>NC_136431.1:144541869-154541869 GCF_052849685.1 Lactuca virosa
TCATCACATGCTAATTCTTGGGTCCTTGATATAGGATGTGGCTTACACATTTGTTCTGATTTGCAAGGACTAAAAAGAAGTAGGGATGTGGAGCATGGGAAGATGAACCTAATCATGGGGAATAGGGGAAAGTCACATGTCACCAAGATTGGAGTTTATTCCTTATTACTTAGTAATGGTTTAAAATTAGATTTAAATAATTTTTGCTACTCGTCTGATATGACGAGAAATATTATTTCTTTTCACAGTTTGTATGAACAAGGTTTTACCTTTTTCTTTTAATAATGAAATTGGTAGTATTAATGCTTATTACAATGGTTTATTTTATTTTGAATCATTACCTTGAAATGTCATATATGAAACTGTGATGGTTATGTTGGATTAGGTGTCTAAGGCCATAACTATAATTGGTATGTACTTGACCCGAGAGTAGCATAGTCCATTTCGGGTTGCCTTCATTAGGACAATTTGATAGGATGGATATTTGAGTAAGAGGTTATTTTTGATTTATTAATATGTTATAAGTATAATATATTAATTAAGAAATCATATTATTTAATTAGTATTGATCAAGAATTGATTTGGGATTAATTTTGTGATTAAAAGAGACTAATTAAATTAACGGGGACTGATTATGTAAATCAGTGAGACATATGGTTTGGGCTAATGATCCATGATTAATTTATAATGGGCTAAGCTTATGTGAAAGTCCATAAATTATTAGTCCATATAAGTTATGGATCATAAGACTAAGTGTAACAATTAGGGTTAAATATAACTCTTGGAATTGTACATTATATATGTATAACCCCTTTAGCCAAAATTGGACATAAGAGTGACATTGCAAGAGATGGAAGCTTTCGGTGCCTAACCTCTCTCTTATTTGTCTTCCAATTGTTCATTATGTTTGTGACTTGTTTGAGGCACAACACTTGGGGTGCTAAGCTCTTGAAAGACCAATTCCGACAAGCTACAACAAAGAGGTAATCTTCAAACTTACTTTTATGATTCATATGTCAAATTGTATGCTAGTTGTAGGTTTCTCGCTTTGGAAAATTTTGTTGCATGTATAACTAGAGAAAACTTAGATCCAAAGCTATTAGGGTTGTATGTGCACCATAGGAGTTTTATTGTACACAAAACCCAAGAGTGGTATCAGATTCATGGGTAGTTTTCTGTTATATTCATGCATAACTAATTGTTCACAGTTGGAAAAGTCGAAAAACTGCACTCTGACAGGAGGACTCGACGAGTCCACACATGAACTCGTCGAGTCCATGCTCATAAGTGATGAACTCGTCGAGTCCATTATCTGACTCGACGAGTTGGATCATCTGTTGGCAGTTTTTCGGGTTTTTTAGGCCTCAATTGGATTAGAATCATTACCACAAACTGTTTTGTATCATAAAATCTATTTTTTTCTGATATGGTAGTGATTATTCTCATCCAGTTAAAAGATAAATTGTCAAATTTTAAGATAATTACTAATTTATATGATAAAGCTAATTATTTGTAATTTTTGATTTGAAATTATCTTACTACAAGAATTGTATTATGATCAAATTGGTAAAAGATAAAAATGGTTATTTTATAATTTGATCTAAATGTTTTTTGGAGTTACAAAACTTGTCATCAAGTTTGGAACTCAAAGGTTTTTCAAGAGTTACAAAATTTGTCATCAAATTTGGAACTCAAAAGTTTTTTAAAGAAGTTACAAATAAATTGATCTTAATGTTTTTGAAGAGTTCCATAAGTTATGGAACTTGAAAAGTCTAATCTTCATAAAACAAATTAACTCCATAAGTTATGGAGTTCAAAAGTTTTCAGGAATTACAAAACTTGCCCTCAAGTTTTAAAAGTTGAAAAGTCTCAATTAAGAAACATTTAATTCATAGAAACCCTAGTAATTTGAAAATTTTTCAAAAATGTAACTCATGGGTTCATAACTTAAAATTAATTAAATAGTTTTAATTTGATTTAGCATCTTAATGTTTTTGAATAGTTCAATTAATTCTTATGGACTTTATTAATAGTTAATTAAATGTTTAATTAAAAAAGTATTATTAAATCCATAATCATATGGTTTAAGTTTAATTAAATTAAGAGTATAATTTATTAATAGATTAAACCATCAAGTATTTTAAAAGTTTAAAATACACCCTTATACTATATAAAATTAAAAGTCTAATATATTATATATGTATAATTAAAAGGTCAGTCTTACCGTTAGTAGACCTCATTCATGAAGCCAATATATAAGGGGGGTATAAGGAAACTGCCTATAAAATGGCAGTTGAATGGGTGTCCACTCTCACCCACCGCTTCCTTGATTGGTAGAGGGTAGTTAGCCGAACGGGTAGGATAGGACACAACCTCCCACTATAAGTATAATGAAATACCAAGTAACTAAACACTTTATAAATTTCCAATCTTAGTTACTTAGGAAAAATGTGAATTTGGTGCTAGCCCATGAAATTGTACTTTGCACCTTGTTAAGTCGTTAGTGGAGCTTGTGTGGTTAACCGACACACTAATTTGGGACTAGCAACGGTGGCAAAGGGTAGCTTGGTGTTAATCATGGATCAATGGAGCGTGTGTGGTTAACCGGCACATTGATTCAGTGATTTGTAGCATTAAGTGTACCAAGCACATTTGCATGGTTATTCACACATTGTTTGTGATCCTCGACATCCCAGTCACAAACTTAAGATGGCATAATCGAGATTAAACATGTCATTGAAAAGTTCAATGAATCTCAAAGAATCTAGGAATTTCAATTCATTTAAAACCTAAAATTCATTTTCGTTTTTCATGGTGGAAATTGGTAAATCGTCATTTAACTACCTTCAATTATTTTGCAATTGGATTACGTCATACCTCTTCCGAATTGCAGAATATTGTGTTGGGTCCTAACCTTAATATTTCATTTTGGGTGTTATATTAACGACTTAAATCAACTAAGCTTGAATTTCTCCCTTGTAGATGTCTAGTTAAGACAACTATGGTCTTCCCGAATCTTTTGGAAAAAGCTTTTTACATGAAGATGATATTCCACAATATCATACTTTACTTCCTCCACCTCCTCCAATAGTTCTCCCTAACCTACATGTTCGTCAACTTGAAAACTTCAAGGTCAATCAAAACCTATTGGCACGCAAACATGAAGATGGAAGGTCTATGTGCGCACATGTCTTGGAGATTAAGTCACACATTGACAGGCTGGGAATGTTAGGAGTCATTGTGTCAAGGAAGTTGGTTGTTGACTTGGTTCTTCAATCACTTCCTAAGTCATATAGTGAGTTCATTAAACATTACTATATGACAGACCGCGACATGTACCTTATTGATCTTACCTATTTGCTAATTGCTGCTGAATCAACAATGATTTGGCGCACTGTTAAAACAAATTTGATTGGAAAAGGAAAGGCTAAGTCTGAGATTGTCCCATGTACCGTTCCGAAAGAGTCTGTTTGCTTCTATTGCCAAGAGAAGGGGCATTGGTTGCGAAGCTGGCGTAGCTACTTGAAGGACCACAAGGATGGTAAAGTCAAAATGTTTGACTCTGCTTCAGGTAAGTCCACTATCTAACTCTATTAAGTTCCTATTTCTAGATTCTTAATACATGATGTGATAAGATTACATCTTGATGTTTTGAAGGATCGAAGAAGAGAAATGAAGCTTAAAGAAAGAGCAGGCTGAGTCTGATCGCGAAGAGATGGATTTCGATCGCATGATTCGATGATCAGAATTTTGAGCCGCTGCTTAGGAGTTATGATAGATTGCTTAGGAATATTTAGAAACACAGTTTTCATATGTACTTGCATTGTAAGGAAACGTTTTCCGCAATTTTATAAATAAAGAAAATTTTTGATTTTATCTTATATTTCCTTACAATGGCATTTGTGAAAGTTGATGTTTGTATGTATCTATTCTTTAGCAATATATATTAGATTCTTTCGTTTGTGGTAGTGTCTAAATTTACCAAATAAGGAAGATTCTCATCACCAAGTTTCAATTGGACATAAACTTGGAATCATGCAACTTGTACTGTATGATGAATGAGAACCTTCATCTTTGGGAAATTAAGAGTAATTCCTTGTTCACATGTATATGTGAGTCAAGTGAAGGACTAAGGGACCGGGTACACTTGGTTGTGTACTGGTCAGGTCCACCACAAAGAATGATAAGACTAGTCGTTATGATTTACTAAAAGTTTAGTAAATATGGTTATGCTTACAAGATTAAGTGTAATTCTGAATCATTGAAAAAGTTTCAATGTGTAGCAGAATGAATAAGAAGAATCAAATTAGGCAGAAAGATAAAAGTTTCTCCAATCTGAAAGGAAAGGAGAGTACTTTAGTATCGTGTTTTCTGATCATCTTAATGATTATGAAAACCATATCACAATTGATCCTCTAAGGACACCTTAGTATATTTGCATGGCTAAGAAGAGGTATCGGGAATTGTTGAAATGGTTAAATCAATTAAGGAGAGTCATACTTCCTTCCAAAATCGAGTCTTAGAGTCATTCTCCAAGATTGTAACTTGAGTTACATATCTTAAGTAGGTTTATAACACATTTGTAATTGGTAGTTGTGATGTCTTGGATAAGACAAAGACCAACCAAGACCGATTATATGAAGTGTCATTCTTGATAAGAATCCACACTAACTCATGAATATTTGTTTGTTAAGGAATGTTTCTTGACAAGAGAATCTTATATGTCAAGAAGTTAGTGGGAGTCTTAAAGACATTGAAAAGTCTCAAGAACTAATCAAGAATAAACCTATTGTTTAACACTAGCACACGACTTGAGGTTTGTAACCTATCTTGTTGACATATTCTTGTTTCTGTGCCATTCCAGTTAAAGTTGACTACGCATGTGAGCTCTATGAGTTCTCAATTGTTTTCATAACAACCTGGAAGCAATGGTAGGCCCTTGTGCTGCAAGGTGGCAAGAAATTAAGATTGAACAACTTCAGTCCATATGAGTTTGTATTTGTCACTAACCTTGTCTTGTGATTATGGTTATGACAAATTCACATTGATAGGAACACATACACCATTAATCTAGTGACAAAGGTTTCTCTCCGCTTCATGAAAATGATTGTGAGGAAACATTTTCACTAAGTAGATATTAATGAGATAGCATTTGTGATATTTGCATTCTCAAATTTGATTATGATTACGGCATCCCTCTTCATAGTTCCAATTGTGAGAAATGGCAAATAGTCTGAACATTCGGAACTTATTGCTGTAAGTTCTGAAATAGTTTAGACACACATGTGAGCTATCTAAGGAAAGGTGTATGAGTTTGAAAAGACTAGATAAAGTCTTATCGAAACATCTTGTATCAGAAATCTGAACTTTAGTAAGAAAGTCAACAAGTATTGATTTCTAGAAGTCCAACTTATTTCTGGGTACATGTCAAAGCTACTGGGAGCATAAGTGTCATGCTATTAAAGAAATAATTCTTATTCTAGTGGGAGAATAATCATTATGGTAAGTGTTGTAAGTTAGCAATGTTAATTATAGAAAACAAAAGTTTCAATTCACAAAGTTGCAGAGTTTGAAAAGTTGTTTTGCTATAATTAAGGGAGAGGAACTCATACTTCATTTCAAATCTAAAAGTTTAGATTGAAGTATTAATCAAACTCAGTCATGGATATATATGAATACCATGTTGAAATATTTCAACATTGGAAATTCAATATTTAGAAATATTATAGCAAAAGATTGGTCAAGTATCATGTCATTATGTAAGACATTATGAATCGTGTCCTATATGCTTCGGATATAGGCTCAATTGCATATGCTATAATATTCATGTGTTCTAATTTTCCAAATGCCTGGGGCATTAAGAGGGAAAAGGGACTAGAACCGAATATGACTAAAGTTATTAAACAACTGTCAAGGACAATCTAAGGTTCGCCACCAAGGATTGGTCACTTGTAGTTGGAAGTATAGTAATGGATGAACCATATTGTCATTATTATGAATAGATAGGACTCTACTAAGAATGGATTGTCATATGGAAAATATCGAAATGTTTCCATATTGGGAGTTGGATATTAGGAATCTATGTGGAAGTTAGAAACTTTTATGTAAGAAGGATGTTCAAAGGAATGTACTTTGAAATTGAGACTTCGCTTCCATGGAATTGTTTTGTATCAATCTCCAAAGGAATACTTTGTAATATCTTTGGCAAAGTCTCTGTGACTTTAGTACCATGGCATTACAAAAGGTTATATTGCATGATAGTTTAGAATCTAACACATTCTAGCAGTGACAAGAATTTGGTATTCTTACACTTGCAATAAGGATTTGGAATTGTGAAATGAGTATCATTGAAATGTTTTCAATTGATCTATTTCACATAGTAAGGACCATAGATAAACATAGTGTGCATGATTGGAGCATGGGATAACTGTTGTTTTAATTCAAGTATTAAGTTGATAAATCGAAACATTATACAATGAATAATGTGTAATCAATATGGTGATTAAATAAAAGGTGTTTTATTTATATTCAAAAGTTTTGAGACCATATTGGATTCGATTATTCTTGTGTTTCACTTTGCATGCTTTGACTTCCCGAATAACTAGATTATTCAAACTATCCACAGTCGCTCATACTTTGGAAGTAGGTACTGAAGCTAGGCTTTCATGAATGGGCCTGTAGATTGTCTAAAGGTGTTTAGACATAGCACAAGTTTGCTGCAGTATTCATGAGTACTCCTGTAATAAGATTTGAGTATTGGACTAAACCCACGCTCATTTGAATCACTTCATGGATTTTATCACGACTGATCATGAGATGATAATATCTTATATTCTTGAAACCAAGACATATGAGTTGAAGTTTACAAGTCGGTTGCACATTGATGATGTGAAAACGCACCAGTAACTTGGTGTTATAAAACATATCATTGTGTGTGATTTGATGAGTAAACAGAGCAAGCATATGAGTCGAGGTTTATCCGTTCCTTTTACCCAATGTGGGATAAAAGCGATATCTGTGGGCCCCTCGATGATTTAGTGATGGCACCCTAAGCGCTTGGCCAAGCCTGGACTGATTTGATTTGTTCAATTAGTCGGTCATCATAAATCGGAAATCGGGAAACAACACATGAATAGAGAGAATGATTATAATCCATGTCTCAGTTAATACGATATCTAGAATGGAGGAATATATGATCCCTTATCTAATGGACGCGTTATTGATTAGAGTTCGATAACGACTTTTGAGAGATAGGATTGCTAGTCCAGTTTTGAAGTCGTACTTACAATTATAGTTGTTAGACTTATTCAAGTGGGAGAATATTGAATTAGGTGTCTAAGCCCATAACTATAATTAGTATGTACTTGACCCGAGAGTAGCATGATCCATTTTGGGTTGCCTTCATCAGGACAATTTGATAGGATGGATATTTGAGTAAGAGGTTATTTGTGATTTATTAATATATTATAAGTATAATCTATTAATTGAGAAATCATATTATTTAATTAGTATTGATGAAGAATTGATTTGGAATTAATTTAGTGATTAAAAGAGACTAATAAAATTAACGGGGACTGATTATGTAAATCAGTGAGACATATGGTTTGGGCTAATGATCCATGATTAATTTATAATGGGCTAAGGTTATGTGAAAGTCCATAAATTATTATTCTATATAAGTTATGGATCATAAGACTAAGTGTAACAATTAGGGTTACATATAACTCTTGGAATTCTACACTATATATGTATAACCCCTTTAGCCAAAATTGGACCTAAGAGTGACATTGTAAGAGATGGAAGATTTTGGTGCGTAACCTCTCTCTCATTTGTCTTCCAATTGTTCATGATGTTTGTGACTTGTTTGAGGAACAACACTTGGGGTGCTAAGCTCTTGAAATACCAATTCCTACAAGCTACAACAAAGAGGTAATCTTCTAACTTACTTTTATGATTCATATGTCAAATTGTATGCTAGTTGTAGGTTTCTAGCTTTGGAAAATTTTGTTGCATGTATAACTAGAGAAAACTTAGATCCAAAGCTATTAGGGTTGTATGTGCACCATAGGAGTGTTATACTACACAAAACCCAACAGGTTGTAGATAACTTAGGAAATAATGTGTTGCATATTGATTCATCCAATGATTTGGATAAAGCATGCCTATGGCATTATCGTCTTGGATATGTTAATAAGAAGCGCATAGCCCAACTCCAAAGGGATGAAGTATTGGAGTCATTTGACTTAAAGTCGGATGAAACTTGTGAATCTTGTTTACTTGGAAAGATGACAAAGTCACCCTTCACTGGCAATTGTGCAAGGGGTGAGGGTCTATTGGATCTCATACACACCGATGTGTGTGGACCCTTCAGAACTGCCACAAGGGATGCTAACCGCTTCTATGTGACGTTTACTGATGATTACAACAGATATGGCTATATCTACTTAATCAAGCATAAGTCAGAAACCTATGAAAGTTAAAAGATATCAAGCAAGAAGTGGAGAATCAATTGGGCAGGAAGATAAAGATGCTTCGATCCGATCGAGGATGAGAGTACCTTAGTATCGAGTTCCACGACTATCTTTAGGAATGTGGAATTGTTTCACAATTGACGCCGCCTAGGACACCACAGCTTAATGGTGTAGCTGAGAGGCGCAATCGAACCTTGCTAGACATGGTTCGTTCTATGATGAGTCGAGCTTCGTTACCTATCTCATTATGGGGGTATGCCTTAGAGATTGCCGCCCATATCCTTAATCTAGTCCAAACTAAAAAGGTTACCAAAACACCACATGAAATGTGGACAGGGAAGGTTCCCTCATTAGACCACATCAAGGTTTGGGGTTACGAGGCATTCGAAAGACGAGAGACTCACGATAAGCTCGAACCTCGTAGTGAGCGATGTATTTTCATCGGCTACCCACAGAAATCCTTTGGATATCTCTTCTACAGACCGAGTGACAATGTTTTCTTCGTTGCGAGGAGATGAGTCTTTCGCGAGAGAGAACTCATATGCCAAGGGGACAGTGGGAGGCAAATTGACCTTGAAGAGCTTCAAGAGTTAAGTGATGAAAGAACCTCAAACACTAGCACTCAAGCCGAGGAGGAAAATCATGTTGAACCAATTGACGAGTCCTTACCTCTAAGGCGTTCCGGTAGAGTTAGGTGGTCACCTGAGTTTTATAGTTTCCATATTACTTCTGAAGGTGATACATTGATCAGTGATAGCACACTTGTAAATTTGGATGAGCCTAACAACTACAAGGAAGCCATGGCAGGCCCTGAGTCTGCTAAATGGAAAGAGGCAATGGATAGCGAGATTCAGTCCATGTATGACAATCAAGTTTGGAACTTGGTTGAGAATGTACCAGGTCATAAGACAGTCGGGTGCAAATGGATCTTCAAAAAGAAGACCGACATGGATGGGAAAGTACTTCATCGGAGACCTTGGAGTTGTACCAACCGTAAAGGAGCCTATGGAGATTTTCTGTGACAACGAGGGTGCGGTAGCCTTAGCCAAGGAACCACATCGACAGAAAATATTACTTCAGAAGACATCGAGTAGAAGGACTCCTCGTAATGAAGGGGGTATCGTTAAAGGAGAACCCAACAGATCCCCTTACGAAGGGACTGAGTAGGGTCAAGCACTTGTAGCACGCTAGAGGAATCGGGCTGAAGGATGATATTATTTTTAATGATTAGATAGAATTTTAGAAACTTGTAATACTTAAAATGTAATTGACATTTGATGATTGAATAAAAGGTGCTTTATTTATAAGTAATGTTACTGTCTTGTGTCAATTATTTACTATTGTTTCATTTTGCATGTTTTGACTTCCAGAATAATAAGATTATTCGAACTATCCACAGTCGATCATACTTTGGAAGTAGGTTATGAAAGAAGACTATCATGAATTTGTTTTTGTATGATTGTCTAAGGTGTTGTACATAGCAAAAGATTTCTACAAACATTCATGAGTGCTCTTGAAATAAGATTTGAGTATTGGACTAAACCCACACTCACATATCACTTCATGGAATTTATCACGGGTGATTGTGAGATGATAATATCGTATAATTTTCAAACCAAGATATATGAGTTGGCGATTATTCGTTGGTTGTACATTGATAGTACGAAAACGCATCGGTAACTCGATGTTATAACACATGTTATTGTGTATGATTCAACGAGTAGTTAGTACAAGCATATAAGTCGAAGTTTATCTGTTCCTTTTATCCTAAGAGGTTTAAAAGCGATATCTTGGGCCCCTCGATGATTTTGTTTTGACTTATGTGTCGGGCCCGGTCAGAACTCTATTGATGTGTTCAATTAAGTTCTATGTCAGACAAATTGGAAATTGGGAAACAAACTGCACGGCAATAAGTATGACTATGTTCCATGTATTTGTCCGCTAGAACAAAGAATTATATGATCACTTATCTAATGGACGCATCAGAGTATGACAGCGGATTTTTGAGAGCTATGATTGCTAATCGGATTTTAAGTTGCATTGTTAGTTATAGTTATTAGACTTATCCAAGTGGGAGACTGTTGGATTAAGTGTCTAAGTGTTGGGTTATGAGCATTCTAACACTCCTAAGTGTACATGCAACCCTAAATACCTTAGATCTATGTTTTCTCTATTATACATACAATTATGAACATCCAAGGTATTATCCTAATCTAGCATACAAAATAATAAATATAACAAGATAGAATACATACCTCTTTGATGTAGAATGTCTTCATGAAGCTTGAGTGCCTAGTGCCCCAAGTGTGACACCTCAAATGGTTCACACAACACCAAATACACTTGGAATAACTTGAGAGAAACTTGAACACTCCTTGAAATCGTCTAGCCCTCACACTCACACATTAGTGCACGATTTCTTGAGCCATGGGATTCTTTTATATGGTGGCTATTAGGGTTACACCATGTAACTCATAACTTTACCCATTCCTTATGCTCCATGGATTTTAACCTCGATGGAGTATCCATGGGTCACCCCATGGACTTAGTCCAACATAAGGAATCTTGGATCACAAGCCCACATATATAAGAATGAATGATTTACACAATCAACCCATATATTTAATTAGTCTCCTTTTGATCACTTAATTAATTCAAAATTAATTCTTGATCAATACTAATTAAATAACCTTATTAATATATTAGAACTTATAATATATTAACCAACCTTAAGTGTTATTTCTCTCATTATAGTCTATCCAAATGCATGATGCCATGCAACCCAAATGGACCATGCCGGGTCGGGTCAAGTCTTACCAATTATAGTTATGGACTTAGACATTAATCCAACAGTCTCCCACTTGGATAAGTCTAAAACTATTATTGTGTATGACTTCAGGAACCGATCAGCAATCGTAGATCTCAAAAGCTTCTGTCGAACTCTGACCTTGTCGATGAACTCTGACCTTTGTCAATGACTTGTCCATTAGATAAGGGATCATATATTCCTCCATTCTAGATATCATATGGACTGAGACATGGATTATCAATCATTCTCTCTGTCCATTTGTTGTTTCCCGATTTCCGATTCATGATGACTAACTGATTGAACAAATCAAATCAGTCCTGGCTTGGCCAAGCACTCACATGTATCATCTTTAAATCATCGAGGGGCCCACATATATCGCTTTTATCCCGAAGGTAAAAGGAATGGATAAACTTCGACTCATATGGCTTGTTCTACTACTTGTTGAATCATACACAAAGGCACGTTTTATAACATCGAGTTACCAATGCGTTTTCGTGCAATCAATGTATAACCAACTCATAGTAACAACGCATATCTCTAGGTTTGAAGAATATAAGATATTATCGTCTCATGATCACTCGTGATAAAATCCATGAAGTGATTCAAATGAGCGCGGGTTGAATCCAATATTCAGAACTTATGAGCACTCATGAGTGTTGTAGCACCACTTTGTCCACCAACTTGGACCTCTACAAACCAACCCATGACAGTCTTGATTCATATCTACTTCCAACATATGACCGACTGTGGATGGTTTGAATAACTTAATCATTCAGGAAGAGCGAATTAGTTATTCTGGAAGTCAAAACATGCAAAGTGAAACACAAGAATAAATGAATCAAATATGGTATCAAACCCTATGAATATAAATAAACACTTTTATTTATCACCATACTGATTACTCATTATTCATTGTTTCGGTTTTATCAACTTTATACTTGAATTTAAAACAATAGTTGTCCCATGCTCCAAGCATGTACACTATGTTTTCTAAACACTAGTCATGCCATACACCAAGTATACATACTATGTTTGTCTATGATCTTTACTTTGTAAAATAGATCAATTGAACATCACTCCAATGATCCTCTTTTCACAGTCCCAAATCCTTACTGCAAATGCAAGAATTCCAAATTCATGCCATTTACTGAAATCTGTTAGATTCTAAACTTATATGCATTGATCCTCTTAATGATTATGCACGAAGTCAGAAAGACTTGACAACAATCATTACAGAGCATTCCAAAGGAGATCAGCTCCTTGGAAACATCCTTCTTTCATTAAGTTTCCTAATCTTACACAGATTGAATAATTTCTAACTTTGAAACATTTCCATATTCCATTTTGACTATCACTTCTGAACAAGAGTTGCCTCCTTACAGATTATGTCAATATGGTCCTTCCAGAATTAACATTATACTTCCAATCTTTGGTAAACCTTAGATTGTCCTCGACAATTGCTTAATCATTTTAGTCATATCCAATTCTAGACCTTTTCCCTTCATAATGCCCCAGGCATTTGGAAAATTTTAGAAAGGATGAATATAGCACATGTAATCGATCCTATATCCGAAGCATATGGGACACGATTCATGATGTCTCACATAAAGACTAAACCAGTCTTTTGCTATAATATTTCCATTTCAATTTGCCAAGTTCTCAAAATTCAGATTATGAAAAGGGATGCCGTAATCATAATCGAATTTTAGAACACAAATAATGGACCCATATATAGAATTTCCTTATGTTGAGCCATTCCAACATGAAATTCATATATATATCCTTGATTAAATACGATTAAAATCTCAATCTAAGCTTTTAGAATTGAAATGAAGTATAATTTCCTCTCCCTTAATTATAGCAAAACAACTTTTTCAAACCCTGCAACCTCACGAATTGAAACTTTTGTTTTCTATAATTAACATTGCTAACTTGCAACCTTTGTCATAATTATCATGCTCCCACTAACATGATGATTATTAGCATAACACTTATGCTCCCACTAGCTTTGACATGTACTCAGAAATCAGCTGACTTTCTTACCAAAGTTCAGATTTTTGATACTAGATTGTTTTGATAAAACTTTATCAAAATCATACACCTCTCTTAGATAGCTCACATGTGTGTCTAAACAATTTTAGAACTATGAAAAGGGATGCCGTAATCATAGTCTCAATTGTTTAGACCTTTTCCACTTCTCACAAGTCCATGTTAGTGTGCCGGTAAACCACACACGCTCCACTAACGACTTTGAGAATGCAAATATCATAATTGCTATCTAGCTAAAATCTACTTAGTGAAAGTGCTTCCTCACCATCATTTTCATGAATCGGAGAGAAACCTTATGACACTTAGATTTAATAGTGTATGTGTTCTTATCCATGTGAATTTGTCAAAACCATAATCATAAGACAAGGTTAGTGACAAATCCAAACTCATATTGATTAAACTTGTGCAATCTTAAATTCTTGCCATTTGGCAGCTCAGGTGCCTGCCATTGCTTCCAAGTAGTTGTGCAACCAATTGAGAACTCTCAGAACTCCTATGCAAAGCCAACTTGAATAGGCACAAAAATTTCAACACGATAGGTTATAAACCTCAAGTCGTGTGCTAGTGAAGGACTTTAGGTTTTATTCTTGATTAAGTCTTGAAACTTTCAAGAGCTTTAAGACTCCCAATGTCCTCTTGACATATAAGACTCCCTTGTCAAATATTCAAGAGATAGTGCGGATTCTTTATCAAGACTAACACTTTACACAATTGGCCTAAGTTGGTCTCTGTTTTATCCAAAACATCACAACTTACCAATTTCAAATGTACAAGAGTAGATAACCTTTTACTCTTACATTTGACTAGTGTTAACAAACCCTCTTTAAGATATGTCACTCAAGTTACAATCTTGGAGTATGACTCTAAGAATTGTTTTGGAACAAAGTATGACTCATCTTTTTGATTTAACCATTTCAACAATTCATGACTCCTCTTCTTAGTCATAAGAATGCACTAAGATGACTTTAGAGGACCAATTGTGATATGGTATCTTAATCATTAAGATGATCATAAACATGATACTAAAGTACTCTCCCATCTTTTCAGATTTGAGAAACTTTTATCTTTCTGCCATACTTTGATTCTTCTTATTCGTTATGTCTCACATTGAAACTTCTCCAATGCTACAGACTTATACTTAAACTTATAAGTATAATCATATTTACTGAACTTAAGTAAATCATGACGAATAGTCTTCTTGATCTTTTGTGGTGGACTTGACCAGTGCACAAGAATGTGTACTCGATCCCTTAGTCATTTCCTTATTCACATAAGGAATTAGTCTTAATTTTCCAAGCTGAAAGTTCTCATTCATCATACTATACAACTTGCATGATTCCAAGTTTCGGTCCAATTGAACCTTGGGTGATGAGAATCTTTCCTTATTTGGTAATATTAGACACTACCACAACCGAAAGAATCAAATCCATTTTTCCAATATTGCTATCAATAGAATCTTATAAGCAACAACTTTCCACAAATGCCATTGTAAGGATACTTAAAATAAATAAAATCAAAACCTTTTTCTTTTATGTTAAAACTTTGCAGAAAAACTTATCCTTACAATCCATATGAAAACCTTGTTATTATCTATTCCTAAGCAATATAAATATCATAACTCTTAAGTAATAGCCCAAAATTCTGATCACCGAACCATGCGATTGAAATCCATCTTCGCGATCAGAATCAGCATGTACTTAATAGAGTTAGACAATTGACTTTACCTGAAGTAGAGCCAAACTTATTGACTTTAACATCCTTAGGTAAATTTGGCAGCTTCGTAACCAATGCCCCTTCCTTTGGCAATAGTTACCTATGGACCCTTGATAATGGGACTATCTCAGACTTCGCCTCTCTCTTTACCATTGGGAAGAGAGAGCTTTACTGGATATCCAATGTCATCATTGTCAATGTCCATAGCGTTTTAGGAAGTTGATCTTAGCAAATAGATAAGATCATTAAGGGTCTTGTCTTAGTCTGTTTCATAGGATTCCTAAAAGAACTCACTATGTGACTTAGAAAGTAGTTGAGCCACCAACTTTCTCAAGACTTTGACACCCAACTCTCCCGGCTTGTCAATATGTGACTACATCTCCAAGATGTGATCACACCTAGACCTTGCCTTGCCAATAGGGCTTGAGTGACCTTAAACTTTTTAGGAACTTGTGGGTTAGGGAGAATAATTGGAGGAGGTGAAAGAAGTATGATATCCATGGGACATCATCTTCATTTAGGAAAGCTTGTTTCAAGAGATTTGGGAAGATCATAAATGTCTAGACCAGACATCTTTTTGGGAGATATTCAAGATAGTTGATTTAAAGTCCTTAATATGACACCCAATATGAAATATTAAGGCTAGGACCCAACAAACTATTTTATAACTTAGAAGAGGGATGCCGTAATCCAAGCTATAAAATATTTGAAGGTAGGTGAATGACGATTCACCAATTTCCACCATGAAAAACGAAATAATTTATTAGGTTTTAATTGGATTTGAAAGTCCTAGATCTTTGAGATTCATTGAACTGTTCAAAGGCATGTTTCAATCTCGAGTGTGCCCTTCAGGTTTTGTGACTGGGATGCCGAGGATCACAGAACAAGGTGTGAATAACCATGCAAATATACTTGGTACCCTTAATATTTACCCCTTAATCAGTGTGCCGGTTAACCACACACGCTCCACCGATACTATGATAAATATTAAGTTACCCTTTGCCTACCTTGTTAAGTCTAGGTTAGTGTGCCGGTTAACCACACACGCTCCACTAACGACTTAAGCAAAGTGCAAAGTGTAATTTCATGGGTTAGCACCAAATTCACATTTTCCTAAGTAACTAAGATTGGGTATTAATAAGAGTTTAGTTACTTAGTATTTATCATTAATACTTTTAATGTAAGGAGGATTATAGTCCTTGTCCTACCCGTTCGGCTAACGACCCTCCACCAGTCAAGGAAGCGGTGGGTGAGAGTGGACACCCATTAAACTGCCATTTTATAGGCAGTAACCTTATACCCCCCTTATAGACCGGCTTCGTGAATGAGGCGTACTAACGGTAAGACTGACTTTACTCTTATACATATATATAAATATTATTAACTTATAATATTATAAAGTATAAGGGTTGAATTTTAACTTTTAAAATTCTAAGGGCTAACTTGGAATTAAAGTATTCATAAGTGAAAACTTTTCAAATTCCAAAACTTGAGGGCAAGTTTTGAAACTATTCAAAACTAATTAATTCCATAACTTATGAGTTTAAAGTAGTTTTAATTAATAAAAAAAAACTCTTCAAGTTCCATAACTTGAGGACAAGTTATGGAAGACTTTAAAGTAATTAATAAAAAAAAATAACTTTTTTTTATTGTAACTTATGGAACTAATTAAGGTTACACTTTTTTTTTAATTTAATGAAGAGACTCTTGAACCTCCATAACTTGAGGACAAGTTATGGAGTCATAAAACCATTTAATTAGAACTAGACTCTTCATTTTGTAACCTTTGCCAACTTTTATGAGTTTTATGATTCTTAAATGTGACTTTTCATATAACTTGAGGACAAGTTACAAAAACACACTTTGGAATCAACTCTTAGATTAAAATGGATTGAAAACAACTATTTCACACAACTTTTCTATTAATCTAAGAACCTCATAAGAACAAGATAATTCAAATCATCAATCTTCAAGAAATTAGCATGAACATACAAACTAATACAAATCTTGAAATTATGACAATTATCTTAGAAATTGGATTAGCATGAACATTACCACATCAAAAACAAGTTTATAAGTCCAAAAACATCTTAGGGTAATGTTCCTAGTCCAATTCCAGCCAAAACAATCGAATATATGCATCCAACTCGATTTTTCAGCTACTTTTGCAAGTATAACAAGAAAACAAGCCTAGGCTCTGATACCACTGTTGGGTTATGAGCATTCTAACACTCCTAAGTGTACATGCAACCCTAAATACCTTGGATCTATGTTTTCTCTATTATACATACAATTATGAACATCCAAGGTATTATCCTAATCTAGCATACAAAATAATAAATATAACAAGATAGAATACATACCTCTTTGATGTAGAATGTCTTCATGAAGCTTGAGTGCCTAGTGCCCCAAGTGTGACACCTCAAATGGTTCACACAACACCAAATACACTTGGAATAACTTGAGAGAAACTTGAACACTCCTTGAAATCGTCTAGCCCTCACACTCACACATTAGTGCACGATTTCTTGAGCCATGGGATTCTTTTATATGGTGGCTATTAGGGTTACACCATGTAACTCATAACTTTACCCATTCCTTCTGCTCCATGGATTTTACCCTCCATGGAGTATCCATGGGTCACCCCATGGACTTAGTCCAACATAAGGAATCTTGGATCACAAGCCCACATATATAAGAATGAATGATTTACACAATCAACCCATATATTTAATTAGTCTCCTTTTGATTACTTAATTAATTCCAAATTAATTCTTGATCAATACTAATTAAATAACCTTATTATTATATTAGAACTTATAATATATTAACCAACCTTAAGTGTTATTTCTCTCAATATAGTCTATCCAAATGCATGATGCCATGCAACCCAAATGGATCATGCCGGGTCGGGTAATGTCTTACCAATTATAGTTATGGACTTAGACATTAATCCAACACTAAGCCCATAACTATAATTGGTATGTACTAGACCCGATAGTAGCATGGTCCATTTCGTTTTGCCTTCACCAGAACAATTTGATAGATGGATATTCGAGTAAGAGGTTATTTATGATTTATTAATATATTATAAGTATAATATATTAATTGAGGAATCATATTATTTAATTAGTATTGATCAAGAATTAATTTAGAATTAATTTAGTGATCATAAGAGACTAATTAAATTGATACATATGAGTTGGGCTAATGATCCATGGTTTGGTTTGTGATTGGGCTTATGGGTTAATCCAAGAAGTGTTTATCCAAATCAAATGGATGGATCATGGGCTAATGTGTATGGATTAAGGTTACACATGACCCTTGATATTCTACACACACACACACACACACACACACACACACATATATATATATATATATATATATATATATATATATATATATATATATATATATATATATATATATATATATGTTGTGCTAAGCCCAAAATTGAGCACTACTTGCATTCCAAGAGAGAAATTGGTTTTAGAGTCTCCTTAGCCTCTATCATATCAATCTAATTGTTACTTGGTGTTTGTGACTTGTTTGAGGCACAAAACTTCGGGTGCTAAGTTCTCACAAGGCCAAAGTCTTTCTAGAAACATCAACAACATCAAGAGGTAACTCTACAACTTGTTTTATGATTCATATGTTAAATTTTGTATGCTAGTATTAGGCATCATGCTTTGGAACCAATGTTGAATGTATAATTAGAGAAAACTTAGATCCGATGCATTAGGGTTGTATGTGCACCATAGTAATGTTAGAGTACATAAAATCCAACAGATATACCATATAAAATCAAGTTAGATGAATACCTCTTGATGTAGTTTGTGAAGGGTTTTGAGCATTCTAACACTCCTATGGTGTACATGCAACCCTAGAAACCTTGGATCTATGTTTTACTATGATACATGCAAATTTGATTTCCAAGGTTCATAACCTATCTAGCATAGCATGGGGAACTTTTAAACATAAATGCTAGAAGTAGAACATACCTTATGTTGTTTGGATTCCTTGAAAACCTTGTGACCCTAGCACCTCAAGTGTGATGCCTCAAATGTCTTACACAACACCACAATACTTGGAATAACCTTGAGAGAAGTTCACTAACACCTCAAAATCAGCTAGCCCTCTTTCTTGCTTGTACAAGTGCCGATTTTTCTAGACAAGGGGTCCTTATATAGTTGTGACACAAGTAGGGTTACACCATGTAAACCCTAATCGTCATGGCTTTCCATATTCCATGATCCATGGGTTTGTAACCTCCATGGACTATCCATGGAGCACCTTATGGGTTTTAACCCAATCCATACAAACCATGGATCATTAGCATTCTATACAAGAAAGAATGATTTACACAATCAACCCCATATATTTAATTAGTCTCTTTTTGATCACTTAATTAATTCCAAATTAATTCTTTGATCAATACTAATTAAATATTATTAATATATTAGAACTTATAATATATTAATATACCTTAAGTGTCCTTTCTCTCATTTTGGTCGATCCAATTATTGAAATGCCATGCAACCCAAATGGACCATGCCAACCGGGTCAAGTACATACCAGAAATAGTTATGGACTTAGACACCTTATCGAACAGTCTCCCACTTGGATAAGTCTAATAACTATAACTGCAAGTATGACTTCAGGAACCAATCAGTAATCGTAGCTCTTTCAAGGTCTTGCGGAACTGAGATGATGATGATAGGCCATTTAAGATAAGTGATCATATAATCCTCTGATCTATATATCAGCCGGAAAAGTACATGGAACAATGTCTTACTTATTGTCTAGCAGCTTGTTTCCCGATTTCCGATTTGTTTGACATAGAACTTAATTGAACACATCAACTTAGTTCTGACCGGGCCCGATACATAGGTCACAACAAAATCATCGAGGGGCCCAAATATCGCTTCTAATCCAAGAAGGAACAGATAAACTTCGACTCATATGCTTGTTCTACTACTTTTTGAATTATACACAAAGGCACATTTTATAACATCGAGTTACCAATGCGTTTTCGTACAATCAATGCATAACCAACTCATAGGAAATAACTCATATCTCTAGGTTTGAAGACTTATATGATATTACCGTCTCACGATCACTCGAGATAGATTCCATGAAGTGATACAAGTGAGCGTGTGTTAAATCCAATACTCAGAACTTATGAGCACTCATTAGTGTTGTAGCAACACTTTGCTATGTCCAAAATCTTAGACATCTACAACCAACTACATGACAGTCTTGATTCATATCTACTTCCAACATATGACCGAATGTGGAGAATGTGAATAATATGAGATACCATAACATAATTATTCTGGAAGTCTAAACATGCACAATGAAATAATAGTCTACGACTGACAGAAGATAGCAACACTTTACTTATAAATAACCAACAACTTTTATTTATCATCAAATGTCAATTACACTTTACACATTTCAAAGCTATCTAACTACTAAAACTAATATCATCCTTCAGCCCTATGCGCGTCGCATGCTGGAGATGCTTAACCCTACCCAGTCCCTTCGTGAGGGGATCTGCTGGGTTCTCATCCGATGATACCCTCTTTGCCACGAGGAGTCCTTCTTCTATTCGATGTCTGATGAAATGGTATTTTCTGTCAATGTGTCTGGATCTCCCGTGATCCCTTGGTTCCTTGGCTAAGGCAACTGCACTTTCACTATCACAGAAAATCTCCATAGGCTCCTTTATAGCTGGTACAACTCCAAGGTCTCCAATGAAGTTCTTTAGCCATATAGCCTCCTTTTCTGCCTCGCTTGCAGCTATATACTCTGATTCGCAAGTTGAATCAACCATTGTCTCCTGCTTGGAACTTATCCAAGAAATTGCCCCTCCGTTTAAGGTAAAGACCTAGCCTGACTGAGAGCAGAAATTATCCCTATCAGTCTAAAAGCTAGCATCACTATACCCTACTACTCTCAAGTTATCACTCCCACCAAGGGTAAGGACCCAGTCCTTAGTCCTCCGCAGGTACTTGAGAATGTTCTTTACCGCAGTCCAGTGATCCTTGCCAGGGTTCCCCTGATATCTTCTGACCATGCTCAATGCAAAGGCCACATCAGGACGAGTACAAGTCATAACATACATGATCGAGCCTACATCAGAAGCATACGGTACTCGACTCATCTCAATATCTCAGCCTCTGTACTCGGGCTCTGAGTCTTACTCAATCTGGCTTTACTATGGATGGGTAACTCTCCTTTCTTGGAATTATGCATCCTGAACCTATTCAGCACCTTATCCAAGTAAGTACTCTGACTAAGTCCAATTAGTATTTTACTCCTGTCTTTCAAAATCCTTATCCCTAGGATATAGGCAGCTTCTCCAAGGTCCTTCATAGCGAAACACTTCCCAAGCCAGGACTTCACTTCCTTCAGAGTTGGGATGTCATTTCCTATGAGTAGTATGTCATCCACATACAATAACAAAAAGCTAACTATACTCCCACTAGCCTTGACATATACACAAGACTCATCTTCACTCCTCGAAAAGCCAAACTCTTTGACTTTCTCATCGAAACAAAGATTCCATCTGCGAGGTGCTTGTTTCAATCCATAGATGGATTTCTCAAGCTTACACACTCTATTAGGGTAATCTGCGCTGACAAAACCCTCTGGCTGACTCATGTAAACATCCTCAGCCAACTTTCCATTAAGGAAAGCGGTTTTGACATCCATTTGCCATATTTCATAGTCATGAAATGTAGCAATGGCTAACATAACCTAATAGACTTATTCTTTGCTACTGGTGAAAAGGTTTCATCATAATCAACTCCCGGAGTTTGAGAAAAGCCCTTTGCAACCAGTCGCGCCTTATAAGTGTGTACATTACCATCCATGTCGGTCTTCTTCTTGAAGATCCATTTGCACCCGACTGTCTTACGACCTGGTACACTGTCAACCAAGTTCCAAACTTGATTGTCATACATGAATTGTATCTCGTTGTCCATAGCCTCTTTCCATTTAGCAGCCTCAGGGTCTGCCATGGCTTCCGTGTAGCTGTTAGGTTCATCCAGACTTACCAGTGTGCTATCACTGATAACTGTATCACCTTCTGCAGTAATATGGAAACCATAGTAATGCTCAGGTGCATTCCTAAATCTCGTGGAACACCTCAGAGGTACACACTCTTCTGTCGGATCAACAGGAGTTTCCTCCTCAGGTTGATTGCTAGGGTTTCAGGTTCCTTCACCACTCAACTCTTGAATTTCTTCAAGGTCAATTTGCCTCCCACTGTTTCCTTGGCTTATTAACTCTCTGTCTCGAAAGACTCCTCTCCTTGCTACAAAGACCACATTATCACTAGGTCTGTAGAAGAGGTAACCAAAGGATCTCTGTGGGTAGCCGATGAAAATACACCTCTCACTTCGAGGTTCGAGTTTTTCGTGATTCTCGCGCCTCAGGAAAGCCTCGCAACCCTAAATCTTGATGTGGTCCAGATTAGGAACTTTTCCAGTCCACATCTCATGAGGTGTTTTGGCAACCTTTTTGGTAGGGACTAGATTAAGGATATAGGCGGCAGTCTCTAAGGCATACCCCCAAAATGAGATTGGTAGCAAAGCTTGACTCATCATGGAACGAACCATATCCAACAAGGTTCGATTGCGCCTCTCAGCCACACCATTCAACTGCGGTGTCCTGAGAGGTGTCAATTGTGAGAAAATCCCACATTCCTTAAGATAGTCAAGAAACTGTGTACTAAGATACTCACCACCTCGATCGGATCGAAGCATCTTAATGTTCCTGCCCAACTGATTCTCCACTTCCTGTTTAAACTCCTTGAACTTGTCAAAGGTTTCTGACTTATGCTTGATTAAGTAGACATATCCATATCTACTAAAACCATCAGTAAAAATCACATAGAAGCGGTACGGAACCCTTGTGGCGGTTTGGAAGGGTCCACACACATCTGTGTGTACAAGATCCAACAAACCTTCACCCCTAGCACAAGTACCAGTGAAGGGTGACTTTGTTATTTTCCCAAGCAAACAAGATTCACAACTATCATCTGACTTTTGGTCAAACGACTCCAAGACTCCATCCTTTTAGAGTTGGCCTATGCGTTTCTTGCTTACATGTCCAAGCCGACGATGCCATAATGATGCTTTATCCAAGCTAGAGGAAGAATCGATACACAACACATTATTTCCTAGGTTATCTACAACCGAAACAGTTTCATACACACCATCACAAGGTAATGCTTTAAAACAAAGAACATTATTAAAGAAAGCATTAATACCACCACATTCATTATCAAACAAAAAGGTAAAACCCTGTTTGTACAAACCATGAAAGGAAATAATATTTCTTGCCATTTCAGGCGAGTAACAACATTTATTCAAATCTAATGTAAACCCACTACTTAGCAAAAAAGAATAAACTCCAATCTTGGTGACAGGTGTAACTTTCCTATTTCCCATGATCAAGTTTATCTTCCCATGCTCCACATTCTCACTTCATCTTATTCCCTACAAATCACAACATATGTGAATACCACAACCTGTATCAAGGACCCAAGAATTAGAATAGGGTGAGTTATTAGACAATATAGTGTAAATACCTGCATGGTTGGGTTTCACTTTCCCATCCTTCACATCTTGCAGATACTTTGGGCAGTTTCGCTTCCAGTGAAACTTTTCATGGCAATAGAAGCATTCAGCCTCTTTAGGGTTGGCAGAAGGAGTGACGAAACCTTTCTTGGTTCCACTTGAAGAGGAGCCATCAAGGGACTTTCCCTTGGTACCCTTCGAAGGGCTCTTCCTCTTCTTTCCTTTGCCTTGACCGATTGCCAAGATAGGGGCCGCGGTAGGAGTAGGAGTAGTAACAACCGACTTACCTTTAAGACCACTTTCTGCGGCCTTCAATAGTCCTTGAAGTTTGCTGAGCGTAACTTCCTCCTTGTTCATGTGGTATGTCATGCGAAATTGATCATAACATGAAGGTAAGGAGTGCAAAATGATATCAATTGCCAACTCATCTGGGAATTTCGCATTTAGTTTCAGCAAACGGTCGACATACCTTTTCATTTTCTACATGTGGCCCATGATGGGTTCACCATCCTTCATCCTGGTTGTTATCATTGAGGAGATGATTTCATACCGCTCTTGACGAGCACTCAGATGGTAGGGGTCCATCAAGTCCTGGGACATCTCAAAAGGGTAGAAGTCATCATAGGACTTTTGGAGCTCGACTGTCATTGTGGCCAACATGATACATGCCACTTTGGTGGCATCTCTCTCATGTGCCTGGTATTCAGCGATCTCCTCAGGAGTAGCAGATGACTCATCGAGTTCCTTAAGCAACTTATCGAGGACATATTCTTTGTCCTCATAACGAGTGACCATCCTGATGTTCCTGATCCAATCCATAAAGTTGGATCCATCGAAGATGACTCTCCTGCAAAGGTTCATGAGAGAGAAAGAGTCGGTAGGGTTTGAGCCAAAAGCAGCATTGTTGGAAGACATCTGAAAAGAAGAAAGACAAGTTTAGATTAGATAGAAAGATAGCCCTTAATAAAACACCCAAATTTAATATTAAGGCTAGGACCCAACACAATATTTTATAACTTAGAAGAGGGATGCCATAATCCAAGCTATAAAATATTTGAAGGTAGGTGAATGACGATTCACCAATTTCCACCATGAAAAACAAAATAAATTATTAGGTTTTAATTGGTTTTTGAAACTCCTAGATTCTTTGAGATTCATTGAACTTTTCAATGGCATGTTTCAATCTCGAGTGCGCCCTTCAAGTTTTATGACTGGGAAGCTGATGATCACAAAACAAGGTGTGAAGTAACCATGCAAATTACTTGGTACCCTTAATCTTTATCACTCAATCGATGTGCTGGTTAACCACACGCGCTCCACCGACCTATGATAAATCTTAAGTCACCCTTTTCCTGCCTTGTTAAGTCCAGGTTAGTGTGCCGGTTAACCACACACGCTCCACTAACGACTTAAACAAATTACAAAGTGTAATTTCATGGGTTAGTACCTTATTCACATTTTCCTAAAGTAACTAAGATTGGGAATTTATAAAGACGTTTAGTTGCTTTATAATCATCATACTTTTAATGAGGATTAAAGTCATTGTCCTACCCGTTCGGCTAACGACCCTCCACCAGTCAAGGAAGTGGTGGGTGAGAGTGGACACCCATTAAGCTGCCATTTTATAGGCAACAACCTTATACCCCCTTATAGACCGACTTCGTGAATGAGGCCTACTAACGGTAAAACGACTTGTTCTTATACACACACACACACACACACATATATATATATATATATATATATATATATATGTATGTATGTATATATATATATATATATATATATATTTATATATATATATATATATATATTATTAACTTATAACATTATAAAGTATAAGGGTTGAATTTTAACTTTTAAAATTCTAGGGGTTGGAACTAAAGTTTTTAAAGTGACTTTACATGTTCCAAAACTTGAGGGCAAGTTTTGTTACTTTCAAAACTTTTCATCTTTCATAACTTATGAGTTAATGGATTAATAAAATGAGAGACTTTTCATTTTATGTAACCTATGTGTTTAATAATGGACTTTAAAAGAGTGACTTTTGGTAATCCGTAACTTGAGGACAAATTATGGATTCCATTAAAACACATCAAGATCAAGAATTAAACTAACAAGCAAGTTACAAATAATTCCTATGATCTTCTAAACTCATAAGTTCATGAATGTTCATATCAACAATTTCAAGAATCATAAATAAACCATATAAAACTTGAAATTTTGATAATAGCCTATGAAAATGGATTAGCATAACCATTACACCATCTAAAACAAGTTTTATAACACCAAAACAGTTTAGGGTAATGTTTCTAGTCCATTTCCAGCAGCAAAACTCGAAAATCTGCATTCAGGGGCTCCTACTCGTCGAGTGCACGAACCTACTTGATGAGTAGGATGAATTAACTCATGGACTCGTCGAGTCCCCCATGGACTCGGCGAGTTCATGCTGTAGAATGCAGAAAACTGAGTTTTTTCAACAAGTTTGCATCAAGTATCAAATAAACAAGCCTAGGCTCTGATACCTCTGAAGGGTTTTGAGCATTCTAACACTCCTATGGTGTACATGCAACCCTATCTAGCATAGCATGGGGAACTTTTAAACATAAATGCTAAAAGTAGAACATACCTTATGTTGTTTGGATTCCTTGAAAACCTTGTTAGCCTAGCACCTCAAGTGTGATGCCTCAAATGTCTCACACAACACCACAATACTTGGAATAACCTTGAGAGAAGTTCATTAACACCTAAAAATCGGCTAGCCCTCTTTCTTGCCTGTACAAGTGCCGATTATGCTAGACAAGGGGTCTTTATATAGTTGTGACACAAGTAAGGTTACACCATGTAAACCCTAATTGTCATGGATTTCCATATTCCATGATTCATGGGTTTGTAACCTCCATGGACTATCCATGGAGCACCTTATGGGTTTTAACCCAATCCATACAAACCATGGACCATTAGCCCACTATACAAGAATGAATGATTTACAAAATCAACCCCATATATTTAATTAGTCTCTTTTTGATCACTTAATTAATTCCAAATTAATTCCTTGATCAATACTAATTAAATATCATTAATATATTAGAACTTATAATATATTAATATACCTTAAGTGTCCTTTCTCTCATTTTGGTCTATCCAGTTATTGCAATGCCATGCAACCCAAATGGACCATGCCAACCGGGTCAAGTATATACCAGAAATAGTTATGGACTTCGACACCTTATCCAACAATTTGTAGTTCTTGGACTTTCAAGAGCTTAGCACCTCAAGTGTGACGCCTCCAATGGTTCAAAAACAGCATGAACAAAGGAGGATTTTGAGAGAGAGGTTAAGCACCACCAAAATTGGCTAGGGTTCTCTTAGAACTCTTAGAATGCATAGGGTTACCGATTTTGGCTAAGGGATAACACATATATAGTGTAGGATTCCAAGAGTCATGGGTAAACCTTAATCCATACACTTAGGTTATGATCCATATCTCATGTGGGCTAACCCTTCATGGATACTTACATAAAACTTAACCCAACATGAATCAATAGCCCAAACACTATATATATCACTGATTTACATAATCAGTCCCTGTTAATTTAATTAGTCTCTTTTGATCACTAAATTAATTCCAAATTAAGTCTTGATCAATACTAATTAAATAATATGATTTCACAATTAATATATTATACTTATAATATATTAATAAATCATAAATAACCTCTTTCTCAAATATCCATCCTATCAGATTGTTCTGGTGAAGGCAACCCAAATGGACCATGCTACTCTTGGGTCGAGTACATACCAATTATAGTTATGGGCTTAGACACCTAATCCAACATAAATAACAGGTCGAGGCGGTTCATGTCGCTACCCCCCAGCCTCACCAGCACTTACCAAGCCATATGCCAGTACCCTCCCAAAGTGTGACAAGTGCAGTTTTCACCACAATGGCGCCTATCGGGAGATGCACTATACAAACACTGGGGTGAGCCAAGCGTGCTATGGTTGTAGGGAAACGGGGCACTATAAGAGGAACTTTCCGAAGGCCAAGAACAAAAGTACTAGGGGAACGGGAAAAGTACTAGTAATGGGACACGAGGAGGCGATGAAATACCCTGCAGTGGTCATCGGTACGTTCCTCCTCAATAACATTTATGCATACATACTATTTGATAGTGGTGCAGAGAGAAGCTTTGTGAGTCATAAGTTTAAACACCTACTCAAACAGAACCCACGAACACTAAACGAAACATTCATCGTAGAAATGGCCAACAGAAAAACTGAAACAACGAATGATGTATACATAGGATGCACACTAACTTTGAACATCTACTCCTTCCAAATCGACTTAATGCCAGTTACCATAAGGAGTTTAGATGTTATCATCGACATGGACTGGCTAAGTCCTCACCGTGCCGATATTATGTGTTACGGGAAGGCCGTTCACCTTCACCTACCAAGTAACGAAACCTTGGTCATATACGGTGACAAACCCAATACGAACCTCTGAATCATCTCGTATATCAAGGCCCATAAGTGCTTACACAAGAAGAACCACGCTTTTTAGCTCACGTTGTCGATAAGAAGAAAGGAGAAAAAGACATTAAGGACACCCCGGAGGTCTGTAACTTTCACGACATATTTCCCGAAGATCTCCCGGGAGTGCCCGTCAAACGACAAGTTGAAATCAAAATCGACTTGGTACCCAGAGCCACGCCAATCACCAAGTCGCCATACCACTTAGCTCCTACGGAGATGCAAGAACTTTCTAGTCAACTGAGTGAACTTCTAGACAAGGGGTTCATCAGGCGAAGCTTCTCGCCATGGGGATCTCTGGTCTTATTCGTAAAGACGAAGTATGGATCATTCCGCATGTGCATCGATTACCGAGAACTAAACAAACTTACCGTCAAAAACCGATACCCTCTTCCCCGAATCGACGACCAATTCGACCATCTATAAGGATCGAGTTACTTCTCGAAGATAGATCTAAGATCCGGGTACCACCAGCTGCGGCTCCGGGAGGAAGATATTGTTGGATTAGTGTCTAAGCCCATAACTATAAATGGTATGTACTTGACCGGATTTGACATGGTCCATTTGGGTTGCACTTCACCGGAACAATTGACATGGATAGTCTTTTCAGAATAGTATGTTTATGATTTATATTAATATATTATAAGTTCTAATATATTAATATGGAATCATATTATTTAATTAGTATTGATCAAGAATTAATTTAGTGATAAAAAAGGAACTAATTAAATATGGACTCTTTTATATATATATATATATATATATATATATATATTGAATGGGCCAAGTTCATTTAGGTTGGGCTAAGCTTTCATGAATAGTCCATGGAGTGTTTAACCCATGGATCCTATGGAAATGAAAGGTCATGGGTATTAGGGTTTACATGAATGTAACCCTAATCCTCCATACTATCTAAAGAGGTCTTTGGCACAAGAAATTGCACTAGTGTGTGAGGATACAAGAGTGGGTCATATCTAGTGTGCTTACTATTCTCTCAAGTTTTTCCAAGGTGTTCTTGGTGATTTGTGATTCCACTTGAGGCTTCCACACTATTGGGGCTAAGCTCTTAAAGATCAAGACTTCAAGCTTCATCAAAAGGTATGTCTTATAACTTGTTCATATTACCCAAGTATCAAAGATTGTATGCTAGTTAGGGTAATACCTTGGAAAGTTCATGTTTGCATGTATAATAGAGAAAACATAGATCCAAGGTATTTAGGGTTGCATGTACACCATAGGAGTGTTAGAATGCTCAAAACCCATCAGTAGTATCAGAGCCTAGGCTTGTTTTCTTTTATACTTGATGCAATTTGCTAAAAAAAGCTAAAAAAATCAAATTTTTTGCTGTCTGGACAGGGGACTCGACGAGTCCATTGAGGGACTTGACGATTCCATGTCTAAAATCATCCAACTCGTCGATTTGGTTCATGCACTCGACGAGTTGGACCCCCTGACAACATATATTCGAGGTTTTTGGCTGGAATTGGACTAGGAACATTACCCTAAGCTGTTTTTGAACTTGTAAACCTGTTTTTGATGTGGTAATGTTCATGCTAATCCAATTTCATAGATAATTGTCAATAGATTCATGTTTTGTATTAGTTTAATGGTTAGGCTAATTACATGAAAATTGTTTGATTTGAATTATCTTGTTCTTATGAGTTGATTTAGATTAATAGAAAAGTTTTGTGATAATATGTTTTCAATCCAAATTAATCTAAAAGTTGTTCATAATATATGTTTTTGTAACTTGTCCTCAAGTTATATGAAAAGTCATATTTATGATTATTAAAACTCATAAGATTTCCATAAGTTATGAAAAATGGAGAGTCTCATTTTTTAAATGTTTTAAAGTCTTCCATAACTTGTCCTCAAGTTATGGAACTTGAAGAGTTTTTCATTAAAACTACTTTAGACACATAAGTTATGGAATTGAAAAGTTTTTGAATAGTTTAAAACTTGCCCTCAAGTTTTGGAATTTGTAAAGTTTCACACACACTTTAATTCCAAACCCTAGAGTTTTAAAAGTTAAAATTCAACCCTTATACTTTATAGTATTATAAGATATATATATATATATATATATATATATATATATATACATATATATATATATATATATATATATATATATATATATATATATATATATATATATATATATATATATATATATATATATGTATATGTATAAGATCAAGCCAGTCTTACCGTTAGTAGACCTCATTCACGAAGCCGGTCTATAAGGGGGTTATAAGGTTACTGCCTATAAAATGACAGTTTAATGGGTGTCCACTCTCACCCACCACTTCCTTGACTGGTGGAGGGTCGTTAGCCGAACGGGTAGGACAAGGACTATAATTCTCCCTTCATTAAAAGTATTAATGATAAATACTAAGTAACTAAACCTTTTATAAATTCCCAATCTTAGTTACTTAGGAAAATGTGAATTTGGTGCTAACCCATGAAATTACACTTTGCACCTTGCTTAAGTCATTAGTGGAGTGCGTGTGGTTAACCAACACACTAACCTGGATTTAACAAGATAGGCAAAGTGTAACTTAATGTTTATCATAGTATCAGTGGAGCGCGTGTGGTTAACCGGCACATCGATTGAGTGGTAAATATTAAGGGTACCAAGTATATTTGCATGGTTATTCACACCTTGTTTTGTGATCCTCGGCATCCCAGTCACAAAATTTGAGAGGGCACAATCGAGATTGAAACATGCCATTGAAAAGTTCAATGAATCTCAAAAGATCTAGGAGTTTCAAATCCAATTAAAACCTAATAAATTACTTCGTTTTTCATGGTGTAAATTGGTGAATCGTCATTCGCCTACCTTCAAATATTCTATAGCTTGGACTACGGCATCCCTCTTCCAAGTTATAAAATATTGTGTTGGGTCCTAGCCTTAATATTTCATATTGGGTGTTATATTAAGGACTTTAAATCAACTATCTTGAATATCTCCCAAAAGGTGTCTGGTTCAGACAATTATGATCTTCCCAAATCTCTTGGAACAAGTTTTCCTAATGAAGATGATGTCCCAGAAATCATTCTTCTCTCCCTCCACCTCCTCCAATTATTCTCCCTAACCCACAAGTTCTTGAATAGTTCAAGGTCACTCAAGCCCTATTGGCAAGCAAAGTCTATGTGTGCTCACATGTGACAACCATCAATTTCTGGTCAAGTCAAAGTCAAATAAAGTAAATAAGTCAAACCCGTTAACTCAATTAACCTTCGTATATTAGGGTCTACATCATGCTTACTATTGTACAACTCACTATTTTTAACGAAAATTATCATTTTGGGATATCACGTGTTTGGAAAATCTAGACCCTAATCAGAGTAAAATGATGTAACTACTCTATAGAACATTAATACATACCGTACGGGAGCGTATAACACTCATAACAAGGCAAAACGGGGTTTACAAACCTTGCGTTTCGAAGCTAAACACTCACGAAGGTCACAAACAAAGTCTCTCTCAATCTCTCTCGCTATATATCTCTCTCTCTCTCCCAAATCTCTCCCAAATCTCTCTCAAAATCTCTTTCAACTTTTTATAATCACCCGAGGCATCCTGACCCTTAATTTATTTGAAAACAACTCAAAACGGGAAGATAAATGGAGAAACAGCGTTAAGGAACCGAAACCCTCTTAAGAACCAAAACCCCTTAAGGAACCGAAACCCTAATGAGAACCGAACCCTCTTAAAGGACTGAAACTCCTTTAGGAACCGAAACCTCTCAAAGGACCGAAACCTCTTAAAGAACCGAAACCCTTTAAGGAACCGAACCTTTCTTAGGAACCGAGACCTATTAGGACCGAACCCTCCTTATAGGACCGAACTCACTTTCGGTCCGGAACAAGCCCTTTCAGCCTATTTCGTTCCATTTCGCTCCAACTCACCTTCGGTTCCCTCCTGACCAAGTTCTCGTGCAAGCCTTAAGGACTGAACCTACCTTCGGCTCTCACTCTATAGGACCGAACCTTCGTTCTGGTCTCGCAAGTTCGCTTCTTTTTCCCGGTTTTCGAGTAGTTTCGTCTTTTAAGCTCGTTTTTCATGATTTTAACATGGGATTTTCACCCAAATTCGTATTTTGACATATAAGACCCTATATTATCATATTTTAATCACATTTTGGGGAGAGGATCTTAAACTAAGAACAATATCTTTTGGGTAAGGATTTGGGTTGGAGTGTTGAATTTATCTAAAGTATGACACAAGCTATCCCCCCATACCTATATAGGACAACCCCCAGTCACTATTCATCCCTACCTAGTCAACTATTTGTCCTTTGACACCCCTCCTCCAGCTGGATAGCTTGATCAAAAGCTGGAAACTCTCATCTCTCCTTCCACTTTACTCACTCTCTCACCAAGAAGCAAACACTTCTCCCTCATTTCGTTCTCTAAGAACTCGAGACTCCAAGCCTGCCTTTGAGCTTTTCACCCACATTCAGTAAGTATTTTCATCCTACATTGAACATTCTTCACTCCTTCACTCATATTATGAATCTCTCATAACAATGTCGCCATAATTATTCTTAGATCTTCAACTCTCCAAGCTTTTACCAAGTATTCTTGGTTTGGAAACCTTTTCACTTCAGCATTCATCTAAGGAAATCACTCAAGGTGAATTCATACCCCTACATTTTCATGTTTTCTTCAAGTTTTAGGGGGGGGGGGATATAAGTTAATACACCAAAAACTTAACTAAATTCAAACAACAACTTTCGTCAAAAAAGTTGAGTCCTATTCACGGACTGTGTTGACCACCTTAAACTTAATATATTTTAAAACTGTTTCATATGCAAGTAGTTCAGGTGTATACCTTTCTAATGACTACTTGCACATCACCATACGATTTTTCTACAATTTATGGTGATTTTTATAAAACTTTCTATCAATTCAGAAACGAATTCGGACCAGTCTGTGAATATGAGCATTTTCACACAAGTTAGAGACTTCTAAAAATCATAATAAAATTAGGGATAAACTAGACACATTTTCTAAACTCTCAGAGTTTACGGAATCAGTTTTTGACTTCGTATGATTTTTCTATGATCTTTCTAAAAACAGTGCAGAAAGGTTAAAAAGTAGGTAACAACCTACAACTTTAATAACACTTTGTAACATGTTGAGCAAAGTGTTTATCTTTGATGATTTCATATTTTACATGTGTTATGTTAAATTACATTTAAATAACAGAAATTACTCGCTGAATTGTAAGAATCCTTTATCATTACAAATACATAAGGTGAAACATAAGAGTTATAGTTATGCTTTACTAAACATACTACTTACACATAAAAAGGTTTTACACTCAATACAAACGGGTTTTTCATATACTACATGATAAACTATAATAGTAATAGTTCATGGATTTCACATCACGAATTTATTACACAAATGGTGATTTTACTCTCACCACGGAAAAGGTGTCATATTCAAACTACACGTAAACTAGTTAACGTAAGTTGTGAGACAATTCTTCAATTGTACTCTTAGAGTACGGGTTAAAATTTCTACAAGTTATAACCAGAGTCTCTTGTAGAGAGAGCGTGATAATTATGTATAGATCTATATTGGGATTGACATCCCACACCTCGCTGCTAGCTACAACAGGACCTGCAGGTCTACGGATGACAAAAGTCATAGGATCTTGACGTCTGAAAAAGGTTGTAGCAGGTTAAATTCTAGTTATAGTATGGTTATAACGACTCACATAGGGAGTTAACAACATTTCAAGTTTACGGGAAAAATTCTACTTAAAAAGGGGTTTTATCTATTTAAAACTACAACCACGTTTCAAGTACAAAATACACACATACTCTCGGTCTTTTAAGACTACCTGACTTTTTATAAGGAAAATAAGGGATTTTTCTTGAAGCGTACATTACCATTACAAACAAAGGTTTTCAAACTCTACATCCAAAAGCTTATGAACTCACCAACTTAATTGTTGACACTCTTTCAAAACTACTTGTATTCTCAGGAAACCAGTGAAACAGGTAACCAACTGCTTTTGAGGATGGGACGCAAGACGTCAATTTATACATTTTTGTCATCATAATGTAATTGATTTTGAAACATGTAAACTCATACTATGGTGTAACTTTTTCAATTATGTTTATGATGGTTGTTTTTACTATGAGCACTATTATACTTGTTGTTGTGATACTATACATGAAGTCCGCCACCCCCGGACGTTTCCCCCATCCTTGGTTTGGGGGTATGACATCACATGTTGGAGATAAAGTCACATATTGACAAGCCGGGAGAGTTGGGTGTCAAAGTCTTGAGAAAGTTGGTTGTTCAATCACTTTCTAAGTCACATAGTGAGTTTCCTTTGGGACTACCATGTAGAAGACTATGACATGACCCTTAATGATCTTATCAATTTTCCTGGTGCTGCTGAAGCAGCAATGATTTGGAGCACTAGTAAAGCAAATTTGATTAGAAGATCAACTTCCCAAATTTCCATGGACTTTGACAATTGTAACATTGAATATCCAGAAAAGCTTTCTCTTCCTAATGGAAAGGGATCGGCCATAGTCAACTCGGTTGATCAAATGGTAAAGAGAAAGGCTAAGTCTGAGATAGTCCTGTGTACCATTCCCAAAGGGTCCATATGTTTCTATTGCCAAAGGAAGGGGAATTGGTTGCGAAGCTGCCTTAACTACCTGAAAGATCTGAGAGAAGGTCTAGTCAAAAAGTTTGACTCTGCTTCAGGTAAGTCCACTATCTAACTCAATTAAGTTCCTATTCGAAGATTCTTAATAAATTTTAATGTATGGCAGGATCAAGCGAAGGGAAGGGAACTTAAAGAAATAGTATATTGAATCTGATCACGAAGATGGATTTGAATCGCATGGTTCGAAGATCGGATTCTTGAGCTACTAATTAGGAGTTATGATAGATTGCTAGGAAATATGTAATAGCATAGTTTTCCATTTAAAGTTGCATTGTAAAGAAAAAGATTTTTCCGCATCTTATAAATAAATACAATTTTTGTTTTATTTTATTTTATCTCCTTGCAATGGCATTTATGAAATATTGATGTTTATATGTTTCTAGCAATAATGAAAATATGAATTTGATTCTTTCATTTGTGTAGTGTCTAAATTTACCAAATAAGGAATGATTCTCATCACCCAAGGTTTCAGTTGGATAGAAACTTGGAAATCATGCAAGTTGTATAGTATGATGAATGAGAACTTTCGGCTTTGGAAAATTAAGACTAATTCCTCTTTCACATGTGTATGTGAGTCAAGTGAAGGACTAAGGGATCGAGTACACATTCTTGTGCACTGGTCAAGTCCACCACAAAAGATCGATAAGACTATTCGTCATGATTTACTAAAGTTTAGTAAATATGGTTATACTTACAAGTTTAAGTATAATTCTGAAACATTGGAAAAGTTTCGATGTATGGCAGAACGAATGAGACGAATTAAATTAGGCAGAAAGATAAAAGTTTCTCAAATCTGAAAAGATGGGAGAGTACTTTAGTATCATGTTTTATGATCATCTTAATGATTATGAAACCATATCACAATTCATCCTGTAAGAACATCTTAGTGCATTCTTATGGCTAAGAAGAGGAGTCATGAATGGTTGAAATGGTTAAATCAAGAAGATGAGTCATACTTCATTCCAAAATAATTCTTAGAGTCATACTCCATGCTTGCAACTTGAAGTTGAAGGGTTTTGAGCATTCTAGCACTCCTAAGGTGTACATGCAACCCTAGAAACCGTGGATCTATGTTTGACTAAGATACATACAAAATTGATTTTCCAAGGTTCATAATCCTATCTAGCATACATGGGGAACTTTAAACATAAAAGTAAGCTAGAAGAACATACCTTGTAGTAGTTTGGATTCCTTGAAAACCTTGAGAGCCTAGCACCCCAAGTGTGATGCCTCAAATGTCTCACACAACACCAAATGCACTTGGAATAAACTTGAGAGAAATGTCACACTACTTGAAATCGGCTAGCCCTCTTCTTTCTTGCTTAAGTCTGATTTTGGTGAACATAAGGATCCTTATATAGTGTGTTACAATTAGGGTACACCATGTAAACCCTAATTGTCATGACCTTTCATTTCCATGACCCATGGGTTCTATAACCACCATGGAGCATCCTATGGGTTTTAGCCCAACTTGATAATCCATGGAGCATTAGCCCACTATACAAGTATGAGTGATTTACACAATCAAACCATATATTTAATTACTCTTCTTTTGATCACTTAATTAATTCCAAATTAATTCTTGATCAATATTAATTAAATAATATTATTAATATATTAGAACTTATAATATATTAATAAACCATAAGTGTTATTTCTCTCATTTTAGTCTATCCAAATGCATGATGCCATGCAACCCAAATAGACCATGCCAAACCGGGTCAAGTACATAACAGAAATAGTTATGGACTTAGACACCTTATCCAACAGTCTCCTACTTGGATAAGTCTAATAACTATAACTGCAACTATAACTTCAGGAACCGATCAACAATCGTAGCTCTTTCAAGGTCTCTCGGAACTGAGATGATGATGATACGCCATATAAGATAAGTGAACATATAATCCTATGTTGTAGATATCAGCCGGACAAATACATGGCACAATGTCTTACTTATTGTCCAGCAGTTTGTTTCTCGATTTCCGATTTGTTTGACATAGAACTTAATTGAACACATCAACTTAGTTCTGACCGGGTCCAGTACATGGGTCAACACAAAATCATCGAGGGGCCCAGATATCGCTTCTAATCCAAGAAGAAACAAATAAACTTCGACTCATATGCTTGTTCTACTACTTGCTGAATCACACACAAAAGCACATTTTATAACATCGAGTTACCAATGTGTTTTCGTACGATCAATGCATAACCAACTCATAGGCAACAAGTCATATCTCTAGGTTTGAAGACTTATATGATATTACCATCTCACGATCACTCAAGATAAATTCCATGCAGTGATACCAGTGAGCGTGGGTTGAATCCAATACTCAGAACTTATGAGCACTCATGCGTGTTGTAGCCATGTCCAACATCTTAGACCTCTACAACCAACTCATGACAGTCTTGATTCATACCTACTTCCAACATATGACCGACTGTGGAGAATTTGAATAATATGATATACCGAACATAATTATTCTGGAAGTCAAAACATGCAAAATGAAACGACAGTAAACGATTGACAAAAGATAGCAACACTTTACTTATAAATAAATACACCTTTTATTCATCATCAAATGTCAATTACACTTTACACATTTCAAAGCTATCTAACTACTAAAACTAATATCATCCTTCAACCCTATGCGCCTCACATGCTGGAGATGCTTAACCCTACCTAGTCCCTTCGTGAGGGGATCTGCCGGGTTCTCATCCGATGATACCCTCTTTGCCACGAGGAGTGCTTCTTCTATTCGATGTCTGATGAAATGGTATTTTATGTTGATGTGTCTGGATCTCCCGTGATCCCTTGGTTCTTTCGCTAAGGCAACTGCACTTTCACTATCACAAAAAATTTCCATAGGCTCTTTTATAGCTGGTACAACTCCAAGGTCTCCAATGAAGTTCTTCAGCCATATTGCCTCCTTTGCTGCCTCGCTTGCTGCTATATACTCTGATTCGTAAGTTGAATCAGCCACTGTCTCCTGCTTGGAACTTTTCCAAGTAATTGCTCCTCCGTTTAAGGTAAAGACCCAGCCCGAATGAGAGCGGAAATTATCCCTATCAGTCTGAAAGCTAGCATCACTATACCTTACGGCTCTCAAGTCATCACTCCCACCGAGGGTAAGGACCCAGTCCTTAGTCCTCCACATGTACTTGAGGATATTCTTTACCGGGGTGCAGTGAGCCTTGCCAGGATTCCCCTAATATCTGCTAACCATGCTCAAAGCAAAGGCTACATCAGGACGAGTATAGGTCATAGAATACATGATCGAGCCTACAGCAGAAGCATAAGGTACTCGACTCATTTCTGCTACCTCAGCCTCGGTACCCGGGTTCTGAATCTTACTCAATCTGGTGTTACTCTGGATGGGTAACTCTCCTTTCTTGGAATCTTGCATGCTGAACCTCTTCAACACCTTATCCAAGTAGGTACTCTGACTAAGTCCAATTAGTCTTTTACTCCGGTCTCTCAAAATCCTTATCCCTAGAATATAGGCAGTTTCTCCTAGGTCTTTCATAGCGAAACACTTCTCAAGCCAGGATTTCACTTCCTGCAAGGTTGGGATGTCATTTCCTATGAGTAGTATGTCATCTACATACAGTACCAAAAAGCTGAGTATACTCCCACTAGCCTTGACATATACACAAGATTTATCTTCACTCCTCGAAAAGCCAAACTCTTTGAATTTCTCATCGAAACAAATATTCCATCTGTAAGGTGCTTGTTTCAATCCATAGATGGATTTCTCAAGCTTACACACTCTATTAGGGTATTCTGTACTGACAAAACCCTCTGGCTGACACATGTAAACATCTTCAACCAACTTTTCGTTAAGGAAAGCGGTTTTGACATCCACTTGCCATATTTCATAATCATGAAATGCAGCAATGGCTCACAGGATCCTAATAGACTTAATCTTTGCTACTGGTGAAAAGGTCTCATCATAATCAACTCCAAGATTTTGAAAAAAACCCTTTGCAACCAGTCGCGCCTTATACGTGTGTACATTACCATCCATGTCGGTCTTCTTCTTGAAGATCCATTTGCACCCAACTGTCTTACGACCAGGTACATTGTCAACAAAGTTCCAAACTTGATTGTCATACATGGACTGTATCTCGCTGTCCATTGCCTGTTTCCATTTAGCAGACTCGGGGCCTGCCATGGCTTCCGTATAGGTGTTAGGTTCATCCAGACTTACCAGTGTCTCATCACTGATAAGTGTCTCACCTTCCGCAGTAATATGGAAACCATAATAGTGCTCAGGTGCATTCCTAACCCTTGTGGAACGCCTCAGAGGTACAGACTCGTCAATTGGATCAACAGGAGTTTCCTCCTCAGGTTGACTGCTAGGGTTTGAAGTTCCTTCACCACTTGACTCTTGAGTTTCTTCGAGGTCAATTTGCCTCCCACTGTTTCCTTGGCTTATGAACCCTCTCTCTCTCTCGAAAGACACCCCTCCTTGCTATAAAGACCACATTCTCACTGGGTCTGTAGAAGAGGTAACCAAAGGATTTCTGTGGGTATCCGATGAAAATACACCTCTCACTTCGAGGTTCAAGCTTATCGTGAGTCTCACCGAAAGCCTCGCAACCCCAAATCTTGATGTGGTCTAGATTAGGAACTTTTCCAGTCCACATCTCATGAGGAGTTTTAGCAACTTTCTTTGTAGGGACTAGATTAAGGATATGGGCAGCAGTCTCTAAGTCATACTCCCAGAATGATATCGGTAGCAAAGCTCGACTCAACATGGAACGAACCATATCTAACAAGGTTCGATTACGCCCTTCAACCACACCATTCAACTGTGGTGTCCTGGGAGGTGTCAATTGTGAGATAATCCCACATTCCTTAAGATAGTCGAGGAACTCTGTACTAAGATACTCACCACCACGATCGGATCGAAGCATCTTAATGTTCCTACCCAATTGATTCTCGACTTCTTGTTTAAACTCTTTAAATTTTTCAAAAGTCTCTGACTTATGCTTGATTAAGTAGATATATCCATATCTACTATAATCATCTGTAAAAGTCACATAATAACGATTAGCATCCCTTGTGGCAGTTTTGAAGGGTCCACACACATCTGTATGCACTAGATCCAACAAAACTTCACCCCTTGCGCAAGATCCAGTATAGGGTGACTTTGTCATTTTTCCAAGTAAGCATGATTCACAACTATCATCTGACTTTAGGTTAAACGACTCCAAGACTCCGTCCTTTTGGAGTTGGCCTATGCATTTCTTGCTTACATGTCCAAGAAGACAATGCCATAATGATGCTTTATCCAAGTTATTATTAGAAGAATCAATACACAACACATTATTTCCTAGGTTATCTACAACAGACACAGCTTCATACACACCATCACAAGGTAATGCTTTAAAGCCATTACTTAGCATTTATTCCACCAACTTCATTATCAAAAGAAAAGGTAAACCCTTGTTTGTACAAAGCATGAAAGGAAATAATATTTCTTGCCATTTCAGGCGAGTAACAACATTTATTCAAATCTAATGTAAAGCCACTACTTAGCAACAAAGAATAAACTCCAATCTTGGTGACAAGTGAAGCTTTCCTATTCCCCATGATCAAGCTTATCTTTCCATGCTCCACATTCTCACTTCTTCTTAGTCCCTGCAAATCAGAACATATGTGAATGCCACAACCTGTATCAAGGACCCAAGAGTTAGAATAGGGTGAGTTATTAGACAATATTGTGTAAATACCTGCATGGGTGGGTTTCACTTTCCCATCCTTAATATCTTGCTGGTACTTTGGGCAGTTCCGCTTCCAATGCGACTTTTCATGGAAATAGAAGCATTCAGCCTCTTTTGGGTCAGAAGAAGGAGTGACGAAACCTTTCTTGGTTCCACTTGAAGAGGATCCATCAAGGGTCTTACCCTTGGTACCCTTAGAAGGGTTCTTCCTCTTTATCCCTCTACTTTTCCCGATTGCCAGGACAGGGGTGGAGTTTGGAGTAGGAGTGGTAACAACCGACTTACCTTTAAGACCTGTTTCAGCGGTCTTTAGGAGTCCTTGAAGCTTGCTGAGGGTAACTTCCTCCTTGTTCATGTGGTATGTCATGCGGAATTGATCATAACACGATGGTAAGGAGTGCAAAATGATATCTATTGCTAACTCCTCGGGGGAGTTCTCGTTTAGCTTCAGCAAACGGTCCGCATACCTTTGCATTTTTTGCATGTGGCCAGTGATGGGTTCACCATCCTTCATTCGGGTTGTTATCATGGAGGAGATGATTTCATATCGCTCTTGACGAGCACTCTGAGGTAGCGGTCCATCAAATCCTGGTGCATCTCAAAAGGATGGTAATCCTCATAGGACTTTTGGAGCTCAGTTGTCATAGTGGCCAACATGATGCATGCCACTGTGGTAGCATCTCTTTCATGTGCCTCATATTCAACGACCTCCTCAGGAGTAGCAGACGGCTCGGGTACCTTAAGCTCCTTGTCGATGACATATTCCTTGTCCTCATACCGAGTGACCATCCTGATGTTCCTGATCCAATCCATAAAGTTGGATCCATCAAAGATGACTCTCCCACAAACGTTCATGAGAGAGAAGGAGCTTGTAGGGTTTGAGCCAGAAGCAGTATTGTTGGTTGACATCTGAGAAAAAGAAGAAAAACAAGTTTAGATTAGATACAAAGATAGTCCTTAATAAAACACCCAAATGTAATATTAAGGCTAGGATCCAATCACAATATATTATAACTTAGAAGAGGGATGCCGTAATCTAAGCTATAACATATTTGAATGGTACGTGAATGACGATTCACCAATTTGCACCATGAAAAATGAAATATAAATTATTAGGTTTTAATTGGTTTTTAGAAACTCCTAGATTCTTTTGAGATTCATTGAACTCTTCAATGGCATGTTTCAATCCCGAGTGTACCCTTCATGTTTTGTGACTGGGATGCCGAGGATCACAAAACAAGGTGTGAAGTAACCATGCAAATTGCTTGGTACCCTTAATGTTTGTCACTCAATCGATGTGCCGGTTAACCACACGTGCTCCACCGACCTATGAAAAACCTTAAGTCACCCTTTGCCTACCTTGTTAAGTCCAAGTTAGTGTGCCGGTCAACCACACACGCTCCACTAACGACTTAATCAAAGTGCAAAGTGTAATTTCATGGGTTAGCACCTTATTCACATTTTCCTAAAGTAACTAAGATTGGGAATTTATAAAAAGATTTAGTTACTTTATAATAATCATTATACTTTTAATGAGACTTTTTAAGTCATTGTCCTACCCGTTCGGCAACAACCTTATACCCCCCTTATAGACCGGCTTCGTGGATAAGGCCTACTAACGATAAAACGACTTGATCTTATATTTATATATATATATATATATATATATATATATATATATATATATTATTAGCGTATAATATTATAAAGTATAAGGGTTGAATTTTAACTTTTAAAATTCTAGGGGTTGGAACTAAAGTTTACTAGATGACTTTACATGTTCCAAAACTTGAGGGCAAGTTTTGTAACTTTACAAAACTTTTCAATTCATAACTTATGAGTTATTGTTTTTTAAAAATGAAGACTCTTCATTTTTTGTAACTTATTTTTTCTTTTAATGGATTTATTACAAAGTTACTTTTGGTTATCCATAACTTGAGGACAAGTTATGGACTCCATTAAAACACATCATGATCATGAATTAACTATCAATCAATAGCATATAATTCCTATGATCTTGCAAGAACTCATAACAATATGAATATTCATATCAAAATTTCAAGAACATATGAACACATATAAACATGGAATTTTGGTATTAGCCATTGTAAATGGATTAGAACAACCATTACTCCATCTAGAACAAGTTTTAAAACACCAAAACAGTTTAGGGTAATGTTTCTAGTCCATTTCCAGCAGCAAAAATCGAAAATCTGCACTCTGCCTGGTCAACTCGTCGAGTGCAAGAACTGACTCGCCGAGTTGGTTGAAGATACACGTGGACTCGTCGAGTCCCCCCATGGACTCGGCGAGTCCCCTATGCAGACAACAAGAATTTCGATTTTTTCAGCTATTTTGCATCAAGTATCAAACAAACAAGCCTAGGCTCTGATACCACTGAAGGGTTTTGAGCATTCTAACACTCCTAAGGTGTACATGCAACCCTAGAAACCTTGGATCTATGTTTGACTAAGATACATGCAAAATTGATTTTCGAAGGTTCATAATCCTATCTAGCATACATGGGGAACTTTAAACATAAAAGTAAGCTAGAAGAATATACCTTGTAGTAGTTTGGATTCCTTGAAAACCTTGAGAGCCTAGCACCCCAAGTGTGATGCCTCAAATGTCTCACACAACACCAAATTCACTTGGAATAAACTTGAGAGAAATGTCACACTACTTGAAATCGGCTAGCCCTCTTCTTTCTTGCTTAAGTCCGATTTTGTGAACATAAGGATCCTTATATAGTGTGTTACAATTAGGGTTACACCATGTAATACCTAATTGTCATGACCTTTCATTTCCATGACCCATGGGTTCTATAACCACCATGGAGCATCCGTGGAGCATCCTATGGGTTTTAGCCCAACGTGATAATCCATGGAGCATTAGCCCACTATACAAGTATGAGTGATTTACACAATCAACCCATATATTTAATTAGTTTTCTTTTGATCACTTAATTAAATCCAAATTAATTCTTGATCAATACTAATTAAATAATATTATTAATATATTAGAACTTATAATATATTAATAAACCATAAGTGTTATTTCTCTTATTTTAGTCTATCCAAATGCATGATGCCATGCAACCCAGATGGACCATGCCAAACCGGGTCAAGTACATACCATAAATAGTTATGGACTTAGACACCTTATCCAACAGAAGTGACATATCTTAAAGAAAGGTTTATAACACTTGTCAAATGTAAGAGTAAAATGTGTCCTGCTCTTGTACATTTGAAATTGGTAAGTTGTGATGTTTTGGATAAAACAAAGACCAACTAAGGCCAATTGTGTGAAGTGTTTGTCTTGATAAAGAATCCGCACTATCTCTTGAATATTTGGCAATGGAGTCTTATCTGTCAAGAGGACAGTAGGAGTCTAAAAGATCTTGAAAGAGTCTAATCAAGAATAAAAACATGTAGTTTATCACTAGCACACGACGTGAGGTTTATAACCTATCGTGTTGACATATTCCTATTTCTGTGCCCATTCCAGTTGAAGTTGACTTTGCATATGAGTTCTGAGAGTTCTTAATTGGTTGCATAACAACTTGGAAGCAATGGCCGACCCTTGTGCGGCCAGGTGTCATGAATTTAAGATTGCACAAGTTCAATCCATATGAGTTTGGATTTGTCACTAACCTTGTCTTGTGATTATGGTTTTGACAAATTCACATGGATATGAACACATCCACCATAAAATCTAAGTGTCATAAGGTTTCTCTCCGATTCATGAAAATGATGGTGAGGAAACGCTTTCACTAAGTAGATTTGAAGTAGATAGCAATTGTGGTATTTGCATTCTCAAAGTCATTAGTGGAGCGTGTGTGTTTAACCGGCACACTAACATGGACTTGTAAGGAATGCAAAAGGTCTAAACAATTGAGATTATGATTACGACATCCCTTTTCATAGTTCTAAAATTGTTTAGACACACATATGAACCATCTAAGGGAAGGTGTATGACTTTGATAAAGTTTTATCAACGCATCTCGTATCAGAAATCTGAACTTTGGTAAGAAAGTCAATAAAGTATTGATTTCTAGAAGTCCAGCTGATTTCTGAATACATGTCAAAGCTAGTGGGAGCATAAGTGTTATGCTAACAATTATCATGTTAATGGGAGCATGATAATTATGATAAGTGATGCAAGTTAGCAATGTTAATTATAGAAAAACAAAAGTTCAATTGGGAAAAGTTGTTTTGCTATAATTAAGGGAGAGGGAATTATACTTCATTTCAAATCTAAAAGCTTAGATTGAGGTTTTAATCATCCTTAGTCAAGGATATATATGAATTTTATGTTGGAATGGCTCAACATAAGGAAATTCTATATATGGGAACATTATTTGCGTTCTAAAATTCGATTATGATTACGGCATCCCTTTTCATAATCCGAATTATGAGAACATGGCAAATAGAAATAGAAGTATTATAGCAAAAAGACTGGTCTAGTATCATGTCTTTATGTGAGACATCATGAATCGTATCCCATATGGTACGGATATAGGATCGATTGCTTGTGCTATAATATTCATCATTTCTAAATTTTCCAAATGATCAGGGCATTAAGAGGGGAAAAGTCTAGAATTGGATATGACTAAAATGATTAAGCAATTGTCGAGGACAATCTAAGGTTTACCAAAGATTGGTTGCTCATGGACAGTTGGAAGTATATTGTTCAGGACCATATTGACATATTCTGAAAAAGGCAACTCTTGTTCAGAAGTGATAGTTAAAATGGGAATATGGAAATGTTCCCATAGGTGGAAGTTATTCATTAAATCTGTGTAAGATTTGGAAACTTAATGCAAGAAGAATGTTCAAAGCAATGTACTTTGAATATGAGACTTCGTTTCCATGGAGTTGATCTCCATTGGAATACTCTGTAATGTCTGTTGACAAGTCTTTGTGACTTTGTGCATAGTCATTACAAGAGGATCAATGCATATAAGTTTAGAATATAACAGATTTAGGTAAATGGCAGAAATTTGGAATTCTTGCATTTGCGATAAGGATCTGGGATTGTGAAATGAGAATCATTGGAATTATGTTCAATCGATCTATTTCACAAAGTAAAGATCATAGACAAACTTAGTGTGCATACTTGGTGTATGGCATAACTAATGTTTGGATAAACATAGTGTGCATACTTGGTGTATGGCATGACTAGTGTTTAGAAAACATAGTGTACATGCTCGGAGCATGGGACAACTATTGTTCTAATTCAAGTATAAAGTTGATAGTTTGAAACAGTATGCAATAAATAATGTCTAATCAATATGGTGATAAATAAAAGGTGTTATATTTATATTCATAAGTTCTGAGACCATATTGGATTCGATTATTCTTGTGTTTCACTTTGCATGTTTTGACTTCCAGAATAACTAGGTCATTCTTCCTGAATGACTTAGTTATTCAAACCATCCATAGTCAGTCATATGTTGGAAGTAGATATGAATCAAGACTGTCATGAAGCTTGTTTGTAGATGTCCAAGGTAGTGGACATATCAAGAGTTGCTGCAAAATTCATGAGTGCTCATAAGTTCTGAGTATTGGATTAAACCCACGCTCATTTGACTCACTTCATGGATTTTATCACGAGTGATCATGAGATGATAATATCTTATATTCTTCAAACCTAGAGATATGAGTTGTTGCCTATGAGTTGGTTATACATTGATTGTACGAAAACGCATTGGTAACTCGATGTTATAAAACGTGTATTTGTGTATGAATCAACAAGTAGTAGAACAAGAATATGAGTTGAAATTTATCCATTCCTTTTACCTTTAAAGGGATAAAAGAGATATTTGTGGGCCCCTCGATGATTTAGTGATGACACCCCGAAGTGCTTGGCCAAGCCTAGACTGATTTGATTTGTTCAATTAGTCAGTCGTCATAAATCAGAAATCAGGAAACAACAAATGGACAGAGAGAATGATTATAATCCATGTCTCAGTCCATATGATATCTAGAATGGAGGAATATATGATCCCTTATCTAATGCAGAAGTCATTGACTAAGGTCAGAGTTCGACAACGACTTTAAGAGCTACGATTGCTAGTCAGGTTTTGAAGTCATACACAATAATAGTTTTAGACTTATCCAAGTGGGAGATTGTTGGATTAGTGTCTAAGCCCATAACTATAATTGGTATGTAGTTGACCCGATTTGGCATGGTCCATTTGGGTTGCACTTCACCAGAACAATTTATATGGATAGTCTTTTGAGAATAGTATGTTTATGATTTATATTAATATATTATAAGTTCTAATATATTAATATGGAATCATATTATTTAATTAGTATTGATCAAGAATTAATTTAGAATTAATTTAGTGATAAAAAAGGAACTAATTAAATATTGACTCTTATATATATATATATATATATATATATATATATATATATATATATATATATATATATATATATATATATATATATGGAATGGGCCAAGTTCATTTAGGTTGGGCTAAGCTTTCATGGATAGTCCATGGAGTGTTTAACCCATGGATCCTATGGAAATGAAAGGTCATGGGTATTAGGGTTTACATGAATGTAACCATAATCCTCCATACTATATAAAGAGGTCTTTGGCACAAGAAATTGCACTGGTGTGTGAGGATACAAGAGTAGGTCATTTCTAGTGTGCTTACTATTCTCTCAAGTTTTTCTAAGGTGCTCTTGGTGATTTGTGATTCCACTTGAGGCTTCCACACTATTGGGGATAAGCTCTTAAAGATCAAGACTTCAAGCTTCATCAAAAGGTATGTCTTATAACTTGTTCATATTACCCAAGTATCAAAGATTGTATGCTAGTTAGGGTAATACCTTGGAAAGTTCAAGTTTGCATGTATAATAGAGAAAAGATAGATCCAAGGTATTTAGGGTTGCATGTACACCATATGAGTGTTAGAATGCTCAAAACCCATCAGATATCCCCAAGACTGCCTTGCAAACTCGCTACGATCACTATGAATTCGTAGTAATGCCCTTCGGTCTAACAAATACGCCTACGACATTCATGGACCTAATGAACCGGGTGTGTCGACCTTACTTAGACAAATTCATGATTGTATTAATCGATGACATACTTGTCTAGCCACGGAGTAAGGAAGAACACAGTCAACTCCTGCAACAGGTTCTGGAGACATTAAGGGCGGAGAAGTTGTATGAAAATTTCTCCAAATGTGAATTCTGGATCCGAAAGGTGGAATGCCTAGGTCACGTTGTCAGCAAAGAAGGGATACACATGGACCCTTCCAAAATCAAGGCAATCGAAGGCTGGGCAACCCCAAGAACCCCAATGGAGATCAGATAATTATTAGGCCTCACTGGTTACTACAGCATGTTCATACCGAATTTCTCCAAGATCGCCAAGCCACTCACCGCCCTAACCCAGAAGGGTGTAACCTTCAACTGGGAAGAAAAGAAAGAGACCGCCTTCCAAACCTTGTAAAAAGCCCTGTGCAGCGCCCCGATCCTGTCCCTCCCAGAAGGAATGAAAGACTTCAGAGTCTATTGTGATGCGTCCAAACAAGGTTTAGGCTGCGTACTCATGCAACGAGGAAAGGTCATAGCCTACGCATCAAGACAACTAAAGAACCACGAGGTTAACTACACCACACACGATCTCGATCTAGGAGCGGTAGTGTTCGATCTAAAGATCTGGAGGCACTGCCTTTATGGTACAAAGTGTACCATTTTCACGGATCACACGAGCCTCAAACACATTCTCAACCAGAAGGATCTCAACATGAGACATCGGTGATGGGTACATCTACTGAATGACTACGAATGCGAGATTCGATATCATCCAGGCAAGGGCAATGTGTAGTAGCAGATGCCCTGACCAGAAAAGAATACTCGGGTCGCCGAGTAAAGTCACTAACTTTGACTATCCATTCCCACCTGTCTTCGCAGATCAGAGAGGCTCAGTTGGAAGCCTTGAAACCCGAGAATGTCATAAAGGAAGCCTTGCAGGGGATGGATAAGAACCTTACAGTCAAAGACGACGGTGCCTACTACCTCATGGATCGAATCTGGACATCGAAGTTCGGTGGGTACATAGACGTTGTCATGAACGAAGCCCACAAGACAAAGTACTCCGTCCATCCAGGTTCAGACAAGATGTACCTGGACCTCAAGAAACTTTATTTGTGGCCGAACATGAAATCCGAGATCGCTACCTACATGCGCAAGTGTCTGAATTGCGCCAAAGTCAAGGTAGAGTATCAGAAGCCCTCAGGTTTGCTACAACAACAGACATACCCGAGTGGAAGTGGGAGCGGATAACCATGGACTTCATAACCAAGTTGCCCAAGACATCGGGCGAACTTGACACCGTCTGGGTGATCGTCGACAAGTTAACCAAATTCGCCCACTTCCTGCCAATAAAGGAGACCGATAAGATGGAGAAGTTGACCAGGATATACATAAAGGAAATCGTACGATTACATGGCATGCCAATATCTATTATCTCCAACAGAGATAGTAGATTTACCTCACGGTTTTGGCAGTGGCTGCAAAAGTCCTTGGGAACCAAACTCGATATGAGTACAACTTACCATCCCCAAACTGACGGGAAAAGTGAGAGGACCATTTAGACACTAGAATACATGCTAAGAGCTTGGCTGATAGACTTCAGCAAGTCATGAGATACGAATTTTCCACTCGTTGAGTTCTCATACAACAATAGCTATCACACTATCATCAAGGTCGCACCATTTGAAGCTCTATATGGACGCAAATGCAGATCACCTATGTGTTGGGCCGAGGTGGGTGACATACAGTTAACAAGAGAGCAAGTACACGACAACACTCTCACCGACCCCGAGATCATCAGAGAGACCACTGAGAAGATCGTCCAAATTCGGGAACGACTAAAGTCATCCAGAGACCGACAAAAGAGCTACACGGATAAACGACAGAAACCCTGGGAATTCCAAGTCGGCGACCGCGTGATGTTAAAGGTCTCGCCCTGGAAAGGGATGATATTCTTTGGGAAGCATGGAAAATTGAATCCGAGGTACATTGGACCATTCTAGATCCTCACCTGGATCGGTACGGTGGCCTACAGACTTCGGTTACCATAAGAACTCAGCAACATACATCCTACATTCCACGTATCCAATTTGAAGAAATGCCTGTCTGACGAAACCCTTGTCATCCCCCTCGATGATATTGAAGTAAACGAGAATCTCCAATTTGTCGAGGAGCCTGTAGAAATAATTGACAGGGAACTCAAGAGGACAAAGCAGAGCCGAATACCCATAGTGAAGGTCCATTGGAATGCCAAACGGCGACCCGAATTCACTCAGGAATGTGAAGATCAAATGAAAAAGAAGTCCCCACAACTTTTTCTCTAGTTGCAAGAGCCTGTCCAAGATGCAATTTTCGGGACGAAATTCCCTCTAATGGGGGGATGATGTGACAACTAGAAAATTTTGGGTCAAACCAAGTCTAAGGGGTCTTGTGTATAAGTGTATCCACCATGTATATCTATGTAACTTTGATGCAATAATGTTTATTGAAAGCCAAGAGGGCACCATTTGTATGATTAAAGATAATATACACTTGGAAATTCATGTTGAAATAAACCTTGAAATGCCAATGCAAGTAAAACAAGAATCAAATGGTTTTAACATAACAACATGTATTTATGCCATGACCTTGAATTCTCGATTTTTAAGGCCACCATCCTTGTGATTTCTATTCCTCAAGACCGAAAACACATCCATAGGATCATTACAAGACCGAAAACACTAAGTTTAAGGCCCATTAAGGCCGAAGACACCACAAGATAAGGCCAAAATCTATTTTGGAACAATGATTGAACCAAAATCAGTTAGGAAAGGCACCTATGGCCGAAATCTCATAACATTGGATGATTTCTATTGAGTTCCAATAAATATTATTCGATGACTAAGATAAGGTTTTACTTTAGGATGTGATATCCCACCCCATTTTCCCATGCAGACTCGACAGTATCCCAAGCAATTAACCACCAAACATTCATGAATTAACCCACAAATAACCAAGCTAATATCCTCCATATAATCCAGTAAACATCATAACACTCTTCCATCCCTTTTTATTCACGACGGTAAGCACATCCAAGAACCCCACTTTCATTTCCCATAGCTATCATTCCAAAACTCTCTCAAAAAGAAAGCCAAGATCTTCCAAGTTCAACCATTCTCCAAGCTTGGTCCCTAGATTTTTTTTGTAAGTATTTTCGAGATTTCCTAGTGATTCTATAAATTCTTATGTTAGTTTCACCCTATTTACACACAATAAAATGTGTTAAAACCTTTAGGATAACATTCTTCTCAAGGAATTTCATCATCCTCCTTCAAGAACTTAGGTTTAAAGAGCTTCACACCATATCCTCAACCCACCAATACCACTCAAGGTGAGTTCATACCCCCATATTTCCAAGCTTTTTCATGTTTTAGGGGGGGGGGGGTACAAGTAAAACTTTGTTACTACACAAATACTTACATGTTTGCATCTTTATGTTAAAAATAAGATATTATTTGCATAAGGTAGGATTATCACTACTTTTATACAATATTTGTGATATATTAGTTTTGATGTGCAAAGTTAACAAGAACATAACCCATTATATGCTACAAATATCATAAGGAAATCATGATTTGGAAAAACTACAAGGTTTTGGCAATTTTTACTAAAAGTTAGTTTTCCTAGAAAAAATGGTTTCAATATTGTCATTTACTATTTTGGTGGGTTACAACCCAAAGACATTATATTTTGACTACATATTTTGACACTAGACAAGATTACAACTTTATATTTATATCAAAAGATTATATAAATAGTTTCAACAAACATATAATACAAACTATGATTGGTATAGTTTGGGGGTCATAAAACCACACTTTCATTTCAGAAGAACCATATAATTATTCGAGGGTATAATTATATCATTTACAAGAAAAAGGGGTCATAGTTCACGTAAATCAGTTGATGATCTTGTGAGACATTCTCTTCACCGTACCTACCTAGCGTACACCTTAAGTCCTGCATTATAACCATATTCTCCCCGAGGGAGAGCGAGATAGTAGTGTATAGATCTATACGGGATTAACAACCCCGCACCTCAGCTGTTCGCTACAGCTAGACCGGCAAGTCTAGGGTGACAAAAGTCTGCCAATTTCGACGCCTACAGAACGTCGTTCAGGTATATTAGTCATATTAAGCATGGTTATAATAACTCACACATGGATTAATGAACTACTCAGTTTACGGGGTAACTTACACTTCACTAGTGTTATAAGAAGATAAAACTACATATTATTTTCAATACAACATTTCTTACATTTTTGGTCTTAGGGTTTAAGACTACAGTTCACATTTAAGAAAATATTGGATTTTCTGGAAACATACACTATCATTTCACAAGAAAGATATATAAAGGAAATACTATTGGATTAGGTGTCTAAGCCCATAACTATAATTGGTATGTACTTGACCCGAAAATAGCATGGTCCATTTGGGTTGCAACTCTCTGAAATAATTTGATTGGATGGATATTTGAGAAAGATGTTATTGTGATTTATTAATATATTATAAGTATAATATATTGAGAAATCATATTATTTAATTAGTATTGATCAAGAATTAATTTGGAATTAATTTAGTGATGAAAAGAGACTAATTAAATTAACGGGGACTGATTATGTAAATCAGTGATACATATGGTTTGGGCTATTGATCCATGATGGACTAAGTTTATGTGAGAGTCCATGAAGAGTTAGTCCATATATGTTATGGATGATAAACCTGAGTGTATGGATTAGGGTTTACAAATGACCCTTGGAATTCTACACTATATATATGTATCCCCTAAGCCAAAAATCGTGCACTTGTGATTCTACGAAGCTAAAAACGATTTTTATGTCTCCAAGCCTCTCTCTCAAGTTCCTCCTTTTGTTCTTGGTTTGTTGTAAGACATTTGAGGCACAACACTTGGGGTGCTAGGCTCTCTTAAGGTCAAAGTTCTACTACCAAATTTGTATGCTAGTTTAGGCTTCATTCTTTGGAAACCAATATTATAAGTATAATTAGAGAAAACTTAGATCCAAAGCATTAGGGTTTTATGTGCACCATAGGAATGTTACAGTACATAAAACCCAATAGTGGTATCAGAACCATGGGTGTTTTCTGCTATATTGATGCATTGTTTAATTGTTCAAAGCAAGAAAAATTGTTTTTTTGGAATCTACCTGATCACCACGACGTGGTTAAAGTTACCTCGACGTGGTGATTGTTCAGTGGATGATTTTTCAGTTTTTTGGCTAAGTTTTGGATTAGAATCATTACCACAAACTGTTTTGACTAATAAAAATCATTCTTTATGAAGAGGTAATGATTTCCATCATCCAAAATTAAAAAGACAATTATCAAATTTTAAGATAATGTTTTGATTATCTGATAATTTGATTATTTGTATTGTTTGATTAGAATTGTCTTGCAATAAGAGTTAAATTAGGTCAAATTGGTAAATGACAAGTTATATGATAATTGTATTAGTTTATATTTTGATCTAAGTGTTTCATGAAGAGATTAATAACTTGTCCTCAAGTTTTAAAATATGAAAAGGCTCATTCATGAAACTTTTAACTCTTTAAGCTATGGAATTGCAAAGGTCTTGAAGAGTTTCATAATTTGTCCTCAAGTTATGGAACTTGGAAAGTCTCATTCATTAACTCCATAAGTTATGGAATCTAAAAGTTTTGAAGAGTTTCAAAACTTGCCCTCAAGTTTTGGAATCTAAAATTTGATTAAAAAAGTTTTAATTGAGAAATATTACGTTGAGAGAAAAACTTGAGTAACATACTTGAACAAACGTTAGAACAAGTAATAATGCGGATTAAAGTTTAACTCAGTGGATCATAAAGCTCAACAATAATAATAAGTTAGAGTTAGATAGTTAGATAATTAGGTGCGGAAATATAAGGAAATATAAATGACAACAAGTGTTATATCAAGAAGACACTATAAGCTGATTCTTAACAAGGATTGCAGACAATCCAGGTTAGTAAGTGAGATCAAGCTTAGTGACTAAGTCTAGCTGACTTGCTCGGAAGAGATAACGATCTTAATATTAGAATCTGAAGATCTTTTAGATGACAGAGTGAGAGAGTAAATAGATTACGATATTCAAGATAGAGATAATTGAGAGATGTGTTCATTTAGAATAAGAGTACTCTATTTATAGAGTCTCGAAGATTACAAAGTTAAATCTGTCTAAGGTGGCCATGCAAGGCACACTGGACAAAGGAATGTAAAGACATAAAACAGATAAAACTAAGGCTAAGCTTGATGACTTCAACTGCAGATGCAATTCTTGATTGCGGTGTGGAGCTTGACTGCGGATCTAGTTGATAGCTTCGGATCTCTTCAAGTTTAAGAGGGTCACTTTTATGTTTCAACAATGTCCCCTAAGTGACCTCTTCAACTTTCCTTTCATATGTCGAGCTTCAGAAACTTTATGAGAATCCACCAAAACTTCCTGACTTCCTTAAGCCACGCAATTCTCCTTGAGATTTCAAACTTTACTTCAGCAGTTGTGTGTTTTGATTTGTTGACTGCATTTTGAGTGATCTCTAATTGCTTCCGGGTCATGCGGTTCATGGCAGTCATTGGAATGAAGTATTTTGTTTCATCATTTAAGCGTTTGAAAATGACTCCAAGATCTGGGAAGTTAGTTCCTCCAATGGATCTTTCTTGAAAGCCTTCAGTCAGGACCGGAGCTGGTTCAGGAGGAGGAAGTTAGTTACAGTATCACAACAATGTAAGTAGTAAACAAGCAACAACATCATCCATTGCATTAATTATATAATTTCATACAAGTGTGCTCCGTTAAGTTTTAAAGACACCAAAAAAATATACATCAAAAATATAAGATGAGTCTTGAACGAGCTCCATCTTCTCAAAACCTGGCTCCGGTACCTGTCTACTGGTGACCTGAGAATACAAGTTATTTTGAAAGAGTTTATCAGCTTTAGAGTTGGTGAGTTCATAAGTATATTAGTGTCTGTGTTTGTATGAAAGCATTTGTAAGATGTTTTGTAAGATGTACTGTGTGTTTGTAAAAGTTTTGTATTTGTTTGAACTATCCTAGAAAACCCTATGTTTCCTACTAAAAGTAGCCTTCTACCAAGGCATCTAGTGTCTGTGTGTGTATCTTTTGTAAAAGTGAGTATTTTCCCAAATCCGACTATCATTAACCAAAAATATAGTTTTTACATTATTGTTTATTGTGTGAAATTACAAAGTAAAATGTAAAGGGAAAATGTTATAGTACTTTAATGTAGTATTATGAAACTACTGCTGTACTAACTACCTTAAGCCAATTGTATATTTTAAGGTAACATGTGATCGGCCTGTATCTTGCTACCGACTCAATAGTAAAGTGACAATGTAAGATGCCACAAAAATGACGTTTGGCACCCGTAGACTTGCAAGTCCCACTGTAGCGAGCAGCAAGGTGTAGGATAGTCAATCCAGTATAGATCTATACACAAACTCATACGCTCCCCAATTAAGGAGATTCTGATACAAAAACAGTCATGGCAGGTAGTGCCATGCCCTGTTTAATGGCTCACATTAATGTATTAATGTAAATGTTATGTGAATTGTGTGCTAGCTGTATTGTGTTCTTTCTCTGTCTAGCCTGTATGTTTGTTTCTCATCACTCTGTTTCATGTTTGTTTCTCATTATAGTATGAACTGACTCATTGTATGTTTCATCGTTCTAGTAATAGTATCTTCCTAAACTACCCCTATGGTAGCTTACTAGCAATGTATGAACATGTTTGTATACCCTTGCTACCCAAGGGCATGGACTTGAATGAAGGAAAACCTTTTATATCTATATACATATACATAATATATAACTAGGATTCAAACGACCCTCGGACAACTAACCTTGATACCCTAAGACCACAATCAAACAAGAACAGGAAGCAGGGTAGACTAGCAGTCCTAAGTCCTTCCAATCCTACTTATATAACTATATTTATATAGATACACATAATATAAGTTAAAAGAGGTTGATAACACGTTTGGATACCCTTGCTACCCAAGGGTATGGACTTGAATGGAGGAAAACCTTTTATATCTATATACATGTACATATTATATAACTAGGATTCAAACGACCTTCGGACAGCTAACCTTGATACCCTAAGACCACAATCAAACAAGAACAGGAAGCAGGGTAGACTAGCAGTCCTAAGTCCTTCTTAATCCTACTTATATAACTATATCTATATAGATACACATAATATAAGTTAAAAGAGTTTGATAAATGTATTTGACAATAAAAGAGTTTGTAAAACAGTTTGAGGTAAAACAGTTTGATAAACAGTTTGAAAAGTAAGAAAACCATTTGCTTGGTAGTTATTAATCACATGTGATTGATATAATAACTATAATTGTTCAACTTGTATTCCCCCCCATAAAAGCATTTAAAAACATTTAAAAGGTTAATTAAGGGGTATGAACTCACCTGTAGTGAGTGGTTTGGATGAACTGAAGAGATAGGATTGCTAAGTGTCAAGTGAAGACTTGTACACACACAATGATCCTATTTAACATATAAATACAACATATATGTATCTAATTAGACTTTAAACAACTAATTAGCAAAGTTAAGACATCCTAAGACAAGTTAAACACCTTATATAAGTGTTATAAGTCTCAAGGAATGCATCTAAGTGTTGTAGAACAATGCTATAGGGTTTAGGGTTCAAAAGAAACCCTAACTTGAGTTTACGGTTTTGTGACCTCAACCCAATGGGTTTACGGTCGTAAACTCTAGAGTTTACAGCCGTAAACTCCCCTACTTTTGACCATTTGTTGATTTGAAGGTTTCTAAGTCCTTTGAAGTGTTTCCCCTTTAAGTATAAGGCTATGGAAGAAATTAGGGCACCATTTCACTCCTATTTGGAGTTTACGGCCCAAAGACCACATCCCTTTGGGTTTACGGCCGTAAACCCTTATGGATGTTAGTATTTAGATTATTTCAAGTCCTAAACACATCAAGGTATGAATCCAAGATAGTTACCTAGGCTTAGGAAGGGACTAGGGACATTTTGGTCCCTTAAGATGGGTTTACGGTTCAAGAATGTTCTTGGACCGTAAACACCATTTTCTTGGTGTTTCTTGGATGTTTTCATGTTATAAAGAAGTATAGCAAGCTTAAAAACACTCTAGGATAGAAGTACTTACTATATGGAAGCTTGGAATGAGTCAAAATGCCAAGAACACTAGTGTGTGTTCTTGGTGTTCTTGGTGAAAATGGAAGAATCAACCTTTTGGAATGATTTCATGGTTAGAAGGGTGTTAAAACACTAGATTAAGTGATCTACTAACTTGAAATGGTTGAAAACACTTACTAGATCGAGATTTGGAATAAATCCCGGGATGATACTTGAGAGGATTTGCTTTTGTTCTTGAGAGATTTGGAAAAATGACATTAAATGACAAGTGTCATATATATACTCCAATTTCTGGGTTTTTGGCTGAAAATATTTTATTCCGGCAGTAAACTCCAATTTCTTGAAGTTTAGGAATAACAGTGTTGCACTATAACCCTAGGGCATCCTCTCTCCTGGTATCTCCTAAAGTGTAAATCCTAAAATAATCAAACTTAATCCAAAAAGTCTGAAAATTTAACTGTAACTGATTTGACTTCTATTGAATTGACATGTTGTACAGAATAGAAATTTCGGGTTGTCACATCATCCCCTCCTTAGAAGGAATTTCGTCCCGAAATTAGAATTTAAGCAAATAAGTAGTTACAAAGAACTAAGTAAAAAGACGAGGATATTTCAGTTTCATCTGATCCTCTCGCTCCCAAGTGAATTCAGGTCCTCGTTTGGCGTTCCAGCGAACCTTCACTATTGGGATGCGGCTTTGTTTCGTTTGCTTGACCTCCCGGTCCATGATCTCTACTGGTTCTTCCACGAAGTTGAGGCTCTCGTTGATCTCGATCTCGTCGAGTGGGATTACAAGAGTCTCGTCGGACAGACACTTTTTCAAGTTCAAGACGTGGAAGGTAGAATGTACGTTACTGAGTTCGCTCGGTAAGTTAAGTTTGTAAGCTACAGGGCCGATTCTGGCAAGAATCTCGAAAGGCCAAATGTACCTTGGATTTAGCTTTCCACGCTTTGCGAAGCATATCAAGCCCTTCCAGGGTGAGACCTTCAATAGAACATGGTCGCCCACCTGGAACTCCAACGGTTTTCTGCGATTATCAGCGTAGCTTTTCTGTCGGTCTCTGGAGGCTTTCAGTCGTTCACGGATCTGAACGATCTTCTTCGTCGTTTCCCGTATGATCTCCGGACCTGTGAGAGTGCTTTCAGGAACACGTCCTTTAGCTAAATGGGTATCACCCACCTCAGCCCAGCACAGAGGGGATCTGCACTTGCGGCCGTAGAGGGCCTCGAATGGAGCAGCCTTTATGCTTGTGTGATAACTGTTGTTGTAGGAAAATTCGACAAGGGGTTAATGAGTATCCCATGCTTTCCCAAAGTCAATCACACATGCTCGTAACATGTCCTCCAAGGTTTGGATAGTCCTCTCACTTTGCCCGTCTGTCTGCGGATGGTAGGCTGTACTCATATCCAGCCTAGTTCCTAGGGAATTTTGTAGCGACTGCCAGAACCTAGAAGTGAACCTACTATCTCTGTCCGAGATAATGGATATAAGAACACCGTGCAGTCGTACAATCTCTCTAATGTATGTTCTGGTAAGCTTCTCCATCTTGTCTGTTTCCTTGATCGGTAGGAAGTGCGCGGACTTGGTCAATCTGTCGATGATGACCCATATGGTATCAAGTCCACCCATTGTCTTGGGCAACTTGGTAATGAAATCCATAGTGATCCGCTCCCACTTCCATTCCGGGATCTCAGGCTGTTGTAGAAGACTTGAGGGTTTCTGGTACTCGACCTTGACCTTTGCGCAAGTAAGGCATTTACTTACGAAGGTAGCAATCTCTGCTTTCATGTTAGGCCACCAGTATAACTTTTTAAGATCCAGATACATCTTATCTGAACCTGGGTGGACGGAATAACGAGTGTTGTGCGCCTCGTTCATGACCAAGTCTCTGAAACCACCAAGTTTCGGGGTCCAGATCCGATCCATGAGATAATAAGATCCGCCACCTTTGACTTCCAAGTTCTTATCCATCCCTCGAAGGGATTCACTGCTCACATTTTCAGGTTTCAAAGCGTCGAGCTGAGCTGCCTGTATTTGTGTGGATAAGTGTGAATGGATAGTCATAGTCAATGATTTGACTCTACGACCAGAATATTCTTTCCGACTTAGGGCGTCAGCTACTACATTGGCCTTGCCAGGATGATAACGAATTTCGCATTCGTAGTCACTGAGTAGTTCGACCCACCGTCGTTGTCTCATGTTGAGCTCCTTCTGGTCGAATATATGCTGCAGGCTCTTGTGGTCTGTAAAGATTGTGCTCTTCGTACCGTACATGTAGTGTCTCCAGATCTTCAAAGCAAAAACAACTGCTCCTAGTTCAAGATCGTGGGTCGTGTAGTTGACCTCATGTGTCTTCAGCTGTCTCGAGGCATAGGTGATGACCTTACCTCGCTGCATCAGAACACATCCGAGACCTTGGTTCGATGCATCGCAATAGACAACGAAGTCTTCTATCCCTTCGGGGAGGGATAGTATTGGTGCGGTGCACAAGGCTCGTTTGAGCGTTTGGAACGCTCTATCCTGCTTTTCTTCCCAGTCAAAGGGTACGCCCTTCTGGGTAAGCGTTGTAAGAGGCTTTGCAATGCGGGAGAAGTTCTGAATGAACCTGCGATAGTAGCCAACGAGGCCTAGAAATTGATGAATTTCTGTAGGCGTCTTCGGTGCTGACCAGCTCTCAATGGCTTTGATTTTGGATGGGTCCACGTGGATTCCCTCTTCACTAACCACGTGCCCTAAGAATTCGACTCGTCGGATCCAAAATTCGCATTTCGAGAACTTCGCATAAAGCTTCTCCGCACGCAGGGTTTCTAAGACTAATCGCAGATGTTGACTATGTTCCTCCTTAGTACGAGAGTAGATAAGTATGTCATCGATGAAGACGATGACGAACTGATCCAAGTAAGGACGACACACCCTATTCATTAAATCCATGAATACAGCGGGCGCATTTGTTAATCCGAATGGCATCACTACGAATTCGTAGTGCCCATAACGAGTTCGGAAGGCTGTCTTCGGAACATCCTCCCCTAGTACTCGTAGCTGGTGATATCCGGATCTTAAGTCGATTTCGGAAAAGAAATTCGCCCCTTGTAGTTGATCGAATAAATCGTCGATCCGAGGCAAAGGATAACGATTTTTGACGGTCAGTTTGTTGAGCTCCCTGTAGTCGATGCACATACGAAAAGATCCGTCTTTCTTCTTGACGAACAAGACTGGAGCTCCCCAAGGTGAGAAGCTTGGTCTTATAAAGCCCTTGCTGAGCAGTTCGTTAAGTTGACAGGATAGTTCTTGCATCTCTGCAGGTGCTAGACGATAAGGCGATTTGGCTACGGGGGTAGCCCCTGGAACTAAGTCGATTCTGAACTCGACTTGTCGTTGCGGAGGTAATCCTGGTAGCTCTTCTGGAAAGATGTCGGGAAAGTCGTTTACTACTGGAATGTTCTTGATGTCTTTCGCTTCTTGGCTCACATCGACCACATGAGCAAGGAATGCGCGACATTCCTTTCGCAAGAATTTCTGAGCTTGAATGCTCGAGATGATACGAAGGTTCGTGCCGGGTTTGTCGCCATATACTACTAGGGTCTCGCCCGACGAAAGATTTAGGAGGACAGCCTTTTCGTAACACATGATGTCGGCACGATGAAGACTCAACCAATCCATGCCAATGATGACGTCGAAACTTTTAATTGAGACTGGCATGAGATCGATCGAGAATGAATGGCTATCTAAAGTTAAGGTACACCCTATGTATATGCAGCTAGTGCTCTCTGTCTTCCCATTAGCCATTTCTACTGTGAACGGTTCTTTGAGTGCTCGTGATTTTTGCTTAAGTAAATGAGCAAATTTTTGGTTCACGAAGCTCCTCTCCGCTCCACTATCAAATAGTATACAAGCATAAGAGTTGTCCAGGAGAAACATACCAATGACCACTGTGGGGTCGGCAACCGCCTCCTCATGACCTATAGCCAGAACTCTTCCTACTCCTCCGGCAATCCCTGCCTTGGGGCAGTTCCTTTTGTAGTGGCCCACATCGCCACAATTGTAGCAAGATTGGCCCACTCCAGCGCCGGGGACTTGGGTGATTGGCCTCGCCGGAGATTTACAGAAACGGGCTGTATGCCCCTTCCTGTTGCAGTTTACACACTGCATGTCCCGACAGGCTCCCATATGATGGTAGTTGCACTTGTTGCATAAAGGCAAACTTCCAGAATACTGCTTTATTGGAATAGCAGCAGTGGCAGGTGCTGTCGCACTATGAACTGCCACCGTCTGTTGTTTCTTCGCAGCCTTCTTCTTTTTCTTGTCATCTCAAAATTTCCGCTTGGACTCTGCAGTTCTGGCGGTTTCTGAGATGGCCAGGGTGGTTGTTACAGACGGGGTACGGATCCCGTGGTCAATTAGCTGTTGTGCCAGTCGTTTGGCACTATCGAAGGTAGTAGGGCGTGATGACAAAACATTTCCCTGGTATGGCGGCACCAGCCCCCATATATACCTCTCGATCTTCTTTCCCTCTGTATGAATCATGTTGGGACATAGGGCCACCAGTTCACAGAACCTGGCGGTATATGCTACGATGTCGGTGCCTTTCATGGTTAGGCGCCAAAGTTCTTCCTCCAGCTTTTGGATCTCACCCCTCGGGCAGTACTCCTCAATCATGAGGTCTTTTAAAGTATCCCAGCCCATATCATTTGCCACTGAAAGAGATAGTGACTTAACATGGCTATTCCACCATGTTAGGGCTCTGGTTTCAAAGGTGCAAGCAGCGAACTTCACCTTGCTCCCTTCTGGACAGGAGCAGATTGCGAAAACCGATTCGGTTTTCTCAAACCATTGCGAGAGTACAATGACTCCGCCAGTTCCTCTGAATGATAATGGCTTGCAGTTTGTAAAATCTTTGTAGGAGCACTCTCTCGAGCGCACAGGGGTTTCAACCTGTATTGTTGGAATAGGAGTCCCTCCTCCAGTGGAACTTGAAGAATGATATTCAGCCATGGCTATTGCCACAGCCGCAGCTACAGCAGCATTGAGGGCTGCTGTATCAAATTGAGGAATAGGTGGTGGTGGAGGATTACGTCTTGTTGACTTACGTGGAGGCATCTTTTAGCTGAAAGTTTAGAATGAATAAGATATTGATAAGAATTTGACATGAACATTGATGAGAATGACTCATGGACTAACTCTCCATAGCCCAACAGCATAGTTAAATGGGATACTTGAATGAAGATGAAAGCATTTGGATAATAATTTCCATTAGATTTTTATATCTGTCAAAGATATTGGAATTACAGATGTAATGAGTTTGGGGAAAAATGACCTAGAAGTAGGTCTTACATCAACCAAGATGGGAAAATTTTGACAGCATACTACCTAATCAAAACCTAGCAGGTCTAAGATTTATAAGGATAGGAAATTAGACTTAAGTTTTTACATAACTAAGTTATATCCAAAAGAGAAGTCGGTAAGATTCTAACGACGACGAGAACTGCTTGAGTGAGTGCTTGAATCCGATAGGAGACGCTCTATGTCCCTCACACGCCTATCAGATCTTGCTTGCTGAGTTCGAAGTTCCCTGACTTCGGCTCGGGTCTCAGCAAGTTCTCTTTGAAGCATTGCATTGCTAACCTGAGCCCTTTCATGAGCGGACTCCAGTTGGCGAATGCGGACAGTGTTAACACCAGAATTGGCATCCACTTCTACTACCCGGTCGATAGCGGCTCGACCCTGCTCGGTGTTCCGAGCAATCCTACGAACCATGATAGGTAGGACCCTATCAGCTGAACCTCCCTCAGTGAGGTTGTAGAAGCTTCTGTCTCCATTGTAAGGAAAAGGTTGACCTTGTTCCTGACTCCACCTATTCAAGTTTGTGGCCCACAAAGGTGTGGGTCCTTGAAATGTGGGACGAGGGTTTGGGTTTTGAACAGCTGGGGGTTGGTTGTTGACTTCTGGCTCCGAGTCGGAACCATCAGAAAAACCTTCAGCTTCATAATCATCTAAAGGAATTGGGTGATTATCTTCTGGTTCTTCTTCCAGCCATTCTGTGTTGCCGTGGTTGGGAAAGTACGGGTCTCCGGGAAGATGAAATCCAGCCATTAAATCTACGCGAGAAAAGGGATATAAGAAATAACTAAATTAGACTAACTAACTAAATAAATAATTATAAGATGATCTTTATCAGTTGCCTCAATACTTGTTTAAAGCATACCAGTCATATGTCACGCAGACGGGATAGACCTTCGAATAAGTGACCCTAACCCTAAGCTCACAACCAAACAAGGAACAGGAAGTAAGGCAAAGATCACAGATTCTAAGTCTATGACATCCTAGTACATATAACTTTAGTGTATCCACTAAACAACCATTGATATACTAATAAAGACCTTTAGTTCTCGAATAAGTAATTATAGTAACACAAAATACTCCTATAGTATTTTAAGTTTAACGTTTTGTTCTACTGTTCTTGTTGTAGAAGTGTTGGTAAGTTTTTAGACTTGTTGCAACCTCACAACCACACTTAGGCACATGTTAATCACTCCTCGGATAATGTAGTTGATCAGGCTACATCTTCCCAGGGTTGACCATATGTCTCTAAGTCTGCTTGTGCTGTCCAACAATCGTAATTCTTTTGTTCTGTCCTAGTGACACTGATTTTAGTATGAATGCAGGTATGTATACTTTATTAAATATTTTATTATTTAAAGTATAAACTCTTTATCAGAGTATTTTAAATCCCGCTTGTGTTTATAGTTCGTATATCTTTTATGGGTTGATACACTCGATTCACTATAAACAATGCTCTGATACCAATCTGTCACACCCTCAAAACCAAATGAACGGCGGAAACGTTCTGGGGTGGAGGACGTCATGTACAGTATCACAACAATGCAAGTAGTAAACAAGCAACAACATCATCCGTTGCATTAATAATATAATTTCATACAAGTGTGCTCCGTTAAGTTTTAAAGACACCAAAACAATATACATCAAAAATATAAGATGAGTCTTGAACGAGCTCCATCTTCTCAAAACCTGGCTCCAGTACCTGTCTACTGGTGACCTGAGAATACAAGTTATTTTGAAAGAGTTTATCAGCTTTAGAGCTGGTGAGTTCATAAGTATATTAGTGTCTGTGTTTGTATGAAAGCATTTGTAAGATGTTTTGTAAGATGTACTGTGTGTTTGTAAAAGTTTTGTATTTGTTTGAACTATCCTAGAAAACCCTATGTTTCCTACTAAAAGTAGCCTTCTACCAAGGCATCTAGTGTCTGTGTGTGTATCTTTTGTAAAAGTGAGTATTTTCCCAAATCCGACTATCATTAACCAAAAATATAGTTTTTACATTATTGTTTATTGTGTGAAATCACAAAGTAAAATGTAAAGGGAAAATGTTATAGTACTTTAATGTAGTATTATGAAACTACTGCTGTACTAACTACCTTAAGCCAATTGTATATTTTAAGGTAACATGTGATCGGCCTGTATCTTGCTACCGACTCAATAGTAAAGTGACAATGTAAGATGCCACAAAAATGACGTTTGGCACCCGTAGACTTGCAAGTCCCACTGTAGCGAGCAGCAAGGTGTAGGATAGTCAATCCAGTATAGATCTATACACAAACTCATACGCTCCCCAATTAAGGAGATTCTGATACAAAAACAGTCATGGCAGGTAGTGCCATGCCCTGTTTAATGGCTCACATTAATGTATTAATGTAAATGTTATGTGAATTGTATGCTAGCTGTATTGTGTTCTTTCTCTGTCTAGCCTGTATGTTTGTTTCTCATCACTCTGTTTCATGTTTGTTTCTCATTATAGTATGAACTGACTCATTGTATGTTTCATCGTTCTAGTAATAGTATCTTCCTAAACTACCCCTATGGTAGCTTACTAGCAATGTATGAACATGTTTGTATACCCTTGCTACCCAAGGGCATGGACTTGAATGAAGGAAAACCTTTTATATCTATATACATATACATAATATATAACTAGGATTCAAACGACCCTCGGACAACTAACCTTGATACCCTAAGACCACAATCAAACAAGAACAGGAAGCAGGGTAGACTAGCAGTCCTAAGTCCTTCCAATCCTACTTATATAACTATATTTATATAGATACACATAATATAAGTTAGAAGAGGTTGATAACACGTTTGGATACCCTTGCTACCCAAGGGTATGGACTTGAATGGAGGAAAACCTTTTATATCTATATACATGTACATATTATATAACTAGGATTCAAACAACCTTCAGACAGCTAACCTTGATACCCTAAGACCACAATCAAACAAGAACAGGAAGCAGGGTAGACTAGCAGTCCTAAGTCCTTCTTAATCCTACTTATATAACTATATCTATATAGATACACATAATATAAGTTAAAAGAGTTTGATAAATGTATTTGACAATAAAAGAGTTTGTAAAACAGTTTGAGGTAAAACAGTTTGATAAACAGTTTGAAAAGTAAGAAAACCATTTGCTTGGTAGTTATTAATCACATGTGATTGACATAATAACTATAATTGTTCAACTTGTATTCCCCCCCCCCCCATAAAAGCATTTAAAAACATTTAAAAGGTTAATTAAGGGGTATGAACTCACCTGTAGTGAGTGGTTTGGATGAACTGAAGAGATAGGATTGCTAAGTGTCAAGTGAAGACTTGTACACACACAATGATCCTATTTAACATATAAATACAACATATATGTATCTAATTAGACTTTAAACAACTAATTAGCAAAGTTAAGACATCCTAAGACAAGTTAAACACCTTATATAAGTGTTATAAGTCTCAAGGAATGCATCTAAGTGTTGTAGAACAATGCTATAGGGTTTAGGGTTCAAAAGAAACCCTAACTTGAGTTTACGGTTTTGTGACCTCAACCCAATGGGTTTACGGTCGTAAACTCTAGAGTTTACGGCCGTAAACTCCCCTTCTTTTGACCATTTGTTGATTTGAAGGTTTCTAAGTCCTTTGAAGTGTTTCCCCTTTAAGTATAAGGCTATGGAAGAAATTAGGGCACCATTTCACTCCTATTTGGAGTTTACGGCCCAAAGACCACATCCCTTTGGGTTTACGGCCGTAAACCTTTATGGATGTTGGTATTTAGATGATTTCAAGTCCTAAACACATCAAGGTATGAATCCAAGATAGTTACCTAGGCTTAGGAAGGGACTAGGGACATTGGTCCCTTAAGATGGGTTTACGGTTCAAGAATGTTCTTGGACCATAAACACCATTTTCTTGGTGTTTCTTGGATGTTTTCATGTTATAAAGAAGTATAGCAAGCTTAAACACACTCTAGGATAGAAGTACTTACTATATGGAAGCTTGGAATGAGTCAAAATGCCAAGAACACTAGTGTGTGTTCTTGGTGTTCTTGGTGAAAATGGAAGAATCAACCTTTTGGAATGATTTCACAGTTAGAAGGGTGTTAAAACACTAGATTAAGTGATCTACTAACTCGAAATGGTTGAAAACACTTACTAGATCGAGATTTGGAATAAATCCCGGGATGATACTTGAGAGGATTTGCTTTTGTTCTTGAGAGATTTGGAAAAATGACATTAAATGACAAGTGTCATATATATACTCCAAATTTCTGGGTTTTTGGCTGAAAATATTTTATTCCGACAGTAAACTCCAATTTCTTGAAGTTTAGAAATAGCAGTGTTGCACTATAACCCTAGGGCATCCTTTCTCCTGGTATCTCCTAAAGTGTAAATCCTAAAATAATCAAACTTAATCCAAAAAGTCTGAAAATTTAACTGTAACTGATTTGACTTCTATTGAATTGACATGTTGTACAGAATAGAAATTTCGGGTTGTCACAAAAGATTCAAAAACGATAAAGAACTTTGCGTTGGGAGAGATGGGAATGTCCCAATAACCGTCTGCTGGAGGTTCCGCAAAGGTGAGATAGGGCTTGTAGTCATCATCGAGTAATCTTCGGATGGGATTAACCCAGGAATTGACAGGGGTTTCATCCAGAGTGATGTCGAATCCGTGATCTCTCCAAATTAATTCTGCAAATTTAGCTGCTCTCCAGTCAGCTTTCTTTTGTTTGGTTTTGGGAGAGTCGTAGGAGTTTTCGGATGACATTTCTGGGGCTAAGTTTTTGAGATGAGGGGGAGTCTCCGGGTGCTGGGAAGAAAGATGTTGAGTATCTTGAACTGGAGACTGATGAGGAGATTGGATTGGACTTTTCTGAGGAGAGGGCACAAGAGTTTTCTTTTGTGGAGATGGTTGCGGGGAAGGTTGCGGGGTAGGAACCTTGTGTTGAGTGATAAAAGTTGAAAGGATTGGATGCTGACCGAAGTGGATGGGAGTTTGTAAGTGTTGATTCGGATGTGATTGTTGAGGTGAAATGTGGTCTGAGCCATGGTCTTCACTTCCCCCTCTTGAGGAAGGAACACCGGGTTCCTCCTCAAGCCATTTCTTAACACCATCAATTTTGGCACAAACTTCAGTGAACTGAGCTTTGATAGCCTCACTGAGTTGTTGATTGGTGGGGATTGCGTTGTCGAAAAGCAGTTTGTGGATCTCCTTGGTAAATCTTAGAATCTCTTGGCCATGGAAGTTGGAGGATAAAGAGCGTCTGAGATTGTTGATGGTTGTAACAACCCGAAATTTCTATTCTGTACAACCATCCACTTCAATAGAAGTCAGAACAGTTTCTACTAACTTTTGAGCTGTGTAGAGTCAGTTTGAGTGTTCTAAAGCCTAGTACTTTAGGAGATAACAGGAGAGAGGACGCCCTCGGGTTTATTGTGCAACAATAATGTCCCAAAACTCCAAGAGTTTGGAGTTTACGGCCTAAACATGGTGTTTACGACCGTAAACCCCAAGGGGTATAGATATGGCACTTAGCGATTTTATTCACTTTTTCACATTTTCAAGAACTAGAAACTCAAATCCTCTCAAGTAGCATCCGAATTTCCTTCTTGATCTTCAACTATGTAAGTGTTTCTTACCCTAATAAGTTGATATCTTACTTAATCTAGTGATCTTACGTGATTCCATCCGTGAAATCATTCCATATGTGTAGATCTTCAAGTTTCACCAAGAACACCAAGAACACACACTAGTGTTCTTGGACTTTTAACACCTTTCAAGCTTCTACATAATAAGTACTCTTACCTTGGCTTGTTATAAGGCTTGTCACACTTCTTAATCATCTAGAAAACACAAGGAGACACAAGATCAAAGGTGTTTACGGTCCAAGATGTTCTTGGACCGTAAACCCTAATGAAGGGGCCAAAGTGTGCCCTAGTCCCTTACCAAGCCTTGGATACTAGTCTAGATCATATCCTTAAAGTTCTTAGGACCTTAAACACCAAAAAGACCATAAACCATATGGGTTTACGGCCGTAAACACATGGAGAAATGGTCCATGGGCCGTAAACTCCATAAAGGGGTGAAATGTTGCCCTAATCACTTCCTAAGGCTTAGACATGAAGTAGGAATGCTTCTTATGACCTTATAAGCTTCAAAACACAAAATGGTAAAAGTACCATGAGTTTACGGCCATAAACTCATGGGTTTACGACCGTAAACTCCAAGGGAGTTGGTCCCAAAACCGTAAACTCATAAAGAGTTTACCCTTGGACCCTAAACTCAATAGCCAAGTCCTACAACCCTTAGATGCAATCCTTAACACTTATAGCACTTAAATCAAGTGTTTTACATGTCTTAGGATGTCTTAACATGGTTAATTAGTTATTAAATGACTAATTGGATACATATATGTGTTATTATATGTTAACTAGGATCCTTGTGTGTGTTCAAGTCTTCACTTGACACTTAGCATCCTATAACAATCCGTTCATCCAAACCACTCACTACAGGTGAGTTCATACCCCTTAATTAACCTTTTAAATGATTTTAAATGCTTTTATGGGGGGGGGAATACAAGTTGAGCTACTATAGTTATTATATCAATCACATGTGATTAATAACTACCAAACAAGTGGATTTCTTACTTTTCAAATTGTGTTATCAAACTGTTTTACTTCAAACTGTTTTACAAACTCTTTTACATATCAAATACTTTTATTAAACTCTTTTAAACTTATATTCTGTTAAATGTGTATCTATATGAATATAGTTATATAAGTAGGATTGAAAGGGCTTAGGACTGATAGCTCACCTTACTTCCTGTTCCTTGTTTGGTTGTGGACTTAGGGTATTCAGGTTATTTGTCCGAAGGTCGTTTGAATCCTAGTTATATATTATGTATATGTATATAGGTATTATGGTTCCTTCTTTCATTCAGTTCAATACCTTTGGGTAGCAAAGGTATACACACATGTTCATACATTCAAACAACATTACTAGTAAGCTATAATAGGTATAGCTTAGGGAGATACTAATACTATTACTAGAACAGTGAAACATGCAAAGAGTCAGTTCATACATGAGTCAATAACATACAGATAGAGAATACTATGATGAGAAACAAACAATACCATACAGAGAGAACATAACATACAGATAGAGAATACTATGATGAGAAACAAACAATACCATATAGAGAGAACATACATACATGCTAGACAAAGAGAGAACACACAATACATCTAGCACATACATATACTAGAACATTACTACAGTTATGTGAGCCACGTAACGGGGCATGTCATCACCTGTCATGGCCCGTTTTGTATCCAGAATCTCCTTAAGTGGGGAGCGTTTGAGTTTGTGTATAGATCTATACTGGATTGACTATCCTACACCTTGTTGCTCGCTACAGTGGGACTTTGCAAGTCTACGGGTGCCAAACGTCATTTCTTCCGACGTCTTACATCGTCGTGTTTATAGTCGGTAGCAGGATACAGGCCGATCACATGGTACTTTAAATAACAATTGGTTTAAGGTAGTTAGTACAGCAGTAGTTACTTAATACAACACTACAGTACTATTTCATTTTCCCATCGCATTCAAATTGTGATATTCACACAATTAATAGTAATGTAAAAACTATATTTTTGGTTAATGATAGTCAGATTTGGGAAAATACATACTCTTACAAGAGACACACACACAGATAATAGATGCCTTGGTAGAAGGCTACTTTTAGTAGGAAACATAGGGTTTTCTAGGAAAGTTCAAACAATTACAAACGTTTTCAAACTTATACATTACATACTTACAAACACTTTCATACAAACACAGACACTAATATACTTATGAACTCACCAGCTTTAAAGCTGATAAACTCTTTCAAAATAACTTGTATTCTCAGGTCACCAGTAGACAGGTATCGGTGCCAGGTTTTGAGAAGATGGAGCTCGTTCAAGACTTATCTTTTATTTTGATTCATATTTTTGGTGTCTATATAACTTGACAGAACACACTTGTATTAAATTATATTATTAATGCAATGTATGATGTTGTTGCTTATTTACTACTTTGCATTGTTGTGATACTGTACATGACGTCCTCCACCCCCGAACGTTTCCACCGTTCCGGTTTTGGGGTGTGACAGATTCGTATCAGAGCATTGTTTATGGTGAATCGAGTATATCAACCCATAAAAGATATACGAACTATGAACACAGCGGGATTAAAATACTCTGATAAAGAGTTTATACTTTTAAATAATAAAATATTTAACCAAGTATACATACCTGCATGCATACTAAAATCAGTGTCACTAGGACAGAACAAAAGTATTACGATTGTTGGGCAACACAATTAGACTTAGAGACATATGGTCAACCCTAGGAAGATATAGCCTGATCAACTATATTATCCGAGGATTGACTAGCATGTGCCTAAGTGTGGTTGTGAGGTTGCAACAAGTCTAAAAACTTACCAACACTACTACAATGAGAACAGTAGAACAGAACATAAACTTAAAATACTATAGGAGTATTTTGTGTTACTATAATTACTTATCTGAAAACTAAAAAGGACTTTATTAGTATATCAATAGTTTCGGTGTGGATACACTAAGGTTATATGTAACTAGGATGTTATAGACTTAGAATCTGTGATCTTTGCTTTACTTCCTGTTACTTGTTTGGTTCTGGGCTTAGAGTTAGGGTTATTTATTCGAAGGTCTATCCTGTCTTGGGTACATATGACTGGTATGCACTACACAAATGTTGAAGTAACTGATAAAGATCATCTTATAATTATCTAGATACTTCGTCTATTAATTATTTCTTTATCCCTTTTCTCGCGTAGATATAATGGCTGGATTCCATCTTCCCGGAGACCCATACTATCCCAACGAAGGCAATGCTGGATGGCTTGGAGAAGAGCCAGAAGATGATCACCCAATCCCTTTGGATGATCACGAAGCTGAGGGCTTTTCTGATGGTTCTGTCACAGAACCTGAAGTCAACAACCTACCCCCAGCTGCTCAAGACCCAAACCCAAACCCTCGTCCAACATTTCAAGGACTCACACCTCTATGGGCCACAAACTTGAATAGATGGAGTCAGGAACAGGGTCAAACCATGCCCTACAATGGAGACAGAAGCTTCTACAACCTCACCGAGGGAGGTTTAGCTGACAGGGTCCTACCCATCATGGTTCGTAGGATTTCTCGGAACACCGAACAAGGTCGAGCGACTATCGACCGAGTCATAGAGATTGACGCCAAATCTGGCGATAACACAGTCCGCATTCGCCAGCTAGAGTCTGCTCATGAAAGGACTCAGGTCCGCAATGCAGCTCTGCAGAGAGAACTTGCTGAAACCCAAGCTGAAGTCAGAGAACTTCGAGCTCAGCAAGCAAGATCTAAAAGGCGTATGAGGGACATAGAACGTCTTCAGTCGGAGTAAAGAACTCACTCTAGTAGTTCTCGTCGCCGATAGAGTCTCATCTACTTCTCTTTTGGATAGAACCTAGTTTGTGTAAAAACTCTAGTCTAATTTCCTATCTTTGTAAATCTTAGACCTGTTAGGTCCTGATTAGGTCGTAGTTCTGTCAAAATTTTCCCATCTTGGTTGATGTAAGGCCTACTTCTAGGTCATTTTTCCCGAACTCATTACATCTGTAATTCCAGTATTATTGACAGATATCTAATCTCATGGAAATTATTATCCAAATGCTATCATCTGTTAGTTCTAGATCTACATTCAATCGTGCTATTCAATTGTGCTGTTGGGCTATGGAGAGTTAGTCCATGAGTCATTTTCATCAATTTTCCTATTAAATTCTTATCAATATCTTCATCTTTGTAAACTTATAGTTGAAAGATGCCTCCACATCGATCAATGAGATGCGATCCTCCGATAACTGCAAGCCCAAGTCCTTTAGAGGGACTGGCAGGGTCATTGCCCTCTCGCAATGGTTCGAGAAGACCGAATCGGTTTTCGAAATCTGCTCCTGTCCAGAGGGGATCAAGGTCAAGTTCGCTGCTTGCACCTTTGAGGAGAAAGCCATGACATGGTGGAATAGCCATGTCAAGTCACTATATCTTGTGGTGGCTAATGCTATGGGCTGGGAAACTTTGAAAGACCTCATGATTGAGGAATACTGCCCGAGGGGCGAAATCCAAAAACTGGAGGAGGAACTGTGGAGCCTAACCATGAAGGGCTCCGACATAGTCTCCTACACCGCCAGGTTCTGTGAACTGGTGGCCCTCTGTCCCAATATGGTTCATACAGAGGGGAAGAAGATAGAGAGATTCATATGGGGGCCGGTGCCTCCATTCCAGGGAAATGTTTTGGCTTCAAACCCCACTACATTCGATAGTGCCAAGCGATTGGCGCAGCGGCTTATAGATCATGGGGCTCGTACCCCGGCCGCAACAACAACCTTGGCCATCTCAGAACCTTCCAAAACCGCTGATTCCAAGCGGAAGTTTTGCGATGACAAGAAAAAGAAGAAGGATGCCAAAAAGCAATAGGTCGTGGCAGTTCATGCTGCGATAGCACCTGCCGCTGCTGCTCCGGTAAAGCAGTACGCGGGAAGTTTGCCCAAGTGCAACAAGTGCAACTTCCACCACGTAGGAGCCTGCCGGGAAATGCAGTGTTTGAACTGCAACAGGAAGGGGCACACTGCCCGTTTCTGCAAAGCTCCGGCGAGGCCAATCAACCAAGTCCCCGGCGCAGGAGTGGGCCAAGCTTGCTACGGTTGTGGCGAGGTGGGCCACTACAAGAGGGACTGCCCAAAGGCAGGGAATGCCTGTAGAGTGGGAAGAGTTCTGGCCATAGGCCACGAGGAAGCGGTTGCCGACGCCACAGTGGTCACGGGTACGTTTCTCCTCGATAACTCTTATGCATGCATATTGTTTGATAGTGGAGCGGAGAGGAGTTTCGTGAACCAAAAATTTGCTCATTTACTTAAGCAAAAATCACGAGCACTTAAAGAACCGTTCACTGTAGAAATGGCTAATGGAAAGACGGAGAGCACTAGCAGTATATACATAGGGTGTACCCTAACACTAGATAGCCATTCATTTTCGATCGACCTCATGCCGGTCTCAATTAAAAGTTTCGACATCATTATCGGCATGGATTGGTTGAGTCTTCATCGTGCCGACATCATGTGTTACGAAAAGGCAGTTCGCGTTAATCTGCCGTCTGACGAAACTCTAGTAGTTTATGGCGACATCATGTGTTACGAAAAGGCAGTTCGCCTTAATCGTGCATTCCTTGCTCATGTGGTCGATGTGAGCCAAGAGACGAAAGATATTCAGAACATTCCAGTAGTACGCGACTTTCCCGATATCTTTCCAGAAGAACTCCCAGGATTACCTCCGCAACGTCAAGTCGAGTTCAGAATCGACTTAGTTCCAGGGGATACCCCCGTAGCCAAATCGCCCCTATCGTCTAGCACCTGAAGAGATGCAAGAACTGTCTTGTCAACTTAACGAACTGCTCATCAAGGGCTTTATAAGACCAAGCTTCTCACCCTGGGGAGCTCCAGTCTTGTTCGTCAAGAAGAAATACGGATCGTTTCGTATGTGCATCGACTACAGGGAGCTCAACAAACTTACCGTCAAAAATCATTATCCTTTGCCTCGTATTGACGATTTATTTGACCAACTTCAAGGGGCGAACTTCTTTTCAAAAATCGACTTAAGATGCGGATATCACCAACTACGAGTGCTAGGGGAGGATGTTCCGAAGATAACCTTTCGAACTCGTTATTGGGCACTACGAATTCGTAGTGATGCCGTTCGGATTAACAAACGCGCCCGCAGTATTCATGGATTTAATGAATAGGGTGTGTCGTCCTTACTTGGATCAGTTCGTCATCGTCTTCATCGATGACATACTTATCTACTGTCGTAGTAAGGAGGAAGATAGTCAACATCTTCGATAGGTCTTAGAAACACTGCGTTCTGAGAAGCTCTATGCGAAGTTCTCGAAATGCGAATTTTGGATCCGAAGAGTCAAATTCTTAGGGCACGTGGTTAGCGAAGAGGGAATACACGTGGACCCTTCCAAAATCATAGCCATTGAGAGCTGGTCAGCACCAAAGACGCCTACAGAAATTCGTCAATTTCTAGGCCTCGCTGGCTACTATCGCAGGGTCATTTAGAACTTCTCCCGCATTGCGAAACCTCTTACAACACTGACCCAGAAGGGCGTGGCCTTTGACTGGGAAGAGAATCAGGAGAGAGCGTTCCAAACGCTCAAGCGAGCCTTGTGCACCGCGCCTATACTATCCCTCCCCGAAGGGATAGAAGACTTCGTTGTCTATTGCGATGCGTCAAATCAAGGGCTCGGATGCGTTCTGATGCAGCGAGGTAAGGTCATCGCTTATGCCTCGAGACAGCTGAAGACACACGAGGTCAACTACACTACCCACGATCTTGAGCTAGGAGCAGTTGTGTTTGCTCTGAAGATCTGGAGACACTACCTGTACGGCACAAAAAGCACTATATTTACAGACCACAAAAGCCTACAACATATATTCGACCAGAAGGAGCTCAACATGAGACAACGATGGTGGGTCGAGCTACTCAGTGACTACGAATGCGAAATTCGTTATCATCCGGGTAAAGCCAACGAAGTAGCTGACGCCCTAAGTCGGAAAGAATATTCTGGTCGTAGAGTCAAATATTTGACTATGACTATCCATTCACACCTGTCCACGCAAATTAAGGAAGCTCAGCTCGATGCTTTGAAACCTAAAAATGTGGCGGGTGAATCCCTGAGAGGGATGGATAAGAACTTGGGAGTCAAGGGTGGCGGAGCTTATTATTTCATGGATCGGATCTGGACACCGAAACACGGTGGTTTCAGAGACTTGGTCATGAACGAGGCGCACAACACTCGTTATTCCGTCCACCCGGGTTCAGATAAGATGTATCTGGATCTTAAAAAGCTATACTGATGGCCTAACATGAAAGCAGAGATTGCTACCTTCGTGAGTAAATGCCTTACTTGCGCCAAGGTCAAGGTCGAATACCAGAAACCCTCCGGTCTTCTACAACAGCCGGAGATACCGGAATGGAAGTGGGAGCGGATCACTATGGACTTCATAACCAAGTTGCCCAAGACAACGGGTGGACTTGATACCATATGGGTCATCGTCGACAGATTGACCAAGTCCGCACACTTCCTACCTATTAAAGAAACAGACAAGATGGAGAAGCTTACAAGAACTTACATACGGGAGATTGTACGACTGCACGGTGTTCCCATATCCATTATCTCGGACAGAGATAGTCGATTCACTTCGAGGTTCTGGCAGTCGTTACAAAGTTCCTTAGGAACTAGGCTGGACATGAGTACAGCCTACCATCCACAGACCGACGAACAAAGTGAGAGCACTATCCAAACCTTGGAAGATATGTTGCGAGCCTGTGTGATCGACTTTGGAAAAGCATGGGATACTCATCTACCCCTTGTCGAATTTTCCTACAACAACAGTTATCACACGAGCATAAAGGCTGCTCCATTCGAGGCCCTCTATGGCCGAAAGTGCAGATCCCCTCTGTGCTGGGCTGAGGTGGGTGATACCCAGTTAGCTAAGGACGAGTTCCTGAAAGCACTCTTACGGGTCCGGAGATCATTCGGGAAATGACAGAGAAGATCGTTCAGATTCGTGAACGATTGAAAGCCTCTAGAGACCAACAGAAAAGCTACGCTGATAAACGAAGGAAACTGTTGGAATTCCAGGTGGGCGACCGTGTTCTATTGAAGGTCTCACCCTGGAAGGGCTTGATACGCTTCGGAAAGCGTGGAAAGCTAAATCCAAGGTACATAGGGCCTTTTGAGATTCTTGCCAGAATCGGCCCTGTAGCTTACAAACTTAACTTACCACGCGAACTCAGTAACATACATTCTACTTTCCACGTCTCAAACTTGAAAAAGTGTCTGTCCGACGAGACTCTTGTAATCCCACTCGACGAGATCGAGATCAACGAGAGCCTCAACTTCGTGGAAGAACCTGTAGAGATCATGGACCGGGAGGTCAAGCAAACAAAACAAAGCCGTATCCCGATAGTCAAGGTTCGCTGGAACGCCAAGCGAGGACCTGAATTCACTTGGGAGCGAGAGGATCAGATGAAACTGAAATATCCTCATCTTTTTACTTAGTTATTTGTAAACTCCATGGGCCGTAAACTCCATAAAGGGGTAAAATGTTGCCCTAATCACTTCCTAAGGCTTAGACATGAAGTAGGAATGCTTCTTATGACCTTATAAGCTTCAAAACACAAAATGGTAAAAGTACCATGAGTTTACGGCCATAAACTCAAGGTTTTACGACCGTAAACTCCAAGGGAGTTGGTCCCAAAACCGTAAACTCATAAAGAGTTTACCCTTGGACCCTAAACTCAATAGCCAAGTCCTACAACCCTTAGATGCAATCCGTAGCACTTATAGCACTTAAATCAAGTGTTTTACATGTCTTAGGATGTCTTAACTTGGTTAATTAGTTATTAAATGACTAAATGGATACATATATGTGTTATTATATGTTAACTAGGATCCTTGTGTGTGTTCAAGTCTTCACTTGACACTTAGCATCCTATAACAATCCGTTCATCCAAACCACTCACTACAGGTGAGTTCATACCCCTTAATTAACCTTTTAAATGATTTTAAATGCTTTTATGGGGGGAATACAAGTTGACCTACTATAGTTATTATATCAATCAAATGTGATTAATAACTACCAAACAAGTGGATTTCTTACTTTTCAAACTGTGTTATCAAACTGTTTTACTTCAAACTATTTTACAAACTCTTTATATATCAAATACTTTTATTAAACTCTTTTAAACTTATATTCTGTTAAATGTGTATCTATATGGATATAGTTATATAAGTAGGATTGAAAGGGCTTAGGACTGATAGCTCACCTTACTTCCTGTTCCTTGTTTGGTTGTGGACTTAGGGTATTCAGGTTATTTGTCCGAAGGTCATTTGAATCCTAGTTATATATTATGTATATGTATATAGGTATTAAGGTTCCTTCTTTCATTCAGTTCAATACCTTTGGGTAGCAAAGGTATACACACATGTTCATACATTCAAACAACATTACTAGTAAGCTATAATAGGTATACTTTAGGGAGATACTAATACTATTACTAGAACAGTGAAACATACAAAGAGTCAATTCATACATGAGTCAATAACATACATATAGAGAATACTATGATGAGAAACAAACAATACCATACAGAGAGAACATAACATACAGATAGAGAATACTATGATGAGAAACAAACAATACCATACAGAGAGAACATACATACATGCTAGACAGAGAGAGAACACACAATACAGCTAGCACATACATATACTAGAACATTACTACAGTTATGTGAGCCACGTAACGGGGCATGTCATCACCTGTCATGGCCCATTTTGTATCCAGAATCTCCTTAAGTGGGGAGTGTTTGAGTTTGTGTATATATCTATACTGGATTGACTATCCTACACCTTGCTGCTCGCTAAAGTGGGACTTGCAAGTCTACGGGTGCCAAACGTCATTTCTTCCGACGTCTTACATCGTCGTGTTTATAGTCGGTAGCAGGATACAGGCCGATCACATGGTACTTTAAATAACAATTGGTTTAAGGTAGTTAGTACAGCAGTAGTTACTTAATACAACACTACAGTACTATTTCATTTTCCCATTGCATTCAAATTGTGATATTCACACAATAAATAGTAATGTAAAAACTATATTTTTGGTTAATGATAGTCAGATTTGGGAAAATACATACTCTTACAAGAGACACACACACAGATAGTAGATGCCTTGGTAGAAGGCTACTTTTAGTAGGAAACATAGGGTTTTCTAGGAAAGTTCAAACAATTACAAACGTTTTCAAACTTATACATTACATACTTACAAACACTTTCATACAAACACAGACACTAATATACTTATGAACTCACCAGCTTTAAAGCTGATAAACTCTTTCAAAATAACTTGTATTCTCAGGTCACCAGTAGACAGGTTCCGGTGCCAGGTTTTGAGAAGATGGAGCTCGTTCAAGACTCATCTTTTATTTTGATTCATATTTTTGGTGTCTATATAACTTGACAGAACACACTTGTATTAAATTATATTATTAATGCAATGGATGATGTTGTTGGTTATTTACTACTTTGCATTGTTGTGATACTGTACATGACGTCCTCCACCCCCGACCGTTTCCGCCGTTTCGGTTTTGGGGTGTGACAATGGTTGATTCAAGGACTGAAATGGCGGACTCATAAGCATTGTGAGTTTCCTCAACAAGCTTCTTTGAATGAGCATCATGACCCGCAATGACAGATTGAAGCTCAGTTTTGATTGCGGTTACTTCTGTGATGAGTGGCTCTGCAGTGGTGATAAATTGTTGATGATCTGCTTTCAGGCTTGTATCCAGGGCTCGGATACCCATTTCAACCTTGAGAGAGATTCTCTCAGCAGAAAGTCATTCTCTTGCTTCCAGACGTTCTATCCTGTCGATCAGGGATTGCGGTCCAGGCATATCTTCAGGTTGCGGTTGGCTGGATTTTACTGCGGCTAAGATCTGATCGATCTTGTTTTGCAGACTTAGAAATTCTTTCCTGGAAACAGCCATTTTCTTCTTCTTCTTCTCCTTGGGCTTTGAAGTAGAATGTTGGGATCCGCTTGATTTTTCTTCTTCGTCAAAGATCATCATCACATCATCTGATCGTTCCGGTTGGTTGACTTCATTCATATCAAAGTCATCAAAACCAAATGTAGGCCCATAATTGACTTCAATTGCGGTTCCGTCATCTTGAGAATCATGATCAGTATTTGTTGGAGGGGGCTTGGATGGACCTATACCATCTGGAATGGACTGAGCGTTGCGGATGGTCTCATCCATTGCGGTCATCCATTCTTGAACTTTGAGAATGTTGGCTACGGTGTTGGCGTTGTTGATTGCATCAGCCCAGTACTTAGCCACCATTTGAATCTCATTTTCTTTTTGTTGAAGCTGCTGTGTTTGCCTATCTTTTCGAGCCTGAAACGCCCTGCGAAAAGCTTCATTTTTCTTGATACCAGACTCGGTAGTGAGACGATCCCGAGTAAAGGTATCATCAGATTCATAACCGTCAAAACCTTGATTTCGCACTGAGGTGTCCCTCGGGTTCACGGATCCTTGCACATTTGTGCTCACCGTGCCTAAACTACCTGTATGTGAGGTAAGCATAGTACGATTTCTTGAGCTTCCTCGGTCTCCTTGACCCGTAGTCAAGTTTGGCCTCGGCTCAGTTCTGGCAAGGACTGAAGAATTGTCCTGCGGTTGGGAAGGTGTATCAAGTGTTTTGAGTATAAATTCAAGTATGGAGCGCACCTCCTGTTCCTGAACGAAATGAAGTTTGGAAGCCTTAGAGACCTTAGGGCGAGAAGAACCAATTAAATCCTCTTGGGATTTAGCTGGGGGAGAGTCTCCACGTTTAAATGAAGCAAAAACACTTACTGTGTCTGAGTGGCTAGGAAGAGTTGAAGCAAATGGGCCTGCGGGGACCCCAAGGATTACTGGAGTCTTTTGAGAGACTTTAGTATTAATCCGGTTACGCATTTGGCTAGAACTTTGGTTGGTTTTGCATTTCTTGAGAACAAGGATGGGGACTGAGTCATCATCATACTCATCTTCAACGTTGACTGCGGGGGTCTGAACTGGATCAGAGTCTTCATCTGAAGAGACAACGTGTCTGAGTTTACGTTTCTTGGATGGTTCAACTTCTTTGGATGGAGTGTTTCTCTTGGACTTCCCTCGTGAGGTCTTTCTTAAAGAAAGCTTCTTGAGTCTTTGGGCTAATGGAATATTAGAGAGAGTAATGGAAGATGGAGCTGCGGTATGTTCAGGATCATGGGGTGCGGTAGAGGCAATTATATTCTGGTTGGGAAGAGGTGGGGTAGAAAGGTATGGGTGAATACCTTCCGTAGCCTCAATGTGATCAGTGACTATATTTGTATCAAGGCCAACAGTAGTCAAAATATGAATGGGTAAACGTCTTACAGGTCCAAAAACAAATTGATCTTTAGAGGGAGGGTACCTTTTGAGATCACGAGTGACAAAGAAATTGATGTCACTGCCCATGCTGATCTTCGCATCGCCGTGAAGGTCTGAGATGCATAAGGACCAAAACCTTGCAAAAGTGAGTTCGGTAGGATTTGCCCTTGGATTCTCGTTAGGGATGTACTAAAGGAAGTCATCCCATAAGATCTGGCCGTAGTTGACGTCGTGGCCTGTGAAGATACTCCAGACGAGCTCCAGCAGTTTGAGGCCCATGTTATCAGTGCCTCCGGTTCTTCCAGACAGACTGCGGATCACATAGTAATAGACAAACTGCCAGACCGCAGGGAGTTGGTTTTTCTCTAACTCCCAAATCCCCTTTAGCTTCTTCTGGTAACCCATTTGGTAGAGTGAGGAGATGATGTCCGTCACACTGGGAGAGATGAACTTGGTAGAGGGATGAACCAGTAGATTTATTGCATTCAGAAACTTGTCTTTGGTCAAGATGACCAAGGAATCATCCATTAAGTTCAGATGAACTTCTTGCAGATTGTTGAGGGGATAGTACGCCGAGAATGCACATTTGAAGAGGGTTGAAATTGGAACTACATCAGTGAAAGAAACAAAGGGTCCAAACAGTGGGTGATTGGTGATGAACTTGATCATGAGTCGAATAGACTCATTGTAAGAGCAATGATATTCAAAGATTGCCCTAAAGATGCTTGAGGCAATGCATGGCGATTGGTTCCTTGTGGCGGAATCAGAACCAACGGGTTGAACGGAACCAGAAGCTTTGGATTGCTTTTTTGAGATGCCAGACTTCACCATTTTGAAAAAGTGTTTTGTAGAACTTGCAGAAAACTTGATTGCAAGAAGGTGAAGAAGATGACGATCGTCTAAGAGGGTTCATAAAGCGTAAAGCTTTCTTGGATGAGAGAAAAAAGGTTTTATAGGGGCGGATTTCAAAAGTTTATTGTTTTTACCCTATATGTGGCGGTTAAAGATAAAAACCCTTGAGTTTTTATTTTTATCGAAAAGGTTAATTTACAGCCACAAAAACATTTGAAAAACAGAAAAGATTAAATGTTTTTGATTTTCCAAAAATGTAGCATTTAATGAAATGTCAGGCTCATTATCACACGTTTGAGGATTGTGTGGTGAGGGGCTTACGTCCGTTGAATAAAGGTGGAATTGGAACGGATTTGAGAGCTTGGGGCAAGGTGGATAATACAGTTTAATGAAAAAGATTTCTTAAAGATTTCTTTTATTGGGAAACTGTTTTATTTGATTTCAAACCCAGAATAGGTCTGACAAAAGGATCATTTGAAAAAAGGAGAACCGAAACGGTGATGTGCTATACAAAGAATGTTTTTGAGAATGTTTTTCTAATTTAATGAAGGATCATTAAATAGCACACAACGTCCTTTGGAATTTATGAAGTAGTTGAGAGTTCATTCAATGTGACTGCGGATTGGTCAGTCATTGCGGATTGATACGACAATGCTGAGAGATTTTTCATTGCGGTGCATGGTTCTCTGACTGTGGTAGAATGAACTGAGATATACACTTTGAATAAGATCAGAAATAACAAACAATAAGGACCGTAGAAATATAGGTATGATATATGGTTGCGGTACACAAAGTACACTGAAACCATGTATGATAAATATATTTTGTTAGGACCGCATTGGGGACCAGAGATGGTATGCGGTACCTATCAATTAAAAAAGAACTGCGGGTCCGGATTCATCATTCCTAACATTTGTAAGAAACTGTTGAGCTTTGTAGAGTAAAGTGCTTTTGTGAATACATCAGCAATCTCTTCATGAGTGTTAAGAAAAACCAGTTCAATGTTACCTTTCAGAATGAGGTATTTAATGAAATGATACCGTAATTCAATATGCTTCGTCTTAGAGTGATGAATTGGATTGTGGGAAATTGCTATCGCACTCTCTGAGTCACAGTAAATCGGTATCCGCAGCATCCTGTATCCATAGTCCATAAGTTGTGTTTTCATCTACAAGACTTGTGAACAACAGCTGGTTGCGGCCACATATTCAGCTTCTGCGGTAGACAGTGAGACACAGTTTTGTTTCCTTGATGACCAGCGGACGAGTCTTCCACCAAGAAATTGACAGCCACTGGAAGTGCTTTTTCTATCCAATCTACATCCATCATGATCCGCATCGGTGATAGCGTGTAGGCTGAAGTCATTCCCTGTGGGATACCAGAGGCCTAGAGTCTTGCTGCCCTTTAAGTATCTGAGAATCTGCTTGGATGCGGTCATGTGAGATACTTTCGGATCGGCTTGGTATCTTACGCATACACCTGTTGCAAAGACAATGTCTGGTCGGCTTGCGGTGAGGTACATCAAAGAGCCAATTATTCCTCTATAAGTTTTGTTGTCTACTGATTCTCAAGAAGGATCAGCAGAAATCTTATATCCGAAGGCCATAGGGACCTTGGCAGAGGAACAATTGTCCATTGAGTATTTCTTCAGTAGTTCAGAGGTGTATTTCTCTTGATGGATGAATATCCCTTGAGGGACTTGTTTCACTTGAAGTCGTAGAAAGAAATTAATCTCTCTATTCATTCTCATTTGGAACTTGTTGGTCACGAGCTTTGCAAATTCATCCACCATCCCCTGATCAGTTGATCCGAAGATGATATCATCCACATATATTTGTACAAGCATAAGGTGATTACCATTTTCCTTTCTAAATAAAGTGGGATCAATCACTCCTCTTTTGTATCCGGACGAGACAAGAAATTTGGAGAGAGTCTCGTACCACGCTCTTGGTGCTTGTTTTAAACCATAAACTGCTTTCTCAAGCTTGTAACAGTGATCTGGGAAATCAAGACATTCGAAGCTCGGAGGTTGCTGAAGATAAACCTCCTCTTTCAATTCACCATTCAGGAAGGCACTCTTTACATCCATTTGATGTACATTGATATTCTTGTGAGCAGCATACGCTAAGAAGATGCGTATGGCCTCCATCCTGGCTACTGGGGCATATGTTTCATCATAATCAACACCTTCAAGTTGACTATACCCCTTAGCGACTAGTCTCGCTTTGTTTCGGACGATCGCACCGGATTCATCCAATTTATTCTTGTACACCCATCTGGTACCAACAACAGTGTGACCTTTTGGCTTAGGAATGAGTTGCCACACTTTGTTTCTTTTAAACTCTTCCAGTTCCTCTTGCATTGCAGTTATCCAGTCGGGCTCCATTAATGCTTCTTTGATGGTTCTGGGCTCGACCGAAGACATAAATGCTGCATAGTGACAATGATCAGATAAATCTGTTGAGGATCGTGTTTGAATACCTGCAGACGGGTTGCCGATGATTTGTCCTGGTGGGTAGTCCTTCGTCCATACATGTAAACGTGGTTGAAGATGATCAGCAGCTGCGGTGGATGGAATTCTTTAATAACTGAAGACTCTGCGGCAGGAGACGGCAGTTCCCCTTGGACTTGTGAATAGACCGCTGAATTGTCTTGGTTTGGGAAAGTGGGATTAGAGTTTTCTTGAGAAAGTGAGAGAGGTCCCCCCTGGATTGCGGATGGGAGTTCCCCTTGAACCTGAGAAGGTTCCCCCTGGATTGTTGAAAGAGTGATAATCCTTGGATCGGTTTCTGTGTCAATGTTTTCTATATCTTCGTCGTCTGAATCTGAGGAGACATTTGATGGAAGAGTAATTCTGCGGATAGGGACCGGAGCTGTTTCCTTAGGTACTGGAACCTCGATGGTTGTCTCTTGATCCGGAGTGGAGCTTTCCCCCTCAACCGGCGAGGTGGAAGTATTGAGTGACATATCATCGGATAAAGTCGGTCCAGAAACTTCGGCATGTTGCTGTTGAGCTTCCGAAGATACAAGAACTTCAGAGAGTTGAGCAGTCTCTACGGGGTCGAAAAGATCATCATAGTTTACTTCAACTATGTTTAGAGGACCCGAGGAGGTTGGGATATCACTTTCCAGGATTGCTTTGGTTTTATCTGAAGGAGCAGTGTTGCAGACGTAATAGTCGTCGAATTTGACGTCGAAGCTTTCCACTATTAATCTCGTGCGTCTGCTGAGAACCCTATACGCTACTTTGTTTGTTGAGTAGCCAAGGAAAATGCCTTCATCCGACTTCGGTGCAAATTTGTTTAGATGATCCTTTTTGTTGATCACAAAACATCTACACCCAAAGATGTGAAAGAATCTGACATTTGGCTTGCGGTTGTTAAGGCCTTCATATGGAGTTTTGTTGAGACGCTTACAGACAATGCTTCGGTTTTGAATAAAGCATGTTGTGGCCACTGCTTCGGACCAGAAGTAGAGGGGAAGGTGTGCGAAGTTACGCATAGATCTGGCTGCTTCTACCCGAGTTTGGTTTCTTCGCTCTACTAATCCATTCTGCTGCGGTGTGTAGGGAGCTGAGAAATTGTGACTGATGTCTTTTGAAACCAAGAAACTGTTTAGAAGATGATTAGTGAACTCGGTTCCATTATCACTTCGGATGCGGCGCACTGGTAATTTGATTTTAAGTTCAATTTCTTTGATAAAGTTGATCAGCATCTGTGGAGTTTCTGATTTGAGTCTCAGGAAGAAGACCCAAGTGAAACGAGTGAAGTCATCAACTATAACCAGTATGTATTTTTTGTGATGGAGACTGGCTACGGTAGATGGACCGCAGAGATCAATATGTAAGAGTTCCAGTGGTTCAGAAATTGAAGAATCAATCACCATAGGATGGCTTGCTTTTGATTGTTTTCCACATTCATAGGCTGAGCAAAGAGTATCATTGTTGAATTTGAGAATGGGAAGACCTCGGACGAGTTCTCCGGTAACCATATTGTTGATATACCTGAAGTTAAGATGGGCTAGCTTACGGTGCCATAGCTAGCTGACTTCAGATACTGCTTTGGATAGGAAGCATAGTTGCGGTTTGCTAATGATCAGAGAAACGTCCAGAGGATACATGGTCCCTTCGGACTTGGATTTGATCAAACAGGTTCTTCTATCACTTGTCATTATGTAGTAGTATTCATTATCAAATTCAACCCTGTGTCCTGCTTTACACAGTTGGCCTACACTGATGAGATTGTGTTTGAGGCTTTCTACGTAAGCAACCTTTTGAATAGAGAAGTTTCCTGTAGTAAGTACACCGTAACCTCGGATTGTTCCATTCGCATTGTTGCCAAATGTAACGTTTCCACCATTGCAAATAGGCCTTAAATCTCGAAGGTACTCTAACCTTCCAGTCATGTGCAAGGAGCAGGCACTATCTATTAATCACTCCTCTTCTTGATCCTCCTTGCACATTGCCTAAAAATTATACGGTTAGTTTGGGCACCAAACAAGTTTGGAGCCCGAGGCGACTGGTGGGTTTTTCAAAGATGCATGAACCGAGGTTGTAGGGATAGGTTTTGTGTCAATCTTGAGACCGAAACCTGGGTGTTTGTGAACTTTTGAAGTGTTGTGAGATTTAGAAAAGTTACGAGGTTTTTGAAAAGTGCGAGATATGACTGGAGATGATCCCTTTTGACAATGAAATTTACATGAAAGATTTTTTTCATTTACCCTAACATTCTGCTTGGTCAGCGGTCTGAAGGGTGTGGGAACAGTTTTGTGACTAGTCCGAGAAGAGTGAGATTTGTCAGCGGTGCTCTTGGAATTTGAAAAAGTACGATTTGAGAGTGTGTGAGCACGTGTAGATTTCCTAGGATGTGATTTCTTAAAAGTTTGAGGTGACTTTAAAAGTGTTGGAGTTGGTAAAATCCCCTTCCATTTTGGATCATCTGAGGAATAAATCTAAAAACCATTGTTTCGAAAAGACTTTACTTTCTTTTGGATTGTGTCAGAAGAGTTTGAAAAGGTTTTAAGAACTGTACATCCATTTTTGTTGGTTTTCTTGACTGCCGAGTTTTTAGAAAAGTAATTTGAGAAAACAAGTTTTTCTGGACTCTTGGGTTTTGAAACTTTGATTTGTCTCTTGTTTTTTAAAAAAAAAAATTCCCACTTTTTACCACGAGATTGACATTCCTCTTTGAAGGCCATTTTTTCCTGAGTTTTTGGAGAACCGCAATCATTGAGATTTAACTGTGGTTTCTTAGATCCATTAGATTGCTTTTGAATACGGCGACTTGATTCATCTGAACTAGAAGGTTCAGGATTCTGGGAGCATTGATCATACTCGAAATTTTCTATGGGAAAATCATAATGAATTGGCTGAATTGTCACTGAACTTTTGACTGAGGTCTGCGGTTGGGAAGATTGGACTACCGCCGAGTAGGTCTGAGTTAATTTCTTTGTGGGACATTTGATGAGAGGTAGATGGTCAGACTGCGGTTCAGGACTGCAGTCAGATACACTGTGGTCTGAGGGCAGGTCCAGGAAGTTCATAAGAACTTTGGGTTTGTCCATAAGAATTTCTTCATCAACAACTGATGAGGTCTGAGAGTTGGGATAAATTGTGCAAAAAACAGGAATGTGATCACCTGAGTGACCCGAAAATTCAGGAAGAATTTCCTCAATGACACAATTATTATTCAGATTATGAAGTCGACCAAAATGAGTTTTGATGTCCTCGGGAAAGGTTTTGTCATTGACTGGGAATTGGAACTCTCGGTCAGGGGTGAGGAGTCCCTTGCGGTGGGATACCCATTGGACCAACCCGAATTATAGGTGTTATCTATGGTTGCATTGTTCACGAGATTTTCAATAGCTTCACTTTCATTGAACAGTTTTTCTATTAAAAGATTTAAACGTACAATTTTGGTTTGAGCTAAATCACTCTGATTTAATGCTATGCCTAATTGAGTTTCACATAACATTATCGCATCCTTTTCTAATTCTAAGTCCTTTTCTAGCATAGAAACTTTGAGTCTTTTGTCTTCTAATCGTCCTCTAACATGAAACATTTCCTGGGATGCAATGTTTTTCTCATCTAAGGCTTTGTTATAGTCTGAAAGGACGGCAGCACATGTGTCATTAAGGTTGTCGAGAAATGGTTGACAATCATGCATGCTATAGTTAAGAGTTTGGATCATAAGTTTTACCTGCTCAACGATGCTTAGAGTTCCATCCTTTGCCATGTAGCAGTAATTCTTTTCCAGATTGGTTAATCCATCCTCGTCCGCAGTAGCCATCATGCAGATTTTGCTTTTACCCTTGATGTTGTTAATATCTTCATCCTCATCTCCGGATGACCACACTTGATGGTCTCTCTTGACTTGGGCTACGTATACCCTTGCGTTCTCTTTTTCTTCCTTTTCTTGAGCCATTTTGAGGTAGAATGCTCTGTCTTTCACTACGTTTGCTTTACAATCTCTAGCAAAGTGGTTTTCCTTGTTGCACTTGTGACAAATTACAACATCAAATTTTTCTTCTGCTGAGGCACCGGAGTCAGTTGGCTTAATAGGTTGTGGTGCCTCTTTGAGTTGAGTGTTTTGAGATTGCGGTGCTGGGTGAGGATTTTTGGGATATCGTGATTGAGGGTTCTGAGAATTAAAGTTGCGGTTGAAAGGAGGTTTAGTAAACTGCTGATTTTTGTGGAAAGATGAGGGTGGTAGCCTGTTGAATTGGTGGCTAACTAGAGCAATGGCGTTTTGGAATTCCTCTTCATCATCGTATTCTGAGTCGGCTTCGTATGACTGCGGAGGATTGTCATACAAGGGTGAATAAGATTGAGTGTGAGGTGCTTGTGCTACAAGAGCGAGTGGTCCTCCGAAGTCAGCACAGTATTTGAGTATGGTTGATTCTTGTGCTTGCAGTTCACCATAGAGCTTGTAGAGAAATAGAGAGTGAATTTTTCTATCTCCTGGGACGATCATCTTAGCTGTGGTCCAATGTCTATCCAATCCATTGAGAAACTGAAGATTGGTCTCACGGTTACTTCGGATGGTGCCCGCATTAGATAACTTTGTGACAATTAAGTTGAACCTCTTGAAGGAGTCTTCCAGACTTTCACCAGCATGAGCTTTGAAGTTGTTGAATTCGTTGAGTGCAGTTGTAAGCTTCTTATCTTGAGCTTGTTCTGTGCCTTCATATAGGTTTTTTAGAACATCCCAGATTTCTTTAGCTGATTTGCAATTTATGATGATGTCGAAGTTGTCAGGAGCAACTCCACAAGATATCTCATAAAAGGCAACAACATCGTTTTCCATCTTATCAAGATCATCTTTGGTGGGACGATTCATCGCTGGTTGACCTCTTCCTAGTCTAGCTTGTGTGCCATCATTCTGAACTGGAGTAAGAACAGGGACATGAGGTCCTTCTTCTACAGATCTCCATACATCTCTTCCAAGTCTTCGCAGATACCTCTCCATTCTTTGAGACTAGTGATGATATTCGTTTGCCACCAGTATTGGAGCTCTATTCGAACCTCCAACACTGTTAGAAACATTTAGAGATAATGCTTGTGACATTTTTCCTTTTTTTTGAAAAGATTTGTTTTTTTTGTTTTTTTTTAAGAAATGAGCTCCAGTGGTATAGAAGGCCTTTTAAAATCAGAGTTCTTGTTTTAAAAAGCAACCACTTTGGCTCTGATACCAATTGTTGAGAGAAAAACGTGAGCAACACACTTGAACAAACGTTAGAACAAGTAATAATGTGGAATGAAGTTTAACTCAGTGGATCATAAAGCTCAACAATAATAATAAGTTAGAGTTAGATAGTTAGATAATTAGGTGCGGAAATATAAGGAAATATAAATGACAACAAGTATTTATATCAAGAAGACACTATAAGCTAATTCTTAACAAGGATTGCAGACAATCCAAGTTAGTAAGTGAGATCAAGCTTAGTGATTAAGTCTAGCTGACTTGCTCGGAAGAGATAACGATCTTAATATTAGAATCGGAAGATCTTTTAGATGAGAGAGTGAAAGAGTAAATAGATTACGATATTCAAGACAGAGATAATTGAGAGATGTGTTCATTCAGAATAAGAGTACTCTATTTATAGAGTCTCGAAGATTACAAATTTAAATCTGTCTAGGGTGGCCATGCAAGGCACACTGGACAAAGGAATGTAAAGACATAAAACAGATAAAACTAAGGCTAAGCTTGATGACTTCTATTGCGGATGCAGTTCTTGATTGCGGTGTGGAGCTTGACTGCAGATCTAGTTGATAGCTTCGGATCTCTTCAAGTTTAAGAGGGTCACTTTTATGTTTCAACATATTCAATACTAAACTTATTGACTTCATAACTTCAATTGAGAATTAAAAGTTTTAATTATGGTTTTGTTGATAATTAATTAAAAGATTATTTAAAAGAGTATTAAAAAATCCATAATTATATGGTTTGAGTTTAATTAAATTAAAAGTCTAGTTTAATTAATAGATTAAACCACTTAGTATTTTAAATGTTTAAAATACACCCTTATACTATATAAAATTAAAAGTTTAATATATTATATATGTATAAGTTAAAAGTCAGTCTTCCCGTTAGTAGGCCTCATTCACGAAGCTGGTCTATAAGGGGTGTTTAAGGAAACGACCTATAATATGACCGTCATTGCGTATCCACTCTTACCCACCGCACCCTTGACCAGTGGATGGTCGTTAGCCGAACGGGTTTGACATGAGATTTAAATCCTCATTAAAAGTATAATGAAATATAAAGTAACTAAACTTTTATAAATTCCCAATCTTAGTTACTTTAGGAAAAATGTGAAAATGGTGCTATTCCATGAAATTGCACTTTGCACCTTGCTAAGTCGTTAGTGGAGCGTGTGTGGTTAACCGACACACTAATTTGGGACTAACAAGGGTGGAAAAGGGTAGCTTGATGTTAATCATGGATCAATAGAGCGTGTGTGGTTAACCGGCACATTGATTAGGTGATTTGTAACATTGAGAGTACCAAGCTAATTTGCATGGTTATTCACACCTTGTTTGTGATCCTCGGTATCCCAGTCACAAACTTGAAGGGAATAATCGATATTAAACATGCCATTGAAAAGTTCAATGAATCTCAAAAGATCTAGGAATTTCAATTCATTTAAAAACCTAATGTTCATTTCCGTTTTTCATGGTGGAAATTGGTAAATCGTCATTTACCTACCTTCAAATATTTTTCAGTTGGATTACGACATCCCTCTTCCGAATTGTAAAATATTGTGTTGGGTCCTAGCCTTAATATTTCATGTTGGGTGCTATATTAAGGACTTAAATCAACTAACTTGATTTTCTCCCTTGTAGATGTCTAGTTCTGACAACTATGGTCTTCCCGAATCCTTTCCTCATAAAGATGATATTCCACAAGACGATCAAGGTGAAAGATTAATCCCTCCTTCGTGTTGTAGTGGAACTTCACTTCCTCTACCTCCTCCAATAGTTCTTGTTGACCCACAAGTTCAAAGACTTGAAAAGTTCAAGGTCACTCAAGCCCTATTGGCTTGCAAACACCAAGATGGAAGGTCTGTGTGTGCACATGTCTTGGAGATGAAGTCACACATTGACAGGCTGGGAATGTTAGGAGTCGATGTCTCGAGGAAGTTGGTTGTTGACTTGGTTCTTCAATCACTTCCTGATTCATATAGTGAGTTCATTATAGATTACTATATGACAGACCGCGACATGACCCTTATCGATCTTACCTATTTGCTAATTGCTGCTGAATCATCAATGATTTGGCGCATTGGTCAAGAAAATTTGATTGGAAGATCTACTTCCCAAACTTACAGGGACATTGATATTGGCAACATTGGAAGTCCATAAAACCTTTCTCTTCCCAATGGAAAGGGAGCGGCCATGGGTAAACCATTTGACCAATTGGTAAAGAGAAAGGCTAAGTCTGAGATTGTCCCGTGTACCATTCCAAAAGAATTTGTTTGCTTCTATTGCCAAGAAAAGGGGCATTGTTGCGAAGCTGCCCTATTTACCTGAAAGACCACAAGGATGGTAAAGTTGAAATGTTTAACTCTGCTTCAGGTAAGTCCACTTTCTAACTCTATTAAGTTTCTATTTGTAGATTCTTAATACATGATGTGATGAGATTACATTTTGATGTTTTGTAGGATCGAAGAAAAGAAAGGAAGCTTAAAAGAAGAGTAAGCTGAGTCTTATCGCGAAGAGATGGATTTCGATCGCATGGTTCGATGATCAGATTTTTGAGCTGCTGCTTAGAAGTTATGATAGATTGCTTATGAATATTTAGTAACATAGTTTTCATTTGTAATTCCATTGTAAGGACAAGTTTTTCGCACTTTTTATAAATAAATTAAAATTTGATTTTATCTTGTTTTATATTTCCTTGCAATGGCATTTATGAAAATTGATGTTTGTATATTTCTATTGTTAGCAATATTGGAAAATGGATTTGATTCTTTCGTTTGTGGTAGTGTCAAAATTTTCCAAATAAGGAAAGATTCTCATCACCGAAGTCTCAATTGGATAGAAACTTGGAATCATGCGACCTGTATTGTGTGATGAATGAGAACCTTCATCTTTGGGAAATTAAGACTAATTCCTTGGTCACATGTATATGTGAGTCAAGTGAAGGACTAGGGGATCGGGTACACTTTGTTGTGCACTGGTCAAGTCCACCACAAAGAATGATAAGACTATTCGTTATGATTTACTAAAAGTTTAGTAAAACATGGTTGTAGTTACAATATTAAGTGTAATTCTGAATCATTGAAAAAGTTTCAATGTGTGGCAGAATGAATAAGAAGAATCAAATTAGGAAGAAAGATAAAAGTTTCTCCAATCTGAAAGGAAGGGAGAGTACTTGCGTATCGTGTTTTATGATTATCTTAGTGATTATGAAAGCATATCACAATTGATCATCTAAGGACATCTTAGTGCATTTGTATGGCTAAGAAGAGGAATCGTGAATTGTTGAAATGGTTAAATCAAAAGATGAGTCATACTTCGTTCCAAAATCAAATCTTAGAGTTATACTCCAAGATTGTGCCTTGAGTGACATAATCTTAAAAAAAGGTTTATAACACTCATCAAATGTAGAATAAAATGTTTCTTACTCTTGTACATTTGAAATTGGTAAGTTTTGATGTCTTGGATAAGACAAAGACCAACTAAGACCAATTGTGTGAAGTGTTTATCTTGATAAGTGACCGCACTAACTCTTGAATATTTGTTTGTCAAGTAATGTTTCTTGACAAAGAGAATCTTATATGACAAGAGGTTAGTGGGAGTTCTATGCATGTGAGTTCACTAGCACACGACTTGAAGTTTATAAACTATCGTGTTGACATATTCTTGTTTTTGTGCCCATTCCAGTTAAGGTTGACTATGCATGTGAGTTCTATGTGTTCTCAATTGTTTACATATCTACGTGTTCTCAATTGTTTGCATAAGGCAAAGAACCTTGATTAGTGAAAGTTCATTGATTAGTAAGAGTGATCTGTTAAACAACTTGGAGGACATGGTAGGCCCTTGTGGTGCCAGGTGGCAAGAAATTAAGATTGAAAAAGTTCAGTCCATATAAGTTTGGATTTGTCACTAACCTTGTCTTGTGATTATGGTTATGACAAATTCACATTGATAGGAACACATACACCATAAAATCTAAGTGTCATAAGGTTTCTCTCAATTTCATGAAAATTATTATGAGGAAACGATTTCACTAAGTAGATTTTAAGGAGATAGCAATTGTGACATTTGCATTCTCAATTTTGATTATGATTACGGAATCCCTCTTCGTAGTTCGAATTGTGAGAAATGACAAAAAGGAAACATTTGAGACTTATTGTTGTAAGTTCTAAAATTGTTTAGACACACATGTGAGCTATCTAAGGAAAGGTGTATGAGTTTGAGAAGCCTAGATAAAGTCTTATCGAAGCATCTCATATCTGAAATCTAAACTTTGGTAAGAAAGTCAACAAGTATTGATTTCTAGAAGTCCAGATGGTTTCTGGGTATATGTAAAAGCTAGTGGGAGCATAAGTGTTATTCTAATAAGAATGTAATTATTATGCTAGTGGGAGCACAATTATTATGCTAGATAAAGTCTTATCGAAGCATCTCATATCTGAAATCTGAACTTTGGTAAGAAAGTCAACAAGTATTGATTTCTAGAAGTCCAGATGGTTTCTGGGTACATGTAAAAGCTAGTGGGAGCATAAGTGTTATTCTAATAAGAATGTAATTATTATGCTAGTGGGAGCACATTTATTACGTTAAGTGTTGCGAGTTAGCAATGTTAATTATAGAAAACAAAAGTCTCAATTTGCAAAGTCGCAGAGTTTGAAAAGTTGTTTTGCTATAATTAAGGGAAAGGAAATTATACTTCATTTCACATCTGAGAGTTAGATTGAGATTTTAATCAAATTTAGTTAAGGACATATATGAATGTTATGTTGAAATGATTCAACATAAGGAAATTCTATATATGGAAATATTATAGCAAGAGATTGGTAAAGTATCACGTCTTTATGTAAGGCATTATGAATCGTGTCCCATATGCTTCGACTATATGATCGATTTCATATGCTATAATATTTATGTGTTCTGAATTTTCCAAATGCCTAGGGCATTAAGAGGGAAAATGGACCAGAACTGTATATGACTAAAGTTGTTAAACGATTGCTAAGAACAATCCAAGGTTTGCCGAAGATTGGTTGCTTATGGACAATTGGAAGTATAGTAATGGATGGACCATATTGACATGATTTTGAATAGATAGGATTCTATTAAGAATGGGTTGTCATATGAAAAATATGGAAATGTTTCCATAATGGGGTTTTAATATTAAGAATCTATGTTAGAAACTTTTATGCAAGAAGAATGTTCAAAGGAATGTACTTTGAATGTGAGACTTCGTATCTATGGAATTGTCTTGTAACAATCTCCAGTGGAATACTTTGTAATTTCATTATCCAAGTCTCTGTGACTTTGGTGCATTGACATTACAAAAGGATCATTGCATAAGGGTTTGACCCTAACACATTCTAATAGTGGCAAGAATTTAGTATTCTTACACTTACCATAAGGATTTGGAATTGTGAAATGAGAGTCATTGGAAATGTATACAATTGATCTATTTCACAAAGTAAAGATCATAGATAAACATAGTGTGCATGCTTGGAGCATGGGATAACTACTGATTTAATTCAAGTATTAAGTTGATCAGCCGAAACATTATACAATGAATAATGAGTAATCAATATGGTGATTAAATAATAAGTGTTTTATTTATATTCAAAAGTTTTGAAACCATATTGGATTCGACTATTCTTGTGTTTCACTTTGCATGTTTTGACTTCCCGAATAATAAGATTATTCAAACATCCACAGTCGATCATACTTTGGAAGTAGGTTATGAAAGTAGACTGTCATGAATGGGTTTTTGTAAGATTGTCTAAGGTGTTAGACATAGCAAAAGCTTTCTACAAACATTCATGAGTACTCCTGTAATAAGATTTGAGTATTGGACTAAACCCACGCTCACTGAATCACTTCATGGATTTTATCACGAGTGATCATGAGACAATAATATCTTATATTCTTGAAACAGAGATATATGAGTTGTAGCTTACAAGTCGCTTGCACATTGATGATGCGAAAACGCACCAGTAACTTGGTGTTATAAAACACATTGTTGTGTGTGATTTGATGAGTAAGTAGAGCAAGCATATGAGTCGAAGTTTATTCGTTCCTTTTACCCAATGTGGGATAAAAGCGATATATGTGGGCCCCTCGATGATTTAGTGATGACAAACCTAAGCGCTTGGCCAAGCCGGGACTAATTTGATTTGTTCAATTAGTCAGTCGTCATAAATCGGAAATCGGGAAACAACACATGGACATAGAGAATGATTATAATCCATGTCTCGGTTCATACGATATCTTGTAGAATGGAGGAATATATGATCCCTTATCTAATGGACGCGTCATTGATTTGTTCAGAGTTCGACAGCGGTTTTTAGAGAGCTACGATTGCTAGTCGGTTTTTCAAGTCGTACTTGCAATTATAGTTATTAGACTTATCCAAGTGGGAGACTGTTGGATTAGGTGTCTAAGCCCGTAACTATAATTGGTATGTACTTGACCCGAAAATAGCATGGTCCATTTGGGTTGCAACTGTCACACCCCAAAACCGGAACGGCGGAAACGTTCTAGGGTGGAGGACGTCATGTTTAGTATCACAAGACATGCATCATAGTAAGCAAGTAATAAACAACCATTTCATTAGAAAGGAAGTGTTTACAAAGTATGCGATTCACATAATATACAATACATAGCAAATAACAAAAAGACAAGAAGCTATACTGCTCCATCTTCTGAATCCCAGTGTGTGTACCTGTCTACTGGTCTCCTGAGAATACAAGTTATTTTGAAAGCGTAGATCAGCATTTAAGCTGGTGAGTTCATAAGATTTTAGTGATGTAAGTAAGTTGTAAGAAAGTTGTAGTAAATTGTAAGTTCTATTTAGAAAAGTTTGCTTGTTCCTCCAGAAAATCCTATATTTCCTGCTTTGATGAAAGATAAGTAAAAATGACTCTACAATCCTTTCTATGAGTACTAAATGGATACAAGTTATATAAAACTCAGAGTAAACAAACAATCGGTTGTGTGTATCTGCCCTAAGCCCACAACCAAACAAGGAACAGGAAATGAGGCGGAAGACACACATCCCATTGTTTGTTAGATCATTGTTGTGTATAACCCTGGCGTATTCACTTGGTACTCACGGAGTTAACTGTAATAGTTCCTTTGTATTCGATGAAAAGATTCTTTAAGAAAACCATTATTTCTTATAATTAAAATGGTAACCACAGTGGTTCCTTCTATAATCACTTAGTTTATACTAGCTATATATAATCTAATATCGAACAAATAGTTAATTGTGTGAATCTGTCCTAAGCCCACAACCAAACAAGGAACAGGGAATGAGGCGGAAAGCACACATCTAACTACCTATCGGGTATTTATTATATATAACTCTGATGTATAAACTAAGTTATTATAGAATTAACCACCTAAGGTCCTTTAAGTTTATACTTGTTTAATAAAATGGATTAAACCCTTTATTGGGAAAGTTTCTAGTTTTGTATACCAAAAGTTCTATTTGAAAAGTATGTTTTGTACTAGAAAACGGTGCATTGAATTAGTATCCTATGACCTGACCCATACCTGGTACCCCTTATGATTACTTGGTGTATACGGAATATATATAGCTAATATCGAATAAATAATAGGCTGGGCGAATCTGCTCTAAGCCCACAACTAAACAAGGAACAGGAAATAAAGCGGAAAGCACACATCATACTACCTGTCGGACCCGATTAGTATATATCCCTAGATACATACACTAAGGAATCATAAAGTTAGCATTATCGGCCCCCTTTCTACTTAATGTACTAGACTCAACTATTATGTTTGTCGTTTGTAAAATGTAGGTTTTCCCTAGTTTATAACTATCTTGACTCGAAAATAGTTTGCATTAACTTTCAAGTGGAACTGTCACAAAAATGAAAGTAATTGGAAATTATAAGTACACAGTTGTCTTTTGAATTGACATCCTGACATACTGATTACCTTTAAAACATGTTTGTTTTATTAAGGTCATAATGTGAAGCCTAGTACCCATACTATACGCTCTCCCTGTCAAGAGATTCTGGGGACCAAACGCGACTTCAGAAAACAGTTGCTAGGCCGTGTAAATTCACATTAAAGTTATACGATCATCTATACCCAATTTAACTATCACCTTTCGTTTATAACAACGAGTTAGTGATTCATTGGTATAATTAGATCATGTAGTTGTTCTCACGCTATAGCATCTTAGTAATTTCGTTCTATTATAGTATCTTAGTATGTTCGTTCTGTTATAGTATCTTAGTATGTTCTCTTTGTTATCGCGTATTGTTTTTACCACACTTTTCTCTTTATAGTATGCTCTAGTATCTAGTATGAACTGAACCCCTAAACTATAGCCCTTATAGTTTACTAGTATTTTACTTGAACTGTTACTGAAAAGACTCATTTTTCTACTAAGTCATGCTTGTACTTTAAAAACGGAGTTTTGTTAAACTATAAAGTAACATAACTTTTAAAAGAGTTTTTGAAATGTTTTGATCACTTATAAAAGACATAAGCAATCTTTTAAAGATGTTTATAACAAATAATTACACAATTACTATTGTGTTCAACTTGTATTCCCCCCCCCCCTTAAAAGCATTTAAAACAGTTTAAAAGATTGATTACAGGGGTATGAACTCACCTTATGTGGGTGATTCAAACGAACATGCGCGTAAGGATGAGAAGTTCCACGAATGAAGTCTTGAGACACAACGAGTCCTAAATGAAATATAATGGCATATATTGGCATAAATATAGGGTTTAGAAGCAACCAAATGCAAGGAAACACCTTAAGGGACTAGGAAACACTTTGACCAAGTGTTGGAATCACATCTGATTCATCTAAGGGGAGTGTACGGCCACTTTGAGGAGTGTGCGGCCAGGGAGTGTGTGGTCGCACACTCATGATAATGAGTGCACATTAGTGTTTTCCAAAGGTAGGGAGGCTTGTGGGACTAATGCTCATCAAGTGTTGAAGCTAGAAATGAATTTTGAAGGCCCTTTAGGGGTGTTTTGAGGGGTGTACGGCCACACATGGGTGTGCGGCCGCACACACCTTGTGTTCATGAGTTCTGGGCATTTTTAAGGTGTTAAACTAGTGTTCTTAAGAAGATCTAAGCATAGGGAAAAGAGTACTTACGATCCGGAGGCTCGAGAAGGCTCAAAATCACCAAGAACAAGTGTGTATTCTTGGTGAGATTTGAAGATCTAGCCAAAATATGATTTACAATGGATGAAATCAAAGGGTGTAACTAGGTTAAAAGGATTAACAACAAATCAAGGGAATAACACTTACAATCTTGAAGATCTAGGATGAAAATCGGATTGTAGTTGAGAGAGAAGTCGAGTTCTTGGCTTGGGAGGGTGAAAAGAGTTAAAGGAAAGCTAAGTCCCACCTATATACATGAGAGTGTGCTGCCAGGAGAGGGGTGTGCGGCCACACACTCAAGTGTACGGCCGTACACTCCTTATGATGGAGTGTAAGGCTTGATTTCAAGGCTAGAAGTGTACCCGACCCAATCCTATACTCAATGCTTGAATGTACTGAGCTTTGAACCTTTAAACGGACTCTAAACAAGGCTAAATGATAGCAGAAACAAGTCTGACACTCAGCTGAGTTGACTGGCTGGGCTTTACAAGGCAAAAATTTTCGGGTTGCCACAGCAACTCTCAGGAACAATTTGATAGGATGGATATTTGAGAAAGAGGTTATTGTGATTTATAATATATTATAAGTATAATATATTGAGAAATCATATTATTTAATTAGTATTGATCAAGAATTAATTTGGAATCAATTTAGTGATCAAAAGATGCTAATTAAATTAACGGGGACTATGTAAATCAGTGATACATATGGTTTGGGCTATTGATCGATGATGGACTAAGTTTATGTGAGAGTCCATGAAGAGTTAGTCCATGTGTGTTATGGATGATAAGCCTAAGTGTATGGATTAGGGTTTACAAATGACCCTTGGAATTCTACACTATATATGTAGCCCCTAAGCTAAAAATCGTGCACTAGTGATTCTAAGAAGCTAAAAATGATTTTTGTGTCTCCAAGCCTCTCTCTAAAGTTCCTCTTTTTGTTCTTGGTTTGTTGTAAGACATTTTAGGCACAACACTTGGGGTGATAGGCTCTCTGAAGGTCAAAGTTCTACTAGCTACATCAAAAGGTAATCTTCTTACTTATTTTATGATTCATGTACCAAATTTGTATGCTAGTTTAGGCTTCGTGCTTTCGAAACCAATAAAATAAGTATAATTAGAGAAAACTTAGATCCAAAGCATTAGGGTTGTATGTGCACCATAGGAATATTAGAGTACATAAAACCCAACAAATACATGCATTCTAGTCTTGAGTATGAAACTTACAACTCGTCATTAAAGAAAATATCGGATTTTCTAGAAGTATACAAAAATCATTTTACACGAAACTGTTTCAAAATTTTCTCATACAAAATGCTTATGAACTAACCGAATTAAATGTTGACACTTTTCAAAATCACTTGTATTCTCAGGAAATCAATAAACAGGTATTCAAACTATTTTGAGAGCAGGCGTTGTTGTATCATGAATTCTACTTTCCAGTTACTTGTATTTGACTTTTGTACAAACAACGTTTGTAAACAATGTAAACTTGTAATCTCAATGTGTGATGTTTTGGGTTGCTATGATTCATTTATATTCAATTGTTATGATACTGTGAAATGACGTCATCCACCCTCGGACGTTCCCGCCGTTCCGGTTCGGGGGTGTGACAAGTCTTTACTTTGGGATACCCTTGCTTCTAGACTTGTATCTTCTGGAAAGACATTAGCTGCAACCCTTTGTTATATATGTGCTGGGAACATTGATAAAACAGTTGAAATATGGTCAAATAATGTTACCACTGAGCACAAAGGAGAATCATATGTGCCCCTTCTTCAGGTAAACACTTGTTTCTGAAAAGATTTAAGTTAAAATTTGAATAGTAAGTGTTAATTTGTGTTTTCTTTTTTGTTTGTCTTAGGATTTGATGGAGAGGACTGTGGTTCTTGCTTTAGCAACTGGACAAAAAAGATTCAATGCTTCTTTATGTAAACTTGTTGAAAAGTATGCTGAGATTTTATTAAGTCAAGGACTTTTGACTACAACTATGGAGTATTTGAAGCTAATGGGTACAAAAGATTTGTCTCCTGAACTTGTGATCTTAAGAGATCGGATTACCCTTTCCTCTCAACCAGGTATGTTATGCTGCATTATTATTATAGTTATATTCAATTCATGCTAAATTGCTATTTTTAATAATTCCCTTGTGTTTATTTATTTTTGCAGAAAAAGAGGCAAATGGTTCTGCTGATTTTGCTTACTCTCAACCACAAATGGGAGTTGTATATGGTGCAAACCAGCATACAAACTCTATGGTCGAACCTACTAGAAACTATTATCAGGTATTTATTTTTTTATTTAAATGTACAGACTATAGTGTACACGTAGGTTGATTTAATTAATCTTGGAATCATATTTTGTGTTTTTAGGATGAGAATTCTTATCAACGTGAAAGCTATCAACAACCACCTACTCCTTTATACACCACACAATATCAACAATCACAACATCCCTCCATGTTTGTTCCATCTCCTGCAGCTCAAATTCCACCTGTATGTATTTCTTTCAAAACTTCTATTTTACTCCCTTTAACTTACTTAAACTTACAATTTACACCCCTCATGTTGTTTAGACGGGGTTCAATCCAGCTCTAGTTGCAACTCAAGCTGCCCTGAAAGTCTTTGTTCCTTCAACTCCACCTATCATGAGAAATGCCGACCAATACCAGCAAACCCCGACCTTGGGCTCTCAGCTATATCCTGTATGTATGTTTTTCTTTAGTTAATTAATTAATTAATGTCAAGTATATTTATATAATTATTAGTCTGATGCACAATAAATATCAGAATCAGGTGAATGCTAACCCTGGTTACCAAGCGGGACCACCTGGACCGGTTTCAGTCGGGCGTGTCCCATCTCCAATGGTCCCCACCAGCGGGCCGAAAATCATACAGGGTGTAGCACCACCAGTCAGGGGGTTCATGCCTGTAAACAACAACAATAACAACAACACAAGATTACAAAGAAGTTCCTAAAATCAAAAGCAACCACCAAGTCGCTCACACCCTGCTCCACCTTCTGTTACCCCTCCAACTGTCCAGACTGCTGACGTGTCCAATGTCCCAGGTATATTAATTAATAATAGTTATATATGGTTATGTTTTATAAATGCATGTTGAGTGTTGAGTGTTGTTATGTGTTGATAGTCCAACAAAGGCCAGTTATTGGGACTTTGACCAGACTTTTTTAATGAGACATCGGAAGCATTGGGAGGGGCGAATGCGGTTCCAGCTAAGAAATATGAAATTGATGACAACTCAAAGAAACCCGGGGCGTTGTTTGCTAAACTTAATAGTGGTGATATTTTCAAAAATGATGGTGAAAAGCTTGTGCATCTTTGTCAGTCATTGGATCGTGGTGACTTTACTACTGCCCTCAAGATTCAGGTAATCTTTTCTGATTCCATTCCAATCAACATCATACGACTTGAGGGGTTAAAAATTAAAATGTTTTTTTTTTAAATAGGTGGATCTTACGACTAGTGACTGGGATGAGTGTAGCTTCTGGTTAGCAACACTGAAGCGGGTAATCAATATTAGGTCTAGCAAAGTTTAGTTCCTTTTCTTTCATTTCTTATTACATCCAAAGGATATTATTAATATTTGCATGGATTTATTGATATTTATTTTTCTTACTTTACTTTTTATAAAGCAATTGATGACCCAAGATAGGTTCAAGGATATGTTACATTGTTGATGGATGGATTTATCTTCTGTTTTTATTGGTGTATGGAGTTGATGGATGGATTTATCTTCTGTTTTTATTGGTGTATGGAGTTGATGGATGGATTTATCTTCTGTTTTTAGGAAAGGAAAACTACAGGAATTGCATGGTTACGAGCGAGGGGCATTTCGGGCTACCTGAAGTTGAGTGTTAGGAATTTAGTGAGGAGTTGCTACCCAACTGTAACTTTCTTGAAACCTTCATGTTTAATGATGTATTTACTGCTCCTCTTTATCGTATAAAGGTGAGATCAATTAATTTTTTTTTACAAATATATAATGTGAAGTTCATATGAAATTGGAATGGAATGACTCATTCCATTCCCTTTCTTATTTCATTATTCCATTCCATTCCATGTACTGGTGAATGCTATCCAATTGAAGAAAACTGTGGAAGAAAACGCAAGAACCACAGAGAGAGTATTCCAAGATCGACAATATCAGGTCCAATTATTTTTTTAGAAACTGCTTTAATTTTTTTTGTAAGTATAAATTTATAACCACATTTTTTTATAAATATTGCAGGTTGATGCTGCTATTGTTAGGATTATGAAAACTAGAAAAGTTCTGAGTTTTACTTTGATTGATTTATATAACTGTTTGGGCTCTCAGCAAATACTTCCCCAATGCATTAGACATGACCAAAGATTTCAAGTGAGACCTGATCTACAAGTGATGTTCTGTTGACATTTCTTTTATTTTTCAAGTGAGACTTGATCTACAAGTGATGTTCCAGTTGTCCACTGGCCACCATTCTTTCTTGCCAGTAAGGTACATTTGTTTTTGTTATTGGTTTTGACTTTTTGCAACATAAGATCCCAATTGCATTAGACATGGCCAAAGATTTCAAAGGAAAAGAAGATGCAGACCTGTTCAGGAAGATCACTAATGATGATTATATATGGTCAGCAGTGATGGTTAAAATTAAGGAAATATTATTTGCCATCTACACCCGGCGGACAACAACCACTTAATAACAATGTACAATCAGATCCCCTTAATACCAATGTATTACAATTTTTTGACGTGATGTTATTGGATGAATTGATTGTTTTGGTATATATTTGTTTCCATATGTTTGTATTATGCATAAATGAGTATCGTAAAGACGTGTTGTAAATGTATATCGTAAATGGTTGCTGAAATTTATGACAAGCAAATGCGTGTCATCTTCATTTGTGACAGTGGCTTTAATGATATGCAATGTGTGTCCTAAACGCGCGTCGTAAGGTTACGACACGAAAATGCGTGTCGTATTCCTTTATGACAGGTCCTTCATTGATACGCATTGCGTGTCGTAAATGAGCGTCGTAAATGTGTGTCATAATTATGCATCGTAAATGTGTGTCGTAAATAGACGACGCGTAAAAGCCTGTCGTCTTTCGTTATGACAGGGCCTTCCTTGACACACATTTGCGTGTCGTCTGAGCGTTTTACGACACGCATTGCGTGTTGTAAAAGTTTGTTTTTATAGTAGTGTAACAAAGTCATCCCAAGACATCGTCTCGACAACCTCGCCTCCTAAGGCATAATCCACCACCTCCCACCAATCACGTGCTCTGTCCTTTAAAAGACAGGATGCCAATATGACCTTCGACCCCTCGGGGCAGAAGCTAGTCCGGAAGGCATTCCCGATGTCCGCCAACCAATTCCTACTAGCAATAGGGTCCTTCAATCCAAAGAACTGAGGATCCCTACATGTACGAAACTCACAGAAAGTCAGAGAGCGTGCACCCACCATAGCCACCATATCAGTGCGAAAAGCGCCCAGACAGTCATCCAAAATCTCCATGATACCCTCCTTGATCGTACCAAAGATCACATGAGTCTGCTCCAGAATGGTGCAGGCAATCTCAGACGAACTGAACTCCAGCATCTGATCATCGAAGGTTCCGGCTCTAGAGCCCAAACCCGATCCCTTTCCAAGACCTGAACCACTTCGAGTGACCACCATACTGAAAAATAACAATACAAACCATCAAAAAATACTCGAAGAATCTCACACCGAGCGGTCCCCTTCGTATCCTCGTGAATCCCTTCAATCGAGTATAGATTATGTGCTTCCAGTAGTATAGGCCCAATACTACCTTCCACACCTATCCGTACTTTCCTCAAGAGTCGTCTCGATTCCCCTAACACTACCTAAACAATGCATCTGCTAATGCTAAAATGCTTCCTAGGTTCTCTTAGGATTTCCTCTCCCTCCACTCTCTGCCATCAACTAAAGAAGAAGCCCCCACTAACACCTGCTAACTACCTTACGAATATAATTACATGCATCAGTCAATAGATAATTCTTTGACTGTAAGGTCTTACACTACAACGGTTGGACTCAAATAAGAGCTGCACAATAGAGTTAAACATGGCCTTCTAAAATTATCTAATTTTTGTAACATGTAACCTAGTATATTCGCTTGATAGTTAACTAGTATTAGCAGTGGTTCCTAAAAGCACAAAACAAGCATCATTCGAGCATCGAGTTCTAACCAAAGCACTGTCTAACAGGCCATCCTAACATATCATATGCAATCCAAACTAGCATGCAGTTCTAGGGGTTCATACAATAAGCACACAAGACATTTCTCCTATCATACAATCATGAGCAGATTCTTAGCCCTAATCTAGCATGTTATTCACATATTCACCTACTGAATCAAACAAACATGTATGGATATTTTAGGAACACTTACTTGAGCTCGGCCGATTGCATGCATCACACCCCTTCTTTATAGTAAAAATCCTTTTTAGAAATCATTTCTTTTATGAAAATTTATACCAAATCCTCAGTTTGAGTTCACACCTGAGAGTGTGTCCGAATCCATCAAAATAAGGCTCTGATACCAAATTGTAACATCCAAAAAATCATAAGAAAAATTTCATTTTTAATTCATCCAAAACCATCAATCATTCATGTCAAACCATCATAAGTACGTCAATATGAATATAGTTACCAGAGTACAAATCCCAAAATTATAAAAAGTTAGACACGAGTGGATGAACTGCGATCAGGCCGAATCTTCCCCTTCGAATTAGAAGTACCTCAAACATAAACTTGAACCGTAAGCACAAAGCTTATTGAGATCCCCAAAATACCACATACCATACAAGCAACGAGCCCCGCCCAATTAGCATAACAGGCCCCACCCAAATAGTATAATGGGCCTCGTCGTAACTCGAATAACGGGCCTCGCCCTAACTTGAATAACGGACCCCGCCCAATGAGTATAACAGGCGTCACACTAACTCGCGTTAAGGGCCCCGCCCAACATACAAAACATGCAAGTATCACACATACAACTAGCATCAAACAGCATAATCTATTGGGCCGACATTGGTGTCTTCGACCCATGTGTATAGTGAAGAGACTCACTGATTGTGTTTATTTATACACTAGTTGTAAATTTATAAAGTCCTATGTAATCTCAACTAGTCTTAAATACAAGTAGACAGTGTACCTAGTCGTAAAGTAATATAGTTTAAGGTAAGAAAGGGTGCCGAACACATGGAACGGGAATGGTTTAGATCAAATGATTCAAATGTTAATTAAATTAATAATAGTAAAGTAAAAGATGGTTTTTGTGTAAACTAAATTAAAATAATTTTAACGCTCTATTAATCAACGAAACTAAATGGAAACAATAAATAAGAAGTACTTCCCATAGAATACGAATCCCCCAAGTTTTTATGAATGATTTATTAGAAGTGAAGTGGATTAATGAATTGATTAACAAATTGTAATATGACTAGTTATCTTGATCGGATTTCCTAGTACTAATAATTAATGAACAACTAACATAATGATCATGCAATTAGTGAACACATAATTAATTAAATATATTCAAACTATGAATGATATGATCTAGTGATTTCTTGTCAATGATCATCACAGTCAATCTAAGCATAGCATGTATATCTAATGCTCTCTAACACAATCAAGGCTACCGATTAATATTATCTAACCCTAGGCTTATGATCAATGTCTTAGTCATACAAACCTAATGATCATAAATTCATATGATTCATGTACATCAAGATAGAATGATCATCTAATCCTAATAATACTCACAAATAAACAATAAAAGTCATAACTTTAAAATTAAAGGTAAATCAATCAATCGAACACAAGTAATAACCAAATTCAAGTAATCCTACAAACGAAACCAAAGCATATCAACAAGGGTTCATCAATATCTAGTGAAGGTAAAGGTTTTCACACCATATTCAACAAACTAAAGCAGAAAAACATCACCAAAAGAATTCAAGACACGATCATCAAGCAAACCCGAAGTGAAATCTCAATACAATAGCGCTTGAAATATATATACTTTCCGGATCCGACTCCAAAGGGTTCTTGGCAGGGTTTTTCTTCGTCAATAATCACAACCCTAAGGCCTTTACCTTCTGGAATCGAACTAATGTCTGAAATATATATACTTTCCAAATTCTGGAGACCACATCGTGGTTGGACACCACCACGTTGTGGTCCTCATGTTTATCCCGTATTTTCCAAGTCAACATCAAGAATCATAAAGATTCCATTCACCACGTCGTAGTCGTTGGGAATAAGCATTTTCTCAAAGCACGAAAGTCGTCTGAAATTTTGTCTAGTTTTAAGATCATTTTGAATCTTATGAATTGGGGTTACGAGTCATGAGATATGGCCAAAACACTGATGCGGGGTCAAGCTGCCATCAACACCCTTTTTGTGTCTTTTTCAAATCCGTTCTCCTCCTTTTGCATCCCAACTCTCATTTCAACTGTAATTGAACATTTTCACGCATATTAAGTATCATATATCTAACAATATAAATTTTAATAAAATATATTAAGATAATGGCCTAAAATATATAGTTAAATAAAGCCATATGAAATACCGCTCACTTATCTTTTGCTTGTCCTGAAGCAAACTATATTGTTATTATTACCTCATCAAAACCACAGCTACCAACATCGCACAAGAAAATCCATTTTGAGTCTCTCTGTTACATCAAGACCGCAGTGCATGTATTTGTCTCTACATTTTTCTAAGAACTTCCCCAATCCTAAATACTCACGATCTTCATCAACACTTCCCCACTTTTTTTGGACAACATTCATTTTATGCATCCTTGTGAGTTTATCCTCAGAAATCTTTCTTAACGTCAAGGTAATTTTTGGTTAAGCCCCCAAGCATACATATGAAAAAATAACCTAGAAAGAAAAGTTACAATAAATAATAACTTGGAAAATTGCCTTATTCTTGAGTCTTCAATTTTTGAGCTTTTCTTCATATTTCTTGATCTTCATAGCTTTGTAGACTCTTATTCTTTCAACAACTTTTTTTTTTTCTTTTTCTATTTTTTTCTACCTTTTTTTGTCCACTCAAAACTAAAAATCCTACAAAAGCATGTGATTAAGCAAGTGAACTTAACTTCAACCCTTATTGGTTTGAGTATTAGTTTAAGTGCAATGACTACATAAGCTCTCCTGGATACATTTCTGGTACACGATGCTAAACATATTATGGCCCTCAAAACTAAGCAATGTCGTGTTTTTGTTCCATGATTTCACTTGGATAGGGAAGCCACAAATACACTATAATATCTATTGGCTCAAATAATCATTGAACTCGCATCGGATCGTCCCACACAACACTAGCAACCTAGATTTCAACATAACATTTTTTTAACTAGATTCAATTTTTAGACTATTATTTCAAATCTTTCTAATATATATATTTTTTTAAAATCCTAGTCATTTTTTTTTTCAATATTTATCAATAAGCTTGCATTCCTATACTCAACCCCCTACCCCACACTTAAATGATGCAATGTCCCCATTGCATGCGTAAACAATAAAAGAACATAAAATTAAAGAGGGACAAAAGGAACAAACTTGCGTTGGTTATGTAGTCGCGAGATCGGATTACTGTCATGGGTTGGTTGTTGATACTAGCTTGAATTTGTCTGCCGGAAATCTCGTTGAACTCAACATCCTTGCTGAAATTGGAAGACTCTTGGCATAAGCAACTAATCTTCATAGATCAAAAATTTGACTAGGGCGTTGCCATGTCGTGGCAAGTTGTTGGCCACCACATGGTCTCTGGAACTTCAATCCCGAGCTAATAGTTTGCCACGTCATGGAAAATAAAGGGCCACAACGTAGTCTCTATATAAATCTGGAATGTCAACCGCAAGATAATATTTGCCACGACGTGTAGTGAGAATTGGCACATCGCGGTCTTCAAATTTTAGGAAAGTAGTCGCGATGTAATAAAAAGTCGCGTCTCGAGGTAGCTATGCTCGCACCGCGTGTTCATGAAAACTCTTAATTATTCATCGCTGAATGAATCAAATAGTCTCGAAGTAGCTAATTTCTCAGCTAAGCCCTCGTCTAAAATTATTCCCATATATAGCATTGATAGCCCAAAAGACTCCTCAGTTTTCTCCATGTCGAATGTATACCCCACACTTATTTGTGTGTCACGCTTCTTCCCTTCTTCTCGTAATACTCCACCTCACGCTTGCATTTTTACCCATCATCAATTTCTTAGCTAAAAAATCTCTTGCAAAAAAAAATAAGAATCATAAAAAGCACTTTTATTCAAAAATAAAATTAAAACTAAAAATAAAAAATAAAAACTAAAACGAAAAGAAAATGCAAACTAATTTAAAAGTTGGGTTGCCTCCCGATAATCACTTCTTCTTGTGTGAGTCTTGAGTTGGACTCTCAACTTAATAAACTTCTAATAAAATTGATGTCAATTCATCCATTGCATTTAATATTCTTTTTAGACCAATTTGTAAGATTTGACTTTTTGTTTAGAAAATTAGGCGGCCGAGCTTGAATCCATAAAATCCAAGAATGTTGACAAGGGTTGGAACTGGTTGGACACTCATAAAAAATGGATCGCACTTCAGAACTTTTTCCAAAGTTGGAATCGTCACCCCATGCTTCGAAACACAAACCGGAAAAACAGGGGTCCACGTCGTGGTAATGATCACACCACGACATGGTTCCTACAAATTAGCTTGCTCTTGTTCTTCCTGTAACCCCTCTGCTAGCAATCTCTCCAGCCCCTCCAAATCTTTTTTTTTTGGATCAAATAGATCATCTAGTGCCTGCAACTCACGCTCAAGAGTAGCATCACTCGTATCCATTTAAAAAACTAAAACTATAAACTATAAACTAAACAATAAACAAAATTTAATAAACAAATAAAAAATCTGAACTAAATGCAACCGTTCCCTGGCAACGGCGCCAAAAACTTTATTGTGTTTATTTATACACTAGTTTTAAATTTATAAAGTCCTATCTAATCTAACCAGTCTTAAACACAAATAGGCAGTGTACCTACACTACAAGAAAAACACGATTTTGCTACAGAAGGAATCCGTTGCAAAAACCTAAAATTCCGTTGCAAAAGACGAATAGCGATGGAATTCACGAAGACCGATTTTCGTCCCAAAAAACCCCGTAGCGAGCGTTTGCTAGGGAAACAATCATTCCATCGTAATTGTGACAACGGAATGAAATCTGTGGTAGATGGTATTCCGTCGTGTATTTCGTATTAGGATTCCATCACAAATTATGTGGTAGTTCTTCCATCACAAATTCCATTGTAGTTAATCCCTAGAAAAATCAATGGTGATGATTCCATAACAAATTCTGTGGTGGTGAATCCCTAATAAATTCCGTGGTGGTGATTCCCTAGTAAATTCCATGGTGGTGATTCCCTAGCAAATTTTGTGGTGATGATTCCCTAGCAAATTTTGTGGTGATGAATCCCTAGTAAATTCCATGGTTATGGATCCCTAGCAAATTTGGTGGTGATGAATCCCTAGCAACTTCCGTTTGATGACTTCCTAGCAAATTCTGTGGTGGTGAATCCCTAGCAATTTTCGTGGTGTATATTATATAGCAGATTCCATATCAAAGATTCCATATGTACGGATGGATAATTGATTTATAAATTAAATCAAAATTATTTTGTAGTAATATATGAAAAACAAAAATAACTAAAAAATCAAATAACATTACATCATAAAATAATACAATAATTATTTATTACATGGAAAATGGAAAGTGGCTAATCTAAAATAAATACTTTGCAATAAACATATCAACACTTTATGACCTACTAGTGTTGTTGTTTTGTAATGACATTATTAAGATCCATTGTCGTTTTAAGTTGTTTTTCAAGTTTCCCGACTCTTGCGTTGTTTTGTTCTTCTTGGGGCTTCATTATTTGTTTAAGCTCTTCGTTTTGCTCTTTTTGTTTAGCAACAAGCTCCCTCATTTCTTCCATTTCATCATTTCTTCCGGAATGTAAGATACATCCGTTTTACAGTTAATATTGGGAACCGCCTTTGCAAAATAGCCTAATCCATAAAGTCTTTTTTTTTGTCATGACCACCAACAACATCATAAAATAGTTTGTCCTCATCAAATTCAGCACCTTCAGCTTCCAAATCTTCCTGTTTTTTCTGTATAGGCCGCCTACAAAATAAAAATAGTATAAGTTAAAAGATATCAAAGTTATGAATGACACTATGGACTAGCACAATATAAAAGTTCAATTGAATTGAAATGAATATTACATGAATTTGTCTATCTTTTTCATTTGTGAAAGTGACTCCATCGTGATTCTTCGTGTGTGTATACAGGAACAATTCACTATGGGGTGGATCACGTCCTAATTTCCTCTTCTGCATAAATACCATAAAATGTCAAATATACAGATAAACATAAACACTTATGTACCATAAAAAAATTACCAAATCAGAAGCTATCTTCAAATGATTTGCAGATCCAGCGTTATGGGTAGGTTGTGCTACTCCATCAGCCACACCTTTATGCCTATTTTTCTTGTTCTGCTTGGATTTTAGCTTGTATTTATCTGTATTCCATTTTAATTGCCAGGAGTTCCAGACTTCATATGCAATATGAGCTGGTTTAAAGGCATGTGGGTTTCTTTGTGGGCTCCGCATGTTGTAGAGATATTGTCCATAACTTTGTGCCGCTTTATTTGCCTAAGTTTGCCTCACCAACGAGATGACACAATCAATCTCTTACATTTTAATTTCATCGTCTCAAGAGATTTCCTTTTTAAAAGCATATGATAGAGTGATCATCATTTCTTGAGCAGTTGAGCAGTTTTGGACCAAACGATAGACAGAAAAAGGAAGTGAGTTCTAATAGCAGTTCTAGCTTTTACATCAAGATTCAACATCCTTTTCTCTTCCTTGTTATAACATGGAACACGCCTGCCTTTCAGCTTACTTCCAGATGCACCATTTTTTGATGATTGATGTGAAGCATCTATTGGACCTTTGCTGACGACATCGAGCATATCGAAATCCATGAACTCTAGAACATTCATGGCCTTTGATTTCCAATCAGATAAGTTGTATTGGTCAAATAGAGGAATCTTGTTACAAACAGATGACTTAAGAACTAAGGAAGACGACATGATTACTTGAGTTTATCACAAACATGCTCTGATACCAATTGAAGGTTTGTATTTGATCGGATACACTTCAAGTATGAAGAAGAAAAGCAAAACTAATCTAAATGAAATAATCAATAGAAAGTAAATAAAACAGAAGTTCTGCAAATGTTCCTTTCACCAAGAAAAGAGGTTTTGTCTTCACCAAGAAGACGGGTTTGTCACCAAGACAACTGACACAAAGCCACAAAGAAAACTACTCGACCTTTACCTCTACAACATTAGGGTTTTCCCTAATGTAGTATATATACTAATCTATACATGTATATCCCTTGATTGAGTGGATTGTATCTAATCTATACTAAGAACCGGTCTTATCATAAAGATATGGGATCTGATATCTATTCTGTAATTATCTATAATAACTGCCTAATATACAAAAGATTATAATCGGACAACTATAATATAAGCTGACGTTGTTGAACTTGTGAAGCTGGCGTTGGCGCTGTCGACTTATAGACACTAACACTGATACATCAGCATATCATGTGTTTGACTCATCAGATCATAAGGTTTGACCTTACATTTATGGGATGACATGTGGTCAATAAAATTTCTTGATCAGTCATATAATAATGATATTGTGCTCAATGATTAGCATCTTGACATATAACTTTGTCTGATTGCTTTATTTGTATATTTTTTTATAATAGATAGACGTAGTATCATGTATAATTGTTTTTGTTATCTTTGGTCTATTAAAATTTAATGTTTCATGGTACATCTTGATGTTTTTCTCATTAATTATGAATTAAAGAAAATTTCTTACATTTTAAAACCATTTAAGATATTAATTATATATAAAAACCATAGACTTATCAATAAACATTCATTATGATATATAGATAATTGTTTGCAATTTTATGACTAATAATTATGTTTTTTCTTATCATCTAAACTATTTTAATTTGCCAAAAATATATTACATGGTTGTGTAGCCTAGTATTTGAATAAAACTAACTTACCTATCCAAAATATCCACATTATATATACTATATTATAAAATAAATTTTTCCTACTATAAATAGATTGAATGTAATAGTAATAATATAATTTTAAGACATTCGAACATTTAAACTAAAAGTACAATAAATCATCAATGTTATATTATTATAATTTTAAATCATCAACAAACCGATATATCAATCTTTTACCCGTGTTTGTTAACAAACGGATGAATCAGTCATCCCAATCAAAATGCATATCTACACCAATTTCAACATTTTAAATTTCAAAAACCAAAATTAAAACTCTAACATCCCAATTTCATCAATTGGAGACCATCATACAACAACCACCAACACACAATCGAACAAAAACTACATCTTCACCACTACCACCCTTCGTTTCTCTTTATAACATCCCAAACCACATTGGCTTCATCACTTGTTTCTTGAAATTGGTGTCGACCTTTATATCTCTCTCATTCGTTATCGCTTATCCCCTTAAAAAATGTCTGAAATCTCCTTCATAAATCTTCAAGCACACATATAAACGAACTGCATATATGATTTTAAATCCTTAAAAATGTTATTTTTCATCTTTCAGCTTCTTATTTGTGTTTATGTGTATATGATTTATGATTAGGTTTGAACTTTGGAACCTCATAGTTAAGAAAATGATCTGTTGGATGATTAGAAAGGTCGTAGCTCATAAATCTTCACAATTTATAATTCTTTTTGTGTAGGGAAATGTTTGTGTACATATAAGTAAAACTGAACACATATTGTATGTTTTTTTTAATATTTTGTAGAATTATCAGCATGTGTATCTGTATTATTGTGTTTGTGAAAGTGTCATGTGATGTGTGTATGTGTCAAAAAACAGAAGGTGTGTGTCAGTGTATGTGTGTTGTGGTATTTATGTTATTGTGGGTACCTGTGTCAAAAACAGAAATTATGTGTATGTAACTATATGTAATGTGATTGTGTGCGTAATATGAGTGTGACGCCATCTCCTCTTCTTTATCTGATTCCAATAAAAGTAGGGGATTTAAGGAAAGATTAAAGAAAGTTGGAGATCCTATCAACATTTTCTATGAGGAAATAAGGTTTTTAGAAATTTTTGTATATCTTTTTTTAGGCAAATTACCTGGTATCTTATAGGTTTGTTATTTCTATGTAATTTAGGTAAAAGGGTGAAATGGAAAGCTAAAGTGAGGAGTTTTGGCTGAAATTACTGATTGCTACTTGAAGGCCGCATTAATTTTCATTACATATATTTTGTATGTTTTTCCTTCTTATATGTTGGTTTCTAACTACATTTTCACATTTTTGATGCAGTTCCATTTCCCATGGCATTGACTTTGCTATGACTTTTGTTTTTCTTTTCTTCTTCTTCAAAGTGAAATAATAAGCTAGGTTGTGATCATTGATGTTCAATTTGTACTTTGTTTTTCTATTTTTGGTGTTAATTATCACCAGGAATATTAGTTTGAAATTGTTAGTTATACCATTCCAATATGTATCTAGTTGTAGGTGGTGACTTTGTTTGAAATATGTCATAAAGATTGGAAAATATGGGAGGTTTTGTCTATTTTCCGGGATTGTATATTGTAGTTTTCCCTTGGAGGATTCTTCCTAGCTAGACGTGTTTACCCGGTGTAAGCCTGCATCAATCATTCATTTATTTTGTGTTCTTACCTTGATTTTGAATTTCTAATTTGATGTTTCTTGGAAATATATTTTTTATATAGTTTGTGGTTATAGATATGATATATGTAGATGTGGAACCTTGACAAGCACCACCTTTGAGGTTACAGATAAGATAAATGTATGTTCTATTCTGAAATTTTGATTTTCTATTTTCTTTTTTTGCATAATAATGTTTAGTATGATGTTTTTGGATATTTTAGTGATCATAATTGTGGTTTGTTTAGTAGATAATAGCAGAAACTAAATGTTCTTTATTTAGTAGATAATACATGTAATATTTGCATCTAAACATGAATTTTAATAATTTTCTAAGAATATATTTCTAATTTGTTTATTTAATAACTAAAATTGAATATTAAGTTTTGCAAAAAAAAATAGAACTTAGGGTTTTCAGAACCATAATATGGATAACCAAATGCATTAATCTAATCTTATATGTTCATGGTAGACGGGATTTCTGCAACATATCTAACAGTGGATCAAAGCCCCATATTGAAGCTAGGAGGCATGACACAAAAAGAGCTTCACACTTTCTTATAATTTCAAGAAATAGCAAGGTATTTTCATTTAATTGTTTTTTATTGCAGCTTACATTCATTTTCTAATATTATATGAATGTATGTCAGATTTTGTGTGTGATTATGTATATGTATCTAGTGCACGTGTGTGTATTTTTCTTAATAAGGCATTGTACTTTGAGATTTTGAGAGTTGGTGGGATGTTTTGGTAATTTATAACCTATTATGCCTATTGCAAGTGACATACATATTTGAAAATTGAAATCCAGTTGAACCTTTCTTGATTAGTTGCATGTATAAAAGCGGATCACGTTACTTTTGTAGTCCATGTAAAAGAGGCAACTTTTTTTCCTTTGTTGTTTCCTGCTACATTATGTCCCTACAAGTTGTTCATTATAAATATTTAAATGAATGGTTATATGTAAGAAAGAACAACATACTTTGCTTGATTTTTTTCATTATAGCAACCTACTTTTATTTCTTTTTATTATACCATTATACCTTTGAAAATCTTACCAATTATAGGAATGTATGATGGTCAAGAAAGAAAGTACATTGTGTAGCTTACTATATGAACCGAAGTCTATTTCTATGTAACATGGACATACTTTCTTAATGCATTCTTGTTGTTTTCATTGTTTCTATTCTATCTACTTTGAAGAAATGGAATAAAGCATTAAGAATGATGGAGACTAGAGATGGTAGACGAACAAGGGAGAGTTGTTTCATCAACTGCTATTACCTTAGAATGAGTAGCTTGGCCCATGTCTTGGATTGGACCAATGGGTAGAACGATATGGCATCATAATACTTTTTTCTATCTTTTGAATATGGATATTATGTAATTTCTGTTTTTTGGATTCTATCAACTATCTTGATCTTATTTATACAAGTAAGCATATTCACATAAGAAATGATTCATGTGGGATCGGATGCATCTTTATAATTATTTGTTAACTGACTAGACCCTATTATGTGCAATATGGCTAATTCGGGTAGTTGGTTTCACTGTATGTTGCCTTCGGAAATGCTCTCCTTTTAGATGTCGAATAGCATTGTTTCACCATATACAAATTTAATTGTAACTTACCTTTCTTTATGTAATTGGTTTACTTAATACAAAATGATGAGGTTATAGCTTCTTTTAATTTTTGAAAGATCATATTATATTGCTGAGATGCATGTGTTTGTAAAGGTTAACCAGTTGTGCTTCTGGTTAACTTATCAGTTCTGATTTCAATAAGATGTTTTTGAGATTGTGATTCTTTAAATTCATTTTATCAACTTTGAATCATTTAAGTTGCCATCGACTATCAAAATATATTTAGTTTTTCAAATGTTGAAACTGAACTGCATGGATGATAGAATACAATGAGGCATAGATAGAAATGACCAATAATGTTCATGTAACCTAGGTTAGCCATAAACTTTGATTTTTTCATGTGTGATTTAATATTTTAATTAGAAAGAGGGTGAAAGAATTAGAAGTAATTTTTATTATTATCTTGCAAAAAGATGGCATTTTAAAAAAAAGTTGCAAAGGAATTAGAAGCATCCTCAACAACATATGATCTTTGATGAACCAACAAATCGAGTATAAAATGAATCAGAGTTAAAATTGAATTAAGAATGCGAGATTGAACAACGGATGTAAATATGATCTTGTTTCAGCTCTATTACGCTTTCGAATGTTTACAGAGTACAAAGACACGTCTGCAAAAAACTCTTATCTAACTCTAGTAAATATCCCTATTTATATGAATCAGAAAGCGTACAAAATATATACTAAGGCATAGACACTTAAGCTTCGAATAAAAGCGCCTTAGTAAAATAGATTAAAAAACATTCGAAGAGTGCAAAATATACTTCGACTAATTACAACATTTTTGACCCTTACAATCTCCCCCTTTGTAATCATAGTCGAACTTCTTAATTTGTAAGAAGCTGGATGGAATACAGCATCACTCTTCGAATTTCCGTGTACCAGGAAATTATCTTCTTTAGCTCTTTCTTATCTCCTTCATTGTTCTTCTTACAATTATTCATACGAACAAGTAAGTTTGTATATTGAGACGTTGAATATATCTCCACTTCGCATGCCTGGAATAAGAAACGTTTTGCTTTTCCAGCGTTGACCTTTCCTGCGAAGACTAACCCAAAAGGCTTCAAGCAGATTTCACCATCAGCATACTTTTTCAATTCTGCTTGAGTCTTCAGAGGTGCCATTGGAGCTTTTATTTTCATACCTTTAGCTGTAGCTAACTACACATCAGTTAGAGCCAAGCACTCATAATAATTTTCGATGAAAATCTTGATGTGAGCAACCCAAGCTTAAATTCATCAGGTTCAGTGTTTTGAAGATATGAAAAAGATTTGTCTTTCAGAATCAATGCAACTTGTATAAGATCATACAAGTTCATTAATGGAAAATCTGCAATTGTAAATTCGCAAATACTTCCATTTGCCCTGGCCACCACGTACTTAATATTTTGGACTGTGTTTTCGAACACCATTTCCTTTTTCATACTGATAACTTTCTTGATCTTCACCAAAGACCAAACTTGCTCAGGGGCTTTTGCAAGAACAACATGAAATCTAATTTTCATGCGAGTACCATCATCCTTTTCTTTGAAATTTCCTTCTGCTTTAAATTGTGGCATGAAGAACATCATCTCATTCACTGGAAAGTCAAGTTGACTTGTATCAGTATTCGTAACCATGTAACTCTACTTTGGTTTCTTCTCAAACGAATACATATGATTATATGCAACCTTGGCTTCAATTGTTTCGTAATTGTGGTGTTTGGACGGATCACCTTTGTCCATACCCTTAGGATCAGTCGCACGTTGAGTCATTATGCTTTGAATCAACCTTAGCCTTTCAATTTCAGCTTCTGCTTCAGCTTTCTTTTCTTCTTTCGACTTTTCCACAACTATCGTTTTCCCTTTATCTTTCAAAGCTGAATCATCTATTACTTCTTTTGTTTTCAAACCACTCCCACTAGTATCAACAGATTTACCAATCACAATTCCTTTCGAAATTGGTCTTGTAATTGGCATAGTTGTTACAACTGTTGAAGTAACCGGCCCAGCAGATGCTACAATTAGCTTCGTTGATGGGATCTTCGAAGAAAATACCTTTCCCACGACCTTCGCATGTTCACCACCAGCCTTCGTATCTTCAACTTTTCTTTCTCCCCCTTGCACCCCTGTGAAAACAGGTGGGGCATCTGTTGTTGTTAGAAGGCTTGATATACGAGAAAGAGGGGCCAGTTGCTTGTGTAGAATAACTTCGAATTGGGTGAACTTCTGGGATAAGAATTCTGGAGTAATCAGAGAAGACGAAACTGGCTTGACAGATAGATCTTTTAACTCCTTCAGTAACGTAATCACTTCCACAAAGTTTTTACTGTCCATTGTAGAAAGTTGAGTAAGTTGAGGACTCAAACTTTCGTACAACTTGACAAATTTCGTGACAGCATCACAAATTATGTCAATCTTCTGATTCAGAGACACATAATCCTGTTGAACACTAGCAATCTCTTTTTGCATGTCTTCGCGAAGTTCACGAATCTGCAAATTAACATCCACCCTGACTTTCTTAACTTCCTGAACATAGAGAACATGTCTTTCCTTGGCAACTGTCTTCAATTCTTTCAAGTCTCCTGCAAACTTCGAATTTTGAGAATTTATGCGTAGCTCATTGTTTTGATCAATATGATCAACCTTCTCCAAAATTATCGACTCCGAGTCTCTAAACATCCCAAAGACTATACTCACTATCTTGGCTTCGAACATTTACAACATCGTATCAACTTCCAAACTCGAAACCAATGAATCACCCCCCAGATCAGCTTGACATTGAATTATGGAATTCAATTTCGTATTCAAAATTTTAAACTGCTTCATCGTCATCAGCATATGATTTGGAAAATCTTCTTCTTCGACATCAAATTCTAATTCATCAAACATACCTCCAAAACCCTCGTTGTCAGTTTCTGTTTCCATACGAATGGTTTCTTGAATAGGCGAATTAATTTTGGGTGGATCAGTAGATTGAGAAGAAAAAATGGAAGTAAAGGGTTGATTGATGATATTTTCGAATGTAGATGAATCAGTGGTTGAAGTAATCGGAGTGATTGGTGGAGGTAAAGAAACAATAGTTTCGAAGGCAATAGAAGTAGGATGACCTTGATCTTCTTTCTTCGAATCTCCTTCACCCATATTGACATTTGCATCCGTATCAGATATGTTTGCAGTGATGCCTGAAGTTCGTACCTCCTCAGAAACTGATTTGGCAACCGAATCTTCGGGTGGTATGACTATTGTCTGCTCAGGAGTTGAACTTTCTTTGTGAAGAGTTACCTCTGGTGTTTCAGGAATTTGTTCATCTTCATCTTCTGTAGATTCAGTAGAGAGCATAAGCTTTCGAGTCTTCTTCTTCTTCTTCTTCTTCTGTGAAAGATGTTTGGCCATATCCTCAGCCCTTCGTTTCATTGACGATGGAGAAACAGGTGCTGGTACTTGATGAATTAAGACACCTTGATGAGTAACCTGAGGTTTTCGTACCACGTTAGGTGTTGGAGACTTGCGTATATGCTTAGGCTTCATTTTGATTCTTCGAAAAATACCAGTCTTCGAAGGAATGACCACTTTCTCTTGAGTATCTTCAATAACAGGCTCAATCGATTTAGTCTCAGCAACAGACACTTCGTGTACCACTGGCTCTTCAACTGTAATTGGCTTCTTCTTTGAAGATTTCGTAAATTTCAATTCCTGGAGTTTCGTTTCTGAAGAACCAGGTTCATTCTTCTTCGAACGCTTGGATTTCTTCTCTTCTCTTGGCAATAATTTCTCAGTTTCTACAGTAGAATCAATGTTTTTCAAATAAGCCACCAAGACTGAATTCTTAGGATCAACTCGTTTTAGCATAGCATCAGGAATACGAGCCACAAATGGAAAATCTTCAACATTATCTGTGACATCCTTCGGACAGTGGTATGTCTCAAAAACAACTTTTTCTTCATCATTGGGTACCAAAATCCCCTCCTTGTTGTAGAAATATTGTAGAATCAAGCTCCAGTACCTTGCACATGAAATACCATGAAGAGCATCTGTGTGTTCTACACTCTTTTGAAATTCCTTCCATAACTGTGTAGAATAACCCACTTGAAGGTCATAGTATAGCCCAGCAACCATGGCATATACTTCCATTCGTCCTTTATCGAGACCAACAGTTCTACCAGTTAAACACCTCAGAAAAATACCAAATAGAAAATTCCAGATACTAGAAAGACCAAATTTCTTAAACTCACTAATCTTAGTTAGTTGTGGTTGATAACCCATCTCATTAAACATATGGACAATTTGAGGGAATGAGAAATCAACATATGGTGGTGAATTTGGAATTTCAAGAATTTGGCAAAAGAGTTTCTTGGACAATCTCACCTTTTTGTCATTAACCAAATTAAAAGTAATGGCATCAAAAGCTTTGTTGTATGTAGCCGTTGATCCTGCTTGAGAAAGCCATGACATCGGAACTGAAAACGAACTGAACATAGCCTTTGACAGAACAAAACTCTTTAAAGCAACAACTAACATCTTCAATTCTTCAGGGTATTGAGAAACATCGGCCTCCAATTGATAGTTAGTTCCTTGAATCTTCATAATCAGTAATGAAGTCACATCTTCAGTGGTTTGAGAAGGGTAAGCATCGACATGAACAGAAGCCGCCATTATTAGGGTTTGAAAGCTTTGAAGATCAGAGAGAATTGGGAATTTTCCTTTGAACGCGTAAACTGATAATAGACCCTTGAATCCCCTTTTATATGTAACCCTAGAATTTGAATTTGAAGCGGGATGTGCAATTAATGATATCCGACGTGGCATCTTAAAAGTCGCATCAGTCTGCCAAAAAATTTCCAGGTGTCAAAAAGTAACTGTCACATCTCCTTGAAACAAGGAAACGTCTCCTCCCACAGTCTGTTCGTGTCTCGCCAAGGAATAGTAACCGTCAGCATCCTTCGGATGGAGGAAAGGCTCTTTCACTTTTGGGATGAAAAGCGAAGTCATATGCCAGATGTTTGAAATCATCAGCCTGAGTTGGTATTACTCAGAACCTCAAGGATTTCGTGAGTGCAGTGTTCCAAAGAATTTAGACAAGAAGCAATAATAAGAAAATTTTGGGATACTGTGATGTCAAAATATCAATTTGACACGAAGGCATATAAAACCCCAGGAAAAGATTGCTTCGTTAATCACCAAGAGAGATGATCAATAGCTTGTGTATGTTCCCGTGAAATACAATCGAATACTTGAAGAGAAGTATCGAAGGGCTTCTTTTATAAGGTTTCATGGGTAGCTATAAAAATTTTGTTACATATCATCCTAAACATAAGGTGATAAATTGTAACAGAAATTACTTGTTTGACCAGTGTAGTCAGTGACAAGTTTGCTTTGAAAAATTTTAAGTGACTTTGGATTTCGAATGAAACTCACACGGAAAGCATATTCATGGAAAAAAAATGTGTGCTGGATCTTGTTGGGTAACAAACATCATGGGTTTCGAATGTTTGATCAAGACCACTTATACGAAATGAATATGATTTGGAGTTTTGAATTTGGGTACTGAAATAAAGGTTTCGTGAAAATCTGGAACATAGTTCCTCGTCAATTCCTTAAAATTTTAGAAAATTGGGTTTCACTTTCATCACGGTCTCATGATGTCAGATCATGAACAAAGATTTTTGATATGTCTAAGTCTCGATTGGTGGGATCAGAGACCTCTCGAACATATGTCTTCGTGTGTGATCGTGTAAGAAATTTTTGAATGAAAAAGATGGATGAAAGACACGAAATGTACCTCTGTTATATTTGGACAAAACAGTAAACTCTTAACTCATTGTGAAAAGAGTCAGGTAGCTCAGGAGACTAATGTGAATACAAGCCTGATTGGGAAGAAATTTTCGTATGAAATATTTCATTAAGGCTTTCGTATACACACATTGAATCAATGGAGGCTGGACAATATGATGTAGCATGCTTCTAGGGACAACTTAACTAGTTCAAAATATTCAAAAAATTTAAGATTCGTATGATAGATTTACCTGAACCTAGAACTGTAAGCATTATCCACTGTGTAGCATCATGAATATCTGCAACAAAGTACTAAAAAAGAAATAAAAAAACAAAATATTTTTGTTGTTTTGATTTTTCGAAAATAAAGAACGAAATAAAGAGACAATCTTTTTGATGTTTTTGATTTTTCGAAAATAAAGACAGAACAAACGAAAATAGTTTTGGAATTTTGAAATTTTCGTAAATAAAATGACAAAACAAAGGAAAATATTTTTGGAGTTTTAATTTTTCGAAAATTAAATGACAAAACAAACGAAAATCTTTTTGTATTTTTGATTTTTCGAAAATAAATGACAAACGAACTGAACTTGTTGCAAATACACGAAATTTTATCAACCCATGAAAAGTGATAAATCTACGAATTTGAAGGGGTCGAAGCGTTGACTATGAACAGTAACCTCTGAACGCTGAATGACTTTGCTTTGTCTTTTATTCAGTGCCTCTGAATCATTCCTGGTCAACCATCATTCTCCTTTTTCGCATGGAACAAAATTTCCATCGATCATTCCAAGTCTTTCTAAAAATTTTACAAAGGATTTTTCATCTAAAGGTTTCGTGAAAATATCAGCTAACTGATCAGTTGTTTTCACGAAATGTACTTCAATATTTCCATCCTCCACGTGATCCTTGATGAAATGATAACGAAGAGCTATATGTTTAGTCTTCGAATGCTGCACAGGATTATGACAAATTCTTATTTCACTTTGAGAATCACAATATAATGGAATCTTTTTCATATTAATTGCATAATCACACAATTGACTTTGGATTCATATAATTTGTGATGTGCAAGCAGCAGCAGCCACATATTCTGCTTCAGCCGTTGAAATTGATACACATGTTTGCTTTTTCGACTGCCAGCTCACCAATTTGCCATCGAGAAATTGACATCCGCCACTTGTGTTTTTTCTATCAAGATTACAACCACCCAAGTCTGCATCCGAATAAGCTTGTACAAAGAACCCAGTTTTCGAAGGATACCACAATCCTAACGAAATTGTTCCCTTAAGATAACGAAAGATATTCTTCACAGCAGTGAGATGTGGTTCTCGTGGATTTGACTGATACCTAGCACAATTACACACAGAGAACATGATATCAGGTCTACTAGCTGTAAGATAAAGTAATGAACCAATCATGCTTCTGTAAAGAGTTAGGTCAACTGCAGGTTTATCTAACGAAGGTTTCAACTTTATGCCAGTTGCCATAGGAACTCGTAACTTTGTGCTATTCGTCAATCCAAACTTCTCTAGCAGATTCTTCGTATATTTTTCTTGATTAATAAAAATTCCTTCTCTGCTTTGACGAATATTCAGTCCAAGAAAATTATTGATTTTTCCCATCATGCTCATTTCGAACTTACTTTTCATCAGATCTTCGAATTCTCTAGACAAGGCAGGGTCAGTTGAGCCAAAAATAATATCATCAACATAAATTTGAACAAGCATTAGATGATTCCCAACTTTCTTTCGAAATAATGTGGGGTCAACAGATCCTTGTTTAAATTTAGATTACTTCAAAAATGAAGTAAGAGTTGCATACCATGCTCGTGGTGCTTGTTTTAATCCATAAACTGCCTTATCTAAAATATAAACATGATCAGGATGTTCTTCGTTAAAAAAACCTGGGGGTTGTTCCACGTAAACTGTTTCTTCAAGCTCTCCATTTAAAAATGCACACTTCACGTCCATTTGATAAACATCAAAGTCTTTGTGTGCTGCATTAGCCAGAAATATACGAACAGCCTCGAGTCTTGCGACAGGGGCAAAAGTTTCTTCATAGTCAATTCCTTCTTGTTGTGAATATCCTTTAACAACAAGTCTGGCTTTGTTTCGAACGATATTTCCATCTTTGTCGGTTTTGTTTTTGAAAATCCATTTTAACTCGACAATCGAAACATTTTCAGGTTTAGGAATTAATCTCCAAACCTTGTTTCGTTCAAATTCAGACAATTCAGATTGCATCACAACAACCCAATCTGAGTGTTCCATTGCAACCTTAACTGTCTTTGGTTCAATTTTAGAGATGAAAACATTGAACATGCAAAATTCTTGATGAGTATTCAATACCTCATTCTTTGCACTAATTTGAGCTCTTGTTAAAACACCCTCTTGTGGATTCCCAATTACTTGATCCTTCGGATGATCTCTTGTCCACTTTTCCATTGGCGGATAAGCTGGATCAAAGTCCAAAGGTGCATCTTCATATAAATCATCATTCTCTAAACCTGCAATCGAACAAACATCATCAAAATCATTATTATTTTCATTGTTTTCTAAATGCTCCCCCTCAACATTATGCTCCCCCTTAACATCAGCATTCAATCTCTCATTCTCCCCCTTGAAAGAATGCTCCCCCTCAACTAGAGTGTTCGAATCCAAGTGCTCCCCCTCCACTGGATTATTTTGCATACTTTCGCCTATCTCTTGAGAAGTTGATGTTGAATCATCAGTAAGCTTCGTTAATTCAGGAAGATGATTATCATTTGCATTAATTTCAACATCAACATCATGATCTGAAATACCAAAAATTAAATCATAATCAATATCCAACAAGTGCGAAGGTTCAGATTCATCTTGTATTTCATTTAGAATAGGATGATTTTCAAAATGCGTTTCAGTTTGTTTAACATAGTAATAATCAAAAGTAAGATTATAAGTTTCTTCCACTTTTCGTGTTCTTTTGTTCAACACACGATATGCGATTGAATTATGCGAATATCCCAAGAAACTTCCTTCATCTGCTGCGAATCAGAGTTAAAATTGAATTAAGAATGCGAGATGGAACAACGGATGTAACTATGATCTTGTTTCAGCTCTATTACGCTTTCGAATATTTACAGAGTACAAAGACACGTCTGCAAAAAACTCTTATCTAACTCTAGTAAATATCCCTATTTATAGGAATCACAAAGCGTACAAAAAATATACTAAGGCATAGACACTTAAGCTTCGAATAAAAACGCCTTAGTAAAATAGATTACAAAACATTCGAAGAGTGCAAAATATACTTCGACTAATTACAACATTTTTGACCCTTACAATCTTTTACACGGCTTCATTTCAAAGTTTAGATGGTAAAAGTCATTATATTTGAGTTTTAGGTATGTAAAAGTCATTTTTTTCATAAAAAAATGTATTTTTCATTTAAGCTATTTCAAGTTGATTCTTTTTAAAACAATGCAATTCAAGCACTTATTGTTATGACAAAAGTAGTCAAATACGAAATTTAACAAACAGAAACATAAATAAATTGCATATATATATATATATATATATATATATATATATATATATATATATATATATATATATATATATATACTAGCCGTTTACTCGTGCCAAGGGACAGGTGCTAATAGTATTTTCAGAAATTAGTTTCTAGAGGCGGTTAATCTGTTGTGCAAACAGTTTACTACATTTAAATAATTATCAATAAGAGTTATGCTAGCAAACACGAAATCAGTAAGAATAAAAAACGAAGAGTTCAGATTGCTTACAAATATGTACGAACATATTATTGATCTTACATTATTAATCGTGCAACATATCTTTATAGACCACATTTGGTATATAGAGTTCACTGCCATTGAATTGTTCATCAGATTTCACCGATATTTTTGTATTGACACATTATATCTATGGATATTGCCACATAAAGTTGGTCATGCAAATAATTAGTTTTGAAAATTAATTACATTCGAAAACATGTTATATTTCATGGAACACAAGTTACTTTCAATAAGGCAACTGTATATATTTTATAAACTTGGCTAAAATGAAATATGTTAAACATCTCAAAAGTACCTGAAATATTTATTCAAATGTTTACAAGTTATTGAGTACATTGCCCTTTTCACACACAAATCCATACAGGTGGCAGAAAACAAAACAAAAATCAAAGTACATTGTCCTTTATGGAAAAATCATACCAAGTAATAGAAAACTAAAAAATAATCAATGTATATTTCCTTTTCATGCAATAATAATAATAATAATAATAATAATAATAATATTAATAAACATGTGAATGATCATATCATTGTTTTATCGTTCAAGCTTAAAGTTTACATTACCATGAGCATAATAGACAAAAAAAAACGTTATTAAACGATAATATTGTCTTATTTATTATTCTTTTTAATAAAGAATGTGTACTTTATTGTAAACAAATATATGAATATGAATATTTTATTATATTATTAATTCTTATGCTATTCTATCATGTTTTTCTTCTTATTTTTGTTATTTTGTCTCGAAATAACCACATTTCAAAATTTTCTTTTAATACACTACAGTACTTTTCTGTAATATATTTATTTAGCAGTAGCCTTCAACTTTTCCTGACCAATGGTGATATACAACTTTACTTTTCGTTTCTTTAAATTAAACAAATGCTTTATTCTTTCAAATCCAACAAAAGTATTAATAAAAATTTAAATATGCATTCTCGTTTCTTTGAATTAAGCAAATGCTTTCTTCTTTATTTCTTTCATTTGATGCACACAAAGAAGATAAAATAATTCAATACCAAGAAAATAAATGGTAAAATACCCAACGATTGTTACATTAAGAAAATCAATCTATTGTGAACTTCTTCCTGAAGCTTTTCTTCCCACGCATAAAAGATAAAAAGGATACTACTAACTTCAGAGCAACTCCCTCTTTCTACAATGTCATCCACTGTCACATATCAACATAGAAAAGAAACATGAGTACCTTTCCATACATGTAATATAAAAATATTAAATGACTGATCCAGAGTAACTTATCAATAGTAAAATTTAAAAAAAAATGTTTTAAAGTCTATATTTATTATTAAGTATTGACTCGTCGTATTCCTCATGTATACAATTGAACTTTGAACACAAAAAACATCTGTTAAGTATGCCTTGTAGATCTTAATATTCAAGCCAAAATCATTTGACAGAGAATGCAAACCTTACATTATACATAAAACACATATACATAGACACACACAAACTTACAAAGCACATAAACGTACAAAGGAAGAGCATGGGTAGTTTTCAATATGCACATAATGATGAAGAATTTGCAGAAACCTCTTAAAACCAAAATTAACATGGAAATAAAAAAAATCATGTTTATTTAGTTATCAGTTTGTAAACTAAATCCCAGCTTAAATAACTTTAACTGAGTAAAAGCATCATCTAACCCGTTCCTTTTCCTATACAAACATAAAAAACTGTGATTTGATCATTTGGGGTAAACCCTAGGAAAAGACAGAGTTTCAGAGTACATGTCTGCTTCTTCTCTAGGATTTCTTATTCTTTAGATCTGCTTCTTCTTCATAAACCTAAAACCAAATAAAAAATAGCCAGTGTAAAAGTAAAATGATGAACAAAAAGGAGAAAAGACTAATGGAGATGAAAGTTCATGGAGATTTACTCATTTTCATTGTTATTCAGCCCAATAGTTTCATGTGGTCCTTCCTCTTCCTTCTGTCTCAGACCTTGTCAACGAAGATTTCTCATTATTACTTCTCCAAACATACCGGAGAAACACATGAACCACCAACAATAAAGCATGTAAGCCACAAAACAGTATATTAAAAGAAACTTTTATATGAAACAATCTAAATAGAGAACCTAAATTGAGTTACCATAAATTTCATGAGAAAAAGGAGATATTGAGAACATTTGAGAGAAATTGGAAACCTGAAGCAACATAGATTTCGTTGGCTGTTAAAGAGAGATGGTGGTTGTGAACGGTGGCGAGATGAAGTGAGATGGGGGTGAAGGTGGTCAAGAAGATTTAGCCAACAGTGACTTCATAGGTCATCATGTACAAGATGAAAACTTTTATGAGAAGACAAATCGATAACTAAAGAATAAAATCAATAGATCGAACCAGAGACTCTAAGCATCAGAGCAAAAAAAGATGCTAGCTTTACTTATTTGGTGTAGTGAAGTAGACAAATCCAAACCTTTACTCACAAACCCACCACCTTCTTATTTATGTTCATCATCTGCTGCTGCAACAAAAACACAACATCATTTTTCACTAAAAATCATACGAATACACCTAAATTCAGAAAACCTAAGTACACACATGATGAATATGGTCAATATAAAGGGCATCAAAATTCAAAGTAAATGATTAGAACAACTTGGGAGTTTAGGCATGGAAATCTGAGATTTGTAGCAGAAAGTAGTTACCTCATGGCATCTTTTCCACCTTCATTTTCATTTTTCTGTAACAAAATAACAAAGTATTGACATCTTGTCCTTTAGAAAACGAAAATCAAAATACAGAAAGAAATGGTATATTTCCAACATTCTTTTCCAAATTTAAAGCAACTTTCAGAGTATTTGATACCAAATAAAAAAAATTCAATTCCAACAACATTGATGTTGATAGACGGTTCATATGTGATAAAAATGGTAATATTTTGAAGATATATTGAACAATAAGGATTTGAGCATAAACCAATTCTAATAGTAAAATTTTATGTTAAAAAATCAAAAATTAAATTTCCAATATTAACAGAGCTTGTAAAAACATACTTTTCACATTATCCACAATGTCCCAGTTGTATATAAAGACTCTACTTACCTTTAAAAAGCAATGTCAACCAACAAAGAGACATCAAACTCACAAATTATAAAATTAGGGGCATATTTCCATCTAAACTAACCGTAAAAAGACATGCATACCTTACTGAAGGTGTAAGTTAAGAAGGAAATATGAAAGTAGCTTTAAGGTACCAGGCTTAGTTGCTTATCACAGTAAAAACATAAAGATGAAATTAAGCAAACCTTATTATGTCCTTTTGAGTTTTCCTGCTAGTAACCTCTCTTTAACATCATGTAAGGTGCAATGATCCTGATCAACAGGTAAAAGCTTATCATTTATGTGTTTTAAATTTAAATTAAATGATAAAATCATTGTGTGAAAAGACCAATCTAACCTTCCTTCCTTAAGATAATTGACGCATTGGGTAGTCTTTGAGACTTGATCTCTTTTGGGTAGTAAGCTCCCTCCATTTATACATTTCGAAGACTTCTAGGTTCTACAGGGTACCTTTGACAATTTGATTGTGTATACCCTTTCTGCTTCAAATAAGAATGATGCACCTGTAAACATTGATAAAGCCATAACCGACCACATTGAAGTAAAATATTAAACAAAAATACAAACTCTAAAATCAAAAATGGGGGTTTTTATGTACAATAGTAAGCGGGGAAAAGAAAAGGAAACACAAACATGATCTAATTCTTCTCTGAATCGGGCTTCAGTGCTTGTTTCCGGGGACTGGTACTGGTTTCATTATCGGAGAGTGGGGAAGTAGGTGCGACCTTATCAGACGCCACAACCCTAACCATGCTTTCCCATGAAAATCTCATCTCATCTATACCTGCAAGCCAAGTTAAAACTAAATCAGAAAAAAAAATCTATGATGTTGGTGAGCAGATCTAGATCCAGATACAAACATCAACACCATCGAGAAGAGTGATGGTGGCGGATTGAGAGATGCGTTTAGGGTTCTGAATACTTAGTGAGAGGAGAGACGGTAAAGAGAACGTGTTGAACAGAGGAGATGATTTATAAAGCGAATTTCTCATTGACTGATTCAGTTGATACCGAAAATGAGGAATATAGGTTTAGCTTTGACCGATTCTTTTGCACATAGCTTTGACTGATTCATTTTGCATATAATTTTGACGGGATAAGAGTTTGTAATGCATAAACTTGTTGTATACGATGCTTTAAGGGATGTACCTCTTAAAATTCAACAAAACATGCTAAATGCTTTTTAAGGTATAAAGATATATATATATATATATATATATATATATATATATATATATATATATATATATATATATATATATATATATATATATATATATATATATATCAAATATTCATAAATCAGAATACATATTTGAATGTTGATGTTTAAAACATCATTACAACCACGAAAAATTGTAGATTGAGGCCTGTGAATTGTAGTGTCCAAAGATAAAAAATTTCAGGGTATGGATCTTTCTATATGATATAACAATAAATTCAAGAACAAATCTTGAATATATCGAAAATCACCATGATCTCATGTTATATCAAGAACAATTTTAAGAGAATGTGTGTATGTTTCATTAGCCTTCAAATTCTATTAGACTCCAAGTATTTTTTTAGGCTTCCAATAGTGGTTGTAGACCACCAAGCGAAAATAACTTTTAGAAACTAGCATGCAGTTAATTCTCTAGTTAACAATATTTTAGTGAAGAAGATCCCAAGAGCCACAAGGCCCAAATCTTTGACCATTAATATGTAATATATGCAATTCTTTTCTAGCATAGTATGACTAGTCCACCACTACAAGCAAAACCCAGTAGGCTTGACTCATAACTTAGTCCATTTAATTAAATGAGAGGTAAAAGTCTTATAAAATGGGAAAAGGTTTTCTCTTCTTCCTATCTGGGACAAGTCCCATATTTGTATTTGTAGAAAAAAGTTCCAACAATACCCCACATTGTTTATTCAAACTTCAAGTATACCCCACATCTGAATAGAAATTAAGTGAACTTTGATATTCAAATAAGGGACATAAGATATGATATGCATCTAAAAAGGTGTTGATGACCTTGAACCTTTCCTAGTGAGTATCATTTGAATCTAGTTTGTGGGTAGTGAACTAAAGTCTTGAACTAACCACTTTGTGTAGTAGAATTTGACAAATGGTATCACACATATCATAACAAAACATGGTACATTTCTTACCATTGTGTTCATTTCAGTCGTGAGCAATTCTTTCTTCATGAGACTTTTAGAGAGCTTAGCCATCTCAACTCGCAAAAATGTGACCTCACATCTATCTCACACAGGTAGTTCTAATCTAGAATAATTCATACTATTATACTATAAAAGCTATCAACATTATTAAAAATAAATATTCATCCCTATATCATCAACGAAAAAAAATATCGTATGAGTGAGCATCCATTTGAGTCTTCCCCAACTACTTGTCCCATTAAACCTAGACCATGTGATCTCCAATGTTTCTAGGTTAGATTTCTGCCAATTGGTAATCATTGTGTTGGCTTTAAGCTTATTCACCTTAATGTGAAGAGAACTTGCTCTCTACTAAGGTCTTTTGTCAAAGGATCAGATATATTTTTCTTTGACTTTATATAACTAATGGAAATGATTCCATTTTCCAGCAAGTCTCTTATTGTAATGTGTATGTGCCTAATGTGTCTCGACTTGCCATTGTATATTTGATTTTGTGCTCTAGTGAGAGAAACCATGCTATCACGATGTATACAAATGACAATAACATGTTTAGGCCACAAAGGAACACCTTCTAAGAAGCTCTTAAGCCATTCAACTTCTTCAACAACCTTGTCTAAAGCAACAAATTATGCTTCCATTGTAAAATAGGTATTCACATTTTGTTTAAATGATTTCCAAGCTATAGCACCACCACCAAGAGTAAATACATAGCCACTTGTGGACTTTGCCTCAAAAGTATTGGAAATCCAATTTGCATCACAATACCCTTCAAGAATAGGAGGATACCTCATGTATTGGAATGCATAGTTCATTGTATGATTTAAATAAATAAGAACTCGAACTAATGCATACCAATGATCTTTCCTAAGATTGTGGGAGAAACGACTCAATCGACTTACACAAATGCCAAGTCTAGTCTAGTACAATTCATAATATACATTAATACACCAAGAACTCGAGTATATTCTAAGTATCACATTTATTCTTCTTAAGATGACTAGAATGATCAAAAGGGATGACTACCGGCTTGTCATCATAGTGTCCAAAATTTCTTTAATTCAATTTCAATATAATGGGACTAAGTAAGAGTGTCTCCTTCTGTACTTCTCTTAACTCTCACACCAAGGATCATATCTACTACTCCCAGGCCCTTCATGGAAAAGGAGGAGTGTAGCATTTTCTTGGTTTGATTTAACACGTTCAAACTAGTACCCATTATAAGCATATCATCTACATACAAGCATATGATAACACAAGCATTCTTGTATTGTTTGACATAAACACATTTATCACACTCATAAATCCATTATAAAGTAGTGTGTTGTCAAACTTCTCATGTTCAGTCCATAAAGTGATTTGACCAACTTACAAACTTTGTTTTCTTGACCTTTAACCACAAACCCTTCAAGTTGATTCAAATATATATCTCTTCATCTTATTCACCATTCAAAAATGCAGTTTTCACATGCATTTGTTGTATTTCCAAATTATGAATGACAATAATTGCTATTTGTTGGATTAGGTGTCTAAGGTTATAACTAAATTAGTATAACTTTATGGAATAAAATCAAAGTCCTTTTTGGGTTTCCCTTAATAACTAGAAATGGCCTTAGGAGGGTCAGGAAATTATTTGTTAATTTATGATATGATTAGAAAATTAATCATAAATAAATTAAAATTAATTTAGAATTAATCATAATTAATTGGAAATTAATTTTGGATTGATTAGAATTAATTAAATGTGCAAGCGATGAATGTAATTGTTCATAATTATGCAAGGAAAGCAATTCTAGAACCCTTCATAGGCTTGGATAGTTTAGATGTTCTAAAATTAATTTTGGAAGCCTCCTAGATTCTTGGTAGCTGATAAGGATAAGAACTTGAATAGATTAAATCTAAATATCTAATTATTCAAATAAGGGGTTATCCTAGAGATCTACCAGCTATAAATAGGGACCATAACCAATGAAAAATCGATCCCTAGCCCACATAAGCAAGAAATCATATTTCTCTCCACCCTCCTCTGTCCTATTTTCATTCCTAGGGTTTCTACGGTATTATGTGTGAACCATTAGAGGCATGCACACCATTAGTGCTTTCTTTCCAAATGAAGGATTGAAGATTCAAGGTTTTTATATTCGATTATAGCAAAAGTTATGTACTCTAATCTATTTTATTTTCAATAATAAGTGGATTAGATCTCTAATGTGTTGCTATAATAAGAAAATGTCATAGATCTCTAGGTTGTATATGCGCATAAAATAGTTTTATGATTCCGTTGCATAAATCTTTTGTTTTGTAACCTAGAAAATCTATCAGTGGTATCAGAGCCTAAGATTTTCTATTATATCCGCATCGTGAAAAACTAAAGAAACAGAAAAATACATGTTGAATCGCAGGCATGACACACCACTCTACTGGTGTGACGTGTCATGCCTGGCAGATCGGGTCTCGGGATTTTCTTTGCTTTTCGAATTGTACGATAATTACTAGATATAAGTGATTATTTTAATTGTTTAAAATCTAAACATTTAAACTAGGTAATTAGATAAACCCTAATTTTGAAAATTGAGGAAGAAAGAAAAAGAATTAATATTATTTAATTAAAAGTCTAATTAACATAATTACTTAATTCGTAAAAGATTTAATATAATTATTTAAAGAGTAAATTACACGAAAGGTCCCTATGGTTTGGGTAATTTGCGTGCTTGGTCCCTAACTTATTTTTTTAACTTGGAAAGTCCCTACTGTTTGTTTTTTATACGCGTTTGGTCCCTGTCTTACCTAAAAAGACTACTATTTAAATAGGGAAAAATGGTGGGGTAGGTAAGGTAAGGTGAGGGGGTGGTGTTGGGGTGTATTTATTTAAATAAATAAAAAAAGCAAGGGAAAAATAGTTTTTTTTATGTAAGACCGGGACCAAACACGCAACAAAAACAAACAGTAGGGACCTTCCGAGTTAAAAAAATAAGTGAAGGACCAAATGCGCAAATTACCCTAAACCATAGGGACCATTCATGTAATTTACTCTTAATTAAATATTTCATTAAAAGATAAGTATAAATCTTAAATGTTTTAAATATTAATTAATTAAAAGTTAATTAAGTTAATAAGATTTAAACCTTGTATTCTTATAAAAAGTTTACAATACACCCTTACATATATGTATAAGAATATATAATACTATATGTAAAATAAGAATACTTCGTCAGTCAAATTAAGACTATACCTCATTCATGAAGTCAGTCTATATTGAGTAATAAGGATCGGCCTATAAAATGATCGTTGAATGAGTGTCATTTTTAGTCATCGCTTCTTTGTGTGGTGGATTGTTGTTAGCCGAAAGGTTTCTGATAGGACGTAAATCTCGTTAAAAGTGTAACATAAATTACTAGAACACAACAAAATTCCCAATCTAGTTACTTAGGAAAAATGTTAAGTTGTATGCTAATGCATGGAATCGCACATCATTTCTTTGTGAGTCATTAATGGAGCGTGTGTGGTTAAACGACACACTAATTTGGAACTCTAAAGTGGAAATGATGCAAAAACTTGAGTTTATGATTGTTGATGGAGCGTGTGTGGTTAACCGACACGTCAAATATGAGATCATAAATGACAACGAGGGTGTCATATAGGTTAGCATGGTTATTCACATCTTGTTTGTGATCCTTGGTATCCAGGTCACATAAGTAGAGCATAATCTGAGATTAAACACACCATTGATATTTAAATGAAGAGTAAATTACACGAATGGTCCCTATGATTGTGGTAATTTGCATGTTTGGTCCCTAACTTATTTTTTTAACTCGGAAGGTCCCTATAATTTCTTTTTGTTGCACGCTTGGTCCCTATCTTACCTAAAAGGACTATTTTACCCTTGATTTTTTAATTTATTTAAATAAAATGAGGTAGGTAAGGTAAAGTGAGGTGGAAGTGGGGTTGGGAGTGTGTTTATTTAAATAAAATAATAAATCAAGGGCAAAATAGTCTTTTTAGGTAAGACAGGGACCAAACGCGCAACAAAAACAAACAGTAGGGACCTTCCGAGTTAAAAAAATAAGTTAGGGACCAAACGTGCAAATCACCCCAAACCATAGGGACAATTTGTGTAATTTGCTCTTAAATGAATCTCAAAAGATCTAGGAATTTCATTTTGATTGAAATTAGTAAAGTGTATTACCTACCTAAAATAGATTCGCAATTTGATTACGACATCACTCTTCTTATTACCAATTAAAAATATGGATCCTAACCTTAAGTATATAAAGTTTAGGTTAAAATATATTAAGGATTGAAATATACTACCTAAAACTTTCTCTTATATATAGATGTCTAGAAATAGTGATCTTCTTCTTCTTCTTCCTCCTCCTCCTCCCCCTCCTCCTTCTACCACTCAAAGTTCAAACTTCACTCTTCTGTCAATTGTGTCGATGGAAAAGCTTATTGGTCCGATCTACATGGAGTGAATGAGGAATCTGAAAATGAATCCTTATTATGAGAACAATGAGTATGTTCTCGATACCCAATCCTAAAATCGACATGGAAACTGCTACCCCTAAATAAATTTTTGCCAATGCTAAACATGTTGACGATGATACAAAGGTTTCTTGTATCATGATAGCCACTATGACGCTAAAACTGCAAAGGTCCTATGAGGACTACTGGCCATATGAACTAAACCAAGCACTTGGTGAAATGTTTCACAAGAAAGCTAGACAAGAACGTTATAATGTCGTCAAGGACCTGATGAAATGCATGCTGGAAGAAGGAGAATCTGTGTGCACTCATGTACAAAAGATGCAGAGACACGTAGACAGGTTTGAGAAGCTCAATGTCAATTTCGACAAGGAGTGGGCCATTGATATGATTCTTAATTCTTTGCCTAGTTGTTATGATCAGTTTATCTTGAGTTATCATTTGAACAACACTGAAACGACATTGATGCAACTCCATAATTTGCTGCAAACTATTGAAGCGGGAATGAAGAAGTCTCATCCCACTAGTGTTGTTGTTTCTCCTGTCCTGACCATTCATCATGGAAAGGGGAAGAAAAAGAAGGATATCGTCGATCCTAAGTGGAAAGGGAAAGCCCACATTGGTGAGTCTAGTGGTGGGTCAAAGGGGAAAGCCAACAATTAAGTTCCTCCAGTCAATGATCTGAAGGAGGCCATTTTCTTTTACTATCGCCAAAAGGGGCATTGGAATAGAAGCTTCCTGAAATACCTACAAGAAATGAAAGAAGGAAAAGGCAAGGTGTCTGGATCTTCACCAGGTATATATATACGATCGAAATCGATAACACATAAATTTATAATTCTTGGATCCTTGATACAAGATGTGGTTTTCACATTTGTTCTGATATGTTGGGACTAAGGGAAAGTAAGAAAGTTGAGAATGTATAGTTGAACCTGATCATGGGAAATAAACATACTACGCCTGTCACGAGGATCAGGATGTATGATCTTATGTTTGATAGTGGTGTTAGAGTAGATTTGGTTAGTTGCTGTTATTTTTATTGATATGAAGAGAAACATTATTTCATTTCGTAATTTATTTATAGAAGGATTTCATTATGCATTTTACAATGATAATGGTGCAATTTTGGTTTATAAGAATGGTGTCTTTATTTTCAAAGCTTACCCTTGTAACGGTGTGTATGAAACTATTATGTGTGTGAATAATATAGGCAATGGTGTATATAATATTGATTTTTCTAATAATTTATACAAAGAATGCTTATGGCATCGTCATCTTAGGCATATAAATAAGAAGCACATCGCCCAACTCCAAAAGGATGGAGTGTTGGAATCATTTGACTTAAGGACATATGATGAATGTGAATCTTGTTTATTAGGCAAGATGACTAAATCACCTTTCACATAGACTTGTGAAAGAGGTGAGGAATTGTTGGACTTAATTCACATGGATGTGTGTGGACCCTTCTGATCCACCACATGGGATGCTAATTGCTACTATATGACATTTACTAATGATTTTATTACACATGGTTATGTTTATTTGATTAAACATAAGTTATAAACTTTTGAAAAGTTCAAAGAGTCTAAGCACAAAGTAGAGAATCAACTGGATAGGAAGATAAAGATGCTCTAATCTGATAGAGGTGGAAAATATCCTAGTATTGAGTTCAACGACTATCTCAAGGAATGTGGAATAGTTTCACAATGAACCCCTCCTAAGACACCAAAAATTAATGGTGTGGATGAGAAGAGAAATCGAACCTTTCTAGACATGGTTCTTTCCATGATGAGTCAATCTTCACTTCCTATATCATTTTGGGGGTATGCCTTAGAGAATACTTTCTATATCCTAAATCTTGTTCCTACCAAAAGGGTTTCCAAAACACCTCATGAATTGTGGAGTGGAAAACCTCCCTCACTCGCATAACAAACTAGAGCTAGAGCTGAGAAATGTAAATTCGTTGGTTACCTACAAAAGTCCTTTGGACACTTGTTTTATATACCAAGTGAAAATGTGGTCTTTGTAGCTCGAAGTGGAGTCTTTTATGTGTGTGTGTGGGGGGGGGGGGGAGAGAGAAAGAGAGAGAGAGAGAGAGATCATACTCAAAGAGGGCAGTGGGAGTACAATTGATCTTGAAGAAATTCAAGAGTCAACCGATGAGGAAACTTTGGTATACACTAGCGCTTAACCTGATGATGAAATCCTTGTTGTGTCCATTGGCAATTCATTACCTCTTCTTCGTTGTAGTAGAGTTAGTATGCAACCTGAGTTTTATGGATTCATATAACTGCGGATGGGGAAACATTTATTAGTGATAATAAACTAGTAAATTTGGATAAGCCAACTAGCTACAAGGAAGCGATGGCAAGCCCCAAGGCTGCTATATGGAAAGATGCTATAAACAGCGAGATTCAATCCATGAATGATAACCAAGTATGGAATTTGGTTGATCATACAACCGGTCTGAAGATGGTGGGTTGCAAATAGATCTTCATGAAGAAGACCGACATAGAAGAGAATGTACACATGTTCAAGGCTAGGTTGGTGGCGAAGGGCTATACTTAAACCCAAGGGATTGACTATGATGAGACCTTCTCAACAGTAGCTAAGATCAAGTCGATTAGGATAATGCTTTCCATAGCTTCCTTTTATGATTATGAGGTATGGCCAATGGATGTTTAAACCTATTTCCATAATAGGAAGCTTATTGAGGATGTCTATATGATTCAGGTAGTAGGTGTTAAAGATGCCAAATATCCTAATAAAGTGTGCAAGCTTGAGAAGTCCATTTATGGACATAAACAAGCATGTTGTAGCTGGAATCTTTGTTTCCATGAGAAGTTCAAAGAGTTTGGATTTTCTAGAAGTGAATATGAGTCTTGCAAGTATGGCAAAGCTAGTGGGAGTGGTATGACCTTTCTAGTTTTGTATGTTGATGACATAATCCTTATAAGAAACGATATTCCAACTTTACAAGTGGTGAACTATTAGCTTAGGAAATGTTTCGATATGAAGGATTGTAATGCCCGTAAGTTAGGGCTAGATGATTTAGGTGATTATAACAAATAATATTCTTTTTATTAATTGTTAGTCGTATCCGTTACAAACTATACAGACCTTTATCACTAAGCGATAAAAATAACGTTTTGATAGAAGGTTATTTATGTAACACTAGTCAAAAGTAGGTCAATAACAATCACATGTGATTATACCAATCATGTAAATGTGATTTTGTTAAAACTAGTAATGTAGTAAACTTACTATGTATTTCATGATAATTCTAATATAAATATGAACGTCTGAATCTGACTTCGCGTGAAGAAGTTATGATAAACCGAACACTATAAATCTCTATAATAAGATGAATTTAAAATAGACTTAGAATTAGCTATTGGAGTTCGTATGCAAAAGTTATGGCCTTCCGAAGATTTCTCTGTCAGAAACCCTAATTTGACTGAACTCACGACGTGAGCACAAAAACTCACGACGTGAGGAGTCAAACCACCATATTTCGGATCTAGAAGGTGTGACGAGGCTGGGAGGGGATAAGATCCAAACTCACGACGTGAATATTGATATTTCATGACGTGAGGAGTCATTTTGCCACCTTCGGAAGCTAGAAGACGAATGACAAGTCTACGAACAGATAAGATCCAAACTCACGACGTGAACAATGAGTTTTTCACGTCGTGAGGGCCAAAAATCTTACTATAAATAGCAAGATCGACCCCAACCATTCTTACACCTGAACTTCTTTCTCCTCTCTCCTTTGCTGAAGCCCTCTTGCATCCCGAGCCCCGATGACCTCGTACGCTGACCGTTTCTGCTTAGATTACATAAAATCACGCTACTAAGGTGAGTTTCACGGCACCACTTTCTAATATTTCGGGGGAAACGCATGCTAAATATTATATATACGTTATTATTATGTCTATATGATAGTATATTAGTATCAACGTAGATAGTTATAATAACCGGGATATAGTTATTTCATATTTGAAAGTATACAACTATCGTAAAGTTGTTAGCATGTTATTGTTATAGTAGTATATTAATGTAGATCTTGAGTTATACTTAGGATTCTATATATATTTTGTGTGCGATATAGTTCCGAAGTTATATTCGGAAGTTCTATATGTTAAGTTATAAAGTATGTTGCTATTATTGGTTTTATGTCAAGATAAAACTTGGTATGTTATATGTTGTTATTCTTAGTTTTATGTCAAGATAAAACTTAGTATGTTATATATTGTTATTGATAGTTTTATGTCAAGATAAAACTAGGAACGTTATATGTTGTTATTATTGGTTTTATGTCAAGATAAAACCTGGTTTTAATTCTAATTATAGCTGTTTTACTACCTAAGTATTATAAATATTAGGAGTAATGTTAAAAGCATAGTCTAATAACTTAGGGTTTTAGACACGAATATGATTTTACTACTAGAACTAACGGAACTCGACAAGTCTACATGAGCTATTGTATTCATCAACTAAGATTGGAAATCTTAGGGAAAATCCTCTGACCTGTAACCGTTAATCCCGTGTGAGCGAGGAAGTCGTGTATGAATAAGATACGGGTTTACAACCCCACTCGTGGTTGCTAGCTACAACAAAACCGCGTGCGAGTGACGAACTGTCCTTTTGTTTGTTTATTTCCGACGTTGATGAAGCGTGTGGAACTTATCTCAAGATGTGAAACTTGTAGCATCAAGCAGAGGTTTGAAACTAGTCATATAGCCGCGGTTACGGACTCATGGTAGCAAATTGTTAGAAGCATTATACTTTGTCGTTATACAAGTATTAATGTTAAGTATATGTTTCCCAAACACTTATACTCTAGGTACAAGAAACTGGTAGGTATAATACTTGTATATTAAGTAGATAATTATACCTAACACACATACTCGTATAGAATTGAAATAGATTTATACGTAGCGGTTTTACTCGTATAGAATTGAAATAGATTTATACGTAGCGGTTTTACTCGTATAGAATTGAAATAAGATTTATACGTAGCAACTTTCGTTTGTATTGAATTACAAACACTTATATTCATAGTATATAAGACTTATAGGTAAATTACTTATTTGGTAAGTAAAATTTTATACCTAGGATATATATACTAAACGTTGGAGAGTCAAAATGATATTTTCAAAACTATACTTTTGAACTTGGAAAATGTATTACTTTTATATGGAGTCACAACCTGTGGACTCACCAACTTTATGTTGACGTATTTTAAATTGCATGTGTTTTCAGAAAGTTGATAACTATGATACGAGAAATGACGTTACACCGCCCGGTGTTTCCGCCGACGGCCGGGGTGTGACAATTTAGGATAAATAATCTTAATGAAAGTTGTAGTAGTTGCGATGATGATTCCGTAGATATAAGGAATTCTCAAATCTAACTTCGTATGAAGAAGTTATGGTTGTTCGTAGATTTACGTTCAGCCCTATACGACAAAGTGCATCGTAAAATACGAATCGGGAATAGGTTGCTTATTAGCCAAATCAATCTAATTGAAAGTCGTAGTAAATGTAAAAGTAAGAAAGTTCATATAAAGAATGCCTAAATCTAACTTTGTATGAGGAAGTTATGATTTTTCGAAGTTTCAGTTCAATAGTTTGCGACTCAAAAATCAAAATTTAAATTGGTTGAGTGTTAGCCAAAACAATGTAAACGAGAATTGAAGATCTCTTAAATATGAACCCGTCAATATAATGATAGTCGATAATGGAGTTCGTATAAATGATTTATGAATTTCACATGGACTTTAACAGTCTAATCTCTATAAAATATATGAATTTAAAATAGAGTGAGAATTAGCTATTGATGTAGAAAGGAAAGTTTTAGAGCTCGTCGAGAGGATTCTGGGGATATAAAGAACGTAAAAATGGAGCTAGTATGCAAAAGTTATGATTTTTTGAAGTTTGCAAAAAATACTTGTTGAGTGATGATGTGGCACCACCAGGAGGCGCCACATGGCAAAGAGAGCGCCATATCTTCCACCGACCGAGTAACGTGACACCAAAAGATTGGGACATGTGGTACCACAAGAGCATGACATGTGGGAGCTTCTAGAAGGGTGGATGCGGACGAAAGAGACGGGCACGTCACCAGACGCGACACGTCACCAGACGCGGTGCGCCACTCCAAAATCCATATAAGTAGGATGTGAATTCTTCCATTTCTCCCACACCATTCAATCTCATTCTCTTTGAGACATTTACCTCATTGAGTCCGACTTTTTTCAGACTTCTGAGCATTTTAGCGGGGTTTTGAGATATCTAGGATCCCGTTTTCGCTTGAAATTTTGTAAGTTAAGCTATACTTGTTATGCTTTAACTATAACTTACATTTAAGTTCATTATCGTTATTATGAACCTATAAACAAGATTTATCAGTGATCTTATGCCATAATACTGATTGATCTACTTATGGAAGTGATGTCTAGACTAGATCTAGTGAGGTGTTTAAAATGGGATTTCAAAACAGTATACCCTGTATACTAAACGGAACCTACCTATGATATGATCTTACATGATTATTCCTTAGTTGATAGATCTCGATGTATTCATTGGAATTTTTGAGGAATCCAGTATATAGTATAAATATGAACGGATACTTATGCATAAGTAATATTCGTATTTAGGATGTTGGAAGGTATAAGATGAGGAGATAGAAGAGGAGCTAGCTTTCCCGGGATTTTCCACCTAAGTTAGGTGATTCCATTATTACTTTCATGGACATGATTTTAGTACAACTATTTATTAAATGTTTTAAATATCTATCGAAAGTTTAAATGTAAATTAGATGCCTAATGCTTGGAATATATATTAGATGTATATATGATGTGCAAACTAGATATGGTTCTAGATGTGATAAGATTTATATATAAAATTATTACATGATAATAATAATATAAGTATTAATTATAAAAAAGTAAATGTATATTAATACCTAATACTCTGTGTTAAACGCATGCACTAGGTTAGAATAGTGTTGCCTAAATAGAGTAGGTATTGGATGTTGATTTGAAGCATGGTAATCTTGCCTAGTGAAATGATAAGGCTTATAAAGGATGCTTAGCTTGATTTAAGTTGAAAAGATGTTAGATTTTTACCCTGTATTGTACAGATATTACATATACAGGAATTTTGAGATGATTATGGGTATTACAACCTTGCTTAGTTATACCCTAATGGATGCTTAGTTTGATTAATTTTGGATATTGGGTAGCATCTTATTAAGAGTACGTGTGTGATGAGATTGATGATTGGTGGAGTACGTCCGTCGTACAGATGTACTTTTTATGTACAAAGTCTTTTTCAAAGCTCTATGTATGAGGTGATACTTATGATGGGGTATTATTGTGTCGTGGGGCATGGGTCCTACTCATACCAGGGTACTATAATGTGCCAAAAGTACTATCATGTACAAAGTCCTTTTTGAAAGTATTACACAGCGGAGTACAAGAGCATACCGGAGTACTATAATAGTATTGCCCTCCCTTTTCTTTTGATGAGCTAGTGTTTACTTTCACGAAGTAATTGAGGGAACTTCGTAGACTACGAAATAAAGTAAGTCGGTAATAGACCATTAATAGGTATATATGATGTTATTTTTCCGGATAGGGTGAGTCTGGGGGTAATATACCTTACGGCAAGACCACTGCTAGGCACAATTATCTAGATAAACACCCCTGACTTAACTGTCTCATGGTATTTATGAACAGAGGTTCATGGTGTAACTTATTCCATTCCCCTCATTTCTTATCTTTATTGATCCTTGTTTGTTCCCAAGGAATCCCTGAAGCAGCGTAGTCTTCTTATTGTTGACATTGAACCTTTAGGTTAGATCTCGTAAGATCATTGTATAGGATCAATATGTGAGGGTCGACGGGATGGGGTAGAATGTTTCATAGATATGATATATATATATATATATATATATATATATATATATATATATATATATATATATATATATATATGTTAATGATAACAATTGGTTTTACAGGTTTGAGATATATCAATACTAAAACATTATGGGATTGAAAACCCTATGTATCTCACAATGTTTCCCAACATGACCCACTTATTTTTTATGCATCACAGGTAGACGGCGTTTAGACTGCTAAAGACTTGAGTAGGATGCTGAGTGATTGAAGAGAAGACTTGCAATAGTGTTTAGGGTCGTTAGGTCTTTACTCTATAACATATGTTGTGTATCGATTATGAAATCCTTATAGTTTTATTATTTTGAGACAATCTTTTGTACTCAAATTGTTTTAATGTACTGGGAATTTCTGCAATAAAAGATATTATGATTTTCAAATCATCAAGAAAAAAATCAGTTCTGAAAATTGGGGATGTCATAAGGATCTAGGAGAGGCGACATACATTCTTGAAATAAGGATTTATAGGTATAGAAAGAAACGTCTAATAGGACTTAACCAGAGTACATACTTAGATAAAATATTGAAGCATTTAAGTATGGAGAATTCTAAGAACGGGGATTTTCCCATAGATCATACTGTCAAATTGAGCAAGACTCAATGTCCCAGTAGTGATAAAGAAATAGATGTTATGAGTCGAGTGTGATACGATTCGGCTATTGGATCGATCGTGTATGTTATGAATGGTACTCGTCCTGATGTGTCTTAAGGCTTGAGCATGGTTAGTTGATATCAAGATAATCCAGGCAGAGTTCAGTGGACAATAGTAAAGAATGTTCTAAAGTATCTGCAGGAAACCAAGGAAATGTTCTTAGTTTAAATTGGCAAAGACGAGTTAAGACTGAGTGCTTATAGTGATTCCATATTTCAAAAGGATAGAGATAACTTTTGTTCACCATCCAGTTGGGTATTCCTATTAAATGATGGAGCGGTAAATTGGAAAAGTTCCAAACAGAAAATGGTCGTTGATTCTACTTGTGAGTTTGAGTACATTGCAACAAGCAAGGTGGAAAGGAAATGATTTGGTTGAAGAATTTCATTGGTGATCTCAGAGTTGTTCCATCAATCCAAGAACCCATAGAAATTTTATGTGGCAATGAAGGTGTGGTTGCTTTAATAAAAGAACCAAAAGATCATGTGAGGTCGAGGCACATTCTATAGAATTAGCTTTACATCCGACATATAGTTAAATATGGAGACCTCATGGTGAATCGAGTATCAAAACAGGATCATCTTGCAAATCCTTTTACAACGAGGTTATGCAAGAACAAGCACTTTGTGACAGCTAGTTTCGGGATGTTTCTAATTTCCAGATAACGGGCTTTAATTTGATAAATTAAAGTCTTGGGCTTCAAGGGAATATAGTTTAGACTTGATCGGATATTAATAATGTTGGTTAAGTGGTTAAATCCCTCGAATTGTGCTTTGAAGCAAAAGGGGGTAAAATGAGAAAGGTGATATTTTAGGTTTGTTCCATGAATTAATGATTTTAGTTTGGTATGTTTTAAGTAAAAAATAAGTAGATAGATTGTAGGTTTTCTCAATACCTTTGTGTGTATAAAAATATCACCGAAAATGGTGTTGGAACGAAGAAGTTGTGATCGTTTGAACTTGAAGTTGAAAACTGGAAATCAGGAAGTTATCTAAGAAAGTGCGGCGAGCACCATGCCCAGTGGGATGCACATTTTTTGGGTTTTTGAGAGGCCATTAGCCCTTAGGGTTTTCATTTCTCAACCTCCATCACCTCTAAGACGACCACAATTGAAATCCTAGACCTCTTTCTCTCTCTCTCTCTCTCTCCCATTTTAAACTTGAAACCACTTTTGGAGGCTTATTACTCATACCTTAGTTTGAAGCTTTAAGATCAAGGTTGTTGCAAGGTGCTTTGGTGAAGAGATCAAGGTTGGATCTAGCAACAATACTTCATTTATGGACCATTATGAGTAAAAAGCTTCCACCTTTCTTTATAGTTTGTTAGATCTAGCTTTTTGGTCTGTAGCCTTTTAGTGCATTAAAGTCTAGATCTTGTAAGTTGTGGCATTGTTATGGATAAAGTTTGAAACCTTATCCATCTTGACATCATGTTATCTCAGATTTGAAAGTAGGAGGCTTGAACTTAATAGATTAAGTTGTTAAAAGTGCATTCTTGGATGTTTTGGACTTAAAGTTTAGATCTTGTTTATTTTGGAAAGGCTTAATGGGTAAAGTTAGAAACTTTATCCATTTGGACCTTATGGGAATTCAGATGTATAATTTGGGGAATTGACTTATCGGATTAAGTCATTTTACCCTTTGGATTCAGCCTAAGAGTGGTGTGTTTCTTCTGGGCGCAGGGCGCTTTTTCGCGATTTCTGATATAACCTTGTTGGGTGCATTTAATCGAATGTTTTGTCCCATAGTGAATGTTAGGCGCTCTTAGAAAGCATGATGTGCTTTTTCACCATACTTTGAGTTTTGTTGACTTTTGATTAGGCTTGACTTTTGGTCAAACTTTAGGGTCTTGGGCCTTGGGTTGTGGTTGACCTTGATTTATGTGAATAGGTGGTTATTGAACTAACCTTCTCTTTCTGTGAGCTATGGTAATTTTTGTCTGTTGCGAGGTGAGTTTTCTCAGTATACTTTATACCGCAATATGTATCCTACTGTGTAGGACGTCGTTATGCTATAGTGATAGTTAGTCTGGTTGATCTATTATGATTACATGTGTTTGCTATTTATTATCTATTTGTTTGAATATGTCGACATATTATGGTTGGGTTGAGGCTATTTACTATTATAGGCCTCGAGGGTCGATCCAGTATATTGTCGGCTTAGGAGAGCGGTCTAGGTGTACTGTAGGCCTTACGTGGTGGTCCAGTCATACTGTAGGCTCATGTGTGCATGCATTATATATGTATTGTTGTGTGAGGTATTTTGGGGATCTCGCTAAGGTTTGGCTTACAGTTGTGGATTAATTTTTTTGGTACTTTGACAGTTTGTGAGAAGGTGTAGGTGTAATTAGACACACCCGTAAGCAGTTTAACGATTGGAATTTCGTGACACTTTTCCTTATAACTTTGATTTGAACTACGGTTTACAAATAAAGGGGTTTGCTTTGAAAAAATCTTATGAAAATATGTGTTTAAAAAAAATTATTCTGAAAATTAGGATGGGACACGTTGGTATCAAAGCCCTGGTTTGAGGGATTTGGATGAACACTTGTGTAAATCCAAACTCAAACTAGGATTCGATAATTTTCACAAATGTTTTCAAAAAGAATATAAGAAAATTTTTGGGTTAGAGACATGAACTCAGTTCCTTGTCATGCTCTTGTCTGATTGTTAGCATGAGATCGTGAACATGGATCTCTGACCTAACTTTAGTTTTAATAAGGAAAATATGATGTGTACAGTCAGCTGGAGCTGGAACAAGAAAGTGGTTCCCAAAATATCCATGTTATTTGTATATATTTTTTGATGTGGGTTGTTAGAAATGCATGCTAGTGGATAAGCTAAGTATCTCTTCAAGACATGCATGTTAGAATTGTCTGATCTCTATTATGCCTTGTAGCCTAGGGAGTTGCTTGTTTTATACTATTTGAAGTTTAGATTGATACTCTTAGATGCTAAGTGTATGCTTTATAGTCGTACATGATTAGGGTTGCATAGCCTTAGAATTCTTGATTTAGCCTTGATTCCCATTCCTTGTCCGATTGTGGGCTTAGGGTAGGATCATTTATTCGATCGTCTATTTGATAATGTATTTTGTATAACTTGCATACACGAAGCTGCCAACGGTGTTAGTAGAGACTTCTAGCAGAGCTAAAGCACGGTTGAGGAGAATCCTATGGCGAGATTCTAGGAAGTGCATAGCGTGGCTCTTTTGAGCGTATAGGTGTATGTTAGTACATCGGGTTATGGTCAAGTGTAGCGACCTAGGAATTTGGGATTATTCCTAAAACAAATACGGATAGGTGTGGAAGGTAGTATGGGCCCGTACTAGGGATGAGATTTAGAACCAGAAAACCGGACCGGAACCGGAATCGAACCGAGACCGGAACCGTTAGAACCGGAATATATAAAACCGGTTCCGGTTCCGGTTTTAAAGAATGGCTTTATCTGGATTCCGGGTAATCTGGGTTTGGGTCCATCGGGTCCGGGTAAACCGGGTCTAAAAACCGGAACCGGTGTTAGGAACCGGAACCACTTTTAGGGCCGGAACCGGTTTTTGTGAAATGTTTAAAAGATGCATATCTCATTCGTTTCAACTCCGAATGATATGCGGTTTTTTCCAACATGTAGTGTAGAGTTTGTACATGATATTAGACTATAAATTTTCCATTTTTAGTTTATATTCATTGACTTACAGTCCCCCAAAGTCGAGATATCAAAGCTGAAAGTTTTTAGTTTTTCAGTGTTTTTGTATTCTGTGAAGTTTTAAAACATGCATATCTAATTCGTTTGAAGTCGGATTGACATGTTGTTTTTGACAACTTGTATTTTACAGTTTGTACATGAGTTTAGACTATAATTTTGTCATTTTTGGTTTAATATTCAATGATTTACAGTTCCCCGAAGTCGGGATATCAAAACTAAAAAATTTCAACTTTTCAGCTATTTGTTTTTGTACTTTGTATTCTGTGAAAATGTTAACACATGCATATCTCATTCGTTTAAAATCGGATTGACATGCGGTTTTTTCCAGAGTGTAGTTTAAAGTTTGTACATGATTTTATACTATAATTTTGTCAATTTTGGTTTCAAATTCAATGAGTTACAGTCCCCCAAAGTCGGGATATCAATATGAAAATTTTCAAAGTTCAACCCACTAACTAGTAAGTAATTACCAAAAATTCTAGTTTTTCTGGGTTTTCCGGTTCTAAACACACTTTATCCAGTTCTAAACTACCCACTTTGATGTTTCCAGGTTTTCCGGTTCTAGACCCACTTTAGCCGATCCCGTACCCGGAACCGAACCGGAACCGGTTCCTATATACCGGTTCGGTTTCCGATTCTACAAAATCACGTTAACTAGTTTCGGGTTTTCCTGGTCCGAGTCCATCCGGACCGGGTTTGGACCCACTTTCATCCCTAGCCCGTACTACTGGAAGCATAGGATTCATACGAGGATCATGAAAATTCACAAGGATGTTAGGGAGCTGATTGTTGGCAGATAATTTGGTATAGCACTAGGGTTAGTTGTAGCCCGTCCTCGTGTTTTCGGTTTTTTGGTTATGGTTGCTTTGGACGATAGTGAATTTGATGCTTGTTCGGGCCTAAGTGTTCATAGAAGTTCGGACATGAATGGTGCAGACCTGTACGAGTTAGTTGATCTAGAGGTGTCAAAGACCTTGTTCGAAGTAGCGACAGTTTGAGTCGTAGGAGTTCAGTATGAAGCGATTGTGTTGCTCGGCTTGGGGATTTCAGCATGTGTCTAGGTGGTCGACTGAAGTCTTGGTATGTCGTCTTCTACGATATGGTTATGTTCTTCCAGCCTTCCGTGTTCGAGGGAGAAGAGATTAGATGTTTTTAAGTCAATAGATAGACACCACATCAGTTTCTAGCGCAAGGGGGTAAAGTTTGGTTCGCATTAAATTGTTTTATCTCATGGAAAAGGAATGTTCTAGACTCGTTTTGGTTCGGTGGTCGAGGTGAAGATCATGTCGCGTGTCGGGTATGTGACATGATTTGACAAGATCGGGTGTATCCGAGGAGGTATCGAGATGTTACTGATTTGGGTAGGAGGGTTCTATTTATATGTTGGGTATTTTTGGAGCTATAAATTGGGTATCTTCAAGGGATTCTTCAAGTTTCAGAAGAATATAAGGTTGTTGATCATTTCTCCAACTACAAGCTTTGATTACGAGAGGTTCAGTTCGTAGGGTGCCTCGTCAATAAATGGTATTCTGGTCGATTTTCTCTAATATTGAGGCGGCGATGCTATGGGAGGTTTCAAGGTGTCCATATTAGATTATGAGTTTCTTTGAGATTTGGTTGATTATCTGCCACAGCCCCGGCCGGCGCCAGAAACACTGGGTTGTGCGACATTAGAATGTTGGATCACAAATATTGAAAATACACTGAACAATACAAAACAATATATAACATAAATATTGCATCAATTATGGAGTAAATATTACAACAAAATATGTTTTTGTAATACTATACTTTCTAATAAAACAAAGGGGGCCTTGACAGCTCGGCATAACCATAGACGATAATAAGCTTTCAGTAGCTCCATCGATCAACTGCTGCTTCAGGGAGTGCAAGCTTCCATCTCTTTGTTTCCTATGAATACATGTGGTTTTTGAAAATGTCAACATAATGTTGGTGAGTTCACAAGTTTGAATATTATACTTTGAAAATACTTTTTATACATAACTTTGTCAAGTTGTATAAGTATTTTGATTTATATTGTTAGGAAACCTTTAATTTGAAAATAGTATTCTACTAATTATAGGTACTATAGCTTTCATATTTCTTTCATCATTCATCATATGTACTATTGAAATATTAGTGTATTCTTATCTCAGAAGTATGCTTATGGAAAGGTGTACTCCTATTCTTAAGAATAGACTACCCGAGAACTTTCATACTCAATGTAGGTTAACTGGATACCGTCCAAACTTAACCTATGTAATTCTTTACTTAAGACCTGAATATCAAAGTTACAATGAGTTCCCATAATTGAGGTTCTGACTAGAGATTTACCCTAAATGATGCTTCGCTGTAAAATTTAGATAGTTATCCCTGCCAGAGTTGTAGCTAGCAACCGCAGGTGAGGATGTCAACCACATATAGATCTACATATAACTCTCCCTCTCATTTAAGATTAATGATTATAGGTTGGGGTCTTAGCTAAAACTAATTAGCTAAGATGAGTGCATCTATCTCATTTAGCAACTGCGTGAGTAGTCTTAATGTAAAACGAATTTTAATGTTGTATTGGATAATTATAATTACTTTATGATTATAGATATCTTATCAAAGCCAATGGGCAGAGTGACGACATGATATAATTATCCTGTTTGAAATGAGCGGAATGACGACATAATATACAACATTATCTGTTAAGAAACGAGTAGAATAACGACCTAATATAAATATTATCTATTAGAATTTGGCAGAGTAACGACTAGGTATAATGTTATCTGAGAGATTTGGCCAGATTAACGACTAGGTATAATATTATCCATAAATTTTGGGTAGAATATTTACCGGGCGTAATTTACCCTTAAAATTTTAGTAGAGCGATGACTAGGTATAACACTATTATATTATCTGAGTAGAGTAGCGATAAAATATGTTGTGTAAAAATAACGCTAGTTATAACACAATGGTAATAATTATAACACTTAGAAATAAATTAACACATACCCCCTCTAAATTTAATAAAAAGCTTTGAAAAAGGGGTAGTGAACTCACCCTCGTAGTGTGCTTTACTAGACCCTGGGCTGGTGTTGGTGGCATCGGGGCTCGGGATTAATCGGGCTCGAGATAAAATAAATAAATATAATTTAAAAGAAAATTTTCTTAAAGAAATGAAAAGGGAGAAGGTCAGAGAGAATGTTGTGTTGGTTTTTATGTACTCTAACATTCCTATGGTGCACAACAACCCTAATGCTTTGGATCTAAGTTTTCTCTAACTATACATGCAACATTGGTTCCAAAGCATGATGCCTAATACTAGCATACAAAATTTAATATATGAATCATAAAACAAGTTGTAGAGTTACCTCTTGATGTTGTTGATGTTGCTAGAAAAACTTTGGCCTTGTGAGAACTTAGCACCCTAAGTGTTGTGCCTCAAACAAGTCACAAACACAAAGTAACAATTAGATGGATGTGATAGAAGCTAAGGAGACTCTAAAACCGATTTCTCTCTTGGAATGCAAGTAATGGTCAATTTTAGGGCTTAGCACAACATATATATATATATATATATATATATATATATATATATATATATATATATATATATATATATATATGTGTGTGTGTATGTGTGTGTGTAGAATATCAAGGGTCATGTGTAACCCTAATCCATACACATTAGCCCATGATCCATCCATTTGATTTGGATAAACACTTCTTGGATTAACCCATAAGCCCAATCACAAAATAAACCATGGATCATTAGCCCAACTCATATGTATCAATTTAATTAGTCTCTTTTGATCACTAAATTAATAATAAATTAATTCTTGATCAATACTTATTAGATAATATGATTCATCAATTAATATATTATACTTATAATATATTAATAAATCCTAAATAACCTCTTACTCAAATATCCATCTATCAAATTGTTCTGGTGAAGGCAACCTGAAATGGACCATGCTACTATCGGGTCAAGTACATACTAATTATAGTTATGGGCTTAGACACTTAATCTAACAGTCTCCCACTTGGATAAGTCTAATAACTATAATTAACAATGCAACTTAAAATCCGATTAGCAATCGTAGCTCTCAAAAAGCCACTGTCATACTCTGATGCGTCCATTAGATAAGTGATCATATAATCCTCTGTTCTACAAGATATCATGCGGACAAATACATGGAACATAATCATACTTATTGTCCTGCAGTTTGTTTCTCGGTTTCCGATTTGTCTGACATATAACTTAATTGAGCACATCAATAGAGTTCTGACCGGGCCTGACACATAAGTCAAAACAAAATCATCGAGGGGCTAAAGATATCGCTTTTAATCCTCTTAGGATAAAAGGAACAAATAAACTTCGTCTTATATGCTTGTACTAACTACTTGTTGAATCATACACAACAGCACGTTTTATAACATCGAGTTACCAATGTGTTTTCGTACTATCAATGTACAACCAACGAATAATCGCCAACTCATATATCTTGGTTTGAAGATTATACGATATTATCGTCTCACAATCACCCGTGATAAATTCCATGAAGTGATATGTGAGCGTGGGTTTAGTCCAATACTCAAATCTTATTTCAAGAGCACTCATGTATGTTTGTAGCAATCTTTTGCTATGTCTAACACCTTAGACAATGATAAAAAAACCCATTCATGATAGTCTTCTTTCATAACCTACTTCCAAAGTATGATCGACTGTGGATAGTTCGAATAATCTTATTATTCTGGAAGTCAAAACATGCAAAATGAAACAATAGCAAATAATTGACACAAGACAGTAACATTACTTATAAATAAAACACCTTTTATTCAATCATCAAATGTCAATTACATTTTAACTATTACAAGTTTCAAAAATTATATCTAATCATTAAATCTAATATCATCCTTCAGCCCGATTCTTCTAGCGTGCTGCAAGTGCTTGACCCTACTCAGTGCTTCGTCAGGGGATCTGTTGGGTTCTCCTTTGACGATACCCCATTCATTACGAGGAGTCCTTCTTCTACTCGATGTCTTATGAAGTGATATTTTATGTCGATGTGCCTGGATCTGCCATGATCCCTTGGTTCCTTGGCTAAGGCTACTTCACCCTCATTGTCACAGAAAATCTCCATAGGCTCCTTTACGGCTGGTATAACTCCAAGGTCTCCGATGAAGTTCTTCATCCATATCGCCTCCTTCGATGCTTCACTTGCTGCTATATACTCTGATTCGCACGTTAAATCAGCTACAGTCTCCTGTTTGGAACTTTTCCAAGTTACTGCTCCACCATTTAGGGTAAATATCCAACCCGACTGAGAGCGGAAATTATCTATGTTGGTCTGAAAGATGGCGTCACTATACCCTGTCACTCTTAAGTCATCATTCCCACCGAGGGTGAGGACCCAGTCCTTAGTCCTCCGCATGTACTTAAGAATGTTCTTTACCGCAGTCCAGTGAGCTTTACCAGGATTCCCTTGATATCGGCTAACCATGCTTAAAGCAAAGGCTACATCAGGGCTAGTACAATTCATAGCATACATGATCGAACCAACAGCAGAAGCATATGGTATTCGACTCATTTATGTTATCTCAGCCTCTGTACTCGGACTTTGAGTGTTACTCAGTTTGGTATAGCTCTGGATAGGTAATTCTCCTTTCTTGGATTCCTCCATGCTGAAACGTTTCAACACCTTGTCCAAGTAGGTAGTTTAACTAAGTCCTATTAGTCTTTTACTCCTGTTTCTCAATATCCTTATCCCTAGAATATAAGCAGCTTCTCCGAGGTCTTTCATAGCGAAACACTTCCCAAGCCAGGACTTAACCTCCTGCAAGGTTGGGATGTCATTTCCTATGAGCAGTATGTCATCCACATACAACACAAGAAAGCTAACTATACTCCCACTAGCTTTGACATATACGCAGGACTCATCCTCACCGAAAAGCCAAACTCTTTGACTTTCTCATCAAAACAAAGATTCCATTTGCGAGATGCTTGTTTTAATCCATAAATGGATTTCTCAAGCTTACACACTCTATTAGGGTAATTTTCATTGATAAAACCCTCTGGCTAATTCATGCAAACATCCTCAGCCAACTTCCCATTAAGGAAAGCGGTTTTGACATCCATTTTCCATATTTCATAATAAATGAAATGCATATATGGCTAGCATAACCCTTATAGATTTGATTTTGGCCATTGTTGAAAAGGTCTCATCATAGTCAACTCCAGGAGTTTGAGTAAAGCCCTTCGCAATCAATCGCGCCTTATATGTGTGTACTTTCCCATCCATGTCGGTCTTCTTCTTGAAGATCCATTTGCACCCGACTGTCTTACGACCTGGTACAATCTCAACCAAGTTCCAAACTTGATTGTCATACATGGACTGAATCTCGTTGTCCATTGCCTCTTTCCATTTAGCAGACTCAGGGCCTGCCATGGCTTCCTTGTAGTTGTTAGGCTCATCCAAATATACCAATGTGCTATCACTGATAAATGTATCACCTTCAGAAGTAATATGGAAACTATAAAACTCAGGTACCTACCTAACTCTACCGGAATGCCTTAGAGGTAAGGACTCGTCAATTGGTTCAACAGGAGTTTCCTCCTCGGGTTGAGTGCTAGTGTTTGAGGTTTCTTCATCACTTAACTCTTGAAGCTCTTCAAGGTCAATTTTCCTCCCACTGTCCCCTTGGCATATGAGTTCTCTCTCGCGAAAGACTCCTCTCCTCGCAATGAAGACAACATTGTCACTCGGTCTATAGAAGAGATATCCAAAGGATTTCTGTGGGTAGCCGATGAAAATACATCACTCACTACGAGGTTCGAGCTTGTCGTGAGTCTCTCATCTTACAAAATCCTCGCAACCCCAAACCTCGATGTGGTCTAATGAGGGAACCTTCTGTAGTTGTGATTAATCGAGTATGAGAATCAAATCAGAGTAAAAGATGAACACGAGAAGTAAATAAGGTCTGGTTCAGCTCATATTACTTTCAGAGAACAAGAGTACAAAACTGATAGTAAACATGGGAAAACTCTACTATAAACTCTATGTTTAGCTCCTATTTATAGGAGGCTGAAAGTACAAAAAATACTAAGGATGGTCATTACGCTTCGTTAAAAAGAAGCCTTAGAAAATACATAAAAACATACGAAATAGACAAATACACAGACTTCGACATATTACAAGACATTTCGACTCTACAATCTCCTCATTTGTAATCATGTCGAACTTCTCATTTCGTGAGAATCTGTGCAGCAAAGTGCATCATTCTTTGTATCTCCGAGTACCAGCTCATCATCTTCTTTAGCTCCGCTTTATCACCCTCAATGTTCTTTTTGTAGTTATTCATACGAAAAATGAAGTTCGTATATTGAGCTGTAGTATATCTTTCCACTTCACTTGCTTGAAACAAAAATCTTTTAGCTTTCCCATTCTTGTCTTTTCCAGCAAATACCAATCCAAACGGCTTTAAGCATATCTCCCCATCAGCATATTTGTTCAGTTCAGCTTAAGTCTTCGACAATTCCATAGAAACTTTCACTTCCTTCCCAAGTGCCGTTGACAATTCAACATCAGTCAAGGCTAGAAAATCATAATAATTGTCTATGAAAATTTTGATATGACCAAGACCTAGTCTCAAAGTTTCCTTATCAGTTCCTTGAAGTTGAGAAGCATCCATGTCTTTCAGAATTAATGCAACTTGAATAAGATCATTCAAGTTCATGAGAGGGAAATATGCTATCGAGAAATCACATGCAACCTTGTTTTCTCTAACAACATGATAACGAAAGTTCTGTATCATGTTTTCAAACATTACATCTTTTGTGATACTCAACACCCTTATGATCTTGATGAGTGACCACACTTCTTCTTGTTCCTTTCCCACAACAGCATGAAACCTAAGTTTCATATGAAGAAATTCATTTTCGTTCTTAAACTTCTCTATTACCTTATACTGAGCAGTAATGAACATCATTTTGTTAACAGGAAAGTCGAGTTAATTCATATCAGAATTTTTGATAGAATAACTCCTTCGTAGTTTCTTCTCGAATGCATATATTTGATTGTATGACACTCTGGCTTCAATGTTTTCGTAACTATGCAACTTATTAGGATCTCCCTTATCCATACCAGGTGGATCACTTTCACGAAGTCTTAGTATGCTCTGTATATGTCTCTGTTTCTCCATTTCAGCTTCTATCTCAACCTTCTTCTCTTCTTTTGATTTTTCAATCACAATCACTTTCCCTTTATCTTTTACATCTCCAGACCCTTTGGCTTTGAAGAACTTGAACTCCCTCCTTCAGTTGTTGAACCAAACATAATCCCTTTCACTATCAACTTTGTTGTGGTTTTTATGGCTTGAGTTGTATTGACTTTTGAAACAATTGGAGTGACAATTTGAGTTGATACTACCTTTGTTGAAACTTGAGTAGGTATCACTTTTTCGACAGTTGTGGACTTGTCTTTTCCTTCGTTCAAAACCTTCAAAGTTTTACCTACTTGAGCTTTCTTCTCTTTTTCTCCCCCTTGCACCCCTGTGATAACAGGTGGGGCACCAGTAGGTAGCATATTTGCAAACTTCGAAATTTGAGCAACAGCCTTCTGAATAGCTTGATCCAAACTGTGTAAGTTCTGAGTTAAAAACTCAGGAGTTAAAAAGGAAGTGGGAACAGGTCTGGAAACTAATTCTTTCAGTTCACCAATTAAAGTTCCCATCTTGTCGAAATTTTGAGCATCTTCTTTAGCCCTTGCTTCGAACTGAGGAGATAATGATTGATACCATTCGACAATCTTTGTCACTGCAGCCGCTATGGTGTCAACATTCGACTTGATTATCGAATAGTTGGAATTCAGCTCATTAATCTCTTTTGAGATTTCAACCTTCAGCTCCTCAAGTTTTCGATTGACATCTTCGCGTACTGTCTTGACATCTTTAACAAAAAGAACATGTCGTTCTTTTGTTGTCAAACGAAGATCTTTGATTTCATTATTAAACGAATCAGTCTGAGCCTTGACCCTAAACTCATTACTTTTATCCATAACATTCAATTGCTTCTGCAGTTGAAGCTCCATTGCCTTCAACATAACATCAACCTCTATTCCCGAAACCGAATTCTTTGCACTAGAATCAGCTTATGATTAAAGAATAGAGTTAAGCTTCCTGTTCAGAATTTTAAACTGCTTACCAGACATCAACATATGATCTCGTATATCTTCTTCTTCCGAATTAAAATGTGTAGAGACCCATTTTTATAACGAACGGTGAGTGCGGAAGAAGGATATCTCGAGATTTATCGTGTTTTTGTAAGTATGAACACCAAGAACATATTATGAGTTCATAAGAAAAAAGCCAAGAACAAGAGAGAATAATCATAATATTGCATGAAGAACATGGTGGGAGAGAAACACTCCCTGGGTGGGAGAACCCACCACTTTCTCTCTCTAGAGATTACATTGTGAGAAAAGTGTAACTCTAAGAAAAGTAAATGAGCTAGCTAAAATAAGATATGACCAACTCTCCCTTTATATAGGAGGGAGAGTATTTACACCATAAATAAAATAAAGGGAAAATACAACCTAATAAACACTCATTATTTGTGGAGCATTTCCATGCACCAACATTCTCTCGCTAAATGCTTACAAATGATGAGAGAACCAATAAGTGATATAAGGTTATAATACAGTAATCCGACAAGCAAGTGTGGTAATAAAATGAAACCAAGTGTTGAAATGTCTCTGAAACTCTGAAGTGTCTGTGAAGTCTGAAACTGGCCATGAATCTCTAACAATGAAGGTCTTCGGCTTCAAAGTACAACCAATGAAGAAGAAAAAATAAGATCCAAATCTTCAAACCAGTCATAATCACCCGAAGAAGGAGGTCACCATGAGCAAGTAAAAGATCCAATAAAAGAAACACTTCGGCTTCAAATGTCTGAAAAACATCTCGAGTTCTCGAATCATAATACACCGAAATTCTTCAAAAAATAACCTGCTAAAAATGTGAAGCATCCATAAAATGAAGTCCGGATAACTATAATGTGAGTACAAAAACATGGTCTAGCAATGTCGAAAATTTGATCCAAGGACCAAAAATAAGTGCCACGTCACATTGCCAAAATAATCTTCGTCTTCAACATATCACAAATCCAAACTCGTGAAACCATAAAATCTGAACCGGATGCGAACACAAAATCATCCTGTGGTAGAGTCCGAATAATAAATAATCTGAATCGGAAAACATCGAGTAATGCCAAAAATTTGATCCGTAAAGACCAAAAATAAGTGTCACATCACATCACTAAATAAATAATCGTCTTCAGAAGTCTTCAAAAGTCCAAACTCAAACAATCATAATAACCAAATCCGGATGATATTCTCTCCCTATTTTTGATAACCAATGACCGGATATCAAAAATCAACAAATCATTGGATGGAGAGTGTCTGATACCAAGAGCTAATAGAGAAGCTCTCCCTAGATGTATGAAGGGTCTCGATAAGAAATGAGACAGAGTAAAAGAGATACTCTTGCGGTCATGAGGAAGCGGGTGACATAGTTGCTGATGTTGTGCTGAGAATAATCTGTTGTGCCAAAAATATATCCAAATATCCAAACTGCGGTGCCGGAACACTTGAAGTGGTCTTCAATAGAGAATAAAGTCCACATGCTCAAGATACATGATTCGTCAACCAAAAATCAAGAGCGACAAGTCATAAAATCTCATAAAGTGAAGAATGTGAAACAACTTTGTTGATCAATCGCCGTTGCGGTGCAAGCATCACAAAAAATAATATGAAGTCCGACTGCGGTAGGAGTATTCTTCCAATAATAATAACCGGCATGAAATGAACCAATGTGACAATCCAAGGTTCGGTTGTGGCAAAAATTGGTGTTAAAAAAAAATTGGTGTAAAAAATAATAATTGGTTTTAATAAAAATAAATTGGTTTTAATAAAAAAAATTGGCTAAATAAAAAAATGGTGTTAAAAAAAATTGGTGTTAAAAAAAATAATAATCGTTAAAAAAAAATTAACTGAAAAAAAAATAATACAAAAAAAAACTGAATAAATAAAAAAAAATGAGGCTTAAAAAAAATAAGAAGGCTAAAAAGAAAAAAAAAGGGGGGGGGGGGCTGATGAGAGGGGAGGAAAAAAAAGGAGGGGAGGAGGGGGGAGGAATAAGGAAGGAGAAGGAAGAAGGAGGGAGGAAGGTTGCGGATGAGAGAGGGTGGCTAGGGTGGGAGGTAGTTACGGTAGGAGGTGATTGCGGATCAAAGGGGAAGGTGGGGGTCTTGGGTGCGGATGGAAGGGCGCTGGTCGCTGGTCGCGGATGGACTGACTTGGGTGCGGACGCATGGAAGGCGTGACTGCAGTAGCTGCGATGCGGTGCAAAGGAGGCCAGCTGCAGTATGCGAAGGCTAGGCAGTTGCGGATACGAGCTGCAGTAGGAGCGCCTGCGGTCCGAGCCAAGAAGGAATCCGAGGCTGCGGTCTTGAGTGACTTCGGTCAGCAGAAAAAGGTAAGGGAGGGCTGCGGTTTTTCGGCTGCTGACCTCGGCTGCGGATAGAGGCCTGAGAGGACCTCGGCTCAAGGCTAAGAAGTGGCTGCGGGTAGGCTTCTAAGGGGACTCCGGTAGGCAGTTTTTGGCTGCGGTCCGGGAGGCTGAGAAGGGCTGAACAGGTGACGAAAATTGCTATTTTTTCATTAAAAATGGTACCGCAAAGGCCATTTATTCATATTTTAATAAGGGAATCTTTTTATAAAGCATTCTAAGTCAAAGGTGGGTCTTGGGAAGGCAAAAAGAAGAGTGTGCAGGGGGTTTTTAGGGACAAAAGGTGATGGGATTGGACAATGTCACATGGTTTTTGTCTTTTTGAGGGAGCAAATAGTGGAATACTCTTTACCCAAAAGAGTAACAAGGACAATATGCTTTATGCAAACACTTAAACACGTCCATATGCACTAATTTGAAGATTCACAGCAACAAGTAAAAGGTAGAATGTATGAATATCATACCTTTTTGATGATCATAATAAACATGCTGTAGAAAAAGAAACTTCTAGAAAAAGTGCTTTCCTCCACTATCTTCAAGAATATAATAAGCCCATAATTTTTGTGTCTTCTCATCCAAGAAAAAGAACTCCCTGGAACAATATCTTCAACAATATGGAGACCGCAAAAATAATTTCTTCTCCCATTTTTCTTCATTTCTTCAACAGCAACAATAATAACTTTTTAAGAACATCTTCATCCAGCAATAAATAGAACGAGCAGCAGCAGCAACAATTTATTTATTAAGATAGAATCACCCAGAAAATAGAGCTAAGAACGAAATCATAAAAAAAATTCCGGTAAGAAACCCGAAAAAAATTTCTTGCAGAAACACAGAAAAATCACAAGATAATCACCGAACGGGAGTCGTTCCCTTGAAATAATCGTGAGATCTTCAAGGTACGGCTCTGATACCAATTGTTGAGACCCATTTTTATAACGAACGGTGAGTGCGGAAGAAGGATATCTCGAGATTAATCGTGCTTTTGTAAGTATGAACACCAAGAACATATTATGAGTTCACAAGAAAAAGGCCAAGAACAAGAGAGAATAATCATAATATTGCATGAAGAACATGGTGGGAGAGAAACTCTCCCTGGGTGGGAGAACCCACCACTTTCTCTCTCTAGAGATTACATTGTGAGAAAAGTGTAACTCTAAGAAAAGTAAATGAGCTAGCTTTAATAAGATATGACCAACTCTCCCTTTATATAGGAGGGAGAGTATTTACACCATAAATACAATAAAGGGAAAATACAACCTAATAAACACTCATTATTTGTGGAGCATTTCCATGCACCAACAAAATGAAGATCATCAAACGTTCCTCCGAAACCTCCGCCATTTGTTTCATCATCAGAATTAGGTTTTGGTGTATTGGTAGATTGTGATGGAAAAAGTGTAGTGAAGGGTTGTTGTAATACGTGATCGAAAGTTGGTGAAGTAGTGGTAGTGGAAATGGGTTGAATAAAAGGTGGAAGTGAAACAAAGGTGGAAGAAATGTTAGTAGGAATACATTGAGATGATGGATCAACACTCACCACAACATGTGCACCCGTATCAGATACGTTTGCAACAATGGGAGAAATTGGAACCTTCTTAAGAACTGATTTGGTTACAACAATTTCGAGTGGAACTGTTGTTGTTGGCAACGAAACATTTGTGAGAATTAGTGGTTGTGAGAGTTTTGGGGAATTCGAACCCAAAGGTGTTTCTGGGACGATCTTACTATCTGATGAGTCTTCATGAACCACCATCTTTCGTTTCTTTCTCTTCTTGTTGATGTGCTTCGCCATATCCTCAGCTCTTTGCTTCTTGGATGATGGTGAAACTGGTGCAGGAATCTCACGAACTTTCAGTCCTTGTCGGTTAAGCTGAGGTTTGCGAATAGTAGGAGATTGATCTTCGGATGAAGTTCATTTCTTATAAGAGAAATTCCTTAACCTTTTGAACACACCAGATTTCGAAGGGATCAAGTCCTTCGAAGATTTAGGAACAACCTTCTCCTTAGGCTTCTCAGTTTCGTTTGCAATCTTCTTAGGAGACTTAGACGTAGCTTGTTTCTTGGGGCTTTCGTGAACAACATTATCATCTTCCTTCTTTGACTTCTTTGACTTCTTGGATGAACCTGGATTAGTGCTTTCTAACAAAACACCAGTTGTAATGGAAGGATTCACATTCCTCAAATAAGCCACCAAGAAAGAATTTGATGGATCAATCTTCTTAAGCATACCATCAGGAATTCTAGCAACATTGGGGAAAACTTCTGAATCATCTTCCACTGACTTCGGAAAGTGATACTTCATAAATTCTGCTTTATCTTCATCAACAGGAACTGGAATACCCTCCTTCTCATAAGCATACTGAAGTATTAAACTCCAGTATCGAGCACACGAAATCCCCTGTACCACATTTGTATTTTCCACACTCTTCAGAAACTCTTTCCACATTTTAGTTGAGAAATCAACTGCAAGATCATAGTAAATGCCAGCAACCATGACATATACTTCCATTCTTCCTTTGTCTAATCCAACACTCCTACCAGTCAAGAAACGGAGAAAAATACCAAACAGAAAGTTCCAAATGCTTGGAAGGCTTGACTTCTTGAAATCACTAATCTTGGTGAGTGGGGGTTGATGACCCATCTCGTTGAACATGTGAATGACTTGAGCATTGGTGAGAGTATGATACGGTGGAGAATTGGGGATTCCAAGAATTTGACAAAACATTTTCTTGGAAAGACGAACCTTCTTATCATTCACTAAGTTGAATGTAATCACATCTACAGGTTTTCTGTATGAAGCAGTTGAACCAGCCATTGACAACCAGGACATCGACACATAGAAAGCGTTGAACATAGCAGTAGCAAGACTTGAATGTTGAAGAGCAACAATCAATATCTTGAGTTCTTCTGGATACAACGAAACATCATCCTCAACTTGATAGTTGGTGCTTTGAATCTCCATGATGGGTTGTTGAGATGAGGCATCGTCAGTGGTGTTGGTGGGATCAGCAGCCATTGATTAGGGTTTTGAGAAGGTCTTGAAGAACAACGAAAAGTGTTGTTTGAGAGAATTGCGAGGTGCCTTGCCACCTGTTGTTTATAATTACATCCGTGGTTGTAAAACTACAAAGGAATTTTGGAATACTCTTAAGGAAAAGTATCAGGGAAGTGAGAAAACGAAGATAAATTCTGTTAAGCAGTGTCTTGTGGAGCTGAAAGAGTTCAGACAAAAAGAGAATGAAACGATTGAAGTTTACTATGAACTGATCTATAGATGCAATCGTTATGGAATCACAAGGTCATCAATAGAGTTCAATCTCACTTTTGTTATGGGACTTCGTAAGGACTGGAGAAGTGTCAGCATGATGGTGAAGAACCAACAAAGCTTCGATACTTCATCTCTGAATGATTTGTATAATCAGTTGAAAACTCACGAAAGTGAAGTGAATGAGATGGCTGAAGAGTCGAAACTTAGTTTGGGAGGTCCTTTAGCTCTTGTCTCGAAAGTGTCTGAGAAAGAAGCTGTTGAAAAAGATGATTCTGATTGAGAAGGCTTTATAATGAATTATTATGATGAAGCCATTGCTTTTTACTCGTACAATCGAGTTAAAAAGTTTTTCAAGAAACCTTTCAATCCCAAGGTGAAGCAGAGTGATGTGAAAGGAAGTTTCATTAATAATAAAAATGTGGGTGATTGTAATAGAGCAAATCATTTGGCAAATGATTGTATGCTTCGTAAGAAAGAAAAGAAAAAGAATAGGGTCAAGGACGAAGCCTATTATGTTGAAAGATTGGAAGAAGTTTGTACAAAGGCGAAAGGGATGTCTTTGGTTGTACGAGGTGAAGGTCAGGAAGATGGCACGTATCAGATCTGGTCTTCAGGGTCTGATGACGAAGAGATGCGTAATCCGACGCATGGGGCTATGTTCGCACAATTTGAAGAGGATGAGGACGAAATGGTGACCGGTCATTGTTTCATGACCAAATCAGGAGACAAATCACCGATGACAACGAAGGTACGTTCTATTCTCCAGTCTTTTCACATTCCTTTTACAAACTTATGATTCTCAAATAATTGCATTTTATGATACTGTTGCTTACTTTGATACAATTGTGGTGCTGCTAGTAATGAAGCTAAGAAACTAAACATCCAGTTGCTAGAGACCCATAAATTGCTAGATTCGAAAAGAAGCAGGGTAGAGTATCTGGAGTTGCAATTGAATAATGTGAATAATGATAGGGAATCTCTAGATAATGAAGTTGGAATGTTACTTGCTCAGAGAAACATTTACCGTAACTCAGCAAAAAGACTTTATGCTAAATTGACTTCATTGCATCATTCATCTGATATAAGCAAAGAACAACATAGGAAATTGTTTCCTTTTCTTGTTTTCGAAAGAGAGAAAGTTGATAGTTTGTCCTATGATTGTGAGAAAAGCATAGCAGAATTCGATAAAGTGCCTGCTAATCGATTTGCTTATGGTATTGTTAAGATAGACGAATATTTGAATACTGATGAACTTGTTGAGATAGTCAATGATACTTTGAACAAAAGTGAACAAATCAAAATTTTGAAAAGAACTGAGAATTCAAAGCTTGCATCTCAATCTAATTTTGCTGATATCGATGATAATTCTGATAGTTTTAGCGATCAGTGAAATTGAAGAGGAGGAAAGTATTGATTGTTCTCAGTTATCTGTCATTAATGTCACATCTAAGTCAAAAGGTAAAGAAATTTGTGATGATTCGATGGTTGAGGATGACACTGATAGACCATCTACTTCGAATGTTTGTGACTTTGATCATGTGAGTGTAAGAGACAGTCAAACGGATAGTAGTGATGATGAGAATGAAGAAGAAATGTCGAACAATTCTGAAACAGAAAAGAATGTTTCGAATGAAACATCCATTCCACGAGTTGTTGTTGATCAAGTGTTTGGAGACACTGAAAATTTCAACAAAGTCTTATCTGAAAAAGGTGCTCATTATTTGGAAACCAATACAGACAGTGTATCCAAATTTTAAGTGTTCAGATGATGTTGTATTTCCGAATCAAGTGTTTGTCACTACTGGAAATGTTGAAAATATCAAACATGAGTTCAACAAAATGGTGGAAGAGGATAACAAGAAAACAACAAATGAAGGATTCTTTTCAAACCAAAGCACTGTCGAAAATAATCTAACAAAGAATTCGTGTGTTTTTCAAAGACAAAAACCACAACGAAAATGTGATGAAAAACAAGAAAATACAAAAGAGATTTTGAAACAAGAATCTAATGAAACAAATGAGAATGTCAAACTTAATTCACAAGAGTTAAGGATCTTGTTGAACAATTTTCGAATGAAAAAGGAATTTCAAAAAGACAGGCACGAAAGAATTTTTTTTGGCAAATAGTGTCAAATGAAAAGCAATCAAAAATACCAACCAAGAAAATGTCTGAAAATGGGGTGTCTAAATCAGACCAAACAAAGTTTTCAACTCGCTCGGATAAAAAGGAAAATCCCGCTCAACCAATTTCGTCTGATTATCAAAATAATTCAACGAAGTTTTTAAAATCAATATCTTCAAAGACTTTTCAAACAAATGTGCAACAAAAGAATTTTCATTCAAAAAGCCAACAAAAGTTTTCAACTTCAAATTCATCTTTTCCAAAACCAACAAACGATCAAAACAGATTTTCTTCAAATAGAACAAATCGATATTTTGCTAATGTTCGTCAATTTGAAAATGTTCAAAAATTTGAGAATATTCGAAAATTTGACAATGTTCGAAAATTTAAGAATGTTCGAAAATTTGAGAATGTTCGAAAATTTGACAATGATCGAAAATTTGAGAATATTCGAAAATTTGATAATGTTCGAAAATTTGACAATGTTCAAAAATTTAAGAATGTTCAAAAATTTGAAAATGTTCGAAAGTTTGCAGACAATCAAACATTTGAGAATAATAAATCCAAAACATCTGCAAAGTTTATTCCACAAAAACCAAATTTTCCAAATCCCTCTGCATACAAAGCCACTAAAGTTTTGTACACAAAAGGTTCATCTGGGGTGGAAATCATCAATCATTGGCTTGAGGACAAAGGGAAAAAGTATCAATCGGGAAAGTTTTCTCAACATCAAATCAAGAAGGCCTATGAACAGTATTTGAATTCTACTTCATCTGGAAGTTCATCTTCGAAAGAATCAAATACTTCAGTTCAAAAATGGCAACCAATCTCAAAGGACAAACACACCGAGAAGCACAAGAAGAAAGTAAGCGAAAGTCCAAAACTATCGAAAAATTATGTTTCGATATCTTTAACTGATGATGTTGACTTAATTGATACTTTCAAAACCAAAGTTCGACATTGGGCTTTAGGTTCTAAATTTCATTCACTTTTTCAAACTAATGACCAAGGACCCAAACAGCCTTGGGTACCTAAATTCTTTTAATGTTTGAAGGTACTGTGTGACGAGCAATATGATGAGTACCTAAATTTCTTTCACTTTTTAATGTTTGCAGGTACATTGATAGTGATTGCTCACATCATGTGACAACCCGAACCTTTTTCCGTTTCAACTAACCGATTTCCATTAATAAAATTTGAATTTTATTAAGTTTCCGTCAAACTTCTTGGTTTAGAAAATCATCTACTTTTATATAATTAAATTTGTATACGAGTCGGAACCAAAAATCACGCGAAAGACCCGAACCTTCTTGAAAAATCAAACGGTTTTCGGCTTGACTAAGTTTACGGCCGTAAACCCGTGTACGGTCGTACACTCGTTTATGACCGTACACTCGTTTACGGCCAGCGTCTAGTGGACCCCACCACCGACCACGAAAACCCCTATAAATACAAGACCCTACCCCTCATTTACACTTTTCTGGCCGAACACTCACTCCTTCTCTCTCTAAACTTGTGACCGTACACCCCTAAAACACTCCTATCCTTCCGAAAATCATCAAGAATCGTCATTGGGAGTCATTTCGGAGCAACTAGAACACGTTTTTCGTCGAATCCGGCATCCTCGTTCTTGAGTGTACGACCGTACACCCTTCAAGTCTGCAAATCTTCATTGACCGTACACCAGTCTACGGCCATACATACTTCAAACCTTCAAAGGTTGTACACCCTTCAAGATCCTGTTCACGACCGTACACCTGTTCACGACCATAAACCCCCATTCACGGCCATACACACTTCCTAGTGGTGCATTAGACTGAAAACTCACTTTTATCGATCCAATCAAGTCCCGGTAACATTCCTTAACCGAAAGCAAGTGTGTTTCTAACACTTTATCCAACGAAATCGCTAATTTAGATACATATATGTATTTAATTGTTATTAGGATTCCGTTAAGTGCCACACTACAACTCGAGGGTCTTCATTTCAGTCCGTTGATTCGACGCTTGTACACAACTAACAGTGAGTTCATACCCCTACACTTTTATGATTTTTAATGTTTTCAGGGGGGAATACGAGCCAAAAACAAATTATTTTAACAAGTTAAAGATTTATGCAATTGATACAGTCAAACGATTTCCACGTTTTATAAAATATTTAGATATTTTATCCCTTTTGTACTATGCTGAGCATAAGGGACACTTTTATCTTGGAAACCTAATTGCATAGTTTTCCGAACAATTCACAAACCAAGTACATAACATTACAAGCAAACTATAATGGGTATAGTTTGGGGAATTCAATACACAACTTTTACCGATTCAGATTTCATACATGGGTAAACATATAAACTATGACAGATTTAGTTTATGATATACATTACTACAATAATACAACATTTAATAGTTATTTAAGTATAATTATTACCTTATACAGTATACAACAGATTCAAATACAAGAGAACACTACAGAAACTAGATTATACAAAGTTGTGAGACCCTACTTCAAAACTATACCCTTAGGTGTACTGAATTAAATTCTATCATAGTATAACCAGAGTCTCCTGGAGGGAGAGCGTGAGATTTGTGAATATATCTATTCGGGACTGACAATCCCACACCTGAACTGCTAGCTACAGTTAGGCAGGCATGCCTGGGGTGACAAATGTCATTTAACCGACACTTGAAGAACGTCGTAAAGGTCACTAGGTCATATCAAGCATGGTTATACGACTCACAATAGTATAAACTAACCATTTGTTTATAGGATTTCATTCTTCATTAGTTTTATTTTAAGTAATGAGACTACTATACATACTAGTGGTAGCCAGGGATTTCAAACAGAACATACTATACAAAGGTTTTGTACAAGAATACACTCATACTACGATTGATAGTAACTAAACATACAAACTAACTTTTTCTTATACTACAACAGGATACAATAACCAACCTTCATAGTTAATTCTATAATTACTTAGTTTAGGCATCAGGGCTACGTATGGAGAATATTCGATAGACTGTAGAATGTGTGGTTTCCGCCTCATTTCCTGTTCCTTGTTTGGTTGTGGGCTTAGGGCAGATCCATATAATCAACTGTCTGTTCGATATTGGTTTATACATGGCTCGCATGAACTAAGTGATAATAGATGGAACTGATATTATCACACTTTTACTAAAGAAAATATTAGATTTTCTTGGAAACATACGAACATTTTCACAGAGCCACCAATAGGTTTTCTTTACAAAAACATCGCTTATGAACTCACCAGCTTTATGCTGATACTCTTTCAAAACTGCTTGTATTCTCAGGAAATCAGTAGACAGGTACCTCCTGGAGTTTTGAGAAGACGGAGCGTATAGAGTCACATCTTTTTCTTTTGATTATACTTTTGATGTGTAAAAACATGAAAGAAAACAAATGTAAATACCTTTTTCATATGTATTCAATGTAATGGTTGTGTTTACTATGCTTACTATGATGCAATTGTTATGATACTATATATGATATCATCCACCCCCGAACGTTTCCGCCGTTCTGGTTTGGGGGTGTGACACGTCACATGACTGGAAGGAAGGAAATTTTGAGAGATTTTAGAAGTTTGGAAAATGCAGGAGTAGTAAAGTTTAGAAATAATCACAAGTGTCAAGTTAAAGGTTATGGCAAAGTAACAAATGGACAATTTACAGTGAATCGTGTTGCTTATGTTGAAGGTCTTAAACATAATTTGATAAGTGTTTCACAACTTGTTGTGGGCACTGGCAATCAAGTTGTGTTTAACGAAGAAGGAAGTATCATTTCTAAAGTTGAGACGAACGAAGTTTTGCTGAAATCAAAAAGATATGGCGATATGTTCACTCTTGACATCAAACCTATTGTTGGGAAACCCTCAGTTTGTTTACTTTCGAAAGCTTCATCTGATGTTAGCTGGTTGTGGCATCGACGTTTATCTCATTTAAACTTTCGAAATCTGAATAAGTTGGTAGTAGAAGATCTTATTCGAGGTTTACCTGTTCTAAAGTTTGACAATGATACTTTATGTGCAGCTTGCGAACAAGGAAAACAGCATCGTAAAGGACATCCAATTGTAATAGATTCGAAAATTGTTGAACCGCTGGAACTTCTTCACATTGACCTTTGTGGACCATCAACTGTTGAAACTATCAACAAGAAACGGTACATTTTGGGTATTGTTGATGATTTTTCACGATTTACTTGGGTGTATTTTCTCAGGTTAAAATCTGAAGTCGCTCAAACAATGATTGAATTTATCAAGAAAATTGAGAAAAGTCTCAAAAAGATTGTTCGTAAAATCAAAAGTGATAATGGTTCCAAGTTTAAAAACAACGTGCTTGATTCGTTCTTAACTGAGAAAGGAATTTCGCATAATTTCTCATCGCCATATACACCACAACAAAATGGTGTGGTTGAAAGGAGGAATAGGTCTCTTTGCGAAGCACCAAGAACAATGTTGACATATGCGAATCTTCCTCAATATCTACGGGCAGAAGCAGTTTCGACAACATGTTTTACTCAGAATCGATCTTTCATTCATCGTCGCTTTAATATAACTCCGTATGAAATCATAAATAACCGAAAACCTAATGTCAAATTCTTTCATGTGTTTGGTTGCAGGTGTTTTATCATGAATCTCAAAGATAATCTTTCAAAATTTCAAGCTAAGGCTGATGAAGGAATATTTTTGGGATATTCAAATAATTTGGTTGCATACAGAGTGTTGAATAAGCGAACAAGAAAAGCTGAAGTCCATGCTGCAGATAATCAAACTCCTGAATCTTCGAAACATACTGATGATTCGACAATCACATCAGATACAACTGCTAATGGCAAAAGTATGCTAGATGCACAAGTGGAGGGGGAGCACTTGAATATACCTTCAACTGTTGAGGGGGAGCATCCTTTCGAGGGGGAGAAGAGCAGTATGAATGATGTTTTCGAGGGGGAGCATCAGAATAACAATTATGTTGAGGGGGGGCATGATGATACTGAAACCATAAATCTTGATGAAAATGATGAATTTCATGAACTAAATGATAATAATTCTGTTGCAGGATCCGAAAATGAAGAAATATACGAAGATGCACCATTGGACTTTCATCCAGCATATCCACCATTGAAAAATGGACAAGAAATCATCCAAAAGAACAAGTCATGGGAATCCACAAGATGGAGTTTTGACTAGAGCTCAAATTCGTGCAAAGAATGAGCTACTGAATGCTCGTCAAGAATTTTGCATGTTTAATGTTTTCATTTCGAAAATAGAACCAAAGACAGTTAAGGTTGCAATGGAACACTCAGATTGGGTTGTAGCAATACAATCTGAACTTGCTGAGTACGATAGAAACAAGGTTTGGAGGTTAATTCCTAAACCTGAAAATGTTTCAATTGTCGGATTAAAATGGATTTTCAAAAACAAAACCGACAAGGATGGAAATATTGTTCGAAATAAAGCACGATTAGCTGTTAAAGGATATTCGCAACAAGAAGGTATCGATTATGAAGAAACCTTTGCCCCTGTCGCAAGACTCGAGGCTGTTCGAATAGTTTTGGCTTATACAGCTCACAAAGATTTTGATGTTTATCAAATGGATGTGAAATGTGCTTTTCTCAATGGTGAACTTGAAGAAACAGTTTATGTTGAACAACCTCCAGGTTTCATCAATGAAGAATATCCTAATCATGTTTATATTTTAGATAAAGCAGTATATGGGTTAAAACAAGCACCAAGAGCCTGGTATGCAACTCTTACCAGTTTCTTAAAACAATCGAAATTTAAACAACGATCAGTTGACCCCACGTTATTTCGAAAGAAAGTTGGGAATCATCTAATGCTTGTTCAAATTTATGTCGATGATATTATTTTTGGCTCTACTGACCCTGCTTTGTTTAGTGAATTCGAATGTTTGATGAAAAGCCAATTTGAAAAGAGCATGATGGGTAAAATCAATAATTTTCTTGGTTTAAACATTCATCAAAGTAGAGAAGGAATTTTCATCATTCAAGAAAAATATACCAGGAATTTGCTCGAAAAATTTGGAATGACAAATAGCACGAAGTTAAGAGTACCAATGGCGGTTGGAACAAGGCTAACACCTTCGTTAGACACACCTGTTGTTGATCTTACTTTATACTGGAGTAGGATAGGTGTAGGGTTTTGAGCATTCTAACACTCCTAAGTGTACATGCAACCCTAAATACGTTGGATCTATGTTTTCTCTATTATACATGCAAATATGAATATTCCAAGGTATTACCCTATCTGACATACAATCTTTGATACTTGGGTAATAAAAACAAGTTAGAAGACATACCTTTTATGTAGCTTGATTCCTTGATGCTTAAGAGTCGAGTTCCCCAAGTGTGACACCTCAAATGGTTCACACAACATCAAATACACTTGGAATAACTTAGAGAGAAATGATACACTTCATGAAATCGGCTAGCCCTCACCATACACACATAGTTCTCTCTTGGTGGCCGATTTTGACAAGAATAAGATGCTTATATAGTTTGTCACAATTAGGGTTACACCATGTAAACCCTAATTGTCATGGCCTTTCATTTCCATGATCCATGGGTACAAAAACACCATGGAGCATCCTATGGGTTTTAGCCCAACTTGATAATCCATGGAGCATTAGCCCACTATACAAGTATGGATGATTTACACAATCAACCCATATATTTAATTAGTCTCCTTTTGGTCACTTAATTAATTCCAAATTAATTCTTGATTAATACTAATTAAATTATCTTATTAATATATTAGAACTTATAATATATTAGTAAACCTTAATTGTTATTTCTCTCATTTTAGTCTATCCAAATGCATGATGCCATGCAACCCAAATGGACCATGCCAATCGGTTCAAGTACATACCAAATATAGTTATGGACTTAGACACTAATCCAACAGTCTCCCACTTGGATAAGTCTAAAACTATTATTGAGTATGACTTCAAGAACCGACTGGCAATCGTAGCTCTTTAAGCCGCTGTCGAACTCTGACGTTGTAATTGTACTCTGATCTCGTCAATGACTTGTCCATTAGATAAGGGATCATATATTCCTCCATTCTAGATATCATATGGACTGAGACATGGACTATCAATAATTCTCTCAGTCCATTTGTTGTTTCCCGATTTCCGATTCATCAACTTTATGAATCATAGTGAGCTGGCGGATTTCTTGATTGGTCATATTAAAGGCCAGCCTCTTGGCACTATTATATGTAGTAGTCTTAGAGGTATTGACCAGTCCTTGAATAGGCTGAACCAAACCCCATATATAATTTTTTACCTTTTTGTACTCTGGGATGATGAGGCTGGGATTGAAAATAGCGAGATCATTGAAATGGTTGGCATAAGATGCAATGTCTATATCTCGCATGGTAAGATTCCAGAGCTCTTGCTCCATCTTTTTCATCTCTTCTGTGGGACAGTATTCATCAATCAGCAGCTGCTTTAGTTTATCCCAGGAGATGGCATTAGTTATGCTAATACCCATCGTTTTGGCATGGCTATTCCACCATGAAAATGGTACATCCTCGAAGGTACATGCATCAAATCTAACCTTGCAAACTTTAGCACAGAAGCTGATCTCAATTACTGACTCCATCTTCTCAATCCAGCAAGTCAGTCCAATTACCCCTTCAATCTCGAAAAAGGGCTTGGGCTAGCAGTTCATGAATTTCTTATAAGTATGGGCCCTTGGGTGACCTTAGTTACCACCTTGAGTACTCTCTCTTTCGGTTCTTCAACCATTTCCGGATCCGACGTTCCTATTGGCTTCAAAGTTAGCTAGAGTATCCGCGGCACGTTAGGCGACGAACGCCTTGATGGCTGTTGAGCCCATGGTTATTGGTTTGGGTTTTGTTGGGGCCTTGGGTTCCTTCTAGTGACTCTTCTCTGAGGTATGTTTAGATCCTATTATATTTAGAAAAATTGATAGTGTTAGTCATTGATGCCTTTGATTAGTTCTATGATAATGACTAAGAAAATGGCTTAGTGTACAAACAAAAATCATAAAAATTTCCAGGTTAGGAGTGGAAAACTAAAAAGATTATGTTTAGAGATATAGTGACGACACTATATTATTGCATAAACTGAATTCATGTACTTGTAATCCAAGAATCTTAGGGTACAACTTGTCTAAGTAAGTCTACTATTTTAAAAAAGAGCACTTTGTAAAGGTACTAGGGTAGACATTTGCTGCTGAATGGAGTGGATTCTTATCTTTGTCGCACACGCACTAGCCTTTATGTCACACCCCAAAACCGGAACGGCGGAAACGTTCTGGGGTGGAGGACGTCGTGTACAGTATCACAACAAAGCATAATAGTAAACAAGCAACAACATCCATTGCATTAATAGAATAATTTTAATACAAGCGTGTTCTGTATAGTATGTAAGACACCAAAATGAATGATCAAAATAAAAGACGAGTCTTGTATGTGCTCCATCTTCTCAAAAGCCTCATCGGTACCTGTCTACTGATGACCTGAGAATACAAGTTATTTTGAAAGAGTTTATCAGCATAACGCTGGTGAGTTCATAAGTATTTAGTGTCATTGCTTGTATGAAAATGTTTGTAACAACGTAGTGTAAATGTTCGTAGTTGTTTGTAAATATTTGTAAAAGTTCGAACTACCTAGAAAATCCTATATTTTCTAGTGCAATGTCGTCTTCTACCAAGACCCAACTATTTGTATGTTTGTTCTTTTGTAAAAGTAAGAGTTTTCCCCAGTGAAACTATCATTATGAAAATATAGTTTAAGACCTCACTTATGCGAGATGATTTCAAAATAACTGTAATAGGGGAGAAATAATGTTTTACCTCAGCAGTGACACTGCTGGCTGAAAATGATAAAAAAATGCAGACTCTATGTAGTATTAAATGTACAATACACCTCGGGGAGTCCGTTTTCCTTTAATTCTTAGTTGATTAATTAAAGGTTTGAATGTGAACTCGTATGTAACCATGCTGATCGACGGCTGAATAACTGATGACCCTCCGGTGTCATATGTAGTGAGGTAACATTCTGTCACCCCTTGGCCTTGTCGTCTGGGACTGTAGCTAGCAGTCGGGGTATGGGAGTGTCTGTCCCGTATAGATCTATACACACAATGCCCGCTCTCCCTCCAGGAGACTCTGGTTACAAAGTGATACCACAATGAAGTGTCGTATCGAGAAGTAGTATGTCACATTCTAATTATCGTATTCAAATGTTGGTATAGTATGTCATAGTGTAGTGATGTTTTCTCTGTACTAGTATATAGTATATCCTCTTGTATAGTGTATAGTATGTTCTCTTGTATAATGTATAGTATGTTCTGACTCGTGAATGTACTGACTCTTGTTTGGGTCGTTGTAATAGTAATAGTAAGTAGTAATCCCTTAACTATACCTATTATAGTTAAATAGTAATGTTGTTTGTATGCCTCTGCTACTCAAAGGTACTTGAACTGAAGTGAAGTCTTTTGTATCTAACACATATATACGATATATAACTAAGATTTCAACGACATTCAGACAAATAACAGGATACCCTAAGTCCAGAACCAAACAAGGAACAAGAAATAAGGTGAGCTATCAGTCCTAAGTCCTTCAAATCTTACTTATATAAATATATTACTATAGAGATGAGTCTGACAATAATGTAAGTTTAAAAAGGTTTGAAAACAGTTTTAACATCGAAAACAGTTTAATAAAGGGTTTTGAAGTGCTTGAAATCCATAAGTTTGATAGCAATTTGAAAGTAATAGAAAATCTTTCTGTTTGTTCTAGTCATTCATCACATGTGATTAAAACAATGGCTAGAATGTTTCAACTTGTATTCCCCCCCCCCCATAAAAGCATTTAAAATCATTTCAAAGGTTTATTAAGGGGTATGAACTCACCTGCAGTGAGTAGTTTGGATGGAAGTGCCGGATAGGATGCTAAGTGTCAAGTGAGGACTTGAGCACACACGGATCCTATGTAACATATAATTACACATATATGTATCTAATTAGTGTTTAAGCAACTAATTAAGCAAGCAAAGACACCCTAGGACATGGAAAACACTTTGATTCAAGTGCTAGAAGTACAAAGGGTTGCATCTAAGGGTTGTAGGGCTTTGCTTTTGAGTTTACGGTCCAACAGTAAACTCTCCATGAGTTTACGACCTAGGGTTTGCGGCCCTAATGGGTTTACGGCCGTAAACCCATGGTGACTTCTACCATTTTGATGTTCAAGGTCCTTAGTTCAAGTTGGAAGGGTTCTAGACCAAGTTTTTATGCCTTAGGAAGGAATAGTGGCACTAATGCACCACTTTGTAGAGTTTACGGCCCATGGTCATTCTCCATGAGTTTACGGCCGTAAACTCATGTGTGCTTAATTCTTTTGTTTGTTTAAGGTCCTATACTCCTCATGGAAGTGATCTAGACTTGGTTCCAAGGATTTAGAAGGGACTAGAGCTCATAATGGCCCCCTTATTAGGGTTTACGGCCCAAGGAGATTGCCTTGGCCGTAAACACCTTATGATCTTGTGTTTCTTGATGTTTTCTAGTTGTTTAACAAGTGTATCAAGCCTATAACAAGCCAAGGTAAGAGTACTTACAATATAGACGCTTGTAAGGGGGTTCACGGCCCAAGAACACTAGTGTGTGTTCTTGGTGAAATGAAGAATGCTTGAAGATCTAAGTAAAGGGGATGATTTCATGGATGAAATCACGTAAGATCACTAGATGATGAAGGATATCAACTAATCAAGGCAAGAAACACTTACATTTGTGAGGATTGGAAGGAAAATCTTGAAGATCCTTGGGAGAGAATCCGATTTATCTAGCTTGGAAGGTGAAGAATGAGCCAAAAATGACTAAGTGTCATATTTATACTCTTTAGAGTTTACGGCCGTAAACTCCATGTTAGGGCTGTAAACTCCAAACTCTTGCAGTTTTGAGACTTAAATGATGCACAATAAACTCTAAAGTATACTTCCTATAATTATCTCTTGAAGTACTAGGCTTTAGAACACTCAAACTGACTCCAAATAGCTTAAAAGTTAGCAGGAACAATCTGACTTCTATTGAAGTGAATGGTTGTACAAGATAGAAATTTCGAGTTGTCACATCATCCCCCTGTTAGAGGGAATTTCGTCCCAAAATTAGAGTTAAAGCAAATAAGTAGTTACAAATAACTAAGTAAAAAGATGAGGATATTTCAGTTTCATTTGATCCTCGCGTTCCCAAGTGAACTCTGGTCCTCGCTTGGCGTTCCAGCGAACCTTCACGATTGGGATACGACTTTGTTTCGTTCGCTTGACCTCTCGGTCCATGATCTCTATCGGTTCTTCCACGAAATTGAGGCTCTCGTTGATCTCGATCTCGTCGAGTTGGATTACAAGAGTCTCATCGGATAGGCACTTTTTCAAGTTCGAGACGTGGAAGGTAGGATGTACGTTACTAAGCTCGTGGGGTAGATTGAGTTTGTAAGCTACAGGGCCGATTCTGGCAAGAATCTCGAAAGGTCCTATGTATCTTGGATTTAGCTTTCCATGCTTTCCGAAGCGTATCAAGCCCTTCCAGGGTGAGACTTTCAAAAGGACTCGGTCTCCCACCTGGAATTCCAAAGGTTTCCTTCGTTTGTCTGCATAGCTTTTCTGTCGGTCTCTAGAGGCTTTCAATCGTTCACGAATCTGAACGATCTTCTCTGTCGTTTCCCGAATGATCTCCGGACCTGTGAGAGTGTTGTCAGGAACTCGTCCTTTAGCTAACTGAGTGTCTCCCACCTCAGCCCAGCACAAAGGGGATCTGCACTTCCGGCCATAGAGGGCTTCAAATGGAGCAGCCTTTATGCTCGTGTGATAACTGTTGTTGTAGGAAAACTCGACAAGGGGTAAATGAGTATCCCATGTCTTCCCAAAGTCGATCACGCAGGCTCGCAACATATCTTCCATGGTTTGGATAGTTCTCTCACTTTGCCCGTTGGTCTGTGGAAGGTAGGCTGTACTCATGTCCAACCTCATTCCTAAGGAGCTTTGCAGCGACTGCCAGAACCTCGAAGTGAATCTACTATCTCTATCGGAGATAATGGATATAGGGACACCATGCAGTCGTTCTATCTCCCGAATGTATGTTCTTGTGAGCTTCTCCATTTTGTCAGTTTCCTTGATGGGCAGGAAGTGTGCGGATTTGGTCAACCTATCGACGATGACCCAAATGGTATCAAGTCCACCCGTTGTCTTGGGCAACTTGGTTATGAAGTCCATAGTGATCCGCTCCCACTTCCACTCAGGTATCTCCGATTGCTGAAGTAGACCTGATGGCTTCTGGTGTTCGACCTTGACCTTGGCGCAAGTAAGGCATTTACTTACGAAGGTAGCAATCTCTGCTTTCATGTTAGGCCACCAGTATGACTTTTTAAGATCTAGATACATCTTATCTGAACCCGGGTGGACGGAATATCGAGTGTTGTGCGCTTCCTTCATGACCAAGTCTCTGAAGCCACCGTGTTTCAGTGTCCAGATCCTGTCCATGAGGTATAAAGCTCCGCCACCCTTGACTTCTAAGTTCTTATCCATTCCTCGTAAAGATTCACCCACCACATTTTCAGGTTTAAAGGCTTCGAGCTGAGCCTCCTTAATTTGTGTGGACAGATGTGAATGGATAGTCATAGTTAATGAATTGGCTCTTCGACCAGAATATTCTTTCCGACTTAGGGCGTCTGTTACTACGTTGGCTTTACCCGGATGATAACGAATTTCGCATTCGTAGTCATTGAGTAGTTCGACCCACCGTCGTTGTCTCATATTGAGCTCCTTCTGGTTGAATATATGTTGTAGGCTTTTGTGGTCTGTAAAGATAGTGCTCTTCGTACCATACAGGTAATGTCTCCAGATCTTCAGGGCGAACACAACCGCTCCTAATTCGAGATCGTGTGTGGTGTATGTGACATCCCCATTTTCACGGCCAGAAAAGACCGATTTTGTTTATGCTTTATAAAAATCAGAGTATCTCTTTTAATAAAAGTGTTGCGGAATTTATTCCCAGTAAAACATGATAAATACGTTATCAAAGCATTTCCAAAGAAATGTATTTTTATTCATTTTCAAAATCTTGGGATGTCGTTGTCAATAAAGAAACATAAGCATAAGCAGAACTTACATTCATTTACACTAGTGATCTACATCTCTTTTAAATCCCTCAGTGTAAAGTAGCTTCATATCGACACCTGTGATACAAATAAGCTTGAGTGGGTCAGGTTGGGAAACCTGGTGAGTACATATGGTTTTCAACCCACAATAATATAATTATTATGTTAAACATCAAACAATCAACCCAATTACCCATCCCCCATTATCTTCTTTACTCTTAAGGATCTATCCTAAGATTCAGTTATTCCTCGTTCATTCATTCCTAAGGAGTATCCTAAGGAATCGGAACTAAGTCTGCATAGTCACCAGGGTTTATCTCGTTTATTGACAACATCGTTTTTAAGAGTCCACTCGTAATACCTGTCAATGGGTTTTTAGAGTACACCGGGTGAACACATCGTTCACAACACCTACAGGTTGCGAGCCTGCTAGTGTTCCACTAGACTGTCTAGAATAGTCCGTGGTTGTCATCCATACTCTGCTAGATGACGGGGCCATCGCTTGGGTCATCGTTTGGTCATCGCTTTGGCTCATCGCTTAGGTCATCGCTTTGGCTCATCGCTTAGGTCATCGCTTCGCACCATATTTTATCACTCATATATCATCGCTCATCGTTCATCTCATCTTTCATCACTCATCATTTATCTCATCTTTCATCGCTCATCATTTATCTCACCTCTAATCCACCCATGTTTTACCCAACACATTTTGTAGATATAAAATACATATACAGTTTATATCATTTAAAACATGTATAAAACGTTTCATCCAGCATAGACAGCAAGTATTCATACAGTATACACACATAGCACGTAATTTATATAAAATACTTCATATCTATGTGTAAGATGAAAGTAACTATGCACTCACCTAATAAGGTGGTGATTCTGAATTCGGACAGCGCTTTGTTACTTCTTAAAACAATTTCCCTTGACAAAACCTAGTATCATTACCACTAGGGTTTAGCTCAATATTCACCGAGACTAATTAATAGTCTAGCTATTATTATTATTATATAAACGTTAAGCAACACTCTTATATAACTCATAATAATAGCCCAAACAATTATTTTAAGGTCCTAATAACATTACTATATTAAAACATAAGCTATACTAAAGATAGGTTAGGTGTAGCTCACTTACAGCGGGTTTTTTCGCAAAAACCGGGCTTCGCTAGGGGGTTTACCTAGGCTTTAGGGGGGGTTTGGGAGGCTAGAGAGAGAAACTACAGAGAGAAAGTGAGTTTGGGAGGTGTGAAGAAATGGCAAGACCCGGAACCTCTATTTATAGTGAAAATATCTGATGGACTCCCCGAGTCTTGACACAAACTCGCCGAGTTGGTGCATGTGGCAGCCTTCTGGTGGTGTCACGTGTCCTCTTTCTGGTGGTGCCACGTCACCCAAACTCGCGTATCAGCCTCCCGACTTAGAAAAATCATAACTCTCGCATACGAGCTCTGTTTTCGACGTTCTTTTTTTCACGCGTAGGTAAAATCAAGATCTACAACTTTCATTTAGACTCCGTCGGCTAATTCTCGACCGATCTTAAATTTAATAGTAGGAGGAGATTAGACTGTTAAATGACCGCGAAGAATTTGTAAATCCTTCATACGGACTCCGTTTTCGTCTGTCTTTTTATCGTTGAGTTCCTATTAATGAGATCTTCAACTCTCATTTAGGTCACGTAAGCCAAAAACCGCTCGAACTAAAATTCGAGTTTCGGGTTGTACAATGCTAAGCCGAAACTTCGAAAAATCATAACTTCCTCGTACGAAGTCAGATTTGGGCGTTCTTTTTATGGACGCTCTCGGTTTAACGTTTTCTACGACTTTTGTTTAGATTACTAAGGCTAGAAGTCGCTCTATCGTAAATTCACTATTTACATCTCCCGGTGCCGTGCCGGTTTTGCCGTAAAACTTCGACGGGCCATAACTTCTTCGTTATAACTCGGATTTCGGCGTTCTTTATATGTACGGAACCCTAGGAACATATACTATCACTTGGTTAAGATTACTCCTTCTAAATAATCTTTTGTCGAAAAGTCGTTTTCGACCCCTATTATCTCTAAATTGACTAGCCCGGATCTACGGGCGTTACAATTATCTCCCCCTTAGGATGATTACGTCCCAGAATCATCAAGGAAACAGGATTGTATAATGACTCCATACGTTATATCTTCATCCTAGGTAATAACTGTAACTTCTATGTTGATTCGAATAAGTATCTAACTCTTGGACTCCTTGACTGCAGGCGGTGCTCAATCTTGCTCCCGTATCTGTCTCATGTTAGACCTTTAATCATGACCTTCATGTGACAACCTCGCTCTTTATCAGAGACTCCTTCTTCTTCTTAAGAAACTTAAGATAAGTTTATTTGATTACTACAATGGACCGATGTGTCATATTCTAATTACCTATCATCGTATGTTGCAACGCTCAGACTCATGTCTCTTAGAGTCAAATTCCGGAATGGAATATACTTTCCTTCATGTTCTGATCATATCTTAAAAGGTAGCATTTCTAGCTACAAGCAATTATTGCGATACCTCTACCGATCGCTTTTATTTTAATCTTTCGGCTTATGCCACATCAAACTTGGTTCTCTGAAACACGTATCATACTCATCGTAGTCGGACTCAATTCGTTATGACCACTAGGGTCGGAAACACACTCATCTTCTTAGTCATTACCGAAACGATGGTAACGACATACTTGAATAAAACGAAATCAATTACTAGCTTCTTGGTAACCTTGTGACTTTCCCTGATCCAAGCGTGAGTCCTGTGCTTCCGGTAGTATATGCATCTACTACCTTTCACACCTACTCATACTCGTCCCAAGTATTGTCTCGCAGTTTTCCAAGTCACCATTCAAGAAAATCACATAACAACTTAACACATCAGATAGCAAAACGAAGGTCTTATATTATTCCTTGAAACGATTACATAGGTGTTCAAGCTCACCCTAGACTATGCCTCTAACAGGCTACATCATACGATACTATGGCTACTACATAACTTGATCTTCGGATGTGAAGTCCTCATCCTTGACTCCTCGCGTTGTTATCTGCTTCGTCGAGGATCATGTGAAATGCCCTTGGTTTTGGTCGTGCATTTGGCCTTGCTGCTTCGTTTTTCTTTGGGCAGTCTCCAGAAATATGCCCTTCTTTGTTACATCCGAAGCATACCTTCTTGTTGAATATGCACTCGTTGGCGTAATGGCCAGACTTTCCACACTTGAAACATATCACCTCTTCGCCATATTTTCCTAACTGTTTCTTCTTGCATTTATCACACCATTTTGCTTCACTTCCCCCCTCCTCCAGACTTCAGGAATTTTTTCTCCTTGTTGGACCTTGAAGATCCTTCATGCTTCCTTTTCTCGCCAACTTCAGCTCTCTCCAGACCCTTCTCTATTATCTGGGTCTCCACATTCTTAGCAGCCCAGATGGCAGCTTTCAAGGTGGTTGCTTGCTTGACCATTGGACCAAAGTCCGCTGGTAATCCATGGGCAAACTTGTTGACCTTGGAGAGCTCAATTGGAACTAGGTAAGGAACAAGCTTCATCTTCTCCGTAAAACTTGCAGCATACTCAGTGACACTCATCCTTCCTTTCTTTAGATTTTGGAACTCATTGTTGATCTCCAGAAGATCCTGCTCAGAGCAGTACTGCATTTTCAGTTGCACCAGGAAATCTTCCCAAGACATCTTGCTTGCTTCTCCTTTGGGCATCGTATTAGCTAGTAGCTTCCACCAACTCAGTACTCCAGACTTTAACAGAGGAACCGGGAGAGCGGTCTTTTGCCTGTTGCTACACTCGCAACTCTCAAACATTATCTCCATCACGGAGATCCAGTCCATAACTTCCACCGGTGTTGGGCTTCCAGAAAGACTCGGGGGTTTGGATGCCATGAAATCCTTGTACTTGCATCCACGTCCGTCATTTCCTCCATCTTGGTTGTTTCTCCTAATCACCGGCGGGTCAGCTTGACCAACGGTCCTGCTGTAGTTCCCTTCCTCAGATTGCTCGGGGATCGGCTCAGGTTGCTCAATGGGCATGGTAGGTTCGTCCCTATTTTCATGCAACATCTGCCTCATTTCTTCCCTTTGTTCAGCTAACATAGCCCGAATCATGGCTTGTACTCCAGCCATGGTGATTGGTTCGGATGCAGCTTCTACTACAACAGGTATTTGCTCAACCACTGGAGGTTGATTCCTGTTTCCATTCGCGTTCCCGACACCACTTCGGGTTCTTGCCATTTCGATCTATACACCAATTTAAACGTTTGGTGTGTAGTGACGAGAATTTAGATAGGAAAGATTTTATTTACGATTGACGTGTAAATCTCCCTATTACTCTGAAAAGTTGCATGCCAGTTCTAATATCGTAATTAAACGTTTAGAAATCTGAGCACATAAAATTTCCAGATCCGGTCGGCAACAGACCATAGATCCGATCAGACGTTTAGCATCATAAATCATTTAGCACATAAAAGCATGTTAGGCATTTTCCCTAAATTAGCTAGTGGTTGTGTCTATTCAGGTGTATTACCTAAATTTTGTTAGACATACTCCTCACAACCATCGCTTAGCATTCTAAGTTTAAGTCTACAAATCCTACAAATTCCTATTTCGCTTAAACTAATGCTCTGATACCAACTGTGACATCCCCATTTTCACGACCAGAAAAGACCGATTTTGTTTATGCTTTATAAAAATCAGAGTATCTCTTTTAATAAAAGTGTTGCGGAATTTGGTCCCAGTAAAACATGATAAATACGTTATCAAAGCATTTCCGAAGAAATGTATTTTTATTCATTTTCAAAACCTTGGGATGTCGTTGTCAATACAGAAACATAAGCATAAACACAACTTACATTTATTTACACTAGTGATCTACATCTCTTTTAAATCCCTCAGTGTAAAGTAGCTTCATATCGACACCTGTGATACAAATAAGCTTGAGTGGGTCAGGTTGGGAAACCTGGTCAGTACATAGGGTTTTCAACCCACAACAATATAATTATTATGTTAAACATCAAACAATCAACCTAATTACCCATCCCCAATTATCTTCTTTACTCTTAAGGATCTATCCTAAGATTCAGTTATTCCTCGTTCATTCATTCCTAAGGAGTATCCTAAGGAATCGGTACTAAGTCTGCATAGTCACCAGGGTTTATCTCGTTTATTGACAACATCGTTTTTAAGAGTCCACTCGTAATACCTGTCAATGGGTTTTTAGAGTACACCGGGTGAACACATCGTTCACAACACCTACAGGTTGCGAGCCTGCTAGTGTTCCTCTAGACTGTCTAGAATAGTCTTTGGTTGTCATCCATACTCTGCTAGATGACGGGGCCATCGCTTGGGTCATCGTTTGGCTCATCGCTTAGGTCATCGCTTTGGCTCATCGCGTTGGCTCATCGCTTCGCACCATATTTTATCACTCATATATCATCGCTCATCATTCATCTCATCTTTCATCGCTCATCATTTATCTCATCTTTCATCGCTCATCATTTATCTCACCTCTATTCTACCCATGTTTTACCCAACACATTTTGTAGATATAAAATACATATATAGTTTATATCATTTAAAACATGTATAAAATGTTTCATCCAGCATAGACAGCAAGTATTCAGACAGTATACACACATAGCACGTAATTTATATAAAATACTTCATATCTATGTGTAAGATGAAAGTAACTATGCACTCACCTGATAAGGTGGTGATTCTGAATTCGGACAACGCTTTGTTACTTCTTAAAACAATTTCCCTTGACAAAACCTAGTATCATTACCACTAGGGCTTAGCTCAATATTCACCGAGACTAATTAATAGTCTAGCTATTATTATTATTATATAAGCGTTAAGCAACACTCTTATATAACTCATAATAATAGCCCAAACAATTATTTTAAGGTCCTAATAACATTACTATATTAAAACATAAGCTATACTAAAGATAGGTTAGGCGTAGCTCACTTACAGCGGGTTTTTCGCAAAAACCAGGCTTCGCTGGAGCAGCGTTCCCGAGCCGAAAGGCTCTTTGCTTGGGACTCCGGGAGCCTCAAGGCTTCCTTCGGGTGCTAGGGGGTTTACCTAGGCTTTAGGGGGGGTTTGGGAGGCTAGAGAGAGAAACTAGAGAGAGAAAGTGAGTTTGGGAGGTGTGAAGAAATGGAAAGACCCGGCACCTCTATTTATAGTGAAAATATTTGATGGACTCGCCGAGTCTTGACACAAACTCGCCGATTTGGTGCATGTGGCAGCCTTCTGGTGGTGCCACGTGTCCTCTTTCTGGTGGTGCCACGTCACCCAAACTCGCGTATCAACCTCCCGACTTAGAAAAATCATAACTCTCGCATACGAGCTCCATTTTGAACGTTATTTTTTTCCACGCGTAGGTAAAATCAATATCTACAACTTTCATTTATACTCCGTCGGCTAATTCTTGACTGATCTTAAATTTAATAGTAGGAGGAGATTAGACTGTTAAATGACCGCGAAGAATTTGTAACTCCTTCATAGGGACTCCGTTTCCGTCTGTCTTTTTATCGTTGAGTTCCTATTAATGAGATCTTCAACTCTCATTTAGGTCGCGTAAGCCAAAAACCGCTCGAACTAAAATTCGAGTTTCGGGTTGTACACTGCTAAGCCGAAACTTCGAAAAATCATAACTTCCTCATACGAAGTCAGATTTGGGCGTTCTTTTTATGGACGCTCTCGGTTTAACGTTTTCTACGACTTTTGTTTAGATTGCTAAGGCTAGAAGTCGCTCTATCGTAAATTCACTATTTTCGTCTCCCGGTGCCGTGCCGGTTTTGCCGTAAAACTTCGACGAACCATAACTTCTTCGTTATAACTCGGATTTCGGCGTTCTTTATATGTACGAAACCCTTGGAACATATACTATCACTTGGTTAAGATTAATCCTTCTAAATAATCTTTTGTCGAAAAGTCATTTTCGACCCCTATTATCTCTAAATTGACTAGCCCGGATCTACGGGCGTTACAATGTAGTTGACCTTGTGTGTCTTTAGCTGTCTTGAGGCGTAGGCGATGACTTTACCTCGTTGCATCAGAACACAGCCGAGCCCCTGGTTGGATGCATCGCAGTATACTACGAAGTCTTCTATCCCTTCGGGGAGGGATAGTATCGATGCGGTGCATAAGGCTCGCTTCAGCGTTTGAAACGCCTTCTCTTGTTTCTCTTCCCAATCAAAGGCCACACCTTTCTGGGTCAATGTCGTAAGAGGTTTCGCAATTCGTGAGAAGTTCTGTATGAATCTGCGATAGTAGCCAGCGAGGCCTAGAAATTGACGAATTTCTTTAGGCGTCTTCAGTGCGGACCAGTTCTCGATGGCTTTAATTTTGGAGGGGTCCACGTGGATTCCTTCTTCGCTAACCACGTGACCTAAGAATTCGACTCTGCGGATCCAAAATTCGCATTTAGAGAACTTCGCATAGAGTTTCTCTGATCGTAAGGTTCCTAGGACTTATCGCAGATGATCACTATGCTCCTCCTTGCTTCGAGAGTAGACAAGTATATCATCGATGAAGACAATGACGAACTGATCTAAGTAAGGACGGCATACCCTATTCATCAAGTCCATGAACACTGCGAGGGCATTGGTCAATCCGAATGGCATCACTACGAACTCGTAGTGTCCATAACGAGTTCGGAAGGCTGTCTTCGGAACATCCTCCTCAAGCACTTGTAACTGGTGATACCCGGATCATAGATCAATCTTAGAAAAGTAGCTCGCCCCTTGCAGCTGGTTGAACAAATCGTCTATGCGAGGTAGAGGGTAACGATTCTTGACTGTAAGCTTGTTGAGTTCCCTATAGTCGATGCACATACGGAACGACCGGTCTTTCTTCTTCACGAATAAGACTGGTGCTCCCCAGGGTGAGAATCTTAGTCTTATAAAGCCCTTGCTGAGCAGTTCGTTAAGTTGGCCGGACAGTTCTTGCATCTCAGCAGGTGCTAGACGATAGGGTGATTTGGCTACGGGGGTAGCCCCTGGAATTAAGTCAATTCTGAATTCGACTTGGCGTTGGGGAGGTACACCCGGTAGTTCTTCTGGAAAGACGTCGGGGAAGTCGCGTACTACGGGGAGGTCTTTAGGTCTCTTGTTTTCTGGGTCACATCGAGTACGTGTGCAAGGAATGTGTGATATTCCTTACGCAAGTACTTCTGGGCTTGAATACTTGAGATGATACGAAGGCTCGTACTGGGTTTGTCTCTGTAGATCAACAAGGTTTCGTTATTCGGTAGGTTTAGGCGGACTGCTTTCCCGAAACATAGGATATCGGCGCGATAAAGACTCAACCAGTCCATGCCTATAATGACGTCGAAACTCTTGATAGCCACTGGTATGAGGTCGATTGGGAATGAATGGCTATCTAGCGTGAGGGAACAACCTATGTAAATCTCGTTAGAATTCTCTGTTTTTCCGTTAGCCATTTCTACGACGAAGGTTTCTTTTAGTGCTTGCGGTGCTTGATTAAGTAAGTGTTTAAATTTTTGGTTTACGGAGCTCCTCTCTTCCCCACTATCAAATAGGATACAAGCATATGAGTTATCGAGAAGGAACGTACCCATGACTACGGTGGGGTGTGCCACGGCTTCATTATGGCCCATAGCAAGTAGTCTTCCTGCTCCTCCCGCATTCCCAGCTTTCGGACAGTTTCTTTTGAAGTGCCCTGTCTCGCCACACCCGTAGCAGGTCTGGCTGACTCCTGCACCGGGGACCTGGGTGTTAGGTTTGGGAGGCGCTCTGCAAAATCGGGCGGTATGGCCCTTCCGGTCGCAATTAGTGCAGTGCATTTCCCGGCAGAGGCCGTTATGATGGAAATTGCACTTGGTGCACTTGGGTAGGCTCCCTGCATATGGTTTGGCTGGTACAGGGGCAACAGGGGTGGTGGCAGCATGGACAGCCACAGTCTGTTGGTTCTTGGAAGAGGGTTGAGCTGATTTGCCCTTCTTTTGGTCCCAACACTTTCTCTTGTTGTCAGCTGTTTTGGTTGGTGCAGGGGCAGCCATTGTAGTCGTTGTTAGAGTAGAAGGAACCTCGTGATCAATAAGCCTTTGGGCCAATTCCTTGGCACTGTCAAAGGTCGCAGGGTGTGATGCTAGAACGTTCCCTCGGTACGGGAGCACTAAACCCCAGATGTATCTCTCGACTTTCTTGCTTTCAGTGGGGACCATGTTGGGACATAGGGTCACCAGGTCGCTGAATCTGGCCATATAAGCCACTATGTCGGAACCCTTCATCTTAAGGTTCCACAGTTCCTCCTCGAGTTTCTGAATTTCGCCCCTCGGGCAGTACTCTTTCGCCATCAGATCCTTCAGTGTCTCCCAGCCCATAGCGTTAGCTGCTACCAGTGAGAGTGATTTGACATGGCCATTCCACCATGTCAGGGTCCTTTCGGTGAAGGTGCAAGCAGCGAACTTTATCTTGCTTCCTTCAGGGCATGAGCACATCTCGAAGACTGCTTCTGTTCTCTCGATCCATTGGGACAGTGCAATGATCCCTCCGGTTCCGTTGAAGTATGTTGGTTTGCAGCTGATGAAATCTTTATAGGTACACTCCCGTGTACGTGGGTGGATTTCACCATGGCTAGAGTTGGTGCCCGTTCCAGCTCCACTTGCACCCCCATAATTTACTTGAGCCATGGTTGTGGTCACAGCTGCGATTACAGCTGCCTGAAGCATCACCGCATCGAACTGCGGAGGTGGTGGTGGTGGTGAAGTTTGATTTACAGGCGTGCCTCTGGTCGGACGCTTTCGAGGCAGCATCTTTTACTGAAAGTTTATAGAGATGATGATAATAGTAAGAATCAATTGCAAGTATGATGAGAGTGTTTCATGGACTAAATCGCCATAGTCCAACTATTAGATAGAGGCATAACAATAGAGTAGGGAAACACAAGGGTAAGGACTTTCCAATAGATTAGATAACTGCCAATATTACTGGTATTAATGATGTAAAATGAGTTCGGGAAAGATGACCTAACAGTAGGTCTTACATCAAACCATAAGGGAAAATGTTGACAGTTTAGGAGTCTAGTTAGAGTACTTCAAAAGTTAGGAATAATTTACAGACAAGTGCTCCAAAGAGCACCGAAAAGAAAGGCTATTCCTTATCCCAAAAGAAAAGATGAGTCGACATCTTCTACCGGAGACGGGTATCCCTTGGGCGAAACCTCAAGTCTGCCAGTTGACACACAACTTTCTGAAGATGTCGCTCATGCGCCCTCTGGCGTACTCGGAGTTCCATGACTTCGGCTCCGGATGCGGCTAGCTACTCGGTCGATGGCTGCTCAACCTTGCTCTACATTCCGAGCAATCCTACAGACCATGATGGGCAGGACTCGGTCAGCTGAGCCTCCCTCGTTTATGTTGTAAAAGCTTCGGTCTCCGTTGAAGGCTAAGGGCTGACCCTGCTTATCGCTCCAACGGTTCAAGGTTGTTGCCCACAAGGGTGTGGGGCCTTGAAATGCTGGTCGGGGGTTGAGGTTTGGGACTCGAGCCTGTTGGGGCAGGTTGTTGACTTCTGGCTTGGAGTCAGATACATCCGAAAAACCTTCTGCGAGGTGATCATCCAAAGGGATTGGATGCTCCTCTTCTGGCTCATCATCGAGCCACCCACCATTGCCTTGGTTGGGAAAATACAGATCGTCGGGGAGATGGAAGCCATCCATGATGTCTACGCGAGAAAAGGGGTATAAGAATAGTTTGTAGACGTACTAAATATGATAACTATAAGACGGCCCTTTTCAGTTTGCACATAAGTAATTATAGTAACACAAAATACTCCTATAGTATTTTAGGTTTATGTTATGTTTCTAATGTTCTGGTTGTAGTGGTATTGGTAAGTTTTTAGACTTGTTGCAACACCACAATCGTTCTTAGGCACATGCTAGTCACTCCTCGGAAAATATAGTTGATCAGGCTATATCCCCCTAGATTTGACCATATGTCTCTAAGCCTAATTGTGTTGTTCAACAATCGTAATACTTTTGTTCTGTTCTAGTATGATACTGACACTGGTATGAATAGATGTATATATACTTAGTTAAATATTTTATTATTTAAAAGTATAATCTCTTGGTCAGAGTGTTTTAATCCCGTTGTGTTTATAGTTTGTATATCTTTTATGGGTTGATATACTCGATTCACTATAAACAATGCTCTGATACCAATCTGTCACACCCCAAAACCGGAACGGCGGAAACGTTCTGGGGTAGAGGACGTCATGTACAGTATCACAACAAATCATAATAGTAAACAAGCAACAACATCCATTGCATTAATAGAATAATTTTAATACAAGCGTGCTCTGTATAGTATGTAAGACACCAAAATGAATGATCAAAATAAAAGATGAGTCTTGTATGTGCTCCATCTTCTCAAAAGCCTCATCGGTACCTGTCTACTGATGACCTGAGAATACAAGTTATTTTGAAAGAGTTTATCAGCATAACGCTGGTGAGTTCATAAGTATTTAGTGTCATTGCTTGTATGAAAATGTTTGTAACAACGTAGTGTAAATTTTCGTAGTTGTTTGTAAATGTTTGTAAAAGTTCGAACTCCCTAGAAAATCCTATATTTTCTAGTGAAATGTGGTCTTCTACCAAGACCCAACTCTTTGTATGTTTGTTCTTTTGTAAAAGTAATAGCTTTCCCCAGTGAAACTATCATTATGAAAATATAGTTTAAGACCTCACTTATGCGAGATGATTTCAAAATAACTGTAATAGGGGAGAAATAATGTTTTACCTCAGGAGTGACACTGCTGGCTGAAAATGATAAAAAATGCAGACTCCACGTAGTATTAAATGTACAATACACCTCGAGGAGTCCGTTTGCCTTTAATTCTTAGTTGGTTAATTAAAGGTTTGAACGTGAACTCGTATGTAACCATGCTGATCGACGGCTGAATAACTGATGACCCTCCGGTGTCATATGTAGTGAGGTAACATTCTGTCACCCCTTGGCCTTGTCGGCTGGGACTGTAGCTAGCAGTCGGGGTGTGGGAGTATCTGTCCCGTATAGATCTATACACACAATGCCCGCTCTCCCTCCATAAGACTCTGGTTACAAAGTGATACCACAATTAAGTGTCGTATCGAGAAGTAGTATGTCACATTGTGATTATCGTATTCAAATGTTGGTATAGTATGTCATAGTGTAGTGATGTTTTCTCTGTACTAGTATATAGTATATCATCTTGTATAGTGTATAGTATGTTCTCTTGTATAATGTATAGTATGTTCATACTCGTGAATCTACCGACTCTGGTTTGGGTCGTTGTAATAGTAATAGTGAGTAGTAATCCCTTAACTATACCTATTATAGTTAAATAGTAATGTTGTTTGTATGCCTCTGCTACTCAAAGGTACTTGAACTGAAGTGAAGGCTTTTTTATCCAACACATATATACGATATATAACTAAGATTTCAATGACATCCGGACAAATAACAGTATACCCTAAGTCCACAACCAAACAAGGAACATGAAATAAGGTGAGCTATCAGTCCTAAGTCCTTCAAATCTTACTTATATAGATATATTAGTATAGATATGAGTTTGACAATAATGTAAGTTTAAAAAGGTTTGAAAACAGTTTTAAGATCAAAAACAGTTTAATAAAGGGTTTTGAAGTGCTTGAAATCCATAAGTTTGATAGCAATTTGAAAGTAATAGAAAATATTTCTATTTGTTCTAGTCATTAATCACATGTGATTAAAACAATGGCTAGAATGTTTCAACTTGTATTCCCCCCCCCCCATAAAAGCATTTAAAATCATTTCAAATGTTGATTAAGGGGTATGAACTCACCTGCAGTGAGTAGTTTGGATGGAAGTGTCGGATAGGATGCTAAGTGCCAAGTGAGGACTTGAGCACACACGGATCCTATGTAACATATAATGACACATATATGTATCTAATTAGTGTTTAAGCAACTAATTAAGCAAGCAAAGACACCCTAGGACATGTAAAACACTTTGATTCAAGTGCTAGAAGTACAAAGGGTTGCATCTAAGGGTTGTAGGGCTTTGCTTTTGAGTTTACGGTCCAAGAGTAAACTCTCCATGAGTTTACGGCCTAGGGTTTGCGTCCCTAATGGGTTTACGGCCGTAAACCCATGGTGACTTCTACCATTTTGATGTTCAAGGTCCTTAGTTCAAGTTGTAAGGGTTCTAGACCAAGTTTTTAAGCCATAGGAAGGAATAGTGGCACTAATGCACCACTTTGTAGAGTTTACGGCCCATGATCATTCTCCATGAGTTTACGGCCGTAAACTCATGTGTGCTTGATTCTTTTGTTTGTTTAAGGTCCTATACTCCTCATGGAAGTGATCTAGACTTGGTTCTAAGGCTTTAGAAGGGACTAGGGCTCATAATGGCCCTCTTATTAGGGTTTACGGCCCAAGGAGATTGCCTCGGCCCAAGGAGATTGCCTTGGCCGTAAACACCTTATGATCTTGTGTTTCTTGATGTTTTCTAGTTGTTTAACAAGTGTATCAAGCCTATAACAAGCCAAGGTAAGAGTACTTACAATATAGAAGCTTGTAAGGGGGTTCACGGCCCAAGAACACTAGTGTGTGTTCTTGGTGTTCTTGGTGAAATGAAGAATGCTTGAAGATCTAAGTAAAGGGGATGATTTCATGGATGAAATCACGTAAGATCACTAGATGATGAAGGATATCAACTAATCAAGGCAAGAAACACTTACATTTGTGAGGATTGGAAGGAAAATCTTGAAGATCCTTGGGAGAGAATCCGATTTCTCTAGCTTGGAAGGTGAAGAATGAGCCAAAAATGACTAAGTGTCATATTTATACTCTTTAGAGTTTACGGCCGTAAACTCCATGTTAGGGCTGTAAACTCCAAACTCTTGGAGTTTTGAGACTTAAATGATGCACAATAAACTCTAAAGTATACTTCCTATAATTATCTCTTGAAGTACTAGGCTTTAGAACACTCAAACTGACTCCAAATAGCTTAAAAGTTAGCAGAAACAATCTGACTTCTATTTAAGTGAATGGTTGTACAAGATAGAAATTTCGACTTGTCACACTTTATGCCAATTGATTTTTGTTTCACAACTTGTTCATGGGGTTTTATTCCTCTTCATCTTATACTTCCACCTCCAAGCTTTGGGTCATGTTAGATAGGCCCATGGTGATTTATTCGATGATTCCCAATTCATCATTGATGGTGTGGTTCTGATTGGCGTTGCACGAGTGGCTAGGGTAGGTATGGCGAAATTAGATTATGTCTCGAGGGGAGGGATAGGTAGTAGAGCCTTTTCCTCATTATTGGGCCTTTCTTCTTCTGACTCCTCCTTTGAATGTCGTTCGACCTCTTTATGTAAATAGTTCATCGTCAACCTCATCCTTCTTACTTTCATACTCTAAGTAACCGACTTACTCCTTAGCAGGATTCGTCTATTCCTCAGTAGTATCGTCTTCCTCGAAGGACTCAGAAAGGTCCTCATAGGGCTCTTATGGAGACTCGGTTGGCTCTTCAGTTGCATCAGAGGAACCATCTTCCTTGTACAGTTCCTTGTCGAGGGTCAAATGATGGCTTTTTAGGAAAAATGGGTGTCCTTAATTGAAGAGAATGTGGCACGACCTGATCTTTTTCTGGAAATGGTTTTGTTACTTTGTTTCCAAGATCTACCATACTCGTGTGGCAATCTTGTGGATCCTAAGATTTATCCATCTTAGTTAGTGATGGTCTAAATAGTGGGGTTCGAGGTTCCATGGGATTCTCGAGAGTTTAGTCTATCAACTATTATATTTAAGATTAGTTGTATATCAGTCTAACAATAGTTAAGCATATGTGCGCAGTCTATGCCTAGTTCTGGTTCGGCCCATATATTATGCTAACCTTAGATATCGTATTTGACCTAAACCCTTGAGTTTGGTTTCTATGGGTTTTGTTGTATATACTTAGGTGTTTCACATTGAGCAACAGAGTTTACATATATAAATCTATATCCGAAGTTTGTTTATGTGTTTTATTAATTCACGTTATCCACTTCAAGACTATAAAGTAAGGATCAGCCACATAGGAAAAGTCGGAGGGCAGGATCATTTTAGCATATAGCCATTCTGAAATCCAGCAACCTAAAGCGGCAAGTATGTTCTTGACACCTCACCTGTAAGTAGTCAATTAGTAGTGTAATCAATAATAATACTTTTATTTGTAAGTTTGAGGACAAACGTAATCGGTGTATAAGTCCTAGGTTATAGTCGTAATTTCCTAAGAAACTACTACTCACTATAGTCAATACCTCTGATACCAATCTGTCACACCCCAGTCAGCGGCGGAAACACCAGGCTGTGCGACGTTAGAATGTTGGATCACATACATTGAACATACATTGAACAATACAAAACAATATATAATATAAAGGGAAATCTTTGAAAAAATCCTAAAATTTTACCATAATTTATGAAAAAGTCCCAAACTATAATTTGTTTACGAAAAAACATGAATTACCGGTAGAAATGGTGATTTGACCCCCTTTTCCCGGTTTACCGGTTTTATTAATTACCTGGTTTCATTAAAGTCCCGTTATTTTACCATAATTTACGAATAATTCCCAAACTAAAATTTAGAGATGATTTGACACTTTTCTCCCTGTAACATACATTTTACCGGTTTCATTGCTAATCTGGACACCTAGTCATTAAATGAGCCGATGAGATTGATATGTTGGGTTATATAATGCTATGTTTACCATAAAACTTGATATCCTGATGCATTGTATATTTTTTGGAATATAAAATGCATCCAACGAAGACTGCAATAATTACATAAACTGGCAACAACTTCGTCATTTTTACGTTTATAAGAAATTTCAAATTGTCTATGTAAGCTTATGTAACCCAATATATCCATCTCATCAGACATCAACTCATTTCTTGGTGTTTTTTCCCTGGAAACACACATTTTATTGGTTTCATTGCTGACCTAGATACATAGTCATAAATGAGCCGATGAGATGGGTATCATTTTTACAATAAATGTAGCATTATATAACTTATCGTATCCATCTTATCAACTAATTTAATGTCTAGGTGTCCAAATCAGCAATGAAACTGATAAAATGTATGTTACATGAAGAAAAGGGTCAAATCATCACTAAATTTTAGTTTGGGACTTATTCGTAAATTAGGTAAAATAATGGGACTTTAATGAAACAGGTAAGTAATGAAATCGGTAAACCGGGAAAAAGTGGTCCAATCTCTATTTTTACCGGTAATTCATGCTTTTTCGTAAACAAATTTTAGTTTTGAACTTTTCCGTAAATTAGTGTAAAATTTTAAGACTTTTTCGAAGATTTCCCTAATATAAATATCACTTCCATTATGGATTAAACATTACACCAAAATAATTTGTTTTTTTTTTTAAAAAATACTAGACTTTTTAATAAAAAAGGGGGCCTTAATAGTTAGACATAACCATAGATGACAACAAGCTTTCAGTAGCTCCATCGATCAACTGCTACTTCAGGCAGTGCAAGCTTTCATCTATTGGTTTTCTAGGAATACATGTAGTTTTGAAAACGTCAACATAATGTCAGTAAGTTCATAGGTTTGAATATTATACTTTGAAAAATACTTTTTATACATAACTTTGTTAAGTTGTATAAGTATTGTGATTTATATTGTTAGGATACCTTTAATTTGAAAATAGTATTCTACTAATTATAGGTATTATTGCTTTTCTATTTCTTTCATCATTCATCTTATATACTACTGAAATATTAGGGTATTCTTATCTCAGTAGTATGCTTATGGAAAGGTGTACTTCTATTCTTAAGAATAGATTGACCGAGATTGAACTTTCAAACTCAATGTAGGTTAATTGGATACCGTCCAAACATAAACTTTATAACTGTTTACTTAAGACGTGAATATCAAAGTTACAATGAGTTCCCATAATAAAGCTTTTGGCTAGAGGTTTTCCCCGCATGATGCTTCGCCATAAAGTTTAGAAAGTTATCCCTGCCAGGGTTGTAGCTAGCAACCGCAGGTGGGGGTGTCAACCCCGTATAGATCTCTATATAACTCTCCCGCTCATTTATGATAAACGATTATAGGCAGGAGTCTTAGCTAAAACTAATTAGCTAAGATAAGTGAATATGTCTCATTTAACAACTGTGTGACTAGTATTAACGTAAGAATAATTTCGATATTGCATTAGATAATTATTATTACTTTATGATTATAGATATTTTATCAAAGCCAACGGGTAGAGTGACAACTCGATATAGTTATCCTGTTTGAAACGAGCGGAGTGACGACATAATATACAACAATTATTGATTTGTAACGAGTGGAATAATTACCTAATATATAAATATTATCTATGAGAATTTGGCAGAGTAACGACTAGGCATAATGCTATCCGAGAGATTTGGCCATAATAACGACTAGGTATAATGTTATCCATAAAATTTGGACAGGGTATCTACCAGGCGTAATATTACCCTTAAAATTTTAGTAGAGAAATGACTATGTACAATACTATTATATTATCTGAGCAGAGTACCAATAAAATATGTTGTGTAAAGATAACGATATTTATAATGCAATGATAATAACTATAATACTTGGAAATAATTAACATGTATTCCCCCCCCCCCCCCCCCCAAAAAAAAAATTAAGAAAAGCTTTGTCAAAAGGGCCGTAAAACTCACCCTCGTAGAGTGCATTAGTAGACCCTAGGTTGTCGTTGGTGGGGTCGGGACTTGGGATAAATCGGGCTCGATTCGGCTACTGCCACATGTCCGATTCATGCTAGTCTGCGTCCCCCCTTCTAGAAGACGTGTGTGTCGCGCGCACACTAAAAAACGTTGATTTTGTAAAACTTATAACTTCCTCATACGAGCACTGTTTTTGACGTTCTTTATGTCCATACGGTGTTATCCACGAGTATTACAACTTTCCTTTAGGTTGCATTGGCTAATTCTGAATTTATATTTATCCTATATTTTTATAATTCTAATGATTTTGCAAAAATCATATATTTCTCATATGGGCTCCTATTTTGGTATTTTTTTTGTCTTATCGATTTTGTATCGAGGAGTACTTCGGTTCTCCTTTACAGAGTTTTGGCAAAAACTCAATTGATTTTCCTTTAACTTTTTACGACACACATTCATTGTGTGCAGTTGATTTTTTTGATAAAATTTCATATCTCCTTCAAATGAAATCGGATTTTTACGAAATTTAAATTTCTGGGATCGGGATGACATGTACTTTCGGAATATGTTATTATTTATACAAAATAACACAATTTTCCGCGCACTTAATTTTTAGTTTACAGACGATTTGACTAGTTTTCTTTTGTATTGGGATATGAAATCTTTTATTTTCATCATAGATTGATGAATGTTGCATATTAACTCTATTATATTTGGAGTTCGTTATGTTTAGTAATTTACGGTCGGTGATGATTTTCGCAAATGTTAAATTATTATTCGAAGGATCATCTTGTGTTATCTTATACATTCCGATAGTCAAGGTTAGTATGTATATGGTTGAGTCAGACTGAGGCTTCGATGTTGTAGACATCACAGGATGGTGGTTCGAAACCTAAGTGGGGAGAGCTAGGTATTCTTCTTGGAGGATCATTGATCGGTTCGATTTTGTGGTTTAAGTACTATGAGTCAAGGGAACCTACGATTCAAGAGTGCAAGGTTTTTGGTTCATGGGTATTGTTGCATGAGAGAAGGAAGTAAGCTAACATCAAAGTTCTCCTGGGTAGGAAGTCCTCTTGTTGTGTTTATCAAGGATCTACTAAAATCCTTCCTGGTCTGGAAGAATTTAAGGATTGGTCAGATCAAGTGTAGAGCAAGTTTCTGTCATGATTATGTCTTCAGCAGTGCATGTGAAAGCTGATGGGCAAGGAACTCGTTGTGGTTAATAGTTCCTTTTTTTGGAAGTGCCATGGATCTGAAAAGAGGAGTGTTTGAGCTGCTGAGGCTGTGTATCAGATATTATAGATATGGTTAGCTCGTAGTATGGGTCGGTTTTTTTTTTGTCAAGGATGCGTAGTTGTTGATCTAAAGATCGGCTTTAGAGTTCGGCATGCTTCTTAAACGCATACAAGGGGTATCATCATATCCTAATGAGTAAGGAGGACAAAGAAAAGACCGCCTTCTATACGGACCATGACGCATTTTGTTACACTAAAATTTTGTTTGGTCTAAAGAACGCTGGAGCAACCTATCAGTGCCTCGTCGACTTCGTCTTTGCCAAACAAATCGGAAAAAACATTGAATTTTATGTTGAAGACATCGTCATAAAGAGCCCCGGCGAAAGAAGTTTACCGAAAGATGTAGATGAGACACTCAGAACATTGGAAAGGGTAAAAATGAAGTTGAACCCTGGAAAGTGCACCTTTGGCATAGAAGAAGTGCAGTTCCTGGGGTAATCCGTGCCATAGAAGGAATCCAACCCAGTCCGCTCAAAGTCGATGAGTTGATGGATGTACCTGTTGGGTTTTGAGCATTCTAACACTCCTAAGGTGTACATGCAACCCTAGAAACCTTGGATCTATGTTTGACTAAGATACATGCAAAATGATTTTTCCAAGGTTCATAATCCTATCTAGCATACATGGAGAACTTTTGAACATAAAAGTTAGCTAGAAAACATACCTTGTAGTAGTTTAGATTCCTTGAAAACCTTGTGGGCCTAGCACCTCAAGTGTGATGCCTCAAATGTCTCACACAACACCAAATGCACTTGGAATAAACTTTGAGTGAAATGTCACACTACTTGAAATCGGCTAGCCCTCTTCTTTCTTGCTTAAGTGCCGATTTTGGTGAACATAAGGATCCTTATATAGTGTGTTACAATTAGGGTTACACCATGTAAACCCTAGTTGTCATGACCTTTCATTTCCATGACCCATGGGTTCTATAACCACCATGGAGCATCCATGGAGCATCCTATGGGTTTTAGCCCAACTTGATAATCCATGGAGCATTAGTCCACTATACAAGTATGAGTGATTTACACAATCAACCCATATATTTAATTAGTCTTCTTTTGATCACTTAATTAATTCCAAATTAATTCTTGATCAATACTAATTAAATAATACTATTAATATATTAATACATTAGAACTTATAATATATTAATAAACCTTAAGTCTTATTTCTCTCATTTTAGTCTATCCAAATGCATGATGCCATGCAACCCAAATGGACCATGCCAACCGGGTCAAGTACATCCCAGAAATAGTTATGAACTTAGACACCTAATCCAACAGTCTCCCATTTGGATAAGTCTAATAACTATATCTTCAAGAATAACTTCATGAACTGATCAGCAATCGTAGCTCTTTCAAGGTCTCGCGGAACTGAGATGATGATGATACGCCATTTTCGATAAGTGATCATCTAATCCTCTGTTCTAGATATCAGCCAGACAAATACATGTTACAATGTCTTACTTATTGTCCTGCAGTTTGTTTCCCGATTTCCGATTTGTTTGACAAAGAACTTAATTGAACACATCAATTTAGTTCTGACCGGGCCCGGTATATGGGTCAACACAAAATCATCGAGGGGCCCAGATATCGCTTCTAATCCAAGAAGGAACAGATAAACTTCGACTCATATGCTTGTTCTACTACTTGTTGAATCATACACAAAGGCATGTTTTATAACATCGAGTTACCAATGCGTTTACGTACAATCAATGTATAACCAATTCATAGGCAACAAGTCATATCTCTAGGTTTGAAGACTTATACGATATTACCGTCTCACGATCACTCGAGATAAATTCCATGAAGTGATACCAGTGTGCGTGGGTTGAATCCAATACTCAGAACTTATGAGCACTCATGAGTGTTGTAGCACCACTTTGTCCAACGTCTTAGACCTCTACAAGCCAACCCATGACAGTCTTGATTCATATCTACTTCCAACATATGACCGACTGTGGATGGTTTGAATAACTTAGTCATTCAGGAAGAGCGATTTAGTTATTCTGGAAGTCAAAACATGCAAAGTGAAACACAAGAATAATTGAATCAACTATGGTCTCAGAACTTATGAATATAAATAAAAACACTTTTTATTTATCACCATATTGATTACACATTGTTCATTGTATACTGTTTCAAACTATCAACTTTATACTTGAATTAAAACAATAGTTGTCCCATGCTCCGAGCATGTACACTATGTTTTCTAAACACTAGTCATGCCATACACCAAGTATGCACACTATGTTTGTCTAAACATTAGTCATGCCATACACCAAGCATGCACACTAATCTTGTCTATGATCTTTACTTTGTGAAATAGATTGACTGAACATTAATTCCAATGATACTCATTTCACAATCCCAAATCCTTACCGCAAATGCATGAATCCCAGATTCCTGCCATTTACTTAAATCTGTTAGATTCTAAACTTATATGCATTGGTCCTCTTGTAATGATTATGCACAAAGTCACAAAGACTTGTCAACAGACATTACAGAGTACTCCAATAGAGACCAACTCCATGGAAACGAAGTCTCATATTCAAAGTTCATTGCTTTGAACATTCTTCTTGCATTAAGTTTCCTAATCTTAAACATATTTAATAAATAACATTCACCTATGGGAATATTTCCATATTCTCATTTTGACTATCACTTCTGCACAAGAGTTGTCTCTTTTCAGAATATGTCAATATGGTGTTGGATTAATGTCTAAGTCCATAACTATAATTGGTAAGACTTGACCCGACCCGGCATGGTCCATTTGGGTTGCATGGCATCATGCATTTGGATAGACTATAATGAGAGAAATAACACTTAAGGTTGGTTAATATATTATAAGTTCTAATATAATAATAAGGTTATTTAATTAGTATTGATCAAGAATTAATTTGGAATTAATTAAGTGATCAAAAGGAGACTAATTAAATATATGGGTTGATTGTGTAAATCATTCATTCTTATATATGTGGGCTTGTGATCCAAGATTTCTTATGTTGGACTAAGTCCATGGGGTGACCCATGGATACTCCATGGAGGTTAAAATCCATGGAGCATAAGGAATGGGTAAAGTTATGAGTTACATGGTGTAACCCTAATAGCCACCATATAAAAGAATCCCATGGCTCAAGAAATCGTGCACTAATGTGTGAATATGAGGGCTAGACGATTTCAAGGAGTGTTCCATTTCTCTCAAGTCATTCCATGTGCATTTGGTGTTGTGTGAACCATTTGAGGTGTCACACTTGGGGCACTAGGCACTCAAGCTCCATGGAGACAAGTTACATCAAACAAAGGTATGTATTCTATCCATTTGATTACCCAAGTATCAAGTATTGTATGCTAGATAGGGTAATACCTTGGAAAGTTCGTAATTGCATGTATAATAGAGAAAACATAGATCCAAGGTATTTAGGATTGCATGTACACTTAGGAGTGTTAGAATGCTCAAAACCCATCAGTGGTATCAGAGACAGGTTTTTGTTTTCTTGTTATACTTGCAAAATTAGCTGAAGAAATCGAATTGTATTAGTTTAAAAGTTATGCTAATTACTTGAAAAAAAATTTGATGTGAATTATCTTTGTTCATATGAGTTTATTAGATTAATAGAAAAGTTAATTGATTATGTGTTTTCAATCCATTTTAATCTAAGAGTTGATTCTAAAATGCGTTTTTGTAACTTGTCCTCAAGTTATATGAAAAGTCACATTTAAGTTTCATAAAACTCATAAAAAGTTGGCAATGGTTACAAAAATGAAGAGTCTTGTCCTCATTAAATGGTTTTATGACTCCATAACTTGTCCTCAAGTTATGGAGGTTCAAGAGTCACTTCATTAAATGATAAAATGTGTAACCTTAATTAGTTCCATAAGTTACAAAAATAAAGAAAAAGTTACATTCTTTTATTAGTTTAAAGTCTTCCATAACTTGTCCTCAAGTTTTGGAACTTGAAGAGTTTTTTTTAATTAAAACTACTTTAAACACATAAGTTATGGAATTAATTAGTTTTGAATATTTTCAAAACTTGCCCTCAAGTTTTGGAATTTGTAAAGTTTTCCCCATGAATACTTTAATTCCAAATTAGCCCTTAGAATTTTAAAAGTTAAAATTCAACCCTTATACTTTATAGTATTATAAGTTAATAATAAATATATGTATAAGAGCAAGTCAGTCTTACCGTTAGTAGGCCTCATTCACGAAGCCGGTCTATAAGGGGGTATAAGGTTACTGCCTATAAAATGGCAGTTTAATGGGTGTCCACTCTCACCCACCGCTTCCTTGAATGGTGGAGGGTCGTTAGCCGAACGGGTAGGATAAGGACTATAATTCTCCCTTCATTAAAAGTATTAATGATAAATACTAAGTAACTAAACACTTATAAATTCCCAATCTTAGTTACTTAGGAAAATGTGAATAAGGTGCTAATCCATGAAATTACACTTTGCACTTTGTTTAAACCGTTAGTGGAGCGTGTGTGGTTAACCGGCACACTAACCTGGATTTAACAAAGTAGGCAAAGGGTAACTTAATATTTATCATAGTATCGGTGGAGCTCGTGTGGTTAACCGGCACATCGATTGAGGGGTAAATATTAAGGGTACCAAGTATATTTGCATGGTTACTTCACACCTTGTTTTGTGATCCTCGGCATCCCAGTCACCAAACCTGAAGGGCACACTCGAGATTGAAACATGCCATTGAAAAGTTCAATGAAACTCAAAAGATCTAGGAGTTTCAAATCCAATTAAAAACCTAATTACATTATTTCGTTTTTCATGGTGGAAATTGGTAAATCGTCATTTACCTACCTTCAACTAGTTTATAACTCGGATTACGGCATCCCTCTTCCAGTTATAAATAGGTTGTTGGATCCTAGCCTTAATATTTCATATTGGGTGTTATATTTGATGGGTTTTATGCATAAGAAACAATCCTATGTGCTCATACAAACCCTAATGCTTGGATCTAGGTTTCTCTATTGTACATGCTTTGAATCCAAGTCTTGAAAACCCTAAACTAGCATACATATTATCAAAATAACAAACAACATCAGATCTAGATGTTTACCTCTTCAAATAGCTTGAATCTTCATTGCTTGAGCTTAGAATCACAATTGTAATTCCTCTAATGGATCACAAACACCAAGTAGCAAGAAGGCAATAAGAGATAGGAGGGAGGATGCTAGAAATCGGCCTAGGGTTTCTCTTGGAATAATGTCTAGCCGATTTCCATAGCCTAGGGGTCATATTTATACTTGGAGGCTACTAGGGTTTCAGTCTAAACCCTAATGGACAGCTTAGCCACCAAGCAGCCCAAGGAACCTTCTGGAATAGGGCCTTGGACGAAATATGATGATCCTTTCATCATATTTTCGTTCCCCTCTTGTCCATTAGGTTTCCTAGCCCAAAATCCAACTATCACACATTTGACAGTTTATACCCCTTTATTTAATTAATCTCTTTTAGTCACCAAATTAATTCCTAATTAATTTATGACTAATACTAATTAAATAAATATGATTTCTTCTTTAATATATTATTCTTATAATATACTAATAAACCATAATATCCTCTCTCTCATATCAAATTACCTTGTCAAGTTGCTTTGGTGAAGGCAACCCAGAAGGACCATGCACAACCGGGTCAAGTACATACCAAATATAGTTACGGGCTTAGACACTAATCCAACAGTCTCCCACTTGAATAAGTCTAGTAACTATATCTCACATACGTCTTCAGAATCCGATTAGCAATCTTAGCTCTTATACGCTTCTGTCACTCTGATCAAAATCCTGTCCTTCAGATAAGGGATCCTATAATCCTCTGTTCTAGATATCATGCAGACAATACTTATTGTCTAGCATTCTGTTTCTCGATCTCTGATTCGTTCGACATAGAATTCAGTTGAACACATCAACGTCATCCTGACCGGGCCCGGCACATAAGTCAAACCAAATCATCGAGTGGCCAAGATATCGCTTTTATCCTCTTAGAATAAAAGGAACAGATAAACTTCGACTTATATGCTCTTATTATCTACTAGCTAAGTTACACACAATAATACGTTTTATAACATCAAGTTACTGATGTGTTTTCGTATTATCAATATATAATCAACTAGCAAACAACAACCATATCTCTAGGTTTTAAGATTATATGATATTATCATCTTGCGATCACTTATGATAACATTCAAGAAGTGATACTAGCAAGTGCGGGTTTATTCCAATGCTCAAAACATATTTCGTAAGCATTCATAAACTTTGCAGCAAAACTTTGCTATGTCTAAAACCTTTTAGACAATCTACAAACTAATTTATGACAATCTTCTTTCATATCTACTTCCAACATATGATTGATTGTGGACTGTTCGAATAATCTTATTATTCAGGAAGTCAAAACATGCAAAATTGAAACAATAGATAAATAATCAACATAGGATAGTAACTTTCTTATAAATAAAACACCTTTATTTAATCATCAAATGTTGAATATAAAATTATCTATTACAAGTTTCCTACCTATCTAATCTAAACTAATATCGTCCTTTAGCCCAATGCTCCTAGCGTGCTTCAAATGCTTGACCCTACTCAGTCCCTTCGTAAGGGGATCTGCTGAGTTATCTTCTGACGATACCCTCTTCACAACAAGGAGTCCCTCTTCTACCCGATGTCTAATAAAATGATATTTCCTGTCGATATGTCGAGATCTGCCATGATCCCTTGGTTCCTTAGTCAAGGCAACCGCTCCTTCATTATCACAGAAAATTTCCATGGGCTCCTTTATGGTTGGCACAACTCCAAGGTCTCCTATGAAGTTCTTTAACCATATAGCCTCCTTTGACGCTTCGCTTGCCGCAATGTACTCTGATTCGCACGTTGAATCAGCTACGGTCTCTTGCTTGGAACTCTTCCAAGTCACTGCTCCTCCATTCAGGGTAAAGACCCAGCCCGACTGTGATCGGTAATTATCCCGATCCGTCTGGAAACTAACGTCACTGTACCCTCGCACCCTTAAGTCATCACTCCCACCGAGGACTAGAAACCATTCCTTGGTCCTTCGTAGGTACTTAAGAATATTCTTGACAGCAATCCAATGTGCTCTACCAGGGTTCCCTTGATATCTGCTGACCATGCTCAAAGCGAAAGCCACATCAGGGCGAGTACAAGTCATAGCATACATAATCGAGCCAACTGCGGAAGCGTAAGGTACTCGGCTCATATCTGCTATCTCTGCCTCTGTACTTGGGCTCTGAGTCTTACTCAGTTTGGTATTGCATTGGATTGGTAACTCCCCTTTCTTGGAATTTTCCATACTAAAACGTTTTAGTACCTTTTCCAAGTATGTATCCTGACTGAGTCCTATCAGTCTCTTACTTCTGTCTCTCACTATCCTTATTCCCAGAATATATGCAGCTTCTCCGAGGTCCTTCATAGCAAAACACTTCCCAAGCCAGGACTTTACCTCCTGCAAGGTTGGGATGTCGTTTCCTATGAGTAGTATGTCATCGACATACAATACGAGGAAGCTCACTATACTCCCACTGGCCTTGACATACACACATGACTCATCCTCGTTTTGCAGAAAACCAAACTCTTTGACTTTCTCGTCAAAACAAAGATTCCATCTGCGAGATGCTTGCTTTAATCCATAAATGGATTTCTCAAGCTTGCACACTCTATTTGGATGCTTCGCATCGACGAAGCCCTCTGGCTGATTCATGTAAACATCCTCAGCTAACTTCCCATTTAGGAAAGCGGTTTTTACGTCCATCTGCCAGATTTCATAATCATGAAACGCAGCTATTGCGAGCATTACCCTAATAGACTTTATTTTGGCAACTGGCGAAAAGGTCTCATCATAGTCAACTCCAGGAGTTTGAGTAAAGCCCTTTGCGACCAATCGCGCTTTGTAAGTGTGCACTTTCCCATCCATGTCTGTCTTCTTCTTGAAGATCCACTTGCACCCGACCGTCTTACGACCTGGTACATTATCAACCAAATTCCAAACTTGGTTGTCATACATGGACTGAATCTCGCTGTCCATTGCCTCTTTCCATTTATCAGACTCTACGCCTGCCATGGCTTCCTTGTAGCTGTTAGGTTCGTCCAGATTTACTAGTGTACCATCACTAATAAATGTATCCCCGTCAGTAGTAATATGGAAACCATAAAACTGGGGTGGAACAATAACTCTACTTGAACGTCTAAGAGGTAAGGACTGGTCAATTGATTCAACCGGAGTTTCCTCCTCAGGTTGCATGCCAGTGTCAGAGGTTCCTTCATCTCCTGACTCTTGAAGCTCTTCAAGGTCAATCTGACTCCCACTGTCTCTTTGACTTATGAGTTCTCTCTCTCTGAAAACCCCTCTCCTAGCAACAAAGACAACATTGTCAATTGGTCTATAGAAGAGATAGCCAAAAGACTTATGTGGGTAGCCGATGAAATAACACTTCTCACTACGAGGTTCTAGCTTGTCGTGAGTCTCTCGTCTTACGAAAGCTTCACAACCCCAAACCTTGATATGTGCTAACGAGGGAGCTTTCCCTGTCCACATCTCGTGAGGTGTCTTGGTAACCTTCTTGGTGGGAACTAAGTTAAGGATATGGGCGGCACTCTCTAAGGCATACCCCCATAATGAGATTGGTAACGAAGCACGACTCATCATAGAGCGAACCATGTCCAACAAGGTTCGATTACGTCTCTCAGCCACACCATTCAATTGTGGCGTTCTAAGAGGCGTCAATTGTGAAACTATTCCACACTCTTTTAGATAGTCGTGAAACTCAAGACTTAGGTACTCTCCCCCTCGATCAGATCGAAGCATCTTGATTTTCCTGCCCAGTTGATTTTCCACTTCATTCTTAAACTCTTTGAATTTCTCAAAGGTTTCTGACTTTTGCTTAAGCAAGTAGATATATCCATATCTGCTATAATCGTCTGTAAAAGTCACGTAGAAGCGACAAGCCTCCCTTGTGGTGGATCTAAAGGGTCAACATACATCTGTATGTATGAGATCCAATACACCCTCACCCCTTTCACATATGCCAGTAAAGGGTGACTTGGTCATCTTCCCAAGTAAACAAGACTCACACACGTCATCGTCCCTTAGGTCGAATGACTCCAAGACTCCATCCTTTTGGAGTTGGGCTATGCGTTTCTTGTTAACATGGCCAAGGCGACAATGCCACAAGCATGCTTTGTCCAAACTTGTGGACGAATCAATATTCAAAACATCATTTCCTAAATTATCAATAACTAACACAGATTCATAAATCCCATTACAAGGTAATGCATTGAAATAAAAGACACCATTCAAATAAGCATTAATAGAACCATTAATATTTTCAAACGAATATCTGAAACCTTGTCTAAACAATCCATGAAAAGAAATGATGTTCCTTGCCATATCTGGCGAATAGCAACAATTATTTAAATCTAGTCCTAACCCATTACTCAACACTAAGGAATAAACTTCGATCTTGGTTACTGGTGAAGCCTTCTTGTTTCCCATGATCAAGCTTATCCTTCCATGCTCCACTTCCCTACCTTTTCTTAGCCCCTGCAAATCAGAACAAATGTGGTAACCACATCCTGTATCAAGGACCCATGAAGTAGCAAGTGATGAGTTATCAGATTTAATTAAATACATACATGCGAAGGTGGGCTTTATCTTCCCATCCTTGATATCCTGCAGATACTTGGGGCAGCTTCGTTTCCAGTGGCCCTTCTGGTGGCAGTAGAAGCACTCTGCTTCCTTGGGGTCAGAAGAGGGCTTAACAGAACCTGCTTTGGTCCCACTAGAAGAGGAACCATCTTAGGTCTTACCCTTATGGTGGCTCTTGGAAGGAGCCTTCCTCTTCTTACCCTTTCCTTGGCCGATTGCCAACACAGGAGCAACTATAGTAGAGGATGATGCAACAGATTTGTCCTTGAGGTTGCTCTCAGCTGTCCTCAGGAGCCCTTGGAGTTTACTCAGGGTGACCTCTTCCTTGTTCATGTGGTAGGTCATCCTGACTTGGTTGTAGCAAGGAGGCAAGGAGTGGAGGATGATGTCGATAGCCAAATCCTCATCAAACTTAACATTAAGTTTGAGAAGACGATCAACATACCTTTGCATTCTTTGCAAATGAGATGTTAGGGATTCTCCACTTCCCATCTTAGCGGTGATCATGTTGGTGATGATCTCATAGCGCTCTTGCCTCGCGCTCTGGTGGTACCTATCCAGCAAATCTTGATGCATTTCATATGGATACATGTCCTCATAGGACTTCTGGAGTTCGAGGTTCATGGTGGCCAACATGATGCAATGAACTTTCGTTGCATCACGCTCGTGGGCCTCAAAGGCAGCCAGCTCTTCAAGAGTAGCTTCTTCTGGGTTAATCTTCTCTAGCTTCTCGTCGAGGACATATTCTTTGTCCTCGTAGCGAGTTATCATGCGAATGTATCTCATCCACTCATTGAAGTTCGAGCCATCAAATGTCACCTTTTGACACAGGTTCATCAACGAGAATGACCCAGAAGTGTTGTTGTTTGCGTTTACGTTAGACATCTGAAATAGAAAGGAACAAAGTTTGATTAGAAATGAATCCCCAATTAAACACCCAAATGAGAAATTACGGCTAGGATCCAACAACAGTATATACAACTTAGAAAAGGGATGCCGTAATCTAAAAGTAAATAATATTGAAGGTAAGTGAATGACGATTCACTAATTTTCACCATGCAAAACGAAAAGAATTAAGTTTTAAATGTATTTGAAAATTCCTAGATTTCTTTTGAGATTCATTGAACATTTCAATGGCATATTTAAATCTCGATATGCACTTCAGATTTGCGACTAGGATGCCGAGGATCGCAAATAAGTTTGTGAATAACCATGCGAATCAACATGGTGCACTCAATGTCTTCATCACCTAATCAATGTGCTGGTTAGCCACGCACGCTCCATTGATCTATGATAAAACATCGAGCCACTCTTTGTCACCAATGTCAATCCCAAATTTGTGTGCCGGTTAACCACGCACGCTCCACTAACGTTTGACAGGGGTACAAAGTGTAATTCCATGGAGTAGCATCATTTTCACATTTTACCCTAAAGTAACTAATATTGGGAATTTATAAAACAATGTAGTTACTTTAATATTTCCATTATTCTTATAATGATGAATTAAATGCCCTATCATATCCGTTCGGCTAACGACCCTCCACCAGTTAAGCAAGCGGTAGGTGTGAGTGTACACCCATTAAGCGCCATTTTATAGGCAGCAACCTTATACCCACCTTATAGACTGGCTTCGTGAATGAGGCCTACTAGCGATAAGACTAGCTTATGCTTATACATATATATTAATTAATCTTGTAATAATATAATAGCATAGGGTTGAATTTTAAACTTGTAAAATTCTAAGGGTTTGAAATTTAAATCATTCAAATTAAACTTTTAATCACAAAATTCAAATTTCAAAACTTGAGGGCAAGTTTTGAATTTTTTTCAAAACATAAGGGATCAAATAACACATAATTCAAATTAAACAATTAATTTCATAATTATCTATATTTGATCTAGCTTTATTTAGTCATAAGATAATTACCAAATAATTTTAAATAATCCATATTTATCATATAAACAACCAATATTCAAAAGATTTGAAATTATCTATTGTTTTGGCAAGGATAATCATTTAATTAAGATAAAATTCGAATTTTAACTTCAAAAACCAATTTAGGCATTGTATCCAAGTCAAAACAGCAACTAAATCCCGAAATATCCTCTGTCTGACGCTCGTACTCGCCGAGTCAGCTCTGAACTCGCCGAGTAGGGGACAACTCGCCTAGTCCAGATATTGACTCGCCGAGTTGAGTCGGGCAGAGGCAAAAAAAACTCGATTTTTAGCAAGCAAAACAGTTAAGCATCACATACAATTGAAACCAATCAAGGCTCTGATACCACTGATGGGTTTTATGCATAAGAAACAATCCTATGTGCTCATACAAACCCTAATGCTTGGATCTAGGTTTCTCTATTGTACATGCTTTGAATCCAAGTCTTGCAAACCCTAAACTAGCATACATATTATCAAAATAACAAACAACATCAGATCTAGATGTTTACCTCTTCAAATAGCTTGAATCTTCTTTGCTTGAGCTTAGAATCACAATTGTAATTCCTCTAATGGATCACAAACACCAAGTAGCAAGAAGGCAATAAGAGAGAGGAGGGAGGATGCTAGAAATCGGCCTAGGGTTTCTCTTGGAATAATGTCTAGCCGATTTCCATAGCCTAGGGGTCATATTTATACTTGGAGGCTACTAGGGTTTCAGTCTAAACCCTAATGGACAGCTTAGCCACCAAGCAGCCCAAGGAACCTTCTGGAATAGGGCCTTGGACGAAATATGATGATCCTTTCATCATATTTTCATTCCCCTCTTGTCCATTAGGTTTCCTAGCCCAAAATCCAACTATCACACATTTGACAGTTTATACCCCTTTATTTAATTAATCTCTTTTAGTCACCAAATTAATTCCTAATTAATTTATGACTAATACTAATTAAATAAATATGATTTCTTCTTTAATATATTATTCTTATAATATACTGATAAACCATAATATCCTCTCTCTCATATCAAATTACCTTGTCAAGTTGCTTTGGTGAAGGCAACCCAGAAGGACCATGCACAACCGGGTCAAGTACATACCAAATATAGTTACGGGCTTAGACACTAATGCAACAATATTAAGGACTTTAGATCAACTATCTTGAATATCTCCCAAAAGATGTCTAGTTCAGACATCTATGATCTTCCCAAATCTCTTGGAACTTTACTTCCTCCACCTCCTCCAATTATTCTCCCTAACCCACAAGTTCAAGGCCACTCAAGCCCTAATGGCAAGCAAGGTCTATGTGTGATCACATCTTAGAGATGAAGTCACATATTGACAAGCTAAGAGAGTTGGGTGTCAAAGTCTTGAGAAAGTTGGATGTTTAATCACTTTCTAAGTCACATAGTGAGTTCCTTTAGGACTACTATGAAACAGACTATGACATGAACCTTAATGATCATATCTATTTGCTTGGTGCTGCTGAATCAGCAATGATTTGGAACGATAGTAAAGCAAATTTGATTAGAAGATCAACTTCCCAAAAACTTTATGGACGGTGACAATGGTGACACTGGAAATCCAGAAAAAGCATTCTCTTCCTAATGGAAAGGGATTGGCCATAGTCAACCCGGTTGACCAAATGGTAAAGAGAAAGGATAAGTCTGAGATAGTCCCATTACCAAAGGGTCCATATGTTTATTTTGCCAAAGGAAGGGGCGTTGATTGCAAAGCTGCCAAATTTACCTAAGGATGTTAAAGTCAATAAGTTTGACTCTACATCAGGTAGAGCCCATTATCTAACTCTGTTAAGTTCTATTCTAAGATCGTCATTACATGATGTGACTGGGTCACATGTTGATGTTTTAAGAATCAAAGAATAGAGAGAAATCTTAAAGGAAGTATATGTTGATTCTGATCGCGAAGGTGGATTTCGATCGCATCAGAATTTTGAGCAAGGAATAGATAACAACAATTTTCCATGTGGATTGTAAGGATAAGTTTTTCCGCAAAGTTTTAAAATAAAAGAAAATTGTTTAATTTTATTTATTTGAAGTATCCTTACAATGGTATTTGTGGAAAATTGTTGCTTATATGATTCCACTGACAGCAATATTGGAAAATAGATTTGATTCTTTCATTTGTGGTAGTGTCTAAATTTACCAAATCAGGAAAGTTCCTCATCGCCCAAGTTTCAATTGGACCGAAACTTGGAATCATGCAAGTTGAATAGTATGATGAATGAGAACTTTCAAGCATTGGAAAATCAAGACTAATTACTTGTTCACATGGATGTGTGAGTCAAGTGAAGGACTAAAGGGATCGAGTACACATTCTTGTGCACTGGTCATGTCCACCACAAAAGATCGATAAGACTATTCGTCATAATTTACTATAGCTCAGTAAATATGGTTATACTTACAAGCGTAAGTGTAATTCTAAGACATTGGAAAAGGTTCCAATGTATGGCAGAGCGAATAAGAAGAATCAAATTAGGCAGAAAGATAAAAGTTTTCTCAAATCTGAAAAGATGGGAGAGTACTTTAGTATCATGTTTTGTGATCATATTAATGATTTAAGAACCACATCACAATTGGTCTTCTAAGGACATCTTAGTGCATTCTTATGACTAAGAAGAGGAGTCATGAATTGTTGAAATGGTTAAATCAAGAAGATGAGCCATACTTCGTTTCAAAACAAGTCTTAGAGTCATAATCCAAGACTATAAGTTGAGTGGCATATCTTAAAGAAAGGTTTATAACAGTTGTCAAATGTAAGAGTAAAAGTGTCCTACTCTTGTACATTTGAAGTTGGTAAGTTGTGATGTTTTGGATTAAACAAAGACCAACTAAGGCCAATTGTGTGAAGTGTTTGTCTTGGTAAAGAATCCGCACTATCTCTTGAATATTTGGCAAGATAGTCTTATATGTCAAGAGGACAGTGGGAGTCTTAAAGATCCTAAAAAGAATTTTAAGAACTAATCAAGAATAAAACCTGAGGTTCTTCACTAGCACACGACTTGAGGTTTATAACCTATCATGTTGACATATTATGTGTCCATTCCAGTTAAAGTTGGCTTTGCATAGGAGTTCTGAAAGTTCTCAATTGGTTGCATAACAACTTGGAAGCAATGGCAGGCCCTGTACTGCCAGGTGGCAAGAAGTTAAGATTGCATAAGTTCAGTCCATATGAGTTTGGATTTGTTATTATCCTTGTCTTGTGACTATGGTTTTGACGATTCACATGGATAAGAACACATACACCATAAAATCTAAGGGTCATAAGGTTTCTCTCCGATTCATGAAAATGATGGTGAGGAAACACTTCCACCAAGTAGATTTGAAGTAGATGGCAAAAGGTCTAAACAATTGAGACTATGATTACGGCATCCCTTTTCATAGTTCTGAAATTGTTTAGACACACATGCATGCTATCTAAGGAATGGTGTATGATTTTGATAAAGTTTTATCAAAGCATCTCATATCAGAAATATGAACTTTGGTAAGGAAGTCAATAAAGTATTGATTTCTAGAAGTCCAGCTGATTTCTGAGTACATGTCAAAACTAGTGGGAGCATAAGTGTTATGCTAACAATCATCATGTTAGTGGGAGCATGATAATTATTGTTAGTGTTGAAAGTTAGCAATGTTAATTATAGAAAACAAAAGTTTCAATTCGTGAGGCTGTAGGGATTGAAAAAGTTGTTTTGCTATAATTAAGGGAGAGGATATACTTCATTTCAGTTCTAAAGGCTTAGATTGAGACCTTAATCATCTTTAGTCAAGAATATATATATGAATTTCATGTTGGATTGGTTCAACTTAAGGAAATTCTATATATTGCGTTCTCAAAATTCTATTATGATTACGGCATCCCTCTTCATAGTCAAATTTTGAAAACATGGCAAATAAAAATATTGTAGCAAAAGACTGGTCTAGAATCATGTCTTTATGTGAGACATCATGAATCGTGTACCATTTGCTTTGGGTACAGGATCGATTGCATGTGCTATAATATTTGTCATTTCTAAATTTTTCCAAATGCCCAGACGCATTAAGAAGGGAAAAGGTCTAGAATTGGATATGACTAAAATGATTAAGCAATTGTCGAGGACAATCTGAGGGTTACCAAAGATTGGTTGCTCAGGGACAGTTGGAAGTATAGTGCTAATTTTGGAAGGACCATATTGACATATTCTGAAAAGAGGCATCTCTTATTCAGAAGTGATAGTCAAAATGAGAATATGGAGTTGTCTCCATAGGTGGAAGTTATTTGTGTAAGATTAGAAAACTTAATGCAAGAAGCATGTCCAAAGCAATGTACTTTGAATATGAGACTTAGTTTCCATGGAGTTGATCTCCATTGGAATACCTTATAATGACTGTTGACAAGCCTTTGTGACTTTGTACATATTCATTACAGGAGGGTCAGTGCATATAAGTTTAAAATCTAAACAGATTTCGATAAATGATAGGAATTTGAAATTCTCACATTTTTCGATAAGGATTTGGGAGTGTGAAATTAGAATCATTGAAATTATGTTCAATTGGTTTATTTCACAAAGTAAGGATCATAGACAAACATAGAGTACATACTTGGTGTATGGCAAAGCTATTGTTTAAGAAAAACATAGTGTACATGCGTGGAGCATGGGACAACTAGTGTTTTTAATTCAAGTATAAAGTTGATAAAACCGAAACAATGAATAATGAGTAATCAGTATGGTGATAAATAAAAGTGTTTATTTATATTCATAGGGTTTGATACCATATTTGATTCATTTATTCTTGTGTTTCACTTTGCATGTTTTGACTTCCAGAATAACTAAGTCGCTCTTCCTGAAGTATTAAGTTATTCAAACCATCCACAGTCGGTCATATGTTGGAAGTAGATATGAATCAAGACTGTCATGGGTTGGTTTGTAGAGGTCCAAGTTGGTGGACAAAGTGGTGCTACAACACTCATGAGTGCTCAAAAGTTCTGAGTATTGGATTCAACCCGCGCTCATTTGAATCACTTCATGGATTTTATCACGAGTGATCATGAGACGATAATATCTTATATTCTTCAAAACTAGAGATGTGAGTTGTTACTATGAGTTGGTTATACATTGATTGCACGAAAACGCATTGGTAACTCGATGTTATAAAACGTGCCTTTGTGTATGATTCAACAAGTAGTAGAACAAGCCATATGAGTCGAAGTTTATCCATTCCTTTTACCTTCGGGATAAAAGCGATATCTGTGGGCCCCTCGATGATTTAAAGATGATACATGTGAGTGCTTGGCCAAGCCAGGACTGATTTGATTTTTCAATCAGTCAGTCATCATGCATCGGAAATCAGGAAACAACAAATGGACAGAGAGAATGATTGATAATCCATGTCTCAGTCCATATGATATCTAGAATGGAGGAATATATGATCCCTTATCTAATGGACAAGTCATTGACAAAGTTCAGAGTTCATCGACAAGGTCAGAGTTCGACAGAAGCTTTTGAGAGCTACGATTGCTGATCGGTTCCTGAAGTCATACGCAATAATAGTTTTAGACTTATCCAAGTGGGAGACTGTTGGATTAATGTCTAAGTCCATAACTATAATTGGTAAGACTTGACCCGACCCAGCATGGTCCATTTGGGTTGCATGGCATCATGCATTTGGATAGACTATAATGAGAGAAATAACACTTAAGGTTGGTTAATATATTATAAGTTCTAATATATTAATAAGGTTATTTAATTAGTATTGATCAAGAATTAATTTGGAATTAATTAAGTGATCAAAAGGAGACTAATTAAATATATGGGTTGATTGTGTAAATCATTCATTCTTATATATGTGGGCTTGTGATCCAAGATTTCTTATGTTGGACTAAGTCCATGGGGTGACCCATGGATACTCCATGGAGGTTAAAATCCATGGAGCATAAGGAATGGGTAAATTTATGAGTTACATGGTGTAACCCTAATAGCCACCATATAAAAGAATCCCATGGCTCAAGAAATCGTGCACTAATGTGTGAATATGAGGGCTAGACGATTTCAAGGAGTGTTCTATTTCTCTCAAGTCATTCCATGTGCATTTGGTGTTGTGTGAACCATTTGAGGTGTCACACTTGGGGCACTATGTTGGATTAATATCTAAGTCCATAACTATAATTGGTAAGACTTGACCCGACCCGGCATGGTCCATTTGGGTTGCATGGCATCATGCATTTGGATAGACTATAATGAGAGAAATAACACTTAAGGTTGGTTAATATATTATAAGTTCTAATATATTAATAAGGTTATTTAATTAGTATTGATCAAGAATTAATTTGGAATTAATTAAGTGATCAAAAGGAGACTAATTAAATATATGGGTTGATTGTGTAAATCATTCATTCTTATATATGTGGGCTTGTGATCCAAGATTCCTTATGTTGGACTAAGTCCATGGGGTGACCCATGGATACTCCATGGAGGTTAAAATCCATGGAGCATAAGGAATGGGTAAAGTTATGAGTTACATGGTGTAACCCTAATAGCCACCATATAAAAGAATCCCATGGCTCAAGAAATCGTGCACTAATGTGTGAGTGTGAGGGCTAGACGATTTCAAGGAGTGTTCAAGTTTCTCTCAAGTTATTCCAAGTGTATTTGGTGTTGTGTGAACCATTTGAGGTGTCACACTTGGGGCACTAGGCACTCAAGCTTCATGAAGACATTCTACATCAAAGAGGTATGTATTCTATCTTGTTATATTTATTATTTTGTATGCTAGAATAGGATAATACCTTGGATGTTCATAATTGTATGTATAATAGAGAAAACATAGATCCAAGGTATTTAGGGTTGCATGTACACTTAGGAGTGTTAGAATGCTCATAACCCAACAGTGGTGTCAGAGCCTAGGCTTGTTTTCTTGTTATACTTGCAAAAGTAGCTGAAAAATCGAGTTGGATACATATATTCGATTGTTTTGGCTGGAATTGGACTAGGAACATTACCCTAAGATGTTTTTGTACTTATAAACTTGTTTTTGATGTGGTAATGTTCATTCTAATCCAATTTCTAAGATAATTGTCATAATTTCAAGATTTGTATTAGTTTGTATGTTCATGCTAATTTCTTGAAGATTGATGATTTGAATTATCTTGTTCTTATGAGGTTCTTAGATTAATAGAAAAGTTGTGTGAAATAGTTGTTTTCAATCCATTTTAATCTAAGAGTTGATTCCAAAGTGTGTTTTTGTAACTTGTCCTCAAGTTATATGAAAAGTCACATTTAAGAATCATAAAACTCATAAAAGTTGGCAAAGGTTACAAAATGAAGAGTCTAGTTCTAATTAAATGGTTTTATGACTCCATAACTTGTCCTCAAGTTATGGAGGTTCAAGAGTCTCTTCATTAAATTAAAAAAAAAGTGTAACCTTAATTAGTTCCATAAGTTACAATAAAAAAAAGTTATTTTTTTTATTAATTAGTTTAAAGTCTTCCATAACTTGTCCTCAAGTTATGGAACTTGAAGAGTTTTTTTTTTAATTAAAACTACTTTAAACTCATAAGTTATGGAATTAATTAGTTTTGAATAGTTTCAAAACTTGCCCTCAAGTTTTGGAATTTGAAAAGTTTTCACATATGAATACTTTAATTCCAAGTTAGCCCTTAGAATTTTAAAAGTTAAAATTCAACCCTTATACTTTATAATATTATAAGTTAATAATATTTATATATATGTATAAGAGTAAAGTAAGTCTTACCGTTAGTAGGCCTCATTCACGAAGCCGGTCTATAAAGGGGGTATAAGGTTACTGCCTATAAAATGGCAGTTTAATGGGTGTCCACTCTCACCCACCGCTTCCTTGACTGGTGGAGGGTCGTTAGCCGAACGGGTAGGACAAGGACTATAATTCTCCTTTCATTAAAAGTATTAATGATAAATACTAAGTAACTAAACTCTTATTAATACCCAATCTTAGTTACTTAGGAAAATATGAATTTGGTGCTAACCCATGAAATTACACTTTGCACTTTGCTTAAGTCATTAGTGGAGCGTGTGTGGTTAACCGGCACACTAACCTGGACTTAACAACGTAGTCAAAGGGTAACTTAATATTTATCATAGTATCGGTGGAGCGTGTGTGGTTAACCGACACACTGATTAAGGGGTAAATATTAAGGGTACCAAGTATATTTGCATGGTTATTCACACCTTGTTTTATGATCCTCGGCATCCCAGTCACAAAACCTGAAGGGCACACTCGAGATTGAAACATGCCTTTGAACAGTTCAATGAATCTCAAAGATCTAGGACTTTCAAATCCAATTAAAACCTAATAAATTATTTCATTTTTCATGGTGGAAATTGGTGAATCGTCATTCACCTACCTTCAAATATTTTATAGCTTGGATTACGGCATCCCTCTTCTAAGTTATAAAATAGTTTGTTGGGTCCTAGCCTTAATATTTCATATTGGGTGTCATATTAAGGACTTTAAATCAACTATCTTGAATATCTCCCAAAAAGATGTCTGGTCTAGACATTTATGATCTTCCCAGATCTCTTGAAACAAGCTTTCCTAAATGAAGATGATGTCCCATGGATATCATACTTCTTTCACCTCCTCCAATTATTCTCCCTAACCCACAAGTTCCTAAAAAGTTTAAGGTCACTCAAGCCCTATTGGCAAGGCAAGGTCTAGGTGTGATCACATCTTGGAGATGTAGTCACATATTGACAAGTCGGGAGAGTTGGGTGTCAAAGTCTTGAGAAAGTTGGTGGCTCAACTACTTTCTAAGTCACATAGTGAGTTCTTTTGGGAATCCTATGAAACAGACTAAGACAAGACCCTTAATGATCTTATCTATTTGCTAAGATCAACTTCCTAAAACGCTATGGACATTGACAATGATGACATTGGATATCCAGTAAAGCTCTCTCTTCCCAATGGAAAGGGATCGGCCATAGTCAACTCGGTTGACCCAATGGTAAAGATAGAGGCGAAGTCTGAGATAGTCCCATTATCAAGGCTCCATAGGTAACTATTGCCAAAGGAAGGGGCATTGGTTACGAAGCTGCCAAATTTACCTAAGGATGTTAAAGTCAATAAGTTTGGCTCTACTTCAGGTAAAGTCCATTGTCTAACTCTATTAAGTACATGTTGATTCTGATCGCGAAGATGGATTTCAATCGCATGGTTCGGTGATCAGAATTTTGGGCTATTACTTAAGAGTTATGATATTTATATTGCTTAGGGATAGATAACAACAAGGTTTTCATATGGATTGTAAGGATAAGTTTTTCCGCAAAGTTTTAAAATAAAAGAAAAAGGTTTTGATTTTATTTATTTTAAGTATCCTTACAATGGCATTTGTGAAAAGTTGTTGCTTATAAGATTCCATTGATAGCAATATTGGAAAAATGGATTTGATTCTTTCGGTTGTGGTAGTGTCTAATATTAGCAAATAAGGAAAGATTCTCATCACCCAAGGTTCAATTGGACCGAAACTTGGAATCATGCAAGTTGTATAGTATGATGAATGAGAACTTTCAGCTTGGAAAATTAAGACTAATTCCTTATGTGAATAAGGAAAGGACTAAGGGATCGAGTACACATTCTTGTGCACTGGTCAAGTCCACCACAAAAGATCAAGAAGACTATTCGTCATGATTTACTTAAGTTCAGTAAATATGGTTATACTTATAAGTTTAAGTATAAGTCTGTAGCATTGGAGAAGTTTCAATGTGAGACAGAACGAATAAGAAGAATCAAAGTATGGCAGAAAGATAAAAGTTTCTCAAATCTGAAAAGATGGGAGAGTACTTTAGTATCATGTTTATGATCATCTTAATGATTAAGATACCATATCACAATTGGTCCTCTAAAGTCATCTTAGTGCATTCTTATGACTAAGAAGAGGAGTCATGAATTGTTGAAATGGTTAAATCAAAAAGATGAGTCATACTTCGTTCCAAAACAATTCTTAGAGTCATACTCCAAGATTGTAACTTGAGTGACATATCTTAAAGAGGGTTTGTTAACACTAGTCAAATGTAAGAGTAAAAGGTTATCTACTCTTGTACATTTGAAATTGGTAAGTTGTGATGTTTTGGATAAAACAGAGACCAACTTAGGCCAATTGTGTAAAGTGTTAGTCTTGATAAAGAATCCGCACTATCTCTTGAATATTTGACAAGGGAGTCTTATATGTCAAGAGGACAGTGGGAGTCTTAAAGCTCTTGAAAGTTTCAAGACTTAATCAAGAATAAAACCTAAAGTCCTTCACTAGCACACGACTTGAGGTTTATAACCTATCGTGTTGAAATTTTTGTGCCTATTCAAGTTGGATTTGCATAGGAGTTCTGAGAGTTCTCAATTGGTTGCACAACTACTTGGAAGCAATGGCAGGCACCTGAGCTGCCAAATGGCAAGAATTTAAGATTGCACAAGTTTAATCAGTATGAGTTTGGATTTGTCACTAACCTTGTCTTGTGATTATGGTTTTGACAAAATCACATGGATAAGAACACATACACTATTAAATCTAAGTTTCATAAGGTTTCTCTCCGATTCATGAAAATGATGGTGAGGAAACACTTTCACTAAGTAGATTTTAGCTAGATAGCAATTGTGATATTTACATTCTCAAAGTCGTTAGTGGAGCGTGTGTGGTTTACCGGCACACTAACATGGACTTGTGAGAAGTGGCAAAGGTCTAAACAATTGAGACTATGATTACAGCATCCCTTTTCATAGTTCTAAAATTGTTTAGACACACATGTGAGCTATCTAAGAGAGGTGTATGATTTTGATAAAGTTTTATCAAAATAATCTAGTATCAGAAATCTGAACTTTGGTAAGAAAGTCAGCTGATTTTTGAGTACATGTCAAAGCTAGTGGGAGCATAAGTGTTATGCTAATAATCATCATGTTAGTGGGAGCATGATAATTATGACAAAGGTTGCAAGTTAGCAATGTTAGTTATAGAAAACAAAAGTTTCAATTCGTGAGGTTGCAGGGGTTGAAAAAGTTGTTTTGCTATAATTAAGGGAGAGGAAATTATACTTCATTTCAATTCTAAAAGCTTAGATTGAGATTTTAATCGTATTTAATCAAGGATATATATATGAATTTCATGTTGGAATGGCTCAACATAAGGAAATTCTATATATGGGTCCATTATTTGCGTTCTAAAATTCGATTATGATTACGGCATCCCTTTTCATAATCTGAATTTTGAGAACTTGGCAAATTAAAATGGAAATATTATAGTAAAAGACTGGTTTAGTCTTTATGTGAGACATCATGAATCGTGTCCCATATGCTTCGGATATAGGATCGATTACATGTGCTATATTCATCCTTTCTAAAATTTTCCAAATGCCTGGGGCATTATGAAGGGAAAAGGTCTAGAATTGGATATGACTAAAATGATTAAGCAATTGTCGAGGACAATCTAAGGTTTACCAAAGATTGGTTGCTCAAGGACAGTTGGAAGTATAATGTTAATTCTGGAAGGACCATATTGACATAATCTGTAAGGAGGCAACTCTTGTTCAGAAGTGATAGTCAAAATGGAATATGGAAATGTTTCAAAGTTAGAAATTATTCAATCTGTGTAAGATTAGGAAACTTAATGAAAGAAGGATGTTTCCAAGGAGCTGATCTCCTTTGGAATGCTCTGTAATGATTGTTGTCAAGTCTTTCTGACTTCGTGCATAATCATTAAGAGGATCAATGCATATAAGTTTAGAATCTAACAGATTTCAGTAAATGGCATGAATTTGGAATTCTTGCATTTGCAGTAAGGATTTGGGACTGTGAAAAGAGGATCATTGGAGTGATGTTCAATTGATCTATTTTACAAAGTAAAGATCATAGACAAACATAGTATGCATACTTGGTGTATGGCATGACTAGTGTTTAGAAAACATAGTGTACATGCTTGGAGCATGGGACAACTATTGTTTTAAATTCAAGTATAAAGTTGATAAAACCGAAACAATGAATAATGAGTAATCAGTATGGTGATAAATAAAAGTGTTTATTTATATTCATAGGGTTTGATACCATATTTGATTCATTTATTCTTGTGTTTCACTTTGCATGTTTTGACTTCCAGAATAACTAAGTCGCTCTTCCTGAATGATTAAGTTATTCAAACCATCCACAGTCGGTCATATGTTGGAAGTAGATATGAATCAAGACTGTCATGGGTTGGTTTGTAGAGGTCCAAGTTGGTGGACAAAGTGGTGCTACAACACTCATGAGTGCTCATAAGTTTTGAGTATTGGATTCAACCCGCGCTCATTTGAATCACTTCATGGATTTTATCACGAGTGATCATGAGACGATAATATCTTATATTCTTCAAACCTAGAGATATGAGTTGTTACTATGAGTTGGTTATACATTGATTGCACGAAAACGCATTGGTAACTCGATGTTATAAAACGTACCTTTGTGTATGATTCAACAAGTAGTAGAACAAGCCATATGAGTCGAAGTTTATCCATTCCTTTTACCTTCGGGATAAAAGCGATATATGTGGGCCCCTCGATGATTTAAAGATGATACATTTGAGTGCTTGGCCAAGCCAGGACTGATTTGATTTGTTCAACCAGTTAGTCATCATGAATCGGAAATCGGGAAACAACAAATGGACAGAGAGAATGATTGATAATCCATGTCTCAGTCCATATGATATCTAGAATGGAGGAATATATGATCCCTTATCTAATGGACAAGTCATTGACAAATGTCAGAGTTCATCGACAAGGTCAGAGTTCGACAGAAGCTTTTGAGAGCTACGATTGATGATCGGTTCCTGAAGTCATACGCAATAATAGTTTTAGACTTATCCAAGTGGGAGACTGTTGGATTAATGTCTAAGTCCATAACTATAATTGGTAAGACTTGACCCGACCCGGCATGGTCCATTTGGGTTGCATGGCATCATGCATTTGGATAGACTATAATGAGAGAAATAACACTTAAGGTTGGTTAATATATTATAAGTTCTAATATATTAATAAGGTTATTTAATTAGTATTGATCAAGAATTAATTTGGAATTAATTAAGTGATCAAAAGGAGACTAATTAAATATATGGGTTGATTGTGTAAATCATTCATTCTTATATATGTGGGCTTGTGATCCAAGATTCCTTATGTTGGACTAAGTCCATGGGGTGACCCATGGATACTCCATGGAGGTTAAAATCCATGGAGCATAAGGAATGGGTAAAGTTATGAGTTACATGGTGTAACCCTAATAGCCACCATATAAAAGAATCTCATGGCTCAAGAAATCGTGCACTAATGTGTGAGTGTGAGGGCTAGACGATTTCAAGGAGTGTTCAAGTTTCTCTCAAGTTATTCCAAGTGTATTTGGTGTTGTGTGAACTATTTGAGGTGTCACACTTGGGGCACTAGGCACTCAAGCTTCATGAAGACATTCTACATCAAAGAGGTATGTATTCTATCTTGTTATATTTATTATTATGTATGCTAGATTAGGATAATACCTTGGATGTTCATAATTGTATGTATAATAGAGAAAACATAGATCCAAGGTATTTAGGGTTGCATGTACACTTAGGAGTGTTAGAATGCTCATAACCCAACACACTAGGCACTCAAGCTTCATGGAGACAAGCTACATCAAACAAAGGTATGTATTCTATCCATTTGATTACCCATGTATCAAGTATTGTATGCTAGATAGGGTAATACCTTGGAAAGTTCATAATTACATGTATAATAGAGAAAACATAGATCCAAGGTATTTAGGGTTGCATGTACACTTAGGAGTGTTAGAATGCTCAAAACCCATCATATGGTCCTTCCAAAATTAACACTATACTTCCAACTGTCCCTGAGCAACCAATCTTTGGTAAACCTTAGATTGTCCTCAACAATTGCTTAATCAAATTAGTCATATCTAGTTCTACTACTTTCCCCTCTAAATCCTCTAGGCATTTTGGAAAAGTTTAGAACAGATGAATATTATAGCACATGCAATCGATCCAATATCCGAAGCATATGGGACACGATCCATAAAGACATGATACTAGACCAGTATTTTGCTATAATATTTCTATTTCTATTTGCCAAGTTCTCATAATTCAGATTATGAAGAGGGATGCCGTAATCATAATCGAATTTTAGAACGCAAATAATGGACCCATATATATAATTTCCTTATGTTGAGCCATTCCAACATAAATTTCATATATCTATCCTTGACTAAAGATTATTCAAATCTCAATCTAAGCTTTTAGAATTGAAATGAAGTATAATTTCCTTTCCCTTAATTATAGCAAAACAACTTTTTCCCAATTGAAACCTTTTGTTTTCTATAATTAACATTGCTAACTTGCAACACTTATTATAATTATCATGCTCCCACTTGCATGATGATTATTAGCATGAAGCTTATGCTCCCACTAGCTTTGACATGTACTCAGAAATCTACTGGACTTCTAGAAATCAATACTTTATTGACCTTCTTACCAAAGTTCATATTTCTGATACGAGATGCTTTGATAAAACTTTATCAAAATCATACACCTTTCCCTAGATAGCACACATGTGTGTCTAAACAGTTTCAGAACTATGATGAGGGATGCCGTAATCATAGTCTCAATTGTTTTGACCTTTGACATTCCTCACAAGTCCATGTTAGTGTGCCGGTTAACCACACACGCTCCACTAACAACTTTGAGAATGCAAATATCACACTTGCTATCTACCTAAAATCTACTTAGTGAAAGCGTTTCCTCACCATCATTTTCATGAATCAGAGAGAAACCTTATGACACCTAGATTTTCTTGTGTATGTGTTCGTATCCATGTGAATTTTTCAAAACCATAATCACAAGACAAGGTTAGTGATAAATCCAAACTCTTATGGATTGAACTTGTGCAGTCTTAACTTCTTGCACCTGGCAGCACAAGGGCCTGCCATTGCTTCCAAGTTGTTATGCAACCAATTGAGAACTCTCAGAACTCATATTTAAAGCCAACTTTCACTGGAATGGGCATAGAAATAGAAATATGTCAATACGATAGGTTATAAACCTCAAGTCGTGAGCTAGTGCTAAACTATAGGTTTTTTTCTTCTTGATTAGATCTAGAAGCTTTTTCAAGATCTTTAAGACTCCCACTGTCCTCTTGACATATAAGACTCACTTGCCAAATATTCAAGAGATAGTATGGATTCTTTATCAAGACAAACACTTCACACAATTGGCCTTAGTTGGTCTTTGTTTTATCCAAAACATCACAACTTACCGATTTCAAATGTACAAGAGTAGGATACATTTTACTCTTACATTTGACAAGTGTTATAAACCTTTCTTTAAGATATGTCACCCAAGTTACAATCTTGGAGTATGACTCTAAGACTTGTTTTGGAACGAAGTATGACTCATCTTCTTGATTTAACCACTTCAACAATTCATGATTCCTCTTCTTAGCCATAAGAATGCACTAAGATATCCTTAGAGGACCAATTGTGATATGGTTTCTTAATCATTAAGATGATCACAAAACATGATAATAAAGTACTCTCCCATCTTTTCACATTTGAGTAACTTTTATCTTTCTTCCTAATTTAATTCTTCTCATTCGTCCTGCAATACATCGAAACTTTTCCAATGTTTTAGAATTATACTTAAACTGGTAAGTATAACCATATTTACTAAACTGTAGTAAATCATGACGAATAGTCTTATTGATCTTTTGTGGTGGACTTGACCAGTGCACAAGAATGTGTACTCGATCCCTTAGTCCCTCACTTGACTCACATATACATGTGAACAAGGAATTAGTCTTAATTTTCCAAAGCTGAAAGTTCTCATTCATCATATTATACAACTTGCATGATTCCAAGTTTCGGTCCAATTGAAACTTGGTTGATGAAAATCTTTCCTTATTTGGTAAATTTAGACACTACCACAAATGAAAGAATCAAATTCATATTTCCATTATTGCTAGAAACATATAAACATCAATTTTCCATAAAAGCCATTGCAAGAAGATATAAACTAAAATAAAAACAAAATTTTATTTATTTATAAAAATGCAGAAAAAAAAAATTTCCTTACAATGCAGCTTTAAATGACAACTATGCTATTACATATTTCCTAGCAATCTATCATAACTCTCTAAGTAGTAGCTCAAGAATCCGATCTTCGAACCATGCGATTGAGATCCATCTTCGTGATTAGATTCAGCATACACTTTCTTTAAGTTTCCTTCCCTTTGCTTGATCCTGCCAAACACCAAAATGTAATCGAGTCACATTTTGTATTAAGAATCATCAATAAGGAACTTAACAGAGTTAGATAGTGGACTTACCTGAAGCAGAGTCAAATCCTTTTGATTTTTTTCTTCTCTCTTAGATCTTTCAGGTAGTTAGGGCAGTTTCGCAACCAATGCCCCTTCTCTTGACAATGAAAACATATAGACTCTTTGGGAATGGTACACGGGACTATCACAGACTTAGCTTTTCCCTTTACCTTTTGGTCAACCAGGTTGACCAAGGCCGATCCCTTTCCATTGGGAAGAGAAAGCTTTTCTGGACTTCCAATGTTACCATTGTCAATGTCCATGGAATTTTGAGAAACAGACCTTCCACCAATATTTGCTTGACCATTGCGCCACATCATTTCTGACTCAGCAGCAACAAGCAAATAAGATAGATCTATTAGGGTCATGTCGTGATCTGTCACATAGTAGTTCTTAACGAACTCACTATAAGACTCAGGAAGTGACTGAATAACCCAATCAATAGCCAACTTCCTTGGGATAATGACACCCAACTTTCTCAACCTGTCAAAGTATGACTTCATTCCTAATACATGAGAATACACAGGTCTTCCATCTTTATGAATCATTGCTAGTAGGGCTTGAGTGACCTTGAATTTTTCAAGTCTTCGAGCTTGTGGGTCAGGGAGAATAAATGGAGGAGGTGGAGGTAGAGAAATATGATTTCCATGAGATTTGGGAAGATCACAGTTGTCTAAACCAGACATCTGTAATGGGAGATATTCAAGTTAGTTGATTTTAAGTCCTTAATATAACACCCAAAATGAAATATTAAGGCTAGGACCCAACATAATATTTTATAACTTGGAAGAGGGACGCCGTAATCCAAGCTATAAAATATTTGAAGGTAGGTGAATGACGATTCACCAATTTCCACCATGAAAAACGAAATAAATTATTAGCTTTTAATTGGATTTGAAACTCCTAGATCTTTTGAGATTCATTGAACTTTCAATGGCATGTTTCAATCTCGAGTGTGCCCTTCAGGTTTTGTGACTGGGATGCCGAGGATCACAAAACAAGGTGTGAAGTAACCATGCAAATTACTTGGTACCCTTAATGTATTACCCCTCAATCGATGTGCCGGTTAACCACACACGCTCCATCGATACTATGATAAACATTAAGTTACCCTTTGCCTACCTTGTTAAGTCCAGCTAGTGTGCCGGTTAACCACACACGCTCCACTAACCGACTTAAGCAAAGTGCAAAGTGTAATTTCATGGGTTAGCACCTTATTCACTTTTTCCTAAAGTAACTAAGATTGGGAATTATAAAACATTTAGTTACTTTATATTCATCATTAATACTTTTAATGAGGGGAGAATTCTAGTCCTTTTCCTACCCGTACGGCTAACGACCCTCCACTGATCAAGGAAGCGATGGGTGAGAGTGGACACCCATTAAGCTGCCATTTTATAGGCAGCAACCTTATACCCCCCTTATAGACCGACTTCGTGAATGAGGCCTACTAACGGTAAGACTGACTTGCTCTTATGCATATATATATATATATATATATATATATATATATATATATATATATATATATATATATATATATATATATATATATATATATATATATATATATATATATATATATATATATTATTAACTTATAATATTATAAAGTATAAGGGTTGAATTTTAACTTTTAAAATTCTAGGGATTGGAATTAAAGTTTTTAAAGCGACTTTACATGTTCTAAAACTTGAGGGCAAGTTTTGTAACTTTCAAAACTTTTCATCTTTCGTAACTTATGAGTTAAATGGTTTATTAAAATGAGAGACTTTTCATTTTATGTAACCTATGTGTTTCTTTAATGGACTTTAAAAGAATGACTTTTGGTAATCCATAACTTGAGGACAAATTATGGATTCCATTAAAACACATAATGATCAAGAATTAAACTAACAAGCAAATTACAAATAATTCCTATGATCTTCTAAACTCATAAGTTCATGAACATGCATATCATCTATTTCAATAATCATAAAATTAACCATATAAAACTTGAAATTTTTTATAATAGCTATTGCAAAATGGATTAGCATGACCATTACACCATCTAAAACAAGTTTTATAAGACCAAAACAGTTTAGGGTAATGTTTCTAGTCCATTTCCAGCAGCAAAAGTCGAAAATTTGCACTCTGCCTAGCCAACTCGTCGAGTGCAAGAACTGACTCGCCGAGTTGGTTGAAGATACGCTTGGACTCATCGAGTCCCCCCATGGACTCGGCGAGTCCTATGTGCAGACAGCAAGAATTTCGACTTTTTTAGCTATTTTGCATCAAGTATCAAACAAACAAGCCTAGGCTCTGATACCACTGTTGGGTTTTGAGCATTCTAACACTCCTAAGGTGTACATGTAACCCTAGAAACCTTGGATCTATGTTTGACTAAGATACATGCAAAATGATTTTTCCAAGGTTCATAATCCTATCTAGCATACATGGGGAACTTTTGAGCATAAAAGTTAGCTAGAAAACATACCTTGTAGTAGTTTGGATTCCTTGAAAACCTTGTGAGCCTAGAACCTCAAGTGTGATACCTCAAATGTCTCACACAACACCAAATGCACTTGGAATAAACTTTGAGAGAAATGTCACACTACTTGAAATCGGCTAGCCCTCTTCTTTCTTGCTTAAGTGTCGATTTTGGTGAACATAAGGATCCTTATGTAGTGTGTTACAATTAGGGTTACACCATGTAAACCCTAATTGTCATGACCTTTCATTTCCATGACCCATGGGTTCTATAATCACCATGGAGCATCCATGGAGCATCCTATGGGTTTTAGCCCAACTTGATAATCCATGGAGCATTAGTCCACTATACAAGTATGAGTGATTTACACAATCAACCCATATATTTAATTAGTCTTCTTTTGATCACTTAACTAATTCCAAATTAATTCTTGATCAATACTAATTAAATAATACTATTAATATATTAGAACTTATAATATATTAATAAACCTTAAGTGTTATTTCTCTCATTTTAGCCTATCCAAATGCATGATGCCATGCAACCCAAATGGGCCATGCCAACCGGGTCAAGTACATCCCAGAAATAGTTATGAACATAGACACCTAATCCAACAGTCTCCCATTTGGATAAGTCTAATAACTATATCTTCAAGAATAACTTCATGAACCGATCAGCAATCGTAGCTCTTTCAAGGTCTCGCGGAACTGAGATGATGATACGCCATTTTAGATAAGTGATCATATAATCCTCTGTTCTCGATATCAGCCAGACAAATACATGTTACAATGTCTTACTTATTGTCCAGCAGTTTGTTTCCCGATTTCCGATTTGTTTGACAAAGAACTTAATTGAACACATCAATTTAGTTCTGACCGGGCCCGGTACATGGTGTTGGATATAGTGTCTAAGTCCATAACTATATTTGGTATGTACTTGACCCGACCCGGCATGGTCCATTTGGGTTGCACTTCACCCGAACAATTTACGGATAATCTTTTGAGAATAGTATAAGTTATGATTTATTAATATATTATAAGTTCTAATATATTAATATAAAATCATATTATTTAATTAGTGTTGATCTATAATTGATTTAGAATTAATTTAGAGATCAAAAGTATGACTAATTAAATATGGGCTCTTGTATTTATATAGTGTGGGCTAATGCTTATTTGGAATGGGCTAGGCTTGCATGGAAAGTCCATGGATACTCCATGGAGCTTTAACCCATGGATCTCATGGAAATGAAAAGACATGGGTATTAGGGTTTGCATGGATGTAACCCTAATCCACCACACTATATAAAGGAGGCCTTGGTTCTTGAAATTGTACTAGTTGATGTGTGTAAACTAAGAGGGCCGATTTCAAGAAGTTTGTGACTATTCTCTCAAGTTTCCAAGTTTGTGGTGATTTGTGACTTCCATTTGAGGCATCCATATTATTGGTGCTACGCTCTAAAACTCCAAGCAATCAACTACAACTACAAGGTAAGTAATTCTACTAGCTTTATTTGACTCAAGTTCCCCATGCCATGCTAGATAGGATAAGAACCTTGGAAAAATAATTATTTGCATGTATCTTAGTCAAACATAGATCCAAGGTTTCTAGGGTTGCATGTACACCATAGGAGTGTTAGAATGCTCAAAAACCCATCAGTGGTATCAGAGTCAGGTTTGTTTATTTGATACTTGATGCAAAAAAAAAAAAAAAAAAAAAAAAAAAAAAAAAAAAAACTTGAAAATCGAAGTTTTGTTCGAAAGCTCGTAATCAAAATTTCAAGTTTTGTATATGTACTTACGATTCTTGAAATTTTTGATATGAACATTCATAAACATATGAGTTTAGAAGATCATAGAAATTATGTGCTAATAATTGATTAGATTAATTCTTGATCTTTATGTGTTTTAATGGAGTCCATAACTAGTTCTTAAGTTATGGATAACCAAAAGTCACATTTATAAATAACCATTAAAAGAACACATAGGTTACAAAAAATGAAGAGTCTTCATTTTTAATAACCATTAACTCATAAGTTATGAGAAATGAAAAGTTTTGAAAGTTTACAAAACTTGCCCTCAAGTTTTGGAACATGTAAAGTCATATTAAAAACTTTAGTTCCAACCCCTAGAATTTTAAAAGTTAAAATTCAACCCTTATACTTTATAATATTATAAGTTTAATAATATTTATATATGTATAAGATCAAGTCGTCTTACCGCTAGTACGCCTCATTCACGAAGCCGGTCTATAAGGGGGGTATAAGGTTGTTGCCTATAAAATGGCAACTTAATGGGTGTCCACTCTCACCCACCGCTTCCTTGATCGGTGGAGGGTCGTTAGCCGAACGGGTAGGACAAGGACTTATAAATTCTCATTAAAAGTATAATGATAATACTAAAGTAACTAAACTTTATTGAATTCCCAATCTTAGTTATTTTAGGAAAATCTGAATAAGGTGCTAATCCATGAAATTACACTTTACACTTTGTTTAAGTCGTTAGTGGAGCGTGTGTGGTTAACCGGCACACTAACTTGAACTTAACAAGGTAGGTAAGGGGTGACTTAATGTTTATCATAGTATCGATGGAGCGTGTGTGGTTAACCGACACATCGATTGAGGGGTAATACATTAAGGGTACCAAGTAATTTGCATGGTTACTTCACACCTTGTTTTGTGATCCTCGGCATCCCAGTCACAAAACTTGAAGGGCACACTCGAGATTGAAACATGCCATTAAAGAAAGATCAATGAATCTCAAAGAATCTAGGAGTTAATAAACCAATTAAAACCTAATTAAATATTTCGTTTTTCATGGTAGAAATTGGTGAATCGTCATTCACCTACCTTCAAATATCTTATAGCTTAGATTACGGCATCCCTCTTCTAAGTTATAAAATATTGTGTTGGGTCCTAGCCTTAATATTACATTTGGGTGTTTTGTTAAGGACTATCTCTATATCTAATCTAATCTATTCCCTCTTCTTTTCAGATGTCTTCCAATAACAATGCTTCTGGCTCAAACCCTACTAGCTCCTTCTCTCCCATGAATCTTTGTGGGAGAGTCATCTTTGATGGGTCCAACTTTACAGATTGGATCAGAAACATCAGGATGGTCACTCGGTATGAGAACAAAGAATATGTTCTCGACAAGGAGCTGAAGGTACCCGAGCCAACTGCTACTCCTGAAGAGCTTGCTGAATATGAGGTATATGAAAGAGATGCTACAAAAGTGGCATGCATCATGATGGCCACCATGACAGCCGAGCTCCAAAAGTCCTATGAGGACTATTATCCTTTTGAGATGCACTAGGACTTGATGGACCGATACCATCAAAGTGCTCGTCAAGAGCGATATGAAATAATCTCCTCCATGATAACAACCAGAATGAAGGATGGTGAACCCATCACGGGCCACATGCAGAAAATGCAAAGGTATGTGGACCGTTTACTGAAGCTGAATGTGAACTTCCCTGAGGAGTTAGCAATAGACATCATTTTTCACTCCTTGCCATCGTGTTATGATCAATTCCGCATGACATATCACATGAACAAGGAAGAAGTCACCCTCAGCAAACTTCAAGGACTCTTGAAGACCGCCAAAAGTGGTCTAAAGGGTAAGTTGGTTGTTACTACTCCTACTCCTACTCCAACTGCGGCCAATGTCTTGGCAATCGGGCATGGCAAAGGGAAGAAGAGAAAGAACCCTTCTAAGGGTACCAAGGGTAAGACCCTTGAAGGCTCCTCTTCAAGCAAAACCAAGAAAGGTTTTGTCACTCCTTCTGCTAACCCTAATGAGGCTTAATGCTTCTATTGCCATGAAAAGTCGCACTGGAAGCGAAACTGCCCAAAGTACCAGCAAGATTTAAAGGATGGGAAAGTAAAACCCAACCATGCAGGTATATACACTATATTGTCTAATAACTCACCTCATTCTAAGTCTTGGGTCCTTGATACAGGTTGTGGTATTCACATATGTTGTGATTTGCAGGGACTAAAAAGAAGTGATAATGTGGAGCAGGGAAAGATAAACTTGATCATGGGAAACAGGAAAGCTTCACCTGTCACCAAGATAGGAGTTTATTCCTTAGTGCTAAATAGTGGGTTTACATTAGATTTGAATAAATGTTATTATTCGCCAGAAATGGCAAGAAATGTTATTTCTTTTCATGCATTGTATAAACAAGGTTTTACCTTTTATTTTGATAATAATAATGGTAGTATTGATGCTTTCTTTAATAATGTTCTTTATTTTAAAGCATTACCTTGTGATGGCGTGTATGAAACTGTATATGTTGTAGATAATCTAGGAAATAATGTATTGTGTATTAACTCTTCCACTAGCTTAGATAAAGCATCCTTATGGCATTGTCGTCTTGGACATGTAAGCAAGAAACGCATAGGCCAACTCCAAAAGGATGGAGTCTTGGAGTCATTTGACCTAAAGTCAGATCATAGTTGTGAATCTTGTTTGCTTGGTAAAATGACAAAGTCATCTTTTACTGGCACTTGTGCTAGGGGTGAAGGTTTGTTGGACCTCATACACACGGATGTGTGTGGACCCTTCAGAACCGCCACAAGAGATGCTAATCGGTTTTATGTGACTTTTACTGATGATTTTAGTAGATATGGATATGTCTACCTAATCAAGCATAAGTCAGAAACCTTTGAGAAATTCAAAGAGTTTAAGCAAGAAGTGGAGAATCAGTTGGGCAGGAACATTAAGATGCTTCGATCCGATCATGGTGGTGAGTATCTTAGTACTAAGTTCCTTGACTATCTTAAGGAATGTGGGATTGTCTCACAATTGACACCTCCTAGGACACCACAGTTGAATGGTGTAGCTGAGAGGCGCAATCGGACCTTGTTGGACATGGTTCATTCCATGATGAGTCGAGCTTCGCTACCAATCTCATTTTGGGGGTATGCCTTAGAGACTGCCGCCCATATCCTTAATCTAGTCCCTACAAAGAAGGTTGCCAAAACACCTCACGAGGTGTGGACTGGAAAAGTTCTCAATCTAGACCACATCAAGATTTGGGGTTGCGAGGCTTTCATGAGACGCGAGACTCACGATAAGCTCGAACCCCGAAGCGAAAGGTGTATTTTCATCGGCTACCCACAGAAATCCTTTGATTACATCTTCTACAGACCCAGTGATAATGTGGTCTTTGTAGCAAGAAGAGGATTCTTTCGAGAGAGAGAATTCATGAGCCAAGGAGACAGTTGGAGGCAAATTGACCTTGAGGAAATTCAAGAGTCAAGTGGTGAAGGAACCTCAAACCCTAGCCCTCAACCTGAGGAGGAAACTCCTGTTGAGCTGACTGAAGAATCTATACCTCTGACGCGTTCCACCAGAGTTAGGAATGCACCTGAGCATTATTATGGTTTTCATATTATTGCAGAAGGTGACACACTTATCAGTGATAACACACTGGTAAATTTGGATGAGCCTAACAGCTACACGGAAGCCATGGCAGGCCCTGAGGCTGCTAAATGGAAAGAGGCTATGGATAGCGAGATATAGTCCATGTATGAAAATCAAGTTTGGAACTTGGTTGACAATGTACCTGATCGTAAGATAGTTGGGTGCAAATGGATCTTCAAGAAGAAGACCGACATAGATGGTAATGTACACACTTATACGGCACGACTGGTTGCAAAGGGTTATTCTCAAACTCCGGGAGTTGATTATGATGAGACCTTTTCTCCAGTGGCCAAGATTAAGTCTATTAGGGTTCTGTTAGCCCTTGCTGCATTTCATGATTATGAAATATGGCAAATGGATGTCAAAACCACTTTCCTTAATGGAAAGTTGGCTGAAGATGTTTACATGCTTCAGCCAGAGGGTTTTGTCAGTACAGAGTACCCCAGTAGAGTGTGTAAGCTCGAGAAATTCATTTATGGATTAAAACAGGCACCTCGCAGATGGAATCTTTGCTTTGATGAGAAAATCAAAGAATTTGGCTTTTCAAGGATTGAAGATGAATCTTGTGTCTATATCAAGGCTAGTGGGAGTATAGTCAGCTTTTTGGTACTGTATGTGGATAACATACTACTCATAGGAAATGACATCCCAACCCTGCAGGAAGTAAAGTCCTGGCTTGGGAAGTGTTTCGCTATGAAGGACCTTGGAGAAGCTGCCTATATCCTAGGGATAAGGATTTTGAGAAACAGGAGTAAAAGACTAATTGGACTTAGTCAAAGCACCTATGTGGACAAAGTGTTGAAAAGGTTCAACATGCATAACTCCAAGAAAGGAGAGTTACCCATCCAGAGTAACGCCAGATTGAGTAAGACACAAAGCCCTAGTACTGAGGTTGAGATAGCAGAAATGAGTCGAATACCTTATGCTTCAGCTGTAGGATCGATCATGTATGCTATGACGTGTACTCGACCTGATGTAGCCTTTGCTTTGAGCATGGTTAGCAGGTATCAGGGGAACCCTGGCAAGGCACACTAGACTGCGGTAAAGAATATCCTCAAGTACCTACGGAGGACTAAGGACTGGGTCCTTACCCTCGGTGGCAGTGAGGACTTGAGAGTTGTAGGGTACAATGATGCTAGCTTTCAGACTGACAGGGATAATTTCCGCTCTTAGTCGGGCTGGGTCTTTACTCTAAACGAAGGGGCAATTACTTGGAAAAGTTCCAAGCAGGAGACAGTGGCTGATTCCACTTGTGAATCAGAGTATATAGCAGCAAGCGAGGCAGCAAAGGAGGCTATATGGCTAAAGAACTTCATCGGAGACCTTGGAGTTGTACCAGCTATAAAGGAGCCAATGGAGATTTTCTGTGACAGCAATAGTGCGGTTGCCTTAGCCAAGGAACCAAGAGATCATGGGAGATCCAGACACATTGACAGAAAATATCACTTCATCAGACATCGAATAGAAGAAGGAATCCTCATGGCAAAGAGGGTATCATCGGATGAGAACCCAGCAGATCCCCTCACGAAGGGACTAACTCGGGCTAAGCATCTCCAGCATGCTCGGAGCATAGGGCTGAAGGATGATATTAGTTTTAGTAGTTAGATAATGTTGAAATTTGTAAAATGTAATTGACATTTGATGATAAATAAAAGCTGTTATTTATGAGTAAAGTGTTGCTATCTCTTGTCAATCGTTTACTATTATTTCTTTTTGCATGTTTTGACTTCCAGAATAATTATGTTATGGTTTATATCATATTATTCAAACTCTCCACAGTCGGTCATATGTTGGAAGTAGATATGAATCAAGACTGTCATGGGTTGGCTTGTAGAGGTCTAAGATATTAGACAAAGCGGGGCTACAGCACTCATGAGTGCTCATAAGTTCTGAGTATTGGATTCAACCCACGCTCACTTGTATCACTTCATGGAATTTATCTCGAGTGATCGTGAGACGGTAATATCATATAAGTCTTCAAACCTAGAGATATGATTTGTTGCCTATGAGTTGGTTATGCATTGATTGCACGAAAACGCATTGGTAACTCGATGTTATAAACCGTGCCTTTGTGTGTAATTTAACAAGTAGTAGAGCAAACATATGAGTCGAAGTTTATCTGTTCCTTCTAGGATTAGAAGCGATATCTGGGCCCCACGATGATTTTGTTTTGACCTATGTACCGGGCCCGGTCAGAACTAAATTGATGTGTTCAGTTAAGTTCTATGTCAAACAAATCGGAAATCAGGAAACAAATGATGGACAATAAGCAAGACCATGTTCCATGTATTTGTCCGGCTGATATCTAGAACAGAGGATTATATGATCACTTATCTAAAATGGCGCTTCATAGTTCAACAGAGTTTAAAGAGCTACGATTCCTGATCGGTTCCTGAAGTCATACTTGCAACTATAGTTATTAGACTTATCCAAGTGGGAGACTGTTGGATATAGTGTCTAAGTCCATAACTATATTTGGTATGTACTTGACCCGACCCGGCATGGTCCATTTGGGTTGCACTTCACCCGAACAATTTACGGATAATCTTTTGAGAATAGTATAAGCTATGATTTATTAATATATTATAAGTTCTAATATATTAATATAAAATCATATTATTTAATTAGTGTTGATCTATAATTAATTTAGAATTAATTTAGAGATCAAAAGTATGACTAATTAAATATGGGCTCTAGTATTTATATAGTGTGGGCTAATGATTATTTGGAATGGGCTAGGCTTGCATGGAAAGTCCATGGATACTCCATGGAGCTTTAACCCATGGATCTCATGGAAATGAAAAGACATGGGTATTAAGGTTTACATGGATGTAACCCTAATCCACCACACTATATAAAGGAGGCCTTGGTTCTTGAAATTGTACTAGTTGATGTGTGTAAACTAAGAGGGCCGATTTCAAGAAGTTTGTGACTATTCTCTCAAGTTTCCAAGTTTGTGGTGATTTGTGTCTTCCATTTGAGGCATCCACATTATTGGTGCTAGGCTCTAAAACTCCAAGCAATCAACTACAACTACAAGGTAAGTAATTCTACTAGCTTTATTTGATTCAAGTTCCCCATGCCATGCTAGATAGGATAAGAACCTTGGAAAAATAATATTTGCATGTATCTTAGTCAAACATAGATCCAAGGTTTCGAGGGTTGCATGTACACCATAGGAGTGTTAGAATGCTCAAAAACCCATCACATAGGTCAACACAAAATCATCGAGGGGCCCAGATATCGCTTCTAATCCAAGAAGGAACATATAAACTTCGACTCATATGCTTGTTCTACTACTTGTTGAATCATACACAAAGGCATGTTTTATAACATCGAGTTACCAATGCGTTTACGTACAATCAATGTATAACCAATTCATAGGCAACAAGTCATATCTCTAGGTTTGAAGACTTATATGATATTACCGTCTCACGATCACTCGAGATAAATTCCATGAAGTGATACCAGTGAGCGTGGGTTGAATCCAATACTCAGAACTTATGAGCACTCATGAGTGTTGTAGCACCACTTTGTCCAACGTCTTAGACCTCTACAAGCCAACCCATGACAGTCTTGATTCATATCTACTTCCAACATATGACCAACTGTGGATGGTTTGAATAACTTAGTCATTCAGGAAGAGCGATTTAGTTATTCTGGAAGTCAAAACATGCAAAGTGAAACACAAGAATAATTGAATCAACTATCGTCTCAGAACTTATGAATATAAATAAAAACACTTTTTATTTATCACCATATTGATTACACATTGTTCATTGTATACTGTTTCAAACTATCAACTTTATACTTGAATTAAAACAATAGTTGTCCCATGCTCCGAGCATGTGCACTATGTTTTCTAAACACTAGTCATGTCATACACCAAGTATGCACACTATGTTTGTCTAAACATTAGTCATGCCATACACCAAGCATGCACACTAATCTTGTCTATGATCTTTACTTTGTGAAATAGATCGACTGAACATTAATTCTAATGATACTCATTTCACAATCCCAAATCCTTACCGCAAATGCATGAATCCCAGATTCCTGCCATTTACTTAAATCTGTTAGATTCTAAACTTATATGCATTGGTCCTCTTGTAATGATTATGCACAAAGTCACAAAGACTTGTCAATAGACATTACAGAGTACTCTAATAGAGACCAACTCCATGGAAACGAAGTCTCATATTCAAAGTTCATTGCTTTGAACATTCTTCTTGCATTAAGTTTCCTAATCTTAAACATATTTAATGAATAACATTCACCTATGGGAATATTTCCATATTCTCATTTTGACTATCACTTCTGCACAAGAGTTGCCTATTTTCAGAATATGTCAATATGGTCTTTCCAAAATTAACACTATACTTCCAACTGTCCCTGAGCAACCAATCTTTGGTAAACCTTAGATTGTCCTCAACAGTTGCTTAATCAAATTAGTCATATCTAGTTCTACTACTTTCCCCTCTAAATCCTCTAGGCATTTTGGAAAAGTTTAGAACAGATGAATATTATAGCACATGCAATCGATCCTATATCTGAAGCATATGGGACACGATCCATAAAGACATGATACTAGACCAGTCTTTTGCTATAATATTTCCATTTCTATTTGCCAAGTTCTCATAATTCAGATTATGAAGAGGGATGCCGTAATCATAATCAAATTTTAGAACGCAAATAATGGACCCATATATATAATTTCCTTATGTTGAGCCATTCCAACATAAAATTCATATATATATATATATCCTTGACTTAAGATTATTAAAATCTCAATCTAAGCTTTTAGAATTGAAATGAAGTATAATTTCCTTTCCCTTAATTATAGCAAAACAACTTTTTCCCAATTGAAACCTTTTGTTTTCTATAATTAACATTGCTAACTTGCAACACTTATTATAATTATCATGCTCCCACTTGCATGATGATTATTAGCATGAAGCTTATGCTCCCACTAGCTTTGACATGTACTCAGAAATCTGCTGGACTTCTAGAAATCAATACTTTATTGACCTTCTTACCAAAGTTCATATTTCTGATACGAGATGCTTTGATAAAACTTTATCAAAATCATACACCTTTCCCTAGATAGCACACATGTGTGTCTAAACAATTTCAGAACTATGAAGAGGGATGCCATAATCATAGTCTCAATTGTTTTGACCTTTGACATTCCTCACAGGTCCATGTTAGTGTGCCGGTTAACCACACACGCTCCTCTAACAACTTTGAGAATGCAAATATCACACTTGCTATCTACCTAAAATCTACTTAGTGAAAGCGTTTCCTCACCATCATTTTCATGAATCAGAGAGAAACCTTATGACACCTAGATTTTCTTGTGTATGTGTTCCAATCCATGTGAATTTGTCAAAACCATAATCACAAGACAAGGTTAGTGATAAATCCAAACTCTTATGGATTGAACTTGTGCAGTCTTAACTTCTTGCCACCTGGCAGCACAAGGGCCCGCCATTGCTTCCAAGTTGTTATGCAACCAATTGAGAACTCTCGGAACTCATATGTAAAGCCAAATATGAGGCCATGTTGGTCGGCCTAAGATTGGAAAAGCAGATGGGAGCGAATGCAGTGACAACCCTGACAGACTCAAGTTTGGAGGCCAATCAAGTAAACAGAGAGTTTGAAGAAAAGGACTAGCAGATCGAAAAGTATGTGAAAGCCGTTTAGAAGCTCATCAAACCGCTTAAAATTTTCACCATTAAGCAAATCCCGAGAGGGGAGAACAGGAGGGAAGACACCCTCAGCAAACAGGCATCAACGTTCTGTGGGCAGTTGTCCAAGAACGTTTTGGTGGAAGTGCTCAAAGAAAGAAACATAGACGAGCACCAGATACACACCATGACTGTCACACCCCCAAACCTGAACGGTGGAAACGTTCGGGGGCGGAGGACGTCATGTATAGTATCATAACAATTGAATAGTAAAGAAAGTACACACTACCATAATATAAATGTATTTGAAAAGTTTACATGATTGTATGTGTTACATGTTTAAATATCAAATACAATATGGTGATCCAAAATATGTTACTAACGCCAGCGCGTTAGTCCTCAAAAGTAGTTGCTACCTGATTTAGCGTTTTCCTGAGAATACAAGTTATTTCAAAGAAAAAGTGTCAACAATAAAGTTGGTGAGTTCATAAGTAGTGTTTTGATAAAATGTATGCCATTCGAAAGTTCGTGTATGTTTTCCAGAAAATCCGATATTTTCTAACAAATGTATGATATGAGTATGAAAGATCGTTGTATAAACTGTATGTATTTGAACCAGGAAAATCCTATATTTTCCTAAAAGTGAAATGTAGTCTCAAATGTCCAAGACCGTAACCTGTAAGCAAATATGACATGCTCAAAAGATGATGTATAGTCTTATTATAAAACAAAACTACAAGAAGATTTGTATTTGAATGTGAAAAGAACTGTATTTGTTACTTTTCCCCATTAAAACGTAATACCATAATAATTGTCTATCCAGTGAGTTTTTATAACCGTACTATCATAGTTTGCCTGTAGCGACGTTCTTCAGGCGTCGAAATGAGATGACACTTGTCACCCCGGGGACTGTAGCTAGCAGTCAGGGTGCGGGATCATTAGTCCCGTATAGATCTATACACACTTGTCACGTTCTCCGGACGGGAGATTCTGGTTATAAAAAGGACTTCTAGTGGTACCTTAAAAGGTATATTGAAGATGAATGCCTCACGAATTCTCAATTAAATCCCGTATTAAAATGTATATGTTTGTTTCTGAAATGATTATCCTTTTTCACAATGTTAACAAAGGCATAATAAAAGGTGGATGTTCTTGTATGTATAAAAGATGTCATAACGAAAGTGGTTACCCTTTATATGATGCTAACGTATAAATAGAGCTTATGATATTTATACTTATGTTTTATCCCGTGAGGGTAAAGTAAGGTAAGATGTTTTGTATGTTAGACATGATCCATATGATAGTTATTAAAAACAAATCTGAAATGTATAATGAAAGATAGATATTTTCACATGGGGTTGACCGTGTGTTTACTTGTATTCCCCCCGTAAAGAGTTCAAAAGCATTTAAAATCAGTTAAAAGCGTAGAAATGGGGGTATGAACTCACTTGATAGAAGTGGTGAGCTGAAGAAGGCGAGACTAAACTCGGGCAGTACTTCGACTGGAAAGAAGCAAGTTCCTCAGGAACTACTGGACTTCGAGCCTTGCGTCGTGTGCTAGGGTTGTTTTTGGGGCTTCGGGGTTGTCTCGGGATGCTTAACACAGAGTAGGAGTGGGAGAGAGGATGGGGTTGAGCAACCAAAGTCGGAAGGCTTAGATTTCTATATATAGCCACCATTTTGACATTCACGTCGTGAGTTTAGCATAACTCACGTCGTCAGTTTGGTCCCGAATAGTCATGGCATGCATCACTCATCAACTTGCTCTGGAAGGGTCATTCAGACTGTTCACGTCGTGAACACTGATAAATTCTGACACAGCGTCGAAAATTGTGCCTCGAACTTCAGAAATTCATATCTTTCGCATACGAGCTCCGTTTTTGACATTCTTTATATCCACGCGAAGGTGGGATTATGCTCTACAACTCTTATTTAGACTTTGTTGGCTAATTTTGAATTTATTTTTAATATTACATTTTTAACAGGCCGGGACAGGAAAAGTCCGTTAAAAATCCATAACTTCTTCATTCGATGTCCGTTTTCATCAGACTTTTTACCGTTGTAATACCATTGATGAGATATTCGATTCTCGTTTAGGTCATGTTGGCAAAAAGTCGCTCGATCTCTAATTCGAGTTTTTAGCTGTCTACTGCTATGTCCGAAACTTCGAAAAATCATAACTTCCTCATACGAAGTCAGATTTGGGCGTTCTTTTTATGTATGTTTACGGTTTAATGATATCTACGACTTTCACTTAGATATATGAGGCTAAAAAGTATTTTATCGGAATTTCGCATTTTACGCTTAACAGTGTTTTGTCGGTTTTGTTGCGGATCTTCGATTGGTCATAACTTCTTCGTTATAACTCGGATTTTAGTGTTCTTTATATTTTTGGAAACCTAGATACGATCTCTATCACTTCATTTATCCTAATTAAGGTTATTGAACAATTTATTTTTAAACTAAATTTTGCTGGTGTTACATCATCCCCCCGTTAGATAGAATTTCGTCCCGAAATTCGCATTTGAATGGGACATCGATGGTTGAGGAAAGGTGAGCGTACTCCTGTTCCATTTGAATCTTCTTGTTCTCTACTGATTCCAACTCTTAGCGTGGGTGTTCCATCGGATATTCATTATCCTGTCTATTGTTTTGATCGGTAGAGGTCGTGTGGATTTGGGTTTAATTGTCTATATTCATCTAAATGTTAGTATTGATTACTCGTAATACAGGTCATCTTCGTCTTGAATTTCATGGCTGAATTCACACCTGGTCCGTCTATCGTCGCCTTGTGTATGCAAGTGGCATACACACTTTGTAGTGATAGGTTAACCGTATTTATTCCTAGCCTCTGCGTTTCAACTTGACTCACTGTATACGTGCTTATTCCTAAGTGGTCTGTCGAGAATACTTTGGGTAGGTTGTAAAGGAGATAGTACTCCTCACATGAGTGCTACGGAATTTTGAAATGGGAGACGATTTGGAAGTTGTGTCGGGTTTGTCGTTATAGGTTAGAAGAGTTTCATTAGTCGGTGGTTAACACAAAGGGTCTTTTCATAGCACATGCAATTGGTATGGTGAAGACCAAGCCAATTCGTTTCTAGTAGCTATATGGGAACTTCTTATCGTATCAAGAGTGAAGTCGATCAGTAAAAGTGTTCGTTAGTGGGATAGTGCATTCTACATGTGTGTTTTCAGTGCTTTTAGTCTATCCTTGTTATTACTACTATGAAGGTTTTGCTTAATGATTGGGGTGTTTGTTTAAGAAGACTTTTAAATTTAAGACTCACAAAACTCCTTTCCGCTCCACAATAAATCAAAATACATGTTAATGTTCTATCGAGGAAAAATGTACCTGTAACATCAGTGGGGTCTGCAACGGCTTCCTCCTGGTCTATTGCGAATACTTGGCCACTTCCCCCAGTATTCTTGTTGTTTGCCTTCGGATAGTCCCTTCGGAAGTGCCCCGTTGCTCCGCACTCATAACAAGTTCGGTCTACTACGACATTTGTGGCTGGAGCGGTCGGTTGGGTTGGTTCCCTGCAGTAGCGGACGGTGTGTCCCTTACTATTGCACCTAGAGCAATGCATTTCACGGCAGGGTCCGTGATAATGAAAGTTGCATCGGTTACACTTAGGTTGGTTGCCGTTGTACGACCTTGTGGGTGTGGGGGTGATAGGAACAGTAACAGCGTGAGCTGTCACTACCTGTTGTCTTTTGGTAGACCTTTGTTTTGAACTGCCCCATTTTTCATTCCCAAACCTTCGTTTCGTGTTGCTAGGTTTGTGGTTTGGAGTATCCTTGTGGGTAGACATTCGTTGGTTTCCTTAGTTGACACAAACATTTGAATTTTTGACATCCATTCCAGTTTTACTAGTGTTTCTTGCGTTGAGATGTGCCATGATGACTGTCACGGCGGCTGTGACCGCAGCTTGAAAAGTAGCTGAGTCAATAAGCAGGAGTGGTGTTTCGTTGGTTGGTCGGTTATTTCCATGTGAAGACATGATTCTGATACATGATGCGAAACGAGTTGCTCAGATAACTATGATCGTTGTTAGTTGGATTCTATAAGTACAATTTCCTGTTTTTGTTATTTGGTTTCTAATGTTTCGACTTACATTCTTATGATGTATTTGTGATTGAGGGTTGGAATAGGTATCATATTTTAAGTTTAGTTTCAGCAATTTAGGGTAGGGATGTTGAAATCTTAAGTTGATCTAGTTTCATGGGTTTTGGGAGAGGGTATCTTTCTTACTATCTCAAGTTATGAAGGAGGATGTGACGTACCTATCTCATAGCGTGAGTAATAAAATTACCAACTCATTTGATAATAATAACTATTACTTATTAGTCTGACGTATCAGGTTCTCTACCACCTCGTATGCTTCCCGAGTGGTTTCCTCTGTTCTCTGTCCTATCCTCGGTGGTACTTATTTGTTATAGCCTGGTATCTATGTACACGTCGTCCTTGCTTTTCCTCAGGCATATTTAATCTACGTCATTGTTTTGATTGCCCTTATGTCACACCCCGCTAAAGCGGAAACACGAGGCGTGGCAGTATAAAGGGTTTCATAGCAAAAGTTAAAAGACAACACCAACCATAGTATTAAAAATCATTACAAATTTTACAATGGGTTTGAACAATTTTTGAAAGAAATTACAATGTAAATTGAAATACAACACATGCGAATGCTCCTAAAAGTGAAGTGTCCCTAAGTGCCACTTACTCGATGATTCCTGAAAAAGCATGTAAAACGAGCGTCAACTATAAAAATAGTTGGTGAGTACTCACAGATAAACAAAATAATATTGGTTCCATGAATTGAAATCAAAGTTTTGATAAAAGTTTCCAATAATAAAAGTATATTGTTAAAATGAGTAAATAAGTTTGTAAAAACAAAGTTCTTTGTCATCATGAGAGATAAATTATGTTGCCCAAATAAGATGCAACATTTATATTCTCATGGACGATAAAGTTCGTTACTCAAACGAGTAAACAAGTTTAATTGCTAAAATGAGCAATCAATTTTGTTGCTACAAGGAGCAAACAATTTCATTGCTAAAACATGTATATAAGTTTTGAGTAATAAAAGTTCGTTGTTGTAATGAGAAACAAAGTTCATTGCTATAATTAATAACAAGTTTATTGCTATAACGAGAAACGAGTTTGTATGTGTATGAGCAAACAATGAGTCTCAACCAAACCTATGACTGAATCCCTATCAAGATCTATGCTTATCGTTCCATAGATGAATATGGTATCATGCACTCCATCAATAGGGCGAGTGAGGAGTTGTCAATTCCTAATAGCGCTATCCATAATGACCATTGGCTCAAAGAGTTAATGGTTAGATATAAGGGAAGGGCCTTAGTACGATAAGTTCTCATGTTCCGTGTTGCATAGACATACATAGAGAGACATAGCAATAAAATAGCAATCATGTTTGATACAAATCAATTTAAATACAACATTCAAATAATAGTTTTTCGGAACATGCTTTTCCACCCCAAAACATAAAAACTGAAAATATGGGAGTGCGTGAATACTCACAATATGAAAAATATAGCAACCAAGTTTATACGAGTCAAATAAATACAACGAACATAAATAGTTTAGGACATGCTTTTCCACCCCAAAACATAAAAACCGAAAATAGGGGAGTGCGTGAATACTCATAATGCATTTAGATGATGCAAATGGTGCCTTGAACTACGTTCCACGTGTACCACTACTGATTCCTACAATAATGATATTCGCTAGTGAGTCTCTAATCGAAATCTAACACTAGTATACTTACTACTACAATAGAATTATGCGAATAATGTGTCAAAATTTAATATTGATAAGTTACAAACATTTTTCTGTGGAAATTAAGTTTCAAAGAATCAATTGTTATATAACAATTTAAGTGGAAAATTTCCATTATTGAAATGTTAATATTTGACATTTTAGAGGTGTTCCAATGATTAAATATTCAAAACTAAATCAATTTAGTTCTAAACTCTCCCAAACTTTGCATTTAAGTTTTACTTGAAGTCAAAGACCTTAAGATAAATTTTCTTGAATTTTGGATTTGTCTGACTATTTTTCACGATTTTAGTTTCTTGAATAACCATAAAATCATGAAAAATACTAAACAGTTAATAAAAATTACCAAACTTCAGATTTTGGTTCTAAATGTACTAAAAGACTTCTAGATAAATTTTCATGGATTATGAATATGTATAACCATTTTTCACATATTTAATTCTCTAAATATATACAAATTCATGAAAAATATAAATCAGTTATGAAAATACCCCAAACTTTTTATAACAATGTCATTACACATACTTAAGCTGGGAAAAATATAAAAAGGGGTTTCTAAACTGTTTAACCTAATTTTATGATTTTTATGCATTTATTCTAATAAAAATGGGGATAAATAGAAAACAGTTTCCAAAATTACCAAACTTTTTGTGATATTGTTATTAAACATTCTTAAGTTGGGAAAAATATAAAAATTGATTTCTAAACTGTTTAACCAAATTTTATGATTTTTGAGCATTTATTCTAATAAAAACTGAAATAAATAGAAAACAGTTTCCAAAATTGCCCAAAATTTTTGTAACACTTTTATTCTACATGTAGAAGCTGTGAAAAATATAAAAGATATTTTTCAATTAGTTTTTCTATTTTTCTTTGTTTTATCCTCTTAAATAATCATTAATTGGAGAATAATTATTAAACAGTTAAAGTAAATTACCAAAAATTTTGTAAAGTTCATGTACAGTGTAAATAATCTGGGAAAAATCCCAAATGTGGTTTTTATCTACTGGAATCCGATTTTGTGTATTTAAATGTATTTAATCTTAGAAAATAGGAGAAAAATAGTATACAGAAGGGAAAAGTCATCAAAAAATTTTTATGTAGCCTCCTAATGTACTACAAGGTGTTCTGGTAAATGTTTATGAATTTTGGATAAGCAGAACTATTTTTCCTGTTTTTAGTCCATAATATACACAAAAATCGGGGAAAAATAGGAATACATTATGAAAAATTATGAAAAATTCTGAAAATATTTTTCTAAGTCTTCCACAGAGAGTATAAGCTGCGAAAATTATTATATAACCTTTTCAAATTATCTAAAGCGGTTTTATGATTTATTGGGGCTAAACAAAAAGAAAATTCAAAACCATATTAAACAGTAACAAAAATCGATGAAACTTAATGAGGGATCATTATTTAGCATAGGGGTCGTCCACGAATTTAACTAGGATTTATAGACCCCAGAAAGTATTTTATATGATTTATTGCCCTATTTTCTTGCATTAATTATAATAATTCTAGAAAAATGAATTATTTTCTGGAAATTTACAGATCATCTTATTTTGTTGATGGGAATCTAGGAAAAATCGGATTTGGTCAGAAAAGGAGTTTTAGATATTTATTTGGAAATAAATCCTTCATGAACATATTTGAAAGCTTTTAACAACATACTTTGATGATCTAGCATATTAGCTTGAAGATCATCACATGCATGTTGGTTTGAAGATCATTCATGAGTTTGAAATGTTAAAAAATCGTTTTTGATAGAAAACATAGGGTGCATGTGGTGTTTTTCCACCAAAACATATAGAAAAGTGCATTTTCATGGTTTTGACTTAGGTTTAGTCCATGGATCTTCGCCATTTTGTAACATGCAAGATGTTTTTGGTGAAAATCTACCACCATCATCATCAAAACTGAAGTGAATGAATATTCACACAAATTTTCTAAGAGAAAGGTGTAGAAGAAGAAGGAAATGCAAGAAAAACCTTGAAAACATGGAGGAAAATGAAAGGAAATCGTGTTCTACCTTAATGAACACCACTAGATGATGAAGATTTTGAGTTTGAGGTGTGTTCTTGGACTTATTCTCTGGAAAATTTCGTGGGTATAGAGAAATGAAGAGAGAAATGGAGTGGTGGTGATGAAGAGTGTGAGAGAGAATGAGGGGTAGAGTGAGAGAGAAGATGGAGTGTGAGGGTGAAGTGAATGATTAAAAATTTTGGGAAGAGGGTGCCTAGGAAAGAGGGGGGACGAATTTTGATGAGGAGAGAGGTTCCCTCACTCTTCCATTTTTATAAAATTCTAATTATTTTATAAAAACACCAAATTTTTATAAAATATGCACCTTAATATAGTTTTTACTCATAAAATATTGATTTTTGACTTATAAATTAAGGGTGAATGTTAATGACTTAAATTTTTATTTCCTTGATTATATTTCCTTGAATTTAATTATTTTAAGATAATATTATAAGTTTCATAACTAATTTTATAAAATTCTTGATGTTAAACTTTATAAAATTTAGGTTTTAGGGCTTTTAGGGTTTTGGAGTTTAATAAACTTTGAATATCAAAATAAATTGAATATTTGAGACTTCAAATTATCTTATGGTATTATAACTCTTTTATAGTTATAAATAATGTTTGTAATTTATTTTTATCGGTTTATTGGCATTCTATGTAGTGATTCCGAGATTCAAGCGAAATTGAGGAATCAAGTATACTAGTCTTAGTCTTCAACTTTGACTTAAGTTTCTATGAGACTCTGACCTAATTTCTACCACTAGGTAAAGTGCATGATGTGTGTATATGATTCATGAAAAGGTGTTCGAGTCAAAGAGTGACCTAAATATGGATATTCACTACAGTTAAGTAGTTGTAGAATTCACATATCAATGTGAAATCTAAGTATACTATCCATTGATTCTAATTGTTTCCAAGCTTCTAGTAGGTTATAACTTAGTTTCTAGTTACTTAATCTAGTATGTGTCGTGCCTATACGTGCAACTAAGTTTAGTCAAATCTAGAACCGAATCGAATTTTGACGGTTGTCACAGTCTCCCCCGGTTGAAAGAATTTCGTCCCGAAATTCAATTCGTGACGTATTCTATTAGAACTCAGTCGAATACAATTATATAGCTGGAGAGGTGGTGACTTGAAGTGTTCTTTGATTATTTTGGGTTTATTTCCTCAAAGGAGAACCCAATTAATTAGCTATAGTCAAATTAATGTTTCCTTAATTCGAGTTCTACAATTTAGATTGCGAGAAATTAGGATCATGGAAATCATGATCCAAACATGGCGACCTAGTCGAAAAAGATCATCTAGTTAGATATTATCTGAATTAAGAGAGCTATAAGTTTTGCTGAAGCATGAACTACACTGAGCGTTAAATCCGCATTGATCCTTAAGTTGCATTCTAAATTAGCACTAAGTGTAAATTCGCCGCCTAATAAAGAAGAGATTATGAACAATTTGTTCACTTTCGGGTTGGCTACTAAATCTGGAAAAGATATATTCCAAAATAAGAAGGGGTAGCACAAATAAAAGAGAAGCGATCGAGGGTAAGTTCCTAAATATACGTACTAAGGGTAGACAACGAAGTTTTGGTACATCTCAAATGTGAAGGCTATTTAAGTGTCGTCTACAAAATAAATTACGAAATTATTGAGGATCTCCGAGGCTATAATTACTACTACAGTTACTCTTACAATAATAAAACCTTATTCGAAGAATAAATATATTTAGAGAGTCATTGTTGCAAATGGAAGCGATGAAAGTTTATGATATTTTAAATTACATTGTGTAGATAGCATTTTAAGTGTTTAGAAGTGAATAAAAAAATCTCACTGTTATTAAAATGTGTGTTTAGAAATGATAATTAATCTCACTATTATCAAAATATGTAATAATTCCAAGATAACGAAAATACATGTGTGGCGATCAAACGAAGTAGTAAAATAATATAAAGATTAATTAAGGTTACAGGTTTAAGTCATCAATAAGGGAATTTATACGAAAATATTTTGATTACTCTTTTGAGAAATTGTCTAATTCTCTAAGTCAGGACAAATTCAAGCTTATGAGTCAGAATATTTTTAAAAACAAAGTTGAGAGTTTAGGAACTCAATGAAATTACAAAGTAGAATGCTATTTTAAGAAACGTGTAAAAATATCGATAATTGAAAATAGTGGATTCTTAATTTAGTGTTTCTACAAAAACAATCATTTAGAGAATATGTAATAGTAAAATTCAAGACTTTTGATGTATTTAAAGAAAAGAAGAAGCATAAGAATACATATCCTCCACATATATTTTTCGGATATAGAAAAAAATGATAAGCATAAGAATATTCATCTTGTGTATTAATTATAAGGAAAAATACAATGAAAATTGCATTTTATATCAAGTTTCCGAACTTAGAACGAAAGAGCAAATGTAAATAAAGATCACTTGTTTATAGTAGATTTGAAAATAAAAACAAGATATATATGATAAAAGGCGTAATTGAATATATCCAAGTTGACTAAATCAAAGGTATGCCTCATGACTTTACACGTATTAATCGCTCAAAACGAAAGGGTAGACTTCTAGTCTTTATGTATACGAACATGATACCAGGAGAAGCAAAATAGACAGAAACAAAGTTAGACGATGTATTATGTTAATATTATGGCGTGCGAGATCTACAATCAGAAGGAGAGCGAGAAATCAAGTTCGGGGGGAAAGAAAAAGGAAGATAGCGGCGGCAATGATTGCTATTGTTAAAATTATAAGAACAATACCTATAGGTAGATTTAAAACCAGGTTGAGATATATTTCAAACTTAAATATTTGATGTATGTTGATGATTAAATAGACATGTGGGAGTTTTAAAGTGTTTGCTAAGGATTGCTAAAAATTCACGAGTTATCTATTAAGTTAAACTTCAATTGTGGAAAAAAAAAAACCACTACAACTGGTAATTGAAAATCTGACAGTCTTGACCCTTTTAGGCTTGAGTCCATCAATGGTTAAAACGGATAAGGTAAAGACTTAACATATTTAAATGAATAATTGTGCATTGTCGAAAGTGCGTCACTGGAATTTTAAAAGTGAACACTAAGTTTTTCAATTCTTTAAATTTTAGAAACTTTACAAATTATAAAACTAATTTGAAAAAAATAAAAATAAAGAAAATGAGGTATGTTGAAAATGTAGGAATTAGAGATTTCCTATAAACATGTTTAAATTAGAAAGTTGTAAAAATACCGTGTTGGGTTTCAAGAAAACACATTTAAGTAAAGTACAATGCCTAAATGAGAAGGTAGTCAAGAGTCTTAAAACAAAAGTGGTTTGAAGATCCGATGAAGCTTTTACATATAATAGGACTTCAATGTTATATGTTTAAGTTTTATAGCATAGAGTTTAAACACTTTTATAAAAGAAAATGTTTCTAAGTTTTTCGAAAACGTGTCAAAATGGTAAGCAAGGTTTAAAATGGTTTATATGCCCTTAAAAACACATCTATCCATTGAAATGGATTTGAAATAAAATTGAAATAGCAAGGTTAAAACCAATAATGGTTAAATTGAGTTTTGAAGAAAAGTGTTAAGTTAAAGCAAGTTGTCAGAAGATTTTTAGCGAGAATATGGCTTACATTGTTAAGAAATGTCTACTAAGTTGATTGAAGTGGTTATGAAATATTTTATTGATGATAAATAAAACCGATGAAGCGAAATAATTTTTCGATGGAAGGTTAAGAAGTAAGGAATAAGTATGTTAGTGTAGCTGATCGTACCTAAATACTAAGGCGAGTCTAAGGCGAGTCTAAGGCGAGTACCGGTGTCTTTTCCTCAAAATAAAGGACAAGAAAAATTGTTTGTAAAACGTTTTATGGTGTCAATGTAGTTTCGTGGCCTTTTATAGAGGTCAAAGGGGCATCCTATGTTAAGTTTTAAGATCAAGGTGGAAACAACCTAAAGCTAAATTCGTAGTGTAGTAGAGAAGTCTCATGTATGGGTTAAACCTCCTTGTGTCTCCTCGTTAGTCGAATCCAGAATGCCCGCCAATGGTATCCAAGTGATTACTTAGTGGTGACTCATCTACCTTTTTACGCGATGCTCTGATTCTCATCCGTGTCGGTATCGAAACGCTTTTTCCTAGTTGTAACTCTAGTACGAAGACGATGAAGAGGTATTGAGGAATAATTGGCATATGTTTCGACTTAAGATTATTACTAGTGTATATCTAACTACTAACCTTACATCTAAAGTCAATAGCTACCGATGAATACTCATTCTCAGTACTAAGTGCATTGCTCCTAGAGTGGCTAGTGATATAACCTAAGTGGTTAACCTAGCACTTGATAAGGGGTAAGAATATTTCTAAATAAAGGCATTGTTATAAAAGTGCACTTAGTTTCTAAGTGTATCTAGATGAATGCCTATAATATGCAATGCCCGTACGCACACCGAAAAATTTTGTTTTTCAAAAGTTTAAGTTGAAAATCGTTTTGAACATAATTCTACTATAATCGTTTCAAGCCTCACATTACGTTTCCTTAATTAAGCATAGTTGGCCAGGCTATACTTAATTAAAGTCTGATAATGCGTACTCGAATTAGTTATACCAGTAGTATGTTCAGTATTTTAAAAACATTTAGAAAATTTTTGGCTATAGTTGTGGTTTTCCAAAGGAAAACCGGTATTCTCTATAACCTTCGGCTCTGATACCATTTTCTGTCACACCCCGCTAAAGCGGAAACACGAGGCGTGGCAGTATAAAGGGTTTCATAGCAAAAGTTAAAAGACAACACCAACCATAGTATTAAAAATCATTACAAATTTTACAATGGGTTTGAACAATTTTTAAAAGAAATTACAATGTAAATTGAAATACAACACATGCGAATGCTCCTAAAAGTGAAGTGTCCCTAAGTGCCACTTACTCGATGATTCCTGAAAAAGCATGTAAAACGAGCGTCAACTATAAAAATAGTTGGTGAGTACTCACAGATAAACAAAATAATATTGGTTCCATGAATTGAAATCAAAGTTTTGATAAAAGTTTCCAATAATAAAAGTATATTGTTAAAATGAGTAAATAAGTTTGTAAAAACAAAGTTCTTTGTCATCATGAGAGATAAAGTATGTTGCCCAAATAAGATGCAACATTCATATTCTCATGGAAGATAAAGTTCGTTACTCAAACGAGTAAACAAGTTTCATTGCTAAAATGAGCAATCAATTTCGTTGCTACAAGAAGCAAACAATTTCATTGCTAAAACATGTATATAAGTTTTGAGTAATAAAAGTTCGTTGTTGTAATGAGAAACAAAGTTCATTGCTATAATTAATAACAAGTTTATTGCTATAACGAGAAACGAGTTTGTATGTGTATGAGCAAACAATGAGTCTCAACCAAACCTATGACTGAAGCCCTATCAAGATCTATGCTTATCGTTCCATAGATGAATATGGTATCATGCACTCCAGCAATAGGGCGAGTGAGGAGTTGTCAATTCCTAATAGCGCTATCCATAATGACCATTGGCTCAAAGAGTTAATGGTTAGAGATAAGGGAAGGGCCTTAGTACGATAAGTTCTCATGTTCTGTGTTGCATAGACATACATAGAGAGACATAGCAATAAAATAGCAATCATGTTTGATACAAATCAATTTAAATACAACATTCAAATAATAGTTTTTGGGACATGCTTTTCCACCCCAAAACATAAAAACTGAAAATAGGGGAGTGCGTGAATACTCACAATATGAAAAATATAGCAACCAAGTTTATACGAGTCAAATAAATACAACGAACATAAATAGTTTAGGACATGCTTTTCCACCCCAAAACATAAAAACCGAAAATAGGGGAGTGCGTGAATACTCACAATGCATTTAGATGATGCAAATAGTGCCTTGAACTACGTTCCACGTGTACCACTACCGATTCCTACAATAATGATATTCGCTAGTGAGTCTCTAATCGAAATCTAACACTAGTATACTTACTACTACAATAGAATTATGCCAATAATGTGTCAAAATTTAATATTGATAAGTTACAAACATTTTTCTGTGGAAATTAAGTTTCAAAGAATCAATTGTTATATAACAATTTAAGTGGAAATTTTCCATTATTGAAATGTTAATATTTGACATTTTAGAGGTGTTCCAATGATTAAATATTCAAAACTAAATCAATTTAGTTCTAAACTTTCCCAAACTTTGCATTTAAGTTTTAATTGAAGTCAAAGACCTTAAGATAAATTTTCTTGAATTTTTGATTTGTCTGACCATGTTTCACGATTTTAGTTTCTTGAATAACCATAAAATCATGAAAAATACTAAACAGTTAATAAAAATTACCAAACTTCAGATTTTGGTTCTAAATGTACTAAAAGACTTCTAGATAAATTTTCATGGATTATGAATATGTATAACCATTTTTCACATATTTAATTCTCTAAATAGATACAAATTCATGAAAAATAGAAATCAGTTATGAAAATACCCCAAACTTTTTATAACAATGTCATTATACATACTTAAGCTGGGAAAAATATAAAAAGGGGTTTCTAAACTGTTTAACCCAATTTTATGATTTTTATGCATTTATTCTAATAAAAATGGGGATAAATAGAAAACAGTTTCCAAAATTACCCAAACTTTTTGTGGTATTGTTATTAAACATTCTTAAGTTGAGAAAAATATAAAAATTGATTTCTAAACTGTTTAACCAAATTTTATGATTTTTGAGCATTTATTCTAATAAAAATTGAAATAAATAGAAAACAGTTTCCAAAATTGCCCAAAATTTTTGTAACACTTTTATTATACATGTAGAAGCTGTGAAAAATATAAAAGATATTTTTCAATTAGTCTTTCTATTTTTCTTTGTTTTATCCTCTTAAATAATCATTAATTGGAGAATAATTATTAAACAGTTAAAGTAAATTACCAAAAATTTTGTAAAGTTCATGTACAGTGTAAATAATCTGGGAAAAATCCCAAATGTGGTTTTTATCTACTGGAATCCGATTTTGTATATTTAAGTGTATTTAATCTTAGAAAATAGGAGAAAAATATTATACAGAAGGGAAAAGTCATCAAAAAATTTTATGTAGCCTCCTAATGTACTACAAGGTGTTCTGGTAAATTTTTATGAATTTTGGATAAGCAGAACTATTTTTCCTGTTTTTAGTCCATAATATACACAAAAATCGGGGAAAAATAGGAATACATTATGAAAAATTCTGAAAAGACTTTTCTAAGTCTTCCACAGAGAATATAAGCTGCGAAAATTATTATATAACTTTTTCAAATTATCTAAAGCGGTTTTATGATTTATTGGGGCTAAACAAAAAGAAAATTCAAAACCATATTAAACAGTAACAAAAATCGATGAAACTTAATGAGGGATCATTATTTAGCATAAGGGTCGTCCACGAATTTAACTAGGATTTATAGACCCCAGAAAGTATTTTATATGATTTATTGCCCTATTTTCTTGCATTAATTATAATAATTCTAGAAAAATGAATTATTTTCTGGAAATTTACAGATCATCTTATTTTGTTGATGGGAATCTAGGAAAAATCGGATTTGGTCAGAAAAAGAGTTTTAGATATTTATTTGGAAATAAATCCTTCATGAACATATTTGAAAGCTTTTAACAACATACTTTGATGATCTAGCATATTAGCTTGAAGATCATCACATGCATGTTGGTTTGAAGATCATTCATGAGTTTGAAATGTTCAAAAATCGTTTTTGATAGAAAATATAGGGTGCATGTGGTGTTTTTCCACCAAAACATATAGAAAAGTGCATTTCCATGGTTTTGACTTAGGTTTAGGTCATGGATCTTCACCATTTTGTAACATGCAAGATGTTTTTGGTGAAAATCTACCACCATCATCATCAAAACTGAAGTGAATGAATATTCACACAAATTTTCTAAGAGAAAGGTGTAGAAGAAGAAGGAAAAGCAAGAAAAACCTTGAAAACATGGAGGAAAATGAAAGGAAATCGTGTTCTACCTTAATGAACACCACTAGATGATGAAGATTTTGAGTTTGAGGTGTGTTCTTGGACTTATTCTCTGGAAAATTTCGTGGGTATAGAGAAATGAAGAGAGAAATGGAGTGGTGGTGATGAAGAGTGTGAGAGAGAATGAGGGGTAGAGTGAGAGAGAAGATGGAGTGTGAGGGTGAAGTGAATGATTAAAAATTTTGGGAAGAGGGTGCCTAGGAAAGAGGGGGGACGAATTTTGATGAGGAGAGAGGTTCCCTCACTCTTCCATTTTTATAAAATTCTAATTATTTTATAAAAACACCAAATTTTTATAAAATATGCACCTTAATATAGTTTTTACTCATAAAATCTTGATTTTTGACTTATAAATTAAGGGTAAATGTTAATGACTTAAATTTTTATTTCCTTTATTATATTTCCTTTATTATATTTCCTTTTAATTTAATTATTTTAAGATAATATTATAAGTTTCATAACTAATTTTATAAAATTCTTGATGTTAAACTTTATAAAATTTAGGTTTTAGGGCTTTTAGGGTTTTGGAGTTTAATAAACTTTGAATATCAAAATAAATTGAATATTTGAGACTTCAAATTATCTTATGGTATTATAACTCTTTTATAGTTATAAATAATGTTTGTAATTTATTTTTATCGGTTTATTGGCATTCTATGTAGTGATTCCGAGATTCAAGCGAAATTGAGGAATCAAGTATACTAGTCTTAGTCTTCAACTTTGACTTAAGTTTCTATGAGACTCTGACCTAATTTCTACCACTAGGTAAAGTGCATGATGTGTGTATATGATTCATGAAAAGGTGTTCGAGTCAAAGAGTGACCTAAATATGGATATTCACTACAGTTAAGTAGTTGTAGAATTCACATATCAATGTGAAATCTAAGTATACTATCCATTGATTCTAATTGTTTCCAAGCTTCTAGTAGGTTATAACTTAGTTTCTAGTTACTTAGTCTAGTATGTGTCGTGCCTATACGTGCAACTAAGTTTAGTCAAATCTAGAACCGAATCGAATTTTGACGGTTGTCACACCTTAGTTGAAGTTGTAAAGGTTTGTTATTCTATTGTAACGGTCTCTTTCTCTAAAGAGTGTAGGTGATAGAAAAGTTGGATTTATTGAAGGCTTGATTCTGTTTGAATAGCGAGAAGGCATTTCCAGCTATAGGGTTACAGATGAAATGGTGGCAAGACTTTGCCGGTGTTGTTGAGCTCAATAACATTGAACAACAATAGTTTAGATCGACAGGGACAGTGTAGTGAGTTGCTATAGCAGTTTATGACACGAACTGTTTACACAGCCCAAAGCATGGGTTGATAATGATGATCTTTTTAGAAGAAACAAGAAGTCTGTCATAATAGTTGGTATAGAAGTTACATTGAATTCGGAAAATTTGACCTTGAAGTAGGTCTACAATATACCACACATGGAAAAACTTGACAGCTTAGAGATCTAGTGAAACGGTAATTGCTAGACGGGAATATTTACATGAAAAGAGTACTTCATGGATTACGTACGAAGGTTATTCCACAAACCAAAAGAAGGAGCGAGTAGAGTATCCTCTACTCGTGACGGGAACTGTTCTGGTGATCCTTTGGTTCTGCCAACTGACGCTCCATCTCGAGCATACGCATTTCATACCTTGCCTGGCATGCTCTAAGTTCCCTAACTTCAGTTTGAGTTGCAGTTAGCTCTCTCTGCCAAGCCTCATTTTGATTTACGATTCTTCCATGAGCTAATCCTAACTGTCAGATGCGAACTGTATTGACTCCAATGTTCGCATCATTCTCCTCAGTTCGATGGATGGTTGTCCTTCCTTGTTCATCAATGCGAGAAATTCGGTGAACCAATATATGAAGGACTCTGTCTGCTGAGCTTCCCTCGCTCAGATTGTAGAAGCTTCGGTCTCCATTGTATGGAAGGGGTTGACCCTGTTCGCGACTCCACCTATTCAGGTTGGTTGCCCATAGAGGTGTCGAGCCATGAAATTCCGGTCGAGGATTAGGATTTTGGATCGAAGCCGCTAAGGGTAGGTTATTGTCTTCGGGATCTGAGTCGGAGTCTTCGTGCATTTCTTCCTTGACTTCTTCTTCCGGATCATTCTCTACCCATCCTCTATTGTCTTGGTTCGGGTAGTAGGAATCCCCTGGTAGATGGAATCCGGCCATAGTGTCTGTGCGAGAATAGGGATATAAGAATTGTCTAGAACTAAGGCACATAAGGTTGAACATCAAAGTTAAACTATTGTATGCATAAAATACTCCTATAGTATTCTAAATGTTATGTTTGATTCTAAGGTTTATAAGTTTGGTAAGTTTTAGACTTGTTGTCCACTGTAGCTATCCCTTGTCATATGTTGGTCGGCTCTCGGACAAATATAGTTGATCAGGCTATACTCATCCCAGTTCCGATTACAAATCTCAAGGCATGACTGTAGTGCACAACTCATCTATAATACTTCTATATAGTTTTCATCATGATACTGACCCTGTTATATGATGTATGCGTGTATACTTTATAAAAATTTCATCTTAAAAGTATAACTCTCAGTCAGAGTGTTTTTACCCAGTTGTGTTTATAGTTGTATATCAAAAATAAATGGTTTTGATATACTTAGTTCACTATAAACAACGATCTGATACCAATCTGTCACACCCCCAAACCTGAACGGCGGAAACGTTCGGGGGCGGAGGACGTCATGTACAGTATCATAACAATTGAATAGTAAAGAAAGTACACACCACCATAATATAAATGTATTTGAAAAGTTTACATGATTGTATGTGTTACATGTTTAAATATCAAATACAATATGGTGATCCAAAATATGTTACTAACGCCAGCGCGTTAGTCCTCAAAAGTAGTTGCTACCTGATTTAGCGTTTTCCTGAGAATACAAGTTATTTCAAAGAAAAAGTGTCAACAATAAAGTTGGTGAGTTCATAAGTAGTGTTTTGATAAAATGTATGCCATTCGAAAGTTCGTGTATGTTTTCCAGAAAATCCGATATTTTATAACAAATGTATGATATGAGTATGAAAGATCGTTGTATAAACTGTATGTATTTGAACCAGGAAAATCCTATATTTTCCTAAAAGTGAAATGTAGTCTCAAATGTCCAAGACCGTAACCTGTAAGCAAATATGACATGCTCAAAAGATGATGTATAGTCTTATTATAAAACAAAACTACAAGAAGATTTGTATTTGAATGTGAAAAAAACTGCATTTGTTACTTTTCCCCATTAAAACGTAATACCATAATAATTGTCTATCCAGTGAGTTTTTATAACCGTACTATCATAGTTTGCCTGTAGCGACGTTCTTCAGGCGTCGAAATGAGATGACACTTGTCACCCCGGGGACTGTAGCTAGCTGTCAGGGTGCGGGATCATTAGTCCCGTATAGATCTATACACACTTGTCACGTTCTCCGGACGGGAGATTCTGGTTATAAACAGGACTTCTAGTGGTACCTTAAAAGGTATATTGAAGATGAATGCCTCACGAATTCTCAATTAAGTCCCGTATTAAAATGTATATGTTTGTTTCTGAAATGATTATCCTTTTTCACAATGTTAACAAAGGCATAATAAAAGGTGGATGTTCTTGTATGTATAAAAGATGTCATAACGAAAGTTGTTACCCTTTATATGATGCTAACGTATAAATAGAGCTTATGATATTTATACTTATGTTTTATCCCGTGAGGGTAAAGTAAGGTAAGATGTTTTGTATGTTAGACATGATCCATATGATAGTTATTAAAAACAAATCTGAAATGTATAATGAAAGATAGATGTTTTCACATGGGGTTGACCGTGTGTTTACTTGTATCCCCCCTGTAAAGAGTTCAAAAGCATTTAAAATCAGTTAAAAGCGTAGAAATGGGGGTATGAAATCACTTGATAGAAGTGGTGAGTTGAAGAAGGCGAGACTAAACTCGGGCAATACTTCGACTAGAAAGAAGCAAGTTCCTCGGTAACTACGGGACTTTGAGCCTTGCGTCGTGTGCTAGGGTTGTTTCGGGGCTTCGGGGTGGTCTCGGGATGCTTAACACAGAGTAGAAGTGGGAGAGAGGATGGGGTTGAGCAACCAAAGTCGGAAGGCTTAGATTTCTATATATAGCCACCATTTTAACATTCACATCGTGAGTTTTGCATAACTCACGTCGTGAGTTTGGTCCCGAATCGTCATGGCATGCATCACTTGTCAACTTGCTCTGGAAGGGTCATTCAGACTGTTCACGTCGTGAACTTTAGTGTTCACGTCGTGAACACTGACAAATTCTGACACAACGTCGAAAATCGTGCCTCGAACTTCAGAAATTCATATCTTTCACATACGAGCTCCTTTTTTGACGTTCTTTATATCCACGCGTAGGTGAGATTATTCTCTACAACTCTCGTTTAGACTTCGTTGGCTAATTTTGACTTTATTTTTAATATTACATTTTTAACAGGCCGGGACAGGAAAAGTCCGTTAAAAATCCATAACTTCTTCATTCGATGTCCGTTTTCGTCAGACTTTTTACCGTTGTAATACCATTGATGAGATCTTCGATTCTCGTTTAGGTCATGTTGGCAAAAAGTCGCTCGATCTCTAATTCGAGTTTTTAGCAGTCTACTGCTATGTCCGAAACTTCGAAAAATCATAACTTCCTCATACGAAGTCAGATTTGGGCGTTCTTTTTATGTATGTTTACGGTTTAATGATATCTACGACTTTCATTTAGATACCCGAGGCTAAAAAGTATTTTATCGGAATTTCGCATTTTACGCTTAACGGTGTTTTGTCGGTTTTGTTGCGGATCTTCGATTGGTCATAACTTCTTCGTTATAACTCGGATTTTAGTGTTCTTTATATTTTTGGAAACCTAGATACGATCTCTATCACTTCATTTATCCCAATTAAGGTTATTGAACAGTTTATTTTTGACCTAAATTTTGCTGGTGTTACAATGACCCCATCATGACATAGTTGGATACCGTCGATCATCGTATATCTGCAACATGGTGTTCTGCCCGACAGCCATGAAGAAGCCAAAAATTAAGAATCAAAGCACCACAATATACGATCATAGATGGGGTACTATATCGAAAAGGGTTCATGAAATCATGGTTAAAGTACATAGACGAAGCTAGCGGAAACGAAGCGCTTCGAGAAACACACGCCAGGCCAGCCGACGTGCACGAAGGAGCAAAGGCCCTCACGGGGAAAATACTTCGAATGGGCATTTACTGGCCAAGCATCCATCAAGACGCAATGACAATAACACAAACATGTGTAGAGTGCCAAACTTACTCCCCAGTTCAAGAAGTTCCCCCGGCGCCGCTGACGAGCATCACCAGTCCGTGGCATTTCTACCAATAGGGAATCAACATTGTCGGACCATTTCCAGAAGCTCCTGGAAAAGTGAAGTTCCTGGTAGTTGTGGTCGACTACTTTACGTCTTGAGAAGAAACGCGGCAAGCCATGGCCAGCCACGAGGGAAACTAGGTCCCATGTGGGAAAGACCATACAAGGTAATCGAAGCATATTGCAACGAGTCCTACACTATCGAGATGATGGAGGGGAGGCCAATCCCTAGAACATGGAACGCTAGGAACCTAAAGAAATTCCACTTCTAGGGAGGATTCCTGCGGGGCTAAAACCAAACAAAGGTACCCATCACCCAAGGAAGGCAGTCAATAGCATCACCATCCCGAGAAAGGAAACACAAATAAAAATCCTACTCAAAAATAAACAACAAATAACTTTGTGATAACTCACCATCCGGACTGATCACCCAAAATGGCAACTAATACTCAATGTATCTCAAGGCTTACCGCAACTTTTACAAGATTAAAATACTTAGTGTATCACTTTCATATTTAAATACTCAATGTATTCAGTAAGCTCAGAATAGCCACCTTTAAGTTAAACACTTAGTGTATCCCAAGGCTTAGCATACCTTTTGTAAGATTAAAATACTTAGTGTATCACTTGCATATTCAGTACTCAACGTATTCATTAGGCTCAGAACAGCCACCTTTATTTTAAATACTCAGTGTATTCATTGAGCTCAGAGTATCCATCTTACGTTAAATACTCAATGTATTCATTGGACTCAGAAATAGTCATTTTTCGTCGGATACTCGGTGTATTCTTAAACAATTACCTTATGCTTAAAAGAAATATGTTGCAACTAGGAAGGCTCAGAACAGCCATGGAATACTTAGATACTCAATGTATCTCGCCCAAAGGGCAGGGCTAGCCCATGTAAATTAAATACTCAGCATACTCGGCCTTAGAGCTCAAAATGGCTCCTAAACGTTTAAGCACTTAATGGATTATGAGAAAACTAAGAAAAAACACGGGCCAAACGCATTCTTGACAGGGTGGAAACTTGATGAACCTCACTCAGAGAGTCCGTTTTCACACCACCGCAAGCCAGATAGAACGAAACAAGCGATATAGGCTCGACACACGCTTACGTCATCTAAAAAGACATTTAGAAAATCCAAAACATGCATCTTATTGCAAAGGCAAAACAAACAAGCAAAAAACAATTACAACACACATAAAGAAGTGTCATACATCGAAAGATCATCAAAAGATAAAAGATTCATTACAACCAAGGCCACGAGGGGCTACCACCAGTTCATGCCGCAAAGGGCTACATCCATAAAAACAAACAAACACAAACGAAAAGGGTAAAAAACAAGCTTCACAAGTTCTTCACACCCCGAAGGGTTGTACACGGTACAATGTACCTTATGAGCCAACAACATCATCGTCACCGCCAACTGTTTCATCACCACCACTAGCTCCTGCACCGCCACCACCATCTATTCCTGCACCGTCACCACCTGCTGCCCCAATCAGAGCATCATCTGTATGCTCACCAGCGTCATCTAACACACAAAGTTGTCGTGTCCTGGCCATGTCAAGATGACCCAAGCCCAGAATAGAAGCGTAGTTTATCGTGGCAAAGGCGAGCAAAGCATCATTAAGACTGGTAGTATGGCTGGACCGAGAATCACTAGCTTTAGGATCATGAGCTCCATAGTCTATCTTCGCCTTCAACCCAACACGGCTAGACTCCTCGTCGGCAACAAAGGCAACATGTAGAATCTGGATGACTCTGCTGGTAAAATTTGGATGCTCGATTAATTTGTCCATAATACGCACAATTCAAGCAGAGCCTCCGCTTCAGCTTGAATTTCCTCGATAAGCGTATCACAATCAACGGCGTCTCGTTCAAGGCTCTTATTTTGAGTCATTAGCCCTTCATTGGCCTGCACCAAGGAATCCATCTTAGCATCCAATGAAGTCAGGATTTCTTTAGCAGCGGCTTTCTCCCAGGCCAAAAGATTATATTTTTTATTGAAGCTACATATGTCCTTCTCAAGCTCGGAGATTCGGTGTTTGTTGGGGTCAAACATAAATAGTAAGGAGTCAAATTTATCTGAGTATATAAAGTTTCGAAATCAGCATGACTTCGACACTCTATCTATTTTTAAAGGCATTGTTATTTCGATACGTTAATGTTTAGTCCTTGTAATTTTTTGAGTCTGATGTATCCTATAAATAAGATAGGTGCATAGAGTAGAGCATCATTCGAACACTTGCAGAATTCAGTTTTACTATTTTCTCTCGTGTACTCATTCAGACTAATCGAGCCAAATATACATCTTTGAATGTCAATCATTTGTGTTTGTAATCAATTCTAATACACATCAATTGGTATCGGAGCAGGATTCAATCAATCGATTGAAGTTTTCTCGAGTTTTTCATTTTTTTAATCGCTCCTTCTGATTCAAAAATTTTTGCAAGTTGAATCAGGAAACTTGTCTTGATCGATTGTTTACAACAATGGCGAACTTCAACATGAACATGGTGTCTAGTTTCTCTCACTTGCTTGGATTATCAACTAAGATTCCAATGTTAATTCCAGAGTACTATGAGCAATTGGCTGATAGAATGAAAGATTATCCGAATGGAATTGATAAAGATCTGATGTGATCCATCAAAAGAAGATGAAGGCGAATGATAAGAAATGTCTACGTGAACTATGTGGTGCTCTACCACCAGTAGTTTACAACTATGTTTGTGGATGTTCTACAGCCAAGCAGATTTGGGATACCTTGAAGGAGAAGTATCAAGGTAATGAGAAAACAAAGAAAAGTTCTGTAAAATAATTCTTGTGAGTTGGGAGAGTTCAAGCAGAAGGATAATGAATCAATCAAATCTTACTATGATCGATTAAATGAACTTATTTTTTAATGTTATCGATATGGAGTGACTCGTTCGTCCCTGGAGTTCAATCTCACTTTTCTTATGGGCTTACGAAATGAGTGGAGAAACATCAGCTTGATGATTAAGACTCAAGAAAGTTTTGATGGTTACTTATTGGCAAATTTGTACCATGTACTGAAAGCACACGAAAGTGAAATTAATGAAATTGTTGAAGAAATCAAATTGAGTTTGGGAGGACCCTTAGCACTGATGTCGAAAGTGACTACAAAGGAATCAGAAGTCGAATCTGATGAAGGAGCCAAAAATGATGATGAAGGTTTCTTGGTTAACTCTGATGATGAAGCAATCTCTTACTATTCGAACAACAAAGTGAAGAAAATCTTCAAGAAGCCTTTTAATCCGAAATTCAAGAACAATAATGAGGTTAAAGGAAATAGTTCGATAGGAAAAAGTGTGAAGGTTGAATCGGAAATGGAGAAGAAATATGTAAAGAGTTTGGTTGAGAATAAGGAATTAAAGTTGAAAGGTGACTTAGGTTACGATTGTAACTATTACAATGGGTTAAATCATTTATCCAAGGATTGCATGCCGAGGAAGAAGGAAGAAAAGAAGGAGATAATCAAAGATGAAGCACTCTATGCTGAGAAGATGGAAGAGATTCATGCTCGAACTAAGGGAGTCTCTTTGATGGCGAGAGGAGGTAATGAGGAAGAAGACACTTATCAAATATGGTCTTCAAGATCAGATGATGATGAGATTCGAAATCCAACTCATGGGGTGATGCATGCAAAGTTGGGGGAAGATGAAAAGGAGGAAGTTGTTTCGGATGTGATGAGTGAAGAGGAACAGATTACTAGTCGGCGTTTCGTGTCCACTGACTCGACGAAATCACGGATGACTGCTAAGGTACGTGATCTTATTAACTTATTTAAAATTCCTTCATCTTCTTATAATGATGTTTTATCTGAGTTTAATAATACATGTTCTTATCTTAATGACATCTTAATCTCCATGAGTAGTGAAGCAGAAAGGTCCAAGTCCCTTTACTATGAAGCTAAACACAAATTAGAAGAAAATAATGGTGTAATAGAATCTCTAGATTTAAGAATCACAAATTTGTTTATTGATAGAGATATTATCGTACGGACAACATTATGCTTGTTAAACAACGCACCATTTATTGTAACTCTGCCAGGACATTGTATGCTAAAATCACTGAACTTCATCATTCTGCTAAGATTTGTTGTTAAGAGCATCGTAAACTACTTCATTTTCTTGCTTTCAAAAGAGAACAAATAGACGAAACTACTTATGATTGTGAAAGCGAGATAGCATATTATGATAAAGTTCCAAATGATTTGTATGTGCATGGGATTGTAAATATTAATGAACATTTGAATGCTGGTGATCTTGTGAATATTGTAAATGAGACCTTAACCAAAAGTGAAGTTAGGATTTTGAACATGATTGAGAAGTCCACACTTGGTTCTCAAGAAACTTTTGTTGATATCAGAGATGATTCTGACAATATCAATGAAATTGAGACTGAGGAATATGTCGTAACAACTGACAAACCAGGACCCATTCAGATTTAGGTACCTAAACCTTCTGTCTGATTGCAGGTACTTAATGCTGGAGAACCCAATGATGATACATGGTATATCGATAGTGGCTGCTCCAAGCATATGACAGGAAACCGGAACTACTTACGTGACTTCAAACCTACACAAACCAATCAAGATGTTCCCTTCGGCAACAACATGACAACAAAAATCAAGGGTTATGGAAACATAACAAATGGTAATTTCACCATAAAGAAAGTTGCCTTCGTCGATGACCTGAAACAGAACCTCATCAGTGTTTCTCAACTGTGTGATAACAATCTTGAAGTTCTGTTCACCAAACAACGAAGCTTGATCATGGACGCCAAAACCAAAGATGTTATAGTTGATTCTGACCGTGCCGGAAATATGTATCCACTTGACATGGATCTTATCTATGGTAAACCCGATATATGTCTTCTATCTAAAGCCCCAGCAGATATTAGTTGGTTATGGCACTGCCACATTTCCCATCTAAACTTTGGGTACATCAACAAATTGATCGGCGATTATCTTGTTCGAGGGCTACCACTTCTGAAGCTCGATAACGAAACTCTTTATGCTGCATGTGAAAAAGGAAAACTTTCCAAATCAACTCACAAAAGCATCTCAGAATCTAGTGTATCCGAACCACTAGAATTGTTGCACATAGACCTTTGTGTCCCTGCCAAAACCCAAACCATACAAGGGAAGAAGTACATTCTTGTTGTCGTTGATGGTTTCTCGAGCTTTACTTGGGTCTTTTTCTTAAGACTAAAATCAGAAGCACCTGAAGAGATGATCAACTTCATCAAACAAATCGAACTGAAGCTCAAAAGACCTGTTCGAAGAATCTGAAGTGATAATGGTTTAGAGTTCAAAAACAAGACTCTAGATTCATTTCTCAAAGACAAAGGAGTTGAACATAACTTCTCAGCCACATACACTCCACAACAGAACGGTGTTGTCGAAAGAAGGAATAGAACTCTATGTGAAGCTGTAAGATCAATGCTTATCTTCGCTGATCTGCCACAATACTTTTGGGCAGAAGCAATAGCCACAGCTTGCTACACTCAAAATCGTTCCTTAATCCATAAACATCTTCATAAAACACCATATGAAGTCATTAACAACCGAAAACCAAACATCAAATTTTTCCATATTTTTGGTTGTCGATGCTTCATAAAGAACAATAAAGATCACCTTTCAAAATTTGAATCAAGGTCGGACGAAGGAATTTTCCTTGGTTACTCGTTTTCCTCAGCTGCTTATCGAGTACTGAACAGACGTACCAGAGTAATTGAAGAAAGTACCGATGTTCATTTCGATGAATTTTATGTTAGGAAATTGGATCGTGAACATTTTGGTTCTAAAATGATTGATAATATTTTTCAAAATCCAATTCAACAAACACCTTCTCCTGACATAGACATTGAAATCGATCTTGATTTACTTTTTGAACAACCAAAAACCGCTTACAATTATGAACTTCTAACTACTTCAATTGATCCTACAGGAACACCCACTGAAGGAACTCCACAAACAAACCAAAATGATGCAGATCAATTCGAGGGGGAACCACCAACACATACTTCCTCTTTGGAACAAACACCAAATCCTCCTTTGAATACCCCATCCCCAAATAGCCAAAACAATCCTGATGCATCATTTATGGGGGAACCTTCAAACCTATTCCAATATGAAACCCCCGGAGAAGAACAATGGGATACCAAAACTCCAATTATTATAGCGGAAGAGAATCGCTTGATAAAGTGGACCAGAAATCATCCTATAGATCAAATCATCGGAGAACCCAACTCAGGCATTCAGACTAGAGCCGCATCCACAAATGAATGTTTATTTGGAGTCTTCTTATCCATGACTGAACCCAAAACCATACATTCTGCTATAAAAGATCCTGACTGGGTAAAAGCTATGCAAGAAGAGCTAGCAGAATTTGAAAGAAACAACGTATGGAATCTTGTTCCTACTCCACCCGATGTTACTCTTATAGGTTCAAGATGGATATACAGAAACAAGACTAACGATCAAGGAATCATTTGTAGAAACAAGGCACGTCTTGTAGTCAAAGGATATTCACAACAAGAAGGAATCGACTACGATGAAACATATGCTCCAGTTGCTAGATTTGAAGCAATTCGCATCTTTCTTGCATATGCTGCACATAAGAACTTCAAAGTATTCCAAATGGACGTTAAATGTGCATTCCTACACGGAGAGATAGATCGCGAAGTATACATCCAACAACCACCAGGTTTCGAAGATCCTAAATTTCCAGATCACAGCTTTAAATTGCAGAAAGCTGTCTATGGCTTGAAACAAGCACCCCGAGCCTGGTATGCCACGTTATCAACCTTTCTCGAAGAATCGGGTTTTAAAAGAGGTTCAATCGATCAAACCCTCTTTCGTAAAATCTTTAATAAACATCTGTTAATCGTACAAATATATGTTGATGACATTATTTTCGGTTCTACTGATGAATCTTTAAGTGTTAAGTTTGCAGATCTAATGAAGAGAAAATTTGAAATGAGCATGATTGGGGAGATGACTACTTTTCTCGGACTTTAAATCAAACAGTCAACTGATGGCATTTTCATCAACCAAGAGAATTATGTCAAAAACCTATTCACTTGCTTTTCAATGGACAAATCCAATACCGCAAAAACCCCAATGGCTTTTGGATACAAAATCGATGCAGACTTAAATGGCAAACCCGTTGACCAGAAAAATATATCGTGGAATGATCGGATCACTCTTATACCTCATTGCCAGCAGACCTGACATCATGTTTTCTACATGTGTGTGTGTGCTAGATACCAAGGAAATCGTATGGAATCCCATGTATATGCTGTGAAACGCATCTTCAAATACCTGAAAGGCACTCCCAAACTTGGCCTTTGGTATCCACCTAAATCTGATTTTCAGCTGAACGCCTTCACCAACTCAGACTACGGAGGATGCAAGCTATATAGGAAGAGTACATCTGGGAGCTGTCAATTCTTAGGAGGTAGACTAGTGAGTTGGACTTCAAAGAAACAGACTTGTGTGTCCACATCAACAACAGAAGCTGAATATGTCGCTGCCGCCAGCTGTTGTTTACAAGTCATATGGATGCAAACTCAATTGCGTGACTATGGCTTCAAAATCTCACAAATTCCCATATTTTGTGACTCAACCATTGCAATTGCCATTTCTCACAATCCCGTTCACCATTCCATGACAAAGCACATCGACATTCGATATCACTTTATCAAAGACAACATTCAAAAGGGTCATATCGAACTACACTTCATCAACTCCGAAGATCAAATTGCTGATGTCTTCTCTAAGCCTCTCGATGAAACAAAGTTTCAATACTTCCTAGGCCATCTACGAATGTTAAATCCAGATAACATCCATCCTTAAACCTTTACTTTTTGTTTGTACAAAAGTGTGTTTACTTTCATTCAAAAAGAAAATTCAAAAACAATTGAAAATTGCTTTCTTTTCAAAAATACCAAAAACATTCAAATAACCAATATTTCCAAAAACATTCAGAAAAACACATCTTCAAAAATATAATAAAAGAATTGCCATAATAAGATTTTATGGAACCTTGTGATTAATCGTCTCTTGACTTAATTTTCAGATGCTTATGCTCGATGAAGATTTTAAGTCATATTGATTCTCAATTGGAGTGAAGGTTCAAATCTCCTACTTTTCATAATGTATATAACTTTATTTCCTTCGATTTCATTTCATTATTGACAATTTTAAACAATCAAGGGACATAAGGTAAGGAGGTTCAGATGAAAACAAAAACCCATGTGAGAATTTGTGCCTCGTCAATCTATATCACTGTGGAATTCATTTCTTGTGAGCTTAGGTGTGTCACTATTGCTTATAAGGTATACCCGATTATACCTTGTCACGGTCTCATTTTTGCTTAGATATCAAAATGACCAGGGACGATACATTCACTTCTTACATACTAGACAAACTGTCTTTTATGCCACCAATCCCTACCTAGATATAAGCCAACCAAAAATGAAGTCTTGAGATCCCGTGATCCATCAACAAGAAAAGATGAAACGAAAAGGACTTCAACAATCACTTATCAAAGAACAACAAAGATCTATCCACATCCAATCGTCAAGGATGAATCAAGATAAAGACGAATCAACAAAAAAGCCAAATCATTCACTGAAGAAATACCAAAGAAAACAAAAATATTCTACATTTGGTATTTTCAAACAAACTTTTCAACCAAATGATTATTTCAAAACAAACATCATAAGATCCCGTGATCTGTTTTTAACCATTTTTCACAAAAGAAGATATCTTAATCCCGCAAGACAGATACTCTCAAAAAAACCCAATTTTCTCAAACGTAGCAAATTCTCGACGCTAAAACAAAATATCTTTTTTACAATAAATCGATATTGATCAAAAAACAGGATACCATCAAAGAAGAAGCTGCAACAACAATGGATTTCTCGGGATATTGTAGCCTTCATCACTGAAGATTCTTAGATGCAAACTGCACTATGCAAATTGCTAAACCCCTCTACATGTATTTCTCGATGGAGAGAGAGTGAACTTTAATGGCATGAATGAAGAAACCCGCTGAGTAATGCCGAAACCAGTCTTATGTGACTTTTAGGAAAAGCATAGTTGAACACCTCCAATATGAATGTGAGTTGTCAGAGAGAGATATCACTCATTTTTAGTGATCATTAACTTGTTCTGCTGCCAGAACAACCAAACACCCAAGTGAAGTGTGAGCTATACCTATGAGCGTTCATCTGAATCGACCTGTTAGACCACTTATCGTCGTTAATGATGCTATAAAATCTTAGGAAATTTCTTTAGATACATATATGGCTACCCTTTGATAACCGAACCCGAGACTTTGATTCGGAAACAAATTTCTGAAAATATTTTACATAATATATGTTAAACCAAGTCACAACCTTTCAAAACAATCACTATGTTTTATATATCTTATCTATTGACAAATCTTTTATCTCGAATCTTCAAAAGTTCTAAACTGTCAATATGAGTAAATCATAACTGTCCATATTCCAGCAATGATCACATAGGGGGAAATTGTTGAAAAATGTTTTTTTATGTGACCTTGTATGTGACCATCACTGAAATAAGACGAGCTGTTTTTGTATTATCTAACAAATATTATCAGTTATTTCAGGTTGCATAAATTCGTGATCAAACGGAAAATACGAAAACACGCGAATGACGAAAACGCATAGACGAGAAAATTAGCTGTGCGACTGAGAAGTCAACAATGTTGAATAGTCAAACCAAGAAAAGTCAACAAAGCAAAGGATATGAGAAGCAAAACCCCATCACACGTTTTTTGCTCCTAGACCTCTACCACAACTTGCATCACCAGCCATTACTCTTTCACTAACAAATCAAGTGCTGGAAGATATTTGTTTCTCATATATATACATGTGTATGCAGTGTGTGTTAGTGTTGGTGAGAATAGAAGAGAGTAAGAGAGATTCATATGTTATAGTGAGTTTTCCTTTGTAAAACCACACCATCTCAATCTTCATCCCTGGAGAAAGTGAAGAACAAAAAGATCAAACAACAATGAAGTGAAGAACACCAAGATCATCAACAAGCTAAATGAAGAACACCATCAACCATCTTCATATTCTTCATTGAAACTCAAGGTTCTTCATCTTCACCATCTTTGTTCATCACACCATACACCACAAAACACCTCCCTTACATCAAAACACCTAAACACAACCATAAAACACCTTAAAACCTTCTGCATTAAGATCAACAACAAAACCCATCACTATTCATCATCATCTTCATAAAACTTTCACCACCTTATATCAACCTCCTTCCAACCTCTAAACAACCTAGAAAACATCCTCAAAACACCATAACACCATTACCTTAGCCAAAACATCACAAACAAAACTTACCTTCAAATTACAAAAATCCCGAAATTGACTCCTGCGTGAACACGACCCGTGTTTAGCATGCCTTATATTAGACACGGCCCGTGTACTCATCTGTTTGCCTCTGGTACTTCAACACGGCCCGTGTTAATCCAAGCTTAAATCCAACACGGCCCGTGTTCAGGATCCTCATCAAGAAAACCCTCCAAAACCCTCCTAAAGCTTCCTACACGACCCGTGTTACTTGTGCCTTATCTTACACGACCCGTGTGCATGTTTTTACCCAAAAACACCTCAAATACAAATACATAAACTCATGTATTTTGTACTTTTATGTAAACACCTGTTTTACATAAAAACCGAGCTTTGAATGAACTTTTTGTTACTTATCAAATACCGGATTGATCTTTGAACAAATATCGACCAGTCGTTCCAAGAGTCCCAATATCGACCAGTCGTTCCAAGAGTCCCAATATCGACCAGTCATTCAAAGAGTCTCAATATCGACCAGTCGTTCCAAGAGTCCCAATATCGACCAGTCATTCCAAGAGTCCAAATATCGACCAGTCGTTCCATCAGTCCAGTTCAGTCAATTTATTGACGAACCTACTTGATATATATTTATATACTTATATACTTTATTATAGCTTTATGTCATTTAAATACAGTCATTTATATTATTTATAGCTTTACGTCATTTAAATACAGTCATTCATATTATTATAGCTTTCATATTTATACTTATTCCGCAATTATTATTCTTTATTTATATTTACATTTTATATCTTTAACTTAAATATCTGTCACACAGTAACTGGTATCCGAGCCTTTTGTTGTGGTGATCAGATTTTTATATTTTCAACAATCGGTATCTGAGCTGATATAAAAGAATAATTTCTCAACAATTCTCAAAACTCTATAGCCTATAGGGTGTTGAAAAAACAAACAAGGAATCTAGAAGAAACTTTCAATATCACATTCGATGACTATTATGTCAAAAGAGTTGAACAGTCTCTCGTTCAAAATCCTATTATTGCTTAATCAAATATTGAATCTGGACAAATGAATTCTTTTGATATTGATTTTGATTTAATTTTAGGTATTCCTGATAGGGTAATCAATGTAGAGATCAATGCTCATGATAATCAAGTTCCTGAGGCATCGAAATTCTTTGATGATTCGACAGTCACAAATTAAGAAAATGAAGCACATTCTTCATCAACTTCAAGAGAAAATGTCGAAAGAATACCTGTTTCGACTGGTGATCAAGTGGAGGGGGAGCACTTGATCTCGAAATCTCAAAATGAAAGTCATGATTCGCATGTTGAAGGGGAGCATATGACACCTGAAGCTCAAGTCGAGGGGGCGTGTATGCATATCCATGTTGATGTTAAGGGGGAGCATCACATCTCAAATCCATTAGTCGAGGGGGAGCCAAGTGGATCGAATCATGTTAACGGTAATGATCAAGATAATGAATTCCATTATGTAGTTGATAATATCTCAATTGTAGGAGTAGGATCAGAAGTTGATGACATCCTTGAAGATGCACCTTTAGACTTTAATCTTTCATTTCCACCAATAGACAAATGGACCAGAAATCATCCTAGAGAATAGATTCTTAGTGATCCAAATTCTGGATTCTTGACTCGAGCCCAGATTCGAGCCAGAAATGAGGTTTTGAATGTTCATCAAGAATTCTATATGTTTAATGTTTTCATTTCGAAATTAGAACCAAAAACAGTAAAGATTGCATTAGAACACTTTGATTGGGTTATTGCAATGCAATCTGAGCTTGCTGAATTCGAATGAAAAAAGGTTTGGTGATTAGTTCCTAAACCTGAAGATGTTTCATTAATTGGTTTAAAATGAATTTTCAAAAACAAAACTGATAAGGAAGGCAATATCATTCAAAATAAAGTGAGACTAATCGTAAAAGGTTATTCTCAACAAGAAGGTATTGATTATGAGGAAACCTTTGCTCATGTCGCAAGAATCGAAGTAGTACGAATTTTTCTTGCCTATGCAGCTCACAAGGATTTCGATGTCTATCAGATGGATGTCAAATGTGCATTCCTCAATGGTGTTATGGAAGAAACGATTTACGTCGAACAGCCACAGGGTTTCATCAACGATAAGTATCCTTATCACTGTTATATTTTAGACAAGGCAGTCTATGGGTTGAAACAAGCACCTCATGCCTGGTATGCAACTTTGACAAAAATTTTGAAAATCGCTAAATTTAAACAAGGATCAGTTGATCCTACTTTATTTTGAAAGAAAGTAGGGGATCATCTGATGCTCGTTCAAATTTATGTCATTGACATTATTTTTGGTTCGACAGATCCTTCATTTCCTAAGAAATTTGAGGAACTCATGAAAAGTCAATTCGAATTGAGTATGATGGGTAAAATCAATAATTTTTTAGGTTTGCATATTCTTCAAAATAGGGAAGGCATTCTTATCAATAAAGAGAAACATACTTGAAATGTTTGGCATGACGAATAACACAAAAGTCAAAGTACCTATGGTAGTTGGCACGAGCTTAAGTTCTTTGTTGGATAATCTTGCCATGCATTTAACGACGAATAGAAGCATGATAGGTTCGCTTTTGTATTTAACTGCAAGTCGACCTGATATTATGTTTATTGTGTGTAATTGTGCCAAGTACCAATCGAACCCAAGAGAACCTCATCTTACTCCACTTAAAAATATATTTTTATACCCCAAGGAATAGTTTCATTAGGATTGTGGTATCCTTCGAAGACAGGATTCTCTATCCAAGCATTTTCTGATGCGGACCTAGGTGGATGTCAATTGGATCAAAAAAGCACAACTGGAGGCTGTCAATTTTTGGATGGGAAGCTTGTGAGTTGGTAATCAAAGAAGCAAACCAGTGTTTTATTTCAACTGTTGAGACAGAATATCATGTTGTTGCTGCATGCACATCACAAGTAATTTGGATTCAACGCCAATTGCGAGACTATGCAATCAACATGAAGAAAATACCGTTGTATTGTGATTCCCAAAATGTAATTCGAATTTGTTATAATCCGGTCAATCACACGAAAACAAAACATATTGCTCTTCGTTATCACTTCATCAAAGACCACGTTGAAGATGGAAACATTGAAGTCCATTTTGTCAAAACAACATATCAGATTTCTAACATTTTCACAAAACCTTTAGATGAAAAATCATTCTTAAGGATTTTGAATGGTCTAGGAATGATGGACGCATCTTCTGTTCCACATTCTTCTTGAATCTGACTCGAACATACATTTTACCTTACTTTCGACTAGTAGGTATTTTTTTTGTATGTTTTAACTCAATTTCGACTGTTTGTGTTCTATTCAGAGGTTAATATTCACGTTCAGCGTTCAACTGCCTTCGCATTCGACTTCTCTCTTAATCGTTCAGAACACAAGCATTTGATGAAAAATATTTGTTGTACAATCCATGATTGATGACTGCTAGACTATGGGTCGAACATCACTAAGTAATATTTTACCGTTCATTTAGTTTTATTTTTGTTTTTTTTTAAATCAAAAATCCAAAAAGATTTTCTCATTTTTGTGTTTGATTTCTAAAATCCAAATGTCCAAAAAGATTTTCTTATTTTTGTATTTGATTTCTAAAAACCAAAAATTCAAAAAGATTTTCTTATTTTTGTTTGCTTTCTAAAAATTAAAAATCCAAAAATACAAAACTATTATCGATGGAGTCTCATTGTAACAACATGATGCAATTTTGCATGCCAAATGATCACATTCTTCAAGAGAACAGGTATTATTCGAAACTATGTACTAGCTAAGTGTCCCAAGAAGCATGTTGTTGCATGTTGTCCTCAAAGCCTTAATGACTCTGTGTGTTTGAAGCCTTAATGAAATTTTCATACGAAGTACCTACCCAATCAAGATGTATTCACATTAGTCAAAGAGCTACATTACTCTTCTCCTGACTGAGTCGAGAGTCTTCTGCTTAGTCCACATTTATAGTAGAGGTACAATGAGTTCTATAACCAAATCTTTTTCACCAAAATTTCTTTCACAGTCACACACTTCACTACATATCCTCGACATCTCTGGTCGAAACCACCAGAATGTAAATATGTCAAATATCTGTGTTTATGATCTTCAGTCATTCTTCCGTGATGATGGTGAAACCTAAAGAACCTAACTATCAAGGAATTGATGGTGAACATCAGTGTTCAAGATTTTCACAAAACATTTGTTTTTGTACCATTTCGATATTCAAAATCTCATTCCATTAGAATTGAGTGATCTTGATAAAATATTCTAACACCAAGACGTTTTTGCCCAAAAAGATCCGGTACTTAATTTTTTTTTTTGGAATGATATTTCAGTCTTAATATTTTTTCCGAACCTTTGTCACATATAATAATCACCAGCCATACTTGTTCTTGACTACACTGGTCATCCAAGTAATTTTGCTCAATTGGATCACACTTATGTTAAGTTGTGACACTGTGCAAAAATTGAAGCCGCCTTCGAAACCAATGCAAAAGAAGCCCTTCGATGCTTATCAACGAGTATTCAATTGTAATTCACGGGATACCACACAAGCAGTTCTTCATCTCTCTTGATGTCTAAAGAAGAGATATTTTCCTGGGATCATTTTGCTTTCGTATCAAATGAACTTTGTCACACCCCCGAACCAGACGGCGGAAACGTCCAAGGGCTCGTGTGACTTAAATTGAAATATCATCACAATGAATATACATGAAACATAACATAAACATCACCCTGCATTAAATACATTACAACTGACCTTGTTCACATCAAGTACATTGTTAACATTACAACATCACAGAACATAAATTGTTTAACGATTGACATTGCACAAAAGAAATTTCAGAAACACGCTTGATGATTCTTCATTCTAACAGTTACCTAAGAATACAAGTTATTTTGAAAACGGTCAACATATATAATGTTGGTGAGTTCATAAGCATGTTTGATATAAAATAGTTTGTATTGTTTGTAAAACCCAGAAAATCCGATATTTTTTGTAACAAAAACTGTTTACGAAAAAGATGTGATGATCCCATAAGTGTATATGTATGTGATTTCAAAACATGTAAAAGTGAATGTTCTTCATAATTGTTCCTTGTATTGTAGTTGTTGCATGTAGAAGTGAATAATGTCGTTTCCCCGGAAAACCTGATGTTTTCCAATTTAAATAGTATGATAGTTTTGTATTGCTGTATAAATCACTTTGCATCGTCACAGTGTATGAATATGATTTCCCATGAATACTTAGATGGTAATGGATCTCTATGTGAGTCGTTATAACCATGCATAATAATGACTAATTCGCCTATCTTAGCATTTTTCCAAACGCCGGTTTTGATCAAGATTTTATCACCCTAGACTGGCCGAGTCTAACTGTAGCGAACAGCTCAGGTGTGGGGGAGTCATCCCCGTATAGATCTATGCACAAACTCTCGCTCTCACTCCAGAAGACTCTGATTATAACTACAGGCTACGGCCGACATTTATTGGTGCCACCCGTTATTTCTCACTAAATCCCAATGAAATTGAATAACCTTGTTTTACAACCCGAATGATGTTTACGTAAATATGAAGTAAGCCTAGCAGACATGAAAGAGGACAACGGTGGTCCACTAATTATATATGTTATTATAGACTGTCGAGTATGCTACGGATACGTTACAGCCCATTAAGCATATTATGAATGTTTAGGGTCTTATTAGCAATGCAAATGGACCACTAAGGCCCAATAGCATGTTAAAGCTGATAAAGGCCCAGTAGGCATGTAATTGGGTCACCAAGGCCCAATAAACATGTTTTGATTATATTGGGCCCAATAACCATGATATTGGGCCACAAAGACCCAATAGCACGGACATAAGATTTTGGGCCCAATCATTGAATCATTTGTAGTTTATCGATTTTAAGTTCGTAGTGTAAGTATTTGTTGTATGCTAAATGTTTATTCGCAATGTTAAAAATACTTTGACATTTGATTTATAACGAAACTTTGGTTATATATATATATATATATATATATATATATATATATATATATATATATATATATATATATATATATATATATATATATATATATATATATATATATATATATATATATATATATATATATATATATATATATATATATCGTTAAAAATCCATATGCTATAATTTAATATTTTTGGCCCAATTGTTTAAATATCAACATATTTGACCTTAAAATATTTATTTGACCATTTCAGCCCATTTTTCATATAAAGTTACCCTTTCAGCCCTTTCTTAATAAAACTGGCATTTTTATTCATTTTTAATGAAAAATGACATTTTTGGTCCTTAAATCATTTTCTTTGCAATTTCGGCCCAATTATAATTTATATTATAACTTCAGCCCAATATATATTATTTGACATTTTCGGCCCTTAATTGAAAAAGATTTACACTTTTGGCCCAAATACCGTAAGGTTTACACTTTAGATCCAATTTCTAAAAACTTTGCATTTTAGTCCAACTTTTTGCAAAAAGATCATTTTCAGCCCCTGAAATAGTTTATTTATATTTTAGACTCATACTTTTATAAATTTACAATTTCTACCCCAAACATCTTCATTGTCGAAATTTTGGGCCCAAATATCCGTGAGGCCCAATTTTAAGCCCAATAGGCTAAAATTTATATTTTTGACCCCTTGAAAAGTATTATTTTCATAAAATCAGATTTTATTTAAATAAATACCATATTACCCTCATAAAAATCGAAAATGTCATCTTTTAACCAAATCCTTGTTGTTTTTGCGAAAATGACCCTTATAAAATCTTTGGCTTTGTTTTTCACTTCTTTAACCATAAAGACTCTTAGATCTTTGTATTATGTTGTTAGTTATGTTCTTGTTTATGAATCTTTCACACTTTTATTATGGATCTCGAAGTATAGCAATTAATAACATGATTTTTCACAACACAAACCAAGGATATCACATATAACATGCAAACACACATAGATCAACACATAACACTTGTATTCTCCCCCCAAAAACAAGTAAAAACCGAAAACAAGGGGGTATGAACTCACCTTGGGTTTATGGTTTCGGTTTTGAAGAAGAAATGGAAGGAGTCTTGACCTTTAGCAAGCTTTCTTGAGTGATTTTCGGACTTAGAAGGTTTCTAAGAGTTAGATCATGAAGTAAATCTATGTAAGAAGGAGTTCTTAACATTAAGATGTAAGATAGATGTTTGTTTTTAATAACAACTTACCAATGGTTGAAAAACTTGTGAAGATCCTTGAAGCACAACCCAAGTCACGAGATTTTGGTGGAGGAAGGAAGGTGTTCTTGAAATATTAGAGAGAGTTTAAAGGAAAAGTTTGAGGATGTGTGTGTGTGCTTGTTGCTCTCGGCCGAGAGAGATAAAGGGTGAGAAGGGAGGATTTACAAGTGGGTTATTGCATGATGGATTAGGATCATAATCTAGATACATGAGGTATAATTAGTATGGAAATCCCATATGTAAAAATGAGGTGTCAACCTCTTTTCCATGCAATTTCTCTTCTTCTTTTTGTTAAGTGATGTTGGGCCGAGAGTTTGGGCTAGAAGAAAAAGTTGAATAGTTTTGGGCCATTAATTGTTTTAGTTTGAAATTACAAAGCCCAAATTATTACTTTTCGGCCCATTGGGCCCAATGTAGGTAAAACAATCCATTTTAGGCCCTCATGGCCCAAAATGCTAAGTTTTATGAATGTGGGTCCATTTAGATCCCATCAAGGGTTCTAATCCCAAAATAGTCAAATTGGAGGCTTATTGGTCCATTAAGCCCAATAAGAAAATCCTAGTCCATAATGGACTTAAACCGGGATTTTTAGGGTTTCCAATCTGTAGTTGACTATTTGAAGTGTTTGTATAGAGTTTTTGGGCTTTTCAGTTGTATTTTGATGGAAGTTTGTTGTCATTGAATAAACATCACACTTGTTTTCAAGTCATGGTTACAATTGTTGCCATTGTTAATGTTTACATAAACATAGAATTTCCTAGTTGTGACATCATCCCCCCGTTAGAGGGAATTTCGTCCCGAAATTCTTTTTGACGCTAGATTTGAGAATGCGAGAATTAGTTAGGGTACTTTTGTTTCGTCTGGTCTTCACGTTCCCATGTGAATTCCGGTCCACGCTTTGCGTTCCATCGAACCTTCACAATCGGAATGCGACTTTGCTTAGTACGCTTCACTTCCCTGTCCATGATTTCAACTGGTTCCTCGATGAACAGGAGTTTCTCGTTGATTTCGATTTCTGCCAATGGGATGACAAGAGTTTCATCGGATAAGCACTTGTTCAGATTGGAAACATGGAACACGGGGTGTACGCTACTGAGCTCGGCAGGTAGCTGCAGTCTATAGGCCACTGGGCCGATTCGGGCTAGAATCTCGAATGGCCCAATGTATCATGGGTTTAGTTTCCCCCGTTTCCCAAAACGAATCATCCCTTTCCAGGGAGATACCTTCAATAACACCCGATCTCCGACTTGAAAATTCCAGAGGCTTTCGTCGTTTATCAGCGTAGCTCTTCTATTGGTCTCGCGATGCTTGTAGTCGAGCTTTTATTTGAACTATCTTCTCAGTTGTTTCGCGGATAATCTCTGGTCCTGTTAGAGTGCTGTTCGGTGCCTACCCCTTTGCTATCTGAGAGTCACCCAACTCAGCCCAACATAGAGGTGACATGCATTTGCGACCGTATAACGCTTCGTAAGGAGCAATTTTGATGCTTGTGTGATAACTGTTATTGTACGAAAATTCAATTAAAGTTAAGTGGGTATCCCACGACCTTCCAAAGTCTATCACTCATGCTCGAGGTATATCTTCAAGCGTCTGAATGGTTCGCTCACTTTGACCATCCGTCTGTGGGTGGTAAGCAGTGCTCATGTCGAGTTGTGTTCCCATAGCCTTTTGAAGTGATTGCCAAAAGCGTGAAGTGAATCTACTATCTCGGTCCGAGATGATAGATATTGGCATTCCATGAAGTCTCACTACCTCCTTGATATATATCCTGGTTAATCTTTCCATTTTATAGGACTCTTTTATTGGTAGGAAATGGGAATATTTGGTTACCCTATTGTCGATCACCCAGATAGTGCCCAATCCGACTCTTGTAATAATAAGCTTCGTCTTGTTGACTTCGAGAGTTTTATCCAATTCACGCAATGCTTCCTTCACGATATTCTCCGGCTTCGATGCCTCCCAAGCCGGTCGTAAGTGTTGACAGTGTTTGTTCTTGTTTCGCGAGCAGACGTGTATGTTATCAATGAGAATAATAAAAGTTTGACTAGGGATGGTTGGGAAAACTCGGTTCATAGGGTCCATGAATGTCGCGGGGGCATTCGTTAGACCGAAAGGCATCATAACGAATTTGAAATAGACATATCGAGTTCGAAAAACAGTTGTTGGAATTGTCCTCTTCTCGGATTCGGAGCTAATAATAACCGGATCTTAGATTTATTTGGAGAAGTAATTAGCTCCTTGGAGTTGGTCAAATAGGTCGTTAATCCGAGGGAGTAGGTAGCGATTCTTGATAGTGAGCTTGTTCAGCTCTCTACAGTCGATGCACACCCTGAAGGATCCGTCTTTCTTCTTAACGAAAAGAATCGGAGCTCCCCATGGCGAGAAGTTGGGTTTGATGAATCCTTTGCTCAAGAGTTCACTTAATTGGCTTGACAATTCCTGCATCTCCGCATGAGCCAACCTATAGGGTGAATTGGCAATTGATGTGGTTCCCGGTATGAGGTCGATTCGAAAATCGACCTGTCTCTCTGGGGTATTCCCGAAAGTTCTTCGGGAAATACATCCGGAAAAGCGCATGCTACTGGAATACCTTGTATGCTTACTTCTTCCTTGCTCTTGTCCACAACATGAGCGAGGAAAACGTAGTTCTTCTGATGCAGGCAATTCTATGCCTTGATGCACGAGATAGGACGAGGATTGGCGCCAGGTTTATCACCATAGATTATTAGAGTTTCGTGATTAGGGAGGTGAAGGCAAACGACCTTCTCGCGACACATAGTATCAGCATGGTGGGGGCTTAACCCAACCATGCCGATTATCACATCAAAACTCCTAATATTTACTAGTATCAAATCTATTTGAAATGAATAGTTGTCTAGTGTTAAGGTGTACCCTACATAAGTTTCTTTGGTTGATTTGGTTTTTCCTATTAGCCATCTCCACCATGAAGGCTTCGTTTAGCTTCTGGGACTGTTGTTTTAGTATATGTTCGAATTTGTTACTAACGAAACTTCGCTCAGCTCCACTATCGAGTAAGATGCGAGGGGAAAGAGTTGTTAAGTGGGAACGTACCAGTAACAACCGTTGGGTCTTGAATTTTCTCACCTTGACCCATAGCCAAAACCCTTCCCGCTCCTCCATTTCCTTGGTTATAAATGTTGGGGCAGATCTGGCGGAAATGTCTGGTTCCCCCACACCCATAGCAGGTGTGGCTAACCCCAGCATTGCGGTTGATGTTTTTGTTGTTGTTGTTTGGCTGTTAGTTCTATTATGGTCGAGATCTGCAGTACCGGGTGGTGTGTCCTTTCTTGTTACATCTATTACAATACGGCTTTAGATAGGCTCCCTGATGATGGAGATTGCACATGTTGCATTTCGGAAGGTTCCCAGCATATGGTCTTGCTGGTGTCGATGTAGCAGGTGTCATGGCCATAGGGACAGCTACAACACGTCGTTTCTTTGAGGATTCTTGGGTTCGCTGCCCCTTTCTCTTACCCCCAGACTTTCGCTTCCTGCTCTTAGGTTTGGGGTTTGGAGTGCCTTGATGTCACACCCCCAAACCAGAACGGCGGAAACGTTCGGGGGTGGATGACATCATGCGTAGTATCACAACAATTGTATCATAGCAATCATAGTAAACACAACCAAACATTGAATACGTATATGAAAAAGGTTTACATCTGTTTGATTCTTGTTTTTATACATCAAAAGCATATACAAAAGTGAAAGACGAGACTTTAAACGCTCTGTCTTCTCGAAGTCTATGTGAGGTACCTGTCTACTGATTTCCTGAAAATACAAGCAGTTTTGAAAGAGTATCAACATAAAGCTGGTGAGTTCATAAGCATGTTTTTGTAATAAAAACCTATCATTGACTATGACAAATGTTTGCATGCTTCCGAAGAAAATCCAATATTTTCTAACATATATGTTTGAATACTGTATTCCATAGTAGTGCATAACGTATCAGTTTGTATGCCTGGTTACCACCAATATGTATAGCATATTCTGTTTGGAAAACCCTGGCTATCACCAGTATGTATAGTAGTTTCTTTATTTAAATAAAACTAATGAAGAATGAAATCCCGTAAACAAAAGTTAATTAATACTATTGTGAGTCGTATAACCATGCTTGATATAACTGATGACCTCTACGACATTCTTCAGGCGTCGTACGGTATGATATTTGTCACCCCAGGCATGTCTGCCTAACTGTAGCTAGCAGTTTAAGTGTGGGATTGTCAGTCCCGAATAGATCTATTCACAAATCTCACGCTCTCCCTCCAGGAGACTCTGGTTACACTAAACGTTGAGGGTTTAACCGGTACCAGAAGGGTACAAATGAAGATTTGTCTCACAATCCTGTATTAACTAGTTTACATGCGGTTCTATATTGTTCTCTTGTATCTGAATCCATTGTATACTGTATAAGGTAATAATTATACTTAAATAATTATTAAATGTTGTACCCTTGTAATATGTATATCATAAACTAAATATGTCGTAGTTTATATGTTTTCCTGTGTATGCAATCTGAATCAGAAAAGCTATGTATTGAATTCCCCAAACTATACCTATTATAGTTTGCTTGAAATGTTATGTGATTGATTTGTATCTCGTTCTGGATATTATGCAATTAAATTTCCAAAAAGTGTCCCTTATGCTCCACACAGTACAAAAGGGATAAAGTATGGAAATATTTTATAAAACGTGGAAATAATTTGACTGTATCAATTCCATAAGTTTAAAACTTGTGAAAATCATTTGTGTTTGTCTTGTATTCCCCCCCCCCCCTCCCCCCCCCCCCCTTAAAACATTTAAAATCATAAAAGCGTAGGGGTATGAACTCACAGTTGTTGTGTGAAAATGTCGATTTGAAATGAATATCCTCGGGTTGTTGTACGTGGCACTTAACGGAGTCCTAATATCAGTAACTACACGTATGCATTTAAATTATCGATTTCGTTAAGTAAAGCGTTAGAAAAACACTTGTGTTCGGTTAGGGAATGTTACCAGGACTTGATCGAATCGAGGAAAGTGGGTTTTCGGCTAAGAAGCACCACTTAAGAAGTGTGTACGGCCGTGAACGGAGTTTACGGTCGACAGGCTGTTTACGGCCGTGAACAAGGGTTTACGGTCTTTGAAGATTGGTCGTAAACAGGTTTACGGCCTTTGAAGGTTGGCCGTAAACTCAAGAACAAGGGTGTTTGTTTTCGCGTAAAACGTGCTCCAGATGCTCCCAATCGAGGAGTTTACGGTCAGAGGTTCTAGAGAGAGAATGAGAGAGTTTCCGGTCAAAAGTGTTCAAATGAGGGTGGGGGTATGATATTTATAGGGGATTTTGTGGTCGGTGGGTGGGGTCCACCCGACGCTGGCCGCAAACGAGTTTACGGTCGTAAACAGATTTACGGCCGTGAACTCGATTCAGGCCGTGAACATGTTGTTTTTCGAGAATAATTCGAGTTTCGTGCGGTTTTGGTTCCGACTCGTATATATAAATTTAATTATATAAAACCAGATGATTTTCTAGATCAAAAGTTCGACGGAAGGTTAATAAAACTCAAATTTTAATAACGGAAATCAAATAACAGAAACGGAAAAAGTTTCGGGTTGTCACATCATCCCCCGTTAGAGGGAATTTCGTCCCGAAATTCAAGAATAGAGATACAATTTATGGACTTGGAAAAAGATGAGGGTACTTCTATTTCATTGAATCCTCACGCTCCCAAGTGAATTCAGGTCCCCGCTTGGCATTCCAGCGAACCTTCACTATCGGGATGCGACTTTGTTTCGTTCGTTTGACTTCCCGGTCCATGATTTCAACTGGTTCCTCTACAAAGTGTAAGCTCTCGTCTAGCTCGATCTCATCGAGAGGAATCATAAGTGTCTCGTCGGACAGACACTTCTTTAGGTTCGAGACGTGGAAGACAGGATGTTCGTTGCTAAGTTCTCGAGGTAACTGGAGTTTGTATGCTACGAGACCGATCCTGGCGAGGATCTCGAATGGTCCGATGTATCTTGAATTCAGCTTTTCACGCTTTCCGAAGCGTATCATGCCTTTCCAGGGTGAGACCTTCAAAAGAACACGGTCACCAACCTGGAATTCCAAGGGTTTTCGTCTCTTATCGGCGTATCTCTTTTGTCTATCTCTTAAAGCTTTTAATCGTTCCCGGATTTGTATGATCCTTTCGGTCGTCTCTCGGATGATTTCAGGACCCGTGAGAGTGCTGTCTGGGATTTGACCCTTGACTAGCTGCGTGTCACCCACTTCAGCCCATCATAGAGGGGATCTGCACTTACGGCCATAGAGGGCTTCGAACAGTGCAGCCTTGATGCTGGTATGATAGCTGTTGTTGTAGGAAAATTCGACCAAGGGTAAATGAATGTCCCATGACATGCCGAAATCGACGACACAGGCTCTCAACATATCTTCCAATGTTTGAATTGTTCTCTCACTCTGGCCATCTGTCTGCGGATGATAAGCCGTACTCATATCCAGCTTAGTTCCAAGAGCTTTCTGTATCGATTGCCAGAATCCTGAGGTAAACCTGCTATCTCGATCGGAGATAATGGATACAGGTACACCATGAAGGCAGACTATTTCTCGAATATAGATTCGTGCCAGCCTCTCCATTTTGAAGTTTTCCTTGATTGGCAGGAAGTTGGCGGATTTAGTCAGTCGATCGACAATTACCCAGATGGTGTCGTGCCCACTCGGAGATCTGGGTAACTTGGTGATGAAATCCATTGTAATCCTTTCCCACTTCCACTCAGGTATTTCCGACTATTGAAGTAGACCTGAGGGCTTTTGATATTCTACCTTCACCTTGGCGCAAGTCAGGCACTTGCCCACGAAGGTAGCGATTTCTGCTTTCATGTTCGGCCACCAATAAAGTTGTTTGAGATCCATATACATTTTATTTGAATCTGGGAGAAAACGGAGTATCTAGTCTTGTGAGCTTCATTCATGACAACCTTCCTGTAACCACCGTACTTCGGGGTCCAGATCCGGTTCATGAAATAGTAAACTCCGTCTACCTTGACCTCTAAGTTCTTTTCCATTCCTCTCAGGGCTTCATCCGGCATGTTCTCTGGTTTTAAGGCTTCCAGCTGAGCCTCTCTGATTTGCGCGGATAATTGGGAATGGATGGTCATTGTCAGTGCCTTCACTCTACGATCTAAATACTCCTTTCGACTGAGGGCATCTGCTACAACATTGGCCTTGCCGGGATGATAGCGTATTTCGCACTCGTAATTACTGAGTAGCTCTACCCATCGTCGTTGCCTCATGTTTAACTCTTTCTGATGAAGGATATGATGTAGGCTCTTATGGTCGGTGAAGACAGTGCACTTGGTTCTGTAGAGATAATGTCTCCAAATCTTTAACGCAAAGACCACTGCTCCCAACTCTAGATCGTGAGTTGTGTAATTGACTTCGTGGGTTTTCAACTGCCTCGAGGCATAGGCGATAACCTTTCCTCGCTGCATGAGCACACAGCCTAGGCCCTGATTGGATGCATCACAGTAGACAACGAAGTCTTCCGTCCCTTCGGGCAGAGACAGGATGGGTGTGCTGCATTGTGACAACCCGAAATTTTCATTTGTATAAACTCTACAGTCAAGCACTACAAATATTAGTCAAATTCATTTCAGTACATTTTTGGCCGGTTTTAAGTCTGTTTGGTTGTTTTTATTTTAATTTTCGTCAAACGAACAAATAAATGGAAGTATCGTTTAGAAGTGATGTGTAGCAAATAAACAATTAACACCATAACAAGGTGTTTACGGCCAAAATTGGGGAGTTTGGACCGTAAACACCTCTTTGACCAAGAACTCATGCATATAGCATGAGTTTACTCCTCATTTTACCGACTTCTCACTTCCTAGCTCAAGAACACCCAACTTTTTCTCTCAACTATCATAGGATCATCTTCCAAATCTTCCAAAAATGTAAGTGTTTCTTCACTTGTTTTGTTGTTATAACACCTTATCTAGTGTTTATACATCATTTCATCCATGAATTCTTCATTTCTACTTAGATCTTCAAGTGTTCTTCAAAACACCAAGAACACACACTAGTGTTCTTGGGCCCTAAACACTCTTACAAGCTTCCTATAAGTAAGTACACTCCTCCTAACTAGTTATTTGTTTAGTATACTTGTTAATCCATTGGAAAACATCAAAAATCCCCAAGAACACATGTGTTTACAGTCAAGGGATATCCTTGAACCGTAAACACCATCAAGTGGTGTTTAAGTGCCACTAACACCTTCTAGGGCTGGGATATTGGACTAGAACCTTTCATGCATGAGCTAGAAACCCCAAATCACGAAATGGTAGGAGTAACCATGAGTTTACGGCCGTAAACTCATGGGTTTACAACCGTAAACACATGGGTTTACGACCGTAAACTCCCAAGGAGTGGTCCAAGGACCGTAAACTCCAAAGATGAGCCATTTTGAGCCCTAGTCCCTTCCTAAGCCTTTGATTCAAACCTAGAACACTTCCTTGAGGGGTATAAGACCTTCAAACACACAAATGTGCCAATTACCATGAGTTTACGGCCGTAAACTCATGGGGAAATGACCAAAAACCGTAAACACATGTAGGATTACCAAATTAGTTTTTAAAAGACTAATTAGATACATTTATGTATCATTACATGTTAACTAGGATCCGTGTGTGTGTTCAAGTCCTCACTTAACACTTAGCATCCTAGCCGGCACTTCCATCCAAACCACTCACTACAGGTGAGTTCATACACCTTAATTAACCTTTTAAATAATTTTAAATGCTTTTATGGGGGGGAATACAAGTTGAACATTTCTAGTTATTGCTTTAATCACATGTGATTAATATCTAGAACAAACAGGAAGATTTACTACTGCTTTCAAATTTCTATCAAACTTATGGATTTTCAAGTGTTACAAACCTTTTATTTAACTCTTCAAATGTTAAAACTGCTTTTAAACTCTTTTAAACTTTCATTATTTTCAAACTCATATCTACACCCATATATTTATATAAGTAAGACTTGAAGGACTTAGGACTGATAGCTCACCTTATTTCGTGTTCCTTGTTTGGTTGTGGACTTAGGGTATCCTGTTATCTGTCCGAATGTCGTTGAATTCTTACTTATATATCATATATATATATATATATATATATATATATATATATATATATATATATATATATATATATATATATATATATATATATATATATGTGTGTGTGTGTGTGTGTGTGTGTTGGATATAAAAGCTTTCACTTTAGTTCAGTACCTTTGTGTAACAAAGGCATCCAAACAACCTTACTATTTAACTATAATAGGTATAGTTAAGGGATTACTACTCACTACTACTATTACAATGACCCATACAAGAGTCAGTACATTTAAGAGTCACTACATAAGTACTACATTGAGTATCAATACATGCTATACACTATATAAGGGAATATGCAATACACTATGTAAGAGAATATACTATACACTATGCAAACATTGAATACTATAACAGAATGTGACATACTACTTCTCGATACGACACTTCATCGTGGTATCACTTTGTAACCAGAGTCTCCTGGAGGGAGAGCGGGAATTGTTGTTGGATATAGTGTCTAAGTCCATAACTTTATTTGGTATGTACTTGACCCGACCCGGCATAGTCCATTTGGGTTGCATGGCATTGCAATACTTGGATAGACTAGATGAGAGAATAAGGCACTTATGATTATTAATATATTATAAGTTCTAATATATTAATAATAGTATTATTTAATTAGTATTGATCAAGTATTAATCTAGTATTAATTTGGTGATCAAAGTGAGACTAATTAAATATATAGGGTTGATTATGACAATCATCAATTCTTTTATGGTGGATTAATGATCCATGGTTTATGGGTTTGGTTATAACCATATGGAGCTCCATGGATAGTCCATGGGAGTTACAAACCCATGGGTCATGAGAAATCAAGAGTCATGACAATTAAGGGCATTCATATGTAAACCCTAATTGTGACAACACTATAAAAGGAACCCTATGGCTAGCAAAATCGTGACCTAGTGTTACTAGAGAGGGCATAACCGATTTTGAGTGCTAGAAGTATTCTCTCAAGTTATTCCAAGTCTTGTGGTGTTGTGTGAAGCATTTGAGGCACAACATTTGGGGTGCTAGGCTCACAAAGTCTTGAAGGAATCCAAGCAACAACAAGGTATGTATTTCTACTAGTTTTATGTTCTATGTAATCCCCATGCCATGCTAGTTAGGAAATAACCTTGAAAAAGAAATTTGCATGTATATAGAGAAAACATAGATTCAAGGTTATTACGGTTGCATGTACACTTAGGAAGTGTTAGAATGCTCAAAACCCATCAGTGGTATCAGAGCCTAGGATTGTTTTCTGTATACTTGATGCAAAACTACTTAAAAATCGAAAATTCTGCATTTGACGACTGGACTCGCCGAGTCCATGGGGAGGACTCGCCGAGTCCATGAACAAACTCATCCTACTCGACGAGTAGAATAATGCACTCGGCGAGTAGTAGCGTGCTGGGCAGTTTTTTCGAGTTTTGTTGCTGAGAATGGATTAAGATCATTATCCAAATCTGTTTTGGACTTGTAAAATCTGTTTTTCAAAATGATAATGATTATGTTAATCCATTTTACATGACTTTTATCAATTTTCAAGTATTGTATATGTTTATATGATTTTCTTGAAATTGCTTGACATGAATTTGTGTTCATATGAGTTTAGAAGATCATAGGAATTATGTGTAACCTCCATGTGTGTTTAATTCATGATCTTAATGGCTATGATGGTGTCCATAACTTGTCCTCAAGTTATGGATAACCAAAAGTCACTTCTTTAAATTGTGATTAAAGAACTAAAGAGGTTTCATAAAATGAAGAGTCTTCATTTTTATGAACCATTAAAACTCATAAGTTACAAATTGAAGAGACTTGGAATAGTTTCAAATCTTGCCCTCAAGTTTTGGAATTTGAAAAGTCTTACACTTTAATACTTTAATTCCAAATTAAACCTTAGATTTTTAAAAAGTTTAAAAAATCAACACTTATACTATTATTATAATTTTATTATATAGATATGTATAAGAATATGTCATTCTTACCGTTAGTAGGCCTCATTCACGAAGCCGGCCTATAAGGGGGGTATAAGGTTGTTGCCTATAAAATGGTGACTTAATGGGTGTCCACTCTCACCCACCGCTTCCTTGATCGGTGGAGGGTCGTTAGCCGAACGGGTAGGATACGACTTTAAATACTCGTTAAAAGTATAATGAATTATAAAGTAACTATACATTATAAATTCCCAATCTTAGTTACTTTAGGAAAATGTGAAATTGGTGCTAGCCCATAAAATTACACTTTGTACCTTACCAAGTCGTTAGTGGAGCGTGTGTGGTTAACCGGCACACTAACATGGACTAGTAAGAGTGGAAAAGGGTAACTTGACCTTATTATAGATCGGTGGAGCGTGTGTGGTTAACCGGCACATCGATTAGGTAATATTGTTGAGGGTACCAAGTCAATTTGTATGGTTATTCACACCTTGTTTGTGATCCTCGGCATCCCAGTCACAAACTTAAGAGGGCACAATCGAGATTCAAACATGCCATTGAAAAGTTCAATGTATCTCAAAAGATCTAGGAGTTTCAAAACCAATAAAACCTAATAATAAAATATTTCGTTCTTATGGTGGAAATTGGTAAATCGTCATTTACCTACCTTCAAATATTTTATAGTATGGATTACGGCATCCCTCTTCCAACTATAAATAGTTTGTTGGATCCTAGCCTTAATATTTCATTTGGGTGAATTATTAAGGATTCCTAATCTAATGAAACTTGTCTTTCTTTCCTTTCAGATGTCTTCCAACAATGCTTCTGGCTCAAACCCAACAGGCTCCTTTTCCCTTATGACCTTGTGTGGTAAGGTCATCTTTGATGGATCCAATTTCAATGAGTGGATCAGAAACATCATAATGAAGCCACTGCTACTCCTGAAAAGTTTGCGGAGTTTGTTCCACGTGAAAAGGATGTTACTAAAGTAGCATGCATCATGATGGCCACCATGACTCCTGAACTTCAAAAATCCTATGAAGAATTCTACCCCTATGAGATGCACCTGGATCTGATGGAAAGGTACCATCAGAGCGCGCGTCAGGAGAGGTATGAAATCATCTCCTCCATGATAACCGCAAGGATGAAGGATGGTGAACCCATCACCGGTCACTTGCAGAAGATGCAAAGGTTCGTTGACCGGTTGTTGAAGCTAAATGTTGACTTTCCTGAGGAAATGGCGATTGACATCATTCTCCATTCCTTACCTCCAAGTTATGATCAGTTTCGTATGACTTATTATATGAACAAGGAGGAAGTCACACTTAGCAAACTTCAAGGACTCTTAAGGACAGCTGAAAATGGCCTTAAGGGTAAAGCGGTTGCTACTTCTACTCCTTCAACAGCCCCTGTTATGGCTATTGGGCAGGGAAAGGGTAAGAAGAGGAAAAGCCCTTCGAAGGGTACCAAGGGTAAGACTCTTGATGGTTCCTCTTCAAGTGGGACAAAGAAAGGTCCCATTACTCCTTCTTCAAACCCAAAGGAAGCACAGTGCTTCTATTGCCAGGATAAGGGACACTTCAAGCGAAGCTGCCCTAAATATCTGCAAGATGTAAAGGATGGGAAGGTTAAACCCACCCATGCAGGTATTTACACAATATTGTCTAATAACTCCTCTAATGCTAATTCTTGGGTGCTTGATACAGGTTGTGGTATTCATATTTGTACTGATTTGCAGGCACTAAGAAGAAGTGAGCAAGTGGAGCACGGGAAGATAAACTTAGTCATGGGCAACAGGAAAGCATCACCTGTTACCAAGATAGGAGTTTATTCTTTATTGCTTAATAATGGGTTAATGTTAGATTTGAATAAGTGTTGTTACTCGCCCGAAATGGCGAGAAATATTATTTCTTTTCATGGCTTGTACAAACAAGGTTTTTCTTTTTCATTTGATAATAAAAATGGTGTTGTTAATGTTTATTACAATGATGTATTTTACTTTAAAGCATTACCTTGTGATGGTGTATATGAAGCCGTGAATGTTGTAGACAATCTAGGAAATAATGTGTTGCATATTGATTCTTCAGATAGCTTGGATAAAGCATCCTTGTGGCATTGTCGTCTTGGACATGTTAACAAGAAGCGCATAGGCCAACTCCAAAAGGCTGGAGTCTTGGAATCATTTGACCTCAAGTCAGATGATAGTTGCGAGTCTTGTTTGCTTGGAAAAATGACAAAGTCACCCTTCACAGGTACTTGTGATAGGGGTGAAGGTTTGTTGGACCTTGTACACACGGATGTGTGTGGGCCCTTCAGAGTTGCTACAAGGGATGCTAATCGCTATTATGTGACTTTCACTGATGATTACAGTAGATATGGATATATTTACTTAATCAAGCATAAGTTAGAAACCTTTGAAAAGTTCAAAGAGTTTAAGCAAGAAGTGGAGAATCAATTGGGCAGGAACATCAAGATGCTCCGATCCGATCGGGGAGGACAGTATCTTAGCATTGAGTTCCTTGACTATCTTAAGGAATGTGGGATTGTCTCACAATTGACACCTCCCAGAACACCACAGTTGAATGGTGTAGCTGAGAGACGCAATCGAACCTTGTTGGATATGTTTCGTTCCATGATGAGTCGAGCTTCGTTACCAATCTCTTTCTGGGGGTATGCCTTAGAGACTGCCACCCATATCCTTAATCTAGTCCCTACTAAAAAGGTTGCCAAAACACCTCACGAGATGTGGACTGGGAAAGTTCCCAATTTGGACCACATCAAGATTTGGGGTTGTGAAGCTTTCGTGAGGCGTGAGACTCATGATAAGCTTGAACCTCGAAGTGAGAGGTGTATTTTCATCGGCTACCCACAGAGATCCTTTGGTTACCTCTTCTACAGACCCAGTGATAATGTGGTCTTTGTAGCAAGAAAAGGAGTCTTTCGTGAGAGAGAATTCATAAGCCATGGGGACAGTGGGAGGCAAATTGACCTTGAAGAGCTTCAAGAGTCAAGTGGTGAAGGAACCTCAAATGCTATCGACCAACCTGAGGAGGAAACTCCTGTTGATCCGATAAATGAGTCTGTACCTCTAAGACGTTCCACAAGGGTGAGGAACACACCTGATTTTTATTATGGCTATCACATCACCACTGAAGGTGATACATTTATTAGTGATAGTACACTAATAGATTTGGATGACCCTAATAATTACAGGGAAGCCATGGCAGGCCCTGAGTCTGCTAAATGGAAGGAGGCTATGGACAGCGAGATTCAGTCCATGTATGACAATCAAGTTTGGAACTTGGTTGACAATGTACCAGGTCGAAAGACAGTTGGGTGCAAATGGATCTTCAAGAAGAAGACCGACATGGATGGGAAGGTACATACTTACAAAGCGCGACTGGTTGCGAAGGGCTTTACTCAAACTCTGGGAGTTGACTATGATGAGACCTTCTCACCAGTAGCTAAGATTAAGTCTATTAGAGTATTGTTAGCCATAGCTACATTTCATGATTATGAAATATGGCAAATGGATGTCAAAACCGCTTGCCTTAATGGAAAGTTGGCTGAGGATGTTTACATGGCTCAACCAGAGGGTTTTGTCGATACAAGATACCCTAATAGAGTGTGTAAGCTTGATAAATCCATTTATGGATTGAAACAAGCATCTCGCAGATGGAATCTTTGCTTTGATGAGAAAGTCAAGGAGTTTGGCTTTTCTAGGAGTGAGGATGAGACTTGTGTGTATGTCAGGGCTAGTGGGAGCATAGTTAGCTTCTTGGTGTTGTATGTGGATGACATACTTCTCATAGGAAACGACGTCCCAACCTTGCAGGAGGTTAAGTCCTGGCTTGGGAAGTGTTTCGCTATGAAGGACCTTGGGGAAGCTGCCTATATCCTAGGGATAAGGATATTGAGAGATAGGAGTAAGAGACTAATTGGACTTAGTAAAAGTACTTACTTGGATAAGGTGCTGAAGAGGTTCAATATGCAAGATTCCAAGAAAGGAGAATTACCAATCCAGAGTAATGCCAAGCTGAGTAAAACTCAGAGTCCGAGTACAGAGGCTGAGATAGCTGAAATGAGTCATATACCATATGCTTCCGCTGTGGGCTCGATCATGTATGCTATGACTTGTACTCGCCCTGATGTGGCCTTTGCTTTGAGCATGGTCAGTAGATATCAAGGGAACCCTGGCAAGGCATACTGGACAGCAGTAAAGAACATTCTCAAGTATCTGCGGAGGACTAAGGATTGGGTCCTTACCCTCGGAGGCAGTGATGACTTGAGAGTGGAAGGATATAGCGATGCTAGCTTCCAGACTGATAGGGATAATTTCCGCTCTCAGTCAGGCTGGGTCTTTATCCTAAATGGAGGGGCAATTACTTGGAAAAGTTCCAAGCAGGAGACAGTAGCTGATTCTACTTGTGAATCAGGGTACATAGCAGCAAGTGAAGCAGCTAAGGAGGATATATGGCTAAAGAACTTCATCGGAGACCTTGGAGTTGTACCAGCTATAAAGGAGCCAATGGAAATTTTCTGTGACAGCGAAAGTGCGGTTGCTTTGGCTAAGGAACCAAGAGATCACGGGAGATCTAGGCACATTGACAGAAATTACCATTTCATCAGACATCGAATAGAAGAAGGACTCCTCGTGGCTAAGAGGGTATCATCAGATGAGAACCCGACAGATCCCCTCACGAAGGGACTGAGCAGGGTTAAGCATTTACAGCATGCGAGGCACATTGGGCTGAAGGATGATATTAGTTTCAATAATTAGATTCCTGAAACTTGTAAAATGTAATTGACATTTGATGATAAATAAAAGTTGTTATTTATTTATGAGTAAGGTGTTACTATCTTGTGTTGATTGTTTACTATGTTTCAATTTTGCATGTTTTTACTTCCAGAATAATTATGTTATTATTCAAACCATCCACAGTCAGTCAAACTTTGGAAGTAAGTATTGATTTAAGACTGTCATGAATTTGGCTTGTATGATTTGTCTAAAAGTGCTTTGGACAATGCAATGGTTGCTACAACATTCATGAGTACTCATAAGGGCTGAGTATTGGATCCAACCCATGCTCACTTGCATCATTTCATGGAATTTATCTCGAGTGATCGTGAGACTGTAATATCATATAAATCTTCAAACCTAGAGATATGAGTTGTTGACTATGAGTTGGTTATTCATTGATTGCACGAAAACGCATTGGTAACTCGATGTCATAAAACGTGCCTTTGTGAATAATTCAACAAGTACTTAGTACAAGCATATCAGTCGAAGTTTATATGTTCCTTCTAGAAATAGAAGCGATATCTGGGCCCCTCGATGATTTGGTTTTGACCTATGTACCGGGCCTGGTCAGAACCTAATTGATGTGTTCAATTTAGTTCTATGTCGAAACAAATCAGAGATTGAGAAACAAATGCTGGACAATAAGTAAGACCATGTTCCATGTGTTTGTCCGGCTGATGTCATGAGAACAGAGGATTATATGATCACTTATCTTAAATGGCGTATCATCATCATCTCAGTTCCGAGAGACTTTGAAAGAGCTACGATTGCTAGTCGGATTTTGAAGTCATATTTGCAAATATAGTTATTAGACTTATCCAAGTGGGAGACTGTTGGATATAGTGTCTAAGTCCATAACTTTATTTGGTATGTACTTGACCCGACCCGGCATGGTCCATTTGGGTTGCATGGCATTGCAATACTTGGATAGACTAGATGAGAGAATAAGGCACTTATGATTATTAATATATTATAAGTTCTAATATATTAATAATAGTATTATTTAATTAGTATTGATCAAGTATTAATCTAGTATTAATTTGGTGATCAAAGTGAGACTAATTAAATATATAGGGTTGATTATGACAATCATCAATTCTTTTATGGTGGATTAATGATCCATGGTTTATGGGTTTGGTTATAACCATATGGAGCTCCATGGATAGTCCATGGGAGTTACAAACCCATGGGTCATGAGAAATCAAGAGTCATGACAATTAAGGGCATTCATATGTAAACCCTAATTGTGACAACACTATAAAAGGAACCCTATGGCTAGTAAAATCGTGACCTAGTGTTACTAGAGAGGGCATAACCGATTTTGAGTGCTAGAAGTATTCTCTCAAGTTATTCCAAGTCTTGTGGTGTTGTGTGAAGCATTTGAGGCACAACATTTGGGGTGCTAGGCTCACAAAGTCTTGAAGGAATCCAAGCAACAACAAGGTATGTATTTCTACTAGTTTTATGTTCTATGTAATCCCCATGCCATGCTAGTTAGGAAATAACCTTGAAAAAGAAATTTGCATGTATATAGAGAAAACATAGATTCAAGGTTATTAGGGTTGCATGTACACTTAGGAAGTGTTAGAATGCTCAAAACCCATCGATTGTGTGTATAGATCTATACGGGACAGACACTCCCACATCCTGACTGCTAGCTACAGTCCCAGCCGAAAGACCAAGGGGTGACAGAATGCTACCTCACTATTTATGACCTGGAGGGTCATCCTTTATTCAGCCGTCGATCAGCATGGTTACATACGAGTTCACATTCAAACCTTAAATTAACTAAATAATAATTTAAGGCACAAATAGACTTTTCGAGGCGTATTATTCATTTAATACCACTTGGGGTCTACATTTTCATTACTTTAGACTCCCCGAGGTGTGCTGTACATCTAGTACTACCTGGAGTCCGTATTTTATTACTTTACGATCAGCAGTATCACTGCTGAGGAAAAATATTAATTTCCCCTATTACGCTTATTTTGTATACACTATATAAGGGAATATACAATACACTATGTAAGAGAATATACTATACACTATACAAACATTGAATACTATAACAGAATGTGACATACTACTTCTCGATACGACACTTCATCGTGGTATCACTTTGTAACCAGAGTCTCCTGGAGGGAGAGCGGGCATTGTGTGTATAGATCTATACGGGACAGACACTCCCACATCCTGACTGCTAGCTACAGTCCCAGCCGAAAGACCAAGGGGTGACAGAATGCTACCTCACTATTTATGACCTGGAGGGTCATCCTTTATTCAGCCGTCGATCAGCATGGTTACATACGAGTTCACATTCAAACCTTAAATTAACTAAATAATAATTTAAGGCACAAATAGACTTTTCGAGGCATATTATTCATTTAATACCACTTGGGGTCTACATTTTCATTACTTTAGACTCCCCGAGGTGTGCTGTACATCTAGTACTACCTGGAGTCCGTATTTTATTACTTTACGATCAGCAGTATCACTGCTGAGGAAAAATATTAATTTCCCCTATTACGCTTATTTTGTAATCACCTTACAAGAGTGAAGTCTAAAACTATATTTTCATAGAGATAATTTCACTGGGGAAAAACATTATATTTACAAAAGAGCAATTATACGAACAATCGGGTCTTGGTAGAAGACTACCTTTTTACTGGAAAACATAGGGCCTTCTAGGGAGTATACTATTTACAAAACATTTGAAATCAATTACTACACTACATTGTTATTAACATTTTTATACAAGCAATGACACTAAATACTTATGAACTCACCAGCTTTATGCTGATAAACTCTTTCAAAATAACTTGTATTCTCAGGTCATCAGTAGACAAGTACAGATGGAGCTTTTGAGAAGATGGAGCACATACAAGACTTATCTTTTATTTTGATTATACTTTTGGTGTCTTACAAACTATACAGAACACGTTTGTATTACAATTATTATATTAATGCAATGGATGTTGTTGCTTGTCTTTACTATTATGCATTGTTGTGATACTATACATGACGTCCTCCACCCCCGAACGTTTCTGCCGTTCTTGGTTTTGGGGTGTGACATGCATAGGGTCTGCTTTAATGTTTGAAACGCAGTATCTTGCTTTTCTCCCCAACAAAAGGGTACACCTTTCTGAGTCATGGTGGTTAAAGGTTTAGCGATCCTGGAGAAATTTTGGATAAATCTGCGATAATAGCCAGCAAGACCCAAGAATTGACGGATTTCTGTAGGCGTCTTTGGTGCTGACCAATTCTCAATCGCTCTGATTTTAGAAGGGTCCACGTGTATGCCTTCCTCGCTTACCACGTGACCAAGGAAAGCTACTTTTCGGGTCCAGAATTCGCACTTAGAGGATTTCGCATAGAGCTTCTCTGTCCTTAGTGTTTCTAACACTAGCCTCAAGTGTTGTCTATGATCTTCTTCGCTTCAGGAATAGACGAGTATATCATCGATGAACACGATTACAAACTTATCTAGGAAAGGAGGGCACACCCGATTCATCAGATCCATGAATACCGCCGGTGAGTTGGTTAGACCGAAGGGCATTACTACAAACTCGTAGTGTCCATAACGAGTTCGGAATGTTGTCTTGGGAATATCATTCTCATGAACTCGCAACTGATGGTACCCTGATCTTAGGTCTATTTTTGAGAAGTAACTAGCTCCCTGAAGTTGATCGAAGAGGTCGTCGATTCTGGGTAAGGGATAACGGTTCTTGATGGTAAGCTTGTTCAGTTCTCGATAATCAATGCACATCCGAAAGGATCCATCTTTCTTTTTCACGAATAAGATTGGGGCTCCCCAGGGTGAGGAACTCGGTCTTATGAATCCTTTGTTGATCAGCTGGCTGGATAACTCTTGTATTTCTGCCGGCGCTAGACCATATGGAGATTTAGCTACAGGAGTAGCTCCGGGGACTAAGTCGATACGAAACTCGACTTGGCGCTCGGGAGGAATTCCTGGAAGATCTTCGGGGAAGACATCAGGAAAGTTGCAGACTTCGGGGATGCTCTCGAGGTCTTTAGCTTTCTGCTTTTCGTTAACGACATGGGCTAGGAATGCATGGCATTCATTTCGCAGATATTTCTGGGCTTGGATGCAGGAAATGATACGGAGGTTTGAGCTGAGTTTATCACCATAAACTATGAGAGTTTCGCCCGAGGGTAGATTGAGACGGATGGCTTTCTCGTAACAAATAATATCAGCACGATTGGGGCTCAACCAATCCATACCAATGATAACATCAAAGCTTTTTATAGAGACTGGCATAAGATCGATGGGGAAGGAATGATCGTTTAGGGTAAAGGTACAACCTATGAATATGTCGTTAGTGCTTTCTTTCTTTCCGTTAGCCATCTCGACGCTAAATGTTTCGGTTAAAGGTTGGGATTTACATTTAAGTAGATGTTTGAATGCATGACTAACAAAGCTCCTCTCCGCACCAGAATCAAAAAGAATGCATGCATAAGAGTTGTCAAAGAGGAACGTACCCGTAACAACTGTGGGATCAGCAACTGCCTCATCCTGGCCCATCGCCAGCACTCTCCCTGTGTTGCCAGCTATTGTTGCCATGGGGCAATTTCTCTTGAAGTGCCCAACCTCCCCACAGCTATAACAGGCTTGACCGGCGCCTGCTCTAGGAGCCTGATTGGTTGGTTGGACTGGTGTTTTGCAGAATCAAGTTGTGTGTCCTTTCTTACCACAGTTGTTGCACAACATCTCCCGGCACTGTCCATGATGATGATAGTTGCACTTGTTGCACAGGGGTAGGTTTCCAACATAGCGGCTGGGGGTTGTTGGAGTCGTGGGATTTGCAGCAGGGGTAGTAGCAGCGTGGACTGCTATGGTTTGTTGTTTCTTGGAGGGCTCCTGAGAAGATTGCCCCTTGCATTTGTTCCAGAACTTCTTTTCCCACCACCCTCCTTCAGTGGTTCAGGAGCAGCTGTTACCTTATCCAAATCAACCCCGTGATCTATCAGGGTCTGCGCCAGACACTTGGCGCTATCAAATGTGGTAGGATTAGCAGCCAACACGTTCCCTTGAGTTGGGGGCGTCAATCCCCAAATGTACCTTTCAATCTTTTTTGCTTTCCGGGGTGACCATCCCCAGACAGAGAAGAGCCAGATCGCAGAATCTAGTTGTGTAAGTGGCAATATCGGAACCCTTCATCTTCAGGTTCCAGAGCTCGTGCTCCAATTTCTGCATCTCGCCCCTTGGGCAGTACTCTGCGAGCATGAGTTCCTTTAAACTTTCCCAACCCATATCATTCGCCACTGACAGGGTTAGGGATTTGACTCGACCATTCCACCAGGTCAGTGTTCTGTCGGTGAAGGTACAGGCAGCGAACTTCACCCTATTAGCTTCCGCACAAGCATAAATTTCGAAAATGGATTCGATCTTCTCGAACCATCGAGTTAAGGCAATGACTCATCCATTTCCGTCGAAGGATTTGGGTTTCGCATTCATGAAGTCCTTGTAGGAACACTCCTTTTGGTGTCCCTGGCCTCCACCAAGATTTTGGGGATCTGGTCCACCTCCTGATCCACCAGAGCTGCCCTGATTTATTTGCGTCATTGCTGCAGTCATGGTGGCTGTAACTGCTGCTTGGAACATGGCAGGATCGAACTGTGGAGGTGGTGGCGTTGGATCAGTTGGGGGATCGTTGTTCTTCTTGTTGGGTCTCTTTCTGGGAGGCATCTTGTTCTAAAAAGTAATGAAGAAAAAGAGGATGATAAGTCCTCTAGAATTTTTAGAATCAAGAGATATAACACAGAAATATTTCTCAGTCTGATAGGTAAAGTGTTCTACTAAGCGATAATTAGAGAAAGGTTACTAATGCAAGTAAACTATCGCTAAGAAGAAATATGTAGCAACACTTGGAATGAATTCTCTATACTGTGTTCGACTCTAGCTAAAATACTCCTATAGTATTTTAAGTTGAATGTTTTGTTCAATCGATATCTGATGTGTACATACTTGGTAAGTTTTAGGCTTGCTGCAACACCACAGTCATTCCCAAGCACATGTTGGTCATATCTCGAATGAATATAGTTGATCAGGCTATATTGATCCTAGACATGATTACATAACTGCCAAGGTTTAACCGCGGTGTCCAACATCCAAAATACTTTTTTTTTGTTCTACTTATGTTACTGTTCCTGGTACATATACATACTTGTATACTTCTTATAAAATACTTATATTTTTAAAGTATACTTTTAGTTCAGAGTGCTTCAGTCCCTTAGTGTTTAGAGTTGTATACCATGTAAGGTTCGGTATACTTAGTTCACTATAAACAATAGCTCTTATACCAATCTGTCACACCCCCAAACCAGAACGGCAGAAACGTTCGGGGGTGGATGACATCATGCATAGTATCACAACAATTGTATCATAGCAATCATAGTAAACACAACCAAACATTGAATATGTATATGAAAAAGGTTTACATTTGTTTGATTCTTGTTTTTATACATCAAAAGCATATACAAAAGTGAAAGATGAGACTCTATACGATCCGTCTTCTCGAAGTCTGTGTGAGGTACCTGTCTACTGATTTCCTGAGAATACAAGCAGTTTTGAAAGAGTATCAACATAAAGCTGGTGAGTTCATAAGCATGTTTTTGTAATAAAAACTTATCATTTACTATGACAAATGTTTGCATGCTTCCCAAGAAAATCCAATATTTTCTAACATATATGTTTGAATACTGTATTCCGTAGTAGTGTATAACATATCAGTTTGTATGCCTGGTTACCACCAATATGTATAGCATATTCTGTTTGGAAAACCCTGGCTATCACCAGTATGTATAGTAGTTTCTTTATTTAAATAAAACTAATGAAGAATGAAATCCCGTAAACAAAAGTTAATTAATACTGTTGTGAGTCGTATAACCATGCTTGATATAACTTATGACCTCTACGACGTTCTTCAGGCGTCGTACGGTATGATATTTGTCACCCCAGGCATGCCTGCCTAACTGTAGCTAGCAGTTTAGGTGTGGGATTATCAGTCCCGAATAGATCTATTCACAAATATCACGCTCTCCCTCCAGGAGACTCTGGTTACACTAAATGTTGAGGGTTTAACCGGTACCAGAAGGGTACAAATGAATAGTTGTCTCACAATCCTGTATTAACTAGTTTACATATGGTTCTATATTGTTCTCTGGTATCTGAATCCATTGTATACTGTATAAGGTAATAATTATACTTAAATAATTATTAAATGTTGTACCCTTGTAATATGTATATCATAAACTAAATCCGTCGTAGTTTATATGTTTTCATGTGTATGCAATCTGAATCAGAAAAGCTATGTATTGAATTCCCCAAACTATACCTATTATAGTTTGCTTGAAATGTTATGTGATTGATTTGTTTCTCGTTCTGGATATTATGCAATTAAATTTCCAAAAAGTGTCCCGTATGCTCCATAGAGTACAAAAGGGATAAAGTATGGAAATATTTTATAAAACGTGGAAATAATTTGACTGTATCAATTCCATAAGTTTAAAACTTCTGAAAATCATTTGTGTTTGTCTTGTATTCCCCACCCCCTGAAAACATTAAAAATCATAAAAGCGTAGGGGTATGAACTCACAGTTGTTGTGTGAAAATGTCGATTTGAAATGAAGATCCTCGGGTTGTTGTACGTGGCACTTAACGGAGTCCTAATATCAATAAATACACGTATGCATTTAAATTAGCGATTTCGTTAAGTAAAGCGTTAGAAAAACACTTGTGTTCGGTTAGGGAATGTTACCAGGACTTGATCGAATCGAGGAAAGTGGGTTTTCGGCCAAGAAGCACCACTTAAGAAGTGTGTACGGCCGTGAACGGAGTTTACGGTCGACAGGCTGTTTACGGCCGTGAACAAGGGTTTACGGTCTTTGAAGATTGGCCGTAAACAGGTTTACGGCCTTTGAAGGTTGGTCGTAAACTCAAGAACAAGGGTGTTTGTTTTCGCGTAAAACGTGCTCCAGATGCTCCCAATCGACCCCAAGTGATGATTTTTGGTGTTTTTCGGAAGAAAAGGGGAGTTTTAGGAGTTTACGGTCAGAGGTTCTAGAGAGAGAATGAGAGAGTTTCCGGTCAAAAGTGTTCAATTGAGGGTGGGGGTCTGATATTTATAGGGGATTTTGTGGTCGGTGGGTGGGGTCCACCCGACGCTGGCCGCAAATGAGTTTACGGTCGTAAACAGATTTACGGCTGTGAACTCCAGGCAGGCCGTGAACATGTTTTTCGAGAATAATTCGAGTTTCGTGCGGTTTTGGTTCCGACTCGTATATATAAATTTAATTATATAAAACCATGGATTTTCTAGATCAAAAGTTCGACGGAAGGTTAATAAAACTCAAATTTTATTAACGGAAATCAAATAACAGAAACGGAAAAAGTTTCGGGTTGTCACACTTAATAAGCTGTCATTCGTTGGTTTTTGGGGTTGTTACTTCGACTGGTGTTGTCGACGCTATTTCCACCTCTGTTGGTGTTGTTTGCGTTGAGTTGTGCCATAGCAGCGGTTACTGCGGCGGTGACAGCAACTTGGAATGTAGTAAAGTCCATCTGCAAGAGTGGTGTTTCACGGGTGTGCTTGTTATTTCTGTGGAATGACATATTCTGTTGCATGATGATAAGCAGGATCGTAAGTAACGACGGTCATTTCCGGTGGTACTCTGTAACTTTCGCGTTCTGTCGTATGATTCATAATGTTTCGATCTATATCCCTATGGTGTGTTTATGATAGTAGGTAATTTGTAACCTTGTCAGGAATATTAAGTCTTATTCATAGAGTTCATAGGTTATTTTGGTTTCAAGGTTCTTGAGTATCTAATGGTTTCGATGGTTTGTTTGTGCACATAAGTGAAACCCCATATTGAAACACATAGCATTTCTTACTAGAAATAGCCATTTTTGATACAGGAAAATTTTCCTGAAGGGCGTACATTCCATGGGGAAAATGTACGATCCGACAGTATTACGACATAATATCCATAGAAACACAATACTAGTAGGAGATACGGCTGGTTCTACATACTGTAGAACCTATAATAGCAAGTAGTAGAGTACGTTCTATCAGTTATGATGAAGATGACACTTAATCGTCAAGCTGGCGTATCAGGAGTTCAGCCAGTCATTCACCTCCTGGGTGATTACTTCTTCCCTTTGCTCGGCTCGAACGGTTCTAGCTTCGGCCGCAAAGAGTTGGCGCTTGAGATTGGTTATTTCTTTCTCAAGAGAGCGTATGTAGTCTGTATCACTTTCCTGAATCGTGTGTGGGTCTGATAGGGCTTCTGATGGGTGGTGCTTACTAGGTGTCTCCTTAACGTCCTTTCCTTCATCTGACACCCGGTCAGATTCGTCATATTCGTAATCAGTTACCACGTACTCTTCCAGTTCCACTCCGGGTCCCACCTCCTGACCCATTGCAGGGCCTCCTTCAGGGTTTTCTTCAGGATTGTCATCTAGACCCACCTCAATCTCCCCATAGACTACTAGAGCTTGATAGTAGGGGTCGTCTTGCTGCATTCCTGCCATATCGCCTGCGTGGGAAGTGTAGGTGTGAAAAGTGTGTGCATTGGGGTGTATAAGGATAGTATTCTTAAAATACTCCTACAGTGTTTATTTTCTTAAGTTTAGTTCCTCTAACCTATTTGGATAGTTAGATGGTAAGTTTTCGGTTTATTGACCATCACGATTATTCCCAAACATATGTTGATCGTACTTTGAATGAATGTAGTTGATCAGGCTACATTGATCCCCAATACGATTACATAACTGCACAGGTTAAATCGCAACGTTCAAATCCCCCAAAGACTTTTATTGTTTAGTATTATGATGTTATCCTAAAACGCGTACATAGGTAAGTGTTTTATTTACTATGTTCAGATGTATTTAGCCCCATTGTGTCTATAGTTGCATATCATGTATGGTTAGATATGCTAGTTCACTATAAACAAATCTCTGATACCAACCTGTCACACCCCCGAACCAGACGGTGGAAACGTACGAGGGCTCATGTGACTTAAATTGAAATATCATCACAATGAATATACATGAAACATAACATAAACATCACCATGCATTAATACATTACAACTGACCTTGTTCACATCAAGTACATTGTTAACATCACAACATCACAGAACATAAATTTTTTAACGATTGACATTGCACAAAAGAAATTTTAGAAACACGCTTGATGATTCTTCATTCTAACAGTTACCTGAGAATACAAGTTATTTTGAAAACGGTCAACATATATAATGTTGGTGAGTTCATAAGCATGTTTGATATAAAATAGTTTGTATTGTTTGTAAAACCCATAAAATCCGATATTTTCTGTAACAAAAATTGTTTACGAAAAAGATGTGATGATCCCATAAGTGTATACGTATGTGATTTCAAAACATGTAAAAGCGAATGTTCTTCATAATTGTTCTTTGTATTGTAGTTGTTGTATGTAGAAGTGAATAATGTCGTTTCCCCAGAAAACCCGACGTTTTCCAATTTAAATAGTATGATAGTTTTGTATTGTTGTATAAATCACATTGCATCGTTACAGTGTATGAATATGATTTCCCATGAATACTTAGATGGTAATGGATCTCTATGTGAGTCGTTATAACCATGCATAATAATGACTAATTCGCCTGTCTTGGCATTTTTCCAAACGCCGGTTTTGATCAAGATTTTGTCACCCTAGACTGGCCGAGTCTAACTGTAGCGAACAGCTCAGGTGTGGGGGAGTCATCCCCGTATAGATCTATACCCAAACTCTCGCTCTCCCTCCAGAAGACTCTGATTATAACTACAGGCTACTGCCGACATTTATTGGTGCCACCCGTTATTTCTCACTAAATCCCAATGAAATTGAATAACCTTGTTTTACAACCCGAATGATGTTTACGTGAATAAGAAGTAAGCCTAACAAACATGAAAGAGGACAATGGTGGTCCACTAATTATGTATATTATTATAGATTGTCGAGTATGCTACGCACACGTTATAGTCCATTAAGCATATTATGAATGTTTAGGGTCTTATTAGCAATGCAAATGGACCACTAAGGCCCAATAGCATGTTAAAGCTGATAACGGCCCATTAGGCATGTAATTGGGTCACCAAGGCCCAATAAACATGTTTTGATTATATTGGGCCCAATAACCATGATATTGGGCCACAAAGACCCGAAGATTTTAGGCCCAATCATTGAATCATTTGTAGTTTATCGATTTTCAGTTCGTAGTGTAGGTATTTGTTGTATGCTAAATGTTTATTCGCAATGTTAAAAATACTTTGACGTTTGATTTATAACGAAACTTTGGTTATATATATATATATATATATATATATATATATATATATATATATATATATATATATATATATATATATATATATATATATATATATATATATATATCGTTAAAAATCCATATGCTATAATTTAATATTTTTGGCCCAATTGTTTAAATATCAACATATTTGACCTTAAAATATTTATTTGACCATTTCAGCCCCTTTTTCATATAAAGTTACCCTTTCAGCCCTTTCTTAATAAAACTAGTATTTTTAGTCCTTTTTAATGAAAAATGACATTTTTGGTCCTTAAACCATTTTCTTTGCAATTTCGGCCCAATTATAATTTATATTACAACTTCAGCCCAAAATATATTATTTGACATTTTCGGCCCTTAATTGAAAAAGATTTACACTTTTGGCCCAAATTCCGTAAGGTTTACACTTTAGATCCAAATTCCAAAAACTTTGCATTTTAGTCCAACTTTTTGCAATAAAGATCATTTTCAGCCCCTGAAATAGTTTATTTATATTTTAGACTCATACTTTAATAAATTTACAATTTCAACCCCAAACATCTTCATTTTCGAAATTTTGGGCCCAAATATCCGTGAGGCCCAATTTTAAGCCCAATAGGATTAAATTTATATTTTTGACCCCTTGAAAAGTATTATTTTCATAAAATCAGATTTTATTTAAATAAATACCATATTACCCTCATAAAAACCGAAAATGTCATCTTTTAACCAAATCTTTGTTGTTTTTGCAAAAATGACCCTTATAAAATCTTTGGCTTTGTTTTTCACTTCTTTAACCATAAAGACTCTTAGATCTTTGTATTATGTTGTTAGTTATGTTCTTGTTTATGAATCTTTCACACTTTTATTATGGATCTCGAAGTATAGCAAATAATAACATGATTTTTCACAACACAAACCAAGGATATCACATATAACATGCAAACACACATAGATCAACACATAACACTTGTATTCTCCCCCCAAAAACAAGTAAAAACCGAAAACAAGGGGATATGAACTCACCTTGGGTTTTTGGTTGCGGTTTTGAAGAAGAAATGGAAGGAGTCTTGACCTTTAGCAAGCTTTCTTGAGTGATTTTCGGACATAGAAGGTTTCTAAGAGTTAGATCATGAAGTAAAGCTATGTAAGAAGGAGTTCTTAACATTAAGATGGAAGATAGATGTTTGTTTTTAATAACAACTTACCAATGGTTGAAAAACTTGTGAAGATCCTTGAAGCACAACCCAAGTCACGAGATTTTGGTGGAGGAAGGAAGGTGTTCTAGAGATATTAGAGAGAGTTTGAAGGAAAAGTTTGAGGATGTGTGTGTGTTTGTTGCTCTTGGCCGAGAGAGATAAAGGGAGAGAGGGGAGGATTTCCAAGTGGGTTATTGCATGATGGATTAGGATCATAATCTAGATACATGAGGTATAATTAGTATGGAAATCCCATATGTAAAAATGAGGTGTCAACCTCTTTCCCATGCAATTTCTCTTTTTTTTGTTAAGTGATGTTGGGCCGAGAGTTTGGGCTAGAAGAAAGAGTTGAATAGTTTTCGGCCATTAATTTTTTTAGTTTGAAATTACAAAGCCCAAATTATTACTTTTCGGCCCATTGGGCCCATTGTAGGTAAAACAATCCATTTTAGGCCCTCATGGCCCATGCTAAGTTTTATGAATGTGGGTCCATTTAGATCCCATCAAGGTTTCTAATCCCAAAATAGTCAAATTGGAGGCTTATTGGTCCATTAGGCCCAATAAGAAAATCCTAGTCCATAATGGACTTAAACCGGGATTTTTAGGGTTTCCAATCTGTAGTCGACTATTTAAAGTGTTTGTATAGAGTTTTTAGGCTTTTCAATTGTATTTTGATGGAAGTTTGTTTTCATCGAATAAACATCACACTTGTTTTCAAGTCATGGGTACAATTGTTGCCATTGTTAATGCTTACATAAACATAGAATTTCCTGGTTGTGACAAACTTTGATATCACAATATCTACATTTTGTTTTAATTGCTTCTATCTCATTCTTTGGCACATGAATGCACTGAAATCCTTGAGGTTTTTGGGTCTTACAACTCAAAACTAAGATCTTTCAAAGTCTGGCATATGATTTCACTTCCAAATCCCAAAGCGAATGAGACCAACCTCCATGCCGAAGGATTGTTCTTATCATGGTGTTGAATCACATGGCATACTTATCTGAGGCACGAAAATTGTGACGATTCTTATTCACTTGGGAATAACGAAAGATCATATTGACGTGACGGTTCGGGATTTTCACGGGAATCAAGGAGAACGTGATGATCACTTTTTCTGACGTGGCGATTTTTACGGTGTCAGTTAAGTAACCAACACAATACATGGCTATTTCTTAATGGAAACCGGTTCAAATTCAAAAATAACATCGACTATAAAAGGAAGTTGATAATTTACTTATCAAACTTTATGCTCTCTGATCAAACCTCAAGAACCCTAACTGTTCATCGTTTCCATCTTTCTCCAAAATTCTTTGCAATGGCCGCTTCTCAACACAATGCTGCTTAAACAACCACTAATGATGAAGAAGTCTTGCAACCGATGATGAAGATCCAGACCATTAATCTTCGTCTTGTTCTATCACTTGATCAGTATCCAGAGGAATTACGGATGCTTGTTCAAACTTTGAACAACTTTGTACTATCGACAACTCTATCATCTTCGTTTGCAATTCCGATGCAATGGCTTTCACTTGCTTCTTTCACTGTTGTCTTCAAAATAAACCACTAAGGTGGTTACATTTTAGTTGTTGAGTTCAGAGAACAAGAAGCTCACTCGAAATCAATTTGCCCAAATTCTGAAGTTACCAGTTTCAGGTACATTATATGAAGTCACAAATGATTAGGTGGTCCATATGTTTAACGAAATGGGGAAGCAACCACCTCTCAATGGAATAAGTCATTGTAAGAAGTCTGTTCTTCTTTGTATGTGTAGTTTTTTTTTTGGGATTGTGCTACGATGTTTAACACGAAGAAGCCCTGGTCTCGACAAAGCCAAGCTTGAAGTCTATTCAGTAATCTATAGTCTAAATGTGGATTATGCTTCAAATTTATGGGAGGAATTTGGAACATCGATTTCAAATACGAATCTCAAAAATGGTGTGTCGAGTGCTCGATTTTGGAGCTTGATTTTACAAGAAGTTTATGAACAAGAGAATATTCTAATTCCATCTGGTGTCGAAACTGTTGAGTTTTCAACAATGGCTGCTCCAAGGATTTTTGTCGATGATGCTAGTGTTTTCCCACTGTTGCTCGCATTCCGGATGCGATGCTAAGGCTCGTAGATCCCAAAAATCAACTTTTTGTGCAATATTTAGCATCGATTGATTCATCTATTCAAACTGGGGTGCTTCCACAAAAGGGGCAGAAGGAACTTCTAAAGCTTCAAAGGTTCAACGGAAGAAGAAACAAGTCAAAAAACCACTCATTGTGGAGGATGAATTTGTTAAATAAACTATACCATCGAAATCTGGGGTTCTTAAGCAAACTAAGAAACCAGCAAAGAAGCCTTCTCATTCTCCAATCAAAGCTACTACTACTGAGCATGTATTCGAAAGCATTAAGCCAGTAGTTGAAAATGTTGAACCAAGTTTTGATGAACCCTCGAATATTGCTTCTTCTACGGGTGGTTTGAAGAAAATCACGAGGCCCCATTTTACAAGGAAAGGTGTTATGTTTCGTGAGGTTTCGGCTCCTAGTTCAACAGCCTCCAAGAAACGTCAAGCTATGGGCATGGCTAGAAAGTTAAACAAGAAAAGACTCGTAGTCGAAACCACAAATGATAGTGAAAGTGAAAGGCCTGAAGTTCACTTCGAGGATTCGTATATTGGTTCACGTCGAAGGGATTCTCCTATCGAGTTGAATTTCAAGGAGACAGGGAATTCTGATGTCAATGTAAATGTATCTAATACGGATACAAACATCAATTTGAGTGATCAACAAACCACTACTATCTCTGAAAAGACTTTGTCAACCCATCTGGGGTTTCGAATACCGAGTCCTGTAGGGAGGAGGTCGAAATTCCATACATCCCTGTGGACTTATCTAATAAGGATGCAAATGTCATCATGGATGAGGGGATAAGTACAGTCAAACCTTCCATAACATTACCACCACCATCATCACCCGTTCCTACTTCTATTCTAGCTTCGACTATCTCACCAACTTTTTCTAGCATCATACAAGAACCAATCATCACTCTTTTCTCATCTCAATCCACTGAGCCTGAGAAAGTGAATCAAGACGAGGAACCTAATGATGACGATGCCATGGTTTCATTCGCTGATATTTAATTCAACCCAGAAGAATAAAATATTCCCGGTGAATTGATTATGTCTGGTAAAAAATTCAAAATCCTAAATTCAAAAATCAATTTTCTTCTTCAAGTTACAACAGATACTGGAGGAAAGCACTATGTGACTGGGGTGAAAGTGGAGTATATGACAAATGCTCAAGAATCTTGTTTGCGAGATTTGAATGAGGGAATTGAGAATAAACAAGCAGAAATAATGGCTTTTCATTCCAAGATTTATGATTCTGAAGTTCAACAGCTTCGTGATGTTGCTCAAGAACGTCATGCACTTCTCATGGAAAAAGTCATAGCAACGAAGCTTTCTCTTGTTGATAAGGTTACTGAGATGAAGTCCTTGCTTTCATATGAAGTGAAGAAAGTGTAGGACAACCACAAGTTGTTACATGTCAAAGTTGATGTGATTGTTGGTTCTGTTACTCAAATGGTAGAATTTCACAACGAGTATACAAACAGATTGCAACGAAGTCAGAGAAGGATACAAAGGTATTTGACCAGATGGAGGATTTCTTCTCTGGTATCAAGGAAAGTCTATCAAAGGTTGATCTGTCACAATCAACAATCACGCAATAATTCATTTCTCAAATGGTTTTGACTATCGAGAAAAACATCAAAGCTAAACTAGATCCTATCAGGAGATTATTTCTTCGACTTCCAACTAATGCTCCTCGTACAGTGCAAGTGTCGTAAGGGGGAGAAGGTGGTAGTTATCCGTCGAAAGATGCAAATGAAGATTCAGGGGCAGCTGTGGGTAAAGTCATAAGTACTCAAATACCAACATTGATTATGATGAATCTGATAGTTTCTTTCTCTACTTCAACTACTACTACAACAACAACGAAAACGGTGTCAAAAGGAATATCAATAAATGAAGGAGCAGGAATATCAATTTCAGTCCCTACAAAATCAACTTCGAATGTTGATCCTAAAGAAAGAGGGAAATCTATTGTTGTTACTCCATATGATGAAGAAAAGAAAAGCCAACAAGCCTTAGAAATCAAAAAGCAAAGGCATATCAATAGCATACTAAGGCGAAGAGCAAATGACCCACCTGGCTTGAACAAGGGTGACCCCAATAAGCAGTGGTGTTACGAAACAATTGAAGACATTGTAGCTATTGGATCAAATGATGATTTTCAAAAGATTCCCAAGAAGAGATACGACATAGAGAACACTGATTTTAATCAGCCTGACTTCCTTATCTACCATATGTTGTTTACTTCTTCGCAATTCAAGATTGCAGACAACTTTAATGATAAAGAAGAGTTTAAAAGTTTGAAGATTCACTTTCATGCAATCTTGGGGAAGAATGAAGAGGAAATGTGGCTTGCGGTGAAGATAGTTAAAGTGATGACTATCAGTCGAGATAGCCTGTTCGAAGGTCTGCTACAAAACTTTTGTTATGTTGTTGTATGGGTAAATAACATTGTTTGTGAGTTCACAATAGCAGATTTTCCTTTGAAGAACTTGAATGACTTAATCTCGGTCACAAAGATTTCGAGTGCGGTTGATGTGGCGAAGATTACAGAGACCAACAAATATGATTTTGTCATTGGGTTTGCTCACATCAAAGCCTTCCTCGACAGCTATTATGACTACTTGCCAGTTGTCACACCCCCAAACCTGAACGGCGGAAACGTTTGGGGGCGAAGGACGTCATGTGCAGTATCATAACTATTGAATAGTAAAGAAAGTAAACACAACCATCATATACATAATTGAAAAGTTACATCATTGTATGCGTTACATATTTCCAAAAGTCAATTACAATATGATGTTCAAAAGTTTTGTTTAACGTCTTAGCGTCATATCTTCAAAAACTGTTGCTAACCTGTTTTTACAGATTTCCTGAGAATACAAGTTATTTGAGAGAAAGTGTCAACATTTAAGTTGGTGAATTCATAAGCATTTGTATGAATAAATGTATTCCATTGAATGAGATGAAATCACGTTTGTTTCTAGAAAATCCGATATTTTCTATAAAATGAGTAGTAACTCGTTTGTTTGTAAATTGAGAGTGTTTAACCTGGAAAATCCGATATTTTCCATAAAGTTGATTTGTAAAATGTTTATCTGTAAACTAATCGTATCTATCCCGAAAAATCCTATATTTTCCATAAAGCATATTTGTAAACTGGACTGTAGTCTTATATTGTTCCAAGACCAGAAGTACAAGTATAAATGTCATACTTAATTTAATAACATGTAGTTTTTTTCGTGAATAAAACCGTTTGAAGAGCTGGTATTTACGTAAAATAAACATAATATCGATTTCACGTAAAAATAACGTATTGTCGTTTATCATGTGAGTTTTCATAACTGTGCTATTAATGAATTGCCTGCCTCGACGTTCTTCAGGCGTCGAAATGATATGATGTTTGTCACTCATAACCTGTCGGTCGTGCTATAGCTAACAGTCAGGGTGCGGGATCATATGTCTCGTATAGATCTAAGTATCACGCTCTCCGGGAGGGGACTCTGGTTATAAAACAAGACTTCCATGGATACCTTTGGTAGGTATGATGAAGACGAATGACTCACAAATTTCCAACGAGATAAGTGTTTTGTTAATGGAAATATTCATACATGAAATTGTTACTCCTTTCATTATGTTTATAATGTATAAAAATAATCGTTTTTCTATATAATCGTTTATTTGCCCTGAAAGGGTAAAATGATGTAAATGTTTCTCAAACTATGCTTAATATAGTTTAAAAGATATTATTCCGTTGAAAATAATAATTCTTTCGTTTGAACGTGTTTTGCATGTAACCGTTTATAAATTTTGTAATAACGTTGTTCCGCATGTTTGATATTTCTACGTAAAGATACCTTAACGTAATAAAATATAAAGCAATAATTTGTATATTAACACAAGTTTCTTGTGTTTTACTTGTATCCCCCCCCCCTAAAACATAGAAAAAGTTATGAAAATATAAGGGTATGAACTCACCTCGAGTGTGATAACGAGGTTGATAACAGAATAGAAACGGTGAAGTTCGATTTAGGACACGAAACAATAACCGTATCCTAATGTTTAAACACATATTAATGTGTGAATATTTGAAAAGTTAAGAATTCATGTGTTGAGTAACTACTAAATCAATGGAGAATGCTTACCAAACTTATAGCTATAGTTATATGAAAGAAGGCTTTTCGTGGAGTTGTTAACTTTTAAGCATGAGAGGAAAGAAATGTGGTTTTCTATTTGAGAGAGAATGGGATTGTTCTTTTTTACTGGATGTGATAAATGAAGAAATGAGGAGGTTGAATCAAATCACATTGGGAAGTTGAATTAAGGATAAGATATCAAGATATTTAGGAGTGTTTTCGGATGAACAATATATATTAAGGGGTTTTCGGATCTATTAACTCCAAGTAATGAGTTTTCACTCCTTATTGTCCACAAGGAAGAGGGTTTACGCTTCATAATGGGCCTCCTTATTGGGTTTTCGCCCCTAATGTCAAATGGAAAGGAGTTTTCGGATTTAAGGTCAAGGTGAAAAGGGTTTTCGGAATTGGGTCTTCTAGAAGGGGTTTTTACGGATTTGGCATTCTAGAATGGGGTGTTTGTTAATGACTCACAAATTTCCAACGAGATAAGTGTTTTGTTAATGGAAATATTCATACATGAAATTGTTACTCCTTTCATTATGTTTATAATGTATAAAAATAATCGTTTTTCTATATAATCGTTTATTTGCCCTGAAAGGGTAAAATGATGTAAATGTTTCTCAAACTATGCTTAATATAGTTTAAAAGATATTATTCCGTTGAAAATAATAATTCTTTCGTTTGAACGTGTTTTGCATGTAACCGTTTATAAATTTTGTAATAACGTTGTTCCGCATGTTTGATATTTCTACGTAAAGATACCTTAACGTAATAAAATATAAAACAATAATTTGTATATTAACACAAGTTTCTTGTGTTTTACTTGTATCCCCCCCCCCCTAAAACATAGAAAAAGTTATGAAAATATAAGGGTATGAACTCACCTCGAGTGTGATAACGAGGTTGATAACATAATAGAAACGGTGAAGTTCGATTTAGGACACGAAACAATAACCGTATCCTAATGTTTAAACACATATTAATGTGTGAATATTTGAAAAGTTAAGAATTCATGTGTTGAGTAACTACTAAATCAATGGAGAATGCTTACCAAACTTATAGCTATAGTTATATGAAAGAAGGCTTTTCGTGGAGTTGTTAACTTTTAAGCATGAGAGGAAAGAAATGTGGTTTTCTATTTGAGAGAGAATGGGATTGTTCTTTTTTACTGGATGTGATAAATGAAGAAATGAGGAGGTTGAATCAAATCACATTGGGAAGTTGAATTAAGGATAAGATATCAAGATATTTAGGAGTGTTTTCGGATGAACAATATATATTAAGGGGTTTTCGGATCTATTAACTCCAAGTAATGAGTTTTCACTCCTTATTGTCCACAAGGAAGAGGGTTTACGCTTCATAATGGGCCTCCTTATTGGGTTTTCGCCCCTAATGTCAAATGGAAAGGAGTTTTCGGATTTAAGGTCAAGGTGAAAAGGGTTTTCGGAATTGGGTCTTCTAGAAGGGGTTTTTACGGATTTGGCATTCTAGAATGGGGTGTTTTCGGATTTTGGTCAACGAAAACACCAGCTTGGAACATTTCCAAACCGTAAACCCTATATTTATTTAATTACTTTGGGCGAAAACACATATATGAGGTTTATTTATGTTTTAAACCCTTAGTCTTTCAACTTATGTTTATTTATAACACACTAATTTAGCTTAAATTTAAATAAGCATGCACTCTTGGCATTTAATGTTCCTATAACAACAAGTTAGGTTGTGAATTTACTTGTACATAGTTGTAGTCTAGACTTTTATTAATTCAAAGCAACGGGTTGTTACAGCAGTCACTGATATCGAACTTGAAATTGCTATAAATAAGAAATCGAAAGTTCCTCGGCCTTTGTTAAAAGGAAAGTTGAATATCAATGAGTTTGAAGATGGAGAAATTATACATCAACCGTTGGGTGTTGTATTTCTTGGAAAGAAAAAGAAATGGTAAATCACCAAGTTTTTGTTCCAAGTTTGTGATATTGAGAGGTACACAAACTCTCACTATACAGATCTCCTTATTCGAATCAATAACTGCAAGAAGAATGGTTGTGAAGACAAGGCTGAGATTCAAAAAACCATTTTATGGTATATGGAGATCAGAAGGGAGCTTTTACAGACGATGAAGTTGATTGCATAATTTCGAGTTCTCTGACTAAGTGGGACATTGTAGGGGTCGAACGTAAATAATGAGGAGTCGAATTTGTCTGAGTCTGTAAAGTGTCGAAATCAGCATGACTTCGACACTCTATCTATTTTTTAAGGCATTGTTATTTCGATACGTTAATGTTTAGTCCTTGTAATTTTATGAGTCTGATGTATCCTATAAATAGGATAGGTGCATAGAGTACAGTATCATTCGAACACTTGCAGAATTCACTTGTACTCTTTTCTCTCGTGTACTCATTCAGACTAATCGAGCCAAACAGACATTAATTAGATCTTGTGTTCATTTACATATTTGAATGTCATAATCGTTTGTGTTTGTAATAAATTCTAACACACATCAGTTTTTGTACTCAGCCTCCCGAGCAGCATAGCTAGCATAAATCTCCTCCATCTCACTCAGAAGTTGGATACGTCGGGAGTCGGCGACTAAGTAAAATGGCCTATGCAGCAGTGTATGGGATATTGTGGGACAGTGCAGGGCTACCCATCACATCCATATCAGTGATTGCAGCAGGCAGAAAAGCATGGCAGGAAAACTCCCTAGCATTGGCACATACAGACAATCAAGAGTCATTATGAAGATTCCAGGCGAGAACGAAGGGGCCAGCTTGGCCCTGGAAACCTCTCTTGGAGGAGTCTGATGACGCGAAGCTCCAATGAAGCCTCCAGAAGAAGTAAGGTTGAGCTTGGACTCTGAAACAAATTGAGCTTGAATTATGGGCTACATAGACGCCCCTCAGACTAGTACACATCATCATCGGGTATCACCACGACCGCCTCCGAAGTGGAGGAGATCAACCTCAATAGACGGGTAAAGTTCCATCTCGACTGAACACGCCTCCTGATGTTGAAAATATCAGAGGAGGCCTCTCTTGTCGCCAAGATGGCTCTCCTCTTGGCCATGGCCTACCGGACATACAAAATAATACCATCTTTGTGTTGGATAAGGTGTCTAAGTCCATAACTTTATTTGGTATATACTTGACCCGACCCGGCATGGTCCATTTGGGTTGCACTTCACCCGAACTATTTGTATGGTTAAACCTTTGAGAATTGTATGTTTATGATTTGTTAATATATTATAAGTTATAATATATTAATATGAAATCATATTATTTAATTAGTATTTTATCATAAATTAATTTAGAATTAATTTGGTGATCAAAAAGGTGACTAATTGAATATGGGCTCTTGTATTTATATAAGTGTGGGCTAATACTCATTTGGAATGGGCTTGGCATGCATGGGAGTCCATGGATAGTCCATGGAGCTTTTAACCCATGGATCCTTGGAAACGAAGAGTCATGGGTATTAGGGTTTACATGGATGTAACCCTAATTCCCCACACTATATAAAGGAGCTTATGATGCTTGAAATGGCACTAGTTGGGTGTGTGTAAGAAGGTGGCCGATTTCTATAAGAAAACATAAACTCTCATAGTTTTTTCAAGTTTGTGGTGATTTGTGATTTCCATTTGAGGCATCCACATTATTGGTGCTTGGCTCTCAAACTCCAAGGAATCAACTCACTATTGAAAAAGGTATGTAATTCTTCTAGCTTTTATGTTTAAAGTACCCCATGCCATGCTAGATAGGTTATGAACCTTGGAAAAACAAATTTGCATGTATTCATAGTAAAACATAGATCCAAGGTTTCTAGGGTTGCATGTACACCATAGGAGTGTTAGGATGCTCAAAACCCATCAGTGGTATCAGAGCCTAGGATTGTTTTCTTGAATACTTGATGCAAACTGTGAAAAAAATCGAAAAATTGAGTTGTCTGGACAGTGGACTCGCCGAGTCCATGGGGGGACCTTGTTGGACATGGTTCGCTCCATGATGAGTCGAGCTTCGCTACCAATCTCTTTTTGGGGGTATGACTTAGAGACTGCCACCCATATCCTTAATCTAGTCCCTACAAAGAAAGTTGCCAAAACACCTCATGAGATGTGGACTGGGAAAGTTCCCAACTTGGACCACATCAAGATTTGGGGTTGCGAGGCTTTTGTGAGGCGCGAGACTCACGATAAGCTCGAACCTCGAAGTGAGAGGTGTATTTTCATCGGCTACCCACAGAAATCCTTTGGTTACCTCTTCTACAGACCCAGTGAGAAGGTGGTATTTATGGCAAGGACAGGGGTCTTTCGTGAAAGAGAGTTCATGAGCCAAGGAAACAGTGGGAGGCAAATTGACCTTGAAGAACTTCAAGAGTCAAGTGGTGAAGGAACCTCAAGTCCTAGCAATCAACCTGAGGAGGAAACTCATGTTGATCCGACTGACGAGTCTGTACCTCTGAGGCGTTCCACGAGAGTTAGGAATGCACCTGAGCATTACAATGGTTTCCATATTACTGCGGAAGGTGATACACTTATCAGTGATAGTACACTGATAATATGGATGAACCTAACAGCTACACGGAAGCCATGGCAGGCCCTGAGGCTGTAAATGGAAAGAGGCTATGGACAGCGAGATACAGTCCATGTATGACAATCAAGTTTGGAACTTGGTTGACAATGTACCAGGTCGTAAGACAGTCGGGTGCAAATGGATCTTCAATAAGAAGACCGACATGGATGGTAATGTACACACTTATAAGGCGCGACTGGTTGCAAAGGGTTTTTCTCAAACTCTGGGAGTTGATTATGATGAGACCTTTTCACCAGTAGCAAAGATTAACTCAATTAGGGTTATGTTAGCCATTGCTGCATTTCATGACTATGAAATATGGCAAATGGATGTCAAAACCGCTTTCCTCAATGGGAAGATGGCTGAGGATGTTTACATGAGTCAGCCAGAGGGTTTTGTCAGCACAGAGTACCCTAATAGAGTGTGTAAGCTTGAGAAATCCATCTATGGATTGAAACAAGCACCTCGCAGATGGAATCTTTGTTTCGATAATAAAGTCAAAGAGTTTAGCTTTTCGAGAAGTGAAGATGAGTCCTGTGTATATGTCAGAGCTAGTGGGAGTATAGTTAGCTTCTTGGTGTTGTATGTGGATGACATAATGCCATAGGAAATGACATCCCAACCTTGCAGGAGGTGAAGTACTGGCTTAGGAAGTGTTTTGCTATGAAGGATCTAGGAGAGGTTGCCTATATCCTAGGGATAAGGATATTAAGAGACAGGAGTAAAAGACTAATTGGACTTAGTCAAAGTACCTACTTGGACAAGGTGTTGAAAAGGTTCAACATGCAGAATTCCAAGAAAGGAGAACTACCGATCCAAAGCAATGTCAAACTGAGCAAGGCTCAGAGCCCGAGTATAGAGGCTGAGATAGCTGAGATGAGTCGATTACCATATGCTACCGCTGTTGGCTCAATCATGTATGCTATGACTTGTACCTGCCCTGATGTGGCCTTCGCTTTGAGCATGGTCAGCAGATATCAGGGGAACCCTGGCAAGGCTCACTGGACTGCGATAAAGAATATTATCAAGTACCTGTGGAGGACTAAGGATTGGATTCTTACCCTTGGTGGAAGTGATGACTTGAGAGTAGTAGGTTATAGTGATGCTAGCTTTCAGACTGATAGGGATAACTTCCGCTCTCAGTCGGGCTGGGTCTTTACCCTAAATGGAGGGGCAATCACTTGGAAGAGTTCCAAGCAGGAGACGGTAGCTGATTTGACTTGTGAATCAGAGTACATAGTAGCGAGTGAAGCAGCAAAGGAGGCGATATGGATGAAGAACTTCATCGGAGACCTTGGAGTTGTACCAGCTATTAAGGAGCCTATGGAGATTTTCTGTGACAAAAATAGTGTGGTTGCCTTAGCCAAGGAACCGAGAGATAATGCCAGATCCAGACACACTGACAGAAAATATCACTTCATAAGACATAAGATATAACAAGGACTCCTCATGGCAAAGAGGGTATCATCAGAAGAGAATCCTGCAGATCCCCTCACGAAGGGACTGACGAGGGTTAGGCATTTACAGCATGCGAGGCGCATCGGGCTGAAGGATGATATTAGTTTTACAGATTAGATAGCTATTTCTGAAACTTGTAAAATGTAATCGACATTTAATGATGAATAAAAGGTGTGTTTATTTATGAGTAAGGTGTTACTGTCTTTTGTCAATTATTTACTATTGTTTCAGCTTTGCATGTTTTGACTTCCAAAATAAATTACTTTATTCAAACTTCCACAGTCGGTCATACGTCGGAAGTAGGTATGAATTAAGACTGTCATGAATTGGGCTTGTAAATGACTAAAGGTGTTTAGCCATAGCAATGGTTGCTACAACATTCATGAGTGCTCATAAGTTCTAAGTATTGGAATAAACCCACGCTCACTTGCATCACTTCATGGAATTTATCTTGAGTGATCGTGAGACGGTAATATCATATAAGTCTTCAAACCTAGAGATATGAGTTGTGGCCTATGAGTTGGTTATGCATTGCTTGCACGAAAATGCATCAGTAACTTGATGTTATAAAACGTGCCTTTGTGTATAATTCAACAAGTAGTAGAAACAAGTATATGAGTCGAAGTTTATCTGTTCCTTCTAGTCCTTGGAGGATTAGAAGCGATATATGGGCCCCTCGATGATTTTGTTTTGACCCATGTACCGGGCCCGGTCAGAACCTAATTGATGTGTTCAATTTAGTTCAATGTCAAACAAATCGGAAATCGGGAAACAAAAACTGTTGGACAATAAGTACGACGTTGTTCCATGTATTTGACCGGCTGATATCTTGAGAACAGAGGATTATATGATCACTTATCTAAAATGGCGCTTCATAGTTCAACAGAGTTTTAAGAGCTACGATTGCCGGTTGGTTCCTGAAGTCATATAGGCAAACATAGTTATTAGACTTATCTAAGTGGGAGACTGTTGGATAAGGTGTCTAAGTCCATAACTTTATTTGGTATATACTTGACCCGACCCGGCATGGTCCATTTGGGTTGCACTTCACCCGAACTATTTGTATGGTTAAACCTTTGAGAATTGTATGTTTATGATTTGTTAATATATTATAAGTTATAATATATTAATATGAAATCATATTATTTAATTAGTATTTGATCATAAATTAATTTAGAATTAATTTGGTGATCAAAAAGGTGACTAATTGAATATGGGCTCTTGTATTTATATAAGTGTGGGCTAATACTCATTTGGAATGGGCTTGGCATGCATGGGAGTCCATGGATAGTCCATGGAGCTTTTAACCCATGGATCCTTGGAAACGAAGAGTCATGGGTATTAGGGTTTACATGGATGTAACCCTAATTCCCCACACTATATAAAGGAGCTTATAATGCTTGAAATGGCACTAGTTGGGTGTGTGTAAGAAGATGGCCGATTTCTATAAGCAAACATACACTCTCATAGTTTTTCCAACTTTGTGGTGATTTGTGATTTCCATTTGAGGCATCCACATTATTGGTGCTTGGCTCTCAAACTCCAAGGAATCAACTCACTATTGAAAAAGGTATGTAATTCTTCTAGCTTTTATGTTTAAAGTATCCCATGCCATGCTAGATAGGTTATGAACCTTGGAAAAACAAATTTACATGTATTCATATAAAACATAGATCCAAGGTTTCTAGGGTTGCATGTACACCATAGGAGTGTTAGGATGCTCAAAACCCATCACTTTGTTATCCTCAACCACTTCAGTAAGACCAGAGTCAACAATCAGAGACAACGTAGCTGTGGTAATAGGCCAAGCAACCAGAGGCCGCTCACCGACGGTCACTGAAGAACCTTCCAAGGCCAACATAACTAGAGCAGGGTTCATAGCGAGTCGGTCAGCACGGCATGGTGGCAGGAGAGCCTCGAAGAGATTAGTATCCCGATGCTCTAATTTCCCTTGGTACCGTTTCTGCAGGACAGAATCCATGGATAATGGGGACTCAACACCTTGCAGAGAAGGTTTTCAGAAGAGAGGCGACAACCATTTTCTCAAATCAAGATCTTTTTGTAAAGAAAAAAGGGGGGATAGGAGGAGAATAGAACAAAGCTGCTTACCATCAATAACAATGTAAAAGATGGGCATCTTTTCCCGGCGCCACCAGGAAGGGCTCATCCCGACACCAGCAAGCATAACCTCCGAATACTCCTCAGTCAGGACCTGGATGGTCTTCAGAAGGTCAACGTTAGCATGGTCTTCAGAAGGCAAGCATAACCTCTGAATACTCCTCAGACAAGCATAACCTCTGAATACTCCGAATACGCCTCCAGGAAGGGCTCATCGGAGATGTTATTCGCCCAATAGTGTCCACGGCGCACTCATTCCTAGTTGACCACAACCATTTGTCCTGCCAATTCTTAGGGGTTTTGCCGTCAGGGAAAATGACGTGACCACCGCGGCGAGCGGAGAACATATACTTGTCGCCAGTAGTGCTGAACCGAAAAAAGAACATGAAGACGAAGGAATCAGGAAGCACACCATTGGCTCAGCAGATCATCTCGAACGCCACCATTTTGTTAACGGTGTACTGGGTAAGCATTTGAACACTGCAACCGTTCTTTTGGAGAAGCTCCTCCCGGAAGTCAGTAAGAGAAAGGCGCGGACCGATGTCAAAAGTCTTCAAATAAATGTTGACCTTGCCAGCAGGAAGAGAAAGGATCATTGAGTCAACCACCAGAAACTCCACAACATCGGCCGAGGAGAAACCGTAAGTGTCCCAGAGAAGTTTGAACTCGGAATCGGAAGGAATGATACCAGGTTGAACAACCATTAAAATAGATGGGAAAGGTGGAGGAATTCTTAAAGAAAAGAATAAGGGAAGACAAAAGAAGAAGCATAAGCCGATAAGGAAATCATCACCCTTATAAGGAATAAGGAAAAGCAAATATTCAAAATACAATGCCATGATGGGCGGTCACATCACCAGAAAAATCGAAGCGTCGATTGAATCTAGAATCGATGCGTGTACAAAATAGTTAAGTCCAAAGCATCATAGCTAGTCGAGCAATGTTACGACTACTGGACTAGGGGAATTGATAACGTGCCCTCCAGCACGGGCCAGAAGCTGCGCTCAGACGTTCTAAGAATACCCCAAGGCATAATTACAACCGGTGTAGCCAACCCGATGGAATCTTGCGCCCGCGGGCACCCCCTAAGGATAGGGCGCACGCAAAGAACGTCCAGCCCCGCCAGGGGCGCCTTCTACTCCGCGACAAAGCATAAAAGATCCAGACGATAAAGGGTATGCTCAGCGCATTACCACATGAATCAATCATTGGCTCTGATAGAACGAGGAGCATGATTTTCCAATCAGTGCGCCCGATCCTGTCGATTCTATCACTCCTGTCTCATATGGACTGGCAGGGGACCTCAGTATAAAAGACTTCCTCCAACACCTGGAAGAGTAGTTTTCTCTATCAGTTCACTCTATACAATCCAAGTCTACCTACTGACTTGATCGTCGGAGCGTTTTCCTTGGACCTCCTCCCGGAGAACGGCTGATGGCTTCTCCCTCTTGTGACCTTGTAGATTCACCGGAATGCATAGAACCACCGAGGAACATCCCCAGAAAATCAGGTCGAATCAATAGGTAATTACCTTTCTTTTCCTGGTTTCACCTTCTCTATTGCGCAGTCGCTCGATTTTAGCGTTGGTCCTTTTATCGTCTAGGGGGTTGCTTGGAAAGGGGTCGCACAAGAAGTAGTCTGGCGAATGTTTGAGTCGATTGTGGCTCTCCGTGGCATTGCTGGTCTATTATGCTTCGACGTCTCTTCCCCAGAGAGCTTCGGTCGGTACCTTCTTGATTTGGTGGTTGAAAGGGGCTAAGGGCAGCCTGTTTGGGGTGTCGGTGTCTGGGACTTTCTTTCGGGGGTCTGCTCAACTTTTGGATCCCCGTTGGATTGTGTCAATTCTTGCCCTGCGTTTTGGTATTTTTGGCCCTTTTGATCTCTAACCTTGTTGTTGGTAGATATAGACTCATCGGGGGTTGGACAGAGTTCTACTCCAGTTTCTCATGCCTGGCAGAGGCCTGTTCCAAGTCCTTTTTTGTCTTTTGTTTCGTTCTCTATGAGGGACTCTCGAATCTTGATCTGATTCAAAATGGTTTCTACTTGGTCATCCGAAGGTTGGATACTCCTCCCCTTTAGAATGAACTTGCATGGACTTGGCATCGTCTTCCTTCTCGTGGTGTCATGGGGTAGAACTGCCTCATTTAGGTCAAGGTAATCGATGCACTTTCGTTGTGGCTTGCCATTTTGCTTGTTTCCATTTGGCTTGTGACCCCGCTAGAGGAGCTCGGTTCCCAGGGGTGCTTGCACCTACTGGACTTACGACTTCGGGTTTTGTTGTCTTGCTCTCCTCGCCTGCTTGCCCCCTTTTTGTTCGTCTAATGGGGTTCAGGCTAGCCCTGGGGCAGCGAGGGCCTGAAGGTAATGGCTTGTGCATAGGCTAAAGGCAACGATAGTGGCCGATCCATTTTTCGTGCTAAATATCACGGTGTTGTGGTGATATAAATATGGGCTTGATTTAGTGAATAGGGTAGTGTTTAGGTAGATTCAGAGAGAATGGCAAGCACAAATGATACGTGTATAGAAATAAATGGATAGATTAGTAACAACTCAAGACCAATTAAGTTGCATACCAGTGAAAACAATCCAAGACCTATTGGATTGAATTCGTATCAAGTCAAGAACACGTCCCAACAATGATAAGTAGTGAATTATAACAATACTCAAAGTGAATAAAGGTTCTTTTGATTAAAATTTGTGTGTATCTCTTACACATGCAACATCGTGGCTTATATGAAGCCTTATTACATTTTAGTGGTTAAAAGCAAACCAACCAACCACTAATCAAAGCTAGTAAATGAAAATTAAGGAAACTCATGAAACAACACAAAAAAAAAACGTCTAACACACTTAAGACTGAAAAAAAAACGTTCATGCTTCATTAAGGAGCCATAAGAAGCATTAAAGTGTAACCCTAATCCACCAAATAGTATCAAAAACGGCTGGGAGACTTTATGAAGAAAAAAGTAATAGTTTTAAGCACTTAAGAAGCCTTAAAAACGTTGCCCTAGCCTTCATGCAACCATAATCCAATTTGTGGGTTACCATTCACAACCCAACCATTGAGCCTAAACCCCCTTCTAACCCACTAGTAATCACTAATCCATCACCTTTTGGGCTTTCATGATCCATGCACGGATCATCCCCTCCCCCTTTGAAAGGAATTGACCTCAATTCATCAAGGTCATCATCATCAAGATAAGGTGAAAGATCTCCCACATTAAAGGTAGCATGCACTCCATGGTATCCTACCAAATCCACCTTATAAGCATTATCATTGACACGTGACACTACTTTGTAAGGACCTTCAGCTCTTGGCATCAACTTGTTTTTCCTTTTGTTAGGAAAATGTTTTTCCTCATGTACACCCACACCAAGTCACCATCTTGAAAGACACGTGGTTTCCTATGCTTGTTGGTCTTCTGTTTGTACACCTCATTCACGCCTTCAATCTTCTCAGGATTTTGTTGGTGTAGTTTCATTACGGCCTTCAACTTGTCATTAGCATCCTTGTGAACCAATTCACCATTTGGCAATGGAATCAAATCGAAAGGCATGTAAGGATTCACATCATACACCACTTCAAAAGGAGAGTGACCTGTAGCATAAGTAGGAGAACGATTATAGGCAAATTCAGCATGTGCAAGTTTGATGTCCCAATCTTTTTGAGTTTTGCTAACCAACCTCCTCAACAAAGTACCCAAAGTTCTATTAGTCACCTCCGTTTGCCCATCCGTTTGTGGATGACGGGACGTACTAAAAAATAACTTAGTACCAACTTTCCTCCACAAAGTGTTCCAAAAGTAACTCAAAAACTTGGAATCCCTATCAGAAACAATAGTTTTAGGAATACCATGCAAACGAATCACCTTTTTAAAAGTACAAATCAACCATATTAGATGCATCATTGGTTTTATGACATTTTCGAAAACCTATCTACCACCACCATAATGGAATCCTCCCCCCCCCCACCACCCTTCGAGTTCTTGGCAAAGACACAATGAAATCCATGGATACATCTTCCCAAGGACGAATAGCAATTGGAAAAGGAGTGTAAACACTATGCTAGAAAAAAAATTTCGCCATGTGACATGCAACACACTTGCCCACTATGTTGGTTACATCCCCCAACGTTTTAGGCCAAAAGAAATGTTCTTTAAGCACCTCCAAAGTTTTAGTAACGCCAAAATGACCAGCGAAACCACCACCATGAGCTTCACAAATCAGCAACTCCCGTATTACATGTTTTGGGATACAAAGGCGATTGCCTTTGAATAGAAAGCCATCTTGCATCACAAATTCACCATTAGGACCACCTGCACATTTTAAAAACAAATCTCCAAAGTCCACATCGGATTCATAGTAATCATTTAGGGTCTCAAACCCCAATAAACGAACATCCAAAAATGTCAATAATGTATAACGCCTTGATAAGGCATCCGCCACAATATCGCTCTTGCCATCCTTGTATTTGCATGAAAAATGAAAGGATTTTAAGAACAACTCCTCCCACTTGGCATGTCTTGGGATCAACTTTTGCTGCCCATTAATATACTTCAAAGATTCATGATCTGAATGAAAAATGAAATTATTTGCACACAAATAATGACTCTAGTGATCCAATGCTCTAACAATGGCATATAACACCTTGTTATAAGTGCAGTAATTTAAACGAGCACCTCCTAACTTTTCTGAAAAATAAGCTATGGGACGTTTAGCTTGGATCAAAACAACACTGATACCAACTCCACTTGCATCACACTCAACTTCAAACGGTTGAGAAAAATCTAGAAGAGCCAAAACAGTAGCAGCACACAACAACTCTTTAATCTTCTCAAATGCCTTTTGGGCATCTCCCCCCCCCCCCCCATATAAAAGCTCCTTTCTTCAAACAACTCAAAGAATTCACTGAAATCAATCCTAACCATGCCTTCCATTTGTGGATCAAAAACCACCTTCGTATATTCCCATGAACAAGATTAGGACAGTGCAAATTAACCCAGTAATAATTTAAATGTCAATCGCAGTCAGTTGAAATAATGGATCATGGTTTACATCAGCAAGGTGATGAGTAGTACGCCCCAATGTTAGGGCAAAAGAATATGAGTCCAAACACCACGAGCTCCTTCCCACGTAAATACTTGGGACTTGGATCTTTATATCGATTAATTCCTTCTTCTTTACTGTTAGAAAGATGGTTTGTAAAAAGATAGATACCATCCTTCTTTTTTGTTTCACCACAAACTTCACACCATCGCTCTTGATGTTTTTGAACAATGAATGAAGAATTAATAAAAATGTATTTTGTTTGTGGACAACTCAAAAAATTGGCATAAGAATTGCCATACAATGCCTCTTTTCGTGATTGATTGCTACCATCATGAACACGTCTTTTTTTGGAAATCTTCATATCGTCTTTTCGAGGGTACAAAATTCTGCCATCATCCAAAAATAATTGGTCTTGTTGTTTTTGAGTCACGAATGAAAAGTCTCCATCTTCAATTGCACAAAACTTTTTATCAAAAGTAATATGCAAGTCTTTTTTCTCTTTTTGATCAATGAATGAAGACAAAACAGAAACATCATTGGTAAGATCATGATCAGTAAAATCCAACCTCTCACCATACTTCCTCCTCTCATAAAGGCCTTCAAAATGCAAAATATAAGCATTCCATGGTCTCCAAAATGTAAAAATTTCCCACACTTTGAAACGAACATGAATATAAAAAACGAATAAACCTTCTTGATCAATGAAGCTTCCAATTTGGATTTTTTTTAGGATCTTTAGAAAAGGAATCATGTTCATAAAAGATATGAGAAGCTGAATTTTTGTAGAACTTATATTCATTGGTTCTTGAGGTTGTGAGCTCTTGGAATGATTTTTGTTGTTAAAAAAAATCACCATTTTTTCAACAATTTTGGCCATATCAACAAAATTGATTTCTTCCACTATTGTTTCAACAATTTCGTCTCCAACCACGAAATTGATTCTTTCAAAAATTTCCCCTTCCCCATCGGTGTCGTAGATGGGACCGGAATCTTCTTCCTCATCTTCTTCAATTTTCTCTTCCTCTATTTCTTCTTCCCCATCAGTGTCGTAGATAGGACCTGAATCTTCATCCTCTACTTACGGATCAGAGTTGGAGAGTGTAATCTTGTCAATGTCAAATTCTGGTTCATAAAAGAATTCAACATTGTAGATGTAGGTCTTCTCATCTATTTCTTCGTCTTCTTCAATAAGTAACTTACGTAACATGTTTTTTTTGAACAACTTGGCAGGAAACTTTTTTTTGAACAAAAACTTATAGCTCTGACAAGAACTTCTGGTCTCGCAGGAACTTCTAGCTTTAAATCAACAATCCCTCAGCATGATCTTTTGGGCTTTGATACGACATATGATACGAATATGGGATTGATTTAGTGAATAGGGTAGTGTTTAGGTAAATTGAGATAGAGTGGAAACCACAAATGATACGTGTATAGAAAGAAATGGATAGATTAGTAACAACTCAAGACTTATTAAGTTGAATACCGATGAAAACAATCCAAGACCTATTGGATTGAATTCGTATCAAGTCAAGAACACGTCCACACAATGATAAGTAGTGAATTATAACAATATCTCAAAGTGAACAAAAGGTTCTTTTGATTAAAGTTTGTGTGTATCTCTTACACATGCAAAATCGTGGCTTATATGAAGCCTTATTACATTTTTAGTGGTTACAAGCAAACCAACCAACCACTAATCAAATCTAGTACATGAAAATTAAGGAAACTCATGAAACAACACAAAAAACGTCTAACACACTTAAGAATGAAAAAAAACACCCATGCTTCATTAAGGAGCCATAAGAAGCATTAAAGTGTAACCCTAATCCACCAAATAATATCAAAAACGGCTAGGAGACTTTATGAAGAAAAAAGTAATGGTTTTGAGCACTTAAGAAGCCTTAAAAAAGTTTCCATAGCCTTCATGCAACCCTAATCTAATTTGAGGGTTACCATGCATAACTCAACCATTGAGCCCAAACCACCTACTGGGCTTTCATGATCCATGCATGGATCACGTGGATTGTCGATGGTATGGGTCGTAATTAGGAAAGCGTCGGTCGCTTGAGCAGGATGTCGTGATTTGCTGAGGAGCATACTACAGAAAACTTTATCACACATGTGACCCTGACTCTCCCGTCATGGCTGGTTATATTAAGAGGGAGATGTATCGTTCCTAGCGGCCGCATACTGTGTCCTGTAAACCCTGTCAAGCGATCAGAATTTGGAGGTGTTAAGCTTTCCTTTCAGGAGGCCAGTAATTATTGGAAATAGTGCTCATAAAGGATGTCGGTACCGTTGCCATTGTCTATATAGATACGGTTAATTTGTATTTGATGTTTGTGGGCAGTTATCAAGAGTGAATCCATGGGGTTCCAGCCTGGAATCCTTGGGTCCTTTGACGAAAAGCTAATATTGAGGATGTTTTTAGGGAGTATCTAGATGTCAGCATCCGTTTCGCAGCACCCACTCCTCTTATAGGGCCTCGTGATGGTAAGGATCTCCTCCTTAACTTGCGTTTTTCGGCATCTTTCTGATCTCGGGTATTCCTGTGGTCAACGCCGAACTTGGACCTCAAGTCCTTTGCAATTGCTGTGAGGTTGCCCGTTAGGTGTTTTTCATCCATTTACGTCCTCAAAACCATGCACTCGTCGGTATGGTGGTTTTTGCTCTTGTGGTACTCATATTATTTCCTTTTCTCTTTGTCCACCTTTGGAGGTGTTTTCTCAACCGCATGCACCTCATCCTGGTCGCTCTGGGCTCATCTTTGCCAAAAGGGTGAAATATACAAGATGGGTGTCTTGAGTGCCGGGTGTGCTTGTCGTGGCTTCTGTCATGGCTTCTTTCATGGTGATCTTGATGATTGGGGCTTACGTGGGAGTTTGCTTCTTCTTGCTTGATATACGCGTTTGTGGCGACCTTTAGGTTGGCTTCCTTCCGTTCCTCACCTTTGATCTGTTAGAGGTATTTCTTGACTCTGTATTTGAGCTCGTCTCTTGACTGAGGTACCGTCCCCTGCACTTCTCTAACAAAGGGTCGGGGAGTAGACCTTGGGCGAAGGCGCCAATTACAAGGAACTCTTTATGTCCTAGGACGTTGAGTGTTGCTAGCGTGAATCTATCGTAATATGCCCGTATCGACTCTCCTTTTTTCTTGCATGCCATTATGGAGTTTGCATCTCCCTTCCCCTTCCTCAGTTGCACGAAATTGTTGAGGAAAAGGTATCTTAGCTGTACGAAACTCACGATGCTGCCCGGTCGCAGCACCTTGAACCACTTTCCGGCATTTTCAGATAACATAACAGGGAAATACGTACACATTAACCGCTTGTCCATCCTTATTGAAGTCATTGTCCACTCATAAGCGCCGATGTGCTCATAGGGCTCAGTTGTTCCGTCATACTTGGGGAATTTGGTATCATCGCCGAATGTGGGATCTCATACAGCAAGAGCTCCTGGCAAAATGCAGAACTGGTGCTTCTCACCAGGTTTTCCATGCGAGAGTATGTAAAACCACCGTACATCGCAAACTGTTGTGCGTAATACGGGTTCCCGTATGCTTGATTGTACATTGCTTCTTGCAAGATGTATGGTTGCTACTAGGAGCTCGATTGTGTGCTTTGCTGCAGTTATGATCTTTGTTCTATCTGTTAGAGCATGTACAGAAATAACCCCTGAGGCTGTTGAACGAAGGTGTTGAGTTGTTACGCCGATGACAATTGAGGGTTAGACTCTTGCGACAACGGTGTTTGGTGGTTGGATCTATGCGACTGTTGGAAATAGGGATTGAACATCAGAGGTTGTTGAGCAAAAAACAGGATATGCGACATTCTTGTTATTTCAGAGAACTAATAACTTAACATTGGGTATGGTGTGGAAGATAGTATGGTCCATGGGGACCAAGTGTTCATCCCCGCCTGTTGCGGTTGCGATTGCGGCTGATAAACCGCCGGTTGCGACTGCTGAGTCGACAGTTAGTACTGCTAGGTCAATGGTTGCGACTGTTGAGCCACTGTCGACTGAGGCGATACGGTTGCGATTGTAACCGACTGCTCTGTTGTGACGAGCGACGGTCACCATAGGGAGGCGATTGCTTCCATTGTGGTTCTTGTTATTGGACATGGCGTCTGTGTTGTTGGCATATGGGTGGAGGATTGTCTGTCTGAGGCAGATGGTTGTGTGCCATCGAGCGATGACATTGATCTGAGTGGGCTTGTTTCTCCCCCGTCGGACGCCGCATGTGTCTTTCCCGTCATTTCCGCCGTCTAGGGTCGTTTTCAGGTTGTGTAACTCTGGGTACACACCCAGATGGCGCCAAATGTTCTGATATGTCTTCAAGCTTAACACCGTTTGTGGTGGTTCCTCCTGAGTTAAGCCTGAGAATCATAGCAAAGAAAGAGCCGACGTTAGTCGTCGTCCGGGAGGGGGTGCGTAAACGAGTCCCCAATGGTCTAGTTAGAAGTTATATGAGAGAATTAGGGTTTAGTTTGAGAGAGAGAGAGAGAGAGAGACAATCCCTTCTTCTTGAGAAGAAGGATCTCTTTTATAGCTTTCGTTGTGGGAGCATGTTCCTGACAGTACTTTTTATCTTGTCTGGACAACCAGGACGTGGAGACATCCTATTGGCGGATCGTGAACCACTAGCGGTTATCTGATATTGGTGTACAACCACCGAAGAGCAGTGCTCTGAGCACTATACATGTCGCTCTGGGGAGTGGTTGGTACTGTTTTGGCCTGTTATAGACCGGAGCCAATTATTGGATAAGGTCTGAGGGTGAGGGCCCAGGCCTAGCACTTAATCCTAGTAGCGACCGTTAGCTAGGTCTTTCTTTAGATAACTGTCACTCATGGAACTTCCACCAACCTTGCAGCCACTCGCGCATGCTAATCATACGTAACGTTGGATTTCATAGACAGTCGGATACTTGATTCTATCCTAAGCCCACAACCAAATAAGGAACAAGAAATAAGGCTAAATCAAACATTCTCAGGCTATAAATCTTAGTTATGTACCATTATGGTGCATGCACTAAGCAACTATAGTAATGATATCAATTCCATCTAGCATACAAGAAAATACCCTAGGCTATTAGGCATCATCATTTAGGAAATACTATCATGCAATTCCTGAAGTTCCCTAGCCTACAACCAGCATGCAATTCTATCATAATCATCATCAGCAAATAACAATGTGGGTATCTTGGGGAATACTTTCTTGCTCATGTTGATCGCACATCTCATCCCTCCTTGGTTACTTTTGAAAACAGTTTTAAAAATAATTTGAAAACTTTTGCAGATCCTTATTTTGAGTCTGGATTCACATGAATGTTTATCCAATTCTCTCAAACCAGGGCTATGATACCAACTTGTAACATCCCAAAAATCAAGGAAAAATTTTCATTTTTAAAACCATTCCAAAAATCCATAGGTTTTACAAAATAAGTTCTCAAAAGTCACTATCATGAATCAGAGTATCCCAAAATCATAAAAACACATAAAATCCAAGATGAAGTGCACGATCAAGCGTTTGCCTTTCCCTGTCCTCTGAAGTACTTGAAACCATAAAATCAATCTGTAAGCCAAATCTTAGTGAGTTCCCCCAAAATACCTCACACAACAGAACATATACATTCATGCATGTTGGGTCCACATTCATCGGACTGGATTACCCTCGGGTCCACAGTCATCAGACTACATTAACCTTGGATCATAGTTCTCGGACTGGATTGCCTCGACCTAATCAGTCCTCGGACTGGAATGCCCCAGTCTGTTGGCTTACGCACATAGAAGTAAAGCCTCAACCCAAACCACACTATGTCGACATATGCAATAGATAAATCATGTAACAACAACATACTAATCTAACATAGCACTACAACATAGCAACATCCTATATACTAGGATACATAACCAAGTGGACCGACATTGGTGCCTTCGACCCACAAGTACTACGAGGAAAACTCACCTCACAATCTGAAAAATAGATGAACATATCACCGCTTCAAATACTGCCTCTAAATATCACCTATACAAATAACAAGGACCCAATCACAAACTACTATTCAAATTACCCAAAGTGCCGTTAATTCATACTTTGGTTAAAATCCATGGTAAGGTCAAATTCAAAAGTTAAGAAGTCAACACAAGTTGAGTACACCATGTGTACTCCATCTCTATGCATGGTATAGAGAGTGTCTTCCCCAAATTACAGGCTTCCAAAGCACTACACTATATGTACTCCCCTGGTACGCCCTTCATACTCGGTCATCTTCTAATATTCTCCTTAAGTGCTTATTCCATTAAGACCTTACGTTCAAAACTCGGATCTAGTCCCAAATAACCTCATTAATCATAAAGTTTCCAACTTTATGACTTTTCGTGACTAGAAGTGCTCAAAATCCAAACCCTAACTTACTACCTAAAACCTAAGCTTCATAACTCTAGCATGGATTGGAGAAAGAGATCAAGATCACATTTTATGACTACAAACACTCAAAAACATCTGAAAAGGACAACTTATTTGGTCTATAGTAGGTCATACTCATATATACCAAGATTGTGGGACCAAAATGCACCAAAACTCAAGAACTAACAAGATCTAGTGAAGCATTCATCAAGTTCAGAACTTTATACCTTCTAAAGGTTGCTTGAAAGGTGAAAAACTCAGATCTACAAGGCTCAAAACTTCTCACTAGCTTTCCAAGCACTTTATTCCTTCAAAGATGAACACTAAACACCAAAATGCGGTCAATATTTCACAAATGATGGTTAGGGTTTGCAAGGAGTTGAATGGGAGAATGAAGGCTGAAGGTGGGAGGGCCTCAAGGCAGATAATGACATTATATAGCGCTCAAACTCTTTAATGACCTACGCCCAACGTATGACCCAAGTACGCCCGGTGTAGGGACCATTTTTGCAATAATTTAATACTTTGTGCTAATAATAGAAATACCTGATGGGTTGGGTGTTACAGAACATATACATAGAGGTCGGGATACAAACTTTACTAAGTTTGACTAAGGGTTGACAAATCAAATGCACCCTCAGATGATACCACCTGAAACCTTCGAATAACCTCAACGAACCTTGAGACCGATCCACTATTACCCAAATCAACCAAAAATGACAAACCCATATCGTGGGCTAACCATGCTTCCCATACCCGTTACACAGTTAGAGTGGTTTAAGCTCCTTTATCCAGGTCCCCGGAGCTACCACAAAGGAACTACTTACCACAACAAATTCCTTACCCGCTAGCTTCCAGCTGCGAGGACATTACACACACCTAACGGCAACTTGCTCTGCACCCACGATTCAACAAAACCTTAAATTTTTCGTGACCATGGAGGATGCCAATAGATCCTTAAGAACACACTAACAAATTTCCTAACCATGAACACTTTTATGATAACCCCTTTCTTTTTCCCCAGCCAGTCATAAACCTTGAACCAAAACCTAACTTTCCTGAAATGCAGGTTACTCTGAACCATCACGATGAAACCATAAAATCGGACCGACCGATGATCCTCCAAGCAAAATGTCAAGTTCTTCCCTACTTAGGGTTCAGACCATCATCGATTGATGTCGGCAACACCAAAGCCTCATATTGGCTTAACCTTGAACACACTCAACATGACTCTCAGAATGCATGAAACAACACAAGATGATCCTTCGAACAAGAACACTTGGAATCTCAGATGTAGACTTTAGAGTCCTTTCCCCCAACATCGCCAACTAAACTTGGCGAAAATGATCAGAACATCACTAGATAAACTAAGCACCTTCCGAACTGAACTTATACACAGAAAACCTTACACTTGGATAGTTGATCCATAACCTCATCCTCCTCTTGAAACTTCAATAATCCCATATAGATGCTTACAACATAGCTTAGACAAACCCAACATAACTACAGAACTCTCTCTAGTCCAAAAACAGAACCACTCGATGCCCCGCTCTCGGATACACCTGAACTTCAAGGATCTGCAATACATATTCTACATGTGACATGGCCTTTACCTTGGCCATCGAATCACAAGAACCATTGAATCTCAAACATCCCTTCGTTGCGACACAGAGACGATTTACTGCGAATCAAACTTCACCTTCTTATAGCACCAACTAGACCCAAAACGCCATAGAAACTAAGGACCAAATGATTACTGGTCTCATACAACACTATCATAGTCGACAGGCTGACAGCGACTGGGACAACTACAATTAATGCTAGTGTTATACCATATTATCAACCCTCCACTAGCTTCTTAGAAACCTTTTTGACCCTTCATGATCCCGTTACGGATCCTCTGCTATTAGTAGTATGGGCCCATACTACCTTCCACACCTATCTGTATGTGTTCCAAGAAGTGTCTCAAAGTCCCTAAGTCACTACATCAGACCACTATCAATCTCAGATACATGTGCCATCACAGGCACATACTACCGCTCATCCTAGACTCTCTCTCTCTCTCTCTCTCTCTCTCTCTAGGATTCTTCGCATTCATGATCACGCACTAGAATGCTTTTCTAGAAACTCTGTCATTTTCAGGTGTATCAGCACATCCAAAAGCTTATAAAAGCCCTCACAAACTGTCTAGATTCCCAACGTACACTTCCTCATTCACAAGTGCTCACATCAGTACACTCTAGCACTCCCCTGAGATCACTAGGAATATTCACCCCCACCCCACTATCAGTTGCGAAAGAAACTTCTACCAATGTCAACTAACTATCTTACGAACACAATTACATGCAACAAGGATTAAACATTCTTTTGACTGAAAAGATCCTACACTACAACGGTTGGACTCAAGCAAGAGTTGTGGAATAAGCTAAATCAAACATTCTAAACTATTTAATCCTTGTAGCATGTAACTTAACATATTAGCTAAATATCTAAGTAACATCAATATAAGTTTCACATAGCACAAAGAAAGCCTCATTCGCGTAAAAAAATCAACAAGAAACAAGTCATCATAAAGATCAGGCAATTCTAATACACAATTCCTGAGGATCCTTAGCTTACACACTATCCTTCATTTCTAACAGCTCATATATCACATACGAAGTCATCTCTCCCAAGTAGGAACTCTAGCATGCAATCCCTGAATAGATTCGTATCCTAACTTATAGCATCCACATCATACTATAACACATATAACAGCAAGTCAAATACAACATAATAAGCAAGTATAGATATTTTGGGAAATCACTTTTCCAGCTGATTGTACACATCACATATTCTCTTTTCTTCTCTTGAAATTAATCTTTTCCAAAAATGTTTAGTAAAACTCTCAGTTCCATAGTTTGAGTTTGGAAACCCACGAGTGTTCATCCAAACCCATTAAGCTAGGGCTCTGCTACCAACTTGTAATATCCAAAAAATCCAGGCTAAAATTTTCATTTTTAAAATAATATAACATCCATTTTTAATAAAGTTACATTAAGGATAAATCTTTTATTCATAAACCATTAGTTAGAAATCAGAGTTATAATGAAGACAACGCAGAATCTTCTGTGTGTGTGTGTGCAGTCATGGCTTCGCCGTCTGATGAATACCTGCAAAATATTTAATCTATAACTGTAAGCACAAAGCTTAGTGAGTTCCCCAAATATCACATACAACACATCATAACAATGAGCTACGGGTTATCAACAACCCTGAAGACTATAAGCGGCCCCAGTGGCTAACATGTAACGCCTTGTTTCGAATTGTTCCCATGTTGGGGATGGTGATCATAGAATGGGTATTAGCAGGCTTCGGATCCTTGAGGAAATGAGTTTTGGACCCAGTTGGAGTTGGATAATGTAATTCGGATGTTTCGGGTATTCGGTTTGTGTTTTGGAATCAAAGTGTAGTTCGGTAATTTGTCAGCTCGAGATTTTATGGAAAGTGAAAATCTGTTGGGATATCTTAAGGCGGGTATGAGTTGATAATAATGTAAAGCGTCTCGATACCTTTTCATGGATATAAGGATGGTCGAAATCGAAGTTGTATCGAGGAAGTTATGGTATTCGGATGATTTAGGGTTTGGGGAAAACCCAAGTACGCGGAGCGTACCAAGGTGGTATGCAGGGCGCACTGAGGCGAGGGAGGTTACGCGAGGCGTAGTTGGAGGGACGTGAAGCGTAGGTGCGAGGTTGGGTCGGGGTGCGAGACCTCGTACGCTGGGCATACGAGGAGGTACGTTGGGCGTACGAGGGTCAGGTTAAAAACCCTAATTTTAGGGTTCTACCCTGTATATGTGTAATGTTAGCATCTTTCTTCATTTCTAAGTCAGCCCTCACCCTCTAAAAACCCTAGAAATCGTCCTTTAGCCTTCATGGTGGCATTTTGAACTCATGGTGTCCATTTTTGGTGTGCTTGGTCCATTTCCAAAAAGATGGAGTTTGGTGCAACGATGGGAATCAAGGAAGAGCTTATGGATCTTGCTTATGTGTCTCATTTCTAGCTTGTTGGAGATAAAAAGCTTTACACTTGATCATTGATGTCTTAGATCTATCATTTATGAGTTTTGGTTCATTTTTGTCCCAAAAATGAGATCTAGTGGTCTTGATTCCACTCCAGGAGATTTAAGTTGCCCCTCATAGTGTGTCTGAGGTTCACGGTCCATAAAGCTGGCACATTTAGAGTTTAAAACCGTCCATGTTTGAGTTTGGGTCATTTTCATGAAAGTAGAATGCTACACTTTGGGATTGGGTATTCTTGGGGAATGCAAAGTCACCAAGTCAGTGACTTTATGGTTCTAGACGCTCATTTAGAAGTGGATATGTGGTTTGGACTTATTCGGATAAATCATTAAGAGCTTAATGAAGGTTTTGGCTCATGGAGGATTACGTTGGGCGTACAAGTCTGTATGCGCAGCGTACAAGCCAAACAGCCTGTACGCTTAGCGTACAGCTGAGTACGCCCCGCGTACTCAGTCAGAGGAAGCTTTGCTTATTGGGCTTCGATGTGGGCCATCTGTTGGGCTTAATTGTCTTGGGCCCTGTTCGGCCACCAGGTTTTGGTCTGATAGTGATTTTGAGAAGGCCCACGAAGGGGTTGGGCCCGATTTGGAAAATTAGGCCATGGTTTGGGCTACCAGTGATTTTTTTGGTATTTTGGGCTTGAGTGTTTGAGTTATTAATGGGCCTTCGGAATACAAAGTGTTTTGGACTAGAAAGAATGGTTGCGCCTTAAGGTAAGGCCCATGTAAGGGGTTTGGGCCCAATTTGGAAAATTGGGCCATTGGTTGAGTAATTGACCTTTGGGCCTTTCAGATTGTAAGTTTGAGTCTTAGATTTGGACAAGGCTAGGTTAGGTGTAAAATCGTCTTTTTACCCTAGGTATGGAGTTGTGGTTATGGATTGGAACCCAATTGTTAGTTGGGTGTTGTTTTGCTATTGAAAGTTAAGGGATCTGTCAGCCAGCAGCCAAGGGTGTTTCTGTATGATTCAGCAGTGCGAGGTGAGTCTTCTCACTATATCCATGGGTCGAAGGCACCAATGCCGGCCCATTACGTTTTATGTGGTATGCTAGGTGTCTCTGTGATACTTGCATGGAAGACCCCGGGGGGAGCCCGTGGCAATTGGATGTCAGACCATGGGGGAAGCCCATGTCATTCCCTATAAGACCATGGAGGGAGCCCATGGCATACTAGATAAAGACCATGCGGGGAGCCCATGCCAACTACATGTGTGTGCATGATAATCTGTTGTTGTATGTTGTATGGTATTTTGGGGAAACTCACTAATCTTTGTGCTTACGGTTTTCAGTTTATGTTTCAGGTACTCCGGTTTTCAACTGGAAGGGCTCGGGATGATTGCAAAGCACACATCGCATGTTTCCGCCTTCTGTGAATTACTCTGATTTTTTGATGTTTTGCTAAAACTTAGTTACTCTGGTTTTATGGAAAAGATATGTATTAACAATTTATTAATTTGAAACAAAAAATTTTATGTCATAATTTTCGGGATATTACAAGTTGGTATCAGAGCCGTGGTTTGAGGGATTCGGACATACTCCCGGGTGTGTCTGAACTCAAACTGAGGATTGGTAAAGTTTTAAAAAAGAAAATTATTTTCAAGAAAATTGTTTTCTAAGATAAGAGAAGGGTGTGGTGCATGCAATCAGTCGAGCTCAAGTAAGTTTTCCCAGAATACATATACATGTTGTCTGTTATGATTTGATTTATGAATTTATGAATTGCATGCTAGTTAGGGCTAAGAATATGCTCAGCTCTTGCATGATAGAATGCTAGGAAAGATGCCTTTGTATGTATATTATAGGAGCTGGTAGACTTGCATGCTAGCGCTGATTAGTTCGTGGTTGTTTGGCCTGATATGTGATACCTTGTTGCATTGAGTGAAATGGATGTTATGCCGATATGGGAATATCTATTGGAATCAGTAATTGCTAAGTGTATGCTTTAAAAATTGTATACGGTTAGGATCTTATAGCCCTAGAATAATTGATTTGGCCTTAGTTCCTGTTCCTTGTCTGGTTGTGGTTCTAGGGTAGAGTCTGTTATTCGACAGTCTATTTGATCTTGTTCTGTGTATAATTTGCATGCATAAGGCAACCAACAGTAAGGGTGGAATTTCTAGCATAAGTGGTGGTGTGTGGGTTGAATGTTCTATGATAGTTTTATGGATTGGAGTGTTATTGCACGAATGCTGCTTGCTTTGTGCTTTGTGGAACTCTTGGATGATGGGAGTCAGCTACTAAGTGAATATGATGGTATTCATGAGGTGGATGACTGGAATTATAGGGAGTTCCTCAGCATCTGATGGCAGGGTGAGGTCGAGGACGTAGGAGAGCCTAGGGAGTGCTGCAACGGTTGTAGTCGCGTTGTTTAGTGAGTTTTGGTGCATCAGTTTGAGAAGGTGACTTAGAGGATCCATGATAATTCTTGAGGAAAGTATGGATAAGTGCGGAATGTAGTATTGGGCCCATACTACTAAAAGCACAGGGTCCATACTCGAACCAGGGAGAGTCTTAGAGAAAATGAGAAGCCTGTGGAAGAGGATTCTTGGGTATGTCTGATCAGTGGCATGTTATATTTCAGTTTGGTGATGAGCACTCAGGGAGGAGGTTTTGGTTCTGGTGACGGCTCAGGTGAGGGTACTGAGTCGATTAGCAAGCAGATGTGGGAATTCATCTCATCGGATATTACTCACGGTATTTTGTAGCAGACTCTTGTGATTTTTTGTGCGGTCAAGGAGGGGATCTTAGAGATCTTGGATGAGCGATTGGGTGCGATCCGTGCTGAGGTTATGGCTATCGTTGGAGCTCGCACTCTATATTTTTGTGAGCGAGAGATCGATTTGAAGCACCTGGGGAAGAGGGGGCCAGATCAGGTGCAGGCAGGGGAGGGTCCCGGGAAGAGAACCAAGACTTCGAATCGGCGATTGAGGGGCCAGCAGGGTCGGGGTCAGTGCAGCACGTGTGAGAAACTACACGATGGAGTTTATCGTACCAGGGGTATGGGTTGCTACAAGTATGGTAGTGTTGATCATATCAACAAGGATTGTCCTCGAGGGGGGGAGCCCGTTATGTTTTCTCTACGACCAAGTGGGCCACAAGAGGGTCGTCTGTCCGCTGAGGAGGGGAGGAGCAGTGAGTGCACCTGCCCCGGCTACCTTGCGGATCTCTGAAAGCCGTAAGGGTTAAGGTAGGAACCGTTAATTGCAGTGTCAGTCAGGGGAGGTTGTGCTTCGGCAGGTGCTTTTGCGGGCATGTTATCTTTTGTGTTCTTTTTGGTTGTTATCAGTTTTCATGTTGCTTGGAATTTTTGATTGACTTAGGTAAGCGTTATCTTCGCTTTATTACTATGTTATCGTTGGATTATATCTTCGAGAATTGTTTTATGTCTTTTGCATGCCATGAATTATTAGTGGGTTATTGAGGGGTTGTATCTTGTGTAGCGGGTTCTAATGTGTTCGGTTGATATTCTGGGTTTGGTCAAGATCGGTTCAGGGGAATTGTGTGGAAGGTATATGGTCAGGATTTAGTGAGTTAGTTCTATAGTAATCTTCAGGGTTCAGTGGTTATAGTATTTGTTTCGGTAGGAGCGGCGGTTGCCTATGGAAGAACTTTTGGGTTCAAGCACTGCTGTTGCTAGGAGGGGAGCGGTGGCAGGAAGATGGTAGTGTCAGTTGCATGGGTCGTTTGGTCATCCAAAGTGTCAGAGGAGCTTTATACTCGCATGGGTTGTAGTCAGTTAGAATTCAATGATTCTTTGAGTTTGGAAGTTGGGATAAAGATTCGTCGGTTCAGGGAAAGGGTTATAGTTTTAGTCGCCAACATAAGGACTTAGGAATGGTGTCATGGGAGGTGATCTGGATTATCAGGTTGGTTAAGACTTCAAGATTATCCTTCAGGGTTTCAGGAGTTGGGTGATCATGGAGTTGGCTAGCAATGGAACGCTAGTATTGTTTAGCACAAAGTATGGGCGGTTCATACTTTTGAGGGACATGGATCGGAAATCCATAAGGATTAATAGGTGAGAGAGCTTTGTCGAGTCAAAGTGGGGGAGAATTAAGTGGTTGGTCAGATTGAGGTTGTGTTGGTAGGAGTTCAGGAAATCCCAACCGCAGGTCGGCATCTCTATTGTTATTTATAGTAGGCTTTGGGATTCGAATGTGTGACCCGAACTCCTGATTGGTTGCAGGATTTGGCTCAGGAAGAGTGGTACAGTGATGGTTTGAGTATGGTAAGGCCATGGGTAGTAACCATGGTTGGTTGGAAGTGTTGTAAGACTACGATGGGATCGTAGCATTCATCAGTTCAAGGTAAACTATTATTAGAGAATAGATATGGTCACGAGCGTGGAAGAAGAATTAGTTCATGCCTTGGGCGCGCCGGCCAGGATGGTCGGGGAATTATTCTCTGTTCTTGTGACAACCCGAGACTTTGTCCGTTTCCGATTACGCGAGTTTCGTTCATAAAATTTCGAATTTGTTAACTTTTCCGTCAAACTTTTTGGTTTAGAAAATAATCTAGTTATATTTAATTAAATTATTTACGAGTCAGAACCAAAAATCGCGCGGAAACCCAAAAATCTCGAAAAATCAACATTTCCGGTCTAAGTGAAGATTACGACCGTAAACTAGTTCACGACCGTAAACTCGTTTACGACCGTAAACCTGTTTACGGTCAGTGAAGAGTGGACCCCCACAACACCCCTATAAATACGATGCCTCCACCTTCATTAGAAAATTTCTGGCCAAAAACTCTCTCCTTCTCTCTCTAAGAATCTTAACCGTAAACACTCAAAACGCCTTCAAGCTTCGGAAAACATCGAGAAACCACGTTTGGAGTCACTTGGGAACGCCTGGAAACGGCTATCTCTTCAAAATCAGCAAGCATAACCATTTTTCTTGAGTTTACGATCCACCTTCAAGAACCGTAAACCCTGTTCTTGAGTTTACAGTCCAACCTTCAGAAACCGTAAACTCTGTTCTTGAGTTTACGGTCCAAACTTCAGAAACCGTTAACTCTGTTCTTGAGTTTACGGTCCAAGCCTTCAAGAACCGTAAACTCCTCTTCGACCGTAAACACCTTTTAAGTGGTGTTTTTGGCTGAAAACTCATCTTCTTCGATTCGATCAAGTCCCGGTAACATTCCTCAACCGAATTCAAGTATACCTCTAACACGTTATCTAACGAAATCGCTAATTTAGATACATATACGTATTTATTTGATAATAGGATTTCATTAAGTGTCGTGCAACAACTCGAGGATCTTCATTTTCAGTCAACGATTTCACGCAACAACTGTGAGTTCATACCCCTACATTTTCCGTATTCTTTTAATGTTTTCAGGGGGGAATACAAGCTAATCATAAATGTTTTCAAAACTTATGCAAATCTCATACTTTAACCCTTTTGTACTATGTTGAGCATAAGGGACATTTTCACAAAAAATTTCATAGTTTTCCGGACACGATAATCACTATACATGCAAACTATAATCGGCATAGTTTGGGATTTTTCTAAACATCACGAGTACAGAAACTTTCACTATTAAACATATGCACGAAGACAGAAATAGTTTACAGTTACATCACCACTTTATCATGGTTTTTCATAACTGTAATTATCATTATATACGGTATACATTCGGATTTTCACTACGGTAGAAGGCTACTACACTGCATGTAAACTAGATTGTACGATACTGTGAGGCGCTACTTCACTACTGTACCCTTAGGTGTACAGGGATAAATCCTACCACTGTATAACCAGAGTCTCCTGGAGGGAGAGCGTGAGATTTGTGAATAGATCTATTCGGGACTGACAATCCCACATCTGGACTGTTAGCTACAGTTAGGCGGGCACGCCTGAGATGTACAAAATGTCATTTAACTCGACGCCTGAAGAACGTTGGAAAGGTCTCTAGTCATATCAAGCATGGTTATACGCCTCAAAATATGTATAAATCACCTTTAGTTTACAACTTAACGCTCTTCAACAGTTCTATTTTTACTAAATAGAACTGATACACACTATGTAATCTGGCTAAGGCCAGGGTTTTTCAAACAGAACCGATTATGCAATGGTCTCATATATAAAATACTTTTACTTCATGATTAGTTTTAGCTAGTCACATGAGGTAGTATTCTCTCATATCACTACAGTTTTCAGTAACGAACATTCATGGTTTTATACGAAATCGATAACGCTACCCTTTTCACTAAAGAAAATATCGGATTTTCTTGGAAACATACAGATATTCATGGTTTATTACAGAACTGATAACACTACGTTTTCACTAAAGAAAATATCGGATTTTCTTGGAAACATACAGATATTCATGGTTTATTACAGAACTGATAACACTATGTTTTCACTAAGGAAAATATCGGATTTTCTTGAAACTATTCAAATATTTTCCGAACTCATCAACGATTTTCACTACAAACCACCGCTTATGAACTCACCAGCTTTATGCTGATACTCTTTTAAACTGCTTGTATTCTCAGGAAATCAGTAGACAGGTACCTGCTGGGTTTTTGAAGAGTTGAAGCAATAAGAGTTTAATGTTTATATTCATACAAGTTATATGATGTAATTCAAACAGGTTTCAGAACTGATGTAAACATTTTTATTTTAGTATGCATTGTACTGGTTGTGTTGCTATGATTGCTATTATTTATTGGTTCTGATGCTACACATAACGTCCTCCACCCCGGAACGTTTCCGCCATCGGTTTCGGGGTGTGACAGTTCTAGGTTGAGGGCCATTGGGGTCCGAGGCAGAGTCGGGCTTGAGTGGCTCTTGATGAGTGGGGCCCGTGGGTGAGGCCCATGTGATTATGGTAGTTCAGGTAGGTCCTGTTAAAGACCGTTGGGTCAAGGTTTTGGATCTTGAGTTGCAGGATCATGTGGGGGATCAGTGTGTGACGCATAGGGGTTTTAGGTTGGGTAGCCTTGTTGTTTGGACTCTTGGGAACCTGTTGGTTGGATCAGGTGCGAAACTGGTAGTCTCAGAGCTGGTTTGGGAGTAATTATTTATCGTTCAGGTGAGGGGTCGACGGGAATCGGAAGGTTGTGGTGTGAAATGCAAGTGTAAATTCATGAATCCCAGGTTGTGAGGGGAGTATTAAACTGATTTTGGGTAATATCTCGAGTCGGGTATCGCACGTTTTTTGTGCAGGATGTCGTTTCAATGGAATAAGAATTGGGGTATCTATATGCCAAGGGCATCGATCGCAGGGTTCAAGGGTAATTAATGAATGGGTTTAGTTTTGATGACAAATCGAGCCATTGTGTTGTGTCTTGGGTTGGTTCTGTCTGTGGGAGGGCCACATCATGTTTGGAATCAGGAGAACGTAGGTCTTTGGAGACCGAGTATGATATGAGACTGCAGTTGATCTTGTGGCATTCTTTTAGTAGTAGGATTGGTGACGAGGTGGTTTGGGCTATTATCACCAGATAAGGTTTCTCTTGGGAGTCGCGTAGGGCTACTGTGTGTTTGTGTGTCTTTTGGCTCAGTAATCGGGTAGGAGTCCGGTGTTTCAGATAGTTGGCAGGCAAGTTGGGACCAGGGAGGTCTCGACTGCTTTTGGGAAGCATCTAGGTGGCAACAAAATAAGTCAGAGTGGTTTCAGTGATTTGGGATTCGTGTGTGGAGTCGCTTGTGATTCGGGGCATATGCTAAGTCACTCGCAGTGGGATTAAATAATCTCAGAGTGGTTGATTGGACCCGGTTGCGCAGCTCTTGTATGAGTCTAACCGCTACAGGGAGGAATCTTCTACTCGAACGAATATATGAGCCTTCTGTCAAGTGTAGCGTTTTGTAGTTGTTGATCAGTACCTATGTAAGCATCAAGATAATCAGGGTTGGAAGTATTTTGTCTAGTCTCGTATTCATGAGGAAATGGTATGATAGTGGTTCAGTATGGGCGGTATGTCGGGAAGTCAGATCAATTTGAGGTTTCGGGTTTCGGGAAAGGTAGAGGTGGTTTTCCGTAAGGGTTTAAGGTTCGCTCTTCTTCAGGTTTGTAGAGCCATGCGAGGGTCGGTTTCGGTTGCCTTGGGAAGGTAGGAGTATGCTCGGGGTTGTGTCTGTGTTGCTCAAATTGTAGGGCGTACCGGAGATGGCATAGAAGGATTTCGAGGGTGAAATCTAATTTAAATGGGGGAGAGTTGTAACGCCTTGTTTCGAATTGTTCCCATCTTGGGGATGGTGATCAGGGAATGAGTATTACCAGGCTTCGGATCCTTGAGGAATTGAGTTTTGGACCGAGTTGGAGTTGGATAATGTAATTCAGATGTTTCGGGTATTCAGTTTGTGTTTTGGAATCAAAGGCAGTTCGGTAATTTGTCAGCTCGGGATTTTATGGAAAGTGGAAATCTATCGGGATATCTTAAGGCGAGTACGATTTGATAATAGTGTAAAGCGTCTCGTTACCTTTTCATGGATATAAGGATGGTCGAAATCGGAGTTGTATCGAGGAAGTTAAGATCTTCGGATTATTTAGGGTTTGGGGAAAACCCTAGTATGTGGAGCGTACCAAGGTGGTACACAGGGCGTACCGAGGCGAGGGAGGTTACGTGAGGCGTATCTGGAGGGACGTGCAATGTAGGTGCGAGGTTGGGTCGGGGTGCGAGACCTCGTACGATGGGTGTACGAGGAGGTATGCTGGGCGTACGAGGGTCAGGTTGAAAACCCTAATTTTAGGTTTGTACCCTATATAAGCATAATGTTAGCCTCTTTCTTCATTTCTAAGTCAGTCCCCACCCTCGAAAAAACCTAGAAATCGTCCTTTAGCATTCATGGTGGCATTTTGAGCTCATGGTGTCCATTTTTGGTGTGTTTGGTCCATTTCCAAGAAGATGGAGTTTGGTGCAAGGATGGGAATCAAGGAAGAGCTTATGGATCTTGATTATGTGTCTCATTTCCAGCTTGTTGGAGGTAAAAAAATTTGAACTTGATCTTTGATGTCTTAGATCTATCATTTATGAGTTTTGATTCATTTTGGTCCCAAGAATGAGATCTAGTGGTCTTGATTCCACTCCAGGAGCTTTGAGTTGCCCCTTTTAGTGTGTCCGAGGTTCAAGGTCCATAAAGTTGGCACCTTTAGAGTTTAAAACCATCCATGTTGGAGTTTGGGTCCTTTTCATGAAAGTAGAATGCTACACTTTGAGATTGGGTCTTCTTGGGGCATGCAAAGTCACCAAGTCAGCGACTTTATGGAATCGGACGCTCATTTAGAAGTGGATATGTGGTTTGGACTTATGGGATCAAGCATTAAGAGCTTAATGGAGGTTTTGGCTCATGGAGGAGTACGATGGGCGTACAAGTCTGTACGCGCAGCGTACAAGGCAAACAACCTGTACGCTTAGCGTACAGCTGAGTACGCCCCGCGTACTCAGTTAGGGGAAGTTTTGCTTATTGGGCTTTGGTGTGGGCCATCTGTTGGGGTTAGTTGTCTTGGGCCCTGTTTGGCCATCAGGTTTTGGTATGATAGTGATTTTGAGAAGGCCCACGAAGGGGTTGGGCCCAATTTGGAAAATTGGGCGATGGTTTGGGCTACGAGTGATTTTTTTGGTATTTTGGCCTTGAGTGTTTGAGTCATTAATGGGTCATCGGAATACAAAGTGTTTTGGACTAGAAAGAATGGTTGGACCTTAAGGTAAGTCCCATGTAAGGGGTTTGGGCCCAATTTGGAAAATTGGGCCATTGGTTGATTAATTGGCCTTTAGGCTTTTTAGATTGTAAGTTTGGGTCTTAGATTTGGACAAGGCTAGGTTAGGAGTAAATGGTCTTTTTACCCCAGGTATGGAGTTGTGGTTATGGATTGGAACCCAATTATTAATTGGGTGTTGTTTTGTTGTTGATAGTTCAGGGATCTGCCAGCCAGCAGCCAAGGGTGTTTCTGTATGATTCAGCAGTGCGAGGTGAGTCTTCGCACTTTATCCATGGGTCGAAGGCACCAATGCGGGCCCATTACGTGTTATGTGGTATGCTAGTTGTCTCTGTGGTACTTGCATGGAAGACCTCGGGGGGAGCTCATGGCAGTTGGATGTCAGACCATGGGGGGAAGCCCATGACATTCCAGGTAAAGACCATGGGGGGAGCCCATGACATACTAGATAAAGACCATGGGGGAGCCCATGGCAACTATATGTATGTGCATGATAATATGTGGTTGTATGTTGTATGGTATTTTGGGGAAACTCACTAAGATTTGTGCTTACGGTTTTCAGTTTATGTTTCAGGTACTCTGGTTTTCAAATGGAAGGGCTCAGGATGATTGCAGAGCACACACCGTATGTTTCCGCCTTCTATGAATTACTCTGATTTGTTGATGTTTTGCTAAAACTTAGTTACTCTAGTTTTATGGAAAAGATATGTATTAATGATTTATTAATCTAAAGACAAAAAAAATTTATGTCATAATTTTCGGGATGTTACATAACAGCACGCCCTGTGGATTAACAACACACCTCATAGGTTATTAGCAACCATGGGGACTATCAGTAGTTCCATTGACTCACAATAGTCTAGGAGTTATCAACAAATCGATTCATATATAACAACAATAAACAAAATAAGACCCTGTTGGTCAACAAGCATATACTACCACACATGCAAGTATAGTGAGGAGACTCACCTCGCAAGTAGCAGCTAAACACCACAACTCTCACCCAACAAAGACTGATCCTACATGGTCTTAACAGCAATAAAGAGTACCCTCTCACTCTAAAAACTAAAACCCTTAATTGACCAAAAGTCAACCCATGCCGAAAGTTAACGGTCAAAGTCAAATTCAACAACCAACAATGCCATCAGTTGACCCTCACATCGTGATCAACCCTTGGTCACGTCGTGAGAATGTACTCAACCAGGTTCCAACTCGCCCACGCTCCAACTCAGCTACTCGGTCACGGATAGTCCAACAGTCGACGCCATGACATGAACCTTCCATGGTCACGTCGTGAACACATCAAGACAATTTAGTCGAAGGACCTCCCTTCGTCACGTCGTGACACTCTCCTGGTCACGTCGTGACAACTGTCTGAAGCAAAATCCTAATGGTTGAGACCTTTAATCCATTAATTCATCAACCCTAACTTTTCCATAAGCTTTAGGGGACTCCAAAGGTCCATAAAAATGACAACTTTACGGACTTGCATGCTTCATGCATGTCCTCTACCCATCTTAGGTCAAAATAAGGAAAATGAGGCCAAAGCTCATGCTTGGAGTCCAAACCACCACAAATCCTCATATCTGAGACATATGTTAATTAAAAGGCCTCAATGATCTATAAATTTGCTAACTTTATGGATCTCATGCATGCTACCCAACCCAATCATGAAGAAACGTGAATAAAACTTAGATGTAGCATGATTAAGTGAAAAAAGGCAAGAGCTTTAGGACTTATAAAGGTCCATAAACAATACAAGGTGGTGAGGAAGAGGCTTGATTGCTGAAACAACGCACCAAAGGGACCATCTTCTTCAACAAAGAGCACCAAGACCACTCAAAATGAGCCAAAACCTCCAAGATAAACTAGGGTTAGGGTTTCTGAGGTTTAAGGGAGATGGAGGTTGAGAAGTGAACCCTAAATTTAAGTTTAGGGTGCTTAAATATGAAGCAAACCCTAAAAGATCATGGGCTTGGGCTACAGCCCTTGTCACGTCGTGACTGCTCTTCCAAACGCATATTCCTCAACTCCATTTGTCACGTCGTGACACTCGGTTTTCCCAAAAACCAAGTTTTTGACTACTTGATGCTTTAAAACGATGCAATCCAGGAAACATGTGTTACAATCAGCTATTCAAAAAGATATATGAACAAACACAAAGGTACAAAAATATTTTATAGAAAACTAAGTGAGTTTGTAAATAACCCAACAATCCAAAACAATCATCAAAAATATAAAGATACCTTTTCTCTTTTACGAACCGCAAAACTTAGCTTCAGGTGTGTCATCGACCTTGAAGATACTACTGAAAAAACAAACATTATAATATGAGCTATATGAAAGTGACAAAATGAGATTTTACAAGATCAAAGTGACAAACTAACATGTTTATATATATATATATATATATATATATATATATATATATATATATATATATATATATATATATATATATATATATATATATATATAAGATATCATTGAACTTCACAAACAATGTTTATATAGCCCTTGCATTTATTTAACATTATAATCATTAATATAAAGAATATGAAAAGACGTGGGAATTTCAAATCAATATGGTGCTTGGAATTGTGACATGGGAGTTTCAAATCAATATGGTGATTGGATTTATGCTTCTATTATTAGAATTTTGTTTTTACATTAATTTAACATTATTAACCAGATTATAATAATTATTAAAAAGAAATTGAAAAGTCATGGAGGTTTCAAATGCATGTGGTGCAAGTAAAAATGTTTTTTTTATAAGTATACTAGACGAATTCTCGCGCGTTGCGCAGTGAATGTTAATAATATATTGTTAGAATATTGAAAAATATATGTTTATAATGGTTATGTTATTGACACTAACTTTGGCATAATATTTTTACACTTATATATATATATATATATATATATATATATATATATATATATATATATATATATATATATATATATATATATATATATATATATAACCTCAACTATTTTGAACAATAATATTCATTGACATCAACCCACCTTCCTCATTAATAGAATTAATTATAATTATCTATTTAGTATTATTTTTAACAATTTTTATGATTGATTAATTTAAATTTTTACTTATGCAATTATTTTCTAATTTCATTAATGATGTTTATTTAAAATACAATTGATTTGTAGCTAACATTATGTAATTTATAATTTGATGATATTATCATTTAAAATTATTGTTCATTAATTTTAAACCACTTATTATTAATAATAAGTTAAAGAAGACTTTTAAGAAACCTTAATATTATTATTCAAAAATGAAACATATACTAAATAATAAAGTGATAAGATTAACAATTTGCATTTCAAATGAGACTTGCATGGATAATATCACATATCCATTATTTTTATAATTTGATTTTATTATTTATAACTATTGTTCGTTAATTTTAAAACCACTTATTATTATTAATAAGTGAAAGAAAACTTTTAAAAAACACTTATTATTATACTTAAAATGCTAAACATTTACTAAAATATAAAGTGATATGATAGAAAATTTGCATTTTAAAAGAGACTTACATGGATAATATGGATAATATAACATATCCATGATTTTTAATTAATTATTGCTTTGAAGCAACACAAACATACAAACATATATACAATATTTAATTAAATATTATCTATCTCACATTCCATAACATCTGATCGATAACATGAATGTAATCTAATTTACATTAAAATTTTAATCGCAACATACAATGATTGTCTTAAAAGAATACTTAAACCAAGAAAAATTAAATAAAATAAAGAATTAGTATATAACAAACTTACAAATTAAAAACTTTAACATAATAACATGGCTCGAAAAATGGTTCAAAGCCCTCAAACCAACACAAAAACCTTTAGACTTGTTTTCTTTGTGAATTTTGTATGTGATTGGTATTTGTGTGTCTACTCAAAGAGATTGGTCTTTTATAGTAGACTATCCATTAATTTCTTATTAAACATATTATATAAGTTATAAAACCTTTGAATGGTTAATCATTATTAAGAGACTTTTGAGTGGTATTCATTAAAATAAGAGGTTTCAAATGACTATGGTTTGAGTAAAATGCATCATGGGAGTTTCAAATGAATGTGGTGAAAGGAAAAATGCTTCATTTATAAGTATACTAGACGAATTCCTGCGCGTTGCGCGGCGTAGGTTAAAAATAGATTGTTAAAAGATTGAAAAATATATGTTTAAAATGGTTATTTATTAACATTAACTTTGAAATAATATTTTTACACTAAATTTTATATATATATATATATATATATATATATATATATATATATATATATATATAATCTCAACTATTTTGAACAATATTATAAATTGACATCAACCCACCTTCCTCATTAATAGAATTAAATATAATTATCTATTTAGTATTATTTATAAAAAAAATATTATGATTGATTAATTTAAATTTTTTACTTATGCGGTTATTTTCTAATTTTAATAATGATGATCATTTAGAATGCAATTTATTTGTAGCTAACGTTACATAATTTTTAATTTGATGTTATTATCATTTAAAATTATTGTTCATTAATTTAAACCACTTATTATTATTAATAATTTAAAGAAGACTTTTAAGAAACACTAAATATTATTACTCAAATATGAAACATATACTAAATAATAAAGTGATAAGATTGACAATTTATATTTCAAAAGAGACTTTCATGGATAATATAAAATATCCATGATTTTTCTAATTTACCATTTATTATTATTATTATTAAGTGAAAGAAAACTTTTAAAAATCACTTACTATTATAATTAAAATGTTAAACATATACTAAAATATAAAGTGATAAGATAGACAATTTGCATTTTAAAAGAGACTTACATGAATAATATGGCTAATATGACATATCCATGATTTTTAATTAATTATTTCTTTTAAGCAACACAAATATACAAACATATATACAATATCTAATTAAATACTATTTATATCACATTCCATAACATATGATCGATAATATGAATCTAATCTAATTTACATTTAAATTTCGACCACAACATACAATGATTGTCTTAAAAGAATACTTAAACCAAGATATATATATATATATATATATATATATATATATATATATATATATATATATATATATACAAGGATTAGTATATAACAAACTTACAAATTAAAAACTTAAACATAATAACATGGCTCGAAAATGGTCCAAAGCCCTCAAACCAACACAAAAACCTTTAAACTTGTTTTTTTTGTGAATTGTGTATGTGATTTGTATTTGTGTTTTTACTCAAAGAGATTGGCCTTTTTATAGTAGATTATCTATTATTTGGTTATTAAACATATTATATAAGTTATTAAACCTTTGAATAGTTAATCATTATTAAGAGACTTTTGAGTGGTATTCATTTAAATAGGAGGTTTCAAATGAATATGGTTTAAGTAAAAAATATAAGTTGAATAGCCTTGGGAGTTTCAAATGCATGAGGTTCAAGGAAAAATGCTAGCTTTATAAGATATACTAGTCGAATGCTAGCGCGTTGCGCAGAAACACCTATATAGTTGAAATCCATACAAATATATGTTTTTTTAAAATATAATAATAACGTTGTTGTTAAATTTGTTATAACAATCCATATACTAAATTAATATAATATATTGATTATTTTAAATTATATGATAATATATACATCTATTATAGCTGCATAATGTCAATCGTTTGAATGACTTCTACCTGCAAGTCATTCATGAATAAAATTAAATATAATATAAGGTTTATTGTTATTGTTAATTATTTTTTTAAAGTTTATTTGTTTAACATTTTAATTTCTATCATTATAATTATTTAAAACATCAAACATTGATTTTTGATTTTAAAGGTAACAATATAATCATTTATATAGAATTATTTTAAACTATTGTTATTGTAAGTTATTTTAAGCTACTTATTTGAAAATTTTTAATGATTATAAAAATATATTTAGGAAATATTTTAGTTAAATTGAGATTACAATTTAGTTTTTGCATTTAGCACTACAATTTATCACTTTTAACTTTTCCCAAAATATTATTTGGATTTTTTAAGTGGAACTGAAATTTATATTTAAGTTGACACTGTAATGTTATATTTAAATTAACAATTGAAGTATTTTGTCAAAATTGTTCAAACGTTGTAGCTTTAAACTGATAATGGTTTACATACAACAACATATTAAATCTAATAAATTAAGTATAATATGTTAAAAGATAAACACATAACTTTATAAGTAGAAATAAATATATTACTTTAATATTAAAATTTAGTTTATTTATAATTACACTTTAGGTTTGATATTTATTTAACCTTATTAACCAACTAATAATCATTATCAGAAAGACGTTACAATTTATCACTTTTAACTATTTACAAAATATTCTTTGGGTTATTTAAGTTAAACTAAAATTTATATTTAAGTTGACCCTATAATGTTATATTTAAATTAATAATTAAAATATTTTATACAAATTGTTCAAAAGTTGTAGTTTTAAAATTATAATGGTTTGCATTCAAAAATATATTAAAACTAATAAATTAAGTATAATATGTTAAAAGTTAAAAAACATAACTTTATAAGTAGAAGTAAAGATATTCTTTTAATATTTAAATTTAGTTTATATATGATTACATTTTAGATTTGATATTTATTTAACCTTATTAACCAACTTATAATCATTATTAGAAAGAAATTGAAAAGTCATGGGAGTTTCAAATGAATGTGGTGAAAGAAAAAAATGCATGGGAGTTTCAAATGAATGTGGTGAAAGGAAAAATGCTTCCTTTATAAGTATACTAGACGAATTCCCGCGCGTTGTGTAACGCAGGTTAAAATATATTGTTAAAATATTGAAAAATATATGTTTAAAATGGTTATATTATTAACATTAACTTTGAGATAATATTTTTACACTAATTTATATATATAATCTTAATTATTTTGAACAATAATATTTATTGACATCAACCCACCTTCCTCATTAATAGAATTAATTATAATTATCTATTTAGTATTATTTTTAACAATTATTATGATTGATTAATTATATTTTTACTTATGCGATCATTTTCTAATTTCAATAATGATGTTCATTTAAAATACAATTTATTTGTAGCCAAATGTAATTTATAATTTGATGTTATTATCATTTAAAGTTATTATTCATTAACTTTAAACCATTTATTATTAATAATAAGTTAAAGAAGACTTTTAATAAACACTTAATATTATTATTAAAATGTGAAACATACACTAAATAATAAAGTGATAAGATAGACAATTTGCATTTCAAAAGAGATTTTCATGGATAATATCACATATATATGATTTTTATAATTTGATTTTATTATTTATAATTATTGTTCGTTAATTTTAAAACCACTTATTATTGTTAATAAGTGAAAAAAAACTTTTAAAAAACACTTATTATTATAATTAAAATGTTAAACATACACTAAAATATAAAGTGATAAGATAGATAATTTGCATTTTAAAAGAGACTTACGTGGATAATATGACATATCCATGATTTTTAATTAATTATTGTTTTGAAGCAACACAAACATACAAACATGTATACAATAGTTAATTAAATATAATATATATCACCTTCCATAACATATGATCGATAACATGAACCTAATCTGATTTACATTAAAATTTCAACCACAACATACAATAATATTCTTAAAAGAATACTGAAACCAAGAAAATATAAAAAAGAATTAGTATATAACAGACTTAAAATTTAAAAACTTCAACATAATAACATGGCTTGAAAAATGGTCCAAATCCCTTAAACCAACACAAAAACCTTTAAACTTGTTTTCTTTGTGAATTTTGTATGTGATTTGTATTTGTGTGTCTATTGTTTTGAAGCAACACGAACATACAAACATGTATACAATAGTTAATTAAATATTATATATATCACCTTCAATAACATATGATCGATAACATGAACCTAATCTGATTTACATCAAAATTTCAACCACAACATACAATGATATTCTTAAAAGAATACTGAAACCAAGAAAATATAAAAAAGAATTAGTATATAACAAACTTAAAAATTAAAAACTTCAACATAATAACATGGCTCGAAAAATGGTCCAAAGCCCTTAAACCAACACAAAAACCTTTAAACTTGTTTTCTTTGTGAATTTTGTATGTGATTTGTATTTGTGTGTCTACTCAAAGAGATTGACCTTTTTATAGCAGACTATCCATTAATTGTTTATTAAATATATTATATAATTTATAAAACCTTTGAATTGTTAATCATTATTAAAAGACATTTGAGTGGTATTCATTAAAATAGGAGGTTTCAAATGTATGAGGTGTTTGCAAATTTTTGTGGGGGTTTCAAATGCATGAGATTCAAGGAAAAATGCATCATTTATAAGTATATAATGATGATAAAGATAAAGATAGATATAGATGTAGATAAAGATATATATATATATATATATATATATATATATATATATATATATATATATATATACACACACTATTAAAATTCCCAAAATAAAATATTTAATGTGTATAAAAAGAACGGGTGTTATAACTTAGGTGTGTTTGGTTAATGACCTAGGAAGGTAACAAACTTTGGTTTTTGTCCACATTTAGAAACCATGTTTTTTCGTATACGTTTGACCATTAAACTTGTTTATCCTATTCAAAATAGGGTAATATGACTAATAATTACCAGTGATATTACCCTATTATGAACATGTCAATCAAGTTTAGTGGTCAAATATGTAAGAAAAAAAACATGATTACCTAAACATGGACAAAAACCAAAGTTCCTTACCTGTTTTGGTAATATTGAGCTCTTTATGCTAATCACAAGCAACCATAAGACCCATTGAAGCGGTCTAATGGTTTTCTTCTATGATGGCAGCTAGGAATCAAGTCGGGAACTCACTAACTACACCTACTTCAGATCTACAATCTAGATCTAACACCAATACCTGATGACTCGATTCCATGTCACATCAGTGTGTCTTATGACTAGTGCACTAAGCATGAGAACCTAATATTACCACACCGGATAAGAAACTTTAGTTTTTATTCACCTTCAAATAATCATTTTTTTTCTTATATATTTGACTGATAAACTTGTTTGACATGTTCATAATATGATAATATCACCGTTAATTACCCAATCATATTATTATATTTTGAACAGATGAGACATGTTTAACAGTGAAACATATATGAGGGTCATTAACACTTTTCCTTTCTTTTCTTTTCTAAGAAAGGATTTTTTGGCATTTATTATTTGTCAAATATGTTTGTTTCCTTTCATCGATTTCATCCTTCCACCCGTCAGTCTCTCCACACCGGCCTCCGTCGGTCCTTGCTTAGCCTCCGTCGCTCAACATCACCGCCGCCGCCGATCAGGTACGGTCTTTTCTGTCTCTCTTCGTTCTCCTCTCTCGTTTCTCTTTTCTTCTCTCGCTCTCTATCTACTCCACGACACTACCACCCCTTCTCCCTCCCACTCCAATTTTCAACCCTTCGCCTGCCTCCCCCCGCCAGCGACACTGCCGCTGCCAGACCCGCCATAGACACCGCTGCTGCAAGCCCCGCCAGCGACACCGCCTCCGACATCCCCACAATCGTCGCCTCCCTGTTTCACCGACCTGATGCTTCAACATCTTCCTGCCTCTTTCTATCCCGGCAATACTCATGCCTTCTGTTATACATTCATTTGCCCTTCTAGCACCGACTGGTCGCCTATTGTCATTGTTCTCATCATTTTTAATTTTGGATTTTGGATTTGTGGGTTTTTATTTTCGATTTTCTTTTTCGTTCAATAGCCCAAATGACCTGATGTAGGATTGGATTCAGATTAGATCATTTTTTGTTTATGATTTGCTCATTTCTCCTGTGATTTGCAGATTTTGTGTGTGGATTAGTGGTGGATGTTTTTTGTTTCTTATTTGGTTATTGCACTATAATTAACTAATGATTTAGATTGATACAAAATTAGCTAATGCATGAACGAGGTGTTGTTGTATTCTCATGGATCTGTTTCAATTACTTTGAATTCTATACTTCTCATTCCTCCTCTTAACAAGAAAATGGCCTCCTTTCCTCACAGGTCAATTATCTTGATTTTGTGATTTTTGTGAAGTAAAGGTATGTTTGATTTTGTGACTTTTGTAAAGTAATGTATGTTTGATCCTCTGATTTTTGAGATTAAATTGAAATTAGAATGCTAGAATTGGTTATAGTTTTCAAAGTACAATCTCTTAATAAGGAAAATGCTGAAAGTACAATGTTGTAATTGAAAGTAGAATGCTAGAATTGATTATAGTTTTCAAAGTACAATGTCTTAATAAGAAAAATGTAAATGGTGAAAGTACAATGTTGTAATTGAAATAAATGATACAGAAGGGTAAAATGGTCATTTTTACCATCCAACACAAAAATATAGAGGTTCCAACCAAACAGCATGTTAAAAATTCAGACCTTTTAGAAATTCAGACCCTCCTAGAAATTCCTACCTCTTAAATTTAGATCCGGCCAAACAGCCCCTTTGTATGAAGGCATGGAAAAATACATTTTACCACTTCAAAAGCAGACACTACCTTACCCTTGGCATTTATTTTCTTCAGTATCGCGAGTCTTTTTCTTCTCCATCTTGGGAGCAGCCTTTGATTCTTTGGTATAATCATCTTGATTCTTTAAGTTCTCAGTTAAGTATATATCCTCCATTCTATTGTTCATAGGGGTTTCGATTTTAACTTTTGAGTTTTAGGGTTAGGGTGTGTTTTAACTTTTGATTGGCATTTATATTTTCGTTTATCTGTTTTTAGGGTTTCCATATATGACTTGAGAGGCGATAGAGTTGTTAAACAAAATGACAATGTTATTACTGAATCTGCCTTCAAACATGGGAAAAGCAAAAAGGTTGAACAATTTGTGTAGGTTTTTCCTATAAATAGGAAGTGAGTGACACTCATATTTAGGATGATCATTTTGGAGTGTTAGACTAGAGAGAGAAATTTGTACAAACCCATTTGTATATCCTTTCTAGATCTAATATGAGCTTACACAGATTTATTTAATCCTTGTGTTCTTGAGTTTACATGATGATTCACTAGATCTTTTCTAATTCTGCACATGCCATCATAATCAACACCACTATAGTTTTATTTTGCTCTCAACATATATAACTGTAGTCATAGACAGTGTAACGTCATGATTTTTGCTCAATTTTTTTTCATTTATTCTAAAATCTTTTAACGAAAAATGCAACGGAAGACTGAAAACATTGTTTATTTCAAAAACATTTCAAACCAGAACGTTACGTTCAATTCAAAACCAAAATATCAAAAATATTTAATTGTAGCGGAAGCATAAGTATCAAAAGTTAAATAACGTTTCCAAGTGGCATCTTTATTCTAAGGATAACTACCCAAAAATGACCCCATCTTACCAAGCCAAGCTTCTAAGCTACCTGTACCAATCATAAAGGCACAAAGCAAAGAAACAAGTGTCAGCAAATGCTTCGTGAGCCAATAGGAGTTTGTACACAATCAAAGGGAAAACATATCATCCCCTAACGGGTCAATCATTCAAATCATATAAACAAAATTCCCATATCAATCAATAATCAATCATCTTTCACTTAAAATTCAATTATTCAACTTTGTATTATCCATTCACATATCATTCATTTGTGTGACATCAATTGTATTTCATGCATAATCATATCGTAATCGTATATCATCATATCAAAGGAATATATCATAATCGTATAGGTGTAGGTAGTCTCATAGTGATACCTAACCCCAAGGGAAAAACCCGCTCGCTACTTGTGTGCTTGGCCAGCCAAATGCTTTAGGTGGTTCGTGACTCCCGCCCGTCACACCGACCCCAAGACTCCACTTTCGCTACTCCGCCCTGCAAGACACGAGGGCATGCGATGTCGTTTAGGATTGGTTCAAACGGTGCCAATTTCACGATACACCTCCCGAATCCCACGTGATGCTTGATCCGGCCTTGATCGAATGGCCAACATCACTCCAGTCCATGAACACCGAAGTGTTCGTGTACCATGTGTCACACGGGCATCTAGAAAGACCGAGCAACTCTTTAATTGGCTTAAGCTCTTTTCCTAGAAGGTATTTTTCAACCAACCAGGCTCGAAGGTATCCGGATAGGATTTCATGCTAAATGTTAGGTTCTACCCTTGCCCTCTATGCATAACCCCGCATAATCGATCGTAAATCAAGTACAAGCATGCAATATTTGTATTATCATAATCAAGATTCAAAACATTTATACCAAGAAGATACTCAACAAGGTCATAGTCAAATATCAAATATTTCATATAGCATATCATAGTTGCAATTAATCGTATCAAGTACCAAGATAGGCATATCAACCAAATTTACTAAGCATGCAAGTGTCACAGAAGGCAAAACAATGACATATCTCATACTGCACATATAGGCATAATAAAAAATTAATAATATTCTAATTTGACAAATCCAGCCGTTTCCGAAAAGTAGTTTTCGACTATGTACAAGGTTTATGAAAAGTCTATCGACTCACCTTATCTTTTTCGATATATATGGTTGTCCTAGCCGTCACCTCGTAATCTTGTTATGTCGTCAAGAACCTAAACATATATAGTATATGTAAATATACTCATATTTCCATTTTATTGATTTACATAACTAATATTAATTAACCAACTACTTATAATAAAAAGCAATAGCAAATTAATAGCGTTTACACCTTAATAACCATTTTTTCATAATTTTACTACATTTATGAGATCATAAAGTAGAATTTCCTAATTGTTAAGCACTTATGATATTTAAATAATTAATGTTCAACATGCTTTTAATAATCTTGTCTTGTTTGGTGTTTTAATCCCTAATGCACGATGGAAACAAGTAAAAGAAATAAGTATAATATCGTCTAAATGGTCTTTAATTGAATGGCTCCAACTCACTTGTTGACTAAGAATCAATGATAACCATGACTTACAGATTCGTTTAGTTCTTATTAATCACAAGTATAAACCATTTCAATTCTTATCATAATTGCATAGCACCACTGCACTAGTAGCCTACATATGTATTATGTCTGGGTACGATTCGTATGAAGCCACAACTCACCTACGTTAATTACATATCATTTCCTTGTGACTAGCAAAAGATGGAGTGGGGCATCATAGTAAATCAAGAGAAAGGGATTATTAAAGTTACAAACTTGCAGACAACAAAGTAAAGGGAACTTGGTGCACTAAATTAGTAGCCTCAATATTTCGTGATTCCTTAAGGCTAAGGGAAGATAAAACCATGGAAACACTTCGATTATTACATGTAGGTGATCTGTATGCAATTTGGGTTTAGAAATACATTTGATTGGATAAAAATAAAATCAACAGCAAGGTTTATAAACAGGGAAATAAAGAAAAACGGGAAGATCACATGTAGTCGAATTCACAAGGAAAGGCGATAGGATAAAAATTACCAGTTGGCGTTCTCTCGGGTTTTTTTGTTACAATCAAAATCCAAGCGACAGTAAACTTTTAAGAATAGTAGCCACAAATAACTCTCTTCTGAACTCTCTCTCTCTCTCTCTCTCTCTATCTATCTCTTCATCTTGTCACGTAACTCTATTCCTGCTCTCTCTTGTTTCCTTTTCGTCGGAGATGTAGCAGAACACGAGATGGTGATTGGTTTGCAGGAGTAGGCCGGCAGAAAATGTAACCCTTGCCGGAAGACGCCCCGGCCCTTGGTTTCTCTCTCTGATCTCTCTCCTTATTGCCGATGTGATGCAGCAACTCCACAAAGCAATCGTGTATCCCTTAAGTCTAACCCACGGCAACCCAAACGACACGAAACAGACGGAAAAGATGGAAACGCACGTAATTTAAGTGTATACGTTCATAGCCGTTTCAATTGCAAAATTTTCAACTTTAGTCCCTTTTCTTTGATACTTATTTCATTAATAACCCTAATAATATTTAATATGATTTTATTTTATTGTTTTTTTTCTTTATAATCCTTTAACATTTTCATATAACATAAACACTCTTTTAAAACTTTAAGTATTATTAACTAAATCATGATATCACTTAAAAACATTTTATATATTTTAACTATTAATTAAATCACAATACTAACTAAATATTTTTTAATCATTTAATTACTATTTAAATTAACCTCCTTATTATTATTATTATTATTATTATTATTATTATTATTATTATCCCATGCGAAAACACACATCCGGCTTAAGCCTTTATAACGGAAGACTAACATCGTTAACAAGGAGTTTTTGGGTCGTTACAATTCTACCCTCCTTAAAATGATTCCGTCCTCGGAATCTCTAAATAATTGCATCGTTTTGTTCCTAAGTCGCCTCATCAAATTATAATCCCCAAACGAATCAATGTCATAGGAAAATTGTGTTCACCCAAAGAGATAATACACATATCAAAAATTTTCCGTGTTACGACTGGTTCAAAACAGATACCATAATATCTAACTTCAAAACTTTTGGAGTTCGTTGTATACTACATATGAGCACATAAATGAAATGATACCAAATATTTACTAATACTAGCATCAGATAACACAAGATCACAGATATCACACAAGCACCGATAACACACAAGCACAAATAACACATAAGCATGTATAGAAGTAACTAAGAAAGTTCTGAAAGTTACCTCATCAGTTGTCATATTAAAAGCACGAGCTTTCACCTTTGGTGCTTCATCTTTCTTCCCACCAGCACCCATTTCACCCTTGGGATTTGGACATTGGGCACTGATATGACCCATTTGTCTGCAGTTGTAGCACATCAGCTCAGTACTCTTACAATCCTCATGACGATGTCCCATTTTACCGCAACGTCTACAGCTCACGGTACTACCGTTGCATGGACCTCTATGTGAAGAGTGACATTTCTTGCAGTACTCTGGCTTGTCACTCTTTTGATCTAGGTGACCCTTCTTCTTTGAGGACTCAGATGAAGCCTCCCACTTGCGCTTTTCCACGGACCTTGCTGTGGTACGATCCCGAATGGCTATATCATTCTCTATCTTGCGGGCCTCATCCATGGCCTCGACTAAAGTGGTCTTCAATCTCACAACTGCACGGTACTCAAATGGCAACCCCTCGACATAGTGACGAATCAACTTCTCCTCGGTCGGGCAGTAATCAGTAGCAAATTGTGACTTCTCAGTGAAGGTAGTGTTATACTTAGCAATTGTCATGCTACCTTTCTGCAGAGTCAAAAACTCTCGTTAGGCATGTTGTATGCTACCTTTACTGCAGAAACGATCTTTCGCCTTCTTACTAAGAATCGCCCAAGTCATTGCCCTCCGAGTGGCCTCAGTGAGTCGTGCGTCAATAGTGTCCCACCACTCGAGTGCTTCCTTGTCAAACATTCGCACAGCATAGTTCACCTTCTGGTCCTCAGTAAATTCACCAGATCGGAAGGTTTGGTCCATCTTCCTAATCCAACGAAGGCACGCCACAACACTCTCGCCTCCCTCAAAAGTAGGCGGCTTACAGTCCATGAAGGTTTTGAATGAACTCCCTCGGTGTCTGACAGCTCCAACGAACTCCTGCCTTGGCACCGAACGACTATGTGCCTCGTCATCAAACGATGGATCTCTACCCTCGTTGTCACCATCAACTGGGAATAGTCTGGCGGCATGCATCGCTTGTCGCATCTGCTCCAACGTCCTATCCCGCTCTTGGAGCTGCTCCTGAAGATCAGCAATGATGGCGGCACTCGTTGTGCTGCGTGCGCTCTGCGATAGTTGGGCTCGTAGCTTCCGGTTAATGGGTGGGGTCTGAAACATGAACGGCGGTGTCCCGGGAGTGCGGTTGTTCTGGCTGCCGCCTGCTCCTCCAGCATTCACATTCTCCTTAGTGTTCGACATTATCCTAATTTATAAAGCGTTTTCTCTTTTTTTAGATGCATATACAAATATTAGGAAGGGAAAGTATATAAGCAGCTATCCTACAACGCTCAACACACACTCTCCCCCCCTTAAGTACCTAAAGGTCCTAATTGAGCCAACCAAACTGTGAGTCTGAACACTGGCATTTGTATTCAGTTCACTCACAGCATGGCTCTTATACCAACTTGTAACGTCATGATTTTTGCTCAATTTTTTTTTCATTTATTCTAAAATCTTTTAACGGAAAATGCAACGGAAGACTGAAAACATTGTTTATTTCAAAAACATTTCAAACCACAACGTTACGTTCAATTCAAAACCAAAATATCAAAAATATTTAATTGTAGCGGAAGCATAAGTATCAAAAATTAAATAACGTTTCCAAGTGACATCTTTATTCTAAGGATAAACTACCCAAAAATGACCCCATCTCACCAAGCCAAGCTTCTAAGCTACCTGTACCAATCATAAAGGCACAAAGCAAAGAAACAAGTGTCAGCAAATGCTTCGTGAGCCAATAGGAGTTTGTACACAATCAAAGGGAAAACATACCATCCCCTAACGGGTCAATCATTCAAATCATATAAACAAAATTCCCATATCAATCAATAATCAATCATCTTTCACATAAAATTCAATTATTCAACTTTGTATCATCCATTCACATATCATTCATTTGTGTGACGTCAATTGTATTTCATGCATAATCATATCGTAATCGTATATCATCATATCAAAGGAATATATCATAATCGTATAGGTGTAGGTAGTCTCATAATGATACCTAACCCCAAGGGAAAAACCCGTTCGCTACTTGTGTGCTTGGCCAGCCAAATGCTTTAGGTGGTCCGCGACTCCCGCCCGTCACACCGACCCCAAGACTCCACTTTCGCTACTCCGCCCTGCAAGACACGAGGACCTGCGATGTCGTTTAGGATTGGTTCAAACGGTGCCAATTTCACGATACACCTCCCGAATCCCACGTGATGCTTGATCCGGCCTCGATCGAATGGCCAACATCACTCCAGTCCATGAACACCGAAGTGTTCGTGTACCATGTGTCACACGGGCCTCTAGAAAGACCGAGCAACTCTTTAATTGGCTTAAGCTCTTTTCCTAGAAGGTATTTTTTAACCAACCAGGCTCGAAGGTATCTGAATAGGATTTCATGCTAAGTGCTAGGTTCTACCCTTGCCCTCTATGCATAACCCCGCATAATCGATCGTAAATCAAGTACAAGCATGCAATATTTGTATTATCATAATCAAGATTCAAAACATTTATACCAAGAAGATACTCAACAAGGTCATAGTCAAATATCAAATATTTCATATAGCATATCATAGTTGCAATTAATCGTATCAAGTACCAAGATAGGCATATCAACCAAATTTACTAAGCATGCAAGTGTCACAGAAGGCAAAACAATGACATATCTCATACTGCACATATAGGCATAATCAAAAATTAATAATATTCTAATTTGACTAATCGAGCCGTTTCCGAAAAGTAGTTTTCGACTATGTACAAGGTTTATGAAAAGTCTATCGACTCACCTTATCTTTTTCGATATATTTGGTTGTCCTAGCCGTCACCTCGTAATCTTGTTATGTCGTCAAGAACCTAAACATATATAGTATATGTAAATATACTCATATTTCCATTTTATTGATTTACATAACTAATATTAATTAACCAACTACTTATAATAAAAAGCAATAGCAAATTAATAGCGTTTACACCTTAATAACCATTTTTTCATAATTTTACTACATTTATGAGATCATAAAGTAGAATTTCCTAATTGTTAAGCACTTATGATATTTAAATAATTAATGTTCAACGTGCTTTTAATAATCTTGTCTTGTTTTGTGTTTTAATCCCTAATGCACGATGGAAACAAGTAAAAGAAATAAGTATAATATCGTCTAAATGGTCTTTAATTGAATGGCTCCAACTCACTTGTTGACTAAGAATCAATGATAACCATGACTTACAGATTCATTTAGTTCTTATCAATCACAAGTATAAACCATTTCAATTCTTATCATAATTGCATAGCACCACTGCACTAGTAGCCTACATATGTATTATGTCTGGGTACGATTCGTATGAAGCCACAACTCACCTACGTTAATTACATATCATTTCCTTGTGACTAGCAAAAGATGGAGTGGGGCATCATAGTAAATCAAGAGAAAGGGATTATTAAAGTTACAAACTTGCAGGCAACAAAGTAAAGGGAACTTGGTGCACTAAATTAGTAGCCTCAATATTTCATGATTCCTTAAGGCTAAGGGAAGATAAAACCATGGAAACACTTCGATTATTACATGTAGGTGATCTGTATGCAATTTGGGTTTAGAAATACATTTGATTGGATAAAAATAAAATCAACAGCAAGGTTTATAAACAGGAAAATAAAGAAAAACGGGAAGATCACATGTAGTCGAATTCACAAGGAAAGGCGATAGGATAAAAATTACCAGTTGGCGTTCTCTCGGGTTTTTTTGTTACAATCAAAATCCAAGCGACAGTAAACTTTTAAGAATAGTAGCCACAAATAACTCTCTTCTGAACTCTCTCTCTCTCTCTCTCTCTCTCTCTCTATCTCTTCATCTTGTCACGTAACTCTATTCCTGCTCTCTCTTGTTTCCTTTTCGTCGGAGATGTAGCAGAACACGAGATGGTGATTGGTTTGCAGGAGTAGGCCGGCGGAAAACGTAACCCTTGCCGGAACACGCCCCGGCCCTTGGTTTCTCTCTCTGATCTCTCTCCTTATTGCCGATGTGATGCAGCAACTCCACAAAGCAATCGCGTATCCCTTAAGTCTAACCCACGGCAGCCCAAACGACACGAAACAGACGGAAAAGATGGAAACGCACGTAATTTAAGTGTATACGTTCATAGCCTTTTCAATTGCAAAATTTTCAACTTTAGTCCCTTTTCTTTGATACTTATTTCATTAATAACCCTAATAATATTTAATATGATTTTATTTTATTGTTGTTTTTTCTTTATAATCCTTTAACATTTTCATATAACATAAACACTCTTTTAAAACTTTGAGTATTATTAACTAAATCATGATATCACTTAAAAACATTTTATATATTTTAACTATTAATTAAATCACAATACTAACTAAATATTTTTTAATTATTTAATTACTATTTAAATTAACCTCCTTATTATTATTATTATTATTATTATTATTATTATTATAATCCCGTGCGAAAACACACATCCGGCTTAAGCCTTTATAACGGAAGACTAACATCGTTAACAAGGAGTTTTTGGGTCGTTACAGACAGCTTGTAATTTCCCATCTACAGACAAAGATCCCTTGGCTGAAATTTGATACACTCAGCATCTTTTAATGACTCAGTGTTGTCATTGCTTTCATATATACTCTTGCAGTTAAGTTTAAGTTTTCTGAGTCAGCAATATACAGATTTTTGTATCGGTTTTTAAAGTATGTGATCTTGCTCCAAGGACACTAGGTTCATGACAGTTCTCCAATGAACAACCATTTTTTGTTCACCATCACTTCTGGACATAAGGGTAAAATGTTCACTTACCATCATTCAGACGGTTGGTTCATCCGGTCCAAAAAAGAAACAATCTTTGTTAATACAATGCTTTTCTCGAGATAACCATCATTTATCTTGATTCTTGACAACACTTGATGGAAAAAAACAAAAGAAACAAGCTTTATTACATATTTTATATGATTGAACCTTAAAACATAAACATAATGTTTTTTTTGGAGCAGGGCTTGAAGAACAACCATGGTAGCGCCATCTTTAGGGTCCAGTTCACTCAAGAAGTATTTAAAAAGATACGAAAATAATGAGGAGGAGGAGAAAAAGAAGAAGAAAAAGAAAAAGAAGATGAAAACTAAGCCTGATATGAATGGTGTTCTTGTTGTTGATGAGGATCCTGTTTGGCAAAAGCCAGTTCGACTTGAAGAAGAAGATGATGAGTCACAAGGTATGCCAATAAAATTTCTTGTTCAGTAGATTGCTTCGCGTTTGATGTTAATGTTCTTTGTTAAAATATAAAGGGCCAAATGTGAAAAATAACCATATACTTTCATTTATTTGTGTATTTTGGCATCCTGCTTCCATTTTCGTTCTATTGCAACATTCTGCTTTCACTTCTTTTCTTATTAAGGTATTGGATTTTGAAAAAAAAACAACTCGATTATAGCATTGGACTTTCAGTTTATTTTCTTCTTAGGACATTATAGTTTAAAAAATCCACCCAAAAAAATTGCTTTGTGTTTGTTTAATAATGCTTAAATATGTAGATTTTTTAAAGTACAATGTTGTAACAGGAAGAAATGGAAGTAGGAGGCTATAGTAAACAAATCAAATGAAATTATATTGTTAGTTCTTGCATTTAACCCAATATAAAGTACTAAAATAAAAGGTAGAAATAACATGTACTTTCAGTTCTTTCTTGTAAATGTATTGTACTTTGATGAATTTACCCAATTATATTCATAGCAATGCAAATTGCTTTGTCTTTAGATGATATTGCTATAAATATAATTGGTAGATTTTCAAAGTACAATAATGTAAGAGGAAGATGCTTTATAAAGAAATGTACATTGCTACCCAATTATAATCATCCTTGTAATGTACAGATGAAGAGAAGCCACAAGTTGATGAATATATTGAAGTGAAACGAATGAAAAGATTAGAGAAAATTAAAAGGCGGCGCCCTTTTGGTGCTATTTCTGAAGACGGAAGCGGTTGGGTTCCCGTGTCTGATACTGCTAAAAATTCCGACATCTCTTCGCCACGTAGACGTAGGCCCCAGAATGATACACCAGAACCGGAATCAGAATCCCAACATATAACAGAATTGAATTCCGACATGTCCCCACCCCGTAAACGAAGGGCCCGAAATGATACACCAGAACCGGAACCGGAACCGGAACCGAATATGATCTTTCTCCTCCTCGGAAGGGCCGCAGTCGAGATTCTGATATTTCTCCTCCTCGACGGGGGCATAATTGTCCACATGAAGATCTTTCTCCCCCGAGAAAAAAACATTCTAACCCGAGAAAACCTATCAAGGAATCGGAGAGGCCAAAAACTGGTTTAGTCAGTGGTAAAGATATAAAAGAAGAAACTGCTAAAACAAAGAAGGAAGATTGGTTGAGGTAATCATATCTCTTCTTTGTTATTTGCTAATAGGACATAAATTTCAGTTTTTTTTTGTCCCACAAATAAAGGTAGAATAGGGACTCGCGCTCGTTTGTGCAAAAGACATTGATACCCTCCGCATCGTATCTGCCAACAACTTCCACCAACTCAAAACCCCGGTCTTCAGTTGTCTGACTGCAAAGACGGTCTTCTGTTTGTCGCTACAGTTGAAGCTTTCAAACATCATCTCCATTTCGGAGATCTAGTCCATAATCTCTATTGGTTTCGGGCTTCCGGAAAGACTCGGTGGTTTAGCACCCAAGAAGTTCTTATACATACGCCCATCCCTGTCAATCCCTCCATATTGGTTATTCCTTCCAACCACTAGCGGTTCAGCTTGGCCAACGGTTCTACTATCGTTTCCTTCTTCTGACTGTCCCTCATTCAGTTCAGGCTGTTCAACAGGCATAGTAGGTTCATCCATATTCTGTTGAAGTAGATGCCTTGTCTCTTCCATCTGGCGATCCAACATCATTTGAATCATTTCTTGTACTCCTGCCATAGTGATTGGCTCGGGTGCAGCCGCTACCTCTGGTGCACGCTCAATCACATGCCGATGGTTAACATTTCCATTAGCGTTTCCGCTTTATGTTGTCACCATGTCGATCTATACACCAAAGTAGGCGAATTTAGATCTTTGTTTACGATTGACGTTTAATCCTCCTTGTCACTCCGAAAAGTTACATGCTAGTTCTAATACCGTAATTATACGTTTAGAATTCTGAACACATAAAGTTTCCAGATCTGGTCGGAAATAGACCATAGATCCGATCAAATAATAGCATATAAGGCATCTTTATATCTATAACATAAATCATTTAGCACATAAAAGCAATTTAGGCATCTTTCCTAAAATAAGCTAGTGCTCGTGTCTAAAATATAGCAGACACTCATCTCACAATCATCGCTTAGCATTCTAAGTTTAAGTTTAGAAATCCTACAAATTCCTAGTTCGCTTAAACTAATGCTCTGATACCAACTGTGACATCCCCAATTTCACGGCAAAAAAAGACCGATTTGTTTACGCTTTATTTAAAAATCAGAGTATACTTTTGAAGAAATATGTTGTGGAATTTGTTCCCAAAAGCATAAACAAAAACAACATAGGCCTTAGAACATTCTATTTATTTCTACCGGCCTATAATCCATAATCCCTCATCAGATCATCACATATATGCTCTTGTGCCACTACCTGTAATACAAGAAACTGAGTGGGTCAGACTTGGGAGCCTGGTGAGCACATAGGGTTTTCAACCCACAATAACTAAGTTTATTAATCTCATCACATCAATCAACCCGATTACCCATTTCCGTTATCCTCGCTTTCTGTCTCTAAAACATCTAAATTAAGGGACCTAGCCTAAGGATCATCATCGGGATGACAATACTGCTTAGGGATTGTTGGGTCTAAAATATTGGTTTATACTTTACTTTTCTAGGAAAATGTATTTTTTAGTCATATGATATGTGTTTGCGGTTGTGTTTACGGCCGTGAACTGGTTCACGGCCCATGTTCCCCACACACACACACACACACACACACACATATATATATATATATATATATATATATATATATATATATATATATATATATATATATAGGTGTTAGGGGTGAGGAGAGGGTGATGAGCATATTGTAGAGAGAGAAAGTTAGAGAAAATAAGAGTGTGTGTGAGAGAATCTTATGTGTTGGAGCATCAATCTTATTGAATACATCATAGATTCATCTTCTTCTTCTTCTCCTTCTTCTTCATTAGATCTGGCATCATCCGTTTGATTGGGATTCCGCACCATCAAACGGATTTTTTTGATACACAAGCAGATTGGGGACTTACAAGTGGTATCAGAGCTTGGATTGTATCAATCAATTTTTCCAGATCTGGAGCGTATTTGATCTTATTTTTGAAGGATTTTTGCCTTTTTGGATAGATCTTTGAAAATTAAGGGGGGTTTGTTCTTCGCGTTTTTCATAAAAACGAGTTTTTAATCGAGTTTTGGAGCAAAAAGTGGTGAAAAACGTTGTTTTTCACGTCATCTGAAGCAATGTTCACGACCATTGAAGGGTCTACGGCCATTGAAGTGTTCACGACCATTGAAGGGTTTACGACCGTAAGCCCGTTTACGGCCCCGAGTCCGAATAGGCGTTTGCGGCTAGGGTTTCTCGCAGTTTGCGGCCCAACAACACCTCGGCCCAGCATGTGTTCGGCCCACTTGCTCGTTCAGCAGCCTTGGTCTCGATCAGCAGTAGCCTCTTTCTCGTTCAGTGCTTATTAAAAAAGGGAGGGATTTTTGGGGCAACCGAGTTTCGAAGCCAGGTCCCCCTAATTCATCAGTCCAGTGCTGTGACATCCCCATTTTCAGGGCCAGAAAAGACCGATTTTGTTTATGCTTTATAAAAATCAGAGTATCTCTTTTAATAAAAATGTTGTGGAATTTGTTCCCAGTAAAACATGATAAATACGTTATCAAAGCATTTCCGAAGAAAAGTATTTTTATTCATTTTAAAACATTTGGGATGTCATCGTCAATACAGAAACATAAGCATAAACAGAACTTACATTCATTATCACTAGTGATTTATATCTCCTTAATCTCTTAGTGTAATGTGACTTCATATCAACACATGTGATATAAATAAACTCAGTGGGTCAGGTTGGGAAATCTGGTGAGTACATAGGGTTTTCAACCCACAATAAATAAGTTTATTAATTTTATCAAACCAAACAAACCCGATTACCCGTTCCCGTTATCCTCACTTTACGTCCCTAAAACATCTAACACAAGGGACCTAGTCTAAGGACTTTCATCGGGGTGACAACACATGTTTCGGGGGTTCCTCAGCAATTCATGTCAAATAAGGCAACCATGTGGGGGATAGAGTACTGCTGGTGAGCACACAGTTCAAATAAACACCTACAGATTGCGAGCCTGCTAGCGTTCCACTGGACTGTCTAGAATAGTCTGTGGTCGTCATATATACTCCGCTAGATGACTGGATCATCAATAACATCTACATCGAGGCCTCTCATTATTTTATTTTGTCACACAGCAACTATTCATCTACCTATGTTTTACCCAACACATTTTGTAGATATAAAATACATATACAGTTTAAATCATTTAAAACATGTATAAAATCATTCATCCAGCATAGATAGCAAGTATACAGATAATATGCACACACAGCACGTAATTTATATAAAATACTTCATATCTATGTGTAAGCTGAAAGGGACCATGCACTCACTTGAAAAGGTGGTGATTCCGAACTCAGACAGCGCTTCGCTTCTTAAAAATAATTTCCTTCGACGAAACCTAGTATTATTACCACTAGAGTTTAGTCTATTATTCGCCGAGACTAATTAATAGTCTAGCTATTATTACTATTATATAAGCGTTTAACAATACTTATATAACCCATAATAATAGCCCAAGTACTTATTATAAGTTCCTAATAACGTTACTATAATTAAATAAAAGCTATATTAAAAATAGCGTAGGCGTAGCTCACTTACAGCGGGTTTTATAGAAAACCGGACTTTGCTTGGAGCAGCGTTCCCGAGCCGAAAAGCTCTTCTTCTCGGAGCCGTCGAGCACTCCGGGGCTTCCGCCTCGTGCTAGGGAGGTTCCCTAGGCTTTTCGGGGGGTTTCGGGGCTAGAGAGAGGTTCTAGAGAGAGAGTAAAGAGAAGAAAGAATGGGAAAGGTGTGAAGAAAATGAGGGTGGGAGAGGTTCTATTTATAGGGTGAAAAATGGTTGAACTTGGTGCCACATGTCACCATCTAGTGGCAAGACTTGGGGAGAAAGCAATGGCCAAGATTGTGCCACATCACCCATTTTCGCACAGCACACTTCCGACTTCTAAAATCCGTAACTTTCACATACGACCTCCGTTTTTTACGTTCTTTATATCCACGCGTAGGTAAAAATAAGATCTACAACTTTCATTTTGACTTCGTCGGCTAATTCTCGACGGATCTTAAATTTAACAGTACGAGGAGATTATACTGTTAAATGTCCGCGTAAAATTCATAACTTCTACATACGGACTCTGTTTTCGTCTGTCTTTTTACCGTTGAGTTCCTATTAATAAGATCTTCAATTCTCATTTAGGTCGCGTAGGCCAAAAACCGCTCAATCTAAAATTCGAGTTTCGGGCTGTGCACTGCTAAGCCAAATCTTAGAAAATTCATAACTTACTCATACGAAGTCAGATTTGGGTGTTCTTTTTTTTTGTATGTTCTCGGTTTAACGTATACTACAACTTTTGTTTAGATTTCTAAGGCTAAAAATTTCTCCATCGTAAATTCACTATTTACGTCTCCCGGTGTCGTGCCGGTTTTGCCGTAAAACTTCGGCGGACCATAACTTCTTCGTTATAACTCGGATTTCAACGTTCTTTATATGTACGGAACCCTTGAGACGTATTCTACAACTTGGTTAAGATTATTTATTCTAAATAATCTTTTGTCAAAAAGTCGTTTTCGACCCCTATTATCTCTAAATTGACTAGCCCGGATCTACGGGCGTTACAAGCGCCCTTTCCCTTTGATCTAGCTTGCTAGATGGTTTTCTCCTCCCAAATTTAATTCAAAAGGACTCCATTTCAAACCTAATTTCGCATTTTTAACACTTTTAACCCAAAAATCAATTTCCTTTTATTTTTAAATTCCATTTTCTTCCAAAAATTTTAGTTTTTAATTTTTGACTTTCTAAATTGACTTTTGACCTAAAATTTTGACTTTGACTTCCAAGTTTGACCTTTGACTTTAAACTTTGACTTTCTCGTTTAACTTTCAAATTTTCAAATTTAGCTTTTCGGTTTGACTTTTAAGTTTGACTTTTTAAGTTTGATTTTTTAAATTTGACTTTTAAGGTTGACTTTTGAGTTTTTAGTCAAAGGGCATTTTTGGTAAACAATGAGTTCTTCAAAAATCAAAGTCAATGAAATTTCCTTGGAGAATTTACGTGTGCATTACGAATTACTACGTAGAGAGAACGAGGAACTAAAATACTAAGGGTACCAACTTAGAAAAGGCCAGAAACCATTGAAAGATCAATTAGAGGCCAAAACAAATGATTATAAGAAATTACAGGCAGAATATAGTGACAAGTGTGTTCATTATAAATATCTTAAGAAAGATTTTGATACTGTGACTGTCGAACTTGATGCATTAAAAGCAAAATATAAAGATGCTAAATTCAACTTTTGTAGTGATTATAGAACATGGTTTGGCATGCGGAATTAAAGATTGCACAATGAACATGGTGATTTGGGTGTTCAAGAGATGTATTGATTATATATTGTGTTACAAAAAAGGATCTAGATCTAGTCTACATAAATAACACACACTTACACACTCACTTTTACACCTCTCAAGTACACCTCTACAAGTGGACTAAACCTACCTTATATAGAGGTGTTTATATGTCTCTCTCTCACTCTCTCTAACACATGGGTCAAAAGGCTAATGCACCACATGCAAGTGGGTTTTACAAAAGTCAACACATTACAAAGTCAAACATAAATAACTTTGCACCCCAACATTCTACCCCTCAAAGTTAGGAATGGATGACCCACTTCAAATCATCTAAAATCAAGAAACTACGCGGTTCGAGCCTCAAAGGTGACACATATCGAAACGAACTTCAATCTTCAATTCTTCCATGATTCTTCAATTTGGGCTCTAGGATGTGAGACCATACAAACCGAGCATCAACGAATGATCACGAGCTTCTCAAACTCCAAATTGATCACCCAAAAGTTGAGCATAAAAACACATCCCAAAAATCTTCAATAATTCCAAACCCATTTCGAAAATAAATCATTTCCGAACTTCCAATTGCATCATTTCGTAAGCTTCAAAACTTCAAGATCACTTCGGTCTTCAAATCCGCGTAATATGAAAAATTCAAGTTCGAATTTCCATATAAATTTCTCCCCCTTTTTATAATCGAAATTTGATTATAAAACCTTCAAGGAAAGAGAACGTGCTCTATTCGGAATTTTTCGTGTCAAAACTCCCCCTTAACATGTGACATAAACTTTGTGCTTTAATCCGGAAAACCCAAAAAATCTTCAATTTTTAGCTTCGTTCACGGACCGCCTTTGACAAAATTTCTCAAAAAATGGTAGAAATTGTTAATTTCAAAATTCTGCAGTGACCCGGTGCGCCCAAAACAACCAAAAATGCAAAACTCTCCCCCTTTTCAAAAGCTGGGTAGAAAGCGTCAACTTGCATAAACTGCAGGGGCCTGAAATGTATTTTCTTCACTTTCTCAGCAAAATCAGTCCTTTTTCGAATTTGGGTATGAACCGCCAAATGTTCGAAACCTCAGGGACTATTTTCGAAAGTTCAGCCTCTTGTTCTCCAAACATACGAAGATTACCCCAAACATACGAAACTTCAGCCAATTTTCGAAGTTGGGTGAAAAGTGTCACAAATTCGAAACTTCAGTTAATTGTCAAAGTTGCCAAATATTCGAAGGTTCAAGGGCTATTTTTGACATTTTTTTTTCAATTCATACGAAGCATTGTGCCAATTCGTACGAAAGTTTGGAAAAGGTGTTAAACTGTCCAAAGTTTAGGGGCCATTTTCGTAACTTTTGGGTTTCTTCTTCCCCAATCTCGTTTCATCGCATGAAACTTTTTCTTTCTCTCTCCCCTTCGTATGAAGCTTCATCTTCCCCAATCAAACGAAAAATTCATAGCAACATACGAAATTTCATACAAACGTACGAAATTTCATCCCTTCATACCCAAAATTTTTCTCTCCTCTTCGTATGAAACTGCATCTTCACCATATTAACGAATTCTTCATCACTTCGTTAGAAATCCTCATCTCCAAAATAACAAAACTTTTTGACACTGATTAACAAAATTGAAGGCATACGAACGCTTAATCGTGAACAGTAACTTCTTAATCATTCAGTTCTTCCCAAACCAAAAACTTTCGTTCGTTTAACCCTTCTGTTCGTTCATTACTCCAATCAATCAACCATTTGATTTTTATATCTCGTGCCATTAACATCGTCGATTCCAACAACCCATTCAACAACCAAGCTTCGACTATTGAATCCCGATACAAACTACATCGAAAACAAATTATCCCAAATCGATCACCAATACAGTCGAACTTTGATTCCAAAATCAACATCACAATCTATTTCGTCAACATCAATCCAAAAACAACAATATTCGAAATCAGATCCAACCAACCCTTCGTTACTTTCCATCGATCATTGAAATCATCCACATCAATTTAGCTTCCCAGTCGACACACACCTTTCGTTCATTATCGCCCCAATATCACCAACCCAGTCTAGCGTTCGTTCTTTAAAATCCTTTGACTCCAAATTATCGAAATCAAGTCATCAAAGTCTTCTAGTGTCCAATTTCAAAAACACGAAATCGATGTTTCTAGTGTCCAACTTCAGATCAAAAAGTGTTCAAACAACAGTTCTTCATCTCGTTCAAGTGTTATTGATCGACTTTATCAACATCAAAGATACAATTTGACGTTTTTCAAATATGACTTGATCATAATCGATTTCATCATATGTCATTCATTTGAAATCGAATCTCAAAACCAATCGATCGATTAAAATCGATAAAACTAAATCTGAACTTAAGAACGATGAAAGTGATCAATCAAAATCGGTAAAGAACGATGAAGCAACGCTTGGAGTGTCAATGTACAACTTGTATATGCACATAACGACGAACAGTGAACGATCGTATAGTATATATGATTTTGATGAATGGGCTTTTCGTTTCAAGATGTTGGATCAAATAACAAAAACGTATGGGCTCAAGAATTGTGAACAGTATCATATTATGATCACTTGGGCTTGAATGATAATCAATTTAATAATATGAATAGTAACATTCGAATTTGGTTCAAATGAATTTATGGACTTCGAATGATAACTGGACTCAATTTTTGAACAAGATCTGAATCAAAATTTGGACTATTGCATATTTAAAATCAAATCAATCACACAAATATGAGATTAGATCGGGCTTTGATCAAAAAGAAATAATTGGATCACAACAAATGGGTTTTTCAAAAAAAAAATGATCCAATGAGTCAAATGATCACAAATAAAAAACGTAACGCACGATTCAATGAAATAAAGAGAGATAATAGAGACAACTCACCAACAATGCTTTAATTGTGAGAAATGTTGCTAAACCGAGAATCGTTCTTCAAAAATCACGTTGATCTTGAAGACCCGCTCTGATACCAATTGTAGTGACTAAAGAACATGGTTTGGCATGCAGAATTAAAGATTGCACAATGAACATGGTGATTTGGGTGTTCAAGAGATGTATTGATTATGTATTGTGTTACAAAAAAGGATCTAGATCTAGTCTACATAAGTAACATACACGTACACACTCACTTTTACACCTCTCAAGCACACCTCTACAAGTGGACTAAACCCACCTTATATAGAGGTGTTTACATGTCTCTCTCTCTCACTCTCTCTAACACATGGGTCAAAAGGCTAATGCACCACATGCAAGTGGGTTTTACAAAAGCCAACACATTACAAAGTCAAACATGAATAACTTTGCACCCCAACAACTTTAAGAAATTTGATGTGTCAAGTGAGGTAGTTGTGTCCATGATAGAAAAACAATTAACATTTAAAGATAATCAAAACAATGGTCTAGGGTATCATGATGTTCCACCTCCTTTCAATGATCACTACACTTTCACCCCTCTAACTAAGGAAAAAAATTGAAAATTAAGCACACCTTAAGTATGGCCAACCCCCTGCTTCAGCTTCAGTTAAGACTGAACAATCAGGGCCAACTGAGGGTGTTGAGATGAAAAATACTGATGTTTCTACTTCTTGTGCAGGTAAAGTAGTGGAAGAAGAGAACAAGGAGAACACTTTTGAACAAACCAATGTCTCCTTGAACTCTGAATCTGTTGCTTCTAACTCAGTTACTTCTGATCAACCTGCTGTTGGTAAGTACAGGCCACTAATTCAAGCTAAACAGAGTGCCTGTTGCAAGTGTGCATGTGGGAACAACCAGAAACAAGGCAAGGACACGCCACCAGGGGCAGGAAGAAACAACTCCTACGTGAAGAAGCAGACTTGCTTTCACTGTGGAACACCTGGACACATTGCCAGAAATTGTCCTAATCACGCATACATTCCCTATTACGCACAAGGCTGGCAAAATGCGCCAAGAGGGAGATTTTCCAAAAGAAACCCCTCAAGGTCACGTTCAGACAATGGCGACTGGAACACGCAAAAGACCAAGAATCAAACTCCCAAGGCCAAGAAATCAACTCCCAACAACAAGAAGGGAATGTCGACCAAGAAGCCAATTTCAAGAAATGCTCCAACAAAACCAAAACCGGCTAGGTCAAAGTCATCTCGACAGCAAACCTCAAGCTCAAAAGCAAGTCCCAAGGCACCCATCCGATCGAAAAAGAAATGGGTTAAACCCAACTATAGATGGGTACCAAAGGTTCAATCTCCTAAATCTCCTAATGCTTCTAATATTTCCACATCTTCTGTTTGTGATAAGCAGGATATGTCGTGGGAGAGAGTTCCTTGCACAAATGACAAAGGTCAACTCAATTTCAAAATGGACTGGGTTCCAAAGACCAACTGATCCCACTCTGTGTCGGAGCGGCTATGGAGGCATATCATCAGACTTCGGTTTGTTGATAGTGGCTATTCCAGGCAAATGATAGGAGGCATCTCTCAACTTTACAACACTCAGAACATTGTTTGAGAGTATGTGTCCTTTGTGGGAAAGGAAGAAAGGAAGGGATCACACATAGGGTTTGTGCTTAACAATGTGAAGAATTTTCGGATCTGTTATGAGATTATGCATGCTGTTCTCAGACCTTCTGGATGCAAATTCAATCGGTGACTTACGGTTTGAGTTTTCTTCTCTATACTCTTGAGTTTATCTTAAACTGATTCGTTTTGAAGACAATTTTTTAGACAATTTTTATTTTCTTATATGTTTATAGGGAAGTGATATCAAGAAAGTGATAAACGGGCAGTCTAAACTAGTGTAAGGGACTGAATCTGAATTGTCTAGACTCTGTGTTCAATATGCTGGTAGGCACGAAGAATTTGATAGTGTGGATTTAGATAGGATTGTTTGGACTAACCATACGACGCTCGGGTAGATTGAGCAGTGAGATAAACATGGGAACCCACAGGATACACTAAATTAATACGCATCTAGAACAGTGGTTCAACTTTTCCTTGATGTATGGACTTATGTCCTTAATTCTGGTTCTGATAGGGCAACTGCGGGGTTCTAATAAAGTAGGTCTGTAGGAAATTATTTTCTTGCTTTCTATCTGTCAGTCATATGTTGCTTCCTCTGCGTGATTGGAAGAGATCCAACCTGCAATGCAACATATGAAACTCTATTTCTATGCACCTCTTTATCTATGCAATTCTTTCTATCTGTTAGTCATATGTTGTCTCCTCTGCGTGATTGAAATGATCCGACCTGGAACACATCATATGCAATATTCTACCTCTGAGTCCCTCTATCTCTGTTAGTCATATGTTGTCCCCTCTGCGTGATTGAAAGAGATCCGACATGGGACACAACATATGCACCTATTTCTAAATCTGACTTCCTCCTTAATAATTGTCTATTCACCTAAAGTAAGGAGTTCTTGATAATCAAGGTATATCGAGAAGTGGGGAACACGTTCTAGTGCAACTAAAATTGAACCATTTAGAGGTTGTTTGTAGATTTCGCTGCTTAATTTAAGTGGACAACAATACATGTGGTCGTCGTCAGCTGAATGGTTTATTTAGAAAGTTTGTCAATATCCTTCATGTTTAAGTGGACCACGATACCGGCAATTGACCAGATCTATTCATGAAAGCGAAGGTACTGATAAACAAGTTAAGACTGTCTCACAACTTTGATCCCAAATATTTTTTGTTTTTGTTAAATTTGTTCATAGTTTTCCTCTATGCACAAATTTAGGGGGAGAATTAAAAATATCAAAAATCAAAAAAAAAAAAATCAGAAAATCAAAAATCAAACAAAAATCAGAAAATTAAAAATCCAAAAATAGTCTAATATTCTGTTTTATTTCTTGTTCAGAAAAAATCAAAAATCCAAAAATATTTTTGTTTCTGTTTTATTTTTTTTTCAAAAAATATAAAAAAAATCCAAAAATATTGTGTGCTAAGTTTTCTTTTAGTTTTGTTTTGTCTTGAAAAGTGAATTCAGATGTAGACGAGACTCATGGAGACTGTATCGAGATTTCTGAGTCAAAGCTTCATCCGTGATCATCGAAGAATTCTCATTCGAAGGAGCAAGAAATGAAGACTATTCTTTCAACATTCAATCTTTCAACCCCAGAAGCAAGATGAAACTGACTTGAAGATTATGTGACAGATTGCATTGAAGCCTCCTCAATCAATTTGCTGCTATTCTTGTACTTGCTGAAGTGATCCAGAAGATTCGTTCTCTCTGATGTTCTCTCTGAAGATTCTTAAGCTGAAAGCGTTATCTTTCAAGAACCAGTACATCAAGCCTCCTCACGCAACGTGCGTTCAGAGTCAAATTCTGAAGAAAAGCCTAATTGCTCAAGATGAAGTCATTCATTGAAGATTCATCAAGTTCATCTTGAAGTTGTGAAGAATTTGAAGATTAATGCTTAAGCCAAGCTCCCAATGAAGATTGACAAGAAAAGCCAACTACTTTTTAGGGGGAGCTTGTTGGGTCAATTAGAAAAGAAAGCTATAAACCAAGGGGGAGATTGTTGGGTCTAAAATATTGTTTTATACTTTACTTTTCTAGGAAAATATATTTTTCAGTCATGTGATATGTGTTTGCGGTTATGTTTACGGTCGTGAACTGGTTCACGGCCGTGAACCTGTTCACGGCCCATGTTCCCCATATATATATATATATATATATATATATATATATATATATATATAGGTGTTAGGGGTGAAGAGAGGGTGATGAGCATATTGTAGAGAGAGAAAGTTAGAGAGAAGAAGAGTGTGTGTGAGAGAATCTTATGTGCTGGAGAATCAATCTTATTGAATACATCATAGATTCATCTTCTTCTTCTTCTCCTTCTTCTTCATTAGATCTGGCATCATCCGTTTGATTGGGATTCCGCACCATCAAACGGATCTGATTGATACACAAACAGATTGGGGACTTACAGGATTCCTCAGCAATATATGTCAGTAAGGCAACCATGAGGGGGATGGAGTACACTGGTGAACACATCGTTCACAAACACCTACAGGTTGCGAGCCTGCCAGCGTTCCACTAGACTGTCTAGAATAGTCCGTGGTCGTCATCTATACTCCGTTAGATGACTAAGTCAGCTTAAACATCGAGGCCTCTCATCATTTTAATTCATCGCTCATCATTTATTTCATCATCTATAACATCTACTCATCTTTACCCATCATAATTATATGTATAAAATACATATACAGTTTTAATCAAATAAAACATGTATATTTTGTTCATCCAGCATAGATATCAAGAACACATATAATATGCACACATAGTACGTAATTTATATTAAATACTTCATATCTATGTGTAAGTTGAAAGTAACTATGCACGCACTTGATATAAGAAGTGTATATTACAGATCGTAATTAGTTCTGAGAGTAACTTCCCGATCTCTTATTAGCTGAAATTTCCCTTTTTCAAAATATCTTCTAGTCTTTCTTTCTAAATTTATGTGAATTGTATGTTGCGAAATATAAAAAAAAATCATCCTATTTATACCCATGATGAAACGTGATCCCCAATCTTATCAAAATCAACACGTAACATAAATTTGGACACGTATGTATGATTATAATTATCTTAGTCATCTTGTAAAACTAACACGTATATTTTTTTTATTAAATGAAGTTGTACGATCACATATTTAAACAACACGTGTTATTTTTAATTAATAAAGTATGTACGACCTTTCTTATATTTCTTACACGTATGTTGGTTGTTGGTTTGGTTGGATCTTTCTTATATTTCTTACACGTATGTTGGTGGTTGGTTTGGTTGGATCATTTGCAATTCATAAATCAACTATAATTACATTTATGGTCCCTCAGTTATTCATGTATTAACATAATATATCCTTCAAGTTACACTATAGTCCCTTAACTATTTATTAATAAAAACATTATACCCTTTATAAAAAAATCTTATCCAAATCATTTAATTCGTTCTATCCAAACTTATAATCGATAACTAACGTCGTAAAATATATTTAGACAATTATTTTCGGGAGTTATATCTCGAAAATATATAAAATATATATTTAGTTCTCTTCTTTATATCGACAGACTCGTAATTACGGTTTCTACGACTTCATTTAGATTATTTATGCTAAATAATCTTTTATTTTTAAACGTTTATTCAGCCCTACGATTATTATATACACATAATATTTGTCAAATTTCCTCACATATACTTGAATAATTCATTTCACTTATTCATAAAAGGTTACAATCGTCGACTGACGTAAATACAAATTTTTATAATTATGCAAAGCGAGAAATGCGGCGTTACAATATATATATATATATATATATATATATATATATATATATATATATTAAAATTCCCAAAACATAATATTTAATGTGTGTAAAAAGAACGGGTGTTACAACTTAGGTGTGTTCGGTTAATGACCTAGGAAAGTAACAAACTTTGGTTTTTGTCCACATTTAGAAACCATGTTTTTTCGTACACGTTTGACCATTAAATTTGTTTAACATGTTCAAAAAAGAGTAATATAACTAGCATTTACCGGTGATATCACCCTATTACGAACATGTCAACTAAGTTTACTGGTCAAATGTATAGGAAACAAACATGGTTACCTGAATATGGACAAAAACCAAAGTTCGTTACCGGTTTTGGTAATATTAGGCTCTTTATGCTAATCACAAGTAGCCATAAGACCCATTGAGGCGGTCTAATGGTTTTGTTATATGATGACAACTAGGAATCAAGTCGGGAACTCACTAACTACACCTACTTCAGATCTACAATCTAGATCTAACACCAAGACCCGATGACCCGATTCCATGTCACATCAGCGTGTCTTATGACTAGTGCACTAAGCATAAATAACCTAATATTACCAAAACGAATAAGAAACTTTGGTTTTTGTCCACATTTAGGTAATCATGTTTTTTCCGTATACATTTAACCGACAAACTTGTTTGAACTTTTATAATACGATAATATCACTGGTAATTACCAATCATATTACTATATTTTGAACAGATCAAACATGTTTAATAGTGAAACATATATGAAAAAAAAACATAGTTACCTAAAGATTTGAAAAAAAAAATTTGGTTATTCTTAGAGCATCTCCAATGGTTAACCTATCCTATCACTTAATATTTTTGCCACATCATTAATCTAATATTTTGACTTCTATTTAAATGGGCTCTCCGATGGTTAAGCTTTTTCCATAGTTTTTTTTTATTTATTTATAAATTTAACTTATTATCCTTATCTATCTAAAATGTTCATACAATCTCCTCATTTAATTAATAGTGTTTAAACATATTATACTTGAATAGGAAATATTTTAAATTAAGATTATCACTAAAAATTAGTATATAAACATTTAATAAATGAAAAACTATGGTAGAAATAATTAAATAGTTAAATAAATGAAAAACATTTAAAACTACAATATTGTAGTGGTGTTGATTATGATGGCATGTGCGGAATTAGAAAAGATCTAGTGAATCATCAAGTAAAATCAAGAACACAATGAGTAAATAAATTTGTGTAAGCTCATATTAGATCTAGAAAGAATATACAAATGGGTTTGTACAAAGTTTCTCTCTCTAGTCTAACACTCCAAATGGTTCCTTACATAATGGGAGTCACTCACTTCCTATTTATAGGAAAGACTCAACCCATTTACACATACAAGAGGGTAAGCCTAAAACACTACATCCAAGAGTGACTTTGCACCCTAACATTCTCCCCCTCAAAGTTAGGATTGGATGTCCCGGCTTTAGTCTCCAACGAGCTAGCGCGATCAAGACCAAAATCCCCCTCGAAGTAACACCGATCTTCAAATCCACAAATGAATATTCGACAAACCCGAGAAGCTTCGAATACCCATCATTCTCCCCCTTTTTATAATCAAAAAATGATTATAAAACCCATTAAGGGTGAGAAGTGCCTGAGGAATAAACTTCACAATACTCCCCTTGATGTGTACCAAAAATGAATCACCAAAAATCTTGCACGGAAAAACAATCACGAAAAAGCCTCAAAAAAATTTCAATTTGTGAAATTTTTTGACTTTTTCGGTGAAAGTTGCAAGATTTTCCAAAATCCGGGTTAAAATCGTCACTTTCTGAATTCTGCAGGGACCCGTTGCGCCAAAAACAGTCAAATATGCGAAACTCTACCCCATTTGCGAAACTGGGCATAAAGCGTAAATTCGCACAAACTGCAGGGACCAGAACTGTAAAATCTTCATTATCTCAGCCCATTTTCGAATTTGGGTATAATTTGCCAAATTTTCGAAACTTCAGGGGCTAACTTCGAAATTTCTGTCTTATTTCTTCAAAACATTCGAAAAATAACCCCAATTGTCAAAGTTGCCAAACATTCGAAAGTTCAAGGGCCAATGTCGAAAATTCTTCTTTTTCATTCAAAACATACAAAACTTTGTTTATTCGTACCAAGTTTTGTAAAAGATGTCAAACTTTCGTAAGGTCAGGGGTCATTTTCGAAAATTCTGAGTTTCTTCCCCAATTCCCCAATTCGTAGGAATCCAGCACCATATGAACGAAACTTCACTGCACCATATTAACGAATGTCTGTTCTTCATCACTTCGTTAGAAATCCATAGCACCCATCGTATGAAATTTCGTACGAAATCATCTTCCCATTTTCTCTCTCCTCTTCGTTCAATCAGAGCACCCTTCGTACGAATTCACAGCACCAAAATTTTCTCTCTCCTCTTCGTTAGATTCAATTAGAGCACCGATCTAACGAAAAATTTTCACACTGATTAACGAAATTTTTGCATCTTCTTCACTTCGTTAGTTCAGTGAGGCAAATCAACCATTCGAACCTTAATACTCTGACTCCAAACTCTTCGTTATCAGATTCTCGACTCCGACTTTCGTTCTGTGAATCCAAAATACAAATCATCTACCCAATATCGATTTTTAGATTTCTCAAACATTCGACTATTACTCCTTTGAAATCGATTCCAAAATTCCACAATGAAGGCTGTTTGACCTTCAAACCGTCGACAGTCAATCCATCTGTTCTTCCCCAGTCGATTCGTTATTAACCCAATAGTCCAACGAATTCAAACTCAATCAAGTTTTCAGAATCAATTTCGACCTTACCAAGCAACACCAACCATCGAATCCATCACAATTTCGAATCATCAGTCACTGAAACGAAAGCTAAATAACCAATTTTGACTTTCCAGGTTGACTTGTATTTCATCAGTCGACAATCTCCAAATCAAATGCAGAAATGGACTCCAACCAAAATCGAAATCAACAATTAACACCAAATTGAACCTGATTTCGAAATCAAATAACCCAATCAACCAATTTCGACACCAAAACTTCATCAATCGATTATCAATTCCAGTAACAATATTTGAAATCGAATATCCTTAGAACATCACACAACAAGCTTTCACTATCGATCTGAGTACCATCGATTAAAATCAACATTGACATCGACCAACACACCGAAATCCACCATTCGATCTCAATTCAGTATCCAGTAATTGAACAAAGCAATTTTCAAATAAATTTCGATTCCAGTTCGCATCTCAGTGTAGAACCTTCAATTTTGACTTTTCTTTTCGTTGACCACGGTAATCATCAAATCGATTCTACCTAGTATCCACTTCGATGTTCATTTTATCCAAATATCAATCTATTATAATGATATTGATAGTGGAAATCAACAATCAGAATCAATGAAAGAAAATTGAGATGGTGAAACCAAAAATCGTGAATTGGAATATTCAACGAGAGTGACTTGGGCTAAGTGATACAAAAAATGAACAGTGAATAATAACATTGGACTCAAATTGTATCCAATGAACAGTAACGAGATCTATATCGATTAAAAAAAAATAGATCAGATGAACAGTAACAAGTTGGATTTTGGGCTCACGATTTAATCAAAACAAAAATCATGTTTGTATTGGCTTGATCTCATAAAAAATAATTGGATCAACAATTGGGTTAAAACAGATTAGATCCAATGAGGCAAATCGATCAAAAATGAAAAACGCAAAGAATGAATCGAAATCATGGACGTTTTGGAATCCATTTGAGAATTTGAGATACCTTTTTGACGAATCGTGTTCCATTTTCAACGAACGAATCAAATTTAGAAGATCTTGGTTCTTTTGTTGGAATGAGAAAATCTCAAATTTGAACATTGTACCACCCATTATGCGAGATGTACAACTCGTTCTTCGTGTTCTTCAACGATCCAAGAACATCTTCAAAAGAACCACCAACACATTTGGGTTTTGACTTCAAATTCAATGCAACATTTGGAGATTGTTGCTTTGGAACCCAAATTTGTTTTACGGATTTCGGCTTCACAACATTTGACGATTTTTGTGAGTAAACCCGCTTGTTTTTACGTTTGATCTTCTTCTTCTTTTTCTTTCTCATTTTTTTGCATCTTGAAGACTTGATTTCATGAACAAACCCACTTTCCACAACTTGAACTTTGTGAGTTTGAATCAAATCTTTTGGAGTTTGATACTTGTGAATTTCTTGGATCACCGGCTTCCGATAAGGAATCATTCCTTCAAACGAATCACAAGAACACAAAATATCATCGGTTTGAACTCCAATCGAGCAAAAAAAAAATTTCATCATGAGAATCAACTTGAATCTTCTTATCATGAACTTCAAGAACATCAAGAACATCACATTGAACTTCTTTTTCTCGAACATCAAGAACATGATGATCACCATCAAGAACATCTTCAACAAACTTAAGATCATTAAGATCACTTGGGTTTTCAACAAGAGAAATGTATCTTTTATTAAACAAATCTCTTTCTTCTCCTTCTTTTTGGTTATCACTACGAACTAACATGATAATGAAAAGATCATACAAGCATTCAATCTTTGAAAGTGGTTGAAATACCAATCTTCCATGAACATCCTTCAAACCTCCATAAGAAACCATAGAATCCAATGAAATCAACTTGTTTAACACCAACCCATAATATTGATCTTTATTGACTTTGTATTTGATATCTTCAACGATCACAATCCAAGAATTGTAAGGCAAATTCACCATGATCACAAAAACTTGAAGATTTCTAGAGAGAGAAAGTGATTTTAAATGGGTTTTCTAGAGAGAGAAAGTAAAAATCACTTGAATTCTAGTGAAGAAAATCGAATTATGAGTAGAATCAAAGATGAATTCGATTTCTAGAATCCAAACTCTCCAAATCACGAAGATCAATGATCAAAAAATGAATCACCAAATCAAGATTGCCATCAAGGATCAATTCTTGATCCAATCAAGAACACCCGCTCTGATACCAATTGTAGTGGTTATAGAACATGGTTTGGCATGCAGAATTAAAGATTGCACAATTCGTAGCTTTTCAACCTCAACCTCTGCTTCAGCTTTCTTTTCCTCCTTTGACTTTTCGACCACAATCGTTTTGCCTTTGTCTTTAACTGAGGGATTATTCACAACTTCCTTAGGATTCGAACTGCTGCCACCTTCCCCAATCACAATTCCTTTGGAAATAGGTCTTGAAATTGGCTTCGTTGAAATTGGCATTGTTGTTACAATAGTCGAAGTAACTGGCTCAGCAGTTGACATGATTGGTTTTGTTATTGGAATTTTCGAAGAAAACACCTTTCCAAACAACCTTTGCATCTACATGCAAATCTTCACCACCAGCCTTCGTACCACCAACATTCTTCTCTCCCCCTTGCACCCCTGTGAAAACAGATATAAATACACAAAAAGTAGAAGGGGTTAGATGCTTATTGAGTGGTCAATATAAATACACAAAAAGCAATCAACTCAACTCCAATAATGTTAAATGGAAATAACACCCTGCTCCCGAGTATCACTTAACGAAAGAAGAGAACGAAAGTCAGAGGATTTGGAAGGAAAACAGAGAAGATTGGCGCTCCCTAGTTTTTTTTAGAAGAGAAGAAAAGAAGAGAAGGAATTTGAGCAGATTTGTATCGTTCCAAACTTTCCTCCCAAATTAGGAGGAATTGGAAAAAAAGAAACGCATGGAAGATAAAAAGTTGCATTATGACGAAAATACCCTTAACCTAATAATAAAGGGATACGTTCCCTGTCTTCTGTTCTACCTTCTTGATCGCCTTCTGCCTTGTTCTCTGTTACAAACTGATACGAAAGTTCTTGTTCTTCTTGTGTTCATTTTTTTTTTGTTATTCTTCTATTCTCTGTTCACCTTTTTTTTGTTAGTCTGTGTTGTTACTCTGTCCTTGAGATGTTGCATCTTTACAGCTAGTTCTTGGTTTCTTTTCGAAATTGAACATGATTTCTTGTTGATTCTTCTTAGTCAACTGTTTGTTCTTGGTTTGATGGTGTGTTGGAATTATGATAGTGTGAGTTTGTACACTCAAATGGTGGTTGGAATGGATAATTGTCAATCAACCATAGTTATTGTAGGTTTGCATAAATTTAACTTCCTGGGCAGGGTGTTCTTTGTCATTGAGATGCCTCCATAACATTGTATCAGAATGACTGTTTTGCCCCTGCTTAAAAAATGTATTTCAACCAATTCCTTTGACAAAATCTGTGAATGATGTGTACCACAAGAACATTGTACTTAAGTAATTTAAATAACATTTTTTGGATCTCTATGCAATAATCTATAAATCAACTGTTTGGCTTGAAGGCTTACCTGGATTACATTCAAATTCTTTTCGGTTTCAAGAATGATATTATGTTTGATAATAGCTAAACTTAAAATCTGATTGGGTTGAATAATATTATGATTGGGTTGAATGATATTATGTTTGAAGGCAGTGTACCGATAAAACATTTCATATAGAAGAATACCTACAAAGAACAACCATTTATTTAATAACATGAAGGGTATAATTGTCTTTTTTTTACTTTCTTTTCTTTTCCTTTCAACCCGGGAGCACCTAAAATGAATATTTTATTTTCCTTTCTTTCGAACTCGGGAGCACGGAATATTTTACTCTTTTCGCTTCCTTTCTTTTCTTTTCTCTCCTTGTTCTTCCTTTCTTTTTCTTTTCTTTCCTCTAATGAACTCGGGAGCAGGGTATAAGTGAAACAAGCCATATGAATCAATAAAAAAAACTTAGGTCATGACACTTTTTCTTTTCTTTTCTTTTCTACGAAAGGCTTTTTTTTGGCATTTATTATCTGTCAAAGATGTTTGTTTCCTTTCATCGATTGCATCCTTCCACCCGTCAGTCTCTCCACACCGGCCATCCCTCCGGCCGACGTCGGTCCTTGCTCAGCCTCCGTCGCTCCACATCACCAGCGCCGCCGATCAGGTACGGTCTTTTCTGTTTCTCTTCGTTCTCTTCTCTCGTTTCTCTTTTCTTCTCTCGCTCTCAATCTACTCCACGACATTACCGCCCCTTCTCCCTCCCACTCCAATCTTCAACCCTCCGCCAACGACAACGCTGCCAGCCCCGTCAGCGACACCGCTGCTGCTTGCCCCGCCAGCGACACCGCCTCCGACATCCCCGCCATCGTCGCCTCCCTGTTTCACCGACCTGATGCTTCACATCTTCCCGTCTCTTTCTATCCCGATAATACTCATACCTTCTGTTATACATTCATCTGCCCCTCTACCACCGACCGGTCGCCTGTTGTCATCGTTCTCATCATTTTCGATTTTGGATTTTGGATTTGGCATTTATATTTTCGTTTATCTGTTTTAGGGTTTCCATATATGACTTGAAAGGCGATAGACTTGTTAACAAAATGACAATGTTATTACCGAATCTGTCTTCAAACATGGTAAAAGCAAGAAGGTAGAACAATTTGTGTAGGTTTTATATTGCTCTCAACATATATAACTGTAGTCATAGACAGCTTGTAATTTCCCATCTACAGACAAAGATCCCTTGGCTGAAATTTGATACACTCAGCATCTTTTAATGACTCAGTGTTGTCACTGCTTTCATATATACTCTTGCACTTAAGTTTAAGTTTTCTGAGTCAGTAATATACAGATTTTTGTATCAGTTTTTAAAGTATGTGATCTTGCTCCAAGGAGACTAGGTTCATGACAGTTCTCCAATGAACAACCATTTTTTGTTCACCATCACGTCTGGACAGAAGGGTAAAATGGTCACTTACCATCATTCAGAGGGTTGGTTCATCCGGTCCAAAAAAGAAACAACCTTTGTTAATACAATGCTTTTCTCGAGACAACCATCATTTATCTTGATTCTTGACAACACTTGATGGAAAAGAGAAAAGAAACAAGCTCTATTACATATTTTATATGATTGAACCTTAAAACATAAAACATAATGTTTTTTTTTGGGAGCAGGGCTTGAAGAACAACCATGGTAGCGCCATCTTCAGGGTCCAGTTCACTCAAGGAGTATTTAAAAAGATACGAAAATAATGAGGAGGAGGAGAAGAAGAAGAAGAAAAAGAAAAAGAAGATGAAAACTAAGCCTGATATGAATGGTGTTCTTGTTGTTGATGAGGATCCTGTTTGGCAAAAGCCATTTCAGGTTGAAGAAGAAGATGATGAGTCACAAGGTATGCCAATAAAATTTCTTGTTCAGTAGATTTCTTCACCTATGATTTTAATGTTCTTTGTTAAAATATAAAGGGCCAAATGTGTACTTTCATTTATTTGTGTATTATAGCATCCTACTTCCATTTTCATTCTATAACAACATGGTGCTTTCACTTCTTTTCTTATTAAGGTATTGGATTTTGAACAAAACAACCCGATTATAGCATTGTACATTCAGTTTATTTTCTTCTTAGGACATTATAGTTTAAAAAATCCACCCAATTAAAAATTGCTTTGTATTTGGATAATGGTGCTTTAGTTTAATATGTAGATTTTTTAAAGTACAATGTTGTAACAGGAAAAAATGGAAGTAGGAGGCTATAGTAAACAAATCAAATGAAATTATATTGCTACTTCTTGCATTTAACACAATATAAAGTACTAAAATAAAAGGTAGAAATAACATGTACTTTCAGTTCTTTCTTGTAAATGTATTGTACTTTGATGAATTTACCCAATTATATTCATAGCAATGCAAATTGCTTTGTCTTTAGATGATATTGCTATAAATATAATTGGTAGATTTTCAAAGTACAATAATGTAATAGGAAGATGCTTTATAAATAAATGTACATTGCTACCCAATTATAATCACCCTTGTAATGTACAGATGAAGAGAAGCCACAAGTTGATGAAGATATTGAAGTGAAACGAATGAAAAGATTAGAGCAACTTAAAAGCCGGCGCCCTTTTGGTGCTATTTCTGAAGATGGAAGCGGTTGGGTTCCCGTGTCTGATACTGCTAAAAATTCCGACATCTCTCCGCCACGTAGACGTAGGGCCCGGAATGATACACCGGAACCGGAATCAGAATCCCAACATATAACGGAATTGAATTCCGACATGTCCCCACCCCGTAAACGAAGGGCCCGGAATGATACACCGGAACCGGAATCCGATCCCGATCTTTCTCCTCCTCGGAAGGGCCGCAGCCGAGAGTTTGATATTTCTCCTCCTCGACGGGGGCATAATCGTCCAAATGAAGATCTTTCTCCCCCTAGAAAACCTATCAAGGAATCGGAGAGGCCAAAAACTGGTTTAGTCAGTGGTAAAGATATAAAAGAAGAAATTGCTAAAACAAAAAAGGAAGATTGGTTGAGGTAATCATATCTCTTCTTTGTTATTTGCTAATGGGTTTTTTTTTGTCCCACAATAAAGGTGGACTCGCTCTCGTCTGTGCAAAAGACATTGATACCCTCCGTATCCTTAGTATTGAAAGTGCACTTAATAGATCTGGAAGGGATTAAATAATCTTTTAAGGGCTATTTTCGATGATGAGAATGTGGAGGGCATTAACGTCTTTTGCACATATGAGAGATTGTGAGCTAGTCCCTGGCCCACTTTTTTAGATGGGTCAAAAAAAATTACATTTTTGTCCCAATCAAACTCTTGTCTTGTAGAAGGTCAGAATTACCCCTCTCCACTTGCTGAATTATATTACTTGCAGGTTTCAGAAAATGGATCCTTCTATAAGTGGGCGAAATGCTGAAGGCGTACGTCGTGATAAGAGAACTGGTTAGTTTTAAATTCCTAAATACTATTTGTATACACTATACAATACAATGTTTTTGACTATTTCTTGTTAAAAATAAAATTTTAATTCCACTTGTGGTTTTTTTTTATTTTATTTTATTTTATTTCAGGGGAACGCCTGACAAAGGACCAGATCAAAGCACTTCAAAAGGAAGATGAGAAGCCAAAGGTACTCCACTGTTAGTTTTCATGTATAAAGTTTTATATTTTGAAATGTCTCAATTCTCAAATTGGTTTGTGCATTTCTGTTCATGTTGTTGTAGAATTATTTTCACGTACTAAACAGACTTAAAATAGTGCAAAATTAATTTTAATCTTTAACATTATGTTATTGAAGTATACTAAAAAAATTTTAAGCACGGAAAACAACTGATAAGAACACTAAACAAATAAGAAGGAATCCTGCTTGTATAATAATCTGTAGTTGATTTGTTAATTATGGTGCAATTATTATATTTCTAATACATAATGTTACTTAAGTTGTATTCTTATTTAACAGAAGTATTTTGAACAGGAGATAAAACTGGAATGGGGCAAGGGTTTGGCTCAGAAACGGGAAGCAGAGGCAAGGCTGCAGGAATTGGAACTTGAGAAGGCTAAACCATTTGCAAGAACAAGGTAAATAATGTCTATTTTTAAAAGCTTTAATTATATTTCATGTACAACACATCTTAAAGATTCTTATTGGAGATCTCTACATCTTTTATAATCATAATACATATCAATGGACTGAACAACAAATCTGAAAATCATGTCCGACTGTTAAGACTAGTAAGATCAAGGATGTTTGCATGTTCTTATTTATCTCTATTATATTTTGAGATATTTTACATTTTAAGAAAAAACTAATCAAATTAATTGTCAATCAAACATTAACATTTTACTATAAAAAACATACACACCCTTACTGGATGCATCTTTTTTTTTTTTTTTTTTTTTCTATTTCTTCAGAGATGATCCGGATCTTGATAATATGCTGAAGGACAGAGTTAGATGGGGTGACCCCATGGCACATCTAGTGAAGGTCATTAAGTTAAACCCTAAACCCTAATTAAAATTCAACCGACTGAACTGATATTATTTGTGTAATGTTTCAGAAGAAGCAATCAGAAGTGATTCTTCCAGATATAGGAGACAACGAGAGGATGAAAGAATCAGGGTTTATAGTTCCTCAACAAGTCCCTAATCACAGCTGGTTGAAGAGAGGCTTTGAGGCTGCACCAAATCGCTATAATATCAGACCAGGACGACACTGGGATGGGGTTGACCGCAGCAACGGTTAGTCAATTTTTTTTTTTTTTTTTTTTTTTTTTAACTTATATCAGCAATGTACTTTTTTTTGTTACATAATACATATTGCTATCATTAGTAAAAAATCAAAGTACTTTGCTATACTTTTAATATTTTCATTAATTGAATTTATTTTTGAATTGATGTTTGTTTGTTTTGCAGGATTTGAGAAGCAAATGTTCAATAGACAAAATGAGAAACAAGCTACAGAAAGAGAAGCTTACTTGTGGTCGGTAGCTGATATGTGAAGTCTGCTAAAATGGGAAATATTGTGCTTGTTTTTGCTTGCTTTTAATTGTCACTATTGATGACTTTTGTCTTGTATTTTAATTAAAATTTGGATTGAAATGACGCAAATGGTATATGACTACGAGTAAAAGCATATAACTGCATGACCGCTTCGATCAAGTTGTATATGTATTATCATCAGGGCCATATTGAACTTAGATTTGAATAAGTATTGAAACTAGGGTTAAGTGTAACCATATGTTCCTTTTCTTATGATTTATCCAACAAAGTTAATTTTTTTAGAAAATATAGCGTTAATACCATAAAAATCATTATTTATATACACTCGTTTTGATTTAACCCTTTTTTTTTTGTACTTATTTGCCATTATTTGTGTTGACACTTTATGAAAAGTCAATGACTCAATGGTAGCCGTTGTCATTGGTTTAGCATGTAAGCCTCACTCTTTATATACCCAAAATCGTTATTCGTCCCAAATACTTTCATTCCCTTTTCATTTGGTGTTCTTCCTCACGCATCATCCGTCTTCTTCCCCATGGCTTCGTCTTCTGTGACAACCATCAAAATTCGAGACAGTTCTAGATTTAAATAAACTTAGTTGCACGTATAGGCACGACACATACTAGACTTAGTAACTAAAAGCTAAGTTATAACCTACTAGAAACTTGGAAACAATTAGAAACAATGGATAGTGTACTTAAATTTCATATTGATATGTGAGTTCTACAACTATTTAACTATAGTGATGGATGATATTTATGGTTTTTACTAATGAATTAAAATGAAATTTTTGGACTATATTTTTGGGATGTTCCAACATCACTTGTAGGAGCATTTGCATGTGTTATATTTCAAATACATTGTAATTTATTTTGAAAATTTGTTCAAACTCATTGTAAATTATAATACTTTTTAATACTATGGTTAGTGTTGTCTTTTAACTTTTGCTAAGAGACCCTTTATACTGTCGCGTCCCGTGTTTCCGCTTTAGCGGGGTGTGACAGAAATGGTATCAAAGCTGAAGGTTATAGAGAATACCGGTTTTCCTTTGGAGAAACACAACTATAGCTAAAAAATTTCAAAACGCTCTAAAATACTGAACATACTACTGGTATAACTAATTCGAGTACGCATTATTGGACTTTAATTAAGTATAGCCTGGCCAACTATGCTTAATTAAGGAAAGTTAATGCGAGGCTGGAAACGGTTATAGTAGAATTATGTTCAAAACGATTTTCAACTTAAACTTTTGAAAAAAAAACAATTTTTCGATGTGCGTATGGGCATTGCATATTATAGGCATTCATCTAGGTACACTTAAAAACTAAGTGCACTTTTATCACAATGTCTTTATTTAGAAATATTATTATACTTATCAAGTGCTAGGCTAACCAGTTAGGTTATATAACTAACCACTCTAGGAGCAATCCACTTAGTACCGAGAATGAGTATTCCTTGGTAGCTATTGACTTTAGACGTAAGGTTAGTAGCTAGATAGACACTAGTAATAATCCTATGTCGAAACCAATACCAACTATACCTCAATACCTCTTCATCGTCTTCATACTAGAGTTACAAATAGGAAAAGCGTTCCGATACCGACACGGATGAGAATTGGAGCATCACGTAAGGAGGTAGATGAGTCGCCACTAAGCAATCACTTGGATACCATTGGTGGGCATTCCGGATTCGACTCACGAGGAGACACGGAGGTCTAACCTATTATTACTAATATGTGAGACCTTCTTTCTACGCTACGATTTAACTCTAGGTTTTTTCCACCTTGAGCTTAAAACATAACATAGGATATCCCTTTGACCCAAAAGTTTTTCTTTATGTAGTTCTTACCCTACCATATTTACTTCGAATATCCTAATTCAAGCACAAACCATTCCCCTTATGACAAAAACTTACAAGGCTTAGTTCGAGGCCCCAGATGCACTGGTGATTATCACAAGTATACTATCATCTTACACTTTCCAAACTAGTAACATATTTCACACCCAACATCTAACCTTAAATTTTCATGACCCGATCAAACACCGCACTACTTCGTTGTACGAATCCTTCCTACAAATTTCAAATCCTCCTTCGAACCTTATTATTTTCATACATTCGTTTGGGCCTTAGCGACATTACTAACATTCATATCGTTATAAATGATTACATCCTCCTACGAACGTGAGCCAGACGCCAAACCTATAACATAACCTTTGACCCCGATAAAAGGCATGGAACTGTATCTACACCATAAAACGTTTTACAAACAATTTTTCTTGTCCTTTATTTTGGGGAAAAGACACCAGTACTCGCCTTATACTCACCTTAGTATTTAGGTACGCTCAACTACACTAATATACCCATTCCTTACTTTTTAATCTTCAATCAAAAACCTATTTCATTTCACTGGTTTTATCTACCGTAAGTACAATAATTTGTAATCACTTCATATAACTTAGTAGACCGTTCCTAACAATGTAAGCTATATTTCTCGCTAAAAACAACCAACTTTACTTTTGATAACTTGCTTTAACTTAACACTTTTCTTCAAAACTCAATTTAACTAATATTGGTTTTAACCTTGCTATTTCATTTTTATTTCAAATCCATTTCAATGGATAGATGTGCTTTTTAAGGGCATATAAACCATTTTAAACATTTCTTACCATTTTGGCATGTTTTCGAAAAACTTAGACACATTTTCTTTTATAAAAGTGTTTAGACTCTATGCTATAAAACTTAAACATATGACATTGAAGTTCATATTATGTGTAAAAGCTTCATCGAATCTTCAAACCACTTTTGTTTTGACTCTTTTGACCACTTTCTCATTTAGGCATTATACTTTACTTAAATGTGTTTTCTTAAAACCCAACATAATATTTTTACAACTTTCTACTCCAAATGTGTTTATAAGACATCACTAATGCATACATTTCAAAACATACCTTATTTCTATATTTTATTACAAATTATTTATATAATCTATAAAGTTTCTAGATTTTACCGCATTGCAAAACTTAGTGTTTACTTTTAAATTTCCGGTGACACACTTTAAACAATGTATAATTATTCTTCTAAATATATTGAGTCTTTATCTTATCTGTTTTAAACATTGTTGGACTCCAGTCTAAAAAGTCAAAATTGTTATATTTTCAATTACTAGTTTTAGTGCTTCTTCTTTTTCACAAATGGAGTTTAACGTAATAGATAACTCATGATTTTTAGCAAACACTTTAAAACTTCCACATGTCTATTTAATCACCAGCATACATCAATGATTGAAGTTTGAAATTGTAACATACACGTTTATAATCATGTATAATTATCGTGTTTTGTAAGCTTGATAGCTTAAAAGTAAATATTATTATATAATATATGATTTCGAGCGTTGAGTTCTAACAAGATAGTTTTATGAGACTTGAAGTAAAACAATGTTTAGAATCATTCGGAAAATATTGGAAGTCTTATGAGATTCCGATCAAAAGTCAACTATTGAAATTAACGAAAATATAAAGTTGGAAATAAGTAAAAATAATGTTATTGAAAGTTGTAGATTATCTCGTTAGAAACATTTAAGCAAAAACCTCATCGAAATCCGAGTTATAACGAAGAAGTTATGACTCGTTAAAGTTTCGCGACAGGATCGGCATGACGACATATGACGTAAAAAGTGAGTTTTCAATAAACTACTTTTTAGCTTTAGTGATCTAAATGAAAGTCGTAGTATTCGTTAAACCGGTAATTTTCATAAAAAGAACGTCCAAATCTGACTTCGTATGAGGAAGTTATGATTTATCTAAGATTCGGCATATCAGTATACAGCCCGAAACTCGAAATAAAGATCGAGTGATTTTTACCGACACAACTTAAATGAGAATCGAAGATCTTGTTAATAGTGGTTCAACGGTAAAAAGACAGACGAAAACGGATGTCAGATGAAGAAGTTATGAATTTTTAACGGACTTTTCCTATCCCGACCCGTTAAAAATATAATATTAAAAATAAAGTCAAAATTAGCCGACGGAATCTAAACGAAAGTTGTAGAGTATAATCTCACCTACGCGTGGATATAAAGAACGTCAAAAACGGAGATCGTATGCGAAATATATGAAATTTTGAAGTTTATGGCACAAATTACGAGGCTGGACCGGAGAAGTACGCCCAGCGTACTTCGTACGTACGCCCAACGTACTACGAAGACACGTATCAGCCACCTAGTTTTTGCGCATGATGGACGCGTGTCCTAACTCAGCCACGTCCGAGGCCCGGGTTCCGATCAGAAGCCACGTCTTACTCTACGCTCGGCGTACCGAGGAGTTACGCTCAATGTAGAGCATCAGAAGCCAGTACGCCCAACGTAGTCAGGTGCTTCAGACCACTATAACGGAAGCAAGGTTTTTCGAATTTTGTTTACAATTTTGCCTCTCTTTCACCCTCTACTCTCTCTCAAATTACCCTAACACCCCCCGAAGCCTAGGGAACTACCCCAACACCCGAAGCAAGTCCCGGCGCACCGAAGACCCCGAGAAAATAATATTTTCAGTCGAAACTCTGCCCACACAAAGCTCGGTTTTCAAGTATAATCCCCGGTTTCGTCAAAGAAAGTCATTTTTAGGAACAAAGTGCTGCCCAAATTATCATTTTATCATTCGGTTATTTCACGGTGAGTTCAATATAGGGACAATTATATGTTATGTGTTATATGTTCAATGTGCTTTCCTGTGTTATTCTGGTTTTATGTCTTTGGCCATGCAGAGCATGTCTCGTATCACTTCTGGTATTGTCTTTGTGCCTTTGGCCATGTAGAGCATGTCTCGTATCACTTTTGGTATCGGCATCGGGCTAGGTAGGGCTGAAAGCCTGTATATTCTAGCAAAATGATAATTAGAAATTGTTTATTTTCTATGCCACTTGGGCTGAAGTCTTATTGATATATATCATGTTGAAATTGTTGTATTTCATTGATTGTAAATCTTTGAATCAGATTATTGATTGATATGGAAAGCATGTCATATGATTCACATATGCTTTTGTTGTTTTTTGTCCCTCCTTGCTCCTGTCATATATATATATATATATATATATATATATATATATATATATATATATATATATATATATATATATATATATATATATATATATATATATATATATATATATATATATATATATGACATAGCGTTATTTTGTAACTATTATTGAACTCACTAAGCGTCACCCGCTTATCCCTCTCAGTGTTTAACTATTGCAGGTGATAAGCATCCAGTATAGTTATGTTTAGTAAGAAGATGTAGAATAGTTAATATTATCACTTTTGTACTTAGTGTATAAATTCCTGGGTAGTTATGTAATATATAAAACTTTGTAAAAATCTTAATAGTCGGTTTGTATCCAGTCTTTTGTAATAAGACCACTAATGTAAATTATAAATATGCATGTAGCATGTTTTTGACGTTATGATATTGTTAAGTAAGAAGTGGGTCTTTCAATCATGGTATCATAGCAGTCCTTTAAGTGAACTAAATACCACAAATTGGTATTTAGACTTAAACCGTCATAAATTCAATATATGAACGGATTCATTGTGGGTATATGGATAGAAACCATAGGAAAGCCTTAAGTAAAGTATTAGGTAATAATAAATCCTAATATTCTAAAATACTATGTTACTCCAAATTTTCAGAACAATGGCTGAACAGGAGGGTAGCCATACACCAGAAGTGGGTAGAGATCCTCATCCTGATGAAGGAGATACTCCAGTATCCCCTCGTGAGAAGCGATTCTTGGGTAAACTTACTGGTGTTATTCGGCAGACTCTCGAAGAACACAAAAAGGATAATGATAAGGGTAAAGAGAAAGCCACCGAAGAATCTTCAAGAGAGAAGGCGAAACGTCCCTCATTTAATGGAGTTTTCAGGTGCCCTTAATCCCATTGTTGTTCTTACCTGGATCCAGAACACAGAAAAAGTATTTCGTATCTCTCATGTGATTAATGAAGACAAGGTTAATTATGCTTCCGCAATGTTCAACGGAGAAGCCTTGGTCTGGTGGGAAGCAACATTTGAAGCTCTCAACGAGTATGACCATGAGAATTTATCTTGGGAGATGTTCAGAACTCGCTTGCTAGAAAAGTATTGTCCTCTAGACATGAGGGGAAGACTGGAGAAAGATTTCCTCGAACTTAAGCAAGGAGGAATGACTGTGAATGAATATGAAACTCAATTCAATCAAAAAGCACGGTATGCTACAAAGTATATTCCAACTGAAGACAATAAAATTCAATTATTCATGGAAGGATTACGATATGAAATCCACGATTTCGTCAGAAATCGAGATGTTCTATAATTTGATAAAGCTGTTGAGTATGCCCGAAAGCGCGAGCATGACTTAGAGATACGTGGTGCCACTCTTTCTGTTCCGAAGCATCCACGTGTTGATCGAACTGTTCCTGTTTACTCTATTCCATCAGCTCAATCCATTCGATCTGATCCTGGAAAACAAGTACCATCTCATAATGCCTCTCGTGGCCGCGGTAGGTTACAATATTTTTCTCTTCAGTCACCATCGTGTCAAAAATGTGGAAAGAATCACCAGGGCCAATGCAGAACAGAAAAAGAATCGGTGATCTATTATGGATGTGGAGAAATGGGCCACATGAAGCCCGTTTGCCCGATGAAGAATGTTACATGCTTTGCTTGTGGTATTACTGGCCACAGGAAGCGCTTCTGCCCTACTCTTACTAGCCAAATGGCGGGAATTCAAGCTTCTATTCAACAACCGGCGAGAAGTCAAGATTCTGTTCAACAACCAAAGAGTACTCCAACTAAAAAGGAGGAGGTGCCAAAAGCTAAAGGCCGTGCATTCCAGATTACCACAGAGGAGGCACGCGAAGACCCGAATGTTGTGACTGTTACATTTCTCATCAATTCTAGACCTGCTCACATCTTATTTGATTCTGGTGCCTCAGATTCTTTTGTGTCTCATGAATTTGCGCGTTCTTTTCAATTTGCTTGCTATGCACTCGCTCAACCATTTCATGTAGATACAACGGGAAGTATATCATTACTTGCTGATAAAGTATATAGAGATTGTGTCATAGAAATTGAAGGTTATAATTTTCTTGCTAACTTGATTCCTATCTCCTTGCCCAACTTTGATATTATTCTCGGCATGGATTGGTTGTCAAAGAACCGTGCAGAACTCTTGTGCTATGAAAAGATGGTACGCATTCCTATTGAAGGAGAGAATCCTATTTATGTCTACGGTGAACAAAGACTTAAAATCTATATCGAAGGGGTGTTCTACTTATCTGGCCTATACAATTGATATCTCAAAAGAGGAGAAGAAAACTGTAAATGATGTTCCCGTTGTTAATGAATATCCTGATGTTTTTCGCGATGATTTGCCTGGACTTCCTCCGGATAGGCAAGTAGAATTCCGAATTGACCTTGTGCCTGGTGCTGCCCCGATTGCAAAGACTCCTTATCGTCTTGCACCAGCTGAGATGAAGGAAATGATGATTCAACTGTAGGAATTACTTGACAAGGGATTTATTCGACTGAGTACCTCTCCTTGGGGTGCTCCAATATTATTTGTCAAGAAGAAGGACGAATCGATGCAAATGTGTATTGATTATCGCGAGCTAAATAAGGTAACTATCAAGAACAAGTATCCATTACCTCACATAGATGACTTGTTTGATCAACTTCAGGGTGTTAGCTATTTCTCAAAGATTTGAGGTCTGGCTATCATCAGTTGAAAGTACACGAGCAGGATGTACCGAAGACTGCTTTCCGTACTCGTTATGGGCATTTTGAATTCCTTGTCATGCCATTCGGTTTGACAAATGCTCCTGCTATATTCATGGATATGATGAATCGGGTATGCCGTCCAATGCTCGATAAATCTGTCATCGTATTCATTGATGATATTCTAATCTATTCCAAGTCTAAAGCTGATCATGCCATTCATATTCGTGAAATATTAGAACTTCTTCGAAAGGAGAAACTATATGCTAAATTCTCAAATGTGAATTTTGGCTTCGTCAAATTCAATTTCTCGGCCATGTGATTTCTGGCGACGATATATCAGTAGATCCTACCAAAATTGAAGCCATTCAGAATTGGGAAGCACCCTGTATTGCTTCTGAAATTCACAGTTTCTTGGGTCTCGCGGGGTATTAACGGAGATTCATTAAAGACTTTTCACGCATAGCTGTACCTCTCACAAGTCTTACACGAAAGGAAGTAAAGTTTGAATGGGGTGAAGCCCAAGAAAAAGCTTTCTCAACTCTAAAAGATCTTTTGACTCATGCTCCGATCTTATCACTCCCAGAAGGTGATAATGATTTTTCCGTGTATAGCGATGCTTCAAGGTTGGGACTCGGTTGTGTATTGATGCAGCGTGGTAAAGTAATAGCCTATGCTTCAAGACAACTGAAAGAGTATGAAAAGAATTATCCCACCCATGACCTTGAGCTCGCTGCAGTAGTATTTGCTCTAAAACTTTGGAGACATTATCTTTTTGGTACAAAATGTCAATTGTTTACTGACCACAAAAGTCTCAAGTATATATTCAATCAGCAAACTTTGAATATGAGACAACAGCGAGCCATGGAGCCGATCAAAGACTATGACTGTGAAATCCTGTATAATCCTGGAAAGGCCAATGTAGTTGCCGATGCACTTAGCAGGAAGATTTATCATAATAGTGTGTGCTATGTTATTACCCACACTACCGTAAAGTTCACTATTCTTGGTGAACTAAAAAATGGCAAGTAGAAGCCTTAAAGCCAGAAAATGTGAAGAAGGAAGGGATGGTACATTATGCTGATATTTTACTTGATGATCCACATGGACTGAAAGTATTTAAGAATCGGCTATGGATTCCAAAGATTGGTGGATTAAGACAGAAGATTTTTGATGAAGCCCATAAGTCTAAACTGTCAATACATCTTGGTACAATAAAATGTACTATGATGTACGGGCTGATTATTGGTGGCCTAGATTAAAGAGAGACATTGGAAGATACGTGCAGGAATGCTTAATATGATTACAAGTCAAAGCGGAACACCAAAAGCCATACGAAAGTCCAGAAGGTATTAATGTCCCCATGTGGAAATGGGAGGATTTGTCCATGGATTTTATTACCAAATTGCCAAAGACCGCGAGACAGAATGATAGAATTTGGGTAATTGTCGACCGACTAACTAAGAGTTCACATTTTCTTGCCATGCGTGAAACAGCTCCAATGGAGAAATATGCACAAGTATATTTAGATGAAATTATTGCGATACATGGCGTGCCACTAAAGATTATTTCCGATCGTGACATTCGCTTCACTTCTCATTTTTGGGCAAGTATGCAACGTGAATTGGGATCTCGAGTTGCTCTCAGCATAACTTATCATCCCTAGACAGATGGTCAGACGGAGAGAACAATCCAAACAGTAGAAGATGTGCTTCGTGCATGCGTCTTGGAGTTCGGTGGTAACTGGGATAAGTACTTACCTCTTGTCGAATTTTCATATAATAACAGTTACCACACTTCAATCAAAATGCCACCATATGAAGCACTATATGGACGTAAATGCCGTACTCCATTATGTTGGCGTGATGTAGGACAGAAAATCCTTGGAGGCCCTGAAATGATTCGAGACACCACTGATAAGATTCAAATTGTACGAGAAAGAATGAAAGCGGCCCAAGATCGACAGAAGTCCTATACAGAAAAGAGAAGATGACCCATAGAATTCCAGGTGGGTGATTTCGTAATGCTGAAGGTATCCCCATGGAAAGGCATTATGCGATTTGGGAAGAAAGGAAAACTAAGTCCTAGATTTGTTGGTCCTTTCAAAATCATCCAGAGAATTGGTAAGCAAGTGTATCGCTTGGAATTGCCTGAAGATTTGGCAGGTATTCATGATGTGTTTCATGTGAGCTATCTGCGTAAATGTTTAAGCATATATGATGAAACGGTTCAGTTATCCGAGGTGAAACGGGATAATAAATTAAGATATGTAGAAGAACCTGAAGAGATCGTAAACGAAAGAACGAGTAATCTACGTAATAAAGAAGTGGAGTTGGTGCTTGTCAAGTGGAAGCACCATCGAGGCCCAAATTATACTTGGGAAAATAAGAATGAGATAAGAGCGAAATATCCCCATTTGTTTAAATCGTTGTAATTTCGGGGACGAAATCCTAAAAAGGAGGAGGTATTTGTAACATACACGTTTATAATCATGTATAATTATCGTGTTTTGTAAGCTTGATAGCTTAAAAGTAAATATTATTATATAATATATGATTTCGAGCGTTGCGTTCTAACAAGATAGTTTTATGAGACTTGAAGTAAAACTATGTTTAGAATCATTCGGAAAATATTGGAAGTCTTATGAGATTCCGATCAAAAGTCAACTATTGAAATTAACGAAAAGATAAAGTTGGAAATAAGTAAAAATAATGTTATTGAAAGTTGTAGATTATCACGTTAGAAACATTTAGGCGAAAACTTCATCGAAATTTGAGTTATAACGAAGAAGTTATGATTCGTTAAAGTTTCGCGACAGAACCGACGCGACGCCATATGACGTAAAAAGTGAGTTTTCAATAAACTACTTTTTAGCTTTAGTGATCTAAATGAAAGTCGTAGTATTCGTTAAACCGAGAATTTTCATATAAAGAACGTCCAAATCTGACTTCGTATGAGGAAGTTATGATTTTTTTAAGATTCGGCATATCAGTACACAGCCCGAAACTCAAAATAAAGATCGAGTGATTTTTAGCCGACACAACTTAAACGAGAATCGAATATCTTGTTAATAGTGGTTCAACGGTAAAAAGACAGACGAAAACGGATGTCAGATGAAGAAGTTATGTATTTTTAACGGACTTTTCCTATTCCAGTCCGTTAAAAATATAATATTAAAAATAAAGTCAAAATTAGCCGATAAAATCTAAGCGAAAGTTGTAGAGTATAATCGCACCTACGCGTGGATATAAAGAACGTAAAAAACGGAGCTCGTATGCGAAAGATATGAAATTTTGAAGTTTATGGCACAAATTACGAGGCTGGACCGGAGAAGTACGCCCAGCGTACTACGAAGACACGTATCAGCCACCTAGCTCTTTCGCATGATGGACGCGTGTCCTAACTCAGCCACGTCCGAGGCCCGGGTTTCGATCAGAAGCCACGTCTTACTCTACGCCCGATGTACCGAGGAGTTAGGCTCAGCGTAGAGCATCAGAAGCCAGTACGCCCAACGTAGTTAGGTGCTTCGGACCACTATAAAAGGAAGTGAGGTTTTCCGAATTTTTTTACAATTTTGCCTCTCTTTCACCCTCTACTCTCTCTCAAATTACCGTAACACTCCCCAAAGCCTAGGGAACTACCCCAACACCCGAAGCAAGTCCCGGCGCACCGAAGAGCCCGAGAAAATAATATTTTCAGTCGAAATTCTACCCACAAAAGCCCGGTTTTCAACTATAATTCCCGGTTTCATCAAACAAAGTCATTTTTAGGAACGAAGTGCTGCCCAAATTATCATTTTATCATTCGGTTATTTCACGGTGAGTTCACTATAGGGACAATTATATGTTATGTGTTATATGTTCAATGTGCTTTTCTGTGTTATTCTTGTTTTATGCCTTTGGCCATGTAGAGCATGTCTCACATCACTTCTGGTATTGGCTTTGTGCCTTTGGCCATGTAGAGCATGTCTCGTATCACTTTTGGTATCGACATCGGGCTAGGTAGGGCTGAAAGCCTGTATATTCTAGCAAAATGATAATCAGAAATTGTTTATTTTCTATGCCACTTGGGCTGAAGTCTTATTGATATATATCATGTTGAAATTGTTGTATTTCATTGATTGTAAATCTTTGAATCAGATTATTGATTGATATGGAAAGTCTGTCATATGACTCACATATGCTTTTGTTGTTCTTTGTCCCTCCTTGCTACTGTCATATTGATATATATATATATATATATATATATATATATATATATATATATATATATATATATATATATATATATATGACATAGCGTTATATTGTAACTGTTATTGAACTCACTAAGCATCACCCGCTTATCCCTCAATGTTTAACTATTACAGGTGATAAGCATCCAATATAGTTATGTACTGTAAGAAGATGTAGAATAGTTAATATTATCACTTTTGTACTTAGTGTATAAATTCCTGGGAAGTTATGTAATATATAAAACTTTGTAAAAATCTTAATAGTCGGTTTGTATCCAGTCTTTTGTAATAAGACCACAAATGTAAATTATAAATATGCGTGTAGCATGTTTTTGACGTTATGATATTGTTAAGTAGGAAGTGGGTCTTTCAGAAATATATCTCAACCTAAGTTTTAAATCTACTTACGGATATTGTCCTTAAAACAATAGCAATCATTGTTGCTGCTACCTTCCTTTTCTTTCCCCCGCACTTTATTTATTGCTATCTATCTGGGTTGAGATCTCGCATACCCATAAAAATAGCATAATTTATGGTCTAACTTTGTTTTTATTTATTTTGCTTCCCTTAGTATCATGTTCATACGCATACAGACTAGAAGTCTACCCTTATCAACCTGAGCGATTAATACATGTATAGTCACGAGGCATAATTTTGATTTAGTCAACCTTGATATATTCAACTACACCTCTTATCATATGCATTTTGTTTTTATTATGAAACCTACCGTAAACGCGTAATCCTTATTTTCATTGTTCTTTTGTTCTGAATTTAAAAATTCGATTAAAAGCACAATTTTCATTGTATTTTCCTTACAATTAATACACAAGATGACTACCCGTGTGCATATCATTTTTCTAAATCCAGAAAATATATGTGAAGAATACATTTTCTTATGTTTCTTCTTTCCTTTAAAAATATAAAAAGTTTTAAATGTTACGATTATCTATCCTTCAAATGATTGTTTTTGTAGGATCACTAAATAAAGAATGCACTATTTTCAATGATCGACATTTTTACACCTTTCTTAAAATAGCATTCTACTTTGCAATTTACAGTGAGCCTAAACTCTCAAACATGTTTTCATAAATATTTTGACTCCTCGTAAACTTGAATTTGTCTTGACTTAATCAATTGGAGAATTTTTCAAAAAAAAATTTCTATATAAATTCTCTCATTGACGACTTAAACCTTTAACATTAGTTAATCTCTTTATTATTTTACTACTTCGTTTGATCGCCACACACATATCTTCGTTCTCTTGGAATTATTACACATTTTGGTAACAATGAGATTAGTTATCATTTCTAAACGCTCAAGATGCTACCTATATAATGTGATTTAAAATATCATATACTTTCACCGTCTTCATTAGAAACAACGACTCTCTAACTATATTCTTCAGTTATGGTTCTATTATGGTAAGAGTACCCGTAGTAGAAATTATATCTTCGGAAATCCTCGATCGTTTCGTAATTTATTTTGAAGACGACACTTAAATAGGCTTTACATTTGAGATGTACCAAAACTTCGTTGCCTACCCTTAGTACGTATCTTTAGGAACTTACCCTTGATATTTTCTCTTTCATTCGTGCTACCCCTTCTTATTTTAGAATATATCTTTTCCAGATTTAGTAGCCCACATGAAAGTGAGAAAATTGTCCCTAATCTCTTCATTGTTAGACGACAAATTTACACTTAGTGTTGATTTAGAATGCGACCTATGGATTAATGCGGACCTAGCACTCAATCTAGTTGGTGCTTCAGCAAAACATATATCGCTCTCTTAAGTCATATAATATCTAACTAGATAATCTTTATCGACTAGGTCGCCATGGGTGGGTCATGATTTCCATGATCTTAATTTCCCACAATCTAGACTGTAGAACTCGAATTAGGGAAACTCTAATTTTATTATAGCTAAAGAGTTGGGCTCTTCCGTTGAGGAATTAATCCAGAATAATCAAAGAGCTCTCAAAGTAACCACCTCTCCAACTATACAATTGTATTCGACTGAGTTCTAATAGTTAACGTCACGAATTGAATTTTAGGACGAAATTCTTTCAACCGGGGGAGACTGTGACAACCATCAAAATTCGAGACAGTTCTAGATTTGAATAAACTTAGTTGCACGTATAGGCACGGCACATACTAGAACTAGTAACTAGAAGCTAAGTTATAAACTACTAGAAACTTGGAAACAATTAGAAACAATGGATAGTGTACTTAGATTTCACATTGATATGTGAATTCTAAAACTGCTTAACTGTAGTGACTATCCATATTCGGGTCACTCTTTGACTCGAACACCTTTTCATGAATCATATACACATACATAATGCACTTGACCTAGTAGTAGAAGTTAGGTCCGAGTCTCGTAGGAACTTAAGTCAAAGTTGAAACTGTTGGGTTATGAGCATTCTAACACTCCTAAGTGTACATGCAACCCTAAATACCTTGGATCTATGTTTTCTCTATTATACATACAATTATGAACATCCAAGGTATTATCCTAATCTAGTATACAAAATAATAAATATAACAAGATAGAATACATACCTCTTTGATGTAGAGAGTGCCTAGTGCCCCAAGTGTGACACCTCAAATGGTTCACACAACACCAAATACACTTGGAATAACTTGAGAGAAACTTGAACACTCCTTGAAATCGTCTAGCCCTCACACTCACACATTAGTGCACGATTTCTTGAGCCATGAGATTCTTTTATATGGTGGCTATTAGGGTTACACCATGTAACTCATAACTTTACCCATTCCTTATGCTCCATGGATTTTAACCTCCATGGAGTATCCATGGGTCACCCCATGGACTTAGTCCAACATAAGGAATCTTGGATCACAAGCCCACATATATAAGAATGAATGATTTACACAATCAACCCATATATTTAATTAGTCTCCTTTTGATCACTTAATTAATTCCAAATTAATTCTTGATCAATACTAATTAAATAACCTTATTAATATATTAGAACTTATAATATATTAACCAACCTTAAGTGTTATTTCTCTCATTATAGTCTATCCAAATGCATGATGCCATGCAACCCAAATGGACCATGCCGGGTCGGGTCAAGTCTTACCAATTATAGTTATGGACTTAGACATTAATCCAACAGTCTCCCACTTGGATAAGTCTAAAACTATTATTGCGTATGACTTCAGGAACCGATCAGCAATCGTAGCTCTCAAAAGCTTTTGTCGAACTCTGACCTTGTCGATGAACTCTGACCTTTGTCAATGACTTGTCCATTACATAAGGGATAATATATTCCTCCATTCTTAATATCATATGCACTGAGACATGGATTATCAATCATTCTCTCTGTCCATTTGTTGTTTCCCGATTTCCGATTCATGATGACTGACTGATTGAACAAATCAAATCAGTCCTGGCTTGGCCAAGCACTCACATGTATCATCTTTAAATCATCGAGGGGCCCACAGATATCGCTTTTATCCCGAAGGTAAAAGGAATGGATAAACTTCGACTCACATGGCTTGTTCTACTACTTGTTGAATCATACACAAAGGCACGTTTTATAACATCGAGTTACCGAATGCGTTTTCGTGCAATCAATGTACAACCAACTCATAGTAACAACTCATATCTCTAGGTTTGAAGAATATAAGATATTATCGTCTCATGATCACTCGTGATAAAACCCATGAAGTGATTCAAATGAGCGCGGGTTGAATCCAATACTCAGAACTTATGAGCAATCATGAGTGTTGTAGCACCACTTTGTCCACCAACTTGGACCTCTACAAACCAACCCATGACAGTCTTGATTCATATCTACTTCCAACATATGACCGACTGTGGATGGTTTGAATAACTTAATCATTCAGGAAGAGCGACTTAGTTATTCTGGAAGTCAAAACATGCAAAGTGAAATACAAGAATAAATGAATCAAATATGGTATCAAACCCTATGAATATAAATAAACACTTTTATTTATCACCATACTGATTACTCATTATTCATTGTTTCGGTTTTATCAACTTTATACTTGAATTTAAAACAATAGTTGTCCGATGCTCCAAGCATGTACACTATGTTTTCTAAACACTAGTCATGCCATACACCAAGTATGCATACTATGTTTGTCTATGATCTTTACTTTGTAAAATAGATCAATCGAACATCACTCCAATGATCCTCTTTTCACAGTCCCAAATCCTTACTGCAAATGCAAGAATTCCAAATTCATGCCATTTACTGAAATCTGTTAGATTCTAAACTTATATGCATTGATCCTCTTAATGATTATGCACGAAGTCAGAAAGACTTGACAACAATCATTACAGAGCATTCCAAAGGAGATCAGCTCCTTGGAAACATCCTTCTTTCATTAAGTTTCCTAATCTTACACAGATTGAATAATTTCTAACTTTGAAACATTTCCATATTCCATTTTGACTATCACTTCTGAACAAGAGTTGCCTCCTTACAGATTATGTCAATATGGTCCTTCCAGAATTAACATTATACTTCCAACTGTCCTTGAGCAACCAATCTTTGGTAAACCTTAGATTGTCCTCGACAATTGCTTAATCATTTTAGTCATATCCAATTCTAGACCTTTTCCCTTCATAATGCCCCAGACATTTGGAAAATTTTAGAAAGGATGAATATAGCACATGTAATCGATCCTATATCCGAAGCATATGGGACACGATTCATGATGTCTCACATAAAGACTAAACCAGTCTTTTGCTATAATATTTCCATTTCAATTTGCCAAGTTCTCAAAATTCAGATTATGAAAAGGGATGCCGTAATCATAATCGAATTTTAGAACGCAAATAATGGACCCATATATAGAATTTCCTTATGTTGAGCCATTCCAACATGAAATTCATATATATATCCTTGATTAAATACGATTAAAATCTCAATCTAAGCTTTTAGAATTGAAATGAAGTATAATTTCCTCTCCCTTAATTATAGCAAAACAACTTTTTCAACCCCTGCAACCTCACGAATTGAAACTTTTGTTTTCTATAATTAACATTGCTAACTTGCAACCTTTGTCATAATTATCATGCTCCCACTAACATGATTATTATTAGCATAACACTTATGCTCCCACTAGCTTTGACATGTACTCAGAAATCAGCTGACTTTCTTACCAAAGTTCAGATTTCTGATACTAGATTGTTTTGATAAAACTTTATCAAAATCATACACCTCTCTTAGATAGCTCACATGTGTGTCTAAACAATTTTAGAACTATGAAAAGGGATGTCGCAATCATAGTCTCAATTGTTTAGACCTTTGCCACTTCTCACAAGTCCATGTTAGTGTGCCGGTAAACCACACACGCTCCACTAACGACTTTGAGAATGCAAATATCACAATTGCTATCTAGCTAAATTCTACTTAGTGAAAGTGTTTCCTCACCATCATTTTCATGAATCGGAGAGAAACCTTATGACACTTAGATTTAATAGTGTATGTGTTCTTATCCATGTGAATTTGTCAAAACCATAATCACAAGACAAGGTTAGTGACAAATCCAAACTCATATTGATTAAACTTGTGCAATCTTAAATTCTTGCCATTTGGCAGCTCGGGTGCCTGCCATTGCTTCCAAGTAGTTGTGCAACCAATTGAGAACTCTCAGAACTCCTATGCAAAGCCAACTTGAATAGGCACAAAAATTTCAACACGATAGGTTATAAACCTCAAGTCGTGTGCTAGTGAAGGACTTTAGGTTTTATTCTTGATTAAGTCTTGAAACTTTCAAGAGCTTTAAGACTCCCACTGTCCTCTTGACATATAAGACTCCCTTGTCAAATATTCAAGAGATAGTGCGGATTCTTTATCAAGACTAACACTTTACACAATTGGCCTAAGTTGGTCTCTGTTTTATCCAAAACATCACAACTTACCAATTTCAAATGTACAAGAGTAGATAACCTTTTACTCTTACATTTGACTAGTGTTAACAAACCCTCTTTAAGATATGTCACTCAAGTTACAATCTTGGAGTATGACTCTAAGAATTGTTTTGGAACGAAGTATGACTCATCTTTTTGATTTAACCATTTCAACAATTCATGACTCCTCTTCTTAGTCATAAGAGATGACTTTAGAGGACCAATTGTGATATGGTATCTTAATCATTAAGATGATCATAAACATGATACTAAAGTACTCTCCCATCTTTTCAGATTTGAGAAACTTTTATCTTTCTGCCATACTTTGATTCTTCTTATTCGTTCTGTCTCACATTGAAACTTCTCCAATGCTACAGACTTATACTTAAACTTATAAGTATAACCATATTTACTGAACTTAAGTAAATCATGACGAATAGTCTTCTTGATCTTTTGTGGTGGACTTGACCAGTGCACAAGAATGTGTACTCGATCCCTTAGTCCTTTCCTTATTCACATAAGGAATTAGTCTTAATTTTCCAAGCTCAAAGTTCTCATTCATCATACTATACAACTTGCATGATTCCAAGTTTCGGTCCAATTGAACCTTAGGTGATGAGAATCTTTCCTTATTTGGTAATATTAGACACTACCACAACCGAAAGAATCAAATCCATTTTTCCAATATTGCTATCAATGGAATCTTATAAGCAACAACTTTTCACAAATGCCATTGTAAGGATACTTAAAATAAATAAAATCAAAACCTTTTTTCTTTTATTTTAAAACTTTGCGGAAAAACTTATCCTTACAATCCATATGAAAACCTTGTTGTTATCTATTCCTAAGCAATATAAATATCATAACTCTTAAGTAATAGCCCAAAATTCTGATCACCGAACCATGCGATTGAAATCCATCTTCGCGATCAGAATCAGCATGTACTTAATAGAGTTAGACAATGGAATTTACCTGAAGTAGAGCCAAACTTATTGACTTTAACATCCTTAGGTAAATTTGGCAGCTTCGTAACCAATGCCCATTCCTTTGGCAATAGTTACCTATGGACCCTTGATAATGGGACTATCTCAGACTTCGCCTCTCTCTTTACCATTGGGTCAACCGAGTTGACTATGGCCGATCCCTTTCCATTGGGAAGAGAGAGCTTTACTGGATATCCAATGTCATCATTGTCAATGTCCATAGCGTTTTAGGAAGTTGATCTTAGCAAATAGATAAGATCATTAAGGGTCTTATCTTAGTCTGTTTCATAGGATTCCCAAAAGAACTCACTGTGTGACTTAGAAAGTAGTTGAGCCACCAACTTTCTCAAGACTTTGACACCCAACTCTCCCGGCTTGTCAATATGTGACTACATCTCCAAGATGTGATCACACCTAGACCTTGCCTTGCCAATAGGGCTTGAGTGACCTTAAACTTTTAGGAACTTGTGGGTTAGGGAGAATAATTGGAGGAGGTGGAGGAAGAGAAGTATGACTTCCATGAGCCAAACTCGGGAAGTCATATTCATTAGGAAAGCTTGGTTTGGGAAGATCATTGTTGTCTAAACCAGACATCAACAATGGGATAAATTCACGTAAAGTTGATTTAAGTCCTTAATATAACACCCAATATGATATATTAAGGCTAGGACCCAACAAACTATTTTATAACTTGGAAGAGGGATGCCGTAATCCAAGCTATAAAATATTTGAAGGTAGGTGAATGACGATTCACCAATTTCCACCATGAAAAACGAAATAATTTATTAGGTTTTAATTGGATTTGAAAGTCCTAGATCTTTGAGATTCATTGAACTGTTCAAAGGCATGTTTCAATCTCGAGTGTGCCCTTCAGGTTTTGTGACTGGGATGCCGAGGATCACAAAACAAGGTGTGAATAACCATGCAAATATACTTGGTACCCTTAATATTTACCCCTCAATCGATGTGCCGGTTAACCATACACGCTCCAACGATACTATGATAAACATTAAGTTACCCTTTGCCTACCTTGTTAAGTCCAGGTTAGTGTGCCGGTTAACCACACACGCTCCACTAACAGCTTAAACAAAGTGCAAAGTGTAATTTCATGGATTAACACCTTATTCACATTTTCCTAAGTAACTAAGATTGGGTATTAATAAGAGTTTAGTTACTTAGTATTTATCATTAATACTTTTAATGAAAGGAGAATTATAGTCCTTGTCCTACCCGTTCGACTAACGACCCTCCACCAGTCAAGGAAGCGGTGGGTGAGAGTGGACACCCATTAAACTGCCATTTTATAGGCAGTAACCTTATACCCCCCTTATAGACCGGCTTCATGAATGAGGCCTACTAACGGTAAGACTGACTTTACTCTTATACATATATATAAATATTATTAACTTATAATATTATAAAGTATAAGGGTTGAATTTTAACTTTTAAAATTCTAAGGGCTAACTTGGAATTAAAGTATTCATAAGTGAAAACTTTTCAAATTCCAAAACTTGAGGGCAAGTTTTGAAACTATTCAAAACTAATTAATTCCATAACTTATGAGTTTAAAGTAGTTTTAATTAAAAAAAAAAACTCTTCAAGTTCTATAACTTGAGGACAAGTTATGGAAGACTTTAAACTAATTAATAAAAAAAAATAATTTTTTTTTATTGTAACTTATGGAACTAATTAAGGTTACACTTTTTTTTTTTAATTTAATGAAGAGACTCTTGAACCTCCATAACTTGAGGACAAGTTATGGAGTCATAAAACCATTTAATTAGAACTAGACTCTTCATTTTGTAACCTTTGCCAACTTTTATGAGTTTTATGATTCTTAAATGTGACTTTTCATATAACTTGAGGACAAGTTACAAAAACACACTTTGGAATCAACTCTTAGATTAAAATGGATTGAAAACAACTATTTCACACAACTTTTCTATTAATCTAAGAACCTCATAAGAACAAGATAATTCAAATCATCAATCTTCAAGAAATTAGCATGAACATAGAAACTAATACAAATCTTGAAATTATGACAATTATCTTAGAAATTGGATTAGCATGAACATTACTACATCAAAAACAAGTTTATAAGTCCAAAAACATCTTAGGGTAATGTTCCTAGTCCAATTCCAGCCAAAACAATCGAATATATGCATCCAACTCGATTTTTCAGCTACTTTTGCAAGTATAACAAGAAAACAAGCCTAGGCTCTGATACCACTGTTGGGTTATGAGCATTCTAACACTCCTAAGTGTACATGCAACCCTAAATACCTTGGATCTATGTTTTCTCTATTATACATACAATTATGAACATCTAAGGTATTATCCTAATCTAGCATACAAAATAATAAATATAACAAGATAGAATACATACCTCTTTGATGTAGAATGTCTTAATTAAGCTTGAGTGCCTAGTGCCCCAAGTGTGACACCTCAAATGGTTCACACAACACCAAATACACTTGGAATAACTTGAGAGAAACTTGAACACTCCTTGAAATCGTCTAGCCCTCACACTCACACATTAGTGCACGATTTCTTGAGCCATGGGATTCTTTTATATGGTGGCTATTAGGGTTACACCATGTAACTCATAACTTTACCCATTCCTTATGCTCCATGGATTTTAACCTCCATGGAGTATCCATGGGTCACCCCATGGACTTAGTCCAACATAAGGAATCTTGGATCACAAGCCCACATATATAAGAATGAATGATTTACACAATCAACCCATATATTTAATTAGTCTCCTTTTGATCACTTAATTAATTCCAAATTAATTCTTGATCAATACTAATTAAATAACCTTATTAATATATTAGAACTTATAATATATTAACCAACCTTAAGTGTTATTTCTCTCATTATAGTCTATCCAAATGCATGATGCTATGCAACCCAAATGGACTATGCCGGGTCGGGTCAAGTCTTACCAATTATAGTTATGGACTTAGACATTAATCCAACAGAAACTAGGACTAGTATACTTGATTCTTCAATTTTGCTTGAATCTCAGAATCACTATGTCACACCCCCGAACCAGACGGCGGAAACGTCTGGGGGTTTGTGCATGACTTCATCTTGAAATATAATTACAGTGAATATAAATGAAAGATAACATCATCATCACCTTGCATAATATAATACAACTGCCATTGTTTACATCGAGTATAATCTTTTAAATTACATGACCAAAACATTCAATGTATGATGTTTAAGAGTACACAAAACAAAATCCCATATTCTTGTTGATTCTTCCGCTTAACGAGTCCTTGAGAATACAAGTTATTTTGAAAACGTCAACATATATAATGTTGGTGAGTTCATAAGCATGTTTGAATGAAAAGTTTTGTATGGTTCGTAAAACACCAGAAAATCCGATATTTTCTATAAAGTAGTTTGAAAGTAATGTGTCAAAATCAAGTATTAATGCATGTGTGTTTGCTGCTTTTGGAATGTATAGATAAACAAAAATGTAATCCAGATAAAATCCTGTATTTTCTGTTGTAAGTAGATGGTAGTGTATAAATGTATTTATCCCAGAAAATCCGATATTTTCTGCTTACAAAAGTATCGTAATCATAAAATCCCAAGACCGTGTATCGATGTATGTTTTTTGTATAGTCAAGATTTGTATAAATATACCGAAATCTTTGATGAAGTTAGTCTCTAAGTGAGTCGTTACAACCATGCTTGATAATGACTAATTCGCCTGTCTTGGCGTTTTCAGGCGCCAGTCTGATGTAGGTAAGGTTTGTCGCCCTAGACTGGCCTAGTCTAGCTGTAGCGAACAACTAAGGCGTGGGGGGTCACCCAGTATAGATCTATACACAAACTCCCGCTCTCCCTCCAGGAAACTCTGGTTATAACTACAGGCTGCGATCATACACTCAAAGATGTCAACCGACAAATCTCACTAGATTCTCAACTTGTTCACGAGTAATGTATCTCACCAAGTATAATGTTTACGTGTATGTTTTAAGTTTTCAAATCTAAAAGTATGTATATGAATATATGAAGTTCAATAAATATGTTGAGGTTTAGCTAAGATTCACTAAGCATGTGATTTTCAGTCCAAGCCTAATTAGCATGTAAATGGACCACTAAGACCCAATAAACATGTAAAAGGGTAATTTAGGCCCAATAGGCATGTAAATGGACCACTAAGGCCCAATAAACATGTGTTCCATAGTTCAGGCCCAAATTAACATGTAAATGGGCCGCAAGGCCCAATAAACATGTCATGGAGAATATTAGGCCCAATATACACTTAAATGGACCCTTAAGGCCCATTGGCCATGTAACGAGAGTATTAGGCCCAATAAAAATTATTATCGATGTATTTCGTCCATTCGTTATTATTTCGTTGTTTGTTTTAGCTCGAGGTTTACCAAGACAACAAAAATATCAAAATTTTGTAATAGTGACACTTTTGGCCCACTAGACCGAAAATATACATTTTAGTCACATTTTTGGAAAATCTGACACTTTAGATCCCTTAAGATTAAAAGTCTTCAATTTATGGGCTTAATTCAAATAAAATGACCATTTGTGGTCCATTTTGGTTAAAATTTTACTTTCGGCCTAAAATTCATAAATATTTACAATTTCGGCCCAACTAAATATAAGTTAACATTTTTGACCCAAATACATCTAAATGAATATTTTTGGCCCAAATATATAAATTTTGTTGTTTTCGACCCATTTCTACGAAAATTACATTTTCAGCCCATTTTTCATAAAAATGACAATTTCGGCCCAATTTTTTTAAAAAGAACATTTTTGGCCCCGTTTCTATTAAAGTGCCATTTTATGCCCCTAATTCCACAAATTTACATTTTTAGCTCAAATTTGTATGAAATGACAATTTTATCCATAAAAATCAAGATTTTTACATTTTAGGCCCAAGGAAACCGTAATGGCCCATATTATGGCCCATTATGCGAAAAATTTTACTTTTAGCCCCTTTAAAGTCATAAATATCATAAAGACCCATTTTTAAAAAGAAAATGACTCTTAGGACCCTTATAAAAGTCGAAATAAACTAAAAACCTCAACTTTTTGTTTATGTGCCAAAAATGGTCCCTTTTTCAAGATTGTTAAGTTCCTTAAGGATCTTTACATGTATATCACATTCATCTTTATAGTAAGTTATATGAAGTGTTTAGTTTACAAAACCACTACTTTTGGTTATAGATTTTCGAGATCTATAGTGTTGCATCACATAATCACAATTTAAATCAAGAAAACACACATAAGCATGCATAAATACATAGATCTAACACATGGTGACTTGTATTCTCCCCCAAAAACAAGATAAAACCGAAAACAAGGGGGTATGAATTCACCTTTGCTTGTTGTTCTCAGTTTTGAAGAAGAAATGGAGAGATCTTGGCCTTTAGCAAGCTTTCTTGAGTGATTTTCGAACTTAGGAAGTTTCTAAGAGTATGATCACAAACAATTGTTTAGAAGGGGTGTTCTAACATAAAAATGAAGTTGTAGAACTTGGATATATAAGGACTTACCAAGGATTCATGATTTAAATGAAAATCTCTTGAAGACACACACCAAAACTCGAAAGTTTGGAGGAAAAGAGGAGTGTTCTTGAGAGGATTCTTGAGAGAATTTTGAAAAGAAATGAAGGTGGTGGGGTGTTGGTATTGGCCGAGAGTAATAAGGAGAGGAGAGAAGAAAGATTTTTTGCATGGTGGTTAATAAACTTCTTGGATACATGTGATTATCTAGATGTATGTTAGATAATTATGTGTTGTCATGATATTAATCTATCTTTCTTTCTTTTTTTTACACATTTATGTATATATTTTCTATTGGGCCGAGATATGGGCTAGAGAGATGAGAAATAAGTAATTTGGGCTCAACCTTCGCCTTGTTCGAATTTTAAGAGACCTAATAATATTTTTCGGCCCATTGGGCTCTTAAGGTGGTTCACGGCCCAATATGGTATAAAGGAATGGGTATATGGCCCATAAGGGTAAATGAAATCATTTATTTTTGCCCAACAAGGCCCATTGGAGGTAAACTAATCCATTTTAGGCCCACATGGCCCAAAATATTAAGTTTTGTAAATGTGGGTCCATTTAGAGCCCATTTAAGGGTTCTAAGCCCAAAATAGACAAATTGGATGCTTATTGGTCCATTAGGCCCAATCAGAAAATCCTTGTCCAATCATAAACTTGAACCGGGATTCTTAAGGTTTTCAACCCTTAGTTGACTATTGAAACATTTTGTATAGAGTTTTGAACTTTATTTGTGAATCTTGATTAGGTTAGTTGTCATTGATTGAGTATAGTGCATGATGTCAAACAAGAATTACATGTATCACAATAGATGATGTTTACATGAGTACATAATTTCCTAGCTAAAATGCTAGTTGTGACACACTACATAGAAATGCCAATAAACCAATAAAAATAAATTACAAACATTATTTCTAACTTGAATAAGAGTTAGGAAACACAAAAATAATTTGAAGTCTCAAAGATTCAATTTATTTTGATATTCAAAGGTTAGCAAAACCCGAAATACCCTAAAAATCCTAAATACCAAATTTTATAAACTTTAACATCAAAAATAATATGAAAATAATTATGAACCTTACAATATCAATTTTAAATAATTAAATTCAGGAAAATATAACCAAGAAAATAAATTTGAGGTCATTACCAAAAATACAATTGAACCTTGTAAATACACTAAGAATTTTTATAAAAACTAAAGATGATCTTATAAAAGTGATTAAGAGGCCATATTTATTCAAATTAAAGCTTTCAAAGCCACTTAAAACCCTATCTCTCTCCAAGAAATTCGTTCATCTCTCTCTCTCTCTCTCTCTCTCTATCTCTCTCTCTTACTTGGACACCCACATATTCATTAATTTTCTCTTACACTTCACTCCACCACTTCTTCCACCTTCCAAGAAGACTCTCTCTCTATCTCTTTCTCTCTCTCTCTCTCTCTCTCAAAACACTCTCTAAAATCAGTCATTAACAACCTTTAATCTTGAAATTTTGAAAATTCATGGGTGTTCTTGAAGCTCAAAATCGGAGTCTATGTAAAATACCTCAATCTCTCTATCATTCTTCTTCACTTTTCTTTAAAGTTTTACAAGTTTTCTTGCACTTTCTTCTTATTCTACACCGTTCTTTATGAACATTCATTTTCATAACCATGGATATCGAGTTTGATGATGATGGTGGTAAGATTTCACCCAAAAACAACATGAATGTTGTTTGATGGTGAAATCCAAGGACCAAAGCCTATGTCAAACCCTAGAATACAGATTTTTACTAGTTTTAAATGTTCATTCACCACATGCATCCAAGTTTTCCTTTGAAAACATCACTATGAACAAAATATGTCCATGCATGGTCTTCAAACCGTGATGCATGTGATGAACATCAAGCTTAAAGGCTTGATGATCAAAGTACATTGTTAATAGTGCATGTAAAGGATTTTATTCACAAAAAAATCTAAATCTCATTTTCTTTTCAAAACAAATTTTTCTCAGAATCCCAATAAGAAAATAAGTAGATCTGGAAAATCCCAAAAGTTGTTTTCATTTTTTTGATTTATTGTAATTTTTACAAGGAAACAAGGCCATAAATCATATAAAATACTTATGTAGGTCTATAAATCCTGGATAAATTCGTGGATGACCACTCGAGCTAATAAACGCTTCTCATTAAGTTTCATCGATTATGGTTACAGTTTGATAGGATTTTTGAATTTTATTTTGTTTAGTTCCAATAAATCATAAAACCACGATAAATAGTGTGAAAAGCCCATATACGATTTTTTGCCACTTCTACATCATGTGGAATACTCAGAAAAATATTTTGAGGATTTTTGATAATGTATTTATATATTTCCATGATTTTTGGGTATATAATGGACTAAAATCGGGAAAAACTGTTTTACTCATCCAAAATTCATGAAAATTTACTAGAACATCTTATATGACATTAGGATGCTATATAAAAAGTTGTATGATTTTTTCTTCTTTATGCTATTTTGTAGGGGTGAGCAAACCCAAACCAAGAAACCGAGAAACTGACTAAAACTGACGAAACCGAAACCAAAAAAGCCGAAACCGAAGCAAAACCGACGGTTAGGGTTTGAATTTTTTAAAAACCGAAAAATCAGGTTCGGTTTCGGTTTTTACCCCGAAACCGAACCATCCAACCCAAGAAACCGACCCATACTTAAAACCGACAAACCACCCCAAGAAACCGACCCATCCAACCCGCGAAACCGACCCATACTTGATTGTGTTTTGGTTTTAATAGACTATTTCGGTTTTTGGTTGTAACTTGTAATAGACTATTTATTGTACGACTCATGTTTTTTGAAGTATTTAACTTAAATTTGGTGTTTTTTGAAGTATTTAACTTGTTGCTTCATTTATGGAAAATGGGTTAAAACCCAAAACCCATGGGTTTAAACCCAGAACCCGTGAGTGTATGGGTTGAACCCAAGAAACCGAAAAACCGCCCAAACCGACCTCAGAACCCAAGAAACCGAACCAACCAGAAACCAATCCTATTGGGTTCTGAAAACCAAAAACCGACCATTTATGGGCTGGGCTGGGTTTGGGTCCAAAACTGACCCAAACCGACCCATGCACAACCTTACTATTTTGTTCTATTTTTCTAAGGTTAAATACACATAAATCCAAAACTCGGACTCCAGTATATGAAAATCACATTTGGTATTTTTCCCAGCTTATTTATACTGTATATGAATTTTAAAAAAGAGTTTGATAATTTTCCTTAACTTTTTAGTAATTATTAATGAATTAATGCTTATTTAAGTGAATAAAACAAAGAAAATATCTAAAATGTTTGAAAACCAACTTTTATATTTTTCCCAGCTTTTATATATCAAATAACACTAGTACAAAATGTTTGGGGAATTTTTGAAGCTGTTTTCTATTTATCTCTTTTTTGATGGAATAAATACACAAAAATCAGAAAAATCATGTTAAACAGTTTGAAAATCAGTTTTTATATTTTTACCAGATTATATATGTTGCATAACAGTGGTGCACAAAGTTTGGGGAATTTTCTTAACTTATTTCTATTTTTCATGAATTTGTATTGATTTAGAGAATTAAATATAGGAAAAATGGCTATACTTATCTATAATCCATGAAAACGTATCTGGAACTCTTTTAATACAGTTAGAACCAAAATCAGAAGTTTGGTAAGTTTTATTAATGGTTTAGTATTTTTCATGATTTTATGATTATTCATGAAATTAAAATGGTGATAAATAGTTAGACAAATGAAAAATGCAAGAAAATTTATCATAAGGTCTTTGACTTTAGTTAGAATTAAAATACAAAGTTTGGGAAATTTTAGAACTAAATTGATTTACTTTTTGAATATTTAATCATTGGAACACCTCCTAAAATATTAAAATTTAACATTTCAATAATGAGAATTTTCCACTTAAATTACTATATAACAATTGATTCATGGAAATCTAATTTTCACAAAAAAATGTTTGTAACTTATCAATATCAAAATTTTTACACAATATTGGCATAATTCTATTGTAAAAGTTAAGTATACTAGTATTAGATTTCGATTAGAGACTCATTAGTGTGTAACGTCGTTGTAGGAATCCATAGTGGTACAAGCGGAACGTAGTTCAAGGCATCATTTGCATAATCTCAATGCATTGTGAGTATTCACGCCTCCCCCTATTTTCGGTTTTTAAATGTTTTGGGGTGGAAAAGCATGTCCTCAATTATTTATGTTCGTTGTATTTATTTTGACTTGTATAATCTTGGTTGCTATATTTTGCATGTATGTGTATGTTACTTTAATTCATGAGGACTGTATCGCGGTTAAGTCCCTGGAATCATTTGACACAACTCATTAACTCTTTTGAGCCCATGGTCATTATGGATAACGTTATTAGGAGGTAGACAACTCCTCACTCGCACGATTCGCTTGAGTGCATTTTACCATCTTATACACTATGTTTGCGATACACATAGTAGTCAATAGGGCATGATTCAGTCATTAGGCTTGGGTTGTGAACTCATGAATGGAAACTTGATGCACATACGAATCTTACATCGCAGTTTAGCAACGTAACTTGTATACTCGTTTGAGCAACGAAATTTGTATACTCATTTTAGCGATGAAACTTGTATACTCATTTTATCAACGAAACTTGTATACTCATTTTAGCAACGAAACTTGTTTACTCGTTTTAGCAACGGCCTTTATTTCCCATGAGAATATGAACTTTGCATCTCATTTTGGCAACATACTTTATTTCTCATGATAACAACGAACTTTGTTTATGCAAACTTATTTACTCATTTTAGCAATGTACTTTTATTTATGGAAACTTCTATCAACACTTTGATTACGATTCGTGAAACCAATATTATTTTTAACTTGTGAACTCACCAACTATTTTGGTAGTTGACCGCTCATTTTACATGCTTTTTTAGGAATCATCTACTAAGAGGCACCTAGAAACACATCACTTGTAGGAGCATTTGCATGTGTTATATTTCAAATACATTGTAATTTATTTTGAAAAGTTGTTCAAACTCATTGTAAATTGTAATAAATTTTAATACTATGGTTGGTGTTGTCTTTTAACTTTTGCTATGAGACCCTTTATACTGTCGCGTCCCGTGTTTCCGCTTTAGCGGGGTGTGACATCTTCAACATCTTCTATCGGCAAATGTAGTTATCACACCAAGTGTGATTGTGGTGATCAAATGAAATACTTAATTTCAAGAACCGAAAATAACCCAGGAAGAAAGTTCAAAGCATGCCCTAACTATAAGGTAAAATTAAGAGATTTTGTATTTCCATTTTGTTATCTTTCAAGAGTTATTAAATGAAGATTTTGTTGGCAGGGTACCAAAAAAGGGTGTAAATATTTCAAGTGGTTTGACACAAAGGAGTTGGATTTTAATGATAATGAAAGGGAACCATATAACAAAATTGTTGCCAATGGTGTACTGCAGGTGATCATGTTGCTGAAGTTTGTTTTGGTGATGATGGTGATTGTTGGTGTAATTCTTATATTTGGCATTGTATTTTAATGCATTTCCCTAGGTTAAGGCAGCTGTTGTAATGTTGGTATTTTGGTAGGGTTAAGGCATTGGAGTAAAAGTAGTTATTGTAAAGGTGTTGTAGTTTGATGTAAGAAGTAGTTGGTTAATTGTTGATTTCGGTTTGTAATGTTTATATAAAAGTATATTACTGGTAATCCAATGCTATTTATGACCCATCTGTTTGGTATTACATTATAGTGATTCACTGCAATGATAATGTAGTTATGACAATGTAGTTTTGGTAAAGGAGAAGTAAAGTCAACGTACTTTAAATAATTAACTTATGGCAATTTGCTTAAACTGAAATGACAAGTAAAGGCAACGTACTTTAAATACTTGCATTGTTACTCACATAAAAGGAGGTATTACAATTAGAACCAAACATCCAATTGCTCAACAATGTTACAAATGGCCATTAACTATCAATGTTCAAAAAGGCCTACCTGAATACTAGATGTTGATTTGCAATTGGTTGGTGTTACCAAAAGTTGATGCAATGTTAAAAAAAAGGGCAAGAAAAATACATAGTGCCCATGATACCCCCTCCTAAATACTCCTACTCCAAACTATAGGGTTTCTCCACACTAGAACCCTCTCCATCCTTTTCATAAACTGCCTTCTTGAGCTTGATCTTCACAATTCTCTCATAAAACTTCCTTTTCCTAGGCCTCCCAACTTGTGTAGCTTTAATGAAGTCATTCTCTACTTACACTGGTGGCACAAGGTCAGGTATCAAATCCCCTTCTAAGTCTCCTTCCAAGTGATCATTAATCTCATTAACATCTACACCATGTAACACATGATGCAATTAATTACCCTTTTTAAATCACATTATTATAAGAAATTTAAAGTAAAGGTTGGCATACCATTTCTACTGGTGGCACAGGGTCATGTATCACATCCTGAACATCCCCTTCCAAGTTATCTTCCACATCCTTTTCCAAGTTATCTTCAATCTCATTAATATTTATATCCTGTGTCATATGATGCATTTATGAATTAAAACACAAATGATACATTTATAAGAAATTAAAAATGGAGGTTGGCATACCTCAGGTATCACATCCACATCCCCTTCCAAGTTATCTTCAATCTTATTAACATCTATTTCCTGGATCATATGATGCATTTATGAATTAAAACACAAATGAGGCATTTATAAGGAAATTAAAATGGAATTTGGCATACCATTTCCACTGGTAACATAGGGTCAAGCATCACATTTACCCTTTCCAAAGCTTGTACAATCTCACAAGGTTCATATACACATTCTTACAACATCAATACATCATCATTGTAAGCAATGATTGGAGGTTGGATTGCATTTTCTAGGGGGCCCTCCTAAAACATTTCATCTTGGTTTTTCCTAATAATGATCATCCTCTTGTAAAACTTCCTAAACATCATTATTACTTACTTGAACATCATCAGTTTCTTGAACATCATCTACACTTAGTTAAACATCAGAACCTGCTTCAATATTTTCACAAGTTGCTTGAATATCTATACTTGCTTGAACATCAACAGTTTCTTGAACATCACCAGTTGCTTGAACATCATCCTAAAAACTTGCATTAACCCCTTGCACTTGATCCTGTGCAGTTGCTTCAACATTTTCACTTGCTTGAACATCATTCTGAATTGTTGCATTAACCCCAATAGTTTGAAAATCATGCTTTGTAGTTGCTTCAACAGTTGCTTGATTTGAGGATCCTTCTTCCATCCCCGTTTCTCTTCATGTTTCTTTTCACTATAAGTTTAGATTTACTTTGATTTGAAGTTCCCTCTCAATCCCTGTTTGGTATTCCATTTCCATCCCTCATTGGCCTTCCTGTTTTTTTAGGTGGCACATAGTCCCTACTCACTTGCTCATTCTTACAAGATTTCAAGTTATGCCCAATTATAAACACTTGCTACACCTAACATTCCTACAAACTATAACTTTAAAAGTTGGGGACTTGGAATCATGTACATCAGACACATGCCTTCTTCTCATGGTTTTTGGCCTACCAGGCATTCTCCTTATCAATGGAGGTAATGGCTTTATATATTCAGTGGGTGCCCACATGTTGCTGCCATCCACTGATGATATATTTGTGGTATATGCAACCACAAATTTCTCCTTTCGGAACCAAATGCTTAGAAAAGCAGTTGGATTCATGTGAGTGTAGTTTACTGCTGCTTGACCATGCACACATGATATTCTAGATATCTCCCATAGTCTACATGTGCAATAGTGTGCTTCTAAATCCACTTTGTAAGATGCACATCCATACATTGTATCAAATACAGATCCTCCAGTTGCTATCACTTTCAAGTTCCTAGAAATAAAAATTAAAAACAAGTTAATGTTAAGTATAAAGCACAACATAAATAATTAAAAGTAACAACTTAATGGTAAGTATTTACCTCATCCTTTTTCCAAACTCCTTCATATTTTCTAAGATAGTTGGACAAGATTCAGTTGTCCATGTAGAAGCTTTATCATCTAACAAATAAAACCTAGCCATGACATAGATTTAGATTTCCTCTAACATTGTTAGAAGTGGTTTTTTCCTAATATCTTTGATCATGGAGTTAAGGACTCAGAAATGCCATTTTCCATTGCCTCACATGCATACCCTTGTGAAAAGATGCCCTACACCAAGATTCTGGATTCCTAGACATCAACCAAGCATACCCATTCAAAGTGATTTTCTTAATTTCTTCCATTTTAGCACAAAATCCCCTTCAACAGTATTAGTTTCTGTAGCCAATAACAAGTTCTTCAACTCTAAACCTGTATAAGTATTCATGAAGTTAGCGTAAATGTGTCTTGCATACTGCCTATGTTCAACATGTGGAAGGATAGCTTTCCCAGATTCTATAAGCCTCTGAAACCAGTAAATAAAACATTAATATTGGTTAGTCAATATAAATGAATAAATGAAAAAGTTTGTAACCTATTTAAGTTTTCCTTGTGTTGATCTGAAATGAAACCTAGACCCCTTCCACAATCAACATCCAAGTCATCAACCGAAAGTTGTAAAAACCAAGTCCATTTGTCTTTGTTCTCAGCGTTCACTACAACCCATGCAATTGGATAGATGTGATTGTTAGCATCTCTTCCAATCAGTAAAAATCTCCCCTTTTATTTGTCCCTTTAGGAAACATCCATCTAATCCAATCACCTGTCTGCACCCTCTATTCCAACCATCTTTGAATGCCTTAAAACATGCATAAAAATGTTGAAAATAGTTCTTGCCATCTGGATTTACTGTCACTCCTACTTTGCATGTGCTTCCAGGGTTAGATCTAAGGATTTCATTGGAATAATCCCATACCTTAGCATAGTGTTCCTCTAGTTTACCTTATATCATTTCCCTTGCCCTTACCCTAGCTCTATGACATTTCCCCTTTGACACTTCAACTGAGTATTTTCTAGGTACATCCTCCATCATCTCAAGCAATGTCATTTTGGGTTCCAAATTATGTCCTTAATGTAGTGTTTCTCTTGTTGGATTAGGTGTCTAATCCATAACTAAAACTGGTATATATTTGAATTTATAGTAGCACAGTCCTTTTGGGTTGCCCTCAAACCTAGTAATTGGACATGATAACTTTTAGAGAGAGAGAGAGATGTTAATTTATTATATGAATAATAAATTGAAATAAATAGTTTATTAACATATTATTAGAATAATATATTAATTAGAAAATGTATTATTTAATTAATAATTAGTCAGAAATTAATTGGAACTAATTTTGGGATTAATGGAGTTAATTAAAAGTGCAGGGTCTAAAGTGCAATTGTTTAATAGTTGAACAAAAGGCTCCAGAACCTTCCACCATTAGGGTTGGACGGTTTTGAAGGGATATTCTAGGGATTCTAGAATATCCCATGTGGATATATAAGGAATGAGATAAATACCAGATTTGAATTATTAATTAATATTCAAATCAGGGTTATCTAGGGTTTCCTTGTACCCCTATATAAAGGACCATATCCCTTAGAATTTTGGCCACTCCTTCTTTGAAGAGAAAGCTGAAAATTTCATTCCTCCCCTTTCCTCTCTCTTAAGCCTCCTAGTTTCTGGCTTGGGTGTGAACCATTAGAGGCACGACACTTGTGGTGCTTGCTTCCAAGAGATCTATAAGAGGGAATTCTTAGTTGTTTACAATAACAACCAAAAGGTATGTAAATCCTAATCACTTTTATTATTTTCGAAATACCTAGGGTTTCATTAGGGTTTATTGATGTTCATAGTTATAACATTCAATAGAGAAAACATAGATCTTTTATAGGTTGCATGTGAACTTAAGTGTTAAGTTTTTCCGCCATATGGAATTTTTGTTACCTATAAAACCTATCAGTGGTATCAGAGCCTAATTGGTTTCAATTGATCTGCATAATAGTTAAATATATCAAATTAGGGTTTATAGAAATTAAACCTTAAAAGGCTATGAATTTTGACTTGAGCCAGGGTTTTCGAAACCATAGCCTCCTCCCTTAATTTTCGAAAATTTGGTAGGTTGTTAGGGTTTTCTAATTGATAATTATTGTTTTAATTGGATAAACTAGAATAATTAAAATTGGATTATCCCTACACCCTAAAATTCGAAAATCTAGTAGGGTAAGGATAAGGATTAAAATTTTAATCATTGTTTAATTAAAGATAATTATTTAATCCCTAAGGATGAGGATTGAATTTGAATTATTATTTAATTGAAGATAATTATTTAATCCATAAGGATTAGGATCAAATTCAAAATATTTAATTAATAGTTTAATAGTAAATAATTATCTAATCATTATATGATTTAAATTAATTTAATTAATGGTTAATTAAAAGATAAATATTAAATCAAAATTAGTTTAATTTTTAAATTTAATTAATTGAATATTAATTTCGAAATTTAAATTTTAAACCTAGTATTTTGAAAAGTTTTAAAATACACCTTATACTATATATCATTAAAAGTTTAATATATATTATATGTATAAGAACAAGCCAGTCATATCTATAGTTGGCCTCATTCACGAAGCCATACTATAAGGAGAGTTTAAAGAAGCGGCCTATAAAATGACCGCCATTGGGTATCCATTCTTACCCACCGCTCTCTTGTATGGTGGAGGGTGGTTAGCTGAACGGGTTTGATAGGACATTAAATCTCAATTAAAAGTATAATGTTATTAAAGTACTAGAATTATTTTATTAAATCCCAAATCTAGCTACTTTAGGAAAAATGTGAAAAGTATGCTAATTCATGAAAAACACACATCATTCTTTATATGTCGTTAGTGGAGCGTGTGTGGTTAACCAACACACTAATAGGGACTATAAAGAGAGATAATGGTCATCTTGAAAATTATCATTGTTGATGGAGCATGTGTGGTTAACCGACACATCAATGTGAGATGATAAATGACATCAAGGTTGTCAAGCGGGTTTGCATGGTTATTCACATCTCGTTGTGATCCTCGGCATCCCAATCACAAAAGTGAGAGCATAATCCTAGATTAAACATGTCATTGATAAGAATCAATGAATCTCAAAAGATCTAGGAGTTTTATAAGATTGAAATTGGTAAAAGCCTTTCCTAAATAAAATAGATTCAAATTTGATTACGAAATCTGTCTTCAAAGTTCGAATTGAAAATATGGATCCTAGCCTTAATTTAAATTTTGGGTTAATAATTAAGGATTAAATCAACTAACTTGAATTCTCTTGTTTCCCACTTTAGATGTCTTATGAAGATAATAATGGTCTTCCTCATTCTTTTGGAAATGTTTTTTCTCTTCCTTCTAAAGATGATCTTCCACATTCTGATCAAGGTGAAAGTATCTTCCCTTTTTCGAAAAATGATGGAACTGGACGCCATGCTTCTTCAACCCTTCCACCTCCACCACCACTGACTCTCCCAATGTCACGTTTTCCTCGAGTTGAAAGATACAAAACTACTCAAGCCCTATTAGCATGTAGACATCAAGATGGAAATTCCCAAGGGAGCAAGCCATCAAGATCGAAAAATGATGGAACTGTGTGTGCTTGTTCTGAAAATGAAATCATACATTGACATGCTGGATTGGATGGCTGTCGTTTTCCCAAGGGAGCAAGCCATTGATTTGGTTCTTCTTTAGCTTCCAAAGTCATATAAATAGTTCATTTAGAACTTTTATATGAAGAACCTCGAAGTGACCCTAATTGATCTGACCCAAATGTTGATGGTTGCTGACGTAGAAATGCTTAAGAACAGATCTGAAGCAGAAATGCTTAAAGGGTCTGATTCCAAAATTTTCATGGACATTGACAATAGTGGTCCAGAAAATATATCTCTTCCCAATGGAAAGGGGTTGGCCAAGGTCAAATAGTTTGATCATATGGTAAAGAGAAAGGCTAGTTTTGAGACATTTCCATGTGTTAACCCCAAAGAGTCCATTTGATTCTATTTCCAATTGAAGGGAAATTGGTTGCGAAGCTGCCCAAAGTACCTGAAAGATCTCAGAAATAGTGAAGTCAAGTTGTGTGACTCTACTTCAGGTACATCCATTATCTAACTCCATTGTTTTAAAAGGTTCCTATTCATAGACTCTTAATACATGATGTTATGATCACATTTTGATGTTATTTCAGGATCTAAGAAAAAGAAGGAAGCTTAAGCAGACTGAGCTAAATCTGATCGTGGGAATGGACTTCAGTTACATGGTTCGATGATCGGAATTTGGAGCTACTACATAGAAGTTAGGATAATTTAATATATTGCTATTGCTCTTAGGAGATGTCTAGAAACATAGTTTTCATTTCATGCGTTGTAAGGACAAATTCCAATTTTTCGTTTATTTTCAATAAGAGTGAAATATTGGTTGAGTCTAACTGTTGTAGTGTGAGACCTTGCAGTCAAAGAATTATCTAGTGCTTGAGGCATGTAATTGTATTCGTGAGGCAGTTAGAAGGTATTATAGGGAGTATTTTCTATAATTGATCGCGGAGAGTGGTGTGAAGGGAACCCTAGGAAAGCCTAGGAAGAATGTTAGAATTTGCTTGTATGAGCATCTTCGGAAGAGTGATCCTAGAAGGAGAATTTAGGAAGATTAGCAGTGTGTACTTGGTTGAGAGCAGGTATATGTGATTGGATCGGATAGTAGTGGACATGAAGTCTTCTTTTGGTCTTTCTCGGCCAACCGTCTTTGGTTGTATCTTGATAAACCGTCCATAAATGACAACGTTTTTTACCCCGACTGCAAGGGAGGAATGGGGATTACGCGACTTACAATTCATTTCCTTAACCTCGAAATAGCAACTTGGTTATAGCTCTTTGAAAGCTGTAGGCCTGGCTTCGCTTTCGTGTGCGGTGTTGTGTAACACCAGCATCCTCCCTTTAGCCCTACCGAGGAACAGTAAAGTTCCACTCTCACTCTTCAAAGCTTGCCTTTATTCCCTCCTTGTCCGGGGTCCCGAAAGGAATGGCTGGTAGGATTGAAGGAATTCGGACGAAATGTCCACGGTCTGGTGTTGGAGGGAGGAAATTTATGAATATTTTTGGCTCGCAATAAAGCTAGGGTCCTGTTCGGGCAAGCTATTAGTTACTTAGAGGATCTGCAACGATTCTTGAGTAAAGTACGGATATGTGTGGAGGGTAGTATTGGGCCCGTACTGCTAAAAGCACAGGATCCGTACTCGAGTCGAAGAAATTTTTTGGGGATTATAAGAAGCTGATTGAGGGTAGATTGTATGGTTTGGTACCATGATTCATGGTAATGTGTTTTTGTATTATTAAGTTTATCGGTTATGGTTGTTCAAGCTGAGGACGGGTTTGGTGATTGTTTGGGCCTTAGTGGCCACGTCAGTTGGGGTTTGAATGGTGCTGACCTAGGTGAGTTAGTTGATTTTGAGGTTTCGAGGGCTTTGCTTGAGGTAGTGCCAGCTGAGTCGCGAGACTAAAGAAAGAAGTGATTGTGATGATCGAATCAAGGATTGAATCCGGAGGATGAGTGATTGGCAGATGGATTGGGATGTCACTATCCATGATGGGAGTTATGATCCAACTTTCTATGTTCGGAGGAAAGAGAAAGCAGACATGTGATTTTCAGAGTTGGCATGTAGGTGGTTACATAGTTGCAGTTTTTGACGATAAGTATGGCAGTGTGGGAATGCACAAGTGGATTCTTATGGTAAGTTTTCCTTGAGATGAGATCAAGGGTTTGATTTCTTTGAAGTTAGTTAGGTTAGGTGCTAGTTGATTGTTTAAGGTGAGTAGGGAAGTGAATCGGGAGCGAAAACTTTTGCTATCTCTAATGTATCCTGAGTATGAGAATGATGTCTCTTGTATTTATGAATGATCCTCGCGATGAATTGATGGTTGGGGATTTGTGGAAGAGGTGAGTGGTATTTCATTTGTTTCTAGATAGAGAATTGGTGCTATGAATGGGCTGTCAGAATTATTGCTTGTGCATCTACATGGGATTCTTGATGTTAGAGGCGGTTATGATTGGGAGTTTCTGAGGTGTCCATCTGAGATTCAAAATCTCTTTGAGTTTGCTTGGTCTTTATGTGGAAGATCATCTTGCATTGTGTTATACATTCCAAGGGCTAGGGATGCTATGTATCTGGTTGAGCCGGTTTGAGTTTTGGTCTGTTTGCAATGTCAGTTGGTGGTGGTTCAAACCCTAAGTGGGGGAGAAATAGGTATTCTGCTTGGAGGATCAATGATCTATTCAAGTTTATGGTTTCGGAAGAATGGGTTATAGGGATCTGCGGTTTGGGTATGCGAGACTTTGGTTCAAGATTTGGTCAAGATGGGGGCGTAGAGCAAGTTGCTATCAGATGTATGTGCTCAGGATTGCATGAGTTGTCTTCATGGAATAAAGCTGTGGACATGGAGCTCATTGCATATAATGGTTTCTTTCGGGAATGCCAATGAATAGGTCAAGAGGCGTTTGGGTCGTTCAGGTTGAGGATCGGTTGTTGAGGGATTTGTTAGCTCGTTGTATAGATTGCTATCCACAGTCTAGGCTGGGCAGTTGTTGATCGGTAAATCAACTTCAGAGTTTGATATGATTAGTTTCACATGGGTTTTGTTCATTAGTGTATTGGGTCATTGGATTTGTTGTCAATGTATTCTCTATCGTTGGTCATTCCGTTCATCGTCAAAATCTGTACATTATACATTTTGGTTTCTAGGTATGGGTACCCTCAATTGTTGGTTGCAGAATTATTGTTCATAGCAGGACCAAGTTTGGCAGATGTCCATGGTTATTGGAAATTCAGATGTTGGGGAAGCGTTGTTTAGTTTTTCAGGTGTGGATTTGGATCCGCGCATAATCTAATTTTGATAAATCGCGTTGGTAGGGTTGGTATCTGGATTGAGTTGACCAGGGTTTTGACAGCATTTTTGATTTTTTTTGAATCTTCATGGAGCTAAGTTACATATTGGTAGGATCTGGTTAGTTTCAATCAAGGTGTGGATCTTTGTTTTGGCCATTCATGAGGGTGATCTGTTAGCGGTTGAGGTTCGATATTTTGGTTAGATCTAATGGTACCACACCCTCTAGGTAAGGTTGTGAGGAAGAAGGAATGCAGTAGATCTGTGGTTGGCTAGGTGTTTCCCTTGGGGATATGTAGGCGGAGTAAGACAACATGAGAACACTTGGTACAAATTTATTGGTGTGGTTCTTATTTGGTTAGTAGCCTTTGAATTGGAGCAAGAGTGCAATCGCCTATCTCATTTGTTGGTTTTGTGCAACCATGTTTTCGTCTGATTTTGCGTTGGTAAGCAGCCTGTACTGTGAAAGGAATTATGTTTTATAGAAGGTATGGCTCGTGTTGTGTTGAGATGTATATTGATTGGGATACTACAAGTTGGTGGGTTGATGGTTGAGTACTTTAGACCCCTGTGGTGCTGGTCACAAGTATTTAAGTCAGTGATGGAATGATGGAAATATCTGCATGGTATCATGAGCTTATTGTCCTAGTGGTTAGATGGTGACACGATGTATCGTGAACCAATGGTTGTATGAATCATATGGGTGGGACCCGGTAGTCATTTGATTGAGACTCTTCGGTCTCGGATCGTTAGTTTTATTGGCATGTTTGGGCGTTTGTGTGTTTTTAGAGTCGGGAGACTCAGTGACTAGCTGGTTTGGATCATGTGGACAGTAAAAGTTTGTTGGGAGTATTAGTTGTGCATCAGAAGTCTCTTGTTGAATGGTTGCATTTATGGGTCTCTATTTGCGTATGGGCTATTATTAGGATCGGGATTACCAGAGATGGGTTTTGGATTTGAAACTTTGGGTCATGAGGATCGTTGATAATGTATCGAGTGATTTATCAGGTGGATGTACACCTGAGCTGATGAGGGATTTGGATGTAACGTGAGATTCTTGGTTTGACCATCATTATGCTCGTGGAAGAAGCGTGTTGGTGATGACTTGTCAGGAAGTCAAGTGTGTATTTAAGGTTTTGGGCAAAATTTCCGGATTTGGGATTGGGTGAAATTTGCGATCGGGATGTTTTGAGTACTCTTTCTGCATGATTTGGTGGCGTTCCTAGTTCGGGAACTAGGGGTAGGTACAACGAATGGATGATCATCAGCCTTAGGATATGGTTTCTAAAGTTTAGACTGATGGGTTCCCAGTTGCGGGGAGTATATTAATGGATTTGGGCTGTGGTTGTAGTTTTGAGAGTTCCCAGGTTAGGTGATTTTCACTGGAAGTTGGCTTTTTCAGTTACAGAGAGAAAGATAGTTGTTGCGGTTGAGTATTTTCAAATTATTGGGTTGTTTGTTGGCAGCCGTGGATTTCCAAGAAGCCTCTCGAGTTTATGCCTTGATTTAAAAATGGTTAGATGGAGCTTATGGAATAGGTTGGCATTGTTTTCATAGATCCTAACCAAGACGGATTTCGAGGACGAAATCCAGTTTAAGTAGGGGAGAGTTGTAACATCCTGTGTCGAGAAGTTTCTTAATTCAAGATTGTGGACAATAAATGGATCGAGTAAAGGCATTGGGCTTCAAAGGAATAGGGTTTATACCTATTTCGATGTTGATAATGTTGGTTAAGTGATTAAAGCCTTCGAATTGTGCTTTGAAGAAAAAGGGTAAAATGGGAAAAGTAATATTCCGGGCTTCTTGCATGGATTATGGTTTTAGTTCGACATATATTAAGTAAAAAATAATTAGATAGGATTGTGGGTCTCATCAATACCTTTTCGTGTATATAATTATTGCCGAAAACGGAGTAGAAACAAAGAAGTTATGATTGATTGAACTGGGAATGAAATTGGGTGAAAACCCGTTCTCACGAGGTGAGAAGTATATTCTCACGACGTGAGAACTGTGCAGCCCAAGCCCACGAATTTTTAGGGTTTTTAAGGTATTTAAAGGTAAGGATTCATGTTTTAGGGTAGTTTCTTAGCCTCCATCATATATAGAACACCTTGGGAGAACCCTAGTATAACACTCGAGATTATTGGTATGTTCCTTTTTAACCCTTAATGTAAATTCTCGCATTTTAGTCCCTTGCTCAATACGTGGGGCGTACTCTATAAGTACACTTAGCGTACTGGCTTGTTATTTGGATCGTGGATGCACCCACATACGCTGGGCGTACACATGTCGTACACAATGCAGGGGCAAACCCTAATTTTTAGGGTTTATGCCCTATTTAAACAACTTATGACACCCTTAGACCTCCTGATGAACAACCTCCATCTCTATATACCCTAAGATCGAAACCCTAATTTCCATTTGTGATATTTCAGATTGGAAGTGAGTTTTGATGGTGGTTTTGGTGAAGTAAAGGAAGAAGAACACTTGGAGGTTGCTTGGGAGTGGCTTGAGCTTGTAGATCCAAAGTCATCTTCATCTTTGCAATCCATTTGAGGTAAAAAGCTCTCAACATGATGGTTCCTTATGCTAGATCCAACTTAGGGTTTTATTTGTGCATTTTGGGTCCTTTAAGCCATATTTGAGATTATGGTCTACTTTAGAAGCCATGGATGTTAGATCTTAGCACCTTTGAGGTCCCTTGTCCATAAAAATGCAACCTTTATGAGTTATATTGGTCCATGCATGTGTTAGGATCCTTAATATGCTTCTTTTTGAGTTTTGGGTCCCATTAAGTCATGCATGGGAGTAAAGTTGCCAACTTTACATGTTAAGTCATCATTTAGGGTCAAATATGAGAGTTAGGCTTAATGGTTTAACTGATTAAGTGCTTAATGAGTTGGGTTGGTAATTTGCGGAGTACACGGGGCATACCCAGCTCGTACGCTACGCGTTCTGGCCCCGGAAGGAGTACGCTGAGTGTAAGTCTGAGTACACCAAGCGTACTCAGTAGTTTGACTTTCGGTTGACTTTCGTGGGTTTGGGACATATTTTGGACCTCTAGGGTTTAGGCCTTGTTGGGCCATTGTACTTCTAAATTTGGGCCATTGCAAGGCTATGGGCTTTCTTGGAATCAGGTCCATGATGGGTTTTGGGCCTAATTAGGAAATTGGGTCATATTGGGCTTTTGATATTATTGGACTGGGCCTCGGATTTCGGGCCAAGTGAGGAAAGGGTAAAATGGACTTTTACCCTAAGGGTGGGACTTCAGACTAGGATTCCAGTTTTGGATTATGGACCAATTATAAACTGGATATTATTAGATGGAGGTAGCGCGGGAATTTTTCTGGATCAGTAGTCCGAGATTTTATTTAGATTTAGCAGCTTGAGGTGAGTTTCCTCATTTTGTTTGGTGGGTCGAAGGCACCAATGTCGGCCCATGGTTTATTATTATTAGGATGCTAGTTGTCTGCGTGACTCTACATGAATGTTTTCTGATATTGTGACAACACGAAATTTCTAACTTATACATTCTTCATTTTTATTAAAGTTAGCCTCGTTTCGCTATTTTGTAATGAAGTTTTGGGTCTATATGAGTGCTTGAGGCTTAGTATAACCTTGATATCAGTCTTAAGAAGCGTGAGAATGTGTGTAGCATCACTAAAACGAGCCAAACACACCCAACAAGGTGTGTACGGCCGCACACCCGAGTGTGCGGCCAGCCAGCCGCACACAGCCAACTGCACACCCTCCTAGCCTCACACTCCAGCCTATATAAAGGACCCTAAGTCAACCATACACCCTTTTTCACACTCCTTCAAAGCTGGAACATTTTCTCTCAAGAGTTCTTCACGTTTTCCTCTCCAATCATCAAAACAAGTAAGTAAACATCCTTAGATCATTACTACAACACATTTGAAAGCCTTTTTCCTTGAGTTTGATCCATGAAATCATTATTCTAGATGATCTTCATGTGTGTACGGCCGCACACACATCATGTGTGACCGCACACACATCTTTTGGTCCTAAAATGGGCTTAAACACCCATCCAAGCTTAGCATCGACCAAAACACCTTCTTAGAATCATACCCAAGCCTTAGAAAATCGATTTGGACACATTTGTATGGGGGTGTACGGCCGCACACAGGCCTGGCCGCACACACCTGGCCGCACATGCCATGTGCAACCACACACACCATGTGCAACCGCACACACCCTTTTAAGGGTCCAAAATGACAACAAACCCCCAATCCGGTTAAGCAATGGTCATAACACCTTCACTAGAACATCCCAAAGGATTGGAACCACGTTTTTGACACACTCCGTAGTGAGTGTGCGGCTGCACACAGGCTTGGCCGCACACTCTGGCCGCACACACACAAAATCTATACTTTTGTGGCCTTACACCCCAATATAGGGCCCTACACTCCTTATGTGCAACCATATGAGTTGGAAACACTTAATTCTAAGTGTTTTTATGTCCTTAAGACATGTCCCTATCACCATTAGTGGTTATATCTACTAATGTATTCACATATATGTAATTATATGTTAAATAGGATCCATTTGTGCTCGAGATTCCGTTTCACACCCAACAATCCTATATCGATCTTCCATTCGAGTTACTCACTGCAGGTGAGTTCATACCCCTAAATCAACCTTTTAAATGATTTTAAATGCTTTTATGGGGGGAGGGGAATACAAGTTGAACTATTATAGTTATTGTATCAATCACATGTGATTAATAACTAGAACATATTACAAGATTTGCTATTGCTTTCAAATTACCATCAAACTTTGGATTTTCAAGTGGTTCAAACCTTTTATCAAACTCTTTAAATGACAAAACTGTTTTCAAACTCTTTTAAACTTGCTTTATTTTCAAACCCATATCTATACAAATATATTTATATAAGTAAGACTTGAAGGACTTAGGACTGATAGCTCACCTTATTTTCTGTTCCTTGTTTGGTTGTGGACTTAGGGTATTCTGTTATTTGTCCGATTGTCGTTGAATTCTTAGTTATATATCATATATATTTGGGTTGAATATAAAAATCTTCACTTCAGTTCTGTACCTTTGTTTATCAAAGGCATGCAACCAACATTACTATTTAACTATAATAGGTATAGTTGAGGATTACAACTCGTTACTACTATTATAATGACACCTACCAGAGTCAGTACAGTTGTGAGTCAATACATGCTAAATACTATACAAAGAGAATACTATATACTATACAAGAGAACACTCTATACATTATACCAGAAAATACATTATACAATATACAAGAGAATATACTATAATTAGAATGTGACATACTACTTCTCGATACGACACTTCATAATGGTATCACCGTGTAACCAGAGTCTCCTGGAGGGAGAGCGGGCATTGTGTGTATAGATCTATACGGGACAGACACTCCCACATCCCGACTGCTAGCTACAGTCCCAGCCGAAAGGCCAAGGGGTGACAAAATGTCACATCACTACATATGACTCGGAGGGTCATCAGTTATTCGATCGTCAATCAGCATGGTTACATACGAGTTCACATTCAAACCTTTAATTACACATTAAGAATTAAAGGCCAAACAAGCTCCCCGAGGTGTATTGTACATTTAATACTACCTGGAGTCTACCTTTAATTACACATTAAGAATTAAAGGCCAAACAATAATAAAATATTTAACTAAGTATAGATATATACATTTACCCATATCAGTGTCAGTATCATACTAGAACATAACAAAAGTATTACGATTGTTGAACAACACAATTAGGCTTAGAGACATATGGTCGAACCTAAGGGATATAGCCTGATCAACTATATTCTATGAGGAGTGACTAGCATGTGCCTAAGAATAATTGTGGTGTTACAACAAGTCTAAAAACTTACCCACACTACTACAAGAGCATTAGAACAAGAATACTATAGGAGTATTCTGCATTACCATGAACTACATATGTGAGAACTAAAAAGGTCGTTACTAGTAGGGCAATAGTTGCTAAGTGGATACTCTACGGTTACATGTGACTAAGGCACTATAGACTTAGAATCTGTGATCTTTGCTTTACTTCCCGTTCCTTGTTTGGTTGTGGATTTAGAGTTAGAGTCACTTATTCGAAGGTCTATCCTGTTTCGGTTGCATGTAATTGGTATGCACTATGAAAGTATTGAATCAACTAATAACGATCATCTTATAAGTATCTTAGATTAGTACGTCTATTAACTATTCTTTCCCCTATTCTCGCGTAGATAGCATGGCTGACTTCCATCTTCCCGGCGATCCGTACTATCCAAACCAAGGCATTGGAGGATGGCTTGATGAAGAGCCAGAAGATGATCACCCGATCCATTTGGATGATCACCGTGCATAAGGCTTTTCGGATAGCTCCGACTCTGAACCAGAAGTCAGCAACCTACCCCCAGTAGCTCCAAACCCCAACCCCCGTTCGACATTTCAAGGTCCCACTCCCATGTGGGCAACAACCTTGAATCGATGGAGTGACGAGCAGGGTCAGCCCTTACCTTTCAACAGAGACTGAAGCTTTTACAATATAAGTGAGGGAGGTTCAGCTGACCGAGTCCTGCCCATCATGGTCCGTAGGATTGCTAGGAACGTCGAGCAAGGTCATGCCGCTATCGAGCGAGTAGTGGAAATTGACGCCAACTCTGGCCTTAACACTATCCGTATTCATCAACTCGAAGAAGCTATGAATAGGACTAGGAGGACCAATGAGGCTCTGCAGCAACAATTTGCTGCATCCCGAGCCGAAGTCATGGAACTCCGAGTGCGTCAGAGAACTCATGAACGACATCTTCAGGAAGTTGTACGTCAACTGGCAGACCTGAGGGTTCGCCCAAGGGTTACCCGTCGCCAGTAGGAGATGTCAACTCATCCTTCTCTTTTGATTAAGGAATAGCCTTTTTCCTTTCTATGCTCCGTAGAGCACTTGTCTGTAAACATTCCTAACTCTGAAAGTACCCTAACTAAACTTCTAGGCTGCCAACATTTTCCCTTATGGTTTGATGTAAGACCTACTGTTAGGTCATTTTCCCGAACTTATTTTATATCATTAATACCAGTAATCTTGGCAGTTATCTAATCTATTGGGAAGTTCTTACTCTTGTGTTTTCCCTACTCTATTGTTATGACTCTATCTGATAGTTAGACTATGGTGATTTAGTCCATGAAACACTCTCATCAGGCTTACAATCGATTCTTATTGTTATTATCATTTTCATAAATTTTCAGTAAAAGATGCCGCCTCGCAAGCGTCCAACCAGAAACACGCCTGCAAATCAAACTCCACCACCACCACCCCCACCGCAGTTTGATCCGGTGATGTTTCAAGCAGCTGTAACCGCAACTGTGACCGCCGCCATGGCTCAAGTAAACTCTGGTGGTGTTAGTGGAACGGGGACTGGCACAAACTCCAGCCAAGGTGAAATCCATCCGCGTGCACGGGAGTGCACCTATAAAGATTTCATCAGCTGCAAACCTACATACTTCAATGGGACTGGAGGGATCCTTGCACTATCCCAATGGATCGAAAGGACAGAAGTCATCTTCGAGATGTGCTCATGTCCTGAAGGAAGCAAGATAAAATTTGCTGCTTGCACCTTCACCCAAAGAGCCCTGACATGGTGGAATGGCCATGTCAAATCACTCTCCCTGGTAACTGCTAACGCCATGGGCTGGGACACACTGAAGGACCTTATGACAAGGGAGTACTGCCCGAGGGGCGAAATTCAGAAGCTTGAGGAAGAACTCTGGAACCTTAAAATGCAAGGTTCCGACATAGTGGCTTATACAGCCAGGTTCTGCGACCTGGTGGCTCTATGTCCTAACATGGTTCCCGCCGAAAGCAAGAAAATTGAACGATACATCTGGGGTCTGGTACCCCCATATCGAGGGAACGTTCTAGCCTCACACCCTGCGACCTTCGATAGTGCCAAAGAATTGGCCCAAAGGCTCATCGATCACGAAACTCCTTCTACTCCATCAACAACCCCAACAACTACCCCCACATCAACCAAGACATCTGACAACAAAAGGAAGCGGGGAGACCGAAAGAAGGGCAAATCAGCTCAGTCCTCTTTCAAGAACCAACAGACCGTGGCTGTCCATGCTGCCACTACCCCTGCTGCCCATGTATCAGCCAAAACTTATGCAGGAAGCCTACCCAAGTGCACCAAGTGCTCCTTCCATCACAACGGCCCCTGCCGTGAGATGCACTGCACTAACTGCGACCGGAAGGGCCATACCGCCCGGTTTTGCAGATCTCAACCCAAGCCCATCACGCAGGTTCCCAGTGCCGGAGTGAGTCAAGCTTGCTACGGGTGCGGCGAGACAGGGCACTTCAAAAGAAACTGTCCGAAGGCTGGGAATTCAGGAGGAACAGGAAGACTACTTGCTATTGGCCACAATGAAGCCGTGGCAGACCCCACAGTAGTCACGGGTACGTTCCTTCTCGATAACTCTTATGCTTGTATCCTATTTGATAGTAGGGCAGAGAGGAGCTTCGTAAACCAAAACTTTAAACACTTACTTAAACAATCACCACAAACACTAAAAGAAACCTTCATCGTAGAAATGGATAACGGTAAGACAGAGTGTTCTAACGAGATTTTCATAGGTTGTACCCTCACACTAGATAATCATTCATTCCCAATCGACCTCATACCAGTATCGATCAAGAGTTTCGACGTCATCATAGGCATGGACTGGCTGAGTCTTTATCGTGCCGACATTCTGTGCTTCGAAAAAGCAGTCCGCCTGAATCTACCGAATAACGAAACCTTATTGATCTACGGAGACAAGTCCAGTACGAGCCTTCGTATCATCTCAAGTATTCAAGCCCAGAAGTACTTGTGTAAGGAATATCGTGCATTCCTGGCGCACGTCGTTGACTCAAGCCAGAAAACAAAAGACTTAAAAGACCTCCCCGTAGTACGCGACTTCCCCGACGTCTTTCCGGAAGAACTCCCAGGATTACCCCCACAACGTCAAGTCGAGTTCCGAATCGACTTAATTCCAGGGGCTACCCCCGTAGCCAAATCGCCCTATCGTCTAGCACCTGCTGAGATGCAGGAACTGTCCGGTCAACTTAACAAACTGCTCAGCAAGGGCTTTATAAGACCAAGCTTCTCACACTGGGGAGCACCAGTCTTGTTCATAAAGAAGAAAGACGGATCGTTCCGTATGTGCATCGATTATAGGGAACTCAACAAGCTCACACTCAAGAATCGTTACCCTCTTCCTCGCATAGACGACTTATTTGACCAGCTGCAAGGGGCGAGCTACTTTTCTAAGATTGATCTTAGGTCCGGGTATCACCAGTTACGAGTGCTCGAGGAGGATGTTCCAAAGACAGCCTTCCGAACTCGTTACGGACACTTCGAGTTCGTAGTGATGCCATTCGGACTGACCAATGCGCCCGCAGTATTCATGGACTTAATGAATAGGGTATGCCGTCCTTACTTGGATCAGTTCGTCATCGTCTTCATTGATGATATACTTATCTACTCTCGAAGTAAGGAGGAGCATAGCGATCATTTGCGACAAGTCCTGGAAAATTTACGATCAGAGAAGCTCTATGCGAAGTTCTCTAAATGCGAATTTTGGATCCGAAGAGTCAAATTCTTAGGACACGTGGTTAGCAAAGAAGGAATCCACGTGGACCCATCCAAAATTAAGGCCATTGAGAACTGGTCAGCACCGAAGAGGCCTACGGAAATTCGTCAATTTCTAGGCCTCGCTGGCTACTACCGAAGGTTCATTCAAAACTTCTCTCAGATCGTGAAACCCCTTATGACATTGACCCAGAAAGGCGTGGCCTTTGACTGGGAAGAGAAGCAGGAGAAAGCATTCCAAACGCTAAAACGAGCCTTGTGCACCGCACCGATACTATCCCTCCCCGAAGGAACAGAAGACTTCGTAGTCTATTATGATGCGTCAAATCAAGGACTCGGTTGTGTTCTGATGCAACGAGGAAAGGTCATAGCCTATGCCTCGAGACAGCTGAAGACACATGAGGTCAACTACACCACGCACGATCTCGAATTAGGAGCGGTTGTGTTCGCTTTGAAGATCTGGAGACACTACCTGTACGGTACAAAGAGCACTATCTTCACAGACCACAAGGGCCTACAACACATATTCAACCAGAAGGAGCTCAATATGAGACAACGATGGTGGGTCGAACTACTCAATGACTACGAATGCGAAATTCGTTATCATCCGGGTAAAGCCAATGTAGTAGCAGACGCCCTAAGTCGTAAGGAATATTCTGGTCGAAGAGTCAAGTCATTAACAATAACTATCCATTCGCATCTATCCGCACAAATTAAGGAGGCTCAGCTCGAAGTCTTAAAACCTGAAAATGTGGCGGGAGAATCCGTGCGTGGAATGGATAAGAACTTGGAAGTCAAGGGTGACAGAGCCTTATACCTCATGGACCGGATCTGGACACCGCATCACGATGGCTTCAGAGACTTGGTTATGAAGGAAGCCCACAACACTCGATATTCCGTCCACCCAGGTTCAGATAAGATGTATCTGGATCTCAAGAAATCATACTGGTGGCCTAACATGAAAGCAGAGATTGCTACCTTCGTGAGTAAATGCCTTAGTTGCGCTAAGGTCAAGGTCGAATACCAGAAACCATCAGGTTTACTTCAGCAACCGGAGATACCTGAATGGAAGTGGGAGCGGATCACTATGGACTTCATAACCAAGCTACCCAAGATTACGGGTGGACTTGATACCATATGGGTCATCGTCGATAGATTGACCAAGTCCGCATACTTCCTGCCTATCAAAGAAACTGACAAGATGGAAAAGCTCACACGAACATACATACAGGAGATTGTACGACTAAACGGTGTTCCCATATCCTTTATCTCGGACAGAGATAGTAGATTCACTTCGAGGTTCTGGCAGTCACTACAAAGCTCCTTAGGAACGAGGCTGGACATGAGTACAGCCTACCATCCACAGACCGATGGACAAAGTGAGAGGACTATTCAAACCTTGGAAGATATGTTGCGAGCCTGTGTAATCGACTTTGGGAAGGTGTGGGATACCCACTTATCCCTTGTCGAATTCTCTTATAACAACAGTTATCACACGAGCATCAAGGCAGCTCCATTTGAAGCCCTCTATGGCCGGAAGTGCAGATCCCCTCTATGTTGGGCTGAGGTGGGTGACACTCAATTAGCTAAAGGACGAGTTCCTGACAGCACTCTCACGGGTCCGAAGATCATTCGGGAAAGGACAGAGAAGATCGTTCAAATTCGTGAACGATTGAAAGCCTCTAGAGACCGACAGAAAAGCTACGCAGACAAACGAAGGAAACCATTGGAATTCCAGGTGGGAGACCGGGTCCTTTTGAAAGTCTCACCCTGGAAGGGCTTGATACGCTTCTAAAAGCGTGGAAAGCTAAATCCAAGATACATAGGGCCTTTCGAGATTCTCGCTAGAATCGGCCCCGTAGCTTACAAACTTAATCTACCCCGCGAACTCAGTAAATATACATCCCACCTTCCACGTCTCGAACTTGAAAAAGTGCCTTTCTGACGAGACTCTTGTAATCCCACTCGACGAGATCGAGATCAACGAGAGCCTCAACTTCGTGGAAGAACCTGTAGAAATCGTGGACCGAGAGGTCAAGCGAACGAAACAAAGCCGCATCCCGATCGTGAAGGTCCGCTGGAACGCCAAACGAGGACCGGAATTCACATGGGAGCGCGTGGATCAAATGAAACTTAAATATCCTCACCTTTTTACTTAGTTATTTGTAATAACTTAGTTACTTGAACTCTAATTTCGGGACGAAATTCCCTCTAACGGGGGGATGATGTGACAACCCGAAATTTCTAACTTATACATTCTTCATTTTTATTAAAGTTAGCCTCGTTTCTCTATTTTGTAATGAAGTTTTGGGTCTATATGAGTGCTTGAGGCTTAGTATAACCTTGATATGAGTCTTAGGAAGGGTGAGAATGTGTGTAGCATCACTAAAACGAGCCAAACACACCCAACAAGGTGTGTGCGGCCGCACACCCGAGTGTGCGGCCAGCCATCCGCACACAGCCAACCGCACACCGTCCTAGCCTCACACTCCAGCCTATATAAAGGACCCTAAGTCAACCATACACCCTTTTTCACACTCCTTCAAAGCTGGAACATTTTCTCTCAAGAGTTCTTCACGTTTTCCTCTCCAATCATCAAAACAAGTAAGTAAACATCCTTAGATCATTACTACAACACATTTGAAAGCCTTTTTCCTCGAGTTTGATCCATGAAATCATCATTCTAGATGATCTTCATGTGTGTACGGCCGCACACACATCATGTGTGACCGCACACACATCTTTTGGTCCTAAAATGGGCTTAAACACCCATCCAAGCTTAGCATCGACCAAAACACCTTCTTAGAATCATACCCAAGCCTTAGAAAATCGATTTGGACACATTTGTATGGGGGTGTACGGACGCATACAGGCCTGGCCGTACACACCTGGCCGCACACGCCATGTGCAACCGCACACACCCTTTTAAGGGTCCAAAATGACAACAAACCCCCAATCCGGTTAAGCAATGGTCAAAACACCTTCACTAGAACATCCCAAAGGCTTGGAACCACGTTTTTGACACACTCCATAGTGAGTGTGCGGCCGCACACAGGCTTGGCCACACACTCTGGCCGCACACACACAAAATCTATACTTTTGTGGCCTTACACCCCATTATAGGGCCCTACACTCCTTATGTGCAACCATATGAGTTGGAAACACTTAATTCTAAGTGTTTTTATGTCCTTAAGACATGTCCCTATCACCATTAGTGGTGATATCTACTAATGTATTCACATATATGTAATTATATGTTAAATAGGATCCCTTTGTGCTCGAGATTCCGTTTGACACCCAACAATCCTATATCGATCTTCCATTCGTGTTACTCACTGCAGGTGATTTCATACCCCTAAATCAACCTTTTAAATGATTTTAAATGCTTTTATTGGGGGGGGGGATACAAGTTGAACTGTTATAGTTATTGTATCAATCACATGTGATTAATAACTAGAACAAATTACAAGATTTGCTATTGCTTTCAAATTACCATCAAACTTTGGATTTCAAGCGTTTCAAACCTTTTATCAAACTCTTTAAATGACAAAACTATTTTCAAACTCTTTTAAACTTGCTTTATTTTCAAACCCATATCTATACAAATATATTTATATATGTAAGACTTGAAGGACTTAAGACTGATAGCTCACCTTATTTCCTCTTCCTTGTTTGGTTGTGGACTTAGGGTATTCTGTTATTTGTCCGATTGTCGTTGAATTCTTAGTTATATATCATATATATTTGGGTTGAATATAAAAGTCTTCACTTCAGTTCAGTGCCTTTGTGTATCAAAGGCATGCAACTAACATTACTATTTAACTATAATAGGTATAGTTAAGGATTACTACTCGTTACTACTATTACAATGACACCTACCAGAGTAAGTACAGTTATGAGTCAATACATGCTAAATACTATACAAAGAGAATACTATATACTATACAAGAGAACACTCTATACATTATACCAGAAAATACATTATATAATATACAAGAGAATATACTATAATTAGAATGTGACATACTACTTCTCGATACGACACTTCACAGTGGTATCACAGTGTAACCAGAGTCTCCTGGAGGGAGAGCGGGCATTATGTGTATAGATCTATACGGGACAGACACTCCCACATCCCGACTGCTAGCTACAGTCCCAGCCGAAAGGCCAAGGGGTGACAAAATGTCACATCACTACATACGACTCGGAGGGTCATCAGTTATTCGATCGTCTATCAGCATGGTTACATACGAGTTCACATTCAAACCTTTAATTACACATTAAGAATTAAAGGCCAAACAGGCTCCCCGAGGTGTATTGTACATTTAATACTACCTGGAGTCTGCATTTTATTTCATTTAGCCGGCAGTGCCACTGCTGGGGTAAAATCTTATTTTCCCAATTACTTTACATGAATAAAGTCTAAAACTATATTTTCTTACTGATAGTTTCACTGGGGAAAACTTTTACATTTTCAAAGGATCAAACATGCAAACAAACGGGTCTTGGTAGAAGACTACTTTTACTGGAAAATATAGGATTTTCTAGGGAGTATACTATTGTCAACATTGATGTCAGCTATTATACTATATTGTTGTAAACATTTTATACAAGCAATGACACTAAATACTTATGAATTCACCAGCTTTATGTTGATAAACTCTTTCAAAATAACTTGTATTCTCAGGTCATCAGTAGACAGGTACAGATGAAGCTTTTGAGAAGATGGAGCACATACAAGACTCATCTTTTATTTTGATTATACTTTTGGTGTCTTACAAACTATATAGAACACGCTTGTATTACAATTATTATACTAATGCAATGGATGTTGTTGCTTGTCTTTACTATTATGCATTGTTGTGATACTGTACACGCCGTCCTCCACCCCAGAACGTTTCCGCCTTCGGTTTCGGGGTGTGACAGATATGTTTACCGGGTGGGGCCCAATGCCAGGCGGGGCCTGATGACTATCTTGTATGCTATTATCTTTGTGATTCTTGCATGTGATTATGTGTTTGCATGTATGGTGGGTGGGGCCCATTATTTACTGACAGATGTGTTCCGAGCAGGGCTTGATGTCGGGCGGGGCCCGATGCTGGGCGGGGCCCATTATATGTTTGATATGTATGGTATGCGGTATTTTGGGGAACTCACTAAGCTTTGTGCTTATGATTTTCAGTTTATGTTTCAGGTACCTCTGGTTCGAAGGGGAAGAGCTCGGGATGACTGCATTGCACACACCACATTGTTCCGCATTTTATGTGAATCTGATGTACTTCGATGTTAATTGACACGCTCTGATTTCACTATGGTTTTATGATATTGTTTTGGGTAATGGTTTTATCAATATAAAAATCGAAATTTTGGTCTTAATTTTTGGGACGTTACAAGTTGGTATCAGAGCCTTAGTTTGAGGGATTCAGGCATGCTCTAGGGTGTTTCTGAACTCAAAATGAGGGTTTGGTAGATTTTTCAAAAAGAATTGTTTTATAAAAGAGTTTTATAATAAAAAGGGGTGTGGTGCATGAAATCGACCGAGCTCAAGTAAGTTTTCCCAAAATACCCATACATGTTTTATGATATGCTTTGAGTTGTGAATCTGTGAATCACATGCTAGTTAGGGCTAAGGATTTGCTTAGGATTTGAATGATAGAATGCTTGGAGAGATGTCTTTATATGCCTACTGTATAAGCTTGTAGACTTGCATGCTAGTACTGATGAGTTAGTGATAGGATAGCCTGTTTAGGTTATGCTTGTTCCGATTACTTGATGCTTGAATGCTGCTTGCTCTGTGCTTTTAGAAGTTTCCATTAACTTCAGCTAACTAGTAAGCGAATATGCTAAGTTACATATTGTTGAGACTATATATATATGTATGTTCTGATGGTTTGAATGGTCTATTTTTAGTATGGTGACCCTTCGAGGAAGACCGAGTAGTGGTTCTGGTACCTGTGAGGGTTCAGGTTCGGGTTCTAGAGCCGGACAGGTGGAGGATTAGATACGGGAGTTCATTTTGTCTGATATTACCCGCACCATACTCGAGAAGATTCCTGTGATCATCGGTATGATCAAGGAGGGTATCATGGAGGTTTTAAAGGAGCGTTTGGGCTCAATTCGTTCTGAGATGGTAGAGATGATGGGAGCTCGCACTTTGACTTTCCGTGAGTTTTGGGCATGTGGAGCCCCATAGGTCTTCGGGAAAAAGGACCCGACCGTGAGAAGATGTTGGTTAGCGGATGTCCCTAATGCATTCCACACTAGCAGTTGTCCCGATAGGGAAAATGTCAGACTTGCTTCTTGTCTTCTGAAAGACAGAGCTCAAGATTGGTGGGAGGAGGTAGGACATTCCTTGGGAGGCAAGGTGATTAAGTCCATGACTTGGGAGGATTTTGTGATGAGATTTTGGGCCGAGTTTGCACCTGTGATTGAGGTCAAACAGTTGGCGCAGGAGTTTCAGTGTCTTTGGTAGACTACCGAGACGATGGGTGAGATCACCGTGATGTTCCGCGAGAGGGAATTGATAGTTCCGTATTATATGGAAGACGAGGAGATGAAGAAAGCGAGATACCATGAGATGCTGAGGAGTGATATCCGACAGTTTGTGAGCCGATCCAGTTGCAAGACACTGGATGATATGATAGCGAGGGACAGAGAGATAGATATATATAGATAGATAGATAGATAGAGAGAGAGAGAGAAGAGAGAGAGAGAGAGAGAGAGAGAGAGAGAGAGAGAGAGAGAGAGAGAGAGAGAGAGAGAGAGAGAGAGAGAGAGAGAGAGAAGAGAGAGAGAGATTGACTTGGAGATGGAGAGGAAGAGAAAGTAGGAGCAGGTTCAGGGTTCAGAGGGTTCGGGAAAGAGGCCCAAGGTTTTTGATTTTAGATCGAGAGGCCAGTAGGGCCATGAGCCGCTGTGGAAAGTATGGAAAGACGCACGATGGGGCGTGCATGGTGGGTGGTTCGGGCTGCTTCAAGTGCGGCCAGACGGGTAATATTAGCAGGGATTGCACTGCTACTACCCCCACCATCCAGACATCTAACATGATTTTCTTCCATTGCAATAAGAGGGGCCATAAGAAGTCCAATTGCCCGAGCTTAGCAGTGGTAGGACCAGTTGCAGCACCCGCTCCAGCGACTCTATGTATTACTGATGGCCGCCAGGGCAAGTCGGATGCACCTGTTTTGAGGAGCAGGGCTTTTCAGCTGGCAGCCGAGGAGACTCGCGCAACACCTATTGTGGTGATGGGTATGTATATTCTCCTTATCTCTTTATTTGTATTGATTTGTCTGCTTATATTTGTGTGTTTTATTTTAGGATCGTTCCTCTTGAACGGTATCTCTGCATTGATATTGTTTGATTCGTGGGCTACTCGATCTTTTGTATAGCTTGTGCTTAGCAAGAGGTTTGTTGGAGCTCCGGGGGAGCTGGATTGTCCCTTAGAGGTTGAGATTGCAGATGATCGATCTGTCTGGGTATCGAGTGTTCATCGGGGCTGTGTTCTTGAGATGTTCGGCGAGCACTATCCGATTGATTTGGTTCCTATTCCTTTGCACGGGAACAAGGTTATTGTAGGGATGGACTGGTTGAGCCTTAATGGGGTGGTGATTGATTGTGAGCATCAGTTGTTATGCATTCAGACCCCAAGCGGGGGAGAGTTAGTGGTCCATGGAGAAAGTGCCCAACATGGGCCGATTCTATGTTCAACAACTAGAGCCAGACGCTATTTTCAGCAGGGTTATTCCGGATATGTTACCTATGTTATGGATGCACGGGAGAAGGGTAGACTATGGATGATGTGCTGATTTTCCAGGAATACTCGGATGTGTTCCCGGAGGACTTTCCTGGAGTGCTTCCGGAGAGGCAGGTGGAGTTTAGGATTGGCTTGGTTCCGGGTTCAGCTCCGATAGCCAAAGCACCATATCAGTTAGCTCCTCCAGAGATGTCGGAGTTGTCTACACAACTGCAGGATTTGTTAGAAAAAGGGGTTCATTCGACCGAGCGGTTCACCATGGGGAGCACCGATTCTGTTTGTGAAGAAGAAGGATGGGTCGCATCGGATGTGTATGTACTACTGGGGGCTGAGTAAGCTAACGGTGAAGGACTGTTATCCACTCCCGAGGATTGATGATTTGTTTAACCAGCTTCAGGGCGCATCTTAGTTTTCCAAGGTTGATCTACATTAAGGTTATCATCAGATGAGGATTAGAGAGGAGGATGTGCAGAAGACGACCTTCCAGACCTGTTATGGTCATTACGAGTTCGTGGTGATGCCCTTTGGGCTCACTAATTCTCCATCCGCATTCATGGACCTCATGAATCGTGTATGCCGGCCGATGCTGGATCGGTCTGTGATTGTATTCATTGATGACATCCTGGTCTATTCCAAGACCCAGGAGCTGCATTATGAGCACGTGAGGGAGGTATTGGAGACTCTGAGGAGGTAGAGACTTTACACGAAGTTCTCCAAGTGTGAGTTCTAGTTGCACGATGTGCAGTTTCTGGGGCACCTTGTCAACCACAACGGTATTCTGGTCGATCTGGCCAAGGTTGAGGCAATAATGGGATGGGAGGTTCTGAAGTCTTCATCTGAGATTCAGAGTTTCCTTGGGTTGGCGGGTTACCATCGAAGGTTCACTTAGGATTTATCCAAGATAGCAGTTCTTCTGACTCGGTTGACGAAGAAGACTGTCACTTTTCATTAGGGGCCTGAGCAGCAGGCAACTTTTGAGACCCTGAGACTGAGATTGTGTGAGGCACCGATTTTGACCCTGCCGGAGGGTGTTGAGGATTTCTAGGTTTATTGTGATGTTTTGATCACGAGTTTAGGTGCAGTTTTGATGTAGAGGGGTCGCATTAATGCTTACACTTCGAGGCAGCTAAAGCCTCATGAGGAGAATTATCCGACACATGATTTAGAGCTGGGAGTTATGGTTTTTGCCCTCAAGATTTGGCGACATTACCTCTATAGGGTTCGCTGTACTATTTACACAGATCAAAAAAGCCTGAGGTATTTGATGGATCATCCGAATCTGAACACGAGGCAGCGCCGATGGTTAGATGTGGGGAAGGATTATGATTGTGAGATCCTTTAACATCCAGGAAATGCCAATGTGGTGGCTGATACTCTCAGCCACAAGGCGGTCGTAGCTCCGATCAGGGATATCTGTATGAGGATGACTATGATTACTCCATTCTTAGAGGAGATTCGAGAGGCTCAGGTTGAGGATATGAAGGAAGATCACCGGAAGAGCGAGCGTATAGTGGGTTAGGCGGCTTCCTTCGATTTAGGAGAGGAGCGAGCCAATGGGTTAGCATATCTTCCTGAAGATCACCGGAAGAGCGAGCAAAGTGGATTCAATTTGGGTCATCGTGAATCGATTGACCAAGAGCGCACATTTTATTTCGATTTAGGAGAGTATCTCTGCAGAGAAGTTTGCCGACATATACACCAAGGAGGTTGTGGCACATCATGGGGTACCGTTCTCTATGGTTTTAAACAGGGACATCCGGTTTACTTCCAGGTTCTAGAATAGGTTCCATGAAGAGTTGGGTACTCGTCTGCATTTCAGCATGACTTTCCACCCACAGACTAAAGGACAAAGCGAACGGACTATCTAGACCTTGGAAGATATGCTTCGGGCGTGTGTATTGGATTTCGGTGGGAGTTGGGATACGTATCTCCCTTTGGCGGAGTTTTCGTATAACAATAGTTGTCACGCCAACATCGATCGACCTCCGTTTCAGATGCTCTCTGGGAGGAAATGTAGGACCCTGATATGTTGGGGTGAGGTCGGCCAGCGGGTCATGGGTAGTACCGAAGTGGTACTCAAGACTATCGTGTTGATTCAGCAGGTTCGGGGTAGACTCCAGACAACACAGAGTCGGCAGAAGAGCAACGCCGAAAAGCGCTAATCAGACCTAGAGTTACAGGTTGGGGATATGGTTCTCTTGAAGGTGACATCTTGGAAAGCTCTCATCTGATTCAGGAAGAAGGGCAAGTTGGTCCCCAGGTATATCAGTCCTTTCATGGTTTTGGCCCGGGTGGGCCGGGTTACTTATCGCTTGGATCTTCCTGAGGAGCTTAGTTAGATCCATAACACGTTTCAGGTCTTTCAGTTGCGGAAATGTTTGGTGGATGATTCCGTGGTGGTTCCATTGTAGGATATTCAGGTGGATGATCGCCTGAACTATATCGAGAGACCGGTGATGATTCTTGATAAAAGACGAAAACCTTGAGGAACAAGGTTGTTGAGTTGGTGAAAGTTTAGTGGCAGCACCGCAAGAGTTCAGAATGGACGTGGGAGACAAATGATGAGATAAGGGAGTAGTACCCAGAGTTATTTGGGGCAGCGGACTTCAGGACGAAGTCTGATTCAAGTGGAGGAGAATTGTAACAATCAAGATTATTGATAAGGGAGCATTTTAGTCCCTAGATCAGTACGCGGGGCGTACTCTATGAGTACGCTTAGCGTACTAGCTCGTTGGTTGGATCGCGTATGCACCCATGTACGCTGGGCATACGCGGGAGTACGTCGGGCATATGTAATGCATGGGCAAACCCTAATTTTCAGGGTTTATACCCTATTTAAATAATTTATGACACCCTTGGACCCCCTAATGAACAACCTCCATCTCCCTATACCCTAATATCGAAACCCTAAGTGCGATTTGTGAGATTTGAGCTTGGAAGTGAGTTTTGGTGGTATTTTTGGAGAAGTAAAGGAAGAAGAACACTTGGAGGTTGATTGGGAGTGGCTTGAGCTTGTAGATCCAAAGTCATCTTCATCTTTGCAAGCCAATTGAGGTAAAAATCTCTCAACTTGATGGTTCCTTATGCTAGATCCAACTTAGGGGCCTAATTAGAAGCCATGGATGTTAGATCTTAGCACCTTTGAGGTCCCTTGTCCATAAAAATGCAACCTTTATGAGTTATATTGGTCCATGCATGTGTTAGGATCCTTAATATACTTCTTTTTGAGTTTTGGGTCCCATTAAGTCATGCATGGGAGTAACGTTGCAAACTTTACGGGTTAAGTGACCATTTAGGATCAGATCTAAGAGTTTGGCTTAATGGCTTAACCGATTAAGTGCTTAATGGGTTGTGTTGGTCATTTGCGGAGTAGACGGGGCGTACCCAGCTCGTATGCTGCGCGTACTGGCCCCGGAAGGAATACGCTGAGAGTAAGTCTGAGTACACCAAGCGTACTTAGCAGTTTGACTTTCGGTTGACTTTCGCGTGTTTGGGCTGTATTTTAGACCTTTAGGGTTTGGGCCTTGTTGGGCCATTGGACTTATGACTTTAGGCCATTGCTAGGCTACGGGCTTTCTTGGAATCATGCCCATGTTGGGTTTTGGGCCCAATTAGGAAGTTGAGCCATATTGGGCTTTTGATACTATTGGATTGGGCCTCGGAATTTGCGCCAAGTGAGGAAAGGGTAAAATGGATTTTTACCTGAGGATTGGACTTCGGACTAGGATTCCTGTTTTGGATTATGGTTCAATTATTAAAATGGACTTTTACCCTGAGGATTATGGACCAATTATTAATTAGATTAATTGATCAGCCATCCGAGATTTTATTGAGATTCAGGAGCTTGAGGTGAGTTTCCTCACTGTGTTTGGCGGGTCGACGACACCAATGTCAGCGCATGGTTTATTAGGATGAGGATGCTAGTTGTCTGCGTGACTCTGCATGAATGGTTTCTTATATGTTTACCGGGCGGGGCCCGATGCCAGGAGAAGCCTGATGACTATCTTGTATACTATTATCTTTGTGATTCTTGCATGTGATTATGTGTTTGTATGTATGCTGGGCGGGGCCCGATGACTGGCGGGGCCCATTATTTACTGACAGATCTATTCCGAGCGGGGCTTGACGCCGGGCGGGACCCATTATATGTTTGATATGTATGGTGTGTGGTATTTGGGCAACTCACTAAGCTTTGTGCTTACGGTTTTCAGTTTATGTTTCAGGAACCTATGGTTCGAAGGGGAAGAGTTCGGGATGACTGCATTGCACACACCACATTGTTATGCATTTTATATGACTCTGATGTACTTCGATGTTTATTGACACACTCTGATTTCACTATGGTTTTATGATATTGTTTTGGGTAATGGTTTTATCAATATAAAAATCAAAATTTTTGGTCTTAATATTTGGGACGTTACACCTAGCCTCAATTTTCAAGATTTAAGCCTCCCCTCTCCTCTCTCATCCATTATTTTTTGGAGCTTTTTGTGGTTTTGGAACAATTTTTTCATGCAAGATTGATCCTTGAAGCTTGGCAATTGAAGATCTCAACTTTCATCTACCTTCTAGACCTTTGTAAGTTATAAAGTTCCAAGCTTTATTGCATTTCATCTTGGATCTAAGTGTATGTGGTGTTTTGGTCCATTTTAATGAGTTTTGAGTGAGAGTTGGGAATAAAGTTTGCAACTTTATTACTCTCCAAGGTCCCAAGAACATTATATGTTTTAGATTTGGACTCCAACACCTTTTGATCAGTTTAGAATGCTTCTTGGACCTCATGGACTAGGAAAGTTATGATATTTTGCCTTCCCTTTTAGCCATGCAAGTTATCTAGGCCATTTAGGTCATTTTGTCATATTAAAGTTTAGATCTTGAACGTTTGAGACATTATTATGGATAAAGTTGGAAACTTTATCCATCTAAACATCATGTTGATTCAGATCTGAAGGTTGGAGACTTGGACTTAATGGATTAAGCTAAGAAAGATACATTTTTGGGTCCCTTTGAGACTTAAAGTCTACATCTTGGTGGTTCGGACCTTCCTAATGGATAAAGTTAGAATATTGATCCATCGAGACCTTGTCATGCTCAAGGCATACCAGTCATCAGATCCAGTACATACATGATCGATCCCTTAAGAAGAAGCATATGGGACACGACTTACTTCATCTAGCTCAATAGTAGAACTAGGACGTTATCATTACTCAATAGTGGAACTAGGGCATTATCATTGCCCAAATAAAGCCAAGTTGTTACACTTGCTAAGTTAACACATCGTTTCCTTTGAATTATATATTATTGTAGGAACGTAAAAGCATTACATCAAAGAATGACGAACAAAAGGTAATTAAAAACCAATTTTGATTATGAACTCTCACAAAGAGAGAATGCACAAAGCGACATATTTTACATTCAACCCTTGTGTAACTTATATACTAGGGTAAGACTATTCTAAAATACGATACATATATATCATCGATTCCAATACAATAAGATATATACTATACAAAAGAAGATCCTATCACTAAGATAAATAATTTGGAACCTTGTTGTAGAAGCAACTGTCACACTATATTGAAAGACCTTGAACATTGGCTATATACACTGTCAATAAATATCAATGTGACATAGCTTTAGCACATCAGATTATAAGGTTTAACCTTACATTCTCCCCCCCCCCAATCTGATGATGCAAAAACGTAATCGAATTGAAAGTCATGAAAGAAAACTTTATCAGCTTCAACTATAATCTCTGGCTTAATCCATTTGAAATCATCACACAAGAGTTCTTCTTGTTTTTTTATCGAACAAAAAAGACACAAACCAGTGATAATTATCAGCTTCTGGTTTATCCTTACATTCTAGCCTTAGATGAAACAAGTGTTATGTAGGAACTTTGTAGAGATCAACAAATATTTGAAAACACATGTGGTCTTTATCATCAACAAAGAATATTCCATGCCCTGGTTCTCTTATGAAGAGATGTTGAATATGATCTACTCGCACTGGCATATAATTATTTATATAAACAGTTCCAAAAGGCAAAAGGAACTTTGGATGTTTTGACTTTCTTATTACACTAGAAGCACCTGGTACTATAAATGTAGAAGCTGCATTTGGAAGAGGAACCAAATTGAGATTCCTAATTTTGTTGATCATCGGGATAAGATCAAGCTTCAGTTCGTATGCATGAATTCCCTTGTGGTTGTTTATATTGCCTTGAATTTATAACTTCTTATTGTATCTATATTTAACAAGACCAGATACAAGAATTATTTTAGGGTATTCACCCTTGGAGTCTTTTCTGGTCAAATGCACTGTAAGAATCTTCCGCCATTTAGGCTTAGTGCACCTCACCTTCATAATTACATTTGGAGAAATTCTCTTTGTGAACACGTCATCATACTTTGAGAGGTCATTTTTTGAAAGAATATTTTCAACATTTTTCTTCTTTTTAACTGTAGCATTGAACTGTTGAAGCGATGCTCTGTATTCAACCATACTTCCTTCATCAGAAGCCATTTTCAGAACAATTTTAGCCGAATCTTGCTTGAAAATGGAATTGTTATGTGTAGTTGCATTATGCTCAGCAAAATGCCTCTAGCTTCTTTAATAGATAAATGCCATTCAATAGTCACTTCAAAAAGCTTTGTAACCTTGGGGGCCGTTTATTGTTTGTCAGTAGAATAGGTACCAACGTCTGAAGCAAGAGCTGATGACTTCCTTTTCTTTGATAGGGGTCGGTCATGATTGGATTCAATGTTACTTTTGACATGTTGCTCCCCCTAAGTCCGAGACTCCCCCTTAGCATGTAATCATGACTGAAAGACTATTCAGATGGGAATGGGCTATGCATGAGCATGTATAAAGTCACCCAGAATATCAAGTTCCAGGAAACCTTCTTCATCAAGTGAATCAGTTTCTTCTTCATTAAACATATTAGCAGGTGAGTTCTCCCCTTTTTGAAATCATCATCCACGGTAGGATTCGGAGAAGAAAGAGCTTGTGCATGAGCTATAACATTGTTAGGAGGAGGTTGTTGATATTTAGATGGAGGCGTAGCACGAGATGGTAGTGGAATTGGAGGATATTATGGTAGTTGTTTATTGTTGGATGGTGGAGGTGGTGGTGGTTGTCTAGGAGGAATGGTAGCTTTTGATGGGACGACTTCTCTTTTGATAACAACAATATCACACTCCATGCGTTCCGCACGCTGACCAAATCTATTTGAAAGCTCAATAAGTGTTCGAAGATATGAGAGAATCTGAGATTGTGAATTTGGTTTAGAAGGTCCATGCTCCCCTTATGGCTGAGCATGGATTGGGATATTATGCAGTGATTGAGATTCCCCATGTTGTGGACCAGGGGAAGGATATTTGTCAACCCCAAAATGATGATCATATATGGTAGGTTTTGTAGGAATACCTTGAGATGAGAAGGACGAAGACTTGAAATAAATATGCTTGTTAGGTCGAGACGGAGACTGAATGGCAGCAGATGTAACAATAGGATCAGTACGATGAATTATAGACTGCTTGATAGTAATGGCTGGATACCGAGATGAGGCTCCTGAGGAGAATTCACTATCAGGAAATTCAACGTCTGCATCAAAATCTTACATATCTTCATCTTCATCTTCATTATTTTTTGAATAAATTTCTTATTTTTTAGATTCATCTTCCTTAAACTCATACACAACTTCAGAAACATCCTCATCAGAGGGATATAGAATGGCCTGGATGCCTAATGGAGTATATGGACATCAATCAGCATGATAGGAGTTCAAAAACTACTTAGAAATCCACTGAGTGGTTGGAGGATCGATATTACGTTTGGGAGTTGCATTAACCAACTTTGATGACATAAAAGACTTTTCTATACTATCATCAATATCTCCAACATACCCTAAGTTACTATGCTCACGCACAAGTGAGAAGCAACGAGGATAAGGAACATACGAGGACCTTTTCTTCCCCGTGGTTAAGCTGAGAAGATGATCAAAAATCAATTGAGCAAATTCCATATGCTTTTTCTTCATCATTGCATACAAAATTTGTATTTCAAACATATTCAACTTGTCCATATTTCCAGTTTTCTACCCTAGGCACTTGCCGATAATGACCATGAGATATTTCCACCATGTAGTAATACATTATCAAAGAAAAAAGATAGGGCGATTACCTTGTTACGAGGGATCATAACCTAAATCTGGTAGAACTTTCTTACATTGATATTCTAAAGGAAGATTTGAGTATTTATCCAGATTGGGAAGATGAAGTGCATCCCTGATAGCTTCCATAATGAAGATAACATCATAAGTTTCGTTTCCAGTTGTTCCTCAAATAGTTTTTGATTGCGGATCATATACATGCTTAGAGAAGAATGAAACAACGCAATCGAGCATATCTTAAAGGATGACCTCTTACAAACTCAAGAAAAGCCTCTAACCCACTGTTTCTGAAGTATGTAGAATAGCATATGAGAAGGCAACATTGGTAGCATTGATTAGAATTAGAGTTTATGGAGTATTGCAAGCTTTACGTGCACCAACAGTTGGAATATAGGTGAAGAGAGGAGCCATAGTTGTAGATTTTAGGGTTTTTCAAGGTTTTTTCGTGATAGAAATTCATGATCGAGAAGTTGTAAACCACTGAATGAAGAAATAAATGCCTTTTATACTTGCAAGATGAATAATTTCAGAAAAGATCTCCTTATCAGATGATGTGATTTGTAATCATCATGAAAAAGAAACGCCTTAATTCTGGAATGCCCAACTGACGGTTCCATTCTTATCGAAAAAGTTACCATTGGTGAACGTCTTTGATAAATGAAGATGATTAGGAAAATCCTTCAGAACATGGTGAGATAACATATCATATTGCAACAAAGTAATGTGGGATATTTTATGTATCATTCATAATATGGTGTGATACAAGAGTTCCTTGACATAAGTATTTTGATTCTCACACATTAATGTCAATATTACATTGGATCCTATACAACAGTATCGTTTGGCATGTCTCACACACTATATGGGTAGTGGATCCTAGACATCTTGGAGAATTGCCTCCCATAAACTATGGTTATAATAGAGAAGATCACAAGCATTAGGGAGAAGGATTTTCTGATGTCATATTACAGTCTATGGTTAAAAAAGAAATGAGTCAGGGACATCAAGTACATGGTGTGTTATATCTAGTCTATGGTTGTAATAGACAGGGTCAAGGAAATAATAAACCCTTCATCATTAAGCTCGAGGCAAGTATCTCTCAGCCTATAGAATTTGCTATCAGGGTGACTCACATGGTTGTGTTCAGTGACTCAACAAATCATGATACTTTATACATATGAAAACATGTTTCTAGGGATAGAGTTTGGTTAGATAAATAAAATCATACAATAATCACCTAGGCCATATGCTGAATCTTCTTAAATGGACCAGGCTATCTCACACTGGTGATTTAGTCATAGCGATCAATCAACATGAGTGGATGACTCAATGATATCCCAATAGTTGGTCTCGCTGATGAGATACTTAGAGAGATTTAGACACATACAACAACATGCTTCTAGGAACATTACTTAGTCAAAGTTTCATTCTTGAACACTAAAGTTCACCATTAATTCCTAGAGGTACAATTTACCAAAGGATGAGATTATCATTGAAATAAAAAGGATTATTTTAAAAAGGAAACAGTCAATGAGAGTAAATTGTATCTTTTTTAGGAAGATCTTAACTTTGCAGATTTTTCAAATCTTTTGAATTTAATGCTGATTGAAAATTTTCAATTTTCAAAACACCTAACTCCAAATTTTGTTTATTGTAACGAAACATGTTTGCATTCTTTCCTTGTTTCAAAATATTTTATCATCCCTTTTACTTAAAAATGAGAGCAGAAATGCTCTTTCTTTTTGAAGAAAACATATTTTTGATGGATTGCAAGCTTCAAGTTCAACATCAATGGCTATTTTAGATAAAAGGCAGTCTTTGTAAACATTTAGTTAAGGTTTGTAATCTTTGTAACCTTCAAGTTATGAAAGTCAACATGAAGATACTCAAAGGGACAAAATATTATGAACAAAAAAAGAGACGAGCATCGTTATCTTTTTAATGAGTCCTTAGATTTGTTTAACAGATGGATGGCGAAGAGAACTTCTCTGGAAATAAGTCTAGCCACCCTTTCTTTCTCAACATATCTATCAGTGATGATTCCCTTCCTGAATATCCCCAAACATCATCTCCACATTTGAAAGTAACATGACGTGCTTTGAAGATAGAGAGTCACTATTTTCTCATGAATGGGGCGGAATCCTGAACCATGTAGCTCAGAAAATGAAGACATCAAGATTTTAGCGTTAGAAGATTTCGCTGGAAATGTATAATCCTTTGGTAAAAAAATGTACTCACTCAACAAAAAATAAATGAAAAACTTATTTTTTGTATGTTTGAGATTTTTTTGACTGAAGTAAATGAGAAGCAGCCACACATAAAAATTGAAAACACGCAGACATATAATAAAACTTAAAAGAAAAAGAACCTTAAGACAAAGGGAGAATGCACAATTAACTAGTGAAAAAAAACTATCTTTTGTTCATCCAGGGGATTAGTGAAGGTATCAACGGGTTGATTGTCAGCTGGAATGTATATCATATTTCCTTTTTGCACGTTGTTCCTGATGAAATGATGCCTTATCTTAATATTATTTTTCTTGAAGTGACGAACACGATTTTGGGTGATAAGAATAGCACTAATATTATCACAACATATGGGAGTCTTTGAAAGCTTAAAAACATAATCTAGAAGCTATTTTTGAATCCAGAGAATTTGAGCACAACATCTACCAACATCAACATGTTTAGCTTTAGCGGTCAAATAAGCCATTAAGGACTCTTTCTTGCTTGACCAACTGATCAGTCTATTTCCCAAAAGTTAACATTCCCTTGAAGTAATCTTTATGTATAAAGAACAACTTGCATAATCAGAATCAATATATCCAACTAGATTAAATTCAGAGTCACGAGGATACCAAAGCCCAAGATTGGGTGTAAGCTTTAGGTATATGAAAATGCACTTGACAGCGACAAGATGCAAAACTTTTGGATTTTCTTGATAATAGGTACACATGCTTGTTGCAAACATAATATCAGGCAGACTAATAGTGAGATAGATCATAGATCCAATCATTCATGTATATAACGTTGGGTTGACATTAGGTGTGATAAATCAACTGAGATTTTCAGAGAGGAAGACATGGGAGTCTTTGCAGGTTTGCAATAAGCGAATGAGAATTTCTTCAATATATGAATAATATATTTGATTTGACTAACGAAGATGCCTTTTGGTAGTTGCTTGACTTGTAGACCTAAGAAGAAGGTCTGCTCTCCCATCATACTAATCTCAAACTTTTTCGACATAACATTAGAGAACTCTTTGTTCATTTCTTCATTTGTAAAACAAAAAATAATGTCATTGACATATACTTAGGCAAGAATAAGATCTGATCTAGATTTCTTGATGAATAGGGTGTTGTCAATAACACCCCTTTTATCCAATTTTGAAGAAGATAAGCAATCATCATATCATACCAGGACCTGGGAGCTTGCTTTAAACCATAGACAACTTTATATAATTTGTAGACATGGTTAAGGAATTCTTTACTTTCAAATCCAGGGGGCTTCTTTAGAAAAAATTATTGTTCCAAATCTCCATGAAGAAATTCAGTCTTAACATCCATCTGAAACACTTCAAAATTCAATTAAGAATCATAAGCAAGAAAAAATATAATAGCTTCCAGTCTAGCAACATGGGAAAAAGTTTCATCATAATCCAAACCCTCCAGTTGAGTGAACCCCTGAGCTACAAGTCTTGGCTTGTTTCTTGTAATAGTTCCTTTTTCATCCATCTTATTTCTAAAGTGAAGGTTTGTATGGATCGGATACACTTCAAGTATAAATACGAAAGGGAAAATTAATCAACAAAAATAAAGAACAAAAATTCAAAGACACAGAGAGTTCTCCAAATTGTTCTTTCACCAAGAAAGTGTTTTATCTTCACCAAGAAGACAGTTTGTCACAAAGACAACTATGACACCAAGCCGTATTATACAACATTAGGGTTTTCCCTAATGTTGTATATATACTAATCTACACATATCAATCCCATGATTAAAGGGATTATATCTAATATATGCTACGAACCGATATTTTCACAAAGATACTGGATCTGTGATCTATTCTATACTTATATATATCATTACCTAATAAACAAAAGATTACATAGAATAACTACGCTATACGCTGATGCTGATAAGCTTGGTACGTTGGTGTTGTCGATGTAGTTGATGCTGACGCTGACAGATAGTGTAGAGTGTTAAACTCAGCAGATCATAAGGTGTGACCTTACAATCTCCCCCTATATGATGATGTCAAAACTAATCTTCAATGAATTCTTTAGCTCGTGCTCCCCTTGAGAATAAGAATGAATGTTTAACTCTTCAGCTTTAACGAATACTCCCCCTGAAAATAAGAGTGACTTCCCATTTTTTTTCAAGCAGATGAGGCAAGAGATCTGGCTTGGTTTTGAAGAGCAGCGGATGAAGGAAGAAATGATAAGCCGAGGATGAATATATCTGCAATCAGCATATATCGGCAATCAACTTAACTCCCCCTTAGATTGAGCTCGAATCCCTTTACTCCCCCTTAGATTGAGTTCGGTTCCCTTTAACTTCGGGTTGAATATCCAGTTCTCCCCTTTTTGACATTAGCATGAGAACAAAACTGAAGGAGAGTATCAGTGATGCAGCTTTGTAGTGTAGCATAGGATTGTGATGGCTTTTGATAATGTGGGTTTAAACTATCATTCATCGACATAGTATTGCGAGATCTCACCAGCGTGTGGTTTCATATGCTGAATCATAAATCTCTTTTATTAGAAGAAAAATGTCAAGAATGGATAGGTGCGTGTAACATATCACGGACAATGATATACCTATCGACACAAATTTTTCATGCTCCCATCAGCGTATGGTACATTACGCTGAATCATAAAACTTTAAAGAAGAATATAAGGACAAGAATGGATTGGTGCGTGTGATACCATACGGTACATAGACTAAGCATCGACACAGACTTATCAGTGTGTGGTTTTACACAGTGAATCATCAAGTTCAATATTATAAGACTTGTGGAGAGAATGGATGGTTTTAGTTACATTGAGGTGAAATCAACATAAATCATTAACAATTTAACTCATCAACAAGAAGTGGTTTAAACTTCCGTATCATAGAGTAAGTAAGTTGCAATCTAGAATCAAAGATTCACGGTTCAATCATCATGGTACCATGTCATACCTCATTCTAGGAGGTCAGGGACATGAACAACCCTTTTTCATTTAAGGACCAAACAAGTATCTCTTACGCTGATAACTATGCAATCAAGTAAGCGTTTGGGTTTTGCTCAATGTGTCAGCAGAACATGAGGCTTGATGCATACGACACACATGATTCCAGGGACAGGGTCAGGTGAGAGATAATTTAAATAAAAAATGAGCGCCCAAGCATTTTTATCAAATTTTTAATTGGATAAGGCAATCTCACTTAGAAAGTTTAGACATTGCTAGTTAGTCAGCGCGAGGAGGTGACTCAATGTTTGTCACACCCCCAAACCAGAACGGCGGAAACGTTCGGGGGCGGAGGACGTCATGCTTTGTATCATAACCATAGTGAAGAAAGTAAACAAAACCATCATAAATATAATTTAAAAGGTTACATCGTTTCAAAAGTACATGTTTCCAAATAAATTACATATGATGTCAAAATATAGCAAAAGAATCTACGCCTTAGCGTCTTGACTTCAGAAATCTTGTGATTACCTGTTTTACTGATTACCTGAGAATACAAGTTGTTTTGAAAGAGTATCAGCATAAAGCTGGTGAGTTCATAAGCAAATTTATGAATGAAAAATGAATGATGTTCCTTTTTGTTTGTTACAAGTTTGTTTCCAGAAAATCCAATATTTTCTAATGGGTTGTTATAGTCTTAGAAGGTGAGAACCGAGAGGGAAGGAGAAGGAACCGAGAGAAGGGAGAAGGGATTGAAGGTGCGAGGGGAGGAACCGAAGGTGGCAGGCTCGGTCCGAAATAGCTATGGAACCGAAATGGACCGAGGGTTCGGCCTATTTCGGTTGTAGGGAGTTTCGGTCCTGCATGCATGTTCGGTCTACTGAGCTTCGGTCCGAGAAGGTGGGTTCGGTTCTGACAAGTTCGGCTCTAATAGGAGTGTTCGGCTCCTAAGAAGGGTTTCGGTTCCTAAGAAGGGTTTCGGTTCCTAAGAAGGGTTTCGGCCCTAATTAGCTGGTTTTCGATGTAACTCTCCGTTTCGAGCGGTTTTTGGCCAAGTTAAGGGTCGGGATGACTATAAAAAGTTGAGAGAGAATTTGGGAGAGATTTCACATACTTGGAGAGATTTGGGAGAGATTTCACATACTTGGAGAGATTTGGGAGAGATTTCACATACTTGGAGAGATTTAGGAGAGATTTAATATTAGCCATTATTACCGTATAATATCGTAATGTAAGGTTCGTGAACCCCGTTATGCTTCGTTTATGATTGTTTTAAGTCCCCGAAAGGGTCCTTAGTCGTGTTTTGATGCGTTTAACTCCCTTTTTAGGGTTTTTACATGGCTAAACACATAGATTCTTCGAGACACTTGAATTCTTGACATACAAATGCACATTTTTATACATAGAATAACTTTTAGCATACAACTACTAATTATGTTTGACCGGTTTGACTTGTTGACTTTGACTTGTTGACTTGAATTTGACAGTTGTCACATTATCCCCCGTTAGAAGGAATTTCGTCCCGAAATTTGCATTTTGAGTGGGACTTCAAGGGTTGGGGAATAGATGTGGGTACTTTTGTTTCATTTGGTCCTCACGTTCCCAAGTAAATTCGGGTATTCGCTTGGCGATCCACGGGACCTTTACGATGGGAATGCGACTTTGTTTCGTCGATTTGACCTCCCGGTCCATTATTTCAACAGGTTCCTCTACGAAGTGGAGGTTCTCATTGATCTCAATTTCCTCCAAAGGAATGAAAAGGGTCTCATCAGACAAACATTTCTTCAGGTTTGACACATGAAAGGTAGGATTAACGTGATTGAGTTCCTGTGGTAATCGTAGCTTGTATGCCACCGGACCAATCCTGGCGAGGATTTCGAATGGTCCGATATACCTTGGATTTAGTTTCCCACGTTTTCCGAAACGTATTAATCCCTTCCAAGGTGATACTTTTAGAAGTACTCGATCCCCAACTTGGAACTCCAAAGGTTTCCGTCTCTTATCCGCGTAGCACTTTTGTCGGTCTTGCGAAGCCTTCATTCGTTCTCGAATTTAGACGATCTTTTCGGTTGTTTCCCTTATGATCTCTGGGCCAGTGAGTGCACTGTTAAGGACTTGCCCTCTTGCTAGTTGCATATCGCCCACCTTAACCCAGCACATGGGTGATCTGCACTTACGACCATAGAGGGCTTCGAACGGAGCAACTTTGATGCTAGTGTGATAAGTATTATTGTATGAGAATTCGATAAGAGGTAAATAGACATCCCATGCCTTTCCAAAGTCTATCACACAAGCTCTTAGCATGTCCTCTAACGTCTGAATGGTTCTTTCACTCTGCCCATCAGTCTGTGGGTGGTATGCTGTACTCATGTCCAACCTAGTTCCCATAAACTTCTGCAGTGACTGCCAGAATCGTGATGTGAACCGACTATCTCTATCGGAGATAATGGATATCGGTACTCCATGAAGGCGCACTATTTCTTTAATGTAGATCCTTGTCAGTTTCTCCATTTTGTCAGTTTCTTTTATTGGTAGGAAGTGTGCGGATTTGGTTAATCTGTCGACGATTACCCAAATGGTGTCAAGTCCACCCGTTGTCTTGGGTAACTTGGTAATAAAATCCATTGTAATCCGCTCCCACTTCCACTCGGGTATCTCTGGCTGTTGAAGTAGTCCCGAGGGCTTTTGATACTCTACCTTAACCTTGACGCATGTTAGACACATGCCCACAAAGGTAGCTATTTCGGCTTTCATGTTCGGCCACCAATACAGCTTCTTGAGGTCTAAGTATATCTTGTATGACCCGAGATGTACGGAGTAGCGATTTTTATGAGCTTTGTTCATGACAACGTCCCTGAATCCACCAAATTTTGGTGTCCAGATCCGGTTCATGAAACAACGAATGCCGTCATCCCTGACTTCAAGATTTTTGTCCATGCCTCTCAACGCTTCACCTGTCACGTTTTCTGGCTTCAAGGCTTCTTCCTGAGCCTCTTTGATTTGTTTGGACATGTGGGAATGGATGGTCATGGTTAACGCCTTTACTCGGCGGCCCGAGTATTCTTTTCTGCTTAAGGCGTCTGCAACCACGTTGGCTTTTCCGGGGTGATAACGAATCTCACATTCATAATCGTTTAGTAATTCCACCCATCGTCTTTGTCTCATGTTGAGTTCTTTTTGATTGAGGATATGCTGAAGGCTTTTGTGGTCGGTGAAGATGGTGCACTTGGTGCCGTAAAGGTAATGTCTCCAGATTTTTAGGGTGAAAACTACTGCTCCTAATTCGAGATCGTGCGTCGTGTAGTTTACCTCGTGTGTCTTCAGTTGTCTTGAGGCGTAGGCAGTGACCTTTCCTCGTTGCATTAACACACATCCTAGACCTTGGTTTGACGCATCGCAATAAACCACAAAGTCTTCGGTTCCATCTGGTAAGGACAAGATCGGAGCACTGCACAGAGTTCGTTTCAGTGTTTGGAACGCAGCCTCTTGCTTATCCCCCTAGACGAAAGTCACTCCTTTTTGAGAAAAGGTGGTGAGTGGTTTTGCGATTTTGGAGAAGATCTGAATGAATCTTCGATAGTAACCGGCGAGTCCTAAAAATTGTCGGATCTCCATGGGTGTTCTTGGTGCTGCCCAGCTTTCAATCGCCTTGATCTTTGAAGGGTCCACATGGATTCCTTCCTTGCTGACTACATGTCCGAGGAAATTCACCTCTCGAATCCAGAACTCACACTTTGAGAACTTTGCGTATAATTTCTCCGCCCTTAGCGTCTCCAGGACTCGACGTAAATGCTGGCTGTGTTCTTCCTTACTTCGGGAGTAGACTAGTATATCATCGATGAAAACAATCACGAATTTGTCTAAGTAAGGTCGAAACACCCGATTCACCAGGTCCATAAACGTTCCAGGTGCATTTGTTAAGCCGAAAGGCATCGCTACAAATTCGTAGTGACCATAGCGCGTTCTGAAAGCTGTCTTGGGAATATCCTCCTCTTGAACTCGTAGTTGATGGTACCCAGATCTAAGGTCAATCTTCGAGAAGAAACTTGCCCCTTGAAGCTGGTCGAAGAGGTCATCGATTCGAGGCAAAGGGTATCAGTTTTTAATGGTGAGTTTGTTTAATTCCCGGTAGTCAATGCACATGCAGAACGATCCTTCCTTCTTCTCGACGAACAAAACCGGTGCTCCCCAAGGCGAGAAGCTTGGTATAATGAAACCTTTGCTCAGAACTTCGTTCAGTTGACTGGACAGTTCCTGCATTTCGGACGGGGCTAGGCGATATGGCGACTTGGTTACGGGGGTAGCTCCAGGAATTAAGTCGATTCAGAATTCGACTTGTCGAGGAGGGGGCACTCCTGGAAGGTCTTCCGGGAATACATCGGGTAAATTACAGACCTCCGGAATGTCCTTAATGTCTTTCACTCCTTGTTCCTTGTCTACGACGTGGGCTAGGAAGGCGTGGTACTCCTTGCGGAGATACTTTTGAGCCTTGACACAAGAGATGATCTGAAAGTTTGAACTAGGTTTGTCGCCATAGACAACGAGAGTTTCACCACTAGGCAGATTAAGGCGAACGACCTTTTCGTCACATAGGATTTCAGCATGGTGAGGGCATAACCAATCCATGCCAATGATAACATCAAAACTTTTTATGGTGACCGGCATAAGGTCGATTTGGAAAGAGTGATTGTTTAAGGTGAGGGTACACCCGGTGTAAATGTCGTTAGTGTTCTCTGTTTTTCCGTTAGCCATTTCTACGGTGAATGTGTCTTTTAGTCTTTGTGGTGTTTGATTAAGCAAGCGTTTAAATTGGTGGCTCACGAAGCTTTTCTCCGCGCGACTATCGAAAAGAATGCATGAATATGTATTGTTGAGGAGGAACGTACCGGTAACCACAGTTGGATCTGCGACAACTTCCTCATGACCTATCACCAGAACTCTGCCCACTTCGCCGGAGTTGGGGTTTCTTGCCTTTGGGCAGTTATGCTTCAAGTGTCCTGCTTCTCCACATCCATAGCAGGTTCGACAGGCTCCGGCGTTGGCAGCTTGTGCGTTCGGTTGGGCCGGAGTTCTACAAAACCGGGCGGTGTGCCCCTTTTTGTTACAGTTGGTGCAATGCATTTCGTGGCATGCACCGTTGTGGTGATAGCTGCACTTGTTGCACTTGGGTAGGTTCCCGACGTATTGCCTTATCAGAGTTGGGTTGGTAGTTGTTGTTGCAGCGTGCACATCAACCACTTGTTGTTTCTTGGCAGGGTCTTGAGCAGGTTGGCCCTTCTTCTTATCCCAGAACTTCCTTTTGTTGTTTCCCCCTTTTGCTTGCTCGGAGGTGGTCGTCATAGTGCCATGGCTGGCCTTATGGTCGATAAGTTGTTGTGCCAGTTCCTTGGCACTGTCAAAGGTAATTGGCTTCGAGGCCAATATGTTTCCTTGAAGTTGGGAAGATAATCCCCATATGTATCTTTCCACCTTCTTGCTTTCAGTAGGAACCATCCCGGGACACATCATGGCTAGATCGCTGAACCTTGAGGTGTACGACAGGATGTCAGAGCCTGTCAATTTGAGACCCCAAAATTCTTCTTCCAGCTTCTATATCTCGCCCCTGGGGCAGTGCTCCTTCATTAACATGGTTTTCAGATCTTCCCATGTTATCGAATTAGCTACCGGAAGCGTTAGTGCCTTGACGTGGCCCTTCCACCAGGTGAGGGCCCTTTCAGAGAATGTGCATGCAACAAATTTTTCGAAAATGGTCTCGGTTTTCTCGAACCATTGTAGCAATGCTATGACACCTCCACTTCCGTTGAAGGTTTTGGGCTTGCCGTTAGTAAAGTCTTTGTAGGTACACTCTCTCGAGCGTCCCTGGCCGTCCCCGTTATTAGAATTTGAGGCACCACTACCCGTACCTCCTGAATTACTGGGGTTGATTTGGGCTATCGCGGCTGCCACTGCGGCCGTCACGGCAGCCTGGAACATTGCTGGGTCGAACTGAGGGGGTGATGGAGGTGGTGGTGGCGCTGCAGCTCCTGCGGCGCCGCCGCGTCTAGGATTTCTACGAGGTGGCATTTTCTGCCATATCAAGAATGAAAAGACAATAAGTCTTTGATAATACTCACAAGTCGAGAGTTTAAAACTAAACATTATTAGTTCTTTATATGCATCATGATTCCGACTTGTAAAGATTTTGTATGGATCCATTCATACTAGAGGTCTATAGATAATGAAATATAGACTTTATGAATGCTGATAGTTTTGATCCACATGAAATGTCTGTAATAGAATCCATACCGGGCCCATCCAACGATCGTTTGAGGTATAATATTTATATATAATTAAGATTAAATAAACTTTCGAATCTAATGGGTCTGCCCTGGGCCCACAACCAAACAAGGAACAGGATCCAAGGCGGAACCACCATTTCTAGGTCGACATGGTCTTAATCATATATATAACTTTGATTTATACACCAAACTATCATAAATCGGACACCAGTAAATTTAATCTGAAAATAGCTCATGTTATGAATCTGATGTAGTAAAGCAAATAGCGTGTCAATTTCATTGATATAACTTAGTATACAATATTGGGGAAAATTTGACCCGACTAGGGGTCTATGCTACATCAATGCATGGGAAAATTTTGACTGCCTAACTGATCCTGGAAGTGTAAACACTTAAATCGTGAGATCGGACATAAAATACTAGAAAATAATAGTATTATTTATCCGCAAAACTAGATTAAATTGGAGCGAGCAGTGCAACACTACTTGCGGCGGTTGAAGCTTTGAGGATCACGAAGTGTAGACACGAAGTTCCTCATTTCGGTTCTGGATTCCGCCGCTTGGTGCTCTGCTTCAGCCAAATGTCCTTCTAGAGTGGCTCGGTGTTCTCGGAGTTCTTGCACTTCAGCTCGGGTTGCAGCCATTTCCCGTCGAAGAAGCTCGGTGCGGTCTCGAGTCCAATCGTGGTCGTCATCCAACCGGTGAATGCGAACGGAGTTGACTTGGCTGGTGGCACCAACTTCCATGAGATGTCGGGTGTTAACTCTTGTTTGCTCTTCGTGGCGTGTGACACGGTGAACTATGACAGGGAGGGCTCGGTTGGCTGACCCTCCTCTGCTGAGATCGTAGAAACCTCGTTGCATGCCATAGGGAGGTCGTTGACCTTGCTCTCGGCTCCATCGATGTATAGTTTCGGCCCATTGGGGCGTCGGGCCCTGGAAGTGTTGCGGAGGAATAGGGGCAGGGTCTGGATTGTAAACTTCGGGTTCGGATTCGGTTCCATCTGAGTCTTCTTCCTCTTCACCGTCTACGGATTCTTCCTCTTCCATGGGTTCCTCATCCTCCATGGGCTCTTCTTCGGGTTCTTCCTCCGGGTCTTCCATAATCCAACCGACATTCCCTTGGTTGGGAAAGTAGGGATCACCTGGTAAGTGAAATCCTGCCATTGCGCCTGTACGAGAATAGGGATAAGAACGATATCGCAAGAACTTTTGGGAATAAGAAGTTAGTTATCGCAATTTATAATGTGCTTATTACGGTTTTTGAGTTAAAATACTCCTATAGTATTTTTATGTTTGATTTTCGAAGTTTTTGGTAAGTTGAAGACTTGTTGCTCATCATGATCCTTCTTCGGCATACGTTGGTCCTACCTTGGCTAAATATAGTTGATCAGGCTATATTCATCCAAGATCTGACTACATACCCCGAAGCTGAATCATGGTGTTCAACTTGTCTTGATACTTTTATGTTATTGCCATTATGATACTGAATTAGTATGTGCGATTGTGCGAATACTTTTATAAAAATATTAATTTTTTATTTTAAAGTATTTTTGAAAAGCTACGTCAGAGAATTTTGTCCCATTGTATTTATAGTTTGTATATCTTACGTGGTTCGATATACTTAGTTCAGTATAAACAAAGCTCTGATACCAATCTGTCACACCCCCAAACCAGAACGGCAGAAACGTTCGGGAGCGGAGGACGTCATGCTCAGTATCATAACCATAGTGAAGAAAGTAAACACAACCATCATAAATATAATTTAAAAGGTTACATCGTTTCAAAAGTACATGTTTCCAAATAAATTACATATGATGTCAAAATATAGCAAAAGAATCTACGCCTTAGCGTCTTGACTTCAGAAATCTTGTGATTACATGTTTTACTGATTACCTGAGAATACAAGTTGTTTTGAAAGAGTATCAACATAAAGCTGGTGAGTTCATAAGCAAATTTATGAATGAAAAATGAATGATGTTCCTTTTTGTTTGTTACATGTTTGTTTCCAGAAAATCCAATATTTTCTAATGGGTTGTTATAGTCTTAACTGAACCAAGATTTAGTGTATGTAAGTAAATCGTCATACTTGTGTGTGTGTGGTTTTATATTTAAATAAAACTCCTTAAATCCCCGTGAACTGTGTGTTTTGTTAATTTCCCATGTGAGATGTTATAACCATACTAAACTCGAAGACCTCACACTCGACGTTCTTCAGGCATCGAAATGTTATGACACTTGTCTCCCCAGACCTGGCGGTCTAGCTATTGCAAGCAGCTTAGGTGCGGGTTTGTCAGACCCAATATAGATCTATACACAACTATCACGCTCTCCCTCCAGGAGATTCTGGTTATAACTACAGGACTTTACTGTGGTACTTAAGAGTACCCCGAAGGAGAATGTCTCACAAATTTATTTATTAACAAGTTCACGTAGTGTGTAATGAAATACTTGTTTTGTAAGTCGATTGAGTTATTGTTTTTTTTGTCAAACGAAGCGCTCAAACTATACCTTTTATAGTTTATCAAAAGTGTTGTGTGTTTGAATGAAACCTTGTTATGCATGTCTTTTTATTTCCATAAAATGACATTTTAAATACTAAGTGTAATTCGTACACACCTTGCTCAGCATGTTACAAGGTGTGAATAACTCTTAAACATGTATTTGACAGTTTTACCCTTAACTGTCACTGTTTTAGAATATTTATAGAAAAATCATCGTAAGTCGAAAACTGAATCCGTAAACTCTGAGTATTTTGAAAACGAGTCGACTGTATCCATAAATTTTCTTATAATTTTTGGTGGTCTCAAACCAGGGTGAAAATGTTCATCTTCACAACCTGGTCCGACTTTGATGCTGCAGTGATAGACAGTTTTGTAAAAATCACCATAAATTGTAGAAAAATCGTATGGAGATGTGCAAGTAGTCATTTTAAATGTATAAACCTTAAATACATGCATATTAAACAGTTTTGAAAAATATTAAGTTTAAGTTAGGTAAAACAGTTCGTGAACAGGTCACAACTTTTCTGTTGTAAGCTGTCAAGTTAAGTTTCAAATATGTTTTGGTGTTTTAACTTGTATTCCGCCCCTGAAAACTAAAGAAAATGGGAAAATGTAGGGGTATGGACTCACCTTGAGTGATTTCTAAAAGAGTGGAAGGTTGAAGTCGAGGAATATCAAGTCAAGAACACTTGATGAACACGTGGAAGCTTGGATCATCCTAAGAACGATTTTTGGTGTTAAGATATGAGTCGATGATCCAAGAGTGTTATGAAATTATGGAATAATACTTGAGTTTAGATGGAATACTTACCAAAAGTGCAGTAGTAGCTCAAGAACACTTTCACAAAGTGGTGGGAAGTAAAGAGAAAATGAGGCTCTTTTGGTGTTTTGAGAAGTGTAAGTGTTTGAAATGATCAAGTAAGCCAAGAAATCCTCCAGGAATTTCTATATATATTGAAGGTTGCTGGAGCAACTTGTAAGTTTGAAGTGATGTTTTCCTTGGTTTGTGTGATGTGGATAAGGTTGGCTAATGAGAGGATGGCACATGGAGGCAAGTGGGCACACTTGACCCACTTGTGGGGTAGAATACTCCTCTTATTATAAAATAATGATTTTTAATTAATAATCCTTGAAAAATAAATAAAATATGAGTTTTGGGGTTTAAAAATGGTAAAAATATGAATTTGGTGAAAAAATCCCGTCAAAAACATCAAAAACGGGCTTAGGAAGCGAAAGTAGTCGAAAACCGGGCATTATGGACCGAACCTGCGAGGTTCGGCTCTTAGAAGGTGAGAACCGAGAGGGAAGGAGAAGGAACCGAGAGAAGGGAGAAGGGACCGAAGGTGCGAGGGGAGGAACCGAAGGTGGCAGGCTCGGTCCGAAATGGCTATGAAACCGAAATGGACCGAGGGTTCGGCCTATTTCGGTTGTAGGGAGTTTTGGTCCTGCATGCATGTTCGGTCTACTGAGCTTCGGTCCGAGAAGGTGGGTTCGGTTCTGACAAGTTCGGCTCTAATAGGAGGGTTCGGCTCCTAAGAGGTTCGGTTCCTAAGAAGGGTTTCGGTTCCTAAGAAGGGTTTCGGCCCTAATTAGCTTTTTTTCGATGTAACTCTCCGTTTCGAGCGGTTTTTGGCCAAGTTAAGGGTCGGGATGACTATAAAAAGTTGAGAGAGATTTTGGGAGAGATTTGGGAGAGATTTCACATACTTGGAGAGATTTCACATACTTGGAGATATTTCACTTACTTGGAGAGATTTCACATACTTGGAGAGATTTGGGAGAGATTTCATATACTTGGAGAGATTTGAGAGAGATTTAATCTTAGCCATTATTATCGTATAATATCATAATGCAAGGTTCGTGAACCCCGTTATGCTTCATTTATGATTGTTTTAAGTCCCCGAAAGGGTCCTTAGTCGTATTTTGATGCGTTTAACTCCCTTTTTAGGGTTTTTACATGGGTAAACACATAGATTCTTCGAGAAACTTGAATTCTTGGTATACAAATGCACATTTTTATACATAGAATAACTTTTAGCATACAAATACTAATTAAGTTTGACCGGTTTGACTTGTTGACTTGAATTTGACGGTTGTCACAATGTTCTCAGCAGATGGTCTCACTGATGAGAAACTTAGAGAGATTTTGTTACATACAGGAACATGCTTCTTGGGATGATGATGTGTGAAAAGTTGCATACTAGGATTAAAGTTGTCACCGTCAAATTTTCTTTAAAAAATGGTACAAAATAAACAATATAAGAATACAAAGAAAAGAATTAGTCAAACAAGAAAATAGTTTAAACAGGGAAATATGTGTAGGTTGGACTTGTTCCATCAAATCTTTGGAATTAAATGGTCATAAATGCATTTCCATTTTTCAAGATATCTACCCCTTGAATATTTAGCTATAAAAGAGAACATAATAGAAGATAAATATACAATACATCTCAATATGAAGCCATTAATCACTGAAACATTCCCGATGAACTCCAAGATTCATATTTATCAAGAGCAAAAGAGAAGTAGAGAACAGTCTTTGTAACCAACAAGTTAACTGACTTGAATCCATAAAACCAGCGTGTGTTCAAGATCAAAACAAGGACATTCAAGGTTTTATTGGACTATGAGTCAATAGATGAAAACAAGACTTACTGGACTGATGGTTGCTCTTTGCATCCATAAAAGTGAGTGGAGGAGAAGCAGAGAATCCTTAAGAAGAAGAGGACATGATGCCACTTTTTTTTCTCAACACCAAGAGCGTTGAAATCTTTCAGCTCTTGCAAAATCTGAAGAAAGAAGATGTGGATAAATCTTAAATAGGCTAGAAAGATGTATAAGAGAGAAAAGAATACTTGTAAATATTATAAAGAAAACTGAAACATACTATGTAAACGTCTATAAATATAATAAAAGTAGCATTTGTTTTTTTGTGTTTTTTTAGCAAGCAAATAGAAGCAATGTTAAATTAAAAGTTAGAGAACAATTATATCATCGAAAGCATGCCAAGATATGCAATCAATTTGTTCAAATTCTTTTCATCCAACACCTTAGTGAAAATATCAGCCAGCTGATTAGTGGATGGAATGTAGAACAACTCCAGTTTTCCCTTTTGAACCATGTCCCTGATGAAATGATGATGGATGTCAATGTGCTTGGTCTTGGAATGCTGCACTGGGTTTTTTATTATCTGAATGGCACTGGTGTTGTCACAACAAATGAGAGTCTTTGACAAATTTAGATCATAGTCTAAGAGCTGATTCTAAATCCAAAGAATTTGGGCACAACACCTTCCAGCGACAACATATTCAGCTTCAGTGGTAGAACAAGCCACTGATGTCTTCTTTTTGCTAGACCAACTTACCATTGTATTTCGAAGAATCTGAGCTCCTCCTGAAGTACCTTTTCGATTGATGCCACATCCACCATGATCGGAGTCAGTGTATCCCACCAGCTTGACATCAGAGCCGCGAGGATATCATAACCCAAGATTGGGTGTATGCTTTAAATACTGAAATATTCTTTTCACAGCGAGTAGATAAGGTTCTTTAGGACTGGCCTGATACAAGCACATAATATAGTAGCAAACATAATGTTAGGGCCACCAGCAGTAAGATAAAGTAAAGAGCCTATCATTCCTCAAAGCGGAGTTGCATTCACATCATCACCATTTAGATCAACGCCGATAGACGCTGAGAGGACATTGGATTCTTGGCCAGCTTGCAATCAGAGAATCCATACTTCTTCATCATATGTGCAATATATTTATCTTGGCAAACGAAAATACCATCAGTTAGATGTTTGACCTGCAAACCCAAAAAGATAGTTATTTCACAAATCAAGCTCATCTAGAACTTTCTGGACATAATCTCTGCGAATTCTGAACTAAGCTTTTCATCAGTGGATCCGAAGATGATATCGTCCACATACACTTGGGCAAGAATAATATGGGATTTTGACATCTTTATGAACAAAGTATTGTTAATCTTTCCTCGATTGTATCCATTTGAAAGAAGATAGCTTGCTAGTGTGTCATACCATGCCCTAGGCGACTGCTTTAAACCATAGACAACTATATCAAGACGATACACATGGTTTGGAAATTATTCACTTTCGAACCCTATAGGTTGCTTTAGAAAAACTTATTCTTGAAGATCACCATGTAGAAAAGCAGCCTTGGCATCCATCTGATAAACTTTGAAGTTCTTGAAAGAAACAAAAGCAAGAAACAGGAGAATTCCTTCAACTCTAGCAACAAGAGAAAAAGTTTCATCATAGTCTAACCTTTCAAGCTGACAGAAACCTTGAGACACAAGAGTAGCTTTATTTATTATAACAATCCCATAGTATTCCCTTGAGGTTTTGGAACAAGAGTCCACACACGATGTCTTTGAAATTAATTCAACTCATCCTACATAGCCTTGATCCAGTCAGCTTCTTTCAATGTTCAGTGACATTTTTTGGTTTAATCATTGAGACAAAATTAACAAACATGCAGAAGTTATTGGTGACTCTGTTGCAGGTGAGAATTCTAGAATTTACATCTCCAATGATTTGAGATTCAGGATGATCTCGGAGAATTCTTGGATTTGAACTTTCGTTTGTATTACTTTGAGCAAAGTTATCATGATTTGATGGTTTAGCTTCTTCAGGGATGGCAGCCTGATCTTTAGAGATAGGTTGTGAACTGATTAATTGATCAACGTTCGGTACAACAGGCTCAGAGTCACTTGGAAAAAAAATCAGGAATGGGATCAGAGGGACTGTAAGTAAGTTTATTCAAAATTGATGAGGGATGATCAACTCGATCATGAATGAATGAGTCTTCATCAAAAGTACCATGAATTGTTTTTTCAACAAATTGCCTTGAAAAATTGAATACCCTGAAAGCCTTGGATACGTTGGAGTAACCTAGAAACACTCCTTCATCAACTTTAGCTTCAAACTTCGAACGCTGATCTCTTTGATTCACTATGTAACAAACACATCCAAACACATGAAAATAAGAGATGTCCGATTTTCTTCCTTTCAGTAACTCATAACCAGTTTTCCCATGACGCTTAACAATGATAGACCGGTTTTGGGTGTAACAAGCTGTATTGACAACTTCAGCCCAAAATGACAAGGAAAGACTAGCTTAAATGACCATAGTTCTTCCAACTTCAATGAGAGTTCTATTTCTTCTCTCTGCAATACCATTTTGCTGAGGAGTGCTAACTGCCGAAAAGTTCTGAGAAATTCTTACAATTGAGCAAAAATCTTCCAGAAAGGAGTTTCTGAATTCAGTTCCATGATCACTATGTAATCGCCTTACTTTGTTATCATATAGTACTTCCAACTGCTTAATGAGGGCAATGATTTCATCAGTAGCATGCATCTTCTTTCTAAAAAAGACAACCCATGTAAACCTTGTCTACGATGACAAGAGTGTATTTCTTTCCAGCCTTGACTTAACCTGAACTGGTCCAAAAAGATCCATGTGAAGAAGATGAAGAGGTTTGACAATAGAAAAGCGGGACTTTGGCTTGAAGGAAGACTTGGTTTTCTTCCCTTTTTGACATGCTGAGCACAACCTGTCCTTGACAAACTGCACTTTAGGAATTCCTCTTACAAGCCGATTCCCTGCAATCTTCGAAATGTTCTTGAAGTTCAGATGCGATAGCCTCTTATGCCAAAGCCAATTTAGATGATATTGAGCATGAGAAAAGAAGCAACGAATAAGAGAGTTATCAGAAGAAAACATATCCATAACATAGATATTGTTTTGTCAATTTGTAGAAAGAACAGTGGCACTCTTTTGATCAACAACCTTTCCTTCTCTCTTGTTAAAGAGAACTTCATAGCCAACGTTACATGGTTGACTGATATAAATGAGATTATGCTAAAGACCTTTCATATAAGATACATTCTTGAAAAAAACGGAGTTGCACTTGATAGATCCAAATCCCTTTGTAGCTCCCTTGCCATTATCACCATAGTAACAGTCGGACCATCTTTCTTTACAAAGTCTTCCAAAAGTGACTTGAATCCGATCATATGTCTTAAGCATCGACTGTCTAAATACCAAATATGACCTTTACCCTGAAAATAAAATACACAATAAGTCCTAAAAAAATGTACACAATATACACTGACCCATTTACAAGGGGTTACTAAGGAATAGATATTATAACAGTCATCAGGGAGACAGTTCAACGAGTTTCCCTTTTCGATCCACTTATCATTGCGAGTCATGATGTTGTCAGTGCGAATGGAGTTCTTTTCAAATGTGCACTCGCTGAATTTGTGAGAGGCATCACCACATCGATAACAAACTTTGATTCTGGAATTCTTTTCCTTAACGTTAGATTTTGATTTCTTTTCAACTGATGAGTCTGAAAAACTTTGATTTTTTTATTTAACAGTTCTTGATTTAGTTCTGGAACAAAGAATGTCATCAATGGTATGCTCAAATATTACTTTGTCATGATGCTCATGATGCATTGAAGATTCATCAGAAGTAGAAGACTTTGATTGATCTTCAGGTTTAGATTTGCTAATTGAGCACTAATGAAACATGCTAAGAATTTCATTCACAGAATGAACTTCACCATTACATATAGGAAACTTTAGTAAAATCTTAATGGAGGGAAGAACACACTCATGATGTGGAGGTTGGTGAGAAGGATCAAGAGCAGATAACTTAGAAACACATTTAGTAATGCCATTAGAATCAGTAGAGCAATGAGTATCAATTAAAGTTTAATTTATAAAATAAGAACTCACGAATCTATACTTAAAATATTCTTTTAAACAATCAGCTTTATAGAAGGTTTGTTTAGGCTCAATAACTTTGATTAAGGAAACAACACCTTCTATATCACCTCCAAGAATTTTCTCACACTGATCTGGAATCTAAGCATTAATAATTATTGTGACATTAAAGTGAGAAGATGCCCGATTTTTTAAAACAAGTTGAACGCTTTTAGCATGATCAATAACTTTTTCTTTTTCAGTGTGAAGAAAGTTATTGGTCAGCGAGATACATGTGTTTTCCATTTTTAATATAAACAACGATTTTTCTAGAAAAGAGAGATTTTCCTTGAGTTTCCTTAGCTGAAGATTAAGAGCATATTTTTGTTTATTTGAGACAAATTAATCAAAACGTAAGAGATCAATTGAGTCATGTTTGCGATATGTTCAACGGAAGAAAATTCAACATGATTCTTTACCTGATACATTGAGGTGTCGTTCCATTCTGACTTGAGATCCTTATCAACATAAGAAAGATTTGATGGGTTTTTAGCATAACAAACAATCTTATGTGTGCATGCAACACTAAGTAATTTGATCTACGTTTTCTCTAATTGAACAAACAAATTAAACAACAAAGTAGAAACCCTACTATATATATCGAAATTCACAAATAGGGATAGTGTAATCATGCCTTGATCACTATATAGTAATAGAAATCCAAATTCCTTGTGTTGTTGAGGCTTTGGGAACAAGTGTCAAAAATGTTACACCTCTAATGGCTCACACCTAACACTAGCAAGTAAGAATGATTGAGAAGGAGATGAGAGGATGAAATTTTCGGCCAGCTCTTCCAAAAGAAACAGATGGTCAAAATTCATAGGGTTACTCCCTATTTATAGTGCAGTCAGGAAACCCTAGATAAGCCCAAATCCAAGATAATCTTAAACCGGGTAATTATCCACTTTCCTGTTTATCCACCAGGGATAATTCTAGAAAGCCTTAGGCCCCAAGAAATCGTCCCCACCATATGGATGGTTCTTGATTACCTCTTGCTCAACTATTAAACATTTACAATTCAGTCCCCACACTTTTAATTAATTGATTTAATCCCGAAATTAATTCTAATTAATTTCTGATTAAATATTAATTAAATATTACTATTTCTAATTAATATATTGTTCTCATAATATATTAACAAATCATTTATTTCAATTTATTAATCAAATAATAAATTAACCTCTTTCTCCAAAATCATCCTTCCAGTTGCTAGTTTTGAGGGCAACCCAAAAGGACTGTGCTACCATCAATTTAAGTATATACCAATTATAGTCATGGGATTAGACACCTAATCCATCAGTCTCCCACTTGGATAAGTCTAATAACTATAGTTGTCAGTATAAGTTCATTTTTGATAAGCAAATTGTAGCTCTCAAAACCGTTGTCGAACTCTGACCTAGTTAGTTGCATGTCCTAAGATAAGTGATCAAATATTCCTCCGTTCTGCAAGATATCATAAGGACATGAGACATGGATTATGATCAAACTCTCTGTCCAAGATTTGTTTCCCGATTTCTGATTTATGATGATTGAAATCAGATTACTAATTGAACACATCAATTCAGTCTAGGCTTGGCCAAGCAATTTAGATGTCGACATCAAATCATCGAGGGGCCTACAAATATCTCTTTTCCCGTTAGGGAAAAAGGAACGGATAAACTTCGACTTATATGCTTGCACTATACTTTCATCAAATCACACACAAAAATACATTTTATAACATCAAGTTGTTGATGCGTTTACGTACTATCAATGCATAACTGACTTGTAAACAACAACTCATATATCTCTGTTTTAAGAATATAAGATGTTATCGTCTCAGAATTACTCGTGATAGAATCCATGAAGTAATTCTCTGAGCGTGGGTTTATCCAATACTCAAATCCTATTTTTCCAAGTACTCATGAATATTGTAGCAAAACCATTGCTATGTCTAATCTCCATACACAATCTACAATTCAATTCATGGCAGCCTTAATTTGCTACTCACTTCCAAAAGTACCAACGAATGTGGATGTTTGAATAATCCAATTATTCAGGAAGTAAAACATGCGAAGTGAAACACAATAATAACCTAACTAACTATGGTCTCAAAACTATTGAATATAAAAAAAATCTTATTATTTAATCACCATATTAACTAGACTTTATTCATTATATAATGTTTCGAGTAATCAAGTAAACACTTGAATTAAACATCCGTCATGCCATGTTATAAACATGCATACTATGTCTCTTTATGGTCTTTCCTTTGTGAACAGATCGATTGGACATTATTCCAATGATGGTCATTTCACAATTCCAAATTTTGTTACTACTAATTGTGTTATAGTCCAACCTCACATGCAATATCCTTTTGTGATGTCGAGGCTTCAAAGTCACAGAGACTTTGCCAAGGATATTACAAAATGTTACATTGGATCTTTTGTTACTTAAAACAATTCCATGGTAATGAAGTCTCAAATTCAAGGTATACTACTTGAACAACTTCCTTGCATTAAAGTTCCTAACTCACATGTAGATTCCAATCATCAACTCCCATTGTGGAAACATTTCCATATTCCCATATGACCATCATTTCTGATCAAGAATCATCTCAATCTAAAATATGTCACTATGGTCTGTCCAAATTAATACTATACTTCCAACTGGCCACAAGCAATCAATCTTCAGTAAACCTTAGATTGTTCTTGACAGTTGTTTAACAACTTTAGTCACACCATGTTCTAGTCCTTTTTCCCTCTCATTACCCAAGACATTTAGAAAAATCAGAACAAGTGGATATTATAGCATGTGTAAACAATCCAATATCCAAAACGTATGGGACTCGATATATAATGTCTTATATAAAGACCTGATATCTAATCAGTCTCTTGCTAGAATACTTTCATACATCGAATTTCCTATGTTGAACCATTTCAACACGATATTCATATATGTCCAAGACTAAGTTCCATTAAAAACTTCAATCTAAACTTTTAAACTCGAAACGAAGTATGAGTGCCCTCTCCCCTAATACTTTCTGTAGGAAAACAGTTCCCAAACTTTGCAATTTGCAAATTTGAAGTCTTTGTTTCCTACAATTAGTATTGCCAAATTGAAACACTTATCAGCAAATTATGATCCCACTAGATTTGATTGGTATCCAGAAATCAACTGGACTTCTAGAAATCAATACTTTTTGACTTTCTTACTAAAGTACATATTTCTGATACGTAATGCGTCGATAAGTCTTCAGTCAGATTTCTCAAGCTTATACACCTTTCATTAGATAGCATATGTGTGTGTTTGAACCCTTTCAGAACTTATAGCCAAAAGTCCTAGACGTTTGAACAGTTCCTTGCCATTTCTCACAATTCGAACTATGATAAGGGATGTCGTAATCATATAACGAATTTGAGAATGCAATTGTCACAACCACTAATCATAATGATATTTATAAAATGTTTAAAATCTACTAGCGAAAGTATTTCCTCATAATCATTTTCATGAATTAGAGCGAAACCTTTTTCCATCTAGTTTTTATGGTTTATGTGTTCCCATCCATGTGAATCTATGATTTCCAACCTACAATCATAAGACAAGGTTTATGACAAATTCAAATTCTAATTTATCTTTCATGGGCTGAACTTTACTTGTTCTTAATTTCTTGTCTTTCGGTAGCAAAAAGGGCCTACCAACGCTTCCATGTTATTTAAGCAGCTTACTTCCATTGACCAATGTACTATCACTGACCAACATGCTCTGCCTTTTGCAGTCAAATGAGAACCATAGAACTCACAAGCATTGCCAACTTAACTAGAAGAAGTACAAAAACAAGAAAATGTCAAATTAACACGATAGGTTATCAACCTCAGGTTGTGTGCTACTGATAACTAAAAGGTTTATTCTCCATTGACTTCTGAAACTCTTCAAGATCATTAAGACTCCCACTGACTTCTTAACATATAAGCTTATCTCTCAAGGAACATTCCTTGACAAGCAAAAACAAATATTCAAAAGTTAGTATGGATTCTCGACAAGAAAACACTTCACAGAATTGGTCTTAGCTTGTCCTTTGTTTTAATTAGAACATCACAACTTCCAATTCCAATGTGCTAAAGTAAGAAAACATTATTACTCCACATTTCATGAGGTGTTATAAACCTAATTAGTACGAAACAAGCTTCAAGATACGATTTGTAGTTACTAGAGCATGGCTCCAAAACTTGATTAGATACAAAGTATGACTCATCTCTTGATTGAATTATTTCAACAATATCTGATTCCTCTTCTTAGTCACACAATTTCCCTAAGATGTTCTTCGAGGATCAATTGAGATATAGTTCCAGTAATTAAAATTCCTTGTGTTGTTGAGGCTTTGAGAACAAGTGTCACAAATGTCACACCTCTAATGGCTCACACCCAACACTAGCAAGTAAGAATGATTGAGAAGGAGATGAGAGGATCAGATTTCCAGCTAGGTCTTCCAAAAGAAACAGATGGACGAAATTCATAGGGTTACTCCCTATATATAGTGTAGTCAGGAATCCCTAGATAAGCCCAAATCCAAGATAATCTTAAACCGGGTAATTATCCACTTTCCTGTTTATCCACCAGGGATAATTCTAGAAATCCTTAGGCCCCAAGAAATCGTCCCCACCATATCGATGGTTCTAGATTGCCTCTTGCTCAACTATTGAACAATTACAATTCAGTCCCTGCACTTTTAATTTATTCTTTTAATCGCAAAAATAATTCTAATTAATTTTTGATTAAATATTAATTAAATATTACTATTTGTAATTAATATATTATTCTCAATATATTAACAAATCATTTATTTCAGTTTATTAAGCAAATAATAAATTAACCTCTTTCTCCAAAATCATCCTTCTAGTTGCTAGTTTTGAGGGCAACCCATAAGGACTGTGCTACCATCAATTTAAGTATATACCAATTATAGTTATGGGCTTAGACACCTAATCCAACAATATTAACATCAAGGGTTTCAACACTGTCAAGTGAATCGTCAGTGTGAGATTCAACAATCTTAGCCATGAGACACTTACCTTCATCGTCTGAAGACTTTCCCTTTTCAAAGGCTGATGATAAAGTGATCATCATCTCTTGAGCGGTTGAGCAGTTTTGGACCAAATGATAGATAGAAAAAGGAAGTGAGTTCCCAATAGCAATTCTCGCCTTTACAACAAGATTCATCACCCTTTTCTCTTCCTTGTTGTATCCGAGAACAGATTTCCCTTTCAGCTTACTACCAGAAGCACCATCATTGGTTGATTTATGCATGGCGGCGATAGGACCTTTATTGTTGGCATCGAGCATGTCAAAGTCCATGAACCGAGAGCTTGCATGGCCTTTGGTTTCCAAGTAGAAAATATTTGTTTATCAAATGGAGGAATCTTGTTGTAGACAGTTGATTTTGGAGTGAGGGAGATTGACATCATTACTTGAGTGTATCACAAACCTGCTCTGATACCAATTGAAGGTTTGTATGGATTGGATACACTTCAAGTATAAAGACGAAATAGAAAGTTAATCAACAAAAACAAATAACAAAAATTGAAAGACACAAAGAGTTCTCTAAATTGTTCTTTCACCAAGAAAGAGTTTTGTCTTCACCAAGAAGATGGTTTGTCACAAAGACGATTACGACACCAAGCCGTGTTGTACAACATTAGGATTTTCCCTAATGATGTATATATACCGATCTTATCATAAAGATACCAGATTTGTGATCTATTCTCTACTTATCTATATCATTACCTAATATACAAAAGATTACAAAGAATAACTATGCCATATGCTGACGCTGATAAGCTACGTACGTTGGCACTATCGATGTAGTTGATGCTGACGCTGATAGATATTGTAGAGTGTTTGACTCATCAGATCATAATGTGTGACCCTACATAAAGATCCAACGAGTTCCAAATTTTTTTTCCCTTTTGACAAGGAAACCAGGTCTAAAAATTGCACCTTTTGAACTCATGCAGCTCATCTTGCATTACTCTAATTGAATCAGTGTCATTTAGTGCATCATCAACTTTATCGGGCTCAATTCGAGAGATAAAGTTTACGAAGATGAAAAAGTTTGATGACACTTCATGACAAGTGCGAACCCCAACATCAATATCTCCAATGACTTGAGAAATAGGATGATCACGAACACCTTGAATGTTAGAGAAATCAGACGTGGATGAGTTTCACTTCAATCTTAGGGTGAGAGGAATCTTCATTAGGATCAACATAGACTTCATATTCAAGATAGAGAGAGAAACTATCTTCATAATCAGGATTTGCTGGAATAGAATGGCTTAAAACAGGGATAGATGGAGTGAATGAAAGATCAGAATCATGGGATATAGGGGATGAAATGAGACGAGCTCATCCAAAATAGAACCTGAATGATCAATAGAATCCTTAGAATAAGAGTCTTTATTAAAATTCAAATGAATAAATTCCTAAATGACTTGTTTCCTTTGATTAAACACCCTGAAAGCCTTAGAGATTAGCAAGTAGCCCAAGAAAATTCCTTCATCAACTTTGGTTTGAAACTTTGAGAGTTGGTCCTTCTGGTTCAAAATAAAACAAACACAACTAAAAACATGAAAGTAAGAAATGACAGACTTTCTACCTTTTAACAAGTCATAAGAAGTTTTTCCATGACGCTTAACAATTGTTGATTGATATTGAGTGTAGCATGCAATGTTAAAAACTTTAGCGTAAAGAGAGAGAGAGAGAGAGAGAGAGAGAGAGAGAGATAGATAGAGAGAGAGAGACCAAATCCATTAACCATAGTTCAACCAACTTCAATGAGTGTCATGTTTTTTCTTTCTGCAACTCTATTTTTATTAGGAGTATGAACTGATGAAAAGTTCTAAGCAACCATTTTTCATCACAAAAGCTTTCCAGTATGTGATTACAAAACTCAGTGCCATGATAACTTTAGATTTGTTTGAGTTTAAGATCATATAACACTTCACAGTGTTTTATCAGGGAGATAATCTCATTAGCTGCATCATTCTTGTTATGTAGAAACATTACCCAGCTAAATCTAAAGAATTCATCAACAATGACAAGTGAGTATCTTTTTCCAGCTCGAGATTACACAAGAGCATGGCCAAACAAATCCATATGCAAAATATGGAACGTAGCCGTGATAGATGAACATTGATTGGGCTTGAAATAAGACTCTATTTTCTTTTATCATGCAATGAGTTGAGAGACGTCGGAACCTGTCATAGTTGCTTTTGCTATTTTCTTTCGCGTCTTAATTTTGTTACTATTCACCTATGATTACTTGCGAAAGATCACACCTCGTTGTAGTTAATTTACCGTTTGTAGTTTAACTATTTTTATTACTGCTCATATGCGACGAACTACGAGCCATCATAGCTCATCATAGTCTTAAAAAAAATTCCGAAAAATTTTCAAAAATCCAGAAATATTTTTCTTTGTTTTGAAAATTTTCAAAAATATAAAAAGATTTGCATTTCTTAAAATTTTGAAAAATCCAAAAATATTTTCTTGTACTTTAAAATTTCTAAAAAATCAAAAAGATTTTTCTTTCAACTTTTCATTTGAAGGAATTGACAGTGAACACTTGTTGTTCTAGTACGCGACTAAGGAATTGATGGGGAACTTATGTTTCATGATGTTATTGATTAGTTAAGTGTCCCTAGAAGCATGTTACAGCATGTTGTCAAAAGCCTTATAGATTCTCTATTTGTGAAGACTTAATTAAATTTCTCAATTATGAGAATTTCTTCCTAATAGGCTGTATTAACAGAAATCGTCAAGCTACCTTTCTATACTCATGTTTGGATTTTAGAGATGACTGCTTAGTCACTATTTTATAATAGAGGTACTATGATTCTTCTTAACTAATCTTGAAAAGAATGATGTCTCAGGTTTATACCAACTTGAACATAGGTTTCATAATTTCTAAACCAATATGAATTGACGATGAATTTGTTTACAAATTCTAGCATGAAACTACGAATTGATAGAAGAAATGGTCTATGTTTCAATGTACCAACTTCATTCCATAAATTTCTTTCGTACATATCTTACTCACATTTTGCATAACATCCTTGCGGTTTCAGGTCTATACCAACTTCAAACATACGGTGTTATAAAATTTGGTGTGATGATCGTCCTACTTTCAGAATGGGTAACGTGATTCACCACAAACCTTACCTATTTTCCAAAATCTCAATTCTCTAGCAAAATTACACACATCACTCAGGGTCCATAAGGTTTTAGGTATAAAACAACTTGAGCCACGACTTCACAAAAACTAGACTTATGATTATATACCATTTTCACCATCGTATATATCAGGTTCCTATCAACACCTACTTCTTTGTAAAAAATTCTCTCACAGATTTCACATACTTTCCCTTGGATTCCTTGAGGTCTCAAAGTAAACTGTTGGGTCTAGTAGGGTTGCGTCCTTGGGCTCGGTCCATAGCCCAGTTTTGTTATCTGGTTTGGGCCTGTCCAACCGTGTTTATTTTATTAGGGTTTAGTATTTAAGGTGCATGCATGCATCCTTTGTTAGTATCACTTTAATTATTATTCCGATCATTATACTAAAAACCCTAGCTCGCCTCTACAGTGGAAGTTCTTCATCGAGCTCTGCTGAGGCGTGACTACATTTGAATCATTAAGCATTACTTGATTCTATATCATGTTTATTGTGTTTGTTTGCTTTTATTGTTTAGCGTGTTGAAGATCTAATCGATCTAAGAGTTTATCAACTCATCAATTGGTATCAGAGCAGGAGACTGTGTAATTCATACACATCTCTTCTGTTGAAGAAGATCTTAGGGTTTTCCGCTTTGATTGATATTGTTAGATCCGTCATTTGCTATTGACGTAGTTCTTTAAATATTCGATCTTACCCTAACGTTATTTACAAGTCTGATCTTAAGCAGGTTTTTGAACAAACATCGTCATGTCCATGGATGATTCTCAGTCTAACCCAATCAATATTTCCAACAACATAGGATCGACGACAAGGATTCATATATTGCACACTCAGGATTATGAGGTCTGGACGAATCACTTTGAAGACTACGTGATTGGCTCAGAAGACAATGGTGACTTGATCTGGGAGGCGATTACTGTAGGTCCATTCGCTCACTCAAGCACTTCAAGAATTGTTGAAACTCAAAAGGAGTACAATCAACTCGTCAGTGATGTGAAATACATTCCCCAATATGAGAAGGAAAAGTTTCAGTGCAACATCAAAGCTTTAAGAATTGTTAGTTAGCTCGTGTACAACGGCAAAAGAAATATGGAACAGATTGAAGGGATTGTATTCTACGGATGAAGATCTTGAGCATTCAATCCAAACATTGTTGCTCTAAGAATTTGGTGACTTCAAGCAGAAGCCCGAAGAGAAGCTTATTCAAGCCTTAGATCACTTCAATCATCTCCTAAGTAAGATGATAAAGCATGGGATTGAAAGGAAAGTCATTGAACAGAAGGTGACATTCATGAATGGCCTTAGACCCGAATAGATGGCTGTGGTATCTACTGTGAAGGTTCATGTACAATTCAAGACTAATTCTCTAGCAAAACTGGTGGGAATATTAAAGTCACATGAGAATGCCTTGACTAAAGAAACGAATGTGATATCTGGCATGGGTTCCTCCGCCCTAATCTCCAAAGGAAAGAATGCTGTTGAAGAAGAAGAAGATTTGGATCTTTGTAAATATGATCTAACAAGTGAAGAGTATGCTTTGATGGTGTCAAATCCCAAGAAGTTCATCAAAAGAAGGTTCCCAACAAATAAGAACCAAAACTGGCAAGGTAGCTACAGTGCCGAGAAAGCAAAGGAGGAACCGAAGAGTGTTTCTCAGACCGAAGAACCAAAGAAGGAAGTAAAACTTGGTGGTGACTCGGGAATTAATTGTCACTACTGCGGAGGCAAAAATCACTTCGCCAAAGATTGTATGCTGAGAAAGATGTCAGAAAAGAATGAAGAGGAGGACGAGGAAGCGAACCTCACACGGCGATTGGAAGAAATCAAGAAGAAGAAAGCTGGATCTAATAACACTATGAATGCTCTTATTGTACAGAGAAATATTGTTGACGATGAGTTCGGAGGTGTTGAAGTTTGGTCCACTGATTCAAAAGATGAAGAAGTGAGGAAGCCTACTCATGGCAGGGCTTTGTTGGTGAAAGAAGAGGAAGTTGCAGGAAAGTGTCTAATGGTGACTTCTGGGGTGTCACAAATGAGAGGCTATACCACTGATGGGGGACTGGATGAAGCAAAGGAGCGAGAAGACAGGTGTTTTGCAGCGAAACCTGTCAGTGAGCAGATCAACGAATGCGATGAGTTGATCAAGAAGGTACAATCTATTCTTGTTTCATTACAAATTCCCATCACAAACTATGAAAAAGAACCAAATGGATTAAAATCTAAATTTTCTATTATAAGTGGTAGTTTAACTCAAAACTCACGTCATAAACTCTAACCTAACTGATCAAATCAGCAGGGTATCATCGAAGAGTGAGGAGAGGCGTATGTGGATTCAGCAGAAGGAAAAGGAGTTGATTAGGTCTAAGGATGAAACAATTTATTTGCAAAGAGATAATTTAAAGCTTTTAAAACAACGAAATGTTTTTTGTTTAATTGCTAAACGATTATATTCCAACATTACTCAATTGCATCTTGATTGTGAAATAGGGAAGAAGATACATCGTCTGATTTTACCCTTCCTTGAGTTAAAGGAGGATGAAATCGATACCGATGCTTATAACTTTGAAAACGTTGTTTCTTCTGATGATATTTCTACAGCTTACAAAATTGGTCTTGACAAAATAGAGTCCTTCATAAAGTCAAAAGACCATAAGGACATGCTCAAAAATTTGTTGGATGAAAATGACAAATTAAAAATCAAAACCGAAATTGTACAGAAATTTGACTCTTTGAATGCCAAGTTGAGTTCAGAAAATAAAATTGATATTGAAAACACTTCTGAATTCAATGAGGATGATGATATGAGTGAAATATCTGTAGAAGATGTGGTTGATTGTTCCGAATTTGTCAAGAGCGAACCTGAAACCAACAAAAATCTTATTTCTGAAAATTCTGTTGAGTTTGCTCGTTTGTCCAAAGACAAGACCAAAGTCCTCAAGGAAAAGGCTGTTGTATATCAAAAGGTCCAAACGACTCCAAATCAAGTTTATGCAGTTCAAGGAGTTACTCAGCAACAGACAGCCGAACTGACAGCATTAGTAGTAGAAGATAATGCTGATGGATGTGATGAGTTTTTCTGGTCAGCACCGATTGATAACGCTGATGAAACAGAAGGTCTATCAAAGAAAAACATCATGGAGAGTAAAAGGTAGGTATGTGTCAGAACCAATTAATGATCCTACACGCTTCAATGTGCCAAGCACAAGTGGTACCAAAACTCCTTCAGGCGAACCGGTCATGGTGTCAAGCGAAACCTCTTCGCTAAAGAGCGAAACTCATGCTCAAAGACCAAAGAAAAAGTCCAACATCCACAAAAATCCAAAACAGGTGTTAGAACGAAAGCATCAACAAAATTTGAGATATAAGAAGAATCTCACAGAAAGGAAACAGTTCTGGCGTTCTCAAAACCTTAATTATGTTTTCTATGAAAAGCCCTCTAACTCAAAGGAAGAAGCAAACGCAAACTCAGCTTCTCACGCTCAACATAATGAAAACAGCCGAAAGAAGAGTTTCAGTCCTCAGAATCAAAACAACCGAAAACAGAGTTTCGGTCCACAAAGGTACAGCAACCAAAAGAGAAGTTTCGGTCCTCAAGATGAGAGAAACCAAAAGGGTGGTTTCAGCCCTAGACCAACCAATGAGAGGAACCAAAGGGATAATAGTTTCGGCTCTCAACCAAGTAAGAGTAATAACCGAAAGCTTAACTCTGCTCCCAAGTCTCATCTTTTTCATTCTCACTCTCACTCACAGAATGATCGAAAAGGAAAAGGAAAGCTCTTTCCGAAAAACGAAAAGAAGACGTCGTTTAAATTCGATTTCGAGAACCGAAAGTCTGCCAACGTCAAAATCTCAAATTCAAAAACTCAACCTAAAGTACTCAAATCAGATAAAATCAAAGTTTTCACCTTAAAAAAGAAAAGATGAAACAACCTTAATAAAAAGAACCTTTTTAATTGATGTTTCTCGTACAATTCCCTGTTCTGTAAAAGGCTCACAAGGACCCAAGAAACTTTGGGTTCCTAAATCTGCTTAATCTTTGCAGGTTATACGTGACGAGTAGTTTGACGATGAATGATACATAGACAGTGGCTGCTCGCGTCACATGACAGGGAGAAAGGAAGAGCTGAGGGAATTTCAGTCCCTTCAAGATGGTGGAAGTGTCAAGTATGGTAATAATTCTTTTGGCACGATCAAAGGTTATGGTATGATCACCAATGGCGATTTCTCGATATGAAAAGTGGCGTACGTTGAAGGTTTACAACACAACCTTATCAGTGTTTCTCAACTAGTGGTTGGTACCGGGTTAAAAGTTTCGTTCGATGACGATGGCTATGAGATTATTGAAAAGAAGAAGAACAATATTTTGCTGAAATCGAAGCGAAAAGGAGAGATGTACCCTCTGAATCTCAATCCCATACGAGGGAAACCAGCAGTTTGCTTGCTAACAAAAGCTCACTCAAACGAAAGCAGGCTTTGGCACCGAAGACTCTCCCATCTCAATTTCAAAGACATCAACAAACTGGTGCTTGGGGATCATGTTCGAGGTCTTCCTGTTCTAAAGTTCGACAAAGAACATTCGTGTGATGCGTGTGAAATGGGAAAGCAAAGTTGACAAAGTCATCCTTCTCGAGTCAATACAAAAATTATTGAACCACTAGAATTACTTCATATTGATTTATGTGGTCCATCTTCAATCGAGAGCATTGGTGGTAACATGTATATACTTGTAATAGTGGATGACTTCTCTCGGTTTACTTGGGTGTTCTTTTTGAAGCAGAAATCAGAGGTCACTCCCAAGCTTAACCTCTTTATCAAGCAGATAGAAGTTCAACTACGGAAGATAGTTCGAAACATAAGAAGCGACAACGGGTTGGAGTTCAAGAACAAAGACTTTGAAGATTTTCTTGCAGAGAAGGGCACAACTCACAACTTCTCGGCTCCATATATTCCACAACAGAATGGAATTGTCGAAAGGCGAGACCGATCTTTATGTGAAGCAGCCGGAACCATGCTGAGATTCGCTTCTCTACCTTTATATTTCTGGGCTGATGCCATTGCTGCTGCTTGTTTTACACAGAACAGATCTTATCTCAACAAACGTTTCTCTATCACTCCCTATGAGATCTTGAACAACCGAAAGCCTAATGTAAAGTTTTTCCATGTGTTCGGTTCAAGATGCTTCATCTTTAATTCGAAGGAACATCGAAACAAGTTTGATGTCAAAGCAGACGAAGGAATCTTTCTGGGCCATTCCTTAACCTCCAAAGTATATAGGGTTCTCAACAAGCGTTTAAAGAAAATTGAAGAGACCTATTATGTTACCTTCAATGATAACTACGTCAAGAAACTGAAGACAACCGAAGGCTCCGTGGAGGAAATATTTCCAATCTCTGGTCAAGTTACGGTACCAATTTCAAACCTCTTTGAGCAGTACATGCTGCTATTTGATGAACCAGAAAAGGCTATTCTCTCTGAATCTGAAGCTGCAGACAAGAAGGTAAATAACTTAAAGAAGATAATCGATGATGCTGCGAAGAAAATGTCCTATTTCCATTCCTATTTCCTTACCTCACACTTTCCCAATAATCACCTCTCAACCTTCCTCCACCATTCCCATTCCTACACCTATTTTCTCTGAAGCTACAACCACAACCACCACTGGAGTTCAGACCAACGTATCTGATACGGGGGTTCGTACTTCAGCACCCGAAACCCCTGTTACTACCAAACCTCCATCACCTACCCAATCGACAGAGACCAATACTGTTCTTGGTGGTGAAAATGTTGATTATGACACCTTCTACTACAGTCCCTACAGGGTGCTAAGCGACGATGATGATCATGCCCCTGTCACCAAGCGCCATCTCAAGGAGCTGAATGAGAAGCTAGATAAGCTGATGGCCTCCTCCTCTACTCAGGATTCCTCTTCTGAGTCTGCTATAAAAGGATTGATGGCCACCTAGGTCAAGGAACACGAAGCTTCCATCACCAAAGTGGAAGTTCTTCATGGAGCTCTGCTGAGGCGTGACTACATTTGAATCATTAAGCATTACTTGATTCTATATCGTGTTTATTGTGTTTGTTTGCTTTTATTGTTTAGCGTGTTGAAGATCTAATCGATCTAAGAGTTTATCAACTCATCAATTGGTATCAGAGCATGAGACTGTGTAATTCATACACATCTCTTCTGTTGAAGAATATCTTAGGGTTTTCCGCTTTGATTTATATTGTTAGAGCCGTCATTTTCTATTGACGTAGTTCTTTAAATATTCGATCTTACCCTAACCTTATTTATGTTGGATTAATGTCTAAGTCCATAACTATATTTGGTATGTACTTGACCCGACCCGGCATGGTCCATTTGGGTTGCACTTCACCGGCACAATTTATATGGATAGTCTTTTGAGAATAGTATATTTATGATTTATATTAATATATTATAAGTTCTAATATATTAATATGGAATCATATTATTTAATTAGTATTGATCAAGAATTAATTAAGTGATAAAAAAGAACTAATTAAATATGGACTCTTATATATATGGAATGGGCCAAGTTCATTTAGGTTGGGCTAAGCTTTCATGGATGGTCCATGGAGCTTTTAACCCATGGATCCTATGTAAATGAAAGGTCATGGGTATTAGGGTTTACATGGATGTAACCCTAATCCTCCATAATATATAAAGGGGTCCTTGGCTCACAAAATTGGCACAAGTGTGTGAAAATAAGAGTGGGCCGATTTTAGTGTGCATACATATTCTCTCAAGTTCTTCCAAGGTGTTTTGGTGATTTGTGATTCCATTTGAGGCTTCCACACTATTGGGGCTAAGCTCTTAAAGCTTGAAGACCTCAAGCTACATCAAAAGGTATGTCATCTAACTAGAACTTTGTAGTATAGGTGCTTCATAATATGCTAGTTAGGATGAAACCTTGGAATAGTTAATATTTGCAAGTATAGTAGAGAAAAGATAGATCCAAGGTTTATAGGGTTGCATGTACACCATAGGAGTGTTAGAATGCTCAAAACCCAACAGTGGTATCAGAGCCATGGGTTGTTTTCTGTTATATTGATGCAAATGTTTTATTTTTAAGTTGAAAAAAAAGGAAAAAAAACATGACGTTTGTCAAATTTTAAGATAATTACTTGTTTTTGTGAAAAACTAATTATTTGTAAAATTTGAATCATTTGCTATATGAGTTGACTTACGTCAAATTTAGTAAAAGATAAAATGATATGATTATTTTATTAGTTTTAAAAGTTTGATCTAAAGAGTTTTTTGAAACCTCCATAAGTTATGGTTATGAAAAGGTTTTTAAAAAAAATTGATTCAAAGTTTTTTATGGAGTTACAAAACTTGGTCTTAATGTTTTAAAGAATTCCAAAACTTGTTCTTAAGTTATGGAGCATGAAAAGTTTCATCATAAAACAAGTATTTAACTCCATAAGTTATGGAATCCAAAAGTTTTCAAGAGTTACAAAACTTGCCCTCAAGTTTTGGAATTTGGAAAAAGTTTTTTTATGATAAAAAAAAAGAATTGAATTCTAAAACTCTTGGGGTTCATAACTTAAACAATTAATTAAATGGTTTTAATTTTGAATTTAATAATTGGAATTATGATGTTTTTATTGAATAATTCAATTAACTCTTATGGACTTTATTAATAGATAAGTAAAGTGTTTAATTAAAAGAGAATTAATATTTCCATAATGACATGGTTTAAATTTAATTAAATTAAGAGTATAGTTTAATTAATAGATTAAACCACCATGTATTTTAAATGTCTAAAATACACTCTCATACTATTATAATATTAAAAGTGTAATATATTATATGCATAAGAGCAAGTCGTCTTACCATTAGTAGGCCTCATTCACGAAGCCGGTCTATAAGGGGGGTATAAGGTTACTGCCTATAAAATGACAGTTTAATGGGTGTCCACTCTCACCCACCGCTTCCTTGACCGGTGGAGGGTCGTTAGCCGAACAGGTAGGACAAGGACTATAATTCTCCCTTCATTATAAGTATAATGATAAATACTAAGTAACTAAACACTTATAAATTCCCAATCTTAGTTACTTAGGAAAATGTGAATAAGGTGCTAATCCATGAAATTACACTTTGCACTTTGTTTAAGCTGTTAGTGGAGCGTGTGTGGTTAACCGGCACACTAACCTGGACTTAACAAGGTAGGCAAAGGGTAACTTAATGTTTATCATAGTATCGTTGGAGCGTGTGTGGTTAACCGGCACATCGATTGAGGGGTAAATATTAAGGGTACCAAGTATATTTGCATGGTTACTTCACACCTTGTTTTGTGATCCTCGACATCCCAGTCACAAAACCTGAAGGGCACACTCGAGATTGAAACATGCCAATGAAAAGTTCAATGAATCTCAAAAGAATCTAGGAGTTTCAAAACCAATTAAAACCTAATAATACATTTCGTTTATCTTGGTGGAAATTGGTGAATCGTCATTCACCTACCTTCAAATATTTTATAGCTTGGATTACGGCATCCCTCTTCCAAGTTATAAAATAGTTTGTTGGGTCCTAGCCTTAATATATCATATTGGGTGTTATATTAAGGACTTAAATCAACTTTATGTGAATTTCTCCCATTGTTGATGTCTGGTTTAGACAACAATGATCTTCCCAAACCAAGCTTTCCTAATGAATATGACTTCCCGAGTTTGGCTCATGGAAGTCATACTTCTCTTCCTCCACCTCCTCGAATTATTCTCCCTAACCCACAAGTTCAAGGTCACTCAAGCCCTAATGGCAAGAAAGGTCTATGTGTGATCACATCTTAGAGATGAAGTCACATATTGACAAGCCGGGAGAGTTGGGTGTCAAAGTCTTGAGAAAGTTGGATGTTCAATCACTTTCTAAGTCACATAGTGAGTTCCTTTGGGACTACTATGAAACAGACTATGACATGAACCTTAATGATCATATCTATTTGCTTGGTGCTGCTGAATCAGCAATGATTTGGAACGATAGTAAAGCAAATTTGATTAGAAGATCAACTTCCAAAAAACTTTATGGACAGTGACAATGGTGACACTGGAAATCCAGAAAAAGCATTCTCTTCCCAATGGAAAGGGATTGGCCATAGTCAACCCGGTTGACCAAATGGTAAAGAGAAAGGCTAAGTCTGAGATAGTCCCATTACCAAAGGGTCCATATGTTTATTTTGCCAAAGGAAGGGGCGTTGATTGCAAAGCTGCCAAATTTACCTAAGGATGTTAAAGTCAATAAGTTTGACTCTACATCAAGTAGAGCCCATTATCTAACTCTGTTAAGTTCTATTCTGAGATCCTCATTACATGATGTGACTGGGTCACATGTTGATGTTTTAAGAATCAAAGAATAGAGAGAAATCTTAAAGGAAGTATATGCTGATTCTGATCGCGAAGTTGGATTTCGATCGCATCAGAATTTTGAGCAGTTGCTTAAGAAGTTATGATATATTGCTAAGGAATAGATAACAACAATTTTCCATGAGGATTGTAAGGATAAGTTTTTCCACAAAGTTTTAAAATAAAAGAAAATTGTTTAATTTTATTTATTTGAAGTATCCTTACAATGACATTTGTGGAAAATTGTTGCTTATATGATTCCACTGACAGCAATATTGGAAAATGGATTTGATTCTTTCATTTGTGGTAGTGTCTAAATTTACCAAATCAGGAAAGTTCCTCACGCCCAAGTTTCAATTGGACCGAAACTTGGAATCATGCAAGTTGAATAGTATGATGAATGAGAACTTTCAAGCATTGGAAAATCGAGACTAATTACTTGTTCACATGGATGTGTGAGTCAAGTGAAGGACTAAAGGGATCGAGTACACATTCTTGTGCACTAGTCATGTCCACCACAAAGCTCGTTAAAGAATATTTGATTTACTAAAGTTTAGTAAATATGTTTATACTTACAAGTTTAAGTATAATTTTGAAACATTGGAAAAGTCTCAATGTATGGCAGAACGAATGGGAAGAATCAAATTAGGCAGAAAGATAAAAGTTTCTCAAATCTGAAAAGATGGGAGAGTACTTTAGTATCATGTTTGTGATCATCTTAATGATTTAGAAATCATATCACAATTAGTCCTCTAAAGGTAATCTTAGTGCATTCTTATGACTAAGAAGAGGAATCATGAATTGTTGAAATGGTTAGATCAGGAAGATGAGTCATACTTCGTTCCAAAACAATTCTTAGAGTCATACTCCAAAATTGTAACTTGAGTGACATATCTTAAAGAAAGGTTTAAAACACTTGTCAAATGTAAGAGTAAAAGTGTCCTACTCTTGTACATTTGAAATTGGTAAGTTGTGATGTTTTGGATAAAACAAAGACCAACTAAGGCCAATTGTGTGAAGTGTTTGTCTTGATAAAGAATCTGCACTATCTCTTGAATATTTGGCAAGATAGTCTTATATGTCAAGAGGATAGTGGGAGTCTTAAAGATCCTAAAAATAATTTCAAGAACTAATCAAGAATAAAACCTGAGGTTCTTCACTAGCACACGACTTGAGGTTTATAACCTATCATGTTGACATATTCTCTGCCCATTCCAGTTAAAGTTGGCTTTGCATAGGAGTTCTGAAAGTTCTCAATTGGTTGCATAACAACTTGGAAGCAATGGCAGGCCCTGTACTGCCAGGTGGCAAGAAGTTAAGATTACATAAGTTCAGTCCATATGAGTTTGGATTTGTCATTATCCTTGTCTTGTGATTATGGTTTTGACGATTCACATGGATAAGAACACATACACCATAAAATCTAAGGGTCATAAGGTTTCTCTCCGATTCATGAAAATGATGGTGAGGAAACACTTCCACCAAGTAGATTTGAAGCAGATGGCAAAAGGTCTAAACAATTGAGACTATGATTACGGCATCCCTTTTCATAGTTCTGAAATTGTGTAGACACACATGCATGCTATCTAAGGAAAGGTGTATGATTTTGATAAAGTTTTATCAAAGCATCTCGTATCAGAAATCTGAACTTTGGTAAGAAAGTCAATAAAGTATTGATTTCTAGAAGTCCAGCTGATTTCTGAGTACATGTCAAAGCTAGTGGGAGCATAAGTGTTATGCTAATAATCATCATGTTAGTGGGAGCATGATAATTATTGTTAGTGTTGCAAGTTAGCAATGTTAACAATAGAAAACAAAAGTTTCAATTCGTGAGGCTGCAGGGATTGAAAAAGTTGTTTTGCTATAATTAAGGGAGATGATATACTTTATTTCAATTCTAAAGGCTTAGATTGAGACCTTAATCATCTTTAGTCAAGAATATATATATATGAATTTCATGTTGGATTGGTTCAACTTAAGGAAATTCTATATATTGCGTTCTCAAAATTCGATTATGATTACGGCATCCCTCTTCATTGTCAAATTTTGAAAACATGGCAAATAAAAATATTGTAGCAAAAGACTGGTCTAGAATCATGTCTTTATGTGAGACATCATGAATCGTGTACCATTTGCTTTGGGTACAGGATCGATTGCATGTGCTATAATATTTGTCATTTCTAAATTTTTCCAAATGCCCAGAGGCATTAAGAAGGGAAAAGGTCTAGAATTGGATATGACTAAAATGATTAAGCAATTGTCGAGGACAATCTGAGGTTTACCAAAGATTGGTTGCTCAAGGACTGTTGGAAGTATAGTGCTAATTTTGGAAGGACCATATTGACATATTCTGAAAAGAGGCATCTCTTATTCAGAAGTGATAATCAAAATGAGAATATGGAGTTGTCTCCATAGGTGGAAGTTATCTGTGTAAGATTAGAAAACTTAATGCAAGAAGCATATCCAAAGCAATGTACTTTGAATATGAGACTTAGTTTCCATGGAGTTGATCTCCATTGGAATACCTTATAATGACTGTTGACAAGTCTTTGTGACTTTGTACATATTCATTACAGGAGGGTCAGTGCATATAAGTTTAAAATCTAAACAGATTTCAATTGGTTTATTTCACAAAGTAAGGATCATACACAAACATAGAGTGCATACTTGGTGTATGGCAAAGATATTGTTTAAGAAAAACATAGTGTACATGCTTGGAGCATGGGACAACTAGTGTTTTTAATTCAAGTATAAAGTTTATAAAACCGAAACAATGAATAATGAGTAATCAGTATGGTGATAAATAAAAGTGTTTATTTATATTCATAGGGTTTGATACCATATTTGATTCATTTATTCTTGTGTTTCACTTTGCATGTTTTGACTTCCATAATAACTAAGTCGCTCTTCCTGAATGAATAAGTTATTCAAACCATCCACAGTCGGTCATATGTTGCAAGTAGATATGAATCAAGACTGTCACAGGTTGGTTTGTAGAGGTCCAAGTTGGTGGACAAAGTGGTGCTACAACACTCATGAGTGCTCATAAGTTATGAGTATTGGATTCAACCCGCGCTCATTTGAATCACTTCATGGATTTTATCACGAGTGATCATGAGACGATAATATCTTATATTCTTCAAACCTAGAGATATGAGTTGTTACTATGAGTTAGGTATACATTGATTGCACGAAAACGCATTTGGTAACTCGATGTTATAAAACGTGCCTTTGTGTATGATTCAACAAGTAGTAGAACAAGCCATATGAGTCGTAGTTTATCCATTCCTTTTACCTTCGGGATAAAAGCGATATCTGTGGGGCCCTCGATGATTTAGCGATGACACATGTGAGTGCTTGGCCAAGCCAGGACTGATTTGCTCACTCAAGTACTTCAAGATTATGAGGTTTGGACGCATCACTTTGAAGACTACGTGATTGGCTCAGAAGACAATGGTGACTTGATCTCGGAGGCGATTACTATAGGTCCATTCGCTCACTCAAGTACTTCAAGAATTGTTAAAACTCAAAAGGAGTACAATCAACTCGTCAGTGATGTGAAATACATTCCCCAAGATGAGAAGGAAAAGTTTCAGTGCAACATCAAAGTTTTAAGAATGATTAGGTTTGCTTTACGATCGGACACATTTCGGTTAGTTAGCTCATGCACAACGACAAAAGAAATATGGAACAGATTGAAGGAATTGTATTCTACGGATGAAGATCTTGAGCATTCAATCCAAACATTGTTGCTCTCAGAATTTGGTGACTTCAAGCAGAAGCCCGAAGAGAAGCTTATTCAAGCCTTCGATCACTTTAATCATCTCCTAAGTAAGATGATAAAGCATGGGATTGAAAGGAAAGTCATTAAACAGAAGGTGACATTCATGAATGGCCTTAGACCTGAATGGATGGCTGTGGTGTCTACTATGAAGGTTCATGTACAATTCAAGACTTATTCTCTAGCAAAACTGGTGGGAATATTAAAGTCACATGAGAGTGTCGTGACTAAAGAAACGAATGTGATATCTGGCATGGGTTCCTTGGCCCTAATCTCCAAAGGAAAGAATGCTGCTGAAGAAGAAGAAGATTTGGATCTTTCTAAATATGATCTAACAAGTGAAGAGTATGCTTTGATGGTGTCAAATCCCAAGAAGTTCATCAAAAGAAGGTTCCCAACAAATAAGAACCGAAACTGGCAAGGTAGCTACAGTGCCGAGAAAGCAAAGGAGGAACCGAAGAGTGTTTCTCAGACCGAAGAACCAAAGAAGGAAGTAAAACTTGGTGGTGACTCGGGCATTAATTGTCACTACTGCGGAGGCAAAAATCACTTCGCCAAAGATTATATGCTGAGAAAGATGTCAGAAAAGAATGAATAGGAGGACGAGTTCATCAACGAATGCGAAAGATGGCAAAAATCACTTCGCCAAAGATTGTATGCTGAGAAAGAAAACAGGCGTTTTGCAGCGAAACCTGTCAGTGAGCAGATCAACGAATGCGATGAGTTCATCAAGAAGGTAAAATCTATTCTTGTTTCATTACAAATTCCCATCACAAACTATGAAAAAGAAGTAAATGGATTAAAATATAAATTTTCTATTATAAGTGGTAGTTTAACTCAAAACTCGCGTCACAAACTCTAACCTAACTGATCAAATCAGCAGGGTATCATCGAAGAGTGAGGAGAGGCGTGTGACAACCGTCAAAATTCGAGTCGGTTCTAGATTTGAATAAACTTAGTTGCACATATAGGCACGACACATAATAGACTTAGTAACTAGAAGCTAAGTTATAACCTACTAGAAACTTGGAAACAAGTAGGATCGGATCATAGTGTACTTAGATTTCACATTGATATTTGAATTCTACTACTACTTAACTGTAGTGACTATCCATATTTGGGTCACTCTTTGACTCAAACACCTTTTCATGAATCATATACACACATTATGCACTTGACCTAGCAGTAGAAATTAGGTTGGAGCCTCATAGAAACTTAAGTCAGAGTTGAAAACTAGGACTAGTATACTTGATTTCCTCAATTTCGTTTGAATCTCGAAACCACTACATAGAATGCCAATAAACCGATAAAATAAGTTACAAATATTATTTATAACTATAAAAGAGTTATAATACCATAAGATAAATTGAAGTCTCAAAGATTCTATTGATTTTGATATCTAAAGATTTATTAATTCTCAAAACCCTAAAAACCGTAAAACCTAAATTTTATAAAATTTGACATCAAGAATTCCATAAAAATAGTTATGAAACTCATAATATTATCCTAAAACAATTAATTCAGGGAAATATAATCAAGGAAAATAAAATTTAACTCATTAACATTTACCCTTAATTTATAAATTAAAAATCAAGGTTTTATGAATAAAAACTTGATTTTAGTGCACATTTTATATAAAAATTGAGATATTTTATAAAAGAACTTAAATTTTATAAAAGAAAATGAATGAGAAAGGGGTATTATACTAAAAAAAGTCGGATCCCTCTCTCCCCATATCTCTCTCTCTCACACTCTCATTCTCCAACACACACACATCTCTCTTCTTTCTCTCCCTAGAAAACTCTCTCTACCTTCTCTCTAATTTTTCTCTCCAAACACCACTCCATTCTCTCTTCCTCCCTCTAAGAACCATGAAATTTTCCAGAAAACAAACCCAAGAACACTCCTCAAGTTTTGCTCTTTTTCTTACACTTTCTCCTTCTTCATCTTCTTCAAACTTGTTTTATTTTTATTAAAATGGTTTTTAGAACATGATGGATGTGTTTTAACACCATGCATGTAGTATAAACAAGGTTGCATGTTCATGATCTTAGTGCAAAAATCGATTTTAAGGATTAAAACATCAAAATCAAGTTAAGAGTTTTCGAGAAACAAAATTTTGTTCATAAATGCATGTATACATTTTGATAAGTTTTAATCTTTTGATCTCTGAAAACATGACTAAAATATGAGTTTATCATGATATATTTAAAATACTTCAAAATATTTACTCAAGGAAATGATGAAAACTCACTTTTCTAACCAATCATCATGCATGCAATCTGCCAGATTTCTTTACCTGAATTTAAACTGCCATATCTCACTCATTTCTTAACCAAAATTCGTGATTCTTTTTCTGAAATATAATATTTTGAGTTAGCTTTCAAACCCATCTGACCTCACTGGAAAATTCTAATATTTCGATTTTTACCAATTTTTACAAAACTGTTGCTCAAACAGCACTTTCCTTATGAACATTTGTTTTGTGTTGCATGTTCAAAGGACTTATTCATCACTAAAAGTCATTCAAAAATTATTTTGAACTCTTAATATCATGTATTAATAGGTACAAAAAGATCTTGATTCAAAAGTCTTTGTAACATGTTGCAAAAATTGTCATAGTAACATCAATAATCTTTACATAAATCACAAGAACCAAGTTTTCTCTATAATTTATTGAGCCTTTAGGCATGGTTTTCAACATCAAAAATAAGAAAACAATTTTTCATTGTTATTAAATTGTATGAAGATGCATTCTAGAAATTTTCAGCTCAATATATATTTTCTTTATTTTTATATGAAAATAATAAGAAAATAGAGTGTTAAATCATATAAAATACTTATACTAGTAAATAAGTTCTAGAAAATTCTTGGATGATCCTTTAAGTTAATAAACATTCCCCATGAAGTTTCAATGACTTTTGTTACTGTTTAGTATGGTTTTTAATTTTCTTTTTATTTAGCTCTAATAAAACATAAAACCACTTTAGGGAATGTGAAAATATTATTTCTTATTTTTCGCAGCTTGTACCCTGTATTTAAGACTCAGAAAAATATTTTGGGAATTTTTCAAAATGTATATCTATTTTTCCATGATTTTTGTGTTTATAATGGATTAAAAACAGGAAAAATAGTTTTACTCATCCAAAATTAATAAAAATTTACCAGAAACTCTTATAATACGTTAGGATGATAAATAAAAATTTTGATGATTTTTATCTTCTGTATGCTATTTTTCTTCTATTTTCCCAAGATTTAATACACTTAAATGTACAAAAATCATAAAAATTGTGTTAAACTTTTTGAAAACACATATTAATAATTTTCCCAGATTATGTACACTGTAAAACAGTTACACAAAAATTATAAGAATTTTTCATGATAATTTACTATTTTTCCATGATTTTATGATTATTCAAGGAATTAAATGGTGAAAAATAGTTAGACAAATCAAAAATTCAAGAAAATTTATCTTAAGGTCTTTGACTTCAATTAAAACTGAAATACAAAGTTTGGGAAATTTAGAACTAAATTGATTTAGTTTTTGAATATTTAATCATTAGAACACTTCTTAAAATGTTAAATATTAACATTTCAATAATGATAATTTTCCACTTAAATTGTTATATAACAATTGATTCATTGAAATTTAATTTTCACAGAAATTTTTTTTGTAACTTATCATTATTAAATTTTGACACAATATTGGCATAATTCTATTGTAGTAGTAAGTATACTAGTGTTAGATTTCGATTAGAGACTCACTAGCGAATACCATTATTGTAGGAATCGGGAGTGATACACGTGGAACGTAGTTCAAGGCTCCAATAGCATCATCTCAATGTATTGTGAGTATTCACGACTCCCCTATTTTCGGTTTCTTTTAAATGTTTTGGGGGTGGGAAAGCATGTCTTAAACTATCTATGTTCATTGTATTTATTTGACTCGTATAAACTTGGTTGCTATATTTTGCATATTGTGAGTATTCATAGCCCATATTTTACGTTTTTAATGTTTTGGGGTGGAAAGCATGCTACAATTTCTATGAACATTATTTTATGAACTTGTGCTATGAACTATATGATATGAACTTTGTTGTATGAACCATGTATTATGAACTTATACTATGAATTTGGTGTTATGAACTTGTACGATTAAGTCCCCGGAGAACCGATACAACCTATTAAATCATATTCGAGCCGATGGTCTTATGGATAGCGCTATTTGGGGTCGACAGCCCCCACTTGCCCGGAACCGCGAGTGCATATTTCCATGAACTGACATCATGGGAAAATTTGCATGTGTTGACTTTTAAATACATTGTAATCTCTTTTAAAAAGTTGTTCAAACTCATTGTAAATTTGTAATGATTTTTAATACTATGGTTGGTGTTGTCTTTTAACTTTTGCTAAGAGACCCTTTGTACTGCCACGCCCCGTATTTCCGCTTTAGCGGGGTGTGACAGAAATGGTATCAGAGCCGAAGGTTATAGAGAATACCGGTTTCCTTTGGAGAACCACAACTATAGCCAAAAATTTTCTAAACGTTTTTTTTAAATACTGAACATACTACTGGTATAACTAATTCGAGTACGCATTATTGGACTTTAATTAAGTATAGTCTGGCCAATTATGCTTAATTAAGGAAAGTTAATGTGAGGCTGGAATGGTTATAGTAGAATTATGTTCAAAACAATTTTCAACTTAAACTTTTGAAAAACAAATTTTTTTTGGTGTGCGTACGGGCATTGCATATTATAGGCATTCATCTAGATACACTTAGAAACTAAGTGCACTTTTATAACAATGCCTTTATTCAGAAATATTCTTATCCCTTATCAAGTGCTAGGTTAACCACATAGGTTATATCACTTGCCACTCTAGGAGCAATGCACTTAGTACTGAGAATGAGTATTCCTCGGTAGATTTTGACTTTAGATGTAAGGTTAGCAGCTAGATACACACTACTAATAATCTTAAGTCGAAACCTATATCAATTATTCCTCGATACCACTTCATCGTCTTCTTACTAGAGTTACAACTAGGAAAAAAAGCGTTTCGATACCGACATGAATGATAATTGGAGCATCGCGTAAGGAGGTAGATGAGTCGCCACTAAGTAATCACTTGGATACCATTGGCGGGCATTCCGGATTCGACTCACGAGGAGACACGGAGGTTTAACCCATACGTGAGACCTTATTACTACGCTATGATTTAGCTCTACGTTGTTTCCACCTTGAGCTTAAAACATAACATAGGATGCCCCTTTGACCTCTATAAAAGGTCGTAAACTGCATTGACGCCATAAAACATTTTTCAAACAATTCTTCTTGTCCTTTATCTTGGGAAAAAGACATCGGTACTCGCCTTATACTCGCCTTGTACTCGCCTTAGTATTTAGGTACGATTAGCTACACTAACATACTTATTCCTTACTTCTTAATCTTCCATCGAAAAGTTATTTTGCTTCATCGGTTTTATTTATCATCAATAAAATATTTTATAACCACTTCATTCAACTTAGTAGACATTTCCTAACAGTGTAATCCATATTCTCGCTAAAAATCTTTTGACAACTTGCTTTAACTTAACACCTTTCTTCAAAACTCAATTTAACCAATATTGGTTTTAACATTGCTATTTCAAATCCATTTCAATGGATAGATGTGCTTTTAAGGGCATATAAACCATTTTCAACCTTGCTTACCATTTTGACATGTTTTCGAAAAATATTGAAACATTTTCTTTTATAAAAGTGTTTAAACGCTATGCTAGAAAACTTAAACATATGACATTGAAGTTCATATTATATGAATAAGTTTCATCGGATCTTTCGAACCAGTTTTGTTTTGGCTCTTTTGGCCACTTTCTCATTAAGGCATTGTACTTTACTTAAATGTGTTTTCTTGAAACCCAACATAGTATTTTTACAACCTTTCACTTCAGAATTTTTTTACAAGACATCACTAATGCCTACATTTTAAAACTTACCATATTTGTATATTTTATTACAAATTATTTATATAATCTATAAAGTTTCTAGATGTTTACTGCATTGCAAAACATAGTGTTCAATGTTAAATTTCTAGTGATTCACTCTCAACAACGTATAATTACTCTTCTAAATATATTGATTCTTTACCTTATCCATTTTAACTACGGTTAAACTTCAGTCTAAAAGGTCAAAGTTGTCAGATTTTTCAATTACAAGTTTTAGTGTTTCTTCTTATTCACAAATGGAGTTTAACTTAATAGATAACTCATAAAAATTTAGGAAACACTTTAAAACTCCCGCATGTCTATTTAATCATCAACATACATCAAATATTTAAGTTTGAAATATATCTCAATCTGGTTTTAAATCTACCTATATGTATTGTTCTTATAATTTTAACAATAACAATCATTGCCGCCGCTACTTTCCTTTTTCTTTCCCCCGAACTTGATTTTTCGCTCTCTTTTTGATTTTAGATCTCACACGCCCATAATAGTAACATAATACATTGTCTAACTTTGTTTCTGTCTATTTTGCTTCTCCTAGTATCATGTTCGTATACATAAACACTAGAAGTCTACCCTTTCGTTTTGAGCGATTAATACGTATATAGTCGTAAGGCATACTTTTGATTTAGTCAACTTTAATATATTCAATTACGCCTTTTATCATATACATCTTGTTTTTATTTTGAAATCTACAGTAAACAAGTAATCCTTATTTGCATTCGCTCTTTCATTCCAAATTCGGAAATTTGATTTAAAATGTAAGTTTCATTGTATTTTTCCTTATAAATAATACACAAGATGAATACTCTTATGCTTATAATTTTTCTATATCCGGAACATATATGTGAAGGATATATTTCCTTATGTTTCTTTTTTTCTTTAAATACATCAAAAGTTCTGAATTTTACGATTATCTATTCTCTAAATGATTGTTTTTGTAGAAACACTAAACTATGAATGCACTATTTTCAAAGATTAACATTTTCACACCTTTCTTAAAATAGTATTTTACTTTGCAGTTTTCAGTGAGTTCCTAAACTCTCAAACTTGTTTTCATAAGTATTCTGACTCCTCGTAAACTTGAATTTGTCCTGACTTAGACAATTGGACAATTTCTCAAAAGTTTAATACAAATATTTCTATACAAATTCCTTTAATGACGACTTAAACCTTTAACCTTAATTAATCTCTATATTATTTTACTACTTTGTTGGATCGCCACACATGTATCTTTACTATCTTGGAATTATTACACATTTTCATAATAGTGAGATTAATTATCATTTCTAAACACACATTTTGATAACAGTGAGATTTTTATCACTTCTAAGCACTTAAAATGCTATCTACACAATATGATTTAATTTCTCATAAACTTTCATCGCCTCCATTTGCAAAAATGACTTTCTAAATATATTTATTTTTTGAATAAGGTTTTATTATTGTAAGAGTAATCGTGGTAGTAAATATTGCTTCGGAAATCCTCGATCGTTTCGTAACTTATTTTATAGACGACACTTAAATAGCCTTTACATTCGAGAGGTACCAAAACTTCGTTGCTTACCCGTAGTGCGTATCTTTAGGAACTTACCCTCGATCGCTTCTTTTTCATTCGTGCTACCCCTTCTTATTTCAGATTATATATATTTTCCATATTTAGTAGCCAACCCGGAAGTGAATAAATTGTTCTTAATCCCTTCTTTATTAGATGGCGAATTTACACTTAGTGCTAATTTAGAACGCGACTTAAGGATCAATGCGGATTTAACGCTCAGTGCAGTTAGTGCTTCAGCAAAACTTATAGCTCTCTTAATTCAGATAATATCTAACTAGATGATCTTTTTCGACTAGGTCGCCATGTTTGGATCATGATTTCCATGATCCTAATTTCTCGCAATCTAAATTGTAGAACTCAAATTAAGGAAACATTAATTTGACTATAGCTAAAGAATTGGGTTCTTCCTTTGAGGAAATAAACCCGGAATAATCAAAGAACACTGCAAGTCACCACCTCTCCAGCTATATAATTGTATTCGACTGCGTTCTAATAGAACACGTCACGAATTGAATTTCGGGGCGAAATTCTTTCAACCGGGGGAGAATGTGACAACCGTCAAAATTCGAGTCGGTTCTAGATTTGAATAAATTTAGTTGCACATATAGGCAAGACACATAATAGACTTAGTAACTAGAAGCTAAGTTATAACCTACTAGAAACTTGGAAACAAGTAGGATCGGATGATAGTGTACTTAGATTTCACATTGATATGTGAATTCTACTACTACTTAACTGTAGTGACTATCCATATTTGGGTCACTCTTTGACTCAAACACCTTTTCATGAAACATATACACACATTATGCACTTGACCTAGCAGTAGAAATTAGGTTGGAGCCTCATAGAAACTTAAGTCAGAGTTGAAAACTAGGACTAGTATACTTGATTTCCTCAATTTCGTTTGAATCCCGAAACCACTACATAGAATGCCAATAAACCGATAAAATAAGTTACAAATATTATTTATAACTATAAAAGAGTTATAATACCATAAGATAAATTGAAGTCTCAAAGATTCTATTGATTTTGATATCTAAAGATTTATTAATTCTCAAAACCCTAAAAACCGTAAAACCTAAATTTTATAAAATTTGACATCAAGAATTCTATAAAAATAGTTATGAAACTCATAATATTATCCTAAAACAATTAATTCAGGGAAATATAATCAAGGAAAATAAAATTTAACTCATTAACATTTACCCTTAATTTATAAATCAAGGTTTTATGAATAAAAACTTGATTTTAGTGCACATTTTATATAAAAATTGAGATATTTTATAAAAGAACTTAAATTTTATAAAAGAAAATGAATGAGAAAGGGGTATTATACTAAAAAAATTCGGATCCCTCTCTCCCCGTATCTCTCTCTCACACTCTCATTCTCCAACACACACACATCTCTCTTCTTTCTCTCTCTAGAAAACTCTCTCTACCTTCTCTCTAATTTTTCTCTCCAAACACCACTCCATTCTCTCTTCCTCCCTCTAAGAACCATGAAATTTTCCAGAAAACAAACCCAAGAACACTCCTCAAACTCGAAATCTTCATCATCTTGTGGTATTCTTGAAGGTAAAATCGATTTCTACTTCACTTTTCCTTCAAGTTTTGCTCTTTTTCTTACACTTTCTCCTTCTTCATCTTCTTCAAACTTGTTTTATTTTTATTAAAATGGTTTTTAGAACATGATGGATGTGTTTTAACACCATGCATGTAGTATAAACAAGGTTGCATGTTCATGATCTTAGTGCAAAAATCGATTTTAAGGATTAAAACATCAAAATCAAGTTAAGAGTTTTCGAGAAACAAAATTTTGTTCATAAATGCATGTATACATTTTGATAAGTTTTAATCTTTTGATCTCTGGAAACATGACTAAAATATGAGTTTATCATGATATATTTAAAATACTTCAAAATATTTACTCAAGGAAATGATGAAAACTCACTTTTCTAACCAATCATCATGCATGCAATCTGCCAGATTTCTTTACCTGAATTTAAACTGCCATATCTCACTCATTTCTTAACCAAAATTCGTGATTCTTTTTCTGAAATATAATATTTTGAGTTAGCTTTCAAACCCATCTGACCTCACTGGAAAATTCTAATATTTCGATTTTTACCAATTTTTACAAAACTGTTGCTCAAACAGCACTTTCCTTATGAACATTTGTTTTGTGTTGCATGTTCAAAGGACTTATTCATCACTAAAAGTCATTCAAAAATTATTTTGAACTCTTAATATCATGTATTAATAGGTACAAAAAGATCTTGATTCAAAAGTCTTTGTAACATGTTGCAAAAATTGTCATAGTAACATCAATAATCTTTACATAAATCACAAGAACCAAGTTTTCTCTATAATTTATTGAGCCTTAAGGCATGGTTTTCAACATCAAAAATAAGAAAACAATTTTTCATTGTTATTAAATTGTATGAAGATGCATTCTAGAAATTTTCAGCTCAATATATATTTTCTTTATTTTTATATGAAAATAATAAGAAAATAGAGTGTTAAATCATATAAAATACTTATACTAGTAAATAAGTTCTAGAAAAATTCTTGGATGATCCTTTAAGTTAATAAACATTCCCCATGAAGTTTCAATGACTTTTGTTACTGTTTAGTATGGTTTTTAATTTTCTTTTTATTTAGCTCTAATAAAACATAAAACCACTTTAGGGAATGTGAAAATATTATTTCTTATTTTTCACAGCTTGTACCCTGTATTTAAGACTCAGAAAAATATTTTGGGAATTTTTCAAAATGTATATCTATTTTTCCATGATTTTTGTGTTTATAATGGATTAAAAACAGGAAAAATAGTTTTACTCATCCAAAATTAATAAAAATTTACCAGAAACTCTTATAATATGTTAGGATGATAAATAAAAATTTTGATGATTTTTATCTTCTGTATGCTATTTTTCTTCTATTTTCCCAAGATTTAATACACTTAAATGTACAAAAATCATAAAAATTGTGTTAAATTTTTTGAAAACACATATTAATAATTTTCCCAGATTATGTACACTATAAAACAGTTACACAAAAATTATAAGAATTTTTCATGATAATTTACTATTTTTCCATGATTTTATGATTATTCAAGGAATTAAATGGTGAAAAATAGTTAGACAAATCAAAAATTCAAGAAAATTTATCTTAAGGTCTTTGACTTCAATTAAAACTGAAATACAAAGTTTGGGAAATTTAGAACTAAATTGATTTAGTTTTTGAATATTTAATCATTAGAACACTTCTTAAAATGTTAAATATTAACATTTCAATAATGATAATTTTCCACTTAAATTGTTATATAACAATTGATTCATTGAAATTTAATTTTCACAGAAATTTTTTTTGTAACTTATCATTATTAAATTTTGACACAATATTGGCATAATTCTATTGTAGTAGTAAGTATACTAGTGTTAGATTTCGATTAGAGACTCACTAGCGAATACCATTATTGTAGGAATCGGGAGTGATACACGTGGAACGTAGTTCAAGGCTCCAATAGCATCATCTCAATGTATTGTGAGTATTCACGACTCCCCTATTTTCGGTTTCTTTTAAATGTTTTGGGGGTGGGAAAGCATGTCTTAAACTATCTATGTTCATTGTATTTATTTGACTCGTATAAACTTGGTTGCTATATTTTGCATATTGTGAGTATTCATAGCCCATATTTTACGTTTTTAATGTTTTGGGGTGGAAAGCATGCTACAATTTCTATGAACATTATTTTATGAACTTGTGCTATGAACTATATGATATGAACTTTGTTGTATGAACCATGTATTATGAACTTATACTATGAATTTGGTGTTATGAACTTGTACGATTAAGTCCCCGGAGAACCGATACAACCTATTAAATCATATTCGAGCCGATGGTCTTATGGATAGCGCTATTTGGGGTCGACAGCCCCCACTTGCCCGGAACCGCGAGTGCATATTTCCATGAACTGACATCATGGGAAAATTTGCATGTGTTGACTTTTAAATACATTGTAATCTCTTTTAAAAAGTTGTTCAAACTCATTGTAAATTTGTAATGATTTTTAATACTATGGTTGGTGTTGTCTTTTAACTTTTGCTAAGAGACCCTTTGTACTGCCACGCCCCGTATTTCCGCTTTAGCGGGGTGTGACAGAAATGGTATCAGAGCCGAAGGTTATAGAGAATACCGGTTTTCCTTTGGAGAACCACAACTATAGCCAAAAATTTTCTAAACGTTTTTTTTAAATACTGAACATACTACTGGTATAACTAATTCGAGTACGCATTATTGGACTTTAATTAAGTATAGTCTGGCCAATTATGCTTAATTAAGGAAAGTTAATGTGAGGCTGGAATGGTTATAGTAGAATTATGTTCAAAACAATTTTCAACTTAAACTTTTGAAAAACAAAATTTTTTTGGTGTGCGTACGGGCATTGCATATTATAGGCATTCATCTAGATACACTTAGAAACTAAGTGCACTTTTATAACAATGCCTTTATTCAGAAATATTCTTATCCCTTATCAAGTGCTAGGTTAACCACATAGGTTATATCACTTGCCACTCTAGGAGCAATGCACTTAGTACTGAGAATGAGTATTCCTCGGTAGATTTTGACTTTAGATGTAAGGTTAGCAGCTAGATACACACTACTAATAATCTTAAGTCGAAACCTATATCAATTATTCCTCGATACCACTTCATCGTCTTCTTACTAGAGTTACAACTAGGAAAAAAAGCGTTTCGATACCGACATGAATGATAATTGGAGCATCGCGTAAGGAGGTAGATGAGTCGCCACTAAGTAATCACTTGGATACCATTGGCGGGCATTCCGGATTCGACTCACGAGGAGATATGGGGAGAGAGGGATCCGAACTATATGATATGAACTTTGTTGTATGAACCTTGGCGGGGTGTGAACTATATGATATGAACTTTGTTGTATGAACCTTGTATTATGAACTTGTACTATGAATTTGGTGTTATGAACTTGTACGATTAAGTCCCCGGAGAACCGATACAACCTATTAACTCATATTCGAGCCGATGGTCTTATGGATAGCGCTATTTGGGGTCGACAGCCCCCACTCGCCCGGAACCGCGAGTGCATATTTCCATGAACTGACATCATGGGAACCATGGACATGATGGAATGGGGGCAGGAACGGTCATTAGGCTTGGGTTGTGAACTCATGAATGGAAACTTGATGCATATACGAATCTTATATCGTATTTTAGTAACGAAACTTGTATACTCATTTTATTAACGAAACTTATATACTCATTTTAGCAATGAAACTTGTTTACTCGTTTTAGTAACGAACTTTATTTCCCATGAGAATATGAACCTTGCATCTCATTTGAGCAACATACTTTATCTCTCATGATGACAACGAACTTTGTTTATGCAAACTTATTTATTACTTATTTTGGCAATATATTTTTATTCGTGGAAACTTTTATCAAAATTTTTATTTCGATTTATGAAACCAATATTATTTTTAAATATGTGAGTACTCACCAACAATTTTTGTAGTTGACGCTCGTTTTACATGCTTTTTCAGGAATCATCTAGTAAGAGGCACGTAGAGACACAACACTTGTAGGAGCATTTGCATGTGTTGACTTTTAAATACATTGTAATCTCTTTTAAAAAGTTGTTCAAACTCATTGTAAATTTGTAATGATTTTTAATACTATGGTTGGTGTTGTCTTTTAACTTTTGCTATGAGACCCTTTGTACTGCCACGCCCCGTATTTCCGCTTTAGCGGGGTGTGACAAGGCGTATGTGGATTGAGCAGAAGGAGAAGGAGTTGATTAGGTCTAAGGATGAAACAATTTATTTGCAAAGAGATAATTTAAAGCTTTTAAAACAACGAAATGTTTTTTGTTTAATTGCTAAACGATTATATTCCAACATTACTCAATTGCATCTTGATTGTGAAATAGGGAAGAAGATACATCGTATGATTTTACCCTTCCTTGAGTTAAAGGAGGATGAAATCGATGCCGATGCTTATAACTTTGAAAACGTTGTTTCTTCTGATGATATTTCTCCCGCTTACAAAATTGGTCTTGACAAAATAGAGTCCTTCATAAAGTCAAAAGACCATAAGGACATGCTCAAAAATTTGTTGGATGAAAATGACAAATTAAAAATCAAAACCGAAACTGTACAGAAATTTGACTCTTTGAATGCCAAGTTGAGTTCAGAAAATAAAATTGATATTGAAAACACTTCTGAATTCAATGAGGATGATGATATGAGTGAAATATTTGTAGAAGATGTGGTTGATTGTTCCGAATTTGTCAAGAGCGAACCCGAAACCAACAAAAATCTTATTTCTGAAAATTCTGTTGAGTTTGCTCGTTTGTCCAAAGACAAGACCAAAGTCCTCAAGGAAAAGGCTGTTGTATATCAAAAGGTCCAAACGACTGCAAACCATGTTTATGCAGTTCAAGGAGTTACTCAGCAACAGACAGCCGAACTGACAGCATTAGTAGCAGAAGATAATGCTGATGGATGTGATGAGTTTTTCTGGTCAGCACCGATTGATAACGGTAATGAAACAGAAGGTCTATCAAAGAAAACATCATGGAGAGTAAAAGGTAGGTATGTGGCAGAACCAATTAATGATCCTGCACGCTTTGATGTGCCAAGCACAAGTGGTACCAAAACTCCTTCAGGCGAACCGGTCATGGTGTCAAGCAAAACCTCTTCGCTAAAGAGCGAAACTCATGCTCAAAGACCAAAGAAAAAGTCCAACATCCACAAAAATCCAAAACAGGTGTTAGAACGAAAGCATCAACGAAATTTGAGATACAAGAAGAATCTCACTGGAAGGAAACAGTTATGGCGTTCTCAAAACCCTAATTATGTTTTCTATGAAAAGCCCTCTAACTCAAAGGAAGAAGCAAACGCAAACTCAGCTTCTCGCGCTCAACATAATGAAAACAGCCGAAAGAAGAGTTTCGGTCCTCAGAATCAAAACAACCGAAAACAGAGTTTCGGTCCACAAAGGTACCGCAACCAAAAGAGAAGTTTCGGTCCTCAGGATGAGAGAAACCAAAAGGGTGGTTTCGGCCCTAGACCAACCAATGAGAGGAACCAAAGGGATAATAGTTTCGGCTCTCAACCAAGTAAGAGTAATGACCGAAAGCTTAACTCTGCTCCCAAGTCTCATCTTTTTCATTCTCACTCTCACTCACATAATGATCGAAAAGGAAAAGGAAAGCTCTTTCCGGAAAACGAAAAGAAGACGTCGTTTATATCCGATTTCGAGAACCGAAAGTCTGCCAACGTCAAAATCTCAAATTCAAAAACTCAACCTAAAGTACTCAAATCAGATAAAATCAAAGTTTTCACCTTAAAAAGAAAAGATGAAACAACCTTAATAAAAAGAACCTTTTTAATTGATGTTTCTCTTACAATTCCCTATTCTGTAAAAGGCTCACAAGGACCCAAGAAACTTTGGGTTCCTAAATCTGCTTAATCTTTGCAGGTTATACGTGATGAGTAGTTTGACGATGAATGGTACATAGATAGTGGCTGCTCGCGTCACATGACAGGGAGAAAGGAAGAGCTGAGGGAATTTCAGTCCCTTCAAGATGGTGTAAGTGTCAAGTATGGTAATAATTCTTTTGGCACGATCAAAGGTTATGGTATGATCACCAATGGCGATTTATCGATATGAAAAGTGGCGTACGTTGAAGGTTTACAACAGAACCTTATCAGTGTTTCTCAACTAGTGGTTGGTACCGGGTTAAAAGTTTCGTTCGATGACGATGGCTCTGAGATTATTGAAAAGAAGACGAACAATATTCTGCTGAAATCGAAGCGAAAAGGAGAGATGTACCCTCTGAATCTCAATGCCATACGAGGGAAACCAGCAGTTTGCTTGATAACAAAAGCTCACTCAAACGAAAGCTGGCTTTGGCACCGAAGACTCTCCCATCTCAATTTCAAAGACATCAACAAACTGGTGCTTGGGGATCATGTTCGAGGTCTTCCTTTTCTGAAGTTCGACAAAGAACATTCGTGTGCTGCGTGTGAAATGGGAAAGCAAAGTCGACAAACTCATCCTTCTCGAGTCAATACAAAAATTATTGAACCACTAGAATTGCTTCATATTGATTTATGTGGTCCATCTTCAATCGAGAGCATTGGTGGTAACATGTATATACTTGTAATAGTTGATGACTTCTCTCGGTTTACTTGGGTGTTCTTTTTGAAGCAGAAATCAGAGGCCACTCCCAAGCTTAACCTCTTTATCAAGCAGTTAGAAGTTCAACTACCGAAGATAGTTTGAAACATAAGAAGCGACAACGGGTTGGAGTTCAAGAACAAAGACTTTAAAGATTTTCTTGCAGAGAAGGGGACAACTCACAACTTCTCGGCTCCATATATTCCACAATAGAATGGAATTGTCGAAAGGTGAAACCGATCTTTATGTGAAGCAGCCGGAACCATGCTGAGCTTCGCTTCTCTACCTTTATATTTCTGGGCTGATGCCATTGCTGCTGCTTGTTTTACACAGAACAGATCTTATCTCAACAAACGTTTCTCTATCACTCCCTATGAGATCTTGAACAACCGGAAGCCTAATGTAAAGTTTTTCCATGTGTTCGGTTCAAGATGCTTCATCTTCAATTCGAAGGAACATCGAAACAAGTTTGATGTCAAAGCAGACGAAGAAATCTTTCTGGGTTATTCCTTAACCTCCAAAGCATATAGGGTTCTCAACAAGCGTTCAAAGAAAATTGAAGAGACCTATTATGTTACCTTCGATGATAACTACATCAAGAAACTGAAGACAACCGAAGGCTCCGTGGAGGAAATATTTCCAATCTCTGGTCAAGTTACGGTAGCAATTTCAAACCTCTTTGAGTAGTACATGCTGCTATTTGATGAACCAGAAAAGGCTATTCTCTCTGAATCTGAAGCTGCAGACAACAAGGTAAATAACTTGAAGAATATAATCGATGATGTTGCGAAGAAAATGGCCTATTTCCATTCCTATTTCCTTAACTCACACTTTCCCAATAATCACCTCTCAACCTTCCTCTACCATTCCCATTCCTACACCTATTTTCTCTGAAGCTACAACCACAACCACCACTGGAGTTCAGACCAACGTATTTGATACGGGGGTTCGTACTTCAGCACCCGAAACCCCTGTTACTACCAAACCTCCATCACCTACCCAATCGACAGAGACCAATACTGTTCTTGGTGGTGAAAATGTTGATTATGACACCTTCTACTACAGTCCCTACAGGGTGCTAAGCGACGATGATGATCATGCCCCTGTCACCAAGCGCCATCTCAAGGAGCTGAATGAGAAGCTAGATAAGCTGATGGCCTCCTCCTCTACTCAGGATTCCTCTTCTGAGTCTGCTATAAAAGGATTGATGGCCACCTGGGTCAAGGAACACGAAGCTTCCATCACCAAAGCCACTTCCGCTATTGATGCTTCAACAAAAGTTTGCACGGAGGCGACCGAAAAATTCGATAAACTAATTTCTAACGCAAACAATTTACTTGAATCTTTACAGGGCGCTGCAGAGCAGAATGTTAACAAGGTCAATTCCTCAGTTAAGTCCCTCACTCAATATCGTCAACAAGATAAAGAGCTATTTGAGGTGCTTCGCAAGGACCTCACCTCTGATCACATCAAACATCAAGCTTCTGTCTCTGAACTTTTGAATAAACTTCAGGTAGATCTTGCCTTGGAAAACAAAGTGATGGATGCACTTGCTCTGAGGACCACTCAACTCAAAACCCAGACTCTCAAGCTCAATCAAGCGAACAAGGAACTTGAAGCACTACGTTCGGAGCGGTCTGTGGTTAAAAACTATGTTGGTAATGTTCATGCTATTCTCCTTCATCTTCTTGAGGCCTACGATTCCGTTCTTACCATCACGGTTCGCCGTCATTTGGCTGAGAAGTTACGGCCTGCTCTGGATATTCTAAACCGGATAGAGGGTGTTCCGGAGTCCGTTGTCTCTCCGTAACAAGGGGGAGAAGAGCAGATGTCTTCATCTCAACCACCGAAACCAAATCAACCGAACCCTCAACAACCGAAACCGAAACCACAACAGCCGAATGTGGTTACTGAACCGAAGGGGAAAGAAGCTTCGGGTTCGGGCATGTAGGATAGGGGAAAAGGAATTGCTGATGATACTGATGATGAGGATGATGTTGTTATTGAAGAAACGATTCCTAAACCAAGTCCTCTCAAAGCCAAGCCCACTGCTCAGGAGATTAAGGATAAAGTCACTGCGGCCCTTAATAAGGAGAATGAGAAGAGAGAAGAGAATCTGCTTAACCAAAGGAAATCGATGTTTCCTCTATGGACGTTGGAAAGGCTACAACAGGAGGTTATTGAAAATCCAAGTTCACATTGGTTGGAGCTTATTCTTTCATTTAATGTCGAGAATTCTAAAGATTCTCAATTTGACATGCCAATCACTCATATAGCCTTCATCTTTCACTGCTTCGAGTCTACGGTGGCGGTTCCTTCTCCTGACACGAAGGTTGATCAAGACTTTCTTGAATATTATCATGAATTCTCTCAACCTCAGTACCTTACCTGGAGTAAAAAGAAGATCACAACTATTAAGGTGCTGAAACTTACTGCAGCAGGGAAGTTCATTAACATCAGATTCAATGTGACTCGAGGATCAGATGGTTCGGTCCATATGATCTCGCTTGCTGATCTGCCAAATCTGAATCCACACGATTGGATTCTTATGAACAACATCCTACTCTCCAATCAGAAAAAATATGAGCCTATCATTGATCACATCAAGCATATGCTAGTGTGTTACATTCATGAAGTGGCGAAGATGGATCAGGAGATTGCCACTGCTATACGCAAGAGGCCCTTAATCAAGCCTGTTGGGAAGGATGGTGACACTAAGCTGATGGTGAAGGAAAAAATTGATCAACAGTCTCACACTGTCATGTTTGTTAGAGGCGAAGGTCAAAGATGCTTATTTGCTCTGGCTGACAAACATCTGTTCTCCAATTCCTGTTTGGAGCACATTCTTGAGCCGATCCATGGGTGTGATCAAAATAGTGAAGCAGACAAGAAGCTGTTCTCAGATATGCTTCGGTGGTATATGGCATTCAGACAAACGCTTTTTGCCATCATTCCAAAATTGTTCAAGGTTGTGAAGCGAACTACTCAACCTCCACCGAAGTGAAGACCGAAGTGAAGTCTCGCCCCATTTGACGCAAAGGGGGAGATTGTTGGGTCTAGTAGGGTTGCGTCCTTGGGCTCGGTCCATAGCCCAGTTTTGTTATCCGGTTTGGGCCTGTCCAACCGTGTTTATTTTATTAGGGTTTAGTATTTAAGGTGCATGCATGCATCCTTTGTTAGTATCGCTTTAAGTATTATTCCGATCACTGTACTAAAAACCCTAGCTCGCCTCTACAGTGGAAGTTCTTCATCGAGCTCTGCTGAGGCGTGACTACATTTGAATCATTAAGCATTACTTGATTCTATATCGTGTTTATTGTGTTTGTTTGCTTTTATTGTTTAGCATGTTGAAGATCTAATCGATCTAAGAGTTTCTCAACTCATCATAAACCAACTTGAACCAGCATTTCACAAATTGTTGTTTATGATTCTAATCATTCTACCCATGATTGGATGAAACTCTACTTTACTTCGGTTTCGATTCTAAGAATTTATATTTATGAAGATAATCATGTTCGTAATTCCAATGGACTTTATTTTAATTTTTGCAAAATTTAAGGGTGGATCAGTGATTATAAACCGCTGCAAATTGAAATGATGTGTTTTAAGGGAATATGTCGTTATCAACTGTCATTATTTGCCATAATTTTCTGTTGGACAAGATGATGAGCTGGAGCGTTCTTATTGGATCATATTTATGTGATGATTGGCATGGGATTTTATGTTGGCGTGTGAAGCGACTGGCATTAATTGTATGAGCAGGCGGTTTTCTCTCTCACCAATTCAAATTCAAAAAGAACCGCTTAGGTTTCCAAAACTATGAAAACCCAAATTTTTCTCCAATTTTCTCTTTACGCTCATAGAACATTCAACGACATTCAAATATTTTTTCAAGCATGTATTCGATTCTCTCACTTCTTTTTTCTAATTAAAATCAAATGGCTACTTCTGGTGATCGTATTTATTTCATGGATCAAACTGCTTCATCCATTTCTCTCTATGTTAAACATAATTAGAACATGATTCTCGATTTTGATCCTACAAAGTATAATACCTCGTTTCAACACTTGATTTAGTGCTTAAACTATCCTCAATCCCTAATTCTCCATTGGGACATGAAGCGTCACCATATGAATCAAATATTGATTTTATGGTTGCTGATGAACAAGACGTTTTAGATTAACATGTTGCACCTCATGTGGCAATAATGTTTGTTGATAAGGATAGTGATATTGATGATGTAACTTCCAATGATTCGATGACTCGTCGGGATTACAAAGTTTTGAATATGATGTTGACCTCATTTGTCCATTATGCCGGTACATTTCAACTACATACTTTAAGAATATGGTGACTAGTCATCAAAGTGTTAGGAAAAAGCTCAACTCCGAAACTGCAAGAATTTTTGGTTAGCAAACAATAGCTAATCTCAAACACAACTACGAAAGTTGATGCAGCTGTTTCGGGAGTCAAAATGCTATCTGAGAAAGTGGAGGGTGTCTAAAGGATGTTAAAGAATCTTTTCACACAATGCTGAATTGTATTGTTTCAGAAGTTACAACACTTTGTGCTTCACTTGTCAAGGAGAATAAAGAGTTTTTTTTATATGCTTCAAAAGGCCAATACAGATCACCACACTTAAGTTTCCAATTCAATTCTTACTTTAGCCATGAATACCAAGGTGAAGCAAAGTTATTGGATACTATTGCTGAGAAGACTCGGAATATTAAGCTTCTTAAGCAAGAGTTAAATATTTTCATTCAAAATCTTGTGAACATGGATGAAGATATATTATTTCTAAAAAACAGGAATTTTGAAATAAATCAAAGTCTTGTTTGGATTATTGAACATAAGGATGCTCCTCATGTGGATTATATTTCTGAGATCACGGATGAGTAACTTCATCCTATTCTTTCAAAGCTTAATCAAATTTCTCGTGTTTCAAGTAGCAAGACTACATCGCAACAAGGAGGAGAAGAGGTATCTATTGAAAAGCCTATGAATGATGAAGTTTCGAATAAAGAAGTTCCTAATTTCAATATTTCAAATCCTTATCAGACTAGTGAAATGAAGAAGTATTGTGTTGCACCTAAGGTTGTGATTGGAAAAAGAACAATATGTGAATAGATGAAGGATTTTACTGAAGCAATTCCACAAAATGTTAATGTAGCTTCTCGTTCAGAAATAGGGAAATGAAGATTGTTTCTAAGAAAGACATTTAGCCTACTGATGATGAGGCTCATCGTAAAATAGATGAAGAGCCTAATCAGTGGAAGGAACTTAGAATTAAACTTGACCAACAGGATGCTAAAAAGAGAAACAAAGAAGATCCTGAAGCCTCAAGAAGAGAATTGTGGCTTGCTTGGACTATTGACATAATACAAGAGGAATCAATTAAAAAGGTTAATATCTTTTGGCTTGAACCAAATACTTCTATCCTGGTAAGTAATAATCATGATAGCCAATTAAATTTTTTGATGACTACGAAGGCGTTTCTGTTTCAATGTTTTAAGAATTTTATAAAAGTTCCAATGATCAATGCTTCGGTTAATAAGAAATTGTTCACGTTTTATGTGAAGCAGTCAAAACCCTAATATGATATATGGAGCTTGAAGAGGATATCTGGTTTGAAAGTTGGTAAACCATTTAAAGCTGACAAGTTCAAAAATATTGCTTTCAAGGCTCAAAGAGGAGTAAATCATGAATTGTTTGAATTCACTCTTGCTGATCTTCCTCTTATGAATCCTCATGATTGGATCATTATTTACATTATATTTCTAAAGATCAAACGAAATATGAACCCATTATTCAACCTTGAGAAGAATGATCATAACCTATATTCAAGAGATCTCTAAGATGGATGTGGAGATTACAACTGTTTTGAAAAGGTTGCCTATTCTGAATTCATTCCTACAATCTGAATGTTTGGAAAAGCTTAAGGTTGGTTTTATTCAGAATGATCCATGGGGTGTTGTTTACATGGAAAATGAGAACGGTGTTCAATGAAACCATATGATGCACTTAAGAGATAAACATATGTTCCAATTTGAAACTCTTCCAACTATTCTTTCAAGGGCATATATATGAAAATTAAACAAAAAAAATGACATAAAGTATTTATTGAATATGTTGAAATGGTGGATAACTGTTCACAATATTCTCATTGGAATGATTCAAATAAATTGATAAAAAGAAGTTAAGACTTCTTAACACAAAGGGGGAGATTGTTAGGTCTCGTAGAATGACTAGATAGTGTCAATTCTATATACAAATAGTTTCACAAGTCTTTTATGCTTTAGTCTTTACTTTTCATATGTAATTTGAATATTTCCATCTCGCATGTCGTTATTTCTCATTATTAGTTACGTTGACAGTTTGTTAATTAAGTGACAGGATGTTGACATAGGTTTCCTGACCTCATTATCAAAGCCTAACCGACTCTCTTATCACACAATATATATAGGAGAGTTAGTTAGATAGATAGGGTATCTTTTGGACGTCCAACGAGATAACACATCTCTATTCTAAGTCCTAGATTGTCAAGCTATTCACGAAGAACGTATTCCTCATAATCGTAGACTTCCAAATGTGCTTATATGGGATAAACCTTTGCTATACATCTCAGAGAATGTTTCATAATCTCTCTTAGTTGGTGCAAGACCAAGGACTCTTGCAAAACTATTCATTGTAAAATCCATGAACTGTTGGAAAGCGTAATACAACTCATAAAGTGCCAATTCTATCAATAATTTTTTTCTCTTTCCAACTACACTACGTGTGGAAGTGTTTTGGGTGGAGACAACTTATGAAACTTTTTCATAATTCCTTAGACAATCAAGATAGTATTGATTAAAATGCTCAATATCTATATTGGATCTGAGTATCTTATCCTATTTCTCTAGTTGATTCTAAATTTCATTATTTGAGAGCTCTAAACACCTTAACGATTCCCGATTTATGTTTATTTAAATGAACATGATCATACCGAACGAAGTTGTTATTATAATTAATTGTGGTTAACCTGAACGGTCTATAAGTTTTAACTAATTCTAACAAATATTCACATCACCAAGTGTTGTAACTCTCATCTATCTTGATAAACAAGATTTGCATTGATCATAAGACTTGCGGTAAAATGATTTCCTATAACACCCATTTCCCGGAATTGATCAGTTGAGGACTCTAGGATTTCAAATATAAGGTTTTGAGGAAAACGTTATGCCATGACATGGTGAATAGGTCACCACGACATGACCACATCATTTAATGGAGATCACATATGGCTTGGTTGCCACGACGTGGAAGCAGTTGTAGCCCAAGCCCATGATTTTTAGGGTTTTCCCTATATTTAAAGGCTCTAACCCATGGTCTAGGTCATTCTATTTAGCCTCTACCCTCCTAACTTGAAACCCTAACCCCTACTCGAATGTTCTTGACGTTTGTTTGATGTTCTTAAAGTTCTAAGCCTTGAAATACATCTTGGGAAGAAGAAAATGGTGTGCGTGTTGGTTGAGAGGTTGTATCTACTTCAGATGTTGCATATCATGCATATTGTAGAGCTTTGGAAGGTATAAAGCTTCCACCTTTACCATTCGTGTTCTCATTTTATGCATTGGGGTACTTTGTAATCCTTAGAAAGGATGTTCTTGGAATTTGAGCAACTCTTGAACCTTATACTTCCTTGGTGACCATCTCTTTGACTTATTTGATGGAAAAAGTGTTAGTTCCTAGTTCACTTTGAACCATGCACAATTTTTGGTAATATTAAGTGCTTAATAAACTTAGGGTTGTAGATCTTGTCTTGTGGTAGGGTCCTAATGGACAAAGTTTGAAACTTTATCCATTAAGTCAGTAAGAAGAATCATATATAGAAGTTTGTGCCTTGATCTTTAAGTATTAAGCTCTTAATGAAGAAGAGAGAAATCTACCAGAAACCATGACATGGCCAAGGAGGGTCCATGACATGGAGAAGTTCAACTTTGCGACTATTTTTTCCTGTTGTGCCAACAATGTGGCAAAGAGGTTACCACGTCGTGGTGACCATTGACATGGTTTGATGGTTGACTTTTGTTGACCGTTGACTTTTGACCAGTTTGAATTTCGGTCAAACATGGAGGTTTTGGGTTATGAATTAAGGATTTATCTTTGTTTGGTGTTAGTCGGTTCACGGGATTGATCAGTGAAAGGAGTGAGAGTATTTTTGCGCTTCTCCGATTCTACAATTCAGGTGAGTTTCTCATTATGCCACATATGAATTACATATATCCTTTGCATGATATGATAGATGTACTATTAGGGTACAAACCTGCTAGTTGGCTAGAATAATTTCTTGTTATGCATGTGAAGTTTAGGACACTTGGTGTCATAGTATGCTACACTGGTAGAGTTTTTCCTATTGATTGTATCATATTATTGGTTTCAGCAGTTTAAGACATTTAGTGTCATGGTATGCTAGACCAATAGGGTCTTTCTTGTGGACTATATGATATTGTTAGGTGTCATGGTTTGTTAAGGAAATGCTTGTAATAGTTGTATGTTGTTAAGTTGGATAGCCGAAGAACTCTTGGTCTAAAGCGAAATTGCATGGTTCTTGTTTTATTTATTGCTTTCGGGTGGACCACCTGTTCGAGTGTTTATTTGATCTCTGACCAAATATGATTTTATGTATTTTATGAAAAACCAGGATCTGGCACCTGACATTGCCTTGTGTTGTACGTTGGGTTGGGCCCGTTATATGAATTAGGGTTGGCCCTGTTATACTATTTGGGTGGGACCCGTTATGTGGGTGGGGCCCCTTATGTATGTGGGTAGGTCCTGTTATGTATGTGGGCGGGATCCATTATGTATGTTTAGGTTGGGCCCGTGTGATGTATACTTGTGGTAGGGAGAGAAGGTAGGTCGAGTTTAGAGCCGAGGACTTTGTGTGGATGGATTGTGTATATGATGGAATATGTGGTATACTAAGGAAATCACTAATGTTTATGCTTATAGCTATGGATAAAATGTTTTGCATGTTGTTCATGAGAAGAGCTTAGTGGAACTATACACATGTATCCAAGATAATGATTTTCAATGTCCTATAATTCAACTCTGATAACACTATGGGTTGAAACAAATGAATGTCACTTATTGTTTTTATGTTAAAGGTTTTAATTGGTTAATCTATTTTCAAATGAAAAATCTATTTGTAATTTTTGGGACGTTACAAGCTGGTATCAGAGCCTTAGTTTTAGGGGTTCAGGCGCACCTTACGGTGTGTCTGAACTCAAACTGAGGAGTGAGAGATTTTCTAAACTAAGCTTTTCTTAAGAGAATGTTTTACTCAAGGAAAAGTAAGAAATTAGTTGAATCATAAGCATGAGCTCGGTACTTTTCCATGTTCTTGTTTGATTGTTGGCATGATATCGTGAACACGGTTTCCTAATTTAACTTCAAAATATGAAAAATGATGTGATGTGTATAGTCATTTGTAGCTCATGAAGTAAGTGATTCCCAATATACCCATATGATTTTGTATTTGTGTATGGATTGCTATGCATGTTAAATTGTGTTGAATCTATATGCCCAAGAATCATTATTGAGTGACATTGTTGTTAATATATGATCCTATATGGTCACACATTTATCAAGTTAACACATTTTGTATATTTATTATTAATGTGATTATTAATAAATAATATCAATTCTTGTATTTAATTAGGGAATAATTATTTTTTTTGTGAAAATAATAATTATAAGAAAGTATAACTAATTATTATTTCATATGGTGTGAATTAACAAGCCATGCACAACTTTTTGGAATAGTTGGATTCTTTTGTCTTTTTTCTGAAAGACCCACACTTGCATACTTGACAATATAGTTACTCCCAAAACATGCTACTTGCATATTCATAAAAACAATATTTTCCATTGATAGCTTGTTTACAAACGACTGGATACAAACCGACTAAGTTTAAGTTTGTTACAAAACTACCCAGGATATTGTATATTTTATACATACTAAAACTTAAATACAAAAGTAATAGTATAGACTATTTTAATTCTTCCAACAGCATAAAGCTATACTGGGTGCTTATTGCCTGCAATATATTAAAACATTGAGAGGGTAAGCGGTGACGCTTAGTGAGTTCAATAATAGATACAATATAACGTTATGCCATATATATACTTCAATATGGCAGAAGCAAAGAGGAACAAGGAACAACAAAGGCATATGTGAATCATGTGACAAACTTTCCATATCAATCATTGATTTGATTCAAAAATATACAATCAATGAGACATAACAATTTCCATACTTGATATACATCAATAAAGCTTTGGCCCAAATGGCACAGAAGACATACACTTTCTGATTAAACATTTTGGTAGATTTCAGGCTTTCAGCCCTGTCTAACATTCTGCCAATGGCATAGAATAGAAGTCATTCTCTTGCGGAGACAAGCTCTACATGGCCAGAGGCTACATACCAGTACCAATGTGAATGTAAGTCCTTTCACTGATCACATGGTCAAAGGTATAACTTTGCTATTAAAAATAGTGAATAAAAATAACACGGGAAAATAACCCGGAATAATAACACTGAAAAGCACATAGCACATATAACACATAACATACAATTGTTCCCATATATTAAACTCACCTTGAAATAACTGGGGGTTAAAATAGTAATTTGAGCAGCATTTCGGCTCTAAATATCACTTTATTCGTTGAAAACCGGGAGATTTATTGAAAAACCGGGCTCTGCGAGGGTAGAGCTTCAAACCGAAAAGATAAATTTCTCGGGCTTCACGGGCACTTCGGGGCGTGTTTCGGGTGTTAAAAATGATATCGGGGCTTCGGGGGATGTCAAAATAATAAAAATATTAAAAGGGGGGTGAAAATGGCTAATTTCCCTTTTTTCTCGGTAGGGTTCGCAGCCCTCCTATTTATAGGGTGAGATCCGAAGGTTCGGCCGAGAAGGGTGAGTCAGCGAAGGCAGGTGGCAGTGAGGGAGAGAGACACATATATGAGGCTCGGTACACGCGGCAGAAGGGCGAGGCTTCGGACGAAGCTGCGAGGCGCGTCAGACGCAGGTTGGCTGCGACTTCGGTCGAATCCGGAAACGGCACGCGTCTAGGCACGTGTCGACTGCATGCGAGGATGACTCACGATGTCGGACACGAGGCTTTCAGCATCGGACACGGGTCGAGTTCCGGACAGGGGTGACGTGGCCGAACACCAGCCAAGCGAAATTCTCGAATTTTGTGCCTAAACCTTCTAAAATCCATAACTTTTGCATACAGGCTCCGTTTTTGACGTTCTTTATATGCTCGCGTAGTTAAAATTATGCTCTACAACTTTTGTTTAGACTTCGTCGGCTAATTTTTACTTTATTTTTAATATTATTATTTTTAACAGACCGGGACAGGAAAATCCGTTAAAAATTCATAATTCTTCATCCGACATCCGTTTTCGTCAGACTTTTTACCGTTGTACTACTATTGACGAGATCTTCAATTCTCGTTTAGGTTGTGTCGGCTAAAAGTCACTCGATCTAAAATTCGAGTTTTTAGCTGTCTACTGCTAAGCTGAAACTTAGAAAAATCATAACTTCCTCATACGAAGTCAGATTTTGGCGATCTTTTTATCAAAATTCTCGGTTTAACAAATACTACGACTTTCATTTAGATCACCAAGCCTAAAAAGTAGTTTATCAAAAACTCAATTTTTACGTCATTCGGTGTCGTGCCAGTTTTGTCGCGGATCTTCGATTGGTCATAACTTCTTCGTTATTACTTGGATTTCGATGAGGTTTTCGCCTACATGTTTCTAACGAGATTCTTTACAACTTTCAATAATAAAATTTTACTTATTTCAAATTTTATATTTTCGCTAAATTTTACTATTTGGATTTTAATTGGAATCTCATAAGACTTCCAATATTTTATGAGTGATTCTAAACATAGTTTTACTTCATTTCTAGTAAAAACTATCTATTAGAACTCAACACTCAATTTCACATAATATTTCATAATATTATTAACTTTTCAAATTACATAACACGATTTCAAAACGTGTATGTTACAAATACCTCCTCCTTTTGAGGATTTCGTCCCCGAAATCACAACGATTTAGACAAATGAGGATATTTCGCTCTTATCTCATTCTTATTTTCCCAAGTATAATTTGGGCTCGATGGTGTTTCCACTTGACAAGCACCAACTTCACTTCTTTATTACGTAGATTAGTCGTTCTTTCATTTACGATCTCTTCTACTTAACTTATTATCCAATTTCACCTCGGATAACGGAACTGTTTCATCATATACGCTCAAGCATTTACGTAGATATCTTACATGAAATACATCATGAATACCTGTCAAATCTTCAGGCAATTCCAAGCGGTATGCTTGTTTACCAATCCTCTGGATGATTTTGAAAAGACCAACAAATCTAGGACTTGGTTTTCCTTTCTTTCTCAAATTTCATAATACCTTTCCACGGGGTTACCTTCAGTATCACCCACTTGGAATTCTATGGGTCATCTTCTCTTTTCTGTATAGGACTTCTGTCGATCCTGGGCCGCTTTCATTCTTTCTCATACCAATTGAATCTTATCATTGGTATATTGAATCATTTCAGGGCCTCCAAGGATCTTCTGTCCTATGTATCGCCAACATAATGGCGTACGACATTTATGACCATATAATGCTTCACATGGTGGCATTTTGATTGAAGCTGTGCTTATCCTAGTTACGACCGAACTCCAAGACACATGCACGAAGCATATCTTTTACTGTTTGGATCGTTCTCTCCGTTTGACTATCTGTCTGGGAATGATAAGCTGTGCTGAGAGCAACTCGAGATCCCAATTCACGTTTCATACTTGCCCAAAAGTGAGAAGTGAAGCGAGTATCACGATCGGAAATAATCTTTAGTGGCACACTATGTCTCGCGATGATTTCGTCTAAGTAAACTTGTGCGTATTTCTCCATTAGAACCGTTGTACGTATGGCGAGAAAATATGCACTCTTAGTCAGCTGGTCGACAATTACCCAAATGCTATCATTCTATATAGCAGTCTTTGGCAATTAGAGTAGTACTAGGCATATGGTCAATTTAGAATTTTACTTGCCTATTCGCGGTAGTCCAGGCAATTCGTCGGGAAGATCATCAAGATTTTCATTAATAATGGAAACATCATTTACAATTTTCTTCCCCTTTCTTGAGATATAAACTAAATTAGCCGGATAAGTAGAATATCCCTTCGATATAAATTTACGAGTTTTTAAGAAAGAAGTTATTATTTTCAACGTAGACATAAATAGAATCCTCTTCTTTGATAGGGATGCATATTATCTCTTTGTAGCAGAAGAGTTTTGTGTGGTTCTTTGACAACCAATCCATGCCGAGAATAATATCAAAGTTGGGCAAGGAGGTAGGAATTAGGTTAGCAAGAAGATTATAACCTTCAATTCCTATGACATTATCTCTATAGACTTTATCAGCAAGTAATGATATATTTCCTATGTTATCAATATGAAATGATTGGACAATTGCGTAACAAGCAATTTGAAAAGAATGTGCGAATTTATAAGGCACGAAAGAATCTGAGGCATCACAATCAAATAAAATGTGAGCAGATCTAAAGTTTACGAGAAAATTACTAGTCACAACATTCGAGTCCTAACTTACTTCCTCTGTGGTAATCTAAAATGTACGATATTTAACTTTTGGTTTGCCAAACGATTGTCAAACTCTTCAAACTTCTTAGTTACTAGCGGTGCTCAAACCTGCACCCGCTCATCATTCTCTATTGGGCCTTCGATCCTAATATTTGAGTTAAAACTCAATTCTCATTGCAGACTCCTGCTCCTTCTTGGTTTATAGACTAAACCCAAGATAAGGTCTTTACTTTTGATATAACAACAACTCGAATGGTCATATTCTAATGACCTTTGATTTTATAACGCACAAGACACATGGCGAACCAAACTCTTGTATTAGAATCAGATCGAATAAATCGAGCTGATGGAATAGAGAAAACAAAAAGAGTTTGATCAACATGTGGATGCTTCGGAACAGAAAGAATAGCACCACGTATCTCTAATTCGTGCTTTCGGACATACACATCAATTTTGTCAAATGACAGAATATTTCGATTGATTACGAAATCACGGATTTCATTTTGTAATCCTTCCATAAATAACTAAATTCTTCATCGCCTTCATAAGAGGTAACATCTCTAGTTAATGGTTGTTCAATTCATTAATGAAGATCGTTATATTTCTATCGACCATCTCGATCATCTCCTTCTTGACTGAAGTTTCGTCATTACTCAATATATGGCTTTCTAAACCAATCAACTTTATCTTTGTAGATTTATATTAATCGGACTCCACTCTTTATGACATTAAGATTTGAACGATAATTATCTTCTTAGTCATTACTGAAACGAAGGTAACGATACACATGAATAAAACGGAATCATTTACTAGCTTCTTGGTAACCTTGTGACTTTTCCTGATCCAAGCGTAAGTCCTGTGCTTTCGATAGTATAGGCCTCTACTACCATTCACAGCTACTCATACTCGTCCCAAGTATTTGTAGGGTTTTAGGAGAAACAAATAAAGTAGAAAACAATTCCCAAGTTCACATGCAACCTACTTCGGATATATGTTTTAACTATTGAACATATAACTTTGAATTGCAAAACAAGAACCCTAGAGGAGAGACGCTATTTTCAAAATTAACAAACCAGGGTTTTAGAATTACATACCTTTCAATTGTTATAGCAAACAATTGTTAATCCTCTTGAACTTGATCTTCTTGGAAGCCTAGCACCACAAATGTAATGCCTCTAATGGAGTCACACCCAAAAGCTAGCAATAAGGAAACTTGAAGGAGAGAGAGTAGGGTATGCAAAAATCGGCCCTAGGGTTTCACAAAGGAAGGAGTGACCGAATTTAGGAGCTGGGAGGCTCCTTATATAGCTGAGGGATCTAGGGTTTAGGGAAAACCCTAATACTCCTTTGCTTAGGGCCTAAGCTAATCCAAAGGCCTTATCCAAGCCCCTTGGACGAAATCATTAGGGTTTCCCCTATAGATTTCATCCACCCCCTTCCAAGGGGGTTCTGGAACCTTCCACTCAACAATTTGATAATTGCAAACTAGTCCCTGCACTTTATAATTAATACAATTAACCTCAAAATTAATTCTAATTAATTTCAGGCTAACTATTAATTAAACCTTATGATTTCTAATTAATATATATTAATCTTTTAACATATTAATAAATCATTTATATTAATTTATTAATCTTATAATAAATCAATATCTCTCCTTTCATAATTTCCTTGTCCAATTGCTAGGTTTGAGGGCAACCCAAAAGGACTGTGCTGCTATCAATTCAAGTACATACCAATTATAGTTATGGGCTTAGACACCTAATCCAACAGTCTCCCACTTGGATAAGTCTGTAACTATGATTGCTAGTATGTCTTCTAAATTTGACCAGCAAATTGTAGCTTCCAAAAGCTGCTGCTAAACTCTGACCCAGTCAGTTACGTGTCCTTAGATAAGTGATCATATAATCATTCGTTCTGCAAGATATCCCCAGACATAAGACATGGAATGTAATCAATCTCTTTGTCAAGAATCTATGTTTCTCGATTTCTGATTTGTGATGATGTAGGACTTTTAATTGAACACATCAATTTAGTCCTGGCTGGGCCCAACACATAAGTCAACACCAAAATCATCGAGGGGCCCACATATATCGTTTTTCCGGTTAGGGCAAAACGAACGAATAAACGTTGACTCATATGCTTGTATCTTTTACTCATCAAATTATACATGACAATACGTTCTATAACACCAAGTTACTAATGCGTTTTCGTATCACCAATATATAACCGACTTTGTAAATTACAACTCATATATCTTCGTTTCAAGATTATAAGATATTATCGTCTCAGTATTACTCGTGATGAATTCCATGAAGTGATACTCTGAGAGAGGGTTTATCCAATACTCAAATCTCAATTTCTGAGTACTCATGAACATTACAACAATTCTATTGCTATGTCTATCCTTAGACAATCTGCAATCCAATTCACGACAGTCTTAATTCACTACTTACTTCCAAAAGTATGAGCGACTGTGGAGTTTGAATAATCATATTATTCGGGAAGTAAAAACATGAAAAATATGAAACACAATAATAAGCAATTGACAAAAGGCAGTAAACAAACTCATAAATAATACTTTATTATTTAATCACCAAAAGTCAATTACATTTACTTTGTAACAAGTTTCTAAACTAGACTAATCTAACTACTAAAACTAATATCATCTTTCAGTCCTATGCTCTGAGCATGCTGAATATGATGAACATGCTGAGGGGGTCTGCTGGGTTATCTTCAGATGACACCCTCTTTACTACAAGATGGCCTTCTTCTACTCTATGCCTGATGGAATGGTACTTTCTGACGATATGCCTGGTTTTACCATGATCTCTGGGTTCCTTAGTTAAGGAAACCGCTCCCTCATTATCGCAGAACAGTTCCATAGGCTCTTGGATGGTTGGAACAACTCCGAGATCTCCGATGAAGTTCCTCAACCAAGCTGCTTCTTTCGATGCTTCACTCGCTGCTATGTACTCTGATTCACAAGTAGAATCAGCCACCGTATCTTGCTTGGAACTTTTCCAAGTAACTGCTCCTCCATTTAGTAAAAATACCCAGCCTGATTAAGAACGGAAGTTATCTCTATCCGTTTGAAAGCTGGCATCACTGTAACCATCTACTCTCAAAGTATCATTGCCACCAAGCACAAGGACCCAGTCCTTTGTCCTTCGCAAATACTTGAGTATATTCTTAACCGCTATCCAATGAGCTCTACCCGGGTTTCCCTGATAGCGACTGACCATGCTCAAAGCAAATGCCACATCAGGGCGAGTACATGTCATAGCGTACATGATCGATCATACAGCAGAAGCATAAGGTACACGACTCATGTCAGCTATTTCCTCATCTGTACTCGGGCATTGAGTCTTACTCAATTTGGTATTGCTTTGGAATGGTAGCTCTTCCTTCTTTGAATTTTCCATACTAAACCTCTTTAGTACCTTATCCAAGTATGTGCTCTGACTATGTCCAATTAGTCTCTTCTTTCTATCTCTCAATATTCTAATCCCAAGAATATAGGCAGCTTCTCCAAGGTCTTTCATGGCAAAACACTTTCCAAGCCACGATTTAACATCTTTCAAGGTTGGAACGTCGTTACCAATGAGTAATATGTCATCGACATATAACACCAGAAAAGTTACTATACTCCCACTAGCCTTGATATACACACAAAACTCATCTTCACTTCTAGAGAAACCAAACTCTTTGACTTTCTCATGTAAGCAAAGATTCTAGCTGCGAGATGCTTGTTTTAATCCATAAATGGATTTCTCAAGCTTGCACACTCTATTGGGAAACTTTGCATCAACAAAACCCTCTGGCTGATTCATGTAAACATCCTCAGCCAATTTCCCGTTAAGGAAAGCAGTCTTGACATCCATCTGCCAGATTTCATAGTCATGAAAGGCAGCTATGGCGAGCAATATCCTAATAGATTTAATCTTAGCTACTGGTGAGAAGGTCTCATCATAGTCAACCCCTGGGGTTTGACTGAAACCTTTTGCAACCAGTCGAGCTTTGAATGTGTGCACATTTCCATCCATGTATGTCTTCTTCTTGAAGATCCATTTGCACCCAACTGTCTTACGACCTGGTGCACTATCAAACAAATTCCAAACTTGGTTGTCATACATAGACTTAATCTCGCTATCCATTTCCTCTTTCCACTTGGAAGCCTCTGGGCCTGCCATTGCTTCCTTGTAAGTGACTGGTTCATCTAAATTTACTAGCGTCCTATCACCGATGAATGTGTCACCATCTGAAGTAATATGAAAACCATACAACTCAGGCGGCACACTCACCCTAGTGGATCTTCGAAGAGGTAATGAGTTATCAACTGGTTCAACAGGAACTGTTTCCTCTGGTTGAGTGCACCTGTCATCTAAGGTTCCTTTATTGGCCAACTCTTGAATTTCTTTAAGATCTATGGTGCTCCCACTGTCCTCTTTGAATATGAGCTCTCTTTCTAGAAAGACTCCTCTTCTTGCTACAAAGACCACGTTTTCACTAGGTCTGTAGAACAAATATCCAAAAAGACTGCTTTGGGTAACCAATGAAAACACATTTCTCACTTCTAGTTGCTAGCTTGTCGTGAGTCTCTCGTCTTACGAAAGCTTCACAACCCCAGACTTTAATATGTGCTAACGAGGGAACTTTCCCCGTCCACATTTCGTGAGGTGTTTTGGCAACCTTCTTTGTAGGGACAAGATTGAGGATGTGGGTGGCTGTCTCTAAGGCATACCCCCAGAAGTGAATAGGAAGCGAAGCACGACTCATCATAGAACGAAGCATGTCTAACAAGGTTCGATTACGCCTCTCAGCTACACCATTTAACTGTGGTGTCCTAGGAGGAGTTAATTGTGAGACTATCCCACATTCTTTTAGATAGTCGTTAAACTCCATACTAAGATACTCTCCGCCTCTATCGGATCTAAGTACCTTTATTTTCCTGCCCAATTGATTTTCGACCTCATGTTTAAACTCTTTGAATTTTTCAAAGGTTTCTGACTTATGTTTGATTAAATAGATATAGCCATATCTACTATAATCATCAGTGAAAGTCACATAAAATCGATTAGCATCCCTTGTCGTTGATCTGAAGGGCCCACATACATCTGTATGTATGAGGTCCAACAGACCTTCACCACTTTCACAAGACCCTGTGAATGGTGATTTCGTCATCTTTCCCAAAAGACAAGATTCACACATATCATCTGATTTTAGGTCAAATGATTCCAACACTCCATCCTTTTGGAGTTGGGCTATGCGTTTCTTGTTAATGTGTCCAAGACGACAATGCCACAAGCATGCCTTGTCTACACTATTAGATAAGTCAATATTAAATACACTATTTCCTAAGCTATCAACACAAGTCACTGTTTCATACACACCATCACAAGGTAAAGCTTCAAACACAAAAACACCATTCTTATAAACAGAAATTGAACCATTCAAATCATTAAAAGAATACTTAAAACCTTGTCTGAACAATGCATGAAATGAAATAATGTTTCTCGGCATCTCACACGAATAGCAAAAATTCAATAAGTCTAATCTAACATCATTATTAAGCAAAAGTTGATAAACTCTGATCTTGGTTACTGGTGAAGACTTTATGTTTCCCATGATCAAGTTTATCCTCCCTCGCTCTATCTCCTCACTTTCTTTTAGCCCTTGCAAATCAGAACAGATGTGAAAACCACATACTGTATCAAGGACCCATGAACGAGAAGATAATGAGTTATTAGAAGAAATAGTGTAAATACCTGCTGAAGATGGCTTCTCTTTGCCATCTTTGATATGCTGCAGATATTTTGGGTAGCTTCTCTTCCAGTGCCCTTTGTCATTGCAATAAAAGCAATCAACATCCTTTGGATCAGAAACATGGGGAATGGTAGCATTGGGCTTAGCCTTTTGGCCATTTGTAGATGACCCAGCTTGAGCCTTGCTCTTCCAATTTTGCTTAGGAGGACCTTTCTTCTTTTTCCCCTTTCCATGTCCAATAGCCAAGACAGGGGCACTTGCAGGAGTGGAGGCTATACTTTTACCCTTCATCCCTGCTTCAGCTGTCTGCAACAAGTTGTGCAATTGGCCCAGTGTCTGCTCAGTGTTGTTCAAATGGTAAGTTAGGATAAACTGACCATAACAATCAGGTAATGAGTTCAAGACCATGTCAATGGCCAATTCCTCATCAAAGTGAATGTTGAGCTTGACCAAACGCTTTATGTAGCGTTGCATTCTTTGCACACGAGATACAACCGACTCCCCTTCTTTCATCTTGCAAGCCATGAGTGACTTGACTACTTCAAAATTTTCTTGACGGGCTCGCTTATGGTACTTTTCCATAAGGTCCTTGTTCATCTCAAAGGGCTAGTAGTCCTCATAGTACCTCTGTAGTTCTAGGGACATGGTTGCGACCATGATGCATGCCACTTTGGTAGTATCATCATATTGTTTCTTGTAGGCAGCATATTCTTCAGGAGTAGCTTTAGAATCATCAAGCTCTTTGAGCTCCTTTTCAAGGACATATTCTTTGTCCTCAAATCGAAGCGCCATCTTGATGTTACGCATGTAATCGTTATAGTTAGAGCCATCCATAACGACTTTGGAGCAAATGTTGAGCAAAGAGAAGTTGTGGTTGGAGGATGATGAAGCAGAAGTGTTTCCAGGAGTAGACATCTGAAAAGAAGGAAAGTTTTAGTTAGATTTCAAGATAATAACCTAAAGATATAATATCAAGGTTAGGATCCAACTATGAAGATTCACAACTTAGAAATGGGATGCCGAGATCCAAGTGTAAATTTCATAAAGGTAGGTGAATGACGATTCACCAATTCCACCATTAGACGAAATAAACGAAGTGAAATTCCTAATTCCTTTTGAGATACATCGAAACTATTCAATGACATGTTTTAATCTTGGATTATGCTCTTCTATTTGTGACTGGGATACCGAGGATCACAAACAAGATGTGAATAACCATGCAAATGTGCTTGGTAACCTCATTCTCTTTATCATTAACTATTGATGCGCCGGTAAACCACACACGCTCCACCAAAATGATAATTATGAGATACCCATTACTACTCTTTATTAGTGCCTATTAGTGTGCTGGTAATCCACACACGCTCCACTAACGACCAATAAAGCATAATGTGCAATTTCATGGATTAGCATACTTTTCACATTTTTCCTAAAGTAACTAGAGTTGGGATTTTTGTAAAATAATGTTCTAGTACTTTCTAAAATTATAATTTTAATGAGATGTAGTTGTTCTATCAAATCCGTTCTACTAACGACCCTCCACTAATCAAGGAAGCGGTGGGTGAGAGTGGACACCCATTCAACTACCATTTTATAGGCAGTTTCCTTAAACCCCCCTTATAGACTAGCTTCGTGAATGAGGCATACTAGCGATTTGACTGACCATATTCTTATACAAATATAATATTTAACTTTTAATTATAATATATATAATGTGTGTTTTAAACTTTTTAAAACTTTAGGGTTTATATAAATTTCAAAAAAGTAAACTATTAATTTAAATTTAAAATAAACCAAATAACTAGATTTAATAATTATCTATTAATTAACTTTTAATTAATTTATTAAATCTTGTAAGGATTATCTAATTAAATTAAACAATTAATTTAATCCTAATCCATATCCCTTCTAGATTTCGAAATTAAGGGGATAGGATAATTTCCTTATTTTTCTCAATTATCCAATAAGGCAACAATTATCCCAAAACAAGAAACCCTAAATTACCATGCAAATTTCGAAAATCAAGGGAGGAGGCTAGGGTTTCCAAAACCCTAACCCTAATTTCGATTAGGGTTCATGGAGGCTAGGGTTTTTCGAAAACCCTTTGAACCAAAACCCTAAAAATCGAAAATTTTGGCCTTTAGGGTTTAATAGCTATAAACCCTAATTTGCAATTCAACTATTATTGCAATTCAATTTAAAACAAACAATGGCTCTGATACCACTGTAGGGTTTTAGGAGAAACAAATAAACTAGAAAACAATTCCTAAGTTCACATGCAACCTACTTTGGATCTATGTTTTAACTATTGAACATATAACTTTGAATTGCAAAACAAGAACCCTAGAGGAGAGAGGCTATTTTCGAAATTAACAAACTAGGGTTTTAGAATTACATACCTTTCAATTGTTATAGCAAACAACTGTTAATCCTCTTGAACTTGATCTTCTTGGAAGCCTAGGACCATAAATGTAATGCCTCTAATGGAGTCACACCCAAAAGCTAGCAAGAAGGAAACTTGAAGGAGAGAGAGTAGGGTATGCAAAAATCGGCCCTAGGCTTTCACAAAGGAAGGAGTGGCCGAATTTAGGAGCTGGGAGGCTCCTTATATAGCTGAGGGATCTAGGATTTAAGGAAAACCCTAATACTCCTTTGCTTGGGGCCTAAGCTAATCCAAAGGCCTTATCCAAGCCCCTTGGACGAAATCACTAGGGTTTCGCCTATAGATTTCGTCCACCCCCTTCCAAGGGGGTTCTGGAACCTTCCACTCAACTATTTGATAATTGCAAACTAGTCCCTGACTTTATAATTAATACAATTAACCCCAAAATTAATTCTAATTAATTTCTCGCTAACTATTAATTAAACCTTATGATTTCTAATTAATATATATTAATCTTTTAACATATTAATAAATCATTTATATTAATTTATTAATCTTATAATAAATCAATATCTCTCCTTTCATAATTTCCTTGTCCAATTGCTAGGTTTGAGGGCAACCCAAAAGGACTGTGTTGCTATCAATTCAAGTACATACCAATTATAGTTATGGGCTTAGACACCTAATCCAATAGTATTGTCTCGCAGTTTTCCAAGTCACCATTCAAAATTACAAAACAACTTATCACAGATGAATGTGTTCAAATTTCTCCTAGATTCAACTAGGGTTTTCGCGTTTCTATCAAACATATCTTGGATTACTTATACTCGCCTTCTAAGATTCTTCTCAGGCATATGCTCGATCTAGCATATTCTAATACTTTTTCATAGGTCGATAGAATTTTACATCCAATTCTTCATATAAATTCTTTCTCGGGTAGTGTCTACTCTGCAAGACATACTACACCCAAAATTTACTCTATCAGTGTACAGACAAACGGTCTCCAACTACTTGCATCATCTTTTAACTTATGTAATTCACCAAGCACATTTGTTTATTTCATTATCATTCCATGACATTGTTATTCTTGTATCTGAGTAAGTCTAAGTCTACTTCATAGGAGTCTATCCTAATAAGTCTACATTATAGTTGTATCTCAGCAAGCTCTACTAGCTTCAACTTGGTTCTCTGTCATTCCTGACTACAACATCTCTTCTCATACGATACTATGGTTGTATTGCTTCTTCAACTAAGCATTATATCTTACTTAAACAAGTAAGTTACTTAACCTTTTATTACTAAATGACTTAATTCACCATCCTAATCATGTATGTTAAAGTCGGATTAACACACAATGGAACTTTCATAAGGATGTGATAGAAGTGAATCATCACTCAGTATTATTAAATACTAAGTCTGAACATCTTGTAAAGGGTTACTACTCGAACTACACACTACATCACAAAGTCTTGGCCTATTGAGTCTGAAAACTTCATTAGCCTTTCCTTTGATCTTCATTTAATTCTTCTAAATCTTGTACCACATTAATTTCAATACTGTCGAAGTATTTATCACCATCTTCGGTTCTTCCGATACTATAAACAATCACTGCTTCAATCTGGACAGCGGTGGAACAACTTCATGGATTTGCACCAACACATTTATCTTGTCCAAATGTGTTTCAAACGCACATCATTCTTCTAAAGATGTTATTATTTCATCAAATTTATACTTTGAATGTACAACACCACTCTATTGGTATTAATACACTATTTACGATTTCACTTGGTAAATATTATTTCACGATATCCCCCGATCGTCTATCTACAAACTTATCGATGTCGACTATCATAAGTCTCTTTATCACTTCAAAAAGTTTCATGTAAATTCTAATACAGAAATTCTTGGAATTCTAAACATAAAAATCTTCTCTTCTAAACCAAGGTCGGCAACAGACCTTAAACTTTCTCGAATAATAACAATTATAGATAAGCACTCTAAGGCATGCTATATTCATTTATCATTTAGCACATATTAGAATATAAGGCATATCTCATCTTAATATTCTATTGCTTGTCTCTATTAGGTATTCAACCTAAAGTATACCAGATACATATCGTATCATCTTCACTTCACAACTCATGTTTAAGTCTAGAAATTCTCAAAATTCCTAGTTAACTTAAACTAATTCTCTGAAAATTTTGAAGTAACTTAATATCTTAGAATACTAGGGTTTATCACTACCCATTACCCCACTTAAGTATTTCCTATGGTTTGTATCCATATAATTATTATGAATCCAGTTCATATATTGAACTTCCAACAGTTTAAGTCTAAATACCAATCTGTGGTATTTAGTTCACTTAAACTATTACTCTGATACCATGATTGAAAGACCCACACTTTCATACTTGACAATATAGTTACTCCCAAAACATGCAACTTGCATATTCATAAAAACAATATTTTATATTGATAACTTGTTTACAAACGACTGGATACAAACCGACTACGTTTAAGTTTATTACAAAACTACCCAGGATAGTGTATATTTTATACATACTAAAACTTAAATACAAAAGTAATAGTATAGACTATTTTAATTCTTCCAACAGTATAAAGCTATACAGGGTGCTTATTGCCTGCAATATATTAAAACATTGAGAGGGTAAGCGGTGACGCTTAGTGAGTTCAATAATAGATACAATATAACGTTATACCATATATATACTTCAATATGGCAGAAGCAAAGAGGAACAAGGAACAACAAAGGCATATGTGAAACATGTGACAAACTTTCCATATCAATCATTGATTTGATTCAAAAATACACAATCAATGAGACATAACAATTTCCATACTTGATATACATCAATAAAGCTTTGGCCCAAATGGCATAGAAGACATACACTTTCTGATTAAATATTTTGGTAGATTTCAGGCTTTCAGCCGTGTCTAACCTTTTGCCAATGCCATAGAATAGAAGTCATTCTCTTACGGAGACATGCTCTACATGGCCAGAGGCTACATACCAGTACCAATGTGAATCTAAGTCCTTTCACTGATCACATGGTCAAAGGTATAACTTTGCTATTAAAAATAGCGAATAAAAATAACACGGTAAAATAACCCGGAATAATAACAATGAAAAGCACCTAGCACATACAACACATAACATACAATCGTTCCTATATCTTAAACTCACCGTGAAATAACCGGGGGTTAAAATAGTAATTTGAGCAGCATTTCGGCTCTAAATATCACTTTATTCGTTGAAAACCGGGAGATTTATTGAAAAACCGGGCTCTGCGAAGGTAGAGCTTCAAACCGAAAAGATAAATTTCTCGGGCTTCACGGGCACTTCGGGGCGTGTTTCGGGTGTTAAAAATGATATCGGGGCTTCGGGGGATGTCAAAATAATAAAAATATTAAAAGGGGGGGGGGTGAAAATGGCTAATTTCCCATTTTACTCGGGAGGGTTCGCAGCCCTCCTATTTATAGGGTGAGATCCGAAGGTTCGGCCGAGAAGGGTGAGTCAGCGAAGGCAGGTGGCAGCGAGGGAGAGAGACACGTATGCGAGGCTTGGTACACGCGGCAGAAGGGCGAGGCTTCGGACAAAGCTGCGAGGCGCGTCGGACGCTGGTTGGCTGCGACTTCGGTCAAATCCGGAAGCAGCACGCATCTAGGCACGCGTCGAATGCATGCGAGGATGACTCACGATGTCGGATACGGGGCTTTCAGCATCGGACACGGGTCGAGTTCCGGACAGGGGTGACGTGGCGGAACACCAGCCAAGCGAAATTCTCGGATTTTGTGCTCAAACCTTCTAAAATCTATAACTTTCGCATACGGGCTCCGTTTTTTACGTTCTTTATATGCTCGCGTAGGTAAAATTATTCTCTACAAATTTTGTTTAGACTTCGTCGGCTAACTTTTACTTTATTTTTAATATTATTATTTTTAACAGACCGGGACAGGAAAATCCGTTAAAAATTCATAACTTCTTCATCCGACATCCGTTTTCGTCAGACTTTTTACCGTTGTACTACTATTGACGAGATCTTCAATTCTCGTTTATGTTGTGTCGGCTAAAAATCACTCGATCTAAAATTCGAGTTTTTAGCTGTCTATTGCTAAGCTGAAACGTAGAAATATCATAACTTCCTCATACGAAGTCAGATTTTGGCGTTCTTTTTATCAAAATTCTCGGTTTAACAAATACTACGACTTTCATTTAGATCACCAAGGCTGAAAAGTAGTTTATCAAAAACTCACTTTTTACGTCATTCAGTGTCGTGTCGGTTTTGTCGCGGATCTTCGATTGGTCATAACTTCTTCGTTATAACTCGGATTTCGACGAGGTTTTCGCCAAAATGTTTCTAACGAGATTCTTTACAACTTTCAATAATAAAATTTTACTTATTTAAAATTTTATATTTTCGCTAAATTTTACTATTTGCCTTTTAATTGGAATCTCATAAGACTTCCAATATTTTATGAGTGATTGTAAACATAGTTTTACTTCATTTCTAGTAAAAACTATCTAATAGAACTCAACACGCAATTTCACATAATATATTATAATATTATTAACTTTTCAAATTACATAACACGATTTCAAAACGTATATGTTACATTTTCCTAAAGACAAACTTTATATTTATAAACTTTGAGCTTATAAAAATTGAAGAATCTTTCTTATTTTAAAGGGTATGGCTGAAAATATTAAACAAAGATGGAGGTTTCTTGTCAACCTCCATGCCTTGTCTCCCATGCTCCTTATACTAGCCATTACCTTAGAGTATTTTAATGGTTAGTCTTTACTTTGCATGGGGTATTTAAAGAAGTGTCTTGAATGAGTTGTTGGCTAGTTGTTTTATGTCTTAAAACAATCTCTTCTTCCCTCTTCTCTCACCAAAAACCGTAAGTAGCATGGAGCTACTTCTCTTGCTTTCTTTTGAAGATTATTCACGTCTTTGGTCGGTTAAAGTGCGCCTCCTTTAGTGCTTATTTGAGTTAAGCACTTAAAGGCTTAAGAAGTACTTTATACAAGAAGGAACTAGCATTTCAAGTGCCTTACTCTTGATGGTGGATACTTGTAGAGAAGATCATATTCTTTGATCTTTCCATCTTCATCAACACCCTAAAACCATGTGGGTTAAAGGCTTCAAAGGTTATCATTTCTAAAAAATCTTAGGTTGTTTTTATTTTATTCTAACCTCTATAAATGGATCATTGATGATTTAGTTTTGGTTATAAACTAAAAATAAACTTGTTATTTTTAAAGACTTCCGTTGCCGGTTTTTGTAAAAAACAAACTTATATTTTGTATCAAAACTCATCAGTGGTATCAGAGCCATCTTTTATATTTTAGAATGATTTTTTATGTTTGATAATATTTGGTTTTTGGAAAACAAGCATGGATTTCTTTTTGTTAAGAAAAATCCATACTTGTCTTCTTTGGCAACTTTTTGGTTAAAATTGTTTATATATAAGCATTTTTCATGCATTTTGGTTATATAAAGTTGCCTTAGAAAAAACAAATAGTTGTTTGTTAATATTTGATATGTGTATGATGTGAATAAACTAGCCATGGACCATTGTGTTTGTTGTGTTGGTTGTGTAGTTAAAAATGGTTGTAATATTGATTTATTCATATGGTATGGAATAAATTAAATAGATTAGTTTTCTTCGTTTATTTTGTAAAGTAATAGATTAGTTATTATAAAAAACTTATTTGTATAAAATGTAACAAGAAATGAAGATTGAGCCATATTTTGAAGACCAAAAGGTGATTTTCGTCCTTAATAAGTGTACAACAATGTTAGGGATAGTTTTCTGAAAAGTGTCGCTAAAGTTGTCACTGATAGCTGTTGTAAAAGGGCTGTTGCTCCTGATGCAACACTTTCTGCAACCTTTTCTGAAAAGTGTTGCATTGATGAATTATTTACATTTCAAGAAGCTTTTCTACCTTTGCAAGCAGTGGATGTTTCATCAAGTGGGAGCTTCAACAACAACATTACAAGAAGATTTTGGTCCCTTAAAAGTCCCTTAGGAATGGACTTGGTATTTTGTGTTGGATCACAAAATGTCACTAGAATTGGTTGGTTTATGCATATATGTTTTAACGCATGTTTGTGATGTTTATCTTATATTCTTGTATGTTATATTTGATGTATGAAAATTGCTTTTACATGTTAAATAACATTTTTTCATAAAATAATATCACTTGAAGTTTGAGTAAAAAATATTTAAAAGATAACATAAGATGTTTATAAATTGATATTTATGAAAATATTTTTACCGATTAGCGGTTAAAAACCGATTTTCGTTGAAAAATGTTTTATTGTAAAACTTATAAATATTTAAAAAGTGTTTAAACATTATATAAACTCCATGTATTTATAATAAATAAAAGTTTTATTAAAAATACTAAAATCGGTTAATAGTGTTATAACGGCAAATAATAAAACTAGTGATTATTTTTTTTCATCGAAACTTAATATATGATATTGATGTTTTAAACATAACGCAACATGTTGATATTATGTTTTAAGCATGCCAAATGAGATTTAAAACATAAACATGATCATCTAAGTTTGGTTTATCAAAATATGATTTTTATCATAAGATGCGTAAAATTGAGTTTATAAAATAAAATGAGTTTATTCTATAAATTCATGAAGTCATAAGTTTTTGATTGTTAAAAGGATATTCAAAATAGTGATTTTATAACTCATCCAAAACTCCAAGTTTTAAGTATAAAATAAAGCTTTATTAAGACTATTACCGGTTCTTAAAACTGATCTACGACTAAACTTTAAAATAATGGATTTTAATTTATAATTGATCGTGGCTAATGGAAAGTAAAATGAAGTTTTATTTGGAACCTAAAGAACCTCATAATAAGTGATATGAATTTTACAAAAGGTTACATGAATTGTTGGATGCATGGAATATTCATGAGACCATGTTTTTATAAACTATAATTGTAAAACATATATAAAACCTTTTATAAAAATGCAAGTCATTGCCTTCATTTTGCAGAACACTCGTTATCATTTGTATGGTCTTAGTTTCACAGGGTCACCTGGTCATTAGGATTGTCATATGATGTTCGGGGTAGTTTTCTAGATTCTGGTTTCTAAAGGGTCACCTTGTCACTGGTTAGTTACAATACTAAAAGTTGTTTCAAGTAGGATGACTTGATCGGAATCTTGTGTAATAAAGGTCACCTAAGCATGAGAGGTTCGAGGCATAGATGGGATAAACATGCCAAGTTAAACAATAGTTGTTTAGGATCCCATAATCTAGGAGTTACATATCGTATGCAATTGGTAATCGCTACCTACCGAGTTTGATTAGGTTTATGGATAAATGTCACCTAACCATTTACTTGTTGCGTTACTTGGATCCTAGACTTTAATAAATTAATGTTTTAAGATACAATAAAAGGTATTAATTTTTAAAGACTAAATATTGAAACTACTAAATGAAACTTTGTTAAATTCTGTTGATAACTGTTAATAATTTTACGCCCTGCAAAATCCATTTCTTGTTGAGTTTCAAGAGATAGTAACATTTGATGGTTATAATTTCTACAACTGGTATAATATCTTGAGGTTCCACCTTAAGGATAAATAGAAATTATATATACTGAAAGATCCCATACCTGAATAACCTCTGCAAGCCAGTCTGTCTGATCATGATACTTTGATGGAAGTATTATTGTGCTGATGTTGATGTGTCTCACATCATACTGGAGTAATTAAGCTTGACTTGCAGAAAGTCTTGGTTAATTATGAAACATATCAGCTATCTCATCAGGTAAAGCAGATTCAATCAGAACACTGGAAAGTTTGTTAGGTTTGTTCAAGCATTGAATAAAAGTGAGTCTAAGAGATTATGTGCTTCAATAGACTTATAATTCACTTAAGGGAAATACATCATAAACCCAGAAATCAAGAAATGACCAAATGATTAGTGTTGTTTCTATTATAGAAGAAACTAGACACTAAAGGAGGAATTGCTCCTCTCATCTCATTGAGTTGAAGAAGTATGACTTGGACAAGACTTCAAATATCTATATGATAGAACTATTTATTTTCCCATCATTCACTTGAGTATGTTATACTTCAGGTGTAACATTCGTCAAATCTTGGTCAAGAAAAGTCAACAAGGGTCAACAAAAGTCAATTGTGCGTATACTAGGTCAAAGAGGAGAAATGTGATTTTTGTATCATGCCTAATTTATTATCGAATATTATAATGCTGCGTATGCTATTTTGAATAAATTATCGAATAAACGCTTTAATTGCGAACAATAAACTACGGTAATGTCGCAATTTTATAAAACACACAAATATTTCTGGGTATTGGGTAATATTCCTGACACGATGGTTACGTGTTCACAAATCCATAAACATGTTTTAAACATCATATGACCTAGTATTTAGTTGATACTCCGGTGGTTGTTCTGGAAAAAGTTCATACATCAAGAAAACGAAAGTTATCTCGATTTAACACTCATATTTTATATAACGAATTGGGAAATTGTCAAATTATAAGGTTTTAATATTTTTATTGATAATGTTAAATAACATCATTTTTATTAGTTATTAAACCTTACCAATTTCTCATATTACACCACACTTTTATAAAAATGCTAATCTTTTATAAAAGAGTCTATTTTTTATAAATACCTGTATGAGACAAATGGTGTCCCCTTTTTCCCCACCATATCCTATCATCCAACATAATCATGATCTCTTTATATTAAAGAAATCAAAGAGGCTTACCTTGATTATTTTAATCAAAGAACCCTACCCTCATTAAAATAATCACAACACCATGTCTTATTATTTTAATGGAAAGGGCTTACCTTGCCCCTTCCCCATGCAAGAACACTCATCACCCTCCTCCCCATCTATTCCTTTATAAATTACGGTCGAATGGCCCTTCTCCCACCCCCTCTACATCTTCAAACTTTCACATACTCTCTCTAAGTGCTTCCAAGAGTTCCAAGTTGTTTCCAAATGTTTTTGAAAGTCTCTTGGTAAGTGTTCCTCCTAATTTTAGAGATTTACCACCATTCATCATCATATTTTTGTTATTTTTACTCATAATCTTGAATCAAAAACCCTAGGCAAGATCTTGAAGTTCAAGGAGGTGTTGTCTTCGAAAGCTTGATTTCCTACTTCATCTTTCTCACCATTTCTTGCCATCTTCTAGGAAAAGCACAAAAGGTGATTTCATACCCCATTTTCTACTAGTTTTCACTCATTTTACACTTTTGGGGGAGGTTACATGCCATGCAAACAAAATAAATTTTGGACAATGACTTTACACAAAGGTCCTAGATCTAATATATGGATAAAACTTTTAACCTTTGGGTAATACTATTACATGCATGTTTATGTTCTATTTATGAAAATATATACATATGCACAAGTTTCTAATATTGGATCTATTGTATGGTGGATAATACCTTTATCCATTGGATAATATTATTACATATTGGATAAACACAAACTAACATTTTTACCAAAAGTCTAGTTTTGAAAGATTAAAACTTTGTGTTTACACATTGGATAAAACCATTACCCCTTGGATAATACCATTATCCATTGGGTAATACTATTACACACTGGGTACCTAACATACATGTAGAACAACACTTTGAACATAGGAAAGCTTCGATTTCATTTAGAACCTAGAATAACATACTTTCGACAGGTTATGTGAGATATTTCTTCAAGCATTACGCTAAGTCCCGACCTTATAATCATTAAATCTTAAATGAGCCGGAGAATTGTGTATAGATCTATATGAGATTGACAACCCCCACCTATGGTTTCTAGCTACAACCACGATCGACGGGTCAAGGGTGACAATTGTTTTAGCATTTCACGACGTCCGAAGAAGCGTCGTGGCGGGCAGCATTACAGTCGATAGCTCGATTATAGGGGCTCACTATAACATTGAATAGTGAAATTCTAGTGCAAAAAGCATTTATAAGTATGGTTATTTACTTATACACTACATTTATAAGTATGGTTATTTACTTATACACTACATTTATAAGTATGGTTATTTACCTATACACTACATATATAAGTATGGTTATTTACTTATACATTACATTTATAAGTATGGTTATTTACTTATATACAACATTTAAAAGTATGGTTATGTAGTTATGCACTCGATTTTTGGATAATAAAAATCACATGACAAGCCACACCTTTTATAAGTTTAGAAGTTATGGGAACTTTTATTATATAAATGCTTTTGGATACATACTACACATATACATTCTTCTTTTACGCTGAAGGCGTACAAATACAAAACTTTTTACAACATGAAGATACGATTTTCATCTAAGGAAAAATATCGGATTTTTCTACAACTGAACTCTTATGAACTCACAAACTTTATTATGACTTTTAAAACATCATGTAATCTCAGGAAACCATTAAGCTCTGATCACTGGAGCTACTTTTGAAGACAAGACACCAAATATCATTACGGGAACTACTTTATTTGATAACATGCAAACCTTGTAATGTTTTTTTGATACTAAGTAACATTTGGGTCATGTAACTGATATAATCATATGACATGATGGTTGTTTATGTACTTGTGTTTCAATGTATACAATTATTGTGATACTGTGTTCTCGTTCCACCCCCGGACGTTTCCGCCATCCGGTTTGGGGGTGTAACATCAGGTGACACAAATAATTGATATTATGTGTTGATGATTGGAAGAAATAATCAACTGATTACAAACATATGATATTTCGTGCTGAAGATATAACAAGTGTTGTTATAGTCTTTATTTAAACAATAGATGTTTTGTACCTATTCTATAGGGACATGTAACAATTGTAAATTTATGAATAAATCTATATTTACTTTTTTTAATGAATGTTCATATTCATTTTCTGAAACGATGTATTCTGTGTTAAAGAATATTTTCTCATAATGTCATTTATGAAGTAGCTCTATAATCTTTCATTAAATTGATTGTAACGTCCCAATATTATGTGGTAGAAATTTCATTTTCAATTCAACCAAAACATTAATCATCTTTAAATCAACATTCAATATCCTTTTTCTAAATATTCAAAAGTACTTTATAAGAAAACAATTATCAGAGTACATTCCCAAAATCATCATAATGCGGAAACATGGGTGGATGCGCTGTGATCAAGCCGAACCCTTCCTTTTCGAACGGGAAGTACCTGAAACCATAACCATAAAAAACGTATGCACAAATCTTAGTGAGTTCCCCAAAATACCACATACCATACATAAATAAACACATAACGGGCCCCGCCCAATGAGTGTAATGGGCCCTGCCCACACTCGCATAACGGGCCCCGCCCACTGAATATAACGGGCCCCACCCATTGAGTATAATGGGCCCCGCCCGAACTCATATAACGGGCCCCGCCCAAACTCGCATAACGGGCCCCACCCACATACAAATATTATAAGCATAACAAGATAAATAGCATACATAATAACCATCCAGCCCCGCCTAGTAAGAATACAAGCATATACACATACACGAGTCACACACACTCTAGTATTCTAGCATATAGATCATTGGCCGACATTGGTGCCTTCGACCCGCTAAACATGGTGAGAAAACTCACCTCAATCCGTCGATAATCAAATAACTGCGCGGACCGCGGAATCGGATAACCTCGCGCCAACTAATCAATAAATACAATCTTAATCAATAATTAACTCGATAACCCAAAATCTGAGGCCCACTCCATAAACCAACTTCCTAAAGGGTAAAATACCATTTTACCCTTTTCTTACTTGTTCCATTAACAAAGCCCAACCCAAAATGCATAAATAGCCCAAAAATCCAAAATGGCAATCCAAAACCCAAATCAAAAGCATCAAAAGTCCATTATGGCCCAATAACCTGATTAGGCCCCAAAACCATCATGGACCTACATCCAAGAAAACCCTAAGTCCATCCATGGCCCAAAGTCCAAACTCCAATGGCCTAACAAGGCCCAAGTCTTAAAAAGCCCAAAATGCCAAACTAGGGAGTACGCCCCTAATACCAGAATTATACGCCCATCGTACTCACCCTCAAAGCATAGAGTACAAGTCCCTGATGCACAAAATCAGTATTACGCTGAGCGTATACTTGCGTACGCCCATCGTACTTTTCTAGGGTCCAAATAAGCTCTTAATGGTTAAGGCAATGACTTCCAAACTTGGATATGACCCTAATGAGATGTCTTAACATGTAAAGTTGGAAACTTTACTCCTTTGTAAGGCTTAATGGGACCAAAACCTTAATACAATCCATAATAATCACCAAAACTCATGTATGCACCACAATAATTCATCAAGATGACATTTTTATGAACAAAGGACCTCCCAAAGGCCAAGATCCAACATTCTAAGCTCTTGGAGTAGCTCATACTCACAATGATGACTCTAAGGACCAAAAGAACCCCAAAATACTCCTTAAACTAGATCTAACACATGGAGTCATCAAGATAGAAACGTTATACCTCAAAAATGTAGATCAAGATGCAATAAGTCTGGATCCAAAATCTTCAAGCAATCCCACACTTATGCAAGACGTTCCATCTTCTTTTATGAACACCAAAAAGCATGAAATACCACCAAAAGCTCAAAAACCACTCAAATAGGGGCTTGGGTTTCTATTCTAGGGTTTAGAGGGATGGAGGCTGAAGATAATAGGTTTTGGTGGTGAGTTAAGGAGCTTAAATTGGGTCTAAGTCCCTAAATTAGGGCAACTGTGATCAAATTGCTTAGTACGCCCAACGTACACCATTGTACGTCCAACGTACTGACCTTCTCACTAGTATACCATGCGTACACATGTATACCCCCGCGTACTCGATTAAACCCTAAAAATCACCAAACTTCAAAACGTCATAACTTCTTCGTTATAAGTCAGTTTCTGACGATCCTTATATCCATGAAAAGGTAAAAAGAAGCTCTACACTTATCTCAACTCATACTTGCCTTAAAACTTCCCGAACAAAAATCCAATTTCCATAAAATCCCAAAATGACACTTTTCCCAAATACCCCTTGGCTCCAAAACACCAACCGAACTCCCAGATCATTTAAATCACATTACCCACACCCAAATGGGTCTAAATCTCTTTTTCTCAAAGGCCCTAAGCCTGATGATACCCGTTTCTTCGGTCACCACCCCGCATTAGGAAATGATTCGGAACAAGGAATTACAACTCTCCTCCACTTAAATTAGATTTCTTCCTCGAAATCACTCCTTACCAACCACATGGATACCAACGCTTTGATCAAAACGATCTCATGATGAACAAAACATTGAACCCATAACTAACGATCCAACGCGATACTGCTAAAATCCCAAAATCCCATCACTTGGCTAGCCTCCACACAGCTGGAACCAATCCAAAACATAATCACAAGAGTCTCGATCAATAGCTAACTCGGTACATCACTCATAATCGCAGATCCACAGATTTACACTTGCATTTCACCTGAAATATTTTGATTCACTGCATCAATTCACTAGACCAGGATATTAAATCTCCAAACCACCGTTGAGACTACCAGACTCACACTTGGTCCTGCCACCAGGTTCCTGAGAGTCTAACCGATAAGGCTACCCTAGCCTATGCACCACACTATGCCACACCTTGGACACATAATCATCCTACTAAAACCATAATCTAATTCCTCGACCTAACCGTTCTCTACCATGTTTCACCTGCATTTCCATAATCACACGGGTCTTGCCCACGGATCTCACCCCTTCGAGAGCTACACAGGCCCAACCTCGCCTCGGATCCCAATGGTCCTCTTCCTATAATAGAGATAGATGCTCTCCGACCCCACTGTCCGCCTTGCCTAAGGCACGAGTTGATCCTTCTTCATACTCACAACCACCTTAATGATGGTCTACCTCAATCTAGTGAATGCTACGATCCCATCGTAGACTTACAACACTTCCATACCATCTGCCAATCCAATGAATGCCACGGTGATCCCGCAGTCTTACACACGTCTAACCCGCCATGGTTACCGCCCATGTTCTTACCATACCGCTACCATATCAACCCCAAATCACCCCAAGTCAGACCTGCATCCAACTGAATCCCAATCAGGTGTTCGGGTCTTGCTTTGAACCCCAAAGCCTTCATCAAACAAGAATAGGAAGCAAGGCTCGAACACAACCTTCACCTGCATCCATCCACATGCCTGCTATACCACAAAGAAGATGCCAATCAGCTGTTGGAAGTTTCCTGAACTCCCAACTTACACAACTTCAATCCAGACGACCACTTGAGTCGTCTTACCTCCCGATTGGGATGTAAAACTCACCCTAGTTTCACACCTGATTCAGCTTCCGGAATTCTAAACGATTCTCCCCCACTTGGATTCGACGAAACTCTCCCAACCCAAGAAATTTGATGGATTCCTAACTCATCTTACCTCCTTATAACTCGAACCGGTGACAACCTAAGCTTACCAAGAACTAGCATTCTATTACTAGCCAATCCTAATGATCGCACAACTCTTGAAATCCAGTTGAATACTCCCCAAAATCTGAGCAAGCCCGATAACCCCAATCGCTTCCTATGATACCACACAAAATCCTTAAGTCCTTTATGCTAATGACAAAGATCATAACCCTTGCTCTGAACTGGCGAATCTTCACTCCAACTTCCCATCCTCGATAGGATCTCTGAATTCTAACCATCTTCAACCCTTGCGATAATAAAATTCCCCTGGAACTTCCAATGACCAAAAAAACTCATACGGTTGCCACCGCCATCTTCTTGCTACCGCTCCTTCCCTAGCGACGGTAGTGATTGAACCCAAAGATTCTTCCATTGATGATGGTCGATCCTAGTAGAAAAAATGCTAACATGACTGAACTCTGACTTCATTGGAGAATTAACCAACTAATATGACTATAGACCTTCCAAAGATACCCCCGAATCGACCCATAAAAGAACCGGAACAACAACCAAACAAACTGGATTCCGCTCAGCATGATATGACCCACTAATGACTCTTAACATGCAAAATGGAATATAACAATTCTTAATGATATAACCCAGGCAATGACAGAGAACTTAAATGTCACACCCCAAAACCGGAACGGCGGAAACGTTCGGGGGTGGAGGACGTCATGTTTACTATCACAAGACATGCATCATAGTAATCAAAGTAATAAACAACCATTTCATTAGAAAGAAAGTGTTTACAAATTATGCGGTTCACATAACATAGACTACAAAGTAAATAACAAAACAAGACATGAAGCTATACTGCTCCATCTTCTGAATCCCAGTGCGCATACATGTCTACTGGTTTCCTGAGAATACAAGTTATTTTGAAAGCGTAGATCAGCATTTAAGCTGGCGAGTTCATAAGAATTTAGTGATGTAAGTAAGTTGTAAGAAAGTTGTAGTAAGTTGTAAGTTCTTTTAGAAAAGTTCGCCTGTTCCTCCAGAAAATCCTATATTTCCTGCTTTGATGAAAGATAAGTAAAAATGACTCTACAATCCTTTCTATGAGTACTAAATGGATACAAGTTATATAAAACCCAGAGTAAACAAACAATCAGTTGTGTGTATCTGCCCTAATCCCACAACCAAAAAAGGATCAGGAAATGGGGAGGAAGGCACACATCCCATTGTTTGTTAGATCATTGTTGTATATAACCTTGGTGTATTCACTTGATACTCACGGAGTTAACTGTAATAGTTCCTTTATATTTGATGAAAAGATTCTTTAAGAAAACCCTTATTTCTTATAGCAAAAAATGGTAACCACAATGGTTCCTTCTATAATCACTTAGTTTATACTAGTTATATATAATCTAATATCGAATAGATAGTTAGTTGTGTAAATCTGCCCTAAGCCCACAACCAAACAAGGAACATGAAGTAAGGCGGAAATCACACATCCAACTACCTATCGGGTATTAATTATATATAACCCTGATGTATAAACTAAGGTATTATAGAATTAACCACCTAAGGTCCTTTAAGTTATACTGGTTTGATAAAATGGATTAAACCCTTTACTCGTAAGTTTCTAGTTTTGTATACCAAATGTTCTATTTGAAAAGTATGTTTTGTACTAGAAAACGGTGCATTGAATTAGTGTCCTATGACCTGACCCATACATGGTACTCCTTATGATTACTTAGTGTATACGGAATATATATATATATATATATATATATATATATATATATATATATATATATATATATATAGCTAAGATCAAATAGATAGTAGGCTGGGTGAATCTGCTCTAAGCCCACAACCAAACAAGGAACAGAAAATTAAGCGGAAAGCACACATCCTACTACCTGTCGGATCCGATTAATATATATCCATGATGTATACACTAAGGAATCATAAAGTTAGCATTGTAGGCCCCTTTCTACTGAATGTACTAGACTCGACTGTTCTGTTTGTCATTTGAAAAGATGTAAGTTTTCGCTAGTTTATAACTATCTTAACTCGAAAATAGTTTGCATTCACTTTCAAGTGGAACTGTCACAATATGAAAGTAATGGGAAAATGTAAGTACATAGTTGTCTTTTAAATTGACATCCTGAAGTACTGTTTACCTTAAAACAAGTTTGTTTTATTAAGGTCATAATGTGATGAGTAGTACCCATACTATACGCTCTGCCTGCAAGAGATTCTGGTTACCAAACGCGACTTCCGCAAACATATTGCTAAGCCGTGTAAATTCACATTAAAGTTATATGATCATGTATACCCAATTTAATATCACCTTTTGTTTAGAACAATGAGTTAGTGATTATTGGTATAATTAGATCTTGGTTTGTTCTTCTGCTATATCATCTTAGTATGTTCTTTCTGTTATAGTATCTTAGTATGTTCTTTCTGTTATCGTGTATTGTATCTTCCTCCCTGTTTCTCTTTATAGTATGGTCTCTTATGTTATTGTGTATTGTATCTACCTCCCTGTTTCTCTTTATAGTATGTTCTCTTATGTTATTGTGTATTGTATCTACCTCCTTGTTTCTCTTTATAGTATGTTCTAGTATCTAGTATGAACTAAACCCCTAAACTATACCTATTATAGTTTACTAGTATGTTTACTTGAACTGTTACTGAAAGGACTCATTTATTTACTAAGTTATGATTATACTTTAAAAACGGAGTTTTATAAACTATAAAGTAACATAACTTAAAAAGAGTTTTTGAAATGTTTTGATCACTTATAAAAACATAAGCGATCCTTTGAAAGATGTATATAACAAACATTTAAACAATTATCATTGTGTTCAACTTGTATTCCCCCCCCCCCTTAAAAGCATTTAAAACAGTTTAAAAGATTGATTATAGGGGTATGAACTCACCTTATGTGGGTGATTTAAACGAATGTGCGCGTAAGGATGAGAAGTTCCATGAATGAATTCCCGAGACACAAACAAGTCCTAATGACATATAATGTCATATATTGGCATAAATTTAGTGTTTAAAGCAACTAACATGCAAGGAAACACCCTTAGGGACTAAGAAACACCTGGACTAAGTGTTAGAATCACATGTGATTCATCAAAGGGGAGTTTACGGCCACACATAGGTGTTTACGACCATGATGTTTACGGTCTAGGGTGTTTACAGCCAAGGGGTTTACGGTCTAGGGTGTTTACGGCCAAGGGGTTTACGGACAAGGTAGTTTACGGCCATAAATGCCTGGAGATCACCCTCAAATCGTTTGTTCCAGGTATTTAGGCTAATGATTCTACTAGGTAGCAAGTGTATGAAAGGAATACTCACGATTTTGAAGCCTTAAAAGAGGTTTCGACAACCAAAAACAAGTGTGTGTTCTTGGTGAAAGTTGATGATCTTGAAGATCTAACCAAAAAGACGATTTTCATGGATGGAATCAAAGGGTGATTCATGATTAAGAAGAATTACAACAACTACATAGAAGAATTACTTACATTTTTGAAGATCGGGGATGAAGAACTCGATGATACTTGAGAGAGAATGGAAGTTTGCGGCTAGGACTTGAAGAAATGAAGAAAAATGAAGTAAACTCTCATATATGGAGGATAGTTTACGGCCGTAAACTCCTAGTTTGCGGCCGTAAACTCCTTGTCATGGAGTTTCCGGCTCAATTTCAACTCGAAGAATTTAAGCTGATACAACCCTACACCCAATCCTTAAGTGTACTAGGCTTAGAACCCTTAAACAGATTCTAAACAATGCTAACTGATAGAAGAAACGGGTCCGACACTCGGTTGAACTGAATGGCTGGACTTACGAGGCAAAAATTTTCGGGTTGTCACATTAAACCAAAGATAATGTTTACCCATACCCAAACAAGATTCCAAAGCAATATAAATATTGATAATAATCAAGAGGAAAGCAAAAGATAATGTACCCGCAATAGCATCTGATGAAACCCTGACCTCCTCTTCCTGCCGAAGCACCTGCGATGGGGCCCAAGCTTCCCCAACCACTAAGCATGGGCAATTCGCCATGATATGGCCAGAATGATGACAACGATGACACAATTCTAGCTCCAGGGTCAAATCTTGGCGGAGATGGCCCTTCGATACACACCTGCCACATTTAGACTTAACGTGCGCCCGCTTATGTGCTCCTTCACCCTTTGTGAAAATCGCATGCCCACTGTGCCTCTAACACTACACATGGCAACATGCAACTACTCAGGTGTTGTTAGCTGGGTCGGACCATGAGTTTGCTTCCTCTTCCCCAATCGCCTCTCCAAACCAATCTCCTGCTCCTGAGTCACCTCGACCACCCCATCAACCGCCTGAACAACCAAGATCTGACCCTCAAACCTGGCAACCAATCTATCAGTGACACGACCAATGATGTTGGGTAACTCCTCGCGAAAAGCTCGCGAAACCTCGGTGGCAATCCAATCATGGGATCGATCTCCCGGAAGACATGATGCATAACCTACCACCGATCCCTTTCGACAAGAGCTAGTAATATGATCCTCCTTCCTAAAAGATTCTAGAGCTCCACAAGCCTTGAGCTCCTGATGGGCCCCCAACTGTCCTACTACAATCTCGATCTGAAAAGACCCGATACGACCATCCAAGAGCTCCAAAATCCCCTCCTTGACCGAACCAAAGATCACAGGAGTCCACTCCAAAATACCGCGGGTAATCTCCGACGAGATGAACTCCCGCATCCACTCATCGATCGGCTCAGTACCTGCACCTAAGCCTGAACCCGAACCTGAACCTCTTTCCTGAGTGCTCATCACCATTCTGATAAAACAAGCATCCAAATGATCAGAAAATATTCAAGAATCCTCATCCCACAGGCTTCCTAGATTCTCAAAGACTCTCCCCAATTCGAGTATGGATCCTGTGCTTTCAGTAATATGAGCCTAATACTACCTTCCACACCTATCCATACTTCCCTTAAGAATCATCTTGAATCCCTTATGTCACCTTCTCAACTGATACTCCAAATGCTTACTAAACAGCACAACTAAACCCACTGAAGTACTTCCTAGGCTTTCCTAGGTTTCCGACCTCACCCTGCCATCAGCTGCTAAAGAACTCCCCATAATGTCAGTTAACCTCCTCATGAATACAATCACATGCAACAAAGTTTAGATAATCCTTCGAGTAACAGACTCATCCCTACAACGGTTAGACTTAAACAAGAGCCACGCAATAGGGCCAAATCCATCACTCTGAGATTATTCAACCTTTGTCACATGTGACTTAACATATTCACTTAGTAGCTAACATACATCACTTAGGAGTTCCATAAAGCACAAAGCAAGAATCATTCGTGCAGTAGCACTTCAATCCGTAGAATAACCAAAGAACATTCAAACTCGCATACTACAACTCCTGCTAGGAACTTCCACTCTCACTTGCGGTTGCCTTATACATGCAAATTATACACAGTACATGATCAAATAGACTATCGAATAAAAGGATCTACCCTAGGAACACAACCAAACGAGGAACAGAAAATAAGGCCAAATCAATCATTCCAGGGCTATATGATCCTAACCGTATACAATTTTAAAGTATACACTTAACAATTACTGATACCAATACATATTCCCAATCTAGCATAGCATCCAATGCTCCCTAGACTACAAGGCATCACATATCAGGCCAAGCTATCATGCAATTCCTAAAAGTATCCCTTGCCTTATCCTAGCATGCAATTCTCATAACATATAATCATAACAAACATGTATGGGTATTCTGGGAATCACTTACTTGAGCTCGGCTGATTGCATGCATCACACCCCCTTTGTCTTTATAAAATCCTTTTAGGAATCTATTCCCTTTTTCAAAATCCTTTTAGCAACTCACTTTCTTTCAAAAGATTATCAATTCCTCAGTTTAAGTTCAGACATACCTGAGAGTGTGCCTGAATCCCTCAAACCAAAGCTCTAATACCAACTTGTAACGTCCCAATATTATGAGGTAAAAATATCATTTTTAATACAACCAAAACATTAATCATCTTCAAGTCAACATTCAATATCCTTTTTCTAAATATTTAAAAGTACTTTATAAGAAAACAGTTATCAGAGTACAATCCCAAAATCATCATAACGTGGAAACATGGGTAGATGCGATGCGATCAAGTCGGGCCCTTCCCTTTAGAACCGGAAGTACCTGAAACCATATCCATAAAAACCGTAAGCACAATGCTTAGTGAGTTCCCCAAAATACCACATACCATAGATAAATAAACACACAACGGGCCCCGCCCACACTCGTATAACGGGCCCCGCCCATTGAATATAACGAGCCCCGCCCACTGAGTATAACGGGCCCCGCCCAAACTCGCTTAACGGGCCCCACCCACATACAAATCATATAAGTGTTGGATTAGGTATCTAAGCCCATAACTATTTTTGGTATGTACTTGATTTGATTATGAGCATGGTCCTTTTGGGTTGCCTTCACTCATGCAACTTGATAGGATGACAAGAGGAGAGAGAGTAGAATTATTATGTGAATAATAAATTGGTACTCAAAATGGTTTGGTTAATATATTACAAGATTAATATATTATTTGGAAATCGTATTATTTAATTAGTATTGATCATATATTAATTTGGTGATCAAAAGAGACTGATTAAATAAAGAGGACTGATATTGCAATTATCTGATAGTTGCTAGTTAGGCTATGGATTCCTAATAGAAGGGATTAGACAAAATCTATGGAAGCCCATAAAGATTTCGTCCAAAGGGGCCTTCTAGAAGGGCTCCATGGATTGCTTAAGGCGTAAGCAACGAAGTTAGGGTTTCCACCTTAAAACCCTAATAGCCTCAACTATAAATAAACCCCTCTGCATGTGGAATTCAGCGTAATATCTTCTTTGAGTTGCCCTAGCCGATTTCACCTCTCTCCTAAGTCATCTTCTTGCATTGGGTGTTTGTGACTCCATTAGAGGTGCAACACTTGGGGCACAAGGCTTTCAGAAGTCAAGATCAAGAAGGATTAAACTTGTTATTACTACATTACAAGAGAGGTAAAGATTCTAACCCTAATCATATGTGATTTTCGATATATGTATAGTAGTCATAGGGTTATTGCTTTGGTATTCATAGTTGTATGTTCAAATTAGAAAAACCTAGATCCAAACCAATTAGGGTTGCATGTACACCATAGGACTGATGTTATGCTCAAAACCCAACAGTGGTATCAGAGCCTAGGCCGTTTTTCTATTGAATAGATGCAAAAGTGAACTGCCAAAGGATCAAAAAGTCGAATTGGAGGGTCTGGTGCCGGGATTTTCGATTTTTTGGCCAGTTTTTTATTAGGATAACTACCAAAACTCGTTTTTCTTGCCTAAAATCGATTTTTTATGATTGGTATGGATATCCTTATCAAAATTGGTGGATTTGGTTAAATATGGATAATATAGGATTATTTTGATTCAAATATTTAACCTAGTAATTTTTAAAAAGTTTTAAATTACACCTTTTAGGTTTCATAGTTTAAATTTGGAATTAAAAAGTTTTAGTTTTTGAAATTTAAATAGTTAAACCCTAATATTTTGAAAAGTTTCAAAATTTGTTCTCAAGTTTTGGAATTTAAAATTTAATTAATAGGTATTAATTTTTGAAATATGAAATTCTAAAACCCTAGTGTTTTGAAAAGTTCAAATTACACCCTATGATTTTATTAAATTAATTAAGTGTTTAGTTAAAAGAGAATTAATAAATCCATAATAATATGGTTTAAGTATAATTAATTTAAAAGTCTAATTTAGTAATAGATAAACCATCTAGTATTTTAAATGTGTAAAATACACCTTTATACTATATAAAATTAAAGGTCTAATATATTATATATGTATAAGTAAAAGGTCAGTTTTACCGTTAGTAGGCCTCATTCACGAAGCTGGTCTATAAGGTGTGTTTAAGGAAATTGCCTATAAAATGGCGATTGAATGGGTGTCCACTCTCACCCACCGCACTCTTGACTAGTGGAGGGTCGTTAGCCGAACGGGTGGGATAGGACACAACCTTCCATTATAAGTATAATGAAATACGAAGTAACTAAACATTTTTATAAATTCCCAAATATTAGTAACTTTAGAAAAAATGTGAATTTGGTGCTAATCCATGAAATTGCACATTGCACCTTGTTGGTATTTTGTGGAGCATGTGTGGTTACCCGTCACACTAATATGGGACTAACGAAGGATGACAATGTGTTTCTCGTAAGATTATCATTGATCAATGAAGTGTGTGTGGTTAACCGGCACGTTGATTAGGTGGTAATTGACATCGAGAGTACCGAGCTAATTTTCATGGTTATTCACACCTTGTTTGTGATCCTCGGTATCCCAGTCACAAACTTGAAGGGCATAATCGAGATTAAACATGCCATTAAAAAGTTTAATGAATCTCAAAAGATCTAGGATTTTCAATTCATTTAAAACTAAATATTCTTTTTCGTTTTTCGTGGTGGAATTGGTACATCGTTATTTACCTACCAGCAAATAGTTTTCAATTGGATTACAGTATCCCTCTTCCAAGTTATAAAATATTGTGTTGGGTCCTAGCCTTAATATTTCATTTGGGTGTTATATTAAGGATCCAATCAACTAACTTGAATTTCTCCCTTTTTGTAGATGTCAAACTCTAACAAGTATGGTCTTCCTGAACCCTTTGGAAAAAGCTTTAAAAAGAAGATGATGTTCCACGATTGGATCGTGGAAATGGAAATCTTGTTTCACTTCCTCCACCTCCTCCAATAATTCTCCCTGACCCACATGTTCAACGACTTGAAAAGTTCAAGGTCACTTAAGCCCTATTGGCAAGCAAACACGGAGATGGAAAGTCCATATGTGCTCACGTCTTGGAGATGAAGTTGCATATTGACAAGTTGGGAATGTTGGGTGTCGATGTCTCAAGGAAGCTGGCTGTTGACTTGGTTCTTCAATCACTTCCCGAATCATATAGTGAGTTCATTAGAGAGTACCATATGATGGACGACGACGTGACCCTCATTGATCTTACCTATTTGCTTATTGCTGCTGAATCAGAAATGATTTGGCGCACTGGTAAAGCAAATTTGACTGTTAGATAAACCTCCCAAACTTCCATGGTTATTGATAATGGCAACATTGGAAGTCTATAAAAGTCTTCTCTTCTCAATGGGAAGAGATCGACCAAGGTCAAACCGTTTGACCGGATAGTAAAGAGAAAGGCTGAATCTGAAATTGTCCCATGTGCTGTTCCAAAAGAGTCCATTTGTTTCTATTTCCAAGAGAAGGTTCATTGGTTGCGAAGCTGCCCTGACTACCTGAGAGATCGCAAAGATGGGAGAGTCAAGATGTATGACTCTGATTCAGGTAAAATCCACTATCTAACTGTATTAAGTTTCTGTTTGTAGATTCTTAATACATGATGTGATAAGATTGCATTTTGATGTTTTGTAGGATCGAAGAAAAGAAAGGAAGCTTAAAGGAAGAAGCATGCTGAGTCTGATCACGAAGAAATGGATTTCGATCGCATAGTTCGATGATCAGATTTTTGAGCTGCTGCATAGGAGGTATGATAGATTGCTTAGGAATATTTAGTAACATAGTTTTCATTTGTAATTGCGTTGTAAGCACAAGTTTTTCCGCATTTTCATGAATAAAATAAATTTTGTTTTTATCTTATTTATATTTCCTTGCAATGGCACTTGTGAAAATTAGCAATAATGAAATGGATGTGATTCTTTATTATGTTATTTGTGATAGTGTTAGAAATTTACTAAATAAGGAAAGATTCTCATCGCCCAAGTTTCAATTGGACAAAAACTTGGAATCATACAACTTGTTTTATATGATGAATGAGAACCTTCGTATTTGGAAAATTAAGACAAATTCGTTGACAAAGAGTCAAGTGAAGGACTAGGAGATCTAGTACGCACTGTTGTGTATCGGTCAGGTGCACCACAAATAACAATGAAGGCTATTTGTCATGTTTTACTAAACGTTTAGTAAATATGGTTATGCTTACAAGATTAGGTGTAATTCTAAAACATTGGAAAGGTTTCAATGAATGGCAAAACGAATAAGAAGAATAAATTAAGCAGAAAGATAAAAAGTTTCTCCAATCTGAAAAGAAAGGAGAGTACTTTTGTATCATGTTTTATGATCATCTTAGTAATTATAGAACCATATCACAATTGATCCTATAAGGACACCTTAGTACACTAGCATGGCTAAGAAGAGGAATCAAGAATTGTTGAAATGGTTAAATCAAAAAGGTGAATCATACTTCGAACCAAAATCGAGTCTTAGAGTCATACTCCAAGATTGTAACTTAAGTGACGCAATCTTAAGAAGGTTTATAACACTCATCAAATGTAGATTAGAATAGTCTCTTACTCTTGTACATTTGAAATTGGTAAATTATGGTGTCCTGGGTAAGACAAAGACCAACTAAGACCGATTGTGTGAAGTGTTTGTCTTGATAAGAACCAACACTAACTTTTGAATATTTGTTTGTCAAGGAATGTTTCTTGACAAGAGAATCTTATATGTCAAAAGGTCAGTGGGAGTCTTAATGGTATCGAATAGCTTCAGGAACTAATCAAGAATAAACCTATTCTCTATCACTAGCACACGACTTGAGGTTTATAACCTATCGTGTTGACATATTCTTGTTTTTTGTGCCATTCCAGTTAAGTTAGCTATGCATGTGAGTTCTATGAGTTCTCATTTGACTGCATATAGGGAAAAGCACCTTGATCAATGAAAGTACATTAATCTGTAAAGGTGAGCTGCTCAACAACTTGGAAGACATGGTAGGTCCTTGTGCTGCCAAGTGGCAAGAAATTAAGAATGAACGAGTTCATTCCATATGAGTTGGGATTTGTAACAAACATTGTCTTATGATTATGATTATGACAAATTCACATGGATAGGAACACATGCACAATAAAATCTAAGTGGCAAGGTTTCTCTCCGCTTCATGAGAATGATTGTGAGGAAACGCTTTCACTAAGAAGATTTTAAGAAGATAGCAATTGAGTAATCTGCATTCTCAAATTCGATTATGATTACGGCATCCCTCTTCATAGTTGAAATTGTGAGATTTGGCAATTAGTTTGAACAATCAGGACTTACTGCTGTAAGTTCTGAAATAGTTTAGACACATGTGAGCTATCTAAGGAAAGGTGTATAAGGTTGAGAAGCATAGATAAAGGCTTATCGAAGCATCTCGTATCAAAAATCTAAACTTTGGAAAGAAAGTCAATAGGTATTGTTTTCTAGAAGTCCAGCTGATTTCTGAGTACATGTCAAAGCTAGTGAGAGCATAAGTGTTATGCTGATAATTATCATGTTAGTGGGAGCATGATTATTTTGTTGCTAGTTAGCAATGTTAGTTATAGAAAACAAAAGGATTCAATTCGCAAAGTTGCAGAGGTTGAAAGGTTGTTTTGCTATAATTAAGGGAGAGAATATTATACTTCATTTCAAATCTAAAAGCTTCGATCAAGAAATTTTAATCAAATTTAGTCAAAGGACATATATAAATGTTATGTTGAAAAGATTCAACATAAGGAATTCTATATATGAAAATATTATGGCAAGAGACTGGTAAAGTATCACGTTTCCATTGCGTATCGTATCCCATATGCTTCGGGTATAAGATCGATTGCATATTGTCACAACTGGCATTTTAGCTAGGAAATTCTATTCCTGTGTAACCATTCATGTTCATCAAAGAGTATGAAGCCCTAAGATCCCAGTTTCAATCCATATTGGACTAGAATTTCCTTATTGGGCCTAATGGACCAATAAGCACCCAATTCAACTTTATTGGACTTAGAAGCCCTAATTGGATCCTAATTGAACCCAATTCATAAATCTCAACATTTTGGACTATTTGGGTCTAGAATGATTCATTTTAACCCTAATGGGCCTTATTGGGCCATAACTAATCCAATTAACCATTAGTGAGCCATAAGCCCATTCTTTTATTCTAATTGGGCCGTGAATGCTTCCAAGAGCCCAATGGGTTGAAAAGTTTTATGTGTAGGATCCAAGTATCCTAGCTAAAGACAACAAACACACACACACACATTACACCAAATTCTCTCCATTTCTCTCATGGATCATCCATCTTCTTCCTCCAAAATTCTCAAGATTTAACTTAGGTTTCAAGAGGATTTTCACAAGATAATCATCATTCTTGGTAAGCTTTTACACACTCAAGTTTTATAACTCCATCTTCATGATAGATCACTCTTTTAAACAAAGTTTTTGGTGATCATACTCCTAGAAATTTTCTTAAGTTCGAGATCTACTCAAGGGAGTTGCTAGGGCCGAAAATCACTTCATCTTTTCTACTTCTTCTTCAAAAACCGAAACATCAAGCAAAAGGTGAGTTCATACCCCCTTGTTTTCGGTTTTCATATGATTTTTGGGGGAGAATGCAAGCAAAAGGTGTAGATCTATGTGTTATATGCATGTTTTGTGTGAATTCTTAGCTTATTTGGTAAAAATGTGTTAGATCTTAGTGAATCTCGAAATTTTAAGTATTATGTAGGAAAGATCTATGAACTACAACACTATATACATCATATTATCAAGCTAAAAGTGAACACATGTTTAAGATGCAAAAGAATTCAACAAAAACCTTTTTAAAGGTCAAAATTGTCAAGAAAACAAAAGATAAGGGTAAAAAGTGAAAATTCTGTTTTTTAAAAGGGCCAAACAGGTCCTACATGTATAAAAAATTATTTTTATGCTAAACATACTTTTAAAAGGGTCAAAAATGCAAATTTAAGCTTATTGGGCCAAACTTTTGGGCCTCACGGCCTTTGGGCCCAATTTGCGAAAAAATGAAGTTTTAAGGCTTAAAAATATTTTTTGTCAAAGTTTAAGTCATAAATGTAAATAAACCAAATTTAGAGGTGAAAATATCATTTATTTTCAAATTGGACCGAAAATGTAAAGTTTTCCAAAAATTGGGCCGAAAGTGTAAACTTTTACAAACAAAGGGCTGAAAATGTATTTTTCTGCGGAACAGGGTTTTAAATGTGAAAATATAACATTTTGGGTTAAAACCGTAAGTTTCTAGACATTTGGGAAAAATTACAAATTTTTATAAATTATGGACTAAAGTGTCATTTTTACAAAACTTTGGGTCTTAATTAAAAATTGGAGGATTATTGGCCAAAATGTCATTTTTACAAAAGAAAGCTTCTTATCATCCATCTAGTAAACCTTGAGCTAAAACAAACAACGGAACAAAACAAACGACCGAAATATGTCGATAACTATTTATTGGGCCTAATATTCACATTACTTGGCCATTGGGCCCTAAGGGCCCAATTAAGTGTGTATTGAGCCCAATGTTTTCCATGACATGTTTATTCGGTTTTGTGGCCCACTTACATGTTAATTTGAGCCTAAGGTATGGATTACATGTTTATTGGGCTTTTGTGGCCCATTTACATGCCTATTGGGCCTAAATTAGCCTTTTACATGTGATTGGGCCTTTGTGGCCAAATTTCATGCTAATAGGGCTTGGAATGGAAATTTCATGTGTTAGTAAGCCATAACGATACCCTTATGCAATCATTAAACTTCGTAAACTTATTGATGTACCTTTCGAATACAAAACCATCTCACAAATACGTAAACATTAAACATAGTACAAAAAATGGTTGAGAATCTAGTGAGACTTGTCGGTTGGCACCTCTGAGTGTACAATCGTAGCCTGTAGTTATAATCAGAGTTTCCTGGTAGGAAAGCGGGAGTTTTTGTATAGATTTATACGGGGTGACCCCCCATTCCTTAGCTGTTCGCTATAGCTAGACTAGGCTAGTCTAGGGCGACAACATCCTTAGCAAGACCGACATTTGGAAAAATACCAAGACGGGCGACCTAGTCATTATCACGTATGGTTATAACAGCTCATATAGGGATTCAATGCCAAAAGTAAACTTTCGAAGATAAACTCTTCGATCGTGTCAATGCAGAACAACTTATTTAACGATACAAGAATCTAGACATTGTTATAAATCAGAAAATATCAGATTTTCTGGGGAAATTATTCATATACATTTATCATTTATTCACAATACAATGAAACTAAACTACTCTTTTATAAACTATAACTATGAAATTCGCACATGCATTTATACTTGATTTCCACAACATTTTCAGACACTTTTCAGAAAATATCGGATTTTCTTGGTTTTTATGAAAGATACAAAGACTTTTACTCAAACATACTTATGAACTCACCAACATTATATATGTTGACTGTTTTCAAAATAACTTGTATTCTCAGGTAATCGTTAAGCTGTAAGATATGCAAGTGTGTAGGGTTTTGTTTTATGTAACAGCACTTATCGTACTTTTAACAATGTGAACTTATGTATTTTTAACAATGTACTTGATGTAAACAATGCCAGTTGTATTATGTAATGTTGGTGATGATCGTGTTATGATTCATGTATATTCATTGTGATGGTTATTCAATTGTTAGTCACACGAGCCCCCGGACGTTTCCGCCGTCTGGTTTGGGGGTGTGACAGGTTGGTATCAGAGCAATGTTTATAGTAAACTAGCATATCTAACCATACATGATATGCAACTATAAACACAATGGGACTAAATAACTCTGAACAAAACAAGAATCTCACACTTATATGCGCATACTAGGATAAGAATCTAACGACATCTAATAAAAGCTTCCGGAGGAAATTGAACACTATGATTAAACCTGGGCAGTTATGTAGTCATATTAGGGATAAATATAGCCTGATCAACTATATTTATTCAGAATACGACCAACATGTGTTCGGGAGTAATCATAGCGGGAAATGAATCCAAGAGCCTACTTTACCCTCCAAAAATTCTAGGGAACTCAAATTTAAATAATTAAAATATACTATAGGAATAATCAAAACATGACTTGTTCCCGCACCCCCCATGCAGTCACCATGGATGACGATCAAAAAGGGGCGCATTTCTACCAAGCACTAGTGGTTCAAGGGATGCTTGAGGAGGATCCCGAAGAAGAACAAGGAGGAGCCCATGACGTTGGGCCGGACGAGTATTTCTACCAAGCACTAGTGGTTCAAGTTGTTTTTGAAAGAGTATCAGCATAAAGCTGGTGAGTTCATAAGCAATTTATGAATGAAAAATGAATGTTGTTCCTTTAAGTTTTTTACAAGTTTGTTTCCAGAAAATCAAATATTTTCTAAAGGTTTGTTGTAGTCTTAACTGAACCAAGACTTAGTATATGTAAGTCAATCGTCATACTTGCGTGTGTGGTTTTATATTTAAATAAAACTCCTTAAATCCCCGTGAACTGTGTGTTTTGTTAATTTCCCATGTGAGATGTTATAATCATGCTAAAACTCGAAGACCTCATACTCGACCTTCTTCAGGCGTCGGAATGTTATGACACTTGTCACCCCAGACCTGTCGGTCTAGCTGTTGCAAGCAGCTTTGGTGCGGGTTTGTCAGACCCAATATAGATCTATACACAACTATCACGCTCTCCCTCCAAGAGATTCTGATTACAACTACAAGACTTTTCTGTGGTACTTAAGAGTACCCGGAAGGTGAATGTCTCACAAATTTATTCATTAACAAGTTCACGTTGTTTGTAATGAAATACCCGTTTTGTAAATTGATTGTATTACCATTTCTTTGTTAAATGAGGTGTTCGAACTATACCTATTATAGTTTATCAGTTGTGTGTTATGATTTAATGAAACCTTGATATGCATGACTTTGTATTTCAACAAAAATTACATTGAAACTACTAAGTGTAAATCTTACACACCTTGCTCAGCATGTTACAAGGTGTGAATAACTCTTAAACTTGTGTTTGACAGTTTTACCCTTAACTATCACTATTTTAGAATATTTATAGCAAAATGGTCGTAAGTCAAAAACTAAATCTGTAAACTCTGAGAGTTTGGAAACAGAGTCTACTATATTCATAAATTTTCCTATAATTTTTGGTGGTCTCAAACCAGTGGGAAAATGTTCATCTTCACAACCTGGTCCGACTTAGTTGCTGCAGTGATAGGTAGTTTTATAAAAATCACCATAAATTTTAGAAAAATCGTATGGAGATGTGCAAGTAGTCATTTTAAATGTATAAACCTGAACTATTTTCATATTAAACAGTTTTGAAAAATATTAAGTTTAAGTTGGGTAAAACCGTTCGTGAACAGGTCACAACTTTTCTGTTGTAAGCCGTCAAGTTAAGTTTTAAATATGTTTTGATGTTTTAACTTGTATTCCACCCCCCCCCCCCCCTGAAAACTAAAGAAAACTGGAAAATGTAGGGGTATGAACTCACCTTGAGTGATTTCTTGAAGAGTGGAAGGTTGAAGACGAGGAGTATCAAGTCAAGAACACTTGATGAACACGTGAAAACTTGGATGATCCTAAGAACGATTCTTTGGTGTTAAAATGTAGGTAGATGATCCAAGAGTGTTAGGAAAATATGGAATAACACTTGAGTTTAGATGAAATGCTTACCAAAAAGTGAAGTAGTAGCTCAAGAACACTTCCAAAAAGTGGCTGGAAGTAGAGAGTAAAGAAGCTTTCTTGAGGGGTAAGAGAAGTGTGTAAGTGAAGGAAATGATCAAGGAATTCAAGAAGTTATTCCAGGGGTTTCTTTATATAGATGTTGCTGGAGCAAGTTGCAAAGTTGAAATGATGTTTACCTTGGTTTGTGTGATGTGGATAAGATTGGGCAAATGAGGAGGTGACACATGGAGGCAAGTGGGCACACTTGACCCACTTGTGGTGTAAACATCCTTAGATATTACTCTTAATGTAAAATAATGATTTATAATTAATAAATCCTTGAGAAATGAATAAAATATTAGTTTAGGGAGTTCAAAATGATAAAAATATGAATTTGGTGAAAAATCCCCGTCAAAAACGTCAAAAACGGGCTTAAGAAGCGAAAGTGGTCGAAAACCGGACAGTAGAAGCGAACCTGCGAGGTTCGGTCCTTAGGAGGTGAGAACCTAGAGAAGGGAGAAGGAGGAACTGAAAGTGGGAGAAGGAACCGAAGGGGAAGGCTTGTGCCCGAAGGTGAGAGGGAACCGAAATGGACCGAGGGCTCGGTTTATTTCGGGTGCAAGAGGGTTCGGTCCGAGATGCTAGGTTTGGTTCTGACAGTTTGGTTAGGTCCTGAGCAGTTCAGTCCTGAGGGACCTTCGGTCCTAATAGAAGGGTTCGGCTCTAAGAGGTTCGGTTCCTAAGAGGTTCGGTTCCTAAGAGGGTTTCGGCCCTATTTAGCTGTTTTTCGATATAACTCCCCGATTCAAGCGGTTTTTGGCCAAGTTAAGGGTCGGGATGACCCGGATGACTATAAAAAGTTGAGAGAGATCATGAGAGAGATTTGGGAGAGATTTGGGAGAGATTTGATTTTAGCCATTATTATCGTATAATCTTTCAATGCAAGGTTCGTGAACCCCGTTATGCTTCGTTTATGATTGTTTTAAGTCCCCAAAAGGGTCCATAGTCGTGTTTCGATGCGTTTAACTCCCTTTTTAGGGTTTTACATTGATAAACACATAGATTCTCCGAGACACTTGAATTCTTGACATACAAATGCACATTTTTATACATAGAATAAGTTTTAACATACAAGTACTAATTAAGTTTGACCGGTTTGACTTGTTGATTTTGAGTTTGACTTGTCGACTTTGACTTGAATTTGTTGGTTGTTACATTATCCCCCCGTTAGAAGGAATTTCGTCCCGAAATTTGCATTTTGAGTGGGACTTCAAGGGTTGGGGAATAGATGTGGGTAATTTTGTTTCATTTGGTCCTCACATTCCCAAGTAAATTCGGGTCCTCACTTGGTGTTCCGGCGGACCTTTACGATGGGAATGCGGCTTTGTTTCGTCGATTTGACCTCTCGATCCATGATTTCAACAGGTTCCTCTATGAAGTGGAGGTTCTCATTGATCTCAATTTCTTCCAAAGGAATGACAAGGGTCTCATCCAACAAACATTTCTTTAAGTTTGACACATGAAAGGTAGGATGAACGTAATTGAGTTCCTATGGTAATCGTAGCTTGTATGCCACCGGGCCAATCCTGGCAAGGATTTCGAATGGTCTGATATACCTTGGATTTAATTTCCCACGTTTTACAAAACGTATTAATCCCTTCCAAGGTGATACCCTTAGTGGTACTCGATCCCCAACTTAGAACTCCAAGGGCTTTCGTCTCTTATACGCGTAGCTCTTTTGTCTGTCTTGAGAAGCCTTCATTCGTTCTCGAATTTGGACGATCTTTTCTATTGTTTCCCTGATGATCTCTGGGCTGTGAATGTGCTGTTAGGAACTTGCCCTCTTGCTAGTTGCGTATCGCCCACCTCAACTCAACACAGGGGTGATCTCCACTTACAGCCATAGAGGGCTTCGAACGGAGCAACTTTGATGCTAGTATGATAACTATTATTGTATGAGAATTCGATAAGGGGTAAATGAACATCCCAAGCCTTACCAAAGTCTATCACACAAGATCTTAGCATGTCCTCTAACGTTTGAATGGTCCTTTCACTCTGCCCGTCGGTCTGTGGGTGGTAGGTTGTACTCATGTCCAGCCTAGTTCCCATAGCTTTCTGCAGTGACTGCCAGAATCATGACGTGAACCGACTATCTCTATCGGAGATAATGGATAGCGGTACTCTGTGAAGTCGCACTACTTCTTTAATGTAGATCCTTGTCAGGATCTCCATTTTTTCTGACTCCTTTATCGGTAGGAAGTGTGCGGATTTGGTTAATCTGTTGACGATTACCTAAATGGTGCCGAGTCCACCCGTTGTCTTGGGTAACGTGGTAATGAAATCCATTGTAATCCACTCCCACTTCCACTCGGGTATCTCTGGCTATTAAAGTAGTCCCGATGCCTTCTAATACTCCACCTTAACCTTGGTGCATGTCATGCACTTGCCCACAAAGGTAGCTATTTCGGCTTTCATGTTTGGCCACCAATACGACTTCGTGAGGTCTAAATACATCTTTTCTGAGCCGGGATGCACTGAGTAACGAGTTTTATGAGCTTCATTCATGACAGTGTCCCTAAATCCACCAAATTTTGGTGTCCAGATCCGGTTCATGAGACAACGAACTCCGTCATCCCTGACTTCAAGATTTTTGTCCATTCCTCTCAACGCTTCTCCTGCCACGTTCTCTGGTTTTAAGGCTTCTTCCTGTGCCTCTTTGATCTGTGCGGACAGGTGTGAATGGATGGTCATGGTTAACGCTTTTACTCGGCGGCCCGAGTATTCCTTTCTGCTCAAGGCGTCCGCAACCACGTTAGCTTTTCCCGGGTGATAACAAATCTCGCATTCCTAATCATTTAGCAATTCCACCCATCGTTTTTGATTGAGGATATGTTGAAGGCTTTTGTGATCAGTGAAGATAGTGCACTTGGTGTCGTAGAGGTAATGCCTCCAGATTTTTAGGGTGAAAACTACTGCTCTCAATTCGAGATCATGCGTCGTGTAATTTACCTCGTGCGTCTTCAGCTGTCTTGAGGTGTAGGCAATGACCTTTCCTCGTTGCATCAACACACATCCTAGACCTTGGTTTGATGCATCGCAATAAACCACAAAGTCCTTTGTTCCATCCGGTAAGGACAAGATCGGAGCACTGCACATAGTTCGTTTCAGCTTTTGGAACGCAGCCACTTGCTTGTCCCCCCCAGACGAAAGTCACTCCTCTTTGAGTCAAGGTGGGGAGTGGTTTTGCGATTTTGGAGAAGTTTTGAATGAACCTTCGATAGTAACCGGCGAGTCCTAAAAATTGTCGGATTTCTGTGGGTGTTCTTGGTGCTGCCCAGCTTTCGATTGCCTTAATATTTAAAGGGTCCACATGTATTCCTTCCTTGCTGACTACATGTCTGAGGAAATTCACTTCTCGAATCCAAAATTCGCACTTCGAGAATTTTGCGTATAATTTCTCCGCCCTCAGTGTCTCCAGGACTTGACGTAAATATTGGCTGTGTTTTTCCTTACTTCGGGAGTAGACTAGTATATCATCGATGAAAACAATCACGAACTTGTCTAAGTAAGGTCGACACACCCGATTCATCAGGTCCATAAACGCCGCGGGTGCATTTGTTAAGCCGAACGGCATCACTACAAACTCGTAGTGACCATAGCGCGTTCTGAAGGCAGTCTTGGGCATATCCTCTTCTTGAACTCGTAGTTGATGGTACCCTGATCTAAGGTGAATCTTTGAGAAGAAACTTGCTCCTTGCAGCTGGTTGAAGAGGTCGTCGATTCGAGGCAAAGGGTATCGGAGATAAACCCGGCGCAAACCTTCGCCTTATCTCATGTATCAAGGCACAAAAGTGTCTAAGGTCAATCTTGAACTCGTAGTTGATGGTACCCTGATCTAAGGTCAATCTTTGGGAATATCCTCTTGAACTCGTAGTTGATGGTACCCTGATCTAAGGTCAATCTTTGAGAAGAAACTTGCTCCTTGAAGCTGGTCGAAGAGGTCGTCGATTCGAGGCAAAGGGTATCGGAGATAATCTACGGAGATAAACCCGACACAAACCTTCGCCTTATCTCATGTATCAAGGCACAAAAGTGTCTACAAAGGAAGAACTACGCATTCCTTGCTCACGTGGTGGATAAAACCAAAGAGGAAGCAAGCATTCGCAACATCCCAGTGGTATGTGACTTCCCGGACGTGTTTCCAGAAGATCTTCCGGAATACCCCCATAACGACAAATCGAATTCCGAATCGATCTAGTGCCTGGAGCCATTCCAATAGCCAAATCACCTTATAGGTTGGCTCCTGCAGAAATGCAAGAATTATCAAGCCAACTAAGCGAACTCCTAGATAAAGGATTCATCAGACCCAGCTTCTCGCCATGGGGAGCTCCGGTTCTTTTCGTTAAAAAGAAAGACTGATCCTTCAGGATGTGCATCGACTATAGGGAATTAAACAAACTCACCATCAAAAACCGGTATCCGCTTCCACGAGTTGATGATCTATTTGACCAGCTTCAAGGAGCTAGTTACTTTTCAAAGATAGATATGAGATCCGGTTATCATCAACTCAAAGTCCGAGATGAGGACATTCCTAAGACGGCTTTCCGAACTCGTTACGGTCATTACGAATTCATCGTAATGCCCTTCGGTCTAACAAATGTCCCCGCTGCATTTATGGACCTCATGAATCGAGTCAGCCGCCCATTCCTTGACAAATTCGTGATCGTATTCATCGACGATATTCTCGTGTACTCTCGAAGTGAAAAAGATCATAGCCAACACCTTCGACATATTTTAGAAACCCTACGGGATGAAAAGTTGTATGCGAAACTCTCCAAGTGCGAGTTCTGGCTCCGCAGTGTGAACTTCCTGGGCCATCTAGTCAGCTAGGAAGGAATACATGTGGACCCCTCCAAAATCAAAGCAATCGAAAACTAGGCAATTCCATCAACGCCAACAAAAATTCGCCAGTTCTTGGGTCTCGCAGGCTGCTACCGAAGATTCATTCAGAACTTCTCCAAGATAGCCAAACCCCTCACCACGTTGACCCAAAAGGGCGTACCCTTCAAAAGGACCGAAAAGCAAGAGTTTGCCTTCCAAACCTTGAAGCAAGCTCTCTGTAGTGCTCCAGTGCTATCCTTACCAGAGGGTACCGAAGACTTCATAGTTTATTGTGATGCTTCGAACCATGGTTTAGGTTGTGTCCTCATGCAACGAGACAAAGTAATTGCTTATGCATCCAGACAACTGAAAACGCATGAAGTAAATTACACTACGCATGATCTTGAACTGGGGACGGTTGTCTTTGCCTTAAAATTTTGGAGGCACTACCTCTATGGTACCAAGTGCACCATATTTACAGACCACAAGAGCCTCCAACACATTCTAAATCAAAAGGAACTAAACATGAGGTAGCGAAGATGGGTTGAGCTGTTAAACGATTATGAGTGTGAGATCAAATATCATCCCGACAAGGACAACATGGTAGCCGATGCCCTGAGCAGAAAGGAGTATTCAAATCGTCGTGTGAAGACTCTGTCAATCACCATCCAATCTCATCTGCCTTCACAGATCAAGGAAGCCCAATTGGACGCATTGAAGCAAGAGAATGTCGCTAGTGAATCGCTACGAGGAATGGAGAAGGAGCTCGAAGTTAAAGACGACGGAACCCATTACTTCATGAAGCCCACAAGACGCGATATTCTATTCATCCGGGGGATTCAGAGAGATAGTCATGCATGAAGCCCACAAGACGCTATATTCTATTCATCCGGGGTAAGATAAAATGTATTTGGATATCAAGCAGCAATATTGGTGGCCTAATATGAAGGCAGAGATAACCACTTTTGTGGGCAAGTGCCTTACTTGCGCCAAGGTGAAAGTAGAATATCAAAAGCCCTCGGGACTACTACAACAACCAGTGATACCCGAGTGGAAATGGGAAAGGATTACTATGGACTTCGTGACCAAATTGCCAAAGACAGCAAATGGATTGGATACTATCTGGGTAATTGTCGATAGATTGACAAAATCCGCTCATTTCCTGCCAATAAAAGAATCCTACAAGATGGAAAAGCTGACCCGAATATACATCAAGGAGGTCGTGAAAGTCCATGGAGTGCCAGTATCTATTATCTCAGATCGAGATAGCAGATTTACTTCAAGATTCTGCCAATCTCTTCAGAAGGCAACGGGAACACAGTTCGATATGAGCACTGCCTACCACCCACAGACGGATGGTCAGAGTGAGCGTACCATTCAGACACTCGAGGATATGCTACGAGCTTGCGTGATTGACTTCGGCAAATCATCGGATGCCCACTTGCCTCTGATCAAATTCTCTTATAACAACAGTTACCATACGAGCATCAAGGTTACTCCCTTCGAGGCCCTCTATGGTCGTAAGTGTAGATCGCCCCTATGCTGGGCCGAGGTGGGTGACACGAAACTAGCAAAAGGGCAATCGCCAGCCAGTCCTCTTACAGGACCCGAAATCATTCGTGAAACAACCGAGAAGATAGTCCAAATCAAAGCTCGACTTCAGGCATCGCGAGACCGACAGAAGAGCTATGCTGACAAGCGGCGAAAGCCACTAGAATTTCAAGTCGGGGATCGCGTGCTATTAAAGGTCTCTCCATGGAAGGGAATGATTCGATTTAGGAAAAGGGAAAATTTGAACCCGCGGTACATTGGACCATTCGAGATTCTTGCCCGGATTGGTCCAGTGGCTTACAAGCTGCAGCTGCCCGTCGAGCTCAACAACGTACACCCAGTGTTCCACGCCTTAAATCTGAAAAAGTCACTATCAGATGAAACCCTTTACGTTCCTTTGGATGAGATAGAGATAAACGAGAATCTCCTGTTCGTCGAAGAACCAGTCGAGATTATGGACAGGGAGGTGAAACGTACAAAGCAAAGTCGCATCCCAATCGTGAAGGTTCGATGGAGCGCGAAACGCGGACCGGATATCACGTGGGAACGTGAAGACCAGATGAAGCAAAAGTACCCTCATTTATTCCTTCCTTCATGATCCTAGTTTTCAAAAGAATTTTGGGACGAAATTCCTTCTAACGGGGGGATGATGTCACTACTGGCATTTTAGCTAGGAAATTCTATTCCTGTGTAACCATTCATCTATTGTAAAACATATACTCTAAGTAAATCTCACTCAATGCTCATTTAGATTCACCATTCATGTTCATCAAAGAGTCTGAAGCCCTAAGATCTCAGTTTAAGTCCATATTGGACTAGAATTTCCTTATTGGGCCTAATGGACCAATAAGCACCCAATTCAACTTTATCAGACCTAGAAGCCCTAATTGGATCCTAATTGGACCCAATTCATAAATCTAAAACATTTTGGACTATTTGGTCTAGAATGATTCATTTTAACCTTAATGGGCCTTATTGGGCCACAACTAATCCAATTAACCATTAGTGAGCCATAAGCCCATTCTTTTATTCTAATTGGGCCGTGAATGCTTCCAAGAGCCCAATGGGCCGAAAATTTTTATGTGTAGGATCCAAGTATCATAGCTAAAGATAATGGGCCCAATCTTCTCCAACTTTTCTTCTTGGCCCATGTATAAAAAAAGGAAAAGAAGAGATTAAGGGGGGGGGTTGACTTCGGAGGTGTCACCTCCATAAAATCCAACATGCATCTAGGCTTTAAACCACCATGCAACCAAGCTAGTCACCTCACCTCTCTCTCTCCCCTCTCCTCCTCTATTCTCGGCCGAAGACAACAAACACACACACACACACACATTACACCAAATTCTCTCCATTTCTCTCAAGGATCATCCATCTTCTTCCTCCAAAATTCTCAAGATTTAGCTTAGGTTTCAAGAGGAATTTCACAAGATAATCATCATTCTTGGTAAGCCTTTACACACTCAAGTTTTATAACTCCATCTTCATGATAGATCACTCTTTTAAACAAAGTTTTTGGTGATCATACTCCTAGAAATCTTCTTAAGTTCGAGATCTACTCAAGGGAGTTGCTAGGGCCGAAAATCACTTCATCTTTTCCACTTCTTCTTCAAAAACCAAAACATCAAGCAAAAGGTGAGTTCATACCCCCTTGTTTTCGGTTTTCATATGATTTTTGGGGGAGAATGCAAGTAAAATGTGTAGATCTATGTGTTATATGCATGTTTTGTGTGAATTCTTAGCTTATTTGGTAAAAATGTGTTAGATCTTAGTGAATCTCAAAATTTTAAATATTATGTAGGAAAGATCTATGAACTACAACACTATATACATCATATTATCAAGCTAAAAGTGAACACATGTTTAAGATGCAGAAGAATTCAACAAAAACCTTTTTAAAGGTCAAAATTGTCAAGAAAACAAAAGATAAGGGTAAAAAGTGAAAATTCTGTTTTTAATAGGGCCAAACAGGTCCTACATGTATAAAAAATTATTTTTATGCTAAACATACTTTTAAAAGGATCAAAAATGCAAATTTAAGCTTATTGGGCCAAACTTTTGGGCCTCACGGCCTTTGGGCCCAATTTGCGAAAAAAATGAAGTTTTAAGGCTTAAAAATGATATTTGGTCAAAGTTTAAGTCATAAATGTAAATAAACCAAATTTAGTGGTGAAAATATCATTTATTTTCAAATTGGACCAAAAATGTAAAGTTTTCCAAAAATTAGGCCGAAAGTGTAAACTTTTACAAACAAGGGGCTGAAAATGTATTTTTCTGCGAAACAAGGTTTTAAATGTGAAAATATAACATTTTGGGTTAAAACCGTAAGTTTCTAGACATTTGGAACAAAATTATAAATTTTTATAAATTGTGGACTAAAGTGTCATTTTTACAAAACTTTGGGTCTTAATTAAAAATTGGAGGATTATTAGGCAAAAATGTCATTTTTACAAAAGAAACATTCTTATCATCCATCTAGTAAACCTTGAGCTAAAACAAACAACGGAACAAAAAAACGAACGAAATACGTCGATAACTATTTATTGGGCCTAATATTCACATTACTTGGCCATTGGGCCCTAAGGGCCCAATTAAGTGTGTATTGAGCCCAATGTTTTCCATGACATGTTTATTGGGTTTTGTGGCCCACTTACATGTTAATTTGAGCCTAAGTTATGGATTACATGTTTATTGGGCTTTTGTAGCCCATTTACATGCCTATTGGGCCTAAATTACTCTTTTACATGTGATTGGGCCTTTGTGGCCAAATTTCATGCTAATAGGGATTGAAATGGAAATTTCATGTGTTAGTAAGCCGTAACGATACCCTTATGTAATCATTAAACTTCGTCAACTTATTCATGTACCTTTCGAATACAAAAACATCTCACAAATACGTAAACATTAAACATAGTACAAAAAGTGGTTGAGAATCTAATGAGACTTGTCGGTTGGCACCTCTGAGTGTACAATCGTAGCCTGTAGTTATAATCAGAGTTTAATGGTAGGAAAGCGGGAGTTTGTGTATAGATTTATATGGGGTGACCCCCCACACCTTAGTTGTTCGCTACAACTAGACTAGGCCAGTCTAGGGCGACAACATCCTTAGCAAGACCGGCATTTGGAAAAATACCAAGACGGGAGACCTAGTCATTATCATGCATGGTTATAACGGCTCATATAGGGATTCAATACCAAAAGTAAACTTGCGAAGATAAACTCTTCGATCGTGTCAATGCAGAACAACTTATTTAACGATACAAGAATCTAGACATTGTTATAAATCAGAAAATATCGGATTTTCTGGGGGAAATTATTCATATACATTTATCATTTATTCACAATACAATGAAACTAAACTACTCTTTTATAAACTATAACTATGAAATTTGCACATGCATTTATACTTGATTTCCACAACATTTTCAGACATTTTTTCAGAAAATATCGGATTTTCTGGGTTTTTATGAAAGATACAAAGTCTTTTACTCAAACATACTTATGAACTCACCAACATTATATATGTTGACTGTTTTCAAAATAACTTGTATTCTCAGGTAATCGTTAAGCTGGAAGATATGCAAGTGTGTAGGGTTTTGTTTTATGTAACAGCACTTATCGTACTTTTAACAATGTGAACTTATGTATTTTTAACAATGTACTTGATGTAAACAATGCCAGTTGTATTATGTAATGTTGGTGATGATCGTGTTATGATTCATGTATATTCATTGTGATGATTATTCAATTGTTAGTCACACGAGCCCCCGGACGTTTCCGCCGTCTGGTTCGGGGGTGTGACAGGTTGGTATCAGAGCAATGTTTATAGTGAACTAGCATATCTAACCATACATGATATGCAACTATAATAACAATGGGACTAAATAAATCTGAACAAAACAAGAATCTCATACTTATGTGCGCATACTAGGATAATAATCTAACAACATCTAATAAAAGCTTCCGGAGGAAATTGAACACTATGATTAAACCTGGGCAGTTATGTAGTCATATTAGGGATAAATATAGCCTGATCAACTATATTTATTCAGAATACGACCAACATGTGTTCGGGAGTAATCATAGCGGGAAATGAATCCAAGAGCCTACCTTACACTACAAAAATTCTAGGGAACTCAAATTTAAATAATTAAAATATACTATAGGAATAATCAAAACATGACTTGTTCCCGCACCCCCCATGCAGTCACCATGGATGACGATCAACAAGGGGCGCATTTCTACCAAGCACTAGTGGTTCAAGGGATGCTTGAGGAGGATCCCGAAGAAGAACAAGGAGGAGCCCATGACGTTGGGCCGGACGAGTACACTGATACTGACTATGAGTTTGAGGGGACTGACGAGGACATGGAGGAATATAGGGACACGAATGAGGCCCCTGTCGAACCACCTACCGATGAGGCACACCAGGACCACCCTACTCCGCCAGTGGATCCCATTGGCGAGGATCGTTCTCCGGAGGAAGAGGTCGCCACACTTCGGCAGCAACTGTTTGCTATGGAGGCACGAGTCGTGCAAGCTGAGCAAGAGAGGGATGAGATCATCGGAGAAATGACTGAGATGGCTCAGTTATTGGTACAACATTTTGGGATATGATTTCGCTACTACCTTTGATATTTCTCAAGATTAGTGTACCTTATTAGTATTAAGTTTCTCTTAGGCGTACTATGCCATGTACTACCGACTCTATGTTTAAGTGATCACACTACTCATAGAGTCGTTACGCTGCCGGATTTTATATTTTCTCATGTACTGTATGCCTTCTGGCAAATTTTCATGTATCAAAACTATTAGTATTAATGAAAATGCTTTATGTTTTATCGTAACGTGTCATCTGCTTTGTGTTTTATTTTCCTTGTTTTATGTTAATGCATGAAAGTACTTAAATACACACACTATACCCCTAGTCTATAGGATCACAAACTTGCAAAACGATAGGCACTCAACATCTTTCCATTCCATGACAGAAAGATGCCTCAAAGAACCAACCGTGGAAACAACGCAACACCGACCTCACCTGAGATAAACTCGGTTGCATTCCAGGCAGCAGTGTCCACTACGGTCACTGCAGCGCTTGCACAGATTCGCAATGGGAACAACGGAGCCGCACGAGCATTCACCTACAAGGACTTCACCAACGCCAAACCTCAGACCTTTAATGGGACATGAGGCGTAATAGCCCTAAAGAGATGGATCGAGAAGGTAGAATCTTTCTTCGAAATCTGCGGATGTCCGGATGAGTGCAAGGTCAAGTTCGTAGCTTGGGCGTTCATTGACCAAGCTCTCTCCTGGTGGAATGGCCACGTAGAGGCCATGACACTTCCGGTGGCGAACGCGATGCTTTGGGAGGAGCTGAAGGAGATGATGTTAGCAGAATACTGTCCTAGGGGTGAGATTCAGAAGATGGAACAAGAGTTGTGGAACCGCATGGTTCAAAACACCAACATCGACGCATACATATCCCGGTTTGGTGAGCTATCTCTTCTGTGTCCCGGAATGGTCACCACATAAGGGAAAAAGATTGAGAGGTTTATCTGGGGATTGGCTGCACCTATCCAAGGGAATGTCATTGCGGCAAACCCTGAGACGTTTGATAGCGCTAAGAGACTGGCCAAGAAACTGTATGATCATGGCAATAAGAAGGGTGCCAAAATAGTGGAAGTGGAGGTTAAGAAGGAAGAAGATAACAAAAAGGGGAGAAACAACAAGAGAAAGGGAAAACAAAACTCGAAATCGTCTAAGAAGCAACAAACGGTGTCTGTCCATGCTGCAACACAAGCTACCACCACACCACATGCTCCAGCGTCATCCACTCCAAATGCTTCAAAGCATTATTCAGGAATTCTTCCCAAGTGTAACAAATGCAACTTCCAGCATCATGGAGAGTGCAGAGAAATGAGTTGCACAAGGTGCAACCGGAAGGGCCATACATCAAAGTATTGTAGGACTCAACTCCCACAGAACCAGATGACAAACAACATGTCACACCCCCAAACCAGAACGGCAGAAACGTTCGGGGGCGGAGGACGTCATGCTCAGTATCATAACCATAGTGAAGAAAGTAACACACAACCATCATAAATATAATTTAAAAGGTTACATCGTTGCAAAAAAATACATGTTTCCAAATAAATTACATATGATGTCAAAATAGTTCAAAAGAAATCTGCGCCTTAGCGTCTTGCCTGAAAAAAATTTGTGGTTACCTGTATTACTGAATACATGAGAATACAACTTGTTTTTGAAAGAGTATCAGCATAAAGCTGGTGAGTTCATAAGCAATTTATGAGTGAAAAATGAATGTTGTTCATATAAGTTTGTTACAAGTTTGTTTCCAGAAAATCAAATATTTTCTAAAGGTTTGTTGTAGTCTTAACTGAACCAAGACTTAGTATATGTAAGTAAATCGTCATACTTGTGTGTGTGGTTTATATTTAAATAAAACTCCTTAAATCCCCGTGAACGGTGTGTTTTGTTAATTCCCCAAGTGAGATGTTATAATCATGCTAAAACTCGAAGACCTCGTACTCGACGTTCTTCAGGCGTCGGAATGTTATGACACTTGTCACCCCAGACCTGTCGGTCTAGCTGTTGCAAGCAGCTTAGGTGCGGGTTTGTCAGACCCAATATAGATCTATACACAACTATCATGCTCTCCCTCCAAGAGATTCTGATTACAACTACAAGACTTTTCTGTGGTACTTAAGAGTACCCCGAAGGTGAATGTCTTACAAATTTATTCATTAACAAGTTCACGTTGTTTGTAATGAAATACCCGTTTTGTAAATCGATTGTATTACCATTTATTTGTTAAATGAGGTGTTCGAACTATACCTATTATAGTTTATCAGTTGTGTGTTATGATTTAATGAAACCTTGATATGCATGCCTTTGTATTTCAAAGAAAATGACATTGAAACTACTAAGTGTAAATCTTACACACCTTGCTCAGCATGTTACAAGGTGTGAATAACTCTTAAACTTGTGTTTGACAGTTTTACCCTTAACTATCACTGTTTTAGAATATTTATAGAAAAATCAACCTAAGTAGAAAACTGAATCTGTAAACTCTGAGAGTTTGCAAAAATAGTCTACTGTATTCATAAATTTTCCTATAATTTTTGCTGGTGTCAAACTAGTGTGAAAATTTTCATCTTCACAACCTGGTCCGACTTTGTTGCTGCAGTGATAGGCAGTTTTGTAAAAATCACCATAAATTGTAGAAAACTCGTATGAAGATGTGCAAGTAGTCATTTTAAATTTATAAACCTGAACTATTTGCATATTAAACAATTTTGAAAAATATTAAGTTTAAGTTGGGTAAAACAGTTCGTGAACAGGTCACAACTTTTCTATTGTAAGCCGTCAAGTTAAGTTTTAAATATGTTTTGATGTTTTAACTTGTATTCCCCCCCTGAAAACTAAAGAAAATTGGAAAATGTAGGGGTATGAACTCACCTTGAGTGATTTCTTGAAGAGTGGAAGGTTGAAGACGAGGAGTATCAAGTCAAGAACACTTATTGAACACGTGAAAACTTGGATGATCCTAAGAACGATTCTTTGGTGTTAAAATGTGGGTAGATGATACAAGAGTGTTAGGAAAATATGGAATAACACTTGAGTTTAGATGAAATGCTTACCAAAAAATGAAGTAGTAGCTCAAGAACACTTCCAAAAAGTGGTTGGAAGTAGAGAGAAAAGAAGCTTTCTTGAGGGGTAAGAGAAGTGTGTAAGTGAAGGGAATGATCAAGGAATTCAAGAAGTTACTCCAGGGGTTTCTTTATATAGATGTTGCTGGAGCAAGTTGCAAAGTTGAAATGATGTTTACCTTGGTTTGTGTGATGTGGATAATATTGGGCAAATGAGGAGGTGATACATGGAGGCAAGTGGGCACACTTGACCCACTTGTGGTGTAAATATCCTTAGATATTTCTCTTAATGTAAAATAATGATTTGTAATTAATAAATCCTTGATAAATGGATAAAATATTAGTTTAGGGAGTTCAGAATGATAAAAATATGAATTTGGTGAAAAATCCCCGTCAAAAACGTCAAAAACGGGCTTAAGAAGTGAAAGTGGTCGAAAACCGGACAATAGAAGCGAACCTGCGAGGTTCGGTCCTTAGGAGGTGAGAACCGAGAGAAGGGAGAAGGAGGAACCGAAAGTGGGAGAAGGAACCGAAGGGGAAGGCTCGGGCCCGAAGGTGAGAGGGAACCAAAATGGACCGAGGGCTCGGTTCCTTTCGGGTGCAAGAGGGTTCGGTCTGAGATGCTAGGTTCGGTTCTGACAGTTCGGTTCGGTCGTGAGCAGTTCGGTCCTGATGGACCTTTGGTCCTAATAGGAGGGTTCGGCTCTAAGAGGTTCGGTTCCTAAGAGGTTCGGTTCCTAAGAGGGTTTCGGCCCTATTTAGCTGTTTTTCGATATAACTCCCTGATTCAAGCGGTTTTTGGCCAAGTTAAGGGTCGGGATGACCCGGATGACTATAAAAAGTTGTGAGAGATCATGAGAGAGATTTGGGAGAGATTTAATTTTAGCCATTATTATCGTATAATCTTGCAATGCAAGGTTTGTGAACCCCGTTATGCTTCGTTTATGATTGTTTTAAGTCCCCAAAAGGGTCCATAGTCGTATTTCGATGCGTTTAACTCCCTTTTTAGGGTTTTACATTGATAAACACATAGATTCTCCGAGACACTTGAATTCTTGACATACAAATGCACATTTCTTATACATAGAATAAGTTTTAACATACACGTACTAGTTAAGTTTGACCGGTTTGACTTGTTGACTTTGACTTGTTGACTTGTCGACTTTGACTTGAATTTGTCGGTTGTCACATTATCCCCCCGTTAGAAGGAATTTCGTCCCGAAATTTGCATTTTGAGTGGGAATTCAAGGGTTGGGAAATAGATGTGGGTACTTTTGTTTCATTTGCTCCTCACGTTCCCAATTAAATTCGGGTCCTCGCTTGGCGTTCCAACGGACCTTTACGATGGGAATGCGACTTTGTTTCGTCGATTTTACCTCTCGATCCATGATTTCAACAGGTTCCTCTACGAAGTGGAGGTTCTCATTGATCTCAATTTCTTCTAAAGGAATCACAAGGGTCTCATCCGACAAACATTTCTTTAAGTTTGACACATGAAAGGTAGGATGAACATGATTGAGTTCCTGTGGTAATCGTAGCTTGTATTCCACCAGGCCAATCCTGGTGAGGATTTCGAATGGTCCGATATACCTCGGATTTAATTTCCCACGTTTTCCAAAACGTATTAATCCCTTCAAAGGTGATACCCTTAGTAGTACTCGATCCCCAACTTAGAACTCCAAGGGCTTTCGTCTCTTATCTGCGTAGCTCTTTTGTCTGTCTTGCGATGCCTTCATTCGTTCTCGAATTTGGACGATCTTTTATGTTGTTTCCCTCTTGTGAACTTTTCAATCCATGAATGGATTTGGTGATCGATTTCTAATCAATTTCACTGACGACTTTTATTCATTATTGTTGAAACTTTTGATTTGCTCAAATTTGTTCATAGTGAAGATTGAGATTTTCGACAAAATGAAATCATCATTAAACTTTCATTGTGCTAAGAAATTGAGTTTTGTAAACCAAGTCTGCTTGGAACATCTTAGGAGTTATGGAATTGATTTACAACTCATTCCAACAAAAACACTCACTCGTCATTATTATGTTTCTTGCGGCACAAGATCACCTGGTCACTTGGATCTATCTTTTGATGTTCGAGGTAGCCTTCGTATTCTCTAATGGGATAGGGTCTCCTGGCCACTAGCTGAATGTCGATAGTACAAGTTTTTCAAGAGGATAAAATAGACCCTTCAGTATATTATATTATGTTTTAAAAGAACTATTTAATTTATAAAATTTTGGAATTATGCTCACTGCAACAAATATATATTGAATAGATATATTTTCCAACCAAACAAGTGGATTAAATATTTTCATTAGACTAAGGATGTAATGGTTTGTCCTTATCTAAAAGGTATGAAGTTATGGAGCTTATGTTTGACAATGAGCTTAACCACTCTAGCATCTACTAATTATATTTATGTAGAGTATCCTAAATGATTGATTAGGATGAAGTTTCTCCTAATCCCACTAATTTTCATTCCAGAATACAAGTGCTTAGAAAGTTTTTTTTCTAAGTGGGAGAAATTTGGAACTTTAAGAGCTAAAGATCCATAAGATAAATGCATCATAGTTTGGAACTAGCAAGTTTTCAACTGTTGTTGAATCTTTGTAGTAGTTGATTAGAAACTAATAAAACACATAGAGATGCATTCATGTTTTATTATCAAGTATGGGCTTGATTAATCTTCAGCGATATAGTTTGACGATAAAGAGTAAGTGAGTTTTCAAAGGATAAAACATACATGAATGAAAATCCTTCTAGATTTAAGCTAACATATCAAAGTAAGAATCTTCTTTCTTATAAGATAATTACATAGTGTGATTTAATTATAAATCAAGAAGACTCTTGTGTTTTATACAGAGGTAGTGGGGGTGCAGTAACATTCCTAGTCTTATATGTAGTCGACATACTAATTCTTGGAATAAATATCTATATAAATAGATCATGGCAACTAAAAGTATTAATTAAAACTGCATTGATTGTCAAGGATCTTAAAGATCTTAAGATATAAGACTCTAAGAGAGTTTATTTTGTTGAATGCCACATGACATTATTTTTAACACTCCTCAAAATCCTAGTAAAATGCTTTGAACTAGATAATATGATTGTATTCCAAATAAGTCATATGCTTAGAGCATGTGGAATGATACCAGTATGATTCGAGAATAAGTCATTGTGTGACTTAATGGAACATTCTAAAGTACTTGCAAGAACTATAGACATATTCCTAATCTACAGAGTATGTGAAAGAAAGCTATGTTTAAAGCTGTTACACATGTGCTAAACTTCCAAATAGATTCAGATGATTCTTAATCACAATCGGGCGTGTTTTCATTATGAATGATTAGAAATTTACATGGATAGTGTTTCCATGTAGTTTTTAATTACGGTTACGCATCAGAGTTAGAGTACATTGTGGTTTGGATAACCACATACAAAGATGCTTAATGTTTATTTCATTATGACTATGAGTAATCCCATTACGCAAGTATTGGTATCTAAGTCATATTTAAGCATCTAATACATTCTCAATAGTTTTCTTTATATATTAGTTATATATATATACAACTGAATATGTTTGTATTCGCAAAGTTTATACAAATCAAGTTTGACAAATCTACTTAGCAAAGCTCCTTAGCTAAAGCATGAAAGTCAAGCTAGTGCTAAAGTAACTTGTTGATATAAGCATATGCATTTGATTGAAATTTAGTATTTGGATATTGGAACAATAAAAGCAACATCTATTATAATGAATTGATATATTGGATATGAGTCTTTCATTAAATAATTGTTGTGTTCTATATTAGCATGTTTAAATCCTTGAATAACTAGGTTATTCTAAATGTCCATAATCGTTCATAGTTGTGGGAACATCTATTAGGTAAGACTAATATGAGTGGATTGGTGGATTCTCATGGAGATGAGAATAGAAAGAGTTGCTACCAACTTCATATGTACTTGATTAGGAGAATAAGTATTGGACTTGACCAACATCAAAATCGCTTTATTGATCGTAGTCAAGAGTGATGTTTTGATGAAGGTTGTACCTTTGTATTCTTAGACCTGAGGTACATATTTGGGACTTGAAGTGTAGGGATTGTTGTGCCTTTACATGGTTTAACGCTGTTCCGTAAAAGGCAGTCATAAGGGCCACTGTTGGGTATGACATGAACGAAATTGATGGGCGTATGTAATCAAGATGGGATTTGTCCCTTTTATTTGTTGAGAGTTAAACATCTAAGGCCTTACTCAAAGTTGAACACTGAAACAGATTGATGGCCATCCATATCTCATGTTCTACATGATTTCTGATACAAATGAATAATTGATACCACACCTTTAGTAACAATTGTAGCTTAGAGCTCATCGATTTGGTTGTTGATGAGATGGTACCCTTCATATGTTCTTAGGCACAGTAGCTCATTGCTAGACATCAGCTACCGTCTATGTCAGTCTATAATGAATGTTGTGCAATTGGGAGATTGTTGAATCTATATGCCCAAGAATCATTATTGAGTGGCATTTCTAATAATATATGATCCTATAGGGTCACACCTTTATGAAGTTGGCACATTTTGTATGTTTATTATTAATGTGATTATTAATAAATAATATCAATTCTTGTATTTAATTAGGGAATAATTATTTTTTTGTGAAAATAATAATATAAGGGAGTATACTAGTTATTATTTAATATGGTATTAATTAATAAGTCATGCACAACCTTTTGGACTAGTTGGATTCTTTTGTCTTTTTCCTAAAGACAAACTTTATATTTTATAAACTTTGAAATTATAAAAATTAAAGAATCTTTCTTATTTTAAAGGGTATGCCTGAAAATATTAAATAAAGATGGAGGTTGCTTGTCAACCTCCATGCCTTGTCTTCCATGCTCCTTGTACTAGCTATTACTTTAGAGTTTTTTAATGGTGAGGATTTATTTTGCATGGGATATTTAAATAAGTGTCTTGCATGAGTTTTTGGCTAGTTGATTTATGTATTAAAACACTCACTTTTTCCCTATTTTCTCATGAAAAATCGTAAGTAGCATGGACCTACTTCTCTTGCTTTATTTTTGAAGATTATTCAAGTCTTTGGTAGGTTAAAGTGCTTCTCCTTTAGTGCTTATTTGAGTTAAGCACTTAAAGGCTTAAGAAGTACTTTATACAAGAAAGAATTAGCATTCTAAGTGCCTTACTCTTGATGGTGGATACTTGTAGAGAAGATCATATTCTTTGATCTTTCCATCTTCATCAACACCCCAAAACCAAGTGGGTTTAAAGGCTTCAAAGGTTATCATTCTAAAAACTCTTAGGTTGTTTTTATTTCATTCTAACCTCTATAAATGGATCCTTGATGATTTGGTTTTGTTATAAACTAAAAATAAACTTGTTATTTTTTAAAGACTACCGTTAGTGGTTTTTGTGAAAGAAAAACTTATATTTTGTATCAAAACCCATTAGATTGTAGGTTAAGGATCTATTCAGTAACTGCATGCTAGAATTGCCTAATCTGTATAGATGCCTCATATTCCTTATACATGTACTATTATATGTTTTTTGAAATATTTAATTATTGTTAGTGAAGGATTGATTCGACTGCAAGTATGCTAGTAGCAAAGAATCCTAAAGAGAGTCTAAGAAGTGTAGTAGCATGCATATGGATAGATGTTTGCATGCATGATAGGAGATTAGTGGAGTGATACGAAGTGACTTGGGAGTCTTGGAATAGTCGTTGGATAGAGTATGGATAGGTGTGGAAGGTAGTATTAGGCATGTACTAATGAAAGCACAGGATCCATACCTGGGTCAAGGAAGTGTTATAGGAATACCAAGGAACTTGCCGGTAGGTATGAATAGTGTGGATTAGCATTGTGCATCAATTTGATTCATTTCTGTTATCTTTTTTATTCGGGATGGCGACCTTTCGTGTTGAAAATTCAAGTCTAAGTGAGAGAGATGTCTGCAACATCATCGCTGCATACGTTTCGAGGTTCATAATAGAGGATCTATCTGGTTTGGTTAGCACAATCAGTGATGATTTGATTTCGTAATTCGATAAGCACCTTAGGATTTTACGGGTCTAGTTGAAGGTCGGACTTCAATGGGGCCATAAGGTTACCTTCAAGGATTTTGATGCTTGTGGAGCTCCTCATTTCTTTGGATGATGGAGCCTTTCATCTGTATGCATTGGAGTACTCGGCCATAATAGCAGACTAGTCAGCTGACCGAGCTATCGATTGGTGGCGTGAGGTTGTTGAAAGCCTCAAACCAGGTGTAGTTGAGTCTATATCATGAGGGATTTTGTTGCCAAGTTCAAGAGATAGTTTGTGCTAGTGATCGAGGTTCAACAGTTGGCTCAAGAGTATTTGGCACTTGATCAGACTATAGAGACGGTGGCTCAGAATACCGCCAAGTTTAGAGTGAGAGATTTGTTTTGCACACAATATGCAGCTATGAAGGAGATGTGGATGAATCGCTACCATGATATGCTGAGGGCGGAGATCCGGGAGTTCATGAGCATTTCTTAGCATAAGACTCTTTCCGGTTTAGTAGAGGCAGCTAGGGACAAAGAGATGGAGTTGGAGATCCAACAATAGAAGAGGAGGCAGGATTAGACTCACACCTCATCAGCAGCAATCAAGAGGCCAGGGTGACTAGCATTTAGTTAGGAGATCGATAGACTAACGAGTTTTGCGTTCGATGTGGTTTGGCTCACTGGGGTATTTGTCATGCACCAATTTCTGGATGTTTTTGATACAGTCAGGAGGGTCACTACAACCAGGACTGTATTTAGAGGGATTCGAGGGTGTGTTTCATTTGTACTCAGTTAGTTCATGTTAAGGATGATTGTCCTCTAAGAGCCGTTGAGATGGTTTTGGATCCAACACCTTTAGCTTGGCAATTACCGGATGGACGGTACAAGATATCTGGACTCCCAAGGGTTGGGGTTTGTGTTATCGGTTTCTTTAGTTCGGTCGGTGCAACATTTTTGGTGTCATCAACGCCTTTTATTCATTTTTTCGTTGTTTCAATTGTAATCCTGGATGATATGTTGAATGGTATTGTTTTAATCAAATTTGTTTCTATATTAAATGGTTATTTGTGATTAGATGGCTTGTTGTTTTGGTATTGTAGACATATGTTGGACTTCTTTGGTCATTTTTTGAAGGATTCAGATTCTCTTACGCCTTCTAATCTTAGGCGTGGTTGTTAAGAACCAAGTGACAAAGTTACTTTATTGGCTAGGAATTTTGTATGGATATGAAGTCATCAGTGTCTAGCCAATTCCAAGTGGGGGAGAATCGCATTATCAGATGGAAAGATTTCAGAGTATAGGACATCCCAAAGTTACTTATTCAAGGATAAAGGATAACGGGTTTGGGTCATTTTCAGGAATGAAGTTTATGCATGGATTATTGTTCCGTGGTCAGTTGTGACCAAAGAAGAAGACGTTGAGGATTCAAAAGCCGGTGTATATGTAATTTTTTTTTACTTGTTATTGTGACTGTTTATCGAATCATTTTCAAATAGCTGAAGCGACTACCCAAGCCTTAGATATTGATTTTTATTGTGGCTTTTATTGTATATCATTGTTTATGTTTTGTGCGTATCTTTCTTTGTGAATAGTATTGTTGTCTGTCTTTAGCTATTGGAAAATGATTCGACTTTTGTCTGGGTACCTTTCCTTTATTGTTTTCATAATAGTTTTAGTTAAGTTGTAGTACTTGGCCATTATAGAAGACTAGTCGGTTGACCGAGCTGTTTGTGAAGAATAAGTCTATTCTTGGGTTAAGCAACTAGCCTTGGTCAAGCTGTAGTACTTGGCCATTATAGCAGACTAGTCGGCTACCGATCTGTATGTAAAATAATAAGTGTATTCTTGGGCTAAAAAGGTAGCCTTTTCAAGTTGTAGTACTTGGCCATTATAGCAGACTAGTTGGCTGACCGAGTTGTCTATAAAGAATAAGTGTATTCTTGGGCTAAGCAGGTACCCTAGGTCAAGTTGTAGTACTTGGACATTATAGAATACTAGTCGGTTGACCGATATATCTATAAAGAATAAGTGTATTCTAGGGCTAAGTAGGTAGCCTTGGTCAAGTTGTACTTGGCCATTATAGTAGATTAGTCGGTTGACCGAGCTGTTTGTAAAGAATAAGTGTATTCTTGGGCTAAGTAGGTAGTCGTGGTCATGTTCTGTACTTGTCCATTTCAATAGACTAGTCAGCTAACCGAACTGTCTTTGAAGAATAAGTGTATTCTTGGGCTAAACAGTTAGCCTTGGTCACGTTGTAGTACTTGACCATTATAGCAGACCCGTCGGATAACCGATATGTCTGTAAAGAATAAGTGTATTCTTGGGCTAAGAAGGTAGCCTTAGTTAAGTTGTAGTACTTGGCCATTCTAGCAGACTAGTCAGTTGACTAAGCTGTGTTTAAAGAATAAGTGTATTCTTCGGCTAAGCATGTAGCCTTGGTCAAGTTGTAGTACTTGGCCATTATAGTAGACTAGTTGGCTAACTGATCTATCTATGAAGAATAAGTCTATTCTTGAGTTAAGGAGGTAGCCTTGGTTATGTTGTGGTACTTGGATATTATAGCAGACTAGTCGGATGACCGAGCTGTCTGTAAAAAGAATAAGTGTATTCTTGGGCTAAGCATGTAGACTTGGTAAAGTTGTAGTACTTGGGCATTATAGCAGACTAGTCGGCTGACCGAGTTGTCTGTAAAGAATAAGTGTATTTCTCAATGTATTTATGGGAACACCTTTCTTTTCATTTCTCGTGAATAGAGTGATTATCGCTCTTTTTTTATCTACACTCTTGCACTTTGTAGGTCCTACTTATTGCTTTTTACTTGGCCGCTCATGCTTATAAGTGGAAGGTTACCGCCTCGCTCCTCTTGTGCTTACTCTTCATCGGCAGGTTTGGCTGATACAACTTACTTCTTCTCTATTCATTGTTGCTTAGTCCCCCAAGATAGAACTTCGATGGTATGTTTCTTCGTCGATCAGTTATCTTCGATGGTTACGACTGTTTGCTTCATTTCCTCATTATATACTTCTAGTAGATTCTTCATTGTCGTTTTGCTTTTTTGTTCCAACTTTCTTGTCCATGCCTTGCTTTCTGGTCCGATAATTCTATCTTGTCTTTATTTTCATTCCTCTTGTTGTCCTTTACCTTATCCGAATTCTTGAGTGAGGATTTTACTTTAGTTTGTATTTCTACAACTTCGGTTTGGCCTCCCTTCTTCATTCCTTCAGGTTCCCTATTGTTAGTTCTTACTATACTTATTGTCCATTTGAATCCATTTACATTTACAGATGTGTCCTCTTCTTTACATACCATGTTGCTTGTTCCACCAACATTGATACTACTTACATTAAACACTAGTTACCTTCGAAAGTATTGATGTTGGCCTTTCGATTTCCCTCAAAGTCCCCCTTGGATTCGTCCGAATTTCCTTTTACTATTGACATTCTACTTTCCTTCTCCGTTTTAAGGTTGTCGAAACCTTCGTTTGTATTATTTTTAATATGTACTTGATCTGTTTGTCCTCCCCTTCTTTTTTTGTCGGTATCGTTCCTACTCCCGACATTGTGTGAGATTTGACCACACCATGGATGGTTGATGTTATGGCCTTGAACTTATGCATTTTCTTCCTTCCAAATATTACATCGTATGGTGATGACGCATTTATGATGACAAAACGCACGAGTTTAGTGGTTTTTATTCCGATGTAGTGATCTATCAGGGTTAATGGTAGCGTGATCCTACCTTCTGGCCCCATATTGTGGCTAGCAAAACTAATCAAATGGCTATCAGGTGGTTCGACCTTATTCTGCACATATCTTGGTGGTTGTTTGTAAAAATTCTTGTACATGACGATGGTAGAGCTTCCATTGTCTACGTACATTTCATTTACATAATTATTGCCCATGAACCCTCTGATTATAGTTGGTTCATCCCCTTTGTGATTGTTATTGTTTTAGTCCCATTCGTCAAATGTGAACTTATAGTATACTCATTCCCCATTTACTTCATGTTGGTCTGCTTTTCGGAACATGAAAATCTTATTCTTCCCCGGTACTTTCGCCTTTAGCTTAATGGTTGCTATACTTTCTAGGTGTTTGGACCAAAGTCCCTTTATCATTTCGGTCAGTTGTCCTGATTGCATCCTATTTTCTAACTCACGCCCCAGCATAATGTGTTCGATGGTGTCATGCCCAGTTGATTCATGAAATTCACAGTACCTTTTCTGGTCCTTATTTCCTGATTTTTCTTGTGTCTTTTCCCCCATTATTTTTGTTCTCACCAACTATTGCCACCTCATTGCGACCATTATTCCTTTTCATCATGGGGCTACGACTTTGGTTGGGGAGGCGATTAGGAGGAATTTTCCTCGTATTTTGGTACCTCGTGTTTTCTGAGGATTGGGTCCTTGCATCTGGTGCGCGATTATTATTAATTTTTTCACGTTCGTTGGTTTTTAACTTTTTTGTTGCCACTTATTCTTGTTTCATATCGAGATGGACTCTTTCCATCATATCTTTCATAGATTTGGGTTTTTTCTTACTAGTTTCTTGAACATTACCCCTATTCGTAACTCATATGTGAATGCAACAATCACCATATTATCTACTTTCTCCACTATGTTTAGTGTGGCTATAGTGAAGCGACACATGAATGCACTTAAAGACTCACCTTCTCATTGTCTACATCCTAGGATAGCTTGTGTATCTGCCGTGTATCTTCATTTTTGAATGAAATGTTCGACAAATTCTTCCATTAACTTATTAAAATCATGTATGCTTTCTGCTAGTAAGATTTTGTACCATAATCGTGCTGCTCCTGATTAGATTGTGGGGAAGAAAATGCACCAATACTTTTCGTCTAAATAGTAAGCATCCATCGCCCACTTGTAATTTTCAATGTGATCATCGGGATCCCCCGTTCCATCATACTTTGAAATTTCTGGTATGTTTGTTCCATCTAGTAATTGGTACTCTCCTATTTTCTTTGCTAGGAATGAGTTGTGCGACCTCAAAACCCTGCCGACATTATCATTCCCGTGCAGGTTCCTCTAGCCACTTTTATTTGTCGTCTATGCTATTTGACAGGTATACGACATCGTTTGGTCCCTTGGTATAGTTTGCAAAGTACATGTTTGCTGATGTTGAGGGGGGGGGGGAATATGCTTGATAGTGTGCGTATGGGAATGGAGGTGGAAATGGTATGTATGGTGGTGCATGTGGTTGTGTCAGTGTTGTCGTTGTAAGATATTGTAGTAAAGGTGGTAAGGCTTGTACCGCTAGCTCATTATTCTTGGTCGTCGTCTTGGTTGGTCTGTTGAATATGTTCCGCCCCCTAGTGCTTGAGCTTCTACTTGTCTCTACTAATACTGGATTTATTGTCTAGCTTTCTTTCCTCTTCCTCATATATGATGATTTATCTCTTCTTTTGGCTGGCTATTCCGTGGAGAAGGTAGTAGTACAGGTGGTTCGGATGAGGAAGCTATTGTTGTCCTTGTCATTCGTGTCGTTACATTAATTTTCGTGAATTTCAGGATCAGATTGATAGGACTGAAAGGCGATCCGGACTGAGGGCATGAGGTTGGTTGCTGCTCTTGCATTTTCTCCCACAGATGTAGCCAATGTTGCTACGTGAAGTTTCTAGGCATGTTGATAGCTATTCTGTTGGGACTTCGTCTAATGAACGCTTAGGAAATCACATTGCATGAAATGAACAAACACTAGGCTAAAAAGCCATACCGAGGGGTGAACCCCGGTATTACTCTCCGATGCCTAAATTAGATATTGCTTTGCACATTTTAGAGATATGTTGCTTAAGAACTGCTCCCTTTAGGAGACGAGATTACCTTTTTTTATAGGTGAAGTCTAATACAGTTTATAGCTTTCCTATTCGTGTTTTTCTTTCATACATCGGTTACAAGGGTAGAACTCTTTTAATAAAATAATCCTTCCTTTTCTGTGTTTCCTGGGATGTTGTTTAGGAAATCTTATACGGAAGATTCATCATGTAGATTATTTGTTCGACCGAATAAGAGGTATCCGGCATGTATGTATTGTTTGCGATTTTTGATTTGTCTTTTACCGACCTATGTGTTTATGGGTCGTTCCCCATACACCATTAGTGGCTTTGTGTCACACCCCCAAACCGGAACGGCGAAAATGTTTGGGGGCGAAGGACGTCATATGTAGTATCACAACACATGCATCATAGTAATCAAAGTAAGAAACAACCATTGCATTAATAATCAAGTGTTTACAATGTATTAGATTCACAAAAGATTGACTCCAAAGTAAATAACAAAACAAGACATGAAGCTACTATGCTCCATCTTCTGAATCCTTGAGCGCATACTTGTCTACTAGTTCCCTGAGAATACAAGTTATTTTGAAAGAGTAGATCAGCATTTATGCTGGTGAGTTCATAAGTATTTTAGTGATGTAAAGTAAATTGTAAGTTCTTTTAGAAAAGTTCGCCTGTTCCTCCAGAAAATCCTATATTTTCTGATGTGATGAATAATAAGTAAAAATGACTCTACAATTCCTTCTATGAGTACTAAATGGATACAGGTTATATAAAACCCAGAGTAAACAGACAATCGGTTGTGTGAATCTGCCCTAAGCCCACAACCAAACAAGGAACAGGAAATGAGGCGGAAGTCACACATCCCATTGTTTATTAGATCTTCATTGTATATAACCTTGGCGTATTCATTTGGTACTTACGGAGTTAACTGTAATAGTTCCTTTATATTTGATGAAAACGTTCTTTAAGAAAATCATATATTTCCTTTAGTAAAAATGATAACCATAATAGTTCCTTCTATAATCACTTAGTTTATACTAGCTATATATAATCTAGTATCGAACGGACAGTTAAATGTATGAATCTGCCCTATGTCCACAACCAAACAAGGAATAGGAAATGAGGCGGAAAACACACATTCAACTTCCTATCGGATATTAATTATATATAACCATGATGTATAAGCTAAGGGATTATAGACTTAACCATTTAAGGTCCTTTTAGTTATACTGATTTAGTGATACGTATCAAACCTTTTACAGATAATTTTCTAGTTTTATCTACTTAATGTTCTATCTGAAAAGTATGTTTTTATACTAGAAAACGGTTTACTGAATTTGTATGCTATGACCTGACCCAAACCTGTTACTCCCTATGATTAATTGGTGTATACATGATATATATATAGCTAAGATCGAATAGATAGTAGATTATGTGTATCTGCTCTAAGCCCACAACCAAACAAGGAACATGAAATGAAGCGGAAAGCACACATCCTACTTCCTGTCAGATCCGATTAATATATATCCCTGATGTATCTACCGCGGAATCATAAAGTTAGCATTATAGGCCCCCTTCTAACCGAATGTACTATGACCCAATTGTTTTGTTTGTTTGTTCTCTTGTAAGAATGTATGTTTTCCCAAGTTTTCTGACTATCTTTACTAGAAAATAGTTTGCATTACCTTTTATGTGAGAATATCACTATATGAATGTAATGGGAAAAATGAAAGTATACAATAGTATTGTATAAAATAACTACTTAATTACTAACTACCTTAAAACCAATAAGTTTAATTAAGGTTAAAATGTGATGAGGTTATAACCATGCTCGATTGACTAGTATAAAACACGACGGTCAAAAGACGTCAAAATGGGTATGACATTTGTCACCCGTAGACCTGCAGGTCCCACTGTAGCTAGCACCAAGGTGTAGGATGGTCAATCCCATAGAGATCTATACACAAACTCACGCTCTCCCTCCAGGAGACTCTGGTTACAAAACGTGACACAACAAGTATATTGTTATGCCATGAAGTAGTGGCTCACATTAATGTTATCTTGTTCTTGTTATAGTATATTCCTTCTGTTCTAGTTATAGTATGTTCCGTCTTGTTTATAGTATGTTCCTTCTCGTTCTAGTTATAGTATGTTCCTTCTTCTTCAAATTATAGTATGTTACTTCTTGTTCTAGTTATAGTATGTTTGAACTGACTCATGTAACTTTCACTGTTCTAGAAATAGTAGTAGTAACCCTCTAAACTATACCTATTATAGTTTACTAGTACGTTTGTTTGAACTGTTACTGGCCTGTAGAAAACACTCAATTATCTACTGAGTTAAGCATGTACTTTAAGGATGAAGTTTTATAAACAACAAACTAACATCTTTAAAAAGAATTTTTGAATTGATTTGATCACTTATAAAAGCATAAGAAATCCTTTAATGTGATGGTTATCATAGGTAAATATTTACATAATATCATTGTGTTCAACTTGTATTCCTCCCCTTAAAAGCATTTAAAGCATTTAAAAGATTGATTATAGGGGTATGAACTCACCTTATGTGGGTGATTCAACTGAAGATTTGAGTAAGGATGAGAAGTTCCACGAATGAAGTCCCGAGGCACAAACGAGTCCTAAATGACATATAAAGGCATATATTGGCATGTAATTAGTTTATCTAACTACAAAGGAGATTGGGAAACAACCTAGGATGCAAGAACAACTCACCAAAACATTGCTAGAAGCAAGTTAGAAGATTGAAGGTGGGTTCACGGCCCTATGGTGTGATCACGGCCCAAGAACACATGAAGTGTTCACGGCCCAACAAGGTTCACGGCCCAAATGATGGGTGGTTCACGACCCAAGATGATGATTCAAGGCCCAACAAGGTGGTTCATAGCCTAACTTGATGTTCACGGCCCAAAGATGAGTGGTTCACGGCCCAAAAAAGTGAAGAACACTTGAAGATCTAGGTTTTTTGGCAAGTGTTTGAAGATCCTAAGTTGTATTCTAAGGAGATACAAAGGAAAGAGGGTGAAAAGAGTGAAAATGGTGTTCTTGATATATGATACTTGAGAGAGAAATGGGTTGTTTGCGGCCAAGAGAAGAAGAAGTGGGGAATAAATGAAAGAAAGGTACTTATATGGGAGGGGTTCACGGCCACACTTGGGTTCACGGCCGTGAACACCCTTTGATGGGTTTTCTGGTTCGATTTCATTCCTCTAATACTAAGCTAACACTTCTCAATATTCAATCCATAAGTGTACTGGGCTTAGAACTCATTAAAATAACCCTTGACAAGGCTAAAAAGGCAATAGAAATAAGTCTCACATTTGGTTGATTGGATAGACTTTACAAGATAGGAATTTACGGGTTGTCACATCATCCCCCCGTTAGATGGAATTTCGTCCCGAAATTAGCTTTCTTAGCAGTACACCTGGGGTCGTGCTCCTCTGAATGGCAGGATATCTACTCGTAGATCTGGGCAACTTTGCCCTGACGCTCATGATAGGATTCATACCTGGTCCATCTATCATCACCTCGTGTATACAAGTCGTATATAATAAAGATTAGTAAGACGGTCGGATGTGCGACTCTGCCCCAGGTCCACAACCAAACAAGGAACTGGAGATAGGGCGGAAACACACATATTAAATCCACATAATCATAATTATATACCACCCTCGCGTATACACTTAATAGTGATAGGTGGGCTGTATTCGTCCCTAGCCTCTATGCTTGAACCTGATCTGTTGGACGAGTGGTAGTTCGGGAAGGTATGCTGAGTATACGGTGGCAAGGTTTCGGAGGGCAAGGTACTCCTCGCATGAGTACTTCGGGGTCAAGAATATGAGGGAGACGATTCTGAGGTCTAGGCCGGGCTGTCGTTACGAATGATGAGGGTTTCGTTGATCGGTCGGTTAAGGCGATGAAATTTCGAAACACATGAACTTGGTATGGTGAGGACCACGCCAATCTATGACAAATTATAATAACGGACTCTCTACAGAAACAAATGTTAGGCCGATTTGAAAGAAACGTTTGTTATACGATGGCGTATCCCCAGTGTACTCAACAATGTATTCTGTGTAGACTTTCTAGTGCTTTCAATTTTCTCCTTGATATTACCACTGCCATGCCGTACCGCGATAAGGGAGTACTAATAGTGAAAATGCTTTGATAACTAGTGTCGATACTCTATATTATGATCCTCCTTGGTGCCTCTATGATCGCCTGACATATACAAGTTATGTATAATTTAATATGAATAAGACGGTCGAATGAGTGACTTTGTCCTAGATCCACAACCAAAAAAGGAACAGGAATTAAGGAGGAATCACTCACTCTAAGTCTGCAAAATCTTAGTTATGCACAACCCTGATGTACATACTAAGCCATCATAGTTCACCTGTACAGATCTTTAGTTCTCTTATAAATGTTGTGACTTGTTCAGACCAGTGAGTTATTATAATTACTTTTAATATCCCCAATTTTAATCTTATATTAAATATAAATTAACTTTTTAAAGTAATTGTTCTATTTCGAAGACGTACCGCTACTCGCAGGTGATTCCGGGGTAGTTTCTCCTGCGGTGATCATCATAATTTGTCCATCCGCGCGAGAGTTCTTCGTTATCGGGCAGTCCTTCTTGTAGTGCCCAGTCTCACCACAGCCATAGCATGACTGGTTTAGTTCAACTCCGGGGACTTGGGAGATCGGTTGTGCCAGTGCCCTATAGAAACGGGCAGTGTTCCCGTTCATGCGGAAATTCACGCACTGCATTTCTCGGCATACTCCAGTGTGGTGGTACTTACACTTACCACACTTAGGGAGAGTTCTAGCATATCGACTGGCAGATGCTGGAGTGACGGGTGTTGTGGCGGCGTGTACAGTAACTGTTTGTTGCTCCTGTGGGGTTCCTGTGTCGTTCGCTCCTTCCTCTTGTTCCCCGAATTCCGTTTATAGTCCCCTCCCTTTGATGGCTCGGGAACGGGGACCACCACGCCATGGCGGACTCCATGGTCAATGAGTCGCTGGGACAGGCGTTTGGCGCTATCGAAGGTAGTTGGGTTAGAAGACAGTACATCCCCTTGAATCGGGGTAGCTAAACCCTAGATGTACTTTTCTATCTTCTTACTCTCCGGGGTAACCTTCGCGGGGCATAGTGCTGCCAGGTCGCTAAACCTGTCAGTGTATGCCACTATATCTGAGCCGACCATGGTATGCTCCCATAGCTCTTGCTCCAGCTTTTGAACTTCGCCCCAAGGGCAGTATTCTTCCAACATCAACTCTTTCAGGTTCTCCCAACCTATAGAGTTTGCCACTGGTAGGGTCAGTGACTTAACATGGCCATTCCAACATGTTAGGGCTCTGTTAGAGAATGTGCAGGCAGCAAACTTCACTTTACTCCCTTCAAGGCACAAACAGATTTCGAAAACGGAATCTGTTTTCTCGAACCATCACATCAGAGCAATGACTCCTCCATTTCCATTAAAGGATTTGGGTTTGATGTTCATGAAGTCCTTGTACGAACACTCCCGTGGGTGTCCGTGGGTAACTCCGGGGTTAGTTAAGTGGGTACCGCTACCAGATCCACTTGTACCACTTGCGCGGATATAAGTTATAGTAGCTGTTACTACGGCTGTTATCGCTGCTTGGAGAGCAGCAGGATCAAATTTTGGTGGTGGATTCTCTGTTGTGGTATTGACTACGCGCCTTACAGGTGTACCACGAGGCATCTTTTTCTGAAAAGAATACAAAGATGAGACGGAAATAAGTCTATAGCAGTGGTTATAAGCCGCAAGCTAAATGACAAAGTTATCCTAGTTCTGAGTGTATCTTGTTCTGACTTTCATAGGGTTCTGAAAAACAATTCATAACGGAAGTCTATATAAAATAAACTTTATGAATCAGAAGTAGCTATCCTCGAATAAATTTCTATGAATTGAATAACTGTTACTAGTTGTACGAAAAAGAAATAATGCTAACACATAATGTGAGCAATGTATTCACTAGCTCACTAAGTCAATCAAGGTTATTATTTATTAGTATGACGCATAAGGCATTTTGGATTCTTCGGCTGATCCCTCCTTGGAAAACTCCATATGAACCTCTTCTTGTTCCTCCTTGACTCCTCTGCTGACTGCTATGATGGAGTGGTTACATCTATTTAGGTTTGTCATGCGAGAATGGAAGTGTCTAAAGAATCTATGAGATTAAGTGAAACATTATGGGGTGATCCTTACCGGCTCTTCCTATAATTGCGTAATGTATACAAGTTGTATATAATTTAAGATTAAATAGACCTTCGAATAAGTGATCCCACTCTAAAACCACAACCAAACAAGGAACAGGAAGTAGAGCATAGATCACAAATTATAAGTCTATAAAATCTCATTTATATAAAACCTTGGGAGTATACACTCCGGAATTATAGACCTACGAGAAGGGTCTTTGAAGTTTTCACATAAGTTATTTATAGTGCCTAAAATAATCCTATAGTATTTTAATGTAATGAACTTGGTACGTTTTAAACTTGTTGTCTTATAGTATAAAAAATGCTCCCATAGTATTTTAACTTTATGTTCTAATCTAGAAATCCTTCGTATATACAGTTAGGTAAGTTTTAAGACTGTTGCAACACCACATCACTCCCAAACACATGTTGGTCATATCTCAAATGAATATAGTTGATCAGGCTATATTGATCCCAGATATGATTACAAAACTATCCAGGTTTGACCGCAATGTCCAACTTTTAAATACTTCTGTTCTGTTCTTCTTGTGATACTTGTTCTAGGATGTATATATGTATAAGCATGTATATGTCCTTTTATAAAATATTCTTATATTTTTAAAATATTATTTTAGTCAGAGCACTTCGGCCCCATTGCATTTATAGTTGTATATCTTTTATAGGTTGATATACTTAGTTCACTATAAACAATGCTCTGATACCAATCTGTCACACCCCCAAACCAGAACGACGGAAACGTTTGGGGGCAGAGGACGTCATATGTAGTATCACAACACATGCATCATAGTAATCAAAGTAACAAACAACCATTGCATTAATAATCAAATGTTTACAATGTATTAGATTCACAAAAGATTGACTCCTAAGTAAATAACAAAACAAGACATGAAGCTACTATGCTCCATCTTTTGAATCCCTGAGCGCGTACCTGTCTACTAATTCCCAGAGAATACAAGTTATTTTGAAAGAGTAGATCAACATTTACGCTGGTGAGTTCATAAGTATTTTAGTGATGTAAAGTAAACTGTAAGTTCTTTTATAGGTTGATATACTTAGTTCACTATAAACAATGCTCTGATACCAATCTGTCACACCCCCAAACCGGAACGGCGGAAACGTTCGGGGGCGGAGGACGTCATATGTAGTATCACAACACATGCATCATAGTAATCAAAGTAACAAACAACCATTGCATTAATAATCAAATGTTTACAATGTATTAGATTCACAAAAGATTGACTCCAAAGTAAATAACAAAACAAGACATGAAGCTACCATGCTCCATCTTCTGAATCCCTGAGCGCGTACCTGTCAACTAGTTCCTAGAGAATACAAGTTATTTTGAAAGAGTAGATCAGCACTTACGCTGGTGAGTTCATAAGTATTTTAGTGATGTAAAGTAAACTGTAAGTTCTTTAGAAAAGTTCGCCTGTTCCTCCAGAAAATCCTATATTTTCAGATGTGATGAATAATAAGTAAAAATGACTCTACAATTCCTTCTATGAGTACTAAATGGATACAAGTTATATAAAACCCATAGTAAACAGACAATCGGTTGTGTGAATCTGCCCTAAGCCCACAACCAAACACGGAACATGAAATGAGGCGGAAGTCACACATCCCATTGTTTGTTAGATCTTCATTGTATATAACCTTGGCGTATTCGTTTGGTACTTACGGAGTTAACTGTAATAGGTCCTTTATATCTGATTTAAACGTTATTTAAGAAAATCATATATTTCCTTTAGTAAAAATGATAACCACAATAGTTCCTTCTATAATCACTTAGTTTATACTAGCTATATATAATCTAGTATCGAACGGACAGTTAAATGTATGAATCTGCCCTATGTCAACAACCAAACAAGGAATAGGAAATGAGGCGGAAAACACACATTTAACTTCCTATCGGATATTAATTATATATAACCATGATGTATAAGCTAAGGGATTATAGACTTAACCATTTAAGGTCCTTTTAGTTATACTGATTTAGTGATACGTATCAAACCTTTTACAGATAATTTTCTAGTTTCATCTACTTAATGTTCTATCTGAAAAGTATGTTTTTATACTAGAAAACGATTTACTGAATTTGTATGCTATGACCTGACCCATACCTGTTACTCCCTATGATTACTTTGTGTATACAGGATATATATATATATATATATATATATATATATATATATATATATATATATATATAGCTAAGTTCGAATAGACAGTATATTGTGTGTATCTGCTCTAAGCCCACAACCAAACAAGGAACAGGAATTGAAGCGGAAAGCACACATCCTACCGCCTGTCGGATCCGATTAATATATATCCCTGATGTATCTACTGAGGAATCATAAAGCTAGCAATATAGGCCCCCTTCTAACTGAATGTACTATGACCCAATTGTTTTCTTTGTTTGTTCTCTCGTAAGAATGTATGTTTTCCAAAGTTTTACGACTATCTTTACTAGAAAATAGTTTGCATTACCTTTTATGTGAGAATATCACTATATGAATGTAATGGGAAAAATGAAAGTATATAGTAGTATTGTATAAAATAACTATTGAAGTACTAACTACCTTAAAACCAAAAAGTATAATTAAGGTTAAAATGTGATGAGGTTATAACCATGCTCGATTGACTAGTATAAAACACGACGGTCAAAAGACGTCAAAATGGGTATGACATTTGTCACCCGTAGACCTGCAGGTCCCACTGTAGCTAGCACCAAGGTGTAGGATGGTCAATCCCGTAGAGATCTATACACAAACTCACACTCTCCCTCCAGGAGACTCTGGTTACAAAACGTGACACAAGAAGTATATTGCTATGACATGAAGTAGTGGCTCACATTAATGTTATCTTGTTCTTGTTATAGTATGTTCCTTATGTTCTAGTTATAGTATGTTACTTCTTGTTTATAGTATGTTCCTTCTCGTTCTAGTTATAGTATGTTCCTTATTGTTCTAGTTATAGTATGTTTGAACTGACTCATGTAAGTTTCACTGTTCTAGAAATAGTAGTAGTAACCCTCTAAACTATACCTATTATAGTTTACTAGTACGTTTGTTTGAACTGTTACTGGCCTGTAGAAAAGACTCAATTATCTACTGAGTTAAACATGTACTTTAAGGATGAAGTTTTATAAACAGCAAACTAACATCTTTAAAAAGAGTTTTTGAATTGATTTGATCACTTATAAAAGCATAAGAAATCCTTTAATGTGATGGTTATCACAGGTAAATATTTACACAATATCATTGTGTTCAACTTGTATTCCCCCCCTTAAATGCATTTAAAACATTTAGAAGATTGATTATAGGGGTATGAACTCACCTTATGTGGGTGATTCAACTGAAGATTTGAGTAAGGATGAGAAGTTCCACGAATGAAGTCCCGAGGCACAAACGAGTCCTAAATGGCATATAAAGGCATATATTGGCATGTAATTAGTGTATCTAACTACAATGGAGATTGGGAAACAACCTAGGATGCAAGAATAACTCACCAAAAGAGCGCTAGAAGCGAGTTAGAATATTGAAGGAGGGTTCACGACCCTATGGTGTGATCATGACCCAAGAACACATGAAGTGTTCACGGCCCAAAAAGGTTCACGACCCAAATGATGGGTGGTTCACGGCCAAATATGATGGTTCACGGCCCAACAAGGTGGTTCACGGCCTAACTTGATGTTCACGGCCCAAAGATGAGTGGTTCACGGCCCAAAAAAGTGAAGAACACTTGAAGAACACTTGAAGATCTAGGTGTTTTGGCAAGTGTTTGAAGATCCTAAGTTGTATTCTAAGGAGATACAAAGGAAAAAGGGTGAAAAGAGTGAAAATGGTGTTCTTGATATATGATACTTGAGACAGAAAGGGGTTGTTTGCGGCCAAGAGAAGAAGAAGTGATGAATAAATGAAAGAAAGGTACTTATATGGGAGGGGTTCACGACCACACTTGGGCTCACCGCCGTGAACACCCTTTGATGGGTTTTTTGGTTCGATTTCATTCCTCTAATACTAAGCTAACACTTCTTAACATCCAATCCATAAGTGTACTGGGCTTAGAACTCATTAAAATGACCATTGACAAGGCTAAAAAGGCAATAGAAATAAGTCTGACTTTTGGTTGATTGGATTGACTTTACAAGATAGGAATTTACGGGTTGTCACACATTGTTTGAAAGACCATAAGGGATCCCATGGCAAGTCTAGGAGTGTTATAAGACTAAGGTTTGACCCGTAACATTCACTGGGATGAAATAGGCCGTTGTTTGAATTAGGCCATTATAGTGGTGATTGTAAGACCATTAGGGGAGACCAGATTTCACTTGGGTTGAAACAGACCTGTTATTGTTTGTTTAGTTGTTCTTTAGTTTAGATGGAAGGGCTATTAGATTCGTGTTGATGTATAGGCTAGTTTAGTCTTGGTTTTTTGGGCTTTTGTTTAGGGTTTTTCTTTTGCGTCTGAATGCGAGGTTGACGGCTACAACGGTTTTTTGTGGATTCCAATCTCCATTTATCAGTAAGACAACGCAAGGTTAGGAGGGGGAGGTATCAAATCAGATTTGCGAGTTTTTAGCCAGCATAGTTGATGTAATGGGTGACATCATTTTCCTGGAAGCCAAGCACCATTTTGGAGTCTTCAAATTATGTGTGAGGATTGAGTGCCTCTCGATGATGGATAGTTGTGGCGTGCCGGTACTAGTTTCTTCGTTGAGTCGCATGTTTGTCGCTCAGGATTGATTCAGATTTTGGTGTCAAAAAGAGGATTTCAGTTTAGGGTTTTGATCCAGTGTTGCGTTGGATGAGATTTTTACCTTTGAAATTTTCCGCTCGGGAATAGCTCATGCGCATGATTTTGAAATCCTGGTAATGGTTGTTGCAGATTTTGGTGCTTAGGGTTGCATCAAGTCTCGCAGAAGGGAGTAGACTTGGAGAACCCACTAAGGATTCGGGTGTGTTTTAGGAATAATGAGTAACGAAAGATTTCAAAGATGAAATCTAATTTAAGTAGAGGAGAGTTGTAACGCCCGTTTCCCGAAATTGATCTGACGAGGACTCGAGGATTTCAAAGATATGGTTTTGAGGAAAACCTTATGACACGACGTGGTGAAGAGTCCACCACGACGTGGCCACATCATTTAATGAAAATCATGTCTAGCTTGGTTACCACGACGTGGCAAGAGGATTTCCACGACGTGGCAACTATTGCAGCCCAACCCCAAGATTTTTAGGTTTCCCCTATATTTAAAGGCTATAACTCATGGTCTAGGTCATTCTCTTTAGCCTCGACCTTCCTAACTCTAAACCCTAGCTCCCACTTGAGTGATATTGATGTTGTTGTGATGTTCTTGAATGTCTAATCCTTAAAATACATCTTGCGAAGACGAAGGTGGTGTGCTTATTGGTTGAGAGGTTGTATCTACTTTAGATCTTGCATGTCCTAAATCTTATGGAGCTTTGGAAGGTATAAAGCTTCCACCTTTATCATTTTTGTTCTTATTTTATGCTTTGGAGTCCTTTGTAATCCTTGGAAAGGACGTTCTTGGAGTCCTTTGTAATCTTTGGAAGGTCTAATCCTTAAAATAAAACTCCGTCTTCGCAGCGCCTGAGAGAGAGTACATGTCTACTAACGATCCTGAAAATACAAGTGGTTTGAAAAAGTGTCAACATTAAAGTTGGTGAGGTCATAAGTATTTTTTTATAAAAAGTATACTCTTGGTTCTTTAGAAAAGTTTTCCTGTTCCTCCAGAAAATTCTATATTTTCTTAATAAGTAATATGACTGTAGTTAATCCTTCTGTGATCATTTAGTGAATACAAATTATATATAATACAGATCGATTAGACAGTTGAATGTGTGAATCTGCCCTAAGCCCACAACCAAACAAGGAACAAGAAATGATGCGGAAGTCACACATTCCACTGTTTACCAGATCTTTATTATATATAATCCTAATGTATTCATCAAAGTAATCACAGAATTAACATTAATGATTCCCTAGTAGAATGGTAACCACAATAGTTCCTTCAACAATTGCTTAGTTTATACTAACTATATATTACCTAATATCGAATGGACTGTTGAATGTGTGAATCTGCCCTAAGCCCACAACCAAACAAGGAACAGGAAATGAGGCGGAAGTCACACATTCCACTGCCTATCGGATATTATTTATATATAATTCGGATGTATAAACTAAGGAATTATGGAATTAACCATTTAAGGTCCTTATGTTATACTAGTTTAATAATAAGTATTAAACCTTTTGTAAATAAGTTTCTTGTTTCACGTACTCTATCATGAAATATTGTTTTCAGTGATAATTGTTATCGTTTTCAGAAAGTTCTATCGAAAACTGTTTACCTTTAAAATAATGATGTTTACCGTAGAAAATCCTATATTTTCTATAAAACCGATTTGTAGTCTTAATCGTTTCAAGACCGTAAAGCACAAGTATAATTAATATACTTAATTTAATGATATTTAGTTTTGTTGATAAGTTAAACTGGTTAAAGACTTGGTTGCCCTGAAAACCTGATGCGACAATATTACCCTCCTATGATCACTTAATACATACGAGTTGTACATAACCGAGATCCAACAGACAGTTGAATGGGTGAATTTTCCCTAAGCCCACAACCAAACAAGGAACAGGAAATGAGGTGGAAGTCACACATTCCACTGTCTATCAGATTTCAATTTTATCTAACCTTATTTTATATATTGAGTATCATATAGTTAATATCTCTTGGGAAAGTTTAGGAAAAGTATATCTTTATGTAAATAATTAGTTAATACTATTGTGAATATTCATTATAACCATACTAATACATAGTTAGTCCCGTATAGATCTATACACCAACTCGCGCTCTCCCTCAAGGAGACTCTGGTTATAATTAGGATTCTAACGGGTACCATAAGTGGTACATCGAGTGGTTCACAATCCTATATTAATTAGTTACATAAAGTAATAAAAACCACTTTTAAATAACAAGTAATTTTGTAAAAAGAGTCATTTGTTCCATAAACTATATCTATTATAGTTTATAAGTTGATTTCCATGATTTTAACAAGTTTCATGTTTTCATTCATATTGACAGCAAGATAACGAAATAAGTAAAATTCCATTTTTAAACACAAGATTTGTTGTGTTTTACTTGTATTCCCCCCCCCCCCCTAAAAAGCATTTAAAACCATTTAAAAAGATAGATTATAGGGGTATGAACTCACCTTATGTTGGAGATTTGACTGAGGATTTGGTTATAGGACGTTAGCTCCACAAGTGAAGTCTTGTTAACAAAACGAGTCCTAAACAGGATTCATACAAAATACATGTATACTTATAAATGAATATACTCATAATAGTGATAGGAAAACGAACTAATATGCAAGTTTAACTTACAAATTAAGGTGTTAGAAGCAATGTTTGAAGACTGCAAGAGAGTTCACGGCCTGATGAAGGGTTCACGGCCCAACAAGCTTGAAGAATGATGAAGATGCAAGTGTTTCCAGCCTAGAAATCCCTAGAATGATGATGAAATGATGAACACCTTGAAGATCCAAGCAATATTCCAAGAAGATTTGAAGGTTTGAGAGATGATACTTGAGAGAGAAATGATGGAGTTTGCGGCTAGAAGTGAAGAAATGAGAATAAAATCGATCATACCCATATATATAGGGAGGGTGTTTACGGCCGAGGAGTTCACGGCCGTGAACCGAGGGTTCACGGTCTGAAGCCTGATCACGATCTGAAGGGGTTCACGGCTCCGAAGTGGGTTTGCAGCCATGCGAAGGTTTGCTGTACTCGGTCCAAATGCTTTTCCCTCCAAACCATAACACACTAGTTACAAGGCTTATATACTTAACCCAATATATGACAACCCGAAAAATTATTGCCTTCTAGCCTTCTTAAGGGTCATTATATTGGGTTTTAAGCCTAGTACACTTAAGAAATGAGTGTTAGAATGTACCTGCTAGAGACACTATGCAACATTCAAGCCTTAAGACCACCAAAAAGGAGTTCACGGCCAAAGCACATGAGTTTACGGCCATAAAGTCAAGGTTGGCCGTAAACTCCCCTATAAGTCTCCTTCCCTTCACTTTTCTTTCATTATTACACTTCCAACTCAAGAACACTTCCATCCTCTCTCAAGAATCATCGATTTCTTCACTTTGATCTTAAAAAACGTAAGTATTTCTTCCACCTTTTGAGTTGTTATTCTTCTTAAACTAGTACACCCCTTTGATTCCATCCATAAAATCATCTCTTTTGGGTTAGATCTTCAAGATCTTCATCTTTCACCAAGAACACCAAGAACACATACTTGTTCTTGGTGGCCGAAAACCCCTCAAAGGCCCTCAAAAATTGAGTATTCCTTCCTTACACTTGTTATCTAGTAGAAGTCCATGATCTACATCCTTGAAACCAACCAATCTCCAAGATCAATGAGAGTTTACGGCCAGGAGCAATCTCCCTCGGCCGTAAACCCTAATGATGGCCAAGTATTGAGCCCTAAACACTTCTAGACACTAGCTATCCTTTGGGACACATGAACCTTTGAGAACCCTTTCCTTTAAGACCCAAAAAGACACCATTTGGAGATTTTACGGCCATACACTTTTAGTGTGGCCGTAAACACCTCAACACCTCCTAAAATGTTAGTTTTGCTCATCCTCTGGTAAAGCAATAGTCCCACAAGCTTCCCTACCATTCAAACACCCTCTTATGCACCTTTTACCATGAGTTTACGGCCCAAAACTCCATGGCCGTAAAACCATGGCCGTAAACACCATTTCTTGGCCATAAACATCCCTTTGATGAATCACATGTGATTCCATCACTTAGTCCAAGTCCCTAAGGGTGTTTCCTTTCATATAGTTGCTTATAAACACTATATTCATGCCAATACATGCCATATATGTCATTTAGGACTCATTTGTGTCTCGAGACTTCATTCGTGGTACTTCTCATCCTTACGCGCATATTCGTTGAATCACCCACATAAGGTGAGTTCATACCCCTATAATGAATCTTTTAACTGTTTTAAATGCTTTTAAGGGGGGGGGGAATACAAGTTGAACACAATGATAATTGTGTAAATGTTGTTATAAACATCTTTCAAAAGATTGCTTATGTCTTTTATAAGTGATCAAAACATTTCAAAAACTCTTTTAAAGTTATATTACTTTCTAGTTTAACAAAATTCCATTTTTAAAGTACAAGCATAACTTAGTAGTAAAATGAGTCTTTTCAATAACAGTTCAAGTAAAATACTAGTAAACTATAAGGGGTATAGTTTAGAGGTTCAGTTCATACTAGATGCTAGAACATACTATAAAGAGAAATAGGGAGGTAGATACAATACACGATAACATAAAGATCATAATATAAAGAAAAACAGGGATGTAGATACAATACATCAGAGAGACATACTATACACTATACATGATAACAGAACGAACATACTACGATTCTATAACAGAACAAACATACTAAGATGTTATAGCATAAGAGCACTACATGATCTAATTGTCCCAATGAATCACTAACTCATTGTTCCAAACAAAAGGTGATAGTAAAATTGGGTATACATGATCATATAGCTTTAATGTGAGCCTACTTCACGACTCAGCAACAGGTTTGCTGACGTCGCGTTTGGTTCCCAGAATCTCTCACATGGAGAGCGTATAGTATGGGGACTATTCATCACATTATGACCTTAATTAAACAAACATGTTTTAAGGTAATCAGTACTGCAGGATGTCAATTCAAAAGACAACTGTGTACTTATAATTTCCCATTACTTTCATTTTTGTGACAGTTCCACTTGAAAGTTAATGCAAACTATTTTCGAGTCAGGATACTTATAAACTAGGGAAAACTTACATTTTACAAACGACAAACAGAACAGTCGAGTCTAGTACATTCGGTAGAAAGGGGGCCTATATTGCTAACTTTATGATTCCTTAGTGTATGCATTCAGGGATATATATTAATCGGATCCGACAGATAGTAGGATGTGTGCTTTCCGCTTCATTTCCTGTTCCTTGTTTGGTTGTGGGCTTAGAGCAGATTCACCCAGCCTACTGTCTATCCGATCTTAGCTATATATATGTTTCGTATACACCAAGTAATCATAAGGGGTACCAGCTATGGGCCAGGTCATAGGACACTAATTCAATGAACCGTTTTCTAGTACAAAACATACTTTTCAAATAAAGAACTTTTGGTATTCAAAACTATAAACTTAACCAGTAAAGGGTTTAATCCATTTTATTAAGCCAATATAACTTAAAGGACCCTAGGTGGTTAACTCCATAATACCTTAGTTTATGTAAGTCCCCAATCTGCTTGTGTATCAATCAGATCCGTTTGATGGTGCGGAATCCCAATCAAACGGATGATGCCAGATCAAATGAAGAAGAAGGAGAAGAAGAAGATGATGAATCTTGTATGAATTGATAAGAATGTAGATCGAGATACAAGAGATTCACACACACAAAACTTCTCTCTAGTTTCTCTCTCTAGAACACCTTGGGTTTCACACACTTAAGCTCTCCTTTCCTTTCAGGCATTCATTCCACTCCTCACCCCTTACACCTATATTTATAGGAAGACGGACCGTAAACCTGATTACGGTCTGACCGTAAACCTGATTACGTTCAGGCTGACCGTAAACAGGATTACGGTCACAACAGACCGTAAACACCCCGCTTGGCCGTAAACTTGACCGTAAACTCATAAAATACTATATAAAAATACAGTTGCCTAGAAAAGAAAAGTATAAACCATAATTTTAGACCCAACAATCTCCCCCTTAGTTTATAGCTTTCTTTTCTTAATTGACCCAACAAGCTCCCCCTAAAAAGTAGCTGGCTTTTCTTGTCAATCTTCATCGAGAGCTTGGCTTCAACATTAATCTTCAAATTCTTCACAACTTCAAGATGAACTTGATGAATCTTCAATGAATGACTTCATCTTGAGCAGTTGGGCTTTTCTGCAGAATTTGGCTTCGAACGCACGGTGGGTGAGGAGGCTTCTTGAAAAGATTCATGAAAGATAGCGCTTTCAGCTTGAGAATCTTCAGAGATAAAATATAGAGAGAAACAATTTTCTGGATCACTTCAGCAGGTACAAGATACCAGCAAATTGATTGAGGAGGCTTCAATGCAATCTGTCACATAATCTTCAACTACAGCTTGACCTTGCTTCTGGGGTTGAAGGATTGAATGTTGAAAGAATAATCTTCATTTCTTGCTCCTTCGAATAAGAATTCTTCGATGCTCACAGATGAAGCCTTGGCTCTGAAATCTCGATACAGTCTCCATGAGTCTCATCTACACCTGAATTTACTTTTCAAGACAAAACAAAACTAAAAGAAAACTTAGCACACAATATTTTTGGATTTTTCATATTTTCTGAAAAAGAAATAAAACAAAAATAACACTGTTTTTGGATTTTTAATTTTCTGATTTTTGTTTGTTTTTTTTTTAATTTTTAATTCTCCCCTAATATTTAAATTAGAAGAAAACTATGAACAAATTTAACAAAAATAATAGCTAACTTTAAGAGTGATTTGGGATCAAAGTTTTTAGACATCCTTTATCCGTTTATCAGTACCTCTCCCTTCATGAATAGATCTGGTCAATCACCGGTATTGTGGTCCACTGAAATACGAAAGATTGTGACAAAATTAGGACATACTATAAGTGACAAGACAATGTGATCCTATGTTCCTAGATAATATTCATTAAGGACCATTCAGCTGACGACGACCAAAGATATTGTTGTCCACCTAAATTGAGCAGCGAGATCTATAGACAACCTAGTGATTGTGTAATTTTAAATGTACTAGAACATGTTTCCCGCTTCCTGACATACCCCAATAGTCAGGAACTTCCAAAGTACTCCTTAATTTAGGTGAGCAGACAATTATTATGAGAGAAGTCAAATTTAGAATGCATATGCTATACACCCAGGTCGGATCTCTTCCAATCTCGCAGAGGGTGAAACATATGACTAACCAGATTTAGAGGGATTGAGAAGTAGAATGGTGCATATGCTGTGTACCAGGTCGGATGGTTAATCACGCAAAGGAGACAGTATATGGCTAACAGGCAGGAAGAATTGCATAGATAGAAGATGCCTAGAAATAGAGTTGCATATGTTGCAATCCAGGTCGGATGTATTTCAATCACGCAGAGGAGGCAATATATGACTAACCGAAAGAAAGCGAGAAAATAATTTTCTACAGACCTACTTTATCGGAATTCCCCAGTCGCCCCATCAATACCGGAAAAAAGGACAGAGTCCGTACATCGAGGAAGAGTTAAACCACAGTTCTAAATACGAATTACTTTAATGTGACCGGTGGATTATCATGTATATCTCCCTGCTCAACCTATCTGAGCGTCGTATTGTCAGGCTAAATGGATCTATCTAGGTCAAGATTTTTCAAGTCTCCAGATTCCTTAAGTTCATTAATGCCTAGTCAAGTCCATTTTAATCTCTCGTGCCTACCAGCGCCTCGAACACAGAGCCTAGACAATTCAGATTCAGTCCCTTACACAGATTCAGATTGCCTGTTATCACATGATTATATCACTTCCCATCACATCACCTGCAAGCACATTCCATATCCAACATATTTTTGGATTTTCTGATTTTCTAATGTTTTTGGATTTTTTAAAATTTTCTAATTTTTGTTTTGTTTTTATTTCTCCCCCTAAATTTGTGCATAGGAGAGAAACGAAAGTAAATGCACAAATTTAAACTATCCTAAAACAAAAATTAGTCTTTAAAGCAAATCAGCTTAAGAAAAACTCAGGAGTATCGAGAAGAAAACTCAAACAGTAAGTCGCCGATTGAATTTGCATCCAGAAGGTCTGAGAACAGCACGCATAATCTTAGAACAGATCCGAAAATTATTCACAACGTTAAGCACAAACCCCATGAGAGATCCCTTCCTTTTTTCCCTTCCCGCAAAGGACACATACTCTCAAACAATGTTCTGAGTGTTGTACAGTTAAGAGATGCCTCCTATCATGTGCCTGGAACAGACACTACCAACAAAACGAAGTCTGATGATATGCCTCCATAGTTGCTCCGACACAGAGTGGATCAGTTGGTCTTTGGAACCCAGTCCATTTTGAAACTGGGTTGACCTTTGTCATCTTTGCAAGGTACACTCTCCCATGACATGTCCTGTTTATCACAAGCAAAAGATGTAGAAATATTACACGCATTAGATGATTTGGGAGATTGAACCTTTGGTACCCATCTGTAGTTGGGTTTAACCCATTTCTTTTTCGAGCGGATAGGTGCCTCGGCACTTGTTTCAGAACTTGAAGCCGATCTTCGAGATGACTTTGACCTAACCGGTCTTGGCTTCACTGGAGCATCTCTTGGATTGGACTTCTGGGCCGACATTCCCTTCTTGACTTTGGGATTTGGATTCTTGGCCTTGGGAGTTGAACTCTTGGCCTTCTTGGCATTCAAGTCCCCAATGTCTGATCGTGACCTTGAGGGGTTTCTTTTGCAAAATCTCCCTCTTGGCGCGTTCTGCCACCCTTGCGCATAGTAGGGAACGTACGCGCGATTTGGACAATTTCTGGCAATGTGTCCAGGTGTTCCACAGTGAAAGCAAGTCTGCTTCTTCATGTAGGAGTTGTTTCTTCCTGCCCCTGGTGGCGTATCCATGCCTCGTCTCTTATTATTCCCACAAGCACAGTTGCAGCAAGTCGGCTGTTTCACTTGATTTGGTGGCCTGTACTTCTCAACAGCAGGTTGATCAGAAGCAACTGAGTTCGAAGCAACATATTCAGAGTTCAATGAGACATTGGTTTGTTCAACAGTACGTTCCTGTATCTTCCAAAAGGAAAAAAGATCATAGACTTGACTCATTTTATGGGCTTGAATTCCTTTCCCCGAGTTAGAGGGGTTTTCTGAAGGTCTTCCTCAAGGGCCACTTGAGATGTAATACTCTTTGGAGTAGCGGTCCTTATATATGTTCATCTTCCTGCGCAGTTAAGAGAGAAATTGTCCCCAAGGAAACCACTTGTGTCAATGATCTTCTTTACTTTATTTTAGTACCTTCTCCTTGTTCTCATCTTACGTTACTTTACCTGCACAAGAAGTAGAAGCATTAGAATCGTTCAGCTCAACACTTTCTGGCACATCCACGTCAGAATTATCAAAGATATCATCAAATATATCGAAAAAATTTAAGTCATCAGTCTTTGATACAATTTCATTATCAGACACACTCTCTTCAGCTGCTTGCTTTGATTGACTTAAAGATTGATCTGCATGAGAAGTAGAAACATTAGTATTTTCAACATTAATGGTACCACCTGACACAAATCCATACTTGAGAAATGGCTCTCTATCCATCTCCTCTTTTGACAAAGGGACATTAGTATAAGTATGATTAAAAGGAGGAGGCACTTTTTCATAACCTAAGCCTTTGGACTGATTCTGTTTAAATTTCAAATTGGTTTCAATCATTGATGCAACTACTTCACTTGACACATCAAATTTTCTAAAAGTAAAATCTGCAATTTCAAATTTGTTTTTCAATGTGTCAAGCTCAGCAGTTACCTCAGCAAGTTGTTCAGTTACATATCTATAATGTGTACTCTTAATACTATACTCTTCCTGAAGTTTTCTAAAGTCTTTGGTTTTAGCTTCTAATTCATCCTTCAGGGGTTTCTGTTCTTTCCTAAGTTGATACATTTCGTATTTTAGGTCCTCGTTCTCTCTACGAAGTAATTCATAATGTTCACGTAAATTCTCCAAGGAAAGTTCATTGACATTGATGTTTGAAGAACTCATTGTTTTAAAAATATGCCCTTTGACTACAAACTCAAAAGTCAACCTCAAAAGTCAAACTTAAGAAATCAAGCTTAAAAAGTCAAACTTAAAAGTCAAACTGAAAAGCTAATTTTGAAAATTTAAAAATTAAATGAGAAAGTCAAAGTTTAAAGTCAAAGTTTAAAGTCAAAGGTCAAATTTTAAAAGTCAAAGTCAAAATTTTAAGTAAAAAGTCAAAAATAAAAGTCAAAATTTAAAAACTAAAATTTTTGGTTGAAAATGGAATTTTAAAATAAAAGATTTTGAATTTTTGGGCTGAAATTGACAATTTTGCAAAAATAGACGCGAAAAGGAGTGTTTTTGAATTAAAATCGAGGGGAATGGAACAAGAAGCTTGGTAAATCAACTGGTAAGCCGCCTGCTTGTAGACTTAAGGGATCCGGGTTCGAATCCCGGCACCCCCACTTCCGTTTCCAATTTTTAAGTACGGTGCGAGGATGCTGCTGCGAAGGGAGATGCGAGGACGAGGTGCGAGAACGAAGCAAAGATGCTGGACTGTACACGAGACCGAGGTGCGAACCGGAAACGCTGCTGGACCGCAAACCACCGAGGACCGCAAACTCTGACCGTACACGTGCGAGGACCGGCCATAAACCTCGGACCGTAAACCTCGGACCGTAAACTCCGGACCGTATACCTCGGACCGTAAACTCCGGACCGTAAACCTCGGAAACCCTAGCTGCTGACCGTACACGCCGCCACCCCCTTGCTGGTTACGACCAAAAACAGCGTTTTTTCACCCTTTTTGCTCCAAAACTCGATCAAAAACTCGTTTTTATGAAAAACGCGAACAACAAACCCCCCTTATTTTGCCAAGATCTATCCAAAAACGCAAGAATCCTTCCAAAATAAGATCAAATAAGCTCCAGATCTGGCCAAAATGATTGATACAATCCAAGCTCTGATACCAATTGTATGTCCCCAATCTGCTTGTGTATCAATCAAATCCGTTTGATGGTGTGGAATCCCAATCAAACAGATGATGCCAGATCAAATGAAGAAGAAGGAGAAGAAGAAGATGATGAATCTTGTATGAATTGATAAGAATGTAGATCCAGATACAAGAGATTCACACACACAAAACTTCTCTCTAGTTTCTCTCTCTAGAACACCTTGGGTTTCACACACTTAAGCTCTCCTCTACTTTCAGGCATTCATTCCACTCCTCAATCCTTACACCTATATTTATAGGAAGACGGACCGTAAACCTGATTACGGTCAGGCTGACCGTAAACATGTTTACGGTCACAGCAGTTTATACATCAAGGCTATATATAATTAATATTCGACCGTAAACTTGACCGTAAACTCATAAAACACTATAGAAAAATACAGTTGCCTAGAAAAGCAAAGTATAAACCATAATTTTAGACCCAACAGTTTATACATCAAGGCTATATATAATTAATATTCGATAGGTAGTTGGATGTGTGCTTTCCGCCTCATTTCCTGTTCCTTGTTTGGTTGTGGGCATAGGGTAGACTCACACAATTAACTATCTGTTCGATATTAGATTATATATAGCTAGTAGAAAGTAAGTGTTTATAGAAGGAACCACTGTGGTTACCATTTTTATTATAAGAAATAAGGGTTTTCTTAAGGAATCTTTTCATCAAACTAAAGGAACAATTACAATTAACTCCGTGAGTACCAAGTGAATACGCCAGGGTAATATACAACGATGAACTAACAAAAAATGGGATGTGTGTCTTCCGCCTCATTTCCTGTTCCTTGTTTGGTTGTGGGCTTAGGGCAGATACACACAACCGATTGTTTGTTTACTCTGGGTTTTTTAATTTGTATTCATTTAATACTCATAGAAAGGACTGTAGAGTCATTTTTACTTATCTTTCATCAAAGCAGGAAATATAGGATTTTCTGGAGGAACATGAAAACTTTTCTAAAAAGAACTTACTACAACTTACTATAACTTTCTACAACTTTCTTACTACTTACTACATCACTTAAATCTTATGACCGACATATGTTTGGGAGTGATATGGTGTTGCAACGGTCTTAAAACTTACCTAATACTAGTCAAGAGAATACTAGATCAAGTATTAGAGTTAGAATACTATAGGAGTAGTCTATGATACTATAACGCGATAACAAGTTTAAAACATACCAAGTTCATTACATTAAAATACTATAGGAGTATATTAGGAACTATACAAATAACTTATGTGATAACTTAAAAGACCCTTACGGACAGGTATATAATCTTGCAATGCATACACCCAAGGTTATATATAATTGATATTTTATAGACTTAGAATTTGTGATCAACGTTTCACTACCTGTTCCTTGTTTGGTTGTGGTTTTGGAGTAGGATCACTTATTCGAAGGTCTATTTAATCTTGAATTATATACAACTTGTATACATTGAGCAATTATAGGAGGACTCTATAAGGATCACCCCATAATATTTCACTTAAATATCATAGATTCTTTAGTCACATCCATTCTCGCACGACAAACCCAGATAGATGTAACCACTTCCTCATAGTAGACAACAGAAGAATCAGGAGGAAACAAGAGCAAGTTCATGAAAAGTTTTCAAAGAAGGATCAACCGAAGTAACCAAAACGTCTTATGCATCACACTAATAAATAATAATCTGGTATAACTTAATGAGCGAGTGGAAACACTGCTCACATTATGTGTTAGGATTATTTTCTTACATGCAGCTGGTAACAGTTATTCAGGTAACAGATATTCATTCGAGGATAGCCATTCCAAATTCATAAAGTTTATTAGGTATAGACTCTTTTATGAATTGTTTCCAGAACCCTGTAGAAGTCAGGACCCGATACACTCAGAACTAGGATAACCTTGTCTTTTCAACTTTCGGCTTATGTCCACTGCTTTAGACTTATCCCATCTCATCTTTGTATTCTTTTAGCAAAGATGCCTCCTCGCAGATCAAACAGACGCACTACTCCGATAACTCCAACTCCACCGCTACAATTCGATTCTGCTGCTCTCTAAGCAGCAATATCTGCCGCAGTGGCAACTGCTCTACCTCATTTCGGCGAAGGTGGTACCCTCGGATCTGGTAGTGGTACCCCCCTAACCAACGCCGGAGTTAGTCACAGACACCCAAGGGAGTGTTCGTATAAAGACTTCATGAACTGCAAACCTACTTCCTTCGATGGAAATGGTGGAGTCATCACTCTGATGCGATGGTTCGAGAAAACAGATTCGGTCTTCGAAATCTGTTCGTGCTTAGAAGGGAGCAAAGTAAAGTTTGATGCCTGCACCTTCTCAGACAGAGCCCTAACATGGTGGAACAGCCATGTTAAGTCACTGACCCTATCAGTGGCTAACTCAATAGGTTGGGATAACCTAAAAGAGTTAATGCTGGAAGAATATTACCCGTTGGGCGAAGTTCAAAAGCTGGAATAAGAACTATGGGAGCTAGCGATGGTCGGCTCAGACATAGTGGCCTACACTGACCGGTTCAGCGATCTAGCGGCACTATGCCCCGGGATGGTTACCCCGGAGAGCAAGAAGATAGAGAGATACATTTGGGGACTATCTGCCCCGATCCAAGGAGATGTGCTGTCTTCTAACCCAGCCACATTCGATAGTGCCAAACGCCTGGCACAGCGGCTCATTGACCATGGAGTCCGCCATGGTGTAGAAGTCCCTGTTCCCGAGCCATCAAGGGAAGAGGACTATGGACAGAAGTCGGGGAACAAAAGGAAGAAGAAGAGAACAACACAAGACACCCCGCAGGAGGAACAAACGAGTATTATGTACGCCGCCACAAGACCTGCTACTCCAGCACCTGCCAGTCGATATGCTGGAACCCTCCCGAAGTGTGGAAAGTGCAACTACCGCCACACCAGAGTATGTCGGGAAATGTAGTGTCTGAATTGCCACAGAAAGGGACACACAGTTCGTTTCTGCAGGGCACCGGCTCAACCGATCTCCCAAGTCCCCGGAGCTGAAGAAACCCAAGCCTGCTATGGCCGTGGTGAGACTGGACACTACCAGAGGGACTGCCCGATAACAAAGAACTCAGGAGCGGATGGTCGAATTCTAATGATCACTGCAGGAGAATCAACCCCGGAGTCGTCAGCGAGCAGCGGTACGTTGTCGAAATAGTAATTGCTTTGAAAATTAATTTAAATTTATATAAGATTAAATCTTGGAGATAACACTTAAAAGTAATTATAATAACTCACGTATAGAAACAAGTCACAGTATTTAAGAGAACTGAAAGATTCGTTTAGAGAAGCTATGATGGCTTAGTATGTACATTAGGGTTGTGCATAGCTAAGATTTTGCAGACTTAGAGTGAGTGATTCCGCCTTAATTCCTATTCCTTGTTTGGTTGTGGATTTGAGGAAGAATTACTCAGTGGACCGTCCAATTCATCTTGATTATTCATAACTTGTATATTCCAGGCGATCGTAGTGGTACCAAGGAGGATCGTAGTATAAAGTATCGACACTAGTTATCAAAGCACTTTCGCGGTATGTACGCGCACATCGCGGTACGATACGTAGAAGTGTTAACAACAAGAGGAAAACAGAAGGCACTAGAACTTTTACAAAGAGTACATTTTCGAGCACACTAGGAGTACATCATCGTATAACATACATTTCTTTCAAATCGGCCAAACTTTGTTCAGTAGAGAGTCTGTTTCTATCATTCGTCATGAGTTGGCGTGGTCCTCAACATACTAAGTTCATATGATTCTATCTCCGCGACCATCAAATTCACGAAACCTTCGTCATTCTTAACGACAGTCCAACCAAAATCTCAGTTTTGTCTTTCGAATTCTAAACCCCGAAGTACTCATGTGAAGAGTACTTTGTCCTCCGAAGACTTGCCATCGTATGTTCCGCAGAACTCTTCGAAATACCACTCGTCCAGCAGGCCAAGTTCAAGCACAGAGGCTAAGGACGAATACAACCCACCTATCACTATTCAGTGTATAAACGAGGGTGGTATATGATTATGATTACGCAGATCTAGTATGTGTGTTTCCGCCTTATCTCCTGTTCCTTGTTTGGTTGTGGACCTGGGGCAGAGTCGCACATCCGACCGTCTTAGTAATCCTAATTATATACGACTTGTATACACGAGGTAATGATAGATGGACCAAGTATTAATCCTATCATGAACAGTAAGGCAACGTGCCAGGTCTACGAGTGGGTATTCTGCCAATCAGAGGAGCGCAGCCCCAGTAGTACTGCTAAGAAAGCTAATTTCGGGATGAAATTCCATCTAACGGGGGGATGATGTGACAACCCGAAAAATTATTGCCTTCTAGCCATGTTAAGGGTCATTCTATTGCGTTTTTGTTGGGTCTAAAATTATGGTTTATACTTTGCTTTTCTAGGCAACTGTATTTTTCTATAGTGTTTTATGAGTTTACGGTCAAGTTTACGGCCAGGCGGGGTGTTTACGATTTGTTGTGACCGTAAACCTGTTTACGGTCTGCCTGACCGTAATCAGGTTTACGGTCAGACCGTAAACAGGTTTACGGTCCGTCTTCCTATAAATATAGGTGTAAGGGGTGAGGAGTGGAATGAATTCCTGAAAGGAGAGGAGATCTTAAGTGTGTGAAACCCAAGGTGTTCTAGAGAGAGAAAGTGAGAGAGAAGAGAGGCTCTTTAGTGTGTGTGTGAATCTTGTATCTGGATCTTAATTCGTATCAATTCATACAAGATTCATCATCTTCTTCTTCTCCTTCTTCTTCATTTGATCTGACATCATCCGTTTGATTGGGATTCCGCACCATCAAACGGATCTGATTGATACACAAGCAGATTGGGGACTTACAATTGGTATCAGAGCAGCAAGTCGGCTGGTTCACTTGGTTTGGTGGTGTGTATTTCTCAATAGCGGGTTGATCAGAAGCAACTGATGCAGAGTTCAAGGAGACATTGGTTTGTTCATAGTTTTCTTCTAATTTAAAAATTTTAGGGAGAATTAAAAAAACTTAAAAACCAAACAAAAATCAGAAAATTAAAAATCCAAAAATAGTGTAATTTATGCTTTATTTCTTTTTCAGAAAATATGAAAAATCCAAAAATATTGTGTGCTAAGTTTTCTTTTAGTTTTGTTTTGTCTTGAAAAGTGAATTCAGGTGTAGATGAGACTCATGGAGACTGTATCGAGATTTCTGAGCCAAGGCTTCATACGTGAGCATCGAAGAATTCTCATTCGAAGGAGCAAGAAAGGAAGATTATTCTTTCAACATTCAATCCTTCAACCCCAAAAGCAAGGTGAAGGTCACTTGAAGATTATGTGACAGGTTGCATTGAAGCCTCCTCAATCAATTTGCTGCTATCTTCTACCTGCTGAAGTGATCCAGAAGATTAGTTCTCTCTATTCTCTCTGAAGATTCTCAAGCTGAAAGCGAAATTTTCAAGAATTTTTCAAGAAGCCACCTCACCCAATGTGCGTTCAATGTCAAATTCTACAGAAAAGCCCAACTGCTCAAGATGAAGTCATTCATTGAAGATTCATCAAGTTCATCTTGAAGCTGTGAAGAATTTGAAGATTAAAGCTGAAGCCAAGCTCCCAATGAAGATTGACAAGAAAAGACAGCTACTTTTTAGGGGGAGCTTGTTGGGTCAATTAAGAAAAGAAAGCTATAAACCAAGGGGGAGATTGTTGGGTCAAAAATATGGTTTATACTTTACTTTTCTTGGAAAATGTATTTTTGTGTCTTGGACCGTAAACAGCTTGGTGTTTACGGTCGTATACGTGTTTATGGCTGTGTTTACGGTCGTGAACAGGTTTACGGCCGTGAACCTGTTCACGGCCCATGTCTACTATATATAGGGTGAGGAGTGCAAGGGAGGCAAAAAAGGAGGAGAGCTTAAGTGTGTGAAACCCAAGGTGTTCTAGAGAGAAGTTTTGTGTGTGTGAATCTCTTGTATCTGGATCTACATTCTTATCAATTCATACAAGATTCATCATTTTCTTCTTCTCCTTCTTCTTCATTTGATCTGGCATCATCCGTTTGATTGGGATTCCGCACCATCAAACGGATCTGATTGATAGACAAGCAGATTGGGGACTTACAATTGGTATCAGAGCTTGGATTGTATCAATCATTTTGGCCAGATCTGGAGCTTATTTGATCTTATCTTGGAAGGATTCCTGGGTTTTTGGATAGATTTTTGAAAATTAGGGGGGTTTTGTTCTTCGTGTTTTTTTATAAAAAAAGGTTTTTGATCGAGTTTTGGAGCTAAAAAGTCGAAAAACGTTGTTTTTGGTCGTAACCAGCGAGGGGGTGGCGGCGTGTACGGTCAGCAGCTAGGGTTTCCGAGGTTTACGGTCCGGAGTTTACGGCCCGATGTTTACGATCCAGAGTTTATGGTCCGAGGTTTACGGTCCGGTCCTCGCACGTGTACGGTCAGAGTTTGCGGTCCTCGGTGGTTTGCGGTCCAGCAGCGTTTCCGGTTCGCACCTTGGTCTCGTGTACGGTCTAGCATCTTTGCTTCGTTCTCGCACTTCATCCTCGCATCTCGCTTCGCAGCAGCATCCTCGCATCCTATTTAAAAAAATTGGAAACGAAATTGGGGGTGCCGGGATTCGAACCCGGGTCCCTTAAGTCTACAAGCAGGCGGCTTACCAGTTGATCTACCAAGCTTCTTGTTCCATTCCCCTCGATTTTAATTCAAAAACACTCCTTTTCGCATCTATTTTCGCAAAATTGTCAATTTCAGACCAAAAAAATTCAAACTCTTTTATTTTAAAATTCCATTTTCAACCAAAAATTTTAGTTTTTAAATTTTGACTTTTAATTTTGACTTTTTACTTAAAATTTTGACTTTGACTTTCAAGTTTGACCTTTGACTTTAAACTTTGACTTTCTCATTTAACCTTTAAATTTTCAATTTTAGCTTTTCGGTTTGTCTTTTAAGTTTGACTTTTATGTTTGACTTTTAAGTTTAACTTTTTAAATTTGACTTTTGAGGTTGACTTTTGAATTTCTAGTCAAAGGGCATATCTTTGGTAAACAATGAGTTCTTCAAACATCAATGTCAATGAACTTTCCTTGGAGAATTTACGTGAACATTATGAATTACTTCGTAGAGAGAACGAGGACCTAAAATACGAAATGTATCAACTTAGGAAAGGACAGAAACCCCTGAAGGCTGAATTAGAATCTAAAACCAAAGACTTTAGAAAACTTCAGGAAGAGTATAATATTAAGAGTACACATTATAAATATATAACTGAACAACTCGCTGAGGTAACTGCTAAGCTTGACGCATTGAAAAACAAATTTGAAAATGCAGATTTTACTTTTAGAAAATTTGATGTGTCAAGTGAAGTAGTTGCATCAATAATAGAAACTAATCTGAAATTTAAACAGAATCAGTCCAAAGGCTTAGGTTATGACAAAGTACCTCCTCCTTTTAATCATACTTATACTAATATTCCTTTGTCAAAAGAGGAAATGGACAGAGAGCCATTTCTCAAGTATGGATTTATATCAGGAGGTATTCAGGTTGAAAATACTAATGTTTCTACTTCTTCTGCAGATCAACCACTAAGTCATTGCAAGCAAGCAGCTGAAGAGAGTGTGTCTGATAATGAAATTGTATCAAAGACTGATGACTTAAATTTTTTTGATATATTTGATGATATCTTTGATAATTCTGACGTGGATGTGCCAGAAAGTGTTGAGCTGAACGATTCTAATGCTTCTACTTCTTGTGCAGGTAAAGTAACGGAAGATGACAACAAGGAGAAAACTGTTGAACTAACCAATGTCTCCTTGAACTCTGAATCTGTTGCTTCGAACTCAATTGCTTCTGATCAACCTGCTGTTCAGAAGTACAGGCCACCAAACCAAGTGAAACAGCCGACTTTCTGCAAGTGTGCTTGTGGGAACAATAAGAGACAAGGCAAGGACACACCACTAGGGGCAGGAAGAAACAATTTCCCAGTGAAGAAAAAGACATGTTTTCACTGTGGAACACCTGGACACATTGCCAGAAATTGTCCAAATCGTGCGTACGTTCCCTACTACACAGAAGGGTGGCAGAACGCTCAAAGAGGGAGATTTTCCAAAAGAAACCCCTCAAGGTCACGATCAGACATTGGCGACTGGAATGCCCAGAAGGCCAAGAATCAAACCAACAAGGCTAAGAATCCAAATCCCAAAGTCAAGAAGGGAATGTCGGCCAAGAAGTCCAATCCAAGAGATGCTCCAGTGAAGCCAAGACCGGTTAGGTCAAAGTCATCTCGAAGATCGGCTTCAAGTTCTTAAACAAGTACCGAGGCACCCATCGGATCGAAAAAGAAATGGGTTAAACCCAACTATAGATGGGTACCAAAGGTTCAATCTCCCAAATCACCGAATGACTCTAATATTTCTTCATCTTCTGTTTGTGATAAACAGGATATGTCATGGGAGAGAGTACCATGCAAAGATGACAATGGTCGACCCAGTTTCAAAATGGACTGCGTCCCAAAGATCAACTGATCCCGCTCGGTGTCGGAGCAGATATGGAGGCATATCATTAGACTTCGGTTTGTTGGTAGTGGTTGTTCCAGGCACATGATAGGAGACATCTCTCAACTGTACAACACTCAGAACATTGTTTGAGAGTATGTGTCCTTTGCGGGAAGGGAAGAAAGGAAGGGATCACTCATGGGGTTTGTGCTTAATGACATGAAGAATTTTCGGATCTGTTCTGGGATTACGCGTGTTGTTCTAAGACCTTCTGGATGCAAATTCAATCGGTGACTTACAGTTTGAGTTTTCTTCTCTATACTCCTGAGTTTTTCTTAAGCTGATTCGCTTCAAAGACAAATTTTTGTTTTAGGATAGTTTAAATTTGTGCATTTGCATTCGTTTCTCTCTTATGCACAAATTTAGGGGGAGAAATAAAAACAAAACAAAAATTAGAAAATCAAAAAATCCAAAAGTATGTTGGTTATGGAATATGCTTGTAGGAGATGTTTTGGGAAGTGATATAATCAAGTGATAACGGGCAATCTGAATCTGTGTAAGGGACTGAATATGAATTGTCTAGGCTCTATGTTCGATGCACTGGTAGGCACGAGAGATTAAAATGGACTTGACTAGGCATTAATGAACTTATGGAATCTAGAGACTTGAAAAATCTTGACCTAGATAGATCCATTTAGCCTGACAATACGACACTCAGATAAGTTGAGCAGGGAGATATACATGATAATCCTCCGGTCACATTAAAGTAATCCGTATCTATAATTGTGGTTTAACTCTTCCTCGATGTACGGACTCTGTCCTTAATTCCGGTATTGATGGGGGGACTGGGGAATTTCGATAAAGTAGGTCTGTAGGAAATTATTTTCTTGATTTCTTTCTGTTAGTCATTTGTTTCCTCCTCTGTGTGATTGAAATACATCCGACCTGGACTGCAACATATGCAACTCTATTTCTATGCATCTTCTATCTATGCAATTCTTCTTTCCTGTTAGCCATATGCTGTCTCCTTTACGTGATTAACCATCCGACCTGGTACACAGTATATGCACCGTTCTACTTCTCAATCCCTCTAAATCTGCTTAGTCATATGTTTCACCCTCTGCGAGATTGGAAGAGATCCGACCTGGGTGCATAGCATATGCATTCTAAATCTGACTTCTCTCATAATAATTGTCTGCTCACCTAAAGTAAGGAGTACTTTGGAAGTTCCTGATTATTGGGGTATGTCAGGAAGCGGGAAACATGTTCTAGTACATTTAAAATTGAACAATCACTAGGTTGTCTGTAGATCTCGCTGCTCAATTTAGGTGGACAACAATATCTTTGGTCGTCGTCAGCTGAAGGGTCCTTAAGGAATATTATCTAGGAACATAGGATCACATTGTCTTGTCACTTGTAGTATGTCCTAATTTTGTCACAATCTCTCGTGTTTAAGTGGACCACAATACCGGCGATTGACCAGATCTATTCATGAAGGGAGAGGTACTGATAAACATATAAAAGGCTGTCTAAAAACTTTGATCCCAAATCACTCTTAAAGTTAGCTATTATTTTTATTTTTGTTGAATTTGTTCATAGTTTTCTTCTAATTTAAAAAATATTAGGGGAGAATTAAAAATTTTAAAAACCAAACAAAAAATAAGAAAATTAAAAATCCAAAAATAGTGTTATTTCTGTTTTATTTCTTTTTCAGAAAATATGAAAAATCCAAAAATATTGTGTGTGAAGTTTTCTTTTAGTTTTGTTTTGTCTTGAAAAGTGAATTCAGGTGTAGATGAGACTCATGGAGACTGTATCGAGATTTCAGAGCCAAGGCTTCATCCGTGAGCATCGAAGAATTCTCATTTGAAGGAGCAAGAAATGAAGATTATTCTTTCAACATTCAATCCTTCAACCCCAGAAGCAAGGTCAAGCTGTAGTTGAAGATTATGTCACAGATTGCATTGAAGCCTCCTCAATAAATTTGATGCTATCTTGTACCTGCTGAAGTGATCCAGAAGATTGTTTCTCTCTAATGTTCTCTCTGAACATTCTCAAGCTGAAAGCGCTATCTTTCAAGAATCTTTTCAAGAAGCCTCCTCACCCACCATGCGTTCAAAGCCAAATTCTGCAGAAAAGCCCAACTGCTCAAGAAGAAGTCATCCATTGAAGATTCATCAAGATCGTCTTGAAGTTGTGAAGAATTTGAAGATTAATGCTGAAGCCAAGCTCTCGATGAAGATTGACAAGAAAAGTCAGCTACTTTTTAGGGGGAGCTTGTTGGGTCAATTAAGAAAAGAAAGATATAAACCAAGGGGGAGATTGTTGGGTCTAAAATTATGGTTTATACTTTTCTTTTCTAGGCAACTGTATTTTTCTATAGTGTTTTATGAGTTTACGGTCAAGTTTACGGCCAGGCGGGGTGTTTACGGTCTGTTGTGACCGTAATCAGGTTGACGGTCTGACCGTAATCAGGTTTACGGTCAGACCGTAATCAGGTTTACGGTCTGTCTTCCTATAAATATATGTGTAAGGGGTGAGGAGTGGAATGAATTCTTGAAAGGAGAGGAGAGCTTATGTGTGTGAAACCCAAGGTGTTCTAGAGAGAGAAAGTGAGAGAGAAGAGAGGAGCTTTAGTGTGTGTTAGTGTGTGTGTGAATCTTGTATCTGGATCTTAATTCATATCAATTCATACAAGATTCATCATCATCATCTTCTTCTTCTTCTCCTTCTTCTTTATTTGATCTGACATCATCCGTTTGATTAGGATTCTGCACCATCAAACGGATCTGATTGATACACAAGCAGATTGGGGACTTACAGTTTTAAGCCTAGTACACTTAAGGAATGAGTGTTAGAATGTACCTGCTAGAGACACTGTGCAACATTCAATCCTTAAGACCACTAAAAAGGAGTTCACCGCCAAAGCACATGAGTTTATGGCCATAAAGTCAAGGCTGGCCGTAAACTCCCCTATAAGTCTCCTTCCCTTCACTTTTCTTTCATTATTATACTTCCAACTCAAGAACACTTCCATTCTCTCTCAAGTATCATCGAGTTCTTCACTTTGATCTTCAAAAATGTAAGTATTTCTTCCACCTTTTGAGTTCTTATTCTTCTTAAACTAGTACACCCCTTTGATTCCATCCATAAAATGATCTCTTTTGGGTTAGATCTTCATCTTTCACCAAGAACACCAAGAACACACACTTGTTCTTGGTGGCCGAAAACTCCTCAAAGGCCCTCAAAAAGTGAGTATTCCTTCCTTACACTTGTTATCTAGTAGAAGTCCATGATCTACATCCTTGAAACCAACCAATCTCCAAGATCAATGAGAGTTTATGACCAGGAGCAATCTCCCTTGGCCGTAAACCCTAATTCTGGCCAAGTATTGAGCCCTAAACACTTCTAGACACTAGCTATCCTTTGGGACACATGCACCTTTGAGAACCCTTCCCTTTAAGACCCAAAAAGACACCATTTGGAGAGTTTACGACCATACACTTTTAGTGTGGCCGTAAACACCTCAACACCTCCTAAAATGTTAGTTTTGCTCATCCTCTTGTAGAGCAATAGTCCCACAAGCTTTCCCTACCTTTCAAACACCCTCTTATGCACCTTTTACCATGAGTTTACGGCCCAAAACTCCATGGCCGTAAACACCATTTCTTGGCCATAAACATCCCTTTGATGAATCACATGTGATTCCATCACTTAGTCCAAGTCCATATGGGTGTTTCCTTTCATATAGTTGCTTATAAACACTATATTCATGCCAATCCTTGCCATATATGTCATTTAGGACTCGTTTGTGTCTCAGGACTTCATTCGTGGAACTTCTCGTCCTTACGCGCATATTCGTTGAATCACCCACATAAGGTGAGTTCATACCCATATAATGAATCTTTTAACTGTTTTAAATGCTTTTAAGGGGGGGGGGGAATACAAGTTGAACACAATGATAATTGTGTAAATGTTGTTATAAACATCTTTCAAAAGATTGCTTATCTCTTTTATACGTGATCAAAACATTTCAAAAACTCTTTTAAAGTTATGTTACTTTCTAGTTTAACAAAATTCCGTTTTTAAAGTACAAGCATAACTTAGTAGTAAAATGAGTATTTTCAATAACAGTTCAAGTAAAATACTAGTAAACTATAAGGGGTATAGTTTAGAGGTTCAGTTCATACTAGATGCTAGAACATACTATAAAGAGAAACAGGGAGGTAGATACAATACACAATAACATAAAGATCATAATATAAAGAAAAACAGGGAGGTAGATACAATACATCAGAGAGACATACTATACACTATACATGATAACAGAACGAACATACTACGATTCTATAACAGAACAAACATACTAAGATGTTATAGCATAAGAGCACTACATGATCTAATTGTCCCAATGAATCACTAACTCATTGTTCCAAACAAAAGGTGATAGTAAAATTGGGTATACATGATCATATAGCTTTAATGTGAGCCTACTTCACGACTCAGCAACAGGTTTGCTGACGTCGCGTTTGGTTCCCAGAATCTCTCGCAGGGAGAGCGTATAGTATGGGGACTATTCATCACATTATGACCTTAATTAAACAAACATGTTTTAAGGTAATCAGTACTGCAGGATGTCAATTCAAAAGACAACTGTGTACTTATAATTTCCCATTACTTTCATTTTTGTGACAGTTCCACTTGAAAGTTAATGCAAACTATTTTCGAGTCAGGATTGTTGTAAACTAGGGAAAACTTACATTTTACAAACGACAAACACAACAGTCGATTCTAGTACATTCAGTAGAAAGGGGGCCTATAATGCTAACTTTATGATTCCTTAGTGTATGCATTCAGGGATATATATTAATCGGATCCGACAGATAGTAGGATGTGTGCTTTCCGCTTCATTTCCTGTTCCTTGTTTGGTTGTGGGCTTAGAGCAGATTCACCCAGCCTACTGTTTATCCGATCTTAGCTATATATATGTTCCGTATACACCAAGTAATCATAAGGGGTACCAGGTATGGGCCAGGTCATAGGACACTAATTCAATGAACCGTTTTCTAGTACATAACATAATTTTCAAATAAAGAACTTTTGGTATTCAAAACTAGAAACTTAACCAGTAAAGGGTTTAATCCATTTTATTAAACCAGTATAACTTAAAGGACCCTAGGTGGTTAATTTCATAATACCTTAGTTTATACATATAGGCTATATATAATTAATATCCGATAGGTAGTTGGATGTGTGCTTTCCGCCTCATTCCCTGTTCCTTGTTTGGTTGTGGGCTTAGGGTAGACTCACACAATTAACTATCTGTTCGATATTAGATTATATATAGCTAGTAGAAACTAAGTGATTATCGAAGGAACCACTGTGGTTACCATTTTTATTATAAGAAATAAGGGTTTTCTTAAGGAATCGTTTCATCAAACTAAAGGAACAATTACAGTTAACTCCGTGAGTACCAAGTGAATACGCCAGGGTTATATACAACGATGACCTAACAAACAATGGGATGTGTGTCTTCCGACTCATTTCCTGTTCCTTGTTTAGTTGTGGGCTTAGGGCAGATACACACAACCGATTGTTTGTTTACTCTGGGTTTTATATAACTTGTATTCATTTAGTACTCATAGAAAGGACTGTAGAGTCATTTTTACTTATCTTTCATCAAAGCAGGAAATATAGGATTTTCTGGAGGAACAGGAAAACTTTTCTAAACAGAACTTACTACAACTTACTATAACTTTCTACAAGTTTCTTACTACTTACTACATCACTTAAATCTTATGAACTCACCGGCTTAAATTTTGATCTACGCATTCAAAATAACTTGTATTCTCAGGAGACCAGTAGACAGGTTCGCGCACTGGGATTCAGAAGATGGAGCATTATAGCTTTATTTCTTTTTGTTATTTGCTTTGTATTCTATATTATGTGAATCACATACTTTGTAAACACTTTCTTTCTAATGAATTAGTTGTTTATTACTTTTCTTACTATGATGCATGTCTGGTGATATTAAACATGACGTCCTTCACCCCAGAAAGTTTCCGTCGTTTCGGTTTTGGGGTGTGACACAATAATTTAGCCATATAAGTTAATAAAAGAATTGAGTTTGACTTTTACACGATAAAATTTTCGGGTTGTCACATATAGAACCTTAGACTTGCTTGGTGATCATTTCTTAGCCTTGTTTGATGGAAAACGTGTTAGGTCATGGTTCCTTTTGAATAATGGACACGTTTTGGTCATATTATGTTTTGAATAATACACAAGTCTTGTGGTCAGGTCCTAATGGATATAGTTGGGAAATCTACCCATTAAGTCATTTAGAAGAACCAGATCTGGAAGTATGAGCCTTGATCTGTAAGGATTAAGGTCTTAATGAAGAAAAAGCAATCTTCCAGAAACCAGGATGTGGTGAAGTTCAGATTCGTGATTACTTTTTCATGTCGTACCCACGACGTGGCCAAGAGGTGACCACGTCATGTTGACCGTTCACTTTTTTTGACCGTTCACTTTTTGACCAGTTTGAATTTAGGTCAAAATTGGAGGTTTTGGGTGGTGAATTAGGATTTATCGTTTTCTGGTGTTAGTCGGTTCGCGGGATTCAGTTCAAGGAGTGAGAGTGTTGTTATGTTTCTCTGTTTTTGCGACTCAGGTGAGTTTCTCACTATGCCACATATAACAATGTATATCATTTGCATGATAAGATAGAGGTACTGTTAGGGTATAGACATGCTAGTTGACTAGAATAACTCCATGTTATACATGTGCGGTTTAGGACACTTGGTGTCATGGTATGCTATACAGGTAGGGTTTTGCCTATTGATTGTATGATAATATTGGTTTGAGCAGTGTAGTAAATTTAGTGTCATGGTATGCTATACTGGTAGGGTCTTGTTTGTGGACTATATGATACTGTTAGGTGTCATGGTTGGTTAGTGAAATGCTTGTAATGATTGTAGGTGGTTAAGTTGGACAGCCTGAGAACTCTGGTTTAAAGCGTGATTGCATGGTTCTTGTTTGATTTATTGCTTTCGGGCGGACCACCTGTTCGACTGTCTATCTGATCTATGACCACATATGATTTTATGTAATGTATGAAAGACCAGGATCTGGCCCCTTGTCACACCCCCAGACCAGACGGCGGAAACGTCCGGAGGCGAATGACTTCAATGTGCAGTATTATAAAAATTGAATATAAATGCAACATAGCAAATATAAACATCATACATTGATATTAAACTTACATTGTTTACAATACTTGTTTTGTTCAAAAGTTAAACATGAAACAACACAAGTAGAAATAGCATAATGCAGCAACGCCGGTCCTCGATCGGGGTAATTACCTGCTTACTAGATCCTTGAGAATACAAGTCGTTTTGAAAAGTGTCAACTAAGAAGTTGGTGAGTTCATAATAAATTTTCTATAAAATAGTTTTTACACTTGTTTAGAATTGTTCTTGTTGTACTTTCAGAAAATCCGATATTTTCTATGAAATCGTTTGGAGTCTTGTTCGGAAAATCGTGAATATATGCATGCACGTCATTGCTTTTTATTCATCTTTAAAAAGAGTGATATTTGGAAAGCCCTAACATTTATAAAGGCAAGTTGTATTTAAGAATAGTTCCTTTGAGTCGGAACAATAAGTAGTATCCAGAAAATCCCATGTTTTCTTAAAGAATATAGTTGTAAACTTCGTTTCCTTACTAGGTATAGTTGCGTGAGTGTTTTAGTTTATCGTTTTCGAAAATCATATCAAATCGTTTACCCAAGAAAATCCTATATTTTCTGATATATATAAAATGGTGGTCTTAAAACGCTAAGACTGGTGTGGTGAAAGCTTTGTTTTCTTACTAGGTATAGTTGAGTGAGTGTTTTAGTAGTCGTTTTCGAGATCATATCAAATCGTTTACTCCAGAGAATCCTATATTTTCTGATATATAAAATGGTGGTCTTAAAACCCTAAGACTGGTGTGGTGAAAGCTTCGTTTATAGTATCCAAACAATAGTTGTTTATAATCGAGAGGTGTAACTTGTATAAATTTCTAAAATCATACTGTTATATTCTAAGTGCGTCGTTATAACCATACTAATATGACGAAGTGCCTGTCCAGGCGTTCTTCATGCGCCAGATTCGATTAAGACATTTGTCACCCTAGACTGGCCGGTCTAGTTATAGCGAACAACGAAGGTGTGGGGTCTCAACCCCGTATAGATCTATACACAACTTCTCGCTCCCCCTCCAGGAGACTCTGGTTATAACTCTTATAGGACTTTGAGCGTACACTATTATATATATATATATATATATATATATATATATATATATATATATATATATATATATATATATATATATAGGTACTGTGAAGATTCGTCTGACTAGAATACTAACAAATTTTTGGGCAAATCGTTGAAATCCATTATTTATTAGATAAATAATGATAGTTGTACTCGTTGACTAGATCTATCGTTTTCGTTTATTGGAAATAATCCACTTTGAATCATAATTATCAAAAATGACCCAATATTAGTCAAAAGGTGTCATAAGTAGTTCAAAACTAGGTGAATTGTTGAGAATGTCCAATTTCTTCTAAAATGTTCAGTTTAGACTTATATTTATGAAACATTCAAAAAGACCCTTGTTTATCCAAAAATTCCATTTTTTGTCGTTTAGAAATTTAGATGTTCAATGATTCCTCAAATCTATTTCATGTTCCAAAAATGATATATATATATATATATATATATATATATTATATATATATATATATATATATATATATGTATATATATATATATATATATATATATATATATTTATATGGCAAAAAATAGCCCAAGATATCAATATTTTCATAATTTAATATCTTCAAAATACTAGTTGCAACCTTTTGTTTAAACTATTTCCTTAAGAAATCCTTGTGACTTTTGGCATAAGATTTTGTGAATGATAATTCATATAAATACTATTTTTTACTTCAAATCAACAATAGTTAGTGAGATATAGTTTAAGTTCTTGGCATTTGACCAAAATCTCGAATTTTGGACTTCTATAAGGAGTTTCATGATCCTAAACACATATGTCATAACATGCAATTATAGACAAGAAAATATACAGCAATTTCACAAGACCCTTGACTTGTATCCTCCCCCAAAAAAATGAAAACTCAACAGATAGGGGTATGAAGCTCACCTTGAGTTGGTTGATGAGTTGGTTGGAGTGATGAGGGTGAAGATCTCTAGCTTAAACTCTTGGATGAGTTAAGGAACTTCCTTGGAAGGAATGTTGTCCAAAGAGTTTTTCTCATATTTTATTATGGGCAAAAATAATGTGAATTTATCTTGAAAATTATATCAAATACTAGATGAGTGAAAAAAACTTACTTAAAAACTCTAAGGAGAACTTGAGAATTTTAATCTTTAGCAAGATCCTTGTTCTTGCTCTTGAGAGGAATATTGGAGAGAATATGAGAGGATTGAGAGAAATGGTGAAGTTCAAAGCTCCCTTATGTCGTTGCTTTAAGGGAATACAAGAAAATGGGGGAAAAATATGTCCATGGAAATCTGGAAGTTCAAAGCATTGTTATTTGGTGGGTAATGCATGGATTACTGTGATTTGCATGGGGAATGGGAATTACATCAAATCACAAAGTCAAACCCTCTCATCCTTATCTTTTTCTCCTCATGACTTAAAATAATTTTATAAATCTTAAGTATTATTTTAAATGATTGGTGGGATTCTCGTCGTCAAAATACCTCAAAATGATGAAATGGTCTGAAATGGTTCAAAATCCGGAGCCAAATGGTGAATTTCGCAGTCAAATAGTGAATTCTGGAGTCAAAGCATGAGTTCCGAAGTCAAACCCATTGTTCCGAAGCTCTTCTCAGGTTTCCGGAGTCACCAACATCTTCCGGAGTCGAAGGTTGCGAAGTCAGTCCCTATCCGGAGTCCTTTTCTTTCGAGGCTGCGAGTGTTCCGAAGTGTGTGAGGCATTTCGGAGTGGATAGCCTTCCTAGAGGGCTGGTCCGGAACATGCAAGATTGTCCGGATGAGGAATTCTGGAGCCAAATCCGAAGGTTTCGAAGTCGCTCTACACATTCTAGAGTCAATAGGAGGTTCCGAAGCAGGAGGGAGTTCCGAACTAAGAGGGTTCCGGACCGAGAAAGAGGACTCCGAAAATGAAAAGTGTATTCCAAAATGGGCTCGATCTTTCAAGTTTTCTCCTTTCATTTTGAGTTGATTTTGACTAAGGAAAACTACATAGGGACATTTGATAGAGATTTAAGTTACATAGAGAGATTTGGGAGAGATTTGATATACATAGAGAGATTTGGGAGAGATTTGAGATATACATGCTATGCATTATAACAATACTTGGTTCATTAGGAACCATAATGTAAACCTTAAAGTTTTAGCACAAGTCGTACAATAGTCGATGTTTACATGAGGACGGAATTTCCTAGCCAAAAATACTAGTTGTAACATCATCCCCCCATTAGAGGGAATTTCGTCCTGAAATTCTTTTGAAAGGTAGGATCATGAAGGCGAGAATAAGTGAGGGTACTTTTGCTTCATCGGGGCCTTCGCGTTCCCAAGTGAATTCCGGTCTACGCTTAGCGTTCCATCGAACCTTCACAATCGGGATGCGGCTTTGTTTCGTGCGCTTAACTCCTCTATACATAGTCTCGATAGGCTACTCAATGATTAGAAGGTTCTAGCTCACTTCAATCTCGTCTAGTGGAACTGGGAGGGTTTTGTCAGATAGACACTTCCTTAGGTTTGATACATGGAATACATGGTGTACATTACTGAGTTCTTAGGGTAGTTTGAGTTTGTAGGCTACCGAACCGATACGGGTAAGGATCTCGAATGGTCCGATGTATCGGGAATTTAGCTTACCTCTCTTTCCAAATCGTATCATCCATTTCCAAGGGGAGACTTTTAAATACACTCGATCTCCTACTTGGAATTCCAGAGGCTTTAGCCTACTATCTGCGTAGCCCTTTTGTCGGTCTCACGATGCTTGGAGTCGTGCTCTGATTAGGATTATCTTCTCTGGTGTCTCTCGAATCATCTCGGGTCCAGTGAGTATGTTGTTGGGCGTTTTCCCTTATACCAGTTGCGTGTCTCCCACCTCATCCCAACAGAGGATGATTTGCACTTCCGGCCACACAGGGCCTCAAAGGGTGCAACTCTTATGCTCGGGTGGTGGCTGTTGTTATATGAGTACTCGATTAGAGACAGGTGGGTATCCCAAGCTTTGCCAATGACTATTACACATGCTTCTCTTCGGGGTGCGGGTTCTTGTTTACCTCGATCTCGACGAGTGGGATTTCTAGAGCTTCGATGGTCCGACACTTATGAGCGTTGAATACATGGAATGTGAAATATACGAAACTGAGTTCTCAGGATAATCAGATGCTATAGGTTATCGAGCCTATCTTGGCAAGGACTTTTGAATGGTCTTCTAGGGATCGGGATCCTGGTGTCCTAGAAGTAAAGTTTTTAGGCCTTAAGATTTGGAACTATGGTCACCAAGGTTGAGTTTGCGTGTGATGTAGTTGACCTTATGAGTCTTAAATTGTCTTGGGAGTTCTCTTCCTATGGTTTTCCGAGCTAAAAAAAGGTCGGCCTTCGCCATTTCCTTGTTGTTGGTTAAACAAGCCTTTGTTAGGGAGTATGGGAGTATCGATCCTTGAGGATGGGTTTGTTTGGCTCTTTAGTAGTTAGTGGTTCTATGGGTATTTTGCCTTTCCCCCTTATGAGTCAGATAGGTGCTTTTTGCTGTTAAAAGCTTGGTCTGATGTCTTTCCTTACCTACTATATTGTTCTTGAGATCAGACACTATCAGTTTTTGTGACTGTGCTAAGTAGAATCGGGGGTTTGGTTATTGAGATGGTTCCAAGAGTTGAGTTGATTCCAACTTGGCTTAGCACATGATTGAGGTTTCCAAACGAATTCAGGGACTATCGGGGGGGGGGGGGGAGTTATAAACCTTTGGGATTTTTTTGCATGTCTTCTTTTTCTTGTTTCCATCTTTATTGTGGGGGTTAGGAAGGAGCGTGATGTTTCTTACCTTAGTACTCCTGTGCCTGAATGCTGGGGGTTTGTCATTATAGGTTGAAAGAGTTTTGTTAATCGATTCGGTAAGGCGGAAAGTCTCTTTGCAGTACTCGAAGTTTGTAAGGTGGGAATCAAGCCAGTCCGTGCCAATTGATGACACGGGACTCCTTATTATAATAGATGTTACGTCGATTGGGAAGGGATGGATGTTAGGAATGACAGGGTGTTCTACGTTAATGTTCTTATCACTACAGGTTTTGTTTTCGTTGTTACTAGTGCGTCTATTTTGTTCCTACTTGTTGGGTGTCCTAGTAAGTCAAGAGATCTGGTATAAAGCGATGGAATCCGTAATCTGAATTCTGCTAGGTTTTTCTATTATAGATGGGCGTGACCTAACTGAACATAATTAGGATTTAAAATATAATCGACTTCATGGTTCTATCCTAACTCAAAATCGGACCAGGGACAGAAAATAAGGCGAAATCACACACTCTTAGTTCATAAAATCTTAATTATATATGTCCCTAACTTTTACACGGAACCATCCTGGTTCGCCCGGAAGGATTTCAAATTTCTCTGTGATTGTTGTAATTTGTTCGGATAGGGGATTATGTTTTAATTGACAACACCTGTTGTGAAAAAGATTTGATGCTTAAATTTTGTTATTTGTAACGTACCAAAATTTTCCCGATAGGGATTCTTGTTGCTTCATCATGTTTTTAATTGTCAAAATCCTCCGGCTCTCCGTTATGCTTCTCTGTTGGGCAATCCCTCTTGAAGTATCCTACTGCACCACATTTGTGACATACTAGACTTATTCTGACCTCCGGAGTTGGAGTGATATATTGGACCGAGGTCCTACAGAAACGGGCGATGTGTCCCTGCTTGTTGAACCTATTGCAACGTAATTCATTGCAGGTTCCAAGATGATGGTAATTTCACTTGTTGTAGTGTGGAAAGTTTCCAAGATATGATTTTCTCGGTGTGGGAGGAGTAGGGTTAGTAGGGGTAGGGAGTGCTCTCGCTTATTGCCTTTTGGTAAGCCTCTGAGTCGAATTGCCTCCTTTTTCGTTCCCGAACTTTCATTTCTTGTTCTTAGGTTTAGGTTTTACAGTGCATTGGTGAGTTGTCCTTCGTTGGTTTCCTTGGTTGTTATTACAGTTGAAATTACCAACACTACTTCCATTTTCGCATGCGTTATTGGCATTGAGGTATGCCATGACAGCTACCACGGCAGCTGTTACGGTGGCTTGGAAAGTGGCGGAATCTATTCGTAGGACCGGTGTATCATCGAGGTACTGGTTATATCCATGAGAAGACATGATTCTGTTGCATGCGAAAAGTGAGCTTGTAAGTAATCGTGGTTAATTCCAATTGAGTTTACTCATATAATCATAACGTGTGGGTGTATGATGCTAATTGCGTCAACCTACATCCCCATGATGTAGTTATGGTAGAGAGTAGAAACATATATTGTATGACGTTAAGTCTATCAAAATAGCACATAGTTAGCAATATAGTTAGCAGATTTGGTTGTATGGGTTCTTGGAGGGCGTACTCCTCTTGGTTTACTACTACTGGTTGCGATTAAAGACATTATGAACCTAAGGCGAGTAGTGCGGTGATTCTCCTATACCGATATGGTGCACAAAGTGCTTGGCCATTTCACTTGTGTTATGAGTGCCCCTTTTTGTTCCTTACGCTGCTAAGGCTATCTTAGCCTTGATTACAATGAGTTGTGGTCTCCATATGACCACTTTTTCCTTCAAGGAGTGTAGATGATCCGCATAGTTTTCTGGTCCTACTTGTGGGTTTTGTAAGACTTTGGAATGGTGTTCTTGTTACTTGTGGGGGATCGGATTTACATTGTCGTGTATCGGGCTTTGTCTACAGTCTCCATTAATCCATGACAGAGAGTTGGACACCGGGAGTCAAATCGAGTTACTTGTGGTCCAAACGGAGGTGATGCTTGATTTGTGAGAGTGTTGGAGATCGGAACACGGCGCATATCTATGGTGGATTGTCGGCTATCAGGCGTGCAGTTTGGATTTCCCCCTGACGGCATCGCGTTTTGAATCCGGTAGATATTGGTTAGGAAACTTGTACTTGCATGGTCAATATTTTATTACTAGGTATGTCTACTCCAAGAGTATTTACATTGGGTGCTTACGTATGTTGGGAGGAAGAGGTGAAAGGTATCTTGCTTACCTTTGATAGGGTATGATTTGTTGAGAATTTCTCTAGCATCTTCATCCTTGTCTGGCCCTTTATCAGAGTCCTCCCCCTTCTTAGTCCATTTCTTGGTGTTCTTAAAAATTCACTCTAGGCTCTCCTCAACCCACCCGTCGGTTATCGCAGTAGGGTAGTAGAGGTCTTGGTGAGGAATTTCAACTGTGTGGTCTGAGGGATCATGGAGGCATGAGGGTTATGTAGGGGAATTTAAGTGTGGGAGGTTCTATGGGATCCTAAAATACTCCTATAGTATTTTAATTGTTTATGTTTGATTTTGGACTTCCTTTGTTATGCTCCAGACTTGCCGTCCACCACGACTATTTCCCAGCATATGCTAGTTACACTTCAGATAAATGTAGTTGATCAGGATACATTTATTCAAAGTCTAATTACATATCCCAGTGCCTACTCGTAGTGTTCAGCTCATCACTACTTTTATAACATACTTATTATGACACTACTCCTAGCACGTATGCATGTAGGTATATATTTATACTAATTTTTTAAAAATATATTCTTAGTTAGAGTGTTTTAGTCCCATTGTATTTATAGTTGTATATCTTGTATGGCTAGATACACTGGTTCACTATAAACAACGCTCTGATACCAATCTGTCACACCCTCGGACCAGACGGCGGAAACGTCCGGAGGCGGATGACTTCAATGTGCAGTATCATAACAATTGAATATAAATGAAACATAGCAAATCCAAACATTATACATTAATATTAAACTTACATTGTTTACAATACTTGTTCTGTTCAAAAGTTAAACATGAAACAACACAAGTAGAAATAGCATAATGCAGCAACGCCAGTCCTCGATCGGATGATTACCTGCTTACTAGATCCCTGAGAATACAAGTCGTTTTGAAAAGCGTCAACTAAGAAGTTGGTGAGTTCATAAGCAATTTTGTATAAAATAGTTTTTACACTTGTTTAGAATTGTTCTTGTTGTACTTTCAGAAAATCTGATATTTTCTATGAAATCGTTTGGAGTCTTGTTCGGAAAATCGTGAATATATGCATGCACGTCATTACTTTTTATTCGTCTTTAAAAAGAGTGATTTTTGGAAATCCCTAACATTTATAAAGGCAAGCTGTATTTGACAATAGTTCTTTTGAGTCGGAACAATAAGTAGTATCCAGAAAATCCCATGTTTTCTTAAAAGAATGTAGTTGTAAACTTCGTTTCCTTAGTAGGTATAGTTGAGTGAGTGTTTTAGTTTATCTTTTTTGAAAATCATATCAAATCGTTTACCCCAGAAAATCCTATATTTTCTGATATATATATATATATATATATATATATATATATATATATATATATATATATATATATATATATATATATATATATATATATATATATATATATATATATATATATGGTGGTCTTAAAACCCTAAGACTAGTGTGGTGAAAGCTTTGTTTTCTTACTACATATAGTTGAGTGAGTGTTTTAGTTTATCGATTTCGAGATCATATCAAATCGTTTACTCCAGAGAATCCTATATTTTCTTATATATAAAATGCTGGTCTTAAAACCCTAAGACTGGTGTGGTGAAAGCTTCGTTTATAGTATCCAAACAATAGTTGTTTATAATCGAGAGGTGTAACTTGTATAAATTTCTAAAATCATACTGTTATATTCTAAGTGAGTCGTTATAGACATACTAATATGACGGAGTGCCTGTCCAGGCGTTCTTCAGGCGCCAGATTCGAAGACATTTGTCACCCTAGAGTGGCCGGTCTAGCTGTAGCGAACAGCGAAGGTGTGGGGTGTCAACCCCGTATAGATTTATACACGAATTCCCGCTCCCCCTCCAGGAGACTCTGGTTATAACTCTTACAGGACTTTAAGCGTACACTATTCTTTATATATATAGGTATTGTGAAGATTCGTGTGACTAGAATACTAATACATTTTTGGGCAAATCGCGGAAATCCATTATTTATTAAATAAATAATGATAGTTGTACTCGTTGACTAGATCTATCGTTTTCGTTTATTGAAAATAATCCACTTTGAATCACAATTATCAAAAATAACCCAATATTAGTCAAAAGGTGTCATAAGTAGTTCAAAACTAGGTGAATTGTTGAGAATGACCCATTTCTTCTAAAATGTTCATTTCATACTTATATTTATGAAACATTCAAAAAGGCCATTGTCTATCCAAAAATTCCATTTTTGGACCTTTAGAAATGTAGATGTTCAATGATTCCTCAAATCTATTTCATGTTCCAAAACAAATATATATATATATATATATATATATATATATATATATATATATATATATATATATATATATATATATATATATATATATATATGGCCGAAAATAGCCCAAGATATCAATATTTTCATAATTTAATATCTTCAAAATATTAGTTCCAACCTTTTGTTTAAACAATTTCCTTGAGAAATCCTTGTGACTTTTGGCATAAGATTTTATGAATGATAATTCATAAAGAGGTTCATAAGGAGTTTCATGATCCTAAACACATATGTCATAACATGCAATTATAGACAAGCAAATATACATCGATTTCACAAGACCGTTGACTTGTATCCTCCCTCAAAAGCAATGAAAATTCAAAAGATAGGGGTATGAAGCTCACTTTGAGTTGGTTGATGAGTTGGTTGGAGTGATGAGGGTGAAGATCTCTAGCTTAAACTCTTGGATGAGTTGAGGAACTTCCTTGGAAGGAATGTTGTCCTAAGAGTTTTTCTCACATTTTATTATGGGAAAAAATAATGTGAATTTATCGTGAAAATTATATCAAATACTAGATGAGTGAAAAAAAAACTTACTTAAAAACTCTAAGCAGAACTTGAGAATTTTAATCTTTAGCAAGATCCTTGTTCTTGCTCTTGAGAGGAATATTGGAGAGAATATGAGAGGAGTGAGAAAATGGTGAAGTTCAAAGCTCCCTTATGTCGTTGCTTTAAGAGAATACAAGAAAAATGGGGGGGGGGGGGGAAAGATGTGCATGGAAATCTGGAATTTCAAAGCATTGTTATTTGGTGGGTAATGCATGGATTACTGTGATTTGCATGGGGAATGGGAATTACATCAAATCACAAAGTCAAACTCTTTCATCCTTATCTTATTCTCCTCTTGACTAAAAATAACATCTTTAGAAATCTTAAGTATTATTTTAAATGATTGGTGGGATTCCCATCGTCAAAATACCTCAAAATGATGAAATGGTCCTAAATGGTTCAAAATCCTGAGCCAAATGGTGAATTCTGAAGTCAAATAGTGAATTCCGGAGTCAAAGCATGAGTTCCGAAGTCAAACCCATTGTTCCGAAGCGCTTCTCAGGTTTCCGGAGTCGCCATCATCTTCCGGAGTCGAGGGTTGCGAAGTTAGTTCCTATCCAGAGTCCTTTTCTTTCGAGGCTGCGAGCGTTCTGAAGTGTGCGAGGCATTCCGTAGTGGATAGCCTTCCGAGAGGGCTGGTCCGTAACATGCGAGATTGTCCGGATAAGGAATTATGTAGCCAAATCTGAAGGTTTCGAAGTCGCTCTACACATTCCGGAGTCAATTGGAGGTTTCGAAGCAGGAGGGAGTTCCGAACTAAGAGGGTTCCGGATCGAGAAAGAGAACTCCGAAAATGAAAAGTGTGTTCCAAAATGGGTTCGATCTTTCAAGTTTTCTCCTTTCATTTTGAGTTGATTTTGACTAAAGAAAACTACATAGGGAGATTGGAGAGAGTTTTGAGATACATAGAGAGATTTGGGAGAGATTTGAGATACATTGAGAGATTTGGGAGAGATTTGAGATATACATGCTATGCATTATCACAATACTTGGTTCATTAGGAACCATAATGTAAATCTTAACCTTTTAGCACAATTCTTACAATAGTCGATTTTTACATGAGGACGAAATTTCCTAGCCAAAAATGCTAGTTGTGACACCCCTATCCATGTTTCAGTCTTCTTACTTCCTTTTGTCACTGCACATTCTTGCAAATGTTAGTACTCGATCCTTAGAAAATTACTCAAAGGACCGAAAGTAATTTTCAAATGGTATTATACATTTGTATATGTGATTGCGGACTTATATATTCACGAGAACAAGTTGTCTTTTGATCCTATGGATAGTATCATGGACTCGTAATACATGATCAAGTCATTCTCTCCATGTTTCAGTCTCATCCAGACACGATGGCCATGAATTCTTTCTAGGTCCTTTCTTTTATAGAAACGAATAGCATATCAGAACATGTATTAGAATTTTCCTTCCTTTTCTTCTTGGCGTTTAAGGTCGGATTAGGTATTACTACGCTAATCGTTGTTTACACATGGGCAACTGAATATATTTTTCTTGACACTTCTATTCATGATAGTGAATATAGGAACATTCAAAGTTGGAGTTTCTATGATTGTCCAAGTTAGTCCCAATGGGTTTCAACCTTCCATGCAACTCTTTTATGGATATTTCAAGGTTGATCATAATCAAAATCAGTGTGAACTGATTATATGTATAAGAATTGATGCTTGAAAAATATTAATAACTCTTATAATTTATTGGAAATTATTTACTTTATGAAAATAGTTATTTCCAATGTCAATTATCAAAATATATCATAAGGTAAAAATTATTAATTCATGTACATTAATTTAACAAGAAAGACTTTTGTATATTAGATAAAGGGATAAGGTTTTACATCTTATAAAACCTAAAAGAAAATTTTATTTAATTTTGTCTTCTTCTTCTTGTCAAAACTGTGGCTAGCTATAGGGGGACAAAAAGTGAAGACTTTTGATTCTTATAAGATGTTAGACATCCTTTAGACACATGGGCCTTCAATATCTTTATGTTTAGAAGTATGAGTGGTATTAAAGGTAAAAGACACATTGGACAAAGGGTTAAAATAAAGAAATGAAATATAGTTTTTCTTCCTTGTCATTAATAGTTGTAAAAATCCAAATTTTACTTTCTCTCACCCTCTTTCCTATCTAGTTCTTCTTAAGGAGTTAAGTGACTGGAGATAAAAGTGATACTCACATCTTTATCTCTTTTAAGCCAAATTTGATATGTGTTTTAAAAGTTTAAGAGTTAAAGACTAGCATTTTTTTCAAGTTGAAAAATTGTTGGTGTCTCTTCTAAGGTGGACTTCTATTCTACATTCTTCATCACCATCCAACCTCCAAAGAGGAATCTTTTCTATGTTTACAAAATGATCATTGGTGGGTTAAAATTGCATTAAGTTTATTCAACATTTTAAAGCTTACATTATCGTTTCTAGTGTTTTTCGAAACCGATTATTGAATTAAACCCGACAATTGGTATAAAAGCCATTTTTGCATGCATGGTTAGATTATACGATTATTTGGTATATTCATTGTTTTTGGAACATGTGGATGGTTTTCTTTTTGTAAGAAAATTTCATACATATATTCTATGAAACTTTAGAATGTTTATAATTGTTATTTTAGGACTTGAAGTTTACATGCATCCTTTTAGTCATAAAAGTTGTCTCAGAAAAACAAAAGGTTGTTATATATATATATATATATATATATATATATATATATATATATATATATATATATATATATATATATATATATATATATATGTAGTGAGGTTCAATAGAGAACAATAATTAACAAGAAACCAATGAACCAATCATGAGCGTCGGAAATCGTAATGATCAACGGCCAAGTAAATAGTTGTACACTTTTATATTGGACGCATACACACCGGATTATACCAAAAAATTCACCTCCTTACCAAAAAAACTCACCTCTTTTTTTCGTTTAAAATTTTTTTAGGCCACATTTTTATCAAAAAAAACCGAATATACCGTTGTTCTAGATTTTTCGTCCTCTTTCCATAGAGATATATGTTGATATATAAAAAACGATTTTTTTTTTCGAAAAAACACCACTTAATTTTGTTAGTTTTTTCAATATTTAAGTTTATTTTTATCAAAAAAAAAAACTAATTATACCAAAAATATTAGAATTTTAGTACTCTATTAATAAATATCAACAGCGACTAAAAAAAAACCTCGAACAGCGTTGATTCACACTGTGAATCTAAACTGTAAATATTTCAATTTTCAACATTCACAATGTGAAAAAGCTCGACCAGTTCAGATTCACATTGTGAATCTGACTTACTCTTATGCACATTGTGAATCTGAGAAGGTTAAAAAAAACCTCTATCAGTGTATATTCACACTGTGAATCTATACTGTAAATATGTGACAACCCGAAAATTTTTGCCTTGTAAAGCCCAGCCAGTCAACTTAACTGAGTGTCAGACTCGTTTCTGCTATCATTTAGCCTTGTTTAGGGTCCGTTTAAAGGTTCAAAGCTCAGTACATTCAAGCATTGAGTATAGGATTGGGTCGCGTACACTTCAAACCTTGAAATCAAGCCTTACACTCCAACATGTGGAGTGTACGGCCGTACACTTGGGTGTGCGGCCGCACACCCCTCTCCTGGCAGCACACTCTCATGCATATAGGTGGGACTTAGCTTTCCTTTAACTCTTTTCACCCTTCCAAGCCAAGAACTCGATTTCTCTCTCTACTACCATCCGATTTTCATCCTAGATCTTCAAGATTGTAAGTGTTCTTCCCTTGATTTGTTGTTAATCCTTTTAAACTAGTAACATCCTTTGATTTCATCCATTGGAAATCATATTTGGCTAGATCTTCAAATCTTCATCCATTTCACCAAGAACACTAAGAACACACACTTGTTCTTGGTGATTTTGAGCCTTCTTGAGCCTCTAGATCGTAAGTACTCCTTCCCTATGTTTAGATCTTGTTAAGAACACAAGATTAAGACCTGAAAAATGCACAGAACTCATGAAAACAAGGTGTGTGTGCCCGTACACCCCTCAAAACATCCCTAAGGGCCCTTCAAAATGCATTTCTAGCTTCAACACTTGGTGAGCAATTGTCCCACAAGCCCCCCTACCTTTGGAAAACACTTTTATGCACTCATTACCATGAGTGTGCGGCCGCACACTCCCTGGCCCCACACCCATGGCCGCACAATCCTCAAAGTGGTCGTACACTCCCCTTAGATGAATCACATGTGATTCCAACACTTGGTCAAAGTGTTTTCTAGTCCCTTAAGGTGTTTCTTTGCATTTGGTTGCTTCTAAACACTATATTTATGCCAATATATGCCAATATATGCCAATATATGTCATTTAGGACTCGTTTGTGTCTCGGGACTTCATTCGTGGAACTTCTCATCCTTACGCGCATATTCGTTTGAATCACCCACATAAGGTGAGTTCATACCCCTATAATGAATCTTTTAACTGTTTTAAATGCTTTTAAGGGGGGGGGGGGAATACAAGTTGAACACAATGATAATTGTGTAATTGTTTGTTATAAACATCTTTCAAAAGATTGCTTATGTCTTATATAAGCGATCAAAACATTTCAAAAACTCTTTTAAAGTTATGTTACTTTATAGTTTAACAAAACTTCGTTTTTAAAGTACAATCATAACTTAGTTAGATAAATGAGTCTTTTCAGTAACAGTTCAAGTAAAACACTAGTAAACTATAAGGGGTATAGTTTAGAGGTTCAGTTCATACTAGATACTAGAGCATACTATAAAGAGAAACAAGAAGGTAGAAACAATACACGATAACATAGACATCATACTATAAAGAGAAACAGGGAGGTAGATACAATACTTCAGAGAGACATACACTATACTATAACAAAGAGAACATACTAAGATACAATAACAGAACGAACTTACTAAGATGCTATAGAATAAGAACACTTCAGAATCTAATTATACCAATGAATCACTAACTCATTGTTCCAAACAAAAGGTGATAGTAAAATTGGGTATACATGATCATATAACTTTAATGTGAGCCTACTTCACGGCTCAGCAACAGGTTTGCTGAAGTCGCGTTTGGTTCCGAAAATCTCTTGTAGGGAGAGCGTATAGTATGGGGACTATTCATCACATTATGACCTTAACAAAACAAACATATTTTAAGGTAATCAGTACTGCAGAATGTCAGTTCATAAGACAACTGAGTACTTATAATTTCCCATTGCTTTCATTTTGTGACAGTTCCACTTGAAAGTTAATGCAAACTATTTTCGAGTCAAGATAGTTATAAACTAGGGAAAACTTACATTTTACAAACGACAACCACAATAGTCGAGTCTAGTACATTCAGTAGAAAGGAGGCCTATAATGCTAACTTTATGATTCCTTAGTGTATGCATTCAGCGATATATATTAATCGGGTCCGAGTAGTAGGATGTGCGCTTTCCGCTTCATTTCCTGTTCCTTATTTGGTTGTGGGCTTAGAGCAGATTCACCCAGCCTACTGTCTATCCGACCTTAGGTATATATATGTTCCGTATACACCAAGTAATCATAAGGGGTACCAGGTATGGGCCAGGTCATAGGACACTAATTCAATGCACCAGATTCTAGTACAAAACATACTTTTCAAATAGAACTTTTGGTATACAAAACTAGAAACTTACCCAGTAGAGGGTTTAATCCATTTTATTAAACCAATATAACTTAAAGGACCTTAGGAGGTTAATTCCATAATACCTTGGTTTATACATCAAGGTTATATATAATTAATATCCGATAGGTAGTTGGATGTGTGCTTTCCGCCTCATTCCATGTTCCTTGTTTGGTTGTGGGCTTAGGGCAGATTCACACAATTAACTATCTGTTCGATATTAGATTATATATAGCTAGTATAAACTAAGTGATTATAGAAGGAACCACTATGGTTGCCATTTTTATTATAAGAAATAAGGGTTTTCTTAAAGAATCTTTTCATCAACTATAAAGGAACTATTACAGTTAAATCTGTGAGTACCAAGTGAATACGCCAGGGTTATATACAACAATGATCTAACAAACAATGGGATGTGTGTCTTCCGCCTTATTTCCTGTTCCTTGTTTGGTTGTGGGCTTAGGGTGGATACACACAACCGATTGTTTGTTTACTCTGAGTTTTATATAACTGGTATCCATTTAGTACTCATAGAAAGGATTGTAGAGTCATTTTTACTTATCTTTCATCAAAGCAGGAAATATAGGATTTTCTGGAGGAACAGGCGAACGTTTCTAAACAGACATTACAACTTACAACAACTTTCTTACAACTTACTTACATCACTAAAATCTTATCAACTCACCAGCGTAAATGCTGATCTACTCTTTCAAAATAACTTGTATTCTCAGGAGACCAGTAGACAGGTACGGGCACTGGGATTCAGAAGATGGAGCAGTATAGCTTCATGTCTTTTTGTTATTTGCTATGTACTCTCTATTATGTGAATAACATACTTTGTAAACACTTTCTTTCTAATGAAATGGTTGTTTATTACTTTTCTTACTATGATGCATGACATGTGATACTAAACATGACGTCCTCCACCCCAGAACGTTTCCGTCGTTCCGGTTTTGCGGTGTGACAGATTTGTTGGATTAATGTCTAAGTCCATAACTATATTTGGTATGTACTTGACCCGACCCGGCATGGTCCATTTAGGTTGCACTTCACCGGCATAATTTATATGGATAGTCTTTTGAGAATAGTATATTTATGATTTATATTAATATATTATAAGTTCTAATATATTAATATATAATCATATTATTTAATTAGTATTGATCAAGAATAAATTTATATTTAATTAAGTGATCAATAGGAACTAATTAATTATGTACTCTTAGATATATATGTGTAGTGGGCCAAGTTCATTTAGGTTGGGCTAAGTCTTCATGGATAGTCCATGGAGCTTTAACCCATGGATCCTAGGAAATGAAAGGTCATGGGTATTAGGGTTTAACCCTAATCCTCCACACTATATAAAGGGTCTTATGGTTCATGAAATTAGGCTAGTGGCTAGTGTGGATACACTAAAGAGGGCAATAACCGATTTCATAAGTGTGAGCCAAGTATCCATATTCTCTAAAGTCTTCCAAGGTGTTTTGGTGATTTGTGATTCCACTTGAGGCTTCCACACTATTGGGGCTTAGCTCTTAAAGTTCAAGACTTCAAGCTTCATTAAAAGGTATGTATTCTAACTTGTTATATTACCCAAGTATCAAGGATTGTATGCTAGATAGGGTAATACCTTGGAATATTCATATTTGCATGTATAATAGAGAAAACATAGATCCATGGTATTTAGGGTTGCATGTATACTTAGGAGAGTTAGAATGCTCAAAACCCAACAATGGTATCAGAGCCATGGGTTGTTCTCTGTTATATTCATGCAAATGTTTGATTTTCAAAGTTGAAAAAAAAAAGAAAAAAAAAACATGAAGTTTGTCAAATTTTAAGATAATTACTTGTTTTGTGAAAAACTAATTATTTGTAAAATTTGAATCATTTGCTATATGAGTTGAATTAGGTCAAATTTAGTAAAAGATAAAATGATATGATTATTTTATTAGTTTTAAAAGTTTGATCTAAATGTTTTAAGCAGTTACAAATTTTGTCATAAAATTTTGGAGCTCAAAAGTTTTTTTAAAGTTGTAATCTTAAGTGTTTTGAAACCACCATAAGAGGTCACATTTATGAATCTTAAAACTCATAAAAGTGAAAAAAAAATGAACAGTCTTTTTCATTAAATAGTATTATGACTCCATAACTTGTTCTCAAGTTATGGTTGTTTAAGAGTCACTTCTTTAAAAGTGTTATTAAAGAATAAGAGGTTACATAAAAAATGAAGAGTCTTCATTTTAATGAACCATTAAACTCATAAGTTATGAAATGAAAAGTTTTGAATAGTTTCAAAAACTTGCCCTCAAGTTTTGGAATTTGTAAAGTTTTCACTTATGAATCCTTTAATTCCAAGTTAAGCCCTTAGAATTTTAAAAGTTAAAATTCAATCCTTATACTTTATAATATTATAAGTTAATAATATTTATATATATGTATAAGAGTAAAGTCGTCTTACCATTAGTAGGCCTCATTCACGAAGCCGGTCTATAAGGGGGGGGGGGGGGTATAAGGTTACTGCCTATAAAATGGCAGTTTAATGGGTGTCCACTCTCACCCACCGCTTCCTTGACCGGCGGAGGGTCGTTAGCCGAACGGGTAGGACAAGGACTATAATTCTCCCTTCATTAAAAGTATTAATGATAAATACTAAGTAATTAAACTCTTATTAATACCCAATCTTAGTTACTTAGGAAAATGTGAATTTGGTGCTAACCCATGAAATTACACTTTGCACTTTGCATAAGTCAGTTAGTGGAGCGTGTGTGGTTAACCGGCACACTAGCTTGATTTAACAAGGTAGGCAAAGGGTAACTTAATGTTTATCATAGTATCGGTGGAGCGTGTGTGGTTAACCGGCACATCGATTGAGGGGTAAATATTAAGGGTACCAAGTATATTTGCATGGTTATTCACACCTTGTTTTGTGATCCTCGGCATCCCAGTCACAAAACCTGAAGGGCATACTCGAGATTGAAACATGCCTTTGAAAAGTTCAATGAATCTCAAAAGAATCTAGGAGTTTCAAAACCAATTAAAACCTAATAATACATTTCGTTTATCTTGGTGGAAGATGGTGAATCGTCATTCACCTACCTTCAAATATTTTATAGCTTGGATTACGGCATCCCTCTTCCAAGTTATAAAATAGTTTGCTAGGTCCTAGCCTTAATATTTCATATTGGGTGTTATATTAAGGACTTTAGATCAACTATCTTGAATATCTCCCAAAAAGATGTCTGGTTCAGACATCTATGATCCTCCCAAATCTCTTGGAACTTCACTTCCTCCACCTCCTCCAATTATTCTCCCTAACCCACAACTTCAAGGTCACTCAAGCCCTATTGGCAAGCAAGGTCTATGTGTGATCGCATCTTGGAGATGAAGTCACATATTGACAAGCCGGGAGAGTTGGGTTTCAAACTCTTGAGAAAGTTGGTGGTTCAATCACTTTCTAAGTCACATAGTGAATTCCTTTGGGACTACTATGAAACAGACTATGACATGACCCTTAATGATCTTATCTATTTGCTTGGTGCTGCTGAATCAGCAATAATTTGGAGCACTGGGAGAGCAAATTTGATTAGTATATCAACTTCCCAAACTACCATGGACATTGACAATGGTAACATTGGATATCTAGAAAAGCCTTCTCTTCCCAAGGAAAGGGATTGACCATAGTCAACTAGGTTGACCAAATGGTAAAGAGAAAGGCTAAGTCTGCGATAGTCCCATGTACCATTCCCAAAGAGTCCCTATGTTTCTCTTGCCAAAGGAAGGGGCATTGATTGCGAAGTAGCCTATTTACTTGAAAGATCATAAGGTTGATCAAGTCAAGAAGATTGACTCTACTTCAGTGAAAGTCCACTATCTAACTCTGTTAAGTTTCTATTCTGAGATTCTTGTTACATGATGTGACTGGGTCACATGTTGATGTTTTAAGAATCAAAGAAAAGTGAAGAAACTTAAAGGATGTATATGCTGATTCTGATCGTGAAGATGGATCTCGATCGCATGGTTCTGTGATCAGAATGTTGAGCTGTTGCTTAGGAGTTATGATATATTGCTTAGGAATAGATAACAACAAAGTTTTTCATGTGCTTTTGCACTGTAAGGATAGTTTTTCCGCAAAGTTTTTAAAATAAAAGAAAAATATTTTGATTTTATTTATTTTAAAATATCCTTACAATGGCATTTGTGAAAAGGAAAAAAATTGTTGCTTATATGATTCCATTAATAGCAAGAGTGGAAATATGAATTTGATTCTTTCATTTGTGGTATTGTCTAAATTTTCCAAATAATGAAAGATTCTCATCACCCAAGTTTCAGTTGGATAGAAACTTGGAATCATGCAAGTTGTATACTATGATGAATGAGAACTTTCAAGCATTGGAAAACTAAGACTAATTACTTGTTCACATGGATGTGTGAGTCAAGTAAAGGACGAAGGGATCGAGTACACATTCTTGTGCACTGATCAAGCCCACCACAAATGTAACTTGAGTGACACATCTTAAAGAAGGTTTATTAACACTAGTGAAATGTAAGAGTAAAAGGTTTTCTACTCTTGTACATTTGAATTTGGTAAGTTGTGATGTTTTGGATAAAACAGAGACCAACTTAGGCCAATTGTGTTAAGTGTTTGTCTTGATTAGAATTCACACTATCTCTTGAATATTTGGCAAGAAAGTCTTATAGGTCAAGGAGACAGTGGGAGTCTAAAAGATCCTGAAAGGGTTTCAAGAATTAATCAAGAATAAAACATGTATTTCATCACTAGCACACAACTAGAGGTTTATAACCTATCGTGTTGACATTTATGTGCCCATTCCAGTTAAGTTGGCTATATATATATATATATATATATATATATATATATATATATATATATATATATATATATTTGAGTTCTACATGTTCTCAGTTGTTTGCATAACTACTTAGAAGTAATGGCAGGCCCTTGTGCTGCCAGGTGGCAAGAGGTTAAGATTGCACAAGTTCAATCCATATGAGTTAGGATTTGTCACTAACCTAGTCTTGTGATTATGGTTTAACAAATTCACATGGATAAGAACACATACACCATAAAATCTAAGTGTCATAAGGTTTCTCTCCGATTCATGAAAATGATGGTGAGGAAATTCTTTCACTGAGTAGATTTTAAGTAGATAGCAATTGTGATATTTGCAGTTCTCAAAGTCGTTAGTGGAGCGTGCGTGGTTAACCGGCACACTAACATTGACTTATGAGAAATGGCAAAAGGTCTAAACAATTGAAACTATGATTATGGCATCCCTTTTCATAGTTCTGAAATTGTTTAGACACACCTGTGATCTATCTAAGATAAGGTGTATGATTTTGATAAAGTCTTATCAAAGCAATCTAGTATCATAAATCTGAACTTTGGTAAGAATGTCAATTAAGTATTGACTTCTAGAAGTCCAGCTGTTTTCTGGATACATGTCAAAGCTAGTGGGAGCATGAGTGTTATGCTAATAATCATCATGTTAGTGGGAGTATGATAATTATGATAAGTATTGCAAGTTAGCAATGTTAATTATAGAAAACAAAAGTTTCAATTCGTGAGGTTGCAGGGGTTGAAAAAGTTGTTTTGCTATAATTAAGGGAGAGGATATTATACTTCATGTCAATTCTAAAAGGCTTAGAGTGAGATTTTAAGCTTAGATTGAGATTTTAATCATCTTTAGTCAAGAATATATATATATATATATATATATATATATATATATATATATATATATATGAATTTCATGTTGGATTGGTTCAACTTAAGGAAATTCTATATATTGCGTTCTCAAAATTCGATTATGATTACGACATCCCTGTTCATAGTCAAATTTTGAGAATATGGCAAACAAAAAATTATTATGGCAAAAGACTAGAACCATGTCTTTATGTGAAACATCATGAATCGTGTCCCATTTACTTTGGGTACAAGATCGATTACATGTGCTATAATATTTGTCATTTCTAAATTTTTCCAAATGCCCAGAGGCATTAAGAAGGGAAAAGGTCTAGAATTGGATATGACTAAAATGATTAAGCAATTGTCGAGGACAATCTGAGGTTTACCAAAGATTGGTTGCTCAGGGACAGTTGGAAGTATAGTGCTAATTTTGGAAGGACCATATTGACATATTCTGAAAAGAGGCATCTCTTATTCAGAAGTGATAGTCAAAATGAGAATATGGAGTTGTCTCCATAGGTGGAAGTTATCTGTGTAAGATTAGAAAACTTAATGCAAGAAGCATGTCCAAAGCAATATACTTTGAATATGAGACTTAGTTTCCATGGAGTTGATCTCCATTGGAATACCTTATAATGACTGTTGACAAGTCTTTGTGACTTTGTACATATTCATTACAGGAGGGTCAGTGCATATAAGTTTAAAATCTAAACAGATTTCGATAAATGATAGGAATTTGAAATTCTCACATTTTTCGATAAGGATTTGGGAGTATGAAATTAGAATCATTGAAATTATGTTCAATTGGTTTATTTCACAAAGTAAGGATCATAGAAAAACATAGAGTGCATACTTGGTGTATGGCAAAGCTATTGATTAAGAAAAACATAGTGTACATGCTTGGAGCATGGGACAACTAGTGTTTTTAATTCAAGTATAAAGTTGATAAAACCGAAACAATGAATAATGAGTAATCAGTATGGTGATAAATAAAAGTGTTTATTTATATTCATAGGGTTTGATACCACATTTGATTCATTTATTCTTGTGTTTCACTTTGCATGTTTTAACTTCCAGAATAACTAAGTCGCTCTTCCTGAATGATTAAGTTATTCAAACCATCCACAGTCGGTCATATGTTGGAAGTAGATATGAATCAAGACTGTCATGCGTTGGTTTGTAGAGGTCCAAGTTGGTGGACAAAGTGGTGCTACAACACTCATGAGTGCTCATAAGTTCTGAGTATTGGATTCAACCCACGCTCATTTGAATCACTTCATGGATTTTATCACGAGTGATCATGAGACGATAATTACTTATATTCTTAAAACCTAGAGATATGAGTTGTTACTATGAGTTGGTTATACATTGATTTCACGAAAACGCATTGGTAACTCGATGTTATAAAACGTGCCTTTGTGTATGATTCAACAAGTAGTAGAACAAGCCATATGAGTGCTTGGCCAAGCCAGGACTGATTTGATTTGTTCAATCAGTCAGTCATCATAAATCAGAAATCGGGAAACAACAAATGGACAGAGAGAATGATTATAATCCATGTCTCAGTCCATATGATATCTAGAATGGAGGAATATTTGATCCCTTATCTAATGGACAAATCATTGACAAAGGTCAGAGTTCGTTGACAAGATCAGAGTTCGACAGCGGCTTTAAGAGCTACGATTTCCAGTTGGTTTTTGAAGTCATACTCAATAATAGTTTTAGACTTATCCAAGTGGGAGACTGTTGGATTAATGTCAAAGTCCATAACTATATTTGGTATGTACTTGACCCGACCCGGCATGGTCCATTTGGGTTGCACTTCACCGGCACAATTTATATGGATAGTCTTTTGAGAATAGTATATTTATGATTTATATTAATATATTATAAGTTCTAATATATTAATATATAATCATATTATTTAATTAGTATTGATCAAGAATTAATTTATAATTAATTAAGTGATCAAAAGGAACTAATTAAATATGGACTCTTAGATATATATGTGTAGTGGGCCAAGTTCATTTAGGTTGGGCTAAGTCTTCATGGATAGTCCATGGAGCTTTAACCCATGGATCCTAGGAAATGAAAGGTCATGGGTATTAGGGTTTAACCCTAATCCTCCACACTATATAAAGGGTCTTATGGTTCATGAAATCAGGCTAGTGGCTAGTGTGGATACACTAAAGAGGGCAATAACCGATTTCATAAGTGTGAGCCAAGTATCCATATTCTCTAAAGTCTTCCAAGGTGTTTTGGTTATTTGTGATTCCACTTGAGGCTTCCACACTATTGGGGCTAAGCTCTTAAAGTTCAAGACTTCAAGCTTCATTAAAAGGTATGTATTCTAACTTGTTATATTACCCAAGTATCAAGGATTGTATGCTAGATAGGGTAATACCTTGGAATATTCATATTTGCATGTATAATAGAGAAAACATAGATCCAAGGTATTTAGGGTTGCATGTACACTTAGGAGTGTTAGAATGCTCAAAACCCAACAAGATTGGTATCAGAGCATTGTTTGTAGTGAACTAAGTACATCAACCGATAAAAGATATACAACTATAAATACAATGGGGACGAAGTGCTCTGGATAATAATATATTTTTAATATATAATGATACCTTATAAAAGTATACATACTTTCTTATACATATATACATACTAGAACAAGTATCACAAGAAGAACAGAACAGTAGAAGTTAAAGGTTGAACACTGTGGCCAAACCTGGGCAGTTATGTAATCATATCTAGGATCAATATAGCATGATCAACTATATTCATTCGAGATGTGACCGACATGTGTTTGGGAGTGATGTGGTGTTGCAACAGTCTTAAAACTTACCTAACTCTATTCAAGAGAATTCTAGATCAGAACATAAAGATAAGATACTATGGGAGTATTTTATGATGCTATAACACGATAACAAGTTTAAAACATACCAAGTACATTTCATTAAAATACTATAGGAGTATTTTAGGCACTGTATAAATAACTTACGTGATAACTTAAAAGACCCTTTCGGATAGGTCTATAATCTTGCAATGTATACTCCCAAGGTTATATATAATTGAATTTTTATAGACTTAGAATTTGTGATCTACGCTTCACTACTTGTTCCTTGTTTGGTTGTGGTTTTGGAGTAGGATCACTTATTCGAAGGTCTACTTAATCTTAAATTATATACAACCTGTATACATTGTGTAATTATAGGAGGACTCTGTAAGGATCACCCCATAATGTTTCACTTAAATCTCATAGATTCTTTAGACACTTCCATTCTCGAACGACAAACCCAGATAGATGTAAACACTTCCTCATGAGAAGCTTTCAAAGAAGGATCAGCTGAAGTAGCCACAACGTCTTATGCGTCACATTAATAAATAATAATCTTGTCTAACTTAATGAGTTAGTGGAAACATTACTCACATTATGTGTTAGGATTATTTTCTTACATGCAGCTGGTAACAGATATTCATTCGAGGATAACCATTCCAAATTCATAAAGTTTATTAGGTATAGACTCGGTTATGAATTGTTTCCAAGAACCCTATGGAAGTCAGGACCCGATACACTCAGAACTAGGATAACCTTGTCTTTTCAGCTTTCGACTTATGTCCACTGCCTTAGACTTATTCCATCTCATCTTTGTATTCTTTTAGCAAAGATGCCTCCTCGCAGATCAAACTGTCGCACTACTCCGATAACTCCAACTCCAACGCCACAATTCGATCATGTTGCTCTCCAAGCAGCAATATCCTCCGCAGTGGCAACTGCTCTATCTCACTTCGGTGAAAGTGGTACCCTCGGATCTGGTAGAGGTACCCACTTAACCAACCCTGGAGTTACTCACGGACACCCAAGGGAGTGTTCGTATAAAGACTTCATGAACTGCAAACCCAATTCCTTTAATGGAAATGGTGGAGTCATATCTCCGATGCGATGGTTCGAGAAAACAGATTCGGTCTTCGAAATCTGTTCGTGCCCAGAAGGGAGCAAAGTGAAGTTTGCTGCCTGCACCTTCTCAGACAGAGCCCTAACATGGTGGAATAGCTATGTTAAGTCACTGACCCTATCAGTGGCTAACTCAATAGGTTGGGAGAACCTAAAAGAATTATTGTTGGAAGAATATTGCCCGATGGGTGAAGTTTAAAAGCTGGAACAAGAACTATGGGAGCTCAAGATGGTCGGCTCATACATAGTGGCCTACACTGACCGGTTCAGCGACCTAGCAGCACCATGCCCCGGGATGGTTACCCCGGAGAGCAAGAAGATAGAAAGATACATCTGGGGTCTAACTACCCCGATCCAAGGAGATGTACTGTCTTCTAACCCAGCCACGTTCGATAGTGCTAAACGCCTGGCTCAGCGGCTCATCGACCATGGAGTCCGCCATGGTGTAGAAGTCCCTGTTCCCGAGCCATCGAAGGGAGAGGAATATAAATGAAAGTCGAGGAACAAGAGGAAGAAGAAGCAAACAACACAGGAACCCCCGCAAGAGCAACAAACGAGTACTATGTACGCCGCCACAACACCTGCTACTCCAGCACCTGCCAGTCGATATGGTGGAACTCTCCCGAAGTGTCGAAAGTGCAACTATCATCATACCGGAGTATGTCGGGAAATGTAGTGTCTGAACTGCCACAGAAAAGGACACACAGTCCGTTTCTGTAGGGCGTCGGCTCAATCGATCTCCCAAGTCCCCGAAGTTAAAGAAAACCAAGCCTGCTATGGCTGTGGTGACACTGGACACTACCAGAGAGACTGCACGATAACAAAGAACTCAGGAGCGGATAGACGGATTATGATGATCACCGCAGGAGAATCAACCCCGGAGTCGTCAGCAAGCAGCGATACGTTTTCGAAATAGTAATTACTTTAAAAATTAATTTATAAATATATAAGATTAAAATTTGGGGAAAACACTTAAAAGTAATTATAATAACTCACTTATAGAAACAAGTCACATTATTCAAGAGAACTAAAAGATCCATTCAGAGAACTATGATGGCTGAGTACGTACATCAGGGTTGTGCATAGCTAAGATTTTGCAGACCTAGAGTGAGTGATTCCGCCTTAATTCCTGTTCCTTGTTTGGTTGTGGATTTGAGGCCGAGTTACTCAGTCGACCGTCATATTTATCTTAATTATTCATAACGTGTATATGACAGGCGATCATAGTGGTACCAAGGAGGATCGTAGTATAAAGTATCGACACTAGTTATCAAAACACTTTCACGGTATGTACTCGCTCATCGCGGTGCGATACGTAGAAGTGTTAGCACCAAGAGGAAAACAGAAAGCACTAGAACATTCATAACATTTTCGAGCACACTAGGGAAGTACATCATCGTATAACAAACGTTTCTTTCAAATCGGCCAAAACTTTGTTCAGTAAAGATTGTATTGCTATCGTTCGTCATGACTTGGCATGGTCCTCACCATACTAAGTTCACATGTTCCTATCGCCTCGACCATCAAGTTCACAAAATCTTCGTCATTCGTAACGACAGTCCGACCTAAACCTCAGTTTTGTCTTTCGTATTCTAAACCCTAAAGTACTCGTGTGAAGAGTACTTTGCCCTCCGAAGCCTTGCCGTCGTAGGTTCAGGAGGCCTTTCCAAATACCACTCGTCCAGCAGACCAAGTTCAAGCACAAAGGCTAAGGACGAATACAGCCCACCTATCGCTATTCAGTATATACGCGAGGGTGGTATATGATTATGATTACACAGATCTAGTATGTGTGCTTCCGCTCTATCTGTTGTTCCTTGTTTGGTTGTGGACTTGGGACAGAGTCGCACATCCGACCGTCTTACTAATCCTAATTATATACGACTTGTATACACAAGGTAATGATAGATGGACCAAATATGAATCCTATCATGGACATTAGGGAAAAGTTGCCAGGTCTACGAGTGGGTATTCTGCCAATCAGACGAGTGCAACCCTAGTAGTACTGCTTAAAAAGTTAATTTCGGGACGAAATTCCATCTAACGGGGGGATGATGTGACAACCCGAAAATTTTTGCCTTGTAAAGCCCAGCCAATCAACTCAACTGAGTGTCAGACTCGTTTCTACTATCATTTAGCCTTGTTTAGGGTCTGTATAAAGGTTCAAATCTCAATACATTCAAGCATTGAGTATAGGATTGGGTCGTGTACACTTCTAACCTTGAAATCAAGCCTTACACTCCAACATGAGGAATGTACGGCCGTACACTTGGGTGTGCGGCCGCATACCCCTCTCCTGGCAGCACACTCTCGTGCATATAGGTGGGACTTAGCTTTCCTTTAACTCTTTTCACCCTCCCAAGCCAAGAACTCGATTTCTCTCTCTACTACCATCCGATTTTCATCCTAGATCTTCAAGATTGTAAGTGTTCTTCCCTTGATTTGTTGTTAATCCTTTTAAACTAGTAACACCCTTTGATTTCATCCATTGGAAATCATATTTGGCTAGATCTTCAAATCTTCATCCGTTTCACCAAGAACACCAAGAACACACACTTGTTCTTGGTGATTTTGAGCCTTCTTGAGCCTCCAGATCGTAAGTACTTTCTTCCCTATGCTTAGATCTATTTAAGAACACTAGATTAACACCTTAAAAATGCCCAGAACACATGAACACAAGGTGTGTGCGGGCGCACACCCATGTGTGGCTGTACACCCAGAAAAACACCCTTAAGGGGCCTTCAAAATTCATTTCTAGCATCAACACTTGGTGAACAATTGTCCCACAAGCATCCTTACCTTTGGAAAACACTTTTGTGCACTCATTACCATGAGTGTGCGGCCGCACACTCCCTGGCCGCACACCCATGGCCACACACTCCTCAAAGTGGGCGTACACTCCCCTTCGATGAATCACATGTGATTCCAACACTTGGTCAAAGTGTTTCCTAGTCCCTTAAGGTGTTTCCTTGCATTTGGTTGGTTCTAAACACTATATTTATGCCAATATATGTCATTTAGGACTCGTTTGTGTCTCGGGACTTGATTCGTGGAACTTCTCATCCTTACGCGCATATTAGTTTGAATCAACCACATAAGGTGAGTTCATACCCCTATAATGAATCTTTTAACTGTTTTAAATGCTTTTAAGGGGGGGGGGGATACTAGTTGAACACAATGATAATTGTGTAATTGTTTGTTATAACATCTTTCAAAATATTGCTTATGTCTTATATAAGCGATCAAAAAGAGAAACAGGGATACTAGAGCATACTATAAAGAGAAACAGGGAGGTAGAAACAATACACGATAACATAGAGATCATACTATAAAGAGAAACAGGGAGGTAGATACAATACTTCAGAGAGACATACTATATACTATAACAAAGAGAACATACTAAGATACTATAACAGAACGAACTTACTAAGATGCTATAGCATAAGAACACTTCAGGATCTAATTATACCAATGAATCACTAACTCATTATTTTAAACAAAAGGTGATAGTAAAATTGGGTATACATGATCATATAACTTTAATGTGAGCCTACTTCACGGCTCAACAACAGGTTTGCTGAAGTCGCGTTTGGTTCCCAAAATCTCTTGTAGGGAGAGCGTATAGTATGGGGACTATTCATCACATTATGACCTTAACAAAACAAACATATTTTAAGGTAATCAGTACTGCAGAATGTCAGTTCATAAGACAACTGAGTACTTATAATTTCCCGTTGCTTTTATTTTGTGACAGTTCCACTTGAAAGTTAATGCAAACTATTTTCGAGTCAAGATAGTTATAAACTAGGGAAAACTTACATTTTACAAACGACAACCAGGACAATCGAGTCTAGTACATTTAGTATAAAGGAGGCCTAAAATGCTAACTTTATGATTCCTTAGTGTATGCATCCAGGGATATATATTAATCGGGTCCGACAAGTAGTAGGATGTGTGCTTTCCGCTTCATTTCATGTTCCTTGTTTGGTTGTGAGCTTAGAGCAGATTCACCCAGCCTACTATCTATCCGACCTTAGCTATATATATGTTCCGTATACACCAAGTAATCATAAGGGGTACCAGGTATGGGCCAGGTCATAGGACACTTATTCAATGCACCGTTTTCTAGTACAAAACATACTTTTCAAATAGCACTTTTGGTATACAAAACTAGAAACTTACCCAGTAAAGGGTTTAATCCATTTTATTAAACCAGTATAACTTAAAGGACCTTAGGTGGTTAATTCCATAATACCTTGATTTATACATCAAGGTTATATATAATTAATATCCGATAGGTAGTTGGATGTGTGCTTTTCGCCTCATTCCCTGTTCCTTGCTTGGTTGTGGGCTTAGGGCAGATTCAACCAATTAACTATTTGTTCGATATTAGATTATATATAGCTAGTATAAACTAAGTGATTATAGAAGGAAGCACTGTGGTTACCATTTTTATTATAAGAAATAAGGGTTTTCTTAAAGAATCTTTTCATCAAATATAAAGGAACTATTACAGTTAACTTAGTGAGTACCAAGTGAATACGCCAGGGTTATATACAACAATGATCTAACAAACAATGGCATGTGTGTCTTCCGCCTCATTTCATGTTCTTTGTTTGGTTGTGGGCTTAGGGCGGATGCACACAACCGATTGTTTGTTTACTCTGAGTTTTATATAACTGGTATCCATTTAGTACTCATAGAAAGGATTGTAGAGTCATTTTTACTTATCTTTCATCAAAGCAGGAAATATAGGATTTTCTGGAGGAACAGGCGAACGTTTCTAAACAGACATTACAACTTACTACAACTTTCTTACAACTTACTTACATCACTAAAATCTTATCAACTCACCAGCTTAAATGCTGATCTACTCTTTCAAAATAACTTGTATTCTCAGGAGACCAGTAGACAGGTACGCGCACTAGGATTCAGAAGATGGAGCAGTATAGCTTCATGTCTTTTTATTACTTTTCTTACTATGATGCATGACACTGTGAATCTAACTTACTATTATGCACACTGTGAATCTGAGAAGGTTCACAATGTGAATCTGAACAGGTTCACAATATTAATATGAACAGGTTCACAATGTGAATCTGATCTGAAATATAGTTTTTTTACATGAATATGAATCTATGTTTAAAAAGTATAAAAAAGCATGAATTTTGATATATTTATTAATTTTTTCTATATAAAAATAGACCTTAACTTTTTAAAAAAGAAAATGAAGTGGGTTTTTTTCGAAAAAAAAAGTTCGTTTTTTATATATTATCATGGATCTCTTTGGAAAGAGAACGAAAAATCATGAACAACGGTATACTCGGTTTTTTTTCGATAAAAAATGGCCTAAAAAATTTTAAACGAAAAAAAGAAAGTGGGTTTGGTTATAATCCGGTGCATGTGCGTCCCTTGTAAAAGTCTACAACCATTCCTTTCGCCGTTGATCGCTTTAAATTTCGACGCTTTGGATTTGTTCCTTGGTTCCTTGATTAATAATCGTTCTCTATTAAATTTTTCCCTATATATATATATATATATATATATATATATATATATATATATATATATATATATATATATATATATATATATATATACCTTAATAAGAATTTAGCCTCAAATGCTGAATTTTAAGAGGTATAACTCTTTATGCTATTTGTACAATAAATTTATGCATTGAAATATTATGCGGTCACCAACAGTTTTTTTTTACTCGGTCCCCTTTAATCTCGGATCTATGGTTATCTAAATAAACTGATACTACCGCTTCCGATGTATATCAAATCCTTTATCCCTTCTTTTTCTGGCTCTCACGCTCTTTTCTCTGTTTAAAATTTTGAAATCTTTCCTCTCTATAAAATGTTTCCTTTCTCTCAAATTTTTCCTTTCTCTCAACCATCTCTTGCTCTCTCCAACCCTAATTAGCCGTCAAGCACACCAGCTCCAGTCTAACAACATACAAGGAGCACACCTCGAACCATTCAAGAGTCAAGACCATCTCACCATTGCTTAGACCCACTTGAAACCTAACCTTTGTCTCTCTCTAGCATTCTCTCTCTCTCTCTCTCTCTTTTCTGGTCATCAATACCATATCTCGATCCACTCATAGCTGACCATCTCTTTGAAAGAATAGCGACATAGTAGATGGTGATAATATTGGGTTCCGATTTTGAAAGTTCTTGATGTTGTTAATTTGTATCAATTCGGATGACCTCCTACACAGTTGGCCTAATATTTAGGATCTGGTTTGAATTTCATTCTTATAGTCACTTCTCTCATTCTCCATTTATTTATAAATATTCGGGTTTTCCACCTCTGCCTTTGACCATACTCTTCTGTGTCGCTCGTTCATCTATATGTCAATGAGTTCGATAAGCCATAGCAAGAGTAAGACCAACGCAACACCGCTCCACCACCGCACCTGTTGAAACCCTAACCTCACGACCACGCCACCATCATCACTCTTTTGTTTCCCAGGTTCGTATTGATGATTTGTGTTGGAGAAATGAGTCATCTATGTCTTTTTATACGTTTTTCTGTTGGATGTGTGGGTATAGATGATTTTATGGTGGTTTTGTTCGATGTTGGTCTGGAGGTTTGTTTTTTTGTTTTCAAATTTAACTTTTGAACAGATACATATTCGTATATTTATGTCACTGAATGTTATATGCATGAGTCCAGTCATGGTGGTAATTTTCTCACTTTCTATTTCATTTATTTCTATAGCAAGTCACTTTTTTTAATAATTATGGGGTTTTAAGCTACTATCTATATGAGAATCATCTAACAGATGCAAAAACAAAGTACGAGAAAAAGTAAAATGAAGGGGCATGCTATTTTTTTGTGTTTTTGACGCTTCAAACCATATCATAGTTGCTTTAGGTAGACAATTGGGAAGACGCAAAAAGTTGGAATACCTATTAGATAGGTGTTGGCTTTGATAGCTGCATTAAAGGAAGTACACTTGAATGTTATGAGATTGTTGGTCCACTCCCCTCTCCCTCTTTCTCTCTCTGGTTTAACAAAAAAACATATACATACTGAACTAAGGTATTAAAAAACCTAATTATCTATGTGCTATGATTATTGTGCATTTCTTTTTAATCTTATAGTCTGTTGATTGTTGAACTCTCATTGTTCAGAGCCTACACCGCGGAATGATATAATCAATTATGTGGAATGGAAAAATCAATATGATGAAGGAAGGGAAGAAAGGGTATATTTGTGATCCTTTTGATCTTTTGGATTTGGTGATCTCTTTTTTGTGGAGTATGCAGGCTGACATCTCTTCTGAGAACCATTGATATAGATTGAACATAATGGTTAATTTTATTTTTTTCTTTTGGCCCTAATTGTTTATCTTTTGTTTAAGAGACGACAAATCGTGCTTATTTCATCTATTTAGCCACCTCAACCACCCAACTTAGGGGATTGTAGTTACCATCTAAACATAAACTATTTTCTTTGGTGGTGTACCAAATACACAATTATAATCTGTGAGCTTGGTGTGTGTGTGTGTGTATCTTTGTCCCAAGGGTAGTAGACATTTAGGTTGTTTAGTACTTCTGTGTATGCCGACAATTTCTTCCTCTGAGGTTTTGAGTTTTTATTTGTGGTATGATATATGGGTGAGTCGCTTTTGGTAAGTGTTCTTTTTTTTTGGCATGTGTTTCTTTTGGTTTTTAATTCAATTTATCATGTTTTGGATCACATTTTCTAGAGTTCAAGATGATCCTGGTGTTGCAACTGAATTCATGTTTTGGATGAATATCATATGATCAAGGATGTTTTCTCATGTGAAGAATGGACAATTATGCCCATATGCTTGAAGTTAGCTGCTGATCGAAGCCTCTTTATCAGTTTTTCTTGGTACGTAGGTGGTACTCCTTCAAGCTATTGTTGCACAAAACCATGGTTCTTTACTACAATTGTTGGTGTTGCCTTTACAATGAAGTTGTGTTGATTGTTACAAGTTCCCCACTTCTTTTGTCTTCTAATCCTCTTTACATCGAGTAGTTTCAAGTGAAGGCATCGTATTTTTAAATTAAAGAAAAAACTAGCGTTATTTTTTTATATGTCTAACAAAAATTATTTATTGTCAAAATTATTATAGAATGAAATATAAATATTTATCAACTTCTTAATGAAAATAGTTATGGGATATTAAGTTAAAAAGTATATGGTCGATATGAGAATCGGTAATTGAGGAAATTATGTTTGAAAGTAGATGTGAGCGTTATTATTATTATTTTTTTAATAACTAGACTCATACATGGACATGGTGGTAGAAAAAAACATCAGTTTTAAATTTACATATTTTCATTATAAACTACTTTTATGGATATTCTTGTAAATTTACCTTCATTAAGATTTATATACTATTTCAGTTGTTCTTTAAACATATATTAAGTAGATTTTTGATAAGTTAGTATGATCAATTTATGCCCATGTGAAAAACAATATCTTTTTTCGATTGCTCGCTCTGGTTAGAGGTGCGTATTTAAATTCGTTTTTTAAGTGAATGAAAAAAACCGACCAAAGTTTTTTGAAAACCAGGTAGGTTAAAACCAAACCGTCATTTAGTAATAGGTTTTAATATACGTATAAAATATTTTTCTCCATTTTCTCCAATATAACCGAACCGAACCGGTCTTAAAACTGTAATTAAATTTCACTTCAAAAAACCAAACTTATCATAACAGAAACTGGTCAAATAAATGATTTTAAAAAACCGAAACCGATTCAAAATTGATATAAAAAACAATTTGTCTATAGAAATTAATTTTAGAAAAAACTATTCGCACCCGTCGCGTGGCGCGGGTAAACGGCTAATATATATATATATATATATATATATATATATATATATATATATATATATATATATATATATATATATATATATATATATATATATATATATATATATATATATATATATATATGATGTGCATAAACTAGCCATTGAGCATTCATGATGATGTTTGTGTGGATTTGTTAAAATGGTTGTAATATTTATTTATTAATATGATATGTTATAATTAAATAGATAGTTTTCATTTGTTTATTTTTGTAAGTAATAGATTAGTTTTAAAATTGTGTAATTTTATAAAAATGGGACAAGAATGAAGATGGTCCCTCATGAACTTGTTCACAAAATATAATTAGTTTATGGTTAGTTTATGCACATACGTTTTATGCTTTTTGGTGCTTGTTTTATGTTTATATTATGCATGTTTGTAAAATAAGATTTTAAATTGTAGATAACTTTTTAAACATAAAATTATGACATGGAATTTGGTTTTAATAAATTTTGTTATTTTACATGAGATGTAACAATTTGTGGTTTTAAAATAAAAATGTATTTTATAAAAAAAAATAATTACGAAAAATATTAACGATTAAATTTTCTATGTTTAAAATTGAGATTTTAGAGAGTTATCAAACTTCAAACCTTATATAATAAAAGGGAATTTTTATTAAGTATTTATAAATGTTTCTTTAGCGCTCAAACATCGAACCTTAATACAATATATTAAATTTAAAATTTGATCTCTTTGATTATATAAATTGGATTTTATAAAGGAACATTTCCATAAAATGTGATTTTAATCAAAGGGTACCATGAATTATTGGATGCATGCAATGATCATGATATCATATGTTTTTAAACTATAATTATAAAATATAAAAAGGCCCCTTATAAAACGTTAATCTATGTCGTCCACTTTAAAAACACATGCATGTCACTTGTATGGTCCTTGTGGGATAAAGGTCACCAAGCCACTTGGATTCATCTTGTAATGGCCATGGTAGTTTTGGGATTTCGAGTTGGATAAAGGATGCCTAAATGCTATTTATGTGTCGGTTCTTCATGTCTTTCAAATTGGATGACTTAATTAGAGATATTTAGTGAAAAATGTCACCTAAGCAGTATATTTTTGAGGCATACATGGGAGCAAACATGTAAATTAACAAAAGTTGTTAGCGATACCATGAGGCTGTGAATTATATATTAGAATTTTTGGATTAAGGTGTCTAAGCCAATAACAAAATTGATATATTCTTGATTTAGAAGCAAAGTCCTTTTTGCGTTGTCCTCAAAACTAGTATTTGGAAAAAATGACTTTTGGAGGAAGAGGTTGAATTGCTAATATATTATATGATTAATATATTAATAAAACATAATAATAATTAATTTGGAATTAATCAGAAATTAATTGAATTAATTTTGAGATTAATTGAATTGATTAAAAGTGCAGTGACTGTTTGGTTATTTATTGAAAGTTGAAGTAGGAAAACTCTATAATCCCATGGGATGGTGGTGAACGAAATTTGGCTAGGAATAACCTAGAATTTTCGTTCATGTGGCTTAGGATAAGAAGATAAGACAGCTTGATTATAATATTAATTAATTTAGGTCTTATCCCAAAAACTCTAGCTTTGGCCTCAAGATTACTTCAGCTATATAAACCCATCCCTGGCTCTTATTATTTTCGTCCACTCATTTTCGCCTTCATAGAGCTGAAATTTTGCTCAAGCCTCCTCTCTCTTCAAGTCTTCTTGCTACTAGGGTTTTCGGTACAAGCCATTAGAGGCATCCATTCCTTTGGTGGTAGCTTTCTAAGATTTTGAAGAATGATTCTACTTTGATTATTTGAAATAATAATCAAAAGGTATGTAATCCTAATTTGATGTGAATTTCGATTTCATAGTCTCTCTCCTAGGGTTTTTGATATTCATAGTTAGTTGTTATCAATACAGAAAACATAGATCTTTTTTAGGTTGCATGTGAACATAAGAGTTTAAGTTTTTTCCATCACATGTAAATTTTTTATAATGTAGAAAACTCATCAGTGGTACCAGAGCCTATATTTTCTACTTGGATAGGGTTTTCTGAAACCCTAGCCACCACCCCCTAATTTTTTAAAATTATATTCTTATCATTAGGGTTTCTAGTTTCCTTAATTATTATTTTAATATGATTTATAATTTGAATAATTAAAAACCTGATAAACCCTAATCTTTTTCGAAAATTAGAAGGATAACGGATTAGGATTAAATTTGAATTATTTAATCGGTAAGTAATTATTTAATCCATGTGTTTAAATTTAAAATATTTAATTAATTGTTTAATAAAGATAAATTATTAAATCATTATTTAGTTTAAAATTAATTAATTATTAACTGTTTAATTCGAAAATTAATTTGAAACCCTAATATTTTGAAAAGTTTTAAAATACACCTTAATATATATATATATATATATATATATATATATATATATATATATATATATATATATATAGGCTTAGGTTATTCTATTCTAACTAATTATTGTACGGACGTATGGACAATGTTATTTTTTGAGAATGATAAAGAAAATATGGTGTTTGATAATATAAATACGTTCAATCTTACATAACTATTGTAATTAACATACATTCTCACTAATTAAATCGTCTATAAGGTTATTATACACTTATTATTATTATTCTAATTTCTGTCAGAATGTTGTCAGAATGTTTATTGGGGCGTGTTCTGTTAGAATGAAAATGAGTGAAAAACGATGTGTGAGAACAAAAATAAAAAATAATTAGCGAGAATGCATGAAAATGACGATATTTTTGTAAGGTTGAACATATTCGCATTGCTAAAAAACTTACTCTCTTAGTAATTCTCATAGAATAACATTATTCACACATCCGTACAATAATTAGTTAGAATACTTGAACCTAGCTCTCTCTCTCTCTCTCTCTCTCTCTGTAAATATATATATATATATATATATATATATATATATATATATATATATATATATATATATATATATATATATATATATATATATATATATATATATATATATATATATATATATATATATATATGTATATATATATATATATATATATGTATATGATTAAACGTTTAATATATTATATGTATAAGACAAGTCAGTCAAATCGCTACTACGCCTCATTCACGAAGCCATACTATAAGGGGGTATAAGGAAGCGGCCTATAAAATGACCGCCAGTGGGTGTCCACTCTCACCCATCGCTTCCTGTATGGTGGAGGGTCGTTAGCCGAACGGATTTTATAGGACATAACGTTTGAAAAGTATAATGCTATTAAAGTGTCAGGACCTTTTGAATAAAATCCCAACTCTAGTTACTTTAGGACAAATGTGAAGTGTATGCTAGTCCATGAAAACGCACATCACTCTTTATACGGCATTAGTGGAGCGTGAATGGTTAACCGGAACACTAATTTGGGACTATAAAGTTGAATCATGGACAAATCAAAAATTATCATTGTTAATGAAGTGCGTGTGGTTTACCGATACATTAATTTGAGATGCTAAATGACATCGAGTTTGTCAAGCAGATTTTCATGTTTATTCACATCTTATTTGTGATCCTCGGCATCCCAGTCACAAAGTTGAGGAGCATAATCTGAGATTAAACATGTCATTGATAAGATTCAATGAATCTCAAACGGTCTAGGAGTTTCATGCTAGATTGAAATTGGTAAATTTTTATTACGCACCTTGATAAATTCGCAATTAGATTACGACATCCCTCTTCTTTATTATGAATTGTAATTTGCTATTGCACAAGTCAACACTGTTGATATTCTTCGTTTTCGATAAATTACTTTTTAGCCTTAAGTGTCTAAATGAAAGTTGTAGTATACGTTAAACCGAGAGTGTCCATAAAAAGAACGCCAAAATCTGACTTCGTATGAAGATGTTATGATTTTTCTAAGATTCGACATAACAGTACACAACTAAAAACTCGAAATAAAGATCGAGTGATTTTTAGTCAACACAACCTAAACGAGAATCGCAGGTCTCGTCAATAGTAGTACAAGGGTAAAAAGACAGACGAAAACGGATGTCGGATGAAGAAGTTATGAATTTTTAACGGATTTTCCTGTCCCGGTCTGTTAAAAATAATAATATTAAAAACAAATAAAAATTAGCCGACGGTCTCTAAACAAAAGTCATATAGTATAATGTCACCTACGCGTGCATATAAAGAATGTCGAAAACAGAGCTCGTATGAAAAAGTTATGAATTTTAGAAGTTCGGGGCACAAAAACCGAGAAATTTCGCAAAGGACATGGTCCGGGTTCGGCCACGTCACATCGCATGCGAGGCTGCCCCGTGTCCGAGCTGCTGATTCGACCGAAGGCGCGGCCCAACCAAAGTCCGACGCGTGTAGCGTCCGAAGCCTGCTGTCCGACACGTAGCCTTCCCCCTCGCCACCTGTCCGAAGACGTGCCCCCTTCTCCTTCCTTCGGTCTGAGGCTTCGGCCCTATAAAGCCATGCGAGATTAGCCGGTTCCTTCACCATTTGAACATCATTTTACACACTTTTTCACTTCTTTCACCTCCAAAAACCTCCTTACAACCCCCCGAATCCCCGATATCATATCCAACACCCGAAGAACATCCCGAGGCACCAGAAGTCCGCAAGAAAAGAGTCTTTCGGCTTCTAAACCCGACCCTCGCAAAGCCCGGTTTTCAACAATAAAGCCTTTTTCTAGCAACGAAGTGCTACAAAATTTACCACTTATCAAGTGAGTTCATACTCCTACACTTTTTATAACTTTTTATAAGTTTTAAAGGAGGAAAATACAAGTAAAACACTAGAATAATTGTGTTTAAATATAAATCGTGGTTTATGTATTCTTTCATTTTATATAACTTTTACATGAAAACATATACATATGGAACATCTTATGACACAACAATTATCGATTTAATTGAAACATATATTGTAATCTATAATAGATATAGTTTGGGTTACAATTTCAATATATTTTACATTTCCAATACAAATAAAACAGTTATATAAAAATATAATTATTTTTATATGTTATAAACATTACGAAAAGAGTAACAATTTCATATATGAATATTCTCATATACAAGTATATATATATATATATATATATATATATATATATATATATATATATATATTTCGTTGGGAAATTGTGAGTGAGTCGTATTCACAGTACCTATAAAGGTATAACAGCAAGTCCTGTTTTATAACCCGAGTCTCCTCCCGGAGAGCGTAATACTTGTGTATAGATCTATACGGGATTGATGACCCCGCACCCTGACTGTTAGCTACAGTCCCCGGGGTGACAAATATCAAATAGTACGACGCCTGAAGAACGTCGAGGCAAGCAAATCATTTGTTAGTACGGTTATAAGAACTCACATAGGGAAAACGAATATATACATAAACACTTCTCTTCTAATAGTTTTATTTTCGAATAAATCTATATATCATTAATTCATGTACGGGGAATTACTTGTACATGTTTTAGTCTTGGATAAAATCAAGACTACTATTTACAACTCAGTTTTATGGAAAATATAGGATTTTCCTGGATAAATACGACTTCTTACAAACAAACAACTTACAACTCAATTTTATAGAAAATATCGGATTTTCTGGAAACAAATGTGATTTCATCTTTTGAATGTTATTTTTAATTTCATAAAAATACTTATGAACTCACCAACTTAATTGTTGACACTTTTTCTCAAATAACTTGTATTCTCAGGAAATCGTGAATCATGTACACCCTCAAGTTTTTGAGAAGATGGAGCATTGAGACTCTTAACTTTTGTATATATATTTTCGTGTCAATATACAATAGTTTGAACATATATGTAAAACTTATACTTTATTAAATGCATGGTTGTTGTACTTGAATTACTATTATTCAATTGTTGTGATACTATACATGACGTCCTCCACCCCCGAATGTTTCCGCCGTTCAGGTTTGGGGGTGTGACAGATTAGTATCAGAGCATTGTTTATAGTGAACTAAGTATATCTAACCATATAAGATATACAAACTATAAATACAAAGGGACTAAAAATCTTTGAAGTAACATTTGTTTTTATAATAAAAAGTTTTTATGATAAGTTGGACACTATGATTAAGTCTCGGGGTATGTAATCATGTTTGGGATGAATATAGTCTGATCAATTATATTTATCCGGGACATGATTAGTATATGTCGAGAAATGGTCGTAGTGAATGACAAGTCTAAAACTTACCAATAAACTATATAAAGAACTTTATTATACTATAGGAGTATTTTGAGATACTGTAAAATTCTTATATATATAATTTTTATCTCTATTTTTCGTACAAGATAACATGGCTGAATATAATTTACCCGGAGACCCCTACAACCAAGAAATGGGGGTCGGATCGTGAATTCAGATGAAGAACCACTTGAAGTTAGTGACAGTGATTCTAGTGGTACAGACACAGAGCCTCAAATATACAATTCACCTCAAGGCAGACAACACCCTGTGGTAAGACAAGATTTTCAATGACCTATACCAATATGGGGCGAATACTTGAACCACTGGAGTCAGCAACAAGGTCTACGTCCACCTTACGGAATGGCAAGAGGCTATTATGACCTCTCTCCAGAGGAGGTTCAGCTGACAGAGCTCTTCCAGTCATAGTACACCGCATAGCCCGTCAAACTAATCAAGCGCGGATTTCTATAAATCGGATCCTACAAGTAGATGCTATTGCACAAGTCCACACTGTTGATATTCTTCGTTTAGATGAACTTCAGGACGATACCCAAAATCATACTGAAGCACTTCAAAGGCAAATGAATGATGCCCAAGCAGAGATAAGGGTACTAAAGGAATATCAGGCTACCCAAGAAAAGTATTGGAAGAATAAAGATGAGGTTGAATCCAGTAATCGACGTAGTACTCGTCGTAAGTAGTGTCCACACTACTTGTAATTCTCAATGTTGTAATTTTCCTTATGTAAATTTCATAGATATATATTTGTTTCCAACAATATGTAACAAATATATATATATATATATATATATATATATATATATATATATATATCAAATAACAAGTACTTTATTTCATTGGAAATTAGCATAATTTTCATAACATTTTGTATACTCATTACAAGTGTTGCTTGCAATTGTTTACTTATATTAGTAGATTTTTATTAAATCACTAAATAAAACATTATATCAGTCAGGATATGATACAATTAAAATTAAGATGTATCTTGTTCAATATCACCTGACTCAAAGCTACCATAAGGAACTTATCATTATTTTCCTCATACAATTTGTAGAAAAAGATGCCGCCAAGAAAGAATCCCAGACCTAACAACAATAATCCACCTCCACCACCTCAGTTTAATGCTGCCATGTTTCAAGCAACAATAACAATTGCTGTAACAGCAGCTATGAATCAAATAAACACAAACAATATCAGTGGAACAGGCAATGGTGCTAATCCTCCGAATCATGGAAACCCTAAAGAGTGTTCATACACAGACTTTACTAATGGGAAGCCCATCAATTTCAATGGAAGTGGAGGAGTAATAACCTTAATGCAGTGGTTTGAGAAGACTGAAACAGTCTTCGAAATATGTACTTGCCCATAAGCAAGTAAGGTTAAATATGCAACATGTACTTTCTCTAGCAGAGCTCTTACTTGGTGGAAGCGCCATGTCAAGACTGTAACTCTCCCAGTAGCAAACTCCATGAGCTGGGATGATCTGAAAATTATGATGTTAGAAGAGTACTGTCCAAGATGTGAAGTGGAAAAATTGGAACTTGAATTGCGGACTCTTAGAATGAATGGATCTGATCTTGCTACTTATACGACTAGATTCTGTGATCTCTCTGTACTATGTCCCGGGATGATAACCCCTGAATCGAAAAATGTGGAAAGATACCTTTGGGGACTATCACCCTAAATTCAAGGGTATGTAATGGCTTCCAAACCTGCTAATTTCGACAGCGCGAAACGTTTGGCGCAACAGCTCACCGATCATGGAGTTCGTCAAGGATCGATAACAGCAGCCCCTGAACAACCAAAGGAAAGTAACAGTCAAAGAATACCTTGGAATAAAAGGAAGAACAAAGCAATAGAAGAAAACTCTAAAAGACAACAAGTGGTGACCGCTCACACCATCACTGCTCCAGCAGCCCCAACACCCGCTAAACAATATGCTTGGAGTTTTCCGAAATGTGATAAGTGTAACTACCACCATGTTGGTGCGTGTAGAGAAATGTATTGTACGAGGTGCAAAAATAAAGGACACACTATCCGTTTTTGCAAAGAACCAGATCAACAAAATGCCTCAACCTCGAATACAGGAGCAAGCCGCGCTTACTACGAATGTGGAGAGATAGGGCATTTTAAGAAGGATTGTCCAAAAGCAAAGAATATAGGAGGAGTAAAAAGGGTACTGGAAATAGGACATGAGGAGGCCGTGGTAGACCCGACTGTGGTTACGGGTATATTTCTCCTCAATAACTCTTATGCATGCATACTATTTGATTGTAGAGCGGATAGGAGTTTTGTGAGCCACCAGTTTAAACATTTACTAAATCAAACATCGAAACCATTAAACAAAACATTCACTGTCAAATGGCAAATGGAAAGATGGAAAACACTAACGATATATACGTAGACTGTACCCTCTCACTAAACAATCATTCCTTTCAAATCAATCTCATGCCAGTATCGATAAAAAGTTTTGATGTCATCGTCGATATGGATTGGCTATGTCCCCATCGTGATGATATTCTATGCTACGAAAAGGCCGTTCGCCTTAATCTGTCAAATGGCGAAGCCCTCATCATCTATGGCGATAAACCCAATACAATTCTTTGCCTCATTTCTTGTATTAAAGCTCGTAAGTATCTACGCAAAGAATACTAAGTATTTTTGGCTAAAGTCGTGAATGAGAAACAAGAAGTAAAAGACCTCAAGAGCATTCCTGAAGTCAGTAATTTTCCTGACGTATTTCCTGAGGATCTTCCAGGAGTACCTCCTACACGACACGTCGAATTTAGAATCGATCTTATCCCTGGAGCTACCCCAGTAGCCAAATCTCCCTATCGCCTAGCACCAGCTGAGATGAAGGAATTTTACAGTCAACTAAATGAACTACTCAGTAAGGGATTCATTCGACCAAGTTTCTCACCTTGGGGAGCACCGGTTTTGTTCGTTAAGAAGAAGGATGGATCGTTCCGTATGTGCATCGACTATCGCGAACTAAACAAGCTCACCATTGAAAACCGATATCCACTTCCACGAATAGACGATTTATTCGATCAACTCCAAGGAGCAAATTATTTTTCAAAGATCGACCTGAGATCAGGGTATCACCAATTACGAGTCCAGGAAAGCGATGTTTTTAAAACGGCATTTCGATCGCTTTATGGTCACTACAAATTTGTAGTGATACCTTTTGGTCTAACCAAATGCCCGTGCCGTGTTCATGGACTTAATGAACAGGGTATGTCACCCTTTCCTAGACAAATTTGTGATTGTGTTCATAGATGTTATACTCATCTACTCGCGAGGCAAAGAGGAGCATAGTCAACACCTTCGCAAGATTTTGGAAACATTACGAGCAGAAAAACATTATGCAAAGTTTTCAAAATGTGAATTTTGGATTCAGAAAGTAGAATTTCTTGGTCACGTGGTCAGCGAAGAAGGAATACACGTGGACCCCTCCAAAATTAAAGAAATCAAGAATTGGTCAGCACCAAAAACACCCACAAAAATTCGCCAATTTTGGGTCTTGCTGGCTATTACCGCAGATTCATACAGAACTTCTCAAGGATCGCTAAGCCAGTTACTACTCTGACGCAGAAGGGTATAACTTTCAACTGGGGAGAGAAACAATAAGCTGCATTCCAATCCCTAAAACAAGCTCTGTGCAGCGTGCCTATTCTATCTCTACCTGAAGGAACAAAAGATTTCGTTGTATATTGCGATGCATCTAATCAAGGACTGGGATGTGTACTTATGCAGCGAGGAAAAGTTATCGCCTATGCCTCACGACAACTAAAAACGCACGAGGTCAACTATACTACTCATGACCTTGAGTTGGGAGCAGTAGTATTTGCTCTAAAGATCTGGAGACACTACCTTTACGGCACAAAGTGCACCATCTTTACAGACCATAAAAGACTTCAGCACATATTCGATCAGAAGGAGCTAAACATGAGACAACAACGATGGGTTGAACTACTTAGTGATTACGAATGTGGATGATAAGCTGTACTCATGTCCAGCTTGTACTCGTATCCATCTTAGTTCCAAGAGCCTTCTGAAGTCTTTGCCAGAATCGAGAGGTAAACCTACTATCTCTATCCGAGATAATGGATATAGGTACACCGTGCAGTCGTACTATCTCTTGGATGTAGGTTATAGTCAGTCTCTTCATCTTGTATGTTTCTTTGATTGGCAGGAAGTGGGCGGAGTTGGTCAATCTGTCAACGATCACCCAAATAGTGTCATGGCCACTCGGGGTTTTGGGTAATTTGGTGAAGAAGTCCATTGTAATTTGATCCCACTTCCACTCAGGTATTTCTGGCTGTTGGAGTAAACCTGAGGGCTTCTGATATTCCACCTACACCTTGGCGCAAGTTAGGCACTTGCCCACGTAGGTAGCAATTTCAGATTTCATGTTCGACCACCAATATAATTTCTTAAGGTCTAGATACATCTTGTCTGAACCTGGATGAACAGAGTATCGAGTTTTGTATGCTTCGTTCATGACAACTTCTCTGAATCCACCAAATTTGGTGTCCAGATTCGATCCATGAAATAATGAACTCCGTCACCCTTGATTTCTAACTTCTTTTCCATTCCCTTTAAGGTTTCATTCGTTATGTTCTCCGGTTTCAAAGCTTCTAGTTGAGCCTCTTTGATTTGTGTGGATAAGTGAGAATGGATGGTCATGGTCAGAGACTTTATTCGACGGCCCGAGTATTCTTTCCGACTAAGGGCATCTGCTACCCAAGTATTCAAACACTAGAAGACATGCTGCGAGCGTGTGTTTTCGACTTCGGCAAGTCCTGGGATACCCATTTGCCACTGGTCGGGTTCTCTTACAACAACAACTATCATACTAGCATCAAGGCTGCTCCATTTGAAGCCCTCTATGGCCATAAGTGCAGATCCTCTCTGCGCTGGGCTGAGATGGGTGACACGCAGCTTGCTAGGGGTCAAGTCCCAGATAGCACTCTCACTGGTCTGAAAATCATCAGAGAAACGAACGAAAAAATTTTGTTCAAATTCGTGAACGTCTGAAAGCCTATCGAGATCGACAAAAGAGCTACGCAGACAAAACACGAAAACCCTTGGAATTCAGGTTGGTGACCGTGTTTTGTTAAAGGTCTCACCCTGGAAGGGCATGATACGCTTCGGAAAGCGTAATAAATTAAATCCAAGGTAGATTGGACCATTTGAAATTCTCGCAAGGATTGGTCCTGTAGCTTACAAATTACAACTACCTCGAGAACGTAGTAACATACATCATATCTTCCACAAATCTAATTTTAAGAAATGCCTATCTGACGAGACTCTTGTGATTCCACATGATGAAATTGAATTGAACGAGAGTCTACACTTCGTGGAAGAACAATTAGAAATCATGAATATGGAAGTCAAACGAACAAAACAAAGCCGTATACCAATAGTGAAGGTTCGCTGGAATGCTAAGCGGAGACCTGAATTCACTTGGGAACGGGAGGATCAGATGAGACAAAAGTATCCACATCTTTTCCCTAGTCCATGATTATTACCTTAGAAATAGTTTCGGGACGAAATTCTCTCTAACGGGGGGATAATGTAACAACCCGATATTTCAGGTCAATGTAATAGTCTAGGTCAAATTGTAACTTATTTTGAAATAATAAGAATTAATATGAAAAGTAGCGTCAAAATGAAGTATTAAATAATCTTGATTGGGATGAATAAAGTGGTAGATATTGTAACAAGGTTTCCAAAAATATAAAGAACACTAAAATCCGAGTTATAACGAAGAAGTTATGACCAATCGAATATCCACGACAAAACCGGCAAAACACTGTTAAGCATAAAAATTGAGTTTTCGATAAGTTACTTTTTAGCCTTAAGTGTCTAAATGAAATTTGTAGTATATGTTAAACCGAGAGTGTCCATAAAAAGAACGCCAAAATCTGACTTCGTATGAAGAAGTTATGATTTTCTAAGATTCAACATAGCAGTACACAGTTAAAAACTCAAAATAAAGATCGAGTGATTTTTAGCCGACACAACCTAAATGAGAATCGAAGGTCTCATCAATAGTAGTACAACGGTAAAAAGACAGACGAAAACGGACGTCGGATGAAGAAGTTATGAATTTTTAACAGATTTTCCTGTCCCGGTCTGTTAAAAATAATAATATTAAAAATAAAATCAAAATTAGCCGACAGAGTCTAAACAAAAGTCTTAGATTATAATCTCACCTATGTGTGCATATAAAGAACGTCGAAAACGGAGCTCGTATGAGAAAGTTATGCATTTTAGAAGTTCGGGGCACAAAAACCGAGAAATTTCGCAAAGGACATGGTCCGGGTTCGGCCACGTCACCTCGCATGCGAGGCTGCGCCGTGTCCGAGATGTTGATGCGATCGAAGGAGCAGCCCAACCGAAGTATGACGTGTGTAGCGTCTGAAGCCTGCTGTCCGACACGTAGCCTTCCCCCTCGCCACCTGTCCGAAGACGTGCCCCCTTCTCCTCCCTTCGGTCCGAGGCTTCAGCCCTATAAAGCCATGCGAGATTAGCCGGTTCCTTCACCATTTTACACACTTTTTCACTTTTTTCACCTCCACAAACCTTCTTACAACCCCCCGAAGCCCCGGTATCATATCCAACACCCGAAAAGCATCCCGAGGCACCAGAAGTCCGCAAGAAAAGAGTCTTTCGGTTTCTAAACCCGACCCTCGCAAAGCCCGGTTTTCAAAAATAAAGCATTTTTCTAGCAACGAAGTGCTACACAATTCACCACTTATCAAGTGAGTTCATACTCCTACACTTTTTATAACTTTTTATATGTTTTAAAGAAGGAAAATACAAGTAAAACACTAGAATAATTGTGTTTAAATATAAATTGTGGTTTATGTTTTCTTTCATTTTATATAACTTTTACATGAAAACATATACATATGGAACATCTTATGACACAACAATTATCGATTTAATTGAGACATATATTGTAATCTATAGATATAGTTTGGGTTACATTTTCAATATATTTTACTCTTTCAAGACAAATAAAACAGTTATATAAAAATATGATTATTTTTATATGTTATAAACATTACGAACAGAGTAACAATTTAATATATGAATATTCTCATATACAAGTATATATATTTCGTTGGGAAATTGTGAGTCAGTCGTCTTCACAGTACCTATCAAGGTATAACAGCAAGTCCTGTTTTATAACCCGAGTCTCCTCTCGGAGAGCGTGATACTTGTGTAGAGATCTATAGGGGATTGATGACCCCGCACCCTGATTGTTAGCTACAGTCCCCGGGGTGACAAATATCAAACAGTACGACGCCTGAAGAACGTCGAGGCAGGCAAATCATTTGTTAGTACGGTTATAAAAACTCACATAGGGAAAACGAATATATACATAAACACTTCTCTTCTAATAGTTTTATTTTCGAATAAATCTATATATCATTAATTCAAGTATGTGGAATTACTTGTACATGTTTTAGTCTTGGATAAAATTAAGACTACTATTTACAACTCAGTTTTATGGAAAATATAGGATTTTCCTGGATAAATACGACTTCTTACAAACAAACAACTTACAACTCAATTTTATAGAAAATATCGGATTTTCTGGAAACAAATGTGATTTCATCTCTTGAATGGTATTTTTAATTTCATAAAAATACTTATGAACTCACCAACTTAATTTTTGACACTTTTTCTCAAATAACTTGTATTCTCAGGAAATCGTTAATCAGGTATACCCTTAAGTTTTTGAGAAGATGGAGCATTGAGACTCTTAACTTTTGTATATATATTTTGGTGTCAATATACAATAGTTTGAACACATATGTAAAACTTATACTTTATTAAATGCATGGTTGTTGTACTTGAATTACTATTATGCAATTGTTGTGATATTATATATGACGTCATCCACCGCCGAATGTTTCCGCCGTTCAGGTTTGGGGGTGTGACAATAACTCTTATAACTAATTAGAATTTATTTATTTTATGAAAATAATTATTTTCAATGTCAAGTATCATAATATATCATAAAGTGTGATTAATTAATTCATGTACATTTATTTGGACTATATATACTTTTGTAGTTTAGCTAATGGGATAACGTTTTATATCTTACAAAACCTAAAAGAAATATTTATATTATTTAATCTTCTTTTTCTTGTCAAAATCATGGCTAGCTATGGGGGGAAGAAAAGATGAAGTATTTGATTATGATAAGATGTTAGACATGATTTAGAAGCATGGGTATTCAACATATTTATGAGATATAGTTCTTCTTCTTGTCAAAACTGTAACACCCCGACTCCCAGGAATAAATTTTACAGCTTCATATTCATATTTAAAGGCCTACTCGACGAGTTGGATGCCCCAACTCGTCGTGTAGAAACGGATATGGCCGTGTGACTTAAGGGACCTACTCGACGAGTTGGAGGACCCAACTCGACAAGTTGGTGCTGTAATATGAAACCCTAATTTCCGGGGTTTTGCACCCTATTTAAAGGTCCATTAGCCTCCCTCGGCATCCCTTACCATCCCCCTTGAGTCCAGAAAACCCTAATCTTGAATACCCTCCATTTGTGTGTGTGAAGAAGCTTGGAAAGTGATTTTTGTGAAGAAGGCTTGAAGTCTAAGGAGCTTGGAGCAAAGAAAATCTTGTGGATCTGACTCTACTTCATCTTGGCATCATTTTGAAGGTAACAAGTCATTACCTTGACCTCCCTCTAGCTAGATCTCTCCATGCTTAAGTTTAGGGCCATTTTAGCATATATGTGAACCATTTCGGGTATTGGTCATGATCTGAAGTTGTAACTTCAGATCTGGACTTCTCTAAGTCCCTATATCCATAAAGTCATCAGATTTAGCAACCTTGGGCCCTTCTCTTTGGGTTAAACCTTTCCTTTAACTTGGTTTTGGCATTTAGTACCATGCATGCACGTAAAGTTTGCAACTTTACATGGAAACCATGCCCTACGAGGTTAGATCTGCATTTTGGAGCGTTGGGGTAGCTTAAAAACGTTTGAATAAGAATGAACTGAAGGGACTCAATGAGTTGCAGGGTCAACTCGACGAGTCTGATGAAGATTAGCCGTTGTTGGTTTCTGCGTGGACTGGGCGAGTCAGTGAGACGACTCAACAACTCACTTAGGGTTTTCCTGACTTGTTGGACACGCATGGACTCGACGTGTTGTCTGGAAACTCGGCGAGTCAACTAGTGCTTTCACGATTTCTCGAGTCTGGAAGGACTCGACGAGTCAGTGAACTGCACTCGATGAGTTGGGTCAACATGGACTGTTGACCTTGACCGTTGACATTGACTTTGACCAAGGGATTGAACAGTTGACTTCTGGGGGTATTTTGGTAATTTGGGAATTTATAGGAATGAATCATTGATGAATATAGGCGGTGGAGTTCGTGGCTGGGATTCGAAAGCTTGATCTTATCACTACAGTTCGACATTTGTGAGGTGAGTTCTTCTCACTATATCAACAGGGTCTACGGCACCAAGGCTGACCCTTTATGATTTGTATCCTGGTTATATGATTATGATATGCTAGTGATCTGTTAGATCGATACCCTGGTTATAGGATGATGCTATGTTAGAGATCGGTTAGATCTGTATCCTGGTTATAGGATGATACTATGTTAGAGATTGGTTAGATCTATATCCTGGTATATAGGATGATGTTATGATTAGTGATCTGTTACATCTGTATGATTATCTGTACATGCTAGCTAACGTATGATATTTATGTGCACACGATTGTTTGATTGGGGGTTTGGGTTGAGGCGGTCATGCTTTGTGCTTGTGCCAACATACCCAGGGCAGGCCGAATAGACTGCAGACCTGGTAAGGGCGTACTAGTCAGACCGAAGGCCCGACGAGCGGTCCGGATAGGCTGTAGGCCCTGCGAGGCGGTCCAGACGTGCTGGTGGCTCGGAGAGCGGTCCAGATAGGATGCAGGCCTTGAGAGGCGATTCAGTCAGACTGATAACTCATTATGCATGTTGTTTGCTATGATGTTGTTTTTTATTATATGGCTTTGGTATTTTGAGGGAACTCACTAAGCTTCGCGCTTACAGTTGTCGATTATGTTTCAGGTACTTCTGATGATCGCGGGAAGGCGAAAGCATGATCATGTACCTCCTTATGTTTTTATGATTTGATTTTGGGATACTCTGACATGAAACTATTTTGAAAACAAATTTGTAATGATTATTGGTTTTTGAATGTTTTACAAAGTTTTAAATTGGCATGATTTTTATGGGTGTTACAAAAACCGTTGCTAGCTATGACGCTAGTGGGTGTGGCATTCGGCTTGCATTCGATGAACTCGGTGAACATCGGGGTGAGGCCTTGGCATGCCGAGCTCGGCTCGGCAACTCGGCGAGGATGAACCGATGAGAGAGAGTTTTTTTTTTCTTTTTTTTTCTTTTAACCCATTTATTACTTAAACCTCTTTTTCAAAAATTACCCTCTTTCCAAAAAATACCTAATTTCAAAAATATAATTGTTTTTTTTTCAAAATTTAAAATTTTAAACCCTCAATATTCAAATATAAATACCCTCATCTTTATTCACTCTTCACCCTATTCAAATTCTTAATTCTATTCTCTTAAATTTCTTATTTTTTCATTCTTTTCTACACCTCATCACAAAAAATGGCTATTGTTTGGTTGACCGAAGAAGAGATCTTACTCGCTCGTTCATGGATTGATGTAGCAGAAGATCCATACCATAGTGACTACCTTTCGACTACTTTTGGAGTAAAGTCGCCAACATATACAACCGCCAAGCCCTTTAACCACGAATAAAAGATCTACTCTACACCAAATGGAGAAACGCACACATACTCGCATCTCAGTTTACTATTGTGTTTCGTAGGGTGATGCATGATGTCGTAAATGGTGAAAACAAAAATACTTTGCTACAGAATGCTCTTGAGGCATACCGTGTTGAAACTGGCAAAGATTTCAAGCTTGTTGAGTTTTGGCAAATGTTGAGGCAGAGCCCCAAATGACGTCAAATTTGAAGTCTTTGTCTTTTAATTTTTAGTGGGTTGTGTGTTTGAATTTCTAGTGTGATGTTTCTGAATTTCTAGTGTTCTTGTGATATTTTTAGCTTCTATGTTTTTTTTTGAATTTCTATGTTTTTTTTTGAATTTCTAATGTGATGTTTTTTTCATTTCTATGTTTGTTTTAATGGAATTTAAGTTTTTTAAAAAGTAATATGTTTGCAACATTTATTTTCTAAATTAATCAAAGAAAATATATATTTAGCATGGCAAGTGTGGCAACCCGCGCCTAGCAAATGACAAGTTTTGGCTAAAGGGTGACAAAAATGACATGGCGCCAACATGGATTGTGGCAAGTGTAGCACCACACCCACCAGCTCGAGGGGGGACAAAAGATGAATACTTTTGATTATTATAAGATGTTAGACATGATTTAAAAGCATAGATCTTCACCATATTTATTCTTAGTGGTATGGGTGGTCTTAAAGGTTAAAGACACATTGGATAAAGGCTTCAAGTAAGGAGATAAAAGCTAGTTTTTCTTCCTTGTCTTTACAAGTTGTAAAATACGAATTTTACATCCCCTCTCCCTCTTTTTCTGTCTATTTATTTAAGGAGTTAAGTGATTGAAGATAAAAGTGTTACCTGCATCTTTCTCTCTTTTAAGTCAAATTTGATCTTTGTCTTAAAATCTTAGGAGTTAAAGACTAGCATATTTTCAAGTTGACAGTTGTTGGTGTTTCTTCTAAGGTGGAGTTCTACTCTACATTCTTCATCAACTTCCAACCTCTCAAGAGGAATCAAAGACTTCAAAGGTTGTAATATTTTCTTCCTATTTTTGTTTTAATATTTCTATGTTTGCAAAATGATATTTGGTGGTTTAAAATGGTTTTAAGTTTGATCAATATTTTAAAGCTTTCGTTGTGATTTCTAGAGTGTTTATAAACCGATTTTTTGAATAAAACTCAACAACTACCACTTCCAAATACCCCTTTTAGTATCCTCAAATGTTGTTACTACCAAACATGTTTCAAGTTCTCAACCAAGTTCTTATGGAAAAGTATAGCATATCCTAATTGATCTAAGTAAGGATAAAAGAGGTAGAAATTGGATGAGAAAATAAGTATTGCTCAAGTTAATCTTTATATCGATGTTGAAAAGAATATGCAATAAGAATTGCTTAGGGAAAATGAAAGAAGAATTAGCTAAACGAGTAGAAATGATGATGATTTTGGGTTTCTCTAAACATATTGTGTTTGACTTATTCCTATGGTAATTTTTTCTATGAAGAATAGTTTAGGAAATGAACTTGATCTTACTATCTCTACCAGATCTTTTAGTTATCCTAGAATGAGTGTAGGTACCAATCAAAATATTGGTGACAAAAACTATGTAAAGTGACATATTTGTTTTCATGCCTTAAATGGAAGGTCACAAGATCACGTTTGGAATTCTAAATCTATAAGAAGAATTGAATCGGTAATGAGAAAAAAAGTTTCGGGAATATATTTCGAATATATGAATTTGATCTTAAAAGGCATATTCTTGATGAAGACAAGTTTACCATCACCGACATTCCAAGTATTAATCCTCAAAACTTATCTTGAAAGAGAAATATATAATGTCTTATTATATTGTGTTTTCAATCTATCTAAATCTTTCTCATGTTTTGTATCCTCAAAACTTCATAGTTTTGATAAACATTTTGAAAGAGAAATATAAAAAGTCTTATTTTGAAGTGAATCCATCTGCATCTTTCTTATATATTGTTATAAAGATATAGCCTAGACAAATTTTCTTCTAGCTAATAATATATATAAAAAAAAGGCTATATCACTTAATAAAGACCTTAAAGGAAATGATTTTTTTATAGTTGGAGTGATTTTGCTAGAACTAACAAGGGTGTGATATTTAGTACGCAGATGGTTGATGGTAGATTCAAAATAAGTTTTTTGTGGAATAAATGAGAATGAAAGACTCATTAATAATGTGGTAGAAGGAGTAATGTGAAGGGCCATGCTTAATTCATAAAATAAGTCTATGATGAGAAAAAACAATTATATGAGAGATGGTGGTTGAAGGTTAGGGAAGTGATGTTGGAATTACTTAGAAGTTAGAAGTTCGTTGTGTGTAACGACCCAAAATTCATGACTAAAAATTTCCTTTAAAATCATTACTTAAAACATAATTGTCAAACCATAAACGAAACCATACATAAACCAGAGTATTAATTCCAAAAAATATTTTCATTATCAGAGTAAAACATCGCAGGCTGTCTAATCAATGGTGTGTGCCATGCGATCACCCCGAGCTCTTCCCTCCGCCACCGTAAGTACCTGAAACCAAAACTGAAAACCGTAAGCACGAAGCTTAGTGAGTTCCCCAACCTACCACATACCCTGCATAATCACATACTGCAAATACTGGGCCACACCAGCTACTTTGGGCCTTGCCCACTACCTCGGGCCTCGCCCGCTACAACGGCCTCGCCGCTCCAGCCCCGCCTGGCTTTGAGCCCCGCTCGGATGCAGATCTGTTTCTCTTAGGCCCCGCCTGTCCCTGGGCCCCGCCCGCTAATCATATACTAACACATAAACATACCACAACACATAACCAAACATATACTACTGAATCCTGTTCTAAGGCCTCGCCTATCTTGAGCCTCGCCCTTGTCCTGCTACTGATGAGTCATGGAACCCTGTCCACACTCCTTCTGATACTGAGATACGGGCCCAGCCCACACTCACTCCTTTCCTAACTTGGGCCTCGCCCCTGCTCTGCTGCTAATGAGATATGGAACACCGTCCACACTCTGCTATTTGTGAGTTACGGGACCTCGCCCACACTCACCTCCCTACCAGGCACATACATGTATCACACAGACAACAAGTATATTCTATCATGCAAACCATTCCTTAGGCACCCGCCCGCTATCACTGGACCTTGGTCCTGAATATCATTCTAGCATATAGTGCCTAGGGCTAACCCCCGGGTCTTCCTAGTCATTACTACATGGGCCGGCATTGTGGCCGTAGACCCATCCACACAAGGGAAACTCACCTCCTACTGCTGAAGCTGAACCACGAAAGCACAATCCCGAATTACTACTCCAAACTCCAACACCTCCAAGATGACCTCCCACTAAAGAATAATCCAAATCTCTGTAAATCCCCTTGATCCAAGCTTCTTGATCTTCAAGATCTCTTCACAAAAACCACTTATCTAAGCTCCAAATTTCTCCCAAGGACTCTCACTCACGATTTAGTGTTTCTGGATCTCAAAAGGGTGGTAAAGAGGCTGAGGGAGGGATATAATGTTCTTTATATCGGGTGCAAACCCTAAGATTAGGGTTTTTCTCGCCCAGACCAGACTCGCCGAGTCCACTTGCCGACTCGTCGAGTCGGTCACTTACTCTATGACCCGGATCCCGCTCCGACTCGTCGAGTTCTTCCCTGGACTCGACGAGTTGACTCCTTGACTTAGAGCTTTTCCTTTCTTTTCTTGGTCTTTCTGATTCTGGGTGTTACAACTATCCCCCACTTAAACTAAACTTCGTCCTCGAAGTTCTCTACGGCCAATCGTCCTGCAATCTGCTTTCAACACCCCGCTTGAAAAATCTAACACCCGCTGACTACTTCCGCTGGCCTTCCGCCCAGTCATGCATACCAACCCTAATTCTTGTAATAACAATCCTCCACCTTCCAGAGAACACATCCTGTTCCATTGGTAATACTTCCAGTACTCCCCGAGCACTCATACTTAACCCCTTAGGGGTTCACTCCCCTTTGACTTGCGCGTTTTCTGGCCTTCCCAAGGCTACTTCCCATAACTAACCACTTCCCCTATCACTGTGAAGGACATACCTTTCACGATATCCAATACTCCAGCCACTCCTAGTGCTGGTTACGGCTGCCGTACACACTGAATGCTTCTTACTACTTACAATTTAATGCTGAGTACCCATCCCAGCGAATGGTTCAGATAATCCTTCGAGTAAAGGATGCATCCCTGCAACGGTTAAGACTCAAACGAGAGCTACGCAACATGGTCAAACCCTTCCCTCTGAGATTATCCAACCCTGCTGTGAGAGGCGCAACACCCTTAGTCAAATATATGCCTTACCCGATAGTCCTTCTATCATCACTGCCACTAGATGAAAGTTATGATGTCCCTTATCCGCCATCCGGATGAACTGAGACCACCCCAGGTCCCAACTAATCTGTCCATAACTGGATTACCGAACTCCCACCGGTCACTACACCCAACACAATCTCCTAGCCGCTCCCAACGACTTCCGAAGAAACTTCGGCTATCTATTACTGCTCTATCTACTCTGCCACTCTGGCGCTACAGGTCCTGGGATCCTCGATCCCCTGCCCTGACCCTACGGTCCCTACCATGTCCCACCTGTGCTGGTAAAATCTCACGGGCCTCGCCCACGAGTCTCACCCGACTATACTACTAAGCAACCCTGCTCCTAGGTTTCACCAATGCTGCTATTATCATACGGGCCTCGCCCACGGGTCTCACCCAACTATATCCTAGAGCAGCCTCTCCCAAGGTCTCACCTCTTTAGGGCTACGCAGGTCCACTCCATACTAATCTCAACGAACTACCCTTTCCTGATCCCCACCTTGATCACTAAGAGATAAGGGCCTCGCCCAAACTCTGCTAACTAGGAGATACGGGCCTCCGCCCATTCTCCGCTAACTAAGCTGCTAGGAAATGCTACGGCTTACCTGCAGTCTTACATCACTTCCGCCACTAACTCGTTGCAGGGAAAAATGTTGTGGCTCTCCTGCCGCTTTACCATGCTCTACATGCTGTCTCTTCCACTGACTACTAACACAGGCGATCCTCCAACCTGAATTCCCAACCAGTTACTATCCATCTCGATTACATGAACTAACTATTGGGAAGTTTCTCAAACTCCCAACCCTGAACTCCTCAATCCATCAATCGCTGTGTTACTTTCTTTCCTTCTCAGAGGTCGCGTACTCATTCTGGATCTGTGTGCTCTTACCCTTGTACACTCGGAGGGTTCTCCCCCACTTTGATCCTGCTTATACCTCACTGCTCAATGCTTGAGAAGAATTCCCAATCTTTTCTACCATTCCGCAATCAATCTGCTGAAAAACCCAAGCTTGCCACAGCTAGGGATCTAACCAATCCATCACTCAATAACACCTTCCTGAAGCTAGCGGGACACTACTGAGTTCCACATAAGCATACTATAGTTACTGCATCCTAAGTAACCTGCTCCAATAGGGCACAACCCCTAACTACCATTTTAATATCCAAGGCATGCAGATGGCATATAACTAAATCACAAGCAAGCCACACAATTCGGAAATACTTATACGAATAGCGATGCAGAACCATAACAATATAATCATGAATAAAAGTTAACAGAGAAACAAAAGACACACACCTGCAATGTCCAGCGCTGCTCGCGCCTCCATGGTAGTCATCTGAAAAGCCCTGCCTCCTACCGCAGGCGCCTCTGCTCGGCCCTGGCGGCCGTCCGTGATCCTCAAAGTTGCAGGGGCAGGAGCTATCACTCGTCCTGCCGAAAACAAACTGGGAAATTGGGCCTTCTTGTGGCCGCGCTGACTGCAGTGAAAACATATCAAGTCTGATCCCTGCGTGGTGGTAGCAGTACAATCTTTGCTAAAATGACCAGTCCGGCCGCACTTGAAGTAGCCTGAATCTCCACCACTACCACTCCTACACGCACCCTCGTGCGTCCTGCCGCTCCTCCCGCATCGGCCGCGACTCTGGTAATCCCTCGATCTCGAATCTGACCCCTTGGGCCTTTTGCCCGAGCCTGTGGCTACCTGAACCTCATCCGCCTTCCTCTTCTGGATCTGTTCCAAATCAATCTCCCTCTCTCTAGCTCGTGCGATCATATCCTCCAACGTTTTGCAGTTGGACCTGCTCACAAACTGCCTGATGTTATCCCTCAACATCTCGTGATATCGGGCCTACTTCATCTCCTAATCCGCGACAGACTGCGGAACAAGAAGGGCCCTCTCCCTGAACTTGGCGGTGATCTCTGCCACAGTCTCAGTAGTCTGTGTCAAATCCTGAAACTCCCGTGCCAACTGCTGCACCTCAATAGTCGGTGAGAACTCAGCCCTGAACCTGGCCGAGAAATCACCCTATGTCATCGCGTCCAACGCGACATCATCCCCCAAGGCATGACCAATCTCCTCCCACCAATCCCTCGCTCTGTCCTTCAGAAGGCAGGAGGCGAGTCTGACCTTGTCCCCCTCGGGACACCGGCTCGTACGGAATGCATTGGCGACATCGGCCAACCACCTGCTGCTAGAAATGGGGTCCCTAGCCCCATGATAATCTGGTGCTCCGCAAGCTCTAAACTCTCGGAATGTCAAGGTACGCGCTTCCATCAAGGCCATCATCTCGGTACGGAAGGCTCCCAGCCTCTCATCCAAGATCTCCAGTATACCCTCCTTGACCGTGCCAAAGATCACAGGAGTCTGATCTAGTATGCTGCGCGTAACCTCTGCTGATACAAACTCTCTCATACGCTCCTCGAGCTGGTCGGTCCCTGAACCTGAGCCTGATCCCTCTCCGGCGCCTGACCCGCCCACTGGTCTCTCTCGCAGTGTCACCATGCTGAAAAACATATCACATAACTATCAGAATACACATCACTGCTGAGGGATCGCACACACTCTACAAGTTCCCTGGTTTTGTCTTAGCCCCTCTTGAATCGAGTACGGATCCTCTGCTTCCAGTAGTACGGGCCCATACTGCCTTCCACATCTATCCGTACTTTCCTCAAGAGTTACCTCGACTCTACCAAGTCTCTTTCACTACTACTACTGCTCCGAGCACTAACTCATCCTAGGCTTGCCCTAGGAAATCTCTGACTCAACCAAAACCAGTCCTCAGCTGCTGAAGGCCTCCTTGTAATGCCAATTAGCCATCACCTGAACACCATCACATGTGACGAGGCTCAGATAATCCTTCGAGTAAAAGACTCGTCCCTACAACGGTTAGACTCAAACAAGAGCTGCGCAATAGGGCCAAATACAGCACTCTAAGATTATTCCACCCTGATCACACGTGACGTGACGTATTCACCTAATGACTAACTCCCATCACTCAGAGTCCCACAAAGCACAAAGCAAGCAGCATTCGGACACATGAAACTACTCAAGCAAATCTATTCTCATAACGAGAACTATACTAGCATACAATGCTAAGCTCATACTACCAGGCATAACCTATACAGGCTATCCTACTACTGTCTAACTAGCACTATCATGCAGCTCAAAAGCACATATAACAGGCACATAAGGCATCCTTCCTAGATCCTTAGTCCTAATCTAGCATGCTGATCACATAGTCATAACATATCATAAACTTGTATGGGTAATTTGGGAGAACTTACTTGAGCTCGGTTGATTGCATGCAACACACTCTTTTCTCTTATCAAAGTTCTTTTCTTTCTGAATTCTTTTCGCTTTTCTAAAACTGTTTCCTTTCTCAAAACTCTTTATACAAAACTGTCTTTTCTCTTTGAAAATTTCTATACTAATTCCTTAGTTTGAGTTCAGACACACCCGAGAGTATGTCCGAATCCCTCAAACCAAGGCTCTGATACCAACTTGTAACGACCCAAAATTCATGACTAAAAATTTCCTTTAAAATCATTACTTAAAACATAATTGTCAAACCATAAACGAAACCATACATAAACCAGAGTATTAATTCCAAAACATATTTTCATTATCAGAGTAAAACATCCCAGGCTGTCTAATCAATGGTGTGTGCCATGCGATCACCCCGAGCTCTTCCCTCCGCTACCGGAAGTACCTGAAACCAAAACTGAAAACCGTAAGCACGAAGCTTAGTGATTTCCCCAACCTACCACATACCCTGCATAATCACATACTGCAAATACTGGGCCATGCCCGCTACTTTGGGCCTCGCCCACTACCTCGGGCCTCGCCCGCTATAACGGCCCCGCCGCTCCAGGCCCCGCCTGGCTTTGAGCCCTGCTCGGATACAGATCTGTTTCTCTTAGGCCCCGACTGTCCCTGGGCCCCGCCCGCTAATCATATACTAACACATAAACATACCACAAGACATAACCAAACATATACTACTGAATCCTGTTCTAAGGCCTCGCCTATCTTGAGCCTCGCCCTTGTCCTGCTACTGATGAGTCATGGAACCCCGTCCACACTCCTTCTGATAGTGAGATACGGGCCCAGCCCACACTCACTCCTTTCCTAACTTGGGCCTCGCCCCTGCTCTGCTGCTAATGAGATATGGAACACCGTCCACACTCTGCTATTTGTGAGTTACGGGACCTCACCCACACTCACCTCCCTACCAGGCACATACATGTATCACACAGACAACAAGTATATTCTATCATGCATACCATTCCTCGGGCACCTGCCCGCTATCACTGGACCTTGGTCCTGAATATCATACTAGCATATAGTGCCTAGGGCTAACCCCCGGGTCTTCCTAGTCATTACTACATGGGCCGGCATTGTTGCCGTAGACCCATCCACACAAGGGAAACTCACCTCCTACTGCTGAAGCTGAACCACGAAAGCACAATCCTGAATTACTACTCCAAACTCCAACACCTCCAAGATGACCTCCCACTGAAGAATAATCCAAATCTCTGTAAATCCCCTTGATCCATGCTGCTTGATCTTCAAGATCTCTTCACAAAAACCACTTATCTAAGCTCCAAATTGCTCCCAAGGACTCTCACTCACGATTTAGGGTTTCTGGATCTCAAAAGGGTGGTAAAGAGGCTGAGGGAGGGATATGATGTTCTTTATATAGGGTGCAAACCCTAAGATTAGGGTTTTTCTCGCCCAGACCAGACTCGCCGAGTCCACTTGCCGACTCGCCGAGTCGGTCACTTACTCTATGACCCGGATCCCGCTCCGACTCGTCGAGTTCTTCCCTGGACTCGACGAGTTGACTCCTTGACTTAGAGCTTTTCCTTTCTTTTCTTGGTCTTTCTGATTCTGGGTGTTACATTGTGGTTGTCTTAACGTCTGAAGGTTAGGGAAGTGATGCTGGAATTAGTTAGAAGGTTAGAAAAAAACAACTAATAGCCGAAGCGACATGCCATAAATGGGGACTGTATTGAAGGTAGAAGTTCATTGTGACTATCTTAACTTCCAAAGGAAGGCTTCGTTATATGTCTAGGTTTTTTTAATACCGAAGTTGGGAGTGCTTTGTAATTGTTCCTCCGTAATTTCACTTAGGATGCGTTGTCACGCACTTAACCTAACATAGGTTGTTGAGGCAAAGGTCATTGTAAGTAAATTATGTGTGCTCTCCTACGTGTCCTATTATGTTTGGTTGTTATTCCACCAACTTAGTTATTTAGACATTATATATAGAAGTGGATATTATATTTTGTCAGTTCGTGTAATCGTTGTTTCACTTGAGCTTGTACACATTCTCCATTCAATATTAAGCATAGTTCTGTTTTGTCTTGGTTTTGTTTTTCATTTTGTATTACTATTTTTCGTTGTTTTTAACACGTTGTTTTAGAATGGTCAAATACTTTTTTAATAAATATTTTACTTTTCAAAGAAAAAACCTACACTGTAGATATTTTGTCAGTGATTTGTTTCTCTAAACTTGAAATAAGGAAAAAACTTTGTAGCACAATTCTCATACAACATTTCATAACAATATGACTTTGATGTATAAGTGGTCAAAATTAAAAAAATGCTATAAATGGTACAACAATAACACATATCGTCGCAAAAAATTGGCTCAACTACGGTCATGTTGTAGTCACTCTAGCCCTTGTTGCTACATGTGACATTTCTTGTAGTTGGATGATTAATATCTCAACTGCTATTGGTGATAGATAATTGATAATTTAACTATAATTATTAATAAGATTAAATATTGTAAAAAAAGTTTTTTGCCATAAATTTGTTTTATGTAGAAAAAATTCAACAATGTTTCAATATAAAGCCATATTCAATTGGATAATCAAGAAACGGTTAATTTGATGATGTTTGTTTCTGATGAGTTTTGAGCATTACAACATTCCTATGGTGCACATGCAACCCTAACTGCTTTGGATGTAGGTTTTTCTCTAGTTATACATGCATAATAATTTTCCAAAACAAAACCCTAATCTAGCATACATATTTTCGAAATCAATAACTAAACCAAAGTTAGAAGAATACATTTTCCTTGTTGATTGGTTGATCTTGACCTTTAAGAGCTTAGTGCCTCAATTGTTGCACCTCTAATGGAGTCACAAACACCACAAGCAAAAGATGAACAAGAGAAGGAGGATGTAGGCTTATTGAAATCAGTTAGAGTTCTCTTAGAAGCATAAGGGGGCCGGATTCTGTAAGCCATGGGGTCTATTTATACTTGTGGCTGCTAAGGTTTTAGGTGGAAACCCTAATTTGACTGCTTAAGCCTTAAGCAGCCCATCGACACCTTCTAGAGTACTCCTTGGATGAATTCTCTATCGGCTTCCCATAGAATTCGTCCAACCTTATTCCAAGGTGATGCATCAGCCCAATTGCAACTATTAGTGATTTGCAATATCAGTCCTCATTCATTTAATCAGTCTCTTTTGATCACTAAATTAATTCCAAATTAATTTCTGATCAGTACTAATTAAATAATATGGTTTCTCAATTAATATATTATTCTTAAATATCTTAATAAATCACTTATCAACCTCTTTCTCACAATTCATCCTACTAAGTTGCTATGGTGAAGGCAACCCAAAAGGACCATGCTACCACCGGGTCAAGTACATGCCAATTATAGTTATGAGTTTAGACATCTAATCCAACAGTTTCTTCGAAGCCAAAACATCTGCAGTCTGCGGTCTGCAAATCTAAATCTCATTAGAAGAAGAGGTAGCCCAAACGTCTGCAGTCTGCAAGAAGAAGACAATTTTTTTAATATCTGCAGATTGTTGAAATAAACTGAATTTGAATAAAATGATTTTACAAACATAAAATAGATTTTCAACATTGAAATTTAAATAATTCTAGTCTTACAATATTGAAATAAAATAACAATCATATAGTCTAACAATAACAATTTTAGTTGTACAATAACAATTATATTTAAAAAAAATTCATTTCATAACTTGCATTAACTACTCAAAAATATCATCTCCTAACTATGTCATATATTCACGGTCGTTGTAATACCATGTTTAGAAACCTCATCTTCATCATCATCAACGAATAATTATTATTTTAAACTTAATGGACATGTAAATTATTGACATGAACAAGTGATGGCAAAGATTAAAAAATTACATCCAAGTCCAAGCCTAACACTACTAGCCCATGAATGGAATATGGTGGCCACCATGCGATTCATACCTCTAAATCTATGCAATCCACCATGTGTATTTATATTTCTTATTTTTTTTATTTGCAATATAAGAGAATATTTGAGAAAATATGATGCATTTGGTTTAATAATATTGAAAAAGAATAATAGGATATGATTAAATTAAATTTACAATTAGCTTATAAGCTTTGAACTTCTTAATATATATATATATATATATATATATATATATATATATATATATATATATATATATATATATATATATATATATATATAAAAATCGCTGGGACGGGTGCGTTCTACGTATCGATTCGCACATACCAATACGTGGTACGAACGTGTACCGGGGACGCTTGGGATCACGTTTCCAAATCTGAAATTGGTGTTCCGAATTTGCAATTCAGATGTACCTGATGCTATTAAGATCACGATTTTCCTGATTCTTATGTGAGCCGGAATTTGAAGAGTTAATCGATTTCTTTTCCGTTTCTCAGGAACGGGTCACATAATGAGCGACCCTTGGAATCAGGTTTCATACTATGTAATTAAGCCTATATTAGGCTTCCCTCCCATCGATTTTTTCATTCAATTAACATTCTTCATTTAATTTAATTTGCAGAACATCAAAAATCAGATTTCATACTTTTTGTTTGTTAGGTCACATTTAGATGGTTTGGGCTAGACATTTATCTTGTATAGGTCTTGATTCGGGTTTGGTCATATGTTTAGGTGTTTGCAGCTGGTTATTCACGGTCGTAAGGTGTTCACGGCCGTGAACATGTTCATGGCCGTGAACCCATTTGCGGTTGGTCGTGTCCTATAAATAGTTGGGAGTCCTGTCAGTGTACAGAGACGTGGTGTCAGACGTGTATGTGTGTGTTCCAAGTGTACTAGACGTTTACGGCTAAATACAACGTGTGCATTGTTGGAACTTCTTTTCTTCTACTCCTTCTTATTCATAATGTTTTGCATCTTGATTGTGCTTGATCACTGGTTGGTTCGCGTTTGTGGGACTTACAATTGGTATCAGGGCCATACCGGTGACAAAACGTATTCAAGTTGTGTTTTCGGTTGAAGGATTCTTTGTTTTCGTCATTATTCAGGTGGTTTGTGTGTTTTCTGCATTAGATCGTGAAGATTCAAGGCCAAAGGAATCGAAATCAACTTAAAATCATCTGTTTTCATCTGTTTCTGGGAGTTTACGGTTTTACTTGTTGAAGTGTGTATGGCCGTGAACCATTCATATACATTGACCGTGATCATCTTTTTGACCGTGAATCATTGTTGGACCGTGATCCATTGCTTGACCGTGAATCACTCATTGACCGTGAACTGTTATTGACCCTGAATTGATCATGAACCGTAAACTGACCGTGAAACATTTTCTGTGTACGGCCGTGAACTCTCTTGGTTATAATACCTCACGTTTACGGTTGCTTTTCCTTATAAACCTTTATTTTCAATTAAGACATCACATAAAGTTAAAAAAAATGGAATCACAAACTTTAACAGCTCATAAGGAATTGGACTCGATTATGGATACCACTACCAGAATCCCACGCTTGTTATCTGCTGAGGGTTTCCCCGAATGGAAATACCGCATGGAAAAGTACATAAAGATGAAAGACTTCAAGATTTGGAGAAGCATCTTGAAAGGACCAGTTCGAATCACCACAACACTTGAAACTGGAACAGTCGTTGAAAAGGAGTTTAAAAACTACACCGATGACGATTTTGAGAAAATTGAAGAGCAAGAGAAAGCACTCGCCACACTCACCATGGCCCTATCTCTAGAGATTGCTCAGGGTTTCAGATAATACACTTCTACAAAAGCTTTATGGGAAGCGCTAATTGAGGTATACGAAGGAAACGAGGATATGAAGCAGAGTCGTCAGGACATGCTTAGACAAAAGTTTAATATGTTCAATCATATTATGCGAGAATCCTTAGAAACTCAACTGCAGAGGTTCATCACTCTCACTACTGAGATGAGCTCTGCTGGTATTTTGGTCACAAGGTCTGAGATCAACAAGAAGCTGCTGAACTCACTGCCAAAGTCATGGGACATGAATGTCACAGTGATCAAGAAGATGAAGGACCTCAACCGTCTGAGTCTTGCAGAAACCATAGCGATTATTAAAGCTTGCGACCTTGATGACAAGCAGAGGGAGATCAATCATGTAAATTCATATTCCACTGCTAACCTTGGGATCTCATCCAACAGTGCCTTCTCATCATTTACCACTCCACAACCTCAAACCTTTGTTGCTCCATAACCACAATCTCATGTTGTTCCATTGATGCATAAAATTCAACTATCCATGCCTTATCAACAAACAACCTCCTCCTCAAAAGCACCTATTCCCACTCCTGCTCCTAAAGAAACTGATGAGAACATGGCTTTAGCAACCGGAATTGTGAACTGCTACAACGCCTTTGTGGCTAGCGAGCTACCTCCACAGCTTTCTTTTGATGACCTTGATCAAATACATCCAGAGGATGTTGAGGAGATGAACATCACATGGCAGATTGTTATGGCTGTGTTCAGGGCCAAGCAATTCTCCAAGAAAACCGACAAAAACAACTAGGGAATAAACACGGAGAAGAAGGTCGGCTTCAACAAGGGAAAATTAAGATGCTTTAACTGCCATGAACCTGGTCACTTTGCCAGAGACTGCCCAAAGCCAGACAGGAGGGAAAATAGTAAACGAACAGTGGTGCCAATCCGAAGCAGAGGTGAGCTACCGCCAACAACCAAACGGCGAATCTGGCAGTGATGGCTCAGTCAATGATGTCCTAGAAGAAAAAGCTAAAGTGGATCCGGAAGAAGAAATGATGGAGCTGCAATTTGCCTTTATGGTACAGACTACCCCAGAGTCTGAAAAGAAGGAGGTCAGTGAAATCTCTTGTTCTCAAACTTGCATTAACACTGTTAAATTTTTACGTGAGCAAATTGAATTGATAAAAAGGTAGAACGAGGACCTTAAATATGAGGGGTACAACCTTAGAAAAGGCCAAAAACCATTAAAAGAACAACTAGAGGCCAAGACTAAGGACTTTAGTAAATTGCAGGAGGAGTACAGTAACAAGTGTGAGAACTATAATTACATTAAGAAACAACTTGCTGCTGTAACTGAAGAACTTGACACATTGAAGATCCGTTTTAAAAATGTTGATTTTAACTTCAAGAAATTCGATGTGTCAAGTGAAAAGGTTGAAACTATGATTGAAAAACAAATGAAATGGAAAGGCCAAAAACAAGTAGGTCTAGGATATGAGTGTGCCCCTCCTCCTTTTAATCACAACTATCAGGCTTTACCTTTGACCCAGGAGGAGATAGACAGAGAACCATTTCTTGTGCATGGTAAACCTGCTATACCCGTGACGGAGAGTAGTGATAGGGAAAAAGATACTAACATTTCTACTTCCCATGCAGATTTATCCCTAAGTCAAGGAAAGCAGGAGTCTAGAGAGAGTAGTACCAATAATAATTTTGTGTCAAAACTTGATGTTTCTGTTTCAGACAATATTGCTTCTGTTTCTAAAACTGATGATTTGATTGGTGATGATTTTGTGTCTAATTCTGATGCTTCAGATGTTGCTTGTGGTGATGTGTCTAATTATTCTGATGTTTCTGTTACTAGCACACACAATACACCTACACCTGTCACACAACCTGAAACGTGCACTTGCACATGTGGAAAGAGTAAGGGAGTTGATAAGAAAAATAAACCATAAAAGAGTGGTACCAGTTTTTGCGACAAAAAGCAAACATGTTTTAACTGTGGAATCGCTGGTCATATAGCTCGCAATTGTCCTAATCGGACATTTGTTCATTTTTCTGCACCAAGAAGAGAAAATGAGTCACGAGGAAGGTATCTCACAAGAAAGTCCTTGATATCTTGTCTTCATGATTGTGACATCCCCAAAATCACGGCCAGAAAATACTGGGTTCATTTATGCTTTTAAATACAATCAGAGTAATCATTTGATTAAAAGAGTTGTGGAATTTGTTCCCAAAACAAAATATGATAAAAATTTATCAAAGCATTTCATAAAGAAATGTATTTCCATTATATAACAAAATTTCGGGATGTCATGTTCCGATACAGACCAAAAGCATAAACAGTACAAAATAGACCTTACAACAGTTATACATAACTACAGGTCTATAATCCAAAAATATCTTGACAATGTCACCCAACTTATGCCCTTGCGAGCCTGGTGAGCATATAGGGTTTTCAACCCACAATAAATAATTATATTTAATTTCACCAAGCAACAATAACCCGATTACCCATTCCCGTTATCCTCACTTTATCTCCCTAAAATAACAACTATTACAAGGGACCTAATCTAGGATTTTCATCGGGACGGACATTACTGCAAAGGGGCTTCCTTAGCAATAGATGTCCCAAAGGCAACCATGAGGGGGATAGAGTACACCGGTGAACACATCGTTCACAACACCTACAGGTTATGAGCCTGCTAGTGTTCCACTGGACTGTCTAGAATGAGTCTGTGGTCGTCATCCATACTCTGCTAGATGACTTAGATCAACAACGACATCGAGGCCTCTCATCAATTTATTTCATCACACACCAACTGTCTACCCATGTTCTACCCAACATATTAGTAGATAAAATATATACATTTATATACAGCTTAAAGCCTGTACAAAACATCCATTCAACAACTAGTTCAAATAAACAAATAATATATAAACACGTAGCACGTATTTTATAAAGAATACTTCATATCTATGTGTTAGAAGAAAATGAATATACACTTACTTGATAAGAAAATGATCGGACAGCACCTCGGCTCTTAAAATAAACTTTTCCGATAGAACCGGGATGTTTTTCTTGAAAACCGGGCCTTTCGCGGGCAGAGTTTCGGCTCAGAAACTTTACTTCTCGGGATCCTCGGGGCTTCGGGACTTGCTGCGGGGCACGGGAATGATACTGGGGCTTCAGGATATCTCTTGCACGAAAATCGATGCAAAATGGGAGAGAGAGAAGAGAAAATGAGCAAAGGAATCGGCTGCCCATGCATTCTATTTATAGGGGAGGCTGGCCTTGCGAACGCAGCGCGTTCCTCCGGAGTACGCAGCGTGTTCACCGAATGTTGGGCGTTCCTTCGGACGCAGCACGCAAGAACAGGGGTGAGGGTCTTATCCGATGCTAGCTGAGTCAGCGACAACGTGGCCAATCCGAGGCCAAGCTTCCGAACGCGGGGCGTTCCCTCATCGGGGTGCGCGCCTTGAACTTCAGAAATTCATAACTTTCACATAGGATCTCCGTTTTCGACGTTCTTTATATCCACGCGAAGCTGAGATTATGGTCTACAACTTTCGTTTAGACTCCGTCGGCTAATTTTGAATTTATTTTTATTATATTATTTTTAGTAGGCCGGGACAGAAAAACTCCGTTATAAAATCATAACTTCTTCATCCGACGCCCGTTTTCATCTGTCTTTTTACCGTTGCACTACTATCGACAAGATCTTCAATTCTCGTTTAGACTATTTCGGCTAAAAATCACTCGATCTCATATTCGAGTTTCGGGCTGCATACTGCTAAGTCGAAACTTCGAAAAATCATAACTTCCTCATACGAAGTCAGATTTAGACGTTCTTCTTATGCATGCTCTCGGTTTAACGTATTCTACGACTTCCGTTTAGATCACTAAGGCTAAATATCGCTCTATCGCAAATGTTGGGTTTTTGAGCATTCTAACACTCCTAAGTGTACATGCAACCCTAAATACTTTGGATCTATGTTTTCTCTATTATACATGCAAATATGAATATTCCAAGGTATTACCCTATCTAGCATACAATCCTTGATACTTGGGTAATATAACAAGTTAGAAGACATGCCTTTTAATGAAGCTTGAAGTCTTGAACTTTTAGAGCTTAGCCCTAATAGTGTGGAAGCCTCAAGTGGAATCACAAATCACCAAAACACCTTGGAAAACCTTTAGAGAATATGGATACTTGGCTCACACTTATGAAATCGGTTATTGCCCTCTTTAGTGTATCCACACTAGCCACTAGCCTAATTTCATGAACCATAAGACCCTTTATATAGTGTGGAGGATTAGGGTTAAACCCTAATACCCATGACCTTTCATTTCCTAGGATCCATGGGTTAAAGCTCCATGGACTATCCATGAAGACTTAGCCCAACCTAAATGAACTTGGCCCACTACACATATATATCTAAGAGTCCATATTTAATTAGTTCCTTTTGATCACTTAATTAATTATAAATTAATTCTTGATCAATACTAATTAAATAATATGATTATATATTAATATATTAGAACTTATAATATATTAATATAAATCATAAATATACTATTCTCAAAAGACTATCCATATAAATTGTGCCGGTGAACTGCAACCCAAATGGACCATGCCGGGTCGGGTCAAGTACATACCAAATATAGTTATGGACTTAGACATTAATCCAACAGTCTCCCACTTGGATAAGTCTAAAACTATTATTGAGTATGACTTCAAAAACCAATTGGCAATCGTAGCTCTTAAAGCCGTTGTCGAACTCTGATCTTGTCAACGATCTCTGACCTTTGTCAATGACTTGTCCATTAGATAAGGGATCATATATTACTCCATTCTAGATATCATATGGACTGAGACATGGATTATCAATCATTCTCTCTGTCCATTTGTTGTTTCCCGATTTCCGATTTATGATGACTGACTGATTGAACAAATCAAATCAGTCATGGCTTGGCCAAGCACTCACATGTGTCATCACTAAATCATCGAGGGGCCCACATATATCGCTTTTATCCCGAAGGTAAAAGGAATGGATAAACTTCGACTCATATGGCTTGTTCTACTACTTGTTGAATCATACACAAAGGCATGTTTTATAACATCGAGTTACCGAATGCGTTTTCGTGCAATCAATGTACAACTAACTCATAGTAACAACTCATATCTCTAGGTTTGAAGAATATAAGATATTATCGTCTCATGATCACTCATGATAAAATCCATGAAGTGATTCAAATGAGCGCGGGTTGAATCCAATACTCAGAACTTATGAGCACTCATGAGTGTTGTAGCACAACTTTGTCCACCAACTTGGACCTCTACAAGCAAACCCATGACAGTCTTGATTCATATCTACTTCCAACATATGATCGACTGTGGATGGTTTGAATAACTTAGTCATTCCGGAAGAATAACCTAGTTATTATGGAAGTCAAAACATGCAAAGTGAAACACAAGAATAAATGAATCAAATATGGTATCAAACCCTATGAATATAAATAAACACTTTTATTTATCACCATACTGATTACTCATTATTCATTGTTTCGGTTTTATCAACTTTATACTTGAATTAAAAACACTAGTTGTCCCATGCTCCAAGCATGTACACTATGTTTTTCTTAAACAATAGCTTTGCTATACACCAAGTATGCACTCTATGTTTGTCTATGATCCTTACTTTGTTAAATAAACCAATTGAACATAATTTCAATGATTCTAATTTCACACTCCCAAATCCTTATCGAAAAATGTGAGAATTTCAAATTCCTATCATTTATCGAAATCTGTTTAGATTTTAAACTTATATGAACTGACCCTCCTGTAATGAATATGTACAAAGTCACAAAGACTTGTCAACAATCATTATAAGGTATTCCAATGGAGATCAACTCCATGGAAACTAAGTCTCATATTCAAAGTACATTGCTTTGGACATGCTTCTTGCATTAAGTTTTCTAATCTTACACAGATAACTTCCACCTATGGAGACAACTCCATATTCTCATTTTGACTATCACTTCTGAATAAGAGATGCCTCTTTTCAGAATATGTCAATATGTTCCTTCCAAAATTAGCACTATACTTCCAACTGTCCCTGAGCAACCAATCTTTGGTAAACCTCAAATTGTCCTCGACAATTGCTTAATCATTTTAGTCATATCCAATTCTAGACCTTTTCCCTTCTTAATGCCTCTGGGCATTTGGAAAAATTTAGAAATGACAAATATTATAGCACATGCAATCGATCCTGTACCCAAAGCAAATGGTACACAATTCATGATGTCTCACATAAAGACATGATTCTAGACCAGTCTTTTGCTACAATATTTTTATTTGCCATGTTTTCAAAATTTGACTATGAAGAGGGATGCCATAATCATAATCGAATTTTGAGAACGCAATATATAGAATTTCCTTAAGTTGAACCAATTCAACATGAAATTCATATATATATTCTTGACTAACGATGATTAAGGTCTCAATCTAAGACTTTAGAACTGAAATGAAGTATATCCTCTCCCTTAATTATAGCAAAACAACTTTTTCAATCCCTGCAGCCTCACGAATTGAAACTTTTGTTTTCTATAATTAACATTGCTAACTTGCGACACTAACAATAATTATCATGCTCCCACTAACATGATGATTATTAGCATAACACTTATGCTCCCACTAGCTTTGACATGTACTCAGAAATCAGCTGGACTTCTAGAAATCAATACTTTATTGACTTTCTTACCAAAGTTTAGATTTCTGATACGAGATGCTTTGATAAAACTTTATCAAAATCATACACCTTTCCTTAGATAGCATGCATGTGTGTCTAAACAATTTCAGAACTATGAAAAGGGATGCCGTAATCATAGTCTCAATTGTTTAGACCTTTTGCCATCTGCTTCAAATCTACTTGGTGGAAGTGTTTCCTCACCATCATTTTCATGAATCGGAGAGAAACCTTATGACCCTTAGATTTTATGGTGTATGTGTTCTTATCCATGTGAATCGTCAAAACCATAGTCACAAGACAAGGATAATGACAAATCCAAACTCATATGGACTGAACTTATGCAATCTTAACTTCTTGCCACCTGGCAGTACAGGGCCTGCCATTGTTTCCAAGTTGTTATGCAACCAATTGAGAACTTTCAGAACTCCTATGCAAAGCCAACTTTAACTGGAATGGGCACAGAATATGTCAACACGATAGGTTATAAACCTCAAGTCGTGTGCTAGTGAAGAACCTCAGGTTTTATTCTTGATTAGTTCTTGAAATTCTTTTTAGGATCTTTAAGACTCCCACTATCCTCTTGACATATAAGACTATCCTGCCAAATATTCAAGAGATAGTGCGGATTCTTTATCAAGACAAACACTTCACACAATTGGCCTTAGTTGGTCTTTGTTTTATTCAAAACATCACAACTTACCAATTTCAAATGTACAAGAGTAGGACACTTTTACTCTTACATTTGACAAGTGTTTTAAACCTTTCTTTAAGATATGTCACTCAAGTTACAATCTTGGAGTATGACTCTAAGAATTGTTTTGGAACGAAGTATGACTCATCTTCCTGATCTAACCATTTCAACAATTCATGACTCCTCTTCTTAGTCATAAAAATGCACTAAGATGACCTTTAGAGGACTAATTGTGATATGATTTCTAAATCATTAAGATGATCACAAACATGATACTAAAGTACTCTCCCATCTTTTCAGATTTGAGAAACTTTTATCTTTCTGCCTAATTTGATTCTTCCATTCGTTCTGCCATACATTGAGACTTTTCCAATGTTTCAGAATTATACTTAAACTTGTAAGTATAACCATATTTACTAAACTTTAGTAAATCAAATAGTCTTAACGAGCTTTGTGGTGGACATGACCAGTGCACAAGGATGTGTACTCGATCACTTTAGTCCTTCACTTGACTCACACATCCATGTGAACAAGTAATTAGTCTTGATTTTCCAATGCTTGAAAGTTCTCATTCATCATACTATTCAACATGCATGATTCCAAGTTTCGGTCCAATTGAAACTTGGGTGATGAGGAACTTTCCTGATTTGGTAAATTTAGACACTACCACAAATGAAAGAATCAAATCTATTTTCCAATATTGCTGTCAGTGGAATCATATAAGCAACAATTTTCCACAAATGCCATTGTAAGGATACTTCAAATAAATAAAATTAAACAATTCTCTTTTATTTTAAAACTTTGCGGAAAAACTTATCCTTACAATCCACATGGAAAATTGTTGTTATCTATTCCTTAGCAATATATCATAACTTCTTAAGCAACTGCTCAAAATTCTGATGCGATCGAAATCCACCTTCGCGATCAGAATCAGCATATACTTCCTTTAAGATTTCTCTCTATTCTTTGATTCTTAAAACATAAACATGTGACCCAGTCACATCATGTAATGAGGATCTCAGAATAGAACTTAACAAAGTTAGATAATGGGCTCTACCTGATGTAGAGTCAAACTTATTGACTTTAACAACCTTAGGTAAATTTGGCAGCTTTGCAATCAACGCCCCTTCCTTTGGAAAAATAAACATATGGACCCTTTGGTAATGGGACTATCTCAGACTTAGCCTTTCTCTTTACCATTTGGTCAACCGGGTTGACTATGGCCAATCCCTTTCCATTGGGAAGAGAATGCTTTTTCTGGATTTCCAGTGTCACCATTGTCACTGTCCATAAAGTTTTTGGGAAGTTGATCTTCTAATCAAATTTGCTTTACTATCGTTCCAAATCATTGCTGATTCAGCAGCACCAAGCAAATAGATATGATCATTAAGGTTCATGTCATAGTCTGTTTCATAGTAGTCCCAAAGGAACTCACTATGTGACTTAGAAAGTGATTGAACATCCAACTTTCTCAAGACTTTGACACCCAACTCTCCCAGCTTGTCAATATGTGACTTCATCTCTAAGATGTGATCACACATAGACCTTGCTTGCCATTAGGGCTTGAGTGACCTTGAACTTGTGGGTTAGGGAGAATAATTGGAGGAGGTGGAGGAAGAGAAGTATGACTTCCATGAGCCAAACTCGGGAAGTCATATTCATTAGGAAAGCTTGGTTTGGGAAGATCATTGTTGTCTAAACCAGACATCAACAATGGGAGAAATTCACATAAAGTTGATTTAAGTCCTTAATATAACACCCAACATGATATATTAAAGCTAGGACCCAACAAACTATTTTATAACTTGGAAGAGGGATGTCGTAATCCAAGCTATAAAATATTTGAAGGTAGGTGAATGACAATTCACCAATTTCCACCAAGATAAACGAAATGTATTATTAGGTTTTAATTGGTTTTGAAATTCCTAGATTCTTTTGAGATTCATTGAACTTTTCAATGGCATGTTTCAATCTCGAGTGTGCCCTTCAGGTTTTGTGACTGGGATGCCGAGGATCACAAAACAAGGTGTGAAGTAACCATGAAAATATACTTGGTACCCTTAATATTTACCCCTCAATCGATGTGTCGGTTAACCACACACGCTCCAACGATACTATGATAAACATTAAGTTACCCTTTGCCTACCTTGTTAAGTCCAGGTTAGTGTGCCGGTTAACCACACACGCTCCACTAACAGCTTAAACAAAGTGCAAAGTGTAATTTCATGGATTAGCACCTTATTCACATTTTCCTAAGTAACTAAGATTGGGAATTTATAAGTGTTTAGTTACTTAGTATTTATCATTATACTTATAATGAAGGGAGAATTATATTCCTTGTCCTACCTGTTCGGCTAACGACCCTCCACCGGTCAAGGAAGCGGTGAGTGAGAGTGCACACCCATTAAACTGCCATTTTATAGGCAGTAACCTTATACCCCCCTTATAGACCGGCTTCGTGAATGAGGCCTACTAATGGTAAGACGACTTGCTCTTATACATATAATATATTAAACTTTTAAGATTATAATAGTATAAGGGTGTATTTTAGACATTTAAAATTCTAAGGGCTTAACTTGGAATTAAAGTATTCATGAGTGAAAACTTTACAAATTCCAAAACTTGAGGCCAAGTTTTTGAAACTATTCAAAACTTTTCATTTCATAACTTATGAGTTTAATGGTTCAATAAAATGAAGACTCTTCATTTTTTATGTAACCTCTTATTCTTTAATAACACTTTCAAAGAAGTGACTCTTAAACATCCATAACTTGAGGACAAGTTATGGAGTAATAATACTATTTAATGAAAAAGACTCTTCATTTTTTTTATGTAACCTATGGCACTTTTATGAGTTTTAAGATTCATAAATGTGACCTTTTATGTAACTTGAGGACAAGTTACAAAAACACATTTTATGAACTACCTCTAGATGAATTAAGATTGAAAACCACTAAAACACAATTTTTTTTTCCATTAATTTAAACTAACTCATAAATCAAGGAAACATAAATACTTTTGATAAACCATAACTTATGGAGTTAAATGCTTGTTTCATGATGAAACTTTTCATGTTCCACAACTTAAGAATAAGTTATGGAATTCTTTAAAACATTAACACCAAAATTTGTAACTCCATAAAAACTTTGAATCAATTTTTTTTTAAAAACCTTTTCATATCCATAACTTATGGAGGTTTCAAAACACTTAAGATCACAACTTTAAAAAAACTTTTGATCTCCAAAATTTTATGACAAAATTTGTAACTCCTTAAAACATTTAGATCAAACTTTTAAAACTAATAAAATAATCATATCATTTTATCTTTTACTAAATTTGACCTAATTCAACTCATATAACAAATGATTCAAATTTTACAAATAATTAGTTTTTCACAAAACAAGTAATTATCTTAAAATTTGACAAACTTCATGTTTTTTTTTCTTTTTTTTTCAACTTTGAAAATCAAACACTTGCATGAATATAACATAAAACAACCCATGGCTCTGATACCACTGTTGGGTTTTTGAGCATTCTAACACTCCTAAGTGTACATGCAACCCTAAATACCTTGGATCCATGTTTTCTCTATAATACATGCAAATATGAATATTCCAAGGTATTACCCTATCTAGCATACAATCCTTGATACTTGGGTAATATAACAAGTTAGAATACATACCTTTTAATGAAGCTTGAAGTCTTGAACTTTAAGAGCTTAGCCCCAATAGTGTGGAAGCCTCAAGTGGAATCACAAATCACCAAAACACCTTGGAAAACCTTTAGAGAATATGGATACTATGCTCACACTTATGAAATCGGTTATTGCCCTCTTTAGTGTATCCACACTAGCCACTAGCCTAATTTCATGAACCATAAGACCCTTTATATAGTGTGGAGGATTAGGGTTAAACCCTAATACCCATGACCTTTCATTTCCTAGGATCCATGGGTTAAAGCTCCATGGACTATCCATGAAGACTTAGTCCAACCTAAATGAACTTGGCCCACTACACATATATATCTAAGAGTCCATATTTAATTAGTTCCTTTTGACCACTTAATTAATTATAAATTAATTCTTGATCAATACTAATTAAATAATATGATTATATATTAATATATTAGAACTTATAATATATTAATATAAATCATAAATATACTATTCTCAAAAGACTATCCATATTAATTGTGCCGGTGAACTGCAACCCAAATGGACCATGTCGGGTCGGGTCAAGTACATACCAAATATAGTTATGGACTTAGACATTAATCCAACAGCAAATTCACTATTTACGTCACGCAGCGTCATGCCGATTCCATCGTGAAACTTTGACAGGTCATAACTTCTTTGTTATAACTCGGATTTCGGCGTTCTTTATATGTACGGAATCCTTGTAACATATACTACAACTTAGTTAAGATTACTCCTTATAAATAATCTTCCATCAAAAAGTCATTTTTGATGCTTATCGTCTCTAAATTGACTAGCCCGGATCTACGGGCGTTACAATTATCTCCCCCTTAGGATGATTACATCCCGGAATCATCAACGAAAATAGGACTTGTATAACGATTCCATACGTTATCTTTTCATCCTAGGTAACTTCTATTTTTCTTCGAATGAGTATTTAACTCTAGGGCTTCCTGACTGCAGACGATGCTCAATCTCGCATCTGCTTTTCGTACTATGTTGGACTTTCAATCATAACTTTCAAGTTACACAATAAGTCCTTATTGTGGACTCCTTCTTCTTCTTAGGATAAATACTTTCCTTTATCTATGGCAACAGACCGATGGGTCATGCTCTAATGATCTCTCATCGTATGATGCAACGCTTAGACTCAAGTCTCTTAGAGTCAAATTCCAGAATGGAATATACCTTCCTTCATATTCTAATGCGATATAACCACATTTTAACATGTAGTATTTCTATCTACTAACTTCTTTAACAACGAGCGCGATACAATTGGTCGCATTGATTTCACCCTTATGACTTAAGTCAGATGTTACATCATGCTCGGTTCTCCGAACCACGTAACAAACTTATTGTAGTCGGACTCAATTCGATATGACCACTAGGGTCAGAATAACAACCATCTTACTAGTCATTACCGAAACAATGGTAATGACATACTTGAATAAAACGGAATCAATTACTAGCTTCTTGGTAACCTTGTGACTTTCCCTGATCCAAGCATGAGTCCTGTGCTTCCAGTAGTATAGATCTCTACTAGTATTCACACCTACTCATACTCGTCCCAAGTATTGTCTCGATTGGTGATGGAAATTCCAGTTTATGGGACAACTTCAAGAATTACACCAATCGTTCCATCACCTTGCCAATCGAAGGTGTACTTCAGACGTACCGTACTCCTTTAAACGTACCGTTATTTTACCAGACATAAACTAAAGGCAAGATACCACCATCGACATCTTCCGATAGGTGTCACTCAATACATCAGATAACAAAAACATGGTTTATATTAATCCTTGAAACTATTACACAAAAGTTCAAGTTCACCCTATACCATGCCTCTAATAGGCTACACCATATGTTACTTCATAATTTGATCTTTGGATATGAAATCCTTATTCCTGATTCCTCGCGTTATTGTCTGCTTCGTCGAGGATCATGTGGAATGCCCTTGGCTTTGGTGGAATATTGGGTCTTGCTGCCTCCTTCTTTTTAGGACAGTCTCTCGAGATGTGCCCCTCCTCACCACACCTGTAGCAGACTTTCTTGGTGAGGGTGAATTCGTTGGCATAGTGCCCTGGCTTTCCACATTTGAAGCATGTGGCTTCCCCGCCACATTTCCCAAGATGCTTCTTCTTGCATTTGTCGCACCATTTCGCTTCGCCTCCTCCACCTCCTCCTCTCGAACCAGATTTCGAGAATTTATTTTTCTTGTTGGACCCTGAAGGCCCATCAATCTTCCTCTTCTTACCAACCTCTGATCTCCCCAGACCCTTCTCCCTGATCTGAGTCTCAACATTCTTAGCAGCCCAGATGGCGGCTTTCAATGTGGTTGCTTGCTTAACCATTGGACCATAGTCCGCTGGTAATCCGAGGGAAAACTTGTTGACCTTTGAGAGTTCTGTTGGAACTAAGTATGGAATAAGCTTCATCTTTTCTGTGAAACTTGCAGCGTATTCAGTAACGCTCATTTTTCCCTTCTTCAAATTCTGAAACTCATTATTGATTTCCAGAAGGTCCTGCTCGGAGCAGTATTGCAGTTTCAGTTGTTCCAGAAAGTCTTCCTAAGACATTTTGCTCGCTTCTCCCTTGGGCATAGAGTCATATAACAGCTTCCACAAACTCAACACGCCAGATTTTAATAAAGGGATCGCAAGAGCGGTCTTCTTCCTGTTGCTGCATTCGTAACTTTCAAACATTGTCTCCATTTCGGAGACCCAATCCATAACTTGCACCGGCGTCGGGCTTCCGGATAGACATGGTGGCTTAGATGCCATAAAATCCTTGTATTTACATCCTCTTCCATCATTTCCTCCATCACGATTTTTTTGTCTAACAATCGGTGGGTTGGCTTGACCAACAGTCCCACTGAAGTTTCCTTCATCCGACGGCTCTCCATTCACTTCGGGCTCTTCAACTTGAATTGAAAGTTCTTCACGATTTTGTTGAAGCAGACGTCTAGTTTCTTCCATCTGACGATCCAACATCGTCTGAATCATCAATTGCACACCAGGCATTGTCACCGGCTCAGGTGCTGCAGCTACAACAGGTATTTGCTCGATTACAGGTGGTTGATTCCTGTTTTCGTTCACGTTTCCAGCGCCACTTCTTGTTCTTGCCATCGTTGATCTATACACCGAACAAGGTGAATTTAGATCCTCCTTCACGATAGATAATTATCCAAATCACTCTGAAACGTTTATATGCTAGTTCTAATACCGTCGACGCACGCTTAGAATCCTAAACACATAAGGTTTCCAGATCCGGTCGGCAACAGACCATAGTTCCGAACAAATAATATCATATATGGCAAACATATAGCATTTAGCACATAAAAGCATTTTAGGCATCTTTCCTAAAATAAACTAGTGCTCGCATCTCAAAATCATCGCTTAGCATTCTAAGTTTAAGTCTAGAAATCCTACAAATTCCTAGTTCGCTTAAACTAATGCTCTGATACCAACTGTGACATCCCCAAAATCACGGCCAAAAAAGACCGGTTTCATTTATGCTTTTAAATAAAATCAGAGTAATCCTTTGATTAAAAGAGTTGCGGAATTTGTTCCGAAAACAAAATATGATAAAAATTTATCAAAGCATTTCATAAAGAAATGTATTTCCATTATATAACAAAATTTTGGGATGTCATGTTCCGATACAGACCAAAAGCATAAACAATACAAAATAGACCTTACAACAGTTATACATAACTACAGGTCTATAATCCAAAAATATCTTGACAATGTCACCCAACTTATGCCCTTGCGCCACTACCTGTAATACAAAGAAACTGAGTGGGTCAGGCTTGGGAGCCTGGTGAGCATATAGGGTTTTCAACCCACAATAAATAATTATATTTAATTTCACCAACCAACAATAACCCGATTACCCATTCCCGTTATCCTCACTTTATGTCCCTAAAACAACAACTATTACAAGGGACCTAATCTAGGATTTTCATCGGGACAGACATTACTGCTAGTGTTCCACTGGACTGTCTAGAATACACCGGTGAACACATCGTTCACAACACCTACAGGTTATGAGCCTGCTAGTGTTCTACTGGACTGTCTAGAATGAGTCCGTGGTTGTCATCCATACTCTACTAGATGACTTAGATCAACAACGACATCGAGGCCTCTCATCAATTTATTTCATCACACACCAACTGTCTACCCATGTTCTACCCAACATATTAGTAGATAAAATATATACATTTATATACAGCTTAAAGCCTGTACAAAACATCCATTCAACAACTAGTTCAAATAAACAAATAATATATAAACACGTAGCACGTATTTTATAAAGAATACTTCATATCTATGTGTTACAAGAAAACGAATATACACTCACTTGATAAGAAAATGATCGGACAACACCTCGGCTCTTAAAATAAACTTTTCCGATAGAACCGGGATGTTTTTCTTGAAAACCGAGCCTTTTGCGGGCAGAGTTTCGGCTCGGAAACTTTACTTCTCGGGATCCTCGGGGCTTCGGGACTTGCTTCGGGGCTCGGGAATGATACCGGGGCTTCGGGATATCTCTTCCACGAAAATCGATGCAAAATGGGAGAGAGAGATGAGAAAATGAGCAAAGGAATTGGCTGCCCTCACATTCTATTTATAGGGGAGGCTGGCCTTGCGAACGCAGCGCGTTCACCGAACGCTGGGCGTTCCTTCGGACGCAGCGCACAGGAGCGGGGGCGAGGGTCTTATTCGATGCCAGCTGAATCAGCGACGACGTGGCCAATCCGAGGCCAAGCTTCCGAACGCAGGGCGTTCCTCATCCGAACGCGGGGCGTTCCCTCCTCGGGGTGCGCGCCTTGAACTTCAGAAATTCATAACTTTCGCATACGATCTCCGTTTTCGTCGTTCTTTATATCCACGCGAAGGTGAGATTATGCTCTACAACTTTTGTTTAGACTCTGTCGGCTAATTTTGACTTTATTTTTATTATATTATTTTTAGTAGGCCGGGACAAGAAAACTCCGTTATAAAATCATAACTTCTTCATCCGACGTCCGTTTTTGTCTGTCTTTTTACCGTTGCACAACTATCGTCAAGATCTTTGATTCTCGTTTAGATTGTTTCGGCTAAAAATCACTCGATCTCATATTCGAGTTTCGGGCTCCATACTGCTAAGTCGAAACTTCGAAAAATCATAACTTCCTCAAACGAAGTCAGATTTAGACGTTCTTCTTATGCATGCTCTCGGTTTAACGTATTCTACGACTTCCGTTTAGATCACTAAGGCTAAATATCGCTCTATCGCAAATTCACTATTTACGTCACGCAGCGTCGTTTCGGTTCCGTCGCGAAACTTTGACAGGTCATAACTTCTTTGTTATAACTCGGATTTCGGCGTTCTTTATATGTACGAAATCCTTGTAACATATACTACAACTTAGTTAAGATTACTCCTTATAAATAATCTTCCATCAAAAAGTCATTTTTGATGCTTATCGTCTCTAAATTGACTACCCGGATCTACGGGCGTTACAATGATGATGATTGGAATGTTCATAAAGACAGAAAAATGATTGAACTTAAAAAGGATAAACATGTTTTCAATAAAACAACCACAGGTGCTTTGATGAAATCGAATGCGGCCAAGCCAAGATCGATATCGTCAAAGACAGCGTCTGGATCCTCGACTAATCCTAGCCGGAAATCCAAACGCTCAAAACAAAAGAAAAACATTTCAAAATCACCTGTGATTATTTCAAACCCTAAATACCAATGCGTGCCCAAAAATCAAAATATCCAATCATCTCAATCTTCTAATGGTGCTTCTGGTAGTGATTTAAAATCAAAAATTGAAAAAAAAAATATGTTGTTAATGTCAAGGGAAACCCCAGTGTTGTTATGACTTGGGTTCCAAAATCCAACTAATCTCTCGCGCATCGTGCAGGAACAGCTACGGGGGAGTGTTGTCAGACCCTGGTATGTCGACAGTGGTTGTTCCCGGCAGCACATGACAGGAGACATATCCTAGCTGCATGACATTCAAAATTTCAATGGGGGTTATTTTTCCTTCGCGGGAGGAGAAGGCGGAAAGATCACGCAAAGAGGAACCGTTACCAATGGAGTGCTGAGTTTTGAGAACATTAATTACGCTCCCGAGTTGAAGCATAGCCTATTGAGTGTCTCTCAAATCTGTGACAAGGGCTACTCGACCCACTTCATTGATATAGAATTCCTTATCTTGAAACCCGGTATCATCATCCCTGAAGACTGGATATTGGTGAAATTAAAAAGAGACGGGAACGCTTACATCATCGACATGAATCATAATATCCCGGAACAAGTCACGTGCCTCTTCTCTAAAGTCTCAGAACATAATGAGATGCTTTGGCATCGTCGTCTCGGGCATGAAAACGCCAAGAACCTCAATCGTCTTGCAAAGAACGAGATCGTACGCCTTCCAGTTAAAGACTTCATAACTTTTGAAAAATGCATGGCTTGTGCTCAAGGTAAACATCATAGAAAGCCCAATTTGCCAAAGGCAGTTAATTCAATCAGCAAGGTTCTCCAATTATTGCACATGGATTTGTTTGGTCCTGTCAATGTCCTCAGCATCAACAAAAACTCTTACTGCTTGGTTGTGATAGATGACTACTCGCGTTTCACATGGGTCTTCTTTTTATCCAACAAGAGTGGGATCTCAGACTTGATCAAGAAGTTCATGGTGATAATTAAGAATCAGACCAATGAGAAGGTGAAAGCGCTAAGAATGAATAAAGGTACAGAATTCAAGAACATTGTTTTGGATCACTTTTGCGCAGAAAAAGGGATAGTGTGTCAGTATAGTGCCGTTCGGACACCTCAACAAAATGGTGTTGTGGAACGGCGGAACCGGACATTAATTGAGAGAACCCCTCTCTAAAACTACATCATATTACTCCAAGTTACTCCAAAACATGCTACATGCATATTCATAAACAATATTTTACATTGATAGTTTAATTACAAAAGATTGGATACAAACCGACTAAATTTTAGTATATTACATAACTACCCAGGAAATTCTAATTTTATACATACACGATCACTAAAAAAACTAATATTATTAACTATTCTAAATCTTCCAACAGTATGTGTCTATACTGGATCCTTATTACCTGCAATAGTTAAACACTGAGAGGGATAAGCGGTAACGCTTAGTGAGTTCAAAAATAGATACAATATAACGTTATGCCATATATATACCAATATGACAGAAGCAAAGAGGAACAAAGAACAACAAAGGCAGATCAGTATCATATGTCATGCTTTCCATATCAACAAATAATCTGATTCAAAGATTTACAATCAATGAGATACAACAATTTCAACTTGATATACATCAATAAGACTTTAGCCCAAGTGGCACTATTAAATACATGATTTCTGAATTAACATTTTGCTAGAATTTACAAGCTTTCAGCCCTATCTAGCATTCTGCCAGTGCCAAAGTGACGCTTACTCATACACTTCATGGTCAAAGGCTACATACCAGTACCCAAGTGATGCTTAGTCATTCACTTCAAGTCAAAGGTATGACACATTTTCATGAAAACACGGGAAAGCATATTGAACATATAACACATAACATACAATTGTTCCTATAATTTGAACTCATCGTGAAATAACGGGGGGTTAAAATATTAATTTGAGCAGCACTTCGTTTCTATAATTAACTTTCTTCGATGAAAGTCGGAGCTTTATTGAAAACAGGGAGTTTTTATTGAAAACCGGGCCTTGGGAGGGTTGAGCTTCAAACCGAAAAGATAAATTTCTCGGGCACTCCGGAACGTTTTTCAGGTGTTTGGTATGATCCCGGGGCTTTGGGGAAGTTGAAATAGCAAAAATAAAGGTTTAGGGGTAAAAAATGTGAGAATTTCTAACATTAGCCAGGAGGGTTTGCACCTCCCTATTTATAGTGCAAGGTTCGGCCGAAGGGGGGAGCACGTGGCTCGCATGCGAGGAGGGAAGGGCCAGGCGTCGGACGTTCGCAGGCTACACGCGTCGCCTTTGGATTGGGCCACGCCTTCGGATGACTCACCTGCTTCGGACACAGGGCGGCTCGTAAGGGAAGGGCGACGTGGCTCGCTTCTGACATGCCACGTACTGGACACACGTATCGCATGGGCAGGTGCTACGTGGCCGAACCTGGACCATGCACATGCGAATTTTCTCGGTTTTTGTGCCCTGAACTTCAAAAAATCATATCTTTCGCATACGAATTCCGTTTGCGATGTTCTTTATATGAACGCGTAGGCGAGATTATACTCTATAACTTTTGTTTAGACTCCGTTGGCTAATTTGGATTTATTTTTAATATTATTATTTTTAACAGATCGGGACAGGAAAATCCGTTAAAATCTCATAACTTCTTCGTCTGACATCCGTTTTCGTCTTCCTATTTACCATTGTACTACTATTGATGCGACCTTCGATTCTCGTTTAGGTTGTGTCGGCTAAAAAATCACTCTATATTTATTTCGAGTTGTTAGTTGTCTACTGTAATACCGAAACTTAGAAAAATCATAACTTCTTCATACGAAGTCAGATTTGGACGTTCTTTTTATGAAAATTCTCGGTTTAACGAATACTACGACTTTCATTTAGATCACTAAAGCTAAAAAGTAGTTTATTGAAAAATCACTTTTTACGCTAAGTAGTGTTTGCCGGTTTTGCCGCGGATCTTCGATTTGTCATAACTACTTCGTTATAACTCGGATTTCGATGAGGTTTTCGCCTAAAAGTTTCTAAGGAGATTATCTACAACTTTCAATAATATTATTTTTATTTATTTGCAACTTTATATTTTCGTTAATTTGAATATTCGACTTTTGATTGAAATCTCATAAGACTTCCAATATTTTCCGAGTATTTCTAAACATAGTTTTACTTCATTTCTAGTAAAAACTATCTGTTACAACTCAACTCTCAAAATGATATATTAAATAATATTCATTTTAAACAAAAACACGATAACTGAACGTGTATGTTACAATTACCTCCTCTTTTTGAGGATTTCGTCCTCGAAATCACATCGATTTGAATAACTGGGGATATTTTGTTCTTAACTCATTCTTATTTTCCCAAGTATAATTTGGGCCTCGATGGTGTTTCCATTTGACAAGCACCAACTCCACTTCTTTATTACGCAATTCAGTCGTTCTTTCGTTTACGATTTCTTCAGGTTCTTCTACATATCTTAATTTATTATCCAGTTTCGCCTAGGATAACGGAACCGTTTCATCATAAATGCTCAAACATTTATGCAAATAACTTACATGAAACACATCATGAATACCTGCCAAATCTTCGGATAATTCCAAGCGATATGCTTGCTTACCAATTCTCTGGATGAGTTTTGAAAGGATAAACAAATCTAGGACTTAGTTTTCCTTTCTTCCCAAATCGCATAATGCCTTTCCATGGGGATACCTTCAGCATTACGAAATCATCCACCTGGAATTCTATGGGCCGTCTTCTCCTTTCCGCATAGGAGTTTTGTCGATCCTGGGCCGCTTTCATTCTTTCTCATACAATTTGAATCTTGTCAGTGGTGTCTTGAATCATTTTAGCACCACCAAGGACTTTCTGCCCTACAACACGCCAACATAATGGAGTACGATGCTTACGCCCATATAGTGCTTCATATACCTTTAATATATTTTCTACTGTTAGCATTGTTCTCTCCTTCTGCCATTTGTTTGGGGATAATAAGCTATTCTGAGAGTGACACGAGATCTCAATTCACATTGCATACTTGCCCAAGAATGAGAAGTGCAGCTACTATCACGATCGGAAGTAATCTTTAGCGGCACACCATGTCTTGCAACAATTTCATCCAAGTATACTTGTGTGTATTTATCCATTGGAGCTGTTTCACGCATGGCAAGAAAATGTGCACTCTTAGTTAGTCGGTCGATAACTACCCAAATGCAATCATTCTGTCCAGCAGACTTTGGCAATTGGAGCAGCATTAGACATTAAGTCAGTTCAAAATTCTATTTGCCTATCGGGGGAAGACCAGGCAAATAATCGGGGAAAACATTAGGATATTCATTAATAACGGAAACATCATTTACAGTTTTCTTCCCCTCTTTTGAGATATCAACTGTATAAGCCGGATATGTAGATTATCCCTTCAATTTAAATTTACAAGTTTTTAAGAACGAAATTATTATTTTTACCGTAGACATAAATAGAATTCTTCTTTTCGATAGGGATGTGTACCATCTTTTCGTAACACAAGTGTTCTTTGCGGTTCTTTGACAACCAATTCATGCCGAGAATAATTTCAAAGTTGGGCAAAGAGATGGAATCAGGTTAGCAAGCAAACTATAACCTTCAATTTTTATGACACAATCTCTATAGACTTTATCAGCAAGTAATAATATACTTCCCGCGGTATCTACATGAAATGATTGGGCGAATGAATAACAACCAATTTGGAAGGAATATGTGAATTCATGAGACACAAAAGAATCTGAGGCACCAGAATCAAATAATATATGAGCAGGTCTAGAATTTGACGAGAAAAGTACCACTCACAACATTCGGGTCCTAACGTACCTCCTCTGTGGTCATCTGAAATGTACGACTTTTAGCTTTTGGTTTTCCAAACGATTGTCAAAGTCTTCTAACTTGTTAATTAATAGTGGTGCTCAAAATTACACTTGCTCTTCATTTATCTATTGGGACTTCGGTTCTAATCTCTGAGTTAAAAACTCAATTCTCATTGCAGAATTCTGCTCCTTCTTGTTTTATAGACTCAACCCAAGATAAGGTCTTAACTTTTTCTACAACAACAACTCGAATGGTCATATTCTAATGACCTTTGATTTTATAACGCAAAAGACACATAACGAACCATAATCTTGTATTAGAATCAGATCGAACAGATCGAGCTGATGGAATAAAGAAAACAGAGACAGTTTGATCAACACGTGGATGCTTCGGAACAGAAAGAGTGGCACCATGTATTTCTAAGTCATGATCACGCTTTCGTGCATACTCAACAACTTTGTCGAATGATAGAATATTTTGATTAATTACGAATTCACGGATTTCATACCGTAATCCTTCCATGAATAACTAAATTTTCATCGTCTTCATAACAGGTAGTGTCTCTGGCTAACGGTTGCTCAATCCTTTAATGAATATCGTTATATTTCTATCGACTACCTTGACCATCTCCTTCTTCAATTCTCTGACTGAAATTTCGTCACTACACGAGACATGGTTCTCTGAACCAATCAATTCACTTCGCAGATTTATTTTAATTGGAGTCGATTCTTTATGACCACTAAGGTCTGAACGAATATCATCATCTTAGTCATCACCGTAACGAAGGTAATGACATACTCGAACAAAAATGGAAATAAATTTCTAGTTTCTTGGTAACCTTGTGATTTTCCATGATCCAAGTGTGAGTCCTGTGTTTCCAGTAGTATACGCCTGTACTACTATTCACACCTACTCATACTCATCCCAAGTATTGTCTCGCAGTTTCCAAGTCACCATACAAAAGTTTTCATAAGGCAACTTATCACACCTAAGTGTGTTCAAACAAGCTCTTAAAACAATTTCTCCTAGACTCAATTAGGGATTTCTCATTTCTATCAAACGTATCTTGGATTTCTTAAAGTCACCTTCTAGAATTTTTTTTTTATGTATAAGCTCGATCTAGCATATTCTAATACTTTTTCATAGGTCGATAGAAATTTTACTTCCAATTCTTCATATAAATTCTTTCTCGGGTAGTGTCTACTCTACAAAACATACTATACCAAAATTTACTCTTGCAGCATGGAGACAAACAGTCTTCAACTACCTGCATCATCTTCTAACTCATGCAAACCATCATGCACATTTGTTCATTTCATTATTCTTTTATGACATTATCATTCCTGTATATGAGTAAGTTTTCTTCTCGTGGTTGTATCTTTTAAGTCTATTTCATAGGAGTCTATCCTAAGAAGTCCGCATTATAGCTGCATCTCAGCATGTTCTACTAGCTTCGACTCGGTTCTTTGTCATTTCTAACAACAACATCTCTTCTCATGCAATACTATGGGTGTATATCTTCTTCTTTTAATTCTTCTAAATCTTACACAACATCAATTTCGATACTGTCGAAGTATTTATCACCATCTTCGGTTCTTCCGACTCTATAAGCAACCACTGCTTCAATCTGGACAGCGGTGGAATAACTTCATGGATTACACCAAAACATTCATTTCGTCCAAATGTGCTTCAAACGTACATCATTCTTCTAAAGGTGTTATTATCTCGTCAATTATACTTTGAATGTACAATACCACTATATAGGTATTAATACACTATTTACGATATCACTTGATAAATATTATTTTACGATATTCCTCGATCGTTTATCTATAGAATTATCGATGTCAACTATCATAAGTCTCTTTCTCACTTCGAAAAGTTTCTTATCAGTTATAACACGGAAATTTTTAGAATCTGGAATACATAAAATTTCCTCTTCCAGACCAAGGTCGGCAACAGACCTTAAACTTTCTCAAGTAATAGCAATATAAGTAAGCAACCTAAGGCATGCTATATTCATTTATCATTTAGCACATATTAGAATATAAGGCATATCTCCTCTAATATACTAGTGCTTGTGTCCATTTAGGTATTCAACCTAAAGTATACTAGATACACATCGTATCATCATCCCTTAGCAATTCAAGTTTAAGCCTAGAAATCCTTACCATTCCTAGTTCGCTTAAACTAATGCTCTAAATTTTTTGAAGTAACTTAATACTTTAAAATATTAAGATTTATAATTATTTAATACTCCACTTAATTCTTTCCTTTGGTTTGTATCCATATACTCCTAATGAATCCGTTCATATATTGAACTTCCGACGGTTTAAGTCTAAATACCAATCTGTGATATTTAGTTCGCTTAAACTAGTGCTAGAATTTACAAGCTTTCAGCCCTATCTAGCATTCTGCCAGTGCCAAAGTGACGCTTACTCATACACTTCATGGTCAAAGGCTACATACCAGTACCCAAGTGATGCTTAGTCATTCACTTCAAGTCAAAGGTATGACACATTTTCATGAAAACACGGGAAAGCATATTGAACATATAACACATAACATACAATTGTTCCTATAATTTGAACTCATCGTGAAATAACGGGGGGTTAAAATATTAATTTGAGCAGCACTTCGTTTCTATAATTAACTTTCTTCGATGAAAGTCGGAGCTTTATTGAAAACAGGGAGTTTTTATTGAAAACCGGGCCTTGGGAGGGTTGAGCTTCAAACCGAAAAGATAAATTTCTCGGGCACTCCGGAACGTTTTTCAGGTGTTTGGTATGATCCCGGGGCTTTGGGGAAGTTGAAATAGCAAAAATAAAGGTTTAGGGGTAAAAAATGTGAGAATTTCTAACATTAGCCAGGAGGGTTTGCACCTCCCTATTTATAGTGCAAGGTTCGGCCGAAGGGGGGAGCACGTGGCTCGCATGCGAGGAGGGAAGGGCCAGGCGTCGGACGTTCGCAGGCTACACGCGTCGCCTTTGGATTGGGCCACGCCTTCGGATGACTCACCTGCTTCGGACACAGGGCGGCTCGTAAGGGAAGGGCGACGTGGCTCGCTTCTGACATGCCACGTACTGGACACACGTATCGCATGGGCAGGTGCTACGTGGCCGAACCTGGACCATGCACATGCGAATTTTCTCGGTTTTTGTGCCCTGAACTTCAAAAAATCATATCTTTCGCATACGAATTCCGTTTGCGATGTTCTTTATATGAACGCGTAGGCGAGATTATACTCTATAACTTTTGTTTAGACTCCGTTGGCTAATTTGGATTTATTTTTAATATTATTATTTTTAACAGATCGGGACAGGAAAATCCGTTAAAATCTCATAACTTCTTCGTCTGACATCCGTTTTCGTCTTCCTATTTACCATTGTACTACTATTGATGCGACCTTCGATTCTCGTTTAGGTTGTGTCGGCTAAAAAATCACTCTATATTTATTTCGAGTTGTTAGTTGTCTACTGTAATACCGAAACTTAGAAAAATCATAACTTCTTCATACGAAGTCAGATTTGGACGTTCTTTTTATGAAAATTCTCGGTTTAACGAATACTACGACTTTCATTTAGATCACTAAAGCTAAAAAGTAGTTTATTGAAAAATCACTTTTTACGCTAAGTAGTGTTTGCCGGTTTTGCCGCGGATCTTCGATTTGTCATAACTACTTCGTTATAACTCGGATTTCGATGAGGTTTTCGCCTAAAAGTTTCTAAGGAGATTATCTACAACTTTCAATAATATTATTTTTATTTATTTGCAACTTTATATTTTCGTTAATTTGAATATTTGACTTTTGATTGAAATCTCATAAGACTTCCAATATTTTCCGAGTATTTCTAAACATAGTTTTACTTCATTTCTAGTAAAAACTATCTGTTAGAACTCAACTCTCAAAATGATATATTAAATAATATTCATTTTAAACAAAAACACGATAACTGAACGTGTATGTTACAATTACCTCCTCTTTTTGAGGATTTCGTCCTCGAAATCACATCGATTTGAATAACTGGGGATATTTTGTTCTTAACTCATTCTTATTTTCCCAAGTATAATTTGGGCCTCGATGGTGTTTCCATTTGACAAGCACCAACTCCACTTCTTTATTACGCAATTCAGTCGTTCTTTCGTTTACGATTTCTTCAGGTTCTTCTACATATCTTAATTTATTATCCAGTTTCGCCTAGGATAACGGAACCGTTTCATCATAAATGCTCAAACATTTATGCAGATAACTTACATGAAACACATCATGAATACCTGCCAAATCTTCGGATAATTCCAAGCGATATGCTTGCTTACCAATTATCTGGATGAGTTTTGAAAGGATAAACAAATCTAGGACTTAGTTTTCCTTTCTTCCCAAATCGCATAATGCCTTTCCATGGGGATACCTTCAGCATTACGAAATCATCCACCTGGAATTCTATGGGCCGTCTTCTCCTTTCCGCATAGGAGTTTTGTCGATCCTGGGCCGCTTTCATTCTTTCTCATACAATTTGAATCTTGTCAGTGGTGTCTTGAATCATTTTAGCACCACCAAGGACTTTCTGCCCTACAACACGCCAACATAATGGAGTACGATGCTTACGCCCATATAGTGCTTCATATACCTTTAATATATTTTCTACTGTTAGCATTGTTCTCTCCTTCTGCCATTTGTTTGGGGATAATAAGCTATTCTGAGAGTGACACGAGATCTCAATTCACATTGCATACTTGCCCAAGAATGAGAAGTGCAGCTACTATCACGATCGGAAGTAATCTTTAGCGGCACACCATGTCTTGCAACAATTTCATCCAAGTATACTTGTGTGTATTTATCCATTGGAGCTGTTTCACGCATGGCAAGAAAATGTGCACTCTTAGTTAGTCGGTCGATAACTACCCAAATGCAATCATTCTGTCCAGCAGACTTTGGCAATTGGAGCAGCATTAGACATTAAGTCAGTTCAAAATTCTATTTGCCTATCGGGGGAAGACCAGGCAAATAATCGGGGAAAACATTAGGATATTCATTAATAACGGAAACATCATTTACAGTTTTCTTCCCCTCTTTTGAGATATCAACTGTATAAGCCGGATATGTAGATTATCCCTTCAATTTAAATTTACAAGTTTTTAAGAACGAAATTATTATTTTTACCGTAGACATAAATAGAATTCTTCTTTTCGATAGGGATGTGTACCATCTTTTCGTAACACAAGTGTTCTTTGCGGTTCTTTGACAACCAATTCATGCCGAGAATAATTTCAAAGTTGGGCAAAGAGATGGAATCAGGTTAGCAAGCAAACTATAACCTTCAATTTTTATGACACAATCTCTATAGACTTTATCAGCAAGTAATAATATACTTCCCGCGGTATCTACATGAAATGATTGGGCGAATGAATAACAACCAATTTGGAAGGAATATGTGAATTCATGAGACACAAAAGAATCTGAGGCACCAGAATCAAATAATATATGAGCAGGTCTAGAATTTGACGAGAAAAGTACCACTCACAACATTCGGGTCCTAACGTACCTCCTCTGTGGTCATCTGAAATGTACGACTTTTAGCTTTTGGTTTTCCAAACGATTGTCAAAGTCTTCTAACTTGTTAATTAATAGTGGTGCTCAAAATTACACTTGCTCTTCATTTATCTATTGGGACTTCGGTTCTAATCTCTGAGTTAAAAACTCAATTCTCATTGCAGAATTCTGCTCCTTCTTGTTTTATAGACTCAACCCAAGATAAGGTCTTAACTTTTTCTACAACAACAACTCGAATGGTCATATTCTAATGACCTTTGATTTTATAACGCAAAAGACACATAACGAACCATACTCTTGTATTAGAATCAGATCGAACAGATCGAGCTGATGGAATAAAGAAAACAGAGATAGTTTGATCAACACGTGGATGCTTCGGAACAGAAAGAGTGGCACCACGTATTTCTAAGTCATGATCACGCTTTCGTGCATACTCAACAACTTTGTCGAATGATAGAATATTTTGATTAATTACGAATTCACGGATTTCATACCGTAATCCTTCCATGAATAACTAAATTTTCATCGTCTTCATAACAGGTAGTGTCTCTGGCTAACGGTTGCTCAATCCTTTAATGAATATCGTTATATTTCTATCGACTACCTTGACCATCTCCTTCTTCAATTCTCTGACTGAAATTTCGTCACTACACGAGACATGGTTCTCTGAACCAATCAATTCACTTCGCAGATTTATTTTAATTGGAGTCGATTCTTTATGACCACTAAGGTCTGAACGAATATCATCATCTTAGTCATCACCGTAACGAAGGTAATGACATACTCGAACAAAAATGGAAATAAATTTCTAGTTTCTTGGTAACCTTGTGATTTTCCATGATCCAAGTGTGAGTCCTGTGTTTCCAGTAGTATACGCCTGTACTACTATTCACACCTACTCATACTCATCCCAAGTATTGTCTCGCAGTTTCCAAGTCACCATACAAAAGTTTTCATAAGGCAACTTATCACACCTAAGTGTGTTCAAACAAGCTCTTAAAACAATTTCTCCTAGACTCAATTAGGGATTTCTCATTTCTATCAAACGTATCTTGGATTTCTTAAAGTCACCTTCTAGAATTTTTTTTTATGTATAAGCTCGATCTAGCATATTCTAATACTTTTTCATAGGTCGATAGAAATTTTACTTCCAATTCTTCATATAAATTCTTTCTCGGGTAGTGTCTACTCTACAAAACATACTATACCAAAATTTACTCTTGCAGCATGGAGACAAACAGTCTTCAACTACCTGCATCATCTTCTAACTCATGCAAACCATCATGCACATTTGTTCATTTCATTATTCTTTTATGACATTATCATTCCTGTATATGAGTAAGTTTTCTTCTCGTGGTTGTATCTTTTAAGTCTATTTCATAGGAGTCTATCCTAAGAAGTCCGCATTATAGCTGCATCTCAGCATGTTCTACTAGCTTCGACTCGGTTCTTTGTCATTTCTAACAACAACATCTCTTCTCATGCAATACTATGGGTGTATATCTTCTTCTTTTAATTCTTCTAAATCTTACACAACATCAATTTCGATACTGTCGAAGTATTTATCACCATCTTCGGTTCTTCCGACTCTATAAGCAACCACTGCTTCAATCTGGACAGCGGTGGAATAACTTCATGGATTACACCAAAACATTCATTTCGTCCAAATGTGCTTCAAACGTACATCATTCTTCTAAAGGTGTTATTATCTCGTCAATTATACTTTGAATGTACAATACCACTATATAGGTATTAATACACTATTTACGATATCACTTGATAAATATTATTTTACGATATTCCTCGATCGTTTATCTATAGAATTATCGATGTCAACTATCATAAGTCTCTTTCTCACTTCGAAAAGTTTCTTATCAGTTATAACACGGAAATTTTTAGAATCTGGAATACATAAAATTTCTTCTTCCAGACCAAGGTCGGCAACAGACCTTAAACTTTCTCAAGTAATAGCAATATAAGTAAGCAACCTAAGGCATGCTATATTCATTTATCATTTAGCACATATTAGAATATAAGGCATATCTCCTCTAATATTCTAGTGCTTGTGTCCATTTAGGTATTCAACCTAAAGTATACTAGATACACATCGTATCATCATCCCTTAGCAATTCAAGTTTAAGCCTAGAAATCCTTACCATTCCTAGTTCGCTTAAACTAATGCTCTAAATTTTTTGAAGTAACTTAATACTTTAAAATATTAAGATTTATAATTATTTAATACTCCACTTAATTCTTTCCTTTGGTTTGTATCCATATACTCCTAATGAATCCGTTCATATATTGAACTTCCGACGGTTTAAGTCTAAATACCAATCTGTGATATTTACTTCGCTTAAACTAGTGCTCTGATATCATGATTAAGAGAAACCCTCTTTAAAACTACATCATATTACTCCAAGTTACACCAAAACATGCTACATGCTATTCATAAACAATATTTTACATTGATAGTTGAATTACAAAAGACTGGATACAAACCAACTAAGTTTTAGTATATTACAAAACTACCCAGGAAATTCTAATTTTATACATACACGATCACTAAAAACAAAAGTAATATTATTAACTATTCTAAATCTTCCAACAGTATGTGTATATACTAGATCCTTATTACGTGCAATAGTTAAACACTGAGAGGGATAATCGGTGACGCTTAGTGAGTTCAAAAATAGATACAATATAACGTTATGCCATATATATACCAATATGACAGAAGCAAAGAGGAACAAAGAACAACAAAGGCAGATCAGTATCATATGTCATGCTTTCCATATCAACAAATAATCTGATTCAAAGATTTACAATCAATGAGATACAACAATTTCAACTTGATATACATCAATAAGACTTTAGCCCAAGTGGCACTATTAAATACATGATTTCTGAATTAACATTTTGCTAGAATTTACAAGCTTTCAGCCCTATCTAGCATTCTGCCAGTGCCAAAGTGACGCTTACTCATACACTTCATGGTCAAAGGCTACATACCAGTACCCAAGTGATGCTTAGTCATTCACTTCAAGTCAAAGGTATGACACATTTTCATGAAAACACGGGAAAGCATATTGAACATATAACACATAACATACAATTGTTCCTATAATTTGAACTCATCGTGAAATAACGGGAGGTTAAAATATTAATTTGAGCAGCACTTCGTTTCTATAATTAACTTTCTTCGATGAAAGCCGGAGCTTTATTGAAAACAGGGAGTTTTTATTGAAAACCGGGCCTTGGGAGGGTTGAGCTTCAAACCGAAAAGATAAATTTCTCGGGATCTTCGGGCACTCCGGAACGTTTTTCAGGTGGTTGGTATGATCCCGGGGCTTTGGGAAGTTGAAATAGCAAAAATAAAGGTTTAGGGGTGAAAATGTGAGAATTTCTAACATTAGCCGGGAGGGTTCGCACCTCCCTATTTATAGTGCAAGGTTCGGACGAAGGTGTGACAACCCGGAACTTCTATCTTGTACAATTAGTCAATTCTATCAATGTTAAACTCGATTCTGTTACCTTTTAGCACCGTTTAAGGGTTCGTTTAAGTGTTCTAAGCTTGTGTAGAACCAAGGTTGAGATTAGGGATGAGCTATCAAGTTGTAAAGTAGCAAAATCGGCCCATACACTCTCTTAGGAGGAGTGTACGGACGTACATATGGTTGTGCGGCCGTACACCCTCCCTCGTGGCCGCACACTCAAGGTGGTGGGTCACCCACCCCTATATATATGAGTAGACCCCCTTCCTTCATTCCTTTCTCCTCTCGGCTGCACACTACTCCTTTCTCTCTCTAGTTTCTTCAACCGTGAACCCTCCAAGGCTTCACTAACGTGAGTATTCCATCTTCTAGCTTTTTATACTTGAAAGACCTCTTGATTCAAGCCTTAGTTCATCAAGTTTCCTCATGTTATTCATCCTTTGAAGGAGTACGGACGCACACCCTCATAAGGTTGGCCGTACACCCCCTTAAAGGCTCTCTAAAGTGAGAGTTTGGCCCCTATTTTCTAGTTGGACATGATCTTAGCCTTGATGCACCTTAAAGTCGACAACTTGGGCATGAACATGAAGAGTGTACGGCCGCATACCCCTTTGTACGGCCGCACACACACCTTAGGGCCGTAAACCCACTTTGATGAACATTTTAGGCCTCAAACTTGCATTACAACCAAGCATGGGACCTAGAACACTTCCTTGATGCTTGTTAGGGCCTTGAAACACCTCAACATGCACACTTTTTCATGAGTGTACGACCGTACACTCATGGGCCGCACACCCAGGGCCGTACACACCCTTTAGGGTCGTCGTACACCTCCTTCACTCAATCCCATATGGTTTTAACACTTAGTCCAAGTGTTTCCAAGTCCTTAGGGTGTTTTCCTATCATGTCTAAGGTGACAAATGTCATGTAACCAACACTTGAAGAACGTTGTAAAGGTCTCTAGGTGATATCAAGCATGGTTATACGAGTCACAATAAGTATAAACTAATCATCTGTTTACGGGATTTCACTCTTCAATGGTTTTATTTTAAGTAATAAACCTACTATACATACTGGTGTTAGCCATAGTTTTCACACTATATGATACTTACGTTACTGGTGGTAGCCAGGGATTTCATACAAGTACTTTAAGATATAAGAACAGAATTCAATAACGAACTTACAATGGGTCTTAGAGTTTAAGGTACTTTTCATTACATAAGAAAATATTGGATTTTCTTGGAAACGTACAAACCTTTCTACAAATTTATAAATAGATTTTTGCTACATAACCTCCCTTAGGAACTCACCAGCTTTATGCTGATACTCTTTCAAAACTGCTTGTATTCTCAGGAAATCAGTAGACAGGTACCTCCTGGAGTTTTGAGAAGTCGGAGCGATTAAAGTCATGTCTTTATATTTTACTTACACTTTTTGATGTATTCAAACGAGACTTAAACAGATGTAAACCTTTTTCATATAAGTAATCAATGTAATGGTTGTGTTTACTATGATTGCTATGATACAATGGTTGTGATACTACACATGACGTCATCCACCCCCGAACGTTTCCGTCGTTCCGGTTTGGGGGTGTGACAGATTGGTATCAGAGCCCTTGTTTATAGTGAACTAAGTATACCGAACCTTACATAGTATACAACTATAAACACTAAGGGGCTGAAGTACTCTGAACTAAAAGTATACTTTTAAAAATATAAGTATTTTATAAGAAGTATACAAATATACATACATAACAGAACCAGAGTCATAGGTAGAACAAAACAAAAGTATTTGGATGTTGGACACCGTGGTTAAACCTGGGCAGTTATGTAATCATGTCTAGGGTCAATATAGCCTGATCAACTATATTTATTCGAGACAATGACCAACATGTGCTTGGGAGAAACTGTGGTGTTGCAGCAGGCCTAAAACTTACCAAGTATACATACATCAGATATCGGTTGAACAAAACATACAACTTAAAATACTATAGGAGTATTTTAGCTAGAGCCGAATACCGTATAGATATTCATTACAAGTGTTGCTACATATTCCTTCTTAGCGATAGTTACTTTCAACAGTAACCCTCCTCTACATATCGCTTAGTAGAACATTTTAACTTTCAGAATGAGATATATCTTGTTTCATATATCTTGATTTAAATTTAGGGGACTTATCATCCTCTTCTTCCTGATTGTTATAGAACAAGATGCCTCCCCGAAGAAGACCCACCAGAAGGAATAACGACACTCTGCCACCACCACCTCCTCAGTTCGATCCTGTTATGTTCCAGGCAGCAGTTACAGCCGTCGTGGCTGCAGCAATGGCGCAAGTGAACTCTGGTTGATCCGGAAGTGGTACTCATCCCCAGAACCACTGTGATCATGGACATCAAAAGGAGTGTTCCTACAAAGACTTCATGAACGCAAAACCCAAGTCCTTCGATGGCAATGGTGGAGTCATTTCCTTAACTCGATGGTTCGAGAAGATCGAATCCATCTTCGAAAATTGTTCCTGTTCCGAAGCCAACAAGGTGAAGTTCACCGCCTGCACCTTCACCGACAGAGCATTGACCTGGTGGAATGGTCAAGTCAAATCTCTAACCCTGCCAGTGGCTAATTCCATGGGTTGGGAAAGTTTGAAGGAACTCATGCTTGCTTAATACTGGCCGAGGGGCAAGGTGCAAAAGTTAGAGCACGAACTCTGGAACCTGAAGATGAAGGGTTCCGACATTGCTGCCTACACAGCTAGATTCTGCGATTTGGCTCTTCTCTGTCCGAGAATGGTCACCCGGAAAGCAAGAAGATTGAGAGGTACATCTGGGGACTGACGCCCCCAACCAAAGGAAATGTTTTGGCTGCTAGGCCCAATACATTTGATAGCGCCAAGTGTCTGGCGCAGACTCTGATAGATCATGGGGTCGATCTTGATGAGGTGACAGCCGCTCCCAAACCACAACAGGAGAGTGGAGAGAAGAAGAAGAAATTCTGGAACAAGTGAAAGGGGCAGTCTTCGCAGGAGCCCTCCAAGAAACAGCAAACAGTGGTAGTTCATGCTGCTACTCCAGCTGTTGTTCCACCCAACCAAGCTCCTACCGGTGGTTATGCTAGAAACCTACCTCTGTGCAACAAGTGTAACTTTCATCATCACGGACCCTGCCGTGATTGGAAGTGCAATAGCTGTGGAAAGAAAGGACACACGACTCGATACTGCAAGACACCCGTTCAACCAACCAATCAGGCTCCTGGAGCAGGTGCTGGTCAAGCCTGCTATGGATGTGGAGAGGTTGGGCACTTCAAAAAAGATTGCCCCAAAGCATCAACAGCGGGCAACACCGGGAGGGTACTAGCTATGGGCCAGGAGGAAACGGTCGCTGATCCTACCATTGTTACGGGTATGTTCCTCCTTGACAACTCTTATGCATGCATTCTTTTCGATTCTGGTGCGGAGAGGAGTTTTGTTAGTCATGCATTCAAACATCTACTCAAATGTAAATCCCAACCTTTAACTGAAACATTTACCGTCGAGATGGCTAACAGAATGAAAGAGAGCACTAACGACATATTCATAGGATGTACTCTTACCCTAGACGATCATTCCTTTCCCATCGACCTTATGCCAGTTTCCATAAAAAGCTTTGATGTCATAATCGGCATGGATTGGTTGAGCCCCAATCGTGCTGATATCATCTGCTACGAGAAAGCCATCCGTCTCAATCTTCCCTTGGGCGAAGCCCTCACTATTTACGGTGATAAACTCAGTTTGAACCTTCGTATCATTTCATGCATCAAAGCCCAGAAGTATATATGGAAGGAGTGTTATGCATTCCTAGCTCATGTTGTTGATGAAACGCAAAAAGTTAAAGACCTCAAGAGCATCCCCGAAGTCTGCAACTTTCCTGATATCTTCCCCGAAGATCTTCCAGGGATTCCTCCCGAGCGCCAAGTTGAGTTTCGTATCGACTTAATCCCCGGAGCTACTCCTGTAGCTAAATCTCCCTACCATCTATCGTCGGCAGAAATGCAAGAGTTATCCAGCCAGCTCAATGAGCTGAGCAACAAAGGATTCGTAAGACCGAGTTCCTCACCCTGGGGAGCCCCGATCTTATTCGTGAAGAAGAAAGATAGATCCTTTCGGATGTGCATTGACTACCGAGAGCTGAACAAGCTTACCATCAAGAACCCTTATCCCTTACCCAGAATCGACGACCTCTTCGACTAACTTCAGGGAGCTAGTTATTTCTCCAAGATAGACCTTAGATCAGGGTACCATCAGTTACGAGTTCACGAGAACGATGTTCCCAAAACAGCATTCTGAACTCGTTACGGACACTACGAGTTCGTAGTAATGCCCTTTGGTCTAACCAACGCACCGGCAGTATTCATGGACCTGATGAATTGGGTGTGCCGCCCTTTCCTAGACAAGTTTGTGATCGTTTTCATTGACGATATACTTGTCTATTCGCGGAGCGAAGATGATCATAAACAGCACTTGAGACTAGTGCTAGAAACATTAAGGGCGGAGAAGCTATATGCAAAATTCTCAAAGTTTGAGTTCTGTATCAGGAAGGTAACTTTCCTTGGACACATGGTTAGCGAGGAAGGCATACACGTGGACCCTTCCAAAATCAAAGCAATTGAGAATTGGTCAGCACCAAAGACATCCACGGAAATCCGTCAATTCTTGGGTCTCGCTGGCTATTATCGCAGGTTTATCCAAAACTTATCAAAAATCGCTAAGCCCTTAACCACCCTGACCCAGAAGGGTGTAACCTTTAGTTGGGGAGAAAAGCAAGACACTGTGTTTCAAACATTGAAGCAGGCCTTATGCAGCTCACCTATCTTGTCCCTGCCCGAAGGGACAAAAGATTTTGTTGTCTACTGTGATGCATCCAATCAGGGCCTAGGATGTGTGCTCATGCAGCGAGGAAAGGTTATTGCCTATGCCTCGAGGCAATTGAAAACACACGCAATCAATTACACAACTCACGATATAGAGTTGGGAGCAGTGGTCTTCGCGTTAAAGATCTGGAGACATTATCTCTACGGAACCAAGTGCACTGTATTCACTGACCATAAAAGCCTACAACATATCTTTGATCAGAAAGAGTTAAACATGAGACAATGGTGATGGGTAGAGCTACTCAGTGATTACGAGTGCGAAATACGCTACCATCCCGGCAAGGCCAATGTGGTAGCAGATGCCCTCAGCTGAAAGGAGTATTCAGGTCGTAGGGTGAAGGCATTGACTATGACCATCCATTCCCGATTATCCACACAAATCCGGGAGGCTCAGCTGGAAGCCTTAAAACCATATAACATGTTGGATTAAGCCCTGCGGGGAATGGAAAAGAACTTAGAGGTCAAGGGAGACGGAGTTTACTATTTCATGGACCGTATCTGGACCCCGAAGTACGGTGGTTACAGAGAAGTTGTCATGAACGAAGCTCACAAGACTAGATACTCCGTTCACCCAGGTTCAGATAAAATGTATCTGGATCTCAAACGACTATATTGGTGGCCGAACATGAAAGCAGAAATTGCTACCTTCGTGGGCAAGTGCTTGACTTGCGCCAAGGTGAAGGTGGAATATCAAAAGCCCTCAGATTTTCTTCAGCAGCCAGAAATACCTGAGTGGAAGTGGGAAATGATTACAATGGATTTTATCACTAAGTTACCCAGATCTCCGAGTGGGCACGACGCCATCTAGGTAATTGTCGATCGACTGACTAAATACGCCCACTTCCTACCAATCAAAGAAAACTTCAAAATGGAGAGACTCACACGAATATACCTTCGAGAAATAGTTCGCCTTCATGGGGTACCTGTATTCATTATCTCCGATCGAGATAGCAGGTTTACCTCGATATTCTGGCAATCACTACAGAAGGCTCTTGGAACTAAGCTGGATATGAGCACGGCTTATCATCCACAGATAGATGGACAAAGTGAGAGAACAATCCAGACATTGGAAGATATGTTGAGAGCCTGTGTCATCGACTTCGGCATGTCGTGGGACACTCATCTACCCTTGGTCGAATTTTCTTACAACAACAGCTACCATACCAGCATTAAGGTTGCGCCGTTTGAAGCCCTCTATGGTCGTAAGTGCAGATCCCCTTTGTGATGGGCTGAAGTGGGTGACACGCAGCTAGTCAAGGGTCAAGTCCCCGATAGCACTCTCACGGGTCCTGAAATCATCCGAGAGACGGCTGAAAAGATCGTACAAATCCGAGAACGACTGAAAGCATCAAGAGATAGAGAAAAGAGCTACGCCGATAAGAGACGAAAACCCTTGGAATTCCAAGTTGGTGACCGTGTCCTTTTGAAGGTCTCACCCTGGAAAGGCATAATACGCTTTGGAAAGCGTGGAAAGCTAAATCCAAGATACATAGGACCATTTGTGATCCTCGCTAGGATCGGTCCCGTAGCATACAAACTCCAGTTACCCCGAGAACTTAGCAACGTACATCCCGTCTTCCACATGTCGAGCCTAAAGAAGTGTCTGTCCGATGAGACAATTGTGATTCCCCTCGATGAGATCGAACTAGACAAGAGCTTGCACTTCGTGGAGGAACCAGTTGAAATCATGGACCCGGAAGTCAAACGAACGAAACAAAGTCGCATCCCGATAGTGAAGGTTCGCTAGAATGCCAAGCGGGGACCTGAATTCACTTGGGAGCGTGAGGATTCAATGAAACAGAAGTACCCTCATCTTTTTCCAAGTCCATGATTTCTATCTCTATTCTTGAATTTCGGGACGAAATTCCCTCTAACGTGGGGATGATGTGACAACCCGGAACTTCTATCTTGTACAATTAGTCAATTCTATCAATGTTAAACTCGATTCTTTTACCTATTAGCATCGTTCAAGGGTTCGTTTAAGTGTTCTAAACTTGAGTACAACCAAGGTTGAGATTAGGGATGAGCTATCAAGTCGTAAAGTAGCAAAATCGGGCCATACACTATCTTAGGAGGAGTGTACGGCCGTACACATGGGTGTGCGGCTGTACACCCCCCTCATGGCCACACACTCAAGGTGGTGGGTCACCCACCCCTATATATATGACTAAACCCCCTTCCTTCATTCCTTTCTCCTCTTGGCTGCACACTACTCCTTTCTCTCTCTAGTTTCTTCAACCGTGAACCCTCCAAGGCTTCAAAAACGTGAGTATTCCATCCTCTAGCTTGTTATACTTGAAAGACCTCTTGATTCAAGCCTTAGTTCATCAAGTTTCCTCATGTTCTTCATCCTTTGAAGGAGTATGGCCGCACACCCTCATAAGGTTGGCCGTACACCCCCTTAAAGGCTCTCCAAAGTGAGAGTTTGGCCCTATCTTCTAGTTGGACATGATCTTAGCCTTGATGCACCTTAAAGTCGACAACTTGGGCATGAACATGAAGAGTGTACGGCCGCACACCCCTTTGTACGGCCGCACACACACCTTAGGGCCGTAAACCCACTTTGATGAACATTTTAGGCCTCAAACTTGCATTACAACCAAGCATGGGACCTAGAACACTTCCTTGATGCTTCTTAGGGCCTTGAAACACCTCAACATGCACACTTTTTCATGAGTGTACGGCCGTACACTCATAGGCCGCACACCCAGGGCCGTACACACGCTTAGGGTGGCCATACACCTCCTTCACTCAATCCCATATGGTTTTAACACTTAGTCCAAGTGTTTCCAAGTCCTTAGGGTGTTTTCCTATCATGTCTAAGTCGTGAAATACCCTAAAGTGAATCATACATGTGTTATTACATGTTAAATAGGATCCAATTGTGTTCGAGGCTTCATTTGACACTCAGCATCTCTTATCGATCCTTCATACAAACCACTCACTCGAGGTGAGTTCATACCCCTACGCTTTTACGATTTTTAAACGTTTTCAGAGGGAATACAAGCCAAACAGAAAATGCTTTTGTGAACTAATACAAAAGGCCTTTTAACAAGTATAAAACTCATGCAGTTGATTCAGATAAACGATTTTCATATTTGTATAAAAGATTTAGATATCTTATCCCTTTTGTACTATGTTGAGCATAAGGGACGTTTTCAACTTACAACCAAAATTGCATAGTTTTTCAGATTCAACATTCACATCATATACATGTAAACTATAATAGGTATAGTTTGGGGTTTTCAAAACATAACTTTTACGAATGCATATGTTATTCACCACTAAACATATAAAGTATGGCAGATTTAGTTTATGGTATTCTTTACTACAAGGGCATGACATTTCATAATTATTTAAGTATAATTATTACCGTATACCGCATCCAACGGATTCTAATACAAGAAAACACTTTAGAATTACATGTAAACTAGATTGTACAACATTGTGAGGCTCTACTTCAAAACTGTATCCTTAGGTGTACTGAATTAAATCCTATCATAGTATAACCAGAGTCTCCTGGAGGGAGAGCGTGAGATTTGTGAATAGATCTATTCGGGATTGACAATCCCACACCTGAACTGCTAGCTACAGTTAGGCAGGCATGCCTGAGGTGACAATTGTCATTTAACCAACACTTGAAGAACATTGTAAAGGGCTCTAGGTCATATCAAGCATGGTTATACGACTCACAATAAGTATAAACTAGTCATTTGTTTACGGGATTTCACTCTTCAATGGTTTTATTTTAAGTAATAAACCTATTATACATACTGGTGTTAGCCAGGGTTTTCACACTATATGATACTTACGTTACTGGTGGTAGCCAGGGATTTCATACAAGTACTTTCAGATATAAGAACAGAATTCAATAACGAACTTACAATGAGTCTTAGGGTTTAAGGCTACTTTTCATTACTTTAAGAAAATATTGGATTTTCTTGGAAACATACAAACCTTTCTACAAACTTATAAAGAGATTTTTGCTACATAACCTCGCTTATGAACTCACCAGCTTTATGCTGATACTCTTTCAAAACTAGTTGTATTCTCAGGAAATCAGTAGACAGGTACCTCCTGGAGTTTTGAGAAGTCGGAGCGATTAAAGTCATGTCTTTATATTTTACTTACACTTTTTGATGTATTCAAACGAGACTTAAACAGATGTAAACCTTTTTCATATAAGTAATCAATGTAATGGTTGTGTTTACTATGATTGCTATGATACAATGGTTGTGATACTACATATGATGTCATCCACCCCCGAACGTTTCCACCGTTCCGGTTTGGGGGTGTGATAGAAGGGGGGATCACGTGGCTCGCATGCGAGGAGGGAAGGGTCAGGTGTCGGACGTTCGCAGGCTACACGCGTCGCCTTCGGATTAGGCCACACCTTCGGATGACTCACCTGCTTCGGACACGGGGCGGCTTGTAAGGGAAGGGCGACGTGGCTCGCTTCGGACATGCCACGGACCAGACACACGTCTCGCATGCGCAGGTGCTACGTGGCCGAACCCGGACCATGCACATGCGAATTTTCTCAGTTTTAGTGCCCCAAACTTCAAAATTTCATAACTTTTGCATACGAGCTCCGTTTTCGATGTTCTTTATATGCACGCATAGGTGACATTATACTATACGACTTTTGTTTAGACTCCATTGGCTAATTTTGATTTTTTTTAATATTATTATTTTTAACAGACCGGGACAGGAAAATCCATTAAAAACTCATAACTTCTTCATCCGACGTCCGTTTTCGTCTGTCTTTTTACCGTTGTACTACTATTGACGAGACCTTCGATTCTCGCTTAGGTTGTGTCGGCTAAAAAATCACTTGATCGTTATTTCGACTTTTTAGCTGTCTACTGCAATACCGAAACTTAGAAAAGTCATAACTTCTTCATACGAAGTCAGATTTGGACGTTCTTTTTATGAAAATTCTCGGTTGAACGAATACTACGACTTTCATTTAGATCACTAAAGCTAAAAAGTAGTTTATTGAAAACTCACTTTTTACGCTAAATAGTGTTTGTCGGTTTTGTCGCGGATCTCCGATTGGTCATAACTTCTTCGTTATAACTCGGATTTCGATGAGGTTTTCACCTAAATGTTTCTAACGAGATTATCTACAACTTTCAATAATATTATTTTTATTTATTTCCAACTTTATATTTTCGTTAATTTCAATATTTCAATATTTGACTTTTGATTGGAATCTCATAAGACTTCCAATATTTTCCGAGTATTTCTAAACATAGTTTTACTTCATTTCTAGTAAAAACTATCTATTAGAACTCAACACTCAAAATCATATATTAAATAATATTCATTTTTAAACAAAACACGAAAACTGAATGTGTATGTTACAATTACCTCCTCCTTTTGACGATTTCGTCCTTGAAATCACATCGATTTAAATAACTGGGGATATTTCGTTCTTAACTCATTCTTATTTTCCCAAGTATAATTTGGGCCTCGATGGTGTTTCCATTTGACAAGCACCAACTCCACTTCTTTATTACGCAATTCAGTCATTCTTTCGTTTATGATTTCTTTAGGTTCTTCTACATATCTTAATTTATTATCCAGTTTAACCTCGAAGAACGGAACCGTTTCATCATAAATGCTCAAACATTTACGCAGATAACTCACATGAAACACATCATGAATACCTGCCAAATCTTCGGGTAATTCCAAGCGATATGCTTGCTTACCAATTCTCTGGATGATTTTTGAAAGGACAAACAAATCTAGGACCTAGTTTTCCTTTCCATGGGGATACCTTCAGCATTACGAAATCATCCACCTGGAATTCTATGGGTCGTCTTCTCTTTTCCACATAGGACTTTTGTCGATCCTAGGCCGCTTTCATTCTTTCTCGTACAATTTGAATCTTGTCAATGGTGTCTTGAATCATTTTAGGACCACCAAGGACTTTCTGTCCTACAACACGCCAACATAATGGAGTACGATACTTACACCCATATAGTGCTTCATATACCTTCATTATATTTTCTACTGTTTGCATTGTTCTCTCCTTCTGACCATCTGTTTGGGGATAATAAGCTATTCTGAGAGTGACACGAGATCTCAATTCACATTGCATACTTGCCCAAGAATGAGAAGTGAAGCTACTATCACGATCGGAAGTAATCTTTAGCGGCACACCATGTCTTGCAACAATTTCATCCAAGAATACTTGTGTGTATTTATCCATTGGAGCTGTTTCACGCATGGCAAGAAAATGTGCACTCTTAGTTAGTCGGTCGATAACTACCCAAATGATATTATTTTGTCTAGCACACTTTGGCAATTGGAGAAGCATTAGACATTAAGCCAGTTCAGAATTCTTTTGCCTATCGGGGGAAGACCAGGCAAATCATCGGGGAAAACATTAGCATATTCATTAATAACAGAAACATCATTTACAGTTTTCTTCCCCTCTTTTGAGATATCAACTGTATAAGCCGGATAAATAGATAGGAATCAGGTTTGCAAGAAAACTATAACCTTCAATTTTTATGACACAATCTCTATAGACTTTATCAGCAAGTAATGATATACTTCATGCGGTATCTACATGAAATGATTGGGCGAATGAATAACAAGCAATTTGGAAGGAATACGCGAATTCATGAGACACAAAAGAATCTGAGGCACCAGAATCAAATAATATATGAGCAGGTTTAGAATTTGACGAGAAAAGTACCAGTTACAACATTCGGGTCCTAACATACCTCCTCTGTGGTAATCTGAAATGTACGACTTTTAGCTTTTGGTATGCCAAACAATTGTCAAATTATTCTAACTTCTTAATTAATAGCAGTGCTCAAACTTGCACTTGCTCTTCATTTCTCTATTGGGACTTGGGTTCTAATCTCCGAGTTAAAAACTCAATTCTCATTGCAGAATTATGCTCCTTCTTGGTTTATAGACTCAACCCAATATAAGGTCTTAACTTTTGCTACAACAACAACTCAAATGGTCATATTCTAATGACCTTCGATTTTATAACGCAAAAGACACATAACGAACCATACTCTTGTATTAGAATCAGATCGAACTGATTGAGCTGATGGAATAGAGAAAACAGAGACAACTTTATCAACATGTGGATGCTTCGGAACAGAAAGAGTGGCACCACGTATTTCTAACTCATGATCATGCTTTCGTGCATACTCAACAACTTTTTCAAATGATAGAATATTTTGATTAATTACGAATTCACGGATTTCATACCATAATCCTTCCATGAATAACTAAATTTTCATCGTCTTCATAACTAGTAGTGTCTCTGGCTAATGGTTTCTCAATCCTTTAATGAAGATCGTTATACTTCTATCGACTACCTTGACCATCTCCTTCTTCAATTCTCTGACTGAAATTTCGTCACTACACGAGACATGGTTCTCTGAACCAATCAATAGCAGATTTATTTTAATCGGAGTCGATTCTTTATGACCACTAAGGTCTGAACGAATATCATCTTCTTAGTCATCACTGAAACGAAGGTAATGACATACTCGAACAAAAACGGAAATAAATTTCTAGCTTCTTGGTAACCTTGTGACTTTCCATGATCCAACTGTGAGTCCTGTGTTTCCAGTAGTATAGGCCTCTACTACTATTCACACCTACTCATACTCGTCCCAAGTATTGTCTCGCAGTTTCCAAGTCACCATACAAAAGTTTTCATAAGGCACCTTATCACACCTAAGTGTGTTCAAACAAGCTCATAAAACAATTTCTCCTAGACTCAATTAGGGATTTCGCATTTCTATCAAATGTATCTTGGATTTCTTACATTCACCTTCTAGAATTCTTTTATGCATAAGCTCGATCTAGCATATTCTAATACTTTTTCATAGGTCGATAGAAATTTTACTTCCAATTCTTCATATAAATTCTTTCTCGGGTAGTGTCTACTCTACAAAACATACTATACCAAAATTTACTCTAGCAGCATGGAGACAAACAGTCTTCAACTACCTGCATCATCTTCTAACTCATGCAAACGATCATGCACATTTGTTCGTTTCATTATTCTTTTATGACATCGTCATTCATGTATATGAGTAAGTTTTCTTCTCATGGTTCTATCTTTTAAGTCTATTTCATAGGAGTCTATCCTAAGAAGTCCGCATTATAGCTGCATCTCAACATGTTCTACTAGCTTCGACTCGGTTCTCTATCATTTCTAACAACAACATCTCTTCTCATGCAATACCATGGGTGTATATCTTCTTCTTTTAATTCTTCTAAATCTTACACAACATCAATTTCGATACCGTCGAAGTATTGATCACCATCTTTGGTTCTTCCGACTCTATAAGCAATCATTGCTTCAATCTAGACAGCGGTGAAATAACTTCATGGATTACACCAAAACATTCATTTCGTCTAAATGTGCTTCAAACGTACATCATTCTTCTAAAGGTGTTATTATCTCGTCAATTATACTTTGAATGTACAATACCACTATATAGGTATTAATACACTATTTACGATATCACTTGATAAATATTATTTTACGATATTCCTCGATCGTTTATCTATAGAATTATCGATGTCAACTATCATAAGTCTCTTTCTCACTTCGAAAAGTTTCTTATCAGTTATAACACGGAAATTTTTAGAATCTGGAATACATAAAATTTCCTCTTCCAGACCAAGGTCGGCAACAGACCTTAAACTTTCTCAAGTAATAGCAATATAAGTAAGCAACCTAAGGCATGCTATATTCATTTATCCTTTAGCGCATATTAGAATATAAGGCATATCTCCTCTAATATTCTAGTGCTTGTGTCCATTTAGGTATTCAACCTAAAGTATACTGGATACACATCGTATCATCATCCCTTAGCAATTCAAGTTTAAGCCTAGAAATCCTTACCATTCCTAGTTCGCTTAAACTAATGCTTTAAAATTTTTGAAGTAGCTTAATACGTTAAAATATTAAGATTTATAATTATTTAATACTCCACTTAATTCTTTCCTATGGTTTGTATCCATATACTCCTAATGAATCCGTTCATATATTGAACTTCTGACGGTTTAAGTCTAAATACCTATCTGTGATATTTAGTTCGTTTAAACTAGTGCTCTGATACCATGATTGAGAGAACCCCTCTCTAAAACTACATCATATTACTCCAAGTTACTCCAAAACATGCTACATGCATATTCATAAACAATATTTTACATTGACAATTTAATTACAAAAGACTGGATACAAACCGACTAAGTTTTAGTATATTACATAACTACCCAGGAAATTCTAATTTTATACATACACGATCGCTAAAAAAAAGTAATATTATTAACTATTCTAAATCATCCAACAGTGTGTGTCTATACTGGATCCTTATTACCTGCAATAGTTTCACACTGAGAGGGATAAGCGGGGACGCTTAGTGAGTTCAAAAATAGATACATTATAACGTTATGCCATATATATACCAATATGACAGAAGCAAAGAGGAAAAAAGAACAACAAAGGCAGATGAGTATCATATGTCATGCTTTCCATATCAACAAATAATTTGATTCAAAGATTTACAATCAATGAGATACAACAATTTCAACTTGATATACATCAATAAGACTTTAGCCCAAGTGGCACAGAAAATACACGATTTCTGAATTAACATTTTGCTAGAATTTACAGGCTTTCAGCCCTATCCAGCATTCTGCCAGTGCCAAAGTGATGCTTACTCATACACTTCATGGTCAAAGGCTACATACCAGTACCCAAGTGATGCTTAGTCATTCACTTCAAGTCAAAGGTATAGCACATTTTCATAAAAACACGGGAAAGCATATTGAACATATAACACATAACATACAATTGTTCCTATAATTTGAACTGACCATGAAATAATCGGGGGTTAAAATAGTAATTTGAGCAACACTTCGTTTTTATAATTAACTTTCTTCGATGAAAACCTGGAGCTTTATTGAAAACCGGGAGTTTTTATTGAAAACTGGGCCTTGCGAGGGTTGAGCATCAAACCGAAAAGATAAATTTCTCGGGCTCTTCGGGCACTCCGAAACATTTTTCAGGTGTTTGGTATGATCCCGGGGCTTTTGGGGAAGTTGAAATAGCAAAAATAAAGGTTTAGGGGTGAAAAATGTGAGAATTTCTAACATTAGCCGGGAGGGTTCGCACCTCCCTATTTATAGTGCAAGGTTCGGCCGAAAGGGGGAGCACGTTGCTCGCATGTGAGGAGGGAAAGGCCAGGCGTCGGACGTTCGCAGGCTACACGCGTCGCCTTCGGATGACTCACCTGCTTTCGACACGAGGCGGCTCGCAAGGGAAGGGCGACGTGGACATGCCACAGACCGGACACACGTCTCGCATGCGCAGGTGCTACGTGACGAACCCAGACCATGCACATGCGAATTTTCTCGGTTTTTGTGCCCCGAACTTCAAAAATTCATAAATTTCGCATACGAGTTCCTTTCTCGACGTTATTTATATGCACACGTAGGCGAGATTATAATCTACAACTTTCGTTTAGACTCCGTTGGCTAATTTTGACTTTATTTTTAATATTATTATTTTTAACAGACCGGGACATGAAAATCCGTTAAAAATTCATAATTTCTTCATCCGACGTCCGTTATCGTCTGTCTTTTTTCCGTTGTACTATTATTGACGAGACCTTCGATTCTCGTTTTGGTTGTGTCGGCTAAAAAATCACTCGATCTTTATTTCGAGTTTTTAGCTGTCTACTGCAATACCGAAACTTAGAAAAATCATAACTTCCTCATATGAAGTCTAATTTGGACGTTCTTTTTATGAAAATTCTTGGTTTAACGAATACTATGACTTTCATTTAGATCACTAAAGCTAAAACGTAGTTTATCGAAAACTCACTTTTTACGCTAAATAGTGTTTGCCGGTTTTGTCGCCGATCTTCGATTGGTCATAACTTCTTCGTTATAACTCGGATTTCGATGAGGTTTTCGCCTAAATGTTTCTAACAAGATTATCTACAACGTTCAATAATATTATTTTTATTTATTTCCAACTTTATATTTTCGTTAGTTTCAATATTTCGATATTTGATTTTTTATTGGAATCTCATAAGACTTCCAATATTTTCCGAGTGATCCTAAACATAGTTTTACTTCATTTCTAGTAAAAAATATATGTTAGAACTCAACACTCAAAATCATATATTAAATAATATTCATTTTTAAACAAAACACGATAACTGAACGTGTATGTTACATTTATGGACGCCGCAAGGACGATGCTGTGTGATTCTAACCTACCGGTTTTCTTTTGGGCAGAGGCGATAAACACTGCCTGCTACTTTCGGAATCATGTGTTGATCAACAAAGCTCAGATGAAGACTCCATATGAAATTCTTTACAATCACAAGCCATCAGTTGCTCATTTCCGAATTTTTGGATGTCCTTGCACCCTTCTTCACCTTGAATCCAACCCCAAATTCAACTATAAAGTCGATGAATGTTACTTTGTGGGATATGCAGCGCGCACAACTTACCGTGTTTACAACAAGATGAAAAAGAAAATCGTGGAAGCTTTTGATGTTTGCTAGTTGGAGGAGAATGAGACAGACGCCAGAGTCGGTCCTGACTGGTTGTTTGATTACGCTTCTTTATTCAAATCGTTCAGATTTTTTTCAGATGATGTGTCAGGTTCCTGCTCCGGTTCGAAGGTTGTTCTTGAGGATGAAAAGGAAGAGGTTGTCTACAGTCCACCATTGGTGTCTTCTACGTCTCCTTCGGTGAATCAAGTTGTTCCAAGTTCTCCTTCAGATTCCCCATCTCATAGAATCAATCCTGATGCTGAAGCCACTCCACTCACTCCAACTGAAAGAGAGTTCATGACCAGAGATACTTCCGCTGCAACTCAAACTTTCATGGAGCTTCTCTTTCCCGATCCGATTGCAAATGAGTACGTGGCAAGCACCTCTCACGGTTCAAAACCGTCTGAGGCAGATGCATCAGCAGATGACGGATTTTTCAACATCAATAACCTTCCTGTCACACCCAATGATATCAGCCACGAAATTCCTTCCAGACTGCAACGCGATCATCCTGTAGAGAACGTTATTGGTGAGCTAGGCGACGGTGTTCGAACGAGAAGTCAAAGTGGTGACGCAAACACATGTCTCTACTCTTGCTTCATCTCTCAGATAGAGCCAAAGAATGTCGAAATGGCGGTGAATGAGTGTGACATCCCCTAATTTCTCGGCCAGAAAAGACCGATTTAATTTATGCTTTTATAAAAAATTGAGTAATCCTTTTAAAAGATGTTGCGGAATTTGTCCCCAAAACAAAACATGATAAATTTTATCAAAACCTTTCTTTAAGAAATATATATATTTTCATTTTATATCAAAACCTCGGGATGTCATGTTCCGATACAGATCAAAAGCATAAACAAGACATTATAAGCCTTACAATAGTTATTTACAATTACTGGCCTATAATCCAAAAATCTCTCATCATCATCCGACTATGCTCAGGGTCCACACTGTAATATAAAAATCTGAGTGGGTCAGGCTTGGGAGCCTGGTGAGTATATAGGGTTTTCAACCCACAATAATAATAAATTTATTAAATTCCTCAACAAACAATAACCCTGATTACCCATTCCCGTTATCCTCACTTTACGTCCCTAAACACCTACATAAGGGACCTAGCTTAAGGATTATCATCGGGATGGACACTACTGCTAAGGGGACTCCTCAGCCATACATGTCCTAAAGGCAACCATGAGGGGGATGGAATACACCAATGAACATATAGTTCACCAACACCTACAAGTTGCGAACCTGCTAGTGTTCTACTGGACTGTCTAGAAAGGTCCGTGGTCGTCATCTATATTCCGCTAGATGACTACAACAACAAAAACAACAACAACATCGAGGCCTCTCATCATTTTAACACACATCGGCTATTTCTTCTACCCATGTTTTACCCAACATATTTGTAGATAAAAATACATATAAAGTTTAAAACTTGTATGAAACATCTATTCAATAGTCATCTCAAATAAACAATTAATATAATTACACATAGCACGTATTTTATGAAAAATACTTCATATCTATGTGTAAGATGAAAGTGACTACACACTCACTTGATTTAACGATAATCGGACAACACTTCGTTTCCTAAAACAATCGTTTCTGATAAAACCGGGAGTTTTAATGAGAAATCGGGCTCTGCGAGGGTTGGGCTTGAAAACTGAAAAGATAAATTTTTTCGGGTCTTCGGGCACTTAGGAACGTATTTTGGGTGTTTGGTATGATATCGGGGCTTTGGGGGAAGTTGAAATGAAAGAAATATTGAGTTTAGGGTGTAAAATGGCAATTTTCTAAAATATACTCAGGAGGTCTCGTACCCTTCTATTTATAGGGGCGAGCTTCGGATCCGAGGGATGAGAAGCGAACACGCGGCAGCAGATGCGAGGGGGCAGGTGGCGCGCATGCGAGGCTTGGACACCTGGTGCGACACGCGTCGGACGGAGGCGAGGCGAGTTTGGAAGCGAGGAGTCACCGGGCACGCGTCGGATTTCGGTTGCACGCGTCTGCTGACTCATCGAGATCGGACACAGGGCGGGTTCCGAGCAAGGGTGACGTGACCGAACACCAGCCATGCGAAATTCCTCGGTTTTAGCAATTTTCTCGATTTTTGTGTCCCAAACTTCTAAAATCTATAACTTTCGCATACGGGCTCCGTTTTTTATGTTCTTTATATGTACGCGTAGGTAAAAGTATGCTCTACAACTTTCTTTTAGACTCCGTCGGCTAATTTTGGCTTTAATTTTAATATTATTATTTTTAACAGACCGGGACAGGTAAATCCGTTAAAAATTCATAACTTCTTCATCCGACGTCCGTTTTTGTCTGTCTTTTTACCATTGTACTACTATTGACGAGACCTTCGATTCTTGTTTAGGTTGTGTTAGCTAAAAATCACTCGATCTAAAATTCGAGTTTTTAGCTGTCTACTCCTAAGCTGAAACTTAGAAAAATCTTAACTTCCTCATACGAAGTCAGATTTGGGCGTTCTTTTTACGCATACTCTCGGTTTAACGAACATTACGACTTTTATTTAGATCACCAACGCTAAAAAGTAGTTTATCAAAAACCTAATTTTTACATCATTCGGCGCCGTGTCGGTGTTGTCGCGGAACTTCGACATGTCATAACTTCTTCGTTATAACTCGGATTTCGGTATTCTTTATATATTCGGAATCCTTGTTGCGACCACTACAACTTCATTCGTAGATATTGGGTTTATCTAATATTTATTTTCGACGCTTATTTTTATTCTTAATTAATTAAATCCTAATAATTAAGCATAAAACACATAATTCACATAATAATCACATAATTCCTTTTCATTTCTTCAAAATGAGTTACAAAGGTTGACCTAGACTATTACATCATCATTAATGCCTATCTTAGAAACACGGGCGTTACAATTCTCTCCCCCTTAGGATGATTCCGTCCCCGTAATCACACATCAGCAAACAAATGCGGATAGCGACTCATCATATCACTCTCCGTTTCCCAGGTGAGATTTGGCCCATTCGTATGTTTCCATCTCACAAGCACTAAATCGACCATCTTGCGTCGCAACTTCTTAGTCTTACGGTCAACGATTGCCTCTAGTTCTTCAATTAACCTCTTGTTTTCGTCCAACCTTAATTTAGAAATTAGAATTATGTCGGGTACATCTCCCGTGAACTTCCTCAAATAACACACATGGAAGGTGTTATGAATACCCTCTAGTTCTTCTCGTAATTCTAGCTTGTAAGCTTGATTCCCGATCTTCTAAAGAACTTTAAACGTTCCAATAAACCTTGGACTCAACTTTCCCCTCTTACCAAATCTTATAAGCCCCTTCCACGGCGAGACTTTAAGTAAAACTGAATCTCCAACTTCGAATGTTATCGGGTTTTTTTTCTTGTCAGCATAGCTCTTTTTATAATCTTGAGCGGCTAACATCCTTTCCCTAATCACTTTTAACTTTTCAGCAGTCTGATAGACTATTTCAGGTCCCATAAACTGCTTTTCTCCAGCTTCCAGCCAACATGACGGCGTTCGACACTTTTCTCCATACAAAGCTTGGTAAGGTGATATCTTGATGCTTGAGTGGAAACTATTATTATAGGAAAATTCTACCAGAGGTAAATGTTCATCCTAGTTACCATGGAATTCCAGGGTACATGCTCTTAGCATATCCTCCAACATTTGAATTGTTCGTTCACTCTGACCATCTGTCTGTGGATGGTAAGCAGTACTCAAACACAACTTGATACCCAATTCCTCTTGTAGACTCCTCCAAAACCTTGAGGTAAAACGGTTATCACGATCTGATACAATCGTTAATGGAACACCGTGAAGCCTCACAATTTCTTTCACGTAAGAATTCGCAAGCTTATCCATAGACCATTTCTCGTTGGATGCTATGAAATGCGCACTCTTAGTGAAGCGATCAACGACCACCCAAATCATGTCGTGACCGTTCTTTGTTCTGGGTAGTTTAGTCACGAAATACATGGTGATGTCTTCCCATTTACCCATGGGTACAGGTAAAGGTTCTAAACTCCCATATAGTTTCTGATGTTGTGCCTTAACCCTAGCACATGTTAGACACTCGGCCACATACTTAGCAACATCGAGCTTCATCGTCGGCCACCAGTAGTAGGGTTTTAGATCCCTATACATTTTTGTGCTGCCGGGATGAATCGAGTACATGGTCTTGTGAGCTTCTTCCATCAGAAGATCTCTTACTCCTCCCATATTAGGTACCCAAATCCTATCTTGGAATACCTTCAGTCCTTGACCGTTTGTATCAAACACTAACGTTTTGCCCAAACGTTCTTTCTTTCGGTCATTTTTATCTAAAGCTTCCTCTTGAGCTTTCTTTATACTTTCCATAATTGTCGAGAAAACTTCAATTCTCAACGCTCTTGGCCTTTTCTTTTTAAGGTTTACCTTCGGGCTGAGAGCATCAGCAACAACATTTGCTTTACCAGGGTGGTAAAGTATCTCACAGTCGTAGTCCTTGAGTAACTCTAGCCAGCGTCGTTGCCTCATGTTTAATTCCTTCTGATTAAAGAGATATTGAAGACTCTTATGATCAGTGAAAAGTTTGCATTTAGTACCATAAAGATAGTGCCTCCATATCTTTAAGGCGAATACTACCGCTGCCAACTCCAAATCATGAGTGGGGTAGTCCTTTTCATGCTCTTTCAGTTGCCTCGATGCATACGCTATCACTTTATCCCTTTGGGTCAGAACACAACCTAACCCAACTCCAGATGCATCGCTATAAATTGTGAAGTCATCAAGTCCTTCAAGCAAAGAAAGAATCGGTGCTTCACACAATTTCTTCTTTAACTTCTCAAAAGCTTCCTTATGCTTCTCATTCCAAGTATAAGTAGCTCCTTTGTGGGTCAAAGCTGTTAATGGAGTAGCGATCGAAAAAAGCCTTGGATAAACCTTCGGTAATATCCAGCTAATCCTAAAAAGCTTCGGATCTCCGTAGGACTCTTCGGTTGTTCCCACTTCATCACAACTTCAATCTTCATTGGGTCAACCATTATCCCTTCTTGGTTAACCACATGACCCAAAAATTGGACTTCTTGAATCATAAATTCACATTTGGAGAACTTTGCATACGACATCTTCTTTTTCAGAACTTCTAGCACTTCACGCAGATGCTTGTCAAGCTCCTGCTTGCTTTTTGAATAAATCAAAATATCATCTATGAATACTATTACAGATTTATCAAGATATCGTTTACAAACCCTGTTCATCAAATCCATGAAAGCTGTTGGAGCATTGGTTAGTCCAAACGACATAACCAAGAACTCATAGTGTCCATATCTTGTTCTGAATGCAGTCTTCTCAATATCCTGCTCTCTTACCTTTAGCTGATGATATCCTGACCTAAGATCGATTTTCAAGAAATAGCTCGAACCTTGCAACTGATCGAACAGGTCATCAATCCTTGGCAACGGGTACTTGTTCTTTATTGTTGCCTTATTCAGCTCTCTGTAATCGATGCACATTCTCATGCTCCCGTCTTTCTTCTTTACGAATAACATCGGAGCTCCCCAGGGTGATGAACTAGGTCGAATAAAAACTTTGTCCAATAATTCTTGAAGTTGTGTCATAAGCTCTTTCATCTCTGTTGGTGTTAATCGATACGGTGCTTTTGCTATTGGCGTCGTTCCTGCTAACAAGTCGATAAGGAATTCTACTTGTCGATTAGGGGGTAATCCAGGAAGATCTTCGGGAAAGACTTCCGGATAGTCACACACCACCGGAATATTCTGCACCACCTTCTTTACCTTCTTAGCATCAATCACGAATGCTAGATATGATGTGGCTTTCATTAGGGAAATGATTCCAGAGTTTACTCTGCGTTTGTCTCCATACACCATGAACGACTCTTTCCCTGGCGGTTTTACTCTTACTATCTTCTTCCTGCACAATATTTCGGCATCATTGGCGCTAAGCGAATCCATTCCTAGAACGATGTCAAAACCATTTAACTCGATAGGCAATAATTCCTCGTGGAACTTATTCTCATTCAAGTCAATGAAGATGTTTTTCATACGATGGCTAATAGGTAGAAACTTCCACTAGCAACCTCGACTATTAAAGCATTAACTAGTCTATCAACAGGCAAAGCTAGTTTTTACCAAATTCATGCGATATAAAGGAGTAATTGGCTCCAGAATCAAACAAAATTTGGGCAGGCAATTCGTTTACGAGAAAGGTACCTGACGCGACATCAGCTTCTTCTTTCGCAGCTTCAAGTGTCATCTGAAAGGCTCTCGCCTTCGGCTTTGGTGGAAGATTGGGCTTTGCTGCATCCTTCTTCTTCGGGCAATCCTTCAAAATGTGCCCCTCTTCATTGCACCCATAACAGACTTTCTTATTGAAGGTGCATTCATTGGTATAATACCCAGGCTTTCCACATTTATAACAAGTGACTTCTTCGCTACATTTCCCAGCATGTTTCTTCTTACACTTGTCACACCACTTGGCTTCGGCTCCTCCTCCGAATTTCCTCGAACCAGTCTTCGATAATTTGTTCTTTTTATTGGAACATGAAGTTCCTTCAAACTTTCTCTTTTCGCCAACTTCAACCTTGCTGGCGGCTCTCCCCTTAATCATATCTTCAACAGACTTGGCATCCCAGATAGCTGCCTCCAATGTAAGTGTCTGACATACTTGCACCGCATACTTCCATGGAAGTCCCTTTGCGTACCTATCAATTTTTGTCAGCTCATCTGGGACAATACGCAAAGCAAACTCCATTTTGTCTGTGAAGTTATTTGTGTATTCATCAACGGTCATACTTCCCTTTTTCAACATCAGAAATTGGTTTTCTAGCTCAAGCACATTTTGGGCCGAGCAGTACTTGCGCTTGAATTGCATCAAGAACTCTGCCCAAGTCAGTTGCAGTGGCTCATTAGGGCTTAGGGTTTTCCCCAGAGTGTTCCACCAACGAACAGTGCTACCTCTGAACTGACGCACTGCAAATGTGGTTTGTAACTTGCCTTGGCAACCACATGTTATGAAAGCCAATTCCATTTCCGAGATCCAATCCAACACTCCGACGGGATCTTCTTTTCCAGTGAAAGTTGATGGCTTGCAAGTCATAAAGTCTTTATACATGCATCCATTTCTCTCCACTCTATCCTCGTGGTTATTTCTCCCAACCACAAGCGGTTCAGTTTGACCAACAGATCTACTGTTGTTTCCCTCTTCAGATTAATCGTCATTTAATTCAGGTTGTTCAACAGGAATTGAGGGTTCACTCCTGTTGTTCAGCAATATTTGCCTTATTTCCTCCCTTTGTTCAGCCATCATTGTCTGAATCATGGCTTGTACTCCAGCCATTGTGATGGGTTCTGGTGCAACTTCTACTATTCGCACCTATTCCATCACTTGGGGTTGAGGTTGTTGGTTTCTATTTGCATTTCCAGCTCCACTTCGAGTTCTTGCCGTTTTGATCTATATGCCAAATAAGGCGAATTTAGGTCTTTATTCACGATAGATATTTAAATTCCCCTTATCACTCCGAAACGTTTACATGTTAGTTCTAATATCGTAATCGTACGCTTAGAATCCTACACACATAAGGTTTCCAGATCCGGTCGGCAACAGACCATAGATCCGAACAAATAATGGCATATATGTCAAACATATAGCATTTAGCACATAAAAACATTTTAGGCATCTTTCCTAAAATATACTAGTGCTCGTGTCTAAAATATGGTAGACACTCATCTCACGATCATCACTTAGCATTCTAAGTTTAAGTCTAGAAATCCTACAAATTCCTAGTTCGCTTAAACTAATGCTCTGATACCAACTGTGACATCCCCTAATTTCTCGGCCAGAAAAGACCGATTTAATTTATGCTTTTAAAATAAATTCAGAGTAATCCTTTTAAAAGATGTTGCGGAATTTGTCCCCAAAACAAAACATGATAAAATTTATCAAAACCTTTCTTTAAGAAATATATATCTTCATTTTATATCAAAACCTCGGGATGTCATGTTCCGATACAGATCAAAAGCATAAACAAGAAATTATAAGCCTTACAACAGTTATTTACAATTACTGGCCTATAATCCAAAAATCTCTCATCATCATCCGACTATGCTCGGGGTCCACTACCTGTAATATAAAAAGCTGCATGGGTCAGGCTTGGGAGCCTGGTGAGCATATAGGGTTTTCAACCCACAATAATAATAAATTTATTAAATTCATCAACCAACAATAATCCTGATTACCCATTCCCATTATCCTCACTTTACGTCCCTAAACACCTAACACAAGGGACCTAGCCTAAGGATTATTATCGGGATGGACACTACTGCTAAGGGGACTCCTTAGCCATACATGTCCTAAAGGCAACCATGAGGGGGATGGAATACACCAATGAACATATAGTTCACCAACACCTACAAGTTGTGAACCTGCTAGTGTTCCACTGGACTGTCTAGAAAGGTCTATGGTCGTCATCTATATTCCGCTAGATGACTACAACAACAACAACAACAACATCGAGGGCTCTCATCATTTTAACACACATCGACTATTTCTTCTACCGATGTTTTAACCAACATATTTGTAGATAAAAATACATATACAGTTTAAAACTTGTACAAAACATCTGTTCAACAGTAATCTCAAATAAACAATTAATATAATTACACATAGCACGTATTTGATGGAAAATACTTCATATCTATGTGACACACTCACTTGATTTAACGATAATCGGTCAGCACTTTGTTTCCTAAAACAATCGTTTCTGAAAAAAACCGGGAGTTTTAATGAGAAACCGGGCTCTGCGAGGGTTGGTCTTCAAAACCGAAAAGATAATTTTTTCTTGGTGTTCGGGCACTTCGGAACGTAGTTTGGGTGTTTGGTATGATACCGGGGCTTTGGGGGAAGTTGAAATAAAAGAAATATTGAGTTTAGGGTGTAAAATGGCAATTTTCTAAAATATACCCGGGAGGTCTCGCACCCTTCTATTTATAGGGGCGAGCTTCGGATCCGAGGGCTGAGAAGCGAACACGTGGCAGCAGATGCGAGGGGGCAGGTGGCACGCATGCGAGGCTCGAAAACCCGGTGTGACACGCGTCGGACGGAGGCGAGGAGGCTTCGGAAGCGAGGAGTCACCGGGCACGCGTCAGATTTCGGTTGGACCGCGCATCGGATGACTAAGCTGCTTCGGACACGCGTCTACTGACTTACCGAGATCGGACACGGGGCGGGTTCCGAGCGAGGGTGACGTGGCCGAACACCAGCCATGCGAAATTCCTCTGTTTTAGCATTTTTCTTGATTTTTGTGTCCCAAACTTCTAAAACCCATAACTTTCGTATACAGGCTCCGTTTTTGACGATTTTTATATGCACGCGTAGGTAAAATTATGCTCTACAAATTTCGTTTAGACTCCGTCGACTAATTTTAAATTTAATTATAATATTATTAGTTTTAACAGACCGGAACGGGTAAATCCGTTAAAAATTCATAACTTCTTCATCCGACGTCCGTTTCCGTCTGTCTTTTTACTGTTGTACTACTATTGACGAGACCTTCGATCCTCGTTTAGGTTGTGTCAGCTAAAAATCACTCGATCTAAAATTCGAGTTTTTAGCTGTCTACTGCTAAGTTGTCACACCCCCGGACCAGAACGGCGGAAACGCCCGGAGGCGGGTGACGTCATTGTGCAGTATCGTAACAATTGTATATAATTGAAACATAGCAAATCCAAACATCATACATCAATATAACAAGCTTACATCATGTTCATGTTCTCAAATTTTCACAAAAGAGACATCAGTAAGAAATCCAAAATATAGCTAAATAATCTTGAGTCCGCAATCCACAACCTGCTTATTGGTTTCCTGAGAATACAAGTCGCTTGAAAAGCGTCAACATAAAATATGTTGGTGAGTTCATAAGCATTTTTGTATAAAACTTTGATGATAGTTTACAAGTCCAGAAAATCCAATATTTTCTTATCAAATAGTTGTATGTCTTGTTTCAACTCGAGTATAGTTGCATGTATGTCTTAGTTAGTCGTTTTTGAAAATCGTATGTAATTGTTTCCTCCAGAAAATCCTATATTTTCTGATGTATAAAATAGTAGCTTTGAAATCCATAACACTTGTATAGAAAAGTTTCATTTGAACAAACCAAAACATAGTTGTTTGTAACCAAAAGTGAAATCTGTATAAATACATTTCTGATATATTCTAGGGAGTCGTTATAATCATACTAATATGACGGAGTGCCCGTTATGACGATCTTCAGGCGTCGGTTTCGTTTAAGACATTTGTCACCCTAGATTGGCCGGTCTAGCTGTAGCGAACAACGAAGGTGCAGGGTGTCAACCCCGTATAGATCTATACACAACTTCCCTCTCTCCTTCCAGGAGACTCTAGTTATAACTCTTACAGGACTTAGAGCGTACAATATTGTGTAAATATATGTACTGTGAAGATTTGTCTGACTAGAATACTAACCGATCTTTGAGCAAATCGTGAAAATCATTATTTACTAAATAAATAATAGTAGTTGTAGTCGTGACTAGATATTTCGTTTTGTTCATTTCGTTTGTTGGAATCAATCCGTTTTGAAATATTTATCAAAATGACCCAATATTATCAAAGTCGACAAACAACCCCTTTTTCTTTATAAAATACTATGTGTGACTCAATTTGTCGGAATGTGTCAACTTATGATTTATATATCTTTGACTTGTGTGAGTGTATGACAACAACTTTACGACATGCAAATTTTTCTGTCATAAAGGCTCCATTTGTGTATTTCCTTGGTGAAATTATTTATCAAATATTTATAAATAATCCCTAATAGTTTGCAAATAGTCACAAAGTTCCCATTTTCGAAATTACTAGTAATAGTGTCAACTTATCAAGGTCCATTTTTATAACTTTTATCTCTAGACATGAAAGCATAGATAAAGGGGTTAAGTTGGACACACCCAACAGTTGGGAGGCTCTTTTGTACACAAAGTATCCTCTGTTATTTATGAAGTTGTGAAATCTTACGTTCATGAGAATATTACTAAAATAATAATTTAATAATATTTCATACACACACAAACATACGTATACATACAATTATTCAAGTATTTAGGCAAGATTTGACTTGTACTCTCCCCCAAAAACACTAAAACATTGAAAAAGGTGGGGTATGAAGCTCACCTTGGTTGTCTTTGCTGGGTGATTTGAAGGGTGATGAGGAAGTTTCCAAGTTCCAAAACTTGGAAGATTCTTAAAACTTTAGAGGATTCTAAGAATAATTTTTGTGTGTAAATATAGTGAAATCTTAGACTAATGGGAAGAATAGTTGTTTAAAGAGGATAAAATACTCACCAAAGAAATCTGGGAATTTCCCTTGAATGGATGAACTTGAGGCTTGAGGGTGTTGAGAGTGTTCTTCGGAGTTTGCTAAATGTGAATGGGAGAAGTGGAATAAGGGAGGAAAGGTTCACGTATCTAAGGGGAGGATAAGGGAGTGACTTGACACTTGCATGGAGGGCTGGTGGGTAAAGCTTAGTTTCTTTGAATAATACATGTTTTACTGAGATTTGCATAGGAAATGAGAAATTTGCATCACATCATAAAGTCAAACTCCTTATCTTCTTAGAAACTCTTTAAAAATCTTGGATAATTATTTTATATAAATAATTAATTTTGGCATAAAAAGGGGGTTTAAGGGGTCTAAGATATGAAAAATATGAGTTTAGAGGTATTCCCGACGTCAAAATGCCTTAAAAGGATGGAAAAGTCCGAAAATGACAAAAATTCGGAGTCAAGAAGCGAATTCTGAAGTCCCATTCTAATTTCCGGAGCAAGGGGTTTAGGACCAAGAGGGTTTATGACGAGAAGTTTAGGTCCGAGAGGGTTCAGGACGAGAGGTTCAGGTCCAAGAGGGTTCAGGACAAGAGGTTCAGGTCCAAGACGGTTCAGGACGAGAGGTTCAGGTCCAAGAGGGTTCAGGACGAGAGGTTCAAGTCCAAGAGGGTTCAGGACGAGAGGTTCAGGTCCAAGAGGGTTGAGGACGAGAGGTTCAGGTTCAAGAGGGTTCCTGACAAGAGGTTCAGGTCCAAGAGGGTTCCGGACCAAGAGGGTCCTTTTGGGTTTTCTCCTCCGTTTTCGGTTGTTTTCAACTGAGGAAGATACATAGAGAGATTTGGGAGAGATTTCACATACTTGGAGAGATTTTGGAGAGATTTCACATACTCGGAGAGATTTCACATACTTGGAGTGTAACATCCCGAAATTCAGGTATATCTATTTAACCCTTCTTCTTTTCCAAGTTGTCAAGTTTAACCCTTAAAGGAAACATTAAGGCAATTGAGTACGTTGGGCGTACTGAAGAGTACGTTGCGCGTACTCATGCGCTTAAGTTGGACGCGGACTCACCTAGGTACGCTGGGCGTAACCGGCCCAGATGCAAACCCTAAATTGTGGCTTGTGCACTATAAAAGGAATGTTAAGGCCTTATCCTCAGCCACCATTTCAGAGAGTGAAACCCTAATAGAGAGATACCCTTCGTTCCTAGCTTGTGTGTGTGTGTTCTAAGCTTCAAAGTGCCATTTCAAGGTGGTGAAAGAGAAGAGGAGGCCATTTTAGGAGCTAGAAGTTGGTGGACAAGAGTAGATCTGAGTTCTACAGAGGTTGGAGCTTCTTTCTGAGGTAAAAAGCTCAAAGCTTTCCTTGTCATTTGTGATTTGTGCTTCTTGGACCAATTTTTAGGGTTTTTGGTCCCAAGGTGGAGACTTTATGAGCAAATGGTCTCCATTGGCCTAGATCTGCCATATTTCAGGGTAATATGAGTTGTATGTTCATAAAAATCCAATCTTGGATGTGAATATTGAGCCATGCATGAGATCTAGACTTTATGAGGAAGAAGGAAAGGTGTTAGAGTGATTAGGGACCTTTACAGCCATGCAAAGGCATAAAGGTCTCGACTTTATGGATTAAGTGATCTTAGAGAAGTCAGATCTAGAGTTTGAGTTTATGTCTTAACCGTTTAAGACCAAAATACAAGAAAGGTTGAAACTGAGACTTATGTTGGGCGTAAATCTTAGTACGCGCAGTGTAAGGGTCTGAGACCCCGATTCTGGATCGTCGGAGTACGCCCCGCGTACAAGAGCTGGTACGCACCGCGTACTGCCCCTGTTGACTTTTGTTGACTTTTAGGGTTTTGGTCAACCTTTGGACTTTTGGGTCAGGAAGGGGTAAAATGGTCTTTACCCTTCTGAGGGATTGTAGGAATGGATGTAATCTAGCCTTTGAGAGCCATTATTTATTCGAGAGTACTGTTTATGTGTTTAGGCGGGGGCTAGATCAGTGTTTTCATGTGCGAGATTATCCGACATACCCGAGGTGAGTCTTCTCACTATACTGTACCTGGAAGGGTACCTATGTGTGACCGGAAGGTCTTGTATGCTATGAGGTGTATATACTGTATGCTGTTATGTGATATGTATGTGTTATGTATCTCATGATGTGGACCGGAAGGTCAGGATGATATGGACCGGAAGGTCAGGGTGATATGGGCCGGAAGGTCATTACGGGTAGGGCCGGAAGGTCTACCAGAGTTATGGGACGGAAGTCCCCTGATACACAGAGACCGAAAGGTCTTATAGCCTTAAGTGGCGTATGTGCGTATGTGGTATTTTGGGGAACTCACTAAGCATTTATGCTTACAGTTGTTGTGTTATGTGTTTCAGGTACTAGCGAGGATCGCGGGAAAGCGCCGGCATGATCCGTACACACTTATGGAGTTTATGATTTGTGATCTTGGGATATGTTTTGTTTGATGACAACTGTTGAACATGAGATTTGAGAATGTTTAAATGAAAATCATGTTGTTTGAAAAATGAAAAAAATTGTTTTGAAAATTTACGTTGTTACAAGTTGGTATCAGAGCCTTGGTTTGAGGGATTCGGATGCACCTTCGGGCGTATCTGAACTCAAACTGAGGGTTTGAGGAAGTTTTTCACAAAATAAACAATTTTTCTAAGAAAGTAAAAGAATTTGAGAAAAGCAGAAGGAAGCAGTGTGTACGATCAGCCAGCGCCCGAACGGTGATTTCCCAAAATACCCTTACATTATGTGCTATGAGATATGTTATGATATGTTATGCATGCTAGAGTAGGCTAGGTACTCATATTAGGACTAGAGTGGCCTGATTTGTGATGCCTTAGCCTAGGAAGGTTTCTGCTGCCATGAGATGCTTGAGAGTGAGTAGGTAGCAGTGAGGAGATTATGAGAGGTCTACCGAAGGATAGCCTTTACTAGCGAGATGTAGAGTACTTGTGATTTGGGATCCAAGGAGGAGGACTTGGGGTGAATACTGATGCGGTGTGGACGGTAGTATAGGGCCTGTACTACTGTAGACACCGGATCGGTGCGCAGTCCAAGTAAGAATCCTTAGGGGACTAGGAAACAAGTAGGGTTGAGTTATCGAGTACGAGTATGCTCGAGCGAGTCTCTGATATTTTTATGTTGTATTTCAGAGACATCATGGTTGGGACACGCCACAGACTAGAGACGAGCGGCGTGAGTGACGAGGAGCTTCGTCAGATGATCCACGACGAGGTGGCTGCGGCGATCCGGGCCGAGATTCCGGAGATGTTTGGGTCTATCAAGACCACATTGATTGAGACCTTTGATGAGCGGTATGCAGCAGTTACTGAGGTTGCGGCTGCTGCTAGACCTCAGGGGGTGACTCATTGTTGTACCGAGAGTTCAACAACACGAAGCCACCAGAGTTTGATGGGACGCAGGATCCGATTTCCGCGATGAGATGGATTTCTGATATCGGGGGATGCTTCTACACCTGCTCGTGTCCGGAGCATCTGAGCGTTCGGTTTGCACTGAACCAGCTTCGCTTGGGGGCGAAGGACTGGTGTAAGTTTGTGACGGAAGATTTCTCTACGGCAGAGCTTACTGCGGTGACCTGGGAGAGGTTCACCGCGATGTTTCGAGATGAGTATGTTCCCCCTGTGGAGAGGGAACGTTTAGCCCAGGAGTTCTTGTCCCTCAAGCAGGGAACTGAGTCTGTGACGGTGATTATGAGGATGTTTCATGAGACGGCGATGTTTTTCCCTGAGCACGTGTCGTCTGAGCAGGCACGCATAAGTCGGTACTTGAGCATTTTGAGGAGGGATATCAGGGAGTTCGTGTCGAACTCGTCATACCAGACATTTGCTGAGCTCCAGGCAAATGCCCGAAAGAGGGAGATTGAGCTGGAGACTCAGGCCAGGGAGGAGGCCGAGTCTCAGAGTAGGGACAGGCGACCGATGCAGACGTAGCCGGCTGCCAAGCGGACAAAGTCCGCTCATACGAGATCTGGAGGCTAGAAGGGCCGCACTTGTGGGAAGTGCGGCAAGGGACATGATGGGGTCTGTCGATCAGGTGCTTGCTACAAATGTGGCAAGGAGGGGCATATCGCCAAGGATTTCCCTAAGGGATTTATGGTTTGCTTTCATTGCAACAAGACTGGCCATCGGAAGGTCGAGTGACTGCAGTTACATCAGGGATCAGCACAGGGATCTGCACCTGCTACTAGGGCTACCGAGGTTCGGCCAGTGAAGGCCGAGGCACCGGAGGCTCGCGGAAGAGCTTTCCAGTTGACAGCGGAGGAGGTCCGCGCAGCGCCCAATGTTGTGGCAGGTATGTATTCTTTATTTATTTATGCTGAGCTGAGATCTTGTGCTTATATTATGATATGCGTAGGTACTTTTCTTGTGAGTTCTGTACCTGCTTTGGTGTTATTTGACTCGGGTGCGAGTCGGTCATTTGTGTCTTTAGCGTTTAGTCAGCACATCAGTATCCAGCGGGAGGCGCTGAGTCGACCGCTACGGGTCTCCATAGCTGACGAACGAGCGGTATATGCTACGGATGTGATTCGAGGTTGTGTACTCGAGATCTTCGGTGTTGAGTTCCCGATAGATCTGGTTCCTATAGCGATGGGGGACGTGTGTTATAGTGGGCATGGATTGGTTGAGACGGTTTGGGGCTGTTATAGACTGCGAGCGACAGTTGGTGACGATACGAGACCCTAGTGGGGGAGTACTTACGGTGTACGACGAGGGTACCCGTTCTGGGTCAACATTTTGTTCAGCTGCTATAGCGAGGCGGAGTCTACAGCAAGGCTGTAGCGGGTTTGTGTCATATGTGATGGATTCACGAGTGGCCGCCGAGGGGCCAAGATCGATTGATGATGTGCCTATAGTGCGTGAGTTCCCGGATGTGTTTCCCGAGGAGTTGCCGGGTGTGCCTCCCGAGAGGCAGGTGGAGTTCCGCATTGATTTGATTCCGGGGGCAGCGCCTATCGCCAAGGCGCCTTATCGCCTTGCGCCGCCAGAGATGCAGGAGTTATCCTCGCAGCTTCAGGAGCTGCTGGGGAAGGGGTTTATTCGACCGAGTAGCTCGCCTTGGGGAGCGCCGATCCTTTTTGTCAAGAAAAAGGATGGTTCACACCGGATGTGTATTGATTACCGAGAGTTGATCAAGTTGACGGTCAAGAACCGTTACCCCTTACCGAGGATAGACGATCTGTTCGATCAGTTGCAGGGAGCGTCTTGGTTCTCCAAGATTGACTTGAGGTCTGGATATCATCAGATGAGGGTGCGTGATGAGGATATCCAGAAGACGGCGTTCAGAACTCGTTATGGGCATTACGAGTTCGTGGTGATGCCTTTTGGGCTCACCAATGCACCGGCAACGTTCATGGATCTCATGAACAGGGTGTGCAGACCGATGTTCGACCGCTCGGTAATCGTGTTCATTGATGATATTCTGGTGTATTCGAGGTCCCGAGAGCAGCACGAGGAGCATTTGAGGGAAATCCTTGGAGTTTTGAGATCGGAGAGGCTGTACGCCAAATTCTCCAAATGTGATTTCTGGTTGCGAGAGGTCCAGTTTTTAGGGCATCTCGTCAATCTGAAGGGGATATTGGTCGATCCGGCCAAGATTGAGGCGGTGATGAGTTGGGAGGTGCCGAGATCTCCCACCGAGATCAGGAGTTTTCTGGGGTTGGCCGGCTATTATCGGAGATTTATCAAGGATTTCTCCAGGATCGCTGTGCCTCTCACCAGGTTGACCCGGAAGGGCGTTGCTTTTTCGTGGGGTCAGGAGCAGCAGACCTCGTTTGAGACTCTTCGCCAGAGGTTGTGCGAAGCCCCGGTGTTATCCCTTCCGGAGGGAATGGAGGACTTTGTAGTGTACTGCGACGCATCGATATCAGGGTTGGGTGCGGTGCTTATGAAGAGGGGGCACGTGATAGCGTATGCATCGAGGCAGCTAAAGCGTCATGAGACGAGGTATCCCACCCACGATCTGGAGTTGGGGGCAGTGGTGTTCGCCCTCAATATCTGGCACTGTTATCTGTATGGGGTTCGGTGTACCATATACACGGACCACAAGAATTTGAAGTATCTGATGGATCAGCCCAACCTGAATATGCGCCAGAGGAGATGGTTGGATGTGGTAAAGGATTATGATTGTGAGATCCTACACCACCTGAGCAAAGCTAATGTTGTGGTTTATGCTCTGAGCCGTAGGGCAGGGAGTGCCCCGATTCGAGACCTTTGTATGCGATTGACGGTGATGACTCCGGTGTTGGACACCATTCGGGAGGCCCAGGCAGAGGTCGTGATGTAAGAGAACCGCAAAAGGGAGCGGGTGATCGGGCAGGTGTCCGAGTTCGTTTCCGATAGCCGAGGGTTGATGACCTTTCAAGGTCGGATTTGGGTGCCGTATGCAGTCGGGGCACGTACCATTTTGATGGAGGAGGCACACAGATCGAGGTTTTCGATCCATCCCGGGGCCACTAAGATGTATTTGGACCTGAAGAGAGACTATTGGTGGCCCTGTATGAAGAGGGATGTTGCGTGGTATGTGGAGAGGTGCTTGACCTGTCGCAGGGTTAAGGCCGAGCACCAGCGACCGCATGGCAAATTGCAGCCACTTGAGATTCCCCAGTGGAAGTGGGAACAGATTTCCATGGATTTTATCACCAAATTGCCGAGGACTGCGAGAGGTGTCGATGCAATTTGGGTGATCGTTGACCGGCTGACGAAGAGCGCTCATTTTCATGCTATCAGTGAGAGCTCTTCTGCGGAGAGGCTGGCAGAGTTGTATGTGAGAGAGGTGGTATCGCGGCATGGAGTACCGATATCGATCGGGTCGGACCGAGATGTGTGTTTCACTTCCAGGTTCTGGAAGAAATTCCATGAGGAGCTGGGTACGATGCTGCATTTCAGTACCGCATACCACCCCCAGACGGACGGTCAGAGCGAGCGGACGATTCAGACGCTCGAGGATATGCTTAGGGCATGTGTGTTGGACTTCGGAGGAAGCTGGGACACGTACTTGCCGTTGGCTGAGTTTTCCTATAACAACAGCCACCATTCGAGTATTGGTATGCCTCCCTTCGAGTTGTTGTATGGGAGGAGATGTCGGACTCCCATTTGCTGAGGAGAGGTAGGGCATCGCGTGATGGGTAGCACTGAGATAGTGCTTCAGACGACTGAGCAGATACAACAGGTCAGGCAGAGGTTGTTCACAGCTCAGAGTCGCCAGAAGAGTTATGCGGATAGGCGACGATCCGAGCTTGAGTTTCAGGTGGGAGACTTCGTACTCCTGAAGGTGTCTCCTTGGAAAGGAGTGATCCGATTCAGGAAGAGGGGCAAGCTGGGGCCCCGGTACATTGGTCCGTTCAGGGTGACCGCGAGGGTGGGCAGGGTAGCGTATCGTTTGGAGCTACCTGCGGAGTTGAGCCAGATTCATGATACCTTCCACGTGTCTCAGTTGAGGAAGTGTATTGCCGACGAGACGGCAGTGGTACCGCTAGAGGACATTCAGGTGGATGCAAGCTTGAATTATGTTGAGAGGCCAATCGCGATTGTGGATCGAAAGATCAAGGTTCTGAGGAACAAGGAGGTGCCCCTGGTTCAGGTCCAGTGGCAACATCGGAGAGGGTCCGAGCTGACTTGGGAGCCGAACTCAGAGATGCAGGAGCAGCATCCGGAGTTGTTTTCGGCATGAGACTTCGAGGGCGAAGTCTGGTTCTAGTGGGGGACAATTGTAACATCCCAAAATTCAGGTATATCTATTTAACCCTTCTTCTTTTCCAAGTTGTCAAGTTTAACCCTTAAAGGAAACATTAAGGCAAATGAGTACACCGGGTGTACTGTAGAGTACGCTGCGCGTACTCATGCGCTTAAGTTGGACGCGGACTCGCCTAGGTATGCTGGGCGTACCCAAGGTTACGCCGGGCGTAACCGGCCCAGATGCAAACCCTAAATTGTGGCTTGTGCACTATAAAAGGAATGTTAAGGCCTCATCCTCAGCCACCATTTCAGAGAGTGAAACCCAAATAGAGAGATACCCTTCGTTCCTAGCTTGTGTGTGTTTGTTCTAAGCTTCAAAGTGCCATTTCAAGGTGGTGAAAGAGAAGAGGAGGCCATTTTAGGAGCTAGAAGTTGGTGGACAAGAGTAGATCTGAGTTCTACAGAGGTTGGAGCTTCTTTCTGAGGTAAAAAGCTCAAAGCTTTCCTTGTCATTTGTGATTTGTGCTTCTTGGACCAATTTTTACGGTTTTTGGTCCCAAGGTGGAGACTTTATGAGCAAATGGTCTCCATTGGCCTAGATCTGCCATATTTCAGGGTAATATGAGTTGTATGTTCATAAAAATCCAATCTTGGATGTGAATATTGAGCCATGCATGAGATCTAGACTTTATGAGGAAGAAGGAAAGGTGTTAGAGTGATTAGGGACCTTTACAGCCATGCAAAGGCTTAAAGGTCTCGACTTTATGGATTAAGTGATCTTAGAGAAGTCAGATCTAGAGTTTGAGTTTATGTCTTAACCGTTTAAGACCAAAATCCAAGAAAGGCTGAAACTGAGACTTATGTTGGGCGTAAATCTTAGTACGAGCAGCGTAAGGGTCTGAGACCCCGATTCTGGATCGCCGGAGTACGCCCCGCGTACAAGAGCTGGTACGCGCCACCTACTTCCCCTGTTGACTTTCGTTGACTTTTAGGGATTTGGTCAACCTTTGGACTTTTGGGTCAGGAAGGGGTAAAATGGTCTTTTACCCTTCTGAGGGATTGTAGGAATGGATGTAATCTAGCCTTTGAGAGCCATTATTTATTCGAGAGTATTGTTTATGTGTTTAGGCGGGGGCTAGATCAGTGTTTTCGTGTGCGAGATTATCCGACATACCCGAGGTCAGTCTTCTCACTATACTGTACCTGGAATGGTACCTATGTCTGACCGGAAGGTCTTGTATGCTATGAGGTGTATATACTGTATGCTGTTATGTGATATGTATGTGCTATGTATGTCATGATGTGGACCGGAAGGTCAGGGTGATATGGGCCGGAAGGTCATCACGGGTAGGGTCGGAAGGTCTACCAGAGTTATGGGACGGAAGTACCCTGAGACACAGAGACCGGAAGGTCTTATAGCCTTGAGTGGCGTATGTGCGTATGTGGTATTTTGGGGAACTCACTAAGGATTTATGCTTACAGTTGTTGTGTTATGTGTTTCAGGTACTAACGAGGATCGCGGGAAGGCGCCGGCATGATCCATACACACTTATGGAGTTTATAATTTGTGATCTTGGGATATGTTTTGTTTGATGACAATTGTTGAACATGAGATTTGAGAATGTTTAAATGAAAATCATGTTGTTTGAAAAATGAAAAAAATTGTTTTGAAAATTTACGTTGTTACATGGAGAGATTTGGGAGAGATTTCACATACTTGGAGAGATTCCATATTCTTGGAGAGATTTGGGAGAGATTTCACATACTTTGAGAGATTTGGGGGAGAGAGAGATATAGTGGGAGAGATTGAGAGAGACTTTGTCGGGAGCCTTTATTAATGTTTTTCTTCGTAGTTCAAAGACCGTAGACTTAGTTACATCCCATTTTGAGTGCCATACACCCCCGAAGGGTACTTATTAGTACTTTATAGAATTGTTACTTCCCTAAATTAGATTAGGGTTTTAAATTTTGAACATTTGGGACTTTCGAGTGTTACTTTGCATTAGTTATTATAGTTGTACATTAGTAAACATAAAGAAATACCTACATATAACACTAGTTGAGTTGACCAGATTGACTGGTTGACCTTGAATTGAATTTGACTTGGCCAGAAGGTTGCCGGTTGTCACATCATCCCCCGCTTGAGGGAATTTCGTCTCGAAATTTTTTCTTTAAAGTAGCCTTCAAAGTTTAACGAATAGGCGGGGGTACTTCTGCAGCATTTGATCTTCACGTTCCCATGTGAATTCAGGCCCGGGTTTGGCATTCCAACGAACTTTTACAATTGGGCTGCGACTTTGCTTGGTATGCTTCACTTCTCTGTCCATGATTTCGATTGGTTCTTCAACGAACAAAAGATTCTCGTTTATCTCAATCTCTTCTAGCGGAATTACAAAGGTTTCATCCGATAAGCACTTTTTCGAATTCGATACATGAAACACGGGGTGCACGTCGCTGAGCTCGGAGGGTAGTTGTAGCTTATAGGCCACTGGACCAATTCGGGCAAGAATCTCGAATGGTCCGATGTATCGCGGGTTTAACTTCCCTCGTTTCCCAAAGCATATCATCCATTTCCAGGGAGAGACCTTTAGTAGCATGCAGTCTCCTACTTGGAACTCCAACGGCTTTCGTCTTTTGTCTGCGTAACTTTTCTGTCTATCCCGCGACGCTTGAAGTCGTGACCTGATTTGGACGATTTTCTCAGTTGTTTCCCGGATGATCTCAGGTCCTGTGAGAGTGTTATCCGGTAGTTGTCCTCTTGCTAGCTGGGTGTCACCCACCTCGGCCCAACAAATGGGCGATCTGCACTTCCGACCCTACAAGGCCTCGAAGGGAGCGACTCCTATGCTTGTGTGGTAGTTGTTGTTATATGAAAATTCGACTAGGGGAAGGTGGGCATCCCAGGCTTTGCCAAAATCTATCACACATGCTCGGAGCATGTCTTCTAGAGTCTGAATGGTTCGCTCGCTTTGGCCATCTGTCTGGGGGTGGTAGGCAGTGCTCATATCTAGTCGGGTTCCCAATGCTTTCTAGAGCGACTGCCAAAAACGAGAGGTGAATCTACTATCCCAATCCGAGATAATAGATATGGGGACTCCATGCAGTCTCACCACCTCTTTCAGGTATATTCGTGTCAATCTTTCCATCTTGTATGTCTCTTTTATTGGCAGGAAATGGGCGGATTTTGTCAATCGGTCAACGATCACCCAGATAGCATCTAGACCGTCTGCCGTCTTGGGTAATTTGGTTATAAAATCCATTGTTATCCTCTCCCATTTCCACTCGGGTATTTCGGGTTGCTGAAGTAGACCCGAGGGCTTCTGATACTCCACTTTAACCATGGCACAAATGAGACACTTGCCAACGTAAGTAACAATCTCCGCTTTCATGTTCGGCCACCAATAATGTTGTTTGATATCCAGGTACATCTTGTCGGAACCCGGATGGATAGAATACCTTGTTTTGTGAGCCTCATTCATTATCACGTCCCGAAATCCACCGAACTTCGGTGTCCAGATTCGGTCCGTAAGATAATAGGCTCCGTCTTCTTTGACCGTCAGATTCTTTTCCATTCCGCGCAATGCCTTATTGGTGATGTTTTCCGGCTTCAAGGCTTCGTGCTGAGCCTCTTTGATTTGTGAGGATAGATAGGAATGGACGGTCATTTTCAACGTCTTTACTCGGCGACTCGAGTACTCCTTTCGGCTTAAGGCATCGGCTACTACATTTGCTTTGCCTGGATAGTACTTGATTTCGAACTCGTAGTCGTTTAGCAGTTCGACCCATCTTCGTTGCCTCATGTTTAATTATTTTTCATTCAGGATGTGCTGGAGGCTCTTGTGGTCTGTGAAAATGGTGCACTTTGTACCATACAGGTAGTTTCTCCAAATCTTCAATGCGAAGACCACAACTCCCAGCTCGAGGTCGTGGGTGGTGTAGTTTACTTCGTGGGTCTTTAGTTGCCTTGACGCGTAAGATATCACTTTTCCTCGTTGCATAAGCACACAACCCAACCCTTGGTTAGAAGCATCGCAGTATACTATGAAGTCCTCCGTTCCTTCTGGCAAGGACAACACTGGAGCAGTGCAGAGGGCTTGTTTCAGGGTTCGGAAAGCAGCTTCTTGTTTGTTGTCCCAATGAAAAGGTACGCCCTTCTGGGTGAGAGTGGTGAGAGGGTTGGCAATCTTGGAAACGTTTTGTATGAACCTTCGATAATAACCAGCAAGGCCCAAAAATTGTCGGATTTCGGTTGGGGTTCTTGGAGTTGCCCAGCCCTCAATAACTTTGATCTTGATAGGGTCCACATGTATTCCCTCTTCACTGACTACATGGCCCAAAAATTCCACTCTACGAATCCAGAACTCGCACTAGGGGAATTTTGCATAAAGCTTTTCTCCTCTCAATGTTTCTAAAATTTGTCGTAAGTGCTGGTTGTGCTCTTCCTTGCTCTTAGTGTAAACGAGTATATCATCGATGAAAACAATTACGAAGTTGTCGGGAAACGGCCGACAGACTCGGTTCATCAGATCCATGAAGGTTGCTGGTGTGTTTGAGAGACCAAAAGGCATGACCACAAATTCAAAATGACCATAACGGGTTTGGAAAGCAGTCTTTGGGATATCCTCCTCTCGGACTCTTAGTTGATGGTATCCGGACCTTAGATCTATCTTGGAAAAGTAGTTGGCTCCTTGGATCTGGTCGAAGAGATCATCGATTCGAGGGAGTGGGTATCGATTCTTGACGGTGAGTTTATTTAGTTCTCGGTAATCTATGCACATTCTAAAAGATCCGTCTTTCTTCTTGACAAACAGAACCGGAGCTCCCCAAGGTCAAAAGCTCGGCCTGATGAATCCCTTGTCAAAAAGTTCGCTTAGTTGGCTAGATAACTCTTGCATTTTGGCAGGAGCTAATCTGTAAGGTGATTTGGCGATTGGAGTGGCTCCAGGTACAAGATCGATTCGGAACTCGACCTGGCGCTCGGGAGGGATCCCTGGAAAATCCTTGGGAAATGCGTCAGGAAAGTCACGTACTTCAGGAATATCGTCAAGGTTTTTATCCTCCTTTGTTTTATCAACGACATGAGCAAGAAGGGCGTGATTCTTTTTATGCAAGCACTTTTGTGCTTGGATGCAAGAAATGAGTCGGAGGTTTGAACCGAGTTTATCACCATACACTATTAGGGTTTCGTTGTTGGGTAGGTGAAGGTGAACGGCCTTCTCGTGACACATAATCTAAGCATGGTGGGGGCTTAACCAATCCATGCCAACAATCACATCAAAGCTCCTAATATTAACAGGCATCAAACTGATTGGGAAGGAGTGATTATTTAACATTAGCGTGCACCCTACGTAGATATCGTTGGTTGATTCTGTTTTACCGTTGGCCATTTTGACCGTATAAGTTTCGTCCAATTTTTGGGGATTTTGATTGAGTAGGTGTTTGAATTTGTGACTTATGAAGCTTCGCTCAGCTCCACTATCAAATAAAATGCACGCATAAGAATTGTTGAGGAGAAACGTACCGGTCACCACTGTTGGGTCTTGCACCGCCTCTCCTTGCCCCATGGTTAAGACCCTTCCTGCATTCTAATTATTGTTCTTAGGGCAGTTGCGTTTGAAATGGCCGGTTTCCCCGCATCCGTAAAATGCGCGGCTGGCTCTGGCGTTGTTGTCATTGGGCTGTTTGTTTTGTTGTGGGGGCATCTTGCAATATCGGACAATGTGTCCTTTTCGATTGTAGTTGGTGCATTGGAAATCTTTGCATGCCCCATAGTGGTGATAGTTACACTTGTCACACTTTGGATTGGATCCCGCATATGGCTTTGTTGGCGCGGTTGTGGTCGAGGCTGGGGCGGTTGGGGCTGGTGCTGCTGGAGCGGTAGCAGAATGGACTGCTACTGTCTGTGGTTTCTTGGATGGCCCTGAATTCTGTCGTCCTTTTCGCTTGTTCCCCCAGTTCTTCTTGCTCCCTCCTTCTTGTTTTCTCTCTCCCTCGGTTGTTTTGGTGCTTTTCTTATCACTGTGAACGTAAAGTTTCTTGGCCAGGCGTTTTGCACTGTCGTAGGTCTCGGGTTTTGAGGAAATCGCGTTGCCCTAAATGGGAGGCGTCAACCCGCAGATGAATCTCTCAACCTTCTTCCCTTCGGATGTAATCATCCCAGGACACAGAAGGGATAACTCGTTAAACCTTGAGATGTACGAGTCGATGTCCGAGTTCTGCACAGTAAGGCTCCACAGTTCTTGCTCGAGTTTTTGTATCTCCCCTCGGGGACAGTATTCGGCGATTAACATTTCTTTGAGTTCTTCCCAGGTCATGGAGTTTGCAACGGGAAGTTTCATGGCCTCGATGTGACCATTCCACCATGACAGTGCATGGTCGATGAAAGTGCAGGCCGCGAATTTGACTTTACTTCCTTACGGGCATTCACATATCTCGAACACCGACTCCACCTTCTCGATCCATCGTTTCAGGGCTATGACTCCTCCAGTCCCGTTGAATGTGCGAGGTCTTGCATTGGAAAAATCCTTGTAGGTACAGGCCTTTATGGGTCCCTGATTCATCCCGTGATGGGAGCTTCCTGTCCCTTGGCCTTGTCCACCACCATTATTTCCGGCTTGGATGTGGGCTAGAGCTGTTGTTACTGCGGCTGAGACTGCCCCTTGCAAAGCCGCAGAGTTTATTTCTGGCGGGGGCGGCGGTGGTGGTGTGTTGTTATTCCTACGGGTTTATTTCACGACTTTGAGTATCCAAAGTATTGAGTATCCAAAGTATTTTATTTCACGACTTTATAGAATAGTATCGGTGATTTGGTTGTGTACGAGCAAGTGTGGACATGAAATTAACATGCAATAATAGTAATAGAGCACATCACAGATAACACATCATATATATCCGTTTATCATTGATGTTAATTTCCTGAGTACATGAAAATTTTGCCGTTATAAGGCATACAAATACATGAAGTGCAATAAAATCTAACAGAGTAACGACTCCATGAGTAGTGTAATCACTTAATCATGTCATCGATAATACATAGGGAAATGCATAAAGGAAAACTAGTATGGTAGCAAAACAACAGGTACTGGTCGTGACGAGTAGGGTCTGGTGGTGCTGACGATGAGGTAGGCGCGCCCTGGAGTTCGGCTAATCTACGTTCGGTGATCCGTACACATTCCTCCAGCGCAGTGTGTCTCTCCTGGTATTCTCTGACCTCCGCTCGTGCAGTGCTCAGATCTTCTATGAGCCATTCCATTGGGTAGAAGTCTCGCTCTAGGTCTCGCGTGCGAGCATCTGTAACCTGCATAGTCGCCAGTATCTGTATTACCCGGTCGGTGGTCACTTGAGCCTGGTCACTGATGTCCCTAATACGTCTGACCACAACAGGGAGTGCACGATCCGCTGGTCCTCCATGCCGAAGATCATAGTAACCTCGGTTCATCCCAAATGGTGGCTGTTGACCCTGGCGTCGACCCCATCTCTCGATATCGTCAGCCCAAGGAGGTGTAGGGACATTGTAGCCCATCCTATGCGGTGGTACCCTTGCCATGTAGGGAGGGTTGATAACCTCGGACTCTGCGTCCGATTCTTCGTCCTCCTCCACCTCTTCCTCGTCATCCTCCTCGACTTCTTCATCAATGTCTTCTTCTTCAAACTCCACCGGTTCTTCGGGGTCCTCCATGGGTTCCTCGGGGTCTTCTTCTAGGTCTTCCTCAATCCAACCCCCGTTCCCCTGATTGGGAAAGTAAGGGTCTCCGGGGAGGTGAAAGCCTGCCATGTCGTCTGTGCAAGAATGAGTGAGTACGAGAAAATAGATAGAATGCCAAAATACTCCTATAGTATTTTACTTATTTTAGGGTTGGTTTTCAAAACTTTCGGATGGTAAGTTGGGAAACTCTAGACTTTTTGCAACACCACTAGCACTCCCGAACACATGTTGGTCATATCTCAAATAAATATAGTTGATTAGGCTATATTTATCCCAGATATGATTACATAACTGCCCAGGTTTGACTGTAGTGTTCAACCTCTGAGCTATTTTGTTTTATTCCTTGTTATGATACAGTCCTAGCAAGTATGTGTTCTTTTAATCAGAGTGTCAACCCCGTATAGATCTATACACAAATTCCCTCTCTCCTTCCAGAAGACTCTAGTTATAACTCTTACAGGACTTAGAGCGTACAATATTGTCTAAATATATGTACTGTGAAGATTTGTCTGACTAGAATACTAACCGATCTTTGAGCAAATCGTGAAAATCATTATTTACTAAATAAATAATAGTAGTTGTAGTCGTGACTAGATATTTCGTTTTGTTCATTTCGTTTGTTGGAATCAATCCGTTTTGAAATATTTATCAAAATGACCCAATATTATCAAAGTCGGCAAACAACCCCTTTTTCTTTATAAAATACTATGTGTGACTCAATTTGTCGGAATGTGTCAAGTTATGATTTATATATCTTTGACTTGTGTGAGTGTATGACAGCAGCTTTATGACATGCAAATTTTTCTGTCATAAAGGCTCCATTTGTGTATTTCCTTGGTGAAATTATTTATCAAATATTTATAAATAATCCCTAATAGTTTGCAAATAGTCACAAAGTTCCCATTTTCGAAAATTACTAGCAATTGTGTCAACTTATCAAGGTCCATTTTTATAACTTTTATCTCTAGACATGAAAGCATAGATAAAGGGGTTAAGTTGGACACACCCAATAGTTGGGAGGCTCTTTTGTACACAAAGTATCCTCTGTTATTTATGAAGTTGTGAAACCTTACGTTCATGAGAATATTACTAAAATAATAATTTAATAATATTTCACACACACACACACAAACATACGTATTGTAACGACCGTCTTTCTAGGCTAGGCATTAATATTGACATAATGGTCTAGGTTAACCTTTGTAACTCATTTTGAAGAAATGAAAGGGAATTATGTGAATATTATGTGAATTATGTGTTTTATGCTTAATTATTAGGGTTTAATTAATTAAGAATAAAAAATGAGCGTCAAAATTAAATTTTAGATAAAGCCGATATCTATTAAGAAACTTGTAGTGGGCGTGAGAAGGATTACGGATATATAAAGAATGCCGAAATCCGAGTTATAACGAAGAAGTTATGACCTGTCGAAGTTTCGCGACAAAATCGGCACGGGGTCGAATGTCGTAAAAAGTGAGTTTTTGATAAACTACTTTTTAGCCTTAGTGATCTAAACGAAACTCATAGTGTTCGTTAAACCGATAGTAGGTATAAAAAGAACGCCCAAATATGACTTCGTATGAGGAAGTTATGATTTTTCGAAGTTTCAGATTAGCAGAAGACAGCTAAAAAATCGAATTTTAGATCGAGCGATTTTTAGCCGACACGACCTAAACGAGAATCGAAGGTCTCGTCATTAGTAGCACAACGGTAAAAACTCTGACGAAAACAGAAGTCGGATGAAGAAGTTCTGAATTTTTAACGGATTTCCTGTCCCGGTCTGTTAAAAATAATAATTTAAAAATTAAAGTCAAAATTAACCGACGAAGTCTAAACGAAAGTTGTAGAGCGTAATTTTACCTACGCGTGCATATAAAGAACGTCAAAAACGGAGCTCGTATACGAAAGTTATGGATTTTAGAAGTTTTGGCGCGAAAATCGAAAAATTTCGCATGAATAGTGCCAGCCACGTCATCCTTCGCATGCAGCCTCCACGTGGCGTCTTTTGATTGGACCGCAGCCTCGCGTGGCACCCGCTGATTGGTCCGAAGTCGTCATCCCCTTTCCCCATTGGACCGATGTTCGGTCCACTTAGAAGCGTCCACCTGACCGAGCTTCGCATGTAGCCTTCGCAGGAGCTGCTCCGTGTCCGACCTTGCTGAGTCATCCGAATCGTGGCACGTCCGAAGACCGACGCGTGTTTGCTGACTCCTCGCATCCGAAGCCACCTACCTCGCCTCGCATCGGACACCTGGCCTTCGGATCTGCTTCCGCGTGTCCTCGGTGATGACTCCCTTCTCTCGGCCGACTTCGGATTCTCCCCTATAAATAGAGGGCATGCGAGATTGCCCGGGTAACTTTGGGATTTTGCTCTTTTTCACCCCTAAACTCATATTTTTAGCATTTTGATTTCCCCCGAAGCCCCAGGATCATTTCCAATGCCCGGAACACGTCCTGGAGTGCCCGAGAAGCCCGGGAAATTTATTTTTTCGGTTTCGAGGCCCGACCCTCGCAGAGCCCGGTTTCTCAATAAAACTCCCGGTTTTATTAGAAACGATCGTTTTTAGGAAACGAATTGCTGCCCGATTTTCATTAATCAAGTGAGTGTGTAGTTACTTTCACCTTACACATATATATGAAATATTTTTTTTAAAATATGTGCTATGTGTAATTATATTGATTGTTTAATTAAGGTGACTGTTGAATAGATGTTTTATATAAGTTTTAAACTGTATATATATTTTTATCTACAAATATGTTGGGTAAAACATGGGTAGATGAATTAGATGATGTGTGATGAAATAAAAGTGATGATTGGTATCGATGTTTAAGATGATCTAGTCATCTAGCAGAGTATAGACAACGGCCACAGACTATTTTAGATAGTCCAGTGGAACGTTAGTAGACTTGTAATCAGTACGTATGTTTGAACTATATGTTCATAAAGTGTTCTTGAACTATATGTTCATTAGGTGTTTTTGAACTATGTGTTCAACTGTTAGTTCTTCTTTTTGACACTATTACGTGTCGGCGTACGAGAGTACTTTATCAGTATTTTCCCTATACTTTTATTTGGAAGAGCTTTAGAGTCTTTGTTCTTTTATGAAGTGATCGGACTAGCTTCATGAGTTAGTGATATAGATCATGAGTTAAATAGTGGGTGTGTGATGAAAGGTGAGTTGGATAGATGAGATGATCAGTGATATAGATCATGAGTTGAGAGTGAGTGGTGAAATATGGGAAAAGCTTTTACCCAAACGTTGGCGTGAGTGGTGCAATATGAGAAAAGCCCTTACCCAAACGTTGACCCCCGTCATTCAGCAGAGTAGGGATGGCAACCATGGACTGTTCTAGACGGTCTGTGGAACACTAGCAGACTCGCAACCTGTAGGTGTTAATGGACTAGAGTGTTCATTCGTGGTACTCTATTCCCCTCATGAGTGCCTTTAGGGTATGTATGGTTGGAGAAACCCCTTAGTATGTTCATCAGCTGTATGGAAAACCCATTGACATGTATTGCGGGGGGAACACCCGTGGGAAATACCGTCGATGAATAAGAGCTATGGACTTAGCATATGGAAAACCCACTGACATGTATTGCGGGGGGGGGGGGGGGGGGGGACTTTCGTGGGAAATACTGTCGATAAATAAGAGTTATGGGCTTAGCACATGGCAACGATGTGACTTCATGTCTTACTTGACATAAATTGCAGAGGGAAGCAATGTTGTCACTTTATAGGTTGTTTTATGTTAGGATGTCTTGTTTGACATAACTTGCTGAGGGAAAGCAATGTTGTCACCCCGATGTTTGTTTTATTTGACATAACTTGCTGAGGAACCCCCAAAGCAATGTTGTCACCCCTAGTGATAATCCTTAGGCTAGGTCCCTTGTGATAGTTGTTTTAGGGACGTAAAGTGAGGATAATGGGAATGGGTAATTAAGGTTATTTTGGTTGATGAAATTAATAAATTTATTGTTGATTGAGAACATAATAAGTTTATTATTTATTGTGGGTTGAAAACCCTATATGCTCACAAGGCTCCCAAGCCTGACCCACTCAGTTTATTTGTATCACAAGTATCGATACGAAGTTGCTTTACACTGAGAGATTAAAAGAGAAGTAGATCACTAGTGTAATGAATGTAAGTTTTGTTTATGCTTATGTTTTTGTATTGACAATGACATCCCAATGGTTTAAGTGAATAAAATACATTTCTTCGGAAATGATTTGATAACATATTTATTATGTTTTTCTGGGAACAAATTTCGCAACACTTTTAATCAAATGATTACTCTGAAATTATTTCAAAAGCATAAATTAAACCGGTCTTTTCTGGCCGTGAATTTGGGGATGTCACACGTATACATACAATTATTCAATTATTTAGGCAAGATTTGACTTGTACTCTCCCCCAAAAACACTAAAACATTGAAAAAGGTGGGGTATGAAGCTCACCTTGGTTGTCTTTGCTGGGTGATTTGAAGGGTGATGCGGAAGTTTCCTAGCTCCAAAACTTGGAAGATTCTTAAAACTTTAGAGGATTCTAAGAATAATATTTGAGTGTAAATATAGTGAAATCTTAGAATAATCGGAAGAATAGTTATTTAAAGAGGATAAAATACTCACCAAAGAAATCCGGGAATTTCCCTTGAATGGATGAACTTGAAGCTTGAGGGTGTTGAGAGTGTTCTTGGGAGTTTGCTAAATGTGAATGAGAGAAGTGGAATAAGGGAGGAAAGGTTCACGTATCTAAAGGGGAGGATAAGGGAGTGACTTGACACTTGCATGGAGGGCTGGTGGGTAAAGCTTAGTTTCTTTGAATAATACATGTTTTACTGAGATTTGCATAGGAAATGAGAAATTTACATCACATCATAAAGTCAAACTCCTTATCTTCTTAGAAACTCTTTAAAAATCTTTGATAATTATTTTATATAAATAAAATAATTAATTTTGGCATAAAATGGGGGTTTAAAGGGTCTAAGATATGAAAAATATGAGTTTAGAGGTATTCCCGACATCAAAATGCTTTAAAATGATGGAAAAGTCCGAAAATGACAAAAATCTGGAGTCAAGAAGCGAATTCTGAAGTCCCATTCTAATTTCCGGAGCAAGGGGTTTAGGACCAAGAGGGTTCAGGACAAGAGGTTTAGGTCCAAGAGGGTTCAGGACGATAGGTTGTCCAAGAGGGTTCAGGACGAGAGGTCCAGGTCCAAGAGGGTTTAGGACGAGAGGTTCATGTCCAAGAGGGTTCAGGACGAGAGGTTCAGGTCCAAGAGGGTTCAGGACGAGAGGTTCAGGTCCAAGAGGGTTCAGGACGAGAGGTTCAGGTCCAAGAGGGTTCCGGATGAGAGGTTCAGGTCCAAGAGGGTTCCGGACCAAGAGGGTCCTTTTGGGTTTTCTCCTCCGGTTTTGGGCTGTTTTCGACTGAGGAAGGTACATAGAGAGATTTGGGAGAGATTTCACATACTTGGAGAGATTTGGGAGAGATTTCACATACTTGGAGAGATTTAGGAGAGATTTCACATACTTGGAGAGATTTGGGAGAGATTTCACATACTTGGAGAGATTTGGGAGAGATTTCACATACATGGAGAGATTCCATATTCTTGGAGAGATTTGGGAGAGATTTCACATACTTGGAGAGATTTGGGAGAGAGAGATATATAGTGGGAGAGATTGAGAGAGACTTTGCCGGGAGACTTTATTAATGTTTTTCTTCGTAGTTCAAAGACCGTAGACTTAGTTACATCCCATTTTGAGTGCCATACACCCCCGAAGGGTACTTATTAATACTTTATAGAATTGTTACTTCCCTAAATAGATTAGGGTTTTAAATTTTGAACATTTGGGACTTTCGAGTGTTACTTTGCATTAGGATTTATAGTTGTACATTAGTAAACATAAAGAAATACCTACATATAACACTAGTTGAGTTGACCAGATTGACTGGTTGACCTTGACTTGACTTTGACTTGGCCAGAAGGTTGCCGGTTGTCACATAAGCTGAAACTTAGAAAAATCATAACTTCCTCATACGAAGTCAGATTTGGGCGTTCTTTTTACGCATACTCTCGGTTTAACGAACACTACGACTGTTATTTAGATCACCAAGGCTAAAAAGTAGTTTATCAAAAACCCACTTTTTACGTCATTCGGCGCCGTGCCGATTTTGTCGCGGAACTTCGACAGGTCATAACTTCTTCGTTATAACTCGGATTTCGGTATTCTTTATATATCTGGAATCCTTGTCGCGACCAATACAAATTCCTTCGTAGATATTGGGCTTATCTAATATTTATTTTCGATGCTTATTTTTATTCTTAATTAATTAAATCCTAATAATTAGGCATAAAACACATAATTCACATAATAATCACATAATTCCTTTTCATTTCTTCAAAATGAGTTACAAAGGTTGACCTAGACTATTACATCATCATTAATGCCTATCTTAGAAACACGGGCGTTACAATGAGCCTAGTTGGGTTGATGCAATGCATGAAGAACTGAATCAATTCGAGAAATTAGGGGCTTGGAATCTGGTTGAACTGCCCAAAGGAAAGAAGTCACTGGATACCCGCTGGGTTTTTTGCAACAAACAGGACGATTGTGGGGTCATAGTGCGGAACAAAGCACGTTTTTTTCTTCGTGGCTTTCGACAAATTGAAGGACTTGACTACACTGAGGTGTATGCTCCTGTAGCACGTCTTGAAGTTATCTGTATCTTCCTGGTGCATGCTTCCTACATGAAGTTCACTGTATATCAGATGGATGTTAAGACTGCCTTTCTTTATGGAGCTGTGAAAGAGGAGATTTACGTTGATCAGCCTCCCGGTTTCATCAACTCAAAGTTTCCGAATCACGTCTACAAATTGGACAATGCTCTGTATGGGTTACATCAGGCTCCTCGGGCCTGGTACGCAACCCTAACAGATCATTTGCTCGAACATGGTTACACCATAGGCACGATCGATCAGACACTCTTTATAAATCATGTTGATGGAGACATAATTCTTGTTCAGATCTATGTCGATGACATCATTTTCGGTTCAACGAGCCAGAAGAACTGCAAGGAGTTCGAGACGATTATGAAGAAGAGGTTCGAGATGAGTTCCTTGGTGAAAATGACGATGTTTTTGGGTTTGCAAGTACGTCAAAGTTCAACCGGAATTCTGCTGCACCAAGGAAAATACGTTGAAGACATGCGTGAGAGGTTCGGGTTTAAAGACTCAAAAGTTGCCTTGAAGCTGATGGCTGAACGACCCCTGTTGTCTCCAGATCCTGAAAGCGAATCCGTAGATCGGACTGAGTACAGATCGATGATTGGATCCCTGATGTATCTAACTGCGAGCAGGCCGGACATCATGTTCGCCGTTTGTCAATGTGCACGATATTAGGCTAATCCTAAACTCTCTCATTTTATTGCTGTCAAAAGAATCTTTAGGTATCTCAAAGGTAGCCCAAAATTGGGTCTTTGGTATCCTAAAAATTCTAATTTTGATATATATGCATTCGCTGACAGCAATTATGGAGGTTGTGAACTTGACATGAAATCAACGTCTGGGGGATGTAAATTCCTAGGTGACCGTCTGGTGTCATGGCAGTGCAAGAAACAACAGACCGTCTCAACCTCAACGGCGGAGGCGGAATACGTTGCTGCTTCTGCCTGTTGCTCTCAAGTCATTTGGATTCAACATCAATTAATGAATTATGGTTTGAACTTTCTAGAAACTCCAATATTCTGCGATAACGATGCTGCAATTCAGATAGCCAAAAATCCTGTCCAACATTCCAAAACCAACCACGTCGACATCAAAGTTTATTTTATCAGAGATTGTTATGAGCGTCCGCTCATTCGGTTGGAGCAGATCCACACTGATAATAATGTGGTAGATATTTCACAAAACCGTTTAACAAAGCTCGGTTCGTTGTGCTGGTTGGTTTTCTAAAAATGCTATGTTTTGAGGACTGATTTTTGTTTTTAGGTAGTTTAAATTTGCGCATTTAGTTTTCATTCTCTCCCATGCACAAATTTAGGGGGAGAAATAAACAAAAACAAAACAAAAAAAAAACAGAAAATCAAAAATACAAAAATAATGTTAAATCTATTTATTTTTTTCAGAAAATATGAAAAACAAAAAATCAGTGTCTCATGTTATTCTGTCTGCAGGCGATGTGTTGGGAAGTGATATCAACTCAGTGATAACAGGCAAATTTGGTTTGTGTAAGGTACCAAGGCTGAACTGATTTAGACTCTGTGTTCGATGCGCCGGTAGGCACGAAAGATTTAAATGGACCACACTAGGTATAGATTGACATTTAAAAAGGGGACTTGACAAGAAATTGACTTAGATGGTTCCGTTTGGTCTGACAATACGACGTTCGGGTAGATTGAGTAGTGAGATATACATGTGAATCTATGGATACACTAAAGTAATCTGTATCTAGAACTGTGGCGTCACTTTTCCTCGATGTATGGACGCATTTCCTTAATTCTGGTACTGATAGGGCGACTGTGGAATTCCGATAAAGTAGATCAGTAGAAATTTATTTGCTTGCTTTCTTTCTGTTAGTCATATGTTGCCTCCTTTGCGCGATTGGAACATATCCGACCTGGAATGCAACATATGCAACTCTATTTCTGTGCATCTTCTTATCTATGCAATTCTTTCTATCTGTTAGCCATATGATGTCCCCTATGCGTGATCGGAAGATCCGACCTGGGACACATCATATGCACCATTCTATTTCTTAATCCCTCTATCCAGTTAGTCATATGTTTATCCCTCTGCGTGATTGGAAGATCCGACCTGGGTGTACAACATATGCATTCTAAATTTGACTTCCCTCCTAATAATTGTTTGCTCATCTAAAGTAAGGAGTATTCTGGAAGTTCTTGATTACCGGAGTATGTCAAGAACGGGAAACACGTTCTGGCACACCTAAAATTGAACATTCAATAGGTTGTCTTTAGATCTCGCTGCTAAATTTAGGTGGATAACAATATCCGTGGTCGTCGTCAGCTAAATGGTCTTCTAGGAATATTATTTAGGATCATAGGATCAAATGTCTTGTCACCTGTAGTATGTCCTCAATTGTCACAATCTTTCGTGTTTAAGTGGACCACAATACCAGTGATTGACTAGATCTACTCATGAAGGTGGAAGTGCTGAAAAACAGATCAAGGTTGTCCCAGAACATTGATCCCAAAATCACAAAAAGAATATCTGCTTTGGTAAAAAGAAATTTGTGTTAGTTTACTTTATTTTTATTTTTTTATTTATTTAATTTTATTTTTCCTAAAACTTAAAAAATTAAAAAATTTAGTCAAAATTAGTTTATTTTAAATTTTTTAGATTTTATTTTATTTTAATTTTAATTTTTAAAGTCCTCAAAATGTTTTATTTTTAATTAAATATTGGATGTATTGGGTTGGATCAGATGGCCGTGAACCCTTCATCCTCTCTCTCTCTCTACAACTTTTCTCAATTCATCTTCATTTTGTGTTTTCATCCGAAATTGCTTGCTGCATCTTGTAGGTACACCCAAGGCGACTCCATTCATGTTAAACTTAACGAGAATCGACCGTGTTTTAAGGGTTTATTAGATCAAAATCGATTTTTGGCACTGTTGAGTCGTTCACGGCCGTTGAAGCGTTCACGGCCGTGAACCTGTGTGTGGCCGTGAACCCTCTTTTGGACATAAACATTTTTTTTAACTCATTTCATTAAAGCCTAACTACTTGATAAATGAGAAATCTTGTTTTTAATGATTTAAATCTCTTGTTTTCTTACGTGGCTCGGTTGGTGCAGGTCAACAATGGCAGATTTGAAGTTTGCAGACATCCATAACCTTGCCATCTTTTTGGTTGATCCACCAACTACACACAATGACTTCAAGTCCATGATTCATGGATTGAAGAAATGTTGCCTTGTCCATGCCCTCACATCAAGGCCAGTCATTTACCAAGGCTTGATAAAGCAGTTTTGGAGCAAAGTTGTTGTGCTCAGAGGAGAAGATGATGCAGTCTCTGTAGAATCAAACGTCAATGGAAAGAAGATCATAGTGACGGAGCAAATCATTCGTGAAGTATTGCAGATTGATGACCAACCAGGGTTTCCAACCGAGATCTCAATGGAACAAACGAATGGGCTATGAAGGGGTGTTTCCTCCACCAATCAAAAAGCTATTGTCACCTTTTTAGAGGTTCCTAGCTCATGTATTCGTGAGCTGCATCTCTGGATGGAGAGTTGGGGCTGACGAAATCTCACTACTCAACACGGGTGCCATTGCTGCACTCGCCACGGGTCTCAACTTCAACTACTCAAAGTACATTCTAAACGAGATGGTTGGGAATGTGGAAGCGAAGAAAAGAGATAAATTTTTAATGTTCCCAAGATTCTTACAAATGATCTTCAACAGTAAGCATTTGGAGCTTGAAAGAAGAGGAGAAGCATTAGATGTTAAATCCCTTGGTTCTATCACTTTCTGAATCATGAAGCAGAACAGAAAAGGAAAGTTCATGTTCCAAGGGAAATATCCACTTGTGAAGTTTGGCCGATTTGCTGAAGTTAGTGATGCATCTGATTCTGAGGGTTCCTCCGATAATGAAGAGACTGAAGATGGGGTCATTATTGCTTCCGAGCATGAGGAAGAACGTGTTCCTCCTGTTGCAATCGTGGCGGAGGAACACGATCAAATGAAGAATGTGGAGGTTCAAAGTGACTACGATGCTGCGGGTAATGATGATGATGATGATGATGATGATGATGATGATTCGATGAATTTGGGAAATGATGAAATTGGTTTGGATGATGAAAGGGGTGATGATGAGGTGGAGTTTGACTGTGTTGGTGACATGTCTGGCTTTGACGATGTCACGTTCTTCGATTTTGAAAAGAATAATGATGAGTACTGCCCAACGAATGAGGAGCTCAACTCATTCTTAGACAATGTCGATGATGTTGTGAAACACACAATGGAGACAGGGGTAGTTGATGATGTTCTAAAAGTGACGCCTCCTACTTTTGATCAGATGGCCAACACTACAGCGAATATGGATACAACTTCAAGGATTCCTCCCCTTCCTGTTGTTAGTCCAACTCCATTGCGATCTGAAAGTGATCTAGTTTTGAATCTAGACTCCAAGCCTCCCCTGAAACGTAGAAGAGCCGATCCAAGTCCGGGAGTGCTAGATAGGGATCAAGCTCCACTAGTGCAACAACATGCTTCTTCAGCCGCTACACCAACCATACCAGCCCAAGTTGATTCTCAAAAAGGTCCAAGTGATATTAGATCTTCTTATGAAGCTGGGAGCTCTTCAGCTCCTGGGGGTTCTCCTCCAAGACCTGCGCACGACGTTGATTCAGCAACGCTCGCCATGTTTCTTGCTCAACATGATACAGACCCTTCACCTCGTGGAAAAGGAATATCAATCGGTGAAGGAAGCTCAGGAGATGCGGACCCATCTATTGCAGAATTCAAGTCGGAGATCGGTGTATTGAAGCAGACACTTATTGAAAAAGATGTTTTGATTGGAAACCTCGACATGCGAGTTTCCGAGCTTGAAGAAGATAATACTCAAAAGTCAAAACAGATCTTTGACTTGAAAACCCACCTTGGAGCATTGACCGCTTGCTACTTCGACTTAAAGAACAAGTTGGCAATAGAATTTGGCAACAAATTCAAATCCTCTGTCGAAGGATTTAATGCAACCGAGGCTTCTCCCAACGCCCCTGCCCAGTCATTTTAGCAAGATCAGTTTGTAGATCCTCCACCTGTCAGAACCACACAGATTGTTGATCGTTTCGAAAAGGAGCCTGCTCAAGCCAACCCTCGAGTTACACTCAAAAGAGCTCAGAAACCGTCTGCTCCTAAAAAGAAAGCACAATGGCTCTTCATGAAGAATTCCGATGAAAATCTTCATGGAGACCAGCCCAAATTAACGGTGACTGATCTCGAGAAAAGGCGGTTCGGTGACAAGTATGGCAACCGATCAGGAATCAGAATGTGGGGATCACGAAAAACTAAAGTTATGGGCGGTGAAAAGACGAATTGGTAATCCGGAGTACTACAAAGATAAGAATGACTTTTGTTCTTGGACGAAATTCAATCTCACTGAACTCTCAGAAGATCCATTTCATAACCCATCCCAGGATCCTCAGGCTACTGCTTTCAAGCTGTTCTTAGAGAATCAAGTCAAAAGACAGTTTGCTGGGATGAAAACTGCGAATTCATTTGTGAGGAAAGACAAGGATGTGCTCGATCCCAGAACCAATGAGCCTATGAAGATAGTGATGTGGCCTCCAACTAAACAAACGGAAGAGATTCCTATTGTCCAATACTATCAAGATGGATCTTTGGACAATATGGAATTTCGGGCATTCGATGAGGCCATAGCCACAGCAGTGATCAAGTTTCCACATGGTGTCCACCGTCTTATTGACGCGAAGGATCTCCTAAGGTTCAGGGAACGGGACATACACACCTTGGCTCGCCATCAAATTGTCTGCAAATCTGAGCTTCTGGAGCCGGCTGCCAAGGGGTTTACAAGCATGGTCGCTACAATTATTGAAAAGCAGATGTGGCTTGGGGCAATGGGAAAGTCGGATGTGCTGCTGATCGAAAAGGACTAAGTTCATGCTAGCCTCAAACCAAGAGGGAGACTGTTAGGTCACATTTAGATGGTTTGGGCTAGGCATTTATCTTGTATAGGTCCTGATTAGGGTTTGGTCATGTGTTTAGGTGTTTACGGCTGGTTGTTCACGCTTGTAAGGTGTTCACGGGCGTGAACATGTTCACGACCGTGAACCTGTTTGCGGTTGGTCGTGTCCTATAAATAGTTGTCAGTCCTGTCACTGTATAAAGACGTGGTGTCAGACGTGTATGTGTGTGTTCCAAGTGTACTAGACGTTTACGGTTGAATACAACATGTGCATTGTTGGAACTTCTTTGCTTCTACTCCTTATTATTCTTACTGTTTTGCATCTTGATTGTGTTTGATCACTGGTTGGTTCGCGTTAGTAGAACTTACATTGTTTTATTTTGAATCCCGATTACTCATTACAAATACAAAATCGTGGTTTTTGGAAAGAAAATAAGTAGTATTACCTGTGATGAAGATGATAGAGGTCAGCAATCACAGCAATACCAGGAGGAAGAAGATGATTTTGTTGATCTTGGAGATGAAGAAGACAATGACAACCAATGCCGATCAGAACATCAGACTCAGACAAGTCAGTCAACCGGGAGTCAAGGTACACAACAAAAAACCCAAACCGCAGGTGCTAAGCCTTTATATTATGAAGTTACATTCATTGGTGCTCGTTGCAGTAAAAATCTAGGGGGTTCTAAAAAGTGGGTCTGTAAACATTGTTACGGAACATTCACTAGCTTGTACACATGAATTTATATTCATTTTTCTGGTGCTCAACCTGGAAAAAGACCTGAAATTAAGAGGTGTCCTATTGTACTGAAAGACCGAGAAACTTATGAAAGGTTGCAAAAGAAGGTGAAATAGGCTGAAAAGTCAGGGGTCTCTAAATCACAAAGAAATTATGTTTTAACAAAGAAACCAAGTTTAAGCTCTAAAAAATAGATATAACAATCTTTTGCAATAATGGAGAGAAATGTGGTTGAGTTGATAACTTTGAGGGCCTTATGTGCTAATGAGATTCCATTTAATGTTTTGCAGAATCATCAATTTCGTGACATGGTAAACACATTAAGAAAGGCAACTGAAGGTTATAAAGCGCCATCAAGTAAGAAAGCAAGAACTGTTTTACTAGACAAAATGTGTCAAAGATGTTGAGAATGACTTAACACCGTTTAAAGATACATGGTATTCATATGCTATTTCTGTCGTATCTGATGGGTGGTCAAACATAAAACATAAACCATTGCTCAATGTTCTTGCTGTAAAAAGTCGAGGTTCTATGTTTATGTATGCCACTGACTTTTCTGGAGTTGAGAAAATAGGTAAAGCAATTGCTCAATTTCTAAGCCAAATGATTGATTCTGTCGGCCCAAGTAATGTTCTCAGTGTTGTGACGGACAATGCCGCCAATTGTAAAGCTGCTGGAAAGGAAGTGAAAAAGGTGTACAAGCATATTTTTTGGTCACCATGTTGTGTTCATACCTTAAACCTGACTTTTAAAGATTTTGCAAGCGAGTTTATTTGGTTACAAGACACATATAAAAAGGGGAAAATGATTGTTAAAAAATTTCTGAATCATGGACAGGCTTTGTCCATTTTTAAGGAGACTTCAAAGTTGGAGCTTTTGAAGGTTGCAAAAACCCGATTTGCTTCTCACTGCGTTTTGTTGAAGAGGTTATTCACTTATAGAGAGACACTATCTACATCAATTGCTCATAATTCGTGGAGAGATTGGGTGAAACACGGAGATGAACAAACTAGAACAATTGGATAGCTTGTTGTTAATCATATAAGAGATGATAACTTTTGGGTCGAAGTTGAAAATATTTTACGCATCACGAAGCCAATTTATCAGTTGATCAAATTTTGTGATAGTGAAGGTCCAAAGTGGGCGAAATATATGAAAAGATGGATAATATATTGGGAGAAATACAAGATGTGATGAAGGAAAATATGCATGCATCGTATTTCCCTCAAGTACAACAAATTGTATTGAACAGGTGGGAGAAAATGAGCATACCATTACACTGTTTAGGATTTGCTTTAACTTCACGGTTTTACGATACCTGTTATCTTGAAACATTAGCACCGGGTGGAACTCATAGAAAAGCATCTAACCATGATAAATAAGTTATACAAGGTGTAATGGAAGCATTTAATCACATTTATGAAAATAGAGACAAAGATTGATTGTTGCGAGAACATTTTGCCATATTTAACATGAAGAAGGGTATTTATTCTCTACTGGCAGCTCAAATGGATGCAGTTACTATGGAAGCAATTGGTTGGTGGTCTACTTATGGTGTGGAAACACCGGAGTTAGCTGACGTGTCATTGTCTTCTGACGCAGTTACAATAAGTAGCTCTTCAGCCGAAAGATATTGAAGCACTTATTCCTATATTCACAACGTGAAGAGAAACTGACTAAGCTGTAAAAGGGCTGACAAACTTGTTTTTGTACATTCAAATATTCGTTTGAGTTCAAGGTTTTCTGAAGAATATAAAGAAGGGCCATATAAGAAGTGGGATATGGATCCCAAATCTACAGACTTGGATGTATCAAGGCTAGAAGACATGGAATGGGAATATCTCGAGCAAGACGAAGATAATGGCCAACGAAAAAAACAAAGGGTGGAGTAGTGGATTAAGTTACACGTTTGAGTTTTAAGTTTTAAGTTTATGTTTTATGTTTTGACTTGATGTTTGTTGGATTTGATGTAATCTGTTTTGAATTTTTGATGTTTGTTTGATTGTAAGTTTTAAGTTTATCTAATATGTTTTGAATTTTTGTACATAGTACCACAATATTTGGTACATCGTACCGAAGCGTGCTGAAGCGTACTGACATGAGTCTACCCCCTCGTACCGAATTTCAGGAACCTAGCGAATTGCATACCGCGTACCCATACCCATACCAATGCGTACCGTGAATTATGTGACTATGATATATATATATATATATATATATATATATATATATATATATATATATATATATATATATATATATATATATATATATATATATATATATATAGTTCAGAAGGGGTCTGCAAGAAAGGTCTTCATGTCCGGAGACCTTAGTCCATGTCTTGTAACGCACAAACATTTTGACGTTTGCAGACGTCTGCCAACTTCTAAAAAACAAACACATTTCAAATTTTCGCAGACCTAAATGTCTTCCCATCCGCAGACACAAATGTTCAAAAAACGTTTCTTACAAAAAAAAAAGCAAAACTTGACCCTTCTAACTGTTAAATCTTATAAATAAAACTATATATATATATATATATATATATATATATATATATATATATATATATATAGAGAGAGAGAGAGAGAGAAAGAGTGCAACTAAGGTAGGTCCAATGATCGTTCTTTTAATTTATCTAAAATTTCTATAAAAAATTTTTAGTGACTTACCTTACAAAAAGTTTAGAAACTATCATACTTATAAAATCTATAAATTTGTATAGAAAATTTTTTATAGCAAAATTAATGAACAATGTAGTTTTCTATTCTAGAATTGTTAACTAATAATTTTTATATATATATATATATATATATATATATATATATATATATATATATATATATATATATATATATATATATATATATATATATAATCGTTCTTAATATAACCTTAAAAAATCAATATATAACCTATTAAATATAATATTATGTGGCATAGAGGAGTTGGTGTATATTGTAGGTTAGAGACTTGCAATGACGGGTGTCGGGATGGAGTAGTTTAACTGCCGGTTGCATGACGGCACGTCCACACGCATAATCATGGACCCCGCCAACATCTACTTATAGTTTATTTCATAAATTGTAATTGAATAATAATAATAATAATAATAATAATAATAATAATAATAATAATAGGAATAATAGTAATTGAATAATAATAATAATAATAATAATAATAATAATAATAATAATATGGATTTTTTAATGTTTGCCCTATGACACATATAGGCTACGTTTGCGGGTAGAACAAAACGGGACAAAACATAACTAAATTTTTTGATAAACCATTGAGAAGCATAGGACTGAGATAAGTTGCTCCGTCGACCAACTCCAATGGAACCATTAGTCTCACCCAAAAGGATGGAAAACAATAGAACAAAAATAAAAATGACACGAAAACCGTTATCATCTAGCATCCGTCTCATTGGATTCAATCTTCCACAAACCCCAATGTAACTCAAATGATAAAAAAAAAGCCCTAAACGCTCATGACCCCCTTCCCCGATGATGCATCGTTTACTTTGTCAGACTTAAGTGTGCATATATTGCTACAAAATTTATTTTAGTGTCCCTAATTGTTCCTCATTTCATTTAAAACTAATGTGTATTTGATCGATGAATCAAGAGTATTTAGGTGATTAATCAAGTATTATGACGCTAAAAATTAAGGCTAATGGTTTATTATTGTTATTCAATCAATGTCTAAACAAAATAGATAGTTTTTCCTGTTTGGAAGTGAAAGAACAAAATATTTAAATAAGATAGCCAATCGTCTTTATTCCGATGTAAGAAATTATATCAAATCGTCCACTGAAAACAACTTCTCCGACGTTGAAACAACTGTCGAAATAGTAATGACACTAAAATAAAGGTCTGAAGATGGGATGGTGGTGAAGGACACCGATTGGGATTAATAGGATATCATCATTGAAATCAGGCGACAATGGTTAATTATAGGGATGAATGATGGGAAGTGCATAAAAAACGATATATGAGTAAAAAAGTGAAGATGTTACAGCGGTGAGTGTGGTGATTTGGAAGCCTACGATGCGTAGCATATATGTGTTTAATTTTATACGATTTTATTCAATAAAATTATCAAAATAGTATATGAGATGTCTTATTTATTATTATTTTATGATTAAAAATGTTATATAAAAGTTTATATAAATCTATGTAATTATTGAGGGCAATACGGTAATTTGAATATTTTGTGCCACTGTGATCGAAGCCTACCAAACGTTACATAATAAATTAGTCATGGCTTCTTCAGTCCAATCTTTTTAAGTTCAATTCCATCCCATCCCATCTAATCCATATATCAATCGTTAAAAAAAATTATAACTATGAAAGATATTTTTATTAGAACTAACCTTCCATATAATTAGTTCCTATTTTTTTCTTTTCCATATTTAGGTTTTATTATCCCCTCCTAAAGTTGCCTTCTTTCATATATAAAGTTTCCATCCGTTTACATATAAGGGAAATTAGATAATCTAACCACATTCTAGCACATTTTAGCCTATTATTAACAAAACTAACCAAGTAATTTTTTTTTATGAAAACTAACTACTAGATTAGGAATGACCATTTCGGACCGCAAATAAACGGTCTAAGCTAAATGATATATATATATATATATATATATATATATATATATATATATATATATATATATATATGTGATGCGACCTTGGTTCCGACCACCTAGAGGATGAAGGCTGAGTTCGTCAGAGAGGAACCTGAGAGGTCACAAAGAGAGAAAGTCGCCAGCCGTTCTCCGGGAGGAGGTCTCGGGAAAACGCTCTGACAGTCAAGTTAGTAGTGTATTCGAGAGTAAGGGTTGAGAATCGGGAGAGATAACTTACCCTTCAAGGCGAAGTGGTGGTCCTTTTATACCGAGGATCCTCCTCGGTCCGTACGAGGATCAAGGACTGCAGTCCCGACATGATCTGTTGTCCTTATTGGTGAGTCGTGTTCCTCGTTGTGTCAGCTCCAGGCGATAATGCTCTGGAGGTGCTCATTGTCGCCTGGATCCATTATCCTTGTCCTGTAGTGGAAGGTGACCCTTGGTGGGGGTGGGCCTTCCATGCGGTCGTCCCACTGGGGCACCTAGCTTCTGGGGATCCGTTGGGTGGCCATGTTGGGGATCTGCTAGGGTGGCCAGGCTGGGTCCGGCCGAGCCTCGCTAGAGATCCCTCACCGGGGAGCACCTTTATTCCTCGCCCGCTCTGAGGGGCATATCATCAAGTCCCCCAATCCAGAAATCATAGCATTTGCTAGCTAGATATGATGTTCTCGGCTTAACTGTTGGTACACGTGTCGCGACTTTGCTTGGTCGTCGCTTCAGTTTCGGCGATGTGACTGATCGACGTGTGTCACACCCCAAAAACCGGAACGGCGGAATCGTTCGGGGGTGGAGGACGTCATGTACAGTATCACAACAATGCATAATAGTAAACAAGCAACAACATCATCCATTGCATTAATAATATAATTTAATACAAGTGTGTTCTGTAAAGTTTAATAGACACCAAAAAGTAAATCAAAATATGAGATGAGTCTTGAATGTGCTCCATCTTCTCAAAAGCCTGGCATCGGTACCTGTCTACTGATGACCTGATAATACAAGTTATTTTGAAAGAGAGGATCAGCTTTAAAGCTAGTGAGTTCATAAGTATTTTAGTGTCATTGTTTGTATGAAAGTGTTAGTAAGTACTTGATGTAAATGTTTGTAAATGTTTGAATCTCCTAGAAAACCCTATGTTTTCTACTAAAAGTAGCATTCTACCAAGGCATCAAATGTTTGTATGAAAATTTTTGTAATTGTTTGTAAATGTTTGTAAATGTTTGTAAATGTTTGAATCTCCTAGAAAACCCTATGTTTTCTACTAAAAGTAGCCTTCTACCAAGGCATCAAATGTTTGTATGTGTAACTCTTGTAAGAGTATGTATTTTCCCAATTCTAACTATCATTAACCAAAAATATAGTTTTTACATTACGGTTCATTGTGAGAAGATCACAAAGTGAATGCAATGGGGAAATAAAATAGTACTGTAGTGTTGTATTAAGGAACTACTGCTGTACTAACTACTTTAAACCAATTGTTATTTAAAATACCATGTGATATGCATGTACCATACTACCGACTAAAAACACGACGATGAAAGACGTCGGAAGAAATGACATTTGGCACCCGTAGACTTGCAAGTCCCACTGTAGCGAGCATCAAAGTGTAGGATAGTCAATCCAGTATAGATCTATACACAAATTCAACGCTCTCCTTCTAGGAGACTCTGGATAAAAAACAAGCCATGACAGGTGATGCCATGCCCCGTTACGAGGCTCACATAACTGTTATAATGTTCTTGTCTATGTATTGTATGTACTAGCTGTATTGTATGTTCTCTCTTTGTCTAGTATGTATGTATGTTCTCTCTGTTTCTCATAATAGTATGTTCTCTTGTATAATGTATAGTATGTACTAGCTGTATTGTATGTTCTCTCTCTGTCTAGTATGTTATGTTTGTTTCTCATCACTACATGTTATGTTTGTTTCTCATCACTATATGTTATGACTCATGTATGAACTGACTCATTGTATGTTTCATTGTTCTAGTAATAGTATTTGTAACTTCCTAAACTATACCTATTATAGTTTACTAGCAATGTTGTTTGTATAAATGAACATGTTTGTATACCTTTGCTACCCAAAGGTATGGAACTGAAAGAAGTAACTTTTATATCTATATACATATACATAGTATATAACTAGGATTCAAACGACCTTCAGACAAATAACTGATACCCTAAGTCCACAACCAAACAAGGAATAGGAAGCAAGGCGAGCTATCAGTCCTAAGTCCTTTCAATCCTACTTATATAACTATATCTATATAGATACACATTTGAGAAAGTATAAGTTTAAAAGAGTTTGAATAGAAAGTATTTAACATGTAAAAGAGTTTGCAGAACAGTTTGAAGTAGTTTAATTGATAACATAGTTTGAAAAGTAAGAAATCCACTTGTTTGGTAGTTATTAATCACATGTGATTGATATAATAACTATAATAGTTCAACTTGTATTCTCCCCCATAAAAGTATTTAAAATCATATAAAAGATTGATTAAGGGGTATGAACTCACCTATAGTGAGTGGTTTGGAAGAACGGATGGTATAGGATGCTAAGTGTCAAGTGAAGACTTGAGCACACACACGGATCCTATTTAACATATAATAACACATATATGTATCCAATTAGTCAATTAACAACTAATTTATCAAGTAAAGACACCCTAAAACATGGATAACACTTTGATTCAAGTGCTAGAAGTACCAAGGGTTGCATCTAAGGGTTGTAAAGCCATTTAAAGGATTTTTCGGTCCAAGTGGTATGTTTCTTGGATTTTTCGGTACATATGGTTTTCGGTCCAAAGAGGTTTTCGGTCCAAATGGTTGGCCGAAAACTCATGATGTTTGATGCATAAGGTGATTTCCAAGGGCTTTCAACAATCAATGAAGTGTTCTAGACTCAATACTAAGTATTAGGAAAGGCTTAAAGTCATTTTGCACCCTTCATAAGGGTTTTTGGTCTAAGGAGATGCACTAGACCGAAAAAACCTTTTGTTCTTGGATAAATGATGATTTCAAGGCCCTAAATCAAGTATCCTTACTAGATAACAAGTATAGGAGATAGATACTTACAATATGGAAGCAAAGAAGGGTGTTTTCGGCCCAAAACAGTAGTGTGTGTTCTTGGTGTTCTTGAAGATCTAACCCGAAAGAGATGATTTCATGGATGAAATCAAAGGGTTGTACTAGATAAAGCTTTGTAACAACAAATCAAATGGAAAGAATTCTTACAATTTTGAAGATCAAAGTGAAGAACTCGATGATACTTGAGAGAGAATGGATGTTTCTAGCTTTGAAAAGGAAAGAATGATCCAAATGATCATGAAATATACATGTAGGATGGGGCTTTCGGTCATCTTGACCGAAAACTCTAAGGTCTTGACCGAAAACCCCTTTTTGAGGAGGTTTTCGGTTTGCTTCATGACTAGCACTTCAACCAATTCATCCTAACACTGATTCCTTTGATGTACTAAGTTTAGAATATTCGAATAGACTCCAAATAGGGCTAAAAGTTAACAAACAAGACTAACTCTGATAAATTTGAATGTTTATACAAGCTAGAAATTTCGGATTGTCACATCATCCCCCCGTTAGAAGGAATTTCGTCCCGAAATTAGAGTTTAAGCAAATAAGTAGTTACGAATAACTAAGCAAAAAGATGAGGGTACTTTAGTTTCATCTGATCCTCTCGTTCCCAAGTGAATTCAGGTCCTCGGTTGGCGTTCCAGCGAACCTTCACTATCGGGATACGGCTTTGCTTTGTTTGCTTGACCTCTCGGTCCATGATCTCTACAGGTTCTTCCACGAAGTTGAGGCTCTTGTTGATCTCGATTTCGTCAAGTGGGATTACAAGAGTCTCGTCGGACAGACACTTTTTCAAGTTCGAGACGTGGAAAGTAGAATGTACGTTACTGAGTTCGCGTGGTAAGTTGAGTTTGTAAGATACCGGGCCGATTCTAGCGAGAATCTCGAAAGGCCCTATGTATCTTGGATTTAGCTTTCCACGCTTTCCGAAGTGTATCAAGCCTTTCCAGGGTGAGACCTTCAATAGAACACGGTCGCCCACCTGGAATTCCAACGGTTTCCTTCGTTTATCTGCGTAGCTTTTCTGTCGGTCTCTAGAGGCTTTCAATCGTTCACGAATCTGAATGATCTTCTCTGTCATTTCCCGTATGATCTCCGGTCCAGTGAGAGTGCAGTCAGGAACTCGTCCTTTAGCTAACTGGGTGTCACCCACGTCAGCCCAACATAGAGGGGATCTACACTTTCGTCCATAGAGGGCTTCGAATGGAGCAGCCTTTATGATCGTGTGATAACTGTTGTTGTAGGAAAATTCGACAAGGGGTAAATGAGTATCCCATGCTTTCCCAAAGTTGATCACACAGGCTTGCAACATATCTTCCAAGGTTTGGATAGTCCTCTCACTTTGTCCGTCGGTCTGTGGATGATAGGCTGTACTCATGTCCAGCCTAGTTCAGAGGGAACTTTGTAGCGACTGCAAGAACCTCGAAGTGAATCTACTATCTCTGTCTGAGATAATGGATATGGGAACACCATGCAATCGTATAATCTCCCGTATGTAGGTTCTTGTAAGCTTCTCCATCTTGTCTGTTTCTTTGATAGGCAGGAAGTGTGCGGACTTGGTCAATCTATCGACGATGACCCATATGGTATCAAGCCCACCCGTTGTCTTGGGCAACTTGGTTATGAAGTCCATAGTTATCCGCTCCCACTTCCATTCCGGTATCTCCGGCTGTTGTAGAAGACCTGAGGGTTTCTGGTATTCGACCTTGACCTTGGCGCAAGTAAGGCATTTACATACGAAGGTAGCAATCTCTGCTTTCATGTTTGGCCACCAGTATAGCTTTTTAAGATCCAGATATATCTTATCTGAACCTGGGTGGACGGAATAACGAGTGTTATGTGCCTCGGTCATGACCAAGTCTCTCAAACCACCGTGTTTCGGTGTCCAGATCCGATCCATGAAATATAAGGCTCCGCCACCTTTGACTTCCAAGTTCTTATCCATCCCTCTCAGGGATTCACTCGCCACATTTTCAGGTTTCAAAGCGTCGAGCTGAGCCTCCTTAATTTGCGTGGACAAGTGTGAATGGATAGTCATAGTCAATGATTTGACTCTACGACCAGAGTATTCTTTCAGACTTAGGGCGTCAGCTACTACGTTGGGTTTACCCGGATGATAATGAATTTCGCATTCGTAATCACTGAGTAGCTCGACCCACCGTCGTTGTCTCATGTTGAGCTCCTTCTGGTCGAATATATGTTGTAGGCTTTTGTGGTCTGTAAAGATAGTGCTTTTTGTACCATACAGGTAGTGTCTACAGATCTTCAGAGCAAACACAACTGCTCCTAGCTCAAGATCGTGAGTGGTGTAGTTCACCTCGTGTGTCTTCAGCTGTCTCGAGGCATAGGCGATGACCTTACCTCGCTGCATCAGAACACATCCGAGCCCTTGATTTGACGCATCGCAATAGACAACAAAGTCTTTTATCCTTCGGGGAGGGATAGTATTGGTGCGGTGCACAAGGCTTGCTTGAGCGTTTGGAACACTCTCTCCTGCTTCTCTTCCCAGTCAAAGGCCATGCCCTTCTGGGTCAGTGTTGTAAGAGGTTTCATAATTCGGGAGAAGTTCTGAATGAACCTGCGATAGTAGCCAGCGAGGCCTAGAAATTGACGAATTTCGGTAGGCGTCTTCGGTGCTGACCAGCTCTCAATGGCTTTGATTTTGGAAGGGTCCACGTGTATTACTTCTTTGCTAACCACGTGCCCTAAGAATTCGACTCTTCGGATCCAAAATTCGCATTTCGAGAACTTCGCATAGAGCTTCTCCGAACGCAACGTTTCTAAGACTAGTCGCAGATGTTGACTATGCTCCTCCTTACTCCGAGAGTAGATAAGTATGTCATCGATGGAGACGATAACGAACTGATCCAAGTAAGGACGACACACCCTATTCATTAAATCCATGAATACTACGGGCGCGTTGGTTAATCCGAACGGCATCACTACGAATTCATAGTGCCCATAACGAGTTCGGAAGGCTGTCTTCGGGACATCCTCCCCTAGCACTCGTAGTTGGTGATATCCGGATCTTAGATCAATTTTTGAAAAAGAAGTTCGCCCCTTGCAGTTGATCAAATAAATCGTCAATACGAGGCAGAGGATAACGATTTTTGACGGTCAGTTTGTTGAGCTCCCTGTAGTCGATGCACATACGAAACGATCCGTCTTTCTTCTTGACGAACAAGACTAGAGCTCCCAGGGTGAGAAGCTTGGTCTTATAAATCCCTTGCTGAGCAGTTTGTTAAGTTGACAGGACAGTTCTTGCATCTCTACAGGTGCTAGACGATAGGGCAATTTGGCTACTGGGGTAGCCCCTGGAACTAAGTCGATTCTGAACTCGACTTGACGTTGCAGAGGTAATCCTGGGAGTTCTTCTGGAAATATGTCGGGAAAATCACGTAGTACTGGAATGTTCTTAATGTCTTTCGCTTCTTGGCTCACATCGACAACATGAACGAGGAATGCTCGATATTCCTTTCGAAGGTATTTATGGGCTTGAATACTCGAGATGAGGCGAAGGTTAGTGCCGGGTTTGTCGCCGTAGATTTCTAGAGTTTCGCTAGACGACAGATTAAGGCGAACAGCCTTTTCATAACACATGATGTCGGCACGATGCAGACTCAACCAATCCATGCCGATAATGACGTCGAAACTTTTAATTAAGACCGACATGAGGTCGATCGAAAATGAATGACTATCTAGAGTTAGGGTACACCCTATGTATATGCAGCTAGTACTCTCTGTCTTTCCATTAGCCATTTCTACAGTGAACGGTTCTTTAAGTGCTCGTGATTTTTGCTTAAGTAAATGAGCAAATTTTTGGTTCACGAAACTCCTCTCCACACCACTATCAAACAATATGCATGCATAAGAGTTATCGAGGAGAAACGTACCAGTGACCTCTGTAGGGTCGGCAACTGCTTCCTTGTGGCCTATAGCCAGAACTCTTCCCACTCCGCCGGTGATCCCTGCCTTAGGGCAGTTCCTCTTGTAGTGGCCCGCCTCGCCACAACCGTAGCAAGCTTGGCCCACACCAACGTCGGGGACTTGGGTGATTGGCTTCGCCGGAGCCTTGCAGAAATGGGCAGTGTGCCCCTTCCTGTTGCAGTTAGAGCACTGCATTTCTCGGCAGGATCCGATGTGGTGAAAGTTGCATTTGTTGCACTTGGGAAAACTTCCAGCGTACTACTTTACCGGAGTAGAAGCGACAGGTGCTATCGTAGCATGAACTGCCACGACCTGCTGCTTTTTGGCAGCCTTCTTCTTCTTCTTGTCATCCCAGAACTTCCGCTTGGAATCAGCGGATTTGGAGGGTTCTGAGATGGCTAGGGTCGTTGTTGCGGTCGGGGTACGGACCCCATGGTCAATGAGCCGCTGTGCCAACCGCTTGGCACTATCGAATGTAGTGGGGTTTGAAGCTAAAACATTCCCCTGAAATGGAGGCACCAGCCCCTAGATGTACCTCTCTATTTTCTTTCCCTCTGTGTGAACCATGTTGGGACAGAGGGCCACCAGCTCGCTGAACCTGGCGGTATAGGAAACTATGTCGGAGCCCTTCATGGTTAGGCTCCATAGTTCCTGTTCCAATTTCTGGATCTCGCCCCTCGGGCAGTATTCCTCAATCATCAGCTCTCTAAGAGCTTCCCAGCCTATAGCATTAGCCACCACTAGAGATAGTGACTTGACATGGCTATTCCACCATGTCAGGGCTTTTTCCTCGAAGGTGCAAGCAGCGAACTTGACCTTGCTCCCTTCTGGACAGGAGCAGATTTCGAAAACCGATTCGGTCTTCTCGAACCATTGCGAGAGGGCAATGACTCCGCCAGTCCCTCTAAAGGACTTCGGCTTGCAGTTGGTGAAGTCCTTGTAGGATCACTCTATCAAGCGCATGGGGATTTCACCGTGAGTAGAATGAACAGGTGTTCCTCCTCCAGTGGAACCGAAAGAATGATACTAAGCCATGGCTGTTGCCACAGCCGCAGCTACTGCAGCATTTAGAGCTGCCGTATCGATTTGATGAGAAGGTGGTGTTGCAGTTACTGGAGGATTGCGTCTTGTTGATCGGCGTGGAGGAATCTTTCAACTATAAGTTTATAAAGATGACAATACGGGTAAGAATAGAGAAATTGATGAGAGTGACTCATGAACTAACTCTTCGTAGCCCAACAACACAATTGAATGGTATGATTGAATGTAGATCTAGTACTACCAGATGATAGCATTTGGATAATAATTTTCATGAGATTAGATATCTGTCAATAATACTGGAATTACAGATGTAACAAGTTCGGGAAAAATGACCTAGAAGTAGGCCTTACATCAACCAAGATGGGAAAATTTTGATAGAACTACGACCTAATCAAGACCTAACAGGTCCAAGTTTTAACAAAGATAGGAAATTAGACTAGAGTTTTACATAACTAAGTTATATCCAAAAGAGAAGGTTGAGTAGGCTCTATCTACGACGAGAACCACTCGAATGAGTCCTTGATTCAGGCAGACGGCGCTCTATGTCTCGCATGCGCCTTTCATACATTGACTGCCTAGCCCGAAGTTCCCTAACTTCAGCTTGGGATGCAGCTAGCTGTTGCTGCAGAGTCCCATTGGTTATCCTAGCCTCCATAGCTACCTCGAGTTGGCGAATGCGGACCGTGTTAACGCCAGAGTTGGCGTCAATCTCCACGACTCGGTCGATAGTTGCTCGACCTTGCTCGGTGTTCCGAGAAATCCTACGGACCATGATGGGCAGGACTTGGTCAGCTGAACCTCCCTCGTTTAGGTTGTAAAAGCTTCTGTCCCCATTGTAGGGAATGGGTTGACCCTGTTCCTGACTCCATCTGTTCAAGCTTGTAGCCCACAGAGGTGTGAATCCTTGAAATGCTGGACGAGGGTTTGGGTTTGGAGCTACTGGGGGTAGGTTATTGACTTCTGGCTTTGAGTCAGAACCATCAGAAAAGCCTTCAGCATAGTGATCATCCAAAGGGATTGGGTGATCATCTTCTGGCTCTTCTCCCAGCCATCCTGCATTGCCGTTGTTGGGATAGTACGGGTCTCCGGGGATATGGAATCCAGCCATGATATCTACGCGAGAAAAGGGGTATAAGAAATAACTAAATAGACGAACTAATTAGATAATTCTAAGATGATCTTTATCAGTTACTTCAATACTTGTTTAGTGCATACCAGTTATATGTACTCAAAACAGGATATACCTTCGAATAAGTGACCCTAACTCTAAGCCCACAACCAATCAAGGAACAGGAAGAAAAGCAATGATCACAGATTCTAAGTCTATGACATCCTAGTCACATATAACCTTAGCGTATCCACTTAGCAACTATTGACCTACTGATAAAGACCTTTTTAGTTCTCAGGTAAGTAATTATAGTAACACAAAATACTCCTATAGTATTTTAAGTTTATGTTTTGTTCTAATGTTTTCGTTGTAGTATTGTTGGTAAGTTTTTAGACTTGTTGCAACCTCACAACCACTCTTAGGCACATGCTAGTCACTTCTCGGATAATATAGTTGATCAGGCTATATCTTCCCAGACTTGACTATATGTCTCTAAGTCTAATTGTGCTGTCCAACAATCGTAATACTTTTGTTTTGTCCTAGTGACACTGATTTTAGTATGAATGCAGGTAGGTATACTTGGTTAAATATTTTATTATTTAAAAGTATAACTCTTGGTCAAAGTATTTTAATCCCGTTGTGTTTATAGTTTGTATATCTTTTATGGGTTGATATACTCGATTCACTATAAACAATGCTCTGATACCAATCTGTCACACCCCAAAACCGAAACGGCAGAATCGTTCGGGGGTGGAGGACGTCATGTACATTATCACAACAATGCATAGTAGTAAACAAGAAACAACATCATCCATTGCATTAACAATATAATTTAATACAAGTGTGTTCTGTAAAGTTTAATAGACACCAAAAAGTAAATCATAATATGAGATGAGTCTTGAATGTGCTCCATCTTCTCAAAAGCCTGACATCGGTACCTGTCTACTGATGACCTGAGAATACAAGTTATTTTGAAAGAGAGGATCAACTTTAAAGCTGGTGAGTTCATAAGTATTTTAGTGTCATTGTTTGTATGAAAGTGTTAGTAAGTACTTGATGTATAAGTTTGTAAATGTTTGTAAATGTTTGAATCTCCTAGAAAACCCTATGTTTTCTACTAAAAGTAGCCTTCTACCAAGGCATCAAATGTTTGTATGAAAATGTTTGTAATTGTTTGTAAATGTTTGTAAATGTTTGTAAATGTTTGAATCTCCTAGAAAACCCTATGTTTTCTACTAAAAGTAGCCTTCTACCAAGGCATCAAATGTTTGTATGTGTATCTCTTGTAAGAGTATGTATTTTCCCAATTCTAACTATCATTAACCAAAAATATAGTTTTTACATTACGGTTCATTGTGAGAAGATCACAAAGTGAATGCAATGGGGAAATAAAATAGTACTGTAGTGTTGTATTAAGTAACTACTGCTGTACTAACTACTTTAAACCAATTGTTATTTAAAGTACCATGTTATATGCCTGTACCATACTACCGACTAAAAACACGACGATGAAAGACGTCGGAAGAAATGACATTTGGCACCCGTAGACTAGCAAGGTGTAGGATAGTCAATCCAGTATAGATCTATACACAAATTCAACGCTCTCCTTCTAGGAGACTCTGGATACAAAACGAGCCATAACAGGTGATGCCATGCCCTGTTACGTGGCTCACATAACTATTGTAATGTTCTTGTATATGTATTGTATGTACTAGCTGTATTGTATGTTCTCTCTCTGTCTAGTATGTATGTATGTTCTCTCTATTTCTCATAATAGTATGTTCTCTTGTATAATGTATAGTATGTGCTAGCTGTATTGTATGTTCTCTCTCTGTCTAGTATGTTATGTTTGTTTCTCATCACTACATGTTATGTTTGTTTCTCATCTCTATATGTTATGACTCATGTATGAACTGACTCATTGTATGTTTCATTGTTCTAGTAATAGTATTTGTAACTTCCTAAACTATACCTATTATAGTTTACTAGCAATGTTGTTTGTATAAATGAACATGTTTGTATACCTTTGCTACCCAAAGGTATGGAACTGAAAGATGTAACTTTTATATCTATATACATATACATAATATATAACTAGGATTCAAACGACCTTCGGACAAATAACTGATACCCTAAGTCCACAACCAAACAAGGAACAGGAAGTAAGGCGAGCTATCAGTCCTAAGTCCTTTCAATCCTACTTATATAACTATATCTATATAGATACACATTTGAGAAAGTATAAGTTTAAAAGGGTTTGAATAGAAAGTATTTAACATGTAAAAGAGTTTGCAGAACAGTTTGAAGTAGTTTGATTGATAACATAGTTTGAAAAGTAAGAAATCCACTTGTTTGGTAGTTATTAATCACATGTGATTGATATAATAACTATAATAGTTCAACATGTATTCCACCCCATAAAAGTATTTAAAATCATATAAAAGGTTGATTAAGGGGTATGAACTCACCTGTAGTGAGTGGTTTGGAAGGACGGATGGTAGAGGATGCTAAGTGTCAAGTGAAGACTTGAGCACACACACAGATCCTATTTAACATATAATAACACATATATGTATCCAATTAGTAAATTAACAACTAATTTATCAAGTAAAGACACCCTAAAACATGGATAACACTTTGATTCAAGTGCTAGAAGTACCAAGGGTTGCATCTAAGGGTGGTAAAGCCACTTAAAGGAGTTTTCGGTCTAAGTGGTATGTTTCTTGGAGTTTTCGGTCCATATGGTTTTCGGTCCAATGAGGTTTTCAGTCTAAATGGTTGGCCGAAAACTCATGATGTTTGATGCATAAGGTGATTTCCAAGGGCTTTCAACAATCAGTGAAGTGTTCTAGACTCAATACTAAGTATTAGGAAAGGCTTAAAGTCATTTTGCACCCTTCATAAGGGTTTTCGGTCTAAGGAGATGCACTAGACCGAAAACACCTTTTGTTCTTGGATAAATGATGATTTCAAGGCCCTAAATCAAGTATCCTTACTAGATAACAAGTATAGGAGATAGATACTTACAATATGGAAGCAAAGAAGGGTGTTTTCGGCCCAAAACACTAGTGCGTGTTCTTGGTGTTCTTGAAGATCTAACCCGAAAGAGATGATTTCATGGATGAAATCAAAGGGTTGTACTAGATAAAGCTTTGTAACAACAAATCAAATGGAAAGAATTCTTACAATTTTGAAGATCAAAGTGAAGAACTCGATGATACTTCAGAGAGAATGGATGTTTCTAGCTTTGAAAAGGAAAGAATGATCCAAATGATCATGAAATATGCATGTAGGATGGGGTTTTCGGTCACCTTGACCGAAAACTCTAAGGTCTTGACCGAAAATTCCTTTTCGAGGAGGTTTTTGGTTTGCTTCATGACTAGCACTTCAACCAATTCATCCTAACACTGATTCCTTTGATGTACTAAGTTTAGAATACTCGAATAGACTCCAAATAGGGCTAAAAGTTAACAAACAAGACTAACTCTGATAAATTTGAATGTTTATACAAGCTAGAAATTTCGGATTGTCACAACGTGTGTGGCGGTTACGTCAGCCGTGGCAGGGATTTTCGAAAATCCCGCCCTTTTCGCCTATAACTTGTGGAAAGGGTTTTCCTGGTTTTTTCACCTTCTTCTTTCATTTCCTTCTCCTTCCCTTCTTCTTTGATATCTTCTTTATGGCTTCCTCCATGGGTTTGATCCCTAGTTCCTCCGAGTTTGCTACTCTCCAGGAAACTTACGACCTTACGTCGGCCAATGAAGTAGAGTTTCCGATGTCTGGTTCTGTGATGACTTCGCCGCCGCCCGGAAAGGTGGGTGTTTATCTGAAGACTTTTGATGTTGGCCTCCGTCTTCCTTTAACCAAATTCCAAGAGGAATTGTGTGACAACCCGAGAATTTCTATCTTGTAAAGTCAATCAATTCAATCAAAAGTCTGACTTGTATCTGTTACCTTTTAGCCTTGCTAAGGCTTATTCTATGAGTTTTTAAGCCTTGTACACTTAGGACTTGATACTATGAAGTGTGAGTAATGAATCTATGAATTTCAATAGAGCCGAGAACATTCATCAAGGGATGTTCACGACAAAAACTAGGTTCACGGTCGTGAACCCATGTTTGGCCGTGAACCCCTCTCTACACATGTAGATTTCCTTCACTTTTCTTCGTTTCTCACATCTTGCAACCAAGAACACTCAAACTCTCTCAAGTATCATCAAGGGAAACCTTCCTTTCTCTTCAAAAACGTAAGTGATACTCTCCTATTTACTAGTTGATCTTCATATACAAGTGAAACCCTTTGATAACACCCTTGAATTCATCACTTTTCCTTCAAGATCTTCAAATCACCACCTTCTTCACCAAGAACACCAAGAACACACACTTGTTCTTGGACCATGAACACCGTAAAAGGCTTCCAAAACGTAAGTAGCTCATTCATCTACTAGTTGTCCATTAGAAGCACTTGAATCCCCATGAAAAAAACATCTTTTGGCATGATTCTTCAAGAGTTCACGGCCGTGAACCCTTCATTGGGATGTGAACCCATCATAGGATCATGGTATGGCCGTGAACCCTTCATCCATGGCCGTGAACACTTCTTAGACCAAGCTTGGGCCGTGAACACATCATGTGTTCTTGGCCGTGAACCCTCCTAAGGCCGTGAACATCCCTTTGTTTGGCCGTGAACTCCTTTCATTCAATCATATGTGATTCAAACACTCCATTATGAGTGTTTCCTAGTTCCTAAGGATGTTTCCCTTACATGATTAGTTTTTATATACACTAATTTTATACATATATGTGTCATTATATGCTTAATAGGATCCGTTTGTGCACGAGACTTCACTTGGCATACTTAGCATCCTATATCGATAATTCATTCGAATCACTCACTACAGGTGAGTTCATACCCCTATAATCTATCTTTTAAATGTTTTTAAATGTTTTAAGGGGAGAATACAAGTATAACACAATGATATTGTGTTAACCATATACATGTGAAAACAACATTCAAAAAGGATTTCTTATACTCAAAACTTGTTGAAAACTCTTTTAAATCTTTTATAAACTTCTTTTATATCAAATCATATTCGTCTATCTATTTACATATAAGTATGCTTTAACAGACTTAGGACTATTGCTAGATACCTTGACTCCTGTTCCTTGTTTGGTTGTGGGCTCGGGGTAGGATCACTAGTCCGAATGTCGGTTAAATCGTAGTTATACTTATTAAATACATAAGTGAATATTAAACCCATTTTTTTAAGTTTCGTTCTTAACTTAGTTACTTGGTGAGTAAATGAGTCTTTTCTATACATCAGTAATAGTCAAACAATCATACTAGTAAACTATAATAGGTATAGTTTAGAGGATTACTACTTACTACTTCTACAACAGTGAAACTTACAAGGGTCAGTTCATACATGAGTCAGTTCAAACATACTATGACTAGAACAATAAGGAACATACTATAACTAGAACAAGAAGGAACATACTATAACTAGAACAGAAGGAACATACTATAACTAGAACAAGAAGGAACATACTATAACTAGAACAGAAGGAACATACTGTAACTAGAATAGGAAGGAACATACTATAACAAGAACAATATTACATTAATGTGAGCCACTACTTCATGGCATAGCAATATACTTGTTGTGTCACGTTTTGTAACCAGAGTCTCCTGGAGGGAGAGCGTGAGTTTGTGTATAGATCTATACGGGATTGACCATCCTACACCTTGCTGCTAGCTACAGTGGGACCTGCAGGTCTACGGGTGAAAAATGTCATACCATTTCAACGTCTTTTGAGCATCGTGTTTTATACTAGTTAATTGAGCATGGTTATAACCTCATCACATTTTACCTTAATTTAACTTATTGGTTTTAAGGTAGTTAGTACATCTATAGTTACGTTATATAATACTACGACACACTTTCATTTTCCCATTACATTCATATAGTGATATTCTCACATAAAAGGTAATGTAAACTGTTCTCTAGAAATAATAGTCATAAACTTGGGAAAACATTCATTTTTACAAACGAACAAATATACAATACAGTAGGGTCTTGGTAGAAGACTACTTTCCATTTTAGTAGAAAATATAGGATTTTCTAGGAAGTATACAAACTTTTACATCAAAACACATACAAACATTTTCATCAAACTAATGAAAACATTTGACACTAAAATACTTATGAACTCACCAACTTTAATGCTGATCTACTCTTTCAAAATAACTTGTATTCTCAGGTCACCAGTAGACATATACCGATGACCACGTTTTGAGAAGACGGAGCATGTTCAAGACTCGTCTTTATTCTGATTACATATTTTTGGTGTCTTACAACTTTACACAGAACACACTTTTATTAAATTATATTATTAATGCAATGGATGATGTTGTTGGTTGTTTTACTATTATGCATTGTTATGATATTGTACATGACGTCCTCCGCCCCCGAACGTTTCCGCCGTTCTGGTTTGGGGGTGTGACAGATTGGTATCAGAGTTTTGTTTATAGTGAATTGAGTATATCAACCCATAAAAGATATACAACTATAAACATATCGGGATTAAAACACTCTGACCAAGAGTTTATACTTTTAAAATAGTAAAATATTTTACTAAAGTATACATACATGCATTCATACTTGGATCAATGTCATACCAGAAAAGAACAAAAGTATTGCGGTTATTGGACAGCACAAGTAGGCTTGGGGACATATAATCAGATATGGGAGTGATATAGCCTGATCAACTATATATTTCCGAGAAGTGATTAGCATGTGCCTAGGAATGGTTGTGGTGTTGCAGCAAGTCTAAAAACTTACCAACACTACTACAATGAAAACTATAGAACATAACATAAACTTAAAATACTATAGGAGTATTTTTTTGATACTATAATTACTTATGTGAAAACTAAAAGGGTCTTTACAAGTATGTCGATAGTTGCTGAGTGGATACGCTAAGGTTATATGTGACAAAGGTGTCATAAACTGAGAATCTGTGATGTTTGCTTTACTTCATGTTCCTTGTTTGGTTGTGGAATTAGAGTTAGGGTCATTTATTCGAAGGTCTATTCTATCTTGGTTAATGCCCAAAGTAATTGGTAAGGATCATCTTATAATTATCTATAGTAGTACGTCTATTATATGTTTCTTACACCCCTTTCTCACTTAGATAACATGGTTGGATTTCATCTCCCTGGCGACCCGTACTTTCCCGATCAAGGGTACGGTGGATGGCTTGATGCAGAGCCTGAAGAAGAGAACCCGATGGTCCCAGCAGAAGAAGACTCCGAGGATAATTCCGATGAAGAGAACAAGGATGATCAAGAAGACTCAGACTCAGACCCCGAGGTCTATAATCCACTCCAAGTTTCTCAGAATCCTAACCCACGTCCGACTTTTCAAGGCCCGACGCCTCTGTGGGCGGTGAACTTGGGAAGGTGGAGCAACGAGCAGGGACAACCACCTCCCTACAATGGCGACCGAAGCTTCTACAATCTCAATGAGGGAGGCTCAGCAGACAGAGTCCTTCCTGTCTTGGTGCGTCGAGTTGCCCGCAATGTTGAGCAGGGAAGAGCAAACTTCGACCAAGTAATGGAGATCCATGCTAACTCCGGAGTCAACACAGTTCGTCTACGTCATCTTACCGATGACCAGAACTTTGAAAGGTCTCGCACTGACGCCCTACATGTAGAGTTGAATGCCTGTCGATCTAAGACTAGGGATCTTCGTCAGAACCAGATGGCACTGCAAAGGCGTGTATGGGAAGCGGAACAACAATTGGCTGAATCCAGGGCTGAGTCAAGTACCAACCGGAACAACTCCCCTCACGAGTAGAGCCTACTCTACTATGTCTTTTGGATAAATTAGGTCTATGTATAGACTCTAGTAATAATTTCCTGCTTATGTTAAGACCTTGAACTTTCAGTTTGTTTGGTCTTTGTTCTGTCAAAATTTTCTCCATTCTGGTGTGATGTAAGACCTACTCCAATGTCATTTTCCCGAACTTATTACATCTTTATATACCAGTGATATTGACAGATATCTAATCTCATGGGAAATCTTTATCCAAATGATTTCATCCTTTCTATTGTCACCATTACAATCATACTCTCATCTATTTGTTGGGCTATGGTGATTTAGTCCATGGATCACTCTCATTATTCTCACACTTGAATGCTTATTATTATCTTCATCTTTGTAAACTTTCAGTTGAAAGATGCCTCCATGTCGATCAACAAGACGTAATCCTCCTATAACTCCAACCCAACCACCACTACCTCCTCCACAATATGATCCTGCAGCTCTCTATGCTGCAGTAGCTGCGGCTGTTACGATAGCCCTAGCTCAATTCAACACTACCGGTACTAGCGGGAGTGGATCGGGTGTTAACTCCACCCAAGGTGATGCTCACGGGTGCTCTAGGGAGTGTTCGTATAAGCATTTGACCAACTGCAAACCTAGAACCTTTAACGGGAATGGAGGAATCATTGCTCTGTCGCAATGGTTCGAAAAGATTGAGGCCCCGTTTGATAGTTACTGACTGAGAAATTGCTGACTCGGAAAGGTCAGTTTGGGTAAGAAATCATGACTGAGTAAGAAACCATGCTGTTTGATTGTACATCTGACTGAATGTCTTGACTGATGAAAAATGACCATTTTACCCTTTGTATATATATATATATATATATATATATGTGTGTGTGTGTGTGTGTTTGTGTGTTATTTCTATCCTTTTATTCTCTCGCATTGGCGGAATACCAAATAATAAGAATATGATGTCCTTAAATAAATAAATGGTTATCATAGTAGATTCTAAGCTTATTTTTGTTTCCTGCATCCATTTACAATTGTAGACAGTTGCTTCAAACTTTACAATATAGTGTAGTTGATGTTTCCACTTATTCATAAACTTTACAATATAGTGTAGTTGATGTTTCCATTTACGTGGTGATGTCCTAACTCTTTGATTAGTAAAGACTATAACCGGCTAGGGTATTTGTTGATAACTTGCAAGGAAGTTTTTGTAATGAACAATGTCACAAAATATGCATATTGTTGTATATAAATATAAAATATAAAACTTGTATGAATCAACAACAATCAAGAATAAAATTCTCAAACTCATCACTAGAACAACAAAAATTCATCACTAGAGCAACAAAAATTCAATATAAGTCCAATATTTTCCTAATATGACAAGAACATAAATAGAAACATCAAACATGAACACAACAGAAGCAAAAACAGCAAACTCATCAGTAGAAGGCATCTTATTTATGCAAATCTTTTGCAATCCAAAGTCAAATATTGACTCATTTTCTTGGATGGATTCCCCTGCACTGTTGTCTACTTTTCTAGACAAAAGACTAATGTGCCCCCATAAAAAATCATGAAACCTGGAAGTGGAAATTGCTATTTCTCACCTAACAACTAAAAATTCTAATTTACAATTGAACAACAAAATTCTGCAGCAAACATGGACAAAAACAACTAAAAATCGGAACTTTTAAACAATATCAAACATGAATAAAACAACAAAATTTTGCTGAACAAAAATTCAATAGAACATCAGAATCCAAGATTCAAAAATCAAAATTTCAGAACAAGAAACAAATCAGAATCCAAAATTCAAACCAGGTTATGTTTAGGTTATGTTTATATTATGATCAGTTGAAGAAATCATACAATAACAAAATCAGAATCCGAAAGAGAAGGATGGAGATCGTCAATGAAAAGGCAAGGGATCGTACCTGATGAAGAGGCAGGAGATTGCCGATGGAGGCTGGATGTGGATGAGTTCGTCGGTGGGGGAAGATGCAGAATCGACGAGAAGGAGGCGTTTTAAGAAAGAGAAGGATAAAGGCGCTGGAAGAAAACGTAGGGCAAGGGTAAAGGTGGAACTTTTCTCAGTCAGCTGTTTTCCTGTATCTATCCAAATCAAATTCTTTCTTACCGACTCAGATGCCATAATTCGACTATCAAATGGATTTTGCTGACCGAGTCAGCCAAAAACGTCTGACTCGACTCGGTCAGACACATTTCAAACAGGACCTGAGTCGATCTTTGAGATATGCTCCTGTCCGGAAGGAAGAAAAGTAAAATTTGCTGCCTGCACCTTCTCGGACAGAGCCCTAACATGGTGGAATAGCCATGTCAAGTCACTAACTCTGATAGTGGCTAACGTAATGGGCTGGGAAGCTCTGAAGGAGCTTATGATTGAGGAGTTTGCCCGAGGGGCGAGGTTCAGAAACTTGAATAGGAACTCTGGAGCCTAACCATGAAGGGCTCCGACATAGTAGCCTACACCGCCAGGTTCAGTGATCTGGTGGCTCTATGTCCAGGAATGGTCCCTACCGAGGGAAAGAAGGTCGAGAGGTATATTTGGGGGCTGGTGCCTCCATTTCAGGGGAATGTCTTAGCTTCAAACCCCACTACCTTGGACAGTGCCAAGCGATTGGCACAGTGGCTCATCGATCACGGAGTCCGCACCCCAACAACAACAACCCTTACCGTCCCAGAACCATCCAAAACCGTCGACAACAAGCGGAAGTTTTGGGACAACAAGAAGAAGAACAACACGGCGCAGAACTCTGCCAAGAAGCAGCAGGTCGTGGTTGTTCATGTCGCGATAGCACCTACTGCCACTGCGCCGGTGAAGCAGTATGCGGGAAGCTTGCCAAAGTGCAACAAGTGTAGCTTCCACCACAATGGACCCTGCCGGGAAATGCAGTGTATAAACTGCAACAGGAAGGGCACACTGCCCGTTTCTGCAAAGCTCCGGCAAGACCAATCACCTAGGTCCCTGGTGCTGGAGCAGGCCAAGCCTGCTACGGGTGTGGTGAAGTGGGACACTTCAAAAGGAACTACCCGAAGGAAGGGAACGCTGGCGGAGTGGGAAGGGTTTTGGCGATAGGCCATGGGGAAGCGGTAGCAGACCCTACAGTGGTCACTGGTACGTTTCTCCTCGATAACTCTTATGCATGCCTACTATTTGATAGTGGAGCGGAGAGGAGTTTCGTGAACCAAAAATTTGGACACTTAAACAAAAACCATGAGCACTTAAAGAACCGTTCACTGTAGAAATGGCTAATGGAAAAACTGAGAGCACTAGCTATATATACATAGGATGTACCCTAACCCTAGATATCCATTCCTTTCCAATCGACCTCATGCTTCTCTCAATTAAAAGTTTCGACCTCATTATCGGCATGGATTGGTTGAGTCTTCATCGTGCCGACATCATGTGTTTTGAGAAGGTCGTTCGTCTTAATCTACCGTCTAATGAAACCCTAGTTAACTACGACGACAAACCAGGCACGAACCTTCGTATCGTCTCGAGTATACAAGCCCAGAAGTACTTACGAAAGGAATGTCATGCATTCTTCACTCATGTAGTCGATATGAGCCAAGAGATGGAAGACATAAAGAACATACTAGAAGTACGCGACTTTCCCGACATCTTTCCAGAAGAACTACCAGGATTACCACCACAACGTCAAGTCGAGTTCAGAATCGACTTAGTTCTAGGAGCTACCCCAGTAGCCAAATCACCTTATCGATTAGCACCAGATGAGATGCAGGAGTTATCCGGTCAACCGAACAAACTGCTCAGCAAGGGCTTTATTAGACCAAGCTTCTCACCCTGGGGAGTGCCGGTCTTGTTCGTAAAGAAGAAATACGGATTGTTCCGTATGTGCATCGACTACAGAGAACTAAACAAACTGACCGTTAAGAACCGATACCCTCTACCTCGTATAGACGACTTATTCGACCAACTGCAAGGGGCAAACTACTTTTCCAAGATTGACCTGAGATCCGGGTATCACCAATTACGAGTTTTAGAGGAAAATGTTCCCAAAATAGTATTCCGAACTCGTTATGGACACTACGAGTTTGTAGTGATGCCATTCGGATTAACCAATGTACCCGCAGTGTTCATGGACTTAATGAATCGGGTGTGTCATCCTTACTTAGATCAATTCGTTATTGTATTCATCGACGACATTCTTATCTATTCTCGTAGTAAGGAGGAACATAGTCAACATTTACGTCAGATTTTAGAAACCCTACGAGCAAAGAAGCTTTATGCGAAGTTCTCTAAGTACGAATTTTGGATTCGAAGAGTCGAATTCTTGGGTCACGTGGTTAGCGAAGAAGGAATTCACGTGAAGCCTTCCAAAATTAAGGCCATTGAGAACTGGTCAGCTCCAAAGACGCCTACATAAATTAGTTAATTTCTAGGCCTCGCTGGATACTATCGCAGGTTTATTCAGAACTTATATAGGATCGCGAAACCGCTTACTATACTGATCCAGAAAGGTGTGACCTTTGACTGGGAAGAGAAACAGGAGAAGGCGTTCCAAACGCTAAAGCGAGCCTTATGCAGCGCACCGATACTATCCCTCCTAGAAGGGATAGAAGACTTCGTTGTTTATTGCGATGCATATGCTAAACCAAGGGCTTGGCTATGTTCTTATGCAACGAGGAAAGGTCATAACATATGCCTCAAGACAGCTTAAGACGTACGAAGTCAACTACACCACACATGATCTTGATTTAGGGGCAGTGGTATTTGCTCTGAAGATCTAGAGACACTACCTGTAGGCTATGAAAAGCACTATCTTACAGACCACAAAAGCCTTCAACATATATTCGACCAGAAGGAGCTCAACATGAGACAACGACGGTGGGTCAAGCTACTCAGTCACTACGAATGCGAAATTCGTTATCATCCCGGCAAAACCAACGTACTAGTTGACGCCCTAAGTCGGAAAGAATACTCTGGTCGTAGAGTCAAATCATTGACTATGACTATCCATTCACATCTGTCCACGCGAATTAAGGAGGATCAGCTAGAAGCCATGAAGCCTGAAAATGTGGCGGCTGAATCCCTTAGAGGAATGGATAAAAACTTGGAAGTCAAGGGTGGCGAAGCCTTGCACATCATGGATCGGATTTGGACACTGAAGCTCGGTGGTTTCAGAGATGTGGTCATGACCGAAGCACACAATACCTGATATTCCGTCCACCCAGGTTCAGATAAGATGTATCTGGATCTCAAAAAGTAATACTGGTGGCCTAACATGAAAGCAGATATTGCTACCTGTTGGGTCTAAGTGTTGCGTCGTGGGCTCGGTTCATTAGTCCATTTAGTTTACCCGGTTTGGGCCTGTCCAACCGTGGATAATCATTAGGGTTAGCATATATATATATTGCATGCATGTATTGCTTTAAGGTCATCGATCTCATTAATTACTTTGCATTGTAACCCTAGCACACCTCTACAGTCGAAGTTCTTCATCGAGCTCTTCTAAGGTGTGAGTTATTAATCATTCGACGACGTTTGATCCATTCCTGTGTTCTTTACTTGATTATTATTGTTTTTCTGCTTGGAATCTATCGATCTTTAGCTTAATATTCTCATCAATTGGTATCAAAGCAGGAGACTGTGTAATACATACGCATCTCTTCTGTTTGAAGAATCCTTTAGGGTTTCCGCTTTTATCAATATATAGAAGCTATCCTCTTCTTGTCGACGACATCTCTTGTGTTTGATAAAACCCTAAGTTCAACTTTACAAGTCTGATTCTAACAGAAATAGTTCATCATGTCTCACGATGACTCGCAAATCAATCCAATCAACATCTCCAATAGCATAGGATCAACTACAAGGATTCCGATTCTCTATACTCAAGATTATGAAGTGTGGGCGCATCACTTCGAAGACTATGTAGTTGGATCTAAAGACAATGGCTACTTGATGTGGGAAGCAATAACATTGGGTCCGTTTGTTCACTCTGGAACAAACCGAACAGTCAAGACTCAAAAAGAGTATAACCAACTCCTGGCGGACGTAGATAAGATGCGTCAACACGAAAAAGACAAGGTGTTATGCAACGTTAAAGCCATGAGGATGATCCGATTCGCATTGCAATCCGATACTTTTTGTCTGGTGAGCTCATGCACAACAACTAAAGAAATATGGGATAGGTTGAAAGAATTATACTCAACCGATGAAGATCTAGAGCACTCGATCCAAACCCTTTTGCTCTGTGAGTTTGGTGCTTTCGAACAAAAACCTGAAGAGAAGCTTGTTTAGACATTTGAGCGCTTTAACCATCTGCTCAGTAAGATGATGAAGCATGGCATTGAAAGGAAGGTGATTGAACAAAAGGTTACCTTCATGAATGGATTAATGCCCAAATGGATGGTGGTGGTTTCGACTGTGAAGGCTCATGAGCAATTTAAATCATATTCACTGGCGAAACTAATGGGTATTCTCAAATCTCATGAAAACGTGGTGACAAAGGAAGCGAAGGTAGTTTCGGGTGTGGGTTCACTGGCCCTTGTTTCTAAAAGCAAGAATGTACCAAACAAAGAGGAGGAATCTGATTTGTCAAAGTCTGATCTATCCAACGAAGAATATGCTATGATGGTCACAAAACCAAAGAAGTTTGCTCGTAGAAAGTTCCCGATCAACAAGAACCGAAACTGGTAGGGAAGCTATAGTTCTGAAAAGGTGAAAGAAGAACCGAAGACCACCACTCAAAAGGACGATGAAAAGAAGGAAAGTAAGCTTGTGGGAGACTCAGGGTACGATTGCAACTACTGTCATGGCAAGAACCACTTTTCCAAGGATTGCATGCTAAGGAAGATAGCTGAGAAGAAGGATGGTGAAGATGCCGAGACTTACTACATGAGAAAGCTGGAGGAGATTAAGAAGAAGAAAGCTACTAACGATTCTATGAATGCTTTGATTGTGCAGGAAAACGTTATTGATGATGAGTTCGGTGGAGTGGAAGTCTGGTCCACAGATTCTGAGGATGAAGAGGTACGAAGACCCTCGCATGGAAGAGCATATGTGGCAAGAGAAGGAATTGCTGAGTCGGCTGGGAGATGCTTAATGGTTACAACCGAAAGTAAGCATGAGGAAGCGAAGGTCATGAAAGACAAATGTTTCGCTGCCAAGCCCATGAGTGAAAAGATCAGCATTTGCGATCAATTGATCAAGAAGGTACAAACTATCCTAGAATCTCATAAAGTGCCAATAACAAACTATGAAAAAGATTTAAATGAATTAAAATTCAAGTTTTCTAATTTAAGTGGAAGTCTTATGCAAACTCGCCTAGCTAATTCTAACCTAACTGACCAACTCAGCAGGGAGTCTTCCAAGAGTGAGGAGAGAAGGATGTGGATTCAGCAGAAGGAGTTAGAATTAAGTAGGGCTAGTGAGGAACTTATTTATTTGCAAAGAGACAATTTGAAAATTTTGAAACAAAGAAATGTTTTCTGTTTGATTGCTAAACGCCTATATACTAACATCACTCAGTTACATTTAGATTTTGAGATAGGAAAATAGATTCATAAAATGATTTTGCCTTTCCTTTAATTTAAGGAGGACGAAGTCATTGCTGAATGTGAATCTATAATGTCCTCGGATGAAATTTCTGTCACTTACAAATATGGACCGGACAAAGTTGAATCTTTCATTGAGTCTAGAGAACATAAATGCATGCTTAAGAATTTACTGGACGAAAACGATAAATTAAAAATAAAGACCGAAACTATACAAAAGTTTGACTCATCCAACGCCAAATTGAGTTCAGAAAAAAAAATAAATTTGGAAACCACTTCTGAATTTGATGAGGAAAGTGAGATGAGTGAAATCTCTGTAGAAGATGAGGTCGACTGTTCAAAATTTCTTAAGAGCGAACCCGAAGCAGCAAAACCACTAATATATGAAAATTCGGTTGAATACGCTCGGATATCAAAAAACAAATCCAAGAAACTCAAAGAAAAAGCTGTTGTTTATCAGAAGGTGCAAACGACTCCAAACCAAGTGTATGCAGTGACTGGTGTAACTAAGAAGCAAACGGCGGAGTTGACATCAATGGTTGACAAAGATAATGCTGAAGGGTGTGATAACTTCTTCTGGTCAGCTCCCATCGATAATGCAGACGAAACAGTTGGTCTGTCAGAGTAAACCTCATGGAGAGTTAAGGGACAATACATACACGAACCCCTCAACAAGCCCTCAAGCTTTGATAAACCCAGCACAAGTGGTACAAAAGAAATACCAGAGGAACCACTGAAAGCTACCAGCAATTCATCAACAACAACCGGTGCTCATGAGAATAAAGCGAAACCTAAGGCCAACATTCACTTGACTCAAGAGCAACTTGCTGAACAGAAACGATAGAGGAACAAAAGATACATGAAAAATCTCAATGAGAGAAAGTAGTTTTGGCACTCCCAAAACCCCTCTTATGTTCGCTCTGAAAAAGCTTCTACTCTCAAAAAGGAAGCACATGCCAAGTCTCATTCTAGCAATCAACATCAATCGTACCGTCAGGCGAACCGAACAACCCGTTTCGGCCCTAATACTTGTGGTCACGAGAACCAAAAGACAATTTTTGGTCCCAACTCCTACTACGCCAAAAACCAAAGGTCCAGTTTCGGTCCCAACACAATAGCTCAAAACCGAAAGTCAAGTTTCAGTCCCAAATCCCATCCTCCTCACTCTCATCCTAAACCCAACTCTGTGAAGGATGTCAAAGGAAAGGGAAAGCTGTACTCAGATACTGAAGTCCAAAACACCAAAAAGTCAGCTAACCCTAGAACTTCCAAGAAAACCTCTACTGAGAAACCTTCTAACAATAACACACACCAGTTAAAACAAGATAAAAATAAAATCAAAGTTTACACCATCAAACGAAAAGATGAAACCACATTAATAAAAAGAACATATATGGTTGATCTTTCGGTTACAATTCCCTATTCTGTAAAAGACTCACAAGGGCCCAAGAGACTTTGGGTTCCTAAATCTGCTTAATTTTGCAGGTTATCAGTGACGAGCAGTTTAACGAAGAATGGTATATTGACAGTGGCTGCTCTCGTCATATGACTGGAAGGAGGGAAGAGCTTAGGGAGTTTCGGTCCCTTAAGGATGCTGGATGTGTGAAATACGGAACCAACTCTTTCGGCACGATCAAAGGGTATGGGATGATCACCAACGGAGAGTTCTCAATACGAAAAGTGGCCTACGTGGAAGGACTACAGCACAACCTCATCAGTGTTTCTCAACTAGTCGTAGGAAACAGTTTAAAAGTCTTGTTTGATGATGAGGGCTCAGAGATAATTGAAAAGCAAACGAAGAAAGTGTTGTTGAAATTTGAGCGAAAAGAGGAAATGTATCCTCTAAATCTCAACCCAATAAAAGGAAAGCCTGCAATATGTTTGCTGTCGAAGGCGAACTCAGATGAAAGCTGGTTGTGGCACCGAAGACTATCGCACCTGAACTTCAATGATATTAATAAACTGGTGCTCGGTGATCACGTGCGTGGACTTCCTGTTATTAAATTTGACAAAGAACATCTGTGCGCAGCATGCGAGATGGGTAAGCAAAGTCGTAAAAGTCACCCCTCTCGAATCAATACAAAGATCATCGATCCTTTGGAACTACTGCACATCGATCTATGTGGCCCTTCGGCTATCGAAAGCTTCGGTGGTAGTAAGTTTATACTTGTAATTGTAGATGATTTTTCTCGCTTCACCTAGGTTTTCTTTCTTAAACAGAAATCAGAAGCGACTGCCAAGCTGAAGGTTTTCATCAAACAAGTGGAAGTACAGCTGCGAAAGGTGGTTCGAAACATTAGAAGCGATAATGGTCTTGAGTTCAAGAATAAAGACTTTGAAGATTTTCTGGCTGAAAAGGGAGTAACTCACAACTTCTCTGCTCCCTATACTCCACAGCAGAATGGGATCGTTGAAAGGCGAAACCGTTCTTTATGTGAAGCGGCGCGAACCATGCTGAGCTTCGCCTCTCTTCCTCTATATTTCTGGGTGGATGCAATTGCTACTGCATGTTATACTCATAACCGATCCTTCCTAAACAAGCGATTCTCCATCACTCCATACGAGATTTTGAATAATCGTAAGCCCAATGTGAAGTTTTTCCACGTGTTCGGTTCACGATGCTTTATTTTCAATTCCAAAGCAAACCGAAACAAATTTGATGTCAAGGCAGACGAAGGAATCTTTCTTGGCTATTCGCTTACTTCAAAAGTATATAGGGTTCTAAATAAACGCTCGAAGAAGATTGAAGAAACCTATTATGTCACTTTTGACGACAATTATATGAAGAAAATGCGAACAAGCGAAAGTCCAACGGAGGAAATCTTTCCAGAATCTGGTCAAGTCTCGGTTCCTATTGCTAATCTGTTTGATGAGTACATGCTACTTTTTGATGAACCAGAAAAGGCGATCAACTCGTTAGCGAAAGCAGCAAATAAAAAAATCGATAACTTGAAGATACATCGATGAAGCTGCTAAAGTCATGGAAAACGAGCCTCATCAACCAACCGAGAAGCAGAATCAAAGTGAAGCTACTGCATTCGGCGAACATCCAGCTACTGATGACCCTCCAAGAGAAAGCTCAATACTCCAGGGGGAGGGTTCGTCTCCACCAAAACCAAACGACATGCCTTTCCAGGGGGAGAATCCTTCAAATACCCCAAACCATGAAGATCCATCTGAGGGGGAGAGCACCGAACCTGACATAGGATTCGGTTCGCCATTTGAGGGGGAGAATTAAAATGCAAATGACGAAGGCGATATGTCAGAACTGGAAGAAGAAGTCAATGCTGAGCTGGATCCTGCCTATGATCCCAGTTACCCTCCTCTCATAAAATGGACAAATGATCATCCTAAAACACAAATTATTGGTGAATCATCTAAGGGTGTTCTCACACGCTCCCAAATGAAAGCGAAGCAAACTGCTTTATTCTCTCAATTAGAATTTTGCATGTTTAATTTGTTTGTCTCTAAAGTAGAACCGAAGACGGTAAATGCTGCTCTTGATCACTCTGATTGGGTGCAAGCTATGCAAGACGAACTCCATGAGTTTGAACGAAATCGTGTTTGGAGACTGATTCCCACACCAAAGGATGCATCTGTAGTCGGCTTAAAGTGGGTATTTAGAAATAAGTTAGATAAAGAGGGTAATGTCATTCACAACAAAGCGAGGCTGATGGTGAAAGGGTATTTCCAGGAAGAAGGAATAGACTATGAAGAGACCTTCGCTCCAGTAGCAAGGTTGGAATATGTAAGAATCTTCTTGGGATATGCTGCACATAAAAACTTCGAAGTTTTCCAAATGGATGTAAAATGTGCTTTCTTGAATGGAGAGCTAGAAGAAACGGTATACGTTGAGCAACCACCTGGATTTGTGAACGAGAAGTATCCTGATTATTGCTACATTTTGGATAAAGCGGTCTATGGATTAAAGCAAGCACCGAGAGCCTGGTATGAAACTCTAACTCGGTTTCTCAAAATGTCAAAATTCAAGCAAGGTTCGGTTGACCCAACCTTCTTTCGCAAGAAAGAGGGGAACACTTAATGATCGTTCAAATTTACGTCGATGGCATCATCTTCGGCTCCACGAATCCTAGCTTAAAAGCTGAATTCAGGAAGTTGATGGAGACTAAATTTGAAATGAGCGCAATGGGTCCGATTAACTTTTTTCTGGGATTGAATATAAGACAGGGACCAGAAGGCATCTTCATCAATCAGGAAGCATACACAAAGACGTTGTTAACGAAGTTCGGCATGACGGGAGATTCGAAAGTAAATGTTCCAATGGCATTCGGCACGAAGTTGACTCCATCTCTTGAGAAACCGGCTGTTGATATGACTCTTTATCGTCAAATGATAGGTTCACTAATGTATCTAACGGCTAGTAGGCCAGACATAATGTTTTCTTTCTGTTATTATGCCAGGTTTCAAGCTAATCCAAGAGAACCTCACATGCTTGCAGTGAAAAATATCTTCCGGTATTTAAAGCGAACCTCGTCTCTCGGTCTTTGGTATCCTGCAAAATCTGGCTTCTTTGTTCAAGCTTTCTCTGACGCTGATCTTGGTGGATGTGGATTGGATCGAAAAAGCACAACCGGCGGGTGCCAGTTCCTTGATGGAAAACTTGTCAGCTGGCAGTCAAAGAAACAAACTTGTGTGTCCCTCTCCACAGCCGAAGCTGAGTACATTGTTGCAGCGTCCTGCACATCACATGTCATATGGATACAAAGCCAACTTAGAGATTATGGCTTGAGCATGAAGAAAATTCCTCTCTACTGTGACTCTGAAAGTGCAATTCTAATATGTCACAATCCAGTGCAACACTCCAAGACAAAGCATATCGCACTGAGATATCACTTGATCAAGGACCATGTTGAAGATGGAAATGTTGAAATTCACTTCGTTCGGTCCTCAGATCAACTGGCTGACATCTTCACTAAGGCCTTACCAGAAGCTAGCTTTAACAAGATACTCCAAGGCTTGGGAATGATGGAAGCTGAGTCAGCACTGAAACCTCCTTCTACTCACTAAAATAGAGCGTATGCTCGGTCTATTTCGGCTCCTGAATTTTCGGGAACCGAAATGAACCGAACGCTCGGTCTATTTCGGTTCTTAAATTTTTTAGAACCGAAATGAACCGAACGCTCGGTCTGTTTCGGCTCTTAAATTTTTGGGAACCGAAATGAACTGAACGCTCGGTCTATTTCGGCTCTTGAATTTTTGGGAACCGAAATGAACCGAACGCTCGGCCTATTTCGGCTCTTGAATTTTTGGGAACCGAAATAAACCGAACGCTCGGTCTATTTCGCTTCATCTTTTCAAAAGAAAGGTTTCGGTTGTATAATTTTGTACAACTTTCTTATTCTTTCGTGTGTTTATATTTAGTTTCTTTTCTGTTTTTATTATTTTTCAGAAAATCCAAAAATCCAAAAATATTTTCTTTTCTGTTTTTGATTATTGTTCAGAAAATCCAAAAGCTTCAAAAATATTTCTAAGTTTTTTTTGTTTTTGTTTAATATCTCTATTCTAAACATCAATTCAAGTTCACAGATGCGAAACACGATGATGATGGGGCTGGTATAATCTTCTTCTCTTTGTACTAGTTAAGAGTCCCTAGAAGCATGCTGCTGCATGTGGACCGAAGCCCCCATGATGCTGAGTGAAGCCTTAATGATTCGATAACAACCAATCATTTCTTCCCAATCAGGCTATTAAAATCCCTCAAGTCACGAGCTACCTAACTCTTCTCATAGTGAGTTAAGAGTTTTCTGCTTTGTCCTTCTAATATAGAAGAGGTACTTTCGGTTCCTTAACCACCTCACTTTTCTCCATCCTGTTTCGCTTCACATTCGTAACCCTTGAGACTCTCAGACATTACCACTGAGGTTTATGGTTACACAATTTATGTGTTGATGATCTTAGTTTCGTCTACCACGAGCTAAGTGAAACCCAAAATCCAACACCTTGAATGCATTGACGGTGAACACTCTAATGTTCAAGCTATTACTTGTTACCTCACGGAATCTCTTTTTCTTTTTGCGTGATCTTTATGAAATTGTCTAACACCAGGACGTTTCTTCCCATAAGATCCAGTTTTTTTTTTTTTTGAGATTTCTTACTAATTTCTAGTCACTTAATATATATTTTCAAACCTGCTTGTTCAACAAACCACATCGGTTTCACAAGTACTTCACCCTACTTTCGGTCTTATTTCAAGTATCAAGGTTCGGTTGAAGGTAAGCTACCCTATAAAGCTTATAATTGAAAAGATGCCTTTCAATGTTTCTTTACAAACATTTGATCGTATTTCACGGGAAACCACACAGACACTTCTTAGTCTCTCTTGACTTTGAAGGAAGAGATTCGTGCCCGGGATCATCAGTTTCATGTCTCAATAGACATCACTTAAATCCCACAAATATTTTGCTTTATTTCTTTATCATTGGCATACTCTTGCACGAAGGTCTTTATGATTTTCCAAACTCTTGTTCGTGGTACTAATGGTAATTTTCAAATTTATGCTTTCGATTCTAACAGTTATGGTGGTTTCCTTTATTACGAAGAAGCGACAGTTGATTACCATAACGCGAAAGGATGTATCTAATTTATGGTGGTATTGATTTATTTTAATAATAAAAATCAAATAAGGGTAAGTCAGCATGAAGTTGAAACGGTTCAAAATTTGAACAGGATATAAGGTGGAAAAGGCGCGTGAATTTGAAACGGCACCTGATATCACGCCTGCTGACGTTACCAGGCTGTCAAATCCCGCTTTTTCTGGCGACGCTTCAGAGATAGAATCATCATCACAGTGAATTTTTCTCTCTCTTAGAGATGTTATAAAGGATTTTCTCGCACCTCTTGGACTCCTTTACCAGATCTTCTTTCTCTCTCACAAACACATCGGCGATTTTTCACTGTTCATCTTCTTCTTCCCACCTGCAACAATGGTTGAATCTTCATTGGTTTTTGATCAATCCGCTCAGTCCACTCTTCTGACCATCAAACCTAATCAGAATCTGGTCATCGAACTCAACCCCTTTGTCTATGATTCGTATATGCTACATGTGGTCGAATGTCTCAAGTATTCACAACTGGTGGTCGCTCTCACACAGGTGGAAAGTGTTCCTATGTCGATGCTCTCTGCTGTCTACTCCTCTGGTGTTTATGATAAAGCCAAGGAGCGTATATTCTTCGAAATTGTCAATCAAAAGTCCTCAATTTCAAAGGCTAGGTTTTCTTCATTGCTACGCCTTCCTGCTACTGAATCAGTGGTTAACCCAGATTCCATCACTACCACTCAACTGTACTCGATGCTCTATGATATGGGGTACACAGAGCTTCTCACAACAATCACCAAGTTCAAGAAGTCTTTTCTTCCTCCTCAATGGAACGGTCTTTTAACGCTCCTCTGCAAGGGCTTATCGGAGAGGGTTGCTGGTTCAGACGGAATGATCAGGGCTTTTATGACCATTCTATATGGTCTGTATCATGGGATTAATTTGGACTATGGATCGATCCTATGGGCTCAACTTGTTCAGAGTATAAGCTATTCTTCGAGGTACACTGAAATTTCTTGTGCACGATTTTGGACTATCGTCACTCGTTGGGCGATGGAAAAGTTTACTGTTCCCACTATGGCGGATTCCCTCATGTCTTCGATTGCTACATTTCATACGACGAGGATCCTTGTCTTACATCCCTCCAAGTTTATCTTTATCGGGTCAATTCCAGAATCCATGTACCGCTATGTATCCAGTACGAGTCATGACATGGCAGATTACAGAAATCTTTCTCCTTCAGGTCCACGACCACTTACTCCTGAGATGCAAAGCTCGTTGGACGCTGCAGACAAGCCTGCAAAGCGAGGGAAGAAGTATGATAACAAAGGGGAAAAGGCTGGTCAATCCTCCAAAGCTTCTACTCCTAAGAAACGCAAGTCAGAGCACGCCGAGCCTAATGCTCCAAAGAAACGCAAGACCAAAAAGCAAGCTCGTAGACCGAAGTCTCCTTCCCCATCCACTAGTGACTCTGAGTATGTTCCTTCTGATGGCCAGTCTGACACTGAGTCAAATGACGACGATGCTACAGAAACCGACAGTCCACCTAGAGGTAATTCGCCTCCACCCTCACCTACCAATGATAGTAACCGAAACTCGCCTCCTTGTTCTGTTCCACTTTCGGTTCCTATTACTATCGCTCCCTGTCCTCCTCCTGTCTCCTCTACAACTGCAACGTCTATCCCAATTCCAACCCCACTATTCACTACCGTCACTACCACCACCACTCATCCAGCCGAACCCACTGTTCGTGTCAACGTATCTGATACGGGGGCAAGTCCATTTGGTTCTGATCCTCCTGTTACCTCAGAACCTTTATCCCCACCTAGATTACATGACTCTGAACCTGTTCGTGGCGGTGAAGACATGGAGTTTGATTCCACTTATTTCAGTCCTTATCGCGTACAGAGTGATGAAGATGATGACGCCCCTATTACCAAAAAGGATTAAGGCTGTAACAGACAAACTTGATCGCTTGCTCTCTTCATCTTCTGCCAGTGCATATTCAAAGGCAGCACTCAAAGCCATGTTCTCATCGGTTGTGAAAGAACATGAGACCACCATCTCCAGCGCTGCTAAAGCAATTGAAGCCTCAACCTCAACCTACCAAAAAGCTTCACTTGCAGTTGAAGCTTCCACCAAATATTTCAAGCAGGCGACCGCAAATGTCGAAAACTAATTTCTGAGGCACAAATATATCTCTATTCACTCCAAGCAACTGCCAAGAAGAATGCTGAAATAGTGAATGCTTCGGTTGATCATCTTATGCGTTCACTGGAAGCCGAAAAGACACATCTTGAGGAAGCTCGCAAATCCATTCAGGCTGCTAACCAAGAGCTTCCTACTTTGATTGGTGATCGGCTGACTCAACTTGAAGCTGAACTTGCTGTTGAAAATAAAATTATGGATGAGCTAGATAAGCGAACTTCCCAACTTAAAATTCAGAATCTCAAGCTCAAATCTGCAACCAAAGAGATTGAAGAATTGAAAACCGAGCGAGAAATAATTAAGAGTTTGGTCGGTGATGTGCATTCCATCCTCCTGCATCTCCTGGAAGCTTATGACTCCATTCTTACTATCTCCATCCGATGCCACTTGGCTGAAAAGTTGAGACCTGCTTTGGACGTGTTGAGCAGGATTGAAGGTGTTCCGGAGTCTAGTGTCCCTCCGAAACAAGGGGGAGATAAGGTAACTCAGGGCAAAGGCCAACCTCATCCACCTCCCAAACCGAAAGTCACTAGTGAGCCGAAGGGTAATGAAGCTTCGGGCAGTATGAAGGACAAGAAAAATAAGAAAATTGGAGATGATGATGTGGATGAAAATGACGATGACGATGATACAGGAGGGAATGCTTCGAAAAATGAAAGTCTGAAAGTCAAGCCCACTGATCAAGAGATTCGGGAAAGGCTTCAGAAAGAGAAGGAACTTCTTGACAAGGAGTTGAAAGCGAACGAATTGCTGGAACAGAAGAAGTCCATGTTTCCTGAATGGACTATAAAATTGCTTCAAAGAGAGGTTATTGATGCACCGAGCACTCATTGGCTCGAACCGGTTTCCTCGTTCGGGCTTGAGAACTCTAAGGACTCACAGTTTGACATGCCCATCACCCGAAAGTCATTCATCTTCCACTGTTTTGAGTCGATGGCTGGCATTCCTTCTCCAGACCCGAAGGTCGATCGGGATTTGATTGAGTATTATCTTGAGTTTGCTCAGCCACAATACCAAACATGGAGCAATCAGAAAATTACAACGGTCAAGGTGTTGAAGCCCACTTCGGCAGGGAAATTCATCAACATCAAATTCAAGGTGACCCAAGGCTCTGATAGCTCGGTTCATATGATTTCCCTGGCTGACCTACCGAACTTGAACCCTCACGATTGTATACTTCTTAATAATATTTTGCTAACCAATCCACAGGAGTATCAGCCTATTATCGATCACATCAAGAGAATGCTCGTATGCTATATTCATGAAGTCGCGAAGATGGATCAGGAGATCGCTGCTGCTATTCATAAGCAAACCACTGTGAAGGCGATTGGAAGGGCAGACGATGTGAATGCGATGGTTAAGGGGAAGATCGATCCCAAGTTTCACACTGTTATGTTCACGAGGGGCGAAGGTCAAAAATGCTTGTTCGCTCTGATTGACAAACACCTATTCTCCACCGCCTGTTTGGAACACATTTTGGAGATTATTCATAGGTGTAATCAGAACAGTGAAGCCGATAAGAAGCTGTTTACTGATATGCTTCGATGGTATATTTTATTTCGGCAAACTCTTCTTGCCATCATTCCTAGGCTGTTCAAGGTTGTAAAGAAGATCAAAGTAACTCAACCGAAGTAGTCTAACTCAGCCGAAGTAGTCTCTCGCCTCAACTGACGCAAAGGGGGAGATTGTTGGGTATAAGTGTTGCGTCGTGGGCTCGGTTCATTAGTCCATTTAGTTTACCATGTTTGGGCCTGTCCAACCGTGGATAATCATTAGGGTTAGCATATATATATATATATATATATATATATATATATATATATATATATATATATATATATATATATATATATATATATATATATATATATATATATATATATATATATATATATATATATATATATATATATATATATATATATTGCATGCATGTATTGCTTTAAGGTCATCGATCTCATTAATTACTTTGCATTGTAACCCTAGCACACCTCTACAGTCGAAGTTCTTCATCGAGCTCTTTTGAGGTGTGAGTTATTAATCATTCGACGACGTTTGATCCATTACTGTGTTCTTTACTTGATTATTTTTTTTTTCTGCTTGGAATCTATCGATCTTTAGCGTAATATTCTCATCACTACCTTCGTAAGTGAGTGTCTTACTTGCGCCAAGGTTAAGGTCGAATACCAGAAACCCTCAGGATTACTACAACAACCAAAGATACCTGAGTGGAAGTGGGAGCAGATCACGATGGACTTCATAACCAAATTGCCCAAGACGACGGGTGGTCTCTGATGGGTTTTGAGCATTCTAACACTCCTATGGTGTACATGCAACCCTAGAAACCTTGGATCTATGTTTGACTATGATACATGCAAATAATTATATTTCCAAGGTTCTTATCCTATCTAGGATGGCATGGGGAACTTGAATCAAATAAAGCTAGTAGAATTACTTACCTTGTAGTTGTAGTTGATTGCTTGGAGTTTTAGAGCCTAGCACCAATAGTGTGGATGCCTCAAATGGAAATCACAAATCACCACAAACTTGGAACTTTGAGAGAATAGTAATCACCTTCTTGAAATCGGCCCTCTTACTTTACTCACCACAACTCATGTGATTTCAAGAACCAAAGCCTCCTTTATATAGTGTAGTGGATTAGGGTTACATCCATGTAAACCCTAATACCCATGTCTTTTCATTTCCATGAGATCCATGGGTTAAAGCTCCATGGAGTATCCATGGACTTTCCATGCAAGCCTAGCCCATTCCAAATAAGCATTAGCCCACACTATATAAATACAAGAGCCCATATTTAATTAGTCATACTTTTGATCTCTAAATTAATTCTAGATTAATTATAGATCAATACTAATTAAATAATATGATTTTATATTAATATATTAGGACTTATAATATATTAATAAATCATAACTTATACTATTCTCAAACGATTATCCATAAATTGTTCGGGTGAAGTGCAACCCAAATGGACCATGCCGGGTCGGGTCAAGTACATACCAAATATAGTTATGGACTTAGACACTATATCCAACAGTCTCCCACTTGGATAAGTCTAATAACTATAGTTGCAAGTATGACTTCAGGAACCGATCAGCAGTCGTAGCTCTTTAAACTCTGTTGAACTATGAAGCGCCATTTTAGATAAGTGATCATATAATCCTCTGTTCTAGATATCAGCCGGACAAATACATGGAACATGGTCTTGCTTATTGTCCAGCATTTGTTTCCCGATTTCCGATTTGTTTGACATAGAACTTAACTGAACACATCAATTTAGTTCTGACCGGGCCTGGTACATAGGTCAAAAGAAAATCATCGAGGGGCCCAGATATCGCTTCTAATCCTAGAAGGAATAGATAAACTTCGACTCATATGTTTGGTCTACTACTTGTTGAATTACACACAAAAGCACGTTCTATAACATCGAGTTACCAATGCGTTTTCGTGCAATCAATGCATAACCAACTCATAGGCAACAAATCATATCTCTAGGTTTGAAGACTTATATGATATTACCGTCTCACGATCACTCGAGATAAATTCCATGAAGTGATACAAGTGAGCGTGGATTGAATCCAATACTCAGAACTTATGAGCACTCATGAGTGTTGTAGCCCCGCTTTGTCTAACATCTTAGACCTCTACAAGCCAACCCATGACAGTCTTGATTCATATCTACTTCCAACATATGACCGACTGTGGAGAGTTTGAATAATATGATATAAACCATAACATAATTATTCTGGAAGTCAAAACATGCAAAAAGAAATAATAGTAAACGATTGACAAGAGATAGCAATACTTTACTCATAAATAACAGCTTTTATTTATTATCAAATGTCAATTAAATTTTACAAATTTCAAGATTATCTAACTACTAAACTAATATCATCCTTCAGCCCTATGCTCCGAGCATGCTGGAGATGCTTAGCCCGAGTCAGTCCCTTCGTGACGGGATCTGCTGGGTTCTCATCCGATGATACCCTCTTTGCCACGAGGATTCCTTCTTCTATTCGATGTCTGATGAAGTGATATTTTCTGTCAATGTGTCTAGATCTCCCATGATCTCTTGGTTCCTTGGCTAAGGCAACCACACTATTGCTGTCACAGAAAATCTCCATTGGCTCCTTTATAGCTGGTACAACTCCAAGGTCTCCGATGAAGTTCTTTAGCCATATAGCCTCCTTTGCTGCCTCGCTTGCTGCTATATACTCTGATTCACAAGTGGAATCAGCCACTGTCTCCTGCTTGGAACTTTTCCAAGTAATTGCCCCTCCGTTTAGAGTAAAGACCCAGCCCGACTGAGAGCGGAAATTATCCCTGTCAGTCTGAAAGCTAGCATCACTGTACCCTACAACTCTCAAGTCCTCACTGCCACCGAGGGTAAGGACCCAGTCCTTAGTCCTCCGTAGGTACTTGAGGATATTCTTTACCACAGTCCAGTGTGCCTTGCCAGGGTTCCACTGATACCTGCTAACCATGCTCAATGCAAAGGCTACATCAGGTCGAGTACACGTCATAACATACATGATCGATCCTACAGCTGAAGCATAAGGTATTCGACTCATTTCTGCTATCTCAGCCTCAGTACTAGGGCTTTGTGTCTTACTCAATCTGGCGTTACTCTGGATGGGTAACTCTCCTTTCTTGGAGTTATGCATGTTGAACCTTTTCAACACTTTGTCCACATAGGTGCTTTGACTAAGTCCAATTAGTCTTTTACTCCTGTTTCTCAAAATCCTTATCCCTAGGATATAGGCAGCTTCTCTAAGGTCCTTCATAGCGAAACACTTCCCAAGCCAGGACTTTACTTCCTGCAGGGTTGGGATGTCATTTCCTATGAGTAGTATGTCATCCACATACAGTACCAAAAAGCTGACTATACTCCCACTAGCCTTGATATAGACACAACATTCATCTTCACTCCTTGAAAAGCCAAATTCTTTGACTTTCTCATCAAAGAAAAGATTCCATCTGCGAGGTGCCTGTTTTAATCCATAAATGGATTTCTCGAGCTTACACACTCTACTGGGGTACTCTGTACTGACAAAACCCTCTGGCTGAACCATGTAAACATCTTCAGCCAACTTTCCATTAAGGAAAGCGGTTTTGATATCCATTTGCCATATTTCATAATCATGAAATGCAGCAATGGCTAACAGAACCCTAATAGACTTAATCTTGGCCACTCGTGAAAAGGTCTCATCATAATCAACTCCCGGAGTTTGAGAATAACCCTTTGCAACCAGTCGTGCCTTATAAGTGTGTACATTACCATCCATGTCGGTCTTCTTCTTGAAGATCCATTTGCACCCAACTATCTTACGATCAGGTACATTGTCAACCAAGTTCCAAACTTGATTGTCATACATGGACTGTATCTCGCTATCCATAGCCTCTTTCCATTTAGCAGCCTCAGGGCCTGCCATGGCTTCCGCGTAGCTGTTAGGCTCATCTAGATTTACCAGTGTGTTATCACTGATAAGTGTCTCACCTTCTGCAGTAATATGAAAACCATAATAATGCTCAGGTGCATTCCTAACTCTGGTGGAACGCCTCAGAGGTATAGATTCTTCAGTCGGCTCAACAGGAGTTTCCTCCTCAGGTTGAGGGCTAGGGTTTGAGGTTCCTTCACCACTTGACTCTTGAATTTCCTCAAGGTCAATTTGCCTCCCACTGTCTCCTTGGCTCATGAATTCTCTCTCTCGAAAAAATCCTCTTCTTGCTACAAAGACCACATTATCACTGGGTCTGTAGAAGATGTAACCAAAGGATTTATGTGGGTAGCCGATGAAAATACACCTTTCGCTTCGGGGTTCGAGCTTATCGTGAGTCTCGCGTCTCACGAAATCCTCGCAACCCCAAATCTTGATGTGGTCTAGATTGGGAACTTTTCCAAGTCCTCACTGCCACCGAGGGTAAGGACCCAGTCCTTAGTCCTCCGTAGGTACTTGAGGATATTCTTTACCGCAGTCTAGTGTGCCTTGCCAGGGTTCCCCTGATACCTGCTAACCATGCTCAAAGCAAAGGCTACATCAGGTCGAGTACACGTCATAACATACATGATCGATCCTACAGCTGAAGCATAAGGTATTCGACTCATTTCTGCTATCTCAGCCTCAGTACTAGGGCTTTGTGTCTTACTCAATCTGGCGTTACTCTGGATGGGTAACTCTCCTTTCTTGGAGTTATGCATGTTGAACCTTTTCAACACTTTGTCCACATAGGTGCTTTGACTAAGTCCAATTAGTCTTTTACTCCTGTTTCTCAAAATCCTTATCCCTAGGATATAGGCAGCTTCTCTAAGGTCCTTCATAGCGAAACACTTCCCAAGCCAGGACTTTACTTCCTGCCATTCCATGCTATGTGGTCTAGATTGGGAACTTTTCCAGTCCACACCTTGTGAGGTGTTTTGGCAACCTTCTTTGTAGGGACTAGATTAAGGATATGAGCGGCAGTCTCTAAGGCATACCCCCAAAATGAGATTGGTAGCGAAGCTCGACTCATCATGGAACGAACCATGTCCAACAAGGTCCGATTGCGCCTCTCAGTTACACCATTCAACTGTGGTGTCCTAGAAGGTGTCAATTGTGAGACAATCCCACATTCCTTAAGATAGTCAAGGAACTCAGTACTAAGATACTCACCACCATGATCGGATCGAAGCATCTTAATGTTCCTGCCCAACTGATTCTCCACTTCTTGCTTAAACTCTTTGAATTTATCAAAGGTTTCTGACTTATGCTTGATTAGGTAGACATACCCATATCTACTAAAATCATCAGTAAAAGTCACATAGAACCGATTAGCATCTCTTGTGGCGGTTCTGAAGGGTCCACACACATCCGTGTGTATGAGGTCTAACAAACCTTCACCCCTAGCACAAGTGCCAGTAAAAGGTGACTTTGTCATTTTACCAAGCAAACAAGATTCACAACTATCATCTGACTTTAGGTCAAATGACTCCAAGACTCCATCCTTTTGGAGTTGGCCTATGCGTTTCTTGCTCACATGTCCAAGACGACAATGCCATAAGGATACTTTATCTAAGCTAGTGGAAGAGTTAATACACAATACATTATTTCCTAGATTATCTACAACAGATACAGTTTCATACACGCCATCACAAGGTAATGCTTTAAAATAAAGAACATTATTAAAGAAGCATCAATACTACCATTATTATTATCAAAATAAAAGGTAAAACCTTGTTTATACAATGCATGAAAGGAAATAACATTTCATGCCATTTCTGGCGAATAATAACATTTATTCAAATCTAATGTAAACCCACTATTTAGCACTAAGGAATAAACTCCTATCTTGGTGACATGTGAAGCTTTCCTATTTCCCATGATCAAGTTTATCTTTCCCTGCTCCATATTCTCACTTCTTTTTAGTCCCTGCAAATCACAACATATGTGAATACCACAACTTGTATCAAGGACGCAAGACTTAGAATGAGGTGAGTTATTGGACAATATAGTGTATATACCTGAATGGTTGGGTTTTACTTTCCCATCCTTCAAATCTTGTTGGTACTTTGGGCAGTTTCGCTTCCAGTGCGACTTTTCATGGCAATAGAAGCATTCAGCCTCATTAGGGTTAGCAGAAGGAGTGACAAAACCTTTCTTGGTTTTGCTTGAAGAGGAGCCTTCAAGGGTCTTACCCTTGGTACGCTTAGAAGGGTTCTTTCTCTTCTTCCCTTTTCCATGCCCGATTGCCAAGACATTGGCCGCAGTTGGAGTAGGAGTAGGAGTAGTAACAACCGACTTACCCTTTAGACCACTTTATGCGGTCTTCAAGAGTCCTTGAAGTTTGCTAAGGGTGGACGAAAGCCTCCATGATGCTAAGTGAAGCCTTAATGATTCGATAACAACCAATCGTTTCTTCCCAATCAGGCTGGTAAAATCCCTCAAGTCACGAGCTACCTAACTCTTCTCATAGTGAGTTAAGAGTTTTCTGCTTTGTCCTTCTAGTATAGCAGAGGTACTTTCGGTTCCTTAACCACCTCACTTTTCTCCATCCTGTTGCGCTTCACATTCGTAACCCTTGAGACTCTCAGACATTACCACTGAGGTTTATGGTTACACAATTTCTGTGTTGATGATCTTAGTTTCGTCTACAACGAGCTAAGTGAAACCCAAAATCCAACACCTTGAATGCATTGACGGTGAACACTCTAATGTTCAAGCTATTACTTGTTACCTCACGGAATCTCTTTTTCTTTTTGCGTGATCTTTATGAAATTGTCTAACACCAGGACGTTTCTTCCCATAAGATCCAGTTTATTTTTTTTTTGAGATTTCTTACTAATTTCTAGCACTTAATATATATTTTCAAACCTACTTGTTCAACAAACCACATCGGTTTCACAAGTACTTCACCCTACTTTCGGTCTTATTTCAAGTATCAAGGTTCGGTTGAAGGTAAGACACCCGATAAAGCTTATAACTGAAAAGATGCCTTTCAATGTTTCTTTACAAACATTTGATCGTATTTCACGGGAAACCACACAGACACTTCTTAGTCTCTCTTGACTTTGAAGGAAGAGATTCGTGCCCGGGATCATCAGTTTCATGTCTCAATAGACATCACTTAAATCCCACAAATATTTTGCTTTATTTCTTTATCATTGGCACACTCTTGCACGAAGGTCTTTATGATTTTCCAAACTCTTGTTCGTAGTACTAATGGCAATGTTCAGATTTATGCTTTCGATTCTAACAGTTATGGTGGTTTCCTTTATTATGAAGAAGCGACAGTTGATTACCATAACGCGAAAGGATGTATCTAATTTATGGTGGTGTTGATTTATTTTAATAATAAAAATCAAATAAGGGTAAGTCAGCATGAAGTTGAAACGGTTCAAAATTTGAACAGGAGATAAGGTGGAAAAGGGGCGTGAATTTGAAACGGCACCTGATATCACGCTTGCTGACGTTACCAGCCTGTCAAATCTAGCTTTTTCTGGCGACGCTTCAGAGATAGAATCATCATCACAGTGAATTTTTCTCTCTCCTAGAGATGGTATAAAGGGTTTTCTCGCATCTCTTGGACTCCTTTACCAGATCTTCTTTCTCTCTCATAAACACATCGGCCATTTTCTCACTGGTTTTTGATTAACCCGCTCAGTCCACTCTTCTGACCATCAAACCTAATCAGAATCTGGTCATTGAACTCAACCCCTTTGTCTATGATTTATATATGCTACATGTGGTCGAATGTCTCAAGTATTCACCACTGGTGGTCGCTCTCACACAGGTGGAAAGTGTTCCTATGTCGATGCTCTTTGCTGTCTACTCCTTTGCCGTTTATGATAAAGCCAAGGAGCATATATTCTTCGAAATCGTCAATCAAAAGTCCTCAATTTCAAAGGCTAGGTTTTCTTCATTGCTACGCCTTCCTGCAGCTGAATCAGTGGTTAACCCAGATTCCATCACTACCACTCAACTATACTCGATGCTCTATGATATAGGGTACATAGAGCTTCTCACAACAATCACCAAGTTCAAGAAGTCTTCTCTTCCTCCTCAATCGAACGGACTTTTAACGCTCCTCTCCAAGGGCTTATCGGAGAGGGTTGCTGGTTCAGACGGAACGAGCAGGGCTTTCATGACCATTCTATATGGTCTGTATCATGGGATTAATTTGGACTATGGATCGATCCTATGGGCTCAACTCGTTCAGAGTATAAGCTCTTCTTCGAGGTACACTGAAAATTCTTGTGCACGATTTTGGACTATCGTCACTCGTTGGGCGATGGAAAAGTTTACTGTTCCCACTATGGCGGATTCCCTCATGTCTTCGATTGCTACATTTCATATGACGAGGATCCTTGTCTCAGATCCCTCCAAGTTTATCTTTATCGGGTCAATTCCAGAATCCATGTACCGCTATGTATCCAGTGCGAGTCAGGTCATGGCAGATTACAGAAAGCTTTCTCCTTCAGGTCCACGACCGTTTACTCCCGAGATGCAAAGCTCGTTGGACGCTGCAGACAAGCCTGCAAAGCAAGGGAAGAAGCCTGATAACAAAGGGGAAAAGGCTGGTCAATCCTCCAAAGCTTCTATTCCTATGAAACGCAAGTCAGAGCACGCCGAGCCTAATGCTCCACAGAAACGCAAGACCAAAAAGCAAGCTCGTAGACCGAAGTCTCCTTCCCCATCCACTAGTGACTCTGAGTATGTTCCTTCTGATGGCCAGTCTGACCCTGAGTCAAATGACGACGAAGCTACTGAAACCGACAATCTACCTAGAGGTAATTCGCCTCCACCCTCACCTACCAATGATAGTAACCGAAACTCGCCTCCTCGTTCTGTTCCACTTTCGGTTTCTAATACTATCGCTCCCTGTCCTCCTCCTATCTCCTCTACAACAGCAACCTCTATCCCAATTCCAACCCCACTATACACTACCGTCACTACCACCACCACTCATCCAACCGAACCCACTGTTCGTGTCAATGTATCTGATACGGTGGCAAGTCCTTTCGGTTCTGATCCTCCTGTTACCTCAGCACCTTAATCCCCACCTAGATCACATGACACTGAACCTGTTCTTGGCGGTGAAGACATGGAGTTTGATTCCACTTATTTCAGTCCTTATCGCATACAAAGTGATGAAGATGATGACACCCCTATTACCAAAGAGGATTAAGGCTGTGACAAACAAACTTGATCGCTTGCTCTCTTCATCTTTTGCCAGTGCATATTCAAAGGCAGCACTCAAAGCCCTGTTCTCATCGGTTGTGAAAGAACATGAGACCTCCATCTCCAGCGCTGCTAAAGCAATTGAAGCCTCAACCTCAACCTGCCAAAAAGCTTCACTTGCAGTTAAAGCTTCCACCAAATATTGCAAGCAGGCGACCGCAAATGTCGAAAACTAATTTCTGAGGCACAAATATATCTCGATTCACTCCAAGCAGCTGCCAAGAAGAATGCTGAAACAGTGAACGCTTCGGTTGATCATCTTACGCGTTCACTGGAAGCCGAAAAGACACATCTCGAGGAAGCTCGCAAATCAATTCAGGCTGCTAACAAAGAGCTTCATACTTCGATTGATGATCGGCTGACTCAACTTGAAGCTGAGCTTGCTGTTGAAAATAAAATTATGGATGAGCTGGATAAGCGAACTTCCCAGCTTAAAATTCAGAATCTCAAGCTCAAATCTGCAACCAAAGAGATTGAATAATTGAAAACCGAGCGAGAAATAATTAAGAGTTCGGTCGGTGATGTGCATTCCATCCTCGTGCATCTCCTGGAAGCCCATGACTCCATTCTTACTATCTCCATCCGATGCCACTTGGCTGAAAAGCTGAGACCTGCTTTGGACGTGTTGAGCAGGATTGAAGGTGTTCCTGAGTATGGTGTCCCTCCGAAACAAGGGGGAGATAAGGTAACTCAGGGCAAAGGCCAACCTCATCCGCCTCCCAAACCGAAAGTCACTACTGAGCCGAATGGTAATGAAGCTTCAGGCAGTATGAAGGACAAGAAAAAGAAGAAAATTGGAGATGATGATGTGGATGAAAATGACGATGACGATGATACAGGAGGGAATGCTTCGAAAAATGAAAGTCTGAAAGTCAAGCCCACTGATCAAGAGATTCGGGAAAGGCTTTAGAAAGAGAAGGAACTTCTTGACAAGGAGTTGAAAGCGAACGATTTGCTGGAACAGAAGAAGTCCATGTTTCCTGAATGGACTATAGAATCGCTTCAAAGAGAGGTTATTGATGCACCGAGCACTCATTGGCTCGAACCGGTTTCCTCGTTCGGGCTTGAGAACTCTAAGGACTCACAGTTTGACATGCCCATCACCCGAAAGGCATTCATCTTCCACTGTTTTGAGTCGACGGCTGGCATTCCTTCTCCAGACCCGAAGGTTGATTGAGATTTGCTCGAGTATTATCTAGAGTTTGCTCAACCACAATACCTGACCTGGAGCAATCAGAAAATTACAACGGTCAAGGTGTTGAAGCCCACTTCGGCAGGGAAATTCATCAACATCAAATTCAAGGTGACCCAAGGCTCTGATAGCTCGGTTCATATGATTTCCCTGGCTGACCTACCGAACTTGAATCCTCACGACTGGATACTTCTTAATAATATTTTGCTAACCAATCCACAGGAGTATCAGCCTATTATCGATCACATCAAGCGAATGCTCGTATGCTATAGTCATGAAGTCGCGAAGATGGATCAGGAGATCGCTGCTGCTATTCATAAGCAAACCACTGTGAAAGCGATTGGAAGGGCAGGCGATGTGAATGCGATGGTTAAGGGGAAGATCGATCCCAAGTTTCACACTATTATGTTCACGAGGGGCGAAGGTCAAAAATGCCTGTTCGCTCTGATTGATAAACACCTATTCTCCACCGCCTGTTTGGCACACATTTTGGAGATTATTCATAGGTGTAATCAGAACAGTGAAGCCGATAAGAAGCTGTTTACTGATATGCTTCGATGGTATATTTTATTTCGGCAAACTCTTCTTGCCATCTTTCCTAGGTTGTTCAAGGTCGTAAAGAAGATCAAAGTAACTCAGCCGGAGTAGTCTAACTCAGCCGAAGTAGTCTCTCGCCTCAATTGACGTAAAGGGGGAGATTGTTGGGTATAAGTGTTGCGTCGTGGGCTCGGTTCATTAGTCCATTTAGTTTACCCGGTTTGGGCCTGTCCAACCATGGATAATCATTAGGGTTAGCATATATATTGCATGCATGTATTGCTTTAAGGTCATCAATCTCATTAATTACTTTGCATTGTAACCCTATAACACCTCTACAGTCGAAGTTCTTCATCGAGCTCTTCTGAGGTGTGAGTTATTAATCATTCGACGACGTTTGATCCATTCATGTGTTCTTTACTTGATTATTATTGTTTTTCTGCTTGGAATCTATCGATCTTTAGCGTAATATTCTTATCACTACCTTCGTAAGTAAGTGTCTTACTTGCGCCAAGGTTAAGGTCGAATATCAGACACCCTCAGGATTACTACAACAACCGAAGATACCTGAGTGGAAGTGGGAGCGGATCATGATGGACTTCATAACCAAATTGCCCAAGACGACGGGTGGTCTCGATACCATATGGGTGATCGTAGAGAGGTTAACCAAGTCCGCACACTTCCTGCCTATCAAAGAAACCGACAAGATGGAGAAACTGACAAGAACTTACATTACGGAGATTGTATGACTGCATGGTGTTCCAATATCTATTATCTCTGATAGAGACAGTAGATTCACTTCAAGATTCTGGCAGTGGCTACAAAGTTCCCTAGGAACTAGGCTGGATATGAGCACAACCTACCATCCACAAACCGACGGACAAAGTGAGAGGACTATTCAAACTCTGGAAGATATGTTGCGAGCCTGTGTGATAGACTTTGGAAAGGCATGGGATACTCATTTACCCCTTGTCGAGTTATCCTACAATAACAGTTATCACACAAGCATAAAGGCAGCTCCATTCGAAGCCCTCTATGGCCGGAAGTGCAGATCCCCTCTGTGTTGGGCTGAAGTGGGTGATATGCAGTTAGCTAAAGTATAAGTTCCTGACAGCACTCTCATAGGTTCAGAAATCATTTGGGAAATTACAGAGAAGACTGTTCAGATTCGTGAATGATTGAAAGCCTCTAGAGACTGACAGAAAAGCTACGCAGACAAGAGAAGGAAACCTTTGGAATTCCAGGTTGGTGACCATGTTCTATTGAAGGTCTCACCCTGGAAGGGCTTGATACACTTCGGAAAGCGTGCGAAGCTAAGTCCAAGGTACATAGAGCCTTTTGAGATTATCGCTAGGATCGACCCTATAGATTACAAACTCAAACTACCTCAAGAACTTAGTAACATACACCCTACTTTCCACGTTTTGAACCTGAAAAAGTGTCTATCCGATGAGACGCTTGTTATCCCACTCGATGAAATCGAGATCAATGAGATCCTCAACTTCATGGAAGAACGAGTAGAGATCATGGACCGAGAGGTCAAGCAAACGAAGCAAAGTTGTATCCTAATAGTGAAGGTTCGCTGGAATGCAAAGCGGGGACCTGAATTCACTTGGGAGCGCAAGGATCAAATGAAACTGAAATATCCTCATCCTTTTCCTTAGTCTACCTGTATTTGCTTAAACTCTAATTTCGGGACGAAATTCCCTTTAACGGGGGGATGATGTGACAACCCGAGAATTTCTATCTTGTAAAGTCAATCACTTCAATCAAAAGTCCGACTTATATCTGTTACCTTTTAGCCTTGCTAAGGGTTATTCTATAAGTTTTTAAGCCGTGTACACTTAGGACTTGATACTATGAAGTGTGAGTAATGAATCTATGAATTTCAATAGAGCCAAGAACATTCATCAAGGGATGTTCACGGCCCAAACTAGGTTCACGGCCGTGAACCCATGTTTAGCCGTGAACACCTCTCTACACATGTAGATTTCCTTCACTTTTCTTCATTTCTCACATCTTCCAACCAAGAACACTCAAACTCTCTCACGTATCATCAAGGGAAACCTTCCTTTGTCTTCAAAAACGTAGGTGATACTCTCCTATTTACTAGTTGATCTTCATATACAAGTGAAACCCTTTGATAACACCCTTGAATTCATCACTGTTCCTTCAAGATCTTCATATCACCACCTTCTTCACCAAGAACACCAAGAACACACACCTGTTCTTGGGCCGTGAACACCTTAAAAGGCTTCCAAAATGTAAGTAGCTCATTCATCTACTAGTTGTCCATTAGAAGCACTTGAATCCTCATGAAACAAACATCTTTTGGCATGATTCTTCAAGAGTTCACGGCCGTGAACCCTTCATTGGGCCGTAAACCCTTCATAGGATCATGGTAAGGCCGTGAACCCTTCATCCATGGCCGTGAACACTTCTTAGACCAAGCTTGGGCCGTGAACACATCATGTGTTCTTGGCCGTGAACCCTCCTAAGGCCGTGAACATCCTTTTGTTTGGCCGTGAACTCCTTTCATTCAATCATATGTGATTCAAACACTCCATTATGAGTGTTTCCTAGTTCCTAAGGATGTTTCCCTTACATGATTAGTTGTTATATACACTAATTGTATACATATATGTGTCATTATATGCTTAATAGGATCCGTTTGTGCTCGAGACTTCACTTGGCATACTTAGCATCCTATATCGATCTTTCATTCGAATCACTCACTACAGGTGAGTTCATACCCCTATAATCTATCTTTTAAATGTTTTTAAATGCTTTTAAGGGGGGGAATACAAGTAGAACACAATGATATTGTGTTAACAATATACATGTGAAAACAACATTCAAAAAGGATTTCTTATACTCAAAACTTGTTGAAAACTCTTTTAAATCTTTTATAAACTTGTTTTATATCAAATCATATCCGTCTATCTATTTACGTATAAGTATGCTTTAACAGACTTAGGACTATTGCTAGATACCTTGACTCATGTTCCTTGTTTGGTTGTGGGCTCGAGGTAGGATCACTAGTCCGAATGTCTGTTAAATCATAGTTATACTTATTAAATACATAAGTGAATATTAAACCCATTTTTTAAGGTTCATTCTTAACTTAGTTGCTTGGTGAGTAATTGAGTATTTTTTATACATCATTAACAGTCAAACAATCTTACTAGTAAACTATAATAGGTATAGTTTAGAGGATTACTACTTACTACTTCTAGAACAATGAAACTTACAAGGGTCAGTTCATACATGAGTCAGTTCAAACAAAATATAACTGGAACAAGAAGGAACATACTATAACTAGAACAAGAAGGAACATACTATAACTAGAACAAAAGGGACATACTATAACTAGAACAACAAGGAACATACTATAACTAGAACAGAAGGAACATACTATAACTAGAACAGGAAGGAACATACTATAACAAGAACAAGATAACATTAATGTGAGCCACAACTTCATGGCATATCAATATACTTGTTGTGTCACCTTTTGTAACCAGAGTCTGCTGGAGGGAGAGCGTGAGTTTGTGTATATATCTATACGGGATTGACCATCCTACGCCTTGTTGCTAGCTATAGTGGGACCTGCAGGTCTACGGGTGACAAATGTCATACCATCTCGACGTCTTTTGAGCGTCGTGTTTTATACTAGTCAATCGAGCATGGTTATAACCTCATCACATTTTACCTTAATTTAACTTATTGGTTTTAAGGTAGTTAGTACATCTGTAGTTACTTTATACAATACTATGGTACACTTTCATTTTCCCATTACATTCATATAATGATATTCTCACATAAAAGGTAATGTAAACTATTCTCTAGAAATAATAGTCATAAACTTGGGAAAACATTCATTTTTACAAAAGAAAAAATATACAATACAGTAGGGTCTTAGTAGAAGACTACTTTCCATTTTAGTAGAAAATATAGGATTTTCTAGGAAGTATACAAACTTTTACATCAAAACACATACAAACATTTTCATCAAACTAATGAAAACATTTGACACTAAAATACTTATGAACTCACCAGCTTTAATGCTGATCTACTCTTTCAAAATAACTTGTATTCTCAGGTCACCAGTAGACAGGTACCGATGACTAGGTTTTGAGAAGACGGAGCATGTTCAAGACTCGTCTTCATTTTGATTACATATTTTTGGTGTCTTACAACTTTACACAAAACACACTTGTATTAAATTATATTATTAATGCAATGGATGATGTTGTTTCTTGTTTTACTATTATGCATTGTTATGATATTGTAGATGACATCCCCCGCCCCCGAACGTTTCCGCCGTTCTGGTTTGGGGGTGTGACAAATTGCTCCATCGCAATGGCTGCAGCGTTCATATGTTGACTCCTAGCACTGTTCACAAGATGGTAGCCTTTGAGATGATATGTCGGGCCAACGGCATTGTTCCTGACTTCTTCATTTTGAAGTTCTTCTTCCGATTTGCGGCCACTAATGATAAATACACATTTTATGCTCGACGCGGATGTTATAACCTTGTGCTTGATAGTAAACCGCCGAAGAAGTAGAAGGATAAGTGGTTGTGGGTTAACCGGGAACTGCTTGGCCGGGAATACCATCGGGCAAATGCTTTGCCGGATGTTACTCCCAAGTTATTTCCCCATACCCAGGCGACTTCCGATCTCTTGCGTACTCTTCAGGTTGATATCAATGTGTTATCGGAGGTGTTGCTTGCCGGCGTTGGAATGAGCCCTAGTTGGCGTACCCGAAGGGAAATGTCGGTCTTTTACACTATTTCTAATGGTAAGTCAATCTTAGTTTCCCTCTTCCTCTCCCCCCATTTTTATATATAGAGAAGAGGAAGATGTCTCAAATCTCATTGTTTTTCTTCACAGGTACTAAGTGTTCCGTTTCCATGGATTCTGTCCTGCGAAAGCGGTACCAGGGGAAGTTAGAGCACCGTGTGGTGGCTCTTCACAAGGTTCTGCCTCCACCTCATCGCTTGAGTGCCCCTGTTGTGACTTCGTCGTAGCCGTTAGGGAGCTCCTCTGCGACGGGGGACCAGTCGGCTCCGGATGTTCCCCTGTCCCCTGCCCTGATATCTCGCCCTTCGGCGGAACCTTCGACCGAGGACATGGGGGATAGCAAGGACGGGATCATTGCCAACGTCCATCACGGAGCGGAGAAATGAAAAGCTATTCGATCCATGAGTGAGCCGGTGTCGGGAGGCAGTTCTGGCCAAATCGGGAGGCTTGTGATGCAACGTTGGGGGCTTATGCGCTTACTATCTTCTATGTCGTCCCATCATGGCGATGTTTTTGTAATACCCGATGATGACATTCAACAGTCTGAGGGTATTGACAGGGTGTCCCAGCAGGCTATTGTTCCTTTTGTGATTGCTTCGATTCCTTGTGCCAGTCCTCGATCTTCAAGGGATAGCGCCAAACGGTCACACCATGAAGCTTCTGCTGTGGGGGCTTTGCATGGTTCCCCCATCTTTGTTTCGAGTGGGGTATTCGCGCGGATTCCCGTTTGTCCGTTCGTTCTGCTGCCTTGGAGTTTACCCAACATGCTCTTCCCCCTGCTACTGTCGAGGATATGGATGCGATGAACAACGCCGCCCTCGCCCACAACCCGGCTTACGCTGTTGCGCTTGCCATGGCTTATATGGCCGCTTGCTCTCGGCGTGCGCAACGGTTCGACGATTTGGAGCGTGAACACTCTGCTTTGGTGGTGAGCGAAGCGGGTTTAAAGGGTCAGGTGATGAAGCTTGAAGTTGCTGCTCACTTATTGGACCAGAAGAACAAATTGTTGGTGTCAGAGAAACTAGCGTTGGAAGTGTTGGATTAAGTGTCTAAGCCCATAACTATTTTTGTTATGTACTTGATGTGATTATGAGCATGGTCCTTTTGGGTTGTCTTCACTCATGCAACCTGATAGGATGACAAGTGGAGAGAGAGAGAGAGAGAGAGTAGGATTTATTATGTGAATGATAAATTGGTACTCAAAATGATTTTATTAATATTAATATATTATTTGGAAATCATATTATTAATTAGTAATTAATCAGAAATTAATCTAGTATTAATTTTGGGATTAAAGGAACTGATTAATAATGGAGGGACTGATTATGTAAATCAGTAATAATTATAGTTTGGGCTAATGGACCTTATTGATATGGGGTGGATGAAAATCTATGAAAGCCCATAGAGCTTTTGTCCAAGGCCCTGTCATATGGGGGCTCATGGATTGCTTAAGGCCTAAGCATGGGAATTAGGGTTTCCACCTGAAAACCCTAATAGCCTCAACTATATAAACTATCCTATCATAAGGATTTTCGGCCCCCTATGAGTTTTAGAGAACCCTAGCCGATTTTCCTTCCCTCTCCAAGTCTTCCTTTGCATTGAGTGTTTGTGACTCCATTAGATATGCAACACTTGGGGCACTAAGCTTTCAAAGGTCAAGGAGTTCTTGTTATTGCTACATAACAAGTGAGGTAATGTTCCAAACCTTATTTTACATATGAATTTCGAAATTGGTATGCTAGTATTAGGGTTTATGCTTTGGATGATTATTTACATGTACAATTCGAGAAAAACCTAGATCCAATGCATTAGGGTTGCATGTACACCATAGGAATGTTGTAGTGCCCAAAACCCATCAGTGGTATCAGAGCCTATATCGTTTTTCTATTGTATATTTGATGTTATGCTTAATTTTTCAAAGTTGAAAATTTTCGTTTTTTGATTCTGTCTGATTCCACAACGTAGAATACCCTTCCACGACACGGAATGGGATCTGACGAAATTTTTTGAGATTTTGGGTAAGATTGGATTTAGATGATTACCATAAATTGTTTTTATAATAAAAACGTGTTTTCAAAATATTAAAATGTCAGAGTATCCCAAAATCAAATCATAAAATCATGAAATATGAGGAGCTGTACGATTACGCCTTCGCCTTCCCGCGATCATCAGAAGTACCTGAAACAATAATCGATAAATGTAAGTTCGAAGGCTTAGTGAGTTACCCCCAAAATACCAACGCCATAACATATCAATAACATATAACAAACAACATGCATATTGAGCCATCAGCCTGACTGGACCGCCTCGCAGGCCTTCAGCCCATCTGGACCGCTCTCCAAGCCTTCGGCACGTCTGGACCGCCTCGCAGGGCCTACAGCCTATCCGGACCGCTCGCCGGGCCTTCAGTGTGACTGACATGCCCTCTTGGGCATGTTGTCTATCCATACCGCCCTCGGTATGTTGGCCTTCAGCACAGAGCAAGAACGCCTCAACCCAACCCCCAATCAAACAAACATGTGCACATAATATCATACGCTAGCATATATAACAGTCAACTGATCTAATAGATCATCAATCATAGCAACATCCTATAACCAGGATACAGACCTAACCTGTCACTATCATAGCATCATCCTATATACAAGGATATCGACCTAACCAGATCACTAGCATAGCATCATCTTATATACCAGGATACCGACCTAACCAGGTCACTAAGCATATCACCATCCTAACTACCATGATGTAAATCAATAAGCATATCATGCAATAAACCCGAATACAAATCCAATAAGGGTCGGCATTGGTGCCTTAAACCCTGTTGATATAGTGGGGATAACTCACCTCACAAGTAGTTCGGAATGATACTGTCAACTCCTCCAAATATAGTTACGAACACCAATACCTATAATCATTAATGGTCCATTCCATAAATTCCCAAATTACCAAAAATACTCCCAGAGGTCAAACTGGTCAACCCTTGGTCCAAGTCAAAGTCAACGGTCAAAGTCAATAGTCCATGTTGACCCAACTCGTCCAGAGCAACTAGCAACTCGTCGAGTTCCTTAAGGGTTCAGAAGGTCATATAACTCTCATTGACTCACCGAGTTTACGACCAACTCGTCGAGTCTATGCATGTCCAGAAGTCGGGGAAACCCTAACTAACTCGTCTAGTCCGCTGCTGACTCGTCGAGTCCATGCAGAAACCAAACAACGGGAAAACCCTTCCCAACTCGTCGAGTTCCTTATCCGACTCGTCGAGTTCATACAATCCATTTCTTGTCCAGATGATTTTGAGCCATTCCAAAGCTCCAAATGGTAGATCTTGCTTCCTAAGGCACGCTTATCACGTAAAGTTGCAAACTTTACGTGCATGCAAGGCTCTAAAGGCTTAGAATACCAAATCCAAGCTTAAAATGGCGTTTAACTCAAAGGGAATAGCTCATACTTGCTAAACCTGGAAACGTTATAGTTATAGGGACCACAATAAGTTCAGATCTGAAGTTGCAACTTCAAATCCTAGCCCATACCCGAAAATGGTTCACATACATGCTAGAAAATCCCTAATCTTAAACATGAAGAGATCTAGAAAATCCCTAATCTTAAACATGAAGAGATCAAGTGATGCTAGAATGGAGTAGAGTTCAGATCCTCAATTGTTCCTTGTTCAAAGCTTCTTGATCTTCAAGCTCCGTTCACCAAGATCCACCTTTCAAGCTTAAAACACACAAATATGGAGAGAAAACGCGATTTAGGGTTTCTGGACTCAAAGGGTGATGTAAGGGAAGCTAAGGGAGGCTAATGACCCTTTAAATAGGGTGCAAAAGCCCAGAAATTAGGGTTTCATACTCCAGCTCCAACTCGTCGAGTCGGTCCTCCCACTCGTCGAGTTAGTCACTTAAAACATGCGGTTGATTTCGTTCCTACTCGACGAGTCAGGGCATCCGACTCCTCGAGTAGACCCTTTAAAATGGAAATAAAGCTGTAAAATTTATACCTGAGAGTCTGGGTGTTACAATTCTCCCCCACTTGAACTAGACTTCATCCTTGAAGTCTGCTGCGGTGAACAACTTCGGGTAGTGCTCCCGCATCTCAGCCTCCGGCTCCCAAGTCCACTCAGATCCCATCTGGTGCTCCCATTGTACCATTACCAAAGGTACTTCATTGTTCCTTAGAACCTTCATTTTCCTCTCCAGAACGACTACCGGCCTCTCTACGTAATTCAGGCTCACATCGACCTGAATATCATCTAATGACACTACCGCCTCCTCGTCCAGAACGCACTTTCGAAACTGGGAAACGTGGAAAGTACGGTGGATCTGACTAAGCTGCTCTGGTAGCTCGAGTCTATATGCCACCTTGCCAACCCTGGCAATGATCCAGAACGGTCCAATGTATTGGGGACCCAATTTCTCCCTCTTCCTGAAGCGGATCACACCCTTCCAGGGTGAAACCTTAAGGAGTACCATGTCACCGACTTGAAACTTCAACTCAGATTGACGCCGGTCGGTGTAGCTCTTCTGCCGACTTTGTGCGGTCTACAACCGTTGTCTAATCTGCTGAATCATCTCGGTAGTCTGCAGAACTACCTCGGTCCGACCCATCACCCTGTGACCCACTTTACCCCAACAGACTGGAGGGCGGCATCTCCATCCATACAACAGCTCGTAAGGTGGAGCACCAATGCTGGAGTGAAAGCTGTTGTTGCTCTGCAAGGGGTAGGTAGGAGTGTTGGATGAGGTGTCTAAGTCCATAACTTTATTTGGTATATATTTTACCCGACCCGACAAGGTCCATTTGGGTTGCACTTCACCCGAACTATTGTATGGTTAAAACTTTGAGAATTGTATGTTTATGATTTATTAATATATGATAAGTTATAATATATTAATATGAAATCATATTATTTAATTAGTATTTGATCATAAATTAATTTAGAATTAATTTGGTGATAAAAAAAAGAGATAACTAATTAAATATGGGGTCTTGTATTTATATAAGTGTGGGCTAATACTCATTTTGAATGGTCTTGGCATGCATGGGAGTCCATGGATAGTCCATGGACCTTTTAACCCATGGATCCTTGGAAAGGAAGAGTCATGGGTATTAGGGTTTACATGATGCTTGAAATGGCACTACTAAGGGTGTGTAAGAAGGTGGCCTATTTCTACAAGCAAACATACACTCTCATAGTTTTTCTAAAGTTTGTGGTGATTTGTGACTTCCATTTGAGGCATCCACATTATTGGTGGTTGGCTCTCAAACTCCAAGGAATCAACTCACTATTGAACGGTATGTAATTCAACTAGCTTTTATGTTTAATGTTCCCCATGCCATGCTAGATAGGTTATGAACCTTGGAAAAACAAATTTGCATGTATTCATAATAAAACATAGACAAAGGTTTCTAGGGTTGCATGTACACCATAGGAGTGTTAGGATGCTCAAAACCCATCAGTGGTATAAGAGCCTAGGATTGTTTTCTTGAATACTTGATGCAAACTGTTGAAAAATCGAAAAATTGAGCTGTCTGGGCAGTGGACTCGCCGAGTCCATGGGGGGACTCGACGAGTCCAAGTGCAAATTCATCCTACTCGTCGAGTAGGTTCCTGCACTCGACGAGTAGGAGGCTCTGACTGCAGTTTTTTGACTTTTGCTGCTGGAAATGGACTAGAAACATTACCCTAAACTGTTTTGGTGTTTTAAAACTTGTTTTAGATGGTGTAATGGTTATACTAATCCATTTACAATGGCTAATATCAAAATTCCATGTTTTATATGTGTTCATATGATTCTTGAAGTTTTGATATGATATTCATGTTCTTATGAGTTATTGTTAGATCATAGGAATTACTTGCTAAATTTTTTAATGATTAATTCTTGATTAATTATGTGTTTTAATGGAATCCATAATTTGTCCTCAAGTTATGGATTTCCAAAGGTCACTTTCTTTAATGTACATTTAAAACACATAAGTTACATAAAAATGAAGAGTCTTCACTTTTATGAACCATTAACTCATATGTTATTAAATGAAAAGTTTTGAATAGTATCAAAACTTGCCCTCAAGTTTTGGAATTTGTAAAGACACACACACTTTAATTCCAAACCTTAGGATTTTAAAAGTTAAAATTCAACCTTTATACTATTATAAGATTAATGGTTAATATTTATACATACATATATATATATATATATATATATATATATATATATATATATATATATATATATATATATATATATATATATGTATAAGATCAAGTCGTTTTACCGTTAGTAGGCCTCATTCACGAAGCCGGTCTATAAGGGGGGTATAAGGTTGTTGCCTATAAAATGGCAGCTTAATGGGTGTCCACTCTCACCCACCGCTTCCTTGACTGGTGGAGGGTCGTTAGCCGAACGGATAGGACAATGACTTTAATTCTCATTAAAAGTATAATGATTATTATAATGTAACTCAAGATGTTTTTATAAATTCCCAATCTTAGTTACTTTAGGAAAATGTGAAAATGGTGCTAACCCATGAAATTCACACTTGTACCTTACCAAGTCGTTGGTGGAGCGTGTGTGGTTAAACGGCACACTAACTTGGACTAGTAAGGATAACAAAGGGTGACTTAATGTTTATCATAGATCGGTGGAGCGCGTGTGGTTAACCAGAACATTGATTAGGTGATAATACTAAGGGTACCAAGTGAATTTGCATGGTTATTCACACCTTGTTTTGTGATCCTCGGCATCCCAGTCACAAAACTTGAAGGGCATAATCGAGATTGAAACATGCCATTGAAAAGTTCAATGAATCTCAAAAGAATCTAGGAATTTCAAAACCAATTAAAACCTAATAATTTATTTCGTTTTCATGGTGGAAATTGGTGAACCGTCATTCACCTACCTTCAAATATGTTATAGCTTAGATTACGGCATCCCTCTTCTAATTTATAATATATTGTGTTGGGTCCTAGCCTTAATATTACATTTGGGTGTCTTATTAAGGACTCTATATATCTAAACTAAACTTGTCTTTCTTCTTTTCAGATGTCTTCCAACAATGCTTCGGGTTCTAACCCTACCGGCTCCTTCTCTCTCATGAACCTTTGTGGGAGACTCATCTTCGATGGTTCCAACTTTATGGATTGGATCCGGAACATCATGATGGTCACTCGTTATGAGGACAAGTAATATGTCCTCGACAAGGAGCTTAAGGAAATCGATGAGACTACTGCTACTCCTGAGGAGATCGCTGAATACAGGACACATGAAAGAGATGCCACCAAAGTGGCATGCGTCATGATGGCCACGATGACAGCCGAGCTCCAAAAGTCCTATAAGGACTATTACCCTTTTGAGATGCACCAAGACTTGATGGAAAGGTACCATCAGATTGCTCGTTAAGAGCGGTATGAAATAATCTCCTCCATGATAACAACCCGTATGAAGGATGGTGAACCCATCACGGGCCACATGCAGAAAATCCAAAGGTATGTGGACCATTTGCTGAAACTGAATGTGAACTTTCCAGAGGAGTTGGCAATTGATATCATTTTGCACTCCCTACCCTCGTGTTATGATCAATTCCGCATGACATACCACATGAACAAGGAGGAAGTTACACTCAGCAAGCTTCAAGGACTTCTGAAGACCGCCGAAAGTGGTCTTAAAGGTAAGTCGGTTGTTTCTCCTACTCCTACAGCAACCTCTGTTTTGGCTATCGGGCAAGGAAAAAGGAAGAAGATGAAGCACCCTTCTAAGGGTGCCAAGGCAAAGTCTCTTGACGGCTCCTCATCAAGTGGAACCAAAGGTGGTTCTACTACTCCTTCTGCCATCCCTAAGGATGCTGATTGCTTCTATTGCCAGAATAAGGGGCACTGGAAGCGAAACTACCCAAAGTACTTGCAGGATGTCAAGGATGGGAAAGTGAAACCATCCCATGCAGGTATTTACACTATATTGTCTAATAACTCACCATATTCTAACTCTTGGGTCCTTGATACAGGTTGTGGTATTCACATATGTTCTGATTTGCAGGGCCTAAGAAGAAGTGAGGATGTGGAGCACGGGAAGATAAACTTAATCATGGGGAATAGAAAGGCTTCACCTGTTACCAAAATTGGAGTTTATACTTTGTTGCTAAGTAGTGGGTTAAAGTTAGATTTGAATAAATGTGTTGTGTATTGATTCCTCTACTAGCTTGGATAAAGCATCATTGTGGCATTGCCGTCTTGGACATGTAAGCAAGAAACACATAGGCCAACTCGAAAAGGATGGAGTCCTGGAATCATTTGACCTAAAGTCAGATGATAGTTGTGAATCTTGTTTGCTTGGGAAAATGACAAAATCACCTTTCACTGGTACTTGTGAGAGGGGTGAGGGTTTGTTGGACCTTATACATACTGATGTATGTGGACCCTTCAAAACCACCACAAGGGATGCTAATCGCTATTATCTGACTTTTACTGATGATTATAGTAGATATGGTTATGTCTACTTAATCAAGCATAAGTTAGAGACTTTTGAAAGGTTTAAAGAGTTTAAACAGGAAGTAGAAAAATCAATTGGGCAGGAACATTAAGATGCTTTCATCCGATCGAGGTGGTGAGTATCTTAGTACAGAGTTCCTCGACTATCTTAAGAAGTGTGGGATTGTCTCACAATTGACACCTCCCAGGACACCACAGCTGAATGGTGTGGCTGAGAGGCGTAATCGGACCTTGTTGGACATGGTTCATTCCATGATGAGTCGAGCTTCGCTACCAATCTCTTTTTGGGGGTATGCCTTAGAGACTGCCGCTCATATCGTTAATCTAGTCCCTACAAAGAAGGTTGCCAAAACACCTCATGAGATGTGGACTGGGAAAGTTCCCAACTTGGACCACATCAAGATTTCGGATTGCGAGGCTTTTGTGAGGCGCGAGACTCACGATAAGCTCGAACCTCGAAGTGAGAGGTGTATTTTCATCGGCTATCCACAGAAATCCTTTGGTTACCTCTTCTACAGACCTAGTAAGAATGTGGTCTTTGTGGCAAGGAGAGGGGTCTTTCGTGAAAGAGAATTCATAAGCCAAGGAAACAGTGGGAGGTAAATTGACCTTGAAGAAATTCAAGAGTCAAGTGGTGAAGGAACCTCAAACCCTAGCAATCAACCTGAGGAGGAAACTCCTGTTGATCCGACTGACGAGTCTATACCTCTGATGCGTTCCACGAGAGTTAGGAATGCACCTGAGCATTACTATGGTTTCCATATTACTACGGAAGGTGATACACTTATCAACGATAACACAATGGTAAATCTGGATGAACCTAAGAACTACATGGAAGCCATGGTAGGCCCTGAGGCTGCTAAATGGAAAGAGGCTATGGACAGCGAGATACAGTCCATGTATGACAATCAAGTTTGGAACTTGGTTGACAATGTACCAGGCCGTAAGACAGTCAGGTGCAAATGGATCTTCAAGAAGAAGACCGACATGGATGGTAATGTACACACTTATAAGGTGCGACTGGTTGCAAAGGGCTTTGTTTCAAACTTCGGGAGTTGATCATGATGAAACCTTTTCACCAGTAGCAAATATTAAGTCTATTAAGGTTATGTTAGCCATTGTTGCATTTCATGACTATGAAATATGGCAAATGGATGTCAAAATCGCTTTCCTTACTGGGAAGTTGGCTGAGGATGTTTACATGAGTCAACCAGAGGGTTTTGTCAGCACACCCTCATAGAGCGTGTAAGCTTGAAAAATCCATCTATGGATTGAAATAAGCACCTCGCAGATGGAATCTTTGTTTCGATGAGAAAGTCAAAGAGTTTGGCTTCTCGAGAAGTGAAGATGAGTCATGTGTATATGTCAGAGCTAGTGGGAGTATACTTAGCTTCTTGGTGCTATATATGGATGACATACTGCTCATAGGAAATGACATCCCAACCTTGCAGGAAGTGAAGTCCTGGCTTGGGAAGTGTTTTGCTATGAAGGACCTTGGAGAGGCTGCCTATATCCTAGGGATAAGGATATTAAGAGACACGAGTAAAAGACTAATTGGACTTAGTCAGAATACCTACTTGGATAAGGTGTTGAAAAGGTTCAACATGCAGAATTCCAAGAAATGAGAATTACCGATCCAAAGCAATGCCAAACTGAGCAAGGCTCAGAGCCCGAATACAGAGGATGAGATAGCTGAGACGAGTCGATTACCATATGATACCGCTATTGGCTCGATCATGTATGTTATGACTTGTACCCGCCCTGATGTGGCCTTCGCTTTGAGCATGGTCAGCAGATATCAAGGGAACCCTGGCAAGGCTCACTGGACTGCGGTAAAGAATATTCTCAAGTACCTGCGGAGGACTAAGGATTGGATCCTTACCCTTGGTGGGAGTGATGACTTATGAGTAGTAGGGTATAGTGATGCTAGCTTTCAGACTGATAGGGATAACTTCCGCTCTCAGTTGGTCTGGGTTTTTACTCTAAATGGAGGGGCAATCACTTGGAAGAGTTCCAAGCCGAAGACGGTACCTGATTCGACCTGTGAATCAGAGTACATAGCAGCGAGTGAAGCGGAAAAGGAGGCGATATGGCTGAAGAACTTCATCGGAGACCTTGGAATTGTACCAGCTATTAAGGAGCCTATGGAGATTTTCTGTGACAGCAATAGTGTGGTTGCCTTAGCCAAGGAACCAAAAGATCATGGCATATCCATACACATTGACAGAAAATATCACTTCATAAGACATAAGATAGAAGAAGGACTCCTCGTTGCAAAGAGGGTATCATCAGAAGATAATCCTGCAGATCCCCTCACGAAGGGAGTGACGAGGGTTAGGCATTTACAGCATGCGAGGCGCATCGACCTGAAGGATGATCTTAGTTTTACAGATTAGATAGCTATTTTTGAAACTTGTAAAATGTAATCGACATTTGATGATGAATAAAATGTGTGTTTATTTATGAGTAAGGGGTTACTGTCTTTTGTCAATTATTTACTATTGTTTCAGCTTTGCATGTTTTGACTTCCAGAATAAATTACTTTATTCAAACTTCCATAGTCGGTCATACGTTGGAAGTAGGTATGAATTAAGAATGTCATGAATTGGGCTTGTAGATGACTAAAGGTGTTTAGCCATAGCAATGGTTGCTTCAACATTCATGAGTGCTCATAAGTTCTGAGTAGTGGATTAAACCCACGCTCACTTGCATCACTTCATGGAATTTATCTCGAGTGATCGTTAGACGGTAATATCATATAAGTCTTCAAACCTAGAGATATAGGTTGTTGCCTATGAGTTGGTTATGCATTGATTGCACGAAAACGCATCAGTAACTTGATATTATAAAACGTGCCTTTGTGTATAATTCAACAAGTAGTAGAACAAGTATATGAGTCGAAGTTTACTTGTTCCTTTTAGTCCTTGGAGGATTAGAAGCGATATCTGGGCCCCTCGATGATTTTTTTTACCTATGTACCGGGCACGGTCAGAACCTAATTGATGTGTTCAATTTAGTTCTATGTCAAACAAATCGGAAATCGGGAAACAAACTGCTAGACAATAAGTATGACGTTGTTCCATGTATTTGTATGGTTGATATCTTGAGAACAGAGGATTATATGATCACTTATCTAAAATGGCACTTCATAGTTCAACAGAGTTTTAAGAGCTACGGTTGTCGGTTGGTTCCTGAAGTAATATAGGCAAATATGGTTATTAGACTTATCCAAGTAAGAGACTGTTGGATAAGGTGTCTAAGTCCATAACTTTATTTGGTATATACTTGACCCGACCTGGCATGGTCCAGTTGGGTTGCAATTCACCCGAACTATTATACGGTTAAACCTTTAAGAATTGTATGTTTATGATTTATTAATATATTATAAGTTATAATATATTAATATGAAATCATATTATTTAATTAGTATTTGATCATAAATTAATTTAGAATTAATTTGTTAATAAAAAAAAAGATAACTAATTAAATATAGGCTCTTGTATTTATATAAGTGTGGGCTAATACTCATTTGGAATGGGCTTGGCATGCATGGGAGTCCATCGATAGTCCATGGAGCTTTTAACCCATGGATCCTTGGAAAAGAAGAGTCATGGGTATTACGTTTTACATGGATGTAACCCTAATTCTCTACACTATATAAAGGAGCTTATGATGCTTGAAATGGCACTACTAAGGGTGTGTAAGAAGGTGGCCGATTTCTACAAGCAAACATACACTCTCATAGTTTTTCCAAAGTTTGTGCTGATTTGTGACTTCCATTTGAGGCATCCACATTATTGGTGCTTGGCTCTCAAACTCCAAGGAATCAACTCACTATTGAAAGGTATGTAATTCATCTAGCTTTTATGTTTAAAGTTCCCCATGCCATGCTAGATAGGTTCTGAACCTTGGGAAAACAAATTTGCATGTATTCATAGTTAAACATAGATCCAAGATTTCTAGGGTTGCATGTACACCATAGGAGTGTTAGGATACTCAAAACCCATCAAGGAGTCCCAGCTCCCACCGAAGTCAATAAAACAGGCTCTCAACATATCCTCAAGAGTCTGTATGGTCCGCTCACTCTGGCCATCCTTCTACGGATGATAGGTTGTACTGAAGTGCAGCCGTGTGCCCAGTTCCTCGTGGAATCTCTGCCAAAATCGGGAGGTAAACCGAACATCACGGTCATAGACGATAGAGACCGGAACCCCATGACGAGCGACAATCTCGTGTATATACACATCAGCCAACTTCTCGGCTGATTAGCTCTCCCGAATGGGCAGAAAATGAGCACTCTTGGTCAATCGATCCACGATGACCCAAATAGTGTCAAACCCCTTCGCCGTTCTTGGCAGCTTGGTGATGAAGTCCATCGTGATCTACTCCCATTTCCATATGGGAATCTCCATAGGCTGCAGCTTGCCATGCGGCCTCTGATGCTCGGCCTTGACCATCCTGCATGTCAAGCACCTCTCAACATACCAAGCAATTTCTCGCTTCATACACGGCCACCAGTAACTCAATCGCAAGTCCCGATACATCTTGGTAGCCCTCGGGTGAATAGAGAAGCGAGACTTATGAGCCTCCTCCAATATAGTCTGTCTGACCCCACCAGACATAGGAACCCAGACCCGACCGCAACGGGTCAATAATCCCCGACTATCCTGCACAAACCGGGTAATCTCACTCCTAATCCTCTCAAGCTTCCAATTCTCCTGGCGCATACCCTCTGCCTTGGCTACCGTGATCAAGCCTACAAGTGGAGAATCCACTGAAATCCTCATGCACGTCACTGGAGTGGATGATCCAGCTGACTTGCGGCTCATAGCGTCCGCAACCACGTTCACTTTACCTTGGTGGTAAAGGATCTCACAGTCGTAGTCATTGACTACATCTAGCCATCTGTGCTGTCTCATGTTTAGGTTCGGCTGATCGATGATGTGTCTCAAGCTCTTGTGGTCCGTGTAAATGGTACAACGTACCCCATAGAGGTAATGTCTCCAAATCTTGAGAGTGAATACCACCGCTCCCAGCTCCAGATCATGAATGGGGTATCTAGTCTCATGCGGCTTCAACTGCCGCGATGCATAGGCTATCACTCATCCTCTCTGCATGAGGACCGCTCCCAGTACCGTGATGGATGCATCACAGAACACCACAAAATCCTCAAATCCCTCTGAAAGAGTCAAGACTGAAGCCTCGCATAGTCATTGTCTGAGGGTCTCAAACATCATCTGCTGCTCGGGGCTCCACCGTAAATCCACCCCATTCCTCGTGAGACGAGTGAGGGGTACTGTATTCTTGGAAAAATCCTGTATGAATCTCCGGTAGTACCCTGCCAATCCCAAAAAGCTCCTGATGTCTGAGGGAGATTTCGGAACCTCCCACTACACAACCGCCTCGATTTTGGCCGGATCGACCAAAATCCCCTCCTGATTAACGAGATGTCCCAGGAACTGGACCTCTCGAAACCAAAAATCACACATCGAGAACTTAGCATAGATCCGTTCTCGCCTCAAAACTCCCAATAACTCCCGCAAATGCTCCTCATGTTGCTCTCGAGTCTTGGAATACACCAAGATATCGTCTATGAACACTATGACCGAGCGATTGAGCATCAGTCTGCAGACCCGATTCATCAGGTCGATAAATATCGTTGGCGCATTGGTGAGCCCAAACGGCATCACCATGAACTCGTAATGTCCTTAACGAGTTTGGAACGCGGTCTTCTCCACGTCCTCCTCCCTGACCCTGACCTAATGGTATCCGGACCTCAGGTCTATCTTGGAGAACGAAGATGCTCCCTGCAACTGATCAAAAAGATCATCTATCCTCGGGAGTGGATAACGGTTTTTCACCGTTAACTTGTTCAACTACCGGTAATCAATGCGCATCTGGTGTGAATCATTCTTCTTCCTGAAGAAGTGTATCGGCGCTCCCCACGGGGAACTGCTCGGATGAATGAACTGCTTGCCCAGCAGTTGCTGCAGTTGAGATGACAGCTCCTGCATCTCTGGTGGTGCCAACCGGTACAGTGCCTTGGCGATAGGGCCCGCACCCGGCACTAGGTCGATCCTAAACTCAACATGCCTCTCCGGAGGCACTCCAGGTAACTCCTCCGGAAACACGTCAGAAAACTCTTTGACCACTGGAACCTCTGATACTGAAACATGATCCCTGGCCCGCGTATCCACCACATACGCTAGATAACCTGCACACCCGTGCTGAATGTACTGCCGACCCTGACATCCGAACAAAACCCTGACCCCAATCTGGTGCCCTCACCGTAAGCAATCAGTTCTCCCCCACTTGGGGTTCGAACTACTACCCGCTGACCTTCGGTTTTAATCATGGCACCGAACCGACTAAGCCAGTCCATACCCACAATCACACATACATCCCCCATGGGAATCAGAATCAGGTCTATCGGGAAAGATACTCCAAAGATCTCCAATACGCAACCCCGATAGACCGAAGAAGCGGAAATCCTGTGTCCGTTGGCGATAGAGACTCCCAACGGACACTCTAGCTCTCCTACTGGAAAATCGAACTCCCTACTAAATGTCTGAGAGACAAACGACCAACTCGCCCCCGAGTCAAATAATACCAAAGCAGGTAAGTACTTCACTGAAAACGTACCTAACCACAGGTACAAACATATAAGCATAAAACATATATAATCAGTAAGACAAGGGATGGAAACACACCAGCACCCCACATCCGATGCTGCTCTGGCCTCCTTGGCTGTAAGCTGGAAGGCGCGTCCCTGGGCCCTCAGGGGCGCTGCTCGACCCTGACCCCCGTCAGTAATCCTCAGTGTAGCCGGCGCTGGAGCCTGCGCCGACCTGGCTGCGAGCTGTGGACAACTGGTCTTCACATGACCAAACTGATGACAGTGGTAGCAGATCCTCATATCCTGAACCGGGGCTGCCTGGCGACAATCCTTCGCATAATACCCCTCCTTGCCGCACTTGCGGCACGCACTGCCTAACCTACAAACCCCCGAGTGACCCTTCCCGCACTTGCCACAAGTGCGTACCTGTTGTCCCTCTGACCTGGAATTAGTGGTCTAAGACCGCTTTGGCGCCGACTGTGACTGTGTCGGGACCTTCCGCTGTTCCCTCAACTGCAGCTCAATATCCAACTCACGCCGCCTAGCGGCCTCCTGTAACTCTAACAAAGTATCACATCGTTGGGTAGCAACAAACTGTCGAATATCAGTCTTGAGCATGCTCAGATAACGTTTCATCTGAGCCTGCTCAGAAGCAAACTCCGGGCAGAACATAACACTTTTAGTCATCATTCGGGTGATCTCCGTCACCGTCTCGCCATCCTGTCTTAGATCCAAAAACTCCTGAGATAACCGTTCCCGCTCGCCCTGTGGAATGTAGCAAGCGCGGAACATATCCCTGAACTGCTCCCAAGTAACAGCAGCTCTCTGGTCATCTGAATAAGACCCAGTCATCAGTCTCCACCAGTCCTTTGCCCCGTACCTTAGCAGGTTCAGGGCACATCTGAGCTTCTGGTCAGTAGGACATGAGCACGTGAAGAAACACCCCTCCACGTCAGAGAGCCATCTCATGTCTTTGATGGGGTCCTGAGTCCCATCAAAAGAAGGGGGCTTCGTGTTTTCGAAGTCCCGATACTGAAAAGCCCGACTGGCTCCCAACCCTGCTGTCGATACATCTGATGTGGCTGTTGCGGCAGCCGCCTCAGTGAGGGCTGCATAGCGATCATCAAAATACTCCACCATGGCGGTCTTGATAGACCCAAACATCTCTGGAAACTGAGCCCAGAACATGGCAGCAACCTCATCATGCAGGATCTCCCGGATCCTGTCATCCATCTCATCTGGCCTCATCTGGCCGATAGTCTCCGGCGCTGTCGGCGCCTCCTGTCCACCCTCTCCTAATCCTGACCCAGATCCAGTCACGAATCGTCGCGTAACCACCATGCTAAAAACATACCAAAAGATATCAGATATTCCACATAACAATCCGGGAACCAACTCCCAACAAAACCCTAGGGGTTGTGACTTCCTTGCTACGTGTATGGGTCCTGTGCTTTCAGTAGTACGGGCCCATACTACCTTCCACACTTACCCATATTTGTCTCAAGTATCATCACAACACCCTAAAACTATACATAAGAATGGCATGTGCTTAGTCCTCACACCTATAGGAAGGCTAACTATCTCATAACCGGCGGACTCATCCAAACAACTCATCCATGAAACTTCCACCAACCCTGCAGCACTCGTGTATGCTAGCCATACATAACGCTGGACCCTATAGACTTTCGAATACCTGATCCTACCCTAAGCCCTTCATCAAACAAGAAAAGGAAATAAGGGCAAACCAAACATTCCCAGGCTATAAGATCTCAATTATGTAAAGTCGTAACGCATACACTAAGCAACTACAGTAATGATGTCAATTTCATATAAGGAAAACCCTAGGCTATCAGGCATCATATAATCAGTAAATTCTATCATGCAATTCCTGAAGATGCTTAGCCTAGTACTAGCATGTTGTTCTAATATATCACATAAATCAAATAATCCGTAAGGTATTTTGGGGTCTATCCGTGAGCTCCGGCTGATCGTACACTTGCATCCTCCTTTATTATTTTGAAAACATTTTAAGAAGTACCTGAAACAATAATCAATAAATGTAAGTTTGAAGGCTTAGTGAGTTACCCCCAAAATATCAACGCCATAACATATCAATAACATATAACAAACAGCATGCATATTGAGCCATCAGCCTGACAGGACCGCCTCGCAGGCCTTCAGCCTATCTGGACCGCTCTCCGATACAGCCTATCCGGACCACTCGTCGGGCCTTTGGTCTGACTGACATGCCCTCTTGGGCCTGTAGTCTATCCGTACCGCCCTGGGAATGTTGGCTTTCAGCATAGATCAGGATCGCCTTAACCCAACCCCTAATCAAACAAACATGTGCACATATTATCATACGCTAGCATATATAACAGTCAACTGATCTAACAGATCATCAATCATAGCAACATCCTATAAACAGGATACAGACCTAACCGGTCACTATCATAGCATCATCCTATATACCAGGATACCGACCTAACCAGGTCACTAGCATAGCATCATCCTATATACAAGGATACCGATCTAACCAGGTCACTAAGCATATCACCATCCTAACTACCAAGATGTAAATCAATAAGCATATCATGCAATAAACCCGAATACAAATCCGATAAGGGCCGACATTGGAGCCTTAGACCCTGTTGATATAGTAAGGATAACTCACCTCACAAGTAGCTCGGAATGATACTGTCAACTCCTCCAAATATAGTTCCGAGCACCAACACCTATAATCACCAATAGTCCATTCCATAAATTCCCAAATTACCAAAATACCCTAGAGGTCAAACTGGTCAACCCTTGGTCCAAGTCAAAGTCAACGGTCAAAGTCAACAGTCCATGTTGACCCAACTCGTCGAGTTTAGCTAGCAAATCGTCGAGTTCCTTAAGGGTTTAGAAGGTCATAAAACCGTCACTGACTCACCGAGTTTACAACCAGCTCGTCGAGTCTATGCGTGTCCAGAAGTCAGGGAAACCCTAACTGGCTCGTCTAGTCCTCTGCTGACTCGCCGAGTCTATGCAGAAACCAAACAACGGGAAAACCCTTCCCGACTCGTCGAGTTCATACAATCCATTTCTTGTCCAGATGATTTTGATCCATTGCAAAGCTCCAAATGGTAGATCTAGCTTCCTAAGGCACGCTTACACGTAAAGTTTGCAAGGCTCTAAAGGCTTAGAATACCAAATCCAAGCTTAAAATGGGGTTTACCTCAAAGGGAATAACTCATACTTGCTAAAGCTGGAAACTTTATAGTTATAGGGACCAAGATAAGTTCAGATCTGAAGTTGCAACTTCAAATCCTAGCCCATACCCGAAAATGGTTCACATACATGCTAGAAAAGCCCTAATCTTAAACATGAAGATATCTAGAAGGAGGAAAGTCAAGGTAACGACTTGTTACCTTCAAGTGATGCTAGAATGGAGTAGAGTTCAGATCCTCAATTGTTCCTTGCTCAAAGCTGCTTGATCTTCAAGCTCTTTTCACCAAGATCCACCTTGTAAGCTTAAAACACACAAATATGGAGAGAAAACGTGATTTATGGTTTCTGGACTCAAGGGGGGTTGTAAGGGAGGCTAAGGGAGGCTAATTACTCTTTAAATAGGGTGTAAAACCCCGGAAATTAGGGTTTCATCCTCCAGCTCCCACTCGTCGTGTCGGTCCTCCCACTCGTCGAGTTGGTCACTTAAAACACACGGCTGATTTTGTTCCTCCTCGACGAGTTAGGGATCCGACTTGTCGAGTAGACCCTTTAAAATGGAAATAAAGCTGTAAAATTTATACCTGAGATTCAGGGTGTTACATTAACCGGCACACTAATATGGGACTAAGGAAGGATGTCAATGGGTTTCTCGTAAGATTATCATTGATCAATGGAGTGTGTCACAACTGGAAATTCTGATACCTTGTAAAACCCTTAACAAAGATAACATTGTAGTTAAAGCATGGAAAAACATGTATGATGCTTGTTCAATGATCACAAAAATTCCATCAAATACTCTACACAAACATTCAACTAGTCAACAAAAGGTTGGACACCCTAAAAATCCCGGTTTAAGTCCATTTTGGACTAGGATTTTCTTATTGGGCCTAATTGATCAATAAGTTTCCAATTTGATTATTTTGGGCTTAGAAGTCTTATATGGGCTCTAATTGGACCCACTTTCTTTTATTTTAACATTTTGGGCCATAATGGGCCTAGAATGAAATAAAATACCCTTATTGGGCCATAACAAATTTAATTAAACCCAAAGGGCCATAAAACTCATGCTTCGATGTATATTGGACCCATATCTTGGACTTAAGAACTCAAGGCCCAAATTCTTTTCTTTCTTTCCTCTTTCTCGGCCCAAGAAGAAAACAAAAAAAAAATAGAAATTCATGAAATAAGGAGGGTTAGCCACCTCCTTATTACACCATAGACTTCCAAGCAACATCACATACCTCCAAGCAACCATCCTATCACCTCTCTCTCTTCTCCTTTCTTCTTCTTAATTCTCGGCCAAAGGAAAAACACACACACACATTTCACCAACTTCTTTCAACCTTATTCTCTCTAGAAAGTCTTCATTTTCCTTCTCAAATTTTCGAAGATCTAAGGTGGATCAAGAAGGTTTCCACCAAAAATCATCAATTCTTGGTAAGTCCTACCACACTTAAGTTGTATAACTTCATCTTCATGTTAGATCACTCATTCTAAGTAAGTTTTTGGTGATCATACTCCTAGAAACCTACTAAGTTCGAGATCCATCCAAGAAAGCTTGCTAGGGCCGAAAATAACATCAAACTCTTTCACTTCTTCTTCAAAACCGAACCCACAAACTCAAGCTGAGTTCATACCCGGTTGTTTTCGGTTTATAATGTTTTTGGGGGAGAATACAAGTGCTCTTGTGTTAGATCTATGTATATATGCATGTTTATGTGTTTAACTTTTAGATCTTTACTTGAAAATGAAGTTTATCACATGGATCTTCATATAAACCTTGAGAAAAGTATGTGTCCTCATATATAATACTTGTAAACTTGTAGATCTGAGATTTATCCACTTAAAATAGCAAAAACAAGTGTTGTGAACAAACTTAGATAACTTAAACTCAAATATCAGCCCTTGACAGAAAAGTTTTAGTCCAATCTCGAACTGTTTTGACCTCATTAATGGTAATATTTTTCAAAACTGTTTTACATGAAAAACGTTCAGGTTATTACCTTTAAAATGACTACCCTCATGTTTTCATACGATGTTTCTACTATTTTTGGCGAATTTTACAAAATTGCCTATCAGATTTGAAATAATTTCGGACCAACCTGTGAAGGTGAGCAATTTCACACTTGTTAGAGGCCAATAAAAATTATGAGAAAAATTGTGAACAAAGTAGACAGAATTTCCAAACTTCCACAATTTACGGATCCAAATTTCAACTTACGATGATTTTTCTACAAATTTTCCAACAACTAAGTCAGAAAAGTCAAAAACCAGAAAAATGTGTATTTCACAAAAATCAAGCCAAAAATGATATTTTTGACAAAAATGGGTATAAAATATTATTTTTACCACAAACTAGTCATAAACACAAGTTTTGAACAAAATGGAGACTAAAGTGTTATTTTTACTATAATTGGGCCTTAATTGAAAACTTTGTGGCTTATTGGGCCAACAACGTCATTTTTACAAAGAGTGGGCTTTTTATATCAATTTTGTAAATAATCGAGCTAAAATTAACAGAACAATAACAAACGGGTTAAAAACGATTTTCTTATCCTTACTGGGCCTGGAAATAGTATACATGTTTAGTGGGCCTTAGTGTCCTTTTACATGTATATTGGGCTTAAGGTAGACATTCACATTCCTTTTGTGCCTGAAAATAATAGATACGTATAGTGGGCCTTAGTGGTCCACTTACATGTTTATTGGGCCTGTGAATGAGTTTTATATGTGTTCTTCTTTCTTTTCCATGTAAATTTTCGATTAAGGATCTACTGAGACCTGTCGGTTGGCACCTTTGAGTGTACAATCGTAGCCTATAGTTATAACCAGAGTTTCCTTAAGGGAAAGAGGGAGTTTGTGTATAGATCTATACGGGGGTGACACCCCACACCTGAGCTGTTCGTTACAGTTAGACTAGGCCAGTCTAGGGTGACAAAACCTTATTCTATTTCGGCGGCGTCCCAAAGACGCAAAGACAGGCGAAATTGTCATTATTATGTATGGTTATAGCGACTCACTTAGAGGAATTAACGTTATAAGATTTACGGGAAACTATTCTATTTTCTTTTTGGGATAAAACGGGAAACCTTCTTTTTGATAAAACGACAATCTATAAGCATCGGTACTCAACCACCGGGGTTGAGATTTCAACATTTTCTATTGCAGACAACATCGGGTTGTCTGGAAATCATTCTCTTTCTATTTTGTAACCATTAACACACATGCATTAATATAAGATCAAACACAAATATTTCAAACCATTTCTTTTTAGAAAATATCGGATTTCTGAAAGCGCTATGACAACCATTCTAAACAAGTACAAAAACCATTTTTATACAAAACTGCTTATGAACTCACCAACTTTTTAGTTGATGCTTTTCAAAATGACTTGTATTCTCAGGAATTCCAGTAGCAGGTAATAAGTTCGACTATAAGATCAAGTGGTGCGACTTCAAGAAATTTTACTTTCTTAGTTTTGTGTAACTGATGAACAAGATTCAATATGTAAACTATGTAAGTGTGTATTTCCAATGTATGATGTTTGGTTGCTATGTTTCATTCATATTCAATTGTTATGATACTGTACATGAAGTCATCCGCCCCCGGACGTTTCCGCCATCCAGGTTCGGGGGTGTGACAGGTTGGTATCAGAGCATTGTTTATAGTGAACTAGTATATCTAACCATACAAGATATACAACTATAAATACAATGGGACTAAAAACACTCTGACTAAAAGTATACCTAAAGAATATAAGTATCTTCTAAAAGTATACATACTTGCTAGAACCGTATCATAATACGAACAAAACAAAAGTATTTAGATGTTGAACACTACAGTCAAACCTGGGCAGTTATGTAATCATATCTGGAATAAATAGAGCCTGATCAACTGTATTTATTCGAGATACGACCAACATGTGCTTGGGAGTGATGGTGGTGTTGCAACAAGTCTAAAACTTACAAACCCTACATGCAAAGGAACATTAGAACCAAACCTAAGGTTTAAAATACTGTAGGAGTATTTTATGATACTAAACAATAACAACAAGTTTAAAAACGTATCGATTTCTTACATCAAGAATCCCTAGGATCAAACATGTAATACTATAATAGCAATTTAGAATACCATATGACCTCCACACTTAAATCCTCTACATGTATCTCCTACCTCCACTCTCCCAAAGACAACATGACTGAGCTTCACCCCGAAGACCCCTACTACCCTACGGTGATAGCCAACGAATGGACCGAGGGAGAACCAGAGGAAGTGCAAAGGGAGAACCCAAAATTGGGTCCTGAAGAATACCAAGAGCGAAACCCCGAGGGAAAGGATTCTGATGAGGAGTCAGACATGGATGAAGGCGCCAGAGAGATCCCTAGCGAGCCTTACCCCCTTGGAAGCAATACTGAACCAACACGCAGAACAGGAAGACCTTACCAATCATCTCCGCCCCTTTTGAAGAGGAGGTGACCACCCTAAGGCAATAGCTCATGGAAGTTGAGGCTAGATCAGCCTTAGCAGAGCAGAGAGCGGAAGAGGCCACTCGTGAGATAAGCTAAATGATTGGACACCTTTACGCTATTTAGGCATATGAGAGCCATCACACTAAGTCCTAGTTCTACCATGTAACTCGTCACAACTAGTGGTAGTAAATCGAGAGAGGTACGCCCTACGAGAACTCTTGTAACCTGAGCCAGCTTAAGGATCTGATATCTATAATCTATTAGGGTAACTTAACATTTGTATAATACCTATTTCTACATACTACCATTAATACATCATAGGGATGTAGGTCGAAACCACGAGAATCGTACAACAAATCATGTGATTCATATGCGTACATGCATAATTTCATATCTATAATCAATGATGAGATATGACTAGATATAGCCGTAGTTACTCACGAACCAGATTCTCATCATGGAACAGAATCATGTCTTCCCATGGAAACAACCAGCTAGCCGGCGAAACACCAGTTCTGCAGATGGACCCTGCAACCTTCCAAGCCGTTGTAACAGCCGCCGTGACAGCCGTCATGGCAGAACTCAACGCCAAGAATCCAAATGGAAATGGAAATGGTGTCGATAACTCCAACCGTAGTAACAACCAAGGAAACCAACGAGGGACAACTTACCCAGACACCCCAAACTCCAAACCTAAGGTCATGAAGCGAAAGCAAGGGAAAAAGAAAGGAAGCAGATCGACTCAAGGGCCTCCCAAAAGGCAACAAGTTGTAGCAGCCCCTAACCCCACTAGCCCCCCAGCACCGAGAAAACCGTCTCATGGATACCTCCCACTCTGCAGCAAGTGTCGCTACCATCATCATGGAGTCTGCCGGGAATTGCATAGTGCAACAAGAAGGGGCACATCTCTCGCATCTGTAGGGCCCCGGCCCCATGCATCACTCCAACCCTCAACCCAGAAGTAAGTCCAGTATGCCACGCATGCGGTGATACGGGACACTTCAAGAGGAATTGTCCAACAGAGAAGAATGACGAAGGACTAGGAGGAGTTTAACAATAGGACATGATGAAGCAACAAGGAACCCTACTGGGATTACCGGTACGTTTCAAAACAACAAAAATTAAGCATCGCATTTTCAAAAAAAAATTTGCCAATTAAAAATCATAATCATAAAGTACTCCCTCATCCGAACTAATCTTATCCTTCGTAGGAAAAACTAGAGATCCTTGCGAAAGTTCTGATAACTTAGTGTAAATGTAAGGTCGTGTGTAATTAAGATTCTACAAACTTAGAGTGCGTGGAACCGCCTTAATTCTTATTCCTTGGTTGACTGTGGAATTTAGGGCATAACCACTCAGTTTACAACCTTTTCAATCTTGAATTACGTACGACTAGGCTACATCAAACCATCATAGAGAGGTCTAATAGAAATCAGACTACGAAATCACATCATTTATATCAAGGCACTCGTATTGCTCGGACACCCAAAAATTTAGAACGAAACAACCACAATAGTAATACTAAGAACGAAATGGGTGACATTACAAATGTGTACATAGAACACACTATCATTTCAAACAATTATCCCTTTCAGATCAATCCAACACCTATTACAATAAGGAGCCCAACGATGTCAGTTGACATGGGCTGACTTGATCCTCACCATACGAAATTCATGTACCAACGAGACTCTTCACCTTAACCAATCGATCAACGAAACCCCTACAACTTGTAACGACAATCCTCGAACTATCTCGGACATCTAGACCTTTAGGTACCCGTGCAAGTAATACCACACACTTTCCTAACCCTTAATAGGGATAAAGAAACAAGGAGCAAAGGACACCGAGGGTAACCTAGAGACTTATAACCCCCCTAAGATGTTTCCAAAGCTCTTCCGGAAATATCACCTACATGCCCAGTTGAGTTCGGAGATCGACTCAACTCATGGAACCATCCTCGTAGCCAGACCACCAAGACCACTTAGCACCAACATAAACATCGAAGGTATCCGATCGATGGAACGACCCAGTAAGTATGAGATTATCAAACCAAGACTTGAGCCTTAGAGAAAGCCTATCCAACTCATAAATAGGAAGGGCTAAGTGTCCATAGGACCACTGACTACTAAGAATCAAACGAAACCATCCTAAAGGATTGATATCCCTTATCCCGAATCCAAGATTTACCCGACCTACCCGTAGAAACAAGCAAAGATCAACCTCCCACTAGTTCAAAATCTCTTAGTATGAAACTCCCAAGACAACTTAAGAATTATAAGACCAACTACATCACACGACCTTAACTTTAGTGACAATAGTGTTCGCCCTATGGGTTAGAGGCACTACTGTTGGGACGCCAAGTACACAATCCTCACTTACCATGACCTTCCATTCACTTCACCATATAGGAAGCAAAAGCAGAATTCCTCTATGATTGGTCGAGATGACCATCACCTAGCTAACCAAAGGAGCAAGGTCAAAGAGTAGTAGAAAAGGTCCGCTAGATCACTAGGAAAGGACTTAAAATCTCCTAGGAACGAAGAGGCTAGACAAAACCGAGACACTCACACTTTTTCCTTAGTACTTGGGATGCTACTTTAGAATGAATTTCGGGACGAAATTTCCTCTAACGGGGGGATGATGTCACAACTGGAAATTCTGATACCTTGTAAAACCCTTAACAAAGATAGCATTGTAGTTAAAGCATGGAAAAACATGTATGATGCTTGTTCAATGATCACAAAAATTCCATCAAATACTCTACACAAACATTCAACTAGTCAACAAAAGGTTGGACACCCTAAAAATCCCGGTTTAAGTCCATTTTGGACTAGGATTTTCTTATTGGGCCTAATGGACCAATAAGTTTCCAATTTGATTATTTTGGGCTTAGAACTCTTATATGGGCTCTAATTGGACCCACTTTCTTTTATTTTAACATTTTGGGCCATAATGGGCCTAGAATGAAATAAAATACCCTTATTGGGCCATAACAAATTTAATTAAACCCAAAGGGCCATAAAACTCATGCTTCGATGTATATTGGACCCATATCTTGGACTTAAGCACTCAAGGCCCAAATTCTTTTCTTCCTTTGCTCTTTCTCGGCCCAAGAAGAAAACAAAAAAAAATAGAAATTCATGAAATAAGGAGGGTTAGCCACCTCCTTATTACACCATAGACTTCCAAGCAACATCACATACCTCCATGCAACCATCCTATCACCTCTCTCTCTTCTCCTTTCTTCTGCTTAATTCTCCGCCAAAGGAAAAACACACACACACATTTCACCAACTTCTTTCAACCTCATTCTCTCTAGAAAGTCTTCATTTTCCTTCTCAAATTTTCGAAGATCTAAGGTGGATCAAGAAGGTTTCCACCAAAAATCATCAATTCTTGGTAAGTCCTACCACACTTAAGTTGTATAACTTCATCTTCATGTTAGATCACTCTTTCTAAGTAAGTTTTTGGTGATCATACTCCTAGAAACCTACTAAGTTCGAGATCCATCCAAGAAAGCTTGCTAGGGCCGAAAATAACATCAAACTCTTTCATTTCTTCTTCAAAACCGAACCCACAAACTCAAGCTGAGTTCATACCCCCTTGTTTTCGGTTTATAATGTTTTTAGGGGAGAATACAAGTGCTCTTGTGTTAGATCTATGTGTATATGCATGTTTATGTGTTTAACTTTTAGATCTTTACTTGAAAATGAAGTTTATCACTTGGATCTTCATATAAACCTTGAGAAAAGTATGTTTCCTCACATATAATACTTGTAAACTTGTAGATCTGGGATTTATCCACTTAAAATAGCAAAAACAAGTGTTGTGAACAAACTTAGATAACTTAAACTCAAATATCAGCCCTTGACAGAAAAGTTTTACTCCAATCTCGAACTGTTTTGACCTCCTTAATGGTAATATTTTTCAAAACTGTTTTACATGAAAAACGTTCAGGTTATTACCTTTAAAATGACTACCCTCATGTTTTCATACGATGTTTCTACTATTTTTGGCGAATTTTACAAAACTGCCTATCAGATTTGAAATAATTTCGGACCAACCTGTGAAGGTGAGCAATTTCACATTTGTTAGAGGCCAATAAAAATTATGAGAAAAATTGTGAACAAAGTAGACAGAATTTCCAAACTTCCACAATTTACAGATCCAAATTTCGACTTACGATGATTTTTCTACAAATTTTCCAACAACTAAGTCAGAAAAGCCAAAAACCAGAAAAATGTGTATTTCACAAAAATCAAGCCAAAAATGATATTTTTGACAAAAATGGGTATAAAATATTATTTTTACCACAAACTAGTCATAAACACAAGTTTTGAACAAAATGGAGACTAAAGTGTTATTTTTACTATAATTGGGCCTTAATTGAAAACTTTGTGGCTTATTGGGCCAATAACGTCATTTTTACAAAAAGTGGGCTTTTTATATCAATTTTGTAAATAATCGAGCTAAAATAAACAAAACAATAACAAACGGGTTAAAAACGATTTTCTTATCCTTACTGGGCCTGTAGTTATAACCAGAGTTTCCTGAAAGGAAAGCAGGAGTTTGTGTATAGATCTATACGGGGTGACACCCCACACCTGAGTTGTTCGCTACAGTTAGACTAGGCCAGTCTAGGGTGACAAAAACCTTATTCTATTCCGGCGGCGTCCCAAAGACGCAAAGACAGGCGAAATTGTCATTATTATGTATGGTTATAGCGACTCACTTAGAGGAATTAACGTTATAAGATTTACGGGAAACTATTCTATTTTCTTTTTGGGATAAAAGGTGAAACCTTCTTTTTGATAAAACGACAATCTATAAGCATCGGTACTCAACCATCGGGGTTGAGATTTCAGCATTTTCTATTGCAGACAACATCGGGTTGTCTGGAAATCATTCTCTTTCTATCTTTGTAACCATTAACACACATGCATTAATATAAGATCAAACACAAATATTTCAAACCATTTCTTTTTAGAAAATATCGGATTTCTGAAAGCGCTATGACAACCATTCTAAACAAGTACAAAAACCATTTTTATACAAAACTGCTTATGAACTCACCAACTTTTTAGTTGACGCTTTTCAAAACGACTTGTATTCTCAGGAATTCCAGTAGCAGGTTATAAGTTCGACTATAAGATCAAGTGGTGCGACTTCAAGAAATTTTACTTTCTTACTTTTGTGTAACTGGTGAACAAGATTCAATATGTAAACTATGTAAGTGTGTATTTCCAATGTATGATGTTTGGTTGCTATGTTTCATTCATATTCAATTGTTATGATACTGTACATGAAGTCATCCGCCCCCGGACGTTTCCGCCGTCCAGGTTCGGGGGTGTGACAGAGTGTGTGTGGATAATCGGCACATTAATTGGGTGGTATTTAACATCTAGAGTACCAAGCTAATTTACATGGTTATTCACACCTTTTTTGTGATCCTCGACATCCCAATCACAAACTTGAAGGGCATAATCGAGATTAAACATACCATTGAAATGTTCAATGAATCTCAAAGAATCTAGGAGTTTCAATTCATTTAAAACTTAATATTCATTTTCGGTTTTCATGGTGGAAATTGGTAAATCGTCATTTACCTACCTTCAAATATTTTGCAATTAGATTATGGCATCCCTCTTTCGAATTATAGAATATTGTGTTGGGTCCTATCCTTAATATCTCATTTGGGTGTTATATTAAGGATTGAATCAACTAACTTGAATTTCTCCCTTTTGTAGATGTCTGATTCTAACAAGTATGGTCTTCCCGAATCTTTTGGAAAAAGCTTTCCATATGAAGATGATGTTCCACGATGGGATCATGGAAATGGAAATCATTCTTCACTTCCTCCACCTCCTCCAATTGTTCTCCCTGACCCACGTGTTCTTCGAATTGAAAAGTTCAAGGTCACTCAATCCCTATTGGCAAGCAGACACAAAGATGGAAAGTCTGTGTGTACACACGTCTTGGAGATGAAGTCACAGATTGACAGGTTGGAAATGTTAGGTGTCGTTGTCTCAAGGAAGTTAGCTGTTGACTTGGTTCTTCAATCACGTCATAGGTCATATAGCAAGTTCATAAAAGAATACTATATGACAGACCTCGACGTGACCCTTATTGATCTTACCTATTTGCTAATTGCTGCTGAATCAGAAATGATTTGGCACACTGGTAAAGAAAATTTGATTGGAAGATCTACTTCCCAAACTGTTGGATATGGTCTAAGTCCATAACTATATTTGGTATGTACTTGACCCGACCCGGCATGGTCCATTTGGGTTGCATGGCATTGCAATACTTGGATAGACCAAAATGAGAGAAAGGACAATTAAGGTCAAAAAGAGACTAATTAAATATATGGGGTTGATTGTGTAAATAATCTATTCTTATATAGTGGGCTAATGATCCATGGTTTGTATGGATTAGGTTAAAACCCATAAGGTGCTCCGTGGATAGTCCATGGAGGTTACAAACCCATGGATCATGGAATATGGAAAGCCATGACAATTAGGGTTTACATGGTGTAACCCTACTTGTGCCACAACTATATAAAGGACCCCATCCAAGAAAAATGGGCACTACTACAAGCAAGTAAGAAGGCTAGCCGATTTTTGAGTATAGTGAACTTCTCTCCAGGTTATTCCAAGAATTGTGGTGTTGTGTGAAGCATTTCAGGCATCACATTTGGGGTGCTAGCCTCACAAAGTAATCAAGGAATCCAAGCTACTAATATGTATGTTATTCTACTTATGTTTTGTATTACAAGTTCCCCATAACTGTTGGGTTTTGAGCATTCTAACACTCCTATGGTGTACATGCAACCCTATAAACCTTGGATCTATGTTTTCTCTATTACACATGCAAATATTAACTATTCCAAGGTTTCATCCTAACTAGCATATTATGAAGCACCTATACTACAAAGTTCTAGTTAGATGACATACCTTTTGATGTAGCTTGATGTCTTCAAGCTTTAAGAGCTTAGCCCCAATAGTGTGGAAGCCTCAATGGAATCACAAATCACTAAAACACCTTGGAAGAACTTGAGAGAATATGTATGCACACTAAAATCGGCCCACTCTTATTTTCACACACTTGTGCCAATTTTGTGAGCCAAGGACCCCTTTATATATTATGGAGGATTAGGGTTACATCCATGTAAACCCTAATACCCATGACCTTTCATTTACATAGGATCCATGGGTTAAAAGCTCCATGGACCATCCATGAAAGCTTAGCCCAACCTAAATGAACTTGGCCCATTCCATATATATAAGAGTTCATATTTAATTAGTTCTTTTTGATCACTTAATTAATTCTAAATTAATTCTTGATCAATACTAATTAAATAATATGATTCCATATTAATATATTATAACTTATAATATATTAATATAAATCATAAATATACTATTCTCAAAAGACTATCCATATAAATTGTGCCGGTGAAGTGCAACCCAAATGGACCATGCCGGGTCGGGTCAAGTACATACCAAATATAGTTATGGACTTAGACATTAATCCAACAGTCTCCCACTTGGATAAGTCTAAAACTATTATTCAGTATGACTTCAAAACCTAACTGGCAATCGTAGCTCTTAAAGCCGCTGTCGAACTCTGACCTTGTCAATGACTTGTCCATTAGATAAGAGATCATATATTCCTCCATTCTAGATATCATATGGACTGAGACATGGATTATAATCATTCTCTCTGTCCATTTGTTGTTTCCCGATTTTCGATTTATGATGACTGACTGATTGAACAAATCAAATCAGTCCTGGCTTGGCCAAGCACTCACATGTGTCATCGCTAAATCATCGAGGGGCCCACATATATCGCTTTTATCCCGAAGGTAAAAGGAATGGATAAACTTCGACTCATATGGCTTGTTCTACTACTTGTTGAATCATACACAAAGGCACGTTTTATAACATCGAGTTACCAAATGTGTTTTCGTGCAATCAATGTATAACCAACTCATAGTAACAACTCATATCTCTAGGTTTGAAGAATATAAGATATTATCGTCTCATGATCACTCGTGATAAAATCCATGAAGTGATTCAAATGAGCGCGGGTTGAATCCAATACTCAGAACTTATGAGCACTCATGAGTGTTGTAGCACCACTTTGTCCACCAACTTGGACCTCTACAAACCAACCCATGACAGTCTTGATTCATATCTACTTCCAACATATGACCGACTGTGGATGGTTTGAATAACTTAATCATTCAGGAAGAGCGACTTAGTTATTCTGGAAGTCAAAACATGCAAAGTGAAACACAAGAATAAATTAATCAAATATGGTATCAAACCCTATGAATATAAATAATCACTTTTATTTATCACCATATTGATTACGTATTATTCATTGTTTCGGTTTTATCAACTTTATACTTGAATTAAAAACACTAGTTGTCCCATGCTCCAAGCATGTACACTATGTTTTTCTTAAACAATAGCTTTGCCATACACCAAGTATGCACTCTATGTTTGTCTATGATCCTTACTTTGTGAAATAAACCAACTGAACATAATTTCAATGATACTAATTTCACACTCCCAAATCCTTATCGAAAAATGTGAGAATTTCAAATTCCTATCATTTATCGAGATCTGTTTAGATTTTAAACTTATATGCACTGACCCTCCTGTAATGAATATGTACAAAGTCACAAAGACTTGTCAACAGTTATTATAAGGTATTCCAATGGAGATCAACTCCATGGAAACTAAGTCTCATATTCAAAGTACATTTCTTTGGACATGCTTCTTGCATTAAGTTTTCTAATCTTACATAGATAACTTCCACCTATGGAGACAACTCCATATTCTCATTTTGACTATCACTTCTGAATAAGAGATGCCTCTTTTCAGAATATGTCAATATTGTCCTTCCAAAATTAGCACTATACTTCCAACTGTCCCTGAGCAACCAATCTTTGGTAAACCTCAGATTGTCCTCGACAATTGCTTAATCATTTTAGTCATATCCAATTCTAGACCTTTTCCCTTCTTAATGCCTCTGGGCATTTGTAAAAATTTAGAAATGACAAATATTATAGCACATGCAATCGATCCTGTACCCAAAGCAAATGATACACGATTCATGATGTCTCACATAAAGACATGATTCTAGACCAGTCTTTTGCTACAATATTTTTATTTGCCATGTTTTCAAAATTTGACTATGAAGAGGGATGCCGTAATCATAATCGAATTTTGAGAACGCAATATATAGAATTTCCTTAAGTTGAACCAATCCAACATGAAATTCATATATATATTCTTGACTAAAGATGATTAAGCTCTCAATCTAAGCCTTTAGAACTGAAATGAAGTATATCCTCTCCCTTAATTATAGCAAAACAACTTTTTCAATCCCTGCAGCCTCACGAATTGAAACTTTTGTTTTCTATAATTAACATTGCTAACTTGCAACACTAGCAATAATTATCATGCTCCCACTTACATGATGATTATTAGCATAACACTTATGCTCCCACTAGCTTTGACATGTACTCATAAATCAGCTGGACTTCTAGAAATCAATACTTTATTGACTTTCTTACCAAAGTTCACATTTCTGATACGAGATGCTTAGATAAAACTTTATCAAAATCATACACCTTTCCTTAGATAGCATGCAAGTGTGTCTAAACAATTTCAGAACTATGAAAAGGGATGCCGTAATCATAGTCTCAATTGTTTAGACCTTTTGCCATCTGCTTCAAATCTACTTGGTGGAAGTGTTTCCTCACCATCATTTTCATGAATCGGAGAGAAACCTTATGACCCTTAGATTTTATGGTGTATGTGTTCTTATCCATGTGAATCGTCAAAACCATAGTCACAAGACAAGGATAATGACAAATCAAAACTCATATGGACTGAACTTATGTAATCTTAACTTCTTGCCACCTGGCAGTACAGGGCCTGCCATTGCTTCCAAGTTGCTATGCAACCAATTGAGAACTTTCAGAACTCCTATGCAAAGCCAACTTTAACTGGATTGGGCACAGAATATGTCAACACGATAGGTTATAAACCTCAAGTCGTGTGCTAGTGAAGAACCTCAGGTTTTATTCTTGATTAGTTCTTGAAATTCTTTTTAGGATCTTTAAGACTCCCACTGTCCTCTTGACATATAAGACTATCTTGCCAAATATTCAAGAGATAGTGCGGATTCTTTATCAAGACAAACACTTCACACAATTGGCCTTAGTTGGTCTTTGTTTTATCCAAAATATCACAACTTACCAATTTCAAATGTACAAGAGTAGGACACTTTTACTCTTACATTTGACAAGTGTTTTAAACCTTTCTTTAAGATATGTCACTCAAGTTACAATCTTGGAGTATGACTCTAAGAATTGTTTTGGAACGAAGTATGACTCATCTTCCTGATCTAACCATTTCAACAATTCATGACTCCTCTTCTTAGTCAGAAGAATGCACTAAGATGACCTTTAGAGGACTAATTGTGATATGATTTCTAAATCATTAAGATGATCACAAACATGATCACAAACATGATACTAAAGTACCCTCTTTTTATCTTTCTGCCTAATTTGATTCTTCCCATTCATTTGGCCATACATTGAGACTTTTCCAATGTTTCAGAATTATACTTAAACTTGTAAGTATAACCATATTTACTAAACTTTAGTAAATCAAATAGTCAAAGGCAGCACTCAAAGCCCTGTTCTTGGCGGTGAAGACATGGAGTTTGATTCCACTTATTTCAGTCCTTATCGTGTATAGAGTGATGAAGATGATGACGCCCCTATTACCAAAAAGGATGAAGGCTGTGACAGACAAACTTGATCACTTGCTCTCTTCATCTTCTGCCAGTGCATATTCAAAGGCAGCACTCAAAGCCATGTTCTCATCGGTTGTGAAAGAACATGAGACCTCCATCTCCAGCGCTGCTAAAGCAATTGAAGCCTCAACCTCAACCTGCCAAAAAGCTTCACTTGCAGTTGAAGCTTCCACCAAATATTGCAAGCAGGCGACCATAAATGTCGAAAACTAATTTCTGAGGCACAAATATATCTCGATTCACTCCAAGCAGCTGCCAAGAAGAATGCTGAAACAGTGAACGCTTCGGTTGATCATCTTACGCGTTCACTGGAAGCCGAAAAGACACATCTCGAGGAAGTTCGTAAATCCATTCAGGCTGCTAACCAAGAGCTTCATACTTCGATTGATGATCGGCTGACTCAACTTGAAGCTGAGCTTGCTGTTGAAAATAAAATTATGGATGAGCTGGATAAGCGAACTTCCCAGCTTAAAATTCAGAATCTCAAGCTCAAATCTGCAACCAAAGAGATTGAAGAATTGAAAACCGAGTGAGAAATAATTAAGAGTTCGGTCGGTGATGTGCATTCCATCCTCGTGCATCTCCTGGAAGCCCATGACTCCATTCTTACTATCTCCATCCGATGCCACTTGGCTGAAAAGCTGAGACCTGCTTTGGACGTGTTGAGCAGGATTGAAGGTATTCCGAAGTCTGGTGTCCCTCCGAAACAAGGGGGAGATAAGGTAACTCAGGGCAAAGGCCAACCTCATCCGCCTCCCAAACCGAAAGTCACTACTGAGCCGAATGGTAATGAAGCTTCAGGCAGTATGAAGGACAAGAAAAAGAAGAAAATTGGAGACGATGATGTGGATGAAAATGACGATGACGATGATACAGGAGGGAATGCTTCGAAAAATGAAAGTCTGAAAGTCAAGCCCACTGATCAAGAGATTCGGGAAAGGCTTTAGAAAGAGAAGGAACTTCTTGACAAGGAGTTGAAAGCGAACGAATTGTTGGAACAGAAGAAGTCCATGTTTCCTGAATGGACTATAGAATCGCTTCAAAGAGAGGTTATTGATGCACCGAGCACTCAGTTGGCTCGAACCGGTTTCCTTGTTCGGGCTTGAGAACTCTAAGGACTCACAGTTTGACATGCCCATCACCCGAAAGGCATTCATCTTCCACTGTTTTGAGACGACGGCTGGCATTCCTTCTCCAGACCCGAAGGTCGATTGAGATTTGCTCGAGTATTATCTAGAGTTTGCTCAGCCACAATACCTGACCTGGAGCAATCAGAAAATTACAACGGTCAAGGTGTTGAAGCCCACTTCGGCAGGGAAATTCATCAACATCAAATTCAAGGTGACCCGAGGCTCTGATAGCTCGGTTCATATGATTTCCCTGGCTGACCTACCGAACTTGAATCCTCACGACTGGATACTTCTTAATAATATTTTGCTAACCAATCCATAGGAGTATCAGCCTATTATCGATCACATCAAGAGAATGCTCGTATGCTATATTCATGAAGTCGCGAAGATGAATCAGGAGATCGATGCTGCTATTCATAAGCAAACCACTGTGCAGGCGATTGGAAGGGCAGGCGATGTGAATGCGATGGTTAAGGGGAAGATCAATCCCAAGTTTCACACTGTTATGTTCACGAGGGGCGAAGGTCAAAAATGCTTGTTCGCTCTGATTGACAAACACCTATTCTCCACCGCCTGTTTGGCACACATTTTGGAGATTATTCATAGGTGTAATCAGAACAGTGAAGCCGATAAGAAGCTGTTTACTGATATGCTTCGATGGTATATTTTATTTCGGCAAAATCTTCTTGCCATCATTCCTAGGTTGTTCAAGGTCGTAAAGAAGATCAAAGTAACTCAGCCGAAGTAGTCTAACTCAGCCGAAGTAGTCTCTCGCCTCAATTGACGCAAAGGGGGAGATTGTTGGGTATAAGTGTTGCGTCGTGGGCTCGGTTCATTAGTCCATTTAGTTTACCCGGTTTGGGCCTGTCCAACCATGGATAATCATTAGGGTTAGCATATATATTGCATGTATGTATTTCTTTAAGGTCATCGATCTCATTAATTACTTTGCATTGTAACCCTAGAACACCTCTACAGTCGAAGTTCTTCATCGAGCTCTTCTGAGGTGTGAGTTATTAATCATTCGACGACGTTTGATCCATTCCTGTGTTCTTTACTTGATTATTATTATTTTTCTGCTTGGAATCTATCGATCTTTAGCGTAATATTCTCATCACTACCTTCGTAAGTAAGTGTCTTACTTGGGCCAAGGTTAAGGTTGAATACCAGAAACCCTCAGGATTACTACAACAACCGAAGATACCTGAGTGGAAGTGGGAGCGAATCACGATGGACTTCATAACCAAATTGCCCAAGACGACGGGTGGTCTCGATACCATATGGGTGATCGTAGAGAGGTTAACCAAGTCTGCACACTTCCTGCCTATCAAAGAAACCGACAAGATGGTGAAACTGACAAGAACTTACATTACGGAGATTGTATGACTGCATGGTGTTCCAATATCTATTATCTCTGATGGAGACAATAGATTCACTTCAAGATTCTGGCAGTGGCTACAAAGTTCCCTAGGAACTAGGTTGGATATGATCACAACCTACCATCCACAAACCGACGGACAAAGTGAGAGGACTATTCAAACTCTGGAAGATATGTTGCGAGCCTGTGTGATAGACTTTGAAAAGGCATGGGATACTCATTTACCCCTTGTCGAGTTCTCCTACAATAACAGTTATCACACAAGCATAAAGGCGGCTCCTTTCGAAGCCCTCTATGGCCAGAAGTGCAGATCCCCTCTGTGTTGGGCTGAAGTAGGTGATATGCAGTTACCTAAAGTACGAGTTCCTGACAGCACTCTCACAGGTCCAGAAATCATTTGGGAAATGACAGAGAAGACTGTTCAGATTCGTGAATGATTGAAAGCCTCTAGAGACTGACAGAAAAGCTACGCAGACAAGAGAAGGAAACCTTTGGAATTCCAGGTTGGTGACCATGTTCTATTGAAGGTCTCACCCTGGAAGGGCTTGATACACTTCGTAAATCGTGCGAAGCTAAATCCAAGGTACATAGAGCCTTTTGAGATTATCGCTAGGATCGACCCTGTAGATTACAAACTCAAACTACCTCAAGAACTTAGTAACGTACACCCTACTTTCCACGTTTTGAACCTGAAAAAGTGTCTATCCGATGAGACGCTTGTTATCCCACTCGATGAAATCGAGATCAATGAGATCCTCAACTTCATGGAAGAACGAGTAGAGATCATGTACCGAGAGGTCAAGCAAACGAAGCAAAGTCGTATCCCGATAGTGAAGGTTCGCTGGAATGCATAGCGGGGACCTGAATTCACTTGGGAGCGCAAGGATCAAATGAAACTGAAATATCCTCATCCTTTTCCTTAGTCTACCTGTATTTGCTTAAACTCTAATTTCGGGACGAAATTCCCTTTAACGGGGGGATGATGTGACAACCCGAGAATTTCTATCTTGTAAAGTCAATCACTTCAATCAAAAGTCCGACTTATATCTGTTACCTTTTAGCCTTGCTAAGGGTTATTCTATAAGTTTTTAAGCCGTGTACACTTAGGACTTGATACTATGAAGTGTGAGTAATGAATCTATGAATTTCAATAGAGCCAAGAACATTCATCAAGGGATGTTCACGGCCCAAACTAGGTTCACGGCTGTGAACCCATGTTTGGCCGTGAACCCCTCTCTATACATGTAGATTTCCTTCACTTTTCTTCATTTCTCACATCTTCCAACCAAGAACACTCAAACTCTCTCAAGTATCATCAAGGGAAACCTTCCTTTGTCTTCAAAAACGTAGGTGATACTCTCCTATTTACTAGTTGATCTTCATATACAAGTGAAACACTTTGATAACACCCTTGAATTCATCACTGTTCCTTCAAGATCTTCAAATCACCACCTTCTTCACCAAGAACACCAAGAACACACACCTGTTCTTGGGCCGTGAACACCTTAAAAGGCTTCCAAAACGTAAGTAGCTCATTCATCTATTAGTTGTCCATTAGAAGCACTTGAATCCTCATGAAACAAACAGCTTTTGGCATGATTCTTCAAGAGTTCACGGCCGTCAACCCTTCATTGGGCCGCAAACCCTTCATAGGATCATGGTAAGGCCGTGAACCCTTCATCCATGGCCGTGAACACTTCTTAGACAAAGCTTGGGCCGTGAACACATCATGTGTTCTTGGCCGTGAACCCTCCTAAGGCCGTGAACATCCTTTTGTTTGGCCGTGAACTCCTTTCATTCAATCATATGTGATTCAAACACTCCATTATGAGTGTTTCCTAGTTCCTAAGGATGTTTCCCTTACATGATTAGTTGTTATATACACTAATTGTATACATATATGTGTCATTATATGCTTAATAGGATCCGTTTGTGCTTGAGACTTCACTTGGCATACTTAGCATCCTATATCGATCTTTCATTCGAATCACTCACTACAGGTGAGTTCATACCCCTATAATCTATCTTTTAAATGTTTTTAAATGCTTTTAAGGGGGGGAATACAAGTAGAACACAATGATATTGTGTTAACAATATACATGTGAAAACAACATTCAAAAAGGATTTCTTATACTCAAAACTTGTTGAAAACTCTTTTAAATCTTTTATAAACTTGTTTTATATCAAATCATATCCGTCTATCCATTTACGTATAAGTATGCTTTAACAGACTTAGGACTATTGCTAGATACCTTGACTCCTTATCCTTGTTTGGTTGTGGGCTCGGGGTAGGATCACTAGTCCGAATGTCTGTTAAATCATAGTTATACTTATTAAATACATAAGTGAATATTAAACCCATTTTTTAAGGTTCATTCTTAACTTAGTTGCTTGGTGAGTAATTGAGTCTTTTCTATACATCATTAACAGTCAAACAATCATACTAGTAAACTATAATAGGTATAGTTTAGAGGATTACTACTTACTACTTCTAGAACAATGAAACTTACAAGGGTCAGTTCATACATGAGTTAGTTCAAACAAACTATAACTAGAACAAGAAGGAACATACTATAACTAGAACAAGAAGGAACATACTATAACTAGAACAGAAGGGACATACTATAACTAGAACAACAAGGAACATACTATAACAAGAACAGAAGGAACATACTATAACTAGAATAGGAAGGAACATACTATAACAAGAACAAGATAACATTAATGTGAGCCACTACTTCATGGCATATCAATATACTTGTTGTGTCACGTTTTGTAACCAGAGTCTCCTGGAGGGAGAGCGTGAGTTTGTGTATAGATCTATATGGGATTGACCATCCTACACCTTGCTGCTAGCTACAGTGGGACCTGTAGGTCTACGGGTGACAAATGCCATACCATCTCGACATCTTTTGAGCGTCATTTTTTATACTAGTCAATCGAGCATGGTTATAACCTCATCACATTTTACCTTAATTTAACTTATTGGTTTTAAGGTAGTTAGTAGATTTGTAGTTACTTTATACAATACTATGGTACACTTTCATTTTCCAATTACATTCATATAGTGATATTCTCACATAAAAGGTAATGTAAACTATTCTCTAGAAATAATAGTCATAAACTTGGGAAAACATTCATTTTTACAAAAGAACAAATATACAATACAGTAGGGTCATAGTAGAAGAATACTTTCCATTTTAGTAGAAAATATAGGATTTTCTAGGAACTATACAAACTTTTACATCAAAACACATACAAACATTTTCATCAAACTAATGAAAACATTTGACACTAAAATACTTATGAACTCACCAGCTTTAATGCTGATCTACTCTTTCAAAATAACTTGTATTCTCAGGTCACCAGTAGACAGGTACCGATGACCAGGTTTTGAGAAGACGGAGCATGTTCAAGACTCGGCTTTATTTTGATTACATATTTTTGGTGTCTTACAACTTTACACAGAACACACTTGTATTAAATTATATTATTAATGCAATGGATGATGTTGTTGCTTGTTTTACTATTATGCATTGTTATGATACTGTACATGACGTCCCCCGCCCCCAAACATTTCTGCCGTTCTGGTTTGGGGGTGTGACAAATTGCTCCATCGCAACGGCTGCAGCGTTCATATGTTGACTCCTAGCGCTTTTCACAAGATGGTAGCCTTTGAGATGATATGTCGGGCCAACGGCATTGTTCCCGACTTCTTCATTTTGAAGTTCTTCTTCCGATTTGCGGCCACTAAGGATAAATACACATTTTCTGCTCGACGCGGAGGTCATAACCTTGTGCTTGATAGTAAACCGTCGAAGAAGTAGAAGGATAAGTGGTTGTGGGTTAACCGGGAACTGCTTGGCCGGGAATACCATCGGGCAAATGCTTTGCCGGATGTTACTCCCAAGTTATTTCCCCATAACCAGGCGACTTCCGATCTCTTGCGTACTCTTCAGGTTGATATCAATGTGTTATCGGAGGTGTTGCTTGCCGGCGTTGGAATGAGCCCTAGTTGGCGTACCCGGAGGGAGATGTCCGTCTTTTACACTATTTCTAATGGTAAGTCAATCTTAGTTTCCCTCTTCCTCTCCCCCCTTTTTTATATATAAAGAAGAGGAAGATGTCTCAAATCTCATTGTTGTTCTTCATAGGTACTGAGTGTTCCGTTTCCATGGATTCCGTCCTACGAAAGCGGCACCAGGGGAAGTTAGAGCACCGTGTGGTGGCTCTTCACAAGGTTCTGTCTCCACCTCATTGCTTGGGTGCCCCTGTTGTGACTTCGTCGTAGCCGTTAGGGAGCTCCTCTACGACGAGGGACCAGTCGGCTCCAGATGTTCCCCTGTCCCCTGCCCTGATATCTCGCCCTTCGGGGGAACCTTCGACCGAGGACATGGGGGATAGCAAGGACGGGATCATAGCCAACGTCCGTCACGCCGCGGAGAAGCAAAAAACTATTCAATCCATGAGTGAGCCGGTGTCGGGAGGCAGTTCTGGCCAGATCGGGAGGCTTGTGATGCAACGCTGGGGGCTTATGTGCTTACTATCTTCTATGTCGTCCCATCATGGCGATGTTTTTGTAATACCCGATGATGACGTTCAACAGTCTGAGGGTATTGAGAGGGTGTCCCAGCAGCCTATTGTTCCTGTTGTGATTGCTTCGATTCCTTGTGCGAGTCCTCGATCTTCAAGGGATAGCGCCAAACGGTCACACCACAAAGCTTCTGCTGTGAGGGCTTTGCATGGTTCCCCATCTTTGTTTTGAGTGGGGTATTCGTGCGGATTCCCGTTTGTCCGTTCGTTCTGCTGCCTTGGAGTTTACCCAACATGCCCTTCCTCCTGCAACTGTCGAGGATATGGATGCGATGAACAACGCCACCCTTGCCCACAACCCGGCTTACGTTGTTGCGCATGCCATGGCTTATCTGGTCGCTGGCTCTCGGCTTGTGCAACAGTTCGACGATTTGGAGTGTGAACACTCTGCTTTGGTGGTGAGCGAAGCGGGTTTAAAGAGTCAGGTGACGGAGCTTGAAGTTGCTGCTCACTTATTGGACTAGAAGAACAAATTGTTAGTGTCAGAGAAACTAGCGTTGGAAGTGTTGGATTAGGTGTCGAAGCCCATAACTATTTTTGGTATGTACTTGATGTGATTATGAGCATGGTCCTTTTGGGTTGTCTTCACTCATGCAACTTGATAGGATGGCAAGTGGAGAGAGAGAGAGAGAGAGAGAGAGAGAGAGTAGGATTTATTATGTGAATGATAAATTGGTACTCAAAATGATTTTATTAATATTAATATATTATTTTGAAATCATATTATTAATTAGTAATTAATCAGAAATTAATCTAGTATTAATTTTGGGATTAAAGGAACTGATTAATAATAGAGGGACTGATTATGTAAATCAGTAATAATTATAGTTTGGGCTAATGGACCTTATTGATATGGGTTGGATGAAAATATATGAAAGCCCATAGAGCTTTCGTCCAAGGCCCTGTCATATGGGGGCTCATGGATTGCTTAAGGCCTAAGCAAGGGAATTAGGGTTTCCACCTGAAAACCCTAAAGCCTCAACTATATAAACTATCCTATCATAAGGATGTTCGGCCCCCTATGAGTTTTAGAGAACCATAGCTGATTTTCCTTCCCTCTCCAAGTCTTCCTTTGCATTGAGTGTTTGTGACTCCATTAGATATGCAACACTTGGGGCACTAAGCTTTCAAAGGTCAAGGAGTTCTTGTTATTGCTACATAACAAGTGAGGTAATGTTCCAAACCTTATTTTACATATGAATTTCGTAATTGGTATACTAGTATTAGGGTTTATGCTTTGGATGATTATTTGCATGTACAATTCGAGAAAAACCTAGATCCAATGAATTAGGGTTGCATGTACACCATAGGAATGTTGTAGTGCCCAAAACCCATCAGTGGTATCAGAGCCTAGATTGTTTTACTATTGTATATTTGATGTTATGCTTAATTTTTCAAAGTTGAAAATTTTCGTTTTTTGATTCTGTCTGATTCCACAACGTAGAATACCCTTCCACGACACGGAATGGGATCTGACGAAAATTTTTGAGATTTTGGGTAAGATTGGATTTGGATGATTACCATAAATTGTTTTTATAATAAAAAATTTGTTATCTGTTATGGTAATGCATATCTTAATCCAATTAGAAGATAATTGTCAACCTATAAGATAATTATTAGTTTATACGATAAAGATAATTATTTGTATTATTTGATGTGAATTATCTTGCCATAAATTGAATTAGGTCGAATTTAGGTAATGACAGATTATTTTAATTATTTTAATTTGATCTAGAAAGTTTTGAAAAGTTTCAAAACTTGCCCTCAAGTTTTGGAATTTCAAATTTGATTAAAAGGTTTTAATTTTGAAATATTAAATTCTAAAACCCTAGTACTTTGAAAAGTTTCAATTACACCCTTATGGTTTTATTAAATTGATTAAGTGTTTAATTAAAAAAAAGTATTACTAAATCCATAATAATTTGGTTTAATTTTAATTAAATTAAAAGTATAATTTATAGATACACTACTTAGTATTTTAAATGTATAAAATACACCCTTATGCTATATAAAATTAAAGGTCTAATATATTATATATGTATAAGTAAAAAGTCAGTCTTACCGTTAGTAGGCCTCATTCACGAAGCTGGTCTATAATGGGTGTTTATGGAAGCGGCCTATAAAATGACCGTCATTGGGTATCCACTCTTACCCACCGCACCCTTGACTAGTGGAGGGTCGTTAGCCGAATGGGTAGGATAGGACACAAACTTCCATTATAAGTATAATGAAATACGAAGTAACTAAACGCTTTTATAAAATTCCCAAATCTTAGTTACTTTAGGAAAAATGTGAATTTGGTGCTAATCCATGAAATTGCACATTGCACCTTGTTGGTCGTTAGTGGAGCGTGTGTGGTTAACTGTAACATCCATAAAAATCATGCCAAATTTAAACTTTTTAAAACATTTCGAAACCAATGATTATTACAAAACGTGTTTTCAAAATATTAAAATATCAGCGTATCCCAGAATCAAATCATAAAATCATGAAATATGAGGAGCTGTACGATTACGCCTTCGCCTTCCCGCGATCATCAGAAGTACCTGAAACAATAATCGATAAATGTAAGTTCGAAGGCTTAGTGAGTTACCCCCAAAATACCAACGCCATAACATATCAATAACATATAACAAACAACATGCATATTGAGCCATCAGCCTGACTGGACTGCCTCGCAGGCCTTCAGCCCATCTGGACCGCTCTCCGAGCCTTCGGCACGTCTGGACGGCCTCGTAGGGCCTACAGCCTATCCGGACCGCTCGCCGAGCCTTCAGTCTGACTGACATGCCCTCTTGGGCCTGTAGTCTATCCGTACCGCCCTCGGTATGTTGGCCTTCAGCACAGAGCAAGACCGCCTCAACCCAACCCCCAATCAAACAAACATGTGCACATAATATCATACGCTAGCATATATAACAGTCAACTGATCTAATAGATCATCAATCATAGCAACATCCTATAACCAGGATACAGACCTAACCTGTCACTATCATAGCATCATCCTATATACCAGGATACCGACCTAACCAGGTCACTAGCATAGCATCATCTTATATACCAGGATACCGACCTAACCAGGTCACTAAGCATATCAGCATCCTAACTACCATGATGTAAATCAATAAGCATGTCATGCAATAAACCCGAATACAAATCCAATAAGGGTCGGCATTGGTGCCTTAGACCCTGTTGATATAGTGGGGATAACTCACCTCACAAGTACTTCGGAATGATACTGTCAACTCCTCCAAATATAGTTCTGAACACCAACACCTATAATCACTAATGGTCCATTCCAGAAATTCCCAAATTACCAAAATACTCCCAGAGGTCAAACTGGTCAACCCTTGGTCCAAGTCAAAGTCAACGGTCAAAGTCAACAGTCCATGTTGACCTAACTCGTCCAGTGCAACTAGCAACTCGTCGAGTTCCTTAAGGGTTCAGAAGGTCATATAACTCTCACTGACTCACCGAGTTTACGACCAACTCGTCGAGTCTATGCATGTCCAGAAGTCCGGGAAACCCTAACTGACTCGTCTAGTCCGCTGCTGACTCGCCGAGTCCATGCAGAAACCAAACAACGTGAAAACCCTTCCCAACTCATCGAGTTCCTTATCCGACTCCTCGAGTTCATACAATTCATTTCTTGTCCACATGATTTTGAGCCATTCCAAAGCTCCAAATGGTAGATCTTGCTTCCTAAGGCACACTTATCACGTAAAGTTGCAAACTTTATGTGCATGCAAGGCTCCAAAGGCTTAGAATACCAAATCCAAGCTTAAAATGGCGTTTAACTCAAAGGGAATAGCTCATACTTGCTAAAGCTGGATACTTTATAGTTATAGGGACCACGATAAGTTCAGATCGGAAGTTTCAACTTCAAATCCTAGCCCATACCCGAAATGGTTCACATACATGCTAGAAAAGCCCTAATCTTAAACATGAAGAGATCTAGAAGGACGAAAGTCAAGGTAACGACTTGTTACCTTCAAGTGATGCTAGAATGGAGTAGAGTTCAGATCCTCAACTGTTCCTTGCTCAAAGCTTCTTGATCTTCAAGCTCCGTTCACCAAGATCCACCTTCCAAGCTTAAAACACACAAATATGGAGAGAAAACGTGATTTAGGGTTTCTGGACTCAAAGGGTGCTGTAAGGGAAGCTAAGGGAGGCTAATGACCCTTTAAATAGGGTGCAAAACCCCAGAAATTAGGGTTTCATACTCCAGCTCCAACTCGTCGAGTCGGTCCTCCCACTCGTCGAGTTAGTCACTTAAAACACGCGGTTGATTTCGTTCCTACTCGACGAGTAAGGGCATCTGACTCCTCTAGTAGACCCTTTAAAATGGAAATAAAGCTGTAAAATTTATACCTTAGAGTCTGGGTGTTACAATTCTCCCCCACTTGAACTAGACTTCATCCTTGAAGTCTGATGTGGTGAACAACTTCGGGTAATGCACCCGCATCTCAGCATCCGGCTCCCAAGTCCACTCAGATCCCATCTGGTGCTCCCATTGTACGATTACCAAAGGTACTTCCTTGTTCCTTAGAACCTTCACTTTCCTCTCCAGAACGGCTACCAGCCTCTCTACATAACTCAGGCTCACATCGACCTGAATATCATCTAATGACACTACCGCCTCCTCGTCCAGAACGCACTTTCGAAACTGGGAAACGTGGAAAGTACGGTGGATCTGACTAAGCTCCTCTGGTAGCTCGAGTCTATATGCCACCTTGCCAACCCTGGCAATGAGCCGGAACGGTCCAATGTATCGGGGACTCAATTTCCCCCTCTTCCTGAAGCAGATCACACCCTTCCAGGGTGAAACCTTCAGGAGTACCATGTCACCGACTTGAAACTTCAACTCAGATCGGCGCCGGTCGGTGTAGCTCTTCTGCCGACTTTGTGCGGTGTGCAACCGTTGTCTAATCTGCTGAATCATCTCGGTAGTCTGCAGAACTACCTCGGTCCGACCCATCACCATGTGACCCACTTTACCCCAACAGACTGGAGTGCGACATCTCCGTCCATACAACAGCTCGTAAGGTGGAGCACTAATGCTGGAGTGAAAGCTGTTGTTGCTCTGCAAGGGGTAGGTAGGAGTGCTGGATGAGGTGTCTAAGTCCATAACTTTATTTGGTATATACTTGACCCGACCCGGCATGGTCCATTTGGGTTGCACTTCACCCGAACTATTGTATGGTGAAACCTTTGAGAATTGTATGTTTATGATTTATTAATATATTATAAGTTATAATATATTAATATGAAATCATAATATTTAATTAGTATTTGATCATAAATTAATTTAGAATTAATTTGGTGATAAAAAAAATGATAACTAATTAAATATGGGCTCTTGTATTTATATAAGTGTGGGCTAATACTCATTTGGAATGGGCTTGGCATGCATGGGAGTCCATGGATAGTCCATGGAGCTTTTAACCCATGGATCCTTGGAAAGGAAGAGTCATGGGTATTATGGTTTACATGGATGTAACCCTAATTCTCCACACTATATAAAGGAGCTTATGATGCTTTAAATGGCACTACTAAGGGTGTGTAAGAAGGTGGCCGATTTCTACAAGCAAACATACACTCTCATAGTTTTTCCAAAGTTTGTGGTGATTTGTGACTTCCATTTGAGGCATCCACATTATTGGCGCTTGGCTCTCAAACTCCAAGGAATCAACTCACTATTGAAAGGTATGTAATTCATCTAGCTTTTATGTTTAAAGTTCCCCATGCCATGCTAGATAGGTTATGAACCTTGGAAAAACAAATTTGCATGTATTCATAGTAAAACATAGATCCGAGATTTCTTGGGTTGCATGTACACCATAGGAGTGTTAGGATACTCAAAACCCATCAAGGAGTCCCAGCTCCCACCGAAGTCAATAACACAGGCTCTCAACATATCCTCAAGAGTCTGTATGGTCCGCTCACTCTGGTCGTCCTTCTGCGGATGATAGGATGTACTGAAGTGCAGCCGTGTGCCCAGTTCCTCGTGGAATCTCTGCCAAAATTGGGAGGTAAACCGAACATCACGGTCAGAGACGATAGAGACCGGAACCCCATGACGAGCGACAATCTCGTGTATATACACATCAGCCAACTTCTCGGCTGATTAGCTCTCCCGAATGGGCAGAAAATGAGCACTCTTGGTCAATCGATCCACGATGACCCAAATAGTGTCGAACCCCTTCGCCGTTCTTGGCAGCTTGGAGATGAATTCCATCGTGATCTACTCCCATTGCCATATGGGAATCTCCATAGGCTGCAGCTTGTCATGCGGCCTCTGATGCTCGGCCTTGACCATCCTGCACGTCAAGCACCTCTCAACATACCAAGCGATTTCTCGCTTCATACACGGCCACCAGTAACTCAATCGCAAGTCCCGATACATCTTGGTAGCCCCCGGGTGAATAGTGAAGCGAGACTTATGAGCCTCCTCCAATATAGTCTGTCTAACCCCACCAGACATCGGAACCCAGACCCGACCGCAACGGGTCAATAATCCCCGACTATCCTGAACAAACTGGGTAATCTCACTCCTAATCCTCTCAAGCTTCCAATTCTCCTGGCACATACCCTCTGCCAGGGGTACCCTGATCAAGCCTACAAGTGGAGAATCCACTGAAATCCTCATGCACGTCACTGGAGTGGATGATCCAGCTGACTTGCGGCTCATAGCGTCCGCAACCACGATCGCTTTACCTTAGTGGTAAAGGATCTCACAGTCATAGTCCTCGACTACATCCAGCCATCTGTGATGTCTCATGTTTAGGTTCGGCTGATCCATGATGTGTCTCAGGCTCTTGTGGTCCGTGTAAATGGTACAACATACCCCATAGAGGTAATGTCTCCAAACCTTGAGAGTGAATACCACCGCTCCCAGCTCCAGATCATGAATGGGGTATCTAGTCTCATGCGGCTTCAACTGCCGCGATGCATAGGCTATCACCCATCCTTTCTGCATGAGGACCGCTCCCAGTACCGTGATGGATGCATCATAGAACCCCACAAAATCCTCAAATCCCTCTGGAAGAGTTAAGACTGAAGCCTCGCATAGTCACTGTCCGAGGGTCTCAAACGCCATCTGCTGCTCGGGGCTCCACCGTAAATCCACTCCTTCCTCGTCAGACGAGTGAGGGGTACTGCAATCTTGGAGAAATCCTATATGAATCTCCGGTAGTACCCTGCCAATCCAAAAAAGCTCCTGATGTCTGGGGGAGATTTCGGAACCTCCCACTACACAACCGCCTCGATTTTGGCCGGATCGACCAAAATCCCCTCCTGATTAACGATATGTCCCATGAACTGGACCTCTCGAAACCAAAACTCGCACTTCGAGAACTTAGCATAGATCCGTTCGCACCTTAAAACTCCCAATAACTCCCGCAAATCCTCCTCATGCTGCTCTCGAGTCTTGGAATACACCAAGATATCGTCTATGAACACTATGACCAAGCAATTCAGCATCAGTCTGCAGACCCGATTCATCAGGTCGATAAATACCGTTGGCGTATTGGTGAGCCCAAACGGCATCACCATGAACTCGTAATGTCCTTAACGAGTTTGGAACGCGTTCTTCTCCACGTCCTCCTCCCTGACCCTAACCTGATGGTATCCGGACCTCAGGTCTATCTTGGAGAACGAAGATGCTCCCTACAACTGATCGAAAAGATCATCTATCCTCGGGAGTGGATAACGGTTTTTCACCGTTAACTTGTTCAGCTACCGATAATCAATGCACATCTTTGTGTGAACCATCCTTCTTCCTGAAGAAGAGTATCGGCACTCCCCACGGGGAACTGCTCGGACGAATGAAATGCTTGCCCAGCAGTTCCTGCAGTTGGGATGACAGCTCCTGCATCTCTGGTGGTGCCAACCGGTATGCCGCCTTGGCGATAGGGCCCGCACCCGGCACTAGGTTGATCCTAAACTCAACATGCCTCTCCGGAGGCACTTCAGGTAACTCCTCCGGAAACACGTCAGCAAACTCTCTGACCACTGGAACCTCTGACACTGAAACATGATCCCTAGCCCGCGTATCCACCACATACGCTAGATAACCTGCACACCCGTGCCGAACAAAACCCTGACCCCAATCTGGTGCCCTCACCGTAAACAATCTGTTCTCCCCCACTTGGGGTTCGAACTACTACCCGCTGACCTTCGCTTTTAATCATGGCACAGAAGCGACTAAGCCAGTCCATACCCACAATCACACATACATCCCCCATGGGAATCGGAATCAGGTCTATCGGGAAAGATACTCCAAAGATATCCAATACGCAACCCCGATAGACCGAAGAAGCGGAAATCCCGTGTTCGTTGGCGATAGAGACTCCCAACGGACACTTTAGCTCTCCTACTGGCAAATCGAACTCCCTACTAAATGTCTGAGAGACAAACGACCGACTCGCCCCCGAGTCAAATAATACCAAAGTAGGTAAGTAGTTCACTGAAAACGTACCTAACCACAGGTACAAACATATAAGCATAAAACATATATAATCAGTAAGACAAGGGATAGAAACATACCAGCACCCCACATCCGATGCTGCTCTGGCCTCCTTGGCTGTAAGCTGGAAGGCGCGTCCCTGGGCCCTTAGGGGCGCTGCTCGACCCTGACCCCCGTCAGTAATCCTCAGTGTAGCCGGCGCTGGAGCCTGCGCCGACCTGGCTACGAGTTGTGGACAGCTGGTCTTCACATGACCAAACTGATGACAGTGGTAGCAGATCCTCATATCCTGAACAGGGGCTACCTGGCGACAATCCTTCGCATAATGCCCCTCCTTGCCGCACTTGCGGGACGCACTGCCTAACCTACAAACCCCCGAGTGACCCTTCCCGCACTTGCCATAAGTGTGGCCCTATTGTCCCTCTGACCTGGAATCAGCTGTCTAAGACCGCTTTAGCGCCGACTGTGACTGTGTTGGGACCCTCCGCTGCTCCCTCAACTGCAGCTCAATATCCAACTCACGCCGCCTAGCGGCCTCCTGTAACTCCAACAAAGTATCACATCGTTGGGTAGAAACAAACTGTCAAATATCAGTCTTGAGTATGCTCAGATAACGTTTCATCTGAGGTTGCTCAGAAGCAAACTCCAGGCAGAACATAGAACTTTTAGTGATCATTCGGGTGATCTCCGTCACTGTCTCGCCATCCTGTCTCAAATCCAAAAACTCCTGAGATAACCGTTACCGCTCGCCCCATGGAATGTAGCGAGCGCGGAACATATCTCTGAACTGCTCCCAAGTAATAGCAGCTCTCTGTCATCTGAATAAGACCCAGTCATCAGTCTCCACCAGTCCTTTGCCCCGGACCTTAGCAGGTTCAGGGCATATCTGACCTTCTTGTCAATAGGACATGAGCACGTGAAGAAACACCCCTCCACGTCAGATAGCCACCTCATGTCTTTGATGGGGTCCTGAGTCCCATCAAAAGTAGGGGGCTTCGTGTTTTCGAAGTCCCGATACTGAAAAGCCCGACTGGATCCCAACCCTGCTGCCGATACAGCTGTTGTGGCTGTTGCGGCAGCCGCCTCAGTGAGGGCTGCATAGCGATCATCAAAATACTCCACCATAGCGGTCTTGATAGACCCAAACATCTCTGGAAACTGAGCCCGGAACATAGCAGCAACCTCATCATGCAGGATCTCCCGGATCCTGTCATCCAACTCATCTGGCCTCATCTGGCCGATAGTCTCCGGTGCTGTCGGTGCCTCCTGTCCGCCCTCTCCTGATCCTGACCCAGATCCAGTCACGAATCGTCGCGTAACCACCATGCTGAAAACATACCAAAAGATATCAGATATTCCACATAACAATCCGGGAACCAACTCCCAGCAAAACCCTAGGGGTTGTGACTTCCTTGCTACGTGTATGGGTCCTATACTTTCAGTAGTACGGGCCCATACTACCTTCCACACCTACCCATATTTGTCTTAAGTATCATCACAACACCCTAAAACTATACATAAGAATGGCATGCGCTCAGTCCTCACACCTATAGGAAGGCTAACTATCTCATAACCGGCGGACTCATCCATGAAACTTCCACCAACCCTGCAGCACTCGTGTATGCTAGCCATACATAACACTGGACCCTATAGACTTTCGAATACCTGATCCTACCCTAAGCCCTTCATCAAACAAGAAAAGGAAATAAAGGCAAACCAAACATTCCCAGGCTATAAGATCTCAATTATGTATAGTCGTAACGCATACACTAAGCAACTACAGTAATGATGTCAATTTCATATAAGGAAAACCCTACGCTATCAGGCATCATATAATCAGGAAATTCTATCATGCAATTCCTGAAGATCCTTAGCCTAGTACTAGCATGTTGTTCTAATAGATCACATAAATCAAATAATCTGTAAGGTATTTTGGGGTCTATCCGCGAGCTCCGGCTGATCGTACACTTGCATCCTCCTTTATTATTTTGAAAACATTTTAAGAAAATCATTTTAAAATCTTGTCCTCAGTTTGAGACTGGAGACACGCGAGTGTTTCCTCCAATTCACTCAAACCAAGGCTCTGATACCAACTTGTAACATCCATAAAAATCATGCCAAATTTAAACTTTTTAAAACATTTCGAAACCAATGATTATTACAAAACGTGTTTTCAAAATATTATAATGTCAGAGTATCCCAGAATCAAATCATAAAATCATGAAATATGAGGAGCTGTACGATCACGCCTTCGCCTTCCCGCGATCATCAGAAGTACCTGCAACAATAATCAATAAATGTAAGTTCGAAGGCTTAGTGAGTTACCCCCAAAATATCAACGCCATAACATATCAATAACATATAACAAACAACATGCATATTGAGCCATCAGCCTGACAGGACCGCCTCGCAGACCTTCAGCCTATCTGGACCGCTCTCCGATACGGCCTATCCGAACCACTCGTTGGGTCTTTAGTCTGACTGACATGCCCTCTTGGGCATGTAGTCTATCCGTACCGTCCTGGGAATGTTGGCCTTCAGCACAGATCAGGATCGCCTCAACTCAACCCCTAATCAAACAAACATGTGCACATATTATCATACGCTAGCATATATAACAGTCAACTGATCTAAAAGATCATCAATCATAACAACATCCTATAAACAAGATACAAACCTAACCGGTCACTATCATAGCATCATCCTATATACCAGGATACCGACCTAACCAGGTCACTAGCATAGCATCATCCTATATACAAGGATACCGACCTAACCAGGTCACTAAGCATATCACCATCCTAACTACCAAGATGTAAATCAATAAGCATATCATGCAATAAACCCGAATACAAATCCGATATGGGCCAGCATTAGAGCCTTAGACCCAGTTGATATAGTAAGGATAACTCACCTCACAAGTAGCTCGGAATGATACTGTCAACTCCTCCAAATATAGTTCCTAACACCTGTACCTATAATCACCAATAGTCCACTCCATAAATTACCAAAATACCCTAGAGGTCAAACTGGTCAACCCTTGGTCCAAGTCAAAGTCAACAGTCCATGTTGACCCAACTCGTCGAGTTTAGCTAGCAAATCGTCGAGTTCCTTAAGGGTTCAGAAGGTCATAAAACCGTCACTGACTCACCGATTTTACAACCAGCTCGTCGAGTCTATGCGTGTCCAGAAGTCAGGGAAACCCTAACTGGCTCGTCTAGTCCTATGCTGACTCGCCGAGTCCATGCAGAAACCAAACAATGGGAAACCCTTCCCGACTCGTCGAGTTCATACAATCTATTTCTTGTCCAGATGATTTTGATCCATTCCAAAGCTCCAAATGGTAGATCTAGCTTCCTAAGGCACGCTTATCACGTAAAGTTTGCAAGGCTCTAAAGGCTTAGAATACCAAATCCAAGCTTAAAATGGGGTTTAACTCAAAGGGAATAACTCATACTTGCTAAAGCTGGAAACTTTATAGTTATAGGGACCAAGATAAGTTCAGGTCTGAAGTTGCAACTTCAAATCCTAGCCCATACCCGAAAATGGTTCACATACATGCTAGAAAAGCCCTAATCTTAAACATGAAGAGATCTAGAAGGAGGAAAGTCAAGGTAATGACTTGTTACCTTCAAGTGATGCTAGAATGGAGTAGAGTTCAGATCCTCAATTGTTCCTTGCTCAAAGCTTCTTGATCTTCAAGCTCTTTTCACCAAGATCCACCTTCCAAGCTTAAAACACACAAATATGGAGAGAAAACGCAATTTAGGGTTTCTGGACTCAAAGGGGGTTGTAAGGGAGGCTAAGGGAGGCTAATTACTCTTTAAATAGGGTGTAAAACCCCGGAAATTAGGGTTTCATCCTCCAGCTCCCACTCGTCGAGTCGGTCCTCCCACTCATCGAGTTGGTCACTTAAAATACATGGCTGATTTTGTTCCTCCTCGATGAGTCAGGGATCCGACTCGTCGAGTAGACCCTTTAAAATGGAAATAAAGCTGTAAAATTTATACCTGAGATTCGGGGTGTTACATTAACCGGCACACTAATATGGGACTAAGGAAGGATGGCAATAGGTTTCTCGTAAGATTATCATTGATCAATGGAGCGTGTGTGGATAATCGGCACATTAATTGGGTGGTATTTAACATCTAGAGTACCAAGCTAATTTACATGGTTATTCACACCTTTTTTGTGATCCTCGACATCCCAGTCACAAACTTGAAGGGAATAATCGAGATTAAACATACCATTGAAATGTTCAATGAATCTCAAAGAATCTAGGAGTTTCAATTCATTTAAAACTTAATATTCATTTTCGGTTTTCATGGTGGAAATTGGTAAATCGTCATTTACCTACCTTCGAATATTTTGCAATTAGATTATGGCATCGCTCTTCCGAATTGTAGAATATTGTGTTAGGTCCTAACCTTAATATCTCATTTGGGTGTTATATTAAGGATTGAATCAACTAACTTGGATTTCTCCCTTTTGTAGATGTCTGATTCTAACAACTATGGTCTTCCCAAATCTTTTGGAAAAAGCTTTCCATATGAAGATGATGTTCCACGATGGGATCATGGAAATGGAAATCATTCTTCACTTCCTCTACCTCCTCCAATAGTTCTCCCTGGCCCACGTGTTCGTTGACTTGAAAAGTTCAAGGTCACTCAATCCCTATTGGCAAGCAGACACGAAGATGGAAAGTCTGTGTGTGCACATGTCTTGGAGATGAAGTCACACATTGACAGGTTGGAAATGTTAGGTGTCGTTGTCTCAAGGAAGTTAGCTGTTGACTTGGTTCTTCAATCACGTCCTAGGTCATATAGCAAGTTCATAAAAGAATACTATATGACAGACCTCGACGTGACCCTTATTGATCTTACCTATTTGCTAATTGCTGCTGAATCAGAAATGATTTGGCACATTGGTAAAGAAAATTTGATTGGAAGATCTACTTCCCAAACTGTTGGATATAGTGTTTAAGTCCATAACTATATTTGGTATGTACTTGACCCGACCCGGCATGGTCCATTTGGGTTGCATTGCATTGCAATACTTGGATAGACCAAAATAAGAGAAAGGACACTTAAGGTTTATTAATATATTATAAGTACTAATATATTAATAATATTATTTAATTAGTATTTATCAAAGAATTAATCTGGAATTAATTAAGTGATCAAAAAGAGACTAATTAAATATATGGGGTTGATTGTGTAAATAATCTATTCTTATATAGTGGGCTAATGATCCATGGTTTGTATGGATTGGGTTAAAACCCATAAGGTGCTCCATGGATAGTCCATGGAGGTTACAAACCCATGGATCATGGAATATGGAAGGCCATGACAATTAGGGTTTACATGGTGTAACCTTACTTGTGCCACAACTATATAAAGGACCCCATGCAAGCAAAATGGGCACTACTACAAGCATGTAAGAAGGCTAGCCGATTTTTGAGTATAGTGAACTTCTCTCCAAGTTATTCCAAGAATTGTGGTGTTGTGTGAAGCATTTGAGGCATCACATTTGGGGTGGTAGGCTCACAAAGTCATCAAGGAATCCAAGCTACTAATAGGTATGTTATTCTACTTGAGTTTTGTATTACAAGTTCCCCATAACATGCTAGATAGGAAGTAAACCTTGGAAAATCAAATTTGCATGTATTTAGAGAAAACATAGATCCAAGGTTTCTAGGGTTGCATGTACACCATAGGAGTGTTAGAATGCTCAAAACCCAACACAAACTTCCATGGATATTGGCAATGACAACATTGGAAGTCCAGAAAAGTCTTCTCTTCCCAATGGAAAGGGATCGGCCGAGGTCAAACCGTTTGACCAGATGGTAAAAAGAAAGGCTATGTCTGAGATTGTTCCATGTACCATTCCAAAAGAATCTGTTTGTTTCTATTGCCAAGAGAAGGGGTATTGTATGCGAAGCTGTCGTATCTACCTGAAAGATCGCAAGGATGGAAAAGTTAAGATGTTTGACTCTGCTTCAGGTAGGCCCAGTATCTAACTCTATTAAGTTCCTATTTGTAGATTCTTAATACATGATGTAATAAGATTACATTTTGATGTTTTGTAGGATCGAAGAAAACAAAGGAAGCTTAAAGAAAGAGTGATTTGAGTCTGGTCGCGAAGAAATGGATTTCGATCGCATGGTTCGATGATCAGATTTTTGAGCTGCTGCTTTAGAGTTTCGATAGGTTGCTTAGGAATATTTAGAAACATATTTTTCATTTGTAATTGCGTTGTAAGGACAAGTTTTTCCGCATTTTTAAAAATAAAGAAAAATTTTGATTTTATCTTATTTTATATTTCCTTGCAATGGCATTTCTGAAAATTGATGTTTGTATGTTTCTATTGTTAGAAATATTGAGAATGGATGTGATTCTTAGTTATGTTATTTGTGGTGGTGTCAGAAATTTACCAAATAAGGAAAGATTCTCATCGCCCAAGTTTCAATTGGACAGAAACTTGGAATCATGCAATTTGTATTGTATGATGAATGAGAACTTTCATCTTTGGTAAATTAAGACTAATTCCTTGTTCACATGAATATGTGAGTCAAGTGAAAGACTGAAGGATCTAGTGCACATTGATGTGTACAAGTCAGATCCACCACAAAGAATGATAAAGGCTGTTCGTCATGATTTACTAATGGTTCAGTAAATATGGTTATGCTTATGAGTTTAAGTATAATTCTAATACCTTGAAAAGTTTCAGAGTATAAGCAGAAGGAATAAGAAGAATCAATTAGGCAGAAAGATAAAAGTTTTTCCAATCTGAAAGGAAAGGAGAGTACATGAGTATCGTGTTTTATGATCATCTTAATGATTATGAAACCATATCATAATTGATCCTCTAAGGACACCTTAGTGCACTTGTGTGGCTAAGAAGAGGAATCAGGAATTGTTGAAATGGTTAAATCAAAAGGATGTGTCGTACTTCGTTCCAAAATCGAGTCTTAGAGTCATACTCTAAGATTGTACCTTGAATGACATATCTTAAGTAGGTTTATAACACTCATCAGATATGGAATAGAAATGTTTCTTACTTTTTGACATTTGAAATTGGTAAATTGTGATGTCTTGGATAAGACAAAGACCAACTAAGACCAACTGTGTGAAGTGTTTGTCTTAATAAGAACCCGCACCAACTCTTGAATATTTGTTTGTCAAGGAATATTTCTTGACAAGAGAATCTTATATGTCAAAAGGTCAGTGGGAGTCTTGAAGATCTTGAAAAGGTTTCAAGAACTAATCAAGAGTAAACCTATTGTTAATCACTAGAACACGACTTGAGGTTTGTAACCTATCGTGATGACATATTCTTGTTGATGTGCCTATTCCAATTAAATTTGACCATGCACGTGAGTTCTATGAGTTCTCATTTGACTGCATAAGGCAAATCACCTAGATTAGTGAAAGTTCATTGATCTATGTGGGTGAGCTGCTAAACAACCTGGAAGCACTGGCAAGCCCTTGAGCTACTAGATGACAATAAATTAAGATTAAGCAAGTTCAATCTATAGGAGTTTGAATTTGTCATAAACCTTGTCTTTTGATAGTGGTTTAAAGTGAAAAATTCATATGGATAGGAACACATACACCATAAAATCTCAGTGATAAGGTTTCTCTCCATTTCATGAAAATGATTGTGAGGAAACACTTTCACTAAGAAGATTTTAAGGAGATAGAAATTGTGTAAATTTCATTCTTAAATTCGATTATGATTACGACATCCCTCTTCATAGTTCGAATTGTGAGAAATGGAAAATAGTCTGAACATTTGGAACTTATTGCTGTAAGTTCTGAATTAGTTTAGACACACATATGAGCTTTCTTATGAAAGGTGTATGGGCTTGAGAAGAATAGATAAAAGCTTATCGAAGCATCTCGTATTAGAAATCTGAACCTTGGTAAGAAAGTCAATAAGTATTGATTTCTAGAAGTCCAGCTGATTTCTAATTACATGTCAAAGCTAGTGGGAGCATAAGTGTTATGCTAGTAAGAATGTAATTGTTATGCTAGTGGGAGCAGAATTATTACAATAAGTGTTGCAAGATAGTAATACTATTTATAGGAAACAAAGTTTTGATTTGCAAAGTTGCAAAGTTTGAAAAGTTGTTTCGCTATAGTAAGGGAAAGGATACTTATACTTTATTTCGAATCTAAAAGTTTAGATTGAAGTATTAATTAGACTTAGTCATGGATATATATGATTACCATGATGAAATGTTTCAGCATTGGGAATTCTATATATGGAAATGTTATAGCAAGAGACTAGTAAAGTATCATATCTCTATGTAAGACATTATGAATCGTGTCCCATACGCTTCGGGTATAGGATCGATTGCATATGCTGTAATATTCGACCGTTCTGTCTATTCCAAATGACTAGGGCATTAAGAGGGAAAAAGGACCAGAACCGGATATGACTAAAGTAGTAAAAACAACTGTCAACGCACAATCTAAGGTTCGCTAAGGACTGGTCGCTTGTGGGCAGTTGGAAGTATAGTAATGGATGGACCGTATTGACATTATTATAAATAGACAAGATTCTATTAAGAATGAGTTGTCATATGGAAAATATGGAAATGCTTCCATAATGGGAGTTGGATATTAAGTATCTATGTGTAGGTTATAAACTTTTATGCAAGAAGGATATTCAAAGGAATGTACTTTGAATGTGAGACTTCATATCTATACAGTTGTCTTGTAACAATCTCCAATAGAGCATTTTGTAATTTCGTTGGCAAAGTCTTTGTGACTTTGGTCCTATGAAATTACAAAAGGATCATTGCGTAAAATGTTAGAATCTAACACATTTTAATAGTGGCAAAAAATTGGTATTCTTACACTTGCAATAAGGATTTAGAATTGTGAAATGAGCATCATTGGAAATGTTTTCAATTGATCTATTTCACAAAGTAAGGAACATAGTATGCATGCTTGGAGCATGGGAAAACTAATGTTATAGTTCAAGTATTAAGTTGATTATCCGAAACATTATACAACGAATAATGTGTAATCGATATGGTGATTAAATAATAAGTGTTTTATTTATACTCAAAAGTTTTGAGATAATATTGACTTCGATTATTCTTGTGTTTCACTTTGCATGTTTTGACTTCCCGAATAATAAGATTATTCAAACATCCACAGTCAATGATACTTTGGAAGTAGGTAATGAGGTAAGACTGTCATGAATCCGACTGTAGATTGTCTAAAGTGTTTAGACATAGCAAAAGTTTGTTGCAGTGTTCATGAGTACTCCTGAAATAGGGATTTCAGTATTGGATTAAACCCATGCTCATGTGAATCACTTCATGGATTTTATCATGAGTGATTATGAGACGATAATATCTTATATTCTTGAAACGGAGAGATATGAGTTGTTGTTTACGAGTCGGTTGCACATTGATAATACGTAAACACACCCGTAACTTGGTGTTATAAAACGTATTGTTGTGGGTGATTTGATGAGTAAATAGTACAAGCATATAAGTCGAAGTTTATCCGTTCCTTTTACCCTAAGAGGATAAAAGCGATATCTATGGGCCCCTCGATGATTTAGTGATGACACCCTAAGCGCTTGGCCAAGCCTGGACTAAGTTGATGTGTTCAATTGTAGTCTGTTGTCAGTCGTCATAAATCGGAAATCGGGAAACAACAACATGGACGGATAGAATGATTACAATCCATGTCTCAGTTCATACGGTATCTTGTAGAATGGAGGAATATATGATCCCTTAGCTAAAGGATGCATTATTGATAAGATCAGAGTTCGACAGCGGCTTTTGAAAGCTACGATTGCTAATCAAATTCTGAAGTCGTACTTGTAATAATAGTTATTAGACTTATCCAAGTGGGAGACTGTTGGATTTGGTGTCTAAGCCCATAACAATTTTTGGTATGTACTTGATTTGATTATGAGCATGGTCCTTTTGGGTTGCCTTCACTCATACAACTTGATATGATGACAAGTGGAGAGAGAGAAAGAGTAGGATTTATGATGTGAATGATAAATTGGTACTAAGAATGATTTTATTAATATTAATATATTATTTGGAAAATCATATTATTAATTAGTAATTAATTAGAAATTAATCTAGTATTAATTTTGGGATTAAAGGAACTGATTATTAATGGAGGGATTGATTATGTAAATCAATAATAATTATAGTTTGGGCTAATGGACCTTATTGATATGGGGTGGACGAAAATCTATGAAAGCCCATAGAGTTTTTGTCCAAGGCCCTGTCATATGAGGGTTCATGGATTGCTTAAGGCCTAAGCAAGGGAATTAGGGTTTCTACCTGAAAACCGTAATAGCCTCAACTATATAAACCCTCCTATCATAAGGATTTTCGGCCCCCTATGAGTTTTAGAGAACCCTAGCCAATTTTCCTTCCCTCTCCAAGTCTTCCTTTGCATTGAGTGTTTGTGACTCCACTAGAGGTGCAACACTTGGGGCACTAAGCTTTCAAAGATCAAGGAGTTCTTGTTGTTGCTACATAACAAGTGAGGTAATGTTCCAAACCCTATTTTACATATGAATTTCGAAAGTGGTATGCTAGTAGTAGGGAAGTACGTGCACCAGAAGCATTCGTCTAGCTTGAGAGATGTCATCGTCCACTCGTATGTGTCGATGTGGCTGACCGGGTCTGTGGTGCTGTCGTACATTTTGAGGTGTGGTAGCTTGGCGGTGTTGGGGATCTCATACTGCAACAACTCTTTCACGAATGGTGATGTGACACTACGCGACAGACAGTCTTGTTTCGGTGTCCGTTGAGCAAAATGGTATCCCGGTTGTTGCATTGCCAGGAACGACTGTACCAGCATGTTGTTGTAAGCTGCAAGGTCTGATGGTGTTGGGCCATAGAAGTTCTGCGGCTGGAACGGGGTGGAAAACGTGTGGGGAATGGGGAGTTGCTGGTTTGGTGTGAATGGAGGTGTCGGCATGGCTCCTATCACTAACGATGGGTAGCTTTGTGCTTGAAAAGCGACACCAGGGCCACTAGCGGTGTCGTTCGCCAGGGCTGCGGACGTGTGCATGAGCTGGGGTAGTCCGTTAGTGGCTTGCGCCATTAACAGTGGTGTTACGAGTCGTTTGTTGTGGCTCGTTTGTGGTGTGAATGGGTGGCAGTATCAGACTGTAACCGATGTTACTTGGTCCGGCAGCGTTAGGAAGAAACAGTGGTAAAGGAGGCGGAGTGAATGGGTTGGGTCCGCCGATATGTTGGGGAACAACGGCGGGGTAGCATTATTCAGAGTGGGTATTGGTATGTGGTTCTGGGTTGTGATGAAAGGCGTAGCCGCAGTGAGAGAAGGTGGCGGGCCATCGGATGATGGTGTCTCAGAAAACGCGCTGATCGTCTGAGGTGGTGGCCATCTCTAGTGAAACCATCGATCGTATTGGGCGTTGTAGTGTTTCCAACGGCTCGTCGGCGGCTTCGTTCGTCATTTGTTACTGGGTTAAAGAGGAAAATGGGGTTTGCGTATCTGTTATCACACAATCGGACGGCGCCAAATGATGCGACCTTGATTCCGACCACCTAGAAGATGAAGGATGAGTTCGTCGGAGAGGAACCTGAGAGGTCACAAATAGAGAAAGCCGACAACCATTCTACGGGAGGAGATCCCAGGAAAACGCTCTGACGGTCAAGTTTTTAGTGTATTCGAGAGTAAAGGCTAAGAATCAGGAGAGATAGCTTACCCTTAAAGGCAAAGTGGTGGTCCTTTTATATTGAGGATCCTCCTTGGTTCGTACGAGGAACAATGACTGCAGTCCCGACAAGATCCGTTGTCCTTATTGGTGAGTCATGTTCCTCGTTGTGTCAGGTCTAACGATTGGTCCAGGCGATAATGCTCTGGATGTGCTCCTTGTCGCCTGGAGCTGTTATCCTTTTCTTGTAGTGGAAGGTGCCCCTTGGTGGGGGTGGGCCTTCCATGCGGTCGTCCCACTGGGGCGCCTAGCGTCTGGGGATCCCCTGGGTGGCCATGTTGGGGATCTGCTAGGGTGGCCAGGCTAGGCCTGACCGGGCCTCGCTAGAGATCCCTCACCGTGGAGCACCTTTATTAGAACTAACCTTCCATATAATTAGTTCCTATTTTTTTCTTTTCCATATTTAGGTTTTGTTATCCCCTCCTAAAGTTTCCTTCGTTCATATATAAAGTTTCCATCTGTTTACATATAATGGAAATTAGATAATAGAACCACATTCTAGCACATTTTAGCATGTTATTAACAAAACTAACCAAGTAAATTTTTTTTATGAAAACTAACTACTAGATTAGGAATGACCATTCCGGACCGGAAATAAACGGTCTAAGCCAAATGCTATATATATATATATATATATATATATATATATATATATATATATATATATATATATATATATATATATATATATATATATATATATATATATATATATATATATATATATATATATATATATATATATATATATATATGAGACTCACACACAAAAATATGGAATTAACGTTCCAGGTTTTGCAATTTCGAAGGTCTTTCTACCAAGTGATTTCTACTCTTTAAGTTACTTGCATTTGAGTTTATAAACAAGTATATGTATTTCAGAATGCGTAGAACTACTCCGGAATACGAAAAACGAGTCCAGAATACATATTTGTGCATGTTTTTTCATTTTAAACATATGAGACCCATGTAAGTATCTTATACTGTGTTTAAGACCAATTTTTTAGTTCGTAAATAAGTTTTCTAGGCAATTTGGAATGGTAGTTTGTGTCCGAAATACGAAGAACGTAGTCTGGAACACGATCATGACACTCCAGAATAAATATGCATTATTACTTTTTTTTGTGTCTGATATTGTTTAGTAGCCCGTATTAGTCCAAAAATGAATTTACGTGGATGTTGCTAAAAAAGTGGGTTTTGTGGACGAAGAAGCTGTGATTTACAGGATCTTTCAGAATTGCGTTCGGTAAAGGTAAAATCGAATTACAAAAATTTGTAATAAAATTTTTGTTTTATTTTTATGCTAATGTATTAAAATGTTTTAGAAAAAAAAATTAATAAACCACCAAAGGTACCTATAAAATTAAGAAAGAAATCGAAAATGATGTTAAAGCTTAAATAGAAAGCAGATAGAACTCCGAAAGATGAGATCGGAGCAAGTTCAGACAAACATGTTATTATAGACTAGTTGCACACACACACACACACACACATATATATATATATATATATATATATATATATATATATATATATATATATATATATATATATATATATATATATATATATGGTTATGGATATGGATATGTTTTAGCAAGTTGGTTTTTAATGCGTATGTTAATATATTTTATGTTTAGTCTCCAACATCCAGTGACTCGATCGATAATGATGAGTTGATAATAGAATATGAAATACTACGTCCTGAAAACGAGCAACGACGTCTTGCTGATACGACTCATTTGAAATTTACTATGTCTGGAATGAGTGTCTGAAATGCTAGCTGTATATTAATAGGGTGAATTTGTAACAAAATTTACTATGTCCGGAATGAGTGTTCGAAATGCTATGTCCAGAATGTGTTCTCCAGAATATGATGTTCGGAATGTGTTCCCCGAAATGTGTTGTCCGGAATGCGTGTCCAAAATATGTGTCTGTGACTTCGTGTGTCAAGAATCTATAACATGTATGATTGATTTGACTAGACATGAATGATTGATATGACGTCCATAATGTCTGTCCGGAACGGAATTCTAGAATGACATATAATCCAGAATGAACCACTATAAATAAGAGAATGGAATTGTGGAACCTTTAGAACTCCATAATGGTAGTAAATGAACCCCAACCGTGGACTCAAAAGAAGAGATTGCGCTCGTTGAGGCTTGGATAACCATTGTCGTTGGCAAGGTTGTCATTGGTTTGTCACATCTCATGTACGAATCATGTTGGGTCCGATTGAAAAATATGCTTCACTATGAGCTATATGGTGTAGAATATCGAAGTGAAGAAGAAGTGAAGATTGCGTTTCAAGATATTTGGGCAAAGGTGAAGATGTTTATCAAAATTTATCACAAGATCGAAAATTAATTATTGGATGAGGATGAACAAGTAAATTTTCAGTTGTCCAGGGTAGAATACAGATATAAACATAACGGGGTTGAAGTTCCATACGAACATGCTTGGGATTTTTTAAAAGATGTCCCGTATTTTTAAATTATGTATTTTGTTATTTTTAGCTTTAATAAGGTTATGGTATTTCCAAATGATGTTTTTCTATCTTTGTAATATGTAACAAATACTAAGGAAATAATAATTTTCATCGGTCACTCCAAATCGATTACAAACATAATTAATTGTGATTACATAGGCAATAAAACGACCATCAATGGGTATGGTATTTCCTATTCAGATGGAGGGGGAAGAAGGTGCAAATTTTTTGTCTAGTAGGTAGCTCGAAACACATCATCCAGCTAATATATCTGATTCATATCAACTAATTCAATGATGTTTAAATAATGTGATGTTGTAATAGTATGATCGCACGCTACCCAGACTGTGCCATTTCCCACATGAACAATTTCCCACATGAACATGTATAGCAGTTCAGATCTACAAAACAAGTTGTTTTAAAATCAAAAACTTGAAAAATGTCAGACGGGAACGGTGACAGGAATGCGGACGGGATTTTTGTTGCTTTCGACTGAACAGACTTTTGCATCCTCCTCTAAAGCACCATCCCTACATACGAGGTGAGTACACTACTCATACTTCCTAAATAGTAAATATTATCATTTACGGTTATTGTACAAGTAAAAGTCTATTAAATGTACTCACAAATTGCCTCAGTAAGCGTTATTATCGGTACATTGCACTGACTAACCGATAACACCGACATAAATTGTAGAATATTAATGTTCATTACTTCAAACGAATGTTAGGGAAATAGGATCTTGTCCATTTTGCATGCCCGATGCTGGCAAGAACCTCAATTGCAACATTGGGGAGGGGGGCAACTGAATGTTTGTTTAAAATTAAACATCGTATATGATTTGCATGCGGGGAAGAACAAATGTTCGAATTGTCTATTTCCCCAAAATCTTATTCGCAAATACATTAACACACTTGTACAACAATACCTATAATAAGAATCAGGGAATACCTGACTTATGCAAGAACTAATGACAGCATCCATATTGGTTGTGAAGGATACTTCCCTACCCTCTCAGAGAGCTTCCTTTAACCTCCTCAGGAACCAAGTACAAGAATCGACATTATTTTCCACGCCCATACCAAATGCTATAAGGAGGATCTGTTGTTCTCGTTCATAGCAACCGCTACAAACATTGTCTTTAGGTAGTCCCGTCTTAGACAGACACTACCTATGAAGATAACAAGCAGCAAGCAACCTATGCATGCATAGAGTTAGATTTCTTTTAGAACACAAAAAAATTAGTTTAGTTGTAGAAACATTATCAATTTTAAAGAAACAATAAAAGTATGGAAAAATATACAACACATCCAATAGCCACAAAACAGACTTGGAAACTATCAATCACATCAGTTTTGATGTTGGGGTAAGTATGCGGGTTGGTTCGCCTAAGGTTGTGTAGGTAAACAAGCATGTTGGTAAAGTTTTCTTCGTCCTCATTCTCTGAGAGACTCATCTTGAAGTAGTTATAAGAGATAATGAAGAATGATCCAAAGTAAGCGTCTAACTACATGCAGTAACATTTTTATATAGGGGACGAAAATTGGTGTTTTTTAATCTGGAGTAACTGTCCGGAACGAGTGTCTGTGACTCCGTATTTTCACTTGAAAGTACGAACCTAAAAATAATACATAGATTCTTGTTTCGGACAGTGGTACTCCGAAATGTACGAAGATTTTTGTTTTGGATCAAAGCTCCGAAATGAATACCCCGACTCCGAAAGGCTCTACGTCGGAGAAAGTGGTCATTTTACAAACACAAATTAAAGTTGGTTATTATTATTAAAATACTCGTTAATATGGGTTATATTATTCAATTTCCCAACATATAAAGTATCATATTTTAGATTATTAGTTCCCTCCAAATTTATTCTTTCATTACTACTAATATTCCACAATTTGTATATTAATTTTTTGGATATATTTTTTTACATTATATCACTCACTTACTGCCATTAAAATATGAGACATTAAAAAAAATAAAAGGATTCTTATATGATAACAAAAAGTAGAGTTTAATAGTAATATTACAAGTTAGCATTTAAAATGAAAAAAGAATTGAAATCTTCAATTTGCTTATCCATTCTTTTTAGTCGCTTATTGACCATTGTTAGCTTTACTTTCTAGACATATGTTTAAGTTTTGACTAGAATATTTGCAAAGTCTACAACGGTTTACTTGTCTAGCTAAATCCTTTTATAAAATAAGGTTTGAATTTTGATAAGTTTATAAATCTCAATTTTAAAGTTATATAATTTTAATCCCGAAATTTTATGTTAGCTAGTTTTAATAAATAAAGCTTGTTTTATTTTAAAACTATTTTTACCATCTTATGTTGAAAGACAAATTTCATTAAAACCAAACTACTTTGTGATGTTTATATATGTTCAAATATTATTTTGCATTTGAAAAACTAATTTATCAGCAAAAACATAATAATAACAACATAAATATTAAACAACACAAATTTGAAAAACATATGTGCATAAACTAACCATCTAATGACATTTTTTGAGCCATCACAAAATGTCATGTCCATTCCTAAAGGGACATTTAAAGGGACCAAAAAACTTATCGTAATGTTGTTGTAGAAGCTTCCACTTAAGAAAACATCAATTGCTTGCAAATAGTTGAAAAGCTTCTTAAAAGATAACATTTCATAAACATGTGACACTTTCAGAAAAGGTTGTAGAAAGTGTTGCATTAGGACCAACAACACTAAAAGAGTCTACCAACAGAAACACTTTTAGCAACGGTTTGCAGAAAGATTGTTTTTATCCTTACACACTAAAAAGCTGCGAAAATCACCTTTTCGTTTTCAAGAAATTGCTCCATATTCATTTCTTGTTACATTTTTGTGAAAAATAAATTATTTCTAAAACTAATCTATTACTTACAAAATAAACAAAGAAAACTACTATATTTCATTATTACATACCATATTAATAAATAAAAATTACAACTATTTTTCAACAAATCAACACATGCAACAACACATTGAAAATACTGAAATTGAGTTGGCATTTGTGAAGGCATTTGAGAAGGCTATCTTGAAGACTTTGAGTATATATTTCTTAGTGGTTTCTTAGTTTATTTGGCATGTAATATATTTAACCATTATATATATATATATATATATATATATATATATATATATATATATATATATATATAGCCTTTAGCTTAGCTTGTTAGGTAAGCTTCCCAAAGACTCCCTTTCTGTATCAACTTCAGTTAGGTTGAGAAAACCAAGGCTCTTTGTATGTTCCGTTTCTTAATCAACAATATACAAAAGCTTTGACCAAGATTACTTTCAAATTTTATGTGATTGATTCATGATTCTTATTCTAGTTCCGCACTCGTCATTTCGTTTTGGATATCACAATTGGTATCAGAGCCAAATCTTGTTGATCTCAGCGATTATTGCAAGAAACGATCAGAAATGTCGAAATTCCTTCATGAATCTCACTCTGTTCTTCAAGTTTTGTAAGTTTTGTGAAGTGGAAGTGAAATCTCTCTTGTATTTGCAAAATTCAATCTAGATTCAAAGTTTTTGTTTGAATCTTTTGTTCTCTACACATTCTTTCATTTGATTCATTCTTGATTCGTGTTTGAGAAGTGGAGTAGAAGAAGATTCTCGAATTTTATTTTCAGATTTGTGCTCAGATTCGTTTTCTCTCTCTAGAAATGTATTATGATCCATTTTAGAACTAGGATTAAAGGTTATAGATCTGATTTATGATGTTAATAATATATGTTTGTGGTATGTTCTTGTTATATCTTATTTGAAGAATGCTATTGAGATATATAATCTTTATGTTGATGAGAAAATATCTGATAACGCATCTTGTAATGGCTGTTCTTTACGAGATGATGAAAAATTAATGGAGCAATTTCGTATTATCAAAAGACATTTAGATCAGGAAAATAGACAACAGATTTTGGAGATGAAAAGAGAAGAAAATGAAAAAGAAGGTGCTATGAGAAATGATGCTTGTGTTCATGTTGTTCAAGAAAATGTTCTTGCTGTTCTTGATAAAGTTCAAGATGTTCTTCACGTTTCAGAGAAAAAGGTGAATCCAGATGATTTTGTTGAGGGGGAGTCAAGTGTTTCTACAAAGTCTTGTGATTCAGAAGCCTTACACTCCGAATCTGGTGTTTCAAATGGTGAATCGCAAAGCAAATCTCCAGAAATTGTGAAAATGAAGGTGTTTTGTTCTATTGGAACTCAAACTGAGGATTCTACATGTTCTATTGGAACTCAAACCGATGATTCTTCATGTTCTTGTAATACTTTTCAATGAATGGTGCTTTACAGAAAGTCTATTATTCAAGATGTTCAAATGTATAAAACTCAAAATGTTTGTGTACCAAATGAATCTGATGTTCAGATTCTGAAATGTGATGAGCTTATTCAGATCCGAAAATCAGTTTTGAAGTCACGGAATTTGAAAAAGAAGAAGAAGAAGAAGAGAAAGGTGAAAAAAGTTTGCGTGTTAAAAATGAAAGTTTCTCATGTTCGTGAAAAATTACAGAAAATTGAAACCAAACATGTTGAAAGAAATTTCGTTTCGCAAATTCGGTCTAAAAAATTTGTTAAAAGTTGGAGAAATGAGAAGAGATTTTATGGTTGGTTCTATGAGATATTTGATATTTTTATATTCCAATTAAGAACCCAATATCACATTTTTCTCAATGTTGACAAGATAGTTTTTATTTTAACCAAAGTTTTTCTCTGGAAGCAATTGATGTGTAAATGGTCATTTTTGGATCTAAGAGATATTAATTTTGATTGATTTGAAATGACTGAAAATGACACAACAAGCATGAAAATTCTGCCATCTTTGAAAAGTGTAAGAGCTACCAAAAAGTAAAAGTAAGGCTGAAAACTGAAAAGTTACTGAAATTGAAAGTTAAATTCGCTGATTCGGAGAAACTGGTCGAAATTGAAAGTCAAAATCGGAACTATTTGGTCTAGCAATTTTGTACGTTCACTGATTTCACAGTTGATTGAAATCACAACCGATTGATCTCACAATCTCGCATTTGGTCTATAAATTTTTGGCAGTAGGTGCGAGTGTCTCACAATTGAAATGATGATTGTTGATTTGAGGATAGACGATGCGAAAGAATCAGAATGAAGCCTTTATAAGTGATAAATAATCTCGCAATCAGATGTTCTCGCAAGTTTCTTATGGTCGGAAATTTTGGATTCGTTATTTCATACATCTCGCATATTGGGTCTTGATTAGTTAATTTTATCTCGCAATCAGAAAATCATAAGCAAAATCAGATTTACGTTAGAATTGGATTCAAACTGTTCATCTCCGAACAGTTCCGAAGATCAGAAGTGTTTGCATCTATCAATGACTCGCTTGTTTTCTGTAATCGGAATTGACTGAGAAGTTCATTTCTGAAATCACAATCGATCTCGCAATTGGAATCACCGGGTCTCACTTGAAGTTTCTGACATCGGTGGTTTTTAGAGTGAATAAATTGTCTATGCAATTGATTCAAGTGTTTTATTAGTCTTCGCATCTCATCTCAATGTTAATGAAGCTCGGAACCGAATGCATTGAAAATTAGTTTCATTTACGAAAGCAAGTTTTGAATCAGAGAGTTGATTTTGTTTACGAACTCATGGATTGGATTTTGACTTCTTCAAAGTCAACAAACATTTTATTTTCTCCGATCAAATAAAGAAGATGGTAAAGTTTACTACTTTAGTCTTCAACATTTGATCATCTTGACAGATTCAATCCAGATTTAATATTCTTTCCAATTTCACGGGTTTTAACCATTTTTATCCTTTTCTAGCCAATTCTTTTCATTTCTTATCCTTTTCTTGGTCTATTTCTTTCTAAATCCTTCTTATCTTTGTTTCTTATTCTTTTGTTTTTGTCTAAACCTCAAAAACAGAAAAACTCTAAAAGATTTTTGTTTCTTTTCGTTTTTGCTTAAAAAAAATCTCGAAAAATCCAAAAATAATTTATTTTGTTGTTTGGATGCGAAATAACACTATTCACCTACTTGAGGTTCCGAAATTCGCAATTTGTCGCAACAAGCTCACAATGGTTTCGCAATTTGGTGTTGTTACCCATCGGTTAAAGCCATTATTCAGTGGTTTCTTCTGTGTTTTACTGATTTTTTGCTAGTTCTTTGAAGATTATGGTGTTGATGCGAATGTTTGGGTATAAAGTGCAACATATCAGAGTCAAATCTTATTTGCGCGGATTTTTGAAGATGATTTCAGATCTGATGGGTTTTGAAGATCCATGTTAGCCTTGGGAAAGCTTTCATGTTTACTAGCCAACTTGCTTGTGATTAGAGTATGTTGCTGGTGAGTTTGAAACTTCTTAATTTTCCAGATCCTATCCATATTATTTTTTGAAGATTCAAGGGGGAGTGATGTTTGTTCAAGGGGGAGAAATGCCAAGAAGATGTAAATCGTGATCTTCATCAGTTTCAACATTTAGGGGAGTATTGAAAATATTGAAACTGAGTTGGCATTTGTGAAGGCTGTCTTGAAGACTTTTAGTGTCTCTTGCACTACAAGAAAACAAGCCTTTAATGACACGCAAACAATGACACGCGCTGACTTACGATATGCATTTCTTGTGTGTCCTAAAAATAATATCAACTTTCCAAAATTTAAAGGATAGAGGACACGCATTTGTGCGTGCCCTAAAATTAGTGTCGAACAAAAAAAATTACAAACATGGAGGGCGTTTATCTTAAACGCGTGTCCTCTACAAATGTCGCTTTATATTTTTACTCAAACGTGTGTCTCATATCACAAACTCCCAGGGACTATTAATTCCAGGGCGTTTTGAAGAACACTCAAAACACTCACTCACTCAGTACGTGCTCTCTACAATCGATCCGTTCAGGGACCTCGCCTCGCCTTGCCAGCAACCTCAGGCTCACTTCTTCTCCGGCGACCTCATGCTCTCTTCTTCTTGTCAACGACCTTGGGCTCAACTGACCTCTTTGGAACGGAGCACACCGGACAAGGTTCAACAATGGTGACAATGAACGATACAACTGCAGAAACTCTAGATACCCCTAACACTAAAAAAAATGAACCATGCAGTAACCCCTAACGTTCAAAAATGAACTCCAACAATTCTACTCCAAATCTTTCTTCTAAATACGAATAATGCAGAGAGCAAAGAATGATGCACTAACCCCTATAAAACCCCTAATCACTGTATTTCCCTTTTTCCCTCCTCCGTCCCCTCCCGTTGATCCTCTAGGTTTACTTCATTTTCTTTAATTTTATTACTTATATTGTTGCCTAATCTACATTTTGAAGTAAAAATTTTGTTTTTGAATTTTTTGTAGGGTTTATGATTTTTTTGTTCGATCTTTGATTCATGGATTTGTTTTTATCGAAATCTTGCCTTCTAGGTGTTCAATAAAATGCCATCTTTCATTCAGAGTATAAGGTATGATTCATATTCTTGTTGTGATCTAGTCCTGACGTCTACCTAATTACAGCTGGTTTTTCAATATCTTTTCCAGGTTTCCATGACACAGAAACAAGATGATGAAAGTGATAAATTGATTGCTGATGATCCATCTGTTTTAGAACCAAGGGATGACAAAAGTGAAGCTTCAAGCAGTGGTACTGGGTGCGCATGACATCTTTCAGGCTCTGAAAATGGTTTTGGAAAAGGAGTTTGGTTCATGATGCCACCAAAGACAATTCAGGTAGTGAGTTTTGTAGGCCTTGTTGGCGATGGAGCTGCATTGATATGCTCAGTGGAAGCCAACTTGACTTACATCCATGGATGGAGTCTTCTTTAAGTTTTTCCAATGAGTATAAACAACATCAATGTTGTTCACTTTATTTCCTGTCAAATTATTTGAAAAAATACGTAAAGAAAATAAAAATTGTGATAAAGTGAAGGGTAATAATAAAAATATTCGATTGTTATATGAGATTGGACTTGCCTGGGATGGAATTTGCTTTGACAAGTTGAACACAATCTTCAAGAATTACTTCAAAAATGTCATCAATTGTTTGACCTTTACGCATCCTTAGATAACCATGGGCAGAAGACATTTTGTCCACATGGAACCTGAGGTAGAAAAAGCCATGTATGATAAACTAGTTATAAGGTGAAAGTAATCAATCCAAAAAAAGAAATTTGTAGTTTTTGTTCCTGAATTAGACCCCTAGAAAAATGATAGAAAAAAGTTTTAGGGGTTTTTAAAAAGTTTTTATTTATTTATTTATTGATTTTTAGAAGATGTGCCATTACCTCAAAGGGCTGCAGCTGCTTCTTTATTGGGGTTTATCGTTTATAAAAGAATGGAATTGTAAGTTGCTTCTTAGTCAGTTGCTATTTAATAACATTGCACTTAAAAATGTTTTATGTTTAGTTGATTAAGTTAGTGATATGATGGTGTTTGTTGACAAGAGGTAGTTGTGAAGAAGTTTATGAACTACGATATCCTAGGCGATGAACTAACACAGTTTAAAAGAGAAGTAAGTTCTACAAGTTTTAAGGTTTAAAAAAAGATAAAAGAAATGTTTCTTGTTAGTCCAAAGACGATAAAACAAACTCGCTACAATTAGAAACGTTCATTTGAGTTGTTACATTCAGGAGGTAACCTTGACCTCTTAAATAACTGCATGCCCTTCTTCTTTTATCACATTATAGATGGTAAAAAAATGTATACATCCAACTGTTCCATTCATCACTTTCAAATCTCCAGAGTTTATAGGGTCCCTTATGTATTTATCAAGTATTCGATTGTAATGAACTGAGTTTTTTTTGCACTTGTGTTGATATGTATATGTGCTTGTGTGTAGGCTGGTGTCAAAAAGCTTGTAGATGTTCACTTTTCCCTCATTTGACCACTCACATTTGGCACAAGTATTTGCAACTAACATTCCTTGTTTGATTCTTCTATTAATTATATTAGCATATAAATTTTTTGACTTTTATTTGATCAGGTAACAAGAATTATCAGAGCAGGGTTCATTAGTCTTAAAGAATTATGAAAGGCAAGATTCAACTCTACTTAGTTGGAATTTGATGTTTATCATCTTTGTGCATATCTTTTTAGTTTGTATAGCATTACATTGCAGAAACAGGTCTAGATAGGAATATGAAACATCAACACTTTAGACTTCATGGTACACCAGGTGACAAACCAGTGAGATTGAGGATTTTTTTGACACCCTTATCAAGAAAAACATGGTACATCAGGTGGCAAACCAATGACATAGAGAAGTTTTTGACATGATATTTGAAACAAGGTGTCACTTGATAGGAATGTAGTATTAGGTTATATAGTTAAGGAAAACCTCGTAATAACAATGTACAATCAGATCCCCTTAATATCAATGTATTAAATTTTTTTGACATGATGTTATTGGATGGAATTGATTGTTTTGGTATATATTTGCTTCCATATTTTTGTATTATGCGTAAACTAGAATCGTAAAGACGGGTCATAAATGTATATTGTAAATGGTTGCTGAAGTTTACGACACGCAAATGCATGTCATCTTCATTTATGACAAAGGATTTAATGATACGCAATGCGTGTCCTAAACGCGCGTCGTAAGGTTACGAAACGCAAATGCGCGTCGTCTTCCTTTATGACAGGCCTTCCTTGATACGCATTGCGTGTCGTAAATGAGCGTCGTAAATGTGTGTCATAATTGTGCGTCGTAAATGCGTGTCGTAAATAGACAACGCGCAAAAGCGTGTCGTCTTTCGTTATGAAAGGGCCTTCTTTGACAAACATTTGCGTGCCGTCTGAGCGTTTTACGACACACATTGCATGTCTAAAAGGCTGTTTTTGTAGTAGTGTTGCTTATTGGTTTCTTAGTTTATTTGGCATGTGATGTATTTAACCACTATATATATAACATTTAGCTTAGCTTATTAGGTAAACTTCCCAAAGACTCCCTTTCTGTATCAACATTAGTTAGGTTGAGAAAACCAATGCTCTTTGTATGTTTCGTTTCTTAATCAACAATATACAAAAGCTTTGACCAAGATTACTTGCATATTTTATGTGATTGATTCTTGATTCGTATGCTAATTCCGCACTATATATATATATATATATATATATATATATATATATATATATATATATATATATATATATATATAGATGTATTGTCACACCCCTGAACCAGGACGACGGAAACGTCCGGGGGCGGATGACGTCATTCTAAAGTATCATAACAATTAAATATAAATGGACATAACAACCCACAAATAATACATTAAGATATACAAACTTACATTGTTACATAGTGTATTTGTTCAAAGCTTACACAACATTAACTGAAAAGTAACAATTTCAAAGTGAAACAAAAATCTAGTTCCCGATGGCTTAAGTATCTGTTTACTAGTTCCCTGAGAATACAAGTCATTTTGAAAATCGTCAACAATGAATGTTGGTAAGTTCATAAGCATTTTTGTATGAAAATCGGTTTGTAATCTGTTTTGTTTGAAAAGTATTGTATGTTTCCAGAAAATCCGATATTTTCTATAATAGTGAATTGTATGTCTTATACCAAAGGTAGAAAATGTATATATGCATGCTTCTTTGTATATTCCCAAAAAATCCAATATTTTCTGATGTATGAAAATCTGTAGTCTTAAACCCTAAGATCGGAGTTGTGATAATAGTATACTGAAATATAGCATGTAGTTTTATAATTTATAAAACCAGTGGAGTGTAAGGTTCCCGTAAACCATGATAGTACTGTTAATCCCTATGTGAGTCATTATAACCATGCTTTATATGACTGTATGCCTGTTGCGACGTTCCTTAGGCGTCGGAAATAGGTAAGATAATTGTCACCCTAGACTGCCCCGTCTAGCTGTAGCGAACAGCTCAAGTGTGGGGGTGTCAATCCCTGTATAGATCTATAGACAACCACCTCGCTCTCCCTCCAAGAGATTCTGGTTATAATTACAGGACTTAGAGTGTACCCTAGGTAGGTACAGTGAAGATAAAGTGTCTCACTAGAGCATTAACATATTTACGTGAACTACGACTCCTTTCTTGTATTATATAATGAAATGGCTTCACTAGTGTAAATTCATGACAGGCGTTTTATGACACGCATTTTATAGGTTTCATGACATGTAGTTTATGACGCGTGTTTTAACAGTTTTCATAATACACGTTTCACGACATGTGTTCTGTGACACGCAAATTTTTCTATCAACAAATTGTCTTGTAATTTTTGTACGAAAACTATTTATAAAACTTTAAATAATAGTTAAGTCTAGTAGTAAACATAACATTATTTTCTTGGGTTTTTAAACAATCCAAAAAATAGTGATGACAAATCTACGACTATTTTAATAATAAAATATCAAACTTTGTAGTTTTATTTAACACCTTTTTACCGGTTTGTAAATTTGTAACATAATATTTTTATTTTGGGTCAACTGTAGTCAATCACGATTTTTATCTAATTAAAATGATAACAAACACATGTGTCAAAGTTTTTATGTAGTTAATAAATGATATTAAGCTTATTATAAAAGAATATGTCACACCCCCAAACCGGAACGGCGGAAACGTTCGGGGGTGGATGACGTCATATGTAGTATCACAATAATTGCATCATAGAAATCATAGTAAACACAACCATTACATTGAATACATATATGAAAAGGGTGTTTACATCTGTTTGATTTTTGTTTTTATACATCAAAAGTATAATCAAAAGAAAAAGTCGTGACTCTATATGCTCCATCTTCTCAAAACTCCAGGAGGTACCTGTCTACTGATTTCCTGATAATACAAGTAGTTTTTGAAAGAGTATCAGCATAAAGCTGGTGAGTTCATAAGCGATGTTTTTGTAATGAAAAACTGTTGATGAATCAGTGAAATATGTTCGCATGTTTCCAAGAAAATCCAATATTTCTTTTGTAAAAGTGTGATAATATCAGTTCCAATCTATGACCACTTAGTTCATGCTAGCCATGTATAAACCAATATCGAATGGACAGTTGATTATGTGGATCTGCCCTAAGCCCACAACCAAACAAGGAACAGGAAATGAGGCGGAAACCACACATTCCACAGTCTATCGAATATTCTCCATACGTAGCCCTGATGCCTAAACTAAGGAGTTATAGAATTAACTATGAATGTTTGTTTCTGTATCCTGTTGTAGTATAGGAAAATGTTAGTTTGTATGTATGGTTAGTACCAATCGTAGTATGTGTGTATTCTTGTACAAAACCCTTTGTATATATGTTCTGTATGAAACCCTGGCTACCACCAATATGTATAGTATGTTCTGTTTGAAAACCCTGGCTACTACCAGTATGTATAGTATGTTTTATTATTTAAAATAAAACTAATGAAGTATGAAATCCCGCAACAAAGGTTAATTTATACTATTGTGAGTCGTATTACCATGCTTGGTATGACCTAGTGACCTTTACGACGTTCTTCAAGTGTCGGATAAATGACATTTGTCACCCCAGGCATGCCTGCCGAACTATAGCTAGCAGTTCAGGTGTGGGATTATTAGTCCCGAATAGATATATTCACAAATCTCACGCTCTCCCTCCAGGAGACTCTGGTTATACTATGATAGGATTTAATTCAGTACACCGAAGGGTACAGTTTTGAAGTAGAGTCTCACAATTCTGTATAATCTAGTTTATGTGTAGTTCTGTATTGATCTACTGTATTGAAATCCGTGTGTATACTGTATAAGGTAATAATTATACTAAAATAATTATTAAATGTTGTACTATTGTAGTAATGTATGTCATAAACTAAATATGTCATAGTTTATATGTTTATCATGTATGTAATCTGAATCGGTAAAAGCTGTGTATTGACTTCCCCAAACTATACCCATTATAGTTTGCTTGAAATGTTATGTACTTGGTTTGTAAATTGTTCTGAAAATTATGCAATTATGTTTCCAAGTTAAAAGTGTCCCTTATGCTCAACATAGTATAAAGGGATTAAATATCTAAATATTTTATAAAACGTGGGAATCGTTTGACTATATCAATTGCATAAGTTTTAACTTCTTAAAACCTTTTGTTTTGGTTCACAAAATCATTTGTGTTTGGCATGTATTCCCCCCCTGAAAACATTAAAATCATAAAAGTGTTGGGGTATGAACTCACCGTTAGTCGTGTGAATAGTCGGACAACGAGAACTGGGAGTGAAGACCCTCGAGTTGATGTATATGGCACTTAACGGGATCCTAATACAATTAAATACATATATGTATCTAAATTAGCAATTTCGTTAGATAATGTGTTAGAGAAACACTTGCTTTCAGTTAAGGAATGTTACCGGGACTTGATTGAATCGCGGAAAACGGGGTTTCATTCTAATTCACCGCTTAGGGAGAGTTTGCGGCCATGAAGGGGGTTTACGACCGTGAATGGAGTTTTCGGCCGTGAATGGAGTTTACGGCCGTGACCTGTCTACGGCCGTGAATAGCCTCTTTGAAGGGTTTACGGCCTTTGAAGGTTTGAAGTGTGTACGACCGTAAACTCAAGAACAACTATGCCAGATTCGATGAAAAACGTGTTTTAGATGCTCCAGAACAACCTCCGATGGTGATTCTTGATGATTTTCGGAAGAATAAGGGTGTTTTTGGTGTTTACGGTCAAGAGTCTAGAGAGAGAAGGAGAGAGTTTTCGGCCAGAAAAGTTTAAATGAGGGGTAGGGACTCGTATTTATGGGGGGTTTGCATGGTCGGTGGTGGGGTCCACCTGTCGTTGGCCGTAAACGAGTGTACGACCGTAAACGAGTTTACGGCCGTGAACATCACTCAGCCGAAAACTTTGATTTTTCATCAGAACCTCGGGTTTTTCGCGTGATTTTGGTTCCGACTCATATATATAAAATTAAATTATGAAACTAAATGATTTATCCAAACCAAAGGAATTTGACGGAACTCAATAAAAGTTAAATTTTATTAACGGGCCTCGACTAACAGTAACGGAAAAAGTTTCAGGTTGTCACAGAATATGTTCCATGTTCATCACATAATCATAGTGCATGAAATTATCCAACAGACAAACACAATTTAACTTATGACAAGTTTATAAAACACGATTTTTATGTATGTAAGCATGAAGTTTTCGATATCAAGTGCACAAATCATTCCATAAAACAAGTTGGTGCATGTAAGTATCCAATGGGTAAACGAAACTCGACTTGTATTCCCCCCCTCCCCCCGAAAAACATGAAAAACATGGGGGTATGAAGGTCACCTTGGTATTTCGTGAGTTGTAGGGAGGAAATGAGGGAGGTGTCGAGCCTAGACTTGTACACACTTGAAGAGCTTCTAGAAAATCAAGTGTTCCAAAGAACTACATACGAAAATGTGTGTGTAAAGGTGGAGTTTTAGTTTAGAGAAGTATAAAAAACACTTGAGGTTTACAATAATACTTACCAATTTTATGAGTTTCTTGTAGAAAAATACCCTTGAGGAGGGCACACGAAAATTTGAGAGGGAAGATGAGAGTGAGGTGAGAGTAAAATGAGTAGAAATGTTTTTGGGTGTGGGATCTTGGCACTTGCGGCCGATCTTAAAGAAGAGAGAGGGAAAAAAGTTGGCTTGGTTGCATCGGGGTCCATTAAGTGAAATTCGTGGATGCATGATGGGTAGTTACATGCCTTGCATGGTTGTTCTATGGTTCAGAGATGTAAAGTGGTGAGGTGTCACCACCTATTTGCATTCCTTTTCTCTCTTTTTTTTTTCTTATGCAAAAAAAAATCGAACCATCTAGCTCAAAGGGGTGGGGTTTTCGGTTCTAGGTTGGCCGAAAACACCCTATATCCTTAAAGGGTTTTCAGTTTTGGAGTGTGTATGGCTTTTGGGCTTAATTTGGCCCAATAAAGGGTTTTCGGTCCAATAAGGCCCAAAGGAAAAAAAAGGGTTTTCGGCCTAGGGTATTTGGGCCGAGGACTCTTAGCAAAGGCCCAAAATTTGATTTTGTTTAGCTATTGTATCAAACTTGGGCTTATAAGAGGCTATCACGACTTGATTCTTAGTGTATGCACATATGTATTTCGTATAACATTGTAGTTTTTGAATTTCAATAGTTTAATGCAATAAGGTTACATAGTGGAATTGTTTGTACATGAATCACAATCTCAACCCTAAATTTTCCAGTTGTGACATCATCCCCCCATTAGAGGGAATTTCGTCCCGGAATTCGTTCCAAAGCAGCTTTCAAGAAGTAGGGAAGAGATGTGGGTACTTCTTCATCATCTGGTCTTCGTGTTCCCAGGTGAACTGAGGTCCCCTTTTGGCACTCCATCGAACTTTCACTATAGGGATGCGGCTTTGTTTCGTTCTTTTCACCTCCCTATCCATTATTTCCACGGGTTCCCCGATGAAATGAAGGTTTTCATTTACCTCAATCTCATCAAGCGGGACAACGAGAGTTTCGTCAAATAGACATTTCTTCAGGTTTGACACATGAAAGACAGGGTGTACATTGCTGAGCTCTGGTGGTAGCTGCAGCGTGTAAGCCACCGGACCGATCCTAGCAAGGATCTCAAATGGTTCGATGTATCTTGGATTCAATTTTACCCGCTTTTCAAAGCGTATCATTCCTTTCCAGGGAGAGACCTTTAGCAGCACGCGATCACCAACTTGAAATTCCAGAGGCTTTCGTCGTCTGTCAGCGTAGCTCTTCTGTCGGTCTCTGGACGCCTAGAGTCGTTCCCTAATCTGAACGATCTTCTCAGTTGTTTCCCTGATAATCTCGGGCCCGGTGAGTGTTCTGTTTGGTACTTTCCCTTTCGCCAGTTGTGTATCCCCCACCTCAGCCCAACAGAGATGTGTTCTGCATTTTTGTCCGTATAGAGACTCAAAGGGAGCGACCTTGATGCTTGTGTGATAGCTATTGTTGTATGAGAATTCGATCAGTGGAAAGTGGGTATCCCATGCCTTGCCGAAATCTATCACACATGCTCTTAGCATATCCTCCAATGTTTGGATAGTCCTCTCACTCTGTCCATATGTTTGGGGATGGTAGGTGATGCTCATATCGAGCTGAGTTCCCAATGACCTCTGAAGTGACTGCCAAAACCGAGAGGTAAATCTACTATCCCTGTCCGAGATAATAGATACTAGTACGTCGTGTAATCTCACAATCTCTTTTATATAGGTCCTGGTTAACTTCTCTATTTTATCAGTTTCCTTTATTGGAAGGAAGTGGGTGGATTTGGTTAATGGTCGACGATTACCCAAATAGTGTCAAGTCCGCCCGCTGACTGGGCAACTTGGTTATGAAGTCCATTGTTATCTGTTCCCAATTCCACTCGGGTATTTCTGGCTGTTGTAATAGACCCGAGGGCTTCTTATATTCTACCTTAACTTTGGCGCAAGTGAGGCACTTGCTTACGTAGGTAGCAATTTCGTCTTTCATATTCAGCCACCAATAATGTTGTTTGAGATCCAAGTACATTTTTTCCGATCTTGGATGGACGGACTACTTTTTTTATGTGCTTCATTCATAATCACGTCTCTGATCCCATCGAATTTCGGCATCCAGATCCGGTCCATGAGGTAGTAGGCTCCGTTATCGTTAATTGTGAGGTTCTTGTCCATCCCACGCAAGGTTTCGTTTACAATGTTTTCCGGCTTCAAGGATTCTAGTTGAGCCTCTTTGATTTGCGAAGACAAGTTGGAATGGATGGTCATTGTTAGCGTTCTTACTCGGTGTCCCGAGTATTCTTTCCGGCTCAGGGAATCTGCCACCACGTTGGCTTGCCCGGATGGTAATGGATCTCACACTCGTAATCGTTCAGCAACTCAACCCATCGCTGCTGCCTCATATTAAGTTCTTTCTGGTTTAGGATATGTTCGGTACTTTTGTGGTCCGTGAAGATAGTGCACTTTGTGCCGTAGAGGTAGTGCCTCCAAATTTTTAGAGCGAAGACCACAACTCCCAACTCCAGATCGTGAGTGGTATAGTTCACCTCATGGGTCTTCAGTTGCATTGACGCATAGGCTATAACTTTTTTCGCGCTGCATAAGTACACAGCCTAACCCTTGATTGGAAGTGTCGCAATACACCACGGAGTCCTCCGTTACCTCTGGGAGGGACAGTACCGGAGCATTGCAGAGGGCGTGTTTCAAAGTTTGAAAGGCATCCTCTTGTTTCTTCTCCCAGATGAAAGTTACACCCTTCTGTGTTAAGGCGGTGAGCGGCTTGGCGATCTTGGAAAAATTCTGTATAAACCTCCTGTAGTAACCAGCGAGGCCTCAGAATTACCTGATCTCCGTTGGGGTTCTTGGAGTTGCCCAGCCTTCATTTGCTTTAACCTTGGAGGGATCCACATGTATTCCTTCTTCACTGACCACATGACCCAGAAAATCCACTCTGCAGATCCAGAACTCGCATTTGGAGAATTCCGCGTATAACTTCTCCGCCCTTAGTGTTTCCAAAACCTGCCATAGATGTTGGTTGTGTTATTCTTTACTTCGTGAATAAACGAGTATATCATCAATAAATACAATCACGAAGTTGTCAAGATAGGGTCGGCAGACTCAGTTCATCAGGTCCATAAATGCCGCAGACGCATTTGTTAGACCGAAGGGCATTACTACGAATTCATAGTGACCATAGCGAGTGTGGAATGCAGTTTTGGGGATGTCTTCTTCTCGGACTTGTAGTTGGTGGTACCCAAACCTTAAATCTATCTTTGAGAAGTAATTTGCTCCTTGTAACAGGTCAAATAGATCATCGATCCGGGGAAGGGGGTATCGATTCTTGACGGTGAGCTTGTTGAGTTCACGGTAATCGATACACATGCGAAACGACCCATCCTTCTTCCTGAAAAACAAGACTAGAGCTATGTAGTGGTGTTGATTATGATGGCATGTGCGGAATAAGAAAAGATCTAGTGAATCATCATGTAAACTCAAGAACACAAGGAGTAAATAAATATGTTTAAGCTCATATTAGATCTAGAAAGCATATACAAATGGGTTTTGTACAAATTCTCTCTCTAGTCTAACACTCAAAAAATGATCATCCTAAATATGAGTGTCACTCACTTCCTATTTATAGGAAAGACAACTCATTTACACATCAATAAGGGTAAGCCACATCCAAGTGTGACTTTGCACCCTAACATTCTCCCCCTTAAAGTTAGGATTGGATGCCTGGCTTCAATATCCAACGAGCTCGCGCGATCAAGACCAAAATCCCCCTCGAATTAACACCGGTCTTCAAATCCGCAAATGAAGACCCAAAAACCCGCTTCGAACACCCATCATTCTCCCCCTTTTTATAATAAAAAATGATTATAAAACCCATTAAGGGTGAGAAGTGCCTGAGGAATGAACGATACAATACTCCCCCTTGATGTGTACCAAAAATGAAACTCCCGAAAAACTTGCACGGAAAAACAATCACGAAAAAGCCTCAAAAAATTTCCAATTAGTGAAAATTTTTGACTTTTGGGTGAGAGTTGCAAGATTTTTCAAAATACGGGGAAAAATGTCAATAACAGAATTCTGCAGGAACCCATTGCACCAAAAACAGCCAAATATGCGGAACTCTACCCCATTTGCGAAACTGGGCATAAAGCGTAAATTCGCACAAACTACAGGGACCAGAAATGAATATTCTTCAATTCCTCAACTTCGGAACACCATTTTTGAAAATGGGTATAAACTGCCAAACTTACGAAACTTCAGATACTACTTTCGAAATTTCTGCCTCTTTTCTTCAAACATTCGAAAATTTGTCCAACTTTCGAATGTAGGGTTAAAGTGTCAAACTTTCGAAACTTTAAGGACTACTTTCGAAACTTTTGTGTTTCTTCCTTTTTCCCAAATTCATTATAGAGACAACGAAACTTTCTTCCATCCCGTTCGTTAGTTTCAATCATGAATGTCAACTTCAAAATGTTTGTTTTTTAAAGAAAAATCTTCGTTATTCCAATAACTATCAAAACCTCCGTTATCAAAACCTTCTTCAAACTTTCGAAAGTTTTATATCTTCTTCAATTCGTTACCCTGTGAAAGAAATTCACAGCACCATTTTAACGAAAATGAAGGCATGCAAAGCCTTAACCGTGAACAGTAACCTCCTAATCATTCAACTTCGTTTTTCATTACAGTTTCCCCAAAAATCAAATACCCTCATTCACTTTCAAAATCCATGGCTTCGTTCTTCAATCAATACCTCGTGAACGAACCGCCAAACCCATTTCGTTATCACGACCCCTTCGTTATCAGTTACTCAAGCTATATCCAAACCCAGTTTGTTATCATACTATACTTCATTCGTTTTCAAAATCATCCTGCTTCCCAGTCGATATCAAGCAATAAACCCACATCGACATCAACAAGTCGATTTCACCACTTCGTTACCATTCATCCAAATACAACTTCATTTTCCAGGTCATTTTCCAGTTCATGAACCTCAAAATCAATATCCAAATTCTACACGCAAATCAATTTTGACTTAGGTACAATCCGATGCAAACCTGTTCGTCCCAATCATCCTTTGACTATCAAAAGTCAATCCAACTATCAAACCCAAAATCGAATTCAATAATGGATCCTTCGACCAAAATCGATATCAACCTTTCGAATCTAAAATTGAGCAACCCAATATATCGATTTCAACATATCCTTTATCAATCCAACGAACGAACATCTCTGAGTTCGTGATTCTGATCTCGTTCCCAAATTATCGATTCCAAAGATGTCGACTATCATCAATCTATCATAGTTCTCATAACAACCGGATTTACAGGGACATTATTGTGTATGTTAATCTTGAGATTTGAGGAGGGACTCGACGAGTTGAGGGACCAACTCGCCGAGTCGAGTCGAGATTTGCCGCGTGGACTTAATGAGCGGACTCGACGAGTCCAAGGATGGACTCGCCGAGTAGGTACTGGGCAGAGAAAACCCTAAGTTCCGGGGTTGGAGCCTATTCAAAGGAACTTATGACCTTGGGTGCGCCTCATATCTCCTGTGAGAAACCCTAAATCGCCATTAGAGCCAAGGAAGAGTTCTTGTGATGAAATCAAGTAATTTCGGTGTGGTTTTTCAAATGAAGTGATTGGTTAGACCGAGATCAGAGGTGAAAGAGTATGGGGCTAGAGGGCCATGATGAACGAGTTTTAGTGAAGCATCCCTTAAAAGGGAAATCGAGTTAGCTCCAAGGGATTGTTGGTGAGATGCCAATTGGAGTCGCAAGACTCAAGAATGAGTAGAGATGGCGGTTATGGAGGATTACGACATGAGTTGAGCAATCAGCCAATGGTGGAGATGTCATTTTCTATGACCTGAGCGGTGTTATTTCTGTTCCTATGAGAAACAGGAGAGGTATTGAGATTTTCGGTTTCCAAGGTTGGGGGTGAGCCCTGTGGGGTAGCTTTGGGTACGATCTTTCATCAGAGTATTTGGGCAGTATGTCTGCCGAGAGGTAATGTTAGAGCATGAGAAGGTTGTCAGCGGGGACTGGGATGATTAAGGACAAGGATACACCCTATTTGAGCATAGTAGGGCATGTATTAGCCACAGCGGCAGACGGTTAAGAAGAGGATATTAGGGCGGTGGCTCTTATTGTCTATGATGAGTATCGAGTGTGGTAATGAGGACTCCACTCTTATTACAACCCACGTGATGGAACGTTGGTTGAAGAGTCGAGGATGAGGAATGTGATAGTTTGTTATTTTCAGACTGAGACTCAGGGCTACGACTGGACAGTTGAGATGTCCGGTAGTGGGATGGTACGAGATTCTGAAGGACTAGAGGTAGTCATGATGAGAAGTTTCTGAGGATTTCATCGGATATTCGGGGTATTTGGAATTGCTTGACCTCCATCGGGGAGATCATCGAGCATTGCGTATCACCTTCCAAGAGTAGGTGCGATGTGATTGGTAAAAACAGTCTGTGGGTTAGATTGTTGGCGAACCAATTGGTGATGGTCCGAACCCTGAGTGGGAGAGAACTGGGTACTTTTTGAGGAGATAAGAGATTTGTTCAAGAGCGGTTAGAGAACTGGATAGAGAGGCCTGTGGTACGGATTCCTGAGACCAGGGTTATTGGTGGTCAATGAGAGGTGCAGAGTGAGATAGTGCATGTGGTACGTGTTTGAGAAAGTATGAGTGTCTCCACGGCAAGTGGCCGTTGGTCGGAGACCTTATGGTGGTTAGGAATCCTTCAAGGTTAAAATGGTGAATTTGAGGTGGTTGGCTTGTGAGGTTAGTTCGGCGGTTGAGAATTTCTGGTTCAGAGTATGGGCTATTATATGTAGTATGGGAAGGGAAGAAGTTGATTGGGAAACCAACTTCAGGGTCGTTATGAGTATTCTTGCATGAGTTTTGAGCATTAGAGGAGGAAGTTTTGGATTGTCATCTTCGTGTTCTGAGTCGTTGGGAATTTCTCCGTGTTTTAATTTGGGAGATGGAGTATTTTGGGGTTACAAGTGGCACGAGAGAAAGACCGGTTGCGAGATTCCGTGGAAGCAATGCGGTATCTGAGTATGAGATCGACGGTAGAGTCAAGACACTGCAAGGCGTTGTGATGGTATTTCGGGGTATCCGAGTTTAATGTCCTAAAATCTCGGATTATTTTGAGTTTGAGTGTGAGATGGCGAGTGGTGTATCAAGTGTCTATGGTTCCGGTGGGGGCCCTTTAGCTAATTGACATCAAATGGATTTATTTGAGAATGTTAATTGCAGCGAGAAAAAGAGGTTTTGTCACGGCGTTGGTCGTCCGAAGTAGTGATGCTTAGCCCAGATGGGTGTGTGTGTACCCATCTATGTTGGGCCGCAGAGCATGAGTTAATGATCGCAGTATAGTGTCAACCAGAGGATGAGACTGTGAAGTGGTAAGAGTAAGTGCGGTAAGACTGCGGGGAGCTGCAGTTTCAATGAGTCAGTGCAGAGAGGTGTGGTGATGCTACGGGGAGCCGTAGTACTCACTATTCAGTGAGAGATTGTGGTGATGCCATGGGGAGCCGTAGTACTCACTATTCAGTGAGAGGTTGTGGTGATGCTACGGGGAGCCGTAGTACTCACTATTCAGTGAGAGGTTGTGGTGATGCTACGGGGAGCCGAAGTACTCACTATTTAGTGAGAGGTTGTGGTGATACTACGGGGAGCCGTAGTACTCAGTATTCAGTGAGAGGTTGTGGTGATGCTACGGGGAGCCGTAGTACTCACTATTCAGTGAGAGGTTGTGGTGATGCTACGGGGAGCCGTAGTACTCACTATTCAGTAGGAGGTTGTGGTGATGCTACGGGGAGCCGTAGTACTCACTATTCAGTGAGAGGTTGTGGTGATGCTATGGGGAGCCGTAGTACTCACTAGTCAGCGAGAGGGTGTTGTGATACTGCGGGGAGCCGTAGTACTCACTAGTCAGCGAGAGGGTGTTGTGATACTGCGGGGAGCCGTAGTACTCACTAGTGAGCGAGAGGGTGTTGTGATACTGCGGGGAGCCGTAGTACTCACTAGTCAGCGAGAGAATGTTGTGATGAAGTGCTCTCTGATCAGAGCTTGACACAGAAGAGTTTTAGGCTTGGGTAGCCCTAATATTTGAGTATGTGGAAGCCTGGGAACGAACTAGGGGCGAGACTGGGGTCTCCATATTTGTCGGAAGTCGTTATATTCTGAAATGAGTATTGGTTGTCGCAACCAAAGGGAAGTGGATAAGTGAGGAACGCATGGGTTGCGGGTCATGAGTCATGAGTTGAGTGGTGCGTTGGGATGAGTGGTTCCAACTCTGTGCCGGACCAGACTCTCGAGTTGAGTTCGATCCTAGTGGTGTATCGAGTAGGCAAAATGAGATTCAGGGGACGCTTCGGAACAAGCATGGTCATTGTTCGTGTCTGAGGACAGGGTGTTGAGAGTTCATTGCTCAGAAGGGTTGTGATTGCAGTACAGTAGATGAGTCCCTGGTGTGATGTGATCCTTCCACTCCCTGGTATATGATCTGGATTGTTTATCATGTCTGGGACGAGTGATCGGTAGCCAGTTTTGGGCATGGACTTGTTTTATCGGTTCCCATTAGAGAATCAGAGGGGCAGTGAGCTATCGGGGTTTGTTATTCGAGGAGCGAATAACGTGGTGACATCTGGAGAGGGCGGTCTGGCTATGTGTCAGGCTACTAGAGTTCCAGATTCTTGAGAGTCAGAAGGGGTAGCATAGTGGCAGATGGGTCTGTCCTTTTCCAGGGAGGAGTTCCTATTTGGATTCAGGTGTCCAGAGAGGAAGATAGGTGTGTGGTATGAGACCCTTTCGATGGTGCTGTTTGGTTATTGGATTAGATCTATATGTTGTGGCGGAGCAATTTCGAGGGCAAAATCTAATTTAAGTGGGGGAGAATTGTAACAACCGGATTTACAGGGACATTATTGTGTATGTTAATCTTGAGATTTGAGGAGGGACTCGACGAGTTGAGGGACCAACTCACCGAGTCGAGTCGAGATTTGCCGCATGGACTTAATGAGCGGACTCGACGAGTCCAAGGATGGACTCGCCGAGTAGGTACTGGGCAGAGAAAACCCTAAGTTCCGGGGTTGGAGCCTATTTAAAGGAACTTATGACCTTGGGTGCGCCTCATATCTCCTGTGAGAAACCGCAAATCGCCATTGGAGCCAAGGAAGAGTTATTGTGATGAAATCAAGTAATTTCGGTGTGGTTTTTCAAATGAAGTGAAGGGATTCAGCTTGTGGGACGAAAGGAGGTTGTTATCCTGAGACATCTAAACAAGGATTTCCATTTTGAGGAAGTATTTCGCCCCTTCCTTCTGTTTTTGTGTAAAATCCTTTAATCTAGGGTTTCTTTACCCTTTCTTGGATAGTATATGATGCATATGAGGTCCCAATGTGGAATAAGCTTTAGATCTGGACCTTAAGAGGTCCAGAGAGTCCCAATCTTCCATCTTTATGCAGTCCCTTCGGGGTTATGGATCTAGGTTGCCATTTTAGGAGCTATTTCTTCATATAAGGGCATAAGAGGGTTGCATGAGCTTAAAGATGGAACCTTTACGTGATTATTGGGTGTAAGAAGGTCAGATCTATAAGTTAGAGAAACAGATCTAACCTCAGAAGGTCTTTTGAGTGTTGCCATGGAGGGAACTCGCCGAGTCCATATGGGGACTCGACGAGTCGAGTCGGGTTGCCCCGCGATTCGTGACCAGTGGTAACCCGTCGAGTGAAAGGTTAACTCGACGAGTCGAATGAGGCTTTTTGAAGATTCAGAGGACACGCATGGACGCGCCGAGTCACTCGAGTGCACTCGACGATTCTGGTCAAAGTCTGACCGTTGACTAGAAGTTGACTTCAGTTGACCTTGGGGTTTTGGTCAAGCTGATTCAAGAGAGGTCAGAGAGGGGTAGAATGGTCTTCTACCCATTATTAGGGATGAGAACATGAGAGGATTTTTATTAGAGATGTTATCATTTTGATAGGAGGAGGCTAGGTCGGGTTATCGAGCACGAGAGGGCATCCAACATCATGCGAGGTGAGTCTTCTCACTATACTTTACCTTGAGTGGTAAGTAGATTTATGTGACAGAGTATCTTGTATGCTATGTATGTGATGTGTTGCACTGCGTTATTTCTATGTGATTTATGCTGTGTGTATTCCAGAGTTTACAGAGTTAGGACCAGAAGGTCCACAGAGTTAGGACCAGAGGGTCCACAGAGTTAGGGCCAGAGGGCCCACAGAGTTATAGCCTCGAGTGGCTAATATGTGTTATATGTGGTATTCTGGGGAACTCACTAAGCTTTGTGCTTACCGTGTTATGTGTTATATGTTTCAGGTTTTTCTCAGGATCGCGGAACGGCACCGGCTTGATTGTACACACCAGAGAAAGAGTTATATTTTGAGGATCCTGGATAATTAATGGAGTTGTGCTTGTAATTTGAATAAACGAGATTTCTATACAATATGCTATGAAAAGTATGCGATTTTAAAATGAAAAATCTGTTCGAAAAATTACGGTGTTACAGTTCTTCCTCAATCAACCCATTTCATAGACATTGACTCAACTATCAATCGACTTCAACCCAATGAACACAGTCGACTCAATAAACACGGTCGACTCAATTTCATTATCTTCCATCGAAATCGACTTCAAGTATTTACGATTCGTTTTTTACTTCCAAAAACATTCGAAAACAATCTTGCAATCATCGACTTCAAAGAAATCAAAAACGAATTCAGACTCATCATCAATACTCAAGCAATCGACTTTCAATTTACTGAATCGACAAACTAAAATCTGATTTTGACTTTTTGGAAACTCGATTGACTTTCCTTTTGAATCGAATTCAATAGTACGATTCCAAACCAAAATCAGTCAAATATAATCTCGATTGCAAACAATGAAGTTTTTGACTTTCAATTTCGATTCCGAGTAACTAATGTGTAATGAAGTGAAATTGGAACTCAAGAACAAAATGATATCGAATCAAAAATCGATGGTACAACTAAACAAATCATGAGTACATGTCAAGTTATGAAGTGACGAACAAAAAAACGAAGTGATATTGAACTCTGAACTTGGATGAACTCACAGTTAATGATAAGAGATTTGGGCCTTGAACACATATTGATGAACAGTGATGGATTATCATTTTGGACTCAATCATTCGAATTAATGAACAGTGAAAATAAACAAAATGATTTTGATTTTGATCTAAACAAAAAATAATTGGATCAATCAATGGGGTTGAAACGGATTTATTCCAATGAGACAAATCAATCAAAATTGAAAAACGCAAATCACGAATAGAAATCATGGACGTTTTGGAATCCATTTGAGAATTTGAGATACCTTTTTGACGAATCGAGTTCCATTTTCAACGAACGAATCAAATTTAGAAGATCTTGGTTCTTTTGTTGGAACGAGAAAATCTCCAATTTGAACATTGTACCACCCACTATGCGTGATGTACAACTCGTTCTTCGTGTTCTTCGTGTTCTTCGTGTTCTTCAACGATCCAAGAACATCTTCAAAAGAACCACCAACACTTTTGGGTTTTGACTTCAAATTCAATGAAACCTTTTGAGATTGTTGCTTTGGAACCCAAATTTGCTTCATGGTTTTCGTATTCACAACAACATTTCATGATTTTTGTGAATAAACCCGCTTGTTCTTCCGTTTAATCTTCTTCTTCTTTTTCTTTCTCATTTTTTTGCATCTTGAAGACTTGATTTCATGAACAAACCGACTTTCCACAACTTCAACTTTGTGAGTTTGGGTCAAATCTTTTGGAGTTTGATACTTGTGAATTTCTTGGATCATCGGCTTCCGGTAAGGAATCATTCCTTCAAACGAATCACAAGAACACAAAATATCATCGGTTTGAACTCCAATCGAGCAAAAAACATTTTCATCTTCATGAGAATCAACTTGAATCTTCTTATCATGAACATCAAGAACATCAAGAACACAATGATCATCATCCGGAACATGTTCCCGAGCTTCACGATAATTTGCATAAAATTCAAGTTTGTTGCTTCCATATTTGCATTCAGCAAGAGGAATTCCGTTTATGACTTCTCCTTCTTCCTTATTTCTTCGTCTCTCTTGATATGTTGTAACCAAATGATCAAACAAATCTTTGATTTGATGAATTGGACAACCAATTAATTCTCCATCTTCATTCTTTTCTCCATTTACAACTAGTTCATCTTCACTTTTCAATCCAACAGTCAAGCAATAGAGAAGAGATTCAAAAGTGTATTCGCCTTGAAAATCTTTACTCTGTATCATCCATTTCTCCATAATTGCTTCTTTTCTTTTGAATATGAACTTGGGTTTTCTAGAGAGAGAAATTGGTACAAACAACTATTCTAGAGAGAGAAAGTCGAATTATGGATCAAATCAAGGAAAAATTGGACCTCTAGAACACACACCACTCTCTAATCACGAAGATCAATAAGAACATGAAGAATCACCAAATCAAGATTGCCACCATGGATCAATTCTTGATCAAATCAAGAACACCCGCTCTGATACCAATTGTAGTGGTGTTGATTATGATGGCATGTGTGGAATAAGAAAAGATCTAGTGAATCATCATGTAAACTCAAGAACACAAGGAGTAAATAAATCTGTTCAAGCTCATATTAGATCTAGAAAGCATATACAAATGGGTTTTGTACAAATTCTCTCTCTAGTCTAAACTCCAAAAATGATCATCCTAAATATGATTGTCACTCACTTCCTATTTATAGGAAAGACAACTCATTTACACATCAATAAGAGTAAGCCACATCCAAGCATGACTTTGCACCCTAACAAGCTCCTCAAGGAGAGAAGATTGGTCTTATAAACCCCCTGTCCAGTAATTCACTCAATTGGATGGAAAACTCTTGCATTTCCGTAGGAGGTAATCTATAAGGTGAATTGGCGATTGGTGTGGCTCCCAGTATCAAGTCGATTAGAAATTAGACTTGTTGTTCGAGACGTATTCGGAGATGTCCTTGATGCTCTTCTCTTCCTTCTTTTTTCCTACCACGTCGGCTAGGAAGGCATGGTTCTTTTTGTGTAAGTAGTTTTGTGTCTTGATACACGAGATGAGGCGAAGGTTCGTACCGGGTTTGTCACCATATATAACTAGGGTTTCATTTTTGGGTAAGTGAAGGCGAACGGCCTTCTCGTAGCACATAATATCAGCACGGTGGGGGCTTAACCAATCCATGCCGATGATCACATCAAAACTCCTTATAGTAACCGGCATTAAGTCGATTTGAAAGGTTTGGTTATTTATGTTGGGTTTTGAGCATACTAACACTCCTATGGTGTACATGCAACCCTAGAAACCTTGGATCTATGTTTTCACTAGAATACATGCAAATTTGATTTCCAAGGTTTACAACCTAACTAGCATGTTATGGGGTACTTGTAATACAAAACTTTAAGTAGAATAACATGCCTTTCTTTTGTGGTTGATTGCTTGGAGTTTTAGAGCCTAGGACCAATAGTGTGGATGCCTCAAGTGGTGTCACAAATCACCCAAAACAACTTGGAAATACTTGAGAGAATATGATGCTTGCTAAAATCGGCCCACCCTTGTTTCTCACACACACTAGTGCCAATTCTAGAACCAAGGCCCTCTTTATATAGTATGGAGGATTAGGGTTACACCCTAATACCCATGACTCTTCATTTACCTAGGATCCATGGGTTAATAGCTCCATGGACTATCCATGGACTTCCATATACCAAATATAGTTATGGACTTAGACACCTTATCCAACAGTCTCCCACTTGGATAAGTCAGATAACTATAGTTTCAAGTATAACTTCAGGAACCAACCAGCAATCGTAGCTCTTTAAAAATCTGTTGAAACTATGATGTGCCATTTTAGATAAGTGATCATATAATCCACCGTTCTCAAGATATCAGCGGACAAATACATGGAACAATGTCATACTTATTGTCCAACAGTTGTTTCTCCATCTCTGATTTGTTTGACATAGAACTAAATTGAACACATCAATTAGGTTCTGACCGGGCCCGACACATAAGACAAAACCAAATCATCGAGGGGCCCAGATATAGCTTCTATTGCTAGAAAGAATAGATAAACTTCGACTCATATGCTTGTACTAACTACTAGTTGAATTATGCACAAAAGCACGTTTTATGACATCATGTTACTGATGCGTTTTCGTACAATCAATGGACAACCAACTGATAGTCAACAACTCACATCTCTAGGTTTAAAGATATATATGATACTACCGTCTCACGATCACTCGAGAAAAATTCCATGAAGTGATACAAGTGAGCGTGGGTTTAATCCAATACTCAGACCTTATGAGTACTCATGAATGTTGTAGCAACCTTTGCAATGTCTAATGCACCTTAGACAAATCATACAAGCCAGATTCATGACAGTCTTAATTCAATACCTACTTCCAACGTATGACCGACTGTGGAGAGTTTTTGAATAAAATAATTATCCTGGAAGTCAAAACATGTAAAATTGAAACAATAGTAAACGATTCACATAGGATAGTAACACTTTACTCATAAATAAAAAAACAACTTTTATTTAATCATCAAATGTCAATTACATTTTACAAGTTTCAAAACTATCTAATTATTAAAACTAATATCGTCCCTCAGCCCGATGCTTCTTGCATGCTGCAAATGTCTAACCCTAGCAAGTCCCTTCGTGAAGGGATCTGCATAACCCTCTTTGCCACGAGGAGTCCTTCTTCTATCTTGTGTCTTATGAAATGATATTTTCTGTCAATGTGTCTGGATCTGCCATGATCTCTTGGTTTCTTGGCTAAGGCAACCGCACTATTGCTGTCACAGAAAATCTCCATAGGCTCCTGTATAGCTGGTACAACTCCAAGGTCTCCAATGAAGTTCTTCAGCCATATCGCCTCCTTTACCGCTTCACTTGCTGCTATGTACTCTGATTCACAAGTAGAATCAACTACTTTCTCCTGCTTGAAACTTTTCCAAGTAATTGCTCCTACATTTAGGGTAAAGACCCTGCCTGACTGAGAGCTGAAATTACCCCTATCAGTCTGAAAACTAGCGTCGCTATACCCTACTACTCTCAAGTCATCACTCCCACCAAGGGTAAGAACCCAATCCTTAGTCCTTCGTAGGTACTTGAGAGTATTCTTTACCGCAGTCCAGTGAGCCTTGCCAGGGTTTCCCTGATATCTGTTGACCATGCTCAAAGCAAGGCCACATCAGGACGAGTACAAGTCATAGCATACATGATCGAGCGAACAGCGGAAGCATATGGTAATCGACTCATCTCAGCTATCTCAGCCTCTTTACTCGGACTCTGAGTTTTACTCAGTCTGGCATTGTGTTGGATCGGTAACTCTCCTTTCTTGGAATTCTCCATGTTGAACCTCTTCAACACTTTATCCAAGTAGGTACTCTAACTAAGTCCAATTAGTCTTTTACTCCTGTTTCTCAGTATCCTTATCCCTAGGATATAGGCAGCTTCTCCAAGGTCCTTCATAGCGAAACACTTCCCAAGCCAGGACTTAACCTCCTGCAAAGTTGGGATGTCATTTCCTATGAGTAGTATGTCATCCACATACAACACCAGAAAACTAACTATACTCCCACTAGCCCTAACATATACACATGACTCATCCTCACTCCTCGAAAAGCCAAACTCTTTGACTTTCTCATCGAAGCAAAGATTCCATCTGCGAGGTGCTTGTTTTAATCGATAGATGGATTTCTCAAGCTTACAAACTCTTTTAGGGTATTTAGCATCGACAAAACCCTCTGGCTGATTCATGTAAACATCCTCAGCCAACTTTCCATTAAGGAAAGCGGTTTTGACATCCATTTGCCATATTTCATAATCATGAAATGCAGCAATGGCTAGCATAACCCTAATAGACTTAATCTTTGCTACTGGTGAAAAGGTCTCATCATAATCAACTCCCAGAGTTTGAGAAAAGCCCTTTGCAACCAGTCGTGCCTTATACGTGTGTACATTACCATCCATGTCGGTCTTCTTATTGAAGATCCATTTGCACCCAACTGTCTTACGACCTGGTACATTGTCAACCAAGTTCCAAACTTGATTGTCATACATGGACTGTATCTCGCTGTCCATAGCCTCTTTCCATTTAGCAGCCTTAGGGCCTGCCATGGCTTTCGTGTAGCTCTTAGGTTCATCCAGACTTACCATTTTACTATCACTGATAAGCGTATCACCTTCCGTAATAATATGGAAACCATAGTAATGCTCAGGTGCATTCCTAACTCTCGTGGAACGCCTCAGAGGTATGGGCTCGTCAGTTGGATCAACATGAGTTTCCCCCACAGGTTGATTACTAGGGTTTGAGGTTCCTTCACCACTTGACTCTTGAATTTCTTCAAGGTCAATTTGCCTCCCACTGTCTGCTTGGCTTATGAACTCTCTCTCTCGCGAAAGACTCCTCTTCTAGCTACAAAGACCACATTCTCACTGGGTCTGTAGAAGAGGTAACCAAAGGATTTATGTGGGTAGCCGATGAAAATACACCTCTCACTTCGAGGTTCGAGCTTGTCGTGAGACTCGCGCCGCACGAAAGCCTCGCAACCCCAAATCTTGATGTGGTCTAAGTTAGGAACTTTCCCAGTCCACATCTCATGATGTGTTTTGGAAACCTTTTTGGTAGGGACTAGATTAAAGATATGGGCGGCAGTCTCTAAGGCATACCCCCATAATGCGATTGGTAACAAAGCTCGACTCATCATGGAACGAACCATGTCCAACAAGGTTCGATTGCGCCTCTCAGCCACACCATTCAGCTGTGGTGTTCTAGGAGGTGTCATTGTGAGACAATCCCACATTCCTTAAGATAGTCAAGGAACTCAATACTAAGATACTCTCCTCCCCGGTCGGATCGGAGCATCTTGATGTTCCTGCCCAGTTGATTCTCCACTTCCTGCTTGAACTCTTTGAACTTTTCAAAGGTTTCTGACTTATGCTTGATTAAGTAGATATATCCATATCTACTATAATCATCAGTAAAAGTCACATAGTAGCGATTAGCATCTCTTGTGGTGGTTTTGAAGGGTCCACACACATCTGTGTGTATGAGGTCCAACAAACCTTGACCCCTCTCACACGAACCAGTGAAGGATGACTTTGTCATTTTTCCAAGTAAACAAGATTCACAACTATCATATGATTTTAGGTCAAATTGATTCCAAAACTCCAGCCTTTTGGAGTTGGCCTATGCGCTTCTTGTTGACATGTCTAAGACAACAATGCCACAAGGATGCTTTATCCAAAGTAATAGAAGAATCAATATGAAATACATTATTTCCTAAGTTGTCTACAATCGACACAGTTTCATATACACCATCACAAGGTAATGCTTTAAAATAAAACACATCATTATAAAAAGCATTAATAGCACCAATTTTATTATCAAATGAAAATGTGAATCCTTGCTTGTACAAACTATGAAAGGAAATAATATTTCTCGCCATTTCTGACGAGTAACAACATTTATTCAAATCTAAAGTTAACCCATTATTAAGCAATAAAGAATAAACTCCAATCTTGGTCACAGGTGATGCTTTCCTGTTGCCCATGATTAAGTTTATCTTCCCATGCTCCACTTCTTCACTACTTCTTAGGCCCTGTAAATCAGTACAAATGTGAATACCACAACCTGTATCAAGCACCCAAGAGTTAGTATGCAATGAGTTATTAGATAATATGGTATAAATACCTGCATGGGTGGGTTTGAGTTTCCCATCCTTTACATCCTGCAAGTACTTAGGGCACCTTCGCTTCTAGTGCCCCTTTTCGTGGCAGTAGAAGCATTGTGCTTCTTTTAGGTTTGAAGAAGAAGGAATGGGACCTTTCTTGGTCCCACTTGAAGAGGAGCCATCAAGATACTTTCCCTTGGTACCCTTCGAAGGGGTCTTCCTCTTCTTCCCCTTTCCCTGCCCAATTGCCAAAACAAGGGCTGTTGTAGGAGTAGGAGTAGGAGTAACAACCGATTTACCTTTAAGGCCACTTTCAGCGGTCCTTAAAAGTCCTTGAAGTTTTGTAAGTGTGACTTCCTCCTTGTTCATATGATAAGTCATACGAAACTGATCATAACTTGGAGGTAAGAAATGGAGAATGATATCAATCGCCATGTCCTCAGGGAAGTCCACATTAAGCTTCAACAACCGGTCCACGAACCTTTGCATTTTCTGCAAGTGACCGGTGATGGGTTCACCATCCTTCATCCTGGTGGTTATCATGGAGGAGATGATTTCATACCTCTCTTGATGCGCGCTCTGATGGTACCTGTCCATCAGATCCAGGTGCATTTCATAGGGGTAGAAATCTTCATAGGATTTCTGAAGTTCGGGAGTCATAGTAGCCAACATAATGCAAGACGCTTTAGTAGCATCCCTCTCATGTGCAGCATACTCCGCAATCTCCTAAGGAGTAGCAGTGGAATCATTGATCACCTTAAGCTCCTTATCAAGGACATATTCCTTGTCCTCATAGCGGGTAATCATTCTGATGTTCCTAATCCATTCATTGAAATTAGAACCATCGAAAGTTACTTTCCCACACAAGTTCATGAGGGAAAAATAGCATGTAGGGTTTGAGCCAGCAGCAGTGTTGGAAGACATCTGAAAGAAAAGAAAGACAAGTTTTAATTAGATGAAGAGTCCTTAATAAGTCACCCAAATGAAATATTAAGGCTAGGATCCTACAAACTATTTCATAACTTGGAATAGGGATGCCGTAATCCAAGCTATAAAATATTTGAAGGTAGGTAAATGACGATTTACCAATTTCCACCATTATAAACAGAATAAATTATTAAGTTTTAATTGGATTTGAAACTCCTAGATCTTTTGAGATACATTGAACTTTCAATGGCATGTTCAAATCTCGATTGTGCCCTCTCAAGTTTGTGACTGGGATGCCGAGGATCACAAACAAGGTGTGAATAACCATGCAAATTGACTTGGTACCCTTAATTTTATCACCTAATCGATGTGCCGGTTAACCACATGCGCTCCACCGATCTATGATAAAACTTAAGTCACCCTTTGCCACTCTTACTAGTCCTTGTTAGTGTGTCGGTTAACCACACACGCTCCACCAACGACTTGGTAAGGTACAAAGTGTAATTTCATGGGTTAGCACCTATTTCACATTTTCCTAAAGTAACTAAGATTGGGAATTAATAAAGGTTTAGTTACTTTATAATTTCATTATACTTTTAATGAGGATTAAGGTCCTATCCTACCCGTTCGGCTAACGACCCTCCACCAGTCAAGGAAGCTGTGGGTGAGAGTGGACACCCATTAAGCTGCCAATTTATAGGCAACAACCTTATACCCCCCTTATAGACCGGCTTCGTGAATGAGGCCTACTAACGGTAAGACTGACTTATTCTTATACATATATATAATAATTAAACTTTTAATATTATAGAAGTATAAGGGTTGAATTCTAAACTTTTAAAAACTAAGGTTCAATTTGGAATTTAAAGTATTAATGTGTGAGACTTTACAAATTCCAAACTTGAGGGCAAGTATTGAAACTATTCAAGACTTTTCATTTCATAACTTATGAGTTTAATTGTCCATTAAAGTGAAGAATCTTCACTTTATGTAACCTCTTATTCTTTAATGACACTTTTAAAGAAGTGACTTTTGGTTATCCATAACTTGAGGAAAAGTTATGGACTCCGTCATTAGGCATTAAGATCAAGAATCAATCATCAAACAATTCAGCAAATAATTCCTATGATCTAACCATAACTCATAAGAACATGAACATTCATATAAAAATTTAAAGAATCATATTAACACATATAAAACATGGAATTTTGATATTAGCCATTGTAAATGGATTATCATAAGCATTACACCATCTAAAACAAGTTTTAAAACACCAAAACAGTTTAGGGTAATGTTTCTAGTCCATTTCCAGCAGCAAAACTCGAAAATCTGCATTCAGGGGCTCCTACTCATCGAGTGCAAGAACCTAATCGACGAGTAGGATGAATTATCACATGGACTCGTCGAGTTCCCCCATGGACTCGGCGAGTTCATGCAGCAGATAGCAGATTTTTGAGCTTTTTCAACAAGTTTGCATCAAGTATCAAGAAAACAAGCCTAGGCTCTGATACCACTATTGGGTTTTGAGCATACTAACACTCCTATGGTGTAAATGCAACCCTAGAAACCTTGGATCTATGTTTTCACTAAAATACATGCAAATTTGATTTCCAAGGTTTACAACCTAACTAGAATGTTATGGGGTACTTCTAATACACAACTTTAAGTAGAATAACATACCTTTCTTTTGTGGTTGATTGCTTGGAGTTTTAGAGCATAGCACCAATAGTGTGGATACCTCAAGTGGTGTCACAAATCACCCAAAACAACTTGGAAATACTTGAGAGAATATGATGTTTGCTAAAATCGGCCCACCCTTGTTTCTCACACACACTTGTGCCAATTCTAGAACCAAGGCTCTCTTTATATAATATGGAGGATTAGGGTTACACCATAATACCCATGACTCTTCATTTACCTAGGATCCATGGGTTAAAAGCTCCATGGACTATCCATGGACTTTTATATACTCTTAGCCCATCCTAAATAAATCTTAGCCCAATCCATATATATGAAGGAGTCCATATTTAATTAGCCTCTTTTGATCTTTAAATTAATTCCAAAATCAATTCTTGATCAACACTAATTAAATAATATGATTTCATATTAATATATTATAACTTATAATATATTAATAGATCATAAACATCTTATTCTCAAAAATATATCCATACAAATTGTTAGGTGAAGTGCAACCCAAATGGACCATGCCGGGTCGGTTCAAGTTCATACCAAATATAGTTACAGACTTAGACACCTTATCCAACAATTTAAAGTTAGTGTGCACACTAGGAATACATCGTTTGTTGTTTCTGTTTTTCTGTTAGCCATTTCAACGATAAATGTTTCATTTAATGATTGAGGATTTTGTTGAGTAGGTGCTTAAGCCTATGACTCACAAAGCTTCTTTCTGCCCCACTATCAAATAAAATGCATGCATAAATGATGTTGAGGAGGAATGTACCAGTGACCACTGCGGGATCCTTCACTGCCTCTTCATATCCTATTGCTTGGACTCTCCCCGTTCCCCCTGTGTTCTTGTTATTGGCCTTTGGACAGTTTTCTTTTATAGTGGCCCGTTTCTCCACACCCATAACAGGCATGACTTACACCAGCATTGGTAGGTTGTTTGGTCTGTTGTGTTGGTGTTCTACAATATCGGGTGGTGTGCCCTTTCCTATTGCTGTTTGTGCACTGTATCTCCTTGCAGGCTCCATGGTGGTGAATGGGGCATTTGTCGCATTTTGGAAGATTACCGACGTACTACTTCGTGGGTGTTGGTGTGGCAGGAGTGGTAGCGGCAGGAACCGTCAGGACCTGTTGCTTCTTTGCAGACTCCTGAATTTGTTACCCTTTCCTCTTGTTTCCCGAGTTTTTCCTGTTATCATTCCCCTTCTTCGGTTCAGTGATAGAAGTTATCGTGCCCTTTTGTACCCCATGGTCATATAGCTTTTGCGCAAGGTGTTTGGCGTTGTCGAACGTTGTTGGGTTTGCAACAATCACATTTCCTTGAATCGGGGAAGTTAGCCCCCAAATGAAACGTTCGGCCGTCTTACTTTCAGGGGTGATCATTCCCGGACACAGGATCGCCAGGTCGCCGAATCTGGCAATGTAAGCTTCAATGTCGGAGTCCTTTACAATGAGATTCCATAATTCTTGCTCGAGCTTCTGTACCTCACCTCTAGGATAGTACTCTTCAAGAATCATGGTCTTGGGATCCTTCGAAGCCATTGATTTCGCCATTGCGAGTGTTAGGGCCTTGATGTGGCCATTCCACCACGTAAGGGCTTTATTGACAAAAGTATAGGTTGCGAATTTCACTTTGCTTTCCTCCGGGAAGCCACAAATCTCAAAGACTGACTCTGTTTTTCCGAACCATCGATTTAGGTCTATAACCCCTCCGCTTCCGTTGAACGGACTTGGCTTTTCGTTTGTAAAGTCTTTGTATGTACATGCTCGCTGAATCCCTTGGTTAACCCCGTGGTTAGAACTGCCCGTTCCGTTTCCGCTTCCGCTTCTATTTGCACCATTGGTTGTTGATATGTGCTAGAGCAGCAGTGACTGCTGCTGAAACTGCCACCTGGAATGTGGCTGAATCCATTGGTGGTGGAGGTGGCAGTGGCGGTGGTGCTGTCTAGTTGTTCTTGCGTCGGTTGTATCTTCGGGGCGGCATTCTATTGCTAGAAGTGGAATTTGATAAGTTTTTGATAAGGGTTATGATGCTGATACTATTGTAATGAAACATTATGTTTAGATATGTCAGGTCTAGTGATTATCGAGCGTTATTTTGTACATACAATTGAAATCTTGTTTTACCAATAAAAATGAATAGATAAGACATAGCAGATAACAACATCCATAAATAAAACACATATTTGTTTCATTAATGATAAAGTAATGGTACATAACTTTTTGGAAAATTGACCTTTATAAGGTCTACAATACATCAAGATAACAATCCGGCAGCATAACGACCCTCCGAATAGTGTAATCACTTAGATGTAGGGTCGGTCCTACATACAAAATAAAATAAAGGGGTAGCACTAACGCATATCCAAACATCTAGTCTATCATAGCTGGTGAGTAGGATAGATCCTACTCACGTCGAGTAGTCCCTTGAGGTGCCTGGGATAAAGTAGAAGCACCCTACAGCTCGGCTAGTCGGCGCTCGGCTACCAGTACTCTCTTCTCAATAGCAGCATGTCTCTCATGATATTCCCTTACTTCTGGTCGCGCAGTAGTAAGGTCCTCAACGAGTTGGTCCATAGGGTAATAGTCCCTCTCGAGGACGCGAGTGCGTGCTGACGTGACCTCCATAGCATCCCTCATGTCCATGACTCGGTGAGCTGTCATCTAAGCCTGATCTCCGATTTCTGAAATCCTCCAGACCATGACGGGAAGGGCTCGGTCCGCGGGTCCTCCATGACGAAGGTCGTAAAATCCTCTCTCCATCCCGAAAGGTGGGCTTTGCCCCTGATTTCGGCTCCATCTCTCAAGGTCATAGGCCCAGGGAGCGTAGGGCTATTATAGCCCCATCGGTGTGCTGGTACCCTAGCCATGTAGGGAGGATCGATGGCTTCAGACTTCGCGTCCGACTCATCCTCCTCCTCTTCTTCCTCTACTTCCTCTTCGACTTATTCCTCCGACTCGTCCTCTAGGATCTCCTTGGGATCCTCCTCAGGATCCTCCACGATCCATCTTGCGTTCCCCTGGTTGGGGGGGGAGGGTAAAGATCTCCTGGTGGTGAAAATCTACCATGACGTCTTACGAGAGTATATAACTACGAGAAAGTACATGAAAGATTCATAAAATGGTAAAATACTCCTATAGTATTTTATGTCTTTATGTTTTGTTCTTAGATCCTTTAGGTTTAAAGTTGGTAAGTGTAACACCGTAATTTTTCAAACAAATTTTTCATTTTAAAATCGCATACTTTTCATATCATATTGTATAGAAATCTCGTTTATTCAAATTACAAAACACAACTCCATTAATAATCCAGGATCCTCAAAACGTAACTCTTTCTCTGGTGTGTACAATCAAGCCGGTGCTGTCCCGGGATTCTGAGGAAACCTGAAACACATAACACATAACACGGTAAGCACGAAGCTTAGTGAGTTCCCTAAAATACTACATACAACGCATAAGCCACTCGAGGCAATAGCTCTACGAGACCTTCCGGTCAATGTGTCTCAGGGGCCTTCCGGTCCCACAATCTGAGTAGACCTTCCGATCCTACTCTGTCGACCTTCCGGTCCATACCATATTGACCTTCCGGTCCATACAATGCTGACATTCTGGTCCATACCCTGTTGACCTTCTGGTCCATATCATGCTGACCTTCCGGTCCATACCATGCTACTCATAACATACACAATATATACATATCACATAGCAACATATATCCCATACTCGTCATAGCACATAAGACTTTCCGGTCACACATCATTACCACTTTAGGTAAGGTATAGTGAGAAAACTCACCTGACAAGCAGCAAGTAAAGACCCCGCTCCCGAATCTCGAACTAGCCTCCGCCTAACACAAGGAATGAATATCTCTAAGTGATACTCTAATCACAACTCTAATGACCGAAGGCTATTCTTCCTCTCTTTAACTCTTTGAAGTGGATAAAAGACCATTTTACCCCTCCATGGTCTCTACCACTCATGTTGACCAAAGCCCCAAAGTCAACATAAGTCAAACTCGAGTCAACAGTCCATGTTTGACCCGACTCGCCGAGTGCACCCTTGCGACTCGTCGAGTCCACTTATTTTCCTCAGAAGTCTCGTGACAGTCCAGCTCAGCTCGTCGAGTTGACCCCCAACTCGTCGAGTTATCGCATGATTCAGTTCTTCGGGACAAACCCTAACCAACTCGTCAAGTCGGCTCATTGACTCGGCGAGTTCATTCGGCCAAATGTTCATTCAGACGATTTCAATCAGATCTATCACTCCAAACACTAGATCTATCATCCTAAGGCTCAATAATCACGTAAAGCTTCGATCTTTACGTTCATACATGAGATTATTGCTCCAAAATGCTAATACATGCCTTTCATGAAGGATTTAGCTCATCAACCCTCACTTGAACGACTAAAGCTGGGACATCTAGACTCTAAGGACCTTAGGAGGTCCAGATCTGAGGTTTCCAACCACAACCAGGTCTCATTCGACTCATAGATTCAAAAGGATGGAAGCAAAGTTCTAAAACTCCCAAAATGAGATCTAGTACAAGGAATGAACAATATGAGGACTTTGTACCTTCTCTTAGCAGCTGAAACACTCAATACCACAGATCCACTACCTTCCTTTGTTCCCCATCATGAAGCTCTTCATCCTTCTTCATAGAAATGCACCAAGAACCATAATATGAGCTTCTCTCTCACTCTTTATCTCCAATAGCAATTAGGGTTTGCTCTCAGGGGAAGGTAGCCGCAAATGAGGCTATAAATGCCTTTAAATAGGTCCCAAACCCGGGAAATTAGGGTTTCTCTGCCCAGCACCTACTCAGCGAGTCCCTCCTCTGACTCGTCGAGCCGATTTATTAAATCCACGCGGCAATCTCGACTCGACTTGGCGAGTTGGACCCTTAACTCGTCGAGTCTCTTCTTCAACCTCAAGGTTAGCATATACAATAATATCCCTGAAAATCCGGATGTTACAATTCTCCCCCACTTGAATTAGATTTCGCCCTCGAAATCGCTTCTCAATGCCACATAGGTTGAACCCAACAACCCGGAAAGTACCACCGAAGTATCTCATGCCACACAACTAAATTCCTCCATAGACACCTGAAACCAACAGGAACTTCGAAACCCGGAAGAGGACATACCCATCTGAACAACGAACCCTCAATACTCTGACCTCAGGCACGAAAAATGATCATGCTTGTTCAGGAGTGTCCTCCGGCGTCTAACAAACATAATCCTCAGCTCCCTTCTCATTATCCCTTTCAAGACTGAGCACCAGGTCATCTCCCGACCCAGCAATTGAACCTCCATAGGTTACCCATCCCATGTCCCAAAACGTCTCACTGACTTCCTGAAGGGTTTTGAGCAATTCTAACACTCCTAAGTGTACATGCAACCCTAGAAAACCTTGGATCTATGTTTGTCTAAATTACATGCAAAATACTTTTTCCAAGGTTCATAAACCTATCTAGCATACATGGGGAACTTTATAATATAAAAGATATCTAGAATTACATACCTTGTAGTTGTTATGATTCCTTGAAACCTTGAGAGCCTAGCACCCCAAGTGTGATGCCTCAAATGTTTCACACAACACCAAATGCTTTGGAATAACTTTGAGAGATATGTAGAACACTTGAAAATCAGCCTAGCCCTCTTGCAACTTCTTGTGTAACCGATTTTGGTGTATGACATGTTCTTTATATAGTGTGTCACATCTAGGGTTACACCATGTAAACCCTAATGTGACATGACTCTTCATTTCCATGACCCATGGGTTTGTAACTCCCATGGAGCCTCCATGGAGCATCCAATGGGTTTAACCCAACTTGATAATCCATGGAGCCTTTTAGCCCCTATACAAGTTATGGATTATTTACATAATCAACCCATATATTTAATTAGTTATCTTTTGATCACTTAATTAATTCCAAATTAATTCTTGATCAATACTAATTAAATAATACTATTAATATATTAGAACTTATAATATATTAATAACCACAAGTGTTATTTCTCTCATTTAGTCTATCCAAATGCATGATGCCATGCAACCCAAATGGACCATGCCGGGTCTGGTCAAGTACATACTAGAAATAGTTATGGACTTAGACACCTTATCCAACAGTCTCCCACTTGGATAAGTCTAATAACTATAACTGCAAGTATGACTTCAGGAACCGACCAGCAATCGTAGCTCTTTTCAAGGTTTCACGGAACTGAGAAGATGATGATACGTCATTTAATATAAGTGATCATATAATCCTCTGTTCTAGATATCAGCCGGACAAATACATGGAACAATGTCTTACTTTTGTCCAACAGTTTGTTTCCTAATTTCCGATTTGTTTGACATAGAACTTAATTGAACACATCAACTTAGTTTTGACCGGGCCCGGTACATGGGTCAAAACAAAATCAACGAGGGGCCCAGATATTGCTTCTAATCCAAGAAGGAATAGATAAACTTCGACTCATATGCTTGATCTACTACTTGTTAAACTACACACAAACGCACGTTTTATAACATCGAGTTACCAATGCGTTTTCGCACGATCAATGCATAATTAACTCATAGTTAACAAGTCATATCTCTAGGTTTAAAGAGTTATATGATATTACTGTCTCGCGATCACTTGAGATAAATTCCATGAAGTGATACCAGCGAGCGTGGGTTGAATCCAATACCCAGAACTTATGAGCACTCATGAGTTTTGAGGCCATGTCCAACATCTTAGACCTCTACAACCAACTCATGACAGTCTTACTTCATATCTACTTCCAACATATGGCCGACTGTGGATAATTTGAATAATATGTAAACACAACATAAATATTCTGGAAGTCAAAACATGCAAAAGAAATAATAGTAAACGATTGACAAGAGATAGCAACACTTTACTCATAAATAAAAACAACTTTTATTCATCATCAAATGTCAATTACACTTTACAAATTTCAAAATTATCTAACTACTAAAACTAATATCATCCTTCAGCCCTATGCTCCTTGCATGCTGGAGATGCTTAACCCTACCCAGTCCCTTCGTGAGGGGATCTGTCGGGTTCTCATCCGATGATACCCTCTTTGCCACGAGGAGTCCTTCTTCTATACGATCTCTGATGAAATGGTATTTTTTGTTAATGTGTCTGGATCTCCCGTGATCCCTTGGTTCCTTTGCTAAGGCAACTGCACTTTCATTATCACAGAAAATCTCTATGGGCTCCGTTATAGCTGGTACAACTCCAACGTCTCCAATGAAGTTATTTAGCCATATAGCCTCCTTTGCTGCCTCGCTTGCCGCTATATACTCTAATTCGCAAGTTGAATCAGCCACTGTCTCCTGCTTGGAACTTTTCCAAGAGATTGCTCCTCCATTTAAGGTAAAGACCCAGCCCGACTGAGAGCGGAAATTATCCCTATCATTCTGGAAGCTAGCATCACTATACCCTACAACTCTCAAGTCATCATTCCCACCATGGGTAAGGACCCAGTCCTTAGTCCTCCGCAGGTACTTGAGAATATTCTTTACCGCTGTCCAGTGAACCTTACCAGGGTTCCCCTGATACCTGCTAACCATGCTTAAAGCAAAGGCTACATCAGGACGAGTGCAGGTGATAGCATACATGATCGAGCCTACTGCAGAAGCATAAGATACTCGACTCATTTCTGCTATCTCAACCTCGGTACTCGGGCGAGGGCGAGGCGACATCTTTTACTGAAAGTGGATGGAGATGATGATAATAGTAAGAATCAATTGTAAGTGTGATGAGAGTGTTTCATAGACTAAATCACCATAGTCTAACTATCAGATAGAGGCATAACAATAGAGTAGGGATTCACAAAGGTAAAGACATTCTCATAGAATAGATGACTGCCAATACTACTAGTATTAATGATGTAAAATGAGTTCGGGGAAAAAAATGACCTAACAGTAGGTCTTACATCAAACCATAAAGGGAAATGTTGGCAGCTTAGAAGTCTAGTTGGAGTACTTTCAAGGTTAGGAATGTTTACAGACAAATAAACAGAGATACTGAAGAGAAAGGTTATTCTTTTAAGAAGAGGAAGGATGAGCAGATAATCCTCTACTTGCGACGGGCACCCCTTAAGTCAGCCATAGTATCTACGCGAGAATGGGGAAAGAATGGTTTAACAGACGTACTGATCTAAAATAATTATAAGCTGATCGTTATTAGTTGATCCAATACTTGCATAGTGCATACCAATTACATGCAACCAAAACAGGATAGACCTTCGAATAAGTGACCCTAACTCTAAATCCACAACCAAACAAGGAACAGGAAATAAAGAAAAGATCACAGATTCTAAGTCTATAGCGTCTTAGTCGCATGTGACCTTAGAGTATCCACTTAGCAACTATTGCCCTACTAGTAACGACCTTTTTAGTTCTCACATATGTAATTTATAGCAACGTAGAATACTCCTATAGTATTCTGTTCTAATGTTCTTGTTGTAGTGGTGTTGGTAAGTTTTTAGACTTGTTGCAACACTACAATCATCCTTAGGCACATGCTAGTCACTCCTCAAAAAATATAGTTGATCAGGCTATATCCCCTTAGGTTTGACTATATGTCTCTAAGCCTAATTGCAATGTTTAACAATCATAATACTTTTGTTCTGTTCTAGTATGATACTGACACTGGTATGGATAAATGTATATATATACTTAGTTAAATACTTTATTATTTAAAAGTATATATTCTTGGTCAGAGTGTTTTAATCCCGATGTGTTTATAGTTCGTATATCTTTTATGGGTTGATATACTTGATTCACTATAAACCGTGCTCTGATACCAATCTGTCACACCCCAAAACCATGAACGGCGGAAACGTTCTGAGGTGGAGGACGTCATGTACAGTATCACAACAATGCATAATAGTAAAGACAAGCAACAACATCCATTGCATTAATATAATAATTGTAATACAAGCGTGTTGTGTATAGTTTGTAAGACACCAAAAGTATAATCAAAATAAAAGATGAGTCTTGTATGTGCTCCATCTTCTCAAAAGCTTCATCTGTACCTGTCTACTAATGACCTGAGAATACAAGTTATTTTGAAAGAGAGTATCAGCATAAAGCTGGTGAGTTCATAAGTATTTAGTGTCATTGCTTGTATAAAAATGTTTGTAACACATGTGGTGTAGTAACTGATTTCAAATGTTAGTAAATAGTATACTCCCTAGAAAATCCTATATTTTCTAGTAAAAGTAGTCTTCTACCAAGACCCGATTGTTTGTATGTTTGTTCTTTTGTAAATGTGAGGGTTTTCCCCAGTGAAAACTATATGTATGAAAATATAGTTTACTAAAACGAGTATGTGATAGAATCACAAAGTAGTGAAATACAGACTCCAGGTGGTACTAAATGTACAGTACGCCTCGGAGAGTCAAATGTATAGATATGTAGACTACAGGTGGTATTAAATGAACAATACGCCTCGAAAAGTCTATTTTTGCCTTTAATTCTTAATTAATTAATTAAAGGTTTGAATGTGAACTCGTATGTAACCATGCTGATCGACGGCTGAATAACGGATGACCCTCCAGGTCATAAATAGTGAGGTAACATTCTGTAACTCCTTGGCCTTTCGGCTCAGACTGTAGCTAGCAGTCGGGATGTGGGAGTGTCTGTCCCGTATAGATCTATACACACAATGCCCGCTCTCCCTCCAGGAGACTCTGGTTACAAAGTGATAGCACAATAAAGTGTCGTATCGAGAAGTAGTATGTCACATTCTTTTTATAGTATTCAAATGTTTATATAGTATGTCATAGTGTAGTAATGTTTTCTTGTAGTAGTATATAGTGTATTCTCTTGTATATTGTATAACATGTTTTCTTGTATAATGTATAGAGTGTTCTCTCGTAGAGTAGAAAGTGAGTATTGACTCATAACTGTACTGACTCTGGTAGGTGTCATTGTAATAGTAGTAGTGAGTAGCGATCCTTAACTATACCTATTATAGTTAAATAGTAATGTTGGTTGCATGCCTTTGTTACACAAAGGTACTGAACTGAAGTGAAAACTATTATATCCAGCACGTATATATATGATATATAACTAAGAATTCAACGACATTCGGACAAATAACAGTATACCCTAAGTCCACAACCAAACAAGGAACAGGAAATAAGGTGAGCTATCAGTCCTAAGTCCTTCAAGCCTTACTTATATAATTATATTGGTGCAGATATGGATTTGACAATAATATAAGTTTAAAAGAGTTTGAAAACAGTTTTAGCATTTAAAGAGTTTAATAAAAGGTTTGAAAACACTTGAAAATCCATATGTTTGATAGTAATTTGAAAGCAATAGCAAATCTTTCTGTTTATTCTAGTTGTTAATCACATGTGATTAAAGCAATAACTAGAAATGTTCAACTTGTATTCCCCCCCCCATAAAAGCATTTAAAATCATTTCAAAGGTTAAGTAAGGGGTATGAACTCACCTGCAGTGAGTAACTCGAATGAAAGATCGATGTAGGATTGTCGGGTGTCAATTGAAGTCTTGAGCACAAACGAATCCTATTTTTCATGTAATAATAATATATTAAGTGTTACCAACGCCTATGGTTCCAAATAAGGGGTGTATGGCCCTATATTTGAGTGTAAGGCCACAAAATCATGGGTTTTATGTGTGTGTGGCCAGAGTGTGCGGCCAGAGTGTGTGTGCGGCCGCACACTCACTATGAAGTGTGCCAAAACGTGTTTCCAAGCCTTAGGAATGTTCTAGGGAAGGTGTTTTGACCATTGGCTAGCCAGAATGGAAGTTTGTTGCCATATTAGACCCTAAAAGGGGGTGTGCGGCTACACATGATATGTGCGGCCGTACACATGGTGTGTGCGGCTAGAGTGTGCGGCCAGGCCTGTGTGCGGTTGTACACTCCCACCTAAATGTGTCCAAATCAATTCTCCAAGGCTTGGGGATGATCCTAAGAAGGTGTTTTGGTCGATGCTAAGCTTGGATGGGTGTTTAAGCCCATTTTAGGACCAAAAGATATGTGTGCGGTTACACATGATGTGTGTGCGGCCGTACACGCATGAAAATCATATAGAACGATGATTTCATGGATCAAACCCAAGGAAAAGGCTTTCTAATTTGTTGTAGTAACGATCTAAGGATGTTTACTTACTTGTATTGTCGATTGGAGAAGAAAACTTGAAGAACTCTAGAGAGAAAATGTTCCAGCTTTGAAGGAGTGGGAAAAGGGTGTAAGGTTGACTTAGGGGCCTTTATATAGGCTGGAGTGTGAGGCTAAGAGGGTGTGCGGTCGGCTGTGTGCGGCTGGCTGGTCGCACACTCGGGTGTGCGGCCGCACATACCTTGTTTGGTGTGTTTGGCCCGGTTTTGTGATGCTACACACATTCTAACCCTTCCTAAGACTCATATCTTGATTATATTAAGCCTATAGCACTTATATAGACCCAAAACTTTATTATAAAATAGCAAAACGAAGCTAACTTTGATAAAAATAAAGAACGTATAAGTCAGAAATTTCGGGTTGTTACAACATCCTCAGCCAACTTTCTATTGAGGAAAGCAGTTTTGACATCCATTTGCCATATTTCATAATCATGAAATGCAGCAATGGCTAACAATACCCTAATAGACTTAATCTTGGCTACTGGTGAGAAGGTCTCATCATAATCAACTCCTAGAGTTTAAGAAAAGCCCTTTGCAACCAGTCGTGCTTTATAAGTGTGTACATTACCATCCATGTCGGTCTTCTTCTTGAAGATCCACTTGCACCCAACTGTCTTACGACCTGGTACATTGTCAACCAAGTCCCAGACCTGATTGTCATACATGGACTGTATCTCGTTGTCCATTGCCTCTTTCCATTTAGCAGACTTGGGGCCTGCCACGGCTTCCGCATAGCTGTTAGGTTCATCCAGACTTACCAATGTCTCATCACTGATAAGTGTCTCACCTTCCGTAGTAATATGGAAACCATAGTAATGCTCAGGTACATTCCTAACCCTTGTGGAACGCCTCAGAGGTACAATTGGAGGTATAATTGGATCAACAGGAGTTTCCTCCTCAAGTTGACTGCTTGGGTTTGAGGTTCCTTCACCACTTAACTCTTGAATTTCTTCAAGGTCAATTTGCCTCCCACTGTTTCCTTGGCTTATGAACTCTCTTTCTCGAAAGACACCCCTCCTTGCTACAAAGACCACATTCTCACTGGGTCTGTAGAAGAGGTAACCAAAGGATTTTTGTGGGTAGCCGATGAAAATACACCTCTCACTTCGAGGTTCGAGCTTGTCGTGAGTCTCGCGTCTCACGAAAGCCTCGCAACCCCAAATCTTGATGTGGGCTAGACTAGGAACTTTTCCAGTCCACATCTCGTGAGGTGTTTTGGCAACCTTCTTTGTAAGCACCAGATTAAGGATATGGGCGGCAGTCTCTAAGGCATACCCCAAAAATGAGATTGGTAGCGTAGCTCGACTCATCATGGAACGTGTGACATCCCCTAATTTCTCGGCCAGAAAAGACCAATTTAATTTATGCTTTTTAAAATAAAATCAGAGAAATCTTTTCAAAAGATATTGCGGAATAGGTCCCCAATATAAAACATGATAATGTTTATCAAAACCTTTCTTTAAGAAATATATAATTTCCTTTTATATTAAAACCTCGGGATATCATGTTCCGATACAGATCAAAAGCATAAACAAGACATTATAAGCCTTACAACAGTTATTTATAACTACTGGCCTATAATCCATAATTCACTCATCATCATCATCCGACTATGCTCGGGGTCCACTACCTGTAATCATAAAAAGATGAGTGGGTCAGGCTTGGAAGCCTGGTGAGCATATAGGGTTTTCAACCCACAATAAATAATTTATTATGCTTAAACATCAAACAATCAACCCAATTACCCAATCCCCATTGTCTTATTTATTTCTTAAGGATTTACCCTAAGAATCGACTATCACTCATTCCTAAGGATTCATCCTAAGGAATAGGCACGAAGTCCATCGTTGCCCAAGGCCTATACTACAAGCACTAACAACGTCGATCCCCACATACTGATCCTATACAATGATCTTACTAGATCTAGCCTAAAGGATCGATATGAACAACCAACTAACGAAACTGCTTCGGAAATCCCCTAGCAGCAAACAAGGATCGATAAAGATATCGAATGAATGAAATACGTTTAACCACGAACCTTTGTTCGTAAAAGAAAGAACCACAAGACAATTAAGTCAGGGGTAGATACCAATGCCTAGGTTGTGGTCTAAATATCGTGGGGTATGTAGCCCCAGACGCACCCTATCCAGCATCGAACTTTGCCTAGGCTGTGGTCTGAATATCGTGTGGTATATAACCCCCAGACGCACCCTATCCGGCAATGGAAACGCTGACTAATGCCTAGGTTGTGGTCTGAACCCCCAGACTCACCCCTATCCAACATTGGAAATGAAAACACTGACTATGCCTAGGCTGTGGTCTGAATATCATGAGGTATATAACCTCCAGACGCGTCCTATCCGGCATCGGAAACGCTAACTCATGAAGCTCGTCCGATCACTTCATAGAAGAAACAAAGACTCCAAAGCTCTTCAAAATAAGAGTATAGGGAAAATACTAATAAAGTACTCCCGTACGATCCCGTATCTCGACACATAATAGTGTCAAAAAGAAGAACTATCGGATTAACACATAGTTCAAAAACACCTAATGAACATATAGTTCGAGAACACCTTATGAACATATAGTTCAAACATACTTACCGATTACAAGTCTGCTAACGTTCCACTGGACTATCTAAAATAGTCTGTGGCCGTTGTCTATACTCTGCTAGATGACTAGATCATCTTAAACATCGGTACCTCTCATCACTTTTATTTTATCACACATCATCTAATTCATCTACCCATGTTTTACCCAACATATTTGTAGATAAAAATACATATACAGTTTAAAACTTGTATAAAACATCAATTCAACAGTCACCTCAAATAAACAATTAATATATTTACACATAGCACGTATTTTAAGGTAAATACTTCATATCTATGTGTAAGGTGAAAGTAACTATACACTCACTTGATTTAATGAAAATCGGGCAGCAATTCGTTTCCTAAAACGATCGTTTCTAATAAAACCGGGAGTTTTATTGAGAAACCGGGCTCTGCGAAGGGTCGGGCTTCGAAACCGAAAAGATAAATTTTCCGGGTTTCTCGGGCACTTCGTGGCGTGTTCCGGGCGTTGGAAATGATCTCGGGGCATCGGGGGATGTCAAAATGCTAAAAATATTGATTTGGGGGTCAAAAATGGCAAAAGTCTAAAATTCCTCGGCAAGGCTCGCAGGCCTTGTATTTATAGGGCGAGGATGCGAGGTCGGCCGATCAGAAGGGTGAGTCAGCGAGGCAGGTGGCAGCAGCAGCGAAGGCCACGCGGCTCATGCGAAGCTCGGACACGCGTTGCTCCGCAGTTGGTCCAGCGCCTCGGATACGAGGAGTCATTGCACACGCGTCGGATATGCGAGGGCCGAGCCTTCGGTCGAATCAGGAAGCGACACGCCTCGCCAGCTGGCCTCGGGTGACTCAGCAATTCGGACACGTGGCGCGCTACGAGCGAAGGTGACGTGGCATTTCCGGGTGAAGCTCATCCATGCGAAATTTCTCGAATTTTGTGCCAAAATCTTCTAAAATTCATAACTTTCGCATACGAGCTCCTTTTTTGACGTTCTTTATATGCACGCGTAGGAAAATTACGCTCTACAACTTTCGTTTAGACTTCGTCGGCTAATTTTGAATTTAATTTTTCTATTATTATTTTTAACAGACCGGGACAGGAAATCCGTTAAAAATTCATAACTTCTTCATCCGACGTCCGTTTTCGTCAGACTTTTTACCGTTGTGCTACTATTGGTGAGGCCTTCGATTCTTGTTTAGGTCGTGTCGGCTAAAAATCGCTCGATCTAAAATTCGAGTTTTTAGCTGTCTACTGCTAAGCTAAAACTTCGAAAAATCATAACTTCCTCATACAAAGTCAGATTTGGGCATTCTTTTTATACCTACTCTCGGTTTAACGAACACTACAAGTTTCGTTTAGATCACTAAGGCAAAAAAGTAGTTTATCAAAAACTCACTTTTTACGACATTCGGCACCGTACTGGTTTATCGTGAAACTTCGACAGGTCATAACTTCTTTGTTATAACTCGGATTTCGGCATTCTTTATATATCCGTAATCCTTGTCACGCCCACTACAAGTTTCTTAATAGATATCGGCTTTATCTAAAATTTAATTTTTGACGCTCATTTTTATTCTTAATTAATTAAACCCTAATAATTAAGCATAAAACACATAATTCACATAAAATTCACATAATTTCTTTTCATTTCTTCTAAATGAGTTACAAAGGTTAATCTAGACCATTATGTCAATATTAATGCCTAGCCTAGAAACACGGGCGTTACAACTCTCTCCCCCTTAGAATGATTCCGTCCCCGGAATCACACATCAGCAAAAAAATACGGGTAGCGACTCCTCATGTCACTCTCCGTTTCTCTGGTGAGATTGGGCCCATTCGTATGTTTCCAACGCACAAGCACTAAATCGACCATTTTTATATCACAACTTTCTAGTCTTACGGTCAACGATTGCCTCAAGTTCTTTAATCAACCTCTTGTTTTCATCCAACCTTAATTTAGAAATGGGAATTATGTCGGGCACATTTCCCATAATTTTTCTTAAATAACACACACGAAAGGTGTTATGAATACCCTCTAGTTCTTCTGGGTTTTCTAGCTTGTAAGCTTGATTCCCGATTCTCAGAAGAACTTTAAATGGTCCAATAAACCTTGGACTCAACTTTCCCCTTCTACCAAATCTTATAAGTCCCTTCCACGGCGAGACTTTAAGTAAAACCGAATCTCGAACTTCGAATGATATCGGTTGTCTTTTCTTGTCAGCATAGCTCTTTTGAGCAGATAACCTCCTTTCCCTAATCACTTTCAACTTTTCAGCAGTCTGATGGACTATTTCAAGTCCCATAAACTGCTTTTCCTCAGCTTCTAGCCAACGTGACGGCATTCGACACTTTTCCCCATACAAAGCGTGATAAGGTGCCATCTAGATGTTCGAGTGGAAACTATCATTATAGGAAAATTCTACTAGAGGTAAGTGTTTACCCCAGTTACTTTGGAATTCCAGGGTACATGCTCTCAGCATATCCTCCAATGTTTGAATTGTTCGTTCGCTCTGACCATCAGTTTGTTGATGGTAAGTTGTATTCAAACACAACTTGGTACCCAATTCCTCTTATAGACTCCTCCAAAATCTTGAGGTAAAACGGCTGTCACAATCGGATACAATCGTTAACGAAACACCGTGAAGCCTCACATTTTCCTTCACATAAGAATTCGCAAGTTTATCCATAGACCATTTCTCGTTGGCTGCTATGAAATGCGCACTCTTAGTGAAGCGATCAACGACCACCCAAATCATGTCGTGACCGTTCCTTGTTCTGGGCAGTTTAGTCACAAAATCCATAGTGATACCTTCCCATTTACCCATGGGTATAGGCAAAGGTTCTAAACTCCCATACGGTTTCTGATGTTGTGCCTTAACCCTAGAACATGTTACACACTCGGCCACATACTTAAAAACATCGAGCTTCATCGTCGGCCATCAGTAATAGGGTTTTAGGTCCCTATACATTCTTATACTGCCGGGATGAATCGAGTACATGGTCTTGTGAGCTTCTTCCATCAGAAGATCTCTTACTCCTCCCATCTTAGGTACCCAAATCCTATCTTTGAATACCTTCAGTCCTTGACCGTTTGTATCAAACACTAACGTTTTATCCCAGACGTTCCTCCTTTCGGTCATTTTTCTCTAAAGCTTCCTCCTAAGCTTTCTTTTATACTTCCCATTTGTAGAGACAACTTCAATTCTCAACGCTCTTGGCCTCTTCCTTTCAAGATTCACCTTCCGACTGAGAGCATTAGCAACAATACTTGCTTGACCAGGGTGGTAAAGTATCTCACAGTCGTAGTCCTTGAGTAACTCTAGCCAGCGTCGTTGCCTCAATTCATACGCTATCACTTCATCCCTTTGGGTTAGAATACAACCTAACCCAACTTCTTTAACAACGAACGCGATACTTCTATTGATCGCTTTGATCAGCCTTTACTTCAATTCGGCTTAAGTTAACTGCTACATCGAACTTGGTTCTCTGAACCACATAACAAACTCATCGTAGTCGGACTCAATTTGATATGACCACTAGGGTCGGAATAACAATCATCTTCTTAGTTATTACCGAAACGATGGTAACGACAGACTAGAATAAGACGGAATCAATTACGAGTTCCTTGGTAACCTTGTGACTTTCCCTGATCCAAGCGTGAGTCCTGTGCTTGCAGTAGTATAGATCTCTACTACTATTCACACCTACTCATACTCGTCCCAAGTACTGTCTCGCAGTCCCCAAGTCCTAAAATCACAAAACAATTTAACACATACGAATGTGTCCAAATAATCATAGAAATTTTCCTAGACTCTACTAGGACTTCTTCCATGCGTATCTTCAATCATCAGTTCTACTTCGACTCGGTTGGTGATGGAAATTCCAGACGATGGGACAACTTCAAGAATTACACCAATCGTTCCATCATCCTGCCAATCGAAGGTGTACTTCAGACGTACCATACTCCTCTAAACGTTTCATTATTTTATCAAACATATTCTGAGACAAGATACCACTCTTACGATATCTTCTGATAGGTATCATTCACTATCATAAGCTTTTCATTTCCTCCATCTACTAAATTCTCTACGAGTCTTCACCATAACGTTTTGTACACCCAAGCAGACGTTCGGTGTACCAGGTGAGAATTTAAGATAGGAAAGCTTTATTTATGATAGACGTATAAATCTCCTTATTACTTCGAAACGTTTACATGTTAGTTCTAATATCGTAATCGTACGCTTAGAATCCTACACACATAAGGTTTCCAGATCCGGTCGGCAACAGACCATAGATCCGAACAAATAATAGCATCATTATAGCTATAACACAAAACATTTAGCACATAAAAGCATTTTAGGCATCCTTCCTAAAATAAACTAGTGCTCGTGTCTAAAATATGGTAGACACTCATCTCACAATCATCACTTAGCATTCTAAGTTTAAGTCTAGAAATCCTACAATTTCTTAGTTCGCTTAAACTAATGCTCTGATACCAACTGTGACATCCCCTAATTTCTCGGCCAGAAAAGACCAATTTAATTTATGCTTTTTAAAATAAAATCAGAGAAATCTTTTCAAAAGATATTGCGGAATAGGTCCCCAATATAAAACATGATAATGTTTATCAGAACCTTTCTTTAAGAAATATATAATTTCCTTTTATATTAAAACCTCGGGATGTCATGTTCCGATACAGATCAAAAGCAGAAACAAGACATTATAAGCCTTACAACAGTTATTTATAACTACTGGCCTATAATCCATAATTCACTCATCATCATCATCCGACTATGCTCGGGGTCCACTACCTGTAATCATAAAAAGATGAGTGGGTCAGGCTTGGAAGCCTGGTGAGCATATAGGGTTTTCAACCCACAATAACTAATTTATTATGCTTAAACATCAAACAATCAACCCAATTACCCAATCCCCATTGTCTTATTTATTTCTTAAGGATTTACCCTAAGAATCGACTATCACTCATTCCTAAGGATTCATCCTAAGGAATAGGCACGAAGTCCATCGTTGCCCAAGGCTTATACTACAAGCACTAACAACGTCGATCCCCACATACTGATCCTATACAATGATCTTACTGGATCTAGCCTAAAGGATCGATATGAACAACCAACTAACGAAACTGCTTCGGAAATCCCCTAGCAGCAAACAAGGATCGATAAAGATATCAAATGAATGAAATACGTTTAACCACGAACCTTTGTTCGTAAAAGAAAGAACCACAAGACAATTAAGTCAGGGGTAGATATCAATGCCTAGGCTGTGGTCTAAATATCATGGGGTATGTAGCCCCAGACGCACCCTATCCAGCATCGAACTTTGCCTAGGCTGTGGTCTGAATATCGTGAGGTATATAACCCCCAGACGCACCCTATCCGGCAATGGAAACGCTGACTAATGCCTAGGTTGTGGTCTGAACCCCCAGACTCACCCCTATCCAACATTGGAAATGAAAACACTGACTAATGCCTAGGCTGTGGTCTGAATATCATGAGGTATATAACCTCCAGACGCGTCCTATCCGGCATCAGAAACGCTAACTCATGAAGCTCGTCTGATCACTTCATAGAAGAAACAAAGACTCCAAAGCTCTTCAAAATAAGAGTATAGGGAAAATACTAATAAAGTACTCCCGTACGATCCCGTATCTCGACACATAATAGTGTCAAAAAGAAGAACTATCGGATTAACACATAGTTCAAAAACACCTAATGAACATATAGTTCGAGAACACCTTATGAACATATAGTTCAAACATACTTACCGATTACAAGTCTGCTAACGTTCCACTGGACTATCTAAAATAGTCTGTGGCCGTTGTCTATACTCTGCTAGATGACTAGATCATCTTAAACATCGGTACCTCTCATCACTTTTATTTTATCACACATCATCTAATTCATCTACCCATGTTTTACCCAACATATTTGTAGATAAAAATACATATACAGTTTAAAACTTGTATAAAACATCAATTCAACAGTCACCTCAAATAAACAATTAATATATTTACACATAGCACGTATTTTAAGGTAAATACTTCATATCTATGTGTAAGGTGAAAGTAACTATACACTCACTTGATTTAATGAAAATCGGGCAGCAATTCGTTTCCTAAAACGATCGTTTCTAATAAAACCGGGAGTTTTATTGAGAAACCGGGCTCTGCGAAGGGTCGGGCTTCGAAACCGAAAAGATAAATTTTCCGGGTTTCTCGGGCACTTCGTGGCGTGTTCCGGGCGTTGGAAATGATCTCGGGGCATCGGGGGATGTCAAAATGCTAAAAATATTGATTTGGGGGTCAAAAATGGCAAAAGTCTAAAATTCCTCGGCAAGGCTCGCAGGCCTTGTATTTATAGGGCGAGGATGCAAGGTCGGCCGATCAGAAGGGCGAGTCAGCGAGGCAGGTGGCAGCAGCAGCGAAGGCCACGCGGCTCATGCGAAGCTCGGACACGCGTTGATCCGCAGTTGGTCCAGCGCCTCGGATACGAGGAGTCATTGCACACGCGTTGGATATGCGAGGGCCGAGCCTTCGGTCGAATCAGGAAGCGACACGCCTCGCTAGCTGGCCTCGGGTGACTCAGCAATTCGGACACGTGGCGCGCTACGAGCGAAGGTGACGTGGCATTTCCCGGTGAAGCTCATCCATGCGAAATTTCTCGAATTTTGTGCCAAAATCTTCTAAAATTCATAACTTTCGCATACGAGCTCTGTTTTTGACGTTCTTTATATGAACGCGTAGGTAAAATTACGCTCTACAACTTTCGTTTAGACTTCGTCGGCTAAATTTGAATTTAATTTTTATATTATTATTTTTAACAGACCGGGACAGGAAATCCGTTAAAAATTCATAACTTCTTCATCCGACGTCCGTTTTCGTCAGACTTTTTACCGTTGTGCTACTATTGGCGAGACCTTCGATTCTTGTTTAGGTCGTGTCGGCTAAAAATCACTCGATCTAAAATTCGAGTTTTTAGCTGTCTACTGCTAAGCTGAAACTTCGAAAAATCATAACTTCCTCATACGAAGTCAGATTTGGGCATTCTTTTTATACCTACTCTCGGTTTAACGAACACTACAAGTTTCGTTTAGATCACTAAGGCAAAAAAGTAGTTTATCAAAAACTCACTTTTTACGACATTCGGCACCGTGCCGGTTTATCGTGAAACTTCGACAGGTCATAACTTCTTTGTTATAACTCGGATTTCGGCATTCTTTATATATCCGTAATCCTTGTCACGCCCACTACAAGTTTCTTAATAGATATCGGCTTTATGTAAAATTTAATTTTTGACGCTCATTTTTATTCTTAATTAATTAAACCCTAATAATTAAGCATAAAACACATAATTCACATAAAATTCACATAATTTCTTTTCATTTCTTCTAAATGAGTTACAAAGGTTAACCTAGACCATTATGTCAATATTAATGCCTAGCCTAGAAACACGGGCGTTACAGAACGAACCATGTCCAACAAGGTTCGATTACGCCTCTCAGCTACACCATTCAACTGTGGTGTCCTGGGAGGTGTCAACTGTGAGACAACCCCACATTCCCTCAGATAGTCGAGGAACTCAGTACTAAGATACTCACCACCGCGATCGGATCGAAGCATCTTAATGCTCCTGCCCAATTGAATCTCGACTTCCTGTTTAAACTCTTTAAACCTTTCGAAAGTCTCTGACTTATGCTTGATTAAGTAGACATATCGATATCTACTATATTCATCTGTAAAAGTCACATAATAACGATTAGCATCTCTTGTGGCAGTTTTGAAGGGTCCACACACATCTGTATGCACTAGATCCAACAAACCTTCACCCCTAGCACAAGAACCTGTGAAGGGTGACTTTGTCATTTTTCCAAGTAAGCATGATTCACAACTATCATCTGACTTTAGGTCAAATGATTCCAAAACTCCATCCTTTTGGAGTTGGCCTATGCGTTTCTTGCTTACATGTCCAAGACGACAATGCCATAATGCTTTATCCAAGTTATTATCATTAGTAGAATCAATACACAACACATTATTTCCGAAATTATCTACAACAGACACAACTTTATACACACCATCACAAGGTAATGCTTTAAAATAAAACACATTATTAAAGAAAGCATTTATTCCACCAATTTCATTATCAAAGGAAAAGGTAAAACCTTGTTTGTACAAAGCATGAAACGAAATAACATTTCTTGCCATTTCTAGTGAATAACAACATTTATGCAAATCTAAAGTAAACCCACTACTTAGCAACGAAGTATAAACTCCAATCTTGGTGACAGATGAAACTTTCCTATTTCCCATGATCAAGTTTATCTTTCCATGCTCCACATTCTTACTTCTTCTTAGTCCCTGCAAATCAGAACAAATATGAATACCGCAACCGGTATCAAGGACCCAAGAGTTAGAATAGGGTGAGTTATTAGATAAGATAGTGTAAATACCTGCATGGTTGGGTTTCACTTTCCCATCCTTCAAATCTTGCTGGTACTTTGGGTAGTTCTGCTTCCAGTGCGCCTTTTCATGGCAATAGAAGCATTCAGCCTCTTTGGGATCAGAAGAAGGTGTAACGAAGCCTTTCTTGGTTCCACTAGAAGAGGAGCCATCAAGAGTCTTAACCTTGGTACCCTTCGAAGGGTTCTTCCTCTTCTTCCCTCTACCTTTCCCGATTGCCAGGACAGGTGCTGAGTTTGGAGTAGTAGTAGGAATGGTCACAACCGACTTACATTTGAGACCTGATTTTGCGGTCTTTAGGAGTCCTTGAAGTTTGCTGAGGGTGACTTCTTCCTTGTTCATGTGATATGTCATGCGGAATTGATCATAACACGATGGTAAGGAGTGCAAAATAATATCTATTGGCAACTCCTCTGGGAAGTTCACATTCAGCTTCATCAAACGGTCCACATACCTTTGCATTTTCTGCATGTGGCTTGTGATGGGTTCACCATCTTTCACTTGGGTTGTGATCATAGAGGAGATGATTTCATATCGCTCTTGACGAGCACTCTGATGGTAGCGGTCCATCAAATCATGGTGCATCTCAAAAGGATAGTAGTCCTCATAGGACTTTTGGAGCTCGGTTGTCATAGTGGCCATCATGATGCATGCCACTTTGGTAGCATCTCTTTCATGTGCCTCATATTCAGCAAACTCCTCAGGATTAGCAGTTGGCTCAGGTATCTTAAGCTCCTTGTCGAGAACATATTCCTTGTTCTCGTATCGAGTGACCATCCTGATGTTTCTAATCCAGTCAGTAAAGTTGGATCCATCAAAGATGACTCTCCCACAAAGGTTCATGAGAGAGAAGGAGCCAGTAGGGTTTGAGCCAGGAGCAACATTGTTGGAAGACATCTGAAAAGAAGAAAACAAGTTTAGTTTAGATATAGAGAAAGTCCTTAATAAAACACCCAAATGTAATATTAAGGCTAGGATCCAATCACAATATATTATAACTTAGAAGAGGGATGCCGTAATCCAAGCTATAACGTATTTGAAAGGTAGGTGAATGACGATTCACCAATTTCCACCATGAAAACGAAATATAAATTATTAGGTTTTATTTGGTTTTTAGACATTCCAAGATTCTTTTGAGATTCATTGAACTTTTCAATGGCATGTTTCAATCTCGAGTGTGCCCTTCATGTTTTGTGACTGGGATATCGAGGATCACAAAACAAGGTGTGAAGTAACCATGCAAATTACTTGGTACCCTTAATGTTTTTCACTTAATCGATGTGTCGGTAAACCACACACGCTCCACCGACCTTATGAAAAACCTTAAGTCACCCTTTGCCTACCTTGTTAAGTCCAAGTTAGTGTGCCGGTAAACCACACACGCTCCATCAACGACTTAAACAAAGTGCAAAGTGTAATTTCATGGATTAGCACCTTATTCATATTTTTCCTAAAGTAACTAAGATTGGGAATTTATAAAACATTTAGTTACTTTATAATAATCATTATACTTTTTAATGAGAATTTTAAGTCACTGTCCTACCCGTTCGGCTAACGACCCTCCACCAGTCAAGGAAGCGGTGGGTGAGAGTGGACACCCATTAAGCTGCCATTTTATAGGCAACAATCTTATACCCCCCTTATAGACCGGCTTCGTGAATGAGGCCTACTAACGGTAAAACGACTTGATCTTATATATATATATATATATATATATATATATATATATATATATTATTAAACTTATAATATTATAAAGTATAAGGGTTGAATTTTAACTTTTAAAATTCTAGGGGTTGGAACTAAAGTTAATTAGATGACTTTACATGTTCCAAAACTTGAGGGCAAGTTTTGTAACTTTTAAAAACTCTTCAATTCATAACTTATGAGATTAATTGGTTCATTAAAATGAGTGACTCTTCATTTTATGTAACCTATGTGTTTCTTTAATGGTCATTAAAAGATAAAACTTTTGGTAATCCATAACTTGAGGACAAATTATGGATTCCATTAACACACGTGATGATCAAGAATTAAGACTAGCAAGAAGTTACAAATAATTCCTATGATCATCTAAACTCATAAGAACATGAATATGAAGATCAAAATTTCAAGAACACATAAAATCATGGAATTTTGATATTAGCCATTGTAAATGGATTAGAACAACCATTACACCATCTAAAACAAGTTTAATAACACCAAAACAGTTTAGGGTAATGTTTCTAGTCCATTTCCATTAGCAAAAGTCGAAAAACTGCATTCTGAGGCTTCTACTCGTCAAGTGCACGGACCTACTCGACGAGTAGGATGAGTTTGGTCATGGACTCGGCGAGTCCCCCCATGGACTCGGCGAGTTCATGTGTCAGAATGCATAAAAACGAGTTTTTTCACAATTTTGCATCAAGTATCAAAACAAACAAGCCTAGGCTCTGATACCACTGAAGGGATTTGAGCAATTCTAACACTCCTAAGTGTACATGCAACCCTACAAAACCTTGGATCTATGTTTGTCTAAAATACATGCAAAATACTTTTTCCAAGGTTCATAAACCTATCTAGCATACATGGGGAACTTTATAATATAAAAGATAGCTAGAATTACATACCTTGTAGTTGTTATGATTCCTTGAAACCTTGAGAGCCTAGCACCCTGTGACATCCCCTAATTTCTCGGCCAGAAAAGACCGATTTAATTTATGCTTTTTAAAATAAAATCAGAGAATCTTTTTAAAAGATGTTGCGGAATTGGTCCCCAAAAACAAAATATGATAAAAGTTTGTCAAAACCTTTCTTTAAGAAATATATAATTTCCTTTTATATCAAAACCTCGGGATGTCATGTTCTGATACAGATCAAAAACATAAACAAGACATTATAAGCCATACAACAGTTATTCATAACTACTGGCCTATAATCCATAAATCACTCGTCATCATCATCTGACTATGCTCGGGGTCCTCTACCTATAATATAAACAGCTGAGTGGGTCAGGCTTGGAGGCCTGGTGAGCATATAGGGTTTTCAACCCACAATACATAATTTAATATGCTTAAACATCAATCAATCAACTGAATTACCCCAACCCCATTATCTTATTTATTTCTTAAGGGTTTACCCTAAGAATCAACTATCACTCCTTCCTAAGCATTCATCCTAAGGAATAGACACAAAGTCACCTCGTCACCGGGGTTTATACAACAGGCACTAAGTCCATAGCTGCCAAGGTTTATTCAACATGTGCTAAGTTCATAGCTCTCATTTATTGACAATATTATTTACAAGTATTCCCCCCTGCAATGCATGTTAATGGGTTTTTAGAGTACATCAAATGAACATATAGTTCATTACACCTACAGGTTGCGGGCCTGCTAGTGTTCCACAGACTGTCTAGAATAGTCTAGGGTTGTCATCCATACTCTGCTGAATGACGGGGGCCAACATTTTGGGTAAGTGATTCTCTCAAATTTCACCACTCACCCTCAACTCATGATCAATATTACTGATCATCTCCTTTATCCAACTCACCTTTCATCACACCCACTATTTCATCTACCCATGTTTTACCCAATATATATTCACACAGCACGTATTTTATGTAAAATACTTCATATCTATGTGTAAGGTGAAAGTAACTACACACTCACTTGATTTAATGAAAATCGGGCAGCAATTCGTTTCCTAAAACGATCGTTTCTAATAAAACCGGGAGTTTTATTGAGAAACTGGGCTCTGCGAAAGGTCGGGCTTCAAAACCGAAAAGATAAATTTTCCGGGCATCTCGGGCACTTCGTGGCGTATTCCGGGGGTTATAAATGATACCGGGGCTTCGAGGGAAGTTGAAATGAAAGAAATATTGAAAAAAGGGCTAAAAATGACAAGTTTTCAAAGTTTACCCGGGAGGTCTCGCACCCTCCTATTTATAGGGCCGAGCCTCCTGATCCAACGGCTGAGAAGAAGCCACGCATCGCAGATCCGAGCGCTCGCAGGGAAAGCTCGCACATGGTTGCGCATGCGAGGGTCTCGCTGGAGGCTTCTGATTGGACCGCTTCAGACAGCTGGTGTGACACGCGTCGGGGCGAGGTAAGGCGGCTTCGGATGGAGGAGTCACCTGGCACGCGTCGGACTCTCGGCTGCACACGCGTCACTCCTCGGATGCTTCCACGACTTCGGTGACTCATCAGAATTACGCTCTACAACTTTCGTTTAGACTTCGTCGGCTAATTTTGACTTTAATTTTTATATTATTATTTTTAACAGATCGGGACGGGAAATCCGTTAAAAATTCATAACTTCTTCATCCGACGTCCATTTTCATCAGACTTTTTACCGTTGTCCTACTATTTACGAGACCTTCGATTCTCGTTTAGGTTGTGTCGGCTAAAAATCACTCGATCTAAAATTCGAGTTTTTAGCTGTCTACTGCTAAGTTGAAACTTCGAAAAATCATAACTTCCTCATACGAAGTCAGATTTGGGCGTTCTTTTTATACATACTCTCGGTTTAACGAGCACTACGAGTTTCGTTTAGATTACTAAGGCTAAAAAGTAGTTTATCAAAAACTCACTTTTTACGACATTCAGCACCGAGCCGGTTTATCGTAAAACTTCGACAGGTCATAACTTCTTCGTTATAACTCGGATTTCGGCATTCTTTATATATCCGTAATCCTTGTCACGCCCACTACAAGTTTCTTAATAAATATCGGCTTTATCTAAAATTTAATTTTTGACGCTCATTTTTATTTTTAATTAATTAAACCTTAATAATTAAGCATAAAACACATAATTTACATAATATTCACATAATTCCTTTTCATTTCTTCTAAATGAGTTACAAAGGTTAACCTAGACCATTATGCCAATATTAATGCCTAGCCTAGAAACATGGGTATTAGAACTCTCTCCCCCTTAGGATGATTTCGTCCCCGGAATCATACAACGACAAACAAGTACGGGTAGCGACTCACCATGTCACTCTCCGTTTCCCAGGTGGGATTTGGCCCATTTATATGTTTCCAACGCACAAGCACTAAATCGACTATCTTACGTTACAACTTCTTAGTCTTACGGTCAACGATTGCCTCAGGTTCTCCAATTAACCTCTTGTTCTCCTCCAATCTTAATTCAGAAATGGGAATTATGTCGGGCACACCTCCCGTGAACTTTCTCAAATAACACATATGACAGGTGTTATGAATACCCTCTAGTTCTTCCGGTAATTCTAGCTTGTAAGCTTGATTCCCGATCCTCTGAAGAACTTTTAAATGGTCCAATAAACCTTGGACTCAACTTTCCCCTTCTACCAAATCTTATAAGTCCCTTCTACAACGAGACTTTAAGTAAAACCGAATCTCCAACTTCGGATGATGTCGGTTGTCTTTTATTGCCAGCATGGCTCTCTTGAGCAGCTAACCTCCTTTCCCTAATCACTTTCAACTTTTCAGCAGTCTGATGGACTATTTCAAGTCCCATAAACTGCTTTTTCCCAGCTTCCAGTCAACATGATGGCGTTCGACACTTTTCTCCATACAAAGCGTGATAAGGTGCCATCTAGATGTTCGAGTGGAAACTTTTATTATAGGAAAATTCTACTAAAGGTAAATGTTCATCCCAGTTACCTTGGAATTCCAGGGTACATGCTCTCAGCATATCCTTTAACGTTTGAATCGTTCATTTGCTCTTACCATCGGTTTGTGGATGGTAAGCTGTATTCAAACACAACTTGGTACCCAATTCCTCTTACAGACTCCTCCAACACCTTGAGGTAAAACGGCTGTCACGATCGGATACAATCGTTAATGGAACACCGTGAAACCTCACAATTTCCTTCACATAAGAATTCGCAAGTTTATCGATAGACCTTTTCTCGTTGGCTGCTATGAAATGCGCACTCTTAGTGAAGCGATCAACGACCACCTAAATCATGTCGTGACCGTTCCTTGTTCTGGGCAGTTTAGTCACAAGATCCATAGTGATATCTTCCCATTTACCCATGGGTACAGGTAAAGGTTCTAAACTCCCATACAGTTTCTGATGTTGTGCCTTAGCCCTAGCACAAGTTACACACTCGGCCACATACTTAGCAACATCGAGCTTCATCGTCGGCCACTAGTAATAGGGTTTTAGATCCCTATACATTTTCGTACTGCCGGGATGAATCGAGTACATGGTTTTGTGAGCTTCTTCCATCAGAAGATTTCTTACTCCTCCCGCCTTAGGTACCCAAATCCTATCTTTGAATACCTTCAGTCCTTGACCGTTTGTATCAAACACCAACGTTTTGTCCAAACGTTCCTCCTTTCGTTCATTTCTCTCTAAAGCTTCCTCTTGAGCTTTCTTTATACTTTCCACAATTGTCGAGACAACTTTAATCCTCAACGCTCTTGGCCTTTTCTTTTCAAGATTTACCTTCCGACTGAGAGCACCAGCAACAACATTTGCTTTACCAGGGTGGTAAAGTATCTCACAGTCGTAGTCCTTGAGTAACTCTAGCCAGCGTCGTTGCCTCATGTTCAAATCCTTTTCCATATCTTTAAGGCGAACACTACCGCTGTGAACTCCAGACCATGAGTGGGGTAGTTCTTTTCATGCTCCTTTAATTGCCTCGATCCATTCGCCATCACTTTATCCCTTTGGGTCAGAACAGAACCTAACCCAACCCCAGAGGCATCACTATAAACTGTGAAGTCATCAACTCCTTCAGGTAACGAAAGAATCGGTGCTTCACACAACGTCTTCTTTAACTTCTCAAAGCTTCCTATGCTTCTCATTCCATGTATAGACAACTCCTTTATGGGTCAAAGCTGTCAATGGAGTCGTGATCGAAGAAAAGCCTTGGATACATCAGCGATAATATCCAGCAAATCCTAAAAAGCTTCAGATCTCCATAGGACTTTCGATTGTAACCTTTGAGTTACAAAATAAATCCTTATTGAGGACTCCTTCCTCTTCTTGGAATAAGTACTTTCCTTCTATTATTGTAACAGACCGATGGGTCATGTTCTAATGATCTCTCATTGTATACTGCACTACTTAGACTCAGATCTCCTAGGGATAAATTTCGGAACAAACTATACCTTCCTTCATGTTTTAATGTGATACAATCACAGTTCACATGTATCATTTCTAACTACCAACTTCTTTAACAATGAGTGCGATACTTCTATTGATCTCTTTGATCATCTTTCACTTCAATCTTCTGGCTTAAGTCAACTACTACATCGAACTTGGTTCTCTGAACCACATAATAAACTCATATTAGTCGGACTCGATTCGATATAACCTCTATGGTCAGAATAACAATCATCTTCTTAGTCATTACCGAAACGATGGTAACGACAAACTAGAACAAGACGGAATCAAATAATAGCTCCTTGGTAACCTTGTGACTTTCCCTGATCCAAGTCCGAGTCATGTGCTTCCAGTAGTATAGATCTCTACTACTATTCACACCTACTCATACTCGTCCCAAGTACGGTCTCGCAGTCCCCAAGTCCTAAAATCACAAAACAATTTAACACATACGAATGTGTCCAATTAATCATAAAATTTTCCTAGACTCTACTAGGACTTCTTCCATGCGTATCTTCAGTCATCAATTCTGCTTCAACTTGGTTGGTGATGGAAATTCCAAATGATGGGACAAATTCAGGAATTACACCAACCATTCCATTTATCAGATGACAAAACCAGGGTTTATATTATTTCCTTGAAACGATTACACAAAGGTTCAAGTTTACCCTATACTATGCCTCTAATAGGCTAAACCACTTGTTACTATTCACATTATTACTTCGTAACTTGATCTTCGGGTATCAAGTCTTTACTTCTACTTCCTAGCATTATTAATTGCTTCGTCAAGGATATTCTGAAATTCCCTTGGCGTTGGCGGTGCACTTGGCCTTGTTACTTCATTGTTCTTCGGACAGTTCTTGGAAATATGACCTTGTTCTTTACATACATAACACACCTCCTTGGGAATCGTACACTTATTGGCGTAATGCCCTATTTCTCCACACCTAAAGCACTTCACCTTCCCGTCACAATTCCCAGAGTGTTTATTTTTGCACTTTCCGCACCATCTTCCTTTACCTCTTCTTTTGCCAAACCTTGAGGATATGTTGCTCTTGATGGACCTTGAAGACCCCTCAAGTTTCCTCTTCTTGCCAACTTCAATCTTGTTGGCGGTCCTGTCATTGATCATATCTTCAACAGACTTGGCAACCCTGATAATTGCCTCGAGAACAGATGTCTGACATACTGGCACAGTAAGTTCATCCTTACTTTGTTGAAGTAAACGTTTTGTTTCTTCCATCTGTTCATCCAACATCGTACGTACCATTGCCTGCACCCCAGCCATCGTGATTGGCTCAGGATGTGGATTATCGCTTCCGAATCCACTTTGAGTACTCGCCATTTCGATCTATACACCAATCGTAGGTGAATTTAGATCTTCATTTTCGATAGGCGTTAAGTCTTCGTTATTACTCCGAAACGCTTATATGTTAGTTCTAATATCGTAGTCATACGTTTAGAATCCTACACACATAAGGTTTCCAGATCCGGTCGGCAACAGACCATAGATCCGAACAAATAATGGCATATATGGCAAACATATAGCATTTAGCACATAATAGCATTTTAGGCATCCTTCCTAAAATAAACTAGTGCTCGTGTCTAAAATATGACAGACACTCATCTCACAATCATCACTTAGCATTCTAAGTTTAAGTCTAGAAATCCTACAATTTCTTAGTTCGCTTAAACTAATGCTCTGATACCAACTGTGACATCCCCTAATTTCTCGGCCAGAAAAGACCGATTTAATTTATGCTTTTTAAAATAAAATCAGAGAATCTTTTTAAAAGATGTTGCGGAATTGGTCCCCAAAAACAAAATATGATAAAAGTTTGTCAAAACCTTTATTTAAGAAATATATAATTTCCTTTTATATCAAAACCTCGGGATGTCATGTTCCGATACAGATCAAAAGCATAAACAAGACATTATAAGCCTTTCAACAGTTATTCATAACTACTGGCCTATAATCCATAAATCACTCGTCATCATCATCCGACTATGCATGGGGTCCTCTACCAGTAATATAAACAGCTGAGTGGGTCAGGCTTGGAAGCCTGGTGAGCATATAGGGTTTTCAACCCACAATACATAATTTAATATGCTTAAACATCAATCAATCAACCGAATTACCCCAACCCCATTATCTTATTTATTTCTTAAGGGTTTACCCTAAGAATCAACTATCACTCCTTCCTAAGGATTCATCCTAAGGAATAGACACAAAGTCACCTCGTCACCGGGGTTTATACAACAGGCACCAAGTCCATAGTTGCCAAGGTTTATTCAACATGTGCTAAGTTCATAGCTCTCATTTATTGACAGTATTATTTACAGGTATTCCCTCCCCCTGCAATGCATGTTAATGGGTTTTTAGAGTACATCAAGTGAACATATAGTTCATTACACCTACAGGTTGCGGGCCTGCTAGTGTTCCACAGACTATCTAGAATAGTCCAGGGTTGTCATCCATACTCTGCTGAATGACGGGGGCCAACATTTTGGGTAAGTGATTCTCTCAAATTTCACCACTCACCCTCAACTCATGATCAATATTACTGATCATCTCCTTTATCCAACTCACCTTTCATCACACCCACTATTTCATCTACCCATGTTTTACCCAACATTTTTCGTAGATAAAAATACATATACAGTTTAAATTATTTAAAAACCTGTATAAATCATTCCTTCGACACCCATCTCAAATAAACAAACAATATATATTCACACAGCACGTATTTTATGTAAAATACTTCATCTCTATGTGTAAGGTGAAAGTAACTACACACTCACTTGATTTAATGAAAATCAGGCAGCAATTCGTTTCCTAAAACGATCGTTTCTAATAAAACCGGGAGTTTTATTGAGAAACCGGGCTCTGCGAAAGGTCGGGCTTCAAAACCGAAAAGATAAATTTTCTGGGCTTCTCAAGCACTTCGTGGCGTATTCCGAGGGTTATAAATGATACCGGGGTTTCGAGGGAAGTTGAAATGAAAGAAATATTGAAAAAATGGCTAAAAATGAAAAGTTTTCAAAGTTTACCCGGGAGGTCTCGCACCCTCCTATTTATAGGGTCGAGCCTCCTGATGCAACGTCTGAGAAGAAGCCACGCATCGCAGATCCGAGCGCTCGCACGGAAGGCTCGCACGTGGGGTTGCACATGGCTTCGCATACGAGGGCCTCGCTGGAGGCTTCTGATTGGACCGCTTCGGACAGCTGGTGCGACACGCGTCGGGGCGAGGTAAGGCGGCTTCGGATGGAGGAGTCACCTGGCACGCGTCGGACTTTCGGCTGCACACGCATCACTCCTCGGATGCTTCCACGGCTTCGGTGACTCATTAGAATTTCGGACACGTGGCACCTGCGAGGCGAGGACACGTGGCCGAAGTCCACCTATGCGAAATTCCTCGGTTTTGGGGATGTTTTATCGTTTTTCGTGCCAAAACTTCTAAAATCCATAACTTTCGCATACGAGCTCCGTTTTTGACGTTCTTTATATCCACACGTAGGTAAAATTACGCTCTACAACTTTCGTTTAGACTTCGTCGGCTAATTTTGAATTTAATTTTTATATTATTATTTTTAACAGATCGGGACAGGAAATCCGTTAAAAATTCATAACTTCTTCATCCGACGTCCGTTTTCATCAGACTTTTTACCGTTGTGCTACTATTTATGAGACCTTCGATTCTCGTTTAGGTTGTGTCGGCTAAAAATCACTCGATCTAAAATTCAAGTTTTTAGCTGTCTACTGCTAAGCTGAAACTTCGAAAAATCATAACTTCCTCATATGAAGTCAGATTTGGGCGTTCTTTTTATACATACTCTCGGTTTAACGAGCACTACGAGTTTCGTTTAGATTACTAAGGCTATCTAGCATACATGGGGAACTTTATAATATAAAAGATAGCTAGAATTACATACCTTGTAGTTGTTATGATTCCTTGAAACCTTGAGAGCCTAGCACCCTGTGACATCCCCTAATTTCTCGGCCAGAAAAGACCGATTTAATTTATGCTTTTTAAAATAAAATCAGAGAATCTTTTTAAAAGATGTTGCGGAATTGGTCCCCAAAAACAAAATATGATAAAAGTTTGTCAAAACCTTTCTTTAAGAAATATATAATTTCCTTTTATATCAAAACCTCGGGATGTCATGTTCCGATACAGATCAAAAACATAAATAAGACATTATAAGCCTTACAACAGTTATTCATAACTACTGGCCTATAATCCATAAATCACTCGTCATCATCATCTGACTATGCTCGGGGTCCTCTACCTATAATATAAACAACTGAGTGGGTCAGGCTTGGAAGCCTGGTGAGCATATAGGGTTTTCAACCCACAATACATAATTTAATATGCTTAAACATCAATCAATCAACCGAATTACCCCAACCCCATTATCTTATTTATTTCTTAAGGGTTTACCCTAAGAATCAACTATCACTCCTTCCTAAGCATTCATCCTAAGGAATAGACACAAAGTCACCTCGTCACCGGGGTTTATACAACAGGCACTAAGTCCATAGCTGCCAAGGTTTATTCAACATGTGCTAAGTTCATAGCCCTCATTTATTGACAATATTATTTACAAGTATTCCCCCCTGCAATGCATGTTAATGGGTTTTTAGAGTACATCAAATGAACATATAGTTCATTACACCTACAGGTTGCGGGCCTGCTAGTGTTCCACAGACTGTCTAGAATAGTCTAGGGTTGTCATCCATACTCTGCTGAATGACGGGGGCCAACATTTTGGGTAAGTGATTCTCTCAAATTTCACCACTCACCCTCAACTCATGATCAATATTACTGATCATCTCCTTTATCCAACTCACCTTTCATCACACCCACTATTTCATCTACCCATGTTTTACCCAACATTTTTCGTAGATAAAAATACATATACAATTTAAATTATTTAAAAACCTGTATAAATCATTCCTTCGACACCCATCTCAAATAAACAAACAATATATATTCACACAGCACGTATTTTATGTAAAATACTTCATATCTATGTGTAAGGTGAAAGTAACTACACACTCACTTGATTTAATGAAAATCGGGCAGCAATTCGTTTCCTAAAACGATCGTTTCTAATAAAACCGGGAGTTTTATTGAGAAACCGGGCTCAGCGAAAGGTCGGGCTTCAAAACCGAAAAGATAAATTTTTCGGGCTTCTCGGGCACTTTGTGGCGTATTACGGGGGTTATAATTAATATCGGGGCGGCGAGGGAAGTTGAAATGAAAGAAATATTGAAAAAAGGGCTAAAAATGACAAGTTTTCAAAGTTTACCCGGGAGGTCTCGCACCCTCCTATTTAGAGGGCCGAGCCTCCTGATCCAACGGCTGAGAAGAAGCCACGCATCGCAGATCCGAGGGCTCGCAGGGAAGGATCGCACGTGGGCTCGCACATGGCTGCGCATGCGAGGGCCTTGCTGGAGGCTTCTGATTGGACCGCTTCAGACAGCTGGTGCGACACACGTCGGGGCGAGGTAAGGCGGCTTCGGATGGAGGAGTCACCTGGCACGCGTCGGACTCTCGGCTGCACACGCGTCACTCCTCGGATGCTTCCACGACTTCGGTGACTCATCAAAATTTCGGACACGTGGCACCTACGAGGCGAGGATACGTGGCCGAAGTCCACCTATGCGAAATTCCTCGATTTTGGGGATTTTTTCTCGTTTTTCGTGCCAAAACTTCTAAAATCCATAACTTTCGCATACTAGCTCCGTTTTTGACGTTCTTTATGTGCACGCGTAGGTAAAATTACGCTCTACAACTTTCGTTTAGACTTCGTCGGCTAATTTTGATATAATTTTTATATTACTATTTTTAACAGACCGGGACAGGAAATCCGTTAAAAATTCATAACTTCTTCATCCGACGTCCGTTTTCATCAGACTTTTTACCGTTGTGCTGCTATTTACGAGACCTTCGATTCTCATTTAGGTTGTGTCGGCTAAAAATCACTTGATCTAAAATTCGAGTTTTTAGCTGTCTACTGCTAAGCTGAAACTTCGAAAAATCATAACTTCCTCATACGAAGTCAGATTTGGGCGTTCTTTTTATACATATTCTCGGTTTAACGAGCACTACAAGATTCGTTTAGATTACTAAGGCTAAAAAGTAGTTTATCAAAAACTCACTTTTTATGACATTCAACACCGAGCCGGTTTATCGTGAAACTTCGACAGGTCATAACTTCTTCGTTATAACTCGTATTTCGGCATTCTTTATATATCCGTAATCCTTGTCACGCCCACTACAAGTTTCTTAATAGATATCGGCTTTATCTAAAATTTAATTTTTGACGCTCATTTTTATTCTTAATTAATTAAACCTTAATAATTAAGCATAAAACACATAATTCACATAATATTCACATAATTCCTTTTCATTTCTTCTAAATGAGTTACAAAGGTTAACCTAGACCATTATGTCAATATTAATGCCTAGCCTAGAAATACGGGCATTACACACCCCAAGTGTGATGCCTCAAATGTTTCACACAACACCAAATGTTTTGGAATAACTTTGAGAGATATGTAGAACACTTGAAAATCAGCCTAGCCCTCTTGCAACTTCTTGTGTAACCAATTTTTGGTGTATGACATGTTCTTTATATAGTGTGTCACATCTAGGGTTACACCATGTAAACCCTAATGTGACACGACTCTTCATTTCCATGACCCATGGGTTTGTAACTCCCATGGAGCCTCCATGGAGCATCCAATGGGTTTAACCCAACTTGATAATCCATGGAGCCTTTTAGCCCACTATACAAGTTATGGATGATTTACATAATCAACCCATATATTTAACTAGTTATCTTTTGATCACTTAATTAATTCCAAATTAATTCTTGATCAATACTAATTAAATAATACTATTAATATATTAGAACTTATAATATATTAATATCCACAAGTGTTATTTCTCTCATTTAGTCTATCCAAATGCATGATGCAATGCAACCCAAATGGACTATGCCGGGTCGGGTCAAGTACATACCAGAAATAGTTATGGACTTAGACACCTTATCCAACACTTCCTTCTCACAACAAATATCTCGGCCCATTCCGACACACAAGTCACGAATTTGGTTTTACCTCTAGCGAATACAGAAGTCGTCTCACCCTCGACCTCTGTCGCCTACTACTCCTTAATTCCATGCATCTCGCCGTTTTTTAACATACAACCGAACTGACCCACTCAGGTCTAAGACATCATAAGACACCCAATACCCCGAAAAATAAAACCCTTTTCTGAATCTGGGTTCTCATTCGCCTACTCGGTACTCCACCAAAGCCAAACTCATACTTGAGAGTCTGGTTCGATACAGATTTGGAACCACTCGTCCCAATGGAGCACCCAACTCATGACCCATGACCCGCAACTAACGCGTACATCATTTCTCCAAGTCCTTTCGATTGTGATAACCACAACTTAACTCAGAATATAACGATTCCCGACCCATATGGAGATCCAGTCTCGCCCCTGGTCCGACCACCAGGTTTCCGAACTCAAGGATTAAGGCTACCCAAGCCTAAAAACTCTTCTGCGTCATGCTCTGACTAGCAAATAATATGGCTCCCGGTAGCACCACGACACTCTCTCGCTGGCTAGTGAGTACTACGGCTCCCCCACAGTATCAAAACACTCCCCCAATGACTGGTGAGTACGACGGCTCTCCGTAGTATCACAACACTCCCCCAATGGCTGGTGAGTACTACGGCTCCCCGCAATATCACAACACCCTCTCTCTGACTAGTGAGTACTACAGCTCCCCGCAGTATCACAACACCCTCTCTCTGACTAGTGAGTACTACAGCTCCCCGCAGTATCACAACACTCTCTCTCTTCTCCCCACTATCTCATCCTCAGGTCATTACCTCACAGCGTTCACTAAATCACGCTTCGCGGCCCAACATATATAGGTGCACACACCCACCCCGACTAAACATCACTACTTCTGACGACCGTCGTCGACAATAACAGATTTTCTCGCTTCAATTCACATCCTCAGATAATCCCACTTGATGTCAATTAGCTGAAAGGGCTCCCACCGGAACCATAGACACCTGATACACCACTCGCCATCTCATAACTCAAGTCTCAAAATGATCCAAAATTTAGGATATCATACTCGGATATGTCGGCAGATCATCACAGAACCATACGACGTCTTCCCTCATCCACTGATCTTCCACTAGCACAACTCGTAACCTCGAAATACTCCAACTCACAACTTGAAACACGGAGGAATCGTTAATTTCAAGTACACGTTGACGACCATCCGAAACGCCATCCTCTATGGCTCAAACCCATGCGAATACTCATACTGACTCTGAAGTTGACTGCCAACAACTTTCGCCCCTCCCAAAGTGAACATAACAATCCATACATCGAAGTGGAAATTCTCCACCATCGAAACTATCCTTACGAGTCAACCACCTCGAATTTACCATTACAACCTTGAAGAATCCCTAACCACCACAAGGTCTCCGACCAACGACTGCCTGTCGTGGAGACACTCATCCCCTCCTGAACACGTACCACATGCATTATCTTGCTCTGGACCTCGCCTCGACCACCAATAACCCTGGCCTCATGTATCCATACCGCAGATCTCCATATCCAGCTATCTAACCGCACTAGAAAAATTATCTGATTCTCTCAGTAAATAATCCAGTTCTCCCCTACTCAGGGTTCGAACCATCACCATTTGGTATAGCGCAATCTACTCCACAGACTGGCTCGCCAGATGCATCGATTCCGCCTCATGGGATATACCACACCGCGCTCGATGATCTTCCGGATAATAACCACATAACCCTAATTATCTCGAAATCCACCAATCTCATAAACCTCCTAACGTGACTGCCTCCAGCCATCTGGAAATCTCAGACAACACACTGTCGGACATCCCATCTGTCCCTAATTAGTCCTGTCTCTCGATCTGGAAATAATCCACTATCACACCTCTCGTCTCCAATCCTTCCCCCAACGTCCCATCGTGTGGATTATCATAGAAACAGGAGACGCCAATCTCACAACTGATACACAACATAAGCAACGAGGGCCACCTCCTCGGTATACACCTCGAAATCTCCTGGAAGTGCTGCCAAAAAGTATGCCTCACCCAGAAAGGTGCTTTCTCGATCTCCTACATCTCAGTCCCCACTAATAACCCTATCATGGAATGGGACATACTTCGAAGTAGACATGCTGCTCAAATACTCTAGTGAAAAGATCACAACCATATGCTACCCCACCGGGTTTACCTCCAACTCTGAAACCGGAAGCTCAATATCTCTTCTGCCCATTACAGGTAACCGATATAATACAACTCTGGTCACAGAAAGTGACATCTCCTTTATCGGCCAATTGCTCAATTCGGACCGTAATCCTCCATAAATCACCATCTTCTACTCCTCCCTGAATCTTGCGACTCCAACTGGCATCTCACCAAAAATCTCTCGGGGACTAACTCATTTTTCCCCTCAAGGCATGCTCCATTGAAACTTGTTCAACATGGACCTCTGACCCCACACTCTTTAACATCTTATCTCAGTCTAACCAATCACAACAGAATAACTAGTGACACCAGAAGCACTAACCGCCACGTGCCATGGTACTCAAACCATGTGACCACCTCTCGATCTGCTATGAATCATGGTACCCGAACCATGTCATCTCCTCTTAATCTGCTACCAATCATGGTACTCGAACCATGACATCACCTCTTAGTCTACTACCAATCATGGCACTCGAACCATAACATCACCTCTCAATCTGCTACCAATCATGGTACTCGAACCATGACATCACCTCTCAATCTGCTGCCAATCGTTGTACTCGAACCATGACATCACCTCTCAATCTACTACCAATCATGGTACTCGAACCATGACATCACCTCTCAATCTGCTACCAATCATGGTACTCAAACCATGACATCACCTCTCAATCTGCTACCAATCATGGTACTCGAACCATGACATCACCTCTCAATCTGCTACTTAGAATCTCCAGAATATTCCCTGCATCAAATATGGGTCCTCTCCTTTCAGTAGTACGGGCCCATACTGCCTGCCACATCTACCCATACCTTCCACACGGACCATCCCAGATTTCCTAAGTAGCTGCTCAACCTTCTCGCTCATCCATCCCGATACTCGTGTTCGCTCCCCAGCGAAATACTCTACCCTTTCAGCGCACTCATCTGACCACGGTCACCCCCTAGGCTCTTCCTAGGTGCTCACACTTCTCTGCCATCAGCTGTTGAAGAACTCCTAACGATGCCAACGATCTACCTCCTGAATATCGTCATATTCACTTAGTAGCTGACTCCCATCATCGAGAGTTCCACAAAGCACGAAGCAAGCAGCATTCGGGCATCGAATAATATCTACTAGCACGTAAAACCCCTCTAGGCTATTATCCTACTTGTTCTCCTCATACCCGTAGGATATCACCGAACTCAAGCAACTTAACCTCATGTGGGCATGAGACTACCCTCTCAGTAGACTCCACAAATGCTCGTCTAGGTATCCCTCTTAGATTACCCCTCTACTCGAATCCCTCTCTAAAAAAGATTCCCGTTGAATACTCTTACTCAGCACATACTCGAAAGCACATTACAGATAACAGCATCTCCTAAGCTAAGGCATCACAAATCAGGCCACTCAAGTCCTAAAATATGAAATACCTAGCCTATCTCTACCATGCATAATATCTCATAACATATCTCATAAATATCACATGATACATAAGTAAGGGTATTTTAGGAAATCACCGTTCGGGCTCTGGCTGATTATACACACCGTTCCTTCTCGTTTTCTCTTAGAAACTGTTGTTCGCTTTAGAAAAATCATTTCTTTGAACTTTTTTCTCAAATCCTCATTTTAAGTCCAGATTTACCCGAAGGCGCATCCGAATCCCTCAAACCAAGGCTCTGATACCAACATGTAACACCGTAATTTTTCAAACAAATTTTTCATTTTAAAATCGCATACTTTTCATATCATATTGTATAGAAATCTCGTTTATTCAAATTACAAAACACAACTCCATTAATAATCCATGATCCTCAAAACGTAACTCTTTCTCTGGTTTGTACAATCAAGTCGGTGCCGTCCCGCGATTATGAGGAAACCTAAAACACATAACACATAACACGGTAAGCACGAAGCTTAGTGAGTTCCCCAAAATACTACATAGAGCACATAAGCCACTCGAGGCTATAGCTCTACGAGACCTTCTGGTCAATGTGTCTCAGGGGCCTTCCGGTCCCACAATCTGAGTAGACCTTCCGGTCCTACTCTGTCGACCTTATGGTCTGTAGCATATTGACCTTCCGGTCCATACCCTGTTGACCTTCTGGTCCATATCATTTTGACCTTCCGGTCCATACCATGCTACTCATAACATACACAATATATACATATCACATAGCAACATATATCCCATACTCGTCATAGCACATAAGACCTTCCGGTCACACATAACTACCACTCTAGGTAAAGTATAATGAGAAAACTCACCTGAAACGCAGCAAGTAAAGACCCCGCTCCCGAATCTCGAACTAGCCTCCGCCTAACACAAGGAATGAATATCTCTAAGTGATACTCTAATCACAACTCTAATGACCGAAGGCTATTCTTCCTCTCTTTAACTCTTTGAAGTGGATAAAAGACCATCTTACCCCTCCATGGTCTCTACCACACATGTTGACCAAAGCCCCAAAGTCAATAGAAGTTAAACTCGAGTCAACAGTCCATGTTTGACCCAACTCGTCGAGTGCACCCTTGCGACTCATCGAATCTACTTATTTTCCTCAGAAGTCTCGTGACAGTCCAGCTCAGCTCGTCGAGTTGACCCCCAACTCGTCGAGCTATCGCATGATTTAGTTCTTCGGGACAAACCCTACCCAACTCGTCGAGTCGGCTCATTGACTCGGCGAGTTCATTCGGCCAAGTGTTCATTCAGACGATTTCAATCAGATCTATCACTCCAAACACTAGATCTATCATCCCAAGACTCAATAATCACGTAAAGCTTCGATCTTTACGTTCATACATGAGATTATTGCTCCAAAAATGCTAATACATGCCTCTCATGAAGGATTTAGCTCATCAACCCTCACTTGAACGACTAAAGTTGGGGCATCTAGACTCTAAGGACCTTAGGAGGTCCAGATCTGAGGTTTCCAACCACAACCAAGTCTGATTTGACTCATAGATTCAAAAGGATGGAAGCAAAGCCCTAAAACTCCCAGAATGAGATCTAGTACAAGGAATGAACAAGATGAGGACTTTGTACCTTCTCTTAGCAGCTGAAACACTCAATACCACAGATCCACTGCCTTCCTTTATTCCCCATCATGAAGCTCTTCATCCTTCTTCATAGAAATGCACCAAGAACCACAATATGAGCTTCTCTCTCACTCTCTAGCTCCAATAGCAATTAGGGTTTGCTCTCAGGGGAAGGTAGCCGCAAATGAGGCTATAAATGCCTTTAAATAGGTCCTAAACCCGGGAAATTAGGGTTTCTCTGCCCAGCACCTACTCGGCGAGTCCCTCCTCTGACTCGTCGAGTCCATTTATTAAATCCACGCGGCAATCTCGACTCGACTCGGCGAGTTGGACCCTTAACTCGTCGAGTCTCTTCTTCAACAATAAGGTTAACATATACAATAATATCCCTGAAAATCCAGATGTTACAGTAAGTTTTAGATTTGTTGTCCACCTTGACCACTCCTAAACACATATTGGTCATATCTCGAATAAATATAGTTGACCAGGCTATACTTACCCTAGATATGATTACATAACTATCTATGTTTAATCGCGATGTCCAACTCTTCCAAATACTTCTTATTATAACATTATTTTTCTAATATGCATGTATGTATGTACACTTTTTTTTTATAAATACTTATATTTTAAAGTATACTTTTAGTCAGAGTGTTTTAGTCCCATTGTATTTATAGTTGTATATCTTGTATGGTTAGATATACTAGTTCACTATAAACAATGCTCTGATACCAATCTGTCACACCCCTGAACCAGGACGACGGAAACGTCCGGGGGCGGATGACGTCATTGTATAGTATCATAACAATTGAATATAAATGGACATAGCAACCCACACATAATACATTAAGATATAGAAACTTACATTGTTACATAGTGTATTTGTTCAAAGCTTACATAACATTAACTGAAAAGTAACAATTTCAAAGTGAAACAAAAATCTAGTTCCTGATGGCTTAAGTATCTGTTTACTGGTTCCCTGAGAATACAAGTCATTTTAAAAATCGTCAACAATGAATGTTGATGAGTTCATAAGCATTTTTATATGAAAATCGGTTTGTAATCTGTTTTGTTTGAAAAGTATTGTATGTTTCCAGAAAATCCGATATTTTCTATAATAGTGGGTTGTATGTCTTATACCAAAGACAGAAAATGTATGTATAAATGATTCTTTGTATATTCCTAGAAAATCCAATATTTTCTGATGTATGAAAATCTGTAGTCTTAAACCCTAAGATCGGAGTTGTGATAATAGTATACTTAAGTATAGCATGCAATTTTATAATTTATAAAACCAGTGGAGTGTAAGCTTCTCGTAAACCAAGATAGCACTATTAATCCCTGTGTGAGTCATTATAACCATGCTTGATATGACTGTATGTCTGTTGCGACGTTCCTTAGGCGTCGGAAATAGGTAAGATAATTGTCACCCTAGACTGACCCCGTCTAGCTGTAGCGAACAACTCCGGTGTGGTGTGTCAATCCCCGTATAGATCTATAGACAACCACCTCGCTCTCCCTCCAGGAGACTCTAGTTATAATTACAGGACTTAGAGTGTACGCTAGGTAGGTACAGTGAAGATAAAGTGTCTCACTAGAGCATTAACATATTTACATGAACTACGACTCCTTTCTTGTATCATATAATGAAATGGCTTCACTAGTGTAAAATCATGACAGGCGTTTTATGACACGCATTTTATAGGTTTCATGACATGCAGTTTATGACGCGCATTTTAACAGTTTTCATCATACTCGTTTCACGACATGTGTTCTGTGACACACAATTTTTTCTGTCAACAATTTGTCTTGTAATTTCTTTTACGAAAACTATTTATAAAATTTTAAATAATAGTTAAGTCTAGTAAACATAACGTTGTTTTATTGGGTTTTTAAACCATCCAAAAAATAGTGATGACAAATCTACGACTATTTTACTAAGAAAATATCAAACTTTGTAGTTATATTTAACACCTTTTTACCGGTTTGTAAATTTGTAACATAATATTTTTATTTTGGGTCAACTGTAGTCAATCACGATTTTTATGTAACCAAAATGATAACAAACACATGTGTCAAAGTTTTTATGTAGTTAACAATTGATATTAACCTTTTTATATAAGAATATGTTCCATATTCATCACAAAATCATAGTGCATGAAATTATCCAACAGACAAACGCATTTTAACTTATGACAAGTTTATAAAACACAATTTTTATGTATGCAAGCATGAAGTTTTCGATATCAAGTGCACAAATCATTCCATAAACAAGTTGGTGCATGTAAGTATCCAATGGGTAAACGAAACTCGACTTGTATTCCCCCCACCCCCCCCTACAAACATGAAAAACACGAAAAATATGGGGGTATGAAGCTCACCTTGGTATTTCGTGAGTTGTAGGGAGGAAATGAGGGAGATGTCGAGCCTAGACTTGTACACACTTGAAGAGCTTCTCGAAAATCAAGTGTTCCAAAGAACTACACACGAAAATGTGTGTGTAAAGGTGGAATTTTAGTTTAAAGAAGTATAAAAAACACTAGAGTTTTACAAGAATACTTACCAATTTTATGAGTTTCTTGTGGAAAATTACCCTTGAGGAGGGCACACGAAAATTTGAGAGGGAAGATGAGAGTGAGGTGAGAGTAAAATGAGTAGAGATGTTTTTGGGTGTGGGATCTTGGCACTTGCGGCCGATCTTAAAGAAGAGAGAGGGAAAAAAGTTGGCTTGGTTGCATGGGGGTCCATTAAGTGAAATGCATGGATGTATGATCAGTAGTTACATGCCTTGCTTGGTTGTTCTATGGTTCAAGAGATGTAAAGTGGTGAGGTGTCACCACCTATTTGCATTCATTTTCTCTATTTTTTTTGTCTTATGCAAAAAAAAAAAATTGAACCATCTAGCTCAAAGGGGTAGGGTTTTCGGTTCTAGGGTGGCCGAAAACACCCTATATCCTTAAAGGGTTTTCGGTTTTGGAGTGTGTATGGCTTTTGGGCTTAATTTGGCCCAATAAAGGGTTTTTGGTCCAATAAGGACCAAAGGAAAAAAAACGGATTTGCGGCCTAGGGTATTTGGGCCGAGGACTATTAGAAAAGGCCCAAATTTTGATTTTGTTTAACTATTGGATCAAACTTAGGCTTATAAGAGGGTATCACGACATTGATTCTTAGTGTATGCACGTATGTATTTCGTATAACATTGTTGTTTTGAATTTCAATAGTTTAATGCAACAAGGTTACATAGTGGGATTGTTTGTACATGAATCACAATCTCAACCCTAAATTTGCCAGTTGTGACATATATATATATATATATATATATATATATATATATATATATATATATATATATATATATATATATATATATATATATATATATATATATACACACACACACATACATACACTCAAAATTATATCAAACAACTTGTTGTTTTTCTAAAACAACTTTTGTTACAAAAAATGCATGTAAACTTTTGTCACAAAAAATAACAATTATAAAGTTGTTAAAAAAATATGTATGGATTTTTCTTGCAAAGAGAAAACCATCAATGTTTTCCAAAAACAAAAGATTCATCAACTTAACAAATAATCTAACTACTCTTGCAAAAATGGCTTTGATACTAATTGTTGGGTTTTTTATTCAAAGTTTTTTTCATGAACACAGAAATAGAAACGAAATACTTTAATTTTGAACAAAATAAAACTAGCTTTATTTCCACAAAAAGATCATTTTGCAAAAACTTAGAAAGATTAAACATAACCAAAGAAAAAGAAAGTGAAACAACCTTTGAAGACTTTGGTTCCTTTTGGAAATTAGGAAGTTGATGAATATGGCTTTAAGCTCCAAGGAAGAAGCTCTCTAGAAGTATCCACCAACATTTATCCAACTTGATAAGATGCTAGTCTTCATCTTATAATAAAAGAATCTCTTAAGCCTTTATGAACAAAACAAAGCTTTTGTTCTAAAGGAGAGCTCAAGTAAAGTATCAAATTCTTCCTACTTTGATCTTAACACTTTAAGAGACAAAATCTCTCAAACGTTTTCCGCAAACCGAGTCCCGAATTTGTTTTTATGTGATAGTAGCAAAGCTGTGGAGCATCATAGATCTCGGAAAAACAAAGCTTTCAGTTTCGAGTTTTGCCCGCATAGTTTCCAGTTTTTCGCTAGGAAACCTATAAGTTTGGGTTATACTTTCTAGGCTTTAAGTGTAACCTATCAGTAAGACCAGTCGTTATATGGATCGATATACGTACGAGAGTGATGTTTAGCTAGATTTGAGAGCTATCAAAAGTGGAATTTCCAAAGGGTACATCTTTTTACCAAACAGATCCTATCTCCAAATGATCATACCTAATCATTCCTTATATGATAGAACTTAGTATTTCATTGGGATTATTGAAGAATTCGGTAGCGATTAATATAAACTTCTAAATACAAAAGAATACGAAGACTCAATAATATTTGTATTTAGCTCATTTAAAAGATAAAATTGATGTGTTAGTCAAGAAACTGCCTTTCCCACGAATCTTCTATGTCGATCAAGTGAGTGTATGGTTACTTCCATGAACATTATTTTAATTCAACTATTTATTAAAAAGTATTAAATATTTTTTGAAAGTTTTTTTTTGTGAATTAAATGCATATTATCTGGAATATGTATTAAATGTGTATTCGATAACATGCCAGTGTGAACCATATATGGTTATATTATGTAATAAAGTGTATATATGGTATTGTTACTTGATAATCTTAATGGAAGTATTATTACTTAAAAGATTAATGTATATTAAATACCAGATACTTTGTGTTAAATATATACATTGAATTCGATAGTGTTTTCTAAACAAGGTTAGTATTGGAAGTTGATTACAGGGATTGTAGTCATGTCTACTTTAAATTAAGATGTATGAAGAATGATTACTTCTATTTAAGTTGGATAAAAGTGTAGTTGTATATTGTATTTTGATAGTATGGTATAAATAGGAAAACAGTTTTGGAAGTTGATTACAAGCATTATAGTCTTGCAAAGTGATGCGATAAGACTTATAAAAGATGCTTAACTCGAGTTAAGTTGAAAGAGTGTTAGTTATACCTTGTATTGTAAATATATTACATAGGCATGAAATTTATGTTGATTACGGGTATTGTAATCTTGTCTAGTTATACATTAAGACCTAAAGTGGATGCTTAGTTCAATTAAATTGGATATTGGGTAGCATCATATAAGGGTATGTGTGAGATTGGAACAAAGAGTAGAACTCTTTTCAATGTCACTGATGTATGGTAGGGTACAGGTTATGTACTCGAGGACTATATTAGTATTCCCCCTCCTTTTAGACAACCATAAATGGTGGGTTTGTATCAGGCAGGTGTTAGGTGCCTGGTTATCTATCGGAGTAAGATGAAAACCACTGACTAAACTAGTCTAGTTGAATCATTGGCAGACTTATAGTCTATAAGTATTAATGAATTATACAGATCCATGTGAACATGATTGTATGTTTATTCATTGTACTTTATCCCATATGGTCGCCTTTATTAACTAACGTCTGCTTCCAACGAATACGTGAAGGTAGGGGTGAGCATTTGGACCATTGGACCGGACCGGACCAGTTTTTTGGACCCCCGGGCCGGTTCTCGGTTCTAAGATTTCATCAAAACCGGTCCGTTTTTTTTCCCGGTTCGGTCCGGTTTTTACTGGGTTTAGAACCGGTTGGACACGCTTAAAAAAATCAATTTAGTAGGCTTTGGCTTTGAGGCGTCGACGGTTCCTTTCCCATAACAACGTATGTCGTATGACGCAAAGAATGAAAGAAATATCACTCGATTCGATCATCAAAATCTTAGCTCGGACGTAATTGCGTAACCCTCTCCAAGTCTCAATCTCAATCTCGCAAGTGGCAAGTCTCGATTTTACAGGTTTTATTCCTTCCTACTTCTCTCAAGTCTCAACGATCGCTTCTCGCTCTCTCATGTGAAAATCGATTTTTGTGAAACTCAACTACTCAAGTGTCGATTTAGAAGTAATGGAATCAAAAAGCCGGAATGCTAATTGGATTGGAGATGATGATGATGAAACTAAAGTAAGGGTAACGATTTTTGGTTTTTTTTGTTAATTTTTGTTGAATTAACAAAGAATGTTGTTATATTTAGTTGAATTCTTGTCAAAAAAAATTTATTGTTACTATATGTAAACTAGGGTTATGATTTTTTGTTGATTTTTGTTAATTTTTGTTGAATGTCATATAGTATGTTGTTATATTTAGGTTATTTATTGTCAAAAAGTCTTTTTTTGTGATTGTATGTAAACTAGGGTTATGATTTTTTGTTGAATTTTGTTAATTTTTAGGTTATTTAGGTTATTTGTTGTCAAAAAGTCTTTTTTTTTGTGATTGTATGTAAACTAGGGTTATGATTTTTTGTTGAATTTTGTTAATTTTTGTTGAAAGTTATAAAGTATGTTGCTATATTTTGTTGATTAATTGTGAAAAAGTTGTTATTGTGACTATATGTAAACTATGGTTACGAATTTTTGTTGATTTTTGTTAATTTTTGTTGAATGTCATGAAGTATGTTGTTATATTTAGGTTATTTGTTATCAAAAAGTTTTTATTATTATTGTATGTAAACTATGGTTATGATTTTTGGTTGAATTTTGTTAATTTTTGTTGAAAGTTATAAAGTATGTTGCTATATTTTGTTGATTAATTGTGAAAAATTTGTTGTTGTGACTATATGTAAACTAGGGTTACGATTTTTGTTGATTTTTGTTAATTTTTGTTGAATGTCATGAAGTATGTTGTTATATTTAGGTTATTTGTTATAAAAAAGTTTTTTTTATTATTGTATGTAAACTATGGTTATGATTTTTGGTTGAATTTTGTTAATTTTTGTTGAAAGTTATAAAGTATGTTGCTATATTTTGTTGATTAATTGTGAAAATATTTTTGTTGTGACTATATGTAAACTAGGTTACGAATGTTGATAAAGAGGAATTTATTGAGAATACACCACAAATTAATTTTGTTGACGATTCGGCAAAAGATGATCAACCAAATTTTAACAAACGAAAAAGAACAAATGGGAAAACGAAAACAAGTCGCAAAAAAAAAACAAGTGGCAAAGAAACATCCTCTTGTTGGGACACATTTGATAAAGTTATGATAGAAGAGGATGATGGTGTCAAAAGAAGATATGGAAAATGTCATTGGTGTGAAAGACTACTAATGGCGGATGTGGAAAGAAACGAGACTTCTAGTTTACTCAAACACGTAGGTAGGTGTCAAAAAAACTCGAATAAGCTACAAGATCAAACTCAAACCAAATTGAATCTAAAGAAGGAGTCAAATGGGGAGACTAGTGTTAAAACATGGAAACACGACGAAGCTAGGATCAAAAAAGCATTACTTAACCTTTTTGTGGAAGGCAAACTACCTTTCCGGTCCACGGTCCACAAAATTCTCCATAATCGGTCCGGTTCAAGAGCCGGTCCGGTCCGGTCATGTCCGGTCCAAATTCTCACCCCTACGTGAAGGTGTATAGTCAACTTATTGCTTACGGTGATCCCTCATGATAGATCTCATAAGATTACTATTATAGGATCAGTATGTGAGGATCGACAGGGTGGGTAATTAAGCATAAAATGCCTTATAGATAATTATGTTGAGTTGTTGGATAACAATTGGTTTTGTAGGTTTATTAAATATGATTTATTATCATTAAAATATTGTCATATTGGAAACCCTATGTGTCTCACTAGGTTCTCCCAAACCTGGCCCACTCCATTTACATGCATCATAGGTAGTGGTGTTAAGGCTGCTGCATCTTGAATAGATGTCGAGTGATTAAAGACACAAACCTGTAATAGTAGTCAGGATCGTTAGGTCAATATGTTGTAACATATGTTGTGTATTGATTAGGGCATCCTTAGTTTTTTGGAACAACATATTTACTCTTGATATTTTAATAAAATGAGACAGATTCTGCAAAATGTTTTACTATTCTGGGGTTTTTACCAAACAAAGATAATATGATTTTCGAAGCGTAAAGAAAAGTTTTGTTTTAGTTCTAGAAAATAGGGGACGACAAAAACACCAAGAACATCAAGAACATCTTCCATCTCTATTTTTTGTTTTTCATTTTCTCGATCAAATGTCTTTGATGATATGAAATGGATCTAATAAAATCGCATCATGATGTAAACAATGACTATTACATCTTATGTCATACGTAAACCATGTGGAATCAGATATCTTCTCATCAACATAAATATTATACATCTTCATAACATGTTTTAAATAAGATAGATTAGGAGCACTCCACATATATCGCCTTTTAACACCAAAAATTTGATTTGTAACCTTTAATCCTAATGCTTTAATGGAAGATAACAACAAATCTGATTCATCCATTAAATCATCAACAAGAAAATGGAATCCGAAGAGAGAGAAAATAGATCTGAAGAGATTTCTAGAGAGAAAATGGACCTGAGTAAAATTTGAAAATAAAACTTGAATTTCTTTTTCTACTTCACTTCTCAAACACAAATCAAGAAAAGATCTAAAGAAATAGCGTGTAGAGAACAACAGATATGAACAAAAACTTTCAAGTCAAGATTGGATTTTGGAAATACATGAGAGATTTCACTTCCACTTCATAAAAAACTTGAAGTACAGAGTGAGATTCGTGAACGAAATTCATCATTTCGGAATGTTTCTTGCAAAAATAGCTTAGATCTACAAGATTAAGCTTTGATACCACATATAGGATCCCAATAAGAAATGACATGTGTGGATAGTAATCAGAATCATGAATTAAGTTATGAAATGCAAGTAATCTTGTCAAAGTTCTTGTACGTTATTTTGGGAGAGTTGAACATACAAAGAAACTTGGGGTTTTTCTTCATAAATCTAATATTGATGCAGATTAGGAATAATGGGAAGCTTACTCTAAAACAAGCTAAGCTAAGACTATTTCTAGTGGTTAAATACAATATTTAGATACAAACTAAGGAAACAAATAGTACATAAAATACTTCTTGAAAAGTCTTCACAAATGCCAACATCAGTTTCGATATTTTCAACCCAACAATAATATGAACGAATAGACTGAGTCTAGGAAAGCTATCCTTGCTGATAACTTGGAATCAAAGGATTATTGATATTGGAATTGAGTTAATCACTTTAGAAATTAGTGAATGTCTATTAAATTCCATTGCACTTGAATGAATTAAACATAATCATGAGGAGATTCAAATTCTAAACGAAAGTACTTTTATTTATCTGTTTGACAAGTTTAGTATTCTACTTATTTTAATTGTTTTAGTTAGAATTTTTCTTTGTTGATACATCTTATTCCCCTTGTGTTCGACACCCTTACGTACTTCAACTAACACTATATTTGATTAGGTACACTGTCCGGTGCTAGTAGTCAGTTTAGTTTGTTAGGATTTATAACTTTAAAACCAAATTTGCAGTTTGAATTAAGTTTATTTTATTAGATTATTTTCCGCACATCAGTTTATTCTGTTGCATAGTGTGAATGACTCGTTGATAAGTATCCTAATATGTCCAAAGAAGATAAGGAAAAGCTTCAAAATGACCTGAAAGCCAAGAGAGAGAATCACATTGCTCTAGCACCAAATACATTAAGACTAGTATGCTCGTGCAAAAAATTCAAATAACATTTGGAAATGGTTGAAGCATTTATACTTAGAAGACAATGATTTATGTCACTCTGTCTAAACTTCGTTACTTTTGAGTTTGGATCTTTCGAAAAGTATGTTGGTGAGAGTATAGATCAAGTTTACAAAAAGTACAATCATTTATTGAGCAGGTTGATGAAATATGATTTGGAACGTTCGTTGATTGTTAAAAAAGTTACATTCCTACAAGGACTTCGTCTTGAATGGAAATTGATTTTGTCAACTGTGAAGGCTCATGAACAGTTTAAATCGTACCAATTGTCACAAGTTGTTGGAATACTAGAGTCTCATGAAGTTAAGGTCACTAAAGGTGCAAAGTTAATTGTTGATGTTGGCTTATTAGCACTAATTACGAAAGAGGAAGTCGCTAAACTGAAGAAGTCAAAGGATAAGGTCATTGTTGTAGCAGATTCGGACTCTGGCGGTACAAAAGATGAGTTTACGAGCGAATACAAGGCTCTTATGGTTTTCAATCCCAAGAAAATTTTCAAGAATTTTTTTCCCAAGTTCATAAATGGTGGAAACTCAAGATCTGAAGGTGGAGGTTCATGTTACAAAGGTGGGAACTCGTTTTTTATTAGAAAAAAAGTTAAGTTGATAAGAACTACCAAAAACAAGATGAAGAAAAGAAAGAGAAGAAGTTTCTTGGAGACTCAGGTTATGATTGTAACTTTCGTAATGGAAAGAACCACTTTGCAAAGAATTGTATGCTGCAAAAGCAAAGTGAGAAGAAGGACAAAACAAAGGATGAAGCCTACTATCTTCAGAAGATTGAAGAGATTTTGTATGATGAATATTCAGGGAAAGGCATTGATCATTAAGGAAAAGGATAGGAAAGCAGGGAATATTGAAGTGTGGTCCACATAATCCGAAGAGGACGAGGTTTAGAGGCCAATACATGTTGCTTTGTTTGTTGATAATGTATCTATAGGTACAAAGGATGGAAAGTGTCTCATGGTGCGAAGTTTAAGTTCTAAGAGTCAAGGCTACAATTCTAAAGGTGGCGAGGTTTCAGAATCTAATTCTTATGATACATGTATTTCAACGAAAAGTGCAGGGGAGCATGTGGAGGCATGTGAGAAGCTAACTGAGAAGATGAATTCCATGGTTAAATCATCAAATATTCTTGTTTATCGTTATGATGACGAATTAAATGAGATAAGGGATACTATTTTACAATTAGGTGAAAGTCTTAGATGGAACTAAGGAAAATTTTCTAATCCTGATGATAATCTTAGCTGGTGAACTTTTAGAAGTGAGGAACAAAGGACTAATATTGACAAATAAAACGTTGATTTTATAAGAGCCATAGATGATGTGTGTATGTTGAAGAATGACAATATATTGATAATTAAACAACATAATGTATTTTGTCAAATTGTGAAACGTTTATATGCTTAAATTACACAACACTATCTTAGCTATGAAATTTTAGAAGAAATGCATAGAAAAGTGTTACCATCCATAGAATTCAGGAAGAAGAGATAAATGTAGGATGTTGTGAATGTGGATCTTTGGTTTCATCAAATGAATCCTTAACTGATGCTTATAGGGTTGGTTTGGAAATGGTAGAAGAATTTTTTAAAACCAAAGAAATTAAGTAACGGATAAAAGATACTTTATCTAAAGAACATAAGAAACAAATACAATAGAATTCTAATGATAAATATATTTTGTTGTCACACCCCAAAACCGGAACGGCGGAATCGTTCGGGGGTGGAGGACATCATGTTTAGTATCACGAGATATGTATATGGTAAGCAAGTAATGAACAACCATTTCATTTCGAAAGAAAGTGTTTACAATGTGTGTATTCAAAAAACATAGAATTCATACACAAATAACAAAACAAGACTTGAAGCTATAACGCTTCATCTTCTGAATCCCCAGCACGAGCACCTGTCTAATAGTCTCCTGAGAATACAAGTTATTTGAAAGAGTTGATCAGCAATTGAGCTGGTGAGTTCATAAGAGTTTAGTGATGTAAGTAAGTTGTAAAGTGTTGTTAAAAATGTAGATGTAAAATGGTGTTAAAAATGTAGTTGTAATATGTAGTTGTAAAATGTTGGAAGTTGTAAGTCCTGTTTTGAAAAGTTCACCTGTTCCCCTAGAAAATCATATATTTCCTACTTTGATGGAAGTTTAAGTAAAATGACACTATAACCCATTCTATGCGTACTAAGTGGGTACAAGTTATATAAGTCTCAGAGTAAACAAACAATCGATTGTGCGCATCTGCCCTAAGCTCACAACCAAACAAGGAATAGGAATTAAGGCGGATAGCACACATTCCATTGGTTGTTAGATCATCGTCATATATAACCCTGGTGTAATCATTTGTTACTCATGGAGTTAATTGTAATGTTTCCTTTATATCTAATGAAGAAGTTCTTTAAGAAAACCCTTATTTCTTATAATAAAATAGTGACCATAGTGACTACTTTTATAATAGCTTAGTTTATACTACTATATATAATCTAATATCGGATAGAAAGTTAATTGAGCGAATCTACCCTAATTCCACAACCAAACGAGGAACATAAAGTAAAGCGGAAAACACACATCCAACTACCTATTGGGTATTAGTTTTATACATAAACATGGTGTATAAACTAAGGTATTATAGAGTTACTCACCTAAGGTCTTTTAAATTGTACTGGTTTAATAAAATGGATTAAACCTTTTACCGGGAAGTTTCTAGTTTTGTATACTAAAAGTACTGAAAGTATGTTTTGTACTAGAAAAACTGTGCTTTGACTCTGTGTCCTATAACCTGACTCATACCTGGTACCCTTATGATGACTCAATGTATACTAAGCATACATATATATAGAATCGGGTAGAAAATAGATTGGGTGAATTCGTTCCAAGCCCACAACCAAACAAGGAACAGGAAATGAAGCGGAGAGCACACATCCTATTACCCGTCAGACCCTATTGGTATATATATATATATATATATATATATATATATATATATATATATATATATATATATATATATATATATATATATATATATATATCCTGTTATGTATACATTAAGGAATCATAAGACTTGCATTATGGTCCTATCTTTTACTCGTATCCTTCTACCAAGGCATCTTCTGTTATGTGCTAGACTCGACTGTTCCCTTTTTCGTTTGTAAGAATGTATATTTTCCCTAGTTTATAACTATCTTGACTTGAAAATAGTTTGGGTTGGACTTTCAAGTGGTACCGTCACTTTATGAAAGAAAGGGAAGTGTAAGTACACAGTTGTCGTTTATAATGACATGCGGATGTACTAATAACCTAAAAACATATTTGTTTTATTACGGTTATAATGTGAAGGCTAGAACCCTTACTATACGCTCTCCCTGTCAGGAGATTAGGGGAACTAAACATGACCTCTGCAAATTCTTGCAAGCCATGTAATTCACATTAAAGTATATGATCATGTATACCCAATATAACTATCACCTTTTGTTTAAAACAATGAGTTAGTGATTAATTGGTATAATTAGATCCTGTATGTGTGTTCTCATGCTATAGCAACCTAACTTCTTTGTTTTGTACTGTATCTTGTATGTTCTGTTTGTTTCTAGTAATTATGTGTTCTCTCTGTATGGTATTGTTTGATTCTCTTCACTATCTATGATGTATGGTATTGTTCGTTTCTGTGTTACATTGTACTAGAAGTAATGAAAAGCATTCTCCTAAACTATACCTATTATAGCTTACTAATGTTCTACTTGGACTGTTACTGGAAAGACTCTTTTATCTACTAAGTTATGTTTGTACTTTAAAAACAAAGTTTTGTATAACTAGAAAGTAACATAACTTTAAAAGAGTTTTGAAATGTTTTGACGACTTATAAATGACATAAGTAACATTTTGAAAGATGTTTATAACAAACATTTACACAATTATCATTGTGTTCAACTTGTATTCCCCCCCCCCCCCCTTAAAACAGTTAAAACAATTAAAAGATTCATTATGGGGTATGAACTCACCTGTAGTGAGTGGTTTGGATGAACGGATGGTATAGGATGCTAAGTGTCAAGTGAAGACTTGAACACACACAAGGATCCTAGTTAACATATAATAACACATATATGTATCCAATTAGTCATTTGACAACCAATTAACCAAGTTAAGACATCCTAGGACATGAAAAACAATTGATTTAAGTGTTATAAGTACTAAGGATTGCATCTAAGGGTTGTAGGGCTTGGCTTTTGAGTTTAGGGTCCAAGGGTAAACTCTTTATGAGTTTACGGTTTTGGGACCAACTCCCTTGGAGTTTACAGTCGTAAACCCATGAGTTTACGGCCGTAAACTCATGGTACTTCTACCATTTTGTGTTTTGAAGTCCTAAAAGTCATAATGAAGCATCCTTACTTCAAGTCTAAGCCTTAGGAAGTGATTGTGGCAACATTTCACCCCTTTGTAGAGTTTACGACCCATGGACCATTTCTCCATGAGTTTACAGCCGTAAACTCTAATGGTCCTTGATGTTTTCGATGTTTAAGGTCCTATACACTTCAAGGAAGGGTTCTGGGTCACTTGCCTTGCATCCTATAGGGTTTATGGCCCTAATGGCCACCAAAAAGGGGTTTACGGTCTTGGGAGTTTACGGCCGTAAACTCCCTTTAATCTTCTGTTCTTTGTGTTTTCAAGCCTCTAAGCATGGATACTAACTAGATATGAAGTATAGGGAAGTGTACTTACGATCTGGAAGCTTGAAATGGTTGATATTGGCCAAGAACACTAGTGTGTGTTCTTCGTGTTCTTGGTAAAACTTGAAGATCTAAGAAAACATGATTTTTATGGATGAATCATGAGGATGAAGCTAGTTAAGAAGGATTATCAACAAATTAGAGAAAGAACACTTACGATTTTTGAAGATCAAGCATGAAGATCGGGATGATACTTGAGAGAAAACTCATGTGTTCTTGAAGGGAAAGTGAAAGAATGAAGAAAAGTGAAGGAAATGGACTTATATGGAGGAGTTTACAGCCTACATGAGTTTACGTCCTTAAACTCCATGTTTACGGTCGTAAACTCCATTTGATAGAGTTTAGGACTTGATTCTTGTACTGTGGCGTTTAGCAGATAAATTCCAACACTTAATCCTTAAGTGTACTAGGCTAAAACTCCTTAGAAAGACCTTTAACCGGGCTAGAACTCAGTACGAATGAGTTTGACACTCATTTGAGTTGATTGACTGGGCTTTAAATTTAAACAAAATTTCCGGGTTGTCACATCATCCCCCCGTCAGATGGAATTTCGTCCCGAAATTAGCTTTCTTAGCATTACTACTGGGGTTGCGCTCCTCTGATTGGCAGCATACCTACTCGTAGACCTGGCAACTTTGCCCTTCTGTTCATGATAGGATTCATACTTGGTCCATCTATCATTACCTCGTGCATACAAGTCGTATATGATTAGGGTTAGGAAGACGGTCGGATGTGCGACTCTGCCCCAAGTCCACAACCAAACAAGGAACAAGAGATAGGGCGGAAACACACATACTAAATCTGCGTAATCATAATCATATACCACCCTCGCGTATACACTGAATAGTGATAGGTGGGCAGTATTCGTCCTTAGCCTCTGTACTCGAACTTGGTCTGCTGGACGAGTGGTATTTCGTGACGGTCTGCGGACATCTGACGATAAGGCTTCGGAGGACAAAGTACTCTTCGCACGAGTACTTCGGGGGTTTAGATTACGAAAGATAAAACCGAGGTTTGGGTCGGACTTTCGATACGAATGACGAAAGTTTCGAGAACTTGCCGATCGAGGCGATAGAAACATATGAACTTAGTATGGTGAGGACCACGCCAACTCATGACAAATGAAAACAACGGACTCTTTACTGAACAAAGTTTTGGTTAAATGAAAGAAGCGTCTGATATACGACGATGTATTCCTTGTATGCTCGATACTGTACTCCTAGTATGTTCGACAATCTACTCTTGTAAATGTTCCCGTGTTTCCTGTTTTCTTCTTGAAGTTAACACTCCTACGTGTTGTACCGCTATGTGCGAATACATACAAACAAAAGTGCTCTACTAACTGGTGAGGATACTTTATATCATAATTCTCCTTGGTACCACTACAATCGCCTGCCATATACAAGTTATGAATATTTAAGATGAACCGGGCAGTCGACTGAGTAACTCTGACTCAAATCCTCAACCAATTAAGGAATGGGGACCTAAGCGGAGTCACTCACGCTAAGTCTGCAACATCTTAGTTATGCACAAGCCTGATGTATATGGTAAGCCATAATAGCCTCTCTAAACGGATGTTTTAGTTCTCTGGAATACTGTGACCTATTTCAATATGTGGGTTATTATAATTACTTTTAAGTGTTGTCCCCAAATTTTAATCTTATATCAATATAAATTAATTTTCAAAGTAATTACTATTTCGAAAACGTACCGCTACTCGTCGACGACTCCGGGGTAGATTCTCCTGCGGTGATCATCAGAATGCGTCCATCCGCGCCTGAGTTCCTTTTTATCGGGCAGTCCCTCTGAAAATGTCCAGCCTCACCACAGCCATAGCAGGCTTGGTTTTCTTCAGCTCCGAGGACTTGGGAGAACGGTTGAGCTGTGCCTTGCAGAAACGGACTGTGTGTCCCTTTCTGTGGCAGTTCAGACACTGCATTTCCCGGCATACTCCGGTGTGGTGAAAGTTGCACTTTCCACACTTCGGAAGGTTTCCAGCATATCGACTGGCAGGTGCTGAAGCAGTAGGTGTCGTAGCGGCGTACATAGTACTCGCTCGTTGCTCTTGCGGGGTCTCTTGTGTTGTTCGCATCTTCTTTCTCTTGTTCCCCGACTTCTGATTACAGTCCTCTTCCCTCGCTGGCTCGGGAATAGGGACTTTTACACCATGCAGACTCCATGGCCGATGAGTCGCTGAGCCAGGCGTTTAGCACTATTGAACGTGGCTGGGTTAGAAGACAACACATTTCCTTGGGTCGGACCAGTCAGACCCCAAATGTGTCTTTCTATCTTCTTGCTCTCCGAGGTAATCATCCCGGGGCATAGAGCTGCTAGCTCGCTGAACCGGTCAGTGTAGGTCACTATGTCTGAGCCGACCATAGTGAGATCCCACAGCTCGTGTTCCAGCTTTTGAATTTTGCCTAACGGGCAGTATTCCTCCTGCATTAACTCTTTTAGGTTTTCCCAACCTATTGAGTCAGCCACTGATAGGGTCAGTGACTTAACATAGCTGTTCTGCCATGTTAGGGCGTTGCCAGAGAAGGTGCATGCAGCAAACTTCACTTTGCTTCCTTCTGGGCATACACAGATTTCGAAGATCGACTCTGTTTTCTCGAACCGTTGCATGAGGGCAATGACTCCTTCAGTCCCATTAAAGGACAATGGCTGGCATTTGGTGAAGTCCTTGTAGGAGAACTCTCTCGAGCGCCCGAGTACCTCACCTCGTGTAGAATCAGTAGGCGTTCCACCTACATTGGTACTGATGGAGTGATATTGAGCCATGGCTGTTTCCACAGCCGCAACCACTGCAGCGTTTATAGCTGCCATATCGATTTACGAAGGAGGCGGTATTGGAGTTATCGGAGTAGTGCGTCTGTTAGATCTGCGAGGAGGCATCTTTGCTAAAAGAATACAAAGATGAGACGGAATAAGTCTAAAGCAATGGACACAAGCCGAAAGCTGAAAAGACAAGGTTATCCTAGTTCTGGATGTATCGGGTCCTGACTTCCACAGGGTTCTAGAAACAATTCATAAAAGTGTCTACACCTAATAAACTCTATGAATTTGAAATAACTATCCTCGAATGAATATTTGTTTCCTGAATAATTGTTACCAGTTGCATGTAAGAAAATAATCTTAACATATAATGTGAGCAGTGTTTCCACTCGCTCATTAAATTAACCAGATTATTATTTATTAGTGTGACGTGTAAGACGTTTTGGTTACTTCGGCTAATCCTTCTTTGCAAACTTCTCATGAACTTGTTCTTGTTCCTCCTGGACTCTTCCGTTGTCTACTATGAGGAAGTGGTTACATCTATCTCGGCTTGGCGTGCGAGAATGAAAGTGATTAAAGAATCTATGAGCTTTAAGGTAACTTTATGGGGTGATCCTTACGGAGTCCTCCTATAATTGTACAATGTATACAAGTCTATATATATAATTGAAGATTAAATAGACTTTCGAATAAGTGATCCTACTCCAAAACTACACCCTTAAGAGGAATGGATAGCGAAGCGTAGACCACAGATTCTAAGTCTATAAGATCTTGATTATATATAAAACTTTAGGAATATACCTTGCAAGATTATAGACCTATCCGTAAGGGTCTTTTAAGTTATCACTTAGGTTATTTATATGGACTAAAATACTCCTATAGTATTCTAACGTAATGTACTTGTTCTGGTGTTCAGGTAAGTTTTAACACTGTTGCAACACCACATCATTCCCAAACACATGTCGGTCACATCTCGAATGAATATAGTTGATCAGGCTATATTCATCCTAGCTATGATTACATAACTGTTCAGGTTGACGACAGTGCCCAACCTTTAAATACTTTTAGTTCTGTTCTCCTCGTGACACTAGTTCTATTATGTACATGTATAAGCAAGTAGGTATATTTTTATAACCTATAGTTATATTCTAAAAATATATCATTATCCAGAGCACTTAAGCCCCATTGTATTTATAGTTGTATATCTTTTATCGGTTGATATACTTAGTTCACTATAAACAATGATCTGTGACCAATCTGTCACACCCCAAAACCGGAACGGCGGAAACGTTCGGGGGTGGAGGACATCATGTTTAGTATCACGAGATATGTATATGGTAAGCAAGTAATGAACAACCATTTCATTTCGAAAGAAAGTGTTTACAATGTGTGTGTTCACAAAACATAGAATTCATACACAAATAACAAAACAAGACTTGAAGTTATAACACTTCATCTTCTAAATCCCCAGCACGAGCACCTGTCTAATAGTCTCCTGAGAATACAAGTTATTTGAAAGAGTTGATCAACAATTAAGCTGGTGAGTTCATAAGAGTTTAGTGATGTAAGTAAGTTGTAAAGTGTTGTTAAAAATGTAGATGTAAAATGGTGTTAAAAATGTAGTTGTAATATGTAGTTGTAAAATGTTGGAAGTTGTAAGTCCTGTTTTGAAAAGTTCGCCTGTTCCCCTAGAAAATCATATATTTCCTACTTTGATGGAAGTTTAAGTAAAATGACACTACAACCCATTCTATGGATACTAAGTGGGTACAAGTTATATAAGACTCAGAGTAAATAAACAATCGATTGTGTGCATCTGCCCTAAGCTCACAACCAAACAAGGAATAGGAATTAAGGCGGATAGCACACATTCCATTGGTTGTTAGATCATCGTCATATATAACCCTGGTGTAATCACATGTTACCCATGGAGTTAATTGTAATGTTTCCTTTATATCTAATGAAGAAGTTCTTTAAGAAAACACTTATTTCTTATAATAAAATAGTGACCATAGTGACTACTTTTATAATAGCTTAGTTTATACTACTATATATAATCTAATATCGGATAGAAAGTTAATTGAGCGAATCTGCCCTAATTCCACAACCAAACGAGGAACATAAATTAAGGCGGAAAACACACATCCAACTACCTATTGGGTATTAGTTTTATACATAAACATGGTGTATAAACTAAGGTATTATAGAGTTACTCACCTAAGGGCTTTTAAATTGTACTGGTTTAATAAAATGGATTAAACCCTTTACTGGGAAGTTTCTAGTTTTGTATACCAAAAGTACTGAAAGTATGTTTTGTACTAGAAAAACTGTGCTTTGACTTTGTGTCCTATAACCTGACCCATACCTGGTACCCTTATGATGACTCAATGTATACTAAGCATACATATATATAGAATCGGATAGAAAATAGATTGGGTGAATTTGTTCCAAGCCCACAACCAAACAAGGAACAGGAAATGAAGCGGAGAGAACACATCCTATTACCTGTCGGACCCTATTGGTATATATATATATATATCCTGTTATGTATACATTGAGGAATCATAAGACTAGCATTATGGTCGTATCTTTTACTCGTATCCTTCTACCAAGGCATCTTCTGTTATGTGCTAGGCTCGACTTTTCCGTTTTTCGTTTGTAAGAATGTATATTTTCCCTAGTTTATAACTATCTTGACTCGAAAATAGTTTGGGTTGGACTTTCAAGTGGTACCGTCACTTTATGAAAGAAAGGGAAGTGTAAGTACACAGTTGTCGTTTATAATGACATGCGGATGTACTAATAACCTAAAAACATATTTGTTTTATTACGGTTATAATGTGAAGGCTAGAACCCTTACTATACGCTCTCCCTGTCAGGAGATTAGGGGAACTAAACACGACCTCTGCAAATTCTTGCAAGCCATGTAATTCACATTAAAGTATATGATCATGTATACGCAATATAACTATCACCTTTTGTTTAAAACAATGAGTTAGTGATTCATTGTTATAATTAGATCCTGTATGTGTGTTCTCATGCTATAGCAACCTAACTTGTTTGTTTTGTACTGTATCTTGTATGTTCTGTTTGTTTCTAGTAATTGTGTGTTTTCTCTGTATGGTATTGTTTGATTCTCTTCACTATCTGTTCTGTATGGTATTGTTCGTTTCTGTGTTTCATTGTACTAGAAGTAATGAATAGCATTCTCCTAAACTATACCTTTTATAGCTTACTAATGTTCTACTTGGACTGTTACTGGAAAGACTCTTTTATCTACTAAGTTATGTTTGTACTTTAAAAACAAAGTTTTGTATAACTAGAAAGTAACATAACTTTAAAAGAGTTTTGAAATGTTTTGACGACTTATAAATGACATAAGTAACATTTTGAAAGATGTTTATAACAAACATTTACACAATTATCATTGTGTTCAACTTGTATTCCCCCCCCCCCCCCTTAAAACAGTTAAAACAGTTAAAAGATTCATTACGGGGTATGAACTCACATGTAGTGAGTGTTTTGGATAAATGGATGGTATAGGATGCTAAGTGTCAAGTGAAGACTTGAACACACACAAGGATCCTAGTTAACATATAATAACACATATATGTATCCAATTAGTCATTTAACAACCAATTAACCAAGTTAAGACATCCTAGGACATGAAAAACAATTGATTTAAGTGCTATAAGTACTAAGGATTGCATCTAAGGGTTGTAGGGCTTGGCTTTTGAGTTTAGGGTCCAAGGGTAAACTCTTTATGAGTTTACGGTTTTGGGACCAACTCCCTTGGAGTTTACAGTTGTAAACCCATGAGTTTACGGCCGTAAACTCATGGTACTTCTACCATTTTGTGTTTTGAAGTCCTAAAAGTCATAATGAAGCATCCTTACTTCAAGTCTAAGCCTTAGGAAGTGATTGTGGCAACATTTCACCCCTTTGTAGAGTTTACGGCCCATGGACCATTTCTCCATGAGTTTACGGCCGTAAACTCTAATGGTCCTTGATGTTTTCGATGTTTAAGGTCCTATACACTTCAAGGAAGGGTTCTGGGTCACTTGCCTTGCATCCTATAGGGTTTATGGCCCTAATGGCCACCAAAAAGGGGTTTACGGTCTTGGGAGTTTACGGCCGTAAACTCCCTTTAATCTTGTGTTCTTTGTGTTTTCAAGCCTCTAAGCATGGATACTAACTAGATATGAAGTATAGGGAAGTGTACTTATGATCTGGAAGCTTGATATGGTTGATATTGGCCAAGAACACTAGTGTGTGTTCTTGGTGTTCTTGGTAAAACTTGAAGATCTAAGAAAACATGATTTTTATGGATGAATCATGAGGATGAAGCTAGTTAAGAAGGATTATCAACAAATTAGAGAAAGAACACTTACGATTTTTGAAGATCAAGCATGAAGATCGGGATGATACTTGAGAGAAAACTCATGTCTTCTTGAAGGGAAAGTGAAAGAATGAAGAAAAGTGAAGGAAATGGACTTATATGGAGAAGATTACGGCCTACATGAGTTTACGGCCGTAAACTCCATGTTTACGGTCGTAAACTCCATTTGATGGAGTTTAGGGCTTGATTCTTGTACTGTGGCCTTTAGCAGATAAATTCCAACACTTAATCCTTAAGTGTACTAGGCTAAAACTCCTTAGAAAGACCTTTAACCGGGCTAGAACTCAGTACGAATGAGTTTGACACTCATTTGAGTTGATTGACTGGGCTTTAAATTTAAAAAAAATTTCCGGGTTGTCACATTTGTTGTGTAAGAAGCTGAATTCTTACGAATCTCAAAATGTTAAAGTTGAATTTGATTTTGATGAAAGTGCAATAAGTGAAATTTCAGTGGAAGATGAGAGTGATTGTTCCAATTTTGTGATAAATGATGAAAAATAAAAAAGGAACTTGATTCTTGAATATTTTATTAGTTTTGAAAATGTTGTTGAAGACAAAGGAATTGAAAATCTGATTGAAAACGCAGTTGTTTATCCTAAAGGACAATATACTCCTAATAAGATTTTGTTATGAAATAACTAGACAAAACTGATACTGCTAATGTAAGAACCTGAAATTTAGAGTAAGTTTGACTTTTAGTCAAATGTGGACCAAAAGGGCAATTTGATCATTTATGAGAAAAAGATAAGAATATGAAGTGATAACTTCATGAAAATGGCCAATAACGGTTTAAGTCACTAATAAAAGGTTAGGTAAGTAAGTTCAAGAGAGGGAATGCATGAGAAAATGCTTTTTGGCCAAAAGGGTAAAATTGGTATTTTTATGCTTTTTGGCCCAAGTTTGTGACTTAATAGATTACGACCCGTATTGAGTCAATGAGAATTAACTTATAATAAGTGTAGAGTGTGTTCCCGCCTAAGTGTAGATATAAAGAACATTGAAATCGGGTTAGAAACGAAGAAGATACAAAAGGTTAGAAGTTGGGACAAAAAATTCCTAAAGCCGGAATGGAATCAGCCCAAGGGGCTGCTGTCAAGCTAGAACCGTAGCATGGTGGACCGAGTGCCATGGCACGGAGAGTGTTCTATGTAAGAAAGAGTAACAACATACTTTGCTCCAGGGTGCGGGCATATGGGTGCCACAACATGGTAGCCACAGTAGGTTGCTAATGGGGATGGAGTACCACTGCATCACAAGAAGAGTGTGACGGTGTAGCAACCATTTATGCTTCCAATGAATGAGGTCAAAGGGTTTCTGCAACACGGTGAACATGCAACCGCGACGTGGTTACACATCAGATAAAAGGTTTTTAAGCCCTTCATTCATATCATTTTACACAAGAAACACCTCCATGGCCAAGCTCTGACGATTTCTAGGTTAGAGAAGGATCAAGAAGCGATCAGTGGTGAGAATGGCTTGGACAAAAGGTGGAAAGCTCATGAGGTAATCAATTTCTCCATTTGTAAGCTAGTAGTGCTTCAATGTAGCTTTTGATTAATTGAGCTGATAGAGTTAGATTATGTTAAGAAAGGTTGTTAGTAGAGTCAATGAGTGTGTGTAGATGCCTTAAACAAGCTTTGTATGTAATACCCATGAATGGGATCAATCTAGTGATATTTAGGGTTTGAAACCATAACTAATGATTATGTATGTAATTGATGCATTAGAGTTAGATTATGATGAATTAGGCAATATGGGATGCTTAATTCATTAATTGATTGAAATTAAGAGAGAGAGAGAGAGAGAGAGAGAGAGAGAATGGAAAGATAGAAAATTGATCCATTAAGTGGTAATGTTGACTTTAAGAGAAATTAAGCTCTTAATAGGATAAGACAAGTATTAAGATACTTGTGTATGTGTATGAATGGGCGTGAGAAAAAAGAAGATGGATCTAGATGCATCATTGACAGAGTAGAGGAAGATGGGACAGTTAGTCTCCATTAATTGAAAGGTGAGTTCTTTCTCTCACTCTCAAATTCTCTCTCTCTCTCTCTAGATTATGTTATATATATATATATATATATATATATTGGAGCTTGGAGCACTAATTGCACATCCTTAAGTGATGAGATGAAGATATATGAAGAATATATGCGTAAGAGCATGTAGAAGAGCATGTGTGTATACCAAAAATATGTAGATGAGATGGGTATTTGTTAATACCCAAGCAATAGAAGAAAAAGTTAGAAGATGATTATGCGTAATATAAACATAAGTGTATGTAAATATGTCTATCTATCATTAGTATTGTGTAGGTTGTTATATGATACTAGACATAGATAAATAATAAGTACTTAATGAGTTAAGTACTAGTAAAGAAAGATTAGAAGATCTCTTAATGAGATAAAGATATATATTGTCAAAAGGTCTAGTGTTATTTGATGACTCGCATAAGAAATGTAGAGTAACGAGTAAGGTTCCTACGTGAACAAGAGTAAGGATCCTACATGAAAACGAGTAGAGTTCATTCGGGGACAAGAGTATGCTTCCTTCGGGGATAAGAATATGGTTCCTTTAGGGACAAGTGTATGGTTCCTTTGGGGACAAGAGTATGGTTCCTTCGGGGATAAGGGTATCATTCCTATGGGGATAAGAGATAGAGATTCCTTCGGGAATAAGAGTATGGTTCCTATAGGGAAAAGAGTAAGATTCCTTCGGGAATAAGAGTAAGGTTCCTTTGGGGAAAATAGTATGATTCCTGCGGGAATGAGATGATGGTTCCTGTGGGACATAGATAGAGGATCCTTTTTTGAGGATGTAGATAGATGATTCTTGCGAGAATCCAAAGTATGTATGAGTATAGAAGATTGAGGAAGGTTCCTTGCAAGGAACAAGATAAGCGAGTTATTTGTAAGAGCTTATATGTAACCCATGAGGGGTTAAGTGTAAGGAATCCACGAAGGATTTAATAGTAAGAAGAAAGACTAATGATCCATGAGGGGTCAGAAGACATAGGGGTTAGAATGGGTTAGCATGCCCAGTAATGATAGTGGGACGTGGTTCCCTTAGAGTAGAGTCTAAGGTGTGACCATTGGGTCTAGATGAGAACAAGGTGTTGATGCACTAGAGATGAGATTAGAGAAGAGAAAGAGTAGAGTAGATAAACAACAACAAGGAGATAGAGTATGTATAGAGTACGAGAAGAGCCTATTAAGAGGCTAAGAGAAAAGTATGAGAAGAGCCTTTTAAGAGGCTAATGGAAGTGTATGTGAAGAGCCTTTTAGGAGGATTAAGAGAAAGAGTATAAAGAAAGAATAGAGTATGGAAAGAGATAGATGAAAGAAAAGAATGATATCTATTTATGTTATGAAAGGAAGCTAAAAGATGATAGAGTACGACAAAGAGATGGAAGAAAGATAAAAAAGAATAACTTACCAGGCACATTGTGTATGATACTACATTGATTTTTATGTTTTGTAGGTTCAGGTTGTAGCAGTCGTTGTACCATAAGGGGAGACAGGAGCACAAGGACGAAATAGATACTAGGTTACTATTTATTAAAATTTTACTTGTTGTTCAATTTGCATGTAAGATCTTATTATACACCTATGATTTTTCCATGGAAGTAAAATGTGACATCCCTTATTTTCTAGAACCAAAAAAAAAAAATCTTTACACTTTGAAAAACCATAACATCTTTGTTTGCAGAAAATCCCCATACAATAAAAGATTTTGTAGAAATTATTTCGTTTTATTAAAAATATCTTTGAATAAAGATGTTGTTTCAAAATACAAAACTCTAAGGATGTCATAATCAATACACAACATAGTTACATCATAAAGACTTACGGTTCTGAACTCTATTGCAAGTCTTCTCTTTAATCACTCAGCATCATATTTATATCTTCATTAGTCTTAACATTGCTACCCGTGATGCATAAAAATTCAGTGGGTCAGGTTGGGAAACCTGGTGAGTTACATAGGGTTTTCAATCAAGCAATGTTATATTCATCAATATCCCGCAAAACCATTTTTCATCCAACAACACATCATAATTACCTATAAAACATTTCACAAAAACTACCCATCCCGTCGATCCTCACATATTGATCCTAATATAGTGATCTTATAAGATCTATCATGATGGATCACTGTAAATACCTAACTGAGTATACTGTCTCGGGGTGTCCTTGGCATCACACACTAATCAATAAAGGCAACTATGAGGGGGATGAATTGCAACAAATGAACACACTCCATTAACACCTATAGACTATAAGTGTGCTAGCCTATTCCACAAGACTAGGTTTAGTCAGTAGTCGTCGTCTCACTCTCGTAGATGACTGATCTATTGGAACCTAAAAGTGAACCTCTAGCAATCCTAAGTCAGGTTCCAAAGTGCTTGTGTTCCGGAGAGAATGTTCCGGAGTCAGTAGTAAAGAGTGGTCCGGAATCTGTCCGGACCAAATGAGAAGAAGATAAGAAGTTGAAGACATTCCGGAATGACTCTCATGTCCGGAATGGTTGCTGATCCGGAGTGAACTTATTTTGTCCTTGTTCATTTATTGTATTTGTACTTGTATTGATGTGACTTTTCATAGGACTTAGTCTTTTGTTGTATTTACACAATCAGAATGTCAGAAACGTTTCTATTGTCCAATACTATGTAAGTGCTCTAGTTAATTCGATGTAACCTTCCCTCCTATTTATAGGAGTATCTAAGACAAGTCAACTACAGATCTTTTCACTCACTTTTGTCATTCTCATTAAGTTTATTTCAAACATTATTCTTGTTCTTCATTTATTAGCTTTACCTTGATCAGTTATTCTCGTTGTTCATTAAATGACTTGATCATTTACTGAATTCATTATATATGACTGGTCTTTCCAGACTTGACTTGAACATTTATTAGCAAGCAGGCATTGATCTTATCATTCACTCAAGGTTTGAGTTCTCAAACCTTGTCCTTGCGCATCAGATAGATCTTGTTCTCACATGATCACCTTTTGGTGTGATATAGACCGGTCATTTAAACATACCTACCAGTGGTTTTCTATAGCCACACCCTATCTAGCTATCTAAGTAAGAGGGGGAATATTTAATATAGTAATCAATGTCATCGAATAGAGTTCTACTCCCCATTCTCATGTCACATACACCCTTGATGATACCTCATATCTAAACTTAACTAATCAACTCTTTTGGGTCTTAGGGTATAACTAATCAAATTCGAATACCCTTAATCATTATAATGTTTCTGACTATGTAATATCTTTAAAAGACAAGAAAACACTCTTTCATCTTAACTCGAAGTTAAATGTCTTTGGCAAACATTTGTTTGTAGTAGACCAATTTACTATTCATCATCAATACAGTCTTCACGATGTCATCTTGATATGGAGTATGACTATACTATTATTCAACTTATTTGGATCTAATCATCGTTTATATGCCTTAATTTAGAAGCTACACTAGGATACCATCTATGTCATCATCTTCCAGTACCAACTCTGTTTAGGCAATAATATCTTAATTTAGTATATTCTTTAATGCAGAGTATTAAGTATTAATATCCATTTATCTTCCTTAGTAATAATACTTCTATTATTGTTATCATGTAATAATATTATATATACATCTTAACATATATAGAATCGTACTAGTTCGCACATTGTATGTCATCAAATATACATATAACACATTCCAATCAATAAACATATAATTCACATATAAACCTTCAACATATAATGAATACTTTTAATTAATTACTTTGTATTAGAATCATGTTCTTGAAAGTAACTATGCACTCACCTGATATACGTGGAAGACTCGGGGGAAATTCGGATCTTTGACTGGAACTTTAGATTCCCTTTTAGAACGACCTAAACATAAATATCACTAAGGCTTAGTATTTTTTCGTATTTATAAAGTTTAATCGTTATAAGTTTTTATCTGATTTATCAATAATCCCAAATGAAACACTGGCATATAGCTAACAAGAAACATCCAGGTAAGATCGTATCAGATGTAGCTTCTACTTGGTATATAAAGTTATATTGTTCGGAAAATCAACTTGAAACACCTCACTGATCTAACATTGTCATCATTCCCATAAGTAGATCGGTCAGTATGACGACTGGTATTACTGATAGGTCTTATGTATAACTTCATAATAATGATTTTAAACATAAATATAAGTTTTACTTAAAGCACAGTAAGCATAACTCAAATTACAGGTTGTTTGACGAAAAAACGTACATTACATGCATATAACTTTGAAACGGAACACTCCATTTCATGGGGTTTTCTGGCACTCCATCGTTTCGCTACTAACACCTAAGAAGTACTAGGGTCAGGGCTCAGGGCCTCGGGAAAGTTTGAGAGACTTTGGAAAGAAATTGGCAAGGAAATGTGATAAAAAACGCTTCTATTTATAGGGAAATCCAGAGGGGACGCCACATCCTGCCACATGTCGTAATCCTAGCTGCTGGCGTGGGGAGGAAGGGTGCAGTGGGATCGTGACATGTGTCTGACTACGGGTGGTGCCACATATCATGATCTCGTTGGTTGGAATTTAGTTTTCTTCTAAAAATCATAACTTTTGCATACGGACTCCGTTTTCGATGGTTTTTATATCCAAACGTAGATATCAACGAATACTACAACTTTCGTTTATACTTCGCCGGCTAAGTTTCAGTTTATTTTTCGTTTTATGATCTGATAAGGCTTGGACTGTAAATAACACTTCGAAAATCATCACTTCTTCATACGAGCTCTGTTTTCAACGTTCTTTGTATTGGTTACTTAATATTGGAGAGTACTACACTTTTATATATATATTTTTAGCTAATAATCAACATATTTTGATTTCGATATCTGTGTTGCACACTACTGTACTATGTCGTACTCGAAACTTTGAAAAATCATAACTTCCTCATACGAAGTCAGATTTTGGTGTTATTTATTTCGATGATTTCCTACTGACGAGCACTATGAATTTCATTTAGATCAATTGGGCTATAAATCAACCTATCTCCAGTTCACTTTTTATGAATGACATTGTTGTATCAGTTTGAATGCGAAACTTAGATAAATCATAGCTTTCTCATCCGAAGTCAGATTTAGGTGTTTTTTATATCCACGAAATTATCTTCACGACTAATACAACTTTCATTAAGATTATTTATCCAAAATAATCTTTCATTTTTAATGTTTATTTTATCGCTTTAACAATAAATTCTATATTCAGGTTTTTATAAAAATATTTTATACTCTTAATATTTGTCCACTTAATGTGTATACAATAATTATTTATTACATTGAAACACATATAAACAATAATTATTTTAATTGACAATTTTAATTGTTTGATAAAATGTATAATTACTACGATTATACTCTAAACATCGAGCCCAAAATTCCTGGTGTTACATAAATGGTTTTAATTTGTTTAGAATTCTACAATTGTATGAAAACTCTAATATTTACCTTATATTAGATGTATAGAAGATTCGGGTTGTTACAGCTGGTATCAGAAATATAGTTTGAGTGAATTAGGTTTAGGTGTAGCCATTCCTAGTATCAAATTGTGGAAGATAAAAGAGAAGAAGAGATTATGAGTTGGTTTGGGGATAAACCATGCTAGAAGATTACGGTACACATCTAAAGACAAATGAAGATAATGAACTTGAATAGTTAAAGATATATAGATTGACCAACCATGAAGGTTTGGGTCCATATTGTTAAATGAGAAATAAAGAAAAGTCATTTTGTGAAATGACAAGAATGGGCACTCTAGTAAAGAGATGCTAAGAGTATGTAGAAAGAATTATACCGAGTTATCATGAAAGAAAGAATGTCAGAGATTATGTGTCCTAGTAGATGGATAATAGATAGAGTGTATGTCCTAAAGAGTAGGGCTAGTAGATATTTGTATAGAATATGGGAAAAAAGAGGGACACAAAAAGATAAAGGAAAAAATGAGGACATAAAAGAGTAATAGCAGTTGCATACCCATGGAAAGAAAAGAAAGATAGAGTAAGACTATCTTAGAAAGAGTAAAAAAAGAGTACTTATAAGTACTAGAGTAGATTGCCATTACTTGCGATCAAGTTTCCATGTCTAGAAGAAAGTACATTGATATTTAAGTAATGTATAAGATGGGTAGAGATTACAATATGTTGCTAGATGCTATAGATATAACATTAACTAAAGATAGATTAGACAAGAAAAGATAAGGATGTATAGATAAAGAGAAAATAGTGCAACAAGTGTCATGATGGACACTTAAGGGAAAGAGAAAGTTAGAAAGAATGTTCCACATTGCTGTTAAAAGCTAAGGAACATGCGAAGATAGGTCAAGAATTCTGAGGTATTCAAAGAGATGCAGTACGTAGAGTAACTGGACACTTTGTTAATGTATCTATAATAGAGAAAGAAGAGGGAGTTTAGCTCCTACAATGGGAAAGATGGACCCATATGTGTATGTGCAGGTTATGACAGTGTACTTGCGAGTGACTGTTATAAACTTAAACCTTATGTGAAAAAGGGGACAATTAAAGGAAGATTGAGAAGTTAGATAGAATGATGGAAAGATGGTTAACTCAAGGGAAGAATTTAAGACTAGGTGTAGAATCCCAGTAAAGAATATGATGACCTTTGGTCACAACATAATGATATGTTAGAAATATGCAAGTATGATACTTACCAACATGAAAGATAAATCTTTGATGTATAAAACACAATTTAAGTAAGTAAGAAGAAGTGAGAAAGTCATAACAGCTGACTTGCAAGTAGCTGAGGACTAAAGAAGATAAGTACACAAAAATTTTCATGTTGAAAATTTTGTTATAAAACAACAGATAGAAAAGTTGTGAATCAAGTGATGAAGTGGTAAATTTGAAACCTGATAAGTATGATGTGCATGCAGTGTATGGGCGCTACAGACTTATAGTGTTTACTGTGGTCTAATTGAGCCATCAATTTACTTGAGGATCAAGTAGTTAGAAGAAAGGATATAACAAGTTAAATTGAGAAGAATTTACCATGAAAGAGATAGAATACTTATGAACTAAGGAATGTAATGGTGAGGTTGAATCAAGATAAGTATAGTGTGCATGTAGAAGTATGGGCTCTGCATACACATGGCACTTATGGAAATTCAATGGAAACATTAAGTTACCTGAGGATCAAGTGGGGGTAAAAGAAAGATAATATGTTATTTAAGAAGAATATGCCATCTATATATTGTGACATTGAGACTCAAGAATAGAAGAAACATATATTTGAAAGTTTGGTGTGCAAATTTTCAGGAGGTTATAGGGCAAGAAGAGTTGTGGTAGAATACTAAAATTTAGAAAGGGAGCGAAGTGTTTATATGTGAAACTTCACTATTAGTTGGAAAAGAGTAGAAAAGAGGTGAGTAGTCACTTGTGTAGAGTAAGAATCGTACAGTAAGAGTACATTGAGAAAGTGGGAAAGTGGGAAAAGTGTGACAAAAGATGAAAGATGATGAAAAGTATGCAATATACTTTCATAAGAATGGATAAATTAATAAACGTCCCTTAACGACCATTAATAGTAAAGAAATGAAGAAAGATTTGCCATTGCATTAAAAAATGCAAAGAAAAGAAAAGTAGATTGCTATTTCGGGTTAAAAGGTTAAAGTTGAAAATAACCTTAGAAATAGGTCATTGAGTAAGAAATATACCAAAAGCAAAAAAAAAATGAGTACGGGAGCCCTTAATGGAGGGGAGATTGTAAGAACCTGAAATTCAGACGTTGACTTGTTGTAAAATATGCACCAAAAGGGAAATTTGGTCATTTATGAGAAAAAGATAAGAATATGAAGTGATAAATTTATGAAAATGGCCAATAAGGATTTAATTCACTAAGAAGAGGTTAGATGAGTATGTTGAAGAGAAATAATGCATGAGAAGATGTATTTTGGCCAAAAGGGTAAAATTGGTATTTTTATGCTTTTGGGCTAAGTTAATGAATTAATAGATTAATATCTGTATTATTAAGTGAGTGATAAGTGACTTATTATAATCTTAGAGTGTGTTCCCACCTTCACATGGATATAAAGAACATCAAAATCAGGTTAGAAACGAAGAAGATACGCAGGTTATAAGTTGGGACAAAAATGTCCCAAAGATGGAATGGAATCAGCCTAAGAGGCTGTTGTCCAGTCGGAACCGCATCGTGGTGGGCTGAGTGCCACGAAAATTCATTAAGTTTTTCTGATTAGAAGAAGCATTTATAAAAAATTTCAAACACAAAGACTCAATTTGGTCCAAACTCTTACTACAATAGGACTGCAAAATCAAAGAATGTTGTTGTGAAACAAGATGTTGTTCCAAAGAAAATTGTTTCAAAACGTTAATTAGTTTCAAAGAAAGATTTTCACAAAAGAAATTTGTTCAAAATAAAGTTGTTTCTAAACAAAATTTTTTTTTTTCAAAAACGAATGTGTCAAAACAAAAGGAAGAAGAAAATAGTTATCCAAAAGAGTTTATTCCAAAAGTAATAGCTTCCATTAATAAAAAGAGTACTTTTGTAGAAATCAATCTTTATGAGAAAAAAGTCAATTTTTTTCAAATGGTAAAGGATATGAGTAATACTCTGATTATAAAATCGTTGGATTGATAAGACCAAAAAATTTTGATGTTGCAAATTCCAAATCGAAAGTCTCACAAGGGCCCAAGAAAGTTTGGGTTCTTAAATTGGTGTCATTTTGTAGGTGATGTGTGAATAACAATACAATTATGAATGGTACATCGATAATGGTTGTTCTCGTTACATGACTAGAAGGAAATCACATTATTAGAGTTTCGAAGTTTGAAAGATGTCCGAAGATTCAAATATGGAAATAATGCAACTAGAGAAATAAAGGGATGTGGAATGAACACGAATGGAGAGTTTATAATATGAAAGGTAGCAAATATTAAAGGTTTACAACATAATTTGATAAGTGTATTGCAAGTGGTTGTAGGTACAGGTTTGAAAAGGAGAAATGTATCCTTTGGATATGAAAACAATTGAAAGTAAGTCATCCATTGTTGGGTTTTATTCAAAAATAGTGTAATTATAGTGTAAAAAAATGATGTGATTAGCAACGGAAACAATTTTATATATGTATAAACTAAAACCATTTACCCACCAAGATTTTGCGAAACTAGGAAACAGTAAAACAACCATAGAAAAAGGAAAGTGTCACAACCTTTGAGTACTTTGATTCATTTAGGTAATTAGGAAGTTGATGTAAAATGTAGATTATAAGTCCTTTGAGCTAGAGACACCAACAATACCTCAACCTGATGCGATGCTAGTCATGGATCTTGTAATAAAAGAATAAAATGTAAGCTTTAAGTTAATACCAAGTATTAACTCAAAGAGAGTGTCAAAGTATCAAGCTTTCCTTCTAGTCTTAGCAGCTCAAGAACACGCATGTATGAGAGATAGGGAAAACTGAGAATAGGAGGGAGAAAGAAGCATGGAGGATACGATTTTTCTATAAGGGAAAAGAACTAACATAACTAGCTCCATAAGCTTTTTTAAACTTGGAAAAGTCCTTCTTTAGTAAATTAACCCATACCTAGTTATGTCTTAATGTAAGAGGCATGGGAGGGATGTACTTCATTAAGAAAACAAGAACCAAACATCACCCCCACCATACACATCTGGTCCTCAGGTTTGGTTGGTCCAAGAGAGGAAGAGTGTCTAGCCCTCTTTCTAATTTGTATAAAATTCATACCATGTTTTATAAAAACTAACTCCTTTAGTTTATATAATAACTAATGACTTAAATAAATTATGCCAAGTGATTTTATTTGATACTTTTAATAGAAAAATATTATTTTTATAAAATAATTATTTTCCCTTTAATGACAAGAAATATAAATATTTATCAAGAATCAAATCCTTATAAATTATATATATATATATATATATATATATATATATATATATATATATATATAACTTAAATATTTATCAAGAATCAAATTCTTTTAAATAATATATTATCATCAAGATGTTGTTAGTGTGACTCTTTTAAGATCATACATTATCTAGCAATATCATTCTATAATGTCTCTTGGGCATAAAGTTATTTCAATCTCTCATTTGCATAAGACACATCATATATTGATATAGACAATTTTAAACATATAGCAACATTTCGTTGCTCCTAGTAATATATGACTTTGTGCCATTTGATGAACATCCAATTCCCAAAAGCTCAAAGTTTTTGATGTACAAGGTAACTTTATCAGTTATCCCTGTGTTACAGACATCATGTTGAACATGAGATTTGGGTCGCAATCAGTTTCATTTAGTGTTCAACTTTGGGTAACATGTGTTAGATGTCTAAAACATAACATATAAGAGGAACAAATACCATCTTGACTATATAATCATGGGCATAGTTCGCACCACACCTGAAAATGACTTTTGTAACTGCTCGGTTAAGGATCATCGTTCAACCACATCAAAGCATATCACTCCCTACACTAAGTCCCACTATGTATCTCAAGTAATAAGGATACAAAGATTGTACCTTTTATTAAGTATCACTCACGAAAGTGATCAATGGGGTGATCTTGTTGTGGGTTGTTCAATACCAGTTCTCTGACAAGTACCTATAGATCTTGGTTCCAACCACTCACCTACTTTCATTTAGTGAAAGTAAACCACTCCATGTCATATTAGTCTTACATCATAATTTCTCCCATAATTATGAACGACTATGAACTTTTAGAATAATAAGATTATTCATGGAATACACATGTTAATGTCGGGTATTTATTAACAAACAGTCTAATTATAGTGACGTAATTAGCAACGGAAGAATTTTTATTTGGATAAACTAAAACCATTGTAACCCACCAAGGATCATTTTGAAAATATTAGAAAGATTAAAACATAACCAAAGGAAAGAAGAAGTTTACAACCTATGAAGACTTTGGTTCCTTTTGGCAATTAGGAAGTTGATGAAGATGACATTAAAACTCCAAGAATAAGTCATCTATAATGTATCCATGAAACAAAGAATAAAATTACTTCAAGATGCTAGTATTCACTTGTAAGTATGTTGTTCTTGAGCATTAACACATATACCAAAATATGCTTAAAGAGAAGCAACAAATTAAGCCTTTAATTCTAACACCTTTACCAAGAATAAAGGAAGTGATAGAGGGGGAGGAACCATGAAGTTCCATCTAAGAAAGAAAGAAAAAGGTTATAAAAACTCATGGTTTTGGTTAGTTCTTTTGCCTTATCATACTGCCTACGACCTCATGGTCTATAAAGTAATAAATGGAGTGTTGTCTACACAATCATCTAACTAGCTAGTTAGTAACAAACTAAGTGATAAATCACAGTGCTCAAAAGTTTGTACACAACATTAATAATCATACCATATAATATTTTACCAGTTTTTGTTCTCTTTTTATTGTTTCCTAGAAACAATAATTCCCAATATGTTGGTAAATATTATTTTCATAAAATAATGTTTTTTCCAATTAAATACAAGTGTTGATAATATTTATTTATAAACAAATTATACTAATAAATAATCAATTAGTAGAAATTTTCTATAAGGTGTCACCCTATATGATCATATGTCATTAGCAGTATAATTATATAATGACTCTTGGGCATAAAGATCTTTTAGTTAATATAGAACACAACAAGTACTGATGTGAAGATCATATCCCAATATATCTGAATAATATATAGTAGTTGTCTTAGTGTTGCAATATCCAACTACTAAATCCAAATCAAATCCTATTTCTAGAATAACAAAGTTTTATAGCTAAAGTGTAACCATTCATACTTAGCTTAAAGAAAGAATTTATCAATGGGTCTGACAAAATTTGTTTGTATGAATCTTGTGAATATTATCATCTCCATATTAAATTTATTCTAAGTATAGTTAAACATCTTTCAGAATATGATTGGTGTTATGATGTGATTTACAATCTCTTAGATTCATTAAGTATACTCTTGAAGTCAAAAACTATTTGTAGATTATCCTTGAATGGAAGGACTCAACTAAGTTTTTCAATGTACTCATTCATCCAATCATATTTGATTACAACTTCGAAAGTAATAGTGTACTATAATTTTGTAGTAGACTATGCTATGTTGTTTTGCTTGGACCTCATTCGAACAAAACTTACTCTTCATTCCATAATGAATTCATAATTCAATTATAATTTATAATAATAGCTATATGTTTTGAATTTAGCATTTTATGTATCTATTTACACAAGGATATTATTCTAAACCGATTTGTAACATCCCAAAATATACAGCAAATTTAAACTTTTCAAAACAACCCATTTACTAAAAGAAGTGTTTAAAAAACCATTGTTTCCAAAATATTATTTAAAATCAGAGTCTCCCAAGATTCAATCAGTTATAAAACAAAGGATGTGCATGGTCAAGCCTTCGCCTTGGCATGATCCTCTGAAGTACCTGAAACCATAAACCAAAACTGTAAGCACAAAGCTTAGTGAGTTCCCCCAAAGCACCACCACATAAACATAATAATGAACAAACAACATGTATACAAAGCCTTCAACATGACTGGAACGCCTCACTGGGCCTACAGACTATCTGGAACGCTCACAAAACCTTTAGCATGACTGGAACGCCTCCCCGGGCCTTCATCTTATCTGGAACGTTCTCTGGCCCTTCGGCCTGACTGGTACGCCTCTCAGGCATGCAGTCTATCCGGGACGCCTTGGGTCTCTTAGCCTTCAGTCGCAGCTGGTCTGCCTCAACCCAATGACAACTACATATCCGCACATACTATAACATAACAACATATCAATATAAACATTACCGGGTTTGTTGATTGGAATAACAGAGTAGTACAGTCTCAACCCTACCACACTACGTCGACATATGCAACAGATAAACATATAAACCGTCAACAGACAATCAGGCAGATCTACCGATCACTAAGAATGGAAACATCCTATATACCAGGATATCGATCTAACAAATCTCTACATCATAAGAACATACTATCATGTAATAGGATATACAATCCACTGGGCCGGCCTTAGTGCCTTCGCCCCTAAGTACAGTGAGGAAGACTCACCTGATACGGCTGAATAGCTCAAACAAATGCTCGAACCGCTGAACCGGATAACCTCACGCCAACTAATCAATAAATACAATCTTAGTCAATAATTAACCTGATAACCCATAATTCGTGGCCCACTCCGTAAACCAACTTCCTAAAGAGTAAAATACCATTTTACTCTTTTCTTACTTGTTCCACAACCAAGGCCCAGCCCAAAATGCATAAAAAACCCAAAACCCAAAATGGCAATCCAAAGCCCAAATCAAAAGCAACAAAGGCCAACTATGGCTAAATAACCCTTTTGGGCTCCAAAACCATCATGAAGCTACTTCCAAGAAAACCCCACCCATCCATGGCCCAAAGTACAAAGTCCAATGGCCAAACAAGGCCCAAGTCTTAAAAAGCCCAAAATGCCAAACTGGGGAGTACGCCCGGCATACCATAATGGTACGCCCAACATACTCACCCTCGAAGCATAGAGTACAAGTCCCTGATGCACAAAACCAGCATTACGCTTAGCGTACACTTGCGTACGCCCAACGTACTCCTCCAGGGTCCAAAATCTCCAAAATAAGCTCTTAATGGTTAATATAATGACTTCCAAACTTGGATATGACCCTAATGAGATGTCTTAACACATAAAGTTGGGAACTTTACTCCTTTGCAAGGTTTAATGGCACCAAAATATTAATACAATGCATAATAATCACCCAAACTCATTCATGCACCAGAATAACTCATCAAGATGACATTTTTATAAACAAGGGACCTTCCAAAGGCCAAGATCCAACATTTTAAGCTCTTGGAATAGCTCATACTCACAAGGATGACTCTAAGGACCAAAAGAACACGAAAATAATCCTTAAACTAAATTTGACACTTAGAATCAAGATAGAAACTTCATACCTCTAAAATATACATCAAGATGCAACAAGTATGGATCCAAAAGTTTCAAGCAATCCCACACTTCTCCAAGAAGTTCCTTCTTCTTTTATGAACACCAAAAACCATGAAATACCACCAAAATCTCAAAAAATACTCAAATACGGGCTAGGGTTTCGATTCTAGGGTTTAGAAGGATGGAGGTTAAAGATAATAGGATTGTGTGATGAGTTAAGGAGCTTAAATAGGGTCCAAGACCCTAAATTAGGGTTTAGGTCTGACTGGAGTACACCCAGCGTACTCCGTAGAGCACCCACAATCATACTACTTAGTACGCCCATCGTACACCATTGTACGCCACAGTACTGACCTTCTCACTAGTACGCCATGCGTACACTTGTGTACGCCCCGCGTGTAACATCCGCATATTCAGGCTAGTCAATTTAGAGACAATAAGACTCAAAAATTACTTTTTGATAGAAGATTATTTAGAATAAATAATCTTAAACAAGTTATAGTATATCTTACAAGGTTTCCGTACATATAAAGAACGCTGAAATCCGAGTTATAACGAAGAAGTTATGACCTGTCGAAGTTTCGCAACAAAACCAACACAACCATGTGTGACGCAAAAAGTGAGTTTATGATAAGGCACTTTTTAGCCTTAGCGATCTAAACTAAAGTCGTAGTATACGTTAAACTGAGAGCGTTCATAAAAAGAACGTCCAAATCTAACTTCGTATGAGGAAGTTATGATTTTTCTAAGATTTAGCATAACATTGTGCAGCCCGGAATTCGAATACTAGATAAACCGATTTTTGGCCGACACAACCTAAACAAGAATCGAATATATCGTTAATAGGAGCTCAATGATAAAAAGACAGATGAAAATGGACGTCGGATGACAAAGTTATGAATTTTTAACGGACTTTACCTGTCCAGGCCTGTTAAAATATAACTTTAAAAATAAATTCAAAATTAGTCTTTTAGAGTCTAAACGAAAGTTGTAGAGTATGTCTCCACCTACGCGTGGATATAAAGAACATCAAAAACAGAGGCCGTATGCGAAAGTTACAGAATTTAGAAGTCGAAAATGGCTGATGCGAGATTACATGTGAACGCCCAGCGCAGAGAAGCCCTACGCCCCGCGTTCTCGCATACTAGGCTCCAGTTCATCCATGCCGCCCTATTCGACGGTTGGCGCATACCCCCTAGTACGTGCATCGTACCTGGTACGCGCAACGTACATCCGAGGAGCGCCCTACGTAGCCGAAGACCAGACCCCTATATAAAGGGTGCGAGAGTTGCCTTCATTCTTCACACTATAACCATTATCTCTCTATAACCTCTCTCTAAACATCCCCCAACCTTTAGTAACTTCTAAGTGCTAGAGGAAAGACCCGGAGTGCTAGAAGGCTCCGAGAAAAAGAGTTTTTTAGCTCGGAAACTTCTGCCCCCGCAGAGCCCGGTTCCTAGCCAAATCTCCTAGTAAGTGAGTTATGCTTACCTTACTTTATGTATAGCTTATGTGTAAGTTCAATATCATTATTATGAACTTATAAACAATATATATATATATATATATATATATATATATATATATATATATATATATATATATATATATATATATTATAAAATATAATATAAAAAGTGTTATTATAATATCTTGTAACTACTCGCGGTACGGGGAATTTGATTTGAAGGGCCGCATAGGGTTGTTGGATTTCAGAAGTGCTATAATAAACCAAAAGCAAATGAACTCAAGGAGCACCTCTGAGAGTGAGACATTGTATTGTGTCTATGTAGCGATTGGACAGAAACGCTCAACTGTGGCACAATTAGTTCAAATTCTTTCAGAGACTGGCTAGAGATCTCTTTATCAAAATCTTTGGAACAAATGGTTGCCCTTGAAAATGGGTGTTTTTTTGTGGAAACTAAGACTAATTAAGAATGCCATTGCTTTCTTTCCTTCTTCTGGTTCTTGAGTGATAGTAGCTCATCTCTCTTCTTTCTTCTGTCAACTGTCCTTTACCGGTAACTGGATCAATGCCAAAATGGTCTCGCCATCATGGTCACACACGACCCGCAAATAGAATAAACGGTCGTGCTCTTGATCCAATTCAAAGTCTATAACGTAAAAGAACCATGCATATAATTCGAACCAAGCTCTCCATTGATATCTTGACCAACCCATACATATCTCTCTCGACAATATAATGAATTTACCACAGTGCACATCCTTAGGGAACCCATAACATCATGCAAAAAGGGAAGAAATACAATAATTCTATCGAAAAGACAAACCTCAATCATTAACAGAAGACATCCTCATGAACGATCGGAACATGACTCGATACCTTGATTGAGACCAAACAAATTCCACTAATACGCAACCAGCTCAAGAAGACCTCCAAGGTGATCCTGAATGCTACCAAAACCTAAGCCTTCTATGAACCAAAATTCCACTCCACCATTGAGGGTAAATGTACCCAGAGACCAAAGGAACATAGAACATACTGAACTTGATGATAGGTTGACACATCCACTGAACTTCAACTGATACAACCCAACTTCCGAGGAGCCTCTGCTCTGATGATACATGAAACGACCCATGGTCGAGAACACATTGACACATAATCCATGGAACCAAAACACACATGGAGCTGAACCTACCCTCCTCTGGAGTTGATTTACCGATTGACATCTGCCCATTCTAGACTGAAAATAGCAATCCAAACAACTAGCTGACAATTCCCTCAACAATCGATACTCAACCAAAGAGATCCTAGCACCTCCTCATCTATTCATTGGCATCCCAAAAAGGAACCAATAGTTGCAACAAGCTCCTTGACCAACCACTTTCTACTGAGAGACAACCCATGAACCTACTAAACACATACATCTGATCGCCACTTACTATATACGCCTGCCCAGACCAAATCCTGAACCGAAATTCAATATACCCGTGCCGCAGATCCCTATGAGCCATTCTTCCAACATTATGAACTCGAACAGATCGATTATCCTCTAAAAAGAATACACAGTTCTCCCCCACTTAGGGTTCGAACTACCACCCACGGGTTTTGAAGCCAAGCATTTCTCAAACCGGTTCAAACGACACAAACCGTCCCCGACTCTTGGAATTCTTAACACACTCAGGATGATCTTCCAGATAAGGACCAATCAAATCCTAAGAATTTTCGGATTTTTACTGAAGACCTAAAAATTTCCCAATCATACCACTTTAACATTCAGGATTTCATGAAAATGCATATGCAAAGACCAACTTACGATCCAAAAATACACTCCTTGCCTGCAATCCCAACAGTCAATCCGGTACCTAACTTTCTTATATCCAAGGAAACAGACTCTTGGTCACATCATAAAACATCCATGTCTCATCAATCCTCCTGCGCACTCCCATGCTGACATACAGTCTCCAAACACCGCGACCAATAGACCTCATGCAGGGTTTACCTACTAACTCTGACAGTCATAAGCCTACTCACTCCTTCTCCGAACTCAGAAACTGAAAAGGGCATAATCCTTGCCACAGATAGCGACAATCCAATCCACCAATCAACCACTCAACTTCCACCTGCAAATACCCTGCCAATCATAACAACCGTTTCCTTCTTGAGTCCAACGACTCAATGCATGACCTCGAGCAAAACCCTCGGGACCTCAATCCCAACAAACTCATCCAGGTCTGCGCCATTCAACCCAAACTGATATCGTCACTAGGACCCAAAACAATTACCAGATCATCCTCCTGTCTGAGAAACCATAACCCAATAGATCAACAGATACAAAACCACTGCCACGAATCACGGTTTCAAACCATTTATCTTCCCCAACCAGACCCTATAATCCCCGAAACTCTCCTTGATTCAAGTATGGATCATGTGTTTCCAGTAGTACGGGCCTAATACTACCTTCCACACTTATCCATACTTTCCTCAAGAATCATCTCGGGTCCTCTAAGGCCTCCTCATAATAACACTCCCAAAATCTGCTCAACCGTGAAAAAACCGCACTAAAATACTTCCTAAGATCTCATAGGATTCCCCACGTCCCCTGCCATCAGTTGCTGAAGGACTCCAATCAACGTCAGCCAACCACTTCATGAATACAATTACATGCAACAAAGCTTACATAATCTTTTGACTAAAGGACCCAACCTTACAACGGTTAGACTCAAATGAGAGCTGCGCAATAGGGTTAAATCATCCACTCTAAGATTTTTTGACTTTCATAGCATGTAACTTAACGTATTCATTTCATAGTTAACTCACATCAATGTGTGTCCCAAAATCACAAAGCAAGCAGCATTCGGGCAGTGGAGCCGACTGGCACTAAGACACAATAAAAATCAGGCAGATGATATGACGCTAATGATATGTATTAACATGTAATAAAATGACTTCCAAACTTGGATATGACGCTAATGATATGTCTTAACATGTAAAGTTGGCAACTTCACTCATTTGCTAGGCTTAATGTGACCAAAACCTTAATATAATCCATAATAATCACCTAAACTCATGCATGCACCACAATAACTCATCAAGCTGACATTTTTATGAATAAGGGACCATGTGTCCAATTGGTATCTTATGATATGTTCATAGCATATTCATATAACTAGTCTTATTTATAATATGGCATAAATTATGGACTTATTTGCCAAGAAAATAGAATATAAATCATTTTATCTACCTCAAACCTATGTGCTAGTTCCTTTTGAGGTAGACTCAAAATGGTTCCATTTGGCAATACCAAGAGTCCTCCAAAAGAATCTTCAAGATTGATTTCTTTCAAGATATTCTTAGTATATGCACACAAAATCTAAAACTTTAACATTGATCTTTATCTATCTCTATAGATTTTAGATTCTAAGAATGTATCATGTCTTTCCTAAGTCTTTCATCTTACTTTCCGAGTCAAGGTGAAACGAGACTTGGACTGTCGAAATGTAATTTCTTATTATTAAGTATGTCTCATTCATACAAGATTAGGCATATAATTATTGTTCCTACTAGTTCTTGGTAAACACAAATGTGATCTTCATTTTGATATAAAATCATATCTTGTGTTTTCATATTAAAATGGTGATTCCAACCTTGAGATGTTTGCGTTATATATCGATATATGGATCTCTAAATCTTATACAGAAGATCCAACATTCTAAGCTCTTGGAGTAGCTCATACTCACAAGGATGACTCTAAGGACCAAAAGAACCCAAAAATACTCCTTAAACTAGATATAACACATAGATTCATCAGGATATAAACTTTATACCTCCAAAATGTAGATCAAGATGCAACAAATCCGGATCCAAAAGCTTCAAGCAATCCCACACTTCTCCAAGAAGTTCCTTCTGATGGGTTTTGAGCACTATAACACTCCTATGGTGCACATACAACCCTAGATTCTTTGGATCTAAGTTTTCTCTATTAATACATGCAATATTGTTTTTCCAAAGCATGGAGCCTAACTAGCATACAAATGTGATTTATGAATCATAAGAACTAGTTAGAAGATTACCTCTTGTTGTAGCTTGTTGAATTTGGCCTTTCAAGAGCTTAACACCTCAAGTGTGATGCCTCTAATAAGTCACAAAACCACCAACAATTGGAGGACTTGAGAGAGAGGTTCTAGGCACCTAAAATCGGCTATACTCTTGCTAGAATGCTTGTATGTCCAATTTTGTGCTCTAAGGGGTTACATATATAGTGTTAGAATTCCAAGAGTCATGTGTAACCCTAATTCTTACACTTAGTCTTGTAATGGACTAACACTTTATGGATCCGTACATAAGCTTAACCCATCACTAATCAATCATGGATTATTAGCCCAACCTATATGTATCATTGATTTACACAATCAGTCCCTGTATATTTAATTAGTCTCTTTTGATCACTAAATTAATTCCAAATTAATTCTTGATCAATACTAATTAAATAATATGATTCCTCAATTAATATAATATACTTATAATATATTAATAAATCACAAATAACCTCTTTCTCAAATATCCATCCTATCAGATTGTTCTTAATCCAACAGTCTACCTATTATAGTTATTAGCTTAGACCATGTTACTATCAGGTTAAGTACATACCTATTATAGTTATGGGCTTAAATAACCTATTATAGTTATGGGCTTAATCCATCCTATCAGACCATGTTACTATAAGCTTAAGTACATACCAATTATAGTTATGGGCTTAGACATCTAATCTAACAGTCTCCCACTTGGATAAGTCTAATAACTATAACTGTAAGTAAAACTGATTAGCAATCGTAGCTCTCAAAAGCCGTTGTCAAAATTTGACGCGTGCTTTAGATAAGGGATCATATAATCCTCTGTTCTTCATGATATCGTGCGGACAAATACATGGAACATAGTCATACTTATTGTCCTGCAGTTTGTTTCCCGATTTCTGATTTGTTTGACATAGAACATAATTGAACACATCAATTGAGTCCTGACCGGGCCCGACACATAAGTCAAAACAAAATCATCGAGGGGCCCAAGATATCGCTTTCAATCCTCCAAGGACTAAAAGGAACAGATAAACTTCGACTTATATGCTTGTACTAACTACTCGTTAAATCATACACAACAGTACGTTTTATAACATCAAGTTATTGATGCGTTTTCGTACTATCAATGCACAACCAACTTGTAGTCAACAAGATATCCATCTTGGTTTGAAGACTATATGATATTATCGTCTCACAATCACTTGTGATAAATTCCATGAAGTGATTCATGTGAGCGTGGGTTTAAACCAATACCCAAATCTTATTTCAGGAGAACTCGTGAATGTTGTAGCAACCGTTTTCAATGTATAAACACTTTATACAGTCTACAAGAAAAATTCATGACAGTCTTGCCTTATTACCTACTTCCAAAGTATGATCGAATGTATCGTCAGAAGAGAACCCATCATATCCCCTTACGAAGGGACTGAGTAGGCTTAAGCACTTGTATCATGCGAGGAGCATTGGGCTGAAGGACGATATTAGTTTTAATGATTAGATAGTGTTTAGAAACATGTAATAGATAAAATGTAATTGACATTTGATGATTAAATAAATGGAGTTTTATTTATGAGTAAAGTTACTATCTTGTGTCAATTGTTTACTATTGTTTCATTTTGCATGTTTTGACATCTAGAATAATAAGATTATTCAAACTATCCACATTCGATCAAACTATCTCATAACTGGCCTCACGACTTCTCTCGACCCATCCATCCATGAAACTTCCACCAACCCTGCAGCATTAGTGTATGCTAGCCACACATAACGCTGGACCCGATAGACTTTCGAATATCCAATCCTACCCTAAGGTCAAATGAAACATTCTCAGGCTATAAGATCTTGATTATGCACAGCCGTGATGCTTACACTAAACAGCTACAGTAATGATGTCAATTCCATATAAAAGAAACCCTAGGCTAGTAGGCATCATATAATCAGGAAAGTCTATCATGCAATTCCTGAATATCCCTAGCCTAATACTAGCATGTTGTTCTAACAGATCATAATATCAAATAACTGTATGGTATTTTGGGGTCTACTTATTGGCTCCGGCTTATCGTACACTCTGCATCCTCCATCCCTTATTTTGAAAACCACTTTAGAATTTATTCTAAAAATTTCCTTAATTTGAGACTGGACTCACACTAGTGTTCCTCCAATTCACTCAAACCAAGGCTCTGATACAAACTTGTAACATCCAAAAAATTTTAAGCCAAATTTAAACTTTTTCCACCATAAAACCAAATAGAGTTTTACAAAAAATTTTTAAAATATTATTCATGAGAGTGTCCCAGAAGTATAATCATATGGATGATGAGTGGTACGGTCAAGCCTTTGCCTTGCCACGATCTCCGGAAGTACCTGAAACAATAAACTGAAACTGTAAGCCCGAGGGCTTAGTGAGCTACCCCAAAATATCAATACCACACCGATAATACCATATCAATAACAGATAATCAACAACATGCATATTGGGCCTTCGGCCTGACTGGACCGCCCAACCGGGCCTACAGTCTATCTGGATCTATCCCGAGCCTTCGGTATGACTGGACCGCCATACGGGCCCACAGTCTACCCGGACCACTCATAGGGTATGTTGGCCTTCAGCACAAAGCAGGACCGCCTCAACCAAAACATCAAGCAAATAACCATGTGCACAAGACTAATATAAGCTAGCATATACAGATATCAGATATAACTATCTCACAGATCATCGATCATAGCAATCTCTCCTAACCAGAGCACCGACCTAACCAGGTCACTAACATACCAATCCAAACGGATCATAAGAGCATAACAACATATTGTCTATCATGTTACCGATCTAACAGATCATAACCACATGTAGCATACTGTAACCAAGATAAAAACAAAAAGGGCCGGCCTTGGTGCCTTAGACCCTATTGATATAGTGAGGATAACTCACCTTGCTAGCAGCTCCGAATGATACTGTCCACACCTCCCGATATAGCTCCAACCACCTCGCCTGTAACCATAAGTGGTCCACACCATAATTACTCAAATTACCAAAATGCCCTTAGGAGGTACAAGACATCCCATAGTCAAGTCAAGTCTCTGGTCAATGGTCAACAGTCCATGTTGACCTGTTTGCTGGATATAACTTTCTCTGCTTTGAGCCCCTTCTGATTCCAGAATTTCTCGACTCGACTCGCCGAGTCTCTAGCAGATTCGCCGAGTCGATACGCGACTCAGCTTGGAAGTCCAAACTGACTCGTCGAGTCATTTTCCAGACCTCACCGAGTCCAAGCGGGACTAATTTGGACAAAACCCTACCCGACTCACCGAGTCATCTCCCATTCTCGCCGAGTCCATACACATACTCTCATGATCAAGCGATTTTGGACTACCCCTTTGATCCAAACAGTAGACTCAAAAGAGGTTCAGATCTGAAGTTTCAACTTCAGATCTAGCTCCCATACCATAATCCCTTCATGAATAGCTAAAGAAAGCCCTAATCTTCACATATGAAAGATTCTAGAAGAAAAGAGGTCAAGGTAACAGCTTGTTACGTCCAAAACGTGCCCAAGCTGAAGTAGACTCTGGATCCACACGAAATCCTTGATGCTAGCCTCTTGATCTACAAGTTTTCATAACAAAATCACTTCTCAAAGGGGTGATAGAGGATAGTGGTAGGCGATAATGGTCCAATATATAGGGTGCAAAAACCCTGAAATTTAGGGTTTCCACTGCCAGCTCCTACTCGTCGAGTCCCCCATGCCGACTCGCCGAGTCACTCATTAAATGACGTGTCCTGACCCGCTGCTACTCGACGAGTCACAGCGTCAACTCGTCGAGTAGACCTTAAAACATGAAACCTAAATGGAATAATAATGATATCTGATGGTTGGGATGTTACAATAAATTCGTCTCCCTTAATTATAGCAAAATAACTTTTCAAACTCTGCAACTATGCAAATTCAAACTTTTGTTTTCTATGATTAACATTGCTAACTTGCAACACTTACCATAACAATTATGCTCCCACTAGCATAATAATTATTATCTTACTAGCATAACACTTATGCTCCCACTAGCTTTGACATGTACTCAGAAATCAGTTGGACTTCTAGAAATCAATACTTATTGACTTTCATCACCAAAATTCAGATTTCTAATACGAGATGCTTCGATAAGACTTTATCTAGGCTTCTCAAACTCATACAGTTTTCCTTAGATAGCTCACATGTGTGTCTAAACAATTTTAGAACTAATAGGAATAAGTCTCAAATGTTTAGATCTTTTGCCATTTCTCACAATTCGAACTATGAAGAGGGATGTCGTAATCATAATTGAACTTGAGAATGCAAATAACACAATTTCAATCTCCTTAAAATCTACATAGTGAAAGTGTTTCATCACAATCATTTTCATGTATTAGATAGAAACCTTATGACACTTAGATTTTATGGTGTAAGTGTTCCTATCCATGTGAATTTGTCATAACCATAATCGCAAGACAAGGTTAGTGACAAATCCAAACTCATACGGACTGAACTTGTTCAATCTTCATTTCTTGCCACCTGGCAGCACAAGGGCCTACCATTGCTTCCAATTTGTTATGCAAACAATTGAGAACTCATAGAACTCACATGCATAGTCAACTTTAACTGGAATGGGCACAGAAACAAGAATATGTCAACACGATAGGTTACAAACCTCAAGTCGTGTGCTAGTGATTAACAATAGGTTTACTCTTGATCACTCCTTGAACCTTATCAAGATCTTTAAGACTCCCACTGACCTCTTGACATATAAGTTTCTCTTTGTCAAGAACCATTTCTTGACAAACAAATATTCAAGAGTTAGTGCGGATTCTCATCAAGACAAACACTTTACACAATTGGTCTTAGTTAGTCTTTGTTTTATCCAAAACATCACAACTTACCAATTTCAAATGTACAAGAGTAAGAAAACATTTTACTCTACATTTGAGAAGTGTTATAAACCTTTCGTAAGATTATGTCACTCAAGGCACAATCTTGGAGTATGACTCTAAGACTTGATTTTGGAACGAAGTATGACTCACCTTTTGATTTAACCATTTCAACAATTCACGATTTTTTATTTCATCACACATCATCTAATTCATCTACCCATGTTTTACCCCAACATATTTGTAGATATAAAATACATATACAGTTTAAATCATTTAAAACATGTATAATAGTGTTCATCTAACATAGATAACAGGTATACAGATAATATGCACACATAGCACATAATTTATATAAAATACTTCATATCTACGTGTAAGATGAAAACAATATGCACTCACTTGATAAGACGACGATTGGACAGCACTTCGTGCCTTAAAACAATATTCTTCGATGAAACCAGGATGTTTTCTGAAACACCAGGCTTCACGCGGGCAGAGTTTCGGCTCGAAAAACTCTTTTTCTCGGGAAATTTGGGTTTTCTTTGGGTGCTAGGGGTGTACACGAGGCTTCGGGGTGTTTTAAGATGGCTAGAGAGGGTATAGAGAGTGAAAGAGAGTGTGAATTAGCAACCATTCCCGGATACCCTCGATTTCTATTTATAGGTTGAAAATTCGACATTCACGTCGTGAACCAGGCTTGTTCACGTCATGAATTTGATCCTGGTCATCCCCTAGGCTTGCCGTGTGTCTTCTAGGCTTGAAACGCGTCGTTCACTGAGTTGATGTCGTGAACACTGTGTTCATGTCGTGAATGCAGTCAAATTCTCGAAGTTTGTGCTCCGAACTTCAAAAATCCATATCTTTTGCATACGAGCTCCTCTTTTAACGTTCTTTATATCCACGCATAGGTGAGATTATGCTCTATATCTTTATTTAGACTTCGTCGGCTAATTTTGAATTTATTTTTAATATTATATTAATATTATATTTTTAACGGGCCGAGACAGGAAAAGTCCGTTAAAATTTCATAACTTCATCCGACGTCCGTTTTCGTCTGTCTTTTTACCGTTGTACTACTATTAACAAGATCTTCGATTCTTGTTTAGATTTTTTCGGCTAAAAATCACTCGATCTAAATTTCATGTTTTAGGTTGCATACTGCTAAGTTGAAACTTAGAAAAATCATAACTTCCTCATACGAAGTCAGATTTGGGCGTTCTTTTTATGCATGCTCTCGGTTTAACGAACTCTATGACTTTGGTTTAGATCACTAAGGCTAACAATCGTTTTATCGTAAATTCACTATTTACGTCACACTGTGTCGTACCGGTTCTGCCACGAAACTTTGACGGGTCATAACTTCTTCGTTATAACTCGAATTTCAGCGTTCTTTATATGTACGAAATCCTTGTAACATATACTACAACTTAGTTAAGATTAATACTTCTAAATAATCTTCCATCAAAAAGTCATTTTTGACGCTTATTTTCCTTAAATTGACTAACCCGAATCTGCGGGCGTTACACTGAACTTGCGACCAAAGAGGGTTTCGAATGGAGCAAATTTAAATGCTAGCCTGGTCAAGGACTCTACTAGTTGATAAGCGGGTATTCTTGATCTACCAAAGTCAATCACATATGCTCTCCGTACAACTTCTAATGATTGAATCGTTCTCTCATTCTGTCTGTTGGTTTGAGGATGGTAGGCTATGCATCATGACTGGCCTAGTTCCCAAAAATTTATGAAGTGACTGCATGAACTGGGAGATGATTCTACTATCTCTAACAAAGATAACAGATATTGGAACACCGTGCAGTCTAACTAATTTCTTGGGCACACGTTCTAGTTAACTTCTCTATTTTTCCTGATTCTTTAAAATTGTAGGAAGGGTGCGGATTTGGCTAATCCGTCGACGATCACCGAAAATGGAATCAAGTCCACCTATTGCCTTGGTTAACTTGATTATGAAGCTCATTGTAATCCGCTACCACTTCCACTCAGGTATCTCCGGTTGTTGTAGTAAGCCTGTGGGATTTTGCTCTGAAGTTCATGATAAGACTCATACTTAGGTCATTCACCATCACCTCGTGTATACTAGTCGTATACAATTTAGATTGACAAAACGTTCAGATGGGTGGCTCTGCCCCAAGTCCACAAACAGACAAGGAACAGGAGATAGGGCGGAATCATACATCCTAAATCTTGTTGAGTTTAAATTATATACCACTCTTATGTTTACACTTAGCAGTGATTGATTAACCTAATGAGTTCTTAGTCTCTATTCTTGAACTTGGCCTGCGGTACGAGTGGTCTTTCTCAGAGATCTATTGGGTATACTTCGGGTGGTTTCTGACTTCTGAGACTTCTTTGGCGTTTTTCGCTTCAAGGCTATTGACTACTGGGTAGGCTAGAAAGGCGTGGTACCCCTCTCATGGGTACTTCTGAAGTCTTAAGTGAGAGATGATATAAGGGTTTGCATTATGGATTGGAAGAATTTCATCTGACGGTTGATTGAGGGAAGAGTTCTTTTACACAACACATAAATTTTGCATGGTAAGGACCAAGCTAAACCATGTCGGATGATGATGTCGGCAGGGGCGGAGCCAGGATCCTACAATAAGGGCGGCTTACATCGAGTGTTGGATCTAGAATATGAAACCAGGGTATGCAGCAACCACCAAGTTCAAAAAAGATAATAAAAAAATCACCCATATAACAAAGCTCTAAATAATTATATAACAAATTAATTTTCTGCCTTTAATAATCATATAAACAAAAAATATGCTCTTTCATTCAAATGGAAACCAACAATTTTTTGGTTTATAAACACTAAAATAAATAAGAATACTAAAACATAACACATAAATTGATTAATAATAGACTAAAACAATAAAAGAAGAATTATAGATACAAAAGAGAGAAAGAAACAAGAAACAAGAAAAATGGGATACACAGTACCTTTTTGTCAGGAATCGTTTACTTTTATTTTATCTACACTTTGATTGCATCTTTCCCCAATTCACAACTGTTAAAACTGACACACATAGTTAAAAAGCCTTAAAAGAAAAATATTTGTAGATTGAGAGATCTTACAGAGCAATAGTCTTCAACGGTGACTGTATTTTTTCTTGGAGAGGAGAATGAAGGAGCAACAAGCAGAATCTTGAAGGAAACACTACTGGATTTAGAACTCGAAGACTTTAGGTACGATGATCTCCATCTTGAACGATGATCAAATGGTAATTAAGGTTGGAAAATCATCTCCATTGTTCCAGAAAATAAGGATTCAGAATGACGATGGCGCACACGATAACCCTTTGAAAAAGGATTTTGATTTATTTGAAAGATTTCTGGCTTGTTATTTTATCTGTATAAGGAGCTTTCAAATTTTTTTTGAAACACTTTGAAATATTCAGTTACCATACTTATCATTCTAAAAGATTTGAGATGTATTTTTTCCTTTTTTCTGTAAAATATATGGTTTTTTAATTAGAAAATAAAGTTGAAGACTTGGATTAGATGTACTTGCCTTCTTTTTGTATTGCTTTCTTTCGTTTCAACATGTGAGTATGTACAATGGTATTAGAATTAGAGGTATCTTAGTCAAAAAGTATGGTAGCATTAGACAAGTTAAGGGGGGCAAGCACCTGCCTGCCCCCCTACTCACTCCGCCACTGGATGTCGGAACTTCTCGACAAAATAGATATTATGTCGATCTGGAAGAATTGATTACTAGGACATTGAACTATCCTTGGTATTATTACTACGAACCCTATTGTACCGAAATTTACAAGTACAAACTAAACGAGGGTTCTGATAATTTGAAATAATGAACTTTCATGAAATGACCCCTACTAGGTCTCCCTATAACCGTTTGGTGTACACCAGTCATGTATAATTAAGATTCGAAAGACAGTTGACTGAGTGACCCTGCCTAAATCCACAACCAAACAAGGAACATGAAATGAGTCGAAATCACTCACTCTAAGTCTATAAATCTTAATTATAAATGGACCTAATGCATACACTAAGCCATCATAGCTTTACCTGTTAGGGTTCCGAGTTCTATACGAGTGTTGTGATTTGGTTCGAACAAGAGAGTAATTATAATTATAATTAATTATTGGGGTTTGGAAGCGTACCAAAATTATAGCAGGGTTCTTTGATGCTTTCCCATATTCTGGATGTCGGAACTTCTCGACGAAATAGATATTATGCCGATCTGGAAGAATTGATTACTAGGACATTGAACTATCCTTGGTATTATTACTACGAACCCTATTGTACCGAAATTTACAAGTACAAACTAAACGAGGGTTCTGATAATTTGAAATAATGAACTTTCATGAAATGACCCCTACTAGGTCTCCCTATAACCGTTTGGTGTACACCAGTCATGTATAATTAAGATTCGAAAGACAGTTGACTGAGTGACCCTGCCTAAATCCACAACCAAACAAGGAACATGAAATGAGTCGAAATCACTCACTCTAAGTCTATAAATCTTAATTATAAATGGACCTAATGCATACACTAAGCCATCATAGCTTTACCTGTTAGGGTTCCGAGTTCTATACGAGTGCTGTGATTTGGTTCGAACAAGAGAGTAATTATAATTATAATTAATTATTGGGGTTTGGAAGCGTACCAAAATTATAGCAGGGTTCTTTGATGCTTTCCCATATTCTGGGGTCAAACTCCTCCTGCTCCCCTGCTATTCTTCTTTGTTGGACAGTCCTTCTTGAAATGTCCTATTTCACCACAAAGGTGGTATATTGGACTGGTTCCAACATTGGTGGTTGAAGTAATGTGCCGGATTGGAATTCTATAGAAACGGGTAGTGTGCCCGTTCTTGTTGCAGTTCATGCAATGTATCACTCGGCAGACTCCCAGGTGATGGAAGCTGCACTTTTTACACTTGGGTAGATTCCCGGCATACTGCCTTGCTAGGATAGGGGCAACCGGGACCCCAGTAGGAACGGTAGCAGGAGCAACCAATGTCGTGGCCGCAGAGGCTGCCACTGGTTGTTGTCCCTTGGCTAACCTTTGAGATGTTTTGCACTTCTTATTATACCAGAATATTCGTTTCTTGCTCTTGGGTTTGAGGTTCGGAGTGTCTTTACAAGTAGGCACTTGTTGCTGAAGTTGGTTATCACCACTATCGGAATTGCTGTAACGCCCCGATTCTCAGGTATTAATATTATGGCTTTAATTTTTCAAGTTTCAAGGTCTACTCGACGAGTTGGATGCCCTGACTCATGTTTAAGTGACCAACTAGCCGAGTAGGAAGAGTGACTCGACGAGTTGGAGCTGGAGGGTGAAAACCTAATTTCCGGGGTTTTGCACCCTATTTAAGGAATCAACAGCCTCCCTTAGTCCCTTATAGCCTCTAGAGAGTCCAGCAAACCCTATTTCGTGTGAGAGCTTCATTTGAGTGTGGTTTTGAGCTTTGGAAGGTGGAACTTGTGAAGGGAGCTTGAAGGTCAAGTAGCTAGCAACAAGGGACTCGTGTGGATCTACAAAATCTAGCTCAGTTAGCTTCATTTGAGGTATCAATTCATGATCTTGGCCTCAATTCTTTCTAGATATCTTTGGATGAAGTTTAGGGCTTTTTGGCTTGGTTATGAAGCTATTGTTGAGTATGAGCTGGATCTGAAGTTGCAACTTCAGATCTGAACCCTCCTTGGGATCTAGGTTCATAAAGTTTCTAGCCTTGTCATGTATGAAACCTTCCATTTGAGTTAGATCCATTTCAAGTATGGATTTGGCATTTTGAGTCATTAGGGCCTTGCATGCACGTAAAGTTTGCAACTTTACGTGATAAACATGCCTTGAGAAGCTGGATCTGCAATATGGAACCTTAGCATGGCTTAAAAAGCATCTGTATGGATGAAGGACTGAAGGGACTCGGCGAGTTGCATGGTCAACTCGGAGAGTCCGATGAAGATAGTCGTGGGCTCGGCGAGTCGGTTGGGTGACTCGGCGAGTCGGCTAGGGTTTTTCCCAACCCTTGGACACATTTGAACTTGGCAAGTTGTAAGGGAAGCTTAACGAGTTGGCCAAGGAGTTTACGGCTGCAAACCGTAGGAACTCGACGAGTCGCTCTAGTGACTCCGCGAGTTGACAAGTTATGCAAGGAACTCGACGAGTAGCTAAGGGTACTCGACGAGTTTAGGTCAACATGGATTGTTGACCTTGACCTTTGACTTTGACCAGTTGACTTCTGGGGGCATTTTGGGAAATTGGAAATTTATGAACATGGTTTGATGGTAACTATAGGTGGTGGAGTTCGTGTCGGTGATCCGAGAGGTTGAGCTTATCTTTCAAGTCGATAGTTGCGAGGTGAGTTATCCTCACTATATCAACAGGTTCTAACGCACCAAGGACGACCCTTTATGGTTTTGTATCTGGATTATGGCATGATATGTTTATTGATTACATCCTGGTAGTTAGGATGGTGATATGCTTATGCTTACTGACCTGGTTAGGTCGGTGTCCTGGTTATAGGATGATGTTATGTTAGTGACCGGTTAGGTCTGTATCCTGGTTATTGGGATGTTGCTATGATTAGTGATCTGTTAGATCGGTTTGACAGTTATATGATATGAGCTAGCGTATGATAGTTATGGGCATACGTTTGTCGATTGGGGGTTGGGTTGAGGCGGTCTAGCTTTGTGTTGTAGGCCAACATACCCGGTGAGCGGTCCGGATTAGTTGTAGGCCATGCGAGGCGGTCCAGTCATGCCGAAGGCTCGGGAGTGGTCCATATAGGCTAAAGGCCCTGCGAGGCGGTCCAGTCAGGCTAAAGGCTCATCCTACATGTTGTTCTGTATTTGTTGATACGATATGATTATGGTTATATGAGGTTGGTATTTTAGGGGTAACTCACTAAGCTTCTGGGCTTACAGTTTCAGTTTACTGTTTCAGGTACATCAGGAGATCGCGGCAAGGCGAAGGCATGATCGTACAGCTCCTCATGTTTTGTTTATATTTCTGGGAAAACTCTGATATAGACTATTTTGAAAACAAATCTGTAATAACTGTTGGTTTAAATGTTTTAAAAAGTTTTAAATTTGGCTTAGATTTTATGGGTGTTACAAGTTGGTATCAGAGCCTTGGTTTGAGTGAATTGGAGGAACATTCGTGTGAATCCAGTCTGAAACTAAGGAAAAAGATTTTCGAAATAATTTTAAATGGTTTTCAAAATAAGTAAAGGAGGATGCAGAGTGTACGATCAGCCGGAGCCAGTAAGTAGACCCCAAAATACCATACATTTATTTGATATGATGATATGATAGAACTACATGCTAGTACTAGGCTAGGGATCCTCAGGAATTGCATGATAGAATTGCCTGATTACGTGATGCCTGCTAGCCTAGGGTTTCTTTATATGAGATTGACATCATTACTGTAGTTACTTGTGTATGTATTACGGTTGTACATAATTAAGATCTTATAGCCCGAGAATGTTTGATTTGACCTTATGTTCTGTTCTTATTGGTTAGGGCTTAGGGTAGGATCGGATATTCAAAAGTCTATAGGGTCCAGCGTTATGTATGGCTAGCATCCACTAGTGGTACAGGGTTGGTGGAAGTTTTATGGATGAGTGAGTTGTGTGGGACCGGTAGGTCAGTTGTGAAACAGTTAGCCTTGCTCTAGGAGTGAGGATCGAGCGCTCGCTATGCTTATGTATATTGTTAGAGTGTTGTGGTGATACTTGAGACAGATATGGGTAGGTCTGGAAGGTAGTATGGGACCCGTACTACTGAAAGCACAGGACCCATACGCGTATCAAGGAAGTCACAACCCCTAGGGTGTAGTCGGGAGTTGGTTCCCAATTATTTATGTGGATTATCTGATATCTTCTGGTATGTTTCAGAATGGTGATGATGAGACGCTTTGTGACTGGATCCGGTCCAGGATCATGATATGAGACGGAGGCCAAGAGGGGCCAATAGCACCTGAGCCTGTGGTGCAGATGGGTACAGAGGAGTTGGATGCGAGGATTCGGGAGATCCTACATGATGAGGTTGCTGCTACGTTTCGGGTATAGCTGTCGGAGATGTTTGGGTGTATTAAGATCGCTATGGTTGAGTACTTCGACGAGCGTTACGCAGCCCTTGCAGAGACGGCTATCGCTGCAGCTGCCTCGGCTGTATCAGCGGCAGGAGGAGGTGGAGCCAGTCGGGGCTTCCATTACCGGGACTTCGATAACACGAAGCCCCCGACATTCGATGGTACCTAGGATCCGATTAGAGCCATGAGGTGGTTATCTGACGTGGAGGGCTGTTTCTTCACGTGTTCATGACCTACTGACCAGAAGGTCAGGTGTGCCCTAAACATGCTGAGGCTCGGGCCAAGGACTGGTGGAGGCTGACGACAGGGTCGTACACTGATGAGCAGAGAGTTGCTGTTACTTAGGAGCAGTTCATGGATATGTTCCACGCTCGATACATTCCACGGGTCGAGCGGGCACGTTTGGCCCAGGAGTTTTTGAGTTTGAGACAGGATGGGGAGTCCGTGACGGAGATCACCCGTATGTTCACTGAGAGGGCGATGTTTTGCCCAGAGTTTGCTTCCGAGCAGGCTCAGATGACTCGTTATCCGAGCATGCTCAAGACGGACATCCATTAGTTCGTTGCCACACAACGATGTGATACCCTACTGGATCTACAGGAGGCTGCTAGGCGGCTTGAGTAGGAGGTTGAGCTGCAGTTGAGGGAGCAGCGTCAGGCCCCAGCACAGTCTCTGCGGGCGCCAAAGCGGTCTAAGACCGCTGATTCTAGGACCGGGGGTCAGCAGATCCACAATTGTGGAAAGTGCGGCAAGAGTCATTTTGGAGCTTGTCGAGCGGGTAGTGGGTGCCACAAGTGTGGCAAGGAGGGGCACTATGCTAGGGACTGTCGCCAGTCCGCCCCTGCATTGGATATGAGGATATGCTATCATTGTCATCAGGTTGGTCACGTGAAGACCAACTGTCCGCAGCTCGCAGCCAGGCTGGTGCAGGTTCCAGCGCCGGCTACATTGAGGATTGTAGATGGGAGGCCAGTTAAGGCAGAGCCTCCGAAGGCTCAGGGGCGTTCCTTCCAGCTTACAGTGGAGGAGGTCAAGGCAGCACCAGATGTGGTTGCTGGTATGTTTCTATCCATTATTTTAATTATTATATTTGTTTTATGCTTATCCGTTGTACCTGTGATTAGGTACGTTTTTACTGAATTCTTTGCCTGCTTTGGTTTTATTTGACTCGGGGGCGAGTCGGTCCTTCGTATCTCAGTCGTTTAGTAGGGAGTTCAGTGTGCCAGTGGGCGAGCTAGAGTGTCCGTTGCGAGTCTCTATCGCCAATGAACACGGAGGTTCTGCTTCTTCGATATACTGAGGATGCGAGTTGGAGATCTTCGGAGTGTCCTTCCTGATAGATTTGATACCAATTCCCATGGGGGAGGTGTGCGTGATCGTAGGGATGGATTGGCTTAGTAATTTTGGTGCCATGATAGATTGCGAGGGCCAACGGATGGTAGTTCGAACCCCAAGTGGGGGAGAACTGATTGTATATAGCGAGGGCACCATAGAGGGATCAGGGGTTTGTTCAGCTGCTAGCGCTCATCAGTACATTCAGCACGGGTGTGCGGGTTATCTAGCGTATGTGGTGGATACGTGGGTGGGGCATCAGACTTCAGTTTTAGAGGTTCCAGTGGTTAGGGAGTTTTCCGACGTGTTCCCTGAGGAGTTGCCAGAGATACCTCTAGAGAGGCAGATTGAGTTCCGGATCGACCTGGTGTCGGGTGCGGCTCCTATTGCCAAGGCGCCGTACCGGTTGGCGCCACTCGAGATGCAGGAGCTGTCTTCACAGCTGTAGGAACTGTTGGGCAAGCAGTTCATTAGACCTAGCAGTTCTCCATGGGGAGCACCGATCCTCTTCGTCAGGAAGAAGGACGGTTCGCACCGGATGTGCATTGATTATAGGGAGTTGAACAAGTTGACAGTGAAGAACCGTTATCCACTCCCGAGGATAGATGATCTCTTTGATCAGTTGCAGGGTGCATCTTGGTTCTCCAATATTGATTTGAGGTCGGGGTACCATCAGGTCCGGGTCAGAGAGGAGGACGTGGAGAAGACCGCGTTCCGGACTCGTTATGGTCATTACGAGTTCGTGGTGATTCCATTTGGGCTCACCAACGCGCCAGCAGTATTTATAGACCTGATGAATCGGGTCTGCAGACCAATGCTTGATCGCTCGGTCATAATGTTTATTGATGATATCTTGGTGTATTCCAAGACCCGAGAACAGCACGAGGAGCACCTCAAGGAGTTGTTGGGAGTTCTGAGATGAGAACGGTTGTATGCTAAGTTCTCGAAGTTGGAGTTTTGGTTGCGAGAGGTCCACTTCCTAGGACACCTCATTAACCAGGAGGGGATTTTGGTCGACCCGGCCAAAATCAAGGCAGTCATGCAGTGGGAGGTGCCGAATTCTCCTTCGGACATCAGTAGTTTCCTGGGATTAGCAGGGTACTACCGGAGATTCATTCGGGATTTCTATAAGATTGCAGTACCCCTCACTCGTCTGATAAGGAAGGGGGTGGATTTCCGGTGGGGTCCTGAGCAGTAGAGGGCGTTTGAGACCCTCCGTCAGACTTTGTGCGAGGCTCCAGTCTTGACACTCCCGGAGGGAGTGGAGGATTTTGTTGTGTTATGTGATGCATCCATCACAGGTTTGGGGGCAATCCTCATGTTGAGAGGACGGGTGATAGCCTACGCGTTGCGGCAGCTGAAGCCGCATGAGACGAGATATCCTACTCACGATTTAGAGTTGGGAGCGGTGGTGTTCGCTCTCAAGATATGGAGACATTAATTATATGGGGTTTGTTGTACCATATACACGGATCACAAGAGTTTGAGACACATCATGGATCAGCCAAACCTGAATATGAGGCAGCGCAGGTGGCTGGATGTAGTCAAGGACTACGACTGCGAGATCCTTTACCACCCCGGTAAAGCGAATGTGGTGGCGGACGCTCTGAGCCGCAAGTCCGCTGGGTCTTCCACCCCAGCGGTATGTATGAGGACAGTGGTGGATTCTCCGCTTGTGAGTTTGATCCAGGATGCTCAGGTGGAGGGAATGCGACCAGAGAGCTAGAAACTGGAAAGGATTAGGGGTGAGAACACCCGATTCGTGCAGTATAGCCGAGGATTATTGACCCGATGCGGTCGGGTACGGGTTCCGATGTCTGGTGGGGTCAGACAGACAGTGATGGAGGAGGCTCATAAGTCTCACTTCTCTATTAACCCGGGGCTACCAAGATGTACCGGTATTTGAGTTTGAGCTACTGGTGGCCTTGCATGAAGCGAGAAATCGCTTGGTACGTCGAGAGGTGCTTGACCTGTAGGATGGTCAAGGCCGAGCATCAAAGGCCGCATGGCAAGCTGCATCCCCTGGAGATTCCCATATGGAAATAGAAGCAGATCATGATGGACTTTATTACCAAGTTGCCGAGGACGACAAAGGGGTTTGACACTATATGGGTCATCGTGGATCGGTTGACCAAGAGTGCCCATTCTTGGCCATACAGGAGAGTTCATCGGCCGAGAAGTTGGCCGACTTGTACGTTCGCGAGATCGTGACTCACCATGGGGTTCCGGTCTCTATTGTCTCCGACCGGCATGTTAGATTTACCTCTCGTTTCTGGAAGAAGTTCCACGAGAAACTGGGCACGCGGTTGGAATTTAGCACATCATTCAATCCACATACCGACGGCCAGAGCGAGCAGACCATTCAGACCCTCGAAGATATGTTGAGGGCGTGTGTCATTGACTTTGGTGGGAGCTGGGATTCCCACCTACCCCTTGCAGAGTTCGCCTACAACAACAACTATCATTCCAGCATTGGCGCGCCACCTTTCGAGCTGTTGTATGGGTGGAGATGTCGCACCCTGGTTTCTGGGGTGAGGTCGGACACAGGGTGATGGGACGGACGGAGGTAGTCTTGCAGACTACCGAGAAGATTCATAAGATTAGGCAGCGACTGCAGACCGCTCAGAGTCGGCAAAAGAGTTACGCCGACAGACGCCGATCCGAGTTAGAGTTTCAGGTGGGTGATATGGTACTCCTGAAGGTCTCACCCTGGAAGGGTGTGATCCGCTTCAGGAAGAGGGGAAATTGGGTCCCCGTTTCATTGGGCCGTTCAGGATCATTTCCAAGGTTGGCAAGGTGGCATACAGGCTAGGGCTACCGGAGGAGCTTAGCCGGATCCACAACACTTTCCACGTTTCGCAATTGCAAAAGTGCATTATGGATCAGTAGGCAGTGGTATCGTTGGACGATATTCAGGTCGATGACCACCTGAATTACGTGGAGAGGCCTGTGGCCATACTGGAGAGGAAGATGAAAGTTCTGCAGAACAAGGAGATACCTTTGGTAAAGGTACAGTGGGAACATCAGAGGGGTTCCGAGTGGACTTGGGAGCCGGAGGCTGAGATGCGGGAGCACTATCCAGAGTTGTTTATCGCAGCGGACTTCGAGGACGAAGTCTAGTTCAAGTCGGGGAGAATTGTAACACCCCGATTCTCAAGTATTAATATTATGGCTTTAATTTTTCATGTTTCAAGGTCTACTCGACGAGTTGGTCGCCCTAAACCGTCGAGTAGCAGAGGGTTTGGGGCCACGTGTATAAGTGACCAACTCGCCGAGTAGGAAGAGTGACTCGACGAGTTGGAGCTGGAGGGTGAAACCCTAATTTCCGGGGTTTTGCACCCTATTTATGGAATCATTAGCCTCACTTAGTCCCTTACAGCCTCTAGAGAGTCCAGCAAACCATATTTCGTGTGAGAGCTTCATTTGAGTGTGTTTTTGAGCTTTGGAAGGTGGAACTTGTGAAGGGAGCTTGAAAGTCAAGTAGCTAGCAGAAAGGGACTCGTGTGGATCTACAAAATCTATCTCCGTTAGCTTCATTTGAGGTATCAATTCATGATCTTGGCCTCAATTCTTTCTAGATATCTTTGGATGAAGTTTAGGGCTTTTTGGCTTGGTTATGAAGCTATTGTTAAGTATGAGCTGGATCTGAAGTTGCAACTTCAGATCTGAACCCTCCTTGGGATCCAGGATCATAAAGTTTCTAGCCTTGTCATGTATGAAACCTTCCATTTGAGTTAGACCCATTTCAAGTATGGATTTGGCATTTTGAGTCATTAGGGCCTTGCATGCACGTAAAGTTTGCAACTTTACGTGATAAACATGCCTTGGGAAGCTGGATCTGCAATATGGAACCTTAGCATGGCTTAAAAAGCATCTGTATGGATGAAGGACTGAAGGGACTCGGCGAGTTGCATGGTCAACTCGGCGAGTCCGATGAAGATAGTCGTGGGCTCGGCGAGTTAGTTGGGTGACTCGGCGAGTCGGCTAGGGTTTTTTCCAACCCTTGGACACATTTTAACTTGGCAAGTTGTAAGGGAAGCTTGACGAGTTGGCCAAGGAGTTTACGACCACAAACCGTAGGAACTCGACGAGTCACTCTAGTGACTCCGCGAGTTGACAAGTGATGCACGGAACTCGGCGAGTAGCTAAGGGTACTCGACGAGTTAAGGTCAACATGGATTGTTGACCTTGACCTTTGACTTTGACTTCAACCAGTTGACTTCTGGGGGGCATTTTGGGAAATTGGAAATTTATGAACATGGTTTGATGGTAACTATAGGTGGTGGAGTTCGTGTCGGTGATCCGAGAGGTTGAGCTTATCTTTCAAGTCGATAGTTGCGAGGTGAGTTATCCTCACTATATCAACAGGTTCTAACGCACCAAGGACGACCCTTTATGGTTTTGTATCTGGATTATGGCATGATATGTTTATTGATTACATCCTGGTAGTTAGGATGGTGATATGCTTATGCTTACTGACCTGGTTAGGTCGATGTCTTGGTTATAGGATGATGCTATGTTAGTGACCGGTTAGGTCTGTATCCTGGTTATTGGGATGTTGTTATGATTAGTGATCTGTTAGATCGGTTTGACAGTTATATGATATGAGCTAGCGTATGATAGTTATGGGCATACGTTTGTCGATTGGGGGTTGGGTTGAGGCGGTCCTGCTTTGTGCTGTAGGCCAACATACCTGGTGAGCGGTCCGTATCGGATGTAGGCCCTGTGAGGCGGTCGAGTCATGTCGAACGCTCGGGAGCGGTCCAGATAGGCTGTAGGCCCTGCGAGGCGGTCCAGTCAGGCTGAAGGCTAATCTTGCATGTTGTTATATATTTTTTGATACGATATGATTATGGTTATATGAGGTTGGTATTTTGGTGGTAACTCGCTAAGCTTCCGAGCTTACAGTTTCAGCTTACTGTTTCAGGTACATCAGGGGATCGCGGCAAGGCGAAGGCATGATCGTACAGCTCCTCATGTTTTGTTTATGTTTCTGGGAAAACTCTGATATAGACTATTTTGAAAACAAATCTGTAACAACTGTTGCTTTTAAATGTTTTGAAAAGTTTTAAATTTGGCTTAGATTTTATGGGTGTTACAATTGTCGATTACATTTCCACTAACATTTGCTTTGTTAGCATTTAGGATAGCCATGACAGCTGGTACGGCTGCTGTGACTGCAGCTTGAAACGTAGCCGCATCTATCTGAAGGATTGGTGTTTTATCAGAGGGTTGGTTACGTTTCTTCGGAGGCATGATTCTGTTATAAGATGAGAAAACGAGCTCGTGAACAACGATGGTTGGCTCTAGATGTATTCTAATCATTTATATCTATATATATAAATTTTTCGTTTTGTTATACTGTTCTCAATGATTCGACCTACATCCCTATGATGCAGTCCTGGTAAAGAGTAGAAGTAAGTTTCCAGAATGGTTATAAGACGAGTGTCATCTGAACGAAGTTATCTTTGGTTGGTGGATACTATGATCCAACTTCCGAAAAGATCTGAAAGTAATTCATAATAGAGTCTACATAAAATAGACTTATGAATATGAGAAGTAATCACTCTCGATTGAGATTCTGTGATCCGATTTATTGTTATTAGCCGTGACAAGAAAAGACAATAAACTTAATACCTAATGTGAGTAATGTAATCACTAACTCACTAGGTTGCATAAATTTATTAGTTATTACTGTGACGAAAAGACACTCAAACACTTCACAAGTAACACGCATCGTTCTCCTCTGTTCTCAGTTCTATTCTGGGCGGTAATGATTTGTTCTTTCCTGGTATCTATATGGTGTCCTTCTCCTCCATAGGTATATTGAATTTCTGTGTCGTCTTACTTCCGATTCTAACACTGATCTCAATTACTTCATAATGAAGAGTTCGAATCTCGAGAGTTCATGCGAACCTCGCATCGGTGCCCTTAATAAGGTAAAGGCATTTGATGGTTTCTATAGTTTCTTTACTCCCCATCTGTTTCTTTCTCGAAATTCTCCTAATGAAACTCTACTGTATCCTCGTTGATTCCTCTGTTGGTTATTGTGGTGAGGTGGTTACATTTATCTAAGTGTTTAACACGAGAATGGGAATGTCTAAAGAATCTATGAGATAGATAAAAATTAAATTTTCATGAAGATGATCCTTTCTGGTCTTTCTATAATCACAAAGTGTGTATAAATTATATATAATTCAGATCAAATAGACCTTCGATTAAGTGATTCTACTCTAAAACCACAAGCAAACAAGGAACAGGAAGTAGAGTGAAAATCACCTATTATAAGTCTATAAAATCTTAATTATATATGACCTTAAAGTATACCCTTAGTAATTATAGACCTACCACAAAAGGTCTTTTTAACATTTCTCAAAAGTTATTTATGGTAACTAAAATACTTCTATAGTATTTTAATTATATGTTTGATTCTTGAACTTCGAAATACATGATGTTGATAAGTTTTCAGTTTTGCTGTTATAGTATTCTAAAATACTCCTATAGTATTTTAAACTTTATGTTTGATTCTAGAATTCTTCTGGTACTTAGGTAAGTTTTAGACTTATTGCAACACTACAATCACTCCCAAACACATGTTGGTCATATCTCAAATAAATATAGTTGATCATGCTATATTGATCCCAGATATGATTACATAACTGTCCAGGTTTAACTATAGTGTCCAACATCCAATTACTTTTATTCTGTTCTAGTATGACACTGATCCTAGTATGAATGCATGTACGTATACTTTAGTAAAATATTTGTTTATTTAAAAAGTATAAATTCTTGGTCAGAGTGTTTTAATCCTGATGTGTTTATAGTTGTATATCTTTTATGGGTTGATATACTCAATTCACTATAAACAAAGCTCTGATACCAATTTGTCAGACCTCCAAAACCAGAACGGCGGAAACGTTCGGGGGCGGAGGACGTCATGTACAGTATCATAACAATGCACAATAGTAAAACAAGTAACAACATCATCCATTGCATTAATAATATAGTTAATACAAGTGTTTTCTGAATGTATTTGTAAGACACCAAAAATATATATATCCAAATAAAAGATGAGTCTTGAACATTCTCCGTCTTCTCAAAACCTGGTCTAGTGTACCTGTCTACTGGTGACTTGAGAATACAAGTTATTTTGAAAGAGTAGATCAACATTTAATCTGGTGAGTCCATAAGTATTTTTGTGTCAAATGTTTGCATTATGAAAATATTTGTATGTGTTTTGATGTAAAAGTTTGTTAGTGTTTTGATGTAAACGTTTGTATACTTCCTAGAAAATCCTATATTTTCTACTAAAATAAAAAGTAGTCTTCTACCAAGACCCGACTGTTTTGTGTGTTTGTTCTTTTGTAAAAATGTATGTTTTCTCAAGTTTATGACTATCTTTACTAGAAAATAGTTTGCATTACCTTTTATGTGAGAATATCACTATATGAATGTAATGGGTAAATGAAAGTGTACAGTAATGTTGTATAAAAAAACAATTGAAGCACTAACTACCTTAAAACCAATTTGTTAATTAAGGTTAAAATGTGATGTGGTTATAGTTATGCTGATTGACTAGTATTTAACACGAAGACCTGCTGGCGTCGAAACTAATGTGACATTTGTTACCCCTTGGCTTGTCTGCCGGACTGTAGCTAACAGTTGGGATGTGGGATTGTCAGTCCCGTATAGATCTATACACACAATGCCCGCTCTCCCTCCAGGAGACTTTGGTTACAAAATATGACATAAGAAGTATATTGCTATGCCGTGAAGTAGTAGTTTCACATTATTGTTATCTTGTTCTTGTTATAGTATGTATGTTCCTTTCTGTTCTTGTTATAATATGTTCCTTCTTGTTCTAGTTATAGTATGTTTCTTCCTGTTCTAGTTATAGTATGTTTGAACTGACTCATGTATGAACTGAATCCTGTAAGAACTGATTCATGTAAGTTTCACTGCTCTAGAAATAGTAGGTAGTAATCCTCTAAACTATACCTATTATAGTTTACTAGTATGATTTTTTGACTGTTACTGATTTACAGAAAAGACTCAATTATTCACATAAGCAACTGAGTTAAGAATAAACCTTAAAAAATGGGTTTAATATTCACATATGTATTTAATAAGTATAACTATGATTTAACCGACATTCGGACTAGTTATCCTACCCCGAGCCCACAACTAAACAAGGAACAGGAGTCAAGGTATCTAGCAATAGTCCTAAGTCTGTTAAAGCATACTTATACGTAAATATATAGACGAATATGATTTGATATAAAAGAAGTTTATAAAAGCTTTAAAAGAATTTTAACAAGTTTTGAGTATAAGAAATCCTTTTGGATGTTGTTTTCACAAGCAAATGGTTAACACAATTTCATTGTGTTCTACTTGTATTCCCCCCTAAAAGCATTTAAAAAGCATTTAAAAGTGTAGTTGTAGGGGTATGAACTCACCTTATGTGAGTGATTCGACTGAAGTCTGGAATAAGAGTGTTACTCCTACGGGTGAAGTTCTGGAGCACAATGATTCCAAAGAAGTGTTAGAAGCAAGTTAGGAGGTTGAAGTAGGGTTCACGACCCTATGGTGTGATCACGACCCAAGAACACACGAAGTGTTCACGACCCAACATGGTGGTTCACGGCCCAAATGATGGTTCACGGCCTAAGGATGAGTGGTTCACGACCCAAAGATGAACACATGAAGGGTTCACGGCCCAAACATGAAGATCGTTTTTGGTGTGAAATGAGAGCCTTTTTTGGATGATACTTGAGAGAACTTGAGAGGTTTTCGTCCAAGGATTGAAGAAATGAGGAATAAATGAAAGAAATGTATATATATGGAGAGGGGTTCACGGCCAAACATGGGTTCACGACTATGAACCTAGTTTGCGGCCGTGGACACCCTTTGATGATTTTTCTGGTTTGATTGCATTCCTCTAATCCCAAGCTAACACTTCTCAACATACAATCCATAAGTGTACAAGGCTTAGAAACCTATATATGACCCTTAACATAGTCTAAAAGATATCAGAAAACAAGTCTGACTTTTGATTGATTAGATTGACTTACAAGATAGAATTTACGGGTTGTCACATGAACCATTTGAGGTGTCACACTTGGGGCACTAAGTTCTTAAAGGCTAAAAACTACAAGCTACAACAAAGAGGTAACTCTATAACTCAATTCTATGTTGTTTATATCAATTGTATGTTAGTTGTAGGCTTAAAGCTTTGGAAACAATATTGCATGTATAATTAGAGAAAACATAGATCCAAAGCTTTTAGGGTTGTATGTGCACCATAGGATGTTGTAGTATACTAAACCCAACAGTGGTATCAGAGCCATGGGTTGTTTTCTATTATATTTGATGTAAATGTGTTATTTTTCAAAGCTGAAAAAACTATCTGATAGCCCTACTCGACGAGTCCATGCTTGAACTCGACGAGTAGGATGAGTTTTGTCTTGGACTCGTCGAGTCCAGTATGCGGCTCGACGAGTTGCCTGTCCAGACAGCAGTTTTTCGATTTTTTTTGGCCTGTTTTGGATTAGAATCATTACCACAAAATGTTTTAGTTCATAAAATTTGATTTTGTTGATATGGTAATGATGATTCTCATCCAATGAAAAGATAATTGTCAAAAATTTTAAGAGAATTGTGAGTTTAAATGATAAACTAAATTTCTTGTAAATTGTTGATATGAATTGTCTTGACTTATGAGTTAACTTAGATCATGAAAATTATATGTTATTTTTGTTTGGAAAAAAGTGATCTTAAATGTTTTAAAGGCTTTCATAACTTGTCCTCAAGTTATGGAACACGAAGAGCCTTTTACATAAATGTTTTTATGAACTCCATAACTTGTCCTCAAGTTATGGAATTTCTAGAGTCCTTTCATAAAAACCACATTAACTCATAAGTTATGGAAACCAAGAGTTTTGAATAGTTTCAAAACTTGTCCTCAAGTTTTGGAATTTGTAAATGTAAAGTCTCATTTTTGAAACATTTAATTCCAAACCCTAGATTTTTAAAAGTTTAAAATTCAACCCTTATACTATTATAATATTATAGGTTTAATATTTATATATATGTATAAGAATAAAGTCAGTCTTACCGTTAGTAGGCCTCATTCACAAAGTCGGTCTATAAGAGGGGTATAAGGTTACTGCCTATAAAATGGTAGTTTAATGGGTGTCCACTCTCACCCAACGTTTCCTTGACTGGTGGAAGGTCATTAGCCGAATGGGTTGGATAGGACATTAATTCTCCCTCATTAAAAGTATAATGAAAAATATAAAGTAACTAAAATTTTATTAAATTCCCAATCTTAGTTACTTTAGGAAAAATGTTAAAATGGTGCTAATCCATGAAATTACACTTTGCACCTTGTTAAGTCGTTAGTGGAGCGTGTGTGGTTAACCGACAGACTAATCTGGGACTGACAATCTGTGGCACAGGGTAACTTGATGTTAATCATAGATCAATGGAGCGTGTGTGGTTAACCGGAACATTGATTAGGTGATATGTAACATTGGGTGTACCAAGCTAATTTGCATGGTTATTCACACCTTGTTTGTGATCCTCGGCATCCCAGTCACAAACTTGAAGGGCACAATTGAGATTTAAACATGCCATTGAAAAGTTCAATGAATCTCAAAGGATATAGGAATTTCAAATCCAATTAAAACATAATAATCTATTTCGTTTTTCATGGTGGAAATTGGTAAATCGTCATTTGCCTACCTTCAAATATTCTACAATTGGATTACGACATCTCTTTTCGCAATTGTAGAATATTGTGTTGGGTCCTAGCCTTAATATTTCGTTTTGGGTGTTATATTAAGGACTTAAATCAACTAACTTGAATTTCTCCCTTATAGATGTCTAGTTCTGAAAACTATGGTCTTCCTCATCCTTTCGGAAAAAGATTTCTTTATAAAGATGATATTCCACAAGACGATCAAGGTGAAAGATTAATCCCTTCTTCGTGCCCAATAATTCTCCCTAACCCACAAGTTTAAGGTCACTCAAAGCCCTATTGGAAGGAAGGAAAGTCTGTATGTGCTCACGTCTTGGAGATGAAGTGACATTTTGACCGGCTGGGAGAGTTGGGTGTCGAAGTCTCGAGGAAGTTGGCTGTTGACTGGGTTCTTCAATCACTTCCAAAGTCATATAGTGGGTTCTTTAAGGACTACTATATGGGAGATCACGACATGACCCTTATTAATCTTACATATTTGCTAATTGCTGCTGAATCAACAATGATTTGGCGCACTGGTCAATCAAATTTGATTGGAAGATCTACTTCCCAAACTTCCATGGACATTGGCAATGGTAACATTGGAAGTCCAGAAAAGCTCTATCTTCCCAATGGAAAGGGATCGGCCATGGTCAAAAGTTTTGATCATAAGAGAAAGGCCAGTTCTGAGATTGTTCCATGTATCAACAATGATTTGGCGCACTGGTCAATCAAATTTGATTGGAAGATCTACTTCCCAAACTTCCATGGACATTTGCTAATTGCTGCTGAATCAACAATGATTTGGCGCACTGGTCAATCAAATTTGATTGGAAGATCTACTTCCCAAACTTCCATGGACATTGGCAATGGTAACATTGGAAGTCCAGAAAAGCTCTCTCTTCCCAATGGAAAGGGATCGGCCATGGTCAAAAGTTTTGATCATAAGAGAAAGGCCAGTTCTGAGATTGTTCCATGTACCATTCCCAAAGAGTCCATATGTTTTGTTGCTAAAAGAAGGGGCATTGGTTGCGAAGCTTCCATTTTTACCTGAAAGATTGCAAGGATGTTAAAGTCAAAAAGTTTGACTCTACTTCAGGTAAGCCCACTATCTAACTCGATTAAGTTCCTATTTGGAGATTCTTAATACATGATGTAATGTAATTACATTTTGATGTTTTGAAGGATCGAAACGAAGCTTAAAGGAAGAGTAAGCTGATTCTGATCATGAAGAGATGGATTTCAATCGCATGGTTCGATGATCAGAATTTTGAGCTGCTGCGTAAGAGTTATGATAGATTGTTTTGAATGGATAACAACATAGTTTTCATTTGTAATTTCATTGTAAGGAAATTTTTTTCCGCATTTTATAAATAAAGAATTTTTTTTTTGAATTTTTTTTATTTTAAGTTTCCTTACAATGGCATTTGTGAAAATTGTTGTTTATGTGTTTCCATTGATAGCAATATTGGAAATGGATTTGATTCTTTCGTTTGTGGTAGAGTCCAAATTTACCAAATAAGGAAAGATTCTCATCACCCAAGTTTCAGTTGGATAGAAACTTGGAATCATGCAACTTGTATTGTGTAATGAATGAGAACTTCATCTTTAGGAAATTAAGACTAATCCCTTGTTCACATATATATATGTAAGCAAAGTGAAGGACTAAGGGATCGGGTACATTGGATGTGCGTTGGTCAGGTCCACCACAAAGAACGAGAAGACTATTCGTTATGATTTACTAAAATTTAGTAAATATGATTATGCTTACAAGTTTAAGTATAATTCTGAACATTTGAAAAGTTTCAATGTATGGCAGAACAAATGAGAAGTATCAAATTAGGCAGAAAGATAAAAGTTTCTCCAATCTGAAAGGATGGGATAGTACTTGAGTATCATTTTTTATGATCATCTTAATGATTATGAAAACCACATCACAATTGATCCTCTAAGGACATCTTAGTGCATTTGTATGGCTAAGAAGAGGAATCGTGAATTGTTGAAATGGTTAAATCAAAAGGAGAGTCATACTTCGTTCCAAAATCAAGTGTGTTCATTAGGTTTTTTTGAACTAAGTGTTCATTAGGTTTTTTTGAACTATGTGTTCATTAGGTGTTTTTTTTAACTATGTGTTCATCCGATAAGTATCATGTACAAAGTTGAGGAATCGTGTTCATATAAGTTTGTATGGCTAAGAAGAGGAATCGTGAATTGTTGAAATGGTTAAATCAAAAGGTGAGTCATACTTCGTTCCAAAATCAAGTGTGTTCATTAGGTTTTTTTGAACTAAGTGTTCATTAGGTTTTTTTGAACTATGTGTTCATTAGGTGTTTTTTTTAACTATGTGTTCATCCGATAACTATGTGTATGGCTAAGAAGAGGAATCGTGAATTGTTGAAATGGTTAAATCAAAAGGTGAGTCATACTTCGTTCCAAAATCAAGTGTGTTCATTAGGTATTTTTGAACTAAGTGTTCATTAGGTTTTTTTGAACTATGTGTTCATTAGGTGTTTTTTTTAACTATGTGTTCATCCGATAAGTATCATGTACAAAGTTCTTCTTTTTAACACTATTATGTGTCGGGGTACGGGAGCGTACGGGAGTACTTTATTAGTATTTTCCCTATACTTTTTATTTTGAAGAGCTTTGGAGTCTCCTTTTCTTTTATGAAGTGATCGGACGAGCTTCATGTGTCAGCGTTTCCTTTCACGAAGTAATTGAGGGAACTTCGTAGATTGCCTAATGAAGTGTGTCGGTAATACACCACTACTAGGTATGTCGGGTGTTATGATGCCGGATAGGGTGAGTCTGGGGGTAAAATACCTCACGATATTCGGACCATGGCCAGGCATTGTTATCTAGATAACTACCCCTGACTTAATTGTCTCGTTGTTCTTTCTTTTACGAACAAAGGTTCGTGGTGAAACTTATTCCATTCCCCTCATTTGATGTCTTTATCGATCCTCGTTTGCTGCTAGGGAATTTCCGAAGCAGCTTCATCAGTTTGTTGTTCATATCAATCCTTTAGGCTAGATCTTGTAAGATCATTGTATAGGATCAGTACGTGGGGATTGACGTTCGTTAGTGCTTGTTGTATATACCTCGGGCAGCGATGGACTTCGTGCCTATTCCTTAGGTCAATCCTTAGGAATGAACGAAAGATGATTCTTAGGGTAGATCTTTAAGATTAAAGAAGATAATGGGGATGGGTAATTGGGTTGATTGTTTGATGATTAAATATAATAATTATATTATTGTGGGTTGAAAACCCTATGTACTCACCAGGTTTCCCAACCTGAGCCACTCAGTTTATTTGTATCACAGGTGTCGATACGAAGCTACTATACACTAAGTGATTTAAAGGAGATGTAGATCACTAGTGTAAATAAATGTAAGGTCTGTTTATGCTTATGTTTCATTATTGACGATGACATCCCAAAGTTTTAATATGAACAAAATGCATTTCTTCGGAAATGCTTTGATAATATATTTATCATGTTTTTCTGGGAACAAATTCCGCAACATTTTTATTAAGAGGGTACTCTGATTTTTATAAAGCATAAACAAAATTGGTCTTTTCTGGCCGAGAAATTAGGGATGTCACAGTTGGTATCAGGGCATTAGTTTAAGCGAACTAGGAATTTGTAGGATTTCTAGACTTAAACTTAGAATGCTAAGTGATGATCGCGAGATGAGTGTCAACCATATTTTAAGACACGAGCACTAGTATATTTTAGGAAAGATGCCTAAAATGCTTTTATGTGCTAAATGTTATATGTTTTCCATATATGATATTATTTGTTCGGATCTGTGGTTTGTTTCCGACCGGATCTGGAAACCTTATGTGTTCATGATTCTAAGTGTATGACTACATTATTATAACTAGCATGTAAAAGTTTCGGAGTGATAAGGAGATTTATACATGTATCGTAAATAAAGCTTTCCTATCTTAAATTCTCGCCTAGTACGCCAAACGTCTGCTTGGGTGTACAAAACCTTATGGTGAAGACTCGTAGAGAATTTACTAAATGGAAGAAATGAAAGGCTTAAGATAGTGAATGACACCTATCGGAAGATATCGTAGAGTGGTATCTTGCCTTTAGAATATGTCTGATAAAATAACGGAACATTTAGAGGGGTACGGTACGTCTGAAGTACACCTTCGATTGGCAGGATGATGGAACGATTGGTGTAATTCTTGAAGTTGTCCCATCGTCTAGAATTTCCATCACCAACCGAGTTGAAGTAGAATTGATGATTGAAGATACGCATGGAAGAAGTCCTAGTAGAGTCTAGGAAAATTTTATGATTAATTGGACACATTCGTATGTGTTAAATTGTGTTGTGATTTTAGGACTTGGGGACTGCGAGACAATACTTGGGATGAGTATGAGTAGGTGTGAATAGTAGCAGAGATCTATACTACTGGAAGCACAGGACTCACACTTGGATCAGGGAAAGTCACATGGTTACCAAGAAGCCAGTAATTGATTTTGTTTTATTTCATGTATGTCGTTACCATCATTTCGGTAATGACTAATGAGATGATTGTTATTCCGACCCTAGTGGTCATATCAAATTGAGTCCCACTACGATGAGTTTGTTGCGTGGTTCAGAGAACCAAGTTCGATGTAACATTTGACTTAAGTCAGAAGATTGAAATCAATGCGATCAATAGCATCGCGCTCGTTGTTAAAGAAGCTTGTAGCTAGAAATGCTACATGCTAAAATGTGATTATATCACATTAGAATATGAAGTAAGGTATATTCCATTCTAGAATTTTACTCTAAGAGACTTGAGTCTAAGCGTTGCATCATACGATGAGAGATCGTTAGAGCATGACCCATCGGTCTGTTACAATAGATAAAGGAAAGTACTTATCCTAAGAAGAAGAAGGAGTCCTCAATAAGGATTTATTTTGTAACTCGAAGGTTACGATTGAGCGTCCAACATAGTACGAAGAGCAGATGCAGGATTGAGCACTACCTGCAATCGAGAAGTCCAAAAGCTAGATACTCGTTCGAAGAAACATATAGATTACAGTTATTACTTAGGATGGAAAGATAACGTATGGAATCATTATACAAGCCCTATTTCGTTGATGATTCCGGGACGTAATCATCCTAAGGGGGAGATAATTGTAACGCCCGCAGATTCGGGCTAGTCAATTTAAGGACAATAAGTATCAAAAATGACTTTTTGATGGAAGATTATTTATAAGTATTAATCTTAACTAATTTGTAGTATATATTACAAGGATTCCGTACATATAAATAACGCTGAAATCCGAGTTATAACGAAGAAGTTATGACCCCTCGAAGTTTCGCGACAGAACCGGCACGACACAACGTGACGTAAATAGTGTATTTACGATAGAACGATTGTTAGCCTTAGTGATCTAAACGAAATTCGTAGAGTTCGTTAAACCGAGAGCATGCATAAAAAGAACGCCCAAATCTGACTTCGTATGAGGAAGTTATGATTTTTCTAAGTTTCGACTTAGCAGTATGCAGCCCAAAACTCAAAATTTTGATCGGGTGATTTTTAGCCGAAACAATCTAAACGAGAATCGAAGATCTTGTTAATAGTAGTACAACGGTAAAAATACTGACGAAAACGGACGTCGGGTGAAAAAGCTATGAAATTTTAACGGACTTTTCCTGTCTCGGCCCGTTAAAAATATAATATTAATATAATATTAAAAATAAAATCAAAATTAGCTGACAGAGTCTAAATAAAAGATGTAGAGCATAATCTCACCTACGCGTGGATATAAATAACGTTAAAAGCGGACCTCGTATGCAAAAGATATGGATTTTTGAAGTTCGGAGCACAAACTTCAAGAATTTGACTGCACTCACGACGTGAACACAGTGTTCACGACGTGAACTCAGTGAACGACGCGTTTCAAGCCTAGAAGACACACGGCAAGCCTAAGGGATAACCAGGATCAAATTTACGATGTGAACAAGCCTGATTCACGACGTGAATGTCGAATTTTCACCCTATAAATAGAAATCGAGGGTATCCGGGAGTGGTTGCTAATTCACACTCTCTTTCACTCTCTATACCCTATCTAGCCATCTTAAAACACCCCGAAGCCTCGGGAACGCCCCTAGCACCCGAAGAAAGCCCGAAGTTCCTGAGAAAAAGAGTTTTTCGAGCCTAAACTCTGCCCGCGTGAAGCCCGGTTTTTCAGAAAACATCTCGGTTTCATCGAAGAATATTGTTTTAAGGCACGAAGTGCTGTCCAATCGTCGTCTTATCAAGTGAGTGCATATTGTTTTCATCTTACACATAGATATGAAGTATTTTATGTAAATTATATGCTATGTGTGCATATTATCTGTATACCTGTTATCTATGTTAGATGAACACTATTATACATGTTTTAAATGATTTAAAATGTATATGTATTTTATATCTACAAATATGTTGGTGTAAAACATGGGTAGATAAATTAGATGATGTGTGATGAAATAAAATTTGATGAGAGGTATAGATGTTTAAGATGATTTATTCATCTAGCAGAGTATAGAAAACGACCACAGAGTATTCTAGATAGTCCAGTGGAACGTTAGCAGACTCGTAACCTGTAGGTATTTTTGAACTAAGTGTTCATTAGGTGTTTTTGAACTAAGTGTTCATTAGGTATTTTTGAACTAAGTGTTCATTAGGTGTTTTTGAACTATGTGTTCATTAGGTGTTTTTTTTTAACTATGTGTTCATCCGATAAGTATCATGTACAAAGTTCTTCTTTTTGACACTATTAAGTGTCGGGGTACGGGAGCGTACGGGAGTACTTTATTAGTATTTTCCCTATACTTTTTATTTTGAAGAGCTTTGGAGTCTTCGTTTCTTTTATGAAGTGATCGGACGAGCTTCATGTGTCAACGTTTCCTTTCACGGAGTAATTGAGGGAACTTCGTAGACTGCCTAATGAAGTGTGTCGGTAATAGACCACTACTAGGTATGTCGGGTGTTATGATGCCGGATAGGGTGAGTCTGGGGGTAAAATACCTCACGATATTCGTACCCCGGCTAGGAATTGTTATCTAGATAACTACCCCTGACTTAATTGTATTGTGGTTCTTTCTTTTACGAACGAAGGTTCGTGGTGAAACTTATTCCATTCCCCTCATTTGATGTCTTTATCGATCCTCGTTTGCTGCTAGGGAATTTCCGAAGAATTTTCGTCAGTTTGTTGTTCATATCGATCCTTTAGGCTAGATCTTTTAAGATCATTGTATAGGATCAGTACGTGGGGATCAACGTTCGTTAGAGCTTGTAGTATAAACCTCGGGCAGCGATGGACTTCGTGCCTATTCCTTAGGTCAATCCTTAGGAATGAAGGAAAGATGATTCTTAGGGTAGATCTTTAAGATTAAAGAAGATAATAGGGATGGGTAATTGGGTTGATTGTTTGATGATTAATTATAATAATTATATTATTGTAGGTTGAAAACCCTATGTACTCACCAGGTTTCCCAACCTGACCCACTCAGTTTATTTGTATCACAGGTGTCGATACGAAGCTACTATACACTAAGCGATTTAAAGGAGATGTAGATCACTAGTGTAAATAAATGTAAGGTCTGTTTATGCTTATCTTTCAGTATTGAAGATGACATCCCAAAGTTTTAATATGAACAAAATACATTTCTTTGGAAATGCTTTGATAATATATTTATCATGTTTTTCTGGGAACAAATTCCGCAACATTTTTATTAAGAGGGTACTCTGATATTTATAAAGCATAAACAAAATCGGTCTTTTCTGGCCGTGAAATTGGGGACGTCCGATGCAAATCCTCTCTGCACTGGATTAAAGTAGGCGACACGCAACTAGCTAGAGGTCCAATTTCCATACGGCACCTTCGCTGGTCCGGAATTCATCCGATAAACTACCGCGAAGAGAGTACAAATCCAGGAGCGACGTGAATCTCCCAAGGTCAGACAGAAAAGCTAACGCCTTCGATAAGAGAAAACCCTTGGAACTCCAGGTTGGTGACCTCGTAAGGAGAAGGTCTCACCCGGAAGGGCAAGATACGCTTCGGAAAGCGTGGAATACTAAATCAAAGGTACATAAGATCATTTGAGATTCTTACTAGAGTTGATCCAGTAGCTTATAGACCCCGACTACCTCGGGAATCCAATAACATACACCCTACTTTCCATGTCTTTAACTTAAAAACTATTCGTCCGACGAGACTTTTGTTATCCCACTCGCTTTGATCGAGGTAAGCGAGAATCTCAACTTTGTGGAAGAATCCGTAGAAATCCTAGATAGTGAAGTCGTTAGGACTAATCAGATCCCTATCCCGATAGTGAGAGTCCGCTTAAAATGCATAGCGAGGACCCAAATTCACTTGGGTTCGTGAGGATCATCGGAAACGTAAGTATCTACACCTTTCACCTTCGTCCATTTATATCCCTCAGACTTAATTTCGGGACGAAATTCCCTTAACGGGGGGATGATGTGACAACCCATAAATTCTATCTTGTAAGTCAACCTAATCAATCAAAAGTCAGACTTGTTTTCTAATATCTTTTAGACTATGTTAAGGGTCATATATAGGTTTCTAAGCCTTGTACACTTATGGATTGGATGTTGAGAAGTGTTAGCTTGGGATTAGAGGAATGCAATCGAACCAGAAAAATCATCAAAGGGTGTTCACGGCCGCAAACTAGGTTCACAGCCGTGAACCCCTCTCCATATATATACATTTCTTTCATTTATTCCTCATTTCTTCCATCCTTGGCCGAAAACCTCTCAAGATCTCTCAAGTATCATCCAACAAAGGCTCTCATTTCACCCCAAAAACGATCTTCAAGTTTGGGCCGTGAACCCTTCATGTGTTCATCTTTGCGCCGTGAACCACCCATCCTTGGGTCGTGAACTATCATTTGGGCTGTGAACCACCATGTTGGGCCGTGAACACTTCATGTGTTCTTGGGCCGTGATCACACCATAGGGTCATGAACCCTCCTTCAACCTCCTAACTTGCTTTTAACACTTCTTTGGAATCATTGTGCTCCAGAACTTCACTCGTAGGAGTAACACTCTTATTCCAGACTTCAGTCGAATAACTCACATAAGGTGAGTTCATACCCCTACAACTACACTTTTAAATGCCTTTAGGGGGGAATACAAGTAGAACACAATGAAATTGTGTTAACCATTTACCTGTGAAAACAACATCCAAAAGGATTTCTTATACTCAAAACTTGTTAAAACTCTTTTAAAGCTTTTATAAACTTCTTTTATATCAAATCATATTCGTCTATCTATTTACGTATAAGTATGCTTTAACAGACTTAGGACTATTGCTAGATACCTTGACTCTTGTTCCTTGTTTGGTTGTGGGCTCGGGGTAGAATCACTAGTCCGAATGTCGGTTAAATCATAGTTATACTTATTAAATACATATGTGAATATTAAACCCATTTTTTAAGGTTCGTTCTTAACTCAGTTGCTTATGTGAATAATTGAGTCTTTTCTGTAAATCAGTAACAGTCAAACATTCATACTAGTAAACTATAATAGGTATAGTTTAGAGGATTACTACCTACTATTTCTAGAACAGTGAAACTTACATGAATCAGTTCTTACAGGAGTCAGTTCATACATGAGTCAGTTCAAACATACTATAACTAGAATAGGAGGAAACATACTATAACTAGAACAGGAAGGAACATACTATAACAAGAACAAGATAACAATAATGTGAAACTACTACTTCACAGCATAGCAATATACTTGTTATGTCGCGTTTTGTAACCAGAGTCTCCTGGAGAGAGAGCGGGCATTGTGTGTATAGATCTATACGGGACTGACAATCCCACATCCCAACTGTTAGCTACAGTTTGATAGACAAGCCAAGGGGTGACAAATGTCACATTAGTTTTGACGCCAACAGGTCGTCGTGTTAAATACTAGTCAATCAGCATGGTTATAACCACATCACATTTTAACCTTAATTAACAAATTGGTTTTAAGGTAGTTAGTGCTTTAGTAGTTATTTTATACAACATTACTGTACACTTTCATTTTCCCATTACATTCATATAGTGATATTCTCACATAAAAGGTAACGAAAACTATTTTCTAGTAAAGATAGTCATAAACTTGGGAAAACATACATTTTTACAAAAGAACAAACATACAAAACAGTCGGGTCTTGGTAGAAGACTACTTTTCATTTTAGTAGAAAATATTGGATTTTCTAGGAAGTATACAAACATTTACATCAAAACACTTACATAATTTTACATCAAAACACATACAAACATTTTCATCCAACTAATACAAACATTTGACACAAAAATACTTATGAACTCACCAGCTTAAATGTTGATCTACTCTTTCAAAATATCTTGTATTCTCAGGTCTCCAGTAGACAGGTACACTGGACTAGGTTTTGAGAAGACGGAGCATGTTCAAGACTCGTCTTTTATTTGGATATATATATTTTTGGTGTCTTACAAATACATTCAGAACACTTGTATTAACTATATTATTAATGCAATGGATGATGTTGTTGCTTGTTTTACTATTGTCCGGAGGTTTCCGCCGTTATGGTTTTGGGGTGTGACAATTCACAACACACCTTGGACAAAGGATGACTTTTAATAGAATATTCTTACACCAAAATCGGCCCAATGATCTCCAAGAACGCTAGTGTGTCATTTTGGATGCTAAGGGGCTTCTTATATAGTGTGGCAAGATTAGGGTTAACTCCATGCAAACCCTAATGCCCATGACCTTTCATATTACTTAGGATCCATGGGTTAAGCCTCCATGGACTATCCATGTACTACCATATTGGTTTAGCCCATCCAAAATGACCATTGGCCCACACTATAAGAATCATTGATTTACTTAATCAGTCCCCGTATATTTAATTAGTCTCTTTTGATCACTAAATTAATTCCAAATTAATTCATGATCAATACTAATTAAATCATATGATTTCATATTAATATATTAGAACTTATAATATATTAATAAATCATAAATAACCTCTTCTCAAAAGTCCATCCTATCAAATTGTCCTGGTGATATGCAACCCAAATGGACCATGCTACTCTCGGGCCAAGTACAACCAATTATAGTTATGGGCTTAGACACCTAATCCAACAAAGGTTGACAAGAGTATGAGAAAAATCATAGTCAAGGACATGAGTATGAGAAAAACTTCTTATAACAAGTCTTTCTAAATGTGTATAGATCTCCAGGTATGTATTCTTTCTAAAAGAATTACTTTGTCTTTCTAGCCTTTCTATAGAGATGAAGATTAATCAAGCACATACTTGATTATTACATATGGATTACATCTCATGTTCATAACTCTAAGTCATTAATCAGGTTCAAGATTTGATAGAGCATTTCGGTAGTTGATGGATTTTCCAAAAACCATAAAGAAGAACTCATCAATGAGAGATTCCATATTCCTCATGTTATAGATGATTCCTACCATATAAGCAAACATTTTGTGTTTATGAATAGCCATTATTCATGCTTAGCAGTTACTTGTCGAAACTAGTTCCAATTGTTACTAGATCATGCTATCGTTCTTGAGTTGCTTCAAGTTCCATGTACTTCCCACTTGATTTTTAATTAGAAGCTTGCTTTCTGTTAACTCAACTTTTAGAGGAATAAGAAAACTTATTCTTTATGGGTTTTTATAAATAATCTAAACAAACTTTTAGAGTAGTCTCCAAATATGTAATTATTAGATTGTGGGTTTAAAAGCTTTTGTCTAACATATGTTTCAAATCAATAAAACATTAAGTAAGATAAGGAAGAAGCCTTTCTGTACTAAATCTTGTCAAGTGGTTTATCTACTTCTAGTTGGTGTTTTTATTCATAGTACATGTGATAGTGATTAAAGTATAATCCCATACTAAATCTTATAAAGTCTTTTATGTTCTTAAGTACTCTTAGAATGTACTTATAGCCAGTTGGTGACTTACCCATGTATCTAATTGGATATCTTATGATATGCTCATAGAATAAGATATACCTAGTCTTGTGCATAATATAACATAAGAGATGGATTCATTTGCCAAGAAAGTATAAAGAATATAAAACTTTAACATTCATCTTTATCTATCTCTATTGATTTTAAATTCCAAATTTGTATATTGCCTTTAATAAGTTTTTCATATTAGAATCACTTTCAGAGTCAAGGTGAAACGATCCTTGCATTATCGGAATGTAATCTCTTATTATTTAGTATGTCTCATTCATACAATATTAGGAATATCGTTATTGATCCAACTAGTTCTTAGTAAACACAAATGTTATCTTCATTTTGATATAAAAACATTCCTTGTGTTTTCATATGAAAAAGACGATTCCAACCTTGAGATGTTTGCTTTATCTATCCATAAATGGATATATAAAGCTTATACAGTTTGATAGGATAATTTGGATCAAGAAGACCTCCAGGATAAGCTATATATATATATATATATATATATATATATATATATATATATATATATATATATATATATATATATATATATATATATATATATATATATATATATATATCTTCCAGTACATGTCTATAGACATCTTCCAGTACTTGTCTATTAAGAAAAGCGTTTTTTCTTGAAATTTATTTGTCATATCTCATAATCAAAATATACAGTTATGATAAATAATATCCTTATTTATCTAATCATAGCTACTTGTGAAAAGTTTTGATCATAGTCAATGAAATGAGTATGATAAAAGTCATAGTCAATGACATGAGTCTGGGAAAAACCTTTTATAACTAGTCTTGCTAAATCTCTTTAGATATCCACGTATGTATTCTTTCTAAAAGAATTACTTACTGCTTCACGCCTTGCTATAAAGAGGAAGACTAATCAAGCCCATTCGTTATTTTTATACATGGATTACATCTCATGTTCATAACTCAAAGTCATTAATCAGGTTCAAGATCTTATATATGATTTTGGTAGTTGATGGAATTGCCAGAAACCATAAACAAAAAAACTCATCAATGGGAGATTTTGTATTCCTCGTGTTATAGATGATTCCTACCATATAAGCTATCATTTTTTGTTTACAAACAGTTGTTATTCATGTTCAACAGTTCCTTTTCTAACCTAGTTCCAACTATTACGACATCATGCTATGGTTCGTGAGTTGCTTCAAGTTCCATGTGCTTCTCACTTACTTTGGCATTAGAAGCCTGCCTTCTATTAACTCAGCTTTCAGAGGAATAAGAAAACTTATTCTTGGTGGGTTTTGATACATAATCTAAACAACCATTTAGAGTATTCTACAAATATGTAATTAGTATATATTGGGTTTAGAAGCTTTAATCTAACATAGGCTTCAAATCAACAAGGCATTAAGTAAGAAAAGAAAAGGGACTTTCCAAACTATATATTATCAAGTGTTTTATCTACTTATTAGTTGCTGTAACGTCTGGTTCCTGGTATGTATTTAAATCATAATTTATTTAATTTTATAGAGAAACTCAACAATTTGGAAGCCCCAAACTCGTCGAGTAGAGATTATTTGGACCGCGGGTTTTGAGGAACCTACTCGACGAGTTGGGAGGCCTCAACTCGACGAGTAGGCTGGAAGATATGAAACCCTAATTTCCGGGGTTTACACCCTATTTAAACAACTTAAGCCCTAGGGTTTAGCCTCATTTCCAGCCTCTAAGTCCTAAGACCCTACCCTCGAAAACCCTAAAGCTATTTGAGTGTTTGTGAGCCATTTTGAGTGTTGTTGGTGTGTATTAAAGCTATTGGAAGAAGGAAGAGTTTGGAGACTCAAGAAGGAGCATATAGATCTAGAATCCTTGCCTCATCCACATCACTTTTCTGGTATAAAGCCTGAACCTTGTCAAGTAGCTGATTAGATCTCCTTCTTAGCACTTTTGCTTGGTTTTTGTCCAAATATCATGGTCTTTGGGAGTTGGATGTCCCAAGTGAATATCCCTTTCAGATCTAGGGCCTTGAGGGGCTTTCATGGCATACAGGTGCCAACTTTATGGTCATGGAGTTCCCATGCAACCTCTAAACCATCAATTTGGCCTTTTAAGCTCCTAAAGGCCATGCATGTAGAGAAAGCTTGGAACTTTACATGATCTTTTAGTCCCTAGAGTCCAGATCTATGACCTCATGGTCTATCTTGTAGTTTTGATGGTCTTTGCATTTAGATTTGATCCTTTTAGAGTTAGGGTTTGAGCTTAATATCTTTAGGAATGGTATAGATGGGTAAAATTGGAAACTTTACCCTTCTAGAGGCATTTCCAGTCGAGATCTGAAGTGTAGGGTTTAGATCTAAAAAATAATGGCTTAATGAGTTAAGAAGGAGTTAACAGAATGAAGAACTCGACGAGTTCAGTAAGGAACTCGACGAGTTGAATGAAAGTGTCCCAATTCTAATGATAGAGAATAACTCAACGAGTTCATGGAAGAACTCGACGAGTTGGATCGCGAAATCATGATTCTGTGATTCTTAGAAACTCGGCGAGTTAAAGGGTAGCTTGACGAGTTGAGTCAACTCGAAGCGGTAACTTTGACTTTGACCTTGACTTTGACTATGACCATGGTTAACCCTAAGGAGTTATTACTATGAACTGGCATTTAAGGGGTTGTTCTATTTAGGGGTTTGAGTAGAGTTGATTCCGGGGAAGAGATGTTTCAGCTAGCATCCGACATTTGAGGTGAGTTTTTCTCCTGTAGGAATGGGTCAAAGGCACCAATATCGGCCCGTATGTATGATTGTATGATACCGAACTATGGTCCGATGTCGGGCGGTGCCCGATGTATGTTTATATGTTTTCCAGACTACGGTCTGATGCCGGGCGATACCTGAGGAATGTTTGTATGCTTGATGTCTTCGTGATTCTTTCATGTGTTTGTGTTTATATGTTTTTCGGACTAAGGTCCGATACCGGGCGATGCCCGAGGAATGTTTATATGCTTGATGTCTTCGTGATTCTTGCATGTGTCTGTGTTTATATGTTTTCCGGACTAAGGTTCGATGTCGGGCGGTTCCCGATGAATGTTTATATGCTTTCCGGATTTCGGTCTGATGTCGGGCGGTGCCCAATAAATGCTTATATGTTTATGTTATATGCTTATTATATGTGTATTTTTGATATGTTTATATGCATTCCGAGCTCAAGTCGATGTCGGGTGGGGCCCGATGCCGGACGGGGCCCACGATATGTTTATATGTGATTATGTGTATGGTATGTGGTAGTTTGGGGAAGCTCACTAAGCTTTGTGCTTACAGTTTTCAGTTTTGGTTTCAGGTACTTCTGGTAGCAAGGGGATGAGCTCGGGATGAATGCATTGCACACACCATGATGTTTAGCCTGGGACGTTTACTCTAATGTTTTTGATTTGGAAACTCTATTGATAATGTTTTGAGATACTTTGGCTTATGTTTTGATACCAAGTTTTGATAACTATGGTTTTAATTAATAAGTAAAAAGGAAATTTTGGGACCATATTTTACGAGTGTTAAAGTTGGTGTTTCTATTCAAAGTACAAGTGATATTTATTAAGGTATAATCCCACACTAAATCTTATCAAGTGTTTTATCTTCTTAAGTACTCTTAGAATGTCCTTATAGTCATCCAATGACTTACCCATGTATCCAGTTGGTATCTTATGATATGTTCATAGCATAATATATACCTAGTCGTGTGCATAATATGACATAAATAATGGATTCGTTTCCCGAGAAAATTGAACATAAATCCTTTTATCTACCTCAAAACTATTTGCTAGTTCCTTTTGAGGCATTCTCAAAATGGTAGCCATGCGGCGATGCCAAGAGTCCTCCAAAAGAATCTTGATATCTTGATATTATTCAAGATATTTTAAATATATGCGTAAAGAATCTAAAACTTTAACATTCATCTTTATCTATCTCTATAGATTTTAAATTTCAAGAATGTATCTTGTCTTTCATAAGTATTTCATCTTAGAATCACTTTCTGAGTCAAGGTGAAAGCAACCTTTCATTGTCAGAATGTAATATTTTATTAAGAAGTATGTTTCGTTCATATCAGATTAGGAATACCATTATCGGTCCCACTAGTTATTAGTAAACACATATATTATCTTAATTTTTTTTTATAAAAACATACCTTGTGTTTTCATATCAAAATAATGATTCCAACCTAGAGATGTTTGCTTTATATAACTATAAATGGATCTTTAAAGCTCATACATTTTGTTAGCATAACTTGGATCAACAAAACCTGCAGGCTAAGCTATATAGACATCTTCAAGTACGTGTCTATTATGAAAAGTGGTTTTCCTTGAAATCTATTTGTTATCTCTCATAATCAAAATATATAGTTATGAAAAATAATATCATTGTTAATCTAATCATAGCTACTTGTGAAAAGTTTTAATCATACTTAATGACATGAGTATGATAAAAATAATTATCAATGACATGAGTATGACAAAAAACCTTTTATAACAAGTCTTGCTAAATGTGTATAGATCTCCATGTATGTATTCTTTTTAAAATAATTACTTACTCCTTTTAGCCTTTCTATAGAGAGGAAAATTATCAAGCATATACTTGGTTATTATACATGCATTACATCTCATGTTCATGAATCTAAGTCATTAAGCATGTTCAAGATCTGATATAGCATTTTGGTAGTTGATGGATTTGCCAAAATCCATCAAGAAGAACTCATCAATGATAGATTTCATATTCCTCATGTTATAGATGATTCCTACTAGAAATGCGAACATTTTGTGTTTATGAATTGCTATTATTCATGTTCAATTGTTTCTTGTCGAAACCAGTACCAATTGTTACTACATCAGGCTATGGTCCTTGAGTTGTTTTAACTTCCATGTGCTTCCCACTTGATTTTTTATTAGAAGCTTTCTTTTTGTTAACTCAACTTTCACGATAATAATAAAATTTATTCTTGGTGGGTTTTTATGAATAATCTAAACAACCTTTTAGAGTATTCTACAAATATGTAAGTAGTAGATTTTGTGTAACATCCAGTTCCGGGTAGACTGTCTCTTATGCTTATAGCAATTAAAAGGACCATATTGTAATTTTGTGAAGGTTGCAATGTGGAGAATGATGCACCATGACGTGGCCATGGCCGGAGAAGCGCGTATCATTTTGTGTGCACCAAGATGTGGCAGAGGCTTGGGCACGATGTGGCGGCCACCAGAATGCTTAACCCTAATTCTAGGGTTTGTGCCCTATTTAAGGGTAGTGAGGGCTAGGGTTTGCATACCCTCAGCCTGCATCACTTCCGTTTCACCTTCCAAGAAACCCTAGCCTCCATTTTGATCTTGTAAGATCTCTGTGGTGATTTTAGCCCGTTAAAGAAAAATAAGAAGGTCTTATTGGTGTATCGTTTTAGCTAGCAAACCACCCGCTCAACATCTTATGCTATTTATGGACTTTTCTAAGTCCTTGAGATCTTACCTTTCTCATTGTATCATGCTAGATATAGGTTTTCACCCAGTTTTCTCTATGTTTGGGTTCAGCTGAGTGCATGGATTCCATAAAGTTAGCAACTTTATGTTGGGTTATGAGCATTACATCAATCCTATGGTGCACATGAAAACCCTAATGCTTGGATCTATTTTTTCTATTTGTACATGCAATAATTGACCATGACACGTCCTTTAGATAAGGGATCGTATAATCCTTTGTTCTCAATATATCGTGTGGACAATTACATGGAACATAGTCATACTTATTGTCCAGCAGTTTGTTTCTCGATCTCTGATTTGTCTGACATAGAACTTAATTGAACACATCAATTTAATCCTGGCCGGGCTCGGCACATAAGTCAAAACAAAATCATCGAGGGGCCCAAGACATATCTTTTAACCTCGTAGGATAAAAGGAACAGATAAACTTCGACTTATATGCTTGTACTATTTACTCATCAAATCGTACACAACAATTCATTTTATAACATCAAGTTACTGATGCGTTTATGCATTATCAACGCACAACCGACTCGAAAACAACAACTTGTATATCTAGGTTTAAAGACTATATGATATTACCATCTCACAATCACTCGTGATTAAATTCCATGAAGTGATTCATGTGAGTGCGGGTTTAATCCAATCCTCAAATCATATTTCATAAGCACTCATGAACGTTGCAGCAAACCTTTGCTATGTCTAAACGCTTAGACAATCTACAAGCCAATTCATGACAGTCTTCTTTTATACTTACTTCCGACGTATGATCGACTGTGGATAGTTTAAATAATCTTATTATTTAGGAAGTCAAAACATGCAAAGTGAAACAATAGTAAATAATTGACACTAGACAGTAACATTACTTATAAATAAAACACCTTTATTTAATTATCAAAATGTCAATTACAATTTATCTATTACAAGTTTCTAAAGGCTATCTAATCACTAAAACTAATATCGTCCTTCAGCTCAATGCTCCTAGCATGCTGCAAGTGCTTAACCCTACTCAGTCCCTTCGTAAGGGGATCTGCTGAGTTCTCTTCTGACGATACCCTCTTCACTACGAGGAGTCCCTCTTCTACGCGATGTCTAATGAAATGATATTTTTTGTCGATATGCCTGGATCTACCATGATCCCTCGGTTCCTTGGTTAAGGCAACCGCACCTTCGTTATCGCAGAAAATCTCCATAAGCTCCTTTATGGCAGGTACAACTCCAAGGTCTCCGATGAAGTTCTTTAGCCATATTGCCTCCTTCGACACTTCGCTCGCTACTATGTACTCTGATTCGCATGTTGAATCAGCTACGGTCTCCTGCTTGGAACTTTTCCATGTCACTTCTCCTCCATTTAGGGTAAAGACACAGCCCGACTGAGAGCGTAAATTATCTCGGTCGGTCTGAAAACTAGCGTCACTATACCCTCGCACTCTCAAGTCATCACTCCCACTGAGGATAAGGAACCATTCCTTAGTCCTTCGTAGGTACTTAAGAATATTCTTTACTGTGATCCAATGAGCTCTACCAGGGTTCCTTTGATATCTGCTGACCATGCTCAAAGCGAAGGCCACATCAGGGCGAGTACATGTCATAGCATACATGATTGAGCCAACTGCGGAAGCATAAGGTACTCTGCTCATCTCTACTATCTCGACATCGGTACTCAGGCTTTCAGTCTTACTCAACATGGTATTGCTTTGGATTGGTAACTCCCCTTTCTTGGAATTCTCCATGCTAAAACGCTTTAACACTTTATCCAGGTAAGTACTTTGACTGAGTCCTATTAGTCTTTTACTCCTGTTTCTCACTATCCTTATCCCTATAATATAGGCAGCTTCTCCGAGGTCCTTCATAGTGAAGCACTTCCCAAGCCAGGACTTAACCTCCTACAAGGTTGGGATGTCGTTTCCTATGAGCAGTATGTCATCCACATACAAAACGAGAAAGCTAACTATACTCCCACTGGCTTTGACATATACACAGGACTCATCCTCGCTTCTCGAAAAACCAAACTCTTTGACACTCTCATCGAAACAAAGATTCCATTTGTGAGACGCTTGTTTCAATCCATAAATGGATTTCTCAAGCTTACACACTCTATTAGGGTGCTTCGCATCGACAAAACCCTCTGGCTGACTCATGTAAACATCCTCAGCCAACTTCCCATTAAGGAAAGCGGTTTTGACATCCATTTGCCATATCTCATAATCATGAAATGCAGCTATGGCTAGCATCACCCTTATAGATTTAATCTTCGCAACCGGTGATAAGGTCTCCTCATAGTCAACTCCTGGAGTTTGAGTACAGCTCTTCGCAACCAGTCGCTCCTTATATGTGTGTACTTTCCTATCCATGTCGGTCTTCTTCTTGAAGATCCACTTGCATCTGACCGTCTTACGACCTGGCACATTGTCAACCAAGTTCCAAACTTGATTGTCATACATGGACTGAATCTCGCTGTCCATAGCCTCTTTCCATTTCACAGACTCCGGTCTGCCACGGCTTCCTTGTAGTTGTTAGGTTCATCCAAATTTATTAGTGTACTATCGTTCATAAACGTATCACCTTCAGTTGTTATATGGAAACCATACAACACAGGTGGAACACTAACCCTACTGGAACGTCTATGAGATAAGAATTCGTCAATCGGTTCAACTGGAGTTTCCTCCTCGGGTTGAGCGCCAGTGTTAGAGGTTCCTTCATCGCTTGATTCTTGAAGCTCTTCAAGATCAGTTTGCCTCCCACTGTCCTCTTGTCATATGAGTTCTCGCTCTCGGAAAACCCCTCTCCTCGCAACGAAGACAACATTGTCACTTGGTCTATAGAAGAGATATCCAAAAGACTTTTGTGGATAGCCAATGAAAATATACCGCTCACTACGAGGTTCGAGCTTGTCGTGAGTCTCTCGTCTTACGAAAGCCTCGCAACCCCAAACCTTGATATGTGCCAACGAGGGAACTCTCCCTGTCCACATCTCGTGATGCGTTTTGGAAACCTTCTTAGTTGGGACTAGATTAAGGATATGGGCGGCAATCTCTAAGGCATACCCCCAAAACGAGATAGGTAACGAAGCTCGAATCATCATGGAACGAACCATGTCCAACAAGGTTCGATTGCGCCTATCAGCAATACCATTCAAATGTGATGTCCTAGGTGGCGTCAATTGCGAAACGATTCTGCATTCCTTGAGGTAGTCGTGGAATTCAACACTAAGGTACTCACCACCTCGATCGGATCGGAGCATCTTAATTTTCCTTCCCAGCTGATTCTCCACTTCTTGCTTAAACTCTTTGAACCTTTCAAAGGTTTCTAACTTATGCTTGATTAAGTAGATATATCCATATCTGCTATAATCATCGGTAAAAGTCACATAGAAGCGGTTCACATCCCTTGTGGTGGATCTAAAGGGCCCACATACATCGGTATGTATGAGATCCAATAAACCCTCACCCCTTTCACAAGTACCAGTAATGGGTGACTTGGTCATCTTCCCAAGTAAACAAGACTTGCACGTGTCATCGTCCCTAAGGTCGAATGACTCCAACACTCCATCCTTTTGGAGTTGGGCTATGCGCTTTTTGTTGACATGTCCAAGACGACAATGCCACAAGCATGCCTTATCCAAACTATTGGAAGAATCGATATGCAACACATTATTTCCTAAGTTGTCTACAACCATCACAGTTTCATATATTCCATTACAAGGCAATGCTTCAAAATAGAAAGTACCATTAAAGAAAGCATTAATAGAACCAATTTCATTGTTAAACGAAAATCTAAAACCTTGTTTATACAAACCATGAAAAGAAATAATGTTTTGTGTCATTTCTAACGAGTAGCAACAATTATTCAAATCTAGACCTAACCCATTACTAAGCACTAAAGAGTAAACTCCAATCTTGGTGACAGGCGACGCTTTCCTATTTCCCATGATCAAGTTTATCTTCCCATGCTCCACATCCCTATTTCTTCTTAGACCCTGCAAATCAGAACAAATGTGAAAACCACATCCTGTATCGAGGACCCAAGACATAGCATGTGATGAGTTATTAGATTGAATGGTATAAATACCTGCGAAGGACGGCTTTATCTTCTCATCCTTGATATCTTGCAGATACTTCGGGCAGCTTCGTTTCCAATGCCCTTTTTCATGGCAGTAGAAGCACTCTGCATCCTTTGGGTTGGAAGAAGGAGTAGCAGTACCAACTTTGGTCCCACTAGAAGAGGATGGGGTTTACCCTTGTGGCTCTTAGAAGGAGCCTTCCTCTTCTTTCTTTTTCCTTGCCCAATAGCCAAGACAAGGGCAGCAGTAGTAGGAGTCGATGCAGTAGATTTTCCTTTCAGACTACTCCAGCAGTCCTTAGCAGGCCTTGAAGCCTGCTTAGAGTGACCTCCTTCTTGTTCATATGATAGGTCATACGAAACTGGTCGTAACAAGGAGATGGAGAATGTAGAATGATATCTATATCCAACTCCTCATCGAATTTGACATTCAATTTCAGCAAGCGGTCCACAAACCTTTGCATTTTCTGCAAGTGGGCCGTGACGGACTCTTCATCCTTCATTTTGGTAGTGATCATCGCATCGATGATATCGTACCTTTCCTTCCTAGCACTTTGTGTTGGATTATATGCCTAATCCCATAACTATTATTGGTATGTACTTGACCCGAGAATAGCATGGTCCATTTGGGTTGCATATCATCAGGACAATTTGTTAGGATGGACTCTTGAGAGAAGGTTATATATGATTTATTAATATATTATAAGTTATAAAATATTAATATTAAATCATATGTTTTAATTAGTATTGATCAAGAATTAATTTGGAATTAATTTAGTGATCAAAAGAGACTAATTAAATCTATGGGGACTAATTATGATAATTAGTTATATTTATATGGGTTGGGCTTATGATCCATGTTGGACTAAGTTTATGTATGGATACATAAATAGTTGGGCCACATGAACCATGGATCACAAGACCCATAGGTATGGATTTTGGTTATACCCATGACCCTTGGAATCCTACATATAAATATGTTATTCTATAGCCAAAAATCGTGACTAGCCTTTTGAAGTGTGTGTGTGTACGATTTTGGGTGAATAGGAATTCTCTCTCAAGTTCCTCCTTTGTTCATGATGTGTTGTGACTTCATTTGAGGCTTCCACACTATTGGGGCTAAGCTCTTAAGGCCAAATACATAAAGACTTCAAGCTACACAAAAGGTATGTTACCCTAACTAGTATCTTATATGGTTTATGTCAAATGCATGCTAGTTATAGGTTTAATACATTGGAAACCATTTGCATGTATAATTAGTGAAAACATAGATCCAAGGTCTATTTAGGGTTATATGTGCACCATAGGATGTTGTAGTATACCAAAACCTAACAGTGGTATCAGAGCCATGGGTTGTTTTCAATTATATTTGATGCTACTTGCTGAAAAAAGCTGAAAAAAATCATTTTTTTTTGCTGTCTGGACAGGGGACTCGATGAGTCCATTGAGGGACTCGACGAGTCCATTGAGGGACTCGACGAGTCTATGTATAAAATCATCCAACTCGTCGAGTTGGTTCTTGCACTCGGCGAGTTGGAGCCCCTGACATCATATATTCGAGTTTTTTGACCTGTTTTGGATTAAAATCATTACCACAAAGTGTTTTTGTTCATAAAATTTGATTTTGTTGTTATAGTAATGTTGATTCTCTTCCAATTATTAGATAATTGTCATAATTTCAAGTTTTGTATTAGTTTATATGTTCATGCTCATTTCTTGAAGATTGATGATTTGAATTATCTTGTTCTTATGAGTTAGTTTAGATTAATAAAAAAATTATGTGATAATTTGTTTTCAATCCATATTTATCTAAGAGCTGTTAATAATGTGTTTTTGAAACTTGTCCTCAAGTTATATGAAAAGTCTCATTTATGATTTTTAAAACCCATAAAATTTCCATAAGTTATGAAAATGAAGAGTCTCATTCTTTTAATGTTTTAAAGTCTTCCATAACTTGTCCTCAAGTTATGGAACTTGAAGAGTTTTTCCATTAAACTACTTTAAACTCATAGGTTATGGAAATCTAAAGTTTTTGAATTGTTCAAAACTTGCCCTCAAGTTTTGGAATTTGTAAAGTTTCCCCCCATGAATACTTTAATTCCAAGTTAAACCCTTAGAATTTTAATAGTTTCAAATTCAACCCTTATACTATTATAATATTATAGGTTTAATATTTATATGTAAGTCAGTCTTACCGTTAGTAGGCCTCATTCACGAAGCCGGTCTATAAGGGGGGTATAAGGTTGTTGCCTATAAAATGGCAGCTTCATGTAACACCCCGTTTTAAATAAAATAATTAAATAATTAGCGGGGTGTTGGTTTAGGGAAGCCAAATGACAAGAATGGAAGGTCCGGGGGTTAAAGTGTAATGTCGGGATTAATTTTGCAAAGGAATTTAGAAGTCAGGGGGCGTTTGGTATCTTTTGGACTTGAATTGTAAAGGATTTCAGTAGAGAGAGCGTAAATGGTAAAATTTGGACCTGTTGTGAAAAAGATAAGAAAAAGGAGGGGCTAATGTTGTCATTATGGGATATAGTTTATTAAAGTCGGGTATATAACCCGTGCTAACCCCGTCGCACCTTGAAAAACCCTAACCCTAATAAAGATGGCAGCCGCCATCACCCTCCTTCTCCATTTTTCCGGTGCTGCCACCCCATCACCGCCATGTACATTGCTGCTGTGAACCGCTGCATCCCAGCCGCCGATAGCCACCGCATCCCAACCATCTTCTGTCGCCATGCCAGTCGACGTTGAAGCCGGAAACCACCTGGAGGTTCGCCGCTCTTCTCATTCCTCCATCGTCCAGCCGCCCACTTGACTCCCTTGATTATCCGACCAACCAAGACTGCCGAACGACGCCCTTTCTGCCATTGCTGCTGTTCCGTTGGGAATCGCCACCCTTCGTCTTCTGTTTCATCGTAGTCCGCCGTTCACCACCCCGAAGGGGCTGCTCTGTGTGTTTCGTGCGTGATTTCGTATCTCAGCCAAGGTTGTGCGTGTTTCAATCGTCATCGCAGGTGTGTGTGGGTGAAGGGTTGGCTGGAAACGCTAGAAGACCACCATGGCAGCCAACCATAGTGGTTGTCGCCGGAAATGCTTTGATGCCGCCACTAGCCACCGTGAAAGGTGGATGTGTGCGTATTGTGATGTATGTGCTCATTTATTGCGATGGAGTAGGGCTACTGGACCGACTTTTAGCCGGAAATTCAAAGGAAACCCCACAGCCACCACCGTGAGGTGGTGGCTGCCACCGCGAGCCACCGTCATCCGCCATTAGGTTGTTGTCTATATGTGTTTGTATTAGTGTGTGTGTGTGTATGTGTGTGTGATTATTTGGAGTTAGCATTGTAAAATGTAACTAGAAAAAGGAATAATGAAAAGAATAGCTCAAACCACCACCGTAGGGTGGTGGCTGCCGCCATCGGCCGCCGTATCGGGTGGCGGTGTGCCTCCTTGATGCTGTGATTTGGTTTGGATGTTTGGACAAGGGATTAAAACCCTAATGGGCCCAAAGAAGCCTTAATGGGCTTAGTGAAACCCTATTGGGCCTAATGAAGCCCTAATTAACATTAAAGCCCAAACATGTGTCTAATGGGTCTAATGGACCCTAATTGACCTTAGGAAACCCTAATGGGCTTTAGGACCTAGCTATTGGGCCTATTCGGCTAAGATGAGGTTGCAAACCCTAATTAGGGTTTAGAAAACCCTAATATTGGATTTATGAGCTTGGACTTTGGGACCCACTTTAGGGCCATTGGAATGGAATTGTGTGATTAAGCCCAATCACACCATATGACTTATTTAGAAGAATGATGGACTTAATGGATTAAGTCCTTAATGGATTAAGTCCTTAATGGGTTAAGTGAGAAACACTTAACCCTGATTGTCATTTTATGAGAAAACCCTAATTTCGCTGGGGTTTATTGTTGGGCCTTTTATTGGGCCTTGATGACTGGGTTATTAATGGGCCATCCAAGATCAAGCAAATGGACTAGAGTAATTAATGGGCTTTGTGGTAAGGCCCATATGAGGAGTTGGGCCCAATTTGGAAAACTGGGCCATAGTTTGGGCCTTTATGATTATGTGATATTGGGCCATGGGAATTGGATGGGAATAATTGGATGGGCCTTAAGGGAAGACCATGAAGAGGTCTGGGCCCAATTTGGAAAATTGGGCCATGTGTTGGGCTTTGACCCATTACTTGAGTATTGGGTTTTGTAGCGTGAGTTGGACCTTGGGCTTGGAGCCCAATTATTAATTGGGTATTGTTTGATGATTGACAGTTCGGGAAGCTGTCAACCAGCAGCAGGAGTTTTATCTGCGGGACTTCAGCAATGCCAGGTGAGTTTTCCTCACTATATCAACAGGGTCTAAGGCACCAAGGCCGACCATTTATGGATTGTATTCGGATTATTGCATGTTATGCATACTTATTTATATCCTGGTAGTTAGGATGGTGATATGCTATGCTTTAGTGACCCGTTTGGGTCGGTATCCTGGTATATAGGATGATGCTATGTTAGTGACCTGTTAGGTCGATATCCTGGTTATAGGATTGTTGCTATGCTTGTGATCTGTTAGATCAGTTTGACTGTTATATATATACATGCTAGTGTTATATGATGTCTATGTGTACATGACTGTCCTGGTTATAGGATGATGCTATGTTAGTGATCGGTTAGGTCTGTATTCCGGTTATTGGGATGTTGCTATGATTGGTGATCTGTTAGATCGGTTTGACTGTTATATGAAATGAGCTAGCATATGATATTTATGTGCACATGTTTGTTTGATTGGGGGTTGGGTTGAGGCTGTCCTGCTTTGTGTTGTAGGCCAGCATACCCGGCGAGCGGCCCGGATAGGCTGTAGGCCCTGCGTGGCGGTCCAGACGTGCCGAAGGCTCGAAGAGCAGTCCAGATAGACTGAAGGCCTGTGAGGCGGTCCAGTCAGGCTGATGACTCATTATGCATATTGTTATGTATTGGTTATATGATATGGTTATGTTTGTATGGCGTTGGTATTTTGGGGAAACTCACTAAGCTTCGGGCTTACAATTGTTGATTTTGTTTCAGGCACTTCTGATGATTGCGGGAAGGCGAAGGCGTGATCGTGCACCTCCTCGTATTTTCATGATTGATTCTGGGAATACTCTGATGTCTAAACTATTTTGAAAACAACCTGTAATAACTTAATGGTTTTAAAATGTGTTAATAAGTTTAAATTTGGCTTGAATTTTATGGGTGTTACAAGTTGGTATCAGAGCCTTGGTTTGAGTGGATTGGAGGAACACTCGTGTGAATCCAGTCTCAATCAAGGAAAGGATTTTAAAATGAATTTTTAAATGGTTTTCAAAATAAGTAAAGGAGGATGCAGGGTGTACGATCAGCCAGAGCCAGTAAGTAGACCCCAAAATACCATACAGTTATTTGATTATGTGATATGTTAGAACAGCATGCTAGTACTAGGCTAGGGATCTTCAGGGATTGCATGATAGAATTGCCTGATTACATGATGCCTGCTAGCCTAGGGTTTCCATATATGAGATTGACATCATTACTATAGTTGTCTAGTGTATGCATCACGGATGTACATAACTAAGATCTTATAGCCCAAGAATGCTTGATTTGGCCTTATGTTTTGCTCTTATTGACTGGGGCTTAGGGTAAGATTGGATATTTGAAAGTATATAGGGTCCAGCGTTATGTATGTCTAGCATACACTAGTGCTACATGGTTGGTGGAAGTTTCATGGATGGGTGGGTTGTGTTGGAACAGTTATGAGATATTTGGCATTCCTGTAGGGGTGAGGGTCGAGCGCTTACTATGTGTATGTTTATTGTTAGGGTGTTGTGGTGATACTTGAGACAAATATGGGTAGGTGTGGAAGGTAGTATGGGTCCGTACTACTGAAATCATAGGACCCATACGCGTAGCAAGGAAGTCACAACCCCTAGGGTTTGGTTGGGAGTAGGTCCCTTATCATTATATGGATTATCAGAGACATTTCTTGTGTCTTACCAGAATGGTGGTTGCGGGACGTCTTGAGACCGGATCCAGGTTAGGATTGGGAGCTGGCAGCCAGGATGGGCCAGCATTGTTAGAGGATCGTGTCAGTGAGATCATCCGGGAGGAGGTGATCGAGATTGTTCGGGGACAGTTGTCGGAGATGTTTGGGTCTATCAAGACCGTTATGGTCGAGTATTTCGACGAGCACTATACAGCTAGTGCCGAGACGATTCTCGTGGTAGCTATAGCAGCTGTAACAACGGCAGGGGGAGGAGCCAGTTAGGCTTTCCAGTATCAGGACTTCGATGATGCGAAGCCTCGACTTTTGATAGGGTTCAGGACCCGGTTATAGCCATGAGGTAGCCATATGACGTGGAGGGATGTTGCTTCACATGTTCATGTTCTACTGACCAGAAGGTCAGGCACGCTCTGAACCTGCTAAGGTCCGGGGCGAAGGATTGGTGGGGACTTGTTATTGGGACGTATTCTGAGGAGCAGAGAGCTGCAGTTACTTGGGATCAGGGATATATTATGTACTCGTTACATTCCGCGAGTCGAGCGGGAGAGCCTAGCACATGAGGTTTTATATTTGAGGCTTCGGGGGTTTTGCTCGATGCCGGAATGTGAGTCGCGAGGATTCCGGAAAGGAGTGATGATTATGTTCAGCTGGGGTTTTGCAGTTGGAAGTTGAATGGTTAATTGATAGGATTGGAATGTCATTTTCTAGGGCAAGGATTGTGCCCTTTCAGTTTACGAGCTCGTAGGATTGAGCAGGCTTGTGACCCCAGGATCAGGTGGTATTCCAGCTCGGGGTCAGTTGGCTGCCGGGATTGGCGACATTAGTTCAGCACTGGTGAGCGCGGGTGGGTCGATGTGGCATAAGTATCTTATGAGATCTGATTCACCTTGGATCTCTTGTATCGGACGGTGAGGATTGATTGTGTGATCTATTGTACTTTCGGGATTATAGATTATGTCTTGGGAGTAGTTGTAGCCCGGTTTAGGGCAAAGGTTGTTGCAGTTCAGCTGTGGATGATTGAGCTGGTGAGTGAGACAGGGTGCGAGGCCCTGAATGATATGATTTCTAGAGCCCGAGAGCGGGAGAATTATTGGAACACTTTGGGAAGAAGGTTATTATGTGGGAGGTCTACGGACAGGGTCCCATAGGATGGTTATTCAGCATTGTCCGGATTCAGTGGTTTTAGTAACCTTTATTGATTGGCGGATGATAGCGCCAAGGGAAGTAGCTCGTTGCTGAGATATTAGTTGGAGCACCTATCTTTAGGTCTTCAAGATTTGAGTGTGGGATCATTCAAGCTTTATAGGCTGATGGTTTCCCTGGGATTCAGGAAGTGTCCATCTAGTTATTAGAAGCGTGTGATTATTCGGGGTTGGCTAGTAAAGGAGTACTAGTTGGAAAGGTTCGGTTGTTATCAGATCGACCGATGGAAAGTAAAAAGGATCGGGAATTCTAACATTTTCATGTATTGTGAAGACTTAGTTGAATCTAAGTGGGGGAGAATCGTCCCAGAATGCAGAAGCATGATCGGTTTTGAAAATGAGATAAGTTTTGCATCGTTGTCAGGAAGGAAGACCACCCGAGTGGCTGTTCAGGTTTGGGGGTTGTGTGGGCGGGAGTCCAGTAAAACACCCCGGCATGTAGATTGCGTCTTTCGATGCTTGATAGCAGAATTTGGGGGATCAGGTTGGGATTCTAGCCATGAGTTACATTCAGTTGTGTGTTAGGTCGAGTGCGTGTTCGACCGGTATGGAGAGTGTTGTAAGACTGCGGGGGTAGCCGTAGCATTCACTAGCGATCAGGTAGTAGGGGGAGTGATTTAAGTCTGTGGGTGTAGCCGCAGTATTCACTAGGTTGGTAGATGGCATGAGCGTGTTGTCAGGACGCGGAAGGGACTGTAATAACCACCAATTCGGGTGCAGCAGTAAGGATATGGAAATCCACGGATGGGTTTATGGGTTATCCCAGAGGGATTTGACCTCATTAAGCTAGTGATAAGACTGTAGGAATGTCACTACAGTTATGAAATTAAGGAAGCAATGGATTGCTTAAGGTTGCTTGTGATGTAAGGCTATCATTGGTCATGTAGCAATCGTTTTTATCCGTGGACTTGGTAACGACGGGATACGACGCATGGATCCAATCAGTTGGATCAGGAGGTTGTTAGAGTCGCAGTGGCATGATAACTAGTGGAAACTAGTTTCAGGGAAGGATTTCGTTCGGAAGTCGTGTGAGGCAACTATGTGGGAGTCCTTTAGCTCCGCGACCGGTCCGGAACCCGGTATTTCAGATGAATGTTACTCGGTTGTGTTGAATCAAAGGATTTTGGATGAGATGCAAGGATAGGTCCTTGGATTACAAGTCATGGGTTAGACCCGAGTTATGTGTATAGTGGTATTCCAATCTAGGGTATTCCACCGTGAGGATGACCGGACCCTAAGATTGAGTGGAACTGACGTGTTTGGCATTCCAACCCGAGGGTTGATTGGACCAAACATGTGCGTGATACGAGGGTATTCCATCCTAGGGATGACTGGACCCGTCATAGGCATGCCTGGTATTCCAACCCGAGGCTGATTGGGCCAGGTATGAGTGTTGGTGCTTATGAGCCGGTTATTATGTGTATGTGGTTCGGGAACTAAGGAAACATTGTCTTGACATACCTAAAAATGTTTATCTCCCAGTTTGCATCCCGTTGTTCATTAGATCCCTGGGAATCGGTTATCAAAACGGGTCTCTCTTGAATGAGTACCTAATCTCTTGTCAAGAAAAGAGTTTTAGGTAGCAGTGTGTGATTAGTGGTTATGATTTCTGGTGAGAACCTCAGGTTATCAAAAGTTGAGTAGCCAATCGGGAGTTCAATGTAATGAATGCGACAATGATCCAGTGTGGGCAGTCTGTCAGGGCGCCAGACCATCTCGAGACTCCAGATTTTGGATTAAGTAAATGTGATCACATGGTAAGGGATTCGTTTATTTTCCTGGTTTTAGAACCCTGTGAGGGTTGGATATGGTTGCCTTGGAGAGGCTAGAGTTTTGATCGGGGTTGTAGCCAAGTAGTTCAAGTTGTTTGGCGTGTAAGGAATGATAAGAAACGATTTCGAGGACGAAATCAAATTTAAGTGGGGGAGAGTTGTAACACCCCGTTTTAAATAAAATAATTAAATAATTAGCGGGGTGTTGGTTTAGGGAAGCCAAATGACAAGAATGGAAGGTCCGGGGGTTAAAGTGTAATGTCGGGATTAATTTTGCAAAGGAATTTAGAAGTCAAGGGGCATTTGGTATCTTTTGGACTTGAATTGTAAAGGATTTCAGTAGAGAGGGCATAAATGGTAAAATTTGGACCTGATGTGAAAAAGATAAGAAAAAGGAGGGGCTAATGTTGTCATTATTGGATATAGTTTATTAGAGTCGGGTATATAACCCGTGCTAACCCCGTCGCACCTTGAAAACCCCTAACCCTAATAGAGATGGCAGCCGCCATCACCCTCCTTCTCCATTTTTCCAGTGCTGCCACCCCATCACTGCCATGTACATTGCTGCTGTGAACCGCTGCATCCCAGCCGCCGATAGCCGCCGCATCCCAGCCATCTTCTGTCGCCATGCTAGTCGACGTTGAAGCCGGAAACCATCTGGAGGTTCGCCGCTCTTCTCATTCCTCCATCGTCCAGCCGCCTACTTGACTCCCTTGATTATCCGACCAACCAAGACTGCCAAACGACGCCCTTTCTGCCATTGCTGCTGTTCCGTTGGGAATCGCCACCCTTCGTCTTCTGTTTCATCGTAGTCCGCTGTTCACCACCCCGAAGGGGCTACTGTGTGTGTTTCGTGCGTGATTTCGTATCTCAGCCAAGGTTGTGCGTGTTTCAATCGTCATCGCAGGTGTGTGTGGGTGAAGGGTTGGCTGGAAACGCTAGAAGACCACCATGGCAGCCAACCATGGTGGTTGTCGCCGGAAATGCTTTGATGCCGCCACTAGCCACCGTGAAAGGTGGATGTGTGCGTATTGTGATGTATGTGCTCATTTATTGCGATGGAGTAGGGCTACTGGACCGACTTTTAGCCGAAAATTCAAAGGAAACCCCACAGCCACCACCGTGAGGTGGTGGCTGCCACCGCGAGCCACCGTCATCCGCCATTAGGTTGTTGTCTATATGTGTTTGTATTAGTGTGTGTGTATGTGTGTGTGATTATTTGGAGTTAGCATTGTAAAATGTAACTAGAAAAAGGAATAATGAAAAGAATCGCTCAAACCGCCACCGTAGGGTGGTGGCTGCCGCCACCGGCCGCCGTGTCGGGTAGCGGTGTGCCTCGTTGATGTTGTGATTTGGTTTGGATGTTTGGGCAAGGGACTAAAACCCTAATGGGCCCAAAGAAGCCTTAATGGGCTTAGTGAAACCCTATTGGGCCTAATGAAGCCCTAATTAACATTAAAGCCCAAACATGTGTCTAATGGGTCTAATGGACCCTAATTGACCTTAGGAAACCCTAATGGGCTTTAGGACCTAGCTATTGGGCCTATTCGGCTAAGATGAGGTTGGAAACCCTAATTAGGGTTTAGAAAACCCTAATATTGGATTTATGAGCTTGGACTTTGGGACCCACTTTAGGGCCATTGGAATGGAATTGTGTGATTAAGCCAAATCACACCATATGACTTATTTAGAAGAATGATGGACTTAATGGATTAAGTCCTTAATGGATTAAGTCCTTAATGGGTTAAGTGAGAAACACTTAACCCTGAATGTCATTTTATGAGAAAACCCTAATTTCGCTGGGGTTTATTGTTGGGCCTTTTATTGGGCCTTGATGACTGGGTTATTAATGGGCCATCCAAGATCAAGCAAATGGACTAGAATAATTAATGGGCTTTGTGGTAAGGCCCATATGAGGAGTTGGGCCCAATTTGGAAAACTGGGCCATAGTTTGGGCCTTTATGATTATGTGATATTGGGCCATGGGAATTGGATGGGAATAATTGGATGGGCCTTAAGGGAAGACCATGAAGAGGTCTGGGCCCAATTTGGAAAATTGGGCCATGTGTTGGGCTTTGACCCATTACTTGAGTATTGGGTTTTGTAGCGTGAGTTGGACCTTGGGCTTGGAGCCCAATTATTAATTGGGTATTGTTTGATGATTGACAGTTCGGGAAGCTGTCAACCAGCAGCAGGAGTTTTATCTGCGGGACTTCAGCAATGCCAGGTGAGTTCTCCTCACTATATCAACAGGGTCTAAGGCACCAAGGCCGACCATTTATGGATTGTATTCGGATTATTGCATGTTATGCATACTTATTTATATCCTGGTAGTTAGGATGGTGATATGCTATGCTTTAGTGACCCGGTTGGGTCGGTATCCTGGTATATAGGATGATGCTATGTTAGTGACCTGTTAGGTCGATATCCTGGTTATAGGATTGTTGATATGCTTGTGATCTGTTAGATCAGTTTGACTGTTATATATATACATGCTAGTGTTATATGATGTCTATGTGCACATGATTGTCCTGGTTATAGGATGATGCTATGTTAGTGACCGGTTAGGTCTGTATTCCGGTTATTGGGATGTTGCTATGATTGGTGATCTGTTAGATCGGTTTGACTGTTATATGAAATGAGCTAGCGTATGATATTTATGTGCACATGTTTGTTTGATTGGGGGTTGGGTTGAGGCGGTCCTGCTTTGTGTTGTACGCCAGCATACCCGGCGAGCGGCCCGGATAGGCTGTAGGCCCTACGTGGCGGTCCAGACGTGCCGAAGGCTCGAAGAGCAGTCCAGATAGACTGAAGGCCTGTGAGGCGGTCCAGTCAGGCTGATGACTCATTATGCATACTGTTATGTATTGGTTATATGATATGGTTATGTTTGTATTGCGTTGGTATTTTGGGGAAACTCACTAAGCTTCGGGCTTACAGTTGTTGATTTTGTTTCAGCACTTCTGATGATTGCGGGAAGGCGAAGGCGTGATCGTGCACCTCTTCATATTTTCATGATTGATTCTGGGAATACTCTGATGTCTAAACTATTTTGAAAACAACCTGTAATAACTTAATGGTTTTAAAATGTGTTAAAAAGTTTAAATTTGGCTTGAATTTTATGGGTGTTACAAGTTGGTATCAGAGCCTTGGTTTGAGTGAATTGGAGGAACACTCGTGTGAATCCAGTCTCAATCAAGGAAAGGATTTTAAAATGAATTTTTAAATGGTTTTCAAAATAAGTAAAGGAGGATGCAGGGTGTACGATCATCCAGAGCCAGTAAGTAGAACCCAAAATACCATACAGTTATTTGATTATGTGATATGTTAGAACAGTATGCTAGTACTAGGCTAGGGATCTTCAGGGATTGCATGATAGAATTGCCTGATTACATGATGCCTGCTAGCCTAGGGTTTCCTTATATGAGATTGACATCATTACTATAGTTGTCTAGTGTATGCATCACGGATGTACATAACTAAGATCTTATAGCCCAAGAATGCTTGATTTGGCCTTATGTTTTGCTCTTATTGATTGGGGCTTAGGGTAAGATTGGATATTTGAAAGTATATAGGGTCCAGCGTTATGTATGTCTAGCATACACTAGTGCTACATGGTTGGTGTAAGTTTCATGGATGGGTGGGTTGTGTTGGAACAGTTATGAGATATTTGGCATTCCTGTAGGGGTGAGGGTCGAGCGCTTACTATGTGTATGTTTATTGTTTGGGTGTTGTGGTGATACTTGAGACAAATATGGGTAGGTGTGGAAGGTAGTATGGGTCCGTACTACTGAAATCATAGGACCCATACGCGTAGCAAGGAAGTCACAACCCCTAGGGTTTGGTTGGGAGTAGGTCCCTTATCATTATATGGATTATCAGAGACATTTCTGGTGTCTTACCAGAATGGTGGTTGCGGGACGTCTTGAGACCGGATCCAGGTTAGGATCGGGAGCTGGCAGCCAGGATGGGCCAGCATTGTTAGAGGATCGTGTCAGTGAGATCATCCGGGAGGAGGTGATCGAGATTGTTCGGGGACAGTTGTCGGAGATGTTTGGGTCTATCAAGACCGTTATGGTCGAGTATTTCGACGAGCACTATACAGCTAGTGCCGAGACGATTGTCGTGGCAGCTATAGCAGCTGTAACAACGGCAGGGGGAGGAGCCAGTTAGGCTTTCCAGTATCGGGACTTCGATGATGCGAAGCCTCGACTTTTGATAGGGTTCAGGACCCGGTTATAGCCATGAGGTAGCCATATGACGTGGAGGGATGTTGCTTCACATGTTCATGTTCTACTGACCAGAAGGTCAGGCACGCTCTGAACCTGCTAAGGTCCGGAGCGAAGGATTGGTGGGGACTTGTTATTGGGACGTATTCTGAGGAGCAGAGAGCTGCAGTTACTTGGGATCAGGGATATATTATGTACTCGTTACATTCCGCGAGTCGAGCGGGAGAGCCTAGCACATGAGGTTTTATATTTGAGGCTTCGGGGGTTTTGCTCGACGCCGGAATGTGAGTCGCGAGGACTCCGGAAAGGAGTGATGATTATGTTCAGCTGGGGTTTTGCAGTTGGAAGTAGAATGGTTAATTGATAGGATTGGAATGTCGTTTTCTAGGGCAAGGATTGTGCCCTTTCAGTTTACGAGCTCGAAGGATTGAGTAGGCTTGTGACCCCAGGATCAGGTGGTATTCCAGCTCGGGGTCAGTTGGCCGCCGGGATTGGCGACATTAGTTCAGCACTGGTGAGCGCGGTTGGGTCGATGTGGCATAAGTATCTTATGAGATCTGATTCGCCTTGGATCTCTTGTATCGGACGGTGAGGAATGATTGTGTGATCTCTATATGTGTTTGTATTAGTGTGTGTGTGTGTGTATGTGTGTGTGATTATTTGGAGTTAGCATTGTAAAATGTAACTAGAAAAAGGAATAATGAAAAGAATAGCTCAAACCACCACCGTAGGGTGGTAGCTGCCGCCATCGGCCGCCGTGTCGGGTGGCGGTGTGCCTCGTTGATGCTGTGATTTGGTTTGGATGTTTGGACAAGGGATTAAAACCCTAATGGGCCCAAAGAAGCCTTAATGGGCTTAGTGAAACCCTATTGGGCCTAATGAAGCCCTAATTGAAATTAAAGCCCAAACATGTGTCTAATGGGTCTAATGGACCCTAATTGACCTTAGGAAACCCTAATGGGCTTTAGCACCTAGCTATTGGGCCTATTGGGCTAAGATGGGGTTGGAAACCCTAATTAGGGTTTAGAAAACCCTAATATTGGATTTATGAGCTTGGACTTTGGGACCTACTTTTGGGCCATTGGAATGGAATTGTGTGGTTAAGCCCAATCACACCATATGACTTATTTAGAAGAATGATGGACTTAATGGATTAAGTCCTTAATGGATTAAGTCCTTAATGGGTTAAGTGAGAAACACTTAACCCTAATTGTCATTTTATGAGAAAACCCTAATTTCGCTGGGGTTTATTGTTGGGCCTTTTATTGGACCTTGATGACTGGGTTATTAATGGGCCATCCAAGATCAAGCAAATGGACTAGAATAATTAATGGGCTTTGTGGTAAGGCCCATATGAGGAGTTGGGCCCAATTTGGAAAATTGTGCCATAGATGGGCCATAGTTTGGGCCTTTATGATTATGTGATATTAGGCCATGGGACTTGGATGGGAATAATTGGATGGGCCTTAAGGGAAGACCATGAAGAGGTATGGGCCCAATTTGGAAAATTGGGCCATGTGTTGGGCTTTGGCCCATTACTTGACTATTGGGTTTTGTAGCGTGAGTTGGACCTTGGGCTTGGAACCCAATTATTAATTGGGTATTGTTTGATGATTGACAGTTCGGGAAGCTGTCAACCAGCAGCAGGAGTTTTATCTGCGGGACTTCAGCAATGCCAGGTGAGTTCTCCTCACTATATCAACAGGGTCTAAGGCACCAAGGCCGACCCTTTATGGATTGTATTCGGATTATTGCATGTTATGCATACTTATTTATATCCTGGTAGTTAGGATGGTGATATGCTATGCTTTAGTGACCCGGTTGGGTCGGTATCCTGGTATATAGGATGATGCTATGTTAGTGACCTGTTAGGTCGATATCCTGGTTATAGGATTGTTGCTATGCTTGTGATCTGTTAGATCAATTTGACTGTTATATATATACATGCTAGTGTTATATGATGTCTATTTCACATGATTGTCCTGGTTATAGGATGATGCTATGTTAGTGACCGGTTAGGTCTATATTCCGGTTATTGGGATGTTGCTATGATTGGTGATCTGTTAGATCGGTTTGACTGTTATATGAAATGAGCTAGCATATGATATTTATGTGCAGATGTTTGTTTGATTGGGGGTTGGGTTGAGGCGGTCCTGCTTTGTGTTGTAGGCCATCATACCCGGCGAGCGGCCCGGATAGGCTGTAGGCCCTGCGTGGCGGTCCAGACGTGCCGAAGGCTCGAAGAGCAGTCCAGATAGACTGAAGGCCTGTGAGGCGGTCCAGTCAGGCTAATGACTCATTATGCATGCTGTTCTGTATTGGTTATATGATATGGTTATGTTTGTATGGCGTTGGTATTTTGGGGAAATTCACTAAGCTTCGGGCTTACAGTTGTTGATTTTGTTTCAAGCACTTCTGATGATTGTGGGAAGGCGAAGGCGTGATCGTGCACCTCCTCATATTTTCATGATTGATTCTGGGAATACTCTGATGTCTAAACTATTTTGAAAACAACCTGTAATAACTTAATGGTTTTAAAATGTGTTAAAAAGTTTAAATTTGGCTTGAATTTTATGGGTGTTACACTTAATGGGTGTCCACTCTCACCCACCGCTTCCTTGACTGGTGGAGGGTCGTTAGCCGAACGGGTAGGACAATGACTATAATTTTCATTAAAAGTATAATGATAAATACTAAGTAACTAAACACTTATAAATTCCCAATCTTAGTTACTTTAGGAAAATGTGAATTTGGTGCTAACCCATAAAATTACACTTTTTACCTTACCAAGTCGTTGGTTGAGCGTGTGTAGTTAACCGGCACACTAACATGGACTAGTAAGAGTGGCAAAGGGTAACTTAATGTTTATCATAGATTGGTGGAGCGCGTGTGGTTAACCGTCACATCGATTAGGTGATAAATTTAAGGGTACCAAGCTAATTTGCATGGTTATTCACTCCTTGTTTGTGATCCTCGGCATCCCAGTCACAAACTTGAAGGGCACAATCGAGATTTAAACATGCCATTGAAAAGTTCAATGAATCTCAACAGATCTAGGAGTTTCAATTCATTTAAAACCTAATGTTAAATTTCGTTTTTCATGGTGGAAGTTGGTAAATCATCATTTACCTACCTTCAAATATTTTGTAGCTTGGATTACGGCATCCCTCTTCCAAGTTATAAAATATTGTGTTGGGTCCTAGCCTTAATATTTCATATTGGGTGTTATATAAAGGACTTAAATCAACTAAACTTGAATTTCTCCCTCATAGATGTCTAGTTATGACAACTATGGTATTCCTTATCCTTTTGGATAAAGTTATCCTAGTGAAGATGATATCCCAAACGGCGATCAAGGTGAAAGATTAATCCCTTTATTGTGCATTAATGGGACTGGAAATCATACTTCACTTCCTCCATCTCCTCCAATTGTTCTCCCTAACCCACGAGTTCTTGAAAAGTTCAAGATCACTCAAGCCCTATTGGCAAGGTCTATATGCACCCACATATTGGAGATGAAGTCATATATAGAAAGGCCGGGAGAGTTGGGTGTCAAAGTCTCAAGGAAGTTGGCTGGTGACTGGGTTCTTCAGTCACTTTCCGAGTCATATAGTGAGTTCATTAAGGACTACTATGTAACAGACCACGACATGACCCTTAATGATCTTACTTATTTGCTTGTTGCTGCTGAATCAGCAATGATTTGGGGCACTAGTAAAGCAAATTTGATTGGAAGATCTACTTCCCAAATTTCCATGGACATTGACAATGGTAACATTAGAAGTCCCGAAAAGCTTTCTCTTCCCAATGGAAAGGGATCAGCCATGGTCAAGTCATTTGACCCAATGGTAAAGAGAAAGGCTAAGTCTAAGATAGTCTCGTGTACCATTACCAAAGAGTCCATATGTTTCTTTTTCCAAGAGAAGGGGCATTGGTTGCGAAGCTGCCCTATTTACCTGAGAGATCATAAGGATGGTAAAGTCAAAATGTTTGACTCTACTTCAGGTAAAATCCACTATCTAACTCTATTAAGTTCCTATTTGGAGATTCTTATTACATGGTGTGACTAGGTCACATTTGATGTTTTGTAGAATCGAAGAAATGAAAGGGAACTTAAAGGAAGAGTAAGCTGATTCTGATCGCGAAGATGGTTTTCGATCGCATGATTCGAAGATCAGAATTTTGAGTTGCTGCTTAAGACTTATGATAAATTGCTTAGGAATATATAACAATATGTTTTCATTTGTATTTGCATTGTAAGGATAAGTTTTTCCGCAATTTTAAAATAAAAGGAAAATTTTTGATTTTATTTATTTGAAGTATCCTTACAATGGGATTTGTGAAAACTATTGTTTATATAATTCCATTGATAGCAATATTGGAAAATGGATTTGATTCTTTCATTTGTGGTAGTGTCATAATTTACCAAATAAGGAAAGATTCTCATCACCCAAGTTTCAGTTGGATAGAAACTCGGAATCATGCAACTTGTATTGTATGATGAATGAGAATTTTCAACTTTGGGAAATTAAGACTAATTCCTTGTTCACATGGATATGAGAGTGAAGTGAAGGACTAAAGGATCGGGTACATTTGGTCATGCGTTGATCAGTTCCACCACAAAGAACGATAAGACCATTCGTCATGATTTACTAAAGTTTAGTAAATATGGTTATGCTTACAAGTTTAAGTGTAATTCTGAAACATTGGACAAGTTTCAATGTATAGCAGGACGAATGTGAAGAAACAAATTAGGCAGAAAGATAAAAGTTTCTCCAATCTGAGAAAATGGGAGATTGCTTGAGTATCTTGTTTTATGATTATCTTAGTGATTATGAAAAACCATATCACAATTGATCCTCTAAGGACATCTTGGTGCATTCGTATGACTAAGAAGAAGAATCACGAATTGTTGGAATGGTTAAATCAAAAGATGAATCGAACTTCGTTCCAGAATTGAGTCTTGGAGTAATACTCCAAGATTGTAACTTGAGTGACATAATCTTAAGAAGGTCTATAACACTTGTCAAATGTAGAGTAAAATGTTTCTTACTCTTGTGCATTTGAAATTGGTAAGTTGTGATGTTTTGGATAAAACAAAGACCAACTAAGACCAATTGTGTGAAGTGTTTATCTTGATAAGAATCCGCACTGACTATTGAATATTTGTTTTGTCAAGGAATGGTTCTTGACAAGAGAATCTTATATGTAAAGAGGTCATTGGGAGTCTTAAAGATCTTGAAAAAGTTTCTGGAACTAATCAAGAATAAAACTTGTTGTTTATCACTAGCACACGATTTGAGGTTTGTAACCTATCATGTTGACATATTCTTATTTAAGTGCCCATTCCAGTTAAAGTTGTCTATGCATGTGAGTTCTATGAGTTCTCGGTTGTTTGCATAATTACTTGGAAGCATTGGTAGGCCCTTGTGCTTCCATGAGGCAAGAAGTTAAGATTGAACAGGTTCAGTCCATATGAGGTTGGATTTGTCGCTAACCTTATCTTGTGATTATGGTTATGACAGATTCACTTGGATAGGAACACATACACCATAAAATCTAAGTGGCATAAGGTTTCTCTCCGATTCATGAAAAGGATGGTGAGGAAACGCTTTCACTAAGTAGATTTTAAGTGGATATAAATTGTGATATTTGCATTCTCAAAGTCGTTAGTGGAGCGTGTGTGGTTAACCGGCACACTAACATGGACTTGTAAGAAATGGCAAAGGTCTAAACAATTGAGACTATGATTACGGCATCCCTTTTCATAGTTCTAAAAATTGTTTAGACACACATGTGAGCTATCTAAGGAAAGGTGTATGATATTGATAAAGACTTATCAAAGCATCTCGTATCAGAAATCTGAACTTTGGTAAGATAGTCAATAAAGTATTTATTTCTAGAAGTCCAGCTGATTTCTGAATACATGTCAAAGCTAGTCGGAGCATAAGTTTTATGCTAATAATTATCATGTTAGTGGGAGCATGATTATTATGTTAAGTATTGCAAGTTAGCAATGTTAATCATAGAAAAAAAAGGTTTCAATTCGTGAAGTTGCAGGGGTTGAAAAGTTGTTTTGCTATAATTAAGGGAGAGGAAATTATACTTCATTCCAATTCTAAAAGCTTAGATTGTGAATTTTAATCAAATTTAGTCATATTTGCGTTCTAAAATTCGATTATGATTACGGCATCCCTTTTGATAATTTGAATTATGAGAACATGGCAAATAGAAATAGAAATATTATAGCAAAAGACTGGTCTAGTATCATGTCTTTATGTGAGACATCATGAATCGGGTCCCATATGCTTCAGATATAGGATCGATTACATGTGTAGTAATATTCATCCGTTCTAATTTTTCCAAATGCCTAGGGCATTAAGAGGGAAAAAGGAATAGAACTGGATATGACTAAAATGATTAAGCAATTGTCGAGGACAATCTTAGGCTTACCAAAGATTAGTTACTCATGGACAGTTGGAAGTATAGTGTTAAATTTTGGAAGGACCATATTGACAAATTCTGAAAAGAGGCAACTCTTGTTCAGAAGTGATAGTCAAAATAGGAATATGGAAGTGTTTCCATAGGTGGAGGTTATTCGTCAAATATGTGTAAGATTAGAAAACTTAATGCAAAAAGGATGTTCAAATGAATGTACTTTGAATGTGAGACTTCGGAATACTTTGTAATGTCTGTTGCCGAGTCTTTGTAGCTTTTGTGCATAGTTATTACAAAATGATCATTGCATATAAGTTTAGAATCTAACAGATTTCAGTAAATGGCAAAGAATCTTGTACTCTTACATTTGCGATAAGGATTTGGAATTGTGAAATGAGTATCATTTGAAACGTTGTCAATTGATCTGTTCCACAAACAAAGGACCATAGGTAAACATAGTGTGCATGTTTGGAGCATGGGACAACTATTGTTTTGATTCAAGTATAAAGTTGATTATTCGAAACATTATATAATGAGTAATCAATATGGTGATTAAATAAAAGGTGTTTTATTTACTCTCAAAAGTTTTGGGGCCATATAGGATTAGTATTATTCTTGTGTTTCACTTTGCATGTTTTGACTTCCCGAATAACTAGGTTATTCAAACCGTCCACAGTCGATCATACTTTGGAAGTAGGTATTGAGGCAAAACTGTCATGAATGGGTCTGTAGTATGTTTAGATATTTTAGACATAGCTGCAGTATTCATGAGTGCTCCTGGAATAAGATTCGAGTATTGGATTAAACTCACGCTCATTTGAATCACTTCATGGATTTTATCACGAGTGATCATGAGACGATAATATCTTATATTCTTCAAACCTAGAGATATGACTTGTTGACTATGAGTTGGTTGTACATTGATTGTACGAAAACGCATCAGTAACTTGATGTTATAAAACGTGCCTTTGTGTATGATTCAACAAGTAGTTAGTACAAGCATATGAGTTGAAGTGTATCCATTCCTTTTACCCTTGGAGGGATAATAGTGATATATGTGGGCCCCTCGATGATTTAGTGATGACAAACGTAAGTGCTCGGCCGGGCCTGGACTGATTTGATCTGTTCAATTAGTCGGTCGTCATAAATTGGAAATCGGGAAACAACAGATGGACAGAGAGAATGATTATAATCCATGTCTCAATCCATATGATATTTAGAATGGAGGAATATATGATCCCTTATCTAATGGACAAGTCATTGACTAGGTCAGAGTTCGACAGCGGCTTTTAAGAGCTACGATTGCTAGTCGGGGTTTTGGAGTCATACTTGCAATAATAGTTTTAGACTTATCCAAGTGGGAGACTGTTGGATTAGATGTCTAAGCATATAACTATTATTGGTATGTACTTGACCCGAGAATAGCATGGTCCATTTGGGTTGCATATCATCTAACAATTTGTTAGGATGGACTCTAGAGAGAAGGTTATATATGATTTATTAATATATTATAAGTTATAATATATTAATATGAAATCATATGTTTTAATTAGTATTGATCAAGAATTAATTTGGAATTAATTTAGTGATCAAAAGAGACTAATTAAATCTATGGGGACTAATTATGATAATTAGTTATATTTATATGGGTTGGGCTTATGCTCCATGTTGGACTAAGTTTATGTATGGATACATAAATAGTTGGGTCACATGAACCATGGATCATTAGACCCATGGGTATGGATTTGGGTTATACCCATGACCTTTGGAATCCTACATATAAATATGTTATTCTATAGCCAAAAATCGTGACTAGCCTTTTGAAGTGTGTGTGTACGATTTTGGGTGAATAGGAATTCCCTCTCAAGTTCCTCCTTTGTTCATGATGTGTTGTGACTTCATTTGAGGCTTCCACACTATTGGGGCAAGCTCTTAAGGCCAAATACATCAAGACTTCAAGCTACACAAAAGGTATGTTACCCTAACTAGTATCTTATATGGTTTATGTCAAATGCATGCTAGTTATTGGTTTAATGCCTTGGAAACCATTTGCATGTATAATTAGTGAAAACATAGATCCAAGGTCTATTTAGGGTTGTATGTGCACCATAGGATGTCGTAGTATACCAAAACTGAACACTTTGATGGTACCTTTCCATCAAATCTTGTTGCATCTCGTACAGATAGTAGTCCTCGTAGGACTTTTGGAGTTCAGTGGTCATTGTTGCGAGCATGATGCAATGTACCTTCGTTGCATCCCTTTCATGAGTTTCGAACGCAAAAATTTCCTCTAGAGTGGCAGTGTTTGAGTTAACCTCTTTCAGCTTCTTGTCGAGAACATACTCTTTGTCCTCATAGCGGGTGACCATGCGAATATTGCGGATCCAATCATTGAAATTGGTCCCATCAAATATCACCCTCCCACACAAGTTCATGAGTGAGAATGAGCCAGAAGGGGTCGAGCCAGAAGCGTTGTTTTGAGTAGACATCTGAAATAAAAAAGGAACAAAGTTTAGATTAGATAATAATCCCCAATTAAACACCCAAATGAGAAATTAGGGCTAGGACCTAACACAATTATTTACAATATAGAAGAGGGATGTCGTAATCTAATTGCAAATAATTTGAAGCTAGGTAAATGACGATTTACCAATTTCCACCATGAAAAACATACAAGACAATTAAGTTTTAAATGAGTTGAAATTCCTAGATTCTTTTGAGATTCATTGAACTTTCCAATGACATGTTTAAATCTCGATATGCCCTTCAAAATTGTGACTGGGATACCGAGGATCACAAATAAAGTGTGAATAACCATGCAAATGTACTTGGTACTCTCGATATTACAAATCACCTAATCAATGTGCCGGTTAGCCACACACGCTCCATTGATCTATGATAAACATCGAGCTACCCTTTGCCACCTTTGCTAGTCCCAAATTAGTGTGTCGGTTATCCACACACGCTCCACTAACGACTTCGCAGGGTGCAAAGTGTAATTTCATGGAATAGCATCATTTCACATTTTACCTAAAGTAACTGAGATTGGGAATTTATAAAAACATTTAGTTACTTTATTAAAATCATTATACTTATTAATGAGGAATTAGTTGCTCTATCCTACCCGTTCGGCTAACGACCCTCCACCAATCAAGGAAGCGGTGGGTGAGAGTGGACACTCATTAAACTATCATTTTATGGGCAGCAACCTTATACCCCCCTTATAGATCGGCTTCGTGAATGAGGCCTACTAACGATAAGACTAGCTTTATCTTATACATATATATATAATTATTAATCTTATTATATTATAATAGTATAAGGGTTGAATTTTAAACTTGTAAAATTCTAGGGTTTGGAATTTAATTATTTCAAAATTAAAACTATTAATCAAAATTTAAATTCCAAAACTTAAGGGCATGTTTTGAAACTTTTCAAAACATCTTTTAGATCAAATTTGAAAAATAATTAATTAATCATATTATTAATCTTTATCACATAATTTGACTTAATCTATTTTCTTGACAAGATAATTCAAATCAAAATACAAATAATCAATCTTTATCATATAAAACAAGTAATTATCTTATTTATGACAATTATCCTTGAATTGCATTAGGATAATCAATACCTTATTGAAAAAATCGGATTTTATCAATTAAAAACGTTTTTGGTAATTATCCCAATTCAATTCTGGCCAAAATCCCGAAAAATCAGCCACCAGACGACCCGACTCGCCGAGTCACAGACTGGACTCGTCGATTTGACCTAACTCATCGAGTTCATCAGGTGACTCGACGAGTTCATCAGTCAGATGCAAGATTTTTCGATTTTTGAGCTTTGAACAATTTAGCTATGCATCAAATACAAAAGAAAAACGATCTAGACTCTGATACCACTGTTAGGTTATGAGCATTACATCAATCCTATGGTGCACATGCAAACCCTAATGCTTGGATCTAGTTTTTCTATTTGTACAATCAATAATTGTCCAAGACTTGCAAACCCAAAACTAGCATACTACAAAAATTGAAATCAACATAAATAACTAGTAAGAATGTTACCTTTCAATTGAAGCTTGAAGATCTTGAGCTTTTGAGAACCTAGCACCTCAAATGTGATGCCTCTAATAGATCACAAACACCAAAGCAATTGGAGAATGCAAGAGAGAGAGGGGAGAGGTAATTTTCGGCTCAATGAATCCTTCTAGGGTTGTGGTAGCCGAAAATTGGATGCCAAGGGTGTCCTTATATAGCTGCAGAGTTAGGGTTTCAGTCAAATACCTAATTTGGTTACTTAATCCCTAAGCAGCCCATTAGATCCTTCCAGAATCCCTAGCTTGGACGATTTCTATATGGGCTTCCATATAAAATCGTCCATCCCTTTCATAAGGGATCCACAGCCCATATTGCAACTATCTTATAATTACAATAACAGTCCCCCTAATTCAATTAACCTCTTTTGACCACAAAATTAATTCTAAATTAATTCTTGATCAATGTTAATTAAATAATATGATTTCTCTTTTAATATATTATTCATATAATATATTAATAAATCACTTTTATCATCTTTCTCCATTATTCTTCCAGTCAAGTTGCTTTGGTGAAGGAAACCCAAAAGAACCATGCTACAACCGGGTCAAGTACATACCAAATATAGTTATGGGCTTAGACACCTAATCCAACACTTTATGGATCATTGAGATCCCTTGGTGGACATATGTTCTAGATCTGAATTTTTTTGGTGTATTGAACTCCATGCATGATATCTTGGTTTTATTTCTCCATTTGGACCAAGTTTGAAGGCTAGACTGACATGCATGGATGAAAATCATCGATTTTTATGTTGTTTTAGTCGTTAGGAAGATTTCTGGAGTGTGTGAATGGGTGGCTTAATGGATTGAGAGCTTAAACCATTAGGACGTGAAAACCCAATTTCTACGACGTGACATTCTACTCACCACGACGTGGAGACAAGTGATTGCCCTGTTGTTTTGTCGAGAAGCTGCCATGGCATGGCCTATGAGTGGTCATGACGTGGATGTCTGTTGAGGTTGACTTTGACCATTAACTTTTGACCATTGTTGACTTTTGGTCAACCTGAAGGATTTAGGGTGTAGACTGAGAGTAAACTTATTTATGTTTGTTAGGTGTTTCTTAGTATCGGTCTGCACTATCTGAGAGCTGTTGTATCTGGCTGCTACTTGTGAGGTGAGTTTTCTCACTATAGTACTTGTATCATAGTAGGGTGCATGTTAGACTAGTTGAGTCTTATCTGTTGATTGTTATTAAGCGTGCTTTTTGAATTGCTGATAACTCTCGGACTGCTGATAGTCCACATGGTTGATGATAACCCATAGGGTTGCTGATAACCCATAGGGCTGCTATGAGCCCAAAGGATTGTTGATAGTCCTCATGACTATTGATAGTCCCAAGGTTGTTGATAACCCATAACTGTTTATTTTTTGTGCTATATGTGATATTTTGGGGAACTCACTAAGCTTGGTGCCTACAATTATGGATTTGAATGTGTTTCATGTACTTCAAATGATCGTGGGAAGGCGAAGGCTTGACTGTACACTCTCATCGGCAGTTTCATGATTCTGTATTTTGTGATACTTGAATTTTTGAGATGATTGTATTATGATACTTATGGTTTTCTTGACTTGGTTTTCCTATAAACAATGTTTTAATTAAATTAAAAATGAAAATTTTGATCGTGATATTTTGGACGTTACATTTTGGGTTTAGAAGCTTTAGTCTAACATAGACTTCAAATTCATAAAACATTAAGTAAGATAAGGAATGAGCTTTTCCATACGAAATCTTATCAAGTGTTTTATCTATTTATTTGTTGGTTTTCGTATTCAAAGTACAAGTGATAGTGATTAAGGTATAATCCCAAAAAGAAAACGTTAAAGGAAAATAATTTCTATCGATTAGAAAATAAACTATATCCAGTAAGGTCTAGCTCATCCTTTATTATTCTTAACCCTTTGATGAGTCTATTGAATGGTTTTTCAACTTTATATTTGAAAACTTAGGCAAAACTTTCACAATTATGTTTTAACTTGTAAAAATACAATTATAACTATTATTGTTGTTAATAAAGTGTATGTGGCATCTTGTGCGAAATCATAGACATTTCATTAGAAATGAAGTCATACGTCACAATGTCCAGTCCTTAATATAATTATTTTTTCTTCAGTTTAGTAAAAATATCATTAAAATTTTTTATATAAATAAAATTCATATATATCAAATAAGCTATATTATTAGCCTTCAAAAATTCACTTCTTAAAGTTGAAATATATGTATTTTATTTAAACAACAAAGATAACAATGTCTTATATAACAATATACATATTTTTTACTTCTTTATATAACTTTTTTTTTAATGTCTTAGATAACAATATACATATTTTTTACTTTTTTATATAACTTTTTTTAAGTTTTTTTTTTTATGTATTTATATAGTTTTGTTTTATGTTTTTTTATATATTTTAAATATATATATATATATATATATATATATATATATATATATAATTACTGAAATCGTCACTGTCGTTTGTTAAAATTTTGTGTAACTTTTTTTCACCTAGATTATCCCTATAGTTTGTTTTTTTTCGGTTTTAGTCACCGACATAAATGAAAAAGACTATAATACCATTCCATAGTTCTTTATTTCATTAATTTATAATTTATAATTTCCTAATTAAAAAAAATAAACACCAGCACCAACACTACCATTGAACACGACCACCGGTCCAGCACTACTTCTCTCGACCGCCACCAACACTATTGTCGTCGACCGCTGTCGCCATCATCGCCGTCATTCTCCGGTATTCACCACCACCTCCGATATTAAGCTCCAGTACCAAAACCACTCCATCAACTACAATTATCCCAGATGCTAAACCCATAAATCCCTTTCCTCTTCCTCCAACCCAAACCTAAAAAAATATATATAAATAAATAAATAAACTCTGCTCAAAATGGTTCTAGAAATCGATTCACCCATCGTTCCTTTCTAGATTCAGAGAGTTCACGGAAAAATTAGCTAAACATGTCCAAAAACAGTAAGAAACTTACAACTCGTTTTTTAAATCAGATTTGCATTTTCTGGTGGCAGGGTGTATATGGGTGAGAGGAATGACAGAGTACAAAGAAATCAATATTGCCGGTGAAATCGAGGGGAGGAAGACGTTTCCTTCTCCATCATCTTCAGATCCCTCTCCTTCGGACAGATCCACCTCCGAAGAAACGCAACGAATTAGATAGAAATCGATGGAGTAGAGGGAAATCGAGGGAGGAAGACTGAGTACAAAGAAATCGATGGAAAACCCTAAGCAGAACCAACGATGGCGACAATGACGATTTCCGACGAATAGGAACTTGAGAAGATGAAGCTGGTGAGGGGCATATCCACCACGATCTCCGATTTGAAGCCACCACCATCATTGTATAGGTGTTTTAGAAAGCGATCTGGTGGTCGACGGCGACCGGCGGTTCCGGCAGAGATCTGATTGTTCCGCCGACGAATGGTTGTTCCCGTGGTGAGGCTGAGTTCAAGAGCTTCTACGGTTCTTCAACTGATAAGAGGCAGTGGGGAAATAAGGGAAATAAACACCCACAATTTAGTTTTTATAATAATAATAATAATAATAAATGAAAAATAAAATACAATAATAATAATAAAAAATAAGAAATAAAATACAATAATAATTAAAATAATGAGAAATAAAATACAAAATGTAATAGTCTTTTTATCTCTACGAGATACGAAACATAAAATTATGGCAAATCATAGCGACTGTCTGAGTGCGAAAAAAAACTTAGGGACCAAACGCAAAATTTTGACAAAACACATGGACGATTTTAGTAATTTGTTCCTATATATATATATATATATATATATATATATATATATATATATATATATATATATATATATATGTGTGTGTATGTGTGAATTTTTAAGTATTTTTATGTACTTTTATGTATTTTTGGTATATTTTTGGTATATTTATATATTTTTTTAAGTTTTGTATATAAATTTTTACATATTTTTATGTATTTTAAAAATATAAATGTTATTTTACGTAATTATATATATATTTGAAGTACTTTTATGTATTTTGGTATACGTAGAAAAGTCTCATTATTTTGGAAAAATTAAAGATTTAGTTTCATGACCTGGTAAACAATTCAAAATGGACTAAAGTGAAGAAATTTTTCTGTTAATTGGACTTTTCTATTAAAAAAAATAGGACTTAATCGTTAATTTTCTCAAATTAATAAAACCTTTTTGGAGATTTCCCTAATTGTATTAAGAGATCTAGTTCACTAAAACATAATTTTAATCATTACAAAATATGAAGGTGATCATTATAAAAAACGATTTAAGTAAATTATACAGTTTTAATAAATTAACAGAGACATATAATTAGACTGACTGAATTTTAAAACATACATTGTTCCAAAATAATTATTGTTTAACATTACAAGTACTCTATGTTCTAAACATAAATAATAAACTAAACTTCGAGATTGTAGTTCCAACTTGCTTATGTTCAGTTGGTTACTCTTCTTGAAATATCTACAAGCCATTTATAAATATATGATTAAAATTAAGTATCAAGTATTTGAGTGTTATGTGAAAAGTATAAGTTCTATCTAGTAGATACCAGAGTTGCCCACTGTGGGCATTTCCATAATAGGATAATCTTCTCCTAATCATCATGTTCATCCTGATAATGGTTCCTTTCAATCAGGCGAACTAGCATGTCATGTGCTAAAACTTATTCCAATTCTCTCCTATGAGTTGGATGCATGGATTCAAGCATAAGACAAGATATATCGGTTGAATAATCAAAATATCTCAACCATTTAGCATGAGTTTCAATATATATGAAAGGGGTATAGATGGGAAGATGATGCATAGGAATATACAACCTTCCTTAATGCTTGAGAACCATTCTCAACGTTTTATACCAAGAGTTGAAGTTGTTAATGAATAGTCTCCTTGACCTTAAAAGGTCGTGAACAATTTTGATAATTGGTGGGTTTGCACTTTGGGTCATCTAAAATTTTTTAACAAAATTCATTTAATATTTTTAATATTTAATCATCAATAATTAATACCCTTATAGTTTCTATAAAAACATTACTTATCAAAGTTTATGATCCAAGTTGCAAAACAAATAAAATGGTTAGGTGACATTTATCCCATTCATCTGAATCCAACTAGATAGATATCGATTATCAATTATATAGTAGTATATAATTCCTAGTTTTATGGGATCGCTAATAACAAAGTTTAATATACATGTTTGATCACATCTATGCATCGGATCTCTAATGCTTAGGTGACCTTTATTACAATAGATTTTTGATCAAATCATCCAGTTTGAGTAACTTGTGTAATCGGTATATAACTAGGTTATAATATATAATTCCTAGTTTTATGGGATCTCTAATAAAAAAGTTTAATATACATGTTTAATCACATTTATGCATTGGATCTCTATTGCTTAGGTGATCTTTATTACAATAAATTTATGATCAAATCATCCAGTTTGAATAACTTTGTAACGCCCCATTCCCGGTACACATTTAATCTATTAAAGTATTCATTTTTGTTAGGATTAATATCCTTGATGATCGATTAGATTCAAGAACAGGTAAAATAAAAAAAAATTAAAGATTCAAGAATGTCAAATACGTCATGCCTCAAAAAAACTCTATGAGGAATTGCTACTGTAGAGGCGTGATTAGGCTTACAAAGTAAAAGATCAGAGTTATTGAAATTCGATGCATGCATGCAGCTTAAATACTCTAACCCTAGAATTAATAACGAGTGGACATGCCCAACTCGATAATACAAATGTCTAACTAATAAGCCCAATGTCGCAACACTGAATACCCAACAATCTCCCCATTTGCGTTAATTGAGGCCCGAACCCTTCAGCCTTGGATTCGCTTCTGCACATCATACACCTTCGGAATGATAGCAAAAATTGCTTGGCGAATCTCAATGTACCATAGAACCATATCTGAGAAGCACTTGATATCATCTATGTTGTTGCCTTTGAACTTGCTCACATGGTCCAAAATGTACTCAAGGAAGGATGTGGTATAAAGATGCTTATTAGATAGATAGAAGCATCCTTTGCGAAAGTCTGCTCTAGTTCGTTCCCTAGCAGAATAAACCACGAACCAATCTCCACTGTAAATCTTCCCTGGCTTCAACTTTTCAAAATCCTTGGGAGTTTCCTTACGAACAACAGAAGGCTTCTTTCGCAAGACAGCAGCAACCTCAACATCCATCTCTCCAATCTCCTGAATATAGGACTTTATCATGTGCTTGAGATGAGACATGACAGGTGTTGGGTTTTGAGCAATCTAACACTCTTATGGTGTACATGCAACCCTATAAACCTTGGATCTATGTTTCTCTATTATACATGCAAATATTCAATATTCCAAGGTTTCATCCTAACTAGCATAATATGAAGTATATACAATACAAGAATCTAGTGGAATGACATACCTCTTTGTTGTAGCTTGATTCCATGGAGCTTAAGAGCCTAGTGCCCCAAGTCTGACACCTCAAATGGCTCATACAACACCACTAAGCACCAACAACTTGGAATAACTTGAGAGAAAAGTTCTTATGCTCGAAATCGGCCAGCCCTTTCATATAAATCCTAAGGGCCGATTTCTTGAGCTATGGGGTCTTTATATATTGTGGCTATTAGGGTTACACCATGTAACTCATGACTTTCCATATTCCTCATGATCCATGGGTTTTAACCTCCATGGAGTATCCATGGATTACCCCATGGGTTTAGCCCAACATGAAGAACTATGGATCATAAGCCCACATATATAAGAATGAATGATTTACATAATCAATCCCCATATATTTAGTTAGTCTCTTTTGATCACAAAATTAATTCCAAATTAATTCTTGATCAATACTAATTAAATAATATGATTTCATATTAATATATTAGAACTTATAATATATTAATAAATCATAAATATCATTTTCTCACTAAAGTCTATCCAAATTGTTCCGATGCCATGCAATCCAAATGGACCATGCCAAATCGGGTCAAGTACATACCAATTATAGTTATAGACTTAGAAACTAATCCAACAGTCTCCCACTTGGATAAGTCTAATAACTATTATTGCAAGTATGACTCTGCAACCTGACTAGAAATCGTAGCTCTTAAAAGCCGCTGTCGAACTCTGAAGAAATCAATGACACGTCCATTAGATAAGGGATCATATATTCCTCCACTCTAGATATCATATGGACTGAGAGCTGGATTATAATCATTCTCTCTGTTATCTGTTGTTTCCCGATTTCCGATTTATGACGACCGACTAATTTGAACAAATCAAATCAGTCCAGGCTTGGCCAAGCACTTAGGGTGTCATCATTAAATCATCGAGGGGCCCACAGATATCGCTTTTATCCCTCCAAGAGTAAAAGGAATGGATAAACTTCGACCAAAATGCTCGCTTGCACTTACTTATCAAATCACACACAACAATATGTTTCAAGAATATAGGATATTATCGTCTCATTAATCACCCGTGATAAAATCCATGAAGTGATTAGATAAGCGTGGGTTGAATCCAATACTCGAATCTCATTCCAGGAGCACTCATGAACACTGCAGCCATGTCTATAAACAAACTACAAACCCATTCATGACAGTCTTGCCTCAATACCTACTTCCAAAGTATGATCGACTGTGGACGGTTTGAATAACCTAGTTTTTCAGGAAGCCAAAACATGCAAAGTGAAACACAAGAATAATACTAATCCTATATGGCCCGAACCTTTTGAGCCATATTGATTACTCATTATTCATTGTATAATGTTTCGAATAATCAACTTAATACTTGAATTAAAACAATATTCATGCCATGCTCCAAGCATACACACTATGTTTGTCTAAACAATAGTTATGTCATACTCCAAGTATGCACACTATGTTTGTCTATGATTCTTACTTTGCGGAATAGATCAATTGAACATAATTCCAATGATTCTCATTTCACAATCCCAAATCCTTATCATAAATGTAAGAATTCCAAATTCCTGCCATTTACCGAAATCTGTTAGATTCTAAACTGATATGCATTGATCCTCTTGTAATAACTATGCACAAAGTCACAAAGACTTGTCAACAGACATTACAGAGTATTCCAATGGAGATCAATTCCATGGAAACGAAGTCTCAAATTCAAATTACATTCCTTTGAACATCCTTCTTGCATTAAATTTTCTAATCTTACACAGATTTAGTGAATAACTTCCACCTATGAAACATTTCCATATTCCCATTCTGACTATTACTTCTGAATAAGAGTTACCTCTTTTCAGAATATGTAAATATGGTCCTTTCCAAAAATTTACACCATACTTCCAACTATCCATGAGCAACCAATCTTTGGTAAACCTCAGATTGTCCTCGACAATTGCTTAATCATTTTAGTCATATCCAATTCTAGACCTTTCCCCCTCTTAATGCCCTAGGCATTTGGAAAATTTAGAAAGGATAAATATTATAGCACATGTGATCGATCCTATACCCGAAGCATATGGGACACAATTCATGATGTCTCACATAAAGACATGATCCTAGACCAGTCTTCTACTACAATATTTTTTAATTTCCATGTTTTCATAATTCGACTATGAAGAGGGATGCCGTAATCATAATCGAATTTTGAGAACGCAATATATATAGAATTTCTTTATGTTGAACCATTCCAACATAAAATTCATATATATATATATATATATATATATATATATATATATATATATATATATATATATATATATATATATATCCTTGACTAGAGATGATTAAAATCTCAATCTAAGCTTTTAGAATTGAAATGAAGTATAATTTCCTCTCCCTTAATTATAGCAAAACAACTTTTCCCAATTGAAACTTTTGTTTTCTATAATTAACATTGCTAACTTGCAACACTTATCATAATTGATTATGCTCCCACTAGCATAATAATTACTAGCATAACCATTATGCTCCTACTAGCTTTGACATGTACTCAGAAACCAGCTGGACTTCTAGAAATCAATACTTTATTGATTTTCTTACCAAAGTTCAGATTTCTGATACGAGTTGCTTTGATAAGACTTTATCAAGGCTTCTCAAAATCATACACTTTTCCTTAGATAGCTCACATGTGTGTCTAAACAATTATGAAGAGGGATGCCGTAATCATAATGTTTAGACCTTTTGCCATTCTCACAAGTCCATGTTAGTGTGCCGGTTAACCACACACGCTCCACTAACGACTTTGAGAATGCAAATATCACAATTGATATCTACTTAAAATCTACTTAGTGGAAGCATTTCCTCACCATCATTTTCATGAATCGGAGAGAAACCTTATGACACTTATATTTTATGGTGTATGTGTTCCTATCCATGTGAATTTGGCAAACCATAATCATAAGATAAGGTTAGTGACAAATCCAAATTCATATGGACTAAACTTTTTCAACATTAACTCCTTGGCACCTAGCAGCACAAGGGCCTACCATTGCTTCCAAGTAGTTATGCATACAACTGAGAACTCATAGAACTCACAAGCATAGTCAACTTTAACTGGAATGGGCACATAAACAAGAATATGTCAACACGATAGGTTACAAACCTCAAGTCGTGTGCCAGCGATAAACAACACCTTTGATTAGTTCTTGAGACTTTTCAAGATCTTTAAGACTCCCACTGACCTCTTGACATATAAGATTCTCTTGTCAAGAACCATTCCTCGACAAAGCAAATATTCAAGAGTTAGTGCGGATTCTTATCAAGAAAAACACTTCGCACAATTGGTCTTAGTTGGTCTTTGTCTTATCCAAGACATCACAACTTACCAATTTCAAATGTACAAGACTAGAAAACATTTTACTATACATTTGACAAATGTTTTAAACCTTTCTTAAGATCATGTCACTCAGAGTTACAATCTTGGAGTATCACTCTAAGAGTTGTTTTGGAAACGAAGTATGACTCATCTTCTTGATTTAAACTATTTCAACAATTCACGATTCCTCTTCTTAGCCATACAAATGCACTAAGATATCCTTAGAGGATCAATTGTGGCATGGTTTTTCCATAAACATTAAGAAGGTCATAAAACATGATACTAAAGTACTCCCCCATCTTTTCAGATTGAAGAAACTTTTATCTTTCTGCCTAATTTGATTCTTCTCATTCGTTCTGCCGTACATTGAACCTTTTTCCATTGTTTTAGAATTATACTTAAACTTGTAAGCATAACCACGCTTACTAAACTTTAGTAAATCATGACAAATAGTCTTATCGATCTTTGTGGTGCATCTCGACCAACTCACACCCAGTGTACCCGATCCCCTAGTCCTTCACTTGACTCATATATACATGTGAATAAGGGATCAGTCTTAATTTGCCAAAGACGTAAATTCTCATTCATCATACAATACAACTTGCATGATTCCAAGTTTCTGTCCAATTGAAACTTGGGTGATGAGAATCTTTCCTTATTTGGTAAATTATGACACTACCACAAATGAAAGAATCAAATCTATTTTCCAATATTTCTATCAACAAAAACATATAAACAATAATTTTTCATAAACGCCATTGTAAGGAGATATAATAAAATAAAAACACAATTTTATTTATTTATAAAATGCGGAAAAACCTTTTCCTTACAATGCATCTACAAATGAAACTGTGTTGTTATCTATTCCTAAGCAATCTATCATAACTCTTAGACAGTCGCTTAAAATTCTAATCATCGAACCATACGATCGAAATCCATCTTCGCGATCAGAATCATCTTACTCTTCTTTTAAGCTTCCTCTCTGTTTCCGATTCTACAAAACATCAAAATGCGACTTAGTCACATCATGTAATAAGAATCTCCAAATAGAAACTTAATATAGTTAGATAGTGGATTTTACATGAAGCACAGTCAAATTTATTGACTTTTACCATCCTAGTGAACTTTCAGGTAAATAAGGCAGCTTCGCAACCAATGCCCCTTCCTTTGGCAATATAAACATATGGACTCTTTAGTAATGGTACATGGGACTATCTCAGACTAAGCCTTTCTCTTTACCATTTGGTCAACCGAGTTGACTATGGCCGATCCCTTTCCATTGGGAAGAGAAGACTTTTCTGGACTTCCAATGTTTCCATTGTCAATGTCCATGAATGTTTGGGAAGTAGATCTTCCAATTAAATTTGCTCTACCAGTGCTCCAAATCATTGCTGATTCAGCAGCAACAAACAAATAGGTAGGATCATAAAGGGTCATGTCGTGGTCTGTCACATAGTAGTCCTTAATGAACTCACTATATGACTCAGAAAGTGATTGAAGAACCCAATCAACAGTCAATTTCCATGAAATTTCGACAACCAACTCTCCTAGTTTGTCAATATGAGACTTCATCTCTAAGATGTGAGTACATATAGACACTGCTTGCCAATAGGGATTGAGTGACCTTGAACTTTTCAAGAACTTGTGGGTTAGGGAGAATAATTGGCGGAGGTGGAGGAAGTGAAGTATGATTTCCAGTCCCATTAATGCACAACGAAGGGATTAATCTTTCACTATGATTGCCATTTGGGATATCATCTTCATTAGGAAAGCTTTATCCAAAAGGATAAGGAAGACCATAGTTGTCATAAGAAGACATCTATGATGGAGAAATTCAATTTTAGTTGATTTAAGTCCTTAATATAACACCCAATATGAAATATTAAGGCTAGGACCCAACACAATATTTTATAACTTGGAAGAGGGATGTCGTAATCCAAGCTACAAAATATTTGAAGGTAGGTAAATGACGATTTACCAATTTCCACCATGAAAAACGAAAAGAAATTTTAGGTCTTAAATGGATTGAAACTCCTAAATCTTTTGAGATTCATTGAACTCTTCAATGACATGTTTAAATCTCGATTGTGCCCTTCAAGTTTGTGACTGGGATGCCAAGGATCACAAACAAGGAGTGAATAACCATGCAAATTAACTTGGTACACTTAATGTTACAACCACCTAATCAATGTGCCGGTTAACCACACACGCTCCATTGATCTATGATTAACATCAAGCTACCCTTTGCCACACATTGTCAGTCTCAGATTAGTGTGTCGGTTAACCACACACGCTCCACTAACGACTTAACAAGGTGCAAAGTGCAATTTCATGGGTTAGAACCAAATTCACATTTTCCTAAGTAACTAAGATTGGGAATTTATAAGTATTTAGTTACTTAGTATTTATCATTATGCTTTTAATGAAGGGAGAATTAATGTCCTGTCCTACCCGTTCGGCTAACGACCCTCCACCAGTCAAGGAAGCAGTGGGTGAGAGTGGACACCCATTAAACTGCCATTTTATAGGCAGTAACCTTATACCCCCTTATAGACCGGCTTCGTGACTGAGGCCTACTAACAGTAAGACTGACTTACTCTTATACATATATATAAATATTAAACTTATAATATTATAATATTATATGGGTTAAATTTTAAACTATTAAAATTCTAAGGGTTTAACTTGGAATTAAAGTAGTCATGGGGGGAAACTTTACAAATTCCAAAATATGAGGGCAAGTTTTGAACAATTCAAAAACAGTTGGAATCCATAACATATGAGTTTAATATGGCTTTTAATGGCAAAAATCTTGAAAATCCATAACGTGAGGACAAGTTATGGACCTCATAAAACAATTTATGGGAAACGACTCTTCAATTGCATAACTTATGACTTTTAAAGACTTATTAACAAGAAAGACTTTTAGTTTTCCATAACTTGAGGACAAGTTATGGAATCCATTAAAGGTCATTTAGGGGCTGTTTGGTAGGATCTGAATTTTTAAGATCTGAATTTTTAAGAGATCTGAATTTCTAAGAGGGTCTGAAGTTTTAAGAGCTGAATGTTTAACATGCTGTTTGGTTGGGACCTCTGAATTGCTGTGCTGAATTATTAAAATGACCATTTTACCCTTCTGTTTTATTTTTTATTGAATTCAAGTGTTTGTTTATAAAATAACCTAATCAATTTATTAAATAAGTATAAAAAATATATGAACACTTTCAGCAACCATTTAAACAACACAAATGCATATTTTCAACAACAATTTCAACAAAAAAAATACACAATTCAACAACAATTTCAACAAAAAAAAGGCACAATTCAGCAACAATTCCAACAAAAAAATTTACAATTCAGCAACAATTTCAATAAAAAAAATGCACAATTCAGCAAAACTGATGCATATTTCATGATAAACAGCAAGAACATATATGATTTCAGCATAACATCAAGCACAAATCTGATTTCAACTTCAACATTTCAACATTATATTAACAACAAATTTGATTTCAAAATTTCAGCATAACACCAATCTGATTTCAACAAATCATACAAATTCTTTACAAAAATCATATCCAATGAACACTTATGATCAATCATAAAAACAGAAAACATATTTGAACAAAAAAAAATGACAAAATCAGAATGAAGGTAGAAGAACGAAGAAGAAAAAACAGAAAAAAGAAGGAAGAATGAAGACGAACGCCATGAATTCGTTTATTGACCAATCCATGAAATAAAAATAGAAAAAAAATCGAGTTGCACATGGAAAGAAGGAGGAAGAACGGACCTGGATTGTCGGAGTCGAAGGAGGCGTTGTTGCACGTGTCGTCGGAGGAGGAAGCTCGTCGGAGGCGGCGGTGTTAGGGTGCGGCGGCAACATCGCAGTCGGTGGTGAAGGGAAGAAGAACGACGCAGGAAGATGGAAAGTAGGCGCTGTGCTTTGTGGTGAATGCCGATCCTTTAGGGTACAATAGGAAACGCGTTCCTTTTTAAAAATTCAGACTTTGTTTGATATCTGAAAAATTAAGAGGCAATTACAACTTTAAGAGGTAAAAAATAAGATGTAAACAAACAATCTGAATCTGAATATTTAAGACATTGCCTCTTAATTTTGCAATTAAGAGGTAAACAAACAGGGCCTTAGATCATCTAATAAACAAACAAACATGTCAAGAAAAACTATGATCTAGATTAAACTTATATGAACAAGACAATTCAAATCAAACAATTTTCATGTAATTAGCCTAACCATCAAACTAATACAAAACATGAAACTTTTGACAATTATCTTTTGAATTGGATTAGAATGATCATTACCACATCAAAAACAGATTTATAAGTTCAAAAACAACTTAGGGTAATGATTCTAGTCCAATTCCAACCTTAAAAGTCGAAAATCTGCACTCAAGGCCTCCTACTCGCCGAGTGTATGAACCTACTCGACGAGTAGGATGATTTTACTCTTGGAGTCGGCGAGTCCACAGTCCAAAAGGCCAAAAATTCGATTTTTTTACAGCATTGCATCAAGTATAATTGAAAACCAAGCCTAGGCTCTGATACCACTGTTGGGTTTTGAGCAATCTAACACTCCTATGGTGTACATGCAACCCTATAAACCTTGGATCTGTGTTTCTCTATTATACATGTAAATATTCATTATTCCAAGGTTTCATCCTAACTAGCATAATATGAAGTATATACAATACAAGAATCTAGTGGAATGACATACCTCTTTGTTGTTGCTTGATTCCATGGAGCTTAAGAGCCTAGTGCCCCAAGTGTGACACCTCAAATGGCTCACAAAACACCACCAACAACTTGGAATAACTTGAGAGAAAAGTTCTTATGCTCAAAATCGGCTAGCCCTCTTATATAAATCCTTAGGGCCGATTTCTTGAGCTATGGGGTCTTTATATATTGTGGCTATTAGGGTTACAGCATGTAACTCATGACTTTCCACATTCCTCATTATCCATGGGTTTTAACCTCCATGGAGTATCCATGGATTACCCCATGGGTTTAGCCCAACATGAAGAACGAAATCTGAAGGCTTTGAGAGTATTTGGAAGATCCAGTTGTGAGTCTCGTGTGTTCTGAAGATCATACGAAACTACTGGTTCTAACCAATACTGGCTTGGAAGATCAACAACATCACGCTGGATTCGCTTCAAGGTCCATTTGGGTAACAAGAGCTTTTTGCTCTGAAGAGTAGCTTGTGCTTCTTTCTCAGCCCTTTCGTTTTCTTCAGCTTCACGGATGATTCGCTGGTGCTCATCCAGTTCAGCTTCACGAACTTTTCGTCTTTTCAGTTCTTCTTCATTAGGCTCTTCTTCGTCTTCATTATCAAGAATTGGGTCGTCACGGAACAGTTTTTCCTTGCCCTTGGGTTCATTCTTGACAACAGGCTTGACAGGAGCTTTAGGTCCTTCTTTTCGTGATCCACCAGCCACACTTTCTCCCCTTTGTTTTGGATGAAAGGATTGATCAGAAACACCTTCAAGGCGGTGAAGCATGGCGAAGACTGGCCTTAACTTTTCTGCCAGATGCTTACGCATTGTGGTGGTAATTATGGAGTCCCTGGTCTTAATGATATCCGAGAGCATGCCAGTAACATCAGTTATACAGCTTCACATGACTTCCCTCTCAGATAACAGATCATTGACCTGCTTCTCCGAAGCTTCAAGTTTGGTACTTAACACCTTGGCTTCTTCTTACTTGAGTGCGAGAGAGTACTTGAGGGTACTCTCCTTTACTAGTTCGTCTTTAAGCTGAGAAAGCTGAGACGAGATAGTGGCTTGAAATGATTCATGGTCAGTTTTAAGACTAGTACGAATCTCTTGAAGTTTCATCTTCTCAGTCTTGAAGAGAGAGCCCAGACTCTTCAATGCTTCATTTGCTGATGTGGTGTTGGAATTGAAAGTGGTTTGGAAGTTCTCCATGAAAGCAGTAGTTTCTTCAATTAGTTTATCGACTTTTTCAGTCGTGGACTTGCAAACCTCAGCAGAATCAGCGACAACTTTATTCGATGTTGCAACAGTAGCAGAATGTTGCTTCATGATTCGCTCAAAGATAGACTCAACAGCTGCTTTAACATATGCATCAGTAGAGGAAGCTTTGTTAGAAAGAATCAAATTGTCAATCTTTTCATGTAGGGACTGGAGTTGACCTTTCATAACTTGCACCTCATCTTCACTCTCAGTCCGGATTTGGAAGGGACTGTAAGTAAAACCCCCAAGATCTTCGTCTTCTTCATCACAAAAGACCATCTATGGGTCATCACGGTTAAGAGGGGAAATAGGAGGTGAAACATGAGTGGAGAAACCTGAAGTTTGAGCCCCCGTATCAGACGTTGACTGAAACGAAAGGTGGGATTAAGGTAGTAGGAGGTACGGTTGAATCAGTGAAGAGTGGTATGGAAAGAGGAATGCTTGTTTGTTGTTGAGAAGAAACTGGTGGAGGGCATGAGGCAATGGTAATAGGTATAGAGGTGGTTTTGGATGAGGAGGATGAGAAGGAACAAAATCATTAACAGGTGGAGTTACCTCAGGATTGGATGTGTGTACTGTGTTCTGGACGAGTTCCTCTTCATTGTGAGCTGTATCATCCTCCTCATTGCCAACTTGACTATCCTACCTGTTGTGAGTATCAGATTGTGTATCAGAACTTGAACCTTCGCTTGCACTTGGTGTTGGGGTCTTTCGCTTGCGAGCAGGTTGCTTTCGCTTCTTGGGATTGACTCCATAAGGAGCAACTTTCGCCTTTCGCTTCTTTGGAGTAACAGCCGGCTCAGATGGACCTTCTTTCGGTTGTTTTTCCATACCCCCCTTCTTCACTTTGTCAACTTCATCAAGTACAGGCGCATCTCAGGAGTAATGGTTGGAGCTCCTGAAGATGGAAGCTTTTTGTATTCCTCCAAAATCTTGCTAGCAGCTGGAACACAACGATACATGGTCCCCGGAATGGAACCAGCAAAGGGAAACTTTGAGACGTGAGCGATCATGATCTTGGTGGTGTGAAAAGTAGCAATAGAGGACATCAGTGAATCTTTCATGATGGGCATTTGGTGTTTCTCGATAGCTCTTTGAACAACAATTGTCCAAAAATGAGCACAGGAAATCTCACTGTGTCGTGTTGTGGAGTGAGTGCTTACTACCAGTTGAGACCATAGAATTGTGCCATAGTCAAGGTTGATTCCATGGTAAAGACCATACATCAGAGTCATGAATTGCTTACTTGCACAATCTAAACCTGTGACTCTTTCAGAAAAGGCTTTGAACAGAAGAGTGAACAAACCATTCCATCGAGGAGACATGTTGGGTTTTCTGATCTTGGAGATTGATGGAATGATATCTTTATATCCCATCTCATAGAACATCTCAAAAATAGATGCAGTGGAGATCTATTCTGGATTCACCATTGAATCATCGTAGGCAAGCCCTAGTAGAGAGCAAAACCTGGACTTGGTGATGGAGGTTTTCTTGTCAGAGATCTCGAAGGTGATGCGTTCTTCCTCCTTGATGTACGATGCTGAGGAGTAAGCCTTGGAGAGTAGAGACATAGGAACGCACTCGACCTTAGTTAAGGCAATAACCAGAGGGGACTACTTCAGGCATTCAACAATGGGTAGCATGTAAGAATCATACTTGAATGGAGTCAAATTGAGAATCAAGTTTTGATTCTGTTTGATGGCAAGCAGTGATGATTGAGCGGTCTGATCATGAACTGATGAAGAACCGGCCATTGTTGCAGGTTGATGAAGAAGAAAAATAGTAGAGAGAAATCGCCGTTTAAGGTTCTTGAGAGAATTTGATAGTGGTAAAGGTAATGCAAGGAATCAAAAACCCTTTTATACTAACACGCAGGAGAGAGAATGTGAACCGTCGATTGAGTGATTTCTTTTGAAACGACGTCTGAAAAAGCGGGATTTGACAGCTGTAGCTCCTAAAAAGGTGCTAGGCGGCGTGATGAGTGGAAACGTTTCAAATTCCACGCACCTAAATTTCGAATTCTTATCCACCAACAGCCACATCATCATTTTCTTGTTCTCATCCTTTTAAACTATATTCGTTCCAATAAATAACCATTCAGTCGTTCGCATGAAGTATCATTGAATCTGCAAAACTGAAAATGCCATAAGTACCACAAGCAAGACTTTAGGAAAATCAAAGAGATCTTCGTGCGAGATTGTGCCAAAGAAAAAGAAATAAATCAAGATTTATCTGTGGGAGTTTAGTGATGTCTTAAAAGACACGAAACTATAGATCCCGGGCAACGATCTCTTCCTTCAAAATCAAGAAAGACTAAGAAGTGTCTGTGTGGTTTCCCGTTGAAATACGATAAAATGCTTGATAAGAAACATTGAAAGGCATCTTTTAAATAGGCTTTAATGGGTGGCTAAATCTCCAACCAAACAACGAACTTAACATAAGAATGAATGTTGGATGAAGTACTCGTGTGACCAGTGTAGTCAGTTGAACGAGTAGGTGAGGAATTATTTTAGTGACAAGATTAAGCTTTTGAAATCTCAAAAAAAAATAAAACTGGATCTTATGGGAAGAAGTATCTTGGAATCAGAACACTTCATAAAGATCTTGCAAAAGAAAAAGAGATTCCTTGATACATACCACGAAGGTGGTTTTCGTTAATTCCATGGTGAAAATCTAGAACATTTAATTGTTCACCGTTAATTCATGTAAGTGTGTTGGATTTGGGGTTTCACTCAGTTCGTGGTGAACGAATCTAAGATCATTAACACAGATGTTGTGCAACCATAAACCTCAGTGGTATAGCTGAGAGTCTCAAGGGTTACATAGATGAGAGTGTAGGCAATGGAGAAATGTGAAGAGGGTTCCAGAGAAGCGAATGTACCTCTGCTAAACGAAAGTGACTAAGAAGATAACTCTTAACTCAAAGCAAGAAGAGTAAGGTAGCTCATGACTAATGTAAATTTAACAGCCTGGTTGGGAAGAAACAAATGGTAGATTCGATTTATTAAGGCTTTACATCGAGTCAATCGAGGCTTTGGACAACATACAACAACATGCTTCTAGGGACACTTAGCTAATACATAGATAAAGAATGTTATATCTGCCCTTTCACACGAAACTTTCCCTCCATGATCATCTGAAAATAATTTTGGGTTTTTGTAATATGTGAAAAAAAAAAATAAATAACACAAAAAAAATATTTTTGTATTTTGAGATTTTCTGAAAAGGAAATAAAAACGGAACAAAATATTTTTGAATTTTGAATAATATAGATTTTTTTGCAAAGGAAAATAAATGAATAAAAAAAAACAAAAAATTTTGATGAAGCGAATTAAGGCGAACATTCGTGCCAATTCGTGTCCCGAAAAAATCGGAAACGAGTTAGAGCGAGCGTTCGTGCCAATTCGCGTGACAAAAATAAAACTGAAAGCGAGCAAAAATTATTTGAGACAAATTGAGGCGAACGTTCGTGCCAATTCGGTTCCCAGAAAAATCGGAGACGAATTGAAGCGAGCGCTCGGGCCAATTCGTGTCATAGGAATAAAAACGAAAGGATAACAAATATTTTTGGATTCTTCAAACAAAATTTTTTTTTTTAATTTTTTTTGAAGCTTTGACACATTATACATAAAGTACAAAAAGGATATTAGTTAAACCGAACCACAAATGAACAGTGGACAACGAGCCTCTGCGAGTGTTCGCATTTATTCGCGTCAACAGCTTTACCAAAGCGAAGGTGGTTTCGGTACAGATTCAGCTTCCATCATTGCAAGGCCTTGAAGAATTCTGTTGAATGTTGTTTCAGGCAAGGCCTTTATGAATATGTCGGCCAACTGATCAGCGGATCTCACGAAGTGAATTTCAACGTTGCCGTCTTCTACATGATCCTTGATAAAATGATACCTCAGTGCTATGTGTTTCGTCTTTGAGTGTTGCACTGGGTTGTGATAAATGCGAATAGCACTTTCAGAGTCACAATAAAGTGGGATTCGTTTCATGCTTAAGCCATAGTCACGAAGCTGACTTTGAATCCAGATGACTTGAGATGTACATGAAGCAGCAACTATATATTCATCTTCAGCTGTTGACAAGGAGACACACGTTTGCTTCTTGGACTGCCAACTGACAAGTTTGCCATCGAGAAATTGACATCCTCCAGTGGTGCTTTTTCTATCTAGTCCACATCCTCCAAGATCAGCATCCGAAAACGCTTGAACGAAGAAGCCTGATTTCGTTGGATACCATATGCCAAGAGATGAAGTTCGTTTCAAGTATTTGAAGATATTCTTGACAGCCACCATATGAGGTTCTTGTGGATTTGCTTGGAACCTAGCACAGTAACAAACGGAAAACATAATATCTGGTCTACTAGCTTTTAGATACATTAATGATCCTATCATTTGACGATAGAGGGTCATATCAGCAGCTGGTTTTTCCAGAGATGGTGTCAATTTCGTTCTGAATGCCATTGGAACCTTCGCTTTTGAGTCTCCCACCATTCCAAACTTAGCCCGTAAGGTCTTCGTGTATGCTTCCTCATTAATGAAAATGCCTTCTGGTCCCTGTCTTATATTGAATCCAAGGAAAACGTTAATTGGACCCATGTAACTCATCTCAAAGTTAGTTTCCATCAACTTTCGGAATTCAGCTGTTAAGCTAGGATTTGTAGAACCGAAGATGATGTCATCAACATAAATTTGAACAATCATTAAGTGGTCACCCTCTTTCTTGCGAAAGAAGTTTCGAGAGCCTGGTATGAAACTCTCACTCGCTTTCTTAAAATGTCTAAATTTAAACAAGGTTAGACCATAAACTGCTTTGTTCAGAATATAGCAATGATTGGGATACTTTTTGTTCACAAATCCAGGAGGTTGCTCCACGTAGACTGTTTCTTCTAGTTCGCCATTTAAAAATGCACATTTAACATCCATTTGAAACACCTCAAAGTTCTTGTGTGCTGCGTGTGACATCCCCATTTTCACGGCCAGAAAGGACCGATTTTGTTTATGCTTTATAAAAATCAAAGTACCTCTTTTAATAAAAATGTTGCGGAATTTGTTCCCAGAAAAACATGATAAATATGTTATCATTGCATTTTCGAAGAAATGCATTTTTATTCCTTTTAAAACTGTAACATCGTAAATTTTCGCACAAAATTTTCATTTTTAAATTCACATAAATGACTGTTGGATTAATGTCTAAGTCCATAACTATAATTGGTAAGACTTGACCCGACCCGGCATGGTCCATTTGGGTTGCATGGCATCATGCATTTGGATAGACTATAATGAGAGAAATAACACTTAAGGTTGGTTAATATATTATAAGTTCTAATATATTAATAAGGTTATTTAAATAGTATTGATCAAGAATTAATTTGGAATTAACTAAGTGATCAAAAGGAGACTAATTAAATATATGGGTTGATTGTGTAAATCATTCATTCTTATATATGTGGGCTTGTGATCCAAGATTCCTTATGTTGGACTAAGTCCATGGGGTGACCCATGGATACTCCATGGAGGTTAAAATCCATGGAGCATAAGGAATGGGTAAAGTTATGAGTTACATGGTGTAACCCTAATAACCACCATATAAAAGAATCCCATGGCTCAAGAAATCGTGCACTAATGTGTGAGTGTGAGGGCTAGACGATTTCAAGGAGTGTTCAAGTTTCTCTCAAGTTATTCCAAGTGTATTTGGTGTTGTGTGAACCATTTGAGGTGTCACACTTGGGGCACTAGGCACTCAAGCTTCATGAAGACATTCTACACCAAAGAGGTATGTATTCTATCTTGTTATATTTATTATTTTGTATGCTAGATTAGGATAATACCTTGGATGTTCATAATTGTATGTATAATAGAGAAAACATAGATCCAAGGTATTTAGGGTTGCATGTACTCTTAGGAGTGTTAGAATGCTCATAACCCATCAGTGGTATCAGAGCCTGGTTTTTTTTCTTGTTATACTTGCAACAGTAGCTGAAAAATCGAGTTGGATGCATATATTCGATTGTTTTGGCTGGAATTGGACTAGGAACATTACCCTAAGATGTTTTTGGACTTATAAACTTGTTTTTGATGTGGTAATGTTCATGCTAATCCAATTTCTAAGATAATTGTCATAATTTCAAGATTTGTGTTAGTTTGTATGTTCATGCTAATTTCTTGAAGATTGATGATTTGAATTATCTTGTTCTTATGAGGTTCTTAGATTAATAGAAAAGTTGTGTGAAATAGTTGTTTTCAATCCATTTTAATCTAAGAGTTGATTCCAAAGTGTGTTTTTGTAACTTGTCCTCAAGTTATATGAAAAGTCACATTTAAGAATCATAAAACTCATAAAAGTTGGCAAAGGTTACAAAATGAAGAGTCTAGTTCTAATTAAATGGTTTTATGACTCCATAACTTGTCCTCAAGTTATGGAGGTTCAAGAGTCTCTTCATTAAATTAAAAAAAAAGTGTAACCTTAATTAGTTCCATAAGTTACAATAAAAAAGTTATTTTTTTATTAATTAGTTTAAAGTCTTCCATAACTTGTCCTCAAGTTATGGAACTTGAAGAGTTTTTTTTTTATTTATTAAAACTACTTTAAACTCATAAGTTATGGAATTAATTAGTTTTGAATAGTTTCAAAACTTGCCCTCAAGTTTTGGAATTTGAAAAGTTTTCACTTATGAATACTTTAATTCCAAGTTAGCCCTTAAAATTTTAAAAGTTAAAATTCAACCCTTATACTTTATAATATTATAAGTTAATAATATTTATATATATGTATAAGAGTAAAGTCAGTCTTACCGTTAGTAGGCCTCATTCACGAAGCCGGTCTATAAGGGGGGTATCAGGTTACTGCCTATAAAATGATAGTTTAATGGGTGTCCACTCTCACCTACCGCTTCCTTGTCTGGTGGAGGGTCGTTAGCCGAACGGGTAGGACAAGGACTATAATTCTCCTTTCATTAAAAGTATTAATGATAAATACTAAGTAACTAAACTCTTATTAATACCCAATCTTAGTTACTTAGGAAAATGTGAATTTGGTGCTAACCCATGAAATTACACTTTGCACTTTGCTTAAGTCGTTAGTGGAGCGTGTGTGGTTAACCGGCACACTAACCTGGACTTAACAAGGTAGGCAAAGGGTAACTTAATATTTATCATAGTATCGGTGGAGCGTGTGTGGTTAACCGGCACACTGATTAAGGGGTAAATATTAAGGGTACCAAGTATATTTGCATGGTTATTCACACCTTGTTTTGTGATCCTCGGCATCCCAGTCACAAAACCTGAAGGGCACACTCGAGATTGAAACATGCCTTTGAACAGTTCAATGAATCTCAAAGATCTAGGACTTTCAAATCCAATTAAAACCTAATAAATTATTTCGTTTTTCATGGTGGAAATTGGTGAATCGTCATTCACCTACCTTCAAATATTTTATAGCTTGGATTATGGCATCCCTCTTCTAAGTTATAAAATAGTTTGTTGGGTCCTAGCCTTAATATTTCATATTGGGTGTCATATTAAGGACTTTAAATCAACTATCTTGAATATCTCCCAAAAGATGTCTGGTCTAGACATTTATGATCTTCCCAAATCTCTTGAAACAAGCTTTCCTAAATGAAGATGATGTCCCATGGATATCATACTTCTTTCACCTCCTCCAATTATTCTCCCTAACCTACAAGTTCCTAAAAAGTTTAAGGTCACTCAAGCCCTATTGGCAAGGCAAGGTCTAGGTGTGATCACATCTTGGAGATGTAGTCATATATTGACAAGCCGGGAGAGTTGGGTGTCAAAGTCTTGAGAAAGTTGGTGGCTCAACTACATTCTAAGTCACATAGTGAGTTTTTTTGGGAATCCTATGAAACAGACTAAGACAATACCCTTAATGATCTTATCTATTTGCTAAGATCAACTTCCTAAAACGCTATGGACATTGACAATGATGACATTGGATATCCAGTAAAGCTCTCTCTTCCCAATGGAAAGGGATCGGCCATAGTCAACTCGGTTGACCCAATGGTAAAGAGAGAGGCGAAGTCTGAGATAGTCCCATTATCAAGGGTCCATAGGTAACTATTGCCAAAGGAAGGGGCATTGGTTACGAAGCTGCCAAATTTACCTAAGGATGTTAAAGCCAATAAGTTTGGCTCTACTTCAGGTAAAGTCCATTGTCTAACTCTATTAAGTACATGTTGATTCTGATCGCGAAGATGGATTTCAATCGCATGGTTCGGTGATCAGAATTTTGGGCTATTACTTAAGAGTTATGATATTTATATTGCTTAGGAATAGATAACAACAAGGTTTTCATATGGATTGTAAGGATAAGTTTTTCCGCAAAGTTTTAAAATAAAAGAAAAAGGTTTTGATTTTATTTATTTTAAGTATCCTTACAATGGCATTTGTGAAAAGTTGTTGCTTATAAGATTCCATTGATAGCAATATTGGAAAAATGGATTTGATTCTTTCGGTTGTGGTAGCGTCTAATATTACCAAATAAGGAAAGATTCTCATCACCCAAGGTTCAATTGGACCGAAACTTGGAATCATGCAAGTTGTATAGTATGATGAATGAGAACTTTCAGCTTGGAAAATTAAGACTAATTCCTTATGTGAATAAGGAAAGGACTAAGGGATCGAGTACACATTCTTGTGCACTGGTCAAGTCCACCACAAAAGATCAAGAAGACTATTCGTCATGATTTACTTAAGTTCAGTAAATATGGTTATACTTATAAGTTTAAGTATAAGTCTGTAGCATTGGAGAAGTTTCAACGTGAGACAGAACGAATAAGAAGAATCAAAGTATGGCAGAAAGATAAAAGTTTCTCAAATCTGAAAAGATGGGAGAGTACTTTAGTATCATGTTTATGATCATCTTAATGATTAAGATACCATATCACAATTGGTCCTCTAAAGTCATCTTAGTGCATTCTTATGACTAAGAAGAGGAGTCATGAATTGTTGAAATGGTTAAATCAAAAAGATGAGTCATACTTCGTTCCAAAACAATTCTTAGAGTCATACTCCAAGATTGTAACTTGAGTGACATATCTTAAAGAGGGTTTGTTAACACTAGTCAAATGTAAGAGTAAAAGGTTACCTACTCTTGTACATTTGAAATTGGTAAGTTGTGATGTTTTGGATAAAACAGAGACCAACTTAGGCCAATTGTGTAAAGTGTTAGTCTTGATAAAGAATCCGCACTATCTCTTGAATATTTGACAAGGGAGTCTTATATGTCAAGAGGACAGTGGGAGTCTTAAAGCTCTTGAAAGTTTCAAGACTTAATCAAGAATAAAACCTAAAGTCCTTCACTAGCACCCGACTTGAGGTTTATAACCTATCGTGTTGAAATTTTTGTGCCTATTCAAGTTGTCTTTGTATAGGAGTTCTGAGAGTTCTCAATTGGTTGCACAACTACTTGGAAGCAATGGCAGGCACCTGAGCTGCCAAATGGCAAGAATTTAAGATTGCACAAGTTTAATCAATATGAGTTTGGATTTGTCACTAACCTTGTCTTGTGATTATGGGTTTGACAAATTCATATGGATAAGAACACATACACTATTAAATCTAAGTGTCATAAGGTTTCTCTCCGATTCATGAAAATGATGGTGAGGAAACACTTTCACTAAGTAGATTTTAGCTAGATAGCAATTGTGATATTTGCATTCTCAAAGTCGTTAGTGGAGCGTGTGTGGTTTACCGGCACACTAACATGGACTTGTGAGAAGTGGTAAAGGTTTAAACAATTGAGACTATGATTATGGCATCCCTCTTCATAGTTCTAAAATTGTTTAGACACACATGCATGCTATCTAAGGAAAGGTGTATGATTTTGATAAAGTTTTATCAAAGCATCTCGTATCAGAAATCTGAACTTTGGTAAGAAAGTCAATAAAGTATTGATTTCTAGAAGTCCAGCTGATTTCTGAGTACATGTCAAAGCTAGTGGGAGCATAAGTGTTATGCTAATAATAATCATGTTAGTGGGAGCATGATAATTATTGTTAGTGTTGCAAGTTAGCAATGTTAATTATAGAAAACAAAAGTTTCAATTTGTGAGGCTGCAGGGATTGAAAAAGTATTTTTGCTATAATTAAGGGAGAGGATATACTTCATTTCAGTTCTAAAGGCTTAGATTGAGACCTTAATCATCTTTAGTCAAGAATATATATATGAATTTCATGTTGGATTGGTTCAACTTAAGGAAATTCTATATATTGCGTTCTCAAAATCCAATTATGATTACGGCATCCCTCTTCATAGTCAAATTTTGAAAACACGGCAAATAAAAATATTGTAGCAAAAGATTGGTCTAGAATCATGTCTTTATGTGAGACATCATGAATCGTGTACCATTTGCTTTGGGTACAGGATCGATTGCATGTGCTATAATATTTGTCCTTTTTAAAATTTTCCGAATGCCTGGGGCATTAAGAAGGGAAAAGGTCTAGAATTGGATATGACTAAAAGGATTAAGCAATTGTCGAGGACAATCTAAGGTTTACCAAAGATTGGTTGCTCAAGGACAGTTGGAAGTATACTGTTAATATTGGAAGGACCATATTGACATATTCTGAAAAGAGGCATCTCTCGTTCAGAAGTGATAGTCAAAATGAGAATATGGAGTTGTCTCCATAGGTGGAAGTTATATGTGTAAGATTAGAAGACTTAATGCAAGAAGGATATTCAAAGCAATGTGCTTTGAGACTTCGTCTCCATGGAATTGATCTCCATTGGAATAACCTGTAATGACTGATGACAAGTCTTTGTGACTTTGTACATATTCATTACAAGAGGGTCTGTGCATATAAGTTTAAAATCTAAACAGATTTTGGTAAATGTTAGGAATTTGGAATTCTTACATTTTTCGATAAGGATATGGGAGTGTGAAATTAGAATCATTGAAAGTACGTTCAATCGATCTATTTCACAAAGTAAGGATCATAGACAAACATAGAGTGCATACTTGATGTATTGCAAAGCTATTGTTTAGAAAAACATAGTGTACATGCTTGGAGCATGGGACAACTAGTGTTTTCTAAATTCAAGTATAAAGTTGATAAAACCGAAACAATGAATAATGAGTAATCAGTATGGTGATAAATAAAAAGTGTTTTATTTATATTCATAGTTTGATACCATATTAGATTCATTTATTTTTGTGTTTCATTTTGCATGTTTTGACTTCCAGAATAAACTAGGTTATTCTTCCTGAATGACTAAGTTATTCAAACCATCCACAGTCGGTCATATGTTGGAAGTAGATATGAATCAAGACTGTCATGGGTTGGCTTGTAGAGGTCCAAGTTGGTGGACAAAGTGGTGCTACAACACTCATGAGTGCTCATAAGTTCTGAGTATTGGATTCAACCCGCGCTCATTTGAATCACTTCATGGATTTTATCACGAGTGATCATGAGACGATAATATCGTATATTCTTCAAACCTAGAGATATGAGTTGTTACTATGAGTTGATAGTACATTGATTGCACGAAAACGCATTGGTAACTCGATGTAATAAAACGTGCCTTTGTGTATGAGTCAACAAGTAGTAGAACAAGCCATATGAGTCGAAGTTTATCCATTCCTTTTACCTTCAGGATAAAAGCGATATCTGTGGGCCCCTCGATGATTTAGCGATGACACATGTGAGTGCTTAGCCAAGCCAGGACTGATTTGATTTGTTCAATCAGTCAGTCATCATAAATCGAAAATCGGGAAACAACAAATGGACAGAGAGAATGATTGATAATCCATGTCTCAGTCCATATGATATCTAGAATGGAGGAAGATATGATCCCTTATCTAATGGACAAGTCATTGACAAAGGTCAGAGTTCATCGACAAGGTCAGAGTTCGACAGAAGCTTTTGAGAGCTACGATTGCTGATCGGTTCCTGAAGTCATACGCAATAATAGTTTTAGACTTATCCAAGTGGGAGACTGTTGGATTAATGTCTAAGTCCATAACTATAATTGGTAAGACTTGACCCGACCCGGCATGGTCCATTTGGGTTGCATGGCATCATGCATTTGGATAGACTATAATGAGAGAAATAACACTTAAGGTTGGTTAATATATTATAAGTTCTAATATATTAATAAGGTTATTTAATTAGTATTGATCAAGAATTAATTTGGAACTAATTAAGTGATCAAAAGGAGACTAATTAAATATATGGGTTGATTGTGTAAATCATTCATTCTTATATATGTGGGCTTGTGATCCAAGATTCCTTATGTTGGACTAAGTCCATGGGGTGACCCATGGATACTCCATGGAGGTTAAAATCCATGGAGCATAAGGAATGGGTAAAGTTATGAGTTACATGGTGTAACCCTAATAGCCACCATATAAAAGAATCCCATGGCTCAAGAAATCGTGCACTAATGTGTGAGTGTGAGGGCTAGACGATTTCAAGGAGTGTTCAAGTTTCTCTCAAGTTATTCCAAGTGTATTTGGTGTTGTGTGAACCATTTGAGGTGTCACACTTGGGGCACTAGGCACTCAAGCTTCATGAAGACATTCTACACCAAAGAGGTATGTATTCTATCTTGTTATATTTATTATTTTGTATGCTAGATTAGGATAATACCTTGGATGTTCATAATTGTATGTATAATAGAGAAAACATAGATCTAAGGTATTTAGGGTTGCATGTACTCTTAGGAGTGTTAGAATGCTCATAACCCATCAATGACATCAACACATTTCACAAAATCTCGATATATCAATTATCAAAACACGTGTTCATAATTATTTGAATAAAATCCAGGATCCTCGAAACACAACTCCATCTCGTGTGTACAATCAAGTCGTCGCCTTCCCGTGATCCTGAGAAGTACCTGAAACACAAAACACATAACACGGTAAGCACGAAGCTTAGTGAGTTCCCCAAAATACCACACACATCCCATTAGCCCCTCATGGCTATACTCACAATAAGACCCTCCGGTCAATGTGTCTCAGTGGGGCCCTCTGGATCCACAACTCAGATGGACCCTCCGGTGCCTCAACTCGGTAACTCAATTAATCACAATATACATATCACAACAACAATAAGCAGGATATCTCAACACACAACATATGCACATAGAAAATGCATACTATCACATAACTCAGGTAAGCACATAAGATCAATATTTACACAGATTACTATAACAACATAAGTCACAAAGACAGTATTCACTATAATACCTATCACATTATAAACAAACAAGACCCTCATGTCTATAATGTACTAAGACCCTCCGTTCTACAACATACAGTGACCCTCCGGTCAATAATATACTAAGACCCTCCGGTCAATAATATACTAAGACCCTCCGGTCAATAGTGTAAATACGACCCTCCGGTCATCAACAAGAATAAGACCCTCCGGTCACACACAAATTACAACACAGGTAAGTATAGTGAGAAGACTCACCTCGGATGGCGAACAGATCCTATAAATGCTGCTGCTACACTCCGACTATCACTAAGCCAAACTCACAAATAACCCCATTAGGATCTAAAACCAACCTTCACATTATTAGGTCTAAAGATGGTCCACCAATCCGGTCCATAAATAATCCAAGCCCAATGGGCCCACCAAGGCCCAATACCAAATGGGTCCACAAAAAGTACTCTAATGGCCCAACTATGGCCCAATTTTCCAAATTGGGCGCAAGCCCTCATATGGGCCTTACCCTAAAGCCCATCTAAGTATTCTAGTCCACATGATTGCTCTTGGATAGCCCATCAATAGCCCAATCACCAAAGCCTAATAGAAAGGCCCAACACAAGGCCCAACAAATTTAGGGTTTTCACATAGAATGATGATCAGGGTTAAGTGTTTCTCACTTAACCCATTAAGGACTTAACCCATTAAGTCCATTATTCCACTAGGCCATCATACAATAGAATCATCATGAGTTATATCTTCAGTCCACTGGTCCAAATGCGGGTCCCAATAGGCCCAAACCAACAAACCCAAAATTATGTTTTTCTAAACCCTAATTAGGGTTTCTAGCCCAATAACGAACCAGACCAGTCCAATTAACAAGCAATTGGCCAGTTAGGGTTCCACTAGGCCGGGCACCACCCACTGCCACCTCGGGTAGTGGTGGTCGGCGGCGGCTCACGGCGGCAGGCGGCGGCAGCCACCATTTCCAATGGCGGTGGTGGTGGTTCTTGCCCAACGAGATGCATAATAACCCACATATGATAAGCATACACACACAGCCACCACCCACGGTGGCTGGTGGCGGAAAAAGAGGCAGAAATACGAAAATGGGTGGCAGCCACCACCTCACGGTGGTGGTGGCCGGCCCTCCTAGGTTTCCAGCCGAGCAAACCCACACACAACCTCACAAGCACGACCTGGTCTCGCCAAAACATAAGACTCATCCACTTTGGGCGGAAGACGGTGACCAGGAGCATGACAACGATCTAAGGCCACCCACGACCACCGTCGGTAGTCAAGACGCCAAATACACAACGAATGACGAAAGGGAGAGGAAGTAGGTTGCGGTTGGACTTATTGAGCAAATTCTGGTGGTCCCGACTCACGCACGACGTAGACATCGTGCCTCACAGTTCTCAACATTTTTCTTTGGCCTCACATCCCATCTCCGGAATCAGCATGAGGCGGCGCTCAACGGTGGGTCATCGCCTGGTCGGAATCACGAGGAAAGAATAGGTGGCAGCTGGGAACTCACTCGCGGCGGCTGAAGGTGCTTCAACGGGATGGTGGCGGCCGATATGCAATGGTGTAGGGTTATGGTTTCATTATCCCATACGAATGGAAGGAAAATAAGAATACGAGATTAACCCGTGTCCATCCCAAACTATGATGCCAATTAAACACTTTTGGTCGCTCCCCACTAAATTATTTTCAATGCAAATCTAAAAGTTACCCTTTAGCCCCTGAGTCTATAAATTCCTTTCAAATTAGGTCGAAAACTTACCATACACACCCTGACTTCTGAAACCCTTCTCAATTTAAATCCAGAAGTTACTCTTTTAACCCTAAACTCCAAAATTATATCAATTAGCTCCCCAACACCAACACCGCGCTAAATATTATTTACTTTAGGATCATTATTCATATTAAACCTTGTCTATTTATTTATGTAATACACGGGATGTTACAAAAACCTTGGGATGTCATCGTCAATACAAAAACATAAGCATAAATAGAACTTACATTCATTTACACTACTGATCTACATCTCTTTTAAATCTCTAAGTGTAAAGTAGCTTCGTATCGGCACCTGTGATACAAATAAGCTTGAGTGGGTCAGGTTGGGAAACCTGGTGAGTACATAGGGTTTTCAACTCACAATAATATAATTATTATGTTTAAACATCAAACAATCAACCCAATTACCCATCCCCATTATCTTCATTACTCTTAAGGATATACCCTAAGAATCATCTATCCTGCATTCGTTCATTTCGAAGTCCATTGGTTCCAGGGTTTATATGACAGACACTAAGTCCATAGCTGCCAATGCTCGTTCGTAAAGCACTAATTCCATAGCTACTAAAATTCATTCATCGGGTACTAAATCCATAGCTACCAGTGTTTATCTAATAGGTACTAAGTCCATAGCTACCATCGTTTATCCAATAGGTACTAAGTCCATAGCTACCATCGTTTATATAATAGGTACTAAGTCCATAGCTACCATCGTTTATCTAATAGGTACTAAGTCCATTAGGTACTAAGTCCATAGCTACCAACGTTTATATAATAGGTACAAAGTCCATAGCTACCATCGTTTATCTAATAGGCACTAAGTGTATAGCTGCCAATGTTTATCTAATAGGTACTAAGTCCATAGCTACCAAAGTTTATCTATCAGGTACTAAGTCCGTAGCTACCAGCGTTTATTCAATAGGTACTAAGTCCATAGCTACCAACGTTTATCTATCAGGTACTAAGTCCATAGCTACCAGTGTTTATTCAATAGGCACTAAGTCCATAGCTGCCGATGTTATTTATTAGGCACTAAGTCTATAGTTGCCAATGTTCACTCATATCATCTTTCACCTATCATCATTCATCTACCCATGTTTCACCTAACATATTCGTAGATATAAAATACATATATAGTTTAAATCATTTAAAACATGTATAAAATCGTTCATCCAGCATAGATAGCAAGTATACAAGTTATATGCACACATAGCACATAATTTATATAAAATACTTCATATCTATGTGTAAGATGAAAGTAACTATGCACTCACTTGTTAAAGTGATGATTCCAAACTCGGACAGCGCTTCGCTTCTTAAAAATATAATTTCCTTCGACGAAACCTAGTATTATTACCACTAGATTTTAGTCTAATAATTATTGCGACTAATTATTAGTCTAGATTCATCATTAACTCATAGTCTACTTCATGATCTATCAAGCAAGGAACAACCAGGTAGGATCATATCGGAGGTAGGGTCCATTTGGTATACGAAGTATATTGTTTGGAAATCCCACTTTAAACACCTCACTAAATCACAGCCTAGACATCATCCGAATCACTGATAAATCTTATTTATAGGTTCATAATAACGATCTTATATTTAAATATAAGCTATATTTAAAGTAGGGTAGGCGTATCTCACTTACAGCGGGTTTTGCTAAAAACCGGGTTCCGCTGGAGTAGAGCTTCTGAGCCGAAAAACTCTTTTTCTTGGAGCCTTCGGGTGCTCCGAGTCTTTCCTCTAGCAACTTGAGGTTACTAGGGATTTAGAGGGGTTTTGGGAGTCTAGAGAGAAGTTAGAGAGAGAAAGAAAGGCTTATGGTGTGAAGAAAATATGAAGGATTCACCCTTTATTTATAGGAGTTTTATCGTAGAGTAGGCCCTAAGTTTCGTCCGTATCTTCCGCGTATGGGCTCAGTTTTCTACGTTCTTTATATCCACACATTGGTATTTACGAGTACTACAACTTTCATTTATACGCCGTCGGATAATTCTCATTCTATCTCAGATTTACAAAACTGTATCGAATTTATCGCGCTCGAAGAGTAGGGACCAAGTTTCGTCCATATCTTTAACATACGAGCTCTATTCTCGACGTTATTTATATCCACGCGTTGGTATTTATGAGTACTAAAACTTTCATTTAGATCCCGTCGGCTAATTCTCACTCTATCTCAGATTTACAAAACTGTATCGAATTCGTCGCGCTCGAAGAGTAGGGACTAAGCTTCGTCCATATCTTTCGCATACGAGATCCGTTTTCGACTGTCTTTTTATCGTTTAACTCCTATTAATGATATCTTCATTTCTCGTTTAGATTATTTTGGCTAAAAATCGACCGATCTAAAATTCGAATTTCCGGGCTGTGCACTGTTATGCTAAATCTTAGAAAAATCATAACTTCCTCATACGAAGTCAGATATGGACGTTCTTTTTATGCACACTCTCGGTTTAACATATAGTATGACTTTCGTTTAGATCGCTAAGGCTATAAAGTATTTTATCAAAAAATCACTTTTTACGATTCCCGGTGTCGTGCCGGTTTTGCCGTAAAACTTCGACATGTCATAACTTCTTCATTATAACTCGGATTTCGGCGTTATTTATATGTACGGAACCTTTGTGACATATACTATAACTTGGTTAAGATTATTTATTATAAATAATCTTCTATCAAAAAGTCATTTTTGACGCTCATTGTCTCTAAATTGACTAGCCCGAATCTGCGGGCGTTACACTGCGTATGCCAGGAAGATGCGAACAGATTCCAACCTTGCAACTGGTGCGAAGGTTTCTTCATAATCGATGCCTTCTTCCTGAAAATATCCCTTAACCACGAGTCTTACCTTGTTTCTTATAACATTCCCTTCCTTATCCATTTTGTTACGAAACACCCACTTTATACCTACAACCGATGCATCTGGTGGACTTGGAATTAGCCTCCACACTTTGTTTCGTTCAAACTCATTGATTTCGTTTTGCATCGCTTGCACCCAATCAGAATGATCAAGAGCAGTGTTGACGGTTTTGGGTTATACCTTGGAAACGAATGAGTTAAACATGCAATATTCTACTTGAGAAAATAATGCTGTTCATTTCGCTTTTTGCTGAGATCTCGTAAGGACTCCTGCAGAAGATTCACCGATCACTTGGGTTTTGGGTGATCTATGGTCCATTTGGCTAGTGGTGGATAGTTTGGATCATAAGAGGGATCCAGTTCAGCATTCACTTCTTCGAATTCAGATTGAGCATCCGAATCGTCATTCGCATCCTTATTCTCCCCCTTGAATGACGAGTGGTCATTTTCTTCAGGAATTGAGGTATCTCCTGTGAGTGGAGGTTCAAGAGACACTGTGGGAAGTGAGTCATTCGAATCAGAGGGTGGATCTAGAGAATGAGACGAAGTGTAACCCTCCTCTTGTGATGGAATGGTCGTTTCTTATGGAGTTGGTTGCTCCCCCTGAGGACGTGCATTGGAGTCAGAATTCCCCCTGGAATGGAGTGCTCGTGTCTTGAGGCATGTTCGTAGTTGATGGCTGATTGTGCATCTCTTTCGCAGCGTCATCAATTATCTTCTTCAGTTTGTCCACTTTGTTGTCAGCTGCTTTAGCTTCGGATATGACGGCCTTTCATGGTTCATCAAAAAGAAGTATGAATTGATCATATATATTTGAGATTGGAATTGTGGCTGGGCTCGGCTTAGGAAAGATTTCCTTAGATTGATTCTCTTTCGACTGCATCCTCTTCAAGTAGTTGTCATCGAACGTGACATAATAGGTTTCTTCCATCTTCTTTGAGCGTTTGTTGAGAACCCTATATTGCTTCGAGGTCAGCGAATATCCCAGAAATATACCTTCATCAGCTTTCACATCAAATTTGTTTCGCTGTTCCTTGGAATTGAAAATGAAACACCTGGAACCAAAAACATGGAAAAACTTAACATTAGGTTTGCGATTGATTAAGATTTCATAGGGTGTAATAGAGAATCGCTTATTTAGAATGGATCAGTTTTGAGTATAACAAGCAGTCTCAATCGCATCCGCCTAGAAGTATAAAGGCAGACAAGCGAATGTGAGCATGGTTCGTGCAGCTTCGCACAAAGAGCGGTTTTGTCTTTCAACTACACCATTATGTTGTGGAGTATATGGAGCAGAGAAGTTATGTGAAACTCCCTTCTCAGCAAGAAATTCTTCAAACGCTTGGTTTTTGAATTCTAGCCTATTGTCGCTGCGAACATTGCGAACCAACTTTCGCAGTTGAAGCTCTATTTGCTTTATAAAAGTCTTGAGTTTCGGTGTAGCTTCAGATTTCTGTTTAAGAAAGAACATCCAAGTGAAACGAGAAAAGTCATCAACGATAACAAGAATATACACTTTCGATTGTAGAAGGTCCAAAAAGGTCGATGTGTAGAAGTTCCAAAGGTTCGATGATTTTCGTGTTTACAAGTGTTGGATGACTTTTTCTGCTTTGCTTCTCCATTTCGCAGGCTACACACAAATGTTCCTTATCAAACTTCAAGAGAGGAAGCCCTCGCACATGATCACCAAGAACAAGCTTGTTGATATCTTTAAAATTAAGGTGCGAAAGTCTTCTATGCCATAGCCAACTATCATTAGAGTGAGCTTTCGTGAGCAGGCATATGGCAGGCTTCCCCCGTATCGGTTTCAGGTTCAAAGGATACATTTCTCCTTTTCGCTCCGACTTTAAGAGAACTGCTTTCGTTTTCTTTTCGATTATTTCTGATCCTTCAAAATCAAAGGATACTTTCAAACCGGTCCCTACAACCAATTGTGAAATACTAATTAGGTTGTGTTGTAAGCCTTCCACGTATGCCACCTTATGAATTGAAAAATCTCCGTTTGTTATCATCCCATATCCTTTGATCTTTCCAAACGAATTGTTCCCATACTTTACGTTTCCACCATCTTTGAGAGATCGATACTCTCTCAGTTCCTCTTTCCTCCCAGTCATGTAACGCGAGTAGCCACTGTCAATGTACCATTCGGTGTCAAACTGCTCATCACTAATAACCTGCAAAATTAAGCAGATTTAGGAACCCAAAGTTGCTTGGGTCCTTGTGAGCCTTTTACAAAACGAGGAAAAGTAATTGCGAGATCAACCATATAAGTTCGTTTGATTAAAGTAGTTTCATCTTTCTTACTTATGGTGAAAACTTTTACTTTGTTATCTTTTATTTTAGTTTCTTTTGAATCAGATTCTTTTCGTTTGTTTTTGGTTTGATTCTTGACGAATTCTTTCTCAACTCTCTTTGTATTAGAAGTCGATTTCTTGATTTTTACGTTAGAATCCGAGACTAATTTTCCCTTTCCCTTGTCATCTTTAGGCGAAGCCTTCGAGGGTTGAGAAGGATGAGATTTTGGTTTCTCATATGGCTTCTTTGTAAAAGAGGGTTTTGGTGTGAAGTTCCAAGATGGTTTCTGTTGATTGCAAGAATGACAGTGCGAACATTGACTAGGATTCGCATGCGAACGAGCTTTCGTATTCTGATTGGAGGTTCGTTCCCTGCAAACATAGTTGGAATTTTGGGATTGCCAAAATTGCTTACGCTCATTGAGATTTCTCTGATATCTCATATTTCTTTGCCTTTTCTACTCTGCAAGTTGCTTTGATGACTTGTGGATGTTCGCTTTGGGTTTTGCAGTTCTTGCATGAGGTTCGCTCTGACCGGATTTGGGTTCACGTTGAACTTCCTTGGTACCGCTTGGACTACCCTTCTCAAAGCTTTAGGGCTTATTTATTGGTTCTGCCACATATCGACCTTTTACTCTCCACGAGGTTCGTTCTGAGAGACCCTTCGTTTTGTATGCGTTGTCAATTGGAGTAGACCAAAAATACTCGTCGCTGCCATCTTTATTGTCTTCGTTGACGATGGACGTTAGTTCGACAATTTGATTTTTGTCAAGTCCTATAGTAGCAAACACTTTATTAGGGACTGTTTGTACCTTAGGAAAAACTGTTGCTTTGGCTTTGAAAATTTCAGGTTTGTTTTGAGAGATACGTGCGAACTCAACTGAATTTTCAGAAATCAAAGGTTTCATACTTTCGTTTTTAACAAACTCTGAGCAATCTACCTCATCCTCTACAGAGATTTCTATCATATCATTGTCCTCATCGAATTCAGAAGTTCTTTCGACATTTATCTTATTTTCTAAACTTAATTTAGTACTCAATGAGTCAAATTTCTGTATAGTATTTGATTTGATTTGCTTTTTTTCATTTTCGTCTAAAAGCTATTTTAACATATATTTGTGGTCTTTGGACTTAATGTATGATTCAATTCGTTCAAGTCCCACTCTATAAGCGTCAGAAGTCTCATCAGACGAGACAATGGATTCGCATTTATAGCAGTCGGCGTCTATTTCATCTTCCTTTAATTCGAGGAATGGTAAGATCATCTTGTGGATTTCTTACCAATCTCACAATCAAGGTGCAACTGAGTGATGTTAAAATAAATCCTTTTAGCAATTAAACAAAAAATGTTCCGTTGTTTTAAAAGCATCAAATTGTCTCGTTGCAAATAGATTAACTGATCCCTAGACTTAGACAGATCCGACTCAATCTTATCAATCCACATTCGCCTCTCATCGCTTTTCGACGAAACCCTACTGATTTGATCAGTTAGGTTAGAGTTTTTCAAACGAGTTCTTTTTAAACTATCGCTTATGTTTGAAAAGGTGAATTTTAGATCATTTAGTTAAGTTTCGTATTTAGACACAGGTATGTTGAGTGATTCGAGAATTAGGTTTACCTTGTTGATCAGCTGTTCACATTCGTTAATTTGTTCACCCACCGGTTTTGCAGTGAAACATCTATCATCCCTTTGCTCACTCCTAGCAACATTCTCCAGCGTCTGTGACCTTTTTCTTGTCACCATCAAACACCTTCCAACGAACTTTGAACTTTCTTCTTTCGCAACAAACGCCCTGCCATGTGTGGGCCTGCGAACCTCTTCATCTTCTGAGTCTGTCGACCAGACTTCAACTCCTCCAAACTCATTCTCAGCCACATTTTCCTGCAAATCAAAGCAGGCATAGAGTTATTATTACCCTTTTTCTTCTTAATCTCCTCCAGCTTTCGCATGTGATAGGACTCATCATCTTCTCATTCTCTCTTCTTATTTAGCCTTCTTAGCATGCAATCCTTGGCCAGATGATTTTTACCATGACAATAGTTGTAGTCATAGCCAGAGTCTCCCATAACCTTTTTTCTCCTTCTTTTCTTCCTCCTTTTGAGAAGCGCTTTTGTTCTCCTCTTTCACCTTTTTAGAGTTGTAGCTGCCCTGCCAGTTTCGGTTCTTGTTTGATGGAAATTTCTTTCGTGCGAACCGCTTGGGATTAGAGATCATTAAAGCGTACTCCTCGCTTGTGAGATCATATTCAGAGTGATCAGACTCAGACTTTTCCTCTGCAACAGTCTTTCCCTTCACGACAAGAGCTAGAGACTCCATACTGGAAACAACTTTCACTTCTTTCGACACTTCACTTTCATGTGCCTTAAGAATCCCAACAAGCTTGGCTAACGTGTAGTTTTTGAACTTTTCATGTGCTTTGACGATAGAAACCACTGCCATCCACTCAGATCTAAGCCCGTTCACAAAAGTGACCTTTTGTTCGATCAACTCTCGTCCAATACCATGCTTCTTCATCTTGCTAAGAAGATGATTGTATCGATTGAACGTATGGCTCAAATTATCTTCTGGCTTCTGCGTAAAAGCTCCAAACTCCGAAAGCAAGAGTGTTTGAGTAGAGTTCTCAAGATCTGCGTCAGTAGAGTAAAGTTCTTTGAGCCTATCCCAGATTTTCTTCGCAGTATCACAAGAACTGACTAGACCAAAAGTATCAGCCTGTAAAGAAAATCTTATTATTCTCATTGCCTTGATGTTGCTGATTAGTTTATCTCTCTCGTCTTGGGGAACCTCCTTCATGTCGAGAAGCAGCTGGTTGTATTCCTTCTGAGTTTTGATGATCCTTTTGGTTTCTGTGTGAACAAATGGACCTATAGTAATGGCTTCCCATATCAAATAACCATTGTCATCTGAACCGAGAACATAATCTTCGAAATGGAGCGCCCAAACTTCATATTCATGAGGGAAGAGAATCGGGATCCTTGTTGTTGATCCAATGCTGCTCGAGATATTAATGGAGTTGATGTTGGAATCGTCTTGTTGCATGCTGAAGTTTTCTTTAATACCTGTAAAGAATCAGACGTGTAAACCTAGATTGTTTATAGGGTAATATCAAGATCCCCGCAGGCCGTCAATGTGACAATGAAGACGAATGAACTAGATCCTATATTAACGGAAACCCTCAAACTCTGTAAACAGAAGAGATGCGTATAGATTACACAATATCCTTCTCTGATACCAATTGTTAGGATTAATATCCTTGATGATCGATTAGATTCATGAACAGGTAAAAGAAGAACACAGTAAAGATTCAAGAATGTCAAATGATTAAACGTCACGCCTTAGAATAACTCTATGAGGAATTGCTACTGTAGAGGCGTGATTAGGGTTACAAAGTAAAATATTAGAGTTATTGAAATACGATACATGAATGCACCTTAAATACTCTAACCTTAGAATTAATAACGAGCGGACAGGCCCAAATCGATAATACAAATGTCTAACTAATAAGCCCAATGATGCAACACTGAATACCCAACAATTTTGTAAGAGCTACTCGACGAGTTGGTAGCTCTAACTCGTCGAGTAGATGCCAGTTTGGACGTAGGGTTTAAGTGGTCTACTCGACGAGTCGAAGCCTTGACTCGACGAGTAGGTCCATCAGGAGGAAACCCTAATCTTTAGGGTTTGCACCCTATTTAAAAATCATACCTGGCCTCCACACCAGCCTCTATCACCTCCAAATCCTAATCTCAAAACCCTAATCCACCTTGAGTGATTTTGAGCTATTTCTTGCCATTTTGAGTGTTATTAGTGCCTTTTGAAGCTTGTGGGAGAAGAAGAAGATAAAAGGATCAAAGGGAAAGTAGTAGATCCAGGAACTACACTCCATTTACTACATTTTCTGGTAATCAAGTCCCTAACTTGATTCTTCTTCTCTTAGATCTATTTGTTTTCATTTTATGAAGGATTTGGTTCAAGAACCTTAGTCCTTGGGATTGGGACGTCCCAAGTGATTTACATCTCATATCTGGGGTCTGGGAAGGGTTCCATGGCATAAAGGTGCAAACTTTATGACCATGGAGACCCCATGCAAGCTTATATGCAAGAACATGGCTTTTTTAACCATAAAAGACCATGCATGGGAGGAAAACTAGGGACTTTACGTGTGCCACATATGATACGAGCCTAGATCTAGTATATTGTACCTTGGTTTAGGATATTATGGCTTGTGGACCAAGATTTATGTCTTAAAGAAGTTAGGGTTTGGGTTAAACCCATTAGGAAGGACTAAGGACGGGTAAAGTTGGAAACTTTACCCTTAAAAGTGTATTCCCAATATGTAGATGAAGTTTGGAACATAGATCTGAATGGTAGGAGCTTAATCAATTGATATGGCTCAATCAGACAGGGAACTCGGCGAGTTGAAGCGGGTTGTCCCGATTATTATGACAGAAAGAACTCGGCGAGTCTGTTAAGGGACTCGACGAGTTGACTCAGTTGACCACGAGTTTAAGCATTTCATGGACTCACCGAGTTGGGAGATAACTCGACGAGTTGGGTTGACTGGGAGTTGACCTTGACTTTGACTTTGACCAGGGGTAAAATGGTCATTTTACCCTAAGGAGGATTAGCAGATTCTGATTAACTGTTATTATGGAATTGATAGCCGGAGTGTCGCCAGAGCAGCATATAGGGATTTCTCACTCGAGTTTTCAGTAGTCAGTCTTGCGAGGTGAGTTTCCTTCATTAGGAACGGGTCTACGGCACCAAGGTCTACCCGTATATGTGATATGTTAGTAGCTGAGTGTGGACGGGGCCCAAATCTCGTAGCAGCCTAGAGTGGGCGTGGCCCGATTCTCATAGTATTAATTGAGTATAGATATGTGATTGTTGTTGGGTTTTGAGAATTCTAACACTCCTATGGTGTACGTGAAACCCTAGAAACCTTGGATCTATGTTTTCTCTATTATACATGCAAATATTGATTTTCCCAAGGTTTCATCCTATCTAGCATATCATGAGGTATATGTAATATAAAACTAGTAGAATGACACACCTTTTCTTGTTGCTTGATTCCTTAAGACCTTGTGAGCTTAGCACCCCAAGTGTGATGCCTCAAATGTTTCACACAACACCAAAACTCTTGGAATAACTTGAGAATAGAACACTTGTATCACAAATTCGGCTAGCCCTCTGTTTTTAGTCGAAGTGTCGATTTTGCTCCATATGTGGTTCCTTATATAGTGTCATGCAATTAGGGTTACACCATGCAAACCCTAATGTGCATGACCTTTCACTTACTCCATGATCCATGGGTTTTAAACCTCCATGGAGCATCCATGGAGCACCCTATGGGTTTTAGCCAAATCTTATGAACCATGGATCATAAGCCCACTATATAAGAATGAATGATTCACACAATCAATCCCCATACATTTAATTAGTCTCTCTTTGATCACAAAATTAATTCCAAATTAATTCTTGATCAATACTAATTAAATAATATGATTTCATATTAATATATTATAACTTATAATATATTAATAAATCATAAGTGTCCTTTTTCTCATTTAGTCTATCCAATTGTTGTGATGCCATGCAACCCAAATGAAGCATGCCAAGTCGGGTCAAGTACATACCAAATATAGTTATGGACTTTGACACTTTATCCAACAGTCTCCCACTTGGATAAGTCTAATAACTATTGTTACAGGTATGACTTCAGGATCCGACCAACAATCGTAGCTCTTTCAAAGTCTCGCAGAACTAGGATGATGCGCCATTTAAGATAAGTCGAGTGAAAGGAGAGGGATCTGGCTTTGATAGGGCTGAAAGCTAAGTGATGATACAATCCTCTGTTCTCAAGATATCAGCTGGACAAATACATGGAACACCGTCGTACTTATTGTCTAGCAGTTTGTTTCCTGATTTTCGACTTGTTTGACATAGAACACCATCAATTTAGTTCTGACCGGGCCCGACACATAAGTCAAAACAAAATCATCGAGGGGCCCAAGATATCGCTTCTAATCCTCCAAGGACTAGAAGGAATAGATAAGCTTCGAATCATATGTTTGTAGTAACTATTCATCAAATTGTACACAACAACACGTTTTATAGCATCAAGTTAGTGATGCATTTTCGTACTATCAATGTACAACCAACTCACAGTTCAACAACTTATATCTCTTGGCTTGAAGACTCATATGAAATTACCGTCTCACGATCACTCGAGATGAATTCCATGAAGTGATAAAAATGAGCGTGGGTTGACTCCAATACTCAGACCTTATGAGCACTCATAAATGTTTCAGCAACCAGTGCTATGTCTAATACAATTTAGACAAATCTACAAACCCAATTCATGACAGTCTTATTTCAATACCTACTTCTAAAGTATGATCGACTGTGGATAGTTTGAATAATAAAATTATTCTGGAAGTCAAAACATGCAAAATGAAACAATAGTAAATGATAGACACAAGACAGTACCATACTAGTAAATAAAAACACCTTTTATTTAAACATAAAATGTCAATTACATTTCAACTATTACAAGTTTCGAAAGCTATCTAATTAGTAAAACTAATATCATCCTTCAGCCCGATGCACCTCACATGCTGTATGTGCTTAACCCTACTCAGTCCCTTCGTGAGGGGATCTGCTGGGTTCTCATCTGATGATACCCTCTTTGCCACGAGGAGTCCTTCTTCTATACGATGTCTAATGAAATGGTATTTTCTGTCGATGTGCCTAGATCTGTCGTTATCCCTTGGTTCCTTGGCTAAGATAACTGCACTCTCGCTATCATAGAAAATCTCTATGGGCTCCTTTATAGTTGGTACAGCTCCAAGGTCTCCAATGAAGTTCTTCAGCCATATCGCCTCCTTTGCCACCTCGCTCGCTGCTATGTTCTCTGATTCGCAAGTAGAATCAGCTACTGTCTCTTGCTTGGAACTTTTCCAAGTAATTGCTCCTCCATTCATGGTAAAGACCCAGCCCGACTGAGAGCTGAAATTATCCATATCAGTCTGAAAGCTGGCGTCGCTATACCCCACCACTCTCAAGTCATCACTCCCACCAAGGGTAAGGACCAAGACCATAGTCCTCCACAGGTACTTGAGAATGTTCTTAACCGCAGTCCAGTGAACCTTGCCGGGGTTCCCTTGATATCTGCTGACCATGCTCAAAGCAAATGCCACATCAGGGCGAGTACAAGTCATATCATACATGATCGAGCGCACAGTGGAAGCATATGGTACATGACTCATCTCAGCTATCTCAGCCTCTGTACTCGGACTCTGAGTCTTACTCATTTTGGCGTTACTCTGGATTGGTAAGTCTCCTTTCTTGGAATCCTGCATGCTGAACCTTTTCAAGACCTTATCCAAGTAGGTACTCTGACTAAGTCCAATTAGTCTCTTACTCCTCTCTCTTAATATCCTTATCCCTATGACATAGGTAGCTTCTCCAAGGTCCTTTATAGCGAAACACTTCCCAAGCCAGGAATTTACCTCCTGCAAGGTTGGGATGTCATTTCCTATGAGTAGTATGTCATCCACTTACAATACCAATAAGCTAACTATGCTCCCACTAGCTTTGACATATACACATGAATCATCTTCGCTTCTCGAAAAGCCAAACTCTTTGACTTTCTCATCAAAACAAAGTTTTCATCGGCGAGATGCTTGTTTCAATCCATAGATGGATTTCTCAAGCTTCACACTCTATTAGGGTATTTGGCATCGACAAAACCCTATGGCTGATTCATGTAAACATCCTCAGCCAACTTTCCATCATAGTCAACTCCCGGAATTTGAGTAAAGCCCTTTGCAACCAGTTGCACTTTGTAGGTGTGTACCTTCCCATCCATGTCGGTCTTCTTCTTGAAGATCCATTTGCACCCGACTGTCTTACGACCCGATATATTGTCAACCAAGTTCCAAACTTGATTGTTATACATGGACTGAATCTCCCTGTCCATAGCCTCCTTCCATTTAGCAGACTCGGGGCCTGCCATGGCTTCCCTGTAATTACTAGGTTCATCCATATCTATCAGTGTACTATCACTGATAAATGTATCACATTCTATAGTGATATGATAACCATAATAAAAAACATGTGTGTTCCTAACTCTAGTGGTATGTCTCGAAGGTACATACTCGTCAATTGGCTCAACAAGAGTTTCCTCCTCAAGTTGATTGCTAGTGTTTGAGGTTCCTTCACCACTTGACTCTTAAAGCTCTTCAACGTCAATTTTCCTCCCACTGTTTCCTTGGCTTATGAACTCTCTCTCACGAAAGACTCCTCTCCTTGCCATAAAGACCACATTATCACTGGGTCTGTAGAAGAGGTAACCAAAGGATTTTTGTGGGTAGCCGATGAAAATACACGTATCACTTCGAGGTTCGAGCTTATCGTGAGACTCACGCCTCACGAAAGCCTCGCAACCCCAAATCTTGATGTGGTCCATAGTGGGAACTTTCCCATTCCACGTCTCGTGAGGTGTTTTGGCAACCTTTTTAGTAGGGACTAGATTAAGGATATGGGCGGCAGTCTCTAAGGCATACCCCCATAATGAGATTGGTAACGAACCTCGAATCATCATGGAATGAACCATGTCCAACAAGGTTCGATTGCGCCTCTCAGCCACACCATTCAACTGTGGTGTTATAGGAGGTGTCAATTGTGAAATAATTCCACATTCCTTAAGATAGTTAAGGAACTCGATGCTAAGATACTCACCACCCCGATCGGATCGGAGCATATTGATCTTCCTGCCCAGCTGATTCTCTACTTCCTGCTTAAACTCTTTGAATTTTTCAAGGGTTTCTGAGTTATGCTTGATTATGTAGATATAACCATATCTGCTGTAATCATCAGTAAAAGTCACATAGAAGCGGTTAGCATCGCTTGTGGCGGTTCTGAAGGGTCCACACACATCAGTGTGTATGAGGTCCAACAAACCTTCACTCCTAGCACAAGTACCGGTGAAGGGTGACTTTGTCATTTTTCCAAGTAAACAAGATTCACAACTATCATCTGATTTTAGGTCAAATGATTCCAAAACTCCAACCTTTTGGAGTTGGCCTATACGCTTCTTGTTAACATGTCCAAGACGACAATGCCACAAGGATGCTTTATCCAAACTAATGGAAGAATCAATATGCAATACATTATTTCCTAAATTGTCTACAATCGACACAGTTTCATATACACCATCACTAGGTAATGCTTTAAAATAAAATACACCATTGTAAAAAGCATCAATAGCACCAATCTTATTATCAAATGAGAAGGTAAATCCTTGCTTGTACAAACTATGAAAGGAAATAATATTTCTCGCCATTTCAGACGAGTAACAACATTTATTCAAATCTAATGTTAACCCATTACTAAGCAATAAAGAATAAACTCCAATCTTGGTAACATGTGATGCTTTCCTATTGCCCATGATTAAGTTTATCTTCCCGTGCTCCACTTCTTCACTTCTTCTTAGGCCCTGCAAATCAGTACAAATGTGAATACCACAAGCTGTATCAAGAACCCAAGAATTAGTATGCGATGAGTTATTAGACAATATAGTGTAAACACCTGCATGGGTGGGTTTTACTTTCCCATCCCAAACATCCTGCAAGTATTTGGGGCAGCTTCGCTTCCAGTGCCCCTTTTCCTGACAGTAGAAGCATTGTGCTTCCTTTGGGTTTGAAGAAGGAGTGATGGGACCACCTTTGGTTCTACTTGAAGAGGAGCCATCAAGAGACTTTCCCTTGGTACCCTTCGAAGGGGTTTTCCTCTTCTTCCCCTTACTTTGCCCGATTGCCAGAACAGGGGTAGTAGTAGGAGTAGAAGTAACAACCGATGTACTTTTTAGACCACTTTCAGCGGTCCTCAAAAGTCCTTGAAGTTTGCTAAGTGTGACCTCCTCCTTGTTTATATGATAAGTCATGCGGAACTGATCATAATTTGGAGGTAAGGAGTGTAGAATGATATCAATAGCCATCTCCTCAGGAAAGTCTACATTTACCTTTAGCAACCGGTCCACGAACCTTTGCATTTTCTGCAACTGGCCGGTGATGGGTTCACCATCCTTCATCTTGGTTGTTATCATGGAAGAGATGATTTCATACCTCTCTTGACAAGCACTCTGATGGTACCTTTCCATCAGGTCTTGGTGCATCTAAAAAGGGTAGAAATCTTCATAGGATTTATGGAGTTCTACTGACATGGTAGCCAACATGATGCAAGACACCTTAGTGGCATCTTTCTCATCGGTAGTGTACTCAGCAATCTCCTCAGGAGTAGCAGACGACTCATCAATAACCTTCAGTTCCTTATCAAGGACATACTCCTTGCCCTCATAGCGAGTAATCATCCTGATGTTCCTAATCCAATCATTGAAATTAGTTCCATCAAAAGTGACTTTCCCACACAAGTTCATAAGGGAAAAGGAGCATGTAGGGTTTGAGCCAGTGGTAGTGTTGGAAGACATCTGAAAAGAAAGAAAGACAAGTTTAGATTAGATAAAGAGTCCTTAATAAGTCACCCAAATAATGGTTTTTGTTGCTAAAGTAACTAACATTGGGAATTAATAAAGGTTTAGTTACTTTATTTTTATCATTATACTTTTTGTTGGAGCATGGAAATGCTCTACAAATAATGAGTGATAGTTAGGTTGTATTTTTCCCTTTATTGTATTGTTGGTGTATTTTCTATCCCTCATATATAAAGGGAGAGATGGTTATTTCTTAGTATGTATCTTTCTTACAATGTAATTCTAGAGAGAGAGAATTGGTGGGTTCTCTCCACCTAGGGAGAGTTTCTCTCTCTCCCACCAATGTTCTTCATGGGATAATATTTTATATCTCTTTCCTTCTTATATTTTTAAGAATTCTCATCATCATGTTCTTCATATATTTATATTTTGATACACGATAAATTTCGAGATATTATTTCTTCCGCATCCACCGTTCGTATAAAAATGGGTCTCAACAATTGGTATCAGAGCCGTACCTTGAAGGTTTAATCGATTAGTTCAAGGGAACGACTCCCGTTCGGTGATTATCTTGAAGATTTTTCGTGTTTTTGCAAGAATTTTCGGGTTCAAACCAGAAATTTCTGATGAGTTTTCTATTTTTCTGGGGTGATTCTTACTTAGTAGAATAATTATGTTGCTGCTGCTCACACAAATTCACTGCTGGAAAGTTATGTTCTTGGTGTTCTTAGTATTTTTCTGTTGAAGAAATGAAGAAAAATGGGAGAAGAAATTATTTTTGTGGTCTCCAAAATGTTGAAGAAATTGTTCCAGGGGTTATTTTGTTCCTGGAAATGAGAAGAGATAAATTAATGGGCTTATTTTCTTTGAAGTGGTGTTCTTTTTTACCCAGCAACTTGTAAATCTTCATGAGGTATGAAGTTCTTTATTCCTCATTTTTCTTGCTGTGGATCTTTAATGTGAAGAAAAAAAATGGACGTAATATGTTTGTATAAAGCATTTTGTCATTTTTACTCTTTTGGGTAAAGAGTACTCCACTATTTACTCCCTCAAAAAGACAAAACCATGTGACTATGACAAATCCCATCACCTTTTGTCCCTTAAAACCCACCTGCATACTCTTCCTTTTGCCTTCCCAATACCACTTTTTGACTTAAAATGCTTTATAAAAGATTCCCTTATTAAAATATGAATAAATGGTCCTTGGGGTACCATTTTTCATGGAAAAATAGCATTTTTCGTCATGTATTCAGCCCTTCTTACCCTTGGTCCGCAACCGAGATGTCCGCAGCCTTCCCTTCCTGCTAACCTGCTGACCGAAGTCTCTTTCTTGCTCGGACCGCAACCTCGGACCGAAGCCTTGGTCCACAGTCCTCGCCCACAAATCTCGGACCGCAGTCAGCTTCCTCCTGCGGTTCACCAATAGACTTCAGATCTCAACTTCCCTTCGCCCATCAGCAGTCGACCAACCCGCAGCCACACCTCCGCACCCACCATCCGCACCCTCCTCTCGTCCGCAACCATCTCCCCTTCACCCGCAACCTTCCCCCTTCGGATCTTCCCTCCTTCTTCCTCCTCCCCCCTCCTTTCCTCCTTGTTTTTCTCCCCCTCTCATCAACCCCTCCCCCCTTTTTTTAAGCCTTCTTATTTTTTTAACTCCCTTTTTTTCCCACAAAATTAACTTTTCAGCCAAAAAAATTTTCCTTTCAATTTTTTTAACGCAAATTATTTTTATTCAGCTAATTATTTTTTTAACACCATTTGTTTTTATTTAGCCATGTTTTTTTTATTTTTTTTTAATAAAACCAATTATGTTTTTTACACCAATTTTTTTTAACACCACTTTTTGCCACAACCGAACCTTGGATTGTCACATTGGTTCATTTCATGCCGATTATTTTGGAAGATTACCCCATACCGCAGTCGGACTTCATATTATTCTTTGTGATGCTTGCATCGCAACGGCGATTGATCAACAAAGTTGTTTCGCATTCTTCACTTTATGGGATATTATGACTTGGCGCTCTTGATCTTCGGTTGACGAATCATGTATCTTGAGCATGCAGACTTTATTTTCTATTGAAGACCACTACGAAAGTTCCGGCACCGCAGTTTGGATATTTTTGGTATTTTCGGCACAACAGAGATATTTTTCATGCAGTGATTCTCCGTTCTATGGTATTTGTTCCTGCAGCTTCAGCAACTATATCACCCTTCTTCTCATTACCGCAAAGTATCTCCTTTACTCTATTTCTCGTGTCTTATCGAGACCCTTCATACATCTAGGGAGAGATCTCTTAGCTCTTGGTATCCGACACTCTCCATCCGATGATTTGTTGATTTTTGATATCCGGTCATTGGTTATCAAAAATAGGGAGAGAATATCAATCGGATTTGATTCTTATGATTGTTTGAGTTTGGATTTTGGATCTTCTGAAGACGATAATTTATTTAGTGATGTGATGTGGCACTTATTTTTGGTCTTCACTGATCAATTTTTTGGCATTACTAGATGTTTACCGGTTCCAGATTATTTATTATTCAGATTCCACCACAAGATGATTTTGTGTTTGCATCCGGTTCAGATACTATGATTTCTCGAGTTTGGATTTGTGATATTTTGAAGACGAAGATTATTTTGGCGATGTGACGTGGCACTTATTTTTGATCCTTGGATCAAATTTTTGGCATTGCTGGACAATGTTTTTGGACTCACATTATTTTTATCCGGACTTCATTTTTTGGATGCTTCACATTTTTAGCAGGTTATTCTTTGAAGAATTTTGGTGTATTATGATTCGAGAACTCGAGATGTTTCTCATACTTTTTGAAGCCGAAGTGTTTCTTTTATTGGATCTTCTACTTGCTCATGGTGATCTTCTTCTTCCGGTGATTATGACTGGTTTGAAGATTTGGATCTTATTTTTTCTACTCCATTGGTGGTGCTTTGAAGCCGAAGACCTTCATTGTTTAAAGATTCATGGCCAGTTTCAGACTTCACAGACACTTCAGAGTTTCAGAGACATTTCAATATTTAGTTCTTATTTTGTTTCATTTTATTACCACACTTGCTAGTCGGATTACTGTATTATAGCCTTGTATCACTTATTGTATCTCTCATCATTTGTAAGCATTTAGGGAGAGAATGTTGGAGCATGGAAAAGTTCTACAAATAATGAGTGATAGTTAGGTTGTATTTTTCCCTTTATTGTATTGTTGGTGTATTTTCTCTCCCTCGTATATAAAAGGAGAGATGGTAATTTCTTAGTATGCATCTTTCTTACAATGTAATTCTAGAGAGAGAGAATTGGTGGGTTCTCTCCAGCTAGGGAGAGTTTCTCTCTCCCACCAATGTTCTTCATGGAATAATATTTTATCTCTCTTTCCTTCTTATCTTTCTAAGAATTCTCATCATCATGTTCTTCATATATTTATATTTTGATACACGATAAATTTCAAGATATTATTTCTTCCGCATCCACTGTTCGTATAAAAATGGGTCTCAACACTTTTAATGAGAATTATAGTCTTTGTCCTACCCGTTCGGCTAACGACCCTCCACCAGTCAAGGAAGCGGTGGGTGAGAGTGGACACCCATTAAGCTGCCATTTTATAGGCAACAACCTTATACCGCCCTTATAGACCGGCTTCGTGAATGAGGCCTACTAACGGTCAGACTGACTTGATCTTATACATATATTATTAACTTATAATATTATAAAGTATAAGGGTTAAATTTTAAACTTTTAAAATTCTAGGGATTTGGAATTAAAGTTTTCTAAGTGGCTTTACAAATTCCAAAACTTGAGGGTAAGTTTTGAAACTATTCAAAACCTTTCATTTCAATAACTTATGAGTTTAATGACTCATAAAATGAAGACTCTTCATTTTATAACCTATGAGTTTTATTTAATGGCTCTTTAAAGGAAAAAGACTTTTGGTTATTCATAACTTGAGGACAAGTTATGGATTCCATTAAAACATATGCATCATGGATTTAACTAATCATAATAATCAAACAAGCAAGCATGATCATATTCAAACTCATAGAAGCAAGACAATTCATATCATCAAAGTTCAAGACATTAGCATAATCATATTAATCCAATTCTTGAAATTATGACAATTACCTTGTAATTAGATTACGATAATCATTACCATATCATAAAAAACAGTTTAAATGGTTGAAAACAGTTACAGGTAATGATCCTAACCCAATTCTGGCCAAAAAACTCGAACAACATGCTGTCTGTTCATCAGATTCGCAGAGTGCAAGAACAGACTCATCGAGTCTATGAATAAAACCATCAACTCGTCGAGTCTGTTCATGGACTTGGCGAGTTGATCTGTCAGACAGCATTCCAACTTTGCAAAATCACATATAAACAACAATATAACAGAAAACAAGCCTAGGCTCTGATACCACTGTTGGGTTTTGAGCATTCTAACACTCCTATGATGTACATAAAACCCTAGAAACCTTGGATCTATGTTTTCTCTATTATACATGCAAATATTGATTTTCCCAAGGTTTCATCCTATCTAGCATATCATGAGATATATGTAATATAAAACTAGTAGAATGACATACCTTTTCTTGTTGCTTGATTCCTTAAGACCTTGTGAGCCTAGCACCCCAAGTGTGATGCCTCAAATGTTTAACACAACACCAAAACTCTTGGAATAACTTGAGAATAGAACACTTGTATCACAAATTCGGCTAGCCCTCTCTTTTTAGTCTAAGTGTCGATTTTGCTCCATATGAGGCTCCTTATATAGTGTCATGCAATTAGGGTTACACCATTCAAACCCTAATGTGCATGACCTTTCACTTACTCCATGATCCATGGGTTTTAACCTCCATGGAGCATCCATGGAGCACCCTATGGATTTTAGCCCAATCTTATGAACCATGGATCATAAGCCCACTATATAAGAATGAATGATTCACACAATCAATCCCCATACATTTAATTAGTCTCTCTTTGTTCACAAAATTAATTCCAAATTAATTCTTGATCAATACTAATTAAATAATATGATTTCATATTAATATATTAGAACTTATAATATATTAATAAATCATAAGTGTCCTTTTTCTCATTTAATCTATCCAATTGTTGTGATGCCATGCAACCCAAATGGACTATGCCAAGTCGGGTCAAGTACATACCAAATATAGTTATGAACTTAGACACTTAATCCAACAATTGTTTGGTAGATATACTTGTTGTCTGTGTGATACTTGTATGCATGTTAGTAGTGGAGTGTGGGCGGGGCCCGAATCTCCTAGACATCGGAGTGTGGGTGGGGCTCGAATCTCCTAGATAGCGGAGTGTGGGCGGGGCCCGAATCTCCTAGACAGCAGAGTGTGGACGGGGCCCGAATCTCCTAGAGAGCGGAGTGTGGGCGGGGCCCAAATCTCCATGAGAGTGGGCGGGGCCCGTATCTCCTAGTTGCATGATATTTGTATGGTATGTGATGGTTTGGGGAACTGACTAAGCTTCGTGCTTACAATTTTCAGTTTTGGTTTCAGGTACTTCCACTAGCAAGGGGAAGGGCTCGGGATGATCGCATGACACACACCACAGTTTCAGCCTGGGATGTTTAGACTCTGATATTTTCTCATATGATTTTGATAGATTATTTTGACACGATGTTTTGAGATACACGATTTATGGTTTTCTTTATGGTGATGGATGACTTATGGCTTTATTATAAATGATTTTAAAAAGAAATTTTTGGTCTGTATTTTTGGGATGTTTCAAGTTGGTATTAGACCCTTGGTTTGAGGGATTTGGGCATGCTCTCAGGTGTGTCTAAACTCAAACTAAGGAATTGGTATGCAAATTTTTATAAAAAAATCATTTTTAGAAAAAGAACTTTGACAAAGAGAAAAGAGTTTTGAAAAGAGAAAAGAACTTTGAAAAGGAAAAAAGGGTGTGGTGCATGCAATTAGCCGAGCTCAAGTAAGTACTCCCAAATTACCCATACAAGTTTATGTTATGTTATGTTTATTAGCCTTATGAGAACAACATGCTATTTTAGGACTAACGATCTAGGAAGGATGCCTTATATGCCTGTTATATGTATCTCAACTCTATGAACCGCATGCTAGTACAGATTAATCAGTGATGGCCTGAATGTGATATGCTTGATTATGTGTACTCGATGCTCGAATGTTGCTTGCTTTGTGCTTTTAGGAGTTCGAGTTATCTTTTACTAACTAGTAAACAAATATGTTGAGTTACATATTGCGAGGACTAAATAATTTCAGAAGGTTAGGTTTAGCCTTATTTCGCAGCTCTCGTTTGAGTCTAACCACTATAGGGTAGAACCTCTCATTCGAAGAATTATCTAGTCTTAGTGATCTATAATAGTATTTGCGAGCTAGTTAGGGGAGATAGCAGGAACTTCTTATGCAGCTGATGGCGGAGAGTGGGTTGGTGATTACCCTAGGGCAAGCCTAGGATGAAGTTAGCATAAGATCAGTAGTAGTAGTAGAAGGGACTTGGTGGAGTCAAGGCAGTTCTTGAGGAAAGTACAGATAGATGTGGAAGGTAGTATGGGCCCGTACTACTGAAAACAGAGGATTCGTACTCGAATCAAGGAAGGCTGAGATGAATCCGAGAAACTTGTAGTATGTGAGATCCCTTGAGATATGATATGTATACTGATGTCTGTTATGGTGTATTTTCAGTATGGTGGTTCTACGCACTAGGCCAGTTAGCACTTTAGGCAGTGGTGAGGGATCAGGCTCGGGCTCTGGAGCCGGCCAGTTGGATGAGCAATTGAAGGAGTTTATTTCGTCTGAGATTACACGCAGCATTCTAGAGCAAATTCCTGTGATCTTTGGATCGGCCAAGGAGGGTATTTTAGAGCTTCTGGATGAGAAGCTGAGCGCTTTCCGCATTAAGATAGCGGCCATGATGGGGTCACGCACACTCACCTTCAGGGAGTTCAGAGCGTGTGGAGCTCCCGACTATCATGGGGCTTGGGACCCCATTGCGAGTACCAAATGGTTGGCGGACGTCACCAATGCATTTCGCACTAGCAGATGTCCCGAGGGGGACAAGGTCCGACTTGCGTCCTGTCTTTAGAAGGACAGTGCACGAGACTGGTGGGAGGAGGTCGGACATGTCATCGGTGATGATGCGGCTCTTGATACCATGACCTGGGCTGAATTCTCAGCTAGGTTTAGAGCCGAGTTTGCACCCGTGATAGAGGTGAAGGAGCTAGCTAGGGAGTTCCAGGATTTACGACAGACGACTGAGACAGTGGCGGAGATTACCGCCAAGTTTAGGGAGATGGCTCTTCTCATTCTACAATATGTGGTGGACGAAGAGATGAAAAAGGCCCGATACCATGAGATGCTGAGGAGTGATATCAGACAGTTTGTGAGCCGGTCCAGCTGCAAGACGCTGGAGGATATGATAGCAAGGGCTCGTGAGAGGGAGATTGATTTGGAGATGGAGAGGAAGAGGAAGCAAGAGGCAGTGTATGGCACGGAGGGCTCGGGCAAAAAGCCCAAGGTAGATTCCCGAGGGAAGGGGCAACAGGGCCGAGGCCGCTGTGGCAAGTGCGACAGGGGGCATGAGGGGCCATGTAGGGCGGGTAGTTCGGGCTGCTTCAAGTGTAGCCGAACTGGACATGTCGGCAGGGATTGTACTGCTACTACAACCACCACTACAGCATCTGATCTGATTTGCTTTCAGTACAATCAGGGGGGACACAAGAAGTCCCAGTGACCGAGTCTAGCATTAGTAGGACAGGTGGTGGCACCCTCTCCTACCACTATGAGGATTACAGACGACCGTCAGGGCCGGGCAGTGGCGCTAGCGGCAAAGGGCAGAGCCTTCCAGTTGACAGCAGAGGAGGCACGTGCAGCCCCTGATGTGGTTACGGGTATGTATCTTCTCCATTATCTCTTTATTATTTTTTATTATTACTCATGTTTGTGTGTTTGTATATAGGATCGTTCTTAGTGAACGACACATCAGCTATGGTACTGTTTGATTCGGGGGCTACCCGATCTTTTGTGTCGCTCGCACTTAGCAAGCGATTTAGTGGAGCTCCGGGGGAGCTGGATTGCCCACTTGATGTAGAGATAGTCGATGATAGGACCATCAGGGTTGCGAGGGTTCATAGAGGATGTACGCTAAAATTATTTGATCAGCAGTTTTTAGTGGATCTGGTTCCTATCCCCCTGCGTGGGAATAAGGTTATAGTGGGTATGGATTGGTTGAGCTCCAATGGGGCAGTGATTGACTGCGAGAAGCAGCTAGTGAGGGTTCATACTCCTAGTGGGGGAGAGCTAGTGATTAAGGGCGAGAGGCCACAACGCGGACTAATTTTATGTTCAGCAGCGTGGGCGAGGCGCCATCTTCAGCAAAGTTACACAGGATACATCGCCTATGTCATGGATACCCGGGATAAGGGTAAGAAGACCGTTGATGATGTACCGGTAGTGTGAGAGTACCCGGATATATTCCCGAAGGATTTACCTGGGGTACCTCCGGAGAGAGAGGTTGAGTTTAGGATTGACCTGGTCCGTGGTGCGGCTCCGATAGCCAAGGCACCATATTGGTTGGCTCCTCCCTAGATGCAGGAGTTGTCTAGGCAGCTACAAGAGCTGCTAGACAAGGGTTTCATCAGGCCGAGCAGTTCACCGTGGGGGGCCCCGATCCTGTTTTTGAAGAAGAAGGACGGGTCACATCATATGTACATAGACTACCGGGAGCTGAACAAGGTAACAGTGAAGAACTGTTACCCACTTCCGAGGATAGATGATTTGTTTAACCAGCTTCAGGGAGCATCTTGGTTCTCCAAGATTGATCTACGGTCAAGATATCACCAGATGCGAGTCAGGGATGATGATGTGCAGAAGACAACTTTTAGTACTCGCTATGGTCATTATGAGTTTGTGGTGATGTCGTTTGGGCTCACCAATGCTCCAGCAGCGTTGATGGACCTCATGAACCGCGTGTGCAGACCGATGCTGGATCGGTCTGTAATAGTCTTCATTGATGACATCTTGGTTTACTCCAAGAATCAGGAGCAGCATGAGGAGCACCTGAGGGAGGTGCTGGAGACATTGAGGAAGGAGAGACTTATTGCGAAGTTCTCCAAGTGTGAGTTCTGGTTGCGCGAGGTGCAGTTCCTTGGGCATCTTGTCAACCAGAAGGGTATTCTGGTCGATCCAGCCAAGATAGAGGCCGTGATGCAGTGGGAAATTTCGAGGTCTCCAACTGAGATTCGGAGTTTCCTGGGTTTGGCAGGGTATTACAGGAGATTTATTCCGGACTTCTCCAAGATTGAAGTTCTGTTGACCCAACTGACCAAGAAGTCAGTAGTTTTTCGCTGGGGACCTGAGCAGCAGACAACCTTTGAGAAGCTCAGGCAACGATTGTGCGAGGCTCCGATTCTCACTCTGCCAGAGGGTGTAGATGACTTCGTAGTTTACTGTGATGCTTCGATCACAGGCATGGGAGCAGTATTGATGCAACGGGGTCATGTGATAGCTTATGCCTCGACACAGCTGAAGCCTCACGAGGCTAACTATCCGACGCACGATTTAGAGTTGGGGGCTGTGGTGTTCGCCCTCAAGATTTGGCGGCATTACCTCTATGGGGTCCGTTGTATCATTTACACAGATCACAAGAGTTTGAGATACGTCATGGATAAGTTGAATTTGAACATGAGGCAGCGTCGGTGGTTAGATGTGGTTAAGGATTACGATTGTGAGATCCTTTACCACCAGGGCAAGGCCAACGTAGTGGCCGACGCACTGAGCCGCAAGGCGATAGTGGCCCCGATTCGAGAGATCTGTCTGAGGATGACAATGATTACTCCACTACTGAAGTAGATCCGAGAGGCGCAGATTGAGGGCCTGAAGGAGGAGCGCCGGAAGTGCGAGCGGATTATAGGCCAAGTGGCCTCCTTCGATTATGACAGTCGTGGGTTGTTGACCCTGCTTGGGAGGGTCTGGGTACCGTACTGGGGTGGAGTACGGCAGATACTAATGGACGAGTCCTACAAGTCCAGATTCTCTATCCATCCTGGGGCGACGAAGATGTACAGTGACTTTCGACCCGATTACTGGTGGCCCTGCATGAAGCGGGAGGTAGCCTGGTATGTAGAGAAATGCTTGACCTGCAGGAAGGTCAAGGCAGAGCACCAGAGGCCTCACGACAAGATGCAGCCGTTAGACATCACCGTGTGGAAATGGGAGGACATTAGTATGGATTTTATCACTAAGCTTCTCAGGACCGCACGTGGTGTTGATGCGATTGGGTCATCATGGATCGGTTGACCAAGAGCGCCCACTTCATACCGATCCAGGAGAGCATATCGGCCGAGAAGTTGGCCAAGATTTATGTTCGAGAGGTAGTGGCACGTCATGGAGTGCCTGTCTCGGTGGTGTCAGACCGAGATGTCCGTTTTACTTCCATATTTTGGAAGCGGTTTCATGACGAGATAGGTACTCGTCTCCACTTCAGCACCGCTTTTCACCCCCAGACGTACGGACAGAGCGAGAGGACGATTCAGACTCTCGAGCACATGCTTCGCGCATGTGTTTTGGATTTCGGTGGCAGTTGGGATACGTATCTTCCGTTAGCGGAATTTTCGTATAACAACAGTTACCACGCCAGTATAGACCGACCTCCCTTCGAGATGCTCTACGGGAGGAAGTGTAGGACCCCAATCTGTTGGGGTGAGGTTGGTCAGAGGGTAATGGGGAGTACGGAGGTAGTACTTAAGACCACCGAGCGGATCCAGCAGGTTCGGAGCAGGCTCAAGACCGCTCAGAGTCGGCAAAAGAGTTACGCCGACAAGCGGCGTTCAGACTTGGAGTTTCGGGAGGGCGACATGGTTCTCCTGAAGGTGTCGCCTTGAAAGGGTGTCATACAATTCCGGAAATGGGGCAAGCTAGGCCCCAGGTATATCGGCCCCTTCCGAGTCATAGCCCGGGTGGGCAAGGTAGCGTACAGACTGCATCTTACCACCGAGCTCAGCCAGATCCACAACACTTTCTGTAACGACCCAATTTTTCAAAAGGAATTTTTCATTTTTGATTAGTTAAAACACATTTCCATAAGCCACGAAATCCAAATACAATTGTTTTCAAAACCATGTCAATTACAATTTTATTTCAAAATATCAGAGAGTCCCATCAAATGCCTGAGAGAGTGCCCGCCGCGCCATCAAGCCTTGCCCTTTCCCTTGGGCTCAGAAGTACCTGAAACAAATCCACAAACTGTAAGCCAATGCTTAATGAGTCCTCTAGAGCATACCCCACTCACAATCCACAATCCACATATCATATTAGCTATAAAGCTACACATATCATATAAGCCATGCATACAATATATAAGAATGCCGTGGGCTCCCCCCAGGGTCTTATACCTTCGTGCGATGGGCTCCCCCCCTTGGTCATTTCCTAGGAATGCCATGGCCTCCCCCACATGGTCTTGTATCCAACTGCCACGGGCTCCCCCGGGATCTTCCATGCATATCACATATATAATCAACTAGCATATCATATATCATAGAGGTATCTATCATACTACCTAACACATACATAAGCATATAAGGATGCCGTAGGCTCCCCCTAGGGTCTTATACCATCATGTCATGGGCTCCCCCACATGGTCTTCACCTAGGAATGCCACAGGCTCCCCCACATGGTCTTATATCCGACTGCCACGGGCTCCCCGGGGGTCTTCCATGCAATAACATACATAATCACTAGCATACCACTTAGCATAAAGCTAACTATCATACCACATTTCTCTACTACAACTAGTGTAACTGTAACATCCCAAAATTCAAGAGCAAAAAATTCATTTTAATTAAGTTATTATATAAAACCAACAGTATAAAAACATTCATAATAATATCTCATGTCAAAACCAAAGTGTTAATAATTAAAACATATTATCATAAAACCATATCAAAGTGTAATCCCAAAGATCTCATGTGCGGAAAACATAGTGTGATGCGCTGCGATCAAGCCGTCCCCTTTCCTTTGAAAACGAAGTACCTGAAACCAAAACTGTAAACCGTAAGCACGAAGCTTAGTGAGTTCCCCCATCATAGCACATACCATACCAATCACATACTGTCGGGCATATCTGGGTGCCCGGCCTACCCTGTCAGGCATATCTGGGTGCCCGACCTACCCTGCTGAGCATACCGGGGTGCTCAACCTACCCCACTGTCAGGCATATCTGGGTGCCCGACCTACCCTCCGGTCTATCTCAATCGGTTACAGGGACTATTTCACCCCTACCACTACCACATAATAACGTAACATAACATAAACATACTGTATAGCATAGTTGGGTACTAGACTACCCCTTTCGGCCCTATCGACCGGTAACCAGGGACTATTCCCCCTACTACCACTACCACATAACAACATATCATAAACATACTGTCAGACATATCTGGGGTACTAGACAACCCCTTTCAACCCTATCGACCGGTAACCAGGGACTATTCCCCCTACTACCACTACCACATAACAACATATCATAAACATACTGTCAAGCATATCTGGGGTGCCTGACCTACCCTTCGGTCCTAACAATCGTAATACGGGGACTATTCCCCATACTGCAACTATCACATAACATCATATCAAGCTAGCACATAAAACACATCAGGTAGTAGCAATCCTAGATAATTATCACAAAGACAATCATCTATCATACAACTCCTACTAGTGGGCCGCAATTGTGGCCATAGACCCACCACTACTGGAAGGTAACTCACCTCACATTGTTGAAGTCCCGTAGATATAACCCCAGCTACTGGATGACAGGTTCCCAAACTGTCAACATCAAAATAACACCCAATTAATAATTGGGTTCCAACACATAACCATAAGTCCATGCTTGGGGTAAACAACTGCTTTACCCCAATCTTAGCTTGATCCAAGCCCAAGGCCCAATCCAAAGGCCCAAAAGTCAACTATGAGTCAAAGCCCAACATATGGCCTAATTTTCCAAATTGGGCCCAAAATTTTACATGGTCTTATTCTAAGGCCCAACCATTTATTCCAGTCCAACATTTGACATTCTAATAGCCCAATATGATATAATTATTAAGGCCCAAACTATGGCCCGATTTTCCAAATTGGGCCCAAACCTTCATATGGGCCTTACCCTAAAGCCCATCAAAATATTCTGATCCATTTGATTGTTCTTGGATGACCTATTACTAGCCCAATCACCAAAGCCCAACAGAAGGGCCCAACATAAAGCCCAAGTGAGATTAAGGTTTCACATAAAATGACAATTAGGGTTAAGTATTTCTCACTTAACCCATTAAGGACTTAATCCATTAAATACATTACTCTACTAGATAAATCATATGGTGTGATTGGGTGTCACAATTCCAATTCCAATGGCCCAAAAGTGGGTCTCGATAAGTCCAAGCCCATAAATCCAATATTAGGGTTTTCTAAACCCTAGTTAGGGTTTCCAACCCCATCTTAGCCCAATAGGCCCAATAGCTAGGTCTTTTGATCAATTAGGGTTCATTAGTCCCATTAGTCACATGTTTGGGCTTTTAGGTCAATTAGGGCTTCATTGGGCCCATTAGGGTTTCATTAGGCCCACTAGGTTTTATTAGGCCCATTAGGGTTTTAGTCCCTTTGTCCAAACATCCCAAACGAGTCACAATACAAACGAGGCACACCGCCACCCGACACGGCAGCCGGTGGCAGCAGGAGGCGGCAGCCACCACCTCATGGTGGTGGTTTCGAGTTTTCTTATTATTATTACAGCATCGGTTACAATATTACAATGACAAAAATACCAACTGGACACACACACACACCCACTAAAACATACACATACGGTGGCACATGGTGGCAGCCACCACCTCACGGAGGTGGAGTAGTGGGAGTCATAAGGTTGGCGGCTGTAAAAACGTTTCTAAGGGTTAGGGTTTTGGATGGGGGTGACGGGTTATATACCCCGATCACCCATAAACTTATTTTCATAATGCCACAAATGGCCCCTCCCCTTCACATTTTCTTTCAAAGTCAGTCCATATTTTACTCTTTTAACCCCTGCCTTCAAAACTCTTTACAAATTGAGTCAGAATTTTTACCAAACAACCCCTCCCCCTACAAATCCTTTTCAGATTAGATCCAGAATTTACTCTTTAGCCCTCATCATTCAAATTTCATTTCAATTTAGATCCAATGATCAAACTTCAGCCAAGTTAACATTTTTAGTCCCTCCTCCTCTCATTCTTTTCAACTTAAGTTCCAATAATTACCATAGAGCTCCTGTCTTTATAAATATTTATAACCTGAATCCGGATTTTACACTTTTAACCCCCAATTTCTAAAATTATGACGATTAGCTCCTCGATACCAACACCTTGCTATATAATTATTGATTTTAGGGCTACTATATATTCATTATTGTTTATTTATTTATTAAATAAACGGGGTGTTACAGTAACACATATCATAAAATAGGCCGACCTTGGTGCCGTAGACCCATTGGTATGGTGAGAAGACTCACCTTGTCTGCTGAATCTGAAAGCTGCTCTCCTAACACTCCGTAACCTCCCGTGCTGATCAATAATAACATTACTCAAGGTTATGACTGAACACAATCCAAACCCAAAGTCCTTTCACAATGGCCCAAAAGTCCCCCTTTGCTAATGGGCCCAAAGTCCATGTCCAATATCATTAATGGGCCTCATGGCCCAATAAAACCCAACCATAGAATCCATGGCCCCTAACAGATAAGTGGGCATACTAATTCAAAACATGACCAGACCCAATGACTAATTAAGGCCCAAAAGCTTACAAGCTCAAAATAAGTCCAAATCCATCTGTTGTGCGTACGCCTAGCGTACCACCATGGTACGCGCAACGTACTAAGTCCCTGGGCCGTAGGCGCTGCGTACGCTAAGTTACGCCCAACGTACTAACATATTAAGCACTTCTTCCATTAAGTGCTTAATACTCGATTTCCTCATGTTCAATAGTCAGATCTAAGCTCATTAAGACGTCCTAGGGCATAAAGTTGGCAACTTTATGACATTGCATCTCTCATATGTTCCCAACAACCCATTAAGACCTTTCCAAGGGTCTTAATCCATGCACGATGTCAAAACACCCATCAAGACTTCATTTTTATGCTATGAACGGACCAAAGGACCTCAGATCTAACCTTTTCAGCGTCTGGAGTTGCTCAACTCTCAAGCAAGAGGTCCAAAATCAACTAAAGGGGAAAAAAATAGAAAACCCTAGCTAGATCTAATGAATAAGATGGCAAGATTAAAACTTTATACCTCCAGAAGCTCCTTAAGGTGAACTAGATGTAGATTCTTGAAGCCCAAAGCCACTCCAAGCTTGCTTTAGCAACTCCTCCTTCTTGAATGGACACTAAAATGGTCACAAATGCACTCATTATGCTCAAAACACACTCTCAAATGATTCTAGGGTTTTTAGGGACGTTTGAAGGCGAAAGAGGCTGATTAGGGTGAGGCTCAAATGAGACAAGGATGCCTAAATCAGGCTCAAGTCCGGAAATTAGGGTTTGGACATCCGTCACGTACGCCCAATGTACTTCTGGTACGCCCAACGTATATGCTGCCCCTCCGCGATCATTAATACATAGTACGCTAAGCGTACCCATGAGTACTCCCAACGTACTTAAGGGACTTCTTATGAAACATTTTAAATTTTCAAGGGCTTCAAAGGAAATACTTGATTTAGAGTGTTACAACTCTCCCCCACTTGAACTAGACTTCGTCCTCGAAGTCCGTAGATGCAAACAGATCAGGGTAATGCTCCCGCATCCCCTCCTCCGACTCCCATGTCCATTCGGAGCCCCTGCGGTGCTGCCATTGCACCTTTACTAGCTTCACTTCCTTGTTCCGAAGACCTTTGGTCTTCCTATCCAAAATCGCAACGAGCCTCTCAATGTAGTTTAGGCTCTCATCTACCTGAATGTCGTCCAAAGAGACGACCGCGACCTCGTTCGTGATACACTTCCGAAGCTGTGACACATAGAAAGTGTTGTGAATCTGGCTAAGCTCATCCGGTAGCTCCAAGCGATATGCTACCTTGCCCACCCGGGCCGTAATCCTGAAACGGCCTATATATCGTGGCCCTAACTTTCCCTTCTTTCAAAACCTGATGACCCCCTTCCAGGGTGACACTTTCAATAGCACGAAATCCCCCACCTGGAATTCAAGATCCGATCGCCACCGGTCGGCATAAACTTTCTGACGGCTCTGCGCGACTCGCAGCTGGTCGCTCACCTGCTGAATCAGCCCGGTAGTCTTGAGCACCACCTCAATGCTCCCCATGACTCGGTGTCCAACCTCATCCCAGCAAACCAGACTCCTACATCTCCTACCGTACAACAGCTCAAATGGAGGTCGGTCGATACTGGCATGATAACTATTGTTGTATGAAAACTCTGCCAGTGGAAGGTACATATCCCAACTCCCTCCAAAATCCAACACACATGCTCGCAACATATCCTCCAGTGTCTGGATCATCCTCTCGCTCTGGCCATCTGTCTGAGGGTGGTACGCTGTATTAAAACGCAGCTGAGTGCCCAGTTCCTCGTGGAACTTCGTCCAGAACCTGGATGTAGACCGACCATCCCTATCAGAGACTACCGACACTGGTACCCCGTGTCTAGCCACCACCTCTCGCACATAAATATCCGCCAACTTCTAGGCGGATATGCTCTCAGAGATCGGAATAAAGTGGGCACTCTTCGTCAATCTGTCTACGATCACCCATATAAAGTCCACACCCTTTTCCGTTCTCGGTAACTTCGTAATGAAGTCCATAGTGATCTCTTCCCACTTCCACATGGGAATGGGTAGCGGCTGAAACTTGCCATGAGGCCGCTGATGCTCGTCCTTGACCTTCCTGCAGGTCAAGCACTGCTCCACAAACCAGGCGATCTCCCGCTTCATGCAGGGCCACCAGTAACTCAGTCTCAAGTCTCTATACATTTTTGTAGCTCCTGGATGTATAGAGAAATTGAACTTGTGCGCTTCCTCTAATATCTTCTGCCTCACTCCTCCAGTCACCGGTACCCATACCCGGCCACACTGTATCAAAAGACCACGACTATCCTTAACAAACAAAGGATACTGCCCCTGAATTCCATCTATCTTCCAATTCTACTTCTTCACCCCCTCGACCTGAGCCTCCTTGATCATATCCAACAATGGAGAGATCACAGTCATCCTCAAACAAACATTCCCGTTCGGGGAACTTGCCACCTTGCGCTCAAAGCATCAGCCACCACGTTGGCCTTCCCGGGGTGGTATAGGATCTCACAATCATAGTCCTTCAACACGTCCAACCACCTCCTCTCTGTCGCATGTTGAGGTTCTGCTGATCCATCAAATACTTCAAACTCTTATGATCAGTATATATGGTGCACCTCACCCCATACAAGTAATGCTTCCAAATCTTGAGGGAAAATACCACTGCCCCCAATTCCAGGTCGCGAGTGGGGTAATTCGCCTCATGAGGCTTCAACTGCCTCGAGGCGTAAGCTATCACATGCCCCCTCTGCATCAGTACCACACCTAACCCTAAAATCGATGCGTCACAGTACACCACCAAATGATCTAATCCCTCGGGTAGTACTAGAATCGGAGCCTCGCATTACCTCCGTCTCAGGTTCTCAAAAGCCAACTGCTGATCCGTACCCTATCAAAATGTCACATTCTTCTTGGTCAAGCGGGTCAAGGGCACAACAATCTTGGAGAAATCCTGGATAAATCTCTGATAATAGCCCGCTAGGCCCAAGAAGCTACGGATCTCGGAAGTATTCTTCGGTACTTTCCACTACATCACTTCCTCTACCTTAGCTGGACTAACGGAAATACCCTATTGGTTGCTGATGTGCCCCAAAAACTGTACCTCCTGCAGCCAAAAATCACACTTGGAGAACTTAGAGTAGTACTACAATCGAAGCCTCGCATAACCTCCGTCTCAGGGTCTCAAAAGCCAACTGTTGATCCGTACCCCATCGAAATGTCACATTCTTCTTGGTCAAGCGGGTCAAGGGCACAACAATCTTGGAGAAATCCTGGATAAATCTCTGATAATAGCACGCTAGGCCCAAGAAGCTACGGATCTCGGAAGCATTCTTCGTTACTTCCCACTACATCACTTCCTCTACCTTAGCTGGACTAACCGAAATACCCTACTGGTTGCTGATGTGCCCCAAAAACTGTACCTCCCGCAGCCTCTCCGCCCTCAGGGTCTCCAATACCTCCCTCAGATGCTGCTCGTGCTGCTCCTTAGTCTTAGAGTAGACCAAAATATCATCAATAAAAACGATCACCGACCGATCCAGCATCGGTCTACACATCCTGTTAATGAGATCCATGAACGTTGATGGGGCATTGGTGAGCCCAAATGGCATCACCACAAACTCATAATGCCCATACCGAGTCCTGAAAGCTGTCTTCGATATATCCTCATCCCGAATCCTCATCTGATGGTATCACGGCCGCAGGTCAATCTTGTAAAACTAAGACGCAACCGGTAGCTGATTGTACACATTATCAATCCTCGGTAGCGGATAATGGTTCTTCACCGTTAGTTTGTTGAACTCTCGATAATCAATGCACATCCTGTGTGATCCATCCTTCTTTTTCAAGAACAGAATCGGAGCTCCCCACGGGGAACTGCTCGGACGGATAAACCCCCGGTCTAGCAGCTCCTGAAGCTGCGTAGATAGCTCCTGCATCTCGGGCGATGCTAGCCAGTATGGTGCCTTCGCTATCGGAGCGGCACCCGACATCAAATCAATGCGAAACTCAACCTGCCTCTCCAGAGGCACTCCTGGTAACTCTTCGGGAAAAACATCCCGAAATACCTGTACAACCGACACACTGACCACATCTGTAGTAGTCCTAACCCTCGTATCCAAGATATAAGCCAGAAATCTCGTACATAGCCACTGCAGAAATCTCCTTGCCCTCGTAGCCGAACATAGGGTCGGCCCCTGCGAGGCCCTCTCACCATGTATAACCAGTTCTTCCCCACTTGGGGTTTGAACCCTTACTAACCGACGCTCGCAGTCGATCATGGCCCCATTGGCCCCCAACCAATCCATCCCGACAATCACTTTCAGCCCCCGCAACGGTATCGGAACCAAGTCAAGGCGAAATCTCTCTCCAAGCACATTCAGGACACAGTCCTGATACACCCTCGCAGCACTCACAGTGCGGTTCTCAGCAATCTCTACCTCAAGCGGGGAATCCAAAGTTACATCCCGAAACTTCTTGCTAAGTGCAAGTGACACGAACGATCGGGTAGTGCCCGAATCAAACAAAACATGAGCCGACATACCATTGGCCAAAAAGGTCCCTATACATAAACACAATGCACATATAATCAATACAAATAAATAGAGAGCAGAGAAGAATAAACAAGTACTAGCCACAACGTATGGCGCTGCCCAAGCCTCCTCGGTAGTCAGCTGAAATGCGCGGCTCTTCACCGCTAGAGCATCCGCCTTAGCAGGGCGGCCATCCGTAATCCTCATCGTGGCGGGCACAGGCGCCGCCACTGCTCCTCCCCCTCCCTACAACCTCAGACAATCCGCCTTTTTATGGCTAGTCTAGTTGCAGTGGAAACATATCAAGCCCTTCTTGGGGCAATCCCTGCTCAAGTCGCCCTATTGGCCACATGCGTAACACCCTGAGCTTGCTGTACGACAAGTCCCACCGTACAATTTACTACACTTGGCACACCGTCCCCGACCCTGTTGACCCCTGCTGGAAGTTTCTGAGGTCATAGGCTTTTTAGCCTGACCCACCGGTGCATGTTCATGCTCCGGCTTCCGCTTGCTGCGGAAGTCCAACTGCATCTCCCTCTCACGTGCCTTCTCTACCATCTCATTCAGGGTTTTGCACCCTGTAAAGCTCACCAACTCCCGGATATCATCCCTCAGCATGGAATGATATCTCATCCTCCTCATGTCCTTATCTGTAGCATATTGTGGGATCAACAACGCTTGCTCCCGAAATTTGGCGGTGATCTCCGCTATAATCTCGGTGGTCTGCTGGATCTCCTGGAACTCCCTCACCATCCGTTGCACCTCAATAGCTGGTGAAAAATCCAAGTCAAATCTGTTGGATAAGGTGTCTAAGTCCATAACTATATTTGGTATGTACTTGACCCGACCCGGCATGGTCCATTTGGGTTGCACTTCACCAAAAGAATTTGTATGTATAATCTTTTGAGAATAGTATATTTATGATTTATTAATATATTATAAATTATAATATATTAATATGAAATCATATTATTTAATTAGTATTGAACAAGAATTAATTTGGAATTAATTTATTCATCAAAGGAGACTAATTAAATATGGACTCTTATATATATATAGAATGGGCCAATGTTCATTTAGGATGGGCTAAGCTTGCATGGAAGTCCATGGATAGTCCACGGAGCTTTTAACCCATGGATCCTATGGAAATGAAAGGTCATGGGTATTAGGGCTTACATGGATGTAACCCTAATCCACCATACTATATAAAGAGGTCTTTGACACATGAAATGGCACTAGTGTGTGTGAGAACAAAGGTGGGCCGATTTCTATAAGTGCATACTATTCTCTCAAGTTTTTCCAAGTTGTGTGGTTATTTCTGATTCCACTTGAGGCATCCACATTATTGGTGCTAGGCTCTCAAAACTCCAAGCAATCAACCACAAGCAAAAGGTATGTTCTTCTACTAGATTTTATGTTTCAAGTACCCCATAACATGCTAGTTAGGTTGAGAACATGGGAAAAATCAAATTTGCATGTTTATTAGAGAAAACATAGATCCAAGGTTTCTAGGGTTGCATGTACACCATAGGAGTGTTAGAATGCTCAAATCCCATCAGTGGTATCAGAGACTAGGCTTGTTTTCATTATACTTGATGCAAATTGCTGAAAAGAGTCGAAAATCTGCTCACTGTTCAGTGGACTCGCCGAGTCCATGGGGGGACTCGACGAGTCCAAGTGAAAACTCATCCTACTTGTCAAGTAGGTTCTTGCACTCGGGGAGTAGGAGGCCCACAGTGCTGATTTCCGAGTTTTGTTGTTGGAAATGGACTAGAATCATTACCCTAAACTGTTTTGGACTTATAAAATCTGTTTTTGATGCGGTAATGATTATGCTGATCCATTTTCAAAGGTTATTATCAAAGTTTCAATTCTTATATATGTTTATATGATTCTTGAAATTATTAATATGAATGTTCATGCTTATGAGTTTTAGTAGATCATAGGAATTATTTGCAAATAGTTTGTTAGTGTAATTCTTGATCTAAATGCCAATTAATGGACTCCATAACTTGTCCTCAAGTTATGGAATTCCAAAAGTCTCTTCTTTAAAACCATTAAAACTCATAAGTTATAGAAATGAAAAGTCTTGAATACTTTCAAAACTTTCCCTCAAGTCTTGGAAGTTGTAAAGTCTCACACATACTTTAATTCCAATCCTTAGAGTTTTAAAAAGTTTAAAATTCAACCCTTATACTTTATAGTATTATAAGTTAATAATATATATATATATATATATATATATATATATATATATATATATATATATATATATATATATATATATATGTGTGTGTGTGTGTGTATGTATAAGATCAATTCAGTCTTACCGTTAGTAGGCCTCATTCACGAGGCTGGTCTATAAGGGGGGTATAAGGTTGTTGCCTATAAAATGACAGCTTAATGGGTGTCCACTCTCACCCACCGCTTCCTTGACTGGTGGAGGGTCGTTAGCCGAACGGGTTGGGCAAGGACTATACTTCTCATTAAAAGTATAATGATAAAGTAACTAAACCTTTTATAAATTCCCAATCTTAGTTACTTTAGGAAAATGTGAATTTGGTGTTAACCCATAAAATTACACTTTGTACCTTACCAAGTCGTTAGTGGAGCGTGTGTTGTTAACCGGCACACTAACATGGTCTAGTAAGTGTAGAAAAGGGTAACTTAATGTTTATCATAGATCGGTGGAGCGCGTGTGGTTAACCGGCACATCGATTAGGTGATAAAGTTAATGGTACCAAGTTAATTTGCATGATTATTCAGACCTTGTTTGTGATCCTCGACATCACAGTCACAAACTTGAGAGGGCACAATCGAGATTTAAACATGCCATTGAAAAGTTCAATGAATCTCAAAAGAATCTAGGAGTTTCAATCCAATTAAAACCTAATAATTTATTTCGTTTTTCATGGTGGAAATTGGTGAATCGTCATTCGCCTACCTTCAAATAGTTTATAGCTTGGATTACGGCATCCCTCTTCGAAGTTATAAAATATTGTGTTGGGTCCTAGCCTTAATATTACATTTGGGTGTCTAATTAAGGATTCTATATCTAATCTAAACTTGTCTTTCTTCTTTTTCTGATGGCTTCCAACAATGCTGCTTCTGGCTTAAACCCAACAAGCTCCTTCTCTCTCATGAACCTTTGTGGGAGAGTCATATTTGATGGTTTAAACTTTAATGATTGGATCAGGAACATCAGGATGGTCACGCGTTACGAGGACAATGAATATATCCTTGACAAGGAGCTGAAAGAAATTGATGAGTCTACTGCTACTCCACAGGAGATCGCTGACTTTAGGACTCATGAGAGAGATGCCACCAAGGTGGCACGTATCATGTTGGCTACAATGACAGCTGAACTCCAGAAGTCCCATGAGGACTTTTACCCTTTTGAGATGCACATGGACCTGATGGACAGATACCATAAGAGTTCTCGTCAAGATAGGTATGAAATCATCTCTTCCATGATAACAACCTGAATGAAGGATGGTGAACCCATCACGGGCCACATGCAGAAAATGCAAAGGTTTGTGGACCATTTGCTGAAGTTGAATTGAACTTCCCCGAGGAGTTGGCTATTGACATCATATTGCACTCCTTACCTACTTGTTATGATCAGTTCCGAATGACCTATCATATGAACAAGGAGGAGGTCACACTCAGCAAGCTTCAAGGACTTTTGAAGACCACCGAAAGTGGTCTCAAAGGTAAATTGGTTGTCACCACTCCCACTCCTAACACCGCCCCTGTTTTGGCAATCGGGAAAAGTAGAGGGAAGAAGAGGAAGACCCCTTCGAAGGGTACCAAGGGAAATTCTCTTGATGGCTCCTCTTCTTGTGGAACGAAAGGTGGTTCTGTCACTCCTTCTTCCAACCCAAAGGAAGCTGAATGCTTCTATTGTCATAATAAGGGGCACGGGAAACGAAACTGCCCCAAGTACATGGAAGATGTTAAGGATGGGAAGGTCAAACCTACCCATGCAAGTATTTATACTATATTGTCTAATAACTCACCGCATACTAATTCTTGGGTCCTTGATACAGGTTGTGGTATTCATATATGTTCTGATTTGCAGGGCCTAAGAAGAAGTGAGGATGTGGAGCAAGAAAAGATAAACTTGATCATGGGGAATAGGAAAGCTTCACATGTGACCAAGGTTGGAGTTTATTCTTTGTTGCTAAGTAGTGGGTTAATGTTAGATTTGAATAAGTGTTGTTAGTCATCTGAAATGGCGAGAAATATTATCTCTTTTCACGGTTTGTACAAACAAGGGTTTACCTTTTCATTTGATAATGAATGTGGTGGTATTAATGCTTTTTATAATAATGTTCTTTATTTTAAAGCATTACAATGTGATGGTGTTTATGAAACTGTGTCGGTTGTAGGCAACTTAGGAAATAAGGTGTTGCATATCGATTCTTCCACTAGTTTGGATAAGGCATCCTTGTGGCATTGTCGTCTTGGACATGTCAAAAAGAAGTGCATAGGCCAACTCCAAAAGGCTGGAGTCTTGGAGTCATTTGACTTAAGGTTAGATGATAGTTGCGAATTTTGTTTACTTGGAAAAATGACTAAGTCACCCTTCACTGGTACTTGTGCTAGGGGTGAAGGTTTGTTGGACCTCATACACACAAATGTGTATGGACCCTTCAGAACCGCCACAAGGGATGCTAACCGCTTCTATGTGACTTTTACTGATGATTACAGTAGATATGGTTATGTCTACTTTATCATGCATAAATCAGACCTTTGACAAGTTCAAAGAGTTTAAACAGGAAGTGGAGAATCAGCTGGGTAGGAACATTAAGATGCTTCGATCCGATCTAGGTGGAGAGTATCTTAGTACAGAGTTCCTTGACTATCTTAAGGAATGTGGAATTGTTTCACAATTGAAACCTCCCAGGACACCACAGCTTAAAGGTATGGCTGAGAGGCGCAATCGAACCTTGTTGGACATGGTTTGTTCCATGATGAGTCGAGCTTCGTAACCAATCTCATTCTGGGGGTATGCCTTAGAGACTGCCGCCCATATCCTTAATCTAGTCCCTACCAAGAAGGTTGCCAAAACACCTCACAAAATGTAGACTGGGAAAGTTCCCAATTTAGACCACATCAAGATTTGGGGTTGCGAGGCTTTCGTGAGGCGCGAGACTCACGACAAGCTCAAACCTCGAAGTGAGCGATGTATTTTCATCGGCTGCCCATAGAAATCCTTTGGTTACCTCTTCTACAGACCCAATGATAATGTGGTCTTTGTGGCAAGGAGAGGGGTCTTTCGCGAGAGAGAATTTATAAGCCAAGGAAACAGTGGGAGGCAAATTGACCTTGAAGAGCTTCGAGAGTCAAGTGGTGAAGGAACCTCAAACCCTAGCAATCAAACTGAGGAGAAAACTCCTGTTGAACCAACTGATGAGTCTGTGCCTCTGAGGCGTTCCACTAGAGTTAGGAATGCACATGAGCATTACTATGGTTTCCATATTACTGCGGAAGGTGATACATTTATCAGTGATAGTAAACTGGTAAATTTGGATGAACCTAACATCTATAAGGAAGCCATGGCAGGCCCCGAGTCTGCTAAATGGAAAGAGGCTATGGACAGTGAGATTCTGTCCATGTATGACAATCAAGTTTGGAACTTGGTTGACAATGTACCGGGTCGTAAGACAGTCGGGTGCAAATGGATCTTCAAGAAGAAGACCGACATGGATGGAAAAGTACACACTTATAAGGCGCGACTGGTTGCGAAGGGCTTCACTCAAACTCAGGGAGTTGACTATGATGAAACCTTCTCACCAGTAGCTAAGATTAAGTCGATTAGGGTTATGCTAGCCATTGCTGCATTTCATGATTATGAAATATGGCAAATGGATGTCAAAACCGCTTTCCTTAATGGAAAGTTGGCTGAGGATGTTTACATGAGTCAGCTAGAGGGTTTTGTCAATGCAGAGTACCCTGATAGAGTGTGCAAGCTTGAGAAATCCATTTATGGATTGAAACAAGCATCTCGCAGCTGGAATCTTTGTTTTGATGAGAAAGTCAAAGAGTTTGGCTTTTCGAGAAGCAAAGATGAGTCTTGTGTATATGTCAGAGCTAGTGGGAGTATAGTTTGCTTTTTGGTACTGTATGTCGATGAAATACTACTCATAGGAAATGACATTCCAACTTTGCAGGAGATTAAGTCCTGGCTTGGGAAGTGTTTCACTGTGAAGGACCTTGGAGAAGCTACCTATATCCTAGGTATAAGGATATTGAGAGAAAGGAGTAAAAGACTAATTGGACTTACTCAGAGCACTTACTTGAAGAAGGTGTTGAAAAGGTTCAATATGCAGAATTCCAAGAAAGGTGATTTACCGATCCAAAGCAATGCCAAACTGAGCAACGCTCAGAGTCCGAGTACAGAGGCTGAGATAGCTGAGATGAGTCGATTACCATATGCTTTTGATGTTGGCTCGATCATGTATGCTATGACTTGTACCCGCCCTGATGTGACCTTTGCTTTGAGCATGGTCAGCAGATATCAGGGGAATCCTGGCAAGGCTCACTGGACTGCGGTGAAGAACATTCTCAAGTACCTGCAGAGGACTAAGGACTGGGTCCTTACCCATGGTGGGAGTGATGACTTGAGAGTAGTGGGGTATATTGACGCTAGCTTTCAGACTGATAGGGATAATTTCCGCTCTCAGTCGGGCTGGGTCTTTACCATGAATGGAGGAGCGATTACTTGGAAAAGTTCCAAGCAGGAGACAATAGCTTATTCGACATATGAATCAGAGTACATAGCAGCGAGTGAAGCGGTGAAGGAGGCGATATGGCTGAGGAACTTCATCGGAGACCTTGGAGTTGTACCAGCTATAAAGGATCCTATGGCGATTTTCTATGACAGCAATAGTGCGGTGGCCTTAGCCAAGGAACCGAGAGATCATGGCAGATCCAGACACATTGACAGAAAATATCACTTCATAAGACACAAGATAGAAGAAGGACTCATCGTGGCAAAGAGGGTATCGTCAGAAGAGAACCCAACAGATCCCCTCATGAAGGGACTGACTAGGGTTAGGCATTCGCAACATGCGAGGCGCATCGGGCTGAAGGACGATATTAGTTTTACAGATTAGATAGCTATTTTTGAAACTTGTAAAATGTAATTGACATTTGATGATTAAATAAAAGTTGTTGTTTATTTATAAGTAAGGTGTTTCTATCTTGTGTCAATCGTTTACTATTGTTTCAACTTTGCATGTTTTGACTTCCAGAATAATTACTTTATTCAAACTCTCCACAGTCAGTCGTACTTTGGAAGTAGGTATGAATCAAGACTGTCATGAATTGGGCTTGTAGATGTCTAAGGTGGTTGGACATAGCAAAAGTTGCTACAACATTCATGAGTGCTCATAAGTTCTAAGTATTGGATTAAACCCACGCTCACTTGTATCACTTCATGGAATTTATCTCAAGTGATAGTGAGACGGTAATATCATATAAGTCTTCAAACCTAGAGATACGAGTTGTTGACTATAAGTTGGTTGTGCATTGATTGTACGAAAACACATCAGTAACTTGATGTTATAAAACATGCCTTTGTGTATGATTCAAAAAGTAGTAGTACAAGCATATGAGTCGATGTTTATCTGTTCCTTTTAATCCTTGGAGGATTAGAAGCGATATCTGGGCCCCTCGATGATTTTGTTTTGACCTATGTGTCGGGCCCAGTCAGATCCAAATTGATGTGTTCAGTTTAGTTCTATGTCAAACAAATCGGAAATCGGGAAACAAACTGCTGGAAAATAAGTACGACGTTGTTCCATGTATTTGTCCAGCTGATATCTAGAACAGAGGATTATATGATCACCTATCTAAAATGGCACTTCATAGTTCAACAGAGTTTTAAGAGCTACGATTGTTGGTCGGTTCCTGAAGTCATACTTGCAACTATAGTTATCTGACTTATCCAAGTGGGAGACTGTTGGATAAGGTGTCTAAGTCCATAACTATATTTGGTATGTACTTGACCCGACCCGGCATGGTCCATTTGAGTTGCACTTCACCAAAACAATTTCTATGGATAATCTTTTGAGAATAGTATATTTATGATTTATTAATATATTATAAGTTATAATATATTAATATGAAATCATATTATTTAATTAGTATTGAACAAGATTTATTTTGGAATTAATTTAGTGATCAAAAGAGACTAATTAAATATGGACTCTTATATATATAGAATGGGCCAATATTCATTTAGGATGGGCTAAGCTTGCATGGAAGTCCATGGATAGTCCATGGAGCTTTTAACCCATGGATCCTATGGAAATGAAAGGTCATGGGTATTAGGGTTTACATGGATGTAACCCTAATCCACCATACTATATAAAGAGGTCTTTGGCACATGAAATGGCACTAGTATGTGTGAGAACAAAGGTGGGCCGATTTCTACAAGTGCATACTATTATCTCAAGTTTTTCCAAGTTGTGTGGTGATTTGTGATTCCACTTGAGGCATCCACATTATTGGTGCTAGGCTCTCAAAACTCCAAGCAATCAACCACAAGCAAAAGGTATGTTCTTATACTAGATTTTATGTTTCAAGTACCCCAAAACATGCTAGTTAGGTTGAGAACCTGGGAAAAATCAAATTTGCATGTATATTAGAGAAAACATATATCCAAGGTTTCTAGGGTTGCATGTACACCATAGGAGTGTTAGAATGCTCAAATCCCATCAAAACCGCCAAACAAACTCGACCTACGTCATCTCAGCCACACCGGCTGCTCCCACCTGGCTGGTCACCTCTCCCCACCAATCTCCGGCTCTGTCTCTCAGCATACATGAAGCAAAGCCCACCTTCGCCACATTAGGGCAAGAACTTGTGCGATAGGCGTTCTCAATTGATGGGTTTTCAACATTCTAACACTCCTATGGTGTACATGCAACCCTAGAAGCCTTGGATCTATGTTTTCTCTATTATACATGCAAACTTTCATTTTTCCAAGGTTTCATCCTAACTAGCATATGATTGGGGAATATGTAATATAAAAAACTAGTAGAATGACATACCTCTCTTGTAGCTTGGATTCCTTAAGATTTTGTGAGCCCAGCACCCCAAATGTGATGCCTCAAATGCTTCACACAACACCACCAACAATTTGGAATAACTTGAGAGAAGATTGATATGCACCAAAATCGGCTAGCCCTCACTGGTATATGTCTTAGTGCCGATTTTGCTTGGGTGAGGCTTCTTTATATAGTGTGCACATTAGGGTTACACCATGTAACTCATGTCTTTCCATATTCCTCATGATCCATGGGTTTTAGACTCCATGAAGTATCCATGGGTCACCACATGGGTTTAGCCGAACATGAAGAACTATGGATCATAAGCCCACCATATAAGAATGAATGATTTACCAAATCAATCCCTATTTATTTAATTAATCTCTTTTGATCACTAAATTAATTCCAAACTAATTCTTGATCAATACTAATTAAATAATTCATATTAATATATTAGAACTTATAATATATTAAGAAACCATAAATATCCTCTTCTCACAAAAGTCTATCCAAATTGTTCTGATGTCATGCAGCCCAAATGGACCTTGCCAAGTCGGGTCAAGTACATACCAAATATAGTTATGGACTTAGACACCTTATCCAACAGTCTCCCACTTGGATAAGTCTAATAACTATAGCTGCAAGTATGACTTCAGGATCCGACCAACAATCGTAGCTCTTTCAAAGTCTCGCGAAACTAAGTTGTGCCATCTTAGATAAGTGATCATATAATCATCTGTTCAAGATATCAGCCGGAAAAATACATGGAACAACGTCGTACTTATTGTCGAATAGTTTGTTTCCCGATTTCGGATTTGTTTGACATAGAACTTAATCGAACACATCAATGCAGTTCTGACCGGGCCCGACACATAAGTCAAAACAAAATCATCGAGGGGCCCAAGATATCGCTTTTAATCCTCCAAGGACTAAAAGGAACAGATAAACTTCGACTCATATGCTTCTACTGACTAATCATCAAATTGTACACAACAACACGTTTTATAACATCATGTTACTGATGCGTTTTCGTACTATCAATGTTCAACCAACTCATAGTCAAGAACTCATATCTCTTGGTTTGAAGACTTATATGATATTACCGTCTCATGATCACTCGAGATAAATTCCATGAAGTGATACAAGCGAACGTGGTTTGATTCCAATACTCAAAACTTATGAGCACTTATGAATGTTGCAGCAACAATTGCTATGTCTAATACAATTCAAACAAATCTACAACCCCAATTCATGACAGTCTTATTTCAACACCTACTTCCAAAGTATGATCGACTATGGACAGTTTGAATAATATAATTATTCTGGAAGTCAAAACATGCAAAATGAAACAATAGTAAATGATTGGCACAAGACAGTACCATACTTGTAAATAAAAAACACATTTTATTTAAACATCAAATGTCAATTACATTTCAACTATTACAAGTTTCAAAAGATATCTAATTACTAACACTAATATCATCCTTCAGCCCAATGCGCCTCGCATGCTGTAAATGCTTAACCCTACACAGTGCCTTTGTGAGGGGATCTGCTGGGTTCTCATCCGATGATACCCTCTTTTCCACGAGGAGTCCTTCTTCTATTTGATGTCTAATGAAGTGGTATTTTATGTCGATATGCCTGGATCTGCCGTGATCCCTTGGTTCCTTGGCTAAGGCAACTACACTCTCGTTATCACATAAAATCTCCATAGGCTCCTTTATAGTTGGTACAACTCCAAGGTCTCCAATGAAGTTCTTTAGCCATATTGCCTCCTTCGCCGCCTTGCTTGCTGCTATATACTCTGATTCGCAAGTTGAATCAGCTACTGTCTCCTGCTTGGAACTTTTCCAAGTAATTGCTCCTCTATTTAGGGTAAACACCCAGCCCGACTGAGAGCAGAAATTACCCCTGTCTGTCTGAAAGCTAGCGTCACTATACCCCACTACTCTCAATTCATCACTCCCACCAAGGGTAAAGACCTAGTCCTTAGTCCTCCGCAGGTACTTGAGAATGTTCTTCACCACAGTCCAGTGAGCCTTTCCAGGATTCTCTTGATATCTGCTAACCATGCTTAAAGCAAAGGCCACATCAGGGCGAGTACAAGTCATAGCATACATGATCGAGCCTACAGTGGAAGCATATGGTACTCGACTCATCTCAGCTATCTCAGCCTCTGTACTCGGACTCTGAGCGTTGCTCAGTTTGGCATTGCTTTGGATCGGTAAATCACCGTTCTTGTAATTCTGCATATTGAACCTTTTCAACACCTTCTTCAAGTAGGTGCTCTGACTAAGTCCAATTAGTCTTTTACTCCTTTCTCTCAATATCCTTATCCCTAGGATATAGGCAGCTTCTCCAAGGTCCTTCACAGTGAAACACTTCCCAAGCCAGGACTTAATCTCCTGCAAAGTTGGAATGTCATTTCCTATGAGTAGTATTTCATCCACATACAGTACCAAAAAGCTAACTATACTCCCACTAGCTCTGACATATACACAAGACTCATCTTCGCTTCTCGAAAAGCCAAACTCTTTGACTTTCTCATCAAAACAAAGATTCCAGCTGCGAGATGCTTGTTTCAATCTATAAATGGATTTCTCAAGCTTGCACACTCTATCAGGGTACTCTGCATTGACAAAACCCTCTGGCTGACTCATGTAAACATCCTCAGCCAACTTTCCATTAAGGAAAGCGGTTTTGACATCCATTTGCTATATTTCATAATCATGAAATGCAGCAATGGCTAGCATAACCCTAATCGACTTAATCTTAGCTATTGGTGAGAAGGTTTCATCATAGTCAACTCCCTGAGTTTGAGTGAAGCCCTTCGCAACCAGTCGCGCCTTATAAGTGTGTACTTTTCCATCCATGTCGGTCTTCTTCTTGAAGATCCATTTGCACCCGACTGTCTTACGACCCGGTACATTCTCAACCAAGTTCCAAACTTGATTGTCATACATGGACTGAATCTCGCTGTCCATAGCCTCTTTCCATTTGGCGGACTCAGGGCCTGCCATGGCTTCCTTAAATTTGTTACGTTCATCCAAATTTACCAGTGTACTATCACTGATAAATGTATCACCTTCTGTAGTAATATGGAAACCATAATAAAAATCAGGTGTGCTCTTAACTCTCGTGGAACGCCTCAGAGGTACGGACTCATCAATCGGCTCAACAGGAGTTTCCTCCTCAGGTTGATTGGTAGTGTTTGAGGTTCCTTCACCACTTGACACTTGAAGTTCTTCAAGGTCAATTTGCCTCCCAATGTTTCCTTGGCTTATGAATTCTCTGTCACAAAAGACTCCTCTCCTCGCCACGAAGACAACATTGTCACTCGGTCTGTAGAAGAGATAACCAAAAGATTTCTGTGGGTAGCCGATGAAAATACACCGCTCACTTCGAGGTTTGAGCTTGTCGTGAGTCTCGCGCCTCACGAAAGCCTCACAACCCCAAATCTTGATGTGGTCTAAAGTGGGAACCTTCCCAGTCCACATCTCGTGAGGTGTTTTGGCAACCCTTTTGGTAGGGACTAGATTAAGGATATGGGCGAAAGTCTCTAAGGCATACCCCCAAAATGAGATTGGTAACGAAGCTCGACTCATCATGGAACGAACCATGTCTAACAAGGTTCGATTGTGCCTCTCAGCCATACCATTCAGCTGTGGTGTCCTAGGAGGCGTTAATTGTGAAACAATTCCACATTCCTTAAGATAGTCAAGGAACTCGATACTAAGATACTCATCACCTTGATCAGATCGGAGCATCTTTATCTTCCTGTCCAACTGATTCTCCACTTCCTGTTTAAACTCCTTGATTTTGTCAAAAGTTTCTGACTTATGCTTGATTAAGTAGACATAGCCATACCTACTATAATCATCAGTAAAAGTCACATAGAAGCGGTTAGTATCCCTTGTGGCGGTTCTGAAGGGTCCACACACATCAGTGTGTATGAGGTACAACAAACCTTCACCCCTAGCACAAGTACCAATGAAGGGTGACTTAGTCATTTTTCCAAGTAAAAAAGATTCGCAACTATCATCTGACCTTAAGTCAAATGACTCCAAGACTCCAGCCTTTTGGAGTTGGTCTATGCACTTCTTGTTGACATGTCCAAGACGATAATTCCACAAGGATGCCTTATCCAAACTAGTGGAAGAATCAATATGCAAAACATTATTTCCTAAGTTGTCTACAACCGACACAGTTTCATATACACCATTACAAGGTAATGCTTTAAAATAAAGAACATCATTATAAAAAGCATTAATACCACCACATTCATTATCAAATGAAAAACTAAATCCTTTTTTATACAAACCATGAAAAGAAATAATATTTCTCACCATTTCAGACGAGTAACAACATTTATTAAAATCTAATATTAATCCACTACTAAGCAATAAAGAATAAACTCCAATCTTGGTGACAGGTGAAACTTTCCTATTCCCCATGATCAAGTTTATCTTCCCGTGCTCCACATCCTCACTTCTTTTTAGGCCCTGCAAATCAGAACAAATGTGAATTCCACACCCTATATCAAGGACCCAAGAATTAGTATGCTGTGAGTTATTACACAATATAGTGTAAATAACTGCGTGGGTGGTTTCACTTTCCCATCATTAAGATCCTGCAAGTACTTGGGGCAGCTTCGCTTCCAGTGCCCTTTTTCATGACAGTAGAAGCATTGTGCATCCTTTGGGTTGGAAGAGGGAGTGGCACAACCACCTTTGGTTCCACTCGATAAGGAGCTATTAAGAGACTTTCCCTTGGTACCCTTCGGAGGGGACTTCCTCTTTTCCCCTTTACCTTGCCCGATTGCCAGAACAGGGGCGACGATAGGAGTAGAAACAACATTCTTACCTTTGAGGCTACTTTCAGCAGTCCTCAAAAGTCCTTGAAGTTTGCTAAGTGTGACCTCCTCCTTGTTTATATGATAGGTCATAGGGAACTGATCATAACAGGAGGTTAAGGAATGTAGAATAATATCTATTGCTAACTCCTCATCAAAGTTCACATTTAACTAGCAAACGGTCCACGAATCTTTGCATTTTCTGCAGGTGGCCCGTGATAAACTCTCCATCCTTCATTTTTGTTGTTATCATGGAGGTTATGATTTCATACCTTTCCTGACGAGCACTCTGATGGTATCTTTCCATCAATTCCTGGTGCATATCATAAGGGTAGAAATCTTCATAGGATTTCTGGAGTTCTGCTGTCATGGTAGCCAACATGATACAAGACACCTTAGTGGCATCCTTCTCATGGCTAGTGAACTCAGCAATCTCCTCAGGAGTAGTAGAAGACTCATCGATGACCTTAAGCTCCTTGTCGAGGACATATTCCTTGCCCTCATAACGAGTGACCATCCTTATGCTCCTAATCCAATCATTGAAATTAGTTCCATCAAAGATGACTCTCCTACAAAGGTTCATGAGAGAGAAGGAGCCAGTAGGGTTTGAGCCAGAAGCAGCATTGTTGGAATACATCTGAAAAGAAAGAAAGACAAGTTTAGATTAGATATAGAATCCTTAATAAGACACCCAAATGAAATATTAAGGGTAGGACCCAACACAATATTTTACAACTTGGAAGAAGGATGCCGTAATCCAAGCTACAAAATATTTGAAGGTAGGTAAATGACGATTTACCAAGTTCCACCATGAAAAACGAAATAGATTATTAGGTTTTAATTGGATTGAAACTCCTAGATCTTTTGATATTCATCGAACAATTCAATGGCATGTTTAAATCTCGATTATGCCCTTCAAGTTTGTGACTGGGATACCGAGGATCACAAACAAGGTGTGAATAACCATGCAAATTAACTTGGTACTCTTAATTTTATCACCTAACCAATGTGCCATTAACCACACATGCTCCACCGATCTATGACAAACCTTAAGCCACCCTTTGGCACCCTTGTTAAGTCCAAGTTAGTGTGCCGGTTAACCACACATGCTCCACTAACGACTTTAGCAAGATGCAAAGTGTAATTTCATGGGTTAGCATCAATTTCACATTTCTTAAAGTAACTCAGATTAGGAATTTATAAAAGGTTTAGTTACTTTATATTTATCATTATACTTTTAATGAGAATTATAGTCTTTGTCTATTGGGCCAAAATATTGGTTTATACTTTACTTTTCTAGGAAAACGTATTTTTCTGTTAAGTAATATGTGTTTACGGTTGTGTTTACGACCGTGAACAGGTTTACGGCCGTGAACCTGTTCACGGCCCATGTATCATATATATAGGGTGAGGAGTGCATGTAAAGAGTGTACGGCCTAGAGAGAGAGTGAGGAGCTTAAGTGTGTGAAACTCAAGGTGTTTTAAAGAGAGAAGAACTAGTGTGTGTGTACTATGTGTATGGAGAATCATTCTATTCATTGAATACATCATAGATTCACTTGTTCTTCTTTTCCTTCTCTTCTATTTTGATCTGGCATCATCCGTTTGATTGGGATTCCGCACCATCAAACGGATCTGATTGATACACAAGCAGAATTTGGGACTTACAATTGGTATCAGAGCTTAAATTGTATTAATCATTTTTGTCAGATATGGAGCTTATTTGATCTTATTTTTGAAGGATTTTTGCGTTTTTGGATAGATCTCTGAAAATTAGGGGGGGTTTGTTCTTTGCATTTTTGATAAAAACGAGTTTTGGGTCGAGTTTTGGAGCAAAAAGGGGCAAAAATCGCTGTTTTTTCGTTATTTGAAGCTGGTTTACGGCCTCTGAAGGGTTCTCGGCCTTTGAAGGGTGTACGGCCGTAATCAGTTTACCGCCCGAAGTTTACGGCCCATGGAAGTTTACGGCCCGGAGTTCACGGCCCAACGAGTCTTTTATCATCAGCAGTGTACACTTAAAGAAGGAAAAGAAAAGTTGGGGGTGTCGGGGATCGAACCCGGGTCTCTTACCCCATTGCTTCGCCGCCTTACCACTTGATCTAGCAAGGAACACGTTACAAGCCTTCGAAATTTAAATCATATAGTCTTCACAGCAGCTTGTTTACTTAAAAAAAAATAAGAAACAATTTTGGGGTTGCCGAGTTTCGAACTCGGGTGTCTAGCATCAACATCCCAAGCGTCTTACCAGTTGGGCTAGGCTGGCTCTTGTTTCATTCCTTCCCTTTTTAACTCAAATATCATATCATCGATTCCTTACTTTCGCATTTTTAACATTTTCATCCCAAAAATCAATTTCTTTTTATTTTTAAATTCCATTTTCAACCCAAAAAAATTTAGTTTTTATTTTTTGACTTTTAATTTTGACTTTTTACTTAAAATTTTGACTTTGACTTTCAAGTTTGACCTTTGACTTTAAACTTTGACTTTTTCGTTTAACTTTTAAATTTTCGAATTTAGTTTTTCGGTTTGACTTTTAAGTTTGACTTTTCAAGTTTGACTTTTAAGTTTGACTTTTTAAATTTGATTTTTAAGGTTGACTTTTGAATTTTTAAGTCAAAGGGTATTTTTGGTAAACAATGAGTTCCACATCCATTCCGGTAAATGAAGTTTCATGTACTCCATCTTGTGAAGCTACGATTAAATTTCTTCGCGAACAAATTGATTTGATAAAAAGGGAAAATGAGGACCTAAAATACAAAGGATATCAACTCAGGAAAGGACAAAAACCTTTAAAAGCACAACTAGAAGCCAAAACAAAAGATTTTAGGAAACTTCAGGAAGAGTATAGCAATCAATGTCCAAACTATAGATTTGTGACATAACAACTTGCTGAGTTAACTACTGAACTTGACACATTGAAAAATAAGTTTGAAAATGCAGATTTTAATTTCAGAAAATTTGATGTGTCGAGTGAAGTAGTTGCGTCAATGATGGAAAATAGTTTGAGATTTAAAAATAACCAGTCAAAGGGTTTAGGGTATGATAAAGTGCCTCCTCCTTTTAATCACACCTATCAGTATAACCCTTTGACAAAAGAGGAAATGGACAGAGAGGCACATCTCAAATATGGCAAACCTGCTGTATTTGTGTCGGGATGTGGTCCCCAGGTTGCAAGTACTAATGTTTCTACTTCTTATGCAGATCAACCACTAAGTCATTGCAAGCAAGCTGCTGAAGAGAGTGTGTCTGATAATAAAATTGTTTCAAAGTCTGATGTTTTTGTTCCAAACGATGCTACTCTTGTTTCTAACTCTAAAACTAATGTCTTGTCTTGTGCTGATTCTGTGTCAAAGTCTGATGACTTAAATTTTTTCGATATATTTGATGATATGTTTGATAATTCTGCCGTGGTTGTGCCAGAAAGTGTTGAGCTGAATGATTCTAATGCTTCTACTTCTTGTTCATGTAAAGTAACGGAAGATGAGAACAAGGAGAAAACTATTGAAAAAACCAATGTCTCCTTGAACTCTGAATCTGTTGCTTCTAACTCAGTTACTTCTCATCAACCTGTTGTTGAGAAATACAGGCCACCAAATCAAGGTAAATAGCCAGCCTGCTGCAAGTGTGCATGTGGGAACAACCAGGAACAAGGCAAGGATACGCCACCAGGGGCAGGAAGAAACAACTTCCCAATAAAGAAAAAGACTTGCTTTCACTGTGGAACACCTGGACACATTGCCAGAAGTTGTCCAAATCGCGCATACGTTCCCTACTACGCACAAGGATGGAAAAATGCGCCAAGAGGGAGATTTTTCAAAAGAAACCCCTCAAGGTCACGTTCAGACATTGGCGACTGGAACGCACAAAAGGCCAAGAATCAAAATCCCAAGGGCAAGAAGGGAATGTCGGCCAAGAAGTCCAATCCAAGAAATGCTCCAACGAAACCAAAACCGCCTAGGTCAAAGTCATCTCGGCAGCCGACTTCAAGTTCAAAATCAAGTACCGAGGCACCCATCGGATCGAAAAAAGAAATGGGTTAAACCCAACTACAGATGGGTACCAAAGGTTCAATCTCCCAAATCACCCAACGACTCTAATATTTCTTCATCTTCTGTTTGTGATAAACATGATATGTCATGTGAGAGAGTTCCTTGCACAGATGACAAAGGTCAACCCAGTTTCAAAATGGAATGGGTTCCAAAAACCAACTAATCCCGCTCTGTGTTGGAGCAGCTGTTGAGGTATATCATCAGACTTCGATTTGTTGGTAGTGGTTGTTCCAGGCAAATGATAGGAGGCATCTCTCAACTGTACAACACTCAGAACATTGTTTGAGAGTATGTGTCCTTTGCGGGAAAGGAAGAAAGGAAGGGATCACTCATGGGGTTTGTGCTTAACGATGTGAAGAATTTTCGGATTTGTTATGAGATTATGCGTGTTGTTCTCAGACCTTCTGGATGCAAATTCAATCGGTGACTTACGGTTTGAGTTTTCTTCTCTATACTCCTAAGCTTATCTTAAACTGATTCATTTTAAAGACAGTTTTTTATTTCCTTATATGTCTTTCTTTAGTAGGTTGTTTTGGGAAGTGATATAAAGATAAAGTGATAACGGGCAGTCTAAAACATGTGTAAGGGACTGAATTTGAATGTCTAGACTTTGTGTTCAATGTGTTGGTAGGCACGATGGATTTGACAGTGTGGATTTAGATAGGATTGTTTGGACTGACCATACGACGCGCGGGTAGATTGAGCAGTGAGATAAACATGGGAACCCACAAGATACACTAAATTAATTCGCATCTAGAACAGTGGTTCAACTTTTCCTTGATGTACGGACTTATGTCCTTAATTCTGGTTCTGATAGGGCGATTGGGGGGTTCTGATAAAGTAGGTATGTAGGAAATTATTTTCTTGCTTTCTATCTGTCAGTCATATGTTGCTTCCTCTGCGTGATTGGAAGATCCGACCTGGACTGCAACATATGCAACTCTAAAGTCTTCTATGCATCTTCTTTATCTGTGCAATTCTTCCTATCTGTGAGCCATATGATGTCTCCTCTGCGTGATTGAAATGATCCGACCTGGAACACAACATATGCAATATTCTACCTCTCAATCCCTCTCTCCTAGTTAGCCATATGTTGTCCCCTCTGCGTGATTGAAAGAGTTCCGACCTGGGACACAACATATGCACCTATTTCTAAATCTGACTTCCTCCTTAGTAATTGTTTACTCACCTAAAGTAAGGAGTTCTTTGGAAGTTCTTGATAACCAGGGTATATCGGGAAGTGGGGAACACGTTCCAATGCAACTAAAATTGAACCATTTAGAGGTTGTTTGTAGATCTCGCTGCTTAATTTAAGTAGACAACAATACCTGTGGTCGTCGTCAGCTAAATGGTATATTTAAAAAAAAATTTGTCGATATCCTTCGTGTTTAACTGGACCACAATACCAGCAATTGACCAGATCTATTCATGAAGGTGAAGGTACTGATAAACAAGTTAAGACTGTCGCACAACTTTGATCCCAAATATTTTTTGTTTTTGTTAAATTTGTTCATACTTTTCCTCTATGCACAAATTTAAGGGGAGAATTAAAAAATTTGGAATCAAACAAAAATCAGAAAATGCAAAAAATCAAACAAAAATCAGAAATATTCAAAAATCAAACAAAAATCAGAAAATTAAAAATCCAAAAATAGTGTTATATTCTGCTTTATTTCTTGTTAAAAAAAAATCAAAAATCCAAAAATATTTTTGTTTCTGTTTTATTTTTTTAGAAAATATAAAAAATCCAAAAATATTGTGTGCTAAGTTTTCTTTTAGTTTTGTTTGTCTTGAAAAGTGAATTCAGATGTAGATGAGACTCATGGAGACTGTATCGAGATTTTCTGAGCCAAGGCTTCATCCGTGATCATCGAAGAATTCTCATTCGAAGGAGCAAGAAATGAAGACTATTCTTTCAACTTCATATCTTTCAACCCCAGAAGCAAGGTGAAGTTGTTCTTGAAGATTATGTGACAGATTGCATTGAAGCCTCCTCAATCAATTTGCTGCTATTCTTGTACTGAAGTGATCCAGAAGATTAGATCTCTCTATTGTTCTCTCTGAAGATTCTCAAGCTGAAAGCCCCATCTTTCAAGAATCTTTTCAAGAAGCCTCCTCACCCAATGTGCGTTCAATGTCAAATTCTGAAGAAAAACCCAACTGCTCAAGATGAAGTCATTTATTGAAGATTTATCAAGTTCATCTTGAAGCTGTGAAGAAATGGAAGATAAACGCTGAAGCCAAGCTCCCAATGAAGATTGACAAGAAAAGCCAACTACCTTTTTAGGGGGAGTTTGTTGGGTCAGTTAGAAAAGAAAGCTATAAACCAAGGGGGAGATTGTTGGGTCAAAATATTGGTTTATACTTTACTTTTCTAGGAAAATGTATTTTTCTGTTAAGTAATATGTGTTTACGGCCGTGAACAGGTTTACGGTCGTAAACATGTTCACGGCCCATATCTCATATATATAGGGTGAGGAGTGCATGTAAAGAGTGTACGACCTAGAGAGAGAGTGAGGAGCTTAAGTGTGTGAAACTCAAGGTGTTTTAAAGAGAGAAGAACTAGTGTGTGTGTACTATGTGTATGGAGCATCATTCTATTCATTAAATACATCATAGACTCACTTGTTCTTCTTCTCCTTCTCTTCTATTTTGATCTGGTATCATCCGTTTGATTAGGATTCCGCACCATCAAACGGATCTGATTAATACACAAGTAGAATTTGGGACTTACAATGGACATAAACCTCTAAAAGCACAACTAGAAGCCAAAACAAAAGATTTTAGGAAACTTCAGGAAGAGTATAACAATAAATGTGCAAACTATAGATTTGTGACAAAACAAATTGCTCAGTTAACTGCTGAACTTGACACATTGAAAAATAAGTTTGAAAATGCAGATTTTAATTTCAGAAAATTTGATGTGTCGAGTGAAGTAGTTGCGTCAATAATGGAAAATAGTTTGAGATTTAAAAATAATCAGTCAAAGGGTTTAGGGTATGATAAAGTTTCTCCTCCATTTAATCACACCTATCAGTATAACCCTTTAACAAAAGAGGAAATGGACAGAGAGGCACATCTCAAATATGGCAAACCTGCTGTATTTGTGTCGGGATGTTGTCATGAGGTTGCAAGTACTAATGTTTCTACTTCTTATGCAGATCAACCACTAAGTCATTGCAAGCAATCTGCTGAAGAGAGTGTGTCTGATAATAAAATTGTTTCAAAGTCTGATGTTTTTGTTCCAAACGATGCTACTCTTGTTTCTAACTCTAAAACTAATGCTTTGTCTTGTGCTGATTCTGTGTCAAAGTCTGATGACTTAAATTTTTTCGATATATTTGATGATATCTTTGATAATTCTGCCGTGGTTGTGCCAGAATGTGTTGAGCTGGATGATTCTAATGCTTCTACTTCTTGTGCAGGTAAAGTAACGGAAGATGAGAACAAGGAGAAAACTATTGAACAAACCAATGTCTCCTTAAACTTTGAATCTGTTGCTTCTAACTCAGTTACTTCTGGTCAACCTGCTGTTGAGAAATACAGGCCACCAAATCAAGTGAAACAGCCAGCCTGCTGCAAGTGTGTATGTGGGAAAAACCAGGAACAAGGCAAGGATACGCCACTGTGGAACATCTCGACATATTTCCAGAAATTGTCCAAATCGCGCATACGTTCCATACTACGCACAAGGATGGAAAAATGCGCCAAGAGGGAGATTTTTCAAAAGAAACCCTCAAGGTCACGTTCAGACAATGGCGACTGGAACACACAAAAGGCCAAGAATCAAAATCCCAAGGGCAAGAAGGGAATGTCGGCCAAGAAGTCCAATCCAAGAAATGCTCCAACAAAACCAAAACCGCCTAGGTCAAAGTCATCTCGGCAGCCGACTTCAAGTTCAAAATCAAGTACCGAGGCACCCATCGGATAGAAAAAAATGAGTTAAACCCAACTACAGATGGGTACCAAAGGTTCAATCTCCCAAATCACCCAATGACTCTAATATTTCTTCATCTTCTATTCGTGATAAACAGGATATGTCATGGGAGAGAGTTCCTTGCACAGGTGACAAAGGTCAACCCAGTTTCAAAATGGACTGCGTTCCAAAAACCAACTAATCCCGCTCTGTGTTGGAGCAGCTGTTGAGGTATATCATCAGACTTCGATTTGTTGGTAGTGGTTGTTCCAGGCAAATGATAGGAGGCATCTCTCAACTGTACAACACTCAGAACATTGTTTGAGAGTATGTGTCCTTTGCGGGAAAGGAAGAAAGGAAGGGATCACTCATGGGGTTTGTGCTTAACGATGTGAAGAATTTTCGGATCTGTTATGAGATTATGCGTGCTGTTCTCAGACCTTCTGGATGCAAATTCAATCGGTGACTTACGGTTTGAGTTTTCGTCTCTATACTCCTGAGCTTATCTTAAACTGATTCATTTTGAAGACAATTTTTTATTTCCTTATATGTCTTTCTTTAGTAGGTTGTTTTGGGAAGTGATATAAAGATAAAGTGATAACGGGCAGTCTAAAACATGTGTAAGGGACTGAATCTAAATGTCTAGACTCTGTGTTCAATGTGCTGTTAGGCATGAAGGATTTGACAGTGTGAATTTAGATAGGATTGTTTGGACTGACCATACAACGCGCTAGTAGATTGAGCAGTGAGATAAACACTGGAACCCACGGGATACACTAAATTAATTCGCATCTAGAACAGTGGTTCAACTTTTCCTTGATGTACGAACTTATGTCCTTAATTCTGGTTCTGATATGGCGACTGGGGGATTTTGATAAAGTAGGTCTGTAGGAAATTATTTTCTTGCATTCTATCTGTCAGTCATATGTTGCTTCCTCTGCGTGATTAGAAGATCCGACCTGGACTACAACATATGCAACTCTAAATTCTTTTATGCATCTTCTTTATCTGTGCAATTCTTCCTATCTATGAGGCATATGCTGTCTCCTCTGCGTGATTGAAATGATCCGACCTGGAACACAACATATACAATATTCTACCTCTCAATCCCTCTATCCTAGTTAACCATATGTTGTCCCCTTTGCGTGATTGAAAGAGATCCGACCTGGGACACAACATTTGCACCTATTTCTAAATCTGACTTCCTCCTTAATAATTGTTTACTCACCTAAAGTAAGGAGTTCTTTGGAAGTTCTTGATAACCAGGGTATATCGGGAAGTGGGGAACACATTCTAGTTCAACTAAAATTGAACCATTTAGAGGTTGCCTGTAGATCTCGCTGCTTAATTTAAGTGGACAACAATACCCGTGGTCGTCGTCTGCTAAATGGTATATTTAAAAAAAATTGTCGATATCCTTCGTGTTTAAGTGGACCACAATACCAACAATTGACCAGATCTATTCATGAAGGTGAAGGTACCGATAAACAAGTTAAGACTGTCTCACAACTTTGATCCCAAGTATTTTTTGTTTTTGTTAAATTTGTTCATAGTTTTCCTCTATGCACAAATTTAAGGGGAGAATTAAAAATTTGCAATCAAACAAAAATCAGAAAATGCAAACAAATCAAACAAAAATCAGAAAATTCAAAAATCAAACAAAAATCAAAAAATCCAAAATCCAAAAATAGTGTTATATTCTGTTTTATTTCTTGTTAAAAAAAATAAAAAATCCAAAAATATTTTTGTTTCTGTTTTATTTTTTCAGAAAATATAAAAAATCCAAAAATATTGTGTGCTTAGTTTTCTTTTAGTTTTGTTTGTCTTGAAAAGTGAATTCAGATGTAGATGAGACTCATGGACACTATATCAACATTTACTGAGCCAATGCTTCATCCGTGATCATCGAAGAATTATCATTCGAAGGAGCAAGAAATGAAGACTATTCTTTCAACTTGCATATCTTTCATCCCCAGAAGCAAGGTGAAGTTGTTCTTGAAGATTATGTGACAGATTGCATTGGAGCCTCCTCAATCAATTTGATGTTATTCTTGTACATGCTGAAGTGATCCAGAAGATTAGATATCTCTATTGTTCTCTCTAAAGATTCCTAAGCTGAAAGCGCTATCTTTCAAGAATCTTTTCAAGAAGCCTCCTCACCCAATGTGCGTTCAATGTCAAATACTGAAGAAAAACCCAACTGCTGAAGATGAAGTCATTTATTGAAGATTCATCAAGTTCATCTTGAATCTGTGAAGAAATGGAAGATAAACGCTGAAGCCAAGCTCCCAATAAAGATTGACAAGAAAAGCCTGCTACCTTTTTAGGGGGAGTTTGTTGGGTCAGTTAGAAAAGAAAGCTATAAACCATGGGGGAGAGTGTTGGGTCAAAATATTGGTTTATACTTTACTTTTCTAGGAAAATGTATTTTTCTGTTAAGTAATATGTGTTTACGGTTGTGTTCTCGGCTGTGAACAGGTTTACGGCCGTGAACATGTTCACGGCCCATGTCTCATATATATAGGGTGAGGAGTGCATGTAAAGAGTGTACGGCCTAGAAAGAGAGTGATGAGCTTAAGTGTGAAACTCAAGGTGTTTTAGAGAGATAAGAACTAGTGTGTGTGTACTATGTGTATGGAGCATCATTCTATTCATTGAATACATCATAGATTCACTTGTTCTTCTTCTCCTTCTCTTCTATTTTGATCTGGCATCATCCGTTTGATTGGGATTCCGCACCATCAAACGGATTTGATTGATACACAAGCAGAATTTGGGACTTACAATGGACAGAAACCTCTAAAAGCACAACTAGAAGCCAAAACAAAAGATTTTAGGAAAATTCAGGAAGAGTATAACAATAAATGTTCAAACTATAGATTTGTGACAGAACAACTTGCTGAATTAACTGCTGAACTTGACACATTGAAAAATAAGTTTGAAAATGCAGATTTTAATTTCAGAAAATTTGATGTGTCGAGTAAAGTAGTTGCATCAATGATGGAAAATAGTTTGAGATTTAAAAATAATCAGTCAAAGGGTTTAGGGTATGATAAAGTGCCTCCTCCTTTTAATCACACCTATCAGTATAACCCTTTGACAAAACAGGAAATGGACAGAGAGGCACATCTCAATTATGGCAAACCTGCTTTGTCTTGTGCTGATTCTGTGTCAAAGTCTGATGACTTGAATTTTTTCGATATATTTGATGATATCTTTGATAATTCTGTCGTGGTTGTGCAAGAAAGTGTTGAGCTGAATGATTCAATTGCTTCTACTTCTTGTGCAGGTAAAGTAACGGAAGATGAGAACAAGGAGAAAACTATTGAACAAACCAATGTCTCCTTGAACTCTGAATCTGTTGCTTCTAACTTAGTTACTTCTGATCAACCTGCTGTTGAGAAATACAAGCCACCAAACCAAGTGAAACACCCAGCCTGCTGCAAGTGTGCATGGGGGAACAACCAGGAACAAGGAAAGGATACGCCACCAGGGGCAGGAAGAAACAACTTCCCAGTAAAGAAAAAGACTTGCGTTCACTGTGGAACACCTGGACACATTTCCAGAAATTGTCCAAATCGCGCATATGTTCCCTACTACGCACAAGGATGGAAAAATGCACCAAGAGGGAGATTTTTCAAAAGAAACCCCTCAAGGTCACGTTTAGACAATGGTGAATGGAACGCGCAAAAGCCAAGAATCAAAATCCCAAGGGTAAGAAGGGAATATCGACCAAGAAGTCCAATCCAAGAAATGCTCCAACGAAACAAAAACCGGCTAGGTCAAAGTCATCTCGGCAGCTGACTTCAAGTTCAAAATCAAGTACCGAGGCACCCATCGGATTGAAAAAGAAATGGGTTAAGCCCAACTACAGATGGGTACCAAAGGTTCAATCTCCCAAATCACCCAATGACTCTAATATTTCTTCATCTTCTGTTTGTGATAAATAGGTAATGTCATGGGAGAGAGTTACTTGCACAGATGACAAAGGTCAACCCAGTTTCAAAATGGACTGGGTTCCAAAGACCAACTAATCCCGCTCTGTGTCGGAGCAGCTATGGAGGCATATCATCAGACTTCAGTTTGTTGGTAGTGGCTGTTCCAGGCACATGATAGGAGGCATCTCTCAACTGTACAACACTTAGAACATTGTTTAAGAGTATGTGTCCTTTGCGGGAAAGGAAGAAAGGAAGGGATCACTCATGGGGTTTGTGCTTAACGATGTGAAGAATTTTCGGATCTGTTATGAGATTATGCGTGCTGTTCTCAGACCTTCTGGATGCAAATTCAATCGGTGACTTACAGTTTGAGTTTTCTTCTCTATACTCCTGAGCTTATCTTAAACTGATTCATTTTGAAGACAATTTTTTATTTCCTTATATGTCTTTCTTTAGTAGGTTGTTTTGGGAAGTCATATAAAGATAAAGTGATAACGGGCAGTCTAAAACATGTGTAAGGGACTGAATCTGAATGTCTAGACTCTGTGTTCAATGTGCTGTTAGGCACGAAGGATTTGACAGTGTGGATTTAGATAGGATTGTTTGGACTGACCATACGACGCGCCAGTAGATTGAGCAGTGAGATAAACACTGGAACCCACGGGATACACTAAATTAATTCGCATCTAGAACAGTGGTTCAACTTTTCCTTGATGTACGAACTTATGTCCTTAATTCTGGTTCTGATATGGCGACTGGGGGATTCTGATAAAGTAGGTCTGTAGGAAATTATTTTCTTGCATTCTATCTGTCAGTCATATGTTGCTTCCTCTGCGTGATTAGAAGATCCGACCTGGACTGCAACATATGCAACTCTAAATTCTTTTATGCATCTTCTTTATCTGTATAATTCTTCCTATCTGTGAGACATATGCTGTCTCCTCTGCGTGATTGAAATGATCCGACCTGGAACACATCATATGTAATATTGTACCTCTCAATCCCTCTATCCTAGTTAGCCATATGTTGTCCCCTCTGCGTGATTCAAAGAGATCCGACCTGGGACACAACATATGCACCTATTTCTAAATCTGACTTCCTCCTTAATAATTGTTTACTCACCTAAAGTAAGGAGTTCTTTGGAAGTTCTTGATAACCAGGGTATATCGGGAAGTGGGGAACACATTCTAGTTCAACTAAAATTGAACCATTTAGAGGTTGTTTGTAGATCTCCCTGCTTAATTTAAGTGGACAACAATACCCGTGGTCGTCGTCAGCTAAATGGTATATTTAAAAAAAAATTGTCGATATCCTTCGTGTTTAAGTGGACCACAATACCAGCAATTGACCAAATCTATTCATGAAGGTGAAGGTACCGATAAACAAGTTAAGACTGTCTCACAACTTTGATCCCAAATATTTTTTGTTTTTGTTAAATTTGTTCATAGTTTTCCTCTATGCACAAATTTAAGGGGAGAATTAAAAATTTGCAATCAAACAAAAATCAGAAAATGCAAAAAATCAAACAAAAATAAGAAAATTCAAAAATCAAACAAAAATCAGAAAATTAAAAATCCAAAAATAGTGTTATATTCTGTTTTATTTCTTGTTAAAAAAAATAAAAAATCCAAAAATATTTTTGTTTCTGTTTTATTTTTTCAGAAAATATAAAAAATCCAAAAATATTGTGTGCTTAGTTTTCTTTTAGTTTTGTTTGTCTTGAAAAGTGAATTCAGATGTAGATGAGACTCATGGACACTATATCAACATTTACTGAGCCGATGCTTCATCCGTGATCATCGAAGAATTATCATTCGAAGGAGCAAGAAATGAAGACTATTCTTTCAACTTGCATATCTTTCATCCCCAGAAGCAAGGTGAAGTTGTTCTTGAAGATTATGTGACAGATTGCATTGGAGCCTCCTCAATCAATTTGCTGTTATTCTTGTACATGCTGAAGTGATCCAGAAGATTAGATCTCTCTATTGTTCTCTCTGAAGATTCCCAAGCTGAAAGCGCTATCTTTCAAGAATCTTTTCAAGAAGCCTCCTCACCCAATGTGCGTTCAATGTCAAATACTGAAGAAAAACCCAACTGCTGAAGATGAAGTCATTTATTGAAGATTCATCAAGTTCATCTTGAATCTGTGAAGAAATGGAAGATAAACGCTGAAGCCAAGCTCCCAATAAAGATTGACAAGAAAAGCCTGCTACCTTTTTAGGGGGAGTTTGTTGGGTCAGTTAGAAAAGAAAGCTATAAACCATGGGGGAGAGTGTTGGGTCAAAATATTGGTTTATACTTTACTTTTCTAGGAAAATGTATTTTTCTGTTAAGTAATATGTGTTTACGGTTGTGTTCTCGGCTGTGAACAGGTTTACGGCCGTGAACATGTTCACGGCCCATGTCTCATATATATAGGGTGAGGAGTGCATGTAAAGAGTGTACGGCCTAGAAAGAGAGTGATGAGCTTAAGTGTGAAACTCAAGGTGTTTTAGAGAGATAAGAACTAGTGTGTGTGTACTATGTGTATGGAGCATCATTCTATTCATTGAATACATCATAGATTCACTTGTTCTTCTTCTCATTCTCTTCTATTTTGATCTGGCATCATCCGTTTGATTGGGATTCCGCACCATCAAACGGATCTGATTGATACACAAGCAGAATTTGGGACTTACAATGGACAGAAACCTCTAAAAGCACAACTAGAAGCCAAAACAAAAGATTTTATGAAACTTCAGGAAGAGTATAACAATAAATGTTCAAACTATAGATTTGTGACAGAACAACTTGCTGAATTAACTGCTGAACTTGACACATTGAAAAATAAGTTTGAAAATGCAGATTTTAATTTCAGAAAATTTGATGCGTCGAGTGAAGTAGTTGCATCAATGATGGAAAATAGTTTGAGATTTAAAAATAATCAGTCAAAGGGTTTAGGGTATGATAATGTGCCTCCTCCTTTTAATCACACCTATCAGTATAACCCTTTGACAAAACAGGAAATGGACAGAGAGGCACATCTCAAATATGGCAAACCTGCTTTGTCTTGTGCTGATTCTGTGTCAAAGTCTGATGACTTGTATTTTTTCGATATATTTGATGATATCTTTGATAATTCTGTCGTGGTTGTGCAAGAAAGTGTTGAGCTGAATGATTCAATTGCTTCTACTTCTTGTGTAGGTAAAGTAACGGAAGATGAGAACAAGGAGAAAACTATTGAACAAACCAATGTCTCCTTGAACTCTGAATCTGTTGCTTCTAACTTAGTTACTTCTGATCAACCTGCTGTTGAGAAATACAAGCCACCAAACCAAGTGAAACACCCAGCCTGCTGCAAGTGTGCATGTGGGAACAACCAGGAACAAGGAAAGGATACGCCACCAGGGGCAAGAAGAAACAACTTCCCAGTAAAGAAAAAGACTTGCTTTCACTGTGGAACACCTGGACACATTTCCAGAAATTGTCCAAATCACGCATATGTTCCCTACTACGCACAACGATGGAAAAATGAACCAAGAGGGAGATTTTTCAAAAGAAACCCCTCAAGGTCACGTTTAGACAATGGTGAATGGAACGCGCAAAAGCCAAGAATCAAAATCCCAAGGGTAAGAAGGGAATATCGACCAAGAAGTCCAATCCAAGAAATGCTCCAACGAAACAAAAACCGGCTAGGTCAAAGTCATCTCGGCAGCTGACTTCAAGTTCAAAATCAAGTACCGAGGCACCCATCGGATTGAAAAAGAAATGGGTTAAACCCAACTACAGATGGGTACCAAAGGTTTAATCTCCCAAATCACCCAATGACTCTAATATTTCTTCATCTTCTATTCGTGATAAACAGGATATGTCATGGGAGAGAGTTCCGTGCACAGGTGACAAAGGTCAACCCAGTTTCAAAATGGACTGCGTTCCAAAGACCAACTAATCCCGCTCTGTGTCGGAGCAGCCATGGAGGCATATCAACAGACTTCGGTTTGTTGGTAGTGGCTGTTCCAGGCACATGATAGGAGGCATCTCTCAACTGTATAACACTCAGAACATTGTTTAAGAGTATGCGTCCTTTGCGGGAAAGGAAGAAAGGAAGGGATCACTCATGGGGTTTGTGCTTAACGATGTGAAGAATTTTCGGATCTGTTATGAGATTATGCGTGCTGTTCTCAGACCTTCTGGATGCAAATTCAATCGGTGACTTACGGTTTGAGTTTTCGTCTCTATACTCCTGAGCTTATCTTAAACTGATTCATTTTGAAGACAATTTTTTATTTCCTTATATGTCTTTCTTTAGTAGGTTGTTTTGGGAAGTGATATAAAGATAAAGTGATAACGGGCAGTCTAAAACATGTGTAAGGGACTGAATCTGAATGTCTAGACTCTGTGTTCAATGTGCTGTTAGGCACGAAGGATTTGACAGTGTGGATTTAGATAGGATTGTTTGGACTGACCATACAACGCGCCAGTAGATTGAGCAGTGAGATAAACACTAGAACCCACGGGATACACTAAATTAATTCGCATCTAGAACAGTGGTTCAACTTTTCCTTGATGTACGAACTTATGTCCTTAATTCTGGTTTTGATATGGCGACTGGGGGATTTTGATAAAGTAGGTCTGTAGGAAATTATTTTCTTGCATTCTATCTGTCAGTCATATGTTGCTTCCTCTGCGTGATTAGAAGATCCGACCTGGACTGCAACATATGCAACTCTAAATTCTTTTATTCATCTTCTTTATCTGTGCAATTCTTCCTATCTGTGAGGCATATGCTGTCTCCTCTGCGTGATTGAAATGATCCGACCTGGAACACAACATATGCAATATTCTACCTCTCAATCCCTCTATCCTAGTTAACCACATGTTGTCCCCTTTGCGTGATTGAAAGAGATCCGACCTGGGACACAACATTTGCACCTATTTCTAAATCTGACTTCCTCCTTAATAATTGTTTACTCACCTAAAGTAAGGAGTTCTTTGGAAGTTCTTGATAACCAGGGTATATCGGGAAGTGGGGAACACATTCTAGTTCAACTAAAATTGAACCATTTAGAGGTTGCCTGTAGATCTCGCTGCTTAATTTAAGTGGACAACAATACTCGTGGTCGTCGTCTGCTAAATGGTATATTTAAAAAAAAATTGTCGATATCCTTCGTGTTTAAGTGGACCACAATACCAACAATTGACCAGATCTATTCATGAAGGTGAAGGTACCGATAAACAAGTTAAGACTGTCTCACAACTTTGATCCCAAATAATTTTTGTTTTTGTTAAATTTGTTCATAGTTTTCCTCTATGCACAAATTTAAGGGGAGAATTAAAAATTTGCAATCAAACAAAAATCAGAAAATGCAAAAAATCAAACAAAAATCAGAAAATTCAAAAATCAAACAAAAATCAAAAAATCCAAAATCCAAAAATAGTGTTATATTCTGTTTTATTTCTTGTTAAAAAAAATAAAAAATCCAAAAATATTTTTGTTTCTGTTTTATTTTTTCAGAAAATATAAAAAATCCAAAAATATTGTGTGCTTAGTTTTCTTTTAGTTTTGTTTGTCTTGAAAAGTGAATTCAGATGTAGATGAGACTCATGGACACTATATCAACATTTACTGAGCCAATGCTTCATCCGTGATCATCGAAGAATTATCATTCGAAGGAGCAAGAAATGAAGACTATTCTTTCAACTTGCATATCTTTCATCCCCAGAAGCAAGGTGAAGTTGTTCTTGAAGATTATGTGACAGATTGCATTGGAGCCTCCTCAATCAATTTGCTGTTATTCTTGTACATGCTGAAGTGATCTAGAAGATTAGATCTCTCTATTGTTCTCTCTAAAGATTCCCAAGCTGAAAGCGCTATCTTTCAAGAATCTTTTCAAGAAGCCTCCTCACCCAATGTGCGTTCAATGTCAAATACTGAAGAAAAACCCAACTGCTGAAGATGAAGTCATTTATTGAAGATTCATCAAGTTCATCTTGAATCTGTGAAGAAATGGAAGATAAACGCTGAAGCCAAGCTCCCAATAAAGATTGACAAGAAAAGCCTGCTACCTTTTTAGGGGGAGTTTGTTGGGTCAGTTAGAAAAGAAAGCTATAAACCATGGGGGAGAGTGTTGGGTCAAAATATTGGTTTATACTTTACTTTTCTAGGAAAATGTATTTTTCTGTTAAGTAATATGTGTTTACGGTTGTGTTCTCGGCTGTGAACAGGTTTACGGCCGTGAACATGTTCACGGCCCATGTCTCATATATATAGGGTGAGGAGTGCATGTAAAGAGTGTACGTCCTAGAAAGAGAGTGATGAGCTTAAGTGTGAAACTCAAGGTGTTTTAGAGAGAGAAGAACTAGTGTGTGTGTACTATGTGTATGGAGCATCATTCTATTCATTGAATACATCATATATTCACTTGTTCTTCTTCTCGTTCTCTTCTATTTTGATCTGGCATCATCCGTTTGATTGGGATTCCGCACCATCAAACGGATCTAATTGATACACAAGCAGAATTTGGGACTTACAATGGACAGAAACCTCTAAAAGCACAACTAGAAGCCAAAACAATAGATTTTAGGAAACTTCAGGAATAGTATAGAAATAAATATGCAAACTATAGATTTGTGACAGAACAACTTGCTGAGTTAACTGTTGAACTTGACACATTGAAAAATAAGTTTGAAAATGCAGATTTTAATTTCAGAAAATTTGATCTGTCGAGTGAAGTAGTTGCGTCAATAATGTAAAATAGTTTGAGATTTAAAAATAATCAGTCAAAGGGTTTAGGGTATGATAAAGTGCCTCCTCCTTTTAATCACACCTATCAGTATAACCGTTTGACATAAGAGGAAATGGACAGAGAGGCACATCTGAAATATGGCAAACCTGTTGTCTTTGTGTCGCGATGTGGTCCTCAGGTTGCAAGTACTAATGTTTCTGCTTCTTATTCAGATCAGCCACTAAGTCATTGCAAGCAAGCTGCTGAAGAGAGTGTGTCTGATAATAAAATTGTTTCAAAGTCTGATGTTTTTGTTCCAAATGATGCTACTCTTGTTTCTAACTCTAAAACTAATGCTTTATCTTGTGCTGATTCTGTGTCAACGTCTGAGGACTTAAATTTTTTTGATATATTTGATGATATCTTTGATAATTCTGCCGTGGTTGTGCCAGAAAGTGTTGAGCTGAATGATTCTAATGCTTCTACTTCTTGTGCATGTAAAGTAACGGAAGATGAGAACAAGGAGAAAACTATTGAACAAACCAATGTCTCCTTGAACTCTGAATATGTTGCTTCTAACTCAGTTACTTCTGATCAACCTGCTGTTGAGAAATACAGGCCACCAAATCAAGTGAAACAGCCAGCCTGCTGCATGTGCATGTAGGAACCACTAGGAACAAGGCAAGGATACGCCACCAGGGGCAGGAAGAAACAACTTCCCGGTAAAGAAAAAGACTTGCTTTTACTGTGGAACACCTGGACACATTGCCAGAAATTGTCCAAATCGCGCATACGTGTCCTACTAAGCACAAGGATGGAAAAATGGGCCAAGAGGGAGATTTGTCAAAAGAAACCCCTCAAGGTCAGGTTCAGACAATGGAGAATGGAACGCGCAAAAGGCCAAGAATCAAAATCGTAAGGGCAAGAAGGGAATGTTGGCCAAGAAGTCCAATCCAAGAAATGCTCCAACAAAACAAAAACCGGCTAGGTCAAAGTCATCTCGGCAGCTGACTTCAAGTTCAAAATCAAGTACCGAGGCACCCATCGGATTGAAAAAGAAATGGGTTAAACCCAACTACAGATGGGTACCAAAGGTTCAATCTCCCAAATCACCCAATGACTCTAATATTTCTTCATCTTCTGTTTGTGATAAATAGGTAATGTCATTGAAGAGAGTTCCTTGCACAGATGACAAAGGTCAACCCAGTTTCAAAATGGACTGGGTTCCAAAGCCCAACTAATCCCGCTCTGTGTCGGAGCAGCTATGGAGGCATATCATCAGACTTCGGTTTGTTGGTAGTGGCTGTTCCAGGCACATGATAGGAGGCATCTCTCAACTGTATAACACTCAGAACATTGTTTAAGAGTATGTGTCCTTTGCGGGAAAGGAAGAAAGGAAGGGATCACTCATGGGGTTTGTGCTTAACGATGTGAAGAATTTTCGGATCTGTTATGAGATTATGCGTGCTGTTCTCAGACCTTCTGGATGCAAATTCAATCGGTGACTTACGGTTTGAGTTTTCTTCTCTATACTCCTGAGCTTATCTTAAACTGATTCATTTTGAAGACAATTTTTTATTTCCTTATATGTCTTTCTTTAGTAGGTTGTTTTGGGAAGTCATATAAAGATAAAGTGATAACGGGCAGTCTAAAACATGTGTAAGGGACTGAATTTGAATGTCTAGACTCTATGTTCAATGTGCTGGTAGGCACGATGGATTTGACAGTGTGGATTTAGATAGGATTGTTTGGACTGACCATACGACGCGCGGGTAGATTGAGCAGTGAGATAAACACTGGAACCCACGGGATACACTAAATTAATTCGCATCTAGAACAGTGGTTCAACTTTTCCTTGATGTACGGACTTATGTCCTTAATTCTGGTTTTGATAGGGCGACTGGGGGGTTCTAATAAAGTAGGTCTGTAGGAAATTATTTTCTTGCATTCTATCTGTCAGTCATATGTTGCTTCCTCTACGTGATTGGAAGATCCGACCTGGACTGCAACATATGCGACTCTAAATTCTTTTATGCTTCTTCTTTTTCTGTGCAATTCTTCCTATCTGTGAGGCATATGTTGTCTCCTCTGCGTGATTGAAATGATCCGACCTGGAACACATCATATGCAATATTGTACCTCTCAATCCCTCTATCCTAGTTAGCCATATATTGTCCCCTCTGTGTGATTCAAAGAGATCCGACCTGGGACACAACATATGCACCTATTTCTAAATCTGACTTCCTCCTTAATAATTGTTTACTCACCTAAAGTAAGGAGTTCTTTGGAAGTTCTTGATAACCAGGGTATATCGGGAAGTGGGGAACACATTCTAGTTCAACTAAAATTGAACCATTTAGAGGTTGTCTGTAGATCTCGCTGCTTAATTTAAGTGGACAACAATACCCGTGGTCGTCGTCAGCTAAATGGTATATTTAAAAAAAAATTGTCGAAATCCTTCGTGTTTAAGTGGACCACAATACCAGCAATTGACCAGATCTATTCATGAAGGTGAAGGTACTGATAAACAAGTTAAGACTGTCTCACAACTTTGATCCCAAATATTTTTTGTTTTTGTTAAATTTGTTCGTAGTTTTCCTCTATGCACAAATTTAAGGGGAGAATTAAAAATTTGCAATCAAACAAAAATCAGAAAATGCAAAAAATCAAACAAAAATCAGAAAATTCAAAAATCAAACAAAAATCAGAAAATTAAAAATCCAAAAATATTGTGTTTTATTTTTTCAGAAAATATAAAAAATCCAAAAATATTGTGTGCTTAGTTTTCTTTTAGTTTTGTTTGTCTTGAAAAGTGAATTCAGATGTAGATGAGACTCATGGACACTATATCAACATTTACTGAGCCAATGCTTCATCCGTGATCATCGAAGAATTATCATTCGAAGGAGCAACAAATGAAGACTATTCTTTCAACTTTCATATCTTTCATCCCTAGAAGCAAAGTGAAGTTGTTCTTGAAGATTATGTGACAGATTGCATTGAAGCCTCCTCAATCAATTTGTTGCTATTCTTGTACCTGCTGAAGTGATCCAGAAGATTAGATCTCTCTATTGTTCTCTCTGAAGATTCGCAAGCTGAAAGCCCCATCTTTCAAGAATCTTTTCAAGAAGCCTCCTCACCCAATGTGCGTTCAATGTCAAATTCTGAAGAAAAACCCAACTGCTCAAGATGAAGTCATTTATTGAAGATTCATCATGTTCATCTTGAATCTGTGAAGAAATGAAAGATAAAGGTTGAATCCAAGCTCCCAATGAAGATTGACAAGAAAAGCCAGCTACCTTTTTAGGCGGAGTTTGTTGGGTCAGTTAGAAACGAAAGTTATAAACCAAGGGGGAGATTGTTGGGTCAAAATATTGGTTTATACTTTACTTTTCTAGGAAAATGTATTTTTCTGTTAAGTAATATGTGTTTACGGTTGTGTTTACGGCCGTGAATAGCTTTACGGCCGTGAACCTGTTCACGGCCAATGTTTCATATATATAGAGTGAGGAGTGCATGTAAAGAGTGTACGGCCTTGAGAGAGAGAGTGAGGAGCTTAAGTGTGTGAAACTCAAGGTGTTTTAGAGAGAGAAGAACTAGTGTGTGTGTACTATGTGTATGGAGCATCATTCTATTCATTGAATACATCATATATTCACTTGTTCTTCTTCTCCTTCTCTTCTATTTTGATCTGGCATCATCCGTTTGATTGGGATTCCGCACCATCAAACGGATTTGATTGATACACAAGCAGAATTTGGGACTTACATTGTCCTACCCGTTCGGCTAACGACCCTCCACCAGTCAAGGAAGCGGTGGGTTAGAGTGGATACCCATTAAGCTGCCATTTTATAGATAACAACCTTATACCCCCTTATAGACCGGCTTCGTGAATGATGCCTGCTAACGGTAAGACTGAATTGATCTTATACATATATATATATATATATATATATATATATATATATTATTAACTTATAATATTATAAATTATAAGGGTTTAATTTTAAACTTTTAAAATTCTAGGGTTTGGAATTAAAGTATTAATATGTGACTTTACAAATTCCAAAATTTGAGGGCAAGTTTTGAAACTATTCAAAACCTTTCATTTCTATAACTTATGAGTTTTAATGATTTTAATGGAAGAGACTCTTGGAATTCCATAACTTGAGGACAAGTTATGGAGTCCATTAAAAGGCATTTAGATCAGTAGTTAAATTAACAAGCATGTCAAATAATTCCTATGATCTATCAAAACTCATAAGCATGCATAATTCATATCAACAATTTTCAAGAATCATATGAACTTAATATAAAACTTGAAACTTTGACAATTAACTTTGAAATTGGATAAGCACAATCATTACCACATCAAAAACAGGTTCAACAATCTAAAAGCAGTTTAGGGTAATGATCCTAGTCCAATTCCAGCATTCAAACTCGAAATTCTGCATACAGGGACTCCTACTCGCCGAGTGCAAGAACCTACTCGACGAGTAGGATGAGTTTTCACATGGACTCGGCGAGTTCACTGAACAGTGAGCAGAAAAATCGATTTTTTTAGCAATTTGCATCAAGTATAATTGAAAACCAGCCTAGGCTCTGATACCACTGATGAGTTTTGAGCATTCTAACACTTCTATGGTGTACATGCAACCCTAGAAACCTTGGATCTATGTTTTCTCTGTTATGCATGCAAAATTTCATTTTTCCAAGGTTTCATCCTAACTAGCATATGATTGGGGAATATGTAATATAAAAAACTCGTAGAATGACATACCTTTCTTGTAGCTTGGATTCCTTAAGACTTTGTCAGCCTAGCACCCCAAATGTGATGCCTGAAACGCTTCACACAACACCACCAACAACTTGGAATAACTTGAGAGAAGATTGATGTGCACCAAAATCGGCTAGCCCTCACTTGTGTATGTCTTAGTGCCGATTTTTCTTGGGTGAGGCTTGTTTATATAGTGTGCACATTAGGGTTACACCATGTAACTCATGTCTTTCCATATTCCTCATGATCCATGAGTTTTAGACTCCATGGAGTATCCATGGGTCACCACATGGGTTTAGCCCAACATGAAGAACTATGGATCATAAGCCCACCATATAAGAATGAATGATTTACCAAATCAATCCCCATTTATTTCATTAATCTCTTTTGATCACTAGATTAATTCCAACCTAATTCTTGATCAATACTTATTAAATAATTCATATTAATATATTAGAACTTATAATATATTAATAAACCATAAATATCCTCTTCTCACAAAAGTCTATCCAAATTGTTCTGATGCCATGCAACCCAAATGGACCATGCCAAGTCGGGTCAAGTACATACCAAATATAGTTATAGACTTAGACACCTTATCCAAAATCAATGTCCGCCACCCAACGTCGGCTAACAATGGAGTCCCTGACCCCAAAAAACTCCAGAGCTCCACACGCCTTGAGCTCCCGAAACGAGGGAGTTCGGGCCCCGATATGGCCCGCAACAATCTCGGCTCTGAACGACCTGAGCCTCTCCTCCATAATCTCCATAATCCCCTCCTTGACCGTCCCAAAGATCACTGGGGTAGCGTCAAGGATGCCATTCGTAACCTCGACTTCAATGATCTCGTGCAACCTCTCATCAATGGGCTCGGTACAGCTGCCCGATCCAGATCCAGATCCCGATCCCGATCCTGATCCCCCTGTCCCAAATCATGTCACCACCATGCTGAACTGAAATGTCATAAACCATAATAATTAGGACATATATATAGGGGATCCGCCCACACCGGTCCTCCTTTGAGATGTTAGATCTAGCATTAGCTCGGGTACAGGTCCTGTGCTTTCAGTAGTACGAGCCCAATACTACCTTCCACACCTACCTGCACCTTTCCCCAAAGCTCTACTTGATAACTCCAATTCGTCCCAAAATAAATCATATACCACAAACCACCGCATAACCCAAATCCCAAGCTATCCTAAGATTTGCTCTACCCACATCAAACAGACCAATCATAACAGGTTACCTTTATGCATGCAAATTATACACAGAAAAGGATCAAATAGACTTTCGAATAAAAGATTCTACCCTAGGACCACAATCATACGAGGAACAGGAAATAAGGCCAAATCAATCATTCTAAGGCTATAAGCTCCTAACCGTATACAGTTTTAAAAGCATACACATAGCAAAATCCATACGATTATCAAAGCTCAAATATCAGTATAATATGGCTAACATATTAGGGAACTACTTACTTGGCTCGGCTGAACACGCGCGTTGCACTCTCCTCTTTTCCAGTCTCAAAAGTTTTTGGCTTTTATTTTTTTTTTGGAAAACAATTTTACCATTTCCTTAGTTTGAGTCCTGACACACCCGAGATTGTGCCCGAATCCCTCAAACCAAGGCTCTGATATCAACTTGTAGCGACCCAATTTTTCAAAAGAAAATTTTCATTTTTGATTAGTTGAAACACATTTCCATAAGCCACGCAATCCAAATACAATTGTTTTCAAAACCATGTCAATTACAATTTTATTTCAAAATATCAGAGAGTCCCATCAAATGCCTGAGAGAGTGCACGCGGCGCCATCAAGCCTTGCCCTTGCCCTTGGGCTCAGAAGTACCTTAAACAAATCCACAAACTGTAAGCCAATGCTTAGTAAGTCCCCCAGAGCATACCTCACACACAATCCACATAACACATATCATATTCGCTATAAAGCTACACATATAACATAAGCCATGCATACAATATATAAGGATGCCGTGGGCTCCCCCCAGGGTCTTATACCTTCGTGCCATGGGCTCCCCCATGGTCTTTTCCTAGGAATGCCATGGGCTCCCCCACATGATCTTGTATCCAACTGCCACGGGCTCCCCCCGGGGTCTTCCATGCATATCACATATATAATCAAGTAGCATATCATATATCATAGAGGTATGTATCATACTACCTAACACACACATAAGCATATAAGGATGTCGTGGGCTCCCTCCAGGGTCTTATACCATCATGCCATGGGCTCCCCCACATGGTCTTTACCTAGGAATGCCACGGGCTCCCCCACATGGTATTATATCTGACTGCCACAAGCTCCTCCCGGGGTCTTCCATGCAATAACATACATAATCACTAGCATACCACTTAACATAAAGCTATCTATCATACCACATATCTCTACTACAGCTAGTGTAACACATATATTAAAATGGGTCGGCCTTGGTGCCGTAGACCCATTGGTATGGTGAGAAGACTCACCATGTCTGCTGAATCTGAAAGCTGCTCTCCTAACAGTCTGTAACCTCCCGTGCTGAACAATAATAACATTACTCAAGGTTATGACTGAACACAATCCAAACCCCAAGTCCATTAAGTGCTTAATACTCAATTTCCTCACGTTTAATAGTCAGATCTAAGCTCATTAAGACGTCCTAGGGCATAAAGTTGGCAACTTTATGCCATTGCATGTCTCATATGTTCCCAACAACCCATTAAGACCTTTCCAAGGGTCTTAATTCATGCATGAGGTCAAAACACCCATTAAGACTTCATTTTTATGCTATGAATGGACCAAAGGACCTCAGATCTAAGCTTTTCAGCGTCTGGAGTTGCTCAACTCTCAAGAGGAGGTCCAAAATCAACTAAAGGGGCAAAATAGAAAACCCTAGCTAGATCTAATGAATAAGATGGCAAGATCAAAGCTTTATACCTCCAGAAGCTCCTCAAGGTGAACTAGATGCAGATTCTTGAAGCCCAAAGCCACTCCAAGATCAAAGCTTTATACCTCCAGAAGCTCCTCATGGTCACAAATGCACTCCTTAAGCTCAAAACACACTCTAAAATGATTCTAGGGTTCTTAGGGACGTTTGAAGATGAAAGAGGTTGATTAGCGTGAGGCTCAAATAAGATAAGGATGCTTATATAGGGCTCAAGTCCGGAAATTAGGGTTTGGACATCCGTCACGTACGCCCAGCGTACGTGCTGCCCCTCCGCGATCATTAATACATAGTACGCTAAGTGTACCCATGAGTACGCCCAACGCACTTAAGGGACTTCTTATGCAACATTTCAAATTTTCAAGGGATTCAAAGGAAATACCTGATTTGGAGTGTTACAACTCTCCCCCACTTGAACTAGACTTCGTCCTCGAAGTCCGTAGATGCAAACAGATCGGGGTAATGCTCCCGCATCTCCTCCTCCGGCTCCCATGTCCATTCGGAGCCCCTGCAGTGCTGCCATTGCACCTTTACAAGCTTCACTTCCTTGTTCCGAAGACCCTTGTTTTTTTAGTTGTTAGAAATATTGAATTTTACTTTTTGCATATCCTATATTGGACATCGTTTTTTAATAGTATGATTTTCAGGTTTCGTTAAAATCTATTTGTAAGTTCTTCGTTTATATTAGAAATATGTTTTCCGATACAAGATGTGTATAAAATAATACTAATTTATTTGAAAATAAATTATTTGGTAACAATTAATGTTAAAATGAAAATTTTAAAATATAAAGATGGATATTTTTTTAAAAAAAAATGTTGTGTGAATAAGGTAAAAAAAATCCATTTCCATTTCTCTATTTAATACAACCAAACAAAAGAAATGATTCTTAGAGACATTTCTCTAGTGGATTCTCAGTTCTACCAAATAGTGGAATCAATTCTCTTTGTCTAGCTTATTTCTCTTTCTCTACATTTCCATTCTCTGCTGCAATTCCATTTCTCTGTACCAAACTCACCCTTAAGTTCAAAGCTATGCATATACAAAAAGAGCCTTAGGGAGTATTTACAAAGCTAATGTGAATAAATTTTTAAAGAATCAAATGATGTACTTACAGGATTAGCATTGTTACAATACTACAACATTGAATGGGATTCTTGCAAAAGTTGAACTCTGCAAAATGATATCAAATAATGATATTAAATGTATGCCCGACATGTTGAGATTGTAGATAACAGTTCATAATGTGATGCTTGCCAATGCTCCTCACGTTTTTGATGAAAGAGAGTTAAGACTTCCTTTCCCAGCTCAACACAAAGGGGGAGATTGTTAGGTCTCGAAATGTATATGTGTTGTTCAGGTTACAAAAGTGGAAACTCATTTGTTGATAAGAACAAGAGTGAAGGTGCTAAGAACTAACAACAACAAGAGGAAGGAAATAAAGAGAAGAAGTTGCTTGGAGACTCATGTTATGATTATAACTTTTTTAATGGAAATATCCATTTTTTAAAGGATTGTGTGTTTCAAAAGAATATTGAGAAGAAGGACAAAACAAAGGATGGATCCTACTATGTTCAGAAGAGTGAATACATTCATAAAATGAACATCGGGGAAAGGAATTGATCGTTGAGGAAGAGGATAGAAAAGCATGGAATATTGAAGTGTGGTCCATAGAATCTGAATACGAGGGGGTTCGGAGGCTAACACACAATGCTTTGTTTGTTGTTAATGTATGTATAGGTATAAAGGATGGAAAGTATCTCATGATGTGTAGTTCAAGTTCTAAGAGTCAAGGTTACAATTCTGAAGGTAGTGGAGTTCCAGATTCCAATCCTTATGATACATGTCTTTCAGCGAAAAGTGTAGGAGGATGTGGAGACTTGTGAGAAGGTAACTGAGAAGGTGCAGTACATGCTTAAATCTTTAGATATTCCTGTTTATCATTATGATGATGCAATGAATTAAGGGGGTACTATTTTAGAATTACGTGAAAGTTTTAGATGGAGTCGAAAAAAAGTTTCTAATTTTGATGATGATCTTAGCAGATGCACTTTTAGAAGTGTGGAACGAAGGATTAAGATTTAGAAATTAGAGGTTGATTTAATAAGAGTTAGAGATGATGTGTGCATTTGAAAAATCATAATAGATTGATTATGAAACAACGTAATGTATTTTGTCAAATTGTGAAACGTTTATATGCTCAAATTACACAACTCTATATTAAATGCAAAATATCTGAAGAAATGTATAGAAAAATGTTACCATTCTTAGATGTTCAAGAAGAAGATATAGACACAGAATGCTATGAATGTGAAGCTTTGGTTTCTTCAAACGAATCCTTAAGTGATACTTCCAGGGTTGGTTTGGAAAAGCTAGAAGGATTTTTGAAAACCAAAGAAATTAAGAAAATGATAAAATATACTTTAACGGAAGAAGATAAGAAACAAATAAAAAAGTTTCAATGATAAATATATTTGTTGTGTAAGAAACTGAATTTTTATGAGTGTCGGAATGTTGAAGTTGAATCTGATTTTGATGAAAGTGAAATAAGTGAAATTTCAGTAGAATATGAGATTAATTGTTCCAATTTTATGATAAATGATGAAAAACCAAAAAGGAACTTTAGTCTTGAATATTCTATTGGTTTTGAAAATGTTGTTGAAAAAAGGTAATTGAAAATCTGATTGAAAAGGTACTTGTTTTTTCTTCAAAAGTCCAATATACTCCTAATCAAGTTGTTGCTACAAAATGACTGGAGAGTGAAGGTGTGACAACCCGAAATTTCTATCTTGTACTATTATTCAAATCATTCAAAGTCAGGCTCGTTTCTGCCAGTTTCTAGCATTGTTTTGAGTCAATTGAGTGTTCTAAACCAAGTATCTCCAAGTTATAAGTCTAGAATTGGGATCCGCAAGTTCACCCGACCCAAAAATTGGCCAGACACTCCAACTTGAGGAGTGTACGGCCGTACACTTGGGTGTGCGGCCGCACATCCCTCCTCCGGCAGCACACTCTCCTCTGGCAGCACACTCACGACTATAAGATAGAGTCTTGGCCTTCATTCAATCCTTTTCACCCTCCTAGTCAAGAACTCGTTTTCTCTCAAGTAGCTCCCGATTTTTCAGCTAGATCTTCAAGTGGTAAGTGTTTCTATCCTTAGATTTGTTGATTCCTTACTCCATCTAGTGTAAATCACTGATTTCATCCATGAAATCACTCCATTTTAGTAGATCTTTAAGTGTTCTTCAGTTTCACCAAGAAAACCAAGAACACCTACTAAGTTCTTGGGCTCCAAACACCCCTATACGCTTCTACATCATAAGTACCCTACTCTTGCATGTTATTAGCTATATTTGAGCCTTAGAAAATGTCCAGAACTCAATCTTCAAGGAGTGTGCGGCCACACACACTCATGTGGCCGTACACCCCTTATCTTAGTGCTTTAAGTCCTGAAACTCAAATTGTATGCTAGCACATGATCAAAGACACTTAGGGGATGCAAGATATGACCTTGGAAATACGTTTTTGACCATTTTTCCTAGGAGTGTGCGGCCGCACACTCCATGGCCGCACACCCAATGGGCAGCACACCAGGTGGCCGCACACGCCCCTGTACGGCCGTACACCCATTTCAGACGACTTTTGATGCTTCTAACACTTAAATCTAAGTGTTTTCTAAGTCCTAGGGTGTTTTCCTTTCATTATTAGTTGTATAAAGACTAATTATATACATATATGTGCCAATATATGCTTATTAGGACCTGTTGTGCTCAAGTCTACACTTGGCACTTATCAATCCTACAAACCGATCTTTCATTCATACCACTCACTGCAGGTGAGTTCATACCCCTTTAACTTACCTTTCAAATGATTTTTAAATGCTTTTATGGGGGGGGGGGGAATACAAGTAGAAACATTATAGTTATTATATCATTCGCATGTGATTAAGAGCTATCAAACAATGGATTTCTTATACTTCAGACTGTGTGTTCAAACAAACTACTTCAAATCGTTTTACAAACTCTTTTATATGCAAACTCTTTAACAAACTTATTTATATGCAAAACTATTTATCAAACTCTTTTAAACTTATACTTGTTCTAAAAACATATCTATATAGATATAGTTATATAAGTAGGATTGAAAGGACTTAGGACTGACAACTCGCCTTACATCCTGTTCCTTGTTTGGTTGCGGACTTAGGGCATCAGTTGGTTGTCCGAAGGTCGGTTGAATCTTAGTTGTATATTATGTATATGTATATGGATATAAAAGTCTTTATTCAGTTCAGATCCTTTAGGTAGCAAAGATGTTCAATCATGTTCATTCATACCAACAATATTGCTAGTAAACTATAATAGGTATAGTTTAGGAAGTCACTTTTACTATTACCAGAACAATGAAACATACTAAGAGTCGGTTCATACATGAGTCAGTACATACTATAACGAGAAACAATACTTACTATAACGAGAAACAATACTTTCTATAATGAGAAACAGATAGAGAATACTATAACGAGAATCAACACATACTAGAAAACATACTACATACTAGACAGAGAGGATACTATACTAGAACATACTATAATACTAGAATACTATAACATTAATGTGAGATACTACTTCGTGGTGCGGCATACACTGCTGTGACACGTTTCGTACCCAGAGTCTCCTGGAGGGAGAGCGTGAATTTGTGTATAGATCTATACGGGATTGACCATCCCACACCTTGCTGCTAGCTACAGTGGGGCCTGCAGGTCTATGGGTGACGAATGTCATATCATTTTGATATCTCGAACTTCGTGTATACTAAGTCATATCAAGTATGGATACAATCATATCACATTTTACCTTAATTAAACTAACCAGTTTAAGGGTAGTTGGTACAATTGGTAGTTACCTAGATAAAACTACTAGTACATCTTTATTTCCCATTTTCATTCACATTGTGATCTTATCACATAAATGGTAATGGAAAACTATATTTTTGGGAATGATAGTCACACTTTAGGAAAACTCACACTTTTGAAAAAGAACAAACATAGAAAACAGTTGGGTCTTGGTAGAAGACCACTTTAGTAGAAAACATAGGATTTTCTAGGAAGTTTACAAACATTTTCAACAAACACTTACAAACTCTTACTTCAAACATTTACAAATACTTTCTTCAATTTGTGCAAACAACGACACTAAAATACTTATGAACTCACCAGCTTAAATGTTGATCTATGCTTTCAAAATAACTTGTATTCTCAGGTCGCCAGTAGACAGGTACCGGTGATCAGGTTTTTGAGAAGATGGAGCACATTCAAGACTCATCTTTCATTTTAATTATTCATTTTTGGTGTCTTATAAACTATAGAACACGCTTGTATATAAATTATTACTATTAATGCAATGGATGATGTTGTTGCTTGTTACTATTATGCATTGATGTGATACTATACATGACGTCCTCCATCCCCGAACGTTTCGCCGTTTCAGTTTTGGGGTGTGATAGATTGGTATCAGAGCATTGTTTATAGTGAATCGAGTATATCAACCCATAAAAGATATACAACTATAAACACAACGGGATTTAAAATATTCTGACCAAGAGTTTTTACTTTTAAATAATAAAATGTTTAACTAAAGTATACATACCTGCATTCATACTAAAATCAGTTTCACTAGGACAGAACAAAAAGTATTACGATTGTTGGACAACACGAGTAATCTTGGGGGCATATAATCAGTTCTGGGAGTGATATAGCCTAATCAACTATATCTTTCCGAGAAGTGATTAGCATGTGTCCAGGATTGTTTGTGATGTTGCAGCAAGTCTAAAAACTTACCAACACTACTACAATGAGAACATTAGAACTATACATAAACTTAAAATACTATAGGAGTATTTTGTGTTACTATAATTACTTATGTGAAAACTAAAAAGATCTTTATTAGTATGTCAATAGTTGTTGAGTGGATACGATAAGGCTATATGTGACTAAGGTGTTATAGACTTAGAATCTGTGATCTTTGCTTTACTTCCTGTTCCTTGTTTGGTTGTGGATTTAGAGTTAGGGTCACTTATTCGAAGATCTATCCTATTTTGGTTACATATGACTGGTATGCACTACGTAAATGTCAGAGTAACTGATAAGGATCATCTTATAATTATCTTAATTAGTTCGTCTATTAATTACTTCTTTTACCCCTTTTCTCGCTTAGATAACATGGCTGGATTCCATATCCCCGGAGACCCGTACTTTCCCAACCAAGGCAACGGAGGATGGCTTGATGTTGAGCCCGAAGAGGAACCTAAAATTCCACTGGACGATGACCTTGCTGAGAACTTCCCGGAGGATTCTGACTCCGAGCCCGAAGTCAATGATCAACACCCTGCGGCTCAAATCCCAAATCGAAACCCACGTCCGGATTTTCAAGGCCCGACGCCTATGTGGGTGGAGAGTCTGGAGACCTGGAGTCAGGAATAGGTCCAACCCATCCCGTTCAATGGAGACCGAAGTTTCTACAATGTGAGCGAAGGAGGCTCAGCGGACAAGGTCCTGCCTATCCTGGTCCGCAGGGTTGCTCGTAACGAAATTCAGGGAAGGACAGCCCTCCAAAGAATTGCTGAACTTGATGCCAATACAGGGATCAACACTGTCCGCATTCGTCGGCTGGAAGATGCTCGTGAGAGAGCTGAAAGAGACTGTGAGTCTCTACTTCAAGCACTAGCTTAGACTAGGGCTGAGGTCATAGAGCATCGCGTGCGCCAGCGAGTGTACGAGCGATGCCTTCTGGAAATGGAGCGTCTGATGAATGATTTAAGGGTTCGCCCAAGTGGTTCCCGCCGTCAGTAGGGGATGCTCTGCTCATCCCTTTTCTTTTGGATATAACTTAGGCCTATGTAAAAACTCTAGTTTTAGTTTCCTGTCTATGTTAAGACCTTGAACTTTCGGTCGATAGGTCTTTATTCTGTCAAAATTTTCTTATCCTGGTGTGATGTAAGACCATCTCTTAGGTCATTTTTCCCAAACTTATTACATCTGTAATACCAACTTTATTGACAGATATCTAATCTCATGGAAAATTTTATCCGAATCCTTTCATTTTCTAGTGCTAGATTTCTATTCAATCATACTTTCATCTGTGTTGTTAGGCTATGGAGAGTTAGTCCATGTTTCACTTTCATCATTCTCTCTCTTAAATTCTTATCAATGTCTTCATCTGTTAAACTTATGGCTACAAGATGCCTCCACGACGAGTAACGAGACGCAACCCTCGGAATCAAACTCCACCTCCTCCTCCTCAATACAACCCAGCAGCTATCCAAGCTGCTGTGAATGTGGCTGTTATGGCAGCCCTAGGACAATTCAACTCGAACGGTGCCAGCGGGAGTGGGACTAATGTGCCACCCACCCTAGTTGAAACCCCAGTGCGCTCTAGGGAGTGCTCGTACAAGGACTTCACCAGCTGCAAACCCAGGGCCTTCAATGGAACTGGCAGAATCATTGCCCTCTCGCAATGGTTCGAGAAGACGGAGTCGATATTTGAGATCTGCTCCTGTCCGGAAGTGAGCAAGGTAAAATTTGCCGCTTGCACCTTCGCGGACCGAGCTCTGACGTGGTGGAATAGCCATGTCAAGTCACTGTCTCTTACGGTGGCAAATGCTATGGGCTGGGAAGCTCTGAAAGAGCTTATGATCGAAGAATACTGCCCGAGGGGCGAAGTACAGAAGTTGGAGCAGGAGCTCTAGAGCCTAACCAGGAAGGGCTCCGATATAGTTTCCTACACTGCCAGATTCAGCGATCTGGTGGCGCTATGTCCATCAATGGTCCCCACCGAAGCGAAGAAGGTGGAGAGGTATATTTGGGGGCTGGTGCCTCCATTTCAGGGGAACGTTCTAGCTTCCAACCCCACTACCTTCGACAGTGCTAAGCGATTGGCACAAAGGCTCATTGACCATGGGGTTCGTACCCCGTCAGCAACAACAACCCTAGCCATCTTAGAACCCTCCAAACCCGCTGCCAACAAGTTCTGGGATGACAAGAAGAAGAAGAAAGCTGCCAAAAAGCAGCACGTCGTAGCTGTTCATGCTGCGGTAGCACCTGCCGCTGCTGTACCGGTAAATCAGTACGCGGGCAACTTGCCCAAGTGCAACAAATGCAGCGTCCATCACAATGGATCCTACCGAGAAATGCAATGCTCTAACTGCAACAGGAAGGGGCACACTGCACGTTTCTGCAAGGCTCCGGCGAGGCCAATCACTCAAGTCACCGACACTGGTGTAGGTCAGGCTTGCTACGGTTGTGGCGAGGTGGGTCACTACAAAAGGAACTGCCCGAAGGTAGGGAACGCCGGTAGAGTTGGAAGGGTTTTGGCCATAGGCCACTAGGAAGCAGTTGCTGACCCCACAATGGTCACTGGTACGTTTATCCTCGATAACTCTTATGCATGCATTCTGTTTGATAGTGGAGCGGAGAGGAGTTTCGTGAACCAGAAATTTGCTCACCAGCTTAAAAATAAACCGCATGCACTTAAGGAACCGTTCACTGTAGAAATGGGTAACGGGAAAACATAAAGCGCTAACTGCATATACATAGGTTGTATACTAACACTAGATAGCCATTCATTTCCAATCGACCTCCTGCCGGTTTCAATTAAAAGTTTCGACATTATAATCGGCATGGATTGGTTGAGTTCTCATCGTGCGGACATTATGTGTTACGAAAAGGCTATTCGCCTTAATCTACCATCTAGCGAAACTCTAGTAATCTACGACGACAAACCCGACACGAACCTTCGCCTCATCTCGAGCATTCAAGCTCAAAAATTCTTGCGAAAGGTATGTCGCACATTCCTTGCTCATGTTGTCGACGTGAGCGAAGAGACGAAAGACATTAAGAACATTCCAGTAGTACGCGATTTTCCCGACATCTTTCCAGAAGAACTCCCAGCATTATCTCCACAACGTCAAGTCGAGTTCAGAATCGACTTAGTTCCAGGGGCTACCCCGGTAGCCAAATCGCCCTATCGTCTAGAACCAGCTGAGATGCAGGAGCTATCCAATCAACTTAACGAGTTGCTCAGCAAGGGCTTCATTAGGCCAAGCTTCTCACCATGGGGAGCACCGGTCTTGTTCGTCAAGAAGAAAGACGGATCGTTCCGTATGTGCATCGACTATAGAGAACTGAACAAACTGACCGTCAAAAATCGTTACCCTCTGCCTCGCATTGACGATTTGTTTAACCAACTTCAAGGGGCGAATTTATTTTCAAAGATAGACCTGAGATCCGGGTATCACCAGTTACGAGTACTAGGGGAGGATGTTCTGAAGATAGCCTCCGAACTCGTTATGGGCACTACGAGTTCGTAGTGATGCCGTTCGGATTGACCAATGCGCCCGCAGTATTCATGGATTTAATGAATAAAGTGTGCCGTCCTTACTTGGATCAGTTCTTCATAGTCTTCATCGATGACATACTTATCTACTCTCGTAGTAAGGAGGAGCATAGTCAACACCTTCGACAGGTCTTAGAAACATTGCGATCAGAGAGGCTCTATGCGAAGCTCTCGAAATGCGAATTTTGGATCCGAAGAGTCGAATTCTTAGGACACCTGGTTAGTGAAGAGGGAATACACGTGGACCTTTCCAAAATCAAGGCCATTGAGAACTGGTCAGCACCAAAGATGCCTACATAAATTCGTCAATTTCTAGGCCTCGTTGGCTACTGTCGCAGGTTCATTCAGAACTTCTCTCGGATTGCGAAACCACTTACAACATTGACCCAGAAGGGCGTGGCCTTTGTCTGGGAAGAGAAGCAAGAAAAAGCGTTCCAAACGCTAAAGCGAGCCTTATCTACTACACCGGTACTGTCCCTCCCCGAAGGGACAGAAGACTTCGTGGTTTATTACAATGCATCCAACCAAGGGCTCGGCTGTGTCCTGATGCAATGGGGAAAGGTCATCGCCTATGCCTCAAGACAGCTGAAGACACACGAGGTCAACTACAACACACATGATCTTGTGTTAGGAGCAGTGGTATTTGCTTTGAAGATCTGGAGACACTACCTGTACGGTACGAAAAGCATTATCTTTACAGACCACAAAAGCCTACAACACATATTCGACAAGAAGGAGCTCAACATGAGACAACGACGGTGGGTCGAACTACTCAGTGATTACGAATGCGAAATTCGTTATCATCCCGGCAAGGCCAACGTAGTAGCTGACGCCCTAAGTCAGAGAGAATATTCTAGTCGTAAAGTCAAATCATTGACTATGACTATCCATTCACACTTGTCCACACAAATTAAGGAAGCTCAACTCGAAGCTTTGAAAACTGAATATGTGGCGGGTGAGTCCCTGAGAGGGATGGATAAAAACTTTGAAGTCAAGGGTGGCAGAGCTTTATATTTCATGGATCGGATCTGGACCCCGAAGCATGGTGGTTTAAGAGACTTGGTCATGACCGAAGCACACAACACTCAATATTCCGTTCACCCAGGTTCAGATAAGATGTATCTGGATCTTAAAAAGTTATACTGGGGGCCTAACATGAAAGCAGAGATTGCTACCTTCGTGAGTAAATGCCTTACTTACGCCAAGGTTAAGGTCGAATACCAGAAACCATCAGGTTTACTCCAGCAACCGGAGATACCTGAATGGAAGTGGGAGCGAATCACGATGGACTTCATAACCAAACTACCCAAGACAACGGGTGGTCTCGATACCATTTGGGTGATCGTAGACAGGTTAATGAAGTCCACACACTTCCTGTCGATCAAAGAAACTGACAAGATGGAGAAGCTAACAAGAACTTACATTAGGGAGATCGTACGACTGCATGGTGTTCCCATATCCATTATCTCCGACAGAGATAGTAGATTCACTTCGAGGTTTTGGCAGTCGCTACAAAGTTCCCTAGGAACTAGGATGGACATGAGTACAGCCTACCATCCTCAAACCGACAAAAAAAGTGAGAGGACTATTCAAACCTTGGAAGATATGTTGCGAGCCTGCGTGATAGACTTTCGGAAAGCATGGGATACTCATTTACCCCTTGTCGAATTTTCCTACAACAATAGTTATCACACGAGCATAAAGGCAGCTCCATTTGAAGCCCTCTATGGTCATAAGTGCAGATCCCCTCTGTGTTGGGCTGAGGTGGGCGACACACAGTTAGCTAAAGGACTAGTTCCTGACAGCACTCTCACCGGTCCGGAAATCATTCGGGAAACGATAGAGAAGATCGTTCAGATTCGGGAACGATTGAAAGCCTCTAGAGACCGACAGAAAAGCTACGCAGACAAGAGAAGGAAACCGTTGGAATTCCAGGTGGGCGACCGTGTTCTATTGAAGGTCTCACCCTGGAAGGGCTTGATATGCTTCGGAAAGCGTGGAAAGCTAAATCATAGATACGTAGGGCCTTTTGAGATTCTCGCCAGAATCGGCCCTGTAGCTTACAAACTCAAACTACCTCGCAAACTCAGTAACGTACATTCTACTTTCCACGTCTCGAACTTGAAAAAGTGTATGTCCGACGAGACTCTTGTTATCCCACTCGACAAGATCGATATCAACGAGAGCCTCAACTTTGTGGAAGAACCGGTAGAGATCATGGACCGAGAGGTCAAGCGAACGAAGCAAAGTCCAATTTCGCTTAGTTATTTGTAATAGCTTACTTGTTTAAACTCCAATTTTGGGACGAAATTCTCTCTAACGGGGGGATGATGTGACAACCCGAAATTTCTATCTTGTACTATTATTCAAATCAATCAAAGTCAGGCTCGTTTCTGCCACTTTCTAGCATTGTTTTGAGTCAATTGAGTGTTCTAAACCTAGTATCTCCAAGTTAGAAGTCTATAATTGGGTTCCGCAAGTTCACCCGACCCAAAAATTGGCCAAACACTCCGACTTGAGGAGTGTACGGCCGTACAATTAGGTGTGTGGCCGCACACCCCTCCTCCGGCAGCACACTCTCCTCTGGCAGCACACTCACGACTATAAGATAGAGTCATGGCCTTCATTAAATCCTTTTCACCCTCCTAGTCAAGAACTCGTTTTCTCTCAAGTATCTCCTGATTTTTCAGCTAGATCTTCAAGTGGTAAGTGTTTCTATCCTTTGATTTGTTGATTCCTTACTCCATCTAGTGTAAATCACTGATTTCATCCATGAAATCACTCCATTTTAGTAGATCTTCAAGTGTTCTTCAGTTTCACCAAGAACACCTACTAAGTTCTTGGGCTCCAAACACCCCTATACGCTTCTACATCGTAAGTACCCTACTCCTGCATGTTATTAGCTATATTTAAGCCTTAGAAAATGTCTAGAACTCGATCTTCAAGGAGTGTGCGGCCGCACACACTCATGTGGCCGTACACCCCTTATCTTAGTGCTTTAAGGCCTCAAACTCAACTTGTATGCTAGCACATGATCAAAGACACTTAGGGGATTCAAGATATGACCTTGGAAATACGTTTTTGACCATTTTTCCTAGGAGTGTGCGGCCGTACACTCCATGGCCGCACACCCAATGGGCAGCACACCAGGTGGCCGCACACTCCCCTATACGGCCGTACACCCATTTCAGACGACTTTTGATGCTTCTAACACTTAAATCTAAGTGTTTTCTAAGTCCTAGGGTGTTTTCCTTTCATTATTAGTTGTATAAAGACTAATTATATACATATATGTGCCAATATATGCTTATTAGGACCTGTTGTGCTCAAGTCTACACTTGGCACTTAGCAATCCTACAAACCGATCTTTCATTCATACCACTCACTGCAGGTGAGTTCATACCCTTTAACTTACATTTTAAATGATTTTTAAATGCTTTTATGGGGGGGGGGGAATACAAGTAGAAACATTATAGTTATTATATCATTCGCATGTGATTAATAGCTATCAAACAATGGATTTCTTATACTTCAGACTGTGTGTTCAAACAAACTACTTCAAATCGTTTTACAAACTCTTTTATATGCAAACTCTTTAACAAACTTATTTATATGCAAAACTATTTATCAAACTCTTTTAAACTTATACTTGTTCGAAAAACATATCTATATAGATATAGTTATATAAGTAGGATTGAAAGGACTTAGGACTGACAACTTGCCTTACTTCCTGTTCCTTGTTTGGTTGTGGACTTAGGGCATCAGTTGGTTGTCCGAAGGTCGGTTGAATCTTAGTTGTATATTATGTATATGTATATGGATATAAAAGTCTTTATTCAGTTCAGATCCTTTGGGTAGCAAAGGTGTTCAATCATGTTCATTCATACCAACAATATTGCTAGTAAACTATAATAGGTATAGTTTAGGAAGTCACTTTTACTATTACTAGAACAATGAAACATACTAAGAGTCAGTTCATACATGAGTCAGTACATACTATAACGAGAAACAATACTTACCATAACGAGAAACAATACTTTCTATAACGAGAAACAGATAGAGAATACTATAACGAGAATCAACACATACTAGAAAACATACTACATACTAGATAGAGAGGATACTATACTAGAACATACTATAATACTAGAATACTATAACATTAATGTGAGATAGTACTTCATGGTGCGGCATACACTGCTGTGACACGTTTCGTACCCAGAGTCTCCTGGAGGGAGAGCATGAATTTGTGTATAGATCTATACGGGATTGACCATCTCACACCTTGCTGCTAGCTACAGTGGGACCTGTAGGTCTACGGGTGACGAATGTCATATCATTTTGATGTCTCGAACGTCGTGTATACTAAGTCAGATCAAGTATGGATACAATCATATCACATTTTACCTTAATTAAACTAACCAGTTTAAGGGTAGTTGGTACAATTAGTAGTTACCTAGATAAAACTACTAGTACATCTTTATTTCCTATTTTCATTCACATTGTGATCTTCCCACATAAACGGTAATGGAAAACTATATTTTTGGTAATGATAGTCACACTTTAGGGAAACTCACACTTTTGCAAAAGAACAAACATAGAAAACAGTTGGGTCATGGTAGAAGACCACTTTAGTAGAAAATATAGGATTTTGTAGGAAGTTTACAAACATTTTCAACAAACACTTACAAACTCTTACTTCAAACATTTACAAATACTTTCTTCAATTTATGCAAACAATGACACTAAAATACTTATGAACTCACCAGCTTAAATGCTGATCTACGCTTTCAAAATAACTAGTGTTCTCAGGTCGTCAGTAGACAGGTACCGGTGATCAGGTTTTTGAGAAGATGGAGCACATTAAAGACTCATATTTCATTTTGATTATTCATTTTTGGTGTCTTATAAAATACAGAACACGCTTGTATATAAATTATTACTATTAATGCAATGGAGGATGTTGTTGCTTGTTTACTATTATGCATTGTTGTGATACTATACATGACGTCCTCCACCCCCGAACGTTCCACCATTTCAGTTTTGGGGTGTGACAGATGGGTAGATACGTTTCTGGTACTTTAAATGTTGAGTCCACTTCGCAAGTTGATTTAGCAAGCTCTGATGCTCATACTACAAAATCAATTCCAAAACAGAAATCTGAGTCGAGTGATACGAAAGGGAAATCTAAAATAAGTAATCAGGAAGTAAAGGTCAAAAAAACTAAGAAATAAATTGATCAAGCTATGAGAGCTACGTATAAGAAGAATTTTTTTGAGAGAAAGAATTTTTTGAAACGAAAGGAATCTTTGGAAATTTCAGATAATTTTGATAAATCACAAAAAGTTGATTTTTCTTGTTCATGCTTAAAGCCTCATTTGTTAATATCAAAGTCTAACAATTCATCAAGGTTTTCTTATTAGAAGAATTATTCATTAAAATTTCAAACAAAAAGACTCAATTCGGTTCAAACTCATACTACAACAAGTGTGCAAAATCAAAGAAAGTTATTGCAAAACAAGAGGTTGTTCCAAAGAAAATTGTTTCAAAACCTCAATTAGTTTCAAAGAAAGATTTTCACAACATAAATTTTTTCAAAAGAAAGTAGTTTCTAAACAAAAGCTTGTTTCAAAAATGAATGTGTCGAAACAAAAAGAAGTAGAAAACGGTTATCCAAAAGATTTTATTCCAAAAGCAAAAACTTCCATTAATAAAAAGATTACTTTTGTGCAAATCAATATGTATGATAAAAAGACCAATGTTTTCAGAATGGTCACCGATATGAATAATACTCTGACTATGAAACTATTTTAGATTGATAAGGGCAAAAAAATTCCTGATGCAAATTCCAAATCGAAACTCTCACAAGGGCCCAAGAAGGTTTAGGTTCCTAAATTGGTGTAATTTATGGGTTTTTTAGGTTACATAATTATTTGCACAACGGATTTTTTACATAAACACTTATGGGTACATGCAACCTAGAACTCTATGGCATTTTCTCAAGTTATAGCAACATACTTATGAAACAATCATTTAACCTATATAATATCAAAATTCATATGGTTAGAATTCATACCTTCTTGTATTAATCAAATAATGCAAATAACTCTCTCTGAATCTCCGTTGGAAAGCAAACACCAATAGTGTGGATGCCTCGAATGGTTTAAACCTAAAATCGTATAATACTATAACTTGAAGAGGAGAGATGAGAGAAAATGAAATTTGGATTTCATCCTTCGTAGAAGCATAACAACGAAATTTTAAGGCTAAGGGGTCTTAGTTATAGCTAGGGATCTCCATGATAAACCCTGATTTGAACAATAAAATAATTATATGTTTTCTATTCAAGGCTGTTGTAACACACAGTTTTTCACTCTACAGTAGAATTCAATATAAACCGTTTGTTTATAAAGTTCGAAGTAGATATATAACAATGTTTAGCCAAAATAATCATTATAAACATGTAGTGGACGTTAATATGATTTTTGTAGATATATAGAACGCCCAAATATAACTTTGTATGAGGAAGTTATGATTGTTCTAAGTATTGCGTTCAGCCCTATATGACAAAGTGTGTCAAAAAAGTGAATCGGAGATAGGTTGCTTATTATCCTAATTAATTTAAAAAAAGTCGCAGTAATCATAAAAGAAAAGGCATGCATATAAAGAATGTCCAAATCTTACATCGTATGAGGAAGTTATGATTTTTCGATGTTTCGATGCGACATAGTACAACAGTGTGCGACACAGAAATCGAAATTTAGCCAAAACAATGAAAACAAGAGTTGAAGATCTCATAAATACAAACCCGCCAATAAAGAGATAGTCGAGAACGGAGTTCGTATGAAGGGGTTATGATTTTCGCTCAGACTTTAACAGTGTAAGCTTTATAAAATATGAATTTAAAATGGAGTGAGAATTAGCTATTGAGACCTAAAGGAAAGTTGGAGTACTCGTCGAGAGGATTATCGGGATATAAAGAACGTAGAAAATGGACCTCATATGCGAAAGTTATGGTCGTTCGAATATTCGCAAAAAATGTTGTTAGGAATGACATGGCATCACCGGAGTGTACAAAGTGGCAAAGAGAGTGCCAGAATCTCTACCCGACAAGTCGACGTGGGACAATGAGAAACGGGCACATGGCACCACTGCGTGTTGATATGTGGCATGGTTGGAGACGAAGACCGACCGTACCATGTAGACGAATGACAGCCTGACACGTGGCAGTGTCTGGTAGGAGCCACGAAGCAAGGGTGTGTCACGCCCCTTGTATAAGCGCGACACATCTCCCTTTTACCTATATAACTAGCAGTCGAATTTAGTTTATTTTATCACAACTAAAAATCCCTCTCTTTCCAACATTTCCCTACCTTGGGTCTAATTTTTTCCAAGCATCTGAGAACTTTAGCAAGGCTCTGAGATATCTAGGAGCCCAACGAAAATGAGATTTTCGAGTTGAGATTATGCCCGTGACTTTCTGACTTTTCGCTAGAAATATATGTAAATTAAGTTGCACTTACTACACTTTAAGTATAACTTATATTTATACTTATCGTCGTTATTATGAATGTATAAATAAGATTTGTTTGTGATTCCAGTCATAATATTGATTGATCTACTTACGGGAATGATGTCTAGGTTAGATTTAGTGAGGTGTTTAAAGTGCGATTTCCAAATAGTATACTATGTATACCAAACAGACCCTACCTCCGATATGATCCCACCTGGTTGTTCCTTATTTGATAGATATCAATTTATTCATTGGCATTAATGAGGAATCTAGGAAATAGTATAAATACAAACGAATACTAAAGCACAATAATGATCGTACTTAGGTTGTTTAAAAAGTTTAAGTTGTAGCATTAGCCCAGGAGATAGTTTCTCAAGGATCTTCCACCTCAATCAGGTAAGTTTTCCCACTATATTCTATACTACAATATGTATCATCGGTATGTTAGGATGTAGTTGAACTGTAGTATGCTATTAGGTAATTAGACTAGTTTTGTTAGTTGTTTGTTGTGTTGAACTATTTATATGTTTGTCTACTATATATGTGTTGACATATTATATGGGGAGTTGAGGGCGGACGACCTTAATGATGAAGGCCAATATACTCGGGCGGACCGGCTTTATGATGAAGGCTAATAGAGTGGACTAGCTTTATGTTGAAGGCAAAAAGGGGCGGACTAGCTTTATGCTAAAGGATAAGGGGCGGACCAGCTTTATATTGAAGGTCATTATGTGTACGTATTGTATATGTATTGTGGTATATCGTATTTTGGAAAACTCACTAACCTTCATATTTACCCAGTTGATTACAATTTCCAGGTACATCTTTGGATCGTGAGAAGAGCAAGGCTCGGTTGTACACACGCGCATTGACATTATGTTTTCCGCATAACGTAATTATACTTTGATTTAATTCAATTATGAACAATTGCAATTCAGCCCCTGTACCTTTAATTAGTTCCAGTTAATACCAAATTAATTTCTGATTATTTCTGATTAATAGTTAGTTAATTCCAACCATTTCGAATTAATTCAAAATTAATTATTAACTATTACTAATTAATATATAAATCATATAATATATTAACAAATCATTTTATCTCTCTCAAAATACCAATTCTAGTTATTTATGGTTATGAGGACAACCCAAAAAGGACTTTACTTGTTTTCACTAAGATTATACCAGTTTAGTTAAGACGTTAGACACGTTAATCCAACAGTCTCCCACTTGGATAAGTCGTCAACTACAATTGCATGTATATACTTTGAATAAACAATAAAGATTGCTTTCCAAAGCCATTGTCGAACTCTGGTTTGATGGGTTTTGATACAAAGTATAAGAGTTTTTTTCATAAAAAATTCAACGGAAGTCTTATAAAAATAACAAGTTTATTTTTAGTTCATCACAAAACCAAGCCATCAAGGATCCATTTATAGACGTTAAAATGAACTAAAAAAATCAAAGAGTTTTTTAGAATGACAACCTTTGAAGCCTTTGAACCCACTTGGTTTTGGGGTGTTGATGAAGATAGCAAAAATTCAAGAGTAGAATTTTTATATGTGTATCCACTATCAAGAGTAAGGCACTTGAAATACTAGTTCCTTCTTGTATTCTTGAGTGTCTTAATCCTTTAAGTGCTTAAATAAAATAAGCACTAAAGCAGACAACTCAAGAGGGCTTCTAATCTTTCAACAATCTTCAAAAGACAACAAGAAGAAGGAGAGAAGAAAGGTTTCGGCCATGAGGTAGAAGTGGAGAAATTTCACCAAAAAACTAGCTGCAAACTCATGCAAAACACTTCTTTAGATACCCATGCAAAAGAAAAATCAACCCCATAATATAATATAAACTAATCAACTTACTTTAGAGAAATGGGGGACAAGGGTGGGAGGTTGACAAGAAACCTCCCATACCTCTCTTACTTTCGACCACCATGCTTGAAAAGAGAAGGATAGCTTAAATTTTATAAACTCAAAGTAAAATATAAACTTTTTCTTTAGGTAAAAGAAAAAAAGATCCAACAAGTACACAAGGTTATGCATGACTTATTAATTCGTACCGAATGAAATAACCGTATGAAATAATAACTAGTTATACTCTCTTTTGATTATTATTTTCTCAAAAAAATAACTATTCCTTAATTAAATACAAGAATTGATATTATTTATTAATAATCACATTAATAATAAATATACAAAATGTTCCAACTTTATAAAGGTGTGAACCTATAGGATCATATATTATTAGCAACATCACTTAATAATGATTCTTGGACATATAGATTCAACAATCTCCCACTTGCACAAAATTCATTACAGATTGACATAGACAGTAGTTGGCATCTAGCAACAGGCTACTGCCCCTAACAACATATGAAGGGTTCCATCTCTTCAACAGCCAATCCCAGGAGCTCTAAGATACAATTGTTACTAAAGGTGTGGTATCAATAATTCTTTTTTCTCAAACGTCGTGTTGAACATGAGATATAGATCGCGATCAATCTCATTTAATGTTCAACTTTAAGTAAGGCCTTAGATGTATAACTCTCAATGAATAAGATGAAAAAAATCTCATCTTGACTACATACGCCCATCAATGTAGTTCATGTCATACCCATAGATAACCTTTATGACTTCCTTTTATGGAACATCGTTAAAGCATGTCAAAGCACAACAATTCCTACACTTCAAGTCCCAGATATGTATCTTAGGACTAAGAATACAACGATACAGCCTTGATCAAAACATCACTCATGACTACGATCCATAGAGTGATTTTGATGCGGGTCAGATCCAATACTTATTCTCCTAATCAAGTACCTACGAAGTTGGTAGAAGCTCTTGCTATTCTCATCTCCGTGAGAATCAACCAATCCACTCATATTAGTCTTACCTCATAGATGATCCCACAACTATGAACGACTATAGACATTTAGCATAACTTTGTTATTCAAGGATTTAAAAATGCAAATATAGAACACAACAATTATTTAACGAGAGACTCATATCCAATATATCAACTCATTACAATATATGTTTCTTTTATTGTTCCAATATTCAAATACTAAATTTCAATCAAATACATCTACTTATGTCAACATGGCCCTATAGAACCAACTTGACTTTCATGCATTATCTAATGAATGAGCTTTGTTAAGTAGATTTGACAATCTTCATTTGTATAAACTTTATAAATACAAACATTTTCAGTTATACATATATATATATATATATATATATATATATATATATAGAGAGAGAGAGAGATAGAGAGAGAAAAAACTATTAAGAATGTATTAGATGCTTAAATATGACTTAGATAACAATACTTGCGTAATGGGATTACTCATAGTCATAATGAACTACACATTAAGCATCTTTGTATGTTGTTATAAAAATCATAATATACTATAACTCTGATGTGCAACTGTGATTAAAATCTACATGGAAACACTATCCATGTAAATTTATCTTCATTCATAATGAGGGCACACCCGATTGTGATTGAGAGTCATCTCAATCTATTTGGAAGTTTAGCACATGTGTAACAGCTTTTAAACATAGTTTTCTTACAAATACTCCACAGATTAGGAATATTTCTCTAGTTCTTGCAAGTACTTTAGAATGTTCCTTTAAGTCACACCATGACATATTATTATATTATACTGGTATCATTCGACATGCTCTAAGCATACAGCTTATCTGGACTTTATGCATAATTTTTACACATGTGATCAATCCAATTGCAGCAGCATATGAAATACCAACATATAATCTATTTCAAAACATTTTAATAGAATTTTTGAGGAGTTCTCAAAATCATGTCATGTGGTATTTGACAAGATAAACTCTCTTAGAGTCTTATATCTTAAGCTCTTTAAGATCCTTGACAATCAATGCAATTTTACTTAATCCTTTAAGTTGTCATGATCTATTTATATAGATCTTTATTCCAAGTATTAGTATGTCGACTACATATAAGACTAAGAATGTTACTGCGATCCCACTAGCTTTATAGAAAACACAAGAGTCATCTTGATTAATAATAAATCACACTATGTAATTAACTTATATTAAAGAAGATTCTTACTTTGAGATGTTAGCTTAAATCCGAAAGGTTTTTCATTCATATATGTTTTCTCCTTTAAAAACTCACTTACTCTTTATATTCGTAATATATCGAGGAAGATTAATCAAACCCATACTTGTTAATAATATATGAATGTATCTCTATGTGTTTTGTTAGTTTCTGATCAACTATTGAGCATCTTCAATAACAGTTGAAAATTTTCTAGTTTCAAACTATGATGCATTTAGCTTATGGTTCTTTAGCTATTAAAATTCCATATTGCCCCCACAAAGAAAATGAACCTTCTAAGTACTTGTCTTCTGGAATGACAATTTGTGGGATTAGTAGAAACTTCATCTTAAACAATCATTTAGGATAATCCACATAAATGCAGTTAGTAGAATTTAGAGTGGTTAAGCTTATTTTCTAACATAAGCTCCATAACTAGATACCTTTTTTAAATAAGGATAAACCACTACATCAATATTCTAATGAAAGTATTTAATCTACTTGTTTGGTTCGAATATATATATATATATATATATATATATATATATATATATATATATATATATATATATATATATTCAATGTATATTTGTTGTAGTGAGCATAATTCCAAAATTTTATAAAGTAAATAGTTCTTTTAAAACATCATATATCTAGTTCAAAAACTTGTACGGTCGTCATTCAACCAGTGGCCAGGTGACCCTATCACACTAGAGAATACAAAGTTTACCTCAAAAATCATAAGACAAATCCAAGTGACTAGTTGATCCTATGCCACAAGAACCACACTAATTACGAGTGACTGTTTTTTGACGTTATGAGTTGTGAATCAATTCCATGACTCCTAAGATTTTCAAAGAAGACTTGGTTTACAAAACGCATTTTCTTTAACACAACGAAAGGTTAATGATGATCTCATTAAGTGATATTTCAATCTTCACTATGAAACAATTTGAGAAAATGAAATGTTTCAATAATAATGAATAAAAGTCGTCAGTGAAATTGATTAAGTATTTATCATCAAAATTATTCATGGATTAAAAAGATTACATACATCACTTATGTATAATTCTTTGTCAAGCGTTTTGTTCTGTAACTACTAATAGATAAAGACACTTGTGAATCATCTTCCCATATAAATAGGATTCACATATATCAAATGAATCAAGCTCAATTTTCTTAAAAAATTACATACTTTTGAAGTTGGTATATGTGTTTCGTATTTATATAGTGATGATGATTTTGACATAGATAAGTTTCAATCAAATATCATTTGATTATTTAGGTGTTATCATTAGAATTATCAATTTAACAAAATATTATAGATTTAGTTCATAAATGACATTATGAGAAAATATCTTTAACATGGAATACATCGTTTCAAAACATGAATGTGAACCTCCATTAAATGATAAGTAAATCTAGATTTATTGATAAATATAAAACGGTTACATGTCCCTATAAGAAGAGTTACGAAAACATCTACTGTTTAAAGAAAGACTATAACAACACTTGTTATATCTTCAGCATGAAATACATTCTTTTGTAATCAATTGATTATTTCTTCCAATCATAAGCACATAATATAAATTATTAGTGTCACATAAATTATAACATACTCAAGTTAATGATGGAAAGATAAATAGTTCTATCATATAGATATTTGAAGTTTTGATCATGCCAGACTTCCTCAAATTAGTGAGATTAGAGGTTTCTTCCACAATAGAAACAACATTAATCATTTAGGTCATTTCTTGATTTCTGGGTTTATGTTGTATTTCCCTTAACTAAACTATAAGTCTATTTGAGTACACAATCTCTTAAACCTCCATTATTCAATACTTGAATAGACTTGAAACACTTTCTACTGTTATGATTGAATATCTATTTTTCTTGATGAGACATACGATATGTTTCATAATTATCCAAGACTTCTGCATGTTGAGGTTGATTACTCTAGTATGATGTGAGACACAATAATCTCATCACAATAATACTTCCATCCAAGTATCATGATGATACTGACTGGCTTGCAGAGGTTATTCAAGTATAGGATCTTTCAGTATATATAATTTCTATTTATACATAAGGTAGAACCTCAAGATATTATACAAGTTATAGAAATTATAACCATCAAATGTTACTATCTCTTGAAACTCAATAAGAGAGATGGTTTTTCAGGGCGTAAGAGTATTAACAGTTATTAACAGAATTTAACAAAGTTTCATTTAGTATTTTGAATATGAAGTCTTTAAAAATTAATACCTTTTATTTTTTCTAAAAAAATAATTTACTAAAGTCTAGGATCCAAGTAACGAAACAAGTAAATAGTTAGGTGACCTTTATCCCATAAACTAAATCAAACTCGGTAGGTAGCGATTACTAATTGCATACAATATGTAACTCCTAGATAATGGGATCCTAAAATACTATTGCTTAACTTGGAATGTTTATCCCATCTATGCCTCGGACCTGTCATGCTTAGGTGACCTTTATCACACAAGATTCCGATCAACTCATCATACTTGAAACAACTTGTAGTATTGCAATTAACAAGTGACACGATGACCCTTTAGACACCAGAAACTACAAAACTACCCCGAACATCATAAGAAAATCCTAATGACCAGGCGACCCAGTGCCACTAATACCATACAAATGATATCGAGTGTTCTTCAAAAGGACGGAAATGACTTGTATTTTTAGGAAAAGGTTTTATATATGTTTTACAATTATAGTTATAAAAACATGGTCTCGTGAATATTGCATGCATCCTACAATTCATGTACTCTTTTGTAAAATTCATATCACTTGTTATAATTTTCTTTAGGTGTCAAATAAAACTTCATTTTATTTGTCATTAGTCGCGATCAATTATAAACTAAAATCCAGTATTTTAAAGTTTAGTCATAGATCGGTTTTAAGAACTAGTAATAGTCTTAATAAAAGTTCATTTTATATTTAAGACTTGGAGTTTTGAATGAGTTCTAAAATCACAAATTTAAATCTCCTTTTAATAATCAATATCTTATGACTTCATGAATTTGTAGAATAAACTCATGTTATTTTATAAACTCAATTTTATGCATCTTATGATAGAAGTCATATTTTGATGGACGAAAACTTGGATGATAATACTTATGTTTTAAATCTTAATTGGCATGCATAAAACGTAATATCAACATTTTGCGTTATGTTTAAAACACTAATATAATTTATTAAGTTTTGACGCAAAAATAATCACTAGTTTTAATATTTGTCGTTATAACGCTATAAACCGATTTTAGTCTTTCTATTAAAAACTCGTTATTTATTATAAACATATGGAGGTTATATAATGTTTAAACACCTTTTAAACCATTTCAAATATTTTAAAGTTGGGTATTTATAAGTTTTACAATAAAACTGTTTTTTAACAACAATTGTAACGCCCGCAGATTCGGGCTAGTCAATTTAAGGACAATAAGCGTCAAAAATGACTTTTTGATGGAAGATTATTTATAAGGATTAATCTTAACTAAGTTGTAGTATATGTTACAAGGATTCCGTACATATAAAGAACGCTGAAATCCGAGTTATAACGAAGAAGTTATGACCCGTCGAAGTTTCGCGACAGAACTGGCACGACACAGCGTGACGTAAATAGTGAATTTATGATAGAATGATTGTTAGCCTTAGTGATCTAAACGAAAGTCGTAGAGTTCGTTAAACCGAGAGCATGCATAAAAAGAACGCCCAAATCTGACATCGTATGAGGAATTTATGATTTCTCTAAGTTTCGACTTAGCATTATGCAGCCCGAAATTCGAATAATAGATCGAGCGGTTTTTAGCCGACACAACCTAAACGAGAATCTAAGATCTCGTTAATAGTAGCGTAACGATAAAAAGACAGACAAAAACGGACGTCGGATGAAGAAGTTATGAATTTTTAACGGACTTTTCCTGTCCCGGCCTATTAAAAATATGATATTAAAAATGAATTCAAATTTAGCCGACAGAGTCTAAACGAAAGTTGTAGAGCATAGTTTCATCCACGCATGGATATAAAGAACGTCAAAAACGGATTTCGTATGCGAAAGATATGATATTCTGAAGTTCGGAGCACAAACTTCGAGACCTGACTGCGTTCACGACGTGAACATAGTGTTCACGACGTGAACTCCGTGAACGACGCGTTTCGAGCGTAGAAGACACACGGCAAGCCTAGGGGATGACCAGGATCAAAGTCACGACGTGAGCAAGCCTGGTTCACGACGTGAATATCAAAATTTCACCCTATAAATAGAAATCGAGGGTATCCGGGAACGGTTGCTAATTCACACTCTCTTTCACTCTCTATACCCTCTCTAGCCATCTTAAAACACCCCGACGCCTCGGGAACGCCCCTAGCACCCGAAGAAAGCCCGAAGATCCCGAGAAAAAGGGTTTTCGAGTCGAAATTATGCCCGCGTGAAGCCCTGTTTTTGAGAAAACATCCCGGTTTCATTGAAGAATATTATTTTTAGAGCCGAAGTACTGTCCAATTGTCTTCTTAACAAGTGAGTGCATATTATTTTCATCTTACACATAGATATGAAGTATTTTATATAAATTACGTGTTATGTGTTAATATTATCTGTATACTTGCTATCTATGGTGGATGAAAAATTGTATACATGTTTTAATTTATTTAAACTATATATGTATTTTATATCTACAAATATGTTGGGTAAAACATGGGTAGATGAATTAGATGATGTGTGATGAAATAAAAATTGATGAGAGTTATCGATGTTTAAGATGATCTAGTCATCTAGCAGACTATAGACAACGACCACAGACTATTCTAGATAGTCCAGTGGAACGTTAGGAGACTCGTAACTTGTAGGTATTTTTGAACTAAGTGTTCATTAGGTATTTTTTGAACTATGTGTTCATTACATGTTTTTGAACTATGTGTTCATCCGATAAGTATCATGTACAAAGTTCTTCTTTTTGACACTATTACGTGTTGGGGTACGGGAGCGTACGGGAGTACTTTATTAGTATTTTCCCTATACTTTTTATTTTCAAGAGCTTTGGAGTCTTCGTTTCTTTTATGAAGTGATCGGACGAGCTTCATGTGTCAGCCTTTCCTTTCACGAAGTAATTGAGGGAACTTCGTAGACTGCCTAATGAAGTGTGTCGGTAATAGACCACTACTAGCTATGTCTGGTGTTATGATGCCGGATAGGGTGAGTCTGGGGGTAAAATACCTCACGATGTCAGACCACTGCTAGGCAAAGTTCGATGCTGGATAGGGTGAGTCTGGAGGTAAAATACCTCACGATATTTGGACCACGGCTAAGCGTTGTTATCTAGATAACTACCCCTGACTTAATTGTCTTGTGGTTCTTTCTTTTACGAATGAAGGTTCATGGTGAAACTTATTCCATTCCCCTCATTTGATGTCTTTATCGACCCTCGTTTGCTGCTAGGGAATTTCCGAAGCAGCTTCGTCAGTTTGTTGTTCATATCGATCCTTTAGGCTAGATCTTGTAAGCTCATTGTATAGGATCGATATGTGGGGATCGACGTTCGTTAGTGCTTGTAGTATAAACCTCGGGCAGCGATGGACTTCATGCCTATTCCTTAGGATAATCCTTAGGAATGAAGGATAGATGATTCTTAGGGTAGATCCTTAAGATTAAAGAAGATAATGGGGATGGGTAATTGGGTTGATTGTTTGATGATTAAATATAATAATTATATTATTGTGGGTTGAAAACCCTATGTACTCACCATGTTTCCCAACCTGAACCACTCAAGTTTATTTGTATCACAGGTGTCGATACGAAGCTAGTTTACACTGAGAGATTTAAAGGAGATGTAGATCACTAGTGTAAATAAATGTATGTTCTGTTTATGCTTATGTTTTAGTATTGACGATGACATCCCAAAGTTTTAATATAAACAAAATACATTTCTTCGGAAATGCTTTGATAATATATTTATCATGTTTTTTTGGGAACAAATTCCGCAATATATTTATTTAAAAATATACTCTGATTTTCAAATAAAGAATAAACGAAATCGGTCTTTTCTGGCCGTGAAATTTGGGGATGTCACAGTTGGTATCAAAGCATTAGTTTAAGCGAACTAGGAATTTGTAGGATTTCTAGACTTAAACTTAGAATGCTAAGCGATGATCGTGAGATGAGTGTCTACCATAATTTAGGCACGAGCACTAGTTTGTTTTAGGAAATATGCCTAAAATGTTTTTATGTGCTAAATGTTTTATGTTATAGCCATAAAGATGCCTTATATGCTATTATTTGTTCGGATCTATGGTCTGTTGCCGACCGGATCTGGAAATTTTATCTGTTCAGATTTCTAAACGTTTGACTACGGTATTAGAACTGACATATAAACGTTTCGGAGTGACAAGGAGATTTATATGTCTATCGTAAATAAAGCTTTCCTATCTTAAAATTCTCGCCTAAGTACACCGAGCGTCTGCTTGGGTGTACAAAACGTAATGGTTAAGACTCGTAGAGAATTGAGTAGATGGAGGAAATGAAAGGCTTATGATAGTGAATGACACCTATCCGAAGATATCGTAAGAGTGGTATCTTGCCTTTAGAATGTGTCTGATAAAATAACAGAACGTTTAGAGGGGTACGGTACGTCTTAAGTACACCTTCAATTGGCAGGATGATCGAACGATTGGTGTAATTCTTGAAGTTGTCCCATCGTCTGGAATTTCCATCACCAACCGAGTTGAAGTAGAATTGATGATTGAGGATACGCATGGAAGAAGTCCTAGTAGAGTCTAGAGAAATTTTATGATTAATTAGACACATTCGTATGTGTTAAATTGTTTTGTGATTTTAGGAGTTGGGGACTGCGAGACAATACTTGGGACGAGTATGAGTAGGTGTGAATAGTAGTAGAGATATATACTACTGGAAGCACATGACTCACACTTGGATCAGGAAAAGTCACAGGGTTACCAAAAAGCTAGTAATTGATTTTGTTTTTGTTCATGTATGTCGTTACCATCGTTTCGGTAATGACTAATGAGATGGTTGTTATTCCGAGCCTAGTGGTCATATCAAATTGAGTTAGACTACGATGAGTTTGTTACGTGGTTCAGAGAACCAAGTTCGATGTAACATCTGACTTAAGTCAGAAGATTGAAATCAATGTGATCAATAACATCGTGCTCGTTGTTAAAGAAGCTTGCAGCTAGAAACGCTACATGCTAAAATGTGATTATATCACATTAGAATATGAAGGAAGGTATATTTCATTCTAGAATTTGACTCTAAGAGACTTGAGTCTAAGCGTTGCATCATACGATGAGAGATCGTTAGAGCATGACCCATCGGTCTGTTACAATAGATAAAGGAAAGTACTTATCCTAAGAAGAAGAAGGAGTCCTCAATAAGGATTTATTTTGTAACTCGAAGGTTACGATTGAGCGTCCAACATAGTACGAAGAGCAGATGCAGGATTGAGCACTACCTGCGATCGAGAAGTTAAAAAGCTAGATACTCGTTCAAATAAAAATATAGATTACAATTATTATTTAGGATGGAAATATAACGTATGAAATCATTATACAAGCCCTATTTCGTTGATGATTCCGGGACGTAATCATCCTAAGGGGGAGATAATTGTAACGCCCGCACATTCGGGCTTGTCAATTTAAGAACAATAAGCGTCAAAAATGACTTTTTGATGGAAGATTATTTAGAAGGATTAATCTTAACTAAGTTGTAGTATATGTTACAAGGATTCCGTATATATAATAAAACGCTTAAATCCGAGTTATAACGAAGAAGTTATGACCCGTCGAAGTTTCGCGACAAAACTGGCACGACACAGCGTGACGTAAATAGTGAAGTTGCGATAGAATGATTGTTAACCTTAGTGATCTAAATGAAAGTCGTAGAGTTCGTTAAACCGAGAGCATGCATAAAAAGAACGCCCAAATCTGACTTCGTACGAAGAAGTTATGATTTTTCTAAGTTGCAACTTAACAATATGCAGCCCGAAATTCGAATAATAGATCGAGCGGTTTTTAGCCGACACAACCTAAACGAGAATCGAAGATCTCGTTAATAGTAGCGTAACGATAACAAGACAGACGAAAACGGACGTCGGATGAAGAAGTTATGAATTTTTAACGGACTTTTCCTGTCCCGGCATGTTAAAAATATGATATTAAAAATGAATTCAAAATTAGCCGACAGAGTCTAAACGAAAGTTGTAGAGCATAGTTTTACCTACGAGTGGATATAAAGAACGTCAAAAACGGAGTTCGTATGCGAAAGATATGATATTCTAAAGTTCGGAGCACAAACTTCGAGACCTGACTGCGTTCACGATGTGAACACAGTGTTCACGACGTGAACTCAGTGAACGACGCATTTCGAGCCTAGAAGACACACGACAAGCCTAGGGGATGACCAGGATCAAATTCACGACGTGAACAAGCCTGGTTCACGATGTGAATATCGAATTTTCGCCCTATAAATAGAAATCGAGGGTATTCGGGAATGGTTGCTAATTCACACTCTCTTTGACTCTCTATACCCTCTCTATCCATCTTAAAACACCCCGAAGCATCGGGAACGCCCCTAGCACCCGAAGAAAGCCCGAAGATCCCGAGAAAAAGGGTTTGTGTGTCGAAATTCTGCCCGCGTGAAGCCCGATTTTTGAGAAAATATCCCGGTTTCATTGAAGAATATTATTTTTAGAGACGAAGTACTGTCCAATTGTCTTCTTAACAAGTGAGTGCATATTATTTTCATCTTACACCTAGATATGAAGTATTTTATATAAATTACGTGCTATGTGTGCATATTATCTATATACTTGCTATCTATGATGGATGAAAAATTTTATACATATTTTAATTTATTTAAACTGTATATGTATTTTATATATCTACAAATATGTTGGGTAAAACATGGGTAGATGAATTAGATGATGTGTGATGAAATAAAAATTGATGAGAGTTATCGATGTTTAAGATGATCTAGTCATCTAGCAGACTATAGACAACGACCACAGACTATTCTAGATAGTCCAGTGCAACGTTAGAAGACTCGTAACTTGTAGGTATTTTTGAACTAAGTGTTCATTAGGTATTTTTTGAACTATGTGTTTATTACGTGTTTTTGAACTATGTGTTCATCCGATAAGTATCATGTACAAAGTTCTTCTTTTTGACACTATTACGTGTTGGGGTACGGGAGCGTACGGGAGTACTTTATTAGTATTTTCCCTATACTTTTTATTTTCAAGAGCTTTAGAGTCTTCGTTTCTTTTATGAAGTGATCGGACGAGCTTCATGTGTCAGCATTTCCTTTCACGAAGTAATTGAGGGAACTTCGTAGACTGCCTAATGAAGTGTGTCGGTAATAGACCACTACTAGCTATGTTTGGTATTATGATGCCGGATAGGGTGAGTCTGGGGGTAAAATACCTCACGATGTCAGACCACTGCTAGGCAAAGTTCGATGCTGGATAGGGTGAGTCTGGAGGTAAAATACCTCACGATATTTGGACCACGGCTAGGCATTGTTATCTAGATAACTACCCCTGACTTAATTGTCTTGTGGTTCTTTCTTTTACGAATGAAGGTTCGTTGTGAAACTTATTCCATTTCCCTCATTTGATGTCTTTATCGACCCTCGTTTGCTGCTAGGGAATTTCCGAAGCAGCTTCGTTAGTTTGTTGTTCATATCGATCCTTTAGGCTAGATCTTGTAAGCTCATTGTATAGGATCGGTATGTGGGGATCGACGTTCGTTAGTGCTTGTAGTATAAACCTCGGGCAGCGATGGACTTCATGCCTATTCCTTAGGATAATCCTTAGGAATGAAGGATAGATGATTCTTAGGGTAGATCCTTAAGATTAAAGAAGATAATGGGGATGGGTAATTGGGTTGATTGTTTGATGATTAAATATAATAATTATATTATTGTGGGTTGAAAACCCTATGTACTCACCATGTTTCCCAACCTGAACCACTCAAGTTTATTTGTATCACAGGTGTCGATACGAAGCTAGTTTACACTGAGAGATTTAAAGGAGATGTAGATCACTAGTGTAAATAAATGTATGTTCTGTTTATGCTTATGTTTTAGTATTGACGATGACATCCCAAAGTTTTAATATAAACAAAATACATTTCTTCGGAAATGCTTTGATAGTATATTTATCATGTTTTTCTGGGAACAAATTCCGCAATATATTTATTTAAAATTATACTCTGATTTTCAAATAAAGAATAAACGAAATCGGTCTTTTCTGGCCGTGAAATTTGGGGATGTCACAGTTGGTATCAAAGCATTAGATTAAGCTAAGCGAACTAGGAATTTGTTGGATTTCTAGACTTAAACTTAGAATGCTAAGCGATGATCGTGAGATGAGTGTCTACCATAATTTAGGCACGAGCACTAGTTTATTTTAGGAAAGATGCCTAAAATGTTTTTATGTGCTAAATGTTTTATGTTATAGCTATAAAGATGCCTTATATGCTATTATTTGTTCGGATCTATGGTCTGTTGCCGACCGGATCTGGAAATTTTATCTGTTCAGATTTCTAAACGTTTGACTACGGTATTAGAACTGACATGTAAACGTTTCGGAGTGACAAGGAGATTTATACGTCTATCGTAAATAAAGCTTTCCTATCTTAAAATTCTCGCCTAAGTACATCGAGCGTCTGCTTGGGTGTACAAAACGTTATGGTGAAGACTTGTAGAGAATTGAGTAGATGGAGGAAATGAAAGGCTTATGATAGTGAATGACACCTATCCGAAGATATCGTAAGAGTGGTATCTTGCCTTTAGAATGTGTCTGATAAAATAACAGAACGTTTAGAGGGGTACAGTACGTCTTAAGTACACCTTCGAGATGTAGATCACTAGTGAATGACACCCAACCTGAACCACTCAAGTTTATTTGTATCACAGGTCTCGATACGAAGCTACTTTACACTAAGAGATTTAAAGGAGATGTAGATCACTAGTGTAAATAAATGTAAGTTCTGTTTGTGCTTATGTTTCAGTATTGCCGATGACATTCCAAAGTTTTAATATGAACAAAATACATTTCTTCGGAAATGCTTTGATAATATATTTATCATGTTTTTCTGGGAACAAATTCCGCAATATATTTATTTAAAAATATACTCTGATTTTCAAATAAAGAATAAACAAATCGGTCTTTTCTGGCCGTGAAATTTGGGGATGTCACAACAATCGATTTTTAACCAGTAATCGGTAAAAATGTTTTTATAAATATCCATTTATAAACATCTTATGTTATATTTTAAATATTTTTTACTCAAACTCAAAGTGATATTATCTTATGTTAAAATGTTATTTGACATGTAAAACTTATTTTCATGCACAAGGCGTAACATACAATAAAATAAAAATAAACATCACATGTATGCATTTTAATGTGCATAAACCAAGTCATATCTAGTAATAATTTTTGTGAGCCATCATAAGAATTATTAAGTCTTTCCTAATGGACTTACGGTACGCTTCAAAAAAGTCTTCAAGCTCCCACTTGCCAAGTCAACTCTTGCTTGCAAAAGGACTTCAAGTCTTCATGTTGTGAAGGTTGTTGCACTTAAACCATTAAGACTATAATTAAGCCCAAAACCAAAAGTAGAAGCTTATGGTTGCGACTATGGTCTCAAATGGTTAAGTCATCTTCAAAATGGTCATCTCTTCATCTTGTTACATTTAAAATAAATACAACTAGTCTAACTAATTTGTTACAACAAATCAACAAATGAAACAATACTTATTTATCTATTACATCTTATGAATAAATAAATATCAACCAAACACAACACAAACATCCAAATGGTTTGTTTATACACAACAACATATAAAATATAATAACAAACAACTTTGTTTTTTCTAAGTCAACTTTTATATAACCAAAACGTATCAAAAATAGTTATATATAAAAATAAACAATTTTAACCTATAAGTTGTCAAAGAAGAAAAATATGGATTTTTCTTAACCAAAAGCAATTCATGTTTGTTTTCCAAAAACAAAACATTATCAAACTAAAAAATCATTCTAAAATATAAAGGATAGCTATGATACCACTGATGGGTTTTGATACAAAATATAAGTGTGTTTTTTATAAAAACCGTAATGGAAGTCTTATAAAAATAACAAGTTTATTATTAGTTTATAACAAAACCTAACCATCAAGGATCCATTTATAGAGGTTAGAATGAAATAAAAGGAACCAAAGAGTGTTTTATAATGACAACCTTTGAAACCTTTGAACCCGCTTGGTTGTGGTTTGTTGATGAAGATAGAAAAAAATTCAAGAGTAGAATTTCTCTACATGTATCCACCATTAAGAGTAAGGAACTTGGAATGCTAGTTCCATCTTGTATTCTTGAGTGTCTTAAGCCTTTAAGTGCTTAACTCAAATAAGCACTAAAAGAGATAACTCAAGAGGGCTTCTAATCTTGCAACAATCTTTAAAAGGCAACAAGAAGAGGGAGAGATGAGAAGTTTTAGCCATGAGGTCAGAGTGGAGAAATTTCACCAAAAAACTAGCTCCAAACTCATGCAAAACACTTCTTTATATACCCATGCAAAAGCAAAACCAACCCCATATTATAATCTAAAGTAATGAACTTACTTTAAAGGCATGGGGAAAAGGGAGAGAGGTTGACAAGCAACCTCCCATACCTCTCTTACTTTCAAGATTCAATCAACTTGCTTGAAAAGAGAAGGATAGTTTAAATTTTATAAACTCAAAGTTTATGAAATATAAACTTTGTCTTTAGGTAAAAGACAAAAAGATCCAACTAGTCCGAAAGGTTGTGAATTAATTATTAATTCATACCATATGACAAATAATAACTAGTTATACTCTCTTATAATTATTATTTTCACAAAACAATAATCACTCCCTAATTAAATACAAGAATTGATATAATTTATTAATAATCACATTAATAATAAACATATAAAATGTACCAACTTGATAAAGGTGTGACCCTATAGGATCATATATTATTAGCAACATCACTCAATAGTGATTCTTGGGCTTATATATTCAACATGATTAACAGAAGTTGGCCCTAAGATAAGTGATCAACTATTCCTTCGTTCTTCAAGATATCGTATGGTCACGAGACATGGATACAAATCAATATCATAGTCCAACAGTCCGTTTCTCGATTTTTGATTTATGATGACTAAATTTAGACTACTAATTGAACACATCAGTTTAGTACGGGCTAGGTCTAACACATGAATGTCAACATCAAACCACGTAGGGGCCCAAAGATGTCGTTTTTCCTGTTAAGGAAAAGGAACGAAGAAACTTTGACAATATAATTATACCCTTTACTTACCATGCTATACACGAACTATATTTTATAACATCCAGTTACAGATGTATTTATGTAAAACCAATGCACAATAGACTTACAAACTATGACTTATATATCTATGTTTCAAGAATATAAGATATTATCGTCTTAGAATTACTCGTGATTGAATGCATGAAGTAATCTCTAAGGCGGGTTTAACCAGTACTTCAAATCCCTATTTCCAAGTACTCATGAATACTACTTCAATACCTATGCAATGTCCAATCACCATGGACAATCTACAAATATTCCATGACAATTTTTATATCAATACCTGCTCCCAGAAGTATGACTGGCTGTGGCATTTCAAATAAATTAATATTTAGGAAGTTACACGCAAAATGAAACACAATAATAAACTAATTATCTATGGTATCATAATCCTGAATATATATGAATCCCCATTATTTAATCACCATACAATTAAGATTTGTTGATTTTATAAATGTTTTGGGGTAATCGACTTAACAACTAAACTTGTCAACATTTCTCATGCAAATGCTCTTAGCATGCATACCATGCATATACAATTAAGATTTCTCATGTTTTCCTTTGGTCAATGCGAGTGTAGCTTCATAAAATATTTCTAATGGTAATTTGTTACTCAAAACAATTCCAAGGTCAAGTATGAAGTTTTTTTAGTCCAGGTACGCTCCTTGGATACTTCACTTGAACTAATGTAATTTGTCTCATATTGTTGAGTCTACCACCATCTCTTTCATGAAGCCTTTCACATTACTGCACTACAATTCTAATTGAATATCTATTTAGACTATGACTTAGAGTTATTTCTAAAATTTGTGTCACTATAGCTCTTCTCAATCATGTTCTGTACTGTCTACAACCAACCATTACTTGGTATCTTTCAATACTTCAAAATATTATTGAAAGTTGTCTAGAGATTCAGTTGATCAAATTTTTGATACAATCTCATGATGCTCAAAAACATCTGAGACATCATAACAAGCACTAGTCATAGCATGCATGATTGATCCTATATCCGAAGCATATGGGACTCGACTCATCCTATCATTTTCATGACTAGAACACAAAACTTTGAGATTCACTCAAGTCCTTCCTATGATGCATATGAATAATCAATTTCTTGGAATTTTCAATGTTGAAACGTTTTAATACATTATTTATAATTGTGCTTTGACTGATTCTTATTAATTATCTTGATCTATACTTTTAAATCTAAAGACCAACTATTAATTTCGCTTCCCCATGTGTCACACCCCCAAAACCAGAACGGCGGAAACGTTCGGGGGCGGAGGACGTCATGTAAGTATCACAACACATGTATTATAGTAATCAAAGTACAAATAACCATTGCATTAATAAGTATAAGTTTTACATTAGTGTTTAAACATTACATATTCAAACATTAAAGTAGATATGGTAAAAGACAAAAGACGCAACACGGTAGTAGACTGTCTTCTAAAAAGCTTCGGGAGTGTACCTGTCTACTGGATTCCTGAGAATACAAGTTATTTTGAAAGAGTAGATCAGCATTTAAGCTGGTAAGTTCATAAGTATTTTAGTTTTATGAAGTATACTCTAAGTTCTTAGAAAAGTTAACTGGTTCCTCCAGAAAATCCTATATTTTCTGACGTGACAATATGATAACCATAATAGTTCCCTCTACAATTACTTAGTTTATACTAGTCATATATAACCTAATATCGAACTGACAGTTAAATGAGTGAATCTGCCCTAAGCCCACAACCAAACAAGGAATAGGAATTAAGGCGGAAGTCACACATTCCACTGTCAGTCGGATATTAATTATGTATAACTCTGGTGTATAAACTAAGGAATTATAGAATTAAGCATTTAAGGTCCTTTATGTTATACTAGTTTTAAGACAATGAATGATGAGGTTACAGAAAATTCTATATTTTCTGTTTTACAACTGATAAGTAGTTTTAATTCCATAAAACTGTTCCATTTAAGTAATTTTGTACTTATAATAAGGTCTAACATAATTTTAACCATCCATAAAATTATGAAAATAATGTTTTCCGTTTTAATGGTACAAGGTGGTTTTAAATCCCCATAAAACCGTTCTGATAAGTAGTTTTGAATCCCCATAAAACCGTTCTAATAAGTAGTTTTAAATCCCCATAAAATCGTTCTGATAAGTAGTTTTAAATCCCCATAAAACATTCTAATAAGTAGTTTTAAATCCCCATAAAACCGTTGTGATAAGTAGTTTTAAATCCCCATAAAACCGTTCTGATAAGTAGTTTTAAATCCCCATAAAACCGTTCCGTTTTGATTATGGAAAGTGATTACTACAGTAGTTTTTCTTAAAAAGAATAAACTACTGGTGAATAACTACCCTAATATTAACCTGGTTAATTAGGGTTTAAAATGTGATAAAGTTGTAACCATGCTAGACTAGAATGAACACGACGACCTACTGGTGTCGAAACTGAATATGTGACATTTGTCAACCCATGGCAGGTCTGTCGGACTGTAGCTAACAGTCAGGGTGTAGGATTGTCAGTCCCGTATAGATCTATACACACAATGCCCGCTCTCCCTCCAAGAGACTCTGGTTACAAGAATATAACATAACAATTATTGCTATGTCCTGAATACGTACAATCACATTTTAGTTTGAGTAAAGATCGAATTATATCCTTTTCTTGATAAAGTAGTTTAGACCTCGTATACTTATCTAGAAAAATAGATTTCTCGTTTGTTTCATAAATTATACCTATTTAAATTTATACGTTCTATCTGATTAGCATGATCTCTCCTGAATGTACCCCTTTGCTCAGCATGATACAAAGGTAATGATACCGACTGAAGTAACCGTTTATATTCCCATATGTATTATATATATAATTAAGAAAGAAATGGCTTTCAGACAAATAACCCCACCTTAAGCCCACATCCAGACAAGGAAAAGGAAATAAGGAAACTCATTAGTCCTAAGCCCTTTAAGTCTTATTTATATACCTATACATATATGAACATGATTTTGACAAGTATAAGATAAAAGAGTTATAAATACATTTTAAAGAGTTTAACAACATCTTTAAAAGAGTTTATGTGATTTTGAAAAGAGTTCACATAACTTTAAGTCATTATGGAAGTATTGGGTAATCCTTTATTATAAAAATAAATATTCAAAGAATAAGAAAATCTTTTATGTGATTGATATCACAAGTATTTACTAACAAAATTAGATTGTGTTCAACTTGTATTCCCCTCTAAAAAGCATTTAAAATCATTAAAAAGGTAGATTATAGGGGTATGAACTTACATGATAAGTGGTGATTAGGGCAGCGTTCCATTTCTATAAATGATATTTCTCGAAGAAACCACGTGTTTTTTATGAAAAGTGGGCTTTACGCGGGCAACACTTCGACTGGAAAGAGGCTGAAACCTCCCCGTTTCTATTTATGGGAGGCTGAAACCTCCCCGTACGCTGGGCATAGCATACGTGCCTAGCCTATGGGTTACGTGTTGGAGCTAGTGTGCCTGTATGGCATGCATGCGAGAATTGGGTGATGGAGGGTCGACGTGGACGATCAGAGGCCTTGTATCCGAGTACGCTGGGCGTACTCTTGTACGCGAAGCGTACTTGTATTTTCCAAACTTCAAAAATTCATATCTTTTGCATATGAGCTCTGTTTTTGATATTCTTTATATCCACGCGTAGGTGAGATCAAGATCTACAACTTTCGTTTAGACTTCGTCGGCTAATTTTGACTTTATTTTTAAAGTTATATTTTTAACATGCCGGGACAGGAAAACTCCGTTAAAAATTCATAACTTCTTCATCCGACGTCCGTTTTCGTCTGTCTTTTTACCGTTGGATTTCTTTTGATAAGATCTCTAATTCTCGTTTAGGTTGTTTTGGCCAAAAGTTGCTCCATCTAAATTTCGAGTTTTTAGTTGTCTATTGCTAAACCGAAACTTAGAAGAATCATAACTTCTTCATACGAAGTCAGATTCGAACGTTCTTTTTATGCTAACTCGCAGCTTAATGTATTCTACAATTTTCATTTTGATTGTTAAGGTTACAAATCATTTGATTGTAAACTCACTTTTTACGTCGCACAACGTTGTGCCGATTCTGTCGCGGATCTTCGGTTGGTCATAACTTCTTCGTTATAACTCGGATTTCGGCGTTCTTTATATGTACGAAAACCTAGTTACGATCTCTACCACTTTATTTATCCCAATTAAGTCTAAGGCATACTCACGGACGAAGGGAAAAGAGGTAGATACTTATGTTTCTGATGATCCTCACGCTCCAAAGTGAATTCAGGCCCTCGTTATGCATCTTAGCGGACCTTCACTAATGGGGGTAAGGATCTGATTAATCCTAATGACATTGTTGTCTAGGATTTCCACATATTCTTCCAAAAAGTTGAGGTTCTCGTTTACCTTGATCTAATCGAGTGGGATAATAAGAGTCTCGTTGGGAAAACAGGTTGAAAGATAAGGACGTGGAAGGTAGGGTGTATGTTATTGAATTATCGAGGTAGTCAGGGTCTATACATTACCGAGTCAAATATAGTAAGAATTTCGAATGGTGTTATTGTCATACCCCAAAACCGGAACGGCAGAAACGTTCGGGGGTGGAGGACGTCATGTTTAGTATCACAAGACATGCATCATAGTAATCAAAGTAATAAACAACAATTTCATTAGAAAGAAAGTGTTTACAAGGTATGTGGTTCACATAACATAGACTACAAAGTAAATAACAAAATAAGACATGAAGCTATACTGCTCCATCTTCTGAATCCTAGTGCATGTACCTGTCTACTGGTCTCCTGAGAATACAAGTTCTTTTGAAAGCGTAGATCAGCATTTAAGCTGGTGAGTTCATAAGATTTTAGTGATGTAAGTAAGTTGTAAGAAAGCTGTAGTAAGTTGTAAGTTCTTTTAGAAATATTCGTCTGTTCCTCCAGAAAATCCTACATTTCCTGCTTTGATGAAAGATAAGTAAAAATGACTCTACAATCCTTTCTATGAGTACTAAATGGATACAAGTTATATAAAACCCAAAGTAAACAAACAATCGGCTGTGTGTATCTGCCCTAAGCCCACAACCAAACAAGGAACAGGAAATAAGGTGGAAGGCACACATCCCATTGGTTGTTAGATCTTCGTTGTATATAACCCTGGTGTATTCACTTGGTACTCACGGAGTTAACTGTAATAGTTCCTTTATATTTAATGAAACATTCTTTAAGAAAACCCTTATTTCTTTTAGTAAAAATGGTAACCACAATGGTTCCTTCTATAATCACTTAGTTTATACTAGCTATATATAATTTAATATCGAACAGATAGTTAATTGTGTGAATCTGCCCTAAGCCCACAACCAAACAAGGAACAAGAAATGAGGCGGAAAGCACATATTCGACTACCTATCGGGTATTAATTATATATAACCCTGATGTATAAACTAAGGTATTATAGAATTAACCACCTAAGGTCCTTTAAGTTATATTGGTTTAATAAAATGGATTAAACCCTTACTGGTAAGTTTCTAGTTTTGTATACCAAATATTCTATTTGAAAAGTATGTTTTGTACTAGAAAACGGTGCATTGAATTAGTGTCCTATGACCTGACCCATACATGGTACTCCTTATGATTACTTGGTGTATAAGGAATATATATATATATATATATATATATATATATATATATATATATATATATATAGCTAAGATCGAATAGATAGTAGGTTGGGTGAATCCGCTCTAAGCCCACAACCAAACAAGGAACATGAAAAGAAGCGGAAAGCACACATCCTACTACCTATCGGATCCGATTAATATATATCCCTGATGTATATACTAAGGAATCATAAAGCTATCATTATAGGCCCTTTCTACTGAATGTACTAGACTCGACTGTTCAGTTTGTCGTTTGAATAGATGTAAGTTTTCCCTAGTTTATAACTATCTTAACTCGAAAATAGTTTGCATTAACTTTTAAGTGGAACTGTCACAATATGAAAGTAGTGGGAAAATGTAAGTACACAGTTGTCTTTTAAATTGACATCCTGAAGTACTGGTTACCTTAAAACAAGTATGTTTTATTAAGGTCATAATGTGATGTGGTTGTACCCATACTATACGCTCTCCCTGCAAGAGATTCTGGTTACAAAATGCGTCTTCAGCAAACAAATTGCTAAGCCGTGAAGTAGTCTCACATTAAAGTTATAGTAGTCTTGTATACCCAATTTATTATCACCTTTTTTTAGAACAATGAGTTAGTGATCATTGGTATATTTTGTCAATCATGATTTGTTCTTCTGTTATAGTATCTTAGTATGTTCTTTCTATTATAGTGTATAGTATGTCTCTCTGTTGTATTGTATCTTCCTCCCTGTTTGTCTTTATAGTGTGTTCTCTATGTTATCGTGTATTGTATCTACCTCCCTGTTTCTCTTTATAGTATGTTCTCTATGTTCTAGTGTCTAGTATAAACTGACCCCTAAACTATACCTATTATAGTTTACTAGTATGTTTACTTGAACTGTTACTGAAAAAGACTCATTTATCTACTAAGTTATGATTGTACCTTAAAAACGGAGTTTTATGAACTATAAAGTAACATAACTTAAAAAGAGTTTTTGAAGTGTTTTGATCACTTATAAAAACATAAGCAATCCTTTGAAAGATGTTTATAACAAACATTTACACAATTATCATTGTGTTCAATTTGTATTCCCCCCCCCCCTAAAAGCATTTGAAACAGTTTAAAAGATTGATTATAGGGGTATGAACTCACCTTATGTGGGTGATTTAAACGAATGTGTGCGTAAGGATGAGAAGTTCCATGAATGAAGTCCTGAGACACAAACGAGTCGATTATGAAGCCTTAAAGGGGTTTTCGGCCACCAAGAACAAGTGTGTGTTCTTGGTGTTCTTGGTGAAAGATGAAGATCTTGAAGATCTTTTTGAAGATCGGGGATGAAGAACTCGATGATACTTGAGAGAGAATGGAATTTTGCGGCTAGGACTTGAAGAAATGAAGAAAAAATGAAGTAAACTCTCATATATGGAGGATAGTTTACGGCCACCAAGAGTTTACGGCCGTAAACTCCTTGTCATGGAGTTTCCGGCTCGATTTCAACTCAATGAACTTAAGCTAATACAACCCTACTCCCAATCCTTAAGTGTACTAGGCTTAGAACCCTTAAACAGACTTTAAACAATGCTAACTGATAGCAGAAACAGGTCTGACACTCGGTTGAGTTGAATGGCTGGACTTTACAAGGAAAAAAATTTCGGGTTGTCACATCATCCCCCCATTGGATGGAATTTCGTCCTGAAATTAGCTTTCTTAGCAGTACTACTGGGGTTGTGTTCCTCTGATTGGCAGAATACCCACTTGTAGACCTGGCAACTTTGCCCTATTGTTCATGATAGGATTCATACTTGGTCCATCTATCATTACCTCGTGTATACAAGTCGTATATAATTAAGATTAGTAAGACGGTCGGATGTGCGACTCTGCCCCAGGTCCACAACCAATCAAGGAACAGGAGATCGAGCGGAAGCACACATACTAAATTTGCGTAATCATAACCATATACCACCCTTACGTATACACTGAATAGTGATAGGTGGACTGTATTCGTCCTTAGCCTCTGTGCCCGAACTTGATCTGTTGAACTAGTGGTATTGCGGGAAGGTCTGCTGAACAAACGGCGGCAAGGTTTCGGAGGGCAAAGTACCCTTTGCACGAGTACTTCGGGGTTTAGAATACGAGGGACAAAACTGAGGTTTAGGTTGGACTATCGTTACGAATGACGATGGTTTCGTGAATTTGACGGTTAAGGCGATGGAAACATATGAAGTTAGTATGGTGAGGACCACGGCAACTCATGACGAATGAAAACAACAGACTCTTTACTGAACAGAAATTTGGCCGATTTGAAAGAAACGTCTGTTATACGATGATGTACCCCTAGTGTGCTCGACAATGTACTCTGTGTATACTTTCTAGTGCTTTCTGTTTTCTCCTCGATGCAAACACTTCTACGTATCGTACCGCGATGAGCGAGTATATACAATGAAAGTGCTTTGATAACCAGTGTCGATACTTTATACTACGACCCTCCTCGGTACCACTATGATCACCTGGAATATACAAGTTATGAATAATTAAGATGAATTAGACTGTCGACTGATTAACTCTGCCTCAAATCCACAACCAAAAAAGGAACAAAAATTAAGGCGGAATCACTCACTCTAAGTCTGCAAAATCTTAGCTATGCACAACCCTGATGTACATACAAAGCCATCATAGCTTCTCCAGAACGGATCTTTTAGTTCTGTTGAATATTGTGACGTGTTTCCATAAGCGAGTTATTATAATTACTTTTAAGTGTTTTCCCCAAGTTTTAATCTTATATAAATATAAATTAACTTTAAAGTAATTCTTTAATTCAAAAAACGTACCGCTGCTCGCTGGCGATTCCGGGGTTGATTCTCCTGCGGTGATCATCAGAATTCGTCCATCCGCTCCTGAGTTCTTTGTTATCGAGCAGTCCCTCCTATAGTGTCGAGTCTCACCACATCCATAGCAGGCTTGGTTTTCTTCAACTCCGGGGACTTGGGAGATCGGTTAAGCCGGTGCCCTGCAGAAACGGATTGTGTGTCCCTTTCTGTGGCAGTTCAGGCACTGGATTTCTCGACACACTCCGGTGTGGTGGTAGTTACAACCATCACACTTCGGGAGAGTTCCAACATATTGACTAGCAGGTGTTGGCGTAGAAGGTGTTGTCGCGGCGTACATAGTACTCGTTTGTTGCTCCTGCGGGGTTTCCTGTGTTGTTCACTTCTTCTTCCTCTTGTTCCCCGACTTCCGTTTATAGTCCTCTCCCTTTGATGGCTCGGGAATGGGGACTACCACGCCATGGCAGACTCCATGGTCAATGAGTCGTTGGGCCAGGCGTTTGGCACTATCGAATGTGGTTGAGTTAGAAGACAATACATCTCCTTGAATTGGGGCAAATAAACCTCAGATGTATCTTTCTATCTTCTTGCTCTCTGGGGTAACCATCCCGGGGCATAGTGTTGTTAGGTCGCTGAACCTGTCAGTGTAGGCCACTATGTCTGAGCCGACCATAGTGAGCTCCCATAGTTCTTGTTCCAGCTTTTGAACTTCGCCCCTCGAGCAATATTCCTCCAACATCATCTCTTTCAGGTTCTCCCAACCTATTGAGTTAGCCACTGGTAGGGTCAGTGACTTAACATGGCTATTCCACCATGTAAGAGCTCTGTCGGAGAAGGTGCAGGAAGCAAACTTCACTTTGCTCCCTTCTGGGCACGAACAGATTTCGAAGATCGAATCTGTTTTCTCGAACCATCGCATCAGAGCGATGACTCCACCATTTCCATTAAAGGATTTGGGTTTGCAGTTCATGAAGTCCTTGTACGAACACTCCCTTGGGTGTTCGTGAGTAACTCAGGGGTTGGTTAGGTGGGTACCGCTACCAGATCCAAAGGTACCACTTTCGCCGAAGTGAGCTAGAGCAGTTGTCACTGCGGCTGATATTGCTGCTTGAAGAGCAGCAGGATCGAACTGTGGCGGAGGTAGTCGCGTTTGAGTTGGAGTTATCGGAGTAGTACGTCTCGCTGATTGACGAGGAGGCATCTTTGCTAAAAGAATGCAAAGATGAGATGGATTAAGTCTATAGTAGTGGTTTATAAGCCAAAAGCTGAAAGACAAGGTTATCCTAGTTCTGAGTGTATCAGGTCCTGACTTTCACAGGGTTCTGGAAACAATTCATATCAGAGTCTATGCAAAATAAACTCTATGAATTAGAATGGCTATCCTGGAATGAATATCTGTGACCTGAATTACTGATAACAGTTGCATGTAAAGAAAATAATCCTAACACATAGTGTGAGCAGTGTCTCCACTAACTCATTAAGTTATACAAGATTATTATTTATTAGTCTGACGCATAAGACGTTTTGGTTATCTCGGCTGATCCTTCTTTGAAAGCTTCTCCTGAGCCTGCTCTCGTTCCTCCTTGACTCTTCTGTTGTCTACTATGAGGAAGTGGTTACATCTATATGGGTTTGTCGTGCGAGAATGGAAGTGACTAAAGAATCTATGAGTTTTAAGTGAAACATTATGGAGTGATCCTTACAGAGTCCTCCTATAATTTCACTGTGTAAACAAGTTGTATATAATTTAAGATTAAATAGACCTTTGAATAAGTGATCCTACTCCAAAACCACAACCAAACAAGGAACAGGTAGTGAAGCATAGATCACAAATTCTAAGTCTAAAAAATCTCAATTATATAAAACCTTGGAAGTATACATTGCAAGATTATAGACCTATCCGTAAGGGTCTTTTAATTTATCACATAAGTTCTTTATATAGTGCCTAAAATACTCCTATAGTATTTCAATGTAATGAACTTGGTATGTTTTAAACTTTTTATCGTGTTATAGTATCAAAAAAATACTCCCATAGTATTCTAACTCTATGTACTGATCTAGAAATCCTTTGACTAGCGTTAGGTAAGTCTTAAGACTATTGCAACACCACTTCACTCCCAAACACATTTCGGTCACATCTCGAAAGAATATAGTTGATCAGGCTATATTGATCCTAGCTATGATTACATAATTGTCCAGGTTTGACCGCAGTGTTCAACCTTTAAAAACTTCTGTTCTGTCCTTCTTGTGATACTCGTTCTAGTATGTATATATGTATAAGAACGTATCTATACTTTTATAAGGTATCGTTATATACTTAAGATATATTATTATCCAGAGCACTTCGGCCCCATTGTATTTATAGTTGTATATCTTTTATCGGTTGATATACTTAATTCACTATAAACAATGCTCTGATACCAATCTGTCACACCCCAAAACCGGAACGAAGGAAACGTTCGGGGGTGGAGGACGTCACGTTTAGTATCACAAGACATGCATCATAGTAATCAAAGTAATAAACAACCATTTCATTAGAAATAAAGTGTTTACAAGGTATGTGGTTCACATAACATAGACTACAAAGTAAATAACAAAATAAGACATGAAGCTATACTGCTCCATCTTCTGAATCCCAGTGCGCATACCTGTCTACTGCTCTCCTGAGAATACAAGTTATTTTAAAGGCGTAGATCAGCATATAAGCTAGTGAGTTCATAAGATTTGAGTGATGTAAGTAAGTTGTAAGAAAGTTGTAGTAAGTTGTAAGTTCTTTTAGAAAAGTTCGCTTGTTCCTCCAGAAAATCCTATATTTCCTGCTTTGATGAAAGATAAGTAAAAATGACTCTACAATCCTTGCTATGAGTACTAAATGGATACAAGTTGTATAAAACCCAGAGTAAACAAACAATCGGTTGTGTGTATCTGCCCTAAGCCCACAACCAAACAAGGAACATGAAATGAGGCGGAAGGCACACATCCCATTGGCTGTTAGATCTTCGTTGTATATAACCCTAGTGTATTCACTTGGTACTCACGGAGTTAACTGTAATAGTTCCTTTATATTTGATGAAAACATTCTTTAAGAAAACCCTTATTTCTTTTAGTAAAAATGGTAACCACAATGGTTCCTTCTATAATCACTTAGTTTATACTAGCTATATATAATTTAATATCGAACAAATAGTTAATTGTGTGAATCTGCCCTAAGCCCAGAACCAAACAAGGAACAAGAAATGAGACGGAAAGCACACATTCGACTACCTATCGGGTATTAATTATATATAACCCTGATGTATAAACTAAGGTATTATAGAATTAACCACCTAAGGTCCTTTAAGTTATATTGGTTTAATAAAATGGATTAAACCCTTACTGGTAAGTTTCTAGTTTTGTATACCAAATGTTCTATTTGAAAAGTATGTTTTGTACTAGAAAACGGTGCATTGAATTAGTGTCCTATGACCTGACCCATACATGGTACTCCTTATGATTACTTGGTGTATAAGGAATATATATATATATATATATATATATATATATATATATATATATATATATATATATATATATATATATATATATATATATATAGCTTAGATCGAACAGATAGTAGGCTGGGTGAATCTGCTCTAAGCCCACAACCAAACAAGGAACATTAAAAGAAGCGGAAAGCACACATCCTACTACCTGTCGGATCCGATTAATATATATCCTTGATGTATACACTAAGGAATCATAAAGTTAGCATTATAGGCCCCTTTCTACTGAATGTACTAGACTCGACTGTTCTGTTTGTCGTTTGAAAGGATGTAAGTTTTGCCTAGTTTATAACTATCTTAACTTGAAAATAGTTTGCATTAACTTTCAAGTGGAACTGCCACAATATGAAAGTAATGGGAAAATATACGTACACAGTTGTCTTTTAAATTGACATCCTGAAGTACTGGTTACGATAAAACAAGTATGTTTTATTAAGGTCATAATGTGATGTGGTTGTACCCATACTATACGCTCTCCCTGCAAGAGATTCTGGTTACAAAACGCGTCTTCAGCAAACAAATTGCTAAGCCGTGAAATAGTCTCACATTAAAGTTATAGTAGTCTTGTATACCCAATTTATTATCACCTTTTGTTTAGAACAATGAGTTAGTGATCATTGGTATATTTTGTTAATCATGATTTGTTCTTCTATTATAATATCTTAGTATGTTCTCTCTGTTATAGTGTATAGTATGTCTCTCTGTTGTATTGTATCTTCCTCCCTGTTTCTCTTTATTGTATGTTCTCTATGTTATCGTGTATTGTATCTACCTCCCTGTTTCTCTTTATCAGTCACGTCTATAATCACATAGTGCATACCAATTATACATAATCTGAGATAGAATAGACCTTCGAATAAATGACTCTACTCTAAGTCCACAACCAAACAAAGAATAGGAAGTAGAGCAATAGTCATAGATTCTGAGTCTATAATATCTTTAATTATGTATAACCTTGGCGTATGCACTCAGTCATTATAGACCTACTAATAGGGGTCTTTAGTTTTCACATAAGTTGATTATAGTATCCCCAAATACTCCTATAGTATTTTAATGTTTGTCTTATGTGTTTCAATGTTTCTTTGTAGATAGAGTTGGTAAGTTTTAGACTTGTTGTAACAACACAACCATTCCCGGGCACATGCTAATCACTTCTGGGATAGACATAGTTGATCAGGCTATGTCATTCCCAAACCTGACTATACATCCCCAAGCCTACTTGTGTCATTCAACAATCATTACTTTTGTTTTGTTCTAGTATGATGCTGACCTTAGTATGTATGCATGCATGTATACTTTTAACAAGAAACTATTTATTTCTAAAAGTATAGTTTTTTTTTTGAAAATGTTAAATCAGAGACCTTAGTCCCAATGCATTTATAGTTTGTATATCTTATGTGGTTCGATATACTTAGTTCACTATAAACAATGCTCTGATACCAATCTATCACACCCCCAAACCAAGGATGGCGGAAACGTCCGGGGGTGGAGGACTTCATGTATAGTATCACAACAACGAATATAATAGTGCTCAAAGTAAATACAACCATCATAAATATAATTGAAAAGGTTACACCATGGAATTAGTTTACATGTTTCAAAATCAATTACATTATGATGACAAAATGAAGTGTTTGACGATTTATCGTCCCATCCTCAAAATGCTGTTGGTTTTCATGTTTCACTGATTTCCTGAGAATACAAGTAGTTTTGAAAAAAGTGTCAACAATTAAGTTGGAGAGTTCATAAGAGTTTTGTTTGAGAAAGAAACCGTTTTCCTTGAAAAAGCGACAGAGTATGTTTCCAGAATATCCAATATTTGCTTTATTAAGTGTGAAATGAATGCTTCTATGTTATGCGATAATGAACCCTAGAAGGACCCATAGATTCCCTCTATAATCGCCCAGCGTATATACGTTATATAAAATTTAAGTTAAATAAACCGTTGAATATAATTGGTCTACCCTAGGTCCACAACCAAACAAGGAACAGGAGATGAGGCGGGCCCACCAATTCTAAGTCGATTGTGACTAGATTCTTATATAACTCTATCATATACACTTAGCAATTATAGCTGAAGTCTAACAATTCTAGCTATATGTAGTTTTAATAGAAATATGTTTCCAAAGAAAATCCAATATTTTCCTTATAAAAGTTATGTAGTCCTAAATCCCAGGACCGAAAATAAACAAGTATTTCTCCATACTTAAAGATATAAAAAGTGATTTTAAATCGACATAAAACCCTTTTTGATTTGAGAAAAATCCCATAAACTTTATGTGTTGTTAACTCCCTATGTGAGTCGGTATAACCATACTATGACTATGAACCTGCCACGACGTTTCTCAAGCGTCGAAAAAGATAATGACACTTGTCACCTCAGACCTGCCGGTCTAGCTGTAGCTAGCAGCTCAGGTGTGGTTTGTCAAACCAACATAGATCTATACACAACTATCACGTTCTCCCTACAAGAGACTCTGGTTATAACTACCAGGAATTTTAACCTGTACTCTAGGAGTACTAAGAAGAATGTCTCACAATTTACGTTAACAAGTTTACGTGTGGTGTGCGTGAGTGTAAAACCTTTTTCTATGGGAATAAAACCTTCCGAACTATGTTTGTTGTGTTAATGGAATCATAAACTATACCTATTATAGTTTATCATGTAATATATGAAAAACCCATTTGTTTTGAGAGTGAAACCTTTCTCATGTGGTAAAAACCCATAAACTATGCTTATTGTAGTTTATTATATGTGTTCGAAATGAATGAAGAAACCTTATCATAAATGACTAAATTTCAGTTTATGATGATAAACTAACAAGAAAATACATTCAATATTTAGAACTTATTGTTATACACTTTGCTCAACATAATACAAAGTGTTATGAAAGTTATAAGCTGTTAACTAGTTTTTAACCGTTCTGCATTGTTTTGTAAAAATCATAGAAAAATCATACGAAGTCAAAAATGGAATCCGTAAATTCTGAGAGTTCATAAAATGTGTCTAATTTATTCATAATTTTTATTATGATTTTTGGAAGTCTTTAACTTGTGTTAAAATGTTCATATTCACAAACTGGTCCGAATTCGTTTCTGAAATGGTAGGCAGTTTTGTAAAATCACCATAAATCATAGAAACATCGTATGGAGATGTGCAAGTAGTCATTTTAAAGGTATGAACCTGAAATATTTGCATATTAAACCGTTTTGAAAGATATTAAGCTTAAGGTAGTCAAAACAGTCCGTGAATAAGACTCAACTTTTCTGATGAAAGCTGTTGTTTGAGTTTAGTTAAGTTTTTGGTGTTTTAACTTGTATTCCCCCCTTAAAACTTGAAGAAAACATGAAAATGTATGGGTATGAACTCACCTTGAGTGATTTCAGTAGATGGATGATGAAGAAAAGAAGTGTTCAACTCAAGAACACTTAGATGATGCTTGAAGATTCGAAGATCTAACAACAAATATGACGATATTTGTGTAAGGAACTCATGATTTGAGTGAAGAAGTGTAAGGAAATCAAGTGTGGGAAGAGATTTACTTACCAAGGTAGATGAAGAACTTGAAAATCAGCCTTGAAATCTCAAAATTTAGAGAGAGAAGTGAGAGAGAATGAGTTTTTGCTTCTTGGTGAAGTGTGAGTGAATGGGAGGAGAGATAAGGGTTTTTCTACCCTTGAGTCAAAGTACTTGGCTGGAAAGAGGGGGAAAAGGACAATGAAATGACCAGGTATGGTGGAAGGACAAGGGCTGGTCATTGAGTGGGCATGGGTGGTTGCTTGTGTCATACACTAAAGTAAAGTCAACACTCCACCAATAATATCTCACCCACTCTTCTTGGATAAGGATTATACCCCAAAAACGTGATTAATTATGAAGTATGGGGTTCTATATGTTAAAATATGATTTTGGGTGAAAATCCCGCGTTAAAATTATGTAAAACGGGCCTAAAATGAAGTCGTAGTCGAAAAACGGGTGAAAAGTGCATTTCAGCGAGGCTTCTCGGATTGGGCCGGAGGTTCGGTCCCTACTGTTGCTGGACCCGAAGGCGAAATGGACGAAATGAGCCGAAGGCGAAGGTCAGGAGCGAAAGCGAAGGTTCGGTCATCAGGCTTCGGTTCGGTCCTAAGGGTTTCGGTTCGGAAGGTTCGGTCCCTATTATAGCAAGCTTCGGTTCTTCCTAGTTTCGGTCAGAGAGGCTTCGGCTCTTAAAGGAAGGTTTCGGTTCTTTAAGGCTATATTTCAAGAATTCTTCCCGTTTTGCGCCGTTTTTCACCAAGTTAAGTGTCGGGATGCCCGAAATGATTATAAAAAGTTAAAGGAACTTTTGAGAGAGATTTGGGAGAGATTTCACACATTTGGAGAGATTTCTCATACAGAGAGACCTGGGAGATATTTCACATACTTGGAGAGATTTGGGAGAGATTTCACATTCTTGGAGAGATTTCTAATACAGAGAGAGATTTGGGAGAGATTTCACATTCTTGGAGAGATTTGGGAGAGATCTCGTTTGCGACCTTTTTAAGTGTTTGTCTTTGTAACGCAAGGTTTGTACATCTCGTTAAGTCTCGTTATGATTGTTATATGCCCCCGAGGGTTAAGGAATAATGTTTTATTGAGTAGTTTCGTCTCTTGCCCTGATTAGGGTTTAGAATTTCCGAACACGTGAAAACTCTAAGTGATACTTTGTATTAAGATTGCGAGTTGTACAATAAGAAACATAATGGAAACCCTAATGTACAAGGGTTAGATGAGTTGACCGGTTTGACTTGTTGACTTTAGTTGACTTTGACTTGGCCAAAAATTGACGGTTATCACAAAAACCAACATATCGATTTTTAGAAAATTAGAACACAACCGAAAACCCAAACCGTTGGGCGGTTTCCATCAGCTTTTTTTGTACTTGGAAAAGTCCTTTAGTACGGTAACCTATAATTAGATGCGTCTTAATGTAAGAGTCATGGGCGTGATGTACTTCATTGAGAAAACTAAAAGCAAACATCAACCCCACCGTACACAAATGGTCCTAGAATTTGGTAGGTCTAAGAGAGGAATAGTACCTAGCACTCTTTCTAATTTATATAAGATCATCCCATGTTTCATAAAAACTAACTCCTTTATTTTTTATAAAAACTAATGACTTATATACATTATTCCAAGTGATTTTATTTGGTGTCCTTAATTGAAAAATATTATCTTTATAAAATAATTATTTTCCATTTAATTACAAGAAATATAAATATTTATCAAGAATCAAATCCTTCTTAATATATATATATATATATATATATATATATATCAAGAATCAATTTTTTTAATTTATACATCATCATCAAGTTGGCGTGACCATTTTAAGATCATATATTATCAAGAAATATCTTTCGATAATGTCTCTTAGGCATAATGATCTTCTAATCTCCCACTTGCACAAGACACATCATATATGGATATAGACTGACCCTCTTTAAAAAATTTCACTGCCCCTAGTAATATATGACTTTGTGTCATTCTATCAACATCCAATTCCCAAAATCTCAAACTTGCAATTGATGTATTAGGTAAGTTTATAAGTTATCCCTTTGTTACCAACATCATGTTGAACATGAGACTTTGATTGCAATCAATCTCATTTGTTGTTCAACTTTCGGTAACACGGTTTAGATGTTTCACTATCAAAATATAAGAGGAACAAATCTCATCTTGACTACATAATCCTCTTGGATAATTCACACCACACCTGAAAATTGCTTTTATAAGTACTCGGTTACGGATCAACATTTGACCACATCAAAGCAAAACACTCCCTACACTTACATCCCACTATATATCTCTGGTATTAAGGATACAAAGATAGTACCTTTTATCAAGTATCACTCACGAAAGTGATCCATGAGGTGATCTTGATTAGAGTTGAGCATGGGTCACGTTCGGTTGGTTTTGGGGTAAAATTGAAACCAAAACCAACTTATCAATTTTTAGAAAATTAGAACCCAACCCAAAACCCAAACCGTTGGGTGGTTTCCATAAGCTTTTTATATACTTGGAAAAGTCCTTCTTCAGTACAGCAACCTATAATTAGTTATGTCTTAATTTAAAAGGCATGGACATGATGTACTTCATGGTGAAAACTAAAAGCAAACATCACCCCCACCATACACAAATGGTCCTTGGATTTGGTAGGTCCAAGAGAGGAATAGTACCTAAAACTCTTTCTAATTTATATAAAATCATTCCATGTTTTATAAAAACTAACTGCATTATTTTTATAAAAACTAATGACTTATATACATTATTCCAAGTGATTTTATTTGGTGCCCTTAATAGAAAAATATTATTTTTATAAATTATATATATATATATATATATATATATATATATATATATATATATATATATATATATATTAAGGATCAATTTCTTTTAAATTATATATTATCATTAAGTTGGCGTGACCCTTCTAAGATCATATATTATCTAGAAATATTATTCTACAATGTTTCTTAGGCATAAAGATCTTCCGATCTTCCACTTCCACAAGACCCATCATAGATTGATATAGACTGAACCTCTTGCAACATTTCACCGCCCCTAGTAATATATGACTTTGTGTCATTCTGTCAACATCCAATTCCCAAAAGCTCAAAGTTGCAATTGATGTATTAGGTAAGTTTAGAATTTATCCCTTTGTTACCAACATCATGTTGAACATGAGACTTTGATTGCAATCAATCTTATTTGTTGTTTAACTTTCGGTAACACTCTTTAGATGTTTAACTCTCAAAATATAAGCGGAACAAATATCATCTTGACTACATAAGCCTCTTGCATAATTCACACCACACCTGACAATCGCTTTTATAACTACTCGGTTACGGATCAACGTTTGACCACATCAAATCATAACATTCCTTACAATTAACTCCCACTATGTATCTCGGGTATTAAGGATACAAAGAAAGTACCTTTTATCAAGTATCACTCACGAAAGTGATCCATGAGGTGATCTTGGTTTGGGTTGATCATGGGTCTGGTTCGGTTGGTTTTGGGGTAAAACTGAAACCAAAACCAACTTATCGATTTTTAGAAAATTAGAACCCAACCCAAAACCCAAACCGTTAGGCGGTTTACATAAGCTTTTATTTATACTTGGAAAAGTCCTTCTTTAGTACAGTAACCTATAACTAGTTATGTCTTAATGTAAGAGGCATGGGCGTGATGTACTTCGTGGAGAAAAGTAAAAGCAAAAATCACCTCAACACTACACAAATGCTCCTCGAATTTGGTAGGTCCAAGAGAGGAATAGTACGTAGCACTCTTTCTAATTTATGTAAAATCAGCCCGTGTTTTATAAAAACTGACTCCTTTTCTTTATATAAAAACTAATGACTTATATATATTATTCCAAGTGATTTTATTTCGGTAACGCATTTTAGATGTCTAACTCTCAAAACATATGAGGAACAAATCCCATCTTGACTAGATAAGCCTCTTGCATAGTTCACACCACACCTTAAAATTGCTTTTTCAACTACTCGGTTACGGATCAACGTTTAACGACATCAAAGCATAACACTCCCTACACTTAAATCCCATTATGTATCTCGGGTATTAAGGATAGAAAGATAGTACCTTTTATTAAGTATCACTAACAAAAGCGATCCATGAGGACATCTTGATTAGAGTTGAGAATGGGTCGGCTTCGGTTGGTTTTTGGTTAAACTGAAACCAAAACCAACTTATCGATTTTTATAAAATTATAACCTAGCCCAAAACCCAAACCACTGGGCGGTGTCTCGGTTTTTTGGTTTTTCCTAATCGGTTTCAGGTTTAAACCCAAAGCCACTCCAAACCTAACTTTGAGAATTGATAACTTTGTATTGGTTTATATAAGAGATAAAGAAGGGGTAAGTTTCATATGAGGAAAGATATGGGAAAAAGTTCGGAAGTTAAAGAAAGAACTCACAAGAAATATGGGATAAGCTTGCTGGACAAAATAAAACTATCCGTATGTGACGTCGAGATTCGAACCTCGGTGGTTTGCCTAATGCACTCAACGCCTCAACCACCAGATCTACCAAATGCTTGTGTCTAACTTTCACAACACTAATATATAATACTTATATAATATGTATTTTTGTGTATAATTATATATTCGGTTCGGTTCGGTTTTGTCAGTTTTTATATATACTGACACCGAAATCGACCCATTATTTCTCTTTTTAAAAAACTTAAAACCCAAACCGTCGGTTTCTATTTTGGTTTTGGATTAATGGTTTTGGTTTTGGCGGTTCTTATTGGTTTTTGGGTTTTCAGATTCGTTTTTACTCACCCTGAATCATGATGCATGTATGTTCAATAGCAGTTCTCTGACAAGTACCTATGAATTTTGGTGTCAACAACTTTCCTACTTTCATCTATTGAAAGTCAACCAGTCTAATTCACCTTAGTCTCACTTCATAATTGCTCCCACAATTATGACTAACTATGAACTTTTAGAATAATAATAAGATCATTCATGGATTAAACATGTTAATATTGAACACAACATGTATTAATGTGAAGATCAAATCACAATATATCTAAACAATATAATAGTTGTTGTTCTAATGTTCCAATATCCAAATAAAATCACATTTCTAGAATAACAAAGTCTTATAGCTGAACTGTGACCATTCATACTTAACTTAAGGAAAGACTTTATAATTGGGTTTGACTAAACTTAGTTTGTGTGAATCTTGTAAATACTATCATCTCCATATTTAACTTTATTCTAAGTATAGTTAAAGATCTTGGAGAGTATGATTGTTGTTCTAATTTGATTAAGTATATTCTTAAATTGACAAAATATTTCTAGGTTATCCTTGAATGGAAGGACTCAACTTCGTTTTTTAATGAACTAATTCATCCAATCATATTTGATTGCAACCTCATTCTAACAAAACTTACTCATTATTCCATAATGAAGTCATACTCGAATTAAATATCATACTTGTATCTATCTGTTTTGAAGTTAAAATCTTATGTAGCTCTTTACACAAAGATCATACTATAAATTGATTAGATCTTATACATTCTCTCAGTACTTCTTAGTTACTCTTAGACTGTCCTTATAGTCATCAAGTGACTTATCCATGTATCCAATTGGTATCTTGTGATATGTTAATAACATAATCATATACCTAGTATTGTTCATAATATGGAATAAATAATGGATTTTATTTGCCAAGCAAATAAAATATAAATCATTTTATCTTTATCCAACCTATGTGCTAGTTCTTGTTTAGGCAGGCTCAAATTGGTGCCATATGGTAATGCCAAGAGTCCTCGAAAGGAATCTTGTATAAATATCATCAGTATATGCATAAAAAAGCTAAAACTTTAACATTCATCTTTAGATATCTCTATAGATTTTATATTCCAATAATGTATCTTGTCTTTCCAAAGTCTTTGTACTTACAATCACTTTCCGAGTCAAGGTGAAACGAGCCTTGCATAGTTGGAATGTAATATCTTGTGATTAAGTATGTCTAATTAATACAAGATTAGGAATATCACGACTGCTCCCATCAGTTCTTAGTAAACACAAATGTTATCTTAATTTGGAGGACCTTCAAAGAGGGAGTAAAACTGACTTATAGGATTTGTCAGTCATAGCTATAGGAAGAGGGAATCCAACTATCGCAATTCAATCATAGGGCTAAACTGTTCTTGATTAGTACCAGCTTTCGTTGAACTGAACAAGCAAACTGAGAATGTCAGTCTAGTGCTAAAAAGGGCGAATAGCAAGCGGGCTAAATACATGGTTTCTACTCCTAATTCTACCTTGAAAGGGCTTCGTTTCGGCCTATGGAATCTCAGTTCTGTAAAAGCCTTTGAGAGCATAAAGATGGCCTTATATAAACGCATACCTTGTATTTTCATATTGAAATGACGATTCCAACCTTGAGAATATATATATATATATATATATATATATATATCTATATATATATATATATATATATATATATATATATATATATATATATATATATATATATATAAAGCTTATACACTTTGTTAGGATAACTTAGATTAAGAAAACCTCCATGCCAGGCTTTATAGACATCTTCAAGTAGGTGTCTATTAAGAAAAGCGGTTTTTCTTGAAATATATTTGTCATATCTCATAATAAGAATGTGCAGTTATGATAAATAATATCCTTGTTGATCTAATCATAGCTACTTGTGATAATGTTTGATTATAATCAATGATATGAGTAAAATAAAGATCATAGTCAATGACATGAGCATGACAAAAAAGCTTTTATAACAATTCTTTCTATATATGTATGGATCTCCATGTATGTATTCTTTCTAAAAGAATTACTTACTCCTTCTAGCCTTGCTATAGAAAGGAAGATTAATCATGCCCATAATTGATTATTATACATGGACTGCATCTCATGTTCATGAGTCTAAATCATTAATTAGGTTCGAGATCGGATATAGCATTTTGGTTGTTGATGGATTTTCCAAAAACCATCAAAAAGAACTCATCAATGAGAGATTACATATTCCTCATGTTATAGATTATTCCTACCACATGTGCGAACATTTTTGTCTTTATGAATAGCTATTATTCATGTTCAACAGTTCCATTTCGAAACTAGTGCCAATTGTTACTACATCAGGCTATTGTTCTTGAGTTGCTTCAAGTTCCATGTGCCTCCTATTTTCTTTATCATTAGAATCTTGCTTTTTGTTCACTCAAATTTAAGAGGAATAAGAAAATTTATTCTTGGTAGGTTTTTATAAATAATCTAAACAACCTTTTAGAGTATTCTACAAATATGTAATTAGTATACTTTGGGTTTAGAAGTTGTAGTCTAACATAGGCTTCAAATCCAAAAAACATCAAGTAAGATAAGGATGAAGCCTTTCCATACTAAATTTTATCAAGGGTTTTATATGCTTATTAGTTGGTGTTTGTGTTTAAAGTACAAGTGATAGTGAATAAGGTATAATCCCAAAACGAAAATGATAAACGAAGATCATGAGCTTCAACTTATGGTTTGGGGCTTAATTGTAATCTTAATTGTTTAAGTGTCATGTCATCACAACACATGGTGCCTTGAATTTCTTTTTGCAAGCAAGAGTTGTTTAAGAAAGTGGGGGATGAAAACCTTTTGAAGTGTCCCTTAAGTCCTTTAGGAAAGACTTAATATTTCTTGTGTTAGATCACAAAAATTACTACTAGTTTATGGCTTGGTTTATACACTTTTGATGCATGCCTGTGATTGCTATTTTTTCTTGTTATATGTTATGTTATGTGTATTAAAATTGTTTTTACAAGATAAATAACATTTTCTCATAAATTAACATCACTAGGAGTTCGAGTATTAAATATTTAAATTATAACATAAAATGTTTTAAATGAGTTCTTATTAAAATTATTTTAAAACGTTTAAAATTGAGTTTCTGTTAAAAATGATTTTAATTGTAAAACTCTTATTAGTCAATTTTGAAATATTTAAAATGGTTTAAAATGTGTTTATAATGTCCCAGTTTCAAAATAAGTTTTACATTTTTTAAAATATTTAATATATCATAGTATAATTACATTATGCGGAAAACATGATATGAATGTGTGTGTGTATAGTCGAGCCTTGCCCTTATCACGAATCAATGAAGTACCTAAAAAACATTTATAATCAACTGGATAAGCACGAAGCTTAGTGAGTTCTCCAAATTTCCATATACCACTATATATATATATATATATATATATATATATATATATATATATATATATATATATATATATATACACACACATATATATATATATATATATATATATATATATATATATATATATATACACACACACACACACAAATACACAATGCATACATATAATGGCCTTCAGCGTGAAGTTAGTACGCCCTCAACTCCCCACACAATATATCAATACATATATAGCAAACAAATAGTCCAACATAACATGCAACTAACTAAACTATTCTAATTGCCTAATTGCATACTACAGGGAAACTACATCCTAACATACAAAGGATACATATTGGAGTATACAATATCGTGAGAAAACTCACTTGGAGAATTACCATACCAATATCAGCTATCATGCAGATGATTCAACTGGCAGGTAACGCGTTAATCATGTATTAACCTATAATACTATAACTTATTAATATATATGGCAATCTGGTAGAAGTTAGATTCTTCACTAATTCCAAATATACATTCATGGCTATCAAATTAGGATCAACCAGGCAGGACAGTTGTGAGGCAGGATCATTTCCAGATATAAATTTATGAAATCCAACAACCAAGCCAACTTGCCCATTCTAGATACCTCTCCCGTAAGTAGACCAATCAGAATATTCAAATGGAATTAATGACTAATCTGGAACTTATTGATGGGTTTTGAGCATTCTAACACTCCTATGATGTACATGCAACCCTAGATGCTTTGGATCTATGTTTTCTCTAATATACATGCAAACATTCAAAATTCGAAAGCATCATCCTAACTAGCATACAATGGAGTATCTATACTACAAAATTCTAGTTAGATGACATACCTTTTAGTGTAGTTGGAAACTTTGAAGTTTTAAGAGCCTAGCACCAATAATGTGAATGCCTCAAGTGGAATCACAAATCACCACCTACAAATGGAAGAGCTTGAGAGGAGATAATATGCACTCAAAATCGGCTAGCACTCTTACAAGAACTCTAGGTGTCGATTTCATGAACCAAATGGCTTCTTATATAGTGTGGCTACATTAGGGTTACACAATGCAAACCCTAATGTGCATGAATTTCCACATTTCTCATGCTCCATGGGTTTTAACCTCCATGGAGTATCCATGGGTCACCACATGGGTTTAGCCCAACATAAGGAATCATGGATCATTAGCCCACTTTATAAGAATGAATGATTTACACAATCAATCCTAATATATTGATGAATCATAGAATCAAGTATAAAACGAATCAGAGTATGAAATCAATTAAGGATGCGAGATTGAACACCAGATGTAAATATGATCTTGTTTCAACTCTATTACTCTTTCGAATCTTTACAGAGTACAAAGACAGGTCTGTAAAAAACTCTTATCTAACTCTAGTAAATATCCCTATTTATAGGGAACTGAAAGCGTACAAAAAATATACTAAGGCATAGACACTTAGGCTTCGAATAAAAGCGCCTCAGTAAAATAGATTACAAAACATTCGAAGAGTACAAAATACATTTCGACTAATTACAACAATTCGACCCTTACAATCTCCCCTTTTGTAATCATAGTCGAAATCCTTAATTTGTAAGAAGCGGGATGGAATACAGCAACACTCTTCGAATCTCCGTGTACCAGGAGATTATCTTCTTCAGCTCTTTCTTATCTCCTTAATTATTCTTCCTACAATGATTCATAGGAACAATTAAGTTCGTATATTGAGACGTTGAGTACCTCTCCACTTCGCATGCTTGGAATAAGAATCGTTTAGCTTTTCCAGCTTTGTCTTTTCCTGCGAAGACCATTCCAAAAGGCTTCAAATAGATTTCACCATCATCATACTTTTTCAAATCTGCTTGAGTCTTCGTAGGAGCCATTGGTGCTTTTATTTCCATTCCTTTAGCTGTAGCTAACTCCACATCTATTAGTGCCAAGCACTCATAATAATTTTCGATGAAAATCTTGATGTGAGAAACCCCAAGCTTGCATTCATCCAGTTCAGTGTTTTGAAGATACGAAAATGATTTATCTTTCAAAATCAATGCAACTTGTATAAGATCATACAAGTTCATTAATGGAAAATCTGCAATAGTAAATTCGCAAATATTTCCATTTGCCCTGGCAACCACATATTTGATGTTCTGGACTGTGTTTTCGAACACCACATCCTTTTTCACACTTATAACTTTCTTGATCTTTATCAAAGACCAAACTTCCTCAAGGGCTTTTGCAAGAACAGCATGAAATCGAATTTTCATGTGTGCACCTTCCTCCTTTTCTTTAAAATTTCCTTCTGCTTTGAACTGAGGCATGATGAACATCATTTCGTTTATTGGAAAATCCAGCTGGCTTGCTTCAGTATTCGTGACCAAATAACTTTGTTTTGGTTTCTTCTCAAACGAATACATGTGATTATACGCTACCTTGGCCTTAATTGTTTCATAATTGTAGTGTTTGGATTGATCACCTTTGTCCATTCCCTTCGGATCATTAGCACGCTGAGTCATAATGCTTTGAACCAACCTCAGTTTTTCGATTTCAGCTTCTGCTTCAGCCTTCTTTTCTTCTTTCGAATTTTCCACAAAAATCGATTTCCCTTTATCTTTCAAGGCTTAATTATCAATTACCTCTTTTGGTTTCGAACCACTCTCACCAGTCTCCGAAGATTTACCAATCACAATTCCTTTCGAAATAGGTCTTGTAATAGGCATCGTTGTAACAACTGTTGAAGTAACCAGCCCAGCAGAAACTATAACTGGCTTTGTTGTTGCGATCTTTGAAGAAAATACTGTTCCTACAACTTTCGCATCGTCATCACTCACCTTCGACCCACCAGTTTTTCTTTCTCCCCCTTGCACCCCTGTGAAAACAGGTAGGGCATATGTTGTTGGAAGAAGGCTTGTAATGCGAAATATAGGAGCAAGTTGCTTGTTGAGAAGTGCTTCGAATTGTAAGAATTTTTGAGATAAAAATTCAGGAGTAATCAGGGAAGAAGAAACCGGCTGGACTGATAGATCTTTTATCTCCTTTAACAAAGTAATCACTTCCAAAAAGTTGGCATTTTCGTTTGTTGAAAGTTGAGTAATTTGAGGACTCAAACTTTCATATAATTTGACAAATCTTGTGACTGTGTCACAAATAATATCAACCTTCTGATTCAGAGATGCATAATCTTGTTGAACATTTACAATCTCTTTTTGCATATCTTCGTGGAGTTCACGAATTTGCAAATTTATATCTTCCCTCACTTTCTTCACTTCTTGAACAAAGAGAACATGCCTTTCCCTTGTGACATTCTTCAATTGTTTCACATCACTGGCAAACTTCGAATTTTGAGAATTGATCCTTAGTTCATTATTTTGATCACTATGATCAACCTTCTCCAAAATTCGTGGTTCAGAGTTTGTAAGCATCCCAGATACTTTACTCATAACTCTGGCTTCGAACAATTTCAACATAGACTCAACCTCCAAACTTGAAACAGACGAACCACTCCGCAGATCAGCTTGAGATTGAATTATAGAATTCAACTTCTGATTCAGAATTTTAAATTGCTTCATTGTCATCAGCATATGATCTGGACACGCCTCTTCGTCTTCATGAAACTCCAATTCCTCAAACATGCCTCCAAACCCCTCAACATCAGTTTCAGTGTCCATAAACATGGTTTCTTGAACAGTCGAATTCGGTTTGGGTGTGTCAGTGGATTGAGAAGAAAAAATAGAAGTGAATGGTTGATTGATAATATTTTCGAAGGTAGGGGAATCTGTGGTTGATGTAATGGGAATAGTGGATTGTGGTAAAGAAACAATACTTTCGAAGGGAGTAGAAGTAGATTGACCTTAAGCTTCATTGTTCGCATCTCCATCACCCATATTGACATTTGCATCCGTATCAGATACGTTTGCAGGGATGCCTGAAGTTCGTACCTCCTCAGAAACTGATTTGGCAACCGAATCTTCTGGTGATATGACGAATGTCTGCTCAGGAGTTGAACTTTGTACAGGAAGAGTGATGTCTGGTGTTTCAGGAATTCTTTCATCATCATCTTCTATAGACTCAGTAGAAAGCATAAGCTTTCGTGTCTTCTTCTTCTTCTTCTTATATATGTGTTTAGCTATATCTGTAGCCCTTCGCTTCTTTGATGATGGAGAAATAGGCGTTGGCATTTCTCGAATCAAAACACCCTGATGAGTAACCTGAGGCTTTCGTACTACTTGAGATGTTGGAGACTTACGTAGATGCGAAGACATCTTTTAGATTCTTCGAAACATACCAGTCTTCGAAGGAATAACCACTTTCTCTTGAGACTCAGGAACAACAGGTTTAATTATTTGAGTCTCTGCAATTGACACTTCTTCAACCACAGACTCTTCAACGGTAACTGGCTTCTTCTTTGGAGATTTCAAAGATTGCGAATCCTTGGTTTGCTTTTCAGATGAATCCGGTTCAGGCTTCTTCGATCGTTTAGATTTCTTTTCGTCCCTTGGCAACAATTTCCCAGTTTGAACAGTAGAATCAACAGTTTGCAAATATGCCACTAAGACTGAATTCCAAGGATCAACTCTTTTGAGCATAGCATCAGGAATACGAGCAACAAATGGAAAATCCTGAGCACTATCTGTGACTTCCTTCGGATAGTGATACGATTGAAAAACAACTTTTTGCTCATCATTGGGTACCAAAATCCCTTCCTTGTTGTAAAAGTATTGCAAAATCAAGCTCCAGTATCTTGCACACGAAATACCATGAATAGCATTCGTGTGTTCTACACTCTTTTGGAATTCCTTCCACAATTGTGTAGAATTGTCCACTTGAAGATCATAATATATACCAGCAACCATTGCATACACCTCCATTCTTCCTTTATCCAGACCAACTGTTCTCCCAGTTAAACATCTTAGAAAAATACCAAATAAGAAATTCCATAGTCGTGGAAGACCAGATTTCTTAAAATCACTGATCTTTGATAGTGGAGGCTGATATCCCATCTCATTAAACATATTAACGATTTGAGGGAATGTGAAAGCAACATATGGAGGTGAATTCGGAATTTCAAGAATTTGGCAAAAGAGTTTCTTGGATAGCCTGACCTTTTTGTCATTCACCAGATGGAAAGTAATTGTGTCAGAAGCTTTGTTGTAAGTAGAAGTTGATCCTGCTTGAGAAAGCCAGGACAATGGAACAGAGAATGAATTGAACATCGCCGTAGACAAAACAGAGTTCTTCAAGGCAACGATTAGCATCTTCAATTCTTCCGGGTATTGAGAAACATCACCCTCCAAGTAATAGTTTGTTGCTTGAATCTTCATTATTGGTAATGAAGAGATATCTTCAGTGGTTTGAGAAGGATCAGCATCAACATGAACATAATTCGCTATTGTTAGGGTTTGAAGACTTTGATGCTCGGAGAATTTGGGAATTTTTCTTTTTGATTGCGTAAACTGATAATAAACCCTTAAACGTGGCACCTTGAAAATCGGACCATTACTTTGTAAAAGTAGCCATGCGTCAAAAAGTAGCTGTCACATCTCCTTGAAAACCGGACAGAATACCATACGTCATTTATAAACAACCTGCATTGTTATCCCCAAGAAGATTGTAACCGTCAGAACCCTCCGAATGGAAGCAAGGCTCTTTCACTTTTGGGATGAAAAGCGAAGTCATATGCCAGAAGTTTGAAATCATCAGCCTGAGTTGGTATTACTCAGAGCCTCAAGGATTTCGTGAGTGCAGTGTTCCAAAGAATGTAGACGAGAAACAAAGATAAGAAAAATTTGGGATATTGTGATGTCAAAATTTCAATTTGACACAAAAGGAAATGAAATCCCGGGCAAAGATTGCTTCATTAATCATTAAGAAAAATGATCAATAGTTTGTTTAGGTTCCCGTGAATTACAATCGAGTACTTGTTGATAAGTATCGAAGGGCTTCTTTTATAATGCTTCGTGGGTAGTTAAAAAATTTCGTTACATGGCATCCTAAACATAAGGTGAGAAATTATAACAGAAATTACTTGTTTAACCAGTGTAGTCAGTGACAAGTTGTCTTTGAAAAATTTTAAGTGACATTGAATTTCGAATGAAACTCATACGGAAATCATATTCAAGAAAAAATTTGTGCTGGATCTTGTTGGGTAACAAACATCATAGGTTTCGAATGTTTGATCAAGACCACTCATTCGAAATGAATATGATTTGGAGTTTCGAATTTTGGTACTGAAACAAATGTTTCGTGAAAATCTGGAACATTGTTCCCCGTCAATTCCTTAAAAGTGTAGTGAAAATTGGGTTTCACTTTCATCATGGTCTCATGATGTCAGATCATAAACACAGATTTTTGATATGTCTAAGTCTCGATGGGTTTGATCAGAGACCTCTCGGACATATGTCTTCGTGTGTGATCGTGTAAGAACTTTATAGGTGAAAAAGATTGATGTAAGACACGAAAAGTACCTCTGTTATTTTTGGACAAAACAGTAAACTCTTAACTCATTTTGAGAAGAGTCAGGTAGCTCAGAGACTAATGTGAATATAAGTCTGATTGGGAAGAAATTTTCGTATGAATAATTTCATTAAGGCTTTCGTACACACACATTGAGTCATTTGAGGCTTTGGACAACATGCAACATCATGCTTCTAGGGACAACTTAGCTAGTTCAAGTGATGAAAAATGTATTGATTCATACAAAAAATGTACCTGACCCTAGAACTGCAAGCATAATCCATTGTATATCATCATTATTATCTGCAACAAAATACTAAAAAGAAATAAGAATCAAAATATTTTTGTTGTTTTGATTTTTCGAAAGTAGAAACAGAACAAAAGAAAATCTTTTTGGGTTTTTGATTTTTCGAAAATTGAATGACAGAACAAAAGAAAATCTTTTTGGATTTTTGATTTTTCGAAAATTGAATGACAGAACAAAAGAAAATCTTTTTGTATTTTTGATTTTTCGAAAATTGAAATAAACTGTACTTGTTGCAAAAATACAAAATTTTATCATCCCCTTATAAGTGACAAATGTACGAATTCGAAGGGGTCGAAGCGTTGACTATGAACAGTAACCTCTGAATCAACCCTTAAAATAAGTGACAAATTTACGAATTCGAAGGGGTCGAAGCGTTGACTATGAACAGTAACCTCTAAATGCTGACGGTTATTGCTTTGTCTTTCATTCAGCGCCTCTGAATCATTCCTGGTCATTCATCATTCACCTTTTTCACATGGAACAGAATTTCCATCGATCATTCATAGTCCTTCTATAATTTTCACAAGGGATTTTTCATCTAAAGGTTTCATGAAAATATCAGCTAACTGATCAGTTGTTTTCACGAAATGTACTTCAATATTTCCATCCTCCACGTGATCCTTGATGAAATGATAACGAAGTGCTATATGTTTAGTCTTCGAATGCTGCACAGGATTATGACAAATTCTTATTGCACTTTGAGAATCACAATATAATGGAATCTTTTTCATATTGATTGCATAATCACGCAATTGACTTTGAATCCATATAATTTGTGAAGTGCAAGCAGCAGCAGCTACATATTCTGCTTCAGCTGTTGAAATTGATACACATGTTGAAATTGACATCCTCCACTTGTGCTTTTTCTATCAAGATTACACCCACCCAAGTCTGCATCCGAATATGCTTGTACAAAGAATCCAGTTTTCGAAGGATACCACAATCCTAACGAAATTGTTCCTTTAAGATACCGAAATATATTCTTCACAGTAGTGAGATGTGGTTCTCGTGGATTTGACTGATACCTTGCACAATTACAAACAGAAAATATGATATCAGGTCTACTTGCTGTAAGATAAAGTAATGAACCAATCATGCTCCTATAAAGAGTTATGTCAATTGCAGGTTTATCTAACGAAGGTGTCAACTTTATGCCTGTTGCCATTGGAACTCGTAACTTTGTGCTATTCGTCAATCCAAACTTTTCTAGCAGATTCTTCGTATATTTTTCTTGATTAATAAAAATTCCTTCTCTGCTTTGACGAATATTCAATCAAAGAAAATTATTGATTCTTCCCATCATGCTCATTTCGAACTTACTTTTCATCAAATCTTCGAATTCTCTAGATAAAGCAGGGTCAGTTGAGCCAAATATAATATCATCAACATAAATTTGAACAAGCATTATATGATTCCCAACTTTCTTTCAAAATAATGTGGGATCAACAGATCCTTGTTTAAATTTAGATTGTTTCAAGAATGAAGTAAGAGTAGCATACCATGCTCGTGGTGCTTGTTTCAAACCATAAACTGCCTTATCTAATATATAAACATGATCTGGAAATTCCTCATTAATAAAACCTGGGGGTTGTTCCACGTAAACTGTTTCTTCAAGCTCTCCATTTAAAAATGCACACTTTACGTCCATTTGATAAACATCAAAGTCTTTGTGAGCTGCATAAGCCAGAAAAATACGAACCGCCTCGAGTCTTGCAACAGGGGCACAAGTTTCTTCATAGTCGATTACTTCTTGTTGTGAATATCCTTTAACAACAAGTCTGGCTTTGTTTCGAACAATATTTCCATCTTTGTCGGTTTTATTTTTAAAAATCCATTTTAACCCGACAATCGAAACATTTTCAGGTTTAGGAATTAATCTCCAAACCTTGTTTCGTTTAAATTCAGACAATTCAGATTGCATTGCAACAACCCAATCTGAGTGTTCCATTGCAACCTTAACAGTTTTTGGTTCAATTTTAGAGATGAAAACATTGAACATGCAAAATTCTTGATGAGTATTCAATACCTCATTCTTTGCACGAATTTGAGCTCTTGTTAAAACACCCTCTTGTGGATTCCCAATTACTTGACCCTTCGGATGATCTCTTGTCCACTTTTCCATTGGCGGATATGCTGGATCAAATTCCAAAGGTGCATCTTCGTATATATCATCATTCTCTGAACCTGCAATCGAACAAACATCATCAAAATCATTATTATTCTCAATGTTTTCTAAAAGCTCCCCTTCAACATTATGCTCCCTCTCAACATCATGCTCCCCCTCAACATCAGCATTCAATCATTCTTTCTCCCTCTCGAAAGAATGCTCTCCCTCATCTAAATTATTCGAATCCAAGTGCTCCCCCTCCACTGGATTGTTTTGCATACTTTCACCTTTCTCTGGAGAAGTTGATGTTGAATCATCAGTAAGCTTCGTTAGTTCAGAGAGATGATTATCATTTGCATTTATTTCAGCATCAACATCATGATCTGAAATTCCAAAAATTAAATCAACATCCTCAAGTTTACTAATTTCACTAATATTGTCAGAATTATCTTCAATATCAGCAAAATTAGATTGAGAATCAGAAGTTGAATTCTCAGTCTTTTTAAAAATTTGAATTTGTTCAGATTTAGTCAAAGTATCATTTACTATGTTAACTAATTCATTTGCATCAAGACATTCATCAATTTTGACAATTCCATATTTATATCTATCATCAGGAATCTTGTCAAAATCAGCTATTATTTTCTCACAATCATACGAAATATTATCTACTTTAGCTCTTTCGTATGCTAGAAAAGGTAGTAATTTTCTATGTTGCTCTTTACTTATTTCACATGAATGATGTAAATCAGTTAATTTTCCATAAAGTCTTTTAGCTGAATTACAATAAATTTTTCTTTGAGCTAGCAAAAGTTTGACTTCACTTGACAAAGTATCCCTATCACACATTATATTTGTTATTTGTAATTCCAAACAATCAATTTTACTTATTTTCATGTCTAATCGCTTTTTGGTCTCTAACAACTCCATTGACAACTTGTTGACCTCATTGCTAGCAGACACAACAATTGAATCAAAATAAGTAACCGTCTCATCAAAGGATATTAGTTCAAAATCATAAGCATGTGTAGGAATATTAAAAGATTCGAGAATTTTACGTACCTTTGTTGTCATTGGAGATTTGTCTGCTGTCTTGGATACGAAGCATTGTCCTTTCACTTCGAATTTCTCGTCATCTGTGTCCTCCTCCATTTTCGCATACATTGCTCCATGTGTTGGATTCCTCATTTCTTCATCGTCTAATCCGGATGACCAGATTTGATATGTTCCATCTTCATCTTCATGTTCACCTTTTGCAACCAATGACAAGTTTTTGGCTTTCGCACGAACTTCCTCAAGCCTTTCTGCATAATACGCCTCATCTTTAACTTTATTCTTCCTCTCATCCTTCTTCCGAAGCATACAATCATTCGTAAGATGATTACCTCCGTTGCAATAATGACAATCTATACCAGCATCACCTTTCAGCTTTTTCTCGATCTTTCCTTCAGACATTTTCGAATCTTTCTTCTCAATTTTCTTTTTCTCCTCATGAGCAGTTTTACTCATAGCACTTCCTTTTACCTCAGCAAGCTTAGTCTTCGGATTGAACGTCTTTTTAAAAAATTTCTTAACATGATTATTCTAGTAAAAAGCTATTGCCTCATCATCCGAATTCATGATGAATCCTTCTTCTTCCTCAGAATCACCATTTTCTGCTTCTTTCTCAGATATCTTTGACACAAGTGCCAATGGACCTCCCAAATTTAGCTTCGTCTTCAACTGATTGTACAAATCATTGAGAGTTGATGTATCAAAACTTTGCTGATTCTTCACCATCATACTTACGCTTCTCCATTCTTTTCGAAGACCCATCACAAAGATGAGATTGAATTCCATTGAAGTCCTGGTAATTCCATAGCGATTACAACGATAGATTAATTCGTTCAGTAGATCATAGTAGACTTCAATTGTTTCACCTTCTTTTTGTCTGATCTTTCAACTCAACCAAACACTGTTTGACTCAATTGATTTTCGTCTTCTCACTTCCTTGAAACTTATCTTTCAGATTGTTCCAGATCTCCTTTCCAGTTGTACAACTCCTTATATAATTGTACACAACTGGAGGTAAAGCTCCTCGCAATTCTCTCATACACCTCTTCTCCAGTTTCTTCAGACGATCAGTTTGATTATCAACTTCAGAACTTGTAGAAGAATATCCAATTGGTTGAACATTCACTGGAACATTGACATTTCCAGTGATACATGACCATAATTCTTCATCAAGACCATTCAGATAATCCTGCATACGATCAACCCACTGATCATAATATTCAGGGATTAGCATTGGAATTTTGGTTGATGATCCTAACATATGAGAAAACGAAGTCATCGAATTGAGATTGAAACTCGCCATTGTTGTACGGAAGCTGAATTTGAAAATTTTTAAGAAGATTTGGAAATTTGAAAACAAACTAGTTGATTCAAATCGGAATTGCAAGAAAAACACTCGATTCAACAATTCAAATGCAGCATCAAATCACAAACTAAAATCTAGACAAATTTTTCATGATCAAAAAGTGCGGAAACTTTTGAACCAAAAATTCGATTCAAAAACTTTTTGAATGGATGAAAATCAGATCACATATGTGATTCCTGCTCTGATACCAATTGATGAATCATAGAATCAAGTATAAAACGAATCAGAGTATGAAATCAATTAAGGATGCGAGATTGAACACCATATGTAAATATGATCTTGTTTCAGCTCTATTACGCTTTCGAATCTTTACAGAGTACAAAGACAGGTCCGTAAAAAACTCTTATCTAACTCTAGTAAATGTCCCTATTTATAGGGAACTGAAAGCGTACAAAAAATATACTAAGGCATAGACACTTAGGCTTCGAATAAAAGCGCCTCAGTAAAATAGATTACAAAACATTCGAAGAGTACAAAATACATTTCGACTAATTACAACAATTCGACCCTTACATATATTTAATTAGTCTCTTTTTTATCACAAAATTAATTCCAAATTAGTTCTTGATCAATACTAATTAAATAATATGATTTCATATTAATATATTAGAACTTATAATATATTAATAAATCATAATTATTCTCTTCTCAAAAGTCCATCCTTCAAATTGTATCGGTGAAGTGCAACCCAAATGGACCATGCTACTCTCGGGTCAAGTACATACCAAATATAGTTATGGAATTAGACACCTTATCCAACAGTCTCCCACTTGGATAAGTCTAGTAACTATAGTTGCAAGTATGACCTCAGGATCCAACTAGCAATCGTGGCTCTTAAATGCCTTTGTCGAACTTAGACGTACCATTTTAGACAAGTGATCATAGAATCCTCTGTTCTCAAGATATCAGCCGGATAAACACATGGAACACAGTCAATCTTATTCTCCAGCAGTTTGTTTCCTGATTTCTGATTCGTTTGACATAGAACTTAATCGAACACATCAATTCAGTTCTGACCGGGCCCGACACATAGGTCAAAACAAAGTCATCGAGGGGCCCAAGATATCGCTTTTAATCTTCCAATGACTAAAAGGAACAGATAAACTTTGACAGTATATGCTTGTACCAACTATTTATTGAACCATACACAACAGCATGTTTTTTAACATCGAGTTACCGATGCGTTTTCTTACTATCAATGTACGACCAACTCATAGTCAACAAGTCATATATCTAGGTTTGAAGATTATACGATATTATCGTCTCACGATCACTCGAGCTAAATTCCATGAAGTGATACAAGTGAGTGTGGGTTGAATCCAATACTCAGACCTTATGAGCACTCATGAATGTCATAAAAATGTCTAACCATTTCTGACAATCTACAAGCCAAATTCATGACAATCTTGATTCAATACCTACTTCCAAAGTATGATCAACTGTGGATGGTTTGAATAATCCAATTATTCTGGAAGTCAAAACATGCAAAAATGAAACAATAGTAAAACACTTGACATGAGACAGTACCATACTAGTAAATAAAAAACACCTTTTATTTAACCATCAAATGTCAGTTATAGTTTGTCTATTACAAGTTTCGAAATAGCTATCTAATCATTAAAACTAATATCATCCCTTAGCCCAATGCGCCTCGCATGCTGTGAATGCTTAACCCTACTCAGTCCCTTTGTGAGGGGATCTCCCAGGTTCTCATTTGATGATACCCTCTTTGCCACGAGGAGTCCTTCTTCTATCTTGTGTCTTATGAAGTGATATTTCATGTCGATGTTTCTGGACCTGCCATGATCTCTTGGTTCCTTGGCTAAGGAAACCGCACTATCGCTGTCACAGAAAATCTCCACAGGCTCCTTTATAGCTGGTACAACTCTAAGGTCTCTGATGAAGTTCTTCAACCATATCACCTCCTTCGTCGCTTCGCTTGCTGCTATGTACTCTGATTCGCACGTTGAATCAGCTATAGTCTCATGCTTGGAACTTTCCAAGTTATTGCTCCTCCATTCAGGGTAAAGACCCAGCCCGACCGAGAGCGGAAATTATCCCCGTCGGTCTGAAATCTAGCGTCACTATACCCCACCACTCTCAAGTCATCACTCCCACCAAGAGTAAGGACCCGGTCCTTAGTCTGCCGCAGGTACTTGAGAATGTTTTTCACCGCAGTCCAATGAGCCTTGCCAGGATTCCCTTGATATCTGCTGACCATGCTCAAAGCAAAGGCCACATCAGGGCGTGTACAAGTCATAGCATACATGATCGAGCCAACAGGGGAAGCATATGGTAATCGACTCATCTCAGCTATCTCAGCCTCTGTACTCAGACTCTGAGCCTTGCTCAATTTGGCATTGCTCTGGATCGGTAAGTCACCTTTCTTGGAATTATGCATGTTGAACCTCTTCAACACTTTGTCCAAGAAGGTACTCTGACTAAGTCCAATTAGTCTCTTACTCCTGTCTCTCAATATCTTTATCCCTAGGATATAGGCAGCTTCTCCAAGGTCCTTCATAGCGAAACACTTCCCAAGCTAGGATTTCACCTCCTGCAAGGTTGGGATGTCATTTCCTATGAGTAGTATGTCATCCACATACAGTACCAAAAAGATAACAATACTCCCACTAGCTTTAACATATACACAAGACTCATCCTCACTTCTCGAAAAGCCAAACTCTTTGACTTTCTCATCGAAACAATGATTCCATCTACGAGATGCTTGTTTCAATCCATAAATGGATTTCTCAAGCTTACACACTCTATTAGGGTACTTAGCATCGATAAAACCCTCTGGCTGACTCATGTAAACATCCTCAGCGAACTTCCCATTAAGGAAGGCGGTTTTGACATCCATTTCCCATATTTCATAGTCATGTAATGCAACAATGGCTAGCATAACCCTTATAGACTTAATCTTCGCTACTGGTAAGAAGGTCTCATCATAGTCAACTCCTAGAGTTTGAGTAAAGCCCTTCGCAACCAGTCGCACCTTATAAGTGTGTACCTTCCCATCCATGTTAGTCTTCTTCTTGAAGATCCATTTGCACCCGTTTGTCTTACGACCCGGTACATTGTGAACCAAGTTCCAAACTTGATTGTCATACATGGACTGAATCTTGCTGTCCATCGTCTCTTTCCATTTAGCAGACTCGGGGCCTGCCATGGCTTCCTTGTAGTTGTTAGGTTCATCCAAATTTATCAGTATGCTATCACTGATAAATGTATCACCCTCATATGTTATATGAAAACCATATAATACAGGTGTAACACTAACTCTACTTGAACATCTCAGAGGTACGGACTCGTCAATCGGCTCAACAGGAGTTTCCTCCTCAGGTTGACTGCTAATGTTTGAGGTTCCTACATCGGTTAACTCTTGAAGTTATTCAAGGCCAATTTTCCTCCCACTATCCCCTTGGAATATGAGTTCCCTCTCTCGGAAAACCCCTCTCCTCGCAACGAAGACAACATTGTCACTTGGTCTGTAGAAGAGATAACCAAAGGACTTTTGCGGGTAGCCGATGAAAATACACCGCTCACTCTGAGGTTCGAGCTTGTCGTGAGTCTCGCGCCTCACAAAAGACTCGCAACCCCAAACCTTGATGTGTGCTAACGAGGGAACCTTCCCTGTCCACGTCTCGTGAGGTGTTTTGGCAACCTTTTTAGTTGGGACTCGATTAAGGATATGGGCGACAGTCTCCAAGGCATACCCCCAGAATGAGATTGGTAACGAAGCTCGACTCATCATGGAACGAACCATGTCTAACAAGGTTCAGTTGTGCCTCTCAGCCACAAGGCATGCATCGGGGGTGGAGGATGTCATGTTTAGTATCACAAGGCATGCATCATAGTAAGCAAAGTAATGAACAACCATTTCATTAGAAAGAAAGTGTTTACAAAGTGTGTGTTCACAAAACATAGAATACATAAGCAAATAACAAAACAAGACTTGAAGCTATTATGCTTTACCTTCTGAATTCCCAGCGCGAGTACCTGTCTACTGGTCTCCTGAGAATACAAGTTATTTGAAAGAGTTGATCAGCAATTAAGCTGGTGAGTTCATAAGATTTTATTGATGTAAGTAAGTTGTAGAAACTTGTTGAAAAATGTAGTTGAAATGTAGTAAGTTGTAAGTTCTGTTTAGAAAAGTTCGCCTGTTCCTCTTAAAAAATCCTATATTTCCTACTTTGATGAAAGATACGAAAAAGTGATTCTACAATCCTTTCTATGAGTACTAAATGGATTACAAGTTATATAAAACTCAGAGTAAACAAACAATCGACTGTGCGCATCTGCCCTAAGCCCACAACCAAACAAGGAACATGAAGTAAGGCGGATAGCACACATCCCATTGTTTGTTAGATCATTGTTGTATATAACCCTGGCGTATTCACTTGTTACTCATGGAGTTAATTGTAATGGTTCCTTTATATTTAATGAAAAGATTCTTTAAGAAAACCCTTATTTCTTATAATAAAATGGTGACCACAGTGATTACTTCTATAATCACTTAGTTTATATTGGCTATATATGATCTAATATTGAATAGAGAGTTAATTGGGTGAATCTGCCCAAAGCCCACAACCAAACAAGGAACAGGAAGTAAGGCGGAAAGCACACATCCAACTACCTATTGGGTATTAATGATATATAACCATCATGTATAAACTCAGGTATTATAGAGTTAATCACCTGAGGTCCTTTAAGTTTATACTGGTTTAATAAAATGGATTAAACGCTTAACTGGTAAGTTTCTAATTTTGTATACTAAAAGTTCTGATTTGGAAAATATGTTTTGTACTAGAAAACTAGGCATTGACTCTGTGTCCTATGACTTGACCCATACCTGGTACCCTTATGATGACTTAATGTATACTGAACATATATATATATATATATATATATATATATATATATATATATATATCTAAAATCGAATAGATAATAGACTGGGTTAATCCGTTCCAAGCCCACAACCAAACAAGTAACAGGAAGTAAAGCGGAGAGCACACATCCTATTATCTGTCGGATCCTATTTTATATATATATATATATATATATATATATATATATATATATATATATATATATATATATATATATATCCTTTGATGTATACATTATGGAATCTTAAGGTTAGCATTATGTTCCCTTTCTACTGAATGTACTAGACTCGACTGTTCTGTTTGTCGTTTGTAAAATGTAAGTTTTCCCTAGTTTATAACTATCTTAACTCGAAAATAGTTTGCATTAGACTTTCAAGTGGTACTGTCAATTTATGAAAGTAATGAAAAATGTAAGTACACAGTTGTCGTTTAAAATGACATACACATGTACTGATGACCTTAAAACATGTTTGTTTTATACTGGAAATATTGTGAAGGCTAGTACCCCTACTATACGCTCCCCCTGTCTGGAGATTAAGGGAACCAAACGCGACCTCTGCAAACAATTGCAAGCCATGTAATTCACATTAAAGTTTTATGATCATGTATACCCAATATAACTATCACCTTTTATTTAGAACAATGAGTTAGTGATTCATTGGTATAATTAGGTCCTGTAGTAGTTCCATGCTATAGCAACTTAATATGTTCGTTCTGTTTCTCATATAGTATGTTTTGTTTCTCATATAGTATGTTTTGTTTCTCATATAGTATGTTAGTTCTGTTGTCGTGTATTGTACCTAGTATGAACTGAATCTCTAAACTATACCTATTATAGTTTACTAATCTTTTTCTTGAACTGTTATTGAAAAGACTCATTTGTCTACTAAGTTATGCTTGTACTTTAAAAACGGAGTTTTGTTAAACTATGAAGTAACATAACTTTAAAAGAGTTTTTGAAATGTTTTGATCACTTATAAAAGACATAAGCAATCCTTTGAAAGATGTATATATAACAAACATTTACACAATTATCATTGTGTTCAACTTGTATTCCCCCCTTAAAAGCATTTAAAGTAGTTAAAAGATTCATTACGGAGTATGAACTCACCTGATGTGGGTGATTCAACGAATATGCGTGTAAGGATGAGAAGTTCCACGGATGAAGCCCCAAGATACAACAAGTCCTAAATGACATATATTGGCATATACTGACATAAATATAGTGTTTGGAAGCAACTATATGAAAGGAAACACCTTCCGGGACTAGGAAACACTTTGACCAACTGTTGGAATCACATGTGATTCATCAAAGGAAGTGGAATGGCACTACCATGAGTTTACTGCCATGGGTTTACGGCCAAGGGAGTTTACGGCCGTAAACTCATGGTCAAACATGCATAAATATATGTTTGAAGGATAGGGAAGCTTGAGGGACTTTTGCTCTACACAAGTATGAGAAAGACCAACTCAATGGAGGCTTTTGATGAGTTTACGGCCAAGCAAGGAGTTTACAGCCGTAAACACTTGGTCATTATGCAATTGAGAGTCGTTCAAGGTCCTATTTTCATCAAGGAAGGGTTCTAGGTCACAAGCTATGCATCTAGGAGGATTTATGGCCACAATGGCACCCTTATAGGGGTTTACGGCCATGGGAGATGGCATGGCCGTAAACTCCTTTTGGTCTTGCATTCTTGATGATTTCAAGGTTCTAAGCATGAGTCTTAACTAGATATCATGCATAGGGAAGAGTACTTACGATCTAGAGGCATGAAATGGTGATTAAGGTCCAAGAACACTAGTGTGTGTTCTTGGTGTTTCTTGAAGATCTAAGAAAAGATTATTTCCATGGATGAAATCATTAGATGATACTAGATTAAGAGATGTATCAACAAATCAAGGAAGAACACTTACAACTTTTGAAGATCTAGGATGAAAAATCGGGATGATAGTTGAGAGAGAAATGGAGTGTTCTTGAGTTGGAAATGAAAGAATGAAGAAAGTTGAAGGATATGAGCCTATAAGGAGGGAGTTTACGGCCCACCTTGAGTTTACGACCGTAAACTCAAGTGTTGTGGCCGTGAACTCTAAATGAAGAGGTTAAGGCTTGATTCGTTAAACAGTGTCTCTAGCAGGTACATTCTAACACTCTTTCCTTAAGAGTACTAGGCTTAAAACTCCTTAGAATGACATTTAACCAGGCTAGAACTCATTACCAATAAGTCTGACACTCAGTTGAGTTGACTGACTGAGCTTTCAAAGCAAAAATTTTCGGGTTGTGACATCATCCCCTCGTTAGATGGAATTTTGTCCCGAAATTAGCTTTCTTAGTAGTACTACTGGGGTTGTGCTCCTCTGATTTGCTGAATACCCACTCGTAGACCTGGCAACTTTGCCCTGGTGTTCATGATTGGATTATGTGACAACCCGGAAATTTTTTTTGATTTTAAACCCCAGTCAATCAACTCAAATGAGTGTCAAACTCATTAGTACTGAGTTCTAGCCTGGTTAAAGGTCTTTCTAAGGAGTTTCAGCCTAGTACACTTAAGGAATAAGTGTTGGAATTTATATGTTGAAGGCCACATTACAAGAATCAAGCCCTAAACTCCATCAAATGGAGTTTACGACCGTAAACATGGAGTTTACGGCCTTAAACTCCTCCATATAAGTTCATTTCCTTCACTTTTCTTCATTCTTTCGCTTTCCCTTCAAGAACACATGAGTTTTCTCTCAAGTATCATCCCGATCTTCATGCTTGATCTTCAAAAATCGTAAGTGTTCTTTCTCTAGTTTGTTGATAATCTTTCTTAACTAGCTTCATCCTCATGATTCATCCATAAAAATCATGTTTTCTTAGATCTTCAAGTTTCACCAAGAACACCAAGAACACACACTAGTGTTCTTGGCCAATATCAATCATTTCAAGCTTCTAGATCGTAAGTACACTTCCCTATACTTCATATCTAGTTAGTATCCATGCTTAGAGGCTTGAAAACATCAAGAACACAAGATCAAAGGGAGTTTACAGCTGTAAACTCCCAAGACCGTAAACCCTTTTTTGGTGGCCATTAGGGCCATAAAACCTATAGGATGCAAGGCAAGTGACTCGGAACCCTTCCTTAATGTTTGAAGGACCTTAAACTTCACTCAAGTTCACAATGACCATGAGTTTACGGCCGTAAACCCCTTTGCGCCGTAAACTCATCAAAAGCCTCATTTAAGGTGGTCTTTCTCATACAAGTGTAGAACAAAAGTCCTTAAAGTTTCCCTAGCTTTCAAACCAACACTTAACCATGTTTGACCATGAGTTTAAGGCCGTAAACTCTACAAAGGGGTGGAATGTTGCCCCAATCACTTCCTAAGGCTTAGACTTGAAGATAGGATGCTTCCTTATGACCTTTAAGACTTCAAAACACAAAAGGGTAGAAGTACCATGAGTTTACGGCCGTAAACTCATGGGTTTACGACCGTAAACTCCAAGGGAGTTGGTCCCTAAACCGTAAACTCATGTTAGTGCCATTTCACTTTCCTTTGTTGAATCACATGTGATTCCAACACTTGATCAAGGTGATTCCTAGTCCCGGATGGTGTTTCCTTTCATATAGTTGTTTATAAACACTATATTCATGTCAATATGTGTCCTTATATGTCATTTAGGACCTATTATGTCTCGGGACTTCATTTGTGGAACTTCTCATCCTTACACGCACACCCATTTGAATCACCCACATCAGGTGAGTTCATACCCCGTAATGAATCTTTTAACTATTTAAGGGGGGGGGGGATACAAGTTGAACACAATGATAATTATGTAAATGTTTGTTATTAACATATTTCCAAAATGTTACTTATGTTATTTATAAGTTGTTAAAATATCTCAAAAACTCTTTTAAAGTTATGTTACTTTATAGTTGTACAAAACACTGTCTTTAAAGTACAAGCATAACTTAGTAGATAAACGAGTCGTTTCAGTAACAATCCAAATAGAACGTACAATATACAGTACAAAACAAACAGTCCAAATAGAACGTACAATATAGTTTAGGAGAATGCTATTCATTACTTCTAGTACAATGAAGCACACAAAAAGTCAGTTCATACATGAAAAAAACAATACCATACAGAACATATAATGAAGAGAATCAAACAATACCATACAGAGAGAACGTACAATATACAGTACAAAACAAACAAGTTAGGTTGCTATAGCATGAGAACACTTACAGGGGCTAATTATACCAATGAATCACTAACTCATTGTTTTAAACAAAAGGTGATAGTTATATTGGGTATACATGATCATATACTTTAATGTGAATTACACGGCTTGCAAGAATTTGCAGAGGTCGCGTTTGGTTCCACTAATCTCCTGACCGGGGGAGCGTATAGTAAGGGTTCTAGGGTTCACATTATAACCGTAATAAAACAAATATGTTTTTAGGTTATTAGTACATCTGCATGTCATTATAAACGACAACTATGTACTTACATTTCCCTTATCTTTCATAAAGTGACAGTACCACTTGAAAGTCCAACCCAAACTATTTTCGAGTCAAGATAGTTATAAACTTGGGAAAATATACATTCTTACAAACGACATACAGAACAGTCGAATCTAGCACATAACAGAAGATGCCTTGGTAGAAGGATACAAGTAAAAGATAGGACCATAATGCTAGTCTTATGATTCCTTAATGTATACATAACAGGATATATATACAAATAGGGTCCGACAGGTAATAGGATGTGTGCTCTCTGCTTCATTTACTATTCCTTGTTTGGTTGTGGGCTTGGAACGAATTCACCCAATCTATTTTCTACCCGATTCTATATATATGTATGCTTAGTATACATTAAGTCATCATAAGGGTACCAGGTATGGGTCAGGTTATAGGACACAAAGTCAAAACACAGTTTTTTTTCTAGTACAAAACATACTTTCCAAAATCAGTACTTTTGGTATACAAAACTAGAAACTTCCCAGAAAAGGGTTTAATCCATTTTATTAAACCAGTACAATTTAAAGGACCTTAGGTGAGTAACTCTATAATACCTTAGTTTATACACCATGTTTATATATAAAGCTAATACCCAATAGGTAGTTGGATGTGTGCCTTCCGCCTTACTTCCTGTTCCTTATTTGGTTGTGGGCTTAGGGCAGATTCACCCAGTTAACTTTCTATCCGATATTGGATTATATATATCAGTATAAACTAATCTATTATAAAAGTAGTCACTGTGGTCACCATTTTATTATAAGAAATATGGGTTTTCTTAAAGAACTATTCATTAGATATAAAGGAACCATTACAATTAACTCCATGAGTAAGAAGTTTTTACACTGGGGTTATATACGACGATGATCTAACCACCAATGGGATGTGTGCTATCCGCCTTAATTTTTGTTCCTCGTTTGGTTGTGAGCTTAGGGCAGATGCGCACAATCGATTGTTTGTTTACTCTGAGTCTTATATAATTCGTATCCGCTTAGTACCCATAGAAAGGGTTGTAGTGTCATTTTACTTAAACTTCCATCAAAGTAGGAAATATAGGATTTTCTAGAGGAACAGGCGAACTTTTCAAAACAGCACTTATAACTTAAAACGTTTTACAACTACATTTTCAACACCATTTTACATCTACATTTTTAACAACACTTTAAAACTTACTCACATCACTAAAATCTTATGAACTCACCAGCTTAATTGCTGATCAACTCTTTCAAATAACTTGTATTCTCAGGAGACTATTAGATAGGTGCTCGTGCTGGGGATTCAGAAGATGAAGCATTATGGCTTCAAGTCTTGTTTTGTTATTTGTATATGAATTCTATGTTTTGTGAACACACACATTGTAAACACTTTCTTTCAAAATGAAATGGTTGTTCATTACTTGCTTACCATATACATATCTCGTGATACTAAACATGACGTTCTCTACCCCTGAATGATTCCGCCGTTCCGGTTTTGGGGTGTGACAGATTGGTATCAGAACATTGTTTATAGTGAACTAAGTATATCAGCCAATAAAAGATATACAACTATAAATACAATGGGTCTTAAGTGCTCTGTATAATGATATATTTTAGAATATAACTATAGGTTATGAAAATATACCTACTTGCTTATACATGTACATAATAGAACTAGTGTCACGAGGAGAACAGAACTAAAAGTATTTAAAGGTTGGGCACTGTCGTCAACCTGAACAGTTATGTAATCATAGCTAGGATCAATATAGCCTGATCAACTATATTCATTCGAGATGTGACCGACATGTATTTAGGAATGATGTGGTGTTGCAACAGTGTTAAAACTTACCTGAGCACCAGAACAAGTACATTACGTTTGAATACTATAGGAGTATTTTAGTTCATATAAATAACTTATGTGACAACTTAAGGACCCTTACGGATAGGTCTATAATATTGTAGGGTATATTCCTAAAGTTTTATATATGATCAAGATCTTATAGACATAGAATATATGGCCTACGCTTCGCTATCCATTCCTGTTAAGGGTGTAGCTTTGAAGTAGGATCACTTATTCGAAGGTCTATTTAATCTTCAATTATATACAAACTTGTGTACCTTGTCCAATTATAGGAGGACTCCGTAAGGATCATCCCATAAAGTTACCTTAAAGCTCATAGATTCTTTAGTCACTTTCATTCTCGCACGACAAGCCCAGATAGATGTAACCACTTCCTCATAGTAGACAACAGAACAATCCAGGAGGAACAAGAACAAGTTCATGGGAAGTTTGCAAAGAAGGATCAGCCGAAGTAACCAAAACGTCTTACACGTCACACTAATAAATAATAATCTGGTTAATTTAATGAGCGAGTGGAAACACTGCTCACATTATATGTTAAGATTATTTTCTTACATGCAACTGGTAACAGTTATTCAGGAAACAGATATTCATTCGAGGATGGTTATTTCAAATTCATAGAGTTTATTAGGTATAGACTCATTTATGAATTGTTTCTAGAACCCTGTGGAAGTCAGGACCCGATACATCCAGAACTAGGATAACCTTGTCTTTTCAGCTTTCGGCTTGTGTCCATTGCTTTAGACTTATTCCTTCTCATCTTTGTATTCTTTTAGCAAAGATGCCTCCTCGCAGATCTAACAGACGCACTACTCCGATAACTCCAATACCGCCTCCTTCGCAAATCGATATGGCAGCTATAAACGTTGTAGTGACTGCGGCTGTGGCAACAGCCATGGATCAATATCACTCCATCAGTGCCAATGGAGGTGGAATTCCTACTGATTCTACTCGAGGTGAGGTCCTCGTGCGCTCGAGAGAGTTCTCCTACAAGGACTTCACCAAATGCCAGCCATTGTCCTTTAATGGTACTGAAGGAGTCATTGCCCTCATGCAATGGTTTGAGAAAACAGAGTCGATCTTCGAAATCTGTTTATGCCCAGAAGGAAGCAAAGTGAAGTTTGCTGCCTGCACCTTCTCTGGCAAGGCCCTAACATAGTGGAACGGCCATTTTAAGTCACTGACCCTATCAATGGCTAACTCAATAGGTTGGGAAAACCTAAAAGAGTTAATGTGGGAGGAATACTTCCTGTTAGGCGAGATTCAAAAACTGGAACAAGAGCTGTGGGATCTCACTATGGTTGGCTCTGACATAGTGACCTACACCGACCGGTTCAGCGAGCTAGCAGCTATATGCCTCGGGATGATTACCTCGGAGAGCAAGAAGATAGAAAGATACATTTGGGGTCTGACTGCTCCGACCCAAGGAAATGTGTTGTCTTCTAACCCAACTACGTTCGATAGTGCTAAACGCCTGGCTCAGCGACTCATCGACCATGGAATCCACCAGGGTGTAAAAGTCCCTATTCCCGAGCCATCGAGGGAAGAGGACTGTAATCAGAAGTCGGGGAACAAGAGAAAGAAGAAGCGAACAACACAAGACACCCCGCAAGAGCAACGAGCGAGTACTATGTACACCGCTACGACGCCTACTGCTTCAGCACATGCCAGTCGATATGCTGGAAACCTTCGGAAGTGTGGAAACTGGAACTTTCACCATACCGGAGTGTGCCGGGAAATGCAGTGTCTGAACTGCCACAGAAAAGGACACACAGTCCGTTTCTGCAAGGCACCGGCTCAACTGATCTCCCAAGTCCTCGGAGCTAAAGAAAACCAAGCCTGCTATGGCTGTGGTGAGCTGGACATTTTCAGAGGGACTGCCCGATATAAAGGAACTCAGGTGCGGATGGACGCATTCTGATGATCACCGAAGGAGAATCTACCCCGGAGTCGTCGACGAGTAGTGGTACGTTTTCGAAATAGTAATTACTTTTAAAATTAATTTTATATTCATATAAGATTAAAATTAGGGATAACACTTAAAAGTAACTATAACAACTCACATGTTGAAATAGGACACATTATTCAAGTGAACTGAAGGATCCTTTAGAGAAGCTATTATGGCTTACCATATACATCAGGGTTGTACACAACTAAGATGTTGCAGACTTAGAGTGAGTGACTCCGCTTAGGTCCCCATTCCTTAATTGGTTGGGGATTTGAGGCAGAGTTACTCAGTCGACTGCCTGGTTCATCTTAAATATTCATAACTTGTATATGGCAGGCTATTGTAGTGGTACCAAGGAGGATTATGATATAAAGTATCCCCACCAGTTAGTAGAGCACTTTTGTTTGTATGTATTCGCACATAGCGGTACGATACGTAGGAGTGTTAGCTTCAAAAAGAAAACAGGAAACACGGGAACATTTACAAGAGTACGTTGTCGAACATACTAAGAGTACAATATCGAGCATACAAGGGATACATCGTCGTATATCAGACGTTTCTTTCATTTGACCAAAACTTTGTTCAGTAAAGAGTCCGTTGCTTTCATTCGTCATGAGTTGGTGTGGTCCTCACCATACTCAGTTCATATAGTTCTATCGCCTCGATCGGCAAGTTCTCGAAACTTTCGTCCTTCGTATCGAAAGTCCGACCTAAACCTAAATTTTATCTTTCATATTCTAAAACCCCGAAGTACTCATGCGAAGAGTACTTTTCCCTCCGAAGCCTTATCGTCAGATGTCCACAGACCGTCACGAAATACCACTCGTCCAGCGGACCAAGTTCGAGCATAGAGGCTAAGGACGAATACAGCCCACCTATTACTATTTCGTGTATACGCGAGGGTAGTATATGATTATGATTACACAGATTTAGTATGTGTGTTTCCGCCCTATCTCCTGTTCCTTGTTTGGTTGTGGACCTGGGGCAGAGTCGCACATCTGACCGTCTTACTAACCCTAATTATATACGACTTGTATACACGAGGTAATGATAGATGGACAAAGTACAAATCCTATCATGAACAGAAGGGCAAAGTTGCCAAGTCTACGAGTGGGTATTCTGCCAATCAGAGGAGCGCAACCCCAGTAGTAATGCTAAGAAAGCTAATTTCAGGACGAAATTCCATCTAACGGGGGGATGATGTGACAACAAAGAAAATATTTTTGATTTTAAAGCCCAATCAATCAACTCAAATGAGTGTCAAACTCATTAGCACTCAGTTCTAGCCCGGTTAAAGGTCTTTCTAACGAGTTTCAGCCTAGTACACTTAAGGAATAAGTGTTGGAATTTATCTGCTAAAGGCCACAGTACAAGAATCAAGCCCTAAAATCCATCAAATGGAGTTTTCGACCGTAGACATGGAGTTTACGGCCGTAAACTCATGTAGGCCGTAAACTCCTCCATATAAGTTCATTTCCTTCACTTTTCTTCATTCTTTCACTTTCCCTTCAAGAACACATGAGTTTTCTCTCAAGTATCATCCCGATCTTCATGCTTGGTCTTCAAAAATCGTAAGTGTTCTTTCTCTAGTTTGTTGATAATACTTCTTAACTAGCTTCATCCTCATGATTCATCCATAAAAATCATGTTTTCTTAGATCTTCAAGTTTCACCAAGAACACCAAGAACATACACTAGTGCTCTTGGCCAATATCAACCATTTCAAGCTTCTAGATCGTAAGTACACTTCCTTATACTTCATATCTAGTTAGTATCCATGCTTAGAGGCTTGAAAACATCAAGAACACAAGATCAAAGGGAGTTTACGGCCATAAACTCCCAAGACCATAAACCCCTTTTTGGTGGCCATTAGGGCCATAAACCCTATAGGATGCAAGGCAAGTGACCCAGAACCCTTCCTTGATGTTTGAAGGACCTTAAACTTCACTCAAGTTCACAATGACCATGAGTTTACGGCGTTAAACCCCTTTGGGCCGTAAACTCATCAAAAGCCTCATTTGAGGAGGTCTTTCTCATACAAGTGTAGAACAAAAGTCCTTAAAGTTTCCCTAGCTTTCAAACCAACACTTAACCATGTTTGACCATGAGTTTACGGCCGTAAACTCATGAGGAGTGGTCCATGGGCCGTAAACTCTACAAAGGGGTGGAATGTTTCCCCAATCACTTCATAAGGCTTAGACTTGAAGATAGGATGCTTCCTTATGACCTTTAAGACTTCAAAACACAAAAGGGTAGAAGTATCATGAGTTTACGGTCGTAAACTCATGGGTTTACGACCGTAAACTCCAAGGGAGTTGGTCTCTAAACCGTAAACTCATGTTAGTGCCATTTCACTTTCCTTTGTTGAATCACATGTGATTCCAACACTTGATCAAGGTGATTCCTAGTCCCGGAAGGTGTTTCCTTTCATATAGTTGATCAAGCTATATTGATCCTAGCTATGATTACATAACTGTTCAGGTTTATCTCGGAAGGTGTTTCCTTTCATATAGTTGATCAAGCTATACTTTAGTTCTGTTCTTCTTGTGATATGTAACGCCCCGGTTTATCTCGGTACGTTTGGTTATTTTAATTTAATTATCCTTGTAACCTTGGGTTAATTTATTTAACCAATGTCTGATTTCTTATGTTATTGGACTCTTTTGATCATCTTCTAAACTCCTTTTATTGAAGTCCATGGGCTATGGGCCTATTTGCAAGTCCATCTAGTAAATAGTACTTAATGTGTTAATTGAGTCATTTGGAACACACATAAGAAAAACACTCTAAACCCTCCATCTCTCTCTCAAATCGTCCTTTCTCTCTTTGGGATCAAGAGCTGCCAAGGGGCTGTTGTTTGGAGTTCAATTCTTGTTCATTTCCACCCTTGATTCGTATTGGTATGAACCTCCTTATCATTTCTTACAACTTGATTCATAAGCTTGTTCTAGTTTTATGATTTCATCTTCACTTCTTCTCCTTCCTATTTGATTTGTAATTGTATGTTATACATCATCTTAAGATCCTATCTTCACCCCATATATGGTGGATGATGGATCTAGGGGATTACATGTGGCAAAAGATCATGGAAACCCTAATGATAAGGCTTGACATTATTACCATCTTGTGGAAAAATGAAATCCTAATGATACCTAACCCTTTTTAGTACCACCATGATCATGGGGACTAAATTGGGATCATGAACACATCTTAAAATGTGTTTCAAAGGGAGAAGGATGGATAAGCCAAAAAGGAATCACGGGTGGCTACGATTCTGTTTTCCATCAGATCTGTAGTCATTTTGTAAAATTCATATCTTGAGCTCTATAACTCAAACGGACCCCAAACCAATTTCAAAAGTTCACAAATTGAGTTGGCTAACTTTCTTAGGCAGGACAACCTCACTGATAAGGATTTTATCTATGGGAAAGAATGGAATCTTTGCTGTTAGGTCTGATCTGGGTCTGTTCTAATATGTCATTTTGTTTTCATCATTTCTAAGGCTTGGAAAAGGATCCAGAGTGATTCCAAGTTTCTATATGTTCCTTATATTATGAATTTAAGATCTGGAGCAGATGGGGTATTATTTCCAATTATAAATTGGTTAGAATGGATCCACACTCCAGATCAGTGGGCAGTCACCAGCTTTTGCTAGTGCTGTGATTGTCCACAATGTGAATTTTATATCTAGAGATTGGGAGATGCTTTTCATTAAATTCCAACTCTGAGACTTTCATTTGTATGTCCTTAACTTCTATGAATTTTGGTTTGGACGAATTGTACTCACAAGTTGGGTAGAATTGGCCAACAACACTTGACTGTATTGTTGGAGACAGAAGTGTACACCATTTTGTAAAATTCATATTTAATTCATCTTTTGGAGTTAGAAGGAGTTCTTTATAGTTCTGGAATCCTGAACAATCATAGTTTCCTGTAAAATTTTGTTAAAGATATGTTTCTGTTTTATATTTTGGAGTAAATCCGTTTTGAACAGCAGGTCTGTTTTAGAGACCTTGCTGTGATTACTCTTTTCTCAACTCATAGCTTCATTACTTCTCCTTTCTAACCTTTAGTCCTTCTTAGGTGAGGTTTTGAAGTTTTCTCAAGCTTGGTAGCATTATTTGATTGTTAGCGATCCTTACTACTCACTCAAGGTGAGTTCTCTCACACCGTTGTATTGATGTTTGCGTTTGCTAGTTAGCTCGTGTGTGATTATTTGAATTTATTATAAGGCATGCTATATAACTATTGTTTTAATTCGTACATGTGCACTGTATGTAACTAAATATGGATATGGGGACACCACCAAAGGATACAGATTTACCGGTGCGGTGGGTAGGTAATATCACCAACGTAATACTCATCATGAGGTGCGGTGATTAGGGCCAAATGATACGGGATCTTCCCGGTGCAGTTCAAACCTACAAGTCCTTCTTGTATTATAGGCATTGATTCGTTCTTTGCCCTTATCATATAATTATAAATGGAAAATGGATTAGGGTTAGTAAATATGAATGTTAGTACAATGTATGTGTTTGAATTCACTAAGCTTTGTGCTTACGGTTTCCCTTATAACTTTTCAGGTGTTAAGATTAAAGAGGCTAAGGCTTAACATGGAGCACCGGGACATCGCTACTAGTTATTTTTGTTGGGACCTTATTATTATTATTATTACTTCCGCACTTATTTTATATGATTATTAAGTTGATGGATTATGTTATGACTATTTCAGTTGTTTTAATTTAATTTAAGATGCATTTTAAAAGTTTAAAATTTTTGCAAAAATTTGGGTGTCACAAGTTGGTATCAGAGCCACAGTTTGAGGGAACTAGGCATTCTTGTGGATGTTCTAGACTCAAATTTGAGGCTCTATAAGAGTTTATTTTCTTTTTAAAATATTTTTCAAACTTTCTGAAGACTAGTAGTGGAAGATGTCGCGGTGTGCCAGTCGGCCAGCCAAGTAAGCCTTATTTCTTATGTTAAATGTTTATGTTAAATTGTTGACTATGAATTGGATTCTACTAGTCTTAAAATGTTAGATTACACACTTATTTAGTGTTAACATGTCAGAGAGTTGTAAAATTAACGGCTAGAGCGAGCTGGAAATTTTGAAACTAGACGCGAATGCGAAATTGGAACTTGTGTGGAAGGTAGTAGAAGGGCCCCTACTATTTGAAACATCAGTGCCGGTTTTGGGTCGGGGCAAGGTTGAGAAATTTTTGGCAAGCTGAGTGTTTCGTCCTTCTAGAAATATCTAGGCTGAATTATTTCTAAATATTTTCCTCCTTCTACGGATACAGATGGCTCCGCCTGCTCGACTTAATCAGCTCCAAATGGAGCAAGTTAGGGATATTGTCGCTGAGGAATTCAATAACGCTTTCAACGAACTAATCCCAGGTGTGAGCAATGACATAATCAACCAGGTCAGTGCTCTTCTGGATGAGCACCTCGTAGCTATTCCCGGGGGAGCGTTACCGGCTCCGCCCGCTCACGATTCGGCATACTACTTCGAGAAGTTCAGCAAGTGTAGCCCTCCTCTTTGGAACGGTGAATCTGACCCAGTTGCTGCTAAGCACTAGGTGTCAGATGTTGAGGGCGCCTTCATGACTGTTGGGTGTCCGGACCAGTACAAAGTTGTGATCGCCGTGAATCAGTTGCGAAAAAGGGGAAAGACATGGTCGAACACCATCACCGCTCTATTAAATGAAGAAGAAGTGAGGGCCATGTCTTGGGCCCAATTTGTGGAGAGGTTCGAGGCATAATATGTGCCTAAGGTGGAGCAGCAGCGGATGCAGCAAGAGTTCATGGCCTTACAACAAACTATCGAGTCTGTTAGCGACCTGAACGCCAAGTTCTTGGAGATGCTATCTTTTTGTCCCTCGTTTGCTGGGAACGAGGCCTGGTTGGTCAGCCGATACACTGCCATTCTACATACCGAGATTCGGGAATTCGTTAGCATGCAGGAGTTCCCGACTTTATCTGCGATCATGGATGCAGCGAGGAGGAGGGAAATCGAGTTGCAGACCCAGTCCAAGAGGAAGGCCAGTAACACCTCCTCTAAGACATCCGGAGATGCCCAGAAGAAGCAAAAGCAGGGTGGTAATTCAAGGTATGAGTACAGGCCGTCTTCAGGTCAGGGCGAGAAAAATCCGTTGATATGCTACAACTGCAAAAAGCCAAGGCATCATTGGAAGAATTGTAGGGCTCCCCCAGCGAGTGCAGTTCCTCAGATTACTTCTGCTGCTCCCGTTTGCTATCACTGCAACGAGACGGGACACAAGAAGCCCGAATGTCCGAAGTTGAAGGCTGGTAAAGGAGGCGGGGGTACAAATCCTGCAATTGCATCGTCTTCTAAGGGACCCACTATGGTGACACGAGGTCGTGCTCACCAGATGACTGCGGATGAGCCGGTGATTACCGCGACAGTGGCAGGTAAATTTCTTTTTTTTTCCCTTTCTCTCCTGGCATTATTTAATAAATGGTAGTTAGAATTGTTTACATGATTGTATGTGGTGAATCAGGCACTTATTTGCTAGATTCCGAGCCCGCTGTTGTTATGTTTGATAGCGGTGCTACCCACTCTTTCGTATCTCACGCGTTTACTAATCGTTTGGGGCGTATTATCGGAAAATTGGCTCGCCCAATGGTTGTCGAAGTTGCCGACAACCGCACTATTTATGTCACCGATGTTTATCGGGGTTGCACTCTCGAGTTTTCTGGAGTTGAATTCCCTATTGATCTTATCCCTATTGCGATGCGAGAGCTCTGCGTTATCGTAGGCATGGATTGGCTTGATGCGTTTGATGCGGAAATCCACTGTCGTAAGAAGCAAGTTCATGTTCGAAACCCTAGAGGTGGAGAACTTATTATTCAGGGGGACATTCCCCGCCTGGCTATGGCTTCTTGCTCTTCTACTATAGCACTAGACAACGTTCCTATCGTTTCCGACTTCAGCGATGTCTTTCCGGAGCAACTCCCTGGCTTGCCACCTATTCGGCAAGTGGAGTTTCGCATTGATTTGGTGCCAGGTGCGACTCCGGTAGCGAAATCTCCTTACCGCTTGGCACCACCTGAAATGAAAGAGCTCCGAGATCAACTTCAAGAACTAAGTGATAAAGGGTTTATACGGCCAAGCTGCTCGCCTTGGGGTGCTCCTATTCTCTTTGTGAAGAAGAAGGATGGATCCCAGCGAATGTGTATTGATTATAGGTAGCTAAACAAGTGCACGATAAAGAATAGGTATCCGTTGCCACGTATTGACGATCTTTTCGATCAGCTTCAGGGAGCGTCTTGGTTTTCCAAGATTGATTTACGTTCCGGTTACCATCAGATGCGGGTTCGTGAAGAAGACATTGAGAAAACAGCATTCCGTACTCGTTATGGGCACTTTGAGTTCGTGGTGATGCCTTTTGGGCTCACCAATGCACCCGCAGTGTTTATGGATCTCATGAACCGGGTGTGTAGCCCGATGCTTGAGCGTTCGGTCATAGTGTTCATAGATGATATCTTGGTCTATTCTAAGAGCAAAGAGGAGCATGAGCAACACCTTCGGGAGATTCTGGAAACTCTGGCAAGAGAAAGGCTTTATGCTAAATTCTCAAAATGTGAATTTTGGTTGGAAGAAGTTCAGTTCTTGGGGCATGTGGTAAACAAACACGGTATTAAGGTCGATCAAGCCAAGGTTGATGCGGTTAAACAATGGAATATTCCAAAAACACCTTCTGAAATTCGCAGTTTCTTGGGTTTAACCGGTTATTACCGGAGGTTCATTGAAAATTTCTCTAAAATCGCCTTGCCACTCACCCGATTGACCAAGAAATCAGTGAAATTCGTTTGGGGCCCGGAGCAGCAGTTGGCGTTTGATGAGTTGAGGAAACGATTGTGTGATGCTCCGATTTTGGCCTTACCTGACGGGGTTGAGGATATGGTGGTTTACTGTGATGCATCGCTTCAGGGTCTTGGTGCCGTGTTAATGCAACGAGATAGGGTGATAGCCTATGCCTCCCGACAGCTGAAACCCCACGAACGAAACTATCCCACTCATGATTTGGAGCTGGGGGCTGTTGTTTTCGCTCTTAAGATTTGGAGACACTATCTCTATGGAGTGGAGTTTATCATATACACTGACCATAAGAGTCTGAAATATTTGTTCGAGCAGCGGGATTTGAACATGAGGCACATCAGATGGTTGGATGTGGTAAAAGATTATGATTGTGAAATTCACTACCACCCCGGTAAAGCTAATGTGGTAAGTGATGCTCTCAGTCGTAAACAATCTGCCGAACCGATTCGAGCTAAGTGTCTCCGGATCACGATGGTGTCGTCTTTGTTAGATCTGATCTGGGACGCCCAAAAGACAGCAATACTGGAGGAAAACATCAGGCGTGAGAAGATTGGGAAAGAGTTGCCTAAGATGGAACGAGACGGGCGGGGTTTGCTGACTCGCTACGGTAGGGTTTGGGTTCCATATACCGGGGGAAATCGAAAAACCCTAATGGATGAGTCACATAAGTCAAAATTTTCTATCCATCCTGGTGCTACTAAAATGTACCGGGACCTTCAGGAGGCTTACTGGTGGCATGGAATGAAGAATGATGTGGCTCGATTTGTGGAAGAATGTATGACCTGTCGGAAGGTCAAGGCGGAACACCAGAAACCGCATAGGAAGTTGCAACCATTGGAGATTCCTGAATGGAAATGGGAGCATCTAACCATGGACTTCATTACAAAACTTCCTAGAACTGCCCGAGGAGCCGATACGATATGGGTGATTGTTGATCGTTTGACTAAGAGTGCTCACTTTCTGGCTATAAAGGAGAGCTCATCGGCAGAGAAATTAGCCGAGATCTTTGTTCGGGAGATTGTCTCATTACATGGGGTGCCCGTTTCTATCGTCTCCGATCAGGACACCCGATTTACTTCTCGGTTCTGGAGGAAGTTTCAAGAGGAGTTGGGCACACGATTACATTTTAGCACCGCCTTCCATCCGCAGACAGACGGGCAGAGTGAGCGGACGATTCAGACCTTGGAGGACATGCTTAGGGCATGTGCGATTGATTTTGGGGGTAGTTGGGATGACCATCTACATCTAGCCAAGTTTTCTTATAACAACAACTATCACTCGAGCATTAAAATGCCTCCATATGAAGCCTTGTACGGGAGGAAGTGCAGGACGCCCATTTGTTGGGGCGAGGTTGGGCAGAGGGTACTTGGGAGTACCGATATCGTGCTACGGACTACGGAGAAAATCCAAGTGATTCAGGATTATTTGGTCACAGCGAGGAGTCGTCAGAAAAGTTATGCCGACAAAAGACGCTCCAATCTTGAGTTCCAAGTGGGAGATTATATATTGCTCAAAGTCTCCCCCTGGAAAGGTGTGATTCGATTTCGAAAGCGGGGAAAGCTCGGACCCCGATTCATTGGACCCTACAAGGTCATAGCCCGTGTGGGAAAGGTGGCTTACCGTTTAGAGCTGCCTGACGAGCTTAGTCTAATTCATAATACGTTCCACGTGTCTCAGTTATGAAAATGCGTGGTTGACGAGACCGCTGTGATACCACTGGAGGACATACAGATTGACGAGCGTCTCAATTATGTTGAGAAACCAATCGCTATTTTAGAACGAAAGACGAAAGCTCTCCGCAACAAGACTATAAACCTGGTTAAGGTGCAGTGGAAACATAGGAAGGGTTCGGAATGGACTTGGGAACCGGAATGCGAGATGCGGGCTCATTATCCGGATCTGTTTCTAGGCGTTGACTTCGAGGACGAAGTCCGTTCTTAGTGGGGGAGAGTTGTAACGCCCCGATTTTTCTCGGTACGTTTGGTTATTTTAATTTAATTATCCTTGTAACCTTGGGTTAATTTATTTAACCAATGTCTGATTTCTTATGTTATTGGACTCTTTTGATCATCTTGTAAACTCCTTTTATTGAATTCCATGGGCTATGGGCCTATTTGCAAGTCCATATAGTAAATAGTACTTAATGTGTTAATTGAGTCATTTGGAACTCACACAAGAAAAACATTCTAAACCCTCCATCTCTCTCTCAAATCGTCCTCTCTCTCTTTGGGATCAAGAGCAGCCAAGGGGCTGTTGTTTGGAGCTCAATTCTTGTTCATTTCCACTCTTGATTCGTATTGGTATGAACCTCCTTATCATTTCTTACAACTTGATTCATAATCTTGCTCTAGTTTTATGATTTCATCTTCACTTCTTCTCCTTCCTATTTGATTTGTAATTGTATGTTATACATCATCTCAAGATCCTATCTTCACCCCATATATGGTGGATGATGGATCTAGGGGATTACATGTGGCAAAAGATCATGGAAACCCTAAAAGGGAGAATGGTGATTTTATGTGCTTTATGTTCATTTTCATGTTCATTATTATTACCATCTTGTGGAAAAATGAAATCCTAATGACACCTAACCCTTTTTAGTACCATCATGATCATGGGGACTAAATTGGGATGATAAACACATCTTAAAATGTGTTTCAAAGGGAGAAGGATGGATAAGCCAAAAAGGAATCACGGGTGGCTACGATTCTGTTTTCCATCAGATCTGTAGTCATTTTGTAAAATTCATATCTTGAGCTCTAGAACTCAAACGGACCCCAAACCAGTTTCAAAAGTTCACAAATTGAGTTGGCTAACTTTCTTAGGCAGGACAACCTCACTGATAAGGATTTTATCTATGGGAAAGAATAGAATCTTTGCTGTTAGGTCTGATCCGGGTCTGTTCTAATATGTCATTTTGTTTTCATCATTTCTAAGGCTTGGAAAAGGATCCAGAGTGATTCCAAGTTTCTATATGTTCCTTATATTATGAATTTAAGATCTGGAGTAGATGGGGTGTTATTTCCAATTATAAATTGGTTAGAATGGATCCACACTCCAGATCAGTGGGCAGTCACCAGCTTTTGCTAGTGCTGTGATTGTCCACAATGTGAATTTTATATCTGGAGTTTGGGAGATGCTTTTCATTAAATTCCAACTCTGAGACTTTCATTTGCATGTCCTTTACTTTTCTGAATTTTGGTTTGGACGAATGCTACTCACAAGTTGGGTAGAATTGGCCAACATCACTTGACTATATTGTTGGAGACAGAAGTGATACACCATTTTGTAAAAATCATATTTAATTCATCTTTTGGAGTTAGAAGGAGTTCTTTATAGTTCTGGAATCTTTAATAATCATAGTTTCCTGTAAAATTTTGTTAAAGCTATGTTCCTGTTTTATATTTTGGAGTAAATCCGTTTTGAACAGCAGGTCTGTTTTAGAGACCTTGCTGTGATTACTCCTTTCTCAACTCATAGCTTCATTACTTCTCCTTTCTAACCTTTAGTCCTTCTTAGGTGAGGTTTTGAAGTTTTCTCAAGCTTGATAGCATTATTTGATTGTTAGCTATCCTTACTACTCACTCAAGGTGAGTTCTCTCACACTGTTGTATTGATGTTTGCGTTTGCTAGTTAGCTCGTGTGTGATTATTTGAATTTATTATAAGACATGCTATATAACCATTGTTTTAATTCGTACATGTGCACTGTATGTAACTAAATATGGATATGGGGACACCACCAAAGGATACGGATTTACCGGTGCGGTGGGTAGGTAATATCACCAACGTAATACTCATCATGAGGTGCGGTGATTAGGGCCAAATGATACGGGATCTTCCCGGTGCGGTTCAAACCTAAAAGTCCTTCTTGTATTATAGGCATTGATTCGTTCTTTGCCCTTATCATATAATTATAAATGGAAAATGGATTAGGGTTAGTAAATATGAAAGATAGTATAATGTCTGTGTTTGAATTCACTAAGCTTTGTGCTTACGGTTTCCCTTATAACTTTTTAGGTGTTAAGATTAAAGAGGCTAAGGCTTGACATGGAGCACCGGGACATCGCTACTACTTATTTTTGTTGGGACCTTATTATTATTATTATTATTACTTCCGCACTTATTTTATATGATTATTAAGTTGATGGATTATGTTATGACTATTTCAGTTGTTTTAATTTAATTTAAGATGCGTTTTAAAAGTTTAAAATTTTTGCAAAAATTTGGGTGTCACATGATACTTGGTCTAGTATGTACATGTATAAGCAAGTAGGTATATTTTTATAACTTATCGTTATACTCTTAAAATATATCATTATCCAGAGCACTTAAGCCCTATTGTATTTATAGTTGTATATCTTTTATCGGTTGATATACATAGTTCACTATAAACAATGCTCTGATACCAATCTGTCACACCCCAAAACCGGAACGACGGAAACGTTCGGGGGTGGAGGACGTCATGTTTAGTATCACAAGGCATGCATCATAGTAAGCAAAGTAATGAACAACCATTTCATTTGAAAGAAAGTGTTTACAAAGTATGTGTTCACAAAACATAGAATCCATAAGCAAATAACAAAACAAGACTTGAAGCTATTATGCTTCATCTTCTGAATTCCCAGCGCGAGTACCTATCTAATGGTCTCCTGAGAATACAAGTTATTTGAAAGAGTTGATCAGCAATTAAGCTGGTGAGTTCATAAGATTTTAGTGTGTAAGTAAGTTGTACAAAGTTGTTGAAAAATGTAGTTGAAATGTAGTAAGTTGTAAGTTCTGTTTAGAAAAGTTCGCCTGTTCCTCGTAGAAAATCCTATATTTCCTACGTTGATGAAAGATACGAAAAAGTGATTCTACAATCCTTTCTATGAGTACTAAATGGATTACAAGTAAACAAACAATCGACTGTACGCATCTGCCCTAAGCCCACAACCAAACAAGGAACAAGAAGTAAGGCGGATAGCACACATCCCATTGTTTGTTAGATCATTGTTGTATATAACCCTGGCGTATTCACTTGTTACTCATGGAGTTAATTGTAATGGTTCCTTTATATTTAATGAAAAGATTCTTTAAGAAAACCCTTATTTCTTATAATAAAATGGTGACCATAGTGATTACTTCTATAATCACTTAGTTTATATTGGCTATATATGATCTAATATCGAATAGAGAGTTAATTGGGTGAATCTGCCCTAAGCCCACAACCAAACAAGGAACAGGAAGTAAGGCGGAAAGCACACATCCAACTACCTATTGGGTATTAATGATATATAACCATGATGTATAAACTCAGGTATTATAGAGTTAATCACCTAAGGTCCTTTAAGTTTATACTGGTTTAATAAAATGGATTAAACCCTTAACTGGTAAGTTTCTAGTTTTGTATACTAAAAGTTCTGATTTGGAAAGTATGTTTTGTACTAGAAAACTGTGCATTGACTATGTGTCCTATGACTTGACCCATACCTGGTACCCTTATGATGACTTAATGTATACTGAACATATATATATCTAAAATCGAATAGATAATAGACTGGGTGAATCCGTTCCAAGCCCACAACCAAACAAGGAACGGGAAGTGAAGCGGAGAGCACACATCCTATTATCTGTCGGATCGTATTATATATATATATATATATATATATATATATATATATATATATATATATATATATATATATCCTTTGATGTATACATTAAGGAATCATAAGGTTAGCGTTATGGTCCCTTTCTACTGAATGAACTAGACTCGACTGTTCTGTTTGTCGTTTGTAAAAGGTAAGTTTTCCCTAGTTTATAACTATCTTAACTCGAAAATAGTTTGCATTAGACTTTCAAGTGGTACTGTCAATTTATGAAAGTAATGAGAAATGTAAGTACACAGTTGTCGTTTAAAATGACATACGGACGTACTGATGACCTTAAAACATCTTTCTTTTATACTGGTCATAATGTGAAGGCTAGTACCCCTACTATACGCTCTCCCTGTATGGAGATTAAGGGAACCAAACGCGACCTCTGCAAACAATTGCAAACCGTGTAATTCACATTAAAGTTTTATCATCATGTATACCCAATATAACTATCACCTTTTGTTTAGAACAATGAGTTAGTGATTCATTGGTATAATTAGATCTTGTAGTAGTTCCATGCTATAGCAACTTAATATGTTCGTTCTGTTTCTCATATAGTATGTTCTGTTTCTCATATAGTATGTTCGTTCTGTTATCGTGTATTGTACCTAGTATGAACTGAATCTCTAAACTATACCTATTATAGTTTACTAATGTTTTTCTTGAACTGTTATTGAAAAGACTCATTTGTCTACTAAGTTATGCTTGTACTTTAAAAACGGAGTTTTGTTAAACTATGAAGTAACATAACTTTAAAAGAGTTTTTGAAATGTTTTGATCACTAATAAAAGACATAAGCAATCCTTTGAAATATGTATATATATATAACAAACATTTACACACTTATCATTGTGCTCAACTTGTATTCCCCCCCCCCCTTAAAAGCATTTAAAGTAGTTAAAAGATTCATTACGGGGTATGAACTCACCTGATGTGGGTGATTCAACGAATACGCGTGTAAGGATGAGAAGTTCCACGAATGAAGTCCCGAGATACAACAAGTCCTAAATGACATATATTGGCATATACTGACATAAATATAATGTTTGGAAGCAACTATATGAAAGGAAACACGTTCCGAGACTAGGAAACACTTTGACCAAGTGTTGGAATCACATGTAATTCATCAAAGGAAGTGGAATGGCACTACCATGAGTTTACTGCCATGGGTTTATGGCCAAGGGAGTTTACAGCCGTAAACTCATGGTTAAACATGCACAAATGTGTGTTTGAAGGCTAGGGAAGCTTGAGGGACTTTTGCTCTACACAAGGATGAGAAAGACCAACTCAATGGAGGCTTTTGATGAGTTTACGGACAAGCAAGGAGTTTACAGCCGTAAACTCATGGTCATTATGCAATTGAGAGTGGTTCAAGGTCCTATTTTCATCAAGAAAGGGTTCTAGGTCACAAGCTTTGCATCTAGGAGGGTTTATGGCCAAAATGGCACCCTTATAGGGGTTTACGGCCATGGGAGATGGATTGGCCGTAAACTACTTTTGGTCTTGCATTCTTGATGATTTCAAGGTTCTAAGCATGAGTCTTAACTAGATATCAAGTATAGGGAAGAGTACTTACGATCTACAGGCTTGAAATGGTGATTAAGGTCCAAGAACACTAGTGTGTGTTCTTGGTGTTCTTGGTGTTTCTTGAAGATCTAAGAAAAGATGATTTCCATGGATGAAATCATTAGATGATACTAGATTAAGAGATGTATCAACAAATCAAGGAAGGACACTTACAACTTTTGAAGATCTAGGATGAAAAATCGGGATAATAGTTGAGAGAGAAATGGAGTGTTCTTGAGATGGAAATGAAAGAATGAAGAAAGTTGAAGGATATGAGCCTATAAGGAGGGAGTTTACGGCCCACCTTGAGTTTACGATCGTAAACTCAAGTGTTGTGGCCGTGAACTCTAAATGAAGAGGTTAAGATTTGATTCGTTAAACAGTGTCTCTAGCAGGTACATTCTAACACTCATTCCTTAAGTGTACTAGGCTTAAAACGCCTTAGAATGACCTTTAACCAGGCTAGAACTCATTACCAATGAGTCTGACACTCAGTTAAGTTGACTGACTGAGCTTTCAAAGCAAAAAATTTCGGGTTGTCACACACACCATTAGGCTGTGGTGTCCTAGGTGGCGTCAACTGTGAAACAATTCCACACTCCTTAAGATAGTCCAGGAATTCGACACTAAGATACTCACCACCTCGATCGGATCGGAGCATCTTTATCTTCCTGCCCAGCTGATTCTCCACTTCTTGCTTAAACTCTTTGAATTTCTCAAAGGTTTCTGACTTATTATTGATTAAGTAGATATAACCATATCTGCTGTAATCATCAGTAAAAGTCACATAAAAGCGGTTAGCATCCCTTGTGACGGTTCTAAAGGGCCCACGCACATCGGTGTGTATGAGATCCAACAAACCCTTACCCCTTTCATAAGAACCGGTGAAGGGTGACTTAGTCATTTTTTCAAGCAAACAAGACTCGCAAGTGTCATCCGACCTTAAGTCGAATGACTCCAAAACTCCATCCTTCTGGAGTTGGCGTATGTGCTTCTTGTTGACATGTCCAATAAGACAATGCCATAAGGATGCCTTATCCAAATCATTAGAAGAATCGATATGCAACACATTATTTCCTAAGTTGTCTACAACCATCGCAGTTTCATATACACCATTACAAGGTAATGCTTTAAAATAAAAAAAACCATTATAATAAGCATTTATTGCACCAATTTCATTATCAAACGAAAATGTGAAACCTTGTTTGTACAAACCATGAAAGGAAATAACATTTATCGCCATTTCAGACGAGTAGCAACAATTATTCAAATCTATTTCTAACCCACTACTAAGCAATAAAGAGTAAACTCCAATCTTGGTGACAGGTGAAACCTTCCTATTCCCCATGATCAAGTTTATCTTCATGCGCTCCGTATCCTTACTTCTTTTTAGGCCCTGCACATCAGAACAAATGTGAATTCCACAACCTGTGTCAAGAACCCAAGAGTTAGAATGCGATGAGTTTTTAGATAGAATAGTGTAAATACCTGCATGGGTGGGTTTAACCTTCCCATCCTTGACATCCTGCAAGTACTTGGGGCAGCTTCGCTTCCAGTGCCCCTTTTCATGGCAATAGAAACAGTCTGCTTCTTTTGGGATGGTCGAGGGAGTAGTAGAACCTCCTTTGGTTCCACTTGAAGAGGATCCATCAAGAAACTTTCCCTTGCGGCTCTTGGAAGGAGCCTTCCTCTTCTTCCCCTTACCTTGCCCAATTTCCAGAACAGGGGCATTAGCAGTAGGAGTGGTTACAACAGATTTACCTTTGAGACCACTTTCGGCAGTCCTCAGAAGGCCTTGAAGTTTGCTCAGAGAGACCTCCTCCTTGTTCATATGATAAGTCATACAGAACTGATCATAACATTGAGGCAAGTAGTGTAGAATAATATCTATAGGCAGCTCCTCATCAAAGTTCACATTCAATTTGAGCATACGGTCCACAAACCTTTGCATTTTTTGCAAGTGGTTGGTGATGGGTTCACCATCCTTCATCTGTGTTGTAATCATGGAGAATATGATTTCATACCACTCTTGACGAGCACTCTGATGGTATCTTTCCATCAGGTCCTGGTGCATCTCAAAAGGGTAGAAGTCCTCATAGGACGCTTGGAGTTCAGGAGACATGGTGGCAAGCATGATACAAGCTACCTTGGTGCCATCTTTCTCATGTGCCCTGAAATCAGCAATCTCCTGAGGAGTAGCAGCAGAATCATCGATTTCCTTAAGCTCCTTGTTGAGGACATATTCCTTGTCCTCGTAGCGAGTGACCATCCTGATGTTCCTAATCCAATCATTGAAATTAGTCCCATCAAAGATGCCTCTTGCACAAATGTTCATGAGAGAGAAGGAGGCGGTAGGGTTTGAGCCCGAAGCAGTGTTGGAAGACATCTGAAAAGAAAGAAAGACAAAGTTTAGATTAGATAAAGAGTCCTTAATATAACATCCAAAATGAAATATTAAGGCTAGGACCCAACACAATATTTTACAATTTGGAAGAGCGATTTCGTAATCCAACTTGCAAAATATTTCAAGGTAGGTAAATGACAATTTACCAATTTCCACCATGAAAAACGAAATTGTTTATTAAGTTTTAATTGGATTGAAACTCCCAGATCCTTTAAGATTCATTGAACAATTCAATGGCATGTTTAAATCTCGATTTTGCCCTTCAGGTTTGTGACTGGGATACCGAGGATCACAAACAAGGTGTAAATAACCATGCAAATGTACTTGGTACTCTCAATATCAATTATCACCTTAATCCATGTGATGGTTAACCACACACGCTCCATTGACCTTATGATAAACATTAAGCTACCCTTTGCCACCCTTACTAGTCCAAGTTAATGTACCGGTTAACCACACACGCTCCATCAACGACTTGGTAAGGTGCAAAGTGTAATTTCATAAATTAGCATCAATTTCACATTTTCCTAAAGTAACTAAGATTGAGAATTTATAAAAGGTTTAGTTACTTTATATTTATCATTATAATTTTAATGAGAATTATAGTCCTATCCTACCTGTTCGGCTAACGACCCTCCACCAGTCAAGGAAGCGGTGGGTGAGAGTGGACACCCATTAAACTGCCATTTTATAGGCAGTAACCTTATACCCCCCTTATAGACCGACTTCGTGAATGAGGCCTACTAACGGTAAAACCGACTTGTCTTATACATATATATAAATATTAAACCTATAACATTATAACATAATAAGGGTTGAATTTTAACTTTTAAAATTCTAAGGTTTGGAGTTAAAGTTTCATTTAGTGAGACTTTACAAATTCCAAAACTTGAGGGCAAGTTTTGAAACTTGTCAAAACTCTTCAAGTTCATAACATATGAGTTTTAATGACATCTTTATTAGAGAAACCTTTCATGTTCCATAACATCCACAACTTGAGGACAAGTTACGTAGTCCATTAAAATCATTTAAAACATTATTTAACTAACACAATAATCAAATTATTCATAGAAGATTCAATCAAACTCATATGAAAAAGACAATTCAAATGAAACAAATTTCATGTAATTAGCCTAACCATATAAACTAATACAAAACATGAAACTTTGACAATTATCTTTTAAATTGGATTAGCTTGATCATTACCACATCAAAAACAGGTTTATAAGTTCAAAAACAGTTTAGGGTAATGATCCTAGTCCAATTCTAGGCTTAAAACTCAAAAATCTGCACTCAGGATCACCAACTCGTCGAGTGCATGAACTAACTCGATGAGTTGGTCAGATTCGTGAAGGGGCTCGGCAAGTTCCGCAGTGGACTCGGCGAGTCCACTGTACAAAGTGCAGAAAATCAATTTTTTAAGCATTTGAAAGCAAGCAGCATCAAGTATATTGGAAAACAATCCTAGGCTTTGATACCACTGATGGGTTTTGAGCATTCTAACACTCCTATGGTGTACATGCAACCCTAGATGCTTTGGATCTATGTTTTCTCTAATATACATGCAAACTTTCAAAATTCCAAAGAATCATCCTAACTAGCATACAATGAAGTATCTATACTACAAAATTCTAGTTAGATGACATACCTTTTAGTGTAGTTGGAAACCTTGAAGCTTTAAGAGCCTAGCACCAAGAATGTGAATGCCTCAAGTGGAATCACAAATCACCACCAACAAATGGAAGAACTTGAGAGGAGATAATATGCACTCAAAATCAGCTAGCACTCTTACAATAACTCTAGGTGCCGATTTCATGAACCAAAGGGCTTCTTATATAGTGTGGCTACATTAGGGTTACACAATGCAAACCCAATTGTGCATGACTTTCCATATTCCTCATGTTCGATGGGTTTTAACCTCCATGGAGTATCCATGGGTTACCACATGGGTTTAGCCCAACATAAGGAATTATGGATCATTAGCCCACTTTATAAGACTGAATGATTTACACGATTAATCCCTATATGTTTAATTAGTCTCTTTTTTATCACAAAATTAATTCCAAATTAATTATTGATCAATACTAATTAAATAATATGATTTCATATTACTATATTAGAACTTATAATATATTAATAAATCATAATTATCCTCTTCTCAAAAGTCCATCCTTCAAATTGTCCCGGTGAAGTGCAACCCAAATGGACCATGCTACTCTCGGGCCAAGTACATACCAAATATAGTTATGGACTTAGACACCTTATCCAACACTTATAAGTTCCTAACAACGACTATGTATATAAATATAAGTTACTTTAAAAGGGTAGTAAGTGTAGCCTAACTTACAGATATTTCTAGAAAAAATCCGCAAAGTCGCGGATAGAAACTCGACTTGAAAGCTCATTCTCATCAAGCTCCTAGATATCTCATAGCCCCGCTAAAGTAGTCCAATAATCCAAAAAAATTAGACCAAGAGGGAAAGAATTTCTCTAGAATAAATGGAGAGAATTGAGTGAGAAATGAAGTGAAATTTGTCACCTATATATAGGACTCAGGGTAGGCACAACGTGCCCCTCTCCATAGGCGTGTACGTGGGTCTGATTTCATGTGTCGCTTTTCTTGTGGTCCACGTCTTCCTTCTAGAAGCTAGGCATGTCGCGCCCTTTACGAATTGCGGGCGTGAATTTCCATTTTTTTAAAATTGTATCTCCCTCATACAAGCTCCGTTTTTTAAGGTTCTTTATAGACACGCATAGCTATCGATGATGTCACACCCCAAAACTGAACGGCGGAAACGTTCGGGGGCAGATGACGTCATGTACAGTATCATAACAATGAGTAATAGTAAAACAAGCAACAACATCCATAGTATTGAAAATATAATTATTACATTTGTGTTCTTAGAATTGATTGTATGATACCAAAATGTATAGCAAAAATAAAAGACGAGTCCTGAATGTGCTCCGTCTTCTCAAAAGCATGTGCGAGTGTACCTGTCTACTGGTTCCCTGAGAATGCAAGTTATTTTGAAAAGAGAGTATCAACATTTAAGTTGGTGAGTTCATAAGCATTTAGAATTAGAATCTGACTTTGTTTCATGAAAATGTTAGTATGTTTCTCCAGAAAATCCAATATTTTCTATAATAAATAAAATGTAGACTTAGGGCTTAAGACAAAAGTGTTTGTATGTTATTGTACTCTAAAGTAGTATAAGTGTATCTTTTCCATAAATGTATGTTTTATGCTAGAAAATAAAGTACTACACTTGTATGAACTCTGTTGTGTATTAGTGCTGGAAAATAATTATAGGTAGTTCTATTACTTAAAATAAAACCACTGAAGTAATGTTTGTTTTGTAAACCAAAATGTTTAGTTAATGCTTAATGTGAATGAGATTATAACCATACAGAACTGACTAGTGGCCTACACGACGTTCTTCAGGCGTCAGAATGTTATGACATTTGTGACCCGTAGACCTGTCGGTCCAACTGTAGCTAACAGCGAGGTGCGGGATTGTCAGTCCCGTATAGATCTATACACAAATTCACGCTCTCCCTCCAGGAGACTCTGGTTATAAAATAGGACTTTAGCATGTACCTTAGTAAGTACCATGAAGCAGTGGCTCACATCTTAGTATTAACTCGTTTACGTATAGTGTGTATATGTTTTCTTGTTCTTGTAATTGAATAATGTACTTTTAATGAAAACTAATTTGTACTTATGTACGGGTTCATGTAAGGTATTACTGAGGTAGAATATTGTGTGAATTGATCTCAAAACTATACCTATTATAGTTTACAAGTGTTATGTTTGTAATGAAAATGATTAAAGAAATACCCCTTTTTGTTCGGCATGTTACAAAAGGGTTAGAAATTGTTATTGAAACAAGTTTTATACTTATATATATATATATATATATATATATATATATATATATATACATATATATACATATATATATATATATATATATATATATATATATATATATATATATATATATATATGTTGCATGTATAATTGTAATTTAAAAGACCGTCGGACCAGCATTCCTATCCTAAGCCCACAACCAAACAAGGAACAAGATTTACGGCAGAAACATTGGTACTAAGCCTGTTAAATCATAATTATACATAAATATACATATGAATATAGTTTGATAAAAATGATAATTTAAGTAGTTGAAAAGCAGTTTAAAATGGTTTGATAAGTTTATAAAACATTAAATATCTTGAAATGATTTGTAACCGTATTTAAGTATTAACACAAATACTTTGTGTTTGGCTTGTATTCTCCCCTAAAAGCATTTAAAAATGGTAAAATATAAGGGTATGAACTCACCTTATGTGAGTGACCGAGTGAAGATATGGTGTAGTAGAGTTAATTCCATAAGTTAGAACCCGTAACAAAACCGAATCCTAATAGCATTTCACACAATATATATGTATACAATTAGCGAATATAGTGGTAAACATGCTTATGGAATAGCCTAAGATGTAAGAATCACTTACAAATAGGAGTACTAGAAGTGAACCGCAAGGGAGATAGGTTTTTTCGGCCACCTATGGGTTTTCGGTCACTTGATGATTCAAGTGGTTTTCTTGGTGAAAACAAGGAGATCAAGGTGTTTTCGGTTGGAGTTAAGGACATTGGATGATGATTATCAAAAGGTATGAAGAACACTTGGTGAATTTAGCATGATCCTATGAAGATTCAAGTGAGTTTCGTATGATACTTGAGAGAAAAGTAAGGTTCTCGGTTTGTGTTATTGAGAGAAAAAGATGTGTTTTCTGTTAGAAGGTTTGACAATGAGGGTATGCTCTCGTTTTGTTCATATATTAGATTAATAGTTGATGTGATATGTTCAGTGGAATGTGTGAAATCACATTGTAATGGGTGCCAAAGGATAGAACTTGGCCTATTTTCGGTCAGACACTCTATCCGAGAAATAGTTTTCGGCCGAGAACAAGGCACCAGGCGAGGTTTGCGGTCCGAAGAGTTTACGGCCGAAAATGGTTTGCGGTCCGAGACAAGTGGTCTTTTGCGAGGGCTTTCGGTCCGTAGGCTTAGACTCATGCGAGGGTTTTCGGTCCTCTCATTTGGTTCATTATTTTGCAATACTTATAAATTAAAAGGGTTTAGCCATATCATAACTTTGTATAAGCTTCTAATAATTAAATAAATCAACGAGTTTGACTTTTATTTGACCAGTTTTGACTTTTACAGGCTTGAAAATAACGGGATGTCACATCATCCCTCTTTTAAAGGGAATTTCGTCTCGAAATTAAGTCTAAAGTAATATTCATGGACTAGGTAAAAAGGTGTGGGTACTTTTGTTTCATTTGATCTTCTTGCTCCCAAGTGAATTCGGGTCCCCGCTTGGCATTCCAGTGAACCTTCACTATGGGTATACGGCTTTGTTTGGTTTGCTTGACTTCCCTATCCATGATTTCTACCGGTTCTTCCACGAAGTTGAGACTCTCATTTATCTCGATTTCATCGAGTGGGATCACAAGGGTCTCGTCGGATAGACACTTCTTTAGATTAGACACGTGGAAGGTAGGGTGTACGTTGTTAAGTTCTTGTGGTAGTTTGAGTTTGTAAGCTAATGGGCCGATTCTAGCAATAATCTCGAAAGGCCCAATGTACCTTGGATTCAGTTTTCCACGGTTTCTAAAGCGTATCATGCCCTTCCACGGTGAGACCTTCAATAAAACGTGGTCACGAACATGGAATTCCAAGGTTTTTCGTCTTTTGTCTGCGTAGCTCTTTTGTCTTTCTCTAGAGGCTTTCAATCGTTCGCGAATTTGAACAATTTTCCCAGTCGTTTCCCTGATGATTTCTGGACCAGTGAGAGTGCTGTCAGGGACTTGCCCTTTAGCTAGTTGCGTATTACCCACTTCAGCCCAGCACAGAGGTGATATGCACTTCTGGCCATAAAGGGCTTCGAATGGAGCAACTTTGATACCGGTATGGTAGTTGTTGTTGTATAAGAATTCGACCAATGGCAAATGGGAATCCCATGCTTTACCAAAGTTGATCACACAATCTCTCAGCATGTCTTCTAATGTTTGAATCGTTCTCTCACTTTGCCCATCGGTTTGTGGATGGTAGGTTGTACTCATGTCCAGCCTAGTTCCCAGGGATTTTTGTAGTGACTGCCAAAACCTTGAGATGAATCTACTATATCTATCAGATATAATAGATATGGGTACACCAAGTAGTCATACAATCTCCCTAATGTATGTTCTAGTCAGTTTCTCGGTCTTGTTAGTTTCTTTAATTGGTAGGAAGTGCGCAGACTTGGTTAACTGATCAACAATCACCCAAATGGTATCGAGACCACCTGTTGTCTTGGGTAACTTGGTTATGAAATACATTGTAATCCGCTCCCACTTCCACTCAGTATCTCCGGTTGTTGTAGTAAACTTGAGGGCTTTTGGTATTCCACCTTAACTTTGGCGCAAGTCAGACACTTTCCCACAAAGGTAGCAATCATTGATTTCATGTTCGTCCACCAATATAACATTTTAAGGTCCAGATACATCTTGTCTGAACCTGGATGAACGGAGTATCGAGTATTGTGGGCTTCGTTCATGACAATGTCTCTAAACCCACCGAACTTCGGTGTCCAGATCTGATTCAAGAGATAATGAACTCTGTCACCCTTGACTTCTAAGTTCTTGTCCATTCCCCTCAAAGCTTCACCTGTCACATTCGCGGGTTCCAAGTCTTCTTGCTGAGCCTCTTTAATTTGTGTAGACAGATGTGAATGGATAGTCATGGTCAGTGCTTTGACTCTACGACCTGAGTACTCTTTTCAACTAAGGGCATCAGCTACTATATTGGCTTTGCCGGGATGATAACGAATTTCACATTCGTAGTGATTTAGTAGTTCTACCCATAGTTGTTGCCTCATGTTGAGCTCCTTCTGGTCGAATATGTGTTTAAGGATTTTGTGGTCTGTGAAAATATTGCTCTTCGTACCATACAGGTAGTGTCTCCAGATCTTCAGAGCAAATACTACTTCTCCTAGCTCAAGATCATGAGTAGTGTAGTTGACTTCGTGTGTCTTAAGCTGACTTGAGGCATAGGCGATGACCTTTCCCCGTTGCATAAGAACACAGCCAAGTCCTTGGTTGGATGCATCGCAGTATACCACGAAATCTTCTATCCCTTCTGGAAAAGACAACATTGATGCACTGCATAGGGCTTGTTTTAACGTTTGGAACGCATTTTCTTTCTTCTCTTCCCAGCTGTTAGGGTGGTAAGTGGTATAGTGATCCTTGAGAACTTCTGTATGAACCTGCGATAGTAGCCAGCAAGGCCTAAGAATTTACGGATCTCCGTAGGCGTTTTAGGTGTTGACCAGTTATCAATTGCCTTGATTTTGAAAGGGTCAACGTAAATTACCTCTTCGCTGACCACGTGACCTAGGAATTCGACTCTTCGAATCCAAAATTCACACTTTGAGAACTTCGCATAAAGTTTTTCTGCTCGTAATGTTTCCAAGATTTGTCGTAAGTGTTGATTATATTCCTCCTTACTGCGTGAGTAGATAAGTATGTCGTCAACGAATACTATCACGAACTTATCTAAGTAAGGACGGCACACCCTGTTCATTAAATCCATAAACACTGCGGGTACATTGGTTAATCCTAAAGGCATCACTACAAATTCGTAGTGACCATAACAAGTTCGGAAGGCTGTTTTGGGAACATCTTCCTCTAGAACTCATAACTGCTGATACCCGGATCTTAAGTCAATCTTTGAAAAGTAGCTTGCTCCTTGAAGTTGGTCAAACAAGTCGTCTATCCGCGACAGAGAGTATCGGTTCTTAATGGTTAGTTTGTTTTGCTCGCGGTAATCGATGCACATATGCAACGATCCGTCCTTTTTCTTCACGAACAAAACCGGTGCTCCCCAGGGTGAGAAGCTCGGTCTAATGAATCCCATGCTAAGAAGTTCGTTTAGTTGACTGGATAGTTCCTGCATCTCTGTTGGTGCAAGACGATAAGGCGATTTGGCTACAGGGGTAGCTCCACGGATTAAGTCGATTCTGAACTCGACTTGACGTTCTGGTGGTACTCCAGGGAGATCTTCGGGAAATATGTCGGGAAAATCACGAACTTCAGGAATGCTCTTTATGTCTTTCACTTCCCGACTCCTGTCTACCACGTGAGCTAAGAATGCATGGTATTCATTTCGTAAGTACTTATGGGCATGGATACACGATATGATTCAAAGGTTCGTGCCTGGTTTGTCGCCATACACGACTAAGGTTTCACTATTCGGTAGAATAAGACGAATTGCTTTCTCATAACATAGGATGTCAGCGCGATGGGGACTCAACCAATCCATGCTAATGATAATGTCGAAACTTTTAATTGAGACTGGCATAAGGTCAACTTGGAAAGAATAGTTATTTAGAGTGATGGTGCATCCTATATATATATATATATATATATATATATATATATATATATATATATATATATATATATATATATATATATATATATATATATATATATATATATATATATATATATATATATATATATATATATATATCGTTAGTGCTCTCAGTCTTTCCGGTAGCCATTTCTACAATAAACGGTTCCTTTAGTGTTTATGGTCGTTGTTTGAGTAAGTGCCTAAATTTGTGGCTCAGGAAACTCCTCTCCACTCCACTATCAAAGAGTATGCATGCATAAGAGTTATCGAGGAGAAACGTACCCATGACCACCGTGGGGTCTGCCACAATTTCTTCGTGACCTATAGCCAGAACTTTCCCCACTCCACCAGCATTCCCTACCTTTGGGCAGTTCCTCTTGAAGTGCCCAGTTTCACCGCACCCGTAGCAGGCATGGCTTACTCCAATACCAGGGACCTGGGTGATCGGTTTTGCCGGTGCCTTACAGAAACGGGTAGTATGCCCTTTCCTATTGCAGTTAACACAATGCATCTCCCGGAAGGTTCCGTGATGATGGAAATTGCACTTCGGCAGGTTTCTAGCATATTGCTTTGCTTGGGCAGGGGTAGCAGGGGTTGTTGCAGCTTGAACAGCCACAATCTGCTGTTTCTTGGCGGGGTTCGGTGCCTGTTGGTTCTTCTTTCTGTCCCAAAACTTTCTTTTGTTGTCGTTCGCCTTGGCTTGTTCGGGGACAGGGGTCGCAATGCATTGGCGGACTCCATGGTCAATGAGTATCTAAGCCAAGCGTTTGGCACTATCGAATGTAGTAGGGTTTGAAGACAATACATTCCCCTGAAACGAAGGTAACAGTCCCTAGATGTACCTCTCGATCTTCTTGTTGGATTTGATGTCTAAGCCCATAATTATAACTAGGATGTACTTGACCCGATTGTAGCATGGTCCTTTTGGGTTGCCTTCACCAGTGCAATTTGATAGGATGGACTTTTGAGAATAAGGTTATTTATGGTTTATTAATATATTACAAGTATAATATATTAATATGAAATCATATTATTTAATTAGTATTGATCAAGAATTAATTTGGAATTAATTTTGTGATCAAAAGGGACTAATTAAATATATGGGGGTTGATTGTGTAAATCAATGATTCTAATGGTGTGGGCTAATGATCCATGGTTATTTAAGATAGGCTAAACCAATGAAATAATCCATGGATAGTCCATGGAGGTTAACCCATCGTACTTGACCCGATTATAGCATGGTCCTTTTGGGTTGCCTTCACCAGTGCAATTTGATAGGATGGACTTTTAAGAATAAGGTTATGTATGGTTCATTAATATATTACAAGTATAATATATTAATATGAAATCATATAATTTAATTAGTATTGATCAAGAATTAATTTGGAATTAATTTTGTGATCAAAAGGGACTAATTAAATATATGGGGGTTGATTGTGTAAATCAATGATTCTAATGATGTGGGTTATTGATCCATGGTTATTTAAGATGGGCTAAACCAATGACATAATCCATGGATAGTCCATGGAGGACCAGTAACATGGAAAAGTTCCAAACAGGAGACTGTAGTTGATTCAACATGTGAATCAGAGTACATAGCGGCAAGCGAAGCGGCGAAGGAGGCGATATGGTTGAAAAACATCATCGGAGACCTTGGAGTCATTCCATCCATAAAGGAGCCTGTGGAAATTTTCTGCGATAATGAAGGGGCGGTTGCCTTAACCAAGGAACCGAGAGATCATGGTAGATCCAGGCATATCGACAGAAAATACCACTTCATAAGACATCAAGTAGAAGAAGGACACATCGTGGTGAAGAGGATATTGTCAGAAGACAACCCAACAGATCCCCTTACAAAGGGACTGACTAGGGTTAAGCACTTGCATCATGCAAGGGGTAGCTAACGGACGATATTAGTTTTAGTAATTAGATAAATCGAAACTTGTAATAGCTAAATTGTAATTGACGTTTGATGATTAAATAAAAGGACTTTTATTTATAAGTAAAGTTACTGTCTTCTGTCAATTATTTAATATTGTTTCACTTTGCATGTTTTGACTTCCAGAATACTAAGAATTATTCAAATTGTCCACAGTCGATCATACGTTAGAAGTAAGTATGAAAGAAGACTGCCACGAGTTGGCTTGTAGATTGTCTAAGAAGTTAGACAAAGCAAAAGTTTGCTACACCATTCATGAGTGCTCCTAAAATAAGATTTGAGTATTGGATTCAACCTGCGCTCACCTGAATTACTTCATGGAATTTATCACGAGTAATTGTGAGACGATAATATCATATAATCTTCAAACAAAGACATATGAGTTGTTGACTACGAGTTGGTTGAACACTGATGGCATGAAAATGCATCAGTAACTTGATGTTATAAAACGTGTCGTTGTGCATGATTTAATAAGTAGTTAGTACAAGCATATAATGTCGAAGTTTATCTATTCCTTTTATACTAAGGGGATTAAAAGCGATATCTTGGGCCCCTCGATGATTCTGTTTTGACTATGTGTCGGGCCCGGTCAGAACTAAATTGATGTGTTCAGCTATGTTCTATGTCAGACGAATCGGAAATCAGGAAACAAATTTCAGGACAATAAGTATGACTATGTTCTTTGTATTCATCCGCATAGATATCTTGAGAACATAGGAATATATGATCCCTTATCTGAAGGACGCGTCACTGACTAGGTCAGAATTCGACAACGGCTTTTGAAAGGTTACGATTGTTGTCGGATCCTGAAGTCACATTGGCAGCTATAGTAATTAGACTTATCCAAGTGGGAGACTGTTGGATTTGGTGTCTAAGTCCATAACTATAACTGGGATGTACTTGACCCGATTGTAGCATGGTCCTTTTGGGTTGCCTTCACCAGTGCAATTTGATAAGATGGACTTTTGAGAATAAGGTTATTTATGATTTATTAATATATTAAAAGTATAATATATTAATATGAAATCATATTATTTAATTAGTATTGATCAAGAATTAATTTGGAATTAATTTTGTGATCAAAAGGGACTAATTAAATATATGGAAGTTGATTGTGTAAATCAATTATTCTAATGGTGTGGGCTAATGATCCATGGTTATTTAGGATGGGCTAAACCAATGAGATAATCCATGGATAGTCCATGGAGGTTAACCCATGGATCCTAAGTAATATGAAAGGTCATTAGGGTTTACAAAGTATAACCCTAGCATTTGCCTATAAATAGAACCCTCTAGAGACAAAATCGGTTGCCACAACCTTCTTGGAGAGTGATATTGATTTTGTGCAAATAACTTATTCTTTCAAGCTTCCTTTTGCATATTGGTGTTTGTGAACCATTAGAGGCATCACACTTGGGGTGCTTAAGATTTCAAAGGTCAAGAACTACAAGTCCTTCTAAGAGGTAAGTAATCTAACTAGTTGTGTTGTTCATTTGACAATTTGTATGCTAGTTAGGAGAATGCTTTGGAAAAATTGAAAATACATGTATAATTAGAGAAAACATAGATCCAAAGCATTTAGGGTTGCATGTGCACCATAGGAGTGTTATAGTGCTCAAAAACCCAACACTTCTTACTTTCTGTGGGAACCATCCCGGGACATAGAGCTACTAGATCACTAAACCTAGTAGTGTAGGCTACTATGTCGGAGCCTGTCATGGTAAGGCTAAGTTCCTCCTCCAGTTTCTGTACCTCGCCCCTCGGGAAGTACTCCCCTATCATTAGTTCTTTTAATTTCTCCCATCCCATTGAGTTAGCCACTATGAGTGTAAGTGACTTGACATGGCTATTACACCATGTGAGGGCTCTATCATAGAACGTGTAGGCAGCAAATTTCACTTTGCTTCCTTCAGGGTAGGAACAGATCTCGAAGATCGACTCCGTTTTCTTGAACCATTGCGATAAAGTAATGATTCATCCACTCCCATTAAAGGTCTTGGGTTTGCAGTTGGTGAAATCTTTGTATGAACACTCCCTAGGGTGTCCATGGCTATCCCCATGATGCGAGTTAGTACCGGTTCCATCGCCACTAGTTCCACTAGCGTTGATTTGGGTCATGGCTGCTGCTACAGTCACGCTCACTACAGCTTGGAAAACTATAGGATCGAATTGCGGTGGAGGCGGCAGAGTTGGAATTATTGGAGGATTGTTATTGACACGCCTAATTGATTTCCGTGGCGGCACCTTTTAGCTATAAAGTTTATAAAGATGAAAATGATGGTAAGGCTTTATTAGTGATTAAGAATCGGATGCCTTTGAACTAAGTTAAACTACTTCATCATGTGTTCCCTAAGGAGTTTATAATAGAAGTCTACCACAAGTAATAACCTGCAAAGTAATAATATGAAATTGGATAATAATTTTTCAAAGAGGATAAGATGAATGTCGATTCATTGGTATATTATATGCATAGAGTTCAGAAAATTTGACCTTGAAGTAGGTTTACAACATACCAACTTAACTAGAAAACTTCGACAACATATCGACCTATCGAAAATGAAATCTCGAGTTCGAACCATAAACATGAAAAATAACACTAGTGTATATACATAGACTTATCCTATATCCAAAAGAGTGAGTAGGGTATGCCCTACTCGCGAAGAGTGTGGTTATGCTTCGTACTAGTTTCAGCCCTGGATTCAGCCAACTGGTGTTCTGTTTCAAACACGTGCCTTTCTAATGTTATTTAGCGTTCTCGAAGTTTCCTAACCTCGGCTTTGTTTGATGTTAGTTCCCTCTGTAGGATCTCGGTGTGATTCCTGGTTATCTCCTGGTCTTCGTTCAGGTGGCGGAGGCGAACTGTATTGACTACAGTGGTTGCACCAACCTCCATGAATCGGTTGATCGCTGCTCTTTCTTTCTCATCGTTGTGAGCAACTCGATGTACTATTACTGGGAGGGCTCTGTCTACTGATCCTCCCTCATCAAGGTTGTAGAAGCTCTGGTCCCCGTCATAGGGAAGATGATGACCCTGTTCATAACTCCACCTCTCTAAGTTTACTACCCACTGAGGTGTCGAACCTTGGAAATTCTGTCGGGAATTGGGAATTTGGGCAACTTGAGGTGGATCATAGACTTCTGGTTCTGAGTTAGAATCTTCCTGAATTTCTTTTTCATCTTCTTCCTCGAAGTCTTCTTCTATTGGGGCCACAGGGTCGTCTTCTGGTTCCTCTTTGAGCCATCCTCTGTTCCCCTGATTGGGAAAGTACGGGTCTCCCGGTAGATGAAATCCAGCCATGATATCTATGTGAGAATATGGGTGTAAGAGATATTAATAAATCTATAAACGGTGTTAACGTTCTATAAATACTCCTATAGTATTTAAATTTATGCTAAGTGCTAGTGTTCCTTTGTAGTAAGAGTTGGTAAGTTTTTAGACTTGTTACAACACTACGACCATTCCTAGGCATATGCTAATCACCTATCGAACATATATAGTTGATCAGGCTATATTCATCCTAGACCTGATTATATATCTCTAGGCCTACTCGTACTGTTCAACAATCATAATACTTTTGTTTTGTTCTGGTTAAAATACTGATCTAGTATGTATGTATGTATACTTTTATCATAATATTTATTTATTTTAAAAGTATAACTCTTGGTCATAGTGTTTTTATCCCATTGTGTTTAAAGTTGTATATCTTTTATGGGTTGATATACTTAGTTCACTATAAATAATGCTCTTATACCAATCTGTCACACCCCCAAACCTGAACGGCGGAAACGTTCTGGGGCGGATGGCGTCATGTATAGTATCATAACAATGAATAATAGTAAAACAAGCAATAACATCCATAGTATTGAAAATATAGTTATTACATTTGTGTTCTTAGAATTGATTGTATGACACCAAAATGTATAGCAAAAATAAAAGATGAGTCTTGAATGTGCTCCGTCTTCTCAAAAACCTGTGTGAATGTACCTGTCTACTGGTTCCCCGAGAATACAAGTTACTTTGAAAAGATAGTATAAACATTTAAGTTGGTGAGTTCATAAGCATTTAGAATTAGAATATGACTTTGTTTCATGAAAATGTTAGTATGTTTCTCTAGAAAATCCAATATTTTCTATAATAAATAAAATGTAGTCTTAAGACCAAAATGTTTGTATGTTATTGTACTCTGAAGTAGTATAAGTGTATGTCTTCCATAAATGTATGTTTTATTTGCTAGAAAATAAAGTACTGCACTTGTATGAACTCTGTTGTGTATTAGTGCTGGAAAATAATTATAGGTAGTTATGTTACTTAAAATAAAACCACTAAAGTAATGTTTGTTTTGTAAACCAAAATGTTTAGTTAATGCTTAATGTGAATGGGATTATAACCATACTGAACTGACTAGTGGCCTACACGACGTTCTTCAGGCGTCGGAATGTTATGACATTTGTCACCCGTAGACCTGCCGGTCCAACTGTAGCTAACAGTCGAGGTGCAGGATTGTCAGTCCCGTATAGATCTATACACAAATTCACGCTCTCCCTCCAGGAGACTCTGGTTAGAAAATAGGACTTTAGCATGTACCTTAGTAGGTACCATGAAGTACTGGCTCACATCTTAGTATTAACTCGTTTACGTATAGTGTGTATATGTTTTCTTGTTCTTGTAACTGAATAATGTACTTGTAATGAAAAGTAATTTGTACTTATGTATTGGTTCATGTAATGCATTACTGAGCTAGAAAATTGTGTAAATGGATCTCAAAACTCTACCTATTATAGTTTACAAGTGTTATGTTTTTAATGAAAATGATTAAAGAAATGCCCCTCTTTGCTCCGCCATTTTACAAAAAGGTTAGAAATTGTTATTGAAACAAGTTTTATACTTATATATATATATATATATATATATATATATATATATATATATATTTATATATATATATATAGATATATATATATATATATATATATATATATATATATATATATATATATATATATATATATATATATATATATATATATATATATATATATATATATATATATATATATATATTTATATATATATATATATATATATATATATATATATATATATATATATATATATATATATATATATATTGCATGTATAATTGTAATTTAAAAGACCGTCGGACCAGCATTCCTATCCTAAGCCCACAACCAAATAAGGAACAAGATTTAAGGCAGCAACACTGATACTAAGCCTGTTAAATCATATATATATATATATATATATATATATATATATGAATATAGTTTGATAAAAATGATAATTTAAGTAGTTGAAAAGCAGTTTAAAATGGTTTGAGAAGTTTATATAACATTAAATATCTTGAAATGATTTGTAACCATTTTTAAGTATTAACATAAATACTTTGTGTTTGGCTTGTATTCCCCCCCCCCCCCCCTAAAAGCATTCAAAAATGGTAAAACATAGGGGTATGAACTCACCTTAAGTGAGTGACCGAGTGAAGATATGGTGTAGTAGAGTTAATTCCACAAGTTAGAACACGTAACAAAACCGAATCCTAATAGCATTTCACGCAATATATATGTATATAATTAGCGAATATAGTGGTAAACATGTTTATGGAATAGCCTAAGATGTAAGAATCACTTACAAATAGGAGTACTAGAAGTGAAACGCAAGGGAGATAGGTGTTTTCGGCCACCTATGGGTTTTCGGTCACTTGATGATTCAAGTGGTGTTCTTTGTGTTCTTGGTGAACACTACGAGATCAAGGTGTTTTCGGTTGGAGTTAAGGAGATTGGATGATGATTATCAAAAGGTATGATGAACACTTGGTGAATTTAGCATGATCCTATGAAGATTCAAGTGAGTTTCGTATGATACTTGAGAGAAAAGTAAGGTTCTCGGTTTGTGTTCTTATGAGAAAAAGATGTGTTTTCGGTTCGAAAGTTTGACAATGAGTTTACGGCCGAAAATGGTTTGCGGTCGAGAACGAGGCATCAGGCGAGGATTGCGGTCCGAAGAGTTTACGGCCGAAAATAGTTTGCGGTCTGAGACAAGTGGCCTTTTGCGAGGGCTTTCGGTCCGTAGGCTTACACTCATGCGAGGGTTTTCAGTCCTCGCATTTGGTTCATTATTTTGCAATACTTATAAATTAAAAGGGTTTAGCCATATCATAACTTTGGATAAGCTTCTAATAATTAAATAAATCAACGACTGTGACTTTTATTTGACCAGTTTTGACTTTTACCGGCTTGAAAATAACGGGTTGTCAGAGATGAGTACTACAACTTTCATTTTGACTCCATTGGCTATTTTTCAATTTATTTTTAATTTTATATTTTTAAAGTGATTAGATTGTTAAACCCATATAAAAATCATAACTCTTTAATACGAATTTCATTCTCGGCTGTCTTTATATCGACAAAATTGTATTCACGAGAGCTTCGACTCTCGTTTACATTGTTTTGGCTAACACTCAATACATTTTGATTTTGAATTTTGTGTCACACACTGTTGCGATGAAATTCAAAAAATTGTAACTTCCTCATACGAAGTCAAATTTAAGCGTTCTTTATATGCACGCTCTTACTTGTATGAATACTAAGTCTTTTGTTCAAATTACTTAAGTCAATAAACAACATATCTCCAATTCACGTTCCACGACACGCTTTGCAATATAGGGATGAACACAAAACTTCGAACAATCATAACTTCTTCGTACGAAGTCATATTTAAGCGTTCTATATATGTACGGATATCACATTGACGTCTACTACACGATTATGATGATTATTTTGGCTAAAAATTAATATATTTCTACTTTGAATTATAGAAACAAACGGTTTATATTAATTCCTACTGAATGGTGAAAACTGGGTGTTACAGCGTTTTAAACTTAATCTAAATTTCATGTCTTTTATAATAAATAAGAGTTTTATTAAAATCACTAAAGTAACGTCAAACTATAATATTATATCAAACTTTATATATGATATTACTTTTTGAAATTTAACGTAATATGTTGATATTATGTTTTATGCATGATAAATGAGATTTAAAACATAATTATCATCACCTTGGTTTTGGTTTCTCAAAAATATGACTTTTTAACATAAGATGTATAAAATGAGTTTATAAAATAAAATGAGTTTTATTCTACAAATTCATTAAGTTCAAAGATTTTTTATTAAAATACTATAATCGGTTTTTAAAGCTTTTAATGATTAAACTATAAATATATGATATTAGTTTATAATTGATCGCGACTAACGGTTAATAAAATGAAGTTATATTTGGAACCAAAAAAACCTTATATATGAATTATGTTTTTACAAACGGTATCGTGAATTATTGGATGCATCCAATATTCACGATACCATGTTTTTATAACCATATTTGTAAAACATAAATAAAACATTTTCTTAAAAAGGCAACTCAATGTCGTCCTTTTGAACAACACCCGCACGTCATTTGTACTGTATTTGTGAGCGATGGATCACCTAACCACTTGGATTTTGTCTTATGATGTTCGTGTTGGATTTTATTCATAAATGGTATATAATAAACTATGAGTTTAGCGATCGAAGGATTTTTATATGAATAAACTTAAAATCATTTTAACACACCAAGGATCATTTTGCAAAGCATGGAAAGATTAAATGAACCATGGAAAAGAAAACAACCATAACCTTTGAAGACTTTGATTCTCATGGGAGATTGAAAGTTAATGAAGTGAGGCAAAAACGCCAAAGCAGAAGCTCTCTATAATGTATCCACCAAGCAAGAGTAAACCACTTCATGATGTTAGTCTTCACTTGTAACTAGCTCTTTTAAGCCTTAAAGACTTATACCAAATAAGCCTTAAACGGAGAAGCAACTAAAGACCTTAACTCTACACTACACCATGCAAGAGAGGAGAGGGAACAGTGCAAATATGCTCTCAGTTTTGGGGGAGAAAAGAGAAGAAGAATAGTTAAAAAAAACTAGCTAGTTTTGTCATAACACTTCCTTTTATACTTAAGCATATGAAGCAAGGACCACACCTTAATTAAATGTGCAAGTGTGCTCTTGTAAGAAAGCATGGGTTCAAGACAAGTCAAACAAGCCAACTTCCCATCACTTGGAGGGACCTACGGTTTTGGAGAGGAATATGGGATCTTGGGGTGTTTATGACTCAAGCCTATAACTAGCTAGTTACATGTGCCAACTAGATGTGCACTAAGGGTCCAAATAATTGTACATGACATATATATTTATATCATATGAATATAACTAGTTTTTGTTCTTTTTTATTATCATTTACTAGAAATAACAATTCTCAATTGTTGTTAAAATATTATTTTCATAAAATAATAATTTTCAAATTAAATAGAAGTGTTGATTATATTTATTAATAATAAATCAGTAGTAACTTGCTATAAGGTGTGACCCTATATGATCATATGTCATTAGAAAATATTATTCTAAAATGACTCTAATGTATAAAGTTTTTTTAATCTCCCACTTGCACAAGACTCATAATAGATTGATATAAACATTGGTGAACGTCTAACAACATTTCACTTCCTCCAATAACACAGGACGATGAATGTCATTCATCATCATCAAATACCTAAAAGATCAAAGCTACAATTGATTTATAATGTAAGTTTATCACTTATCCCTTTTTTAAAAATATCTTTTTGAACATGAGACATGTTTGATCCCATATATGCCTCAGATCTCTATTGCATAGGTATCCTTTTTTCCAAAAGATTTCCGATCAAATCATCTAGTTTCAGGAACATGTGTAATCGGAATATAACTTGGTTAAAGAAATCGTGAGTACACCTTGTCCATCAAAGGAAAACGCTAGTGGTTAGGTGACATTTTTCCCACTAGTTGTTACAAGTGACGTACGAGTGCCTTCAAAGTGGACGACATAGATTTGCGTTTAATAAGGGGTCTTTATTGTTTTTACAATTCTAGTTTAATAAAACATATGATATCATGGTTATTGCATTTATCCAATAATTCATGATATATTTTTATTAAAATCACATTTTATAGAAATGTTCTTTTATAAAATCCAATTTTATATAATCGACGCGATCAAATTTTAAAATGAATATCTATTATTATGTTTTGACGTTTGAGCGCTGATGGTGTATGGGGACCAGCCAATACATGAAGATGGGCCATCACCCTCGGAAAATAATTAAGAACTAAAATAACTAGCCCAAATAAAACAAAGGCGGTAGCCAGTGACAAAGACAAATCGATCAAGCATACCGAGCAGCACTTAACTATAGCAAAAAATTATCTGTATCGATTCTTAGGTAACATGCCAATAAACATGGAAAAAAGCAATATTATTATACTGAAGACTTCTACCATTGCAGCCCTCAGACAAAGAGAATATCTAATTGGAAAAGAAACAACCCGGACCAAGACACACACACACACACATATATATATATATATATATATATATATATATATATATATATATATATATATATATATATATATATATATATATATATATATATATACATACATATATATATATATATATATATATATATATATATATATATATATATATATATATATATATATATATGTATGTATATGTATATATATATATATATATATATATATATATAAGGACTCCAAACACGCATCAAAGATGTAGAGTATTCGAAGAACCTAAGCAATTTTACTACTCTTTCTAATTGGCAAGTAAATTAGGCATCGGAGAGCAATACTAGGATCCATCCCTCAGTATCGCCTTCTAACCTACTGTTGTCCATCTTTGCAGCATGCATTCTAGATTGCTCATTAAGGTAAGATCATTTTTTTGGTGCTGTCAAGCATCCGAAAGGCCATGTAGCAACATTGACGCCATCTGTATACCACAATGCAAGATAAAAATCAGCCTTTGCGTACCTCGTCAAACTCGCCTTTCAGCCCCATAAACCTCATACCAGAATTTACCCTAATCATTATAGTGGCACCCAGTGCGGTGCTAGTAATGATAACTTTGTCCCTAACTGTAGGGTAAAGTTCATCCCAAGTACACATGCAGGGAAATGAAGAGCCAAAAAGGAAATCGACGACCAAGGGAAAAAAGCAAGACAAGCAGGATATGTGACAATAGAAACAAATTTATGGTACAAGTCATGTCACCATTATTACAGCAACACCTAACAACTACGACAACCCCAACACAACAAAATGTGATACCGTACATACCATTGACACTCCCATTCCCATACTCACGTTATCAAGCGTCCTGTAAGTCACATTCCCAACAAACCTACATTCCACAAACAATCCCTGGATGTATCGTCCTGAATTTTGAACCCAAAGTTTTAATTTTTGTTTATTCAAATATATCAGAGTATAGTTATATAACTTATATTATGTAGAAACATGGTGTGAATGCACGTGTGTAGTTACATTTATGTAGAAACATGGTGCGAATGCACCTATAATACTATAACTTGTTAATCTCTATGACAATCTGATAATGAAAGATCGATCTTTCGCTAATCCCAATGAATATTGAGAGTTCTATCAAATAAGGATCAGTCAGGCAAGATAGTTGAGAGGCAGGACCATTTCGGCATATAGCCTTTCTGAAATCCAACAACCAAGCCAACATGACCATTCTAGACACCTCTCCTGTAAGTACATCAATTAGTATTATAACCGGAATTACTGATAAGAATTATTTATTCATTCATAACAACAACTATGGATATAAATAGAAGTTACACATAAAACGTAGTAAGTGTAACCTAACTTATAGGAGTTTTTAGCGAAAACCGGGAAATTACGCGGGCAGAACTCCGATTCGAGAATTCTACTTGTCGGGCTCTTATATACTTCATAGCCTAGCTGAATAGTCTAAATCCTAAGGAAATATTCAGATTTTGGCTCTAGAAAGTTCACAAAGAAAGATTGTGAATTGTGAAGAAGAATTAGGGGGGGGGGGGACTGGTGCTATTTATAGGCAGACTTTAACCATGCGCACCACGCCTTTCAAGGTGTGTGTCGCGTGCTTAAGCTGACAACTCCCCTTCCGTTTTTTTCCATGTGTCAAATTCTCTGTGGTCCGCGTTGCCACCTTCTAGAAGCGTGTGTCGTACGTACGTGCGCGAAGCGCAAAACGTGAATTTTGTAAATTTCGTAACTTCTTCATACGAACTCCGTTTTCAACATTTTTCAATTGCACGCATAGCTATTGACAAGTACTAAAACTTTCATTTTGACTCCATCGACTAATTCTTATTTTATTTTTTAAGTTATATTTTTAACAGGCATAAACTGTTAAAACCCGTATAAAAATCATAACTCTTTCATACGACAACGGGCCCCACCCAATATACATAACGGGCCCCGCCCAATATACATGACGGGGCTCGCCTAACATACATAACCATATTATGCATATATAGACTATGTAACATCTCAAAAATCAAGGTAAAATTTTCATTTTTGAAATCAATCCAAAAACCATAAGTGTTTACAAAACCTAGTTTCTAAATGTCATAAACATGAATCAAGGTATCTTAAGATCAAAATCTCATAAAAATCCTGGAGGATGTGCATGATCAAGCCTTCATCTAGCCCTTGTCCTCTGAAGTACCTAAAACCATACCAATAAAACTATAAGCCAAAGCTTAGTGAGTTCCCCCAAACTACCACACACAACCAAACAGATAATAACATAATTATATGAGCCTCAACCTGAGTAGACCGCCTCGTAGGGCCTACAACCTATCTAGGCTGCTCTATGGGCCTTCGGCCTAACTAGACTGCCTCGCAGGGCCTACAGCCTATCCGAACCGCCCTCTGGGCCTTCAGCATGACTGGACCGCCTTGTAGAGTCTACAGCCTATCCAGATCGCCCCGGGTATTTTGGCCTTCAGTACAAAGCTGGACTGCCTCAACCTAACAAACCATAACATGTTGACATATACAATAACAATCAATAACGAACAAGTACAGGTAATCATACAGATCTACCAGTCTAACAAATAACCAGTAATCACAGGTAACGATACAGATCTTACAGTCTATCACATAACATCATCCAATATACTAGGACACATAATTAGTAGGTGGGCATTGGTGCCTTCACCCATAAGTACAGTGAGGAAAACTCACCTCACAGGTGGAAATATAGCTGAACAGATCACTGCTCCAAATGTTGTCCCTACCAGTCACCTACACAATAAATAGTGGCTTAAACTCAAACTACCATTCAAATTACTCAAAATACTCCTAAGTCATACTTCGTCAACTTCCTGGTCAAAGTTCAAAGTCAATAAGTCAAAGGGTACATACAGGCTGAGTACGCCCCAAATACTCAGTCATTATGCAAGGCATAGTGACACCCTTCCCTGGTTACAAGGTTCTTCATCAGTATGTGCCGCTTACTCTAAGGTACATCCGACGTAGTTACGTCCATAACAAACTCTTCTTTAAGTGCTTATTCCATTAAGATCTCACGTCCAGAACTCAGATCTAGTCCCAAATATCATTCTAAGTCATAAATTTTACAACTTTATGTCTTTTTATGGTTAAAAGGAGTCCAAAAACCAAAACCCTAACTTAATACACAAACCCAAGCATCATAACTCTTGGATGGAGGGAAGAAAGGGACCAAGATCACATTTTTATGGTTCCTAGCACTCAAAACATCTGAAAGGATAACTCTTATGGTTAAGAGTAAACCATACTCATGAATACCAAGATTATGGGACCAAATACATAAAAACTTATGAACTAGCAAGATCTAAGGAAACATTCATCAAGTTCATATTTATACCTTCTGGAGGTTGCTTGCAAGGTGAAAAACTCAAATCTATAAGGCTTGAAGCTTTCCAAAAGCACTCCAAAGATCTTCTTCGTTCAAGGATGGACACCAAACACACAAATGACTCAAAAACTCACAAATGAGCACGAGGGTCTGCAATGGATTGATTTGGGAGGATGGAGGCTGGAGATGGGAGGGATTATGAGAGTTAAGGTTGCTTAAATAGGGCTTCGACCCTCAAAATTAGGGTTTGCTCACCAGCCTAGTACGCCCTTCATACGCTGTGAGTACGCCATACGCAATCACATGATTCCATGTTCATTTTAATGAGATATGACATGCGTACGCCCCAAGTACGCATAGCATAAGGACCATTTTTGCAAGAAATTTATACTTTCGGTCGAAAAAGGAAAATACCTGATGTCTGGGTGTTACAATTCTCCCCCACTTGAATTAGACTTCGTCATCGAAGTCCGATGCTGTGAATAACTTCGGGTATTGCTCTCGCATCTCTGCATCGGGTTCCTAAGTCCATTCGGAACCTTCCGATGCTACCACTGAACTTTGACCAATGGGACCACCTTGTTGCACAAGGCCTTCATCTTCCTATCTAAAATCGCCATTGGCCTCTCAACATATTTCAGGCGATCATCAACTTAATTATCGTCCAAAGGAACCATTGTTGAATCATCAGCCACACACTTCTGAAGCTGTGAAACATGGAAGGTGTTTTGAATCTAACTGATCTCTTTAGGCAGATCCAGTCGATAGGCCACCCTGCCTGCCCTGGCAACTACTCGAGACGGCCCGATGAATCGGGCCCCAACTAGCCCCACTTCCTAAAGTGTATTACACCATTCCAGTGTGATACCTTTAGTAAAACCATATCTCCGACCTAGAACTCCAACTCGGATCGACGTATGTCAGCATAACTCTTCTGCCGACTCCGAGTTGTCTGCAACCTCTGCCTAATCTGTTGGGTAAGCTCTGTCATCGGAAGGACCACCTCGGTCCTTCCCATAACTCTGTGACCGGCCTCCCCCAACAAACTGGGGTATGAAACTTCCTCCCATAAAGAAGCTTAAATGGCAACGCACCAATACTTGAGTGATAGTTGTAGTTGTAAGAAAAATCATCCAGAGGAAGGTACGAGTCCCAACTCCCACCGAAATATATAACATAGGCTTTCAACATATCATCGAGTGTCTAGATGGTCTGCTAGCTCTGCCAGTCGGTCTGCGGATGATAAGCAGTACTAAAGTGCAATCTCGTACCTAGTTCCTCGTGGAACCTCTTCCAAAATCGAGAATTAAACCAAACATCTCGATCAGATACAATGGAAACCGAACACCATGACGAGCAACAATCTCATGAACATACACATCGGCCAATTTCTCAGCCGAGGAGCTCTCCCAAATAGTTAGAAAGTGTACACTCTTGGTCAGATGATTCACAATAAACCATATTGCATCACACCCCTTAGTTGTCCTAAGTAACTTGGTGATAAAATCCATGTTGATCTGTTCCCATTTCCACGCGAGAACCTCTAAAGGTTGCAATTTGTCGTTCAGCCTCTGGTGCTCGGCCTTGACCATCCAACAAGTCAGGCACCTCTCAACGTACCAAACTATCTCCCTCTTCATGCACGACCACTAGTAACTAAGTCTCACATCCCGATACATCTTTGTGGCTCCAGGATATATCGAAAATTTGGACTTATTTACCTCCTCCATCACATTCTGCCTGACCCCGCCAAAATCTGGTACCTAAACCCGACCACACCGAGTCAACAATCTGCAGATATCGGTAGAAAACCTGTCAATCTCACCCCTGATTCTCTCATGCTTCCAACTTTCCTTCTTGATTCGCTTGGCTTGAGCCTCCTTGATCAAATCCAGAAGCGGCGAATCGATAGAAATCATCATATATAAGCCCCAAACAGATGTGCTAGCCGACTTGTGGCTCAAAGCATTAGTGACCACATTCATTAAATAAACCTATGATAATACCCTGCTAAACCCAGAAAACTCTTGATCTCCGAATGAGACTTCGGGTCCTGCCACTGCATAACTGCCTCAATCTTTGCCAAGTCGACTAGAATCCCGTTCTGGTTAGCGAGGTGTCCCAAGAATTAGACCTCCTGTAACCAGAACTCACACTTCTAGAACTTGGCATAAAGCCTTTCCCTCCATAAAACTCCCAGCAGCTCTCGAAGGTGCTCCTCATGTTGCTCCGTGGTCTTGGAGTAGACCAAGATATCATCGATAAAAACAATGACCGATTGATTGAGCATCGGTCTACATACCCGATTCATCAAATCCATGAATGTTGTCGGCGCATTGGTGAGCCCAAACGGCATCACCACGAACTCGTAATGACCATAACGAGTTCAGAACATTGTCTTCTCCACGTCCTCCCCCTGACTCTCATCTGATGATACCCTGACCTCTAATCGATCTTGCAGAACCAAGATGCACCCTGCAGCTGATCAACGAGGTCATCAATCCATGGAAGTGGGTAACGTCTCTTCACCGTTAACTTGTTTAACTCCCGGTAATCAATGCACATCCGGTGTGAACCATCCTTCTTCTTAACAAACAAATATGGTGCTCCTAAAGGCGAACTGCTAGGTCTGATAAACTGCTTGCCCAACAGCTCCTGAAGCTGAGAGGACATCTTCTGCATCTTTGGTGGTGCTAATCGGTACGACTCCTTAGCAATCAGTGTTGCACCAGTGATTATATCGATCCTAAACTCCACTTGCCTCGCGAGAGGCACACCGGGGAATTCCTCCGAAAATACATCTGGAAACTCTTTGACTACAGGCATATCCGAAACTAAAACCCCCTTCTCTACCCGAGTGTTAACTACATACGCGAGATAAACCATACACCCATGTTGTAGATAATGTCAAGCCCTGGCAGCAGAACAAAAGGCTTATCTAACCCTGGTGTCATCGCTATAAATAGTCAGTTCTACCCACTTGGGGTTCAAACCACCACCCGCTGCACCTCAAAATTTATCATGGCACCAAACCTGCTCAACCAGTCCATCCCTACTATCACGCATACATCCCCCATAGGGATAGGGATCAAATCGATCGGGTAAGACACCCCAAAAATATTCAAGGTAAAATCCCGAAAAACACTCGATGCAGAAACCCAATGCTCATCGGCGATGGAAACTCGCAACAGGCACTCCAACTCTCCAAAAAACATATCAAAACTCCTAATGAAGGACTAAGACACAAAGGCCGATTCGCACCCGAGTCAAAAAACACAAGCGCAGGCAAGGAGTTCACTAAGAAGGTACCTAATAGAAATATAATCATAAGCATATAATAAAATAACTTGAAAGAATCATAAATGAAAACATACCATTAACGACGTCCGACACCGCCGTTGCCTCTTCTGGCGTGAGCTGAAAGGCATGCACCCTGGCCTTCGGGGCCTCAACTCTCCCCCGTCGTCCATCTGTAATCCTCAAATTAGTCGGGGTTCGTGCCTGCACCGGCCTGGAAGAAAGAAAAGGACAATGGGCCTTCACGTGCCCCACCTGGTCACAATGGTAACAAACCCAATACCTCATGCACCTTCCCACACTTGCCACAAATGTGGCCCCTCTGACCTCTAGATCGTAAAACAATGGGCTTGAATCGCTTTGTTGCAGGCTATGGCTGCATCGGAAACTGCCTCTCCTCCCTCTTTTGGATCTCAATCTCAATCTCCTACCTCCACGTGGCATCCTGAAGCTCGGAGAGGGTACTGTAACGATGGGTAGACATAAACTATTGAATCACAGTCTTGAGCATGATCAAGTACCGTGTCATCTCGGCCTACTCTAAGGCAGAATACTTAGGACAGAAAAGATCTCTCTCAATAAACATCTTGGTGATCTCAGTCACCAATATTGACGTCTTCTCAACGCCAGATACTCCTGAGCCAACCTCTCTCTCTACCAAGGGAACATACTCCGTGCAAAACATCTCCAGAAACTACCCCCAAGTAGCAGCAACCCTCTACTCCATAGTATAATAACCTATAACCATGTTCCACCAGTCCTTCAAGCCCAGAAGAAGAAGGTTCAGGGTGCACCTGACCTTGCACCCTGAACCTTCTACTCCTCCGGGTAGAAACAAGTGAAAAAGCAACCCTCTACATGTTGCTGAAGTCCCGATACTGGAATGAACCTCTCCCCTGAACCCCCGCAGCAGCAACAGTTGCGGTACATGCAGCAGCAACAGACTTAGACACAAAAGTGTATCACTTGTCGATCAGCTCAATCATCGTGGTATTGATAGACCTAAAAACCTCCGGGATGGCACCCCGAACATCCGTAGCCACCTTAGTGGTGACCAACTCGCAAATGTCATTATCTATCGATCTTAGCCTCTCCGGGCCGCCAGCTCTTGATCTAGAACATCTTGTGTACACCATACTGAAAATGAACCAAAATATATCATAAACGCCACAATTCATGCTATTACAACCATTACAGAAAACTAAACCCTAGGGGTTTGTGACTACCTTACTACACGTATGGGTCATGTGCTTCCAGTAGTATGGGCCCATACGACCTTCCACACCTACCCGTATTTGTCTCAAAGGATTGTCACAGATCACCCAAATACAAAACCCCACGACTATATATATATATATATATATATATATATATATATATATATATATATATATATATATATATATATATTGTTATGAAATCAACCACAAACAAGTAATCCTTATTTTTGTTCGTTCTTTCATTTTAAATTTATAAATTTGATTAACTATGCATTTTTGTTGTATTTTCCTTATAATTTTAATACACAAGATTAATATCCATGTGTTTATCATCTTTCTAAATCCTATAAATAGTTGTGAAGAGTTATATTCTTCTCATGTTTCTTATTTTCTTTATAAACATAGAAAGTTTTAAATGTTATGATTATCTATCCTCCAAAAGAATGTTGTCTTAGAATCACTAAATTAAGAATGAATCATTTTCAATGATCGATATTTTTACACATTTCTTAAAATAGCATTGTACTTTGCAATTTCCCTTGAGTTCCTAACTCCTTAATTTATTATCATATATATTATAACTTATTGTAGATTTGTTTATGAATTGACTTAAACAATTGAATAATTTTTCAAATTAGTAATCTAAACATTTCTGTATAAGTTCCCTCATTGACGACTTAAGCCTGTAACCATAATAAATTTCTTTATTATTTTACTACTTCATTTGATGACCACACATGTATCTTCGTTTTCTTAGAATCATTACACATTTTGATAACAGTGAAAGTACTTTTCATTTCTAAACACTTCTAATACAACCTAGATAATGCGATTTAATTTATCATAACTTTCATCATCTTCATTTAGAAACAATGATTCTCTAAGTATCTTCTTAAAATATGGTTTTATTGTAGTGAGAGTACCCATAATAGTAATTATAGCCTCGAAGATCCTCGATTATTTCGTAATTTACTTTGTAGATGACACTTGTATAGTCTTCACATTTAAGATGTACCAAAACTTTGTTGCCAACCCTTAGTATGTGTATTTTTAGGAACTTACCCTCGACTGCTTATCTTTCATTCGTGATACCTCTTCCCATTTCAGGAAATATCTTTTCCAGACTTAGTAGCCTACCCGAAAATGAGAAATTTGTCTTAAATCTATTTTAATTAAGAGGCGATTTTAGACTTAATGTTGATTTAGAACGCGAATTAAGGATTAGTGTGGACTTAGCACTCAATGCAGTTGGTGCTTCAACAGAACTTAAAACGTTATCTTAAGTAAGAAAATCTCTAACTAGATAATCCTTTTCAACTAGGTAGCCATAGTAAGATAATGATTTCCATGATCCTAATTCCCCCATAATCTCGACGGTAGAACTAGAATTAGGGAAAACCCTAACCTGGTTATAGCTAAAGGATTTGACTCTCTCTTGAGGAGTTAATCCAATATTATCAAAAGGTTTTTCAAGTCACCACCTCTCCAACTATATACTTGTATCTGACTAAGTTCTAATTGAATACGACACAAGTTGAATTTCAGGGCAAAATTCTTTCAACTGGGGAAGACTATGACAACCGTCAAAAGTTGAGTCGGTTCTAGATTTGGCTAAGCTCAGTTGCACATGTAGGCATGCCATATTCTATACTTAGAAACTAGAAACTAAGTTATGACCTACTAGAAACTTGGAAACAAGTAGAAACGAGGAATAGTGCATTCAGATTTCCCATTGGTACGTAGATTTTACATCTAATTTAACTGTAACAACTATCAAATTCAAGTTATTCCTTGACTCGATCCTTTTTGTAGATTCATATAGACACAACATGCACTTTACCTAATAGAATAAAGTAGGTGAGAGTCTCGTACGAACTTAAGTTAAAGTTGAAAACTAGGACTAGTATACTTGATTCTTCAATTTCACTAGAATCTCGGAATCACTACATAGAAATATCAATAAACCGACAAAAACAAATTTCAAACATATTTCTAACTGGAAAAGTGTTATGAAACCCTAAGAAAATTTGAAGTCTCAAAAATTCAATTTAATTTGATATCCAAAGATTTATTAAATCCCAAAACCCTAAAAGCCCCAAAAATCTAAATTTTTATAGGTTTAACATTTAAAATTTTATAAAAATTGTTGTGAACTTTATAATATTTATTTAAAACAATCAAAAAGTTGAAAATGTAAGCAAAGAAATAAAAGTTAAGCCATTAACATTATTCCTAATTATTAGGTTAAAAATCAAGAGTTTATGACATGAAAATTTGATAAATCTATACGTTATAAATTACGCAAATTTATAAAATTGAAGAAATATATATATATATATATATATATATATATATATATATATATATATATATATATAATGAAATGATGAGAGAGGAGTCTCTCTCTCTCTAAATTTTTGGCCCCTTCTCCCCAAAAAGAGTTTTTTCCAAGTTCAATCATTTTAATCACCTCCAGACTCTTCTCCTTTCCTCACTTCTATATCTAAAATTTATATTTTCCTTCTGTATAGAAAATACAAACTTAGAAGCAAAATCAGAAAGAGAGATTCTTCCATTAGATAATTCATGAGTCTACATACACTTATTTGTTTTGGTGATCGATTATGGTGAAGAGAAACCCTAAAGAGATGACGAGAGAGGTTGGGTATCCAGAGAGACAAAATCTCCCTTTTCTCTATTTTCTTCTCTCTAAAACCCTCATTCTTTCCTTCTATGAATAAGCCCCAAAACCCACGAATTTCCAGCTAAATATCCCTTTATTTTACTCAAAATTATTCATCATTTGAAGTTGCTCTTCAAGGTAAAATCAAATTCCTTACATTTTCTTCACTTTCCTTCCAAAAATTTCAAGTTTTCTTGCATTTTTCTCCCTCTTCTACACCATTCTTTATGTAAACTATATGAATGTTCATACACCCATGATTTTAAGATGATGGTGGTAGGATTCATCCAAAAACATCATGCATGTTGTTTGATGGTGAAATCCAATGATCAAAACTTATGTCAAACTTAAATTTTTATAAGTTTTAAAGATCAAAAACCACATGCATCCGAATTTTCTTCTTAAAGACATCATTTTGAACAAAATAAGTCCATGCATGATCTTTAAACCAACATGCATGTGTTTATCTTCAAGCCTAGATGCTAGATTACCAAAGTATGTTGTTAAAAGCTTCAAACATGCGAATGAAAGATTTTAATCTACAAAAAATATAAAACTCATTCTTTATTCAAATCCAATTTTTCCCAGAATCCCAACAATTAAATAGGATGATCTGGAACAATTTTAGAAAATAAATAATTTTTCTTGAATTATTGTAATTTTTGCAAGGAAATAGGAATGCAAAACAAAAAAAAAAACTTCTTTACGTCAATAAATCTTAGGAAAATTTTGGGATGCCTTATACACATAATTCAGGGCTTCCATTAAGTTTCATGAATTTTCGTGGCTATTTTCTATTTATTTTGATTTTGTTTTTGTTAGACACAAATTAATGGTAAAATCCAGTTATGAGTGTTAAAAATCATTTCTAACAATTTTTGCACCTTTTTGACAGTATGAAACTTTCATAAAAAAGTTCATAGATTTTTCTATAACATTTTCCTCTTTTCCAAGATTTAATGGATGTATAAAGGATTAAACTGAGAAACAAATAGCTACATATATCTAGAATTTATGAAACTTTACCCGGATCTCCTTTACTATATTAAGATAAAATATAAAAAGTTTGACAATTTTTATCTACTGTTTACTAATTTTCATGAATTAAAGGCCTATTTAAGGGATTAAATCAAGGATAAATAGCTAAACTATATTAAAAATCATGAAATATTTCCAGGATATCTCAAATCATATTTATATAATAAATAAAAATTTGTATTATTTTTCATCACTATTTTCTATTTAATTCGAAATTCTTGGAAATAAATACACCTAAATTCATAAAATTTGGTTATACTATTTAAAACTTTTATATACCATTTTTCCCAGCTCTTATAAACTGTAAAACAGTTGCCCAAATGTTTGAGGATTTTTGGAATCTATTTAGTATTGTTCTATAATTTTTGGTTATTTCAGGAGATTTAATGAAAGAAAAATAGTTAGACAGATCAAAAATTTTAAAAAATATTATCTTGAGGCCTTTGACTTCAGTTAAAACTGAAATACAAAGTTTGGGAAATTTTATACTAATTTGATTTATTTCTTGAAAATTTAGTCTTCGGAACATATTCAAAAATGTTAAATTTTAACATTTCAAAAATGGAAATTTTCCACGTAAATTGTTATTTAACAAATTGATTTATGGAATTCTGAAATTTCCAGAAAAATATTGTAACTTATTTAAAACCAAAATTTTGACACATTATTGAAATAATTCTATTATAGAAGTTAAGTATACTAGTATTAGATTTCGATTAGAGACTCACTAGTGTGTAACATCGTTCTAGGCATCGGTAATAGGTCGTGTGGAACTTAGTTCAAGGCATCATTAGCATCATCTCAAAGCATTGTGAGTATTCACAACCCCTTTTTATTGTTTTCATGTTTTGGGGTTGAAAAACATGTCGTAAAATCAAATATGTTCATTGTACTTATTTTAAATTGTATCAAATGTGATTTCTATGTATATGTATGCAAATGTTGATTCATGAGGCCTATATCGCAGTAAGTCCCTAGAATGTTTCATATAACTCATTAAATCTTTTGAGCCGATGCTTATTATGGATAACGCTATTAGGAGGTAGACAACTCATCACTCGCACGGCTCGCGGAGTGCATTTTACTATTTCTATCGACGTGAGCGATACACGTAGATCTCTATAGGGAACACCTCGGTCATTAGGCTTGGGTTGTGAAATAATGGTTTGATCATTATGCACATACAGACTTTATTACTCATTTTAACAACGAACTTTACTACATCATTTTAAAAACATATTTTATTACATCATTTTAGCCACAAACTTTATTACTCATGATGGCAACATACTTTTGTTATGGAAACCTTTTTCAAAATTTGGACTTCCGTGATTTTAAAATGATGTTATGTTATAAACCTGTGAACTCACCAACTATTTCCATAGTTTACCCTCATTTTACATGCTTTTTCTGGAATCATCTAGTAAGTGGCACCTAGAGACACATCACTTGTAGAAGAATTACACGTGTGTTGTATTTCGAATGTATTGTGAATTTATTTTTACAATTGTTCAAAACTTATTGTAAAAAATGTAATGCTTTTTAATACTATGGTTGGTGTTGTCTTTTAACTTTTGCAATGAGACTCGTACTGTTGCACCTCTTGTTTCCGCTGTAGCGGGGTGTGACAACTTCATAAAACAAAGAAAGTATACGGAAGACGCTCAGGCCATCTTAAGATGCAGAGAATGTGATGATGAGTCGTTGCATGCCTTTTTTTACTATTTTAACAAAGCCACACTCAACACCCCATAAGAGAAGACAACATGGTAATAGTCGCGTTCACTTATGGATAACGTCCAGGGGTCCTATTTAAAAACCTATTGAAAATCGCAATAACCAAATGATAAGAATGAAGGAAGGAATATTGGAGAAGGCAAGAAGAACAACGGTGCTAGAATAGGGGAAAAGTCAGGAAACAATGACCACGACAAGTACTGTGAGTTTCATGAATCTACTGGGCATGACACTATCTAATGTACTATGCTCCAACGAGAACTGGAAAACAAAATGCTGTCCGGACAACTCACCGACTTGATAAAAGGACTTCGACCCAAACAATTGGAAAGTATTTCACTAGTCGAGCCAAAAATAAAGAATTCCAGGAAAAATGAAATTTTCTTGTTCATATAACCAGAGCAACCCGAAACAGATCATGAGTGGGACGACTATAAATTCAGGTTTGATGAATGGGATTACAACAACATTAATAAGGGAGTTGAACCCATTGTAATCAGGTGACTCATAGGAAAAAAAAACTATGTGAATGACATTTACAGAGATAATGGGAGATCGAAAGATGTCATGTATACACACTTCTACATACGACTCCTAAGCCACGTTCAGAAGAAGATAGAGCCACATGAAGCACATTTAATAAGTATCGTCGGTCGCAACGTGTGGCCGGAACGAACAATCACGTTACCTCTTACCCTAATAGACTACAACAATGGTAAGAATAACACTAAACCAGTCAGGTTTGTCGTTATTAATGCATCATCGTGATACGACATCATATTTGAAAGAACGAAAATGAGTAATTTTAGGGCCATAACATCAACCATTCATGGTGTAGGCGAGTTTCATATAATATTGGGAGTTGGCACAATATCGACAAAGAAAAACATAGGAAAAATAGAGCAAGGTCAAAACAAGAATGACACATTTAGTGGGCTTGGCAACTCTGCATTCCAGGAAGAAATTGTGACAACTAGTAAATTTAGGATCGAGTAAAGTCTAGAATTGTAACCATGTACAAATGAATTTACAAGTAACCTTGTTGCAATAAAATTTTGAAAGCCTAAGGGGCATCTTTTGTGGATTAAGTATACATATATGAATGTACTTATATACACTTCAAAAGCCATAAGGGCATGGTTATTATAAGCTAACATATATATATATATATATATATATATATATATATATATATATATATATATATATATATATATATATACACCTTAAGAAAACATGATGTGATAACATTGACAAATCAACACCAAACAAAGCACCTAGGCCGAAATCATCATTTAAAAAGAGTATAGGACTGAAAACACCCTTAGTGGGTGATACCAAAATCAAAAACACTCCCATCGACCACAATAAGGCCGAAAACCCTCCCATGCAAGGCATAGAAACCGAAAACCCTCTGCCATGCAAAGCAAAAACCGAAACCCCCTCTTTGGCTAAGTGAATTTGGTTGGGTGCAAGAATCAAGGAATTGACTTTATGACTTGACCTACTAGCTTTACCTTCTTTTGCCCACCATATGTCCATAATACACATACAAATACACATCAAGTATCCATGAATGACACTTAAATAACCACCAAACAACAACAAATCACTCCTTCTCTCTCCCCATATAACTCTCGGCCGCGAGTGGGATTATCCCACTCTTGCCATCCCTTTCTCACTTCAACTTCTTCTTCTCTCGAAGAACAATATCAATTCTCCAAGAATCACCATCTCAAGGCTGGTCCTAAGTATTTTGGTGAGTAATTTCGAAAGCCTCTTGTAAAATAACACATTTTTGTGTAAATTTCATCATATTTACACATGTTTTCACGTGTGAAATCCTTAGGAAAGTCATTTCTCCAAAGAAGCTTATCTACTTTATCCAAAGATCTAGGATCAAAATCTCATCTCCTTCCTTCAAAACCATCCACAAAAATCAACTCAAGGTGAGTTCATACCCCACCTTTTTACGAGATTTCATGCTTTTTTTTGGGGAGGGGGGGAATACAAGCAAAAACTATATTATGGCAAAATGTTGTTATATTTGCTCATCTACATGTTGTGTATAAGGTTTTATGTGTATGTTATGTGATTTTACTAGTCATTTTAAAGTTTTCATGCACAATATGGTTAAGTTATAACATATAACTATACAAAAACAAGTTTAAATATATTACATGAACAAATGGGAAAATTTTGACTTTTATGGTAAAGGAAATTTTTCTATCAAGATAAGTTATCGTAACTTTTTTGAGACAATATTCTCTTGGGTTTTAACCAAATTATTAATATTCTAAACCTATTATTTTGCATAATAAATTATATAAATGGGTTTACATTTCATCAACTCTATAGCTATTTCAGTTAAACCATATCAGGTATAGTTTGTGGTTCATTTAAACTAGTTATCAGTTTTCGGGTCTACTACAGATAATTATTTTAAACGATAATTATGTCGCTCTATAAAACTACTATGGAAAGGAAATGCTTCTACATAAAGTACACTACACGTAAACCGTTAGTATAGTTTGTGAGATACACTCTCTTCACGTACTTTACATAAAGTACACCTTAAGTCAACTTGAAAATAAAACATTTGCATCAATATAACAGAAAACAATTCATGGCTCTGACACCACTGTTGGGTTTTGAGCATTCTAACACTCCTAAGTGTACATGCAACCCTAAATACCTTGGATCTATGTTTTCTCTATTATACATGCAAATATGAATATTCCTAGGTATTACCCTATCTAGTATACAATCCTTGATACTTGGGTAATATAACAAGTTAGAATACATACCTTTTAATGAAGCTTGAAGTCTTGAACTTTAAGAGCTTAGCCCCAATAGTGTGGAAGCCTCAAGTGGAATCACAAATCACCAAAACACCTTGGAAGACTTTAGAGAATATGGATACTTGGCTCACACTTATGAAATCGGTTATTGCCCTCTTTAGTGTATCCACACTAGCCACTAGCCTAACTTCATGAACCATAAGACCCTTTATATAGTGTGGAGGATTAGGGTTAAACCCTAATACCCATGACCTTTCATTTCCTAGGATCCATGGGTTAAAGCTCCATGGACTATCCATGAAGACTTAGCCTAACCTAAATAAACTTGGCCCACTACACATATATATCTAAGAGTCCATATTTAATTAGTTTCTTTTGATAATTTAATTAATTATAAATTAATTCTTGATCAATACTAATTAAATAATATGATTATATATATTAATATTAGAACTTATAATATATTAATATAAATCATAAATATACTATTCTCAAAAGACTATCCATATAAATTGTGCCGGTGAAGTGCAACCCAAATGGACCATGCCAGGTCGGGTCAAGTACATACCAAATATAGTTATGGACTTAGACATTAATCCAACAGCTAGAACAGGAGCTTTGGGATCTCATAATGAACGGCTCTGACATCGAAGCCTATACCGCTAGATTCAGCGACCTGGCAATCTTATGCTTTGGAATGATCACTTCGGAGAGCAATAAAGTAGAACGTTTCATCTGGGGGGATATCTCCCCAGATTCAGGGGAATGTAATTGCTGCCAACCCAACAACTTTCGACAGCGCCAAGCGCCTCGCTCAAAAGCTCATCGATCATGGAGTACGACAAGGCATAATGACTCCCGCCCCCGAACAGAAAAAGGGAAGTGATAACAATAGGAAGTTCGGAAACAATAAGAAGGGTCAGCCAACCCAAGAGCCCGCAAAGAAACAATAGGTCGTGGCAGTTCATGCCGCTACCGTCCCTGCCGCACCAGCACCTACCAAGCCATATGCGGGTACCCTCCGAAAGTGCGACAAGTGTACATTTCACCACCACGGAGCCTGCCGAGAGCTGCACTGTACAAATTGTAACAGGAAGGGGCACACTACCCGATACCGTAGAGCATTCGCACAACCGACCACCCAAACCACAACTGCTGGGGTGAGTCAAGCGTGCTATGGCTGTAGGGAAACGGGCTACTACAAGAGGAACTGTCCAAAGGCCAACAACAGGAATACTGGGGGAACGGGAAGAGTCCTAGCGATAGGACACGAGGAGGCGATGAAGGATCTGGCAGTGGTCACCGGTACGTTCCTTCTCAATAACATTTATGCATGCATACTATTTGATAGTGGTGCGGAAAGAAGCTTTGTGAGTCATAAGTTTAAACGTCTACTCAAACAAAACCCTCAAACACTAAACAAAAAATTCACCGTGGTAATGGCCAATGGAAAAACTGAAACAACAAATGATGTATTCATAGGATGGATACTAACTTTGAATAACCACTCCTTCCAAATCGACTAAATGCTGGTTACCATAAGGAGTTTTGATGTTATCATCAGCATGGACTGGCTAAGTCCTCACCGTGCCAACATTATGTGTTACGAGAAGGCCGTTCGCCATTACCTACCAAGCAACGAAACCTTGGTCATATACGGTGACAAACCTGGCACAAACCTCTGTATCATCTAATGTATCAAGGCACATAAGTGTTTACACAAGAAGAACCATGCCTTCTTAGCCCATGTTGTCGATAAGAAGAAGGAGGAAAAGAACATCAAGGACATCCCGGAGGTATATAACTTCCCCGATGTATTTCCCGAAGATCTCTCGGGAGTGCCTCCCGAACGACAAGTCGATTTTAGAATCGACTTGATACCCGGAGCCACACCAATCGCCAAGTCACCATACAGACTAGCTCCTGTGGAGATGCAAGAACAGTCCAGTCAACTGAGCAAATTACTGGACAAGGGGTTCATAAGGCCAAGCTTCTCACCCTGGGAGCTCCGGTCTTATTCGTTAAGAAAAAGGACAGATCGTTTCGTATGTGCATCGATTACCGAGAGCTAAACAAACTCACCGTTAAAAATCGATACCCCCTTCCTCGGATCGACGACCTATTCGACCAATTACAAGGATCAAGTTACTTTTCAAAAATCGATCTAAGATCCGGGTACCACCAACTGCGGGTCCGGGAGGAAGATATCCCCAAGACCGCATTTCGAACTCGCTACGGTCACTATGAATTCATAGTAATGCCATTCAATCTAACAAATGCGCCTACGGCATTTATGGACCTAATGAACCGGGTGTGTCGACCTTACCTAGACAAATTTGTGATAGTATTCATCGATGACATACTAGTCTACTCACGAAGTAAGGAAGAACACAGTCAACACCTGCGGCAAGTCTTGGAAACATTAAGGGCAGAGAAGTTGTATGCGAAGTTTGCCAAATGTGAATTCTGGATCCGCAAAGTGGATTTCTTAGGACATGTGGTCAGCGAAGAAGGGGTACACGTGGAACCTTCCAAAATAAAGGCAATCGAAGGCTGGGCAACACCAAGAACCCCAACGAAGATCAAGCAATTCTTAGGCCTCACTGGTTACTACAGGAGGTTCATATAGAATTTCTCGAAGATCGCTAAGCCGCTCACCGCCCTAACTCAGAAGGGTGTAACCTTCACCTGGGAAAGGAAACAAGAGGTTGTTCTCCAAACACTGAAACAAGCTCTATGCAGCGCCCCGGTCTTGTCCCTCCCAGAGGGGACGGAAGACTTCGTGGTTTATTGTGACGCATCAAATTGAGGATTAGGCTGCGTACTTATGCAGCAAGGAAAGGTCATAGCCTACGCGTCAAGACAACTGAAGACCCACGAGTTGAACTACACCACACATGACCTCGAGCTGGGAGCAGTAGTGTTCGCCCTAAAGATTTGGAGGCACTACCTTTACGGTACTAAGTGAACCATTTTCACGGATCACAAGAGCCTCCAGCACATTCTAAATCAGAAAGAGCTCAACATGAGGCAGTAACGATGGGTAGAGCTACTAAACGACTACGAGTGCGAGATCCGATATCATTTGGGCAAGGCCAACGTATTAGCAGATGCCCTGAGCCGGAAAGAATACTCGGGTCGCCGAGTAAAGACACTAACCATGACCATCCATTCCCACCTATCTTCGCAAATCAAAGAGGCACAACAGGAAGCCTCAAAACCTGAAAATGTCATAAGTGAAGCCTTGTGAGGGATGGATAAGAACCTTACAGTCAAGGATGACAGAGCATATTACCTCATGGACCGAATCTGGACACCGAAGTTTGCTGGGTACAGAGACGTTGTCATGAATGAAGCCCACAAAAAAAAATTACTCCGTTCAGCCTGGTTCTGACAAGATGTATCAGGATATCATGAAGCTTTATTGGTGGCCAAACATGAAAGTCGAGATCGCAACCTATGTGGGCAAGTTTCTGACTTGTGCCAAGGTCAAGGTCGAATATCAAAAGCCCTCGGTTTTACTACAGCAACCAGACATACCCGAGTGGAAGTGGGAACGAATAACCATGGATTTCATTACCAAACTGCTCAAGACGAAGAATGGATTTGACACCATTTGGGTAATCGTTGACATGTTAACCAAATCTACTCACTTCCTGCCAATAAAGGAAACTGACAAGATGGAGAAGCTAACCAATACCTATATAAAATAGATCGTGAGACTACACGGTGTGCCAATATCTATTATCTCCGATAAAGATAGTAGATTTACCTCATAGTTCTGGCTATCGTTACAGAAGTCCTTGGGAACCCAACTCGATATGAGTACTTCTTACTATCCTCAAACTGACGGGAAAAGTGAGAGGACCATCCAGACACTAGAGGATATGCTAAGAGCCTATGTGATAGACTTCAGCAAGGCATGGGATACCCATTTGCCACTCATCGAGTTCTCATACAACAATAGCTATCACACAAAGATCAAGGTCGCTCCATTTGAGGCTCTATATGGATGCAAATATCGATCACCTCTGTGTTTGGAAGAGGTGGGAGACACACAATTGGCAAAAGGTCAAGTACCCGACAGCACTCTCACCGGTCCCGAGATCATCAGGGAGACAACTGAGAAGATCGTCCAAATTCGAGAACGACTAAAGGCATCCAGGGACCGACAAAAGAGTTACGCGGATAAACGACAAAAGCCCTTGGAAATTCAAGTCGGGGATCGCGTGTTGTTAAAGGTATCTCCATGGAAGGGGATGATATGCTTTGGAAAGCGTGGGAAATTGAACCCAAGGTACATTGGGCCATTTGAAGTTCTTGTTAGGATCGGCCCGGTGGCTTACAAGCTTCGGCTACCACAAGAGCTCAGCAATGTACATCCTGTCTTCCATGTGTCCAACCTAAAGAAATGTCTATCTGATAAGACCCTGGTAGTGCCACTTGACGAGATTGAAATAAACGAGAATATCCACTTCGTTGAGGAGCCTATAGAGGTAATGGATAGAGAAGTCAAGAAGACAAAACAAAGTCGCATTTCCATTGTGAAGGTCTGATGGAACGCTAAACGAGGACCTGATTTCACTTGGGAGCGCAAAGATCAAATGAAACAGAAGTATCCACATCTCTTCCCTAGTTCATGAGTGCTTACACTAAAACTAATTTCGGGACGAAATTCCCTCTAACGGGGGGATGATGTGACAACTAGTAAATTTAGGGTCGAGTAAAGTCTAGAATTTTAACAATGTACAAATGAATTTACAAGTAACCTTGTTGCAATAAAATTTTGAAAGCCTAAGGGACATCTTTTGTGGATGAAGTATACATATATGAATGTACTTATATACACTTCAAAAGCCATAAGGGCATGGTTATTATAAGCTAACATATATATATATATATATATATATATATATATATATATATATATATATATATATATATATATATATATATATATATATATATACACACACACACACCTTAAGAAAACATGACGTGATAACATTGACAAATCAACACCAAACAAAGCACTTAGGCCGAAATCATCATTTAAAAAGAGTGTAGGACCGAAAACACCCTTAGTGGGTGATACCAAAATCAAAAACACTCCCATGAACCTCAATAAGGGCGAAAACCCTCCCATGCAAGGCATAGAAACTGAAAACCCCTCCCCCATGCAAAGAAAAAACCGAAAACCCCCTCCTTGGCTAAGTGAATTCGGTTGGGTGCAAGAATCAAGGAATTGACTTTATGACTTGACCTAGATTTACCTTCTATTGCCCACCATATTTCCATACTACACATACAAATACACATCAAGTATCCATGAATGACACTTAAATAACCACCAAACAACAAGAAATCACTCATTCTCTCTCCCAATATAACTCTCGGCCGAGAGTGGGATTATCCCACTCTTGCCATCCTTTTCTCACTTCAACTTCTTATTCTCTCTAAGAACAAGATCAATTTCTCCAAGAATCACCATCTCAAGGCTGGTCCTAAGTATTTTGGTAAGTAATTTCGAAATCCTCGAGTAAAATAATACATTTTTGTGTAAATTTGAACATATTTACACATGTTTTCACGTGTGAAATCCTTAGGAAAGTCACTTCTCCAAAGAAACTCATCTACTTTATCGAAAGATCTAGGCTCAAAATCTCATATCCTTCCTTCAAAACCATCCACAAAATCAACTCAAGGTGATTTCATACCCCACCTTTTTTCGAGAATTTCATGCTTTTTTTTTGGGGGGGGGGGGAATACAAGCAAAAACTATATTATGGAAAAATGTTGTTATATTTGTTCATCTACATGTTGTGTATAAGGTTTTATGTGTATGTTATGTGATTTTACTAGTCATTTTAAAGTTTTCATGCACAATATGGTTAAGTTATAGCATATAACTATACAAAAAACAAGTTTAAATATATTACATGAACAAATGGGAAAAATATGACTTTTATGGTAAAGGAAATTTGTCTATCAAGATAAGTTATCATAACTTTTCTGAGACAATATTCTCTTGGGTTTTAACCAAATTATTAATATTCTAAAACTATTATTTTGCATAATAAATTATATAAATGGGTTTACATTTCACCAACTCTATAGTTATTTCAGTTAAACTATATCAGGTATAGTTTGTGTTTCATTTAAACTAGTTATCAGTTTTCGGGTCTACTACAGATAATTATTTTAAACGATAATTATGTCGCTCTATAAAACTACTATGGAAAGGAAATTCTTCTACATACAAAAAGGATTTTTACTACACTACACGTAAACCGTTAGTATAGTTTGTGAGATACACTCTATTCACGTACTTTACATAAAGTACACCTTAAGTCATGTATTATGACCAGAGTCTCCTGGAGGGAGAGCGAGACCGTTGTGTATAGATTTATACGGGATTAACAACCCCGCACCTAAGGTGTTCGCTACAGTTAGACCAGAAGTCTAAGGTGACAAATGTTTACCAGCTCCGACGCTTGAAGAACGTCGTACATGCCACTAGTCGTATTAAGTATGGTTATAATAACTCACATAGAGTATTAACAATCATTTAGTTTACGGGGCTAATACATCTTCATTTGTTTTTATAAAACATATAAAGCTATATGATACTACTTTACAATATAACATACATTTTTGGTCTTAGGGTTTTAAGACTACAGTTTACATTTAAGAAAATATTGGATTTTTTGGAAAGTTTCACGCTACCATTTACAAGGAAACGTTACAAATTTTATTCATACAAAAACGCTTATGAACTCACCAACTTTAATGTTGACACTTTTCAAAAGTGATTGTATTCTCAGGAAACCCGTAAACAGGTATCCAAACCATATTGAGAACAGGAGTTGCTGCATCATGGATTTCTACCTTTCAGTTATTTGTTGTTTACTTTTGAACAAACACAGTATGTAAATAATGTAAACTTGTATTCTCAATGTAAGAATGTTTGTGATGCTATGTTTCATACATATTCAACTGTTATGATACTATACAATGACGTCATCCGCCCCCGGACGTTTCCGCCATTCAGGTTCGGGGGTGTGACAGAAATCAAAACGCCTAAAACCACAACGAATAAGGATGAGCAGTGTGGAGAAAATGACAAGAGTGTGTAGCCTAACGTATCAAGTCTAGAGGAAAACAGTAGTTTGAAGATAGTAGTCAAGGCACTAGCAGAAGGGGCGACATGGCAAGTAAAAGAACAAGGTGCTTCGGCATTTATAAACAAGTTCATGTGGACAATAACGATAACAGCAAGCAACGACCGGGAGAATGTTAGAACTACAAGAGTGAAGCAGAACGAGGTAACGGGAATATGAACCAAAGAAGAGTCGACCACTTAGTTCGAAATACGGCCACGAGGATCAAGGCAACGTGAATAAGCACAAATTAGGATTAAACAAAGGAATCAAAGAAATCATACTTAATGCGAAATGAAATCAACGAAAGAGGAAAGCAATAATCAAAATCCCGAGAGTAATGTATGTTAGAGAAAACAAACGAGTGATAATCACAAACATTGCAAAAAAGGCATCATGGCAAACGCACCACCGACCATTTACTTCGAATCATGGGGAAACAAGAAAGGGTGCACATAAAGGGGGGAAACGACAACACCAGGTGATCTTGGAGAAGTACCCAAACAAGAATAAAGTCATGACAACAGTAGAAAGCGCCGACCATGAGCAGACTTGGAAGGCACCATGACAATGTAAGAGTGGAGTCTTGCATGTCGCATAGCAAAGACTGCCAGGAAAGTTGTAATCGTTTTCTTCAAAATTTATGAAATGATGGTTTAATGACCAAACAACCATGAATAAAATTATTCTATAAGTGTATGTCGGCCATTTGAGTACACCAATGTGTTGGTAAAACACAAAATCTTGACCAAGGATACCCATCTAGCCATGAATACATTTATTCTATAAGCATTGCTCGGTCATCCGACTACACCAATGTGTTTGTCAAACACAAAATATTGACCAAGGCTACCCGTCTAGCTATGAATACAATTATTGTATAAGTGTATCTCGGTCAGCCGACTACACCAATGTGTTGGTAAAACACAACATCTTGACTAAGGCAACCCATATAGCCATGAATACAGTTGTTATATAAGTATAGCTTGGTCAGCCGACTATACCAATGTGTTGGTCAAATGTAACATCTTGACTAAGGCTACCTATCTAGACATGAATACATTTATTCTATTAGTGTAACTCGGTCAGCCAACTACACCAATGTGTTGGTCAAATGCAACATCTTGACCAAGGCCACCCGTATAGCCATGAATACAGTTATTCTATAAGTATAACTCGTTCAACCGACTACACCAATGCATTGGTCAAACGCAACATCTTGACCAAGGGTACCCGTCAAGCCATGAATATAATTATTCTATAATTGTAGCTCGATCAGCTCATTATACCAATGTGTTTGTCAAACGGAACATCTTAACCAAGGCTACTTGTCTAGCCATGAATACAATTATTCTATAAGTGTAACTCAGTCATCCGACTACACGAATGTGTTTGTCAAATGCAACATCTTGACCAAGGCTACCCGTCTAGCCATGAATACATTTATTCAATAAGTATAGCTCGGTCAGCCGACTACACTAATGTGTTGCTCAAACGCAAAATCTTGACCAAGGCTACCCTTCTTGCCATGAATACAATTATTCTATAAGTGTAGCTCAATAAGCTGACTACACCAATATTGTCACACCCCGATAAAGCAGAAATACAGGGCGTGGCAGTACACAGGGTTTCATAGCAAAAGTTAAAAGACAACACCAACCATAGTATTAAAAATCATTACAAGTTTACAATGAGTTTCAACAACTTTTAAAAAAAATTACAATGTATTTAAAATCAACACAATGCGAATTCTCCTACAAGTGTTGTGTCTCTACGTGCTTCTTACTAGATGATTCCTGAAAAAACATGTAAAACGAGCGTCAACAATAAAAATAGTTGGTGAGTACTCACAGGTTAAAATAATATTGGTTTCATGAATCGTAATCAAAGTTTTAATAGAAGTTTCCATAAATAAATGTACATTGCTTAAATAAGTAAATAAGTTTGCATAAACAAAGTTCGTTGTCGTCATGAGAAATAAAGTACGTGAATAGAGTGTATCTCACAAACTATACTAAAGTTCGTTGCTAAAATGAGTATACAAGTTTCGTTGATAAAATGAGTATACAAATTTCATCCCTAAAATGAGTATACAAGTTTCATCGCTAAAATGAGTATACAAGTTTTTTTGATAACATGAGTACACAAGTTTCATCGCTAAAATGAGTATACAAGTTTCATCGCTAAAATGAGTATACAAATTTCGTTGCTAAAATGCGATGTAAGATTCGTATGTGCATCAAGTTTCCATTCATGAGTTCACAACCCAAGCCTAATGACCGAATCGTGCCCCATTACTACTATGTTTATCGCAAACATAGTTTATAAATATGGTAAAATGTACTCAAGCGAATCGTGCGAGTGAGGAGTTGTCTACCTCCTAATAGCGCTATTCGTAATGACCATGGGCTTAAAAGAGTTAATGAGTTGTGTCAAATGATTTCAGGGACTTAACTGTGATACAGTCCTCATGAATTAAAGTAACATACACATACATGCAAAATATAGCAACCAAGTTTATACGAGTCAAAATAAATACAACGAACATAAATAGTTTAGGACATGCTTTTCCACCCCCAAAACATTTAAAACCCGAAAATAAGGGAATGCGTGAATACTCACAATGCATTGAGATGATGCAAATGGTGCCTTGAACTACGTTCCACTTGTACCACTACTGATTCCTATAATAATGGTATACGCTAGTGAGTCTCTAATCGAAATCTAACACTAGTATACTTACTACTACAACAGAATTATGCCAATATTGTGTCAAAATCTAATATTGTTAAGTTACAAACATTTTTCTGTGAAATTTTGATTTCTATGAATCAATTTGTTGTATAACAAATTCAAGAGGAATTTTTCATTATTGAAATGTTAAAATTTAACATTTTAGGAGGTGTTCCAATGATTAAATATTTAAAAACTAAGTCAATTTAGTTCCAAAACCAAACTTTGCATTTCAGTTTTAATTGAAGTCAAAGACCTTAAGATAAGTTTTCTTGGATTTTTGATTTGTCTAGCTATTTTTCACAATTTTAATTTCTTGAATAATCATAAAACCATGAAAAATACTAAACAGTTAAAAAAAATTACCAATCTTCTGATTGTGGTTATGACTGTATTAAAACACTTCCAGATAAATGTTCATGGATTATAGATATGTATAACCATTTTAACTACATTTAATTCTCTAAATAGATATAAATTCATAAACATTTATCTGGAAGTGTTTTAATCTAGGAAAAATACAAAAATGGATTTTCAAATAGTTAAAATGATTTTTTGGATTTTTGTGTATTTAGTCTATCAAAATAGAGCTAAATAGAAAACAGTTCCAAAAATTCCCCGAACTTTTTTTACTAGTTTTATTAAACATATATAAGCTGTGAAAAATATAAAAGTTATTTGTCAATCAGGTTGACTATTTTTCTTTGTTTTATTCACTTAAATAATCATTAATTCGTGAATAATTATTAAACAGTTAAGGTAAATTACAAAAGTTTTTGTAAAATTCATACACAGTGTACATAATCTGGGAAAAATACCAAAGGTGATTTTTATGTACTGGAGTTTGATTTTGTGGATTTAAGTGTATTTAATCATAGCAAAATAGAAGAAAAATATCTTACGGAAGAGAAAATTTGTACAACTTTTTATGTGGCATCCTACTATATTATAAAGTGTTCTGGTAAATTTTCATGAATTTTGGCTAAGTAAAACGTTTTTTCCCGTTTTTATTCTATTATAAACACAAAAATCGTGGAAACATAGATATGCATTATGAAAAATTCCTAAAATATTTTTCTGAGTATGAAACATGACTTAGAAGAAACGAATATTATTAAAGGCTCTTTTAATATCTTGGAACTTTGTTTTATGATTTATTTGAGTTAATCATAAAGAAAATTAAAAATCATAAAAAACAATAACAAAAATTGATAAAACTTCATGAAGGATGTTTATTCACCTAGTGGGCCGTCCATGAATTTTTATAGGGTTTATTGACCTTAGTAAGTATTTTATGTGATTTATGGCCTCATTTCTTGCCAAAAATTACAATAAATCAAGAAAAATTAATAAATACATGAAACTTTCAAGATTATCTTTTTATATCAGTGGGTTTCTAGGAAAAACTATTTTTGTACAGAATCGAAGTTTTACCTATTTTTGTGGATTAAAATCTTTTATGAACATATTTAAAAGCCTTTTACCAATGAACTTTGAACATCAGGCATTTTAGCTTGATTTCATCGCATGCATCATGGTTTGAAGATCATGAATTAACTTGATTTGTTCAAAATGGTTTTTAAGAAGACAAATCGAATGCACGTGATTGATGAACATCAAAACTTATAGAACTGTTCATTTCCTTGGTTTGTCATAGGTTTAGGTCATGGATCTTCACTATTTCGTAACATACAAGATGTTTTTGGTGAAAATCTAATACCATCATCATCAAATCCGAAGGGTAGATGAACATGCATAAGATTTTTATCATGAAGAAAAATGAAGATGAAGAAGATACTAAATATATGTCGAAAATAAAGAGGAATAACAAGAAAACTTATAAAAATTATTAGGGATCTTCAAAAGATGTATATGCTTTACCTTTTCTATGATTTGTGGCTTCAAAAGCACCATCTAAACTTGTAAATTTCGTGGTTTTAGGGCTGATTTATGGAGAAAGAAAATGGGGTTTTTAGAGAGAAGAAAAGTGAGAAAAGAGAGATTATATCTCTCTGAATAGCTCATCTCTCTCGTCATCTCTTTGCGGTTATACTCAACCAAAATCGTACACTAAAATACAAAAATGTAGATACTCTCCTAAATAATTGAGTGGCAAAATCTCTCCCACTGATTCTGCTTCAAAGTTTGTCACTTCTAGAGAGAAGAAAGGAAGAAGATTTTAGAGGGAGAAGTATAGAGGTGGAGTGTGGGAAAGTGAAAAATGAATAATTATTTGGGGAAATGGTGTATTGGATAGAGGGGGACGACTTGTAAGGGTATAATGCCCTCCCTCTCTTTTACTTTTATAAAAAAAATTCAATTATTTTATATAAATATCAAACTTTTTATAAAGTATACACCCTAACCTAGTTTTTATTCATGAAACCTTGATTTTTGACTTATAAAGTAAGGGTAATTGTTAATGGCTTAAATTTTAATTTCCTTAATTATATTTCCCTGAATTTAGTTATTTTAAATTGATAGTGTAAGGTTCATAATTATTTTAATTGAATTTTAGAGGTCAAATTTTATAAATTTAGGTTCTTAGGGCATTTACGGTTTTTGAGAGTTTGTAAAGCTTTGGATATAAAAATAAATTGAATCTTTGAGAATTCAAATTATTTTTGTGTTTTCTAACTCTTATTCAAGTTAGAAATAATGTATGTAATTTATTTTTATCGGTTTATTGGCATTCTATGTAGTGGTTTCGAGATTCAAGTGAAATTGAGGAATCAAGTATACTAGTCCTAGTTTTCAACTTTGACTTAAGTTCCTACGAGACTCGGACCTAGTTTTTACTACTAGGTCAAGTGCATGATGTGTGTATATGATTCATGAAATGGTGATCGAGTCAAAGAGTGACTCAAATATGGATAGTCACTACAGTTAAGTAGTTGTAGAATTCATATATCAATGTGAAATCTAAGTACACTATCCTTAAATTTTACTCGTTTCCAAGTTTCTAGTAGGTTATAACTTAGCTTCTAGTTACAAATTCTAGAATGTGTCGTGCCTACATGTGAAACTAAGTTTGTCAAATCTAGAACCGACTCGAATTTGTCGGTTGTCACAAATATGTTGGTCAAACTGTAACATCCCTAACATTCATGCCAAATTTAAACTTTTCAAAGCAACCCATTTATTAAAGAGGTGTTTACAAAACCGTTGTTCCCAAAACACTTATTTAAAATCGGAATCATTTACACATAGTTTTCAAAACATTTACGTTATCAGAGTATCCCAGAAACCATAAGTTCCAAAAAAAACACGAGGATGTGTACGGTCACGCCTTCGCCTTGCCAAAACATCTGGAGCACCTAAAACAATAAACTGAAACCGTAAGCATGGAGCTTAGTAAGTTCCCCCAAAATACCAACACACACAAAATAACATATCTCACAAACAACATACTACGGGTCCAATCATCCATCATGATGGAATACCCCGGGCCCTCTGTCACACCCCCAAACCCGAACGGCGGAAACGTCCGGGGGCGGAGGACGTCATGTTAAGTATCACAACACATATGTAACACCCAGTTCCTGGTACATATTTAATTCCAAGTATTATTGTATTTTACCCTGGGACTCGACGAGTTGAAGGCCTAACTCGTCGAGTCAACTTGGATTTGTACGTGGATTTTAAGTGACCTACTCGACGAGTCGGGAGACCGACTCGACGAGTAGGAGCTGTCTGAGTGAAACCCTAAATTTAAGGGTTTGCACCCTATTTAAACAACTTATCTCCTCCCATATCAGCCTCCATCGTCCCTCACACTTCCAGAAGACCTTAAACTGAAACCCTAGCCTTGTTTGACTGCTCCTAAGCCATTTTTGTGCATTCTTTGGTGATTGTGAAGCTTGAGAAGAAGAAAGGAGCTTAGGAGTTCCAGTAGAAGCTAGAAGATCCAGAGATTGTGTTTCACCTCCAGCTCATTTAAGGTAAAAAGCTTCAATCTTGACTTTCCATGTGTTTAATCATCTTTAGGGCTTGGGTTTTGGTATCTTTAGGGAATTTCTAAGCCATTTTCGGGTTGTGGGGTGTAATGTGAAGTTATGGCTTCAGATCTTGGACTTTTGAAGGGTCTCATGGCATAAAGGTGCCAACTCTATGGCCATGAGAGCCCCATGCATCTTGTAGGTCTCATTTTTGGTCCTTTTGAGCTTAAATACCCATGCATGGACGTAAAGTTCGTGACTTTACGTGTTATATCGACCCTAAGAGGTCAGATCTACCCTTTGGATGAGATGGGCTCAACAGAAATCGAGTTTATGGACATGGAATTAGTGGACTCGGTGAGTTGTTCTTCGGACTCGGCGAGTCGGGAAATGGTTCCCCGACCTTTTCTGTTTTGAGGAGTCTGGTTGAGTCTAGAAAGGCCTCAACAAAGATGGACGTGATTATAAGACCTAGAAATCATGGGAATCGACGAGTGTATGAACAAACTCGGCGAGTCCAAGGCAATCTCCCAACCCATGAAGATGAACTCGACGAGTTGTTCATACAACTCGGCGAGCCATAGACTAAACACATTCTTATGAGGGAGATGAACTCGATGAGTTCAAGGGGAACTCGGCAAGTCGGTTGAGGATGGTACCGATATTATGGTTGAAGAAGGACCTGTCGAGTTGTTGCTAGACTCGACGAGTAGAGTCGGGAGTTGGATCATTTTGGAGGAACAGGGACTCCACGAGTTGGGAGACCAACTCGGCGAGTCAAGTCAACCGGAGGTTGACTTTAACCAGGATTTGGGTTGACCCTTATGGGGGTTGTGAGTACGAAATTGATAACTTAGTAGAGTTGTCATGTAGGGATTGAGGAGTCGAGGAAAGTAAATTTTCACACCGGGAACAGTTCAGATACTACGCGACATTGAGGTGAGTTACCTTCTAGTAGAAGTGGGTCTAAGGCACTAAGGTCGACCCACTAGTAGTTGATTACAGTTGAGATGATTGTCTTTGTGATAATTGTCTAGTTTGATATTAATTGATATATTCTATGTGCCAGTATGCTAAGTTCTATGTGATAGTGGTAGTGCGAGGGGAATAGTCCCCCGATCGGTTGTTAGGACCGAAGGGTAGGTCGGACACCCCAGATATGTCTGACAGCATGTCTATGATAGTTTATTATGTGATAGTAGTAGGGGGTGAAATAGTCCCCATGACCGGGTGAGATAGACCGGAGGGTAGGCAGGCACCCCAGAATGGCCTTACACGGGTAGTCAGCACCCCATAATGGCTTGACACGGGTAGTCAGCACCCCATAATGGCTTGACATGGGTAGGTCGGGCACCCCAGAATTGCCCGACAACTTGTATGATTGTATAGTATGTGGTATGATGGGGGGAACTCACTAAGCTTTGTGCTTACAGTTTCCGTTTTGGTTTCAGGTACCTCTTCATCCAAGGGGAAGGAGCCGGCGGCGTAGCAACGCATCACACACACACACATGGTTTCCGCAATGAGTTTTTTGGGATTGTCCTCTGATTTATATTACTGTTCGATGTTTTGACTTTGAGACATGTTGACGATGGTTTATGGATGGATATGATATTGACAATGTTTTCAGTAAATGATTTTATAAATTACTTAATTACAAACGAAATTTTTGGACTCGAATTTTGGGATGTTACAAGTTGGTATCAGAGCCTTGGTTTGAGCGATTCGGACACACCCTCGGGGGTGTCTGGACTCAAATCGAGGGCTTGAAAGATTTTCACAAGAAAATAGTTTTCGAAAATCTAAGTTAAGGAATTTTGAGAAAGAACGAGGTGTGTGATGCGTGCGACCGGCCGAGCTCAAGTAAGTTTTACCTAAGATACCCATACTTGGTATATTATGCCATATGATATGATTATGGAAATTGCATGATAGATTAGGGCTAAGGATCTAGGAGGATGTCTTGTATGCCTGTTATATGATTCTGAGAACTGCATGCTAGAATAGAACTAAGGATCTAGGAAGGATGCCTTATATGCCTGTTGTATGAGCTTATTGAGCTGTATGTTAGGGCTGTCTAGTCAGCAGTAGGATAGCCTGAGTGGGTTATCCTTGATTTGGTTACTCAATCCACGGATGTTGCTTTCTTTGTGCTTGTAGGGGTTCTAGGTAGCCTTAACTAACTAGTAAGTGGATATGTAACAGTATTCGCAAACTAGTTAGGGAAGGATGGTAGGGACTCCTTGAGCAGCTGATGGCGGAGAGTAGGTCGGAGAAGGCCCTAGGTCAAGCCTAGGATGAGATTAGCTTGGATATAGAGATGCACACAAAATCCGGATCCTCGAAATGAAACCGATCCGATCCGAAATCCGGTTTCGGTCAAAACCGGTTTTGACCAAACCGGATCGGATTAAACCAGTGACCGGATTCAAACCGGTTTGGCTTTTCGGACTCGAAATCGGATTGACCCCCGGATCACAAACCAGATTCTACAAAAACCGGTTCTTAAACCGTCGGAAAATTTGGTAAAAGCTAACAAAATTCGGATCAAACCGGTTTCAAATCGGATTCGGATTGTTGACCAGATTCGGATCGGATTTTGACCGGATTCGGATCGGATTGGACGAGATCGGATTGTTGACCGGATCGGATTGTTGACCGGATCGGATCGGATCGGATCCTGGGTTTGTGCATCTCTACTTGGATAGCAGATTTGGTAGAAGGAATTTAGTGAAGTCAAAGCAGTCCTTGAGGAAAGTACGGATAGATATGGAAGGTAGTATGGGCCCGTACAACTGCAAGCAGAGGATCCGTACACCTGGAGAGCGTGCGAAACCTCTCGAGAGTATGTATGACCCTGACGTTTACATGTTTTATTTCAGAATGGTGGTTACGCGTCATGGAGCGGGAGGTTCAGGGTCTGGATCCGGTTCTGGATCCGGATCGGGTGCGGAATCCGAGTAGGTTGATGACAGTTTATGCAAGTTCATCGCGTCTGAGATTACTAGAGGTATCCTTCAGTCGACTCCTATCATTTTCGGGTCGATCAAGGAGGGGATTATCAAGTTGATGGAGGATCGCCTCTAGGCATTCAGGAGGGACTCGGCGTCCAGCCAGTCGGGTATGCGCACATTGTCCGTCAAGGACTTCAGGGGGAGTGGTGCGCCAGACTTTCACGGGGTGAAGGACACCATTGCTGCCAGGAGATGGATCGCAGACATTGAGTCTGTGCAGTTGACGAGCTTCTACCCGGAGGGGTCGAAGGTCCGCTTTGCGGCAGGGTATTTGAGGGACAGAGTAGGGATTGGTGGGAGTCATTTGATGACTCACTGGGAGCCCCAGCCATTAAGGCTATGACTTGGTCAGATTTCGTGACCAGGTTTAGGGCTGAGTTTGCGCCAGCTGTAGAGCTTCAACAGCTGGCCAGAGAGTTTCTTGACATGAGACAGACGACCGAGACAGTGGCAGAGATCACTGCCAAGTTCAGGGAGAGGGCCTTGTTGGTACCTCAGTATGCGGGGGATGAGGAGATGCGGAAGATCCGCTACCATGATATGTTGAGGGCTGGTATTCGGGAGCATGTCAGCTATTCAGCTTACCCGACCCTGGAGTCCATGATTGTCAGGGCGCGGGAGAGGGAGATTGATTTGGAGCACCTCAAGAAGAGGAAGGCAGAGACTGAGCAGGTTACGAGGGTTTTGGGAAAGAAACCCAAAGGATCCGACATTAGGTCGAAGGGACAGTCGGGCCAGAGCCGCTGCAGGAAATGCGGCAGGCCGCATGAGGGAGCTTGTAGAGTGGGATCATCATGCTGCTACAAGTACGGCAAGACGGGGCCCTTTGGCAGGGATTGTACTGCCCCCGCCCCCATAGTTCAGACATCAGACCTGATTTGCTTCCATTGCAATCAGAGGGGCCATAAAAAGGCCAACTGCCCTAGGTTGTCAGTAGCATCAGCAGCAGCGCCGGTGGTGGCGCCGACTCCAGCGACTGCACGAGTTACGGATGGCCGGAAGGTCAAGACAGAGGCTCTAGTGGTGCGGAGCCGAGCATTTCAGTTGACTGCCAAGGAGGCACGCGCCGCACCCGATGTGGTGACGGGATCGTTCCATGTGAACGGTATTCCAGTTTAGGTTTTGTTTGATTCGGGTGCTACCCGATCGTTTGTGTCTCTTGCACTTAGCAAGAGGTTTCCTGAGTCTTCGGGCATATTAGAGTGCCCCCTACAGGTTGAGATTGCGGACGACCGATCAGTGCGGGCGTCAGAGGTTTTCAGAGATTGTGTTCTGAGGTTGTACGAAGAGCGCTACTTGGTAGATTTGGTTCCCACACCATTGCGGGGGAACAAGGTTATCATAGGGATGGATTGGTTGAGCCCCAATGGGACGGTGATCGACTGCGCGCAGCAGTTGGAGCGGATCAGGACCCCAAGCGGGGGAGAGCTGGTAATTCACGGCGAGGGGCCACATCAGGAACCAGCTTTATGTTCAGCAGCGAGAGCTAGACGCTATCTCCAGCAGGGGTGCGCAGGGTATGTCGCCTATGTCTTGGATACCCGGGAGGCGGGTAAGGCGACGGTGAGTGACGTGCCAGTGGTACGAGAGTTCGCGGATGTATTTCCAGAGGAGTTGCCTGGAAAACTGTAACACCCAAAAACTTCAAACAAATTTAAACTTTTAAAAACATTTTAATCCGATAAGTCATTACATAGTTGGGTTTCAAAATACAGTAATATCAAATCATAAAAGTCATAAAAGCAAGAGGAGCGGTACGATCATGCCTTCGCCTTCCCGCGATCACCAGAGGTACCTGAACCAACAACTGAAACTGTAAACCTAAAAGCTTAGTGAGTTATCCCCTAAAATACCAACCACGTAACCATGCCATATAAACATATAACCACACAGCAAGCATAATGAGCCTTCAGCCTGACTGGACCGCCTCGCAGGCCTTCAGTCTATCTGGACCGCTCTCCGAGCCTTCGGCACGTCTGGGCCGCCTCGCGGGGCCTTCAGCCTATCCGGACCGCTCGCCGGGCCTTCGGTCTGACTATCATACCCTCTTGGGTTTTGTAGTCTATCCGGACCGCCCTGGGTATGTTGGCCTTCAGCACAAAGCAGGACCGCCTCAACCCAACACCCAAATCAAACAACATGTGCATATTCATTCATAAGCTATCATAATAACAGGCAAACCGATCTAACAGATCAAATAGCATAGCAACGTCCTAAACCAGGACACAGACCTACCCATGTCATATCATAGCATAATCCTGCAACTAGGATATCGACCGAACCCAATCACTAAGCATAAGCATATCACCATCCTCACTAACAGGATGTGAAACAATGCACATATTATGTAATAATCCAAATACAAGTCCATAAGGGCCGGCCTTGGTGCCTTAGACCCTGTTGATATAGTGAGGATAACTCACCTTGCAACTGACGTCTGAAACTAGAAAGCTCAACTCCCGGGTCACCAACACGAACTCCACCACCTATAGTTACCATAAAACCCTTTTTCATAAATCTTCGAATTACCAGAATACCCTTAGAAGTCAACTGGTCAACCCTTGGTCCAAGTCAAAGTCCACAGTCAAAGTCAACAGTCCAAGTTGACTCGACTCGTCGAGTGCAGTTCACCGACTTGTCAAGTCCTTCCTGAACTCGAGAAGTCGTGAAATCCTTGATTGGCTCGTCGAGTTCCCCTTTAACTCGCCGAGTTCATACGTGTCCAAGAATTGGGAGAAACCCTAGCCGACTCGCCGAGTCTTCGAGCGACTCGCCGAGTTCAAGGCAATCTTCAACGGACTCGCTGAGTTCATCCAACTCGCTGAGTCCTTGCAGACCTTTATCCATGCAGACGCCTTTTAAGCCATGGCAAGGTTCCAGATTACAGATCCAAGCTTCTAAGGCATGTTTATCACGTAAAGTCGCAAACTTTACGTGCATGCAAAGCTTTAAGACCCTTAAATGGCAAAACTAAGCTTGCAATGAAGTCTCTTACTTGAGGGAAGGCTCCTACTAGGCAAGGCTGATGACTTTATGGATCTAAAGGTCAAAGGGAGTCCAGATCTGAAGTTACAACATCAGATCTTAGCTTAAACGTGGGGTGCCTTTCATAAAACCCATCCAAAAGAGGTTAAAAGAGAGATGAGCTAAAGGAACAACTTAATACCTTACAGAGAGTGTGTAGAGTTGAAAAACTCTTAGATCGATTAGATCTTCAACAGATTAAACAATAAAATCAAATGAACACATAGAACACAATATAGAATCAAATAATACTGAATGAATCAAATGTAGTCACGCCTCAGCAGAGCTCGACAAAGAACTTCCACTATAGAAGCGAGCTAGGGTTTGTAGTATCAAGCAAATAATAATTATCAAAGCGTTAACAATAAAGGCTGCATGCATGCACCTTAAATACTAAACCCTAAACAAAACGATCACGGTTGGACAGGCCCAAACCGGATATCAAAACTGGGCTAAGGACCGAGCCCATGACGCAACACTTATTCAACCCAACAATCTCCCCCTTTGCGTCAAAAGAGGCGAGAGATTATTTATGTTGAGTAGCCTTCACTGGCTTCACAACTTCGAACAACCGAGGAATGATAGCAAGAAGTGTCTGCCGAAACTGAATATACCATCGTAGCATGTCAGTAAACAACTTCTTGTCAGCTGAAGAATTCTGATTACACCTGTGAATGATCTCCAAAATATGCTCCAAGCAAGCAGTTGAGAACAGGTGCTTATCACAAAGAGCAAAAAGTCATTTGTGATTTTCACCCCTAACGAACATCATTGAATGAGATTTGGGGTCGATTTTACCCTTGATCATCACGTTCACATTGCCAGTTTTCCCAATTGGTTTAATCGTTGGTCGCTTGTGAAAGGCAGATGCGATTTCTTGATCCATTTTCGCTACTTCATGAATGTAGCAAACAAGCATTCGCTTGATGTGGTCAATAATCAACTGATACTCCTGAGGATTGGACAGCAGAATGTTGTTGAGGAGTATCCAGTCGTGAGGGTTAAGGTTCGGTAGATCAGCCAGGGAAAAATTATGAACCGAGCTATCAGAGCCTCGGGTTACCTTAAACTTCACATTGACAAATTTTCCAGCTGCATAAGGCTTTAGTACCTTGACCGTAGTAATTTTCTGTAAGCTCCAGGTCAAGTACTGTGGCTGAGCGAACTCCAGATAAAATTCCAACAGATCCCGATCTACCTTCGGGTCCGGAGAAGGAATGACAGCAGTTGAGTTGAAGCAATGAAATATGAATGCCTTTCGTGTGATTGGCATATCAAATTGAGCGTCCTTCGAGTTCTCAAGACCGAACGACATTACAGGTTCAAGCCAATGAGAACTCGGTTCATCTATAGCTTCTTTCTGGAGCGATTCAATGGTCCATTCTGGAAAAATGGACTTCTTTTTCTCCAAGAGCTCCTTTTCTTTTAACTTCTTTTCGAGCTCAACTGTTTCCTTCTCAATCTTTTTCTCTAGCTCCCTATCAGTAGACTTGGTTTTCTGGAAAGGCTTAGAGGGATTTTCACCCAAGATATCTTCAAAATCATCATCATCTTCATCATCTTCTCTAATCTTCTTCTTCTTCTTATCCCTTTTGCTGCCCGAAGCTACATTATCCTTCGGTGCACCTGTTGATTTGGGTTCGGGAGGAGGTTGAGTATCATCCTTGCCAGCTTGAGTAACTTTTTCTCCCCCTTGTTGCGGTTTGACAGAAGTCACCGGAACACCCTCTATCCGACTCAAGATAGCCAACGCAGGTCTGAGTTTTTCAGCTAAATGGCGTCTAATGGATATAGTCAGAATAGAGTCATGATGGTCAAGAAGGTGTAGCAGAATGGAGTGAACATCACCCACAGAGCTTCGAATAACCTCTCTTTCAGACTTTAAGTCATCAAGCTCTTTTGTGGCAGAGCGAAGCTTGAGGTTTTGAATTTTCAGCTGAGAGGTTCGCTTGTCTATTTCATCCATAATCTGATTTTCAATGGCAAGTTCGGCTTCCAGCTGAGTTAAACGCTCATTAACGTTATTGTGAAGGTTTTCGTTGGCAGCTTCAATGGCCTGGCGAGCGACTTCAAGATTAGTCCTTTCAGCTTCTAGCGAACGTTGGAGATTATCAACTGAAGCATTCACAGTCTGAGAGTTCTTTTGAGCGGCAGCTTGCAAAGAATCTAGGAATAGATGAGCCTCAGAAATTAGTTTTTCGACTTTTGCGGTCGCATCTTTGCATTCTTTCGTTGAGGCCTCAACAGCAAGCGAGGCCTTCTGACATTGGGATGTGGAGGCATCAATAGCCTTTGCTGCGGCGGAGAGAGATGCATCATGCTCTTTGACAACAGAAGAAAATAATGCCTTTAGAGCAGTTTCGGAGTAAGCACCAGTGGATGTGGAAGAAAGTAGTAGATCGAGTTTGTCAGTAACCGTCTTTAGATGGCGCTTGGTAACAGGAGCATCGTCATCATCATCACTTTGAACACGATAGGGACTGAAGTAAGTGGAATCAAACTTCAAGTCCTCACCTCCAAGAACAGTGTTGGTTTCGGTAGATGGGGTAGGTGATGGTGTTGCGGTAGTTACGGGAGGTTCGGTGGTGACAGGGGGTTCGGTAGTGACCGGGGGTTCGGTAGGTACCGGGGGTTCGGGTGCTGAGGAACGGGCCCCCGTATCAGATACGTTGATTCGAACTCCAGTAGTGGTGGTAGTAGTAAGCCTCAGTGAAGATGGGTGCAGAAATAGGAATAGTAGAGGATGGTTGAGATGTAATGATAGGAAAAATCGGAGGGATGGAGACAGGAACAGAAACCGATGGAGGAGAAGGTGCTTGGGACCGAACAGGTACCTTTGGTGTAGGCGAGCGAGGTGGTGTATCACCACGAACCGAACCCTCATCCTCTGAGCTTTCGCTGTCAGATTCACTGGGAAGAATTTTGGGTTGATTGGGCGGCACATATTCTAAGTCAGAATCACTTGAGGATTGAAGAATTAGCCGGTGAGCGGGTTTCTTGACTCTCTTCGTCTTAGGTTGAGCTGGTGCTGCCTTTTCCGACTTTCGCTTCCTAGGGGTTTGAACTTCTGAGACTTGGCCCCCCTTATCCCCCTTTTTAACTTCTGGCTTTTTGCCTCTTTTGGCAGGTTTGTCTGTGTCTTCGATTGATTTCACCATGTCAGCAGTAAGTTCCCTTGGACCAGAGGAGGGAAGCTTCTTGTATTCCTGAATAATCTTGCTTGAAGGAGGCACAAAGGCAGACATCGAGTCAGGAATGGACCCAACAAAAGCAAATTTTGAAGGATAAGTAACAATGATGTTGGTGGTGTGAAAAGTAGCAATGGAAAAAAGCATGGAGTCTGCCATGATAGGAACATGAAAACGATCCATTATCCATTGAGTGATAACAGTCCAGAAGCGAGCACAAGAGATTTCGGTGTGGCGTGAAGAAGATGATAAACTTTGAATCAGTTGAAGCCATAAAATCATTCCATAATCTAGATTAAGACCATGGTACGCACCATAAAGTAAAGTCATGAAGGACTTACTCGCTCCGTCAAAACCAACACTACGTTTTGAAAGCCCTTTGAAGAGTAGAGTGAAGAGGCCATTCCATTGAGGAGGAAGGCAGGACTTCTTGAACTTTGTCCCAGTGGTTAGGGTTTTAGTATAACCCATGTTGTAGAACATTGAGAAGAGTTGACCTGTGGCAATAGAATCGGGATTAACCATGGAGTCTTCATATGCAAGCCCTAGAAGAGAGCAAAAACGATTCTTGGAGATTGAGGCTTTTTGGTTAAGAATATCGAAGAAAATTTTATCTGCCCCTTTGTCATACGTTGCAGTGGAGTAGATTTGAGAGAGACAAGACATTGGAACAACTTCGACTGTGGTTAGGGCTTTAGCGAGTGCGGAATACTTCAGGCATTCCACCACTTGATACATGTACGTATCGTAGAGGAAAGGTGAGAGATCGATCGGCAAGTTCTGATTGGGCTTGATTGCAAGTAGAGTGGAGCGTGCAGTAGTTTCCTGAACTGAAGATGATTCTGCCATTGATGAAGCTTGTCGAGGAAGATGATGAACAGTGAGAAATTAATCGTCTGCTTTTGCTCTAGAGAATTGAAGTGTGGTAAGGAATAGTCACACAGAAATTAGCCCTTATATACGATCTTGGAGAGAGAAAAATCGTAAGTGATGATTGCTGAAATCTTGGAAACGACTCCCGAAAAAGCGTAATTAGACACCTTGCAACCCCAATAAAGTAGAGATGGCGCATGATGACCGATTCAAATTCTGGCGCCTTCCAAACTTATCCATAATTCAAATCGTCAAGCGTTTAAACTTACTGCTGAGTCATCAGTTGAATCTTCAATAAAATTGCGATTTCCATAATAGCTCAAAGACGTTACACCAACCCATCGGTTTTAATTTTGAAACCGTCTGCATGAACTCGCAAATAACCGAACAAAACCTTTTTGGGAACTTACAAAGTGTGTGCGTAAGAGTGTAAATGATAAAGAAATAAAGCAAACTTTTTGTGGGAATTTGTGATGTCTATTGAGACATTAAGCAGTTGATCCCGGGCACGAATCTCTTCCTTTAAAGTGAAGAGAGACTTCAAAGTGCTTGTGTGGATTCCCATAGAATAACGATCAAGTACTTGTTAAGAAGCATTGAAAGGCATCTTTTTAATTAAAGCTATTAAGGGTGGCTTTCGCTTCAATTCATGATTTCGATACTTGATATAAGACCGAAACATAAAAGAAGTACTTGTGAGACCATGGTGGCCTGTTAAACAAGTAGGTAGGAAACATATTCAGTGACTTGTTGACAAATTTTTTACGGGAAATCTCAAAAAAATAAAATAAATAAATAAAAAAAAATAACTGGATCCTTTTGGAAGAAAGAGTCTTGGTGAAAGACAATTTCATAAAGATTTCGCAAAAAGAAAATTTGAGATTTCCTAAGGTGACAAATAATAGCTAGAACTTTGAAGAGTTCACCGTTAATTCATTATGGGAGTTGGATCTTGGGTTTCACTTAATTCGTGGTGGACGAATCTAAGATCATCAACACAGAAAGTGTGTAACCATAAACCTTAGTGGTTATTTCTGAGAGTCTCAAGGGTTACAAAATATTAATCGAACCGTGATGGAGAAAAATGAGGTGGGTAAGAGAACCGAATGTGCCTCTGCCATAAAAGATTGAAAAAGCAGAAAAACTCTTGACTCAATTTGAGAAGAGCAAGGCAGCTCAAGATTAGAGTAAATTTGACAGCCTGATTGGTGAGACAAGATTTGTATATATCAATTCATTAAGGCTTTACTCAAAATCGTTCGAGGCTTTGGTCAACATACAGCAGCATGCTTCTAGGGACACTTAGTTAATACATAGAGTGAGATTGATACCTGCCCCAGCTCCACCAGTGAAAGAAATGCTTGTACAGAAAGTAAGCATGAAACGAAAATGAAAAGAAAAATATTTTTGGATTTTATGAAATATAATGAAAAAGAATTAGAAGCAGAAAGAAATATTTTTGGATTTTATGAAATTTTAAAGAAATGTATAAAGAAAGTTGCAAGAAAAGAGTGTACATACTATACAACCGAAACCATAAGATAGAAAGTAGAGGCGAATCGATCCCGATGAAACCGAACCCGAAATGGACCAAGCGTTCGGTGCATTTCGGTTCCCAGAAGAACCGAACCCCAAATGGACCGAGTGTTCGCTCTATTTCGCTTCTAATTTTGATTGAGACATAAGAGATTTCGGTACAGATTCAGCTTCCATCATTCCTAAGCCGTGTACGATTTTATTAAAACTTGCTTCAGGCAAGGCCTTAGTAAAGATGTCAGCCAATTGATCAGTGATTCTTACAAAATGAATTTCAACGTTACCATCTTCCACACGATCTTTGATAAAATGATACCTCAGTGATATGTGTTGCGTCTTTGAGTGTTGCACTGGGTTGTGACAAATCCTAATTGCACTCTCGGAGTCACAATATGGTGGGATTTTCTTCATGTTCAGGCCGAAGTCACGAAGTTGACTTTGTATCCAGATGACCTGAGATGTGCATGATGCTGCGGCGATGTATTCTGCTTCGGCAGTGGAGAGAGAAACACATGTTTGTTTCTTCGATTGCCAGCTTACGAGTTTGCTGTCCAGAAATTGACATCCTCTAGTGGTACTCTTCCGGTCTAGTCCACATCCCCTAAGATCAGCATCTGAAAATGCTTGGACAAAGAACCCTGATTTGGCTGGGTACCACAACCCGAGAGACGTAGTTCGTTTTAGATACCGAAAGATGTTCTTTACTGCCATCAGATGAGGTTCGCGTGGATTTGCTTGAAACCTGGCACAATAACAAATAGAGAACATTATATCTGGCCTACTAGCAGTGAGATACATTAGAGACCCAATCATCTGACGATAAAGAGTCATGTCAACGGCCGGTTTGTCCAGTGAAGGTGTTAGCTTTGTGCCGAACGCCATAGGAACCTTTACTTTTGAATCTCCCATCATACCAAACTTGGCAAGCAATGTGTTCGTGTAGCCCTCTTGATTAATGAAAATGCCTTCTGGTCCCTATCTTATATTCAGACCAAGGAAAAAGTTAATAGGACCCATTGAACTCATTTCAAATTTAGTTTCCATCAGCTTCCTAAACTCAACAGTTAATCTCACATTTGTGGAGCTGAAGATGATGTCATCAACATAAATTTGAACGATCATAAGGTGATTACCCTCTTTCTTACGAAAGAAGGTTGGGTCAACCGAACCTTGTTTAAATTTGGACATTTTCAAAAATCTAGTTAGTGTTTTATACCAGGCCCGTGGAGCTTGCTTGAGACCATAGACCGCCTTATCCAGGATGTAGCAGTGATCTGGATATTTTTCGTTCATAAAGCCCGGAGGTTGCTCTATATACACAGTTTCTTCCAGTTCTCCATTTAAGAAGGCACACTTTACATCCATTTGAAAGACTTCAAAGTTTTTGTGTGCAGCATAGGCGAGAAATATACGAACCGATTCTAGCCTTGCTACTGGAGCGAAGGTCTCTTCATAATCTATGCCTTCTTCTTGACAGTAGCCTTTCACAACCAACCTCGCCTTGTTGCGTATCACATTCCCTTCCTTATCCATCTTATTCCTGAACACCCATTTTAATCCAACTACAGAAGCATCCCTAGGTGTTGGAATCAGTCTCCACACGTTATTTCGTTCGAATTCATGTAGTTCATCCTGCATCGCCTGTACCCAATCAGAATGATCAAGTGCAGTCTTGACTGTTTTCGGTTCGACTTTTGAGACGAAAGAATTAAACATGCAAAATTCTACTTTGGAGAAGAGTGTTGTTCGTTTCTATTTTAATTGAGATCGTGTGAGAACTTTTTCTGTGGAATCGCCAATTACTTGTGATTGGGGATTATCTTTGGTCCATTTGATGAGTGGAGGATAATTCGGATCGAATGAAGGATCCAGTTCAACGTTCACTTCTACTTCAAACTCCGACTGAGTGTCATCATCGTTAATGTTCACATTCTCCCCCTCGAGCGATGATGCGTCTTCTGTTGCAGGATTAGAATCCTTCCCTTCAAAAGATGATACTTCCTTAGTTTCAGGATTTGAATTTCTCCTTTCGAAAGATGATAACTCCTCAAATTCGGGCTCAGAATTTTCCATTTGGACTTGACTTTCGGTTACAAAGCTCTCCCCCTGGAATGCTGATTTAGGGTTGGGAAGATCAGACGAACCCTCCCCCTGAGCATGAGAGCAATCTTTTTGAGGTTCACTGGTGTCTGGCTTGTTGGTTTCAACAGGTTGGTTTTCTTCCATATTTCATGCAGCTTCATCGATTAACTTCTTCAAGTTATCTACCTTGTTGTCTGCAGCTTTGGATTCAGAGAGAATAGCCTTTTCGGGCTCATCAAACAGCAGCATGTATTGTTCAAATAGGTTTGAAATAGGAATAGTAACTTGACCAGAAGTTGGAAATATATTCTCCACAGAGCCTTTGGTGGTTTTGAGCCTCTTGACATAGTTATCGTCGAAGGTAACATAATAGGTCTCTTCGATTTTCTTTGATCGTTTGTTGAGAACCCTATATGCTTTGGAGGTTAAGGAATAACCTAGAAAGATTCCTTCATCTGCTTTTACATCAAACTTATTTCGGTGTTCCTTTGAATTAAATAAGAAGCACCTTGAACCGAACACATGAAAAAACTTAACATTTGGCTTTCGGTTGTTTAAGATCTCATATGGAGTAATAGAAAAGCGTTTGTTGAGAAAAGATCTATTCTGTGTAAAGCATGCAGCAGCAATGGCATCAGCCCAGAAATACAGAGGTAGTGAAGCGAAGCTTAGCATTGTTCGGGCTGCTTCACTCAGAGATCGGTTTCGCCTTTCGACAATGCCGTTCTGTTGTGGAGTGTATGGAGCCGAGAAATTATGAGTTGTTCCTTTCTCTGCAAGAAACTCTTCAAAGTCTTTATTCTTAAACTCCAACCCGTTGTCACTTCTTATATTACGAACAATCTTTCTCAGCTGGACTTCGACCTGCTTGATGAAGAGCTTTAGTTTAGGAGTGGCCTCTGATTTCTGTTTTAAGAAGAATACCCAGGTAAATCGATAGAAGTCATCTACTATGACAAGTATATACTTGTTGCCACCAACACTTTCGATTGAAGATGGACCACATAAATCAATATGAAGTAATTCAAGTGGTTCAATTATTTTTGTGTTGACGCGAGAAGGATGATTCTGTCGACTTTGCTTCCCCATTTCACATGCAGTGCATAGGTGTTCTTTGTCGAATTTCAGAGCAGGAAGACCCCGAACATGATCCCCAAGCACCAATTTGTTGATGTCTTTAAAATTCAGATGGGAGAGTCTTCGGTGCCAAAGCCAACTTTCGTTTGATTGAGCCTTTGAAAGCAAGCAGATAGCTGGTTTTCCCCGTTTGGGATTGAGATTCAAAGGGTACATCTCTCCTTTTCGCTTTGATTTCAGCAGAACATTGTTTGACTTCTTTTCAGTAATCTCTGATCCCTCGTCATTGAAAGACACCTTTAGTCCAGTTCCAACCACCAGTTGAGAAACACTGATAAGGTTGTGTGGCAAACCCTCAACATATGTTACTTTTCTTATCGAGAACTCGCCATTGGTAATCATACCATAACCTTTGATCGTGCCATAGGAGTTGTTACCATACTTGACACTTCCACCATTTGTAAAAGATCGAAATTCCCTCAGTTCTTCCCTTCTTCCTGTCATGTGACGCGAGCAGCCACTGTCTATGTACCATTCATCATCAAACTGCTCGTCACATATAACCTGCAAAAATCAAACAGATTTAGGAACCCAAAGTGTCTTGGGTCCTTGTGAGTTTTTTACAGAACAGGGATTTATAAGTAAAATATCAACTAAAAAGGTTCTTTTTATTAACGTTGTTTCATCTTTTCTTTCTAAGGTGAAAACTTTGATTTTATCTTTAGGTGGAGTTGCCGAATATGTGTATTTTACGTTAGCATACTTTCGATCAACATTATGCCTGATTGAGGAATCCTTTGCATTCTCTGGACAAAGTTTTTCTTTTCCCTTTTGATCGTCCTGTGACTGAAGATTAGAACTAGAGAAATGAGATTTAGAAACAGAGTTAGTTCTTCGGATATGGCTCTTTTGTGATTGAGAGTGAACCTTACTTTCCCTTCGTCTCTGTTCACTGATTTGTCTAGACCCGAAACCATCCGTTTGGTTTTTCTCATCTCGAGAACCGAAGCCTTGTGTTCGGTTGATATTCTTTGGTGGACTAAAACTCTGTTTTTGGTTGGACTGATGATAAGAATCGTTATACTTCTTTCGGTCGAGATTGTTCTGAGGACCGAAACTTTTCTTTCGGTTGGTTTGATATTGAGGACCGAAACTCTGTTTTCGGTTGTTTTCGCCATGAATGCGAGAGCTAGAATTTTCTTTTCCTAACTCCTTTTGCTTAGAAGGTTTTTCATAGCGAACGTAGTTGGGATTTTGAGATTGCCAGAACTGCTTCCTTTCAGTAAGGTTTTTCTTGTACCTCACATTCGTTTGACGCTTTCTTTCTTTCACCTGTTTTGGATTTCTGTGAATGTTAGCCTTTTTCTCAGATTTTTGAACATTAGCACTGCTCTTTGGTGAATAGGATTCGCTAGAGACTACCACTTGTTCATCTGAAGGCATTTTGGTACCACTTGTGCTATCAAAATGAGTAGGATCATTAAGTGGTTCGGCTACATATCTTCCTTTCACTCTCCACGAAGTTTTCTGTGACAGACCTACTGTTTCATCAGCGTTGTCAATGGGAGCTGACCAGAAAAATTCATCACAGCCTTCAGCATTATCTTCTGCTACTATTGCCGTCAGTTCGGCTGTTTGTTGTAGAGTGACTCCATTAACTTTGTATACCTGATTTGGAGTAGTTTGGACCTTTTGATACACAACGGCCTTTTCTTTAAGGACTTTGGTCTTGTCTTTGGATAAACGAGCAAACTCAACCGAATTTTCAGAAATAAGATTTTAGTTAGTTTCGGGTTCGCTTTTGACAAATTCTGAACAATCAACCACATCATCCACAAAAATGTCACTCATATCATCATCCTCATCAAATTCAGAAGTATTTTCAACAACAATTTTATTTTATGAACTCAACTTAGCATTCAACAAGTCAAATTTCTGTACGGTTTCAGTTTGGATTTTCATTTTGTCATTTTCATCCAACAAATTTTTGAGCATGTCCTTATGGTCTTTGGACTTTATAAAGGACTCTATTTTGTCAAGACCAATTCTATAAGCAGGGGAAATATCCTCAGAAGAAACAACGTTTTCACAGTTATATGCATCGGCATCGATTTCATCCTCCTTTAACTCAAGGAAGGGTAAAATCATACGATGTATCTTCTTCCCTATTTCACAATCAAGATGCAATTGAGTAATATTGGTATATAACCGCTTAGCAATTAAACAAAACACATTTCGTTGTTTTAAAAGCTTCAAATTATCTCTTTGCAAATAAATTGTTTCATCCCTAGACGTAATCAACTCCTTTTCCTTCTGCTCAATCCACATTCGCCTCTCCTCACTTTTCGATGACACCCTGCTGATTTGATCAGTTAGGTTAGAGTTTGTGACGCGAATTTGAGTTAAACTTCCACTTAAACTAGAAAATTTAGATTTTAATCCATTGAGTTCATTTTCGTAGTTAGTGATTGGAATTTTCAGAGAGATAAGAATAGATTGTACCTTCTGGATCAACTCGTCGCAATCGTTGATCTTCTAACTGACAGGCTTTGCTGCGAAACAACGGTCTTCTCTCTCCTTCTCTCCATCATTTCCTCCGTCAGTGGTATAGCCTCTCATGTGTGAGACTACAGACGTCACCATCAAACACCTTCCTGTATTGTCCTCTTCCTTCACCAACAGAGCCTTGCCATGAGTCGGCATCCTCACTTCTTCGTCCTCTGAATCAGTCGACCAAATTTCAACGCCTCCAAATTCATCATCGACTACATTTCCCTGCACTATAAGAGCATTCATGGTGTTGTTAGATCCTGCTTTCTTCTTCCTGATTTCCTCCAAACGCCTTGTGAGGTTCGCTTCCTCGTTCTCATCTTCATTCTTCTCAGACATCTTTCTTAGCATGCAGTCTTTGGCGAAGTGATTTTTACCTCCACAGTAGTGACAGGTAAAGCCCGAGTCACCTCCAAGTTTCGTTTCCTTCTTTGGTTCTTCCGTCTGAGAAATACTTTTCGGTTCCTCCTTTGCTTTCTCGGCGCTGTAACTACCTTGCCAGTTTCGGTTTTTGTTTGTTGGAAATCTTCTCTTGATGAACTTCTTGGGATTTGACACCATCAGAGAATATTCTTCGCTTGTTAGATCATATTCAGAGAGATCTAAATCTTCCTCTTCCTCAGCAGCATTCTTACTGTTGGAGATTAGAGCCAACGATCCCATGCTGGAAACCACATTTGATTCTTTAGTCAAGGCACTCTCACGCGATTTTAGTATCCCCACCAATTTAGCAAGAGAGTAACTTTTGAACTGTTCATGTGCCTTCACAGTTGACACCACAGCCATCCATTCCGATCTAAGGCCATTCATGAATGTTACCTTTTGTTCAATGACTTTCCTTTCGATCCCGTGCTTAATCATCTTGCTTAAGAGATGATTGAAGCGGTCGAAGGATTGAATGAGATTCTCTTCAGGCTTCTGCTTAAAATCACCAAATTCTGAGAGCAACAGTGTTTGGATTGAGTGCTTAAGATCTTCATCTGTAGAGTACAATTCCTTCAACCTGACCCATATTTCCTTTGCTTTCGTGCATGAGCTTACCAGCCGAAACGTGTCTGACTGTAATGCAAACCTTATCATCCTTAAAGCTTTGATATTGCACTAAAACTTTTCCTTCTCGTTTTGAGGTATATCTTTCATGTCACTGATGAGTTGATTATATTCCTTTTGAGTTTTAATAACTCTTGAGGTACTTGCATGAACGAACGAACCAACAGTGATCGCCTCCCAGATTAAGTATCCATTATCTTCTGAGCCAATCACGTAGTCTTCAAAGTGATTCGCCCAGACCTCATAATCTTGAGTGTATAAAATAGGAATCCTTGTTGTCGATCCTATGCTGTTTGAGATGTTGATTGGGTTTGACTGAGAATCGTCCATAGATGTGTTGATGCTTGTTTAAACCTGCTTAAGATCAGACTTGTAAATAACGTTAGGGTAAGATCAAATATTCAAAGAACCACGTCAATAGCAGATGACGGCTCTATTAATATCAATCTAAGCGGAAAACCCTAAGATCTTCTTCAACAGAAGAGATGTGTATGAATTACACAGTCTCCTGCTCTGATACCAATTGTAGAGTTGAAAAACTCTTAGATCGATTAGATCTTCAACAGATTAAACAATAAAATCAAATGAACACATAGAACACAATATAGAATCAAATAATGTTGAATGATTCAAACGTAGTCATGCCTCAGCAGAGCTCGACAAAGAACTTCCACTGTAGAGGCGAGCTAGGGTTTGTAGTATCAAGCAAATAATAATTACCAAAGCGTTAACAATAAATGTTGCATGCATACACCTTAAATACTAAACCCTAAACAAAACGATCACGGTTGGACAGGCCCAAACCGGATAGCAAAACTGGGCTAAGGACCGAGCCCATTACGCAACACTTATTCAACCCAACAGAGTGACAACTGATGAATCTCTTAGCTCCCCACGAGTTCCTAGCCTTGATTTCCTTGTTTCCCCAAGTGTTTCCTTCTCCAAAGTTCCTCCTCCAAGCTTGAACACACCAAAGAGCACACACACACACGATTTAGGGTTTGAGAGGGACAAGGGGCAGTAAAGGGGAGGTTGGGGGAGGCCAATGATCCTTTAAATAGGGTGCAGAACCCCGAGATTTAGGGTTTCATCTGCCAGCTCCTACTCGTCGAGTCCCTTCTTGTACTCGGCGAGTAGGTCATTAAAATACGTGGACCAACCCGCTGCTACTCGACGAGTAGGGCAATCAACTCGTCGAGTAGCCCTTGAAATCAAGAACTCACACATGAAATCAATACCTGAGAATCGGGGCGTTACAATTCTCCCCCACTTGAACTAGACTTCGTCCTTGAAGTCTGCTGCAGCGAATAACTCCGGGTAATGCTCCCGCATTTCAGCCTCTGTCTCCCACGTCCACTCGGACCCCCTCCGATGCTCCCACTGTACTTTCACCAAAGGTATCTCCTTATTCCTCAGAATCTTCATCTTTTTCTCCAGTATGGCCACGGGCCTCTCTACGTAATTCAGGCGTTCATCAACCTGAATATCATCCAGCGGCACCACCTCCTCTTGATCCATAATGCACTTTCGCAGCTGCGAAACGTGGAAAATGTTGTGTATCCGACTGAGCTCCTCCGACAGCTCTAGCCTGTAAGCTACCTTGCCAACCCTGGCAATGATCCTGAACGGCCCAATATATCGGGGACCCAATTTTCCCCTCTTCCTAAAGCAGATCACGCCTTTCCAGGGAGAGACCTTCAGGAGTACCATGTCACCGACCTGACACTCTAACTCGGAGCGGCGTCGGTCGGCGTAACTCTTCTGCCGACTTTGAGCGGTCTGCAGCCGCTGCCTAATCTACTGAATTTCTCGGTAGTCTGCAAGACCACCTCCGTGCTACCGATCACCCTGTGGCCAACCTCACCCCAATAAACCAGGGTGCGACATCTCCGCCCGTACAACAGCTCGAATGGCGGGGCGCCAAGGCTAGAATGATAGCTGTTATTGTAGGCGAACTCCGCAAGCGGTAGGTGAGAATCCCAACTCCCACCGAAATCAATGACACACGCCCTCAACATGTCCTCGAGGGTCTGAATAGTCCGCTCGCTCTGGCCGTCTGTCTGCGGGTGGAATGTTGTGCTGTAGTGCAACCGCGTGCCCAGCTCCTCGTGAAACTTTTGCCAGAAGCGGGAGGTAAACCTGACATCCTGATCAGAGACAATGGAAACGAGAACCCCATGGCGAGACACAATCTCGCGAACGTACACTTCGGCCAATTTCTCGGCCGATGAGCTCTCCCGTATACCCAAGAAATGGGCACTCTTGGTCAATCGATCCACGATGACCCATATAGCATCAAACCCCTTCGCCGTCCTCGGCAACTTGGTAATAAAATCCATCGTGATATGTTCCCATTTCCACATGGGAATCTCTAGAGGCTGCAGCTTTCCATGCGGCCTCTGATGCTCGGCCTTGACCATCCTATAGGTCAAGCACCTCTCGACGTACCAAGCGATCTCTCGCTTCATGCACGGCCACCAATAGCTCAAACTCAAATCCCGGTACATCTTGGTGGCCCCCGGGTGAATAGAGAAATGAGGCTGATGAGCCTCCTCCATAACCGTCTGCCTAACCCCACCCGACATCGGAACCCAAACCCGACTGCATTGGGTCAATAGTCCCCGACTATCCTGCACGAATCGGGTATTCTCACCCTTGATCCTCTCCAGCTTCCAATTCTCCGGTCGCATGCCCTCTACCTGGTCATCTCTGATCAAAACCACAAGCGGAGAATCCACCGCTATCCTCATACATACCGCAGGGGTGGAAGACCCAGCTGACTTGCGGCTCAAAGCATCCGCAACCACATTCGCTTTACCAGGGTGGTAAAGGATCTCGCAATCGTAGTCCTTGACTACATCCAGCCACCTGCGCTGCCTCATGTTCAGGTTCGGCTGATCCATGATATGTCTCAAGCTCTTGTAATCCGTGTAAATGGTACAGCGGACCCCATAGAGGTAATGTCTCCATATCTTGAGGGCGAACACCACCGCCCCCAGCTCCAAGTCATGCGTAGGGTATCTCGTCTCATGCGGCTTCAGCCGCCACGATGCGTAGGCTATCACTCGTCCTCTCTACATGAGGACCGCCCCTAAACCTGTGATGGATACATCACAGAACACCACAAAATCCTCAACTCCCTCCAGGAGTGTCAAGACTGGTGCCTCACACAAACGCTGACGGAGGGTCTCAAACGCTCTCTGCTGCTCGGGGCCCCACCGGAAATCCACCCCTTCCTTGTCAGACGAGTGAGGGGTACTGCAATCTTGGAGAAATCCCGTATGAACCTCCGGTAGTACCCTGCCAATCCCAGAAAACTCCTAATATCTGAGGGAGATTTCGGAATCTCCCACTGCATAACCGCCTTGATTTTGGCCGGATCGACCAAAATCCCCTCCTGGTTAATGAGATGTCCGAGGAACTGGACCTCTCGTAACCAAAACTCACACTTAGAGAACTTGGCGTACAGCCGTTCTCGTCTCAGAACTCCCAACAGCTCTCGCAGATGCTCCTCATGCTGCTCTCGGGTCTTGGAATACACCAAGATATCATCTATAAATACTATGACCGAGCGATCAAGCATCGGTCAGCAGACCCGATTCATCAGGTCCATGAACACTGATGGCGCGTTGGTGAGCCCAAACAGCATCACCACGAACTCGTAATGTCCATAACGAGTTCGGAACGCGGTCTTCTCCACGTCCTCCTCTCTGACCCTAACCTGATGATACCCAGACCTCAAGTCTATCTTGGAAAACCAAGATGCGCCCTGCAACTGATCGAAGAGATCGTCAATCCTCGGGAGTGGGTAACGGTTCTTCACCGTTAACTTATTCAACTCCCGATAATCAATACACATCTGGTGCGAACCGTCCTTCTTCCGGACAAAAAGAATCGGCGCTCCCCATGGAGAACTGCTAGGTCGAATGAACTACTTGCCCAACAGTTCCTGTAGCTGCGATGACAGCTCCTGCATCTCTGGTGGTGCCAATCGGTACGGCGCCTTAGCGATAGGGGCCGCACCTGGCACCAGGTCGATCCTAAACTCGACCTGCCTCTCCGGAGGTATTCCAGGCAACTCCTCCGGAAACACATCTGCAAACTCCCTGACCACCGATACATCGGAAACCGAAATCTGATCCCTGACTCGCGTATCTACCACATACGCTAGATAACCCACACACCCGTGCTGAATGTACTGTCGAGCCCTGGCAGCTGAGCAAAACCCAGATCCCACTCTGGTGCCCTCGCCATATACAATCATTTCTACCCCACTTAGGGTTCGAACTACCACTCGCTGGCCCTCGCAATCAATCATAGCACCGAACCGACTGAGCCAATCCATGCCTACAATCACGTACCCCTCCCCCATGGGGATCGGAATCAAATCTATCGGAAAGGACACCTCGAAAATCTCCAAGTCACACCCTCGATAAACTGAAGAAGCAGAAACCCCGTGTTCGTTGGCGATAGAAACTCGCAACGGACACTCTAGCTCGCCTACTGGCACTCTGAACTCCCTACTAAAAGTCTGAGATACAAAAGACCGACTCGCCCCCGAGTCGAACAAAACCAAAGCAGGCAAGGAGTTCACTAGAAACGTACCTAATCACAGGTACAACAGATAAGCATACAGCAGATATAGTAAATAAGATAAAGGATAGAAACATACCAGCAACCACATCCGGTGCTGCGTTGGCCTCCTTGGCCGTAACCTGAAAGCCGCGCCCCTGAGCCTTCGGGGGCTCTGCCCTACCCTGTCTCCCATCGGTAATCCTCAGTGTAGCTGGCGCTGGAGCCTGCACCGGCTTGGCCGCCAGTTGTGGACAGTTGGTCTTCACGTGACCAACCTGATGACAATGATAGCATATCCTCATATCCGAGGCAGGGGCAGACTGACGGCAGTCCCTAGCAAAATGCCCCTCCTTGCTACACCTGTGGCACCCGCTACTAGATCGACAAGCTCCAGTATGACCCTTGCCGCACTTTCCACAAGTGCGGCCCTACTGACCCCCGGTCCTAGAATCAGCGGTCTTAGACCGCTTCGGCGCCGGCTGCGACTGCACCGGGGCCGGCCGCTGCTCCCTCAACTGCAGCTCGATCTCCAACTCACGCCACTTAGCTGTTGGATATAGTGTCTAAGTCCATAACTTTATTTGGTATGAACTTGACCCGACCCGGCATGGTCCATTTGGGTTGCATGGCATTGCAATACTTGGATAGACTAAATGAGAGAATAAGGCACTTATGATTATTAATATATTATAAGTTCTAATATATTAATAATAGTATTATTTAATTAGTATTGATCAAGTATTAATCTAGTATTAATTTGGTGATCAAAATGAGACTAATTAAATATATAGGGTTGATTATGACAATCATCAATTCTTTTATGGTGGATTAATGATCCATGGTTTATGGGTTTGGTTGTAACCATATGGAGCTCCATGGATAGTCTATGGGAGTTACAAACCCATGGGTCATGAGAAATGAAGAGTCATGACAATTAGGGTTTACATTTGTAACTCCTAATTATGACACACTATAAAAGAAACCCTATAGCATGCAAAATGTACACTAAGTGTTTCTAGAGAGGGCATAACCGATTTTGAGGCTAAGTGACATTCTCTTAAGTTATTCCAAGTTTTGTGGTGTTGTGTGAAGCATTTGAGGCACAACATTTGGGGTGCTAGGCTCACAAAGTCTTGAAGGAATCCAAGCAACAACAAGGTATGTATTTCTACTAGTTTTTATGTTTTATGTAATCCCCATGCCATGCTAGTTAGGAAATAACCTTGAAAAAGAAATTTGCATGTATATAGAGAAAACATAGATTCAAGGTTATTAGGGTTGCATGTACACTTAGGAAGTGTTAGAATGCTCAAAACCCATCAGTGGTATCAGAGCCTAGGATTGTTTTCTGTACACTTGATGCAAAACTGCTTGAAAATCGAAAAATTCTGCATTCTGAGGACTGGACTCGCCGAGTTCATGGGGAGGACTCGCCAAGTTCATGGGGAGGACTCGCCGAGTCCATGAACAAATTCATCCTACTCGTCGAGTAGGATAATGCACTCGACGAGTAGGAGCGTGCTGAGTAGTTTTTTCGAGTTTTGTTGCATGAAATGGATTAAAATCATTATCCCAATCTGTTTTGGACTTGTAAAATCTGTTTTTCAAAATGATAATGATTATGTTAACCCATTTTACATGACTTTTATCAATTTTCAAGTATTGTATATGTTTATATGATTTCTTGAAATTGCTTGACATGAAATTGTGTTCTTATGAGTTTTAGAAGATCATAGGAATTATGTGTAACCTCCATGTGTGTTTAATTCATGATCTTAATGGCAATGATGGTGTCCATAACTTGTCCTCAAGTTATGGATAACCAAAAGTCACTTCTTTAAATTGTGATTAAAGAACTAAAGAGGTTTCATAAAATGAAGAGTCTTCATTTTTATGAACCATTAAAACTCATAAGTTACAAATTGAAGAGACTTGGAATAGTTTCAAATCTTGCCCTCAAGTTTTGGAATTTGAAAAGTCTTACACTTTAATACTTTAATTCCAAATTAAACCTTAGATTTTTAAAAAGTTTAAAAATCAACACTTATACTATTATTATAATTTTATTATATAGATAGGTATAAGAATATGTCATTCTTACCGCAAGTAGACCTCATTCACGAAGCCGGTCTATAAGGGGGGTATAAGGTTGTTGCCTATAAAATGGTGACTTAATGGGTGTCCACTCTCACCCACCGCTTCCTTGATCGGTGGAGGGTCGTTAGCCGAACGGGTAGGATACGACTTTAAATACTCATTAAAAGTATAATGAATTATAAAGTAACTATACATTATAAATTCCCAATCTTAGTTACTTTAGGAAAATGTGAATTTGGTGCTAGCCCATAAAATTACACTTTGTACCTTACCAAGTCGTTAGTGGAGCGTGCGTGGTTAACCGGCACACTAACATGGACTAGTAAGTGTGGCAAAGGGTAACTTGACTTTATTATAGATCGGTGGAGCATGTGTGGTTAACCGGCACATCGATTAGGTAATATTGTTGAGGGTACCAAGTCAATTTGTATGGTTATTCACACCTTGTTTGTGATCCTCGGCATCCCAGTCACAAACTTGAGAGGGCACAATCGAGATTCAAACATGCCATTGAAAAGTTCAATGTATCTCAAAAGATCTAGGAGTTTCAAAACCAATAAAACCTAATAATAAAATATTTCGTTCTTATGGTGGAAATTGGTAAATCGTCATTTACCTACCTTCAAATATTTTATAGTGTGGATTACGGCATCCCTCTTCCAACTATAAATAGTTTGTTGGATCCTAGCCTTAATATTTCATTTGGGAGAATTATTAAGGATTCTTAATCTAATGAAACTTGTCTTTCTTTCCTTTCAGATGTCTTCCAACAATGCTTCTGGCTCAAACCCAACAGGCTCCTTTTCCCTTATGAACTTGTGTGGTAAGGTCATCTTTGATGGATCCAATTTCAATGAGTGGATCAGAAACATCAGAATGATTACCCGCTATGAGGACAAAGAATATGTCCTTGATAGGGAGCTTAAGGTTGTGGATGAAGCCACTGCTACTCCTGAAGAGTTTGCGGAGTTTGTTGCACATGAAAAGGATGCTACTAAAGTAGCATGCATCATGATGGCCACCATGACTCCCGAACATCAAAAATCCTATGAAGATTTCTACCCCTATGAGATGCAACTGGATCTGATGGAAAGGTACCATCAGAGCGCGCGTCAGGAGAGGTATGAAATCATCTCCTCCATGATAACCGCAAGGATGAAGGATGGTGAACCCATCACCGGTCACTTGCAGAAGATGCAAAGGTTCGTTGACCGGTTGCTGAAGCTAAATGTTGACTTCCCTGAGGAAATGGTGATTGACATCATTCTCCATTCCTTACCTCCAAGTTATGATCAGTTTCGTATGACTTATCACATGAACAAGGAGGAAGTCACACTTAGCAAACTTCATGGACTCTTAAGGACAGCTGAAAATGGCCTTAAGGGTAAAGCGGTTGCTACTTCTACTCCTTCAATAGCCCATGTTCTGGCTATTAGGCAGGGAAAGGGTAAGAAGAGGAAAAGCCCTTCAAAGGGTACCAAGGGTAAGACTCTTGATGGTTCCTCTTCAAGTGGGACAAAGAAAGGTCCCATTACTCCTTCTTCAAACCCAAAGGAAGCACAGTGCTTCTATTGCCAAGATAAGGGACACTTCAAGCGAAGCTGCCCCAAATATCTACAAGATGTAAAGGATGGGAAGGTCAAACCCACCCATGCAGGTATTTACACAATATTGTCTAACAACTCATCCAATGCTAATTCTTGGGTGCTTGATACAGGTTGTGGTATTCACATTTGTACTGATTTGCAGGCACTAAGAAGAAGTGAGCAAGTGGATCACGGGAAGATAAACTTAGTCATGGGCAACAGGAAAGCATCACCTGTTACCAAGATAGGAGTTTATTCTTTATTGCTTAATAATGGGTTAATGTTAGATTTGAATAAATGTTGTTACTCGCCCGAAATGGCGAGAAATATTATTTCTTTTCATGGCTTGTACAAACAAGGTTTTTCATTTTCATTTGATAATAAAAATGGTGCTATTAATGTTTATTACAATGATGTATTTTACTTTAAAGCATTACCTTGCGATGGTGTATATGAAGTTGTGAATGTTGTAGACAATCTAGGAAATAATGTGTTGTGTATTGATTCTTCAGATAGCTTGGATAAAGCATCCTTGTGGCATTGTCGTCTTGGACATGTTAACAAGAAGCGCATAGGCCAACTCCAAAAGGCTGGAGTCTTGGAATCATTTGACCTCAAGTCAGATGATAGTTGCGAATCTTGTTTACTTGGAAAAATGACAAAGTCACCCTTCACAGGTACTTGTGATAGGGGTGAAGGTTTGTTGGACCTTGTACACACAGATGTGTGTGGGCCCTTCAGAGTTGCTACAAAGGATGCTAATCGCTATTATGTGACTTTTACTGATGATTACAGTAGATATGGATATATTTACTTAATCAAGCATAAGTCAGAAACCTTTGAAAGGTTCAAAGAGTTTAAACAGGAAGTTGAGAATCAATTGGGCAGGAACATCAAGATGCTCCGATCTGATCGGGGAGGAGAGTATCTTAGCATTGAGTTCCTTGACTATCTTAAGGAATGTGGGATTGTCTCACAATTGACACCTCCCAGGACACCACAGTTGAATGGTGTGGCTGAGAGGCGCAATCGAACCTTGTTGGATATGGTTCGTTCCATGATGAGTCGAGCTTCGTTACCAATCTCTTTCTGGGGGTATGCTTTAGAGACTGCCGCCCATATCCTTAATCTAGTCCCTACTAAAAAGGTTGCCAAAACACCTCACGAGATGTGGACTGGGAAAGTTCCCAATTTGGAACACATCAAGATTTGGGGTTGTGAAGCTTTCGTGAGGCGTGAGACTCGTGATAAGCTTGAACCTCGAAGTGAGAGGTTTATTTTCATTGGCTACCCACAGAGATCCTTTGGTTACCTCTTCTATAGACCCAGTGATAATGTGGTCTTTGTAGCAAGAAGAGGAGTCTTTCATGAGTGAGAATTTATAAGCCAAGGGGACAGTGGGAGGCAAATTGACCTTGAAGAACTTCAAGAGTCAAGCGGTGAAGGAACCTCAAATACTATCGACCAACCTGAGGAGGAAACTCCTGTTGAGCCAATAGATGAGTCTATACCTCCAAGATGTTCCACTAGGGTGAGGAACACACCTGATTTTTATTATGGTTATCACATCACCACTGAAGGTGATACATTTATTAGTGATAGTACACTAATAGATTTGGATGAACCTAATAATTACAGGGAAGCCATGGCAGGCCCTGAGCCTGCTAAATAGAAGGAGGCTATGGACAGCGAGATTCAATCCATGTATGACAATCAAGTGTGGAACTTGGTTGACAATGTACCAGGTCGTAAGACAGTTGGGTGCAAATGGATCTTCAAGAAGAAGACCGACATGGATGGGAAAGTACACACTTATAAAGCACGACTGGTTGCGAAGGGCTTTACTAAAACTCCGGGAGTTGACTATGATGAGACCTTCTCACCAGTAGCTAAGATTAAGTCTATTAGAGTGTTGTTAGCCATAGCTGCATTTCATGATTATGAAATATGGCAAATGGATGTCAAAACCGCTTTCCTTAATGGGAAAGTGGCTGAGGATGTTTACATGGCTCAGCCAGAGGGTTTTGTCGATCCAAAATACCCTAATAGAGTGTGTATGCTTGAGAAATCCATTTATGGATTGAAACAAGCGTCTCGCAGATGGAATCTTTGCTTTGATGAGAAGGTCAGAGTGTTTGGCTTCTCTAGGAGTGAGGATGAGTCCTGTGTGTATGTTAGGGCCAGTGGGAGTATAGTCAGCTTTTTGGTGTTGTATGTGGATGACATACTTCTCATAGGAAATGACATCCCAACTTTGCAAGAGGTTAAGTCTTGGCTTGGGAAGTGTTTCGCTATGAAGGACCTTGGGGAAGCTGCCTATATCCTAGGGATAAGGATATTAAGAGACAGGAGTAAGAGACTAATTGGACTTAGTCAGAGTACTTATGTGGATAAGGTACTGAAGAGGTTCAGTATGCAAGATTCCAAGAAAGGAGAATTACCAATCCAGAGTAATGCCAAGCTGAGTAAGACTCAGAGTCCGAGTACAGAGGCTGAGATAGCTGAAATGAGTCATATACCATATGCTTCCGCTGTGGGCTCGATCGTGTATGCTATGACTTGTACTCGCCCTGATGTGGCCTTTGCTTTGAGCATGGTCAGTAGATATCAAGGGAACCCTGGCAAGGCACACTGGACAGCGGTAAAGAACATTCTCAAGTATCTGCGGAGGACTAAGGACTGGGTCCTTACCCTTGGGGGCAGTGATGACTTGAGAGTGGAAGGATATAGTGATGCTAGCTTTCAGACTGATAGGGATAATTTCCGCTCTTAGTCAGGCTGGGTCTTTATTCTAAATGGAGGGGCTATTACTTAGAAAAGTTCCAAGGAGGAGACAGTAGCTGATTCAACTTGTGAATCAGAGTACATAGCAGCAAGCGAGGCAGCAAAAGAGGCGATATGGCTAAAGAACTTCATCGGAGACCTTGGAGTTGTACCAGCTATAAAGGAGCCAATGGAAATTTTCTGTGACAGTGAAAGTGCGGTTGCTTTGGCTAAAGAACCAAGAGATCACGGGAGATCTAGGCACATTGACAGAATATACCATTTCATCAGACATAGAATAGAAGAAGGACTCCTCGTGGCAAAGAGGGTATCATCAGATGAGAACCCGGCAGATCCCCTCACGAAGGGACTGAGCAGGGTTAAGCATTTACAGCATGCGAGGCGCATTGGGCTGAAGGATGATATTAGTTTCAATAATTAGATTCCTGAAACTTGTAAAATGTAATTGACATTTGATGATAAATAAAAGTTGTTGTTTATTTATGAGTAAGGTGTTACTATCTTGTGTTGATTGTTTACTATGTTTCAATTTTGCATGTTTTTACTTCCAGAATAATTATGTTATTATTCAAACCATCCACAGTCAGTTAAACTTTGGAAGTAAGTATTGATTTAAGACTGTCATGAATTTGGCTTGTATGATTTGTCTAAAGTGCTTTAGACAATGCAGTGGTTGCTACAACATTCATGAGTACTCATAAGGGCTGAGTATTGGATCCAACCCACGCTCACTTGCATCACTTCATGGAATTTATCTCGAGTGATCGTGAGACGGTAATATCATATGAATCTTCAAACCTAGAGATATGAGTTGTTGACTATGAGTTGGTTATTCATTGATTGTACGAAAACGCATTGGTAACTCGATGTTATAAAACGTGCCATTGTGAATAATTCAACAAGTAGTTAGTACAAGCATATTAGTCGAAGTTTATCTGTTCCTTCTAGAAATAGAAGCGATATCTGGGCCCCTCGATGATTTGGTTTTGACTTATGTACCGGGCCCGGTCAGAACCTAATTGATGTGTTCAATTTAGTTCTATGTCGAAACAAATCAGAGATCGAGAAACAAATGTTGGACAATAAGTAAGACCATGTTTCATGTGTTTGTCCGGCTGATATCATGAGAACAGAGGATTATATGATTACTTATCTTAAATGGCGTATCATCATCATCTCAGTTCCGAGAGACTTTGAAAGAGCTACGATTGCTAGTCGGGTTTTGAAGTCATATTTGCAAATATAGTTATTAGACTTATCCAAGTGGGAGACTGTTGGATATAGTGTCTAAGTCCATAACTTTATTTGGTATGAACTTGACCCGACCCGGCATGGTCCATTTGGGTTGCATGGCATTGCAATACTTGGATAGACTAAATGAGAGAATAAGGCACTTATGATTATTAATATATTATAAGTTCTAATATATTAATAATAGTATTATTTAATTAGTATTGATCAAGTATTAATCTAGTATTAATTTGGTGATCAAAATGAGACTAATTAAATATGTAGGGTTGATTATGACAATCATCAATTCTTTTATGGTGGATTAATGATCCATGGTTTATGGGTTTGGTTGTAACCATATGGAGCTCCATGGATAGTCTATGGGAGTTACAAACCCATGGGTCATGAGAAATGAAGAGTCATGACAATTAGGGTTTACATTTGTAACTCCTAATTATGACACACTATAAAAGAAACCCTATAGCATGCAAAATGTACACTAAGTGTTTCTAGAGAGGGCATAACCGATTTTGAGGCTAAGTGACATTCTCTTAAGTTATTCCAAGTTTTGTGGTGTTGTGTGAAGCATTTGAGGCACAACATTTGGGGTGCTAGGCTCACAAAGTCTTGAAGGAATCCAAGCAACAACAAGGTATGTATTTCTACTAGTTTTTATGTTTTATGTAATCCCCATGCCATGCTAGTTAGGAAATAACCTTGAAAAAGAAATTTGCATGTATATAGAGAAAACATAGATTCAAGGTTATTAGGGTTGCATGTACACTTAGGAAGTGTTAGAATGCTCAAAACCCATCACTAGCGGCCTCCTGTAACTCCAATAGAGTATCACATCACTGTGTGGCAACAAACTGTCGAATATCTGTCTTAAGTATGCTCAGATAACGTGTCATCTGGGCCTGCTCAGACGCGAACTCAGGGCAAAACATCGCCCTCTCAGTGAACATGTGGGTGATCTCCGTCACCGTCTCTCCATCCTGTCTCAGACTCAAAAATTCCTGTGCCAAACGTTCCCGCTCGACCCGTGGAATGTAACGGGCGCGGAACATGTCCTGGAACTGCTCCCAAGTAACCGCAGCTCTCTGCTCATCCGTGTATGACCCTGTCGTCGGTCGCCACCAGTCCTTGGCCCCGAGCCTCAGCATGTTCATGTTGGGTTTTGAGCATTCTAACACTCCTATGGTGTACATGCAACCCTATAAACCTTCGATCTATGTTTTCTCTATTATACATGCAAATATTAACTATTCCAAGGTTTCATCCTAACTAGCATATTATGAAGCACCTATACTACAAAGTTCTAGTTAGATGACATACCTTTTGATGTAGCTTGATGTCTTCAAGCTTTAAGAGCTTAGCCCCAATAGTGTGGAAGCCTCAAATGGAATCACAAATCACCAAAACACCTTGGAAGAACTTGAGAGAATATGTATGCACACTAAAATCGGCCCACTCTTATTTTCACACACTTGTGCCAATTTTGTGAGCCAAGGACCCCTTTATATATTATGGAGGATTAGGGTTACATCCATGTAAACCCTAATACCCATGACCTTTCATTTACATAGGATCCATGGGTTAAAAGCTCCATGGACCATCCATGAAAGCTTAGCCCAACCTAAATGAACTTGGCCCATTCCATATATATAAGAGTCCATATTTAATTAGTTATTTTTGATCACTTAATTAATTCTAAATTAATTCTTGATCAATACTAATTAAATAATATGATTCCATATTAATATATTAGAACTTATAATATATTAATATAAATCATAAATATACTATTCTCAAAAGACTATCCATATAAATTGTGCTGGTGAAGTGCAACCCAAATGGACCATGTCGGGTCGGGTCAAGTACATACCAAATATAGTTATGGACTTAGACATTAATCCAACAGTCTCCCACTTGGATAAGTCTAAAACTATTATTGAGTATGACTTCAAAACCTAACTGGCAATCGTAGCTCTTAAAGCCGCTGTCGAACTCTGACCTTGTCAATGACTTGTCCATTAGATAAGGAATCATATATTCCTCCATTCTAGATATCATATGGACTGAGACATGGATTATCAATCATTCTTTCTGTCCATTTGTTGTTTCCCGATTTCCGATTTATGATGACTGACTGATTGAACAAATCAAATTAGTCCTGGCTTGGCCAAGCACTCACATGTGTCATCGCTAAATCATCGAGGGGCCCACAGATATCGCTTTTATCCCGAGGGTAAAAGGAACGGATAAACTTCGACTCATATGGCTTGTTCTACTACTTGTTGAATCATACACAATGGCACGTTTTATAACATCGAGTTACCAATGCGTTTTCGTGCAATCAATGTATAACCAACTCATAGTAACAACTCATATCTCTAGGTTTTAAGAATATAAGATATTATCGTCTCATGATCACTCGTGATAAAATCCATGAAGTGATTCAAATGAGCGTGGGTTGAATCCAATACTCAGAACTTATGAGCACTCATGAGTGTTGTAGCACCACTTTGTCCACCAACTTGGACCTCTACAAACCAACCCATGACAGTCTTGATTCATATCTACTTCCAACATATGACCGACTGTGGATGGTTTGAATAACTTAATCATTCAGGAAGAGCGACTTAGTTATTCTGGAAGTCAAAACATGCAAAGTGAAACACAAGAATAAATGAATCAAATATGGTATCAAACCCTATGAATATAAATAAACACTTTTATTTATCACCATACTGATTACTCATTATTCACTGTTTCGGTTTTATCAACTTTATACTTGAATTAAAAACACTAGTTGTCCCATGCTCCAAGCATGTACACTATGTTTTTCTTAAACAATAGCTTTGCCATACACCAAGTATGCACTCTATGTTTGTCTATGATCCTTACTTTGTGAAATAAACCAATTGAACATAATTTCAATGATTCTAATTTCACACTCCCAAATCCTTATCGAAAAATGTGAGAATTTCAAATTCCTATCATTTATCGAAATCTATTTAGATTTTAAACTTATATGCACTGACCCTCCTGTAATGAATATGTACAAATCACAAAGACTTGTCAACAGTCATTATAAGGTATTCCAATGGAGATCAACTCCATGGAAACTAAGTCTCAAATTCAAAGTACATTGCTTTGGACAGGCTTCTTGCATTAAGTTTTCTAATCTTACACAGATAACTTCCACCTATGGAGACAACTCCATATTCTCATTTTGACTATCACTTCTGAATAAGAGATGCCTCTTTTTAGAATATGTCAATATGGTCCTTCCAAAATTAGCACTATACTTCCAACTGTCCCTAAGCAACCGATCTTTGGTAAACCTCAGATTGTCCTCGACAATTGCTTAATCATTTTAGTCATATCCAATTCTAGACCTTTTCCCTTCTTAATGCCTCTGGGCATTTGGAAAAATTTAGAAATGACAAATATTATAGCACATGCAATCGATCCTGTACCCAAAGCAAATGGTACACGATTCATGATGTCTCACATAAAGACATGATTCTAGACCAGTCTTTTGCTACAATATTTTTATTTGCCATGTTTTCAAAATTTGACTATGAAGAGGGATGCCGTAATCATAACCGAATTTTGAGAACGCAATATATAGAATTTCCTTAAGTTGAACCAATCCAACATGAAATTTATATATATATATTCTTGACTAAAGATGATTAAGGTCTCAATCTAAGCCTTTAGAACTGAAATGAAGTATATCCTCTCCCTTAATTATAGCAAAACAACTTTTTCAATCCCTGCAGCCTCACGAATTGAAACTTTTGTTTTCTATAATTAACATTGCTAACTTGCAACATTAACAATAATTATCATGCTCCCACTAACATGATGATTATTAGCATAACACTTATGCTCCCACTAGCTTTGACATGTACTTAGAAATCAGCTGGACTTCTAGAAATCAATACTTTATTGACTTTCTTACCAAAGTTCAGATTTCTGATACGAGATGCTTTGATAAAACTTTATCAAAATCATACACCTTTCCTTAGATAGCATGCATGTGTGTCTAAACAATTTCAGAACTATGAAAAGGGATGCCGTAATCATAGTCTCAATTGTTTAGACGTTTTGCCATCTGGTTCAAATCTACTTGGTGGAAGTGTTTCCTCACCATCATTTTCATGAAACGGAGAGAAACCTTATGACCCTTAGATTTTATGGTGTATGTGTTCTTATCCATGTGAATCGTCAAAACCATAGTCACAAGACAAGGATAATGACAAATCCAAACTCATATGGACTGAACTTATGCAATCTTAACTTCTTGCCACCTGGCAGTACAGGGCCTGCCATTGCTTCCAAGTTGTTATGCAACCAATTGAGAACTTTCAGAACTCCTATGCAAAGTAAACTTTAACTGGAATGGGCAGAGAATATGTCAACACGATAGGTTATAAACCTCAAGTCGTGTGCTAGTGAAGAACCTCAGGTTTTATTCTTGATTAGTTCTTGAAATTCTTTTTAGGATCTTTAAGACTCCCACTATCCTCTTGACATATAAGACTATCTTGCCAAATATTCAAGAGATAGTGCGGATTCTTTATCAAGACAAACACTTCACACAATTGGCCTTAGTTTGTCTTTGTTTTATCCAAAACATCACAACTTACCAATTTCAAATGTACAAGAGTAGGACACTTTTACTCTTACATTTGACAAGTGTTTTAAACCTTTCTTTAAGATATGTCACTCAAGTTACAATCTTGGAGTATGACTCTAAGAATTGTTTTGGAACGAAGTATGACTCATCTTCCTGATCTAACCATTTCAACAATTCATGACTCCTCTTCTTAGTCATAAGAATGCACTAAGATGACCTTTAGAGGACTAATTGTGATATGATTTCTAAATCATTAAGATGATCACAAACATGATACTAAATTACTCTCCCATCTTTTCAGATTTGAGAAACTTTTATCTTTCTGCCTAATTTGATTCTTCCCATTCGTTCTGCCATACATTGAGACTTTTCCAATGTTTCAGAATTATACTTAAACTTGTAAGTATAACCATATTTACTAAACTTTAGTAAATCAAATAGTCTTAACGCGCTTTGTGGTGGACACGACCAGTGCACAAGAATGTGTACTCGATCCCTTTAGTCCTTCACTTGACTCACACATCCATGTGAACAAGTAATTAGTCTTGATTTTCCAATGCTTGAAAGTTCTCATTCATCATACTATTCAACTTGCATGATTCCAAGTTTCGGTCCAATTGAAACTTGGGCGATGAGGAACTTTCCTGATTTGGTAAATTTAGACACTACCACAAATGAAAGAATCAAATCCATTTTCCAATATTGCTGTCAGTGGAATCATATAAGCAACAATTTTCCACAAATGCCATTGTAAGGATACTTCAAATAAATAAAGTTAAACAATTTTCTTTTATTTTAAAACTTTGCGGAAAAACTTATCCTTACAATCCACATGGAAAATTGTTGTTATCTATTCCTTAGCAATATATCATAACTTCTTAAGCAACTGCTCAAAATTCTGACGCGATCGAAATCCACCTTCGCGATCAGAATCAACATATACTTCCTTTAAGATTTCTCTCTATTCTTTGATTCTTAAAACATCAACATGTGACCCAGTCACATCATGTAATGAGGATCTCAGAATAGAACTTAACAGAGTTAGATAATGGGCTCTACCTGATGTAGAGTCAAACTTATTGACTTTAACATCCTTAGGTAAATTTGGCAGCTTTGCAATCAACGCCCCTTCCTTTGGCAAAATAAACATATGGACCCTTTGGTAATGGGACTATCTCAGACTGTTTGGTAATGGGACTATCTCAGACCCTTTGGTAATGGGGCAAAATAAACATATGGACCCTTTGGTAATGGGACTATCCTTTGGCAAAATAATCAAATTTGTTTTACTATCGTTCCAAATCATTGCTGATTCAGCAGCACCAAGCAAATAGATATGATCATTAAGGTTCATGTCATAGTCTGTTTCATAGTAGTCCCAAAGGAACTCACTATGTGACTTAGAAAGTGATTAAACATCCAACTTTCTCAAGACTTTGACACCCAACTCTCCCGGCTTGTCAATATGTGACTTCATCTCTAAGATGTGATCACACATAGACCTTGCATGCCATTAGGGCTTGAGTGACCTTGAACTTGTGGGTTAGGGAGAATAATTGGAGGAGGTGGAGGAAGAGAAGTATGACTTCCATGAGCCAAACTCGGGAAGTCATATTCATTAGGAAAGCTTGGTTTGGGAAGATCATTGTTGTCTAAACCAGACATCAACAATGGGATAAATTCACGTAAAGTTGATTTAAGTCCTTAATATAACACCCAATATGATATATTAAGGCTAGGACCCAACAAACTATTTTATAACTTGGAAGAGGGATGCCGTAATCCAAGCTATAAAATATTTGAAGGTAGGTGAATGACGATTCACCAATTTCCACCAAGATAAACGAAATGTATTATTAGGTTTTAATTGGTTTTGAAATTCCTAGATTCTTTTGAGATTCATTAAACTTTTCAATGGCATGTTTCAATCTCGAGTGTGCCCTTCAGGTTTTGTGACTGGGATGCCGAGGATCACAAAACAAGGTGTGAAGTAACCATGCAAATATACTTGGTACCCTTAATATTTACCCCTCAATCGATGTGCCGGTTAACCACACACGCTCCAACGATACTATGATAAACATTAAGTTACCCTTTTCCTACCTTGTTAAGTCCAGGTTAGTGTGCCGGTTAACCACACACGCTCCACTAACAGCTTAAACAAAGTGCAAAGTGTAATTTCATGGATTAGCAGTTTATTCACATTTTCCTAAGTAACTAAGAACAGGGAATTTATAAGTGTTTAGTTACTTAGTATTTATCATTATACTTATAATGAAGGGAGAATTATAGTCCTTGTCCTACCTGTTCGGCTAACGACCCTCCACCAGTCAAGGAAGCGGTGGGTGAGAGTGGACACCCATTAAACTGCCATTTTATAGGCAGTAACCTTATACCCCCCTTATAGACCGGCTTCGTGAATGAGGCCTACTAATGGTAAGACGACTTGCTCTTATACATATAATATATTAAACTTTTAATATTATAATAGTATAAGGGTGTATTTTAGACATTTAAAATACTTGGTGGTTTAATCTATTAATTAAACTATACTCTTAATTTAATTAAATTTAAACCATGTCATTATGGAATTATTAATTCTCTTTTAATTAAACACTTTAATTATCTATTAACAAAGTCCATAAGAGTTAATTGAATTATTCAATAAAAACATCATAATTCCAATTATTAAATTCAAAATTAAAACCATTTAATTAATTGTTTAAGTTATGAACCCAAGAGTTTTAGAATTCAATTCTTTTTTTTATCATAAAAAACTTTTTCCAAATTCCAAAACTTGAGGGCAAGTTTTGTAACTCTTGAAAACTTTTGGATTCCATAACTTATGGAGTTAAATACTTGTTTTATGATGAAACTTTTCATGTTCCATAACTTAACAACAAGTTATGGAATTCTTTAAAACACTAAGACCAAGTTTTGTAACTCCATAAAAAACTTTGAATCAATTTTTTTTTTAAAAACCTTTTCATATCCATAACTTATGGAGGTTTCAAAAAACTCTTTAGATCAAACTTTTAAAACTAATAAAATAATCATATCATTTTATCTTTTACTAAATTTGACCTAATTCAACTCATATAGCAAATGATTCAAATTTTACAAATAATTAGTTTTTCACAAAAACAAGTAATTATCTTAAAATTTGACAAACGTCATGTTTTTTTTCCTTTTTTTTTCAACTTGAAAATAAAACATTTGCATCAATATAACAGAAAACAACCCATGGCTCTGATACCACTGTTGGGTTTTGAGCATTCTAACACTCCTATGGTGTACATGCAACCCTATAAACCTTCGATCTATGTTTTCTCTATTATACATGCAAATATTAACTATTCCAAGGTTTCATCCTAACTCGCATATTATGAAGCACCTATACTACAAAGTTCTAGTTAGATGACATACCTTTTGATGTAGCTTGATGTCTTCAAGCTTTAAGAGCTTAGCCCCAATAGTGTGGAAGCCTCAAATGGAATCACAAATCACCAAAACACCTTGGAAGAACTTGAGAGAATATGTATGCACACTAAAATCGGCCCACCCTTATTTTCACACACTTGTGCCAATTTTGTGAGCCAAGGACCCCTTTATATATTATGGAGGATTAGGGTTACATCCATGTAAACCCTAATACCCATGACCTTTCATTTACATAGGATCCATGGGTTAAAAGCTCCATGGACCATCCATGAAAGCTTAGCCCAACCTAAATGATCTTGGCCCATTCCATATATATAAGAGTCCATATTTAATTAGTTCTTTTTGATCACTGAATTAATTCTAAATTAATTCTTGATCAAAACTAATTAAATAATATGATTCCATATTAATATATTACAACTTATAATATATTAATATAAATCATAAATATACTATTTTCAAAAGACTATCCATATAAATTGTGCCGGTGAAGTGCAACCCAAATGGACCATGTCGGGTCGGGTCAAGTACATACCAAATATAGTTATGGACTTAGATATCAATCCAACAGTTCAGGGCGCACCTGACCTTCTGGTCAGTAGGACATGAACACGTGAAGAAACAACCTTCCACGTTGGATAACCACCTCATGGCTCGAATAGGGTCCTGTGTACCGTCGAATGTCGGGGGCTTCGTGTTATCGAAGTCCCGGTACTGGAAACCCCTACTGACTCCTCCCCCTGCCGCGGATACAGCTGATGCAGCTGCTGCGGCGGCTGCCTCTTCAAGGGCTGCATAACGCTCATCAAAGTACTCCACCATGGCGGTCTTAATCGACCCAAACATCTCTGGTAACTGTACCCGGAATGCAGCAGCAACCTCATCCTGTAGGATCTTCCGAATCCTGGCATCCAACTCGTCTGTACCCATCTGTACCACCGGCTCAGGTGCTGTTGGCCCCTCCTGGCCTCCGTCCCCTGATCCTGATCCCGAACCGGATCCAGCCATAAAGCGTCTCGTCATCACCATTCTGAAACATAGCACAAGATATCAGATAATCCATATAAATAACTGGGAGTCAACTCCCTACTAATCCCTAGGGATTGTGACTTACTTGACACGCGTATGGGTCCTGTGCTTTCAGTAGTACGGGCCCATACTACCTTCCACACCTACCCATATTTGCCTCAAGCATCACCACAATGCCCTAACATACTCAACATGGCAAGTGCTCAATCCTCACTCTTAGAGGAAATGCTAAATATCCCATAACTGGCCTCCCTGCCTCACACAACCCACCCATCCATGGAACTTCCACCAACCCTGCAGCACTAGTGTATGCTAGTCATACATAACGCTGGACCCTATAGACTTTCGAATATCCAATCCTACCCTAAGCTCCCAATCAAACAAGAACAGAACATAAGGCCAAATCAAACATTCTCAGGCTATAAGATCTTAGTTATGTATAGTCGTGATGCATACACTAAGAAACTATAGTAATGATGTCAATCCTATATAAAGATAACCCTAGGCTAGCAGGCATCATGTAATCGGGCAATTCTATCATGAAATTCCTGAAGATCCCTAGCCTAGTACTAACATGTTGTTCTAACATATCACATAATCAAATAACTTGTATGGTATTTTTGGGTCTACTTACTGTCTCCGGCTGATCGTACACCCTGCATCCTCCTTTATTTATTTTGAAAGCCATTTTAGAAATTATTTTGAAAACCTTTCCTTGATTTGAGACTGGATTCACAAGAATGTTCCTCCAATTCACTCAAACCAAGGCTCTGATACAAACTTGTAACACCCAAAAATTTCAAACAAATTTAAACTTTTAAAACACATTTTAATCCGATATGTCATTACATAGTTTGTTTTCAAAATACAGTTATCAGAGTATCCCAGTATCAAATCATAAAAGTTATAACAGCGAGAGGAGCGGTACGATCATGCCTTCGCCTTCCCGCGATCACCAGAGGTACCTGAAACAACAACTGAAACTGTAAGCCTGAAAGCTTAGTGAGCTATCCCCCAAAATACCAACCACGTAACCATTCCATATAAACATATAACCAAACAGCAAGCATAATGAGCCTTCAGCCTGACTGGACCGCCTCGCAGGCCTTCAGTCTATCTGGACCGCTCTCCGTGCCTTCGGCACGTCTGGACCGCCTCGTGGGGCCTTCAGCCTATCCGGACCGCTCGTCGGGCCTTCGGTCTGACTATCATACCTTTTTGGGTTTTGTAGTCTATCCGGACCACCCTAGGTATGTTGGCCTTCAGCACAAAGCAGGACCGCCTCAACCCAACACCCAAATCAAACATGTGCATATACATTCATAGGCTATCATAATAACAGGCAAACCGATCTAACATATCAAATAGCATAGCAACGTCCTAAACCAGGACACCGACCTACCCAGGTCATATCATAGCATAATCATGCAACTAGGATATCGACCGAACCCGATCACTAAGCATAAGCATATCACCATCCTAACTAACAGGATGCGAAACAATGCACATATTATGTAATAATCCAAATACAAGTCCATAAGGGTTGAACTTGGTGCCTTAGACCCTGTTGATATAGTGAGGATAACTCACCTTGCAACTGACGTTTGAAACTAGAAAGCTCAACTCCCGGGTCACCAACACGAACTCCACCACCTATAGTTACCATAAAACCCTTTTTCATAAATCTCTGAATTACCAGAATACCCTTAGAAGTCAACTGGTCAACCCTTGGTCCAAGTCAAAGTCCACAGTCAAAGTCAACAGTCCATGTTGACTCGACTCGTCGACTGCAGTTCACCGACTCGTCGAGTCCTTCCTGAACTCGAGAAGTCGTGAAATCCTTGATTGGCTCGTCGAGTTCCCCTTTAACTCGCCGAGTTCATACGTGTCCAAGAATTGGGAGAAACCCTAGCCGACTCGCCGAGTCTTCGAGCGACTCGCCGAGTTCAAGGCAATCTTCAACGGACTCGCCGAGTTGTTCATCAACTCGTCGAGTTCATGACCATCTTCAACGGGCTCGCCGAGTTGTTCATCCAACTCGTCGAGTCCTTGAAGACCTTTATCCATGCAGACGCCTTTTAAGCCATGGCAAGGTTCCAGATTACAGATCCAAGCTTCTAGGGCATGTTTATCACGTAAAGTCGCAAACTTTACGTGCATGCAAAGCTTTAAGACCCTTAAATGGCAAAACTAAGCTTGCAATGAAGTCTCACACTTGAGGGAAGGCTCCTACTAGGCAAGGCTGATGACTTTATGGATCTAATGGTCAAAGGGAGTCCAGATCTGAAGTTACAACATCAGATCTTAGCTTAAACATGGGGTGCCTTTCATAAAACCCATCCAAAAGAGGTTAAAAGAGAGATGAGGTAAAGGAACAGCTTAATACCTTCTAGAGAGTGACAACTGATGAATCTCTCAGCTCCCCACGAGTTCCTAGCCTTGATTTCCTTGTTTCCCCAAGTGTTTCCTTCTCCAAAGTTCCTCCTCCAAGCTTGAACACACCAAAGAGCACACACACACACACACACGATTTAGGGTTTGAGAGGGACAAGGGGCAGTAAAGGGGAGGCTGGGGGAGGCCAATGATCCTTTAAATAGGGTGCAGAACCCCAAGATTTAGGGTTTCATCTGCCAGCTCCTACTCGTCGAGTCCCTTCTTGGACTCGGCGAGTAGGTCATTAAAATACGTGGACCAACCCGCTGCTACTCGACGAGTAGGGCAATCAACTCGTCGAGTAGCCCTTGAAATCAAGAACTCACACATTAAATCAATACCTGAGAATCGGGGCATTACAAATACCTCCGGAGAGGAAGGTAGAGTTCAGGATCGACCTAGTCCCTGGTGCGGCTCCGATAGCCAAGGCACCGTATCGGCTGGCTCCTCCTGGGATGCAGGAGTTGTCTACACAGCTGCAGGGGCTCTTAGACAAGGGATTCATTAGACCGAGCAGTTCACCCTGGGGAGCCCCGATTTTATTTGTGAAAAATAAGGACGGGTCGCATCGGATGTGTATACATTACCGGGAGCTGAATAAGCTAACGGTGAAGAACCGTGACCCACTCCCGAGGATTGACGATCTCTTTGACCAGCTTCAGGGAGCATCTTGGTCCTCCAATATTGATTTGCGTTCGGGCTATCATCAGATGAGAGTCAGAGAGGAGGATGTGCAGAAGACTGCCTTTCGGACGCGATATGTCACTATGAGTTCGTGGTGATGCCTTTTGGGCTCACCAATGCTCCTGCCATGTTCATGGATGTCATGAACCGCGTGTGTAGGCCCATGTTTGATAGGTCTGTGATCTTTTTCATTGACGACATCTTGGTTTATTCCAAGACGCAGGAGCAGCATGAGGAGAACTTGCGGGAGGTTTTGGATACTTTGAGGAGGGAGATCTTTTATGATAAGTTCTCCAGGTGCGAGTTCTGGTTGCGCGAGGTGCAGTTTCTTGGGCACCTTGTCAACCAGAATGGGATTTCGGTTGACCCGGCCAAGGTAGAGGTCGTGATGAGGTGGGAGGTTTTGAGGTCTCCATCTGAGATTCGGAGCTTTATGGGACTGGCTGGCTATTATCGGAGATTCATTCAGGACTTCTCCAAGATAGTCGTGCTCCTAACCCGGCTGACGAGGAAAGCCGTGGTCTTTCGCTGGGGGCCTGAGCAGCAGGCCGCATTTGAGACGTTGAGGCAGAGATTGTGCGAGGCACCAATCTTAGCCCTGCCAGAGGTCATGGAAGATTTTGTAGTGTATTGCAATGTGTCCATCTCGGGTTTGGGAGAGGTATTGATGTAGAGAGGGCATGTTATCACTTACGCTTCGAGGCAGTTGAAGCCTCACAAGGCGAACTATCCGACACATGGTTTGGAACTAGGGGCTGTTGTTTTAGCCCTCAAGATTTGGCGTCATTACCTCTATGGGGTTCGTTGTACCATTTACACGGACCACAAGAGCCTGAGGTATCTCATGGATCAGCCAAATCTGAATATGAGACAGCGTCGGTGCCTTGATGTGGTAAAGGATTGTGATTGTGAGATCCTCTACCACCTGGGGAAGGCCAATGTCGTGGCCGACGTGCTTAGCCGCAAGGCAGCGCCGATCAGGGATATCAATATGAGGATGACGGTTGTGACTCCGCTGTTGGAACGTACTCGAGAGGCACAGCAGGAGGCCATGAAGGAGGAACACCATAAGAGCGAGCATATTATGGGTCAGGTTTCCTCCTTTGATTATGACAGTCGTGAATTGTTGACGCTGCACCGTAGAGTGTGGGTCCCATATCATGGGGGTGTGCGCCAGGTATTGATGGAGGAGGTGCACAAATCCAGGTTTTCTATTCATCCCGGGGCGACGAAGATGTACAGGGATCTTCATCTTGATTATTGGTGGCCCTGCATGAAGAGGGACGTAGCCTGGTTTGTTGAGAGATGCCTGACCTACTGGAAGGTCAAGGTTGAGCACCAGAGGCCGCACGGCAAGACACAGTCGTTGGATGTTCCCATGTGGAAATGGGAAGATATTACTATGGATTTCATCACAAAGCTTCGCAGGACTGCACAGGGAGTGGATCGGTTGACCAAGAGTGCCCATTTCATACCGATCCAAGAGAGCATCTCGGCCGAGAAGCTGGCCGATATCTACATTCGAGAGGTAGTAGCTCAGTACGGAGTGCCAGTCTCAGTGAATTCGGATCGAGACGTGCGGTTTACTTCCAGGTCCTGGAAGAAATTTCACAACGAGTTGGGTACTCGTCTGAACTTCAGCACTGCTTTTCACCAGCAGACAGATGGTCAGAGTGAGCGGACCATCCAAACTCTGGAGGACATGCTGAGGGCAAGTGTTTTAGACTTTGGAGGTAGTGGGGATACTTACCTTCCTTTGGTTGAGTTCTCCTATAATAACAGCTATCATGCGAATATTGACTGTCCTCCTTTCGAGATGTTCTATGGGAGGAAGTGCAGGACCCCGATATGCTGGGGTGAGGTTGGTTAGAGGGTCATGGGGAGTACCGAAGTGGTACTCAAGACTACAGAGAGGATCCAGCAGGTTCGGAGCAGGCTTCAGACTTCTCAGAGCCGGCAGAAAAGTTATGCTGACAAGCGTCGATCGGACCTGGAGTTCCAGGTCAGGGATATGGTACTCCTGAAAGTGTCGCCTTGGAAGGGCGTCATTCGATTCAGGAAGTGGGGCAAGTTGGGCCCCATGTATATTGGACCTTTCAGGGTTGTAGCCCGGGTGGGTAAGGTGGCATATCGGCTAGACCTACCGGCCGAACTCCGTCAGATTCACAGAACGTTCCACGTCTCCCAGTTGCAGAAGTGTCTGGTGGACGATTCAGCAGTTGTGCCTTTTGAGGATATTCAGGTGGATGACAACCTGAACTACATCGAGCGGTCAGTGGCGATCCTCGACAGGAAGTCGAAGGATCTGAGGAACAAGAGGGTGGAGCTGGTAAAGGTGCAGTGGCAGCACCGCAAGGGCTCTGAATGGACCTGCGAGCTGGAGGACAAGATGAGGGAGCACTACCCCGAGCTGTTTTCGGATTCAGCAGCAGACTTCGAGGACGAAGTCTAGAATAAGTGGGGGAGATTTGTAGCACCCGGTTCCTGGTACGTATTTAATTCCAAGTATTATTGTATTTTACCTTGGGACTCGACGAGTTGAAAACCTAACTCGTCAAGTCAACTCGACTTTGCGCGCGGATTTTAAGTGACCTACTCGATGAGTCGGGAGACCGACTCGACGAGTAGGAGCTGTATGAGTGAAACCCTAAATTTGAGGGTTTTCACCCTATTTAAACAACTTATCTCCTCCCATATCATCCTCCATCGTCCCTCACACTTCCAGAAGACCTTAAACTGAAACCCTAGCCTTGTTTGAATGCTCCTAAGCCATTTTTGTGCATTCTTTGGTGATTGTGAACCTTGAGAAGAAGAAAGGAGCTTGGGAGTTCTAGTGCAAGCTAGAAGATCCAGAGATTGTGTTTCATCTCCAGCTCATTTAAGGTAAAAAGCTTCAATCTTGACTTTCCATGTGTTTACTCATCTTTAGGGCTTGGGTTTTGGTATCTTTAGGGCATTTCTAAGCCATTTTCGGGTTGTGGGTGTAATGGGAAGTTATGGCTTCAGATATTGGACTTTGGAAGGGTCTCATGGCATAAAGGTGCCAACTCTATGGCCATGAGAGCCCCATGCATCTTGTAGGTCTCATTTTTGGTCCTTTTGAGCATAAAGACCCATGCATGGACATAAAGTTCGTGACTTTACGTGTTATATCGGCCCTAAGAGGTCAGATCTACCCTTTAGATGAGATGGGCTCAATAGAAATCGAGTTTATCGACATGGACTTAGTGGACTCAGCGAGTTGTTCTTGGGACTCGGCGAGTCTGGAAATGGTTCCCCGACCTTTGTTGTTTTGAGGAGTCTGGTTGAGTCTAGAAAGGACTCAACAAAGATGGACGTGATTATAAGACCTGGAAATTATGGGACTCAACGAGTGTATGAACAAACTCGGTGAGTCCATGGCAATCTCCCAAGCCATGAAGATGAACTCGTCGAGTTGTTCATACAACTCGGCGAGCCATAGACTAAACACATTCTTATGAGGGAGATGAACTCGACGAGTTCAAGGGGAACTCGGCGAGTCGGTTGAGGATGGTCCCGATATTATGGTTGAAGAAGGACACGTCGAGTTGTTGCTAGACTCGACGAGTAGAGTCGGGAGTTGGATCATTTTGGAGGAACAGGGACTCGAAGAGTTGGGAGACCAACTTGGCGAGTCAAGTCAACCGGAGGTTGACTTTGACCAGGATTTGGGTTGAACCTTATGGGGGTTGTGAGTACGAAATTGATAACTTAGTAGAGTTGTCGTGTAGGGATTGAGGAGTCGAGGAAAGTCGATTTTCACGTCGGGGACAGTTCAGATACTACGCGACATCGAGGTGAGTTACCTTCCAGTAGAAGTGGGTTTAAGGCACCAAGGCCGACCCACTAGTAGTTGATTACAGTTGAGATGATTGTCTTTTTGATAATTGTCTGGTTTGATATTACTTGATATGTTCTATGTGCCTGTATGCTAAGTTCTATGTGATAGTGGTAGTGCGAGGGGAATAGCCCCCGATCGGTTGTTAGGACCGAAGGGTAGGTCAGACACCCCAGATATGTCTGACAGCATGTCTATGATAGTTTATTATGTGATAGTAGTAGGGGGTGAAATAGTCCCCATGACCGGGTGAGATAGACCAGAGGGTAGGCAGGCACCCCAGAATGGCCTGACACAGGTAGTCAGCACCCCATAATGGCTTGACACGGGTAGATAGCACCCCAGAATGGCTTGACATGGGTAGGTCGGGCACCCCAGAATTGCCCGGCAACTTGTATGATTATATAGTATGTGGTATGATGGGGGAACTCACTAAGCTTTGTGCTTACATTTTCAGTTTTGGTTTTAGGTACCTCTTCATCCAAGGGGAAGCAGCTGGCGGCGTAGCAGCACATCATACACACACATGGTTTCCGCAATGAGTTTTCTGGGATTGTACTCTGATTTATATTACTGTTCGATGTTTTGACTTTGAGACATGTTCACGATGGTTTATGGATTGATATGATATTGACAATGTTTTCAGTTCACGATTTTATAAATTACTTAATTACAAACGAAATTTTTGGACTCGAATTTTGGGATGTTACAACATGCATCATAGTAATCAAAGTAACAACAACCATCGTATTAATAATATAAATTTTACATTATGTTCAAAACATTTCATGATTTACATTAAACTATAGCAAAAGATAAGACGTAATGCTACTAAGCTCCGTATTCGCAACACCTGAGAGGGTACATGTCTACTAATGTTCCCGAGAATACAAGTGGTTTGAAAAAGTTTCAACATTAAAGTTGGTGAGTTCATAAGTAGTTTTGTTATAAAAAGTATACTCTTTGTTCTTTGGAAAAGTTTGCTTGTTCCTCCAGAAAATCCTATATTTTATTAATGAGTAATATGACTGTACTCGTTCCTTCTGTGATCATTTAGTAAATACAAATTATATATAATACAGATCGAATAGACAGTTGAATGTGTGGATCTGCCCTAAGCCCACAACCAAACAAGGAACAAGAAATGAGGCGGAAGACACACATTCCACTGCCCATCGGATCCTCATTGTATACAACTCTATCGTATTCACTAAGTAATCACAGAATTAACATGAATGATTCTTTTAGATATGATGAATGTGTTTCCTTCATAAAATCCTATATTTTCTTTAGTAGAATGGTAACCACAATAGTTCCTTCTATAATTACTTAGTTTATACTAGCTATATATAACCTAATAACGAACGCACAGTTGAATGTGTGAATCTGCCCTAAGCCCACAACCAAACAAGGAACATGAAGTAAGGCGGAAGTCTCGTATTTCACTGCCTATCGGATATTATTTATATATAACTCTGATGTATAAAGTAAGGAATTATAGATTTAACCATTAAAGGTCCTTTATGTTATACTAGTTTATAAATAAATGTTGAACCTTTGATAAATATATTCCTAGTTCCACTTACTCTATTATAAAACATTGTTTTCAGTAATAATTGTTATTGTTTTCAGAAAGTTAAATCGAAAACTGTTTACCTTTAAAATAACGATGTTTATGTTGGGTTTTCTATGCTACAACATCCTATGGTGCACATACAACCCTATAAACCTTGGATCTATTTTTTCTCTATTATACATGCTAATATTCAATATTCCAAGGTTTCATCCTAACTAGCATAATATGAAGTATATACAATATAAGAATCTAGTAGAATGACATACCTCTTTGTTGTAGCTTGATTCCATGGAGCTTAAGAGCCTAGTGCCCCAAGTGTGACACCTCAAATGGTTCACACAACACCACCAACAACTTGGAATAACTTGAGAGAAAAGTTCTTATGCTCAAAATCGGCTAGCCCTCTCATATGAATCCTTAAGGCCGATTTCTTGAGCTATGGGGTCTTTATATATTGTGGCTATTAGGGTTACACCATGTAACTCATGACTTTCCATATTCCACATGATCCATGGGTTTTAACCTCCATGGAGTATCCATAGGTTACCCCATGGGTTTAGCCCAACATGAAGAACTATGGATCATAAGCCCACATATATAAGAATAATGATTTACATAATCAATCCCCATATATTTAGTTAGTCTCCTTTGATCACAGAATTAATTCCAAATTAGTTCTTGATCAATAATAATTAAATAATATGATTTCATATTAATATATTAGAAGTTATAATATATTAATAAATCATAAATATCCTTTTCTCACAAAAGTCTATCCAAATTGTTCTGATGCCATGCAACCCAAATGGACCATGCCAAATCGGGTCAAGGACATACCAATTACAGTTATGGACTTAGATACTAATCCAACAGTCTCCCACTTGGATAAATCTAATAACTATTACTGCAAGTATGACTCTGCAACCTGACTAGCAATCGTAGCTCTTAAAAGCCGTTGTCGAACTCTGAACAAATCAATGATGCGTTCATTAGATAAGGGATCATATATTCCTCCATTCTAGACATCATATGGACTGAGACATGGATTATAATGATTCTCTATGTCCATTTGTTGTTTCCCGATTTCCGATTTATGATGACCGACTAATTGAACAAATTCAAATCAGTCCAGGCCCAGCCGAGCACTTACGTTTGTCATCACTAAATCATCGAGGGGCCCACAGATATCGCTTTTATCCCTCCAAGGGTAAAAGGAATGGATAAACTTCGACCCAAATGTTCTCTTGTACTTACTCATCAAATTACACACAATGATATGTTTTATAACAACCAAGTTACTGGTTGCGTTTACATATATCAATGTGCAACCGACGCGCAACTACAACTCACACGTCTCTGTTTGAAGAATATAAGATATTATCGTCTCATGATCACTCGTGATAAAATCCATGAAGTGATCCGAGGAGCGTGGGTTGAATCCAATACTCGAATCTTATTCCAGGAGCATTCATGAATATTGCAGCTATGTCTAGGCCACCTAGACAAACTACATACACATTCATGGCAGTCTTGCCTCAATACCTACTTCCAAAGTATGATCGACAGTGGACAGTTTGAATAACCTAGTTATTCGGGAAGTCAAAACATGCAAAGTGAAACACAAGAATAATACTAATCCTATATGGCCCCAATACTTGTGAGAGTAAATAAAACACCTTTTATTTAATCACCATATTGATTACTCACTATTCATTGTATAATGTTTCAAATAACCAACTTAATACTTGAACTGAAACAATAGTCATGCCATGCTCCAAGCATGCACACTATGTTTGTCCAAACAATAGTTATGCCATACTCCAAGTATGCACACTATGTTTGTCTATGATCCTTACTTTGTGAAATACACCAATTGAACATGATTCCAATGATGCTCATTTCACAATCCCAAATCCTTACCGCAAATGTAAGATTACAAGATTCTTTGCCATTTACTGAAATCTGTTAGATTCTAAACTTATATGCATTGATCCTCTTGTAATGACTATGCACAAAAGTCACAAAGACTTGGCAACAGACATTTACAAAGTATTCCAATGGAGACCAATTCCATGGAAACGAAGTCTCACATTCAAAGTACATTTCTTTGAACATTCTTCCTGCATTAAGTTTTCTAATCTTACCCAGATTTAATGAATAACTTCCTCTTATGGAAACATTTTCATATTCCATTTTAACTATCACTTCTGAACAAGAGTTGCCTCCTTTCAGAATATGTCAATATGGTCCTTCCATAATTAACAATATACTTCCAATTGTCCATGAGCAACCAATCTTTGGTAAACCTCAGATTGTCCTCGACAATTGCTTAATCATTTTAGTCATGCCCAGTTCTAGTACTTTTTCCCTCTTAATGCCCAGGCATTTGGAAAATTTTAGAACAGAAAAATATTACAACACATGTAATCGATCCTATATCCGAAGCATATGGGACACGATTCATGATGTCTCACATAAAGACATGATACTAGACTAGTCTTTTGCTATAATATTTCTATTTCTATTTTCCATGCTCTCATAATTCAGATTATGAAAAGGGATTTCGTAATCATAATCAAATTTTAGAACGCAAATAATGTAATTATGACTAAATTTGATTAAAATCTCAATCTAAGCTTGTAGAATTGAAATGAAGTATGAATTCTTCTCCCTTAATTATAGCAAAACAACTTTTCAACCCATGCAGTTTTGCAAATTGAAACTTTGTTTTCTATAATTAACATTGCTAACTTGCAAAACTTAACATAAAAATCATGCCCCCACTAACTGTCACAACTAGCATTTTGGCTAGGAAATTCCGTCCTCATGTAAGCAATAACTATTAAGAGACTTGTGCTAACACATTAAAAGTGTACTTTATGGTTCCTAATGGACCATGGAAAGATAGAGTGTAATTCTCTCCAAGTATGTGATATCTCTCCCAAATCTCTCCAAGTATGTAAAATCTCTCCCAAATCTCTCCAAGTATGTAAAATTTCTCCAAGAATATCGAATCTCTCCCAAATCTCTCCAAGTATGTGAAATCTCTCCAAGAATATCGAATTTCTCCTAAATCTCTCCAAGTATGTGAAATCTCTTCCAAATCTCTCCAAGTATGTGAAATCTCTCCAAAAATATCGAATCTCTCCCAAATCTCTCCAAGTATGTGAAATCTCTCCCAAATCTCTCCAAGTATATGAAATCTCTCCCAATTCTCTCCAAGTATGTGGAATCTCTCCCAAATATCTCTACGTACCTTCCTCAGTCGAAAACAGCCCAAAACCGGAGGAGAAAACCCAAAAGGACCCTCTTGGTCCGGAACCCTCTTGGTCCTGAACCTCTCGTCTGAAACCCTCTTGGTCCTGAACCTCTCGTCCTGAACCCTCTTGGTCCTGAACCTCTCGTCCGGAACCCTCTTGGTACTGAACCTCTTGGCCGAAACCCTCTTGGTCCGAAATGCCTCATAAGGAACCAAGAGGAATCATCAGCTTCGGAATAAGCCTATCATTCGGACACTTAGTTTGCTACGGAACCACCTTGTTCGGACCCTTCGGTTCTGCTCCAGAAGACCGCCTCGCCTTGTCTCGCTTCGGAAATCCCTGGTCGGACCGGACCGCTGAACACCTGACTTCGGATCCGAGAAGGTCACTCCGGATCTCGCCTGATGACTCCGGAACATTGAGAATGACTCAGGAAATGTGAATCAGACTTTGGACCCTCGCAGGCTCCGGAATACACTCCGGATTTTTGTCATTTTCGGACCTTTTTATCATTTTAAGACATTTTGACGCCGGAAATCACACCAAACTCGTATTTTTCATATCCTAAACTCCTTAAACCCCTGTTTTATGCCAAAATTAATTATTTTAAACATATTTATATAAAATAATACCCAAGATTGTTAAGGAGATTCTAAGAAAATATAGGGGTTGACCTTGTGATGTGATGTACATCCTTCATTCCCCATACAAATCTTAGTAAACCACACATTATCCATGGATAACAAGCTTTACCCACCAGCCCTCTATGCAAATGTCAAGTCACCCCTATCCTTCCCTTTAGATACGTGAACTCCTTTTCCTTCCCAAGTCCCACTTCTCGTTTCTCACTTCCAGAAAACTCCTAAGAATACTCTGTTGAGAGAAAAACTTAGAGATACACTTGAACAAAATGTTAGAACAAGTATATTGCGGAATAGTTAATCTCAAAGGATCTGAAAGCTCAACAATAATATTAATAAGTTAGAGTTAAATAGGTAGAGAGTTAGTTGCGGAAATGTAAAGAAATAGAAATGACGACAATTGTTATATCAAGAAAATACACAAGTTGATTCATAACAAGGAATGCTTTCAAACCGAGTTAATAAGGTAGATCAAACTTGGTGATTAAGTCTCAAAGACTTGCTCCGAAGAGAGGTTATAATCAGTTATGTTCCAGTAACAAGTAAGAAGTGAAGAGTAGAAAGATAGAGAAATAGAGAAGATAACTTCAGAGAAATGTATTTAGAATAGAAGCATTAATTATCCGTATTGGATACAAGAGAATAAGTCTCTATTTATAGAAACTCAGAAGTACACTAGATTACATCTCTATATGTAGCCATGCAAGGCATACTGGATAATAGAGTGTATTACAATAAAGACAAATGAAGTAATCTAGCTAAGTTGACTGCGGTAGCAAGAGTCCGGTTGCGGTTGCGGTTGCGGTTGCGGTTGCTGATGAAAAGACTGACTGCGGGTGCTAAAGTGGCTGCGGTAGCAAAGTTCAAGAGGGTCACTTTCATGATTCAACATACTCTCAACTCCTTCAAGCTTCAAGTTCATCCCTTCAAAGGAAATTCCCAGATTTCTTTGGTGAGTATTTTTTCCTCTTTGAATAATTATTCTTCACATTATTCTAAGATTTCATTATATTTACACACAAAAATTATTCTTAGAATCCTCTAAAGATTTAAGAAACTTTCAAGCTTTGGAGCTTGGAAACTTCCTCATCACTCTTCAAATCACCCACCAAGCTAATCAAGGTGAGCTTCATACCCCACCTTTTTCAATGTTTTAATGTTTTTTGGGGGAGAGTACAAGTCAAATCTTCCCTAAATACTTGAATAATTGCATGTATACGTATGTTTGTATGTGTGTGTGAAATATTATTAAATTATTATTTTAGTAATATTCTCATGAACGTAAGATTTCACAAAACCCCAGCTGTTGGATGACACGTTCTCGAACTGTCAACATCAAAACAACACCCAATTAATAATTGGGTTCCAATACATAACCATAAGTCCATGTTTGGGGTAAAAGACTACTTTACCCCCAACCAAGCATGATTCAAGCCCAAGGCCCAAACTCACACTCCAAAGGCCCAAAGGTCAACCAATGAACCAAAGCCCAACATATGGCCCAATTTTCCAAATTGGGCCCAAACCCCTCACATGGTCTTACCTTAAGGTCCAACCATTTATTCTAGTCCAAACACTAGGCATTCCAATGGTCCAATATCTCATAATCATCAAGGCCCAATTATGGCCCACCTATGGCCCAATTTTCCAAATTAGGCCCAATCCTTTCCAATGGGCCTTATCCTAAAGCCCAATCTAAATATTCTAGTCCATATACTTGTTCTTGGATGGCCCATTAATAGCCCAATCACCAAAGCCCAACAAAAGGGCCCAACTTAAGGCCCAAGCAAAAATTAGGGTTTTCACATAAAATAATGATTAGGGTTAAGTGTTCTTACTTAACCCATTAAGGACTTAATCCATTAAGTCCATCATCTTACTAGGTAAATCATACGGTGTGATCGGGTGTAATTCACAATTCAATTCCAATGGCCCAAAACGCGGGTCCCGATAAGTCCAAACCAACAAATCCAAAATTAGGGTTTTCTAAACCCTAATTAGGGTCTCCAACCCAATCGCATTCCAATTACACAAATGGTTAAATTTTTAGGTTTATTAATGTTAATTAAGTCGGGCACCACCCACTACCACCTCGGGTAGTGGTGGTCAATGGCGGCTCACGGCGGCGGCCACCACCTCGCGGTGGTGGTGGTTATGATTTTAGACTAAAACATGTTCAAGCATCTAACTAGCAATCTAATCACACAATGCACACCGCCACCCAAAATGGTGGCTAGTGGCGGCAGAAAGCGGCAGCCACCACCTCACGGTGATGGTGGTGGGTTTTTCCTTGAATAATCCAGCCAAGAATTACATTATACAACATAAATCCAAAAGAGACACACACTTAATATAAAACACACACACACACACGCTCAGTCACCCTTGTGGCGGCCGACGGTGGTACAAGGTGACAGCCACCACCTCACGGTGGTGGTGGTGGCCTCTCTTTTGATTCACAAACACGCAATACACTAGCACACACATGCCTTGACTAAAAGATGGTCACAACCACCCACCTGGTGGCATACGACGACAGCAACAACAGCACTAGCACCAACAGTGGCGGCTAACGGAAAGAAGAGAAGAAAGATCGTGGCAGCGGATGCTCACGGTGGCCACTCGATCTCGCCGGAAGGAAAGGCAGCCGCAAGAATGGAGATAGTGGCAACAATGCAACAGTGGGATGGTGGTGTGTCTTCAACCGATAGCGGCGGCTCCTCCACGGGTTCGCTTCTCCGGCAGGGATAGTCGCGGTGGTGGCTTCGGTTGGCGACCTCAACAGTGGTAGTGGTGTGGCGCCGGAAATTGTAGAAGAGAAGGTGGCGGCCGACGGCAAAGGGAGATATAAGGTGGGTGGTGGTTGTTGCATCATATTAGGGTTAGGGTTCTTATTGTCTTAAATATGAAGGCTAGGAGAAGGGTTGTGGGATATAACCCGTCCATGATCAACTTAACCCTTTTATTACACTTCTAGCCCCTACTCTAAATTTCTTTTCAAATAAGGTCCATAAATCACCATTCAGCCCCTTACCCTACCAAATCTATTCAATATAAGTCCAAATGATACCAAACACCCCCTAGCTTCTGAAAATCTTTACAAAATAAATCCCAGAATTACACTTTAACCCCCAAACTCTCAATTATGACTTTTTAACCCCCAAAACCAACGCCTTGCTAAATTATTCCACATTTAGGCCTACTATTCATTTATTAATTTTATCTATTTATTTATTTCATAAACGAAATGTTACACAAACTCAACATCTTGATCAAGGCTACCCATCTAGACATGAATACAATTATTCTATAAGTGTAGCTCGGTCAGCCGACTACACCAATGTATTGGTCAAACGCAACATCTTGATCAAGGCTACCCATCTAGCTAGGAATATAATTATTCTACAAGTGTACCTCAGTTAACTGACTAAAACAATGTGTTGATCAAACGCAAAATCATGACCAAGTCTATCCATTTAGCCATGAATACAATTATTCTATAAGTGTAGCTCGGTCAGCCAACTATAATAATGTGTTGATCAAACGCAACATCTTGACCAAGGCTATCTGTTTAGCCATGAATACAATTATTTTATAAGTGTTGCTCGGACAGCCAACTATACCAATGTGGTGGTCTAAATGCAACATCTTGAATAGGGCCACAAGCTAGGTAAAGTATATGACTATCAGCATGGCCCAACTTGTCAAACGAGAAGGGATCATCTAACAAGAATAACCCAAACAATGTAAGGTAACATCCTTACCGGGAATGTAAACTAAGAAAAATAAGGTGTGGATCCTATAAATATAGCATGGTCCACTAGAATGTCCAATCAAACATAATAAACAGATTTGATCAAGACAAGCAAAAAGGCATTTGAAGAAATGAGAAAAGGACATAGGTTCACAAACAATTATTAACCAAAGACAGGTTATAAGTCTAAATCATAACACAATCCTATAAAAACAACAAATAAGTGCCCCAAAACAATAGTAAGCATGTCTCAAACAACTGTTGGATTAGTTGTCTAAGTTCATAACTATTTCTGGAATGTACTTGACCCGATTAGCATCATCCATTTGGGTTGCATGGCATCATGCATTTGGATAGACTAAATGTAACGCCCCGATTCTCAGGTATGGATTTAAATAAAAGGTTATTTGGTTTTATGTCCTACTCGACGAGTTGGTTGCCCTACTCGTCGAGTAGCAGCGGGGTGGGATCGCGTGTTTAGTGACCTACTCGCCGAGTCCATGAAGGGACTCGACGAGTAGGAGCTGGCAGATGAAACCCTAAATCTCGGGGTTTTGCACCCTATTTAAAGGAGCCTCAGCCTCCTTTGGCCTCTTTACAGTCTTTGAGAGCTCAGTGAAACCCTAATTTGTGTGGTACTCTTCTTGGTGTGATTTAAGCCTTGGAAAGAAGGTTGGCTAGGAGGGAAAAGCTTGAAGGGCAAAGGAGTTGAAGCAAGGAAGGTGTGGGAAGCAGAACTTACCTCAGCTAGCATCTTCTGGAGGTATCAAGTTGAAATCTTTACTTCCCTTTCCTTCTAGATCTCTTTTCTTTTGGATGAGTTTTAGGGTTTTATGGATTTTGAGTTGAGATGGGGAGCTATGGGCTAGATCTGAAGTTGTAACTTCAGATCTGGACCCTTCCTAAGTCCTAGAGTCATAAAGTTGTAGGTTTGGGGGTGATTGAGACCCTCCTTGTGCATGTAACCCCATTAAGAGCTTAGAATTGTCATTAAGAGCCTTTTTAGCCATACATACACGTAAAGTTTGCAACTTTACGTGAAAATCATGCTCTAGAAGCTTGGATCTGTAATTTGGAGCCATTGCATGGCTTAAATGAGTCTGTATGACTTAAAGGCTGAAGGAACTCGGCGATTCGCAAGGTTAACTCGGCGAGTCGTATGAAGATGGCCTTGAACTCGACGAGTTGGATGAGCAACTCGGCGAGTCCGATGAATATTGCCATAGACTCGGCGAGTTGTATGAACAACTCGGCGAGTCGGATGAGTTTTCTCCAGGTTATGTATGCGTATGTATTCGTCGAGTTGCAAGAAGGAAACACGACAGGTGGCCTTAAAGTTTGATCGAGAATAGGAGGAACTCGACGATTCACCTCGATGACTCGGCGAGTTGGGAAAGTGCTTCAAGGAACTCGGCGAGTAGCCGAGGGTACTCGGCGAGTTAAGGTCAACATGGACTGTTGACCTTGACTGAGGACTTTGACTTTGACCAGGGGTTGACTAGTGGGTTATGGAATACCTTATAAGGTTAAGGACTTATGGGTATGATTATACTATGGTAATAGGTGGTGGAGTTTGTGGCAGTGATCCGAGGGTTGAATTTATCTACCGAGTCGACATCTGCGAGGTGAGTGATCCTCACTATATCGATAGGGTCTAAGGCACCAAGGTCGGCCCTTTAGTTGTTATCGTTATGGTATGTTACATGTGGATATGATATGTTAGATCCGAATCAGGATAGACAGTATGTTATGCTCTTATGATCCGTAGGGATTAATATGTTAGTGACGTGCTAGGTCTGTGCTCTAGTTATGAGAGATTGCTATGTTTGGTGATCAGTGTGATAGATATGTTTGATGTTTGTATATGCCAGTATATGTTAGTTATGCGCACATGGTTAATTGCTTGTTGCTTGGGTTGAGGCGGTCCTGCTTTGTGCTGAAGGCCAACACACCCTATGAGCGGTCCGAGGAGACTGTAGGCCCACGTGGCGGTCCAGTCATGCCGAAGGCTCGGTATAGATTCAGTTAGACTGTAGGCCCGGCAGGGCGGTCCATTCAGGCCGATGGCCCAGTATGCATGTTGATCGATTGATTATTACGGATATGGTATTATCAGTGTGGTATTGGTATTTTGGGGGTAGCTCACTAAGCCCTCGGGCTTACAGTTTTTAGTTTATTGTTTCAGGTACTTCAGGAGTTCATGGCAAGGCGAAGGCGTGACCGTACCGCTCCTCATCCTTATGATCTGGCATTTGGGACACTCTGATTGAATAATGAAGTGAAAACACTTTTGTAAACAATCACTATTTGGTTTTATTTATGCAGGAAAATTTTAAATTTGGCGTAAAATTTTGGATGTGACAAGTTGGTATCCGAGCCTTGGTTTGAGCGAATTGGAGGAACACTCGTGTGAATCCAGTCTCAAATCAAGGAGATTTTCGGAAAGTACAATTTTTAAAATGGTTTTCAAAGTAAAGGATGGAGGATGCAGAGGGTACGATCAGTCGGAGCCTGTAAGTGAACCCCAAAATACCATACAGTTATTTGATATTATGATATGTTAGAACAGCATGCTAGTGCTAGGCTAGGGATCTTCAGGAATCGCATGATAGATTTGCCTGATTATATGATGCCTATTAGCCTAGGGTTTCTTGTATATGGAATTGACATCATAACTGTAGATGTTTAGTGTATGCATCACGGTTGTGCATAATAAAGACCTCATAGCCTGAGAATGTTGATTCGGCCTTCGGGTAGGATTGGACATTCGAAAGTCTATTGGGTCCAGCGTTATGTGCAGCTAGCATACACTAGCGCTGCAGGGGATGATGAAAGTTTCATGGATGTGTGGGTTGTGAGGAGTTGTGAGATCAGTTGGGGGATGGGCGATGTTTCCCTAGGAGTAAGGGTTGAGCGCATATTATGTTGATGATAGTGTTAGGGTCTTGTGGTGATACTTGAGACAAATATGGGTAGGTGTGGAAGGTAGTATGGGCCCGTACTACTAAAAGCACAGGACCCATACGCGTAGCAAGGAAGTCACAGCCCCTAGGGTTTGTGGGTTTTGGTCTCCCGATACTATGTTATTTATCTGATGTTTGAGTATATATTTCAGTATGGTGGTGACGAGACGTGTTGCTACTGGATCCGGATCAGGATCAGGATTACGATCGGGAGACGGAGGGTCAGAGGTGCCGATAGCACCTGAGCCCGTGGTACAGATAGGGACCGAGGAGTTGGATGCCAGGATCCGGGAGATTATTCACGACGAGATTGCTGCAGCGTTCCGAGCGCAGCTGCCAGAGATGTTTGGGTCGATTAAGACTGCGATGGTCGAGTACTTTGATGAGCGATATGCAGCTCTAGCAGAGATAGCTGCCGCTGCAGCTACTTCGGCTGTAACTGCGGCAGGGGTTGGAGGAGGAGCCAGCAGGGCTTTCCAGTACCGGGACTTCGATAATACGAAGCCCCCGACGTTTGATGGTACATAGGATGCGATCAAGGCTATGAGGTGGTTATCTGACGTGGAGGGATGTTTCTTCACGTGTTCATGTCCTGCTGACCAGAAGGTCAGGTGTGCCCTGAACCTGTAGAGCCTTGGGGCAAAGGACTGGTGGAGATTGACGACAGGGTCGTACACTGATGATCAGCGAGTTGTTGTTACTTGGGAGCAGTTATGGGATATGTTCCGCAGCCGCTACGTTCCACGCGTTGAGCGGGAGCGGCTTGCTCAGGAGTTTTTGACATTGAGACAGGATGGAGAGTCAGTGATGGAGATCACTCGTATGTTCACGGAGAGGGCTATGTTCTGCCCGGAGTTTGCTTCAAAGTAGTCTCAGATGACTCGTTATCTGAGTATGCTCAAGACTGATATTCGACAGTTTGTTGCTACGCAACGTTGTGAGACTCTTTTGGATCTTCAGGAAGCCGCGAGGCGGCGTGAGTTGGAGATAGAACTGCAGTTGAAGGAGCAGCGTCAGGTTCCGGCACAGTCTCAGCCGGCACCTAAGCGGTCCAAGACCGCTGATACTCGGACCGGGGGTCAGCAGAGCCGCACTTGTGGAAAGTGTGACAGGGGTCATTCTGGGATTTGTCGAGCAGCAGGTGGTTGCCACAAATGTGGCAAGGAGGGGCACTATGCCAGGGACTTCCGTCAGTCCGCCCCTCCAGCAGATATGAGGATTTGTTACCATTGTCATCAGGTTGGTTATGTGAAGACCAACTGTCTGCAGCTCGCCGCCAAGCCGGCGCAGGGATCCGCACCGGCTACTTTGAGGATTGGGGATGGGAGGCCAGTCAAGGCGGAGCCTCCGAAGGCTCAGGGGCGCGCTTACCAGCTCACGGCCGAGGAGGCCAAGGCAGCACCGGATGTGGTTGCTGGTACGTTTCTTTTCTCTGTCTCAGTTATTGTATTTGTGTTATGCTTATTGGTTGTACCTGTGAATAGGTACGTTTTTAGTGAATTCTTTGCCTGCTTTGGTTTTATTTGACTCGGGGGCGAGTCGGTCGTTCGTATCTCAGGCTTTCAGTAGAGGGTTTAGTGTGCCGGTAGATGAGCTTGAGTGTGACAACCCGAAATTTCTATTCTGTACAACCATTCGATTCAATAGAAGTCAGAACAGTTTCTACTAACTTTCAAGCTTTTTGGAAAAAGTTTGAGTGTTTAAAGTTAGTACTCCAGGAGATAATAGGAGAGAGGATGCCCTAGGGTTTATTGTGCAACAATAATATTCCAAAACTCCAAGAGTTTGTAGTTTACGGCCTAAACAAAGATGTTTACGGCCGTAAACCCTAAAAGGGGGTATAAATATGACACTTAGTCATTATTTACCACTTTTCACATTTTCAAGATCCAAAACCAAATTCTCTCTCAAGTATCCTCCAACATTTCTTCAAGATCTTCAACTTGTAAGTGTTTCTAGCCCTAATAAGTTGATATCTACCCTAATCTAGTGATCTAACATGATTCCATCCGTGAAATCATTCCAATAGTGTAGATCTTCAAGTTTCACCAAGAACACACACTAGTGTTCTTGGACTTTTAGCACTTTTTCAAGCTTCTACCTAGTAAGTACTCCTACCCTAGTGTGTTATAAGGCTTGTTACACTTCTAAACATCAAGAAAACACCCAAGAAACAAAGGATCAAAGGTGTTTACGGTCCAAGAACACCTTGGACTGTAAACCCTATTAAGGGTGCCAAAGTGTGCCCTAGTTGCTTCTAAGCCTTGGAAACTAGTCTAGACCCCTTCCTTAATGTGTTTAGTACTTGAAAACATCAAAAGACCATAAATCATTTGGGTTTACGGCCATAAACCCAAAGACAAATGGTCCAAGGACCGTAAACTCCCTAAAGGAGTGAAATGGTGCCCTAATCTTTTCCTAAGGCTTAAACATGAAGTAAGAATGCTTCTTGTGATCTTTAAGGCTTCAAAACACAAAATGGTCAAAGAAACATGAGTTTACGGCCGTAAACTCATGGGTTTACGACCGTAAACTCAAGGAGTTATGATCACAAAACCGTAAACTCCAAGGGAGTTTACCCTTGAACCCTAAACTCAATTACAAGGTGCTACCACCCTTAGATGCAATCCTTAGGACTTATAGCACTTAAATCAAGTGTTTTACATGTCTTAGGATGTCTTAAATTTGGTTAATTAGTTGTTTTATGACTAATTGGATACATATATGTGTGATTATATGTTAACTAGGATCTTTGTGTGTGTACAAGTCTTCACTTGACACCTAGCATCCTATACATTCCGTTCATCCAAACCACTTAATTACAGGTGAGTTCATACCCCTTAATCAATATTTTAAATGATACTTTGCACTATTATGATACTTTACATGACGTCCTCCAACCCTGAATGTTTCCGCCGTTCTTGGTTTTGGGGTGTGACATTGAGTGTCCGTTGCGAGTTTCGATCGCCAACGAGCACGGGGTTTCTGCTTCTTCGGTCTACCGGGGATGTGAGTTGGAGATTTTCGAGGTGCCCTTCCCGATAGATTTGATTCCTATTCCCATGGGGGAAGTGTGCGTGATCGTAGGGATGGATTGGCTCAGTCGATTTGGCGCCATGATCGACTGTGAGGGACAGCGAGTGATAGTTCGAACCCCAAGTGGGGGAGAACTGGTGGTATATGGCGAGGGCACCAGGATGGGATCAAGGTTTTGTTCGGCGGCCAGGGCTCGACATTATATTCAGCACGGGTGTGCTGGTTATTTGGCGTATGTGGTAGATACGTGGGTTAGGGATCAGCCCTCGGTTTCGGAGGTCCCAGTAGTTAGAGAGTTTGCTGACGTGTTTCCGGAGGAGTTACCCGGAGTGCCTTCGGAGAGGCAGGTTGAGTTTAGGATTGATCTAGTGCCGGGTGCGGCCCCTATCGCTAAGGCGTCGTACCGACTGGCACCGCCAGAGATGCAGGAGTTGTCATCTCAGTTGCAGGAGCTGCTGGGTAAGCAATTTATTCGTCCGAGTAGTTCCCTATGGGGAGCACCGATCCTTTTCGTCAGGAAGAAGGACGGTTCGCACAGTATGTGCATTGACTATAGGGAGTTGAATAAGTTAACGGTGACGAACTGTTATCCACTCCCGAGGATAGATGATATTTTCGATCAACTGCAGGGTGCATCTTGGATCTCCAAGATCGATTTGAGGTCCGGATATCACCAGGTCAGGGTGAGGGAGGAAGACGTGGAGAAGACCGCGTTTCGGACTCGTTATGGTCATTACGAGTTTGTGGTGATGCCGTTTGGGCTCACCAACGCGCCGACAGTGTACATGGATTTGATGAACCAGGTCTGGAGACCGATGCTCGATCGCTCGGTCATTGTGTACATAGACGATATATTGGTGTATTCCAAGACCCGAGAGCAACATGAGGAGCATCTCAGTGAGCTGCTGGAGGTCTGCGGCGAGAACGGCCGTATGCCAAGTTCTCGAAGTGTGAGTTTTGGTTACGAGAGGTCCAGTTCCTCGGACATCTTGTTAACGAGGAGGGGATTTTGGTCGATCCGGCCAAGGTGGAGGCGGTTATGCAATGGGAGACTCTGAAATCTCCCTCAGACATCAGGAGTTTCTTGGGTTTAGCAGGGTACTACTGGATATTTATTCGAGATTTCTCCAAGATCGCAGTGCCCCTCACTCGTCTTACGAGGAAGGGGGTGGATTTCCGGTGGGGCCCTGAGCAGCAGAGGGCGTTTGAGACCCTCTGGCGATGTTTGTGTGAGGCGCCAGTGTTGACGCTCCCCGAGGGAGTCGAGGATTTTGTGGTATTTTGTGATGCATCCATCACAGGTCTGGGGGCGGTCCTCATGCAGAGGGGACGGGTGATAGCCTATGCATCGCGGCAGCTGAAGCCGCATGAGACGAGATACCCTACGCACGATCTTGAGTTGGGAGCGGTGGTTTTCGCTCTCAAGATTTGGAGGCATTATCTGTACGGGGTCCGATGTACTATATACACGGATCACAAGAGTTTGAGGCACATCATGGATCAGCCGAACATGAACATGAGGCAGCACAGGTGGCTGGATGTAGTCAAGGACTATGATTGTGAGATCCTTTACCATCCTGGTAAAGCGAATGTGGTTGCGGACGCTTTCAGCCGCAAGTCAGTTGGGTCTTCAACCCCGGCAAGATGTATGAGGATAGGGGTGGATTCCTCGCTTGTGAGCTTGATTAGGGATGCTCAGGTCAAGGGCATGAGACCAGGGAACTGGAAGATGGAGTGGTTTAAGGGCAAGAACGCCCGGTTTGTTCAGGATAGCCGCGGGTTATTGACCCGACACGGTCGGATTTGGGTTCCGATGACCGGAGGAATCCGGCAGACAGTGATGGAGGAGGCTCATAAGTCTCACTTTTCTATACACCCGGGGGCCACCAAGATGTACCGGGATTTAAGTTTGAGCTACTGGTGGCCGTGCATGAACCGAGAAATCGCTGGGTATGTTGAGAGGTGCTTGACCTGTAGTGTCACACCCCAAAACCGGAACGGCGGAAATGTTCAGGGGTGGAGGACGTCATGTGTAGTATCACGAGATATGTATATGGTAAGCAAGTAATGAACAACCATTTCATTTCGAAAGAAAGTGTTTACAATGTGTGTGTTCACAAAACATAGAATTCTTAAACAAATAACAAAACAAGACTTGAAGCTATAATGCTCCATCTTCTGAATTCCCAGCACGAGCACCTGTCTAATAGTCTCCTGAGAATACAAGTTATTTGAAAGAGTTGATCAGCAATTAAGCTGGTGAGTTCATAAGATTTTAGTGATGTAAGTGAGTTGTAGAAAGTTGTTGAAAAATGTAGTAAGTTGTAGTGAGTTCTGTTTAGAAAAGTTCGCATGTTCCTCCAGAAAATCCTATATCTCCTGCTTTGATGAAAGATAAGTAAAATGACTCCACAGTCCTTTCTATGAGTATTAAATGGATACAAGTTATATAAAACCCAAAGTAAACAAACAATGGGTTGTGTGTATCTGCCTTAAGCCCACAACCAAACAAGGAACAGGGAATGAGGCGGAAGGCACACAGTCCATTGGTTGTTTGATCATCGTTGTATATAACCCTGGCGTATTCACTTGGTACTCACGGGGTTAACTGTAATAGTTCCTTTATATTTAATGAAAAGATTCTTTAAGAAAACCCTTATTTCTTATACTAAAATGGTGACCACAGTAATTACTTCTATAATAACTTAGTTATACTGCCTATATATGATCTAATATCGAATAGATAGTTAATTGGGTGAATCTGCCCCAAGCCCACAACCAAACAAGGAACAAGAAGTAAGGCGAAAAGCACACATCCAACTATCTGTTGGGTATTAATGATATATAACCATGATGTATAAACTAAGTTATTATAGAGTTAATCACCTAAAGTCCTTTAAGTTTATACTGGTTTAATAAAATGGATTAAACCCTTTACTGGGAAGTTTCTAGTTTTGTATACCAAAAGTTCTGATTTGGAAAGTATGTTTTGTACTAGAAAACTGTGCATTGACTATGTGTTCTATGACTTGACCCATACCTGGTACCCTTATGATGACTTAATGTATACAGAGCATATATATATCTAGAATCGAATAGATAATAGATTGGGTGAATCCGTTCCAAGCCCACAACCAAACAAGGAACAGGAAGTGAAGCGGAGAGCACACATCCTTTTATCTGTCGGATCCTATTGTTATATATATATATATATATATATATATATATATATATATATATATATATATATATATATATATATATATATATATATATATATCCTTTTTTGTATACATTAAGGAATCATAAGACTAGCATTATGGTCCTTTCTTTTAAACGTAGCCTTCTACCAAGGCATCTTCTGTTATGTGCTAGACTCGACTGTTTCGTTTGTCGATTGTAAAAATGTATATTTTCCCTAGTTTATAACTATCTTGACTCGAAAATAGTTTGAGTTTGACTTTCAAGTGGTACTGTCACTTTATGAAAGTAATGGGAAATGTAAGTACACAGTTGTCGTTTATAATGACATGCGGATGTACTAATAACCTAAAAACATATTTGTTTTATTACGGTTATAATGTAAAGGCTAGAACCCCTACTAAACGCTCTCCCTGTCAAGAGATTAAGGGAACCAAACGCGACCTCTGCAAATTCTTGCAAGCAGTGTAATTCACATTAAGGTTATATGATCATGTATACCCAATATAACTATCACCTTTTGTTTAAAACAATGAGTTAGTGATCAATTGGTATAATTAGATCCTGTGTGTGTTCTCATGCTATAGCAACCTAACTTGTTTGTTTTGTACTGTATATTGTACATTCTGTTTGTTTCTCATAATTGTGTGTTCTCTCTGTATGGTATTGTTTGTTTCTCTTCATTGTATGTTCTGTATGGTATTGTTTGTTTTTCTTCACTGTGTGTTTGACTCATGTATGAACTGACTCTTGTTGGGTTATGAGCATTCTAACACTCCTAAGTGTACATGCAACCCTAAATACCTTGGATCTATGTTTTCTCTATTATACATACAATTATGAACATCCAAGGTATTATCCTAATCTAGCATACAAAATAATAAATATAACAAGATAGAATACATACCTCTTTGATGTAGAATGTCTTCATGAAGCTTGAGTGCCTAGTGCCCCAAGTGTGACACCTCAAATGGTTCACACAACACCAAATACACTTGGAATAACTTGAGAGAAACTTGAACACTCCTTGAAATCGTCTAGCCCTCACACTCACATATTAGTGCACGATTTCTTGAGCCATGGGATTCTTTTATATGGTGGCTATTAGGGTTACACCATGTAACTCATAACTTTACCCATTCCTTATGCTCCATGGATTTTAACCTCCATGGAGTATCCATGGGTCATCCCACGGACTTAGTCCAACATAAGGAATCTTGGATCACAAGCCCATATATATAAGAATGAATGATTTACACAATCAACCCATATATTTAATTAGTCTCCTTTTGATCACTTAATTAATTCTTGATCAATACTAATTAAATAACCTTATTAATATATTAGAACTTATAATATATTAACCAACCTTAAGTGTTATTTCTCTCATTATAGTCTATCCAAATGCATGATGCCATGCAACCCAAATGGACCATGCCGGGTCGGGTCAAGTCCTACCAATTATAGTTATGGACTTAGACATTAATCCAATAGTCTCCCACTTGGATAAGTCTAAAACTATTATTGCGTATGACTTCAGGAACCGATCAGCAATCGTAGCTCTCAAAAGCTTCTGTCGAACTCTGACCTTGTCGATGAACTCTGACCTTTGTCAATGACTTGTCCATTAGATAAGGGATCATATATTCCTCCATTCTAGATATCATATGGACTGAGACATGGATTATCAATCATTCTCTCTGTCCATTTGTTGTTTCCCGATTTCCGATTCATGATGACTGACTGATTGAACAAATCAAATCAGTCCTGGCTTGGCCAAGCACTCACATGTATCATCTTTAAATCATCGAAGGGCCCACAGATATCGCTTTTATCCCGAACGTAAATGGAATGGATAAACTTCGACTCATATGGCTTGTTCTACTACTTGTTGAATCATACACAAAGGCACGTTTTATAACATCGAGTTACCAATGCGTTTTCGTGCAATCAATGTATAACCAACTCATAGTAACAACTCATATCTCTAGGTTTGAAGAATATAAGATATTATCATCTCATGATCACTCGTGATAAAATCCATGAAGTGATTCAAATGAGCGCGGGTTGAATCCAATACTCAGAACTTATGAGCACTCATGAGTGTTGTAGCACCACTTTGTCCACCAACTTGGACCTCTACAAACCAACCCATGACAGTCTTGATTCATATCTACTTCCAACATATGACCGACTGTGGATGGTTTGAATAACTTAATCATTCAGGAAGAGCGACTTAGTTATTCTGGAAGTCAAAACATGCAAAGTGAAACACAAGAATAAATGAATCAAATATGGTATCAAACCCTATGAATATAAATAAACACTTTTATTTATCACCATACTGATTACTCATTATTCATTGTTTCGGTTTTATCAATTTTATACTTGAATTTAAAACAATAGTTGTCCCATGCTCTAAGCATGTACACTATGTTTTCTAAACACTAGTCATGCCATACACCAAGTATGCATACTATGTTTGTCTATGATCTTTACTTTGTAAAATAGATCAATTTAACATCACTCCAATGATCCTCTTTTCACTGTCCCAAATCCTTACTGCAAATGCAAGAATTCCAAATTCATGCCATTTACTGAAATCTGTTAGATTCTAAACTTATATGCATTGATCATCTTAATGATTATGCACAAAGTCAGAAAGACTTGACAACAATCATTACAGAACATTCCAAAGGAGATCAGCTCCTTGGAAACATCCTTCTTTCATTAAGTTTCCTAATCTTACACAGATTGAATAATTTCTAACTTTGAAACATTTCCATATTCCATTTTGACTATCACTTCTGAACAAGAGTTGCCTCCTTACAGATTATGTCAATATGGTCCTTCCAGAATTAACATTATACTTCCAACTGTCCTTGAGCAACCAATCTTTGGTAAACCTTAGATTGTCCTCGACAATTGCTTAATCATTTTAGTCATATCCAATTCTAGACCTTTTCCCTTCATAATGCCCCAGGCATTTGGAAAATTTTAGAAAGGATGAATATAGCATATGTAATCGATCCTATATCCGAAGCATATGGGACACGCTTCATGATGTCTCACATAAAGACTAAACCAGTCTTTTGCTATAATATTTCCATTTCAATTTGCCAAGTTCTCAAAATTTATATTATGAAAAGGGATGCCGTAATCATAATCGAATTTTAGAACGCAAATAATGGACCCATATATAGAATTTCCTTATGTTGAGCCATTCCAACATGAAATTCATATATATATATATATATATATATATATATATATATATATATATATATCCTTGATTAAATACGATTAAAATCTCAATCTAAGCTTTTAGAATTGAAATGAAGTATAATTTCCTCTCCCTTAATTATAGCAAAACAACTTTTTCAACCCCTGCAACCTCACGAATTGAAACTTTTGTTTTCTATAATTAACATTGCTAACTTGCAACCTTTGTCATAATTATTATGCTCCCACTAACATGATGATTATTAGCATAACACTTATGCTCCCACTAGGTTTGACATGTACTCAGAAATCAGCTGACTTTCTTACCAAAGTTCGGATTTCTGATACTAGATTGTTTTGATAAAACTTTATCAAAATCATACACCTCTCTTAGATAGCTCACATGTGTGTCTAAATAATTTTAGAACTATGAAAAGGGATGTCGTAATCATAGTCTCAATTGTTTAGACCTTTGCCACTTCTCACAAGTCCATGTTAGTGTGCCGGTAAACCACACACGCTCCACTAACGACTTTGAAAATGCAAATATCACAATTGCTATCTAGCTAAAATCTACTTAGTGAAAGTGTTTCCTCACCATCATTTTCATGAATCGGAGAGAAACCTTATGACACTTAGATTTAATAGTGTATGTGTTCTTATCCATGTGAATTTGTCAAAACCATAATCACAAGACAAGGTTAGTGACAAATCCAAACTCATATTGATTAAACTTGTGCAATCTTAAATTCTTGCTATTTGGCAGCTCAGGTGCCTGCCATTGCTTCCAAGTAGTTGTGCAACCAATTGAGAACTCTCAGAACTCCTATGCAAAGCCAACTTGAATAGGCACAAAAATTTCAACACGATAGGTTATAAACCTCAAGTCGTGTGCTAGTGAAGGACTTTAGGTTTTATTCTTGATTAAGTCTTGAAACTTTCAAGAGCTTTAAGACTCCCACTATCCTCTTGACATATAAGACTCCCTTGTCAAATATTCAAGAGATAGTGCGGATTCTTTATCAAGACTAACACTTTACACAATTGGCCTAAGTTGGTCTCTGTTTTATCCAAAACATCACAACTTACCAATTTCAAATGTACAAGAGTAGATAACCTTTTACTCTTACATTTGACTAGTGTTAACAAACCCTCTTTAAGATATGTCACTCAAGTTACAATCTTGGAGTATGACTCTAAGAATTGTTTTGGAACGAAGTATGACTCATCTTTTTGATTTAACCATTTCAACAATTCATGACTCCTCTTCTTAGTCATAAGAATGCACTAAGATGACTTTAGAGGACCAATTGTGATATGGTATCTTAATCATTAAGATGATCATAAACATGATACTAAAGTACTCTCCCATCTTTTCAGATTTGAGAAACTTTTATCCTTCTGCCATACTTTGATTCTTCTTATTCGTTCTGTCTCACATTGAAACTTCTCCAATGCTACAGACATATACTTAAACTTATAAGTATAACCATATTTACTGAACTTAAGTAAATCATGACGAATAGTCTTCTTGATCTTTTGTGGTGGACTTGACCAGTGCACAAGAATGTGTACTCGATCCCTTAGTCCTTTCCTTATTCACATAAGGAATTAGTCTTAATTTTCCAAGCTGAAAGTTCTCATTCATCATACTATACAACTCGCATGATTCCAAGTTTCGGTCCAATTGAACCTTGGGTGATGAGAGTCTTTCCTTATTTGGTAATATTAGACACTACCACAACCGAAAGAATGAAATCCATTTTTCCAATATTGCTATCAATGGAATCTTATAAGCAACAACTTTTCACAAATGCCATTGTAAGGATACTTAAAATAAATAAAATCAAAACCTTTTTCTTTTATTTTAAAACTTTGCGGAAAAACTTATCCTTACAATCCATATGAAAACCTTGTTGTTATCTATTCCTAAGCAATATAAATATCATAACTCTTAAGTAATAGCCCAAAATTCTGATCACCGAACCATGCGATTGAAATCCATCTTCGTGATCAGAATCAGCATGTACTTAATAGAGTTAGACAATGGACTTTACCTGAAGTAGAGCCAAACTTATTGACTTTAACATCCTTAGGTAAATTTGGCAGCTTCGTAACCAATGCCCCTTCCTTTGGCAATAGTTACCTATGGACCCTTGATAATGGGACTATCTCAGACTTCGCCTCTCTCTTTACCATTGGGTCAACCGAGTTGACTATGGCCGATCCCTTTCCATTGGGAAGAGAGAGCTTTACTGGATATCCAATGTCATCATTGTTAATGTCCATAGCGTTTTAGGAAGTTGATCTTAGCAAATAGATAAGATCATTAAGGGTCTTGTCTTAGTCTGTTTCATAGGAAAGAACTCACTATGTGACTTAGAAAGTAGTTGAGCCGCCAACTTTCTCAAGACTTTGACACCCAACTCTCCCGGCTTGTCAATATGTGACTACATCTCCAAGATGTGATCACACCTAGACCTTGCCTTGCCAATAGGGCTTGAGTGACCTTAAACTTTTTAGGAACTTGTGGGTTAGGGAGAATAATTGGAGGAGGTGAAAGAAGTATGATATCCATGGGACATCATCTTCATTTAGGAAAGCTTGTTTCAAGAGATTTGGGAAGATCATAAATGTCTAGACCAGACATCTTTTTGGGAGATATTCAAGATAGTTGATTTAAAGTCCTTAATATGACACCCAATATGAAATATTAAGGCTAGGACCCAACAAACTATTTTATAACTTAGAAGAGGGATGTCGTAATCCAAGCTATAAAATATTTGAAGGTAGGTGAATGACGATTCACCAATTTCCACCATGAAAAACGAAATAATTTATTAGGTTTTAATTGGATTTGAAAGTCCTAGATCTTTGAGATTCATTGAACTGTTCAAAGGCATGTTTCAATCTCGAGTGTGCCCTTCAGGTTTTGTGACTGGGATGCCGAGGATCACAAAACAAAGTGTGAATAACCATGCAAATATACTTGGTACCCTTAATATTTACCCCTTAATCAGTGTGTCGGTTAACCACACACGCTCCACCGATACTATGATAAATATTAAGTTACCCTTTGCCTACCTTGTTAAGTCCAGGTTAGTGTGCCGGTTAACCACACACGCTCCACTAACGACTTAAGCAAAGTGCAAAGTGTAATTTCATGGGTTAGCACCAATTTCACATTTTCCTAAGTAACTAAGATTGGGTATTAATAAGAGTTTAGTTACTTAGTATTTATCATTAATACTTTTAATGAAAGGAGAATTATAGTCCTTGTCCTACCCGTTCGGCTAACGACCCTCCACCAGTCAAGGAAGCGGTGGGTGAGAGTGGACACCCATTAAACTGCCATTTTATAGGCAGTAACCTTATACCCCCCTTATAGACCGGCTTCGTGAATGAGGCCTACTAACGGTAAGACTGACTTTATTCTTATACATATATATAAATATTATTAACTTATAATATTATAAAGTATAAGGGTTGAATTTTAACTTTTAAAATTCTAAGGGCTAACTTGGAATTAAAGTATTCATAAGTGAAAACTTTTCAAATTCCAAAACTTGAGGGCAAGTTTTGAAACTATTCAAAACTAATTAATTTCATAACTTATGAGTTTAAAGTAGTTTTAATTATAAAAAAAAAAAAAAAAAAAAAAAAAAAAAAAAAAACTCTTCAAGTTCCATAACTTGAGGACAAGTTATGGAAGACTTTAAACTAATTAAAAAAAATAACTTTTTTTATTGTAACTTATGGAACTAATTAAGGTTACACTTTTTTTTTAATTTAATGAAGAGACTCTTGAACCTCCATAACTTGAGGACAAGTTATGGAGTCATAAAACCATTTAATTAGAACTAGACTCTTCATTTTGTAACCTTTGCCAACTTTTATGAGTTTTATGATTCTTAAATGTGACTTTTCATATAACTTGAGGACAAGTTACAAAAACACACTTTGGAATCAACTCTTAGATTAAAATGGATTGAAAACAACTATTTCACACAACTTTTCTATTAATCTAAGACCCTCATAAGAACAAGATAATTCAAATCATCAATCTTCAAGAAATTAGCATGAACATACAAACTAATACAAATCTTGAAATTATGACAATTATCTTAGAAATTGGATTAGCATGAACATTACCACATCAAAAACAAGTTTATAACTCCAAAAACATCTTAGGGTAATGTTCCCAGTCCAATTCCAGCCAAAACAATCGAATATATGCATCCAACTCGATTTTTCAGCTACTTTTGCAAGTATAACAAGAAAACAAGTCTAGGCTCTGATACCACTGTTGGGTTATGAGCATTCTAACACTCCTAAGTGTACATGCAACCCTAAATACCTTGGATCTATGTTTTCTCTATTATACATACAATTATGAACATCCAAGGTATTATCCTAATCTAGCATACAAAATAATAAATATAACAAGATAGAATACATACCTCTTTGATGTAGAATGTCTTCATGAAGCTTGAGTGCCTAGTGCCCCAAGTGTGACACCTCAAATGGTTCACACAACACCAAATACACTTGGAATAACTTGAGAGAAACTTGAACACTCCTTGAAATCGTCTAGCCCTCACAAGATAGAATACATACCTCTTTGATGTAGAATGTCTTCATGAAGCTTGAGTACCTAGTGCCCCAAGTGTGACACCTCAAATGGTTCACACAACACCAAATACACTTGGAATAACTTGAGAGAAACTTGAACACTCCTTGAAATCGTCTAGCCCTCACACTCACATATTAGTGCACGATTTCTTGAGCCATGGGATTCTTTTATATGGTGGCTATTAGGGTTACACCATGTAACTCATAACTTTACCCATTCCTTATGCTCCATGGATTTTAACCTCCATGGAGTATCCATGGGTCATCCCATGGACTTAGTCCAACATAAGGAATCTTGGATCACAAGCCCACATATATAAGAATGAATGATTTACACAATCAACCCATATATTTAATTAGTCTCCTTTTGATCACTTAATTAATTCCAAATTAATTCTTGATCAATACTAATTAAATAACCTTATTAATATATTAGAACTTATAATATATTAACCAACCTTAAGTGTTATTTCTCTCATTATAGTCTATCCAAATGCATGATGCCATGCAACCCAAATGGACCATGCTGGGTCAGGTCAAGTCTTACCAATTATAGTTATGGACTTAGACATTAATCCAATAACTCTTTGTGTGCTTTATTGTACTAGAAGCAATGAATAGCATTCTCCTAAACTATACTTATTATAGTTTACTAATGTTCTACTTGGACTGTTACTGAAAAGACTCGTTTATCTACTAAGTTATGTTTGTACTTTAAAAACGGAGTTTTGTATAACAATAAAGTAACATAACTTTAAAAGAGTTTTTGAAATGTTTTGACAACTTATAAATGACATAAGTAACATTTTGAAAGATGTTTTTAACAAACATTTACACAATTATCATTGTGTTCAACTTGTATTCCCCCCCCCCCCTAAAACCGTTAAAAGATTCATTACGGGGTATGAACTCACCTGATATGGGTGATTCAACGAATATGTGTGTAAGGATGAGAAGTTCCACAAATGAAGTCCCGAGACTTAACGTGTCCTAAATGACATATAATGGCATATATTGACATAAATATAGTGTTTAGAAGCAACCAAATGCAAGGAAACACCTTACGGGACTAGGAAACACTTTGTCCAAGTGTTGGAATCACATGTGATTCAACAAAGGAAAGTGAAATGGCATTAATATGTGTTTACGGTTTAGGTTTTAAGATCCTAATGGGTTTACGGCCGTAAACCCATGGTAACTTCTACCATTTGGTGTTTTAAGGTCTAACAAGTCAAGGTTAAGCGTACTATGATCAAGTCCAAGCCTTAGGAAGTAATTATGGCATCATTGCACCACCTTTTATATTTTACGGCCCATGGACCATTCCTCATGAGTTTACGGCCGTAAACTTATGGTCAAACTTGGCTAAGTGTTGGTTTGAAAGCTAGGGAAACTTTAAGGACTTTTGCTCTATACTTGTATGAGAAAGACCACCTCAAATGAGGCTTTTGATGAGTTTACGGCCCAAAGGGGTTTACGGCCGTAAACTCATGGTCATTGTGCACTTGAGGGAAGTTTAAGGTCCTAATCTCATCCTTGAAGGGTCCTGGGTCACTAGCTTTGCATCTTATAGGGTTTATGGTCAATACATGCATCAACATTGAGTTTACGGCCAAGGGAGATCTTGGACCGTAAACTCATGATCTTCATGGGAAAAAGGCATGTTTCAAGTCTCTAATCATGGATACTAACTAGATATGAAGTATAGGGAAGTGTACTTACGATCTAGAAGCTTGAAATGGTTGATATTGGCCAAGAACACTAGTGTGTGTTCTTGGTGTTCTTGGTGAAACTTGAAGATCTAAGAAAAGAGTGATTTCTATGGATGAAATCATGGAAGGAGACTAGATTAAGAGATGTATCAACAAATCTAGGAAGAATACTTACATCTTTTGAAGATCTAGGAAGAAAGTCTTGATGATACTTGAGAGGATTTGAAGAAATCGGCCAAGGAATGAAAGAAATGACTAGAAATGACCAAATGCCTTATATATGCACTTGAGTTTACGGCCACATGAGTTTACGGCCGTAAACTCATGGTCTTGTGGCCATGAACTCATTTAGATGAGGTTTAGGTTTGCTTTGCTACACTGTGGTTCTAGCAGGTACTTTCTAACACTTAATCCTTAAGTGTATTAGGCTCAAAACTCCTTAGAATGGCCTTTAACCGGGCTAGAACTCAGTACTAATGAGTTTGACACTCATTTGAGTTGATTGACTGAGCTTTAAATCAAAAAAATTTCCGGGTTGTCACATCCTCCCCCCGTTAGATGGAATTTCGTCCCGAAATTAGCTTTCTTAGCATTACTACTGGGGTTACGCTCCTCTGATTAGCAGAATACCTACTCGTAGACCTGGTAACCTTGCCCTGGTGTTCATGATAGGATTCGTACTTGGTCCATCTATCATTACCTCGTGTATACAAGTCGTATATAATTAGGGTTAGTAAGACGGTCGAATGTGCGACTCTGCCCCAGGTCCACAACCAAACAAGGAACAGGATATAGGGCAGAAACACACATACTAAATCTGTGTAATCATAATCATATACCACCCTCGCGTATACACTAAACAGTGATAGGTGGGCTGTATTCGTCCTTAGCCTCTGTGCTCGAACTTGGTCTGTTGGACGAGTGGTATTTCTTGACGGTCTGCAGACATCTGACGATAAGGCTTCGGAGGACAAAGTACTCTTCGCACGAGTACTTCGGGGTTTAGAATACGAAAGATAAAATTTAGGTTTAGGTCGGACTTTCGATACGAAAGACGAAAGTTTCGAGAACTTGCCGATCGAGGCGATAGAGACATATGAGCTTAGTATGGTGAGGACCACGCCAACTCATGACGAATGAAAGTAACAGACTCTTTATTGGACAACGTTTTGGTCAAATGAAAGAAACGTCTGTTATACGACGATGTATCCCTTGTACGCTCGATACTGTACTCCTAGTATGTTCGACAATGTACTCTTTGTAAATGTTCCCGTGTTTCTTGTTTTCTCTTTGATGTTAACACTCCTACGTATCGTACCGCTATGTGCGCATACATACAAACGAAAGTGCTCTAATAACTGGTGGGGATACTTTATATCATGATCCTCCTTGGTACCACTACAATCGCCTGCCATATACAAGTTATGAATATTTAAGATGAACCAGGCAGTCGACTGAGTAACTCTGCCTCAAATCCTCAACCAATTAAGGAAAGGGAGACCTAAGCGGAGTCACTCACTGTAAGTCTGCAACATCTTAGTTGTGCACAACCCTGATCTATATGGTAAGCCATAATAGCTTCTCTAAACGGATCTTTTAGTTCTTTTGAATACTGTGACCTATTTCAACATGTGAGTTATTATAATTACTTTTAGGTGTTATCCCCAAATTTTAATCTTATATAAATATAAATTAATTTCAAAAGTAATTACTATTTCGAAAACGTACCGCTACTCGTCGACGATTCCGGGGTAGACTCCCCTACGGTGATCATCAAAATGCGTCCATCCGCGCCTGAGTTCCTTATTATCGGGCAGTCCCTCTGAGAATGTCCAGTGTCACCATAGCCATAGCAGGCTTGGTTTTCTTCAGCTCCGGGGACTTGGGAGATCGGTTGAGCCGGTGCCTTGCAGAAGCGGACTGTGTGTCCCTTTCTGTGGCAGTTCAGACACTACATTTCCCGGCATACTCCGGTGTGCTGAAAGTTGCACTTTCCACACTTCGGGAGGGTTCCAGCATGGCGACTGGCAAGTGCTGAAGAGTAGGCGTTGTAGCGGTGTACATAGTACTCGCTCGTTGCTCTTGCGGGGTGTCCTGTGTTGTTCGCTTCTTCTTCCTCTTGTTCCCCGACTTCTGATTATAGTCCTCTTCCCTCGGTGGCTCGGGAATAGGGACTTCTACACCATGACGGACTCTGTGGTCGATGAGTCCCTGAGCCAGGCGTTTAGCACTATCGAACGTGGCTGGGTTAGAAGACAACACATTTCCTTGGGTCGGAGCAGTCAGACCCCAAATGTATCTTTCTATCTTCTTGCTCTCCGGGTAACCATCCCGGGGCATAGAGCTGCTAGCTCGCTAAACCGGTCAGTGTAGGTCACTATGTCTGAGCCGACCATAGTGAGATCCCACAGCTCTCGTTCCAGCTTTTGAATTTCGCCTAACGGGCAGTATTCCTCCCGCATTAACTCTTTTAGGTTTTCCCAACCTATTGAGTTAGCCACTAATAGGGTCAATGACTTAACATGGTTGTTCCACCATGTTAGGGCCTTGCCAGAGAAGGTGCAGGCAGCAAACTTCACTTTGCTTCCTTCTGGGCACAAGCTGATTTCGAAGATCGACTCTGTTTTCTCGAACCATTGCAAGAGGGTAATGACTCCGCCAGTCCCATTAAAGGATAATGGCTGGAATTTGGTGAAGTCCTTGTAGGAGAACTCTCTCGAGCGCACGAGGACCTCACCTCGAGTAGAATCAGTAGGCATTCCACCTCCGCTGGTACTGATGGAGTGATATTGAGCCATGGCTGTTGCCACAGCCGCAGCCACTGCAGCGTTTATAGCTGCCATATCGATTTGCGAAGGAGGCGGCGTTGGAGTTATCGGAGTAGTGAATCTGTTAGATCTGCGAGGAGGCACTTTGCTAAAAGAATACAAAGATGAGACAGAATAAATCTAAAGCAATGGACACAAGTCGAAAGCTGAAAAGACAAGGTTATCCTAGTTCTGGATGTATCGGGTCCTGACTTCTACAGGGTTCTAGGAACAATTCATAAAAGAGTCTATACCAAATAAACTCTGTGAATTTGAAATAACTATCCTCGAATGAATATCTGTTTCCTGAATAACTGTTACCAGCTGCATGTAAGAAAATAATCTTAACCTATAATGTGAGCAGTGTTTCCACTCGCTCATTTAACAAGATTATTATTTAATAGCGTGACGTGTAAGACGTTTGGTTACTTCGGTTGATCCCTCTTTGAAAACTTCTCATGAACTTGTTCTTGTTCCTCCTGGACTCTTCTGTTGACTACTATGACGTAGTGGTTACATCTCTCTGGGCTTGTCGTGCGAGAATGAAAGTGACTAAAGAATCTATGAGCTTTAAGGTAACTTTATGGGGTGATCCTTACAGAGTCCTCCTATAATTTTACAATGTATACAAGTTTGTATATAGTTGAAGATTAAATAGACCTTCGAATAAGTGATCCTACTCCAAAACTACACCCTTAAGAGGAATGGATAGCGAAGCGTAGACCACAGATTCTAAGTTTATAAGATCTTGATTATATATAAAACTTTAGGAATATACATTGCAAGATTATAGACCTATCCGTAAGGGTCTTTTAAGTTATCACATAAGTTATTTATATGGACTAAAATACTCCTATAGTATTTTAACGTAATGTACTTGGTATGTTCTAAACTCCTTATCGCGCTATCGTATCATAGAATACTCCTATAGTATTCTAACTCTAAATGTACTTGTTTTGGTGTTCTCTTGACTGGTGTTCACGTAAGTTTTAACACTGTTGCAACACCACATCATTCCCAAACACATGTCGGTCACATCTCGAATGAATATAGTTGATCAGGCTATATTGATCCTAGCTATGGTTACATAACTGTTCGGGTTGACGACAGTGCCCAACCTTTAAATACTTTACTTCTGTTCTCCTCGTGACACTAGTTCTATTATGTACATGTATAAGCAAGTAGGTATATTTTTATAACTTATAGTTATTCTCTAAAAATATATCATTATCCAGAGCACATAAGCCCCATTGTATTTATAGTTGTATATCTTTTATCGGTTGATATACTTAGTTCACTATAAACAATGCTCTGATACCAATCTGTCACACCCCAAAACCGGAACGACGGAAACGTTCAGGGGTGGAGGACGTCATGTGTAGTATCACGAGATATGTATATGGTAAGCAAGTAATGAACAACCATTTCATTTCGAAAGAAAGTGTTTACAATGTGTGTTTTCACAAAACATAGAATTCTTAAACAAATAACAAAACAAGACTTGAAGCTATAATGCTCCATCTTCTGAATTCCCAGCACGAGCACCTGTCTAATAGTCTCCTGAGAATACAAGTTATTTGAAAGAGTTGATCAGCAATTAAGCTGGTGAGTTCATAAGAAGTGAGTTGTAGAAAGTTGTTGAAAAATGTAGTAAGTTGTAGTGAGTTCTGTTTAGAAAAGTTTGCCTGTTCCTCCAGAAAATCCTATATCTCCTGCTTTGATGAAAGATAAGTAAAATGACTACACAGTCCTTTCTATGAGTATTAAATGGATACAAGTTATATAAAACCCAAAGTAAACAAACAATGGGTTGTGTGTATCTGCCTTAAGCCCACAACCAAACAAGGAACAGGGAATGAGGCGGAAGGCACCCAGTCCATTGGTTATTTGATCATCGTTGTATATAACCCTGGCGTATTCACTTGGTACTCACGGGGTTAACTGTAATAGTTCCTTTATATTTAATGAAAAGATTCTTTAAGAAAACCCTTATTTCTTATATTAAAAGGGTGACCACAGTGATTACTTCTATAATAACTTAGTTATACTGCCTATATATGATCTAATATCGAATAGATAGTTAATTGGGTGAATCTGCCCCAAGCCCACAACCAAACAAGGAACAGGAAGTAAGGCGGAAAGCACACACCCAGCTATCTGTTGGGTATTAATGATATATAACCATGATGTATAAACTAAGGTATTATAGAGTTAATCACCTAAAGTCCTTTAAGTTTATACTGGTTTAATAAAATGGATTAAACCCTTTACTGGGAAGTTTCTAGTTTTGTATACCAAAATTTCTGATTTGGAACGTATGTTTTGTACTAGAAAACTGTGCATTGACTATGTGTTCTATGACTTGACCCATACCTGGTACCCTTATGATGACTTAATGTATACAGAGCATATATATATCTAGAATCGAATAGATAATAGATTGGGTGAATCCGTTCCAAGCCCACAACCAAACAAGGAACAGGAAGTGAAGCGGAGAGCACACATCCTTTTATCTGTCGGATCCTATTGTTATATATATATCCTTTGTTGTATACATTAAGGAATCATAAGACTAGCATTATGGTCCTTTCTTTTAAACGTAGCCTTCTACCAAGGCATCTTCTGTTATGTGCTAGACTCGACTGTTCCGTTTGTCGATTGTAAAAATGTATATTTTCCCTAGTTTATAACTATCTTGACTAGAAAATAGTTTGAGTTTGACTTTCAAGTGGTACTGTCACTTTATGAAAGTAATGGGAAATGTAAGTACACCATTGTCGTTTATAATGACATGCGGATGTACTAATAACCTAAAAACATATTTGTTTTATTACGGTTATAATGTGAAGGCTAGAACCCCTACTAAACGCTCTCCCTCTCAAGAGATTAAGGGAACCAAACACGACCTCTGCAAATTCTTGCAAGCAGTGTAATTCACATTAAGGTTATATGATCATGTATACCCAATATAACTATCACCTTTTGTTTAAAACAATGAGTTAGTGATCAATTGGTATAATTAGATCCTGTGTGTGTGTTCTCATGCTATAGCAACCTAACTTGTTTGTTTTGAACTGTATATTGTACGTTCTGTTTGTTTCTCATAATTGTGTGTTCTCTCTGTATGGTATTGTTTGTTTCTCTTCACTGTATGTTCTGTATGGTATTGTTTGTTTCTCTTCACTGTGTGTTTGACTCATGTATGAACTGACTCTTTGTGTGCTTCATTGTACTAGAAGCAATGAATAGCATTCTCCTAAACTATACCTATTATAGTTTACTAATGTTCTACTTGGACTGTTACTGAAAAGTCTCGTTTATCTACTAAGTTATGTTTGTACTTTAAAAACGGAGTTTTGTATAACAATAAAGTAACATAACTTTAAAAGAGTTTTTGAAATGTTTTGACAACTTATAAATGACATAAGTAACATTTTGAAAGATGTTTGTAACAAACATTTACACAATTATCATTGTGTTCAACTTGTATTCCCCCCCCCCCCTTAAAACAGTTAAAACAGTTAAAAGATTCATTACGGGGTATGAACTCACCTGATATGGGTGATTCAACGAATATGTGTGTAAGGATGAGAAGTTCCACAAATGAAGTCCCGAGACTTAACGAGTCCTAAATGACATATAATGGCATATATTGACATAAATATAGTGTTTAGAAGCAACCAAATGCAAGGAAACACCTTACGGGACTAGGAAACACTTTGTCCAAGTGTTGGAATCACATGTGATTCAACAAAGGAAAGTGAAATGGCACTAACATGTGTTTACGGTTTAGGGTTTACGGTCCTAATGGGTTTACGGCCGTAAACCCATGGTAACTTCTACCATTTGGTGTTTTAAGGTCTAACAAGTCAAGGTTAAGCGTACTATGATCAACTCCAAGCCTTAGGAAGTAATTGTGGCATCATTGCACCACCTTTTATAGTTTACGGCCCATGGACCATTCCTCATGAGTTTGCGGCCGTAAACTCATGGTTAAACTTGGCTAAGTGTTGGTTTGAAAGCTAGGGAAACTTTAAGGACTTTTGCTCTATACTTGTATGAGAAAGACCACCTCAAATGAGGCTTTTGATGAGTTTACGTCCCAAAGGGGTTTACGGCCGTAAACTCATGGTCATTGTGCACTTGAGGGTAGTTTAAGGTCCTAATCTCATCCATGAAGGGTCCTGGGTCACTAGCTTTGCATCTTATAGGGTTTATGGCCAATACATGCATCAACATTGAGTTTACGGCCAAGGGAGATCTTGGACCGTAAACCCATGATCTTCATGGGAAAAAGGAATGTTTCAAGTCTCTAATCATGGATACTAACTAGATATGAAGTATAGGGAAGTGTACTTACGATCTAGAAGCTTGAAATGGTTGATATTGGCCAAGAACACTAGTGTGTGTTCTTGGTGAAACTTGAAGATCTAAGAAAAAAGTGATTTCTATGGATGAAATCATGGAAGGAGACTAGATTAAGAGATGTATCAACAAATCTAGGAAGAATACTTACATCTTTTGAAGATCTAGGAAGAAAGTCTTGATGATACTTGAGAGGATTTGAAGAAATCGGCCAAGGAATGAAAGAAATGACTAGAAATGACCAAATGCCTTATATATGCACTTGAGTTTACGGCCACATGAGTTTATGGCCGTAAACTCATGGTCTTGTGGCCGTGAACTCATTTAGATGAGGTTTAGGTTTGCTTTGCTACACTGTGGTTCTAGCAGGTACTTTCTAACACTTAATCCTTAAGTGTATTAGGCTCAAAACTCCTTAGAATGGCCTTTAACCGGGCTAGAACTCAGTACTAATGAGTTTGACACTCATTTGAGTTGATTGACTGAGCTTTAAAATCAAAAAAATTTCCGGGTTGTCACATCATCCCCCCGTTAGATGGAATTTCGTCCCGAAATTAGCTTTCTTAGCATTACTACTGGGGTTGCGCTCCTCTGATTAGCAGAATACCTACTCGTAGACCTGGTAACCTTGCCCTGGTGTTCATGATAGGATTCGTACTTGGTCCATCTATCATTACCTCGTGTATACAAGTCGTATATAATTAGGTTTAGTAAGACGGTCGAATGTGCGACTCTGCCCCAGGTCCACAACCAAACAAGGAACAGGAGATAGGGCGGAAACACACATACTAAATCTGTGTAATCATAATCATATACCACCCTCGCGTATACACTAAACAGTGATAGGTGGGCTGTATTCGTCCTTAGCCTCTGTGCTCGAACTTGGTCTGTTGGACGAGTGGTATTTCTTGACGGTCTGCGGACATCTGATGATAAGGCTTCGGAGGACAAAGTACTCTTCGCACGAGTACTTCGGGGTTTAGAATACGAAAGATAAAATTTAGGTTTAGGTCGGACTTTCGATACGAAAGACGAAAGTTTCGAGAACTTTCCGATCGAGGCGATAGAGACATATGAGCTTAGTATGGTGAGGACCACGCCAACTCATGACGAATAAAAGTAACGGACTCTTTACTGGACAACGTTTTGGTCAAATGAAAGAAACGTCTGTTATACGACGATGTATCCCTTGTACGCTCGATACTGTACTCCTAGTATGTTCGACAATGTACTCTTTGTAAATGTTCCCATGTTTCCTGTTTTCTCTTTGATGTTAACACTCCTACGTATCGTACCGCTATGTGCGCATACATACAAACAAAAGTGCTCTAATAACTGGTGGGGATACTTTATATCATGATCCTCCTTGGTACCACTACAATCGCCTGCCATATACAAGTTATGAATATTTAAGATGAACCAGGCAGCCGACTACAACAACAGCTATCATTCCAGTATTGGCATCCCGCCTTTCGAGTTGTTGTATGGTTGGAAGTGTAGAACCCCCGTCTGCTGGGGTGAGATTGGGCACAGGGTTATGTGGCGGACAGAGGTAGTTCTGCAGACTACCGAAAAGATACAGCAGGTTAGACAGCGTTTGCAGACCGCTCAGAGTCGGCAGAAGAGCTATGCCGACAGACGCCGATCTGAGTTGGAATTTCAGGTGGGTGACATGGTACTCCTGAAAGTCTCACCCTGGAAGGGTGTGATCCGTTTTAGGAAAAAGGGAAAAATGGGTCCCCGTTTTATTGGGCCGTTCAGGATCGTTGCCAGGGTTGGCAAGGTGGCGTATACGCTGGAGCTTCCGGAAGAGCTTAGCCGGATTCATAGCACGTTCCATGTTTCACAATTGCGGAAGTGTATCATGGACCAGGAGGCAGTGGTATCACTGGACGACATTCAGGTCGATGAGCGCCTGAATTATGTCGAGAGGCCGGTGGCCATTTTGGAAAGGAAGAAGAAGATCCTTCGGAACAAGGAAATACCTTTGGTGAAGGTGCAGTGGGAACATCGGAGGGGATCCGAGTGGACATGGGAGCCGGAGGCGGAGATGCGTGAGCATTACCCGGCATTGTTTATCCCAAGGGACTTCGAGGGCGAAGTCTAGTTCAAGTGGAGGAGAATTGTAACGCCCCGATTCTTATGTATGGATTTAAATAAAAGGTTATTTGGTTTTATGTCCTACTCGAAGAGTTGGTTGCCCTACTCGTCGAGTAGCCGCGGGGTGGGATCGCGTGTTTAGTGAACTACTCGCCGAGTCCATGAAGGGACTCGACGAGTAGGAGCTGGCAGATGAAACCCTAAATCCCAGGGTTTTGCACCCTATTTAAAGGAGCCTCAGCCTCCTTTGGCCTCTTTATAGTCTTTGAGAGCTCAGTGAAACCCTAATTCGTGTGGTACTCTTCTTGGTGTGATTTAAGCCTTGGAAAGAAGGTTGGCTAGGAGGGAAAAGCTTGAAGATCAAAGGAGTTGAAGCAAGGAAGGTGTGGGAAGTAGAACTTACCTCAGCTAGCATCTTCTGGAGGTATCAAGTTGAAATCTTTACTTCCCTTTCCTTCTAGATCTCTTTTCTTTTGGATGAATTTTAGGGTTTTATGGATTTTGAGTTGAGATGGGGAGCTATGGGCTAGATCTGAAGTTGTAACTTCAGATCTGGACCCTTCCTAAGTCCTAGAGTCATAAAGTTGCGGGTTTGGGGGTGATTGAGACCCTCCTTGTGCATGTAACCCCATTAAGAGCTTAGAATTGCCATTAAGAGCCTTTTTAGCCATACATACACGTAAAGTTTGCAACTTTACGTGAAAAGCATGCTCTAGAAGCTTGAATCTGTAATTTGGAGCCATTGCATGGCTTAAATGAGTCTGTATGGCTTAAGGGCTGAAGGAACTCGGCGAGTCGCAAGGTTGACTCGGCGAGTCGTATGAAGATGGCCTTGAACTCGACGAGTTGGATGAGAAACTCGGCGAGTCCGATGAATATTGCCATAGACTCGGCGAGTTGTATGAACAACTCGGCGAGTCGGATGAGTTTTCTCCAGGATATGTATGTGTGTGTATCCGTCGAGTTGCAAGAAGGAAACTCGACGGGTGGCCTTAAAGTTTGATCGAGAATCGGAGGAACACGACGAGTAACCTCGATGACTCGGCGAGTTGGGAAAGTGCTTCAAGGAACTCGGCGAGTAGCCAAGGGTACTCTGCGAGTTAAGGTCAACATAGACTGTTGACCTTTACTGAGGACTTTGACTTTGACCAGGGGTTGACTAGTGGGTTATGGAATACCTTATAAGGTTAAGGACTTATGGGTACGATTATACTATGGTAATAGGTGGTGGAGTTTGTGGCAGTGATCCAAGGGTTGAATTTATCTACCGAGTCGACATCTGCGAGGTGAGTTATCCTCACTATATCGATAGGGTCTAAGGTGTTGGGTTTTAGTATACTACAACATCCTATGGTGCACATACAACCCTAAATACCTTGGATCTATGTTTTCTCTATTATACATGCAAATGGTTTCCAAGGCATTAAACCTATAACTAGCATCCATTTGACATAAACCATATAATATACTAGTTAGGGAAACATACCTTTTATGTGGCTTGAAGTCTTGATGTATTTGGCCTTAAGAGCTTAGCACCAATAGTATGAAATGCCTCAAATGGAATCACAACACACCTAGGACAAAGGTGGCTCTTGAGAGAGAATTCCATGCACCAAAACACCTCCATATTTCTCTAAGAAAAGAAGTGGTGATTTTGGCTATGGAGTAACCTATTTATATGTAGGATTCCAAGGGTCATGGGTATAACCCATAATCCATACCCATGGGTTTTATGATCCATGGTTCATGTGGCCCAACTCTTTATGTATCCATACATAAACTTGGTCCAACATGGATCATAAGCCCAAGACATATAAATATAACTAATTATCATAATTAGTCCCCATAGATATAATTAGTCTCTTTTGATCACTAAATTAATTCCAAATTAATTCTTGATTGATACTAATTAAAACATATGATTTCATATTAATATATTATAACTTATAATATATTAATAAACCATAAATGACCTTCTCTCAAAAGTACATCCTAACAAATTGTCCTGATGAAGTGCAACCCAAATGGACCATGCTACTCTCGGGTCAAGTACATACCAATAATAGTTATGGGCTTAGATATCTAATCCAACAGTCTCCCACTTGGATAAGTCTAAAACTATTATTGCAAGTACGACTTCATAACTCGACTAGCAATCGTAGCTCTTAAAGCCGCTGTCGAACTCTGAACAAATCAATGACGCGTCCATTAGATAAGGGATCATATATTCCTCCATTCTAGATATCATATGGACTGAGACATGGATTATAATCATTCTCTCTGTCCATTTTTTGTTTCCCGATTTCCGATTTATGACGACCGACTAATTGAACAAATCAAATCAGTCCAAGCTTGGCCAAGCACTTAGGGTGTCATCACTAAATCATCGAGGGGCCCACAGATATCGCTTTTATCCCGAAGGTAAAAGGAATGGATAAACTTTGACTAATATGGCTTGTTCTACTACTTGTTGAATCATACACAAAGGCACGTTTTATAACATCGAGTTACCAATGCGTTTTCGTGCAATCAATGTATAACCAACTCATAGTAACAACTCATATATCTAGGTTTTAAGAATATAAGATATTATCGTCTCATGATCACTCGTGATAAAATCCATGAAGTGATTCAAATGAGCGTGGGTTGAATCCAATACTCAGAACTTATGAGCACTCATGAGTGTTGTAGCACCACTTTGTCCAACATCTTAGACCTCTACAAGCCAACCCATGACAGTCTTGATTCATATCTACTTCCAACATATGACCGACTATGGATAGTTTGAATAACTTAGTCATTCAGGAAGAATGACCTAGTTTATTCTGGAAGTCAAAACATGCAAAATGAAACACAAGAATAAATGAATCAAATATGGTATCAAACCCTATGAATATAAATAGACCACTTTTATTTATCACCATACTAATTACTCATTATTTCATTGTTTCGGTTTTATCAACTTTATACCTGAATTAAAAACACTAGTTGTCCCATGCTCCAAGCATGTACACTATGTTTTTCTAAACAATAACTTTGCCATACACCAAGTATGCACTCTATGTTTCTCTATGATCCTTACTTTGTGAAATAAACCAATTGAACATAATTTCAATGAATCTAATTTCACACTCCCAAATCCTCATCAAAAAATGTGAGAATTTCAAATTCCTATCATTTATCGAAATCTGTTTAGATTTTAAACTTATATGCACTGACCCTCCTGTAATGAATATGTACAAAGTCACAAAGACTTGTCAACAGTCATTATAAGGTATTCCAATGGATATCAACTCCATGGAAACTAAGTCTCATATTCAAAGTACATTGCTTTGGACATGCTTCTTGCATTAAGTTTTCTAATCTTACACAGATAACTTCCACCTATGGAGACAACTCCATATTCTCATTTTGACTATCACTTCTGAACAAGAGATGCCTCTTTTCAGAATATGTCAATATGGTCCTTCCAAAATTAGCACTATACTTCCACCTGTCCCTGAGCAACCAATCTTTGGTAAACCTCAGATTGTCCTCGACAACTGCTTAATCATTTTAGTCATATCCAATTCTAGACCTTTTCCCTTCTTAATGCCTCTGGGCATTTGGAAAAATTTAGAAAGTACAAATATTATAGCACATGCAATCGATCCTGTACCCAAAGCAAATGGTACACGATTCATGATGTTTCACATAAAGACATGATTCTAGACCAGTCTTTTGCTACAATATTTTTATTTGCCATGTTTTCAAAATTTGACTATGAAGAGGGATGTCGTAATCATAATCGAATTTTGAGAACGCAATATATAGAGTTTCCTTAAGTTGAACCAATCCAACATGAAATTCATATATATATTCTTGACTAAAGATGAATAAGGTCTCAATCTAAGCCTTTAGAACTGAAATGAAGTATATCCTCTCCCTTAATTATAGCAAAACAACTTTTTCAAACCCTACAGCCTCACGAATTGAAACTTTTGTTTTCTATAATTAACATTGCTAACTTGCAACACTAACAATAATTATCATGCTCCCACTAACATGATGATTATTAGCATAACACTTATGCTCCCACTAGCTTTGACATGTACTCAGAAATCAGCTGGACTTCTAGAAATCAATACTTTATTGACTTTCTTACCAAAGTTCAGATTTCTGATACGAGATGCTTTGATAAAACTTTATCAAAATCATACACCTTTCCTTAGATAGCATGCATGTGTGTCTAAACAATTTCAGAACTATGAAAAGGGATGCCGTAATCATAGTCTCAATTGTTTAGACCTTTTGCCATCTTCTTCAAATCAACTTGGTGGAAGTGTTTCCTCACCATCATTTTCATGAATCGGAGAGAAGCCTTATGACCCTTAGATTTTATGGTGTATGTGTTCTTATCCATGTGAATCGTCAAAACCATAGTCACAAGACAAGGATAATGACAAATCCAAACTCATATGGACTGAACGTATGCAATCTTAACTTCTTGCCACTTGGCAGTACAGGGCCTGCCATTGCTTCCAAGTTGTTATGCAACCAATTAAGAACTTTCAGAACTCCTATGCAAAGCCAACTTTAACTGGAATGGGCACAGAATATGTCAACACGATAGGTTATAAACCTCAAGTCGTATGCTAGTGAAGAACCTCAGGTTTTATTCTTGATTAGTTCTTGAAATTCTTTTTAGGATCTTTAAGACTCCCACTATCCTCTTGACATATAAGACTATCTTGCCAAATATTCAAGAGATAGTGCGGATTCTTTATCAAGACAAACAGTTCACACAATTGGCCTTAGTTGGTCTTTATTTTATCCAAAACATCACAACTTACCAATTTCAAATGTACAAGAGTAGGACACTTTTACTCTTACATTTGACAAGTGTTTTAAACCTTTCTTTAAGATATATCACTCAAGTTACAATCTTGGAGTATGACTCTAAGAATTGTTTTGGAACGAAGTATGACTCATCTTCCTGATCTAACCATTTCAACAATCCATGACTCCTCTTCTTAGTCATAAGAATGCACTAAGATGACCTTTAGAGGACTAATTGTGATATGATTTCTAAATCATTAAGATGATCACAAACATGATACTAAAGTACTCTCCCATATTTTCAGATTTGAGAAACTTTTATCTTTCTGCCTAATTTGATTATTCCCATTCGTTCTGCCATACATTGAGACTTTTCCAATGTTTCAGAATTATACTTAAACTTGTAAGTATAACCATATTTACTAAACTTTAGTAAATCAAATAGTCTTAACGAGCTTTGTGGTGGACATGACCAGTGCACAAGAATGTGTACTCGATCCCTTTAGTCCTTCACTTGACTCACACATCCATGTGAACAAGTAATTAGTCTTGATTTTCCAATGCTTGAAAGTTCTCATTCATCATACTATTCAACTTGCATGATTCCAAGTTTCGGTCCAATTGAAACTTGGGCGATGAGGAACTTTCCTGATTTGGTAAATTTAGACACTACCACAAATGAAAGAATCAAATCCATTTTCCAATATTGTTGTCAGTGGAATCATATAAGCAACAATTTTCCACAAATGCCATTGTAAGGATACTTCAAATAAATAAAATTAAACAATTTTCTTTTATTTTAAAACTTTGCGGAAAAGCTTATCCTTACAATCCACATAGAAAATTGTTGTTATCTATTCCTTAGCAATATATCATAACTTCTTAAGCAACTGCTCAAAATTCTGATGCGATCGAAATCCACCTTCGCGATCAGAATCAGCATATACTTCCTTTAAGATTTCTCTCTATTCTTTGATTCTTAAAACATCAACATGTGATCCAGTCACATCATGTAATGAGGATCTCGGAATAGAACTTAACAGAGTTAGATAATGGGCTCTACCTGATGTAGAGTCAAACTTATTGACTTTAACATCCTTAGGTAAATTTGGCAGCTTTGCAATCAACGCCCCTTCCTTCGGAATAGAACTTAGCCTTTCTCTTTACCATTTGATCAACCGGGTTGACTATGGCCAATCCCTTTCCATTGGGAAGAGAATGCTTTTTCTGAATTTCCAGTGTCACCATTGTCACTGTTTATAAAGTTTTTTGGGAAGTTGATCTTCTAATCAAATTTGCTTTACTATCGTTCCAAATCATTGCTGATTCAGCAGCACCAAGCAAATAGATATGATCATTAAGGTTCATGTCATAGTCTGTTTCATAGTAGTCCCAAAGGAACTCACTATGTGACTTAGAAAGTGATTGAACATCCAACTTTCTCAAGACTTTGACACCCAACTCTATCGGCTTGTCAATATGTGACTTCATCTCTAAGATGTGATCACACATAGACCTTGCTTGCCATTAGGGCTTGAGTGACCTTGAACTTGTGGGTTAGGGAGAATAATTGGAGGAGGTGGAGGAAGAGAAGTATGACTTCCATGAGCCAAACTCGGGAAGTCATATTCATTAGGAAAGCTTGGTTTGGGAAGATCATTGTTGTCTAAACCGGTTAACCACACACGCTCCAACGATACTATGATAAACATTAAGTTACCTTTTGCCTACCTTGTTAAGTCCAGGTTAGTGTGTCGGTTAACCACACACGCTCCACTAACAGCTTAAACAAAGTGCAAAGTGTAATTTCATGAATTAGCACCTTATTCCCATTTTCCTAAGTAACTAAGATTGGGAATTTATAAGTGTTTAGTTACTAAGTATTTATCATTATACTTTTAATGAAGGGAGAATTATAGTCTTTATCCTACCCGTTCGGCAAACGACCCTCCACCAGTCAAGGAAGCGGTGGGTGAGAGTGGACACCCATTAAACTGCCATTTTATAGGCAGTAACCTTATACCCCCCTTATAGACCGACTTTGTGAATGAGGCCTAGTAATGGTAAGATTGACTTTATCTTATACATATCTATATAATTAAAATTATAATAATAGTATAAGGGTTGAATTTTAAACTTTTAAAATTCTAAGGTCTAGTTTGGAATTAAAGTATACATGGGGGGTAACTTTACAAATTCCAAAACTTGAGGACAAGTTTTGAAACCTTTCAAAACTCTTGGATTTTTCATAACTTATGAGTTTAATTAAGGTTTAATGAAAAAAAAAATTCAAGTTCCATATCTTGAGGACAAGTTATGGAAGACATTAAATCATTTAATGTTGACATTAAAAATAGTGACTCTTCTATTTTCATAACCTATGAGACTTAATGACACTTTAAAAAGAAAAACTCTTCACTTTCCATAACTTGAGGACAAGTTATGGAGTTCATAAAAACCATTAAGATCAAATATTCCAATTAACACAATAATCAAATAATTTTTCTATGATCTAGATTAAACTCATAAGTAAAGATAATTCACATCAACAATTTTCAAGAAATTAGATAATCATATAAACTAATACAAATCTTGAAACTTTGACAACTATCCTTTGAAGACTCTTGGAATTCATAACCTAAAGAGTTAATAAATGAGACATTTCACATCCATAACTTATGGAAGTTTCAAAACTCTTAAGATCATAACTTTAAAAAAAAACTTTTGAGTTCCAAAATTTTATGACAAAATTTGTAACTCCTTAAAACCTTGTAGATCAAACTTTTAAAACAAATAAAATAATCATATCATTCAATCTTTTAATAAATTGACCTAATTCAACTCTTGTAGTAAAGTGACTCATATTTTATAAATAATTAGTTTTTCATAAAATCAAGTAATTATCATAAAATTTGACAAACTTCATGTTTTTTTTTCCTTCAACTTGAAAAAAAATACATTTGCATCAAATTTAATAGAAAACAACCTGGCTCTGATACCACTGTTGGGTTTTAGTATACTACAACATCCTATGGTGCACATACAACCCTAAATACCTTGGATCTATGTTTTCTCTATTATACATGCAAATGGTTTCCAAGGCATTATGCCTATAACTAGCATGCATTTGACATAAACCATATAATATACTAGTTAGGGAAACATACCTTTTATGTGGCTTGAAGTCTTGATGTATTTGGCCTTAAGAGCTTAGCGCCAATAGTATGAAATGCCTCAAATGGAATCACAACACACCTAGGACAAAGGTGGCTCTTGAGAGAGAATTCCATGCACCAAAACACCTCCATATTTCTCTAAGAAAAGAAGTGGTGATTTTGGCTATGGAGTAACCTATTTATATGTAGGATTCCAAGGGTCATGGGTATAACCCATAATCCATACCCATGGGTTTTATGATCCATGGTTCATGTGGCCCAACTCTTTATGTATCCGTACATAAACTTGGTCCAACATGGATCATAAGCCCAACACACATAAATATAACTAATTATCATAATTAGTCCCCATAGATTTAATTAGTCTCTTTTGATCACTAAATTAATTCCAAATTAATTCTTGATCGATACTAATTAAAACATATGATTTCATATTAATATATTATAACTTATAATATATTAATAAACCATAAATGACCTTCTCTCAAAAGTCCATCCTAACAAATTGTCCTGATGATATGCAACCCAAATGGACCATGCTACTCTCGGGTCAAGTACATACCAATAATAGTTATGGGCTTAGACATCTAATCCAACATAAGGCACCAAGGCCGGCCCTTTAGTTGTTATCGTTATGGTATGTTACATGTGGATATGATCTGTTAGATCGGAATCAGGATAGACAGTATGTTATGCTCTTATGATCCGTAGGGATTAATATGTTAGTGACCTGCTAGGTCAGTGCTCTAGTTATGAGAGATTGCTATGTTTGGTGATCAGTGAGATAGATATGTTTGATGTTTGTATATGCCAGTATATGTTAGTTATGCGCACATGGTTAATTGCTTGTTGCTTGGGTTGAGGCGGTCCTGCTTTGTGCTGAAGGCCAACACACCCTATGAGCGGTCCGAGGAGACTGTAGGCCCACGTGGCGGTCCAGTCATGCCGAAGGCTCGGTATAGATTCAGTTAGACTGTAGGCCCGGTAGGGCGGTCCAGTCAGGCCGATGGCCCAGTATGCATGTTGATCGATTGATTATTACGGATATGGTATTATCAGTGTGGTATTGGTATTTTGGGGGTAGCTCACTAAGCCCTCATGACCGTACCGCTCCTTATCCTTATGATCTGGCTTTTGGGACACTCTGATTGAATAATAAATTGAAAACACTTTTGTAAACAATCACTATTTGGTTTTATTTATGCTTGAAAAGTTTAAATTTGGCGTAAAATTTAGGATGTGACACTAAAATGAGAGAAATAACACTTAAGGTTTATTAATATATTATAAGTTCTAATATATTAATAGTATTATTTAGTTAGTATTGATCAAGAATTAATTAAGTGATCAAAAGAAGACTAATTAAATATATGGGTTGATTGTGTAAATCATCCATACTTATATAGTGGGCTAATGCTTCATGGATTATCAAGTTGGGCTAAAACTCATAGGATGCTCCATGGATGCTCCATGGTGGTTATAGAACCCATGGGTCATGGAAATGAAAAGTCATGATAATTAGGGTTTACATGGTGTAACCCTAATTGTAACACACTATATAAGCTACATGTTATTCACCAAAATCGGCCACTAAGATATACAAGTGAGGGCTAGCCGATTTCTAAGTGTTCTTCATTTCTCTCTAAGTTATTCCAAGTGCATTTGGTGTTGTGTGAGACATTTGAGGCATCACACTTGAGGTGCTAGGCTCACAAGGTTTTTCAAGGAATCCTAACTACTACAAGGTATGTATTTCCTACTAACTTTTATGTTTAAAAGTTCCCCATGTATGCTAGATAGGTTATGAACCTTGGAAAAACAATTTTGCATGTATCATAGATAAAACATAGATCCAAGGTTTCTAGGGTTGCATGTACACCATAGGAGTGTTAGAATGCTCAAAACCCTACAGTGGTATCGGAGCCTAGGCTTGTTTGTTTGATACTTGATGCAAAATTGTGAAAAAAACTCAGTTTTTCTGCACTCTGCAGCATGAACTCGCCGAGTCCATGGGGGGACTCGACGATTCCATCACCAAATTCATCCTACTCGTCGAGTAGGCCCTTGCACTCGACGAGTAGGAGCCCCTGAATGCAGATTTTCGAGTTTTGCTGCTGGAAATGGACTAGAAACATTACCCTAAACTGTTTTGGTGTTATAAAACTTGTTTTAGATGGTGTAATGGTTATGCTAATCCATTTTCAATAGCTATTATCAAATTTTCAAGTTTTATATGGTTTATTTATGATTCTTGAAATTGTTGATATGAACATTCATGAACTTATGAGTTTAGAAGATCATAGGAATTATTTGTAACTTGCTTGTTAGTTTAATTCTTGATCATTATGTGTTTTAATGGAATCCATAATTTGTCCTCAAGTTATGGATTACCAAAAGTCACTCTTTTAAAGTCCATTATTAAACACATAGGTTACATTAAATGAAAAATCTCTCATTTTATTAATCCATTAACTCATAAGTTATGAAAGATGAAAAGTTTTGAAAGTTACAAAACTTGCCCTCAAGTTTTGGAACATGTAAAGTCACTTTAAAACTTTAGTTCCAACCCCTAGAATTTTAAAAGTTAAAATTCAACCCTTATAATTTATAATATTATAAGTTAATAATATATATATGTTGGATTAATGTCTAAGTCCATAACTATATTTGGTATGTACTTGACCCGACCCGGCATGGTCCATTTGGGTTGCACTTCACCAGCACAATTTATATGGATAGTCTTTTGAGAATAGTGTATTTATGATTTATATTAATATATTATAAGTTCTAATATATTAATATGGAATCATATTATTCAATTAGTATTGATCAAGAATTAATTTAGAATTAATTAAGTGATCAAAAAGAACTAATTAAATATGGACTCTTATATATATGGAATGGGCCAAGTTCATTTAGGTTGGGCTAAGCTTTCATGGATGGTCCATGGAGCTTTTAACCCATGGATCCTATGTAAATGAAAGGTCATGGGTATTAGGGTTTACATGGATGTAACCCTAATCCTCCATAATATATAAAGGGGTCCTTGGCTCACAAAATTGGCACAAGTGTGTGAAAATAAGAGTGGGCCGATTTTAGTGTGCATACATATTCTCTCAAGTTCTTCCAAGGTGTTTTGGTGATTTATGATTCGATTTGAGGCTTCCACACTATTGGGGCTAAGCTCTTAAAGCTTGAAGACATCAAGCTACATCAAAAGGTATGTTATCTAACTAGAACTTTGTAGTATAGGTGCTTCATAATATGCTAGTTAGGATGAAACCTTGGAATAGTTAATATTTGCATGTATAATAGAGAAAACATACATCCAAGGTTTATAGGGTTGTATGTACACCATAGGAGTGTTAAAATGCTCAAAACCCAACAGTGGTATCAGAGCCATGGGTTGTTTTCTGTTATATTGATGCAAGTGTTTTATTTTCAAAGTTGAAAAAAAAAGGAAAAAAAACATGACGTTTGTCAAAGTTTAAGATAATTACTTGTTTTTGTGAAAAACTAATTATTTGTAAAATTTGAATCATTTGCTATATGAGTTGAATTAGGTCAAATTTAGTAAAAGATAAAATGATATGATTATTTTATTGGTTTTAAAAGTTTGATCTAAAGAGTTTTTTGAAACCTCCATAAGTTATGGATATGAAAAGGTTTAAAAAAAATTGATTCAAAATTTTTTATGGAGTTACAAAAGTTGGTCTTAATGTTTTAAAGAATTCCATAACTTGTTCTTAAGTTATGGAACATGAAAAGTTTCATCATAAAACAAAACATTAAACTCCATAAGTTATGGAATCCAAAAGTTATTTCTTTTTTGTGTTTCCTTGATTTATGAGTTAGTTTAGATTAATGAAAAAAAAATTGTGTTTTAGTTGTTTTCAATCCTAATTAATCTAGAGGTAGTTCATAAAATGTGTTTTTGTAACTTGTCCTCAAGTTACATAAAAGGTCACATTTATGAATCTTAAAACTCATAAAAGTGTCATAGGTTACATAAAAAAAATGAAGAGTCTTTTTCATTAAATAGTATTATGACTCCATAACTTGTCCTCAAGTTATGGATGTTTAAGAGTCACTTCTTTAAAAGTGTTATTAAAAAATAAGAGGTTACATAAAAAATGAAGAGTCTTCATTTTAATGAACCATTAAACTCATAAGTTATGAAATGAAAATTTTTTAATAGTTTCAAAAACTTGCCCTCAAGTTTTGGAATTTGTAAAGTTTTCCCATGAATACTTTAATTCCAAGTTAAGCCCTTAGAATTTTAAAAGTTAAAATTCAACCCTTATACTTTATAATATTATAAGTTAACAATATTTATATATATGTATAAGATCAAGTCGTCTTACCATTAGTAGGCCTCATTCACGAAGCCGGTCTATAAGGGGGGTATAAGGTTACTGCCTATAAAATGGCAGTTTAATGGGTGTCCACTCTCACCCACCGCTTCCTTGACCGGTGGAGGGTCGTTAGCCGAACGGGTTGGACAAGGACTATAATTCTCCCTTCATTAAAAGTATTAATGACAAATACTAAGTAACTAAACATTTATAAATTCCCAATCTTAGTTACTTAGGAAAATGTGAATTTGGTGCTAACCCATGAAATTACACTTTGCACTTTCTTAAGTCAGTTAGTGGAGCGTGTGTGGTTAACCGGCACACTAGCTTGATTTAACAAGGTAGGCAAAGGGTAACTTAATGTTTATCATAACATCGGTGGAGCGTGTGTGGTTAACCGGCACATCGATTGAGGGGTAAATATTAAGGGTACCAAGTATATTTGCATGGTTATTCACACCTTGTTTTGTGATCCTCGGCATCCCAATCACAAAACCTGAAGGTCACACTCGAGATTCAAACATGCCATTGAAAGTTCAATGTATCTCAAAAGATCTAGGAGTTTCAAATCCAATTAAAACTTAATTATATTTCGTTTTTCATGGTGGAAATTGGTAAATCGTCATTTACCTACCTTCAACTATTTTATAACTTGGATTACGGCATCCCTCTTCCAAGTTATAAAATAATTTGTTGGGTCCTAGCCTTAATATATCATATTGGGTGTTATATTAAGGACTTAAATCAACTTTACGTGAATTTCTCCCATTGTTGATGTATGGTTTAGACAACAATGATCTTCCCAAACCAAGCTTTCCTAATGAATATGACTTCCCGAGTTTGGCTCATGGAAGTCATACTTCTCTTCCTCCACCTCCTCCAATTATTCTCCCTAACCCACAAGTTCAAGGTCACTCAAGCCCTAATGGCAAGCAAGGTCTATGTGTGATCACATCTTAAAGATGAAGTCACATATTGACAAGCCGGGAGAGTTGGGAGTCAAAGTCTTGAGAAAGTTGGATGTTCAATCACTTTCTAAGTCACATAGTGAGTTCCTTTGGGACTACTATGAAACAGACTATGACATGAACCTTAATGATCATATCTATTTGCTTGGTGCTGCTGAATCAGCAATGATTTGGAACGATAGTAAAGCAAATTTGATTAGAAGATCAACTTCCCAAAAACTTTATGGACAGTGACAATGGTGACACTGGAAATCCAGAAAGAGCATTCTCTTCCCAATGGAAAGGGATTGGCCATAGTCAACCCGGTTGACCAAATGGTATAGAGAAAGGCTAAGTCTGAGATAGTCCCATTACCAAAGGGTCCATATGTTTATTTTGCCAAAGGAAGGGGCGTTGATTGCAAAGCTGCCAAATTTACCTAAGGATGTTAAAGTCAATAAGTTTGACTCTACATCAGGTAGAGCCCATTATCTAACTCTGTTAAGTTCTATTCTGAGATCCTCATTACATGATGTGACTGGATCACATGTTGATGTTTTAAGAATCAAAGAATAGAGAGAAATCTTAAAGGAAGTATATGCTGATTCTGATCACGAAGGTGGATTTTGATCGCATCAGAATTTTGAGCAGTTGCTTAAGAAGTTATGATATATTGCTAAGGAATAGATAACAACAATTTTCCATGTGGATTGTAAGGATAAGTTTTTCCGCAAAGTTTTAAAATAAAAGAAAATTGTTTAACTTTATTTATTTGAAGTATCCTTCCAATAGCATTTGTGGAAAATTGTTGCTTATATGATTCCACTGACAGCAATATTGGAAAATGGATTTGATTCTTTCATTTGTGGTAGTGTCTAAATTTACCAAATCAGGAAAGTTCCTCATCACCCAAGTTTCAATTGGACCGAAACTTGGAATCATGCAAGTTGAATAGTATGATGAATGAGAACTTTCAAGCATTGGAAAATCAAGACTAATTACTTGTTCACATGGATGTGTGAGTCAAGTGAAGGACTAAAGGGATCGAGTACACATTCTTGTGCACTGGTCATGTCCACCACAAAGCTCGTTAAGACTATTTGATTTACTAAAGTTTAGTAAATATGGTTATACTTACAAGTTTAAGTATAATTCTGAAACATTGGAAAAGTCTCAATGTATGGCAGAACAAATGGGAAGAATCAAATTAGGCAGAAAGATAAAAGTTTCTCAAATCTGAAAAGATGGGAGAGTACTTTAGTATCATGTTTGTGATCATCTTAATGATTTAGAAATCATATCACAATTAGTCCTCTAAAGGTCATCTTAGTGCATTCTTATGACTAAGAAGAGGAGTCATGAATTGTTGAAATGGTTAGATCAGGAAGATGAGTCATACTTCGTTCCAAAACAATTTTTAGAGTCATACTCCAAGATTGTAACTTGAGTGACATATCTTAAAGAAAGGTTTAAAACACTTGTCAAATGTAAGAGTAAAAGTGTCCTACTCTTGTACATTTGAAATTGGTAAGCTGTGATGTTTTGGATAAAACAAAGACCAACTAAGGCCAATTGTGTGAAGTGTTTGTCTTGATAAAGAATCCGCACTATCTCTTGAATATTTGGCAAGATAGTCTTATATGTCAAGAGGATAGTGGGAGTCTTAAAGATCCTAAAAAGAATTTCAAGAACTAATCAAGAATAAAACCTGAGGTTCTTCACTAGCACACGACTTAAGGTTTATAACCTATCGTGTTGACATATTTTGTGCTCATTCCAGTTAAAGTTGGCTTTGCATAGGAGTTCTGAAAGTTCTCAATTGGTTGCATAACAACTTGGAAGCAATGGCAGGCCCTGTACTGCCAGGTGGCAAGAAGTTAAGATTGCATAAGTTCATTTTGCATGGGACAACTAGTGTACATGCATCTTAGTGCATTCTTATGACTAAGAAGAGGAGTCATGAATTGTTGAAATGGTTAGATCAGGAAGATGAGTCATACTTCGTTCCAAAACAATTTTTAGAGTCATACTCCAAGATTGTAACTTGAGTGACATATCTTAAAGAAAGGTTTAAAACACTTGTCAAATGTAAGAGTAAAAGTGTCCTACTCTTGTACATTTGAAATTGGTAAGTTGTGATGTTTTGGATAAAACAAAGACCAACTAAGGCCAATTGTGTGAAGTGTTTGTCTTGATAAAGAATCCGCACTATCTCTTGAATATTTGGCAAGATAGTCTTATATGTCAAGAGGATAGTGGGAGTCTTAAAGATCCTAAAAAGAATTTCAAGAACTAATCAAGAATAAAACCTGAGGTTCTTCACTAGCACACGACTTGAGGTTTATAACCTATCGTGTTGACATATTTTGTGCCCATTCCAGTTAAAGTTGGCTTTGCATAGGAGTTCTGAAAGTTCTCAATTGGTTGCATAACACTTGGTTTATGGCAAAGCTATTGTTTAAGAAAAACATAGTGTACATGCTTGGAGCATGGGACAACTAGTGTTTTTAATTCAAGTATAAAGTTGATAAAACCGAAACAATGAATAATGAGTAATCAGTATGGTGATAAATAAAAGTGTTTATTTATATTCATAGGGTTTGATACCATATTTGATTAATTTAATCTTGTGTTTCACTTTGCATGTTTTGACTTCCAGAATAACTAAGTCGCTCTTCCTGAATGATTAAGTTATTCAAACCATCCACATTCGGTCATATGTTGGAAGTAGATATGAATCAAGACTGTCATGGGTTGGTTTGTAGAGGTCCAAGTTGGTGGACAAAGTGGTGCTACAACACTCATGAGTGCTCATAAGTTCTGAGTATTGGATTCAACCCGCACTCATTTGAATCACTTCATGGATTTTATCACGAGTGATCATGAGACGATAATATATTATATTCTTCAAACCTAGAGATATGAGTTGTTACTATGAGTGGGTTATACATTGATTGCACGAAAACGAATTTGGTAACTCGATGTTATAAAACGTGCCTTTGTGTATGATTCAACAAGTAGTAGAACAAGCCATATGAGTCGAAGTTTATCCATTCCTTTTACCTTCGGGATAAAAGCGATATATGTGGGCCCCTCGATGATTTAGCGATGACACATGTGAGTGCTTGGCCAAGCCAGGACTGATTTGATTTGTTCAATCAGTCAGTCATCATAAATCGAAAATCGGGAAACAACAAATGGACAGAGAGAATGATTATAATCCATGTCTCAGTCCATATGATATCGAGAATGGAGGAATATATGATCCCTTATCTAATGGACAAGTCATTGACAAGGTCAGAGTTCGACAGCGGCTATAAGAGCTACGATTGCCAGTTAGGTTTTGAAGTCATACTCAATAATAGTTTTAGACTTATCCAAGTGGGAGACTGTTGGATTAATGTCTAAGTCCATAACTATATTTGGTATGTACTTGACCCGACCCGGCATGGTCCATTTGGGTTGCACTTCATCGGCACAATTTATATGGATAGTCTTTTGAGAATAGTATATTTATGATTTATATTAATATATTATAAGTTTTAATATATTAATATGGAATCATATTATTTAATTAGTATTGATCAAGAATTAATTTAAAATTAATTAAGTGATCAAAAAGAACTAATTAAATATGGACTCTTATATATATGGAATGGGCCAAGTTCATTTAGGTTGGGCTAAGCTTTCATGGATGGTCCATGGAGCTTTTAACCCATGGATCCTATGTAAATGAAAGGTCATGGGTATTAGGGTTTACATGGATGTAACCCTAATCCTCCATAATATATAAAGGGGTCCTTGGCTCACAAAATTGGCACAAGTGTGTGAAAATAAGAGTGGGCCGATTTTAGTGTGCATACATATTCTCTCAAGTTCTTCCAAGGTGTTTTGGTGATTTGTGATTCCATTTGAGGCTTCCACACTATTGGGGCTAAGCTCTTAAAGCTTGAAGACATCAAGCTACATCAAAAGGTATGTCATCTAACTAGAACTTTGTAGTATAGATGCTTCATAATATGCTAGTTAGGATGAAACCTTGGAATAGTTAATATTTGCATGTATAATAGAGAAAACATAGATCCAAGGTTTATAGGGTTGTATGTACACCATAGGAGTGTTAGAATGCTCAAAACCCAACAATATATGTATAAGAACAAGTCGTTTTACCGTTAGTAGGCCTCATTCACGAAGCCGGTCTATAAGGGGGGTATAAGGTTGTTGCCTATAAAATGGTAGCTTAATGGGTGTCCACTCTCACCCACCGCTTCCTTGACTGGTGGAGGGTCGTTAGCCGAACGGGTAGAACAAGGACTTCTAAATCTTCATTAAAAGTATGATGAAAAATAAAGTAACTAAATGGTTTTATAAATTCCCAATCTTAGTTACTTTAGGAAAATATGAATAAGGTGCTAACCCATGAAATTACACTTTGCACATTGATTAAGTCGTTAGTGGAGCGTGTGTGGTTAACCGGCACACTAAACTGGACTTAAAAAGGCAGGCAAAGGGTAACTTAATATTTATCATAGTATCGATGGAGCGCGTGTGGTTAACCGAAACATCGATTGAGGGGTAAATATTGAGGGTACCAAGTAATTTGCATGGTTACTTCACACCTTGTTTTGTGATCCTCGGCATCCCAGTCACAAAACCTGAAGGGCACACTCGAGATTGAAACATGCCATTGAAAAGTTCAATGAATCTCAAAGAATCTAGGAGTTTCAAAAACCTATTAAAACCTAATAATTTATTTCGTTTTTCATGGTGGAAATTGGTGAATCGTCATTCACCTACCATCAAATATTTTATAGCTTGGATTACGGCATCCCTCTTCTAAGTTATAAAATATTGTGTTGGGTCCTAGCCTTAATATTACATTTGGGTGTTTTATTAAGGACTATCTTTATATCTAGTCTAAACTTGTCTTTCTTCTTTTCAGATGTCTTCTAACAATGCTGCTTCTGGCTTAAACCCTACCGGCTCCTTCTCTCTCATGAACCTTTATGGGAGAGTCATCTTTGATGGATCCAACTTTATGGATTGGATCAGGAACATCGGAATGGTCACTCGGTATGAGGACAAGGAATATGTCCTCGACAAGGAGCTTAAAGAACTCGAGCCGACTGCTACTCCTGAGGAGGTCGCTGAATATCAGGCCCATGAAAGAGATGCTACCAAAGTGGCATGCATCATGTTGGCCACTGTGACAGCCGTGCTCCAAAAGTCCTATGAGGACTACTATCCTTTTGAGATGCAGCAGGATTTGATGGACCGCTACCATCAGAGTGCTCGTCAAGAGTGATATGAGATGATCTCCTCCGTGATAACAACCAGGATGAAGGATGGTGAACCCATCACGGTCCACATGCAGAAAATGCAAATGTATGTGGACCGTTTACTGAAACTGAATGTGAACTTCCCAGAGGAGTTAGCAATAAATATCATTTTGCACTCCTTACCTTCGTGTTATAATCAATTCCACATGACATACCACATGAACAAGGAGGAAGTTACACTCAGCAAACTTCAAGGACTTTTGAAGACCGCGAAAAGTGGTCTTAAAGGTAAGTCGGTTGTTACTACTCCTACTTCTACCGCGGCCCCTGTCTTGGCAATCGGGCAAGGCAAAGGAAAGAAGAGGAAGAGCCCTTCGAAGGGTACCAAGTGAAAGTCTCTTGATGGCTCCTCTTCAAGTGGAACCAAGAAAGGTTCCGTCACTCCTTCTGCTAACCCTAAAGAGGCTGAATGCTTCTATTGTCATGAAAAGTCGCACTGGAAGCAAAACTGCCCAAAATACCAGCAAGATGTTAAGGATGGGAAAGTAAAACCCAACCATGCAGGTATTTACACTATATTGTCTAATAACTCACCCTATTCTAATTCTTGGGTCCTTGATACAGGTTGTGGTACTCACATATGTTGTGATTTGCAGGGACTAAGAAGAAGTGAGAATGCGGAGCATGGGAAGATAAACTTGATCATGGGAAATAGGAAAGTTACACATGTTACCAACATTGGAGTTTATTCTTTATTGCTAAGTAGTGGGTTAACATTAGATTTGAATAAATGTTGTTATTCGCCTGAAATGGCAAGAAATATTATTTCCTTTCATGGTTTGTACAAACAAGGTTTTACCTTGTCATTTGATAATTCTAGTGGTGGTATTAATGCTTTCTTTAATAATGTTCTTTATTTTAAAGCATTACCTTGTGATGGTGTGTATGAAACTATGACGGTTGTAGATAACCTAGGAAATAATGTATTGTGTATCGATTCTTCCACTAGTTTCGATAAAGCATCATTATGGCATTGTCGTCTTGGACATGTAAGAAAGAAACGCATAGGCCAACTCCAAAAGGATGGAGTCTTGGAGTCATTTGACCTAAAATCAGATGATAGTTGTGAATCTTATTTGCTTGGGAAAATGACAAAGTCACCCTTCACTGGTACTTGTGATAGGGGTGCAGGTTTGTTGGATCTTGTACACACTGATCTGTGTGGACCCTTCAGAACCGCCACAAGGGATGCTAACCGCTTCTATGTGACTTTTACTGATGATTTTAGTAGATATGGATATGTCTACTTAATCAAGCATAAGTAAGAAACCTTTGAAAAGTTCAAAGAGTTCAAACAGGAAGTGGAGAATTAGTTGGGCAGGAACATTAAGATGCTTCGATCCGATCGAGGTGGTGAGTATCTTAGTATAGAGTTCCTTGACTATCTTAAGGAATGTGGGATTATCTCACAATTGACACCTGCCAGGACACGGCAGTTGAATGGTGTGGCTGAGAGGCGCAATCGAACCTTGTTGGATATGGTTCGTTTCATGATGAGTCGAGCTTCGCTACCAATCTCATTCTGGGGGTATGCCTTAGAGACTGCCGCCCATATCCTTAATCTAGTCCCTACAAAGAAGGTTGCCAAAACACCTCATGAGATGTGGACCGGAAACGTTCCCAATCTAGACCACATCAAGATTTGGGGTTGCGAGGCTTTTGTGAGGTGTGAGTCTCACGATAAGCTCGAACCTCGAATTGAGAGGTGTATATTCATCGGCTACCCACATAGATCCTTTGGTTACCTCTTCTACAGACCCAGTGATAATGTGGTCTTTGTAGCAAGGAGAGGAGTCTTTCGAGAGAGAGAATTCATAAGCCAAGGAAACAGTGGGAGGCAAATTGACCTTGAAGAAATTCAAGACTCAAGTGGTGAAGGAACCTCAAACCCTAGCAATCAACCTGAGGAGGAAACTCCTGTTGATCCGACAGAAGAGTCTGTACCTCTGAGGCGTTCCACGAGAGTTAGGAATGCACCTGAGCATTACTATGGTTTCCATATTACTGTGGAAGGTGATACACTTATCAGTGATAGCACACTGGTAAGTCTGGATGAACCTAATAGCTACACGGAAGCCATGGCATTCCCTGAGGCTGCTAAATGGAAAGAGGCTATGGACAGCGATATACAATCCATGTATGACAATCAAGTTTGGAACTTGGTTAACAATGTACCAGGTCGTAAGACAGTTGGGTGCAAGTGGATCTTCAAGAAGAAGACCGACATGGATGGTAATGTACACACTTATAAGGCACGACTGGTTGCAAAGGGTTTCTCACAAACTCCGGGAGTTGATTATGACGAGACCTTTTCTCCAGTGGCCAAGATTAAGTCTATTAGGGTTCTGTTAGCCATAGCCGCATTTCATGACTATGAAATATGGCAAATGGATGTCAAAACCGCTTTCCTTAATGGAAAGTTGGCTGAGGATGTTTACATGATTCAGCCAGAGGGTTTTGTCAGTGCAGAGTACCCTAATAGAGTGTGTAAGCTTGAGAAATCCATTTATGGATTAAAGCAAGCACCTCGCAGATGGAATCTTTGCTTCGATGAGAAGGTCAAAGAGTTTGGCTTTTCGAGGAGTGAAGATGAATCTTGTGTATATGTCAAGGCTAGTGGGAGTATAGTCAGTTTTTTGGTATTGTATGTGGATGACATACTACTCATAGGAAATGGCATCCCAACTCTGCAGGAAGTTAAGTCCTGGCTTGGGAAGTGTTTCACTATGAAGGACCTTGGAGAAGCTGCTTATATCCTAGGGATAAGGATTCTGAGAGACAGGAGTAAAAGACTAATTGGACTTAGTCAGAATACCTACTTAGAGAAGGTGTTGAATAGATTCAGCATGCAGAATTCCAAGAAAGGAGAGTTACCGATCCAGAGTAACGCCAGACTGAGTAAAACTCAAAGTCCGAGTACAGAGGCTGAGATAGCAAAAATGAGTCAAGTACCGTATTCTTCCGTTGTAGGCTCGATCATGTATGCTATAACTTGTACTCGTCCTGATGTGGCCTTTGCATTGAGCATGGTCAGCAGATATCAGGGGAACCCTGGCAAGGCTCACTAGACTGCAGTAAAGAACATTCTCAAGTACCTGCGGAGGACTAAGGATTGGGTCCTTACCCTCGGTAGGAGTGATGACTTGAGAGTATTAGGGTATAGTGATGCTAGCTTCCAGACTGATAGGGATAATTTCCGCTCTCAGTCAGGCTAGGTCTTTACCTTAAACGGAGGAGCAATTTCTTGGAAAAGTTCCAAGCAGGAGACAGTGGCTGATTCAACTTGCGAATCAGAGTATATAGCGGCAAGTGAGGCAGCAAAGGAGGCTATATGGCTAAAGAACTTCATTGGAGATCTTGGAGTCGTACCAGCTATAAAGGAGCCTATAGAGATTTCCTGTGATAGTGAAAGTGCATTTGCCTTAGCCAAGGAACCAAGGGATCACGGTAGATCCAGACACATCGACATAAAATATCATTTCATCAGACATCGAATAGAAAAAGGACTCCTCATGGCAAAGAGGGTATCATCGGATGAGAACCCAGCAGGTCCCCTCACAAAGGGACTGGGTAGGGTTAAGCATCTCCAGCATGTGAGGCGCATAGGGATGAAGGATGATATTAGTTTTAGTAGTTAGATAGCTTTGAAATGTGTAAAGTGTAATTGGCATTTGATGATGAATAAAAGTTGTGTTTATTTATGAGTAAAGTGTTGCTATCTTTTGTCAATCGTTTACTATCGTTTCATTTTGAATGTTTTGACTTCCAGAATAATTATCTTTGGTATATCATATTATTCGAATTCTCCACAGTCGGTCATATGTTGGAAGTAGGTATGAATCAAGACTGTCATGAGTTGGTTGTAGAGGTCTAAGATGTTGTACATGGCTACAACACTCATGAGTGCTCATAAGTTCTGAGTATTGGAATCAACCCACGCTCGCTGGTATCACTTCATGGAATCTATCTCGAGTGATCACGAGACGGTAATATCATATAAGTCTTCAAACCTATAGATATGACTTGTTGCCTATGAGTTGGTTATGCATTGATTATACAAAAACGCATTGGTAACTCGATGTTATAAAACATGCCTTTGTGTATGATTCAACAAGTAGTAGAACAAGCATATGAGTCGAAGTTTATCTATTCCTTCTAGGATTAGAAGCGATATCTGGGCCCCTCGATGATTTTGTGTTGACCCATGTACCGGGCCCGGTCAGAACTAAGTTGATGTGTTCAATTAAGTTCTATGTCAAACCAATAAGAAACCGAGAAACAAACTGCTGGACAATAAGTAAGACATTGTTCCATGTATTTGTCCAGCTGATATCTTGAACATAGGATTATATGATCACTTATCTTAAATGGTGTATCATCATCATCATCTCAGTTCCAAGAGACCTTGAAAGAGCTACGATTGCTGATCGGTTCCTGAAGTCATTCTTGCAGTTATAGTTATTAGACTTATCCAAGTGGGAGACTATTGGATTAGGTGTCTAAGTTCATAACTATTTCTGGAATGTAATTGACCCGATTAGCATGGTCCATTTGGGTTGCATGGCATCATGCATTTGGATAGACTAAAATGAGAGAAATAACACTTAAGGTTTATTAATATATTATAAGTTCTAATATATTAATAGTATTATTTAGTTAGTATTGATCAAGAATTAATTAAGTGATCAAAAGAAGACTAATTAAATATATGGGTTGATTGTGTAAATCATCCATACTTATATAGTGGGCTAATGCTTCATGGATTATCAAGTTGGGCTAAAACCCATAGGATGCTCCATGGATGCTCCATGGTGGTTATAGAACCCATGGGTCATGGAAATGAAAAGTCATGACAATTAGGGTTTACATGGTGTAACCCTAATTGTAACACACTATATAAGCTACATGTTATTCACCAAAATCGGCCACTAAGATATACAAGTGAGGGCTAGCCGATTTCTAAGTGTTCTTCATTTCTCTCTAAGTTATTCCAAGTGCATTTGGTGTTGTGTGAGACATTTGAGGCATCACACTTGAGGTGCTAGGCTCACAAGGTTTTTCAAGGAATCCTAACTACTACAAGGTATGTATTTCCTACTAACTTTTATGTTTAAAAGTTCCCCATGTATGCTAGATAGGTTATGAACCTTGGAAAAACATTTTTGCATGTATCATAGATAAAACATAGATCCAAGGTTTCTAGGGTTGCATGTACACCATAGGAGTGTTAGAATGCTCAAAACCATACAACAACCACAAACATCACTAAAAATAGATAATCAACTATCACCACTCAAGCCTCATCATCACCCCCAACCACTTATGGAGGCCTCACCACCACCACGATTGGACACCAAATCAATAACTGAATGTAAGAGTCCAAAGGAAAGCCCAGTTCAGAAAGGTAGTCACTACAGAATAAGTCAGAAAAATGCTCCTCCATCCGTTGTAATCAAGTAGGATCATACAAAGGCTTGACCTTTTAGTTCAAGGTGGTTTTCATACTTTTTAGTGAAAGATGGGTCACCTAATCACTAGTTAGTTATCAATCCTATAAGTTTTTCAAGTGAGATGAATTGATCGGAAATCTTATGTAATAAAGGTCACCTAAGCATGAGAAGACCGAGGCATAAATGGGATCAAACATGCCATGTTTAACAATAGATGTTTAGGATCCCATCATCTAGGAATTACATTTGATGAAATTGGTAATTGCTACCTCCCAAATTGGATTAAGTGGATGGGATAAAGGTCACCTGAACAATTACTTGTTTCATAACTTAGATCATAGACTTTAATAAATTAATGTTTTAGAAATAATAAAAGGTATTAATTTTTGAAGACTTCATACTGAAAATACTAAATGAAATTTTGTTAAATTTTGTAGATGACTACTAATACTCTTACACCCCTATACGCCCACTTTCTTGATGAATTTCAACAGATAGTAACATTTGATGGTTATAATTTCTACAACTAGTATGAAGCCTTGAGAATTGTCCTCCAGAATCAACATAAATTATACATACTGAAAGGTCCCATTCCTAAACACCCTCTGCAATGTAGTATGTCTATTCATGATGCTTGGTGGAAGAGTTGATGTTATTTATGTGTCTTACATCAAAAGAAGTAGATGTTCATTCAAAACAGTTCAAACCTGGTTCAAGCTTGTTCATACATTGGATGAAAGTAAGGTCAAAGATAGTCACGATGTGTGCTCTAAGAGACCTATAGTTCAGTTAAGGGAAATACAACATAAACCCAAAACAATAAAGAAAAATGATCAATGTTGTTTCTATTGTAGAGAAACAAGACACCGTAAGAGGAACTAATCATCTTATCTCACCGAGCTGAGGAAGTCTGGTATAACCATCACTTCAAGTATCTATATGATAGAACAATTTATTTTTCTACCATACACTTGAGTATTTAATACTGCATATGACACTAATATTTTATATTATGTGCAGATGTTTGGAATAAGTAAGCAACTGATTACAGATGGATTGGTATTTCATTATGGAAATTTGACAATTTCTTTTATTGATACTGTTGGAACTTTTGATTACCAAATAGTTTGTATTAATTATAAACAATAGATGTTTTGAACCTATTATGACTAGGATCATATAACAGTCTTAAATTTTGAAGCAATCTAGATTTATTATCATTTAATGGATGTTTATATTCGTGTTCTAAAACAATGTATTCTATGTTAAGAATATATTCTCATAATGTTATTCATGAAGTAAATCTATATGTTTTAATTAAATTAATAGTTCTAAAGATAACACCTATATAAACAAATGATATTTGATTTAATTATATATATATATATATATATATATATATATATATATATATATATATATGAATCCTATTTATATGGAAAAATGATTCATAAGCGTCTTTCTCTAATGGTAGTTAAAGAGAAAAAGTATTGTTAAATAATTATACATAGTGATGTATGTAATCTTTTCAATTCATGAATAGATTTGGTGGTAGATACTTAACCAATTTCACTAACGAAGTTTATTCGTTATTGTTGAAACTTTTGAATTGCTCAAAATTGTTTCATATTAAAGTTGAAATAGAACTCAATGAGGCCAATAAAATCTTAGGAGTTGTGGAATCGGTTCACAAGTTATTCCGCCAAGAACACTCAATCATCATTTGTACGATTCTTGTGGGTCATGGGTCACCTAACCACATGGATTTTGTCTCATGATTTTCGAGGTAGTTTTCGTATTTTCTAATGAGACAAAGGTCACCTAACCCCTTATAAAATGTCAATGCTACAAGTATTTAAAGATGATGAATCAGACCTTATATGGTATAGCTTGCTCTATGATATATTAAATAACTATTTCCTTTATAATTTTTGGATTTATGCTCACTGCAAAAAATATATTTTGAATATATATTTCCCACCAAACAAGTAGATTAAATACCTTCTAAAGATTAAGGATGAAAATGTTTTATTCTTATCTAAAAAGTATAGAGTTATGGAGCTTATGTAAGACAATAAGCTTAACTTTACCTAACATCAAGTAATAGCAATTATGTAGAATATCCAGAATGATTATTTAGGATAAAGTTTCTATGATTTCACTGATTGTTGTTCCAGAAGACATATACGTAGAAAGTTCTTTTTCTAAGTTGGACCAATATGGAACATTAAAGGCTAAAGAACCATAAACTAAATGCATCATGGTTTGGAACTAGTAAGTAAGGCAACAGCTTGTTAAACATGTTCAATAGTTAATCGAAAACTAATAGAAAACATAGGGATGCATACATGTATGATAATCAAACATGGGATTGATTAATCTTCCTCGGTATAGTATGACTATAAAATTAAGTGAGTTTTCAAAGGAGAAAACATACATGGATGGAAATCTTTTCATATTTAAATATAACATCTCAAAGTAAGAATCTTCTTTCTTATAAGAAAATTGCATAGTGTGATTTCTTTAGAAATCAAGATGACTCTTGTTTTTTCTAGAAAGTTAGTGGGAACGTAGTAACATTCTTAGGCTTGTATGTGATCTACATGCTAATTCTTGGAATAAAATCTATATAGATAGATCATGAAAACTTAAAAAGATTAAGTATAATTACATTAATTGTCAAGATCTTGGAGGGTTCAAGATATAAGACTCCGAGAGAGTTTATCTTGTCAATACCATATGACATGGTTTTGATCATGCATCAGAATCCTAATACAATGTTTGAGTTAGATAGTATGATTGTATTCCATATGCTATTGTAATTGGATTCATCATATGTGCCATGTTATGCATAAAGGCTAGATAAGTTGTATGCCTAAAGTATGACAAATAAATACCCATATAATCTAAGAATAAGTCATATGATGATTGATAGGAACATTCTAAAATACTTATGAAGAACTAGAGAAATATTCCTAATATGTGGAGTATTTGAAAAAAAAATCTAAGTGTAAACTGTTACACGGATGCAAACTTCCAAATAGATTGAAATAGTCCTCAATCACAATTGGGTGTGTCCTCATTATGAATGAAGGAAAAGTTGCATGGATCGGATTTCCATGTAGATTTTTAATTATAGTTACACTAAAGAGTTAAAAATACATTGTTGTTTAGGAAATGACATATGAAGATGCTTAAATGATAAGTTCATTTACAACCATGAGTAATCCCATTATGCTAGTATTGGTATCTTAGTCATATTTAAGCACCTAGAACATTCTCAAGAGTTTTTTTCTCTCTATATATGGATATAAATAAAACCAAAAATGTTAGTATTTGCAAATTTTATACAAATCAAATTTAACCAATCTACTTAACTAAGATCCTTCGTTAGCTATGGCATGAAAGTCATGTTGGAGCTATACTTGTTGTTCTAAGTGATTTGATTTGACTGAAATTTAGTATTTGGATATTGGAACAGTATAAGCAACATATATTGTAATGTCTTGATATACTGGATATGATCTTTTCATTAAATACTTGTTGTGCTCGATATTAGCATGTTTAATCCTTGAATAACTTGGTTATTCAAAATATTTATACTCAGTCATAGTTGTGGGAGCATCTATGAAATAAGACTAGTATAAATTGGTTTGGTTGATTTTCATGAATAGCAAAGGGTTGTGACCAAATTCATAAGTACTTGATTGGAGAATAAGTATTGGACATGACTCGCATCAAAGATCACTTCATGGATCGTAGTCATGAATGATATTTGATAAAGGAAGTATCTTTGTATTCTTCGACTTTAGATACATATTTGGGACTTAAGTGTGGGGATTGTTGTGCTTTGACATGTTTTAATGTTAATCCTGTTAAAAGGCAGTTATAAGGGTCATCATTGGGTATAACACAAACTACATGAGAGACATATGTAATCAATATATGATTTGTTCCTCTTATTAGTTGAGAGTTAGACATATAAGGCCTTAATTAAATTTAAACACCATATGAGATTGATTGTGATCCATGTCTCATGTTAAACATGATTTTTGTGATAAAGAAATAACTGATATGACACCTTATAACCAATTATAGTTTTGAGCGTTTGGGAATTGGTAGTTGCTAGATGACACCTCTTCATGTGTTGTTGGGGGAACTGGTCTGTTGCGAGATGTCAACCAATGTTTTTGTCATTCTATAATGAGTTTTGTGCAAGTGAGATATTCTTGGATCTATATTCTCAAGAATCATTTTAGAATGAAGTTTGACAATAACATATGATCCAATAGGGTCACACCTTTAGTAAGTAGTCATTTATTAATTACTTATTAAGAATTCGATTATTAATAAATATTATGTAACATCCAAAATTCCAGGTATAACAAATTAACATTTATTTATGATTTTTTTATTAACCACGACGTGGGATTGGCATCCTTACGACGTGGCATGGCCAAGGGTGTTCACGAAGGAATTTTGTGCCTCACGGCGTGACATCTTGTCTGTCACGTCATGGCAATCGTATGAGGACAAAACCCTAATCTTTCGGGGTTTGGGCCCTATTTAAAGGACGTGATTGCTAGTGTTTCCTCCACCCTCAGGCTCCATCACCTCCAAACAACCTTTTGGCCAAACCCTAGTCCTCTTGAAGCTTTTGGGCTCATTTTGCAAGCTTTTAGTGGTTTTAAAGGAAAAATAAGTTTTGGTGCTTAGTTTCTCCAAGCAATCCCTTATCATCCTTGTGTGCAACTTCTGGACATCTTGTAAGTCCTCAAACTCTCACATTTTTGTTGCATGCTTCTTGGATCTAGATTTTATGCCATATTTTGCCTCATTAGTGAGGTTTGAGTGAGTTCAAGAGATAAAGTTTGCAACTTTATGATTTCTATACGTCCCAAGAACATTATATCTCATAGATCTAGGATGGGGTTGTGGTTTGAGGTATTTGCATGAAATTTTAGGTCATATTTCATCTTTTCACCTAGATTTGGGAAAGGACATGCACAGGGAATGCATGTCCATAAATTTTACATTTTTAAGAATCATTAGGGTCCCTATAAGTGTGACATCCCCATTTTCACGGCCAGAAAAGACCAATTTAGTTTATGCTTTGTTTAAAAATCAGAGTAATAATTTAAATAAAAGAGTTGCGGAATTTGTTCCCAAAACAAAATTTGATAAAAATTTATCAAAGCATTTCCATAGAAATGTATTTCATTAAAAGACTCGGGATGTCATGTTCGATACAGATCAAAAGCATAAACAGTTGAGATTGATTGTGATCCATGTCTCATGTTAAACATGATTTTTGTGATAAAGAAATAACTGATATGACACCTTATAACCAATTATAGTTTTGAGCGTTTGGGAATTGGTAGTTGCTAGATGACACCTCTTCATGTGTTGTTGGGGGAACTGGTCTGTTGCGAGATGTCAACCAATGTTTTTGTCATTCTATAATGAGTTTTGTGCAAGTGAGATATTCTTGGATCTATATTCTCAAGAATCATTTTAGAATGAAGTTTGACAATAACATATGATCCAATAGGGTCACACCTTTAGTAAGTAGTCATTTATTAATTACTTATTAAGAATTCGATTATTAATAAATATTATGTAACATCCAAAATTCCAGGTATAACAAATTAACATTTATTTATGATTTTTTTATTAACCACGACATGGGATTGGCATCCTTACGACGTGGCATGGCCAAGGGTGTTCACGAAGGAATTTTGTGCCTCACGGCGTGACATCTTGTCTGTCACGTCATGGCAATCGTATGAGGACAAAACCCTAATCTTTCGGGGTTTGGGCCCTATTTAAAGGACGTGATTGCTAGTGTTTCCTCCACCCTCAGGCTCCATCACCTCCAAACAACCTTTTGGCCAAACCCTAGTCCTCTTGAAGCTTTTGGGCTCATTTTGCAAGCTTTTAGTGGTTTTAAAGGAAAAATAAGTTTTGGTGCTTAGTTTCTCCAAGCAATCCCTTATCATCCTTGTGTGCAACTTCTGGACATCTTGTAAGTCCTCAAACTCTCACATTTTTGTTGCATGCTTCTTGGATCTAGATTTTATGCCATATTTTGCCTCATTAGTGAGGTTTGAGTGAGTTCAAGAGATAAAGTTTACAACTTTATGATTTCTATACGTCCCAAGAACATTATATCTCATAGATCTAGGATGGGGTTGTGGTTTGAGGTATTTGCATGAAATTTTAGGTCATATTTCATCTTTTCACCTAGATTTGGGAAAGGACATGCACAGGGAATGCATGTCCATAAATTTTACATTTTTAAGAATCATTAGGGTCCCTATAAGTGTGACATCCCCATTTTCACGGCCAGAAAAGACCAATTTAGTTTATGCTTTGTTTAAAAATCAGAGTAATAATTTAAATAAAAGAGTTGCGGAATTTGTTCCCAAAACAAAATTTGATAAAAATTTATCAAAGCATTTCCATAGAAATGTATTTCATTAAAAGACTCGGGATGTCATGTTCGATACAGATCAAAAGCATAAACAGTACAACATAAGCCTTACTACATTATTTCGTGTTTATAGGCCTATAATCCCTTATCTCTCATCCAAACATCTATGCTCATGCGCCACTACCTGTAATACAAGAAACTGGATGGGTCAGGCTTGGGAGCCTGGTGAGCACATAGGGTTTTCAACCCACAATAAATAAATTTATTATTTTCATCAACCAAACAAACCCGATTACCCCTTCCCGTTATCCTTACTTTACGTCCCTAAAACATCTAACACAAGGGACCTAGTCTAAGGACTTTCATCGGGGTGACAACACATGCTTCGGGGGTTCCTCAGCAATTCATGTCAAATAAGGCAACCATGTGGGGGATGGAGTATTGCTGGTGAGCATACAGTTCAAATAAACACCTACAGGTTCCGACCTGCTAGCGTTCCACTGGACTGTCTAGAATAGTCCATGGTCATCATCTATACTCCGCTAGATGACTGGATCATCAATAACATCTATAACGAGGTCTCTCATTGTTTTATTTTGTCACACAGCAACTATTACATCTACCCATGTTTTACGCAACACATTTTGTAGATATAAAAGACATATACAGTTTAAATCATTTAAAACATGTATAAAATCGTTCATCCAGCATAGATAGCAAGTATACAGATAATATACACACGTAGCACGTAATTTATATTAAATACTTCATATCTATGTGTAAGATGAAAGTAACTATGCACTCACCTGTTAAGGTGGTGATTCCGAATTCGGACAGCGCTTCGTTATCTCAAAACAATTTTCCCTTGACAAAACCTAGTATCAATACCACTAGGGTTTAGTCTAACGTTAACCGCGACTAATTAATAGTCTAGCTATTATTACTATTATATAAGCGTTAAACAACGCTCTATATAACTCATAATAATAGCCCAAATAATTATTTTAATATCCTAATAATGTTACTATAAGTAATTAGAAGCTATATTAAAAATAGTGTAGGCGTAGCTCACTTACAGCGGGTTTTATAGAAAACCGGGCTTTGCTTGGAGCAGCATTTCTGAACCAAAAGACCCTTTTTCTCGGGACTCCGGGAGCCTCGGGGCTTCCTTTCGGTGCTAGGGGTTTACCTAAGCTTAGGGGGGTTAGGGTAGTCTAGAGAGAGAAAGTAGTGAGAGAAAGAAGGTGTAAAGGGGTGAGTTTGCCGGCTGCCTTCGCATCTATTTATAGGGGCTGAGCTGCTGGGAACGCGTTGCGCTCCTCGGACCTGCGCGGGGCGCTCCTTGGCTACGCTCAGCGTTCGTACAGCCACTTGTCCGAAGTTCCATGGTGTGACGTGGTTCATCTGAGTCCAAGGGTTTTGAACGCGAGGCGCTCCTTGTACGCTATGCGTAGTGAGGCCAGGTGTCCTCAATCCGAAGAGAGGCCGAGGTTAGCAAAGGAAGGCTGAGATCGTGCCACGTCACCTCCTTTCGTAACAGCTTCGCAAATTTATACTCCGACTTCAAAAATTCGTATCTTTCGCATATGAGCTCCGTTTTCGACGTTCTTTATATCCACGCGTAGGCGGGAACATACTCTACAACGTTTGTTTAGACTCTGTCGGCTAATTTTGAATTTATTTTAAAGGTTATATTTTTAACAGGTCGGGACAGGGTTCGTCCGTTAAAAATTCATAACTTCTTCATCCGACGTCCGTTTTCGTCTGTCTTTTTATCGTTATGCTACTATTAACGAGATCTTCGATTCTCGTTTAGGTTTTGTCGGCTAAAAACCGCTCTATCTAATATTCGAACTTCGGGTTGTACACTGCTAAGCCGAAACTTCGAAAAATCATAACTTCCTCATACGAAGTCAGATTTGGGCGTTCTTTTTATGGACGCTCTCGGTTTAATGTTTTCTACGACTTTCGTGTAGATCACTAAGGCTAAAAGTCGTTCTATCATAAATTCGCTATTTACGCTTCCCGGTGCGTGTCGGTTCCGTCGCGAAACTTCGACGGGTCATAACTTCTTCGTTATAACTCGGATTTCGGCGTTCTTTATATCCCCGGAATCCTTGTTTCGACCACTACAACTTTATGTAGAGATATCGGGTTTATATCACACTTTAATTTTGACACTTATTTTTATTCTTTATTTATTACACATTTATAAATAAGTAATAAGCATATAAAGGCACATAATTCACATAATACTCAAATTTTTCATCTTTATTATCTCAAAAGAGTTACAATAGTTGACCTAGACTATTACATCATCTGATAATGCTTAGCCCCGAAACCCGGGCGTTACAATTCTCTCCCCCTTAGTATGATCCCGTCCCGGAATCATGCATCAGCAAACAGATGCGAATAGCAACTCATCATATCACTCTCTGTTTCCCAAGTGAGATTCGGCCCATTCGAAAGTTTCCAACGGACTAGCACTATGTGGACCATCTTGCGTCGTAACTTCTTAGTCTTACGGTCAACAATTGCCTTGGGCTCGTCAATCAGCCTCTTATTCTCATCCATTCTTAACTCTGAGATCGGAATTATGTCGGGAACTTCTCCCGTGAATTTCCTCAAATAACACACATGGAAGGTGTTATGAATACCATCTAGTTCTTCGGGTAATTCGAGCTTGTAAGCTTGGTTCCCAATCTTCTGAAGAACTTTGAATGGTCCAATAAACCTCAGACTCAACTTTCCTTGTTTCCCGAATCTTATAAGTCCCTTCTATGGTGAGACTTTAAGCAAAACCAAATCCCAACTTCAAAGGTCATCGGTCGTCTTTTCTTGTCAGCATAGCTTTTCTGACGATCCTGAGCTGCTAACATTCTTTCCCTAATCACCTTCAGCTTTTTAGCAGTCTCATGGACTATCTCGGGGCCCATAAACTGCTTTTCCCCAGCCTCAAGCCAACAAGACGGCGTACGACACTTCTATCCGTACAAGGCTTGATAAGGTGCCATCTTGATGCTCGAGTGGAAACTGTTGTTGTAGGAAAATTCTACCAAAGGTAAGTGCTCATCCCAATTACCTTGGAATTCCATGGTACATGCTCTTAGCATATCTTCGAGTGTTTGTATCGTTCTTTCGCTCTGACCATTAGTCTGCGGATGGTAAGCTGTACTCAAACACAACTTCGTACCCAATTCCTCTTGTAGACTTCTCTAAAACCTGGACGTGAAACAACTGTCACGATCTGATACAATCGTTAGAGGAACACCGTGAAGTCTTACTACCTCCTTCACGTAATCATTTGCGAGCTTATCCATAGACCACCTCTCGTTGGCTGCTATGAAGTGTGCACTCTTAGTGAAATGATCCACGACCACCCAAATCATGTCGTGACCGTTCTTCTTCATGGGCAGTTTAGTCACAAAATCCATGGTGATGTCTTCCCATTTACCCATGGGTACAGGTAAAGGTTCTAAACTCCCATATGGTTTCTGATGTTGTGCCTTAACTCTCGCACAAGTTACACACTCGGCCACATACTTCGCAACATCGAGCTTCATTGTCGGCCACCAGTAATAGGGTTTTAAGTGTTGGGTTTTGAGCATTCTAACACTCCTATGGTGTACATGCAACCCTATAAACCTTGGATCTATGTTTTCTCTATTATACATGCAAATATTAACTATTCCAAGGTTTCATCCTAACTAGCATATTATGAAGCACCTATACTACAAAGTTCTAGTTAGATGACATACCTTTTGATGTAGCTTGATGTCTTCAAGCTTTAAGAGCTTAGCCCCAATAGTGTGGAAGCCTCAAATGGAATCACAAATCACCAAAACACCTTGGAAGAACTTGAGAGAATATGTATGCACACTAAAATCGGCCCACTCTCATTTTCACACACTTGTGCCAATTTTGTGAGCCAAGGACCCCTTTATATATTATGGAGGATTAGGGTTACATCCATGTAAACCCTAATACCCATGACCTTTCATTTACATAGGATCCATGGGTTAAAAGCTCCATGGACCATCCATGAAAGCTTAGCCCAACCTAAATGAACTTGGCCCATTCCATATATATAAGAGTCCATATTTAATTAGTTCTTTTTTATCACTTAATTAATTCTAAATTAATTCTTGATCAATACTAATTAAATAATATGATTCCATATTAATATATTAGAACTTATAATATATTAATATAAATCATAAATATACTATTCTCAAAAGACTATCCATATAAATTGTGTCGGTGAAGTGCAACCCAAATGGACCATGCCGGGTCGGGTCAAGTACATACCAAATATAGTTATGGACTTAGACATTAATCCAACAGTCTCCCACTTGGATAAGTCTAAAACTATTATTGAGTATGACTTCAAAACCTAACTAGCAATCGTAGCTCTTAAAGCCGCTGTCGAACTCTGACCTTGTCAATGACTTGTCCATTAGATAAGGGATCATATATTCCTCCATTCTAGATATCATATGGACTGAGACATGGATTATAATCATTCTCCCTGTCCATTTGTTGTTTCCCGATTTTCGATTTTTGATGACTGACTGATTGAACAAATCAAATCAGTCCTGGCTTGGCCAAGCACTCACATGTGTCCTCGCTAAATCATCGAGGGGCCCACAGATATCGCTTTTATCCCGAAGATAAAAGGAATGGATAAACTTCGACTCATATGGCTTGTTTTACTACTTGTTGAATCATACACAATGGCACGTTTTATAACATCGAGTTACCAAATGCGTTTTCGTGCAATCAATGTATAACCAACTCATAGTAACAACTCATATCTCTAGGTTTGAAGAATATAAGATATTATCGTCTCATGATCACTCGTGATAAAATCCATGAAGTGATTCAAATGAGTGCGGGTTGAATCCAATACTCAGAACTTATGAGCACTCATGAGTGTTGTAGCACCACTTTGTCCACCAACTTGGACCTCTACAAACCAACCCATGACAGTCTTGATTCATATCTACTTCCAACATATGACCGACTGTGGATGGTTTGAATAACTTAATCATTCAGGAAGAGCGACTTAGGTATTCTGGAAGTCAAAACATGCAAAGTGAAACACAAGAATAAATGAATCAAATATGGTATCAAACCCTATGAATATAAATAAAAACTTTTATTTATCACCATACTGATTACTCATTATTCATTGTTTCGGTTTTATCAACTTTATACTTGAATTAAAAACACTAGTTGTCCCATGCTCCAAGCATGTACACTATGTTTTTCTTAAACAATAGCTTTACCATACACCAAGTATGCACTCTATGTTTGTCTATGATCCTTACTTTGTGAAATAAACCAATTGAACATAATTTCAATGATTCTAATTTCACACTCCCAAATCCTTATCGAAAAATGTGAGAATTTCAAATTCCTATCATTTATCGAAATATGTTTAGATTTTAAACTTATATGCACTGACCCTCCTGTAATGAATATGTACAAAGTCACAAAGACTTGTCAACAGTCATTATAAGGTATTCCAATGGAGATCAACTCCATGGAAACTAAGTTTCATATTCAAAGTACATTGCTTTGGACATGCTTCTTGCATTAAGTTTTCTAATCTTACACATATAACTTCCACCTATGGAGACAACTCCATATTTTCATTTTGACTATCACTTCTGAATAAGAGATGCCTCTTTTCAGAATATGTCAATATGGTCCTTCCAAAATTAGCACTATACTTCCAACTGTCCCTGAGCAACCAATCTTTGGTAAACCTCAGATTGTCCTCGACAATTGCTTAATCATTTTAGTCATATCCAATTATAGACCTTTTCCCTTCTTAATGCCTCTGGGCATTTGGAAAAATTTAGAAATGACAAATATTATAGCACATGCAATCGATCCTGTACCCAAAGCAAATGGTACATGATTCATGATGTCTCACATAAAGACATGATTCTAGACCAGTCTTTTGCTACAATATTTTTATTTGCCATGTTTTCAAAATTTGACTATGAAGAGGGATGTAGTAATCATAATCGAATTTTGAGAACACAATATATAGAATTTCCTTAAGTTGATTAAGGTCTCAATCTAAGCCTTTAGAACTGAAATGAAGTATATCCTCTCCCTTAATTATAGCAAAACAACTTTTTCAATCCCTGCAGCCTCACGAATTGAAACTTTTGTTTTCTATAATTAACATTGCTAACTTGCAACACTAACAATAATTATCATGCTCCCACTAACATGATGATTATTAGCATAACACTTATGCTCCCACTAGCTTTAACATGTACTCAGAAATCAGCTGGACTTCTAGAAATCAATACTTTATTGACTTTCTTACCAAAGTTCAGATTTCTGATACGAGATTCTATGATAAAACTTTATCAAAATCATACACCTTTCCTTAGGTAGCATGCATGTGTGTCTAAACAATTTCAGAACTATGAAAAGGGATGCCGTAATCATAGTCTCAATTGTTTAGACCTTTTGCCATCTGCTTCAAATCTACTTGGTGGAAGTGTTTCCTCACCATCATTTTCATGAATCGGAGAGAAACCTTATGACCCTTAGATTTTATGGTGTATGTGTTCTTATCCATGTGAATCGTCAAAACCATAGTCACAAGACAAGGATAATGACAAATCCAAACTCATATGGACTGAACTTATGCAATCTTAACTTCTTGCCACCTGGCAGTACAGGGCCTGCCATTGCTTCCAAGTTGTTATGCAACCAATTGAGAACTTTCAGAACTCCTATGCAAAGCCAACTTTAACTGGAATGGGCACAGAATATGTCAACACGATAGGTTATAAACCTCAAGTCGTGTGCTAGTGAAGAACCTCAGGTTTTATTCTTGATTAGTTCTTGAAATTCTTTTTAGGATCTTTAAGACTCCCACTATCCTCTTGACATATAAGACTATCTTGCCAAATATTCAAGAGATAGTGCGGATTCTTTATCAAGACAAACACTTCACACAATTGGCCTTAGTTGGTCTTTGTTTTATCCAAAACATCACAGCTTACCAATTTCAAATGTACAAGAGTAGGACACTTTTACTCTTACATTTGACAAGTGTTTTAAACCTTTCTTTAAGATATGTCACTCAAGTTACAATCTTGGAGTATGACTCTAAGAATTGTTTTGGAACGAAGTATGACTCATCTTCCTGACCTAACCATTTCAACAATTCATGACTCCTCTTCTTAGTCATTAGAATGCACTAAGATGACCTTTAGAGGACTAATTGTGATATGATTTCTAAATCATTAAGATGATCACAAACATGATACTAAAGTACTCTCCCATCTTTTCAGATTTGAGAAACTTTTATCTTTCTGCCTAATTTGATTCTTCCCATTCGTTCTGCCATACATTGAGACTTTTCCAATGTTTCAGAATTATACTTAAACTTGTAAGTATAACCATATTTACTAAACTTTAGTAAATCAAATAGTCTTAACGAGCTTTGTGGTGGACATGACCAGTGCACAAGAAAGTGTACTCGATCCCTTTAGTCCTTCACTTGACTCACACATCCATGTGAACAAGTAATTAGTCTTGATTTTCCAATGCTTGAAAGTTCTCATTCATCATACTATTCAACTTGCATGATTCCAAGTTTCGGTCCAATTAAAACTTGGGGGATGAGGAACTTTCCTGATTTGGTAAGTTTAGACACTACCACGAATGAAAGAATCAAATCCATTTTCCAATATTGCTGTCAGTGGAATCATATAAGCAACAATTTTCCACAAATGTCATTGTAAGGATACTTCAAATAAATAAAATTAAACAATTTTCTTTTATTTTAAAACTTTGCGGAAAAACTTATCCTTACAATCCACATGGAAAATTGTTGTTATCTATTCCTTAGCAATATATCATAACTTCTTAAGCAACTGCTCAAAATTCTGATGCGATCGAAATCCACCTTCGCGATCAGAATCAGCATATACTTCCTTGAAGATTTCTCTCTATTATTTGATTCTTAATACATCAACATGTGACCCAGTCACATCATGTAATGAGGATCTCAGAATAGAACTTAACAGGGTTAGATAATGGGCTCTACCTGATGTAGAGTCAAACTTATTGACTTTAACATCCTTAGGTAAATTTGGCAGCTTTGCAATCAATGCCCCTTCCTTTGGCAAAATAAACATATGGACCCTTTGGTAATGGGACTATCTCAGACTTAGCCTTTCTCTTTACCATTTGGTCAACCGGGTTGACTATGGCCAATCCCTTTCCATTGGGAAGAGAATGCTTTTTCTAGATTTCCAGTGTCACCATTGTCACTGTCCATAAAGTTTTTGGGAAGTTGATCTTCTAATCAAATTTGCTTTCCTATCGTTCCAAATCATTGCTGATTCAGCAGCACCAAGCAAATAGATATGATCATTAAGGTTCATGTCATAGTCTGTTTCATAGTAGTCCCAAAGGAACTCACTATGTGACTTAGAAAGTGATTGAACATCCAACTTTCTCCAGACTTTGACACCCAACTCTCTCGGCTTGTCAATATGTGACTTCATCTCTAAGATGTGATCACACATAGACCTTGCTTGCCATTAGGGCTTGAGTGACCTTGAACTTGTGGGTTAGGGAGAATAATTGGATGAGGTGGAGGAAGTAAAGTTCCAAGAGATTTGGGAAGATCATTGTTGTCTAAACCAGACATCAACAATGGGAGAAATTCACGTAAAGTTGATTTAAGTCCTTAATATAACACCCAATATGATATATTAAGGCTAGGACCCAACAAACTATTTTATAATTTGGAAGAGCGATGCCGTAATCCAAGCTATAAAATATTTGAAGGTAGGTGAATGACGATTCACCAATTTCCACCAAGATAAACAAAATGTATTATTAGGTTTTAATTGGTTTTGAAACTCCTAGATTCTTTTGAGATTCATTGAACTTTTCAATGGCATGTTTCAATCTCGAGTGTGCCCTTCAGGTTTTGTGACTGGGATGCCGAGGATAACAAAACAAGGTGTGAAGTAACCATGCAAATATACTTGGTACCCTTAATATTTACCCCTCAATCGATGTGCCGGTTAACCACACACGCTCCAACGATACTATGATAAACATTAAGTTACCCTTTGTCTACCTTGTTAAGTCCAGGTTAGTGTGCCGGTTAACCACACACGCTCCACTAACAGCTTAAACAAAGTGCAAAGTGTAATTTCATGGATTAGCACCTTATTCACATTTTCCTAAGTAACTAAGATTGGGAATTTATAAGTGTTTAGTTACTTAGTATTTATCATTATACTTATAATGAAGGGAGAATTATAGTCTTTGTCCTACCTGTTCGGCTAACGACCCTCCACCTGTCAAGGAAGCGGTGAGTGAGAGTGGACACCCATTAAACTGCCATTTTATAGGCAGTAACCTTATACCCCCCTTATAGACCGACTTCGTGAATGAGGCCTACTAATGGTAAGACGACTTGCTCTTATACATATAATATATTAAACTTTTAATATTATAATAGTATAAGGGTGTATTTTTGACATTTAAAATACTTGGTGGTTTAATCTATTAATTAAACTTGACTTTTAATTTAATTAAACTCAAACCATATATTTATGGATTAATAGTACTCTTTTAATTAAACACTTTAATTAACTATTAATAAAGCCATAAGAGTTAATTTGAACTATTCAACAAAACATCATAATTCCGATTATTAAACTCAAAATTAAAACCATTTAATTAATTGTTTAAGTTATGAACCCAAGAGTTTTAGAATTCAATTCTTTTTTTCATAAAAAACTTTTCTCAAATTCCAAAACATGAGGGCAAATTTTGTAATTCTTGAAAACCTTTGGATTCCATAACTTATGGAATTAATGGTGTTTTATGATGAAAATTTACATGTTCCATAACTTAAGAACAAGTTATGGAATTCTTTAAAACATTAACACCAAATTTTGTAACTCCATAAAAACTTTAAATCAATTTTTTTTTTTTAAAAAAACTTTCATATCCATAACTTATGGAAGTTTCAAAAACCCTTAAGATCACAACTTTTAAAAAAAACTTTTGAGCTCCAAAATTTTATGACAAAATATGTAACTCCTTAAAACATTTAGATCAAACTTTTAAAACTAATAAAATAATCATATCATTTTATCTTTTACTAAATTTGACCTAATTCAACTCATATAACAAATGATTCAAATTTTACAAATAATTCGTTTTTCACAAAACAAGTAATTATCTTAAAATTTGACAAACGTCATGTTTATTTTTCCTTTTTTTTCAACTTGAAAATAAAACATTTGCATCAATATAACAGAAAACAACCCATGGCTCTGATACCACTGTTGGAATTTGAGCATTCTAACACTCCTATGGTGTACATGCAACCCTATAAACCTTGGATCTATGTTTTCTCTATTATACATGCAAATATTAACTATTCCAAGGTTTCATCCTAACTAGCATATTATGAAGCACCTATACTACAAAGTTCTAGTTAGATGACATACCTTTTGATGTAGCTTGATGTCTTCAAGCTTTAAGAGCTTAGCCCCAATAGTGTGGAAGCCTCAAATGGAATCACAAATCACCAAAACACCTTGGAAGAACTTGAGAGAATATGTATGCACACTAAAACCCACTCTTATTTTCACACACTTGTGCCAATTTTGTGAGCCAAGGACCCCTTTATATATTATGGAGGATTAGGGTTACATCCATGTAAACCCTAATACCCATGACCTTTCATTTACATAGGATCCATGGGTTAAAAGCTCCATGGACCATCCATGAAAGCTTAGCCCAACCTAAATGAACTTGGCCCATTCCATATATATAAGAGTCCATATTTAATTAGTTTTTTTTGATCACTTAATTAATTCTAAATTAATTCTTGATCAATACTAATTAAATAATATGATTCCATATTAATATATTAGAACTTATAATATATTAATATAAATCATAAATATACTATTCTCAAAAGACTATCCATATAAATTATGTCGGTGAAGTGCAACCCAAATGGACCATGCCGGGTCGGGTCAAGTACATACCAAATATAGTTATGGACTTAGACATTAATCCAACAGTCTCCCACTTGGATAAGTCTAAAACTATTATTGAGTATGACTTCAAAACCTAACTGGCAATCGTAGCTCTTAAAGTCGTTGTCGAACTCTGACCTTGTCAATGACTTGTCCATTAGATAAGGGATCATATATTCCTCCATTCTAGATATCATATGGACTGAGACATGGATTATAATCATTCTCTCTGTCCATTTGTTGTTTCCCGATTTTTGATTTATGATGACTGACTGATTGAACAAATCAAATCAGTCCTGGCTTGGCCAAGCACTCACATGTGTCATCGCTAAACTTAAACTATAAGCCAAAGCTTAGTGAGTTCCCCCAAATACCACACACAACCACACAAATATATAAGATGCATGTTGGGTCCACTGTCTCCCGACTGGATTACCCTAGCCCACAACATCCCAGTTGGATTGCCATTTTGGCCCAAAATCTCCCGATTGGATTTCCACTAGCCCACAATCTCCCGATTCGATTGCCACTTTGACCCACAAACTCCCAGTTGGATTACCACCGAGTTTGTTGGCCGGCAACACAAAGCAGTACGGCCTCAACCCAACCCACACTATGTCAACATATGCAACAGATAAATATATAACAACAAACAGATAAACATACAGATCTCATAAGCTCACTATAACATAACAACATCCTAAACCAATTTACATAATCTATTAGGCATTGGTGCCTTCGACCTACAATTGCAGTGAGGAAAACTCATCTCGTAGTCTGAAAAATAGCAGAGAAGAATGTTGCTCCTAATGTTACTCTACAGGTCACCTATACGACAAACAGTGACCTAGACTCAAATTACAACTCAAAATACCCAAAATGCCCCTACGTCAAACTTGGTCAAACCCTAGGTCAAAGGACAAAGTCAGATAGTCAAAAGTCAAGGAAAGTCAAGGTAGACTGAGTACGCCCCGGGTACTTGGCTACTATGTTGAGCGTAGTCGAGACTGAGCCAAAAACATGGGAGTCTAACCTAGTACGTGCAACGTACTTCGGCTGAACCCAATCCTTCCCATTAAGTGTTTAATCTTTAAAGACCTTTCATCCAAATTCAGATCTAGACCCAAAACATCATTCTAAGTCATAAAGTTTCCACATTTATGACTTTCCATGGCTAGACAAGGCCCAAAAGCTAAAACCCTAACTTAATAATCCATTAAGACATCATAATTCTCGCATGGAAGGAATAGAAGGACAAAGATCACATTTTTATTGTTCCTTACACCTAAAAACTTCTGAAAGGACAACTCTTCTGGTTAAAGTAATCCATACTTATTAACACCAAGCTTATAGGACCAAAATGAACATAAAATCAAGGTTAACAAGATCTACACAATTAACTCATTGAGTTTCAGACTTTATACCTCCAAAGGGTGCTTGAGGGTGAAACACTTCTGGATCCAAGATGCCTTCAGCTTCCAAGATGATTTCCTTTCCTTCTCCTTCCTTCAAAAACACCAAAACTGCACTCTTAATCTCAAAAAGGCTCACTCAAAGGATTAGGTTTAGTTAGGGACGAATTGGGAGATGGAGGCTGATGAGGGAAAAGGTTTTAGAGAGTTAAGCATGCTTAAATTGTGCTCAAACCCTAAAAATTAGGGTTTGCATTATTTCCACGTACGCCCATCGTACATAAGAGTACGCCCAACATATGCGAGAAACCACACATTCTCATTTAAGCGGCAAAGGGACCAATTGTGCAACAAATTTCATATTTAAGGGTAGAAATGGAAAAATACCCGGATCAAGGTGTTACAATTCTCCCCCGATTAAATCAGACTTCGTCCTTGAAGTCCATTGTTGTGAATAACTCAGGGTAGTGCTCTCGCATCTCTGCCTCAGGTTCCCAAGTCCATTCAGAACCCTTTCGATGCTGTCACTGAACCTTGACCAATGAAACCACCTTGTTGCGTGAGGACTTCATCTTCCTATCCAGAACTGCCAATGGTCTCTCAACATAATTTATTCGATCATCAACCTGAATATCATCCAGAGGAACAATTACCGAATCATCAGCCACACACTTTCGAGGCTGAGAAACATGGAAGGTGTTGTGAATCTGACTGAGCTCCTCAGGCAAATCCAACCGATAGGATACCCTGCCTACTCTGGTTAATTCTCGAAACGACCCAATATATCAAGGCCCTAACTTGCCCATCTTCCTAAACCATATTAGACCCTTCTAGGGTGATACCTTCAGTAAAACCATATCGCCGACTTGGAACTCCAACTATGATCGACATTTGTCGACATAACTCTTCTTTCGACTCTATGATGTCTGCAACCTCTGTTTGATATGATGAATAAGCTCTGTCGTCTAAAAAACTACCTCGATCCTTCCCATGACCCTGTGAACAACCTCTCCCTAAGATACTGGGGTACGACACTTCCTCCTATAAAGAAGCTCAAATGGCAACACATCGTTAGTGGAGTGATAGTTGTTGTTGTAAGAAAACTCAACTGGAAGAAGGTAGGAATCCCAACTCCCACCGAAATCTATTAAACATGCTCTCAACATATCCTCGAGTGTCTCAATGGTCCGTGTGCTCTGGTCGTCCGTCTACGGATGATAAGCAGTGCTAAAATGCAACCTCGTAACCAGTTCCTTATGGAACCTCCGCCAAAATCGGGAAGTGAACCGAACATCTCGATCGGATACAATGGAAACTAGAACAACATTTTGAGCGACAATCTCGCGCACATATACATCGGCCAATTTCTCGGCCGAGGAGCTCTCTTGAATAGCCAAAAAGTGGGCACTCTTGGTCAGACGGTCCACTATAACCCATATTGCATCGAATCCCTTAGCCGTTTGTGGTAACTTAGTGATGAAATCCATGGTGATCTGTTCTTATTTCCACATGGGAACCTCCAACGGCTGAAGCTTTCCATGCGGTCTCTGGTGCTCAGCCTTGACCATCCGACATGTCAAGCACCTCTCAACATACCAAGTTATCTCCCTCTTCTTGCACGACCACAAATAACTAAGTCTCAAATCCCGATACATCTTTGTGGCTCCAGGGTGTATCGAAAATTTGGACTTATGTGCCTCCTCCAACATAGTCTGTCTAATCCCACCAAAATATGGCACCCAAACCCGACCACACCGGGTTAACAGTCCACGACTGTCAGTAGAAAACATATCAATCTTGCCGCTGATTCTCTCCTGTTTCCAATTTTCCTTCTTGACTCCCTCGACCTGAGCCTCCCTAATCAAAGCCAAAAGCGATGAGTCGATCGAAATCCTCATACATAAGTTCCCCACAGAAGAACTATCCGACTTGCGACTCAAAGCATCAGCGACCACATTCACTTTCCCCGCGTGATAAAGAATCTCGCAGTCATAATCCTTGCCCACATCAATCCATCTACGCAGTCTCATATTTAGATTTGGCTAATCCATGAGATATCTCAAACTTTTGTGATCCGTGTAGATGGTACACCAGACCCCATACAGATAATGCCGCCAAATCTTGAGGGCAAACACCATCATCCCCAACTCCAAATCTTGCGTAGGATACCGCACCTCATGCGGATTTAGCTTCCGAGAAGCATACGCGATAACCCTCCCTCGCTGCATAAGAACTACCCCCATACCGTTGATTGATGTATCACAATATACAACAAAAGGGTCAACACTAGGGCCTCACATAACTTCTTTCTTAGTGTCTCGAATGTAGTCTGCTGCTAAGCCCCCAGTGTAAATCCACGCACTTCCTCATAGATGAGTGAGGGGTACAACAACCTTGGAGAAATCCTGAATAAATATCCGATAATACCATGCCAAACCCAAAAAACTCCTGATCTCCGAGGGATACTTCAGAACCTCCCACTGCATAACAGCCTCAATCTTGGTCGGGTCGACCAAAACCCCGTTCTGGTTAACGAGGTGTCCTAAAAATTGGACCTCTCGTAACCAAAACTCACACTTCGAGAACTTAGCATACAATCGTTCCTGCCTCAAAACTCCCAGAAGCTCTTAAAAGTGCTCCTCATGCTGCTCCCTGGTCTTGGAATAGACCAAGATATCATCGATGAAAACAATGACTGATCGATCGAGCGTCAACCTGCACACTCGATTCATCAAATCCATAAATGTCGTAGGCGCATTGGTGAGCCCAAACGGCATCATCATGAACTCACAATGACCATAACGAGTCTGAAACACTGTCTTCTCCACTTCATCCTCTCTAACCCTCATCTAATGATACCCTAACCTTAAATCGATCTTTAAGAACCAGCATGCACCCTGTAGCTGATTGAAGAGGTCATCAATCCGCATAAGTGGATAACAGTTCTTCACCGTTAACTTCTTCAACTCCCGATAATCAATACACATGTAGTGAGACCCATCCTTCGTCACAAACAATATCTATGTTCCCCAAAGTGAACTGCTCGGTCTAATAAACTGCTTTCCTAAAAACTCCTGAAGTAGGGAGGACAGCTCATGCATCTTTGGTGGTGCTAATCAGGACGACGCCTTAGCAATTGGGGCCGCGCCGGGAACCAAATCAATCCTGAACTCAACCTGCATCTCAGGAGGCACACCGGGTAATTCCTCCGGAAACACATTTGGGAACTCTCTGAATACAGGCACATCCGAAACCGAAACCTCCTACCCAAATCAAGTGTCAATCACATACACGAGGTAATACATACACCTATGTTGTAGATATTGCCGAGCCCTGGCAGCATAACAAAAGTTTGATCCAACCTTGGTACCCTCTCCATAAATAATCAGTTCTCCCCCACTTGGGGTTCGAACTACCACCCTCTGACCCTCATAATCAATCATCTCACCAAACCTGCTCAACCAATCCATTCCTATTATCACACATACATCCCCCATGGGGATATGGATCAAATCAATCGGGTAAGACACCCTGAAAATCTCCAAAATGCAACCCCGGAAAACGCTCGATGCAGAAACCCCATTCTCGTTAATGATGGAAACTTGCAACGGGCACTCCAACTCTCCCAGATACATATCAAAACTACTACTGAAGGACTGAGACTCAAAGGACCAACTCGCACCCAAGTCAAAAAGCACATGAGCGGGCAAGGAATTCACTAAGAAGGTACCTAGCAAAATCATAAACATAAGCATACCATAAAATAATGTGATAGAATAATAAATAAAAACATACCAGTAACAACATCCAGCGCCCCCTGGCCTCCTCTGCTATGAGCTGGAAAGCACGACCTCGAGCCCTCAGGGGCTCCGCCCTACCTTGGCGTCCATCCGTGATCCGAAGGGTAGAAGTAGCGGGTGCCTGCATGGTCCTGGCTGCAAACAAGGGACACTGGGCCTTCATATGGCCCATTTTCTCACAATGGTAACAAATCCTGGTGCACGACAGTGGAACCTGCTGGCGACAGTCCTTCATAAAGTGCCACTCCCCTCTATAATTGTGGCATGATGTCGATGAATGAAATATCCCCTCATGAGCTCTCCCACCCTTGGCACAAGTGTAGCTTCTCTGTCCCCCATATCGTATTTTAGCAGGCTTGAACCACTTGGCTGCAGGTTGCGAAAGAACGGGAGCCTGCCTCCACTCCCTCTTCTGGGTGTCAATCTCAATATCCCATCTCCGGGTGCCATCTTGAAGCTCGGAGAGAGTACTGTAACTTTTGGGTAGACACAAACGGCCGAATATCAGTATTGAGCATACTCAAGTATCGTGTCATCTGAGCCTGCTCCGAAGCAGCAAAATCGGGACAGGATAGAGCCCTCTCGGTGAACATCTTGGTGATCTCTGTCACTGTCTTAGTTGTTTGTCTCAAATCCACATACTCCTGAGCCAATCTCTCCATCTCCACCAGAGGAACATACCTCATGTGGAACATCTCTGAGAACTGATCCCATGTAACAGCAGTCCTCTACTCAGGAGTATAGGAACCGATCACCATGTTCCACCAGTCCTTCGCGCCCAGTCGAAGGAGGTTCAAGGTGCACCTGACCGTTCAGTCCTCTAGGTAGGAGCAGGTGAAGAAACAACCCTCCACATCCGAAATGCATCTCATAGCCACAATCAGGTCCTTGACCCCTTCGAACTCCGAGGGCTTCGTGTTGTTGAAGTCCCAGTACTGGAATGAACTTCCTCCTCGGCCTCCTGCAACAGCGACAGCTGCGGTGACTACAATAGTAGCCATCTCAGTGAGGGCATCATAACGATCATCAATCAGCTTAATCATAGCAGTCTTAATAGACCCAAAAAACTTTGGAATAAAACTCCGAACAGCAGTAGCCACCTCAGTACCAATCAACTCGCACATCTGATCATCAGTTAACTATGGCTTATCTTGGCCACCCGCTCTAGATCCAGAACCAGATCCTCTCGTGAACACCATACTAAAAATGAATCAATATATATATATATATATATATATATATATATATATATATATATATATATATATATATATATGTGTGTGTATATATATATATATCAGAAATGCCACAATCCAAACTGTTATGACCATCACAAAGAGACAAAACCCTCGGGGTTTGTGACTTCCTTGTTACGCGTACGGGTCCTATGCTTCCAGTAGTACGGGCCCATACTACCTTCCACACCTACCTGTATTTGTCTCAAAGGATCATCACAAATTACCCGAAAACAAACCCACAACTAGGATACACACACATCCTATACTCATAATCTCGAGAGCGGCTAATCGTTCCTCAACTGCCTGCTACACCCCTACTCACTCATAAAACTTCCACCAACCCTACAGCCTCTCGTGCATGCTAATCATATATAACACTAGATTCCATAAATAGTCGAATACTTGATTGTGCCCTAATCCCACAACCAAACAAGGAACATGAAATAAGGCTAAACCAAACATTCTCAGGCTATAGAATCTTAGTTATGTAAAACTATGATGCACATACTAAGCAACTACAGTAATGATGTCAATTTCATTTAACATACAATAAGTTCTCCTAGGCTATCATGCATTATACATCAGACAATTCTATCATGCAATTCCTGAAGATCCCTAGCCTATCGCTAGCATGAAATTCAATCATAAACATCATAAACAAATAATAGTGTGGGTAACTTGGGGTATACTTTCTTGCTCTGTCTGATCGTACACATCCCATCCTTCATTGGTTACTTTTGAAAACAATTTTGAAAGTTGTTTTGAAAACTCTTACAGATCCTTAGTTTGAGTCTGGATTCACACGAGTGCTTATCCAATTTGCTCAAACCAAGGCTGTGATACCAACTTGTAACATCCCAAAACTCAAGGTGAAAATTTCATTTTTCAAAAACAACCCAAAACCATAAATGTTTACAAAACATAGTTTCCAAAGTGTAAAAATCACAAATCAGAGTATCCCAAAATCGAATTTCATAAAAACTGAAGGATTTGCACGATCAAGCCTTCACCTTGCCCCGATCATCCGAAGTACCTGAAACATAAAACTTAAATTGTAAGCCAAATCTTAGCGAGTTCCCCCAAATACCACACACAAACACACAAATATACAAGATACATGTTGGGTCCACAGTCTCCAGACTGGATTACCTTGGCCCACAACCTCCCGGTTGGATTGTCACTTTGGCCCACAATCTCCCGATTGGATTGCCATTGGCCCACAACCTCCCGATTGGATTGCCACTCTAGCCTACAACCTCTCGGTTGGATTGCCACAGGTTTTGTTGGCCGACAGCACAAAGCAGTAAGGCCTCAACCCAAACCACACTATGTCGACATATGCAAAAAATAAATATATAACAACAAACAGATAAACATACAAATCTCATCAGCTCACTATAACATAACAACATCCTAAACCAAGATACATAATCTATTAGGCCGACATTGGTGCCTTCGACCTACAATTGCATTGAAGAAAACTCACCTCGTAGTCTGAAAAATAGTAGAGAAGAATGTTGCTCCAAATGTCAACTCTACATGTCACCTATACAACAAACAGTGACCTAGACTCAAATTACAACTCAAAATACCCAAAATGCCCATAGGTCAAAACTTGGTCAAACCCCAGGTCAAAGGTTAAAGTTAGAAAGTTAAAGTCAAGAAAAGTCATGGTAGGCTAAGTACGCCCTGCGTACTCGGCTACTATGCTCAGCGTAGTCGAGACTCAGCCAAAAACACGGGACTCTAACCCAGTTGGTTCAACGTACCTCTTGGTATGCCCAACGTACTTCGGCTGAACCCAATCTTTCCCATTAAGTGCTTAATGTTTAAATACATTTCATCCAAATTCAGATCTAGACCCAAAACATCATTCTAATTCATAAAATTTCCACCTTTATGACTTTCCATGGCTAGACAAGGCCCAAAAGCTAAAACCCTAACTTAATAATCCATTAAGACATCATAACTCTTGCATGGAAAGAATAGAAGGACCAAGATCACATTTTTATGGTTCCTAACACCTAAAAACGTCTGAAAGGACATCTCTTCTGGTTAAAGTAATCCATAATCATGAACACCGAGCTTATGGGACCAAAATGAGCACAAACTCAAGGTTAACAAGATCTAAGCAATTAACTCATCAAGTTTCAGACTTTATACCTCCAAAGGGTGCTTCAGAGTGAAAGACTTTTGGATCCAAGATGCCTTGAGCTTCCAAGATGATTTCTTTTCCTTCCCCGTCCTTCAAGAACACCAAAAATGCACTCTTAAGCTAATAAAGGCTCACTCAAAGGGTTAGGGTTTTTTAGGGACAAATTGGGAGATGGAGGCTAATGAGGGAAAAGGTTTTGGAGAGTTAAGGATCCTTAATAGTGCTCAAACCCTAAAAATTAAGGTTTGCATTATTGACACCTACGTCTAGCTTACATAAGAGTACGCCCAACGTACGCGAGAAACCACACGTTCTTATTTAAGTTGCAAAGGGACCAATTTTGAAACAAATTTCATATTTAAGGGTAGAAATGAAAAAAATACTTGGATCAAGGTGTTATAGTTGACCTACTGGTTTATGTTTGTAGAATGCTAGTTGTCTGTATGATACTTGCATGTCTTGTATGTTGGACGGGGCCCGTTATGCGAGTTATGGCGAGGCCCGTTATACTTATTGGGCGGGCCCCGTTATGCGAGTTAGGGCGAGGCCCATTGTACTCATTAGGAGATGCCTGTTACTTGTATGGTATGTGGTATTTTGGGGAAACTCATTAAACTTTGTGCTCATGGTTTCAGTTTATGTTTCAGGTACTTCCGAATCGAAGGGGAAGAGTCCGACCTAATTGCAGCGCATCTACCCGTGTCCAATATTTTTATGATTTTAGGATTGTACTATGATAACTATTTTCACATTGACATACTTGTGATGGTTTGACATGAATATTTGATGATTTTGGATGAATTAAAAATGAAATTTTTACTTATGAATTTTGGGATGTTACAGTTAATCCAGGGTTTTCAAGTTTATTTAGGACTAAACAACTAAAACCTATAAATAAGGAGTTAAGGATCAAACCCTATGTGCTTATAACCTCCTGAAAAATCCAGCCCTACCTAACCCTTTCTCTCAAAGCTGAAAACTCCCAACCCTTTTAGGATTTATGAGATTTTCTATTTTTGCCTCCCCTCTCCTTGGGTTTTATCACTTTTGCTCATTGGTATTTTTGGGTGTGAACCATTACAGAGATTCTAGTTTGGGTTCTTTCATCCAAACAAGGTGTAACATCCTGAGTCCTAGGTATATTATTTAATTATTTTATAATCATTTTGAAACGGGGACTCGACGAGTTGGAGGCCACAACTCGTCGAGTAGAGTTTGAGATAGTCGCGGGACTTTTAGAGTCTACTCGACGAGTTGGAGGACCCCGACTCGATGAGTAGGAGCTGGGTGAGAAAACCCTAATTTTCAGGGTTTGTGTCCTATTTAAAGGACCTTAAGCCCTCATTTCCGCCTCCTTTACCATCCCAACCCTCTGTGAGAAACCCTAATCGTGTGTATTCGTTTATGAGAGAAAGAAAAGCTAACTTTGAGTGTTCTAGTGCACTTTTGGAAGGGGAGTGAAGAGCATCAAGGCTTGGAACGAGAAGGGGCTTTTGGATCAAGAGTTTTTCGGTGCTAGCTTCTGTTTGGAGGTAAAAAGCTACCACCTTGATCATTTCTTTTGTTAGATCTCTTTCTAGGGAGTTTTAGGGCTTTCTCCCATCTATGTTTCGGGTATTGAGTCATTTAAGCATGACATGAGGTTGAGACATCAGATCTGGACTAAAGGAGGTCCCTTGAGTCCAAAGATCCAAGCTTTACGAAGCTAGAGACAAGATTTTATGCATTAGACTCCATTTAGAGCTTATTATGGCATTTTGAGCCCTAGATGCCATGCATGGATGTAAAGCTTGCAGCTTTACGTGGTATTTCTGCCTTGGGAGGCTAGATCTAGAGTTTGGGACATTATTTCTGCTTAAAATCATCGAAATGAGAAATTGTCTAGAGGGACTCGACGAGTGCATGAGCCAACTCGACGAGTCAGCAAGGGTTTCCCCGATAGTTTGAATGCGCTACAACTCGGCGAGTTGGTGAGACAACTCGGCGAGTTGGTGAGACAACTCGACGAGTTGAGTTGAGATTTTCCCGATTTCATGAGGACAGGGGAGCTCGACGAGTCACATAGGTACACTCATCGAGCCCGGTCAACATGGGCTGTTGACTCAAGTGTTGACTTTCGTTGACTTTTAGAGGTTGGTTAATAGTGGATTTTGGAGACCATGGAGGGGTAAAATGGTCCTTTCACCCTTTTGAGATCTAGTGGTGGAGTTAGCTTGGTGTTATTACAAATTGTTGACTAGAGATAATTATATTGTGTAGGCAGAGTCTAGACCGTTCGTAGGGTACTAGATCTACTTGCTTACTTACGAGGTGAGTCTTCTCACTATACTTACCCGAGTGGTAATGTTGTGTGACCGGAGGGTCTTATCTGAGTTATCGACCGGAGGGTCCTATATGCTTACATTGAGTTATGTGATATTATACATCTTGTCTTTGTGATATGTGATATATTATTCTGTGCATTACTGAATTAGGACCGGAGGGTCCAAACCGAGTTGTGAGACCGGAGGGTCTTCACTGAGACACATGACCGGAAGGTCCACACCGAGTCGTGAGACCAGAGGGTCCTAACTGGGACGCAGGACCAGAGGGTCCATGGCGAGCTATAGCCATGAGAGTCTTATTATTTATGTATGTGGTATTTTGGGGAACTCACTAAGCTTCGTGCTTACAGTGTTGTGTGATATGTGTTTCAGGTACTTCTCAGGATCACGGGAAGGCGTCGGTTTGATTGTACACATTAGTTGGAGTTTATGTTTTAGGATTCTGGGATATTATCAAACAATTGTTGACTTGTGTTTTGACAACTTATACATTGGTGGTTTTTGAGAAATGTGAAATTGGGTTTTATGTGATTTTAAAAATGAAAATTTTGGTTGAAAAATTTGAGCATTACAACTTCGTATCAGAGCCTTGGTTTGAGCGATTCGGATGTACTCTCGAGTATGTCTGGACTCAAACCGAGGACTTGAGAAAATTTTCTAAAAAGAAATGATTTTTTTTCTAAAACGAGTAAGAGTTTTAAAGAGAAAACGAGACGGAGCAGTGTGTACAATCAGCCAAAGCCTGAACGGTGATTTCCCAAAATACCATTACTTGTTTATATTATGAGATGATTATGAGATATAAGAATTGCATGCTAGAGGATAGGCTATGTATTTTAGGAAATTAGAGCTAGAGTTGCCTGATTCGTGATGCCTTAGCCTAGGGGATGTTATTGATTGATATTATCTGCTATTTGCTCTATGTACGTGCTGAGTAGGAGTACCTAGCAGGAATCTTTTAGAGAGAGCTTTAAGTAGAGGAGTAATCTAGGAGAGATACCTAGATGTGCATTTGAGGAATATACTGAGAGAGTAGTTAGATACCTACGAGGGGTAGGATTGCCTGAGTTTATGAGCTGCGGATAGAGTAAGTGGATTGTATGATAGAGTGGTTTTATGTACTGGTGGAGGTTAGTCGATGCCCAAATGCTGCTTGCTTTGTGCTTTGTGGAACTCTTGAAGGATGGGAGACATATACTAAGTGAATATGACGATATTCAGGAGGTAGATGGTTGGCATCATGAGGAGTTCTTCAGCAGCTGATGGCAGAGAAGTGTGAGAACCTAGGGAGTTATTTTAGTCTGATGAGTATGATGTTTAGAGGTGAGTATTCGCTGGAGAGAGAACATGTGTAATGGGATTGGTGATCGAGAAAGTTGAGCAGCTACTTAGGAAATCTTGGACGATCCGTGTGGAAAGTATGGGAAGATGTGGCAGGTAGTATGGGCTCGTACTACTGAATGCAGAGGACCCATAATCGAAACAGGGAGAATTCCAGATGTTCTAAATAGCAGATTGAGGGGAGATAACATGGTTCGAGTACCATGATTCGTAGCAGAGTGTGCTTGTGACTTTACCAGTTATTTCGTTGTGGTTGTTCAGACTGAGAATTTGTATGATAGATTGTGGGGCCAGATGGACATGTCAGACGAGCTTCAATAGAGTGTACCTTGCGAGGAAAGTTGAGTTAGATCCCGAGAGATTCTACAGGTGAGGTGCCAGTTGGAGTCGCAGGACTCAAGGAAAAGTGGAGATGATGCTGCGTGGAGGATTACGGTCTGGGTTGAGCGATTGGCCGATAGTTGAGATGTCACTTTCTATGACGAGAATTGCACTATTTCCGCTTCCCGTGTGGAGAAAAAGAGATAACGAGCTTTCGGTTTCAGAGTTTGGAGGTAAACCCCGTGGGGTAGTATATAGTTGCGGTATTTTCACCAGAGTATTTGGGGTATGTCTGCTGCAAGGAATTTCTTATATTGTGAGAGAGTCATCATCGGGGACTGAGATGGATGAGGATAAGGATATGCCTTCGTTGAGTATAGTAAGGCATACTTTAGCAGCAGATCCATGCGATCAAGAGGAGTATATCAGGGCGGTGGCCCTCGTTGCCTACGTAGTGTATCGACTGTGAGAGTGAGGTCTCTTGTCTCTATGTTAATTCACGGGATGGAATGTTAGTTGAGGAATCAGAGATGAGGTATGTGATAGTTCATTATTTTCAGATTGAGATTCATGACTAATTCGGGACAGTTGAGATGTCTGGTGGTGTGTCGGTATGAGATGTTGGGTGACTAGAGGCAGTCACGTTAGGAAGATTCCAAGGTTTTCATCTGAGATTTGGGGTACTTGGAGTTATCTGGACATTATCTGGAAGGTCATCGAGTGTTGTGTGGTACGCCCCCCTGAGTCGGGAATGGTACGTCTAGAGAGCCAGCATGTAGTATGGTTGTTTGGGTATGTCGAAGGGTAATGGTTCGAACCCTAAGTAGGGGAGAACTGGGTATTCAGCAGGGAGGATCCCCAATCTGATGTGGTACAGAAGTTTGGGTTATGGGAATATGCGGACCGAATATATGAGACTGGGGTCACGCGGTAGTCAAGACAACGTACAGAGCGGGAGGATGCATGCGCATATGCTCAGCAGAGAATGAGTGTCTTCACGGCAGGTGGCCGTTGGGCAAGAATCCAATTATGGTTCATGATTCTTCGGGTGTGACAATGTTGAGTTTCGAGACGGTTGGGATGCTGAGGTCAAGATTCAATTGCCAAAAGATTAATAGCTCGATGTATAGATTGTTATCTGTACTTCGGGAAGGGCAGCAGTTGATTTGTCAATCAACTTTAGAGTCGGTATGAGTAGTTTCGCATGGGTTTTAATCAATAGAGGATGGGGCTTCAGATTGTCGTCAAGTGCTCTCAGTCATTGACGCTTCCTCCGTGCTTCAAATTATGAGTGAGAGTACTTCGAGGTTTCGAGTTGTGTAGGCGGAAGATCAGTGATTGTGGCAAGCTATCGTGAGACTCTGTGATGGTATATCGGGGTATCCGAGTATGATGCCCTAAATTGTTGGGTTATTATGAGGTTTGGGTTTTTCAGGCGGCAATTGGAGCATCAAGCGACTATATTTCCAGATGTGATACCATCAGTTAATTGTCGCAAGGCGGGGATTGTCCAATGGTGTAACTGTACTGAGAAAAGTGCTTTGTCAACGAGAATTTTTGTCAAGAGTAGTGATGCACACTCTGGGTAGGTGTGTGTGCACGTGTCTATGTTGGACCGCAGAGCATGAGTTAGTGAACTCAGTGTGGTGATGATATGATGATGAGATTGCAGGATGATAAGAGAGCGAGTGGATCCGGGTGGGAGTAATCACTTAGGACTGTCAGGGAAAACCGTGGGGGGTAAGCCCACAGCGAGGGAGAGAGTGTTGTGAGACTACGGAGAGTCGTATCATTCACGAGTCAGTGAGAGAGTATCGTATGATTGCAGGGAGTCGTAGCATGTACGAGTCCGTGAGAGAGTATCGTATGACTGCGGGGAGCCGTAGCGTACACGAGTCAGTGAGAGAGTATCGTATGACTGCGGGGAGCCGTAGCATGTACGAGTCCGTGAGAGATTATCATATGACTGCGGGGAGCCGTAGCGTACACGAGTCAGTGAGAGAGTATCATATGACTGCGGGGAGCCGTAGCATGTACAAGTCAGTGCAGGAGTATTTTATAACTGCGGGGAGCCGTAACATTCATGAGTCAGTAAGAGAGTAAGATAAGACTGCGGGGAGCCGTAGCATTCACTAGTCAGGGTGTGATGCATAGGGGTTCTTAGGCATGGGTAGCCTTGCAAATTGAGTCTGTGGGAACCTGGTGGCCGGACCAGGGGCGAGACCGGGGTCTCTGTAACGGTCGGAAACCGTATTATCTCGATTGAGGAACGAGTTGTCTCAAATTGAAGGGATGAGAGGAGTAATGTATGCGTGGATTCGCGGATCTTGGGTCATGAGTTGAGTATCAAATTGGATACGATTGGTTCCAATTCTGTGTCGGACCAGACTCTTGGGTTGAGTTAAGGCCCTATCGGTGTGGAGGATGGGTAGGTTGGAATTTCAGAGTTTTCAGATGGATTTCATTGTGAGTGGGGATGTTTCCCATCTGATGTTTTAGACCTGGGGAAAAATCGGTTCGTTGGTTTGAGGAGAACCACGACCCGCATGGAATGAGCATGTAGTAGACGACAGAGGTCGGAGGTGATATGAGTGCCTACAGATCGGTGGTAATGTTCGTTGGGGTGAAGCGAACTTGGTGATTGCGGGAACAGTGTGATTAGTTGAGACAACCCTGTTAGATTGAACGGCAGTGGAGTCGTACTGCCGAAGGTGCTAAGGGTAGCATGTGGCGGTAGCACGTTTGGGTCGGGAGTCGACCCTGTATCCGGATTTGTGTGGGATGGTTTATTCTGACGGGAGGTCAGACCTTGTGTAGGGTTTCAGTTTCCTTGAGGATCAGTAAGGGGTTTGTCCTTCCTCTGGTTGGAAGTTTATGATTGGTTCGACTGTCGGGAGGAGATCGTTGTATGTTCTGAGTTTCCAAGTTGTGCCTTGGAGCCCAAGAGTATGGGCAAAGGAGTTGGCTTGATCTTTTATGAACCTTGGAATTTGGAGTTTTGAGGTTGTGATGAGTTGCTCAAAGTGTAGGGCTTCTCGTAACCCTTATGGACAGAGACTGTTAGGGAGGACCGAGATAGTGCTCAGGACGACGGAGCAAATTTAGCAGGTCAAACCGGGGTTGCTGACGACCCAGAGTTGTCGGAAGGGTTACGCAGACCGAATACGTTCAAAGCTAGAGTTCCAGGTCGGAGATGTTGTCCTCCTGAAGATATCCCCATGGGAAGGGGTGATCGGACAGAGAGTGATGGGGAGAACTGAGATAGTGCTCAAGATGATAGAGCTACCTGAGGAGCTGAGCCAGATTCATGACACTGTACATGTGTCCCAACGGAGGAGGTGTGTAGCTGATGAGACGACAGTGGTTCTTTGGAGAGTATTCAGGTTGATGACTGCCTGAACTACATTGAGAAGCCGGTAGTGGTCTTGGATAGGAAGGGGAAGGTCTTGAGGAACAAAGAGGTGCCTTGGGTTCAGGTTCCGTGGCAACATCAGAAGGGATTCGAGTGGACTTGGGAGCCGGAGTCCGAGATGCAAGAGCAGTACCCAAAGTTGTTTTCGGGAAACGACTTCGGGGGCGAAGTCTGATTCTAGTGGGGAGAATTGTAACATCCCGAGTCCCAGGTATATTATTTAATTATTTTATAATCATTTTGAAAAGGGGACTCGACGAGTTGGAGGCCACAACTCGTAGAGTAGAGTTTGAGATAGCCGCGAGACTTTTAGAGTCTACTCGACGAGTCGGAGGACCCCGACTCGACGAGTAGGAGCTGGGTGAGAAAACCCTAATTTTCAGGGTTTGTGTCCTATTTAAAGGACCTTAAGCCCTCATTTTCGCCTCCCTTACCATCCCAACCCTCTGTGAGAAACCCTAATCGTGTGTATTCCTTTATGAGAGAAAGACTAGCTAACTTTGAGTGTTCTAGTGCACTTTTGGAAGGGGAGCGAAGAGCATCAAGACTTGGAACGAGAAGGGGCTTTTGGATAAAGAGTTTTTCGATGCTAGCTTCTGTTTGGAGGTAAAAAGCTACCGCCTTGATCATTTCTTTTGTTAGATCTCTTTCTAGGGAGTTTTAGGGATTTCTCCCATCCAAGCTTTATGAAGCTAGAGACAAGCTTTTATGCATTAGACTCCATCTAGAGCTTATTATGGCATTTTGAGCCCTAGATGTCATGCATGGACGTAAAGCTTGCAGCTTTACATGGTATTTCCGCCTTGGGAGGCTAGATCTAGAGTTTGGGACATTATTTCTGCTTAAAATCGTTGAAATGAGAAATTATCTAGAGGGACTCGACGAGTGCATAAGCCAACTTGACGAGTCAACAAGGGTTTCCCCGGTAGTCTGAATGCGCTACAACTCGGCGAGTTGGTGAGACATCTCGACGAGTTGAGTTGATATTTTTCCCGATTTCCTGAGGACAGGGGAGCTCGACGAGTCGCATAGGTGCACTCGCCAAGTTCAGTTAACATGGGCTGTTGACTCAAGTGTTGACTTCCGTTGACTTTTAGAGTTTGGTCAATAGTGGATTTTGGAGACCATGGAGGGGTAAAATGGTCCTTTTTCCCTTTTGAGATCTAGTGGTAGAGTTAGCTTGGTGTTATTACAAATTGTTGACTAGAGATAATTATATTGTGTAGGCGGAGTCTAGACCGTTCGTGGGGTACTAGATCTACTTGCTTACTTACGAGGTGATTCTTCTCACTATACTTACCCGAGTGGTAATGTTGTGTGACCGGAGGGTCTTATATGAGTTATCGACCGGAGGGTCCTGTATTCTTACATTGAGTTATGTGATATTATACATCTTGTCTTTGTGATATATGCTATATTATTATGGGCATTACTGAGTTAGGATCGGAGGGTCCAAACCGAGTTGTGAGACCGGAGGGTCTTCACTGAGACACATGACCAGAGGGTCCACACCGAGCCGTGAGACCGGAGGGTCCTTACTGGTAGGGCTGTAAATGAACTGAAAGTTCAACGAACTATTTGTGAACCGTTCGGAGGGAAGTTCGTTTATTTAATAAACGAACGAACATGAACACAAATTCTCGTTCATTTAGTTAAACGAACGAACATGAACAATGGTCTCGTTCGTTCAATTATGTTCGTGAACGTTCGTTTATGTTCTTCGTTTACGTTTGTTCATGTTCGTTCATATAAGTTCCTTTTATCTTCATATATGTTTAATTGTGTTTGATTACATTACTATATTATATGTTCATATATGTTTGTTTATCTTCGTTTGTTTATGTTCGTTTAGCATGTTCACGAACATAAACGAACGAACATGAACAATGTAATTTGTTAAACGAACGAACATGAACAAGAAAACTCGTTCGTTTAACCGTTCGTGTTCGTTCATTTGTGCGGTTAACTTAAACGAACGAACATGAACAAGCCCCGTTCGTGTTCGTTTGGTTCGTTTACAACCCTACTCACTGGGACGCAGGACCGGAGGGTCCATGACGAGCTATAGCCATGAGAGGCTTATTATTTGTGTATGTGGTATTTTCGGGAACTCACTAAACTTCGTGCTTACAGTGTTGTGTGATATGTGTTTCAGGTACTTCTCAGGATCACGGGAAGGCGCCGATTTGATTGTACACACCAGTTGGAGTTTATGTTTGAGGATTCTGGGATATTATCAAACAACTGTTGACTTGTGTTTTAACAACTTATACATTGGTGGTTTTTGAGAAATATGAAATTGGATTTTATGTGATTTTAAAAATGAAAATTTTGGTTGAAAAATTAGAGCGTTACACAAGGTAGCAAGAATAAGATCTCAAGCAAGAAGATCTCTAGCTGCAAAAGCGGTATGTAATTATTTTTCATTATTATAGTAGTTGCAATAATAGAATGAAACTTAGATCCTTATAAATTGCATCAACATATAAGTTTTTGGTGTTATGATTATGGATTTAACATGCCCTGTAACCTCTCTCTCTCTCTCTCTATATATATATATATATATATATATATATATATAGAGAGAGAGAGAGAGAGAGAGAGAGAGAGAGCTAGGTTCAAATGTTTCTAGCAACTATTGTGTGCCTAAATGCACCAATGAGAATTCAAGAAATAATAAATAATTAAATAAATCATTTAAGGGTATTTTGGACCTTTTGTACTTTTAATTATGGAAATCATTTATTTGAAATCCTACAATTAAGGAAATAAAGTAAATATATTTGACCTACTCGTGTGTGGTAGAACACGTCTCTGACTTGCTCAACAGTTGTAGCCGCCTCCGACTTCATCCACTGCATCGCATTCGTCCACCATTCACCGGTGATGTCGCAACCAACCGATCATTGTCCACCAATACTTCCACCTCCCGCCTCCATCAGTGTCGTGAGTTCCTCCACCAACACCGGTGAAATCGATTTTCTTTTTTTTAGATTCTATCAGTTGTTGAAATCGATTTCTTTCTTCGCAAAAATTGATTTGTTGAAATCGATTTTATTGCTTCTCTTCTCATCTGTGAAATCCATTGATTATTTGAAATCTATTTTTTTAAGTAATACTTTCTAATTGATTTGGAATATGAATTTGTAGGATACAAAATTGCTGCAAGCATTTATCTGTATAAATGTGTGTTTATATTATATGAAATGTTTGACTAATGAGTAACAACTGATAGAATCGGTGATGATACAGTGTGTGCCTAAAAGGTGTTCGATGAAATGTCGATTAGAAGTATGGTGTTTCATTGTACAATCTATATATGGGTAACAACACACGTCGTCTTCCTTATTTCTCTTCCATCGTCTCCCACCTGGTAGCCAGATGTTCATCATCTCGCTGCCATAACCCTCCAGTCGGACCAACAAGTATTTTTGTTTAACTGGTAATGCATTCTAGCAAAATATTTGAAAGTTGATTATTTTTTTTTGTGGATTTAGGTTTTGAAGAGACTGAATTCGACAGAATTCGATTTCAATCTCTCCTTATTTGTCAAGATAGGAAAAGTAAAACACATTGCAAGATAGGAAAAATGAAATACATTATATTAGAATCTAGTCATGTGGTATGTATTCTGTCAAAACTCTTAGAATGTCTATTACTCTGACAGAATTCGATTTCAATCTCCTTATTTGTCAAGATAGGAAAAGTAAAAAAAATTGCAAGATAGGAAAAATGAAATACATTCTGTTAGAATATGCTATAATTCTCTATTATATAGTTTCTATAAAATAAGTAATGCTTGTATTCTGTCAGAATTTATTTGTATAAATGCATTCTGTTAGAATGTCTTTTGAGAATGTTTGTTAACAACAAGTACATTAGCTTCATTGGTAATACTAACGAATAATGCATCTTATTCTTTCATAATAGCTTTGAAGAAGGAATCCAATATTGATCATACAAGAGAAAGATTTGGAATCGAGGTCAACAACAAGTATATTTTGCGAAGAATTACATTCTTACGATAATATATCACATTTTCATCATAGTTTGAATCAAGTGCATTATTTGGACCATTGATGAAGATCATGTGTATTTGCTTAATAATTGTATATTTAAGAATGTTATTTCTTAAAAATTTTATTCATTTTTGATGATATTCTGTTATAATATGTATAACTATATTAAATTGTATAAGACTATTATTTGTAAGAATATGTATGATTTTGTATTCATGTTCGAATGTGTATGAAGAATATATGTGGAATTATTAAATCAGGTTAATTATCAAAAATATATGCATTGGAAATATATTCCGCAAGAATAAAATCGAAAATATCTTTACTAATTAATGTTTGACATTCTGACAGAATAAAATCGGATTTTTAAATTTGAATTATTTTAAAATATTCAGATTTTAAAAAATAAAGGAATTCATTATCCCTAAACATCCGAAAATTTCCTTTTTTAATATAGGTTAATTGACTAAAATGCCCTCATGCTGGAATTTGTATGATTATATGGTACATGTTGCCCTATTGTGATATCATAGACCCTCAGATCATGATTTTTGATTCTATTCCATCCGGTGGTCCAGATTTGTGCATTCTGGCACACAATAGTTAGTAAAAACAAAATAACTTAACCCTATATATATATATATATATATATATATATATATATATATATATATATATATATATATAACTTTTTTTCTTTAGATATATTTGTTAAAATAAAGGAATAGTAAAAAAAATTCACTTTTTTTTTTGGATAAATTTGTTAAAAGAGAGTAATACTAAAATTTGAAAATGCATTCGAATATCAATCTCTCTCACACTTTTCTGAAAAAAAAATAAAAAATAATAGAAAAATCAAACACATAATTTTCTTTCTCTTTCCACACAAAAGTCTTCCCCCCTTCTTTCTCTCCCATTTTCATCAGCCCGCAAAAACATTACAAAAAACACACAAAACAGAATAAAATACACCAGCACTTTCTCTCTCTAAAACCACCATTTTCTCTCTCTATACTTCCACACACTTTCTTGTGTGGGAACAAATCTGCTGCAAACCAGCAAGACTGGCGTGAATCAAAAGTGATGGGAAGTGGATTCTCGCAACATCTACCCTGCTTCAATCCGACAGCAGCGGCGAAGCGGCGGCGTGAACAGCCGGAGCTGATTTTTACGCCCACCGAGCCATTAGACGAAACCCTAGGTCACTCCTTCTGTTACGTCCGTTCTTCAGCTCGCTTCCTCTCTCCTACTCACTCCGATCGCTTCATTTCTCCCTCGCAATCTCTGCGATTTTCGCCATCCCACGAATCGTCGTCGGCCAGGTCACGGCAACCGGGCGGAGTGCCGGAGACCGGATTCAAAGCTATTTCTGGTGCCTCGGTGAGTGCTAACACATCCACTCCCCGGACTGTCCTTCAGTTGGAGAATATTTACGACGATGCCACTGACTCTGTTGGTGGTGGGATTAAGTCCAGTATAGTCAATGGCTTTGAAAGTACATCGTCGTTTAGTGCACTTCCGCTTCAGCCAGTTCCGCGAGGTGATGCTGGGACGGCATCTTCAGGTCCGATGGAGAGAGCTTTCTTTATGTCTGGTCCGATCGAGCGTGGGGCCCTATCCGGTCCCTTGGATTGTAACATCGGCTCAGATTCAGGTAACAGCAATAGGGTCCCTTTCTCTGCGCCTCTGAATGGTGGCATTTATGTTAAGAAGAAGAGAAAGAAGGGGATTCCTGGAATGCGGAAGGCGTTTCATCGGAACTTCCCTCCACCTTGGGTGGTTCCCGTACGGAACTTTGTAAGCAGTCGGAAGGAAAATGCAAATGCATCCGGGCGTGGGCGAGATGAGTTAGATATGAAAACCGAGAGTGATGTTCAGTGGGCTCTCGGGAAAGCTGGGGAAGATCGAGTACATGTGGTCGTGTCGGAAGAGCATGGCTGGCTGTTTGTTGGGATTTATGATGGATTCAATGGTCCTGATGCTCCTGAATTCTTGATGGGAAATTTGTATAAAGCTACGTATAAAGAGCTCGAGGGTTTGTTTTGGGACTCTGAGGAAGCTCAATCTTGTCAACAAATGCAACATGAGGAAGAAGCACCTAAGATTATTACAACCGAAACAGAAACAGACACAGACACAGACACTGGTGGTAACATGAAGAAGGTAACATTTCAATCAGGAAGGGAAAATGAGTCAAGAAGGAAGAGATTATGGGAATACCTTGCCCAGGAAGAACCCGAAGATGGTCTTGATCTTTCTGGCTCAGAAAGATTTGCCTTTTCTGTGGACGATGCACTTAATATAAGCAAAACCACTTCAGGAGTTAGTAAGCGGTCACTACTGCTATCAAAGTTGAAAAACGGGTTCAATAGGCATAAAGAAAGTGGTAGATTGTTTGCTTGGAGGTTCGGTCTGGATGCCAAAGAGCACAAGGAAGCAGAAAACCGAATAGAGGAGAGAAGTAATACTGGACGAAGTTGTAGGATGAAGAAAATCGGTCCAGTAGATCATGATTTGGTTTTGAAAGCAATGTCAAGGGCTTTGGAAGTAACCGAGCTTGCATATCTTGACATGACTGATAAGGTTATGGATCAATATCCAGAACTTGCTCTTATGGGTTCGTGCTTACTCGTTGCATTAATGAGAGATGAGGATGTATACGTGATGAATTTAGGAGATAGTAGGGCGATTGTTGCCCAACATGAAGAGCCTCAAGAAGTTGGTTCATCAGGGGATAGTGGGGCAGTTGTTGAGGGTATTATTGAATCAAAAGATTGTTTACATGATGCTCTTGCTCCTGCTCCTGCTCATGATATGAAGTTGATGGCTTTGCAACTATCTACTGATCACAGCACCAGCATAGAAGATGTAAGTTGACTATTCTTTCTTGACCTTTAAACTCAGCAACTCTTTGAAATCTGTAGAGATGTTATATCTGCTTCAATAAGCTATTATGTGCTACATTATGATGGTTCTCGTTCATCTTTTTCAAGTCTATCCTGATGATTTACCTGATAGCTTATGATATTAATGTACAGCTGTCAGTCTTGACATTCAGGCCTATATCAATCAGTTAAACCAATTTAGGTGTTTTGATGGAATCTTTCCTAAATCTTTGATAATTTAGAGCAATGTGGTTTGATGGTCCTTTCTGGTGTATAAAATAGGTATTGACTGTTTAATATCTTATGTTGTAGACAATCAATTAAATAAGTTAGAATTTCCTTATCGTACTAGTCATCGTACATAAGTAAAACAAAGTGACCTAATATATTCTTTTCTTACCATCATCAGCTTTTGATTCTTTTTTTAAAAGTCAAGAAAAGAATAAGCTTAGATAAATGGGCCATGATATAACAAAATCTTGTTAATATTGCAGGAAGTGACAAGAATCAAGAACGAGCATCCAGATGACAACCAATGTATTGTCAATGGTAGGGTAAAAGGCCGTCTTAAGGTTACCCGTGCATTTGGGGCTGGATTCCTTAAAAAGGTTAGTTTATTTTTTTTTGTTCAATCTTTATGTTTTTTTTTTCTTATTTACATATTTGTTGTCAGTCAAATTACATCTTGCTTATATTGCATATGTTTAGAGGGTTAATAAATAAATACTTGTAAGCTGTTAAAACTTGAGAAGTAGTAAAAATGTACCATTCGCATGTTGATTATTTTAGGAGGTTAATAAATACTTGTAGAATTTGATTATATTAATTCAATGTTTGTTGGTAGTATGTGTTATGCGAATAATAAGTACAACGGAATCAGAGAATAAATGGAATGGTTCATGCGAAAATGGGAAACGTTTTTTTTTTTTTTTGGAATGAAATCGACCATTGCTGAAGGAATCCGATTCCTTCCATTCTATTAATTTTTATTCCTTAGTTGGGGTTGTTTATTTTCATTGCATTATGGGAATGAAAAGCTGCAAGATAACCCGATTTTATTTATGCAGATTTTGATGACTCAAGGATTTACTAAAACAATTTCACGATCTTAATTCGGTTACAATTTTAATTTCTAAAAATAATTAGAAACTATATTTTTTGTTAAAATCTTATCTGGGTTTTAATGAATTTTTAATATGTTTAATATCTTAAAGAAATAATTCATCACTTTTAACTAAATTATGTAGAGTATACATTGTATTTGCATATAATGTAAGAACTCCATTTGAAGATTCACCCCATTCTTACAGATTCCATCCAACCAAAACAGATCATTACTGTTTCCCTGCTTCATCTTCCCTCGTCTAGTAATATAGAATTCTAGTATGTAGCCAATTTTAGCACTGAAAAACTGAAAATTGCTTTATGATATGGATGACATTGCTGTAACTGCATACATTCTTCAAAGAACGAAATACAGAGAAATGAAAATAGGATGCAATAATAAACACATTAAGAAAAGTAGATTGCTATTTCTTGCAATTTATGATTATACAGTATTTATTATCATCTATCTAATGAGTGACTGTTAATAATATGTAAATGGGATGGGATCAGCCAAAATGGAACGATTCATTATTGGAGATGTTCCGGAATGAGTACATCGGTACGGAACCATACGTGTCATGTGAACCATCAGTTCGGCACCATCATTTGTGTCCCCGAGATCAGTTTTTAGTTCTTTCATCAGACGGCTTGTATCAGTATTTTAGCAATCAAGAAGTCGTTTCTCATGTTCAAATTTTCATGGAAAAGTTTCCCGATGGTGACCCTGCTCAACACCTCATCGAGGAGCTTCTCTTACGTGCTGCCAAAAAAGCCGGTAATTCATTTCGCTTGCTTTCATTTATAGGTGCAGTATATAGCATCATACAATTTTTTTTTCTTTCTATTACAACATCCTGCTTTCAATTCTTTTCTTATCAAGGTATTGGTAATTTGAGTTTTTTGTACCAAATATAGCATTGCACTTTCAGTTTTATTACAGTAATGATTGATTTTTGTGTATAGATGAAGATTTTTTAAAATACAGTGTTTTACTTTGTAAGAATCCATAGTATAATAAACAAATGAATGAAAGTACGTTGCTATTTCTTTTCCCTTTTGTGTTAACACACAACTTTCACAGGGATGGATTTGCACGAGTTGTTAGACATCCCACAAGGTGACCGTAGGAAATACCATGATGATGTCACAGTCATGGTGATTTCTCTAGAAGGGCGAATATGGAAATCATCCGGAAAATATCTGTGAAACAACCATTGTAAAATGTATATCCATCTGTAATTTTGCATCTTGATGTTGATGTGAGGCCAGGCCCATGGGGCCCACAAGATCTCGTGTCACAAAGAAAGCCTCATCGCTCATAGGGTTAAATGCGTCAATAGCCCAATGGGAAGGCCAAGAAAGATGCCCCAAGAATTGGTTAGATGGAGGGAAAGATGACCTTTTTGATTTTTTTTTTTTTTTTTTTTCATTAGATGAGGGTTGGGGGTGGTAAAGAATGGACATTTCTCATTTCATGTTTAATTATTGTTATTATTAATATTATTATTTTTTGTTGTAGTATTTTTGCATAGATGGGAAATCTTGTTGCCAAATCATTTATCGTATCGTGGTAGAAAAGTACATCAACACTTTTGCTATTTTCTCATATTTTAATTGTCAAAAATCAGTACATTTATCGATCATAATGATTTGGTTAAATTTGATTTATTTTCCAAATGTAATTGATTTTGGTGAATTTCTGAGGATTTTGATTTTAGACAAGTGTAGGGGAATATGGACGTTGTTGATGGTGATGTATTTGGTTATGGGATGGTTATGATCTTCAAATGGTTGTAAATGGTATTTATTGTTAGGTATTCCGTATTCGAACAATAAAAATATAAGTAAAAATTGTGAGGCAAAATAAACAACTTACAAAATTACGGTGACTGTGTACGTCCATATCATAAGTTTATTTATTTCGTAACAATGTTCACATTTATATTGAGATTCTATATATATATATATATATATATATATATATATATATATATATATATATATATATATATATATATATATATATATATATATAGAGTGGTATGTATTTGATTTTGATCATACAGTGGTCAAGTATTGGATTTTGATGTTGTAACTTTACTTGGTCATAATAGCGGCTACAATCTATAGAAGCAAACAATACTAAGGAATGGTGTTTTAGGTAATCACTTGGTGGGGTGGCTGAAAAATAAAGTTTATCCTTTTAAATAATATTTACAAATTGATTATAATATTATAAGGTAAAAGATAACATAACTTTGAACGAATTGGAAAAAGAATAGTATGGTGTTTTAGGTAATACATTGACCAATACAAAAAGTGACGTCGACTATTATGGTCTATATGATAATGAAATCTTTTTTATCAATTAGATACGTATTCACGATCCACGAACCTTATTTACTTAGCCCATCGGTGCGCAAGAGAGCAAATTACAGTAAAGATCAACATAATAATATTGTAGATCATTAACAAAGTAGATATATGAGTTTGCAATTGATAGATCCATGGAAATGAAAATTCGAAGAATACCAACCACCTCGCACCTGAAAAATAAAGGATTAGCCTCTTCGTTATAATTGCCACAACAAGGACACATGACCGACTTCAAATAACCACCTCGATTAACCAAAATACATCTTGATCAAAACCCTCCAAATCCATATATTAAATTTTATAGGAATAAACTTATTCCACATGTTGAAAGGCTCCAACCTATACTGTAGGTAATGGGCTCCGGTGTCAAAACTTGCATGTTTAATCGAAATTTTTTTTGACTAACACGGATGGTCAAAAAGTTTCATTTTCTTACGAGTTTGGTTCAGTTTGGTTTGAACTTTTTTGTAAAGACGATTTTGCCTTTGGTATTTACTTTTTCATTTTTATTTTATTACCGGCAATTAAAAAATAATTAAAAGTAAAACAAAAATAAAATACTCTCTCTCTCTCTCTCTCTCTCTCTCTCTCTCTCCATTACAACCCCGATTCCAGAGATATTGAACCCATTGTTATCAGGATTTGAAATTAAGCAACCCATGAAGAACATTTGTACAAAAAGTTCATCAAGAAATCATCATCCCTTCGCTGCAAATTTTTAAACCTTGTTTTGTAATTTCTTCCATATGAGCTCCTCCTCATCTGCACAACAACTTCGAAACTCATCTTCATCTTCTTCCAGCTTCAACTCCATTACAACAGTTATTACATCTGGTTAATGAAATTGAAACAAAAAACAAATAAAAAAAATGTTCAATATCTAAATCCAAACCCCATATTCCAGACCATCATCGACGGATAAGAAATTCCATCAAAACTCAGATCAGAAAAACAAAGCTTCAAAGACTGACAAGAACCCATTCACCGAATCTGAAGTGATAAGTGGTTTCAATTTTCACACACACACACACACACACACACACACACACACACACATATATATATATATATATATATATATATATATATATATATATATATATATACAATGATTAGAGAAACGAGAAGGGAAATCATATTCATTTACAACATAGTTTCCAAAATATGTTTAATATCAGAGTTTTCCCAAAATCATAACACAAAATACGAGGAGGTGCACAATCAAGCCTTCGCCTTCCCGTGATCATCTGAGGTACCTGAAACATAACCCAAAACTATAAGCCCAAAGCTTGGTGAGTTTCCCCCCAAAATACCACCACACAAAACAAGGCATGAACACAAACACTCATGCCTGGCCCAATCAGCCTCGGGCTAGAATACCAGGCATGTCCACGATGGGTCCAATCATCCTCGGGATGGAACACCCTCGTATCATAAGAATATTGGCCCAATCAGCCTCGGGCTGGAATACCAATATGTCGGGTCCAATCAACCATCGGGTTGGAATACCTAGGGTTTGTTGGCCTACCGCCTCAACCCAACCGCTCCTCCCGAGCCTCCGTGCCTACGGCTTACAGCCGACCCGCATCGGGTATCTTAGCTTACCGTACAAACCAGTACCGCCTTAACCCAACCAAATACAATATGTCGACATATAAGTAATTAGGATCAAGTAGGCACATAATACATGAAATTAGTAATCATACAACTCACTACTGCCTACTAATCCTCTCACAACATACAGTCCCACTACCAGCTAACCCCCATAGAATGCGTAACCATAAGTAACCAGAGGCGAGATAGCCACCCAAATAGATGGTCCTACTTTAGAGCCACAACCAAACAAGGAACAGGAAAAAGAGCCTAGACCAAGAGTTCTCAGGCTATCCTACATGACCACTGACAGTCCCTAAGGGCACTCCATAGATGATAACCACCAAGCACATATAACATACAGTTCTACAAGTTATTACCACATAGCAGCATACTCGATACCGGAACACAGATCTAACAGGTCCCTACATCATAACAACATACTCAATACCAGAACACAGATCTAACAAATTACTACAACATAGCAGCATACTCAATACTAAAACACAGATCTAACAGATCACTACAACATAGCAACATACTAAATATCAACAATCCAAGGGATGCATGGCCGTATATACTCAGAGGTGAGATAGTCACCCGGACAGATGATCCTACTCTAGAACCACAACCAAACAAGGAATAGGAAAGAGAGCTTAGATCAAGAGTCCTCAGTTTATCCTACATGACTATATACAATCCCTAGGGCATCCCTCTACTAGCAGATAACCATAACTAGTGGGCCGACATTGATGCCTTCGACCCACGGGTACTGTGAGGCGAAACTCACCTCGATATGCGTATAGATAACCACTGTAGCAATGAAGGACTCTACCAGCTTCAACTCACTTCCAATCACCTACAGGAAGATACTTGAGTCAATACCCAATCACAGGTCATAGTCACTTGTAGCAGTGACCACCTCACATGAAATGACGATTAGGGTTTCACATAGAATGACGATTAGGGTTAAGTAAGAACACTTTACCCATTAAGGACTTAATCACTTAAGGGTATGAATGATTAAGGTTTGACTTAGTTGTTCTACGGTGAAATAATAATCCAATCAACAACCCAAATACGCGCCCGATCATTGTCCAAATAGAGCTCCCCGATTCTAGGGTTTTTTCACAAAAAATGATAACTAGGGTTAGTGTTCCACACTTAACCCCTTAAGGACTTAATCCATTGAGTCCAATATTGCATCAAGTTAATTGTGGAGAATTATTAAGTATTATTTTAAGTTTAATTAATAGTTTTAACGTGGGTCCCGACCAACTCCAAAAACTAGGGTTATTTTTAACATTAGGGTTTTCTAAACCTTAATTAGGGTTTCCAACCCAAACGTGTGCCACTTGAATTAAAATTAATTGTGTAGATAATTCAGTGCTTAATAGGTTGGGCACCACCCATTGCCACCTCGGACAGTGGTGGTCGGCGGCGGTCCATGGCGGCAGCCACCATTTTTAATGGTGGTGGTTTATAATTTTTAACCCAAAACATTTTCAAAGAAAATCCGGTGCATAGAAAACATCCATACAATACACACATACACACACAACCACCCAAGGTGGCGGCTGGTGGTGGTAGAACGGCGGTAGGAGGTGGTAGCCACCACCTCACGGTGGTGGTGGTGGGTTTCCTTCAACTCTCCTGCCAAGGAACGCTCATACAAATCTCAAACTATTAAACACACACAACCACCATTTACGGTGGACGGTGGCAGTAGAAGATGGCAACAAGGGCGGCAACCACCCTGGGTGGCTGCCATGGTGGTCATTCACGTTTTCTAGCCAACAACACATGAAAACATACCGAAACACGCACACACACGAGAGAAAACACCCACCACGCAGCTACACTTCGGTCTTGGAGGAGAACGACGACGGAGGGACGACGAAAGAATGGTAGTATGAAACAGCAGCAGCGGCGACGACACAATCCAAGCCCGGTACCGACGGCGATGAAATAGCAAGAAGAAAGGAATGGAGAAGTGAGAGGTGCACGACAACCAGAACAGCAGCAACACCAGTCCTCATCTTCGCTCCTCTAGTCTCCGACGGACGTGACGTCGTCTCACGGGTTTCGTTTGCGTCGGCAGTGGGTGTAGCGACGACTTCCGGCTTCAACAATGGAGGGGCGGCGGCTGGAGGATAAGGGGTGATAAGGTGGCGGCTGAAGAAGTTGAAGTAGGGTTAGGGTTTGAATGAGAGGAGGTGACAGGTTTATGCCCGTCCATTTTCAAACTTACGCCATTTGCACACTTTCAGCCCCTCCCTCACAATTCCTTTGCAATTTGAGTCCAAAATTTACTCTATAGGCCCCTGACTCCAAAAATCCTTTCAACACAAGTCCGGAAGTTATACTTTAACCTCCCATTGACCAAAAACTACTTTTAATTTCCTGATTTCCATAGTTTATTACATTTAACTCCCTGCGCTAATACTTTAATAATTTATTGTGGATTAGGGCCAATATAAAATATAAAAATATAAAAATACATCTCGGGATTTTAGGGTTTATTATCTATTTATTTTATATATTTAATTTTTATTTATAAATTTAATTTAATTTATTTTAAACGGAATGTTACACAGAGTAAGAGTAGAAGTGGATATGAGGGATAAGAGGTGCGTGTTGGCTTCGATTTCAGTTTCAGAAAGAGGCAGACGAAGCGTTTTGATTTGGATCTTATGGGGGATCCGACGAACTTTAGGGATGAACATACAGAAAACAATTTCCAAAACGAAACCTACACATACACACATACATAAATCGATTGTATATTGGATTTTGTGGGTTTTTCTTTTGAGAGAGAGATTTTTATGTGTATATTTGTTCATCAGATATAGGGTTCATGAATGTGAGTGTGTGTTCTTCAGCTCTTGATTTCGATTTTAGAACAAGAAACCCTCTATCAGATCTGATTTCGAATTTAGAACAAGAAACCCAAAAAAGATTGATAGCAAACCCATTGGAAACCATTAGAGCTCTGGTTGAAGATGTCGATTGAAGCTAGAAAGAGAGCATTGATTTTCATATGTACATAATTTTCACATGCCACTGAAGCTTCGATCAGAGAGAGAGAGAGAGAGAGAGAGAGAAAATTTTATTATTGTTTTATTTTTAATTACTGGCAATAAAGCAAAAATGGAAAATTAAATAATAAGGGCAAAATCGTCTTTACAAAAAGATCAAACCAAATTGGACCAAACTCGCAATAAAATGAAACTTTTGGACCACTGGTGCTAGTCCAAACATTTTTGGACCAAACATGTGAGTTTTGACATACCACAGGGACCATTCTTGAAATTTTGTCAAAATCATAATTTGGGTCTATTATAACATCTTTATTTCCAGGCTAGAATTTTTGGCTTTTTTATTAAATTAAGTTTTAAAAAATTAAATAAAATCACAAATTAAAAGAATATAACAAAATTTTGAAAATTAAAGAAATTAGTTAAATAAATTTATGTTAATGAAATTTAAAGTTTCAAAAAGTCATTAGAAATATTAATTAAAAATCAACCATGATAAATGAATATTTTTATCAAGTTTGAAAAACTTATGTATGACTTTGATTTAATTAGGTTAATTTTGAGGATTTATTTGTAATCAACTGGCACTTAGAAATCTAGAAGTTTAAGTTAGAGTTTTATAAGTTGGAAATGTTAGTAAATGAATTTTGGGAAAATTTATGATAAAAGAGCTAAAACTATTAATTTGGTGAAACTTGATGTGACAATCGTCAATTTCTGGTCAAGTCAAAGTCAAATAAAGTCAAATAAAGTCAACAAGTCAAACCGGTCAACTCATCTAACCCTTGTAGGTTAGGGTTTCCATTACGTTTCTTATTATACAACTCGCAATCTTAATACAAAGTATCTCTTAGAGTATTCACGTGTTCGGAAATTCTAAACCCTAATCAGGGTAAGTGATGAATCTATTCGATAAAACATTATTCCTCAACCCTCGAGGGCATATAACAATCATAACGAGGCTTAACAGAGTGTAAGACCCTTGCGTTACGAAGCCAAACACTCAAAAAGGTCACAAACGTAGTCTCTCTCAACCTCTTTCACTCTATCTCTCCCAAATCTCTCTCTGTATGAGAAATCTCTCCAAGTATGTGAAATCTCTCCCAAATCTCTCTCTGTATGAGAAATCTCTCCAAGTATGTGAAATCTCTCCCAAATCTCTCTCTGTACGAGAAATCTCTCCAAGAATGTGAAATCTCTCCCAAATCTCTCTCTGTATGAGAAATCTCTCCAAGAATGTGAAATCTCTCCCAAATCTCTCTCTGTACGAGAAATCTCTCCAAGAATGTGAAATCTCTCCCAAATCTCTCTCTGTATGAGAAATCTCTCCAAGAATGTGAAATCTCTCCCAAATCTCTCTCTGTATGAGAAATCTCTCCAAGAATGTGAAATCTCTCCCAAATCTCTCTCTGTATGAGAAATCTCTCCAAGAATGTGAAATCTCTCCCAAATCTCTCTCTGTATGAGAAATCTCTCCAAGTATGTGAAATCTCTCCCAAATCTCTCTCTGTATGAGAAATCTCTCCAAGTATGTAAAATCTCTCCCAAATCTCTCTCTCTATACGAGAAATCTCTCCAAGAATGTGAAATCTCTCCCAAATCTCTCTCTGTATGAGAAATCTCTCCAAGAATGTGAAATCTCTCCCAAATCTCTCTCTGTATGAGAAATCTCTCCAAGAATGTGAAATCTCTCCCAAATCTCTCTCTGTATGAGAAATCTCTCCAAGAATGTGAAATCTCTCCCAAATCTCTCTCTGTATGAGAAATCTCTCCAAGAATGTGAAATCTCTCCCAAATCTCTCTCTGTATGAGAAATCTCTCCAAGAATGTGAAATCTCTCCCAAATCTCTCTCTGTATGAGAAATCTCTCCAAGTATGTGAAATCTCTCCCAAATCTCTCTCAAAATCTCTCTCAACTTCTTATAATCACTCGGGGCATCCCGACCCTCGATTTAGTCGAAAACCGCTCGAAAACGGAAGTTTACGCGAAAAACAGCCTTAAAGAGCCGAACCTTCTTAGGAACCGAACCTCCCTTAAGGAACCGAAACCTCTTGAGAACCGAAACCACCTTCCTGAACCGAACCTATTAAGAGACCGAAACTCCACCTTCGGTCCGAGAATGCCACCTTCGGTCCGAGAATGCTACCTTCGGTTCCAAGATGCGAAACTGCTCAAGACCGAACCCTACTCTCGGTTCCCATCTACTTTCGGTTCTAATGGCTAGGACCGAACCTCCGACCCTGAACTTCGGAAATTCGCAACTTTTACCCGGTTTTCAATACTTTTAGCGTTTTGAGCCCGTTTTTCGTGATTTTAACGCGGGATTTTCACCCAAACTTATATTTTGACATATAAGACCCCATATTTCCATAATCTAATCACATTTTGAGGGTAATCAATATCTAAGACTAAAAATATAGTGGGTAAGATATGGAGTGGAGTGTTGACTTATCCTTTGGGCAAGGACACAAGTCACCTCCCATACCCACTCCAAGACCATCCCCAGTTACTATTCCACCATACCTGGTCATTTCATTGTCCTTTTCCCACTCTTTTCAGCCAAGTGTCTTGACACAAGGATAGAAAAACCCTTATCCCTCCTCCCACTTTATTCACTCTTTCTCAAGGAGAACAAACACATCTCTTTCACTTTCTCTCTCTAAAATTCGAGATTCAAAGGCTGGTCTTGAGTTTTTCATCCACATTTGGTAAGTATCTTCCTCCTACACTTAGATATTCTACTATCCTTCATCCAAATCATGGATTGCTTACACAAATATCATCATAATTATTGTTAGATCTTCAAATCTTCAAGCATCTCCCAAGTGTTCTTGAGTTGAACATTTCTTTCCTTCCTCATCCATCTACTGAAATCACTCAAGGTGAGTTCACACCCCTATCTTTTCATGTTTTTCTTAAGTTTTAAGAGGGGGGGGGGGGAATACAAGTTAAAACACTAACAACTTAACTAAACTCAAACAACAGCTTTCATCAGGAAAGTTGAGTCCTATTCACGGATTGTTTTGACCAACTTAGACTTAATATCTTTCAAAACTGTTTAATATGCAAATAGTTCAGGTTCATACCTTTAAAATGACTACTTGCACATCTTCATATGATTTTTCTAAAATTTTTGGCGATTTTTACAAAACTGCCTATCACTGTAGCAACGAATTTGGACCAGTCAGTGAATACGAACGTTTTCACACCAGTTAGAGACTTCTAAAAATCATAATAAAAATTATGAACAAACTAGACACATTTTCTAAACCCTCAGAATTTACGGAATCAGTTTTCGACTCCGTATGATTTTTATATAATTATTCCAAGAACAGGAACAGAAAAGATAAAACTAGAAAATTGTCAGTAACTCATTTACACCTTGTAACTTGCTGAGCAAGGTGTGTATTATCATATATAAGTACATGTTGGTTATATTACATGTCTTTTACCTCATTATAAGGGTTTACATCATATACAAAGAGGATTTCTACCATTACAAAACGTTTTGATAAGCTATAATAGGTATAGTTTATGTTTCCATTAACACAACAAACACATGTCGGAAGGTTTTATTCCCACAGAAAAAGGTTTTACACTTATGCACACCACACGTAAACTTGTTAACGTAAATTGTGAGACATTCTTCTTAGTACTCCTAGAGTACGGGTTAAAATTCCTGGTAGTTATAACCAGAGTCTCTTGTAGGGAGAACGTGATAGTTGTGTATAGATCTATATTGGGTTTGACAAACCACACCTGAGCTGCATGCAACAGCTAGACCGACAGGTCTGAGGTGACAAGTGTCATTATCTTTTTCGACGCCTAAGAAACGTCGTGGCAGGTTCATTAGTCATAGTATGGTTATAGCGACTCACATAGGGAGTTAACAACACATAAAGTTTACGAGGATTTTCTCAAATCAGAAAGGGTTTTATGTCGATTTAAAATCACTTTTTATATCAATAAGTATGGATAGTACTGTACACTTTCGGTCTTGGAATTTAAGACAACACATCACTTTTGTAAGGAAAATATTGGATTTTTCTTGGTATCACACAATTCATAACAAAGATCGGTTTCCAAACTCTTCATCTAAAAAGCTTATGAACTCACCAACTTAATTGTTGACACTTTTTGAAACTACTTGTATTCTCAGGGAATCAACAAAACCAAGTAATCACAAGCTTTTGAGGATGGAACGCTACGGCGTTGAACAACTATTTTTATATCATGTTGTAATCAATCATTGAAATATGTAACACTTGAAACCATGTAATTCTTTTCCTTTATATTTATGATTGGTTGTATTGCTTTGATCACTGTTATACACGTTGTTATGATACTATACATGAAGTCCTCCACCCCCGGACGTTTCCGCCATCCTAGGTTTAGGGGTGTGACAGATTGGTATCAGAGCATTGTTTATAGTGAACCAAGTATATCGAACCACATAAGATATACAAACTATAAATGCATTGAGACTAAAGTCTCTGATTTAAACGGTTTCAAATAACTATACTTTTTTTTTGAAATAAATAGTTTCTTGTTAAAAGTATAAGTACATACATGCATACCGGTATAGTGTCACGTCTAAGGAAAACACAAAAGTAAAACAAGGAGTTGGACACTACGAGTAGACCTTGGGATATGTAATTAGACTTGGGATGAATATAACCTGATCAACTATATTTATCCGAAGTGTGACTATTGTATGCCGGGGCATGGTCGTAGTGAGCAACAAACCTAAAAACTTCCCATACAAGAAAGTTGCTAAGAACCAAACATAACGTTTAAAAAAACTATAGGAGTATTTTGTAATATTATAACTTATGTGAAAACTAAACAGATCCTTAATAATAGGTCTATAGTCACTAAGTGGATACTCAAAAGTTATATATAACTTAGAGATCATAGACTTAGAATCTGTGGTCATTGCCTTACTTCCTTTTACTTGTTTGGATGTGGACCTAGGGTAGGATCACTTATTCGAAGGTCTATCATACCTTTGTTATATGTAAATAGTATGCACTATGTCATTATAGAAGTAACTAATGAGGATCAAACCCCTATAAGTATTTCTAGGAATACGACTAATATATGCTTCCTACCCCTCCTATTCGTGCACGTATAACATGGAAAGATTCTACTTACCAGGCGACTCCTACTTTCCCAACCAGGGAAATAGTGGACGGTTAGGAGAAGCACCCGAAGAAGACCCCGTTGGCCAACCGTGATCGAGGGTTGGAATCGACAGCAACGACATCGATCACCATTTGGAGACCAACGAAGTTGCTATGACCTCAACCACGGGGGACCGACTGACAGAGCCCTCCCGACGAAGACCCGACAGATCGCGAACATCAGGGATTAAAATAGGGGGACTGCAAATCGAGTATGGAAACTGCGCTCTACTACAGACACCACCATCTCACGTACCCGGGACATGGAAAGAGACGGCTATCCCAGAGACCAACTTCTTAAGAACCTTATCGCCGCTCGGGCGGACGCAAAAGAGAAACAGGGTAGACGCACCGCACTCGAAGAGAGAATGGTTGTAGCCAAGCGTCGATTGGCAGAGCTGCAAAGTGCATCGAATTTGTCTCAGGCATCGCAAGGGACAGATCGTCGTGAGTAAAGTTCATACTACTCACAAGACCTTGTAGATTAGGTTCATGAGTATGCGTTAGTGCTACTCTTTTCTATGTGTAAGCTCAATCCTGCGATTTAAGTGGTTATTCTAATCGGGGGATTTATTTACTGTCAAAACTTTTCCTTAGAATGAGTTGGTGTAAGCCTGCATCGAGGTCAAAATTTTTCTCTGAAACTAAGATTACTAGAATCATATCAACAAAATGGGCTTAGGACATACCTATTAGACTCAAAGGTCTATTAAGTCTTAATCATACCACTAAGCATACATCAAGTGGTCGTAAGAAGGACCTAGCTTGGATCAAATTACAAGGTTTCACTTGGATACAGAACTACTAAAATACATGGGTTTATTTCAGACTTTCATTAGGAATTGCTTTCAGAACACCATAAAAATCAAAATACAATACTCTTAGAACTAAAATAAACTTAGTCGGATAACCCACGACGCATAGCCCTTTCTAACGACTCATTATCGTCTCACCTTTAAACATTTTGGTTGAAAGGTGCCTTCTTCGTAGACCTATAGGGTGCATTCATACCAGCACTAATACACCGGATCCTATCAGAACTCCTCAGCTAAGAGTGTTTGGGCAAAGATAGTAACTAGGATGGGTAAATTTAGCATTCATACAAAACCTACTTCTACCCATTTCCGTAACTCCATCTCAGGAGTGTTTAGCATGAACACTAAGAATAATACAGCAATGTGCGAAATTTACAGATGTGAATATAAATTGTAAGAATGCACTTGAGATAATCATCCCCACTCACAAAGTCGTTTTTCATCATGAAACAGAATTATGTCTTCACCAAGAGGTAACCAACCAACTAGCAAGGCGCCAACCCTACAGATAGACTCTGCTACTTTTCAAGCTGCAGTCACGACAGCCGTGACATCCGTCATGGCGCTACTCAATGCTAACCACGCCAGCGGGCGCGAAGATGGCGCCGAAAATACTAACCGCGATAACAATCAAGAACACCAGTGGGCGACTACCAACGAAAATGCCTCAGACCACAAACCTAAGAGCAAGAAACGGAAGTTTTGGGACAAAAAGCAGTGTAACCCATCTCAAAAACTCGCTAAAGGACAGCGATCCGTGGCCACTCCTATAATTATGACAGCAGTCGCAACTCATGCCTCGACATCAGCCACAACATCTGTCACTCAAGCACCGGACAGACAATATATGGGGACACTTCCAAAGTGTAACAAGTGTAACTACCATCACACAGGAGCTTGCCTGATTCTATACTGTATCAACTGCAGCAGGAAAGGACATACCGTCCGCTTCTGTAGGACCCTGACCCAGCACATCGCTTCAACCACCAATACTGGTGTAAGTCCAGTATGCTACCTATGCGGTGAAAAGGGACACTTCAAGAGCAACTGTCCAACCGAGAGGAATGACGGAGGAACGGGAGGAGTGTGACAACTGAACCAGCGAAAGCAACAAGGAACCTTATTAGGACTTTTGGAACGTTTTAAAACAAGAATATTTAAGTACCATATGTCTGTAATGTACGTGGAATGTTGCTAAGATTATCGTCTTTAAAAGTAGTTGAAATACTCTCTCGTTCAATTAAATCAAAAAACTTATGCGCATCGAGCAAACATCTAGAGGCCTGTTAGGGATCATAATATGAAGTATCATTGCTAACTATCAGAACACGTATACTACCAGTACTAGTTGCTGCAATGCGAATCATCTACAGTAATAATAACACCGACCAACACAGAACGTACTAACAAGAGGCACAGTGTCACACCCCGAAACCAATGGTGGAAACGTTCCGGGGCGGAGGACGTCATGTGTAGTATCACAACAGTTGTATCATAGTAAGCGAAGTAAACACAAACATTACATTATAATATGAGTATTTACATTGTTCAAAAACATGGTTTATGCATATCAGTAAATATAGCAAAAGTAAAAGACATGACTTCAAAATGTTCCGTCTTCTCCAAAAGTCGGCAGGAGTACTTGTCTATTGATGCCCTAGGAATACAAGCAGTTTTAAAATATTAGCATAAAGCTGGTGAGTTCATAAGCGTTTAGTTGTGGTAAAAGAAATGTTTCTTTGATCCTTTGAAAAGTGTATCCCAAGAAAATCCTATATTTTCTTATGAAAGAGGTTTGATTATCCATTAGTTATATGTTAAACAACCTGATTATGAAAAGTTAAGTTATCCCAGGAAAATCCTATATTTTCCTTAAAAGTTGATAGTTGGTTATCGATTCTGAAATGAGGTGTACAAGTATCTACCATACTTGTATCGTTAGATGTAGTTTCCTTGAAAAACCATGTTTACTCTCTATGAGATGTACTAGCCTTATTACATAAATAAAACTAATAAAGAAGTAGGTAGTGAACTAGATCCTAAGGGTATTATCCATACCCTCTAGTAATCAAATCGGTTATTACTTTGAGGTTAGTTCACTTGATTCATTATTACCAAAGTAAATCTCTGTTATCTAGGTTGCGAGTTTTATAACCATACATTAAACTGGATATGGCACGTAACGGGGCCAGTATCTTTTATGACTTTGTCACCCCAGGCATGGCTGCCTAACTGTAGCTAGCAGTTTAGGTGCGGGATAGTCAGTCCCGTATAGATCTATACACAATAGTCACGCTCTCCCTACAAGAGATTCTGGTTATAAGAGTTAGTCCTACACTCACGAAATCCGGTGGAGTGTTACCAAGGACGTGTCTCCAATCCTAAAATAACAAACTTACAAGTAATAGTATCGAAAATCTTGTTTATGGTTTGTATAAATCCTTTATAAAATATCACATTTTATGATAAGATTTACAAGTTCCTTGCTTTAGTTTTGAAAACTGTTTCTACGAGTTGATTTCTTAATCGATTGGTAAAACGGTTTTCTGAGTTAAAAGCATACTGAACATATAATTATTTAAACAAAATAATATACTTGAGCACAAGTTTCCTTGTACTTTTGCTTGTATTCCCCCTGAAAATATGAAAAACTCGGAAAAAGCGTAGGGGTATGAACTCACTGTTTTGACGTGGGATTCGAGTGTAAGTTGTTAGGAATTGCTGAGTGTCAAATAAAGCCTCGGACACAAATGGATCCTATTTAGCATGTAAAAGTACATATATACATTAGGTGAGGGCATAACACTATTTGTTATGGAAGGAAACCACCTTAGGGACTAGGAAACACTTAAAACTAAGTGTTAGAATCACATTTGTTTGAAGAGGGGAGTTTGCGGCCGTAATCAGGAGTTTATAGTCCATGGGTTTACGGTCCATGTGTTTACGGTCCCTGGGTTTACGGTCCAGGTGTTTACGGTCCCTGGGTTTATGGTCCAGGTGTTTACGGCCGTAAACACTTGGCGAAAAGTGCGATTTTCGATGTTTCAAGGTCCTTTCTAGCCTTCTGGAAGTGTTCTAAGCCTCGTTTCTAAGCTTAGGAGGGTGTTGTGGCAACTTTGCACCCTATAAATAGAGTTTACGGTCAAGGGAGATTGCCTTTGACCGTAAACACTCTTTTGGTCACGATTTCTAGATGTTCAGCAAGAGATTCTTGTATCCAACAAGCTAAGGGTAGAGTACTTACGTAATGGAAGCTTGAAAGGGTGGTTAGAGTCCAAAAACACTAGTGTGTGTTCTTGGTGTTCTTGGTGAGAGAGAAAATCTAGAAAAAGATGAGATTTATGAGCTAGGAACATGGATTTACCACTAGAAATGAATTTGAAATAACATTTAAGGTGGAAAAACACTTACTTCTTCAAGATTTAGAGCAATTTCGAAGTTTGAAGAGAGAGAAAGAAAGAGAGAGTAGAGAGAGAAAGCTTATGGAGTGTGAAAAGTGAGAAATGAAGGCCACTCATCCCTTATATAGGGGTGAGTTTACGGCCAAGGGGTAGGGTGGAGGGTTTACGGCCGTAAATAGGGTTTACGGTCGTAAACAGAGTTTACGGCCGTAAGCTATGTTTGCGGCCGTGAACCCCTCTCGAAGGGTCGTTTGGCCCGGATGCTATGCGTTGACTTGGAAAAACTCATTTTGGACCCAAACTTGGATTGTACTAAGCTTAGAATATTCCGTTAGACCAAAATAGTGTTAACATGAACGGAAATAAATAAAAACCCAAATTTTATAAATGGAAACTGGGTAAGGAATAACGGAAAAAGTTTCAGGTTGTCACATCATCCCCCCGTTAGAGGGAATTTCGTCCCGTAATTCGAACATAGAATACAAATCATGGATTAGAAAAGAGATGCAGATACTTCTGTTTCATCTGGTCTTCGCGCTCCCAAGTGAATTCAGGTCCCCGCTTGGCATTCCAGCGAACCTTCACTATCGGGATGCGACTTTGTTTCGTTCGTTTGATCTCTCTATCCATGATTTCGATTGGTTCTTCCACAAAGTTCAGGTTCTCGTTGATCTCAATCTCGTCGAGAGGAATCGTAAAGGTTTCGTCGGACACGCATTTCTTAAGATTCGAAACGTGGAAGACAGGATGAATGTTGCTAAGTTCTTGCGGTAAATGAAGTTTGTAGGCTACGGGACCGATTCTAGCGAGGATCTCGAAGGGTCGTATGTATCTTGTATTTAGCTTTCCACGCTTACCAAAGCGTATCATGCCTTTCCAGGGTGAGACTTTTAGCAGGACACGATCTCCAACCTGGAACTCCAAGGGTTTTCATCGTTTATCAGCATAGCTCTTTTGTCTATCTCGTGAGGCCTTAAGTCGTTCTCGGATTTGTACAATCTTTTATGTGGTTTCGCGAATGATTTCTGGACCAGTGAGAGTGCTGTCAGGGACTTGCCCCTTGACTAGCTGCGTGTCGCCCACCTCAGCCCAGCACAGAGGGGATATGCACTTGCGGCCATAGAGGGTTTCGAAAGGCGCAGCCTTAATGCTGGTGTGGTAACTGTTGTTGTAGGAAAACTCGACCAAGGGAAAATGGGTGTCCCACGACTCACCGAAGTCAATGACACATGCTCTCAACATGTCTTCCAAGGTCTGGATGGTCCTCTCACTCTGCCCATCTGTCTGAGGATGGTAAGCTGTGCTCATATCCAGCTTAGTTCCAAGAGCCTTCTGTAGTGACTGCCAGAACCTCGAAGTGAACCTGCTATCTCGCTCGGAGATAATGGACACAGGCACACCATGCAGTCGAACTATCTCTCGGATGTAGATTCTCGTGAGTCTCTCTATTTTGAAGTTTTCCTTGATTGGCTGGAAGTGGGCAGATTTAGTTAGCCGGTCGACAATTACCCAAATGGCGTCGTGCCCACTTGGAGACTTGGGTAGTTTGGTGATAAAATCCATAGTAATATTCTCCCACTTCCACTCAGGTATCTCCGGCTGGTGGAGTAGACCTGAGGGCTTCTGATATTCGACCTTCACCTTGGCGCAAGTCAGGCACTTGCCCACGAAGGTAGCGATCTCTGCTTTCATGTTTGGCCACCAATATAGTTTCTTGAGATCGAGATACATCTTGTCCGAACCTGGGTGAACGGAGTATCTAGTCTTGTGAGCTTCGTTCATCACAACCTCTCTGTAACCACCGAACTTTGGGGTCCAGATCCGGTCCATGAAATAATAGACTCCGTTTCCCTTGATTTCTAGGTTCTTTTCCATTCCTCTCAAGGATTCACCCGACATGTTCTCTGGTTTTAAGGCTTCTAGCTGAGCCTCCTTGATTTGCGCGGACAAATGAGAATGGATAGTCATGGTCAGTGCCTTCACTCTACGACCTGAGTACTCCTTCCGGCTGAGGGCATCTGCCACCACATTGGCCTTGCCGGGATGGTAGCGGATTTCGCACTCGTAATCCCTGAGTAGCTCAACCCATCGCCGTTGTCTCATGTTCAGCTCCTTCTGGTCGAAGATATGCTGCAAACTTTTATGGTCCGTGAAGATAGTGCACTTGGTTCCGTAGAGATAATGTCTCCATATCTTTAATGCGAAGACCACTGCTCCCAATTCCAGGTCGTGCGTTGTATAGTTGACTTCGTGTGCTTTCAGCTGTCTTGAGGCATAAACAATGACTTTTCCCCGTTGCATGAGCACACAGCCTAGGCCCTGATTGGATGCATCACAGTAGACAACGAAGTCCTCCGTCCCTTTGGGCAGAGACAAGATAGGTGCGCTGCATAGGGCCCGCTTCAATGTTTGGAACGCAGTGTCTTGCTTTTCACTCCAACAAAAGGGTACGCCTTTCTGAGTCAGAGTGGTTAAGGGTTTGGCAATTCTGGAGAAATTCTGGATAAATCTGCGATAGTAGCCAGCAAGACCCAAGAATTGACGGATTTCTGTGGGTGTCTTCGGTGCTGACCAGTTCTCTATCACTTTGATTTTGGAGGGGTCCACGTGTATGCCTTCCTCACTTATCACGTGACCTAAGAAGGTTACTTTTCGAATCCAGAATTCGCACTTGGAGAATTTCGCGTACAATTTTTCTGTCCTTAGGGTTTCCAGCACCGATCTCAAGTGCTGTCGATGATCTTCTTCACTTCTGGAATAGACAAGTATATCATCGATGAACACGATTACAAACTTGTCCAGGAAAGAACGGCACACCCGATTCATCAGGTCCATGAATACTGCCAGTGCGTTGGTTAGACCGAAGGGCATCACTACAAATTCGTAGTGACCATACCGAGTCCGAAATGTTGTCTTAGGAACATCACTCTCATGGACTCGCAGCTGATGGTACCCTGATCTTAGGTCTATTTTGGAAAAGTAACTGGCTCCTTGAAGTTGATCGAAGAGGTCGTCGATTCGAGGAAGAGGGTAACGGTTTTTGACTGTAAGCTTGTTCAGCTCGCGGTAGTCGATGCACATCTGAAAGGATCCATCCTTCTTTTTCACAAATAAGATCGGGGCTCCCCAGGGTGAGGAACTCGGTCTGATGAACCCTTTGCTGAGCAGCTCATTGAGCTGACTGGATAACTCCTGCATTTCTGCCGGCGCTAATCGGTATGGGGATTTAGCTACGGGGGTAGCTCCGGGGACTAAGTCGATACGAAACTCGACTTGGCGTTCGGGAGGGATTCCCAGAAGATATTCGGGAAAAACATCAGGAAAGTTGCAGACTTCGGGGATGCTCTCGAGTTCTTTAACTTCCTACTTCTCGTTAATGACATGGGATAGGAATGCATAACACTCCTTTCGCAGGAGTTTCTGGGCTTGGATGCATGAAATGATACGGTGGTTCGAACTGAGTTTATCGCCGTAAATCACGAGAGTTTCATCAGAGGAGAGATTGCGGTGGATAGCTTTTTCGTAACAAAGGATATCAGCATGATTGGGGCTCAACCAATCCATGCCGATGATGACATCGAAGCTTTTTATGGAGACTGGCATAAGGTCGATGGGAAAAGAATGATCGTTTAGGGTAAGAGTACAGCCTACATATATATCATTAGTGCTCTCTTTCTCACCGTTAGCCATCTCGACGGTAAATGTTTCAGTTAATGGTTGAGGCTTATGCTTAAGAAGATGTTTGAATGCATGGCTAACAAAACTTCTCTCCGCACCAGAATCGAAAAGAATGCATGCATAAGAGTTGTCGAGGAGGAACGTACCTGAAACAACAGTGGGATCAGCGCTGCCTCTTCTTGACCCATCGTTAGCACTCTCCCCGTGCCACTTGCTGTTGTTGCCTTGGGGCAGTTTCTCTTGAAATGCCCGACTTCCCCACAGCCATAACAGGCTTGACCGACACCTGCTCCAGATGCCTGATTGGTTGGTGGTACTGGTGTTTTGCAAACTCGAGCTGTGTGTCCCTTTTTTCCACAGCTGGTGCATGACATTTATCGGCATGGGCCGGGGATGCGATGATGATAGTTGCATTTGCTGCACCAAGGGAGGGTACCAGTATATCCACTGGTAGGTGCTTGAGTGGCAGGAGCAGCGGCAGGAGTAGTAGCAGCGTGGACTGCCACCGTGTGTTGTTTCTTCGAGGACTCCTGTGAAGACTGGCCCTTCCGCTGCTTCCAAAACTTTCTTTTCTCACCACTCCCTTTAGCTGGCTTAAGAGCGGTTGCCACTTTATCAAGATCAAGTCCGTGATCTATGAGAGTTTGCGCCAGACATTTAGCGCTGTCAAAGGTGTTTGGCCTAGCAGCCAAGACATTTCCTTTGGTGGGTTGTGTCAGTCCCCAAATGTATCTCTCTATCTTCTTGCTTTCCGGGGTGACCATTGCCGGGCAAAGTAGCGCTAGGTCTTCAAACCTAGAAGTGTAGGCAGCAATGTCAGATTCCTTCATCCTTAGGTTCCAGAGTTCGTGCTCTAGTTTCTGCATTTCGCCTCTTGGGCAATACTCAACTAGCATGAGTTCCTTTAAACTTTCCCAACCCATAGCATTTGCCACTGGCAGGGTTAGGGATTTGACCCTACCATTCCACCAGGTCAGTGCCCTGTTGGCGAAAGTGCAAGTGGCAAATTTTACTTTGTTGGCTTCAGAATAGGAACAGATTTCGAAAATGGACTCGATTTTCTCGAACCATTGAGTCAGGGCAATGGCACCTCCTTTGCCGTCGAAAGATGTGAGTTTCGCGTTCATGAAATCCTTATAGGAGCACTCCTTTTGGTGTCCCTGACCACCTTCATGATTTTGGGGATGAGTACCACCTCCCTGCCCACTAGATCCGCCAGAATTAATCTGTGACATTGCGGCAGCCACAACAGCAGTAACAGCTGCCTGGAACATAGCGGGATCGAACTGAGGGGGCGGTGGTGGTGGTGGAGTAACAGCTGCCTGGAACATAGCGGGATCGAACTGAGGGGGCGGTGGTGGTGGTGGAGTATTATCATTTCTTCTGATGGGTCTTTTTCGGGGAGGCATCTTGTTATAAAAACAACCAGGAAGAAGAGGATGGTAAGTCCTCAAGATATATGAAACAAAATATATCTCGTCCTGATAATAAAGTGTTCTACTAAGCGATAAGCAAAGAAAGGTTACTAATGCAAGTAAGTTATCGCTAAGAAATGAATAGGTAGCAACACTAGAAATGAATTTCTACAATGTATTCGGCTCTGGCTAAAATACTCCTATAGTATTTTAAGTTGCATGTTTTGTTCTTTTGATACCTTGTTGAATGGATACTGGGTAAGTTTTAGGCCTGTTGCGACACCAAAGTCACTCCCAAGCACATGTTGGTCATGTCTCGAATAAATATAGTTGATCAGGCTATATTGACCCTAGATATGATTACATAACTTCCCAGGTTTAACCGCAGTGTTCAACATGAAAAATACTTTTGTTTTGTTCTACTCATGATATTGTTTCTGGTATGTAGGTATACTTGTATACTTTTTGTAAAAATACTTATATTTTTAAAAGTATACTTTTAGTTCAGAGCACTTCGGCCCCTTAGTGTTTATAGTTGTATACCATGTAAGGTTCAGTATACTTAGTTCACTATAAACAATAGCTCTGATACCAATCTGTCACACCCCGAAACCGATGGCGGAAACGTTCCGGGGCGGAGGACGTCATGTGTAGTATCACAACAGTTGTATCATAGTAAGCGAAGTAAACACAAACATTACATTATAATATGAGTATTTACATTGTTCAAAAACATGGTTTATACATATCAGTAAATATAGCAAAAGTAAAAGACATGACTTCAGAATGTTCCGTCTTCTCCAAAAGTCGGCAGGAGTACCTGTCTATTGATGCCCTGAGAATACAAGCAGTTTTAAAATATCAGCATAAAGCTGGTGAGTTCATAAACGTTTAGTTCTGGTAAAAGAAATGTTTCTTTGATCCTTTGAAAAGTGTATCCCAAGAAAATCCTATATTTTCTTATGAAAGAGGTTTGATTATCCATTAATTATATGTTAAACAGCCTGATTATGAAAAGTTAAGTTATCCCAGGAAAATCCTATATTTTCCTTAAAAGTTGATAGTTGGTTATCGATTCTGAAATGAGGTGTACAAGTATTTACCATACTTGTATCGTTAGATGTAGTTTCCTTGAAAAACCTTGTTTACTCTCTGTGAGATGTACTAGCCTTATTACATAAATAAAACTAATAAAGAAGTAGGTAGTGAACTAGATCCTAAGGGTATTATCCATACCCTCTAGTAATCAAATCGGTTATTACTTTGAGGTTAGTTCACTTGATTCATTATTACCAAAGTAAATCTCTGTTATCTAGGTTGCGAGTTTTATAACCATACATTAAACTGGATATGGCACGTAACGGGGCCAGTATCTTTTATGACTTTGTCACCCCAGGCATGGCTGCCTAACTGTAGCTAGCAGTTTAGGTGCGGGATAGTTAGTCCCGTATAGATCTATACACAATAGTCATGCTCTCCCTACAAGATATTCTGGTTATAAGAGTTAGTCATACACTCACGAAATCCGGTGGAGTGTTACCAAGGACGTGTCTCCAATCCTAAAATAACAAACTTACAAGTAATAGTATCGAAAATCTTGTTTATGGTTTGTATAAATCCTTTATAAAATATCACATTTTCTGATAAGATTTACAAGTTCCTTACTTTAGTTTTGAAAACTATTTCTACGAGTTGATTTCTTAATCGATTGGTAAAACGGTTTTCTGAGTTAAAAGCATACTGAACATATAATTATTTAAACAAAATAATATACTTGAGCACAAGTTTCCTTGTACTTTTGCTTGTATTCCCCCTGAAAATATGAAAAAATCGGAAAAAGCGTAGGGGTATGAACTCACTATTTTGACGTGGGATTCGAGTGTAAGTTGCTAGGAATTGCTGAGTGTCAAATAAAGCCTCGGACACAAATGGATCATATTTAGCATGTAAAAGTACATATATACATTAGGTGAGGGCATAACACTATTTGTTATGGAAGGAAACCACCTTAGGGACTAGGAAACACTTAAAACTAAGTGTTAGAATCACATTTGTTTGAAGAGGGGAGTTTGCGGCCGTAATCAGGAGTTTACGGTCCATGGGTTTACGCTACAGGTGTTTATGGTACCTGGGTTTACGGTCCAGGTGTTTACGGTCCCTGGGTTTACGGTCCAGGTGTTTACAGCCGTAAACACTTGGCGAAAAGTCCGATTTTCGATGTTTCAAGGTCCTTTCTAGCCTTTTGGAAGTGTTCTAAGCCTCGTTTCTAAGCTTAGGAGGGTGTTGTAGCAACTTTGCACCCTATAAATAAAGTTTACGGTCAAGGGAGATTGCCTTTGACCGTAAACACTCTTTTGGTCACGATTTCTAGATGTTCAGCAAGAGATTCTTGTATCCAACAAGCTAAGGGTAGAGTACTTACGTAGTGGAAGCTTGAAAGGGTGGTTAGAGTCCAAAAACACTAGTTTGTGTTCTTGGTGTTCTTGGTGAGAGAGAAAATCTAGAAAAAGATGAGATTTATGAGCTAGGAACATGGATTTACCACTAGAAATGAATTTGAAATAACATTTAAGGTGGAAAAACACTTACTTCTTGAAGATTTAGAGCAATTTCGAAGTTTGTAGAGAGAGAAAGAGAGAGAGAAAGAGAGAGAGTAGAGAGAGAAAGAGAGAGAGTAGAGAGAAAGAGAGAGAAAGTGGCATTTGTAGAGAGAGAAAGAGAGAAAGAGAGAGAGTAGAGAGAGAGAAAGAGAGAGAGAGAGTAGAGAGAGATAGAGAAAGAAAGAGAGAGAGAATAGAGAGAGAAAGAGAGTAAACATTTACAAGTGGCATTTGTAGAGAGAGAAAGAGAGAGAGTAGAGAGAGAAAGAGAGAGAGTAGAGAGAGAAAGCTTCTGGAGTGTGAAAAGTGAGAAATGAAGGCCACTCATCCCTTATATAGGGGTGAGTTTACGGCCAAGGGGTAGGGTGGTTTACGGCCGTAAATAGGGTTTACGGTCGTAAACATAGTTTACGGCCGTAAGCTATGTTTGCGGCCGTGAACCCCTCTCGAAGGGTCGTTTGGCCCGGATGCTATGCGTTGACTTGGAAAAACTCATTTTTGGACCCAAACTTGGATTGTACTAAGCTTAGAATATTCCGTTAGACCAAAATAGTGTTAACATGAACGGAAATAAATAAAAACCCAAATTTTATAAACGGAAACTGGGTAAGGAATAACGGAAAAAGTTTCAGGTTGTCACACACAGGATGCTCTATCTCCCTAACAAACATTTCATTCGAATACAACTTAACACATGTTTTACTAGGAAGTTTCGATAACGTCATTCGATTTGGATTGGTTTAGTCCCCACCTTCCCAATTGAATGTGCTACGGAAAGACCCCTCACCTAAACTCCTGAATATCGAAACCCTCGTCTCTCATAAGCATAAATCCGACACGGACCTCAAGGTCATCTCTCGTTACGGAACCTCGAAGTACTCAAGAGAGGAGTACCACGCCATCCGACTGTTTTACCAAACTCAATTACATAAGACCTATACGCACGAGTTAATGATAGATGGACCAGGAATGAGTCCTACCATGAACTTCGAGATAAGGCTACCCAGAAGAGCGAGTGGATGTTCTACCATTCGATTTAGTCTAGTCGCATAAACCAAACCCATACGTTCCCTACCAACCTAAAATAGCAGACAAGATGGTGAAAATCCGCTGGAACGACAAACAGGAATCAAAAACCACATAGAGAGAGAAGCAAGAAACCGCCCTCCAAACACAAAAGCAGGCCCTACGCAAAGATCAGGAGTCATTACCAATACCTCAAGACGGCTAAAAGCGTACGAAGTCGGCTAGACCACACGTGACCCCGAACTAGGAACAGTAGTGTTCACCCAAAAAGATTGAAAGCGCCATCCCTACGACGCAAAGATGCACAAGTTTTCATCGGTCATAAGAGCATTAAGTACATTCTCGACCAAAAAGAACTTTGCCTAATTCAAGGACGATGGGTAGAACTACTAGGCGACTAGGAGTACTAGATTCGCCATTATCTGAGCAAGGCTAATAAGGTGGCAAATACCTTGTACATAAAGGAATACTCGTGCTGCCAAGTAAGGTCATTAGCAATGACAATCCATCCATTCCTGTCTACGCAAATCAGGAGAACTCGAACTAGAGGCCTTGAAACCAGAGTATGTGATGGGTGAAAACTTAAGAGGAATGAATAAGAACCTAGAAGTCAAGAGCGACAGGGCTCGGTACCTCCGAAATCGAAATCTGGACACCAAAGTTCGGTGGATTCAGGGACGTCGTCACAAACGAAGCACACAAAACTCGCCACTCAGTCCATCCAGGTCCGAAAAAGATGTATCTGGACCTTAAGAAACAATATTGGTGGCCGAACATGAAAGCCGACATCGCTATATATGTGGACAGTATCTGACTTGTGCCAAGGTCAAGGTAGAATAACAGAAGCCTTCGTGTTTCCTACAACAACCAGTGACACCCGAAAGGAAGTGGGAGCGGCTAACCATGGACTTCATAACCAAGTTACCCAGGACATTGGGTGGTCTCGATACCATTTGGATAATCATCGACAGACTGTCCGAATTCGCGCACTTCCTACCAATCAAAGAAACCGACATGATGGAGAAATTGACTAGGACGTACATCAAAGAGACTATACGAATGCATGGTGTGTCAATATTCATTATCTCTGTCAGAGATAGGAGATTCATTTCGCGATGCTGGCAACCCTTGCAGGGACTAGGTTAGACTTGAGTATGGTCTACCACCTATGATCCGACAGACACAGCAAAAGAAACTATTCAAACCTTGAAAGACATACTAATAGCTTGGGTGATTGACTTCGGTAAAGCGTGGGAATGCCCACTTACCACTCATTGAATTTTCACACAACTACAGCTATCACCCTAACATCAAGGTCGCTCCATTCGAAGATCTCTATAGCCGCAAGGGCAGATCACCACTGCGTTGGACTGAAGTGGGAGATACACAGCTAGCGAAGGAGCAAGTCCCTAACAACACCCTCTATGGCCCCGAAACCATAAGGGAGACAACGGAAAAGATCCTACAAATTCGAGAAGGACTAAAAGCGTCTCGAGACCGATAAAAGAGCTATGCAGATAAGCGACTCAAACCCTTGGAATTCCAGGTTGGGGACCATGTACTACTGAAGGTCTCACCATGGAAAGGAACGATACGTTTTGGTAAACGTGGGAAACTAAATCCAAGATACATCGGGCCATTCGAAATCCTTGTCAGGATTGGCCCAGTGGTATACAAGCTCCGACTGCCACAAGGACTTGATAATGTACACCTGACCTCCCACGTATCAAACTTAAAGAAGTGTCTGTCCGACGAGACTCTTGTAATACCACTCGGCGAAATCAAAATCAACGAGAGTCTCCACTTCGTAGAAGAACCGGTTGAAATCATGGATCGGGAAATCAAGAGAACGAAACAAAGTCGCATTCCTATTGTGAAGGTCCGTGGGACGCTAAACGAGGACCCGAGTTCACCGGGGAGCGCGAAGACCGGATGAAACAAACACACCCGCATCCTTTCCCCAACTCTTGAAGTCCCAGTCGAAACGTTAATTTCGGGACGAAATTCCTTCTAACGGGGGGATGATGTGCCAACCGTCAATTTCTGGTCAAGTCAAAGTCAAATAAAGTCAACAAGTCAAACCGGTCAACTCATCTAACCCTTGTATGTTAGGGTTTCCATTACGTTTCTTATTGTACAACTCACAATCTTAATACAAAGTATCACTTAGAGTATTCACGTGTTCGGAAATTCTAAACCTTAATCAGGGTAAGTGATGAATCTATTCGATAAAACATTATTCCTCAACCCTCGAGGGCATATAACAATCATAACGAGGCTTAACATAGTGTAAGACCCTTGCGTTACGAAGCCAAACACTCAAAAAGGTCACAAACGTAGTCTCTCTCAACCTCTTTCACTCTATCTCTCCCAAATCTCTCTCTGTATGAGAAATCTCTCCAAGTATGTGAAATCTCTCCCAAATCTCTCTCTGTATGAGAAATCTCTCCAAGTATGTAAAATCTCTCCCAAATCTCTCTCTCTATACGAGAAATCTCTCCAAGAATGTGAAATCTCTCCCAAATCTCTCTCTGTATGAGAAATCTCTCCAAGAATGTGAAATCTCTCCCAAATCTCTCTCTGTACGAGAAATCTCTCCAAGAATGTGAAATCTCTCCCAAATCTCTCTCTGTATGAGAAATCTCTCCAAGAATGTGAAATCTCCCCCAAATCTCTCTCTGTACGAGAAATCTCTCCAAGAATGTGAAATCTCTCCCAAATCTCTCTCTGTATGAGAAATCTCTCCAAAAATGTGAAATCTCTCCCAAATCTCTCTCTGTATGAGAAATCTCTCCAAGTATGTGAAATCTCTCTCAAAATCTCTCTCAACTTTTTATAATCACTCGGGGCATCCCGACCCTCGATTTAGTCGAAAACCGCTCGAAAACGGAAGTTTACGCGAAAAACAGTCTTAAGGAGCCGAACCCTCTTAAGGAGCCGAACCTTCTTAGGAACCGAACCTCCCTTAAGGAACCGAAACCTCTTGAGAACCGAAACCACCTTCCTGAACCGAACCTATTAAGAGACCGAAACTCCACCTTCGGTCCGAGAATGCCACCTTCGGTCCGAGAATACACCTTCAGTCCGAGAATGCTACCTTCGGTTCCAAGATGCGAAACTGCTCAAGACCGAACCCTACTCTCGGTTCCCATCTACTTTCGGTTCTAATGGCTAGGACCGAACCTCCGACCCTGAACTTCGGAAATTCGCAACTTTTACCCGATTTTCAATATTTTTAGCATTTTGAGCCCGTTTTTCGTGATTTTAACGCGGGATTTTCACCCAAACTTATATTTTGACATATAAGACCCCATATTTCCATAATCTAATCACATTTTGAGGGTAATCAATATCTAAGACTAAAAATATAGTGGGTAAGATATGGAGTGGAGTGTTGACTTATCCTTTGGGCAAGGACACAAGTCACCTCCCATACCCACTCCAAGACCATCCCCAGTTACTATTCCACCATACCTGGTCATTTCATTGTCCTTTTCCCACTCTTTTCAGCCAAGTGTCTTGACACAAGGATAGAAAAACCCTTATCCCTCCTCCCACTTTATTCACTCTTTCTCAAGGAGAACAAACACATCTCTTTCACTTTCTCTCTCTAAAATTCGAGATTCAAAGGCTGGTCTTGAGTTTTTCATCCACATTTGGTAAGTATCTTCCTCCTACACTTAAATATTCTACTATCCTTCATCCAAATCATGGATTGCTTACACAAATATTGTCATAATTATTGTTAGATCTTCAAATCTTCAAGCATCTCCCAAGTGTTCTTGAGTTGAACACTTCTTTCCTTCTTCATCCATCTACTGAAATCACTCAAGGTGAGTTCATACCCCTATCTTTTCATGTTTTTCTTAAGTTTTAAGGGGGGGGGGGGGGAATACAAGTTAAAACACCAACAACTTAACTAAACTCAAACAACAACTTTCATCAGGAAAGTTGAGTCCTATTCACGGACTGTTTTGACCAACTTAGACTTAATATCTTTTAAAACTATTTTATATGAAAATAGTTCAGGTTCATACCTTTAAAATGACTACTTGCACATCTCCATACGATTTTTCTACATTTTTTGGAGATTTTACAAAACTGCTTATCACTGTAGCAACGAATTTGGACCAGTCAGTGAATAAGAACGTTTTCACACTAGTTAGAGACTTCTAAAAATCATAATAAAAATTATGAACAAACTAGACAAATTTTCTAAACCCTCAGAATTTACGGAATCAGTTTTCGACTCTGTATGATTTTTCTATAATTATTCCAAGAACAGGAACAGAAAAGATAAAACTAGAAAATTGTCAGTAACTCATTTACACCTTGTAACTTGCTGAGCAAGGTGTGTATTATCATATATAAGTACATGTTGGTTATATTACTTGTCTTTTACCTCATTATAAGTGTTTACATCATATTCAAAGAGGATTTCTACCATTAAAAAACGTTTTGATAAGCTATAATAGGTATAGTTTATGTTTCCATTAACACAACAAACACATGTCGGAAGGTTTTATTCCCACAGAAAAAGGTTTTACACTTACGCACACCACACATAATAGGTATAGTTTACGGGGATTTTCTCAAATCAAAAAGGGTTTTATGTCGATTTAAAATCACTTTTTATATCAATAAGTATGGATAGTACTGTACATTTTCGGTCTTGGAATTTAAGACAACACATCACTTTTGTAAGGAAAATATTGGATTTTTCTTGGTATCACACAATTCATAACAAAGACCGGTTTCCAAACTCTTCATCTAAAAAGCTTATGAACTCACCAACTTAATCGTTGACACTTTTTCAAACTACTTGTATTCTCAGGGAATCAACGAAACCAGGTAATCACAAGCTTTTGAGGATGGAATGCTACGGCGTTGAACAACTATTTTTATATCATGTTGTAATCAATCATTGAAATATGTAACACTTGAAACCATGTAATTCTTTTCCTTTATATTTTTGATTGGTTGTATTGCTTTGATCACTGTTATACACGTTGTTATGATACTATACATGAAGTCCTCCACCCCCGGACGTTTCCGTCATCCTAGGTTTGGGGGTGTGACACTTGAATTTATATAGGGTCAATTGATAGCTTCTTAATGGAACCATTAAGATACACAGGTTCTGAATGATTAATTAGCCATTTTTTAGCCTTTGAATTGGTTAGAGGTATTTGAACCATTCATCTGAAACTTGTAATATAAGCCATTCTTATATGAAAGCTGTTGGATTAGGTGTCTAAGTCAATAACTAAATTAATATAATCTTGAGTTATTAGCAAAGTGCTTTTAGGAGAGAGAGACTGATTTACTAATTTATTATTATATAATTAATAAAGTAATTAGAAATCAAAATAAATGATTTATTAATATATTATGATAATAATATATTAATTAGGATTAATATTGTTTAATTAAAAATTAATCAGAAATTAATTGGAATTAATTTTGGGATTAATTGGATTAATTAAAATAGAAGGACTAAAGGTGACAATGTTCAAAAATTGAGCATTGACCATTTCTAGAACCTCCAATAGTGGGGACGGTTTCTAGAGGTATTCTTGGGCTCTAAGGAAGCTTGGAATGCCTTAGGGAGGAAGCAATGGTGTAGGTGTTGGGTTTTGGGTACTATAACACTCATATGGTGCACATACAACCCTAATGCCTTGGATCTAAGTTTTCTCTAATTATACATGCAACAAAATCATCCAAAGCATGGAACCTACAACTATCATACAACTTGATATTTGAAACATAAAATCTAGTTAGAAGATTACCTCTTTGTTGTGGCTTGTAGAGTTTTAGCCTTTCAAGATCTTAGCACCTCAAGTGTGATGCCTTAAATGGTTCACAAGACACCATGAACAAATGGAGGACAAATGAGAGAGAGGCTAGGAAGCACACCAAAATCGGCTAGGGTTCTCTTAGAACTCTTAGTGCACTTGGGTGCCATTTTGGAGTGTTAGGGGTTACATTTATAGTGTGGAATTCCTAGGGTTTCAACCTGTAAACCCTAATTCATTCCTTGGGCCTTTAATCTAATAATCAATATGATAAGCCTTATGGACTAACACTTGATGGACTCTCACATAAACTTAGTCCATCACTAATCAATCATGGATCATTGGCCCAAACTATATGTATCACTGATTTACATAATCAGTCCCCGTTAATTTAATTAGTCTCTTTTGATAACTAAATTAATTCCAAATTAATTCTTGATCAATACCAATTAAATAATATGATTTCTCAATTAATATATTATTCTTATAATATATTAATAAATCACAAATAACCTCTTTCTCAAATATCCATCCTATCAAATTGCCCTGATGAATGCATCCCAAAATGGACCATGCTACTCTCGGGTCAAGCACATACCAATTATAGTTATGATCTTAGAAACCTAATCCAACAGTCTCCCACTTGGATAAGTCTAATAATTATAACTGCAAGTACGACTTCAAAAATCGACTAGAAATCGTAGCTCTCAAAAGCCGCTGTCGAACTCTGATGCGTCCATTAGATAAGGGATCATATATTCCTCAATTCTACAAGATATCGTATGAACTGAGACATGGATTATAATCATTCTCTCTGTCCATGTGTTGTTTCCCGATTTCCGATTTATGACGACTGACAACAGACTGCAACTGAACACACCAATTTAGTCCAGCCTTGGCCAAGCGCTTAGGGTGTCATCACTAAATCATCGAGGGGCCTACAGATATCGCTTTTATCCCTTAAGGGTAAAAGGAACGGATAAACTTCGACTCATATGATTGCTCTATTTACTCATCAAATCACACACAACAATATGTTTTATAACACTAAGTTATTGGTGCGTTTACACATCATCAATGTGCAACAGACTTGTAAACTACAACTATATGTCTCCGTTTGAAGAATATAAGATATTATCGTCTCACAATCACTCGTGATAAAATCCATGAAGTGATTCAGATGAGCGTGAGTTTAATCCAATACTCAAATATTATTACAAGAGTACTCATGAACACTGCAACAAACTTTTGCTATGTCTAAGCACTTAGACAATCTACAGACGGATTCATGATAGTCTTACCTCATTACTTACTTCGAAAGTATGATTGACTGTGGATATTTGAATAACCTAGTTATTCGGGAAGTAAAACATGCAAAGTGAAACACAAGAATAATCGAATCCAATATGGTTTCAAAACTTTTGAATATAAATAAAACACTTATTATTTAATTACCATATTGATTACACATTATTCAATGTATAATGTTTCGACTAATCAACTTAATACTTTAATTAAAACAATAGTTATCCCATGCTCCAAGCATGCACACTATGTTTATCAATGGTCCTTGCTTTGTGAAATAGATCAATCGAAAACATTTCAATGATGCTCATTTCACAATTCCAAATCTTTATCGTAAGTGTAAGATTCCAAACTATCATGCAATGTACCCTTTCGTAATGTCGAGGTACCAAAGTCACAAAGACTCTGCCAACGATTTCACAAAGTATTCCTTTGGAGATTGTTACAAGACAATTCCGTGGAGATGAAGTCTCAAATTCAAAGTACATTCCTTTGGAAACATAGATTCTTAATATCCATCTCCCATTATGAAAACATTTCCATATTTGCCATATGATAACTCATTATTAATAGAATCGTATCTATTCATAATAATGTCAATATGGTCCATCCATTACTATACTTCCAACTGCCCACAAGCGACCAATCCATAGAAAACCTTAGATCGTCCTTCACAGTTGTTTAATAACTTTAGTCATATCTGGTTCTAGTCCTTTTTCCCTCTTAATGCCCTAGGCATGTAACGACCCAATTTTCAAAGGTAAAAATTTCATTTTTAATATAGCTAAAACATTGATACCATTTATTCCAAACATTTCAAATCATCATTAAGTAAAACATTTATCAGAGTGCATCCCAAAATCATTCATTGCGTAAATCATAGGTGTGTGCACTGCGATTAATCTGAGCTCTTCTTTTCCAAAACGTTGATACCTGAAACCAAAACTGTAAACCGTAAGCACAAGACTTAGTGAGTCCCCCAGAGCATACCCCACACATAATCCACATAACACATATCATATTAGCCGTAAAAGCTATCTCTACCGCATACCACATATCAATTAGCTATAAAAGCTACCTCTACCGCATAATACAGATCAATTAGCTACAAAAGCTGCCTCTACCACATATCACATATTAATTAGCTATCAAACTATCTCTACCATTAGTCACAAAGGCTATCTCTACCGTCAGCCCCAAGGGCTATCTCTACCGTTAGCCCCAAAGGCTATCTCTACCGTTAGCCCCAAAGGCTATCTCTACCGTTAGCCATAAAGGCTATATCTACAATTAGCTACAAAGGCTATCTCTACCACATATTATCACATATTCAAGTCACACACCTCTACACAACAAATATACCAACTATCATAAAATGGGCCGACCTTGGTGTAACGCCCGCAGATCCGGGCTAGTCAATTTAGAGACGATGAGCATCAAAAATGAGTTTTTGATAGAAGATTATTTAGAAAGATTAATCTGAACCAAGTTTTAATATATGTTACAAGGGTTCCGTACATATAAAGAACGCCGAAATCCGAGTTATAACAAAGAAGTTATGATCCGTCGAACTTTTACGGCAAAACCGGCACGACACCGAGAGACGTAAATAGTGAATTTACGGTAGAAGACTTTTTATCCTTAGTGATCTAAACAAAATTTGTAGTACACGTTAAACCGAGAACACACAAAAAAGAACGCCCAAATCTGACTTCGTATGAGGAAGTTATGAATTTTCTAAGATTTGGCATCGCAGTGCACGACCTGAAACTCGAATTTTAGTTCGAGCGGTTTTTGGCCTATGCGACCTAAATGAGAGTTGAAGATATCATTAATAGGAACAAAACAGTAAAAAGACAGATGAAAACGGAGTCCGTATGTAGAAGTTATGAATTTTACACGGACATTTAACAGTATAATCTCCTCCTACTGTTAAATTTATGATCGGTCGAGAATTAGCCGACGGAGTCTAAATGAAAGTTTTAGATCTTGTTTTTACCTACGTGTGGATATAAAGAATGTCGAGAGTAGAGCTCGTATGTTAAAGATATGGACGAAACTTGGTCCCTACTCTTCGAGCGCGATAAATTCGATACAGTTTTGTAAATCAGAGATAGAATGAGAATTAGCTTACGGCGTCTAAATGAAAGTTGTAGTACTCGTAAATACCAACGCGTGGATATAAAGAACGTCAAAAATGGAGTTCGTATGAACGAGTTACAAATTATAATAGCATATTTACGTATTAAAATAAAGTATAAATCATATATACGTACACATATATATACAAATGTATATATCATTAGAAAGGTATCGACGATGCGGTTATAAGACTAGTGTTGAGTACTTTCGACATTAGTTTAGTACAAATATCATTAAATCTATTTAAAATAGTATTATGAAGGGGTGTTTAGTCGTTTATATAACTATAAGGTCATTAAGTAATTATGGAGGGTAGTTTTTGTAAATTCAATTACTATAAATAAGAGGCTTAGGCTCTCATATTTCTTGCACCATTCTCTTAATTCAAGAGTCTTTCTCTTCTTATCCCCCGAGCATTTCGGTCCCTCATGATTCGACTTCTCTTTCTGTAGTTTTAGTATAGTAAGGTGAGCGCTGAAGCCCGACTCCTAGCTAAAACCCCCTTGTAAGTAAGTTATGCTTACCTATTTTAATATAGCTTATATTTAAAATTAGTATTGTTATTATGAACTTATAATAAGTATTTGAGCTATTATTATGACTTATATAAGTGTCGTTATAATATCTTTTTAACTACTCGCGGTACGGGGAATCTGGTTTAAAGGGCCGCATAGGGTTGTTGGATTTCAGAAGTGCTATATGCCAAAATGGTCCTGCTCTCCGGTGTTTTATGTCTGGCCCCTGTCTGTACATAGTGGTTGGAAAGTATTGTTGAAACGCTTATATAATAATAATAATAATAATAATAATAATAATAATAATAATAAGACTAATAATTAGTCACGGTAAATATTAGACTAAAATCTAGTGGTAATAATACTAGGTTTCGTCGAAGGAAATTATTTTAAAGTAAACGAAGCGTTGTCCGAGTACCGAGTCACCACCTTATCAAGTGAGTGCATAGTTACTTTCATCTTACACATAGATATGAAGTATTTTATGTAAATTACGTGCTATGTGTGCATACTATCTGAATACTTGTTGTCTATGCTGGAAGAATCATTTTATACATGTTTTAAAATGATTCAAAATGTATATGTATTTTATATCTACAAATATGTTGGGTATGACATGGGTAGATGAATAATGAGAGATAAAAGATGATGTGAGTAAACATTGGCAACTGTAGACTTAGTGCCTAATAAATAACATCGGCAGCTATGGACTTAGTGCCTATTGGACAAACACTGGTAGCTATGGACTTAGTACCTATTAGGTAAACACGGGTGGCTATGGACTTAGTACCTGTTAGGTGTTGGTAGCTATGGACTTAGTACCTGGTAGCTATGGACTTAGTGCCTGTTAGATAAACGTTGGTAGCTATGGACTTAGTACCTACACTGGTAGCTATGGATTTAGTACCTAATGAATGAACTTTAACAGCTATGGATTTAGTGCATTGGCAGCTATGGAATTAGTGCCTGTCTTATAAACCCTGGAAGTAAGGGACTTCGAAATGAACGAATGCAGGATAGATGACTCTTAGGGTAGACCCTTAAGAGTAAGGAAGATAATGAGGATGGGTAATTGGGCTGATTGTTTGATGTTTAAACATAATAATTATATTATTGTGGGTTGAAAACCATATATACTCACCAGGTTTCCCAACCTGATCCACTCAGTTTATTTGTATCACAGGTGTCGATATGAAGCTACATTATACTAAGAGATTAAAGACATGTAGATCACCAGTGTAAATAAATGTAAGTTCTGTTTATGCTTATGCTTCTGTATTGACGATGACATCCTAAATGTTTTAAAATGAACAAAATACATTTCTTAGGAAATGCTTTGATAACGTATTTATCATGTTTTTCTGGGAACAAATTCCACAACATTTTTATTAAAAAAAGTACTCTGATTTCTATAAAGCATAAACAAAATCGGTCTTTTCTGGCCGTGAAAATGGGCATGTCACAGTTGGTATCAGAGCATTAGTTTAAGCGAACTATGAATATGGGTTTATTTCTAGACTTAAACTTAGAATGCTAAGCAATGATTGTGAGGAGTGTGTCTAATAAAATTTAGGTAATACACCTGAATAGACACAAGCACTAGCTTATTTAGGGAAAATACCTAACATGCTTTTATGTGCTAAATGATTTATGATATGCATTATATGATCAGATCTATGGTCTGTTGCCGACCGGATCTGGAAACTTTATGTGTTCAGATTTCTAAACGTTTAATTACGATATTAGGACTGACATGTAATTTTCGAGGTAATAAGGAGGAATACGCGTCTAAACCTTCCTCTATCTTTATTCTCGTCTCGATACACCAAACGACTGCTTTGGTGTGCAAAACATCATGGTGAACTCTCATAGTGAATTGAGTAAATGGAGGAAATGAAAAGGCTTACGATACTGAGTGGTACCTATTGGAAGATATCGTAAGAGTGATATCTTGCCTTTAGAACGCGTCTAAGAAATAATACATCTAGTACGGGAGAAGTACACTTTCGATTAGCAGAAAAGAAAGATTTTTGGTATAATCCATGAAGTTATCCCATCGTCTGACATTTGCATCACCAACCGAGTTGAAGTAGAATTGATGATTGAAGATACGCATGGAAGAAGTCCTAGTAGAGTCTAGGGAAAATTTTATGATTGATTGGACACATTTTTATGTGTTAAAATTGTTTTTGTGATAGTAACTTGGAAAGCTGCGAGACAATACTTAGGACGAGTATGAGTAGGTGTGAATGGTAGTAGAGGCCTATACTACCGGAAGCACAAGACTCACGCTTGGATCAGGGAAAGTCACAAGGTTACCAAGGAGCTAGTAATTGATTTCGTTTTATTCAAGTATGTCGTTACCATCGTTTCGGTAATGACTAAGAAGATGATTGTTATTCCGACCCTAGTGGTCATATCAAATTGAATCCGACTACGCTGAGTATGTTATGTGGTTCAGAGAATCAAGTTCGATGTAGCATCTGACTTAAGACGGAAGATTGAAATAAAAAGCGATCAGTAGAGGTATCGCGAAAAGTTGCTTGTTGCTAGAAATGCTACCTTTTAAGATGAGATTAGAACATGAACGAAAGTATAGCCTGTTCTGGAAGACTCTAAGAGACCCGAGTCTAAGCGTTGCAACATACGATGATAGGTCATTAGAATATGACACATCGTTCCATTGTAGTAATAAAAAAAACTTATCTTAAGTTCGTATCCAGTGAGGATCGAGATTGTGACTTGAAGGTCATAATTTGGAGTCTAACGTGAGATAAGGAGCAAGTGCAAGATCGAGCATCGCCTGCAGTCGAGAAGTCCAAGAATTAGATAGTCATTCGAAGGAACATAGAAGTTACGATTATTACCTAGGACAAAGAGATAACGTACGGAGTCATTATATAGCCCTGTTTCATTGATGATTCCGGGACGTAATCATCCTAAGGGGGAGATAACTGTAACGCCCGCAGATCCGGGCTAGTCAATTTAGAGACGATGAACATCAAAAATGATTTTTTGATGGAAGATTATTTAGAAGGATTAATCTTAACCAAGTTGTAGTATATGTTACAAGGGTTCCGTACATATAAAGAACGCCGAAATCCGAGTTATAACGAAGAAGTTATTACTCGTCGAAGTTTTACGGCAAAACCGGCACGACACCGGGAGATGTAAATAGTGAATTTACGGTAGAAGACTTTTTAGCCTTAGTGATCTAAACAAAATTTGTAGTATACGTTAAACCGAGAACATACAAAAAAAAACGCCCAAATCTGACTTCGTATGAGGAAGTTATGAATTTTCTAAGATTTGGCATAGCAGTGCACGGCCCGAAACTCGAATTTTAGTTCGAGCGGTTTTTGGCCTACGTGACCTAAATGAGAGTTGAAGATATCAATAATAGGAACTCAACGGTAAAAATACAGACGAAAACAGAGTCCGTATGTAGAAGTTATGAATTTTACGCGGACATTTAACAATATCATCTCCTCCTACTGTTAAATTTAAGATCGATCGAGAATTAGCCAACGGAGTCTAAATGAAAGTTTTACATATTGTTTTTACCTACGTGTGGATATAAAGAATGTCGAGAGTGGAGTTCGTATGTTAAAGATATGGACGAAACTTGGTCCCTACTCTTCGAGCGCGATAAATTCGATACAGTTTTGTAAATCTGAGATAGAATGAGAATTAGCTGACGGCGTCTAAATGAAAGTTGTAGTACTCGTAAATACCAACGTGTGGATATAAAGAACGTCAAAAATGGAGTTCGTATGAACGAGTTACAAATTATAATAGCATATTTACGTATTAAAATAATGTATAAATCATATATACGTACACATATATATACAAATGTATATATCATTAGAAAGGTATCGACGATGAGGTTATTATAAGACTAGTGTTGAGTACTTTCGACATTAGTTTAGTACAAATATCGTTAAATCTATTTAAAATAGTATTATGAAGGGGTGTTTAGTCGTTTATATAACTATAAGGTCATTAAGTAATTATGGAGGGTAGTTTTTGTAAATTGAATTACTATAAATAAGAGGCTTGGGCTCTCATATTTCTTGCACCATTCTCTTGATTCAAGAGTCTTTCTCTTCTTATCCGCCGAGCATTTCGGTCCCTCGTGATTCGACTTCTCTTTCTGTAGTTTTAGTATAGTAAGGTGAGCGCTGAAGCGCTGCACAAATCTTTCTTAGAAAGATTCAGCGACGAAGTTCTGCCCCTGCAGAGCCCGACTCCTAGTTAAAACCCTCTTGTAAGTAAGTTATGCTTACCTATTTTAATATAGCTTATATTTAAAATTAGTACTGTTATTATGAACTTATAATAAATATTTGAGATATTATTATGACTTATATAAGTGTCGTTATAATATCTTTTTAACTACTCGCGATACGGGGAATTTGGTTTAAAGGGCCGCATAGGGTTGTTGGATTTCAGAAGTTCTATATGCCAAAATGGTCATGCCCTCCGGTGTTTTATGTCTGGCCCCTGTCTGTACATAGTGGTTGGAAAGTATTGTTGAAACGCTTATATAATAATAATAATATTAATAATAATAATAATAATAATAATAATAATAATAATAATAAGACTAATAATTAGTCACGATAAATATTAGACTAAAATCTAGTGGTAATAATACTAGGTTTCGTCGAAGGAAATTATTTTAAAGTAAACGAAGAGCTGTCCGAGTACCGAGTCACCACCTTATCAAGTGAGTACATAGTTACTTTCATCTTACACATAGATATTGAGTATTTTATATAAATTACGTGCTATGTGTGCATACTATCTGAATGCTTGTTGTCTATGCTGGAAGAATCATTTTATACATGTTTTAAAATGATTTAAACTGTATATGTATTTTATATCTACAAATATGTTGGGTATGACATGGGTAGATGAATAATGAGAGATAAAAGATGATGTGAGTAAACATTGGCAGCTGTAGACTTAGTGCCTAATAAATAACATCGGCAACTATGGACTTAGTGCCTATTGGACAAACACTGGTAGCTATGGACTTAGTACCTATTAGGTAAATACGGGTGGCTATGGACTTAGTACCTGTTAGGTGTTGGTAGCTATGGACTTAGTACCTGGTAGCTATGAACTTAGTGCCTGTTAGATAAACGTTGGTAGCTATGGACTTAGTACCTACACTGGTAGCTATGGATTTAGTACCTAATGAATGAACTTTAGCAGCTATGGATTTAGTGCATTGGCAGCTATGGAATTAGTGCCTGTCTTATAAACCCTGGAAGTAAAGGACTTCGAAATGAACGAATGCAGGATAGATGACTCTTAGGGTAGACCCTTAAGAGTAAGGAAGATAATAGGGATGGGTAATTGGGTTGATTGTTTGATGTTTAAACATAATAATTATATTATTGTGGGTTGAAAACCCTATGTACTCACCAGGTTTCCCAACCTGACCCACTCAGTTTATTTGTATCACAGGTGTCAATACGAAGCTACATTACACTGAGAGATTAAAGAGATGTAGATTACTAGTGTAAATAAATGAAAGTTCTGTTTATGCTTATGTTTTTGTATTGACAATGACATCCCAAATGTTTTAAAATGAATAACATACATTTCTTAGGAAATGCTTTGATAACGTATTTATCATGTTTTTTTGGGAACAAATTCCGCAACATTTTTATTAAAAGAAGTACTCTGATTTCTATAAAGCATATACAAAATCGGTCTTTTCTGGCAGTGAAAATGGGGATGTCACACTTGGTGCCTTAGACCCATTGGTATGGTGAGAAGACTCACCTCGCACTGCAGAAGCTTCCCGCATGAATTCCTTAGCTGCTACCCCGCCAGCTTCCCGAGCTGTCACTACCAATCAGTATACCCAATTAGCAATTGGGTCCCATACCATAATCATTAATCCATGCATGGGGTAAAATGACCCTTCTACCCCAGGTCCAGTACGATCCAAACTTAGGCCCAAACCCAAAACAAAAATCCCAATGCTATAATGTCCATAATCCATCAATGACCCAATTTTCCAATTGGCCCACGAAGGCCCACAACAACCTAGTCCAAGAATTGGCCCAAACCAAAGCCCATAAATTCAAGGTCCAATTCTTTATTGGGCCACAAGGCCCAATTGACCCAACTATATTATCCATGGTCCAAACAGATAAAATGGTCAACCAACTCCAAAACGTGGCCAGGCCCAATGGCTAATTGAGGCCCAAAAGCTTAAAGGCCCAAATCAAAACTAAGCCCATCTGATGAGCGTACGCCCTGCGTACCACCCTGGTACGCGTAGCATACTCGGTCCTCGGGTTGTACGCGCTGCGTACTCTAGGCTACGCCCAGCGTAGTAACATGTTAAGCACTTTCTCCATTAAGTGCTTAGTACTCAATTTCCTTACGTCCAAAATTCATATCTAAGCTTATTAAGACGACCTAGGGCATAAAGTTGGCAACTTTATGCCTTTGCATGTCTCATATGCTCCCAACACTCCCATTAAGACTTTTCCAAGGGTCTTAATCCATGCATGAGGTCAAAACACTCACCAAGACTTCATTTTTATGTTGTAAAGGGACCAAGGGACCTCAGATCTAACATTTCCAGTCTATTGAGTTGCTCAACTCACAAGAGGAGACCCAAAACCAACAAAAGGAACAAACTAGAAAACCCTAACTAGATCTAACACATAAGATGGAAAGATCAAAGCTTTATACCTCCAAAAGCTCTTCAAGATGAACTAGATGCAGATTTTTGAAGCCCAAAGCCAACCCAAGCTTTCTTGAAAACTTCCTTGTAACATCCGGCTTCCAGGTATTATATGTTAAGTGTTTATTTTGAGATATGTGGAGTGACTCGATAAGTTGGTGCCTCAACTCGTCGAGTAGAGTCGCGACTGGTGACACAGATTAATGAGCGGACTTGACGAGTCCGTGAGCTGACTCGCCGAGTCAGCGCTGTTGAAGGAAACCCTAATTTCTCAGGCTTGTGGCCTATTTAAAGGCCCTTATGGCCTCCCTTTGCGGCCACCTTCCCCCAGAGAGAAAACCTAACCTTCCCTTCTTGTTGTAGAGAGAGAGAGAGAGACTATCTTGAGCATTCTTGAGCATTTTGGAGGAGAGATTGGAGGAGTTTGGTGGATCCATCCAAGAAGAGGCTGTGGATCTTGCATTCTTCTGTTATTTGCTGATATTCAGTGGTGAAAAGCTCTCATCTTGGCCTCTTGTTCGTTAGATCTCATTTTTGTGGAGCTTTTAGGGTTTTCTCTCAAACATGTTATATTCTTGATCTTTTTGAGCATGGTTTGAGGTTAGAACCTCAGATCTGGACTAGAGGGGACCTTGAGGGTCCAATGATCTGAGCTTTATCGAGTTAGAGGCAGATCCCCATGCATGTGACCTTTCTTGGAGCTTGTGATGACATTTTGGGGCATGGATGCCATGCATGGTCATCAAGATCGGACCTTTACGTGACTTTTGGGTATTAGGAGGCTAGAACTAGAGGTTAGAGTTGCAGATCTGACCTCAGACGTCCATATGAGACATCCAGATGAGTCAACTCGCTGAGTCTATGCGAAGACTCGACGAGTCGGATCAGGTTGCCCCGCGATTCGTGACCCAGTGGTAACCCGTCGAGTTGGGAGGTTAACTCGACGAGCCGTATGAGACACTTAGAAGGATTCAGAGGATATGAGTGGACTCGATGAGTCACCCGAGTGCACTCGGAGAGTCGGTTCAACTGTGGCGGTTGACTCATATCGACTTCCATGTCTTGAGAGTAAGGCAGTTAGGAACATTAAGACCATGGAGGGTAAAATGGTCTTTTACCCTCCTGTGAGCATAGAAGGGTTAGTCTAGCTTCTTGAGGACCAATATTAATTAGGGATAATTATTATGTGCTAGGCGGAGGCTAGACTGGTGGGTAGAGTTCGAGATTCCGAGTTCGAGGATTTCCTTTTTTGCTAGCTTGCGAGGTGAGTCTTCTCACTATACTTACCTTGAGTGGTAACTTATGTGTGACCAGAGGGTCTTATGTGACTGAGATGTGTATTGAGATATCATGCTATTTGTTTTGTGATATGCTTACTGTGTTTTATATTGAGCTGCTGAGTTGAGGGACCAGAGGGTCCATCTGAGCTGTGGGTCCGGAGGGTCCCACTGAGACACATTGACCGTAGGGTCTTATTGAGTTATAGCCTCGAGTGGCTGATGTGGTGTGTGTGGTATTTTGGGGAACTCACTAAGCTTTATGCTTACCGTGTTATGTGTTATGTGTTTCAGGTAGTTCCGAGGATCGCGGCAAGGCATCGGCATGATTTATACACACTGCCGGTATCAGTTGGTATCAGAGCCTTGTTTGAAAATTTACGATGTTACAAGTTGGTATCAGAGCCTTGGTTTGAAAGGTAGTATTGGGCCCGTACTACTGGAAACACCGGATCAGTGAGCGACCCAAGTAAGAATCCTTAGGATGCAAAGGAACAAGTAGGGGCGAGTGATCGAGTGTGAGTATGCTCGAGCGAGTCTCTGATAATTTTGTGTTGTGTTTCAGAGACATCATGGTGGGTACGCGCCAAAACCCTGGTAGCAGTGGGAGTAGTGATGAGGAGATACAGAGGATGATCTACGAGGAGGTGGCTGCAGCTATCCGAGCAGAGATTCCAGAGATGTTTGGGTCTATCAAGACCACCCTGATTGAGACATTTGATGAGCGATACGCTACTGTCACTGAGGCTACTGCTGCTGCCGCCACTGTAGCTGTCGCCACTGCCAGGCCACAAGGAGGTGACTCGTTGTTGTTCCGGGAGTTCAGCAACACGAAGCCACCGGAGTTTGATGGGAATCAGGACCCGATTGCTGTGATGAGATGGATTTCTGACATCGAGGGGTGTTTCTATACTTGTTCCTATCCGGAACATTTGAGGGTATGGTTCATGCTGAACCAGCTTCGCCTGGGAGCGAAACACCGGTGGAAGTTTGTGACAGCCAGTTTCACTTCTACAGAGCTCACTGCAGTGTCATGGGAGAGGTTTACTGCTATGTTTCGAGATGAATATGTTCCCCCGGTGGAGAGGGAACGTTTGGCACAGGAGTTTCTGTCTCTCAAGCAGAAGACAGAATCAGTGACTGAGATTTCGAGGATTTTCCATGAGAGGGCGATGTTTTGCCCTGAACACGTGTCCACTGAGCAGGCACGTGTGAGCCGATATCTGAGCATACTGAGGAGGGATATACGAGAGTTCGTGACGAACTCGTCGTATAAGACATTGGCCGAGCTTCATGCTAATGCCAGGAGGAGGGAGATTGAGCTTGAGTTGCAAACCAGGGAGGAGGAGGAAGAGTCCCGGGGGAGGGACCGGAGACCAGTGCAGTCGCAGCCGGCAACGAAGCGGGCCAAGCCCGCTGATTCCAGAGTTGGGGGCCAGAGGGGCCGCACTTGTGGCAAGTGCGGCAAAACTCACGAGGGTTCTTTCCGATCGGGGATTTGCTACAAATGCGGCAAGGAGGGGCATATGGCAAAGGATTGCCCCAAGGGATTCTCGGTTTGCTTTCATTGCAACCAGACCGGTCACCGGAAGGCCGAGTGCCCTCAGCTCGTGCAGGGATCAGCCCAAGGATCTGCACCTACTTCTGTGCGTGCTACTGAGACTCGACCAGCGAAGGCCGAGACTCTGAGGGTTCGTGGGAGAGCCTTTCAGTTGACAGCGGAGGAGGTCCGCGCAGCGCCTGATGTTGTAGCTGGCACGTGTTCTTATTATATTCTTTTGAGAAATTTTGTGCTTATACTGTGATTGTGTATATGTACTTTTCATGTGAGTTCTGTGCCTGCCTTGGTGTTATTTGACTCGGGTGCGAGTCGATCCTTTGTATCATTAGAATTTAGTCGTCACATCAGTATTCGACGAGAGGCGTTGAGTCGATCTCTGAGAGTTTCCATAGCCGGCAAGCATGCGGTGTTTGCAACTGACGAGATTCGTGGATGTGAGCTTGAGATCTTCGGAGTTAAATTTCCGATAGATCTGGTACCGATCACGATGGGGGATGTCTGTGTCATCGTAGGCATGGACTGGTTGAGTCGATTTGGAGCTGTGATCGACTGTGAGCGTTAGTTGGTGACCATACGAGACCCTAGTGGGGGAGTGCTTACAGTATATGGCGAGGGTACCCGATTTGGGTCGGCATTTTGTTCAGCCGCCAGGGTGAGACAGATTCTACAGCAGAGCTGTATGGGGTTTTTGGCGTATGTGATGGATACGCGGGCTGCTACAGAGGGATCGGGTTCTATCTCTGAGGTTCCAAATTTCCAATAGTGTGCGAATTCCCAGATGTTTTTCCCGAGGAGTTGGCGGGAGTACCTCCCGAGAGGTAGGTTGAGTTTCGGATTGATTTGGTACTGGGGGCGGCACCAATTGCCAAGGCACCTTATCGCCTTGCGCCTTCGGAGATGCAGGAGTTATCCTCACAGCTGCAGGAGCTGTTGGGGAAGGGGTTTATCAGGCCGAGTAGCTCGCCGTGGGGAGCCCCGATTCTTTTTGTCAAGAAAAAGGATGATTTACACCGGATGTGCATTGATTACCGGGAGTTGAACAAGTTGACGGTCAAGAACCGTTACCCACTTCTGAGGATCGACGATTTGTTCGATCAGTTGCATGGGGCGTCTTGGCTTTCCAAGATCGATCCGAGGTCTGGGTATCATCAGATGAGAGTACGCGAGGAGGATATCCAGAAGACGGCCTTCAGGACACGTTACAGGCACTATGATTTTGTGGTGATGCCTTTCAGGCTCACCAACGCACCAGCAACGTTCATGGATATCATGAACCGGGTGTGTAGGCCCATGTTGGATCGTTCAGTGATTGTGTTCATCGACGATATTTTGGTGTATTCGAGGTCCAGAGAGCAGCATGAGGAACATCTGAGAGAGATTTCGGGTATACTGAGATCGGAGAGGCTCTATGCCAAGTTCTCTAAGTGTGATTTCTAGTTACGAGAGGTCCAGTTTCTGGGACACCTCGTTAACCAGAATGGTATTTTGGTCGATCCGGCCAAGATTGAGGCAGTTATGAGATGGGAGGTGCCGAGATCCCCCACCGAGATCAGGAGTTTTCTGGGACTGGCCGGATACTATCGGAGATTTATCAGAGATTTCTCCACGATTTCCATCCCTCTCACCAGTTTGACCCAGAAGGGCGTTGCATTTACTTGGGGTCCCGAGCAGCAGACCTCATTTGAAACCCTTCACCAGAGATTGTGCGAGGCTCCCGTGTTGGCCCTTCCGGAGGGAATGGAGGATTTTGTAGTTTATTGCGATGCATCTATTACGGGCATAGGTGCGGTACTGATGCAGAGAGGGCACGTGATAGCGTACGCATCGAGGTCGTTGAAGCCTCATGAGACGAGATATCCCACCCACGATCTGGAGCTGGGGGCAGTGGTGTTTGCCCTCAAGATCTGGCATCACTATCTATACGGGGTTCGGTGTACCATATACACGGACCACAAGAGTTTGAAGTATCTTATGGATCAGCCCAACCTTAACATGAGACAGAGGAGATGGTTGGATGTGGTGAAAGATTACGACAGCGAGATCCTGTATTATCCGGGCAAGGCTAATGTGGTAGCCGACGCCTTGAGCCGTAGAGCAGATAGTACCCCGATCCGAGATGTGTGTATGAGGATGACAGTGATGACTCCAGTCTTAGATATCATTCGAGAGGCCCAGGTGGAGGCCGTGAGACCGGAGAACCGCAAGCGGGAGCGGGTGATTGGGCAGGTGTCCAAGTTTGTGACGGACAGTAGAGGACTTATGACCTTTCAGGGGAGGATTTGGGTGCCCTGTACGGGCGGAGCTCGACATACACTGTTGGAAGAGGCGCATAGATCGAGATTCTCGATCCATCCCGGGGCCACTAAGACGTATTTGGACCTAAGAGGGATTATTGGTGGCCCTGTATGAAGAGCGATGTTGCGTGGGTAGTCGAGAGGTGCTTGACCTATCGCCGGGTTAAGGCCGAGCACCAGCATGCTCATGGCATGTTGCAGCCACTGGAGGTTCCCCAGTGGAAGTGGGAACAAATTTCTATGGATTTTATCACCAAGTTGCCGAGGACCGCGCGGGGTGTTGACGCGATTTGGGTGATTGTGGACCGGTTGACGAAGAGCGCTCACTTTATTGCTATTAGTGAGAGCTCTTCTACAAAGAAGCTGGCAGAGGTATATGTGAGAGAGGTGGTAGCTCGGCATGGGGTGCCGATATCGATAGTGTCAGATCAGGATGTGCGATTTACTTCCAGATTCTAGAAGAAGTTCCATGAGGAGTTGGGTACACGATTGCATTTTAGCACAACCTACCACCCACAGACAGATGGACAGAGTGAGCAGACAATCCAGACGCTCGAAGACATGCTTCAAGCATGTGTTATGGACTTCAGTGGAAGTTGGGACACATACCTACCTCTGGCTGAGTTTTCTTACAACAACAGCCACCATTCCAGTATCAGCATGCCTCCTTTTGAGCTCCTTTATGGGAGGAGGTGTCGGAACCCCATCTGTTGGGGAGAGGTAGGGCATCGAGTGATGGGTGGTACTGAGATAGTGCTCAAGACGACCGAGCAGATTCAACATGTCAGACAGAGATTACTGACGGCTTAGAGTCGTTAGAAGAGTTACGTGGACAGGTGACGATCCGAACTCGAGTTTCAGGTTGGAGATTTCGTTCTCCTGAGGGTATCCCCATGGAAAGGGGTAATACGTTTCAGGAAGAGGGGCAAGCTGGGACCCCGATACATCAGTCCTTTGAGGGTGACCGCTAGAGTGGGTAAGGTAGCATACCGCTTGGAGCTACCTACGGAGTTGAGCCAGATCCATAACACCTTCCACGTGTCTTAGTTGAGGAAGTGTGCGGCCGATGAGACGACAGTAGTGCCACTTGAGGACATTCAGGTGGATACGAGCCTGAATTATATCGAGAGACCGATCACGATTATGGATCGAAAGGTGAAGGTTTTGAGGAACAAGGAGGTGCCCCTGGTTGAGGTTCAGTGGCAACATCGGAAAGGGTCCGAGATGACTTGGGAGCCGGAGTCCGAGATGCGAGAGCAGAATCCGGAGCTATTTGAGGAGCATGACTTCGGGGGCGAAGTCTGATTCTAGTGGGGGAGAATTGTAACATCCGGATTCCAGGTATTATATGTTAAGTGTTTATTTTGAGATATGTGGAGTGATTTGACGAGTTGGTCGTCGAGTAGAGTCGCGACTGGTGACGCGGATTAGTGAGCGGACTCGACGAGTCCGTGAGCTGACTCTCCGAGTCAGCGCTGCTGAATGAAACCCTAATTTCTCGGGCTTGTGGCCTATTTAAAGGCCCTTATGGCCTCCCTTTACGGCCACCTTCCCCAGAGAGAAACCCTAACCTACCCTTTTCGTTGTAGAGAGAGAGAGAGAGAGACTATCTTGAGCATTCTTGAGCATTTTGGAGGAGAGATTGGAGGAGTTTGGTGGATCCATCCAAGAGGAGGCTGTGGATCTTGCATTCTTCTGTTATTTGCTGATATTCAGAGGTGAAAAGCTCTCATCTTGGCCTCTTGTTCATTAGATCTCATTTTTGGGGAGCTTTTAGGGTTTTCTCTCAAACATGTTATATTCTTGATCTTTTTGAGCATGATTTGAGGTTAGAACCTCAGATCTGGACTAGAGGGGACCTTGAGGGTCCAAGGATCTGAGCTTTATCGAGTTAGAGGCAGATCCCCATGCATGTGACCTTTCTTGGAGCTTGTGATGACATTTTGGGGCATGGATGCCATGCATGGTCATCAAGATCGGACCTTTACGTGACTTTTGGGTATTAGGAGGCTAGATCTAGAGGTTAGAGTTGCAGATCTGACCTCAGACGTGCATATAAGACATCCAGATGAGTCAACTCGCTGAGTCTATGCGAAGACTCGACGAATCAGGTTGCCCCGCGATTCGTGACCCAGTGGTAACCCGTCGAGTTGGGAGGTTAACTCGACCAGCCGTATGAGACACTTAGAAGGATTCAGAGGTTACGAGTGGACTCGGCGAGTCACCCGAGTGCACTCGGCGAGTCAGGTCAACTATGGTGGTTGACTCATATTGACTTCCATGTCTTGAGAGTAAGGTAGTTAGGAACATTGAGACCAGGGAGGGTAAAATAGTCTTTTACCCTCCTGTGAGCATAGAAGGGTTAGTCTAGCTTCTTGAGGACCAATATTAATTAGGGATAATTATTATGTGCTAGGCGGAGGCTAGACTGGTGGGTAGAGTTCGAGATTCCGAGTTCGAGGATTTCCTTTTTTGCTAGCTTGCGAGGTGAGTCTTCTCACTATACTTACCTTGAGTGGTAACTTATGTGTGACCAGAGGGTCTTATGTGACTGAGCTGTGTATTGAGATATCCTGCTATTTGTTTTGTGATATGCTTACTGTGTATTATATAGAGCTGTTGAGTTGAGGGACCAGAGGGTCCATCTGAGATGTGGGTCCGGAGGGTCCCACTGAGACACATTGACCGGAGGGTCTTATTGAGATATAGCCTCGAGCGGCTGATGTGCCGTGTGTGGTATTTCGGGGAACTCACTAAGCTTTATTCTTACCGTGTTATGTGTTATGTGTTTTAGGTAGTTCCGAGGATCGCGGCAAGGCACCGGCATGATTTGTACACACTGGCGGGAGATTGTTTTTATGATTCTGGGATTGTGTTTTACTTGTTGACATTGAGACATATGTGATTTTGAGAATTATGAAATGAGTTTTACTGTGTTTGAAAATGAAAATTTTGTTTGAAAATTTACGCCGTTACATTCCTCTTCTTGAATGAACTCCAAAATGGCCTCAAATACACTCTTTAAGCTCAAAATACCCTCTCTAATGGTATTAGGGTTTTCCAGAGATGTTGAAGGTGAAAGAGGCTGATTAGGGTAAGGCTCAAATGAGATAAGGATGCTTTTATAGGTGTCAAGTCCAAATTTTAGGGTTTTCAGTCTGACCCTCGTATGCTCAGCGTACATTCTCGTACGCCCCGCGTACGAGGCTGCGCACCCCGATCCGAACTTCGCTTATACGCTTCGCGTTCTCCCAGCTATGCCTCGTGTAGCTCCTTCTCCTTCGGTATGCCCTGCGTACCATCTTGGTATGCCCAACGTACTAGGGCTTTTCCCAAAAGTCCAATTCTTCCGAAGGCTATAACTCACCCGATACAACTCCGATTCCGCCCATTCATATATCCATAGAAAGATATCAAGACGCTTAATGCTATTATAAATTCTTGCCTGCCATAAAACGTCCCGAACCAAAAATCCTCTTCCCGAAAGACTTGCGCTGACAAATTACCAAAATACCCTTTGATCCAAAACACGAACCGAACACCCGGTTCACTTCTAATACATCACCTGCACCCAAATGGGAGTAGATCTTACCTTCCTAAGAGCCATAATCCTTATAATTACCGACCTTCGAGCCACAGCCTCAGACTGAGAGTCAATTCGGAACAGGGCGTTACAAGGCATTTGGAAAATTAGAACACGTGAATATTATAGCATATGCAATTGATCTTATACCCAAAGCATATGGGATACGATTCATAATGTCTTACATAAAGACATGATACTTGACCAGTCCCTTGCTATAATATTTCCATATAAAATTTTTCAATGTTGCAACATTTGAACATGATATTCATATATATACTCATGACTAACTTTGATTAATACTTCAATCTAAATTTTTAGATTTGAAATAAAGTATAAGTATCCTCTCCCTTACTATAGCGAAACAATTTTCCAAATTCTGCAACTTTGCAATTTAAAACTTTGTTTCTTACAAATAGCATTGCTAACTCGCAATATTTAATGTAATAATTATGCTCCCACTATCATAGCCATGATTTGTTACTAGCATAACATTTATGCTCCCACTAGCTTTGACATGTATCCAGAATCATCTGGATTTCTAGAAATCAATACTTATTGAGTTTCTTTCCAAAGTTCAGACTTCTGATACGAGATGCTTCGATAAGTCTTTATCTAAGCTCATACACATTTTATAAGAAAGCTCATGTGTGTCTAAACTATTACAGAACTTACAGCAGTAAGTTCCGAATGTTCGGACTATTTGCCATTTCTCACAATTCGAACTATGAAGAGGGATGCCGTAATCATAATCGAATTTAAGAACACAATTAACACAACTGCTATCTTCTCAAGATCTACTTAGTGAAAGTGTTTCCTCACAATAATTTTCATGAATTGGAGAGAAACCTTATGCCACTTAGATTTTATGGTGTATGTGTTCCTATCCATGTGAATCTGTTATTTCCAACCATTATCATAAGACAAGGTCTATGACAAATTCAAACTCATATGGACTGAAATTGTTTAATCTTAATTTCTTACCATCTAGTAGCACAAGGGCCTACCATTGCTTCCAAGTTGCTGTGCAGCTCACCCCTATCGATCAATGTACTTCCATTGACCAAGGCGCTTTGCCTTATGAAATCAAATAAGAACTCATAGAACTCACATGCATAGTAAAATTAAACGGAATGGGCACATAAACAAGAATATGTCAACACGATAGGTTGCAAACCTCAAGTCGTGTGCTAGTGATAAACAATAGGTTTATTATTTATTAGTTCTTGAAACTTTTCAAGGTCTTTAAGACTCCCACTGACCTCTTGACATATAAGATTCTCTGTCAAGAAACATTCCTTGATAAACAAATATCCAAGAGTTAGTGCGGATTCTTATCAAGAATGACACTTCATGTAATTGGTCTTAGTTGGTCTTTGTTTTATCCAAAACATCACAACTACCAATCTGAAAAACCTATTTAAGATATGTCACCGAAGACATAATCTCGGAGCATGACTCTAAGATTCAATTTTTTGAACGATGTACGACACATCTTCTTGATTTAACCATTTCAACAATTCCTGATTCCCCTTCTTAGCCATACAAGTGTACTAAGGTTTCATTAGATGATCAATTGTGACATGGTCCTACAATCATTAGGATGATCATAAAACACGATACTCAAGTACTCTCCTTTCCTTTCAGATTGGAGAAACTTTTATCTTTCTGCCTGATTGATTCTTCTTATTCGTTCTACTATACATTGAAACTTTTCAATGATTCATAATTATAATTAATCTTGTAAGCATAACCATGTTTGCTAAACTTTTAGTATCATGACGAATGGTCTTATCGTTCTTTGTGGTGGACCTGGGATGGTGCACAATAATTTGTACTCGATCCCCTAGTCCTTCACTTGACTCACATATACATTTGAATAAGGAATTAGTCTTAATTTCCCAAAGACGAAGGTTCTCATTCATCACACAATAAAAGTTGCATGATTCCAAGTTTCTGTCCAATTGAAACTTGGTGATGAGACTCTTTCCTTATTTGGTAAATTTCTGACACTACCAGAAACGATATTACTAAGAATCATATCCATTCACAACATTGCTAAAACATAGAAATATACAAACATCAATTTTCACAAATACCATTGCAAGGATAATATAAAATAAGATAAAAACAAAATTTTTCTTTATTTATAAAATTGCGGAAAATCTTGTCCTTACAATGCGAGTACATAAGAAAACTATGTTTCTAACTATTCCAAAGAAATATATCATAACTCCTAAGTACCAGCTTAAAAATCCGATCACCGAACCATGCGATCGAAATCCATCTCTTTGCAATCGGACTTAACATGCTCTTCCTTTCTTTTCTTTGATTCTACAAAACATCAAAATGCAATCTTATCACATCATGTATTGAGAATCTACAAATAGGAACTTAATAGAGTTAGATAGTGGACTTACCTGAAGCAGAGTCAAACACCTTGACTTTAGCATCCTTGCGATCCTTCAGGTAGATACGACAGCTTCGCATCCAATGCCCCTTCTCTTGGCAGTAGAAACAAACAGACTCTTTCGAAATGGCACACGGAACAATTCCAGACTTAGCCTTTCTCTTTACCATCTGGTCAAACAGTTTGACCTTGGCTAATCCCTTTCCATTGTGAAGAGAAGACTTTTCTGGACTTCCAATATTTCCATTGTCAATGTCCATGGAAGTGTGGGAAGTAGATCTTCCAATCAAATTTGATTGACCAGTGCGCCAAATTATTGCTGATTCAGCGGCAATAAACAAATAGGTTAGATCAATTAGGGTCATGTCGTGGTCTCCCATATAGTAGTTCTTAATGAACCCACTATATGACTTAGGAAGTAATTGAAGAACCAAGTCAACAACCAGCTTCCTTGGGAACATGACACCCAACATTCCTAGCCTGTCAATATATAGCTTTATGTCCAAGACGTGAGCACATATAGACTTTCCATCTTCGTGTTTACTTGCCATTAGGGCTTGAGTGACCTTGAACTTTTCAAGTCTTCGAACACATAGGTTAGGGAGAATAATTGGATGGGGTGGAGGAGGTGAAGTATGATATTGAGGAATATCATCTTCATGTGGAAAGCTTTTTCCAAAAGATTCGGGAAGACCATAGTTGTCAGTAATAGACATCTACAAGGGAGAAATTCAAGTTAGTTGATTTAAGTCCTTAATATAACACCCAAAATGAAATATTAAGGCTAGGCCCCAACACAATATTCTACAATTCGGAAGAGGGATGCCGTAATCCAATTACAAAATATTTGAAGGTAGGTAAATGACAATTTACCAATTTCCACCATGAAAAACGAAAATGAATATTAGGTTTTAAATGAATTGAAATTCCTAGATTCTTTTAAGATTCATTGAACTTTTCAATGGCATGTTTAATCTCGATTATGCCCTTCAAGTTTGTGACTGGGATACCGAGGATCACAAATAAGGTGTGGATAACCATGCAAATTAGCTTGGTACTCTCGATGTCATTAATCACCCAATCAATATGCCAGTTAACCAGACACGCTTCATTGATCAATGATAATTTACGAGCTATCCATTGCAATCCTACATTAGTCTATATTAGTGTGCCGGTTAACCACACACGCTCCACTAACTGACCAATAAGGTGCAATGTGCAATTTCATGGGTTGACATCAAATTCACATTTTTCCTAAAGTAACTAAGATTGGGATTTTATAAAGTGTTTAATTACTTTGTATTTCATTATACTTTTAATGAGGATTTAAGTGTCCTATCAAAACCGTTCGGCTAACGAACCTTCACTGGTCAAGGGTGCGGTGGGTAAGAGTAGATACCCAATGACGGTCATTTTACAAGCCGCTTCCTTAAACACTCCTTATATACCAGCTTCGTCAATGAGGTCTACTAACGGTAAGACTGACTTTTTACTTATACATATATAATATATTAAACCTTTTAATGTCATATAGTATAAGGGTGTATTTTACACTTTTAAAATACTAAGTGGTTTAATCTATTAATAAATTAAACTTTTAAATATATTAACTTTAAACCATATGATTATGGATTTATTAACTTTATCTATTAATTAAACATTTAATTAATTTAATAAAGTCCATAAGAGTGTAATTTGAACTATTCAAAGGAAACATCAAGGTTCTAAATGCAAAATTCAAAATTAAAACTATTTAATTAATTTTTAAGTTATGAACCCAATAGTTGCACATTTCCAAATTACAAGAGTTTTAGAATTCAATGTTTCATAATTGAGACTTTTCAATTTCCAAAACTTGAGGGCAAGTTTTGTAACTTTTGAAAACCTTTTGAATTCCAAACTTGATGACAAGTTTTGTAACTCTTTAAAACTTTTGGTTTCTATAACTTATAGATTTAATGTTTAATGAATGAGACTTTTCATGTTCCATAACTTGAGGACAAGTTATGAAACTCTTCAAAAAACATTTAGATCAAAATTAACTAACAAAATTACCATATAATTTTTCATTTACTAATTTGACCTAATTAACTAACATAGCAAGGCAATTCAAATCAAATAATACAAATAATCAACTTATTATCCTAAAATTTGATAATTGTCTCTTACTTGGATGAGGATAATCATCACCATATCAAGAAAAATGAATTTTATGATACAAAACAGTTTGTGGTGATGATCCTAATCCAAATTCTGTCCAAAAAAACTTGAAAAACTACAAACTGGGGATCCTACTCGTCGAGTTCATGGCATGGACTCGACGAGTTCATCACATATGATCAAACTCGTTGAGTTACCATATGGGACTCGACGAGTCCAACAGTCAGAGGAAAAAAAGTTCATTTTTCCAGCTTTGAAAATCAAACAATTACATCTATATAACAGAAAACACCCATGACTCTGATACCACTGTTGGGTTTTGGGTACTATAACACTCCTATGGTGCACATACAACCCTAATGCGTTGGATCTAAGTTTTATCTAATTATACATGCAACAAAATCATCCAAAGCATGAAACCTACAACTAGCATACAACTTGATATTTGAAACATAAAATCTAGTTAGAAGATTACCTCTTTGTTGTGGCTTGTAGAGTTTTGGCCTTTCAAGAGCTTAGCACCTCAAGTGTGATACATCAAATGGTTTACAAGACATCATGAACAAATGGAGGACAAATAAGAGAGAGGATAGAAATCACACTGAAATCGTCTAGGGTTCTCTTAGAACTCTTAGAGTACTCGGTGGCCATTTTGGAGTTTTAGGGGTTACATTTATAGTGTGGAATTCCTAGGGTTTCAACCTATAAACCCTAATTCATTCCTTGGGCCTTTAATCCAATAATCCATATGATATGCATTATGGACTAACACTTCATGGACTCTCAAATAAACTTAGTCCATCACTAATCAATCATGGATCATTGGCCCAAACCATATCTATCACTGATTTACATAATCAGCCCCCGTTAATTTAATAAGTCTCTTTTGATCACTAAATTAATTCCAAATTAATTCTTGATCAATACTAATTAAATAATATGATTTCTCAATTAATATATTATTCTTATAATATATTAAGAAATAATAAATAACCTCTTTCTCAAATATCCATCCTATCAAATTGCCCTGGTGAATGCAACACAAAATGGACCATGCTACTCTCGGGTCAAGTACATACCAATTATAGTTATGGGCTTAGACATCTAATCCAACAGTAAGGGTTATTTTAAAAGGAACCTGCCTTACATACAACCTTCCTAACACCAATATAAACCCCTAAGGGTTTAGAATTTCAAAATTCATATCATTCTAAGAACTTAGATTCAAAATTCGTCCTTCTCCTCTATTCTCCTCTATAGCTTCCAATTGCTAGGGTTTGGGTGTGAGACATTAGAGGCACGAGATGTATCGGGATCTGAAGATGTATCAGGATCTGAGGCTGAGTTATTGGTGGCCATGTATGAAGAGGGAAATAACATGGTTTGTAGAGCGGTGTTTGACTTGCAGGAAAGTCAAGGCCAAACACCAGAGACCCCACGACAAGATACAACCACTACCCATTACCATGTAGAAGTGGGTAGAGATCACCATGGATTTTATTACGAAGCTGCCTAGGACGATGCATGGAGTTGATTCCATCTGGATCAATATGGATAGATTGACCAAGAGTGCGCACTTCATACCTTTTACTTGATGGGTTTTGAGCATTACATCAATCCTATGGTGCACATGCAACCCAAAAGCTTTGGATCTAGGTTTTCTCTAATTGTACATGCAACAAAATTATCCAAAGCTATAAACCCTAATCTAGCATGCTTATTTCGAAATTTACATAATAAACAAGTTAGAATGATACCTTTCTTTGTAGCATTAAGATCTTCAACCTTTGAGAACTTAGCACCTCAAATGCGATGCCTCTAATAGATCACAAACACCAAAAGCAAGTTGGAAGAATATGAGAGAGAGGGAGAGGCACAAAATCGGCTGGAGATCCTTCTAGGGTTTCAAGTGGCCGATTTTTTGTCATGCCCACGGGTTCCTTATATAGCTGAGCAGTTAGGGTTTCAGTCAAAATCCTAATCCAGTTGCTTAGTCGCTAAGCAGCCCATATGATCCTTCTAGAAGGCCCCTATGGACGAATTCTATGTGGACTCCCACATGAATTTCGTCCTTGCCTCCCTTATGGATCCTAAGCCCAACTTTGTAACTATCTTATAATTATTGTTCCAGTCCCCTTAATTTAATTAATCTCTTTTGACCACAAAATTAATTCTAAATTAATTCTTGACCAATATTAATTAAATAATATGATTTCTCTTTTAATACATTATTCCTATAATATATTAATAAATCATAATTAAGCTCTTTCTCCATAATTCATCCAGTCAAGTTGTTATGGTGAAGGCAACCCAAAAGGACCATGCTACTATCGCGTCATACCAAATATAGTTATGGGCTTCAACACCTAATCCAACAGTATCCCACTTGGATAAGTCTAATAACTATAAATGCAAGTAAGACTTCAAAATATGATTAGCAATCGTAGCTCTCAAAAGCCGCTGTCAAACTCTGACACGTCCTATAGATAAGGGATCATGTAGTCCTCCGTTCTCAAGATATCATGTGGACAATTACATGGAACATAGTCATACTTATTTCCTAACAGTTTGTTTCCTGATTTCTGATTTGTCTGGCATGGAACTTAATTGAACGCATCAATTTAGTCCTGACCGGGCCCGACACATAAGTCAACACAAAATCATCGAGGGGCCCAAGATATCGCTTTTAATCCTCTTAGGATGAAAGAAACAGATAACTTCGATTTATATGCCTGTACTATTTACTCATTAAATCATACACAACAATACGTTTTATAACATCAAGTTACTGATGCGTTTACGCATTATCAATGCATAACCAACTCGCAAACAACAACTCATATATCTAGGTTTAAAAACTATATGATATTATCATCTCACAATCACTCGTGATTAAATTCCATGAAGTGATTCATGTTAGCGCGGGTTTAATCCAATACTCAAATCTTATTTCAAAAGCACTCATGAACGTTGCAACAAACTTTTTCTATGTCTAAACGCTTTAGACAATCTACAAGCCAATTCATGACAGTCTTGCCTCAATACATACTTCCAAAGTATGATCGACTGTGGATAGTTTAAATAATCTTATTATTCAGGAAGTCAAAACATGCAAAGTGAAACAATAGTAAACAATTGACACACGACAATAACATTACTTATAAATAAAACACCATTATTTAATCATCAAATGTCAATTACATTTTATCTATTACAAGTTTCTAAATAGCTATCTAATCACTAAAACTAATATCGTCCTTAGCCCGATACTCCTAGCATGCTGCAAGTGCTTAACCCTACTCAGTCCCTTCATAAGGGGCTCTGCTGGGTTATCCTATGACGATACCCTCTTCACTACGAGGAGTCCTCTTCTACTCGATGTCTAATGAAATGATATTTTCTGTCGATGTGCCTGGATCTGCCATGATCCCTTGTTTCCTTGGTTAAGGCGACCGCACCTTCGTTATCACAGAAAATCTCCATAGGCTCCTTTATGGAGGTACAACTCCAAGGTCTCCAATGAAGTTCTTTAGCCATATTTCCTCCTTCGACGCTTCGCTCGCTGCTATGTACTCTGATTCGCATGTTGAATCAACTACGGTCTCCTGTTTGAAACTTTTCCAAGTTACTGCTCCTCCATTTAGGGTAAATACCCAGCCCGACTGAGAGCGGAAATTATCTCGGTCGGTCTGAACACTGGCATCACTATACCCTCACACTATAATTTCATCACTCCCACTGAGGATAAGAAACCAGTCCTTAGTCCTCCGCAGGTACTTAAGAACGTTCTTTACCGCAGTCCAATGTGCTCTACCAGGATTCCCTTGATATCTACTGACCATGCTCAAAGCGAAGGCCACATCAGGGCGAGTACACGTCATAGCATACATGATCGATCCAACAGTGGAAGCATAAGGTACTTGGCTCATTTCTGCAATCTCAGCTTTAGTACTCGGGCTTTGAGTCTTACTCAGCTTGGTATTGCTTTAGATTGGTAACTCCCCTTTCTTGGAATTCTCCATGCTAAAACGTTTCAGCACTTTGTCCAAGTAAGTACTTTGACTAAGTCCTATTAGTCTTTTACTCCTATTTCTCAATATCCTTATCCCCAGAATATAAGCAGCTTCTCTGAGGTCCTTCATAGTGAAGCACTTCCCAATCCAGGACTTAACCTCCTGCAGGGTTGGGACGTCGTTTCCTATGAGCAGTACGCCATCTATATATAATACGAGAAAGTTAACTATACTCCCACTAGATTTGACATATACGCATGACTCATCCTCGCTTCTCGAGAAACCAAACTCTTTGACTTTATCATCAAAACAAAGATTCCATCTACGAGATGCTTGTTTCAATCCATAGATGGATTTCTCAAGCTTACACACTCTATTAGGGTGTCTGCATAAACAAAAACCCTCTGGCTGACTCATGTAAACATCTTCAGCCAAATTTCCATTTAGGAAAGTAGTTTTGACATCCATTTGCCATATTTCATAATCATGAAATGCAACTATGGCTAGCATCACCCTTATAGACTTGATCTTCGCTACTGGTGAGAAGGTCTCATCATAGTCAACTCCAGGAGTTTGAGTAACGCCCTTCGCAACCAATCGCGCTTTATATGTGTGTACTTTCCCATCCATGTCGGTCTTCTTCTTAAAGATCCACTTGCACCCGCCCATTTTACGACCTGGTATATTGTCAACCAAGTTCCAAACTTGATTGTCATACATGGACTGAATCTCGCTGTCCATCTCCTCTTTCCATTTCGCAAACTCCGGGCCTGCCATGGCTTCCTTGTAGTTGTTAGGTTCATACAAATTTATTAGCGTACTATCACTAATAAACGTATCACCTTCAGTAGTAATATGGAAACCATAAAACTCAGGTGGAACGCTAACTCTACTGGAACGTCTCAGAGGTAAGGACTCGTCAACTGGTTCAATAGGAGTTTCCTCCTCGGGTTGATCGCTAGTGTTAGAGGTTCCTTCATCGCTTGACTCTTGTAGCTCTTCAAGATCAATTGGGCTCCCACTGTCCTCTTGGAATATGAGTTCTCTCCCTCGAAAAACCCCTCTCCTCGCAATGAAGACAACATTGTCCTTCGGTCTATATAAGAGATATCCAAAGGATTTCTGTGAATAGCCGATGAAAATACATCGCTCACTACGAGGTTCGAGCTTGTCGTGAGTCTCTCGTCTTACGAAAGTCTCGTAACCCCAAACATTGATATGTGACAACGAGGGAACTTTCCCTGTCCAAATCTCGTGAGGTGTTTTGGCAACCTTCTTAGTTGGGACTAGATTAAGGATATGGGCGGCAGCCTCTAAGGCATACCCCCAGAATGAGATAGGTAACGAAGATCGACTCATCATGGAACGAACCATGTCCAACAAGGTTCTATTGCGCCTCTCAGCCACACCATTCAAATGTGGTGTTCTACGCGGCGTCAATTGTGAAACAATTCCACATTCCTTTAGATAGTCATGGAACTCAATACTAAGATACTCACCACCTCGATCAGATCGAAGCATCTTTATCTTCCTGCCCAGCTGATTCTCTACTTCTTGCTTAAACTCTTTGAACTTTTCAAAGGTTTCTGACTTGTGCTTGATTAAGTAGATATACCCATATCTGCTATAATCATCGGGAAAAGTCACATAAACGTGGTTTTCATTCCTTGTGGTAGATCTAAAGGCCCCACATACATCCGTATGTATGAGATCCAATAAACCCTCACCATTTTCACAAGTACCAGTGAAGGGTGACTTGGTCATCTTTCCAAGCAAACAAGACTCGCACGTGTCAGTGGCCCTAAGGTCAAATGACTCCAAGACTCCATCCTTTTGGAGTTGGGCTATGCGTTTCTTGTTGACATGTCCAACACGACAATGCCACAAGCATGCTTTGTCCAAACCATTGGACGAATCGATATGCAACACATTATTTCCTAAGTTGTCTACAACCATCACAGTTTCATATATACCATTAGAAGGCAAAGCTTCAAAATAGAAAGTACCATTCAAGAAAGCATTAATAGAACCAATTTCATTAATAAATGAAAATCTAAAACCTTGTTGATACAAACGAAAATAAATAATGTTTCGTGTCATTTCTGACGAGTAGCAACAATTATTCAACTCTAAGCCTAACCCACTACTAAGTACTAAAGAATAAACTCCAATCTTGGTGACAAGCGACGCTTTCCTATTCCCGATGATCAAGTTCATCTTCCCATGCTCCACATCCCTACTTCTTCTTAGACCCTGCAAATCAGAACAAATGTGAAAACCACATCCTGTATCGAGGACCGAAGACATAGCATACAATGAGCTATTAGATTGAATAGTATAAATACCTGCGAAGGTGGGCTTCATCTTCCCATCCTTGATATCTTGCAGATACTTCGGGCAGCTTCGTTTCCAATGCCCTTTGTCGTGACAGTGGAAGCACTATGCATCCTTTGGATTAGAGGAAGGAGTAGCAGTACCAGCTTTGGACCCACTAGAAGAGGATCCATCATAGGTCTTTCCCTTGTGGCTCTTAGAAGGAGCCTTCCTCTTCTTCCTTTTCCCTTGTCCAATTGCCAAGATAGGGGCAGCAGTAGTAGGAGTAGAAGCAACATATTTTCCTTTCAGACTACTCTCAATAGTCCTTAGCAGGCCCTGAAGCTTGCTTAGAGTGACCTCCTCCTTGTTCATATGATTGGTCATACAAAACTGATCATAACAAGGAGGCAAAGAGTGTAAAATGATATCTATGGCCAACTCCTCGTTGAAGTTTACATTCAAATTTAGCAAGCGGTCCACAAACCTTTGCATTTTCTGCAAGTGGGCCATGATGGACTCTCCATCCTTCATTTTGGTAGTGATCATCGCGACGATGATCTCATACCTCTCCTGCCTAGCACTTTGATGGTACCTTTCCATCAAATCTTGGTGCATCTCGTATGGATAGTAGTCCTCTTAGGACTTTTGGAGTTAAACAGTCATTGTTGCGAGCATGATGCAATGCACCTTTGTTGCGTCCCTTTCATGGGTTTCGTATGCATCAATTTCATGAGTTTGGGTTAACCTCCTTCATCTCCTTGTCGAGAACATACTCTTTGTCCTCGTAGTGGGTGACCATGCGAATGTTGCGAATCCAATCATTAAAGTTGGATCCATCAAAGATCACCCTCCCACACAAGTTCATGAGTGAGAATGAGCCAGAAGGGGTTGAGCCAGAAACGTTGTTGTTTGGAGTACACATTTGAAAAAGAAAAGAGACAAAGTTTAGATTAGATAAGAATCCCCAATTTAACACCCAAATGAGAAATTAGGGCTAGGACCCAACACAACTATTTACAATTCAGAAGAGGGATGCCGTAATCTAATTGCAAATAATTTGAAGGTGGGTAAATGACAATTTACCAATTTCCACCATGAAAAACGAAAAAGAATATTAAGTTTTAAATGAATTGAAATTCCTAGATTCTTTTAAGATTCATTGAACATGTTTAAATCTCGATATGCCCTTCAGGTTTGTGACTGGGATACCAAGGATCACAAACAAGGTGTGAATAACCATGCAAATGTTCTTGGCACTCTCGATGTCATTTATCACCTAATCAATATGCCGGTTAACCACACACACTCCATTAATCTATAATAAACATCGAGCTACCCTTTGCCACCCTTGCTAGTCCCAAATTAGTGTGCCGGTTAGCCACACACGCTCCACTAACGACTTAGCAAGGCGCAAAGTGCAATTTCATGAAATAACATCATTTTCACATTTTTCCTAAAGTAACTAAGATTGAGAATTTATTAAAAACATTTAGTTACATTATATAATCATTATACTTATTAATGAGGAATTAGTTTGTCCTATCCTAGCCGTTCGGCTAATGACCCTCCACCAATCAAGGAAGCGGTGGGTGAGAGTGAACACCCATTCAACCGCCATTTTATAGGCAATTTCCTTATACCCCCCTTATAAATCGGCTTCGTGAAATGAGGCCTACTAACGGTAAGACTGACTTGTCTTATACATATATATAATTATTAATCTTTTAATATTACAATAGTATAAGGGTTGAATTTTAAACTTTTAAACTCTAGGGTTTAAAATTTAAATATTTCAAAATTAAAACTTTTTAATCAAAATTTAAATTCCAAAACTTGAGTGCAAGTTTTGAAACTTTTCAAAACCTTTCTAGATCAAATTTAAACAAATTAAATTAATCATATAATTTATAATTATCTAAATTTGACCTAATCCAATTTCCTTTTATTGTGGCAAGATAATTACAAATTAAAATTTACAAAGAATTAGTTTATCACATAATCTAGTAATTATCTTAAATTTTAACCATTATCTTTCAATTAGATTAAGATATTCATTACCATAACAGATAAAAACGAATTTTAATCAGAAAAACAATTTATGGTAATTATCCAAATCTAAGTTAAGCCAAAATCCCGAAAATATGCACTCTGACTCGCCACCACGTCGTGGAAAGATATGCCACATCGTGGCCATCAGGCAGAGGCAAAATTTTCGACTTTTCAGCTCATAACAATTAAGCTATGCATCAAATACAATAGAAAAATGACCTATGTTCTGATACCACTGATGGGTTTTGAGCATTACATCAATCATATGGTGCACATGCAACCCTAAAGCTTTGGATCTAGGTTTTCTCTAATTGTACATGCAACAAAATTATCCAAAGCTATAAACCCTAATCTAGCATGCTTATATCGAAATTGACATAATAAACAAGTTAGAATGATACCTTTCTTTGTAGCTTGAAGATCTTCAACCTTTGAGAACTTACCACCTCAAATGCGATGCCTCTAATAGATCACAAACACCAAAAGCAAGTTGGAAGAATATGAGAGAGAGGGAGAGGCACAAAATCAGCTGGAGATCCTTCTAGGGTTTCAAGTGGCCGATTTTGCCATGCCCAAGCACTATAAGAAAAATGGGTATCAAAGACTGACATAATCAGTCGTTGATGGTCAATAATCAGTCTCTGATGAGAATCAGGGACTGATTTAGCTAGTCCCCAGCTAGTCCCCGAGACCTAGTCTTAGATTGTTGATTTTTTATGTATCTAGGACTGAAACTCAGCCTCTAATTCATCAAAGTAGTAAAGACAGAAAATCAGTCTTAGATAATCTTTTATTCAGTCTCTAATTTGTTTTCTTCAAATCCCCAATTTGATGTTATATCAGTCCTTGATACTATTTTTCAGGGACTAAATATCAGCCCTTTATCATATTAGTCTTTGATAATGTCATTTGGTATTGAATATCAGTCTTTTAAACTATCTAGTTTATTCTATAATATTATTTTTCAATGACTGAATAATAGAAACTTAAGATAATAAATAGAAAACAAAAAACATTACTTGAATTAAAATTTATCTTGTCTTACAACAACATTCAAAATATTTAAAACAAAAATATCTTCCAAACTAACTAAACATACCCATTAATACTCATAAAACACATGCCCTAAACTCATATGATTTGGTGATACTTTCGCAGAAACTGCATGGTGATTTAGAATCTTTAGGTGTACATGAACCAACAAGTAGGAAACTTCTCTTGTGGTGGCTCTACATGAAAGTTCTTCCCGTATTTCAACAAAGACCCAATTCAAAATCTTGAAAACCCCACAAATTTGTAAAAGAATTAAAGGAAAATAGAATATCAATTATGCTAAAAAAAAGAGGAATTAAACATGCCAATTTCAAAAACATGTGTACTTGTTAAAATGTGGGCTTTATGAAGTTGTAACACTTTGGGTTGGGATTACAGTGATCTGCAACAAAAAAAATTAAAGTCCCAAACATGACATGATATCACATCAAATAGGATTTTATAGAAGGGTACTCGTATACACAATAAAATGGTCCTATGGTTTAAATTTTTTTCGACTGAAAATCTAACTATTTCAAAATTTGTGGAAATAGTCATTTACATCCAGATTCGTTATGGGTTTTGGTCCCCGTTAAACTTGAAAATGACTAATGTGCCCTTTACATTATTACTTTTCTTATTCTTTTTATTTGTTTGAAATAAAAATGCTATTATTAAATAAAATGGATCTTATATTCCTTACACCCACAAATAACACACTAAAAAATATGATTTTGATCAATATAATAAAATAGTATTTAAGACCAAAAAAATAAATCGTCTATGGCCTAATGGTTTATCTTAAAGTATATCAAATATTATATGATAATGTTATAAACAATTATTAAGTTAGGATATTAAAATGATAATGATATGAACTAAAAAAATCAAAATATTAAACGATCATTTGAAATTTATATATAAATCAAAATTTATATATAAATAAAAGGGTATAAATGAAAATGTTATCACCATGTTAAGCTGTTTGTTTCATTAAAATTTTAAAGTATAAAAATATAACTAAAAACAATTAAAGATTGTATTAATCCAACAACCAACATATTAAATCAGTCTTATCATCGTTCATAAAGAATTTGTATCGTGTGAATAGATTCACCCTTGCAGAAATAGAACTAGTTTCAGAAAATCATGGGAAGCATACCTTAAACTGCTGACATGGATCCTTCAACACAAGGTTTTTGTGTTCACAAAGAGCAATGTAAACCTAATAAAGTTTTTACGTGCTTTGGCATGCTAGGCTCTATTATCCCTCGTAAGCTTATCCACATGTGTAGAACCTCAACGAAAGTTCTTTGTACTAAAATCTAACCACAAGAAAAAAAATAAATAAAAACAGAAAAAGAAAAGATATATATCATAAAACAGAATTACAAAGAGAAAAAGGAATTAACCTTAGTTCTCACTTCACATACTTTTCCTCCATCTTGTATAACAAAGCCAGAAAAAATAGAGACAACTCTTATGTCAGTTTGAAATGATATGTAGAAACAAACAACAAAGATGAGAAGCACAAATGCAAGATGAATAATCAAAAGAACATCACTGATAGCCAAATATTGTTATTGATTTGCATTAGTGTTCTCGACTAACTTTGTGCTAAACTTACTGTTTGTTGACGGTCTAGATGAAAGGACAACCCCAGAAAGATTTCCAAACAACACCAATTCCCACCTTCATATGAGTCATGTCCTGAAACCTAGAACACCTGATGCATTCAAAATACTTCAAAGGGTTTAGCCTAGAATGAATACACAAAATACCACAAAGTGAATAAATCTAGCACATTGCAAATATCAATAATATAATTGTAAGATACAAGTATGATTAAGAAAATTAAACCTCATTTGTTTGGAACAGAAAATCTTGGTATGCCCAAATGTTGTTCGAGGTAAAAAAAACTATTACTATATGTCCAAAACCTTGCAAATGGGTTAAGAATTGGGATTTTTTTTTCAATGTGGTGTGGTGGTGAGGGGCGGTGGAAGGGCAGTCTATGTGGTTGATTTGGATGTTCTGTGATAGCAATGGATTGCCGCACTAAACCGCCGCTAATGGCGAGTTGTGGTGTGGTGGTGAGGATCGGGTAGATCGGAGATAGAGATGGAGAGTGAGAAGGAGATGAGAGATGATATTAGAAAGAGAGTGTATACCTTACTCCGACGTGAGTGATCGGCCTGGGTGGCGATGCAGTGCTAACCTTGTTGAAGCGTAGCGGATTGCGATTTCTAAGCCTAATTAAGGGTGTTCACCAATTTATGGGAAACCTAAAACCGGGAGGGGGAGAAAATCTGGGGGGAGTTCAAATTTTTTTGGGGGTACTTCAATTTTTGTTTGAAGGGGGTTGAAAATAACTGAAATATTTAAGCAGTTATATTTGAGATATAATATCTTTATAAAAAAATTGTATAAATTTTTCTTAATTTTAGGTACATCAGATTTTCAAATTTATACAATTTTATTTAGAATCAATTAAAAAAAAATAAAGATAAAAGCTTTTATAATAATTTTTTTGATATATATCCGCAGATGTTATTACGTAGCCAATTGTGTAGTTGGATAACTACAGAACTTGATTTTGTAGTCAATTTCGTATCTAGATAGTTAAACAATTTGATTATCTATCCAATTTCATAGTTGTTTAGCAATGGAATTCGATCATGTAGCCAATTCCATAGTTTTAGTCTTCCAATATAACTCTTTATTTCTTACTACTGGTCAAATATTTTTTTGAAATTAAAGTTAAGCTAAAGTAATAAATTGCTAAAAATCAATCATAATACTTAACTCATACCAAAAGTCACATTGACAAATGTATCATACACAAATGAAACATAAAAAATCATACACAAATGAATGAAACAAATAATTTCAAAATATTCACCATCATCGCCACATCGCCAATTAATCGCTCGAAAATATTCAACGAACTGAATACTATCATACTCGTCCCTACTTCGGGTACTAGATCTAAGCCCCATCCCTGATCCATTACCCGCTAAGGTGGGAATCCTCGATCTGTTCCGGTCGGGTCCTCATGGTAGTGGGGAATACTAGATCCCTTTGCATCCGTAGTGCTTGGTTCATAATAAGTTCTCCATAAATTGAAAATACAACACAAGTCTATCAGGGACAAAAAGCCAGTTCCTACTCATCTTCCCATACGCACAAAATTAGTGTTAGTCTATTTGAAACTGAAATTTTGTCTATGAAATGTTTTATCAAAATAGTATTTGTGACTGATACATCCGCTGATATATGGTATATATGACTAAATGATATGCCTCAAAGACTAGAATCCAACCCCTATTGATTTCTATACAAAGTCAAAAGTGGCTAGTCTATCCAAGACTGAATTTTAGACCTTAATAAGTTTTCTTCTATTAGGGACTGAAATTCAGTCTTTAGAAAGTTTCTCATCCAAATAACATATTAGTGTAGTTGTATTAGTAACTGAAATTCAGTCCCTAATAAGTCTCACACACAATCAAAATCGACACAAATCTATCAGGGACTGAAATTCAGTCCCACATAGGTTTACCTTCAAAGTCAAAGTTGGCTTTTGGACTATTCGAGACTGAACTTCAATCCCCAATGTGTTTCCCACCAAACCTAAACTTAGGGCGGTTCAGTATTTGGATAAAACCGAATTGTCCAATTGGACAATTTGAATTGGACTATTTGGTTCAGATGTTTGGATTGGTTTTCGACAAAACCGAATTATTATTTTGGATTTCGGATTGGTTCTGGTTTATAAAATATGAACTGAATAGTCCAAAAAAACCGAATAACAGTTTATTATTTATTTATTTTTAATATAGATCTATAACTATTTATTAGTAGTTTTGTAATTTATTTTTTGAAATAGGTTCAAAAAGTTTCACCTGATTTAAAAATATTAATATGCGTTTTCTCTTAAAAGTTTTTTATCTATAAAATATTAAAATATAATATACCTTCATAATAGTTGCTTATAAATTTGAAATCGTAACTAAATAATTTGTTTTTTCTTCTTGAATAAAATTCGGTAATATTATAATTATATTTCGTTTTAAAATGTTTTAGCTTTTAAAAACCGAATTATAAAAACCGATCCAATCGAATGGTAATTGGATCAGATCGGATTGGATTTGAATTTAGTTTGGACTATTCGAATCCATGTTTTGAAAACTGAAATCAATTTGGATTCACTTGATTGGATTGGATCAAACCAATCCATCCAAACGAACACCCCTACCTAAAATAGCGCAAAAAAATTAGGAACTGATTTTTAGTCTCTAATAAGTTTACCCAGTCTCTAAATATTCATACAATAAAATCAGTCCTAGATAGTATTCAAGACTAATTCTTCAGTCCCAGATACATGGTATCTAAGACTGATTAATCAGTCTCTGATATTTTAGTCACATAAGCCCCTTTTACTTGTAGTGAAGGGTTCCTTATATATCTGAGCAGTTAGGGTTTCAGTCAAAACCCTAATCTAGTTGCTTAGTCCCTAAGCAGCCCATAGGATCCTTCCAGAAGGCCCCTATGGACGAATTCTATGTGGACTCACACATGAATTTCGTCCATGCCTCCCTTATGGATCCTAAGCCCAACTTTGTAACTATCTTATAATTACAGTTCTAGTCCCCTTAATTTAATTAATCTCTTTTGACCATAAAATTAATTCTTGACCAATATTAATTAAATAATATGATTTCCCTTTTAATACATTATTCCTATAATATATTAATAAATCATAATTAACCTCTTTCTCCATAATTCATCCAGTCAAGTTGTTATGGTGAAGGCAACCCAAAAGGACCATGCTACTATTGGGTCAAGTACATACCAAATATAGTTATGGTCTTAGACACCTAATCCAACATTCTTGAGAGTATATCGGCCTAGAAGTTGGCCGACATTCACATTCGGGAGGTGGTGGTCCGACATGGGGTGCTAGTTTTGGTGGTTTTAGACCGAGATGTTCATTTCACCTCCAGGTTTTGGATGAAGTTTCACGAGGAATTGGGTACTCAGTTGCACTTCAGCACAACATACCACCCCCAGACGGACGGACAGAGCGAGCGTACGATCCATACACTCAGGGATATGCTCTGGGCATGCATGTTAGATTTTGGAGGGAGTTGCATATATACCTTCAACTGGCTGAGTTCTCCTATATTAATAGTTATCATGCTAGTATTGACCGACCACCTTTTAAGATGTTGTATGGGAGGAGGTGCAGGAGCCCGATTTGCTGGGGGCGAGGTCGGGCATCAGGTCATGGGGAGTACTAAGGTTGTACTCAATACTACTGAGTTGATTCCACAGGTACGCGACAGGTTATGAGTCGCGTAAAGCCGGCAGAAGATCTATGCAGACTGGCGTCATTCGGACCTCGAGTTTCAGGTGTAGGACTTGGTGCTTCTGAAGGTGTCACCTTGTAAATGTGTCATCCAATTTAGGAAGCATGTCATGTTGGGCCCTTGATTTATCGATCCTTTTAGGATTACCGATCGGGTAGGCAAGGTTGCATACCGACTGGATTTTCCTGATGAGCTTAGTCAAATCCACAACACCTTCCATGTTTCTCAGCTTAGGAAGTGTGTGGAAAATGATTCCGCAGTTGTCCCCTTGTGTATATTCAGGTTGATGATCTCCTGAATTATATGGAGAGACCAGTTGCAATCTTGGATAGGAAGATGAAGGCCTTGCATAACAAACTGGTGTCTTTGGTCAAGGTCAAAGGGCAACATCGAAGGGGTTTCGAATGTACTTAGGAACCTGAGGCAGAGATGCGAGAGAACTACCCTGATTTATTCGCGGTAGTGGACTTCGAGGATGAAGTCTAGTTCAAGTGGGGGAGAGTTGTAGCATCTTTTTTTTTTCAGGTATTCCATTTATGCCCTTGGTATGTAATTTGTTTGAAATTTGGTCCTTTGTAGTATTTTTTTTTAATGAAGCGTCTTTTCATCACGTACGTTGGGCGTACTTCTTGTACGATGGGCGTATGTGGCTTGGACCAAAACCCTAATACTTAGGGTTTGTGCACTATTTAAACATCCTTATAGCCACAAAACCCTTTCTTTCATCAGCCTCCACCCCTCATATAGACCCTTGTGAACCCTAATCCATTATAGAGCATATTTGAGTCTTGAGTGTGTATTGTGGTGATCTTGAAGGAGGAAGAAGGAAGAGGAAACCATCTTCGAAGAGTGAAACACAACATCACCTTTTTGCACCATTTGGAGGTGACCGACAGAGTTGGTATACGGAGTAGCGTGTTGTTGCACCTATTTCGTCTGTCCGTGAAGTGTGTCTCAGCTTCGGAAGTGTGTAGACAATCGGGTAGGCAAGGTTGCATACCAGCTGGATTTGCGTAATGAGCTCAGTTAAATCCACAACACCTTCCATATTTGTCAGCTTTAGAAGTGTGTGGACGATGATTCTGCGGTTGCCCCTTTGTATGATATTCAAGTTGATGATCGCCTAAATTATGTGGAGAGACCAGTGGCAATCTTGGATATGAAGATAAAGGCCTTGCGCAACAAAGTGGTGTGTTTGGTCAAGGTCCATTGGCAGCATCATAGGGGTTCCGAATGGACTTGGGAGCCTGAGGCAGAGATGCGAGAACACTACCCTGATTTATTCGTGGCAGCGAACTTCGAGGACGAAGTCTAGTTCAAGTTGGGGAGAGTTGTAACATCATGTATTTTCAAGTATTCCATTGATGCCATTGGTATGTAATTCGTGTGCAATTTGGTCCCTTGTAGTACTTTTTTGATGAAGCATGTTTTCATCACGTACGTTGGGCGTACTTCTTGTATGCTGGGCGTAGGTGGCCTGGACCAAAACCCTAATACTTAGGGTTTGTGCACTATTTAATCATCCCTATAGCCACAAAACCCTTTCTTTCATCAACCTCTACCCCTCATATCGACCCTTGAAAACCCTAATCTATTTTAGAGCATAGTTGAGTCTTGAGTGTGTATTTTGGTGATCTTGAAGGAGGAAGAAGGACGAGGACACCATCTTCGAAGAGCAAAGCACTTTAGATCCAGGAGCACATCAAATTTTTGCACCATTTGGAAGTGACCGATAGAGTTGGTTTATCGTCCTAAAAAAAGACCTGATTTTTTTTTAGATTAATAAAATAGTAAACCATATCATTGTCATAAAACCAAAGTAAACAAATTGCATCAATACATCATCAATCATTAGAGTAAATCACAAAATGCAGAAACATGTGGTGTGTGCTATGCAATCACCCCGAGCTCTTCCCTTTGGAATCAGAAGTACTTGAAATATAAACTGAAAACCATAAGCACAAAGCTTAGTGAGTTCCCCAACATACCACATACCATACATAAATAAACACATAACGGGCCCTGCCCAATGAGTGTATCGGGCCCGACCCACACACGCATAACGGGCCCCGCCCACTGAGTATAATGGGTCCCACCCAAACTTACATATCGGGCCCCGCCCACTGAGTATAACGGGCCCCGCCCAAACTCGCATAACGGGCCCCACCCAACATACTAATGACATAAGCACATACACATACAAGAGTCACACATACATCTATTATCCTAGCATCACTGATCATGGGTCGGCATTGGTGCCTTAGACCCGCTAAACATGGTGATGAAACTCACCTCGCACTGCTGAATCTCACAGATAAATATCTGGCTGCTAGCCCACTAAAAAATCCTTGGGCTATAATCACAAAACATCATCCAATTAATAATTGGATCCTGACTCACCCTAAGATTCCAAACTAGGGTAAAAGACCTTTTTCCCTTTCCTAAAATTGGACCAAGGCCCAAGCCCAATCCAAATTGTCCAAAAGCCCAAAAGTCCAAAATAATCATTCTAAGCCCAGTTATGACCCAATTTTCCAAATTGGGCCCAAGTCTTGTTCATGGGCATTCAACCAAAAGTCTACTAAAAATACCAACAACCCAAAACTAGAACTCTGATGGCCCAACAAGGCCCAAGACAACAATGGCCTAATACCGAGAAGCCTATAACACTGAAGCCCACTGCTGAGTACGGGGGGCGTACTCGCTTTAGGGCTTGTACGCCTAGCGTGCTCGACTAGTTTGGACAACTTTCTCATTTAGCTCTTAAATGGATAAGACTTCATTCCAAAACATAGATCTGACTTTCTTATGGTGGTTTATCACGTAAATTTTCCAACCTTACATGCATACATGGCTTAATATGGCACTTAGAGCTCAAAAGAGCTTAATGAATGACTTAATGCATGCATGAGACCACCAATATCACCAAGCTTGGATTTTTATGGACAAGAGGACCATAAAATGCAAAGATCTACACGGTTAGGATTCTGAAACGACCTTAGCTCACAAGGACCAACCAAAAGGGACTAAAATGACCATACACAAGTCCAAAAGATGATCCATAGGAGAACTTGCCAAGATAAGATCTTTATACCTCAAATGACTTGCAAAAGGAGTGATGATTTTGGATCTCTAAGCTTCACACAAAGCAATAAACCTTAAATCTCCTTCTGTCCCTTCAAAATAAGTAACAAAACAACAACTTTTCTTCTCAAGAGCTCAAAGACACAAAATCAAGGCTAAGGGTCGAAATTTAGTGTTTTAGGACAATGGAGGCTGATAAAGAGGCCAGCCCTATGGACTTAAAGAGCTTATATAGGGTGCAACACCCTGAAACTAGGGTTTCATTAAACCCCTCATACGCCCAGCGTACGAGGCTCGAATCCGCGACCAACCTCCCCATTAGTACGCTAAGCGTACACATGTGGTACTCCCCGCGTACTAACTTCACAGCTAGTACGCTAAGCGTACCCTATAGTACGCCCCACGTACTAACCATAAGGACTAAAATGCAAAAAATTAATTATAAAAGGGCTAGAATGAAACATACGCATTTCAAGTGTTACAATCTGTCACACCCCCAAACCAGGATGGCGGAAACGTCCGGGGGTGGATGACTTTCATGTATTGTATCATAACAATTGAGTAATAGTAAAGAAAGCAAACACAACCATCATAATAAAATATATATAATTTACATTGTGTTCGAAACATTGTTTGTTTAACAACAAAACTATAGAAAAAACTAAGACGTGAAGCTACTATGCTCCGTCTTCTCGCAACCTATGTGGGTACCTGTCTACTAATTTCCTGAGAATACAAGTGGTTTGAAAAGAGTGTCAACAATTAAGTTGGTGAGTTCATAAGAGTTTTTTTTTAAGAAATATGTCGTTTTCCTTGTACAATGATAGAGTTTAGTATCCAGAAAATCCAATATTTTCTTATGAAATGTATTGTAGTCTTAGATACCTTAAGACCAGAAATGTATGAATATTGCTGTACTTGAACGTAGTATGTTACAATTTTAATTTGATTAAAACCATTTGTATGTATTGTCACACCCCAAAACCGGAACGGCGGAAACGTTCTGGGGTGGAGGACGTCATGTTTAGTATCACAAGACATACATCATAGTAATCAAAGTAATAAACAACCATTTCATTAGATAGAAAGTGTTTACAAAGTGTGTGTTCACAAAACGTAGAATACAATAGCAATTAACAAACAAGACTTGAAGCTATACTGCTCCATCTTCGGGATCCCAGTGCGAGTACCTGTCTAATAGTCTCCTGAGAATACAAGTTAATTGAAAGAGTTTATCAGCAATTAAGCTGGTGAGTTCATAAGATTTTAGTGATATTAGTAAATCGTAAATTCTATTTAGAAAAGTTCGCCAGTTCCACTTAGAAAATCCTATATTTTCTTCTTTGGTGAAAGATACGTAAAAATGATTCTACAATCCTTTCTATGAGTACTAAATGGATACAAGTGATATACAACTCAGAGTAAACAAACAATCGATTGAGCACATCTGCTCTAAGGCGGAAATCACACATCCCATTGTTTGTTTGATCATTGTAGTATATAATCCCGGTGTATTCACTTGTTACTCATGGAGTTAATTGTAATGGTTCCTTTATATTTAATGAAAAGATTCTTTAAGGAAAACTCTTATTTCTTATAATAAAATGGTGACCACAGTGATTACTCCTATAATCACTTAGTTTATACTGGCTATATATGATCTATTATCGAATAGAGAGTTAATTGGGTGAATCTGCCCTAAGCCCACAACCAAACAAGGAACAGGAAGTAAGGCCGAAAGCACACATCCAACTACCTATTGGGTATTAATAATATATATCTCCGTGATGTATTAACTAAAGTATTATATAGTTAATCACTTAAGGTCCTTTAAGTTTAGACTGGTTTGATAAAATGGATTAAACCCTCAACTGGTGAGTTTCTAGTTTTATATGCCAAACGTTCTAATTTGGAAAGTATATTCCGAACTAGAAAACTATGCATTGACTCTGTGTCCTATGACTTGACCATACCTGGTACCCTTATGATGACTTAATGTATACTGGACATATATATCTAGAATCGGATAGATAATAGACTGGGTGAATCTGTTCCAAGCCCACAACCAAACAAGGAACAAGAAGTGAAGCGGAAAGCACATATTCTATTACCTGTCAGATTATTTTGATATTTATGTATCCTTTGATGTATACATTAGGGAATCATACGGTTAGCATTATGGTCCTTTCTACTAAACGTAGCCTTCTACCAAGGCATCAAATGTTAAGGGTGTTCTTTCCTTGTATTAGTAGGTATTTTCCCAAATGGGACTATCTTTGACTAAATATAGTTTATACATTAATGAATATGTGAGAAGATCACAAATAATTGTAATGGGGAAAATAATGTTTCACCTCAGCAATGGCACTGCTGGTTATAAAGTAATAAAATATTGACTCCAGGTAGTATTAAATGAACAATGCACCTCGGGGAGTCTAAAGTAGCCTTTAGTCCTAAGTCGGTTACTTAAAGGTTTATCACCTCGTGCCTGCTAGTCCTGGTACGTGAAATCGTACCAGTGTCAATGCAAACCCGACAAGATATATTATTAGGTTCATCACCTCGTGCCTGCTAGTCCTAGTACGTGAAATCGTACCAGTGTCAATGCAAACCCGACAAGATATATTATTAGGTTTATCACCTCGTGCCTGCTAGTCTTAGTACGTGAAATCGTACCAGTGTCAATGCAGACCCGGCAAGATATATAACGTGATTTTTCCTGATACTTAGTATGGTGTATTCCTCCCTGTTTCTCTTTATAGTGGGTCCTCTTTATATTATCGTGTATTGTATCTGGCATGAACTGGATTTGTAAACTATACCTACTATAGTTTACTATTGTTTTCCTTGAACTGATATTGAAAAGACTCTTTTATCTACCAAGTTATGCCAGTACTTTTTTAAAAACGGAGTTTTGTGAAACTATAAAGTAACATAACTTTAAAAGAGTTTTTGAAATGTCTTGAAGACTTATAAATGACATAAGTAATCCTCTTGAAATATTTAAAACAACCAATTACACAATTATCATTGTGTTCAACTTGTATTCCCCCCCTTAAAACATTTAAAATAGTTAAAAGATTCATTTCGGGGTATCAACTCACCTGATGTGGGTGATTCAACGAATACGCGTGTAAGGATGAGAAGTTCCACGAATGAAGTCTCGAGACACAACAAGTCCTAAATGACATACATTGTCATATACGGACATAAATATAGTGCTTGAACACAACCAAATGCAAGGAAACACCTCACGGGACTAGGGAACACTTTGACCAAGTGTTGGAATCACATGTGATTCAACTAAAGAGTGTTTAAGGTCATGGTTTGGTGTTTACGGTTCTGAGTTTACGGCCAAGGGAGTTTACGGTTCATGAACCACTCCCTTGGAGTTTACGGTCGTAAACCTATGAGTTTACGGCCGTAAACTCATGGTAACTCCTACCATTTCGTGGTTTGGGGTTTTTAGCTCATGCATGCAAGGTTCTAGTCCCATATCCATGTCCTAGAAGGTGTTGGTGGCACTTATACACCACTTGATGGTGTTTACGGTTCAAGGAGATGCCTTGACCGTAAACCCATGTGTTCTTGGGGGTCTTTGATGTTTGTCAATGGTTTAACAAGTATTCTAAGTAAGTAACTAGTTAGGAGGAGTGTACTTACTTATAGGAAGCTTGTAAGAGTGTTTAAGGCCAAAAAACACTAGTGTGTGTTCTTGGTGTTCTTGGTGTTTTGAAGAACACTTGAAGATCTATGAAAAATACAAGATTTCATGGATGAAATCATGTATAACTACTAAATGAAGTGTTACAACAACAAATCTTGGAAATAACACTTACATTTTTGAAGATCTCGAGTGAAGATCAGGATGGTAGTTGAGAGAGAATAGGAGTGTTCTTGAGGTTGGAATGTGAGAAATGGCTGAAAATGATCAAGGACCACCTATATACTCTTGGGTTTACGGCCAGGATTGGGTTTACGGCTGTAAACTCCATGTTTACGGTCGTAAACTCCATGTTTACGGCCGTAAACTCCATATGTTGGAGTTTAGGGCTTTAGTGTTACACAGTGTATCTAGCAGGTACATTCTAACACTCCTTCCTTAAGTGTACTTGGTTTAAAACTCCTTAGAATGACCTTTAACCAGACTAGGACTCATTTCCAATTAGTCTGACACTCAGTTGAGTTGACTGACTGAGCTTTGCGAGGCAAAAATCTAAAAATTTTCGGGTTGTCACATCATCTCCCCGTTAGATGGAATTTCGTCCCGAAATTATCTTTCTTAGCCGTACTACTAGGGTTGCGCTTCTCTGTTTGGCAGAATACTCACTCGTAGACCTGGCAACTTTTCCCTACTATTCATGAAAGGATTCATACTCAGTCCATCTATCGTTATCTTATGTATACGAGTCGTATATAATTAAAATTAGTTAGACGGTCGGATGTGTGACTCTGCCCCAGGTCCACAACCAGACAAGGAACAGGAGATTGGGCGAAAACACACATACTAGATCTGCGTAATCATAATCATATACCACCCTCGCGTATACACTGAATAGTGATAGGTGGGTTGTATTCGTCCTTAGCCTCTGTGCTTGAACTTGGTCTGCTGGATGAGTGGTATTTCGAAAAGGTCTATGGAACATATGGCGACAAGGTTTCGGAAGACAAAGTACTCTTCACACGAATACTTTAAGGTTTAAGATACGAAAGACAAAACTGAGGTTTAGGTCGGACTGTTGATACGAATGACGGGAGTTTCGAGGGCTTGACGATCAAGGCGATTAGAAACATATAAACTTAGTATGGTGAGGACCATGCTAACTCACGACGAAAGATAGCAGCGGACTCTTTACCGAACATAGTCTTACCGATCGGAAAGGAATGTTTGTTATACGATGATGTATCCCTAGCGTGCTCGAAAATGTACTCTTAGTGCGTTCGATAGTGTACTCTTAGTGTGTGTTCTAGTGCTTTCTGTTTTTCCCCTAGATATTAACATTTCTACGTATCGTACCGCGATGTGCGCATACATACAAATGAAAGTGTTTTTTTTATAACTGGTGATGATACTCTATATCATGATCCTCCTCGGTACCACTACGATCGCCTGTCATATACAAGTTATGAATAATTAAGATGACTATGATGGTCGACTGAGTAACTCTGTATCAAATCCACAACCAAACAAGGAACATGAGTTAAGGCGGAATTACTCACTCTAAGTCTGCAACATCTTAGTTATGCACAACCCTGATGTATATGTTCAGCCATCATAGCTTCTCTAAACGGATCCTTTAGTTCTTTTGAATGCTGTGACTTATTTCAATAGGCGAGTTATTATAATTACTTTTAGGTGTTATCCCCAAGTTTTAATCTTATATAATATAAATTAATTTTTTTTTCAAAGCAATTACTAGGTCGAAAACGTACCGCTGCTCGAAGGCGACTTCGAGGTCGATTCCCCTGCGGTGATCATCAGAATTCGTCCATCCGCTCCTGAGTTCCTCGTTATCAGACAGTCCCTCTGGTAGTGTCCAGTCTCGCCACAGCCATAGCAGGCCTGGTTTTCTTCAACTCTGGGGACTTAGGAGATCGGTTGAGCTGGTGCGCTGCAGAAACGGACCGTGTGTCCTATTCTGTGGCAGTTCAGACACTGCATTTTCTGGCATACTCCGGTGTGGTGATAGTTGCACTTCCCACACTTCGGAAGAGTTCTAGCATATCGACTGGCAGGTGCTGGAGTAGCAGGTTTTGTGGCGGTGTACATAGTACTCGTTCGTTCTTCTCGCGGGGTGTTCTGTGTTGTTCGCTTCTTTTTCCCCTTGTTCCCTGACTTCTGTCCATAGTCCTCTTCCCTCGATGGCTCGGGAATCAGGACTTCTACGTCATGGAAGACTTCATGGTCGATGAGTAGCTGGGCCAGGTGTTTGGCACTATCGAATGTGGCTGGGTTAGAAGACAACACGTTACCTCGGGTCGGGGCAGTCAGACCCCAAATGTATCTTTCTATCTTCTTGCTCTCCGGAGTAACCATCCCGGGGCATATTGCTGCCAAGTCGCTAAACCTGTCAGTGTAGGCTACTATGTCTGAGCCAACCATCTTGAGGTCCCATAGCTCTTGTTCCAGCTTTTGCACTTCGCCCCTTGAGCAGTACTATCTCATCATCCTTTCCTTCAAGTTTTCCCAGCCCATAGAGTTTGCCACTGTTAGAGTCAGTGACTTAACATGGCCATTCCACCATGTTAGGGCTCTTCCGAAGAAGGTGTAGGCAGCAAACTTCACTTTGCTCCCTTCGGGGCACGAACAAATCTCGAAAATCGACTCTGTTCTCTCGAACCATTGCATCAGAGCGATGATTCCACCATTTCCATCAAAGGAATTGGGTTTGCATTTCATGAAGTCTTTATATGAACACTCCCTTGGGTGTTCGTGGGTATCTTCGTGGTCGGTTAGGTGAGCACCGCTATCAAATCCACTGATACCACTTGCACGAATTTGGGTTAGGGCGGCTGTCGTAGCGGCTGTTACCGCTGCCTGAAAAGCAGCTAGGTCGAACTGTGGCGGGGGTAGTGGCGGTTAAGTTGGAGTTATCGAAACAATGCATCTGTTCGATTTGCAAGGAGGCATCTCTGCTAAAAGAATACAAAGATGAGATGGAATAAGTCTATAGCAGTGGACACAAGCCGAAAGCTGAAAAGGCAAGGTTATCCCAGTTCTGAGTGTATCGAATCCTGACTTCCACAGGGTTCTAGAAACAATTCATAAAAGAGTCTATGCCTAATAAACTCTTATGAATTTGAAATGACTATCCTCGAATAAATATCTATTACCTGAATAACTGATACCAGTTGCATGTAAGAAAATAATCCTAACACATAATGTGAGCAGTGTTTCCACTCGCTCATTAAGTTAACAAGATTATTATTTATTAGTGTGACGCATAAGACGTTTTGGTTACTTCGGTTGCTCCTTCTTTGAAAACTTCTCCTGAATTTGCTCTTGTTCCTCCTGGATTCTTCTGTTGTCTACTATGAGGAAGTGGTTACATCTATCTAAGCTCGTCGTGCGAGAATGGAAGTGACTAAAGTATCTATGAGATTTAAGGTAACTTTACGGGGTGATCCTCACAGAGTCCTCCTATAATTGCACAATGTATAGAAGTTGTATATAACTTAAGACTAAATAGACCTTCGAATAAGTGATCCTACTCCAAAACCACAACCAAACAAGGAACAGGTAGTGGAGCGTAGATCACAAATTCTAAATCTATAAATTCTCCATTATATATAACCTTGGAAGTATACATTGCAAGATTATAGACCAATCCGTAAGGGTCTTTTAAGTTATCACAGAAGTTATTTGTATAGTGCCTAAAATACTCCTATAGTATTTTAATGTAATCTTCCTGGTATGTTTCAAACTTGTTATCGCGTTATAGAATCATAGAATACTCCCATAGTATTCTAACTCAAATGTACTTGATCTAGTATTCTCTCGACCGGTGTCTAGGTAAGTTTTAAGACCGTTGCAACACCACATCACTCCCAAACACATGTCGGTCACATCTCGAATGAATATAGTTGATCAGGCTATATTGATCCTAGCTATGATTACATAACTGTTCAGGTTTGACGACAGTGTTCAACCTTTAAATACTTTAGTTCTGTTCTTTTTGAGATACTCGGTCTAGTATGTACATGTATAAGCAAGTAGGTATATTTTTATAACTTATCGTTATACTTTTAAACTATACCATTATCCAGAGCAGTTAAGCCCCATTGTATTTATAGTTGTATATCTTTTATCGGTTGATATACTTAGTTCACTATAAACAATGCTCTGATACCAATCTGTCACACCCGAAAACCGGAACGGCGGAAACGTTCTGGGGTGGAGGACGTCATGTTTAGTATCACAAGACATATATCATAGTAATCAAAGTAATAAACAACCATTTCATTAGAAAGAAAGTGTTTACAAAGTGTGTCTTCACAAAACGTAGAATACAATAGCAATTAACAAACAAGACTTGAAGCTATACTGCTCCATCTTTGGGATCCCAGTGCGAGTACATGTCTAATAGTCTCCTGAGAATACAAGTTAATTGAAAGAGTTGATCAGTAATTAAGCTGGTGAGTTCATAAGATTTTAGTGATATTAGTAAATCGTAAATTCTATTTAGAAAAGTTCGCCAGTTCCTCTTAGAAAATCTTATATTTTCTACTTTGGTGAAAGATACGTAAAAATGATTCTACAATCCTTTCTATGAGTACTAAATGGATACAAGTGATATACAACTCAGAGTAAACAAACAATCGATTGAGCGCATCTGCTCTAAGGCGGAAAGCACACATCCCATTGTTTGTTTGATCATTGTAGTACATAATCCCGGTGTATTCACTTGTTACTCATGGAGTTAATTGTAATGGTTCCTTTATATTTAATGAAAAGATTCTTTAAGGAAAACTCTTATTTCTTATAATAAAATGGTGACCACAGTGATTACTCCTATAATCACTTAGTTTATACTGGCTATATATGATCTAATATCGAATAGAGAGTTAATTGGGTGAATCTGCCCTAAGCCCACAACCAAACAAGGAACAGGAAGTAAGGCGGAAAGCACACATCCAACTACCTATTGGGTATTAATAATATATATCTCCGTGATGTATAAACTAAAGTATTATAGAGTTAATCACTTAAGGTCCTTTAAGTTTAGACTAGTTTGATAAAATGGATTAAACCCTCAAGTGGTGAGTTTCTAGTTTTATATGCCAAACGTTCTAATTTGGAAAGTATATTCCGAACTAGAAAATTGTGCATTGACTCTGTGTCCTATGACTTGACCATACCTGGTGCCCTTATGATGACTTAATGTATACTGGACATATATATCTAGAATCGGATAGATAATAGACTGGGTGAATCTGTTCCAAGCCCACAACCAAACAAGGAACAGGAAGTGAAGCGGAAAGCACACATCCTATTACTTGTCAGATTCTTTTGATATATATGTATCCTTTGATGTATACATTAGGGAATCATACGGTTAGCATTATGGTCCTTTCTACTAAACGTAGCCTTCTACCAAGGCATCAAATGTTATGGGTGTTCTTTCCTGGTATTAGTAGGTATAATCCCAAATGGGACTATCTTTGACTAAATATAGTTTATACATTAATGAATATGTGAGAAGATCACAAATAATTGTAATGGGGAAAATAATGTTTCACCTCAGCAATGGCACTGCTGGTTATAAAGTAATAAAATACTGACTCCAGGTAGTATTAAATGAACAATACACCTCGGGGAGTCTAAAGTAGCCTTTAGTCCTAAGTCGGTTACTTAAAGGTTTATCACCTCGTGCCTGCTAGTCCTGGTACGTGAAATCGTACCAGTGTCAATGCAAACCCGACAAGATATATTATTAGGTTCATCACCTCGTGCCTGGTAGTCCTAGTACGTGAATTCGTACCAGTGTCAATGCAAACCCGACAAGATATATTATTAGGTTTATCACCTCGTGCCTGCTAGTCCTAGTACGTGAAATCGTACCAGTGTCAATGCAGACCTGGCAAGATATATAACGTGATTTTTCCCGCTACTTAGTATGGTGTATTCCTCCCTGTTTCTCTTTATAGTGGGTTCTCTTTATATTATCGTGTATTGTATCTAGCATGAACTGGATTTCTAAACTATACCTATTATAGTTTACTATTGTTTTACTTGAACTGATATTGAAAAGACTCTTTTATCTACCAAGTTATGCCAGTACTTTTTAAAAACGGATTTTTGTGAAACTATAAGCTAACATAACTTTAAAAGAGTTTTTGAAATGTCTTGACGACTTATAAATGACATAAGTAATCCTCTTGAAATATTTAAAACAACCAATTACACAATTATCATTGTGTTCAACTTGTATTCCCCCCCCCCCTTAAAACATTTAAAATAGTTAAAAGATTCATTTCGGGGTATCAACTCACCTGATGTGAGTGATTCAACGAATACGCATGTAAGGATGAGAAGTTCCACGAATGAAGTCTCGAGTCACAATAAGTCCTAAATTACATACATTGGCATATACAGACATAAATATAGTGCTTGAACACAACCAAATACAAGGAAACACCTCACGGGACTAGGGAACACTTTGACCAAGTGTTGGAATCACATGTGATTCAACTAAAGAGTGTTTAAGGACATGGTTTGGTGTTTACGGTTCTGAGTTTACGGCCAAGGGAGTTTACGGTTCATGGACCACTCCCTTGGAGTTTACGGTCATAAACCCATGAGTTTACGGCCGTAAACTCATGGTAACTCCTACCATGTCGTGGTTTGGGGTTTTTAGCTCATGCATGCAAGGTTCTAGTCCCATATCCAAGTCGTAGAAGGTGTTGGTGGCACTTATACACCACTTGATGGTGTTTACGGTTCAAGGAGATGCCTTGACCGTAAACCCATGTGTTCTTGGGGGTCTTTGATGTTTGTCAATGGTTTAACAAGTATTCTAAGTAAGTAACTAGTTAGGAGGAGTGTACTTACTTATAGGAAGCTTGTAAGAGTCTTTAAGGCCCAAAAACACTAGTGCGTGTTCTTGGTATTTTGAAGAACACTTGAAGATCTATGAAAAAGACAAGATTTCATGGATGAAATTGTCACACCCCAAAACCAAGAACGGCGGAAACGTTCTGGGGCGGAGGACGTCATGTAAAGTATCACAACAGTGTAAAGTAGTAAACAAGAAACAACATCATCCATTGCATTAATAGTATAATTTTAATACATGTGTGTTCTTTCATAGTATACGACATGATAATAAGAAATCAAAATAAAAGACGAGTCTTGACTGCTCCGTCTTCTCAAAACCTGGTCATCGTACCTGTCTACTGGTGACCTGAGAATACAAGTTATTTTGAAAGCGAGTATCAACTTTAGAGCTGGTGAGATCATAAGTATTTTAGTGTCATTGATTTGTAAAACTGTAAAGAAAAGACTTGTAAATGTTTTATGAAAACTTTGTATAAGAATGAAAACTCTAGAAAATCCCATATTTCCTATTAGTATAAAAGCAGTCTTCTATCAACACTCGACTGTTTTGAAGGTTTGCACTTCTGCAATAATGAAGGTTTTTCCCCTAGTATAACTATTATTATCTAAATATAGCTATAAATAAACGTGTATGTGATAAAAACACAAAGTAACTGTAATAGGGAAAATAATATTTTACCTTAGCAGTGACACTACTGGCTATAAAGTGATTAAAACACAGACTCCGGGTGGTATTAAATGAACAATACGCCTCAAAAAGTCTAAATGAATGAAATGCAGACTCCAGGTGGTATTAAATGAACAATACGCCTCGAAAAGTCCAAATGAATGAAATGCAGACTGCAGGTGGTATTAAATGAACAACACGCCTCGAAAAGTCCAAATGAATGAAATGCAGACTCCAGGTGGTATTAAATGAACAATACGCCTCGAAAAGTCTAAATGAATGAAATGCAGACTCCAAGTGGTATTAAATGAACAATACGCCTCGAAAAGTCCAAATGAATGAAATGCAGACTCCAGGTGGTATTAAATGAACAATACGCCTCGAAAAGTCCAAATGAATGAAATGAAGACTCCAGGTGTAGGATGGTTAGTCCCGTGAGGAGTAGTGTATGTTCTAGTGCATCTTCATATTGTATACAATAGTGTCCCTATATATAGTATGTAATAGTGTCTCTTCCTATAGTATGTAATATATTCGTATAGACTCATGAATGAACTGACTCTTGTGTGATTCCTTGCACTAGGAATAGTAAATAGTATCTCCTAACTATACCCATTATAGTTACTAGTAATATATGTATATGAATAAACGGAAGTAGGCCTTTGCTACACAAAGGTATTGAACTGACTGATAGAACTTTTATGTCTCTACATGTATACATAATATATAACTAATATTTAGACGACCTTCGGACAAATAACAGGATACCCTAAGTCCACAACCAAACAAGGAACATGAAATAAGGCGGGTTAGCAGTCCTAAGTCCTTTAAACATTACTTATATAACTATACATATATAGGCATGCATTTGACAATATAACAGTTTAAAGTATAAGAAATCCCTTATTTGGAATATAGTTTAAAGTACATGAAAACCTCTTTTTGAAACATAGACATAACAGAATTTGAATGGAAAGATGTAGTTTAGAAAACAAGTTTGATAAAGAGTTCAACGTGTAAAAGCATTTGAGAAATCATTTTGAAGTAATTTGCTTGATAAAACAGCTAAAAGTGTAGTAAATCCATAGTTTGATAGTTATTAATCACATGTGATTGATATGATAACTATCATGATTCAACTTGTATTCCCCCCCCCCCATAAAAGCGTTTAAAAACATTTAAAAGGTTAATTAAGGGGTATGAACTCACCTGTAGTGAGTGGTTTGGATGGAAGTGTCGGATAGGATGCTAAGTGTCAAGTGAGGACTTGAACACACACACGGATCCTATTTAACATGTAATGATACATATATGTATCTAATTAGTAATTTTAATAACTAATTTATCAAGCAAGGACACCCTAATACATGGATAACACTTTGATTTAGGTGTTAGGAGTACATAAGGGTTGCATCTAAGGAGAGTATGCCCTCACATTGGAGTTTACTTCTCATTTGGTAACCCTACATGTGTTTACGGTTTTTGGTCATTTCCCCCACGAGTTTACGGCTGTAAACTCATGGTAATTTGTACCATTGTGTGTTTTAAGGTCTTATACCCCTCAAGGAAGTGTTCTAGGTTTGTATCAAAGGCTTAGGAAGGGACTAGGGCTCAAAATGGCCCTTCATTGCAGTTTACGGTTCTTGGACTACTCCTTGGAGTTTACGGTCGTAAACCCTTGAGTTTACGGTCGTAAACCCATGAGTTTACGGCCGTAAACTAATGGTCACTCCTACCATTTCGTGATTTGGGGTCTTTAGCTCATGAATGCAAGGTTCCAGTCCAATATCCAATCCCTAGAAGGTGTTGGGGGCACTTAAACACCACTTGATGGTGTTTACGGTTCAAGGAGATCCCTTGACCGTAAACACATGTGTTCTTGAGGGTTTTTGGTGTTCTTCAATGGTTTATCAAGTATTCTAAGTAAATAACTAGTTAGGAGGAGTGTAGTTACTTATAGGAAGCTTGTAAGAGTGTTTAAAGTCCAAGAACACTAGTGTGTGTTCTTGGTGTTTTGAAGAACACTTGAAGATCTACACAAATGGAATGATGTCATGGATGAAATCATGTAAGATTACTAGATTAAGGTAGAGAACAACTAATCAAAGAGGAAAACACTTACTTTCTTGAAGATCTTTAAGAAAAGTCGGATGATACTTGAGAGAGAAATGAGTTTTCTAGGCTTGAAATGGTGAAAAAGTGATAAAAATGACTAAGTGTCATATTTATACTCCTTGGGGTTTATGGCCGTAAACACCATGTTTGGGCCGTAAACTCCAAACTCTTGGAGTTTTGAGACTTTATTGATGCACAATAAACCCTAGGGTATCCTCTCTCCAGTTATCTCCTGAAGTACTAAGCTTTAATACACTCAGACGAACTTTAAACCGGCTAAAATTTAGCAGAAAAATATTTGACTTTTATTTGAAGTGCTAGACTATAGGGTTTGTACGAATGGAAATTTCGGGTTGTCACATCATCCCCCCGTTAGAAGGAATTTCATCCCGAAATTTGAGATTAAGCAAATAAAGTAGTTACAAAAATAACTAAGTAAAAGATGAGGTTATGTCAGTTCCCACTGATCCTCTCACTCCCAAGTGAATTCAGGTCCTCGCTTGGCGTTCCAACGAACCATCACTATCGGGATTCGGCTTTTCTTTGTTTGCTTGACCTCTTGGTTCATGATCTCTACAGGCTCTTCCACGAAGTTGAGGCTCTTGTTGATCTCAATTTCGTCGAGTGGGATTACAAGAGTCTCGTCGGGCAGACACTTTTTCAAGTTCGAGACGTGGAAAGTAGAATGTACGTTACTGAGTTCGCGGGTAAGTTAAGTTTCTAAGCTACAGGGCCGATTCTAGCGAGAATCTCGAAAAGCCATGCGTGACTTTTCTGTTGGTCACTAGAGGCTTTAATCGTCCACTAATCTGAACGATATTCTCTAATGATGCCCTCTTACTCTAGATCGTGAATTTCATAGCTAGCTTTGAGGGTTTCTAACTGATGGGAGGCTTAGGTAATGACCTTACCTCGTTACATCAAAATGCAACTGAGCCCTGGATTTGGAAGTGTCTACTTGAATTCCCTCTTCACTAACAATGTGACACAGGAATTTGACCCTTCGAATCCAAACTCGCATTTAAGAGAATTTTGCGTAGAGCTCCTCTAATCGAAATGTTTCCAAGGTCTGTTGACGATGTTGACTATGCTCCTTCTTACTACGAGAGTAGATAAGTGTGTCATCGATGAAGACGATGACGAACTGATCTAAGTAAGGACGACACACCTTATCCATTAAATCTATGAATATTGCGGGTGCGTTTGTTAATCCGAATGGCATCACTACGAATTCGTAGTGCCCATAACGAGTTCGGAAAGCTGTCTTTGGAACATCCTTCCCTAGCACTCGTAGTCGGCGATACCCGGATCTTGGATCGACTTTTAAAAGAAAGACCGCCCTTTTTCAGTTGATCAAATAATTTGTCTATGATAGGCAAAGGGTACTGATTTTTGATGGTTAGCTTGTTGAGCTTCCTGTAATTGATGCATATACGAAGTGATCAGTCTTTCTTTTTGACGAACCAAACCGGAGTTCCCCAGGGTGAGAAGCTTGGTCTTATAAAGCCCTTGCTGAGCGGTTCGTTAAGTTGATCGGACAGTCCTTGCATCAATGCAGGTGCTAGACGATATGGCGGTTTGGCTACTGGGGTAGCCCCTGGAACTAAGTCGATCCTAAATTCGACTTGACGTTGCGGAGGTAATCCTGGGAGTTTTCTATTCTACCTAAATCTATTGTCCCGATCGGTGAGGAGGCATTTGATTGGATTCTATGTTTATCTGCATGGCAGTACGATCACTCGTAGTCTTGGGCAGTCTCCGTCCTAAAGTTCATATCAGAAGTCATATTTGGTTCATCAATCACAGCTTCGTGTATACGAGTCGTATATAATTAAGACTGAAAAGGCAGTCGAATAAATGATTCTTCTTTAAGCTCACATCCAAACAAGGAAAAGAAGTTAAAACGAAATCATTAATTCTAAGCCTGTAGAACCTTGATTATATACCACCCTTGCGTATACCTTCTCCAACGACAGATCACCCGTATGGGTCTTCGGGTTGAACTTAACGTACTGTACGAGTGGTACTCCGGGGAGGTTTGTTGAGGTGTCTTCAGGAAGGATACGAAACATAAGATACTCTCCGCATGAGTACCTCGGAGTTCTGGAATGACGGCTTTGCTAGAAGGCGATTTTGGAGAAAAGAATTTACGCGTGAGACTGGTATTGTGAGGGTAGGATTTGCTCAAGTTATATGAAAATGTCGGACTACTTGGAATAAGAGGCATTAGACTTAATTCAAAAAGGTGTTACAAACTAAACACAACGGTGCAACTTTTAACAGAGTTTCAGTACTTTAGTTTACTACAAGACTACCGCTGTGAATAAAGTATACTACAAAAGCAAGTATACGCAGCACGAGAGCCCCTTAACTGGCGGGATCTCGCAAAAGACAAGACTCGAGTTGCACTAGTGTTTAATAGTTTACAAGTCTAATATAACGAAACACCCTAGTATTTCAACGTGGGTCCGGAGTAGTCTCTCCTGCGGCAGTGATCCTTAGTATCTTCCCGTATACGCCATAGTTCTTTGTTATTGGACAATCCTTCTTGAGGTGTCCTATCTCACCGTATAGGTGACATATCTGGCTAGCACCAACATCGGTGGTGGAAGTGATGTGTCGGGTCGGAGTTATGTGAACATGGTTGCTTTCGTTGCTCCTCCTTTTCGAACAATTCCTCTTAAAGTGTCCGATTTCACCGCAACCATAGCAAGCCTGGTTGGCTCCGATGTCAGGGACTTGAGTGATGGGTCGTGCCGGTGCTCCACAACTACGAGCATGGTGCCCTATTTTGTGGCAATTGCAGCATTGCATTTCATGGCAAGCCCCATTATGATGAAAGCTACACTTGTCACACTTCGGAAGTTTTCCTTCGTATGGTCTGATCGGTGCTGGGATGGCAGGGGTTGCCACTTGTTGCTGTTGCATGGCAAGTCTTTGGGATCGCTTGCGCTCCTTTTGGGCTTGACGCTTCCGTTTCCTATTCTCAGTTTTACGGCTTTGCAAGTCTGTGATTGTTATCATTTGTTGGCTTCCCGGATCGATACAACGATCGGAATTGTCAGCCCCCTTGCCAACCTTGCTTGCGTCGTTAGCGCTGAGGTTTGTAAGGACAGCTGCCACTGCAGCTGTTACTGCGGCTTGGAATGTAGCGGTGTCGATATGAAGGATAGGGGTTTCGTTGCTCGGCTGGTTATTTCTGGATGACGACATGATTCTGTTATACAATGGAAAATGAGTTCGTGAGTGATTATGATTGAACCTGGATGTATTTCGACCATTCACGTAAAGAGTAGGAGTAAGTTCTCGAGGGTTTGACCTACATCCCTATGATGCAGCCCTAGTAAGGAGTAGATGAAAGTTCATAGAATGGTTATAAGACGATTGCTATCCAACCTTCGACAAGAATTGGAAGTGATCCCTGAGCTAAATTACCATAGCTCAATAACTTGACTAGAGTGAGTTTTAGATAGAATTCTAACGATAGTAGGATGAAAGTATTTGAACAAAGATTGACACAGAAATTAGCCGACTGTCCATATTGTTGATATTTATGATGTAATAAGTTTGGGAAAATTGACCTTGTAGGAGGTCTTAGATCATATCTGGAGTAGAAAAGTTTTGACAGCATAAAGGCCTAACTAAAAGTACTCACGGTACTGGGGTAGTTACATAAAAAGTGCTACATAGGGCATAGACAGGAAAACGATTCCTTATAACAAGGAAGGAAAAATAAGGCATCTTTTACTGGTGACGGCCATCCCTCTGGTGAACCCTTAGTTCAGCCAGTTGACGTTCCATATCTAGCAGGTGTCTTTCGTACACCCTCTGGCGTACTCGGAGCTCTATGACTTCGGCTCGAGTTTCAACTAGTGCTTGCAATAGGGCCTCATGGTCTCCCCTGGATCTCTCGCGAGCATCTTCCAGACGAATGGTGCAGAGGGTATGCATTCTCGCATTGGCGTCAACTTCCGTGATTTGATGGAGTGTTGTCCTGCCTTGAATGTCGTTTCAGGCAACCCTGCGGATCAGGATTGGCAGAACCCTGTCTGCTGAGCTTCCCTCGCTTAGGTTATAGAAGCTTCGGTCTCCGTTAAACGGCATAGGTTGATCTTGCTCTTCGCTCCATGTCTCCAAACATTCTACCGAAGGAGGCGTCGGGCCTTGGAAAGCCGGACGAGGGTTAGGATTTGGATTGGGAGCCACTGGAGGTAGGTTCTCAACCTCGGGCTCGGAGTTAGCACCATCCGAAAAGCCTTCAGCAGGGTGATCGTCCAAAGGGATTGGATGATCATTTCCTGGCTCTTCTCTAAACCATGCAGCATTGCCTTCGTTCGGGAAGTACGGGTCGCCGTGGGGATGGGGTCCAACCATGTTATCTACGCGAGAATTGGGGTAACGAAATAATTATTAGGCGTACTACATAATTATATAATAATCTTAATCAGTTACTCCAAATTCACAAGGAACAGGGGGTTAAGGAAAAATTTCATAGATTCTAAGTCTATGTCATCCTAGTTACATATAACCTTAGCGTATCCACTTAGCAACTATTGACCTATTAATGAAGATCTTTAGTTCTCAACTAAGTAATTATAGTAACACAAAATACTCCTAATGCTTTCATTGTGGTAGTGTTGGTAAGTTTTTAGACTTGTTGCCATATCACAACCATTCTTGGGCATATGCTAATCACTCCTCGGACCAGCATAGTTGATCAGGATATGCCACTCCCAGGACTGACCATACATCCCCGAGCTTACTTGTGATATTTTAACAATCGTAATACTTTTGTTTTTGTCATTGTGACACTAATTTTAGTATGAAATGCAGGCATGTATACTTAGTTAAATGTTTTAATATTTAAAAGTATAAACTCTTGGTCAGAGTATTTTAATCCCATTGTATTTATAGTCTGTATATCTTTTATGGGTTGATATACTCGATTCACTATAAACAATGCTCTGATACCAATCTGTCACACCCCAAAACCAAGAACGGCGGAAACGTTCTGGGGCGGAGGACGTCATGTAAAGTATCACAACAGTGTAAAGTAGTAAACAAGCAACAACATCATCCATTGCATTAATAGTAGAATTTTAATACATGTGTGTTCTTTCATAGTATACGACATGATAATAAGAAATCAAAATAAAAGACGAGTCTTGACTGATCCGTCTTCTCAAAACCTGGTCATCGTACCTGTCTACTGGTGACCTGAGAATACAAGTTATTTTGAAAGCGAGTATCAGCTTTAGAGCTGGTGAGATCATAAGTATTTTAGTGTCATTGATTTGTAAAACTGTAAAGAAAAGACTTGTAAATGTTTTATGAAATCTTTTTATAAGAATGAAAACTCTAGAAAATCCCATATTTCCTATTAGTATAAAAGCAGTCTTCTATCAAGACTCGACTGTTTTGAAGGTTTGCACTTCTTCAAAAATGAAGGTTTTTCCCCTAGTATAACTATTATTATCTAAATATAGCCATATATAAACGTGTATGTGATAAAATCACAAAGTAACTGTAATAGGGAAAATAATATTTTACCTTAGCAGTGACACTACAGGCTATAAAGTGATTAAAACACAGACTCCAGGTGGTATTAAATGAACAATACGCCTCGAAAAGTCTAAATGAATGAAATGCAGACTCCAGGTGGTATTAAATGAACAATACTCCTCGAAAAGTCCAAATGAATGAAATGCAGACTCCAGGTGGTATTAAATGAACAATACGCCTCGAAAAGTGCAAATGAATGAAATGCAGACTCCAGGTGGTATTAAATGAACAATACGCCTCGAAAAGTCTAAATGAATGAAATGCAGACTCCAGGTGGTATTAAATGAACAATACGCCTCGAAAAGCCCAAATGAATGAAATTCAGACTCCAGGTGGTATTAAATGAACAATACGCCTCGAAAAGCCCAAATGAATGAAATGCAGACTCCAGGTAGTATTAAATGAACAATACGCCTCGAAAAGTCCAAATGAATGAAATGCAGACTCCAGGTGGTATTAAATGAACAATACGCCTCGAAAAGTCCAAATGAATGAAATGCAGACTCCAGGTGTAGGATGGTTAGTCCCGTGAGGAGTAGTGTATGTTCTAGTGCATCTTTATATAGTATACAATAGTGTCCCTATATATAGTATGTAATAGTGTCTCTTCTTATAGTATGTAATATATTCGTATAGACTCATGAATGAACTGACTCTTGTGTGATTCCTTGCACTAGGAATAGTAAATAGTATCTCCTAACTATACCCATTATAGTTACTAGTAATATATGTATATGAATAAACGGAAGTAGGCCTTTGCTACCCAAAGGTACTGAACTTGCTACCCAATGGTACTGAACTGACTGATAGAACTTTTATGTCTATACATGTATACATAATATATAAATAATATTTAGACGACCTTCGGACAAATAACAGGATACCCTAAGTCTACAACCAAACAAGGAACATGAAATAAGGCGGGTTAGCAGTCCTAAGTCCTTTAAACATTACTTATATAACTATACATATATAGGCATGCATTTGACAATATAACAGTTTAAAGTATAAGAAATCCCTTATTTGGAATATAGTTTAAAGTACATGAAAACCTCTTTTTGAAACATAGACATAATAGAATTTGAAGGGAAAGATGTAGTTTAGAAAACAAGTTTGATAAAGAGTTCAATGTGTAAAAGCATTCGAGAAATCGTTTTGAAGTAATTTGCTTGATAAAACAGCTAAAAGTGTAGTAAATCCATAGTTTGATAGTTATTAATCACATGTGACTGATATGATAACTATCATGATTCAACTTGTATTCCCCCCCCCCCATAAAAGCGTTTAAAAACATTTAAAAGGTTAATTAAGGGGTATGAACTCACCTGTAGTGAGTGGTTTGGATGGAAGTGCCAGATAGGATGCTAAGTGTCAAGTGAGGACTTGAACACACACACACACGGATCCTATTTAACATGTAATGATACATATATGTATCTAATTAGTTATTTTAATAACTAATTTATCAAGTAAGGACACCCTAATACATGGATAACACTTTGATTTAGGTGTTAGGAGTACATAAGGGTTGCATCTAAGGAGAGTATGGCCTCACATTGGAGTTTACTTCTCATTTGGTAACCCTACATGTGTTTACGGTTTTTGGTCATTTCCCCCATGAGTTTACGGCCGTAAACTCATGGTAATTTGTACCATTGTGTGTTTTAAGGTCTTATACCCCTCAAGGAAGTGTTCTAGGTTTGTATCAAAGGCTTAGGAAGGGACTAGGGCTCAAAATGGCCCTTCATTGGAGTTTACGGTTCTTGGACCACTCCTTGGAGTTTACGGTCGTAAACCCTTGAGTTTACGGTCGTAAACCCATGAGTTTACGGTCATAAACTCATGGTCACTCCTACCATTTCATGATTTGGGGTCTTTAGCTCATGAATGCAAGGTTCCAGTCCAATATCCAAGCCCTAGAAGGTGTTGGGGGCACTTAAACACCACTTGATGGTGTTTACGGTTCAAGGAGATCCCTTGACCGTAAACACATGTGTTCTTGAGGGTTTTTGGTGTTCTTCAATGGTTTAACAAGTATTCTAAGTAAATAACTAGTTAGGAGGAGTGTACTTACTTATAGGAAGCTTGTAAGAGTGTTTAAAGTCCAAGAACACTAGTGTGTGTTCTTGGTGTTTTGAAGAACACTTGAAGATCTACACAAATGGAATGATTTCATGGATGAAATCATGTAAGATTACTAGGTTAAGGTAGAGAACAACTAATCAAGGAGGAAAACACTTACTTTCTTGAAGATCTTGAAGAAAAGTCAGATGATACTTGAGAGAGAAATGAGTTTTCTAGGCTTGAAATGGTGAAAAAGTGATAAAAATGACTAAGTGTCATATTTATACTCCTTGGGGTTTACGGCCGTAAACACCATGTTTGGGCCATAAACTCCAAACTCTTGGAGTTTTGAGACTTTATTAATGCACAATAAACCCTAGGGTATCCTCTCTCCCGTTATCTCGTGAAGTACTAAGCTTTAATACACTCAGACGAACTTTAAACCGGCTAAAATTTAGCAGAAAAGTATTTGACTTTTATTTGAAATGCTAGACTGTAGGGTTTGTACGAATGGAAATTTCGGGTTGTCACAGAAATCATGTATAACTACTAGATGAAGTGTTATAACAACAAATCTAGGAAAGAACACTTACGTTTTTGAAGATCTCGAGTGAAGATCGGGATGATAATTGAGAGAGAATAGGAGTGTTCTTGAGGTTGGAATGTGAGAAATGACTGAAAATGATCAAGGACCACCTATATACTCTTGGGTTTACGGCCAGGATTGGGTTTACGGCCGTAAACTCCATGTTTACGGTCGTAAACTCCATGTTTACGGCCGTAAACTCCACATGTTGGAGTTTAGGGCTTTAGTGTTGCACATTGTCTCTAGCAGGTACATTCTAACACTCCTTCCTTAAGTGTACTTGGTTTAAAACTCCTTAGAATGACCTTTAACCAGACTAGGACTCATTTCCAATTAGTCTGACACTCAGTTGAGTTGACTGACTGAGCTTTGCAAGGCAAAAATTTAAAAATTTTCGGGTTGTCACATGTATGTTCCCTGAGGTACTAGTTGTGCCGTATTAGTAAATGGTATATTGTATTCCTTGTAGTGTAACATAGTGTACTTCTAGGAATATCATAACTTCCTTCTATAATTCCTTAGTGTATACAAGTTATATAAAATCAAAATTTAATAGACCGTCGAATTTAATGGGTCTGCCCTAAGCCTACAACCAAACAAGGAACATGACCTAAAGCGGACCCACCCATTCTAAGTCGATCGTGCCTTAATGTTATATAACTCTATCGTATACAATTAGCAATCATAGACAAAAAATATGGTTCTTAGTTGCCCTAAAACCGATATGCATGAATATTGTACTTGAAGATAGTGTACTGTAGTTTTAAATAAATAAAACCCTTTAAGTGATTGTTAGCCCCTCCCCCCAACCAAATGTATTGTTAATGCCCCATGCGAGTTATTATAACCATGCTAATGACCCAATCGGCCTGTTACGACGTTCTTCAGGCGTCGGAATGTTATGACATTTGTCAGCCAAAACCTGTCGGTCAAACTGTAGCTAACAATTTAGGTGCAGGATTGTCAGTCCCGTATAGATCTATACACAAATATCACGCTCTCCCTACAAGAGATTCTGCTTACAATTACAAGACTTTATGCAGTACTTTAAAAGTACTGTGAAGTCGAATGTCTCACAAATTTATTCATTAACAAGTTTACGTAAAGTGAAATGAAAACCCATTTTGTTGTAAACGTGAGCGTTACCATTTCATTAAATATAAAAATAATTATATTTAAGTAATCATTTCTTTTGTACTGAAAGGGTAAAATGACGTGAATGTTCCCCAAACTATACCTATTATAGTTTATAAATGTATGTTCCGTTGAAATGAAAACCGTTGCGTTTTAACATATATTGCATGTAAATGTTTGTACATTTGGTAGTAACGTTGTTTCGTATATTTAGTATTTTCACGTAAAATGCATATAAAATGTAAGATAACATAAATAATGGTTTGTATATTAACACAAGTTTCCTTGTGTTTTACTTGTATCCCCCCCTAAAACATAGAAAAATCGTTGAAAAATGTGGAGGTATGAACTCACCTTATGTGTGATCGCGGTCTGATAACGACGTAAAAACAGTGATCTTCGAGTCTAGAATATGCGAAGGATGTCGTATCCTAATGGTTTTAAACACATAACAATGTGTGAATATATGAACTAATAGTTAAAGTGTTGAATAACACTTAGGTGTTATGAGGAATACTTACCTTAAATTCTTATAAACTATCTTGGAAGAAAGGCTCCTGGAGATAATTGATCTTGAGTTGATAAAGAAAGTGGGGTTGAGTAGAGAGAAATATGGGATGGAAATGTTTAATGATGAATGAATTCATGTATATATATATATATATATATATATATATATATATATATATATATATATATATATACTAGTAAGATGCTCGCGCGATGCAGCGGCAGAGATTAGTTTCATTCCCGACGATTAGTTTTCGTCCAAAAGTTTGTTTCGTTCTGATGGTCGTCAAATCCTTTCCTTTCGATGTATATTTCCATTTCGATATGTCTTCTTATAATTTTATATTTCATATAATAAAAAATGAGAACAAACAATAAGGTTGTTGTGTATAGGCAACGCTGATATGGTGTTATGGGTGAGGTGACAACTTTTAACCTAGTTATAAAATGGTATTGTCCACCATTTTTCATGTTAATGAGTGTTATGTTATAAAATGTGGTAACGACAACATACCTCAGGAGAAATCAACCAATCACCATTTTATTATTCTCTCTCTATCTCATAACATCTTATAACATTTCAACACGGTTTCTTGAATTGGTGTTATGAAAACATAGGTCAAATATGCTTTTTAACATGTTATGCGAAATAATTAGATATAACGGTCAAATATGCTTTTTAATTAATGAAACTGAATTTTAATAATATTATTATTATCCAGATATTTATATCTTTTCTTTTTGAATATTAATTTAATAATTATATACAAAAAGATGTAATTAGATTTTTGGGATGGAGTTTTATAAATTCACCAAATTCAATGAAAACAAAAATAATTAAATTAGAATTCTAAAAAATGTGGCAAACAAAATTAATCAATCTATACTGCTATTTAAGTTTTGTATAGTTTTTTTTTAAATTTGTATGATGTTAAAATATATTTGAAATTAACTTGTTTTCTACTATATTATTTTCCAGTACATTATCACAGTTTGTTATCACAGTTTTCTACTATATGGTGTTAAAATACATTATCACAGTTTGTTATCATTCACAGGTAAAATATCATCATAAATTTTATATAAAATAACATTATTATATAAATTGTGGAAAGGATGTGACGTTTCAATTATATGTATGTATCTCATTCTTTTTGTATTTTTTCTAACTAAAACATGAATTTAAAACAATAATTAGATACTAACATATATTAATTATATTTGTTTATGTCTTTTCTGTGTTTTTGTTTTCCCAAAATATTTCAGATTGTCTTTCCAAGATAACTCTTCAATGAATTGCCTTTATCTTCCCAATGTTTATTTTTTCCAATACTTGAATTTTGATTCTTAAACCTTTCAAAAAATTTATTTTCCTTAAAACTTTACTAAGAATAAAATTAAAAATTAAAAAATCAAGGTGTATAATTAGACATTTTGACCAAGATTAATAAATCCAATTTTGTATAATTAGCCTTAGCAAACACTTTTTTATTTTTATTTTACAATCCTTTTTCTTTCAACCGTTCATTATGTATTAATGCAATTGTTTTAATTTAACATTTGTAGTTTCAAGATTTCATAGTAGTCTTTTACTAATTATTTTGATTATGGGCGAATCTAAAAAATTATAAGCTATACGTTTTTTCTAATTTCAAAAATGAAGAATATATGGTTTTTTAATTTTCAAGATCTAAGTACTTGCATGAACTTTTCTTAGTTACTCTCTAAGAGATTGAAATGTTATATTCTTGCAACATATTACCTTAATAATTCTTCTTATGAAAATACATAAAAAAATGGGATGTCATTTTAAATTATAAAACAGATCAATGAATTACTCTTTCATAAATCAACAGTTAATATATTATATAAAAATACATCTAGCTAACATATTAGCTGTATGTTCTATATGCCTAAGTTTAGTTTATTTGATACACATATTTCCAGAAAATCCAAACCAAATGCATTAATCGTTCAAAAAAAATAACAAACATTCAAAGAAAGTTGTTTTTCACAACAGAAAAGAAAATGTCTACTATACCAATCTACATAACACAAAAGTTCCCAAACACATACAAGAAAACAATGAGAATTTAACTTTACATGAGTTAATACTCCAATTTAACATAATACTGACAAGTTGTTTTCCCTTGGACTAAAAAGACACGTGATTCACCTATGAGAAAGTTATAGAAGCACAACAGACTACACACACATAAATAGTTAAGAAAACACACACTTAGATATAACACATAAACTTTAGATTTAAATACTCATTCATAATAGCTGGTTGTAAGATTTGGATATATATATATATATATATATATATATATATATATATATATATATATATATATATATATATATATATATATATATATATATATATATATGTACGCTATGTCTAACATGAGCTTCTTAACCCAACCAACAATTCTATATCTAAAAATACAAATCTGAATGATGTTGCTATTGTCGTGTTCGAAAGTAGGGGTGAAGGAATAGAGAGTAACGACAGCGATGGCAAGATGGTTTGGATATAGGGTTGACATAATACCAGTGGTTGTGAGTGGTGGAGGTAACGTTGGATGTGAGGGGAACAACAAACGTAGATCAATAAAGATCTAACTCAAATCCAGAAATCCATCTCTTTCTTCAATCCTAAAATCAAATCGGTAAGGCAGGAGCGGAAGTGAAGGAACCTAGTCTTGTAGAGAACAACTTGTTTGAGGATGGTGTTTAGATTTAGAGTGGTTTATGTTTATAAGGTGGTGGGTGGTGGTGATGGTGGTTAGTATTTTGTGAGAGTTTTATGGTGCTGGTGATGATGTTGACGGTAGTGATGAGCTGGTGGCAAGGATGCTTACAAAGAGGAAAAACAATAAGAACGATATTTTAGTTTAAAAAGGAGATCAATTGTATTTATAGTGTAAATATTTTATTTTGATTGGCTTAAACTTATTCACATGGATTGCCACTATATAATCAATCCATACCATTCAAATTAAATCTAAGGTTCATATTCCACCTCCTTGTTTTTAAGAGTTTGGTCTTAAAAACCTTTAAGATTCCATTATGTATGTATTATAAAGTAGTATATATATATATATATATATATATATATATATATATATATATATATATATATATGAAAGAAGGATAAGATGAGGTAATTGAGAAATGACAGTGAGTTGATGGTTACATTGGTAAGTGCACTAATCACCTTGGGAAGGCATTTTAACAAATCAAGTGGCACCACTTGGCCACCTTTATGGTGATTTCGTCCATGCCATGACCGAAATCACCTTGATTTCGGTTTTGGTGTGGTCCCATGGCTTGAGTTTTCATCCCTAGTGGTCCTTAGCTGTGAGTTTTCGGCCTAGGCATGATCCAAGAAAGGGTTTTCGGTCCTAAGTGGTCCAAAGCTTTGATATTTCGGTCCACACATGTGATCTTGGTCCCCACAAAACCGAAAACCATTTGTTTCTAGATTCCTAATACCGAAATCTATAAAGTAGTTACAATTTCATACTTTTAGACTTAACCTTTTGACTTATGTTGACTTATATTAACTTAAATCAACATGGGTTTCAATATACACATATTTATTAACTTATAAACATGCCCTCATGGATATATGTGATATAATGCAACAAGGTTAAGATGTGGTTTCACTTATACATAATACATCTTTTGGCTTGGTTCGAATCCAAGTTTTCCAGTTGTCACATCATCCCCCTGTTAGAGGTAATTTCGTCCCGAAATTAAAATTTTGAGTGGGATTTCAAGTGTTGGGGAAAAGATGTGGGTACTTTTGTTCCAGTTGATCTTCTCGTTCCCAGGTGAATTCAGGTCCTCGTTTGGTGTTCTAGCGGACCTTTACTATTGGTATACGACTTTGTTTCGTCCTCTTGATTTCTCTATCCATGATTTCTACAGGTTCTTATATGAATTGTAGACTCTCGTTTATCTCAATTTCGTCGAGTGGGATAAGAAGAGTCCCGTCGGACAAACATTTCTTTAGATTGGACACGTGGAAGGTGGGGTGTATGTTACTAAGTTCTTGTGGTAGTTGGAGTTTGTAAGCTACCAGACCAATCCTTGTGAGGATCTTAAATGGTCCGATAAATCTTGGATGCAGTTTTCCATGCTTTCCAAAGCGTATCATCCCCTTCCAGGGTGAGACCTTTAACAGAACGATGTCACCCACCTGGAATTCCAAGGGTTTGCGTCTCTTATCTGCATAGCTCTTTTGTCGATGTCGGGATGCTTTTAGTCTTTCTCGAATTTGGACGATCTTCTCTGTTGTATCCCTTATGATCTCAGGGCCGATGAGGGTGCTGTCTGGCACTTTCCCCTTTGCCAGTTGTGTGTCACCCACTTCAGCCCAGCACAGCGGTGATATGCACTTGCAGCCATAAAGGGCTTCGAATGGAGCAACTTCGATGCTAGTGTGATAGCTATTGTTGTATGAGAACTCGACGAGGGGTAAATAGGTATCCTAAGCTTTACCAAAGTTTATCACACAAGCTCTCAACATATCCTTAAATATTTGGATAGTTCTTTCGCTCTGCCCGTCGGTCTGTGGGTGGTAGGTCGTACTCATGTCCAACCTAGTTCCCAGGGATTTTTGTAGTAACTGCCAGATCTACTATCCCTGTCGGAGATAATGGATATTGGCACTCCATGTAGTCTCACGATCTCTTTAATGTATGTTCTGGTCAATTTCTCCATCTTGCCAGTCTCTTTTATTGGCAGGAAGTGTGCGGATTTGGTTAACCTGTCCATGATAACCCAAATGGTCTCAAGTCCACCCGTTGTCTTGGGCAACTTGGTTATGAAATCCATGGTTATCCATTCCTATTTCCATTTGGGTATCTCTGGTAGTTTTAGTAAACCCAAAGGCTTCTGGTATTCTACCTTGACCTTGGCTCAAGTCAGGCACTTTCCCACAAAGGTAGCGATTTTGGATTTCATGTTTGGCCACCAATAAAGCTTCTTTAGGTCCAGGTACATCTTTTCAGAACCAGGATACATGGAGTATCGAGTCTTGTGAGCCTCGTTCATGACAAATCTCTGAATCCACCGAACTTCGATCTCCAGATCCGATTCATGAGGTAACGAACTCTGTCACCCTTGACTTCTAGCTTTTTCTCCATTCCTCTTAAGGATTCCCCTGTGACATTTTCGAGTTTCAAGGCTTCCAGCTAAGCCTCTTTGATCTGCGTGGATAGGTGTGAATGGATGGTCATGGTTAATGAATTTACTCGGAGGCCCGAGTATTCCTTTCGGCTTAGGGCATCTGCTACTACATTGGCTTTTCCTGGATGATAACGAATCTCACATTCATAATCATTTAGTAGTTCTACCCATCGTCTTTGCCTCATGTTGAGCTCTTTTTGGTTGAGGATGTGCTGGAGGCATTTATGATCGGTGAAGATAGTGCATTTTGTGCCGTAAAGGTAGTGTCTCTAGATCTTTAGGGCGAATACCACTGCTTCCAGTTCGAGGTCATGTGTTGTATAGTTGACCTCGTGAGTCTTTAGCTGCCTTGAGGCGTAGGCAATGACCTTTCCTCGTTGCATGAGCACACACCCTAGGCCCTGGTTTGATGCATCACAATAAACCACAAAGTCTTCCATTTCTTCTGGAAGGGACAAGATCGGAACACTGCATAGAGCTTGTTTTAGTGTTTGGAAAGCAGCCTCTAGTTTACCCCCAGATGAAAGTCACTCCTTTTTGAGTCAAGGTAGTGAGTGGTTTAGCGATCTTGGGGAAGTTTTGTATGAACCTTCGGTAGTAGCCAGCGAGGCCTAAGAATTGACGGATTTTGGTGGGTGTTCTTGGTGCTGCCCAGCTTTCGATTGCCTTGATATTGGAGGGATCCACATGTATTCCCTCCTTGCTGACCACGTGACCGAGGAAGTCCACTTTCCATATCCAGAACTCACATTTTGAGAATTTCGCATATAACTTCTCCGTCCTTAATGTCTCAAAAACTTGCCGTAGGTGTTGACAATATTCATCTTCAGTTCGCGAATAGACCAGAATGTCATCGATGAATATAATCATGAACTTGTCTAAGTAAGGCCAGCATACGCGGTTCATTAGGTCCATGTGTTGGGTTAGCTGTCTAAGCCCGTAACTATAAGTGGTATGTACTTGACCCGAGAGTAGCATGGTCCATTTGGGTTGCCTTCACCAGGACAATTTGATAGGATGGACTTTTGAGAAAAGGTTATTTATGATTTATTATTATATTATAAGTTCTAATATATTAATATGAAATCATATGATTTAATTAGTATTGATCAAGAATTAATTTGGAATTAATTTAGTGATCAAAAGAGACTAATTAATGGGAACTTATTGTGTAAATTAGTTATATATATATATATATATATATATATATATATATATATATATATATATATATATATATATATATATATATATATATATGTTTTGGGCTTATGACACATGATGGACTAAGTTTATGGAAGAATCCATAAAGAGTTAGCCCACTTGAATCATGGATCATGGATAATAAGCCCAAGAGTATGGATTAGGGTTTAGCCATGACTCTTGGATTCCTAACATATATATAGAGCACCCCTTTAGCCAAAATTGGACCTAAGAGTGATATTGTAAGAGTATGGACGATTTGTAGTGCCTAACCTCTCTCTCATTTGTCTTCCAATTGTTCATGGTGTTTGTGAACCATTTGAGGTGCAACACTTGAGGCACTAAGCTCTTAAAAGGCCAATGTCTACAAGCTACAACAAAGAGGTAATCTTCTAACTTACTTTTCTGATTTATATGTCAATTGTATGCTAGTTGTAGGCTTAATGCTTTGGAAACAATATTGCATGTATAATTAGAAGAAAACATAGATCGAAGGCATTTGGGGTTGTATGTGCACCATAGGATGTTGTAGTATGCCAAAACCCAACACCATGAACACCGCGAGTGCATTTGTTAATCCGAAGGGCATCACTACAAACTCGTAATGACCATAACAGGTTCTAAATGCTGTCTTGGGAATATCTTCCTCCTGAACTCGTAGTTGATGGTATCCCGACCTCAGATCGATTTTTGAGAAATAACTTGCTCCCTGAAGTTGGTCGAACATGTCGTCTATTCGAGGTAGATGATATCGGTTCTTGATGGTAAGTTTATTCAGTTCTCGGTAGTCAATGCACATACAAAAAGATATGTCTTTCTTCTTGACGAACAGGACTGGTGCTCCCCAGGGTGAGAAGCTTGGTCGGATGAATCCTTTGCTTAGTAGTTCGTTTCGTTGGCTGGAATTTTAAAAGTTTAAAATTCAACCCTTATGGACTTTATTAATAGTTAATTAAATGTTTAATTAATAGAGTATTATTAAATCCATAATCATATGGTTTAATTAAATTAAGAGTATAATTTATTAATAGATTAAGTCATCAAGTATTTTAAAAGTTTAAAATACACCCTTATACTATTATAATATTGAAAGTTAATTATTATATATATGTATAAGAGTAAGTAAGTCTTACCGTTAGTAGGTCTCATTCACGAAGCTGGTCTATAAGAGGGGTATAAGGTTACTGCATATAAAATGGCAGTTTAATGCGTGTCCACTCTCACCCATCGCTTCCTTGACTAGTGGAGGGTCGTTAGCCGAACAGGTAGGATAGGACATTAATTCTCCCTCATTAAAAGTATAATGATAAAAATAAAGTAACTAAAATTTTATTAAATTCCCGATCTTAATTACTTTTAGGAAAAATGTGAAAATTGTGCTAATCTATGAAATTACGCTTTGCACCTTGTTAAGTCGTTAGTGGAGCGTGTGTGGTTAACCGACACACTAATATGGGACTGACAATGTGTGGCAAAGGGTAACTTGTGTTAATCATAGATCAATGGAGCGCGTGTGGTTAAACGACACATTGATTAGGTGATTTGTAACATTGGGTGTACCAAGCTAATTTTCATGGTTATTCACACCTTGTTTGTGATCCTCGGCATCCTAGTCACAAACTTGAAGGGCACAATTGAGATTTAAACATGCCATTGAAAAGTTCAATGAATCTCAAAGGATCTAGGAATTTCAAATCCAATTAAAACTTAATAATCTATTTTGTTTTTCATGGTGGAAATTGGTAAATCGTCATTTACCTACCTTCAAATATTCTACAATTGGATTACAGCATCCCTTTTCGCAATTGTAGAATATTGTGTTGGGTCCTAGACTTAATATTTCGTTTTGGGTGTTATATTAAGGACTTAAATCGACTAAACTTGAATTTCTCCGTTATAGATGTCTAGTCAGACAACTATGGTCTTCCCAAATTCTTGGAAAAGGCTTTCTACATGAAGATGATATCCCACAATATCATACTTCATTTCCTCCACCTCCTCCAATTATTCTCCCTGACCCATACGTTTAAAGACTTGAAAAGTTTAAGGTCACTCAAGCCCTATTGGCAAGCAAGTCTGCATGTGGTAACATCTTGGAGATGAAGTTACATATTGACAGGCTGGGAGAGTTGGGTATCAAAGTCTCAAGGAGGTTGGTTGTAACTTCCTGAGTCATATAGCTGGTTCATTAAGGACTACTATATGACAGACCACGCCATGACCCTTATCGATCTTGCCTATTTGCTTGTTGCTGCTGAATCAACAATGATTTGGTGCACTGGTAAAGCATATTTGATTGGAAGGTCTACTCCCCAGACTTCCATGGACATTGACAATGGTAACATTGGAAGTCCAGAAAAGCTTTCTCTTCCCAGTGGAAAGGGATCGACCATGGTTAAGTCAATTGACCAAATGGTAAAGAGAAAGGCTAAGTCTGAGATAGTCCAATATACTATTCCCAAAAGGTCCATATGTTCCTATTGCCAAGAGATGTCACACCCCAAAACCGGAACAGAGGAAACGTTCTGGGGTGGAGGACGTCATGTACAGTATCATAACAATGCATAATGGTAAAGACAAGCAACAACATCCATTGCATTAATATAATAGTTAGATATATGTGTGTTCTGTTGTAAGTTTAAATGACACCAAAAATGTACAATAAAAAATAAGACGAGTCTTGAATCCACTATGTCCTTCAAAAGCTGCATGGGTGTACCTGTCTTACTGGTTCCGTGAGAATACAAGTTATTTTGAAAGAGAGTATCAGCATAAAATGTTGGTGAGTTCATAAGTATTTAGTGTCATTTAGTAGTTAAAAGCCACAATATGTTTGTATTAAAACCTTGAAAAGTTTGTAAAGTTTTCCCAGAAAATCCTATATTTCCTACTTATAAATAATGTAGCCTTCTACTCGAGGCCCGACTGTTTTACATGTTTATTTTTGTATAAAATGTAATGTTTGTATATGTATTTGTAATAGTGGGAAAAATATAGTAGTACTTTATTACTATGCAAAAGTGTGTTTTCTCCCAATCATTTCTACTTTCTTCTAGGAAAATAGTATGTTCTACCTCAGCAGTGACCCTACTGACTATTAAATGATAAAATGAGGACTCAAGGTCGTATTGGATGTACCATACTCCTTAATGAGTCCTTTTTCCTTTAATTGTTAATTAAAAGTTTAGATGTGAATTAGTTTGTAACCATGCTGATCGACGGCTGAATACTTGACGACCTTCTGGCGTCATAAAATAGTGAGGTGACATTTTGTCACCCCTTGGCCTTACCGGCTGGGACTGTAGCTAGCAGTCGGGGTGTGGGAGTGTCTGTCCCGTATAGATCTATATATACGGTGCCCGCTCTCCCTCAAGGAGACTCTGGTTACAAGGTGATACAACAATGTATTTTTGTATCATGAAGTAGTATTTCACATTTAAATTATCGTATATTAGTGTTTGTGTAGTAAGTCATAGCGTAGTAATGTTCTCTCTATACTAGTGTATAGTATATTCTCTTGTATAGTGTATAGTATGTATTGTTTATCATAATAGTAGGTTTGTATCGACTCAAAAATGAACTGACTCTTGTATGTTTCATTGTACTAGTAGTAGTGAGTAGTAATCCCTTAAACTATACCTATTATAGTTTACTAGTAATGTTGTTTGTATGCCTTTGCTACCCAAAGGTATTGAACTGAAGTAAAAGCTTTTATATCTAAACACATATATATGATATATAACTAAGATTTCAACGACATTCGGACAAATAACAGGTACTCTAAGTGCATAACCAAACAAGGAACAGGAAATAAAGTGAGCTATCAGTCCTAAGTCCTTCAAATCTTACTTATATAAATATATCTGTATAGACATGAGTTTGACAATAATATAAGATTAAAAAGAGTTTGATAAACGATTTATCATTTAAAAGATTTTGATAAAATGTTTTGAAGTATTTGAAATCCATAAGTTTGATAACAATTTGAAAGTAATAGAAAATCTTTTCTGTTTGTTCTAGTTATTAATCACTTGTGATTAATATAATAACTAGAATGTTTCAACTTGTATTCCCCCCATAAAAGCATTTAAAATCATTTCAAAGGTTGATTAAGGGGTATGAACTCACCTGCAGTGAGTGGTTTGGATGAAAGTGTTGTATAGGATGCTAAGTGCCAAGTGAAGACTTGTACACATACGGATCCTATTTAACATATAATGATACATATATGTATCTAATTAGTGATTAAGCAACTAATTAAGCAAGTAAAGACACCCTAGGACATGGAAAACACTTTGCTTCAGGTGCTATAAGTACAAAGGGTTGTATCTAAGGGTTGTTGGGCCTCACTTTGGAGTTTACGGCCCAAGTGTAAACCCCCATGAGTTTACGACCCATGGGTTTACGGCCCAATGAGTTTACGGCCGTAAACTCATGGTATCTTGTACCATATTGATGGTTAAGGCCCTATACTCTTCTTGGAAGTGTTCTAGACCTAGGTCCATGGCTTAGGAAGGTGTTGTGGCAACTTTGCACCACTAAATAGAGTTTACGGCCAAGGGAGATTGCCTTGGACGTAAACACCCTTTTGTTCATGATTTCTTGGTGTTTTCTAGTTGTTTGACAAGTGATTCTAGTATGTAACAAGCTAAGGGTAGTATACTTACGTTTTGAAGGCAAATTGGGGTGTTTTAGGCCCAAAACACATAAGTGTTCTTGGTGTTCTTGAGGATCTTGAAGATCTAGACTCAAAAGATGAGATTTGTGGATGAATTCAAGAGTGAATCAAGAAGAATAGATGTATTAACACAAAGATGGAAGGATTTACTTACATTTTTGAAGTTTGGGAGCAAAAGTGTCAAGATCCTTGGGAGAGAATTCCGAATTCTTGGGCTTGGAATGGTGAAAATGAAGAAAAATGACTAAGGGCCATATATATATCATGGAGTTTAGGGCCACCATGAGCTTACGGCCGTAAACTCAATGGTCTTGGCCGTAAACTCCTTTTTTAAGGGTTTATGGCTTGCTTGATAGTTTATAAATCCAGTTGGCAGTTCCTTTCACTCATTCCTTGGTGTACTAAGCTCAAAATGTTCAAAACAGAATCTAATTAGGGCTAAAATTTAGCAGGGACAAGTCTAACTTTGATTGGATTGAATGGCTTGTACAAGATTGAAATTTCGGGTTGTCACATCATCCCCCCGTTAGAGGGAATTTCGTCCCGATATTAGAGTTTAAGCAATTAAGTAGTTACTAATAACTAAGCGAAAAGATGAGGATATTTCAGTTTCATTTGATCCTCGCGCTCCCAAGTAAATTCAGGTCCTCGCTTGACATTCCAGCGAACCTTCACAATTGGGATGCGGCTTTGTTTCGTTTTCTTGACCTCTCGGTCCATGATCTCTACAGGTTCTTCCACGAAGTTGAGGCTCTCATTGATCTCGATTTCGTCAAGTGGGATTACAAGAGTCTCGTCGGATAGGCACTTTTTCAAGTTCGAGACGTGGAAAGTAGGATGTACGTTACTAAGCTCATGGGTTAGGTTGAGTTTGTAAGCTACAGGGCCGATTCTAGCGAGAATCTCGAAAGGCCCTATGTATCTTGGATTTAGCTTTCCACGCTTTCCGAAGCGTATCAAGGCCTTCCAGGGTGAGACTTTCATAAGGACTCGGTCTCCCACTTGGAATTCCAAAGGTTTCCTTCATTTGTCTGCGTAGCTTTTTTGTCGGTCTCTAGAGGCTTTCAATCGTTTACGAATTTGAAAGATCTTCTCTGTCATTTCCCAAAAGATCTTCGGACCCGTGAGAGTGCTGTCAGGAACTCGTCCTTTAGCTAACAGAGTGTCACCCACCTCAGCCCAGCACAGAGGGGATCTGCACTTTCGGCCATAGAGGGCATCAAATGGAGTAGCCTTTATGCTCGTGTGATAACTATTGTTGTAGGAAAACTCGACAAGGGGTAAATGAGTATCCCATGCCTTCCCAAAGTCGATCACACAGGCTCGCAACATATCTTCCAAGGTTTGAATAGTTCTCTCACTTTGTCCGTCGGTCTGTGGATGGTAGGCTGTACCTATGTCTAGCCTCGTTCCTAGGGAACTTTTATCACACCCCGAAACCGATGGCGGAAATGTTCCGGGGCGGAGGACGTCATGCGTAGTATCACAACAGTTGTATCATAGTAAGCGAAGTAAACACAACCATTACATTATAATATGAATATTTACATTGTTCAAAAACATGATTTGTACATAACAGTATATAGCAAAAGTAAAAGACGTGACTTTGGAGTGTTCCGTCTTCTCCAAAAGTTGGCAAGAGTACATGTCTATTGATGTCCTGAGAATACAAGCAGTTTTAAAATATATCAGCATAAAGCTGGTGAGTTCATAAGCATTTGATTCTGGTGAAAGAAATGTTTCTTTGATTATTTGAAAAGTTGTTTCCCAAGAAAATCCCATATTTTCTTATGAAAGAGATTTGATTATCCATTGGTTACACGTTAAACAGCCTGTTTATGAAAGGTTATGTTATCCCAGGAAAACCCTATATTTTCCTTCAAAGTTGATAGTTGATTTTTGATTCTGATACGAGGTGTACAAGTATCTATCATACTTGTATCGATAGATGTAGTTTCTTTGAAAAACCCTGGTTACTCACTGTGAGATGTATTAGCCTTATTACGTAAATAAAACTAATAAGATAGGTAGTGAACTAGATCCTAAGGGCGTTACTGATGCCCTCTAGTAATCAAATCAGTTATTACTTTGAGGTTAGTTCACTAATTTCATTATTACATAAGTAAATTCTCGTTACCTAAGTTGTGAGTGCCATAACCGTACTTAGACTGGATAAGGCACGGACGGGGGCCAGTATCTTTTATGACTTTGTCACCCCTGAACCTAACGGTTCCGCTGTAGCTAGCAGTGAGGGTGCGGGATAGTCAGTCCCATATAGATCTATAGACAAAACTCACGTTCTCCCTCCAAGAGATTCTAGTTATAAGTCGTAGTCCTCCACTCATGAATCCGGGGGAGTGTTACCAAGGACATGTCTCAAACTTAGCGTAACAAATTTACAAGTAATAATACGAAAATCCTGTTTATGATTTGCATGAATCCTTTGTAAGATAATACATATTATTACATGATTCATAAGTTTCTTGCTTTAGATATGAAAACTGTTTCTACAAGTTGATTTCTTTAATCGATTGGTAAAACGGTTTTCTGAGTTAAAAGCATACTGAACGTAAAATCATTTTATGCAAAACGAGATAAATTTGAGCACAAGTTTCCTTGTACTTTTGCTTGTATTTCCCCCCCCCTGAAAACATTAAAAACACGGAAGTGTAGGGGTATGAACTCACTGTTTATCGTAGGATTCGAAAGCACAGTTGGTTACGAGTGTTGAGTGTCAACCGATGTTTCGCACGCAAGTGGATCTTATTAGCATGTGATAACACATATGTGTGTTAGAATTAGGGTGTTTTATGGCTAAACATGACGGGAAACCACCCTAAATACTTGGAAATGCTTGTCGGGACCCTATATGATCAATTAAGGGAGGTGTACGGCCATTTGAGTGGGTGTGCGGCCAGGGTGTGCGGCCAGGCTGCGTGTGTGGTTGCACACAAGAGTGTGCGGCCGTAAAGAGGATATGTGCGGCCGTACACAGGAGTGTGCGGCCGTACACTCCTCATTTGTGTCCGAAATGTCGATTTTGAGGTGTTCTTGAGGTGTTCTTGTGCTAATACCAAGTCCTACTATTGAATGAAGGCTAAACTCTTCACTTTGGAGAGTTTTAAGGTGTGTGCGGCCACCTTATGAAGGTGTGCGGCCGTACACCTTCAAAGGATGAAGAACACGAAGAACACTATGAGTTTTAGGCTTAGATTCAGGTGTCTTACCACTATAACAAGCTGAATAATGGAGTAGTTCACGTTTTTGAGGCCTTTAGAGTGTTCTTGGATGATGTTTCTAGAGAGAGAAAGTAGAGAGAGAGAGAGAGAGTAGAGTGCAGCCAAAGGAAAGGAATGAGTGAAGGGGGGTCTCCTTATATATATAAGGGGGAGTGTGCGGCTGGAGGGTGGGTGTGCGGTTGGTTGTGCGGCTGGGTGTGCGGCCGCACACACTTTCTTTGGTGTGTTTGGCCTAATTTTGTGATGCTACGCACTTTCTAACCCATCCTAAGACCCATATCTAGGTCGTACCAAGCCTAGAACACTCATATAGACCCACAATTTCGTTAAAAGATGATAAATTCAAGTTTAATATTGATAGACAGATCAATTGCACAGGATAAAAGTTTCGGGTTGTCACATCATCCCCCCCCCCCCCCCCCCCGTTAGATGGAATTTCGTCCCGAAATTCGAACATAGAATACAAATCATGAATTAGGAAAGAGATGGGGATATTTCTGGTTCATCTGATCTTCGCGCTCCCAAGTGAATTCAGGTCCCCGCTTGGCATTCCAACGAACCTTCACTATCGGGATGCGACTTTGTTTCGTTCATTTGATCTCTCTGTCCATGATTTCGACTGGTTCTTCCACAAAGTTTAGATTCTCGTTGATTTCGATCTCATCGAGAGGGATTGTAAGGGTTTCGTCGGATAAGCACTTCTTAAGGTTCGAGACGTGGAAGACGGGATGAATGTTACTAAGCTCTTGAGGTAATCGGAGTTTGTAGGCTACAGGACCGATCCTGGCGAGGATCTCGAACGGTCCTATGTACCTCGGGTTTAGCTTTCCACGCTTTCTGAAGCGTATCATGCCTTTCCATGGTGAGACTTTTAGCAAGACACGGTCTCCAACCTAGAATTCCAAGGGTTTTCGTCGTTTATCGGCGTAGCTCTTTTGTCTATCGCGTGAGGCTTTCAGTCGTTCTCGGATTTGTACGATCTTTTATGTGGTTTCGCGGATGATTTCTGGACCAGTGAGAGTGCTGTCAGGGACTTGTCCCTTGGCTAGCTGCGTGTCGCCCACCTCAGCCTAGCACCGAGGGGATTTGCACTTGCGACCATAGAGGGATTCGAAAGGCGCAGCCTTGATGCTGGTATGGTAAGTGTTGTTGTAGGAAAATTCAACCATAGGAAGATGAGTGTCCCAAGACGCGCCGAAATCGATGACGCAGGCTCTCAACATGTCTTCCAAGGTTTGGATGGTTCTCTCACTTTGTCCATCTGTTTGAGGATGGTAAGCTGTGCTCATATCCAGTTTAGTTCCAAGAGCCTTCTGTAGTGACTGCCAGAACCTCGAAGTGAACCTGCTATCTCGATCGGAGATAATGGACACAGGCACACCATGCAGTCGAACTATCTCTCGAATGTAGATTCTCGTGAGTCTCTCCATTTTGAACTTTTCCTTGATTGGTAGGAAATGGGCGGATTTAGTCAGTCGGTCGACAATTAACCAGATGGCGTCGTACCCACTCGGAGATTTGGGTAATTTGGTGATGAAATCCATAGTAATCCTCTCCCACTTCCATTCAGGTATCTCTGGCTGGTGGAGTAGACCTGAAGGCTTCTGATATTCGGCCTTCACCTTGGCGCAAGTCAGGCACTTGCCCACGAAAGTAGCGATCTCTGCTTTCATGTTCGGCCACCAATACAGTTTCTTGAGATCAAGATACATCTTGTCCGATCCTGGGTGAACGGAGTATCTGGTCTTGTGAGCTTCGTTCATTACAACCTTTCTGTAACCACCGAACTTTGGGGTCTAGATCCGGTCCATGAAGTAATAGACTCCATCTCCCTTGATCTCTAGGTTCTTTTCCATTCCTCTCAAGGCTTCACCCGACATGTTCTCTGGTCTTAAGGCTTCCAACTGAGCCTCCTTGATTTGGGCGGATAAATGGGAATGGATAGTCATGGTCAGTGCCTTCACTCTACGACCTGAGTACTCCTTCCGGCTGAGGGCATCTGCTACCACGTTGGCCTTGCCGGGATGGTAGCGGATTTCGTACTCGTAATCGCTGAGTAGCTCAACCCATCGCCGTTGTCTCATGTTTAACTCCTTCTGGTCGAAGATATGCTGCAGACTTTTATGGTCAGTGAAGATGGTGCACTTGGTTCCGTAGAGATAATGTCTCCTTATCTTCAATGCGAAGACTACTGCTCCCAATTCCAGATCGTGTGTTGTGTAGTTGACTTCCAGATCTTGAGGCATAAGCAATGACTTTTCCCCGTTGCATGAGCACACAGCCTAGGCCCTGATTGGATGCATCACAGTAGACAACGAAGTCCTCCGTCCCTTCGGGCAGGGACTGATGGGTTTTGAGCATTCTAACACTTCCTAAGTGTACATGCAACCCTAATAACCTTGAATCTATGTTTTCTCTATATACATGCAATAAGACATCAACATGTGACCCAGTCACATCATGCAATAAGAATCTCAGAATAGAAACTTAATAGAGTTAGACAATGGACTTTACCTGAAGTAGAGTCAAACATTTGACTTTACTATCCTTATGGACTTTTAGGTAAATTTGGCAGCTTTGCAACCAATGCCCTTCCTTTGGCAACAGAAACATATGGACTCTTTGGAAACGGTACATGGGACTATCACAGACTTAGCCTTTCTCTTTACCATTTGGTCAACCGAGTTGACTATGGCCAATCCCTTTCAATTGGGAAGAGAAAGTTTTTCTGGACTTCCAATGTTACCATTGTCAATGTCCATGGAAGTTTGGGAAGTTGATCTTCCAATCAAATTTTGCTTTACCAATGCTCCAAATCATTGCTGATTCAGCATCATCAAGCAAATAGGTAAGATCATTAAGGGTCATGTCGTGATCTGTTATCAGGGAGTGACCAAGTCAACAGCCAGCTATCTTGAGACTTCGACACCCTACTCTCCCGGCTTGTCAATATGTGACTTAATCTCCAAGACCTAAGCACATATAGACTTTGTTTGCCAATAGGGATTGAGTGACTTAGAACTTATCATGTCTTGAAACTTGTGGGATAAGGAGATTTATTGGAGGAGGTGGAGGAAGTGAAGTATGATTTCCAGTCCCACTAATGCATAACAAAGGGATTGATCTTTCACCTTGATTGCCATTCGGGATATCATCTTCATTAGAAAGCTTCTTCCTAAAGATTTGGGAAGACCATAGCTGTCTAAACTAGACATCTATAATGGGAGAAATTCAAGTTAGTTGATTTAAAGTCCTTAATATAACACCCAATATGAAATATTAAGGCTAGGACCCAATAACCTATTTATAACTGGAAGAGGGATGCCGTAATCCAAATTATAAAATAGTTAAAGGTAGGTAAATGACGATTTACCAATTTCCACCATGAAAAACAAAATATAATTAAGTTTTAATTGGATTTGAAACTCCTACATCTTTTGAGATACATTGAACTTTCAATGGCATGTTTGAATCTCGATTGTGCCCTCTCAAGTTTGTGACTGGGATGCCGAGGATCACAAACAAGGTGTGAATAACCATACAAATTGACTTGGCACCCTCAACAATATTACCTAATCGATGTGCCGGTTAACCACACACGCTCCACCGATCTATAATAAAGTCAAGTTACCCTTTGCCACTCTTACTAGTCCATGTTAGTGTGCCGGTTAACCACACACGCTCCACTAACGACTTGGTAAGGTACAAAGTGTAATTTTATGGGCTAGCACCAATTTCACATTTTCCTAAAGTAACTAAGATTGGGAATTTATAATGTATAGTTACTTTATAATTCATTATACTTTTAACGAGTATTTAAAGTCGTATCCTACCCGTTCGGCTAACGACCCTCCACCGATCAAGGAAGCGGTGGGTGAGAGTGGACACCCATTAAGTCACCATTTTATAGGCAACAACCTTATACCCCCCTTATAGACCGGCTTCGTGAATGAGGCCTACTAACGGTAAGAATGACATATTCTTATACATATCTATATAATTAAAATTATAATAATAGTATAAGGGTGTATTTTAAACATTTAAAATACTTGGTGGTTTAATCTATTAATTAAACTATACTTAATTTAATTAAACTTAAACCATGTCTTTATGGAATTATTAACTCTTTTAATTAAACACTTTAATTAATTTAATGAAGTCCATAAAGCTTGAATTTTACCTTTAAAAAATTCTAAGAGTTCAATTTGGAATTAAAGTGTAAGGCTTTTCAAATTCCAAAACTTGAGGGCAAGAATTGAAACTATTCCAAGTCTCTTCAATTTGTAACTTATGAGTTTTAATGGTTCATAAAATGAAGACTCTTCATTTTATGAAATCTCTTTAGTTCTTTAATCATAATTAAAAGAAGTGACTTTTGGTTATCCATAACTTGAGGACAAGTTATGGACACCATCATTAGCATTAAGATCATGAATTAAACAAGCATGTAAGTTACACAAAATTCCTATGATCTTCTAAAAAACTCATAAGAACAAATATTCATATCAAACAATTTCAAGAAAATCATATAAACATATACAATACTTGAAAATTGATAAAAGTCATGTAAAATGGGTTAACATAATCATTATCATTTTGAAAAACAAATTTTACAAGTCCAAAACAGATTGGGATAATGATCTTAATCCATTTCCAGCAACAAAACTCGAAAAAACTGCCCAACACGCTCCTACTCGCCGAGTGCATTATTCTACTCGTCGAGTAGGATGAATTTGTTCATGGACTCGGCGAGTCCAGTCGTCAGAGTGCAGAATTTTCGATTTTTAAGCAGTTTTGCATCAAGTATACAGAAAACAATCCTAGGCTCTGATACCACTGATGGGTTTTGAGCATTCTAACACTTCCTAAGTGTACATGCAACCCTAATAACCTTGAATCTATGTTTTCCCTATATACATGCAAATTTCCTTTTCAAGGTTATTTCCTAACTAGCATGGCATGGGGATTACATAAAACATAAAACTAGTAGAAATACATACCTTGTTGTTGCTTGGATTCCTTCAAGACTTTGTGAGCCTAGCACCCCAAATGTTGTGCCTCAAATGCTTCACACAACACCACAAAACATGGAATAACTTGGGAGAATACTTCTAGCACTCAAAATCGGTTATGCCCTCTCTAGTAACACTAGGTCACGATTTTGCTAGCCATAGGGTTCCTTTTATAGTGTTGTCACAATTAGGGTTTACACATGAATGCCCTTAATTGTCATGACTCTTGATTTCTCATGACCCATGGGTTTGTAACTCCCATGGACTATCCATGGAGCTCCATATGGTTATAACCAAACCCATAAACCATGGATCATTAATCCACCATAAAAGAATTGATGATTGTCATAATCAACCCTATATATTTAATTAGTCTCACTTTGATCACTAGATTAATACTAGATTAATACTTGATCAATACTAATTAAATAATACTATTATTAATATATTAGAACTTATAATATATTAATAATCATAAGTGCCTTATTCTCTCATTTAGTCTATCCAAGTATTGCAATGCCATGCAACCCAAATGGACCATGCCGGGTCGGGTCAAGTACATACTAAATAAAGTTATGGACTTAGACACTATATCCAACAGGGACAAAATAGGTGCGCTGCATAGGGCCCGCTTCAATGTTTGGAACGTAGTGTCTTGCTTCTCACTCCAACAAAAGGGTACGCCTTTCTGAGTCAGAGTGGTTAAGGGTTTGGTAATTCTGGAGAAATTCTGGATAAATCTACGATAGTAGCCAGCGAGACCCAAGAATTGACGGATTTCCGTGGGTGTCTTCGGTGCTGAACAGTTTTCTATCGCTTTGATTTTGGAGGGGTCCACGTGTATGCCTTCCTCGCTTACCACGTGACCGAGGAAGGTTATTTTTCGAATCCAGAATTCGCACTTGGAGAACTTCGCGAATAGCTTCTCCGTCCTTAAAGTTTCCAGCACTGATCTCAAGTGTTGTCTGTGATCTTCCTCGCTTCTTGAGTAGACAAGTATATCGTCGATGAACACGATGACGAACTTTTCCAGAAAAGGACGGCACACCCGGTTCATCAGGTCCATGAACATAGCCGGTGCGTTGGTTAGACCGAAGGGCATAACTTCGAACTCGTAGCGACCATATCGAGTCCGAAACGCTGTTTTAGAAACATCACCCTCATGGACTCGTAGCTGATGGTACCCTGATCTTAAATCTATTTTTGAGAAGTAGCTGGCTCCCTGAAGTTGATCGAAGAGGTCGTCGGTTCGAGGAAGAGAGTAACGGTTTTTGACTGTGAGCTTGTTCAGCTCCCGATAATCGATACACATCCGAAAGGATCCATCCTTCTTTTTCACGAACAAGATCGGGGCTCCCCAGGGTGAGGAACTCGGTCTGATGAATCCTTTGCTGAGCAGCTCATTGAGCGGACTAAATAGCTCCTGCATTTCTGCTGGTGCTAGGCGATATGGAGATTTAGCTACGGGAGTAGCTCCGGGGACTAAGTCGATGCGAAACTCGACTTGGAGTTCGGGAGGGATTCCCGGGAGATCTTCGGGAAAAATATCGGGAAAGTTGCAGACTTCGGGGATGCTCTCGAGGTCTTTAACCTCCTGCTTCTCGTTAATGACGTGGGCTAGGAATGCATAACACTCCTTCCGCAGGAGTTTCTGGGCTTTGATGCATGAAATGATGCGAAGGTTTGAACTGAGTTTATCGTCGTAGATTACAAGAGTTTCATCCGAGGAAAGGTTGAGACGGATAGCTTTTTCGTAACAAAGGATATCAGCATGATTGGGGCTCAGCCAATCCATGCCGATGATGACATCGAAGCTCTTTATGGAAACTGGCATAAGATCGATGGGAAATGAATGGTCGCTCAGAGTAAGGGTACAACCCACAAATATGTCATTAGTGCTCTCTTTCTTACCGTTAGCCATTTCGACGGTAAACATTTCGGTTAAAGGTTGGGATTTATCAATAAGAAAATGCTTGAATGCATGACTAACAAAACTTATTTCAGCACCAGAATCGAAAAGAATGCATGCATAAGAGTTATCGAGGAGGAACGTACCCGTCACAACGGTAGGGTCAGCCACGGCCTCCTCTTGCCCCATAGTTAGTACTCTCCCGGTGTTGCCAGTTATTACTGCCTTGGGGCAGTTCCTCTTGTAATGCCCGATTCCCCCACAGCCGTAACAGGCTTGACCAACACCTGCTCCAGAGGCCTGATCGGTTGGTTGGACCGGGTTTTTGCAGCCTCGAGCCAGGTGGCCCTTTTTACCACAGTTTTTGCAGAGCATCTCACGACATGGACCAGGAATGCGGTGATGATAACTGAACTTATTGCACCAAGGGAGGGTACCAGTATACCTGCTAGTAGGTGCTTGAGTAGCAGGAGCAGGGATAGGGGTAGTAGCAGCGTGGACTGCTACCGTTTGCTGTTTCTTTGAGGGTTCCTGCGAAGACTGACCCTTTTTCTGTTTCCAAAATTTTATTTTCTCACCACTTCCTTTAGCCAGTTCAGGAGTGGCTGTCACTTCATCGAGATCGACTCCATGATCTATGAGGGTCTGCGCCAGACACTTAGCGTTGTCGAAGGTGTTTGGCCTGGCAGCCAAGACATTTCCTTTGGTCGGCTGGGTCAGCCCCCAAATGTATCTTTCAACCTTTTTGCTTTCCGGGGTGACCATCCCCGGGCAGAGAAGCGCTAGGTCTTCAAACCTAGATGTGTAGGCGGCAATATCAGAACTCTTCATCTTTAGGTTCCAGAGTTCGTGCTCCAGTTTCTGCATTTCTCCCCGAGGGCAGTACTCAGCAAGCATGAGCTCTTTCAAGCTCTCCCAACCCATAGCATTTGCCACTGGTAGGGTTAGGGATTTGACCCGGCCATTCCACCAAGTCAGTGCCCTGTTGACGAAGGTGCAAGCGGCGAATTTTACTTTGTTGACCTCCAAACAAGAGCAGATTTCGAAAATGGACTCGATCTTTTCGAACCATCGAGTCAGGGCAATAACACCCCCACTGCCGTCGAAGGATGTGGGTTTCGTGTTCATAAAGTCCTTATAAGAACACTCCTTCTGGTGTCCTTGGCCACCTTCCTGATTTTGGGAATGAGTACCACTTCCTTGCCCACTAGATCCGCCAGAATTAACTTGTGCCATTGCGGCAGTCACATCAGCAGTAACAGCTGCTTGGAACATAACGGGATCGAACTGAGGGGGCGGTGGTGGTGGTGGAGTGTAGTTGTTCATTCTGATAGGTCTTCTTCGGGGAGGCATCTTGTTCTAAAAAGAATCAGGAAGAAGAGGGTGGTAGGTCCTCTGAATCGAACCAAGAGATATGAAGCAAGAATATATATCTCATTACGATGGTTGGAGTGTTCTACTAAGCGATAAGCAAGGGAAAGTTACTAATGCAAGTAAGTTATCGCTAAGAAATGAATAGGTAGCAATACTAAGAATGAATTTCTACCATGTATTCGGCTCTGACTAAAATACTCCTATAGTATTTTAAGTTGTATGGATACCGGGTAAGTTTTAGGCCTGTTGCAACACCAAAGTCACTCCCAAACACATGTTGGTCATGTCTCGAATGAATATAGTTGATCAGGCTATATTGACCCTAGACATGATTACATAACTGCCCAGGTATAACCGCAATACTTTTGTTTTGTTCAACATCCAAAATACGGATTCTGGTATGTAGGTATACTTGTACACTTTTTGTAAAAATACTTATATTTTTAAAAGTATACTTTCAACCCCTTAGTTTTTATAGTTGTATAGCATGTAAGGTTCGGTATACTTAGTTCAATATAAACAATAGCTCTGATACCAATCTGTCACACCCCGAAACCGATGGCGGAAACGTTCCGGGGCGGAGGACGTCATGCGTAGTATCACAACGGTTGTATCATAGTAAGCGAAGTAAACACAACCATTACATTATAATATGAATATTTACATTGTTCATAAACATGATTTGTACATAACAGTATATAGCAAAAGTAAAAGACGTGACTTCGGAGTGTTCCGTCTTCTCCAAAAGTTGGCAAGAGTACCTGTCTATTGATGCCCTGAGAATACAAGCAGTTTTAAAATATATCAGCATAAAGCTGGTGAGTTCATAAGCGTTTGATTCTGGTGAAAGAAATGTTTCTTTGATTATTTGAAAAGTTGTTTCCCAAGAAAATCCCATATTTTCTTATGAAAGAGATTTGATTATCCATTGGTTACACATTAAACAGCCTGTTTATGAAAGGTTAAGTTATCCCAGGAAAACCCTATATTTTCCTTCAAAGTTGATAGTTGATTTTTGATTCTGCTACGAGGTGTACAAGTATCTATCATACTTGTATAGATAGATGTAGTTTCTTTGAAAAACCCTGGTTACTCACTGTGAGATGTATTAGCCTTATTACGTAAATAAAACTAATAAGATAGGTAGTGAACTAGATCCTAAGGGCGTTACTGATGCCCTCTAGTAATCAAATCAGTTATTACTTTGAGGTTAGTTCACTAATTTCATTACTACATAAGTAAATTCTCGTTACCTAAGTTGTGAGTGCCATAACCGTACTTAGACTGGATAAGGCATAGACGGGGGCCAGTATCTTTTATGACTTTGTCACCCCTGAACCTAACGGTTCCGCTATAGCTAGTAGTGAGGGTGCGGGATAGTTAGTCCCATATAGATCTATAGACAAAAGTCACGTTCTCCCTCCAAGAGATTCTGGTTATAAGTCGTAGTCCTCCACTCACGAATCCGGGGGAGTATTACCAAGGACATGTCTCAAACTTAGCGTAACAAATTTACAAGTAATAATACGAAAATCCTGTTTATGATTTGCATGAATCCTTTGTAAGATAATACATATTATTACATGATTCATAAGTTTCTTGCTTTAGATATGAAAACTGTTTCTACAAGTTGATTTCTTTAATCGATTGGTAAAACGGTTTTCTGAGTTAAAAGCATACTGAACATAAAATAATTTTATGCAAAACGAGATAATTTTGAGTAGAAGTTTCCTTGTACTTTTGCTTGTATTTCCCCCCCTGAAAACATTAAAAACACGGAAGTGTAGGGGTATGAACTCACTGTTTATCGTAGGATTCGAAAGCACAGTTGGTTACGAGTGTTGAGTGTCAACCGATGTTTCGCACGCAAGTGGATCCTATTAGCATGTGATAACACATATGTGTGCTAGAATTAGGGTGTTTTATGGATAAACATGACGGGAAACCACCCTAAAGACTTGGAAATGCTTATCGGGACCCTATATGATCAATTAAGGGAGGTGTACGGCCATTTGAGTGGGTGTGCGGCCAGGGTGTGCGGCCAGGCTGTGTGTGCGGTTGCACACAGGAGTGTGCGGCCGTACAGAGGATGTGTGCGGCCGTACACTCCTCATTTGTGTCCGAAATGTCGATTTTGAGGTGTTCTTGAGGTGTTCTTGTGCTAATACCAAGTCCTACTATTGAATGAAGGCTAAACTCTTCACTTTGGAGAGTTTTAAGGTGTGTACGGCCACCTTATGAAGGTGTGCTGCCATACACCTTCAAAGGATGAAGAACACGAAGAACACTATGAGTTTTAGGCTTAGATTCAGGTGTCTTACCACTATAACAAGCTGAATAATGGAGTAGTTCATGTTTTTGAGGCCTTTAGAGTGTTCTTGGATGATGTTTCTAGAGAGAGAAAGTAGAGAGAGAGTAGAGTGCAGCCAAAGGAAAGGAATGAGTGAAGGGGGTCTCCTTATATATATAAGGGGGAGTGTGCGGCTGGAGGGCGGGTGTGCGGTTGGTTGTGCGGCTGGGTGTGCGGCTGGCTGGCCGCACACGCGGGTGTGCGGCCGCACACACTTTCTTTGGTGTGTTTGGCCCGATTTTGTGATGCTACGCACTTTCTAACCCATCCTAAGACCCATATCTAGGTCGTACCAAGCCTAGAACACTCATATAGACCAACAATTTCGTTAAAAGATGATAAATTCAAGTTTAATATTGATATACAGATCAATTGCACAGGATAAAAGTTTCGGGTTGTCACAACTTTGTAGTGACTACCAGAACCTCGAAGTGAATCTACTATCTCTATCGGAGATAATAGATATAGGAACACCATGCAGTCGCACGATCTCCCTAATGTATGTTCTTGTGAGCTTCTCCATCTTGTCAGTTTCTTTGATGGACAGGAAGTGTGCAGACTTGGTCAATCTATCGACGATGACCCAAATGGTATCAAGTTCACCCGATGTCTTGGGCAAATTGGTTATGAAGTCCATTGTGATCCGCTCCCACTTCCACTCCGGTATCTCTGGTTGCTGTAATAGTCCTGAGGGTTTCTGGTATTCGACCTTGACCTTGGCGCAACTAAGGCATTTACTCACGAAGGTAGCAATTTCTGCTTTCATGTTAGGCCACCAGTATAACTTTTTAAGATCCATATACATCTTATCTGAACCCGGGTGGACGGAATATCGAGTGTTGTGCGCTTCCGTCATGACCAAGTCTCTGAAGCCACCGTGTTTCGGTGTCCAGATCCGGTCCATGAGATACAAAGCTCCGTCACCCTTGACTTCCAAGTTCTTATCCATTCCTCGCAGGGATTCACCCGCCACATTTTTAGGTTTCAAGGCTTCGAGCTGAGCCTCCTTAATTTGTGTGGACAGATGCGAATGGATAGTCATAGTTAATGACTTGACTCTTCGACCAGAATATTCTTTCCGACTTAGGGCGTCTGCTACTATGTTGGCTTTACCCGGATGATAATGAATTTCGCATTCGTAGTCATTGAGTAGTTTGACCCACCGTCGTTGTCTCATATTGATCTCCTTCTGGTTGAATATGTGTTGTAGGCTTTTGTGGTCTGTAAAGATAGTGCTTTTCGTACCATACAGATAGTGTCTCCAGATCTTCAGAGCAAACACAACTGCTCCCAGCTCAAGATCGTGTGTAGTGTAGTTGACCTCATGCGTCTTCAGCTGCCTTGAGGCATAGGCGATGACCTTACCTCGTTGCATCAGAACACAACCGAGCCCTTGGTTAGATGCATCGCAATATACTATGAAGTCTTCTATCCCTTCGGGGAGGGATAGTATCGGTGCGGTGCATAAGGCTCGCTTCAGCGTTTGAAACGCCTTCTCTTGTTTCTCTTCCCAGTTAAAGGCTACACCTTTCTGGGTCAATGTTGTAAGAGGTTTCGCAATTCGAGAGAAGTTCTGTATGAACCTGCGGTAGTAGCCAGCGAGGCCTAGAAATTGATGAATTTCTGTAGGCGTCTTCGGCGCTGACCAGTTCTCGATGGCTTTAATTTTGGAAGTGTCCACGTGGATTCCTTCTTCGCTAACCACGTGACCTAAAAATTCGACTCTGCGGATCCAAAATTCACATTTAGAGAACTTCGCATAGAGCTTCTCCAATCGTAAGGTTCCTAGGACTTGTCGTAGATGATCACTATGTTCCTCCTTACTTCGAGAGTAGATAAGTATGTCATCGATGAAAACGATGACGAACTGATCCAAGTAAGGACGGCGTACCCTATTCAATAAGTCCATGAATACTGCGGGCGCATTAGTCAATCCGAATGGCATCACTACGAACTCGTAGTGTCCGTAGCGAGTTCGGAAGGCTGTCTTCGGAACATCCTCCTCAAGCACTCGTAACTGGTGATACCCTGATCTCAGATCAATCTTCGAAAAGTAGCTCGCCCCTTGCAGCTGGTCGAATAAGTCGTCTATGCAAGGAAGAGGGTAACGATTTTTGACCGTAAGTTTGTTGAGTTCCCTGTAGTCAATGCACATACGGAACGATCCGTCTTTCTTCTTCACGAATAAGACCGGTGCTCCCCAGGGTGAGAAGCTTGGTCTTATAAAGCCCTTGCTGAGCAGTTTGTTAAGTTGATCGGACAGTTCTTGCATCTCTGCAGGTGCTAAACGATAGGGAGATTTGGCAACGGGGGTAGCCCCTGGAACTAAGTCGATCCTGAATTCGACTTGCCGTTGGGGAGGTAAACCCGGTAGTTCTTCTAGAAAAATGTTGGGGAAGTCGCGTACTACGGGGATGTCTTTTAGGTCTTTTGTTTTCTGGTTCACATCGACTATATGAGCAAGGAACGCACGATATTCTTTTCGTAAGTACTTCTGGGCTTGCATGCACGAGATGATACGAAGATTTGTACTGGGTTTGTCTCTGTAGATCAACAAGGTTTCGTTATTCGGTAGGATTAGAAGGATTGCTTTCTCGAAACACAGAATATCGGTACGATGAAGACTCAACCAGTCCATGCCCACGATGACGTCGAAACTCTTGATTGACACGGGTATGAGGTCGATTGGAAATGAATGATTAACTAGTGTGAGGGTACAACCTATGTAAATCTCGTTAGAACTCTCTGTCTTTCCGTTAGCCATTTCTACAACGAAGGTTTCTTTTAGTGCTTGTGGTGCTTGATTAAGTAAGTGTTTAAATTTTTGGTTCACGAAGCTCCTTTCTGCTCCACTATCAAATAGGATACATGCATATGAGTTATCGAGGAGGAACATACTCGTGACTACTGTGGGGTGTGCCACGGCTTCATTGTGGCCAATAGCAAGTAGTTGTTGGGTTATGAGCATTCTAACACTCCTAAGTGTACATGCAACACTAAATACCTTGGATCTATGTTTTCTCTATTATACATACAATTATGAACATCCAAGGTATTATCCTAATCTAGCATACAAAATAATAAATATAACAAGATAGAATACATACCTCTTTGATGTAGAATGTCTTCATGAAGCTTGAGTGCCTAGTGCCCCAAGTGTGACACCTCAAATGGTTCACACAACACCAAATACACTTGGAATAACTTGAGAGAAACTTGAACACTCCTTGAAATCGTCTAGCCCTCACACTCACACATTAGTGCACGATTTCTTGAGCCATGGGATTCTTTTATATGGTGGCTATTAGGGTTACACCATGTAACTCATAACTTTTCCCATTCCTTATGCTCCATGGATTTTAACCTCCATGGAGTATCCATGGGTCACCCCATGGACTTAGTCCAACATAAGGAATCTTGGATCACAAGCCCACATATATAAGAATGAATGATTTACATAATCAACCCATATATTTAATTAGTCTCCTTTTGATCACTTAATTAATTCCAAATTAATTCTTGATCAATACTAATTAAATAACCTTATTAATATATTAGAACTTATAATATATTAACCAACCTTAAGTGTTATTTCTCTCATTATAGTCTATCCAAATGCATGATGCCATGCAACCCAAATGGACCATGACGGGTCGGGTCAAGTCTTACCAATTATAGTTATGGACTTAGACATTAATCCAACAGTCTCCCACTTGGATAAGTCTAAAACTATTATTGCGTATGACTTCAGGAACCGATCAGCAATCGTAGCTCTCAAAAGCTTCTGTCGAACTCTGACCTTGTCGATGAAAACCGACCTTTGTCAATGAATTGTCCATTAGATAAGGGATCATATATTCCTCCATTCTAGATATCATATGGACTGAGACATGGATTATCAATCATTCTCTCTGTCCATTTGTTGTTTCCCGATTTCCGATTCATGATGACTGACTGATTGAACAAATCAAATCAGTCCTGGCTTGGCCAAGCACTCATATGTATCATCTTTAAATCATCGAGGGGCCCACAGATATCGCTTTTATCCCGAAGGTAAAAGGAATGGATAAACTTCGACTCATATGGCTTGTTCTACTACTTGTTGAATCATACACAAAGGCACGTTTTATGACATCGAGTTACCAATGCGTTTTCGTGCAATCAATGTATAACCAACTCATAGTAACAACTCATATCTCTAGGTTTGAAGAATATAAGATATTATCGTCTCATGATCACTCGTGATAAAATCCATGAAGTGATTCAAATGAGCGCGGGTTGAATCCAATACTCAGAACTTATGAGCACTCATGAGTGTTGTAGCACCACTTTGTCCACCAACTTGGACCTCTACAAACCAACCCATGACAGTCTTGATTCATATCTACTTCCAACATATGACCGACTGTGGATGGTTTGAATAACTTAATCATTTAGGAAGAGCGACTTAGTTATTCTGGAAGTCAAAACATGCAAAGTGAAACACAAGAATAAATGAATCAAATATGGTATCAAACCCTATGAATATAAATAAACACTTTTATTTATCACCATACTGATTACTCATTATTCATTGTTTCGGTTTTATCAACTTTATACTTGAATTTAAAAACAATAGTTGTCCCATGCTCCAAGCATGTACACTATGTTTTCTAAACACTAGTCATGCCATACACCAAGTATGCATACTATGTTTGTCTATGATCTTTACTTTGTAAAATAGATCAATTGAACATCACTCCAATGATCCTCTTTTCACAGTCCCAAATCCTTACTGCAAATGCAAGAATTCCAAATTCATGCCATTTACTGAAATCTGTTAGATTATAAACTTATATGCATTGATCCTCTTAATGATTATGCACGAAGTCAGAAAGACTTGACAACAATCATTACAGAGCATTCCAAAGGAGATCAGCATCCTTCTTTCATTAAGTTTCCTAATCTTACACATATTGAATAATTTCTAACTTTGAAACATTTCCATATTCCATTTTGACTATCACTTCTGAACAAGAGTTGCCTCCTTACAGATTATGTCAATATGGTCCTTCCAGAATTAACATTATACTTCCAACTGTCCTTGAGCAACCAATCTTTGGTAAACCTTAGATTGTCCTCGACAATTGCTTAATCATTTTAGTCATATCCAATTCTAGACCTTTTCCCTTCATAATGCCCCATGCATTTGGAAAATTTTAGAAAGGATGAATATAGCACATGTAATCGATCCTATATCCGAAGCATATGGGACACGATTCATGATGTCTCACATAAAGACTAAACCAGTCTTTTGCTATAATATTTCCATTTCAATTTGCCAAGTTCTCAAAATTCAGATTATGAAAAGGGATGCCGTAATCATAATCGAATTTTAGAACGCAAATAATGGACCCATATATAGAATTTCCTTATCTTGAGCCATTCCAACATGAAATTCATATATATATCCTTGATTAAATACGATTAAAATCTCAATCTAAGCTTTTAGAATTGAAATGAAGTATAATTTCCTCTCCATTAATTATAGCAAAACAACTTTTTCAACCCCTGCAACCTCACGAATTGAAACTTTTTTTTTCTATAATTAACATTGCTAACTTGCAACCTTTGTCATAATTATCATGCTCCCACTAACATGATGATTATTAGCATAACACTTATGCTCCCACTAGCTTTGACATGTACTCAGAAATCAGCTGACTTTCTTACCAAAGTTCAGATTTCTGATACTAGATTGTTTTGATAAAACTTTATCAAAATCATACACCTCTCTTAGATAGCTCACATGTGTGTCTAAACAATTTTAGAACTATGAAAAGGGATGCCGTAATCATAGTCTCAATTGTTTAGACCTTTGCCACTTCCCACAAGTCCATGTTAGTGTGCCGGTAAACCACACACGCTCCACTAACGACTTTGAGAATGCAAATATCACAATTGCTATCTAGCTAAAATCTACTTAGTGAAAGTGTTTCCTCACCATCATTTTCATGAATCGGAGAGAAACCTTATGACACTTAGATTTAATAGTGTATGTGTTCTTATCCATGTGAATTTGTCAAAACCATAATCACAAGACAAGGTTAGTGACAAATCCAAACTCATATTGATTAACCTTGTGCAATCTTAAATTCTTGCCATTTGGCAGCTCAGGTGCCTGCCATTGCTTCCAAGTAGTTGTGCAACCAATTGAGAACTGTCAGAACTCCTATGCAAAGCCAACTTGAATAGGCACAAAAATTTCAACACGATAGGTTATAAACCTCAAGTCGTGTGCTAGTGCATGACTTTAGGTTTTATTCTTGATTAAGTCTTGAAACTTTCAAGAGCTTTAAGACTCCCACTGTCCTCTTGACATATAAGACTCCCTTGTCAAATATTCAAGAGATAGTGCGGATTCTTTATCAAGACTAACACTTTACACAATTGGTCTAAGTTGGTCTCTGTTTTATCCAAAACATCACAACTTACCAATTTCAAATGTACAAGAGTAGATAACCTTTTACTCTTACATTTGACTAGTGTTAACAAACCCTCTTTAAGATATGTCACTCAATTTACAATCTTGGAGTATGACTCTAAGAATTGTTTTGGAACGAAGTATGACTCATCTTTTTGATTTAACCATTTCAACAATTCATGACTCCTCTTCTTAGTCATAAGAGATGACTTTAGAGGACCAATTGTGATATGGTATCTTAATCATTAAGATGATCATAAACATGATACTAAAGTACTCTCCTATCTTTTCAGATTTGAGAAACTTTTATCTTTCTGCCATACTTTGATTCTTCTTATTCGTTCTGTCTCACATTGAAACTTCTCCAATGCTACCGACTTATACTTAAACTTATAAGTATAACCATATTTACTGAACTTAAGTAAATCATGACGAATAGTCTTCTTGATCTTTTGTGGTGGACTTGACCAGTGCACAAGAATGTGTACTCGATCCCTTAGTCCTTTCCTTATTCACATAAGGAATTAGTCTTAATTTTCCAAGCTAAAAGTTCTCATTCATCATACTATACAACTTGCATGATTCCAAGTTTCGGTCCAATTGAACCTTGGGTGATGAGAATCTTTCCTTATTTGGTAATATTAGACACTACCACAACCGAAAGAATCAAATCCATTTTTCCAATATTGCTATCAATGGAATCCTATAAGCAACAACTTTTCACAAATGCCATTGTAAGGATACTTAAAATAAATAAAATCAAAACCTTTTTCTTTTATTTTAAAACTTTGCGGAAAAACTTATCCTTACAATCCATATGAAAACCTTGTTGTTATCTATTCCTAAGCAATATAAATATCATAACTCTTAAATAATAGCCCAAAATTCTGATCACCGAACCATGCGATTGAAATCCATCTTCGCGATCAGAATCAGCATGTACTTAATAGAGTTAGACAATGGACTTTACCTGAAGTAGAGCCAAACTTATTGATTTCAACATCCTTAGGTAAATTTGGCAGCTTCGTAACCAATGCCCCTTCCTTTGGCAATAGTTACCTATGGACCCTTGATAATGGGACTATCTCAGATTACGCCTCTCTCTTTACCATTGGGTCAACCGAGTTGACTATGGCCGATCCCTTTCCATTGGGAAGAGAGAGCTTTACTGGATATCCAATGTCATCATTGTCAATGTCCATAGCGTTTTAGGAAGTTGATCTTAGCAAATAGATAAGATCATTAAGGGTCTTGTCTTAGTCTGTTTCATATGATTCCCAAAAGAACTCACTATGTGACTTAGAAAGTAGTTGAGCCACCAACTTTCTCAAGACTTTGACACCCAACTCTCCCGGCTTGTCAATATGTGACTACATCTCCAAGATGTGATCACACCTAGACCTTCCCTTGCCAATAGGGCTTGAGTGACCTTAAACTTTTTAGGAACTTGTGGGTTAGGGAGAATAATTGGAGGAGGTGAAAGAAGTATGATATCCATGGGACATCATCTTCATTTAGGAAAGCTTGTTTCAGGAGATTTGGGAAGATCATAAATGTCTAGACCAGACATCTTTTTGGGAGATATTCAAGATAGTTGATTTAAAGTCCTTAATATGACACCCAATATGAAATATTAAGGCTAGGACCCAACAAACTATTTTATAACTTAGAAGAGGGATGCCGTAATCGAAGCTATAAAATATTTGAAGGTAGGTGAATGACGATTCACCAATTTCCACCATGAAAAACGAAATAATTTATTAGGTTTTAATTGGATTTGAAAGTCCTAGATCTTTGAGATTCATTGAACTGTTCAAAGGCATGTTTCAATCTCGAGTGTGCCCTTCAGGTTTTGTGACTGGGATGCCGAGGATCACAAAACAAGGTGTGAATAACCATGCAAATATACTTGGTACCCTTAATATTTACCCCTTAATCAGTGTGCCGGATAACCACACACGCTCCACCGATACTATGATAAATATTAAGTTACCCTTTGCCTACCTTGTTAAGTCCAGGTTAGTGTGTCGGTTAACCACACACGCTCCACTAACGACTTAAGCAAAGTGCAAAGTGTAATTTCATGGGTTAGCACCAAATTCACATTTTCCTAAGTAACTAAGATTGGGTATTAATAAGAGTTTAGTTACTTAGTATTTATCATTAATACTTTTAATGAAAGGAGAATTATAGTCCTTGTCCTACCCGTTCGGCTAACGACCCTCCACCAGTCAAGGAAGCGGTGGGTGAGAGTGGACACCCATTAAACTGCCATTTTATAGGCAGTAACCTTATACCCCCCTTATAGACCGGCTTCGTGAACGAGGCCTACTAACGGTAAGACTGACTTTACTCTTATACATATATATAAATATTATTAACTTATAATATTATAAAGTATAAGGGTTGAATTTTAACTTTTAAAATTCTAAGGGCTAACTTGGAATTAAAGTATTCATAAGTGAAAACTTTTTCAAATTCCAAAACTTGAGGGCAAGTTTTGAAACTATTCAAAACTAATTAATTCCATAACTTATGAGTTTAAAGTAGTTTTAATTTAAAAAAAAAAACTCTTCAAGTTTCATAACTTGAGGACAAGTTATGGAAGACTTTAAACTAATTAATAAAAAAAATAACTTTTTTTATTGTAACTTATGGAACTAATTAAGGTTACACTTTTATTTTAATTTAATGAAGATACTCTTGAACCTCCATAACTTGAGGACAAGTTATGGAGTCATAACACCATTTAATTAGAACTAGACTCTTCATTTTGTAACCTTTGCCAACTTTTATGAGTTTTATGATTCTTAAATGTGACTTTTCATATAACTTGAGGACAAGTTACAAAAACACACTTTGGAATCAACTCTTAGATTAAAATGGATTGAAAACAACTATTTCACACAACTTTTCTATTAATCTAAGAACCTCATAAGAACAAGATAATTCAAATCATCAATCTCTATGAAATTAGCATGAACATACAAACTAATACAAATCTTGAAATTATGACAATTATCTTAGAAATTGGATTAGCATGAACATTACCACATCAAAAACAAGTTTATAAGTCCAAAAACATCTTAGGGTAATGTTCCTAGTCCAATTCCAGCCAAAACAATCGAATATATGCATCCAACTCGATTTTTCAGCTACTTTTGCAAGTATAACAAGAAAACAAGCCTAGGCTCTGATACCACTGTTGGGTTATGAGCATTCTAACACTCCTAAGTGTACATGCAACCCTAAATACATTGGATCTATGTTTTCTCTATTATACATACGATTATGAACATCCAAGGTATTATCCTAATCTAGCATACAAAATAATAAATATAACAAGATAGAATACATACCTCTTTGATGTAGAATGTCTTCATGAAGCTTGAGTGCCTAGTGCCCCAAGTGTGACACCTCAAATGGTTCACACAACACCAAATACACTTGGAATAACTTGAGAGAAACTTGAACACTCCTTGAAATCGTCTAGCCCTCACACTCACACATTAGTGCACGATTTCTTGAGCCATGGGATTCTTTTATATGGTGGCTATTAGGGTTACACCATGTAACTCATAACTTTTCCCATTCCTTATGCTCCATGGATTTTAACTTCCATGGAGTATCCATGGGTCACCCCATGGACTTAGTCCAACATAAGGAATCTTGGATCACAAGCCCACATATATAAGAATGAATGATTTACATAATCAACCCATATATTTAATTAGTCTCCTTTTGATCACTTAATTAATTCCAAATTAATTCTTGATCAATACTAATTAAATAACCTTATTAATATATTAGAACTTATAATATATTAACCAACCTTAACTATTATTTCTCTCATTATAGTCTATCCAAATGCATGATGCCATGCAACCCAAATGGACCATGACGGGTCGGGTCAAGTCTTACCAATTATAGTTATGGACTTACACATTAATCCAACAGTCTCCCACTTGGATAAGTCTAAAACTATTATTGCGTATGACTTCAGGAACCGATCAGCAATCGTAGCTCTCAAAAGCTTCTGTCGAACTCTGACCTTGTCGATGAACTCTGACCTTTGTCAATGACTTGTCCATTAGATAAGGGATCGTATATTCCTCCATTCTAGATATCATATGGACTGAGACATGGATTATCAATCATTCTCTCTGTCTATTTGTTGTTTCCCGATTTCCGATTCATGATGACTGACTGATTGAACAAATCAAATCAGTCCTGGCTTGGCCAAGCACTCACATGTATCATCTTTAAATCATCAAGGGGCCCACAAATATCGCTTTTATCCCGAAGGTAAAAGGAATGGATAAACTTCGACTCATATGGCTTGTTCTACTACTTGTTGAATCATACACAAAGGCACGTTTTATGACATCGAGTTACCAATGCGTTTTCGTGCAATCAATGTATAACCAACTCATAGTAACAACTCATATCTCTAGGTTTGAAGAATATAAGATATTATCGTCTCATGATCACTCGTGATAAAATCCATGAAGTGATTCAAATGAGCGCGGGTTGAATCCAATACTCAGAACTTATGAGCACTCATGAGTGTTGTAGCACCACTTTGTCCACCAACTTGGACCTCTACACAACCCATGACAGTCTTGATTCATATCTACTTCCAACATATGACCGACTGTGGATGGTTTGAATAACTTAATCATTTAGGAAGAGCGACTTAGTTATTCTGGAAGTCAAAACATGCAAAGTGAAACACAAGAATAAATGAATCAAATATGGTATCAAACCCTATGAATATAAATAAACACTTTTATTTATCACCATACTGATTACTCATTATTCATTGTTTCGGTTTTATCAACTTTATACTTGAATTTAAAAACAATAGTTGTCCCATGCTCCAAGCATGTACACTATGTTTTCTAAACACTAGTCATGCCATACACCAAGTATGCATACTATGTTTGTCTATGATCTTTACTTTGTAAAATAGATCAATTGAACATCACTCCAATGATCCTCTTTTCACAGTCCCAAATCCTTACTGCAAATGCAAGAATTCCAAATTCATGCCATTTACTGAAATCTGTTAGATTATAAACTTATATGCATTGATCCTCTTAATGATTATGCACGAAGTCAGAAAGACTTGACAACAATCATTACAGAGCATTCCAAAGGAGATCAGCATCCTTCTTTCATTAAGTTTCCTAATCTTACACATATTGAATAATTTCTAACTTTGAAACATTTCCATATTCCATTTTGACTATCACTTCTGAACAAGAGTTGCCTCCTTACAGATTATGTCAATATGGTCCTTCCAGAATTAACATTATACTTCCAACTGTCCTTGAGCAACCAATCTTTGGTAAACCTTAGATTGTCCTCGACAATTGCTTAATCATTTTAGTCATATCCAATTCTAGACCTTTTCCCTTCATAATGCCCCAGGCATTTGGAAAATTTTAGAAAGGATGAATATAGCACATGTAATCGATCCTATATCCGAAGCATATGGGACACGATTCATGATGTCTCACATAAAGACTAAACCAGTCTTTTGCTATAATATTTCCATTTCAATTTGCCAAGTTCTCAAAATTCAGATTATGAAAAGGGATGCCGTAATCATAATCGAATTTTAGAACGCAAATAATGGACCCATATATAGAATTTCCTTATCTTGAGCCATTCCAACATGAAATTCATATATATATCCTTGATTAAATACGATTAAAATCTCAATCTAAGCTTTTAGAATTGAAATGAAGTATAATTTCCTCTCCATTAGTTATAGCAAAACAACTTTTTCAACCCCTGCAACCTCACGAATTGAAACTTTTGTTTTCTATAATTAACATTGCTAACTTGCAACCTTTGTCATAATTATCATGCTCCCACTAACATGATGATTATTAGCATAACACTTATGCTCCCACTAGCTTTGACATGTACTCAGAAATCAGCTGACTTTCTTACCAAAGTTCAGATTTCTGATACTAGATTGTTTTGATAAAACTTTATCAAAATCATACACCTCTCTTAGATAGCTCACATGTGTGTCTAAACAATTTTAGAACTATGAAAAGGGATGCCGTAATCATAGTCTCAATTGTTTAGACCTTTGCCACTTCCCACAAGTCCATGTTAGTGTGCCGGTAAACCACACACGCTCCACTAACGACTTTGAGAATGCAAATATCACAATTGCTATCTAGCTAAAATCTACTTAGTGAAAGTGTTTCCTCACCATCATTTTCATGAATCGGAGAGAAACCTTATGACACTTAGATTTAATAGTGTATGTGTTCTTATCCATGTGAATTTGTCAAAACCATAATCACAAGACAAGGTTAGTGACAAATCCAAACTCATATTGATTAACCTTGTGCAATCTTAAATTCTTGCCATTTGGCAGCTCAGGTGCCTGCCATTGCTTCCAAGTAGTTGTGCAACCAATTGAGAACTCTCAGAACTCCTATGCAAAGCCAACTTGAATAGGCACAAAAATTTCAACACGATAGGTTATAAACCTCAAGTCGTGTGCTAGTGCATGACTTAGGTTTTATTCTTGATTAAGTCTTGAAACTTTCAAGAGCTTTAAGACTCCCACTGTCCTCTTGATATATAAGACTCCCTTGTCAAATATTCAAGAGATAGTGCGGATTCTTTATCAAGACTAACACTTTACACAATTGGTCTAAGTTGGTCTCTGTTTTATCCAAAACATCACAACTTACCAATTTCAAATGTACAAGAGTAGATAACCTTTTACTCTTACATTTGACTAGTGTTAACAAACCCTCTTTAAGATATGTCACTCAATTTACAATCTTGGAGTATGACTCTAAGAATTGTTTTGGAACGAAGTATGACTCATCTTTTTGATTTAACCATTTCAACAATTCATGACTCCTCTTCTTAGTCATAAGAGATGACTTTAGAGGACCAATTGTGATATGGTATCTTAATCATTAAGATGATCATAAACATGATACTAAAGTACTCTCCCATCTTTTCAGATTTGAGAAACTTTTATCTTTCTGCCATACTTTGATTCTTCTTATTCGTTCTGTCTCACATTGAAACTTCTCCAATGCTACCGACTTATACTTAAACTTATAAGTATAACCATATTTACTGAACTTAAGTAAATCATGACGAATAGTCTTCTTGATCTTTTGTGGTGGACTTGACCAGTGCACAAGAATGTGTACTCGATCCCTTAGTCCTTTCCTTATTCACATAAGGAATTAGTCTTAATTTTCCAAGCTAAAAGTTCTCATTCATCATACTATACAACTTGCATGATTCCAAGTTTCGGTCCAATTGAACCTTGGGTGATGAGAATCTTTCCTTATTTGGTAATATTAGACACTACCACAACCGAAAGAATCAAATCCATTTTTCCAATATTGCTATCAATGGAATCCTATAAGCAACAACTTTTCACAAATGCCATTGTAAGGATACTTAAAATAAATAAAATCAAAACCTTTTTCTTTTATTTTAAAACTTTGCGGAAAAACTTATCCTTACAATCCATATGAAAACCTTGTTGTTATCTATTCCTAAGCAATATAAATATCATAACTCTTAAGTAATAGCCCAAAATTCTAATCACCGAACCATGCGATTGAAATCCATCTTCGCGATCAGAATCAGCATGTACTTAATAGAGTTAGACAATGGACTTTACCTGAAGTAGAGCCAAACTTATTGATTTTAACATCCTTAGGTAAATTTGGCAGCTTCGTAACCAATGCCCCTTCCTTTGGCAATAGTTACCTATGGACCCTTGATAATGGGACTATCTCAGACTTCGCCTCTCTCTTTACCATTGGGTTAACCGAGTTGACTATGGCCGATCCCTTTCCATTGGGAAGAGAGAGCTTTACTGGATATCCAATGTCATCATTGTCAATGTCCATAGCATTTTAGGAAGTTGATCTTAGCAAATAGATAAGATCATTAAGGGTCTTGTCTTAGTCTGTTTCATAGGATTCCCAAAAGAACTCACTATGTGACTTAGAAAGTAGTTGAGCCACCAACTTTCTCAAGACTTTGCCACCCAACTCTCCCGGCTTGTCAATATGTGACTACATCTCCAAGATGTGATCACACCTAGACCTTGCCTTGCCAATAGGGCTTGAGTGACCTTAAACTTTTTAGGAACTTGTGGGTTAGGGAGAATAATTGGAGGAGGTGAAAGAAGTATGATATCCATGGGACATCATCTTCATTTAGGAAAGCTTGTTTCAAGAGATTTGGGAAGATCATAAATGTCTAGACCAGACATCTTTTTGGGAGATATTCAAGATAGTTGATTTAAAGTCCTTAATATGACACCCAATATGAAATATTAAGGCTAGGACCCAACAAACTATTTTATAACTTAGAAGAGGGATGCCGTAATCGAAGCTATAAAATATTTGAAGGTAGGTGAATGACGATTCACCAATTTCCACTATGAAAAACGAAATAATTTATTAGGTTTTAATTGGATTTGAAAGTCCTAGATCTTTGAGATTCATTGAACTGTTCAAAGGCATGTTTCAATCTCGAGTGTGCCCTTCAGGTTTTGTGACTGGGATGCCGAGGATCACAAAACAAGGTGTGAATAACCATGCAAATATACTTGGTACCCTTAATATTTACCCCTTAATCAGTGTGCCGGTTAACCACACACGCTCCACCGATACTATGATAAATATTAAGTTACCCTTTGCCTACCTTGTTAAGTCCAGGTTAGTGTGCCGGTTAACCACACACGCTCCACTAACGACTTAAGCAAAGTGCAAAGTGTAATTTCATGGGTTAGCACCAAATTCATATTTTCCTAAGTAACTAAGATTGGGTATTAATAAGAGTTTAGTTACTTAGTATTTATCATTAATACTTTTAATGAAAGGAGAATTATAGTCCTTGTCCTACCCGTTCGGCTAACGACCCTCCACCAGTCAAGGAAGCGGTGGGTGAGAGTGGACACCCATTAAACTGCCATTTTATAGGCAGTAACCTTATACCCCCCTTATAGACCGGCTTCGTGAATGAGGCCTACTAACGGTAAGACTGACTTTACTCTTATACATATATATAAATATTATTAACTTATAATATTATAAAGTATAAGGGTTGAATTTTAACTTTTAAAATTCTAAGGGCTAACTTGGAATTAAAGTATTCATAAGTGAAAACTTTTTCAAATTCCAAAACTTGAGGGCAAGTTTTGAAACTATTCAAAACTAATTAATTCCATAACTTATGAGTTTAAAGTAGTTTTAATTTAAAAAAAAAAAAAACTCTTCAAGTTCCATAACTTGAGGACAAGTTATGGAAGACTTTAAACTAATTAATAAAAAAAATAACTTTTTTTTTATTGTAACTTATGGAACTAATTAAGGTTACACTTTTTTTTTTAAGTTAATGAAGATACTCTTGAACCTCCATAACTTGAGGACAAGTTATGGAGTCATAAAACCATTTAATTAGAACTAGACTCTTCATTTTGTAACCTTTGTCAACTTTTATGAGTTTTATGATTCTTAAATGTGACTTTTCATATAACTTGAGGACAAGTTACAAAAACACACTTTGGAATCAACTCTTTGATTAAAGTGGATTGAAAACAACTATTTCACACAACTTTTCTATTAATCTAAGAACCTCATAAGAACAAGATAATTCAAATCATCAATCTCTAAGAAATTAGCATGAACATACAAACTAATACAAATCTTGAAATTATGACAATTATCTTAGAAATTGGATTAGCATGAACATTACCACATCAAAAACAAGTTTATAAGTCCAAAAACATCTTAGGGTAATGTTCCTAGTCCAATTCCAGCCAAAACAATCGAATATATGCATCCAACTCGATTTTTCAGCTACTTTTGCAAGTATAACAAGAAAACAAGCCTAGGCTCTGATACCACTGTTGGGTTATGAGCATTCTAACACTCCTAAGTGTACATGCAACCCTAAATACCTTGGATCTATGTTTTCTCTATTATACATACGATTATGAACATCCAAGGTATTATCCTAATCTAGCATACAAAATAATAAATATAACAAGATAGAATACATACCTCTTTGATGTAGAATGTCTTCATGAAGCTTGAGTGCCTAGTGCCCCAAGTGTGACACCTCAAATGGTTCACACAACACCAAATACACTTGGAATAACTTGAGAGAAACTTGAACACTCCTTGAAATCGTCTAGCCCTCACACTCACACATTAGTGCACGATTTCTTGAGCCATGGGATTCTTTTATATGGTGGCTATTAGGGTTACACCAAGTAACTCATAACTTTTCCCATTCCTTATGCTCCATGGATTTTAACCTCCATGGAGTATCCATGGGTCACCCCATGGACTTAGTCCAACATAAGGAATCTTGGATCATAAGCCCACATATATAAGAATGAATGATTTACACAATCAACCCATATATTTAATTAGTCTCCTTTTGATCACTTAATTAATTCCAAATTAATTCTTGATCAATACTAATTAAATAACCTTATTAATATATTAGAACTTATAATATATTAACTAACCTTAAGTGTTATTTCTCTCATTATAGTCTATCCAAATGCATGATGCCATGCAACCCAAATGGACCATGCAACAGTAGTCTCCCTGCTCCTCCCGCATTCCCAGCTTTAGGGCAGTTTCTTTTGAAGTGCCCTGTCTGGCCACACCCATAGCAGGCCTGGCTTACTCCTGTACCAGGAACCTGGGTGATGGGTCTGGGTGGTGCAGTGCAGTTCTCGGCAGGGGCCGTTGTGGTGGAAATTGCACTTAGTGCACTTGGGTAGGCTCCCTGCATATGGCTTTGCTGGTACAGGGGCAACCGGAGTTCTGGAAGCACGGACAGCCATAACTTTGTGGTTCTTGGAAGAGGATTGAGTTGATTTACCCTTCTTTCGGTCCCAACGCTTTCTTTGTTGTCGACCACTTTGGTTGGTGCTGAGACAACAGTTGTAGTTGTTGTTGGAGGAGAAGAAAACTCGTGATCGATAAGCCTTTGGTCCAATTGCTTGGCACTATCGAAGGTTGCAGGGTTCGATGCTAGATAGTTTCCTCGATACGGGGGTACCAAACCCTAGATGTAACTCTCGATCTTCTTGCTCTCGGCGGGGATCATGTTTGGACATAGAGTTACCAAGTCACTGAATCTGGCTGTATAAGCCACTATGTCGGAACCTTTCATCTTAAGGCTCCACAGTTCCTCTTCGAGTTTCTGAACTTCGCCCCTCGGGCAGTACTCCTTTGCCATGAGATCTTTCAGTGTCTCCCAGCCCATAGCATTAGCCGCTACCCGTGAGAGTAATTTGACATGGCCACTCCACCACGTCAGGGCCCTTTCAGTGAAGGTGCAGGCAGCAAATTTTATCTTGCTTCCTTCAGGACAAGAGCACATCTCAAAGATTGCTTCCGTTCTTTCGATCCATTGGGACAATGCAATGATCCCTCCGGTTCCGTTGAAGAACTCTGGTTTGCAGCTGATGAAGTCTTTATAGGTACACTCCCGTGTACGCGGTTGGCTTTACCCATGATTAGAGTTGGTGCCCGTTGCAGCTCCACTGGCACCACCAGTATTTACTTGAGTCATGGTTGCGGCCACAGATGCGGTCACAGCAGCCTGAAACATCACCGCATCGAACTGCGGAGGGGGTGGTGGTGGTGGAGTTTGGTTTACAGGCGTGCCTCTGGTCGGACTCTTGCGAGGCGACATCTTTTACTTAAAGTTTATAGAGATGATGATAATAGTAAGAATCAATTGTAAGTATGATGAGAGTGATTCATGGACTAATCGCCATAGTCCAACCATTAGAATGAGTGCATGATTGAAATAGAGACACCACAATAGAGTAGGGAAACGCAAGAGTAAAGACTTTCCAACAGATTTGCTAACTGCCAATATTACTGCTATTCATGATGTAAATGAGTTCGGGAAAAATGACCTAACAGTAGGTCTTACATCAAACCACATAGGGAAAATGTTGACAGCTTAGAATTCTAGTTAGAGTACTTGAAATATAGTAATATTTTACATAAAAGTGCTACTTAGAGCACAGATAAGGTAGGCTATTCCTAAGATCAAAAGAAAGATGAGCAAGGCATCTTATACCGGCGACGGGTATTCCACGGGAGTACCCTCAGGTCTGTCAGTTGATGTACTACGTCTTGAAGATGTCTGTAACGCCCGTAGATCCGAGCTAGTCAATTTAGAGATAATAGGGGTCGAAAACGACTTTTTGACAAAAGATTATTTAGAATAAATAATCTTAACCAAGTTGTAGAATACGTCTCAAGGGTTCCGTACATATAAAGAACGTTGAAATCCGAGTTATAACGAAGAAGTTATGGTCCGTCGAAGTTTTATGGCAAAACCGGCACGACACCGGGAGACGTAAATAGTGAATTTACAATGGAGGACTTTTTAGCCTTATAAATCTAAACAAAAGTTGTAGTATACGTTAAACCGAGAACATACAAAAAACGAACTCCCAAATCTGACTTCGTATGAGGAAGTTATGAATTTTCTAAGATTTGGCTTAGCAGTGCACTGCCCGAAACTCGAATTTTAGATCGAGCGGTTTTTGGCCTACTCGACCTAAATAAGAATTGAAGATCTCATTAATAGGAACTCAACGGCAAAATTACAGACGAAAACAAAGTCCGTATGTAGAAGTTATGAATTTTACGCGGACATTTAACAGTATAATCTCCTCGTACTGTTAAATTTAAGATCGGTTGAGAATTAGCCGACGGAGTCAAAATGAAAGTTGTAGATCTTATTTTTACCTATGCGTGGATATAAATAACGTAAAAAATGGAGGTCGTATTTGAAAGTTACGGATTTTAGAAGTCGGAAGTGTGCTGTGCGAAAATGGGTGATGTGGCACAATCTTGGCCATTGCTTTCTCCCCAAGTCTTGCCACTAGATGGTGACATGTGGCACCAAGTTCAGCCATTTTTCACCCTATAAATAGAACCTCTCCCACCCTCATTTTGTTCACACATTTCCCATTCTTTCTTCTCTTTACTCTCTCTCTCTAGAACCTCTCTCTAGCCCCGAAACCCTCCGAAAAGCCTAGGCAACCTCCCTAGCACGAGGCGGAAGCCGTGGAGTGCTCGACGGCTCCGAGAAGAAGAGCTTTTAGGCTCGTGAATGCTGCTCCAAGCAAAGCCCGGTTTTCTATAAAACCCGCTGTAAGTGAGCTACACCTACGCTATTTTTCATATAGCTTTTATTAAATTATAGTAATGTTATTAGGAACTTATAATAAGTACTTGGGCTATTATTATGGGTTATATAAGTACTTTTTAACGCTTATATAATAGTAATAATAGCTAGAGTATTAATTAGTCTCGGCGAATAATATACTAAACTCTAGTGGTAATAATACTAGGATTCGTCGAAGGAAATTATTTTTAAGAAGCGAAGCGCTGTTTGAGTTCGGAATCACCACCTTTTCAAGTGAGTGCATGGTCCCTTTCATCTTACACATAGATATGAAGTATTTAATATAAATTACGTGCTATGTGTGCATATTGTCTGAATACTTGCTGTCTATGCTGGGTGAAATATTTTTATACACGTTTTAAATGATTTAAATTCTATATGTATTTTATATCTACAAAACGTGTTGGGTAAAACATGGGTAGATGTAATAGTTGCTGTGTGACCAAATAAAATAATGAGAGGCCTCGATATAGATGTTATTGATGATCCAGTCATCTAGCGGAGTATAGATGACGACCACGGACTATTCTAGACAGTCTAGTGGAACGCTAGCAGGCTCGCAACCTGTAGGTGTTTATTTGAACTGTGTGCTCACCAGCAGTACTCCGTCCCCCACATGGTTGCGTTATTTGACATGAATTACTGAGGAACCCCCGAAGCATGTGTTGTCACCCCGATGAAAGTCCTTAGACTAGGTCTCTTGTGTTAGATGTTTTAGGGACGTAAAGTGATGATAACGGGAACGGGTAATCGGGTTTGTTTGGTTTGATAAAGTTAATAAACTTATTTATTGTGGGCTGAAAACCCTATGTACTCACCAGGTTTCCCAACCTGACCCACTCAGTTTATTTATATCACAGGTGTTGATATTAAGTCACATTACACTGAGAGATTAAGGAGATATAAATCACTAGTGATAATGAATGTAAGTTTTGTTTATGCTTATGTTTCTGTATTGACGATGACATCCCAAATGTTTTAAAATGAATAAAAATACTTTTATTCGGTAATGCTTTGATAACGTATTTATCAGGTTTTAGTGGGAACAAATTCCGCAACATTTTTATTAAAAGAGGTACTCTGATTTTTATAAAGCATAAACAAAATCGGTCTTTTCTGGCCGTGAAAATGGGGATGTCACAGTTGGTATCAGAGCATTAGTTTAAGCGAACTAGGAATATGGATTTATTTCTAGACTTAAACTTAGAATGCTAAGCAAGGATTGTGAGGAGTGTGTCTAATAAAATTTAGCTAAAGCACTTGAATAGACACAAGCACTAGCTAATTTAGGGAAAATGCCTAACATGGTTTTATGTGCTAAATGATTTATGATATGGATTGTATGATCGGATCTATGGTCTGTTGCCGACCGGATCTAGAAACTTTATGTGTTCAGATTTCTAAACGTTTAATTACGGTATTAGAACTGGCATATAACTTTTCGGAGAAATAGGGAGAATTACACGTCGATCGTAAATAAAATCTTTCCTATCTTAATTCTTGTCATTGCACACTGAACGTCTGATTTGGTATATAGATTGAAATGGCAAGAACCCGTAGTGGAGCCGGGAATGCAAATGGGAATAGGAATCAACCACCAGTGATTGAACAAATACCTGTTGTAGCAGATGCTCCTGAGCCAATTACAATGGCCGTAGTACAAGCCATGATACGGGCTATGTTGGCTGAACAACGGGAAGAGATGAGGCAAATGTTGCATGAAAATAGGGACGAACCTACAATGCCAGTTGAACAGCTCGAATTGAACGATGGGCAGTCAGAAGGAGGGAACTACAGTGGGACCGTTGGTCAAGACAACCCACCAATAGTTCGACAAAACAACCAGTATGACGGAGTCGAGAGGAATAGATGCAAGTACAAGGATGTTCTTACTTGCAATCCATCGACTTTCACTGGAAAGGAAGATCCGATCAGAGTCATGGATTGGATCTCGGAGATGGAGTTAGCTTTCATGACGTGTTGTTGCAGAGGAAAGTTACAGACCACCTTTGCAGTACGTTAATTCCGAGGAGGTGTTGTACGCTAGTGGAATACCCTGGGGAAGAATCTGAGCCCCAATGAGCCCCTGCAACTGAAATGGGCAGAGTTTTTGGTGCAGTTCAAACACAAGTACTGCTCAGCCCAAAACCTGCTCGAGCTAGAGAACCAATTCCTGATCTTGAAGAAAGGAAGCATGTCAATTAATGAATACACCAACAACTTCAAAGAGAAGATGGATTTTGCCTTGCGTCTTGTTCCGGATGAGCTGACGAAAATCGACAAGTACGCAAAGGGACTTCCATGGGAGTATGCGGTGCCAGTGCGTCAGGCACATACTCTGGAGGCAGCTATCTGGGTTGCCAAGTTTGTGGAGGATATGATTAAGGGAAGAGCTGCCAACAAGATTGAGGTTGGCGAAAAGAGGAAGTTTGAGGGGTCTACGAGGCCCAAAAAGAAGATCAAGTCTAGTTCAAAGGAGTTTAGCGGAGGAGGAAACAAAGTGAAATGGTGCGAGAAGTGCAAGAAGAATCACTTCGGGAAATGTAGCGAGGAAGTGACTTGCTACAAGTGTGGGAAGACCGGACATTACGCCAACGAGTGCACCGCCAACAAAAGGGTGTGTTATGAATGCCGTGAAGAAGGGCACGTTGCTAAGGATTGCCCGAAGAAGAAAGAGGCGGCAAGACCATACATTCTACCGAAACCGAAGGCAAGAGCCTTCCATATGATCCTTGACGAAGAAAGTGGAAATGAAAGGGATCAGGAATGAGGATCTATGAAGTGGTCATGTAAATAGTACCACGTGGTGTAGCCTGTTAGAGGCATAGTATAGGTTGAACTTGAACACCTATGTAATCGTTTCAAGGAATAATATAAAACCTTCGTTCTGTTATCTAATGTGTCAAGTCGTTATGTGATTTTCTTGTATGGTGACTTGGGTGAACTGCAAGACAATACTTGGGACGAGTATGAGTAGGTGTGAAAGGTAGTAGAGGCCTATACTACCGGAAGCACAGGACTCACGCTTGGATCAGGGAAAGTCACAAGGTTACCAAAAAGCTAGTAATTGATACCGTTTTATTCAAATATGTCGTTACCATCGTTTCGGTAATGGCTAAGAGGATGATTGTTATTCCGACCCTAGTAGTCATATCGAATTGAGTCCGACTACGATAAGTATGTTATGTGGTTCATAGAACCAAGTTTGATGTAGCATCTCACTTAAGTCGGAAGATTGAAATAAAAGATAATCAAAGCGATCGGTAGAGGTATCGTGATAGTTGCTTGTATCTAGAAATGCTACCTTTTAAGATGTGATTAGAACATGAAGAAATGTATAGTCTTTCTGGAAGACTCTAAGAGACCTGAGTCTAAGCGTGGGAACATACGATGATAAGTCATTCGAATATGACACATCGGTCCATTTTAGTAATAAAATAAGTTATCTTAAGTTTGTTAAGAAGAAGAAGCAGTCTCCAGTAAGGATCGAGATTGTGACTTGAAGGTCATAATTTGGAGTCTAATGTGAGATAGGGAGCAAGTGCAAGATCGAGCACCGACTGCAATGAGGAAGTCTTAGAGTTAGATATTCGTTCGAAGAAACATCAAAGTTACGGTTATTACCTAGGATGAAGAGATAACGTATAGCGTCATCATGTGAGCCCTGTTTCGTTGATGATTCCGGGACGTAATCATCCTAAGGGAGAGATAATTGTAACGTCCGTAGATCCGGGCTAGTCAATTTAGAAATAATAGGGGTCGAAAACGACTTTTTGACAAAAGTTTATTTAGAATAAATAATCTTAACCAAGTTGTAGAACACGTCTCAAGGGTTCCGTACATATAAAAAACGTTGAAATCCAAGTTATAACGAAGAAGTTATGGTCCGTCGAAGTTTTACGGCAAAACTGGCACGACACCGGGAGACGTAAATAGTGAATTTACGATGGATGACTTTTTAGCCTTATAAATCTAAACAAAAGTTGTAGTATATGTTAAACCGAGAACATACAAAAAACGAACGCCCAAATCTGACTTCGTATGAGGAAGTTATGAATTTTCTAAGATTTGGCTTAGCAGTGCACAGCCCGAAACTCGAATTTTAGATCGAGCGGTTTTTGGCCTACGCGACCTAAATAAGAATTGAAGATCTCATTAATAGGAACTCAACGGTAAAAAGACAGACGAAAACAGAGTCTGTATGTAGAAGTTATGAATTTTACGCGGATATTTAACAGTATAATCTCCTCGTACTGCTAAATTTAAGATCGGTTGAGAATTAGCCGACGGAGTCAAAATGAAAGTTGTAGATCTTATTTTTACCTATGCGTGGATATAAAGAACGTCAAAAACGGAGGTCGTATGTGAAAGTTACGGATTTTAGAAGTCGGAAGTGTGTTGTGCGAAAATGGGTGATGTGGCACAATCTTGGCCATTGCTTTCTCTCCAAGTCTTGCCACTAGATGGTGACATGTGGCACCAAGTTCAGCCATTTTTCACGCTATAAATAGAACCTCTCCCACCCTCATTTTGTTCACACATTTCCCATTCTTTGTTCTCTTTACTCTCTCTCTCTCTCTAGAACCTCTCTCTAGCCCCGAAACCCCCCGAAAAGCCTATGGAACCTCCCTAGCACGAGGCGGAAGCCCCGGAGTGCTCGACGGCTCCGAGAAGAAGGGCTTTTCGGCTCGGGAACGCTGCTCCAAGCAAATCCCGGTTTTCTATAAAACCCGCTGTAAGTGAGCTACACCTACGCTATTTTTAATATAACTTTTATTTAATTATAGTAATGTTATTAGGAACTTATAATAAGTACTTGGGCTATTATTATGGGTTATATAAGTACTTTTTAACGCTTATATAATAGTAATAATACCTAGACTATTAATTAGTCTCGGCGAATAATATACTAAACTCTAGTGGTAATAATACTAGGTTTCGTCGAAGGAAATTATTTTTAAGAAGCGAAGCGCTGTCTGAGTTCGGAATCACCACCTTTTCAAGTGAGTGCATGGTCCCTTTCATCTTACACATATATATGAAGTATTTAATATAAATTACGTGTTATGTGTTCATATTGTCTGAATACTTGTTGTCTATAATGGGTGAAATATTTTTATACACGTTTTAAATGAATTAAATTGTATATGTATTTTATATCTACAAAACGTGTTGGGTAAAACATGGGTAGATGTAATAGTTGCTGTGTGACTAAATAAAATAATGAGAGGCCTCGATATAGATGTTATTGATGATCCAGTCATCTAGCGGAGTATAGATGACGACCACAGACTATTCTAGACAGTCCAGTGGAACGCTAGCAGGCTCGCAACCTGTAGGTGTTTATTTGAACTGTGTGCTCACCAGCAGTACTCCGTCCCCCACATGGTTGCCTTATTTGACATGAATTACTGAGGAACCCCCGAAGCATGTGTTGTCACCCCGATGAAAGTCGTTAGACTAGGTCCCTTGTGTTAGATGTTGTAGGGACGTAAAGTGAGGATAACGGGAATGGGTAATCGGGTTTGTTTGGTTTGATAAAGTTAATAAACTTATTTATTGTGGGTTGAAAACCCTATGTACTCACCAGGTTTCTCAACCTGACCCACTCAGTTTATTTATATCACAGGTGTTGATATGAAGTCACATTACACTGAGAGATTAAGGAGATATAAATCACTAGTGATAATGAATGTAAGTTTTGTTTATGTTTATGTTTCTGTATTGACGATGACATCCCAAATGTTTTAAAATGAATAAAAATACTTTTCTTCGGAAATGCTTTGATAACGTATTTATCATGTTTTACTTGGAACAAATTCCGCAACATTTTTATTAAAAGAGGTACTCTGATTTTTATAAAGCATAAACAAAATCGGTCTTTTCTGGCCGTGAAAATGGGGATGTCACAATGTCGCTCTTGAGCTCTCTGGCGCATTCAAAGTTCTATTACTTCAGCTCGGGATGCAGCTAGCTGTTGCTGCAGAGCCTCGTTGGTTCTCCTAGTCCTTTCCATAGCCTCTTCGAGTTGGCGAATGCGGACCGTGTTGACGCCAGAGTTGGCATCAATTTCCATGACTCGGTCGATGGCTGCTCGACCTTGCTCCACATTTCGAGCAATCCTGCAGACCATAATGGGCTGGACTCGGTCAGCTGAGCCTCCGTCGCTTATATTGTAAAAGCTTCTGTCTCCATTGTAGGGTAGAGGTTGACCCAGTTCATGGCTCCATTGGTTCAAGTTTGTCGCCCACAAAGGTGTGGGCCCTTGAAACGCTGGTCGGGGGTTGAGGTTTGGCATTTGGGCCTCTTGAGGCAGGTTGTTGACTTCTGGCTCGGAGTCAGAATCATCCGAAAAACCTTCTGCGAGGTGATCATCCAAAGGGATTGGATGATCCTCTTCTGGCTCTTCTTCATGCCATCCAGCATTGCCTTGGTTTGGGAAGTATGGGTCACCGTGGGGATGGAATCCAGCCATGATATCTACGCGAGAAAAGGGGTATAAGAATAAAATAGATGTACTACTTACAATAATTATAGGATGATCCTTACTAGTTACTTCAATACTTGCATAGTGCATACCGGTTACATGTAATCAAAACAGGATAGACCTTCGAATAAGTGACCCTAACTCTAAATCCACAACCAAACATGGAACAGGAAGTAAAGCAAAGGTCACAGATTCTAAGTCTATAATACCTTAGTCACATATAACCTTAGCGTATCCACTTAGCAACTATTGACCTACTAGTAAAGACCTTTTTTTTAGTTCTCAAATAGGTAATTATAGTAACACAAAATACTACTATAGTATTTTAGGTTTATGTTCTGTTCTAATGCTCTCGTTGTAGTAGTGTTGGTAAGTTTTTAGACTTGTTGCAACACCACAATCATTCTTAGGCACATGCTAGTCACTCCTCGGAAAATATAGTTGATCAGTCTATATCCTCCCAGGTTTGACTATTTGTCTCTAAGCTTAATCGTGTTGTTCAACAATCGTAACACTTTTTGTTCTGTCCTAATGACATTGATTTTAGTATGAATGCAGGTATGCATACTTAGTTAAATATTTTATTATTTAAAAGTATAAACTCTTGGTCAGAGTATATTAATCCCGTTGCGTTTATAGTTTGTATATATTTTATGGGTTGATATACTCGATTCACTATAAACAATGCTCTGATACCAATCTATCACACCCCAAAACCGGAACGGCGGAAACGTTCTGGGGTGGAGGACGTCATGTATAGTATCATAACAATGCATACTAGTGAAGACAAGCAACAACATCCATTGCATTAATATAATAGTTAGATACATGTGTGTTCTGTTGTAAGTTTAAATGACACCAAAAATGTACAATCAAAAACGAGTCTTGAATCCACTCCGTCCTTCAAAAGCTATTTTCTGCTTATAAATAATGTAGCCTTCTACTCGAGGCCCAACTGTTTTACATGTTTATTTTTGTATAAAACGTAATGTTTGTATATGTATTTGTAATAGTGGGAAAAATATAGTAGTACTTTATTACTGTGCAAAAGTGTGTTTTCTCCCGATGATTTCTACTTTCTACTAGGAAAATAGTATGTTCTACCTCAGCAGTGACCCTACTGACTATTAAATGATAAAATGAGGACTCAAGGTCGTATTGGATGTACCATACTCCTTAATGAGACCTTTTGCCTTTAATTGTTAATTAAAAGTTTAGATGTGAATTAGTTTGTAACCATGCTGATCGACGGTTGAATACTTGACGACCTTCTGGCATCATAAAATAGTGAGGTGACATTTTGTCACCCCTTGGCCTTACCGGCTGGGACTGTAGCTAGCAGTCGGGGTGTGGGAGTGTCTGTCCCGTATAGATCTATACACACAATGCCCGCTCTCCCTCCAGGAGACTCTGGTTACAAGGTGATACAACAATGTGTTGTTGTATCATGAAGTAGTATTTCACATTTAAATTATTGTATATTAGTGTTTGTGTAGTAAGTCATAGCGTAGTAATGTTCTCTCTATACTAGTGTATAGTATATTCTCTTGTATAGTTTATAGTATGTATTGTTTCTCATAATAGTAGGTTTGTATCAACTCATAAATGAACTGACTCTTGTATGTTTCATTGTACTAGTAGTAGTGAGTAGTAATCCCTTAAACTATACCTATTATAGTTTACTAGTAATGTTGTTTGTATGCCTTTGCTACCCAAAGGTATTGAACTAAAGTAAAAGCTTTTATATCTAAACACATATATATGATATATAACTAAGATTTCAACGACATTCGGACAAATAACGGGTACTCTAAGTCCACAACCAAACAAGGAACAGGAAATAAAGTGAGCTATCAGTCCTAAGTCCTTCAAATCTTACTTATATAAATATATTTGTATAGACATGAGTTTGACAATAATATAAGATTAAAAAGAGTTTGATAAAGGATTTAGCATTTAAAAGAGTTTGATAAAATGTTTTGAAGTATTTGAAATCCATAAGTTTGATAACAATCTGAAAGTAATAGAAAATCTTTCTGTTTGTTCTAGTTATTAATCACTTGTGATTAATATAATAACTAGAATGTTTCAACTTGTATTCCCCCCATAAAAGCATTTAAAATCATTTCAAAGGTTGATTAAGGGGTATGAACTCACCTGCAGTGAGTGGTTTGGATGAAAGTGTTGTATAGGATGCTAAGTGCTAAGTGAAGACTTAAACACACACACGGATCCTATTTAACATATAATGATACACATATGTATCTAATTAGTGATTAAGCAACTAATTAAGCAAGTAAAGACACCCTAGGACATGGAAAACACTTTTCTTCAGGTGCTATAAGTACAAAGGGTTGCATCTAAGGGTTGTAGGGCCTCACTTTGGAGTTTACGGCCCAAGTGTAAACCCCCATGAGTTTACGGCCCATGGGTTTACGGCCCAATGAGTTTAAGGCCGTAAACTCATGGTATCTTGTACCATTTTGATGGTTAAGGTCCTATACTTGTCTTGGAAGTGTTCTAGACCTAGGTCCAAGGCTTAGGAAGGTGTTGTGGCAACTTTGCACCACTAAATAGAGTTTACGGCCAAGGGAGATTGCGTTAGCCGTAAACACCCTTTTGTTCATGATTTCTTGGTGTTTTCTAGTTGTTTGACAAGTGATTCTAGTATGTAACAAGCTAAGGGTAGTATACTTACGTTTTGAAGGCAAATAGGGGTGTTTTCGGCCCAAAACACTTAAGTGTTCTTGGTGTTCTTGAGGATCTTGAAGATCTAGACTCAAAAGATGAGATTTGTGGATGAATTCAAGAGTGAATCAAGAAGAAGAGATGTATTAACACAAAGATGGAAGGATTTACTTACATTTTTGAAGATTGGGAGCAAAAGCCTCAAGATCCTTGGGAGAGAATTCTGAATTCTTGGGCATGGAATGGTGAAAATGAAGAAAAATGACTAAGGGCCATATATATATATCATGGAGTTTACGGCCACCATGAGCTTACGACCGTAAACTCAATGGTCTTGGCCGTAAACTCCTCTTTTGAGGGTTTATGGCTTGATTGATAGTTTATAAATCCAGTTGGCACTTCCTTTCACTCATTCCTAGGTGTACTAAGCTCAAAATGTTCAAAACCGACTCTAATTAGGGCTAAACGTTAGCAGGGACAAGTCTAACTTTGATTGGATTGAAAGGCTTGTACAAGATTGAAATTTCGGGTTGTCACAAGAGAAGGGGCATTGGTAGCAAAGCTGCTCTATTTACCTGAAAGATAATAAGGATGGTAAAGTCAAAAAGTTTGACTCTACTTCAGGTAAGTCCAATATCTAACTCTATTAAGTTCCTATTTGGAGATTCTTAATACATGATGTAATGTAATCACATTTTGATGTCTTGAAGGATCGAAAGGAAGCTTAAAGGAATAGTAAGTTGATTCTGATCATGAAGAGATGGATTTTGATCGCATGGTTCGATGATCAGAATTTTGAGCTGCTGCTTAAGAGTTATGATAGATTGCTTAGGAATAGATAACAACATAGTTTTCATTTGTAATTGCATTGTAAGGAAAAGTTTTTCCACAGTTTTATAAATAAATAAATTTTTTTATTTTATCTTATATTAAGTTTCCTTACAATGGCATTTGTGAAAATTGTTGTTTAGATGATAGCAATATTGGAAAATAAATTTGATTCTCTCGTTTGTGGTAGCGTCAAAATTTACCAAATAAGGAAAGATTCTCATCATCCAAGTTTCAGTTGGATAGAAACTTGGAATCATGCAAGTTGTATTGTGTGATCAATGAGAATTTTCATCTTTGGAAAATAAGACTAATTCCTTGTTCACATGTATATGTGAGTCAAGTGAAGGACTAGGGGATTGGGTGCACTTGGTTGTGTGCTGGTCAGGTCCACCACAAAGAACGATAAGACTATTCGTTATGATTTACTAAAGTTTAGTAAATATGTTTATGCTTACAAGATTAAGTGTAATTCTGAATCTTTGGAAAAAGTTTCAATGTATAGCAGAACGAATAAGAAGAATCAAATTAGGCAGAAAGATAAAAGTTTCTCCAATCTGAAAAGATGGGAGAGTACTTTAGCATCACGTTTTATGATTATCTTAATGATTATGGAAAACAATATCACAATTAATCCTCTAAAGATATCTTGGTGCATTTGTATGGCTAAGACGAGGAATCGTGAATTGTTGAAATGGTTAAGTCAAGAAGATGAGTCATACTTCATTCCAAAAAAAGAACAAGTCTTAGAGTCATACTCCAAGATTGTGCCTTCAGTGACATGATCTTAAGAAAGGTTTATAACACTTATCAAATGTAGAGTCTAATGTTTCTACTTTTGTACATTTGAAATTGGTAGGTTGTGATGTCTTGGATAAGACAAAGACCAACTAAGACCAATTGTGTGAAGTGTTTTTCTTGATAAGTAACCGCACTAACTCTTGAATATTTGTTTGTCAAGTAATGTTTCCTGACAAAGAGAAACTTATATTTCAAGAGGTTAGTGGGAGTCTTAAAGATCTTGAAAGTTTCAAGAACTAATCAAGAATAAAACCTATCGTTTATCGCTAGCACACGACTTACGGTTTGCAACCTATCATGTTGACATATTCTTGTTTCTGTGCCCATTCCAGTTGACTACGCATGTGAGTTCCATGAGTTCTCAATTGTTTGCATAACAACCTGGAAGCAATGGAAGGCCCTTGTGCTGCCAAGTGGCAAGAAATTAAGATTGAACAAGTTCAGTCCATATGAGTTTGGATTTGTCCCTAACCTTGTCTTGTGATTATGGTTATGACAAATTCACATGGATAGGAACACATACACCATAAATCTAAGTGTTTCTCTCCAATTCATGAAAATAATTGTGAGGAAACGCTTTCACTAAGTAGATTTTAAGGAGATATAAATTGAGATATTTGCATTCTCAAATTCGATTATGATTACGGCATCCTTCTTCATAGTTCAAATTGTGAGAAATGGCAAAAAGTCTAAACATTTGAGACTTATTTCTGTAAGTTCTAAAATTGTTGAGACACACATGTGAGCTATCTAAGGAAAGGTGTATGAGTTTTAGAAGCCTAGATAAAGTCTTATCGAAGCATCTTATATAAGAAATGTGAACTTTGGTAAGAAAGTCAATAAGTATTGATTTCTAGAAGTCCAGCTGATTTCTGAGTACATGTCAAAGCTAGTTGGAGCATAAGTGTTATGCTAATAATGTAATTATTATGCTAGTGGGAGCACAATTATTACGTTAAAAGTTGCAAGTTAGCAATGTTAATTATAGAAAACAAAAGTTTCAATTCGCAAAGTTGCAGGGTTTGAAAAGTTGTTTTGCTATAATTAAGGGAGAGGAATTTATACTTCATTTCAATTCTAAAAGCTTTGATTGAGATTTTAATCAAATTTAGTCAAGAATATATATACGAATGCTATGTTGGAATGGTTCAATATAACGAAATTCTATATATATGGAAATGTTAATTGCGTTCTCAAATTCGATTATGATCACGACATCCCTCTTCATAGTTCGAATTGTGAGAAAATGGCAAATAGAAGTATTATAGCATAAGACTGATCAAGTATCATGTCTTTATGTAAGACATCATGAATCGTGTCCCATATGCTTCGGGTATAGGATCGATTGCATATGCTATAATATTCTCGTGTTCTAATTTTTCCAAATTCCTAGGGCATTAAGAGGGAAAATAGCACTAAAACAAGATATGACTAAAGTGGTTAAGCGATTGTCAAGGACAATCTGAGGTTTACCAAAGATTGGTTGCTCATGGACAGTTGGAAGTATTTTGAAAATTTTAGAAGGACCATGTTGACATACTCTAAGAAGAGGTAACTCTTGTTCAGAAGTGATAGACAAAATGGGAATATGGAAATGTTTCCATAAGTGGAAGTTATTCCTTAAATCTGTGTAAGATTAGAAAACTTAATGCAAGAAGGATGTTCAAAGGAATGTACTTTGAATGTGAGACTTCGTTTCCATGGAATTTCTCTCCATTGGAATACTTTGTAATGTATGTTGCCAAGTCTCTATGATTTTTGTGCATAGTCATTACAAGAGGATCATTGCATATAAAGATTTCAGTAAATGGCAAGAATTTTATATTCTTACATTTATCATAAGGATTTGGAATTGTGAAATGAGCATCATTGAAATGTTGTCAATTGATATATTTCACAAAGAAAGGACCATAGGCAAACATAGTGTGCATGCTTGGAGAATGGGATAACTATTGTTTTAATTCAAGTATTAAGTTGATTACTCAAAACATTATACAATGAATAATGAGTAATGAATATGGCGATTAGATAAAAGGTGTTTATTTACTCTCAAAAGTTTTGGGGCCATATAGGATTAGTATTATTCTTGTGTTTCACTTTGCATGTTTTGACTTCCCGAATAACTAGGTTATTCAAACCATCCACAGTCAATCATACTTTGGAAGTAGGCATTGAGGCAAGACTGTCATGAATGGGTCTGTAGGATTGTCTTAGGTGTTATACATGGCACAAGTTTGCTGCAGTATTCATGAGTACTCCTGTAATAAGATTTGAGTATTGGATTCAACCCACACTCATCTAATCACTTCATGGATTTTATCACGAGTGACTAGTGAGACGATAATATTTTATATTCTTGAAACGGAGACATATTAGTTGCAGTTTACAAGTCGGTTGCACATTGATAATATGAAAACGCACCGGTAACTCGATGTTATAAAACGTATTGTTGTGTGTGAATTGCTGAGTAAATAGAGCAAGCATATGAGTCGAAGTTTATCTGTTCCTTTTACCCTAAGGGGATAAAAGCGATATCTGTGGGCCCCTCGATGATTTAGTGATGACAACCTGAAGTGCTTGGCCAAGCCTGGACTGATTTGATTTGTTCAATTAGTTGGTCGTCATAAATCAGAAATCGGGAAACAACACATGAACAGAGAGAATGATTATAATCCATGTATCAGTTCATACGATATCTAGAATGGAGGAATATATGATCTATTATCTAATGGATGCGTCATTTGATTTGTTCAGAGTTCGACAACGGCTTTTAAGAGCTACGATTGCTAGTCGGGTTTTGTGACAACCCGAAATTTCAATCTTGTACAAACCATTCAATCCAATCAAAGTTAGACTTGTTCCTACTAACTTCTAACACTATTTTGAGTCTATTTGAGCATTCTGAGCCTAGTATATCCAAGGAATGAGTGAATGGAAGTGCCAATTAAAGTTGTAACCCATCAAACATGCCAAAAACCCTCAAAAGAGGAGTTTACGGCCAAGGGTCATGGGTTTACAGCCGTAAACACATGGTGGCCGTAAACTCCATGGTATATATATGGCCCTTAGTCATTTTTCAGCCACTTTTCACTTTTCCAAGCCTAGAACTCGAATTCTCTCCCAAGGATCTTGAGACTTTTGCTTCCAATCTTCAAAAATGTAAGTAAATCCTTCTATATATGAGTTAATACATCTCTTCTCCTTGATTCACTCTTGATTTCATCCATGAAATCTCTTCTTTTGAGTATATCTTCAAGTGTTCTTCATTTCACCAAGAACACACACTAGTGTTTTTGGTCTCTAACTACCCTTGCAAGCTTCTACTACGTAAGTACACTATCCCTAACATGTTGTATACTTGAAACACTTGTTAAACATCTAGAAATCGTGACCAGAAGGGTGTTTACGGCCAATGCAATCTCCCTTGGCCGTAAACTCTACTTAAGTGGTTCAAAGTAGCCACAACACCTTCCTAAGCCTTGAAACTAAGTCTAGAACACCTCAAGGAAGAACATAGGACCTTAAAACACACAAAATGGTACAAGACACCATGATTTTATGGCCGTAAACACCATGAGCCATAAACCCATGGGCAGTAAACACCATGGGCCGTAAACCCATGGGCCGTAAACTCATGGGGGTTTACTCTTGGGCCATAAGCTCCAATGTGAGGCCCTACAACCCTTAGGTGCAACCCGTTATACTTCTAGCACTTGAATCAAAGTGTTTTCCATGTCCTAAGGTGGCCTTACTTGCTTAATTAGTTGTTTAAATGCTAATTAGGATCCGTGTGTGCTCAAGTCCTCACTTGACACTTAGCATTCTATCCGGCACTTCCATCCAAACCACTCACTGCAGGTGAGTTCATACCCCTTAATCAACCTTTGAAATGATTTTAAATGCTTTTATGGGGGGGGGGAATACAAGTTGAAACATTCTAGTTATTATATTAATCACATGTGATTAATAACTAGAACAAATAGAAAGATTTTCTATTACTTTCAAATTGTTATCAAACTTATGGATTTCAAACACTTCAAAACATTTTAAACTCTTTTATATGCTAAATCCTTTATAAAACTCCTTTTAACATATATTATTGTCAAACTCTTGTCTATATAGATATAATTATATAAGTAAGATTTGAAGGGCTTAGGACTGATAGCTCACTTTATTTCCTGTTCCTTGTTTGGTTGTGGACTTAGAGTATCCTGTTATTTGTCCGAATGTCATTGAAACCTTAGTTATATATCATGTATATGTGTTTAGATATAAAGGCTTTTACTTCAGTTCAGTACCTTTGGGTAGCAAAGGCATACAAACAACATTACTAGTAAACTATACTAAGTATAGTTTAAGAGATTACTACTCACTATTTCTAGTACAACGAAGCATACAAGGGTCAGTACATTTACAAGTCAGCAAACATACTATAACGAAATACAATACACACTAGTCACTACATAAGAGAACATACTATACATTATATAAGAGAACATACTATACATTAGTACAGAGAGAACATTACTACGCTATGATATACTATACAAACATACAAATACGATAACTAGAATGTGACATACTATTTTCGGATACAACAAGACCGTGTTGTATCATTATGTAACCAGAGTCTCCTGGAGGGAGAGCGGGCATTGTGTGTATAGATCTATATGGGACAGACACTCCCACACCCCGACTGCTAGCTATAGTTCCAGCCGATAGGCCAAGGGGTGACAAAATGTCACTTCACTACATATGACACCGGAGGGTCATCAATTATTCAGTCGTCGATCAACATGGTTACATACGAGTTCACATTCAAACCTTTAATTAACCGACAAATGATTAAAGGCAAAAAGACTCCCCGAGATGTATTGTACATTTTATACTACCTAGAGACTGTATTTTATCACTTATAGTCAGCAGTGTCACTACTGAGGTAAAACATTATTTTCCCTAACACATTTACTTTTTGATCTTCTCACATAAATGTTAATGAAAACTATATTTTGTTAATGATAGCCATACTTGGGAAAAATCATACCTTTATGAAATGAACAAGCGTACAAAAGTCGGGTCTTGGTAGAAGACTACATTTCAGTAGAAAATGTAGGATTTTCTAAGAAGTACAAACAATTGCAACTTTTACAAACATTTCACTAACACTTACATTACGTTGTTACAAACATTTTCATACAAGCAATGACACTAAATACTTATGAACTCACCAGCATTTTATGCTGATACTCTCTATCAAAATAACTTGTATTCTCAGGGAACCAGTAAGACAGGTATACCCATGCAGCTTTTGAAGGACGAAGTGGATCCAAGACTCGTCTTCATTTTGATTGTACATTTTTGGTGTCATTTAAACTTACAAAAGAACACACTTGTACTTAACTATTATATTAATGCAATGGATGTTGTTGCTTGTCTTTACTATTATGCATTGTTATGATATTGTACATGACGTCCTCCACCCCAGAACCAGTAAGACAGGTATCACCACAGTTTGCTGTTGGTGAAGTCTTTGTAGGAACAATCCCTTGAGCGTCCCTGGCTTTCTCGCTGGGTAGAAGTATTAGTACCATTCCCCACCCCATTGGTACCATTGGTGATGATCTTTGACATGGCGGCTGCCACTGCGGCTGTAACAGCAGCCTGGAAAATGGCAGGGTCGAAATGTGGAGGTGGTGGTGGTGGATTTGTTGACATGTTATTGACACGTTGGTTTGATCTACGAGGTATCATCTTTCTGCCATAGATTTTAAAAAAATGAAAAGACGATAAGTCTTCGATAGTGGTTATAAGTCGAGTGTTTATTGAACTAAACTATATTAGTTTTCTACACGCATCATGTTCCGACTTGTAAAGTATTTTGTGAACAATTCATAATAGAAGTCTATGTAAAAATAAACTAATGAATTTTAATAGTAATGCCCCCAATGAAATTCTGTAATTTGATCCATACCAGGTCCTTCTAAAATCACTTGGTGTATACAAGTTGCATGTAGTTAAGATTGAATAGACCTTTGAATTTAATGGGTGTTCCCTAAGCCCACAACCAAAGAAGGAACAAGTTCCAAAGCAGACCCACCATTTTTAAGTTGATGGGATCTTAATTACATATAACTTTAATGTATACACTAAGTAATCATAGATTTACCATGAGCAAACAATTTTTAAAAACGAAGTCTTGAAATTTGTGGTAATACTCCCAATTAAATAGAATGCATGTCAATTTCATTTATATATTTTAGTACATAGTGTTTGGAAAATTTGACCTTGATGCAGGTCTACAATACATCAATGTAAGGAAAATTTTGACAACACATAGAACCTTCGAATAGTGTAGTCACTTAATCGCGGGGTCGAACCTATCCGCAGGAGAGAGTAGCACCAACGCATACTCATAAACCTAGTCTATATCAAAATGTGAATAGTGTATGCACTACTCGCGGCGGGTGTTATTCTATGGGCCATGGAATGAAGCTATGAAATTTTGTATGGCTCTGGTCTCTGCTCTGGATTCCGCCACCTGGCGTTCTGCTTCTATCATACGTCTCTCCAATGCGGCTTGGCGCTCCCGAAATTCTCTAACCTCGGCTCGAGATGTGGTCACTTCCTCTTGAAGAGCCTCGGTGTGGTTCTTGGTCCGATCATGTTCTTCATCCAGGAGACGAAGGCGAACTGTGGTGATCTTAGTGGTGACACCAACTTCCATGAGGTGGTCGACGGATACCCTTGCTTGTTCACCATGGCGAGCGATGCGACGAACTATGACAGGGAGATCCCTGTTTGCTGAGCCTCCTCTGTCGAGATTGTAGAAGCATCGTTACATACCGTAGGGAGGGAGCTGGCCTTGTTCTTGAATCCATCGTCTCAAATCTACTACACATCTAGGTGTCGGGCCCTGGAAGTTCCGTCTGGGAGCGGGGTTAGGAGGTGGATTGTAGACCTCTGGTTCCGATTCGGTGTCTTCCTGATCCTCCTCCTCGTATTCTTCGTCTTCCGAAGCATCTTCAGGGTCTTCTTCCATTATTTCCTCAGGTCCTCTTCGGGGTCCTCTATGATCCAACCAACATTCCCTTGGTGAGGGAAATAGGGATCTCCTGGTATGTGAAATCCTGCCATTTCGTCTGTGCGAGAATAGGGATATGAGAAATATGTGAAGTGTATAATTATGTAATATATTTGAGGGAAAAATAAATTTTTAATAGAAATAATTTTAATAAGATTGTGGCCCATACTGGGTACAATCTAAATTATACATAACCATAATGTATACACTTTGCAATTATAGATCTACCATTAAGGGTCCTTAGTTTTTAAGGGAAGGATTTGATTTACTTTTGGCGAGAAGGTCCCTAAGGACTACTAGTTTTAATAAATATCGAGGCCTAAACATTGTTGTTACGGTTCTTATAGTATCCTAAAATACTCCTATAGTATTTTTAATATTTTATGTTTGGTTCTAGAGTTTCTTGGTATGAGGGGTTGGTAAGTTTTAGACTTGTTGTTCACTACGACCATTCCTCAGCATACGTTGGTCACATTCCGGATAAATATAGTTGATCAGGCTATATTCATCCCTGATCTGATTACATATCCCGAGGCCTAGTCATAGTGTTCAACTCATCTCCATACTTTTTGTTAATGTTACGATACTGAACTAGTGAGTGTGATTGTACTTATACTTTTATAAAAATATCATAATATTTTAAAGTATACTTGTACGAAAATGATACGTCGGACAGTTTTAGTCGCATTGTATTTATAGTTTGTATATGTTATATGGTTCGATATACTTAGTTCACTATAAACAATGCTCTGATACCAATCTGTCACACCCCCAAACCAGGATGGCGGAAACGTCCGGGGGTGGATGACTTTCATGTATTGTATCATAATAATTGAGTAACTGTAAGGAAAGCAAACACAACCATCATAATTTAAAATGTATATAATTTACATTGTGTTCGAAACATTGTTTGTTTAACAACAAAGGTATAATAAAGACTAAGACGTGACTCTACTATGCTCCATCGTATCGCAACCTATGTGGGTACCTGGCTACTATTTTCCTGAGAATACAAGTGGTTTGAAAAGAGTGTCAACAATTAAGTTGGTAAGTTCATAAGAGTTTTTTTTAAGAAATATGTCGTTTTTCCTTGTAAAATGATAGAGTTTAGTTTCCAAAAAATCCAATATTTTCTTGTGAAATGTATTGTAGTCTTAGATACCTTAAGACTAGAAATGTATGAATATTCCTGTACTTGAACGTAGTATGTTACAGTTTTAATTTGATTAAAACCATTTGTATGTGTGTTCCTTGAGGTACTAGTTGTATTGTATTAGTAAATAGTATATTGTATTCCTTGTAGTGTAACAGAGTGTACTTCTAGGAATCCCATAACTTCCTTCTATAATCCCTTAGTGTATACAAGTTATATAAAATCAAGATTTAATAGACCGTCGAATTTAATGGGTCTGCCCTAAGCCCACAACCGAATGAGGAACAGGACATAAAGTGGACCCACCAATTCTAAGTCGATCGTGCCTTAACGTTTTTTAACTCTAGCGTATACAATTAGCAATCATAGACGAAAAATATGGTTCATAGTTTCCCTAAAACCAATATGCATGAATATTGTACTTGAAAATAGTGTACTGTAGTTTTATATAAATAAAACCCTTTAAGTGACTGTAACCCCCCCCCCCCTAAACCAAATGTATTGTTAATACCCCATGTGAGTTCTTATAACCATACTAATGACCCGATCGGCCTATTACGACGTTCTTCAGGTGTCGTAATGTTATAACATTTGTCACCCCAGACCTGTCGGTCTAACTGTAGCTAACAATTTAGGTGCGGGATTGTCAGTCCCGTATAGATCAATACACAGGTATCACGCTCTCCGTACAAGAGATTCTGGTTATAATTACAGGACTTTATGTAGTACTTTAAAAGTACCGTGAAGCCGAATGTCTCACAAATTTATTCATTAACAAGTTTACATAAAGTGCAATGAAAACCCTTTTGTTGTAAACGTTAGCGTTACCCTCTCATTAAATATAAAAATAACCATATTTAATTAATCATTTCTTTTGTACCGAAGGGGTAAAATAACGTGAATGTTCCCCAAACTATACCTATTATATTTTATAAATGTATGTTCTGTTGAAATGAAAACCGTTGCGTTTTAACATATATTGCATGTAAATATTTGTAAATTTGGTAGTAACGTTGTTTCGTATATTTAATATTTTCACGTAAAATGCATATAAAATGTAAGATAGCATAAATAATGGTTTGTATATTAACACAAGTTTCCTTATGTTTTACTTGTATTCCCCCCCCCCCTAAAACATAGAAAAATCGTTGAAAAGTGTGGGGGTATGAACTCACCTTATGTGTGATCGCGGTCTAATAACGAGGTAAAAACAGTGATCTTCGAGTCTAGAATACGCGAAGGATGTCGTATCCTAATGGTTTTAAACACATAATAATGTGTGAATATATGAACTAATAGTTAAAGTGTTGAATAACGCTTAGGTTTTATGAGGAATACTTACCTTAAATTCTTATAAACTATCTTGGAAGAAAGGCTCCTGGAGATAATAGATCTTGAGTTTGTAAGGAAAGTGGGTTTGAGTAGAGAGAAATATGGGAAGGAAATATTTACTGATGAATGAATTCGTATATATATATATATATATATATATATATATATATATATATTAATTAATTAAAGAAGGATAAGATGAGGTAATTGAGAAATGACAGTGAGTTGATGTTTACATTGGTAAGTGGATTTATCACCTTGGGAAGGTATTTTAACAAATCAAGTGGCACCACTTGGCCATCTTTTTGGTGATTTCGGCCATGCCATAACCGAAATCACCTTGATTTCGGTTTTGGTGTGGTCCCATGGCTTGAGTTTTCTGCCCTAGTGGTCCTTAGATGTGAGTTTTCAGCCTAGGCATGATCCAAGAAAGGGTTTTCGGTCTTAAGTGGTCCAAAGCTTTGAGATTTCGGTCCACACATGTGATCTTGGTCCCTACAAAACCGAAAACCATTTGTTTTTAGATTCCTAATACTGAAATCTCTAAAGTAGTTAAAATTTCAAATCTTTAGACTTAACCTTTTGACTTATGTTGACTTATATTAACTTAAATCAACATGGGTTTCCATATACACATATTTATTAACTTATAAACATGCCCTCATGGCTATATGTGATACAATGCAACAAGGTTAAGATGTGGTTTCACTTATACATAATGCATCTTTTGGCTTGGTTTGACTCCAAGTTTGCCAGTTGTCACAATATTCTCCCCCAGTTGAATCAGACTTTGTTAGCGAAGTTTGCAGCCCTAAATAACTCTGGATAGTGCTCCCTCATCTCATCTTCCTTCTCCCAAGTCCACTCAGAACCCTTGCGATGCTGCCACTGAATGTTTACTAACTCAACAACCTTGTTCCTCAAGGTTTTCGTCTTCCGATTAAGAATCGCCACCGGTCTCTCAATATAATTCAAGCGGTCATCCACCTGAATATCCTCCATTAGAACCACTACGGAATCATCCACTAAGCACTTCCGTATCTGGGAGACATGGAACGTGCTTTGAATCTGACTGAGCTCATCTAGAAGATCTAAGCGATAAGCAACCCGGCCCACCCGAGCCAAAACCCTAAAAGGACCAATATACTTGGGGCCCAGCTTGCCTCGCTTCCTGAATCGGATGACACCTTTCCAAGGTGACATCTTCAGGAGAACCATATCCCCCAGTTGGAACTCTAAATCTGATCGGCGTCCGTCGGCATAACTCTTCTTCCGACTCTGAGCTGTCTGGAGCCTGCTTCGAACCTGCTGAATCAACTCAGTGGTCTTGAGTACCACCTCGGTACTCCCCATAACTCGCTGACCGACCTCACCCCAGCAAATTGGGGTCCTGCATTTCCTCCCGTAGAATATCTCAAAAAGGAGGTCGATCAATGCTGGCATGATAGCTGTTGTTATACGAAAATTCCGCTAACGGAAGATACGTATCCCAACTCCCACCAAAATCCAAAACACACACCCAGAGCATATCGTCTAGGGCCTGAATAGTCTGCTCGCTCTGACCATCGGTCTGCGAATGGAATGTTGTGATGAAATGGAGATGAGTGCCAAACTCGTCATGAAACCTCTTCCAAAACCTGGAAGTAAACCGGACATCCCTGTCAGAAACCACCAAAACCAACACCCCATGACGTGCCACAACCTCCCTGATATAAATCTCAGCTAATTTCTATACAAAAATACTCTCTTGAATCGGAATGAAATGCGCGTTCTTGGTCAACCGATCCACGATGACCCAGATCGAATCCACTCCACACACAGCCCGAGGTAACTTCTTGATGAAATCCATAGTAATACCCTCCCTATTCCATACAGGAATCTCCAACGCCTGCATCTTGCCGTGAGGTCTTTGATGCTCTACCTTGACTTTCCTGCAAGTCAAGCACCGCTCCACATACCAAGCCACATCCCGCTTCATGCAGGGCCACCAATAATCAGGACGAAGATCCCTATACATCTTTGTTGCCCCGGGATGAATGGAGAACCTAGACTTATGCGCCTCCTCCATCAGAACATGATGCAGACCACCCCAATACGGAACCCAAACCTGCTGATGCAGAGTCAACAACCCACGTCAATCATAATCGAAGCAAGCCACCTGACCCACAATACACTCACTCTTCCGTTGCTCGTCCTTCATAGCCTCAACATGAGCCTCACGAATATGCTCCAACAACGAAGTAATCACAATCATCCTCAAACATATATCTCTAATCGGAGTCGCGACCGCCTTGCGGTTGAGAGCATCAGCCACCACATTGGCCTTGCTCGGGTGATAAAGTATTTCACAATCATAATCCTTCACCACATCTAACCATCAGCACTACCTCATATTCAGATTTGGATAATCCATCAAATACCTCAGGCTCTTGTGATTCGTGTAAATAGTACATCATACCCTATAGAGGTAATGCCGCCAAATCTTGAGGGCGAAAACCACAACCCCCAACTCCAAATCATGCGTCAGATAATTCACCTCATGAGGCTTCAGCTGTCTCGAAACATAAGCGATCATGCGACCCCTCTGCATCAACACTGCTGCCAAACCGTTGATCGCCGCATCACACTAAACCATAAAATCATCGACACCCTCTGGCAGGGTCAGAATCGGTGCCTCACACAACCGCTGTCTCAAGGTCTCAAAAGCTGCCTACTGCTCAGGCCCCCACGAAATGTAACCGTCTTCTTTGTCAACCGAGTCAAAGGAACAACTATCTTGGATAAATCCTGGATGAATATCTGATAATAACCCGCCAAACCAAGGAAACTCTGAATCTTAGATGAAGACCTCAGAACCTCCCACTGCGTCACGACCTCGACATTGGCCGAATCGACCAAAATACCGTTATGGTTGACAATATGCCCCTGAAACTGCACCTCGTGCAACTACAACTCACACTTGGAGACCTTTGAGAAAAGTCTCACCCTCCTCAAAGTCTCCAACACTTCCCTTAGGTGTTCCTCGTGTTGCTCATGAGTCTTGGAATAATCCACGATATCATCGATGAACACAATTACAACCTGATCCAACATCGGCCTGCACATGCGTTTCATGAGATCCCTGAACACGGTTGCAACATTGGTGAGTCTGAAAGGCATCACCAAGAACTCGTAATGATCATAACAAGTCCGGAAGGTTGTCTTCTACACATCCTCATCCCTAACCCTCATCTGATGATAACCGGATCGTAGATCAATCTTCGAGAACCAAGATGCACCCTATAGCTGCTCAAATCAATCATCAATCCTCGGGAGTGGATAACGATTCTTCACTGTTACCTTATTCATCTCTCGATAGTCATTGCACATATGATGAGACTCATCCTTCTTCTTTACAAACAAGTTCGGTGCTCCCCATGGAGAACTGCTCGGTCGAATGAATCCCTTGTCTAACAACTCCTGGAGCTATGTAGACAACTCATGCATCTTGGGAGGAGCCAAACGATACGGTGCTTTAGCTATCGGAGCCACACCTGGAACGAGATCAATCATGAACTCAATCTACCTCTCCAGAGAAACCCCATGCTAATCCTCTGGAAACATATCGAGATAATCCCACACAATCAGAACATCATCCACGGTTGCCTTACCCTTATCCCGGGTATCCATCACATAGGCGACAAATCCTGAGCAACCCTGTTGAATATAGGGCCTGACCCTCGCTGCTGAACACAAAATCGGTCCATGCTGAGCTCTCTCTCCATGAACCACTAACTCTCCCCCACTTGGGGTTCGAATCCAAACTAGCTGCTGCTCACAATCGATCACCGCCCCATTGGGGCTCAGCCAATCCATACCCACGATAACCTTGTTCCCACGCAACGGAATGGGAACCAAATCTACCAAATATCACTCACTAAAAAACTAGGGAGTATAACCCCGATGAACCCTCACAACCCGAACAGATTGATCATCTGCAATCTCAACATCTAATGGACAATCCAACTCCTCAGAGCTCCAACAAACCTCTTGCTAAGTGCAAGCAACACAAAGGATCGGGTAGCCCCCTAATCAAACAATACCAATACAGAAATACCATTCATAAGGAACAATCCTAAAATTAAACACATAAATATAAGAAGCAATTCAATATAAATAAAGAGATAAAGAGAAGATACATACCCGTCACCACGTCGGGAGCTGCACGAGCCTCCTCGGTTGTCAACTGAAAAGACCAGCTCTTCACCCACAAGTGTATCCGCCCAGCCCTAGCGGCCATCAGTAATCCGAAGAGTTGCAGGAGCGGGTGCTGACACCGGTCCTGCTATAGCCAAACTCATACAACGAGACTTCTTGTGGCCCCTCTAATTGCAATGGAAGAAAATCAAATCAGATACCGAGGTGGTGGTAGTAGTAGCAGTGCAATCCCTGCTAATATGACCAGTCTCGCCGCACTTGAAGCAGCCATAACCACCCACCCTGCACGCCCCATTGTGCATCTTGCCGCACTTACCATAGCAGCCCCGGCCTACGGGCCCTTCCCTCTCGCATCAACAACCTTGGGCCTCTTGCCCGAACCCCCAGATACCTAAACCTCATTCAGCTTCCTCTTCCTCTCCATTTCAAGATCAATCTCTCTCTCCCTAGCCCTCACTATCTTATCCTCTAGCGTCCTGCTGCTGGATCGGATCACAAATTGCCGAATATCAATCCTCAACATATCATGATACCCAGCCCTCGCTACATAATGTGGAACCAAAAGTGCCCTTTCCTGGAACATTACGATGATCCCAGCCACCATCTCAGTAGTCTGGCGGAGATCCTGAAAATCTCGCGCCAACTGCTACACCTCAATCACCAGTGCGAACTTAGCCCTGAACCTGGTCAAAAAATCATCCCAGATCATCGAATCAATAGCCTTATCATGAAATTCGCTTACTAGTTAGCTGAAGCTAGTAAGAACTCCTAGAAAGCACAAAGCAAGTAGTATTCGAGCATCAAGTAATTAGAACCAAGCATCACCTAATCAGGTCATCCTATCACCGACTGATCAGTACTAGCATGCAAGTCTACAAGTTCATAGAATATGCATACAAAGGCATCTCTCCTAGCATTCTATCATGCAAAAACTGAGCAGATCATTAGCCCTAACTAGCATGTGATTCACAGATTCACAGATCAAATCATATCAGATAACATGTATGGGTATTTTGAGAAAACTTACTTGAGCTCGGTCGATTGCATGCACCACATCCTTTCTTGTCTTAGAAAACTCTTTTCTTAAAAATACATTTAAAAAAAACTTTACCAAATCCTCAGTTCGAGTTCAGACACACCCGAGAGTATGTCCGAATCCATCAAACAAAGGCTCTGACACAAACTTTTAAAGTCCCAAAAATAAGGCCCGAAATTTTTTCAGTTTTAAATTAATAAAAAAGTAAACCATATCATTTTCATAAAATGTCACACCCCCAAACCAGGATGGCGGAAATGTCTGGGGTGGATGACATCATGTACAATATCATAACAAATGAATAATAGTGATCAAAGCCATACAACCATCATAATTGATAATTAAAAGATTACATTGTATCCAAACTTTCATTGTTTCAAATACCAAATACATATGACAAAAGTAAATAAGATGATGCTGTGACGCCCCATCCTTAAAACCTTTTGATTACCTGTTTACTGATTTCCTGAGAATACAAGTAGTTTTGAAAAGTGTCAACAATTAAGTTGGTGAGCTCATAAGAGTTCTGTATGAGAAAAATATGTAGATTTTTCCTTGTAAAATGATAGAGTGCGCTTTCAAAAAATCCAATATTTTCTTTAAAAATGAATTCTAGGTCTTAACCCTAAGACCAAAAATGTAAGTAGCGTTGTACTGGAAAATACTATCATGTAGTTTTATTTATATAAAACCATTTGAATGTATGTTAGCCCTGTAAAGCAAATGTATTGTTAATACCCCATGTGAGTTATTATAACCATGCTAAAAGACATAGATGCCATGTTACAACGTTCTTCAGGCTTCGGAATGTTATGACATTTGTCACCCCAGACCTGTCGGTCTAGCTGTTGTAAGCAGCTTAGGTGCAGGATTGTCAGTCCCGTATAGATCTATACACAAGTATCACGCTCTCTTACGGGAGATTCTGTGTAACATCCCGAAATTCAGGTACAACTATTAACCCTTCTCTTTTGTCAAGTTGTCAAGATTAGCCCTTGAGTGGAAATTGTAGCAAATGAGTACGCTGGGCATACTCAAGAGTACGCTGCGCGTACTCATGCGCTTATTTTGGACGCGGACTAGCCTAGGTACGCTGGGCGTACCCAGGGTTACGCTGGGCGTAGTTGGCCCAGGTGCAAAACCCTAATTGTGGCTTGAGGGCTATAAAAGGAATGAGATGGTCTTGTCCCCAGCCACCATCCCTCAGAGAGAAACCCTAGAAGAGCAACTTTATTGTTCTAAAGCTAGTGTGTGTATTCTTGAGCAAGAAAGTGCCTTTGTGTGTTAGTAAAGAAGAAGAGGAGGTTCTTGTGGAGGCTAGAAGTTGGAGTACAAGCTTGGATCTGAGTTCTACAGAGGGAGGAGCTTCACTTGGAGGTATAAAGCTCAAAGCTTTCCTTGTTATTTTTGATTTGTGCTTTATGGGCCATTTCTAGGGTTAAATTCCCAAAGGTGGAGACTTTATGAGCATAAAGGACTCCATGGACCTAGATCTGTCCCATTTAAGTGATATTTGTGTTATAGATCCATAAAGTTTCCATCTTGGTCGTTGATATGAGGTCATGCTTGAATTATGAGCTTTCTAGAGTTAGGAAATGGAATGTTATGGGTGTTAGTGACTTGTCTAGCCATGCAAAGGCTTAAAGTCACCAACTTTATGGATTAAGAGGCTTAGAAATGGTCAGATCTAAAAGTTGGACGTGGGTCTTAACTGTTTAAGACCTCAAGAGCTAAGGAGTCTGAAACTGGGAGTTACGTCGGGCGTAATCCCAGTATGCGCGGCGTAGAGGGTCGCGTTCCCCGTTTCTGTGAGGTCGCCGGGTACGCCGAGCGTACAGGCTTGGTACGCGCAGCGTAACCCGGAGAGTTGACTTTTGTTGACTTTTAGGGTTTGGTCAACAATTGGACTTTTGGGACCATTGAGGGGTAAAATGGTCTTTTAACCTTCTGAGAGGACATAGAAAGGGATTAGTCTAGCCTTGAGAGTCGTTAATGATTTGAAATAATTACTTTATGTGATTAGGCGGGGCTAGGTCGTTGTTTCGAGATTCAGGATATCGAGCACGTGAGTTACTAGACATCATACGAGGTGAGTCTTCTCACTATACTGTACCTGGAAGGGTACTTATGTGTGACCGGAAGGTCTTGTATGCTATGATGTATGTGCTATATACGGTTATGTGATATGTATGTGCTGTGTATGATTATGTATGATATGGACCGGAAGGTCAAGAGGTTACGGACCGAAGGTCGATACGGGTAGGACCGGAAGGTCTACCGGGATTTGGGACGGGAGTCCCCTGAGACACATGGATCGGAAGATCCTACAGAGTTGTGGCCTGGAAAGGCGTATGTGTGGCATGTGGTATTTGGGGGAACTCACTAAGCATTTATGCTTACAGTTGTTATGATATGTGTTTCAGGTACTAACGAGAACCGTGGGAAGGCGCCGGCATGATCCGTACACACTTATGGAGTTTATGTTATTGAGATTCTGGGACATGTTTTTGTTATGACACGGTGACACATTATGTTTTGTGATTATCATGTGAATGAAAGTATGATTTAAAAATGAAATTTTTTTTTGAAAATTTACGTTGTTACAAGTTGGTATCAGAGCCTTGGTTTGAAGGATTCGGGTGCATCTTCGGATGGATCTGAACTCAAACTAAGGAATTGAGAAAGTTTTTCATAAAATAAACAATTTTTCTAAAAGAGTAAAAGATTTTGAGAAAGGCAGAAGGAAGCAGTGTGTACGATCAGCCAGCGCCTGAACGGTGATTTCCCAAAATACCCTTACATTACGTGTTATGAGATATGTTATGATATGATATACATGCTAGAGTTGGCTAGGTATTCATATTAGGACTAGAGTGGACTGATTTTGGGATGCCATAGCCTAGGAAGATTTTTGCTACTATGTGATGCTTGAGAGTGAGTAGATAGCAGTGAGGAGCTTATAAGAGGTCTACCGAAGGGTAGCCTATGCCAGCGAGATGTAGGGTACTTGTCATCTGGGATCCATGGAGGAGGACTTAGAGTGAATGTTGATGCGGTGTGGACGGTAGTATAGGGCCTGTACTACTGAAGAAACCGGAGCAGTGCGCACCCTAAGTAAGAATCCTTTAGGTACGAAGGAACAAGTAGGGTTGAGTTATCGAGTGCGAGTATGCTCGAGCGAGTCTCTGATATTATTATGTTGTATTTCAAAGACATCATGGTTGGGACACGCCACAGACCTGAGGTGAGCGTTGTGAGTGACGAGGAGCTTCGTCAGATGATCCACGATGAGGTGGCAACGGCGATTCGAGCCGAGATTCCGGAGATGTTTGGGTCTATCAAGACCACGTTGATTGAGACGTTTGATGAGCAGTACGCAGCGGTGACTGAGGCTGCAGCTACTGCAGCTGTGGCTGCTGCCAGACCTCAGGGAGGTGACTCGTTGTTGCTTCGAGAGTTCAGCAACACGAAGCCACCAGAGTTTGATGGGACGCAGGATCCGATCGCTGCGATGAGATGGATTTCTGATATCGAGGGATGCTTCTATACGTGTTCATGTTCGGAGCATCTAAGGGTACGGTTCGTGTTGAACCAGCTCCGCTTGGGAGCGAAGGATTGGTGGAAGTTCGTGGCGGCGAGCTTCAGTCTTGCAGAGATTTCAGCGGTGACGTGGGAGAGGTTCACCACCATGTTCAGAGACGAGTATGTTCCCCCGGTGGAGAGGGAACGGTTGGTTCAGGAGTTCTTGACCCTCAAGCAGGGTACTGATTCTGTTACGGTGGTTACCAGGAAGTTTCATGAGAGGGCGATGTTCTGCCCTGAGCAGGTGTCTACTGAACAGGCACGCATGAGCCGGTATTTGGGCGTTTTGAGGAGGGACATTCGGGAGTTCATGTCGAACTCGACTTACTGGTCATTTGCTGAGCTCCAGGCAAATGCCCGGAAGAGGGAGATTGAGTTGGAGACTCAGGCCAGGGAGGAGGCAGAGTCTCAGAGGATGGATCGGCCGCCGGCACAGTCTCAGCCAGCAGCCAAGCGGGCCAAGCCCGCCGATACGAGATCTGGAGGCCAGAAGGGCCGTACTTGTGGGAAGTGCGGCAAGGGACATGATGGGGTCTGTCGATCGGGTGCTTGCTACAAATGTGGCAAGGAGGGGCATATCGCCAAGGATTGCCCCAAGGGATTTATGGTTTGCTTTCATTGCAACCAGACTGGCCATCGGAAGGCCGAGTGCCCACAGTTACATCAGGGATCAGCACAGGGATCTGCACCTGCTGCTAGGGTTACCGAGGTTCGGCTAGTAAAGGCCGAGGCACCGAAGGCTCGCAGGAGAGCTTTCCAGTTGACAACGGAGGAGGTCCGCGCAGCGCCCGTTGTTGTGGCTGGTATGTATTCTTTATTTATTTATGTTGAGTTGAGATATTATGCTTATATGATGATATGCATAGGTACTTTTCTTGTGAGTTATGTACCTGCCTTAGTGTTATTTGACTCGGGTGCGAGTCCATCGTTCGTTTCGATAGCGTTTAGTCGGCACATCAGTAGCAGACGAGAGGCGTTGAGTCGACCTCTGCGAGTTTCCATAGCTGACGAGCGAGCGGTGTATGCTACGGAGGTAATACAAGGATGTGTACTCGAGATCTTCGGTGTTGAGTTCCCGATAGCGATGGGGGACGTGTGTGTCATAGTGGGCATGGATTGGTTGAGCTGATTTGGGGCTGTTATAGACTGCGAGCGACAGTTGGTGACGATACGAGACCCTAGTGGGGGAGTACTTACGGTGTACGGCGAGGCTACTCGTTCTGGGACAGCGTTTTGTTCGGCTGCCAGAGCGAGGCAGAGTTACAGCATGGCTGCAGCGGGTTTGTAGCCTATGTGATGGAAACACGAGGGGCCGCTGAGGGGTCAAGTTCGGTGGGTGACGTTCCGATAGTGCGCGAGTTCCCGGATGTTTTTCCCGAGGAGTTTCCGGGTGTGCCTCCCGAGAGGCAGGTAGAGTTCCGCATTGATTTGCTTCCGGGGGCAGCGCCTATCGCCAAGGCGCCTTATCGCCTTGCGCCGCCAGAGATGTAGGAGTTATCCTCGCAGCTTTAGGAGCTGCTGGGGAAGGGGTTTATCAAACCGAGCAGCTCCCCCTAGGGAGCACCGATCCTTTTTGTCAAGAAAAAGGATGGTTTACACCGGATGTGTATTGATTACCGGGAGTTGAACAAGTTGACGGTCAAGCACCGTTATCCATTACCGAGGATCGACGATTTGTTTGATCAGTTGCAGGGAGCGTCTTGGTTCTCCAAGATTGATCTGAGGTCTGGATATCATCAGATGAGAGTGCGTGATGAGGATGTCCAGAAGACGACGTTCAGGACTCGTTATGGGCATTACGAGTTCGTGGTGATGCCTTTGGGGCTCACCAATGCACCAGCAGCGTTCATGGATTTCATGAACAGGGTGTGTAGACCGATGTTGGATCGTTCGGTGATCGTGTTCATCGACGATATACTGGTGTATTCGAGATCTAGAGAGCAGCACGAGGAGCATATGAGAGAGATACTCGGGGTATTGAGGACGGAGAGGCTTTATGCCAAATTCTCCAAGTGCGAGTTCTGGTTATGGGAGGTCTAGTTCTTGGGGCATCTCATCAACCAGGATGGGATTTTGGTCGATCCAGCCAAGATCGAGGCGGTTATGAGGTGGGAGGTCCCAAGATCACCCACAGAGATCAGGAGTTTTCTGGGATTGGCCGACTACTATCGGAGATTTATCAGAGATTTCTCCAAGATCGACATGCCTCTCACCAGGTTGACCCGGAAGGGTGTTGCTTTTTCATGGGGTCCGGAGCAGCAGACCTCGTTTGAGACACTTCGCCAGAAGTTATGCGAAGCCCCTGTGTTAGCCCTCCCGGAAGGGATGGAGGATTTTGTGGTGTATTGTGACGCGTCGATATCGGGGTTGGGTGCAGTATTTATGCAGAGGGGGCATGTGATAGCATATGCATCGAGGCAGTTGAAGCTTCATGAGACGAGATATCCCACCCACGATTTGGAGTTGGGAGCAGTGGTGTTCGCCCTCAAGATCTGGCGTCACTATTTGTATGGGGTTCGGTGTACCATATACACGGACCACAAGAGCTTGAAGTATTTGATGGATCAGCCCAATCTGAATATGCGTCAGAGGAGATGGTTGGACGTGGTAAAGGATTACGATTGTGAAATCCTGTACCACCCAGGCAAAGCTAATGTTGTAGCTGATGCGTTGAGTCGTAGGGCGGAGGGTTCCCCGATTCGAGGCACTTGTATGAGATTGACAGTGATGACTCCGGTGTTGGACACCATTCGGGAGGCCCAGGCAGAGGCTGTGAGACCGGAGAACCGCAAGAGGGAGCGGGTGATCGGGCAGGTGCCTGAGTTCGTTACCGATAGTCAAGGGCTGATGACCTTTCAAGGTCAGATTTGGGTGCCATATGCAGGCGGGGCACGTACCACTTTGATGGAGGAGGCGCATAGATCGAGGTTCTCGATCCATCCCGGGGCCACGAAGATGTATTTGGACCTGAAGAAAGATTATTGGTGGCCCTGTATGAAGAGGGATGTCGCGTGGTTTGTCGAGAGGTGCTTGACCTGTCGCAAGGTTAAGGCCGAGCACCAGCGTCCGCATGGAAAGTTGCATCCGCTTGAAGAGGGATATCACGCTCTCTTAAGGGAGATTCTGTGTAACATCCTGAAATTCAGGTACAACTATTTAACCCTTCTCTTTTGTCAAGTTGTCAAGATTAGCCCTTGAGTGGAAATTGTAGCAAATGAGTACGCTAGGCGTACTCAAGAGTACGATGCGCGTACTCATGCGCTTATTTTGGACGCGGACTCGCCTAGGTACGCTGGGCGTACCCAGGGTTACGCTGGGCGTAGTTGGCCCAGGTGCAAAACCCTAATTGTGGCTTGAGGGCTATAAAAGGAATGAGATGGTCTTGTCCCCAGCCACCATCCCTCAGAGAGAAACACTAAAAGAGAAACTTTATCGTTCTAAAGCAAGTGTGTGTGTTCTTGAGCAAGAAAGTGCCTTTGTGTGTTAGTAAAGAAGAAGAGGAGGTTCTTGTGGAGGCTAGAAGTTGGAGTACAAGCTTGGATCTGAGTTCTACAGAGGGAGGAGCTTCACTTGGAGGTATAAAGCTCAAAGCTTTCCTTGTTATTTTTGATTTCTGCTTTATGGGCCATTTCTAGGGTTAAATTCCCAAAGGTGGAGACTTTATGAGCATAAAGGACTCCATGGACCTAGATCTGTCCCATTTAAGTGATATTTGTGTTATAGATCCATAAAGTTTCCATCTTGGTCGTTGATATGAGGTCATGCTTGAATTATGAGCTTTCTAGAGTTGGGAAATGGAATGTTATGGGTGTTAGTGACTTGTCCAGCCATGCAAAGGCTTAAAGTCACCAACTTTATGGATTAAGAGGCTTAGAAATGGTCAGATCTAAAAGTTGGACGTGGGTCTTAACTGTTTAAGACCTCAAGAGCTAAGGAGTCTGAAACTAGGAGTTACGTCGGGCGTAATCCCAGTATGCGCGGCGTAGGGGGTCGCGTTCCCCGTTTCTGCGAGGTTGCCGGGTACGCCCAGCATACAGGCTTGGTACGCGCAGCGTAACCCAGAGAGTTGACTTTTGTTGACTTTTAGGGTTTGGTCACCAATTGGACTTTTGGGACCATTGAAGGGTAAAATGGTCTTTTAACCTTCTGAGAGGACATAGAAAGGGATTAGTCTAGCCTTGAGAGCCGTTAATGATTTGAAATAATTACTTTATGTGATTAGGCGGGGCTAGGTCGTTGTTTCGAGATTCAGGATATCGAGCACGTAAGTTACTAGACATCATACGAGGTGAGTCTTCTCACTATACTGTACCTGGAAGGGTACTTATGTGTGACCGGAAGGTCTTGTATGCTATGATGTATGTGCTATACGCGGTTATGTGATATGTATGTGCTGTGTATGATTATGTATGATATGGACCGGAAGGTCAAGAGGTTACGGACCGGAAGGTCGATACGGGTACGACCGGAAGGTCTACCGGGATTTGGGACGGGAGTCCCCTGAGACACATGGATCGGAAGATCCTACAGAGTTGTGGCCTGGAAAGGCGTGTGTGTGGCATGTGGTATTTGGGGGAACTCACTAAGCATTTATGCTTACAGTTGTTATGATATGTGTTTCAGGTACTAACGAGAACCGTGGGAAGGCGCCGGCATGATCCGTACACACTTATGGAATTTATGTTATTGAGATTCTGGGACATGTTTTTGTTATGACACAGTGACACATTATGTTTTGTGATTATCATGTGAATGAAAGTATGATTTAAAAATGAAAAATTGTTTTGAAAATTTACGTTGTTATATTCTGGTTATAATACAAGACTTTTGTAGGTACTCTGGTAGGTACGTGAAGACGATGACTCACAAAATTGTGTTAACGGTTTACGTATAATGTAATGAAAACCCTGTTGTAAGTGAAAAATATTACCTTTCCATAGTAATTTCATAGTGTAAAATAATTATACCTTTAAATAGTTATTTATTCGCCCCAAAAATGATAGAATTGTGTTTTGACCTATAAACTATACCTATTATAGTTTATTGTAAGTGTTTTTTTGTGTCCATATATATATATATATATATATATATATATATATATATATATATATATATATATATATATATATATATATATATATATATATATATATATATATATATATAACATAACATGTTTAGATGTTTTAAAAGTTTATATCATATAATTTACATCTAACACAATTATAAGAACTTTTGGTATGATAAAACCAAGTTTCCTAGTTTTTGGCATTTTTAAAGACACTAACCGGTAAATAGTGAAATATAACCTAGTATAGCTTATTTTCACCTTTTTAAGATATTTAAGTAGATTTAACTTTATATGTTTGAAACAACAAATTTTGGTCAAAACCCACAAAAATGGTGCCATAACTTAGTTATGACCATTTTTGTTAGAAAACCCATTTTTACATAAAATGATAGATTTTTAAGTTTTCTTTTTGTAAAACTAAATCTTTGAAATTTTTGACTAGTTTCAAAACATATATCCCAAATGACATATTTTGGTTTAAATCTCACAAAAATGGTGGAATAACTAGGTTATAACCACTTTTGTTAGAAAAGCCATATTTTGTTCACAAAATCCCTTGTTTTTGTAGTTTGTGTTTATAACCTTTCCTTAAGAACATATAGCATGTTTATACTTGTTTTTCATAGTGTTGAACTTAAAACTAACATAACACATATAAAGGTTCAAATAACTAGTAGTAACCATTATTTTATGCAAATAATACTTTATACACAACATAGAGATAAAACATGCATAACATCTTGTATTATTATACAAGTTTACTTGTATCCCCCCAACCTAAAATATGAAAATCTCGAAAATATGGGGTATGAACTCATCTTGAGTGGATTTCTTAGTGGATAAAGAGATGAAGATAGAGATCTTCAAGCTTAGAACACTTGAAGGTGGTTGAAGAACACTTGAAGGTGGTTGAAGAACACTTGAAGATGGTATTATCCTATGAATTTTAACATATGTTAATGTGTGTAAAAGTCACAAAACTAGTATGAATGTGTGTAAAATCACTAGATAATAAAAGAAATGCTTACCAAAAATCTAAGGACCAAATTGGAGGGAATGATCTATGGAGCTTGGAGCTTGTTCTTAAGAGAGAAGTTGAAAAGATGAAGATGATGAAGGTGGTAAGTGGCCTCTCAACCGCAACCTTTATGGGAGGGTAGGAGGGGTGGGAGGGGTGGGGTGCTGCATGGTTATATGTTGGGTATAGCCTAGTTATTTTTCGGGTACAAATTTTTGTGGGGAAAGGGGAGACATGCTTGTCTCTCATAGGTTTTATAAAACTCAAAAGTCAACTCTTGTTTTCTTTATAAAAATGTTGGCATTTTTATAAAAAGAGTGACATTTTTATAAAAAGTGTGGTAAAATAATGTATAATTACTTAATTAGAATTGTAAAAATTCAAATCATTATAAAGGAACATTATCAATAAAGATAATTGCACAATGTGTTGAAAATATTATTTATACCAAAATAATATATGTTGGAATTATCGAAATTAACGTTGTTAATCCAAAATAGGATTTTTATTCAATAATTGGCGAAAAGAGAGGTATTTCATATTAATACTTGTAAGTTGTACATTAGGAACCATCAAGGTTCACCTAAAATTCTAATACGGGTCGAGTTGACTTTCGTTGACTTGTTGACTTTTGTTGACTTGTTGACTTTTGTTGGATCCAAAATTGACAGTTGTCACATCATCCCCCCGTTAGAAGGAATTTCGTCCCGAAATTAGTACTTGAGTGGGCACTCATGAGCTAGGGAAGAGATGTGGGTATTTTGGTTTTCATCTGGTCCTCCCGTTCCCAAGTGAATTCAGGCCCTCGCTTGGCGTTCCAACGGACCTTCTCTATGGGTATGCGTCTTTGTTTCATTCTTTTGACCTCCTTGTCCATGATTTCCACAGGTTCCTCGACGAAGTGGAGACTCTCATTTACTTCAATTTCGTCAAGCGGAATAACGAGTGTCTCATCAGACAAGCACTTCTTTAAGTTTGACACATGGAAGGTGGGGTGTATTTTACTAAGTTCATGTGGTAGTCGAAGTTTGTAAGCTACCGGGCTAATCCTGGAAAGGATCTCGAATGGCCCGATATACCTTTGATTCAGTTTACCACGTTTTCCAAAACGTATCATTCCCTTCCAGGGTGAGACCTTGAACAGTACGCGGTCACCAACCTGGAATTCCAAGGGTTTGCGTCGTTTATCCACATAACTCTTTTGTCGATCCCGGGATGCCTTTAATTGTTCACGGATCTGAATGATCTTCTCCGTAGTTTCCCATATGATCTTAGGGCCAGTGAGTATGCTATTAGGCACTTGTCCCCTTGCTAGCTAAGTGTCACCTACCTCAGCCCAGCATAGAGGTGATCTGCACTTGCAACCATAGAGATCTTCGAATGGAGCAACCTTAATGCTAGTGTGTTAACTGTTATTGTATAAGAATTCGATGAGCGGTAAATGGGTATCCCAGGGTTTACCGAAGTCTATCACACAAGCTCTCAACATGTCTTCCAACGTCTGAATGGTTCTCTTGCTTTTCCCGTCGGCTTGAGGGTGATAAGTTGTACTCATGTCGAGTCTGGTTCCTAAGGACTTTTGTAGTGACTGCCAAAATTGTGATGTCAATCTACTATCTCTTTCAGAGATAATGGATACTGGCACACCATGTAATCATACAATCTCTTTGATGTACGTCCTTGTTGGTTTCTCCATTTTGTTTGTCTCTTTTATTGGCAGGAAGTGCGCGGACTTGGTTAATCTATCGACGATCACCCAAATGGTGTCAAGTCCACCCGTCGTCTTGGGTAACTTGGTTATGAAGTCCATGGTTATCCGCTCCTACTTCCACTCGGGTATATTCGGCTGCTGTAGCAATCCTGGGGGCTTTTGGTATTCTACCTTGAGCTTGGTGCAAGTCAGGTACTTGCCCACATAGGTAGCGATTTCTGCCTTTATGTTTGGCCACCAATAAAGTTTCTTGAGGTCGAGATACATCTTGTCCGAATCGAGATGAACGGAGTATTTGGTCTTGTGAGCCTTGTTCATGACAACATCTATGTACCCGCCAAATTTCGGTGTCCATATTCGGTTCATGAGATAATAAGCCCCGTCACCCTTGTCCTCAAGGTTTTTATCCATTCCCCGCAACATTTTCAGATTTCAAGGCTTCGAGCTGTGCCTCTTTGATCTGCGTGGACAGGTGTGAATGGATGGTCATGGTCAAAGACTTTACTCGATGGCCCGAGTATTCCTTTCGGCTTGGGGCATCCGCTACTACGTTGGCCTTGCCTGGATGATAATAAATTTCACATTTGTAGTCATTTAGTAGCTCTACCCATCGTCTTTGCCTCATGTTGAGCTCTTTTTTATTGAGAATGTGTTGAAGACTCTTATGATTAGTGAAGATTGTGCACTTTGTGTTGTAAAGGTAGTGTCTCCAGATCTTCAGGGAGAATACTACTGCCCCTAATTCGAGGTCATGCATGGTGTAGTTGACTTCATGAGTCTTGAGTTGTCTTGAGGCATAGGCAATGACCTTTCCTCGTTTCATGAGCACGCATCCTAAACCCTGCTTGGACACATCATGGTAGACCATAAAGTCTTATGTCCCTTCTAGGAGGGACAAGATTGGAGCAATGCATAGGGCTTGTTTTAGCGATTGGAAGGATGTTTCTTGTTTATCCTCCCAGCTGAAAGTCACTCCTTTCTGAGTCAAGGTAGTGAGCGGCTTTGCGATTTTGGAAAATTTTTGTATGAACCTTCGGTAGTAGCCAGCAAGACCCAAAAACTGGCGGATCTCTGTCGGTGTTCTAGGTGCTGCCCAGTTTTCAATTGCCTTGATTTTGGAGGGATCCACGTGTATCCCTTCCTCGCTGACCATGTGTCCCACGAATTCCACCCTTCGAATCTAGTATTCGCATTTCGAAAATTTCGCATACAGTTTTTCTGCCCTTAATGTTTCCAAGACTTGTCGTAGGTGCTGACTATGTTCTTCCTTATTTCGTGAATTGATTAATATGTCATTGATGAATACTATCACAAATTTATCTAATTAAGGTTGGCATACACGGTTCATTAGATCCATGAATATCGCGGGCGCATTAGTCAACCCGAAGGGCATCACTACAAACTCGTAGTGACCGTAGCGGGTTCTAAATGTCGTTTTAGGAATATCTCCCTCCTGGACTCATAGTTGATGGTACCCCGACCTTAGATCGATCTTTGAGAAGTAGCTCGATCATTGCAGTTGATCAAAAAGGTCGTCGATTCGAGGTAGAGGGTAACGGTTCTTGCTAGTGAGTTTGTTTAACTCCCGGTAGTCAACGCACATGCGGAATGATCCGCCCATATTCTTTATGAACAAGACCGGTGCTCCCCAAGGTGAGAAGCTTGGTCTAATGAATCCTTTGCTCAATAATTCGTTTAGTTGACTGGACAATTCCAGCATTTCTATCGGTACTAGTCGGTATGGTGATTTTGGTATGGGGGTGGCTCCGGGAATTAAGTCAATTCTGAACTCGACTTGGCGCACGGGTGGTATCCCCGGAAGGTCTTCTAGGAATACATCAGGAAAGTTACAGACTTCTGGAATATCCTTGATGTCTTTCACTTCCTGTTTCTCATCAACAATGTGGGCTAAGAAGGCGTGGTACTCCTTGCGTAGATACTTTTGAGCCTTGATGCATGAAATGATTCGTAGGTTCGTGTCGGGGTTTGTCGCCATAGATGATGAGAGTTTCGCCACTTGGTAGGTTATGACGAACAACCTTTTCGTAACACATGATATCGATATGGTGAGGACTTAACCAATCCATGCCAATAATAACGTCAAAGCTCCTTATTGTAATCGACATTAGGTCGATTTGGAAGGAATGGCTGCTTAGAGTTAGAGTGCATCCTACATATATGTCATTTTTAGTTTCTGTCTTCTCGTTATCCATTTCTACGGTAAATGTTTCATTTGGTGTTTGAGGGTTTTGTTTGAGGAACCTTTCAAATTTATGGCTCACGAAACTCCTCTCCACACCGCCATCTAAAAGTATGCATTCATATGAGTTATTGAGGAGATACATACCGGTAACCACGGTGGGGTCATGCATTGCCTCCTCATGCCCTATTGCCAATACCCTTCCCACTCCTCCAACATTTTTGTTTTTTGCCTCTGGGTACTCCCTCTTGAAATTCCCCATCTCACCACATCCGTAGCATGCCTGACTCGCCCCAACATTAGTGGATTGGGTGGTTTGTTGTGATGGCGCCCTATAGAAAACGGGCGGTATGCCCCTTTTTGTTGCAATTGCTGCAGTGCATCTCTCGGCAGACTCCGTTGTGATGGAAGTTGCACTTGTTGCATTTTGGAAGAGTCCTATCATATTGTTTTGCTGGTGCTGGGGCGGCAGGGACAGTAGCGGCAGGGACTGCCACAATTTGTTGTTTCTTTGCGGGCTCTTGCATCCGTTGGCCCTTCTTCTTGTTTCGGAATTTCCTCTTATGGTCACCCTTTTTTTTTGTTCGGGGACGGGTGTCATAATGCCTTGGTAAACTCCATGATCAATGAGCCTTTGTGCCAAGCGTTTGGCACAATCAAAAGTGGACGGGTTCGCAGCTATCACCATCCCTTGAATCTGGGGGGATAGTCCCCAGATGAAACGTTCCAATTTTTTGCTCTCCAGGGTGATCATTCCGGGACATAGTATCGCTAAATCGCTGAACCTGGCAGTATAGGCTGCAATGTCGGAGCCCGACATTATGAGGTTCCAGAGTTCTTGTTCCAGTTTTTGAACCTCGCCCCTTGGGCAATATTCTTCCAGCGCCATTATCTTTAGGTCTTCCCAGCTCATCAAGTTAGCCACCGGGAGAGTTAGTGATTTGATGTGGCCATTCCACCAGGAAAGGGCCCCGTCAACGAAGGTGCAGGCTGCAAATTTGACTCTGCTTTCTTCCGGGCATGCACAGATCTCGAATACTGAATTTGTCTTCTCGACCCATCGCGTCAGGGCAGTGACGCCTCCGCTGCCATTGAAGGGCTTGGGCTTGCAGTTTGAGAAGTCCTTGTAGGAGCATTCTCTTGGGCGTCCCTGGTTAGAGCTATTGGTATTGTTTCTCGTCCTGTTGGTACCATTTGTATTGATTTGGGCCATGGCGGCTGTTACAGCAGCTTGGAAGACGGCAGAGTCCATCTGTGGAGGTGGTGGCGGTGGCGGTAGAGCTGTTGATGTGTTGATGACACGCCTGATAACTCTGCATGGTGGCATACTTCTGCCATAAAGTTCAAAGATGGAATGATGATAAGTCTTCAATAGTGGTTATAAGTCGGTATTATTGAAATGGAATGTCTCAATTATAAGTGTATTATGTCCCAACTTTTTTGTATCTTGTAAGCAATTCATAAATAGAAATATACTATAATAAGTAAACAATTCCATCACAATTTATGAATTTAATAACAATACCCAATGAAATAAAATGCACACCAATTTCATTTATAACATATATTAGTACATAATTTTGGGAAAATTGACCTTTATGAAGGTCTACAATACATCAAAGAGAAATTTCGACAGCATAACGACCCCTCGAATAATAATCATTTATTGGTAGGGTCGAACCTACATACAAGGAAGAGTAGCACCAACGCTTACTCATAAAACCTAATCTATAACAAAATGTGAGTAGTATAAGCCCTACTCGCAGCGTGGGGTCTCCTATGGCCCCTGAAAGGTAGCCATGAAAGCCTGCATCTCCTCCACTCGGCGCTCGGCCTCGATTACCCTCTGCTCAAGGGCAGCGTGTCTCTCCCTGTACTCCCTAGTCTCCGCTCGAGTGGTCGTGAGATCCTCCTGGAGGCCATCGATGATCCCACGAGTCCGGTCGTGGTCCTCGTCCGATCGTCGAAAACGGGCAACAGTGACCTCAGTGGTGGCACCCACATCCAAAATCTGGCTAGTGGATGCTCTGGCCTGCTCACCGAGGCGTGTGATCTGATGGATCATGATAGGGAGAGCCCTGTCTGCTGGTCCTCCATGGCTGAGGTCGTCGAAACCTCGCTCCATGCCATAAAGAGAGCACTTACCCTGCTGGTGGCTCCACCTCTGTAAATCCTCCGCCCAACGGGGTATGGGCCCTTGGAAACCCTGTCTGTACGCAGGAACACGGGCGACATATGGCGGGTTAATGACTTTAGACTCTATATCAGAGTCCTCATCCTCGTCTGAGCCGTCATCCTCCTCCTCAATATCCTCCATCTGCTCTGCAGGATCCTCCTTCATCTGTACCTCAGGATCCACCTCTATCCATCCCCCGTTTCCCTGGTTGGGGAAATAGGGGTCTCCCCGCAAATGAAAACCTGCCATGTCGACTGTGCAAGGAAATAGGTATAAGTGACACAGAAAGAGCCTAGGTGTATGGTTCTATAGTATTATCAAATACTCCTATAGTATTTTAACTTTATCTTTTGTTCTTAGAGTTTCTTTGTATGGGGGGGGGGGGGGGTTGGTAAATTTCAGATTCGTTGTTCACCACGACTATTCCCACACACATGTTAGTCATATCTCGCATAAATATAGTTGATCAGACCATATTTATCCCCGATATGATTACATAACTATCTAGGCTTAATCGTAGTGTTCAACTTATCTTAATACTTTTATATGGTTCTTGTTATGACACCGTTCTAGTATATATGTATGTACTTATACTTTTATAAAAATATCATTATATTTTAAAAGTATACTTTTTAGTCAGAGTGTTTTAGCCCCATTGTATTTATAGTTGTATATCATATATGGTCTGATATACTTAGTTCACTATAAACAATGCTCTGATACCAATATGTCACACCCCCAAACCAGGATGGCGGAAACGTCTGGGGTGGATGACATCATGTACAGTATCATAACAAATGAATAATAGTGATCAAAGCCATACAACCATCATAATTGATAATTAATAGATTACATTGTATCCAAACTTTGTTTGTTTCAAATACCAAATACATATGACAAAAGTAATTAACATGATGTTGTCACGCCCCATCCTCAAAACCTTTTGATTACCTGTTTATTGATTTCCTGAGAATACAAGTAGTTTTGAAAAGTGTTAACAATTAAGTTGGTGAGTTCATAAGATTTTTGTATGAGAAAATCTGTAGATTTTTCCTTGTAAAATGATAGAGTGTGCTTTCAGAAAATCCAATATTTTCTTTAAAAATGAACTGTAGGTCTTAACCCTAAGACCAAAAATGTAAGTAGTGTTCTATTGGAAAATAGTATCATGTAGTTTTACGACGTTCTTCAGGCGTCGGAATGTTATGACAAATTTGTCACCCTAGACATACCGGTCTAGCTGTTGCAGGCAGCTTAGGTGCGAGATTGTCAGTCCCGTGTAGATCTATACACAAGTAACACACTCTCTTACGGGAGATTTTGGTTATAATACATGACTTTTGTAGGTACTCTGGTGGGTACGTGAAGACAATGACTCACAAAATTGTATTAATGGTTTAAGTATAATGTAATGAAAACCCTTTTGTAAGTGGAAAATATTACCTTTCCATAGTAATTTCATAGTGTAAAATAATTATACATTTAAATAATTATTTGTTTGCCCCAAAAATGGTAGAATAGTGTTTTGACCCATACATGATACCTATTATAGTTTAATGTAAGTGTTTTGTTGTGTCCATATATATATATATATATATATATATATATATATATATATATATATATATATATATATATATATATATATTTATATATATATATATATATATAAGATAGCATGTTTAGATGTTTTAAAAGTTTATATTATATAATTTACATCTAACACAAGTATAAGATATTAACCATTATTTCATGCAAATAATACTTTATACACAACATAGAGATAAAACATGCATAACATCTTGTATTATTATACAAGTTTACTTGTATCCCCCCCCCCCCCAAAAAAAAATATGAATATCTCGAAAATATGGGGTATGAACTCACCTTGAGTCGATTTCTTAGTGGATAAAGAGATAAAGATGAAGATCTTCAAGCTTACAACACTTGAAGGTGGTTGAAGAACACTTGAAGATGGTGTTATCCTATGGATTTTAACACATGTTAATGTGTGTAGAAGTCACAAAACTAGTATGAATGTGTGTAAAATCATTAGACAATCAAAGAAATGCTTACCAAAAATCTAAGGACCAAATTGGAGGGAATGATCTATGGAGATTGGAGCTTGTTCTTGAGAGAGAAGTTGAAAACATGAAGATGATGAAGATGGTAAGTGGCCTCTCGGCCGTAACCTTTATGGGAAGGTAGGATGGGGTGGGTGGGGTGGGGTGTTGCATGGTTATATGTTGGGTATAGCCTAGCTATTTGTTGGGTACAAATTGTTGTGGGGAAAGGGGAGACATCCTTGTCTCTCATGGGTTTTATAAAACTCAAAAGTCAACTCTTGTTTTCTTTACAACAATGTTGGCATTTCTATATAAAGAGAGACATTTTTATAAAAAGTGTGGTAAAATAATGTATAATTACTTAATTAGAATTATAAAAATTCAAATCGTTATAAAGGAATCATTATCAATAAAGATAATAGCACAATGTGTTGAAAATATTATTTATACATAAATAATATATGTTGGAATTATCGAAATTAACGTTGTTAATCCAAAATTGGATTTTTATTCAATAATTGGCGAAAAGAGAGGTATTTCGTATTAATACTTGTAAGTTGTACATTACGAACCATCAAGGTTCACCTAAAATTCTAATACGGATCGAGTTGACTTTCGTTTATTTGTTGACTTTTGTTGACTTGTTGACTTTTGTTGGATCCAAAATAGACAGTTGTCACATAAAACCAGAGTAAACAAATTGTATCAAAACATGATCAATCATCAGAGTAAATCACAAAATGCGGAAATATGTGGTGTGTGCTCTATAGTCATCCCGGGCTCATCCCTTTGGAACTAGAAGTACCTGAAACATAAACTGAAAACCGTAAGCACACAGCTTAGTGAGTTCCCCAACTTTACACATACCATACATAAATAAACACATAACGGGCCCTAACTAATGAGTGTATCGGGCCCCGACCACACTCGCATAATAGGCCCCGCCCACTGAGTAGAGCGGTCCCCGCCCAAACTCACATATCTAGCCCTGCCCACTAAGTATAATGGGCCCCGCCCAACATACAAATCATATAAGAACATACACATACAAGAATCACACACACATCTATTATCCTAGAATCACTAATCATGGGTCGGAATTGGTGCCTTAGACCCACTAAACATGGTGAGGAAACTTACCCCGCAATGCTAAATCTCACAGATAAATCTCTGGCTACTCGACTGCTAAAAAATCATCGCGCTATAATCACAAAACATCATCCAATTAAAAATTGGATCCTGACTCACCCTAAGAGTCCAAACTAGGGTAAAAGACCTTTTTCCCTTTCATATATTTGGACCAAGGCCCAAGCCTAATCCAAATTGTCTAAAAGCCCAAAATTCCAAAATAATCATTCCAAGCCCAATTATGACCCAATTTTCCAAATTGGGCCCAAGTCTCTTTGATGGGCATTCAACCAAAAGTCTACTAAAAATACCAACAGCTTAAAACTAGAATTCTGATAGCTCAACAAGGCCCAAGACAACAATGGCCCAATACCGAGAAGCCCATAACACCGAAGCCCACTTCTGAGTACGAGGGGGGTAGTTGCTTTAGGGCTTGTACGCCTAGCGTACTCGACTAGTTTGGCCAACTTTCTCATTTAGCTCTTAAATGGTTAAGACTTCACTCCAAAACAAATATCTGACTTCCTTGTGGTGGTTTACCACGTAAAGTTGCCAACCTTACATGCATGCATGGCTTAATGAGGCTCTTAGAGCTCAAAAGAGCTTAATGAATGACTTAATGCATGTATGAGACCACCAATATCACCAAGCTTGGATTTTTATGGACAATAGGACCCTAGAATGCTAAGATCTACAAGGTTAGGCTTCTGAAGCGACCCTATCTCACAAGGACCAACCAAAAGGGACTAAAATGGCCATACACAACTCCAAAAGAATATCCATAAGAGAACTTGCCAAGATAAGATCTTTATACCTCAAATGACTTGCAAAAGGAATGATGATTTTGTTGGGTTTTGAGCATTATAACACTCCTATGGTGCACATGCAACCCTAAATGCTTTGGATCTATGTTTTCTCTAATTATACATGCATATTTTCAATTTTGCAAACCATTGTCCTAACTAGCATACATTTGAACAATTGAATGATACATCTAGTTAAATGACTTACCACTTAGAAGGACTTGTAGTTCTTGACCTTTGAAAGCTTGAGCACCTCAAGTGTGATGCCTCTATTGGTTCACAAACACCAAAGTGCTAGAGGAGGCTTGAGAGAATAGGTTACATATCTCAAAGAGACGGGGCAACCGATTTTGGTCCATGGGGGGGGGGTTCTATTTATAGTGTTGCACATGCTAGGGTTACACTTTGTAAACCCTAATGCTCCACGACTTTTCACATTCTTATGCTCCATGGGTTTAACCTTCATGGACTATCCAGGGATTAACTTATTGGTTTAGCCCATCTAAATAATCATGGATCATTAGCCCACGCTACAAGAATTTTTGATTTACATAATCAATCCCCATATATTTAATTAGTCTCTTTTAACCACAAAATTTCCAAATTAATTCTTGACCAACACTAATTAAATAATTTTCATATTAATATATTATACTTGTAATATATTAATAAACCATAAATAACCTTATTCTCAAAATCCATCCTATCAAATTGCACTGGTGAAGGCAACCCAAAAAAAACCATGCTACAATCGGGTCAAGTACATACCAGTTATAGTTATGGGCTTAGACACCAAATCCAACAGTCTCCCACTTGGATAAGTCTAATAACTATAACTGCCAATGCGACTTCAGGATCCGACTTAGCAATCGTAAGCTTTCAAAAGCCGTTGTCGAAATCTGACTTAGTCAATGACGCGTCCTTCAGATAAGGGTTCATATACTCCTCTATTCTCAAGATATATATGTGGACAAACACATTGAACATAGTCATACTTATTGTCATGCAATTTGTTTCCCGATTTCCGATTTGTCTGACATAGAACATAACTGGACACATCAATTTAGTTCTGACCGGGCCCAACACATAAGTCAAAACATAATCATCGAGGGGCCCAAGATAGCGCTTTTAATCCTCTTAGGATAAAAGGAACAGATAAACTTTGAATTTATATGCTTGTACTAACTACTCATCAAATCAAGTTACTGATGTGTTTTCATGCCATCAATGCACAACCAACTCGTAGTCAACAACTCATATATCTTGGTTTAAAGATTATATGATATTATCGTCTCATAATTACTCGTGATAAATTCCATGAAGTAATTCAGGTGAGCGCGGGTTGAATCCAATACTTAAATCTTATTTCAGGAGCACTCATGAGTGGTGTAGCACACTTTTGCTATGTCTAACTCCTTAGACAATCTACAAGCCAACGCATGACAGTCTTATTTCATACTTACTTCCAAAGTATGATCGACTATGGATAGTTTGAATAATAATAATAATATTTATAATTTTATTATTCTGGAAGTCAAAATATGCAAAGTGAAACAATAGTAAATTATTGAAAAAAGAAGGTAACTTTACTTATAAATAAAACTCCTTTTATTCAATCATCAAATGTCAATTACAATTTAGCTATTACAAGTTTCGATTTATCTAATTACTAAAACTAACATCGTCTGTTAGCCCAATGCCCCTCGCATGCTGCAAGTGCTTAACCCTAGTCAGTCCCTTTCTAAGGGGATTTGCTGGGTTGTCCTCTGACGATATCCCATTTACCATGAGGTGCCCTTCTTCTACTTGATGTCTTATGAAGTGGTACTTTCTGTCGATATGCCTGGATCTACCATGATCTCTCGGTTACTTGGTTAAGGCAACCGCCCCTTCATTTGAAGGGTTTTGAGCATTCTAACACTCCTATGCTGTACATGCAACCCTAGATGCTCTGGATCTATGTTTTCTCTATTATACATGCATACATTCAATATTCCAAAGCATCATCCTAACTAGCATACAATGGAGTATCTATACTACAAGATTCTAGTTAGATGACATACCTTTTGTTGTAGCTTGTAGATCTTCTTAGATTTGGCCTTTAAGAACTTAGCACCAATAGTGTGAATGCCTCAAATGGAATCACAACACACCTAAGACAAAGGATAACTTTTAAGAGAGTATGGTGCACATAAGACATCGACTCTATGGCTCTCCAAGAACACACTAGTGCCTTATTTCACCAACCAAGGGGCTTCTTATATAGTGTGGCACAACTAGGGTTACACCATGCAAACCCTAATGTGTATGACTTTCCACATTCCTTAGGCTCCATGGGTTTTAACCTCCATGGAGTATCCATAGGTCACCACATTGGTTTAGGCCAACATAAAGAACTATGGATCATAAGCCCACTTTATAAGAATCAATGATTTACACAATCAATCCCCATATATTTAATTAGTCTCTTTTGATCACTAAATTAATTCGAAATTAATTATTGATCAATACTAATTAAATAATATGAGTTCATATTAATATATTAGAACTTATAATATATTAATAAATCATAAATAACCTCTTATCAAAAGTCCATTCTATCAAGCTGTCCTGATGATATGCAACCCAAATGGACCATGCTACTCTCGGGTCAAGTACATACCAATTATAGTTATGGACTTAGACACTAATCCAACATCATTATCGCAGAAAATCTCCACGGGCTCCTTTATGGATGGAATTACTCCAAGGTCTCCTATGAATGAGAAGAATCAAATTAGGCAGAAAGATAAAAGTTTCTCAAATCTGAAAAGATGGGAGAGTACTTTAGTATCATGTTTTGTGATTATCTTAGTGATTATGAAACCATATCACAATTGATCCTCTAAGGACATCTTAGTACATTTGTTTGACTAAGAAGAGGAATCGTGAATTCTAGAATTGGTTAAATCAAAAGATGAATCATACTTCGTTCCAAAAGAAGTCTTAGAGTCATACTCTAAGATTTTAATTTGAGTGACACATCTTAAAGAAAGGTTTATAACACTTGTCAAATGTAAGAGTAAAATGAGTCCTACTCTTGTACACTTGAAGTTGGTAAGTTGTGATGTTTTGGATAAAACAAAGACCAACTAAGGCCAGTTGTGTGAAGTGTTTGTCTTGATAAAGAATCCGCACTATCTCTTGAATATTTGGCAAGTGAGTGTTATATGTCAAGAAGACAGTGGGAGTCTTAAAGATCTTTGAAAAAACTTCAAAGATCTATTCAAGAATAAAAACTTGTAGTTTATCACTAGCACACGACGTGAGGTTTATAACCTATCGTGTTGACATATTCCTGATTCTATGCCCATTCCAGTTAAAGTTGGCTTTGCATATGAGTTCTAAGAGTTCTCAATTGGTTGCATAACAACTTGGAAGCAATGGCAGGCCCTTGTGCTGCCAGGTGGCAAGAAGTTGAGACTGCACAAGTTCAATCCATATGAGTTTGGATTTGTCACTAACCTTGTCTGGCGATTATGGTTTTGACAAATTCACATGGATAGGAACACATACACCATTAAATCTAAGTGTCGTAAGGTTTCTCTCTGATTCATGAAAATGATGGTGAGGAAACACTTTCACTAAGTAGATTTTAAGTAGATAGCAATTGTCATATTTGCATTCTCAAAGTCCTTAGTGGAGCGTGTGTGGTTAACCGGCACACTAACATGGACTTGTGAGAAATGGCAAAGGTCTAAACAATTGAGACTATGATTATGGCATCCCTTTTTATAGTTCTAAAATTGTTTAGACACACATGTGTGCTATCTTAGGAAAGGTGTATGATTTTGATAAAGTTTTATCAAAGCATCTCGTATCAGAAATATGAACTTTGGTAAGAAGGTCAATAAAGTAATGATTTCTAGAAGTCCAACTGATTTCTGAGTACATGTCAAAGCTAGTGGAGCATAAGTGTTATGCTAATAATCATCATGCAAGCGGGAGCATGATAATTATAATAAATGTTGCATGTTAGCAATGTTAATTATAGAAAACAAAAGGTTTCAATTGGGAAATTTTGTTTTGCTATAATTAAGGGAGAGGAAATTATACTTCACTTCAATTCTAAAAGCTTAGATTGAGGTTTTTATCATCTTTAGTCAAGGATATATATACATGAATTTTATGCTGGAATGGCTCAACACAAGGAAATTCTATATAAGGGTCCATTATTTGTGTTCTAAAATTCGATTATGATTACGGCATCCCTTTTCATAATCTGAATTATGAGAACTTGGCAAATAGAAATAGAAATATTATAGCAAAATACCGGTCCAGTATCATGTCTTTATGTGAGACATCATGAATCATGTCCCATATGCTTCAGATATAGGATCGATTGCATGTGCTATAATATTCATTTGTTCTAAATTTTTCCAAATGCCCAGAGCATTAAGAGTGAAAAAGTACTAAAACTAGATATGACTAATTTGATTAAGCAACTGTCGAGGATAATCTAAGGTTTACCAAAGATTGGTTGCTCAGGGACAGTTGGAAGTATAGTGTTAATTTTGGAAGGACCATATTGAAATATTCTGAAAAAGAGCCAACTCTTAGTCAGGAGTGATAGTCAAAATGGTGATAAATAAAAGATGTTTTGTATATATTCGTAAGTTCTGAGACCATATTTGATTCGATTATTCTTATGTTTAACTTTGCATGTTTTGACTTCCAAAATAACTAGGTCATTCTTCCTGAATGACTAAGTTATTCAAACCACCCACAGTCGGTCATATGTTGGAAGTAGATATGAATCAAGACTGTCATGAAGTTGGATTATGGATGTCCAAGGTATGGGACGTAGCAAGAGTTGATGCAACATTCATGAGTGTTCATAAGTTGAGTATTGGATTCAACCCACGCTCGTTGGTATCACTTCATGGAATTTATCTCGAGTGATCGCGAGACGATAATATCATATAAGTCTTCAAACCTAGAGATATGACTTGTTGCCTATGAGTTGGTTATACATTGATTGTACGAAAACGCATTGGTAACTCGATGTTATAAAACGTGCCTTTGTGTATGATTCAACAAGTAGTAGAAAAAGCATATGAGTCGAAGTTTATTTGTTCCTTCTTGGATTAGAAGCGATATCTGGGCCCCTCGATGCATTTGAGTTGACCCATGTACCGGGCCCGGTCAGAACTAAGTTGATGTGTTCAAATAAGTTCTATGTCAAACAAATCGGAAATCAGGAAACAAACTGCTGGACAATAAGTAAGACATTGTTCCATGTATTTGTCCGGCTGATATCTACAACAGAGGATTATATGGTCACTTGTCTTAAATGGCGTATCATCATCATCTCAGTTCCGCGAGACCTTGAAAAAGCTACGATTGCTGATCGGTTCCTGAAGTCATTCTTGCAGTTATAGTTATTAGACTTATCCAAGTGGGAGACTGTTGGATTAGGTGTCTAAGTTCATAACTATTACTGGAATGTACTTGACCCGGTTGGCATGGTCCATTTGGGTTGCATGGCATTGCAACACTTGGATATACTAAATGAGAGAAAGGACACTTACGGATTAATAATATATTATAAGTTCTAATATATTAATAATGTTATTTAATTAGTATTGATCAAAGAATTAATTTGGAATTAATTAAGTGATCAAAAGGAGACTAATTAAATATATGGGGTTGATTGTGTAAATCATCTATTCATGTATAGTGGGCTAATGATCCATGGTTTGTATGGATTGGGTTAAAACCCATAAGGTGCTCCATGGATAATCCATGGAGGTTACAAACCCATGGATCATGGAATATGGAAAGCCATGACAATTAGGGTTTACATGGTGTAACCCTACTTGTGCCACAACTATATAAAGAACCATATGCAAGCAAAATCGGCACTATGACTACTACCTGTACAAGAAAGAGGGCAAGCCGATTTTGAGGTGTAATTGAACTTCTCTCAAGGTCATTCCAAGTGTTGTGGTGTTGTGTGACAATTAGGGTTTACATGGTGTAACCCTACTTGTGCCACAACTATATAAAGAACCATATGCAAGCAAAATCGGCACTATGACTACTACCTGTACAAGAAAGAGGGCAAGCCGATTTTGAGGTGTAATTGAACTTCTCTCAAGGTCATTCCAAGTTTTGTGGAGTTGTGTGAGACATTTGAGGCATCACACTTGAGGTGCTAGGCTCACAAGGTTCTCAAGGAATCCAAACCACAAAATGTATGTTCTTCTTCTAGCATTTATGTTTAAAAGTTTCCCATGCTATGCTAGATAGTTGAAGAACCTTGGAAAATTAATTTTGCATGTATCTTAGTAAAACATAGATCCAAGGTTTCTAGGGTTGCATGTACACCATAGGAGTGTTAGAATGCTCAAAACCCAACAGTGGTATCAGAGCCTAGGCTTGTTTATTTGATACTTGATGCAAACTTGTTGAAAAAAGCTCATTTTTCTGCATTCTGCAGCATGAACTCGCCGAGGCCATGTGTAAATTCATCCTACTCGTCGAGTAGGTTCTTGCACTCGACGAGTAGGAGCCACTGAATGCAGATTTTCGAGTTTTGCTGCTGGAAATGGACTAGAAACATTACCCTAAACTGTTTTGATGTTATAAAACTTGTTTTAGATGGTGTAATGGTTATGCTAATCCATTTCAATAGTTATTATCAAAATTTCAAGTTTTATATGGTTTATTTATGATTTTTGAAATTGTTGATATGAACATTCATGAACTTATGAGTTTAGAAGATCATAGGAACTATTTGTAACTTGCTTGTTAGTTTAATTCTTGATCTTGATGTGTTTTAATGGAATCCATAATTTGTCCTCAAGTTATGGATTACCAAAAGTCATTCTTTTAAAGTCCATTATTAAACACATAGGTTACATAAAATGAAAAGTCTCTCATTTTATTAGTCCATTAACTCATAAGTTATGAAAGATGAAAAGTTTTGAAAGTTACAAAACTTGCCCTCAAGTTTTGGAACATGTAAAGTCTCTTTAAAAACTTTAGTTCCAACCCCTAGAATTTTATAAGTTAAAATTCAACCCTTATACTTTATATTATTATAAGTTAATAATATATATATATATATATATATATATATATATATATATATATATATATATATGTATGTATAAGAGTAAGTCAGTCTTACCGTTAGTAGGCCTCATTCACGAAGTCGGTCTATAAGGAGGGTATAAGGTTGTTGCCTATAAAATGGCAGCTTAATGAGTGTCCACTCTCACCCACCGCTTCCTTGACTGGTGGAGGGTCGTTAGCCGAATGGGTAGGACAAGGACTATAATTCTCATTAAAAGTATGAAGAAAAATAAAGTAACTAAATGTTTTATAAATTCCCAATCTTAGTTACTTTAGGAAAATGTGAATAAGGTGCTAACCCATGAAAATAAACTTTACACTTTGATTAAGTCGTTAGTGGAGCGTGTGTGGTTAACCGGCACACTAACCTGGATTTAACAAGGTAGGCAAAGGGTAACTTAATGTTTATCATAGTATCGATGGAGCGTGTGTGGTTAACCGGCACATCGATTGAGGGGTAAATATTAAGGGTTCCAAGTATATTTGCATGGTTATTCACACCTTGTTTTGTGATCCTCGGCATCCCAGTCACAAAACCTGAAGGGCACACTCGAGATTGAAACATGCCATTGGTGAATCGTCATTCTCCTACCTTCAAATATTTTATAGCTTGGATTACAGCATCCCTCTTCTAAGTTATAAAATATTGTGTTGGGTCCTAGCCTTAATATATCATATTGGGTTTTATATTAAGGACTTTAAATCAACTATCTTGAATATCTCCCAAAAGATGTCTGGTTCAGATAATTATGATCTTCCCAAAAACTCTTGAAGATGATGTCCCGAAAATCATTCTTTCGTCCCTCCACCTCCTCCAATTATTCTCCCTAACCCACAAGTTCTTGAATAGTTCAAAGTCACTCAAGCCCTATTGGCAAGCAAGGTCTATATGTGCTCACATCTTGGAGATAAAGTCACATATTGACAAACCGGGAGAGTTGGGTGTCAAAGTCTTGAGAAAGTTGGTTGTTCAATCACTTTCTAAGTTACACAGTGAGTTCCTTTAGGACTACTATGTAACAGACTATGACATGACCCTAATGATTTTATCTATTTGCTTGGTGCTGCTGAATCAGCAATGATTTGGAGCTCTGGTAAAGAAAATTTGATTAGTAGATCAACTCCCCAAACTACCATGGACATTGACAACTGGTAACATTGGATATCTAGAAAATCCTTGTCTTCCCAAAGAAAAGAGAGGAAGCTTAAAGAAGAGTAAGTTGATTCTGATCGCGAAGATGGATTTCGATCGCATGGTTCAGTGATCAGAATTTTTGAGCTGCTGCTTAAGAGTTGTGATAGATTGCTTAGGAATAGATAACAACATAGTTTTCATATGTATTTGCATTGTAAGGATAAGTTCTTCCGTAAGTTTTAAATAAAAGAAAATGTTTGATTTTATTTATTTTAAGTATCCTTACAATGGCATTTGTGAAAAATTATTGTTTATATGATTCCATTGATAGCAACATTGGAAAATGGAATTGATTTTGTCGTTTGTGGTAGTGTCATAATTTACCAAATAAGGAAAGATTCTCATCGACCAAGCTTTAGTTGGAAAGAAACTTGGAATCATGCAAGTTGTATTGTATGATGAATGAGAATTTTCATCTTTGGAAAATTAAGCCTAGTTCCTTGTTCACATGTATATGTGAGTCAAGTGAAGGACTAAGGGATCGAGTACACATTCTTGTGTACTGGTTAAGTCCACCACAAAAAGATCGATAAGACTATTCGCCATGATTTACTAACGTTTAGTAAATATGGTTATACTTACCAGTTTAAGTATAATTCTGAAACATTGGAAAAGTTTCAATGTATGGCAGAACGAATGAGAAGAATCAAATTAGGCAGAAAGATAAAAGTTTCTCAAATCTGAAAAGATGGGAGAGTACTTTAGTATCATGTTTTGTGATTATCTTAGTGATTATGAACCATATCACAATTGATCCTCTAAGGACATCTTAGTACATTTGTTTGACTAAGAAGAGGAATCGTGAATTCTAGAATTGGTTAAATCAAAAGATGAATCATACTTCGTTCCAAAACAAGTCTTAGAGCCATACTCTAAGATTGTAATTTGAGTGACACATCTTAAAGAAAGGTTTATAACACTTGTCAAATGTAAGAGTAAATGAGTCCTACTCTTGTACACTTGAAGTTGGTAAGTTGTGATGTTTTGGATAAAACAAAGACCAACTAAGGCCAATTGTGTGAAGTGTTTGTCTTGATAAAGAATCCGCACTATCTCTTGAATATTTGGCAAGTCAGTATTATATGTCAAGAGGACAGTGGGAGTCTTAAAGATCTTTGAAAAAACTTCAAAGATCTATTCAAGAATAAAAACTTGTAGTTTATCACTAGCACACGACGTGAGGTTTATAACCTATCGTGTTGACATATTCCTGGTTCTATGTCCATTCCAGTTAAAGTTGGCTTTGTATATGAGTTCTAAGAGTTCTCAGTTGGTTGCATAACAACTTGGAAGCAATGGCAGGCCCTTGTGCTGCCAGGTGGCAAGAAGTTGAGACTGCACAAGTTCAATCCATATGAGTTCGGATTTGTCACTAACCTTGTCTGGTGATTATGGTTTTGACAAATTCACATGGATAGGAACACATAAACCATAAAATCTAAGTGTCATAAGGTTTCTCTCCGATTCATGAAAATGATGGTGAGGAAACACTTTCACTAAGTAGATTTTAAGTAGATAGCAATTGTGATATTTGCATTCTCAAAGTCGTTAGTGGAGCGTGTGTGGTTAACCGGCACACTAACATGGACTAGTGAGAAATGGAAAAGGTCTAAACAATTGAGACTATGATCACAGCATCCCTTTTCATAGTTCTGAAATTGTTTAGACACACATGTGTGCTATCTAAGGAAAGGTGTATGATTTTGATAAAGTTTTATCAAAGCATCTCGTATCAGAAATATGAACTTTGGTAAGAAGGTCAATAAAGTATTGATTTCTAGAAGTCCAACTGGTTTCTGAGTACATGTCAAAGCTACTGGGAGCATAAGTGTTATGGTAATAATCATCATGCAAGTGGGAGCATGATAATTATAATAACTGTTGCAAGTTAGCAATGTGAATTATAGAAAACAAAAGGTTTCAATTGGGAAAAATTTGTTTTGCTATAATTAAGGGAGAGGAAATTATACTTCACTTCAATTCTAAAAGCTTAGATTGAGGTTTTAATCATCTTTACTCAAGGATATATATATATATATATATATATATATATATATATATATATATATATATATATATATATATATATATATATATATATATATATATATGAATTTTATGTTGGAATGGCTCAACACAAGGAAATTCTATATATGGGTCCATTATTTGCGTTCTAAAATTCGATTATGATTACGGCATCCCTTTTCATAATCTGAATTATGAGAACTTGGCAAATAGAAATAGAAATATTATAGCAAAAGACTGGTCCAGTATCATGTCTTTATGTGAGACATCATGAATCATGTCCCATATGATTTGGATATAGGATTGATTGCATGTGCTATAATATTCATATGTTCTAAATTTTTCCAAATGCCCATAGCATTAAGAGGGAAAAAGTACTAGAACTAGATATGACTAATTTGATTAAGCAATTGTCGAGGACAATCTAAGGTTTACCAAAGATTGGTTGCTCAAGGACAGTTGGAAGTATAGTGTTAATTTTGGAAGGACCATATTGACATATTCTGAAAAAGAGGCAACTCTTGGTCAGGAGTGATAGTCAAAATGGGAATATAGAAATGTTCCCATAGGTGGAATTTATTCATTAAATCTGTGTAAGATTAGGAAACCGAATGCATGAAGGATGTTCAAAGGAATGTTCTTTGAATTTGAGACTTCGTTTCCATGGAGTGATCTCCGTTGGAATACTCTGTAATGTCTGTTGACAAGTCTTTCTGACTAGTGTGCATAATCATTACAAGAGGATCAATGCATATAAGTTTGAAATCTAACAGATTTCAGTAAATGGTAGGAATTTGGAATTCTTACATTTACGATAAGGATTTGGGATTGTGAAATGAGAATCATTGGAATTATGTTCAATTGATCTATTTCACAAAGTAAAGATCATAGAAAAACTTAGTGTGAATACTTGGTGTATGGCATAACTAATGTTTGGAAAAACATAGTATGCATACTTGGTGTATGGCATGACTAGTGTTTAGAAAAAACCATAGTGTACATGCTTGGAGTATGGGACAACTATTGTTTTAATTCAAGTATAAAGTTGATAGTTTGAAACAGTATGCAATGGATAATGTGTAATCAATATGGTGATAAATAAAAGATGTTTTATTTATATTCGTAAGTTCTGAGACCATATTTGATTCGATTATTCTTGTGTTTCACTTTGCATGTTTTGACTTCTAGAATAACTAGCTCATTCTTCCCGAATGACTAAGTTATTCAAACCATCCACAGTCGGTCGTATGTTGGAAGTAGATATGAATCAAGACTGTCATGAAGCTGGATTGTAGATGTCCAAGGTATGGGAGATATCAAGAGTTGTTGCAACATTCATGAGTGCTCATAAGTTCTGAGTATTGGATTCAACCCACGCTCACTGGTATCACTTCATGGAATTTATCTCGAGTGATTGCGAGATGGTAATATCATATAAGTCTTCAAACCTAGAGATATGACTTGTTGCCTATGATTTGGTTATACATTGATTGTACGAAAACGCATTGGTAACTCGATGTTATAAAACGTGCCTTTGTATATGATTCAACAAGCAGTAGAAAAAGCATATGAGACGAAGTTTATCTATTCCTTCTTGGATTAGAAGCGATATTTGGGCCCCTCGATGATTTTGTGTTGACCCATGTACCGGGCCCGGTCAGAACTAAGTTGATGTGTTCAAATAAGTTCTATGTCAAACAAATCGAAAATCGGGAAACAAACTGCTGGACAATAAGTAAGACATTGTTCCTTGTATTTGTCCGGCTGATATCTAGAACAGAGGATTATATGATCACTTATCTTAAATGGCGTATCATCATCATCATCTCAGTTCCGCGAGACCTTGAAAGAGCTACGATTGCTGATCGGTTCCTAAAGTCATTCTTGCAGTTATAGTTATTAGACTTATCCAAGTGGGAGACTGTTGGATTAGGTGTCTAAGTTCATAACTATTCCTGGAATGCACTTGACCCGGTTGGCATGGTCCATTTGGGTTGCATGGCATTGCAACACTTGGATAGACTAAATGAGAGAAAGGACACTTAAGGTTATTAATATATTATAAGTTCTAATATATTAATAATATTATTTAATTAGTATTGATCAAAGAATTAATTTGGAATTAATTAAGTGATCAAAAGAAGACTAATTAAATATATGGGGTTGATTGTGTAAATCATATTTTCTTGTATAGTGGGCTAATGATCCATGGTTTGTATGGATTGGGTTAAAACCCATATGGTGCTCCATGGATAATCCATGGAGGTTACAAACCCATGGATCATGGAATATAGAAAGCCATGACAATTAGGGTTTACATGGTGTAACCCTACTTGTGCCACAACTATATAAAGAACCCTATGCAATCAAAATCGTCACTATGACTACTACTTGTACAAGAAAGAGGGCAAGCCGATTTTGAGGTGTAAGTGAACTTCTCTCAAGGTCATTCCAAGTGTTGTGGTGTTGTGTGAGACATTTGATGCATCACACTTGAGTTGCTAGGCTCACAAGGTTCTCAAGGAATCTAAACCACAAAAGGTATGTTCTTCTTCTAGCATTTATGTTTAAAAGTTCCCCATGCTATGCTAGATAGTTGAAGAACCTTGGAAAATCAATTTTGCATGTATCTTAGTAAAACATAGATCCAAGGTTTCTAGGGTTGCATGTACACCATAGGAGTGTTAGAATGCTCAAAACCCAACAGTTACTGGTCCGTTTACATATGTCAATGTGCAACCGACTTACAACTACAACTTACATGTCTTCGTTTCAAGAATATAAGATATTATCGTCTCACAATCACTCATGATAAAATCCATGAAGTGATTCAGATGAGCGTGGGTTGAATCCAACACTCGAATCTTATTCCAGGAGTACTCATGAACACTGCAGCTATGTCTAAAACACCTAGACAAACTACAAACCCATTCATGATAGTCTTGCCTCAATACCTACTTCCAAAGTATGATCGAATGTGGATGGTTTGAATAACCTAGTTATTTGGGAAGTCAAAACATGCAAAGTGAAACACAATAATAATATTAATCCTATATGGCCCAAAAACTTTTGAGTCATATTGATTACTCATTATTCATTGTATAATTATTTGAATAGTCAACTTAATACTTGAATTAAAACAATAGTCATACCATGCTCCAAGCATGCAGACTATGTTTGTCTAAACAATAGCTATGCCATGCTCCAAGCATGCACACTATGTTTGTCTATGGTCCTTACTTTGTGAAATAGATCAATTGACAATATTTCAATGATTCTCATTTCACAATCCCAAATCCTTACCATAAATGTAAGAATATCAAATTCTTTCCATTTACTGTAATTTGTTAGATTTTAAACTTATATGCAATGATCCTCTTGTAATGACTATGCGCAAAATTTGTAGAGACTTGGCAACAGAAAATACAAAGTATTCCAATGGAGATTGACAACAAAACAATTCCAAGGAAGCGAAGTCTCAAATTCAAAGTACATACCTTTAAACATCCTTCTTGCATTAAGTTTTCTAATCTTACACATATTTAAGGAATGACATCCACCTATGGAAACATATACATATTTCCATTTTGACTATCACTTCTGAACAAGAGTTGCCTCTTTACAGAATATGTCAATATGGTCCATCCATTTTTATACTTCCAACTGTCCTTAAGCGACCAATCTTTGGCAAACCTTAGATTATCCTTTAACAGATGTTTAACCACTTTAGTCATATCCAGTTCTGGTCCTTTTTCTTCTTAATTCCCAAGGCATTTTTGGAAAAATTTAGAACGGATGAATATTATAGCACATATAATCGATCCTATACCCGAAGCATATAGGACATGATCCATGATGTCTTACATAAAGACATGATACTTGACCAGTCTTTTGCTATAATATTTATATTTGCCATGTTCTCATCATTCGAATTATGAAAAGGGATGCCGTAATCATAGTCGAATTTTGAGAACGCAATTAACACATGCATATATAGAATTTCCTTATGTTGAACCAATCCAACATAGCATTCATATATGTATTTGACTAAATCTGATTAAAATCTCAATCTAAGCTTTTAGATTTGAAATGAAGTATAATATCCTCTCCCTTAATTATAGCAAAACAACTTTTCAAACCCTGCAACTTGCAAATTGAAACTTTTGTTTTCTATAATTAACATTGCTAACTTGCAACATTCATCTAACTTGCAACATTCATCATAATTGATTATGCTCCCACTAGCATAATAATCATTACTTTAACTAGCACAGCATTTATTCTCCCACAAGCTTTGACATGTACCCAGAAATCAGCTGGACTTCTAGAAATCAATATTTATTAACTTTCATTACCAAAGTTCAGATTTCTGATATGAGATGCTTTGATAAGACTTTATCTAGGCTTATCAACCTCATACACCTTTCCTTAGATAGCTCACATGTGTGTCTAAACAATTTAAGAACATATAGCAATAAGTCTTAAATGTTTAGACTTTTTGCCATTCCTCACAATTCGAATTATGAAAAGGGATGGTTTAATCATAATCAAATTTGAGAATGCAAATATCACAACTGCTATCTCCTTAAAATCTATTTAGTGAAAGCGTTTCCTCACCATCATTTTCATGAATCGGAGAGAAACCTTATGACACTTAGATTTTATGGTGTATGTGTTCCTATCCATGTGAATTTATCAAAACCATAATCACAAAACAAGGTTAGTGACAAATCCAAACTCATATGGATTGAACTTGTTCAATCTTAATTTCTTGCCACCTGGCAGCACAAGGGCCTACCATTTCTTCCAAGGTTGTTATGCAAACAAGTGAGAACTCATAAAACTCACATGCATAGTCAACTTTACTGGAATGGGCGAAGAAACAAGAATATGTCAACACGATAGGTCACAAACCTCAAGTTGTGTGCTAGTGATAAACAATAGGTTTTATTCTTGATTAGTTCTTGAAACTTGTCAAGATCCTTAAGATTCCCAATGACTTCTTGACATATAAGTCTCTATTGTCATGAATCATTCCTTGAAAAAACAAATATTCAAGAGTTAGTGCGGATTCTTATCAAGACAAACACTTCACACAATTGGCCTTAGTTGGTCTTTGTTTTATCCAAAACATCACAACTTACCAATTTTAAATGTACAAGAGTAGAAAACTTTTACTCCACATTTGATAAGTATTTTAAACCTTTCTTAAGATTATGTCACTCAAGTTACAATCATGTAGTATGACTCTAAGAGTTGTTCTTGGAATGAAGTATGACTTATCTTCTTGATTTAACCATTTCAAACAATTCACCATTCCTCTTCTTAGCCATACAAATGCACTAAGATGTCCTTAGAGGATCAATTGTGACATGGTTTTCATTATCATTAAGATGATCATAAAACACGATACTCAAGTACTCTCCCATCTTTTCAGATTGGGGAAACTTTTATCTTTCTGCCTTATTTTATTCCTCTCATTCTTTCTGCCATACATTGAACTTTTCCAACGATTCAGAATTATACTTAAACTTGTAAGCATAACCATATTTACTAAACTTTAGTAAATCATGATGAATAGTCTTATCGTTCTTTGTAGTGGACCTGACCAGCACACAACCAAGTGCATCTGATCTCCTAGTCCTTCACTTGACTCACATATACATGTGAACAAGCAATTAGTCTTAATTTCCCAAAGAGAAAGGTTCTCATTCGTCACACAATACAAGTTGCATGATTCCAAGTTTCTATCCAACTGAAACTTGGGTGATGAGAATCTTTCCTTATTTGGTAAATTTTGACACTACCACAAACGAAAGAATCAAATTCATATTGTTATCAACGAAAACATATAAACAACAATTTTCACAAATGCCATTGTAAGGAAAAATAAATAAATTTCAAAAAAAAATTCTTTTATTTATAAAATTGCGGAAAAACCTTTCCTTACAATGCAAATACAAATGAAACTATGTTGTTATGTATTCCTAAGGAATCTATCATAACTCTTAAGCAGTAGCTCAAAATTCTGATCATTGAACCATGCGATCGAAATCCATCAATTCACGATCAGAATCAGCTTACTCTTCCTTTAAGTTCCTTTTCATTTCTTTGATTCTACGAAACATCAAAATGCGACCTAGTCACATCATGTATTAAGAATCTCCAAATAGGAATTTAATAGAGTTAGACAATGGTGTTTACCTGAAGTAGAGTCCTACACTCTGACTTTACCATCCTTGTGGTCTTTCAGGTAGATACGGCAGCTTCGCAACCAATGCCCCTTCTCTTGGCGATAGAAACATATTGACTCTTTGGGAATGGTACACGGGACAATCACAGACTTAGCCTTGCCCTTTCCCTTGTAAGGAGAAATCTTTTCTGGAATTCCAATGTTTACCATTGGCAATGTCCATGGAAGTTTGGGAAGTAGATCTTCCAACCAAATTTGCATTTCCAGTGCTCCAAATCACTACTGATTCAGCTGCAACAAGCAAATAGGTAAGATCGATATGGGTCATGTTGTGGTCTGTCATATAGTAGTCCTTAAAGAACCCACCATATGACTTAGGAAGTGATTGAACAACCCAGTCATAAGCCAACTTCCTTGAGACTTCGACACCCAACTCTCCCAACTTGTCAATATGTAATTTCATCTCCAAGATGTGAGCATATATAGACTTTCCTTCCTGCCAATAGGGCTTTGAGTGACCTTGAACTTGTGGGTTAGGGAGAATTATTGTAGGAGGTGCAGGAAGTGGAGTTCCACTACAACACAAAAAAGGGATTAATCTTTCACCTTGATTGTCTTGTGGAATATCATATTCATGAGGAAAGCTAATTCCAAAAGATTTGGGAAGACCATAGTTGTCTGAACTAGGCATCTATACGGGAGAAATTCAAGTTTAGTTGATTTAAGTCCTTAATATAACACCCAAATGAAATATTAAGGCTAGGACCCAACACAATATTTTACAAACTGGAAGAGGGATGTCGTAATCCAAATCGCAAAATATTTGAAGATAGGTAAATGACGATTTACCAATTTCCACCATGAAAAACGAAATTCAACATTAGGTATTAAATGGACTGAAATTCCTAGATCCTTTGGGATTCATTGAACTATTCAATGGCATGTTTAAATCTCGATTGTGACCTTCAAGTTTATGACTGGGATGTCGAGGATCACAAACAAGGTGTGAATAACCATGCAAATTAGCTTGGTACACCCAATGTTACAACCACCTAATCAATGTGACGGTTAACCAAACACGCTCCATTGATCTATGATTAATATCAAGCTACCCTTTGCCATGCACTGACTGTCCCAGATTAGTGTGCCAGTTAACCACACACGCTCCATTAACGACTTACCAAGGTGCAAAGTGTAATTTCATGGATTAGCACCATATTCACATTTTCCTAAAGTAACTAAGATTGGGAATTTAATAAAAGTATAGTTAATTTATAATTATCATTATACTTTTAATGAAAATTACTGTCCTGTCAAAACCCATTCGGCTAACGACCCTCCACCAGTCAAGGAAGCGGTGGGTGAGAGTAGACACCCATTAAACTGCCATTTTATAGGCAGTAACCTTATACCCTACTTATAGACCGGCTTCGTCAATGAGGCCTACTAACGGTAAGACTGACAACATCCTATGGTGCATATACAAACCTAAAAGCTTTGGATCTATGTTTTTTTCTAATTATACATGCAATATTATTTCCAAAGCTTTGAGCCTACAACTAGCATACAATATGACAATTTGAACAATTCAACTAGTTAGATGACTTACCTCTTATTAGGACTTGTAGTTCTTGGCCATTGAAAGCTTTAGCACCTCAAGTGTGATGCATCTAATGTGTCACAAACACCATATGCAAAAGGAGGCTTGAGAGAATAAGGTTATCTTGCATAAAATCGTTTCTCTCTCTCTCTCTAAGAATTACTAAGGCCACGATTTTGACTCTAAGGGGCTCTTTATATAGTGTTGCAAAGGTTAGGGTTTCATCCATGAAACCCTAAAGCTCTATGACCTTCCATATCCCGTAGGCTCCATGGGTTAATGCTCCATAGACTATCCATGAACTATTTAGCCCATCCTAATGGATCATTGGCCCACACTACAAGAATGATTGATTTACATAATCAATCCCTTATATTTAATTAGTCTCTTTTGATCACTAAATTAATTCCAAATTAATTCTTGACCAATACTAATAAAATAATATGATTTCTCAATTACTATATTATACTTATAGTATATTAATAAATCACAAATAACCTTATTCTCAAAAGTCCATCCTATCAAATTGCACTGGTGAAGGCAACCCAAAAGGACCATGCTACTATGGGGTCAAGTACATATCAGTTATAGTTATCGGCTTAGACACCAAATCCAACAGTCTCCAACTTGGATAATTCTAATAACTATAATTGCAAGTACGACTTCAAGAACCGATTAGCAATCGTAAGCTTTCAAAAGCCACTGTCGAACTCTGACCTAGTCAGTGACTGTCCTTAGATAAGTGATCATATATTCCTCTGTTCTTCAAGATATCAGTGGATAAATACATGGAACATAGTCATACTTATTGTCATGCAGTTATTTTCCGATATCCGATTAGTTTGACATAGAACATAATTGAACACATCAATTTAGTTCTGACCGGCCGGTACATAAGTCAAAAAAAATCATCGAGGGGCCCAAATATCGCTTTAAATCCTCTTGGGATAAAAGGAATAGATAAACTTTGACATTATATGCTAGTACTAACTACTCGTTAAATCATGCACAACGATACGCTTTATAACATCAAGTTACTGATGCGTTTTCCTATCATTAATGGACAACCAATTCGTAGTCAACAACTCATATATCTTGGTTTGAAGATTATATGATATTATCATCTCACAATCACTCGTGGTAAATTCCATGAAGTGATTCAGGTAAGTGCGGGTTGAATCTAATACTCAAATCTTATTTCAGGAGCACTCATGAATGGTGTAGCAAACAGTTGCTATGCCTAACTCCTTAGATAATCTACAAGCCAACTCATGACAGTCTTGTTTCATACCTACTTCCAATGTATGATCGACTGTGGAAGGTTTGAATAATCTTATTATTCGGGAAGTCAAAACATGCAAAGTGAAACACAAGAATAATACTAATCCTATATGTCCCCAAAACTTGTGAGTGTAAATAAAACACCTTTTATTTAATCTCCATATTGATTACTCATTTTTTCATTGTGCAATGTTTCGAATTATCAACTTTATACTTGAATTAAAACAATAGTTATCCCATGCTCCAAGCATGCACACTATGTTTATCTATAGTCCTTTCTTTGTGAAATAGATCAATTGTAAACACTTCAATGATGCTCATTTCACAATTCCAGATCCTTATAGTAAGTGTAAAAATACCAAATTCTTGCCTTTTACTATAATATGTTAGATTCTAAACTTAAATGAAATAATCCTATCGTAATGTCAATGCACAAAGTCACAAAACTATGCCAGTAACTTTACAAAGTATTCTCTTTGGACATTAGTTATTGAACCAATTCCATGGAAGCGAAGTCTCATATTCAAAGTACATTCCTTTGAACATCCTTCTTGCATTAAGGTTTCTAATCTTACACAGATTTTACGATTAACTTCCACTTATGGAACATTTCCATAATTTCATATGACTAGCACTTCTGAACAAGAGTTACCTCTTCTCAGAACTTGTCAATATGGACCTTCCAAAACCTATACTATACTTCCAACTGTCCATAAGCAACCAATCTTTGGTAAACCTCATATTGTCCTCGACAATTACTTAACCATTTTAGTCATATCCAGTTATGCTCCTTTTCCCCTCTTAATGCCCTAGGCATTTGGAAAATTCAAAACACATAAATATTATAGCATATGTAATCGATCCTATACCCGAAGCATATGGGATGCGACTCATAATGTCTCATATAAAGACATGATACTTGACCAGTCTTTTGCTATAATGTTTCTATTTTCCATGTTCTCACAATTCGAACTATGAAGAGGGATGTCGTAATCATAATTGAATTTGAGAACCCAATTAACATTTCTATATATAGAATTTCCTTATGTTGAACCATTCCAACATAACATTCATATATATACTTGACTAAATTTGATTAAAATCTCAATTTAAGCTTTTATAATTGGAATGAAGTATAATTTACTCTCCTTTAATTATAGCAAAACAACTTTTCAAACCCCTGCATCTTTGCAAATTGAAACTTTTGTTTTTCTATAACTAACATTGCTAACTTGCAACACTTTCCATAATAATCATGCGCCCACTAACATGATAATTATATCTTTACCAGCATAACACTTATGCTCCCACTAGCTTTGACATATATCCAGAAATCAGCTAGACTTCTAGAAATCAATACTTATTGACTTTCTTACCAAAATTCAGATTTCTGATACTCGATGCTTTGATAAGTCTATACCGGACTTCTCAAGCTCATACACCTTTTAGATTAAATAGCATAAGTGAACTTTTCAGAACTTAACCTAATAAGTCCCGAATGTTATAACTATTTGCATTTCTCACAATTCGAACTATGAAAAGGGAAGTCGTAATCATAAACGAATTTGAGAATGCAACTATCACAATTGCTAACTCTAATCCTTTAAAATCTACTTAGTGAAAGCGTTTTCTCACAATCATTTTCATGAATCGGAGAGAAACCTTATAACACTTGGAGTTAATGGTGTATGTGTTCCTATCCATATAAATCTGTCATTTTCAACCATTATCCCAAGATAAGGTTTATGAAAAATTCAAACTCATATGGACTGAACTTGTTTAATCTTAGTTTCTTGCCATCTGGTAGCACAAGGGCCTACCATGTCTTCCAAGTTGTTTAGCATCTCACCCTTACAGATCAATGTACATTCCATTGATTAAGGTGCTTTGCCTTATGCAAACAAATGAGAACTCATAGAACTCTCCTGCATATTCAACTTTGATTGGAATGGGCACAGAAACAAGAATATGTCAACACGATAGGTAATAAACCTCAAGTCGTGTGCTTGTGTTAAATAACAGTTTTATTCTTGATTAGTACTTGAAATTATTCAAAAATCTTAAGACTCCCACTGACCTCTTGACATATAAGATTCATTTTGTCAAGGAACACTACTTGACAAACAAATATTCAAGAGTTGGTGCGGTTTCCTATCAAGCCTAACACTTCTAACAATTGATCTTAGTTGGTCTGTGTTTTATCCAAAACATCACATCTTACCAATTTCAAATGTACAATAGTAAGAAACATTTTACTCTACATTTGATAAGTGTTATAAACCTTTCTTAAGATTATGTCACTCAAGTTACAATCTTAGAGTACAACTATAAGATTTGATTTTGGAACGAAGTATGATTCATCTATTTGATTTAACCATTCCAACAATTCATGATTCCTCTTCTTAGCCACACAAATGCACTAAGATGTCCTTAGAGTATCAATTGTGATATGGTTTTCCATAATCATTAAGATAATTATAAAACATGATACTAAAGTACTCTCCCAACTTTTCAGATTGGAGAAACTTTTATCTTTCTGCCTAATTTGATTCTTCTTATTCGTCCTTCTATACATTGAACAACTTCCAATAATTCAGAATTATAATTAAACTTGTAAGTATAACCATATTTACTAAACTTTAGTAAATCATGACGAATAGTCTTATCGATCTTTGTGGTGGACCTAACCAACACACAACCAAGTGCACCAGCTCTCCCAGTCCTTCACTTGACTCACATCTTCATGTGAAAAATGAATTAGTATTAATTTTCCAAAGATGAAAATTCTCATTCATCATACAATACAAGTTGCATGATTCCAAGTTTCTATCCAATTGAAACTTGGGTGATGAGAATCTTTCCTTATTTGGTAAATTTGACACTACCACAACGAAAGAATCAAATCCACTTTCCAATATTGCCATCAATGGAAACACATAAGCAACAATTTTTCACAAATGTCATTGTAAGGATACTTTTAAAATAAGATAAAAACAAAATTTTTTCTTTATTTATAAAACTGCGGAAAACTTGTCCTTACGATGCAAATACAAGTGAAAACTATGTTGTTATCTATTCCTAAGCAATTTATCATAACTCTTTAAGCAGCAGCTCATAAATCTGATCACCGAACCATGCAATCGAAATTCATTTCTTCGCGATTAGACTCAGCATACTCTTCCTTTAAGCTTCCTTTGATTCTACAAAACATCAAAATGCAATCTTTTCACATCATGTATTAAGAATCAATCATTAGGAACTTAATAGAGTTAGATAGTGGACTTATCTGAAGTAGAGTCAAACATTTTGACTTTACCATCTCTTAGATCTATCAGGTAGTCAGGGCAGCTTCGCTTCTAATGTCCCTTCAAATGGCAATAGAAACAAATGGCTTCGGGAAGTAGATCTTCCAATCAACTTTACTTTACCAGTGCGCCAAATCATTTCTGATTCAGCAGCAACAAGCAAATAGGTAAGATCAATAAGGGTCATGTCGTGGTCTGTCATATATTATTCCTTTAAAACTCACTATATGACTCAGGGAGTGACTAAAGAACCCATTCAACAGCCAACTTCCTCAAGACTTCGACACCCAACTCTCCCAGCATATGTTGACTTTCCATCCTTGGATTTGTTTGCCAATAGGTATTGAGTGACCTTGAACTTTTCAAGTCTTTAAACTTGTGGGTTAGGGAGAATAATTGTAGGAGGTGGAGGAAGTGATGTATGATTTCCAGTCCCATTGTGTAACATCCCAATTTTCAAGGCTAAAAATTTCATTTTTAATTAAGTAACATGTAAAATCATTTGTCAAAACATTGATAATATTATATTAATTCATAAAACCATTACTTCATGTCTCAAAAACATATCATCGGATAGTAATAAAATCAGAGTACAATCCCCTAGATCTAAAAATGCGGAATCCCGATGTGCGTGTGATGTGTCGCTACCGTGCCGGCTCCTTCCCCTTCGCTGAAGAGGTACCTGAAACAAAACTGAAAACTATAAGCACGAAGCTTAGTGAGTTCCCCCATCATACCACATATCATACAATCACATAACATACATACTGCCAGGCATATCTGGGTGACGGACCTACCCCTTCGGTCCTCTCGACCGGTGACCTTGCCTAGCATATCTGGGTGCTGGCCTACCCCTTCGGTCCTTTCGACCGGTCTCGGGGAATTATCTCCCCCTTTCTACTACCACATATTATCACATAATCATAATCTGTCTAGCATAGCTGGGTACTAAACTACCCCTTCGGGCCTATCGGCCGGTAACTTAGGGACTATCTCCCCCTACTGCTACGATCACATAACATCATACAGGCTAACACATAAATATATCAAGTAGCAGTCAACACAGACAATTATCACAAAGACAATTGCCTAACATATACTCCTACTGGTGAGCCGGCATTGTCGCCGTAGACCCACCGCTACTAGATGGTAACTCACCTCGATGTCGTAAAGCGTCTGAACTAAACTTGCTGCCTGAAATCAACCCCTCTCGGATCCTACACAAAACAATCTTCCTTAATCACCACTTCCTAGTCAACTTAGGTCAAAGTCAAAGTTAAGGTCAACACCTTGGTCAAAGTCAACATCCAGTTGACTCGACTCGCCGAGTTGGTCCCCCAACTCGTCGAGTCCCTATTCTTTCAAATGATACAATCCCCCCCCCCCCCCGACTCTACTCGTCGAGTTTAGAAAGACTCGACGAGTTCACCTTCAATCATAACATCGGGACCATCTTCAACCGACTCGGTGAGTTCATCATTGAATTCGTCGATTTCATCTTCATCATATGAATGTGTCCAGTCTATGACTCGTCGAGTTCTATGAACAACTCGTCGAGTCCGTCTTCAAGGTTTGGGAGATTGCCTTGGACTCGCCGAGTCTGTTCATACACTCGTCGAGTCCTATGATTTCCAGGTCCAAGACAAACCCCTAGCAGGCTGAGTGTTCCTTCCACTCAATCTAAACCATTTCCAGAAGTCGTTTTTGGGGAAAAAGCGTCCCGACTCGCCGAGTCACCCAAGTGACTCGCCGAGTCCCTCTTTATCCAACACTATACAGTCGATTATAATGGGTCTTAACGCGTCAAAACCATAGATCTGGCCTCCTAGGGTACATTTTATACGTAAAGCTACGAACTTGATGTCCATGCATGGGGTTTTTGGCTCAAAAGGCTATAAAATGGGGTTTATAAGATGCATGGGCTTCCCATGACCATAAAGTTGGCACCTTTATGCCATGGGAACCCTCAATGGTTCCAGATCTGAAGCTAACACTACACAATATGAGCCAAACCCAAAGGTGGCTTAGAAATGTCCCAAAAATGGTAAGATCCAAGTCTTAAAGGAGATCTATCAAATGATAAGTCAAGGTTCAAGCTTTTTACCTTGAATGAACTAGAAATGGAGCAAAATCTATGGATTCACTTGCTTCTTCAAGAACTCCCAAGCTTCCACTTCCTCCTTCAACTTCAAACACACACACAAAAGGCACCAAAAGGCTCAAGAACACACAATAAGGGCTAGGGTTTCGAGTTAGGGTATTCTGGAAGTGAAAGGGACGATGGAGGCTGGTTTGGGACGAGTTAAGTTGTTTAAATAGGGTGCAAACCCTAAATATTAGGGTTTTGTCCAGACAGCTCCTACTCGTCGAGTCGGTCTTCCGACTCGTCGAGTAGGTCACTTAAACCTCCGATCCAACAGTCGAGTCTACTTGACGAGTTGGGCCCCCAACTCGCCGAGTCCCAGAGTAAATTGCCATATTTCTTGAATTTAAATACGTACCAGGAATCGGGTGCTACATATTGATGCATGACAAAGGGATTAATATTTCACCTTAATTGCCATGTGGGATATCATCTTCATTAGGAAACCTTTTTCCAATAAGGAAGACCATAGTTGTCAGAACTAGACATCTATGAGGGAGAAATTCAAGTTAGTTGATTTAAGTCCTTAATATAACACCTAAAATGAATATATTAAGGCTAGGACCCAACACAATACTTTACAATTGCGAAAAGGGATGCCGAAATCCATTTGTAAAATATTTGAAGGTAGGTAAATGACGATTTACCAATTTCCACCATGAAAAACGAAATTGATTATTAAGTTTTAATTTGATTTGAAATTCCTAGATCCTTTGAGATTCATTGAACTTTTCAATGGCAAGTTTAAAATCTCGATTGTGCCCTCTCAAGTTTGTGACTGGGATGCCGAGGATCACAAACAAGGTGTGAATAACCATGCAAATTAGCTCGGTACACCTAATGTTACAAATTACCTAATCAATGTGCCGGTTAACCACACACGCTCCATTGATCTATGATTAACATCAAGCTACCCTTAGCCACGCACTGTCAGTCCCAGATTAGTGTGTCGGTTAACCACACACGCTCCACTAACGACTTAACATGGTGCTAAGTGCAATTTCATGGGGTAGCACCATTTTCCACATTTTTCCTAAAGTAACTAAGATTGAGAATTTAATAAAAGTTTAGTTACTTTATATTTAACATTATACTTATAATGAGGATTAGTGTCCTGTCCTACCCGTTCGGCTAACGACCCTCCACCAGTCAAGGAAGTGGTGGATGAGAGTGGACACCCATTAAACTGCCATTTTATAGGTAGTAACCTTATACCCCCCTTATAGACTGACTTCGTGAATGAGGCCTACTAACGGTAAGACTGACTTATTCTTATACATAAATATATAAGTATTAACTTTTAATACTATAATTGTATAAGGGTGTATTTTACACATTTAAAATATTTAGAGGTTTAATCTATTAATTAAATTATACTCTTAATTTAATTAAACTTAAACCATGTCATTATGGAATTATTAATTCTCTTTTAATTAAACACTTTAATTAATTTAATAAAGTCCATAACGTTGAATTTTAACTTTTAAAACTCTAGGGTTTGGAATTAAAGTATTTTTATGTGTGACTTTACAAATTCCAAAACTTGAGGGCAAATTTTGAAACTTTTCAAAAACTTTTCAATTCCATAACTTATGAGTTTAAAGTGGTTTAATGGAAAAACTCTTCAATTTCCATAACTTGAGGACAAGTTATGGAAGACATTAAAACATTTAAAACATGAGACTCTTCATTTTCATAACTTATGGAAATTTTATGAGTTTTAATGTTCATGAATGTGACTTTTCATATAACTTGAGGACAAGTTTCAATAACACATAACATGAATAATTAGATCAAATTTTTGGATCAAACACAATTATCATATAATTTTTTCTATTGACCTAAACTAACTCATAACAAGACAATTCATATCAAATACTACAAATAATCACTTTATTATCTAAACATTTGACAATTTCCTTTTAAATAGATGAAAAACAATCATTACCAATTCAGAAAATACATTTTTTATTATTACAAAACAGTTTGTGGTAATGATCCTATCCATTTCTGGCCAAAAAACTCGAAATTTCTCCACACAGGAGCACCAACTAGTCGAGTCCATGAGCTGGACTCGCCGAGTTGATACCTTACTGAGTGGACTCGTCGAGTCTGTTCATGTACTCGGCGAGTTCATCTGTCAAAATGCAGAAAAGTCGATTTTTTCAACTTTGAAACTTAGCCATGCATCGAATATAACAGAAAACAACCCATGGTTCTGATACCACTGTTGGGTTTTGTATACTACAACATCCTATGGTGCACATACAAACCTAAAAGCTTTGTATCTATGTTTTTTCTAATTATATATGCAATATTGTTTCCAAAGCTTTGAGCCTACAACTAGCATACAATATGACAATTTGAACAATTCAACTAGTTAGATGACTTACCTCTTATTAGGACTTGTAGTTCTTGGCCATTGAAAGCTTTAGCACCTCAAGTGTGATGCCTCTAATGTGTCACAAACACCATATGCAAAAGGAGGCTTGAGAGAATAAGGTTATCTTAAATAAAATCGTTTCTCTCTCTCTCTCTCTCTCTCTCTAAGAATTACTAAGGCCACGATTTTGACTCTAGGGGGCTCTTTATATAGTGTTGCAAAGGTTAGGGTTTCGTCCATGAAACCCTAAAGCCCCATGACCTTCCATATCCCGTAGGCTCCATGGGTTAATGCTCCATGGACTATCCATGAACTATTTAGCCCATCCTAATGGATCATTGGCCCACACTACAAGAATGATTGATTTACATAATCAACCCCTTATATTTAATTAGTCTCTTATGATCACTAAATTAATTCCAAATTAATTCTTGACCAATAATAATTAAATAATATGATTTCTCAATTAATATATTATACTTATAATATATTAATAAATCACAAATAACCTTATTCTCAAAAGTGCATCCTATTAAATTGCACTAGTGAAGGCAACCCAAAAGGACCATGCTACTATCGGGTCAAGTACATATCAGTTATATTTATGGGCTTAGACATCAAATCCAACAACAACATCCTCTCCTCATGATTTCCGCAGTTTTTGGATACTATTACTCTAATGATTTTGATATTGTACTTTGTGAATGTTTTGGAACAATTTGATGATTGAAACTATTGATTTTAAAATGAAAAATTTTATCACTATTTTTGGGTTGTTACACCCAATAGGTGTATGTTGTTCCTGATTTGTTCTTTGGCATGCATATGTGGTTGTGTGTATAATACTGTTGCTATTTGTGTATTAGGAGTAGAGCATGTGTGATATGATACTGTGTATGTGTGAAATTCACTAAGCTTTGTGTTTACTCTTTTCTCTTAAAATATTGTTTTAGGATCATCAAGTACTCATGATGGCAGGACGTGATAGTACTTACTGGCTCAAGGCTGATTGTCAGAGTTTTGATGTTACATTGGATTATGCTTTTCTTGAATTTGGAATATAATTATTAAACGATTTTTGAAATACTTGACCTTGGGGTTGTAGTTTTGAAACTTCTTTTGAATAAAGGATGCGATTTTGATTATACTTATGTGGTTTTAAAAAGTTCAAATTTATTGCAAATTTTGGGATGTTACACTGTGAATCGTCGTCATCGTTATCCGAATCCTCGCCCGAGTCCTCGACGAACATATCTAAATCTTCAATTAAATATGTTTGGTATTTATAAAGTGGTAAATTTATATATATATATATATATATATATATATATATATATATATATATATATATATATATATATATATATATATATATATATATATATATACACACAAAAAGGAAAAAAGTTTTATACTAAACTTACATATATATATATATATATATATATATATATATATATATATATATATATATATATATATATATATACTAAACTTACACAATCCATAAACCACAAACCACAAATCAAGTCTAAAAACCAAAGTATAATCATAAATCATGTCGAAAAGATAATAAAAAATCAGGTCCAACAAAATAGTCAAGATCATCATGAATTGGAAACATGTCTAATAAGATTATAAAAATCAGAAACAAACCCACATCCAAAAATCTAATTCCAAAATTAGATACAAATTAAAAAAAAGCCCAAATCCAAAAAAATAAAAAAAGAAAACAAACACATATAAATTGTATAGAATTTACATAAAATTTTGCTTTTTAACACTGTGTTTTTCTTTTTCTCATTTAACTCATTAACTTTACAATTTTGTTGCAAATTTAACCCATCGACTGGTTTGCTTAACGTGTTTTATGTTTCTCACTTGAATAGGCAAGAAGCCGGCGTTTTTTCACATATAATCCTAGTTGGCAAACATTTGAGATAAACTGAAAACTTATGTTGATCTGTACTCAATTTCTCTTATTTCTTCTTATTTTCTTGTTTCATGATCATCACGATTTTGTGCAATGACTTCCCAAGGTCATTGATGTTGTTCATCATCTCATAATGGTGTAAACAAGACAAGGAGAGATTGTCCATAATAACATCTGTTAAAGGAAACCTTCTTTGTTTTGCTTACACCACTACGTGACGATGAACCACTTGGACAACCTTCCAAAGCCATCACACAAAATCTTGATTCTATAAGAGATGAAAAGAATAAGAAATAAGGAAAAAGTGAATACACATCTAAATAAGGGTTCAATTTAACCCAAATGATTGTCAACTTTGATCAACCACTTGCCAAATCAGCCACTTGTCAAATCAGCTTTTTGCTTACTCAATTATGTGATGATAAACTACTTGATGATGAACCACTTGACATAGTAGCTTTTTGCTTAGTCTGCAAGTGAGAAACATAAAACACCTAAGCAATCCCGTTGAGTGATTAAATTTACAATAAATTTTAATTTATTGACTTAATTGATAAAAATTACAGTATGAAAATCGAAATTTTATATAAACATAATGTATTTTATTAAATTTGTCCAATAAAAAACCTAGAACCAAAAACCTATTAATGAAAAAAGATAATCATACACATATTTGACATAAACCCAAATTAAGATATCCATGATTAGATATAGAACTATATAAAAACTATGAAAATAGTGGTTAACATAACTGTGAGAAAACATAATAAGTTCATAAGGGACTACATTGCCATTATTACATTCATCTAAAAAAAATAGAAGTTAAGTTTTACATCGATATTTCTTTTGGAATCTTATTCTCCATGCACCATCATTATTATTTGGCTGTAAAACAAATAAAGAAAACAAAAAGTGATTTTATGCTCAACGGTTGCCGTGTTTCGCTTTTGGCGGGAATAAACGGTTTTGGTATGAACTCAACTTTCGGTTTCTTTTATTTTTCTATTATATACACATTGTTTTAATATTATTATAATGTAAAAATATATATGTTAAAATACAATACAATTTTGTTTGTTCCTTTTGCATTCGATACATTTGGTTTTCTCGCACCAGAGGCGGTGGAGCTCCTTAATAGAGTCCAACGGGTCATGCATTCTAATGTCATATCTCTTAGATCCACAAATGTTGTTTTCAAAAGAATTGGTTTTGCCATCCAGAAAGGGCTAGCGGCGCAACTTGTTGCCCGTTTGCCTTCGATCAATATGTATTGAACTATAATATTGATATATTATTTATATTTTAGACGGAGTATTCACAAAGAAAAGATCATTTTGTCATAACCAATTGATTATGTTTCACTAATAACATAAATTTATCATCAAATTCACAAATGATGTGTTATGAATTTCCAAAAAAAAAATTACTCCCCATAACAAAAAAAGAATTAGAAAAAAAATTATGGAATTATTCTTATAATTAAAAAAATACATTTTTTTAAATATTTTTAATTCCTTTAAACGTTCTTGATATATATATATATATATATATATATATATATATATATATATATATATATATATATATATATATATATATATATATATATATATATATATATATATATACCTTCAATCTTAATCGCAAAGTTGATTAAAAATTATATTATACAAAAAATAGTCAAATTTTGTCACTATCCCACTTCATAATTAAGTTTTTTTTTTTTTTTTCCTTCAACTTAGAGTGTACCTTGTTCCAGTGTACAGGCTATTGGACATTTTTGACCCTCCTCACGCCTATAAAACCTCCCACACTAGAACTGTACAACCATCGACCCTTCATTATACCATCTTCTTTAAAGAAGACTCTTAAACCCAAATAATATATTTTACAACTTTTTGAATTAGTTTACGTTGTGGGTATTTTCAAAATATAATCGCTTTTGAATTTTAAGCAGTTTAATCGCTTGGGTATTACCTAGAACTTGATCATTTTATATCAAAATCAAGATTTTTTGATGATTTCGACGAAAAGAAGCTGTGAGTAGGCTTAAAAGATCAAGAAAGCACTCCAGTTTCTAAGGAAAATGAGAGTGTTGATCAACAGATGCAATCTTTGGAAGTTATTTGCAATTCTTGAAAAGAAATTCTGTGTGGAGAAAAGTTTTTATTTTTGGATCTTCCAGATTTTCAGCAGGTGCAGTTTGGGTACTTAGTTCTACTGTTTCTGTCTGTTTACTAGTTCTAGCTGCAATATTTTTTAAAGCACGTCGACAAGTTTAGGAATAAATGGGAGGGGCCTCATTGCCACCAGGATTCCGTTTTCACCCCACAGAAGAAGAACTGATTGGGTATTACTTGAAACGAAAGGTTCAAGGGCTTGAAATCGAACTTGAAGTTATTCCCGTAATCAAATTCTACAAGTTTGAACCGTGGGAATTGCCAGGTAAGCTCCATTTGTTTCACAAATTTGATGCATTCAAACTGTTTGTTTTTTTGCCTCAATGAAAAACCAGATTCCTTTTTTTTTTTTTTTTTTTTTTTTTTTTTAATTTTTCATAAGCATGATTTACTTTTTGCTGGCTAGATCGTATGATAACATCATTTGGGCATTTAAATTAGTGTTACTTTCATTGATGTATTTATAATAGCATCCTACTTTAATTTCTTTCTATTGCAACTCATAATATAAAGAATCTATGCATTATAGCAATGTCATATAAATACGAAGTAATGAAAGTAGGATGCTATTATTGTGCAGAACTTTTAGAGTATAATGTCCGAATAAGAAAAAAAAAACCCGAAAGTACAATGCTAATAACTTGGAAAAAATTTCAAACTATGATGCCTTTATGAGAAATAATTGAAATACAATGTTGAATAGAACGAAACAAAAGTGCAATGCAACTATGTTCCTATATTTTTGCATTTAGCCCATTAAATTATCTATAATTGCACAAGTTCAATCCATGGCGAATCTTGATTATATAAACTAATTATTGAATTTGGTGAATTATAGAGAAATCATTCCTTCCAAATGACGATATGGAGTGGTTCTTCTTTTGTCCCCGTGATCGAAAATACCCAAATGGATCTCGCACAAATCGAGCAACAAATGCTGGTTACTGGAAAGCCACTGGAAAAGACCGAAAAGTCCTTTGCCAATCATCTCTTTTGGGGTACCGCAAGACCCTCGTCTTCTATAATGGACGAGCCCCAACCGGAAATCGAACATGTTGGGTCATGCATGAGTACCGTTTATGTGATGATGTTTCTCAAGGGACACCAAGTTTTCAAGTAAATATTACAATACACCACTTTAAGGCCCCGTTTGTTACACCTGACACAACATGACATGACTACTGGATTGGACTTTACTATTATCATTAGGTCAGGGTGTTACAAAAAAATGCTATCTTTGTCGCATTGACATCTGTCCCAGTCCAATGAATGCCAAACAGAGTACAACATGTCATGCGTAAGAAATGGGGCCTAAATTATTGATTACTTCAGAAATTTTACAAGTATTCACCATGTTAATAATTTTCAGGAACCTTTCGTGTTGTGTCGTGTGATGAAAAAGAACAAGCAAAGAACAAGTTATGTTAATAGTGAACCGGAAACTAAGGGAGGTGGAAGCAGTGAGAGCAATATTTCAAGCCCTCTCACTTCTTTTCAGACAAATGAACCAACTTATTCGATTGACCGTAATGATCCTCCTAGCTTTCAGGTCTCACCCGACTTGATTCTTGAATCTTCAAAGGTATCTTTCCAAAAAAAGAAATAACTATAAATTTGATGAAATTAGGTGTTTCTATGGTGATATCTTTGCAGAAACAAGCTAGGGTTTGAGGCTCAATCGTATGTGAGTTTTAGTTCCAATGTGTATCGAACTCCCTTGTAGTCACTACAACAGTCAATTAGTGGGTGGTATACCTAATTTATATATTAGGGATTGCTGGAAGAATAACTCATGTTTTTATTTTTGTGATGTTGATGACAATGTAGGAAGTATGCGAAGGAGGAGTAGAAGGGCGTTTTGGGTATTTCCAACGAAGTGAGATTCCAAGGGCTCCATGGCAGTCGTTTGGGATCTCACCAAGTTCATCATACTCGAATTTTACAGAGGAAGATGATTTGATTCGATTTGGCAGCATGTCACCGCTATATTTAGGAGACGAAAGCTTGATGGAATTCTTTGAAAACGAAGATCATGATTGGACTAATTCACATGGAAATTTGAACCCCTTCTGAAGAACAACATCGAAACCTAAATTGGACTAATGAATTTATCTTTTATCAAATGGAGTGGTCGAGAAGATTGTTGGTGTTGTAGTATGTTTAATATATGTAGTGTTGAATGCAAAATCTAAATGGTGTTTTCAGACATGTATTTTAAATATAGAACTACTAAAAGAATATATCTTTGAATAATATTCGTATATTTGTTATGTAATTTTTGTAGTTTTTCTTTATTCTTTTTACTGTTATAAATATGTAGAGGGTGTTATAGTAATACTTACCAAAGCATATACATTAACAAGGTTTACACCACTAAACGACAAAACGAATTTCTTAATTAGTAACTGTAGAAACAAAAGGGTCCTTAGCTCAGTGGTAGAGCATTTGACTGCAGATCAAGAGGTCACCAGTTCGAACCTGGTAGGGCCCTCTATAAAATTCTTATTTTTATCTTAAGAATAAGTACACAAATCATCCATCTGTTTTTGTCCAATTCTATACGTTTCGTCACAATTCTTAATTTAAACTTGTACAATTCATCCTATCACACATGAGATGACTATATTGTGTTTACTTAATATTATTTTGTTTATAGTATATAATTATACGACTCGGTGTAGGCATCGGCGAGCGGTAAGGCGGACAGCCTTTAACGATAGGCCTGTTGAAAATACCCGATTACCCGATCAACCCCTTTTGAATTCGGGTATATATTTTCGGGTATTCGGGTTATCCGATTTTTTTTAGACCGGGTATTCGGTATATGTATAGGGTTTCGGGTATATCCGAAATACCCGATTTATTTAAAAAATAAAGTGCCCTATGAGTAATATCCACAATTATCCATATGTTGTTTACGACTTTACTCTCATTCTCGATCATTAAAAAGCCCTTGACTATTTCTTGAGTCATTCATCAAAGTATCGAACCCGACGAAAACAAAGATATATCTCCAGTAGACTTCAAACTTAACTCAACTCGTCGTCATCGATCATCAAGTCGTCACCAACACTCACCGATTTAGACTTCAAACTTCAACGTAAGTAATTTTCATGTAAATGATTTCGAAAATAGGCATTGGCTTCTTGCATTTTGGTTTCTTGTAAATGATATTACTTTTGTGAAATATTACTTGATATCTTAAGTACTATCGACTAAAAATTCTCAATGTTAAAAGTTTGAGTAACTTCGTTTATGCCTCGTTTATTTATATAAATAAGACTAATAGAGTACGACATATTTAGTTTATTACATTTATTTTCGGGTAATGCCCGAATTACCCAAATCCGACCTACTACCTGAATTACCCAAACCCGAATTACCCGAATTTAATTTGGGTCGGGTAACGGGTATTTTTTTAACATGAAAAACCCGAATTACCCGACCCGAGTTACCCGAAACCCGAAAAATTTACCCAATCAACACCCCTATTTAACGATGTTACCACGGAGGAACACCGCCTCCCCTCTCTTCCATTGAGCCTCGTTTCGTTATCCTTAGTTACCACTACAACACGTTATAACGTGTGAAATTCGAAAGAAACAATCAAAAAGACCGTTAATGAACGGTCAAAAACCAATATATATATATATATATATATATATATATATATATATATATATATATATATATATATATATATATATAATTTTGCCTACTTACCTATTATAAATTCACATACATACACAAAACATTTTACTACACCAATCTCTCATTCCATTTTACACAAACAAATCAACCACGTTTTCTTTCGATCCAAGCTATAGGGCAAAACCCGAACACACATTCAAACATAAACACATTCGTTCCGATGGGGTGAACAACACGAGATTCATATGAACATACTCAACACAAACTCACCATAAATACAATTTCAAGGAAACTTCTTTAATCCCGCCTCACCCCCAATTTAATTTCATATATCGCCCTAGATGCAACAAAACTCAAATTTTCAACAAAACATTTCAATACTTTCGTTTCCATGCCACAAAAAACCACACAACCAACGCAAGAAACTGTTCCCGAAATGCAAGCGGGGAGGCAGTCGGAAAGGTAGAGGGAAAGCGAAAAGGAAAGTGTGACAACCGTCAAAATTCGAGTTAGTTTTAGATTTGACTAAACTTAGTTGCACATATAGGAACTACACATACTAGACGTAGTAACTAGAAGCTAAGTTATAACCTACTAGAAACTTGGAAACAATTAGAATCAATGGATAGTGTACTTAGATCTCACATCGATATGTGAATTCTACATCTACCGAGCTGTAGTGACTATCCATATTTGGGTCACTCTTTGACTCGATCACCATTTCATGAATCATATACATCCATCTTGCACTTGACCTAGTAGTAGAACTTAGGTCAAAGTCTCATAGAAACTTAAGTCAAAGTTGAAAACTAAGACTAGTATATTTGATTCCTCAATTTCGCTTAAATCTCGAAACCACTACATAGAATGCCAATAAATCGATAAAAATAAATTACAAACATTATTTTTTTAACTAGAAAAAAGTTATGAAACTATAACATAAATTGAAATCTCAAATAATTCAATTTATTTTGATATCCAAATATTTATTAAATCTCAACACCCTAAAAACCCTAAAAACTCAAATTTATAAACTCTAACACATAAAAATCCATAAAATTTGGTATAGACTTTATAATATCAATTTAAAATAACTCAAATTAGTAAAATATAACCAAGGAGAAATAAAATTGAAGTCATTAGTATTTAACCTCATTTTCTAAGCCAAAAATCAAGGTTTTGTGAATGAAAATTAAGATAAGGTGCATATTTTATAAAAACTTGATATTTTTATAAAATAAAGTTATATTTTATAAAATTTAAAAGAGGGAGACCCTCTCTCCATTCAAAAGTCGGATTCCTCTCTCTCTCTCTCTCCTCTCTTTCCTCTTCCCAACACACTCAATCAATTCCCCATCCACACTCCATTTCTCCATACTTCACTTTCTCTCTCACACTCCCTCACTTCATTTTCTCTCTATTCTCTCTTCCTCTCTCCATGAACCACGAAATTTTACAGCAAACATGTCCAAGAACAGTCAAGATACTCAAAATCTTCATCATCTAGTGGTGTTTATTAAGGTAGAACACGATTTCCTTTCATTTTCCTTCAAGTTTTCATGGATTTTCTTGCATTTCCTTGTTCTTCTACACCATTCTCTTAGAAAATTTGTGTGAATGTTCATTCACTTCAGTTTTGATGATGATGGTGGTATATTTTCACCGAAAAATCTTGCATGTTACAAAATGGTGAAGATCCATGACCTAAACCTAAGTCAAAACCATGGAAATGCACTTTTCTACACGTTTTGGTGGAAAATCACCATATGCATCCAAAGTTTTCTTTCAAAAACGAATTTTGAACATTTCAAACTCATGAATGGTCTTCAAACAAACATGCATGTGATTATCTTCAAGCTTAGAAGCTAGATCATCAAAGTATGTTGTTAAAAGCTTTCAAATATGTTCATGAATGATTTATTTCCAAATAAATATCTAAAACTCCTTTTCTGACCAAATCCGATTTTTCCCAGATTCCCACCAACAAAATCAGATGTTCTGTAAATTTTCAGAAAATAATTCATTTTCCTCGAATTATTATAATTATTGGAATAATATAGGACAATAAATCATATAAAATACATTATGAGGTCTATAATTCCTAGTTAAATTCGTGGATGAACCCTATGCTAAATAATGACTTCTCATTAAGTTTCATCGATTTTTGTTACTGTTTAGCGTGGTATTGAATTTTTTTTTTCTTTAGACCCAATAAATCATAAATCCACTTTAGACAATTTGAAAAGGCTATCTAATAATTTTCTCAGCCCATACCCTATGTGTAAGACGTAGAAAAATATTTTCATAATTTTTCATAATGCATTCCTATTTTTCCCCGATTTTTGTATTTATAATGGACTAATAATGGTAAAAATAGTTGTTCTCATCCAAAATTCATGAAAATTTACCAGAACACCTTATAATATTTTAGGATACTAAATAAAAATTTTGATAATTTTTCTATTCAGTATACTATTTTTCTCCTATTTTCTAAGATTAAATAAACTTAAATCCCCAAAATCGGATTTCAGTATATAAAAACCACCTTTGGTATTTTTTCCAGATTATTTACACTGTAAATGAAGTTTACAAAATTTTTTGGTAATTTACTTTAAGTGTTTAATAATTTTTATTAAATTAATGATTATTTAAGAGGATTAAACAAGGAAAAATAGCAACACTAATTGAAAAATATATTTTATATTTTTCACAGCTTCTATATATGTAATAACAGTGTTACAAAAATTTTGGACAACTTTGGAAACTGTTTTCTATTTTTTTCAATTTTTATTAGAATAAATGCACAAAAAATCATAAAATTTGGGTTAAACAGTTTATAAATCCATTTTTATATTTTTCTCAGCTTAAGTATGTGTAATGGTAGTAATATAAAAAGTTTGGGAAATTTTCTTAACTGATTGCTATTTTTCATGAATTTTTATCTATTTAGAGAATTAAATATAAGAAAAATAGTTATACATATCTATAATCCATGAAAATTTATCTGGAAGTCTTTTAATGTAGTTAGAACCAAAATCAGAAGTTTGGTAATTTTTAGTATCTGTTTACTATTTTTCCATGATTTTATGATTATTCAAGGAATTAAATGGTGAAAAATAGTTAGACAAATAAAAATTTCAAGAAAATTTATCTTAAGGTCTTTGACTTCAATTAAAACTGAAATGCAAAGTTTGAGAAAGTTTAGAACTAAATTAATTTAGTTTTTGAATATTTAATCATTGGAACACCTCTTAAAATGTTAAATATTAACATTTCAATAATGAGAATTTTCTACTTAAATTGTTATATAACAATTGATTCATTGAAATTTAATTTTCACAGAAAAATGTTTGTAACTTATCAATATTAAATTTTGACGCAATATTGGCATAATTCTATTGTAGTAGTAAGTATACTAGTGTTAGATTTCGATTAGAGACTCACTAGCGAATACCATTATTGTAGGAATCGGTAGTGGTACACGTGGAACGTAGTTGAAGGCACCATTAGCATCATCTCAATGCATATTGTGAGTATTCACCACTCCCCTATTTTCGGTTTTTAAATGTTTTGGGGTGGAAAAACATGTCCTAACTTTTTATGTGCGTTGTATTTATTTTGACTCGTATGAAACTTGGTTGCTATATTTCGTATGTATGTGTATCTTACTTTAATTCATGAGTATTGTATCGCGGTTAAGTCCCTGGAATCTCTAGACACAACTCATTAACTCTTTTGAGCCTATGATTATTATGAATAGCGCTATCAGGAAGTAGACAACTCCTCACTCGCACGATTCGCTTGAGTGCATTTTACCATTTTATACACTATGTTTGCGATACACATAGTAGTCAATAGGGCACGATTCGGACATTAGGCTTGGGTTGTGAACTCATGAATGGAAACTTGATGCACATACTAATCTTTATGCACATACCAAACTTCTATTCTCATGTTAGCAACGAAACTTGTTACTTATTATAGCAACACACTTGTTTATTAATTATAGCAATGAACTTTGTTTCTCATTATAGCAACGAAATTTTATTATTGGAAACTTAATTACTTGTCTTAACAATGAATTTGTTTGCTCCTTGTAGCAACAAACTTGATTGCTCATTATAGCAATGAAACTTGTTTACTCGTTTTAGCAACGAACTTTATTTCCCATGAGAATATGAACGTTGCATCTCATTTGGGCAACATACTTTATCTCTCATGATGACAATGAACTTTGTTTATACAAACTTATTTACTCATTTTAACAATATACTTTATTTATGGAAACTTCTATTAAAACTTTGATTATGATTCATGAAACCAATATTATTTTTAACCTGTGAGTACTCACCAACTATTTTTATAGTTGATGCTCGTTGTACATGCTTTTTCAGGAATCATCGAGTAAGTGGCACTTAGGGACACTTCACTTTTAGGAGCATTCACATGTGTTGTATTTCAATTTACATTGTAATTTCTTTTAAAAGTTCTTCAAACCCATTGTAAATTTGTAATGATTTTAATACTATGGTTGGTGTTGTCTTTTAACTTTTGCTATGAAACCCTTTATACTGCCATGCCTCGTGTTTCCGCTTTAGCGGGGTGTGACAGAAAGGGAAAGCAATCGCAGAAAGTGAAGAAGAACCTCCATTATGATGGACATCGGAGGAGGAGTACGCGTTAGCGGTGGCGTGGTTCATGACTTCAAAAAATCCAATTGTAGAAAATGATATGCGGAGAGTTGGTTTTCGGGAAGTCGTGCTCGGAAAATGCCATGCGATTTTGAAGAAACAACTATATCACAATATTGATATGCTTAGTAGCAAGTGGACTCCAATCAGTCGTCAGTGCACCAAATTTAATGGGATTTTCATGAGGCTTTCTTCGCAAAAGCAAAGTAGTGTGCATGATTTTGATGTGTTCAAAGCCGTGAGGGAACAATATCACATCAAAATAGGGAACACTTTTGAGTATGAAAAAATACTGGAGATTGTCAGAATAGATCCAAAATGGATTAAAGCTCAAACATCGTCAGAGGCACAATCAAAGAAGTCTCACACTTCTAGTTTGTTTGGCGTTTCCAACGCACGAACTAACATCAACCTAAACGCCGACATAGATGACATCCCGACAACATCGAAGTGGTTCCCCCCCCATGTCGAACGGTCGGGCATGACAAAGCGAAGCTCGCTCAACCACACGTGGAGGAATATGAGAGAATAGCACAAGAGTTGGCGGAAATAAAAGAAAAGTTTGACCAACACAATTTAATCGCACAACAAAAGGTTGAAGTGCAACGTCAACATTTGGAGTTCCTTTGTAGACAAGCGGAGAAGATCAAATGACGAAGGATCCAACAATTCTTCAGACTAGTGAGGAAATTTTGGGACCACGACAAGTGCAAGTGCTCCGAAATGAGGATAGGATCGAGAAGAAATATTTAGATTATGAATATTGTATCATTTTTATGTTATTTTCGTTCAATGTTTTTTGTGTAATGTTATTTTTAGTTTTAAATGTTATGTATAATTTAGGATTCAATTAAATTGCATGTCTTATTTTTTATACATATTCTAATGTAAATAAAAAAATAAAAATTAAATAAATCGAAAATAAATAAGGTGAAAAGAGAAAAGAAAAAAAAATGATGACATGGAAAATTGAGGGTGTTATAATATGTTGCCCATTTTCTCACTTGGTGTTATAACACCGTGGGGTGACATGGAATTTGAGGTGGCAACTTTTAGGTGTGATAACACTTCCTAACTAGTTACCCACATCCACTAGTCTTAAAAAGCAAACGAGCCTCTCAACCACCCGTATTCTCATCCCCTTCTTCCTTTTCCATTTAGATACATCGCCGACTTGCACTTCCAGTCGGTCCTATTTTTCAAAGCATGTAGCCCTGTCCGCCAACTACACTTATGTATACATCGAGTATCATTACTCAACAAATAGACTACCCGCTTAGCCCAAGAATACACTTATTCTTCTAAGCATGTAGCTCGTTATGCCGACTACGTATACATCGAGTGTCACTGGTCAACAAATAGGCTACCCACTTAGCCTAAGAATACACTTATTCATCAAAGCATGTAGCTCGGTCCACCGACTACGTATACATCGAGTATCATTACTCAACAAATCAGATACCCGCTTAGCCCAAGAATACACTTATTCTTCAAAGCATATAGCTTGGTCCGCCGACTACACTTATCTATTCATCGAGTATCATTACTAAATAAATAGGCCACCCGCTTAGCCCAAGAGTACACTTATTCTTCAACTTGTGTAGCTTGATCCGCAGACTACATCGATATATCCATTACACATAAACTACCCCAGTAGCATATTACTTGTTCATGACACCTATCATTAACCCAACAAAACACATGCCAAATATCTACCTAACATCTGTCGGAACGAGGAAAATGTGTTACCAGACACATAAATCAATTAATTCCCAAGAAGTCTCCAATTACTTAAGTGCGTTAGAAAATGAACGGTTCCCACAACAAACAACCACCGTCGACAACTATCAATGTGCCAAAAAAGACCAGCCACAAAATAAGATTCGGTTAGGAACACAAGCAAAACACCAAGTTCATGCTTGGCTACAAACACTAGAGCATAACCGACTCACATAACCCACACTAACAGGACTTGTTAATAAGCTGAGCACGCATCACACCATTCTCCTGCAGACAAGCTTCATACTTCGCCTGGACTAGAATTCCTTGATTTTTTTAGAGAAACTACCTTGGCCACGACATCCCGGTGACGTATCGACATGTCAACTTACATCTCTCTGGCTTTCACCATCATTTCATCGCTTGCAAGCTTCATGCCTTCGGCAACACGTAAATTCACCTCCTCAGCTAGAAACCCGTATCGCAAGGTTAACAACCCGTCAAAAAATTTGAGATCTCGCCCGAGTACGACGGAGATAATTTTTTCAGCACCAACTATAAACCGGCATGCTTCGTCCAACTCTTCCTCATACAACACACAAGAAGGGCACCCACCTACAAAGTTGGGAAAATGACATTAATAGAACCAAGTAATCATTTATATAGCATAAATGTAAATACGCAACACACACCAAATCATTTACATACAAGTTGGTGTGGGGAAACATGACCAAAAGAAGAAGGAGAGATGCAACGAGGACCTACATGGGAAATCTCCTGAAGAAATTGTTCAAACTGATCAGGTGAAAGGACCCGCCTATGCTTTCAGCTAGAAGAGACACTTCCTAGGGGCACAACTACTACGGATCTAAGAGAACCGACATGTACATAGCTAATCACAAAACAGTCCAACTGTTGATCGATAGAGAAAGCATTCCGTCCAAACCCTAGAAGAGCAATGAGCGATTCGGGCGTCGAAGTCATCCGATGCACATTTTGGTCAAGAACCACGTCATCCACCATAATGGACTTAGGAGGGATATCACCGACCAAAAAGATGTTAGTTGAAAGGAGCATTTACTCCTATATGCAAAAATAAATGAGCATAGAGAAAACACCAGAGGTAGCATTTATATCAGGAGATTACCCACAACTACGGAAAGAAAAGACAAAGGAACTTATGCTAAATCTAGTAAAAAGGTTAGACAAACCTGCATGACATACAAATAACACTGGTAGTTGACAACGGGCTTTCTAGAATGGGTCATATGACTCATGGAATGTACAACTTCCGACAAAAATGCTCTCTTTACATAGAAATGTGAAAATAAAGGCACAAACGCAAGAAGATTGGAAGACAACGATACCGAGTCATCACCAAGTGAAACATAACATGGAACAAATGGTAAACACAAGCTATGTATGTCCACCTACCATAACCTACTTTTATAGTTCCCATTCGAACGAGCTAAATCTGGAGAAAGAGGAAAGTGACGACTACTGAAAGAAAACTAGTCACCATACTTCTTCAAGCGATAAAAATAGCGAAACAAGGAGACATCAAGAGGTATCTCATGAGAAACACAAAAAACTTTGAAAGTGACAATCTTTGTGTCACACCCCCAAACCGGAACGGCGGAAACGTTCGGGGGTGGAGGACGTCATGTACAGTATCACAACAATTGTATAAAAGTAATCAAAGTAACAACTACCATCGTATTAATAATATAAAGTTTACATTGTGTTCCCCCAAACCAAAATGGCGGAAACGTTCGGGGGCATTCAGACACTTTGACACTACATTCGGACATAGCTCGATAAGATGGACTTTGTAGTAACAAAGAATCTCTATGAAAAAGCGAGACGGGGATAACCATAACCCACATACAATATGTCAAAGATAGAAACCAATCTTACCAGGCGGGGCATTAAGAACAGATGAAGATGAAGACGAAACTTCAAAACCAAGTACATGAGAAATGTGATATTCATGAGTATACCGCTTCAGCATGCAATAGTCCACTTCGGACGTCACTACAGACATGTCGTGTAACAAATCGTAATTCCAAACCTATGTAATAGTATAGGTCCATGTGTAGTTCTTTTTATAATAATAAAGAGAAATTTTAGCATAATGTGCATATTTACATAATTGACCCTCAAAAATAAATTATTTAGCAATCTCAATTGGGATGAACCAAGTGATAGAGATTGTAACAAGGTTTCCAAAAACATAAAGAACACTAAAATCCGAGTTATAACGAAGAAGTTATGACCAATCGAAAATCGGCGACAAAACCGGCAAAACACTGTTCAGTGTAAAAACTGAATTTTCGATAAAAGGCTTTTTAGCCTTAACAATCTAAATGAAAGTTGTAGTTTATGTTAAACCGAGAACTTTCATAAAAAGAACGGAAAAATCTGACTTCGTATGAGGAAGTTATGATTTTTCTAAGTTTCTGTATAGCAGTGTACAGCTAAAAACTCGAAATAAAGATCGAACGATTTTTAGCCGACACAACCTAAACGAGAATTGAAGGTCTCGTCGGTAGTAGTACAACGGTAAAAAGACACACGAAAACGAACGTCGGATGAAGAAGTTATGAATTTTTAACGGATTCCCGTACCGGTCTGTTTAAAATAATAATATTAAAAATAAATCAAAATTAGCCGACGAAGTCTTAACGAAAGTCGTAGAGTATGATTTTACCTACGCGTGCATATAAAGAACGCCAAAAACGGAGCTCGTATGCGAAAGTTATGATTTTCGCAAGTTTGGCACAAAAATAAAGAAAAAATGGGAAAAACCGGGCAATTTCGCATGCAACGTCACCCTCGCACGTGGCAGCTGCTGAGTGGACCGAACCCATGCGTGGCACCTCCTGATTGGACCGCAGCCGAGGTCCACTTAGAAGCGAACAGCTTCGCATGAGATGCCCCGGAGACACCCCTCGGACACCCCCTTCGCACGTGGCCCCTTCCCATTGGACCGAGGTTTGGTCCAATCCGAGCCTAGCACCTTGCGAGCCTTCGGTCTGAAATAAGCCACCTGTCCGACGCGTGTCAGCTTCGCATAGCTCCGGGTCCGAACCTTCGGACTATATATATGCATGCGAGGGCTTCCGAATTTTTACACTTTTTCATCCCAATTTTCATTCTCTTTCACATTCTCCACTCCCATAAGCTCATATACAACCCCTAAAGCCCCGGTATCAAGTCTCGAACCCTAAGCAAGTATCGAAGCCCCGAGATTCCAGAGAAGTAACCTCTCTCCTGTCGAAACTCTGCCCAATTTGAGCCGGTTTCCCGACAAATAAACTCCTTTTCGTGAAACGAAACTCTGTCCGGTTCACCATCTATCAAGTGAGTTCATACCCCCGTATTTTCATAATTTCTATTGTTTTAAGGGGGGGAATACAATCATAACACAAGAACTTTGTGTTATAAAATCATGATTCAAATCACGATAAAATAACATTAAATTATCCAAATATACTCAAAACATCAAACTCTTTTATAATCTTGTATTTTTCCCCAAAATTCATATTTCTATATATATATATATATATATATATATATATATATATATATATATACATAAGATTTAAAAGGGCTTAGGACTGATAACTCATTCTGGGTCCTTTTCCTTGTTTGGATGTGGGCTTATAGTTTCGGTTATTTGTCCGAGTGTCGTTTAAATTTTACTTGTATATGAAATTGTGTATGTATATAAATATAAAAGTTATTTCATCAATTCAAACACCTTTGTAAAACGTTGAGCAAGGGGTTACATGCTAAATACAGTTATATACATATTCAGAAAGTACATATAAATTATTATAGGTATAATTTATACATAGAACAATAATTCATACTACAAGAATACACAGTCTTACAAGAAACTAGGGTTTTGATACAGAACAATTCAAGGTTTACACTTATCAAATACATGTTTGAAATACTAAATCAAGAACATACTGTCAATCATTTATTTCAGAATGATTGGGTTTTCTTAACTAATATACATGTAACGTTTATATGCTTTTTATGAGACATTCAGGTTGTTTAATTCATTTTAGACAACCAAGGTAAAGCCCTGACATTATAACCAGAATCTCCAGCCTCGGGGATCGAAACAAGTTGTGTGTAGATCTATATCGGGATTGACAACCCCGCACTCAGGCTGCTAGCTACAGTCAGACATACACGCCGATGAGTGGCAATTGTTATCAACAGTTTAAACGCCCACAAAGCGTTTGTTTCAGGCCATCCGTCATAGTATGGTTATAAGAACTCATTAAAAACATATTAAAAATACGTTAGTGTATAAACAAGTAAACGAAAGTACACCTTCAAAGTACCAGTTTTCAGAATACAAACTACAATGGTTCAATACAGTTTTCAATAACAGCTGGCGGAGCCAGGCACACTCTCAGTTACAAGTTTTCATAAAGGAATACAAATACAAAACATTGATACAAAGAGAACGGTTTTATGAGAATAAAACTACTTTTCATATACAACAGAAAATATAGGATTTTCTGGAACAGTTCACATATACAAGATACAGAGATACTCTTTTAAACATAAACACTTAGGCACTCACTCAACTTTATGTTGATACTCTCTTTTCAAATTACTTGTATTCTCAGGGAAATAATACACAGGTACTCCCCGAGCTTTTGAGAAGATGGAGCTTTGTTGAGTCATATCTTCTTTTGTATAACTATATTTTGGTTCAATATACAATGATTGAACACATGTAAATACTTATACTTTTTAAATACAATGGTTGATTGTACTTTGATTACTATGATGCATGTGTTGTGATACTACAATTGAAGTCCTCCACCCCCAGACGTTTCCGCCGTCTGGTTTGGGGGTGTGACATGTCGTCACCCATACCAATCACGGTAATGGAAAAGTCAAAGGGAGCGCATGTAAGGAAGTTTCTACAAGAACAATCAAGATTACATGATAAGTAATCAGAAGGACCGATTAAAGCATTTATTACGAGCAATATAATCAAACCAAGAAAGATGACGTGCGACGGCGCAAGCATTTAATGCACAACATGCTAATGATTTTATAGTACCCGATACGGATTTAAAAGTCTAAATGGAAAAAATATTTAAGTAATATTCTTTTACCCTTCAGACTGGGGGGCTTAATAGTGTACCAAGCCGGTAGTCCAAGGAAACTCACTATCGACCCGGTACTCCCCAGGTCGGCGCTACAAGCATTGCCACTTGTTTCAAAAAAATATAAATTTGAATACATAGTATGCAAGCATCGAAATCGTCTCCCATAAAATATGCCAAACTGTAAAAATCAAATAAAATAAGCAAGGAAAGGACAGGAAGTGCGACCGCTCGTAGACCTGTCTAAGAAATGGGCATTACTAACCACAAAAATCTATAAATACCCCTAAGAGACAGGATAACAGAGAGGAAGTTAGGGAGAACACATATTCCTTAACACAAAAGCAACACCAAAAAGTCGCAATCTAACTTAGGCATCATAGAACTATGTCGGGGTCCAGCCCTCGGTATGACTGTCTGACCTAGTTATTGTTATTCTTACACATAGTGAATTCTCGAACGCTTATTGGACGAGACCCTCCAGGGTGAAAGAGCTAAGCATGCACCTGGAGTTCATCGTATCAACACACCACACTCATAATGTCACCACCACCTGTATCCATTCTACTACCACCAATGCTACACAAATTCTTCACTACTAAATGTGTATCATTCAATCAGAAATAGATGTCAAAATTTAACAATAAACAAACTTAATGTATGATAAAAAAACATCCCATTTATGATCAAATCCAGAAAAAAACACAAAACCCATAATTCGGTGATGGTGAAATTCCCAAATCAAACTTGAAACTATTCATGAAATCTCTAAATCAGGCGTGAACCAAACTCCCAAATTGAACACCCACTGAAATTGAATCAAGAAAGGACGGTAGTTGGTGGATGGGGTTATCGTTTTAGAGACAAAGCAACTTTTGGGGTCAACCTAATCGATGATGGTTGGTAGTCAGGGTCGGATTTCCAATACCATTTCTATAAGAAGGTAGTGATAAACTCTCGATGAAGATAAATCCAAAATAATCTCTAGTACTGCAATTGGGGGCCAAAAATTACCAGAAATGATGTGAACATGAGTAAAGATAGTGATGTTGTGTTGAGTTGGTGTTCTTAAGATGATGGTAAGAGTTTAATGGTGGTGTCAGTATGATGGTGAATAGATGATGATGGTGACGAGTGATGAGGGATGAAGATGTGTTAAGTTGATGATGGTATAGGATATAGAGAAGATGAAAATGGTGAGATGGTGGTTCGGTGATGATGAAGTGGAAAATATTATGGTGGATTAAGAAGATTGTGAACATGCGATGATGCTGGGCTAAAAATGTTGATGGTGTTTAGAGTTCATAAAAGTGTTAGGTTTTCTATGCATCTAAATACAAGATCATGTGCAGCAGACCAAAACATCGATCTTATATGATCATGTACCCTAAGGATATAAGTTTCATGCTTTTATTGTTACCCTAATAAAACATAAAGAAAGAAGAATTACATACCTCTTATGTATCCATTGATCTCCATGCTTCAGATCTTGTCATCTTCAACTTTGCTTTGATGAGAGGACCTAACCCAAAACCCCTTTAATGGTATCATACCAAGACACCAAAGAGAGAATTAAAAATAACTAAGAAGAGGATCAAAATCCAACAAATCCTAATGAGGGTTAAGAATTTCGTTCCCATGGAGAGGGGAATGAAGGAGGCAAAATTTCAATGAAAATGAGAAAGCAGAATGAAATCATAAGCACCCTATTTATAGGCCTTGGATCCTTACCATAATTGCACCTCCATCCCATGTGGGATAAATGCAAATTTCGTTGAACCCCTTATCTCTTTAAGGTTTATGGAATATTCCAATTAGTTAACTTTTAACTAATTAATAATCAACCCCTTGAATTAATTAATTCCCAATTAATTCCAAAATAGTTTCTATTAAATTTATTAAACATAATAAATTATTAAATTAATTATTTTCCTTAACTCCTCAAATGGGTTATGAAGGCAACCCAAAAGGACCCTTCTATTATTATTAGAAATTTTACCAATAGTTAATGACATTGAACACTCTTTCCAACAACCTCCACTTGGAAAAGTCATCAACTATATGAGGTCTAGTACTTCTCCAATAATCAAAAGGGAGTTAGTAATCCTATGGAACTGCCAAACTGTGATCTAATCATGATTCATCCCATTGATAAGTGATCAACCATTCCTTTGTTCTACATGATATCTACATGAATCTAAAACATGGATAAGGCTCAATCTCTGTCCAAGATTATGTTTCCCGATATAGATTTGTGATGTCTGCGTCTTACTACTAAATGGAACACGTCAAGTTCAGTTACGGCTCGGCCAAGCACTTTAGATGTCAACACCAAATCATTGAAAGGCCCATAGATATCGCTTCTCATGTTAAGTCAAACGGAACAAATAAACTTGTACTACATAGTTTTTGTCTACTTCATCATGTCATATATGGATATACCCTTGGATAAGTGATCGACAAGATCTTCTTCTAAGGTAACTTCACCCTTATAATCATAAGAACCTTCCGAAAGACCATCAATGATTAAATTTCAACACTAATGTCACTAATGAATCTCTTTTAGTCACATAGTTTTCCTTTGCAGTCTAAGTAGCTCCAATATACTCTAAGTTTATTGTGAAATCCACTGTAGTGAATTACTTGGTACACTTCCAAGCTAACTATTCACCATTCAATAAAAGAAAGAATTCCAACTACAAACAAAATTTTCTATATTAACGTGGAACTTAACATGGTTGTAACTTTTACATTGATCTCTTCCATACTAACAAGATCATCTTATTCGTACTCCTAGGACACTTAGGGATGTTTTTGATTTCAATTCATTGAGTCTTTCTAAATCGATCTAATCCTGACTTCATGCTCAAGGCATACGAGTCATAAGATCTAATAGATGCCATGGTAAATATGATCGATCCCATAACAGAAGCATGTGGAATACCACTCATTTTCTCTAGCGAAATAGTAGAACTAGGCCACTAGCATCATTCAATGGCATGCCATATTTTATTAAGCACAAACATTTTTCGAGTTGTGCATGTTGAGTTTCCTCAAGATTGCATGTACTTTGGCTTAGTCAAATGAATCACTTAGATCTATCTCTATAGATCCTTATATTCTATACATGTGTTGTATCTCCCATGTGTATCTGAGCAAAACAATTCCCATACTAAGGCAAGTTTTTACACTTGCTAAGTTAGAACATAGTTTGCTATGAATATTACATTGTCTATGTACAAGATAAGGGAAGCAACAGTGCTCCCGTTAGCGTTGACATGTATGTATGTATATATATATATATATATATATATATATATATATATATATATATATATATATATCAATCAAGGTTGTAAAAATCGCTCGGCCGTCGACTAGGGTCAAGCGACTAATCGGTTTGGTGGGGATTAATCGGGGACCATAAATTACTAATAAATTTATGTGAAAGCTTAATACATCCTAAGAAAATTAGTATTTGAAAATTTAAAATTTTGAAATTTTGAAATATTTGGTATAATATTTGAAAATTTTGAATTTTAAAAATTTAAAAATTTGAAATTTCGTGAATTTTGGTGTAATATTTAAAAATTTGAAAATTTGAGTTTTTTAAAAATTTCCTGCCTAGGAGCGCCAAGGACCACCTAGCCCGAGTTTGACCAATATTGACCAATTTCCACCAAGCACATCTAATCGTAATCAGTTGTAGACCGCCAAGCGCCTAGGTGGCCGCCTAGGCCGATATTTACAACACTGATATGTATATATATATATATATATATATATATATATATATATATATATATATATATATATATATATATATATGGTGTTAGGTTTTCTTTGCATTTAAGCAACTTATTATGGCAGCGGAAACATAATAACATCCTATATGTTCATGGAACCTAAGGATCTGTGTTTCATGTTATTACTACTACGCTATGAAAATATAAACAAAGGAAGAACAACATACCTCTCTTGCAGCTAACAACCTTCAAGCTTGCGATCTTGTGCGTGTCACCTTATTGGATGAAAGGATCTAAACATAAATTCCTCTAGTGGTTCACACCCAATGAACTCTAAAGAGTAGAACAAAAGAACTAAGAGGAGGGACAAACGCATTAAGATTTTGTCCACTATATGGGAGGGAGAAGGATGACGAAGAGTCAAGACAATGAGCAAGGAAGAATGAGATCCCTAAGGCCATATTTATTGCCTTGGATTCCCTCCTAGGCTTTATCCTCCATTCCATATGAGATGCAATAGATTTCAAAATCTCACCTTATCCAAGAGGAGATTTCATTCAATCCTAATCCTTTAAGGGTGTCTAGAATATTTTTGATTAACCAACTATTGATTAATTAATATTCAACCCTTTAATTAACTAAACTAGTTAGTTAAATCCCAAAACATTTTATAATTAGTTTATAATTAATTATTAAACCATAATAATTAATAAACCAAATTTTGCTTTATTTACTCTACTCAATTTGAATCTTAAAAGCAACCTAAGGGGACCCTGCTATTATTAAAAATATTACCAATAACTAATGAACTTGGACACTCTTCCCAACAGTCTCCCACTTCGACAAGTCATCAACTATACGAGGTCCAATATTTCTCTAATAATCAACAGAGAGAATGTCATCAAATGCATCTGTCGAACTACGATCTAATCATTTTTAGCCCTCAGATTAGTGATCAACTATTCCTTCGTTCTACAAGCAACTATTCCTTCGTTCTACAAGATGTCTATATGAATTCGAGACATGGATAATGGTCAATCTCAGAATTCAAGATTATGTTCCCCTATAAATATTTGTTACAACTAAATATGACTACAAAATCCAACACATCAATTTTAGTCAGGACCTGGCGAGGTACTTAAGATGTTAGAACCAATCTTCGAGGGGCCCATAGATATCGATTTTCCTATTAAGGCATAATGAACGAAAAAACTTTGACTACATAGTTTTTGTCTACTTCATCATACCATACATAGACATACCCTCTATTCCTAATAGTTATAGATAACATTGGAGTAAACCAATACATAATAGAATCATTGAGAAAAGTCTCATATGTATTTAGGTTTGAAGAATAGAAGATGTTATCGTCTTAGAATTACTTGTGACTGCATCCATGAAGTAATATCTAAGAGTGAGTTTGTCACACCCCCAAACCGGAACGACGGAAACGTTCTGGGGCGGAGGACGTCATGTTTAGTATCACAACACATGCATCATAGTAATCAAAGTAACAAACAACCATTTCATTCATTTTAAAGTGTTTACAAAGTATTAGATTCACAAAAGGTTGACTCTAAAGTAAATAACAAAACAAGACATGAAGCTACTATGATCTATCTTCTGAATCCCTGAGCGCGTACATGTCTTACTAGTTTCCTGAGAATACAAGTTATTTTGAAAGAGTAGATCAGCATTTAAGCTGGTGAGTTCATAAGTATTTTAGTGATGAAAAGTAAGCTGTAAGTTCTTTTAGAAAAGTTCTCCTGTTCCTCCAGAAAATCCTATATTTTCTGGTGTGATTGAAAGATAAGTAAAAATGACTCTACAATCCCTTCTATGAGTACTAAATGGATACGAATTATATAAGACCCAGAGTAAACAGGAAATCGATTGTGTGAATCTGCCCTAAGCCCACAACCAAACAAGGAATAGGAAATGAGGCGGAAGTCACACATCCCATTGTTTGGTAGATCTTCATTGTATATAATCCTAGCGTATTCATTTGGTACTCACGAAGTTAACTGTAATAGTTCCTTTATTTGATGAAAACATTTCTTAAGAAAATCATATATTTCCTTTAGTAAAAATGGTAACCACTATAGTTCCTTCTATAATCACTTAGTTTATACCAGCTATATATAATCTGATATCGAACGGATAGTTAATTATGTGAATCTGCCCTAAGCCCACAACCAAACAAGGAACAGGAAGTAAGGCGGAAGTCACACATTCAACTGCCTATCGGATATTAATTATATACAACCCTGATGTATAAACTAAGGTATTATAGAATTAACTACTAAAGGTCCTTTAAGTTATACTGGTTTAATAAAATGATTTAAACCTTTTATAGATAAGTTTCTAGTTTAGCCAACTTAATGTTCTATCTGAAAAGTATGTTTTGTACTAGAAAACAGTTTACTGAATTTGCATGCTATGACCTGACCCATACCTGTTACTCCCTATGATTACTTGGTGTATACTGAATATATATATATATATATATATATATATATATATATATATATATATATATATATAGCTAAGATCGAATAGATAGTAGATTGTGTGAATCTGCTCTAAGCCACAACCAAACAAGGAACAGGAAATGAAGCGGAAAGCACACATCCTACTGCCTGTCGGATCCGATTAATATATATCCCTGATGTATCTACCGAGGAATCATAAAGTTAACATTATAGGACCCCTTCTAACTAATTGTTCATGTTACAAGTAAGTTATGTGGTGTTGTTCTATTGTTAGGACGACTACTAGAAGTAATGAAATACTGCACTCTTAACACCTCAATCGATACTGTTGTGAGTTTTGTATATATTAACATGTTTTATTTATTATTGTCCGGTACTTTGTAGATATACACTTTTTAAATAAAATATGGTCCTTTGTAGATGTACCCCATATTTAACTCCGGTACTTTGTAGATGTACCCATATATATATAACCTGGCACATTTGTAGATGCACCACATATATATAATCTTATAGCATGTTTATTATCATCTTTTGTTTAGAACAATGAGTTAATGATACGTTCCCTTCCTAGGTTACTGGGTGTGTAAGGTATAAGTATGTAAATCATGATTTGTTCTTCTGTTCTAGTTATAGTATGTTCCTCCCTGTACTAGTTATAGTATGTTCCTCCCTGTACTAGTTATAGTATGTTCCTCCCTGTACTAGTTATAGTATGAACTGAACCCCTAAACTATACCTATTATAGTTTACTAGTATGTTTACTTGAACTGTTACTGACTTGAAGAAAAGACTCATTTATCTACTGAGTTAAACATGCACTTTTAAGAATGAAGTTTTACAAACAATCAAACTAATAACTTAAAAAGAGTTTTTGAATCTCTTTGATCACTTACAAAAGCATAAGAAATCTTTTAATGTGATGATTATCACAAGTAAATATTTACACAATATTCATTGTGTTGAACTTGTATTCCCCCCCCCCTAAAATCCTTTAAAACATTTAAAACATTTAAAAGATTGATTATAGGGGTATGAACTCACCTTATGTGGGTGATTCAATTGAAGATTCGAGTAAGGATGAGAAGTTCCACGAATGAATTCCCGAGACACAAACGAGTCCTTAATGACATATAATGGCATATATAGGCATGTAATTAGTGTTTAAAACAACTAACATGCAAGGAAACAACCTTAGGGACTAGGAAACACTTGTAACGAAGTGTTACAATCACATGTGATTGCATGAAAGGAGTTTATGGCCACACAAGGGTGTCTTTACGGCCAAAATATGATCTTATGAAGGGTTTACGGCCAAAGGAAGAGTTTACAGCCATAAACTCTTGGAGATCATGCACTTATTGTTTGTTTCATTGCTAGGAATCAAGTGTTTCTTATGGATAACTAGATTATAGAAGAGATACTCACACTTTGGAGGTCTTTAGGGTGTTTACGGCCCAAGAAACTAGTATGTGTTCTTGGTGAAAAGGATGATGATTTGAAGATCTAACCCAAAAGAGTTGAATTCATGGATGAAATCAAAGGGTTTAACAAGATCAAGAAAGATATCTAGAAACAATGGAAGAATCACTTACAATATTGAAGAGAAATGGAACTGTTCTTGATGATACTTGAGAGAGAATGAGTTTTCTCTACTTGAAGATGTGATAAATGAAGAAATAATGAAGGAAGTATATGGTATAGGGAAGGGTTCATGGCTGCCAAGAGTTTACGACCATAAACTCTAGTTTGCGGCCGTAAACTCCTTGTGATGGAGTTTCCGGCTCGAATGCAACACGATGAACTTTAGTTAACACATCCTAACACACAATCCTTGAATGTACTAGGCTTAGAACACTAAACAGACCCTTAACAATGCTAAAAGATAGCAGAAACATGTCTGACTTTTGGTTGATTGGATTGACTTACAAGGTAGAAATTTTTGGGTTGTCACATCATCCCCCCGTTAGATGGAATTTCGTCTCGAAATTAGCTTTCCTAGCAGTACTCCTGGGGTCGTGCTTCTCTGAATGGCAGAGTACCCACTCTTAGACTTGAGCAACTTTACCCCGACGCTTATGATAAGATTCATACTTGGTCCATCTATCATCACCTTGTGTATACAAGTCATATATAATTAAGATTAGTAAGACGTTCGGATGTGCGACTCTGCCCCAGGTCCAAAACCAAAAAAGGAACATGAGATAGGGCGGAAATACACATACTAAATCTGCATAATCAAAATTATATACCATCCTCGCATATACACTTAATAGTGATAGGTGGGTTGTATTCGTCCTTAGCCTCTGTTGCTTGAACTTGATCTGTTGGACGAGTGGTAGTTCGGGAAGGTCTGCTGAGTATACGGTGGCAAGGTTTCGAAGGGCAAGGTACTCCTCGCATGAGTACCTCAGGGTTTTTAGAAGACAAGAGACAATACCGAGGTCTGGGTCGGGTTGTCGTTACGAATGACGAGGGTTTCATTAATTTGTCGGTTAAGGCGATGGATTTTCGAAACACATGAACTTAGTATGGTGAGGACCATGCCAATCCACGACGAATGATGACGACAGACTCTTTATCGAGATAAATGACAGGCCGATTTAAAAGAAACCTTTTGTTATACGATGGTGTATCTCTAGTGTGCTCTACAATGTATTCTGTGTAGCCTTTCTAGTGCTTTCAGTTGTATCCTTGATATAACCACTGTCACAAATCGTACCGCGACGAGCGAGTACTAACTGTGAAAGTGCTTTGATAACTAGTGTCAATACTCTATATTATGATCCTCCTCGGTACCTCTATGATCGCCTGGCATATACAAGTTATGTATAATTAAGATGAATAAGACGGTCGACTGAGTGACTCTACCCTAAATCCACAACCAAACAAGGAACAAGAAGTGAGACAGAATCACTCACTCTAAGTCTGCAAAATCTTAGCTATGTACAACCCTGATGTACATACTAAGCCATCATAGCTCACCTGTATGGATCTTTAGTTCTCTTATGAATGTTGTGACTTGTTCAGACGAGTGAGTTATTATAATTACTTTTAGTATCCCCAATTTTAATCTTATATTAAATATAAATTAATTTTTTAAAGTGATTGTTTTATTTTGAAGACGTACCACTGCTCGCTGGTGATTCCGGGGTAGTTTCTCCTGCGGTGATCATCAGAATTCGTCCATCCGCGCCCGAGTTCTTCGTTATTGGGCAGTTCCTCTTGTAGTGTCCTGACTCACCACAGCCATAGCAGGATTGGTTTACTTCAACTCCGAGGACTTGGGAGATCGATTGAGCCGGTGCCCTACAGAAACGGGCAGTGTACCCCTTCCTGCGGGAGTTCAGGCATTGCATTTTCCGGCATACTCCAGTGTGGTAGTAGTTACACTTACCACACTTCGGGAGAGTTCCATCATATCGACTGACAAGCGCTGGAGTGGAAGGTGTTGTGGCAGCGTGTACAGTAACCACTTGTTTCTCCTGCGGGGTTTCCTGTTTCGTTCGTTTCTTCTTCTTGTTCCTCGACTTCCGTTTATAGTCCCCTCCCTTTGATGGCTCGGAAACTGGGACCACCACGCCATGGCGAACTCCATGGTCAATGAGTCTCTGGGCCAGGCGTTTGGCACTATCGAATGTAGTTGGGTTAGAAGACAGTACATCCCCTTGAATCGGGGTAGTTAAACCCCAAATGTACCTTTCTATCTTCTTACTCTCCGGGCTAACCATCCCGGGGCATAGTGCTTCCAGGTCGCTAAACCTGTCAGTGTAGGCCACTATGTCTGAGCCGACCATGGTATGCGCCTATAGGTTCTCCCAACCTATAGAGTTAGCCACTGGTAGGGTCAGTGACTTAACATGGCTATTCCACCATGTCAGGGCTCTGTCAGAGAAGGTGTAGGCAACAAACTTCACTTTGCTCCCCTCTGGGCATAGACAAATTTCAAAGAACGAATCTATTTTCTCGAACCATCGCATCAGAGTAATGACTCCCCTATTTCCATTAAAGGATTTGGGTTTGCAGTTCATGAAGTCCTTATACGAACACTCCCACGGGTGTCCGTGGGTAACTCCGGGGTTAGTTACGTGGGTACCGCTACCAGATCCACTGGTACCACTTGTGTGGATGTGAGTTATAACAGCTGTTACTGTGGCTGTTACTGCTGCTTGGAGGGCAGCAGTATCAAATTGTGGTGGTGGAGGCGGTGGTGGATTCTCTTTTGTGGTATTGACTACGCGCCTTACAGGTCTACTGCGAGGCATCTTTTGCTAGAATGAATACAAAGATGAAATAGAGATAAGTATATAGTAGTGGTTATAAGCCGAAAGCTGAATGACTAAGTTATCCTAGTTCTGAGTGCATCTGGTTCTGACTTTCATAGGGTTCTGGAAACAATTCATAAAGGATTCTATATAAAATAAACTTTATGAATCAGAAGTGGCTATCCTCGAATGAATTTCTGTGAATTGAATAATTGTTACCAGTTGCACGAAAAGGAAATAATCCTAACACATAATGTGAGCAGTGTATTCACTAGCTCACTAAGTCAATCAAGGTTATTATTTATTAGTGTGACGCATAAGGCGTTTTGTTTCTTCGGCTGATCCTTCTTTTGAAAAACTCTACATGAACTTCTTGTTCCTCCTTGACTCCTCTGCTGACTGCTATGATGGAGTGGTTACATCTATCTGGGTTTATCGTGTGAGAATGGAAGTGTCTAAAGAATCTATGAGATTAAGTGAAACATTATGGGGTGATCCTTACAGGGTCCTCCTATAATTGCGCAGTGTATACAAGTTGTATATAATTTAAGATTAAATAGACCTTCGAATAAGTGATCTTACTCTAAAACCACAACCAAACAAGGAACAGGAGATAGAGCACAGATCACAGATTCTAAGTCTATAAAATCTCAATTATATAAAACCTTGGAAGTACACACTCCGGAATTATAGACCTATCAGAAGGATCGTTTAATTTTCACATATGTTATTTAGTGTGCCTAAAATACTCTTCTAGTACTTTAATGTAATGAACTTGGTATGTTTTAAACTTGTTGTTGTATTATAGTATCATAAAATACTCCTATAGTATTTTAACTTTATGTTCTGATTTAGAAATCCCTTGAATAGAGTTAGGTAAGTTTTAAGACTGTTGCAACACCACATCACTCCCAAACACATGTCGGTCATATCTCAAATGAAAATAGTTGATCAGGCTATATTGATCCCACATATGATTACATAACTGTCCAGGTTTGACTGCAGTGTCCAACCTTTAAATACTTATGTTCTGTTCTTCTTTTGATACTTGTTCTAGTATGTATATATGTATAAGCATGTATGTATACTTTTATAAAATATTTTTATATTTTTAAAATATAATTTTAGTCAGAGCACTTCGTCCCCATTGCAGTAATAGTTGTATATCTTTTATAGGTTGATATACTTAGTTCACTATAAACAATGCTTTGATACCAATCTGTCACACCCCCAAACCGGAACGGCGGAAACGTTCGGGGGTGGAGGACGTCATGTTTAGTATCACAACACATGCATCATAGTAATCAAAGTAACAAATAACCATTTCATTAATTTTGAAGTGTTTACAAAGTATTAGATTCACAAAAGGTTGACTCTAAAGTAAATAACAAAAAAAGACATGAAGCTACTATGCTCCATCTTCTGAATCCCTGAGCGCATACCTGTCTTAATAGTTTCCTGAGAATACAAGTTATTTTGAAAGAGTAGATAAGCATTTAAGCGGTTGAGTTCATGTCACACCCCCAAACCGGAACGACGAAAACATTCGGGGGCGGAGGACGTCATGCTCAGTATCATAACCATAGTGAAGAAAGTAAACACAACCATCATAATTATAATTTAAAAGGTTACATCGTTGCAAAAATACATGTTTCCAAATAAATTACATATGACGTCACAATAGTACAAAAAAGTCTGCGTCTTAGCGTCTTGCCTTCAAAATCTTGTGGTTACCTGTATTACTGAATACCTGAGAATACAAGTTGTTTTTGAAAGAGTATCAGCATTAAAGCTGGTGAGTTCATAAGCGATTTATGAATGAAAAACGAATGTTGTTCCTTAGAGTTTGTTACAAGTTTGTTTCCAGAAAATCCATTATTTTCTAAAAGGTTTATTGTAGTCTTGACTGAACTAAGACTTAGTATATGTAAGTAAATCGTCATACTTATGTGTGGTTTTATATTTAAATAAAACTCCTTTTTGTGAGATTCTTAAATCCCCGTGAACTGTGTGTTTTGTTAATTCCCCATGTGAGTTGTTATAACCATGCTAAAACTCATAGGCCTCGTACTCGACGTTCTTCATGCGTCGGAATGTTATGACACTTGTCACCCCAGACCTGCCGGTCTAGCTGTTGCAAGTAGCTTAGGTGCGGGTTTGTCAGACCCAATATATATCTATACACAACTATCACGCTCTCTCTACAAGAGATTTTGGTTATAACTACAAGACTTTTCTGTGGTACTTAAGAGTACCCTGAAGGTGAATGTCTCACAATTTTATTCATTAACAAGTTCACGTAGTTTGTAATGAAATATCCGTTTTGTAAATCGATTGTATTACCGTTTCTTTGTTAAATGAGGTGTTCAAACTATACCTATTATAGTTTATCAAGAGTGTTTTATGATTTAATGAATCCTTGATATGCATGAGTGATTCAATAAAAATGACATCAAGAATACTATGTGTAAATCTTACACACCTTGCTCAACATGTTACAAGGTGTGAATAACTCTTAAACTTGTTTTGATAGTTTTATCCTTAACTATCCCTGTTTTAGAATATGTATAGAAAAATCATCGTAAGTCGAAAACTGAATCCGTAAACTCTGAGAGTTTGGAAAAAGAGTCTACGGTGTTCATAAATTTTCTTATAATTTTTGGCTTTCTCAAACCAGTGTGAAAACGTTCATCTTCACAGCCTTGTCCGATTTTGTTGCTGCGGTGATAGGCAGTTTTGTAAAAATCGCCATAAATTGTAGAACAATCGTATAAATACGTGTGAGTAGTCCTTAGAAAGGTATAAACCTGAACTACTTTCATATTATATAGTTTTGAAAAATATTAAGTTTAAGTCGAGTAAAATAGTTCGTGAACAGGTCACAAGTTTTCTGTTGTAAGCTGTCACGTTAAGTTTTAAATATGTTTTGGTGTTTAAACTTGTATTCCACCCCTGAAAACTAAAGAAAACTGGAAAATGTAGGGGTATGAACTCACCTCGAGTGATTTCTTGAAGAGTGGAAGGTTGAAGATGAGAAGTATCAAGTCAAGAACACTTGATGAACACGTGAAGTTTTGGATGATCCTAAGGACGATTTTGGTGTTAAAATGTGTGTAGATGATTCAAGGATGTTATGAAAACATGGAATAACACTTGAGTTTAGATGAAATACTTACCAAAAAGTGATGTAATAGCTCAAGAACACCTTCAAAAAGTGGCTGGAAGCAGAGAGAAAAGAAGCTTTCTTGTTGGGTAAGAAAAGTGTACAAGTTTGGAAGTGATCAAAGTAAATCAAGAAATCCTCCAGGGATTTCCTTATATAGAAGGTTGCTGGAGCAAGTTGCAAAGATGAGAGGATGTTTGCCTTGGTTTGTGTGATGTGGATAGGGTTGGGCTAATGAGAAGGTGACACATGGAGGCAAGTGGGCACACTTGACCCACTTGTGGTGTCAAATATCCTTAGATACTTCCTTTAATGAAAATAATGATTTATAATTAATAAATCCTTGAGATATGAATAAAATATGAGTTTAGGGAGTTTAAAATGAGAAAAATATGAATTTGGTGAAAAATTCCCGTCAAAAACATCAAAAACGAGCTTAAAAAGCGAAAGTGGTCAAAAACTAGGAATAAGAGGCGAAAGGGGCGAGGTTTCGTTTCATAAGGCTAAGGACCGAAGGTGGAACAAGGAACAGAAGGCAAGGGAAGAAGAACTGAAGGGGAGGAGCCGAAGGCTGGGGGGCCGAAGGGAGGAGGGACCGAAATGGACCGAGGGTTCGGCTCATTTCGGTCTATGCCAGGTTCGGTCTTAAGAGGGTTCGGTCCTGAGAGGGTTCGGTCCTAAGAAGGTTCGGTTCTAAGAAGGGTTTCGGTCCTAAATGGCTGTTTTTCAAGTAAACTTCCCGTTTTGAGTGGGTTTTTGACTATGTTAAGGGTCAGGATGACCCAGATGCCTATAAAAAGTTGAGAGAGATTTTGAGAGAGATTTGGGAGAGATTTGGTTCTAGTCATTATTAGTGTATAGTCTCGCAATGCAAGGTTTGTGAACCCCTTTATGCTTTGTTTATGATTATTTTAAGTCCCCAAAAGGGTCCATAATCGTGTTTTGGTGCATTTAACTCCCTTCTTAGGGTTTTACATTGCTAAACACATAAAATCTCCGAGAAACTTGAATTCTTGACATACAAATGCACATTTTCATAGAATAACTTTTAACATAGAAGTACTAGTTAAGTTTGACCGGTTTGACTTGTTGAATTTGATTTTGACTTGTTGACTTTGACTTTGACTTATAATTGACGGTTGTTACATTATCCCCCCGTTAAAAGGAATTTCGTCCCGAAATTTGCATTTTGAGTGGGACTTCAAGGGTTGGGGAATAGATGTGGATACTTTTGCTTCATTTGGTCCTCACGTTCCCAAGTAAATTTGGGTCCTTGCTTGGCGTTCCAGCGGACCTTTACGATGGGAATGCGGCTTTGTTTCGTCGTTTTGACCTCTCGATCCATGATTTCAACAGGTTCCTCTACGAAGTGGAGGTTCTCATTGATCTCAATTTCTTCCAAAGGAATGACAAGGGTCTCACAAACAAACATTTCTTTAAGTTCGACACATGAAAGGTAGGATGAACGTTGTTGAGTTCCTGTGGTAATCGTAGCTTGTATGCCACCGGGCCAATCCGGGCGAGGATTTCGAATGGTCCGATATACCTTGCACTTAGTTTCCCACGTTTACCAAAACGTATTAATCCATTCCAAGGTGATACTTTCAGTAGTACTCGATCCCCAACTTGGAACTCCAAAGGCTTCCGTGTCTTATCCGCATAGCTCTTTTGTCGGTCTTGCGAAGCCTTCATTCGTTCTCGAATTTGGACGATCTTTTCTGTTGTTTCCCTTATGATCTTCGGGTCAGTGAGTGCGCTGTTAGGAACTTGCCCTCTTGCTAGTTGTGTATCGCCCACCTCAGCCCAGCACATGGGTGATCTGCACTTACGGCCATAGAGGGCTTCAAACGGAGCAACTTTTATGCTAGTGTGATAACTATTATTGTATGAGAATTCGATAAGGGGTGAATGAGCATCCCAAGATTTACCAAAGTCTATCACACAAGCTCTTAGCATGTCTTCTAACGTTTGAATGGTTCTTTCACTCTGCCCGTCAGTCTGTGGGTGGTAGGCTGTACTCATGTCTAGTCTAGTTCCCATAGATTTCTGTAGTGACTGCTAGAACCGTGACGTGAACCGACTATCTCTATCGGAGATAATGGATATCGGTACTCCGTGAAGTCGCACAACCTCTTTAATGTAGATCCTCATTAGTTTCTCCATTTTGTCTGTCTCCTTTATTGGTAGGAATTGTGCGGATTTGGTTAATCCGTCGATGATTACCCAAATGGTGTGTGACAACCCGAAATTTCTATCTTGTGCAGCACTTAAACTCAATCAAAGTCAGACTTATATCTGCTATCTTCTAGCACTATTTAGAGTCTATTTGAGTGTTCTAATTCTAGTACATCCAAGGAATGAGTGATAGGAAGTGTCTGTTGAAGTTCAAACCAACAATCAAGCCATAAACCCCTTTCATGAGGACTTTACGGCCAGGACACATGAGTTTACGGCCATAAACTCATGGTGGCCGTAAACTCTTGGCTATATATGTGATACTTGGCCATTTTTCAAACACTTTTACCACTCTTAACTCAAGAACTCGGTTTTTGCTCTCAACTATCATCAAGTTCTTCACTTAAATCTTCAAAAATGTAAGTGTTTCCATCCCTTGATTAGTGATACATCTTCTTAACTAGCATAACCCATTGATTCCATCCATTAACATCATCTTTTGGGTTAGATCTTCAAGAACACCAAGAACACCAAGAACACACACTAGTGTTTTGGGCCGAAATCAACCTTTTTAGCTTCTATATTGTATGTATCACTTCCCTATGATCGATATCTAGTTGAAACGAATGTTAAACACCTTGAAAACGTCCATTGCCCAAGAACAATAGGTGTTTACGGCCAAGAGCATCTCCCTTGGCCGTAAACCCTAGTTAGAGGTGCATATGAACCATAAATCCTTCCTAAGGCTTGGTCTTGAGTCTAGAACACTTCCTTGTGGTTTGTAAGACCTTAAAACACCTTTTGGCACAAATCATCATGAGTTTACGGTCGTAAACTCATGAGGCTGTAAACACTTGGCCGCAAACACCAAGTGTGGCCGTAAACTCCCCTTATACACAATCATTTGTGATTTATGCCTTTCCATTCAAGTGTATCCTAGTCCCTAAGGTGTTTCCCCTACCCGATTTGCTGTATAAATGATAATTAGTGTGACAACTCGAAATTTCTATTCCGTACAACCATTCAATTCAATAGAAGTCATATCAGTTTCTGCTAACTTTCAAGCTTTTTGGAATAAGTTTGAGTGTTTTAAAGTTAGTACTTCAGGAGATAATAGGAGAGAGGATGCCCTAGGGTTTATTGTGCAACAATAAAGTCCCAAAACTCCAAGAGTTTGGAATTTACGGCCTAAACAAAGGTGTTTACGGCCGTAAACCCCAAAAGGGGGTATAAATATGACACTTAGTCATTATTTACCACTTTTCACATTTTCAAGATCCAAAACCCATTTCTCTCTCAAGTATCATCCGACTTTTCTTCAAGATCTTCAACTTTGTAAGTGTTTCTATCCCTAAAAAGTTGATATCTTACTTAATCTAGTGATCTTACATGATTCCATCTGTGAAATCATTCCAAAAGTGTAGATCTTCAAGTTTCAACAAGAACACCAAAAACACACACTAGTGTTCTTGGACTCTTAGCACCTTTTCAAGCTTCTACCTAGTAAGTACTTCTATCCTAGTGTATTATAAGACTTGTTACACTTCTAATCATCAAGAAAACACCCAAGAATCAAAGGATCAAAGGTGTTTACGGTCCAAGAACACCTTGGACCGTAAACCCTAACAAAGGGGCCAAAGTGGCCCTAGTCCCTTACCAAGACTTGGAAACTAGTCTAGACCCCTTCCTTGATGTGCTAGGAACTCAAAACAACAAAACGACCATAAATCATTTGGGTTTACGGCCGTAAATCCAAAGAGAAGTGGTCCAAGGACCGTAAACTCCATAAAGGAGTGAAATGGTGCCCTAATCACTTCCTAAGGCTTAAACATGAAGTAGGAATGCCTCTTATGACCTTTAAGGCTTCAAAACACAAAATGGTCAAAGTACCATGAGTTTACGGCCGTAAACTCATGGGTTTACGACCGTAAACTCAAGGGGTTATGGTCACAAAACCGTAAACTCCAAGGGAGTTCACCCTTGAACCCTAAACTCAAATGCAAAGTCCTACCACCCTTAGATGCAATCCTTAGTACTTATAACACTTAAATAAGGTGTTTTGCATGTCCTAGGATGTCTTAACTTTGTTAATTAGTTGTTTAAAGACTAATTGGATACATATATGTGTTATTATATGTTAACTAGGATCCTTGTGTGTGTTCAAGTCTTCACTTGACACTTAGCATCCTATACATTCCGTTCATCCAAACCACTCACTACAGGTGAGTTCATACCCCTTAATTAACCTTTTAAATGTTTTTAAATGCTTTTATGGGGGGATACAAGTTGAACAATTATAGTTATTATATCAATCACATGTGATTAATAACTACCAAACAAGTGGATTTCTTACTTTCAAACTGTGTTACCAAACTGTTTTACTTCAAATTGTTTTATAAACTCTTTTTCATATCAAATACTTTTATTAAACTCTTTTAACTTATATTATGTGTATCTATGTAAATATAGTTATACAAGTAGCATTGAAAGGACTTAGGACTGATAGCTCACCTTACTTCCTGTTCCTTGTTTGGTTGTGGACTTAGGGTATTCAGGTTATTTGTCCGAAGGTCATTTGAATCCTAGTTATATATCATGTATATGTGTATAGATATAAAAGGTTACCTCATTCAGTTCAATACCTTTGGGTAGCAAAGGTACACAAACATGTTCATACATTCAAACAACATTGCTAGTAAACTATAATAGGTATAGTTTAGGGAGATACTAATACTATTACTAGAACAGGGAAACATGCAATGAGTCAGTTCATACATGAGTCAATAACAAACAAACAATAGATACTATGATGAGAAACAAACAATAGATACTATGATGAGAAACAAACAATAGAATACTATGATGAGAAACAAACAATACATGCTAGACAAGGAGAGAACACACAATACAGCTAGCACATACATCTACTAGAACATTATTACATTTATGTGAGCCACGTAACGGGGCATGGCACTACCTGTCATGACCGTTTTGTATCCAGAATCTCCTTAAGTGGGGAGCGTATGAGTTTGTGTATAGATCTATACTAGATTGACTATCCTACACCTTGCTGCTCGCTACAGTGGGACTTGCAAGTCTACGGGTGCCAAACGTCATTTCTTACGACGTCTTACATCGTCGTTTTTCTATAGAGTCGGTAGCAGGATACAGGCCGATCACATGGTACTTTAAATAACAATTGGTTTAAGGTAGTTAGTACAGCAGTAGGATTTGGGAAAATACACACAATAAACAATAAACAATAATGTAAAAAACTATATTTTTTACAACACTACAATACTATTTTATTTTCCCATTACATTTACTTTGTGATTTTCACACAATAAAAAATAATGTAAAAAACTATATTTTTGGTTAATGATAGTAGGATTTGGGAAAATACACACTCTTACAAGAGACACACACACAGATACTAGATGCCTTGGTAGAAGGCTACTTTTAGTAGGAAACATAGGGTTTTCTAGGAGAGTTCAAACAATTACAAACTTTTACAAAGTTATACAATTACAGACTTACAAACACTTTCATACAAACACAGACATTAATATACTTATGATCTCACCAGCTTTAAAGCTGATCTACGCTTTCAAAATAACTTGTATTCTCAGGTCACCAGTAGACAGGTACCGGTGCCAGGTTTTGAGAAGATGGAGCTCGTTCAAGACTCATCTTTTATTTTGATGTATAATTTTGGTGGCTATACAACTTGACAGAACACACTTGTATGAAATTATATTATTAATGCAATGGATGATGTTGTTGCTTGTTTACTACTTTGCATTGTTGTGATACTGAACATGTCGTCCTCCACCCCCAAACGTTTCCACCGTTCTGGTTTTGGGGTGTGACAATTAGATACATATATGTGTCATTATATGCCTATTAGGATCCGTTGTGCTCAAGTCTTCACTTGACACTTAGCATCCTGCAAAATGATCTTTCATTCGTATCACTCATTTCAGGTGAGTTCATACCCCTTTAACTTACCTTTTAAATGATTTTAAATGCTTTTATGGGGGAGAATACAAGTAGAAACATTATAGTTATTATATCAATCATATGTGATTTATAACTATCAAACAAAGAAATTCTTATACTTCAAACTGTGTTATCAAACAAATTGCTTCAAATCGTTTTACAAACTCTTTAATAAGCAAAAATCTTTATCAAACTCTTTTAAACTTATATTTTGTCAAAAGCATATCTATATATAGTTATATAAGTAGGATTGAAAGGACTTAGGACTAATAGCTCGCCTTACTTCCTGTTCCTTGTTTGGTTGTGGACTTAGGGTATCGGTTGTTTGTCCGAAGGTCGTTTGAATCTTAGTTATATATTATGTGTATGTATATAGATATAATAGTCCTTCATTCAGTTCAATAGCTTTGGGTAGCAAAGGTGTACAAACAAGTTCATTCATACAAATAACAATACTAGTAAACTATAATAGGGATAGTTTAGGAAGTCACTAATACTATTACTAGAACAACGAAGCATACAAAGAGTCAGTTCATACATGAGTCAGTACATACTATAACGAGAAACAGTACTCACTATAAAGAGAAACAGATAGAGAATACTATAACGAGAAACAATACTCACTATAAAGAGAAACAAATAGAGCATACTATAACGAGAATCAATACATACTACACAATATACACTAGAGAACATACTACATACTAGACAGAGAGAACATACACTACACTAGTACATACTATACAAATACAAGAATACTATAACATTAATGTGAGATACTACTTCATGGCTCGGCAATATACTGTTGTGTCACGTTTTGTACCCAGAGTCTCTTGGAGGGAGAGTGTGAATTTGTGTATAGATCTATACGGGACTGACCCTCCTACACCTTACTGCTAGCTACAGTGGGACCTGCAGGTCTACGGGTGACGAATGTCATATCATTTCGACGTCTGGAACGTCATGTTATACTGGTCAATCGAGTATGGTTACAATCATATCACATTTTACCTTAATTAACTAACAAGTTTAAAGGTAGTTAGTACATTAGTAGTTAGCTAGATAAAACTACAGTACATCCTTATTTTTCTAATTCATTCACATTGTGATCTTCTCACATAAACGGTAATGAGAAACTATATTTTGGTAATGATAGTCATACTTTGGGAAAACTCACACTTTTACAAAAGAACAAATATAAAGAACAGTTGAGTCTTGGTAGAAGACTACTTTAGTAGAAAATATAGGATTTTCTAGGAAGTTTACATACATTTACATCAAACACTTACAAACTTTTACATCACACATTTACAAGTACAGTCTTCAAACTTATACAAACAATGACACTAAAATACTTATGAACTCACCAGCTTTAATGCTGATCTACTCTTTCAAAATAACTTGTATTCTCAGGTCGCCAGTAGATAGGTACCAATGACTAGATTTTGAGAAGATGGAGCACGTTCAAGACTCATCTGTTATTTTGATTATTCATTTTTGGTGTCTTATAAACTTCAGAACACTCTTGTATCAAAATTATTACTATCAATGAAATGGATGATGTTGTTGCTTGTTTACTGTTATGCATTGTTGTGATACTGTACATGACGTCCTCCGCCCCCGAACATTTCCGCCGTTCAGGTTCTGGGGTGTGACATGGTGTCAAGTCCACCCGTTGTCTTAGGTAACTTGGTAATGGAATCCATTGTAATCCGCTCCCACTTCCACTCGGGTATCTCTGGCTGTTGAAGTAGTCCCGAGGGCTTTTGATAATCCACCTTAACCTTGGCGCAAGTCAGACACTTGCCCACAAAAGTAGCTATTTCGGCTTTCATGTTTGGCCACCAATACAACTTCTTGAGGTCTAAGTACATTTTGTCTGAATCGGGATGCACGGTGTAACGAGTTTTATGAGCTTCGTTCATGACAACGTCCCTGAATCCACCAAATTTTGGTGTCCAGATCCGGTTCATGAGATAACGAACCCCGTCATCCCTGACTTCAATATTTTTGTCCATTCCCCTCAACGCTTCACTTGCCACGTTCTCTGGTTTTAAGGCTTCTTCATGTGCCTCTTTGATTTGTGTGGACAAGTGTTAATGGATGGTCATGGTTAACGCCTTTACTCGGCGGACCGAGTATTCATTTCTGCTCAAAGCGTCTGCAACCACGTTGGCTTTTCCCGGGTGATAATGAATCTCACATTCGTAATCGTTTAGTAATTCCACCCATCGTCTTTGCCTCATGTTGAGTTCTTTTTGATTGAAGATATGCTGAAGGCTTTTGTGATCGGTGAAGATAGTGCACTTGGTGCCGTAGAGGTAATGTCTCCATATTTTTAGGGCGAAAACTACTGCTCCCAGTTCGAGATCGTGCGTCGTGTAGTTTACCTCGTGCGTCTTCAGCTGTCTTGAGGCGTAGGCAATGAATTTTCCTCGTTGCATTAACACACATCCTAGACCTTGGTTTGATGCATCACGATAAACCACAAAGTCCTCTTTTCCATCTGGTAAGGACAAGATCGGAGCACTGCACAGAGTTCGCTTTAGTGTTTGGAACGCAGTCTCTTGCTTATCCCCCCAGAAGAAAGTCACTCCTTTTTGAGTCAAGGTGGTGAGTGGTTTTGCGATTTTGGAGAAGTTTTGAATGAATCTTCGATATTAACCGGCGAGTCCTAAAAATTGTCGGATTTATGTGGGTGTTCTTGTTGCTGCCCAGCTTTCGATTGCCTTGATCTTTGAAGGGTCCACATGTATTCCTTCCTTGCTGACTACATGTCCGAGGAAATTCACTTCTCGAATCCAGAACTCGCACTTTGAGAATTTTGCATACAATTTCTCCGCCCTCAGTGTCTTCAAGACTTGACGTAAATGCTGGCTGTGTTCTTCCTCACTCCTAGAGTAGACTAGTATATCATCGATGAAGACAATTACGAATTTGTCTAAGTAAGGTCGACACACTTGATTCATCAGGTCCATAAACGCCGCGGGTGCATTTGTTAAGCCGAAAGGCATCACTATAAACTCGTAGTGACCATAGCGCGTTCTGAAGGCTGTCTTGGGAATATCCTCCTCTTGAACTCGTAGTTGATGGTACCCTAATCTAAGGTCAATCTTTGAGAGAAAACTTTCTCCTTGTAGCTGGTCGAAGAGGTCATCGATTCGAGGCAAAGGGTATTGGTTTTTAATGGTGAGTTTGTTTAATTCACGGTAGTCAATGCACATACGGAACGATCCATCCTTTTTCTTGACGAACAAGACCGGTGCACCCCAAGGCGAGAAGCTTGGCCTAATGAATCCTTTGCTTAGCAGTTCATTCAATTGTCTGGACAATTCCTGCATTTCGGCTGGGGCTAATCGGTATGGCGATTTGGCTACAGGAGTAGCTCCAGGAATTAGATCGATTCGGAATTCGACTTGTCGAGCAGGGGGCACTCCTGGAAGGTCTTCCGGGAATATGTCGGGGAAATTACAGACCTCCGGAATGTCTTCGATGTTTTTCACTTCTTGTTTCTGGTCTACGACGTGGGCTAGGAAGGAGTGGTACTCCATGCGGAGATACTTTTGAGCCTTGACACAAGAGATGATCTGAAAGTTCGTGCTAGATTTGTCGCCATAGACGACGAGGGTTTCGCCACTTGGCAGATTAAGGCGAACGGCCTTTTCGTGACATAGGATTTCAGCATGGTGAAGGCATAACCAATCCATGCCAATGATGGCATCAAAACTTTTTATGGTGACCGACATAAGGTCGATTTGGAAAGAGTGATTGTTTAAGGTGAGGGTACACCCGGTGTAAATTGCGTTAGTGTTCTCTGTTTTTCCGTTAGCCATTTCTATGATGAATGTGTCTTTTAGTGTTTGTGGTTTTTGTTTAAGCAAGCGTTTAAATTGATGGCTTACGAAGCTTTTCTCTACGCCACTATCGAAAAGAATGCATGCGTATGTATTGTTGAGGAGAAACGTACTGGTGACCACAGTTGGATCTGCAACTGCTTCCTCGTGACCTATCGCCAGAACTCTGTCCACTTAACCAGATTTGGGGTTTCTTGCCTTCGGGCAGTCCGGCTTGAAGTGTCCTGCTTCTCCACAACCATAGCAGGTTCGACTTGCTCCGGCGTTGGCAGCTTGTGCGTTTTGTTGGACTGGAGCTTTACAAAATCGAGCGGTGTTCCCCTTTTTGTTGCAGTTGGTGCAATGAATTTCACGGCATGCGCCGTTGTGGTGAAAGTTGCATTTGTTGCACTTGGGTAGGTTCCCGGCGTATTCCCTTATGGAGTTGGGGTGGCAGTAGTTGTGGCAGCGTGCATAGCAACCACTTGTTGCTTTTTGGCAGGGTCATGATGAGGTTGACCCTTCATTTTGTTCCAAAACTTCCTTTTGTTGCTTCCCGCTTTCTCTTGCTCGGGGGTGGTTGTCACAGTGCCATGGCTGGCTTTATGGTCGATGAGTTGCTGTGCCAGATGTTTGGCACTGTCAAAGGTAGTTGGCTTTGAGGCCAATATGTTCCCTTGAACTTGGGGAGATAGTCCCCATATGTATCTTTCCACCTTTTTTGTAAAGACCCAATTTTACAAAGAAAATTTTCATTATATTTTTTTTCCTTTTAAAACCAAAACCAATCCCCTAAACCATAAAATCCCAAAACATTTACTTTCAAATCAGCATTCATTACTTCATTGTTTTCCTTTTTAAAACATCAAAGGGTCCCAAACACATCAAAAGAGAGATAGAGTGCACGCCACGTCATCACGCCTTGCCCTTGCCCTTAGGCTCAGAAGTAACTGAAACAAATCAACAACCTGTAAGCGAAATGCTTAGTGAGTTTCCCAGAGCATACCACACACATTCGCATACATATATCCTGATAGCTAAAAATAAGCTATAAACATGCCACAGAAACTATGTAATACGATTCAACAAGAGTGCCATGGGCTACCCCACATGGTCTTTACCTAGGACCGCCATGGGCTACCCCACATGGTCTTACATCCAATGCCATGGGCTACCCCACATGGTCTTTACCCAGGACTGCCATGGGCTACCCCACATGGTCTTATATCCAATGCCACAGGCTCCTCCCGGGGTCTTCCATACCAACATAATATCACACAACATATCAATTCATATATGAATAACACACACATAACATGATCACATAATGGGCCGGCCTTGGTGCCGTAGACCCATAGGTATGGTGAAAAGACTCACCTCCGTCCAATGAATACAATTACTGCCCTCCCAATAATCCGCAACCTACCAAGCTGAATAATAACAATAATATATAATCAATGATAAGACCTTAAATTACCCAAGGAAAAGCTCAACCTTTAAACTCTACCCCCAAGGCCCAATTACCCCTTTATTGCAAATTGGACCCCAAAATCCAAGTCCAATATCCTTAATGGGCCCCTTGGCCCAATAAGGCCCAACCAATAAGTCCTTGGCCCAAACTGATGAAAAGACCTCAATCTTACAGAGTCCAAACAAGCTTATCAGCCAAATGAGGCCCAAAGGCCCAAAACAGATTAGGGCCCATTTGAGCTACGTACGCCCATTGTACCTCCCTGGTACGTGCAGCGTACTGAGGGTCTAGTGACTACGCGCTGCGTACAGACAGTTACGCCCAGCGTACAATCGTATTAAGCACTTTTCCCATTAAGTGCTTAATGCTCGAATATCTCACGTCCAAAAGCTAGATCTAAGATTGAAAAGATGTCCCAAGGCATAAAGTTGGCAACTTTATGCCCTTGCATGTCTCATACACTCCCAACCACCCCATTAAGACCTTTTCAACGTCTTTTACCCAAGCATGAGGTCACAACTCTCATCAAGCTTCCATTTTTATACTTCTAAATGACCAGGGGACCTCAGATCTGACTTTCATATCAAAAGGGAAGGCTTAACTCAACAAAAGAGGTCCAAAGTTCATAAAAGGGACAAACCACCAAAACCCTAGCTAGATCTAAAGATTAGAAAGGAAAGATGCAAGCTTTTTACCTCCAGAAGCTTTGCAAGATGCTTTTGGTGCAGGATCTTGAAGCACCCTCTTGATCCAAGCTTGCTTGACCACCCCTTCTTCTTGAAATACACACAAAAAGGCCACAAATGCACTCTTTAAGGCCTAAGAATGATCTCACAAGGTTTCCAGGAGTATATGGACGTTCTAGGGCTGTGGAGGCTCTCTAGGGTTTAGTCCAAGGGACTTAAAGTTGTTTAAATAGGCCTCAAGCCCAGAAAAATTAGGGTTTGCGTCCCTGGCGCGTACGCCCCACGTAACTCAAGGTACGCCCGACGTACCTTGAATTCCCCGCGACCATTTTTATGCGGTACGCTAAGCGTACACTTAAGTACGCCCAGCGTACTTAAGGGACCAATTATGCAAACTTATCATTTATTAGGGTTTCAGGACATACCAGAATTTTGGATGTTACAACTCTCCCCCACTTGAACTAGACTTCGTCCCCGAAGTCTGCAGCTGAAAACAGTTCGGGGTAATGCTCCCGCATTTCCTCTTCTGGCTCCCAGGTCTATTCGGAGCCCTATCGGTGCTGCCATTGCACTTTTACCAACTTTACTTTGTTATTCCGAAGTCCCTTCGTCTTCGTGTCTAGAATGGCAACCGGCCTCTCGACATAATTCAGGCCCCCATCCACCTGAATATCGTCCAAGGATATAACCGCAGACTCATCAGCAACACACTTCCGAAGCTGAGACACGTGGAAGGTGTTGTGAATCTGACTAACCTCCTCAGGAAGCTCTAAGCGATAGGCTACCTTGTCCACTCGGGCTATGATCCTGAACGGGCCTATAAATCGAGGCCCCAACTTGCCTCTCTTACGAAACCTGATAATCCCCTTCCAAGGTGACACCTTCAGCAAAACAAAATCCACCACCTGAAACTCCAGATCTGATCATCATCGATCAGCATAAGTCTTTTGACGGCTCTGCGCGATCCGTAACCAGTCGTGCACCTGCTGAATCAACCCGGTGGTCTTGAGTACCACCTCCGTGCTTCCCATCACACGATGACCAACCTCGTCCCAGCACACTGGGGTCCTGCACCTCCGACCATATAACATCTCGAATGGAGCTCGATCGATACTGGCATGATAACTGTTATTGTATGAGAACTCTGCCAGTGGGAGGTACGTATCCCAACTTCCTCCAAAATCCAGCACACACGCTTTCAGCATGTCCTCCAATGTCTGGATCGTCCTTTCACTCTGACCGTCAGTCTGAGGGTGATATGATGTACTGAAGTGTAGCTGAGTCCCCAGTTCCAAGTCATGCGTGGGGTAATTTGCCTCGTGAGGCTTCAACTGCCTCGAGGCATAAGCAATCATATGCCCTCTCTGCATCAATACTGCACCCAACCCTGATATCGATGCATCACAGTATACCACTAGATCATCCAACCCCTCAGGCAGTACTAGGACTGGAGCCTCACATAATCTCCGCCTCAGGGTCTCAAAAGTCCTCTGCTGATCCTCATCCCACCGGAAAGTCACATTCTTCTTGGTCAAACGGGTCAATGGCACAGCAATCTTGGAGAAATCCTGGATAAACCTCCGGTAGTAACCCGCTAAACCCAAGAAGCTACGAATCTCTGAGGCATTCCTCGGTACCTCCCATCGCATCACAACCTCCACCTTAGCTGGGTCGACCGAAATACCCTCTTGGTTGATGACATGCCCCAAAAACTGCACTTCCCGCAACCAGAAATCACATTTGGAGAACTTTGCATAAAGCTTCTCCGTCCTCAAAGTCTCCGGTACCTCCTTCAAGTGCTGCTCGTGCTGCTCCCTGGTTTTGGAGTAAACCAGGATATCATCAATAAAAATGATCACTGGCTGATCCAACATCGGCCTGCACACCCGGTTCATGAGGTCCATGAATGCTGCCGGGGAATTGGTGAGCCCAAATGGCATCACCACAAACTCATAATGCCCATAACGAGTCCTGAAATCTGTCTTCAGTATATCCTCGTCCCTAATCCTCATCTGATGATACCCAGACCGAAGATCAATCTTGGTAAACCAAGATGCACCCTGAAGTTGATCAAATAAGTCGTCGATCCTTGGCAAAGGATAGCGGTTTTTCACTGTCAGCTTGTTCAACTCCCTATAATCAATGCACATCATGTGCAATCCGTCCTTCTTTTTCACGAAAAGGATCGGTGTTCCCCATGGAGAACTGCTCGGACGGATGAACCCTCGGTCTAGTAGCTCTTGAAGCTGCGTAGATAACTCCTGCATCTCAGGTGGTGCCAACCGATACGGTGCCTTGGCTATCGAAGCGGCACCCGGCACCAATTCGATGCGAAACTCCACCTGCCTCTCCGGAGGCACCCCAGGCAACTCTTCAGGAAAAACGTCCCGAAAGTCCTGCACTATCGGCACACTGTCAATATCTGCTACCTCCTCTATTCGCGTGTCCGTAACATAAGCCAAAAATCCCGTGCAGCCCTGCTGCAAAAACCTCCTGGCCCTCGCGGCTGAACAGAGGGTCGGGCCCTGCGAGGCCCTCTCGCCCTGAATGGCCAGCTCTCCCCCCTTTGGGGTTCGAACCCGGACCAACTGTCGCCCATAATCGATCATGGCTCCGTTGGCCCCCAACCAGTCCATCCCAATGATCACCTTCAATCCTTGCAACGGTATGGGAACTAAATCAACGCGAAACCTCTCGCCATGTACATTCAGGATACAGTCCTGGTATACTCTCGCAGCACTCACAGTGCGATCATCTGCAATCTCCACCTCGAGCGGGGTATCCAGAGTCCCCGGCGCGTCTCAGAACTTCTTGCTAAGCGCAAGAGACTCGAACGATCGGGTAGCACCCGAATCAAATAAAACATGAGCCGACATACCATTGACCAAAAAAGTACCTATATAAAAAACATAATACATACATATAAGCATTTAACAATACAAGGTAGAGAAGAGTAGACACATACCAGCCATAACGTCTGGCGCTGCCCGAGCCTCCTCGGTAGTCAGCTGAAAAGCACAACTTTTTACCGATGGAGCTTCCGCCCTGACAGGGCGACCGTCAGTAATCCTCATAGTGGCGGGCGCGGGTGCCGCCACTGATCCTCCTCCTCCACCTTGCAACTTCGGAAAATCGGCCTTTTTATGGCCTGTCTGGTTGCAGTGAAAACATATCAAGCCTTTCTTGGGGCAATCCTTACTCATGTGGCCCTGCTGGCCACAAGAGTAACATCCCGATATCCCAGCTGTCCGACAAGTCCAACTATGAAACCTCCCGCACTTGGCACACCGGCCCCGACCCTGCTGGTCCCTACCCGAAGAATCGGAGGTCTTAGGCTTCTTAGCCTGAGCCCCTACTGCCTGTACCTGCTCAGTCTTCCGCTTTGTGCGGGACTCCAACTCCATCTCCCTCTCACGGGCCTTCTCCACCATCTCATTCAGGTTTTTGCACCCTGTAAAGCTCACAAATTCCCGAATATCATCCCTCAGCATGGAATGATATCTTGTCTGCCTCATATCCTCATCCGTAGCGTACTGTGGGACCAACAACGCTCGCTCCCGAAACTTGGCGGTGATTTCCGCCACGGTCTCGGTGGTCTGCTGAAGGTCATGAAACTCCCTCACAAGTCGTTGCACCTCGATAGGTGGTGCAAACTCCAAATCAAATCGCCGAACAAACTCAGCCCACGCCATCTCAGCCACTCCGGCTGGCCCCACCTGGCTAGTAACCTCGCCCCACCAATCTCGGGCCCTGTCCCTCAGCATACAGGAGGCAAATCCAACCTTTGCCTCCTCCGGCAAGAACTTGTGCGCTGGGCATTCTCAATGTCCGCTACCCAGCATCTGCTCACAATGGGATCCCTGACCCCCGAGAACTCTGGAGCTCCACATGCCTTGAACTCCCGAAACGAGGGAGTTCTGGCTCCACCCTGACCCGTAGAAACATCAGCCCTGAATGCCCTAAGCCTCTCTTCCATGATCTCCATCATGCCCTCCTTGATCGTCCCAAAGATGACTGGGGTAGCGTCAAGGATGCCCTTCGTAACCTCGGCCACAATCAACTCACGCAGCCTCTCGTCAATACCATCAGTAGGGCCGCCTGACCCAGCCCCAGACCCAGATCCCGATCCTGATCCCCCTGCTCCAAACCGCGTCATCACCATGCTGAGTTGAAATATCAAAACATAATGATCAGGATATCTATAACGAGGGTTCTTTCATACTGGTTTCCCTCCCCTTTGGAGCCCCAGGTAAAACATGGCTTTGGGTACAGGTCCTGTGCTTCCAGTAGTACGGGGCCAATACTACCTTCCACACCTACCTGTACCTTTTCCCACTGCTCTACCTAATGACTCCAATACAACCCAATACAATAACATAATCCACAACTAACACCCGAAACAAATCCTGGGCTGCCCTATGATTTTTCCTACCCATGACAATCAAACCCATCATAATAGGTTGCTTTTATGCATGCAAATTATACACAGAAAGAACCAAATAGACTTTCGAATAACAGATTCTACCCTAAGACCACATCCAAACAAGGAAAAGAAAATAAGGCCAAATCAATCATTCTGAGGCTATAAGCTCCTAGCCGTATATAATTCTAAAAGCATACACAAAGCAAGCTCCATATAAGCCATAAGACTCAAATATCAGTATAGCATGGCTATTCAAATTGGGAAACTAGTTACTTGGCTCGGCTGACCACGCGCGTTGCACTCTCATCTTTTGGGTTTCTTTTAATTCCTTTTTGGTTACTTTTGAAAACATTTTATCACCTTCTTAGTTTGAGTCCTGACACACCCGAGGATGTACCCGGATCCCTCAAACCAAGGCTCTGATACCAACTTGTAACGACCCAATTTTACAAAGAAAATTTTCATTATATTTTTTTTCCTTTTAAAACCAAAGCCAATACCCTAAACCATAAAATCCCAAAACATTTATTTTCAAATCAACATTCATTACTTCATTGTTTTCCTTTTTAAAACATCAGAGGGTCCCAAACACATCAAAAGAGAGATAGAGTACACGCCACGTCATCACGCCTTGCCCTTGCCCTTAGGCTCAGAAGTACCTGAAAGAAATCAACAACCTGTAAGCGAAATGCTTAGTGAGTTTCCCAGAGCATACGACACACGTTCGCATACATATATCCTGATAGCTAAAAATAAGCTATAAACATGCCACATAAACTATGTAATACAATTCAACAAGAGTGCCATGGGCTACCCCACATGGTCTTTACCTAGGACCGCCATGGGCTACCCCACATGGTCTTACATCCAATGCCATGGGCTACCCCACATGGTCTTTACCCAGGACTGCCATGGGCTACCCCACATGGTCTTATATCCAATGCCACGGGCTCCCCCCGGGGTCTTCCATACCAACATAATATCACACAACATATCAATTCATAAATGAATAACACACACATAACATGATCACATAATGGGCCGGCCTTGGTGCCGTAGACCCATAGGTATGGTGAGAAGACTCACCTCCGTCCAATGAATACAATTACTGCCCTCCCAATAATCCGCAACCTACCAAGCTGAATAATAACAATAATATATAATCAATGATAAGACCTTCAATTACCCAAGGAAAAGCCCAACCTTCAAACTCTACCCCCAAGGCCCAATTACCCCTTTATTGCAAATTGGACCCCAAAATCCAAGTCCAATATCCTTAATGGGCCCCTTGGCCCAATAAGGCCCAACCAATAAGTCCTTGGCCCAAACAGATGAAAAGGCCTCAATCTTACAGAGTCCAAACAAGCTCATCAGCCAAATGAGGCCCAAAGGCCCAAAACAGATTAGGGCCCATCTGAGCTGCGTACGTCCATCGTACCTCCATGGTACGCGCAACGTACTGAGGGTCTAGTGACTACGCGCTGCGTACAGACAGTTACGCCCAACGTACAATCGTATTAAGCACTTTTCCCATTAAGTGCTTAATGCTCGAATCTCTCACGTCCAAAAGCTAGATCTAAGATTGAAAAGATGTCCCAAGGCATAAAGTTGGCAACTTTATGCCCTTGCATGTCTCATACACTCCCAACCACCCCATTAAGACCTTTTCAAGGTCTTTTACCCAAGCATGAGGTCACAACTCTCATCAAACTTCCATTTTTATACTTCTAAATGACCAGGGGACCTCAGATCTGACTTTCATATCAAAAGGGAAGGCTTAACTCAACAAAAGAGGTCCAAAGTTCATAAAAGGGACAAACCACCAAAACCCTAGCTAGGTCTAAAGATTAGAAAGGAAAGATGCAAGCTTTTTACCTCCAGAAGCTTTGCAAGATGCTTTTGGTGCAGGATCTTGAAGCACCCTCTTGATCCAAGCTTGCTTGACCACCCCTTCTTCTTGAAATACACACAAAAAGGCCACAAATGCACTCTTTAAGGCCTAAGAATGATCTCACAAGGTTTCCAGGAGTATATAGACGTTCTAGGGCTGTGGAGGCTCTCTAGGTTTTAGTCCAAGGGACTTAAAGTTGTTTAAATAGGCCTCAAGCCCGGAAAAATTAGGGTTTGCGTCCCTGTCGCGTACGCCCCGCGTAACTCAAGGTACGCCCGGCGTACCTTGAATTCCCCGCGACCATTTTTATGCGGTACGCTAAGCGTACACTTAAGTACGCCCAGTGTACTTAAGGGACCAATAATGCAAACTTATCATTTTTTAGGGTTTCAGGACATACGAGAATTTTGGATGTTACATTTTTGCTTTCCGGAGTAACTATCCCGGGATACATCATGGATAGATCGCTGAACCTGGAGGTATAAGACTGGATGTCAGAGCCTATCATTTTGAGACCCCAAAGTTCTTCTTCCAACTTCTATATCTCGCCCCTTGGGCAATACTCCTTCATTAACATGGTTTTCAGGTCTTCCTATGTTATCGAATTAGGCACCGGTAGTGTCAATGCTTTGTCGTGGCCGTTCCACCAGGTAAGGGCCCTTTCAGAGAATGTGCATGCTACAAATTTGACCTTGCTTGCTTCAGGGCATGCACATATTTCGAAGATGGATTCGGTTTTCTCGAACCATTGCAGCAATGGTATGACACCTCCGCTTCCGTTGAAGGTTTTGGGTCTGGCATTAGTAAAGTCCTTGTAGGTACACTCTTTCGAGCGTCCCTGACTGTCCCCGTGGTTAGAATTTGTGGCACCATTACCCACACTACCCACATTATTGGTGCTGATTTGCGACATTGCGGCTGCTACTGCGGCTGTTACAGCAGCCTGGAACATTACTGGGTCGAACTAAGGGGGTGGTGGCGGTGGCGTTGCTGCAGTCCCTGCGGTGTTGGCATGTCTAGGATTTCTACGAGGTGGCATCTTCTGCCATATCAAGAATGAAAAGACAATAAGTCTTTGATAACACTCACAAGTCGAGAGTTAAAACTAAACATTATTAGTTCTTTATATGCATCATGATTTCGACTTGTAAAGATATTGTAAGAATCCATTCATAGTAGAGGTCTATAGATAATGAAATATAGACTTTATGAATTTTGATAGTTTTGATTCACATGAAAAGTCTATGATAGAATCCATACCAGGCCCATCCAACAATCGTTTGATGTATAATATTTACATATAATTAAGATTAAATAAACTTTCGAATCTAATGGGTCTGTCCTGGGCCCACAACCAAACAAGGAATAGGATCCAAGGCGGAACCACCATTTCTAGGTCGACATGGTCTTAGTTATACATATAACTTTGATTTATACATCAAGCAATCATAGATTGACCACCCGTAAATTTAATCTGAAAAAAAAATCCATGTTATGAACACCCAATAAAACAAATAGCGAGTCAATTTCATTGATATAACTTGGTATACAATATTTTGGGAAAATTTGACCCTATGAGGGGTCTATGCTACATCAATGTATGGAAAAATTTTGACCGCCTAACAAATCCCGGAAGTGTAAACACTTAAATCGCGAGATCGGACATGAAATACTAGAAAATATTGGTAATATTTATCCGCAAAACTAGATTAAACTGAAGCGAGCAGCGCAAACACTACTTGCGGCGATTGAAGCTCTGAGGATCACGAAGTTCCTCGTTTCCCTCATTTCAGCTCTGGATTCTGCCGCTTGGCGTTCTGCTTCTGCCAGACATCCTTCTAAAGTGGCTCGATGTTCTCGGAGCTCTTGTACTTCGGCTCGGGTTGCGGTCATTTCCCGTCGAAGAACCTCGGTGCGGTCTCGAGTCCGATCGTGGTCATCATCCAACCGGCGAAGACGAACGGAGTTGACTTGGCTGGTGGCACCAATTTCCATGAGGTGGTGGGTGTTTAGCCTTGTTTGCTGCTCGTGGCGTGTGACATAATGAACTATGATAGGAAGGGCTCTGTCGGCTGATCCTCCTCTTCTGAGGTCTTAAAAACCTTGTTGCATACCATAGGGGGGGACGTTGACCTTGGTCTCGGCTCCATCTATGTATATTTTCGGCCCATCAGGGCGTCAGGCCTTGGAAGTGTTGCGGAGGGATAGGGACAGGGTGTGGATTGTAGACTTCGGGTTCTGAGTCGGTTCCATCTGAGTCTTCTTCCTCTTTACCGTCTATTGATTCTTCTTCTTCCATGGGTTCTTCATCCTCCATGGGTTCTTCATCCTCCATGGGTTCTTCATCTTCCATGGTTTCCTCTTCGGAATCTTCCTCTGGGTCTTCCACAATCCAACCGGCATTCCCTTGGTTGGGGAAGTAGGGGTCACCCGACAAGTGAAATCCTGCCATTGCGCCTGTACGAGAATAGGGATAAGAGGAATATCGCGAGAAATTTTGGTATAAGAAGTTAGTTATCGCAATTTATAATGTGATTATTACGGTTTTTGTGTTAAAATACTCCTATAGTATTTTTTTTGATTTTCGAGGTTCTTGGTAAGTTGTAGACTTGTTGCTCATCATGATTCTTCTTCGGCATACGTTGATGCTCATCATGATTCTTCTTGGGCATACGTTGATAATACCTTGGCTAAATATAGTTGATCAGACTATATTTATCCAAGATCTGACTACATACCCCGAAGCTAGATCATGGTGTCCAACTTGTCTCAATACTTTATGTTATTGCCAATATGATACTGAATTAATGAGTGCGATTGTACGTATATTTTTATAAAAATACTAATTTTTATTTTTAAAGTATTTTTTTGAAAAGCTACGTCAGAGAATTTTGTCCCGTTGTATTTATAGTTTGTATATCTTATGTGGTTCGATATAGTTAGTTTACTATAAACAAAGATCTGATACCAATCTGTCACACCCCCAAACCGGAACGGCGGAAACGTTCAGGGGCGGAGGACGTCATGCTCAGTATCATAACCATAGTGAAGAAAGTAAACACAACCATCATAAATATAATTTAAAAGGTTACATCGTTGCAAAAATACATGTTTCCAAATAAATTACATATGACGTCACAATAGTACAAAAAAGTCTGCGTCTTAGCGTCTTGCCTTCAAAATCTTGTGGTTACCTGTATTACTAATACTTGAGAATACAAGTTGTTTTTGAAAGAGTATCATCATTAAAGCTGGTGAGTTCATAAGCGATTTATGAATGAAAAAGGAATGTTGTTCCTTAGAGTTTGTTACAAGTTTGTTTCCAGAAAATCCATTATTTTCTAAAAGGTTTATTGTAGTCTTGACTGAACTAAGACTTAGTATATGTAAGTAAATCGTCATACTTATGTGTGGTTTTATATTTAAATAAAACTCCTTTTTGTGAGATTCTTAAATCCCCGTGAACTGTGTGTTTTGTTAATTCCCCATGTGAGTTGTCATAACCATGCTAAAACTCGCAGACCTCGTACTCGACGTTCTTCAGGCGTCAGAATGTTATGACACTTGTCACCCCAGACCTACCGGTCTAGCTGTTGCAAGCAGCTTAGGTGCGGGTTTATCAGACCCAATATAGATCTATACACAACTATCATGCTCTCCCTACAAGAGATTCTAGTTATAACTACATGACTTTTCTGTGGTACTTAAGAGTACCCTGAAGGTGAATGTCTCACAATTTCATTCATTAACAAGTTCACGTAGTTTGTAATGAAATACCGTTTTGTAAATCGATTGTATTACCGTTTCTTTGTTAAACGAGGTGTTCAAACTATACATATTATAGTTTATCAAGAGTGTTTTATGATTTAATGAAACCTTGATATGCATGACTTTGTATTTCAATAAAAATGACATCGAAAATACTATGTGTAAATCTTACACACCTTGCTCAACATGTTACAAGGTGTGAATAACTCTTAAACTTGTTTTGATCGTTTTACCTTTAACTGTCCCTGTTTTAGAATATTTATAGAAAAATCATCGTAAGTCGAAAACTGAATCCGTAAACTCTGAGAGTTTCGAAAAAGAGTCTACGGTGTTCATAAATGTTCATATAATTTTTGGCTGTCTCAAACCAGTGTGAAAACGTTCATCTTCACAGCCTGGTCCGATTTTGTTGCTGCGGTGATAGGCAGTTTTGTAAAAATCTCCATAAATTCTAGAACAATCATATAAATGCGTGCGAGTAGTCCTTAGAAAGGTAGAAACCTGAACTACTTGCCTATTATACATTTTTGAAAAATATTAAGTTTAAGTCGGGTAAAATAGTTCATGAACAGGTCACAACTTTTCTGTTGTAAGCTGTCACGTTAAGTTTTAAATATGTTTTGGTGTTTTAACTTGTATTCCCCCTGTCACACCCCAAAACTGGAACGGCGGAAACGTTCGGGGGTGGAGGACGTCATGTACAGTATCACAACAATGAATAGTAGTAAACAAGCAACAACATCATCCATTGCATTAATAATATAATTTTAATACAAGTGTGTTCTGTTAAGTTTAATAGACACCAAAAATATGAAACAAAATAAAAGATGAGTCTTGAACGAGCTCCATCTTCTCAAAACCTGGCACCGGTACCTGTCTACTGGTGACCTGAGAATACAAGTTATTTTGAAAGAGTTTATCAGCTTTAAAGCTGGTGAGATCATAAGTATTTTAGTGTTATTGCTTGTATGAAAGTTGTCACACCCCAAAACCAAGAACGGCGGAAACGTTCAGGGGTGGAGGACGTCATGTAAAGTATCATAACAGTGCAAAGTGGTAAACAAGCAACAACATCATCCATTGCATTAAAAGTAAAGTTTTAATACATGAGTGTTCTTTCATTGTAATAAGACACCAAAATATGTAATCAAAATAAAAGACGAGTCTTGTCTGTGCTCTGTCTTCTCAAAACCTGGTCATCGTACCTGTCTACTGGTGACCTGAGAATACAAGTTATTTTGAAAGCACAGATCAGCATAAAGCTGGTGAATTCATAAGTATTATGGTGTCATTGATTCGAAAAGCTGTTATGAAAGACTTGTAAATGTTTAATAAAACATTTAGTATAAGTGTGAAAACCCTAGAAAATCCCATATTTCCTACTAGTATAAAAAGTAGTCTTCTACCAAGACCCGAATGCTTTGAAGGTTTGCATTTCTGTATCAATGAAGATTTTTCCCTGTACAACTATTATTATAAAAATATAGTCTACCTCATCGTTTATGTGAATGTGTCACAAAATAAAAGTAATAGGGAAAATTATATAATCATTGAAATCGTATCCTTTTGCCTTAGGATAAACACGGCATGGAAACTCGCCGAACAGTACAACCGAGAACATCCGTCGATGAACAGGTCCCGCTGTAGCTAGCAGCCAGGTATAGGATGGTCAGTCCCGTAATGTATATATATATCGTATCTCTCTCTGTATAGTATATAGTATTTCTCTCCGGAAACATGTAATAGTATCTCTTCATATAGTAGTATAGACTCATGAATGAACTGACTCTTGTGTAATTCCTTGTAATAGGAATAGTAATTTGTATCCCCTAAACTATACCTATAATAGTTTACTGGAATGTAAATTGAATGTCCAAGTAGGTTTACACACCCTTGCTACACAAGAGTGTTGGAACTGAAGAAAGAATGAAAGCTCTCATATCAATACATATATACATGAAACATAAGTGTATAGATATGGTTTTTAACAGTAAATTGAAAGAGGTTTTGTAAAACATTTAAGAGTTTTGAACAATAAATAATAATGACTTGAAGTTAGTTTATAAAATAATTCAAAAGTAATTTGTTGATAACAAAGTAAAAATAACTGATAAGCATTGTGTTTATCACATTTTGAAGTATGTGAAATCAGTTGTTTGAAAACACAGTTATAAATCACATGTGATTGATTCTATAACTTCCTCTTTTCTACCTGTATTCCCCCCCATGAAAGCATTTAAAATCATTTAAAAGATTGATTAAGGGGGTATGAACTCACCCGTAGTGGGTGGTTTGGATGAACGGATGATGTAGGATGTTAGGTGTCAAGTGAAGACTTGTACACACACAATGATCCTAGTTAACATATAATCACACATATATGCATCCAATTAGTCATTTAAACAACTAATTAACCATGTTAAGACATCCTAAGACATGTAAAACACTTGATTTAAGTGTTACAAGTACTAAGGATTACATCTAAGTGTTGTAGGACCTTGAAATTGAGTTTAGGGTTCATGGGTAAACTCCTTTGGAGTTTACGGTTTTGTGACCAACTCTTATTGAGTTTACGGCCATAAACCCATAACTCATTGAGTTTACGGTCTTAAACCCATGAGTTTACGGCCGTAAACTCATGGTACTTGACCATTTTGTGTTTTGAAGCCATTAAGATCATAAGAAGCATTCCTACTTCATGTTTAAGCCTTAGGAAGAGATTAGGGCACCATTTCACTCCTTTAGGGAGTTTACGGTCCTTGGACCACTTCTCCTTGGGTTTACGGCCATAAACGCAAATGGTTTATGGTCTTTTGATGTTTTCAAGTACTAAGCACATCAAGGAAGGGGTCTAGGCTAGTTTCCAAGGCTTGGTAAGGGACTAGGGCCACTTTGGCCCCTTTGTTAGGGTTTACGGTCCAAGAACATATTGGATTGTAAACACCCTTGATCTTGTTTCTTGGGTGTTTTCTTGATGATTAGAAGTGTAACAAGTCTTATAATACACTAGGGTAAGAGTACTTACAAGGTAGAAGCTTGAAAAGGTGCTAAAAGTCCAAGAACACTAGTGTGTGTTCTTGGTGTTCTTGGTGAAACTTGAAGATCCACACTTTTGGAATGATTTCACGGATGGAATCATGTAATATCACTAGATTAAGTAGGATATCAAATTTTTAGGGATAGAAACACTTACAAAGTTGAAGATCAAGAAGAAAAATCGGATGATACTTGAGAGGATTTGCGTTCTAGCTTTGACATTGTGAAAAAGTGTTAAAAATGGCTAAGTGCCATATTTATACTCTTGGGGTTTACGGCCGTAAACACCTTGTTTAGGCCGTAAACTCCAAACTCTTGGAGTTTTGGGACATTATTGCTACACAATAAAGCCTAGGGCATCCTCTCTCCTGTTATCTCCTGAAGTACTAACTTTTAAAACACTCAAACTTTTTCCAAAAAGCTTGAAAGTTAGTAGAAACTGTTCTGACTTCTATTGAATCGAATGGTTGTACAGAATAGAAATTTCGGGTTGTCACATCATCCCCCCGTTAGAAGGAATTTCGTCCCGAAATTAGAGTTTAAGCAAAATAGTAGTTACAAATAACTAAGTAAAAAGACGAGGATATTTCAGTTTCATCTGATCCTCTCGCTCCCAAGTGAATTCAGGTCCTCGCTTGGCGTTCCAGCGAACCTTCACTATCGGGATGCGGCTTTGTTTCGTTTGCTTGACCTCCCGGTCCATGATTTCTACTGGTTCTTCCATGAGGTTGAGGCTCTCGTTGATCTCGATCTCGTCGAGTGGGATTACAAGAGTCTCGTCGGCCAGACACTTTTTCAAGTTCGAGACGTGGAAAGTAGAATGTACGTTACTGAGTTCGCACGGTAAGTTAAGTTTGTAAGCTACAGGACCGATTCTAGCGAGAATCTCGAAAGGCCCTATGTATCTTGGATTTAGCTTTCCATGCTTTCCAAAGCGTATCAAGCCCTTCCAGGGTGAGACCTTCAATAGAACACGGTCGCCCACCTGGAATTCCAACGGTTTCCTTTGCTTATCAGCATAGCTTTTCTGTCGGTCTCTAGAGGCTTTCAATCGTTCACGAATCTGAACGATCTTCTTTATCGTTTCCCGAATGATCTCCGGACCCGTGAGAGTGCTTTCAGGAAATCGTCCTTTAGCTAACTGGGTATCACCCACCTCAGCCCAGCACAGAGGGGATCTGCACTTTCGGACATAGAGGGCTTCGAATGGAGCAGCCTTTATGCTCGTGTGATAACTGTTGTTGTAGGAAAATTCGACAAGGGGTAAATGAGTATCCCATGCCTTCCCAAAGTCGATCACACAGGCTCGCAACATATCTTCCAAGGTTTGGATAGTTCTCTCACTTTGTCCGTCGGTCTGTGGATGGTAGGCTGTACTCATGTCCAACCTAGTTCCTAGGGAACTTTGTAGCAACTGGCAGAACCTCGAAGTGAATCTACTATCTCTGTCCGAGATAATGGATATGGGAACACCAGGCAGTTGTACAATCTCCCGAATGTAGGTTCTTGTAAGCTTCTCCATCTTGTCCGTTTCTTTGATAGGCAGGAAGTGTGCGGACTTGGTCAATCTGTCGACGATGACCCATATGGTATCAAGTCCACCCGTTGTCTTGGGTAACTTGGTTATGAAGTCCATAGTGATCCGCTCCCACTTCCATTCAGGTACCTCCGGCTGTTGTAGAAGGCCGGAGGGTTTCTGGTATTCGACCTTGACCTTGGCGCAAGTAAGGCATTTACTTACGAAGGTAGCAATCTCTGCTTTCATGTTAGGCCACCAGTATAGCTTTTTAAGATCCAGATACATCTTATCTGAACCTGGGTGGACGGAATAACGAGTGTTGTGTGCCTCGGTCATGACTAAGTCTCTGAAGCCACCGTGTTTCGTTGTCCAGATCCGATCCATGAGGTATAAGGCTCCTCCACCCTTAACGTCCAAATTCTTATCCATCCCTCTTAGGGTTTCACTCGCCACATTTTCAGGTTTCAAAGCGTTGAGCTGAGCCTCCTTAATTTGTGTGGACAAGTGTGAATGGATAGTCATAGTCATTGATTTGACTCTACGACCAGAGTATTCTTTCCGACCTAGGGCGTCGACTACTACGTTGGCTTTACCTGGATGATAACGAATTTCACATTCGTAATCACTGAGTAGCTCGACCCACTGTCGTTGTCTCATGTTGAGCTCCTTCTGGTCGAATATATGTTGTAAGCTTTTGTGGTCTGTAAAGATAGTACTTTTTGTACCATACAGGTAGTGTCTCCAGATCTTCAGAGCAAAGACAATTGCTCCTAGTTCAAGATCGTGGGTGGTGTAGTTGACCTCGTGTGTCTTCAGCTGTCTCGAGGCATAGGCAATGACCTTACCTCGTTTAATCAGAACACCGCCGAGCCCTTGATTTGAAGCATCGCAATAGACAACGAAGTCTTCTATCCCTTCGGGGAGGGATAGTATTGGTGCGGTGCACAAGGCTTGCTTGAGCGTTTGGAATGCTCTATCTTGCTTCTCTTCGCAGTCAAAGGCCACGCCCTTCTGGGTCAGTATTGTAAGAGGTTTCGCAATTCGGGAGAAGTTCTGAATGAACCTGCGATAGTAGCCAGCGACACCTAGAAATTGACGAATTTCTGTAGGTGTCTTCGGTGCTGACCAGTTCTCAATGGCCTTGATTTTGAAAGGGTCCACGTGAATTCCCTCTTCACTAACTACATGGCCCAAGAATTCGACTCTTCGAATCCAAAATTTGCACTTGGAGAACTTCTCATAGAGCTTCTCCGATCGCAATGTTTCTAAGACTTGACGAAGATGTTGACTATGTTCCTCCTTACTACGAGAGTAGATGAATATGTCATCGATGAAGACGTTGACGAACTGTCCAAGTAAGGACGACACACCCTATTCATTAAATCCATGAATACTGCGGGCGCGTTAGTTAATCCGAATGACATCACTACGAATTCGTAGTGCCCATAACGAGTTTGGAAGGCTGTCTTGGGAACATCATCCTCTAACACTCGTAGTTGGTGGTACCCGGATCGTAGGTCTATCTTCGAGAAGTAGTTGGCTCTTTGAAGTTGATCAAATAAATCGTCAATGCGGGGTAATGGATAACGATTCTTAATGGTAAGCTTGTTGAGTTCCCTATAGTCGATGCACATACGAAACGATCCGTCTTTCTTCTTGGCGAACAAGACCAGTGCTCCCCATGGTAAGAAGCTTGGCCTAATGAATCCCTTCTGAAGAAGTTCGTTAAGCTGACTGGAAGTTCCTGCATCTCCGCTGGTGCCAGACGATATGGAGATTTGGTTACTGGAGTAGCCCCTGGCACTAAGTCGATTCTGAACTCGACTTGGCGTTGTGGTGGTAATCCTGGAAGTTCTTCTGGAAAGATGTCGAGAAAGTCGCGTACCTTTGGGATGTTCTGAATATCTTTCACTTCTTGACTCGTATCGACCATGTGTGCGAGGAATGCATGATATTCCTTTCGCAAGCACTTCTGAGCTTGTATGCACGAAATGATACGAAGGCTCGTACTAGGTTTGTCGCCATAGATAACTAGGGTTTCGCTGTTAGGGAGGTTAAGACGAACTGCTTTTTCAAAGCACAAGATGTCGACGCGATGAAGAATCAACCAATCCATGCCGATAATGACGTCGAAACTTTTAATTGGGATCGGCATGAGGTTTATCTTGAAAGTATGGCCATCTAAAGTTAGAGTACAACCTACGTATGTGCAGTTAGTACTTTCCGTTTTCCCGTTTTCCATTTATACAGTGAAAGATTTATCTAGTGCACGCTGTTTTTGTTTAAGCAAGTGTGCAAATTTCTGGTTTACGAAACTTTTCTCCGCTCCACTGTCGAAAAGTATGCAAGCATATGAGTTATCGAGGAGAAACGTACCAGTAACTATTGTAGGATCAGCTACGGCTTCCTCGTGGCCTATGGCCAGAACTCTTCCTACTCCGCCAGTTATCCCCGCCTTAGGACAGTTCCTCTTGTAGTGGCCCACTTCGCCACAACCGTAGCAAGCTTGGCCCACACCGGCGTTAGGAACTTGAGCGGTCGGCCTTGATGGAGTCTTGTAGAAACGGGCAGTATGCCCCCTTTTGTTGCAGTTGGTGCACTGCATTTCCCGACAAGGTCCGTTGTGATGGAAGGTGCATTTGTTGCACTTCGGAAGATTACCAGCATAAGGCTTCGCTGGTAGGGGATTAGCAAGGACAACATGAGTTACCGTAGCAGCATTGATTGTAACTAGTTGTTGTCTCTTTGAGGATTCTTGCAGAGTCCCGCTTTTCCTCTTGTTCCACCCCTTTTTCTTGTTGTTGTTGTTGTTTCCCTTTTGTTGCTCGGGTGTCGAAATCGCTGGGTTCTGGTAGTTTCCGTGATCTATAAGAGATTGTGCCAGCTCTTTAGCGCTGTCAAAAGTAACAGGCCTTGATGCTAACACACTTGACTGGATCTGGGGCGACAGTCCCCAAATATATCTCTCTATTTTCTTGATCTATAGAGTAACCATATCAGGGCAAAGAATTGCCAGATCACAGAATCTATTAGTATAGGTTGATATGTCAGAACCAACCACTACAAGACCCCATAGTTCCTGCTCGAGTTTTTGAATTTCCCCTCGTAGACAGTACTCTCTCATCAGCATGGCCTTCAAGTTCTCCCAGCTTATCGAATTTGCCACTATTAGGTTCAGTGACTTAACGTGGCCATTCCACCAAGTTAAAGCCCTGTCAGAAAAGGTACAAGTAGCAAACTTGACCTTATTGTTCTCTGGGCAGGCGCAGATTTCAAACACTGCTTCTGTCTTTTCGATCCACTGCCTTAAGATCATAACCCCTCCAGTTCCATTGAAATTTCTGGGTTTGACATTCGTAAAATCCTTGTAGGTGCATTCCCGGGGGTGCCCATGGCTCTCGCCATGGTTAGAAATAGGTGCACCAGTTCCTGATCCACTAGGGACAGGAGTATTGATGTGTGACATGGCAGCCGCTACGGCCGTCGTGACAGCTGCTTGGAACATAGCACCGTCGAATAGAGGAGGTGGTGGAGGTGGTGGTATCAGTGTTTCGTTATTATTGTTACGCCTCGGATTTCTGCGAGGAGGCATCTTTTAACTATAAGTTTAGAAAGATGAAGATATTGATAAGAATTTAATAGAAAAGTTGATGAAAATGACTCATGGACTAACTCTTCATAGCCCAACAGCACGATTGAATGTAGATCTAGAACTAACAGATGATAGCATTTGGATAATAATTTCCATGAGATTAGGTACCTGTCAATATTACTGAAATTACAGATGTAACAAGTTCGGGAAAAATGGCCTAGTAGGAGGCCTTACATCAACCAAGATGGGAAAATTTTGACAGGACTACGACCTAATCAAGACCTAACAGGTCTAAGATTTACAAAGATAGGAAATTAGACCAAAGTTTTACATAACTAGGTTATATCCAAAAGAGAAGTTGATGACATTCTATCGGCGACGAGAACTACTAGAGTGAGTTCTTGATTCCGACAGAAGGCGTTCTATGTCCCTCACATGCCTGTCAGATCTTACTTGCTGAGCTCAAAGTTCCCTGACTTCAGCTTGGGTTCCAGCAAGTTCTCTCTGCAGAGCTGCATTGTGGACCAGAGTCCTTCCATGAGCAGACTCTAGTTGGCAAATGCGGACTGTGTTAACACCAGAGTTGGCGTCAATCTCCATGACTCGGTCGATAGCGGCTCGACCCTGTTCAGTGTTCCGGGAAATCCTACGAACCACGATGGGTAGGACCCTGTCAGCCGAACCTCCCTCAGTGAGGTTGTAGAAGCTTCTGTCTCCATTGTAGGGGATGGGTTGACTCTGTTCCTGACTCCATCTATTCAAGTTTGTGGCCCACAGAGGTGTTGGTCCTTGAAATGCTGGACAAGGGTTTGGGTCATGAGCAGCTGGGGGTAGATTGTTGACTTCTGGTTCTGAGTCAGAACTATCAGAAAAGCCTTAAGCTTCGTGATCATCCAAAGGAATTGGGTGATCATTCTATGGCTCTTCTCCGAGCCACCCAACATTGCCGTGGTTAGGGTAGTACGGGTCGCCGTGGGGATGGAATCCAGCCATGATATCTACGCGAGAAAAGGGATATAAGAAGAAATTTATAGACGTACTAACTAAGATAATTATAAGATGATCTTTATCAGTTACTTCAATACTTGTTTAGTGCATACCAGTTATATGTACTCAGGATAGGATAGACCTTCGAATAAGTGACCCTAACTCTAAGCCCACAACCAAACAAGCAACAAGAAGTAAAGCAAAGATTCACAGATTCTAAGTGTATGACGTCCTAGGTGCATATAACCTTAGTGTATCCACTCATCAACTATTGACCTACTGATAAAGACCTTTTTAGTTCTCAGATAAGTAATTATAGTAACACCAAATACCCCTATGGTATTTCATTGTGGTAATGTTGGTAAGTTTTTAGACTTGTTTCCATATCACAACCATTCTTGGGCATATGCTAATCACTCCTCGGACCAGCATAGTTGATCAGGCTATGCCACTCCCAGGACTGACCATATATCTCCGAGCTTACTTGTGATATTCAACAATCGTAATACTTTTGTTCTTGTCATTGTGATACTGATTTTAGTATGAATGCAGGCATGTATACTTAGTTAAATATTTTAATATTTAAAAGTATAAACTCTTGGTCAGAGTATTTTAATCCCATTGTATTTATAGTTAGTATATCTTTTATGGGTTGATATACTCAATTCACTATAAACAAAGCTCTGATACCAATCTGTCACACCCCAAAACCAAGAACGGCGGAAACGTTCAGGGGTGGAGGACGTCATGTAAAGTATCATAACAGTGCAAAGTGGTAAACAAGCAACAACATCATCCATTGCATTAAAAGTAAAGTTTTAATACATGAGTGTTCTTTCATTGTAATAAGACACCAACATATGTAATCAAACTAAAAGACGAGTCTTGTCTGTGCTCCGTCTTCTCAAAACCTGGTCATCATACCTGTCTACTGGTGACCTAAGAATACAAGTTATTTTGAAAGCGTAGATCAGCATAAAGCTGGTGAATTCATAAGTATTATGGTGTCATTGATTCGAAAAGCTGTTATGGAAGACTTGTAAATGTTTAATAAAACATTTAGTATAAGTGTGAAAACCCTAGAAAATCCCATATTTCCTACTAGTATAAAAAGTAGTCTTCTACCAAGACCCGAATGATTTGAAGGTTTGCATTTCTGTATCAATGAAGATTTTTCCCTGTACAACTATTATTATAAAAATATAGTCTACCTCATCGTTTATGTGAATGTGTCACAAAATAAAAGTAATAGGGAAAATTATATAATCATTGAAATCGTATCCTTTTGCCTTAGGATAAACACGACATGGAAACTCGCCGAACAGTACAACCGAGAACATCCGTCGATGAACAGGTCCCGCTGTAGCTAGCAGCCAGGTATAGGATGGTCAGTCCCGTAATGTATATATATATCGTATCTCTCTCTGTATAGTATATAGTATTTCTCTCCTGAAACATGTAATAGTATCTCTTCATATAGTAGTATAGACTCATGAATGAACTGACTCTTGTGTAATTCCTTGTAATAGGAATAGTAATTTGTATTCCCTAAACTATACCTATAATAGTTTACTGGAATGTAAATTGAATGTCCAAGTAGGTTTACACACCCTTGCTACACAAGAGTGTTGGAACTGAAGAAAGAATGAAAGCTCTCATATCAATACATATATACATGAAACATAAGTGTATAGATATGGTTTTTAACAGTAAATTGAAAGAGGTTTTGTAAAACATTTAAGAGTTTTGAACAATAAATAATAATGACTTGAAGTCAGTTTATAAAATAATTCAAAAGTAATTTGTTGATAACAAAGTAAAAATAACTGATAAGCATTGTGTTTATCACATTTTGAAGTATGTGAAATCAGTTGTTTGAAAACACAGTTATAAATAACATGTGATTGATTCTATAACTTCCTGTTTTCTACTTGTATCCCCCCCATGAAAGCATTTAAAATCATTTAAAAGATTGATTAAGGGGGTATGAACTCACCTGTAGTGGGTGGTTTGGATGAACGGATGATGTAGGATGTTAGGTGTCAAGTGAAGACTTGTACACACACAATGATCCTAGTTAACATATAATACACATATATGCATCCAATTAGTCATTTAAACAACTAATTAACCATGTTAAGACATCTTAAGACATGTAAAACACTTGATTTAAGTGTTACAAGTACTAAGGATTGCATCTAAGCGTTGTAGGACCTTGTAATTGAGTTTAGGGTTCAATGGTGAACTCCTTTGGAGTTTACGGTTTTGTGACCAACTCTTATTGAGTTTACGGTCGTAAACCCATAACTCATTGACTTTACGGTTGTAAACCCATGAGTTTACGACCGTAAAGTCATGGTACTTGACCATTTTGTGTTTTGAAGCCATTAAGATCATAAGAAGCATTCCTACTTCATGTTTAAGCCTTAGGAAGAGATTAGGGCACCATTTCACTCCTTTAGGGAGTTTACAGTCCTTTAGGGATAGAAACACTTACAAAGTTGAAGATCAAGAAGAAAAATCGGATGATACTTGAGAGGATTTGAGTTCTAGCTTTGAAATTGTGAAAAAGTGTTAAAAATGGCTAAGTGCCATATTTATACTCTTGGGGTTTACGGTCGTAAACACCTTGTTTAGGCCGTAAACTCCAAACTCTTGGAGTTTTGGGAAATTATTGCTACACAGTAAACCCTAGGGCATCCTCTCTCATGTTATCTCCTGAAGTACTAACTTTTAAAACACTCAAACTTTTTCCAAAAAACTTGAAAGTTAGTAGAAACTGTTCTGACTTCTATTGAATCGAATGGTTGTACAGAATAGAAATTTCGGGTTGTCACAAAAGTGTTTGTAAGTATGTGATGTATAAGTTTGTAATTGTTTGTAAATGTTTGAACTCTCCTAGAAAACCCTATGTTTTCTACTAAAAGTAGCCTTCTACTAAGGCATCAAATGTTTGCATGAAAATGTTTGTAATTGTTTGTAAATGTTTGAAGTCTCCTAGAAAACCCTATGTTTTCTACTAAAAGTAGCCTTCTACCAAGGCATCAAATGTTTGTATGAAAATGTTTGTAATTGTTTGTAAATGTTTGTAAATGTTTGTAAATGTTTCAATCTCCTAGAAAACCCTATGTTTTCTACTAAAAGTAGCCTTCTACCAAGGCATCAAATGTTTGTATGTGTATCTCTTATAAGAGTATGTATTTTCCCAATTCTAACTATCATTAACCAACAATATAGTTTTTACATTACGGTTCATTGTGAGAAGATCACAAAGTGAATGCAATGGGGAAATAAAATAATACTGTAGTGTTGTATTAAGTAAATACTGCTGTACTAACTACTTTAAACCAATTGTTATTTAAAGTACCATGTGATATGCCTGTACCATACTACCGACTAAAAACACGACGATGAAAGACGTCGGATGAAATGACATTTGGCATCCGTAGACTTGCAAGTCCCACTGTAGCGAGCAGCAAGGTGTAGGATAGTCAATCCAGTATACATCTATACACAAACTCAACGCTCTCCACTTAAGGAGATTCTGGATACAAAACGAGCCATGACAGGTGATGTCATGCCCCGTTACGTGGCTCACATAATTGTTGTAGTGTTCTTGTATATGTATTGTATGTACTAGCTGTATTGTATGCTCTCTCTGTCTAGTATGTATGTATGTTCTCTCTGTTTCTCATAATAGTATGTTCTCTTGTATAATGTATAGTATGTACTAGCTGTATTGTATGTTCTCTCTCTGTCTAATATGTATGTATGTTCTCTCTGTATGTTATTGTTTGTTTCTCATCATAGTATTCTCTATCTGTATGTATTGACTCATGTATGAACTGACTCATTATATGTTTCACTGTTCTAGTAATAGTATTGTAACTTCCTAAACTATACCTATTATAGTTTACTAGTAATGTTGTTTGTATGTATGAACATGTTTGTATACCTTTGCTACCCAAAGGTATTGAACTGAATGAAGGAACTTTTATATCTATACACATATACATAATATATAACTAAGATTCAAACGACCTTCGGACAAATAACCGATACCCTAAGTCCATAACCAAACAAGGAACATGAAGCAAGGTGAGCTATCAGTCATAAGTCCTTTCAATCCCAGTTATATAACTATATCTATATAGATATACATTTGACAAAGTATAAGTTTAAAAGAGTTTAATAAAAGTATTTAACATGTAAAAGAGTTTGTAAAAACAGTTTGAAGTAGTTTGTTTGATAACACAGTTTGAAAAGTAAGAAATCCACTTGTTTGGTAGTTATTAATCACATGTGATTGATATAATAACTATAATAGTTCAACTTGTATTCCCCCCATAAAAGCATTTAAAATCATTTAAAAGGTTGATTAAGGGGTATGAACTCACCTGTAGTGAGTGGTTTGGATGAACGGTTGGTATAGGATGCTAAGTGTCAAGTGAAGACTTGAGCACACACATAGATCCTATTTAACATATAATAACACATATATGTATCCAATTAGTCATTTAACAACTAATTAACCAATTTAAGACACCCTAGGACATGGAAAACACTTTAATTCAAGTGCTAGAAGTACCAAGGATTGCATTTAAGGGTTGTATAGCCACTAAAAGGAGTTTTCGGTCCAAGTGGTATGTTCCTAGGAGTTTTCGATCCAAATGGTTTTCTGTCCAATGACCTTTCGACCCATATGGTTTTCGGTCCAATGACCTTTCGGTCATGGAGTTCTCGGTCTAAGGAGGTTCAACCGAAAACTCATCAAATCTTGTAAAAATGATGTTTTTCAAGGGTTATGCTCAATGGGATCGGCCTCTAGGGTTCATGCTTAGTCTTAGGAAGGTTTAAGGCTATAAGAACCCCCCTTAATGAGGGTTTTCGGTCTAAGGAGATGCACCAGACCGAAAACACCTATTGTTCTTGGGTAAATGATGATTTCAAGGCCCTAAATCAAGTATCCTTACTAGATAACAAGTATAGGAGATAGATACTTACAATATGGAAGAAAAGAAGGGTGTTTTCGGCCCAAAACACTAGTGTGTGTTCTTGGTGTTCTTGAAGAACACTTGAAGATCTAAGAAAATGGAATGATTTCATGGATGAAATCATGTAAGATCACTAGATAATTGAAGAGATCAACTAAACAAGGAAGGAAACACTTACAATCTTGAAGATCTTGACAAAAATTTCGGATGATACTTGAGAGAGAATTGTTCTTGACTTGGAAATGGGAAAATGACTAAAAATGACTAAGTGTCATTTATATACCCTTTAGGGTTTTCGGCCCTAACACTATTTTGGGCCGAAAACTCCAAACTCTTGGAGTTTTGTGATGTGAATGTTGCACAATTTATCCTAAAGTATACTTCCTCTAATTATCTCTTGAAGTACTAGTCTTTAGAACACTCAAACTGACTCCAAAAAGCTTAAATATTAGCAGAAGTAAATCTGACTTCTATTGAAGTGAATGGTTGTACAAGATAGAAATTTCGGGTTGTCACATCATCCCCCCGTTAGCAGGAATTTCGTCCCGAAATTAGAGTTTAAGCAAATAATTAGTTACAAATAACTAAGTAAAAAGATGAGGATATTTCAGTTTCATCTGATCCTCTCGCTCCCAAGTGAATTCAGGTCCTCGCTTGGCGTTCCAGCGAACCTTCACTATCGGGATACGACTTTGTTTTGTTTTCTTGACCTCCCGGTCCATGATATCTACAGGTTCTTCCGCGAAGTTGAGGCTCTCGTTGATTTCGATCTCGTCGAGTGGGATTAGAAGAGTCTCGTCGGACAGACACTTTTTCAAGTTCGAGACGTGGAAAGTAGAATGTACGTTACTGAGTTCACGAGGTAAGATAAGTTTGTAAGCTACAGGGCCGATTCTAGCGAGAATCTCGAAAGGCCCTATGTATCTTGGATTTAGCTTTCCACGCTTTCCGAAGCGTATCAAGCCTTTCCAGGGTGAGACCTTCAATAGAACACGGTCGCCCACCTGGAATTCCAACGGTTTCCTTCGTTTATCTGCGTAGCTTTTCTGTCGATCTCTAGAGGCTTTCAATCGTTCACGAATCTGAACGATCTTCTTTATCGTTTCCTGAATGATCTCCGGACCCGTGAGAGTGCTGTTAGGAACTTGTCCTTTAGCTAACTAGGTATCACCCACCTCAGCCCATCACAAAGGGGATCTGCACTTTCGGCCATAGAGGGCCTCGAATGGAGCAACCTTTATGCTCGTGTGATAACTGTTGTTGTAGGAAAATTCGACAAGGGGTAAATGAGTATCCCATGCCTTCCCAAAGTCGATCACACAGGCTCGCAACATATCTTCCAAGGTTTGGATAGTCCTCTCACTTTGTCCGTCGGTCTGTGGATGGTAGGCTGTACTCATGTCCAGCCTAGTCCCTAGGGAACTTTGTAGCGACTGCCAGAACCTCGAAGTGAATCTACTATCTCTGTCCGAGATAATGGATATGGGAACACCGTGCAGTCGTAAAATCTCCCGTATGTAGGTTCCTGTAAGCTTCTCCATCTTGTCTGTTTCTTTGATAGGCAGGAAGTGTGCGGACTTGGTCAATCTGTCGACGATGACCCATATGGTATCAAGTCCACCCGTTGTCTTGGGCAACTTGGTTACTGAAGTCCATAGTGATCCGCTCCTACTTCCATTTCGGTATCTCCGGTTGTTGTAGTAGACCTGAGGGTTTCTGGTATTCGACCTTGACCTTGGCGCAAGTAAGGCATTTACTCACGAAGGTAGCAATATCTGCTTTCATGTTAGGCCACCAGTATAGCTTTTTAATATCCAGATACATCTTATCTGAACCTGGGTGGACGGAATAACGAGTGTTGTGCGCCTCGGTCATGACCAAGTCTCTGAAACCACTGTGTTTCGGTGTCCAGATCCGATCCATGAAATATAAGGCTCCGCCACCTTTGACTTCCAAGTTCTTATCCATCCCTCTCAGGGATTCACTCGCCACATTTTCAGGTTTCAAAGCGTCGAGCTGAGCCTCCTTAATTTGCGTGGACAAGTGTGAATGGATAGTTATAGTCAATGATTTGACTCTACGACCAGAGTATTCTTTCCGACTTAGGGCGTCAGCTACTACGTTGGCTTTACCCGAATGATAACGAATTTCGCATTCGTAATCACTGAGTAGCTAGACCCACCGTCGTTGTCTCATGTTGAGCTCCTTCTGGTCGAATATATGTTGTAGGATTTTATGGTCTGTAAAAATAGTGCTTTTTGTACCATATAGGTAGTGTCTCTAGATCTTCAGAGCAAACACAACTGCTCCTAGCTCAAGATCGTGAGTGGTGTAGTTGACCTCGTGTGTCTTCAGATGTCTCGAGGCATAGGCGATGACCTTACCTCGTTGCATCAGAACACAGCCGAGCCGTTGATTTGACGCATCGAAATAGACAACGATGTCTTCTATCTATAATGACGTATATTTTCAAAACAATTTTTCATTTTTAAATCATACTTTCAATCACACGATAATCACAAACATAATGTATCCACTGTGTCATAACAAAACATGTCCCAGAATCTCAATAACATAAACTCCATAAGTGTGTACGGATCATGCCGGCGCCTTCCTGCGATCCTCGCTAGTACCTGAAACACATAACACAACAACTGTAAGCATAAATGCTTAGTGAGTTCCCCAATATACCACATACCACACATACGCCTTTCCAGGCCATAACTCTGTAGGATCTTCCGATCCATGAGTCTCAGGGGACTTCCGTCCCGAATCCTGGTAGACCTTCCGGTCCTACCCGTATCGACCTTCCGGTCCGTAACCTCCTGACCTTCCGGTCCATATCATCCTGACCTTCCGGTCCTTACCATACATAACATACATAGCACATACATATCACATAACCGCATATAGCACATACATCATAGCATACAAGACCTTCCGGTCACACATAGGTACCCTTCCAGGTACAGTATAGTGAGAAGACTCACCTCAATGAAGTCGGATAAACTCTCGTGCTCAACGTCCCGATTTAGCCTCCTCCTATTATTCAAATAACATCCCCGATCAATATTCTCTCAAAGTCTCATCCCTAAAGATTGGGTAGAAGACCATTCTATCCTCCCCTGAACTCTCTTGAATCAGTCTTGACCAGAACAATAAGGTCAACTAAAGTAAACGGTCAAACTTTGACCTGACTCGTCGAGTGCACAAGGGCGACTCGGTGAGTCCATGCGGGTCCTCTGAATCCTTTCAGTCTCTCTTGGCTCGTCGAGTCATCCTTCCACTCGACGGGTTACACCTGTCACGAATCGCGGGGCAACCCTGACTCGACGAGTTGCTTCCATGTTCTTACTCAAATGACCTTCTAAGGTCAGATCTGCTTCCCTAACTATCAGATCTACCCTTCAAGTGTTCAAATGTCACGTAAAGGTGCAACCTTTACGTGCATGCAACCCACATCAAGTCACAAGTGGAGAAATAACTCTAAAAATGGCATCCTAGTCCCCAATCTCTCATTTGCTTGCATAAAGCTGAGGGATAGTGACTCTATGGACCTCTCATGGTCTAGATCTGATGCTATTAACACAAAGGGGACCTCATACTCACTAGATCTTACATAAAATGGAGGTAAAAACCCTAAAATCATGAAATCTATCATATCAACATGAAATAGAAAGGATTATAGCTCCAGAGATGAACTCTCAAGATGATTAGCCCAGATCCAAGCCCCCTTGATGCTCTAGATGGGTGTTTCCTTCTTCCTTCTAGCAAAACTACACCAAAAGTGATGTATTAACCTCTTCTTGCTCTCAACTCTCCTACTGCTCTCTCTAGGGTTTCTCTGGGATGAAGTGGCCACAAATGGAGGCCATAAAGGCCTTTAAATAGGGAACAGGCCCGGGGATTTAGGGTTTCATTTAACAGCGCGGACTCGCCGAGTCCACGCATCGACTCGTCGAGTCCTTCATTAAATCAGACAAGAAATGCGCGATCCTACTCGGCGAGTCTGAGCGCCTACTTGCCGAGTCCCTCCCTAAAACTCAAGATAAATACTTAAAATAAGATACCTGGAAATCCGGATGTTACAATTCTCCCCCACTAGAATTAGACTTCGCCCTCAAAGTCTTTCTCGGCAAACAACTCTGGATGCTGCTCCCGCATCTCCAACTCCGGCTCCCAAGTCAGCTCGGACCCTCTCCGATGTTGCCACTGGACCTGAACCCGGGGCACCTCTTTGTTCCTCAAAACCTTGACTGAGACACCGGCCTCTCTACATAATTCAGGCTCGCATCCACCTGAATATCTCCCAATGGCACCACCGCCGACTCATCGGCTATACACTTCCTTAACTGAGACACGTGGAAGGTATCATGAATCTGGCTCAACTCCGCAGGTAGCTCAGACCGATATGCTACCCTGCCCACCCTCGCGGTCACCCTGAACAGACCGATGTATCGGGGCCCCAGCTTGCCCCTCTTCCTGAATCGGATCACTCCTTTCCAAGGAGACACTTTCAGGAGTACGAAGTCTCCCACCTGGAACTCAAGCTCGGATCGTCGCCTATCCGCATAACTCTTCTGACAACTCTGAGCCGTCAATAACCTCTGTCTAACCTGCTGTATCTGCTCTGTTGTCTGAAGCACTATCTCAGTGCTACCCATCACACCCTGCCCTACCTCTCCCCAGCAAATGGGAGTCCGACACCTCCTCCCATACAACAGCTCGAAGGGAGGCATGCCAATACTCGAATGGTGGCTGTTGTTGTAGGAAAACTCAGCCAACGGCAGATACGTGTCCCAACTTCCTCCGAAGTCCAACACACATGCTCGAAGCATGTCCTCGAGCGTCTAAATCGTCCGCTCACTCTGTCCGTCCATCTGGGGGTGGTAAGCGGTACTAAAATGCAGCCTCGTGCCCAACTCCTCGTAGAACTTCTTCCAGAACCTGGAAGTGAAACGTACATCTCGATCTGACACAATCGAGATCGGCACCCCATGCCGCGATAGCACCTCCCTCACATACAGCTCTGCCAGCCTCTCAGCAGAAGAGCTCTCACTGATAGCAAGAAAATGCGCGCTCTTCATCAGCCAGTCGACGATCACCCAAATTGTATCGACACCCCTTGCGGTCCTCGGCAATTTGGTGATGAAATCCATGGAAATATGTTCCCACTTCCACTGGGGAACCTCAAGCGGCTGCAACTTGCCATGCGGACGCTGGTGCTCGGCCTTAACCCTGCGATAGGTCAAGCACCTCTCAACAAACCATGCTACATCCCTCTTCATACAGGGCCACCAATAGTCCTTCTTTAGGTCTAACTACATCTTAGTGGCCCCGGGATGGATCGAGAACCTCGATCGGTGCGCCTCCTCCATCAAAGTGGTGCGCGTCCGGCCTGCATACGGCACCCAAATCCGACCCTGAAAGGTCATAAGCCCATGACTATCGGTAACAAACTCAGGTACCTGCCCAATCACCCGCTCTCTCTTGCGGTTCTCCGGTTTCACGGCCTCTGCCTGGGCCTCCCGAATGGTGTCCAACACCGGAGTCATCACTGTCAATCGCAAACAAGTGTCTCGAATCGGGGCACTCTCCGCCCTACGACTCAGCGCATCAGCTACAACATTAGCTTTGCCCGGGTGGTACAGGATCTCACAATCGTAATCCTTTACCATGTCCAACCATCTCCTCTGGCGCATATTCAGATTGGCTGATCCATCAAATACTTCAAGCTCTTATGGTCCGTATATATGGTACACCGAACCCCATACAAATAGTGACGCCAGATCTTGAGGGCGAACACCACTGCCCCCAATTCCAGATCGTGGGTGGGATATCTCGTCTCATGAGGCTTCAGCTGCCTCGATGCATACGCTATCACATGCCCCCTCTGCATAAGTACTGCACCCAACCCCGATATTGATGCGTCACAATACACCACAAAATCCTCCGTCCCCTCCGGGAGGGCTAACACAGGGGCTTCGCATAACTTCTGGCGAAGTGTCTCAAACGAGGTCTGCTGCTCCGGACCCCATGAAAAAGCAACACCCTTCTGGGTCAACCTGGTGAGAGGCACGGCGATCTTGGAGAAATCTCTGATAAATCTACGATAGTAGCCGGCCAATCCTAGAAAGCTCCTGATCTCGGTGGGTGATCTTGGCACCTCCCACCTCATAACCGCCTCAATCTTGGCCGGATCGGCCAAAATCCCATTCTGGTTGACGAGATGCCCCAAGAACTGGACCTCCCGTAACCAGAACTCACACTTGGAGAATTTGGCATAAAGCCTCTCCGTCCTCAATACCCGGAGGATATCTCTCAGATGCTCCTCGTGCTGCTCTCTAGACCTCGAATACACCAGTATATCGTCGATGAACACGATCACCGAACGATCCAACATCGGTCTGCACACCCTGTTCATGAGATCCATAAATGCTGCTGGTGCATTGGTGAGCCCGAAAGGCATCACCACGAACTCGTAATGCCCATAACGAGTCCTGAACGCCGTCTTCTGGATATCCTCATCACGCACTCTCATCTGATGATATCCAAACCTCAGATCAATCTTGGAGAACCAAGACGCTCCCTGCAACTGATCGAACAAATCGTCGATCCTAGGTAATGGGTAACGGTTCTTGACCGTCAACTTGTTCAACTCCCGGTAATCAATACACATCGGGTGTGAACCATCCTTTTTCTTGACAAAAAGGATCGGTGCTCCCCAAGGGGAACTACTTGGTCTAATAAACCCTTTCCCTAGCAGCTCCTGAAGCTGTGAGGATAACTCCTGCATCTCTGGCGGTGCAAGGCGATACGGCGCCTTGGCGATAGGCGCTGCCCCCGGAACCAAATCGATGTGGAACTCTACCTGCCTCTCGGGAGGCACACCCGGCAACTCCTCGGGAAAAACATCCGGGAACTCACGCACTATCGGAACGTCATCCATCGAACTTGGCCTCCCAGCGGCCTCTCGTGTGTCCATCACATAGGCTACAAACCCGCTGCAGCCCTGCTGTAAACTCTGTCTCGCTCTGGCGGCTGAACAAAACGCCGACCCACATCGGGTACCCTCGCCGTACACCGTAAGTACTCCCCCACTAGGGTCTCGTATCGTCACCAACTGTCGCTCGCAGTCTATGACAGCCCCAAATCGGCTCAACCAATCCATGCCCACTATGGCACATACGTCCCCCATTGCAATCGGTACTAGATCTATCGGGAACTCAACACCGAAGATCTGGAGTACACATCCTCGAATCACATCTGTAGCATACACCGATCGCTCGTCAGCTATGGAAACTCGTAGAGTTCGACTCAACACCTCTCGTCGGCTACTGATGTGCCGACTAAACGCTATCGACACAAATGATCGACTCGCACCCGAGTCAAATAACACTAAGGCAGGTACAGAACTCACAAGAAAAGTACCTACGCATATCATAATATCAGCACAATATCTCAACTCAGCATAAATAAATAAAGAATACATACCCGCCACAACATCGGGCGCTACGCGGACCTCCTCCGCTGTCAACTGGAAAGCTCTCCCACGAGCCTTCGGTGCCTCGGCCTTCGCTGGCCGAACCTCGGTAGCCCTAGCAGCAGGTGCAGATCCCTGTGCTGATCCCTGATGTAGCTGCGGGCACTCGGCCTTCCGATGGCCAGTCTGGTTGCAATGAAAGCAAACCATAAATCCCTTGGGGCAATCCTTGGCGATATGCCCCTCCTTGCCACATTTGTAGCAAGCACCCGATCGACAGACCCCATCATGTCCCTTGCCGCACTTCCCACAAGTGCGGCCCTTCTGGCCTCCAGATCTCGTATCAGCGGACTTGGCCCGTTTGGCTGCCGGCTGAGACTGTACCGGTCGCTGATCCATCCTCTGAGACTCGGCCTCCTCCCTGGCCTGAGTCTCCAACTCAATCTCCCTCTTCCGAGCATTTGCCTGGAGCTCAGCAAACGTCCGGTAAGTCGAGTTCGACATGAACTCCCGAATATCCCTCCTCAAAACGCCCAAATACCGGCTCATACGTGCCTGCTCGGTAGACACCTGCTTAGGGCAGAACATCGCCCTCTCATGAAACTTCCTGGTAACCACAGTAACATAATCAGTACCCTGCTTGAGGGTCAAGAACTCCTGAACCAATCGTTCCCTCTTCACTGGAGGAACATACTCGTCTCTGAACATGGTGGTGAACCTCTCCCAGGTCACCGCTGAAATCTCTACAAGAGTGAAGCTCGCCGTCACGAACTTCCACCAGTCCTTCGCCCCCAAGCGAAGCTGGTTCAGCGCGAACGGTACCCTCAAATGCTTCAGACATGAACACGTGTAGAAGCATCCCTCAATATCAGAAATCCATCTCATCGCAGCGATCGGATCCTGCATCCCGTCAAACTCTGGTGGCTTCGTGTTGCTGAACTCTCGAAGCAACAACGAGTCACCTCCCTGAGGCCTGGCAGCAGCTACTGCTGCAGTAGCTGCAGTAGCCGCAACCTCAGTCACCGCTGCGTACCGCTCATCAAAAGTCTCAATCAATGTGGTCTTGATAGACCCAAACATCTCCGGAATCTCGGCTCGAATCGCCGCTGCCACCTCATCGTGGATCATCTGACGAAGCTCCTCGTCACTCACGCCACTCGGCTCAGGTATGTGACGTGTCCCAACCATGATGTCTATGAAATACAACATAATAATATCAGAGACTCGCTCGAGCATACTTGCACTCGATAACTCAACCCTACTTGTTCCTTAGTACCCAAAGGATTCTTACTTAGAGTGCGCACTGCTCCGGTTTCTTCAGTAGTACGGGCCCTATACTACCGTCCACACCGCATCAGTATTCACCCTAAGTCCTCCTCCTTGGATCCCAGATCACAAGTACTCTATATCTTACTGGCATAGGCTACCCTTCGGTAGACCTCTCATCAGCTCCTCACTGCTACCTACTCGCTCTCAAGCATCACATAGCAGCAAAATCCTTCCTAGGCTAAGGCATCACAAAATCAGGCCACTCTAGTCCTAATATGAATGCCTAGCCAACTCTAGCATGCATATCATATCATAACATATCTCATAACACATAATGTAAGGGTATTTTAGGAAATCACCGTTCAGGCGCTGGCTGATCGTACACACTGCTTCCTTCTGCCTTTCTCAAAATCTTTTACATTCTTAGAAAAATGGTTTATTTTATGAAAAACTTCTGAAATCCTCGGTTTGTGTTCAGATTCATCCGAAGATGCACCCGAATCCCCCAAACCAAGGCTCTGATACCAACTTGTAACGACGTAAATTTTCAAAACAATTTTTCATTTTTAAATCATACTTTCAATCACACGATAATCACAAACATAATGTATCCACTGTGTCATAACAAAACATGTCCCAGAATCTCAATAACATAAACTCCATAAGTGTGTACAGATCATGCCGGCGCCTTCCCGCGATCCTCGCTAGTACCTGAAACACATAACACAACAACTGTAAGCATAAATGCTTAGTGAGTTCCCCAATATACCACATACCACACATACGCCTTTCCAGGCCATAACTCTGTAGGATCTTCCAATTCATGTGTCTCAGGGGACTTCCGTCCCAAATCCTGGTAGACCTTCCGGTCCTACCCGTATCGACCTTCCGGTCCGTAACCTCCTGACCTTCCGGTCCATATCATCTTGACCTTCCGGTCCTTACCATACATAATATACATAGCACATACATATCACATAACCGCATATAGCACATACATCATAGCATACAAGACCTTCCGGTCACACATAGGTACCCTTCCAGGTACAGTATAGTGAGAAGACTCACCTCAATGAAGTCGGATAAACTCTCGTGCTCAACGTCCCGACTTAGCCTCCTCCTATTAATCAAATAACATCCCCGATCAAATTCTCTCAAAGTCTCATCCCTAAAGATTAGGTTGAAGACCATTCTACCCTCCCCTGAACTCTCTTGAATCAGTCTTGACCAGAACCCTAAGGTCAACGAAAGTCAACGGTCAAACTTTGACCCGACTCGTCGAGTGCACAAGGGCGACTCGGTGAGTCCATGCAGGTCCTCTGAATCCTTTCAGTCTCTCTTGGCTCGTCGAGTCATCCTTCCACTCGACGGGTTACACCTGTCACGAATCGCGGGGCAACCCTGACTCGACTCGTCGAGTCCACTTATGGACTCGGCGAGTTGCTTCCATGTTCTTACTCAAATGACCTTCTAAGGTCAGATCTGCTTCCCTAACTATCAGATCTACCCTTCAAGTGTTCAAATGTCACGTAAAGGTGCAAGCTTTACGTGCATGCAACCCACACCAAGTCACAAATGGAGAAATAACTCTAAAAATGGTAACCTAGTCCCCAATCTCTCATTTGCTTGCATAAAGCTGAGGGATAGTGACTCTATGGACCTCTCTTGGTCTAGATCTGATGCTATTAACACAAAAGGGACCTCATACTCACTAGATCTTATATAAAATGGAGTTAAAACCCTAAAATCATGAAATCTATCATATCAACATGAAATAGAAAGGATTATAGCTCCAGAGATGAACTCTCAAGATGATTAGCCCAGATCCAAGCCCCCTTGACGCTCTAGATGGGTGTTTCCTTCTTCCTTCTAGCAAAACTACACCAAAAGTGATGTATTAACCTCTTCTTTCTCTCAACTCTCCTACTGCTCTCTCTAGGGTTTCTCTAGGATGAAGTGGCCGCAAATGGAGGCCATAAAGGCCTTTAAATAGGGCAAAGGCCCAGGGATTTAGGGTTTCATTTAACAGCGTGGACTCGCCGAGTCCACGCATCGACTCGTCGAGTCCTTCATTAAATCAGAAAAGAAATGCGCGATCCTACTCGGCGAGTCTGAGCGCCTACTAGCCGAGTCCCTCCCTAAAACTCAAGATAAATACTTAAAATAAGATACCTGGGAATCCGAAAGTTACACTATCCCTTCGGGGAGGGATAGTATTGGTGCGGTGTACAACGCTCGCTTGAGCGTTTGGAATGCTCTCTCCTGCTTCTCCTCCCAGTCAAAGTCCACGCCCTTCTGGTTCAGTGTTGTAAGAGGTTTCACAATTCGAGAGAAGTTCTGAATGAACCTGCGATAGTAGCCAGCGAGGCCTAGAAATTGACGAATTTCGGTAAGCGTCTTCGGTGCTGACCAACTCTCAATGGCTTTGATTTTGGAAGGGTCCACGTGTATTCCCTCTTCGCTAACCACGTGCCCTAAGAATTCGACTCTTCGGATCCAAAATTCGCATTTTGAGAACTTCGCATAGAGCTTCTCCGAATGCAGCGTTTCTAAGACTAGTCGCAGATGTTGACTATGCTCCTCCTTACTACGAGAGTAGATAAGTATGTCATCGATGAAGACGATGACGAACTGATCCAAGTAAGGACGACACACCCTATTCATTAAATCCATGAATACTGCGGGCGCGTTTGTTAATCCGAATGGCATCACTACGAATTCATAGTGCTCATAACGAGTTCGGAAGGCTGTCTTCGGAACATCCTCCGCTAGCACTCGTAGTTGGTGATATCCGGAACTTAGATCGATTTTTGAAAAGAAGTTCGCCCCTTGCAGTTGATCAAATAAATCGTCTATGCGAGGCAGAGGGTAACGATTTTTAACGGTCAGTTTGTTGAGCTCCCTGTGGTCGATGCACATATGAAACGATCCGTCTTTCTTCTTGACGAACAAGACTGGAGCTCCCCAGGGTGAGAAGCTTGGTCTTATAAAGCCCTTGCTGAGCAGTTCGTTAAGTTGACTGGACAGTTCTTGCATCTCTGCAGGTGCTAGACGATAGGGCGATTTGGCTACTGGGGTAGCCCCTAGAACTAAGTCGATTCTGAACTCGACTTGACGTTGCGGAGGTAATCCTGGGAGTTCTTCTGGAAATATGTCGGGAAAATCACGTACTACTGGAATGTTCTTAATGTCTTTCGCTTCTTGGCTCACATCGACAACATGAGCGAGGAATGCTCGATATTCCTTTCGAAGGTATTTCTGGGCTTGAATACTCGAGATGAGGTGAAGGTTAGTGTCGGGTTTGTCGCCGTAGATTTCTAGAGTTTCGCTAGACGGCAGATTAAGGCAAACAACCTTTTCATAACACATGATGTCGGCATGATGCAGACTCAACCAATCTATGCCGATAATGACGTCGAAACTTTTAATTGAGACCGGCATGAGGTCGATCGAAAATGAATGACTATCTAGAGTTAGTGTACACCCTATGAATATACTGCTAGTGCTCTCCGTCTTCCTATTAGCCATTTCTACAGTGAACGGTTCTTTAAGTGCTCGTGATTTTTGCTTAAGTAAATGAGCAAATTTTTGGTTCACGAAACTCCTCTCCGCTCTACTATCAAATAGTATGCATGCATAAGAGTTATCGAGGAGAAACGTACCCGTGACCACTGTGGGGTCGACAACCGCTTCCTCGTGGCCTATAGCCAGAACCCTTCCTACTCCACTGGTATTCCTTGCCTTAGGGCAGTTCCTCTTGTAGTGGCCCGACTCGCCACAACCGTAGCAAGCTTGGCCCACTCCTACGCCGGGGACTTGGTTGATTGGCCTTGCCGGAGCTTTGCAGAAACGGGCTGTGTGCCCCTTCCTGTTGCAGTTTGAACACTGCATTTCCCGGCAGGCTCCGATGTGGTGGAAGTTGCATTTGTTGCACTTTGGCAAACTTCCAGCGTACTGCTTGACCAGAGCAGCAGCGGCAGGTGCTATCGCAGCATGAACTGCCACGACCTGCTGCTTTTTGGCAGCCTTCTTCTTCTTCTTGTCATCCCAGAACTTCCGCTTGGAATCAGCGGTTTTGGAGGGTTCTGAGATGGCTAGGGTCGTTGTTGCGGCCAGGGTACGAACCCCATAGTCAATGAGCCGCTGTGCCAACCGCTTGGCACTATCGAATGTAGTGGGGTTTGAAGCTAAAACATTCCCCTGAAATGGAGGCCCCAGCCCCCAGATGTGCCTCTCTATTTTCTTTCCCTCTGTATGAACCATGTTGGGACAGAGGGCCACCAACTCGCAGAATCTGGCGGTATAGGTCACAATGTCAGAGCCTTTCATGGTTAGGCTCCACAGTTCCTGCTCCAGCTTTTGGATTTCACCCCTCGGGCAATATTCTTCAATCATTAGCTCTCTCAGAGCTTCCCAGCCCATAGCATTAGCCACCACTAGAGATAGTGACTTGACATGGATATTCCACCATGTCAGGGCTTTTTCCTCGAAGTTGCAAGCAGTGAACTTGACCTTGCTCCCTTCTGGACAGGAGCAGATTTCGAAAACCGATTCGGTCTTCTCGAACCATTGCGAGAGGGCAATGACTCCGCCAGTCCCTCTAAAGGAATTGGGCTTGCAGTTGGTGAAGTCCTTGTTGGAGCACTCTCTCAAGAGCACATGGGCTTCACCATGGTTGGAATGAGCAGGCGTTCCAGCACCGCTGGCGCTGGTAGAATGATATTGGGCCATGGCTGTAGCCACAGCCGCAGCTATAACAGTATTTAGAGCTGCCGTATCAATTTGAGGAGTAGGTGGTGTTGCAGTTATCGGAGGATCGCGTCTCGTTGATCGGCGTGGAGGCATGTTTCAACTATAAGTTTACAAGGATGACAATATGGGTAAGAATAGAGAAATTGATGAGAGTGACTCATGGACTAACTCTTCGTAGCCCAACAACACAATTGAATGGTATGATTGAATGTAGATCTAGTACTACCAGATGAAAGAATTTGTATAATAATTTCCATGAGATTAGATATCTGTCAATAATACTAGAATTACAGATGTAACAAGTTCAGGAAAAATGACCTAGAAGGAGGCCTTACATCAACCAAGATGGGAAAATTTTGACAGAACTACGACCTAATAAAGACCTAACAGGTCCAAGTTTTAACAAAGATAGGAAATTAGACTAGAGTGTTACATAACTAAGCTATATCCAAAAGAGAAGGTTGAGTAGGCTCTATCTACGACGAGAACCACTCGAATGAGTCCTTGATTCAGACAGACGGCGCTCTATGTCTCGCATGTTCCTTTCATACATTGACTGCCAAGCCCGAAGTTCCCTAACTTCAGCTTGGGATGCAGCTAGTTGTTGCTGCAGAGTCCCATTGGTTATCCTAGCCCTTTCCATAGCTACCTCGAGTTGGCGAATGCGGACCGTGTTAACGCCAGAGTTGGCGTCAATCTCCATGACTCGGTCGATAGTTGCTCGACCTTGCTAGGTGTTCCGAGAAATCCTACGGACCATGATGGGCAGGACTCGATCAGCTGAACCTCCCTCGTTTAGGTTGTAAAAGCTTCTGTCCCGATTGTAGGGAATGGGTTGACCCTGTTCCTGACTCCATCTGTTAAAGTTTGTGGCCCACAGAGGTGTGAGTCCTTGAAATGCTGGACGAGGGTTTGGGTTTGGAGCTACTGGGGGTAGGTTGTTGACTTCCGGCTTTGAGTCAGAACCATCAGAAAAGCCTTCAGCTTGGTGATCATCCAAAGGCATTGGGTGATCATCTTCTGGTTCTTCTCCCAGCCATCCTGCATTGCCTTTGTTGGGATAGTACGGGTCTCCGGGGATATGGAATCCAGCCATGATATCTACGCGAGAAAAGGGGTATAAGAAATAAGCACATAAGTAATTTATAGTAACACAAAATACTCCTATAGTATTTTAAGATTATGTTTTGTTCTATGGTTTTCGTTGTGGTATTGTTGGTAAGTTTTTAGACTTGTTGCAACCTCACAACCACTCTTAGGCACATGCTAGTCACTTCTCGGATAATATAGTTGATCAGGCTATATCTTCCCAGACTTGACTATATATCTCTAAGTCTAATTGTGCTGTCCAACAATCGTAATACTTTTGTTCTGTCCTAGTGACACTGATTTCAGTATGAATGCAGGTAGGTATACTTGGTTAAATATTTTATTATTTAAAAGTATAAACTCTTGGTCAGAGTATTTTAATCCCGTTGTGTTTATAGTTTGTATATCTTTTATGGGTTGATATACTCGATTCACTATAAACAATGCTCTGATACCAATCTGTCACACCCCAAAACCGGAACGGCGGAAACGTTCGGAGGTGGAAGACGTCATGTACAGTATCACAACAATGATTAGTAGTAAACAAGCAACAACATCATCCATTGCATTAATAATATAATTTTAATACAAGTGTGTTCTGTTAAGTTTAATAGACACCAAAAATATGAAACAAAATAAAAGATGAGTCTTGAACGAGCTCCATCTTCTCAAAACCTGGCACCGATACCTGTCTACTGGTGACCTAAGAATACAAGTTATTTTGAAAGAGTTTATCAGCTTTAAAGCTGGTGAGATCATAAGTATTTTAGTGTCATTGCTTGTATGAAAGTGTTTGTAAGTATGTGATGTATAAGTTTGTAATTGTTTGTAATTGTTTGTAAATGTTTGAACTCTCCTAGAAAACCCTATGTTTTCTACTAAAAGTAGCCTTCTACTAAGGCATCAAATGTTTGTATGAAAATGTTTGTAATTGTTTGTAAATGTTTGAACTCTCCTAGAAAACCCTATGTTTTCTACTAAAAGTACCCTTCTACCAAGGCATCAAATGTTTGTATGAAAATGTTTGTAATTTTTTGTAAATGTTTGTAAATGTTTGAATCTCCTAGAAAACCCTATGTTTTCTACTAAAAGTAGCCTTCTACCAAGGCATCAAATTCATGTATGTGTATCTCTTGTAAGAGTATGTATTTTCCCAATTCTAACTATCATTAACCAAAAATATAGTTTTTACATTACGGTTCATTGTGAGAAGATCACAAAGTGAATGCAATGGGGAAATAAAATAGTACTGTAGTGTTGTATTAAGTATCTACTGCTGTACTAACTACTTTAAACCAATTGTTATTTAAAGTACCATGTGATATCCCTGTACCATACTACCGACTAAAAACATGACGATGAAAGACGTCGGAAGAAATGACATTTGGCACCCGCACACTTGCAAGTCCCACTGTAGCGAGCAGCAAAGTGTAGGATAGTCAATCCAGTATAGATCTATACACAAACTCAACGCTCTCCACCTAAGGAGATTCTGGATACAAAACGAGCCATGACAGGTGATGTCATGCCCCGTTACGTGGCTCACATAATTGTTGTAGTGTTCTTGTATATGTATTGTATGTACTAGCTGTATTGTATGTTCTCTTTGTCTAGTATGTATGTATGTTCTCTCTGTTTCTCATAATAGTATGTTCTCTTGTATAATGTATAGTATGTACTAGTTGTATTGTATGTTCTCTCTCTGTCTAGTATGTATGTATGTTCTCTCTGTATGTTATTATTTGTTTCTCATCATAGTATTCTCTATCTGTATGTATTGACTCATGTATGAACTGACTCATTGTATGTTTCACTGTTCTAGTAATAGTATTGTAACTTCCTAAAGTATACCTATTATAGTTTACTAGTAATGTTGTTTGTATGTATGAACATGTTTGTATACCTTTGCTACCCAAAGGTATTGAACTGAATGAAGGAACTTTTATATCTATACACATATACATAATATATAACTAAGATTCAAACGAACTTCGGACAAATAACCGATACCCTAAGTCCACAACCAAACAAGGAACAGGAAGCAAGGTGAGCTATCAGTCCTAAGTCCTTTCAATCCCACTTATATAACTATATCTATATAGATATACATTTGACAAAGTATAAGTTTAAAAGAGTTTAATAAAAGTATTTAACATGTAAAAGAGTTTGTAAAAACAGTTTGAAGTAGTTTGTTTGATAACACAGTTTGAAAAGTAAGAAATCCACTTGTTTGGTAGTTATTAATCACATGTGATTGATATAATAACTATAATAGTTCAACTTGTATTCCCCCCATAAAAGCATTTAAAATCATTTAAAAGGTTGATTAAGGGGTATGAACTCACCTGTAGTGAGTGGTTTGGATGAACGGATGGTATAGGATGCTAAGTGTCAAGTGAAGACTTGAGCACACACATAGATCCTATTTAACATATAATAACACATATATGTATCCAATTAGTCATTTAACAACTAATTAACCAATTTAAGACACCCTAGGACATGGAAAACACTTTGATTCAAGTGCTAGAAGTACCAAGGGTTGCATTTAAGGGTTGTATAGCCACTAAAAGGAGTTTTCGGTCCAAGTGGTATGTTCCTAGGAGTTTTCGGTCCAAATAGTTTTCGGTCCAATGACCTTTCGGCCGATATGGTTTTCTGTCCAATGACCTTTCGGTCATGGAGTTCTCGGTCTAAGGAGGTTCAACCGAAAACTCATCAAATCTTGTAAAAATGATGTTTTTCAAGGGTTATGCTCAATGGGATCGGTCTCTAGGGTTCATGCTTAGCCTTAGGAAGGTTTAAGGCTATAAGAACCCCCCTTAATGAGGGTTTTCGGTCTAAGGAGATGCATCAGACCGAAAACACCTATTGTTCTTGGGTAAATGATGATTTCAAGGCCCTAAATCAAGTATCCTTACTAGATAACAAGTATAGGAGATAGATACTTACAATATGGAAGCAAAGAAGGGTGTTTTCGGCCCAAAACACTAGTGTGTGTTCTTGGTGTTCTTGAAGAACACTTGAAGATATAAGAAAATGGAATGATTTCATGGATGAAATCATGTAAGATCACTAGATAATCGAATAGATCAACTAAACAAGGAAGGAAACACTTACTATCTTGAAGATCTTGACAAAAATTTCGGATGATACTTGAGAGAGAATTGTTCTTGACTTGGAAATGGTAAAATGACTAAAAATGACTAAGTGTCATTTATATACCCTTTAGGGTTTTCGGCCCTAACACTATTTTGGGCCGAAAACTCCAAACTCTTGGAGTTTTGTGACGTGAATGTTACACAGTTTATCCTAAAGTATATTTCCTCTAATTATCTCTTGAAGTACTAGTCTTTAGAACACTCAAACTGACTCCAAAAAGCTTAAAAATTAGCAGAAGTAAATCTGACTTCTATTGAAGTAAATGGTTGTACAAGATAGAAATTTCGGGTTGTCACACTCCCCCCCCCTGAAAACTAAAGGCAACTCGAAAATGTGGGGGTATGAACTCACCTCGAGTGATTTCTTGAAGAGTGGAAGGTTGAAGATGAGAAGTTTCAAGTCAAGAACACTTGATGAACACGTGAAGTTTTGGATGATCCTAAGGACGATTTTTGGTGTTAAAATGTGTATAGCTGATTCAAGAATGTTATGAAAACATGGAATAACACTTGAGTTTAGATGAAATACTTACCAAAAAGTGAAGTAATAGCTCAAGAACACCTTCAAAAAGTGGCTGTAAGCAGAGAGAAAAGAAGCTTTCTTGTTGGGTAAGAAAAGTGTACAAGTTTGGAAGTGATCAAAGTAAATCAAGAAATCCTCCAGGGATTTCCTTATATAGAAGGTTGTTGGAGCAGTTGAAAAGATGAGAGGATGTTTGCCTTGGTTTGTGTGATTTGGATAGGGTTGGGCTAATGAGAAGGTGACACATGGAGGCAAGTGGGCACACTTGACCCACTTGTGGTGTCAAATATCCTTAGATACTTCCTTTAATGAAAATAATGATTTATAATTAATAAATCCTTGAGATATGAATAAAATATGAGTTTAGGGAGTTTAAAATGATAAAAATATGAATTTGGTGAAAATTTCCCGTCAGAAACATCAAAAACGAGGTTAAAAAGCAAAAGTGGTCAAAAACTGGGAATAAGGGGCGAAAGGGGCGAGGTTTCGTTTCATAAGGCTAAGGACCGAAGGTGGAAGAAGGAACCGAAGACAAGGGAAAAAGAACCGAAGGGGAGGAGCTGAAGGCTGGGGGGCCGAAGGGAGGAGGGACCGAAATGGACCGAGGGTTCGGCTGATTTCGGTCTATGCAAGGTTCGGTCTTAACAGGGTTCGGTCCTGAGAGGGTTCGGTCCTAAGAAGGTTCGGTCTTAAGAAGGGTTTCGGTCCTAAATGGCTGTTTTTCAAGTAAACTTCCCGTTTTGAGTGGTTTTTGACTATGTTAAGGGTCGGGATGACCCAGATGCCTATAAAAAGTTGAGAAATATTTTGAGAGAGATTTGGGAGAGATTTGGTTATAGTCATTATTAGTGTATAGTCTCGCAATGCAAGGTTCGTGAACCCCTTATGCTTTGTTTATGATTATTTTAAGTCCCCAAAAGGATCCATAGTCGTGTTTTGGTGAATTTAACTCCCTTCTTAGGGTTTTACATTGCTAAACACATAAAATCTCCGAGACACTTGAATTCTTGACATACAAATGCACATTTTCATAGAATAACTTTTAACATATAAGTACTAGTTAAGTTTGGCCGGTTTGACTTGTTGACTTTGACTTTGACTTGATGACTTTGACTTTGACTTGTAATTGACGGTTGTCACAGTTCATAAGTATTTTAGTGATGAAAAGTAAGCTATAAGTTCTTTTAGAAAAGTTTTTCTGTTCCTCCAGAAAATCCTATATTTTCTAGTGTGATTGAAAGATAAGTAAAAATGACTCTATAATCCCTTCTATGAGTACTAAATGGATACAAATTATATAAAACCTAGAGTAAACAGACAATCGATTGTGTGAATCTGCCCTAAGCCCACATCCAAACAAGGAACAGGAAATGAGGCAGTAGTCATACATCCCATTGTTTGTTAGATCTTCATTGTATATAACCCTGGCGTATTCATTTGGTACTCACGGAGTTAACTGTAATAGTTCCTTTATTTGATGAAAACATTTCTTAATAAAATCATATATTCCCTTTAGTAAAAATGGTAACCACTATAGTTCCTTCTATAATCACTTTGTTTATACCAACTATATATAATCTGATATCGAACGGATAGTTAATTGTGTGAATCTGCCCTAAGCCCACAACCAAACAAGGAACAGGAAGTAAGGCGGAAGTCACACATTCAACTGTCCATCGGATATTAATTATATATAACCCTGATGTATAAACCAAGGTATTATAGAATTAACTACTAAAGGTCCTTTAAGTTATACTGGTTTAATAAAATGATTTAAACTTTTTATAGATAAGTTTCTAGTTTAGCCAACTTAATGTTCTATCTGAAAAGTATGTTTTGTACTAGAAAACGGTTTACTGAATTTGTATGCTATGACCTGACCCATACCTGTTACTCCCTATGATTACTTGGTGTATACAGAATATATATATATATATATATATATATATATATATATATATATATATATATATATAGCTAAGATCGAATAGATAGTAGATTGTGTGAATCTGCTCTAAGCCCACAACCAAACAAGGAACAGGAAATGAAGCGGAAAGCACACATCCTACTGCTGTCAGATCCGATTAATATATATCCCTGATGTATCTACCGAGGAATCGTAAAGTTAACATTATAGGTCCCTTTCTAACTAATTGTTCATGTTACGAGTAAGTTATGTGGCGTTGTTCTATTGTTAGGACGACTACTAGAAGTAATGAAATCCTGCACACTTGTCGCCCCAGTCGATACTGTTGTGAGTTTTGTATATATTAACATGTTTTATTTATTATTGTCCGGTACTTTGTAGATGTACCCTTTTTAAATAAAATCTGGTACTTTGTAGATGTACCCCATATATAACTCCGGTACTTTGTAGATGTACCCCATATATAGAACTTGGCACATTTGTAGATGCACCACATATATATAACCTTATACCATGTTTATTATCATTTTTTGTTTAGAACAATGAGTTAATGATACGTTCCCTTCCTAGGTTACTGGGTGTGTAAGGTATAAGTATGCAAATCATGACTTGTTCTTCTGTTCTAGTTATAGTATGTTTCTCCCTGTACTACTTATAGTGTGTTCCTCCCTGTACTAGTTATAGTATGTTCCTCCCTGTACTAGTTATAGTATGAACTGAACCCCCTAAACTATACCTATTGTAGTGTACTAGTATGTTTACTTGAACAGTTACTGACTTGAAGAAAAGACTCATTTATCTACTGAGTTAAGCATGCACTTTTAAGAATGAAGTTTTACAAACAATAAAACTAATACCTTAAAAAGAGTTTTCGAATCTCTTTGATCACTTACAAAATCATAAGAAATATTTTAATGTGATGATTATCACAGGTAAATATTTACACAATATTCATTGTGTTCAACTTGTATCCCCCCTAAAAGCATTTAAAACATTTAAAAGATTGATTATTGGGGTATGAATTCACCTTATGTGGGTGATTCAACTGAAGATTCGAGTAAGGATGAGAAGTTCCACGAATGAATTCCCGAGACACAAACGAGTCCTAAATGGCATATATAGGCATGTAATTAGTGTTTAAAACAACTAACATGCAAGGAAACAACCTTAGGGACTAGGAAACACTTATTATGAAGTGTTACAGTCACATGTGATTGTATGAAAGGATTTTACGGCCACACATGGGTGTGTTTATGGCCAAACTATGATCTTATGAAGGGTTTACGGCCAACGAAAGAGTTTACGGCCGTAAACTCTGAAGATCATGCACTTATTGTTTGTTTTATGGGTAGGAATCAAGTGTTTCTTATGGATAACTAGATGATAGAAGAGGTACTCACACATTGGAGGTCTTTAGGGTGTTTACGGCCCAAGAAACTAGTATGTGTTCTTGGTGTTCTTGGTGAAAAGGATGATGATTTGAAGATCTAACCCAAAAGAGTTGAATTCATGGATGAAATCAAAGGGTTTAACAAGATCAAGAAAGATATCAAGAAACAATGGAAGAATCACTTACAATATTGAAGAGAAATGGAAGTGTTCTTGATGATACTTGAGAGAGAATGAGTTTTTTCGACTTGAAGATGTGATAAATGAAGAAATAATGAAGGAAGTATATGGTATAAGGAAGGGTTCACAGCTGCCAAGAGTTTACGGTCGTAAACTCTAGTTTGCGGCCATAAAATCCTTGTGATGGAGTTTCCAGCCGAATGCAACACGATGAACTTTAGTTAACACATCCTAACACACAATCCTTGAATGTACTAGGCTTAGAACACTAAACAGACCCTAAATAATGCTAAAAGATAGCAGAAACATGTCTGACTTTTGGTTGATTGGATTGACTTACAAGGTAGAAATTTTTGGGTTGTCACAGAGTTGTTCCAATACTTAAATCTATATTAAATAGTAATGAGTGTTACTTAATCTCTATGTTATGCCCAATCACTATAGTCAATCGACCAATACTCATGGTAGTCTTAAATAACTACTTACTTCCAAGAGTATGACCGACTGTGGTGGTTTGAGTAAATTAATACTCGGGAAGTGGGTTCTAAACATGCAAAAGTAAAATATAGTAATAAATTAACAGAAATGATAGTATCACTAGTACTTTATTAAGTCTCCACAAAATAAACACCAATTCGGTTACAATTTATACTGTTAAATGTTTCACAACTTTATCAAACTAACAAGTAAACAACTACACCATAATATTAGCAAATCTAATGCCTATAGATCTAGTATGACTATTATGTTTGATCCTTGATAATGGCTTTGTGAATGGATCAGCAGGATTCTCCTATGACGACACTTTATTCACGATAATGTCTCCATCCTAGACGAGCTTCCTTACATAGCGGTATTTCCTGCGTATATGTCTCGAGTTACTATGGTCCTTGGGTTCTTTAGTCAATGCAACTGTACCCTTGATGTCACAAAAGATTTCTATAGGATCCTTGATGCGTAGAACGACACCAAGATCATCAATGAAATTATTCAACTATGTTGCTTCTTTTCTAGCTTCACTAGCTACTATATACTCTGACTCACATGTAGAGTTTGCCAACATCTTTTGCTTGGAACTCTTCCATGTGTCCATTGATTAAGAATACCCATACTGAGTGTCATCATGATTCGTCTCTATCAATCTGGAAACTTGCATCACTGTAACCTATAACCCTCAACTCATCTTTGCCACCATATACTAAGAACATATCCTTTATTCTTCTTAGGTACTTCAAAATGTTCTTTACTTCTGTCCAATGACTATCACTAGGAGTATCCTGATAGCCGCTCACCATGATCAGAGTATATGAGACATTAGGTCGAGTACATGTCATGATATATATGATCGATGCTATAGCAGTAGCATATGGGATACGACTCATTCTTTCATGTTCAACACTAGAATTGGAACATTGAATTTTAATCAATTCTATGCCATGTTGCATGGATAGAAACCCTTTTCTTGGAATCTTGCATCTTTAACCTTTTCAAGATCTTATCCAAGTATGTACTTTGGCTCAATCCTATTAGACGATTTGATTTATCTCTATAGATCCTTATACCAAGTATGCATGTTGCCTTCCAAGACCCTTCATAACGAAACAACTCCCAAGCCAAGTCTTAAGACTTTGCAATGTCGAGATGTCGTTTCCTATAAGTTGTATGTCATCAACATAAAATATTAGGAAGACTAAGAATTATAAATGAAAAACTAGTGCATTAAAAATACACATCAATATCTTATAAATAGAGATTCCAATTAGTTTGATATAATAATCCTTAAAAATAATTACCATAAATAAAATTATTTAATTAAGGCTAGGATGCATATTTAGCTCCATGATGTGTAAAGGGTCGCGGTAAACACACTAGAAAGTTATTTAGGTATGCAAAGCCCTTTGCCGATTTCGATAACTATGAAATTCCTAGGTCTTTGAGATTCGTTGACTATCAATGGCATGTAAATCTTTGATTATGTTCATCTCAAATTCAATGACGGGATTGCTATGGATCATTAAATAGATGGTCAATCAACCTTGCCAAAATACACAGTCCTCGGCTCACGTTATGCTTGAGATTCACGAGTTCTACATCATTCTCAACTATACCCTTGAATTGACGTGTCAGTTAACCACACGAGCTTCGCCAACAAAATATAAAAAGAATGTGCAATTTTCATGGATAACATAATATTCACATTTTATTAATAAAACAAGATTTTGTTTATAGTTTTAATGTTAATACGTTTAAATCGACCATTATCCTATCAAAATCTTTCGGTAACTCCACTCTCAAAATGCAATAAGGCCGTGAAGGTGGTAAGTGATGGATTTTACATGAAATAATGCGGCTAAATCCTTATACACTTAAGGGTAAATGCAACCTATTAGATCTATTCATAACTCTATTGAAGTAACATTCTATTGAACGACAAGAACCCTATACCTTAGGTAATTTCAAAATTCATAGAAGAAAACATACCTTTTTGATTGTTGTAGCAAAAAATTAAACAATCCTTCTTGAAAAACTCTTGGAAGCTAACACTAGAAATCTCATGCCTCTGATGGTTCACACCTAACCCTAGCAAGTAGGATACTTGAAGAGAGGAGATGGGATTTTCAGCTGCCTCTTAGCTAGAATTAATGACCGAAAATTGTAAGCTACGAGACCCTATATATAGCTGTTAGGAAAACCCTAGATAAGCCTTACTTGATTAAAATAATAATATCTCAAATTAAGTAATTATCTGGTTTCCTATATATCTTCAAGGAATATTCTAGAACCCTAAGCAAGCCTCATATTTTCGGCCTACTTTGGATTATTCTAGAATCCCTTTCTTGTTCAACTATTGAACAATTATTGCTTAGGTCCTTGCACTTTTAATTAATTCAATTAATCCCAAAATTAATTCTAATTAATTTTCGACTAATTCTTAATTAAATAATACTATTCTAATTAATATATTATTTTCATAATATATTAATAAATCCATTTATTGTTATTTATTAATCATATAATAAATCAATAAATCCATATCTCTCTCTAAAAGTGATCCTATTCAATTACTAGGTTTGAGGGAAACCTAAAAGGACTTTGTTAATAATTCAAGTATATACTAATTCAGTTATTGGCTTAGACACCTATTCCAACAGTCTCCCACTTGGATAAGGCTATAACTACAATTACCAGTATAACTTTTAAATTATACAACAAAGAATGCTTCCATAGCAACTGCCGAACTCTGAACTGACCAAATGTTGGCCCTAAGATAAGTGATCCAATATTCCTCTGTTCTTGAAGATATCGTATAGACATGAGACATGGATTAGAATCAATCTCATTCTCCAAAATATTGTTTCTCGATTTCTGATTTGTGATGACGACGTAAGACTTCAAATTAAACACATCAATTGAGTCTTGGCTAGGCCCAACACTAAAAGTCAACACCAAATCATCGAGGGGCCCAAAGATATCTATTTTCCCATTAGGGAAAAAGGAACGTACAAATTTTGACTTATATGATTGTATCCTTTACTCATCAAATCATACATGATATTGCATTTTATAACATCATGTTACTGATGCATTTATGCAATACCAATCTACAACTGACTTGTAAATTACAACTCATATATATATGTTTCAAGAATATAAGATATTATCGTCGCAGAATTACTCATGATATAATCCATGAAGTAATTCTCCGAGCGTGGGTCTATCCAATACTTAAATCTCCATTTCTAAGTACTATACTGCAGCAATACAATTGCTATGTCTTACCCCCTTAGAAAATCTACAATCCAACTCATGATAGTCTTAATTCACCACTTACTTCCAAAATTATGAGTGACTGTGGAATTTGAATAATAAAATTATTCAAGAAGTAAAACATGCAAAAATGAAACACAAGAATAAACAATTAACAAGGCAGCAAACAAACTCATAAATAATCTCAATTATTTAATCACCAAATGTGAAATACATTTATTTTGTTACAAGTTTCAAACTACTCATCTACCTACTAAAACTAATATAATATCTCAAACCAATGCTTCTAGCATGCTGATTATGCTTGAACCTACTCAGAGCCTTTGTTAAAGGATCTGCATGATTCTCTTCTGATGATACCCTCTTCATGATGAGTTGACCTTAATCTACTATATGTGTGATGTAATGGTACTTTCTATCGATATGTCTTCTATTTTCATGTTATATTGGTTCTTTAGTCAAAGCAACTGCACCGTCATTATCGCAGAAAAGTTCTATGGGCTCCTGAATGGTTGGAACTACTCCAAGATCTCCGATGAAGTTACTCAACCACGCTGCTTCCTTTGATGCTTCACTAGCCGCTATGTACTCTGATTCACATGTTGAATCAGCGACTGTGTCGTGCTTGGAACTATACCAGGTAATTGCTCCACCATTTAATGTGAACACGCAACCAGATTGAGAATGAAAGTTGTCTCTATCTATCTGAAAGCTGGCGTCACTATACCCTATCACTCTCAACATATCACTGCCACTAAGAACAAGAATCATGTCCTTTGTCCTTCACAAATACTTGAGAATGTTCTTAACTGCTGTCCAATGAGCTCTATCAGGATTTCCCTGATAGCGACTGACCATGCTTAAAGCAAAGGACACATCAGGGCGAGTACATGTCATAGCCTACATTATCGATCCTACAACCGAAACATAAGGGACTCGACTCATATCAGCTATCTCTTCATCCATACTTAGGCTTTGAGTCCTACTCAATTTTTCATTGCTTTGAATAGGTAGGTCTCATTTCTTGGAATTTTCCATACTAAACCGTTTTAGTACCTTGTCCAAATATGTACTTTGACTAAGTCCAATTAGTCTTTTCTTTCAATCTCTCAAAATTCTTATCCCGAGAATATAGGTTGCCTTTCCTAGATCCTTCATAGCGAAACACTTTACAAGACAAGATATCACTTCTTGTAAGGTTGGAATGTCATTTCCTATGAGTAGTATGTCATCAACATACTGTCACACCCCCAAACCAGAATGGCGGAAACATTCGGGGGTGGGTGACATCATGTAGTATCATAACAGTTGAATATTTGTAAAGAAAGTAAACACAACCATCATAAATATAATTTAAAAGTTACATTGTTGCATGTGATACATGTCTCAAAAGAATATTACAATATGATGATTTAATAAGTTTTGAAAACTGACGCCTTAGCGTCCCTTCTCCAAAAGCTGATGTTTTACCTGTATTACTGAATCCCTGAGAAATACAAGTAGTTTTGAAAAGTGTCAACAATTAAGTTGGTGAGTTCATCAGCATAAAATTGTATGTCTTTCGGTAAAAATAACTGAGCGTGTTTCTAGAAAATCCAATATTTTCCATGTATGTGTGGTAGTTTGAAAAGTTCCAAAAACTGGAATGCATAAGTATTTTTCATACTAAAAATGGTGTAAGTGGTTTTATACATATATAATGTAATTTCCGAATGCATTTAATAATCTCATAAATCAAAGATATTTTGATACTCCATGTGAGTTTTATAACCATGCTATTGACCCAGACTGCCTCTAACAACGTTCTTCAGGCGTTGCAGTGTTATGACGTTTGTCACCCCAGACCTGCCGGTATAACTGTAGCTAACAGTTTAGGTGCGGGATTGTCAATCCCGTATAGATCTATACACAAGTATCACGCTCTCCCTATAAGAGATTATGGTTTATAATACAGGACGTGAAATGCGTACTTGAGAGTACGGTGAAGCCAGATGTCTCACAAAATTTAGTATCAATAGATTTACGGAATGAAAAGTCCATCTTTCTAGTAAATGTAAGTATTTCCTTTTTATAGTGTTTATGTAAAAATGTCATGAATAACTTGTAAACTATACCCATTATAGTTTTTCGAAAGTGTGTTCCATTTGGTGATAAAACTCGGTGTAATACCAACTTTGCATGTAAAGTGTAACGTTGGTAGTAATATTGTTTAACATTTATAAACAAAATGTAGGTAAAGTATTTGAAACCATATGTAACAGTGCGTATTTTAACATAAGTTTTTCTTGTGTTTCACTTGTATCCCCCCCTAAAGCATGAAAAAGACGTGAAAATATAGGGGTATGAACTCACCTGGAAAGTGTGATGATTTGATGAAAACGAGACTTTACTCGGGTAGCACTTCGACCGGGAAGTGGTAAGTTTCTCGGGCGTTTCTGAGTTTCAGGTCTTCGTCGGGGGTTTGGATATGTAACCGGGGTGTCGGGGTTGTCTCGGGGTGCTTAAAGCAGAGTAAGAGTGGGAGAGAGGATAGAAATGAGCAACTAAAACCGAAACCCTCAGTTTCTATTTATAGGGTGCAATTTCAGGACTCACGTCATGAGCGTGGGATGGCTCACGTCGTGAGTTTGGTCCGTAGACGCGATGTCTGGTGGTCTAACTCTAGAACACATCAGTCATAGACTCACATCGTGAGTCTCTAGCTCACGTCGTGGGTCTTCGGATAAGGTTGTTTTGCGTGACCCGAACATCAGAAATTCATATCTCTCGCATACGAGCTCCGTTTTCGAAGTTCTTTATATCCACACGTAGGTGAGATTCTGCTCTACAACTTTCGTTTAGACTCCGTCGGCTAATTTTAAATTAAGTTTTTAATATTATATTTTTAACGGGATGGGACAGGAAAAGTCCGTTAAAAATTCATATTTTCTTCATTTGACGTCCGTTTTCATCTGTCTTTTTACCGTACTTCTACTATTGACGGGATCTCCGCTTTTCGTTAAGGTTGCGTCGGCTAAAAGTCGCTCAATCTTTATTTCGAGTTTTTAGCTGGCTACTGCTATATCCGAAATTTAGAAAAATCATAACTTCCTCATACGAAGTCAGATTTGGACGTTCTTTCTATACATGTTTACGGTTTAACATAATCTACGACTTTCGTTTAGATACCTAAGGCTAAAAATTATCTTATTGAAATTTCACTTTTACACTTGACAGTGTTTTACCGGTTTTTTCGCGAATCTTTGATTAGTCATAACTTCTTCGTTGTAACTCGGATTTGAGTGTTCTTTGTATTTATGAAAACTTTGACACGATATCTAACATTTTATATAACCAAATTGAGACTTTTGAACAATTCGTTTTTGACGCTATTTTTATTGATTCCAAAAATAGATTATAATATTTGACTTTAGATCATTACATTGCCTTGAAATATCGGGTTGTCACATCATCCCCCCGTAAGAGGGAATTTTGTCCCGAAATTTAATCTAAGGTAGAGTTCATGGACTAAGAAAAAGATGCGGGTACTTTTGTTTTATCTGATCCTCGCGCTCCCAGGTGTATTCAGGTCCTCGCTTGGCATTCCAACAGACCTTCACAATGGGTATGCGACTTTGTTTAGTTCTTTTAATTTCCCGATCCATGATTTCTACTGGCTCTTCTACAAAGTGGAGACTCTCGTTGATTTCAATTTCGTCCAGAGGGATGACGAGGGTCTCATCGGACAAGCACTTCTTTAGGTTTGACACGTGAAAGGTAGGGTGTACGTTATTGAGTTCCTGCAGTAATCGAAGTTTGTACGCCACCGGGCCGATCCTGGCAAGGATCTCGAATGGTCCAACATACCTAGGGTTTAGTTTCCCATGCTTTCCGAAACGTATTAATCCCTTCAAGGGTGAGACTTTCAATAGTACACGGTCCCCAACCTGGAATTCCAAGGGTTTCCGTCTTTTATCCGCATAACTCTTTTGTCTGTCTCTTGAAGCCTTTAGTCTTTCTCGGATTTGGACAATCTTCTCGATAGTTTCCCTTATGATTTCTGGGCCAGTGAGAGTGTTGTCGGGTACTTGACCTCTAGCTAGTTGTGTGTCACCCACTTCAGCCCAGCACAGAGGTGATCTGCACTTACGGCCATAGAGGGCTTCGAATGGGGCAACCTTGATGCTAGTGTGGTAGCTATTATTATACGAGAACTCAACCAATAGTAAATGGGTATCCCAAGCCTTACCAAAATCGATCACACAAGCTCTTAGCATATCTTCTAAAGTTTGAATGGTTCTCTCACTCTGGCCGTCGGTTTGTGGGTGGTAGGCAGTACTCATGTCTAGTCTCGTTCCTAAAGATTTTTGTAGTGACTGCCAAAACCTCGAGGTGAATCTACTATCTCGGTCTGAGATAATGGATATTGGTACCCCATGCAATTGCACAATCTCCTTGATGTATGTTCTAGTTAGTTTCTCCAGCTTTTCTGTTTCCTTTATTGGTAGGAAGTGCGCGGATTTGGTTAACCTGTCGACGATCACCCAGATGTTGTCAAGTCCACCTGCTATCTTGGGTAACTTGGTTATGAAGTCCATGGTTATCTGCTCCCACTTCCACTCGGGTATTTTGGGTTGTTGTAATAATCCCGAGGGCTTTTGGTACTCTACCTTGACTTTGGCGCAAGTCAGACATTTGCCTACATAGGTAGCAATTTCGGCTTTCATGTTTGGCCACCAATACAGTTTCTTGAGATCCAGATACATCTTGTCTGAACTGGGATGTACAGAGTATCGAGTCTTATGGGCTTCATTCATGACAACATCTCTGAATCCGCCAAAATTCGGCGTCCAAATCCGATTCATGAAGTAACGAACTCCGTCATCCTTGACTTCAAGATTCCTATCCATACCTCTTAAGGCTTCCCCCGTCACATTTTCATATTTAAGGCTTCTATTTGATCTTCCTTGATTCGTGTGGACAGGTGTGAATGGATCGTCCTGGTTAAGGATTTCACTCGGCGGCCCGAGTATTCCTTTCGGCTGAGGGCATTAGCTACTACATTTGCTTTTCCGGGATGATAATGAATTTCACATTCGTAATTGCTTAGTAGTTCTACCCACCGCCTTTGTCTCATGTTGAGTTCCTTTTGATTGAGGATGTGCTGAAGACTCTTATGATCGGTGAAGATTGTGCATTTCGTGCCGTAGAGATAGTGCCTCCAGATCTTTAGAGCGAAAACGACTGCTCCCAGTTCGAGATCGTGCATGGTGTAGTTGACCTCGTGCGTCTTGAGCTGTCTCGAGGCGTATGCTATGACTTTTCCTCGTTGCATCAGAACACATCCAAGGCCCTGGTTTGATCATCACAGTAGACCACAAAGTCTTCTGTTCCTTCTGGCAAGGATAATATAGGTGCGCTGCATAGGTCTCGCTTCAGTGTTTCGAACGCAACGTCTTGTTTTTCTCCCCAGCTAAAGGTTACACCTTTCTGAGTCAGGTGGTAAATGGCTTAGCAATCTTCGAGAAGTTTTGTATGAACCTTCGGTAATACCCAGCAAGGCCCAAGAATTGTTGGATTTTCGTTGGAGTCCTTGGAGTTGTCCAGTTCTCGATTGCCTTGATTTTGGAAGGGTCCACGTGTATCCCTTCCTTGCTGACCACGTGACCTAGGAAATCTACTCTCCAAATCCGAAATTCTCACTTTGAGAATTTTGCGTATAGCTTCTCTGTCCGTAATATTTCCAAGACCTGTCGGAGGTGTTGGCTATGTTCGTCTTTACTCCTTGAAAAGATGAGTATATCGTCTATGAACACGATCGCAAATTTATCCAGGAAGGGACGACATACTCGGTTCATCAACTCCATGAACACCGCCGGTGCATTTGTCAATCTGAAGGGCATTAATACAAACTCGAAGTGGCCATAGCGAGTTCGGAATGCCGTTTTGGGAATTTCTCCTTCCAGAACTCACAGTTGGTGATACCCAGATCTTAAATCGATCTTTGAGAAGTAGATCGCTCCTTGCAATTGGTCGAACAGGTCGTCTATGCGTGGTAGGGGATATCGGTTCTTGATCATGAGCTTGTTTAGTTCCCGGTAATCGATGCACATGTGAAAAGATCCGTCTTTCTTCTTTACGAACAGAACCGGTGCTCCCCAAGGTGAGAAGCTCGGTCTGATGAATCCTTTGCTTAGAAGCTCGTTCAGCTGGCTGGATAATTCCTGCATTTCTGTCGGTGCTTGACGGTACGGTGATTTTGCTACGGGGGTAGCTCCGGGAATCAAGTCGATTTTGAACTCGACTAGACGTTCTGGTGGGACTCCTGGAAGATCTTCAGGGAAAATGTCGGGGAAGTTGCAGACTTTCGGAATGTCTTTAATGTCTTTCGTTTCTCTTTTCTTATCTACCACGTGGGCTAGGAAGCCATGATATTCCTTGCGCAGGTATTTTTGGGCTTTGACGCAAGAGATGATTTGTAAATTGGTATCGGGTTTGTCACCATAAACGACAAGAGTTTCGCCACTTGGCAGATTTAGGCGAACGACCCTATCGTGACACAGTATGTCGGCATGGTGAAGGCTTAACCAATCCATACCGATAATTACATCAAAGCTTCTTATAGTGATCGACATTAGATCGATTTGGAAAAAGTGTTCATTTAGAGCTAGACTGCATCCTACATACAAATCGTTTGTGCTTTCTGTTTTACCGTTGGCCATTTCTACGGTATATATATCTTATTGAGTGATTGGGGTTTTTGGTTAAGTAAGTGTTTGAATTTATGACTCACGAAACTTCTCTCCGCACCACAGTCAAAGAGTATGCATGCATAAATGTTGTTGAGGAAAAACGTACCCGAAACCACCGTGGGTTCCGCTATTGCTTCGTTCTGCCCTATTGCCAGCACTCTTCCTACGCCGCCACCATTCCTAGCCTTAGGGAAATCTCTCTTGTAGTTCCCAGTTTCCCCACACCCATAACACGCCTGGCCCACTCCGATACCAGGAACTTGGGTGATTGGTTGCGCCGGTGCCTTACAGAAACGGGCAATGTGCCTTTTCCTGTTGCAATTTTTACAGTGCATTTCCCGACAATTTTCCGTGGTGTTGGTATTTGCACTTGTCACACTTTGGTAGGTTTCCAGCATATTGTTTTACTGGCGTAGGGGTAACAGGAACAGCAGTGGGGGCAGTAGCGGCATGGACTGCCACTATATGTTGTTTCTTTGAAGGTTCTTGCGAAGATTGACATTTCCTCTTGTTCCATAACTTCTTGTTGTTGTTGTTGTTGTTGTTGTTGGCATTGCTGTTATTGTTGTTGCTTCCTCTGGTTGGTACTGGGACGACGGTCATGACATCTTGGCAGACTCCATGATCAACGAGGGACTGTGCCAGTTGTTTGGCACTATCGAACGCCGTGGGTTTGGAAGCTAGCACACTTCCTCGAAGCTGGGGCGACATCCCCCAGATATACCTTTCCACCTTCTTGCTTTCTAGGGCCATCATCCCTGGGCAATGTATTGTCAAGTCACTGAACCTATTCGTATAGGTTGTGATGTCCGAGCCCACCATAGTAAGGCCCCAAAGGTCCTGTTCGAGTTTCTGAATCTCGCCCCTTGGGCAGTATTCTTGCATTAGCATTTGCTTCAGGTTCTCTGAACCCATGGAGTTAGCCTTTACCATAGTTACCGACTTAACATGGCCATTCCACCATGTTAGGGCACATTCGGAGAAAGTTCATGCAACAAATTTTACTTTGCTCCCTTTTGGACATGAGCAGATCTCAAAGACTGCTTCCGTTTTCTCTATCCATTGAGATAGAGCCATCACTCCCCCAGTCCCATTAAAGGGTATGGGTTTGCTGTTGGTAAAATCCTTGTAAGTACATTCCCCGGAACGAACCTGGTTTTGACCATTAGTAGAGCTATTTATTCCTCCTCCTGATTTGTTGTTACTCATTGGTGCCATTGCTGTGATTACGGCAGCTGTTACAGCAGCCTGAAAGGTAGCAGCATCCATTGAGGGAGGTGGTGGTGGTGGTGCTCCTGTAGTATTGAAGCATTGCGGATTCCTCCTTGGTGGCATTATTCTGCCACAAGTTAAAAGACGACATCTTGATAAGTCTTCAGAAATGGTTATAGAGAGTCCTAGTATTATTTGCTTTATGTTCTGGACATTTTAGAATTTGTAAGATAATTGCCAAGATGGAAACTTACAAGATAAGTACATGATTTCTTAGTATCTTTAGACATTTAAGAAAATACTCGAGGAATTTATAATGTGTTTCAATCTCATTGATATTAATATTAGATACATCGATAAGGAAAATTTGACCTTACATAGGTCTAGGGTACATCAATGAAGGTGGGGAAAATTTTGACAGCGCTTAGACCCCTATATTGTGTGTTCACAATTTGACGGGTTTACATTCATAAAAGAAAGAGTAGCACCTACGCTCACTCGATAAACCTAATATATAACACAGTGCTAGTAGTACGCGTTCTACTCTGAACGGGTGGTATGCTGAGGACCATGGTATGGGGTTGTGGAAGTCTGAGCTCGGGCTACTTGACGTTCAGCCTCGATGATGCGCCTCTCCATTGCGGCTTGGCTTTTACGGAACTCTCTCACTTCAGCTCTAGTAGCAGTAATATCCTTCTGAAGGGAAAAGGTGTGCTCTATCGTTCGCTCATGTTCTTCATCCAGACGACGAAGACGTACCGCAGTGACAGCAGCGGTGGCCCCCATGTCCAAGAGTTGGCTGGCATTCACTCTTGCTTGCTCGCCTTGGTTGGCGATGCGACGAACCATCACAGGGAGTGCCCTGTCAGCCGCACCCCCGTTGCTGAGGTTATAAAAGCCTCGCTCCATGCCGTAAGGTGGGCGTTGTCTTTGTTCCCTGCTCCATCGTTTCAGATCCACAGCCCAGCGGGGCGCTGGGCCCTGAAAGTTCCGTCGAAGATTTGCCGCTCCTCGGGGAGGATTGTATACCTCCGGTTCCGAGTCAGTGCTCCCACCATCTCCTTCCTCTTCTGAATCCTCGTCTGGGTCTTCCTCAGGATCCTCTTCGGAATCCTCTTCTGGTTCTTCCTCGGGTTCCTCCTCGGAATCCTCTTCTGGATCTTCCTCGGGAATTTCTTCGGGATCTTCTTCTGGGTCCTCCACGATCCAGCCTCGATTACCCTGGTTAGGGTAGTAGGGATCCCCGGGGATGTGAAATCCTGCCATTTCGTCTGATCGAGAATAGAGGTAAGAGAATTATATAAAACTTGAGAGTAAATAGGTAATTTTTGTTAAGCATAATTTTATTTCTTTGACGATTCCTAGTTCTAACTAAATATCAAGGTTCGTACGATTATTACAGTTCTTAAAATACTCCTATAGTATTTCAAATTTGCAAGTTTGATTCTAGTATTTCCTTTGGTAAGTTTTTGACTTGTTGTTCACTAAGACTATTCCTCGACATACGTTGGTCATATCCTGGATAAACATAGTTGATCAGGCTATATTTATTCTCGATCTGATTACATACCCCAAGGCCTAGTCGTAGTGTCTCAACTTGTCTTAATACTTTTGTAAAATTTTGGCTATGATACTAGACCGATGCATGTATGTATTTATACTTCTACAAAACTAGGATTTGATTTTCATAAAAGTATAGTTTGTGAAAACGTTTTGTCAGAGTGTTTTAGTCCCTTTGCATTTATAGTTTGTATATCTTATGTGGTTTGATATACTTAGTTCACTATAAACAATGCTCTGATACCAATCTATCACACCCCCAAACCAGAATGGCGGAAACATTCGGGGGTGGGTGACTTCACGTAGTATCATAACAGTAGAATATTTGTAAAGAAAGTAAACACGAACATCATAAATATAGTTTAAAAGTTACATTGTTTCATGTGATACATGTCTCAAAAGAATATTACAATATGATGATTTAATAAGTTTTGAAAACTGACGCCTTAGCGTCCCTTCTCCAAAAACTGGAATGCATATGTATTTTTCATACTAAAAATGGTGTAAGTGGTTTTATACATATATAATGTAATTTATGAATGCATTTAATAATCTCGTAAATCAAAGATATTTTGATACTCCATGTGAGTTTTATAACCATGCTATTGACCCAGACTGCCTATAACAACGTTCTTCAGGCGTTGCAGTGTTATGACGTTTGTCACCCCAGACCTGTTGGTCTAACTGTAGCTAACAGTTTAGGTGCGGGATTGTCAATCTCGTATAGATCTATAAACAAGTATCATGCTCTCCCTACAAGAGATTATGGTTATAATACAAGACTTGAAATGCGTACTTGAGAGTACGGTGAAGCCAGATGTCTCATAAAATTTAGTATCAGTAGATTTACGGAATGAAAAGTCCATCTTTCTTGTAAATGTAAGTATTTCCTTTTTATAATGTTTATGTAAAAATGTCATGAATAACTTGTAAACTATACCCATTATAGTTTTTCGAAAGTGTGTTCCATTTGGTGATAAAACTCGGTGTAATACCAACTTTGCATGTAAAGTGTAACGTTGGTAGTAATATTGTTTAACATTTATAAACAAAATGTAGGTAAAGTATTTGAAACCATATGTAACGGTGCGTATTTTAACATAAGTTTTTCTTGTGTTTCACTTGTATCCCCCCCCCCCCTAAAACATGAAAAAGACGTGAAAATGTAGGGGTATGAGCTCACCTGGAAAGTGTGATGATTTGATGAAAACGAGACTTTACTCGGGTAGCACTTCGACCGGGAAGTGGTAAGTTTCTCGGGCGTTTCGGAGTTTCGGGCCTTCGTCGGGGTTTGTATATGTAACCGGGGTGTCGGGGTTGTCTCGGGGTGCTTAACGCAGAGTAAGAGTGGGAGAGGGGATAGAAATGATCAACTAAAACCGAAACCATCGGTTTCTATTTATAGGGTGCTATTTCAGGACTCACGTCGTGAGCATGGGATGGCTCACATTGTGAGCTTGGTCCGTAGACGCGACGTCTCGTGGTCTAACTCTGGCACACATCAGTCATAGACTCACGTCATGAGTCTCTAGCTCATGTCGTGGGTCTTCGGATAAGGTTGTTTTGGGTGCCCCGAACTTCAGAAATTCATATCTCTCGCATACGAGCTCTGTTTTCGAAGTTCTTTATATCCACGCGTAGGTGAGATTATGCTCTAAAACTTTCGTTTAGACTCCGTCGGCTAATTTTGACTTAAGTTTTTAATATTATATTTTTAACGGGCCTGCACAGGAAAAAAGTCCGTTAAAAATTCATATCTTCTTCATTTGACGTCCGTTTTCGTCTGTCTTTTTACCATACTTCTACTATTGACAGGATCTCCGCTTTTCGTTAAGGTTGCGTCGGCTAAAAGTCGCTTGATCTTTATTTCGAGTTTTTAGCTGTCTACTGCTATATCCGAAATTAAGAAACATCATAACTTCCTCATACAAAGTCAGATTTGGACGTTCTTTTTATACATCTAAGGCTAAAATGTATCTTATTGAAATTTCACTTTTACACTTGACGGTGTTTTACCGGTTTTGTCGCGAATCTTTGATTAGTCATAACTTCTTCATTATAACTCGGATTTGAGTGTTCTTTGTATTTCTGAAAACTTTGACACGATATCTAACATTTTATGTAACCCAATTGAGACTTTTGAACAATTCGTTTTTGACGCTATTTTTATTGATTCCAAAAATAGATTAAAATATTTGACTTTAGATCATTACATTGCCTTGAAATATTGGGTTGTCACACATACAATACTAGAAAAGTTACTATACTCCTACTAGCTTTGACATACACACATGACTCATCTTTACTTTTAGAAAAACCAAACTCTTTGACTTTCTCATGGTAGAAAAGTATCCATGTAACATCCTAATGTTCAGGTACTTCTAAATTCATCCCTATAATTCTATTTCATGTCATTTTGGTCCCTAAGTCCAAGAAGTTATGCTTTAAAGCCCTAGTGGCAATTTCGTAAATATGGCAGGAGGAGTATGTCATGCGTACATGTGTGTACGCGGAGCGTATTAGGGCGCAGCCTAGTACGTTGGGTGTAGACTTATGTACGCGGGGGCATACTAGCTTCAGGAGGAAACCCTAATTTTTAGGGTTTGGTTGGTATTTAAGCAACATTATGTCATTTCTCCTCACATTTTCAGTATCCGTATCCTTTGAGACGTTTTTGAAAACCCTACCCCTCTTAGTGTGTGTTTTGCGCTCAAGAGTGTGTTCTGGGTGTGTTGAAAGAGGAACAAGTTACATTAAGGAGCCTTGAAGTGGAAGCAAGCTTCTGGATCTGGGATCTTTTCCTTCTTGAGAAGCTCCAGAAGGTATAAGTCTATACCTTGATGTCTTGGTTGTTAGATCCTATTTTTGGGTGTTTTATGTTGCTTTTCTTGTTGCAAAGGCCCCATCTTGTGCACGGTTTGTTATTTTCATTTTGAGATGTCCTTCCAGACCCTAAGAAAGGGCCTAAGCTATAAAAATGAGGTCCCAATTGCTAGAATTGTTTCATGCGTCTTGGAGAAGGTCTTAATGGATTAAGACCTTGTGTTAAGCACTTTTTGGACTTGTAAAGTCATAAAGTTGGAAAATTTATGACTCAAGGGTGCATTTGGACCGTAGATCTAAAGTAAGGGCTTGAGTGCATAAGCGATTAAGCACTTAATGGAGTTTGGTGGTTGTGAGGGTACGCCCCGCGTACATGGAAGTACGCCTCGCATACTCAGTCAACCACCCTGATGGTGGTTAATGAGAGGATTGGAGAACGCTAAGCGTACCTTCGAAGTACGCCCCGCGTACTCGCATGGGTCAGCCTTCTTGAGTTGACTCGACTGGGTTGACTCGGTTGACTTAGTGGGTTTGATCAGTTAACTTTGACTTTGACCAAGTTTTACCTTGAGGGTATTTTGGGATTTTATTGGAACTGATCATTTGGTGGAAATAGGTATCGTTTAGGGAGCTGAGATTCGGAGTCAGGCATCATCTATTCTGTTCAGTTTGTGAGGTGAGTTTTCCTCACTATACTTGCGGGTCGAAGGCACCAATGCCGACCCATCCGATTGATATCATGTTATGTATGCTATTGTACTGTAGTGATCAGTTAGATCGGTATCCTGGTATATAGGATGATGCTATGCTTAGTGATCTATAGATCTGTTTGACTCGATGTAGACTATTATATGATTATCTGTTATATGTGCACATGTTTGGTCGGTGGCTGAGGCTCCATTGCTTTGTGCGTAAGCCAACAGGCCGGGGCATGCAAACCAGATGGTTGGGGCCAAAGGGTATTCCATCCCGATGATGATTGGACCCATAATATGTTGGCATTCCAACCTAATGGTTGAGGGCCTGGGGTATTCCAACCCAATGGATGATTGGAACCATAGTATGTCGGCATTCCAACCCCATGGTTGAGGGGTCTGGGGTATTCCAACCTGATGGTTGATTGGACCCATTGTCACACCCCCAAACCGGTAAAACGGTAGAAACATCTGGGGGTGGATGACGTCATGTACAGTTTTTGGATTACTGTCTAAGTCCATAACTATAATGGTAAGACTTGACCCGACCCGACATGGTCCATTTGGGTTGCATGGCATCATGCATTTGGATAGACTATAACGAGAGAAATAACACTTAAGGTTGGTTAATATATTATAAGTTCTAATATATTAATAAGGTTATTTAATTAGTATTGATCAAGAATTAATTTGGAATTAATTAAGTGATCAAAAGGAGACTAATTAAATATATGGGTTGATTGTGTAAATCATTCATTCTTATATATGTGGGCTTGTGATCCAAGATTCCTTATGTTGGACTAAGTCCATGGGGTGTCCCATGGATACTCCATGGAGGTTAAAATCCATGGAGCATAAGGAATGGTTAAAGTTATGAGTTACATGGTGTAACCCTAATAGCCACCATATAAAAGAATCCCATGGCTCAAGAAATCGTGCAATAATGTGTGAGTGTGAGGGCTAGACGATTTCAAGGAGTGTTCAAGTTTCTCTCAAGTTATTCCAAGTGTATTTGGTGTTGTGTGAACCATTTGAGGTGTCACACTTGGGGCACTAGGCACTCAAGCTTCATGAAGACATTCTACATCAAAGAGGTATGTATTCTATCTTGTTATATTTATTATTTTGTATGCTAGATTAGGATAATACCTTGGATGTTCATAATTGTATGTATAATAGAGAAAACATAGATCCAAGGTATTTAGGGTTGCATGTACACTTAGGAGTGTTAGAATGCTCATAACCCAACAGTGGTATCGGAGCCTAGGCTTGTTTTCTTCTTATACTTGCAAAAGTAGCTGAAAAATCGAGTTGGATGCATATATTCGATTGTTTTGGCTGGAATTGGACTAGGAACATTACCCTAAGATGTTTTTGGACTTATAAACTTGTTTTTGATGTGGTAATGTTCATGCTAATCCAATTTCTAAGATAATTGTCATAATTTCAAGATTTGTATTAGTTTGTATGTTCATGCTAATTTCTTGAAGATTGATGATTTGAATTATCTTGTTCTGATGAGGTTCTTAGATTAATAGAAAAGTTGTGTGAAATAGTTGTTTTCAATCCATTTTAATCTAAGAGTTGATTCCAAAGTGTGTTTTTGTAACATGTCCTCAAGTTATATGAAAAGTCACATTTAAGAATCATAAAAACTCATAAAAGTTGGCAAAGGTTACAAAATGAAGAGTCTAGTTCTAATTAAATGGTTTTATGACTCCATAACTTGTTCTCAAGTTATGGAGGTTCAAGAGTCTCTTCATTAAATTAAAAAAAAGTGTAACCTTAATTAGTTCCATAAGTTACAATAAAAAAAGTTATTTTTTTTATTAATTAGTTTAAAGTAGTTTTAATTAAAACTACTTTAAACTCATAAGTTATGGAATTAATTAGTTTTGAATAGTTTCAAAAGTTGCCCTCAAGTTTTGGAATTTGAAAAGTTTTCACTTATGAATACTTTAATTCCAAGTTAGCCCTTAGAATTTTAAAAGTTAAAATTCAACCCTTATACTTTATAATATTATAAGTTAATAATATTTATATATATGTATAAGAGTAAAGTCAGTCTTATCGTTAGTAGGCCTCATTCACGAAGCCTGTCTATAAGGGGGGTATAAGGTTACTGCCTATAAAATGGCAGTTTAATGGGTGTCCACTCTCACCCACCGCTTCCTTGACTGGTGGAGGGTCGTTAGCCGAACGGGTAGGACAAGGACTATAATTCTCCTTTCATTAAAAGTATTAATGATAAATACTAAGTAACTAAACTCTTATTAATGCCCAATCTTAGTTACTTAGGAAAATATGAATTTGGTGCTAACCCATGAAATTACACTTTACACTTTGCTTAAGTCGTTAGTGGAGCGTGTGTGGTTAACCGGCACACTAACCTGGACTTAACAAGGTAGGCAATGGGTAACTTAATATTTATCATAGTATCGGTGGAGCGTGTGTGGTTAACCGGCACACTGATTAAGGGGTAAATATTAAGGGTACCAAGTATATTTGCATGGTTATTCACACCTTGTTTTGTGATCCTCGGCATCCCAGTCACAAAACCTGAAGGGTACACTCGAGATTGAAACATGCCTTTGAACAGTTCAATGAATCTCAAAGATCTAGGACTTTCAAATCCAATTAAAACCTAATAAATTATTTCGTTTTTCATGGTGGAAATTGGTGAATCGTCATTCACCTACCTTCAAATATTTTATAGCTTGGATTACGGCATCCCTCTTCTAAGTTATAAAATAGTTTGTTGGGTCCTAGCCTTAATATTTCATATTGGGTGTCATATTAAGGACTTTAAATCAACTATCTTGAATATCTCCCAAAAAGATGTCTGGTCTAGACATTTATGATCTTCCCAAATCTCTTGAAACAAGCTTTCCTAAATGAAGATGATGTCCCATGGATATCATACTTCTTTCACCTCCTCCAATTATTCTCCCTAACCCACAAGTTCCTAAAAAGTTTAAGGTCACTCAAGCCCTATTGGCAAGGCAAGGTCTAGGTGTGATCACATCTTGGAGATGTAGTCACATATTGACAAGCCGGGAGAGTTAGGTGTCAAAGTCTTGAGAAAGTTGGTGGCTCAACTACTTTCTAAGTCACATAGTGAGTTCTTTTGGGAATCCTATGAAACAGACTAAGACAAGACCCTTAATGATCTTATCTATTTTCTAAGATCAACTTCCTAAAACGCTATGGACATTGACAATGATGACATTGGATATCCAGTAAAGCTCTCTCTTCCCAATGGAAAGGGATCGACCATAGTCAACTAGGTTGACCCAATGGTAAAGAGAGAGGCGAAGTCTGAGATAGTCCCATTATCAAGGGTCCATAGGTAACTATTGCCAAAGGAAGGGGCATTGGTTACGAAGCTGCCAAATTTACCTAAGGATGTTAAAGTCAATAAGTTTGGCTCTACTTCAGGTAAAGTCCATTGTCTAACTCTATTAAGTACATGCTGATTCTGATCGCGAAGATGAATTTCAATCGCATGGTTCGGTGATCAGAATTTTGGGCTATTACTTAAGAGTTATGATATTTATATTGCTTAGGAATAGATAACAACAAGGTTTTCATATGGATTGTAAGGATAAGTTTTTCCGCAAAGTTTTAAAATAAAAGAAAAAGGTTTTGATTTTATTTATTTTAAGTATCCTTACAATGGCATTTGTGAAAAGTTGTTGCTTATAAGATTCCATTGATAGCAATATTGGAAAAATGGATTTGATTCTTTCGGTTGTGGTAGTGTCTAATATTACCAAATAAGGAAAGATTCTCATCACCCAAGGTTCAATGGGACCGAAACTTGGAATCATGCAAGTTGTATAGTATGATGAATGAGAACTTTCAGCTTGGAAAATTAAGACTAATTCCTTATGTGAATAAGGAAAGGACTAAGGGATCGAGTACACATTCTTGTGCACTGGTCAAGTCCACCACAAAAGATCAAGAAGACTATTCGTCATGATTTACTTAAGTTCAGTAATATGATTATACTTATAAGTTTAAGTATAAGTCTGTAGCATTGGAGAAGTTTCAATGTGAGACAGAACGAATAAGAAGAATCAAAGTATGGCAGAAAGATAAAAGTTTCTCAAATCTGAAAATATGGGAGAGTACTTTAGTATCATGTTTATGATCATCTTAATGATTAAGATACCATATCACAATTGGTCCTCTAAAGTCATCTTAGTGCATTCTTATGACTAAGAAGAGGAGTCATGAATTGTTGAAATGGTTAAATCAAAAAGATGAGCCATACTTCGTTCCAAAACAATTCTTAGAGTCATACTCCAAGATTGTAACTTGAGTGACATATCTTAAAGAGGGTTTGTTAACACTAGTCAAATGTAAGAGTAAAAGGTTATCTACTCTTGTACATTTGAAATTGGTAAGTTGTGATGTTTTGGATAAAACAGAGACCAACTTAGGCCAATTGTGTAAAGTGTTAGTCTTGATAAAGAATCTGCACTATCTCTTGAATATTTGACAAGGGAGTCTTATATGTCAAGAGGACAGTGGGAGTCTTAAAGCTCTTGAAAGTTTCAAGACTTAATCAAGAATAAAACCTAAAGTCCTTCACTAGAACACGACTTGAGGTTTATAACCTATCGTGTTGAAATTTTTGTGCCTATTCAATTTGGCTTTGCATAGGAGTTCTGAGAGTTCTCAATTGGTTGCACAACTACTTGGAAGCAATGGCAGGCACCTGAGCTGCCAAATGGCAAGAATTTAAGATTGCACAAGTTTAATCCATATGAGTTTGGATTTGTCACTAACCTTGTCTTGTGATTATGGTTTTGACAAATTCACATGGATAAGAACACATACACTATTAAATCTAAGTGTCATAAGGTTTCTCTCCGATTCATGAAAATGATGGTGAGGAAACACTTTCACTAAGTAGATTTTAGCTAGATAGCAATTGTGATATTTGCATTCTCAAAGTCGTTAGTGGAGCGTGTGTGGTTTACCGGCACACTAACATGGACTTGTGAGAAGTGGCAAAGGTCTAAACAATTGAGACTATGATTACGGCATCCCTTTTCATAGTTCTAAAATTGTTTAGACACACATGTGAGCTATCTAAGAGAGGTGTAGGATTTTGATAAAGTTTTATCAAAACAATCTAGTACAGAAATCTGAACTTTGGTAAGAAAGTCAGCTGATTTCTGAGTACATGTCAAAGCTAGTGGGAGCATAAGTGTTATGCTAATAATCATCATGTTAGTGGGAGCATGATAATTATGACAAAGGTTGCAAGTTAGCAATGTTAATTATAAAAAACAAAAGTTTCAATTCGCGAGGTTGCAGGGGTTGAAAAAGTTGTTTTGCTATAATTAAGGGAGAGGAAATTATACTTCATTTCAATTCTAAAAGCTTAGATTGAGATTTTAATCGTATTTAATCAAGGATATATATATATATATATATATATATATATATATATATATATATATATATATATATATATATATATATATATATGAATTTCATGTTGGAATGGCTCAACATAAGGAAATTCTATATATGGGTCCATTATTTGCGTTCTAAAATTCGATTATGATTACGGCATCCCTTTTCATAATCTGAATATTGAGAACTTGGCAAATTGAAATGGAAATATTATAGCAAAAGACTGGTTTAGTCTTTATGTGAGACATCATGAATCGTGTCCCATATGCTTCGGATATAGGATCGATTACATGTGCTATATTCATCCTTTCTAAAATTTTCCAAATGCCTGGGGCATTATGAAGGGAAAAGGTCTAGAATTGGATATGACTAAAATGATTAAGCAATTGTCGAGGACAATCTAAGGTTTACCAAAGATTGGTTGCTCAAGGACAGTTGGAAGTATAATGTTAATTCTGGAAGGACCATATTGACATAATCTGTAACGAGGCAACCCTTGTTCAGAAGTGATAGTCAAAATGGAATATAGAAATGTTTCAAAGTTAGAAATTATTCAATCTGTGTAAGATTAGGAAACTTAATGAAAGAATGATGTTTCCAAGGAGCTGATCTCCTTTGGAATGCTCTGTAATGATTGTTGTGAAGTATTTCTGACTTTGTGCATAATCATTAAGAGGATCAATGCATATAAGTTAGAACCTAACAGATTTCAGTAAATGGCATGAATTTGGAATTCTTGCATTTGCAGTAAGGATTTGGGACTGTGAAAAGAGGATCATTGGAGTGATGTTCAATTTATCTATTTTACAAAGTAAAGATCATAGACAAACATAGTATGCATACTTGGTGTATGGCATGACTAGTGTTTAGAAAACATAGTGTACATGCTCGGAGCATGGGACAACTATTGTTTTAAATTCAAGTATAAAGTTGATAAAACCGAAACAATGAATAATGAGTAATCAGTATGGTGATAAATAAAAGTGTTTATTTATATTCATAGGGTTTGATACCATATTTGATTCATTTATTCTTGTGTTTCACTTTGCATGTTTTGACTTCCAGAATAACTAAGTCGCTATTCCTGAATGATTAAGTTATTCAAACCATCCACAGTCGGTCATATGTTGGAAGTAGATATGAATCAAGACTGTCATGGGTTGGTTTGTAGAGGTCCAAGTTGGTGGACAAAGTGGTGTTACAACACTCATGAGTGCTCATAAGTTCTGAGTATTGGATTCAACCCGCGCTCATTTGAATCACTTCATGGATTTTATCACGAGTGCTCATGAGACGATAATATCTTATATTCTTCAAACCTAGAGATATGAGTTGTTACTATGAGTTGGTTATACATTGATTGCACGAAAACGCATTGGTAACTCGATGTTATAAAATGTGCCTTTGTGTATGATTCAACAAGTAGTAGAACAAGCCATATGAGTCGAAGTTTATCCATTCCTTTTACCTTTGGGATAAAAGCGATATCTGTGGGCCCCTCGATGATTTAAAGATGATACATGTGAGTGCTTGGCCAAGCTAGGACTGATTTGATTTGTTCAATCAGTCAGTCATCATGAATCGGAAATCGGGAAACAACAAATGGACAGAGAGAATGATTGATAATCCATGTCTCAGTCCATATGATATCTAGAATGGAGGAATATATGATCCCTTATCTAATGGACAAGTCATTGACAAAGGTCAGAGTTCATCGACAAGGTCAGAGTTCGACAAAAGCTTTTGAGAGCTACGATTGCTGATCGGTTCCTGAAGTCATACGCAATAATAGTTTTAGACTTATCCAAGTGGGAGACTGTTGGATTAATGTCTAAGTCCATAACTATAATTGGTAAGACTTGACCCGACCCGGCATGGTCCATTTGGGTTGCATGGCATCATGCATTTGGATAGACTATAATGAGAGAAATAACACTTAAGGTTGGTTAATATATTATAAGCTCTAATATATTAATAAGGTTATTTAATTAGTATTGATCAAGAATTAATTTGGAATTAATTAAGTGATCAAAAGGAGACTAATTAAATATATGGGTTGATTGTGTAAGTCATTCATTCTTATATATGTGGGCTTGTGATCCAAGATTCCTTATGTTGGACTAAGTCCATGGGGTGACCCATGGATACTCCATGGAGGTTAAAATCCATGGAGCATAAGGAATGAGTAAAGTTATGAGTTACATGGTGTAACCCTAATAGCCACCATATAGAAGAATCCCATGGCTCAAGAAATCGTGCAATAATGTGTGAGTGTGAGGGCTAGACGATTTCAAGGAGTGTTCAAGTTTCTCTCAAGTTATTCCAAGTGTATTTGGTGTTGTGTGAACCATTTGAGGTGTCACACTTGGGGCACTAGGCACTCAAGCTTCATGAAGACATTCTACATCAAAGAGGTATGTATTCTATCTTGTTATATTTATTATTTTGTATGCTAGATTAGGATAATACCTTGGATGTTCATAATTGTATGTATAATAGAGAAAACATAGATCCAAGGTATTTAGGGTTGCATGTACACTTAGGAGTGTTAGAATGCTCATAACCCAACAACAGTATCATAACAATTTAATAATAGAGATCAAAGCATTAAAAACATTGTAATGATGATTTAATATTTACATTGAGTTCAAATCATTGTTTGACTCCAAAAGCATACAACAAAAATATAAGACGTAACAATACTAAGCTCTGTCTTCGCAAAACCTGTGTGGATACATGTCTACTGATTACCTGAGAATACAAGTGGTTTTGAAAAAAGAGTGTCAACATTTAAGTTGGCGATTTCATAAGTATTCTGTATGAGAAATATATTTCTTTGTTCCTTGAAAATGATAGTGTGTTCTTCCAGAAAATCCAATATTTTCTTTAAGATGTAATGTAGTCTTAAACAACCTAAGGTTGAAAATGTATAAGTATTACTGTACTCTGAAGTGATATAATGTAGTTTTATATCTTTATAAAACCATTTGAATGCATGTTTCCAGAAATGTAAACTGTATTGTACTGGAAAATAATGTACTGTAGTTGTATCTATGTAAAACCCTTTTAATGTATACTTCCAGAAATGTAAACTGTATTGTACTGGAAAATAATGTAATGTAGTTTTATCTAAATAAAACCATTTGCAGACATGTATGTATTCGTAAACCAAACGTGTTGTTAATACCTCTTGTGAGTTATTATAACCATGCTAATGACCTAGATAGCCTGCTACGACGTTCTTCAGACGTCGGAATGGTACGACATTTGTCACCGCAGACCTGCCGGTCCAACTGTAGCTAACAGTTTAGGTGCAGGATTGTTAGTCCCGTATAGATCTATACACAAGTGTCACGCTCTCCCTCCAGTAGACTCTGGTTATAATATAGGGACTTTAGTATGTATTGTGGTAAGTACGGAGAAGGAATGTCTCACAAAGCCATATTGAGTGTTTACGTGTAGTGTAATGAAAAACTCCTTTTCTGGTAAATGTATGTATCATTCATCTATAGTATTTACATAGTAAGAAATAATTATACTTTCAAAACAATTATTTCTTTGTCTCCAAAGGGTAAAATGGTGTGAATGTTCCATAAAGTATACCTATTATAGTTTATAAAAAAAGTTTGGTTGAAATAATGAATCCTTTGTATGCTATTATCAATTTACCCTAATAATAAAGTGAAATGAAATAATTATATATGTATGTTTATATAATTATACCCTTTTCGCTCAACATGTTACAAAAGGGTTAAAGTTTTATCGTATCAAATTTGTACCCATATGTATATTTATATTTCGTAAAACTATAAATATAACTGTTTGTATATTAACATAATTTTTCTTGTGTTACTCTTGTATTTCCCCCTAAAACATATAAAAATGGTAAAACAGTAGGGGTATAAACTCACCTCTAATGTGTTCTTGACTGGATAGTGATGTGCGTGGCGATGTTCTTCGAGTTAGAACACATAAATATAGTCGTATCTGTCACAACTAGCATTTTTGGCTAGGAAATTCCGTCCTCATGTAAGGAAGGACTATTGAGAGACTTGTGCTAACACATTAAAGTGTACATTATGGTTCCTAATGGACCATGTATTGTTATATCTCAAATCTCTCCCAAATCTCTCTATGTATCTCAAATCTCTCCCAAATCTCTCTATGTATCTCAAATCTCTCCCAAATCTCTCTCAAATCTCCCTATGTAGTTTATCCTTAGTCAAAATCAACTCAAAATGAAAGGAGGAAACTTAAAAGAGCAAACCTAGTTCGGAACCCTTAGGAAGCTTCGGACCTCCTAAAGATACCGAGCATTCTCGCACATAGGAACCTCTTGGCTCCGAAATTTATGTGCATCAGAATTCAGAATGCCCCGGACAGTCTCGCTCCAGACGTCTTCTGATCTAGAATAACTGACTTTGGAAAAGCCTCGCGCCACTCCGGAAGGCTTCGCATCTTCGGTCCGGACATGTTGACTTCGCTTTTGTCTTCGGAACTTCTGATCTGACTCCGGAATTTGGAGGATTGACCCCGGAATCCCACTACAGAACTTGAGTAAAGCTTCAAACGTTATGATTTGACTGCAGAACTTGAGAATTGCCTTCGGAACTCACCAAGCGACTTCGAAACTCATGCTTTGGCTCCAGAATTTACTATTTGACTCTGGAATTTACCATTGGACTCCGGATTTCGAACCATTCCGGACCATTTCATCATTTTAACATATTATTTTAAAACATAAGTTGTGAATAAGAGAAAAGCCTTTGACTCTATGATGCGATATCTCAACAAGTTCCAAGGTGTTCACGGATAAACATGTAATCTCCTCCAAATCTCCAAGCACACATCAAATCAACTTCCCTTCCTTTATTCAAAAGAATAACTCCTTTCTACTAATCCTCACCCCTACCTTCTTTCACGCCCTGCAAAATTCATACATCCTCAAGAAATCCTTTCCTCACCCATTTAACAAACTCCTCTCAAGAACAAGTAGATTTTTCCAAAAATCTTTATCATCAAGGTGGTTCTTGGAAATTAGGTGAGCTATTTAGAAATCTCCTAGTATTCATATATATTATTTTGTTAAAATCATCTCATATACACAGAAGGCCCTATTTTAACCTCCTGAGAATAATCTAGGCTTCAAGGAGTTCAACAAGGGCATTCTAGTACCAACTCTTAGGGCCCAGAAAACTCTACTTCTAGGACACCCGGATTCCGATCCCTAGAAGACCATTCAAAAGTCATCGCCAAGATTGGCCCGATAACTCATAGGCTCCGATTAACCTAAGAACCCAGTTTCGGACATTTCACCTTCAATGTATTCAACACTCATAAGTGTCAGACTACCGAAGCTCTAGAAATCCCACTTATCGAGATCGAGGTAAACAAGAACCCACACCCCGAAGAGGAGCATGTGTAATAGAAATTGACAAAGCTCGGGATACCCACCCGCCTATAATCGAGTACTAATATAACAACAACTACCATCCGAGCATAGGAGTTGCACCCTTCGAGGCCCTGCATGGCCAGAGGTGCAGATCATCCTCTGTTGGGCTGAGATGGGAGACACCCAATTGGCAAGAGGACAAACGCCCAATAGCACACTCACTAGACCCGAGACTACTTGAGAAGCAATAGGAAGGATAGTCCAGACCCGAGCACGACATCAAACATCGCGAGACCGACAACAGAGCTATGTAGATAGCAGGCTAAAATCCTTGGAATCCCAAGTAGGGGAACAGGGTATCCTTAAAGATCTTCCCTCAGGAAGGATGACACAATTAGAAAAGAAAGGTAAACTAAATCCCCGTTGCATAGGACCATTCGAGATCCTCGCACGGATCGATCCGGTAGCCTACAAACTCCAACTACCCTCCCAGCTTAGTGACGTACGCCCTGTATTCCATGCGTCGAACCTAGAAAGTGTCTATCAGACAAAAACCCTCCCAACTCCACTAGACAATATTAAAGTGAACTAGAACCTCCTAATCGTTGATCAACCTATCGAGACTATGAATAGAGAAGTTAAGCACACCAAACACAGCCACATCCTGGTTTTGAAGGTCCGAGGGAACACTAGGTGTGAGCCGGAATTCACTTGGGAACGCGAAGACCAGATAAAGCAAAAGTACCTTCACCTATTCCCGCATTCACGACCCTACCTTTCGAAAGAATATCGAGACGAAATTCCCTCTAACGGGGGGATGATGTCACAACTAGCATTTTTGGCTAAAAGTCCCTCTAACGGGGGAAAGAATTTTGGGATGAAATTCCTTCTAACGGGGGGACGAAATTCCCTCCAACCGAAAACTCAAGGTATTCGGTCTCGCAGGTTCTCAGCCTAGGGGTTCTCGGCCACGGGTTCTCGGCCCATGTGGTTCTCGGTCTAAATGAGGATCTCGGTCCTAAGGTGATTTTGGTCTAGGTGATGACTTTGATTCTCAAAACCGAAAACCTCAAAAAGTAATGTGAATTTTCATTATTAAATCAAATAATTTTAATTATTTGACTTTTGTTTGACATAGTTGACTTGCTTTGACTTTGGTTTGACTTGTTTGACTTTTATTGACCCGAAATAACCAGTTGTTACATTATCTCCCTGTTAGAGGGAATTTCGTCCCAAATTTATTTCTAAAATGGTTACTCATGAACTAGGGAAGAGATGCGGGTACTTTTGTTTCATCCGATCTTCTCGTTCCCAAGTGAATTCAGGTCCTCGCTTGGCATTCCAGCGTACCTTCACTATTGGTATACGACTTTGTTTCGTTCTTTTGATTTCTGTGTCCATGATTTCCACAGGTTCCTCTACAAAGTGTAGACTCTCGTTTATCTCTATTTCATCGAGTGGGATTATAAGAGTCTTGGCGGACAGACACTTCTTTAGATTAGACACGTGGAAGGTGGGATGTATGTTACTAAGTTCCTACGGTAGTTGAAGTTTGTAAGCCACCGGGCCGATTCTAACAAGAATCTCGAATGGACCGATATACCTGGGATTTAATTTTCCACGTTTTGCAAAATGTATCATTCCTTTCCAGGTTGAGACCTTTAACAGGACACAGTCACCAACCTGGAACTCCAAGGGCTTTCGTCATTTATCCGCATAACTCTTTTGTCGATCCCTATATGCTTTCAATCGTTCTAGGATTTGGACGATCTTTTCTGTTGTCTCCCTTATGATTTAAGGGCTGGTGAGAGTACTGTCAGGACCTTGCTTCTTTGCTAGCTGTATGTCACCCACTTCAGCCCAGCATAGAGGGGATCTGAACTTACGACCATAAAGGGCTTCCAATGGTGCGACTTTGATGCTAGTGTGATTGCTGTTATTGTATGAGAATTCGACGAGTGGTAAATGGGTATCCAAAGCTTTACCAAAGTCCATCAAACAATCTCTCAACATGTCTTCTAGCGTCTAAATTGTTCTCTCGCTTTGCCCGTCAGTTTAAGGATGGTACGCTGTACTCATGTCGAGTTTGGTTCCCAAGGACTTTTGTTGTGATTGCTAATACCGTGAGGTAAATCTGCTATCTCTGTGAGAGATAATGGATATTGGCACACCATGCAATCGTATAATCTCTTTAATGTACGTCCTGGTTAGCTTCTCCATCTTCTCGGTCTCTTTTATTGGTAGGAAGTGCACGGATTTGGTTAATCTATCAACGATTATCCAAATGGTGTCAAGACCACCCGTTGTCTTGGGCAACTTGGTTATGAAGTCCATGGTTATCCGCTTCCGCTTCCACTTCGGTATTTCTGGTTGTAGTAAACCCGAAGGCTTCTGGTATTCTACCTTGACCTTGGCGCAACTCAGGAACTTGCCCATATAGGTAGAGATTTATGCTTTCATGTTTGGCCACCAATAAAGTTTCTTGAGGTCCAGGTACATCTTGTCTGAACCGGGATGAACAAAGTATCTAGTCTTGTGAGCTTCGTTCATGATAACGTCTCTGTACCCACCGAACTTCGGTGTCCAGATCCGATTTATGAGGTAGCAAACTCCTTCATCCTTAACTTCCAGGTTCATATACATTCCTCTTAAGGCTTCACCTGCCACATTCTTGGGTTTCAAGGCTTCCAGCTGAGCCTCTTTGATCTGCGTGGACAAGTGTGAATGGATGGTCATGGTTAATGACTTTGCTCGGCGGCCCGAGTACTCTTTTCGACTAAGGGCATCTACTACTACATTGGCCTTGCCTGGATGATAGCGAATCTCACACTCATAATCATTTAGTAGTTCTACCCATCGTCGTTGCCTCATGTTGAGTTCCTTTTGATCGAAGATGTGCTGGAGACTCTTATGATCCATGAAGATTGTGCACTTTGTACCGTAGAGGTAGTGCCTCCAGATCTTCCGAGCAAATACTACTCCTCCTAGCTCAAGTTCGTGAGTGGTATAGTTAACTTCGTGGTTCTTAAGTTGTCTCGAGGCATAAGAAATGACTTTTCCTCGTTGCATAAGTACACAACCTAGACCTTGCTTGGACGCATCGCAGTAAACTACGAAATCCTCCGTCACTTCTGGGAGGGACAAAATTGGAGCGCTGCATAGGGATTGCTTTAGTGTTTGGAATGCATTTTATTGTTTCTTCTCCCAGTTGAAGGTTACACCCTTCTGATTCAAGGTGGTGAGTGGCTTTGCGATTTTATAGAAGTGTTGTGTGAACCTTCTGTAGTAGCCATCGAGGCCTAAAAATTGACGAATTTCAGTTGGAGTTCTTGGGGTCGCCGGTTTTTGATTTCCTTGATAGAGATTGTAACAAGGTTTCCAAAAATATAAAGAACACTGAAATCCGAGTTATAACGAAGAAGTTATGACCAATCGAAGATCCGCGACAAAACCGGCAAAACACTGTTCAGTGTAAAAAGTGAATTTTCGATAAAATGCTTTTTAGCCTTAAAAATCTAAATGAAAGTTGTAGAATATGTTAAACCAAGAACTTTCATAAAAAGAACGTAAAAATCTGACTTCGTATGAGGAAGTTTTGATTTTTCTAAGTTTCGGTTTAGCAGTAGACAGCTAAAAATTCGAAATAAAAATCGATCAATATTTAGCCGACACAACTTAAACGAGAATCGAAGGTCTCGTCAAAAGTAGTACAACGATAAAAAGACACACGAAAACAGACGTCGGATGAAGAAGTTATGAATTTTTAACGGATTTCCTGTCCCGGTCTGTTAAAAATAATAATATTAAAAATAAAGTCAAAATTAGCCGACGAAGTCTAAACGAAAGTCGTAGAGTATAATTTTACTTACACGTGCATATAAAGAACGTCGAAAACGGAGCTCGTATGCGAAAGTTATGAATTTTGCAAGCTTTTGGCACGAAAATCGAAAAATGTTGGAAACCGGGAAAAATCGCATGGTTACCCTTCGGCCACGTCACCTCGCATGCGAGGTTTCCCCGTGTCCGATGCATGTCACCTTCTGATTGGACCGAAGTGCTCGTGGCAGCTCCTGATTGGACCGAAGTTCGGTCCACTCCTGATCCGACACCACCGTGGATGCTTCCGAACCTCGGCCTCGTGGCCTTTGCTACTGATGACGCGTGGCTGCTGACCTCTCTTCCCCCTCGCCACCTGTCCGAACACGCGTCGCCATCTCTCCTATTCGGACCGAACCCTCGCACCTATATAAAGGGTGCGAGACTCTCCGGATTTTTCACCATTTTTACACCATTTTTGCTCCTTTTTCACCCATTTCACTTCCATAAACTCACAAACAACCCCCAAGGCCCCGATATCGTATCAAAAACCCGAAGCAAGCCCCGAAGCCCCAGAATTCTCGAGAAGCTAACCTCTTTCCAGTCGAAGTGTTGCCCGCGTAAAGCCCGTTTTTTAATCAAAAACTCGCGGTTTCTTCGAGAAAGATCATTTATAGAAACGAAACGATGTCCAAATCAACACTTATCAAGTAAGTTCATACCCCTATAATCTACCTTTTTAATGGTTTTTAAATGCTTTTTTTTGGGGGGGGGGGGGAATACAAGTTGAACACAATATAAATTGTGTTAATAATTGTATGTGATAATAATCACACAAAGAATTTCCTTATGCTTTTAAAGATTTCCAAATACTTCCAAAATTACTTAAAGCCATGTTAAATCTTTAAAGTCATGTGAACTCTTTTAACACTGTTAAATTCTTTGAAAAAGGTTTTATAAACTATTTCAAATTATAATTGCCAAAATATGTTTATATATGGATAAATATATAAATAAGATTTGAAGGGCTTAGGACTAATGAATTATCTTATTTCCTTTTCCTTGTTTGGATGTGGAATTAAGGTGGTGTTATTTGTCCGAAGGTCGTTCCCTTCTTAATTGTATATGTATATTATACATATATTAATATAAAAGGTTACTTCATTCAGTATCATTACCTTTGTATCATGCTGAGCAAAGGTGTTAATCCATGAGAAATCATGCTAATCAGATAGAACATATAAATTATAATAGGTATAATTTATGATCCAAACTAAATATACAAGTATGATTCACGATTGTATACATTTTATTCCAAGGAAGTTACTAACAATTCATTTATCTATACCAGGATATGTATAATACTTTTAGTATATGGATAATATATTAAAGAAGTAATAATACATCATACCGGGTTTGCATTAACAAGGGTACAAATACAACGTACCAGGGTTAGCAATCACGGGGTAATAATACATCATACCGGGTTTGCATTAACAAGGGTACAGATACAACATACCAGGGTTAGCAATCACGCGGTAATAATACATCGTAATCTCGTTGAAACAATAAATTTATGAGACTCTTCATGGTGTACTTATCTAAGTACGACCTTAAGTCTTGACTTATTAACCAGAATCTCCTGGAGGGAGAGCGTGAATTTGTGTATAGATCTATACAGGCCTGACAATCCCGCACCTTCACTGTTCGCAACATTTTGGCCGGCAGGCCTAGGGTGACAAATGTCATATCGTTTCCGACGCCTGAAGAACGTCGCATCAGGCACATCAGTCATATTAGTATGGTTAATAGAACTCACATGGATAAAACAACGAGTAAATTACTTAGTAATATACTTCTCTTAAAACAGTAAGAAAAGATAATTACATCCTATCTATTTTACTGACCAAATCTACCTTATGTTAGTTTTTGCTTATAGTAAAAACTACGTCTTTCGAAATCAAGTATGGCAAATATACTTGTACCTCTGGTTTTGGAATGTTTAAAACCACAAATCAGTATTATGGATAATACAATATTCTCCAGGATTAATACCAATGTTTTACTATAGAACGGATATAACTAAGAATACTTTTACAAATGAAACGGTTTATGGGATTGTTTTTACAAATGGAACGGTTTTATGGGGATTTAAAACTACTATTCAGAAACGGTTTTATGGGGATTTAAAACTACTATTCAGAAACGGTTTTATGGGGATTTAAATCTACTTATCAGATGGAACTTAGTCATTTACTCTCTTAAAACTAGTATAACATAAAGGACCTTTAGTGGTTAATTCTATAATTCCTTAGTTTTTACATCAGAGTTATACATAAGTAATATCCGATTGACAGTGAAATGTGTGACTTCCACCTTGCTTCCTGTTCCTTGTTTGGTTGTGGGCTTAGGGCAGATACACCCATTTAACTGTCCATTCGATATTAGGTTATATATAACTAGTATCAACTAAGTAATTGCAGAGGGAACTATTGAGGTTATCAGTTTATCACCTCAGGAAATATAGGATTTTCTAGAGGAACCAGCGAATTTTTTCAAGAACCTAGAGTATACTTTACATAACTAAAATACTTATGAACTCACCAGCTTAAATGCTGATCTACTCTTTCAAAATAACTTGTATTCTCAGGAATCCCGTAGACAGGTACACTCCCGAAGCTTTTGAGAAGACTACCTAATACCGTACTGCGACTCTTGTCTTCTACTGTACCTACTTTGGTGTTTGAATATGTAATGTTTAAACACTTATGTAAAACTTATACTTATTAATGCAATGGTTGTTTGTACTTTGATTACTATATTCCATGTGTTGTGATACTTACATGAAGTCCTCCGCCCCCGAACGTTTCTACCGTTCTGGTTTGGGGGTGTGACACATGGCGGCTGCCACAGCGGCTGTAACAACAGCTTGGAACACGGAAGTGTCCATCTGTGGAGGTGGTGGCGATGGTGGAGTTGGTGTTGTGTTGTTGACATGCCTGATTGATTTACGTGGTGGCATCTTTCCGCTATAAGGTTTAAAAATGTTTTCGAATTAGAACATCTTAACTATAGGCCTCTTTATGTCGACTGTATAAGAATCATGGTACGAAAGACACAATAATTGGCCTAATTGTGTAGTCTTATAGTATCATAAAATACTCATATAGTATTTTAAAGTTTATGTTTGGTTCTAGAGTTTCCTTGTATGGAGTGTTGGTAAGTTTTAGACTTATTGTTCACCACGATCTTTCCCAAACATGTGTTGGTTATATCTCGCATAAATATAGTTGATCATACTATATTTAACCGAGATATGATTACATAACTATCTATGCTTAATCGTAGCGTCCAACTGTATTGTACTGGATACTTTTATATGGTTCTTATTACGACACGTGTTGGTTATCTAAATACTTTTATATGGTTCTTATTACGACACTGTTCTAGTATGTATGCATGTATGTATACTTTTATAAAAATACTTATAATTTAAAAGTATACTTTTTAGTAAGAGCGTTTTAGCCCCATTGTATTTATAGTTGTATATCTTATATGGTTTGATATACTTATTTCACTATAAACAATGCTCTGATACCAATCTGTCACACCCCCAAAGCAGTAAAACGACGGAAACGTCTGGGGGTGGATGACGTCATGTACAATACCATAACAATTGAATAATAGAGATCAAAGAATTACAAACATTGTATTGATGATTTAATATTTACATTGAGTTCGAATCATTGTTTGACTCCAAAAGCATAAAACAAAAATATAAGACATAACAATACTAAGCTCCGTTTTCGCAAAACCTGTGTGGATACCTGTCTACTGATTCCCTGAGAATACAAGTGGTTTTGAGAAAAGAGTGTCAATATTTAAGTTGGTGAGTTCATAAGTGTTTTGTATGATAAATATATGTCTTTGTTCCTTGAAAATGATAGTGTGTTCTTCCAGAAAATCCAATATTTTCTTTTAAATGTAATGTAGTCTTAAACAACCTAAGACCGAAAATGTATAAGTATTGTTGTACTATGAAGTAGTATAATGTAGTTTTATATCTTTATAAAACCATTTGAATGCATGTTTCCAGAAATGTAAACTGTATTGTACTGGAAAATAATATATTGTAGTTGTATCTATGTAAAACCCTTTTAATGTATACTTCCAGAAATGTAAACTGTATTGTACTCGAAAATAATGTAATGTAGTTTTATCTAAATAAAACCACTTGAAGACATGTATGTATTCGTAAACCAAACATATTGTTATGTAACGCCCGGTTCCCGATACGTATTTTAAATTTAAAGATTGTATGTTTTTACTCTGGGACTCGGCGAGTTAGAGGCCCAACTCGTCGAGTAGACAAGACTTTGGACGTGGGTTTTAAGTAACCTACTCGACGAGTTGGGAGCCCGACTCGGCGAGTAGGACTGTCTGGATGAAACCCTAATAATTAGGGTTTGCACCCTATTTAAACAACTTAACTCGTCCCAAACCAGCCTCCATCGTCCCTCTCACTTCCAGAAGACCCTAACTCAAAACCCTAACCATTTGTTGAGTGTTCTTGAGCTTTGTGGTGCCATTTTTGTGTTTTTGAAGTTTGAAGAAGAGAAGGAAGTTTGGAGGATCAAGAGAAGGCTAGTAGGTCCAAAAGTTTTGCTTCATTTCTGCCTCATTCTAGGTAAAAAGCTTCAACCTTGACTTCTCATTTTATGGATCTTTGCAAGCCCTTAGATCTTATCATTTATGGGGCATTTCTAAGGCCATATTCGGATTGGGTGTGTATCATGGAGTTACACTCCAAATCTGGAACCATTGAGGGTTCCCATGGCATAAATATGCCAACTTAATGGCCACGGGAAGCCCATGGACCACATAAACCCCATTTCATAGCCTTTTGAGTCAAAAACCCCATGCATGGACATCAAGGTTGTAGCTTTACGTATAAAAGGGACCCTAGGAGGTCAGATCTATGATTTGGATGCATTAAGACCCGCTGAAATTGACTGTATAGTTTTGGACAAAGAAGGACTCGGCGAGTCGTTCATGGGACTCGGCGAGTCGGGTCGTATTCCCCATAAAACCCTTTCTGTTGATGGACCAGATGATAAGATAGAAGAACACTCAGTTGTCTAGGCTCATTAGGGACCTAGAAATCATGGAACTTGGCGAGTGGATGAACAAACTCAGCAAGTTCAAGGCAATGTCCCAACCCCATGGAGACGGACTCTACGAGTTCAAGGAGAACTCGACGAATCATAGACTGGACATATTCATGCGGATGAAGATGAACTCGACGAGTTCAAGGATGAACTCGGCGAGTCGGTTGAAGATGGTCCCGATGTTATGGTTGAAGGAAAACTCGTCGAGTTCTTGCTAGACTCGACGAGTAGAGTCGGGTTGTAGCATTTTGTAAGGATAGGGACTCGACGAGTTGGTGGACCAACTCTGTGAGTCGAGTCAATTGGATGTTGACTTTAACCAATGTTGACTTTGACTAGGGTTTGACTTTGACTTTGACCTGGACTCGAGTTGACCCTTGTAAGGGAGGATTGTGAGTATGAATTAGTAATCGAGAAAGGTTGTTGTGTAGGGATTGAGGAGTCAAGACGAGTGGGTTTCCGTATCGAGGACTGTGCAGACAATACACGACATCGAGGTGAGTTACCTTCCGGTAGCGGTGGGTCTACGGCCACAATGCCGACCCACTAGTAGGAGTTGTTGATAGATGATTGTCTTGGTGATAATTATCTATGTTTGCTGCTACCTGATGTGGTTTATGTGATAGCATGATAGGTTATATGTGTTAGTGGTAGTCGGATGGGAGTAGTCCCCGAGTTCGGTTGTTAGGACCGAAGAGTAGGTCGGCACCCTAGATATGTCTGACAGTATGTTTATGCTATGTTTGTGTGGTAGTAGTAGGGGTGAAATAGTCCTCGTAGCCGGTTGCGATAAACAGGAGGGTAGGTCAGCACCCCAGAACTGCTTGACATGGGTAAGTCAGCACCCCAGAACTGCTTGACATGGGTATGTCAGCACCCCAGAACTGCTTGACATGGTTAGGTCGGGCACCCTAGAATCGCCTGGCAGTATGTATGTTGTTTGTATGTGGTATGATGGGGGAACTCACTAAGCTTTGAGCTTATGGTTTTTAGTTTTCGTTTCAGGTACCTCTTCGTCGAAGGGGAAGGAGCCGACACAGTAGCAGCGCATCGCACACACATGATTTCCGAATTTTGAGATCCATGGGATTTGTACTTTGACTTTATTACTACTTTTTGTTATGATTTTTTAGACATATGGTTATGGTTGATGACTTGAAATGATGATGATGTTGTTTTTCACTAAACGGTTTTATAAGTATTATATTTAAAAATGAAATATTTTTGGTCATGATTTTTGGGATGTTACATGTTAATACCCCTTGTGAGTTATTATAACCATGCTAATGACCTAGATGGCCTGCTACGATGTTCTTTAGACGTCGGAATGGTACCACATTTGTCACCCCAGACCTGCCGGTCCAACTGTAGCTAACAGTTTAGGTGCAGGATTGTCAGTCCCGTATAGATCTATAGACAAGTGTCACGCTCTCCCTCAAGGAGACTCAGGTTATAATACAAGGACTTTAGTATGTACTGTGGTAAGTACGGTGAAGGAATGTCTCACAAAGCCATATTGATTGTTTACGTGTAGTATAATGAAAAACTCATTTTCTTGTAAATGTATGTATCATTCTTTTATAGTATTTACATAGTAAGAAACAATTATACTTTCAAAACAATTATTTCTTTGTCCCCAAAGGTTGAAATGGTATGAATGTTCCATAAACTATACATGTTATAGTTTATAAAAAATGTTTGGTTAAAATAATGAATCCTTTGTATGCTATTATCAATTTACTCTGATAATAAAGTGAAATGAAATAATTATATATGTATGTTTATATAATTATACCCTTTTTGCTCAACATGTTACAAAAGGGTTAAAGTTTTATCGTATCAAATTTGTACCCATATGTATATTTATATTTTGTAAAAATATAAATGTAACAGTTTGTATATTAACACAATTTTTCTTGTGTTTCTCTTGTATTCCCCCCCCCCCCCCCCTAAAACATATAAAAATCGTAAAAATAGTAGGGGTATGAACTCATCTCTAATGTTTTCTTGGCTGGATAATGATGTGCGTGGCGATGTTCTTCGAGTTAGAACACGTTAATATAGTCGTATCCTAATTTGTTTTAAACACATAATACCTGTGCAAATTAGATAACTAATAATTAAAGATTCCTATGAATTAATCTTGAAGAATTATTTCCTGGGCAAGTTTGAAGGTGTTCTGGGCAAATGTTATGAAGATTTGAAGGTGTTCTAGGAAACTGTATGAAGGTTTGATGATGCTCTATGAACTTTGAGAGAAAAATCTATGCGAGAATATGAAGCGTAATTGAGAATTGGGGTGTGATATTTGTTTATATATATATATATATATATATATATATATATATATATATATATATATATATATATATATATATATATATATATATATATATATATATATATATATATATATATATATATATATATATATATATATATATATATATGGGATAAAATAGGATGTGACATATGCCTTGAAATGTGCAATCTATCACTTTGGGAAGTGTGGCACCGTTTGCAACTTGAGATTTCGGCCTTATCCTCACCGAAATCCCTTGATTTCGGTCTAAACGTCCAGCCGAGAACTCAAGTTCTTCGCTCTCGTAGGTTCTCAGCCTAGGGGTTCTCGGTCAAGGGTTCTCGGTCCATGTGGTTCTCGATCTAAATGAGGATCTTGGTCCTAAGGTGATTTCGGTCTAGGTGATGACTTTGATTCTCAAAACCAAAAACCTCAAAAAGTAATGTGAATTTTCATTATTAAATCAAATAATTTTAATTATTTGACTTTTGTTTGACATAGTTGACTTGCTTTGACTTTGGTTTGACTTGTTTGACTTTTATTGACCCGAAATAACCAGTTGTTACACCCATAGTATGCTGTTATTGTATATGTGTTATTTGTTTGTGTGTTGGTACTTTGGGGGAACTCACTAAGCTTTGGGCTTATAGTTTTTGGTTATGTTTCAGGTACCTCAGATGATCGCGGAAAGCGAAGGCGTGATCGTGCACCTCCTCATGTTTTGATTTATGATTTTGGGAAAACTCTGATATTAAACATATTTTGAAAACTATATTGTAAACATTGATGATTTGTGGATTGGATGTTACAAGTTGGTATCAGAGCCTTGGTTTGAGTGAATTGGAGGAACAATCATGTGAATCCAGTCTCAAACTAAGGAAAAAGATTTTTAAAACAATTTTCAAATGGTTTTCAAAATAATCAAGGAGGATGCGATGTGTACGATCAACCGGAGCCAGTAAGTAGACCGCAAATTACCACACAGTTAATTGAGATTATGTTATGATATGTTAGAGCATCATGCTAGTAATAGGATAGGGATCTTCAGGTTCTGCATGATAGAATTGCCTGAAATATGATGCCTTATGTCTTGTAGAGTGCTTGATTGATTGTTGTATGACTCTTTCGCGTGTGAACTAGCTATCGAGTGAATACACTAAGTCACATGCTACATGGTTTAAATGATTATAGGATAAGGAATTTGGTCCTGCTGCGCAGATCTTATTTGAGTCCAACCGTTGTAGGATTGAATATTTTAGTCTAAGATTGTTTAAACTGTGCGACATTTGATTGTATCCGTGCGATAGTTATCTGGCACCAATGGAGGGTCGTGTGGCAGTTAGTGGTTGGATGAGTTGTGTAAGGTCAGCCGACCTATCTCGAGATGTGTAGCCTTCCTTTAGGGTGTGAGGATTTCGTGTACGCACATACTAGTATGTATTGTTAGGGTTGTTGTGATGATCCTTGAGACAAATACGGGTAGGTGTGGAAGGTAGTATGGGCCCGTACTACCTAAAGCACATGACCCGTACGCGTAACAAGGAAGTCACAACCCCTAGGGATTTGTTGGTCGTTGGATCCCCTGATGTTATGTGTGTTATCTCATGTCTCCCTGGTATATTTTTAGTATGGTGACGAAGAAACGATTTGAGGTTGGATCCAGATCGGGATCAGGATTGGGAGCTGGCAGTCAAGGTGGGCCAGTAGTGACAGAGGATTGTATCAGAGATATTATCCATGAGGAGGTTGTCTCTATTGTCTGGGGGTAGATACCAGAGCTTTTTGGGTCTCTCAATACCGAGATGATGGAGTTATTTGATGACAGATACACAACCATTGCTGAGACTGCTGCTGCTGCTGCAGCCTCAACAACCGTTGCAGCTGTAGGGGTTAGTACAGGTTGGGTTTTTCCGTATCGGGACTTCGACAATACGAGCCCCAGGTTTTGATGGAGTTGAGGACTTGATTATAGCCATGAGGTGGCTGTCTGATGTTGAGGGATGCTTTTTCACCTGCTTTTTCCCAGCTGACTAGCAGGTCAGGTGCGCTCTGAACCTTTTGAGGTTTGGAGCGAAGGATTGGTGGAGACTTGCTACTAGTTCATTTTCTTCTGAACATAGAGCTACTGTGTCTTGGGAGCAGTTCTCGGAGATGTTCCGCTCTAGATATGTGCCACTGGTAGAGCGTGAGAGGTTGGACCAAGAGTACCTGGATTTGAGGCAGGGGATGGAGTCGGCGACAGAGATCACCAAGATGTTCACGGAGAGGGCAATGTTTTATCCTCAGTTTGCAGCCGCTGAGCAGTCTTAGATGACCCGTTACTTGAGAATGATCAATACGGAGAGCAGAAAGTTTGTATCCACCCAACACTATGGTTATTATGAGGACGCCAAGCGGCGTGAGATTGAGATTGAGTTGCAGACGAGGGAGCTGAGACCGGCCCCGGTGCAGTCGCAGCCTACGCCGAAGCGATTTAGGACCGCTGATTATAGGTCGCTGAGTCAGAGAGGCCACACTTATGGGAAGTGCGGTAAAGTGCATGATGGAGCTTGTCGATCTTCTTTGGGCTGCCACAAATGTGGAAAACAGGGTCACATTGCGAGGGACTATCGGCAACAGGCTCCAGCTCCTTGCATCAAACTTTGTTATCATTGTGATCAGGTGAGCCACATGAAGGGCCAGTGTCCTTTGCTTACTGCCAGGCCGATGCAGGCTCCAACGCTGGATACTTTGAGGATCACTGATGGGAGTCAGAGCAGGGTGGAGCCCCCAAGGGCTCGAGGTCGCGCTTTCCAGCTCACTGCCGAGGAGGCCAGAGCAACTCAAGATGTTGCGAATGGTATGTTTCTATCCATTATCTTGTCGATTATGTTTTGTGTTATGCTTATATATGTGCCAATGTTAGGTACATTCCTAGTGAAATCTTTGCCTACTCTTGTGTTGTATCACTCGGGTGCGAGTCGTTCCTTTGTATCTCGTTCGTTCAATAGAGAGTTTGATATGCCTATTGGGGAGTCAGAATGTCCATTGCGGGTTTCCATCGCCAACGAACACGAGATTTATGCATCGTCAGTGTACTAGGGTTGTGTATTGGAGATCTTCGGGGTGCCTTATCCGATCAATCTGATTCCTATTCCCATGGGGGATGTTTGCGTGATTGTGGGTATGGATTGGATGAGTCGGTTTGGTGCCATGATTGATTATGAGGGCCAACGTGTGGTAGTTCGAGCCCCAAGTGGGGGTGAACTAGTTATCTAAAGAGAGGGGCACTAGGATGGGTTCATGGTTTTGTTCATCGGCCAGGGCTATTCAATATATTCAGCATGGGTGTGCGGGCTACTTGGCTTATGTGGTGTATACGCGTGTTAGGGATTAGATTTCAGTTTCAGAGGTCCCGCTTGTCAAGAGTATGCCTCCTGAGAGGCAGGTCGAGTTCAGGATTGACCTTGTGCCAGATGCGGGCCCGGTTGTCAAGGCGCCATACAACTTAGCACCTCCTGAGATGCAGGAGTTGTCATCTCAGATACAGGAGCTACTAGGCAAGCAGTTCATCAGACCAAGCAGTTCTCCGTAGGGAGCGCCTATATTGTTCGTCAAGAAGAATGATTGTTCACACTAGATGTACATTGATTACCGAGAGTTGAACAAGTTAAAGGTGAAGAATCATTATCCCCTTCTGCGGATTGATGACCTCTTCGATCATTTGTAGGGTGCATCTTGGTTCTCTAAAATAGATATGAGATCTGGGTATCATCAGGTTAGAGTGGGAGAGGAGGACATGGAGAAGAATGAATTCCAGACTCGTTATGGGCATTACGAGTTCGTGGGGTTGCCATTTGGGCTCACCAATGCGCCTGAGGTGTTCATGGATTTTGATGAATCTGGTATGCAAGATGATACTTGATCGTTCCATTATTGTGTTTATTGATGATATCTTGGTGTATTCCAAGACCTGAGAGCAGCATGAGGAGCATCTCCGCGAGCTTCTGGGGGTTTTGAGGCGAGAACGGCTTTATGATAAGTTCTCAAAGTGAATGTTTTAGTTACGAGAGGTTCGGTTCCTTGGTAACCTCATTAACTAGGATGGGATTTTGGTCGATCCAGCCAAGATCGAGGCTGTGATGCAGTGGGAGGTTCCAAAATCTCTATCAGATATAAGGAGTTTCTTGGGTTTTGGAGGGCACTATTGGAGATTTATTCAGGATTTCTCCAAGATTGTGGTACCCCTCACTCGTTTGACGAGGAAGGCGGTGGATTTTCGATGGGGCCCTGAGTAGCATTCGACATTTGAGATTCTTCGATAGAGATTATACATGACCCAGATATTGACCCTCCTCGAGAGAATTGAGGACTTTGTGGTATTTTGTGATGCATCCATCACCGGTTTGGGGGCAGTCCTCATGTAGAGAGGACGGGTGATTACTTATGCTTCGCAGTAGATGAAGTCGCACGAGCTGCGATATCCCACCCATGACCTGGAGTTGGGGGAAGTAGTTTTTTCCCTCAAGATTTGGAGGCACTATCTTTATGGTATCCGTTGTACTATCTTCACGGATCACAAGAGTCTGAGGCATATTATGGATCAGTCGAATCAGAAGATGAGGTAGCGCAGGTGGTTGGACGTAGTCAAGGGTTATGACTGCAAGATCCTTAACAATCCAGGTAAAGTGAATGTGGTGGCGGATGCTTTGAGCTACAAGTCGGCTGGATCTTCGGATAGGGAGATGTGTATAAGGATATCAGTGGATTCCACGCTTTTGGGATTGATCAATGACGCTCAGGCCGACGGTGTTCAGAAAGAGAACTTGAAGAAAGAGAGGATCACGGATAAGATTGACAGATTTGTCACGGATGGTCGAGTCGGGTCTGGGTTTCGATGTCTGTTGGATACAGATAGGTTGTGTTGGAGGAGGCTCATAAGTCTCATTTTTTTATTCATCCAGGGGCCACCGGAATGTACTAGGATTTGAGATTGAGCTATTGGTGGCCGTGTATGAAGAGAGAGAGAGAGAGAGAGAGAGAGAGAGAGAGAGAGATATCCTGGTATGTTGAGAGATGCATGACCTGCAGGATGGTCAAGGCTGAGCATCAGAGGCCGCATGACAAGCTGCAGCCTCTAGAGGTTACCTTGTGGAAATGGGAGCAGATTTCGATGGATTTTATCACCAAGTTCCCAAGGACGACAAAGTGTTTTGATGCTATCTGGGTCATTGTGGATCGATTGCCCAAGAGTGCCCACTTTCTGGCAATTCAGGAGAGTTCTTCGGCCGAGAAGTTGCCCGATGTGTATGTTCGCGAGATCGTTGCTCACCATGGGGTTTCGGTCTCCATTGTTTCATACCGTGATGTTCGGTTCACCTCCCGTTTTTGGCAGAACTTTAATGAGGAACTGGGCATGAGGTTGCATTTCAGCACTGCTTCTCATCCGCATATCGACGGCCAGAGTGAGCGGACGAAACAGACCCTTGAGGATATGTTGTGGGCCTATGTTATCGATTTCGGTGGGAGCTGGGACTCCTACCTGCCTCTTGCATTATTTTCCTACAACAACAGTTATTACTCCAACATTGGTGCTCCGCCCTTCGAGCTATTGTATGGGCGGAGATGCCATACCCTAATTTGTTGGGGCGAGGTTGGTCATAGGGTTATGGGGCGGACCGAAGTGGTCCTTCAGACTACAGAGCTAATTCAGCATACCACGCAGAGACTGCGGACCGCTAAGAGTTGGTAGAAAAGCTATGCTGACTGGTGCCGATCCAAGTTGGAGTTTCAGGTCGGGGACATGGTATTACTGAAGGTCTAACCTTTGAAAGGTGTGATACGCTTCAAGAAGAGGGGGAAATTGGGCCCCCGGTATATTGGGCCTTTCCAGGTGATTGCTAGGGTTGGCAAAGTTGCTTATAGATTGGATCTTCCTAAGGGGCTCAATCAGATTCACAACACTTTCCAAGTTTCGCAGCTGCGAAAGTGCGTATTGGATGAGGATGCAATGGTTTCCTTAGATGATATTCAGGTTGATGAGCGCCTGAACTATGTTGAGAGGCCGATGGCTATCCTGGAAAGGAAGATGAAGGTTTTGCGTAACAAGGAAATACCTTTGGTAAAGGTACGGTAGCAGCACCGGAGGGGCTCCGAGTGGACCTGGGAGCCAGAGGCTGAGATGTGGGAGCATTATCCAGATTTGTTCACCACAAAAGAATTTAAGGATGAAGTCTAGTTCAAGTGCGGGAGAGTTGTAACATCCCGTTGTTTAGGTACTTCTAAATTCATCCCTATAGTTCTATTTCATGTCATTTTGGTCCCTAAGTCCAAGAAGTTATGCTTTGAAGCCCTAGTGGCAATTGCGTAAATATCACAGGAGGAGTACGCCATGCGTACATCTGTGTACGATGAGCGTACACTTATGTATGTGGGGCATACTAGCTTCAGGAGGAAACCCTAATTTTTTGCGTTTAGGTGGTATTTAATCAACATTATGTCTCATTTCTCCTCACCATGTTAGCCTCCACATCCTTTGCGACGTTTTTGCAAACCCTAGCCCTCTTAGAGTGTGTTTTGAGCTCAAGAGTGTGCTCTTGGTGTGTTGAAGGAGGAAGAAGTTGCATTAAGGACCCTTGAAGTTAGAGCACACTTGTGGATCTGGGATCTTTGCCTTCTTGAGAAGCTCCAGAGGTATAAAGTCTATACCATGATGTATTGGTTGTTAGATCCCATTCTTGGGTGTTTTAGGTTGCTTTTCTTATCCCAAAGGTCCCATCTTGTGAATGGTTTGTTATTGACATTCTGAGCTATCCTTCAAGACCCTAGGAAGGGTCCGAAGCCATAAAAATGAGGTCCCAGTTGCTAGAAATGCTTCATGAATCTTGTAGAATGTCTTAATGGATTAACACCTTATATTAAGCACCTTTTGGACTTCTAAAGTCATAAAGTTGGAAACTTTATGACTCTAGGGGCATTTGGACCGTAGATCTATGTCACACCCCAAAACCGGAACGACGGAATCGTTCGGGGGTGGAGGAGGTCATGTATAGTATCACAACAATGAATAGTAGTAAACAAGCAACAACATCATCCATTGCATTAATAATATAATTTAATACAAGTGTGTTCTGTGAAGTGTAATAGACACTAAAAATGTAAATCAAAATAAAAGATGAGTCTTGAACGAGCTCCATCTTCTCAAAATCTGGCACCGGTACCTGTCTACTGGTGACCTGAGAAAACAAGTTATTTTGAAAGAGTTTATCAGCTTTAAAGCTGGTGAGATCATAAGTATTTTAGTGTCGTTGTTTGTAAGAAAGTTTTTGTAAGTATGTAATTTGTAAGTTTACAAATGTTTGTAAAATGTTTGTAAAATGTTTGTAAAAAGTTTGAATCTCCTAGAAAGCCCTATGTTTTCTACTAAAAGTAGCCTTCTACCAAGGCATCAAATGTTTGTAAAATGTTTGTAAAATGTTTGTAAAATGTTTGAATCTCCTAGAAAACCCTATGTTTTCTACTAAAAGTAGCCTTCTACCAAGGCATCAAATGTTTGTATGTAAGTCTCTTGTAAGAGTATGTATTTTCCCAAATCTGACTATCATTAACCAAAAATATAGTTTTTACATTTATTGTTCATTGTGTGAAGATCACAAAGTGAATGCAATGGGGAAATAAAATAGTACTGTAGTGTTGTATTAAGTAACTACTGATGTACTAACTACCTTAAACCATTTGTTATTTAAAGTAACATGTGATCTGCCTGTACCATACTACCGACTAGAAACACGACGATGTAAGACGTCGGAAGGAATGACGTTTGGCACCCGTAGACTTGCAAGTCCCACTGTAGTGAGCAACAAGGTGTAGGATAGTCAATCCAGTATAGATCTATACACAAACTCAAAGCTCTCCACTTAAGGAGATTCTGGATACAAAATGAGCCATGACAGGTGATGCCATGCCCCGTTACGTGGCTCACATAACTGTAGTAGTGTTCTTGTATATGTATTGTGTGTACTAGCTGTATTGTATGTTCTCTCTCTGTCTAGTATGTATGTATGTTCTCTCTGTTTCTCATAATAGTATGTTCTCTTATATAATGTATAGTATGTACTAGCTGTATTGTATGTTCTCTCTCTGTGTAGTATGTATGTATGTTCTCTATGTTTCTCATAATAGTATGTTCTCTTGTATAATGTATAGTATGTACTAGCTGTATTGTATGTTCTCTGTCTGTCTAGTATGTATGTATGCTCTCTCTGTTTCTCATAATAGTATGTGTTTACTCATGTATGAACTGACTCATTGTATGTTTCATTGTTCTAGTAATAGTATTAGTAACTTCCTAAACTACACCTATTATAGTTGACTAGTAATGTTGTTTGTATGTATGAACATGTTTGTATACCTTTGCTACCCAAAGGTATTGAATTGAAAGAAGGAACTTTTATATCTATATACATATACATAATATATAAATAGGATTCAAACGACCTTCGGACAAAAAACCGATACCCTAAGTCCACAACCAAACAAGGAACAGGAGGTAAGGTGAGCTATCAGTCCTAAGTCCTTTCAATCCTACTTATATAACTATATCTATATAGATACACATTTAACAAAATATAAGTTTAAAAGAGTTTAATAAAAGTATTTGACATGTAAAAGAGTTTGTAAAACAGTTTGAAGTAGTTTGTTTGATAACACAGTTTGAAAAGTAAGAAATCCACTTGTTTGATAGTTATTAATCACATGTGATTGATATAATAACTATAATAGTTCAACTTGTATCCCCCCCATAAAAGCATTTAAAATCATTTAAAAGGTTGATTAAGGGGTATGAACTCACCTGTAGTGAGTGGTTTGGATGAACGGATGTTATAGGATGCTAAGTGTCAAGCGAAGACTTGAACACACACACGGATCCTAATTAACATATAATAACACATATTTGTATCAAATTAGTAATTTAACAACTAATTAATCAAGTAAAGACACCCTAAAACATGGATAACACTTTGATTTAAGTGCTAGTAGTACCAAAGGGTTGTATCTAATGGGAGTAAGGCCTTACATTTGAGCTTATGGCCATAATGGTCATAACTCTTGAGTTTACGGCCATTGGTCATTTACCCATGAGTTTACGGCCGTAAACTCATGGTATAATGTACCATTTTGTGCTAAAAGGTCTTACAAGTCATGATTTAGCATCTTATAGTCAAGTCCAAGCCTTAGGAAGTCATGGTGGTACAATTGCACCACTTTATAGAGTTTACGACCTATGGTCATTTCTCCATGAGTTTACGGCCGTAAACTCTATGTGTTCTTGATATTTTTGATGTTTAAGGTCCTAAACACTTCAAGGAAGTGATCTAGACTAGTATCCAAGGCTAAGGAAGGGACTAGGGCTCACTTTGCCCCATCTATTAGGGTTGACGGCTCAAGAACATGTCTTGGCCGTAAACACCTTATGGACTTGTGATTCTTGGTGTTTTCTAGTTGAATAAGAAGTGAAACAAGCCTTATAACACACTAGGGTAATAATACTTACAATAAAGGAGCTTGAAAGGGTGTTCACGGCCCAAGAACACTAGTGTGTGTTCTTGGTGAAATGAAGAATGCTTGAAGATCTAAACAAATGGAATGATTTCATGGATGAAATCATGTAAGATCACTAGATTAAGGAAGAGATCAACTAAACAAGGAAGAAAACACTTACTTTCTTGAAGATTTTGAAGAAGAGTTGGATGATACTTGAGAGAGAGTTGGTTTCTAGACTTGAAAATGTGAAAAAGTGATAAAAATGGCTAAGTGTCACTTATATAGTCCTTAGGGTTTACGGCCCCAACACCATTTGGGCCGTAAACTCCAAACTCTTGGAGTTTTGGAACTCAAATGTTGTACACTTTACCCTAAAGCATCCTCTTTCCAGCTATCTCTTGAAGTACTAGGCTTTAGAACACTCAAACTGACTCCAAAAAGCTTAAAAATTTGCAGAATCAATCCTAACTTCTATTGAAGTGAATGGTTGTACAAGATAGAAATTTCAGGTTGTCACATCATCCCCCCGTTAGAAGGAATTTCGTCCCGAAATTAGAGTTTAAGCAAATAAGTAGTTACAAATAACTAAGTAAAGAGACGAGGATATTTCAGTTTCATCTGATCCTCTCGCTCCCAAGTGAATTGAGGTCCTCGCTTGGCATTCCAGCGAACCTTCACTATCGGGATACGGCTTTGTTTCGTTTGCTTGACCTCCCGGTCCATGATCTCCACAGGTTCTTCCACGAAGTTGAGGCTCTCGTTGATCTCGATCTCGTCGAGTGGGATTACATGAGTCTCGTCGGATAGACGCTTTTTCAAGTTCGAGACGTGGAAGGTAGAATGTACGTTACTGCGTTCGCGGGGTAAGTTGAGTCTGTAAGCTACAGGGCCGATTCTAGCGAGAATCTCGTAAAGCCCTACGTAACTTTTTATATCGGCCATTAGAGGCTTTCCATCGTCTATTAATCTGGACGATCCTCTCTATCGATTCCTCCCAACTCTAGATCGTGTATTTTATAGCTAGCTTTGAGGGTTTCCAACTGATAGGAGGCTTAGGTAATGACCTTACCTCGTTGCATCAAAATGCAATTGAGCCCTGGATTTGGACGCATCGCCATAGACTACAAAGTCTTCTATTCCTTTTTGGATGGGATAGTATTGGCGTGGCGCACAAGGCTCGTTTTAGCGTTTGGAATGCTCTCTCCTGCTTCACTTCCCAGCCAAAAGCCACGCCCTTCTGGGTCAAAGTTGTAAGGGGCTTCATGAATTGTGAGAAGTTCTGAAAGAACCTACTTTAGTAGTCTGCGAGACCTAGAAATTTACGAATTTATGTAGGTGTCTTCGGATCTAACCATTCTCAACGGCCTGGATTTTTGAAGTGTCTACTTGAATTCCCTCTTCACTAATAATGTGACACAGGAATTTAACCCTTCGAATCCAAACTCGTATTTAAGAAAATTTCGCGTAGAGCTTCTCTGATCGAAATGTTTCCAAGACCTGCTGAAGCTGTTGACTATGCTCCTCCTTACTACGAGAGTAGATAAGTATATCATCGATGAAGACGATGATGAACTGATCCTAGTAAGGACGACACACCTTATCCATTAAATCTATGAATACTGCGGGTGCGTTTGTTAATCCGAACGGCATCACTACGAATTAGTAGTGCCCATAACAAGTTAGGAAGGCTGTCTTCGGAACATCCTCCCTTCATACTCGTAGTTGGTGATACCCGGATCTTGGATCGACTTTTGAAAAGAAGATCGCCCTTTTACAGTTGATCAAATAATTCGTCTATGCTAGGCAAAGGGTACTGATTTTTGATGGTTAGCTTGTTGAGCTCCCTGTAATTGATGCATATACGAAATGATCAGTCTTTCTTCTTGACAAACCAGACCGGAGTTCCCCAGGGTGAGAAGCTTGGTCTTATAAAGCACTTGCTGAGCGGTTCGTTAAGTTGATCGGACAGTTCTTGCATCTATGCAGGTGCTAGACGATAGGGCGGTTTGGCTACTGGGGTAGCCCTTGGAACTAAGTCGATCCTAAATTCGACTTGACGTTGCGGAGGAAATCCTGGGAGTTTTCTGTTCTATTTGAATCTCTTGTCTCAATCGGGGGGAAAGGCATCTGGTTGTCTCCTAAGTTCATTCACATGGCAGTGCGATCACTCGTATTCTGGAACAGTCTTCGTCCTGAAGTTCTTTTCTGGAAGTCATATTTGCTTCCTCAACCACGGCTTCGCGTACACGAGTCGTATATAAATAAGATTGAAAAGACCGTCGAATAACTGATTCTTCTCTAAGCTCACATCCAAACAAGGAAAAAGAAATTAAAGCGGAATCATCAATTCTAAGCCTGTAGAACCTTGATTTTATATACCACCCTTTCGTATACATTCCTCGGCGATAGATTAACCGTATGGGTCTTCGGATTTAACTTGACTTATTGCACGAGTGGTATTCCGGGGAGGTTTCTTCGGGAAGGATACGAAACATAAGATACCCTTCGTATGAGTATCTCGGAGTTCTGGAATGACGGTTTCGCTAGAAAGGAGACTATGGGGAAAAGGATTTTCGCACGAGACTGGCATTGTGAGGATCGAATTAACTCATGTTACATGACAATGTCAGACTACTCGAAATAAAAGGCGTTAGATTAGATTATAAAGGTGTTACAAAAACATAATGGTGCAACTTGACAGAGTTTCAGTACTTTAGCTTATCTTACAAGACTGCTGTTACGAACAAGGTATACTAGAAAAGCAAGTACACGCAGCATGAGAGTCCCTTAACTGACGGGATCTCGCAAATGATACGACTCGGGTTGCACTAGTTTTTAACAGCTTATAAGTCTAATATAACGAAAACGCCCTAGAATTTTAACGTGGGTCCGGAGTAGTCTCTCCTTCAACAGTGATCCTTAGAACCTTCCCGTCTGCGCCAGAGTTCTTTGTTATTGGACAATCCTTCTTGAGATGTCCTATCTCACCACATAAATGACCAATCGGGCTTGCCCCAACATCGGTGGTGGAAGTGAAGTGTCGAATCGGAGTTATGTGGACACGAGTGCTTGTGTTGCTCTTCCCCTTTGGACAATTCCTTTTATAGTATCTGGTCTCACCACAACCATAGCAAGTCGGGCTGACCCCGATGTTAGTGATTTGGAAGACGGTTCTTGCCGGCGCCCTACAGACACCAATAGTGTGCCCCATTTATTTGAAATTTATGCATTGCGGATCACTGCAAACTCCTGTATGATGAAAAGTACACTTTATACACTTCGGGAGTTTTCCCTCATATGGTCTGAACGGTGTTGGAGTGGTAGAGGTCGCCACTTGTTGCTGTTGTTTAGCAATCTTTTGAGATTGCTTGCGCTCTTTGTAGGCTTGACGCCTTCATTTCTTACCCTCTGCTTTGCGGCTTTGGGTGTTCGTAACAGTTATCATTTGTTGATTTCTCGGGTGGTTACAACAATTTGAACTTTCAACACCTTTTACAGCCTTGCTTTCTTTATTAGCATTGAGGTGTGCAAGGACAGCTGTCACGGCAGCTGTTACCGCTGCTTGGAAGGTGGCAACGTCTATATGAAGGATCTGGGTTGTGTCGTTCGGCGGATTACCTCTAGGTGACGACATGATTCTGTTATTTGACAAGAAAAGGAGTTTGTGAGTGATTATGGTCGGCCCTACATGTATTCTACTCATTCATGTAATTGTAAAGTTTTTGTTTTGTTAAACTGTTCTCGATGGTTTGACCGACATCCCTATGATGCAGTACTGGAAAAGAGTTGAAGTAATTTCGTAGAATGTTTACTAGACAATTGTTATTTTGAACTAGACTATCATTGGTTGTTGGATAACCGGATCCAACCTTTGACAAGAATTGGAAGCAATCCTTGAGCTAATTCACCATAGCTCAACAATTTGACGAAGTGAGTGTTTAGATAGGATTCTAACGATAGCAAAACGAAAGTATTTGAACAAGGATTGGCACAGAAATTAGCCGATTGTCAATATTATTTTAAGATGTAATATGCTTGGAAAAATGACCTTGGAGTAGGTCTTACATCATATCCGAAGTAGAAGAGTTTTGACGGCATACTGGCCTAACTAGAAAGTGCTTACAGTACAGAGTTAGTTACATAGAAAAGAGCTACTTGGAGCACAGATAGGAAGACTATTCTTTCAACCAATAAAAGAAAGGTAGAATATTTCCTATTGGTGACAGTCATCCTTTGGGTGAACCCTCAGTTCAGCCAGCTGATGTTCCATATCCAGTAGGTGCCTTTCGTACACCCTTTGGCGTACTCGGAGCTCTATGACTTCAGATCAAGTTTCAGCTAGCTCTTGCAGTAGGGCCTCATGGTCTCCCCTAGATCTCTCACGAGCATCTTCCAGACGAATGGTGCGGATGGTATGCATTCTCGCATTGGCGTCAACTTCCGTGATTCGATGGAGTGCTGTCCTGCCCTGAATGTCGTTTTGGGCAACTCTGCGGACCATTATTGGCAAGACTCTGTTTGCTGAGCCTCCGTCGCTCAGGTCATAAAAGCTTCGGTCTCCATTGAATGGCATGGGCTGATCCTGCTCTTGGCTCCATGTTTTCAAGCTTTCCACCCATGGAGGTGTCGGGCCTTGAAAAGTCGGACGAGGGTTAGGATTTGGGATAGGAGCCATCGGGGGTAGGTTCTCAACTTCAGGCTCGGAGTCAGAACCATCTGCAAAGCCTTCAGCCTGGTGATCATCCACAGGGATTGGGTGAGCATTTTATGGCTCTGCTTCAAACCCTCCTCCATTACCTTGGTTAGGGAAGTACAAGTCGCCGTAGGGATGGAATCCAACCATGTTATCTACGCGAGAAAAGGGATATAAGAATTAAGCTCATAAGTAGTTTATAGTAACACAAAATACTCCTATAGTGTTTTAGGTTTATGTTTTGTTCTAAGGTTTTTGTTGTGGTATTGTTGGTAAGTTTTTAGACTTGTTGCAACCTCACAACCACACTTAGGCACATGCTAGTAACTCCTCGGATAATACAGTTGATCAGGCTATATCTTCCCAGATTTGACTATATGTCTCTAAGTCTACTTGTGTTGCCCAACAATCGTAATACTTTTGTTCTGTCCTAGTGACACTGATTTTAGTATGAATGCAGGTATGTATACTTGGTTAAATATTTTATTATTTAAAAGTATAAACTCTTTATCAGAGTATTTTTAAATCCCGCTGTGTTTATAGTTCTTATATCTTTTACGGGTTGATATACTCGATTAACTATAAACAATGCTCTGATACCAATCTGTCACACCCCAAAACCGGAACGGCGGAATTGTTCGGGGGTGGAGGACATCATGTATAGTATCACAACAATGAATAGTAGTAAACAAGCAACAACATCATCCATTGCATTAATAATATAATTTAATACAAGTGTGTTCTGTGAAGTGTAATAGACACTAAAAATGTAAATCAAAATAAAAGATGAGTCTTGAACGAGCTCCATCTTCTCAAAATCTGGCATCGGTACCTGTCTACTGGTGACCTGAGAATACAAGTTATTTTGAATGAGTTTATTAGCTTTAAAGCTGGTGAGATCATAAGTATTTTAGTGTCGTTGTTTGTAAGAAAGTGTTTGTAAGTATGTGATTTGTAAGTTTGCAAATGTTTCTAAAATGTTTGTAAAATGTTTGAATCTCCTAGAAAACCCTATGTTTTCTACTAAAAGTAGCCTTCTACCAAGGCATCAAATGTTTGTAAAATGTTTCTAAAATGTTTGAATCTCCTAGAAAACCCTATGTTTTCTACTAAAAGTATCCTTCTACCAAGGCATCAAATGTTTGTATGTAAGTGTCTTGTAAGAGTATGTATTTTCCCAAATCTGACTATCATTACCCAAAAATATAGTTTTTACATTTACTATTCATTGTGTGAAGATCACAAAGTGAATGCAATGGAGAAATAAAATAGTATTGTAGTGTTGTATTAAGTAACTACTGCTGTACAAACTACCTTAAACCATTTGTTATTTAAAGTACCATGTGATCTGCATGTACCATACTACCGACTAGAAACACGACGATGTAAGTGTTGGGTTTTGAGCATTCTAACACTCCTATGGTGTACATGCAACCCTATAAACCTTGGATCTATGTTTTCTCTATTATACATGCAAATATTAACTATTCCAAGGTTTCAACCTAACTAGCATATTATGAAGCACCTATACTACAAAGTTCTAGTTAGATGACATACCTTTTGATGTAGCTTGATGTCTTCAAGCTTTAAGAGCTTAGCCCCAATAGTGTGGAAGCCTCAAATGGAATCACAAATCAGCAAAACACCTTGGAAGAACTTGAGAGAATATGTATGCACACTAAAATCGGCCCACTCTTATTTTCACACACTTGTGCCAATTTTGTGAGCCAAGGACCCCTTTATATATTATGGAGGATTAGGGTTACATCCATGTAAACCCTAATACCCATGACCTTTCATTTACATAGGATCCATGGGTTAAAAGCTCCATGGACCATCCATGAAAGCTTAGCCCAACCTAAATGAACTTGGCCCATTCCATATATATAAGAGTCCATATATAATTAGTTCTTTTTTATCACTTAATTAATTCTAAATTAATTCTTGATCAATACTAATTAAATAATATGATTCCATATTAATATATTAGAACTTGTAATATATTAATATAAATCATAAATGTACTATTCTCAAAAGACTATCCATATAAATTGTGTCGGTGAAGTGCAACCCAAATGGACCATGTCGGGTCGGGTCAAGTACATACCAAATATAGTTATGGAATTAGACATTAATCCAACAGTCTCCCACTTGGATAAGTCTAAAACTATTATTGAGTATGACATCAAAACCTAACTGGCAATCGTAGCTCTTAAAGCCGCTGTCGAACTCTGACATTGTCAATGACTTGTCCATTAGATAAGGGATCATATATTCCTCCATTCTAGATATCATATGGACTGAGACATGGATTATAATCATTCTCTCTGTCCATTTGTTGTTTCCCGATTTTCGACTTATGATGACTGACTGATTGAACAAATCAAATCAGTCCTGGCTTGGCCAAGCACTCACATGTGTCATCGCTAAATCATCGAGGGGCCCACAGATATCGCTTTTATCCCGAACGTAAAAGGAATGGATAAACTTCGACTCATATGGCTTGTTCTACTACTTGTTGAATCATACACAAAGGCATGTTTTATAACATCGAGTTACCAAATGCGTTTTCGTGCAATCAATGTATAACCAACTCATAGTAACAACTCATATCTCTAGATTTGAAGAATATAAGATATTATCGTCTCATGATCACTCGTGATAAAATCCATGAAGTGATTCAAATGAGCGCGGGTTGAATCCAATAATCAGAACTTATGAGCACTCATGAGTGTTGTAGCACCACTTTGTCCACCAACTTGGAGCTCTACAAACCAACCCATGACAGTCTTGATTCATATCTACTTCCAACATATGACTGACTGTGGATGGTTTGAATAACTTAATCATTCAGGAAGAGCGACTTAGTTATTTTGGAAGTCAAAACATGCAAAGTGAAACACAAGAATAAATGAATCAAATATGGTATCAAACCCTATGAATATAAATAAACACTTTTATTTATCACCATACTGATTACTCATTATTCATTGTTTCGGTTTTATCAACTTTATACTTGAATTAAAAACACTAGTTGTCCCATGCTCCAAGCATGTACACTATGTTTTTCTTAAACAACAGCTTTGCCATACACCAAGTAGGCACTCTATGTTTGTCTACGATCCTTACTTTGTGAAATAAACCAATTGAACATAATTTCAATGATTCTAATTTCACACTCCCAAATCCTTATAAAAAAATGTGAGAATTTCAAATTCCTATCATTTATCGAAATCTGTTTAGATTTTAAACTTACATGCACTGACCCTCCTGTAATGAATATGTACAAAGTCACAAAGACTTGTCAACAGTCATTATAAGGTATTCCAATGGAGATCAACTCCATGGAAACTAAGTCTCATATTCAAAGTACATTGCTTTGGACATGCTTCTTGCATTAAGTTTTCTAATCTTACACAGATAACTTCCACCTATGGAGACAACTCCATATTCTCATTTTGACTATCACTTCTGAATAAGAGATGCCTCTTTTCAGAATATGTCAATATGGTCCTTCCAAAATTAGCACTATACTTCCAACTGTCCCTGAGCAACCAATCTTTGGTAAACCTCAGATTGTCCTCGACAATTGCTTAATCATTTTAGTCATATCCAATTCTAGACCTTTTCCCTTCTTAATTCCTCTAGGCATTTGGAAAAATTTAGAAATCACAAATATTATAGCACATGCAATCGATCCTGTACCCAAAGCAAATGGTACACGATTCATGATGTCTCACATAAAGACATGATTCTAGACCAGTCTTTTTTGCTACAATATTTTTATTTGCCATGTTTTCAAAATTTGACTATGAAGAGGGATGTCGTAATCATAATCGAATTTTGAGAACGCAATATATAGAATTTCATTAAGTTGAACCAATCCAACATGAAATTCATATATATATTCTTGACTAAAGATGATTAAAGTCTCAATCTAAGCCTTTTAGAACTGAAATGAAGTATATCCTCTCCCTTAATTATAGCAAAACAACTTTTTCAATCCCTGCAGCCTCACGAATTGAAACTTTTGTTTTCTATAATTAACATTGCTAACTTGCAACACTAACAATAATTATCATGCTTCCACTAACATGATGATTATTAGCATAACACTTATGCTCCCACTAGCTTTGACATGTACTCATAAATCAGCTGGACTTCTAGAAATCAATACTTTTTTGACTTTCTTACCAAAGTTCAGATTTCTGATACGAGATGCTTTGATAAAACTTTATCAAAATCATACACCTTTCCTTAGATAGCATGCATGTGTGTCTAAACAGTTTCAGAACTATGAAAAGGGATGCCGTAATCATAGTCTCAATTGTTTAGACCTTTTGCCATCTGCTTCAAATCTACTTGGTGGAAGTGTTTCCTCACCATCATTTTCATGAATCGGAGAGAAACCTTATGACCCTTAGATTTTATGGTGTATGTGTTCTTATCCATGTGAATCGTCAAAACCATAGTCACAAGACAAGGATAATGACAAATCCAAACTCATATGGACTGAACTTATGCAATCTTAACTTCTTGCCACCTGGCAGTACATGGCCTGCCATTGCTTCCAAGTTGTTATGCAACCAATTGAGAACTTTCAGAACTCCTATTCAAAGCCAACTTTAACTGGAATGGGCACAGAATATGTCAACACGATAGGTTATAAACCTCAAGTCGTGTGCTAGTGAAGAACCTCAGGTTTTATTCTTGATTAGTTCTTGAAATTCTTTTTAGGATCTTTAAGACTCCCACTATCCTCTTGACATATAAGACTATCTTGCCAAATATTCAAGAGATAGTGCGGATTCTTTATCAAGACAAGCACTTCACACAATTGGCCTTAGTTGGTCTTTGTTTTATCCAAAACATCACAACTTACAAATTTCAAATGTACAAGAGTAGGACACTTTTACTCTTACATTTGACAAGTGTTTTAAACCTTTCTTTAAGATATGTCACTCAAGTTACAATCTTGGAGTATGACTCTAAGAATTGTATTGGAACGAAGTATGACTCATCTTCCTGATCTAACCATTTCAACAATTCATGACTCCTCTTCTTAGTCATAAGAATGCACTAAGATGACCTTTAGAGGACTAATTGTGATATGATTTCTAAATCATTAAGATGATCACAAACATGATACTAAAGTACTCTCCCATCTTTTCAGATTTGAGAAACTTTTATCTTTCTGCCTAATTTGATTCTTCCCATTCGTTCTGCCATACATTGAGACTTTTCCAATGTTTCAGAATTATACTTAAACTTGTAAGTATAACCATATTTACTAAACTTTAGTAAATCAAATAGTCTTAACGAGCTTTGTGGTGGACATGACCAGTGCACAAGAATGTGTACTCGATCCCTTTAGTCCTTCACTTGACTCACACATCCATGTGAACAAGTAACTAGTCTTGATTTTCCAATGCTTGAAAGTTCTCATTCATCATACTATTCAACTTGCATGATTCCAAGTTTCGGTCCAATTGAAACTTGGGTGATGAGGAACTTTCCTGATTTGGTAAATTTAGACACTACCACAAATGAAAGAATCAAATCCATTTTCCAATATTGTTGTCAGTGGAATCATATAAGCAACAATTTTCCACAAATGTCATTGTAAGGATACTTCAAATAAATAAAATTAAACAATTTTCTTTTATTTTAAAACTTTGCGGAAAAACTTATCCTTACAATCCACATGGAAAATTGTTGTTATCTATTCCTTAGCAATATATCATAACTTCTTAAGCAACTGCTCAAAATTCTGATGCGATCGAAATCCACCTTCGCGATCAGAATCAACATATACTTCCTTTAAGATTTCTCTCTATTCTTTGATTCTTAAAACATCAGTGACCCAGTCACATTATGTAATGAGGATCTCAGAATAGAACTTAACAGAATTAGATAATGGGCTCTACCTGATGTAGAGTCAAACTTATTGACTTTAACATCCTTAGGTAAATTTGGCAGATTTGCAATCAACGCCCCTTCCTTTGGCAAAATAAACATATGGACCCTTTGGTAATGGGACTATCTCAGACTTAGCCTTTCTCTTTACCATTTGGTCAACCGGGTTGACTATGGCCAATCCCTTTCCATTGGGAAGAGAATGCTTTTTCTGGATTTCCAGTGTCACCATTGTCACTGTCCATAAATTTTTTGGGAAGTCGATCTTCTAAGCAAATTTGCTTTACTATCGTTCCAAATCATTGCTGATTCAGCAACACCAAGCAAATAGATATGATTATTAAGGTTCATGTCATAGTCTGTTTCATAGTAGTCCCAAAGGAACTCACTATGTGACTTAGAAAGTGATTGATCATCCAACTTTCTCAAGACTTTGACACCCAACTCTCCCGGCTTGTCAATATGTGACTTCATCTCTAAGATGTGATCACACATAGACCTTGCTTGCCATTAGGGCTTGAGTTACCTTGAACTTGTGGGTTAGGGAGAATAATTGGAGGAGGTGGAGGAAGAGAAGTATGACTTCCATGAGCCAAACTCGGGAAGTCATATTCATTAGGAAAGCTTGGTTTGGGAAGATCATTGTTGTCTAAACCAGACATCAACAATGGGAGAAATTCATGTAAAGTTGATTTAAGTCCTTAATATAACACCCAATATGATATATTAAGGCTAGGACCCAACAAACTATTTTATAACTTGGAAGAGGGATGCCGTAATCCAAGCTATAAAATATTTGAAGGTAGGTGAATGACGATTCACCAATTTCCACCAAGATAAACGAAATGTATTATTAGGTTTTAATTGGTTTTGAAACTCCTAGATTCTTTTGAGATTCATTGAACTTTTCAATGGCATGTTTCAATCTCGAGTGTGCCCTTCAGGTTTTGTCACTGGGATGACGAGGATCACAAAACAAGGTGTGAAGTAACCATGCAAATATACTTGGCACCCTTAATATTTACCCCTCAATCGATGTGCCGGTTAACCACACACGCTCCAACGATACTATGATAAACATTAAGTTACCCTTTGTCTACCTTGTTAAGTCCAGGTAAGTGTGCCGGTTAACCACACACGCTCCACTAACAGCTTAAACAAAGTGCAAAGTGTAATTTCATGGATTAGCACCTTATTCACATTTTCCTAAGTAACTAAGATTGGGAATTTATAAGTGTTTAGTTACTTAGTATTTATCATTATACTTATAATGAAGGGAGAATTATAGTCCTTGTCCTACCTGTTCGGCTAACGACCCTCCACCGGTCAAGGAAGCGGTGAGTGAGAGTGGACACCCATTAAACTGCCATTTTATAGGCAGTAACCTTATACCCCCCTTATAGACCGGCTTCGTGAATGAGGCCTACTAATGGTAAGACGACTTGCTCTTATACATATAATATATTAAACTTTTAATATTATAATAGTATAAGGGTGTATTTTAGACATTTAAAATACTTGGTGGTTGAATCTATTAATTAAACTAGACTTTTAATTTAATTAAACTCAAACCATATATTTATGGATTGATAATACTCTTTTAATTAAACGCTTTAATTAACTATTAATAAAGTCCATAAGAGTTAATTTGAACTATTCAACAAAACATCATAATTCCAATTATTAAATTGAAAATTAAAACCATTTAATTAATTGTTTAAGTTATGAACTCAAGAGTTTTAGAATTCAATTCTTTTTTTCATAAAAAACTTTTCTCAAATTCCAAAACTTGAGGGCATGTTTTGTAATTCTTGAAAACCTTTGGATTCCATAACTTATGGAATTAATGGTGTTTTATGATGAAATTTTCCATGTTCCATAACTTAAAAACAAGTTATGGAATTCTTTAAAACATTAACACCAAATTTTGTAACTCCATAAAAACTTTGAATCAATTTTTTTTTTTTTAAAAAAACTTTCATATCCATAACTTATGGAAGTTTCAAAAACCCTTAAGATCACAACTTTAAAAAAAAACTTTTAAGCTCCAAAATTTTATGACAAAATATGTAACTCCTTAAAACATTTAGATCAAACTTTTAAAACTAATAAAATAATCATATCATTTTATCTTTTACTAAATTTGACCTAATTCAAATCATATAACAAATGATTCAAATTTTACAAATAATTCGTCTTTCACAAAACAAGTAATTATCTTAAAATTTGACAAACGTCATGTTTTTTTTCCTTTTTTTCAACTTGAAAATAAAACATTTGCATCAATATAACAGAAAACAACCCATGTCTCTGATACCACTGTTGGGTTTTGAGCATTCTAACACTCCTATAGTGTACATGCAACCCTATAAACCTTGAATCTATGTTTTCTCTATTATACATGCAAATATTAACTACTCCAAGGTTTCATCCTAACTAGCATATTATGAAGCACCTATACTACAAAGTTCTAGTTAGATGACATACCTTTTGATGTAGCTTGATGTCTTCAACCTTTAAGAGCTTAGCCCCAATAGTGTGGAAGCCTCAAATGGAATCACAAATCACCAAAACACCTTGGAAGAACTTGAGAGAATATGTATGCACACTAAAATCGGCCCACTCTTATTTTCACACACTTGTGCCAATTTTGTGAGCCAAGGACCCCTTTATATATTATGGAGGATTAGGGTTACATCCATGTAAACCCTAATACCCATGACCTTTCATTTACATAGGATCCATGGGTTAAAAGCTCCATGAACCATCCATGAAAGCTTAGCCCAACCTAAATGAAATTGGCCCATTCCATATATATAAGAGTCCATATTTAATTAGTTCTTTTTGATCACTTAATTATATTAGAACTTATAATATATTAATATAAATCATAAATATACTATTCTCAAAAGACTATCCATATAAATTGTGCCGGTGAAGTGCAACCCAAATGGACCATGCCGGGTCGGGTCAAGTACATACCAAATATAGTTATGGACTTAGACATTAATCCAACAGTAAGACGTCGGAAGGAATGATGTTTGGCACCCGTAGACTTGCAAGTCCCACTGTAGCGAGCAGCAAGGTATAGGATAGTCAATCCAGTAAACTCAACGCTCTCCACTTAAGGAGATTATGGATACAAAACGAGCCATGACAGGTGATGCCATGCCCCGTTACGTGGCTCACATAACTGTAGTAGTGTTCTTGTATATGTATTGTGTGTACTAGTTGTATTGTATGTTCTCTCTCTGTCTAGTATGTATGTATGTTCTCTCTGTTTCTCATAATAGTATGTTCTCTTGTATAATGTATAGTATGTACTAGCTGTATTGTATGTTCTCTCTCTGTCTAGTATGTATGTATGTTCTCTCTGTTTCTCATAGTAGTATGTTCTCTTGTATAATGTATAGTGTGACAACCATCAATTTTTGGCCAAGTCAAAGTCAACTAAAGTCAACGAGTCAAACCGGTCAACTCATCTAACCCTTGTACATTAGGGTTTCCATTATGATTCTCATTGTACTACTCGCAATCTTAATATAAAGTATCACTTAGAGTTTTCACGTGTTTGGAAATTCTAAACCCTAATCAGGGTAAGTGATGAATCTAATCGATAAAACATTATTCCATACCCCTCGAGAGCGTATAACATTCATAACAAGGCTTAACATAGTGGAAGAACCTTGCGTTACAAAGCCAAACACTCAAAAAGGTCACAAAAGAATTCTCTCCAAATCTCTTTCACTCTATCTCTCCAAGTACGTGGAATCTCTCCCAAAAGTCTCTAAGTAGGAGAAATCTCTCCAAGAATGTGAAATCTCTCCCAGATCTGTCTCTGTATGAGAAATCTCTCCAACTGTGTGAAATCTTTCCCAAATCTCTCTCAAAATCTCTTTCAACTTTTTATAATCTTTCGGGTCATCCCGACACTTAACTTGGTGAAAACCCACGCAAAACGGGGAGTTTATGCGAAAATCAGCCAAATAGGGCCGAAGTCCCTCTATAGGGACCAAACCCTCCTTGAGCCGAAGCCCCAAGAGCCAAGACCGAAGTCCCCTTGAGTAGCCGCAGCCATCGAACCGCAGCCATCGGACCGCAATGACTAAGGACTAGAACTACTGAGGACCGAGGCTGCTGAACACCGGAGCGCTGAACCGCACCCGCAACTGAGCACCGAACCTGACCCCGCCGTCGGTCCCTTCGGACGAACCCGCCTGCGGTACCTGCTCGGACCGCAGTCCCTTCCCCTCGGATCCAATGCACCAACCAAACCACCCTTCCGGTTCTAATGCTGCTAAGACGGAAGTCCCTCGTCCTTTTCCCATGACCATCCCACACCCCCCCCCCACCATACCTGGTCATTCATCGTCCTTTTCCCATCATTTCCCAACCCCCTTTCCTTGTCTAAGGCTGAAATCTATCCTCTCTCCTAACACTCTCTCTCATTTTCTCATTCTTCCACCAAAGATTAAACACATTTTCTCTCTCAATTCTCTCACTAAAATTCGAGATTCAAGGGCCTTCTTCCAAGCTTTTCTTCCACTTTTGGTAAGTATATTCATCCTCCACATAATTATTTCACTTCCTTCTACTCAAATCGTAGATATTTTACACAAACATCATCACATTCATGTTAGATCTTCGAACCTTCAAGGCATCTTCTTAGTGTTCTTGAGTTGAACACTACATTTCTCCATCATCCATCTACTGAAATCACTCAAGGTGAGTTCATACCTCTATCTTTTCATGTTTTTCTTATGTTTTAAGCGGGGGAATACAAGTTAAAACACCAAGAACACAACTAAACTCATTTAACAGCCTTCATCAGAAAAGTTCAACTCTATTCACGGACTGTTTTGGTCAACTTAAACATTTTAGTTTTCAAAACTGTAGTAGGTGCAAATAGTTCAGGTTCATACCTTTAAAATGACTACTTGCACATCACGATACGATTTTTCTACGATTTATGGTGATTTTTACAAAACTGCCTATCCTTTCAAAAACGAATTCGGACCAGTCTGTGAATATGAACATTTCAACACAAGTTAAAGACTTCCAAAAATCATAATAAAAATTATGAACAAACTATACACATTTTATGAACTCTCAGAAGTTACGGATTCAGTTTTCGACTTCGTATGATTTCTCTATAAGTTTTCTAAAACAGTTTAGAAATGTCAAAATCTAGATAACAGCTTATAACTTTCAACGCACTTTGTAACATGTTGAGCAAAGTGTTAATCTTTAATGACTTCATATTTTACATGTGTTTCTTGTTGTGGGATAATTGTATAACAGAAAATACTCACTGAATTTTAAGAATCATCCATCATTACCAATAGTACAAAACAAGGCATGATAAACATAGTTATATTTTGCTATACATTCGACGTACATAGAAAAGGGTTCTTATACACCACAAACAAACATACTAAACTATAATAGGTATAGTTAGGTTGCATATACATTACAAACATTTTGATAGACTATAATAGGTATAGTTTATGTTCATTTACATTACGAATTCATTACAAAAGGTTTTTAAACAAAAAGGAGTACAAATACAAAGTACCAGGTTTTTCATACGAAAAGGGGTACAAATACAAAGTACCAGGTTTTCATACGAAAAGGGGTACAAATACAAAGTACCGGTTTCAGACCAAAAAGGGGTACAAATACAAAGTACCAGGTTTTTCATACGAAAAGGGGTACAAATACAAAGTACCAGGTTTTCATACGAAAAGGGGTACAAATACAAAGTACCGGTTTCATACCAAAAAGGGGTACAAATACAAAGTACCAGGTTCACACAAAATGATTTTTATGATATTAAAACTATATTTCATCTAGAATTGTTAGACTTCAGCTATAATTGCTAAGTGTATATGCTAGAGTTATATAAGAATCTAGTCACAATCGACTTAGAATTGGTGGACCCGCCTTATCTCCTGTTCCTTGTTTGGTTGAGGACCTAGGGCAGACCCATTATATTCAACGGTTTATTTAACTTAAATTTTATATAACTTGTATACGCTGGGTGATTATAGAAGGAATCTATGGGTCTTTCTAGGGTTCATTATCGCATATCATAGGAGCATTCATTTCTCACTTAACTAAGAAAATATTGGATTTTCTTTGGAAACATATTTCTATTAAAACTATATTTCATCTAGAATTGTTAGACTTCAGCTATAATTGCTAAGTGTATATGCTAGAGTTATATAAGAATCTAGTCACAATCGACTTAGAATTGGTGGGCCCGTGTGACAACCGTCAAAATTCGAGTCGGTTCTAGATTTGAATAAACTTAGTTGCACGTATAGGCACGACACATACGAGACTTAGTAACTAGAAGTTAAGATATAACCTATTAGAAACTTGAAAACAATTAGAAACAATGGATAATGTGCTTAGATTTCACATTGATATGTGAATTCTACTACTACTTAACTGTAGTGACTATCCATATTTGGGTCACTCTTTGACTCGAACACCATTTCATGAATCATATACACACATCATGCACTTGACCTAGTAGTAGAAATTAGGTCAAAGTCTCATAGAAACTTAAGTCAAAGTTGAAGACTATGACTAGTATACTTGATTTCTCAATTTCGCTTGAATCTCGGAATCACTACATAGAATGCCAATAAACCGATAAAAATAAATTACAAACATTATTTATAACTATAAAAGAGTTATAATACCATAAGATAATTTAAAGTCTCAAATATTCTATTTATTTTGATATCCAAAGATTTACAAAATCTCAAGACCCTAAAAGCCATAAAAACTCATATTTATAAACTTTAACCTTAAAAATTCTATAAAAATAATTATGAAACTTATAATCTGATCTTATAATAATTAAAATTATGAAAATGCATTTAAGGAAAATAAAATTTAAGTCATTAACAATTGCCCTAAATTTATAAGTCAAAAATCAAGGTTTCATGAGCAAAAACTTGGTTAGGGTGTATATTTTATAAAAAGTTAGATATTTTTATAAAAGAATTGAATTTTTTTTATAAAATTAAAAGAGAGGGAGGGCATTTTACACTCAAAACCGTCCACCCTCTTCCCAAGATGCTTCCCCTCTTCCCAAAACACATAATCACTCCTCTCTCACACTCCATCTCCTTCACTTCTCTCTCTCTCTCTCTACACTCTCTCTCACACTCCACCATTTACCACACTCAAACTCTCTCTTTCCCTCTCTAAAACCACGAAATTCTCCAGCCAAGAACATCTCTTAACCTTCAAATCTTCATCTTCTAGGGTTGTTCTTCATGGTAATCACAAAAATCCTTCAATCTCCTTCACTTTTCTTTCTAGTTTTAAAGGTTTTTCTTGCATTTCCTTGTTCTTCTACACCATTCTCTTAGAAAATTTGTGTGAATATTCATTCACTTCAGTTTTGATGATGATGGTGGTAGATTTTCACCAAAAACATCTTGCATGTTACAAAATGGTGAAGATCCATGACCTAAACCTAAGTCAAAACCATGGAAATGCACTTTTCTACACGTTTTGGTGGAAAATCACCACATGCATCCAAAGTTTTGTTTCAAAAACGAATTTTAAACATTTCAAACTCATGAATGAACTTCAAACAAACATGCATGTGATGATCTTCAAGCTTAGAAGCTAGATCATCAAAGTATGTTGTTAAAAGCTTTCAAATATGTTCATGAAGGATTTATTTCCAAATAAATAACAAAAACTCCTTTTATGACCAAATCCGATTTTTCCCAGATTCCCATCGACAAGATAAGATGATCTGTAAATTTCCAGAGAATAATTCCATTATCTCGAATTACTATAATTAATGCAAGAAAATAGGGCAATAAATCATATAATACACTTTCTGGGGTCTATAAATCCTAGTTAAATTCGTGGATGACCCCTATGCTACATAATGATCCCTCATTAAGTTTCATCGATTTTTGCTACTGTTTAATATGGTTTTGAATTTTCTTTTTGTTTGGCTCCAATAAATCATAAAAGCACTTTAGAAAATCTTAAAATGATATATAACAATTTTCGCAGTTACTACCAGAGGTATAAGACTCAGAAAAATATTTTCAGAATTTTTCATAATGCATTCCTATTTTTCCCCGATTTTTGTATTTATAATGGCCTGAAAATAGAAAAAATAGTTCTGCTCACCCAAAATTCATGAAAATTTACCAGAACACTTTGTAGTACATTAGGAGGCTACATAAAAAGTTTGATGATTTTTCTCTTCTGTATACTATTTTTCTCCTATTTTCTAAGATTAAATACACTTAAATACACAAAATCGGATTTCAGTATATAAAAACCACATTTGGTATTTTTCCCAGATTATTTACTCTATAAATAAAGTGTACAAAAATTTTGGTAATTTACTTTAACTGTTTAATAATTATTCTTCAATTAATGATTATTTAAGAGGATAAAACAAAGAAAAATACAAAGACTAATTGAAAAATAATTATTCTACATGTATAAAAAAAGTGTTACAAAACTTTTGGGCAATTTTGGAAACTGTTTTCTATTTATTTCAATTTTTATTAGAATAAATGCTCAAAAATCATAAAATTGGGTTAAACGGTTTAGAAATCAATTTTTATATTTTTCCCAACTTAAGAATGTTTAATAACAATATCACAAAAAGTTTGGGTAATTTGGAAACTGTTTTCTATTTATCCATGTTGAAAAATGTTTTTATATGTGATCATCACTGAAATAAGACGAATTGGTTTTATATTATCTAAGAAATATTATCAGTTATTTCAGGTTGCGTGGATTCGTGCTTAATTATGAAATAGAAAAATATGCAAAAGACGAAATACGTAAAGACGGAAAAATAGACGCAATATTTGGTCGTTTGAAGACAAAACAAATCAAGACTAAAATTGTCAAGAATTTAAAAACCTCAAGGGTCAAAAATGGAAATTCAATTCGGATATATATATATATATATATATATATATATATATATATATATATATATATATATATATATACACGAACACTATATATATATATATATATATATATATATATATATATATTATATAAATATATATGTATATATATTATATTGTATATATATATATGTATGTATGTTGTATATATTGTATATATTGTATATATATATACATATATATATATATATATGCATATATATATATATATATATATATATATATATATATATATATATATATATATATATATATATATATATATATTGGAAAGAAATCTTCACAAAAGCAAAAGTACCAAACATCATGTGTGCTTCCAACCTTTACAATCAATCACTTCATTACTTTTCCTTAAACAAACAAGAGTTGCTTGATTCCTTTGCATATATATAGATGCATGTTTACATGAGTTTTTGTGTGTGTTTTGTGTTTCCTTGTAATATATCTCCTATTACTCACTCAACTCCAGAAGAATAAACACATAGCCAACCTCAAAATAATCTCCAAACACCCTCCAAATACCCTCCTTAAACCTCCTCCAAAACCATTTCAAATCACCACAACCATCACCACCTTGCTGTTTTTCGACATCAGAATTTGCAAGTTAAGAAAAAATTCACCGAGCACAACTCAACAAGATAATACGGGAGAGATTTGCACCGCAAATTATTCAGGACCTTACCTACATCCAGGAATTTTCCTCGATTTTTTTGACCACTGCAAACCCCAGAGAGACGCGAGAGAGAATTGGCTATCCAGAGAGATTTACTACGAAAATCTATATTCGTAACCACCCAAAGCTCTTTCAACATCACCCTCTTTGTTACCTTATACCACCAAAACTACAACCTTATTACACCTTCTACCACCCTCCAAATACCCACTTCAACCTCATCAAATCACCTTAAAAAACCCCATACCCACATACAAAAAAACATTACCCGTGTATTTTGTATCGTTTTGTAAACAATTCATTGTTACATAAAAAGAACTTATTGTTACTTACCGGATTGAACTTTGAACAAATAGAGACACAGTCTATTAAGATCCAGTCCAACCCTAAGCCTGTTAGTCATTTATTTGACTAACAACTTGACAAAACAGTCGTTCCACAAGTCCCGTTCTAACACCACCTACTATATATATTTATATATTTTATTAACGCTTTATGTCATTTAAATACTGTCATTTATTTCATTTATAGCTTTCAGTCATTTATAGCTTTCTAGTATTTATTTATTCCGCACTTCTTATCTTTCCGCATCCAATCTCATTATATATATATATATATATATATATATATATATATATATATATATATATATATATATATATCTGTCACCCAGTAACTTGTAACCGAGCCTTTTATTCGTGGTAATCAGATTGTTATATATTTCTAACAATTAGTATCAGAGCTTGTGTGATTTACCTTGAAATTTTTGTCGAAAACTTTTGGTTAGCGTTTATAAACCTTCCATAAGCTTTTCTTTAAAAATTTCATTTTAATATCACTTGTTCAAAATCCTTAAAAAAAATTATTAAAAAAATTATAAAAAAAAAATCTTAAACAAAAAAAATTCAGAGCTTGTGTGATTTACTTTGAAATTTTTGTCGAAAACTTTTGGTTAGCGTTTATAAACCTTCCATAAGATTTTCTTTAAAAATTTCATTTTAATATCAATTGTTCAAAATCCTTTCAAAAACAAAAATTTTATTATGTCTTCTGCTAATTATTCCAACATGAACTCTGTTTCTATTGCTAACAGCTTGGGATCTGGTTCACGGGCACCCATACTTATTCCTGAAGAGTATAATTCGTGGGTTGGCCGTATGAATCTTCATCTTAACACCATAAGTGAAGATGTCTGGAATTGTGTAGAAGGAACATATGTTACTCCAGAAAATATGGCTACTCTTGCTACAAATCAAGCCACTCTTGCTGAAACCGAAAAAAGGCTGCAACTCCAAGCCAAAAAGGAACTTGTGTCTGGAATTCCCCACAGTATTCTAAGTCAAATGGATGACATAATACTGTTGACTGCAAATCAAATCTGGGAAAATTTAAAAAATCGTTTTTGTGGAAATCAAAGAATTATTGGAAACAAAACAACATCTGTTTTAAATGAATTCGATAATTTCAAGATGCTTTCATCAGAAACCATCCATGATGCTCATGATAGGTTCAATTTTATCATGGTAAAAATGAACAATTTGGACATCAAAAAGACACAACACGAGATAAATCTCAAGTTTCTAAACAATCTTTACGAAAGCTGGAAGATGGTTAAACTCATCATTCAGGGAAATCCAGCCATTCATACTGAAACTTTATACAATTTGTATGGAGAACTTCAATCGTATGAATCCTCGATTGACCCACCAACCACTACAGCTTTTGGAGGACCACTTGCTCTCGTTTCCACATCTTCTCAAAACCAAACACCTTTTAATGAACAAAACTTCAATCATTTTAATCAGACATCTTTTCAAAACCAACCCTGTTTGAACAATTCTTTTGATCAATCTGATTTAAATGATGAAGCAGACTACCAACAACTGTGTGCTTTGGTAGCAAACACAAACCTCCAGAGATTTATTCCAAATCACGGTCAATCGAATTTCAAACCAAATTTTCAAAACCGACCATCATTTGGACAAAATAATTCTGGATTTCAACCAATACCTCAACCTGTTCAAAACAACTCAGGTTTTCAACCAAGACCTTATTTTGGACAAAATTTTCAAAGACCTTCCTTCCAAAACAATTCAAACCAAGGTTTTCAAAACCAGGGATTTCAAAACAATCCCAACTCAAGTCATCAAAACAATAACCAAAACAACAGTTTTCAAAACCAAAACAGAGGATTCCAAAATCAAGGTTACACTAATCAAAACAATGGCTTTCAAAACAACCAAAATTTTGGATTCCAACATAACCCTTCCCAATCTTCCCAACAAATCCAAACTCAAGCTCCTGAAAGACTTCCGATTAAAAGTCAAAAGGATGACAGTGATGAAGAAGTGATCATTTGTCACAACTGCAAAGGAACTAATCACTATGCCAGAGAATGCCGAGCTAAAAACAAAACCAAAGTCAAAGACTCAGCATACTACGCTCAAAAAGCCGATGAATTAAAGAAACAGGAAAATCAAGATAAGCAAAGAGCATTGATGGCAATCCATGAACCAAACGTGGAATACTGGCCAACTTCTAAAGACGAAGCTGACAATGAACCAACACAATCAAACTTCTGTTTCGTAGTTGGTGTTAATAGACCTTCAAGAGCTCCAAACGTCATAGAACAGGTATGGTCTATGATCTCTGAACTTGGTCTTTCGAAATCAATTTTTGAGTCCCATATAACCAAGATTGAGAAAAGTCTAGAAGCTGATCTCAAAAAATATCATGACACAATGATCAATTCCGATATCTGCAAATCTGAGTTACAAACCTTGCAACTCAAATTTGGAGAATCAAGAAGGATAAAGAACAAATTGGAAAGAGGCGTTGAAAGAAAATCAGAAGATTATAATCACGTCTTGGAACAATTAAAATCAAACCCTAATTCAGAAAAAGGATTTGGAACAAAAAAATCAGTCATTCATTTCCTTTGAAACAAAAGATGTTTTAGAAAAGGAAATCCTTCAGTTGAAACAAAACTTTCAAGAATCAACTGAAAAATACAAAACTTTAAATGAAAAACTGACTAATTCTTTAAACCAAACCAATTTTCTTGAATCTAAAAACAAAAGATTGATATGGAATATGAATTCTATCAAAATTGCTAGAAAACTAAGTGATGATGTTTTCACCAAAGCAAACACCTTAGGAACTGGCAAAATTGATACGAATTACAGACCAGGAATTGGAAGAGAATCCTTTGAAAATGAACTAGCTAAACAAGAAAACATGACAATTTGTGAAAACTCTGAATCCACTCTTCCAGATCTTTTCAAATCTACTAATGAGGAAGATTCAGATGACGAAACAGTTATCAACTGTAGCCCAGATGACACTGCTTTCACTGTTTCCAAAAAGTCTATCAAAAGAGTTGTAAAATCTGAAACAAACTCTGCTAGTTCTTCAACTCACCAAATCAAACATACCAATGAAACCACCAAAACCCCACTTAACAAACCAAAAGTTTTTGAAAACAAACCAAAGAAACCAGTTCAACCTTACCTCATACCTCAAAAACAGGTTTCCAAACAAAAACCAAAACCTTTTCAAAAACCTTTTGAAAACCGCTTTCAAGAGATCACCTTTAACCATTCAAGGAACTTTCAAAAACGACCAAATCAGAAAGTTTCAAAACATCATCTTCAAAAAGCCTTTCATAACCGCCAATCACATCCCAGATATGAAGAGAACTTTTCAAAAAAAAATTCACATCTAGGATATCATTCACCAAATCACAGATTTTATCAACCAACGAATTTTCATAAATAAATCACTTTTTGGGAAAATTTGATAAATAAAATCAAACCTCAACCATTCCATCCTTATAAACCAAACTCTTATAGCAATATGAAGTCAAATGCTACAAGAATTTCGGTAAACAAAAAACCCAAAATAAAAACAACTAACAAACCAGGACCCATTCAGATTTGGGTACCTAAATCTTCTGTCTAAATTGCAAGTATCTAATGCTGGAGAACCCAAGGATGATACATGGTATATTGATAGTGGCTGCTCCAAGCATATGACAGGAAACCGAAACTACCTTCGTGACTTCAAACCAACCCAAACCAATCAAGACGTTACCTTCGGCAACAACATGACGGCAAAAATCAAGGGTTATGGAAACATAACAAATGGTAACTTCACCATAAAGAAAGTTGCCTATGTCGATGACCTGAAACACAACCTCATCAGTGTTTCTCAATTGTGTGATAACAATCTTGAAGTCCTATTCACCAAACAAAGAAGCTTGATCATGGACGCCAAAACCAAAGAAATCATTGTTGATTCTTACCATGCCGGAAATATGTATCCACTTGACATGGATCTTATCTATGGTAAACCCGATATATGTCTGCTATCAAAAGCCCCAGCAGATATCAGTTGGTTATGGCACCGCTGCCTTTCCCATCTAAACTTTGGGTACATCAACAAACTGATCGACGATGATCTTGTTAGAGGACTGCCACTTCTGAAGCTTGATAATGAAACTCTGTGTGCTGCATGTGAAAAGGGAAAACTTTCCAAATCCATTCACAAAAGCATCTCAGAATCTAGTGTATCCGAACCACTAGAATTGCTGCACATAGACCTTTGTGGCCCTGCCAAAACCCAAACCATACAAGGGAAGAAGTACATTCTTGTTGTCGTTAATGGCTTCTCGCGCTTTACTTGGGTCTTCTTCTTAAGACTAAAATCAGAAGCACATGAAGAGATGATCAACTTCATAAAAAAAATCGAACTGAAGCTCAAACGACCTGTTCGAAGAATCCGAAGTGATAATGGTTTAGAGTTCAAAAACAAGACTCTAGATTCATTTCTCAAAGACAAAGGAATTGAACATAACTTCTCAGCCCCATACACTCCACAACAGAACGGAGTTGTCGAAAGAAGGAACAGAACTCTATGTGAAGCTGCAAGATCAATGCTTATCTTCGCTGATCTGCCACAATACTTCTGGGCAGAAGCAATAGCCACAGCTTTCTACACTCAAAATCGTTCCTTAATCCATAAACATCTTCATAAAACACCATATGAAGTCATTAACAACCGAAAACCAAACATCAAATTTTTCCATATTTTTGGTTGTCGATGCTTCATAAAGAACAATAAAGATCACCTTTCAAAATTTGAATCAAGGTCGGACGAAGGAATTTTCCTTGGTTACTCGTTTTCCTCGGCTGCTTATCGAGTACTGAACAAACGTACCAGAGTAATTGAAGAAAGTACCGATGTTCATTTCGATGAATTTTATGTCAGGAAATTGGATCGTGAACATTTTGGTTCAAAAATGATCGATAATATTTTTCAAAATCCAATTCAACAAACACCTTCTCCTGACAGAGATATTGAAATCGATCTTGATTTACTTTTTGAACAACCCAAAACCGCTTACAATTCTGAACTTCTAACTACTTCTATTGATTCTACAGGAACAACCACTGAAGGAACTCCACAAACAAACCGAAATGATGCAGATCAATTCGAGGGGGAACCACCTACACATACTTCTTCATTGGAACAAACACCAAATCCTCCTTTAAGTACCCCATCCCCAAATATCCAAAACAATCCCGATGCATCATTTATGAGGAAACCTTCAAACCTATTCCAAGATGAAACTCCCGGAGAAGAACAATGGGATACTGAAATTCCAATTATTATAGCGGAAGAGAATCGCTTAATAAAATGGACCAGAAACCACCCAACTGACCAAATCATCGGAGATCCAAACTCAGGCATCCAAACTAGAGCCGCAACTTCTAATGATTGTTTATTTGGAGCCTTCTTATCCATGACTGAACCCAAAACCATACATTCTGCTCTCAAAGATCCAGACTGGGTAAAAGCTATGCAAGAAGAGCTAGAAGAATTTGAAAGAAATGACGTATGGAATCTTGTCCCTACCCCACCCGATGTTTCTATTATAGGTTCAAGATGGGTATTCAGAAACAAAACTGACGATCAAGGAATCGTTTGTCGAAACAAGGCACGTCTCGTAGTCAAAGGATATTCACAACAAGAAGGAATCGACTACGATGAAACATATGCTCCAGTTGCCAGAATTGAAGCAATTCGCATCTTTCTTGCATATGCTGCACATAAGAACTTCAAAGTATTCCAAATGGATGTTAAATGTGCATTCCTACATGGAGAGTTAGATCGCGATGTATACATCCAACAACCACCAGGTTTCGAAGATCCCAAATTTCCTGATCACAGCTTCAAATTGCAGAAAGCTGTCTATGGCTTCAAACAAGCACCTCGAGCCTGGTATGCCACATTGACAACCTTTCTCGAAGAATCAGGTTTTAAAAGAGGTTCAATCGATCAAACCCTCTTTCGTAAAATCTATAATAAACATCTTTTAATCGTACAAATATATGTTGATGACATTATTTTCGGTTCTACTGATGAATCTTTGAGTATTAAGTTTGCAGATCTAATGAAGAGAAAATTTGAAATGAGCATGATTGGGGAGATGACTACTTTTCTCGGACTTCAAATCAAACAGTCAACTGATGGCATTTTCATCAACCAAGAGAATTATGTCAAAAACCTACTCACTCGCTTGTCAATGGACAAATCCAATACCGCAAAAACCCCAATGGCTTTTGGATACAAAATCGATGCAGACTTAAATGGCAAACCTGTTGATCAGAAAAGATATCGTGGAATGATCGGATCACTCTTATACCTCACTGCCAGCAGACCTGACATCATGTTTTCTACATGTGTCTGTGCCAGATACCAAGCAAATCCTATGGAATCCCATGTAGTTGCTGTGAAACGCATCTTCAAATACCTAAAAGGCACTCCCAAACTTGGCCTTTGGTATCCAGCTAAATCCGATTTTCAGCTGAACGCTTTCACCGACTCAGACTATGGAGGATGCAAGTTAGATAGAAAGAGTACATCTGGTAGCTGTCAATTCCTAGGAGGTAGACTAGTGAGTTGGACTTCAAAGAAACAGACTTGTGTATCCACATCAACAGCAGAAGCTGAATACGTCGCTGCCGCCAGCTGTTGTTCGCAAGTCATATGGATGCAAACTCAACTGCGAGACTATGGCTTCAAAATTTCACAAATTCCCATATTTTGTGACTCAACCAGTGCAATTGCCATTTCTCACAATCCCGTTCACCATTCCATGACAAAGCACATCGACATTCGATATCATTTCATCAAAGACAACATTCAAAAGGGTCATATCGAATTGCACTTCATCAACACCGAAGATCAAATTGCCGATGTCTTCACTAAGGCTCTCGATGAAACAAAGTTTCAATACTTCCTAGGCCGTCTAGGAATGTTAAATCCAGATAACATCCATCCTTAAACTTTTACTTTTTGTTTGTACAAAAGTGTGTTTACTTTCATTCAAAAGGAAAATTCAAAAACAATTGAAAATTGCTTTCCTTTCAAAAATACCAAAAACATTCAAATAACCAATATTTCCAAAAACATTCAGAAAAACAAATCTTCAAAAAAAAATTAATAAAAGACTTGCCATAATAAGCTTTTATAGAACCTCGTGATTAATCTTCTCTTGACTTAATTTTCAGATGCTTATGCTCGATGAAGATTTTAAGTCATATTGATTCTCAATTGGAGTGAAGGTTCAAATGTCCTACTTTTCATAATGTATATAACTTTATTTCCTTCGATTTTATTTCATTATTGACGATTTTAAACAATCAAGGGACATAAGGTTAGGAGGTTCAGATGAAAACAAAAACCCATGTGAGAATTTGTGCCTCGTCGATCTAAATCATTGTGGAAATCATTTCTTGTGAGCTTAGGTGTGTCACTATTGCTTATAAGGTATACCCAATTATACCTTGTCACGGTCTCATTTTTGCTTAGATATCAAAATGACCAGGGACGATACATTCATTTCTTACATACTAGACAAACTGTCTTTTATGCCACCTATCCCTACCTAGATAAAAGCCAACCAAAAATGAAGACTTGCGATCCCATGATCCATCAAGCAAACAACGACATATCCTTACAAGAAAACCAAAGGAAAAACAAATATCTATCAACATCCAATCCTCAAAGACAAATCAACAAGAAAACAAATGGATTCAATAAAGATATACCAAACAAAACAAAAAAAATATATTCTATATTTGGTATTTTCAAACAAACTTTCAACCAAATGGTTATTTCAAAACAAAAATCATAAAATCCCGCGATTTGTTTTAACCATTTTTCACAAAAGAAGATATCTCAATCACTCAAGTCAAATACTCTTAAAAAGGTTTCAAATGTAGCAAATTCTCAATGCTAAAACAAAATATCTTTTTACAATAAATCGATATTAATCAACAAACAGGATATTATCAAAGAAGAAGCTGCAACAACAATGGATTTCTCGGGATACTGTAGACTTCATCACTGAAGAATCTTAGTTGCAAACTGCACTATGAAAATTGCTAAACCCCTCTACATGTATTTCCCGACGGAGAGAGAGTGAACTTTAATGGCATGAATGAAGAAACCCGCTGAGTAATGCCGAAACCAGTCTTATGTGATTGATTATCTAATAATGAGACTAAGTGACTTTACAGGAAAAGCATAGCTGAACACCTCCAATATGAGTGTGAGTCGTCAGAGAGAGATATCACTCATTTTTAGTGATCATTAACTTGTTCTGCTGCCAGAACAACCAAACACCCAAGTGAAGTGTGAGCTATACCTATGAGCGTTCATCTGAATCGACCTGTTAGACCACTTGTCGTCATTAATAATGCTATAAAATCTAAGGAAATTTCTTTAGATACATATATGACTACCCTTTGATAACCGAACCCGAGACTTTGATTCGGAAACAAATTTCTGAAAATCTTTTACATAAGATATGTTAAACCAAGTCACAAACTTTCAAAACGATTACAATGGTTTTATATATATCTTCTCATTGACAAAACTTTTATCCCAAATCTTCAAGATTAAAATTGTTAATGTGATTATATCTATCCTTATTTCATCAATGATCACATACGGGGAAATTGTTGAAAAATGTTTTTATATGTGATCATCACTGAAATAAGACGAATTGGTTTTATATTATCTAACAAATATTATCAGTTATTTCAGGTTGCGTGGATTCGTGCTTAATTATGAAATAGAAAAATATGCAAAAGACGAAATACGCAAAGACGGAAAAATAGACGCAATATTTGGTCGTTTGAAGACAAAACAAATCAAGACTAAAATTGTCAAGAATTTAAAAACCTCAAGGGTCAAAAATGGAAATTCAATTCGGATATATATATATATATATATATATATATATATATATATATATATACAAGTGTTCGTGTGTGTATATATATATATATATATATATATATATATATATATATATATATATATATATTATATAAATATATATGTATATATATTATATTGTATATATATATATATGTATGTATGTTGTATATATTGTATATATATATTGGAAAGAAATCTTCACAAAAGCAAAAGTACAAAACATCATGTGTGCTTCCAACCTTTACAATCAATCACTTCATTACTTTTCCTTAAACAAACAAGAGTTGTTTGATTCCTTTGCATATATATAGATGCATGTTTACATGAGTTTTTGTGTGTGTTTTGTGTTTCCTTGTAATATATCTCCTATTACTCACTCAACTCCAGAAGAATAAACACATAGCCAACCTCAAAATAATCTCCAAACACCCTCCAAATGCCCTCCTTAAACCTCCTCCAAAAACCATTTCAAATCACCACAACCATCACCACCTTGCTGTTTTTCGACATCAGAATTTGCAAGTTAAGAAAAAATTCACCGAGCACAACTCAACAAGATAATACGGGAGAGATTTGCACCGCAAATTATTCAGGACCTTACCTACATCCAAGAATTTTCCTCGATTTTTTTGACCACTGCAAACCCCAGAGAGACGCGAGAGAGAATTGGCTATCCAGAGAGATTTACTACGAAAATCTATATTCGTAACCACCCAAAGCTCTTTCAACATCACCCTCTTTGTTACCTTATACCACCAAAACTACAACCTTATTACACCTTCTACCACCCTCCAAATACCCACTTCAACCTCATCAAATCACCTTAAAAAACCCCATACCCACATACAAAAAAACATTACCCGTGTATTTTGTATCGTTTTGTAAACAATTCATTGTTACATAAAAAGAACTTATTGTTACTTACCGGATTGAACTTTGAACAAATAGAGACACAGTCTATTAAGATCCAGTCCAACCCTAAGCCTGTTAGTCATTTATTTGACTAACAACTTGACAAAACAGTCGTTCCACAAGTCCCGTTCTAACACCACCTACTATATATATATTTATATATTTTATTAACGCTTTATGTCATTTAAATACTGTCATTTATTTCATTTATAGCTTTCAGTCATTTATAGCTTTCCAGTATTTATTTATTCCGCACTTCTTATCTTTCCGCATCTAATCTCATTATATATATATATATATATATATATATATATATATATATATATATATATATATATATATATATATATATATATATATATATATATATATATATATATATATATATCTGTCACCCAGTAACTGGTAACCGAGCCTTTTATTCGTGGTAATCAGATTGTTATATATTTCTAACAATCCCCATTTTTATTAGAATAAATGCATAAAAATCATAAAATCGGGTTAAACAGTTTAGAAACCCCTTTTTATATTTTTCCCAGCTTAATTATATTTAATGACATTGTTATAAAAAGTTTGGGATATTTTCGTAACTGATTTCTATTTTTCATGAATTTGTATCTATTTAGAGAATTAAATATGTGAAAAATGGTTATACATATTCATAATCCATGAAAATTTATCTAGAAGTCTTTTAGTACATTTAGAACCAAAATCTGAAGTTTGGTAATTTTTATTAACTGTTTAGTATTTTTCATGATTTTATGGTTATTCAAGAAACTAAAATCGTGAAAAATAGTCAGACAAATCAAAAATTCAAGAAAATTTATCTTAAGGTCTTTGAATTCAATTAAAACTGAAATGCAAAGTTTGCGAAAGTTTAACACTAAATTTATTTAGTTTTGAATATTTAATCATTGGAACACCTCTAAAATGTTAAATATTAACATTTCAATAATGGAAATTTTCCACTTAAATTGTTATATAACAATTGATTATTTGAAACTTAATTTCCACAGAAAAATATTTGTAACTTATCAATATTAAATTTTGACACATTATTGGCATAATTCTATTGTAGTAGTAAGTATACTAGTGTTAGATTTCGATTAGAGACTCACTAGCGAATACCATTATTGTAGGAATCGGTAGTGGTACACGTGGAACGTAGTTCAAGGCATCATTTGCATCATCTCAATGCATAGTGAGTATTCACGCACTCCCCTATTTTCAGTTTTTATGTTTTGGGGTGGAAAAGCATGTCCCGAAAAACTATTGTTTGAATGTTGTATTTAAATTGATTTGTATCAAAGATGATTGCTATTTTATTGCTATGTCTCTCTATGTATGTCTATGCAACACGGAACATGAGAACTTATCGTAATAAGGCCCTTCCCTTATCTCTAACCATTAACTCTTTGAGCCAATGGTCATTATGGATAGCGCTATTAGGAATTGACAACTCCTCACTCGCCCTATTGCTGGAGTGCATGATACCATATTCATCTATGGAACGATAAACATAGATCTTGATAGGGCTTCAGTCATAGGTTTGGTTGAGACTCATTGTTTGCTCATACACATACAAACTTGTTATTTATTATGGCAATAAACTCGTTTATCAATTATAGCAATCAACTTTGTTTCTCATTATAGCAATGAACTCTGTTTCACATTATAGCAATAAACTTGTTTATTAATTATAGCAATCAACTTTGTTTCTCATTACAACAACGAACTTTTATTACTGAAAACTTATATACATGTTTTAGCAATGAAATTGTTTGCTCCTTGTAGCAATGAAATTGATTGCTCATTTTAGCAATGAAACTTGTTTACTCGTTTGAGTAACGAACTTTATCTTCCATGAGGATATGAATGTTGCATCTTATTTGGGCAACATACTTTATCTCTCATGATGACAAAGAACTTTGTTTTTTTTTACAAACTTATTTACTCATTTTAACAATATACTTTTATTATTGGAAACTTTTATCAAAACTTTGATTTCAATTCATGAAACCAATATTATTTTGTTTATCTGTGAGTACTCACCAACTATTTTTATAGTTGACGCTCGTTTTACATGCTTTTTCAGGAATCATCGAGTAAGTGGCACTTAGGGACACATCATTGTTAGGAGCATTCGCATGTGTTGTATTTCAATTTACATTGTTATTTCTTTTAAATTTGTTCAAACCCATTGTAAATTTGTAAAGATTTTTAATACTATGGTTGGTGTTGTCTTCTAACTTTTGCTATGAAACCCTTTATACTGCCATGCCTCGTGTTTCCGCTTTAGCGGGGTGTGACAGGAAATGGTATCAGAGCCGAAGGTTATAGAGAATACCGGTTTTCCTTTGGAGAACCACAACTATAGCCAAAAAATTTCTAAGCGTTTTTAAAATACTAATCATACTACTGGTATAACTAATTCGAGTACGCATTATCAGACTTTAATTAAGTATAGCCTGTCCAACTATGCTTAATTAAGGAAACTTAATGTGAGGCTTGAAACGGTTATAGTAGAATTATGTTCAAAACGATTTTCAACTTAAACTTTTGAAAAACAAAATTTTTCGGTGTGCGTACGGGCATTGCATATTATAGGCATTCATCTAGATACACTTAGAAACTAAGTGCACTTTTATAACAATGCCTTTATTTAGAAATATTCTTGTCCCTTATCAAGTGCTAGGTTAACCACTTAGGTTATATCACTAGCCACTCTAGGAGCAATGCACTTAGTACTAAGAATGGGTATTCCTCGGTAGCTATTGAATTTAGATGTAAGATTAGTAGCTAGATATACACTAGTAATTATCTTAAGTCGAAACATATACCAATTATTCCTCAATACCTCTTCATCGTCTTCAAGAGTTACAACTAGGAAAAAGCGTTTCGATACCGACACAAATGATAATTGGAGCATCTCGTAAGGAGGTAAATGAGTCACCACTAAGTAATCACTTGGATACCATTGGCGGGCATTCCGGATTCGACTCACAAGGAGACACGGAGGTTTAACATATATGTGAGATCTTATTTCTACGCTACGATTTAGGTCTAGGTTGTTTCCACCTTGAGGTTAAAACTTAACATATGATATCCCTTTGACCTCTATAAAAGGTCGTCAACTGCATTGACGCCATAAAATGTTTTTCAAACAATTTTTCTTGTCCTTTATCTTAGGAAAAAGACACCGGTACTCGCCTTAGTATTTAGGTACGATCAGCTACACTAACATACTTATTCCTTACTTCTTAATCTTCCATCGAAAAATTATTTTGCTTAATCGGTTTTATTTATCATCAATAAAATATTTTATAACCACTTCAATCAACTTAGTAGACATTTCTTAACAATTTACGCCATATTCTCGCTAAAAATCTTTTGACAACTTGTTTTAACTGAACACTTTTCTTCAAAAATCAATTTAACCAATATTGTTTTTAATCTTGCTATTACAATCTCATTTCAAATCCATTTTAATGGATAGATGTGCTTTTGAGGGCACATAAACCATTTTAAACATTGCTTACCATTTTGACACGTCTTCGAAAAACTAGAAACATTTTCTTTTATAATCGTGTTTAAACTCTTTGCTACAAAACATAGACCTATGACATTGAAGTTCATTTTATGTGTAAAAGCTTCATTGAATCTTCAAAACACTTTTGTTTGACATTTTTAACAGCTTTCTCATTTAGGCATTGTAATTTACTTTAATGTGTTTTCTCGAAACCCAACATGATATTTATGCAAATTTCTACTTCAAACATGTTTATAAGACATCTCTAATGCTTGTATTTCAAAACATACATTATTTGTGTACTTTGCTTCAATATAGTTTTATAATCTATAAAGTTTTTAAAAATTATAGCATTTGAAAACTTAGTGTTCACTTTTAAATTTCCAGTGATACACTCTCAACAATGAATAGTTATTCTTCTAAATATATTGAGTTTTTACCTTATCCATTTTAATCATTGTTGGACTTCCGTTTAAAAAGTCAAAATTGTCAGATTTTCAATTGTCATTTGTAGGGCTTCTTCTTTTTCACAAATGGAGTTTAACTTAATATGTAACTTATGAATTTTTAGCAATCCTTAGCAAACACTTTAGAACTCCCACATGTCCATTTAATCATCAATATACATCAAATATTGAAGTTTGAAATATATCTCAACCTGGTTTTAAATCTACGTATAGGTAATGTTCTTATAATTTTAACAATATCAATCATTGCCGCCGCTATCTTCCTTTTTCTTTCCCCCGAACTTTATTTCTAGCTCTCTTTCCGATTTTAGATCTCGCACGCCATAATATTAACATAATACATTGTCTAACTTTATTTCTGTCTATTTTGCCCCTCCTGGTATCATGTTCGTACACATAAAGACTAGAAGTCTACCCTTCCGTTTTGAGCGATTAATACGTGTATAGTCATGAGGCATACTTTAATTTTAGTCAACTTTGATATATTCAATTACGCCTTTTATCATATACATCTTGTTTTTATTTTGAAATCTACTATAAACAAGTGATCCTTATTTATATTCGCTCTTTCGTTCTAAATTCAAAAACTTGATATAAAATGCAATTTTCATTGTATTTTTCCTTATAATTAATACACAAGATGAATATTCTTATGCTTATCATTTTTTCTATATCCGAAAAATATATGTGGAGCATATGTATTCTTATGCTTCTTCTTTTCTTTAAATACATCAAAAGTCTTGAATTTTACTATTATATATTCTCTAAATGATTGTTTTTGTAGAAACACTAAATTAAGAATCCACTATTTTCAGTTATAGATATTTTTACACGTTTCTTAAAATAGCATTCTACTTTGTAATTTTCAGTGAGTTCCTAAACTCTCAACTTTGTTTTCATAAATATTCTGACTCATAAGCTTGAACTTGTCCTGACTTAGACAATTAGACAATTTTTTTTTCAAAAGAGTAATCAAAATATTTTTGTATAGATTCCCTTATTGATGACTTAAACTTGTAACCTTAATTAATCTTTATATTATTTTACTACTTCGTTTGATCGCCATACATGTATCTTCATTATCTTGGAATTATTATACATTTTGATAATAGTGAGATTAATTATCATTTCTAAACACGCATTTTGATAACAATGAGATTTTTAATCACTTCTAAACACTTAAAATGCTATATACACAATGTGATTTAATTTATCATAAATTTTCATCGCCTCCATTTGCACCAATGACTCTCTAAATATATTTATTCTTCGAATAAGGTTTTATTATTGTAAGAGTAACTGTAGTAGTAATTATAGCCTCGGAGATCCTCAATAATTTCGTAATTTATTTTGTAGACGACACTTAAATAGCCTTCACATTTGAGATGTACCAAAACTTCGTTGCCTACCCTTAGTACGTATATTTAGGAACTTACCCTCGATCTCTTCTCTTTTATTTGTGCTACCCCTTCTTATTTTGGAATATATCTTTTCCAGATTTAGTAGCCAACCCAGAAGTGAACAATTTGTTCCTAATCTCTTCTTTATTAGGCGGCGAATTTACGCTTAGTGCTAATTTAGAATGCAACTTAAGGAACAATGCGGATTTAACGCTCAGTGTAGTTCGTGCTTCTGCATAACTTGTACCGCTCTCTTAATTCAGATAATATATAACTAGATGATCTTTTTTCGACTACGTCGCCGTGGTTGGATCATGATTCCATGAATCAAATTTTCCATAATGTAGAAGAAAGAACTCGAATTAAGGAAACATTAATTTGACTATAGCTAATGAATTGGGTTCTCCTTTGAGGAAATAAACCCAAAATTATCAAAGAACACTTCAAGTCACCACCTCTCCAGCTATATAATTGTATTCGACTGAGTTCTAATAGAATACGTCACGAATTGAATTTCGGGGCGAAATTCTTTCAACCGGGGGAGAATGTGACAACCGTCAAAATTCGAGTCGGTTCTAGATTTGAATAAACTTAGTTGCACGTATAGGCACGACACATACGAGACTTAGTAACTAGAAGTTAAGATATAACCTAGTAGAAACTTGGAAACAATTAGAAACAATGGATAATGTGCTTAGATTTCACATTGATATGTGAATTCTACTACTACTTAACTGTAGTGACTATCCATATTTGGGTCACTCTTTGACTCGAACACCATTTCATGAATCATATACACACATCATGCACTTGGCCTAGTAGTAGAAATTAGGTCAAAGTCTCATAGAAACTTAAGTCAAAGTTGAAGACTATGACCAGTATACTTGATTCCTCAATTTCGCTTGAATCTCGGAATCACTACATAGAATGCCAATAAACCGATAAAAATAAATTACAAACATTATTTATAACTATAAAAGAGTTATAATACCATAAGATAATTTAAAGTCTCAAATATTCTATTTATTTTGATATCCAAAAATTTACAAAATCTCAAGACCCTAAAAGCCATAAAAACTCATATTTATAAACTTTAACCTTAAAAATTCTATAAAAATAATTATGAAACTTGTAATATGATCTTATAATAATTAAAATTATGAAAATGCATTTAAGGAAAATAAAATTTAAGTCATTAACAATTGCCCTAAATTTATAAGTCAAAAATCAAGGTTTCATGAGCAAAAACTTGGTTAGGGTGTATATTTTATAAAAAGTTTGATATTTTTATAAAAGAATTAAATTTTTTTTATAAAATTAAAAGAGAGGGAGGGCATTTTACACTCAAAACCGTCCACCCTCTTCCCAAGATGCTTCCCCTCTTCCCAAAACACATAATCACTCCTCTCTCACACTCCATCTCCTTCACTTCTCTCTCTCTCTCTCTCTACACTCTCTCTCACACTCCACCATTTACCACACTCAAACTCTCTCTTTCCCTCTCTAAAACCACGAAATTCTCCAGCCAAGAACATCTCTTAACCTTCAAATCTTCATCTTCTAGGGTTGTTCTTCATGTTAATCACGAAAATCCTTCAATCTCCTTCACTTTTCTTTCTAGTTTTAAAGGTTTTTCTTGCATTTCCTTGTTCTTCTACACCATTCTCTTAGAAAATTTGTGTGAATGTTCATTCACTTCAGTTTTGATGATGATGGTGGTAGATTTTCACCAAAAACATCTTGCATGTTACAAAATGGTGAAGATCCATGACCTAAACCTAAGTCAAAACCATGGAAATGCACTTTTCTACACGTTTTGGTGGAAAATCACCACATGCATCCAAAGTTTTCTTTCAAAAACGAATTTTAAACATTTCAAACTCATGAATGAACTTCAAACAAACATGCATGTGATGATCTTCAAGCTTAGAAGCTAGATCATCAAAGTATGTTGTTAAAAGCTTTCAAATATGTTCATGAAGGATTTATTTCCAAATAAATAACAAAAACTCATTTTCTGACCAAATCCGATTTTTCCCAGATTACCATCAACAAGATAAGAGGATCTGAAAATTTCCAGAGAATAATTCATTTATCTCGAATTACTATAATTAATGCAAGAAAATAGGGCAATAAATCATATAAAATACTTTCTGGGGTCTATAAATCCTAGTTAAATTCGTGGATGACCCCTATGCTAAATAATGATCCCTCATTAAGTTTCATCGATTTTTGCTACTGTTTAATATGGTTTTGAATTTTCTTTTTGTTTGGCTCCAATAAATCATAAAAGCACTTTAGAAAATCTTAAAATGATATATAACAATTTTCGCAGTTACTACCAGAGGTATAAGACTCATAAAATATTTTCAGAATTTTTCATAATGCATTCCTATTTTTCCCCGATTTTTGTATTTATAATGGCCTAAAAATAGAAAAAATAGTTCTACTCACCCAAAATTCATGAAAATTTACCAGAACACTTTGTAGTACATTAGGAGGCTACATAAAAAGTTTGATGATTTTTCTCTTCTGTATACTATTTTTCTCCTATTTTCTAAGATTAAATACACTTAAATACACAAAATCGGATTTCAGTATATAAAAACCACATTTGGTATTTTTCCCAGATTATTTACTCTGTAAATGAAGTGTACAAAAATTTTGGTAATTTACTTTAACTGTTTAATAATTATTCTTCAATTAATGACTATTTAAGAGGATAAAACAAAGAAAAATACAAAGACTAATTGAAAAATAATTATTCTACATGTATAATAAAAATGTTACAAAAAGTTTGGGCAATTTTGGAAACTGTTTTCTATTTATTTCAATTTTTATTAGAATAAATGCTCAAAAATCATAAAATTGGGTTAAACGGTTTAGAAATCAATTTTTATATTTTTCCCAACTTAAGAATGTTTAATAACAATATCACAAAAAGTTTGGGTAATTTGGAAACTGTTTTCTATTTATCCCCATTTTTATTAGAATAAATGCATAAAAATCATAAAATCGGGTTAAACAGTTTAGAAACCCCTTTTTATATTTTTCTCAGCTTAATTATATGTGATGACATTGTTATAAAAAGTTTGGGATATTTTCGTAACTGATTTCTATTTTTCATGAATTTGTATCTATTTAGAGAATTAAATATGTGAAAAATGGTTATACGTATTCATAATCCATGAAAATTTATCTAGAAGTCTTTTAGTACATTTAGAACCAAAATCTGAAGTTTGGTAATTTTTATTAAATGTTTAGTATTTTTCATGATTTTATGGTTATTCAAGAAACTAAAATCGTGAAAAATAGTCAGACAAATCAAAAATTCAAGAAAATTTATCTTAAGGTCTTTGAATTCAATTAAAACTGAAATGCAAAGTTTGCGAAAGTTTAGAACTAAATTGATTTAGTTTTGAATATTTAATCATTGGAACACCTCTAAAATGTTAAATATTAACATTTCAATAATGGAAATTTTCCACTTAAATTGTTATATAACAATTGATTCTTTGAAACTTAATTTCCACAGAAAAATATTTGTAACTTATCCATATTAAATTTTGACACATTATTGGCATAATTCTATTGTAATAGTAAGTATACTAGTGTTAGATTTTGATTAGAGACTCACTAGCGAATACCATTATTGTAGGAATCGGCAGTGGTACACGTGGAACGTAGTTCAAGGCATCATTTGCATCATCTCAATGCATAGTGAGTATTCACGCACTCCCCTATTTTCAGTTTTTATGTTTTGGGGTGGAAAAGCATGTCCCGAAAAACTATTGTTTGAATGTTGTATTTAAATTGATTTGTATCAAACATGATTGCTATTTTATTGCTATGTCTCTCTATGTATGTCTATGCAACACGGAACATGAGAACTTATCGTAATAAGGCCCTTCCCTTATCTCTAACCATTAACTCTTTGAGCCAATGGTCATTATGGATAGCGCTATTAGGAATTGACAACTCCTCACTCGCCCTATTGCTGGAGCGCATGATACCATATTCATCTATGGAACGATAAGCATAGATCTTGATAGGGCTTCAGTCATAGGTTTGGTTGAGACTCATTGTTTGCTCATACACATACAAACTTGTTATTTATTATGGCAATAAACTCGTTTATCAATTATAGCAATCAACTTTGTTTCTCATTATAGCAATGAACTCTGTTTCACATTATAGCAATAAACTTGTTTATTAATTATAGTAATCAACTTTGTTTCTCATTACAACAACGAACTTTTATTACTGAAAACTTATATACATGTTTTAGCAATGAAATTGTTTGCTCCTTGTAGCAATGAAATTGATTGCTCATTTTAGCAATGAAACTTGTTTACTCGTTTGAGTAACGAACTTTATCTTCCATGAGGATATGAATGTTGCATCTTATTTGGGCAACATACTTTATCTCTCATGATGACAAAGAACTTTGTTTTTTTTTTTACAAACTTATTTACTCATTTTAACAATATACTTTTATTATTGGAAACTTTTATCAAAAATTTGATTTCAATTCATGAAACCAATATTATTTTGTTTATCTGTGAGTACTCACCAACTATTTTTATAGTTGACGCTCGTTTTACATGCTTTTTCAGGAATCATCGAGTAAGTGGCACTTAGGGACACATCATTGTTAGGAGCATTCGCATGTGTTGTATTTCAATTTACATTGTTATTTCTTTTAAAATTTGTTCAAACCCATTGTAAATTTGTAAAGATTTTTAATACTATGGTTCGTGTTGTCTTCTAACTTTTGCTATGAAACCCTTTATACTGCCATGCCTCGTGTTTCCGCTTTAGCGGGGTGTGACAGCCCGCCTCATCTCCTGTTCCTTGTTTGGTTGTGGACCTAGGGCAGACCCATTATATTCAACGGTTTATTTAACTTAAATTTTATATAACTTGTATATGTTGGGCGATTATAGAAGGAATCTATGGGTCTTTCTAGGGTTCATTATCGCATAACATAGGAGCACGCATTCCACACTTAACTAAGAAAATATTGGATTTTCTGGAAACCATACTTTATCGCTTTTACAAGGAAAACGGTTTCTTCCTCAAACAAAACTCTTATGAACTCACCAATTTAATTGTTGACACCTTTTCAAAACTACTTGTTTTCTCAGGAAATCAGTGAAACAGGAAAATATCAGCAATTTGAGGATGGGACGTTAAATCGTCAGACAGTTTATTTTGTCATCATAATGTAATTGATTTTGAAACATGTAAACATATACTATGGTGTAACCTTTTCAATTATATTTATGATGGTTGTATTTACTTTGAGCACTATTATACTCGTTGTTGTGATACTTTACATGAAGTCCTCCACCCCCGGACGTTTCCGCCATCCTTGGTTTGGGGGTGTGACAGATTGGTATCAGAGCATTGTTTATAGTGAACTAAGTATATCGAACCACATAAGATTTACAAACTATAAATGCATTGGGACTAAGGTCTCTAATGTAACATTTTCACATAACTATACTTTTAGAAATAAATAGTTTCTTGTTAAAAGTATACATGCATGCATACATACTAAGGTCAGCATCATACTAGAACAAAACAAAAGTTGTGATTGTTGAATGGCACAAGTAGGCTTGGGGATGTATGGTCAGGTCTGGGAATGACATAGCCTGATCAACTATGTCTGACCCAGAAGTGATTAGCATATGCCCGGGAATGGTTGTGGCATTGCAACAAAATCTAAAAACTTACCAACTCTATCTACAAACAAACATTGAAAAACATAAACATTAAAATACTATAGGAGTATTTGGTGATACTATAATCAACTTATGTGAAAACTAAAGACCCCTTTTAGTAGGTCTATAATGACTGAGTGCATACGCCAAGGTTATACATAATTAAAGATATTATAGACTCAGAATCTATGACTATTGCTCTACTTCCCGTTCCTTGTTTGGTTGTGGACTTAGAGTAGAGTCGTTTATTCGAAGGTCTATTCTATCTCAGAATATGTATAACTGGTATGCACTATGTGATCATGGACGTGACTGATAAGGATCACCCACTACAAGTAATTATAGGATTAGACGTCTATTAATTATCTCTTCCACCCCTATTCTCGCACGGACATCACGACAAGATCTTACGTACCAGGAGACTCCTACTTTCCGAACCTGGAGAGTTAGTGAGTGATGAGGATAAAAGTCGGAGGTAGAATCAGAGGTTGACAACTCTCCTCACCTTCCTGATTTAACGGCTACGAAAGTACCCTTCACCTAAGCACCCGAATATCGAAACCTTCGTCTCCCATAAACACATCCAACACGGACTTCCGGGTCATCTCTCGCTGTGAAACCCCAAAACACTCACCAGAGGAGTATTATACCTTCCGAAACCTTACCACAAGTATTTCCAGGAGACCCTTCACTCAGCAGATAAAGTTCAAGCACATAAGCTTGGGACGAATACGGTTAGCCTACCACTACTACGTGTATACGCGAGGATAATGTATAATTAAGATTCTACGGACATTAGATGTGTGCTTCCACCCTATTTCCTGTTCCTTGTCTGGTTGTGGACTTGGGGCAGAGTCACCCATCCAACTGGCTTGCCAACCTTAAGTACATACAACCTATATGCGCAAGTTAATGATAGATGGACCAGGTACGAGTCCTGCCATGAACTTCGGGACCAGGTTACCCAGGAGTGCAAGTGAACGCCCTATCATCCGAATAAGTCTATGTTGGGTTTTGAGCATTCTAACACTCATGTGGTGTACATGCAACCCTATAAACCTTGGATCTATGTTTTCTCTATTATACATGCAAATACTAAATATTCCAAGGTTTCATCCTAACTAGCATATTATGAAGCACCTATACTACAAAGTTCTAGTTAGATGACATACCTTTTGATGTAGCTTGATGTCTTCAAGCTTTAAGAGCTTAGCCCCAATAGTGTGGAAGCCTCAAGTGGAATCACAAATCACCAAAACACCTTGGAAAACCTTTATAGAATATGGATACTTGGCTCACACTATGAAATCGGTTATTGCCCTCTTTAGTGTATCCACACTAGTGTGGAGGATTAGGGTTAAACCCTAATACCCATGACCTTTCATTTCCTAGGATCCATGGTTTAAAGCTCCATGGACTATCCATGAAGACTTAGCCCAACCTAAATGAACTTGGCCCACTACACATATATATATATCTAAGAGTCCATATTTAATTAGTTCCTTTTGATCACTTAATTAATTATAAATTAATTCTTGATCAATACTAATTAAATAATATGATTACATATTAATATATTAGAACTTATAATATATTAATATAAATCATAAATATACTATTCTCAAAAGACTATCCATATAAATTGTGTCGATGAAGTGCAACCCAAATGGACCATGCCGGGTCGGGTCAAGTACATACCAAATATAGTTATGGACTTAGACATTAATCCAACAGTCTAGTCGTGTAAACCGAACCCATATGTACCCTACCGATCTAATCAAACAAGAAATACTAAAGCAGGCCCTATGCGGCGCTCCAAAGAGAAGTTATCACTTATGACTTACCACAAGTTCGAGAAAGGCTGAAAGCATCTCGAGAACACTGCAAAACCCGAATAAGTCTTATCTTCTATTTAAAAACACAGGGTTTTTACTGGTGAATCTATGATGGCTAGTGTAAACATTATGTTCATACATCATTAAGATTATCTGGACTTAGGATGTGTGATTCCGCCTCATTTCCTGTTCCATGTTTGGTTGTGGGCTTAAGGCGGGGTCACCCATCCGAATGCCCTTGCAATCTTAATGATATACGAATAGTTTACACCAAGCGATTATAAAAGAACTGGTAGGACTTATAATGCAAATTTCATCACAATTTGTTGAAACATTCGTAATGCTGGAACTCGCTAACTACATTATAAAATATTCATAATAGTAATACCAAGTATAAAGCGGAGAGCATAAAGGCAAACGTAGAATACACTATCATTCCAAAACAATAACTCCTTCTAAATCGACTCAGCTCAAGTTACAATAAGAAATTCCAAGGACTTTATTTAACATCAGGCGGGTTGTTTCCCCACCATATCAATTTCTTATACTACGAAAAGTTCCCCCATCTTTCCCCCAAAATCTTGAAGTCCCAGTCGAAACACTAATTTCGGGACGAAATTCTTTCTAACGGGGGGATGATGTGACAACCGTCAATTTTTGGCCAAGTCAAAGTCAACTAAAGTCAACGAGTCAAACCGGTCAACTCATCTAACCCTTGTACATTAGGGTTTCCATTATGATTCTCATTGTACTACTCGCAATCTTAATATATAGTATCACTTAGAGTTTTCACGTGTTCGGAAATTCTAAACCCTAATCAGGGTAAGTGATGAATCTACTCGATAAAACATTATTCCATACCCCTCGAGAGCGTATAACATTCATAACAAGGCTTAACAGAGTGGAAGAACCTTGCGTTACAAAGCCAAACACTCAAAAAGGTCACAAAAGAAGTCTCTCCAAATCTCTTTCACTCTATCTCTCCAAGTACGTGAAATCTCTCCCAAAACTCTCTAAGTAGGAGAAATCTCTCCAAGTACGTGAAATCTCTCCCAAAACTCTCTAAGTAGGAGAAATCTCTCCAAGTACGTGAAATCTCTCCCAATCTCTCTGTAGGAGAAATCTCTCCAAGAATGTGAAATCTCTCCCAAATCTCTCTCTGTGGGAGAAATCTCTCCAAGAATGTGAAATTTCTCCCAAATCTCTCTCTGTAGGAGAAATCTCTCCAAGAATGTGAAATCTCTCCCAGATCTGTCTCTGTTTGAGAAATCTCTCCAAGTGTGTGAAATCTCTCCCAAATCTCTCTCAAAATCTCTTTCAACTTTTTATAATATTTCGGGTCATCCTGACACTTAACTTGGTGAAAAATCGCGCAAAACGGGGAGTTTATGCGAAAATCAGCCAAATAGGCCCGAAGTCCCTCTATAAGGACCAAACCCTCCTTGAGCCGAAGCCCCAAGAGCCAAGACCAAAGTCCCCTTGAGTAGCCGCAGCCATCGAACCGCAGCCATCGGACCGCAATGACTAAGGACTAGAACTACTGAGGACCGAGGCTGCTGAACACCGGAGCGCTGAACCGCACCCGCAACTGAGCACCGCACCTGACCCCGCCTTCGGTCCCTTCGGACGAACCCGCTTGCGGTACCTCCTCGGACCGCAGTCCCTTCCCCTCGGATCCAATGCACCAACCAAACCACCCTTCTGGTTCTAATGCTGCTAAGACGGAAGTCCCTCGCACTGACTTCGGATTTTCCATTTTCCACCCAGTTTTCGACCACGACTCCGTTTTAAGCCCGATTTTAATTATTTTAACGAGGGATTTTCACCCAAACTTATATTTTGACATATAAAGACTTCCAAAAATCATAATAAAAATTATGACTTCCAAAAATCATAATAAAAATTATGAACAAACTAGACACATTTTATGAACTCTCAGAAGTTACGGATTCAGTTTTCGACTTCGTATGATTTCTCTATAAGTTTTCTAAAACAGTTTAGAAATATCAAAATCTAGATAACAGCTTATGACTTTCAACGCACTTTGTAACATGTTGAGCAAAGTGTTAATCTTTAATGACTTCATATTTTACATGTGTTTCTTGTTGTGGGATAATTGTATAACAGAAAATACTCACTGAATTTTAAGAATCCTCCATCATTACCAATAGTACAAAACAAGGCATGATAAACATAGTTATATTTTGCTATACATTCGACGTACATAGAAAAGGGTTCTTATACACCACAAACAAACAAACTAAACTATAATAGGTATAGTTTGGTTGCATATACATTAAAAACATTTTGATAGACTATAATAGGTATAGTTTATGTTCATTTACATTACGAATTCATTACAAAAGGTTTTTAAACAAAAAGGGGTACAAATACAAAGTACCAGGTTTTTCATACGAAAAGGGGTACAAATACAAAGTACCAGGTTTTCATACGAAAAGGGGTACAAATACAAAGTACCGGTTTCAGACCAAACAGGGGTACAAATACAAAGTACCAGGTTTTTCATACGAAAAGGGGTACAAATACAAAGTACCAGGTTTTCATACGAAAAGGGGTACAAATACAAAGTACCGGTTTCATACCAAAAAGGGGTACAAATACAAAGTACCAGGTTCACACAAAATGGTTTTTATGATATTAAAACTATATTTCATCTAGAATTGTTAGACTTCAGCTATAATTGCTAAGTGTATATGCTAGAGTTATATAAGAACCTAGTCACAATCGACTTAGAATTGGTGGGCCCGCCTTATCTCCTGTTCCTTGTTTGGTTGTGGACCTAGGGAAGACCCATTATATTCAACGGTTTATTTAACTTAAATTTTATATAACTTGTATACGCTGGGCGATTATAGAAGGAATCTATGGGTCTTTCTAGGGTTCATTATCGCATATCATAGGAGCATTCATTTCTCACTTAACTAAGAAAATATTGGATTTTCTTTGGAAACATATTTCTATTAAAACTATATTTCATCTAGAATTGTTAGACTTCAACTATAATTGCTAAGTGTATATGCTAGAGTTATATAAGAATCTAGTCACAATCGACTTAGAATTGGTGGGCCCGCCTCATCTCCTGTTCCTTGTTTGGTTGTGGACCTAGCGAAGACCCATTATATTTAACGGTTTATTTAACTTAAATTTTATATAACTTATATACGCTGGGCGATTATAGAAGGAATCTATGGATCTTTCTAGGGTTCATTATCGCATAACATAGGAGCATTCATTCCACACTTAACTAAGAAAATATTGGATTTTCTGGAAACCATACTTTATCGCTTTTACAAGGAAAACGGTTTCTTCCTCAAACAAAACTCTTATGAACTCACCAAATTAATTGTTGACACTTTTTCAAAACTACTTGTATTCTCAGGAAATCAGTGAAACAGGAAAATATCAGCACTTTGAGGATGGGACGTTAAATCGTCAAACAGTTTATTTTGTCATCATAATGTAATTGATTTTGAAACATGTAAACATATACTATGGTGGAACCTTTTCAATTATATTTATGATGGTTGTATTTACTTTTAGCACTATTATACTCGTTGTTGTGATACTTTACATGAAGTCCTCCACCCCCGGACGTTTCCGCCATCCTTGGTTTGGGGGTGTGACAGATTGGTATCAGAGTATTGTTTATGGTGAACTAAGTATATCGAACCACATAAGATATACAAACTATAAATGCATTGGGACTAAGGTCTCTTATGTAACATTTTCAAATAACTATACTTTTAGAAATAAATAGTTTCTTGTTAAAAGTATACATGCATGCATACATACTAAGGTCAGCATCATACTAGAACAAAACAAAAGTTGTGATTGTTGAATGGCACAAGTAGGCTTGGGGATGTATGGTCAGGTCTGGGAATGACATAGCCTGATCAACTATGTCTGACCCAGAAGTGATTAGCATATGCCCGGGAATGGTTGTGGTGTTGCAACAAGTCTAAAAACTTACCAACTCTATCTACAAACAAACATTGAAAAACATAAACATTAAAATACTATAGGAGTATTTGGTGATACTATAATCAACTTATGTGAAAACTAAAGACCCCTATTAGTAGGTTTATAATGACTGAGTGCATACGCCAAGGTTATACACAATTAAAGATATTATAGACTCAGAATCTATGACTATTGCTCTACTTCCTGTTCCTTGTTTGGTTGTGGACTTAGAGTAGAGTCATTTATTCGAAGGTCTATTCTATCTCAGATTATGTATAACTGGTATGCACTATGTGATTATAGACGTGACTGATAAGGATCACCCCCTATAAGTAATTATATGATTAGACGTCTATTAATTATCTCTTCCACCCCTATTCTCGCACGGACATCACGACAAGATCTTACGTACCAGGAGACCCATACTTTCCGAACCTGGAGAGTTAGTGAGTGATGAGGATAAAAGTCGGAGGTAGAATCAGAGGTCGACAACTCTCCTCACCTTCCTGATTTAACGGCTACGAAAGGACCCTTCACCTAAGCACCCGAATATCGAAACCTTCGTCTCCCATAAACACATCCAGCACGGACTTTCGGGTCATCTCTCGCTGTGAAACCCCAAAACACTCACCAGAGGAGTATTATACCTTCCGAAACCTTACCACAAGTATTTCCAGGAGACCCTTCACTCAGCAGATAAAGTTCAAGCACATAAGCTTGGGACGAATACGGTTAGCCTACCACTACTACGTGTATACGCGAGGATAATGTATAATTAAGATTCTACGGACATTGGATGTGTGCTTCCGCCCTATTTCCTATTCCTTGTCTGGTTGTGGACTTGGGGCAGAGTCACCCATCCAAATGTCTTGCCAACCTTAAGTACATACGACCTATATGCGCAAGTTAATGATAGATAGACCAGGTACGAGTCCTGCCATGAACTTCGGGACCAGGTTACCCAGGAGTGCAAGTGAACGCCCTATCATCCGAATAAGTCTAGTCGTGTAAACCGAACCCATATGTTCCCTACCGATCTAATCAAACGAAAAATACTAAAGCAGGCCCTATGCGTCGCTCGAAAGAGAAGTTATCACTTATGACTTACCACAAGTTCGAGAAAGGCTGAAAGCATCTCGAGAACATGGCAAAACCCGAATAAGTCTTGTCTTCTATATAAAAACACAGGGTTTTTACTGGTGAATCTATGATGGCTAGTTTAAACATTATGTTCATACATCATTAAGATTCTATGGACTTAGGATGTGTGATTCCGCCTCATTTCCTGTTCCATGTTTGGTTGTGGGCTTAAGGCGGGGTCACCCATCCGAATGCCCTTGCAATCTTAATGATATACGACTAGTTTACACCAAGCGATTATAAAAGAACTGGTAGGACTTATAATGCAAATTTCATCACAATTTGTTGAAACATTCGTAATGCTGGAACTCGCTAACTACATTATAAAATATTCATAATAGTAATACCAAGTATAAAGCGGAGAGCATAAAGGCAAACGTAGAATACACTATCATTCCAAAACAATAACTCCTTCTAAATCGACTCAGCTCAAGTTACAATAAGAAATTCCAAGGACTTTATTTAACATCAGGCGGGTTGTTTCCCCACCATATCAATTTCTTATACTACGAAAAGTTCCCCCACCTTTCCCCCAAATTCTTGAAGTCCGAGTCGAAACCCTAATTTCGGGACGAAATTCTTTCTAACGGGGGGATGATGTGACAACCGTCAATATTTGGCCAAGTCAAAGTCAACTAAAGTCAACGAGTCAAACCGGTCAACTCATCTAACCCTTGTACATTAGGGTTTCCATTATGATTCTCATTGTACTACTCGCAATCTTAATATAAAGTATCACTTAGAGTTTTCACGTGTTTGGAAATTCTAAACCCTAATCAGGGTAAGTGATGAATCTACTCGATAAAACATTATTCCATACCCCTCGAGAGCGTATAACATTCATAACAAGGCTTAACAGAGTGGAAGAACCTTGCGTTACAAAGCCAAACACTCAAAAAGGTCACAAAAGAAGTCTCTCCAAATCTCTTTCACTCTATCTCTCCAAGTACGTGAAATCTCTCCCAAAACTCTCTAAGTAGGGGAAATTTCTCCAAGTACGTGAAATCTCTCCCAAAACTCTCTAAGTAGGAGAAATCTCTCCAAGTACGTGAAATCTCTCCCAAATCTCTCTCTGTAGGTGAAATCTCTCCAAGAATGTGAAATCTCTCCCAAATCTCTCTCTGTAGGAGAAATCTCTCCAAGAATGTGAAATCTCTCCCAAATCTCTCTCTGTAGGAGAAATCTGTCCAAGAATGTGAAATCTCTCCCAGATCTGTCTCTGTATGAGAAATCTCTTCAAGTGTGTGAAATCTTTCCCAAATCTCTCTCAAAATCTCTTTCAACTTTTTATAATCTTTCGGGTCATCCCGACACTTAACTTGGTGAAAAATCGCGTAAAACGGGGAGTTTATGCGAAAATCAGCCAAATAGGGCCGAAGTCCCTCTATAGGGACCAAACCCTCCTTGAGCAGAAGCCCCAAGAGCCAAGACCGAAGTCCCCTTGAGTAGCCGCAGCCATCGAACCGCAGCCATCGGACCGCAATGACTAAGGACTAGAACTACTGAGGATCGAGGCTGTTGAAGACCGGAGCACTGAACCGCACCCACAACTGAGCACCGCACCTGACCCGGCCTTCGGTCCCTTCGGACGAACCCGCCTGCGGTACCTGCTCGGACCGCAGTCCCTTCCCCTCAGATCCAATGCACCAACCAAACCACCCTTCCGGTTCTAATGCTGCTAAGACCGAAGTCCCTCGCCCTGACTTTGGATTTTCCATTTTCCACCCGGTTTTCGACCACGACTCCGTTTTAAGCCCGATTTTAATTATTTTAACGAGGGATTTTCACCCAAACTTATATTTTGACATATAAGACCCCATATATTCATAAATTAAGCATATTTTTAGGGAAATCCTTATTTAAGGATAAAAATCTATTAAATAAGATCTTGAGGTGGAGTGTTGACTTTACTTTAGTTTATGACACAAGCAACCACCCACACAGACTCCATGACCAGCCCACACCCCCCACCATACCTGGTCATTCATCGTCCTTTTCACATCATTTCCCAACCCCCTTTCCTTGTCTAAGGCTGAAATCTATCCTCTCTCCTAACACTCTCTCTCATTTTCTCATTCTTCCACCGAAGATTAAACACATTTTCTCTCTCAATTCTCTCACTAAAATTCGAGATTCAAGGGCCTTCTTCCAAGATTTTCTTCCACTTTTGGTAAGTATATTCATCCTCCATATAATTATTTCACTTCCTTCTACTCAAATCATAGATATTTTACACAAACATCATCACATTCATGTTAGATCTTCGAACCTTCAAGGCATCTTCTTAGTGTTCTTGGGTTGAACACTACCTTTCTCCATCATCCATCTACTGAAATCACTCAAGGTGAGTTCATAACCCTATCTTTTCATGGTTTTCTTAAGTTTTAAGGGGAGGAATACAAGTTAAAACACCAAGAACACAACTAAACTCATTTAACAGCCTTCATCAGAAAAGTTCAACTCCATTCATGGACTATTTTGGTCAACTTAAACATTTTAGTTTTCAAAACTGTATTAGGTGCAAATAGCTCAGGTTCATACCTTTAAAAATACTACTTGCACATCACCATACGATTTTTCTACGATTTATGGTGATTTTTACAAAACTGCCTATCATTTCAAAAACGAATTCGGACCAGTCTGTGAATATGAACATTTTAACACAAGTTAAAGACTTCCAAAAATCATAATAAAAATTATGAACAAACTAGACACATTTTATGAACTCTCAGAAGTTACGGATTCAGTTTTCGACTTCGTATGATTTCTCTATAAGTTTTCTAAAACAGTTTAGAAATGTCAAAATCTAGATAACAACTTATAACTTTCAACGCACTTTGTAACATGTTGAGCAAAGTGTTAATCTTTAATGACTTCATATTTTACATGTGTTTCTTGTTGTGGGATAATTGTATAACAGAAAATACTCACTGAATTTTAAGAATCCTCCATCATTACCAATAGTACAAAACAAGGCATGATAAACATAGTTATATTTTGCTATACATTCGACGTACATAGAAAAGGGTTCTTATACACCACAAAGAAACGTACTAAACTATAATAGGTATAATTAGGTTGCATATACATTACAAACATTTTGATAGAGTATAATAGGTATAGTTTATGTTCATTTACATTACGAATTCATTACAAAAGGTTTTTAAACAAAAAGGGGTACAAATACAAAGTACCAGGTTTTTCATACGAAAAGGGGTACAAATACAAAGTACCAGGTTTTCATACGAAAAGGGGTACAAATACAAAGTACCGGTTTCAGACCAAAAAGGGGTACAAATACAAAGTACCAGGTTTTTCATACGAAAAGGGGTACAAATACAAAGTACCAGGTTTTCATACGAAAAGGGGTACAAATACAAAGTACCGGTTTCATACCAAAAAGGGGTACAAATACAAAGTACCAGGTTCACACAAAATGGTTTTTATGATATTAAAACTATATTTCATCTACAATTGTTAGACTTCAGCTATAATTGCTAAGTGTATATGCTAGAGTTATATAAGAACCTAGTCACAATCGACTTAGAATTGGTGGGCCCGCCTTATCTCCTGTTCCTTGTTTGGTTGTGGACCTAGGGAAGACCCATTATATTCAACGGTTTATTTAACTTAAATTTTATATAACTTGTATACGCTGGGCGATTATAGAAGGAATCTATGGGTCTTTCTAGGGTTCATTATCGCATATCATAGGAGCATTCATTTCTCACTTAACTAAGAAAATATTGGATTTTCTTTGGAAACATATTTCTATTAAAACTATATTTCATCTAGAATTGTTAGACTTCAACTATAATTGCTAAGTGTATATGCTAGAGTTATATAAGAATCTAGTCACAATCGACTTAGAATTGGTGGGCCCGCCTCATCTCCTGTTCCTTGTTTGGTTGTGGACCTAGGGCAGACCCATTATATTCAACAGTTTATTTAACTTAAATTTTATATAACTTATATACGCTGGGCGATCATAGAAGGAATCTATGGGTCTTTCTAGGGTTCATTATCGCATAACATAGGAGCATTCATTCCACACTTAACTAAGAAAATATTGGATTTTCTGGAAACCATACTTTATCGCTTTTACAAGGAAAATGGTTTCTTCCTCAAACAAAACTCTTATGAACTCACCAACTTAATTGTTGACACTTTTTCAAAACTACTTGTATTTTCAGGAAATCAGTGAAACAGGAAAATATCAGCACTTTGAGGATGGGACGTTAAATCGTCAAACAATTTATTTTGTCATCATAATGTAATTGATTTTTTGAAACATGTAAAAATATACTATGGTGTAACCTTTTCAATTATATTTATGATGGTTGTATTTACTTTGAGCACTATTATACTCGTTGTTGTGATACTTTACATGAAGTCCTCCACCCCCGGACGTTTCCACCATCCTTGGTTTGGGGGTGTGACATATAGTATGTACTAGCTGTATTGCATGTTCTCTCTCTGTCTAGTATGTATGTATGTTCTCTCTGTTTCTCATCATAGTATCTGTTGACTCATGTATGAACTGACTCATTGTATGTTTCATTGTTCTAGTAATGGTATTAGTAACTTCCTAAACTATACCTATTATAGTTTACTAGTAATGTTGTTTGTATGTATGAACATGTTTGTATGCCTTTGCTACTCAAAGGTATTGAATTGAAAGAAGGAAATTTTATATCTATATACATATACATAATATATAACTAGGATTCAAACGACCTTCGGACAAACAACCGATACCCTAAGTCCACAACCAAACAAGGAACAGGAGGTAAGGTGAGCTATCAGTCCTAAGTCCTTTGAATCCTACTTATATAACTATATCTATATAGATACACATTTAACAAAATATAAGTTTAAAAGAGTTTAATAAAAGTATTTGACATGTAAAAGAGTTTTTAAAACAGTTTGAACTAGTTTGTTTGATAACACAGTTTGAAAAGTAAGAAATCCACTTGTTTGGTAGTTATTAATCACATGTGATTGATATAATAACTATGATAGTTCAACTTGTATCCCCCCCATAAAAGCATTTAAAATCATTTAAAAGGTTGATTAAGGGGTATGAACTCACCTGTAGTGAGTGGTTTGGATGAACAGATGTTATAGGATGCTAAGTGTCAAGTGAAGACTTGAACACACACACGGATCCTAATTAACATATAATAACACATATATGTATCAAATTAGTTATTTAACAACTAATTAATGAAGTAAAGACACCCTAAAACATGGATAACACTTTGATTCAAGTGCTAGTAGTACCAAAGGCTTGTATCTAATGGGAGTATGGCCTTACATTTGAGCTTATGGCCATAATGGTCATAACTCTTGAGTTTACGGCCATTGGTCATTTACCCATGAGTTTACGGCCGTAAACTCATGGTATAATGTACCATTTTGTGCTAAAAGGTCTTACAAGTCATGATTTAGCATCTTATAGTCAAGTCCAAGCCTTAGGAAGTCATGGTGGCACAATTGCACCACTTTATAGAGTTTACGGCCTATGGTCATTTCTCCATGAGTTTACGGCCGTAAACTCTATGTGTTCTTGATCTTTTTGATGTTTAAGGTCCTAAACACTTCAAGGAAGTGATCTAGACTAGTATCCAAGGCTAAGGAAGGGACTAGGGCTCACTTTGCCCCATCTATTAGGGTTGACGGCTCAAGAACATGTCTTGGCCGTAAACACCTTATGGACTTGTGATTCTTGGTGTTTTCTAGTTGAATAAGAAGTGAAACAAGCCTTATAACACACTAGGGTAAGAATACTTACAATAAAGGAGCTTGAAAGGGTGTTCACGGCCCAAGAACACTAGTGTGTGTTCTTGGTGAAATGAAGAATGCTTGAAGATCTAAACAAATGGAATGATTTCATGGATGAAATCATGTAAGATCACTAGATTAAGGAAGAGATCATCTAAACAAGGAAGAAAACACTTAGTTTCTTGAAGATTTTGAAGAAGAGTTAGATGATACTTGAGAGAGAATTGGTTTCTAGACTTGAAAATGTGAAAAAGTGATAAAAATGACTAAGTGTCACTTATATAGTCCTTAGGGTTTACGGCCCCAACACCATTTGGGCTGTAAACTCCAAGCTCTTGGAGTTTTGGAACTCAAATGTTGTACACTTTACCCTAAAGCATCCTCTCTCCAGCTATCTCTTGAAGTACTAGGCTTTAGAACACTCAAACTGACTCCAAAAAGCTTAAAATTTTGCAGAATCAATCCTGACTTCTATTGAAGTGAATGGTTGTACAAGATAGAAATTTTGGGTTGTCACAATCTAAAGTATTCGCTTGAGTGCTTAAGTCATTAAGCACTTAATGGAGTTTGGGGGTTGCGAGGGTACGCCCCGCGTACATGGAAGTACGCCCCAATGGTGGTCAATGCGAGGATTGGAGTACGCTAAGCGTACCTCCGGAGTACGCCTCGCGTATCCACATGGGTCATCCTTGTTGAGTTGACTCGGCTGACTTAGTCGGTTTGACCAGTTGAGTTTAACTTTAACCAAGTTTGACCTTGAGGGTATTTTGGGTATTTTGGGATTTTAATGGAATTGTTCATTTGGTGGAAATAGGTATCATTTAGAGAGCTGAGATTCGGAGTCGGGCCTCACCAGTTCTGTTCAGTTTGTGAGGTGATTGTTCCGCACTGTACTTGCGGGTCGAAGGCACCAATGCCAGTCCATTGGATTGATATCCTGTTATGTATGCTATTCTAATGTAGTGATCTGTTAGATCAGTATCCTGGTATATAGGATGATGCTATGCTTAGTGATATGTAGATCTATTTGATTGGCTGTAGACTGTTATATGATTATCTGTTATATGTGCACATGTTTGGTCGGTGGCTAAGACTTCATTGCTTTGTGCGTAAGCTAACAGGTTGGGGCATGCCAACCCGATGGTTGAGGGCCCGAGGTTATTCCATCCCGATGATGATTTGACCCATAGTATGTGTGACAACCGTCACTTTCTGGTCAAGTCAAAGTCAAAGAAAGTCAACAAGTCAAACCGGCCAACTCAATTAACCCTTGTATATTAGGGTTTACATTATGTTTACTATTGTACAACACACCATCCTAATGCAAAGTATCACTTAGAGTTTTCACGTGTTCAGAAAATCTAAACCCTAATCAGGGTAAGGGATGTAACTACTCGATAAAACATTATTACATACCGTTCGGGGGCATATAACACTCATAACAAGGCAAAACGGGGCTTACAAACCTTGCATTTTGAAGTTAAACACTCGCAAAGGTCACAAACAAAGTCTCTCTCAATCTCTCTCACTCTATCTAAATCTCTCCCAAATCTCTCTCAAAATCTCTTTCAAATTTTTATAATCACTCGAGGTATCCCGACCCTTAATTTAGTCAAAAACCGCTCGAAACGGGAAGATTTCTCGAAAAACAACCATGTAGGGCCGAAACCACTATTAAAACCGAAGCCTCCCTATAAGGACCGGAACCTGCTATAAGGACCGAAACCTACCATTAGGACCGAACCTGCCTAGAACCGAACTAACTTTCGGTCCGGATCAACCTTCAGCCTTGAATCACCCTTCGGTCTGAAGACCACCTTCGGTTCCTTCCACTTTCGGCCCACCTACCTTCGGGTCTCAAGCTTCTTGGACCGAACCCTCGGTTCTGACCCTCAAAACTTCGCAGGTTCGCCTCTTGATCCTGGTTTTCGAGTACTTTCGCGTTTTAAGCTCGTTTTTCATGATTTTAACATGGGAGTTTCACGCAAACTCATATTTTGGCATATAAGACCCTATATATTCATATTTAATCACATTTTGGGGGAAATCTTAATCTAAGAATAATATCTATTGTGTAAGATATGGATTTGGAGTGTTGACTTTTCATAAAGTATGACACAAGCTATCCCCCATACCCACTTATGACAACCTCCAGTCACTATTCATCCCTACCTAGGCAACTATTTGTCCTCTCACACTCCCCTCCAGCAAGATATCTTGATCAAAAGTTGGAAAACCCTCATCTCTCCTTCCACTTTACTCACTCTCTCACCAAAAAGCAAACACCTCTCTCTCACTTTCTCTCTCTAATAACTCGAGACTCTAAGGCTGACATTGAGCTTTTCACTCACTTTTAGTAAGTATTCTCATCCTACATTTGAACATTCTTCACACCTTCACTCAAATTATGGATCTCTTATAACAAATATCGCCATATTTGTTCTTATATCTTCAACTCTCGAAGCTTCTACCAAGTGTTCTTGACTTGGAAACCCCTTTTCTTAAGCATTCATCTAAGGAAATCACTCAAGGTGAGTTCATACCCCCACATTTTCATGTTTTCTTCGTGTTTTAGGGGGGGGGGGGAATACAAGCTAAATCACCTTAACAGAACTCAAACTCATACCTCAGCTTTTCACAGAAAAGTTGAGTCCTATTCACAGACTATTTTGACCATCTTAATCTTAATACCTTTCAAAACTGTTTAATATGCAAGTATTTCAGGTTCATACCTTTCTAATGACTTCTTGTACATCTCCATACGATTTTCTACAAGTTATGGTGGTTTTTACAAAAGTGCCTATCATTCCAGAAACGAATTCGGGCCAGTCTGTGAATACGAACATTTTCACACAAGTTAGAGACTTCTAAAAATCATAATAAAAATTATGAATGAACTAGACACATTTTCTAAACTCTCAGAGTTTACGGATTCAGGTTTTAACTTCGTATGATTTTCCTAAAAAAGTGCAGTAAAGTGAAAAGCTAGTTTAACAGCTTTCAATATTTATAACACTTTGTAACATGTTGAGCAAAGTGTATAACAATACGTTTCTAAATGTTGAATGTATTTCTTGTTAGTTTAACATCATAAACAGAATTAGACATTCATGGTAAAGGTTTTCATACACTCCGAACAAGTACAATAACCTATAATAGGTGTAGTTTATGGATTTTACAATACAATCATACTACATAAAAAGGGGATTTAATTCCACCACAGATAAGGCTTTACACTCAATACAAACGAGTTTTTCATATACTACATGATAAACTATAATAGGTATAGTTTATGGATTTCACATCATGAATTTATTACACAAAGGGAGATTTCACTTCCACAACGGAAAAGGTTTTACATTCAGACCACACGTAAACTCGTTAACGTCAGTTGTGAGACAATTCTTCAATTGTACTCTTAGAGTACGGGTTAAAATTCCTGCAAGTTATAACCAGAGTCTCTTGTAGGGAGAGCGTGATAATTGTGTATAGATCTATATTGGGATTGACACCCCACACCTTGTTGCTAGCTACAACAGGACCTGCAGGTCTACGGGTGACAAAAGTCATAAGATCTTGACGTCTGAAAAACGTTGTAGCAGGTTCATTCTAGTTATAGTATGGTTATAACGACTCACATAGGGAGTTAACAACATTTCAAGTTTACGGTAAATTCTACTTTAAAAAGGGGTTTTAACTATTTAAAACTGCATACATCGTTACAAGTACGAAACATACACATACATTCGGTCTTGGGATTTAAGACTACATAACATTTTGAAACATGTAAACTCATACTAAGGTGTAACTTTTTCAATTATATTTATGATGGTTGTATTTGCTTTGGTCACTACTATACTGGTTGTTATGATACTATACATGAAGTCCGCCACCACCGGACGTTTCCGCCATCCTTGGTTTGGGGGAGTGACAGATTGTTATCAGAGAACTATTTATAGTGAACTAAGTATATCAAACCACATAAGAGATACAACTATAAATACTTTGGGACTAAAAGTCTCTGATTAAACATTTTCAAATAACTTTACTTTTAGAAATAAATAGTTTCTTGTTAAAAGTATGAGTACATGCACACATGGAGTATAGTGTGATATCTAGGTCGATACAAAAGTAAAATGAGGAGTTGGACACTATGAGTAGACCTTGGGATATGTAATCAGACTTGGGATGAATATAGCCTGATCAACTACATTTATCCGAGGTGTGACTAATGTATGTCGGGGAATGGTCGTAGTGAGCAACAAGGCTAAAAACTTCCCATACAAGAAAATCGTTAAGAACCAAACATAACATTTAAAATACTATAGGAGTATTTTGTGGTACTATAACTTATGTGAAAACTAAACAGATTCTTGCTAGTAGATCTATAATCACTAAGTGAATACGCTGAAGTTATATATAACTTAGATATCATAGACTTAGAATTTGTGATCATTGCTTTACTTCCTGTTCCTTGTTTGGTTGTGGTTTTAGAGAATGATCAATTATTCGAAGGTCTATCATATATTTTGTTATATGTAATTGGTATGCACCATGTCATTATAGAAGAAACTAAGGAGGATCAAACCCCTATAAGTATTCCTAGGAATATGATTATTATATACCTCTTACCCCACCCCTATTCTCGCACGGACATCATAGCAAGATTCTACTTACCAGGAGACCCGTACTTTTCGAACCCGGAGAGATAGTTGATGATCAGGAAAAGAGTCGGAAGTGGAGCCAGAGGTCATCAACTCTTCGTACCTAGCCAGGGTTCTCGCAAACCGTTTCGACTACATCGGACCTATGCCCCGTTGGGTAACATTGATCGAGGGGTGGAGTCGCCATCAGCGACAACGATCGTCATTTGGAGACCAACGAGGTTGCAATGACCTCAACCATGGGGGACTGGCTGACAGAGCCCTCCCGGTGATGACCCAGCAGATCACGAACATCGAGTTAGGGAGATGCGCGCTGCTACAGACGCTACCATCTCACAAACTCGAGACATGGAAGGAGACTACTATTTTAGAGACCAACTCATTAAGGACCTTATCACCGCTCAGGCAAAGGTAAAGGAGTATCAGGATAGAAACTCGACACTCGAACAGAGAGTGGTCGCAGCGGGACATAGGTTGGCAGAACTACAGGATGCATCGACTTCGTTTCAAGCACCACAAGGGATGGATCGTCATGAGTAGAGTTCATACTACTCACAAGACCTTGTGATTGGATTATGAGTATGCGTTGATGGTACTCTTCTCCATGTGTAGGCTTGACCCTGCGATTTAGTGATTACACTAGTCGAGGGATTTATTTGCGGTCCGAATTTTTCCTTGCAATGATGTGGTGTAGATCTGCATTAGGCTCAAAAAAAAATTTCTCGCTAAAAACTATATATACTAGAATCATACAAATGAAATAGGCATGCGTATTATTTCATTAGGGACAGTACTACTAAGAATTCATAAGTTTATTATATATAGACTCTCATTATGAATTGTTTTTAGAACACCATGAAAAATCGGAACACGATACACTTAGAACTAAGATAAACTTAGTTAGATAACTCACGACGTATAAACCCTTATTCAAGACTCATTGTCATCTCACCTTTTAAAACGTCATGGTTGAAAGGTGCCTTTTTCATGGGCCTATAGGGTGCGATCATACCAGCACTAATGCACCGGATCCCATCAAAACTCCTCAGCTAAGTGTGTTTGGGCAAAGATAATCATAGGATGGGTAAAACTTAACGCCCATACAAACCTACTCCTATCCACTACCATAACTCCATCTCATAAATGTTTAGCAGAAACATTGAGAATAGCACAGCAAAGGGAGAAATTTATATATGTATGTATGTATATATATATATATATATATATATATATATATATATATATATATTGTAAGAATATCACTAATAATGACCATCGTTATTCATGAGATCGTTTCTCGCCATACGACAGGATTATGTCTTCACAAGGAAGTAACCAGCCAAGAAGCAAGGCACAAATCCTGCAAATAGACTCTGCCACTTTTCAAGCTGCGGTCACGGCCGCCATGACAACTGTCATGACGCAACACCAGCGGGTGTCTACCAACGAAGGCGCCTCAGACCACAAACCCAAGGGCAAGAAACGAAAGTTTTAGGACAAAAAGAAGCACAATCTATCTCAAAAACTCGCTAAAAGACAACAATCCGTGGCTGCCCCTGCAATTACAACAATAGTCATGACACATGCCTCGACATTAGCCACAACGCCTGTCACTCAAGCACCGGTCAGACGATATATAGGAACACTTCCAAAGTGTAACAAGTGTAACTACCATCACAAAGGGGTTTTTCGGGTATTGCACTGTAAAAACTGCAACAGGAACGGGCATACTGCCCGCTTCTGCAGGACTCAAGCCCAGCTCATCGCTCCAATCACCAATACCGGTGTAAGTCCAGTATGCCACCTATGCGGTGAAACGGGACTCTTCAAGAGAGACTATACAACTGAGAGGAATGACGGAGGAGCAGGAGGAGTGTGACAACCGAACCGACAGGAGCAAAAAGGAACCTTATTAGGACTTTTGGGGATATTTCAAAAACAATAACGTTTAAGTACCATTTGTTTGTAATGTATGTGGTATGTTTGCTAAGATTTTCGTCCTTCAAAAAGCAGTTAAAATACACTCTCGTTCAATCGAATCAAAACACTTATATACATCGAGCGGTCATAGAGAACCCTGTTAGGGATCATAATATGAAGTATCATCGCTAGTTAACAAAACACTCTTACTATCAGTACTAGTAGCAGCAATGCGAATCATCTACAGTAATAATAGCACCGACCAATACAGAACATACTAACAAGAAGCACATGATGCTCTATCTCCCTAATGAATATTTCGTACGAATACAACTTAACACATGTTTTACTAAAAAGATCTGTTGTCGTCATTTGGTTTGGATTGGTTTAATCGTTACCTTCCCAATTGAATGTGCTACGAAAACACCCTTCACCTAACCCACTAAATATCGAAACCCTCGTCTCTCGTAAACACAAATCCGACACAGACCTCCGGGTCATCCCTCATTGCAAAACCCCAAAGCACTCACTGGAGGAGCATTATACCTTCCGAAACCTTTTCAAAGTATTCCTAGTACACCCTTCGAGAATATCACTCAAATAGCAGGTCATGATCAAGCACGGAGGCTTGGGACGAATACGGTTAGCCTATCATTACTAAGTGTATACGCAAGGACAATATATAATTAAGATTATACGGACATTGGATGTGTGTTTCTGCCCTATTTCCTGTTCCTTGTCTAGTTGTGGACTTAGGGCAGAGTCACCCATCCGACCGTCTTACCAACCTTAATTACATACGATCTATATACGCGAGTTAATGATAGATGGACCAGGTACGAGTCCTACCATGAACTTCGGGAAAAGGGTACCCAGGAGTGCGAGTGGACGTTTTACCATTCGAATGAGTCTAGTCGTGTAAACCTACCCCATATGCTCCCTATCGATCTAATCAAAAAACGAGAATCACTAAAGCAGGCCCTATGCAACGCTTCTAGGAGAAGTCACTAGGTCACTCATGACCTCGAACTAAATACGTACGGGGTCGACTAGGTCACTCATGACCTCGAACTAGGAGCAGTAGTATTCGCCCTAGAGATCTGGAGGCACTATCTCTATGACACGAAATGTGCAATCATCACCAATCATAAGAGCCTAGAAGGCAAGAGCGGCGGGACACATGATCCTATGAACTGGATCTGGACACCGAAGTTGGTGGATTCGGAGATGATGTCACAAACGAAACACACAAAACTCGCTACTCCATTCATCCAGGCTCAGATAAGATATATCTGGACCTCAAAAAGTGATATCGCGGGCCGAATAGGAAGGCTGACATTGCTACACATGTAGGCAAGTATCTGACTCGTGCCAAGGTCATGGTAGAATAATAGAAGCCTTCGAGTTTCCTACAACAACCAGTGAGACCAGAAAGGAAGTTGGAGCGGATAACCATGGACTTCATGACCAAGTTACCCACGACAATGGATGGTCTCGATACCATTTGGGTAACCGTTGATAGATTGACCAAATCCGCGCACTTCCTACCAATCGAAGAAACCGACAAGATGGAGAAATTGACTAGAACATACATCAAAGAGATTGTACAACTGCATGATGTTTCAATGTCCATTACCTCCGATAGAGACAGTAGATTCATTTCGAAAATTTGGCAATCACTCCAAAAGTCTCTGGGAACTAGGCCGGATATGAGTACGGCCTACCACCTACAAAGCGACAGGAAAAGCAAAAGGAACTGTTCAAACCTAGAAAGATATGCTAAGAGCTTTTGTGATTGACTTTGGTAAAGCTTGGGATACCCATTTACCATTTTTCGAATTCTCGTACAATAACAGTTATCACACTAGCATCAAGGTTGCACCATTTGAAGCACTTTATAGCTGCAAGTGTAGATCACCGCTGCACTGGGCTGAAAGGGGAGATACACAACTAGCAAAGGGGCGAGTCCCTAACAACACCCTCATTGGCCCCGAAATCATAAGAAAGACCATGGAAAAGATCGTACAAATGCGAGAAAGGCTGAAAGCATCTCGAGAGTGACAAAAGAGCTGCACAAATAAGCGATGCAAACCCTCGGAATGACGGGCTGGTGACCGAGTTCTACTAAAGTTCTCACCATTGAAAGGAATGATACGTTTCGGTAAACGTGGGAAACTAAATCCAAGGTACATCGGGCCATTCGAAAACCTTGCCAGGATTGGCCCAGTGACATACAAACTACGATTACCACGAGAGATTAATAATGTACATCCGACCTTCCACATGTTTTACTTAAAGAAGTGCTTGGCCGACGAAATTCTTGTTATTTCTCTTGACGAGATTGAAACCAACAAGAGTCTCTACTTCGTGGAAGAACCGGTAGAAATCATGGATCGAGAGATCAAAAGAACAAAACTAAGTCGCATCCCTAGTGTGAAGGTCCGTTGGAACGTTAAACAAGGACCCAAGTTCACCCGGAAACGAGAAAACCAAATGAAACAAAAATACCCACATCTCTTCCCCAACTCTTGAAGTCCCGGTCAAAGTGCTAATTTCGGGACGAAATTCCTTCTAACGGGGGGATGATGTGACAACCGTCACTTTCTGGTCAAGTCAAAGTCAAAGAAAGTCAACAAGTCAAACCGGCCAACTCAATTAACCCTTGTATATTAGGTTTTACATTATGTTTACTATTATACAACACACCATCCTAATGCAAAGTATCACTTAGAGTTTTCACGTGTTCAAAAAATCTAAACCCTAATCAGGGTAAGGGATGGAACTACTCGATAAAACATTATTACACACCCTTTGGGGGCGTATAACACTCATAACAAGGCAAAACGGGGCTTACAAAACTTGCATTTCGAAGTTAAACACTCGCAAAGGTCACAAACAAAGTCTCTCTCAATATCTCTCACTCTATCTCAATCTCTCCCAAATCTCTCCCAAATATCTCTCAAAATCTCTTTCAACTTTTTATAATCATTCGAGGTATCCCGACCCTTAATTTAGTCCAAAACCGCTCGAAACGGGAAGATTTCTCGAAAAACAGCCATGTAGGGCCGAAACCACTCTTAGAACCGAAGCCTCCCTATAAGGACCGAAACCTGGTATAAGGACCGAAACCTACCATTAGGACCGAACCTGCCTAGAACCGAACTTACTTTCGATCCGGATCAACCTTCGGCCCTGAATCACCCTTCGGTCCGAAGACCACCTTCGGTTCCTTCCACTTTCGGCCCACCTACCTTCGGGTCTCAAGCTTCTTGGACCGAACCCTCGGTTCTAACCCTCAAAATTTCGCAGGTTCGCCTCTTGATCCCGGTTTTCGAGTACTTTCGTGTTTTAAGGTCGTTTTTCATGATTTTAACATGGGAGTTTCACCCAAACTCATATTTTGGCATATAAGACCCTATATATTCATATTTAATCACATTTTGTTGGAAATCTTAATCTAATAATAATATCTATTGTGTAAGATATGGATTTGGAGTGTTGACTTTTCATAAAGTATGACACAAGCTATCCCCCATACCCACTTATGACAACCTCCAGTCACTATTCATCCCTACCTAGTCAACTATTTGTCCTCTCACACTCCCCTCCAGCAAGATATCTTGATCAAAAGCTGGAAAACCCTCATCTCTCCTTCCACTTTACTCACTCTCTCACCAAAAAGCAAACACCTCTCTCTCACTTCCTCTCTCTAATAACTCGAGACTCCAAGGATGACATTGAGATTTTCACTCACTTTTAGTAAGTATTCTCATCCTATATTTGAGCATTCTTAACACCTTCACTCAAATTATGGATCTCTCATAACAAATATCGCCATATTTGTTCTTAGATCTTCAACTCTCCAAGCTTTTACCAAGTGTTCTTGACTTGGAAACCCCTTTTCTTCAGCATTCATCTAAGGAAATCACTCAAGGTGAGTTCATACCCCCACATTTTCATGTTTTCTTCAAGTTTTAGGGGGGGGGGGGGAATACAAGTTAAATCACCTTAACACAACTCAAACTCATACTTTAGCTTTTCACAGAAAAGTTGAGTCCTATTCACAGACTGTTTTGACCATCTTAATCTTAATACATTTCAAAACTGTTTAATATGCAAGTATTTCAGGTTTATACCTTTCTAATGACTACTTGCATATCTCCATACGATTTTTCTACAAGTTATGGTGATTTTTACAAAACTGCCTATCATTCTAGCAACGAATTCGGGCCAGTTTGTGAATATGAGCATTTTCACACAAGTTAGAGACTTCTAAAAATCATAATAAAAATTATGAATGAACTAGACATATTTTCTAAACTCTCAGAGTTTACGGATTCCGTTTTTGACTTCATATGATTTTTCTAAAACAGTGCAGTAAAGTGAAAAGCTAGTTTAACAACTTTCAATATTTATAACACTTTGTAACATGTTGAGCAAAGTGTATAACAATACGTTTCTAAATGTTGAATGTATTTCTTGTTAGTTTAACATCATAAACAGAATTAGACATTCATGGTAAAGGTTTTCATACACTTCGAACAAGTACAATAAACTATAATAGGTATAGTTTATGGATTTTACAATACAATCATACTACATAAAAAGGGGATTTAATTCCACCACAGAAAAGGCTTTACACTCAATACAAATGAGTTTTTCATATACTACATGATAAACTATAATAGGTATAGTTTATGGATATCATATCACAAATTTATTACACAAAGGGAGATTTCGCTTCCACAACGGAAAAGGTTTTACATTCAAACCACACGAAAACTCGTTAACGTTAGTTGTGAGACAATTCTTCAATTGTACTCTTAGAGTACGGGTTAAAATTCTTGCAAGTTATAACCAGAGTCTCTTGTAGGGAGAGCGTGATAATTGTGTATGGATCTATATTGGGATTGACACCCCACACCTAGTTGCTAGCTAGAGCAGGACCTGCAGGTCTACGAGTGACAAAAGTCATAAGATCTTGACGTCTGAAAAATGTTGTAGCAGGTTCATTCTAGTTATAGTATGGTTATAACGACTCGCATAGGGAGTTAAAAACATTTCAAGTTTAGGGTAAATTCTACTTTAAAAAGGGGTTTTAACTATTTAAAACCGCATAGATCGTTACAAGTACGAAACATACACATACATTCGGTCTTGGGAGTTAAGACTACATAACATTTTGTAAGGAAAATATTGGATTTTTCTTGAGTATACAATACATTTACAAACATGTTGCAAGTACAAAACATACACATACATCCGTTCTTGGGATTTAAGACTACATAACATTTTGTAAGGAAAATATTGGATTTTCTTGAGTATACAAGGCATTTACAAACACTTTACAAGTACAAAAGACACACATACATTCGGTCTTGGGATTTAAGACTACATCACTTTTTATAAGGAAAACATTGGATTTTCTTGAAGTATACATTACATTTACAAACAAAGGTTTTCAAACTCTACATCCAAAAGCTTATGAACTCACCAACTTAATTGTTGACACTTTTTCGAAACTACTTGTATTCTTAGGAAATCAGTGAAACTGGAAGTCAACAGCTTTTGAGGATGGGACGTTAAGACGTCAAACATTTCATTTTGTCATCATAGTGTAATTGATTTTGAAATATGTAAACTCATACTAAGGTGTAACTTTTGCAATTATATTTATGATGGTTGTATTTGCTTTGGTCACTACTATACTGGTTGTTATGATACTATACATGAAGTCCGCCACCCCGGACGTTTCTGCCATCCTTTGTTTGGGGGTGTGACAGTATGTTGGCATTCCAACCGGATGGTTGAGGTGCCGGGTTATTCCAACCCGATGGTTGATTGGAGCTATAGTATGCTGTTATTGTATATGTGTTATTTGTTTGTGTGTTAGTACTTTGGGGGAACTCATTAAGCTTTTGGGTTATAATTGTGGGTTATGTTTCAGGTACCTCTAGATGATCGTGGGAAGGCGAAGGTGTAATCGTGCACCTCCTCATTTTATGATTTATGATTTTGGGAAAACTCTGACATTAACATGTTTTGAAAACTATATTCTAAACAATGATTATTTGTGGATTGGTTTTAAAAGTTTAAATTTTTCATGAATTTTATGGATGTTACAATCCAACTGCGAGATGCTTGTTTCAATCCATAGATTGATTTCTTAACCTTACATACTATATTGGAAAACTTTGCATCAACAAAACCCTCTTGCTGACTCATAAACATCTTCAACCGACTTTCCATTAAGGAAAGCAGTTTTGACGTCCATCTACCAAATTTCATAATCATGAAAGGCAGCTATGGCGAGCATTATCCTAATAGAATTTATCTTAGCCACTGGTGAGAAGGTCTCATCATAGTCAATATCTTGGGTTTCAGTAAATCCCTTCACAACCAGTCGAGCCTTGAAAATGTGTATATTTCCATCCATGTTGGTCTTCATCTTGAAGATCCATTTGTAGCCAACTGTCTTTCGACCAAGTATTGATCAACTGAGTTCCAAAATTGATTGTCAGACACGGTCTTGATTGATGGGTTTTGTATACTATAACATCCTTATGGTGCACATACAACCCTAAATACCTTGGATCTATGTTTTCAGTAATTATACATTCAAATGGTTTCCAAGGCATTAAACCTATAACTAGCATGCATTTGACATAAACCATATAAGATACTAGTTAGAGTTACATACCTTTTATGTAGCATGAAGACTTGATGTATTTGGCCTTAAGAGCTTAGCCCCAATAGTGTGGAAGCCTCAAATGAAGTCACAACACATCGTGGACAAAGGATGAAACTTGAGAGAGAATTCATACATACCAAACAGTCCATATCCTCAAAGAATACATTAGTGGTGATTTTGGCTATGAAATAACATATTTATATGTAGGATTCCAAGGGTCATGGGTATAACCCAAATCCATACCCATAGGTGTTATGATCCACGGTTCATGTGGCCTAACTCTTTATGTATCCATACATAAACTTGGTCCAACATGGATCATAAGACCAACTCATATAAATATAACTAATTACCATAATTAGTCCCCATAGATTTAATTAGTATCTTTTGATCACTAAATTAATTGCAAATTAATTCTTGATCAATACTATTTAAAACATATGATTTCATATTAATATATTAGAACTTATAAGTGTGACAACCGGAAAGCTTCTGGTCAAGTCAAAGTCAAGTCAAGGTCAACAAGTGAATCTGGTCAACTCAACTAGTGTTTATATGTTAGAAATTTCTTTATGTTTACTAATGTATAACTATAAATCCTAATGCAAAGTAACACTTGAAAGTTTCAAATGTTCAAAATTTAAAACCCTAATCTGATTGAGGGAGGTAACAGCTATATAAAATACTATTGAATGCCCTTCGGGGGTGTATAACACTCAAAATGGGATGTAACTAAGTCTACGGTCTTTGAACTACGAAGAAAAACATTAATAAAGGCTCCCGGCAAAGTCTCTCTCAATCTCTCCCACTGTATCTCTCTCTCTCCCAAATCTCTCCCAAATCTCTCCAAGTATGTGAAATCTCTCCCAAATCTCTCCAAGTATGTGAAAACAGCCCAAAATCGAAGGAGAAAACCCAAAAGGACCCTCTTGGTTCGGAATCCTCTTGGTCCGGACTCCTCTTGGTCCAGAACCCTCTTGCTCCTGAACCTCTTGGCCGGAACCCTCTTGGTCCAGAACCCTCCTGGTCCGGAATGTCTTCTAATGAAACCAAGAGGAATCGCACCTCGAAAGCCTCTCATTCGGACCACCCATTTCGGAACCCCCATTTTTGCTTCGGACCTCGCATGCTCCGCAGGGTTTAACGGTTATTTCGGAATCTCGCAGCTCCGGAAGTCTCTTGCCTCGCCTCGCCTCGCTTTGGAAACCCGTGGCCGGACCGGACCGCTGATTCGCACCTGACTCCGGATCAGAAGGAAGCACTCCGGACTGCGCATGCGACTTCGGAAATCCGAGAAAATGCTTCGGAAATTAGTAAATGACTCCAGAATTTGCTTAATGGCTCCGCAATCCTTTCTAAGCACCTCGGACCCTCGCAGGAGCAAGGATACACTCCGGATTTTTGTCATTTTCGGACTTTTTCATCATTTTAAGGCATTTTGACGTCGCGATTTCCTCCAAACTCGTAATTTTCATGTCTTAAACTCCTTAAACCCCTATTTTATGAGAAAATTAATTATTTTAAACATATTCATATGAAATAAAAACCCAAGACCTTTAAAGGGATTTTAAGAAGATAAGGAGTTTGACTTTATGATGTGATGTAAATCTCTCATTTCCCATGCAAATCCCAGTTAAACACAAAAATACCCATCGATAGAAGCCATGTACACCAGTCCTCCATGCAAGTGTCAAGTCACCTTTTATCCTCCCCACTTAGAATACGTGAACTCCTTCTTTCCCCTTATCCCACTCCTCACTTTCACATTCAGAAGACTCCTAAGAATCCTCTCAACTCCTTCAAGCTCCAAGTCTCCTTCCTTCAAGGAAAATTCCCAGAATTTTTGTAAGTGTTCATCCTCTTTTACTAGTGATTCTTCACATTATTCGTAAGATTTTATTATATTTACACATAAATATTTTCTTAGAATATTCTAAAGTTCAAAGAATCTTTCAAGTGTTGAAACTTGGAAACTCCTCATCATCTCTTCAAATCACCCAGCAAGTTAACCAAGGTGAGCTTCATACCCCACCTTTTTCTAAGTTTTTACTTTTTTCTGGGGGAGAATACGAGTCAAATCTTGTCTAAATCCTTGGATAAATGCACGTATTTGTATGTTTAGTGTGTGTGTGTTGAAATATTATTATTCTCTTATAAAATTTCATGAACGAGAGTTTCACAGATCTTATGAAAATCTGAAAAATATTTAAAAACCTCCACATAAAGAATACCTTGTGTACAAGAAGAGCCTCCCAAGGTTGTTGGATGTGTCCATTTATACCCCCTTATTTCATATCTCCATATCTAGAGATAAAAAGTTGTTGAAATAGACTTATAAGTTGACACTACTTCTAGGATCTTCGAAGTTTGGGACTTTATGCCCTATAAATGACTTTTTTCAAACTATTAGGGAGTACTTTATAAATATTTGATATAAATATTTGTGTCAAGAAAATATACAAATAGAGCCTTTATGACAGAAAAATTTGCATGTCATAAAACTGCTGTCATAACTTCACACAAGTCATAGTTTTACACAAATCATAACTTGACACCTTCCGACAAATGTGGCCTTACTTAGTAATTTATAAAGGGAAGAGCCATATTGTCGACTTCGCTTATACTGGGTCGATTGATAAATATACAAAGCGGATTATTTTTAACAAACGACACGAAACGAAACTAAACGAAATATCAAGTCAACGACTACAACTATTATTATTTATTTAGAAATAATGGTTTTCAACGATTTGCTTAGAAAACTGTTGGTATTTTAGTCAGACAAATCTTTACAGTGTATATATTTCCATCTAATAGTGTACGCCTAAAGTCCTGTAAGTGTTATAACCAGAGTCTCGTGGAGGGGGAACAAGAATTTATGTACAGATCTATACGGGGTTTAGACCCCGCACCTTCGTTGGTCGCTATAGCTAGACCGGCCAGTCTAGGGTGACGAATGTCTTAAACAAAACCGACGCCTTAAGAACTTCATAACAGGCACTCCGTCATATTAGTATGGTTATAACGACTCACTAGAATATATCAGAAATGTGTTTATACAGATTTCACCTTCGGTTTACATTCAACTATGTTTTGGTTTGTTCAAATGAAACATTCCTATTCAAGTGTTATGGTTCTCAAGGCTACTATTTTATACATCAGAAAATATAGGATTTTCTGGAGGAAACAATTATATACGATTTTCAAAAACGACTAACTAAGACACACATGCAACTATACTCGACTTGAAACAAGACATACATCTATTTGATAAGAAAATATTGGATTTTCTGAATTTCTAAACTATCATAAAAGTTTTATACAAAAATGCTTATGAACTCACCAACATATTTTATGTTGACGCTCTTCAAACGACTTGTATTCTCAAGAAACCAATAAGCAGGTTGTGGATCGCGGACTCAAGATTATTTGCTATATTTTGGGATTTGCTTACTGATGTCTCTTTTGTGTAAAATTTGAGAACATGAACACGATGTAAAACACTGCACAATGACGTCACCCGCCTCCGGACGTTTCCGTCGTTCTGGTTCGGGGGTGTGACAGATTGGTATCAGAGCATTGTTTATAGTGAACTATCTAGCCATACAAGATATACAACTATAAATACAATGGGACTAAAACACTCTAACTAAAAGTATACATATTTGCTAGGACCGTATCATAACAAGAACAAAACAAGATAACTTAAAGGTTGAACACTACAGTCAAACATGGGCAGTTATGTAATCATATCTGGGATAAATATAGCCTGATCAACTATATTTGTCCGAGATATTACCAACATGTGTTCAGGAGTGGTAGTGGTGTTGCAACAAGTCTAAAGCTTCCCAACTGGTTACCCAAAAGTTTTAAGGAGCAAACCTAAAATAATTAAAATACTATAGGAGTATTTTGGCATTGTATCTATTTTCTTGTACTTATATATTCTTGCGCAGACGACATGGCAGGTTTTCACCTCCCCGGAGACCCTTACTTTCCCAATCAGGGGAATGGAGGTTGATTAAGGAAGACCCAGAAGAAGAGCCCGAGGAACCCATGGAGGATCCCGAAGAACCGATAGATTTTGAAGAAGAGGACATCGATGAAGAAGTTGAGGAAGATGGCGAGAAGAGGTTGAGGAGGACAAGGAATCGGACGCAGAGTCTGAAGTTATCAACCATCCCTACATGGAAAGAGTACCACCGCATAGGATGGGCTACAATGGCCCTATACCTCCTTGGGTTGACGATATCGAGAGATGGGGCCAGCGCCAGGGTCAGCAACCGCCATTTGGGATGAACCGAGGTTACTACAATCTTCGGCATGGACGACCAGCAGATCGCGCACTCCCTGTCGTGGTCAGACGTATTTGGGACATCGGTGACCAGACTCAAGCGACCGCCGACCAGGTAATGCAGATGCTGGCAGCTATGCAGGTTATAGATGCTCGCACGCGAGACCTAGAGCGAGACTTCTATCCAATGGAACGGCTCATCGAAGATCTTGCCACTGCACGAGCTGAAGTCAGAGAATACCAGGAGAGACACACCGCATTGGAGGAGCGTGTACGGATCGCCAAGCGTAGGTTAGTCGAACTTCAGGGCGCATCTACCTCATCGTCAGCACCACAGGTCCCTACTAGTTGCGACTAGTATCAGTTTATTTGCTACCGTATCGGTCTTCCTTTATGCATTTCCCTATGTATTATCGATGACATGATTAAGTGATTACACTACTCATGGAGTCGTTACTCTGTTAGATTTTATTGCACTTCATGTATTTTTATGCCTTATAACGGAAAAATTTTCATGTACTCAGGAAATCAACATCAATGAAAAACGGATATATATGATGTGTTATCTGTGATGTGCTCGATTACTATTATTGCATGTTAATTTCATGTCCACACTTGCTTGTACACAACCAAATCACCGATGCTATTCTATAAAGTCGTGAAATAAAATACTTTGGATACTCATTGTCCTTCTGATCCATGACAGAAAGATGCCGAGGAGATCAAACCGTAGGAATAACAACACACCACCACCGCCACCCTCGCCGGAAATGAACTTTGCGTCTTTCCAAGTCGCAGTCTCAGCCGCAATAACAGCAGCACTAGCCCACATCCAAGCCGGAAAAAATGGTGGTGGACAAGGCCAAGGGACATGAAGCTCCCATCATGGCATGGATCAAGGGCCCGTAAGGGCCTGTACCTAGAAAGATTTTTCCGATGCGAAATGTCGCACTTTCAACGGGACTGGAGGATTCATAGCTCTGAAAAGATGGATCGAAAGAGTAGAGTCGGTGTTCGAGATATGTGAATGTCCAGAAGGAAGTAAGGTCAAATTCGCGGCCTGCACTTCATCGACCAGGCACTGTCATGGTGGAACGGTCATATCGAGGCCATGACACTTCCCGTTGCAAACGCTCTGTCGTGGGAAGAACTAGAAGAAATGTTAATCGCTGAATACTGTCCCCGAGGGGAAGTACAAAAGCTCGAGCAAGAACTGTGGAACCTTACAGTGCAGAACTCGGACATTGATGCATACATATCAAGGTTTAACGAACTGTCCCTTTTGTGTCCTGGTATGATTACCTCTAAGGGAAAGAAGGTTGAGCGATTCATCTGGGGACTGACACCTCCTATTCAAGGTAACGTGATTGCCTCAAAACCCGAGACCTACGACAGTGAAAAACGCCTGGCCAAGAAACTTTATGATCACAGTGATAAGAAAACTCCCAAAGCAATAGAGGGAGAAAGAAAAAAAGAAAGTGGGAGCAAGAAGAACTCGGGGAACAAGCGAAAGGGACGACAAAATTCAGGGCCATCCAAGAAACCACAGACAGTAGCGGTCCATTCTGCTACCGCTCCAGCAGCACCAGCCCCAACCGCCCCAGCCTCAACCACAATCGCACCACCAAAGCCATACACGGGATCAAATCCCAACTGTGACAAGTATAGCTATCACCACTATGGGGCATGCAAGGACTTCCAATGCACCAACTGCAATCGAAAAGGACACACTGTCCGGTATTGCAAGATGCCCCCACAGCAAAACAAACAGCCCAATGACAACAATGTCGGAGCCAGCCGCGCATGTTACGGGTGCGGGGAAACTGGCCATTTCAAACGCAACTGCCCTAAGAACAACAATCAAAACACAGGAAGGGTCTTAACCATGGGGCAAGGGGAGGTGGTGCAAGATACAACAGTGGTGACTGGTACGTTTCTCCTCAACAACTCTTATGCGTGCATTTCATTTGATAGTGGAGCTGAGCGAAGCTTCATAAGTCACAAATTCAAACACCTACCAGTCAAAATCCCCACAAATTGAACAAACTTATATGGTCGAAATGGCCAACGGTAAGAAAGAATCAACCAACGATATCTACGTAGGGTGCACGCTAACGTTAAATAATAACTCCTTCCCAATCAGTTTGATGCCTGTTAATATTAGGAGCTTTGATATGACTGTTGGCATGGATTGCTTAAGCCCCCACCATGCTGAAATTATGTGTCATGAGAAGGCCGTTCGCCTTCACCTACCCAACAACGAAACCCTAATAGTTTATGGCGATAAACCCAGTTCAAACCTCCGACTTATTTCTTGCATCCATGCACGGAAGTGCTTGCATAAAAAGAATCACGCCTTTCTTGATCATGTCATTGATAAAAGAAAAGAGGAGAAAAACCTTAACGATATTCCTGAAGTACGTGACTTTCCTGACGTATTTCCCGAGGATTTTCCAGGAATCCCTCCCGAGCGCCAGGTCGAGTTCCGAATCGATCTTGTACCTGGGGCCACTCCAATCGCCAAATCACCCTACAGGTTAGCTCCTGCCGAGATGCAAGAGCTATCTAGCCAACTAAGCGAACTTCTTGACAAGGGTTTCATCAGGCCGAGCTTTTCACCTTGGGGAGCTCCGATTCTGTTTGTCAAGAAGAAAGACAGATCTTTCAGAATGTGCATAGATTACTGAGAACTAAAAAAGCCCACTGTCAAGAATCGGTACCCACTTCCTGGAATCAATGATCTATTTGATAAGCTCCAAGGAGCCAGTTACTTTTCCAAGATAGATCTAAGATTCAGATACCATCAACTAAGAGTCCGAGAGGAGGATATTCCAAAGACTGCTTTCCGAACCCGTTATGGGCACTTCAAATTCGTAGTCATGCCTTTTGGTCTCACAAACGCACCAGCAGCCTTTATAGATCTGATGAACCGAGTCTGTCAGCCGTTTCTCGACAACTTCGTGATCGTTTTCATCGATGATACACTCGTTTACTCTAAGAGCAAGGAAGAGCACAGCCAACATTTACGACAGACTTTGGAAATATTGAGAGCAGAAAAGCTTTATGCAAAGTTTTCCAAATGCGAGTTCTGGATTCGTAGAGTGGAATTTTTAGGCCATGTAGTCAGTGAAGAGGGAATACATGTGGACCCTACCAAGATCATAGCTATTGAGGCTGGGCAACTCCAAGAACCCCAACCGAAATCCGACAATTTTTGGGCCTTGCTGGTTATTACCGAAGGTTCATCCAAAATTTTTCCAAGATCGCCAATCCCCTCACCACTCTCAACCAGAAGGGCGTACCTTTTCGTTGGAATGAGAAACAAGAAGCTGCCTTCCAAACCCTGAAACCCTGAAACGATCCCTCCGCAGTGCTCCAGTGTTGTCCTTGCCAGAAGGAACGGAGGACTTCGTAGTATACTGCGATGCTCCAGTGTTGTCCTTGCCAGAAGGAACGAGAAAAATTGATAGCTTACGCGTCAAGGCAACTAAAGACCCACGAAGTAAACTACACCACCCATGACCTCGAGCTGGGAGCTGTGGTCTTCGCATTGAAGATTTGAAGGCACTACCTATACGGTACAAAGTGCACCATTTTCACAGACCACAAGAGCCTCCAGCACATCCTGAATCAAAAAGAATTAAACATGAGGCAACGAAGATGGGTCGAGCTGTTAAACGACAACGAGTGCGAAATCAGGTATCATCCAGGAAAATCAAATGTGGTAGCCGATGCCTTATGCCGATAGGAGTACTCGGGTCGCCGAGTACAAACGTTGACAATGACCGTGCATTCCCATCTATCCTCACAAATCAAAGAGGCTCAACACGACGCCTTGAAGCCGGAAAACGTCACCAATGAGGCATTGCACGGAATGGAAAAGTAATTGACGGTCAAAGAAGACGGAGCCTATTACCTGATGGACCGAATCTGGACACCTAGGTTTGGTGGATTTCGAGACGTGATAATGAATGAGGCTCGTAAGACCAGATACTCTATCCATCCGGGTTCCGACAAGATGTACCTGGATATCAAACAACATTATTGGTGGCCGAACATGAAAGCGGAGATTGCCACTTACGTAGGCAAGTGTCTCACTTGTGCCAAGGTTAAAGTGGAGTATCAGAAGCCCTTGGGTCTACTTCAACAACCCGAAATACCCGAGTGGAAATGGGAAAGGATCACAATGGATTTTATAACCAAATTAACCAAGACGGCAGACAGCCTGGATGCTATCTGGTTGATCGTTGACCGACTAACAAAATCCGCCCATTTCTTGCCAATAAAGGAGACGTATAAAATGGAAAGGCTCACACGGATATACCTGAAAGAGGTGGTGAGACTACATGGAGTCCCCATATCTTTTATCTCGGATCGAGATAGTAGATTCACCTCTCGTTTTTGGCAGTCGCTCTAGAAAGCATTGGGAACCCGACTGGATATGAGCACTGCCTACCACCCCAGACAGGTGGCCAAAGCGAGCGAAAAATTCAGAATCTAGAGGACATGCTCCGAGCATGTGTAATAGATTTTGGCAAAGCCTGGGATACCCACCTGCCCCTAGTTGAATTCTCATATAACAACAGCTACCACACAAGCATAGGAGTCGCCCCCTTCGAGGCCTTGTATGGTCGGAAGTGCAGATCGCCCCTTTGTTGGGCCGAGGTGGGTGACACCCAGCTAGCAAGAGGACAACTACCGGACAGCACCCTCACAGGACCAGAGATCATCCGGGAAACAACCGAGAAAATTGTTCAAATCAAGTCACGACTCCAAGCGTCCTGGGATAGACAGAAAAGCTACACAGACAAAAGGCGAAAGCCACTGCAGTTCCAAGTGGGAGACCGCATGTTACTAAAAGTCTCTCCCTGGAAGAGGACGATCCGCTTCGGGAAACGAGGAAAGTTAAACCCGCCATACATCGGACCATTCGAGATTCTTGCCCGAATTGGTCCACTGGCCTATAAACTGCAGCTACCCTCCGAGCTCAGCAACGTGCACCCCGTGTTTCATGTATCGAATTTGAAAAAGTGCTTATTGGATGAAACCCTTGTTATTCTGTTAGACGAGATTGAGATAAACGTGAATCTTTTGTTCGTTGAAGAACCAATTGAATTCATGGATAGAGAAATGAAGCGTACTAAGAAAAGTCACATCCCAATTGTAAAGGTTCGTTGGAGCGCCAAGCGCGAGCCTGAATTCACATGGGAGCGCGAAGATCAAATGATACAGAAGTACCCCCACATATTATCTAACCCTTGAAGGCTACTTCAAAGCAAAAATTTAGGGACGAAATTCCCTCAAGCGGGGGATGATGTGACAACCGGCAAGCTTCTGGTCAAGTCAAAGTCAAGTCAAGGTCAACAAGTCAATCTGGTCAACTCAACCAGTGTTTATATGTTACGAATTTCTTTATGTTTACTAATGTATAACTATAAATCCTAATGCAAAGTAACACTTGAAAGTTTCAAATGTTCAAAATTTAAAACCCTAATCTGATTGAGGGAAGTAACAGCTCTATAAAATACTATTGAGTGCCCTTCGGGGGTGTATAGCACTCAAAATGGGATGTAACTAAGTCTACGGTCTTTGAACTACAAAGAAAAACATTAATAAAGTCTCCCGTCAAAGTCTCTCTCAATCTCACCCACTGTATCTCTCTCTCTCCCAAATCTCTCCAAGTATATGAAATCTCTCCCAAATCTCTCCAAGTATGTGAAATCTCTCCCAAATCTCTCCAAGTATGTGAAATCTCTCCCAAATCTCTCCAAGTATGTGAAATCTCTCCCAAATCTCTCAAAGTATGTGAAATCTCTCCCAAATCTCTCCAAGTATGTAAAATCTCTCCCAAATCTGCCCAAGTATATGAAATCTCTGCCAAATCTCTCCAAGTATGTGAAATCTCTCCCAAATCTCTCTATGTACCTTCCTCAGTCGAAAACAACCCAAAACCGAAGGAGAAAACCCAAAAGGACCCTCTTGGTCCGGAATCCTCTTGGTCCAGAACCCTCTTGGTCCGGAATCCTCTTGGTCCGGAGTCCTTTTGGTCCGGAACCCTCTAGGTCCTGTACCTCTTGGCCAGAACCCTCTTGGTCCGGAACCCTCCTGGTCCGGAATTTCTTCTAAGGAAACCAAGAGGAATCGCACCTCGGAAGCCTCTCATCCGGACCACCCATTTTGGAACCCCCCTTTTTGCTTCGGACCTCGCATGCTCCGGAGGGTTTAAGGGTTATTTCGGAATCTCACAGCTCCGGAAGTCTCTTGCCTCGCCTCGCCTCGCTTCGGAAACCCCTGGCCGGACCGGAACGCTGATTCGCACCTGATTCCCGATTAGAAGGAAGCACTGCGGACTGCGCATGCGGCTTCGGAAATCCGAGAAAATGCTCTGGAAATTAGTAGAAGACTCCGGAATTTGCTTAATGGCTCCGGAATCCTTCCTAAGCACCTCAGACGCTTGGAGGAAGGATACACTCCGGATTTTTGTCATTTTCGGACTTTTTCATCATTTTAAGGCATTTTGACGTCGGGATTTCCTCCAAACTCGTAATTTTCATGTCTTAAACCCCTTAAACCCCTATTTTATGTCAAACTTAATTATTTTAAACATATTCATATAAAATAAAAACCCAAGACCTTTAAAAGGATTTTAAGAAGATAAGGAGTTCGACTTTATGATGTGATGTAAATCTCTCATTTCCCATACAAATCCCAGTTAAACACAAAAATACCCATGGATTGAAATCTTAGAATACGTGAACTCCTTCTTTCCCCTTATCCCACTCCTCACTTTCACATTCTGAAGACTCCTAAGAATCCTCTCAACTCCTTCAAGCTCCAAGTCTCCTTCCTCAAAGAAAATTCCCATAATTTTGTAAGTGTTCATCCTCTTTTACTAGTGATTCTTCACATTATTCCTAAGATTTCATTATATTTACACATAAATCTTTTCTTAGAATATTCTAAAGTTCAAAGAATCTTTCAAGTGTTGAAACTTGGAAACTCCTCATCATCTCTTCAAATCACCCAACAAGTTAACCAAGGTGAGCTTCATACCCCACCTTTTTCTAAGTTTTTACTTTTTTCTAGGGGAGAATACGAGTCAAATCTTGTCTAAATCCTTGGATAATTGCATGTATTTGTATGTTTAGTGTGTGTGTTGAAATATTATTATTCAATTATAAAATTTCATAAACGAGAGTTTCACAGATCTTATGGAAATCTAAAAAATATTTAAAAACCACCACATAAAGAATACCTTGTGTACAAGAAGAGCCTCCCAAGGTTTTTGGATGTGTCCATTTATAACCCCTTATTTCATATCTCCATATCTTGATATAAAAAGTTGTTGAAATAGACTTATAAGTTGACACTACTTTTAGGATCTTCAAAGTTTGGGACTTTATGCCCTATAAATGACTTTTTTTAAACTATTAGGGAGTATTTTATAAATATTTTATATAAATATTTACGTCAAGAAAATATACAAATAGAGCCTTTATGACAGAAAACTTTGCATGTCATAAAACTGCTGTCATAACTTCACACAAGTCATAGTTTTACACAAATCATAACTTCACACCTTCCGACAAATGTGGCCTCACTTAGTAATTTATAAAGGGAAGAGCCATTTTGTCGAATTCGCTTATATTGGGTAGATTGATAAATATACAAAGCGGATTATTTTTAACAAACGACACGAAACGAAACTAAACGAAATATCAAGTCAACGACTACAACTATTATTATTTATTTAGTAAATAATGGTTTTCAACGATTTGCTCAGAAAACTGTTGGTATTCTAGTCAGACAAATCTTCACAGTACATATATTTCCATATAATAGTGTACGCCTAAAGTCATGTAAGAGTTATAACTTGAGTCTCCTGGAGGGGGAACGGGAATTTGTGTATAGATATATACAGGGTTGAGACCCCGCACCTTCGCTGTTAGCTACTGCTAGACCGGCCAATCTTGGGTGACAAATGTCATAAACAAAACCGATGACTGAAGAACGTCATAACAGGCACTCCGTCATATTATTATGGTTATAACGACTCACTAGAATATATCATAAATGTGTTTATACAGATTTCACCTTTGGTTTACAATCAACTATGTTTTGGTTTGTTCAAATGAAACATTCCTATTCAAGTGTTATGGTTCTCAAAGCTACTATTTTTATACATCAGAAAATATAGGATTTTCTGGAGGAAACAATTATATACGATTTTAAAAAACGACTAACTAAGACACACATGCAACTATACTCGAGTTGAAAAAGACATACAACTATTTGATAAGAAAATATTGGATTTTCTGGATTTCTAAACTATCATCAATGTTTTATACAAAAATGCTTATGAACTCACCAACATATTTTATGTTGACGCTCTTCAAACGACTTGTATTCTCAAGAAACCAATAAGCAGGTTGTGGATCGCGGACTCAAGATTAATTGCTATATTTTGGGATTTGCTTACTGATGTCTCTTTTGTGAAAATTTTTAAAACATGAACATGATGTAAAACAATGTAAGCTTGCTATATTGATGTATGATGTTTGGATTTGCTATGTTTCAATTATATACAATTGTTATGATACTGCACCATGACGTCACCCGCCTCCGGACGTTTCCGACGTTCTGGTTCGGGGGTGTGACAATAAGATATTAATAAACCATATATAACCTTCTCTCAAGAGTCTATCCTAACAAATTGTCCTGATGATATGCAACCCAAATGGACCATGCTAGTCTCGAGCCGAGTACATACCAATAATAGTTATGGGCTTAAACATATAATCTAAAAGTCTCCCACTTGGATAAGTCTAAAACTATTATTGCAAGTATGACTCCAAAATCTGACTAGCAATCGTAGCTCTTAAAAGCCGTTGTCGAACTCTGACCTAGTCAATGACGCGTCTATTAGATAAGGGATCATAAATTCCTCCACTCTGGATATCATATTGACTGAGACATGGATTATAATCATTCTCTTTGTCTATTTGTTGTGTCCCGATTTCCGATTTATGATGACCGACTAATTGAACAAATTCAAATCAGTCCAGGCCCCGCCGAGCACTTATGTTTGTCATCACTAAATCATCGAGGGGCCCACAGATATCGCTTTTATCCCTCCAAGGATAAAAGGAATGAATAAACTTCGACTCATATGCTTGTACTAACTACTTGTTGAATCATACACAAAAGCACATTTTATAACATCAAGTTACTAATGCGTTTTCGTACAATCAATGTACAACCAACTCATAGTCACTCATATCTCTAGGTTTGAAGAATATAAGATATTATCGTCTCATGATCACTCGTGATAAAATCCATGAAGTGAGTCAAATGAGCGTGAGTTTAATCCAATACTCGAATCTCATTCCAGGAGCACTCATGAATGTTGCTGCAACTTTTGCTATGTCTAAACACTTTAGACATCTACAAGCCCAATTCATGACAGTCTTGATTCATTCCTACTTCCAAAGTATTATTGACTGTGGAGGGTTTGAATAACCTAGTTATTCGGGAAGTCAAAACATGCAAAGTGAAACACAAGAATAATTGAAGCCAATATGGTCTCAGAACTTATGAATATAAATCAAACACCTTTTATTTATCGCCATATTTATTACACATTATTCATTGTATAATGTTTCGAATAATCAACTTAATACTTGAACTGAAACAATAGTCCTGCCATGCTCCAAGCATGCACACTATGTTTGTCCAAACAATAGTTATGCCATACTCCAAGTATGCACACTATGTTTGTCTATGATCCTTACTTTGTGAAATATATCAATTGAACATGATTCCAATGATACTTATTTCAAAATCCCAAATCCTTATCGCAAATGTAAGAATACAAGATTCTTTGCAATTAACTGAAATCTGTTAGATTCTAAACTTATATGCATTGATCCTCTTGTAATGACTATGCACAAAATCACAAAGACTTGGCAACAGACATTACAAAGCATTCCAATGGAGAGCAATTCCATGGAAACGAAGTATCACATTCAAAGTAAATTCCTTTGAACATTCTTCTTGCATTAAGTTTTCTGATCTTACACAGATTTAAAAGAATAACTTCCACCTATGGAAACATTTCCATATTCCATTTTGACTATCACTTCTGAGCAAGAGTTGCCTCCTTTCAGAATATGTCAATATGGTCCTTCCAAAATTTACACTATATTTCGAACTGTCCATGAGCAACCAATCTTTGGTAAACCTCAGATTGTCCTCGACAATTGCTTAATCATTTTAATCATATCCAGTTCTATTCCTTTTTCCCACTTAATGCCCTAGGCATTTGGAACAATTAGAACGGATGAATATTATAGCACATGTAATCGATCCTATATCCGAAGCATATGGGACACGATTCATGATGTCTCACATAAAGACATGATACTAGACCAGTCTTTTGCTACAATATTTCTTATAATTTGCCATGTTCTCATAATTCGAATTATGAAAAGGGATGCCATAATCATAATCGAATTTTAGAACGCAAATAATGTCATCATGACCAAATTTGATTAAAATCTCACAATCTAAGCTTTTAGATTTGAAATGAAGAATAATTTCCTCTCCCTTAATTATAGCAAAACAACTTTTCAAACCCTGCAAAGTACATTTTGCAAATTGAACCTTTTCTTTTCTATAATTAACATTGCTAACTTGCAATACTTAACATAATAATCATACTACCACTATCATGATAATTATTAGCATAACACTTATGCTCCCACTAGCTTTGACATGTATCCAGAAATCAGCTGGACTTCTAGAAATCAATACTTTATTGACTTTCTTACCAAAGTTCAGATTTCTGATACGAGATGCTTTGATAAGTCTTTATCAATATCATACACCTTTCCTTAGATAGCTCACATGTGTGTCAAAATAATTTTTAGAACCATGGAAAGGGATGCCGTAATCATAGTCTCAATTGTTTAGACCTTTGCCATTTCTCACAAGTCCATGTTAGTGTGCCGGTTAACCACACACGCTCCACTAACGACTTTGAGAATGCAAATATCACAATTGCTATCTACTTAAAATCTATTTAGCGAAAGCGTTTCCTCACCATCATTTTCATGAATCGGAGAGAAACCTTATGACACTTAGATTTTATGGTGTATGGGTTCCTATCCATGTGAATTTGTTATAAACACAAGAGGAAGTTAGTGACAAATCCAAACTCATATGGACTGAACTTGTTCAATCTTAACTTCTTGCCACCTGGCAGCACAAGGGCCTACCATTGCTTCCAAGTAGTTATGAAAACAATTGAGAACTCATAGAACTCACATGCATAGTCAACTTTAACTGGAATGGGCAGAGAAACAATAATATGTCAACACGATGAGCTATAAACCTCAAGTCGTGTGCTAGTGATAAACAACAGGTTTTGTTCTTGATTAGTTCTTGAAACTTTTCAAGATCTTTAAGACTCCCACTGACCTCTTGACATATAAGTTTCTCTTGTCAAGAACCATTCCTTGAAAAAGCAAATATTCAAGAGTTAGTGCGGATTCTTATGAAGACAAACACATCACACAATTGGCCTTAGTTGGTCTTTGTTTTATCCAAAACATCACAACTTACCAATTTCAAATGTACAAGAGTAAGAAACATTTTACTCTACATTTGACAAGTGTTATAAACCTTCTTAAGATTATGTCACTCAAGTTACAATCTTGGAGTATTGCTCTAAGACTTAATTCTGGAACGAAGTATGATCCATCTTTTGATTTAAACCAATTCAACAATTCATGATTCCTCTTCTTAGCCAAACAAAAGCACTAAGATGTCCTTAGACAATAAATTGTGATATGGTTTCATAATCTCTAAGATAATCATAAAACAAGATACTCAAGTACTCTCCTATCTTTTAAGATTGGCGAAACTTTTATCTTTTTGCCTAATTTGATTCTTCTCATTCGTCCTGCTATACATTGAAAATTTTCCAATGTTTCAGAATTATACTTAAACTTGTAAGCACAACCATATTTACTAAACTTCAGTAAATCATGACAAATAGCCTTATCGTTCTTGGTGGTGGACCCGATCAGCGCACAACCAAGTGTACCCGATCTCCTAGTCCTTCACTTGACTCACATATACATGTGAACAAGGAATTAGACTTAATTTTCCAAAGATGAAAAATCCTCATTCATCATACAATACAAGTTAAATGATTCCAAGTTTCTATCCAACTGAAACTTGGGTGATGAGAATCTTTCCTTACTTGGTAAATCATGACACTACCATAAACGAAAGAATCAAATCCATTTTCCAATATTGCTATCAATGGAATCATATAAACAACAATTTTTCACAAATGCCATTGTAAGGATATTTAAAAATAAATAAAACTAAAACCTTTTCTTTTATTTTAAAACTTGTGGAAAAACTTATCATTACAATGCAAATGCATATGAAAACAATGTTGTTATTTATTCCTAGGCAATCTATCCCAACTCTTAAGCAACAACTCAAAATTCTGATCACCGAACCATGCGATCGAAATCCATCTTTGCGATTAGAATCAACATATTCTTCTTTTAAGCTTCCTCTCTTTTCTTTGATTCTTCAAACATCAAAATGCGTCCTAGTCACATCATGTAATAAGAATCTCAAAATAGGAACTTAATAGAGTCAGATAGTGGACCTTACCCGAAGTAGAGTCAAACCTTTTTTGACTTTACCATCCTTATGATCATTCAGGTAAATAGGGCAACTTCACAACCAATGCCCCTTTCTTTGGCAATAGAAACATATGGACTCTTTGGGAATGGTACACTGCACTATCTCAGACTAAGCCTTTCTTTTTACCATTTGGTCAACCGAGTTGACTATGGCCGATCTCTTTCCATTAGGAAGAGAAAGATTTTTTGGATTTTCGATGTTACCATTGTCAATGTCCATGGATGTTTGGGAAGTCGATCTTCCAATCAAATTTGCTTTACCAGTGCTCCAAATCATTGTTGATTCAGCAACATCAAGCAAATAGGTAAGATCATTAAGGGTTATGTCATGGTATGTCATATAGTGGTCCCAAAGGAACTCACTATGTGACTTAGGAAGTGATTGAAGAACCTAGTCAACAACCAACTTCCTCAAGACTTTCACACCCAACTCTCCCGGCCTGTCTATATATGACTTCATCTCCAAGATGTGAGCACAAACAGACTTTGCTTGCCAATATGGCTTGAGTGACCTTGAACTTGTGGGTTAGGGAGAATAATTGGAGGAGGTGGAGGAAGAGAAGTATGATTTCCATGATCCAATCGCGGGACATCATCTTCATTAGGAAAGCTTGTTCCAATAGATTTGGGAAGATCATAGTTGTCTGAACCAGACACCTACAATGGGAGAAATTCAATTCAGTTGATTTAAGTCCTTAATATAACACCAAATATGAAATATTAAGGCTAGGACCCAACACAATATTTTATAACTTGGAACAGGGATGCCTTAATCCAAGCTATAAAATATTTGAAGGTAGGTGAATGACGATTCATCAATTTCCACCATGAAAACCTAATAGGGTATTGGGTTTTAATTGGATTGAAACTCTTAGATCTTGTGAGATTCTTTGAACTTTTCAATGGCATGTTTAAATCTTGATTGTGCCATCTCAAGTTTGTGACTGGGATGCTGAGGATCACAAACAAGGTGTGAATAGCCATGCAAATTACTTGGTACCCTTAACTTTATCACCCAATCGATGTGCCGGTTAACCACACGCGCTCCACCGATCTATGATAAACATTAAGTTACCCTTTTCCACACTTACTAGTCCATGTTAGTGTGTTGATTAACCACATGCGCTCCACTAACGACTTGGTAAGGTACAAAGTGTAATTTCATGCGTTAGCACCAAATTCACATTTTCCTAAGTAACTAAGATTGGGAATTTATAAGTGTTTAGTTACTTAGTATTTATCATTATACTTTTGATGAAAATTATAGTCCTTCTCCTACCCGTTCGGCTAACGACCCTCCACCAGTCAAGGAAGCGGTGGGTGAGAGTGGACACTCATTAAACTGCCATTTTATAGGCAGTAACCTTATACTCCCTTATAGACCGGCTTCGTGAATGAGGCCTACTAACGGTAAGACTGACTTACTCTTATACATATATATAAATATTAAACGTATAATATTATAATAGTATGAGAGTTGAATTTTAACTTTTAAAATTCTAGGGATTTAACTTGGAATTAAAGTATTCATGGGGGGAAACTTTACAATTTCCAAAACTTGAGGGAAAGTTTTGAACAATTCAAAAAGTTTTGAATTTCATAACATATGAGTTTAATATAGGCTTTTAAAGACTTTAATGAAGAGACTCTTGAACATCCATAACTTCAGGACAAGTTATGGAGTTCATAAAACTATTTATGAGAAAATACTCTTCAAGTTGTGTAACCTATGGATTTAATGAACATTTAACACAAAAAACTTTTGGTTTTCCATAACTTGAGGACAAGTTATGGAATCCATTAAAAAAACACCAAGATCATCAATTCAACTAACAAGCATGTCAAGAAAAACTATGATCCAGATTAAACTCATATGAACAAGACAATTCAAATTAAACAATTTTCATGTAATTAGTCTAACCATTAAAATAATACAAAACATGAATCTATTGACAATTATATTTTGAATTGGATTAGAATGATCATTACCACATCAAAAACAGGTTTATAAGTTCAAAAACAGCTTAGGGTAATGATTCTAGTCCAATTCCAGCCTTAAAAGTCGAAAATTTGCACTCTGGGCCTCCTACTCGTCGAGTGTATGAACCTACTCGACGAGTAGGATGAATTTCTTCATGGACTCGGCGAGTCCATCAGTAGACTTGGCGAGTCCACAGTCCAGACAGCCAGAAAATTGATTTTTTTTTATCAATTTGCATCAAGTATAATTGAAAACATGCCTTGGATCTGATACCATTGATGGTTTTTGTATACTACAACATGCTTATGGTGCATATACAATCCTAAATACCTTGGATCTATGTTTTCACTAATTATACATGCAGATGGTTTCCAAGGCATTAAACCTATAACTAGCATGCATTTGACATAAACCATATAAGATACTAGTTAGAGTTACATACCTTTTATGTTGCTTGAAGTCATGTATTTGGCCTTAAGAGCTTAGCAGCAATAGTTTGGAAGCCTCAAATGAAGTCACAACACATCATAGACAAAGGATGAAACTTGAGAGATGTGCAACCCGAAATTTTCATTCGCGTAAACTCTACAGTCAAACACTTCAAATAAAAGTCAAATACTTTTCTGCTAAATTTTAGCCGATATAAAGTCTGTTTGGGTGTTTTATATTATTTTCGTCAAACGAATAAATAAAACGAAGTATCTTTATAAGTGAAGTGTAGCAATTTAACATGTTAACACCTTAGCTAGGTGTTTACGGCCAAACTTGGGGAGTTTGGGCCGTAAACTCCCTCTTGACCATGAACTCATGCTTAAGGCATGAGTTTACCCTTATTCCCTCACTTCCTCACTTTACACCTTCAAGTTCAAGAACACCCACCACTTTTCTCTCAAGTATCATCACACAATTCTTCAAATCCGCCAAAATGTAAGTGTTTTCCTTCCTAGATTCGTTCATACAACACTTAATCTAGTGTTTATACATCATTTCATCCATGGATTCTTGATTTTTACTTAGATCTTCAAGTGTTCTTCAAAACACCAAGAACACCAAGAACACACACTAGTGTTCTTGGGTCCTAAACACTCTTACAAGCCTCCTATAAGTAAGTACACTCTTCCTAACTAGTTACTTGCTTAGTGTGCTTACTAATCCATGGAAAGAACATCAAAATCCCCAAGAACATATGTGTTTACGGTTCAAGGAGATCTCCCAGAACCGTAAACACCTTCAAATGGTGTTTTGGTGCCCCTAACACTTTCTATAGCTTGGATACTGGACTAGAACCTCGCATGCATGAGCTAGAAACACCAAAACACGAAATGTTGAGGAATACATGAGTTTACAGCCATAAACTCATGGGTTTACGACCGTAAACCCTAGTGTTTACGACCGTAAACTCCCAAGAGTGGTCCAAGGACCGTAAACTCCATTGGTGAACCATTTCGAGCCCTAGCCACTTCCTAAGCCTTTGATTCAAGTCTAACTTACTTCCTTATGTGGTATAAGACCTTAAAACACCCCATGGTACCATTACCGTGAGTTTACGGCTGTAAACTCATGGGGGGATTGGTCCCAGAACAGTAAACCCATATGGTGCTACCATATGGGGAGTAAACTCCAATGTAAGGTCATACGCTCTTTAGATGCAACCCTTAGTACTCCTAGCACTTGTAGCAAAGTGTTTTCATGTATTAGGATGTCTTTACTTGCATAATTAGTTATTAAATGACTAATTAGATACTTAAATGTATCATTACATGTTAAATAGGATCCGCGTGTGTGTTTAAGTCCTCACTTGACACTTAGCATCCTATACCATCCGTTCATCCGAATCACCCACTTCAGGTGAGTTCATACCCCTTAATTAACCTTTTAAATGCTTTTATGGGGGGATACAAGTTAAATCATGATAGTTATCATATCAATCGCATGTGATTAATAACTATCAAACTTCGAATTTACTACACTTTTAGCTATTTTATCAAGTAAACTATTTCAAAATGAATTCCTCGAATGTATTTACACGTTAAACTCTTTATCAAACTTGTTTTCTAAACTACACTTTTCCTTTCAAATCCTGTTATATCGATGTTTCAAACAAAGGTTTTCATGAACTTCAAACTATGTTCCCAATAAGGGATTTCTTATACTTTAAACTGTTTATATCAAACAACTGCTTTTAAATCGTTTTATAAATTGACATCAAGCCATAAATTCTTGTTATTAAACTTTTCTAATGTTTTACAAAACTTCTTTTAAACTTTTATATTATCAAATGCATGCCTCTATATGTATAGTTATATAAGTAATGTTTAAAGGACTTATGACTACTAGCTCGCTTTAATTCCTTTTCCTTGTTTGGATATGGCCTTAGGGCATCGGCTATTTGTCCGAAGGTCGTCTAAATATTAGTTATATATTATGTATACATATATAGACATAAAATTTCTATCAGTCAGCTCAGTACCTTTGGGTAGCAAAAGTATACTTCCATTATTCATATACATATATTACTAGTAACTATTATGGGTATAGTTAGGAGATACTATTTACTATTTCTAGTACAAGGAATCGCACCAGAGTCAGTTCATTCATGAGTCTATACAATTATTTTAAATACTTTAAATAGAATGTGACATACTACTTCTCGATACGACACTTCTTAGTGGTATCACCTTGTAACCAGAGTCTCCTGGAGGGAGAGCGGGCATTATGTGTATAGATCTATACGGGACAGACACTCCCACATCCCGACTTCTAGCTACAGTCCGAGCCGACTAAGCCCAGGGGTGACAAAATGTCACCATACTACGTGTGACCTGGAGGGTCATCCGTTATTCGATCGTCAATCAGCATGGTTACCTACGAGTTCACATTCAACCCTTTATTTATCCAATTAAGAATTAAAGGTCAAAATAGACTTTTCGAGGCGTATTGTTCAATCGATACCACCTGGAGTCTACCCTACTTTCATTCAGACTTTTCGAGGCGTATTGTCCATTCAATACCACCTGGAGTCTATGTTTATTATTCACTTTATAGCCAGCAGTGTCACTGCTGAGGCAAAATAGTTCCCTATTTACAGCTACTTTGTGATTTTATTCACATACATGTTTTAATATAGCTACTTTTGGATAGTAATAGTTATATTAGGGGAAAAAACCTACTTTTTATAGAAGTGCAAATATTCAAAACAGTCGGGTCTTGGTAGAAGACTGCTTTTTATACTAGTAGGAAATATGGGATTTTCTAGGGTTTATCATACTTATACCAAGTTTTCATAAACAATTATAAATCTTCTCTTTATAGTTTTACAAAGCAATGACACTAAAATACTTATGTTCTCACCAGCTTTAAAGCTGATACTCGCTTTCAAAAGAACTTGTATTCTCAGGTCACCAGTAGACAGGTACGATGATCAGGTTTTGAGAAGACGGAGTGGTCAAGACTTGTCTTTTATTTTAATTTCTTATTATCATGCCATAGATTATGAAAGAACACACATGTATTAAAATTCTAATATTAATGCAATGGATGATGTTGTTGCTTGTTTACTACTTTGCATTGTTGTGATACTTTACATGACGTCCTCCGCCCCAGAACGTTTCCGCCGTTCTTGGTTTTGGGGTGTGACAGATTGGTATCAGAGCATTGTTTATAGTGAATTGAGTATATCAACCCGTAAAAGATATACAGACTGTAAATACAATAGGTATTAAAATACTCTGATAAAGAGTTTATACTTTTAAATTACAAAATATTTAATTAAGTATACATGCCTGCATTCATACTAAAATCCATGTCACTAGGACAGAACAAAAGTATTACGATTGTTGGGCAACACAAGTAGACTTAGAGACACATAGTCAAAACTGGGAAGATATAGCCTGATCAACTATATTATCTGAGGGTTGACTAGCATGTGCCTAAGTATGGTTGTGAGGTTGCAACAAGTCTAAAAACTTACCCACAATACCACAATGAGAACAATAAAACATAAACCTAAAATACTATAGGAGTATTTTGTGTTACTATAAATTACTTATGTTCTTATTTCTTATATCCCGTTTCTCGCATAGATAATATGGCTGGATTCCATCCCCACGAAAATTTGTACTTCCCTAACCAAGGTAATGAAGGAGGGTTTGAAGCAGAGCCAGAAAATGATCACCCAATCCCTGTGGGTGACCACCAGGCTGAAGGCTTTGCAGATGGTTCTGACTCCGAGCCTGAAGTTGAGAACCTACCCCCGGTGGCTCCCAATCCAAATCCTAACCCTCGTCCGACTTTTCAAGGCCCGACACCTCCGTGGGTGGAAAGTTTGGAAACATGGAGCCAAGGGCAAGATCAGCCCATGCCATTCATCGGAGACCGAAGTTTTTATGACCTGAGCGAAGGGGGCTCAGCAGACAGAGTCTTGCCAATCCTGGTCCGCAGAGTGGCCCGAAATGAGATTCAAGGCAGGACAGCTCTCCATCAAATCACAGAAGTTGTCACCAATGCGAGAATGCATACCCTCCGCACCATTCGTCTGGAAGATGCTCGTGACAGATCCAGAGTAGACCATGAGACCCTACTTCAAGAGCTAGCTGAAACTCGAGTTGAAGTCATAGAGCTCCTAGTACGCCAAAGGGTGTACGAAAGGTACCTGCTGGATATGGAGCGTCAGCTGGCTGAACTAAGGGTCCACCCAAGGGATAACCATCCCCAGTAGGAGATATTCTACCTTTCTTTCGTTACTTGAAAGAATAGTCTTCCTACGTATGCTACGAGTAGCACTTTTCTATGTAACTACCCCAGTACCGTGAGTACTTTTAGTTAGGCTTTTATGATGTCGAAGCTTTTATACTTCGGATATGATGTAAGACCTACTCCAAGGTCATTTTTCCCAAATGTATTACATCTTAAATGTCAATGATATTGACAGTCGGCTAAATTCTGTGCCGATCCTTGTTCAAATACTTTCGTTTTGCTATCATTAGAATCCTATCTAAACCCTCACTTCGTCGGATTAATGAGCTACGGTGAATTAGCTCAAGGATTTCTTCCAATCCTTGTCAAAGGCTTGGATAGCAACTGTCTTATAACCATTCTAAGAACTTACTTCTACTCTTTACTAGGATTGCATCATAGGGATGTAGGTCAAAGCCTCGAGAACTTACTCCTATTCTTTCATGAATAGTCGAAATACATCTAGGTTCAAACATCATCACTCACGAACTCATTTTCTTTTGTAATAACAGAATCATGTCGTCACCCAGAGATAACCAGCCGAGCAACGAAACCCCTATCCTTCATATCGACGCCGCTACATTCCAAGCCGCGGTAACAGCTGCAGTGACAGCTGTCCTTGCAAACCTCAACGCTAACAACGCAAGTAAGGCTAGCAAGGGGGTTGACCATTCCGATCGTTGTATCAACTCGGGAAACCAACAAATGATAACAGTCAGGGACTTGCAAAGTCGTAAAACCGAGAAGAAGAAACGAAGGCGCCAAGCCCAAAAGGAGCGCAAGCGATCCCAAAGACTTGCCATCCCACAGCAACAAGTGGCAACCCCTGCCATTTCAGCGTCGATCAGACCGTACGAGGGAAAACTCCCGAAGTGTGACAAGTGTAGCTTTCATCATAATGGGGCTTGCCATGCAATGCAATGCTACAATTGCCACAAAATAGGGCACCATGCTCGTAGCTGTGGAGCACCGACACGACCCATCACTCAAGCCCCTGACATCGGAGACAACCAGGCTTACTATGGTGGTGGTGAAACCGGACGTTATAAAAGGAAATGTTCAAAGTGGATGAACAAAGAACACACCCGTGTCCACATAAATCTGACTCGACATATCACTTCCACCACCGATGTTAGTACTAGCCAGATATGCCACCAATGCGGTGAGATAGGGCACCTCAAGAAGGATTGTCCAATAACAAAGAACTCCGGCGCAAACGGGAAGATACTAAGGATCACCGCCGCGGGAGAGGCTACTCCGGACCCACGTTAAAGTAGTTAAGGCGTTTCGTTGTAATAGACTCTTAAACTGTTTAAAACTAGTGCAACTCGAGTCTTATCTTTTGCGAGATCCCGTCAGTCAAAGGGACCCACGTGCTGCGTATACTTGTCTTTTGTAGTATACCTTGTTCGCAGCAGTAGTCTTGTAGTTAATCTGAAGTACTGTAACTCTGTTAAAAGTTGCACTGTTGTCTTTTGTCTGTAACACCTTTATGATTTAATCTAATGCCTTTATTTACCAAGTGAGTCCGATACTATCAGATCACTTGAGTCAATTCGACCCTCACAATACCAGTTCGTGCGTGCATCTCTTTCTCCGTAATCGCCTTTCTAGCAAGGCCGTCATTCCGGAACTCCGAGGTACTCATGCATAGGGTACCTTATGCTCCGTATCCTTCCCGAAGAAACCTCAGCAAACCTCCCCGGAATACCACTCGTACAGTACGTCAAGTTCAATCCAAAGACCCTTACGGTTGATTTATCGCTGAAGAATGTATACACATGGGTGGTATATAATCAAGGTTCTAAAGGTTTAGAATTGATGATTCCGCTTTAACTTCTTTTCCTTGTTTGGATGTGAGCTTAAGGAAGAATCATTTATTCGACTGCCTTTTCTATCTTAATTATATATGACTCGTATACACGAAGAAGTGATTGATGAACCAAATATGACTTCCGATAGGAACTTTAGGACGGAGACTGCCCAAGCTTACGAGTGACCGTACTGCCAAGCGGATAAACTTAGAATCCAATTAAATGCCTCCTCGCCGATCGAGACAATAGATTCAGATAGAATAGAAAACTCCCAGGATTTACCTTCGCAACGTCAAATCAAACTTAGGATCAACTTAGTTCCAGGGACTACCCCAGTAGCCAAACCTCCCTATCGCCTAGCACCTGCATCGAGGCAAGAACTGTCTGATCAACTTAACGAACCGCTCAGCAAGGGCTTTATAAGACCAAGCTTCTCACCCTGGGGAAACTCCGGTCTGGTTCGTCAAAAAGGAAAGACTGATCACTTCGTTTATGCATCAATAACAGGAAGCTCAACAAGCTAACCATCAAGAATCATTACCCTTTTGCCTATCATAAACGAATTATTTGATCGACAGAAAAGCTACGCAGACAAACGGAGGAAACCCTTGGAACTCCAGGTAGGAGACCGAGTCCCCTTGAAAGTCTCACCCTGGAAGGACTTGATATGCTTTGGAAAGCGTGGAAAGTTAAATCCAAGATACATAGGGCCTTTCAAGATTCTCGCTAAAATCGGCCCCGTAGTTGACAAACTCAACTTACCCGCGAACTCAGTAACGTACATCCAACCTTCCACGTCTCTAACTTGAAAAAGTGCCTATCCGACGATACTCTTGTAATCCCACTCGACGAGATCGAGATCAACGAGAGCCCCAACTTCGTGGAAGAACCTGTAGAGATCATGGACCGAGAGGTTAAACGAACGAAACAAAACCGCATCCTAATCGTGAAGGTTCACTGGGACGCCAAGCGAGGACCGGAATTCACTTGGGAGCGACAGGATCAGTTTAAGTTGGAATATCCCCATCTTCTTACTTAGTTATTTTGTAATAACTTAGCCGCTTGAACTCTAATTTCGGGACGAAATTCCCTCTAACGGGGGGATGATGTGACAACCCGAAATTTTCATTCGCGTAAACTCTACAGTCAAACACTTCAAATAAAAGTCAAATACGTTTCTGCTAAATTTTAGCCGGTATAAAGTCCGTTTGGGTGTTTTATTTTATTTTCGTCAAACGAATAAATAAAAGGAAGTATTGTTATAAGTGAAGTGTAGCAATTTAACATTTTAACACCTTAGCTAGGTGTTACGACCAAACTTGGGGAGTTTGGGCCGTAAACTCCCTCTTGACCATGAACTCATGCTTAAGGCATAAGTTTACCCTTATTCCCTCACTTCCTCACTTTACACCTTCAAGTTCAAGAACACCCACCACTTTTCTCTCAAGTATCATCACACACTTCTTCAAATCCGCCAAAATGTAAGTGTTTTCCTTCCTAGATTCGTTCATACAACACTTAATCTAGTGTTTATACATCATTTCATCCATGGATTCTTGATTTTTACTTAGATCTTCAAGTGTTCTTCAAAACACCAAGAACACACACTAGTGTTCTTAGGTCCTAAACACTCTTACAAGCCTCCTATAAGTAAGTACACTCTTCCTAACTAGTTACTTGCTTAGTGTGCTTGCTAATCCATGGAAAGAACATCAAAATCCCCAAGAACATATGTGTTTACGGTTCAAGGAGATCTCCTAGAACCGTAAACACCTTCAAATGGTGTTTTGGTGCCCCTAACACTTTCTATAGCATGGATACTGGACTAGAACCTCGCATGCATGAGCTAGAAAAAGCAAAACACGAAATGTTGAGGAATACATGAGTTTACGGCCGTAAACTCATGGGTTTACGACCGTAAACCCTAGTGTTTACGACCGTAAACTCCCAAGAGTGGTCCAAGGACCGTAAACTCTATTGGTGAACCATTTCGAGCCCTAGCCACTTCCTAAGCCTTTGATTCAAGTCTAACTTACTTCCTTGTGTGGTATAAGACCTTAAAACACCCCATGGTACCATTACCATGAGTTTACGGCCATAAACTCATGGGGGGAATGGTCCCAGAACCGTAAACCCATATGGTGCTACCATATGGGGAGTAAACTCCAATGGGAGGTCATACTCTCTTTAGATGCAACCCTTAGTACTCCTAGCACTTGTAGCAAAGTGTTTTCACGTATTAGGATGTCTTTACTTGCATAATTAGTTATTAAATGACTAATTAGATACTTAAATGTATCATTACATGTTAAATAGGATCCGCGTGTGTGTTCAAGTCCTCACTTGACACTTAGCATCCTATACCATCCGTTCATCCGAATCACCCACTTCAGGTGAGTTCATACCCCTTAATTAACCTTTTAAATGCTTTTATGGGGGGGATACAAGTTAAATCATGATAGTTATCATATCAATCGCATGTGATTAATAACTATCAAACTATGAATTTACTACACTTTTAGCAGTTTTATCAAGTAAACTACTTCAAAATGAATTCCTCGAATGTATTTACACGTTAAACTCTTTATCAAACTTGTTTTCTAAACTACACTTTTCCTTTCAAATCCTGTTATATCGATGTTTCAAACAAAGGTTTTCATGAACTTCAAACTATGTTCCCAATAAGGGATTTCTTATACTTTAAACTATTTATATCAAACAACTGCTTTTAAATCGTTTTATAAATTGACATCAAGTCATAAATTCTTGTTATTAAACTTTTCTAATGTTATACAAAACTTCTTTTAAACTTTTATATTATCAAATGCATGCCTCTATATGTATAGTTATATAAGTAATGTTTAAAGGACTTAGGACTACTAGCTCGCTTTAATTCCTTTTCCTTGTTTGGATGTGGCCTTAGGGCATCGGCTATTTGTCCGAAGGTCGTCTAAATATTAGTTATATATTATGTATACATATATAGACATAAAAGTTCTATCGGTCAGTTCAGTACCTTTGGGTAGCAAAAGTATACTTCCATTATTCATATACATATATTACTAGTAACTATTATGGGTATAGTTAGGAGACACTATTTACTATTTCTAGTACAAGGAATCACACCAGAGTCAGTTCATTCATGAGTCTATACAATTATTTTAAATACTTTAAATAGAATGTGACATACTACTTCTCGATACGACACTTCTTAGTGGTATCACCTTGTAACCAGAGTCTCCTGGAGGGAGAGCGGGCATTATGTGTATAGATCTATACGGGACAGACACTCCCACATCCCGACTGCTAGCTACAGTCCGAGACGACTAGGCCCAGGGGTGACAAAATGTCACCATACTACGTGTGAGCTGGAGGGTCATCAGTTATTCGATCGTCAATCAGCATGGTTACCTACGAGTTCACATTCAACCCTTTATTTATCCAATTAAGAATTAAAGGTCAAAATAGACTTTTCGAGGCGTATTGTTCAATCGATGCCACCTGGAGTCTACCCTACTTTCATTCAGACTTTTCGAGGCGTATTGTCCATTCGATACCACCTGGAGTCTATGTTTATTATTCACTTTATAGCCAACAGTGTCACTGTTGAGGCAAAATAGTATTTTCCCTATTTACAGCTACTTTGTGATTTTATTCACATACATGTTTTAATATAGCTACTTTTGGATAGTAATAGTTATATTAGGGGGAAAAACCTACTTTTTATAGAAGTGCAAATATTCAAAACAGTCGGGTCTTGGTAGAAGACTGCTTTTTATACTAGTAGGAAATATGGGATTTTCTAGGGTTTATCATACTTATACCAAGTTTTCATAAACAATTATAAATCTTCTCTTTACAGTTTTACAAAGCAATGACACTAAAATACTTATGTTCTCACCAGCTTTAAAGTTGATACTCGCTTTCAAAATAACTTGTATTCTCAGGTCACCAGTAGACAGGTACGATGATCAGGTTTTGAGAAGTCAGAGCGGTCAAGACTTGTCTTTTATTTCAATTTCTTATTATCATGCCATAGATTATGAAAGAACACACATGTATTAAAATTCTAATATTAATGCAATGGATGATGTTGTTGCTTGTTTACTACTTTGCATTGTTGTGATACTTTACATGACGTCCTCCGCCCGAGAACGTTTCCGCCGTTCTTGGTTTTGGGGTGTGACAAGAGAGAATTCATACACACCAAAACCGTCCATATCCTCCAAGAATACATTAGTGGTGATTTTGGCTATGAAATAACATATTTATATGTAGGATTCCAAGGGTCATGGGTATAACCCAAATCCATACCCATGGGTGTTATGATCCATGGTTCATGTGGCCCAACTCTTTATGTATCCATACATAAACTTGGTCCAACATGGATCATAAGACCAACTCATATAAATATAACTAATTACCATAATTAGTCCCTATAGATTTATTAGTCTCTTTTGATCACTAAATTAATTCCAAATTAATTCTTGATCAATACTAATTAAAACATATGATTTCATATTAATATATTAGAACTTATAATATATTAATAAACCATATAACATTCTCTCAAGAGTCTATGCTAACAAATTGTCCTAATGATATGCAACCCAAATGGACCATGCTACTTTCGGGTCGAGTACATACCAATAATAGTTATGGGTTTAGACATCTAATCCAAGATTTATCTCGTTATCTATTGACTCTTTCCATTTGGCAGCCTTAGTCCCTTCCATCGCTTCCTTGTAGTTAGCTGGCTCCTCCAAATTTACCATTGTTTGATCACTGATAAACGTATCACCATCTAACGTTATATGGAAACCATATAACGTTGGATGCATGCTAACTCTACTGGAACGACGAAGAGGTAATGAATTGTCAACCAGTATAACTGGAATTTCTTCCTCTGGTTGAATGCTAGTATCATGCAAGGTTCAATCATTGGTTAACTCTTGAATTTCTTCAAGGTCAATTGTGCTCCTACTGTACTCTTTGAATATCAGCTCTCTCTCACGAAAGACTCCTCTTCGGGCTACAAAGACCTCATTTTCACTAGGTCTCTAGAAAAAGTATCCAAAAGACTTTTGTGAGTAACCAATGAAAATACATCTCTCACTTCTAGGTTCTAGCTTGTCGTGAGTCTCTCGTCTAACGAAAGCTTCACAACCCCAAACTTTGATATGTGCTAACGAGGGAACTTCCCCTGTCCACATCACGTAAGGTGTTTTCACAACCTTCTTAGTAGGGACAAGATTGAGGATGTGAGAGACTGTCTCTAAGGCATACCCCCAGAAAGAGATAGGAAGAGTAGCTCGACTCATCATGCAACGACCCATGTCTAAAATGGTTCGATTGCGCCTCTCAGCCACACCATTAAGTTGTGGTGTCCTAGAAGGATTCAATTGCAAAACTATTCCACATTCCTTGAGGTAGTCATGTAGCTCGATACTAAGATACTCTCCTCCTCTATCACATCATAGCATCTTTATCTTCATGCCTAATTGATTCCCGACTTCATGTTTAAACTTTTTGAACTTTTCAAAGGTTTCTGATTTATGTTTGATCAAGTAGATATAACCATACCCACTATAATCATCCGTAAATGTTACAAAAAACCAATTAGCATCTCTTGTGGTGGATCTGAAGTGTCCACACACATCCGTGTGTATGAGGTCCAACAAACCTTCACCTCTTTCACAAGATCCAGTGAAAGGTTATTCTGTCATCTGGCCCAAAAGACATCACATTCATCATCTGACCTTAAGTCAAATTATTCCAATACTTCATCCTTTTGGGGTTGGGTGATGCGCTTCTTGTTAATGTTCCTAAGACAACAATGCCACAAGCATGCCTTGTCTAAACCATTAGATGAATACATATGAAATACACTATTGTCTAAGCTATCAACACAAGTCACTGTTTCATACAAACCATTACAAGGTAAAGCATCAAATATAAAAATACCATTTTTATAAACTAAAATTTGAATCATTCAAATCATTAAAGGAGTAACGAAAACCTTGTCTGAACAATTCATGAAATGAAATAATGTTCCACGTCATTTCTGACGAATAGCAACAATCTATCAAATCTAAAATAACATCACTACTAAGCATAAGATTATAAGTCCCAATATTGGTAACAGAAGAAGATCATCTATTCCCCATGATCAGATTCATCCTCCCATGTTCCACCTCTTCGCTTTCTTTTAGTCCATGCAAATTAGAACAAATTTGAAAACCATTATCCTGTATCAAGGACCCAAGAACGATTAGATTGTGAGTTATTAGTTTGAGTAGTATATATAACTGTTAACGGTTGCTTCACCTTGCTATAATTGATGTCTTGCCACTACTTGGGGCAGCTCCTCTTCCAATGGACCTTGTCATTGAAATAGTAACAAGTGGCCTCTTTGGGGTCACTAACAACAGGAATGTCTGAGTTGGGCCTCACCTTTGGCCCATTTCTATAATACCCAACATGGGCCTTGTTCTTCTAGTTAGTTTTAGGAGCAACCTTCCTCTTCTTCCATTTGCTTTGCCCAATGGCGAGAAAGGGAGCATTAGTGGAAGGGGCTAGATTCTTTCCCTTCATTCCCGGCTCAACAGTCTGTAGCAAGTTATGGAGTTGGGCCAATGCGATTTCTGTGTTCAAATGACAGGCCAATATAAATTGATAATAACAACTTGGCAAGTAGTTCGAGACCATGTCAATGGCCAACTCCTCCTCGAACTGCACTTTGAGCCTACCAAGGCATTCCACATACCTTTGCATTCTCTGCACGAGGTTGCATACAGACTCTCCATCTTTCATCGTGCAAGCCATGAGAGCTTTGACCACTTCATATTTCTCTTGACGATCTCTCTTGTGGTACTTTTCCACAAGGTCATTGTTCATCTCATATGGCCAATAGTCCTCATAGAACCTTTGCAATTCGGAAGCCATGATAGCGACCATGATGCAATAAACTTTTGTTACATCATCATAGTGTTTCTTGTAGGAGGCTAGTTGTTATGGAGTAGCAATGACTTTGTTGATTTCAACAAGTTACTTTCAAGGATATACTCTTTTCCCTAGAATCAAAGAGCCATCTTTATGTTTCACATCCAATCGTTGTAGTTGGTGCCATCAAATGTCACATTGGACACGATCGAGAGTAGGGAGAAACCCGAGTTGTGGGTAGACGATGAAGAGGCAAAAGCATCACCAAGAGTAGACATCTATAGAGAAAAAGAATAATTTTAGTTAGACGACAATAATCCTTAATATTTTAACCCATAATTATTACTAAGAAGAGGGATGTCGTAATCTTATTGCGAATTTATAAAGGTAGGTAAGAGAAATTTACGAATTTCGATCAAAATGAAATTCCTAGATCTTTTGAGATTCCTTGAATCTATCATGGCATGTTTAATCTCAAATCATGATCTTCTATTTGAGACTGGGATACCGAGGATCACAAACAAGATGTGAATAACCATACAAATATGCTTGGCACTCTCGATGTCATTTATCATATCCAATTAATGCGTCGGTTAACCAAACGCGCTCCATTAACAATGTTAACTTTCAAGATGCTCATTATTATTCTTTATAGTCACTATTAGTGTGTCGGTTAACCACACACACTCCACAAACTACTATTAAAGTATAATATACAATTTTATGGATTAGCATACTTTTCACATTTTTCCTAAAGGAACTAAGAGTGAGATTTTATAAAAATGGTTTAGTTACTTTATATCATTATACTTATTAGTGAGATTACGTCCTATCAAACTCGTTCGGCTAACGACCCTCCACCATACAACATAGTGGTGGGTAATAATGGATAACCAGTGACAGTCATTTTATAGGTCGCTTCCTTAAACTCCCCTTATAATACGACCTCGTGAATGAGGCGTACTAGCGATTTGAATGACTTGGCATATACATATACTATATTTTAATCTTTATCTTTTAATTAATCAAATAATTAAATGTACATAAAACATCAGGATAATTCACAAATTCAAGATAAGGATATCTGATTACAAAGATAATTATTCAGCTTTACACAATTAAAAAACATTATCTAAAGTAATTACCCTAATCAAATTTTGAATTAAGCAAAACAATTTTCGCTGATCTGAAGGTTCACCACGTCGTGGCGGACAGAACGAAGAAAAAAGCGAATTCGAAGATCTCCACATCATGGCGGAAGAACACCACAAAGTGGTGCTGCAACAGAATGACGATTTTACTTTCCTCCAATTCGGGTTTTGTTCAAGTTCAAGCAATGTACATTCAATTGTTAGACAACCATACGCTCTTATACCACTGATGGATTTTACATGCAATAATACGGATAAATCCATATACACTTAAGGGTACATGCAACATATTAGATCTAGTCATCACTATATTGAACTAACATTTTATTGAACAACAAGAACCCTATACCATAGGTAATTTCGAAATTCATAGAAGAATACATACATTTTTAATTGTTTTATTAAACAATCCTTCTCAAAAAAAATCTTAGAAGCCAGCACCAGAAATCTCGTGCCTCTGATGGTTCACACCCAACCCTAGCAACTAGGATACTTCAAGAGAGGATAGGGGATTTTCGATTGGATCTTAACTAGGAATTAATGGTCGAAAATTGTAAGCTATGAGATCCTATATATAGTTGTTAGGAAAACCATATATAAGCCTTACTTGATTAACATAATAATATCTTAAATCCGGTAATTATCTGGTTTCCTAATTATCTTCAAGGAATATTCTAGAACCATCAGGAAGCCTCATATTTTAGGCCTACCTTGGATTATTCTAGAATCCCTCTCTTGTTCAACTATTGAACAGTTACAACTTAGGTCGTTGCACTTTTAATTAATCAAATTAATCCCAAAATTAATTCTTATTAAATTCTGACAAATTCTTAATTAAATAATAATATTTCTAATTAATATATTATTTTCATTATATATTCATAAATCCATTTATTGCTATTTATTAATCAAATAATAAATCAATAAATCAGTATCTCTCTCTAAAAGTTGTCATATTTAATTACTAGGTTTGAGGTCAACCCAAAAGAACTTTGCTAATAGTTCAATTATATATATATATATATATATATATATATATATATATATATACTAATTCAGTAATTGGCTTAGACACCTAATCCAATAGTAAGCGTAGAGAGTTTTAAAAATAACCTCACTATGAATAAAAAAACCTCCTTAAGCTTCTACATTAGAGTGGGTGAACCTAATCATAGTAAGACTGACAATATCAATATTAAACATGCGAGGATGCATGTTGTAAATCTCTTATACATATAATAGATACTTTTCTAACATACATATATGGGTAAATTTACAGCTCTTTAAATTTGGTTGTCTATTATTAATTCTAATTAAACTATGAGGACGGAATATTAACCATTATCATTTAATGAAGGTTTAATATTCAAGATCATAAATCTCAACTATAAACAATATTAAATTAATTTCAACTATTCTAATTTAAATCACTATTTAAATAATACTAAATTAATATAAGAATAAATATTAAAATTTAAAACTATTATTAAATAATATTTATCCCAATCCAAATTTAAAATAATTTAAACAAGGTAATTATTTATATTTGAAAACCTTCTAGTTTGAATTTTAAAAGGAAACCAAAAACCTTAATCTGGCGGGGGGCGCCATAGCCAGAAGGAGCTCCATCCTTCCTGCAATTAGCGGGTTTTCATAGTTTCAAATATCAGCTTCTAATTCCAATTGCAAACAAGTTTTATCAAATCAAACGGATTATAGAGTGCAAGTAATAATGAACTAAGACTTGGATACCACTATGAGGGTTTCCTTGTATCTAAACATATTTTCATGGAAACAGAAACATAATAGCATTCTATATGTCCATGCAACCTAAAGATCTATGTTTAATGCTATTACTGATATCCTATGAGAATATAAAACAAAGGAAGAACTACATACCTCTTTTGTAGCTAACAACCTTGAAGCTTGCTATCTTGTGCGTGCAACCTTGTTTGAATGAAAGGATCCAATCTAGAATCTCTCTCTTGGTTCACACCCTACGAAATCAAAAGAGCAGAATAAAACAAGTAGGAGGAGCACAAAATCACTATGAATTTGTCCACTATAAGGGAGGGAGAAGGATGGCGAAGAGTCAAGCCAATGAGAAAGGAAGAATGACATCCTTAAGGCCCTATTTATAGCCTTGTATTCCTTCCTAGGTTTTGTTCTCCATACCATAAGGGATTTTGTAAATTTTGAAATCTCTCCTTATCTAATAGGAGATTTTGTCCAACCCTAATCCATTAAGGGTTTCTAGAATATTCCTGATTAACCAACTATAGATTAATTAGCATTCAACCCTTTAAATAATTAAACTATTTAATTAATTCCCAAAACATTTTCAAATTAGTTTCTAATTAGTTATTAAAACATGCTAATTAATAAACTAATTTCTCCTTTATTTATTTTACTTAATTTGAGTCTTGAGTGCAACCCAAGAGGACCTTGCTATTATTATAAATATTACCAAGTGTTAATGACCTTGGATACTCCTTCCAACATATATATGGATCATCTACGTTTCTCAAAATTCAAACTCTTGAATTCTCTTATTGAAAGAAAGATTCTAATAGCTTCCACTAGCTTTGACATATATATACATATATATATATATATATGGGTCATCTTCATTTCTGGACATTCAAGTTCCTTGAAGTCTCTCATTGAAACAAAGATTTAAATTAAGAGATGCTCGTCGGTCCATAAGGAAATTCATAATCTTCCACATCCTTCAGAACCTATCTTGGTTTGATTATGTGTTTGTTCCTATCCGTTTATCATCTACTTGAATATCTACTCATAATTACGGTTTTAATGCCAAGTGTTTAATCAACCAAGTTTCAAACATACATGAAAAAAATCTCGGTCTCCTTGTCCTCTTTCCATCTTGTAGCGTTTAAGTCCTGTCATTGCTTCTGATAACTGGTATACTCTGATTGTTATATACCAGTAAATCATTTACCTCAATAATATAAACTCTATATAACTAGGTGTATGACGTCCACTATCAGATCTATAGGGAAGAGGTGGAGGTATGTCAGTTTCCCCAGTAGCTATTTAAACTTCGAATTAAATGATAGGGCCAACTTTAGGTTCTTTGTTGGTTGACTACTGAATTTTATTAAGATCAGTATGGCTCCCTCTAGACCTTTTTCTATACCAGCTCCCACTTTTGGAAGACTTCCTTCTCGAGAAACAAACACTTTTTTCTTAATGGTTTTCATAAACAACTAACCAAAAGGCTTGTTTGGTTGACCAACGAGATAACACATCTCTATTATATGTTCTATATTGTTGAGCGCTTCGTGATGTATGTAAGCCTTATAATCATAGATTTCTATATGTGATAGTGATGAGTGAATCCTACTTCATATATCATAGAGTGTTTCATTAACCTTCTTATTTGGTACAAGACCAAAGGACTTCTCGTAATACCATTCGTGGTACAGTCCATGATATGTTAGTAAGCATAGTATGAATCATCTAGTACAAAATCAATTAATGAATTGTTTTTGTATTGAACTAACACAGTTTGCAACAATGTTCTAGGTGGACACAGCTCGTGAAACTCTTTCACAATGTCATAGATGATGGATAAAGTTTGGATTGAGATGTTCACTGACCCTATTGGACCTGAGTATTTTATCATATTATCCGGTTGATTTTTAAGGTCTTACTATGTATTGTGTTTAATCTAAATGGTCTATTTGTGTGAACTAATTCTAACAGATATTTACATCACCTAGTGAAGTCTTCATCATATTTGCATCAATTATCAAGTAAACAAGCCTAGGCTCTGATACCACTGAAGGGTTTTGAGCATTCTAACACTCCTATGGTGTACATGCAACCCTAGAAACCTTAGATCTATGTTTGACTAAGATACAAGCAAATAATTATTTTTCCAAGGTTCTTATCCTAACTAGCATGGCATGGGGTACTTGAATCAAATAAAGCTAGTAGAATTACTTACCTTGTAGTAGTAGTTTATTGCTTGGAGTTTGAGAGCCTAGCACCAATAATGTGGATGCCTCAAATGGAAGTCACAAATCACCACAAACTTGGAAACTTGAGAGAATAGTCACAGCCTACTTGAAATCAGCCCTCTTAGTTTACACACATCAACTAGTGCAATTTCAAGAACCAAAGCCTCCTTTATATAGTGTGGTGGATTAGGGTTACATCCATGTAAACCCTAATACCCATGTCTTTTCATTTGCATGAGATCCATGGGTTAAAGCTCCATGGAGTATCCATGGACTTTCCATGCAAGCCTAGCCCATTCCAAATAAGCATAAGCCCACACTATATAAATACAAGAGCCCATATTTAATTAGTCATACTTTTGATCTCTAAATTAATTCTAAATTAATTACAGATCAACACTAATTAAATAATATGATTTTATATTAATATATTAGAACTTATAATATATTAATAAATCATAACTTATACTATTCTCAAAAGATTATCCGTAAATTGTTTGGGTGAAGTGCAACCCAAATGGACCATGCCGGGTCGGGTCAAGTACATACCAAATATAGTGATGGACTTAGACACTATCTCCAACAGTCTCCCACTTGGATAAGTCTAATAACTATAGTTGGAAGTATGACTTCAGGAACCGATCAACAATCGTAGCTCTTAAAACTCTGTTGAACTATGAAGCACCATTTTAGATAAGTGATCATATAATCATCTGCTCTAGATATCAGCCAGACAAATACATGGAACATGGTCTTGCTTATTGTCCAACATTTGTTTCCCGATTTCTGATTTGTTTGACATAGAACTTAACTGAACACATCAATTTAGTTCTGAACGGGCGCGGTACATAGGTCAAAACAAAATCATCGAGGGGCCCATATATCGCTTCTAATCCTAGAAGGAACAGATAAACTTTGACTCATATGTTTGCTCTACTACTTGTTGAATTACACACAAAGGCACGGTTTATAACATCGAGTTACCAATGTGTGACAGTTGTCAAAATTCGAGTCGGTTTTAGATTTGACTAAACTTAGTTGCACATATAGGCACTACACATACGACTTAGTAACTAGAAGCTAAGTTATAACCTACTAGAAACTTGGAAACAATTAGAATCAATGGATAGTGTGCATAGATTTCACATTGATATGTGAATTCTATAACTACTTAACTGTAGAGACTATCCATATTCGGGTCATTCTTTGACTCGAACACCTTTTCATGAATCATATACACACATCATGCACTTGACCTAGTGGTAGAAATGAGGTCCTAGTCTCGTTGGAACTTAAGTTAGAGTTGAAAACTAGGACTAGTATACTTGATTCCTCAGTTTCGCTTGAATCTCGAAACCACTACATAGAATGCCAATAAATCGATAAAAATAAATTACAAACATTATTTTTAACTAGAAAAGAGTTATGAAACTCTAACATAAATTGAAATCTCAAATAATTCAATTTATCTTGATATCCAAATATTTATTAAATCTCAAGACCCTAAAAACCCTAAATGCCCTAAAAACTCACATTTATAAACTTTAACCTTAAAAATTCTATAAAATAATTATGAAGCTTCTAATATTATCTTAAATAATCAAAATTATGAAAATGAATTCAAGGAAAATAAATTTTAAACTATCAACATTTATTCCTAATTAACAAGTTAAATCAATAATTTAATAAAACAAATCATGGCTTAATTCACACTTTATAAAAAAATGGGAAAATTTATAAAAATTGAGGCAAATTTATATAAAGTAAATGGAAGAGGTGGGGAGTCTCTCTCCTCATTGAAAATTCGGATCTCCCTCCCCATATCTCTCCTCTTCCCAACACAAAATCAATCTTCTTCTCTCTCACACTCCATCTTCCCTCATTCTCTCTCACACTCTCACACACATTTTCTCTCTTCCTCCCTCTATGAACCATAAAATTTTATAGCAAACAAGTCCAAGAACACTCATGATGCTCAAAATCTTCATCATCTAGTGGTGTTCATTAAGGTAAAACACGATTTCCTTTCATTTTCCTCCATGTTTTCAAGGTTTTTCTTGCATTTCCTTCTTCTTCTACACCTTTCTCTTAGAAAATATGTGTGCATGTTCATTCACTTCAGTTTTGATGATGATGGTGGTAGGATTTCACCCAAAAAAAACATGCATGTTGTAAATGATGAAATCCAAGGACCTAAACCTAAGTCAAGATCATGAAAATGCACTTTTCTACAAGTTTTGGTGGAAAATCACCACATGCACTCTAAGTTTTCTTTCAAAAACGATTTTTGAACATTTCAAACTCATGAATGGTCTTCAAACAAACATGCATGTGATGATCTTCAAGCTTAGATGCTAGATCATCAAAGTATGTTGTTAAAAGCTTTCAAATATGTTCATGAAGGATTTATTTCCAAATAAATATCTAAAACTCCTTTTCTGACCAAATCCGATTTTTCCCAGATTCCCATCAACAAAATGAGATGTTCAACAAATTTTCAGAAAATAATTCATTTGTCTCGAATTATTATAATTGTTGAAATAAAATAGGGCAATAAATCATATATAATACTTTCTGATGTCTATAAATCCTAGGTAAATTCGTGGATGGCCCCTATGCTAAGAAATGACCCCAAATTAAATTTCATCGGTTTTTGTTACTGTTTAATATGGTTTTGAATTTTCTTTTTGTTTGGCTCCAATAAATCATAAAAGCACTTTAGAGAATCTTAAAATGATATATAACAATTTTCGCAGTTGCTACCAGAGGTATAAGACTCAGAAAAATATTTTCAGAATTTTTCATAATGCATTCCTATTTTTCCCCGATTTTTGTATTTATAATGGCCTAAACATAGAACAAATAGTTCTGCTCATCCAAAATTCATGAAAATTTACCTGAACACCTTGTAGTACATTAGGAGGCTAAATAAAAATTTTGATGATTTTTCTCTTCTGTATACTATTTTTCTCCTATTTTCTAAGATTAAATACACTTGAATACACAAAATCAGATTTCAGTATATAAAAACCACATTTGGTATTTTTCCCAGATTATTTACTCTGTAAATGAAGTGTACAAAATTTTTGGTAATTTACTTTAACTGTTTAATAATTATTATTCAATTAATGATTATTTAAGAGGATTAAAGAAGGAAAAATAGCAACACTAATTGAAAAATATCTTTTATATTTTTCACAGCTTCTATATATGTAAAACAGTGTTACAAAATTTTTGGACAATTTTGGAAACTGTTTTCTATTTATCTCCATTTTATTAGAATAAATGCACAAAAATCATAAAAATTGGATTAAACAGTTTATAAATCCATTTTTATATTTTTCTCAGCTTAAGTATGTGTAATGGCAGTAATATAAGAAGTTTGGAGAATTTTCTTAACTGATTGCTATTTTTCATGAATTTTTATCTATTTAGAGAATTAATTATAAGAAAATTGATTATATATATCTATAAACCATGAAAATTTATCTGGAAGTCTTTTAATGTAGTTAGAACCAAAATCTGAAGTTTGGTAATTTTTATTAACATTTTACTATTTTTCCATGATTTTATGATTATTCAAGGAATTAAATGGTGAAAAATAATTAGACAAATCAAAAAGTCAAGAAAATTTATCTTAAGGTCTTTGACTTCAACTAAAACTGAAATGCAAAGTTTAGGAAAGTTTAGAACTAAATTGATTTAGTTTTTGAATATTTAATCATTGGAATACCTCTTAAAATGTTAAATATTAACATTTCAATAATGGGAATTTTCCACTTAAGTTGTTATATAACAATTGATTCTTTGAAATTTAATTTTCACAGAAAAATGTTTGTAACCTATCAATATTAAACCTTGACACATTATTGGCATAATTCTATTGTAGTAGTAAGTATACTAGTATTAGATTTCAATTTGGGACTCATTAGTGTGTAACGTCGTTGTAGGAAAAACGATAGTGGTACGAGTGGAGCGTAGATCAAGGCACCATTTGCATCATCTCAATGCATTGTGAGTATTCACGCACTCCCCTATTTTCAGTTTTTTTTATGTTTTGGGGTGGAAAAGCATGTCCCGAAAAATTATTTTTTGAATGTTGTATTTAAATTGATTTGTATCAAACATGATTGCTATTTTATTGCTATGTCTCTCTATGTATGTCTATGCAACACGGAACATGAGAACTTATCGTATTAAGGCCCTTCCCTTATCTCTAACCATTAACTCTTTGAGCCAATGGTCATTATGGATAGCGCTATTAGGAATTGACAACTCCTCACTCGCCCTATTGCTGGAGTGCATGATACCATATTCATCTATGGAACGATAAGCATAGATCTTGATAGGGCTTCAGTCATAGGTTTGGTTGAGACTCATTGTTTGCTCATACACATACAAACTCGTTACTTATTATAGCAATAAACTTGTTTATTAATTATAGCAATGAACTTTGTTTCTCATTACAACAACGAACTGTTATTACTGAAAACTTATATACATGTTTTAGCAATGAAATTGTTTGCTCCTTGTAGCAACGAAATTGATTGCTCATTTTAGCAATGAAACTTGTTTACTCGTTTGAGTAACGAACTTTATCTTCCATGAGAATATGAATATTGCATCTTATTTGGGCAACATACCTTATCTCTCATGATGACAAAGAACTTTGTTTTTACAAACTTATTTACTCATTTTAACAATATACTTTTATTATTGGAAACTTTTATCAAAACTTTGATTTCAATTCATGGAACCAGAATTATTTTGTTTATCTGTGAGTACTCACCAACTATTTTTATAGTTGATGCTCGTTTTACATGCTTTTTCAAGAATCATCGAGTAAGTGGCACTTAGGGACACTTCACTTTTAGGAGCATTCGCATGTGTTGTATTTCAATTTACATTGTAATTTCTTTTAAAAGTTGTTCAAACCCATTGTGAATTTGTAATGATTTTTAATACTATGGTTGGTGTTGTCTTTTAACTTTTGCGATGAAACCCTTTGTACTGCCACGCCCTGTGTTTCCGCTTTAGCGGGGTGTGACAGAAAATGGTATCAGAGCCGATGGTTATAGAGAATACCGGTTTTCCTTTGGAAAACCACAACTATAGCCAAAAAATTTCTAAACGTTTTTAAAATATAGAACATACTACTGGTATAACTAATTCGAGTACGCATTATTGGACTTTAATTAAGTATAGCATGGCCAACTATGCTTAATTAAGGAAACTTAATGTGAGGCTTGAAACGGTTATAGTAGAATTATGTTCAAAACGATTTTCAACTTAAACTTTTGAAAAACAAAATTTTTCGGTGTGCGTACGGGCATTGCATATTATAGGCATTCATCTAGATACACTTAGAAACTAAGTGCACTTTTATAACAATGCCTTTATTTAGAAATATTCTTGTCCCTTATCAAGTGCTAGGTTAACCACTTAGGTTATATCACTAGCCACTCTAGGAGCAATGCACTTAGTACTAAGAATGGGTATTCCTCGGTAGCTATTGAATTTAGATGTAAGATTAGTAGCTAGATATACACTAGTAATTATCTTAAGTCGAAACATATACCAATTATTCCTCAATACCTCTTCATCGTCTTCAAGAGTTACAACTAGGAAAAAGCGTTTCGATACCGACACGAATGATAATTGGAGCATCTCGTAAGGAGGTAGATGAGTCACCACTATGTAATCACTTGTATACCATTGGAGAGCATTCCCAATTCGACTCACGAGGAGACACGGAGGTTTAACGCATACGTGAGACCTTATTACTACGCTACGATTTAGATCTATGTTGTTTCCACCTTGAGCTTAAAACATAACATAGGATATCCCTTTGACCTCTATAAAAGGTCGGAAATTACATTGACACTTTAAAACGTCTTTCAAATTTTTTTTTTGTCCTTATCTTGGGGAAAAAGACGCCGGTACTCGCCTTAGACTCGCCTTGTATTCGCCTTAGTATTTAGGTACGATCAGATGCACTAACATACTTATTCCTTACTTCTTAATCTTCCATCGAAAAATTATTTCGCTTCATCGGTTTTATTTATCATCGATAAAATATTTTATAACCACCTCATTCAACTTAGTAGACATTTCCTAACAATTTAAGCCATATTCTCGCTAAAACTCTTTTGACAACTTGCTTTAACTTAATGCCTTTCTTCAAAACTCAATTTAACCAATATTGGTTTTTAACATTGCTATTTCAATTTTATTTCAAATCCATTTCAAATCCATTTCAATGGATAGATGTGTTTTTAAGGGCATATAAACCATTTTAAACCTTGCTTACCATTTTGACATGTTTTCGAAAACTTAGAAACATTTTCTTTTATAAAAGTGTTTAAATTCTATTCTATAAAACTTAGACATATGACATTGAAGTTCATATTACGTGTAAAAGCTTCATCGGATCTTTCGAACCACTTTTGTTTTGACTCTTTTGACCACTTTCTTATTTAGGCTTTGTACTTTACTTAAATGTGTTTTCTTGAAACCTAACATGATATTTTTTTTACAACTTTCTACTCCAAGCGTGATTACAAGGCATGACTAATGCGTACATTTCAAAACACACCTTATTTGTATATTTTATTACAAATTAGTTAAATAATCTGTAAAACTTCTAAAATATAAAGCATTGCAAAACTTATTGTTCACTTTTAAATTTCCAGTGACGCACCTTCAACAATGTATAATTACTCTTCTAAATCTATTGAGTCTTTACCTTATATGTTTTAACTATTATTGAACTCCATTCTAAAAAGTCAAATTGTCAGATTTTCAACTACCATTGTAGTGCTTCTTCTTTTTCACAAATGGAGTTTAACTTAATAGATCACTCATGATTTTTAGCAAACACTTTAAAAGTTCCACATGTCTATTTAATCATCAACATACATCAAATATTGAAGTTTGAAAAATATCTCGACTTGGCTTTAAATCTACCTATACATATTATTCTTAAAATTTTAACGATAGCAATCATTATCGCCGGTACCTTCCTTTTCTATCCCCCGCACTTGATTTCTTGCTCTCCTTCTAATTTTAGATATTGCACACCCACGATAATAACATAATACATTGACTAACTTTGTTTCTGTCTATTTTGCTTCTCATGGTATCATGTTCATACACATACATACTAGAAGTCTATCCTTTCGTTTTGAGCGATTAATACATGTATAGCCGTGAGGAATAATTTTTAGTTAGTCAACTTTGATATATTCAATTACGCCTTTTATCATATACATCTTGTTTTTATTTTGAAATCTCAATAAACTAATGATCCTTATTTACATTTGCCCTTTCGTTCTAAATTCAGAAACTTGATATAAAATGCAATTTTCATTGTATTTTTCCTTATAATTAATACACAAGATGAATACTCTTATGCTTATCATTTTTCTATATTCGAAAATTATATGTGAAGGATATGTTTCCTTATGTTCTTCTTTTCTTTAAATACATCAAAAGTTTTGTATTTTACGATTATCTATTCTCTAAATGATTGTTTTTATAGAAACACTAGACTATGAATGCACTATTTTCAATGATCGATATTTTTACACCTTTCTTAAAATAGTATTTTACTTTGCAATTTTCAGTGAGTTCCTAAACTCTCAAACTTGTTTTCATAAGTATTCTGACTCCTCGTAAACTTGAAATTGTCCTGACTTTGACAATTGGACAATTTCTCAAAAGTTTAATACAAATATTTCTACACAAATTCCTTTAATGACGTCTTAAACCTTTAACCTTAATTAATCTTTATATTATTTCACTACTTTGTTGGATCGCCACACATGTATCTTCATTATCTTGGAATTATTACACATTTTCATAATAGTGAGATTAATTATCATTTATAAACACACATTTTGATAACAATGAGATTTTTATCGCTTCTTAGCACTTAAAATGCTATCTACACAATGTGATTTAATTTATCATAAACTTTCACCGCCTTCATTAGAAACAATGACTCTCTAATTATATATACTCTTCGAATATAGTTCTATTATTGTAAGAGTAACCGTAGTAGTAATTATAGCCTCGGAGATCCTCAATCATTTCGTAATTTATTTTGTGGACGACACTTAAATAGCCTTTACATTTGAGATGTACCAAAACTTTGTTGCCTACCCTTAGTACGTATTTTTAGGAACTTACCCTCGATCGCTTCCCTTTCATTCGTGCTACCCCTTCTTATTTCGAAATATATCTTTTCCAGAGGTAATAGCTAACCCGGAAGTGAACAAATTGTTCCTAATCTCTTCTTTACTAGGCGGCGAATTTACACTTAGTGCTAATTTAGAATGCGACTTAAGCATCAATGCGGATTTAACGCTCAGTGCAGTTGGTGCTTCAGCAAAACTTCTACCGCTCTCTTAATTCAGATAATATCTAACTAGATGATCTTTTTCGAATAGGTCGCTATGGTTGGATCATGATTCCACGACCCAAATTTTTCATAATCTAGACGAAAGAACTCGAATTAAGGAAACACTAACTTGACTATAGCAAAAGAATTGGGCTCTTCCTTTGAGGAAATAAACCCAAAATAATCAAAGAACACTTCAAGTCACCACCTCCCGAACGATACAATTGTATTCGGCTGAGTTCTAATAGAATACGTCACGAATTTAATATCGGGACGAAATTCTTTCAACAGGGGGAGACTGTGACAGTCGTCAAAATTCGAGTCGATTTTAGATTTGACTAAACTTAGTTGCACATATAGGCACTACACATACTAGACTTAGTAACTAGAAGCTAAGTTATAACCTACTAGAAACTTGGAAACAATTAGAATCAATGGATAGTGTGCATAGATTTCACATTGATATGTGAATTCTATAACTACTTAACTGTAGAGACTATCCATATTCGGGTCATTCTTTGACTCGAACACCTTTTCATGAATCATATACACGCATCATGCACTTGACCTAGTGGTAGAAATGAGGTCCTAGTCTCGTTGGAACTTAAGTTAGAGTTGAAAACTAGGACTAGTATACTTGATTCCTCAATTTCGCTTGAATCTCGAAACCACTACATAAAATGCCAATAAATCGATAAAAATAAATTACAAACATTATTTTGAACTAGAAAAGAGTTATGAAACTCTAACATAAATTGAAATCTCAAATAATTCAATTTATCTTGATATCCAAATATTTATTAAATCTCACGACCCTAAAAACCCTAAATACCCTAAAAACTCACATTTATAAACTTTAACCTTAAAAATTCTATTAAATAATTATGAAGCTTCTAATATTATCTTATAATAATCAAAATTATGAAAATGAATTCAAGGAAAATAAATTTTAAACTATCAACATTTATTCCTAATTAACAAGTTAAATCAATAATTTAATAAAACAAATCATGGCTTAATTCACACTTTATAAAAAAATGGGAAAATTTATAAAAATTGAGGCAAATTTATATAAAGTAAATGGAAGAGGTGGGGAGTCTCTCTCCTCATTGAAAATTAGGATCTCCCTCCCCATATCTCTCCTCTTCCCAACACAAAATCATTATTCTTCTCTCTCACACTCCATCTTCCCTCATTCTCTCTCATTTCTCTCTCACACTCTCACACACATTTTCTCTCTTCCTCCCTCTATGAACCATAAAATTTTATAGCAAACAAGTCCAAGAACACTCATGATGCTCAAAATCTTCATCATCTAGTGGTGTTCATTAAGGTAAAACACGATTTCCTTTCATTTTCCTCCATGTTTTCAAGGTTTTTCTTGCATTTCCTTCTTCTTCTACACCTTTCTCTTAGAAAATATGTGTGCATGTTCATTCACTTCAGTTTTGATGATGATGGTGGTAGGATTTCACCCAAAAACAACATGCATGTTGTAAATGATGAAATCCAAGGACCTAAACCTAAGTCAAGATCATGAAAATGCACTTTTCTACAAGTTTTGGTGGAAAATCACCACATGCACTCTAAGTTTTCTTTCAAAAACGATTTTTGAACATTTCAAACTCATGAATGGTCTTCAAACAAACATGCATGTGATGATCTTCAAGCTTAGATGCTAGATCATCAAAGTATGTTGTTAAAAGTTGTCAAATATGTTCATGAAGGATTTATTTCCAAATAAATATCTAAAACTCCTTTTCTGACCAAATCCGATTTTTCCCAGATTCCTATCAACAAAATGAGATGTTCAACAAATTTTCAGAAAATAATTCATTTTTCTCGAATTATTATAATTGTTCAAATAAAATAGGGCAATAAATCATATAAAATACTTTCTGATGTCTATAAATCCTAGGTAAATTCGTGGATGGCCCCTATGCTAAGAAATGACCCCAAATTAAATTTCATCGGTTTTTGTTACTGTTTAATATGGTTTTGAATTTTCTTTTTGTTTGGCTCCAATAAATCATAAAAGCACTTTAGAGAATCTTAAAATGATATATAACAATTTTCGCAATTGCTACCAGAGGTATAAGACTCAGAAAAATATTTTCAGAATTTTTCATAATGCATTCCTATTTTTCCCCGATTTTTGTATTTATAATGGCCTAAACATAGAACAAATAGTTCTGCTCATCCAAAATTCATGAAAATTTACCAGAACACCTTGTAGTACATTAGGAGGCTACATAAAAATTTTGATGATTTTTCTCTTGTGTATACTATTTTTCTCCTATTTTCTAAGATTAAATACACTTGAATACACAAAATCGGAGTTCAGTATATAAAAACCACATTTGGTATTTTTCCCAGATTATTTACTCTGTAAATGAAGTGTACAAAATTTTTGGTAATTTACTTTAACTGTTTAATAATTATTATTCAATTAATGATTATTTAAGAGGATTAAACAAGGAAATATAGCAACACTAATTGAAAAATATCTTTTATATTTTTCACAGCTTCTATATATGTAATAACAGTGTTACAAAAATTTTGGACAATTTTGGAAACTGTTTTCTATTTATCTCCATTTTATTAGAATAAATGCACAAAAATCATAAAAATTGGGTTAAACAGTTTATAAATCCATTTTTATATTTTTCTCAGCTTAAGTATGTGTAATGGCAGTAATATAAGAAGTTTGGGGAATTTTCTTAACTGATTGCTATTTGTCATGAATTGTTATCTATTTAGAGAATTAATTATAAGAAAATTGGTTATATATATCTATAAACCATGAAAATTTATCTGGAAGTCTTTTAATGTAGTTAGAACCAAAATCTGAAGTTTGGTAATTTTTATTAACTTTTTACTATTTTTCCATGATTTTATGATTATTCAAGGAATTAAATGGTGAAAAATAATTAGACAAATCAAAAAGTCAAGAAAATTTATCTTAAGGTCTTTGACTTCAACTAAAACTGAAATGCAAAGTTTAGGAAAGTTTAGAACTAAATTGATTTAGTTTTTGAATATTTAATCATTGGAATACCTCTTAAAATGTTAAATATTAACATTTCAATAATGTGAATTTTCCACTTAAATTGTTATATAACAATTGATTCTTTGAAATTTAATTTTCACTGGAAAAAAGTTTGTAACCTATCAATATTAAACCTTGACAACATTATTGGCATAATTCTATTGTAGTAGTAAGTATACTAGTATTAGATTTCAATTAGGGACTCATTAGTGTGTAACGTCGTTGTAGGAAAAACGATAGTGGTACGAGTGGAGCGTAGATCAAGGCACCATTTGCATCATCTCAATGCATTGTGAGTATTCACGCACTCCCCTATTTTTAGTTTTTTTTATGTTTTGGGGTGGAAAAGCATGTCCCGAAAAACTATTATTTGAATGTTGTATTTAAATTGATTTGTATCAAACATGATTGCTATTTTATTGCTATGTCTCTCTATGTATGTCTATGCAACACGGAACATGAGAACTTATCGTATTAAGGCCATTCCCTTATCTCTAACCATTAACTCTTTGAGCCAATGGTCATTATGGATAGCGCTATTAGGAATTGACAACTCCTCACTCGCCCTATTGCTGGAGTGCATGATACCATATTCATCTACGGAACGATAAGCATAGATCTTGATAGGGCTTCAGTCATAGGTTTGGTTGAGACTCATTGTTTGCTCATACACATACAAACTCGTTACTTATTATAGCAATAAACTTGTTTATTAATTATAGCAATGAACTTTGTTTCTCATTACAACAACGAACTGTTATTACTGAAAACTTATATACATGTTTTAGCAATGAAATTGTTTGCTCCTTGTAGCAACGAAATTGATTGCTCATTTTAGCAATGAAACTTGTTTACTCGTTTGAGTAACGAACTTTATCTTCCATGAGAATATGAATGTTGCATCTTATTTGGGCAACATACGTTATCTCTCATGATGACAAAGAACTTTGTTTTTACAAACTTATTACTCATTTTAACAATATACTTTTATTATTGGAAACTTTTATCAAAACTTTGATTTCAATTCATGGAACCAGTATTATTTTGTTTATCTGTGAGTACTCACCAACTATTTTTATAGTTGACGCTCGTTTTACATGCTTTTTCAGGAATCATCGACTAAGTGGCACTTAGGGACACTTCACTTTTAGGAGCATTCGCATGTGTTGTATTTCAATTTACATTGTAATTTCTTTTAAAAGTTGTTCAAACCCATTGTGAATTTGTAATGATTTTTAATACTATGGTTGGTGTTGTCTTTTAACTTTTGCGATGAAACCCTTTGTACTGCCATGCCCTGTGTTTCCGCTTTAGCGGGGTGTGACACAATGCGTTTTCGTGCAATCAATACATAACCAACTCATAGGAAACAAATCATATCTCTAGGTTTGAAGACTAATATGATATTACCGTCTCACGATCACTCGAGATAAATTTCATGAAGTGATACCAGTGAGCGTGGGTTGAATCCAATACTCAGAACTTGTGAGCACTCATGAGTGTTGTAGCCCCGCTTTGTCTAACATCTTAGACCTCCACAAGCCAACCCATGACAGTCTTGATTCATATCTACTTCCAACATATGATCAACTGTGGAGAGTTTGAATAATATGATATATACCATAACATAATTATTCTGGAAGTCAAAACATGCAAAAAAAAATAATAGTAAACGATTGACAAGAGATAGCAACACTTTACTCATAAATAACAACTTTTATTTATCATCAAATGTCAATTACACTTTACAAATTTCAAAATTATCTAATTACTAAAACTAATATCATCCTTCAGCCCTATGCTTTGAGCATGCTGGAGATGCTTAACCCGAGTCAGTCCCTTCGTGAGGGGATCTGCTGGGTTCTCATCCGATGATACCCTCTTTTCCACGAGGATTCCTTCTTCTATTCGATGTTTGATGAAGTGATATTTTCTGTCAATGTGTCTGGATCTCCCATGATCTCTTGGTTCCTTGGCTAAGGCAACCGCACTATTGCTGTCACAGAAAATCTCTATCGGCTCCTCTATAGCTGGTACAACTCCAAGGTCTCCGATGAAGTTCTTTAGCCAAATAGCCTCCTTTGCTGCATCGCTTGCTGCTATATACTCTGATTCACGAGTGGAATCAGCCACTGTATCTTGTTTGGAACTTTTCCAAGTAATTGCCCCTCCATTTAGGGTAAAGACCCAGCCCGACTGAGAGCGGAAATTATCCCTGTCAGTCTGAAAGCTAGCATCACTATACCCTGCTACTTTCAAGTCGTCACTCCCACCAAGGGTAAGGACCCAGTCCTTATTCCTTCGCAGGTACTTGAGAATATTCTTTACCGCTGTCCAGTGAGCCTTGCCAGGATTCCCCTGATATATGCTGACCATGCTCAAAGCAAAGGCAACATCAGGACGAGTACAAGTCGTAGCATACATGATCGAGCCTACAGTGGAAGCATATGGTACTTGACTCATCTCAGCTATCTCAGCCTCTGTACTTGGACTCTGAGTTTTACTCAGTCAGACATTACACTGGATAGGTAACTCACCTTTCTTGGAATTATGCATGTTGAACCTTTTCAACACTTTGTCCACATAGGTGCTTTGACTAAGTCCAAGTAGTCTTTTACTCCTGTTTCTCAAAATCCTTATCCCTAGGATATAGGCAGCTTCTCCAAGGTCCTTCATAGCGAAACACTTCCCAAGCCAGGACTTTACTTCCTGCAAGGTTGGGATGTCATTTCCTATGAGTAGTATGTCATCCACATACAATACAAAAAAGCTGACTATACTCCCACTAGCCTTGACATATACACAAGATTCATCTTCGCATCTCGAAAATCCAAACTCTTTGACTTTCTCATCGAAACAAAGATTCCATCTGCGAGGTGCTTGTTTCAATCCATAGATGGATTTCTCAAGCTTACACACTCTATTAGGATACTCTGTACTGACAAAACCCTCTGGTTGAACCATGTAAACATCTTCAACCAACTTTCCATTAAGGAAAGCGGTTTTGACATCCATTTGTCATATTTCATAGTCATGAAATGCAACAATGGCTAACAGAACCCTAATAGACTTAATTTTGGCCACTGGGGAAAAGGTCTCATCATAATCAACACCCGGAGTTTGAGAATAACCCTTTGCCACCAGTCGTGCCTTGTAAGTGTGTACATTACCATCCATGTCGTTTTTCTTCTTGAAAATCCATTTGCACCCAACTGTCTTACGACCTGGTACATTGTCAACCAAGTTCCAAACTTGGTTGTCATACATGGAATGTATCTCGCTGTCCATTGCCTCTTTCCATTTGGCAGACTCGGGGCCTGCCATGGCTTCCGCATAGCTGTTAGGTTCATCCTGACTTACCAATGTCTCATCACTGATAAGTGTCTCACCTTCTGCAGTAATATGGAAACCATAATAATGCTTAGGTGCATTTCTAACCCTTGTGGAACTCCTCAGAGGTTCAGACTTGTCAATTGGCTCAACAGGAGTTTCCTCCTCAGGTTGAGGGCTAGGGGTTGAGGTTCCTTCACCACTTGACTCCTGAATTTCCTCAAGGTCAATTTGCCTCCCACTGTCTCCTTGGCTTATGAATTCTCTCTCTCGAAAGACTCCTGTTCTTGCTACAAATACCACATTATCACTGGGTCTGTAGAAGATGTAACCAAAGGATTTTGTGGGTAGCCGATGAAAATACACCTCTCACTTCGATGTTTGAGCTTATCGTGAGTCTCGCGTCTCACGAAAGCCTCACAACCCCAAATCTTGATGTGGTCTAGATTGGGAACTTTTCCAGTCCACATCTCGTGAGGTGTTTTGGCAACCTTCTTTGTAGGGACTAGGTTAAGGATATGGGCGGCAGTCTCTAAGGCATACCCCCAAAATGAGATTGGTAGCAAATCTTGACTCATCATGGAACGAACCATGTCCAACAAGGTCCGATTGCGCCTCTCAGCTACACCATTCAACTGTGGTGTCCTAGGAGGGGTCAATTGTGAGACAATCCCACATTCCTTACGATAGTCAAGGAAATCAATAGTAAGATACTCACCACCTCGATCGGATCGAAGCATCTTAATGTTCCTGCCCAACTGATTCTCCACTTCTTGCTTAAACTCTTTGAATTTTTCAAAGGTTTCTAACTTATGCTTGATTAAGTAGACATATCCATACCTACTAAAATCATCAGTAAAAGTCACATAGAAGCGATTAGCATCTCATCTGGCGGTTCTGAAGGGTCCACACACATCCGTGTGTATGAGGTCCAACAAACCTTCACCCCTAGCACAATTGCCAGTAAAAGGTGACTTTGTCATTTTTCCAAGCAAACAAGATTCACAACTATCATCTGATTTTAGGTCAAATGATTCCAAGACTCCATCCTTTTGGAGTTGGTCTATGCGTTTCTTGCTTACATGTCCAAGACGACAATGCCATAAAGATGCTTTATCTAAGCTAGTGGAAGAGTCAATACACAATACATTATTTCCTAGGTTATCTACAACAGATACAATTTCATACACACCATCACAAGGTAATGCTTTAAAATAAAGAACATTATTAAAGAAAGCATCAATACCACCATTATTATTATCAAAATAAAAGGTAAAACCTTGTTTATACAATGCATGAAAGGAAATAATATTTCTTGCCATTTCTGGCGAATAATAACATTTATTCAAATCTAATGTAAACCCACTATTTAGCAATAAGAAATAAACTCCTATCTTGGTGACAGGTGAAGCTTTCCTGTTCCCCATGATCAAGTTTATCTTTCCATGCTCCACATTCTCACTTCTTTTTAGTCCCTGCAAATCAGAACATATGTGAATTCCACAACCTGTATCAAGGACTAAAGACTTAGAATGAGGTGGGTTATTAGACAATATAGTGTATATACTTGCATGGTTGGGTTTTACTTTCCCATCCTTCACATCTTGCTGGTACTTTGGGCAGTTTCGCTTCCAATGCGACTTTTCATGGCAATAGAAGCATTCAGCCTCATTAGGGTTAGCAGAAGGAGTGACAAAACCTTTCTTGGTTTTGCTTGAAGAGGAGCCTTCAAGGGTCTTACCCTTGGTACCCTTAGAAGGGCTCTTTCTCTTCTTCCCTTTGCCATGCCCGATTGCCAAGACATTGGCCGCAGTTGGAGTAGGAGGAGTAGGAACACCTGAATTGCCTTTAAGACTACTTTTTGCAGTCTTTAAAAGCCCTTGAAGTTTACTAAGTGTAACTTCTTCCTTGTTCATGTGGTATGTCATTCTAAATTAATCATAACATGAAGGTAAGGAGTGCAAAATGATATCTATTGCCATCTCCTCAGGAAAGTCAACATTTAGTTTCTTCAAACGATCCACAAACCTTTGCATTTTCTGCATCTGGGCCGTGATGGTCTCACCATCCTTCATTCGAGTAGTTATCATGGAGGAGATAATTTCATACCTTTCTTGACGAGTACTTTGATGGTAGCGGTCCATCAAATCCATGTACATCTCAAAAGGGTAGTGGTCCTCATAGGACTTTTGGAGCTCAGCTGTCATAGTGGCCATCATGATGCAGGCTACCTTAGTAGCATCCCTTTCATGTGCCTGGAATATAGCAATCTCCTCTGGAGTAGCAGTTGACTCATCAATCTCCTTTAGCTCCTTATCAAGGACATATTCTTTGTCCTCATAACAAGTGACCATCCTGATGTTTCTGATCCAATCCATAAAGTTGGATCCATCAAAGATGACTCTCCCACAAAGATTCATGAGAGAGAAGGAGCCAGTAGGGTTTGAGCCAGAAGCATTGTTATTGGAAGACATCTGAAAAGAAGAAAGAATAGATTAGATTAGATGTAAAGATAGTCCTTAATAATACACCTAAATGTAATATTTGTTGGATAAGGTGTCTAAGTCCATAACTTATTTGGTATATACTTGACCCGACCCGGCATGGTCCATTTGGGTTGCACTTCACCCAAACTAGTTATGGATAATTTTATGAGAGTTGTATACTTACGATTTATTAATATATTATAAGTTATAATATATTAATATAAAGTCATGTTACTTAATTAGTTTTAATCTTGAATTAATTATGAATTAATTTAGTGATTAAAAGGAAGACTAATTAAATCATGGGCTATTATATTTATATGGTGTGGGCTAACACTCATTTGGAATGGGCTAAGCTTATATGGAAGTCCATGGATGATCCATGGAGCTTTTACCCATGGATCCTTGGAAGAGGAAAAGACATGGGTTATTAGGGTTTCACCCTAACCATGTACACTATATAAACAAGCTTATGTTGCATGAAAAAGACATTAATGTGTGTGTAAGTGTGGTGGCCAAAATCAAGAGTTAGTATACTCTATCATACATTTTCCAAGTTTGTGGTGATTTGTGATTTCCATTTGAGGCATTCACATTATTGGTGCTTGGCTCTCAAACTCCAAGGAATCAACAATCAACAAAAGGTATGTAATTCATCTAGTTCTTTTATGGTTAAAAGTACCCCATGCCATGCTAGATAGGTTATAAACCTTGGAAAATAATATTTTGCATGTATCTTAGACAAACATAGATCCAAGGTTTAATAGGGTTGCATGTACACTTAGGAAGTGTTAGAATGCTCAAAACCCAACAGTGGTATCAAAGCCTACGCTTGTTTGTTTGATACTTGATGCAAAATAGTGATAAAAAGTCGATTTTTTGCTGTCTGACTGATGAACTCGCCGAGTCCATGGGGGACTCGCCGAGTTCATGTGTAAACTCATCCTACTCGCCGAGTAGGTTCGTGCACTCGGCGAGTAGGAACCTCAGAATGCAGATTTTCGACTTTTGCTGCTGGAAATGGACTAGAAACATTACCCTAAACTGTTTTGGTGTTTTAAAACTTGTTTTAGTTGGTGTAATGGTTGTTCTAATCCATTTACAATAGCTTATATCAAAATTTCATGCTTTGTATGTGTTCATATAATTCTTGAAACTTTGATGATCATGTTCATGTTCTTATGAATTTAGAAGATGATAGGAATTATTTGCTGAATTGTTTAGGATTAATTCTTGATCATTTATGTGTTTTAATGGAGTCCATAATTTGTCCTCAAGTTATGGATATCCAAAGGTCACGTCTTTTAAACACACACTTAAAACACATAAGTTACATGGAAATGAAGAGTCTTCATTTTTATGAACCTTTAATTCATAAGTTATGAAATGAAAAGTTTTGAATAGTTTCAAAACTTGTCCTCAAGTTTTGGAATTTGTAAAGTTACACACACTTTAATATACTTTAATTCCAAACCCTTAGAGTTTTAAAAGTTAAAATTCAACCCTTATACTATTTATAACATTAATGATTAATTATTATATATATGTATAAGATCAAAGTCGTCTTACCGCTAGTACACCTCATTCACGAAGCCAGTCTATAAGGTGGGTATAAGGTTGTTGCCTATAAAATGGCAACTTAATGGGTGTCCACTCTCACCCACCGCTTGCTTGACTGGTGGAGGGTCGTTAGCCGAACGGGTAGGACAAGGACTTATAAATTCTCATTAAAAGTATGATGAATATTATAAAGTAACTAAACCTTTTATAAATTCCCAATCTTAGTTACTTTAGGAAAATGTGAATATGGTGCTAACCCATGAAATTCACACTTTGTACCTTACCAAGTCGTTGGTGGAGCGTGTGTGGTTAACCGGCACACTAACTTGGACTAGTAAGGATCACGAAGGGTGACTTAATGTTTATCATAGATCGGTGGAGCGTGTGTGGTTAACCGGCACATTGATTAGGTGATAATATTAAGGGTACCAAGTGAATTTGCATGGTTATTCACACCTTGTTTTCTGATCCTCGGCATCCCAGTCACAAAACTTGAAGGGCACAATCGAGATTGAAACATGCCATTGAAAAGTTCAATGAATCTCAAAGGAATCTAGGAATTTCAAAACCAATTAAACCTAATAATTCATTTCGTTTTCATGGTGGAAATTGGTGAATCGTCATTCACCTACCTTCAAATATATTATAGCTTAGATTACGGCATCCCTCTTCTAAGTTATAATATATTGTGTTGGATCCTAGCCTTAATATTACATTTGGGTGTATTATTAAGGATTCGATATATCTAATCTAAACTTGTTTTCTTCTTTTCAGGTGTCTTCCAACAACAAAGCTTCGGGCTCTAACCCTACTGGCTCCTTTTCCCTCATGAACCTTTGTGGGAGGGTCATCTTTGATGGTTCCAACTTTATGGATTGGATCCGGAACATCAGGATGGTTACTCGTTACGAGGACAAGGAATATGTCCTCGATAAGGAGCTAAAGGAGCTTGATGAGTCCACTGCTACTCCTGAGGAGGTCGCTGAGTATCAGGCACATGAAAGAGATGCCACCAAGATGGCATGCATCATGATGGCCACCATGACAGCTGAACTCCAAAAGTCCTATGAGGACTATTACCCTTTTGAGATGCATCAGGATCTGATGGAAAGGTATCATCAGAGTGCTCGTCAAGAGCGGTATGAAATAATCTCCTCCATGATCACTACCCGTATGAAGGATAGCGAACCAATCACGAGCCACATGCAGAAAATGCAAAGGTATGTGGACCGTCTATTGAAACTGAATGTGAACTTCCCTGAGGAGTTGGCAATTGATATCATTTTGCACTCCTTGCCATCGTGTTATGATCAATTTCGTATGACATACCACATGAACAAGGAGGAAGTCACACTCAGTAAGCTTCAAGGACTTCTGAAGACTGCCGAAAGTGGTCTTAAGAGTAAGTCGGTTGCTACTCCTACTCCTACTACTACCCCTGTTTTGGCTATCGGGCAAGGCAAAGGGAAAAAGAGGAAGCACCCTTCGAAGGGTACCAAGGGAAAGTCCCTTGAAGGCTCCTCATCTGGAACCAAAGGTGGTTCTATCACTCCTTCTGCCATCCCTAAGGATGCTAAATGCTTCTACTGTCAAAATAAGGGGCACTGGAAGCGAAACTGCCCAAAGTACTTGCAGGATGTCAAGGATGGGAAAGTGAAACCATCCCATGCAGGTATTTACACTATATTGTCTAATAACTCACCATATTCTAATTCTTGGGTTCTTGATACAGGTTGTGGTATTCACATCTGTTGTGACTTGCAGGGCCTAAGAAGAAGTGAGGATGTGGAGCACGGAAAGATAAACTTACTCATGGGGAACAAGAAGGTTGCACCTGTTACCAAGATTGGAGTTTATACTTTGTTGCTAGATAGTGGGTTAAAGTTAGATTTGAATAAATGTGTCTACTCGTCTGAAATGGCGAGGAATATTATTTCCTTTCATGCTTTGTACAAACAAGGTTTTACCTTTTCTTTTGATAATGAAGTTGGTAGTATTAATGCTTTCTTTAATAATGTTCTTTGTTTTAAAGCATTACCTTGTGATGGTGTGTATGAAGCTGTATCGGTTGTAGATAATTTAGGAAATAATGTATTATGTATTGATTCTTCTACTAGCTTGGATAAAGCATCTTTGTGGCATTGTCGTCTTGGACATGTAAGCAAGAAACGCATAGGCCAGCTCCAAAAGGATGGAGTCTTGGAGTCGTTCGACCTCAAGTCGGATGATAGTTGTGAGTCTTGTCTACTTGGAAAAATGACAAAATCACCCTTCACTGGTACTTGTTCAAGGGGTGAGGGTTTGTTGGACCTTATACATACTGATGTATGTGGACCATTCAAAACCGCCACAAGGGATGCTAATCGCTATTATGTGACTTTTATTGATGATTTTAGTAGATATGGTTATGTCTACTTAATCAAACATAAGTCAGAAACTTTTGAAAGGTTTAAAGAGTTTAAACAGGAAGTAGAAAATCAATTGGGCAGGAACATTAAGATGCTTCGATCCGATCGAGGTGGTGAGTATCTTAGTACTGAGTTCCTCGACTATCTTAAGGAGTGTGGGATTGTCTCACAATTGACACCTCCCAGGACACCACAGCTGAATGGTGTAGCTGAGAGGCGCAATCGAACTTTGTTGGACATGGTTCGCTCTATGATGAGTCGAGCTTCGCTACCAATCTCTTTTTGGGGGTATGCCTTAGAGACTGCCGCCCACATCCTTAATCTAGTCCCTACAAAGAAGGTTGCCAAAACACCTCATGAGATGTGGACTGGGAAAGTTCCCAATTTGGACCACATCAAGATTTGGGGTTGCGAGGCTTTCGTGAGGCGCGAGACTCATGACAAGCTCGAACCTCGAAGTGAAAGGTGTATTTTCATCGGCTACCCACAAAAATAATTTGGTTACCTCTTCTACAGACCCAGTGAGAATGTGGTCTTTGTGGCTAGGAGAGGGGTCTTTCGAGAGAGAGAATTTATAAGCCAAGGAGACAGTGGGAGGTAAATTGACCTTGAAGAAATTCAAGACTCGATTGGTGAAGGAACCTCAGACACTAGCAATCAACTTGAGGAGGAAATTCCTGTTGATCCAGCTGACGAGTCTATACTTCCGAGGCGTTCCACAAGGGTTAGGAACACACCTGAGTTTTATTATGGATTTCATATTACTACGGAAGGTGATACATTTATCAGTGACAGTACACTGGTAAATCTGGATGAACCTAACAGTGTTAAGGAAGCCATAGCAGGCCCAGAGTCTGCTAAATGGAAGGAGGCTATGGACAGCGAGATACAGTCCATGTATGACAATCAAGTTTGGAACTTGGTTGACAATGTACCAGGCCGTAAGACAGTCGGGTGCAAATGGATCTTCAAGAAGAAGACCGACATGGATGGGAAGGTGCACACTTATAAGGCTCGACTGGTTGCGAAGGGGTTTACTCAGACTCAGGGTATTGATTATGATGAAACCTTTTCACCAGTAGCAAAGATTAAGTCTATTAGGGTTATGCTAGCCATTGCTGCATTTCATGATTATGAAATATGGCAAATGGATGTCAAAACCGCTTTCCTTAACGGAAAGTTGGCTGAGGATGTTTACATAAATCAGCCAGAAGGTTTTGTCAGTGCAGAGTACCCCAATAGAGTGTGCAAGCTTGAGAAATCCATTTATGGATTGAAACAAGCATCTCGAAGTTGGAATCTTTGTTTCGATGAGAAGGTCAAAGAGTTTGGTTTCTCAAGAAGTGAAGATGAGTCCTGCGTGTATGTCAGAGCTAGTGGGAGTATAGTTAGTTTTTTGGTACTGTATGTGGATGACATACTACTCATAGGAAATGACATCCCAACCTTGCAGGAGGTTAAGTCCTGGCTTGGGAAGTGCTTTGCTATGAAGGACCTTGGAGAAGCTACCTATATCCTAGGGATAAGGATATTAAGAGAAAGGAGTAAAAGACTAATTGGACTTAGTCAGAGTATCTACTTGGATAAGGTGTTGAAAAGGTTCAATATGCAGAATTCCAAGAAAGGAGAATTACCGATCCAAAGCAATGCCAAACTGAGCAAGGCTCAGAGCCCGAGTACAGAAGATGAGATAGCTGAGATGAGTCGATTACCTTATGCTTCCGATGTTGGTTCGATCATGTATGCTATGACTTGTACCCGTTCTGATGTGGCCTTCACTTTGAGCATGGTCAGCAGATATCAGGGGAACCCTGGCAAGGCTCATTGGACTGCGGTAAAGAATATTCTCAAGTACCTGCGGAGGACTAAGGATTGGATCCTTACCCTTGGTGGGAGTGATGACTTGAGAGTAGTAGGGTATAGTGATGCTAGCTTTCAGACTGATAGGGATAACTTCCGCTCTCAGTCAGGCTGGGTCTTTACCTTAAATGGAGGGGCAATCACTTGGAAGAGTTCCAAACAGGAGACTGTAGCTGATTCGACTTGTGAATCAGAGTACATAGCAGCGAGTGAAGCGGCAAAGGAGGCGATATGGCTGAGGAACTTCATCGGAGACCTTGGAGTTGTACCAGCTATTAAGGAGCCTATGGAGATTTTCTGTGACAGCAATAGTGCGGTTGCCTTAACCAAGGAACCAAGAGATCATGGCAGATCCCGACACATTGACAGAAAATATCACTTCATAAGACACAAGATAGAAGAGGGACTCCTCGTGGAAAAGAGGGTATCGTCAGATGAGAACCCTGCGGATCCCCTTACGAAGGGACTGACGAGGGTGAAGCATTTGCAGCATGCGAGGCGCATCGGGCTGAGGGACGATATTAGTTTTATAGATTAAATAGTCTTTTTCTGAAACTTGTAAAATGTAATCGACGTTTGATGATGAATAAAATTTGTGATTTATTTATGAGCAAAGTGTTGCTATCATTGTCAATTATTTACTATTGTTTCAGTTTTGCATGTTTTGACTTCCAGAATAATTAATTTATTCAAACTCTCCACAGTCGGTCATATGTCGGAAGTAGGTATGAATCAAGACTGTCATGAATTGGGATTGTAGATGACTAAAGGTGTTTAGCCATAGCAATGGTTGCTACAACATTCATGAGTACTCATAAGTTATGAGTATTGGAATAAACCCACGCTCACTTGTATTACTTCATGGAATTTATCTCGAGTGATCGTGAGACGGTAATATCATATAAGTCTTCAAACCTAGAGATATGAGTTGTTACCTATGAGTTGGTTGTGCATTGATTGCACGTAAACGCATCAGTAACTTGATGTTATAAAATGTGCCTTTGTGTGCAATTCAATAAGTAGTAGAACAAGCATATGAGTCGAAGTTTATCTGTTCCTTCTAGAAATAGAAGCGATATTTGGGCCCCTCGATGATTTTGTGTTGACCCATGTACCGGGCCCGGTCAGAACTAAATTGATGTGTTCAGTTAAGTTCTTTGTCAAACAAATCGGAAATCGAGAAAAACTGCTAGACAATAAGTAAGACATTGTTCCATGTATTTGTCCGGCTGATATCATGAGAGCAGAGGATTATATGATCACTTATCTAAAATGGCGCTTCATAGTTCACAAGAGTTTTCGAGAGCTACGATTGTCGGTTGGTTCCTGAAGTAATATAGGCAAATACAGTTATTAGACTTATCCAAGTGGGAGTCTGTTGGATAAGGTGTCTAAGTCCATAACTTATTTGGTATATACTTGACCTGACCCGGCATGGTCCATTTGGGTTGCATTTCACCCAAACTAGTTATGGATAATTTTATGAGAGTTGTATACTTACGATTTATTAATATATTATAAGTTATAATATATTAATATAAAGTCATGTTACTTAATTAGTTTTAATCTTGAATTAATTATGAATTAATTTAGTGATTAAAAGGAAGACTAATTAAATCATGGGCTATTATATTTATATGGTGTGGGCTAACACTCATTTGGAATGGGCTAAGCTTATATGGAAGTCCATGGATGATCCATGGAGCTTTTACCCATGGATCCTTGGAAGAGGAAAAGACATGGGTTATTAGGGTTTCACCCTAACCATGTACACTATATAAACAAGCTTATGTTGCATGAAAAAGACACTAATGTGTGTGTAAGTGTGGTGGCCAAAATCAAGAGTTAGTATACTCTCTCATACATTTTCCAAGTTTGTGGTGATTTGTGATTTCCATTTGAGGCATTCACATTATTGGTGCTTGGCTCTCAAACTCCAAGGAATCAACAATCAACAAAAGGTATGTAATTCATCTAGTTCTTTTATGGTTAAAAGTACCCCATGCCATGCTAGATAGGTTATAAACCTTGGAAAATAATATTTTGCATGTATCTTAGACAAACATAGATCCAAGGTTTAATAGGGTTGCATGTACACTTAGGAAGTGTTAGAATGCTCAAAACCCAACAATATTAAGGCTAGGACCCAACACAATATTGTATAACTTAGAAGAGGGATGTCGTAATCTAAGCTATAAGATATTTGAAGGTAGGTGAATGACGATTCACCAATTTCCACCATGAAAAACAAAATATTTAATTAGGTTTTGATTGGTTTAGAAACTCCTAGATTCTTTGAGATTCATTGACCTTTTCAATAGCATGTTTCAATAGATACACGTAAAGTTAGCAACTTTACGTGTTCAGATAGTCCCAGAAGCCCAGATCTATGAATTGGATGCGCTAGAACTGATTAGAATCGACTGAATAGAAACTGCATGTAAAGGACTCGGCGAGTCGTTCTTCCGACTCGGCGAGTCGGGTCGCGAGTCTTAGATTCCCTGTTCAGTAGTAGTGAGTCTGTTTAGTGAGTGGAGTAAAGACTCAGTGAGTTAAGACATAGATCTGAGTGTAGAGGGACTCGACGAGTCTACGCCCCGACTCGGCGAGTCCAAGACAATCTCTTTACCCGTAAGAACAGACTCGACGAGATGTTCTTACAACTCGGCGAGTCATAGGCTGGACGAGTTCTTATGATGAAGGTGAACTCGACGAGTTGTTGATACAACTCGACGAGTCGGATTAAGATGACAGGATATCAGTAAAGAAGGAGAACTCGTCGAGTTTTGGTTAAACTCGACGAGTAGAGTCGGGAAGGTAGTAGAAGGAAAGATAGGGACTCGACGAGTTGACGGCCCAACTCGGCGAGTCAGTTCAACGGCTTGTTGACTTTAACCAGGGGGTAAAATAGTCATTTTACCCTAAGAATAGTTACCAGTGTCTGATTAAGTGTCTTTTGGGAATTGTAGCCGGGGAGTTACCGGAGCAGCAGTCAGATAGTTCCCGAGCAGCATTTCAGCAGCCAGCCTTACGAGGTGAATTTTCCTTCCAATAGGAACGGGTCTACGGCCACAATTCCAGCCCGTTTAGTTAGCAGTAGTTCCGTACTACGGTCTGATGGAATAGTTCAGCATGCTTGGTGTCTTTGTGATACAGGCATGGTATGTGTTATGTGTTCCGGAATATGGTCCGATGCAGTATGCAGTATATGTGTTCATATTATATGCTATGCTATGCTATGTTCAGTTAGTTCCGGACTTCGGTCCGATGCAGTGGGCGAGGCCCTAGTCAGTTCTGGACTTCGGTCCGATGCAGTGGGCAAGGCCCTAGACAGTTTCGGACTTCGGTCCGATGCAGTGGGCAAGGCCATAGTCAGTTCCGGACTTCGGTCCGATGAAGTGGGCAAGGCCCTAGTCAGTTCCAGACTTCGGTCCGATGCAGTGGGCAAGGCCCTAGTCAGTTCCGGACTTAGGTCTGATGCAGTGGGCAAGGCCCTAGTCAGTTCCGGACTTCGGTCCGATGCAGTGGGCAAGGCCCAGTATGTGCTTTATATGTTATTGTATGGTATGTGGTAGTTTGGGGGAGCTCACTAAGCTTCGTGCTTACAGTTTCAGTTGTGGTTTCAGGTACTTCAGCTAGCAAAGGGAAGGGCTCGGGATGATGGCATGGCACACACTACAGTTTAGCCTGGGAGTTAGACTCTGATAATTTCTCATTTGGTTTTGATATAGTATTTGATATGAGATTCTGAGATACATGACACTTGGTTTTCTTTGATTATGGATGATTATGGTTTTTGATAATGTTTTTCAAACGGAATTTTTGGGTTGTATTTTTGGGATGTTACAGTAATACCGTGATTATTCACCCAAAATATTCTTTTTATTTTAAACACTTTTTAACTAGAATACGTTAACGAAATTCTTATTTTGAATTTTATGAAAACATCACCAATGTTACCTTATTACCGAAAATAACCTTCATAAAAATTAAAGTTCATAAAACCAACCAAAAACAAGTTCTAAAAACCATAAGTAAATGAAAACTCAACAACATGTCCAACGTGGTATCATCTCTAAAATATACTAATGTAACTACCCCAAGAGACCCCATCCTCATCAAGCCATTAGACTATTCTACCTGAACCATTGCAAGGCAAACAAAAAGAAAAAAAACAAGTGTCAGCATATGCTAAGTGAGCTAATCTTAAGTATAGTGTTATGGAATGCACATATCCCAAATGGGTGAAACAAAGCATCATATAAACATGCATTCAAACACCCACATAACATGGCATCACATACGTCATATAATCATCATAATAATTCTAAATTTTTATTCTTCTTTAGAGCCTTTACTTTTAGTTACTCTTCGTTATTCATCATTGTAACTAGTTATTACTTCATACACCGCTATAATATTAAGATAATATTAATCTTCATTTTCATCATTTACAATTTCTCTCTTCTTAATCTCCTATGTAATTGTTATTATAATACTTCCTATTTATGGGTCTATATATTCATTAGTAACCCCAAGGTAAGTATCACGTTCGCTACTAATGTGACCGACATGTCCCAATGCACGAAGTGGGGTGCTACTCTCACCCGTAAGATTGCCCCTCTTGTTGCTGTGTTTGCTACTCCGACGTTGCATATACTAGTACACACATTGTCGTTAAGGATTGGTACAAGCAGTGCCAATTCCATCATGTTACACCTCCCAAATCCTATGTGTTATTTGCGCAAATGTTCCATCAATTATCAACACCACTCCAGTCATGGTGTGACAACCACAAAAATTTATGTCAGAGAAGATAAATGTACTAGCTTAGCATTATAACGTTTGATTTTATGAATAAATATAATCAAATACGCTTTTACATTTAGATATAAATCGAAATTTAGACTAAAAAATAAGCATCCAAAAAACTTGTATCGTCTTTTAAAACGGTTAATAAATTTGGAAAGTACTTGTCGAGGTGATCCCAGAGATATAAAATTGGTAAAAATCTGACTCTGATTGGAGGAGTTATGATTTTTGTAAAACGTAAAATCAATCGCGTAAATGATTATTACGACGTCGAAACGATACATAGAGATCGGTTAAGTTTTGACTTAAGGTATAAAAAGGAGAATTGTAGTACTCCTCGAAATAAGAACATTAGGAATAAGAATTCCGAAAATGGGATCCTTATGAGAGAGATATGATTTTTGTAAAATTATTTATTTTTTACCCCTGTTAGGTAAAAAGATAAAAGTCAAAACTAGCCAAAACAAACTAAAGGAAAGTTGTAGTACTAGTTTAGACCATAAAATAGATATAAAAAGGGTAAAGACCGGAGCTCGTATGCATAAAATATAGATTTTTCAAAATCTTTTATGTGCGCACGAGGTGTGCGCCATTGCATGGCGTGCACCAGACACCAGATTCGATTGGATTGCGAGTGATGTGGCCCATGGAGAGATTGACACATGGTGACTCCCTGATGGAGCCACGATGATTAACGATAAATAGCAGGGTCTGCAGCCCCATTCTACATCCCTCAAACCTCTCTCTCAATCTCTCTAGTGGAGTTGTTGCAATCCCGAGGCGATCTCGGAGTCCCGAGCCCGAATCAACCCTACATCAGAAGTATTACGCGTCGAGGGTGAGTTTACGGCCCTACTTTTATGGTTTTTAAAGATCTTACGAGGGGAGGGGGAGGGATACATGCTTACCAAAGTGCTTTATCAAAATATATCAGTAGTTTATGTAAAACATGAAATGATAGGATAATATGCTGGTAGAAACTTTGCCTAGTCTTAAGCAATGATATTATGCATAATCATTATGCTACTCGATATACTAGGAAAAGATTATACCTAGATTTTTTGAGGACGGATTTCCTAGGACAACTTAGTACCTAGAAGTAATGCTGGCCAAATTTAAAGATATGAATTATACTTAGATGTTACTCTCCCCTAATATCCTGTTATAAAAGTAATCATAATTATTGTATATATATGGTAAAAGAATATATATATATATATATATATATATATATATATATATATATATATATATATATATATATATATATATATATCATGGTAAAGCATATATATATGTAGTGATAATTAGGGAAAAGAGTTTCATAAAACAAAGACTAAATAAAGAACGGATAAAATGATAATCATACTTAAGATTAAATAAACACGTGTTAGTGAGTTGTTATTATTCATCCTTAGCCTGATTAAATTCGGCAAACCCGAACCTATGATTGTTAATCTTATGAGAGCCAAAAATATATGTATAGATTTATATGGTGCTGACATCCCCACCTGCTATTGCTAGCTACAATCCTGACATGATAGCTTTCATAAGTATAAAAATAATATTATTCGACGTCCGATGAAATATCGTGTGGGGTATTTATCGGTCCATAACGTCGATTATAGGGGCTCATGGTAATATTGTTCGAAAAATCATAATTTAATTTGCCTAGAGGGACGCCTTCAAGTAGTTGTTTGACTCGATTAAAGACATGATTCGATAAAAATTTATAAAAGTTTAGGAAATGTATTACATCCTAAAAGAAAGAGTGATTTTTAAAGGAAAAGGAATTCGGATTAAATAAAAAGGATAAATCAAAAAACTATAAAAACCTGTGAACTCACCAATGTTATGTTGAAAATTTAAAAATACATGTATTCCTAGGGAAATGATTACGGAAAGTAGCTGCGGAAGAAAGGATGCCATCAGGGAAGGCAGTGGAAGTTATTTCTATTTGATCTTTGTTTAGTTATAAATAGGAAGTGTGCCTGAACTATCGAACGCTTAAACTTGGATATTGTAGTTGATAAGGTGAACACTTGAGGATTCATGGATCGGTGACTTAGATCGACTTATTGAGGATTGGAGACTTAGATCGATACCTATTACAAGAGGATTCAACACTTAGCTTGACTGATATAACTTGAGGAAATTAGGATTGATGGATTAGAGTTAGGAATACGACATACCCCCATATAGAGAATCACATGAGATACGGTTCTATCTACTACATACTTATAATAGGAAATCATTTTGTATTTATGATTCTCATACTATCTCTCATAAACATCTTTCCTGTTTGATGTCCTATGTAGAGGGTATCAGTGATATGGAGGACATATGGGCTTGGATGTCGTATCTATCACTGGAGGAGTACCAGTTTGTGCCACACATGCCAGAGACGGAGAGTGACTATGATCCTATCATGCCTTTATATCCCAGTATCAGTCGAGGATGATGAGCCATTCGAGGACGAGTAGGAGCCCATTGAGGAGTATGAGCAGCATGATGAGGAGTTTAGTGGGGAACTAACAGATAGCTCACCTTATCCATATTTGTTATTGCATGATGACCCTATCGAGTGTGCTGAGACTCAGGAGGAGGACACCGCTGAGTCGGAGCCATCCCTAGAGGTTGTGACACCACTACCCCCATTTTCTAACCGATCCTTCATAATTCATGCTTCAAGGCCTAAAACGGTAAACACCCCAAGAAAATCCGTCCCTATTCCATCCCATAAAAGAGTAACATTGCCACCATCATCACTTAGGGCATCAAAGAAGCCACACCCTACCCATAAATGGACCCATCAAGTAGATGAATGATTATAGAGGATAGCATTGGGTTTTACCAGGTTGGAGAGACTTACAGGCACCATTGTGATATCACATTCTAGAGGATCCTAGTGATAAGGCGACCTTTGTGTTGGTTCCACGGGTAGCCCGGCATGATGAAAATATACATCGTATGGAGATGGATCTGATATCATTGAGGGGATATGAAAGGATGTTGATTGATAGGGTACACGAGTTAGAGCAGAGTATGGATGTGGATGAGAAGAGGATCCTCCATGCATACGACCATTTAGAGGATTCTCAATCTCAGGTTCAGTTTCAGCAGATTGAGATTGATGGATTGGAGCAACGTGTGGGGGATTTGGAGCATAGGGTGATCGTGTCAAAAGTCAGTGTGATTACTGTGGAGGTGGTGATCAGTTACCTACAGTACCAAATGGCAAAAGTAGCGGCGTTCATAGTGGTTTATTTTGGTATATAGTAGATAGTTCAAGCTAGGAAAGCTGGGAACTATATCTTTTGGGTTTGAAGGATGGAAAAGTTAGCAGATTATAGTATGCCGCTATGTCTTTTGTATTTAACATAGATACATTTCCTATTAAAACCACCTTTTTTGTATACTTTTGGGGAAATCTTGATTTAAATGTAACAAAAATCAATGGAAATCAATGAAAATATATGCATTTCACAAATGATCTTGTTACATTGTGAAATTTGTTGTATGCTTGATTTGTTTTATTGTTATAGTTAAATATTTAAAAACTAATTTTCAAAAAAAATCTCAACTAATTATAAGGATTATAATAACTAACATATACCCTGAATATAGAATCATGCCATGCGCAAGAAAACCCAGGACCACCAGACCGTAACCATGAACCCATTAACTCGGCTGCGATTGAGGCCTTAGTGGCACAACGTGTCGCTGACGCAATCACAAAGTTAGAAGCCAATAGGAACATAGGTTTGGGAGGGAATGGAGGGGAAAGTTCTCATGAAGAAAAACGAGGTCCATCCAGAGATTGTTCATATAAGGATTTTATGAACTACAAACTGAAATTCTTTCATGGAAACAAAGGTGTAGTCGGTTTAACTCGATGGATAGAGAAAATGGAATCATTCTTTATGATAAGCTGTTGTGTGGAGGATTGCAAGGTGAGATTTGTTGCTTGTACCCTGGCAAATGCACTCATGAGCTGGTGGACTAGTTATACAAAGACCATGGGCGTTAGTGTTACGAATGTCATGGATTGGAGTGAGCTGAAGCAGCTCATGATTGAAGAATATTACCCCCATGAAGAAATGCAGAAGTTGGAGCATAAATTATGGGGTGTGGTGGTGAAGGAAGCTAATATTGCTGCTTATACGAACCGTTTTAAAGATCTCTCCGCCTTATGTCTTGAAATGGTCATTCCGGAATATAAGAAGGTGGAAATATACATTTGCAGTCTGCCCCAACCCATTCAAGGTTTAGTTACCACCTCAAAGCCAAGCACACATGACAATGCTAAGAGACCTGCCTTCAGCCTGACGAATCAAGAGATATGTTGTGGCACAATGGCCCAGAAGGTTGATCTCCCAAAGGTGGAGGGTAAAAATAAAATTTTTGGAAAGGACTCCAAATGAAGGGCTAAACAACCATCGGAAAAGAGACGTGAAGCGGTTCAGGCATATACGGTTACAACAAACCCAACAGGGACTACCACAGGAGGTAGTCCAAAGTGTAATCAGTGTGGGTATCATCGTACGGAAGCTTGTTAGATCTTTACCAATTGTGGTAGAAAAGGTCATTTTTCCAATAGATGTAGAGCTCCAATAAATCAAGGAACCGCAACCATAACAGAAGGTAGAGAATGTTTTGAGTGCAAGGAGGTTAGGCATATTAGGAAGAATTGTCCAAAGTTGATAGGACAAGGAGGAAATTCTAGAGGACGAGTCAAGGAGGCCATCTAGGATCCGATGGTAGTCACGTGTATGTTTCAAATCAATAACTTATACGTAAATGTACTTTTCGACATCGGTACCGATAAAAGCTATATTACTCCCGAGTTTAGGAATTATTAAACCATCCATCTAATAAACGTAGGGAAGCCTATAGATTAGAAATGGTTAATGGTCTAATCAGCAGTACCCAGGAAGTACTGAAGAATTGTATATTAACGGTAAATAATCATACTTTTCTTGTCAATCACATGCCTATGGTCATTAAACCTTCAATGTAATGATTGGCATGGATTGGTTATCCCTAACCACATAAAAGTCTTATGCTTTGAGAAAGCATTGTATCTAACCTTATCGAGCGGAGAATTCTTAATCGTCTGCGGAGAAAAACTTAGTAAAGACCTTAAGATTATTTCCTGCATGAAGGCCATAAAATTCTTGCAAAAAAAATATTATGCCATTCTAACCCATATTGTCGATAGGAAAGACAATAAAAAAAGGATTGAGGAAGTACCTCAGGTATGTGGTTACCTTGATGTATTCCCTGAAGATCTACCCGGATTGCCACCAGTACATCAAGTCCAGTTTTAGATTGATCTAATTCCAAGAGCTGCCCTAGTAGAAAATTCTTCTTACAGATTGGCTCCGTTGGAGATGTAAGAGCTCTCCAGCTAGTTACAATAACTTCTTGACAAGGGATTCATCAGACCAAGCTTCTCACCTTGGGGAGCACCCATTTTATTTGTCAAGAAAAAGGATGGATCTTTTCGGATGATCATCGACTATACGGAATTAAATAAGTTGACTGTCAAGAATCGATATCCACTTCCCCAAATGGAAGATCTCTTTGATCAACTGAAAGGATCCAATTATTTCTCTAAGATCGATCTGAGATCTGTATATCATCAACTCTGAGTAATGGAAGAGGACGATCTCCCCCTAGATGTTGAAACTGATGAAGATCACGATTTCCGATCTTCTTGGCGTTTCTCCCCCTAAATTGTGAGACTTATCAGAACATGGGGTCTTCAGAGAGAGAGAATCAAATATCATCTTCCAAATCCGAACTCCCCCTTGAATTATCAACACTCCCCTTTGAATCTTCAACATATACCATGGAGAGAATCCGGAAAGTTAAGAAGAGCCACCAACAACCTACGCTATCTCAAAGAGCAAGTCCCAGTATAATCTTCTCTGTCACAAAGAGTGAGTTTGCCAAAAGGGATCTTCAAAACCCGTCAGATTTGAACAAATGACGAAATAAATTCTTTTTGGATTTTCGCGATTTTCAGAAATTAAAAACAGAAAAATAACAAAAATTATTTTGTATTTTTCGGTTTTTAAATTTTAGACAAAAAGAATTGAATAAGAAACAATTATTATAAGGGATTTGAAAGAATTAGACCAACGAAAAAGGATAAGAAACAAAAAATAATTTTGGGTAAAAAGGGTAAAAGTGGTTAAAAAAACCCAAAAAATTGAAAGAATTAAGAATTTAGGGTTAAAACTGCGAAGATAACCGAACCCGGAGGACTGAATTTATAAACTCATCCACCTTCTTCATTGATCGGAGAAATGACGACCTTTGACTATGAAAAGTCAAAATCAAAAACGAGATCAAGTTACGATCCACAGCCTTTGCAAATCTGATTTTTGATTTATCAATGCCAATTCCGAATTTGATTTTGTTCGATCATTGAATTCTGAATGCAGAACTGTAATAAAATTCCGAAATTAAATACTTCCGTTTACAAAATTCCAATTGCGAGACTGACTTCTGAACCGAACGTGCTGCATCATCCGATGAATTCCGTTTGAGAAACTAATTCTGATTGCCAATGGTTGTTGAATTCCGAATTCGGGTTAGAATGTAAAAGACTTCCGACTTCGAATAAAAAATATTTTTGATTTCAGAAGTTTGAATTCGATTTCGGTTTTGCCAAATACGATTCTGATTTCTAACTCCAAACTTGAACCTGGATAAATTCCGATGAATTCCAAGTCTTGGAAGATGAACAGTAATTTCCGATTTCGGATTTCGTAATTCAATTCCTAAACGAATTCCAATTTCCAATTATAAGGGGTAGTTTGGTTTGTTGGAATCTGTTGGAATCGCAAGGAATTGGAATTTAATTCCATCATTTTCCTATGTTTGGTTCAAGTTTTGAGAATGAATTGCATTCCTAAATGTGTCCAACTTTCCTTCCATTGAGGGAAAATAAATTACAAAATTTAAATTGCTTGGAGTGGGAATGTTGAAAATTACCATATTACCCTTTTCATTTTTAACATTAAATATTAAAAACCTCCGTTATTACTTGCGACCACCTCCACCACAACCTTCGCCACCACTACCCACCACCTCCACTACCACCCACCACCACCACCTCCGCCACCCACCACCACCACTAACCATCACCACTGATGTCGTCTCTACTGCTGCCACCTTCGCCACCACCACCCACGACTACCACCGCTTCCGTTACGACCACCACCGACACCACTACCACCACCACCACTACCACCACCACCGTAACTACCACTACCACCACCACCCATAACCTCCCTTACCACCTACACCACCCTACCACTACCGTTGTTACTACTAACATTATCATCACCAACACCACCTCTATTGCCACCACTACCACCACCACTACCCACCACCTCCACTACCACCCACCACCACCTCTGCCACTCACCCACCACCACCACTAACCATCCCCACTGATGTCGTCGCCACTGCCACCACCTTCGCCACCACCACCCACCATTACCACCACTTCTGTTACCACCACTACCACCATCACCATCCCCGACACCACTACCACCACCACCGTCACCACCACTACCACTACCACCACCACCCATAACCTTCGTTACCACCTACACCACCACCATACCACTACCGTTGTTACTACTAACTTTATCATCACCACCACCACCTATATTGCCACCATCACCACCACCACCGTCGCCGCCACCCGCACCCACCAGGCCACCACCACCACCACCACTGCCGCCACTAACACCCACCACCACTACCAGAACTGCCTCTACCATTAACACTAGTGATGCCACTACTACCACCACCTCCATCTTCGTCACCACCACACACTGCCGCCATCACCACCACCGACGCTTCTGCCACCATCGTCGCCGCCACCACCACCGTTTACTATTTTTATAATTTATATAATATAACTTTACATATAATTATAAAACAATGTAAAAGTAAGCAAAAACAAAGAAGGATAGTTCTGTCATTTTACACTATTCCAATTCCATTTTCCGCCAACCAAAAAATATAAAATTGGATTCAAATTTCATTTACCGATAACCAAACAAAATATTGAATTGGATTCCAATTCAAGATAGATTTCAATTCCTCAACATATTTCAATTCCTTCAAAAATATTCTGTGAACCAAACGCCACGTAAGTTCACTTTTGATTCCGATTTTATAGCTTAGAAATTTCGATCATAAAATCCTATTTCGGTTTTGAATGCAGAAACCAAATGCAATTTTGTTCTGATGCCTGTGTTAATCCTTCAGTTCCGATTTGTGCCATTGAGTTCCAATTGATGAATGAATTCCGATTTTCCTGAGAAGTTCCGATTCCGATGAGATGTCTGAAAATAGAGTCTTCCGATTTTGACCATATTTTCAATAAATTCCGAATTCAACCCCTTTTAAAAGTGCTTTTGACAGCTAGCATCCCACTGTTTGCTGCAACATGTCAGATTTCACCTTTTTTTTTTTTGCAGAAAAAGTCATTTTTCAGCCACTTCATCAACTTTTTGGCAACATTTATACAAATCAAACATGGAATTAGCTTTTGTACAAGATTTGTTAATTCCAATCAATAAAAATTTATTTCTACAACAAAATTTTACCCTTTTTTGAAGATAAAGGTTTTATGAAACCTTTCTGATCCATTTGAGATTCAAAATTGAAGTTGATTTCTTACACACACATTTCTTTGAAGAAAAATGCTCATCTTCTGAAAATGATGTCCGTTTCTTAGTTGGAAAACAAAAATTTCCAAAAATATCATTAAACCAACCAAATTCCATTTTCTCTTTTCTCCAACTTCTAACACCTCCATTTGAACAAAAGTGAGAGTTGAGTTTTCTTTCAACATCCTTGGCTTCAACTTTCTAAACTTTTTTACAAGCATTAGAGACTTGTACTTTTTGCATCCAAACCTTCTTCACTTTACTCTTCTTCTTCTTCTTCTTCTTCTTCTTCTTCTTCTTCTTCTTCTTCTTCTTCTTCTTCTTTTTCTTCTTCTTCTTTCTTTTCAGATTTTGAGACTTCAGATATGATTTTCGGATCTGGACAACCTATTCACATTTCAGTATCTGAACATCACAAGCCTTTGGTACACAAACTTTTTGAGTTTCGTATATTTAAACGTCTTGAATGATAGGCTTTCTGTAAGGAACCATTCCTTCAAAAACATCATCAGAACATGAAAAATCTTCTGTTTGAGTTCCAATAGAAAAAAACTTCTTCACTTTCACGATTTCTGAGTTTTTGCATTGAGATTTGTCTTCAGAACATGTACATTCAGATTGTAAAACTTCTGAAAAACTTGAAACTTTTGACTCCCCTTAACAAGAACGTCTGAAGTCACTTTTTCATCAGAAACTTGAAGAACTTCATGAACATTATCAAGAACGCCAAGAACACCTTCTTTTTCTTTTCTTTCTTTCTTTTTTCTTTCTTTTCTTTCTTTTCTTTCTTTTCTTTCTTAAATGTCCTTTTTTGCAACAAAAAAAGTTATGCTAAATATATTTTTCTACCAAAAAGAAAATAGAAGAAAGAAAGAATAAAACATATAAGGCTACTCAGTATGGGTCAAGTTGCAAGCTGTTATGGATGACTTGGCACACAATAACGACACTATTAGGCCATGAACACCACCCCCAAATGATGTTATGATAAGGCACGTTATGGTGAAATTAAAACAAAGTGAAACGAAAAATTTGATTAGCTGCCCATAATCTCTCTCTCTCTCTCACTCTCTCTCTCTCTCTCTCTCTCTCTCTCTCTCTCTCCTCTTAACACCATGTTATTACATGTAACACCGCCCCACTTCATGTTATAACATGATTGTCACACCCCCGAAACTAGACGGCGGAAACGTCCGAGGGCTCGCGTGACTTAAATTGAATATCATCACAATGAATATACATGAATCATAACATAAACATCACCATGCATCAATACATTACAACTGATATTGTTCACATCTAGTACATTGTTTTAAACATTACACAATCATAACATAAATTATTCGAGAGTTTTTAAAACATAACATCCTAACGTACTTGATATTACCCTGCACCTTACATGTTACCTGAGAATACAAGTTATTTTGAAAAACGTCAACATATGAAATGTTGGTGAGTTCATAAGCAGGGTTGTGATAAAAATGATTTGTGTAGTTTGTAAAACCCAGAAAATCCGATATTTTCTGAAAAGACAGTTGTTTATCAAAGTGTGGAGATCCATAAGTTGATGCATGAATGATTTCAAAATGTGTATAAAAAGGGAGTTTTGTATTATAGTTATAGAAGGATACAAGCAAGTGATGTTGATTTCCTCGAAAAACCCGATGTTTTCCGAATACATAAAATACAGTTACTTCTCAAATTGTTATACTGCCTCAATGAATGATTTTGATTACTCTTCCTTGAATATTCAGATGGTATTGGATTAATTAATTTTTGTGAGTCGTTATAACCATGCATAATAATGACTAGTTCGTCTGTCTTGGCTACCTATCGTGTGCCGAGATTGATCTTAAGATTTTGTCACCCTAGACTGGCCGAGTCTAACTGTAGCGAACAACTGAGGTGTGGGGGAGTCACCCCCGTACAGATCTATACACAAACTCTCGCTCTCCTTCCAGGAGACTTTGATTATAACTACAGACTACGAACGAACCTTGGAGGTATCGCCCGTTATTACTCACTTAACCCAAATAACATTGATTACTATTGATTAACGACCTGAATTTGTTTACTTTGATTACGCATAAGCCTAACAAACGAGGAGAAGAGGAAAACAAAGTCCTGCTACTTTCGTGAGTTATTTCAGGCTGTTGGGTATACGAAGGACACGTTGGTCCATTTCGCATTTGATTACTTGGACCTTACTAGCAGTGCTAGTGGGCCACTAAGGCCCAATAGCAGTTAAAAGCCATTGAGGGTCCCTTTAATATGCAATTAGGTTATCGAAGGCCCAATAACATTTATTATTATTATCTCTTGGGCCCGAAAATCATGTGGATGGATCACAAAGGCCCAACAAGCATGATTGGAACTTTCAAGCCCAGAGTTTTGAATGTTTACTTGTTTTAGGTATTGCATAATTGTTGGAAGGTTTGATTGAACGATTGTTATTTTTGTATCGACTCGAGACCGGTCGATTTGTTTATAACGATATTTGGATTTATACGTGTATTCATCTTTCAATTTTTGTAAGTCGTAGTTTAGTATTTTTGACTCAATATTCTAGAAAGAAAATGATTGACTTAAGAATATTGGTTTGACCTTTTCAGCCCTTCTTTAATAAAAATGACAATTTTAGTCCCTTATATAAAAATGACATTTTTGCCCTTAAACTCTTTTCTTGACACTTTTGAATCATAGACTTGTTCAAATGATATTTTTAGCTCAAACTTATTCTTTGGCAGTTTCAGCCCTTCCAGAAAAGTGTTTTCGGTTAAAGCCCAAACTGTTGCAATTTTTACAATTTTGGCCCAAAATCCAAAAACTTTACATTTTTGATCGTTTTTGGAAAAGAAAAGCATTTTTAACCCTTGAAATAGTTTTGTTTAACTCTTTATCCCCTGTTTTGAAGAATTTACCATTTCAGCCCTTTAAAAGTTATAGTTTTCGCAACTTTGGGCTTAATGGGCCGAAAAGCCCAAAAATTGGTCCATTAAGCTAATATTTACATTTCAAGTCCCTTGAAGAGCATAATATTCATAAAAACATTTGTTGTAACTGTTTTGACTCGTTTGACCCTTAAGGAAATAGTAAATGACAATTTTTAACCCAACTTTTGTTTATTTGACAATTTAAGCCCAAAAATGGGTTTTTATGTTGCAATATGTTTATCATAATCTTAGAAGTTAATATTCTTGAATTGTTTAGTGTAATATAACTTAGATCATGTTTTTTTCCTTCTTATGGCATAGATCTCAAGATTTCTTCCCTTTTGATTACATATTCATCACAAAAACACATAAAATCACACATACATGCATAAAATCATACATAGCATACACATACACATAGATCTACACATTTCTTGTATTCTCCCCCATAAAACATATAAAAACCGAAAAGAGAGGGGTATGAACTCACCTTTGCTTGTTGTTTTCGATTTAGGAGGAAGAAATGAAGAAAATTTGGTCCTAGCAAGCCTTCTTGGAAGATCTCGAACTTGGAGGTTTCTAAGATGGTGATCATGAGTTTAAATGAGTTAAGAAGAGATTTTTGATAATACAAAGAATCTAGATCATGGATCCAAGCATGAACTTACCTAAGATGATGATTTTTGTGGAATAACCTCCTTGGAATGCTTCTAACTCTCGAAAATTTGATGAAGAAGAAGGAGTGTTTCTTTGAGAGTGTTTGAGTGAAATGTGTGTGTGTGTCTTTCCCTTTGTGGTTCTCGACCGAATGAAGAAAAAGAGAGAAGGAGAAGAGAGAGTGATGATAAGATGGTTGCTTGGAAATATGAGTTATTGCATGGAGAACCAAAATATAATACGGAGGTGGCAAGTGGAAAGTCAACTCTTTCTCCCCGCCCCCTTCATTGGTGTAGTTGGGCCGAGAAGAGGAGAAGAAGAAAAAGAAATTGGGCCTTTTTGTGCTTAAGTCCATTTTATGGCCCAATTAGGTGATTTTTCGGCCCATTGGGCTCCGATGATGGTTTACGGCCCAATTTGTCAAAATAATGGGCTTCATAGTCCATTAGAGTTAATTAGGTTAGTTATGGCCCAATGAGGCCCATTAGGATATTTTATTTCATTCTAGGCCCAATATGGCCCAAAATGTTAAAACAAGTGGAAGTGGGTCCAATTAGAGTCCACATAGGAGTTCTAAGCCCAAAATAGTCAAATTGGAAGCTTATTGGTCTATTAGGCCCAATAAGGAAATCCTAGTCCATAATGGACTTAAACCGGGATTTCTAGGTTTTCCAATTCTTATTTGACTATTTGAAGTGCTTGTATAAGGTGTTTGATGGAAGTTTTGTTGTTATTGAATAAGCATTATACTTGTTTTCTCATTTTGGTTCACAAATGTTATCATTGTTGTTGTTACAAGGCATCAAAATTTCTAGTTGTGACAATGATGGAGTTTGAGGTGGCAATGTTTGGATGTTATAACATCCAACCCACACTGAGTTGCCTAAGAAGCCTTTGTAGACAAAGAAAATCACACAAAGTGTCCTATTTACACATCATCCTTAGCTAACAATAAGGCTAGGTCTCAAAAGATATGGAGAACCAAAAAAAAACTTTTACAGTACAATACAGAAAAAACAAACTAAGTAAGGTTTCTTTCTTCTTTTGTGAGGGATAACAATGGCGTTTTTCACATCACTAAGTCGGGGTTCGCGAATGGTTCATCCTCAAAAACATCAAGACCAACTTGTGACATCCTGAAATTTAGGTTTGAATTTGTAAACGGTCGTTTCACCGCGAACATCTTTGTATCTTGACCGATTAAACCTTAATGCATATTTTGGTTAAAGTATAGTGTCATTCCAATTACAATATGATAATAGTATCTTATTTCCAATTATGGAAGATAACAAACAAATCTTAAAGCATAAATGTAACCCTAGTTAACGTCTGGAAAACTAAAATTTTGTATTTAGCGTCTGTGAGCAAAGAAAATCTTCTAGACTCGTAGTACATGTTACCCTTACCTCAGATATATAAAGAACGTCTAAAATGGAGGTCGTATACAAAAGATCCGATTGTTTCAAGAAACCAAACTAGTATAACACTAGTTTTACCTGATTTCATAAACAATTTTAATCTGTTGAGGCACTTGCACACCTCAGATGGAAATTTCGAGAATGTTTTGGACTCAGACTACGGCTTAATATTTTATTTACTACTCGAACTATTTTTAATAAAAATATTTGTAAAAGTTGGAACAACCAGACGTTTCGGACCTATTAGACGCGAAACTTCAAACGCGATTTTCCCAAAGTAACTGGAGTTTATGATTATTGATGGAGCGTGTGTGGTTAACCGACACATCAATGTGAGATCGTAAATGAGAATGAAGGTATCATGTTGGTTTGTATGGTTATTCACATCTTGTTTGTGATCCTCGATATCCCAACCACAAAAGTAAGAGCATAATCCGAGATTAAAATTGTCATTCATAGTTCAATGAATCTCAAAAGTTCTAGGAGTTTCATAGTGATACGAAATTGGTAAAGTGTATTACCTGCCTAATAGAATCACAATTTGATTACAATATCCCTCTTCTTATTTCGAATTGAAAATATGGATCCTAGCCTTATATATAAAATTTTGCGATAACATATATTAAAGATTGAAATCAACTAAATAAAACTTTATCTCTTATATAAATGTTTGGAAATGGTGATCTTACTCTTCCTCCTCCTCCTCTTACCGCTTAAAGTTCAAACTTTACTTTATTGTTAATTATGTCAAAGGAAAACTTCACTACTCCAAACTACATGGACTAGATATGAAATCTAAAATGACTCTTCATTATGAGCAAAAAGATTATGTTCTTGATAACCCTATTCCTAAGATTGACATGGAAACTGATGGGTTTTAGCCAAAAGAACATCCTATGTGCTCATGCAAACCCTAAAGCTTGGATCTAGGCTTCTCTATTGTACATGTAATTCATCCAAGAATTTCTAACCCTAGATCTAGCATACATGATTCGAAATTGACATAAGAAAACAGATCTAGATCGTTACCTCTTGAACAATAGCTTGAATCTTCTTGTCTTGGAGCTTAGAGTCATAAGTGTCACTCCTCTAATGGCTTACAAAACCAAAGAAGCAAGAGGATGATATTGGAGAGAGGGGAGAGGCACAATTTCGGCTACGATCTTTATAGGGTATCAAGTGGCCGAAATTTGTAAGCCTTAGGGTCTTATTTATAATGGTGCTGCTAGGGTTTCAGCCTAAACCCTAATGGACAACTTAAGCCTTAAGCTATCCAAGGAAGCTTCTAGAATAGGGACTTATGGCCGAAATTATGGATCGACACATCCTAATTTGGTCCATGCCTAGTCCAAGAGGCTCCTTAGCCCAATACTCCACTATCACACATTTGACAGTTTAAGTCCCTGATATTAAATTAATGCCTTTTAGCCACAGAATTCATTTCTTAATTAATTCTTGTCTAATATTAATTTAATTATATGATTTCTCTTTTAATATATTATTCATATAATATATTAATAAACCATATTAACCTCTCTATTCATAAATCACCCTGTCAAGTTGCTTTTGGTGAAGGCAACCCAAAAGGACCATGCACAATCGGGTCAAGTACTTACCAAATATAGTTACGGGCTTAGACACTAATCCAACGGAAACTGCTACTCTTGACGAAATTGCTGCTAATGCCAAACATGTTGACGATGCTTCAAAGGTTGTGTATCATGATTGCTACTATGATGCCAGAACTACAAAAGTCCCATGAGGACTATTGGCCATATGAAATGAAAGAAGCACTTGGTGAAATGTTTCACAACAAAGTTAGACAAGACTGCTACGAAGTCGTCAAATACCTATTGGCGTGTAAGCTAAAGTAAGGAGAATATATCTGTGCTCATGTGCAGAAAATGCAGAGACACATGGAAAGACTGGAGAGGCTCAATGTGAATTTCGACAATGATTTATCCATTAATAGGTTCTCAATTCCTTTCCGACTTGTTATGATTAATTCATCTTGTCATATCATTCGAACAACATTGAAACGGCATTGATGCAACTCAACAATTTGTTTAAAACTATTGAGGGGGTAATGAATAAGTCTCATGCCACTAGTGTTTCTAATATTCCTATATTGTCCATTCATCAAGTCAAGGGGAAGAAAGGGATAGTTATCACCTAACCCAATTGGAAAGGAATAGCGATATTGGAGAGTCTAGTCATGGGTCAAATAGGAGAGCCAACTACGAGCACCTGTCAATGATCTAAAAGAGGCCATTTGCTTTTACTGTGACCAAAATGGGTATTGGAAAAGAAGCTTCCCAAAATACGTACAAGAGGTGAAAGAAGGAAAGGGAAAAGTGTTTGGTTCTTCATCAAGTATGTATACAATCGAAATCAATAACATGCAAATTTTGAATTCTTGGGTCCATTTATAGGCTGTGGTTTTCACATTTGTTCTGATATGCAGTAAGGTTGCTGAGAGCTGGGCAGCACAACTCCTGAGAGCTGAGCAGCGATACCGCCAGGAGCAGTTCAACACGGCTGCTGGGAGACGGGCAGCATGGTTAATATCTGGTGTTGATGCGTGAATCTTCTCCTTCATTCATAACACTAATCTTTTCCTGGGTATGCACAATCATATTCCCCCCTTTTTAGAAAGGTGTGGAGTGAGAACAAATGGATATATGATATTGGTTTTTGTTTGCATGTTCGATTCTACTTCGTTTGTATATGCCATTGCAAACAATAATAGTAAGTTATCTAATTCCACAATGCATGATAATGGCAGCTAAAGCATGTAAGCATGCAGTTTTGGAAGTTGTTCACAACATTTGCTTTTGTATAAGCTTGTAAGGAAAGCTACTCATATATTGGTTAAATTCTTGAGTGGTATGCAATTAGTAGCTAAGCATCTATGATAGCAAAATGGTCTGATTAAAGCGAAAACTATTTGCGAGTTCAGTTATCAAAATATCGGGCATCTTTTCATATGGAAATAAGATGTTGTAGTAAAATAGATTTTCTACTATGTAGTAGGTTAGTATTTGTTGCGTAAATACCTTAACTTCCTGAAGGTCAATTCATGTCGTGATTATCATAATAGTGTTTTAGTAAATATTCTAGATTTACTAAATAGAAATAATATATAAAATGTACTAATTATTTAAGAAAGGAGAGATGGGTAGACCTTGCATCCGGAATTGACAAGTATGTTTGATGTCGGAATTCAAGGTGAGCTTTCCAATCATGATCATCTTCTGAAATGCTTTGTGGAGTAGCAGAACTGTGCTACTATTCTTCCCCTCTTCTTTTATTTCTTCTTTTTTTTTTTCGAAAATGTCGAGTTGTCCGAACCGCAACACATATTCCAATGTGTATTCTGTTGAGCGATGCTTGCATTGTGTAAACGTTAAATGGCTGATTTTAGTCTTGTAAAATTGGCCCATTTTTTTTCTGAAGTATCCCAAATAATATGTAATGGCCATTTTGAGAGAAATCCAACATGTCATATCCTATTTGTGAATGAGCCCAAATGCCGAAGTGTTAGCCCCACTCCTATCATTTTCTCTTTTTTTTTTGGCGTATACCGAATTAAAGACACAATAGCACATGTTGGGCCCATCATCTTGGTATCAGTTTTGAATTTACAGTATTTCAGCTATTCCTCCTCGTTGTACGATCTGCCAGAGATGCCAAAAAGAAACGCATGAACTAATCGGTGTCACACCCCAAAACCGGAACGACGGAAACGTTCGGGGGTGGAGGACATCATGTACAGTATCACAACAATGCATAGTAGTAAAACAAGCAACAACATCATCCATTGCATTAATAATATAGTTTAATACAAGTGTGTTCTGTGAAGTTTATAAGACACCAAAAATGTAAATGAAAATAAAAGATGAGTCTTGAACGAGTTCCATCTTCTCAAAACCTCGCATCGGTACCTGTCTACTGATGACCTAAGAATACAAGTTATTTTGAAAGAGTTTATCAGCTTTAAAGCTGGTGAGTTCATAAGCATTTTAGTGTCATTGATTGTAGGAAAGTGTTTGTAAGTACTTGATATATAAGTTTGTAAATGTTTGTATCTCCTAGAAAATCCTATATTTTCTACTAAACGTAACCTTCTACCAAGGCATCAAGTGAAATGTATGTTTGTTTCTTGTAAAAGTGTGTATTTTCCCAAGGATGACTATCATTAACCAAAAATATAGTTTTATATTACCTTTTATGTGAAAAGATCACAATATGAATGCAATGGGGAAATAATAAAGTACTGTAGTGTTGTATTAAGTAACTACTGTTGTACTAATTACCTTAAACCAATATGTTATTCAAAGTAACATGTGATATGCCTGTACCATACTACCGACTAATAACACGACGATGAAAGACATCGGAAGAAATGACATTTGGCACCAGTAGACTTGCAAGTCCCACTATAGCGAGCAGCAAGGTGTAGGATAGTCAATCCAGTATAGATCTATACACAAATTCAGCGCTCTCCTTCTAGGAGACTCTGGACACAAAACGAGCCATGGCAGGTGATGCCATGCCCCGTTACGTGGCTCACATTTCTGTTGTAATGTTCTTGTATATGTAATGTATGTACTAGTGTAATGTATGTTCTCTCTGTCTAGTATGTTATTGTTTGTTTCTCATCATAGTATTCTCTATCTGTATGTTATTGTTTGTTTCTCATCATAGTATTCTCTATTTGTATGTTATTGAATCATGTATGAACTGACTCATTGTATGTTTCATTGTTCTAGTAATAGTATTAGTAACTTCCTAAACTATACCTATTATAGTTTACTAGCAATGTTGTTTGTATGTATGAACATGATTGTATACCTTTGCTACCCAAAGGTATTGAACTGAATGAAGGAACTTTTATATCTATACACATATACATAATATATAACTAAGATTCAAACGACCTTCGGACAAATAACCAATAACCTAAGTCCACAACCAAACAAGGAACAGGAGGCAAGGCGAGCTATCAGTCCTAAGTCCTTTCAATCCTACTAATATAACTATATCTATATAGATATGCATTTGACAAAGTATAAGTTTAAAAGAGTTTAAATAGAAAGTATTTAACATGTAAAAGTGTTTGATAACCATTTGAAGTAGTTTTGTTTGATAAAACAACTAATTGAATAGCAAATCCTTTGTTTGATAGTTATTAATCACATGTGATTGATATAATAACTATAATGTTTCAACTTGTATTCCCCCCCATAAAAGCATTTAAAATCATTTAAAAGATAGATTAATGGGTATGAACTCACCTGTAGTGAGTGGTTTGGATGAAAGTGTTGGATAGGATGCTAAGTGTCAAGTGTTGGATAGGATGCTAAGTGTCAAGTGAAGGGACTAGGGCTCATATTGCCCCCTTTATTAGGGTTTACGGCCCAAGGAGATTGTCTTGGCCGTAAACACCTTATGATCTTGTGTTCTTGATGTTTTCTAGTTGTTTAACAAGTGATTCAAGCCTATAACAAGCCAAGGTAAGAGTACTTACAATATAGAAGCTTGTAAGGGGGGTTCACGGCCCAAGAACACTAGTGTGTGTTCTTGGTGAAATGAAGAACACTTGAATATCTAAGAAAATGGAATGATTTCGTGGGTGAAATCATGTAAGATCACTAGATAATGAAAGATATCAACTAATCAAGGAAAGAAACACTTACAATCTTGAAGACCTTAAAGAAAACTCGGATGATACTTGAGAGAGAATGAGTTCTTGGCTTGAAAATGGTAAAAATGACTAAAATGACTAAGTGTCATATTTATACCCTTAGAGTTTACGGCCGTAAACTCCATTTTGGGCCGTAAACTCCAAACTCTTGAAGTTTTGAGACTTAAATATTGCACAAATAACTCTAAAGTATACTTCCTATAGTTACCTCTTGAAGGTACTAGGCTTTAGAACACTCAAATAGACTCTAAACAGCTTAAAAGTTAGCAGAAACAAGTCTGACTTCTATTGAAGTGAATGATTGTACAAGATAGAAATTTTGAGTTGTCACATCATCCCCCCGTTAGAGGGAATTTCGTACCGAAATTAGAGTTTAAGAAAATAAGTAGTTACAAATGACTAAGTAAAAAGATGAGGATATTTCAGTTTCATCTGATCCTCTCGCTCCCAAGTGAATTCAGGTCCTTGCTTGACGTTCCAGCGAACCTTCACTATCGGGATACGGCTTTGCTTCGTTTGCTTGACCTCTCGGTCCATGATCTCTTCCGGCTCTTCTACGAAGTTGAGTCTCTCGTTGATCTCGATCTCGTCGAGTGGGATTACAAGAGTCTCGTCGGACAGACACTTTTTCAAGTTCGAGACGTGGAAAGTAGAATGTACGTTATTGAGTTCGCGAGGTAAGTTGAGTTTGTAAGCTACAGGGCCGATTCTAGCGAGAATCTCGAAAGGCCCTATGTATCATGGATTTAGATTCCCACGCTTTCCGAAGCGTATCAAGCCTTTCCAGGGTGAGACCTTCAATAGAACCCGGTCTCTAGAGGCTTTCAATCGTTCACGAATCTGAATGATCTTCTCTGTCGTTTCCCGAATGATTTCCAGACCGGTGAGAGTGCTGTTAGGAACTCGTCCTTTAGCTAACTGTGTGTCACCCACCTCAGCCCAGCACAGAGGGGATCTGCACTTTCGGCCATAGAGAGCTTCAAATGGAGCAGCCTTTATGCTGGTGTGGTAACTATTATTGTAGGAAAACTCGACAACAGGTAAATGAGTGTCCCATGCCTTCCCAAATTCGATCACACATGCTCGCAACATATCCTCCAAGTTTTGGATAACCCTATCACTTTGTCCGTCGGTCTGTGGATGGTAGGCTGTACTCATGTCCAGCCTAGTTCCTAAGGAACTTTGTAGCGACTGCCAGAACCTCGAAGTGAATCTACTATCTCTATCGGAGATAATAGATATAGGAACACCATGCAGTCGTACGATCTCCCTAATGTAGGTTCTTGTAAGCTTCTCCATCTTGTCTGTCTCTTTGATAGGCAGGAAGTGTGCGGACTTGGTTAACCTATCTACGATCACCCAAATGGTATCGAAACCACCGGCTGTCTTGGGCAGCTTGGTTATGAAGTCCATCGTGATCTGCTCCCACTTCCATTCCAGTATCTCCGGTTGTTGTAGTAATCCTGAGGGTTTCTGGTATTCGACCTTAATCTTAGCGCAAGTAAGGCATTTACTTACGAAGGTAGCAATCTCTGCTTTCATGTTAGGCCACCAGTATAACTTTTTAAGATCCAGATACATCTTATCTGAAGCTGGGTGGACGGAATATCGAGTGTTGTGAGCTTCGGTCATGACCAAGTCTCTGAAGCCACCGTGTTTCGGTGTCCAGATCTGATCCATGAGATATAAGGCTCCGCCACCTTTGACTTCCAAATTCTTATTCATCCCTCTTAGGGATTCACTTGCCACATTTTCATGTTTTAAAGCGTCGGACTGAGCCTCCTTAATTTGTGTGGATAAGTGTGAATGGATAGTCATAATCAAAGATTTGACTCTACGACCAAAGTATTCTTTCCGACTTAGGGCGTCAGCTACTACGTTGGCCTTGCCGGGATGATAACGAATTTCACATTCGTAATCACTGAGTAGCTCGACCCACCGTCGTTGTCTCATGTTGAGCTCCTTCTGGTCAAATATATATTGTAGGCTTTTGTGGTCTGTAAAGATAGTGCTCTTCGTACCGTATAGGTAGTGTCTCCAAATCTTCAGAGCAAACACGACTGCTCCCAGCTCAAGATCGTGAGTGGTGTAGCTGACCTCGTGTGTCTTCAGCTGTCTGGAGGCATAGGCGATGACCTTACCTCGTTGCATCGGAACACAACCGAGCCCTTGGTTGGATGCATCGCAAGAGACTACGAAGTCTTCTATTCCTTCTGGGAGGGATAGTATCGGTGCGGTGCATAAGGCTCGTTTTAGCGTTTGCAACACTCTCTCCTGCTTCTCTTCCCAGTCAAAGGCCACACCCTTTTGGGTCAGTGTTGTAAGCGGTTTCACAATCCGCGAGAAGTTCTGAATGAACCTGCGATAGTAGCCAGCAAGGCCTAGAAATTGACGAATTTCTGTAGGCGTCTTCGGTGCTGACCAGTTCTCAATGGATTTGATTTTGGAAGGGTCCACGTGTATTCCCTCTTTGCTAACCACGTGCCCTAAGAATTCAACTCTTCGGATCCAAAATTCGCATTTCGATAACTTCGCATTGAGCTTCTCCGATCGTAATGTTTCCAAGACTTGTTGAAGATGTTGACTATGCTCCTCCTTACTACGAGAGTAGATAAGTATGTCATCGATGAAGACGATGACGAACTGATCCAAGTAAGGACGACACACCCTATTCATTAAATCCATGAATACTGCGGGCGCGTTGGTTAATCCGAACGGCATCACTACGAATTCGTAGTGTCCATAACGAGTTCGGAAGGCTGTCTTCGGAACATCCTCCCCTAACACCCGTAACTGGTGATACCCGGATCTTAGGTTGATCTTTGAAAAGAAGTTCGCCCCTTGAAGTTGGTCAAATAAATCCTCTATACGAGGCAGAGGGTAACGATTCTTGACGGTTAGTTTGTTGAGCTCCCTGTAGTCGATGCAAATACGAAACAATCCGTCTTTCTTCTTGACAAACAAGACTGGAGCTCCCCAGGGTGAGAAGCTTGGTCTTATAAAGCCCTTGCTGAGCACTTCGTTAAGTTGACTGGACAGTTCTTGCATCTCTGCAGGTGCTAGACGATAGGGCGATTTGGCTACTGGGGTAGCCCCTGGAACTAAGTCGATTCTGAACTCGACTTGACGTTGTGGAGGTAATCCTGGGAGTTCGTCTGGAAAGATGTCGGGAAAATCGCGTACTACTGGAATGTCCTTAATGTATTTCGTTTCTTGGCTCACATTGACAACATGAGCAAGGAATGCGCGACATTCCTTTCGCAAGAATTTCTGGGCTTGAATGCTCGAGATGAGGCGAAGGTTAATGCCGGGTTTGTCGTCGTAGATTACTAGAGTTTCGCTAGACGGCAGATTAAGGCGAACAACCTTTTCATAACACATGATGTCGACACGATGCAGACTCAACCAATCCATGCCGATAATGACGTCAAAACTTTTAATTGAGACCGGCATGAGGTCGATTGAAAATGAATGGCTATCTAGAGTTAGGGTACAACCTATGTATATGCAGCTAGTACTCTCTGTCTTTCCATTAGCCATTTCTACTCTAAACGGTTATTTTAGTGCATGCGATTTATTCTTAAGAAAGTGAGCAAATTTCCGGTTCACGAAACTCCTCTCCGCTCCACTATCAAACAGAATACACGTATATGAGTTATCGAGGAGAAACGTACCAGTTACCACTGTGGGGTCGGCAACCGCTTCCTCGTGGCCTATAGCCAGAACTCTTCCCACTCCGCTGGCGATCCCTGCCTTCCGGCAGTTCCTTTTGTAATGGCCCGCCTCGCCACAACCGTAGCAAGCCTGGCCTACACCAGCGTCGGGGACTTGGGTGATTGGCTTTGCCAGAGCCTTGCAGAAATGGGCAGTGTGCCCCTTCCTGTTGCAGTTAGAGCACTGCATTTCCCAGCAGGCTCCTGTGTGGTGGAAGTTGTATTTGTTGCACTTTGGCAAACTTCCAGCGTACTGCTTTACCGGAGCAGCACCGGCAGGTGCTATCGCAGCATGGACTGCCACGAACTGCTGCTTTTTGACAGCTTTCTTTTTGTCACACCCCAAAACCGGAACGGCGGAAACGTTCTGGGGTGGAGGAAGTCATGTCAACTATCACAACATATGCAGTATAGTAATCAAATTACAACAACCATTGCATTAATAGTAATAATTTTACATAGGTTACATTTAGCAACATCATAAAAAGTAAATACAGAGGATAACATAAACTGCAGCTCGGTACAAGGTTGTCTTCACAAAAGCTTCCGGAGTGTACCTGTCTACTGACGACCTGAGAATACAAGTTATTTTGAAAGAGAGTATCAGCATTTTAATGCTGGTGAGTTCATAAGTATTTTAATGACATTGTGTAAATACATGTTTTCTTCAAATTAATCACATTAGATGATGGTGATTGAGTTTACAGAGCATTAGAATCCCTTCCAGGAAATCCTCTATTTCCTAATAAAAGTAGTCTTCTACCAAGACCTGATTGTTTTATGTTGAAGGAGTACTTTTCCCCAAAAGTAACTATCATTATCAAAATATAGTTTATACTTATAATATATATGTGAGAAGGTCACAAGTAAAAGTAATAAGGAAAATAATACTTTTCTTCAGCAATGACGTTGCTGTTTATAAATAAATAAAATACAAACTCCAGGTAGTATTGAATGAACAATACGCCTCGGAGAGTCTAAATGAATGAAATACAGACTCCAGGCGGGATTAAGTGAACAATACGCCTCGGAGAGTCTAAATGAATGAAATACAGACTCCAGGCGGTATTAAGTGAACAATACGCCTCGGAGAGTCTAAATGAATGAAATACAGACTCCAGGAGGTATTAAGTGAACAATACGCCTCGGAGAGTCTAAATGAATGAAATACAAACTCCAGGCGGTATTAAGTGAACAATACGCCTCGGAGAGTCTAAATGAATGAAATATAGACTCCAGGCGGTATTAAGTGAACAATACGCCTCGAAGAGTCTAAATGAATGAAATACAGACTTCAGGCGGTATTAAGTGAACAATACGCCTCGGAGAGTCTAAAGTAGCCTTTAATCCTAGGTAGGTTAGTTTAAAGGTTTAAAATGTGGCCTAGTGTATAACTAGGAAAATACGTTATGATGGTTTTATATCTAGAAAGTACCGTGATGACACTTATTACCTTAAAGCCAATGAATTATAAGGTAATTGTAAAGATACTCGTAACCATACTGATTGACGGATGTAACTCGACGACCTGCTGGCGTCGAAATGAATGTGACATTTGTCACCTCTTGGCTTGGTCGGCCGGGACTGTAGCTAGCAGTCAGAATGTGGGATGGTCTGTCCCGTATAGATTTATACACACAATGCCCGCTCTCCCTCCAGGAGACTCTGGTTACCACACGACAACGGTGAAATTTGTGTCATGAGGATGTATCTCATGTTTTGATTTCTATATACTTTCCTTTTCTACTAAAAAGTACAAGTTTTTAGAATATAGATGTAACTAAGTTCTCCTTCATGAAAGTTATAGTTGGTTTCTAAACTATACCTATTATAGTTTACTTGAGAAGTTATCTAGGTACCTTTGCTACCCAAAGGTATTGAACTGGAGTAAGAGTTTTAATATCTGTCCAGATATACATAATATATAACTAGGATTTCAACGACACTCGGACAAATAACCGGATGCTCTAAGTCCACAACCAAACAAGGAACAGGAAATAAAGCAGGCTATCAGTCGTAAGTCCTTCAAACCCTACTTATATAACTATATCTAAATAGACATGAATCTATCAAGAATATAAGTTTAAAAGACCTTGATAAGAGCTTGGAATTTAAAAAGATATTTTGGTACTTTAAAAGCGATTTGAAAACAAAATATGAAAAGCTTTAGCTGGATAAAACAGTTTAACATGCAAAAATCTATTTGATTGACAGTTATTAATCGCATGTGATTGATATAATAACTTATCAATTCAACTTGTATTCCCCCCCTATAAAAGCATTTAAAATCTTTTAAAAGGTTGATTAAGGGGTATGAACTCACTTGTGGTGGTTGATTCGGACGAACGAATGGTATAGGATGCTAAGTGTCAAGTGAGGACTTGAACACACACGCGAATCCTATTGAACATGTAATGATACATTTATGTATCTAATTAGTCATTTAATAACTAATTAAGTAAGTTAAGACACCCTAATACATGGAAACACTTTGTTTCAAGTGCTAGGAGTACTAAAGGGTTGCATCTAAAGAGAGTATGGCCTCACATTGGAGTTTACTCCCCATATGGTAGCACCATATGGGTTTACGGTTCTTGGACCATTTCCCCCATGAGTTGACGACCGTAAACTCATGGCAATGGTGTCATTGGGTGTTTTAAGGTCCTAAACCACACAAGGAAGTAAGCTAGACTCGAATCCAAGGCTTAGGAAGTGACTAGGGCTCGAAATGGCCCTTTGTTGGAGTTTATACAAAATGAAAATTTCGGGTTGTCACATCATCCCCCCGTTAGAGGGAATTTCGTCCCAAAATTAGAGTTCAAGCACACCCGTAGTTACAGTTTAGCGAAGCAAAAGGTGAGGATACTTTAGCTTCATCAGATCCTCTCGCTCCCAAGTGAAATCAGGTTTTCGCTTGGCGTTCCAGCGAACCTCCACTATCGGGATACGGGTTTTGCTTTGTTCACTTGACCTCTCGGTCCATGATCTCTATAGGTTCCTACACGAATTTGTGGCCCTCATTGATTTCGATCTCGACGAGTGGGATTTCGAGAGTCACGTCGGACAAGCACTTTCTCAAGTTTGAGACGTGGGATAGATTCGGATGGAAATTATGGAATCCCTGAAATAGTTGAGGTCTAACAGAAGCTGGACCAACTCTTATCATGAATCTTCAGTGGTCTTAAGTTCTTGGGAAGATAGAATGTTTCAGTACTTAGAACATAATGTACTTCCATGGTTAGATCATCACTTGGCGTGATCTCCAATCTGAAGTTCCAAAAGTTCTCTCTTACTGGAGGTGTAGTCCCCGGGTTGGTTCTTAGGAGGCTCAGGTCGTCTTCGGATTCGTATTTCCTACTGATTGGTTTTCGGAGGTTTTCTGGATCATTGGAGTTATTGGCTACATACTGGCATCTATTGGTTACGTGGCATCTATCTCGACCTTGTGCAAAATGGACCTGCACTTCTGACTCTCGAGGTGTTTCTAACAGAAACTCTCAAAGTCAGCGAGATAGAGGGTTTTACCAGACGATGCTTTAGAAAATTTCAACTTTTGTCACCGTCTAATAGATGCTTTCACAGTATGATTCCTAGTTGGAAAGAATCATTCTCTTACTCGCTTTTCTGTTTCATGGATAGCAGCCTCTGATAAGGGCTAACTTCGTTCTAAGAGATTTACCGAAGCGTTTGACTATTTCAGGAGGTGGTTCTACTATCTCTTTAGGGATAGTATTCTTTGGAACACCTAGTAGTCTAACAAATCTCTAAGACTTGCTCCATTCTCCATTGCGTCTGCTCCCTCCAGTTTGTAGGAAGTGCGTGTTCTTGTATAACCCACCGACCAACACCTAGAATGGTGTCGAGTCTACAATCTCTTTATGATCTTGGTTATAAAGCTTAACGCAACTTACCATCTACTTTATTCAAGTACTCTTGGTTGCAGAGGTATTCATGTGGTTCTTAGCATCCTAGTATTAACTTTGGCGAATGCAGTCTATCGTCTATAGGGTGACGGTGACTTTTCCCGCATGACGAGGCACTATCTCCACTTTTCCCGTCCTAGGCACTTCTCGTTTGTATCTGGATGAACGAAGTGCCTGAGTAGTGCGAGCACCCCTTGCAACTACTCTTCCGATGTTACCGAGTTTCTGTATCTAGATTAAACCTAGATAGCATAAGATTCTGCTACTCAGAACCTCTAATTTCCTCATTCATTTGTCTAAGAGTTTAACTTGTCACAACTTTCCAAGTTTCACAGGTTACTGCTGAGATGCTTAATTTTTGTGGGATTAGGCATGAATGGATGGTCGTAGTCAATGCTTTTGACTCTTTCGACTTGAGTTACTTTTCCTAACTGAGGGTGTCAGCTACTATGTTGGCTTAACCGGGATGACAACAAATTTCGAATTTGTAGTCATTTTAGTAGCTCAACCCACCATTGTTTCCTTGTCTTCAGCTCCTTCACTAAGGGTATATGACGAAAGACTTTATTTTAAGGTTCATGGTAGACCTCATACTCGGCTCAATCACTACTACTCAGTGTATACAAGTCGTATATAATTGAGATTTACAGGATGTTCAGATGTGTAGCTCCTCCCCAAACCCACAACCAAACAAGGAACAGGGAGTAGGGAGGAAGCACACATCTTAATTCTTATTGATCTAAATTACATGCCACTCAAATGCATATACTCAGTAATGGTAAGTTAATCCCATGAGTTCTTTTCTCTTGGTTCACAAACTAGCTCGTGCGGTGCAAATGGCCTTTATGGGGGACCTATTGGGTAGGCCTCGGGCGGTTACTGTCTTCCGGAATATCTGCAGTGCCTTTTGCTTCTGGTTTTAATGTCCAAGGAGGGGTTGGTTAACAGTGTGTGGTACCCTTCTCCTGGGTACTTCTGAAGGTTGGATAAGAGAGACGACTGACGGTTCGCATTAGGATTTTCTTATTAGGTTCGGAAGAACCTTTATTTGACGCTTAGGATAAGGTAAAAGTTCTTTTTACACAGCACTAGGAATTTTCACATGGTCGCATCAATTCGAACCATGGCTGACGGTAGTTTCGAGACTAGCAAACATCGACAAGATATAGAATGAAGATTGATAGGATCATGTGCTGAACAGGGCACACAAGTTCCTAACATCTCGGGCTTCGTCCACGGTATTACTATCGTGGATACTTGGACCGACATAAGTGACGTTGAAGTCTAGGGGTCCTGATGTTTTGGAATAATGTACTTTTCATGAATGGATTTCTCACGAGACCTCTCTATAACCACCTAGTATACACTAGTCATGTATAATTAAGATTAAAAGGACTGTTGACTGAGCGACTCCGCCCTAAATCCACAACCAAACAAGGAACAGGAGATAAGGCAGCATCACTCACTCGAGGTCTATCAATCTTAATTATAAATGGCCTTAACGTATATACTAAGCCATCATAGCTTTACCTGATGGGTTTTCAAGTTTTATAACAGTGCTGCGACTTTCGCCTTAACGAGGGAGTAATTTCAATTAGAATTGATTAATTAAAGTTTTCGGTTAGCTACTTAGGATTGAGAAACGTACCAAAATTCTACCGGGTTCCCTGATGTTTCCCCTAGGCATTAGGGTTAAACTCCTCCCGCGCCCTTGTCGTTTCTTTCAGTTGGGAAGTCCCTCTTGAAGTGCCCAATTTCACCACATAGGTGGCATATTGGACTGGTCCCAACATTGGTGGTTGATGTAATGAACTCAACCGGGGTTCTACAGAAGTGAGTGGTATGCCCCTTCATGTTGCACCTAACGCAAGAGTGTTCTCGACAGATACCATAATGATGGTAGTTACACTTGCTGCAGCGGGGGAGGTTTCCTAGGTATGGTCTTCCAGGTGTCGAGGTAGAAGGGTTGACAGAGGCATTGACCACTTCAGCTCGTTGCCCTTCGGAAGGTCCTTGAGTCGAGGTACTTCCCTCCTCGTTCTCAAACTTTCTTTTCAGTGGATTAGGTTGGAGTTCTTGTGTGGTTTTACACACCGGCGCTGGTTGCTGCTGTCTATTGCTATGACCGGGATTCCCGATAGGGATCCTGCTAACATTGGCGTTGTTAGCGTTCAGGTGAGCCATGACAGCGGCTATGACTGCTGAAACTGCAGCTTGAAACGTAGCTTCATCGATTTGAAGAATCGGTGTCTTACCAGCGGGTTGGTTACGTTTCTTTGGAGGCATGGTTTTTCCTATACGAAAAGGGACACAAGCTGATGAGATACGATGGTTAACCCTAGACGTATCTTTCTTTACTATGATAGGCATAAATTTTTACGCGCCTCGAATTATGGTTATCTAAGTGTCGACCTACATCGCTATGATGCAGTCTGGTTAACAGGGTAGGAGTAAGTGTATCGGAAAGCCATAAATCGGGTGTCGTTCCACTAAGTTATCTTTAAATTGGAGAGGCACACTCTCTGGTTTTGAAAAGATTTGAGAGAAGTTCGGAACGAAGATTCACAGAAGAAAAGGCTCATGAAAGTTTATGGCTAAACACTCTAAATCGAGGTTTTGTGATCCGATTTATTTATATTAATCGCGACGGGAGAGACGATTTGCCTAATACATAGTGTGAATAGTGTAATCACTAGCTCACTAAATTGTATTATTTTATGGGTTATTAGCATGACGTTAAGGAGTTAGAAATACTTCTCGGGTTCCATGCATTGGCTCCCTCTGTCCACCTCTTATCCCTGACTGGAACAAGCGTTGGTTTCCTTCGGGTATCTATATAGGGTTCTCTGCTCTCGCAGACATATTGAATTTCTGCTCCGCCTTACTTCCGATTCTGACTCTGAGTGTCATCACTTCATAATGGATGACTGGAATCTCGGAAGTTCAGGCGAATTTCCCACCGATATCCCTAAAAGGTATAGGCACATGGTGATTTCAATAGTCTCGTCCCTGTTCATTTATTTCCTAATTGGAAATCTTCTCAATGAACCTCTTCTGGGGCTATATCGACTCTTATGCCGATTACTGAAGTGGATAAGGTTTTCTAAAGGGGTTCGTGCGAGAATGGGAATGTCTAAAGAATCTTAAGAGATTATTAAAACATTTTATTGGATGACCCATATCGAGTCCTGCTATAATTACAAAGTGTACACAAATCATATATAACTTCGATCTGATAGACCTTCGAATATGTGATACTACTCTATATCCACATCCCAACAAGGAAAAGGAAGTAGAGCGAAACCACACATTCTTAGCCTATGAGGTCCTCACTATATATAACCTTGGGAGTATACACTCTGTAATCATAGGTCTATCAATAAGGATCTCTTTTAGTTTTTCACGCAAGGTTATTTATGGTTCCTAAAATACCCTATAGTATTTTAATTACATGTTTGATTCTTAACTTCTGAACATGCTTTTGGGTTTATTGTGAGTCTTTTAGTATCCTAAAATACTCCTATAGTATTTTAAACTTTATGTTTGGCTCTAGCATTCCTATTTGGTAAGTTTCAGATTCATTGCAACACCACCATCACTCCCAAACACACGTTAGTCGCATCTTGAATAAATATAGTTGATCAGGTTATATTTATTCCAGCTTACGATTACATAACTGCCCAGGTTTGACGGTAATGCTCAACATCCAAAGACTTTTATTCTTATTCTTCCTGTGATACTTGTTCGGGTTCTTATATTCTGGATGTTCTTATACTTTTGTAAGATATGGTTATATTTTAAAGTATAATTCTTGGTCAGAGTATTTTATCCCATTGTATTTATAGGTTGTATATCTTTTATGATTTGATATACTGAACTCACTATAAACAATGCTCTGATACCAATCTGTCACACCCCAAAACCGGAATGGCGGAAACATTCTGGGGTGGACGACGTCATGTCAAGTATCACAACATATGCAGTATAGTAATCAAAGTACAACAACCATTGCATTAATAGTAATAATTTTACATATGTTACATTTAGCAACATCATAAAAAGTAAATACAGAGGATAACATAAAATGCAGCTCGGTACAAGGCTGTCTTCACAAAAGCTTCCGGAGTGTACCTGTCTACCGACGACCTGAGAATACAAGTTATTTTGAAAGAGAGTATCAGCATTTTAATGCAGGTGAGTTCATAAGTATTTTAATGACATTGTGTAAATACATGTTTTCTTCAAATTAATCACATTAGATGATGGTGATTGAGTTTACAGAGCATTAGAATCCCTTCCAGGAAATCCTCTATTTCCTAATAAAAGTAGTCTTCTACCAAGACCCGATTGTTTTATGTTTAAGAAGTATTTTTCCCCAAAAGTAACTATCATTATCAAAATATAGTTTATACTTATAATAAATATGTGAGAAGGTCACAAGTAAAAGTATTAGGGAAAATAATACTTTTCTTCAGCAATGACGTTGCTGTTTATAAATAAATAAAATACAAACTGTCACACCCCCAGCCATCGGCGGAAACACTGGGTAGTGTAACGTTATTCTTCGTATCATAGTTATATAACATACATTGAACAGTACTAAATAAAATAAATACCTTTATTGATAACTGAAAGTTACGTAACTGTTTTTCTAGAACCTATTACATATTATCCGACTATGGCATACTTCTTAATCATGAACAGAAAGGTAATAGTAAAACTTCTTCTGTTCGAATACATACCAGCTTTTCAAGTTCCTGAAAACACATGCATTTTAAAATACGTCAACATAAAGTTGGTGAGTCCACAGGTATTGACTCCATAAAATAATACATTTTCCACATTCAAAAGTATAGTTTTCGAAAGTATCATTTTGACTCTCCATCATTTAGTATGTATATTAGGTATAATAGTTTACTTATCAATTAAGTGTTATACCTAAACATTTCTTAATCCTAAGGTATAAGCAGGGGAAACTTATACTTAACATTACTACTTGTATACGACAAAGTATAATGTTTCTAACAATTTGCTACCATGAGCCTGTAACCGCTGCTATGACATAATACCTCTGATAGAACACACTCATGATTTACCATGAGAAACAAACACACTCATGATTTACCATGAGAAACAACACCGTACGCTTCATCGACGCCGGAACAATAACAAATAAAAGGATAGTTCATCACTTGCTTTTGGTTGACTGTAGCTAACAGTAACAAGTGGGGTGGTCAACCCGTATACTAATTATACACGACTTCCTCGCTCACACGGGATTAATGGTTACAGTTCAGAGGATTTCCACTAAGATCCCCAATCTTAGTTGATGAATACAATTACTCATGTAGACTTTGACGGCTTCCTATAGCTCTAACAACAAAAGCATCTTTATGTCTAAAACCCTAAGTTACTAGACTATGCTTTTAAACATTACTCCTAACTTCATAATATTTAGGCAGTATAACATCTTGAGGTAAAACCAGGTTTTATCTTGACCTAAAACCAATAATAACAACATATAACATTCCTAGTTTTATCTTGACATAAAACTATCAATAACAATACCAAGTTTTATCTTAACATAAAACTAACAATAACAACGTATAACATATCCAGTTTTATCTTGACATAAAACTATTAATAGCAACATACTTTATAACTTAACATATAAATCTTCCGAATATAACTTCGGAACTATATCGCACACAACATATATAAAGAATCTTAAGTATAACTCAAGATCTACATTAGTAAATTAACATACTGATAAGTTGATAATAGTTGTATATATTCAAAATATTATATTTAGAACAACTATACCCCGGCTATTATAACTATATACTGTCATATAGACATAATAATAACATATATATAATATCTAGCATGCGTTTTCCCCCAAAATATTAGAAAGTGGGGCCGTGAAACTCACCCTAGTAGAGTGATTTTATGTTATCTAAGCAAAAACGGTCAGCGTACGAGGCGTCGGGACTCGGGATGCAAAATGGCCTCCAAAAATGAGATAGAGAGAAGAGTTTAGGTGTAAGAAGTGTTAAGGTCGAATTTGCTATTTATAGGCTGATTTTTGGCCATTCACGACGTGAACCAAGCATGTTCACGTCGTGAGCTCGATCCTGCTCACTTTGTAGACCCGCCATTTGGTCCCTAGCTTCGGATGGTGTCCCTTTGACTCCTCACGACGTGAATCAATCCTTGCTCACGTCGTGAGTTTGGATCTTATCCCTTCGCAGCCTCGTCACACCTTCTAGATCTGAAATGTGGCGGTTTGAGTCCTCACGTCGTGAGTTTTTATGCTCTCGTCGTGAGTTTAGTCAAATTAGGGTTTCTGACAGCGATATCTTCGGAAGGCCATAACTTTTGCATACGAACTCCGTTTTTAACGTTATTTATATCCACGCGTAGGTATTTACGAGTACTACAACTTTCTTTTAGATTTAAATAGCTAATTATAAGTCTATTTTAAATTCCTCTTATTATAGAGATTTATAGTGTTCGGTTTATCATAACTTCTTCATGCGAAGTCAGATTCAAACATTCTCTATATTTTTGGGATCATATGGATGTATACTTTGAGTTGTATTATAAAGAAGATTCATATTTGTATTAGAATTCATCATGAACTACATAACACTCTTACCACATTACTAGGTTAACAAAATCACATTACATGATTGGCATAATCACATGTGATTGTCTATTGACCTATTTTGACTAGTGTTACATTCTCCCCCCGTTAGAATAATTTCGTCCCGAAATTTATCTTATGGATGGGGTTTCGTCAAACAGTTGGGGGTATTTTTCTTTCATCTGATCTTCACGTTCCCAAGTAAATTCAGGTCCTCGCAAAGAGTTCCATCGAACTTTCACTATGGGAATACGACTTTGCTTTAATCGTTTGACTTCTCGATCCATAATCTCAACAGGTTCTTCTACAAAGTTGAGTTTCGTATTGACTTGTATCTCTTCGAGAGGTATAACAAGAGTGTCATCGGAAAGACATATTTTGAGATTTGATACGTGAAAAACATCGTGCACATTACTTAGCTCTTGAGGCAACTTAAGTTGGTATGCGACGGAACCAATTCTTGCCAGAATTTCAAAAGGTCCTATATATCGTGGGTTTAGTTTGCCTCGTTTCCCGAATCGAATTACACCTTTCCAAGGAGAGACTTTCAACATTACTTTATCTCCAACTTGGAATTCTAAAGGCTTACGTCTTACGTCAGCATAGCTCTTTTGACGATCACGTGCAGCCTTTAATCGATCCTTAATTTGCACGATCTTTTCAGTTGTCTCGTGGATTATTTCTGGTCCAGTACGTAAGGTATCGCCTGTACGTTCTCTGGCCATCTGCGCATCTCCAACTTCTGCCCAACACACTAGGGAACGACATTTTCGTCCATAAAGAGCCTCAAATGGTGCAACCTTGATGCTGGTGTGATGACTATTGTTGTAGGAAAACTCAATTAACGGTAAATGAGTATCCCACGCACTTCTAAAGTCTATTACACAGGCTCGGAGCATATATTCTAAAGTCTGAATGGTTCTCTCACTCTGACCATCAGTCTGTGGATGGTAAGCGCTACTCATGTCTAGACGTGTTCCTAAGGATTTTTGTAGAGATTGCCAAAATCGTGAAGTGAATCTACTATCTCGGTCAGAAATAATAGAATTTGGAACTCCATGCAATCTGACAATTTCCTTAAGATAAACTCTAGTCAGCTTCTCCATCTTGTCGTTCTCCTTAATTGGTAAGAAATGGGCGGACTTAGTCAACCTATCGACTATCACCCAAATAGTGTCGGACCCACTAGGAGTTTTAGGTAACTTAGTGATGAAGTCCATTGATATATGCTCCCATTTCCATTCAGGTATTTCCGGTTGTTGAAGTAAACCTGAAGGCTTTTGATGTTCTGCCTTTACTCTAGAACAAGTCAAACATTTGCTCACATAAGTAGCAATTTCAGTCTTCATGTTTGGCCACCAATAATGTACTCTTAAATCTAAGTACATTTTGTCAGAACCTGGATGCACGGAATATCTGGACATGTGGGCTTCTTTTAAGACCAAGTCCCTGACTCCACCGAACCTAGGCTTCCAAACTCGGTTCATAAAGTATTGTATTCCGTCATCTTTTCATATAAGTTGCTTTTCCATTCCTCGCAAAGCTTAGTTCTTAATGTTTTCTTCTTTTAGAGCCTCAAGTTGAGCTTCTCTAATTTGTGCGGTAAAGTTAGAATGGATAGTTATAGTTAATGCTCGTACTCGTCGGGGTTTAATATATTCTTTCCGGCTCAAGGCATCTGCTACCACGTTTGCCTTTCCGGGATGATAACGAATCTCACATTCGTAATCATTCAACAATTCAACCCATCTTCTTTGTCTCATATTAAGATCTTTTTGGTCGAAGATGTCTTGGAGACTCTTGTGGTCGGTAAAAATAGTACACTTAGTACCGTATAAGAAATGTCTCCAAATTTTTAGTGCAAAAATTACAGCTCCCAATTCAAGATTATGGGTAGTGTAATTATTCTCATGCATCTTAAGTTGTCGTGATGCATAGGCGATAACTTTTCCTCTTTGCATCAACACACATCCCAATCCTTGATTTGACGCGTCACAGTATACAACGAAATCTTATGTTCCATCTGGAAGGGATAGGATTGGTGCACTACACAACATTTGCGTCAGTTTCTGAAAAGCAGCTTCTTGTTTGTCTTCCCAGTTGAACTTTGTATTCTTCTGGGTTAGTGCTGTAAGTGGCTTGGCTATGTTGGAGAAATTCTCTATGAATCTACGGTAATAGCCAGCAAGTCCTAGGAATTGACGCACCTCTGTTGGCGTCTTTGGTGCTTCCCAATTCCTAATTGCTTCAACTTTGGATGGGTCAACATGAATTCCTTCGTTTCTAACTACATGACCTAAAAATTGTACTTCTCTAATCCAAAACTCACATTTGGAGAATTTAGCGTACAACTTTTCTTTTCTTAGTAGTTCCAAGATTATTTACAGGTGTTGACCATGTTCTTCCTTGGTTCGTGAATATATCAATATATCATCGATAAATACGATCACGAATTTATCCAAGTATGGTTTGCAAACACGATTCATGAGATGCATAAACACTGTTGGGGTATTGGTTAATCCAAAAGACATAACTAAGAACTCATAATGACCATACCGTGTTCTAAATGCTGTTTTTGGAATGTCGTCTTCTTGTACTTTGAGTTGATGGTATCCTGATCTAAGATATATCTTTGAGTAGTAGCTGGATCCTTGCAGTTGATCGAATAAATCATCAATTCTCGGAAGTGGATAACGATTCTTGATCGTTAGCTTGTTTAGCTCCCGATATTCAATACACATTCGAAAGGATCCGTCCTTCTTCTTGACAAACAAGATTGGTGCTCCCCAAGGTGAAAAACTTGGTCAGATAAAGCCTTTGTCAAGAAGTTCTTGTAGTTGGTTAGACAATTCTTGCATTTCAGATGGAGCCAACCGATAAGGAGATTTCGCTACTGGTGTTGCTCCTGGAATTAAATCGATTCGAAACTCAACTTGTCGGACGGGAGGTATTCCAGGTAGATCTTCAGGAAACACGTCAGGGAAATCACACACTTGAGGTATGTCCTTGATTTCTTTTGTCTTTCTCTTCCTATCTACAATGTGGGCTAAGAATGCGCTACATTTCTTATGTAGATATTTCTGGGTCTTAGTACAAGAGATGACTTTGAGGTTCTTCCCAGATTTATCACCGTAGATAATCAGGGCTTCGCCGTTTGGTAAGGGTAGTCGTATGGCTTTCTCATGACATAGAATTTCGGCGCGGTGTGAAGATAACCAATCCATGCCAATTATGACATCAAAACTACCGATAGACATTGGCATGAGGTTGACGTGAAAAATGTAGTTATTAAGAGTTAACAGACAGTTTTCTAGGATTTCATGTGTTTTCTCAGTTTGACCGTTAGCGATTTCTACTTCATAGATTTCTTTTAATCTGCTAGACTCATGACTTAACAATTTTCTAAATGTCGGAGTTATAAAACTTTGATCTGCTCCAGAGTCGAAGAGTATAGAAGCATATAAATTATCTATAAGAAACGTAGCAGATACGACCGAAGGGTCCTGGATAGCCTCTCTGCTTCCGATCACAAACGCCCTGCCACGTCCTATGCCTCCTTGACTCCTTAACTTTGGACATTCTTTCTTGATATGTCCAACCTCCCCACACTCGTAGCATCTTCTTTCTTCACCACGGCCTATCCCATTATTGGTTTGTTGTTCAACTGTTGCAGGTGTTGTGCTCCTGCAGTAACTAGCAGTATGCCCCTTTTTCTTGCACTTCATGCAGACAAAACAGTCACCTGGATGATGACGGTTGCACTGATTGCACCATGAAGATTTTGGTTGTGTAGGTACTGCTGTTGTGGCTGCATAATTAGTTACCACTTCTTGTCTTTTCTCAGATGATTGTTTATGATTCTTCCTATTAAACTTGCGCTTGTTTGTTCTAGATTTGGGAGACTCAGCCTTTGAGACCACTTCTGTTCCTTGGATCTCTGTGAGGGTTAGCTGATGAGCTATCCTCTTGGTGCTGTCATAAGTCGTAGGCTTTGATGCGATCACCATGCCTTTAATTTGCGATGCTAAACCCCAGATATATCGCTTAATCTTTTTATATTCAGGGGTTACAAGTGCTGGACACATTACAACAAGATCATTAAATCTAGCGGTATAAGCTTTTATCTCTGAACCCTTCATGGTTAGGGTCCACAGTTCTTGTTCCAGTTTATGTATCTCCTCCTTAGGACAATACTCCTCTACTAGCATCATTTTTAGCTCCTCCCATTTCATGGAATTTGCAGTATCAATTCCCATGGTATTCACATGGTTGTTCCACCAGGTGAGTGCTGCATCAGCGAAAGTACATGCTGCAAATCGTACTTTACAATCATCTGGACAGAAGCTTATTTGAAAGATGGACTCTGTCTTTTCTATCCACCTCGTCAAATTAACTACCCCTTCATTTCCATGAAAGCTTTATGGCCTGCAATTCATAAAATCTTTGTAGGTACATGTTCTAGTGGTCCCTACATGGCCTTCATTTCTAACTCCATATTTTGTGACATTAGATAGAGCCGCAGCAATTCTTTGAGCTATGATTTCTTCAAGTTGTACTGTACTTATTGAGGGGTTTATTTCTGGTGGTGGTTGCGGTTGTTGTTGTTGTGGTGCTGAGGTCGGTTAGGGGTTAGCCGATTACTCCTTCTAGGCATTTTGTTTTAGTTCCTATTATAAATAATAAGAACTTTATGAGTTTTGTTAATCATTTAATACACGAGTACTAAATACTCCAGTTATTATTCACAGTGTAAAACATAATAGACAACACAATGATTACTGTAACATATGCTTCAAATTATTACCAGTGGTTACATTAGTTTATTTAGGTTATAAGAGAAAAGTTTCTATAAACATTGCAAAATTTGCAAGGTTTTCTACATCCTTGCTATAAACTTTCCTCTTTTCACCTTAACTAGTCTGATTTTCTCTATTTACATAACCACTAGTTGGAGCTTATCTACCAGAAACCTAAGTGATGACCCAACACGTCAGTGACATTAACCACTTGCTCTTCAAGTGCTTGAGTTCTCTGGTCAAGACTTCCCGTGCGTTCTTCATTTCTTGAGGTTTGATTGTAGAGCTCTAACTCTGCAATCCTGGCATCATGAGTAATCATGTCATTATAAGCAAAATTTATACGATGATGGACATCCATCACCGATTCCTGATCTCGTGTCCTTTGTCCTTCTAGCCTTCGCACTCTTCCAGAGAGATGAGTAGCCCTCCCTTCGACAATTTCCATTTTGTCTTCAATTTTGACACTTTTCTCAAACAATTGGGATAAAGTGTTATCTTCAGAAGAATGTGGGAGATGTGGTCGAGATGATTGACCAGTCTCATACATCTTGGCAGCTCTTTCTTCCGCCACCCACCTATCAACGGTTTGTGCGATCCGTGCAGGTTCATCTTGAACTCTATGACTTCCTGAAGATATCGCCTTCTGACTCTTCTTAATCTTTGGCCATATCGGTATGGATTTACGTGCCGTGCGTTTCATTTTTACTCCTCCTGGAACTTTACGGTAAAGAGTGTTCAGTGGTGGTAAAGATGATGCCACCGATTATGTCTCCTCCATGGATTCGCTTTCTTCCATTGGTTCACTCTCTTCCCATTCGTTGGAGGGTAAAGGTGCTCCATCGTCAGAAGGTATTGGATGAAAGGTGGTTGGATTTATAGGGTAGTAAGGATCGCCTACCATCATGGGGAATGAAATTTCCTCTTCTTCATCCGTATCCTCGATGATTATCCATTCTCGTGAATGTGCCATGTCGAATTCCTATACGTTTTGGATCATCAAGAGTTTTAGTCTATCAAATATTACTCCCAAATTAAATAGTTCATATGATCTGATCATAATAAAATGTAGTTGCGCACCTACACCTAGTTGTGATAGGATATATGCACATATAAACTTTAGTTGGAATATTTGATCTAAATCCTTGAGATCAAAAACATTCCGGGTATTAAGGTGTATTCTCATCGCGGGTCTGAGTCTTTACATATGACTCTATATTCTTATTTATTGTATTCATGCTTTAATTATTGTTTGTTACTTCAGGTCTATCTGATAAGGCTCCGGCCAGTCAGGACAGTCGAAAGGGCAGGATCATTTTAGCATATAGCCGTTCTGAAATCCAGCAACCCAAATCGACATGTCTATCCTTGTCACCGCTGCCGTAAGTAGTCCTTCAGTAGAATAATTAATAATACTTTTTATTTATAGGTTAAGGGATATACCTAAACCTAATAGAGTAAGCCCTAAACTATAGACGTGTTTTCCTAAGAAAGTACTAGTTCACTATAGTTAATAGCTCTGATACGAATTTCTGTCACACCCCCAGCCATCGGCGGAAACACTGGGTAGTGTAACATTATTCTTCGTATCACAGTTATATAACATACATTGAACAGTACTAAAGAAAATACATACCTTTATTGATAACTGAAAGTTACATAACTGTTTTTCTAGAACCTATTACATATTATCCGACTATGGCATACTTCTTAATCATGAACAGAAAGGTAATAGTAAAACTTCTTCTGTTCGAATACATACCAGCTTTTCAAGTTCCTGAAAACACATGCATTTTAAAATACGTCAACATAAAGTTGGTGAGTCCACAGGTTTTGACTCCATAAAATAATACATTTTCCACATTCAAAAGTATAGTTTTTCAAAGTATCATTTTGACTCTCCATCATTTAGTATGTATATAAGGTATAATAGTTTACTTATCAATTAAGTGTTATACCTAAACATTCCTTAATCCTAAGGTATAAGCAGGGGAAACTTATACTTAACATTACTACTTGTATACGACAAAGTATAATGTTTCTAACAATTTGCTACCATGAGCCAGTAACCGCTGCTATGACATAATACCTCTGATAGAACACACTCATGATTTACCATGAGAAACAAACACACTCATGATTTACCATGAGAAACAACACCGTACGCTTCATCGACGCCGGAACAGTAAAAAATAAAAGGATAGTTCATCACTTGCTTTTGGTTGACTGTAGCTACCAGTCACAAGTGGGGTGGTCAACCCGTATACTAATTATACACGACTTCCTCGCTCACACGGGATTAACAGTTACAGTTCATAGGATTTCCACTAAGATCCCCAATATTAGTTGATGAATACAATTACTCATGTAGACTTTGACGGCTTCCTATAGCTCTAACAACAAAAGCATCTTTATGTCTAAAACCCTAAGTTACTAGCCTATGCTTTTAAACATTACTCCTAACTTCATAATATTTAGGCAGTATAACAACTATATCTTGAGGTAAAACCAGGTTTTATCTTGACCTAAAACCAATAATAACAACATATAACGTTCCTAGTTTTATCTTGACATAAAACTATCAATAACAATACCAAGTTTTATCTTAACATAAAACTAACAATAACAACGTATAACATATCCAGTTTTATCTTGACATAAAACTATTAATAGCAACATACTTTATAACTTAACATATAAATCTTCCGAATATAACTTCGGAACTATATCGCACACAACATATATATAGAATCTTAAGTATAACTCCAGATCTACATTAGTAAATTAACATACTGATAAGTTGATAATAGTTGTATATATTCAAAATATTATATTTAGAACAACTATACCCCGGCTATTATAACTATATACTGTTATATAGACATAATAATAACATATATATAATATCTAGCATGCGTTTTCCCCTGAAATATTAGAAAGTGGGGCCGTGAAACTCACCCTAGTAGCATGATTTTATGTTATCTAAGCAAAAACGGTCAGCGTACGAGGTCGTCGGGACTCGGGATGCAAAATGGCCTCCAAAAACGAGATAGAGAGAAGAGTTTAGGTATAAGAAGTGTTAAGGTCGAATTTGCTATTCGTAGACCCTCCATTTGGCCATTCATGACGTGAACCAAGCATGTTCACGTCGTGAGCTCGATCCTGCTCACTTCGTAGACCCGCCATTTGGTCCCTAGCTTCGGAAGGTGTCCCTTTGACTCCTCACGACGTGAATCAATCCTTGCTCACATCGTGAGTTTGGATCTTATCCCCTCGCAGCCTCGTCACACCTTCTATATCCGAAATGTAGCGGTTTGAGTCCTCACATCGTGAGTTTTTATGCTCACGTCGTGAGTTTAGTCAAATTAGGGTTTCTGACAGCGATATCTTCGGAAGGCCATAACTTTTGCATACGAACTCCGTTTTTGACGTTCTTTATATCCACGCATAGGTATTTATGAGTACTACAACTTTCTTTTAGACTTAAATAGATAATTCTAAGTCTATTTTAAATTCCTCTTATTATAGAGATTTTTAGTGTTCGGTTTATCATAACTTCTTCATGCGAAGTCAGATTCAAACATTCTCTATATTTTTGGGATCGTATGGACGTATACTTTGAGTTGTATTCTAAAGAAGATTCATATTTGTATTGGAATTCATCATGAAATACATAACACTCTTACCACATTACTAGGTTAACAAAATAACATTACATGATTGGCATAATCACATGTGATTGTCTATTGACCTATTTTGACTAGTGTTACACAAACGCCAGGTAGTATTGAATATACAATACGCCTCAAAAAGTCTAAATGAATAAAATACAGACTCCAGGCGGTATTAAGTGAACAATACGCCTCAGAGAGTCTAAATGAATGAAATATAGACTCCAGGCGGTATTAAGTGAACAATACGCCTCGAAGAGTCTAAATGAATGAAATACGGACTCCAGGCGGTATTAAGTGAACAATATGCCTCGGAGAGTCTAAATGAATGAAATACAGACTCCAGGCGGTATTAAGTGAACAATATGCCTCGGAGAGTCTAAATGAATGAAATACAGACTCCAGGCGGTATTAAGTGAACAATACGCCTCAGAGAGTCTAAATGAATGAAATACAGACTCTAGGCGGTATTAAGTGAACAATACGCCTCGGAGAGTCTAAAGTAGCCTTTAATCCTACGTAGGTTAGTTTAAAGGTTTAAAATGTGGCCTAGTGTATAACTAGGAAAATACGTTATGATGGTTTTATATCTAGAAAGTACCGTGATGACACTTATTACCTTAAAGCCAATGAATTATAAGGTAATTGTAAAGATACTCGTAACCATACTGATTGACGGATGTAACTCGACGACCTGCTGGTGTCGAAATGAATGTGACATTTGTCACCTATTGGCTTGGTCGGCCGGGACTGTAGCTAGCAGTCAGGATGTGGGATGGTCTGTCCCGTATAGATTTATACACACAATGCCCGCTCTCCCTCCAGGAGACTCTGGTTACCACTCGACAACGGTGAAATCTGTGTCATGAGGATGTATCTCGTGTTTTGATTTCTATATACTTTCCTTTTCTACTAAAAAGTACAAGTTTTTAGAATATAGATGTAACTAAGTTCTCCTTCATGAAAGTTATAGTTGGTTTCTAAACTATACCTATTATAGTTTACTTGAGAAGTTATCTAGGTACCTTTGCTACCCAAAGGTATTGAACTGGAGTAAGAGTTTTAATATCTGTCCAGATATACATAATATATAACTAGGATTTCAACGACACTCGGACAAATAACCGGATGCTCTAAGTCCACAACCAAACAAGGAACATGAAATAAAGCAGGCTATCAGTCCTAAGTCCTTCAAACCCTACTTATATAACTATATCTAAATAGACATGAATCTATCAAGAATATAAGTTTAAAAGACCTTGATAAGAGCTTGGAATTTAAAAAGATATTTTGGTACTTTAAAAGAGATTTGAAAACAAAATATGAAAACCTTTAGCTGGATAAAACAGTTTAACATGCAAAAATCTATTTGATTGACAGTTATTAATCGCATGTGATTGATATAATAACTTATCAATTCAACTTGTATTCCCCCCCCCATAAAAGCATTTAAAATCATTTAAAAGGTTGATTAAGGGGTATGAACTCACTTGTGGTGGTTGATTCGGACGAACGGATGGTATAGGATGCTAAGTGTCAAGTGAGGACTTGAACACACACGCGAATCCTATTGAACATGTAATGATACATTTATGTATCTAATTAGTCATTTAATAACTAATTAAGTAAGTTAAGACACCCTAATACATGGAAACACTTTGTTTCAAGTGCTAGGAGTACTAAAGGGTTTCATCTAAAGAGTGTATGGCCTCACCTTGGAGTTTACTCCCCATATGGTAGCACCATATGGGTTTCGGTTCTTTGACCATTTCCCCCATGAGTTTACGGCCGTAAACTTATGGCAATGGTGTCATTGGGTGTTTTAAGGTCCTAAACCACACAAGGAAGTAAGCTAGACTCGAATCCAAGGCTTAGGAAGTGACTAGGGCTCGAAATGGCCCTTTGTTGGAGTTTATACAAAATGAAAATTTCGGGTTGTCACACTTTTTCTTCTTGTCATCCTAGAACTTCTGCTTGTTGTCGGCGGCTTTGGAGGGTTCTGAGATGGCTAGGGTTGTTGTTGCTGCTGGGGTATGGACCATATGGTCAATGAGCTGCTGTGCCAACCGCTTGGCACTATCGAATGTAGTGGGGCTTGAAGCTAAAACATTCCCCTGAAATGGAGGCACCAGCCCCCAGATGTACCTCTCTATTTTCTTTCCCTCTATGTGAACCATGTTGGGACAGAGGGCCACCATCTCGCTGAACCTGGCGGTATAGGAAACTATGTCCGAGCCCTTCATGGTTAGGCTCCATAGTTCCTGTTCCAATTTCTGGATCTCGCCCCTCGGGCAGTATTCTTCAATCATCAGCTCTCTAAGAGCTTCCTAGCCTATAACATTTGCCACCACTAGAGATAGTGACTTGACATGGCTATTCCACCATGTCAGGGCTTTTTCCTCGAAGGTGCAAGCAGCGAACGTGACCTTGCTCCCTTCTGGACAAGAGCAGATTTCAAAAAGCGATTCGGTCTTCTCGAACCATTGCGAGAGGGCAATGACTCTGCCAGTCCCTTTAAAGGACTTTGGCTTGCAGTTGGTGAAGTCCTTGTAGGAGCACTCCCTCGAGCGCATGGGGATTTCACCGTGAGTAGAATGAACAGGTGTTCCACCTCTGGTGGAACCGGAAGAGTGATATTGAGCCATGGTTGTTGCCATAGCCGCAGCTACTGCAACATTTAGAGTTGCCGTATCAATTTAAGGAGTAGGTGGTGTTGCAGTTACCTGAGGATTGCGTCTCGTTGATCGGCGCGGAGGCATCTTTTAACTAAAAGTTTACAAAGATGACGATATGGGTAAGAATAGAGAAATTGATGAGAGTGACTCATGGACTAACTCTTCGTAGCCCAACAACACAATGAATAGTATGATTGAATGTAGATCTAGTACTAACAGACGATAGCATATGGATATTAAATTCCATGAGATTAGATATCTGTCAAATATACTGGTATTACAGATGTAACAAGTTTGGGAAAAGTGACCTGGAAGTAGGTCTTACATCAAACCAAGATGGGAAAATTTTGACAGACCTAAGACCCAATCATAACTTAACAGATCTAAGGTCTTCGCTAAGATAGAAAATTAAACTAGAGTTTTTACATAAACTAAGTTATATCCAAAAGAGAAAGTTGAGTAGGCTCTATCTACGACGAGAGCCACTAGAGTGAGTCCTTGATTCTGACAGACGACGCTCCATGTCTCTCATGCGCCTTTCTGTCATTGTCTGTCGAGCTCGAAGTTCCCTGACTTCAGCTCGGGTTTCAGTAAGTTCTCTCTGCAGGGCTGCATTATGGATCTGAGTTCTTTGATGAGCAGACTCTAGCTGACGAATGCGGATTGTGTTAACGCCAGAGTTGGCGTCAATTTCCACTACTCAATCGATGGCTTCTCGACCTTGCTCGGTGTTCCGAGCAATCCTACAGACCATGATTGGCAGGACTCGGTCATGTGAACCTCCCTCGCTTAGGTTGTAAAAGCTTCTGTCCCCATTGTAGAGAATGGGTTGACCCTGTTCCTGACTCTATCTGTTCAAGTTTGTGGCCCACAAAGGTGTGAGTCCTTGAAATGCTGGACGAGGGTTCGGGTTTGGAGCTACTGGGGGTAGGTTGTTGACCTCTGGTTCGGAGTCAGAACCATCAGAAAAGCCTTCAGCATAGTGATCATCCAAAGGGATTGGATGATCATCTTCTGGCTCTTCTCCAAGCCATCCAGCATTGCCTTCGTGTGGGAAGTATGGATCTCAGGGAAGATGGAATCCAGCCATGATATCTACGCGAGAAAAGGGGTATAAGAAATAACTAAATAGACACACTAATTAGATAATTATAAGATGATCTTTATCAGTTACTTCAATACATGTTTAGTGCATACCAGTTATATGTACTTAAAACAGGATAGACCTTCGAATAAGTGACCCTAACTCTAAGCCCACAACCAAACAAGGAACATAAAGTAAAGCAAAGATCACAGATTCTAAGTCTATGACATCCTAGTTACATATAACCTTAGCGCATCCACTCTGCAACTATTGACATACTAATAAAGACCTTTGTAGTTCGCACATAAGTAATTATAGAAACACAAAATACTCCTATAGTATTTTAAGTTTATGTTCTGTTCTAATGTTTTCATTGTAGTATTGTTGGTAAGTTTTTAGACTTGTTGCAACCTCACAACAACCCTTAGGCACATGCTAGTCACTCCTCGGATAATATAGTTGATCAGACTATATCTTCCCAGGTTTGACCATATGTCTCTAAGTCTAATTGTGTTGCCCAACAATCGTAATACTTTTGTTCTGTCCTAGTGACACTGATATTAGTATGAATGCAGGTACGTATACTTGGTTAAATATTTTATTATTTAAAAGTATAAACGCTTGGTCAGAGTATTTTAATCCCATTGTGTTTATAGTTTGTATATATTTTATGGGTTGATATACTCGATTCACTATAAACAATGCTCTGATACCAATCTGTCACACCCCAAAACCGGAACGGCGGAAACGTTCAGGGGTGGAGGACGTCATGTACAGTATCACAACAATGCATAGTAGTAAAACAAGCAACAACATCATCCATTGCATTAATAATATAATTTAATACAAGCGTGTTCAGTGAAGTTTATAAGACACGAAAAATGTAAATCAAAATAAAAGATGAGTCTTGAACGAGCTCCATCTTCTCCAAACCTGGCATCGGTACCTGTCTACTGATGACCTGCGAATACAAGTTATTTTGAAAGAGTTTATCAGCTTTAAAGCTGGTGAGTTCATAAGCATTTTTAGTGTCATTTATTGTAGGAAAGTGTTTGTAAGTACTTGATGTATAAGTTTGTAAATGTTTGTATCTCCTAGAAAATCCTATATTTTCTACTAAACGTAGCCTTCTACCAAGGCATCAAGTGAAATGTATGTTTGTTTCTTGTAAAAGTGTGTATTTTCCCAAGGATGACTATCATTAACCAAAAATATAGTTTTACATTACCTTTTATGTGAAAAGATCACAATGTGAGTGCAATAGGGAAATAATAAAGTACTGTAGTGTTGTATTAAGTAACTACTGGTGTACTAATTACCTTAAACCAATATGTTAATTAAAGTAACATGTGATATGTCTGTACCATACTATCGACTAATAACACGACGATGAAAGACGTAAGAAGAAATGACATTTGGCACCCGTAGACTTGCAAGTCCCACTGTAGCGAGCAGCAAGGTGTAGGATAGTCAATGCAGTATAGATCTATACACAAATTCAACGCTCTCCTTCTAGGAGACTCTGGATACAAAACGAGCAATGGCAGGTGATGCCATGCCTCGTTACGTGGCTCACATTTCTTTTGTAATGTTCTTGTATATGTAATGTATGTACTAGTGTAATGTATGTTCTCTCTGTCTAGTATGTTATTGTTTGTTTGTCATCATAGTATTCTCTATCTGTATGTTATTGTTTGTTTCTCATCATAGTATTCTCTATCTGTATGTTATTGACTCATGTATGAACTGACTCATTGTATGTTTCATTGTTCTAGTAATAGTATTAGTAACTTCCTAAACTATACCTATTATAGTTTACTAGCAATGTTGTTTGTATGTATGAACATGGTTGTATACCTTTGCTACCCAAAGGTATTAAACTGAATGAAGGAACTTTTATATCTATGCACATATACATAATATATAACTAAGATTCAAACGACCTTCGGACAAAGAACCGATACCCTAAGTCCACAACCAAACAAGGAACAGGAAGCAAGGCGAGCTATCAGTCCTAAGTCCTTTCAATCCTACTTATATAACTATATCTATATAGATATATGCATTTGACAAAGTATAAGTTTAAAAGAGTTTGAATAGAAGGTATTTAACATGTAAAAGTGTTTGATAACCATTTGAAGTAGTTTTGTTTGATAAAACAGCGAATTGAATAGCAAATCCTTTGTTTGATAGTTATTAATCACATGTGATTGATATAATAACTATAATGTTTCGACTTGTATCCCCCCCCCCCCATAAAAGCATTTAAAATCATTTAAAAGATAGATTAAGGGGTATGAACTCACCTGTAGTGAGTGGTTTGGATGAAAGTGTTGGATAGGATGCTAAGTGTCAAGTGAGGACTTGAGCACACACACAAATCCTATGTAACATATAATGACACATATATGTATCTAATTAGTTATATAACCACTAATTAAGCAAGTAAAGACACCCTAGGACATGGAAAACACTTTGATTCAAGTGCTAGGAGTACCAAAGGGTTGCATCTAAAGGGAGTATGGCCTCACTTTGGAGTTTATGGCCAATATGGTTGTATCACATGAGTTTACGGCCCATGGTCATTTCCCCATGAGTTTACAACCGTAAACTCATGGTATTTTGTACCATTTTGTGATATAAGGTCTTACAAGTCATGATTAAGTATCATATGATCAAGTCTAAGCCTTAGGAAGGATTGGTGGCACATATGCACCATTAACTAGTGTTTACGGCCCAAGGTGGTTGCTGTGGCCGTAAACACTATTCGTTCTTGGATCTTTTGATGTTTAAGGTCCTAAACTCTCCTTGGAAGTGATCTAGACTTGGTTCCAAGGCTTGGGAAGGGACTAGGGCTCATATTGCCCCCTTTATTAGGGTTTACGGCCCAAGGAGATTGCCTTGGCCGTAAACACCTTATGATCTTGTGTTCTTGATGTTTTCTAGTTGTTTAACAAGTGATTCAAGCCTATAACAAGCCAAGGTAAGAGTACTTACAATATAGAAGCTTGTAAGGGGGGTTCACGGCCCAAGAACACTAGTGTGTGTTCTTGGTGTTCTTGGTGAAATGAAGAACACTTGATGATCTAAGAAAATGGAATGATTTCGTGGGTAAAATCATGTAAGATCACTAGATAATGAAAGATATGAACTAATCAAGGAAAGAAACACTTACAATCTTGAAGATCTTAACGAAAACTCGGATGATACTTGAGAGAGAATGAGTTTTTTGCTTGAAAATGGTAAAAATGACTAAAATGACTAAGTGTCATATTTATACCCTTAGAGTTTATGGCCGTAAACTCCATTTTGGGCCGTAAACTCCAAACTCTTGGAGTTTTGAGACTTAAATGTTGCACAAATAACTCTAAAGTATACTTCCTATAGTTACCTCTTGAAGGTACTAGGCTTTAGAACACTCAAATAGACTCTAAACAGCTTAAAAGTTAGCAGAAACAAGTCTGACTTCTATTGAAGTGAGTGGTTGTACAAGATAGAAATTTCGAGTTGTCACAATCGGAAATGGGTGTTTCCTCGTCGGACGCTTCTGTTGTGGAGGAAATCGAAATTCCAGTGTCATCAGAGGGATGAGGTTGTTGTGACATCCCCATTTTCATGGCCAGAAAAGACCGATTTCATTTATGCTTTTATAATAAAATCAGAGTAATCTTTCAAATAAAAGTGATGCGGAATTTGTTCCCAAAACAAACAGTACAATATTGGCCTTACAACATTTATTTACATCTAATGGCCTATAATCCAAAATCCCTCGTCATCATCCAACTATGCTCTTGTTCCATTGCCTATAATACAAAAAGCTGAGTGGGTCAGGCTTGGGAGCCTGGTGAGTATATAGGGTTTTCAAACCACAATAAATAAATTTATTAATTTCATCAACCAACAATAAATTTATTAATTTCATTAACCAACAATAACCCTGATTACCCATTCCCGTTATCCTCACTTTACGTCCCTAAACACCTAACATAAGGGACCTAGCTTAAGGATTATCATCGGGATGGACATTACTGCTAAGGGGATTCCTCAGCCATGTATGTCCGTAAGGCAACCATGAGGAGGATGGAGTACACTGGTGAACACATCGTTCTCTAACACCTACAGATTGCGAGTCTGCTAGTGTTCCACTGGACTGTCTAGAAAGGTCTGTGGTCGTCATCTATACTCCGCTAGATGACTGGAACATCAACAACTTCGAGGACTCTCATCATTTTATGTCATCACACATCAACTATTTCATCTACCCATGTTATACCCAACATATTTGTAGATAAAAATACATATACAGTTTAAATCATTCTAAAGATGTATAAAACATTCATTCAACATCCATCTCAAATAAACAAACAATATATATACACATAGCACGTATTTTATAAAAATACTTCATATCTATATGTAAGATGAAAGTTACTATACACTCACTTGATTTGACGATAAATGGACAGCACTTCGTCCCTTAAAACAATTTTCTTCGATGAAACCGGAATGTTTTCTAAAAAATCGGGCTCTGCGCGGACAGAGTTTCGACTCGAAAAACTCTTTTTCTTGGAGACTTCGGGCTCTCCGGGGCTTTCTTATGATGCTAGGAAGGTATTCTAGGCTTGAGGTATTTATTGCAGCTTAAAAGAAAGAAAAAGGTGTAAAGGTGTAAATTTTGTAAACAAAAATCGGATAGTCTCGCATTCTATTTATAGTGGCCGAAGCCTCGCATTACGCGGGGCGTAATCTTCATGTACGATGGGCGTACTGCCTAGTTCAGCTCTTCGCTGGGCGTACCTTCGTACGTTGCGTGGAGGAGCGGGGGGGGGGGGGGGGTACTTCGGTCGTGTCAAAGCTACGAACACATGTGCACCATGCGAAGGAGTAGGTGACGTGGCCAATCTCGAACCATGAACATGAGTACGCTGGGCGTACTCCCCCGATTTTTATTTTTCAAACTTCAAAAATTCATAAGTTTCGCATACCAACTCCGTTTTCAAAGCTCTTTATATGCATGCGTAGGTATGCCCTTGCTCTACAACTTTTATTTAGACTCTGTCGGCTAATTTTGAACTTATTTTTAAAGTGATATTTTTAACAGGCCGGGACAGGAAAAGTCCGTTAAAAATTCATAACTTCTTAATCCGACGTCCGTTTTTGTCTGTCTTTTTACCGTTAAACTATTATCGACGAGATCTTCGATTCTCGTTTAGGTTGTGTCGACTAAAAATTGCTCAATCTATAATTCGAATTCCGGGCTGCATACTGTTATGCCAAATCTTAGAAAATTCATAACTTCGTCATACAAAGTCAGATTTGGACATTCTTTTTATGCACACTCTCGGTTTAACGTATACTACGACTTTCATTTAGATCGCTAAGGCAAAAAATACTTTATCGTAAATTCACTTTTTACGTCACACAGCGTCGTGTCGGTTCTGTCGCGAAACTTCGACATGTCATAACTTCTTCGTTATAACTCGGATTTCGGCGTTCTTTATATCTCCGGAATACTTGTCATGACCACTACAACTTTATTCATAGATATCAGGTTTATCTAACATTTTACTTTTGACGCTTATTTTTATCCTTAATTTATTATTTCATCATAATTAAATATAAGGCACATAAATTCACATAATTCATTCTTATTACTTCAAAACACGTTACAATAGTTGACCTAGACTATTACATCGTCTTTAATGCTTAGCCCAGAAACACGGGCGTTACAATTCTCTCCCCTTTAGGATGATTCCGTCCCCAGAATCATACATCAGCAAACAAATGCGGATAGCGACTCATCATGTCACTCTTCGTTTCCCAGGTGAGATTTGGCCCATTCGTTTGTTTCCATCGCATAAGCCCTAAATCGACCATCTTGCGTCTCAACTTCTTAGTCTTACGGTAAACGATTGCCTCTCGTTCTTCTATTAGCCTTTTGCTTTCATCCATCCTTAACTCAGAAATTGGAATTATGTTGGGAACTTCTCCCGTGAACTTCCTCAAATAACACACGTTAAAGGTGTTATGAATACCATCTAGTTCTTCTGGTAGTTCTAGCTTGTAAGCTTGGTTCCCAATCCTCTGAAGAACTTTAAACGGTCCAATAAACCTTGGACTCAACTTTCCTCGTTTCCCAAATCTTATAAGTCCCTTCCATGGCGAGACTTTAAGTAACACCGAATCTCAACTTCGAATGTTATCAGTTGTCTTTTCTTATCAGCATAGCTCTTTTGACGATCCTGAGTTGCTAACATCCTTTCCCTAATCACTTTCATATTTTCAGCAGTCTGATGAACTATCTCGGGTCCCATAAACAGCTTTTCTCCAGCTTCAAGCCAACATGACGGCGTTCGACACTTTTGTCCATACAAAGCTTGATAAGGTGCCATCTTGATGCTCGAGTTGAAACTATTATTATAGGAAAATTCTACCAGAGATAAATGTTCATCCCAGTTACCTTGAAATTCCAGGGTACACGCTCTTAGCATATCCTCCAATGCTTGAATCGTTCGTTCGCTTTGACCATCGGTTTGCGGATGGTAGGTTGTACTTAGACACAACTTCGTACACAATTCCTCTTGTAGACTTCTCCAAAACCTTGACGTGAAACGACTATCACGGTCTGATACAATCGTTAAAGGAACACCGTGAAGTCTTACTATCTCCTTCACGTAAGCATTTTCAAGTTTATCCATAAACCATTTTTCATTGGCTTCTATGATGTGTGCACTTTTAGTAAACCGATCAACGACCACCCAAATCATGTCGTGACCGCTCTTCGTTCTGGGCAGTTGTGATGTCTTCCCATTTACCCATGGGAACGGGTAAAGGTTCTAAACTCCCATACGGTTTCTGATGTTGTGCCTTAACCCTCGCACAGGTTACACACTTGGCCACATACTTTGCAACATCGAGCTTCATCGTTGGCCACCAGTAGTAGGATTTCAGATCCCTATACATTTTCGTGCTGCCGGGATGAATCGAGTACATGGTCTTCTGAGCTTCTTCCATCAGAAGATCTCTTATTCCTCCCGTCTTAGGTACCCAAATCCTATCCTGGAATACCTTCAATCCTTGACCGTTTGTATCAAACACTAACGTTTTGCCCAAACGTTCTTCCTTTCGGTCATTTTTCTCAAAAGCTTCTTCCTGAGCTTTCTTGATACTTTCTACAATCATTGAGACAACTTCGATCCATAATGCCCTTTCCCTTTTCTTTTCAAGGCTCACTTTTCGGCTTAAAGCATCAGCTACAACATTTGCTTTACCAGGGTGGTAAAGTATTTCAAGATCGTAATCCTTAAGCAACTCTAGCCAGCGTCGTTGTCTCATGTTCAACTCCTTCTGATTAAAGAGATATTGAAGACTCTTATGATCAGTGAAAAGTTTGCACTTTGTGCCATAAAGATAATGCCTCCATATCTTTAGGGCGAATACTACCGCTGCCAACTCCAAATCATGAGTGGGGTAGTTCTTTTCGTGTTCTTTCAATTGCCTCGATGCATATGCTATCACCTTATCCCTTTGGGTCAAAACACAACCCAATTCAACTCCAGATGCATCGCTATAAACTGCGAAGTCTTCAACTCCATCAGGTAAAGAAAGAATCGGTGCTTCACACAACTTCTTCTTTAGCTTCTCGAATCCTTCCTCGTGCTTCTCTGTAACGTCCCAAAAATCATGACCAAAAATTTCATTTTAAAATCCTTAATCAACTATAATCAAGTCATACATAAATCATTATATGAATCAAATATCAATTCAAACATATTTATTTTATCAGAGTGAACATCCCAGGCTAAAACTTCTTGGTGTGTGCCATGCGATCACCCTGTGATCTTCCCTCTGCTACCGGAAGTACCTGAAACCAAAACAGAAAACCGTAAACACGAAGCTTAGTGAGTTCCCCAACTTACCACATACCACATACTGGGCCCCTGCCCGCTGCATCGGGACTTGCCCGACATCGGACTTGCTCCGGCATCGGGCCCCGCCTGGCATCGAGCCCCGCTCGATATACATATATGTTTCTCTTAGGCCCCGCCTGTCTCTTGGCCTCGCCTGCTAAACACATACAAACATATAACATAAGACATAACAAATAGCTAAACATACTCTACTATACTCCTGTTCTAAGGCCTCGCCTAGCTTGGGCCTCTCCCCTGTCCTGCTACTGATGAGTCATGGAACCCCGTCCACGCTCCTGCTGATAGTGAGATACGGGCCCCCGCCCACACTCACATTCCTCCTAACTCGGGCCTCCCCCCTGCTCTACTACTAATGAGATACGGAACCCCGTCCATACTCGGCTGGTGATGAGATACGGGACCTCGCCCACACTTACCCCCTTACCAGGCACATACAAGTGTCACACTGTCAACATGTATAACTAGCATACTAACATTCCTCGGGTCTCGCTCGGCATCGGACCTTGGCCCAGAAGCATACTACCGACACATGCAAGATTCACAAAGACCTCTAGCATACTAACATACTTTGGGCCTCGCCCGACATAATATCGTAATCTGGAACATATATCATAATAATGCCTAGGGCTAACCCCCGAGTCTTCCTACTATACACAAACATAATGGGTCGGCATTGTGGCCGTAAAACCATACACACAGAGAGGGGAATCACCTCGCACTGCTGAACCCTGCTAAAAACTCCTCTGGCTACTAACTGGAACTTCCCGAACTGCTGATCCTTCGGCTCCCTGAGCTATCAATACCAACATATCACTTAGTCCAATTTAATAATTCTCTTTAGGGTAAAATGACCATTTTACCCCTAGTCCATCCCGGTCCATAACCAAAGCCCAAGCCATAGCATAAAAGACCCAACACTAGGTGAGCTTCCCAAGCCACTAGTGGCCCACTAATGGCCCAAGTTGCTACATTGGGCCCAATTCCTTAATGGGCCTTACCCTAAGCCCAAAGTATAATCCTTGGCCCTTATTATCTGACTTCTAATGGTCCATTAAAACCCAAATACCCAAGCATGGCCCAAATCCGAGGCCCAATAACATGAAGCCCAAACTAACAGAGTACGCGGGGCGTACTCCTATGTACGCTAAGTGTACTAGCCAAATGGTGTGTACGTTGGGCGTACCTGCATGTACGCTCATCGTACTCCCCTTTTAAGTCACTTTCCCATTAAGTGCTTAATATGCTACTCCAGAAGCTACAAACACAAATCCAAGTCCTTTTCCATGTCTTAATCCATAAAGTCACTGACTTGGTGACTTTACGTGGCCCAAACAAGCCCAAACTCCCAAAATGATATTCCCCTTCCATAAAGAGAGCCAGATCTCATGCATGAACCCATTAATACATTCAAGATGGAGACTTTACTGCTTATGGGACCTTTTTAGCTCTAAGGGTGGCAACCCTAAGCTCAAACACGAGATTTCATCAAAAGATCCATTCTTTGGACTAAAAGACTCCATAAAATCATCCTAATAGAGATCTAAGAGAATAACCATCAAGCTCGGAACTTTATACCTTGAAAGGGTCTGGAAAGAGGAAAAAGTCTTAGGTCTATAACTTCTCCTTTGATCTACCACCTTGCTTTGCTCCTTCCTTGATTGGAAAATGGTTTTGTAACACCAAAATGCTCACTAATGGCCACCAAAGCTTCAAGAACACTCAAGGGTGGATTAGGGTTTCCTGGTGGCTGTTCAAGGGTGAAATGGAGGCTGACCCTTGAGGCTTATCATTCTTTTTATAGTGGTATGCCCTAAATTTTAGGGTTTCTGGACTCTGGACGTACGTTGGGCGTACACCAAAAACACCGGCAACCTTATGACCTTATACGCTGGGCGTAACCCAGCCATACGCTGGGTGTACTCGCGCGCTTGCCACCTTGCGTGCATGGTCCCTCCTTGCCATTTATTTCCATTAGGGTCCATTTCTGCCAATAACTTCAAAGTGTCATAACTCCTTCGTTCCAAGTCCGTTTCCGACGAACTTTATATCCACGAAAAGGTGGTGAGAAGCCCTACGCTTCTAGCGACACCCCCGACCCAAAACCTCTCGAATAAAAACTCAAAACCCATAAAAGACCAAAATGCCCCCTAGCTGGGCCTCTGAAATCCATAAACGGATACTTTAAGAACAGGGTGTTACAACTCTCCCCCACTTAAACTAGACTTTGTCCTTGAAGTCTCTCATTACTAACACCCATCTCCCAATAACTGATCTGTAGAATGCAACCGATGATTCTATTCGTGAAGCAACATTCCCAAGACACTAAAAGCCAACTCGGTCTTCCATTTTGAAAAGACGAACTTTAAACTTCCGCAAACCCCAAGCTACTTCGCAGACAGGAACCCTCCAGATAGACACTTTTGCCCGAACACCATGCTGCCTCTTGCCTTCTTTCGAAAAGAACGGGGACCTCCCAGGTTCGAACCTTTCTATCCACTACCCGGAATACCAGATTCCCTCCGGTCACCGAACCCAAGCTCAAACTCTCAATCGCTCACAGTGACTTCCGAAGAAACTTCGGCTAGCTAAAACTACTCTATCTACCTTGCCACTCTGGCTCCCCAAGTCATGGGATCCTCGATCCCCTAACTTGGTCCTACGGTCTCCACCAGGTCCCACTTGCGCTGCTATAATCGTACGGGCCTCGCCCACGGGTCTCACCCAGCTACATCTCGGAGTGGCCTCTCCCACAAGTCTCACCTATCTTGGGCTATGCAGGCCCCCACTCCATCCTAAAACTCAACAAAATATTCTCTCTATCGATCTTCATCATGCTAACTAGAAGATACGGGCCCTCGCCCACACTCCTATGACTAGCTGCTGACGAAATGCTACGACCATCCCACAGCCTTACTACTCCTACCGCTCCGTCTAACTGTTGGAGATTGCTACGGTGACCCCGTAATCTTACATCCTGACTAAACTCGTATCCTGCCGAGAAAATCTCCCACCTGGTTCCCACCCAGGTATCATCTATCGTGAATACACGAACTAAATGTTGGGATGTTTCCCAAACTCCCAACTCGCTTGCTCCTCTATCCCAAAAACTATTGGGGTTGCTGTCCCTTCCAACAAAGTTGTGAACTCATCCTAATTTGCACTTACTCCTGCCCCTGACCTCTGGGATAGTTCTCCCCCACTTCGATTCGACTAGATCCCTACAGTTCCCAGCTTGGGAAGCATTCCCAATCCTTCTCTCCATCTAAAGGGTCGATCTACTGACAACCAACACTTACCACTGCTAACGCTCCAACCAACCAATACCAAATCTGAACCACTCTTGAAGACTAACAGAACACTCCCCGAACCCCACTCACACCTGCTACAGTAACTGCATTCTAAGAACTTGCTCTAAAGAGAATCATCTTCGAACTACTATTCTAACATCCATGGTATGTAAATGGCATATAACTCCTTCATAAGCAGGAAACATAATATGATGAAATACACTTACTAACATCGATGTAGTACCATAACAATAAAATCGTAAACATAAGCTGAATTTGGAAAACATACCAGCAATCTATTGCGGCTCGATCTTGACTTCCTGCAGAATCATGGGCGTTGGAACCTGATCTCCCCCTCTCTATCGAAGTATCTACGATGAATACTGAGCTGCCTTAACAGCTATACGGTGGCAATTTGCTCTGAAATGACCAGGCTGATGGCAACAGAGACACAATTCTTCCTTCGATGTGCATTTTTGGCGGAGAAGACCCTTCCATCCGCACCTACCGCACTGCGACCTGCTGTGCACATCCTCATGTACCCCTTTTCCCCTTGCACATCCACTACGACCACTCGGGTCTCTGGCGTCAGCTATGGCAGCATCCGACTGCACAGATCGTTGAGCCTGACTAGAAGCCTGCTTCCTCTTCCCTAACTGCACATCCACACTAAACTATGACAACCCGAATTTTTTTTGCCTTGTAAGTCCAGCCATTCAATTCTACCGAGTGTCAAACCTATTTCTGCTATCAGTTAGCATTGTTTAGAGTCAGTTTAAGGGTTCTAAGCTCAGTACATTCAAGCATTGGGTTTAGGGAAGTGTCAGCTAAAGTTCTTCGCGTAGAAATCAAGCCGAACACTGCATCAGAGGAAGTGTACGGCCGTACACATGAGTGTACGGCCGTACAACCATGTTAGCCATACACCACCTCTATAAGTATGATATACCCTTCATTTCTAGTCATTTCTTCAGTTTCCAAGTCAAGAACTCGAGTTTTCTCTCAACTATCATCAAGCTTTTCACCCCGATCTTCAAGAATGTAAGCCTTTCTTCCTTTTGATTAATCGTTATCCTTCTTAACCTAGTAACACCTTTTGATTTCATCCATGGAAATCATCTTTTTAGGTAGATCTTCAAGATCTTCATCTTTCACCAAGAACACCAAGAACACATACTTGTTCTTGGTGGCTGTGAACACCCTTTTGAGCCTCCAAATTATAAGAATCCTTTCCATATGCTTAGTACATGTTAGGATCTCATGTTAAACACCCTAGAATCGACATTTAACTGGAACCAAAGGAGTGTACGGCCGTACACCCTTGCATGGCCGTACACCCCTCAAAACTCTCCTAAAGGCCCTCCAAAGTGAGAATCTAATTCCTATTCTTGATGAGCAAGCTTCCCCATGGTTCAAACACCCCTTTTGTGGTTGTTTTACCATGAGTGTACGGACGTACACCCCATGGCCGTACACTCCTCATTATGGTCGTACACACCCCTTAGATGAATCACATGTGATTCCAACACTTGCTCCAAGTGTTTCCTAGTCCCTAAGGGTGTTTCCTTGCATGTTAGTTGCTTATAAACACTATATTCATGCCAATACTGTAACATCCGGGAAATTGGGTATATCTATTTAACCATTCCTTCTTTCTAAGTTGTCTTGTTTAGCCCTTAAAAGTAGATTGTGGCAAATTAGTAAGCTGGGCATACTAAAGAGTACGCTGCACGTACTCATGGGCGTGTTGTGGACGCGGACTCTACCCGGTACGCTGGGTGTACCTTAGGCTACGCTGGGCGTAGCAGATCCAGACTCAAAACCCTAAATGAGACTTGAGCCCTATATAAAGAAAGCTATGGCCTTATCCTCAGGCACCATTTGAGAGAGTGAAACCCTAAGAGAGAGCCAAACTTCGTTCTAAGCTTGTGTGTGAGTGTTCTTGAGCAAAAAGTGCCTTTGTGTGTTACTAAAGAATAAAAGGAGGTTCTTGTGAAGGCTATAAGTTGGAGTGCAAGCTTGGATCTGAGTTCTACAGAGGGAGGAGCTTCACTTGGAGGTAAAAAGCTCTGAGCTTTCCTTGTTATTGTTGATTTGTGCTTCATGGACCAATTTTTAGGTTTTTTGGTCCCAAAGTGGAGACTTTATGAGCAAAAGGTCTCCATAAGCTTAGATCTACTATATTTCAGAGTATTGTGAGTTGAGGGTTCATAAAAATCCAATCTTGGACGTAAATATTAAGCCATGCATGAGATCTAGGCCTTATGAGGGAAGAGGAAAGGTGTTAGAGTGATTAAGTGACCTTTACAGCCATGCAAAGGCTTAAAGGTTTCAACTTTATGGATTAAGTGGCCTTAGAAAAGCCAGATCTGAAGTTTGAGTATATGTCTTAACCATTTAAGACCCAAAATCAAAAGGAGTATGAAACTGGGAGTTACGCGGGGCGTAATCTCAGTACGCACAACGTAGGGGATCGCGTTCCCCGATTCTGTGAAGTCGTCGGGTATGCCCAACATACAGATTTGGTACGCGCAGCGTAACCCGGAGGGTTGACTTTTGTTGACTTTTAGGGTTTAGTCAATGATTGGATCATTGAGCCAAAAGAGGGGTAAAATGGTCTTTTACCCTTCTGAGAGAACTTAGAGTGGGATTAGTCTAGCCTTTGAGAGTTGTATTGATTAGAGTAATTCTTCCATGTGATTAGGCGGAGGCTAGACCAGTATTACCGAGTTCGAGATTTACCGAGTTACCCGAGGTGAGTCTTCTCACTATACTTTACCTAGAGTGGTAATTAGAGTTATATGACAAAGTATATTGTGTGCTATTTATGTGATTGTGATGCACTGCATTATTTCTATGTGATTTATGCTGTGTATGTTCCAGAGTTTACAGAGTTGGAACCGGAAGGTTCACAGAGTTAGGATGAGAGGGTCCACAGAGTTAGGACCAGAGGTTCCACAGAGTTATAGCCTCGAGTGGCTAATATATGTTATATGTGGTATTCTGGGGAACTCACTAAGCTTCGTGCTTACCGTGTTATGTGTTATGTGTTTCAGGTTTCCTCAGAATCGCGGAACGGGATTGGCATGATTGTACACAACAGAGAAAGAATTATGTTTCGAAGATCCTCGATTAATAAGTAACTAACGAGGGATTGTGTTTTGTAAAATAAATAAACGAGTTTTATGAAATGTGATGTGAAGGTTATATGATTTAAAAATCAAAAATTTGTTTTGAAATTTACGTTGTTACAAGTTGGTATCAGAGCCTTGGTTTGAGGGATTCGGATGCACCTTCGGGTAAATCTGGACTCAAACTGAGGATTTGAGAGAGAATTTTCAAAAGAAATGATTTTTCTAAAAACGAGCAAAAGTTTCTAAGAGAAAACGAGAAAGAGAAAGTGTGTACAATCAGCCAGAGCCCGAACGGTGATTTCCCAACATACCTTTACTTTTGTGTTATGAGATATTTTATGAGATATTTTATGAGATATTATGCATGCTAGAGATAGGCTAGGTAATTCATAATTTAAGACTAGAGTGCCCTGATTTGTGATGCCTTAGCCTAGGAAATTGTTGTTATCTGTGATGCACCTTCGAGTATGTGTTGAGTAGGAGTATCCAGCAGGAATCCTTATAGAGAAGGATTTGAGTAGAGGAGTAATCTAGGAGAGATGCCTAGATGAGCATTGTATAGCCTAATCGAGAGAGTAGCTAGACACCCGCGCGGGGTAGAGTTGCAGAGTTTGGTGATATCTTTGAGTATGAGCAGAGCAAGTGGTGTTATCACCTACAGTGAGTTCTACGTAATTATTTGATGTCCGAATGCTGCTTGCTTTGTGCTTTGTGGAACTCTCGATGATGGGAGTCAGCTACTAAGTGAATATGACGATATTCAGGAGGTAGATGGCTGGCATCATTAGGAATTCTTCAGCAGCTGATGGCGGAGAAGTGTGAGGACCTAGGGAGAACCTAGGGGTGATCATGGTCAGATGAGTGCATTGACAGAGTAGAGCATTTCGCTGGGGAGCGAGCACGCGTAATAATATTGACGAATGAGAAAGTTGAACAACTACTTAGGGAATCTGGGATGGTCCGTGTAGAGAGTATGGGTAGATGTGGCAGGTAGTATGGGCCTGTACTACTGAAAGCAGAGGACCCATACTCGATGCAGGGAGTATTCCGGAGGATTCTAAGTAGCAGATTGAGAGGTGATGTCATGGTTCGAGTACCATGATTTGTAGTAGATCGAGAGGTGATATCATGGTTCGTGTACCATGATTTGTAGCAGATCGAGAGGTGATTCCATGGTTCGAGTACCATGATTTGTAGCGGATTGAGAAGAGATAACATGGTTCGGGTACCATGATTCCTAGCAGATCGAGAGGTGGCCACATGGTTCGAGTACCATGACCCGTGGCAGTTGGTGTTATTGGTTCTACCAGTTATTCCGTGGTGATTGGTTAGATCGAGATCAGAAGTGAAAGAGTATGGGGCCAGAGGGCCATGATAAACGAGTTTTAGTGAAGCATCCCTTAAAAGGGAAATCGAGTTAACTCAGAGGGATTGTTGGTGAGATGCCAATTGGAGTCGCAAGACTCAAGATTGAGTAGAGATGGCGGTTATGGAGGGTTACGGCATGAGCTGAGCAATCAGCCGATGGTGGAGATGTCATTTTCTATGACCTGAGCGGTGTTATTTCTGTTCCTGTGGGAAATTGGAGAGGTATTGAGATTTTCGGTTTCCAAGGTTGGGGGTGAGCCCTGTGAGGTAGCTTTGGTTACGATCTTTCACCAGAGTATTTGGGCAGTATGTCTGCCGAGAGGTAATGTTAGAGCATGAGCAGGTTGTCAGCAGGGATTGAGATGGTTAAGGACAAGGATACACTCCATTTAAGCATAGTAGGGCATATATTAGCTGCGGCAGTAGACGATCAAGAAGAGGATATTGGGGCGGTGGTTGTTATTGTCTATGATGAGTATCAAGTAGGGTAATGAGGACTCCACTCTTATTGCAACCCACGTGTTGGAACGTTGGTTGAAGAGTCGAGGATGAGGAATATGATAGTTCGTTATTTTCATACTGAGAGTCAGGGCTACGACTGGACAGTTGAGATGTCCGGTAGTGGGATGGTACGAGATTCTAAAGGACTAGAGGTTGTCATGATGAGAAGTTTCTGAGGATTTCATCGGAAATTCGGGGTATTTATAATTGCTTGACCTCAATCGGGGAGATCATCGAGCATTGCGTATCACCTTCCAAGAGTAGGTGCGATGTTATTGGTAAAAACAGCATGTGGGTTAGATTGTTGGCGAACCAATTGGTGATGGTTCGAACCCTGAGTGGGGGAGAACCGGGTACTTTTTGAGGAGATAAGAGATTTGTTCAAGAGCGGTTAGAGAACTGGATAGAGAGACCTGCGGTACGGATTCCTGAGACTAAGGTCATTGGTGGTCAATGAGAGGTGCAGAGTGAGATAGTGCATGTGGTACGTGTTTGAGAAAGGATGAGTGTCTCCACGGCAAGTGGCTATTGGTCGGAGACCTTATGATGGTTAGGAATTATTCTAGGTTAAAATGGTGAATTCGAGGTGGTTGGCTTGTGAGGTTAGTTAGGCGGTTGAGAATTTCTGATTCAGAGTGTGGGCTATTATATGAAGTATGGAAGGGAAGAAGTTGATTGGGCAACCAACTTCAGGGTCGTTATGAGTATTCTTTCATGAGTTTTGAGCAATAGAGGAGGAAGTTTCGGATTGTCATCTTCGTGTTCTGAGTCGTTGGCAATTTCTCCGTGTTTTAAAATGGGAGATGGAGTATTCCGGGGTTACAAGTGGCACGAGAGAAAGACCGGTTGCGAGGTTCCGAGGAAGCAATGTGGTATCTGAGTATCATGCCATGAGTATGAGATCAGTGGTAGAGTCAAGACACTGTGAGGTGTTGTGATGGTATTCCGGGGTATCCGAGTTTAATGTCCTAAAATCTCGGATTATTTTGAGTTTGAGTTTGAGATGACGAGTGGTGTATCAAGTGTCTATGGTTCCGGTGGGGGCCCTTCAGCTAATTGTCATCAAATGGATTTATTTGAGAATGAGAATTGCAGTGAGAAAAAGAGGTTTTGTCACGACGGTGGTCGTCCGAAGTGGTGATGCTTAGCCCGGATGGGTGTGTGTGCACCTATCTATATTAGTCCGCGGAGCATGGGTTAGTGGACGCAGTGTGGTGTTAACGTGAGAATGAGATGGTGGGCATATAGCAGAGGGTGTTGTGATGCTATGGGGAGTCGTAGTACTCACTAGTCAGAGAGTGTTGTGATGCTACGGGGAGCCGTAGTACTCACTAGTCAGAGGGTGTTGTGATGCTACGGGGAGCCGTAGTACTCACTAGTCAGAGGGTGTTGTGATACTACGAAGAGCCGCATTACTCACTAGTCAGAGGGTGTTGTGATGCTACGGGGAGCCGTAGTACTCACTAGTCAGGGGGTGTTGTGATACTACGAAGAGCCGTAGTACTCACTAGTCAGAGGGTGTTGTGATGCTACGGGGAGCCGTAGTACTCACTAGTCAGAGGGTGTTGTGATGCTACGGGGAGCCGTAGTATTCACTAGTCTATAAGAGGTTGTGGTGATGCCGCGGGAAGCCGTAGTACTCACCAGTCAGTGAGAAGTTGATGTGATGCTACGGGAAAACGTAATTCACACTAGTCAGCGAGAAGTTGTCATGATAAAGTACTCTTTGATCAGGGCATGGCGCAGAAGAGTTTTAGGCATGGGGTGGCCCTAATTTATGAGTTTTTAGGAACTTGGTGGTTGGACCAGGGGCGAGATCGGGGTCTCCTCAATGATAGGGAGTCATTATGGTCTGAGTAAAGTGTGGTCATAGCAATCCGAAAGAATGGGATAAGTGAGGTAATCATGGGTTGCGGGAAATGAGTTCTGAGTTGAGTGCTTCGTTGGGACGAGTGGTTCCAACTCTGGGTCAGACCAAACTCTCGAGTCTGAGTTTGGCTCTGGTGGTGTGTAGGGTAGGCGGAATGAGATTCTGGATTCTGAGGTGGGTTCCATGATGGGGGGAATTGTTTATCATCTGATGTCTTCGACCCGTGTGGGTCAGTACTTGGGTACGGGAGGTACTGCAAGATCCATGGAACTGTGAGCAGTAGACGACAGAGGTCGGGATTGAGTTGATAATCAGTTGGGATTGTAGTTTTCGTTGGGGGGTAACCTTTAGAGGTCCAACTGTGGGGTCAAGAGTAGACCATGTGCTAAATGTTAAAAAGAGATGTCTGGAAGAAAAGTATAGGATTGTGATCCTTTTGGATGTTGGAGGACTTCTGAGTGAGCACAATTTTGTTTCTTGTGATTGAGAGTAGAGTGTCGAAAGGTTATTGTCGGATAGATTCTGATAGTGGCTCAGTGGATAAGCCTGGGTGGAATGTGAATCTTTTGTTCCTTGGGGCATGTTTCAGATTGTTGTTACATTGGTATGAGTGAGCGGTGGCCGATTGTTGGATTTTGTCTTGGGAAAATCAGAGGAGCAGTGAGTTATCATGGTTTGATATTCGAGGGGCGAATAGCATGGTGATAGCATGGGTGGGCGGTCTGGTGGCGGGCCAGGCCACTAGAGTTTCCGATTTTGGGAAGGTCAGAAAGGGATATTTCAGCGACTGAGGGGTCGGCTTTGGTTCCGGGATTGGGAGCTCCTGTTTGAATCCAGTCATCTGTGGAAAACGATATCGGTGAAGTATGAGGTCCTTGCAGTGGTGTTTCTCGAATTATAGGTTCGAGCTATGTGTAGTTAAGGAGCGATTACGAGGGCGAAATCTAATTCAAGTGGGGGAGAATTGTAACATCCGGGAAATTGGGTATATCTATTTAACCCTTCCTTCTTTCTAAGTTGTCTTGTTTAGCCCTTAAAATTAGATTGTGGCAAATGAGTACGTTGGGCGTACTGATGGGCGTGTTCTGGACGCGGAATCCACCCGGTACGCTGGGCGTACTTTAGGCTACGTTGGGCGTAGCGGGTCCAGACTCAAAACCCTAAATGAGACTTGAGCCCTATATAAAGAAAGCTATGGCCTTATCCTCAACCACCAATTGAGAGAGTGAAACCCTAAGAGAGAGCCAACCTTCGTTCTAAGCTTGTGTGTGAGTGTTCTTGAGCAAAAAGTGCCTTTGTGTGTTAGTGAAGAAGAAGAGGAGGTTCTTGTGAAGGCTAGAAGTTGGAGTGCAAGCTTGGATCTAAGTTCTACAGAGGGAGGAGCTTCACTTGGAGGTAAAAAAGCTCTGAGCTTTCCTTGTTATTGTAGATTTGTGCTTCATGGACCAATTTTTAGGGTTTTTGGTCCCAAGGTGGAGACTTTATGAGCAAAAGGTCTCCATAAGCTTAAATCTACTATATTTCAGAGTATTGTGAGTTGAGGGTTCATAAAAATCCAATCTCGGATGTGAATATTAAGCCATGCATGAGATCTAGGCCTTATGAGGGAAGAGGAAAGGCGTTAGAGTGATTAAGTGACCTTTACAGCCATGCAAAGGCTTAAAGGTTTCAACTTTATGGATTAAGTGGCCTTAGAGAAGCCAGATCTGAAGTTTGAGTATATGTCTTAACCATTTAAGACCCAAAATTAAAAGGAGTATGAAACTGGGAGTTACGGGAGGCGTAATCCCAGTATGCGCAGCGTAGGGGGTCGAGTTCCCCAATTCTGTGAAGTCGCCGGGTACGCCCAGCGTACAGATTTGGTACGCGCAGCGTAAGCCGGAGGGTTGACTTTTCTTGAGTTTTAGGGTTTAGTCAATGATTGGATCTTTGAGCCATAAGAGGGGTAAAATGGTATTTTACCCTTCTGAGAGAACTTAGAGTGGAATTAGTCTAGCCTTTGAGAGTTGTATTGATTAGAGTAATTGTTCCATGTGATTAGGCGGAGGCTAGACCAGTATTACCGAGTTCGAGATTTACCGAGTTACCCGAGGTGAGTCTTCTCACTATACTTTACCTAGAGTGGTAATTTGAGTTATATGACAGAGTATCTTGTATGCTATTTATGTGATTGTGATGCACTGCATTATTTCTATGTGATTTATGATGTGTATGTTCCAGAGTTTACAGAGTTGGAACCGGAAGGTTCACAGAGTTAGGACCAGAGGGTCCACAGAGTTAGGACCAGAGGGTCCACAGAGTTATAGCCTCGAGTGGCTAATATGTGTTATATGTGGTATTTTGGGAAACTCACTAAGCTTCGTGCTTACCGTGTTATGTGTTATGTATTTCCGGTTTCCTCAGAATCGCGGAACGGCATTGGCATGATTGTACACAACAGAGAAAGAATTATGTTTCGAAGATCCTGGATTAATAAGTAACTAACGAGGGATTTGTTTTGTAAAATAAATAAACGAGTTTTATGAAATGTGATGTGAAGGTTATATGATTTAAAAATAAAAAATTTGTCTTGAAATTTACGTTGTTACAAATACATGCCATATATGTCATTTAAGACTCGTTTGTGTCTCGGGACTTCATTCGTGGAACTTCTCATCCTTACGCGCACATTCGTTTGAATCACCCACATTAGATGAGTTCATACCCCTATAATCAATCTTTTAACTGTTTTAAATGCTTTTAAAGGGGGGTATACAAGTTGAACACAATGATAATTGTGTAAATGTTTTTCTATAAACATCATTTTAACAGATTACTTATGTATTTATAAACAATCAAAACATTTCAAAAACTCTTTTTAAGTTATGTTACTTTATAGTTTATAAAACTCCGTTTTTAAAGTACAATCAGAACTTAGTAGATAAATGAGTCTTTTCAGTAACAGTTCAAGTAAACATACTAGTAAACTATAATAGGTATAGTTTATGGGTTCAGTTCATACTAGATACTAGAACATACTATAAAGAGAAACATGGAGGTAGATACAATACACGATAACAGAAAGAACATACTAAGATACTATAACAGAAAGAACATACTAAGATACTATAATAGAAGAACAAACCAGGATCTAATTATACCAATGATCAATAACTCATTGTTCTATACAAAAGGTGATAATAAATTGGGTATACATGATCATATAACTTTAATGTGAATTTACACGGCTTAGCAATATGTTTGCGGAAGTCGCGTTTGGTAACCAGAATCTCTTGCAGGGAGGGCATATAGTATGGGTACTACTCATCACATTATGACCTTAATAAAACAAACTTGTTTTAAGGTAATCAGTACTTCAGGATGTCAATTTAAAAGACAACAGTGTACTTACATTTTCCCATTACTTTCATATTGTGACAGTTCCACTTGAAAGTTAATGCAAACTATTTGTAAGTTAAGATAGTTATAAACTAGGGAAAACATACATCATTACAAGCGACAAACAGAACAGTCGGGTCTAGTACATTCAGTAGAAAGGGGCCTATAATGCTAACTTTATGATTTCTTAGTTTATACATCAGGGATATATATTAAGTGGATCCGACATGTAGTAGGATGTGTGCTTTCCGCTTCATTTCCTGTTCCTTGTTTGGTTGTGGGCTTAGAGCAGATTCACCCAGCCTACTATCTATCCGATCTTAGCTATTTATATATTTTGTATACACCAAGTAATCATAAGGAGTATCTGGTATGCGCCAGGTCATAGTATACTAATTCAATACACCGTTTTCTAGTACAAAACATACTTTTCAAATAGAACATTTAGTAGACAAAACTAGAAACTTACCAGTAAAAGGGTTTAATCCATTTTATTAAAGTGGTATAACTTAAAGGACCTTAGGTGGTTAATTCTATAATACCTTAGTTTATACATCAGGTTTATATATAATTAATACCCGATAGGTAGTTGGATGTGTGCTTTCCGCCTTACTTCCTGTTCCTTGTTTGGTTGTGGGCTTAGGGCAGATTCACACAACTAACTATCTGTTTGATATTGGATTATATATAGCTAGTATAAACTAAGTGATTATAAAAGGAACTATTGTGGTTACCATTTTTACTAAAAGAAATAAGGGTTTTCTTAAAGAATCTTTTCATCAAATATAAAGGAACTATTACAGTTAACTCCGTGAGTACCAAGTGAATATGACAGGGTTATATACAACGATGATCTAACAACCAATGGGTTGTGTGCCTTCCACCTCATTCCCTGTTCCTTGTTTGGTTGTGGGCTTAGGGCAGATACACACAATCGATTGTTTGTTTACTCTGGGTTTTATATAACTTCTATCCATTTAGTACTCATAGAAAGGATTGTAGAGTCATTTTTACTTATCTTTCATCAAAGAAGGAAATATAGGATTTTCTGGAGGAACAGGCGAACGTTTTTAAACAGAACTTACAACTTACTTACATCACTAAAATCTTATGCTGATCTACTCTTTGAAAATAATTTGTATTCTCAGGAGACCAGTAGACAGGTACGCGAACTGGGATTCAGAAGATGGAGCATAATAGCTTCATGTCTTTTTGTTATTTACTTTGTAGTCTATGTTATGTGAACCACATACTTGGTAAACACTTTCTTTCTAATGAAATGGTTGTTTATTTCTTTGATTACTATGATGCATGACTTGTGATACTAAATATGACGTCCTCCACCCCCGAACGTTTCCGTCGTTCCGGTTTTGGGGTGTGACAGATTGGTATCAAAGCATTGTTTATAGTGAACTAAGTATATCAACCGATAAAAGATATACAGCTATAAATACAATGGGGCCGAAGTGCTCTGGATAATATTATATTTTAAAAATATAACAATACCTTATAAAAGTATACATACGTACTTATACATATATACATACTAGAACAAGTATCACAAGAAGAACAGAACATAAGTATTTAAAGGTTGAACATTGCGGTCAAACCTGGATAGTTATGTAATCATAGCTATGATCAATATAGCCTAATCAACTATATTCATTCGAGATGTGACTGACATGTGTTTTGGAGTGATGTGGTGTTGCAACAGTCTTAAAACTTACCAAACACTAGTCAAGGGATTTCTAGATCAGTACATAAGGATAAGATACTATGGGAGTATTTTATGATACTATAACACGACAACAAGATTAAAACATATCAAGTACATTACTTTAAAATACTATAGGAGTATTTTAGGCACTATATAAATAACTTATGTGATAATTTAAAAGACCCTTACGGATAGGTCTATAATTTTGGAGTGTATGCTTCCAAGGTTTTATATAATTGAGATTTTATAGACTTAGAATTTGTGATCTATGCTTCACTACCTGTTCCTTGTTTGGTTGTGGTTTTGGAGTAGGATCACTTATTCGAAGGTCTATTTAATCTTAAATTATATACAACTTGTATACATTGTGCAATTATAGGAGGACTCTGTACGGATCACCCCATAATGTTTCACTTAAATCTCATAGATTCTTTAGTCACTTCCATTCTCGCACGACAAACCCAAATAGATGTAACCACTTCCTCATAGCAGTCAACAGAAGAGTCAAGGAGGAACAAGAGCAAGTTCATGAGAAGTTTTCAAAGAAGGATCAGCCGAAGTAACCAAAACGTCTTATGCGCCACACTAATAAATAATAATCTTGGTTAACTTAATGAGTTAGTGGAAACACTACTCACATTATGTGTTAGGATTATTTTCTTTACATGCAATTGGTAACAGTTATTTAGGTCACAAATATTCATTCGAGGATAGCCATTTCTAATTCATAAAGTTTATTTGGTATAGACTCTTTTATGAATTGTTTCCAGAACCCTGTGAAAGTCAGGACCCGATACACTTAGAACTAGGATAACCCTGTCTTTCAGCATTTGGCTTATAAACCACTGCTATAGACTTATTCCGTCTCATATTTGTATTCTTTTAGCAAAGATGCCTCCTCGTCGATCAGGGGAGACGCACTACTTCGATAACTCCAACTCAACCGCCACTACCTCCTCCACAGTTCGATCCTGCTGCTCATCAAGTAGCAATATCAGCCGCAGTGGCAACTGCTCTAGCTCACTTCGGCGAAAGTGGTACCTTCGGATCTGGTAGTCGTACCCACTTAACCAACCCTGGAGTTACTCACAAACACCAAAGGGAGTGTTTGTACAAGGACTTCATGAACTGCAAACCCAATTCCTTTAATGGAAATGGTGGAGTCATCACTCTGATGCGATGGTTCGAGAAAACAGATTCGGTCTTCGCAATCTGTTCGTGCCCAGAAGGGAGCAAAGTGAACTTTGCTGCCTGCACCTTCTCCGACAGAGCCCTAACATGGTGGAATAGCCATGTTAAGTCACTGACCCTACCAGTGGATAACTCAATGGGTTGGGAGAACCTAAAAGAGATGATGTTGGAAGAATACTGCCCGAGGGGCGAAGTTCAAAAGCTTGAGCAAGAATTAAGGGAGCACACTATGGTCAGCTCAGACATAGTGGCCTACACTGACAGGTTTAGCGACATGGCAGCACTATGCCCCAGGATGGTTACCCCGAAGAGAAAAAAGATAGAAAGATACATCTGGGGTCTATCTGCCCCGATTCAAGGAGATGTGTTGTCTTCTAACCCAACTACATTCGATAGTGCCAAACGCCTGGCCCAGTGACTCATTGACCATGGAGTCCGCCATGGCATGGTAGTCCCCGTTCCCGAGCCATTAAAGCGAGAGGACTATAACCGGAAGTCGGCAAACAAGAGGAATAAGAAGCGAACAACACAGGAAGCCCCGCAGGAGCAACAAACGAGTACTATGTACACCACCACAACACCTGCTACTCCAGAACCTGCTAGTCAATATGTTGGAACCCTCCCAAAGTGTGGAAAGTGCAACTATCACCACACCGGAGTATGTCGGGAAATGTAGTGCCTGAACTGCCACAGAAAGGGACACACAGTCCGTTTCTACAGGGCACCGGCTCAACCGATCTCCCAAGTCCCTGGAGTTGAAGAAAACCAAGCCTGCTATGACTGTGGTGAGAATGGAAACTATAGGAAAGACTGACTGATAACAAGGAACTCAGGAGTGGATTGACGGATTCTGATGATCACCGCAGGAGAATCAACCCCGGAGTCGCCAGCTAGCAGCGGTACGTTTTCAAAATAAAATATTTAGTTTAAAAATTAATTTATATTTATATAAGATTAAAACTTGGGGAAAACATTTAAAAGTATTTATAATAACTCACTTATCGGAACAAGGCATAGTATTCAAGAGAACTAAAAGATCCGTTCAGAGAAGCTATGATGGCTTAGTATGTACATTAGGGTTGTGCATAGCTAAGATTTTGCAGACTTAGAGTGAGTGATTCCGCCCTATCTCCTGTTCCTTGTTTGATTGTGGATTTGAGGCAGAGTTACTCAGTCGAATGTCTAATTCATCTTAATTATTCATAACTTGTATATTCTAGGCGATCGTAGTGGTACCGAGGAGGATCGTAGTATAAAGTATCGGCACTAGTTATCAAAGCACTTTCACAGTATGTACTCGCTCATTGCGGTACGATACATAGAAGTGTTAACATCAAAAAGAAACAGAAAGCACTAGAAAGTATACACTGAGTACATTGTCGAGCACATTAAGGATACATCATCGTATAACAGACGATTCTTTCAAATCGACCAAACGCCTTTTCAGTAAAGAGTTCGCTGCTATCATTCGTCATGAATTAGCGTGGTCCTTACCATACTAATTTCATATGTTTCCATCGCCTTGACTGTCAAATTCATGAAACCTTCGTCATTCGTAACGACAGTCCGACCTAGACCTCAGTTTTGTCTCTCGTATTCTAAACCCCGAAGTAACTCATACGAAGAGTACTTTGCCCTCCGAAGCCTTGTCGCCATATGTTCCGCAGACCTTCCCGAAATACCACTCGTTCAACAGACCAAGTTCAAGCACAGAAGCTAAGGACGAATACATCCCACATATCACTATTAAGTGTATACACGAGGGTGGTATCTGCTTATGATTATGCAGATTTAGTATGTGTGCTTCCGCCCTATCTCCTGTTCCTTGTTTGGTTGTGGACCTGGGGCAGAGTCGCACATCTTACCGTCTAACTAATCTTAATTATATACGACTTGTATACATGAGGTAATGATAGATGGACCAGGTATGGATCCTATCATGGACATTAGGACAAAGTTGCCCAGGTCTATGACTGGGTATTCTGCCAATCAGAGGAGCACAACCCCGGTAGTACTGCTAAGAAAGCTAATTTCGGGATGAAATTCCGTCTAACGTGGGGGGGGGGGGTGATGTGACAACCCGAAATTTTTTTTCCTTGTAAGTCCAGCCATTCAATTTGACCGAGTGTCAGACTCGTTTATGCTATTAGTTAGCATTGTTTAGAGTCTATTTAATGGTTCTAAGCTCAGTACATTCAAGCATTGGGTTTAGGGAAGTGTCAGCTAAAGTTCTTCGCGTAGAAATCAAGCCGAACACTCCATCAGAGGGAGTGTATGGCCGTACACATGAGTGTACAGCCATACACATGAGTGTATAGTCGTACAACTCCTCCATAAGTATGATATCCCCTTCATTTCTAGTCATTTCTTCAGTTTCCAAGTCAAGAACTCGAGTTTTCTCTCAATTATTATCAAGCTTTTCACCCCGATCTTCAAGAATGAAAGCATTTCTTCGTTTTGATTAGTTTTTATCCTTCTTAACCTAGTAACACCCTTTGATTTCATCCATGGAAATCATCTTTTTGGGTATATCTTCAAGATCTTCATCTTTCACCAAGAACACCAAGAACACACACTTGTTCTTCGTGGCTGTGAACATCCTTTTGAGCCTCCAAATTGTAAGTATCCTTTCCCTATGCTTAGTACATGTTAGGATCTCATGTTAAACGCCCTAGAATCGACATTTAACTGGAACCAAAGGAATGTACGGCCGTACACGCTTGCATGGTCATACACCCCTCAAAACTCTCCTAAAGGCCCTCCAAAGTGAGAATCTAGTTCCTATTCTTGATGAGCAACAGACCGACAAGCTTCCCCATGGTTCAAACACCCCTTTTGTGCACGTTTTACCATGAGTGTACGGCCGTACAATCCATGGCCGTACACTCCTCATTGTGGTCGTACACACCCCTTATATGAATCACATGTGATTCTAACACTTGGTCCAAGTGTTTCCTAGTCCCTAAGGGTGTTTCCTTGCATGTTAGTTGCTTATAAACACTATATTCATGCCAATACATTCCATATATGTCATTTATAACTCGTTTGTGTCTCGGGACTTCATTCGTGGAACTTCTCATCCTTACGCGCATATTCGTTTGAATCACCCACATAAGGTGAGTTCATACCCCTATAATCAATCTTTTAACTGTTTTAAATGCTTCTAGGGGGGGAATACAAGTTGAACACAATGATAATTGTGTAAATGTTTTGCTATAAAAATCATTTTAACAGATTGCTTATGTATTTATAAATGATCAAAACATTTCAAAAACTCTTTTTAAGTTATGTTACTTTATAGTTTATAAAACTCCGTTTTTAAAGTACAATCATAACTTAGTAGATAAATGAGTCTTTCCAGTAACAGTTCAAGTAAACATACTAGTAAACTATAATAGGTATAGTTTAGGAGTTCAGTTCATACTAGATACTAGAACATACTATAAAGAGAAACAGGGAGGTAGATACAATACACGATAACAGAAAGAACATACTAAGATACTATAACAGAAAGAACATACTAAGATACTATAACATAAGAACAAACCAGGATCTAATTATACCAATGATCACTAACTCATTGTTCTAAGCAAAAGGTGATAATAAATTGGGTATACATGATCATATAACTTTAATGTGAATTAACACGGCTTAGCAATATGTTTGCGGAAGTCGCGTTTGTTAACTAGAATCTCTTGCAGGGAGAGCGTATAGTATGGGTACTACTCATCACATTATGACCTTAATAAAACAAACTTGTTTTAAGGTAATTAGTACTTCAGGATGTCAATTTAAAAGACAACTATGTACTTACATTTTCCCATTACTTTCATATTGTGACAGTTCCACTTGAAAGTTAATACAAACTATTTTCGAGTTAATATAGTTATAAACTAGGGAAAACATACATCATTACAAGCGAAAAACAGAACAGTCGGGTCTAGTACATTCAGTAGAAAGGGCCCTATAATGCTAACTTTATGATTTCTTAGTTTATACAATAGGGATATATATTAAGCAGATCCGACAGGTAGTAGGATGTGTCCTTTCCGCTTCATTTCCTGTTCCTTGTTTGGTTGTGGGCTTAGAGCAGATTCACCCAGCCTACTATCTATCTGATCTTAGCTATGTATATATTCCGTATACACCAAGTAATCATAAAGAGTACCAAGTATGGGCCAGGTCATAGTATACTAATTCAATACACCGTTTTCTAGTATAAAACGTACTTTTCATAGTATACTTAAAGGACCTTAGGTGGTTAATTCTATAATACCTTAGTTTATACATCAGGGTTATATATAATTAGTACCCGATAGGTAGTTGGATGTGTACTTTCCGCCTTACTTCCTGTTCCTCGTTTGGTTGTGGGCTTAGGGAAGATTCACACAACTAACTATCTGTTCAATATTATATTATATATAGCTAGTATAAACTAAGTGATTGTAGATAGAACTATTGTGGTTGCCAATTTTACTAAAACAAATAAGGGTTTTCTTAAAGAATATTTTCATCAAATATAAAGGAATTATTACAGTTAACTCTGTGAGTACAAAGTGAATACGCCAGGGTTATATACAACGATGATCTAACTGCCAATGGGCTGTGTGCCTTCCACCTCATTCCATGTTCATTGTTTGGTTGTGGGCTTAGGGCAGATACACACAATCGATTGTTTGTTTACTCTGGGTTTTATATAACTTGTATCCATTTAGTACTCATAGAAAGGATTGTAGAGTCATTTTTACTTATCTTTCATCAAAGAAGGAAATATAGGATTTTCTGGAGGAATAGGCGAACTTTTCTAAACAGAACTTACAACTTACTTACATCCCTAAAATCTTATGAACTGACCAGCTTAAATGTTGATCTACTCTTTAAAAATAACTTGTATTCTCAGGAGACCAGTACACAGGTACGCGCACTGGGATTCAGAAGATGGAGCATAATAGCTTCATGTCTTTTTGTTATTTACTTTGTAGTCTATGTTATGTGAACCACATACTTGGTAAACACTTTCTTTCTAATGAAATGGTTGTTTATTTATTTGATTACCATGATGCATGACTTGTGATACTAAGCATGACGTCCTCCATCCCCGAACGTTTCCGATGTTCCGGTTTTGGGGTGTGACAGAAACTCTTGCTCCCGAGTTACCCCAACCATCCCATCAGCCACCTGAATAGCCCCTGACTGACCCTGAAATCTAGCGGTTACCCTATCAGTAACACGCTCGATAATGTCGGGTAACTCCTCGTGTACGGCTCGCGAAACCTCCTAAGCGATCCAATCATGTAGCGGATTCTCCTGGAGACAAGGTGCGTAACCCACCTCTAATCCCTGATGACAAGAGCTAATAACGGGATCCTCCCTACCGAGGGATCCCATAGATCCATAAACATTGGGCTCCAGAGGAGCCCCTAACTTCCCCGCACCAATCTCGGCCCAGAAGGCCTCGAGGCGGCTATCCAAAAGCTCTAAAATCCCTTCCTTGACTATACCAAAGATCACAGAAGTATGATCCAATATACTGCGCGTAATCTCTGCTGATATAAACTCTCTCATCCGCTCCCCGAGCTGCTCGGCTCCTGAACCCGAGCCTGATCCCTCCTTGGCACCTGAAGTGCCCACTGGTCTACCTCGTAGTGTCACCATACTGGATTAGTCATAACGTAACTATCATCAAAATATTCATCGCTGCTGAGGAATCACACACGCACTACAAGTTCCCCAGTTTTATCTCAGCCCCCCTCGACTGGAGTTCGGATCCTCTGCTTTCAGTAGTACGGGCCCATACTACCTTCCACATCTATCCGTACTTTCCTCAGGAATTGCCTCGACTCCACCAAGTCCCCTTCACTACTACTAACACGGCTCCCAACACTAATCTCATCCTAGGCTTGCCCTTGGGTATCCTCCAACTCACTCTCTGCCATCAGCTGCATAAGAAGTTCCTGCTATCTCCCCTAACTAGCTCGCGAATACCATCACATATCACCAAGACTAGATAATTCTTCGAATGAGAGGTTCTACCCTACAACGGTTGGACTCATACAAGAGATGCGAAATAGGGCTAAACCTAACCTTCTGATATTATTTAGTCCTCGTAATATGTAACTTACATATTCGTTTACTAGTTAGTTAAAGTTAACTGGAACCCCAATAGCACAAAGCAAGCAACATTCGGGCATTGGGAAAACTAACCACATAATCCAATCAAATTGTTCTATCCTCTAATCAGGAATTTGTAGTAACATATAATTCAAGGCTCATATAATCAGGCATAACCTAAACATGCTATCCTACCACTGACTAATCAATACTAGCATGCAGCTCAATAAACGCATATAACATGCATACAAGGCATCCTTCCTAGATCCTTAGCCCTAATACTAGCATGTTGATCACATAATCATATCATAACATAAACTTGTATGGGTAATTTGGGAGAACTTACTTGAGCTCGGCTGATTGCATGCACCACACCCTTTTCTCTTTTTCTCAAAATTCTTATCTTTTCTCAAAGTTCCTTTTTATAAAAACGATTTTCTTTGAAAATTTTCATACCAAGTCCACAGTTTGAGTTCAGACACACCCGAGAGTATATCCGAATCCCTTAAACCAAGGCTTTGATACCAACTTGTAACGTCCCAAAAATCATGACCAAAAATTTCGTTTTAAAATCATTAATCAGCCATAATCAAGTCAGACATAAATCATTATATGAGTCAAGTATCAATTCAAACATATTTATTTTATCAGAGTAAACATCTTAGGCTAAAACTTCTTGGTGTGTGCCATGCGATCACTCCGAGCTCTTCCCTCCTCTACCGGAAGTACCTAAAACCAAAACTGAAAACCGTAAGCACGAAGCTTAGTGACTTCCCTAACTTACCACATACCACATACATAACCACATACTGGGGCCCCACCCGCTGCATCGGGACTTGCCCGACATTGGACATGCTCCAGCATCGGGCCCTGCCTGACATGAGGCCCCGCCTGGCATCGAGCCCCGCTCGGTATACAGATCTGTTTCTCTTAGGCCCCGCCTGTCTCTGGGCCTCGCCCGCTAAACACATAAAACATATAACATAACACATAATAAATAGCTAAACATACTCTACTATACTCTTGTTCTAAGGCCTCGCCTAGCTTGGGCCTCGCCCATGTCTTGCTACTGATGAGTCATGGGACCCCGTCCACGCTCCTGCTGATAGTGAGATATGGGCCCCCACCCACACTCACCTTCCTCCTAACTCAGGCCTCGCCCCTGCTCTACTACTAATGAGATACGGAACCTTGTCCATACTCGGCTGGTGATGAGATACGGGACCTCGCCCACACTCACCCCCCTACCAGGCACATACAAGTGTCACACTATCAACAAGTATAACTAGCATACTAACATTCCTCGGGCCTCGCCCGACATCAGACCTTGGCCCATAAACATACTACCGATACATGCAAGATTCAGAAAGACCTCTAGCATACTAACATACCTCGGGCCTCGCCCGACATTGTATCGTAATCCGGAACATATTTCATAATAATGCCTAGGGCTAACCCCCGGGTCTTCCTACTATACACAAACATAATGGGCCAGCATTGTGGACGTAGACCCATGCACACAGTAAGGAGACTCACCTCGCACTGCTGAACCCTGCTGAAAACTCCTCTCGCTGCTAACTGGAACTTCCTGAATTGCTGATCCTTCGGCTCCCCGAGCTATCAATACCAACATATCACTTAGTCCAATTCAATAATTCTCTTTTGGGTAAAATGACCATTTTACCCCTAGTCCATCTCGGTCCATAACCAAAGCCCAAACCATAGCATAAATGACCCAACACTAGGTGAGCTTCCCAAGCCCACTAATGGCCCAATTTGCTACATTGGGCCCAATTCCTTAATGGGCCTTACCCTAAACCCAAAGTATATTCCTTGGCCCTTATTATCTGACTTCTAATGGCCCATTAAAACCCAAATACCCAAGCATGGCCCAAATCTGAGGCCCAATAACACGAAGCCCAAACTAACAGAGTACATGGGGCGTACTCCTATGTACGCTAAGCGTACTAGCCAAATGGTGTGTACGCTGGGCGTACCTGCATGTACGGCATGTACGCTCAGCGTACTCCCCCTGTTAAGTCACTTTCCTATTAAGTGCTTAATATGCTACTCCAGAAGCTACAAACACAGATCCAAGTCCTTTTCCATGTCTTAATCCATAAAGTCACTGACTTGGTGAGTTTACATGGCCCAAACAAGCCCAAACTCCCAAAATGATATTCCACTTCCATAAAGAGAGCTAGATCTCATGCATTAACCCATTAACACATTCAAGATGGAGACTTTACTGCTTATGGGACCTTTTTAGCTCTGAGGGTGGCAACCCTAAGCTCAAACACGAGATTTCATCAAAAGATCCATTCTTTGGACTAAAAGAGTCCATAAACTCCTCCTAATAGAGATCTAAGAGAATAACCATCAAGCTCAGAACTTTATACCTTGAAAGGGTCTGGAAAGAGGCAAAAGTCCCAGATCTACAACTTCTCCTTTGATCTACCACCTTGCTTTGCTCCTTCCTTGCTTGGAAAATGGTTTTGTAACACCAAAATGCTCACTAATGGCCACCAAAGCTTCAAGAACACTCAAGGGAGGATTACGGTTTTATGGTGGCTGTTCAAGGGTGAAATGGAGGCTGACCCTTGAGGCTTATCATTCTTTTTATAGTGGTATTCCCTAAATTTTAGGGTTTCTGGACTCTGGACGTACGCTGGGCGTACATCCTGTACGATGGGCGTATGCCAAAAACACCCGCGACCTCATGACCTTATATGTTGGGCGTACTTGCGCGCTTGCCACCTTGCATGCATGTTCCATCCTTGCCATTTATTTCCATTAGGGGCCATTTCTGCCAATAACTTCAAAGTGTCATGACTCCTTCGTTCCAAGTCCGTTTCCAATGAACTTTATATCTACAAAAAGGTGGCGAGAAGCCCTACGCTTCTAGCCACACCCCCAGCCCAAAACCTCTCGAATAAAAACTCAAAACCCATAAAATACCAAAACGCCCCCTAGTTGGGCCTCTAAAATCCATAAACGGATACTTTCAGAACAGGGTGTAACATTCTCATTCCAAGTATAAGTAGCTCCTTTATGGAAGCTATCAATGGAGCAGCTATCGAAGAAAAGCCTTGTATAAATCTTCGGTAATATCCGGCTAATCCCAGAAAGCTTCGGATCTCCGTGGGACTTTTTGCTTGTTCCCACTTTATTATAGCTTCAATCTTATATGGGTCAACCATTATCCCTTCTTCGTTAACCACATAACCCAAAAATTGGACTTCTTGAATCCAAAAATCACATTTGGAGAACTTTGCATACAGCTTCTCCTTTTTCAGAACTTCTAACACTTCTCGCAGATGCTTGTCATGCTCCTGCTTTCTTTTTTAATAAATCAAAATGTCATCTATGAACACTATCACGGATTTATAGAGGTATGGTTTACAAACCCTGTTCATCAAATCCATGAATGTTGCTGGAGCATTGGTTAGTCCAAACGACATAACCAAGAACTCATATTGTCCATATCTTGTTCTGAATGCAGTCTTCTCAATATCCTGCTCTCTCACCTTTAGCTGATGATATCCTGACCTAAGATCAATCTTTGAGAAATAGCTCAAACCTTGAAGCTGAGCGAACAGGTCATCAATCATTGGCAATGGGTACTTCTTCTTTATTGTTGCCATATTCATCTCTCTGTAGTCTATGCACATCCTCATGCTTCCATCTTTCTTCTTTACAAATAACATCGGAGCTCCCCAGGGTGATGAACTAGGTCTAATGAAACCGTTGTCCAACAACTCCTGAAGTTGCGTCATGAGCTCCTTCATCTCCGTCGGTGCTAATCGGTATGGTGCTTTTTCTATCGGTGTTGTTCCTAGTAACAAGTCTATTCGAAACTGTACTTGTCTATCAAGGGGCAATCCAGGAAGATTTTCGAGAAAGACTTCCGGATAGTCACACACCACTTGTATACTTTGCATATCATTTTTCTCCTTCTTAGCATCAATCACGAATGCCAAGTATGAGGTGCATCCTTTAGACAAACATTTGATGGCCTTCATTAGGGAAATGATTCCAGAATTTACTATGCGCTTGTCTCCGTACACCATAAATGACTCTTTTCCAGGCGGGTTTACCCTCACTATCTTTTTCTTGCATAGTATCTCGGCATCATTGGTGCTAAGCTAATCCATCCCCATTACGATGTCGAAACCATTCAACTCAATGGGTAACAGCTCCTCGTGGAATTCGTTTCCGTTCAAGTCGATGACGATATTGTTAATGCAATCGCTAATAGGTATGAATTTTCCACTAGCAACCTCTATAATTAGGGCATCATCAAGTTTTTCTATAGGCAATGCTAGTCTTTCACCAAATATATGTGATATAAAGGAGTAATTTGCTCCGGAATCAAACAATAAATTGGCAGGCAATCCATTTACAAGAAAGGTGCCTGAAGCGACATCTACTGCATCCTCTGCGGCTTCCAGTGTCATTTGGAAAGCTCTCGCCTTTGGCTTTGGTGGGAGATTGGGCCTTGCTGCCTCTTTCTTCTTCGGGCAGTCCCTCAAAATGTGACCCTCTTCGTTGCACCCACAACAAATTTTCTTATTGAAGGTGCATTCATTCGCATAGTGCCCAGGCTTTCCACATTTAAAAGAAGTGACCTCCTCGCCACATTTCCCAACATCTTTCTTCTTACACTTGTCACACCATTTTGCTTCGCCTCCTCTTCCTCTCGAACCAGACTTCGAGAATTTACTTTTCTTGTTGGATCTCGAAGATCCATCGAACTTCCTTTTCTCATCAACCTTTTCCCTCTCCTGACCCCTTTCCTTTAACTGGGTCTCCACATTTTTAGCTGATCGAACTGCTGTCTTCAGAGTAGTTGCCATCTTAACCATTGGGCCAAATTCGGTTGGCAGTCCATTTGCGAACCTCTCAAGTTTTGAGAGTTCAGTTGGCACTAAGTATGGATATTAGTTCATCGTTTCGCTAAACGCAGTAGCATAGTCATCAATGTTCATTTTCCCTTTCTTCAAGTTCTGAAATTCATTGTTTAGATCTATCAGATCTATCTCTGAGCAGTACTGCATCTTCAACTGCACCAAGAACGTTTCCCAATACATTTTCAGGGCTTCTCCATGTGGCATCGTGTCGTCCAATAGCTTCCACCAGCTTAAAACTCCAGTCTTCAGTTGTCTGACCGCAAAAACAGTTTTCTGCTTGTCGCTACAGTTGCAGCTCTCAAATACCATCTCCGTTTCGGAGATCCAGTCTATAATCTCTACGGGTTTTGGGCTTCCGGAAAGACTTGGCGGTTTGGCACCCAAGAAATTCTTATACATACGCCCATCTCTGTTGATTCTCCCTTCCGGGTCATTCCTTTCTGCCAGTGGGGGTTCCGCTTGACTGATAGTCCTATTATCGTCCCCTTCTTCTGACTGTCCATTGTTCAGTTTAGGTTGTTCGACAGGCATTGAGGGTTCATCCCTATTAATCAGCAACAGTTGTCTCATCTCTTCCCTTTATTCGGCCATCATAGCCCGAATCATGGCTTGTACTCCAGCCATTGTGATTGGTTCTGGTGCAACTTCTACTATTGGCACCTGCTCAACCACTTGGGGTTGAGGTTGTTGATTCCTATTCGCATTTCCAGCTCCACTTCGGGTTGTTGCCCTTTTGATCTATACACCAAATTAAGTGAATTTAGATCTTTATTCACGATAGATATTTAAATTATACTTATCACTCCGAAACGTTTATATGCTTGTTCTAATATCATAGTCATACGCTTAGAATCCTGAACACATAATTTTTTCCAGATCTGGTCGACAACAGACCATAGAGCCGCACAAATAATAGCATATACAGCAAACATATAGCATTTAGCACATAAAATTATTTTAGGCGTCTTTACTAAAATATACTAGTGCTCGTGTCTAAAATGTGGTAGACACTCATCTCGCGATCATCACTTAGCATTCTAATTTTAAGTGTAGAAATCCTACAAATTCCTAGTTCGCTTAAACTAATGCTCTGATACCAACTGTGTCATTCCCATTTTCACGGCCAGAAAAGACCGATTTCGTTTATGCTTTTATAATAAAATCAGAGTAATCTTTCAAATAAAAGTGATGCAGAATTTGTTCCCAAAACAAAATATGATAAATTTTATCAAAGCATTTCTTAAAGAAATGTATTTTCATTATATTACAAAACCTCAGGATGTCATGTTCCGATACAGACCAAAAGCACAAATAGTACGATATAGGCCTAACAACATTTATTTACATCTAATGGTCAATAATCCAAAATCCCTCATCATCATCCAACTATGCTCTTGTTCCACTACCTGTAATATAGAAAGCTGAGTGGGTCAGGCTTGGGAGCCTAGTGAGCATATAGGGTTTTCAAACCACAATAAATAAATTTATTAATTTCATCAACCAACAATAAATTTATTAATTTCATTAACCAACAATAACCCTGATTACCCATTCCCGTTATCCTCACTTTACATCCCTAAACACCTAATATAAGGGACCTAGCCTAAGGATTATCATCGGGGTGGACATTACTGCTAAGGGGATTCCTCAGCCATATATGTCCGTTAGGCAACCATGAGGGGGATGGAGTACACCAGTGAACACATCGTTCACAAACACCAACAGATTGCGAGTCTGCTAGCGTTCCATTGGACTGTCTAGAAAGGTCTGTGGTCGTCATATATACTCCGCTAGATGACCGAAACATCAACAACTTCGAGGCCTCTCATCATTTTATGGCATCACACATCAACTATTTCATCTACCCATGTTATACCCAACATATTTGTAGATAAAATGACATATACAGTTTAAATCATTCTAAACATGTATAAAACATTCATTCAACATCCATCTCAAATAAACAAACAATATATATATATATATATATATATATATATATATATATATATATATATATATATATATATATATATATATATACACATAGCCCGTATTTTATATAAAATACTTCATATCTATGTGTAAGATGAAAGTGACTATACACTCACTTGATTTGACGATAATTGGACAGCACTTCGTCCCTTAAAACAATTTTTTCGATGAAACCGGGATGTTTTCTCAAAAACCGGGCTCTGCACGGACAGAGTTTCGACTCGAAGAACTCTTTTTCTTGGAGACGTCGGGCTCTCCGGGGCTTTCTTATGATGCTAGGAAGGTATTCTAGGCTTGGGGTATTTATTGCAGCTTAAAAGAAAGAAAAGGGTGTAAAGGTGTAAATTTTGTTAACAAAAATCGGATGGTCTCGCATTCTTTTTATAATGGTCGAAGCCTCGCATTACGCAGGGCGTAATCTTCATGTACGCGGGGCGTACTGCCTAGTTCAGCTCTTCGTTGGGCGTACCTTCGTACGCTGCGCGGAGGAGCGGGGGGGGGGGGGGGTACTTCGGATGTGTCAAAGCTACGAACACATGTGCACCATGCGAAGGAGTAGGCGACGTGGCCAATCTCGAACCATGAACATGAGTACGCTGGGCGTACTCCTGTACGTTGGGCGTACTCCCCCAATTTTTATTTTTCAAACTTCAAATATTCATAACTTTCACATACGAGCTCCGTTTTCGACGCTCTTTATATGCATGCGTAGCTATGACCTTGCTCTACAACTTTCATTTAGACTCCGTTGCCTAATTTTGACTTTATTTTTAAAGTTATATTTTCAACAGGCCGGGACAGGAAAAGTTCGTTAAAAATTCATAACTTCTTCATCCGATGTCCGTTTTCGTTTGTCTTTTTAGCATTAAACTACTATCGACGAGATCTTCGATTCTCATTTAGGTTGTGTCGGCTAAAAATTGCTCGATCTATAATTCAAATTCCGGGCTGCATATTGCTATGCCAAATCTTAGAAAATTCATAACTTCCTCATATGACGTCAGATTTGGACATTCTTTTTATGCACGCTCTCGGTTTAATGTATACTACGACTTTCATTTAGATCGCTAAGGCTAAAAAACACTTTATCGTAAATTCACTTTTTACGTCACACAGCGTCGTGCCGGTTCTGTCGCGAAACTTCGACATGTCATAACTTCTTCGTTATAACTCGGATTTCGGCGTTCTTTATATCTCCGGAATCCTTGTCACGACCACTACAACTTTATTCATAGATATCGGGTTTATCTAACATTTTAGTTTTGATGCTTATTTTTATCCTTAATTTATTATATTATCATAATTAAATATAAGGGACATAAATTCACATAATTCGTTCTTATTACTTCAAAACATGTTACAATAGTTGACCTAGACTATTACATCATCTTTAATGCTTAGCCCAGAAACACGGGCGTTACAGTTGTTGACTGAGACGAACGACGATGATGAGCTTTGTCGGCGATGTTGATATCTGGTGCTGCCAGAGGGTAGTCATTTATTGAATTGGATTGGAGCAGCATGTAGAAACTGGTAAGAGATGGAGGTTGTCTAGTTAGCTAGAGATGTTGTGGTTCCATTGTTGCCAGCGAATCGAGAAAGATGGGCCAACAAACACTGTCGGACGCAGCGGAAAAAGTCGTCATCGAAAGGGATGGTCGACCAGTGATGGTAGTTGTTGGCACCGGAGTCTGAAGCTGTTTTTTTTTATTCGTTTTCCAGTGGTGACTCTAGAAGGTGGAGCAGCTGCTCTGATGGTATTTCATCGAAGTCGAAAGCGAATGGTGGTAGTTAGGAGGTTACGTCAGTGACGAGAGGTGGGTTTTGTTTGAAGCATCTGTAGATTGGTCGTATTTGGACTTGGGAGAGACAACATGGGAAATCTGAGAAAAGAGGTGGTCTAGTGGGGCCCGCCTTTAACTTATCTGCTAGCTTTCTTAACCGCATGGGGCCCACACGCCATTTAGTATTTGAAGAGTGATAGTAAACGGTGGGGCCATCTGCCCTCTTGCGGGCTTTTCTTTTTTTTTTTTTCTTTTGATCGGCTCAGAAGAAACACAAAACACACTTTTCTTGTACCTCTTTTTTTTATATAGTACATTTTGTTGTCACTTTGAGAAATAAACTATAAAGGTAAACTGAGATGAGAGGGTAAATTTTTTTGGGTTAGGTGATTTTTGTGAAATTATGGTTAACAGCAAATGATTGTTGAAAAGTTTTATGGGATGTATAAGCATTATAGATATATTTACAGCCAACTGATAAAATGTGTAAAAAGACATATCAAAATCCTTATCTAGAAAGGGTTACAAAAACTCATAAAAACTTGTTTTCTTTCTCCAAACTTCTAAATAAAACACCAAATAAACATCTTGGTAAAATGGATAAATATTTGACAGATTTATGATATTTCTCGAAGGCTTTTGGGATGTACAAAAATCATAGTTGTATGTACAAGAAACTTTTTTAAAAGAATGAAATTGCTCACAAAAAATCATCAACTAAAAAGGATTTTCTTGTAATATGAACCAAAAGTAAAGTAAGAACTGATAGAAACTTATTTTCTTCTCATCTTGTTGAATAAATCACGAAAATGTAAACGGAAACAAATCTGAAATATCTTTATAAGCTTCAGAAATGTTCAAGTGAGAAAACAACTGAACAGATCTTGACATCTGAGAAAAGAAATGAAACAGATCTACAAATTTGAGCGAAAAATGGAGCAAATATGGAGATCTAAGCGACACAACGAAGAAAATCTACAGATCTGAACGAAAAGCATATCAGAATGAGAGATCTGAAAGATAATGAATCGAATCTTGATAGATCTTGGCAAGAGCCAAAAAAATCTAAACTAATGATGGTAGAAATGAACAGATCTGAGCAAACCTTAGGTGAAACAATATAGATCTGAACAGATCTAGACAAAAATGAGCTTGAAAACAATTGAGACGATGGCTACTCGGTCAATTCCGGGATGGCGACAAATGATGCGACATAGACCTCCGATATGTCTTCTGGTATTCTATTGCGGTGGAGATCTGAGGATCACAGAACAAAGTCGTTAGAACCACCCCAGGGATTGTGGCATGGGAGCAGGCTCGGACGATCAATTTAGACCGGTTGCTAGAGATGAGATGGTTCCTCTTAGCTAGAGAGAACCATCTTGGTGTTGGGGATAGTGTATGGTCATTGCGGTTGTAGGAGGAGAGTGGTGTCTGAGCCAAGGGGAAACTCTTGAGTGGTTGTTGACCCACTGGAGAAGTTCTAGGGTGGCAGCTGAGCCACCGAGAGAAATTCCTCTCCATGGAGAAGGTATTGTTCACTTTATAAGGGATAATTAGGTCAAGGGGAATTAGGACAGGCCCTGGCTGGCCTAATTCAGGCCGAACTAGTAAGGAGCAAGGCAAGGCCGCCCGGAGGCATTGGGTGAGGCTGGTGGGTACGCACCTAGCAAGGCTGGTGGGCACAAACCAGGAAAGGTTTGCAAGGGAGCATCAGGCAGGGATGGCATGAGAGTGTCAAGCAGGGCTGGCAAGGGAGCACCAGACAGGGCTAGCAAGGGAGTGCCAGGCAAGGCTGGCAAGGGAGCACCAGGCAGGTTTGGCAAGGGAGCGTCAGGCAGGGCTGACAGGAGAGCTCCAAGAAAGGCTGGGGTGCCACAGCTATCTAGGCCATGCTAATGGACCTAATATCATCAGTTCATAAGTTGGTTCTCCTTAAGTATTATTTGGTATAAGTATTAATGGCTTTAGAACAACTCATTATAATTGAATACTATCATGTTTTAGTAGTTGATTTTTACTTGTTGATAACTTCTAGAGGAGCTCTTCTTTGAGTAGTTTTCCATCTTCATCAACTTTTAACCACCCAGGAGGAACAATGTCTTCAAATGTTGTAGCTCTTTCTTTCTATGGTTGTGTTAATTTTTCCATGCTTTGCAAAACGATCCTTGGTGGGTTAAAAAAGTTTTAAGTTTATTCTATTTTTTAAAGCTTCTTTTACAATTTTTAGAAAATTGATTTTGAATAAAACCGAACATATATTCTTTCTAAAAGAATCACTTACTCCTTCTATCCTTGTATAGGGAGGCAGATTATTCAAGCCCATACTTGATTAATAGACATGTATTACATCTCAGTGTTCATGACTCTAAGTGGTTATCAGGTTCAAGATCTAACATAGCATTTTAGTAGTTGATGGATTCGCTAGAAACCATAAAAAAAACTAATAAATGAAAGATTCCATATCTCTCATGTTATAGATGTTTTTTTACCATATATACGAACAAATTCTGTTTATGAATTGCTATTATTCATTTTTAGTAATTCATTGTTGAAACTAGTGCCAAGGATTACAACATCAGATGGTGGTTCTTGAGCTACTTCGATGTAACCCTCGATTTCCAATATAAGGTGGTTGCCAACTGTCTAATTTCTCTTTTGGAACTCGGTGAGTTGGGGTGCCTCAACTCGGCGAGTCGAGGTGATTTTTAGCCGCGGGTTTAATGAACCAACACTGAAAGTTGAGGGGCCTCAACTCGGCGAGTTGGCAACTAAGAAGGAAACCCTAATTTTTAGGGTGTTGCACCCTCTTTAAAGGCCTTATATTCCTTCGCTGGCCTCCTTACCAGCCTCCTTTGTCTAGAAACCCTAAATTCAAGTACCATCTTCCATAGTTGAGTGTGTGAGCTTGTAGAGATCTTGGAGTGTTGATTTTTGGTACTCTTTTGAAGGAGCCTTGAAGTGAAGGTGTCTAGCATGGTGGAAAGGCTTTAGATCCAGAACTTCCCCACTTATTACAGTCTCTTTGAGGTATAAAGCTTGTACCTTGCTTCTTCATTGATTAGATCTCTTCTTTTGGGGTTTTATTTTGATTATTGGATTCTTTGATGGATTGTCCAAGGATTTGAGTGTTTCATGGGTTGTTGTCACACCCCCAAACCGGAACGGCGGAAACGTTCGGGGCGGAGGACGTCATGTTTAGTATCACAACACATGCATCATAGTAATCAAAGTAACAAACAACCAATGCATTAATATGAAAGTTTTTACAAAGTATGCTTCACAAAAGTTAGACTCCGAAAGTAAATAACAAAACAAGACATGAAGCTACTATGCTCCATCTTCTGAATCCCAGAGCGTGTACCTATCTACTATTCTCCTAAGAATACAAATTATTTTGAAATAGTAGATCAGCATTTAAGCTGGTGAGTTCATAAGTATTTTAGTGATGTAAAGTCAGTTGCAAGTTCTTTTAGAAAAGTTCGCCTGTTCCTCCAGAAAATCCTATATTTTCTGATATGATGAAAGATAAGTAAAAATGGCTCTACAATCCCTTCTATGAGTACTAAATGGATACAAGTTATATAAAACGCAGAGTAACCAAACAAGGAACAGTAAATGAGGCAGAAGTCACACATCCCATTGTTTGTTAGATCTTCGTTGTATATAACCCTAGCGTATTCATTTGGTACTCACGGAGTTAACTGTAATAGTTACTTTATATTTGATGAAAACATTCTTTAAGAAAAACCCATATTTCCTTTAGTAAAAATGGTAACCATAATAGTTCCTTCTATAATCACTTAGTTTATACTAGCTATATATAATCTAATATCGAACGGATAGTTAACTGTGTGAATTTGCCCTAAGCCTACAACCAAACAAGGAACATGAAGTAAGGCAGAAAGCACACATCCAACTGCCTATCGTATATTAATTATATAAAACCCTGATGTATAAACTAAGGTATTATAGAATTAACCACTAAAGGTCCTTTAAGTTATACTGGTTTAATAAAATGAACTAAACCTTTTACTGGTAAGTTTATAGTTTAGCCTACTAAATGTTCTATCTGAAAAGTATGTTTTGGTACTAGAAAACAGTTTACTGAATTTGTATGCTATGACCTGACCCATATTTGTTACTCCCTATGATTACTTGGTGATTACTTGGTATATATATATATATATATATATATATATATATACATATATATATATATATATATATATATATATATATATAAGACCAAATCGATAGTAGATTGTGTGAATCTGCTCTAAGCCCACAACCAAACAAGGAACAGGAAATGAAGTGGAAAGCACACATCCTACTGCCTGTCGGATCTGATTAATATATATCCCTGATGTATCTACCGAGGAATCATAAAGTTAGCACTATAGGCCCCCTTCTAACTGAATGTACTAAGACTTGACTGTTCTGTTTGATTTTTGTAATGATGTAAGTTTTCCCTAGTTTGTAACTATCGTTACTAGAAAATAGTTTAGTTTACTCGTTGTGAGAATATCACTATATGAATGTAATGGTAAAATGAAAGTATTCAGTAATATTGTATAAAGTAACTACTGAAGCACTAACTACCTTAAAACCAGTTTGTTAATTAAGGTTAAAATGTGATGTGGTTATAACCATACTGATCGAAAAGTGTTTAAGACGACGACCTGTTGGCGTGGAAACTGATGTGACATTTGTCACCCGTACACCTGTAAGTCCCACTGTAGCTAGCAGCAAGGTGTGGGGTGTCAATCCCGTATAGATCTATACACAAACTAATGCTCTCCCTCCAGGAGACTCTGGTTACAAAACGCGACCTAACAAGTATATTGCTAAGCCGTGAAGTAGTGGTTTCACCTTATTGTTATCTTGTTCTTGTTATCGTATGTTCCTTCTGTTCTTGTTATTGTATGTTCCTCCCTGTTCTTGTCATTGTATGTTCTGAACCCCTAAACTGTACCTATTATAGTTTACTAGTATGCTTGTTTTGAATTGTTTCTGATTTGTAGAAAAGACCCAATTAACTACTGAGTTATGATTGAACTTTAAAAACAGAGTTTTATAAACAACAAAGTAACATAACTTTTAAAATGGTTTTTGAAATGATTTGATCACTTATAAAAGCATAAGAAATCCTTTAAAATGATGGTTATCACAGATAAACATTTACACAATATAATTGTGTTCAACTTGTATTCCCCCCCCCCCACCCCCCTCCTGCCTAAAAGCATTTAAAACATTCAAAAGATTGATTATAGGGGTATGAACTCACCTTATGTGGGTGATTCAATTGAAGATTCGCGTAAGCATGAGAAGTTCCACGGATGAATTCCCGAGACACTAACGAGTCCTAAATGACATATATTGGCATATATAGTCATATAATTAGTTTTTATGATCCACTAACTTGTAAGGGAACAACCTTAGGAACTAGGAAACACTTGCAATGAAGTGTTACAATCACATATGATTGATTGAAGGGAGTTCACGGCCAAACAAACAACTTTTCATGGCCTTAGGTGGGTTCACGACCATAGAACACATCATGTGTTCACCGCCCAACTATGATCCTATGAAGGGTTCAGGGCCATGGTAGGAGGGTTCACGGCCAAGGCTTGCATCTAAGAAGGGTTCACGGCCAAATGAAGGGTTCACGACCGTGAAGTCTTGAAGATCATGCATAAAAGTGTTTGTTTCATGGGTGGAATCAAGTGGTTCTAATGGACAACAAGAAGGTAGAAGAGATACGTACTTATTGGAAGACTTTGGGGTATTCACAGTTGAAGGAAGTTGAGAGAGAATGGAGTGTTTGCGGCCAAGGGAAGAGGAAGTAAGGAATTAATGAAGGAAAAGTAACTATATGGGAGGGGTTCACGGCCACACTTGGGTTCACGGCCGTGAACATCCTTTGATGGGTTTTATGGTTCAATTTCATTCCTCTAATACTAAGCTAACACTTCTCAACATCCATCCAAAAGTGTATTGGGCTTAGAACTCATTAAAATGACCCTTAATAAGGCTAAAATGTAATAGAAATATGCCTGACTTTTGGTTGATTGGATTGACTTACAACGTAGAAATTTTTGGGTAGTCACATCATCTCCCCGTTAGAGAGAATTTCGTCCCGAAATTAGTTTTCCTAGCAGTACTCCTGGGGTTTTGCTCCTCGGAATGGCAGAAAACTCACTTGTAGACCTGGGCAACTTTTCCCTGACGTTCATTATAAGATTCATACTTGGTCCATCTATCATCACCTCGTGTATACAAGTCGTATATAATTAAGATTAGTAAGACGGTCGGATGTGCGACTCTGCCCCTGGTCCACAACCAAACACAGAACAGGAGATAGGGCGCAAACACACATACTAAATCTGCATAATCATAATTATATACCACCCTCGCGTATACACTTAATAGTGATAGGTGGGCTGTATTCGTCCTTAGCCTTTGTGCTTGAACTTGATCTGTTGGACGAGTGGTAGTTCAGGAAGGTCTGCTGAGTATACGGTGGCAAGGTTTCGGAGGGCACGGTACTCCTCGCATGAGTACTTTGGGATTTAGAAGACAAGAGACAATACTGAGGTCTAGGTCGTGTTGTCGTTACTAATGACGAGGGTTTCATTAATTTGTCGGTTAAGGCGATGGAATTTCGAAACACATGAACTTGGTATGGTGAGGACCATGCCAATCCATGATGAATGATGACAACGGACTCTTTACAGAAACAAATGTTAGGCCGATTTGAAAGAAACATTTGTTATACGACGGTGTATTCCTAGTGTGCTCGACAATGTACTCTGTGTAAACTTTCTAGTGCTTTCTGTTTTCTCTTTGATATTACCACTGCCACAAATCGTACCGCGATGAGCGAGTACTAACAGTGCAAGTGTTTTGATAACTAGTGTCGATACTCTATATTATGATCCTCCTTGGTACCTCTATGATCGCCTAACATATACAAGTTATGTATAATTAAGATGAATAAGACGGTCGACTGAGTGGCTCTGCCCTAAATCCACAACCAAACAAGAAACAGGAATTAATGCGGAATCACTCACTCTAAGTCTGCAAAATCTTAGCTATGAACAACTCTGATGTACATACTAAGCCATCATAGCTTACCTGTACGGATCTTTAGCTCTCTTGTGAATGTTGTGACTTATTCAGATGAGTGAGTTATTATAATTACTTTTAAATGTTTTCCCCAAGTTTTAATCTTATATATATAAATATAAATTAAATTTTAAAGTAATTCTTATTTCGAAGACGTACCGCTGGTCGCTGGGGACTCCGGGGTAGTTTCTCCTGCGGTGATCATCAGAATTCGTCCATCCGCTCTTGAGTTCTTCGCTATCGGGCAGTCCCGCTTGTAGTGCCCTGTCTCACCACAGCCATAGCAGGCCTAGTTTATTTATACTCCGGGGACTTGAGAGATCGGTTGTGTCGGTGCCCTGCAGAACTTGGCAGTGTGCCCCTTCTTGTGGCAATTCAGGCATTGCATTTCCCGACATACTCCGGTGTGGTGGTAGCTACAATCATCACACTTCGGGAGAGTTACAGCATATCGACTGGCAGCTGCTGGAGTAGCAGGTATTGTGGCGGCATATATAGTACCCATTTGTTGCTCCTGCGGGGTTTCATATGTTCTTCGCTCCTTCCTTTTGTTCCCCGACTTTCGTTTATAGTCCCCTCCCTTTGATGGATCGGGAACGGAGACTACCACGCCATGGAGGACTCCATGGTCAATGAGTCGCTGGGCTAGGCGTTTGGAACTATCGAATGTAGTTGGGTTAGAAGACAGTACATCTCCTTGAATCGGGGTAGATAAACCCCATATGTACCTTTCTATCATCTTACTCTCCGGGGTAACCATCCCAGGGCATAGTACTGCCAGGTCGCTAAACCTGTTAATGTAGGTTACTATGTCTGAGCCGACCATGGTGTGCTCCCATAGTTCTTGTTCCATCTTTTGAACTTCGCCTCTTGGGCAGTATTCTTCCAACATCATCTCCTTTAGGTTCTCCCAACCTATGGAGTTAGCCACTGATAGAGTCAGTGACTTAACATGGCTATTCCACCATGTTAGGGCTCTGTCAGAGAAAATGCAGGCAGCAAACTTCACCTTGCTCCCTTCTGGGCACAGACAGATTTCGAAGACTGAATCTGTTTTCTCGATCCATCGCATCAGAGCAATGACTCCCCCATTTCCATTAAAGGATTTTGGTTTGCAGTTCATGAAGTCCTTATATGAACACTCCCTAGGGTTCCCGTGACTACCACCTTGGGTGTAATTAACACCTGATCCACTCCTGCTAGTACTGGTCGTGTTGAATAGAGCTAGGGATGCCGTAACAGCCGCATCCACTGCAGCTTGAATAGTTGTCGGATCGAATTGTGGAGGAGGTAGTGGTGTTTGAGTTGGAGTTATCGGAGTAGTGCGTCTCGCTGATCGACATGGAGGCATCTTGCTAAAAAGAATACAAAGACGAGATGGAAATAAGTCTATAGCAGTGGTTATAAGCCGAAAGCTGAATGACAAAGTGATCCTAGTTTTGAATTTATCTGGTTCTGACTTTTGTAGGGTTTTGGATACAATTCCTAAAGGGAGTCTACATAAAATAAACTTTATGAATCAGAAGTGGCTATCCTAGAATGAATATTTGTGAATTGAATAACTGATACGAGCTGTATGAAAAACAAATAATCCTAACACATAATGTGAGTAGGGTATCCACTAGCTCACTAAGTCAATCAAGGTTTTTATTTATTAGTGTGACGCATAAGATATTTTTGTTTCTCCGGCTGATCCTTCTTTGAAAAACTTCTCATGAACCTGTTCTTGTTCCTCCTTGACTCTTCTGCTGACTGCTATGAGGAAGTGGTTACATCTATCTGGATTTGTCGTGCGAGAATGGAAGTGTCTAAAGAATCTATGATATTAAGTGAAACATTATGGGGTGATCCTTACAGGGTCCTCCTATAATTGCGCAGTATACACAAGTTCTATATAAGTTAAGATTAAATAGACCTTCGAATAAGTGATCCCACTCCAAAACCACAACCAAACAAGGAACAGGAAGTGAAGCATAGATCACAAATTCTTAGTCTATAAAATCTCAATTATACAAAACCTTGGGAGTATTCATTCCAAAATTATAGACCTACCCGTAAGGGTCTTTTAAATTCTCACATAAGTTATTTATAGTGCCTAAAATACTCCAATAGTATTTTAATGTAATGAACTTGGTATGTTTTAAACTTGTTGTTGTCTTATAGTATCATAAAATACTCCTATAGTATTTTAACTTTATTTTCTGATCTAGAAATCCCTTGAATAGAGTTAGGTAAGTTTTAAGACTGTTGCAACACCACATCACTCCCAAACACATGTTGGTCACATCTCAAATGAATATAGTTGATCAGGCTATATTGATCGAAGATATGATTACATAACTGTCCAGGTTTGACCGCAATGTTCAACCTTTAAATACTTATGTTCTGTTCTTCTTGTGATACTTGTTCTAGTATGTATATATGTATAAGCATGTATGTATACTTTTATAAAGTATTGTTATATTTTTAAAATATATTATTATTCAGAGCACTTCGACCCCATTGCATTTATAGTTGTATATCTTTTATAGGTTGATATACTTAGTTCACTATAAACAATGCTCTGATACCAATCTGTCACACCCCCAAACCGGAACGGCAGAAATGTTCAGGGGCGGAGGACGTCATGTTTAGTATCACAACACATGCATCATGGTAATCAAAGTAACAAAAAACCGTTGCATTAATATGAAAGTGTTTACAAAGTATGCTTCACAAAAGTTAGACTCCGAAAGTAAATAACAAAACAAGACATGAAGCTACTATGCTCCATCTTCTGAATCCCAGAGCGCGTACTTGTCTACTATTCTCCTGACAATACAAGTTATTTTGAAAGAGTAGACCAGCATTTAAGCTGGTGAGTTCATAAGTATTTTAGTGATGTAAAGTCAGTTGCAAGTTCTTTTAGAAAAGTACGCATGTTCCTCCAGAAAATCCTATATTTTCTGATACGATGAAAGATAAGTAAAAATGGCTCTACAATCCCTTATATGAGTACTAAATGGATACAAGTTATATAAAACCCAGAGTAACCGGACAATCGATTGTGTGAATCTGCCCTAATCCCACAACCAAACAAGGAACAGGAAGTCAGGAGGAAGTCACACATTCAACTGCCTATCAGATATTAATTATATATAACCCTGATGTATAAATTAAGGTATTATAGAATTAAGTACTAGAGGTCCTTTAATTTATATTGGTTTAATAAAATGATTTAAACCTTTTATAGACAAGTTTTTAGTTTAGCCAACTTAATGTTCTATCTGAAAAGTATGTTTTGTAGTAGAAAACGGTTTACTGAATTTGTATGCTATGACCTGACCCATACCTGTTACTCCTTATGATTACTTGGTGTATACAGAATATATATATATATATATATATATATATATATATATATATATATATATATATATATATATATATATATATATATATATATATATATATATATATATATATATATATATATATATATATATATATAGCTTAGATCGAATAGATAGTAGATTGTGTGAATCTGCTCTAAGCCCACAACCAAACAAGGAACAGGAAATGAAGCGGAAAGCACACATCCTACCGCCTGTCGGATCCGATTAATATATATCCCTGATGTATCTACTGAGGAATCATAAAGTTAGCATTATAGGCCCCCTTCTAACTGAATGTAATAAGACATGATTGTTTTGTTTGTCTTTTGTAATGATGTAAGTTTTCCCTAGTTTGTCACTATCTTTACTAGAAAATAGTTTAGTTTACTCGTTGTGAGAATATCACTATATGAATGTAATGGGAAAATGAAAGTATTCAGTAATATTGTATAAAGTAACTACTGAAGCACTAAATACCTTAAAACTAGTTTGTTAATTAAGGTTAAAATGGGATGTGGTTATAACCATACTGATCGAAAAGTGTTTAACACGACGACCTGCTGGCCTCGAAACTGATGTGACATTTGTCACCCGTAGACCTGTAAGTCCCACTGTAGCTAGCAGCAAGGTGTGGGGTGTCAATCTCGTATAGATCTATACACAAACTCATGCTCTCCCTCCAGGAGACTCTGGTTACAAAACTCGACCTAACAAGTATATTGCTAAGCCGTGAAGTAGTGGTTTCACATTATTGTTTTCTTGTTCTTGTTATCGTATGTTCCTTCTGTTCTTGTTATTGTATGTTCCTCCCTGTTCTTGTTATTGTATGGTCTGAACCCTTAAACTATACCTATTATAGTTTACTAGTATGCTTGTTTTGAACTGTTTCTGATTTGTAGAAAAGACTCGATTAACTACTGAGTTATGATTGTACTTTAAAAACAGAGTTTTATAAACAACAAAGTAACATAACTTTTAAAAGAGTTTTTGAAATGATTTGATCACTTATAAAAGCATAAGAAATCCTTTAAAATGATGGTTATCACAAATAAACATTTACACAATATCATTGTGTTCAACTTGTATTCCCCCCCCCCCTTAAAAGCATTTAAAACATTTAAAAGATTGATAATAGGGGTATGAAGTCACCTTATGTGGGTGATTCAATTGAAGATTCGCGTAAGGATGAGAAGTTCCACGAATGAATTCCCAAGACACTAACGAGTCCTAAATGACATATATTGGTATATATATAGGCATATAATTAGTGTTTATAATCCACTAACTTGTAAGGGAACAACCTTAGGAACTAGGAAACACTTGCAATGAAGTGTTACAATCGCATATGATTGATTGAATGGAGTTCACGGCCAAAGAATACATGATGTGTTCACGGCCCAACTGTGATCCTATGAAGGTTTCACGGCCATGGAGGGAGGGTTCACGGCCAAGGTTTGCATCTAAGAAGGGTTCACGGCCCAATGAAGGCTTCACGACCGTGAACTCTTGAAGATCATGCATAAAAGTGTTTGTTTCATGGGTGGAATCAAGTGTTTCTAATGGACAACAAGAAGGTAGAAGAGATACTTACTTATTGGAAGACTTTGGGGTGTTCACGGTTGAAGGAAGTTGAGAGAGAATGGAGTGTTTGCGGCTAAGGGAAGAAGAAGTGAGGAATTAATGAAGGAAAAGTACCTATATGGGAGGGGTTCACGGCCGCACTTGGGTTCACGGCCGTCAACACCCTTTGATGGGTTTTATGGTTCAATTTCATTCCTCTAATACTAAGCTAACACTTCTCAACATCCAATCCAAAAGTGTACTGGGCTTAGAACTCATTAAAATGACCCTTATCAAGGCTAAAAGGTAATAGAAATAAGCCTGATTTTGGTTGATTGGATTGACTTACAAGGAAGAAATTTTCGGGTTGTCACTGTTGTCATTTTAGATCTGGCCATTTTGTGGCCTCCTTTGGCTTAAAGTTGCAAGCTTTATGAGGATTTTGGTGTCATGCATGCATTAAGCCAATTATTAAGTCCATTTTAAGCTTAAGAGCTTCATTTAGACATGCATGAATGTAAGGTTTGCAACTTTACGTGGGTTTCCAGCTCAAGGAAGTCCGATCTAGGTTTTGGGTTCATGTCCTTATGGATTTAGTGCTTATTGTATTAAGTTGTTGAGTTTTGAGCGAACTCGGTGAGTTTATTGATAAACTCGGTGAGTTGGATCGGTTTTTCCCGACTTTGCAGTTAAAAGGAAAAACATGGTGAGTTGAAGGAACAACTCTGTGAGTTGGGTCAACTCGGACTGTTGACCTTGACTTTTTGACTTTTGTCTTTGAACAAGTTGTCCTAAGGGGGTACTTGAGGTAACCTGAATTGTAATATAGGAAATTATGGAATTAGGATAAGACTCATATGAGGTTGGGCCCAATTTGGAAAATTGGGCCATTAGTGGGGCTTTGTGGATCTTTTGGTTATCGACCTTTTGGTTAATGGATTTAGGCCTCAGTTTTGGTTCATGTTGGGCTAGGGGTAAAATGGTCATTTTAACCCAAGTTTTGATGGTGGGCCTTAGAATGGAACCCAATTGCTAATTTGGTGTTATTTTGATCTGATAGATCGGAGGTGTCGTCAGGGCAGCATCTAGGGATTCTTGTAGTGAACTTCAGTATTCAGGTGAGTCTCCTCATTGTACTATGGGTCGAAGCCACCAATGTCAGGCCATCAGGTTTATGTACTATAGGAAGACCAAGGGAGGACCCTTGGCATTAGTATGAAAGACCTGGAGGTGACTCTTGGCAAATCTGTATGCTAGTTGTCTTTGTGATTCGTGCATGGAACACCCCGGGGGTTTCCCCTGGCACTGGAATATTAGACCATGGGGGAGCCCCTGGCATTCTAGGTAAAGACCATAGGGGGAGCCAATGGCATTCCAGATAAAGACAATGGGAGGAGCCCATGGCAACTATACGTATGTTGCATGATAATAGCACTTTCTATCATATGTTTGATATGTTCGTTATGTTTGGTATGAATGGCATGTTTGGCTCGTTCGATATGTATATGTGGTATGTTGGGGAATTCACTAAGCTTTGTGCTTACAGTTTGTGGTTTATCGTTTCAGGTGTTTTCGGTTATAAAAGGAAGGGCTCGACTAGATCACAACGCATACACCTTTGTTTCCCGCAACATGTGATTTTGGGATTTAACTCGGATAATTGTTTTAATTTGAAATGCTTTTAATTATTTGGATACAGTTTCATTAGTGTTTTGATTATATTAAAATAAAAAAATTTTACCCTGTGATTTTTGGGATGTTACATTCGAGTTCCATGTGCCTTCCACCTGCAATGTTATTAGAATCTTACTTTCTGACAACTTAGGTATCAGAGGAATAAGAGAACTTATTCTTCGTGGGTTTGTATAAAATAATCTAAGCATCTTTTAGAATATTCTTCAAATATGTATTTAGTAGATTTTACGTTTAGAAGTTTTAGTCTAAAATAGGCTTCAAAAATTTTAAAAATTAAGTAAGATAAGGATGAAGTCTTTCCACACTAAATCTTATAAAGTTTTTTTATCTAGTTATTAGTTGGTATTTTTATTCGAAGTACAAGTGATAGTGATTAAGGGATAATCCTAATAGGATAAAGGAAGATAATTTATATTGATTAGAAAGTAAACCATATCTAGTAAGGTTAGTTCATGTCAAATATAATTACAATGAATATATTTGTTTTATAAAGTTGGTTAGGTATCTTGTCCTAAATCAATATATTCAATAGAAATGAAGTCATACTTCACAGTGTACAACTCCTTAAAAATTATTTTCTCTACAATTTAGTGAAAATATCATTAGGAATCTTTTATATATAAATAACATTCACATATGTCAAATAAACAACATTATTTTCTTTCAAAAATCCATTTCTTGAAGTTGGAATATGTGTATATCATTTATATAGTAAATATAACAATATCATATACAACTTCGATTCGAATCAAGTTTGAGTCAAAAGTGTTTTCTTATAGAACTTATTTATTTATAAAATATTGAAATTTACTTTATAACTCCATTAAGAAATCTAGTTCTCTAAAACAGAGTTTAATCATTTTAGAATATGAAGATGATCATTATGAAAAATGATTAAGGAAATAATCAATTAACCGAGACATGTATATCTATACAGGCTAAATTTAAATCATACATTGTTCCAAAACAAATATTGTTTTACAATACAAGTTTTTTTATTTTTTTAAAGCATAAATAATAAAACTAAACTCCGATAGTGAAGTTCCAACTTGCTTGTGCTCAGCTGCTTACTCTTCTTGAATATCCGTAAACATTTAAAAATATTAGATTAATGCTAAGTATCAAGTACCTAAATGTTAAATGAAATGTATATGTTCTATCTAGTAGATTCTTGAACGATTGGTATGTCCAGTCCTACTCAGATAAGACGGACAGTTCCTCTTCTAATGTCTTGTTTCTCTATAGTAGAAACAAGATCCATCTCTAGGGGCCTTCACGGATTTTTTGGGCCTAAAGGTATCATTTCCACAAACTTTAGGCCTATTAGAGCACACATGGTGACTCTCTTCAGCCTTGCATTTTTCTTGTGTTTAAATTGGCTCAAACCAAATAGCACTGTATCTTAGGAATATCTACTTCACCTGACAAAACATATGAACTGCTTCTAAGTTTTCCGGCTCTTTCCAAAAGTCAGGAATAATTGTTCCCACTATGATGTCAAAACATCTTCAGCATCACAGTGATGCTTCAACCCGGTATCATGTTCAGTGCTTATGTTCAAAGCATAATGTTTAGGAATAGGACCTTTAAGAATGTACAATTTGGGATTTCTATCTAGATTCGCCTTCAAGGTATAAAGCTATTCAAAAAAAAAGTATATGTCGAATGTTATTATTTCATGTTGATCAGAAAGTGAAAGATAATGCATGGTAATGAGATCAGATTTTGTTTTCATCTTCAAAATTTAAATATAATTCATTTAGTATCTTCAGTATTCAAATCTTCAATAATTAATACCCTATAAGTTCCTAAAACATTAATTATCAAAGTCTAGGATCCAAATTCCAAATCAAATAAATGGTTTGGTGACCTTTATCCCATTCATTTAATTCAACAAGGTCGATATCGAGTATCAGTTATATTCTATTATATAAATCCTAGAATTATGGGATCGCTAATAACTTATGTTAATAGACATGTTTGATCACATATATATGCATCAAATTTATGTTGCTTAGGTTACCTTTATCACACCAAATTTCCGATAAAATAATCTAGTTTGAGGAACTTGTGTAGTCTGCCTAAAACTAGGTTATAGAAATCAATAATACATCTCGTTCATCAAAATATAACACTAGCGATTAGGTATCATTTATCCCACTAGTGTATCCAAGTAAGGAATTAGTGTTTTAAAATTGGATTGCATAGATTTGAGTTTACTAAGGAGTTTTTTAAGTTTATATAATTCTTGTTTAAAAAACATTTGATATTATAGTTATTGAATCCATCCAATAAGTTATGAGATACTTTTACTTAAGATCACATTTTAGCAATTTTCGTTTATAAAATACAATTTTATATAATTGACGTGATCAAATTTTAAAGTTAATATCCAGTATTAAGTTTTGACGTTTGAGCGCTAAAAAACATTTATAAAACTTTTAATAAAACTTCATTTTATAATATAAGGTTTGTATTTTGATGAGTCTCTAAAATCCCACTTTTAAACTTATATAATTTTAATTGTCGAAATTTGTCGTTTGCTAGCTTTAAACGATAAAACTTGTTTTATTTTAAAACTTTTTTACCATCTTATGTTAAAAGACAAATATCATTAAAACCAAACTCCTTGTGATCATTTTTATGTTGAGAAAATTATCTAGCATTTTAAAATCTAATTTTACAAACATGCACAATTTATAAACAAAGAATAAGGATCACAAAACATTAAAAGATATGTGCATAAACCAACCACATCTAGTAACATTTTGTGACTCATCACAAAAATGTCAAGTCCATTCCTAAGGGACATAAATAGACCTAATCTTCAATTTTTGGCAATTTTTTCCTCCCACTTGCTTTGACAACTCCAAGTATTAAAACTTCATAATTTTAAAAAAGTTATAAAAACTTTATAAAATCATGGGATGACATTTGATCCTCCAAAATGGTCTTTATCTTCATCTTGTTACATTTTTATAAAAATAAACTATTTGTGAAACTAATCTACTACTTACATAAATAAACAAAATGAACCCTATCAATTTAATTACATATTATGTGAATAAATAAATATTACAACCATTTTAATAAATCAACACAGAAAACAACATAAAAGGCTCATGGCTAGTTTATACACATGACACACACATACAAACACACACACACACACACACATATATATATATATATATATATATATATATATATATATATATATATATATATGTGTGTGTGTGTGTGTGTGTGTAGTCAAAAATATATAAAACAACACTTTGTTTTTCTAAGACAACTTTGGTGACAAAATATACATGTAAACGTTTGTGATATAAAATAAAAATTATAAATATTTTAAAGTTATCATAGAAAATATGCATGAAATTTTCTTACAAAAGGAAAAACATCCAAGTTTTCCAAAAACAAAGATTATACCAAATAGTCAAATAATTTAACCATGCTTGCAAAATGGCTCTAACACCAATTGTTTTGTTTTATTCAAAAATAATCTAATTATAGTATTAAAAATACATGATTAGCAACGGAAGCATGTTAATATTTGAATAAACTAAAAACCATTTTAATGTACTAAGGATCATTTTGCAAAAGATGGAAAGATGAAATCAACCATAGAAGAAAAAGTATTACAACCTTTGAAGACTTTGTTTTTCATGGGAGATTGGAAGCTGATGAAATGTGGCGAAAACTCCAAAGCAAAAGCTCTCTAGAGGTATCCACGAAGAAATAATAAACCACTAGTACATGCAAGTCTTCACTTATATATAAGTTGTTCTTAAGCCATAAGACATATACCAAATACGTCTTAAGCAGAAGCAACTCATAAGCCTTTAAATCATGCACCAAATTGCAAGACAAAGAGGAGGGAGAGAGATCCTTATGCTCTCGATTTTAGCAGCTAGAGAAGAGAAGAAAAGAGTTCAAAAAATAGATAGATTTTGTCACTTACTCTTATTATATACTCTCATGAATGGGGTGAGGTCCAAATTTTCAATAAATTCAAGATTAAGGATTGTAAGAATGCATGGGTGTAACAAAATTCAAAACAAGCAAACCTCTCACTCCATCAAGCAACATATGGTTTTGGTACAAGGATGAGAGAGTTTGTGTATTCTTCACTCAAGCTTGTAACTGACTAGTTATATATGCAAACTAGACGGTTACTTAAAGTGCCCAAATAAATGTACCTGACTTATATATTCATGTCTTATGAATATAACTAGTTAATGTTTCTATCTTATTACTATTTCCTAGAAAGAATAATTCCCTATATTTTGGTAAAATATTATTTTCATAAAATAACAATTTTCCAATTAAATACAAGTATTGATTATATTTATTAATAATCAAATTATTCTAATAAATAATGAATTAGTAGTAATTTGTTATGAAGTGTGACCCTATATGATCATATGTCATTAGAAAATATCATTCTATAATGACTATCGGATATAAATATCTTTCAGTATCATGGACCATACTTCTAATAAATGAAAGAATGTATCTTTGTAAGAAGTACAGTGTGTAAGATGAAAGTAAAACATGCAATCCCACTATACCTTGTGAGGTACATAGTTTTGGAGAAAAAGAATATACACTTGGATGGTCTTTTACTCTAACTAATTACTAGGATGTGAATCTTTCATTAAAATTAATAAACTAATTTTATATTGATGGACTTCAATAGGTCCAAAAATATATATACATAACATATAAGTTCATAACTTATGATTTAATAGTTGTTTTCTCCCTAGAAAATATTATTTCCATAAAATAATAATTTTTCAATTAAATACAAGAGTTGATAATACTTATTAGTAATCAAATTCTAATAAATAATCATTAAGCGTCTAATTGCTTTAAGGTATGACCCAATATGATCATATGTTATTAACAAATATCATTCTTCAATGATTATTAGGCATATAGATCATTTAAATATATACAGTTATAAAGTGGCTAGGATCTCTCTCATGCCAGGATTTCTTTATTGTGATATTGCATACTCTTTCTTTCTACTAATTATTACATTGCCATATTTTGTGTTTATAGTTTTTATAATTGTTTAATCTTCAAGATTTCTTTATTCTTATATGACCAATTGTCCAAACGAGATCCTACAGAAACAACCATAGATATTTTTTTTCTTACTCTATGAAACTTAATAATACTATAAGAAGGATAAATGTTTAACTTATTTGTAGTCAGGTAGAAAATTAAAGGTCAATAGTTGAACGTCTCTATCAATTCATACCAAACAACAACAAGCATTAGGCAAGAAATAAAGCTTTAAGCTGGAGGCTTAACAATTGCAAATCCATACCATGTTTCTTTATTGTGTTTGTGTCGCCGTCAAAACAAGGGAGATGAGCTAGATCATGGTTTCTTAAATATTGTTCTATCTCTCTAGCATTAATGGAGCCCCTATTTATAGTGCCCCAAAACCCTAGAGGTTCCCATATTTTATGGAAGGTTTCCAATCTTATGAAAACCTTTGAATTATATAGGACTTTTTATTTATTACAACCATCATATAATTATATTAAGTAATTATTCCAACAACTAAACTTTGGATTTATTACAATTAAATCTCTCTCATTTTATTTTCTAATTAATCCATTAACTTTTGATGATTAACAGTTTAGTCCTTGTTTTTCATGCTTACATAATTAAGCATTGTGTAACCAAAATATGCATATGTATTTTGTGTTACTAATTTGTTATGTCATTGGGCATATTTCCAACATTTTTCAGTGTTAATATGATATCATCAGAAGAAACACACGCATGGTCATTGAAGATCCTATAGAATCGTTAGTGAATGCTAATTCGTAAAACGACTAACAAAACGTTAATTCTCATAGGGTTTTTGTTTTCTTTCTCATGTAACAATAAGAATTTTTAGAAAGCTTTTCACTAAGATGATAATGAATTGCTCACATGCTACAAAGTTGTTTGTTTGTATTTTCTCCGCCGAAAAAAAAAGCAATACGACAGAAAAAGATTAGTACCAAATCAACATAACATGAGAGAGTTAAAGTATCTAAACCCAAATATCATTCAAAAAAATTCATGGAATCATCAAAATATATGGTCAAAGAATTTTTGTTCCTTCACTTCATCTATAAAAATTATATAACAAAGTATCAAGTTTGTAGGGTGTGCATGTTTTGTATTGTATTTGTTGTATGTCATTATTCTCAACGTCAATTGACTTTGTGAGGGCATAGTAAGATTTTTCATGAGAAATGTTTGAAAGTAAGTGAATGTAAAGAGTTTTAAGACTAATCAATTACACTCGTGAGAACTGAGAAGGCGTCAAGTTTAATTTTAAGAAAAAAACATGATCGCTAATTCATGGGCATTATTTATCAGCATTATTGATTGTTCTTTGAGAAAAAAATATACTAAAATGGTCATTTAAATGTTAGATCACTTTTATTTATTATCTTACAGAATAACTCTTCTAGTGACCTTTAAAGATATAAGCATAGATTTGATCAATCTCCAATAATCTTAGAGTGATGTATATTCCACTATATATAATCAATAGTGAACATGGGAGAATCTTAGTGAATAGATCAGCCACCATTTGGGTGGTGGGAATAAATCAAGTAAGTAGTCGACCAGAGGTAACCAGTTCTCTAACAAAATGATAATCTATGTCAATATGCTTGGCTCATTTGTGGCCAACTGGATTTTAACTTAAGAAGGTAGAACTCTTCTTGTCTAAGTATAAACATGGCGTAGAAGAGATAGGAATGTGTAGCTAATGTAAGAGGTAGGTGATCCAAATAATCTCAGATGGTGTGTTAGTCGTTGCTCTATATTCGTTTTCATAACTAGAGCGAGAGACAGTAGGTTGATTTTTTGCACTCCAAGAGACAATATTACCACCAAGAAAGACAAAGTGTCCATAAGTGGACTGATGTTTCTCAACACAACGAGCCCAATCACCATCTGAGTAGGAAAAAATAGGAATGGAAGGTGAGTGACGATAAGTAATACAAAAGGATAATGCGCCTTTCACATAAAGAAGAATCTGTTTTATAGTGTGAAAGTGAGTCGTAGTGGGTGCATGTAAAAATTGACTCACCTGATTGACTGCAAAAGGCAAGTTTGGACGAGTGATGGTAAGTTATTTTAAAGCCCCTACTAAGGAATTATAGAGAGTTTAGTCATGAAATGGTTCACTGTAACATGTAAGTTGCGCAGAAGTATTGAGGGGTGCATGGACCCGTTTCCCATCCAGTAGACCAGCTCATGATATAGAGCACTTCAAGACCCATAAAGTAACTTAATTTCCCCAAGTTTTTGATAGAAAATTCTTTATGTAAGTGCTTAACTAACTAGGAAATAAAGTCATTGTTGTTATAGGTTCAAATTATATCATCAACGTAAACATGGAGATATAAGAGACATGCGCCACGTTTACACATAAATAAGGATGGATTGACTTGATTATATGTAAAACCGATTTGAATTAGGAAAAAGATTAACCACTAAAACCAAGCTCATGGGGCCTGTTTTAAACCATATATCACCTTTATTAAACGACATATGTGAGTTAGGAAACGAGAACCGATGAAGCCCGGTGGTTGCTCCATAAAGACGGTCTCAATCAAGTGTCCATTTAAAAATGCATTGTTTACATCAAGTTGATGTAGCACCCATTTTTGGTGAACAACAATATATAGTATAAGACAAATGGTAGAAGCTTTCACTACATGATTGAAGGAGAGAATAATCAAGACTTGGAATTTAAGTAAAGCCTTGTGCAACGAGGTGTGCATTGTATCGATCTGTGGAACCGTCAGATCGATACTTGGTGCGAAAACCCCATTTGGAGCAAACAATATTAGAAGAAATTTCTCTTGAAACTAGACCCCAAGTTTCATTGTTATGAAGAGTTTGGATTTCAAAGTGCATAGCATCGAGCCAAATGGAGTGTTTTGTTGCAGTTTTGAAACCCTTTAGATCTTTATGGGTAAGAAGAGTCATGTGAAGTGCACTAGAGTGGAGGGCAGTGAAATCATGGAAGTGATGCGACTTGGAGATGTCGGCGTTGTCGTGGGTTATCATCAGATGAGTCGAGGTGGCAGTAGTAGTAACAGGTGGTAATGTTGAAGCATTAGCCGCTAGAGTAGTTGGTTCATACACAGGAGTAGATGGTTCACACACAGGAGTGGATGGTTCCTGCATAAAAGCTTGCGAGCCGTCCTGGCAGAGGAGGTAACGACCCGAGAAGGAAGCCGGCGTTTGATCAGTGGGACAAGGTGCAGTACTGGACTTTGTTTGGGTCGGCACTATTGCACAAGATTCTTCAAAATTATAGAAGAGAAGATTGACAGTGTCGACTGGTGAGGTGTCCCCAGTAAATGGAAAATAGTCTTATTAAACTTGACATGGAGAGTGGTGTAAATCTCGGAGGTGGACATGTCTAGGCATCGGTAACCCTTATATTGCATGATGTAACCGATAAAGATGTAGGGAACACTTCGAGGAGCTAAATTATGATCCTAATAATTCCTTAAATAAGGAAAAATCAAGCAGCCAACGGTGCAAAAAACATGAAAGTTTGGCTGATTATGGAACAGTGGCTCAAATGGCGATTTATCTTGTAACACTATTGTGGGTAACCGATTTATGATGTACACCATCAAGCTAAAGGATTCAAACCAAAACGAAGTTGATATATTTGAAGAGCATAGCTAATCCTATTTTGGTGATATGACAATGTTTACGCTCAACATGGGCGATTTTGTTGAGGCATGTAAGGACATGAAATGTTGTGATGAGTACTACTTTTAGAAAAAATGGTTTTAACATGGTTATTGAGAAACTCTATGCCACCACCACTTTTAAAAAACTTTGACCTTGCATGAAAACTATGTTTGAACAAAAACCAGAAAATTTTGTACAACTGTGATGTTGAGTATTTTATGTTGCGTCATGGGCTTAGTTTTGTATATCCGGATTGGGCCTGTCCATCTGTGATTATAGATTAGGGTTAAGCTATAAATAGTGCATGCATGTATGCCTTAGATACGCTAGTAATTATTATCATTATTTCTTTTGTAACCCTGAACACCTCTACAGTCAAAGTTCTTAATCGAGCTCTTCTGAGGTGTTAAAGCTTAATCATTCGACATCAGTTAAACCATTCTTGTGTTCTTCATTACGTCGTTTACTGTTTTTCTGCTTAGAATCTATCGATCCTAATAGATCTTTGATCTAACAATTGGTATCAGAGCAGGAGACTGTGTGATCAATACACATTCCTTCTGTTTGAAGAATTTATTAGGGTTTCGGCTTTTATCGAATATAAAGAAGTCGTCTTCTTCTTGTTGACGGTAACTCTTGTGTTTGATAAAACCCTAATCTCAGGTTTACAGGTCTGATTCTAGCAGTTCTAAGGAAAGGCTCACCATGTCTCACGACGATTCTCAAACTAATCCCATTAACATCTCCAACAGCATTGCATCCACTACAAGGGTTCCCATTCTTTACACTCAAGACTATGAAGTGTGGGCGCATCACTTTGAAGATTACGTAGTTGGTTCTGAAAGATAATGGTTATGTCATTTGGGAAGCAATCACACTTGGGCCGTTTGTTCACTCTGGAACGAACACGATAGTGAAGACTCAAAAAGAATATAATAAGCTTGTGGCGGACGTAGATAAGATGCCACATGATGAAAAGGACAAGTTGCTATGTAATGTGAAAGCCATGAGAATGATCAGATTCGCATTGCAATCTGACACTTTTCGGTTAGTTGGTTCATGCATGCCGGCTAAAGAAATCTGGGACAGGTTAAAAGAACTCTACTCAACCGATGAGGATATAGAACACTCAATCCAAACCTTGTTGCTCTCAGAATTTGGAGTTTTCGAACAAAAACCTGAAGAAAAACTGATACAAACCTTCGATCGCTTCAATCATCTCCTGAGCAAGATGATTAAGCATGGAATTGAAAGAAAATTGATCGAGCAAAAGGTAACCTTCATGAATGGTTTAAGACCAGAATGGATGGCAGTGGTTTCAACAGTGAAAGCTCACGAACAATTTAAATCGTACTCGCTAGCGAAACTGGTGGGTATACTAAAATCCCATGAGAGTGTGGTAACCAAGGAGGCGAAGGTAGTCTCTGGTGTGGGATCGTTGGCCCTTGTCTCAAAAGGCAAAAGTTTTGTAGAAGAAGAGGAGGATTCAGATATATCTGAGTGTGACCTTACAAGCGAAGAATATGCAATGATGGTAACCAACCCAAAGAAGTTTGCACGAAGGAAGTTCCATGTCAATAAAAACCGAAACTGGCAAGGAAGTTATAGTTCTGAGAAGGTAAAAGAAGAAACGAAGAATACCTCTCAAAAGGATGACGATAAGAAGGAAAGCAAGCTTGCAAGAGACTCTGGATTCGACTGTAATTACTGTCATGGCAAGAACCAATTTGCCAAAGATTGCATGTTGAGGAAGATGGCTGAGAAAAGGGATGGTGAAGATGATGAGGCGTATTACATGCAAAAGTTGGAAGAAATAAAGAAAAAGAAGGCAACTAACAGTTCAATGAATGCCTTGATTGTGCAGGAAAATGTGGATGAAGATGAGTTCGGTGGCGTTGAAGTCTGGTCGACCGATTCTGAGGATGAAGAACAGAGAAAACCCACACATGGAAGAGCTTATGTGACGAGAGATACTGGTTCTGCTGGAAAATGTTTGATGGTCACAGCTGGAAGACCAACCGAAGGTGAGCTTAGGGAACCGAACCTGACTGAGGACAAGTGCTTTGCAGCCAAGCCCGTGAGTGAGAAGATCAACGACTGTGATCGACTGATCCAAGATACAATCCATCCTTGAATCACTTAAGGTTCCAGTAACAAATTATGAGGAAGAATTAAATGAACTAAAATTTAAATTTTCTAACTTAAGTGGTAGTCTCATGCAAACTCGCTTAGCGAATTCTAACCTAACTGACCAACTCAGCAGGGTGTCTTCGAAGAGTGAGGAGAGAAGAATGTGGATTGAACTGAAGGAAACAGAGTTAAATAGGACTAGGGATGAGATTATTTATTTGCAACGAGACAATTTAAAGTTTTTAAAACAACGAAATGTTTTTTGTTTGATTGCTAAACGCTTATATACGAATATTGCTCAGTTGCATTTAAATTGTGAAATAGGGAAAAAGATTCATAAGATGATCTTACCCTTCCTTGAATTTAAGGAGGATGAAGTCATCGTTGAATATGAATCAATAATGTCCTCAGAAGAAACATCCATCACTTATAAAATCGGACTAAACAAGATAGAGACATTTATTGACTCTAAGGAACATAAGTGTATGCTCAAAAATCTTTTAGATGAAAATGATAGGTTGAAAATTAAGTCCGAGACCATTCAATCATTTGACTCGTCTAACGCCAAATTAATTTCAGAACATAAAATGAATATAGAAAACACGTCTGAATTTGATGAGGAAAGTGAGATGAGCGAAATCTCAGTGGAAGATGTGGTTGATTGCTCTGAATTTATGAAGAGCGAAACCGAGAATGAAAAACCACTCATATCTGAGAATTCGGTTGAATATGCTCGCCTATCAAAGGACAAACCACAAAAACTCAAAGAGAAAGCAATGGTCTATCAGAAAGTTCAAACAGTGCCAAATCAAGTATATGTTGTTACAGGCGTCACTGAAAAACAAACAGCCGAATTGAAAATCTTGGTAGACAAAGACAATGTTGAAGGGTGCGACGATTATTTATGGTCCGCTCCTATCGATAATGCAGACGAAACTGTCGGCTTATCTGAGCAAACCTCGTGGAGGGTAAGAGGTAGATATGTTGCAAAACCCATCAACAAACCCTCCAGTTTTGACAAACCAAGCACAAGTGGAACAAAGGAGATACCAGAAGAACCAAAGAAGGCATCTATTGTACCTTCCAAGACATCTGAAGCTCAAAGGAGAAGCCAAAATCAAGCTTAAATATTCATAAATCTCAAAAGCAGCTGGCGGAACAAAAATGCCAAAGAAATCAGAGGTATATGAAGAATCTGAATGAGCGAAAACGGTATTGGCAGTCTCAAAACCCTAACTACGTTCCTTCCAAGAAAGAGACAAACGTCAAGAAAAATGACAAGCCAAACCGAAAGAAAAGTTTTAGCCCAAGCTCCTTTTATTCCAATGCTAAGATCCGAACATCTAGTTTCGGTTCCAACATCAGAGCCGTGAACCGAACATTCAGTTTCGGTCACACCGTCGAGGCTAACAACCGAAAGTCAAGCTTCGGTCCTTCCTACTACCTAAGAAAACCGAATTCAGTAAAGGACATCAAAGGAAAGGGAAAGCTTGATTCATATTCTGATATCAATAATAAGAAAAGGTCAGCTAACCCTAGGACTCACAAGAATATTCCAAAACCATCTAACAACAAACCATCTGAAACACCACTATCTAAACAAGATAAAAACAAAATCAAGGTGTATACAATCAAAAGAAAGAACGAAACCACTCTAATAAAAAGAACTTATATGATTGATATTTTTGTTGCTATTCCTTTTTTTGTAAAAGACTCACCTGGGCCCAAGAAACTTTGGGTTCCTAAATCTGCTTGAATTTGCAGGTTATAAGTGACGAGCAATTCGATGACGAATGGTACATAGACAGTGGCTGCTCGCGTCACATGACAGGAAGGAGGGAAGAGCTGAGGGAGTTTCGGTCCCTTAAGGATGGTCGATGTGTGAAGTATGGAAATAACTCTTTTGGCACAATCAAAGGATATGGAATGATAACCAACGGAGACTTCACGATTCGAAAAGTGGCTTATGTGGAAGGGTTGCAGCACAACCTCATCAGTGTATCTCAATTAGTTATGGGAACTGGTTTGAAGGTTTCATTCGATGATGAGGAATCAGAAATAATTGAGAAGCAATCCAAAAGAGTTCTGTTGAAGTCTGAACGCAAGGGAGAGATGTATCCTTTAAATCTCAACCCAATTCAAGGAAAACCAGCAATTTGCCTGCTATCAAAGGCGAACTCTGATGAAAGCTGGTTATGGCATCGACGCCTATCGCACCTGAACTTCAAAGACATTAATAAGTTGGTGCTTGGTGATCATGTTTTAGGCCTTCCTCTTCTCAAGTTTGATAAGGAACACCTGTGTGCAGCGTGTGAGCTGGGAAAACAAAGCAGAAAGAGCCATCCTACACGTATCAATACAAAGATTGTTGAAGTTCTTGAACTTCTGCATATTGACTTATGTGGACCTTCGGCTATTGAAAGCTTCGGTGGTAGTAAGTTCATTCTTGTCATTGTAGATGATTTTTCACGCTTCACCTGGGTTTTCTTTCTTAAACAGAAATCAGAAGCGACTCCCAAGCTGAAGGTGTTTATTAAGCAAGTGGAAGTACAGCTGCGATAGCTAGTGAGGAACATTAGAAGCGATAATGGGCTTGAATTCAAGAATAAAGATTTTGAAGACTTTCTGGCAGAAAAGGGGATATCTCACAACTTTTCGGTCCCCTATACACCACAGCAGAATGGAATCGTTGAAAGTCGAAACCGTTCTTTATGTGAGGCAGCCCGAACCATGCTAAGCTTTGCTTCTCTTCTGCTATACTTCTGGGCTGATGTTGTTGCAACTGCGTGCTATACTCAGAACCAATCCTTAATTAACAAACGATTCTCTATCACTCCGTATGAGATTCTGAACAATCAAAAGCCCAACATTAATTTTTTCCACGTGTTCGGTTCAAGGTGCTTCATTTTCAACTCCAAAGAAAACCGATTCAAGTTTGACGTCAAAGCCAATGAGGGAATTTTTCTTGGTTATTCACTCACTTCAAAGGCATACAGAGTTTTGAACAAACGCTCTAAACGTATTGAAGAAACATACTATGTAACCTTTGATGACAACTACATGAAGAAAGTTCAAAGAAGCGAAAGTGTCTTGGAGGAAATATTTCCTGAATCAGGACAAGTCTCGGTTCCCATTTCCAACTTGTTTGAAGAGTACATAAGACTATTTGATGAACCAGAGAAGGATGTATACTCAGAAGCAAAAGCAGCAGACAACAAAATCGACAATCTGAAGAAGATCATTGATGAAGCTGCAAAAGAAATGGAAAATGAACCTCCTAAACCGACTGCTGGTCAACCCTCAACTGACCCTCCAAACAACGGCTCAAAGTTCAAGGGGGAGGGTTCATCTGCACCAAAAGCTACCGTTCTGTCTTTCGAAGGGGAGAATCCAACTCCATCCCCTATCAATGATAGCCCAATCGAGGGGGAGAATCCAACTCCAACAGTGGAGGAGAATTCTGAACCTGACAAGGTATACGCTTCGCCATTTGAGGGGGAGAATGAGAATACAAATGACGAAGGTGATCAATCAGAACTTGAAGAAGAGGTAAATGCAGAGTTGTATCCAGCCTATGACCCAAATTACCCTCCTCTAACGAAATGGACTAAGGATCATCCCAAACCCCAATTATTGGTGAAACATCTGAGCGAGTTCTCACACGTTCTCAATTGAAAGCGAAACAAACTGCATTATTCTCTAATGTTCAATTATGTATGTTTAATTCGTTTGTCTCCAAAGTCGAACCGAAAACGGTTAATGATGCACTTGATCACGCTGATTGGGTACAAGCTATGCAAGATGAACTCCATGAGTTTGAACGTAATCGAGTTTGGACGTTGATTCCCACTCCAAAGGATGCTTCAGTGGTCGGCTTAAAATGGGTCTTTAGGAATAAGTTGGATAAAGAGGGCAACATCATACGCAATAAGGCTCGGTTGGTGGTGAAGGGATATTGCCAAGAAGAAGGGATAGACTATGAGGAGACCTTCGCTCCTGTAGCAAGGTTGGAATCAGTTAGAATCTTTCTGGCATATGCTGCTCATAAAAACTTCAAAGTTTTCCAAATGGATGTGAATTGTGCTTTCTTAAATGGAGAACTAGAAGAAACGGTGTATGTTGAGCAACCACCTGGGTTCGTAAACGAGAAATACCTTGATCACTGCTATGTGTTGGACAAAGCTGTATATGGTCTGAAGCATGCACCGAGGGCCTGATATGAAACTTTAACTCGCTTTCTTAAAATGTCGAAATTTAAGCAAGGTTCGGTTGACCCAACCTTCTTTCGAAAGAAATAAGGCGAACATCTAATGATAGTTCAGATTTATGTCGATGACATCATCTTCAGCTCCACGAATCCTAGCTTAACAGCTGAATTCAGGAAGTTGATGGATACTAAATTTGAAATGAGCGCAATGGGTCCAATTAACTTTTTCCTTGGATTGAATATAAGACAGGGACCAGAAGGCATATTTATCAACCAGGAGGCCTACACGAAGAACTTGCTGACGAAATTCGGTATGACGGAAGATTCAAAGGTGAAGGTTCCCATGGCGTTTTTCACAAAATTAACACCGTCTCTGGAAAAACCTGCTGTTGACGTGACACTCTATCGTCAAATGATAGGGTCTCTTATGTATCTAACAACTAGTAGACCGGACATTATGTTTTCTGTTTGTTATTGTGCCATGTTTCAAGCAAATCCAAGAGAACCTAACATGGTGGCAGTGAAAAACATTTTTCGTTATCTGAAGCGAACCTCTTCTCTCGGTCTTTGGTATCCTGCTAGATCCGGATTCTTTGTTCAAGCCTTTTCTGACGGCGATCTTGGAGGATGTGGTCTGGACCGAAAGAGCACAACTGGAGGATGCAAATTCCTTGATGGTAAACTAGTTAGCTGGCAGTCCAAGAAACAAACATGTGTGTCTCTTTCAACAGCCGAAGCTGAGTATATAGCTGCAGCATCCTGTACCTCACAAGTGATATGGATACAAAGCCAACTAAGAGACTACGGACTGAGTATGAAGAAAATACCTCTCTATTGTGACTCTGAAAGCGTGATAAGAATATGTCACAATCCAGTGCAACACTCAAAGACAAACCATATTCACTGAGATACAATTTCATCAAGGACCATGTTGAAGATGGAAACGTGGAAGTACATTTCGTTCGGTCCTCTGATCAATTAGTTGATATCTTCACTAAAGCTTTACCAGAAGCAAGCTTCAATAAAATTCTACAAGGTTTAGGAATGATGGAAGCAGAGTCGGTACCGAACCTTCAAACCTCTCTTTAAAAATTAGACAAGCGAAATAGAGCGAACGCTCGGTCTATTTCGGTTCCGGATTTATCGGGAACTGAAATGAACCGAACGCTTGGTCTATTTCGGCTCCATAATTTTCGGGAACCGAAATGAACCGAACGCTCGGTCTATTTTGGCTCCGGAATTTTAGGGAACCGAAATGAACCGAACGATCGGCTTATTTCGCTTCATTATTTTATTGTTTGATTTCGGTTATATACTTTGTAAACTTTCTTTTAACTCTTTTTCTTGCTATGTTTTATTCTTATTCCTCAAGTTTTTAACATTAATTTTGTTTTGTTTCTTTTTCTGTTTTTATTATTTTTTCAGAAAATTTCAAAAATACAAAAATATTTTCTGTTTTTATTATTTTTCAGAAACTTCGAAAATCCAAAAATATTTTGTTTTTATTCTTTTTCAGAAAATTCAAAATTCCAAAAGGTTTTATTTTTTTTAATCTTCTGATTATTTTCTGTTTTTTTTTTTTTTTTTTTGTGTGGGTTGTTTGTCTTTGTTTATTCTCTTTATTAGGTACCAAGTACATTGTTGATACATACGGTTGGAGATAGGGCAGGTATGACCATTTTAAGCTAAACTGGTTAAGTGTCCCTAGAAGCATGCTGCTACATGTAGACCAAGGCCTCTATGACTATGAGTAAGGCCTTAATGATTCGATCGATACCTATCGTTCTTCCTAATTAGGCTGCTAATTTAACTCAAGTCATGAGCTACCTTACTCTTCTCAAATGAGTTAAGAGTTTTCTGCTTTGTCACTTTTATACAGCAGGGGTACTTTCGGTTTCTTAACCACCTACTCTACATTCTCCATCAACTTTTGTTTCACTAAGGTAACCCTTGAGACTCTCAGATATTACCACTGAGGTTTATGGTTACACCCAATCTGTGTTTATGATCTTAGATGTGTACACCACGTGCTAAGTGAGACCCAAAATCTAACACCAATAATGAATTGACGGTGAATATTTCTATTCAAGATCTCATTTGTTACCTATCAAAATCTCATTTTATTTTTGAGTGGTCTTTATGAAATTGTCTAACACCAAGGCATTTCTACCCAAAAAGATCCAGTTTGTTTTTTTGTTTTTGAGATTTTTATAACATCATAAGTCACAACTAAATATATCCAACCTACTTGTTCAACAGACCACATTGGTCTCACAAGTACTTCATCCAACGTTCGGTCTTATGTTAAGAATTGATGTTCGGTTGAAGATAAGCCACCCTTTAGACTATTATTTAAAAGAAGCCTTTCGGTGTTTTTTTACAAACACTCGATCGTATTTTCTTGGGGAACCACGCAAGTACTTCAAGTCTCTCTTGACTTTGAAGGAAGAGATTCTTGCCCAGAATCATCTGCTTCATGTCTTATTAAAGACATCACTCACATCCTATACACATTTTGCTTTCTTTTGTTTATTTTTTGTCACAATCTTGCACGAAAATTCTTTGTGATTTTCCAAAATTCTGGTTGTTGTTCCTTATGGTTCGTTTAAAGTTTAATTTTTTGGAGTGACAGTGGTTATTCTAATCTTTGGAGCGAAGATGAATTTGAAACGAAGATTTGTGGATAAGATTTTAGGTGCGTGAATTTGTACGGTTCCTAAACCCACGCTTGCTGACGTATATCTGGAGAAACCAACCTCTCACATCGCACTTTTTCAGGAGACGTTTCAGTGATCGCATCATCATCACGAAGATTCTTTCTCTCTCCTGGAAACGGTATATAAAGGGTTTCTCACATCAATTGTCTCTTTTACGTGCTTCAAACTCTCTCAAATACACAAGGCAATCTGCAACTGTTCATCTTCTTCTTTACATCAACAATGGCGGAATCATCATCTGTTCAAGATCAAACTGCTTCATCGTCCTTGCTTGTGATCAAACCTAATCAGAATATGATCATTCAACTAAACCCTTTTCTGTATGATTCATACATGCTCCAAGTTGTTGAATGTCTCAAGTACTCTCCTCTGGTTCTAGCACTCACGCAGATGGAATCTGTTCCAATGTCTCTACTATCCCAAGCCTATTCTACTGCATCCTATGACAAGAACAAGGAGAGGATCTACTTTCAAATCTTCTCTCACAAGGCATCAATTTCGAAAGGGCGATTCTGTTCACTGTTACAGCTGGGCGTCGATGCTTCTGTTATCTCTCCTGAGTTCATAACCACAACCCAACTGTTTACAATGCTTTATGAGATGGGGTACACTGATGTTCTTACCACTGTGACAAAGTTTAAGAAATCGTGTTTGTCGCCGCAATGGAATGGGTTGCTTACTCTTATCAACAAGGGTTTGGCGGAAAGGGTTGCAGGGTCAGATGGTACAAGTAAAGGTTTTCTAACCATTCTATATGGTCTCTACAATGGCATCAACCTCGATTATGGCTCGATTATTTGGTCGCAACTGGTGCAAAGTCTCAACACATCAACGAGACATTCCGAGATTTCTTGTGGTCGTTTCTGGACCATCGTCACCAGGCGGGCCATTGATACTTTACAGATTCCAGTCATGAAAGATGCACTGGTCTCTTCTGTGGCTACTTTTCATACTAAGAAGATCATCTTCTCTGATGCCTCCAAGTTCTCTCACATTGGTTCAATACCTGAAACGATGTACAGGTGTGTGACTAATGAAAGTAAAGTGATGGCTGACTACCGAAAGCTTCCTCCCAAAGGACCAAGAGAACTGACTTCTGAACAGAAAGTTGCTTTAGAAGCTGTGAAGAAACCTGCCAAGCGAGGGAAGAGGACAGAAACAAAGAAGGATGAAACCAAAGGTCCTTCGTCTAATCCTGTCAAGTCTAAAAGGCGAAAGGCTGAAAAGGCTGCTTCTTCAGTTCCAAAGAAAGTTAAGAAGATGGCTAGAAAATCCAAAAGTCCTTCTCCTTCAAGCTCAGAACATGATGAGGAGCGATCCGCAGATGAGGAAGAAGAGGTTCATGATCATGGTTCACCAAGAGGTAATACACCTCCTCGTTCTCCAACTCCTATTGAACCCCTTCATGACAAGATTCCAACTCCTCCTCCATCTCCACTGAAAACAACAGTTCACGTTTCGGTTGCACCAATTCCACCATCGCCTACATCTCAAACCACCACTTCTGTGCCACCAACACCATCTGTTAGTACTGTACCAATCTCTACAACTTCTTTACCACCTCCCATCTTTTCACAAGAAACTACCACAACTACTCCTACCACCACAACAACTGAACCTCCAGTAAACATCAACGTATCTTATACGGGGGCCAATACTGAAACCGAACCCCTTGTTACATCAAAACCTCTTTCACTGTCACACCCCAAAACCGGAACGGTGGAAGCGTTCGGGGGTGGAGGACATCATGTACCGTATCACAAGAATGCAAAGTAGTAAACAAGCAACAACATCATCCATTGCATTAATAATATAATTTAATACAAGTGTGTTCTGTCAAGTTAACTAGACACCAAAAATATGAATCAAAATAAAAGATGAGTCTTGAACGAGCTCCATCTTCTCAAAACCTGGCACGGGTACCTGTCTACTGGTGACCTGAGAATACTAGTTATTTTGAAAGAGTTAGTCAGCTTTAAAGCTGGTGAGATCATAAGTATATTAGTGTCTGTGTTTGTATGAAAGTGTTTGTAAGTATGTAATGTATAAGTTTGTAAAGGTTTGTAAATTGTTTGAACTCTCCTAGAAAACCCTATGTTTCCTACTAACAGTAGCCTTCTACCAAGGAATCTAGTGGTCGTGTGTGTGTCTCTTGTAAGAGTATGTATTTTCCCAAATCTGACTATCATTAACCAAAAAATAGTTTTTACATTACTGTTTATTGTGTGAAGATCACAAAGTGAATGCAATGGGAAATGAAATAGTATTGTAGTGTTGTATTAAGTAACTACTGCTGTACTAACTACCTTAAACCAATTGTTATTTAAAGTACCATGTGATCGGCCTATACCATACTACTGACTATAAACACGACGATGTAAGACGTCGGAAGAAATGACGTTTGGCACGCGTAGACTTGCAAGTCCCACTGTAGCGAGCAGCAAGGTGTAGGATAGTCAATCCAGTATAGATCTATACACAAACTCAACGCTCTCCATTTAAGGAGATTTTGGATACAAAACGGGCCATGACAGGTGATGCCATGCCCCGTTACGTGGCTCACATAACTGTATTAGTGCACTTGTGTATGTATTGTATGTACTAGCTGTATTGTATGTTCTCTCTCTGTCTAGTATGTATGTATGTTCTCTTTGTATGGTATTGTTTCTTTCTCATCATAGTATTCTCTATCTGTATGTTATGTTCTCTCTGTATGGTATTGACTCATGTATGAACTGACTCATTTGTGTGTTTCACTGTTCTAGTAATAGTATTAGTATCTCCCTAAACTATACCTATTATAGCTTACTAGTAATGTTGTTTGAATGTATGAACATGTGTGTATACCTTTGCTACCCAAAGGTATTGAATAGAAAGAAGTAACCTTTTACATCTATACACATATACATGATATATGACTAGGATTCAAAAGACCTTCAGACAAACAACCGATACCCTAAGTCCACAACCAAACAAGGAACAGGAGGTAAGGTGAGCTATCAGTCCTAAGTCCTTTCAATCCTACTTATATAACTATATCTATATAGATACACATTTAACAGAATATAAGTTTAAAAGAGTTTAATAAAAGTATTTGACATGTAAAGAGTTTAATAAAACAGTTTGAAGTAGTTTGTTTGATAACACATTTTTGAAAAGTAAGAAATCCACTTGTTTGGTAGTTATTAATCACATGTGATTGATATAATAACTACAATAGTTCAACTTGTACTCCCCCCCATAAAAGCATTTAAAATCATTTAAAAGGTTGATTAAAGGGTATGAACTCACCTGTAGTGAGTGGTTTGGATGAACGGATGGTATAGGATGCTAAGTGTCAAGTGAAGTCTTGAACACACACAAGGATCCTAGTTAACATATAATAACACATATATGTATCCAATTAGTCATTTAACAACTAATTAAGCAAGTTAAGACACCCTAGGACATGAAAAACACCTTGATTCAAGTGTTATAAGTACTAAGGATTGCATCTAAGGGTTGCAGGGCCTTGCATTTGAGTTTAGGGTCCAAGGGTAAACTTTTTTGGAGTTTACGGTTTTGGGACCAACTCTTATGGAGTTTACGGTCGTAAACCCATGAGTTTACAGCCGTAAACCTCTGGTACTTCTACCATTTTGTGTTTTGAAGCTTTATAAGTCATAAAGAAGCATCCTACTTCAAGTCTAAGCCTTAGGAAGTGATTGTGGCATCATTTCACCCCTTTGTAGAGTTTACGACCCATGGACCATTTCTCCATGAGTTTACGGCCGTAAACTCTAACGGTTCATGGTCTTTTTAATGTTTAAAGTCCTAAGCACATCAAGGATGGGATCTAGACTAGTATCCAAGGCTTGGTAAGGGACTAGGGCACACAATGGCCCTTTCATTAGGGTTTACGGTCCAAGAACATGTTTGGACCATAAACACATTTGATCTTGTGATTCTTTGTGTTTTCTAGATGATTAAGAAGTGTAACAAGCCTTATAACAAGCCAAGGTAAGAGTACTTACTATGTAGAAGCTTGAAAGGGTGTTAAAAGTCCAAGAACACTAGTGTGTGTTCTTGGTGTTCTTGGTGAAACTAAGAACACTTGAAGATCTACACAAATGGAATGATTTCACGGATGGAATCATGTAGATCACTAGATTAAGTAAGATATCAACTAATTAGGGCAAGAAACACTTACAAAGTTGAAGATCAAGAAGGAGAATCGGATGGTACTTGAGAGGATTTGAGTTCTAGTTCTTGAAGATGTTAAAAAAGTGTATAAAATGACTAAGTGTCATATTTATACTCCTTAGAGTTTACGGCCGTAAACACCATGTTTAGGCCGTAAACTCCAAACTCTTGGAGTTTTGGGACATTATTGGTGCACAATAAACCCTAGAGTATCCTCTCTCCTGTTATCTCTTGAAGTCCTAAGCTTTAAAACACTCAAACTGACTCCAAAAAGCTTAACAGTTAGCAGAAACAGTTCTGACTTCTATTGAAGAGAATGGTTGTACAGAATTGAAATTTCGGGTTGTCACATCAACCCCCCGTTAGAAGGAATTTCCTCCCGAAATTAGAGTTTAAGCAAATAAGTAGTTACAAATAACTAAGTAAAAAGACGAGGATATTTCAGTTTCATCTGATCCTCTCGCTCCCAAGTGAATTCAGGTCCTCGCTTGGCGTTCCAGCGAACCTTCACTATCGGGATACGACTTTGTTTCGTTTGCTTGACCTCCCGGTCCATGATCTCTACAGGTTTTTCCATGAAGTTGAGGCTCTCGTTGATCTTGATCTCGTCGAGTGGGATTACAAGAGTCTCGTCGGACAGACACTTTTTCAAGTTCGAGACGTCGAAAGTAGAATGTACGTTACTGAGTTCACGAGGTAAGTTAAGTTTGTAAGCTACAAGGCCGATTCTGGCAAGAATCTCGAAAGGCCCTATGTATCTTGGATTTAGCTTTCCACGCTTTCCAAAGCGTATTAAGCCTTTCCAGGGTGAGACCTTCAATAGAACACGGTCGCTCACCTGGAATTCCAACGGTTTCCTTCGTTTATCTGCGTAGCTTTTCTGTCGGTCTCTAGAGGCTTTCAATCGTTCACGAATCTGAACGATCTTCTCTGTCGTTTTCCAAATGATCTCCGAAATTGTGAGAGTGCTTTCAGGAACTCGTCCTTTAGCTAACTGGGTATCACCCACCTCAGCCCAGCACGGAGGGGATCTGCACTTGCTGCCATAGAGGGCCTCGAATGGAGCAGCCCTTATGCTCGTGTGATAACTGTTGTTGTAGGAAAATTCGACAAGGGGTAAATGAGTATCCCATGCTTTCCCAAAGTCGATCACACAGGCTCGCAACATATCTTCCAAGGTTTGGATAGTCCTCTCACTTTTTCCGTCGGTCTGTGGATGGTAGGCTGTACTCATGTCCAGCCTAGTTCCTAGGGAACTTTGTAGCGACTGCCAGAACCTCGAAGTGAATCTACTATCTCTGTCTGAGATAATGGATATGGGAACACCGTGCAGTCGTACAATTTCTCGAATGTAAGTTCTTATAAGCTTCTCCATCTTGTCTGTTTCTTTGATAGGCAGGAAGTGTGCGGACTTGGTCAATCTGTCGACGATGACCTATATCGTATCAAGTCCACCCGTTGTCTTGGGAAACTTGGTTATGAAGTCCATAGTGATCTGCTCCCACTTCCATTCTGGTATCTCCGGCTGTTGTAGTAGACCGGAGGGTTTCTGGTATTCGACCTTGACCTTGGCGCAAGTAAGGCATTTACTCACGAAGGTAGCAATCTCTGCTTTCATGTTAGGCCACCAGTATAGCTTTTTGAGATCCAGATACATCTTATCTGAACCTGGGTGGACGGAATAACGAGTGTTGTGCGCCTCTGTCATGACCAAGTCTCTGAAACCACCGTGTTGCAGTGTCCAGATCCGATCCATGAAATATAAGGCTCCGCCACCTTTGACTTCCAAGTTCTTATCCATCCCTCTCAGAGATTCACTCGCCACATTTTCAGGCTTCAAAGCGTCGAGCTGAGCCTCTTTAATTTGCGTGGACAAGTGTGAATGGATAGTCATGGTCAATGATTTGACCCTACGACCAGAGTATTCTTTTTGAATCAGGGCGTCAGCTACTACGTTGGCTTTACCCAGATGATAACGAATTTCACATTCGTAATCACTGACTAGCTCGACCCACCGTCGTTGTCTCATGTTGAGCTCCTTCTGGTCGAATATATGTTGTAGGCTTTTGTGGTCTGTAAAGATAGTGCTTTTTGTACCATACAGGTAGTGTCTCCAGATCTTCAGAGCAAACACAACTGCTCCTAGCTCAAGATCGTGAGTGGTGTAGTTGACCTCATGTGTCTTCAGCTGTCTCGAGGCGTAGGCGATGACCTTACCTCGCTGCATCAGAACACATCCGAGCCCCCGGTTGGATGCATCGCAATAGACTACGAAGTCTTCTATCCCTTCAGGGAGGGATAGTATTGGTGCGGTGCATAAGGCTCGCTTGAGCATTTGGAACGCCCTTTCCTGCTTCTCTTCCCAGTCAAAGGCCACGCCCTTCTGTGTCAAAGTCGTGAGAGGTTTTGCAATTCATGAGAAGTTCTGAATGAACCTGCGATAGTAGCAAGCGAGGCCTAGAAATTGATGAATTTCAGTAGGCGTCTTCGGTGCTGACCAGCTCTCAATGGCTTTGATTTTGGAAGGGTCCACGTGTATTCCCTCCTCGCTAACCACGTGCCCTAAGAATTCGACTCTTCGGATCCAAAATTCGCATTTCGAGAGCTTCGCATAGAGCTTCTCCGAACGTAGTGTTTCTAATACCTTTTTCAGATGTCTACCATGCTCCTCCTTACTACGAGAATAGATAAGCATGTCATCGATGAAGACGATGACGAACTGATCCAAGTAAGGACGACACACCCTATTCATTAAATCCATGAATACTGCGGGTGCGATTGTTAATGCGAACGGCATCACTACAAATTCGTAGTGCCCATAACGAGTTCGGAAGGCTGTCTTCGGAACATCCTCCCCTAGCACTCGTAGTTGGTGATATCCGGATCTTAAGTCGATTTTTGAAAAGAAGTTCGCCCCTTGAAGTTGTTCAAATAAATCGTCAAATCCAGGCAGTGGATAACGATTCTTGACGGTTAGTTTGTTGAGCTCCCTGTAGTCGATGCACATACGAAACGATCCGTCTTTCTTCTTGACGAACAAGACTAGAGCTCCCCAGGGTGAGAAGCTTGGTCTTATAAAGCCCTTGCTGAGCAGTTCGTTAAGTTGACAGGACAGTTCTTGCATCTCTGCAGGTGCTAGACGATAGGGCGATTTGGCTACGGGGGTAGCCCCTGGAACTAAGTCGATTCTGAACTCGACTTGACGTTGCGGAGGTAATCCTGGGAGTTCTTCCGGAAAGATGTCGGGAAAGTCGCGTACTACTGGAATGTTCTGAATGTCTTTCGTTTCTTGGCTCACATCGACCACATGAGCAAGGAATGTGCGACATTCCTTTCGCAAAAATTTCTAAGCTTGAATGTTTGAGATGATACGAAGGTTAGTGCCAGGTTTTTCGCCGTAAACTACTAGAGTTTCGCCAGACGGCAGATTAAGGCGAACAGCCTTTTCGTAACACATGATGTAGGCACGATGAAGACTCAACCAATCCATGCCGATAATGAAGTCGAAACTTTTAATTGAGACCGACATGAGGTCGATTGAAAATGAATGGCTATCAAGTGTTAGGGTACACCCTATGTATATACTGCTAGTGCTCTCCGTCTTTCCATTAGCCATTTCTACAGTGAACGGTTCTTTTAGTGCTCGTGATTTTTGCTTAAGTAAATGAGCAAATTTTTGGTTCACGAAACTCCTCTCCGCTCCACTATCAAATAGTATGCATGCATAAGAGTTATCGAGGAGAAACGTACCAGTGACCACTGTGGGGTCGGCAACCGCCTCCTCGTGGCCTATGGCCAGAACACTTCCCACTCTACATGTAACAACGTAAATTTCCAAAACAATTTTTCATTTTTAAATCATACTTTCAATCACACGATAATCACAAAACATAATGTATCCATTGTGTCATAATAAAACTTGTCCCGAAATCTCAATAACATAAACTCTATAAGTGTGTACTGATCATGTTGGCGCCTTCCCGCGATCATCACTAGTACCTGAAACACATAATATAACAACTGTAAGCATAAATGCTTAGTGAGTTCCCCAAGATACCACATACAACACATACGCCTTTCCAGGCCATAACTCTATAGGATCTTCCGATCCATGTGTCTCAGGGGACTTCCGTCCCGAATCCCGGTAGACCTTCCGGTCCTACCCGTATCGACCTTCCGGTCCGTAACCACTTGACCTTCCGGTCCATATCATCTTGACCTTCCGGTCCTTATCGTACATAACATACATAACACATACATATCACATAACAACATATAGCTCATACATCTCACAGCATATAAGACCTTCCGGTCACACATAGGTACCCTTCCAGGTATAGTATAGTGAGAAGACTCACCTCAATGAAGTCAGATAAACTTTCGTGCTCAACGTCCCGACTTAGCCTCCTCCTATTGTTCAAATAACATCCCCGATCAATATTCTCTCGTGATCTCATCTCTACAGATTGGGTAGGAGGCCATTCTACCCTTCCCTGAACTCTCTTGAATCAGTCTTGACTAGAACCCTAAGGTCAACGAAAGTCAACGGTCAAACTTTGACCCGACTCGTCGAGTGTACAAGGGCGACTCGGCGAGTCCATGCGGGTCCTCTGAATCCTTTCAGCCTCTCTTGGCTCGTCGAGTCATCCTTCCACTCGACGGGTTACACCTGTCACGAATCGCGGGGCAACCCCGACTCGACTCGTCGAGTCCACTTATGGACTCGGCGAGTTGCTCCCATAACAACTCTCAAATGACCTTCTGAGGTCAGATCTGTTTCTCTAAACTATAGATCTGGCCTTCAAGTGCTCCAAGGTCATGTAAAGGTGCAACCTTTACGTGCATGCAACTCACATCAAGTCATAAATGGAGAAATAACTCTAAAAATGGCAACCTAGTCTCCAATCCTCCATGAACAAGCATAAAGCAGAATGGGAAAGGTTCTCTGGACCTCTATGGGTCCAGATCTGAGGTCTAACCCAGCAAGGGACCATAACCTCAACCTTTAAAGCCTAAGAAGGTTTATAGAAAACCCTAAATCATAGATCTTAACCCAAAACAGAAGGGAAGTTCGATTTGATACCTCAATAGTGTAGATCTGAACTTGAAAACCCTAGATCCACAGCTCCCTTGACCTCCTCTTGTTGGAAACTACTTCTCTTTTGCTAAAACACACAAGAAATGGTGAATTAGCCTTCCTCTTGCACCACAAACGTTCTCTTTCTCTCTCTAGGGTTTCTCAGGGGTGAAGTGTCCGCAATGGAGGCTATAAAGGCCTTTAAATAGGGCACATGCCCCGAGAATTAGGGTTTCACTTAACAGCGCGGACTCGCCGAGTCCACGCATCGACACGTCGAGTCCTTCATTAAATCAGACCAGAAATGCACGATCCCACTCGGCGAGTCTGAGCGCCTACTCGCCGAGTCCCTCTCTAAAATTCAATATAAATACTTAAAATAAGATACCTGGGAATCCGGATTTTACCATTGTCCCCCACTAGAATCAGACTTCGCCCTTGAAGTCCTGCTCGGCAAACAACTCTGGATGCTGCTCCCGCATCTCCAACTCCGGCTCACAGGTTAGCTCGGACCCTTTCCGATGTTGCCACTAGACCTGCACCAGGGACACTTCCTTGTTCCTCAGAACCTTGATCTTCCGATCCCGGATCGCGATTGGTCTCTCAGCATAATTCAGGCTCGCATCCACCTGAATATCCTCCAGCGGTACCACCGCCGATTCGTCGGCTATACACTTCCTCAAGTGAGACACGTGAAAGGTATCATGAATCTGTCTCAGCTCCTCAGGTAGCTCCAACCGATAAGCTACCCTACCCACCCTCGCGGTCACCCTAAATGGCCCGATATACCGGGGCCCCAGCTTGCCCCACTTCCTGAATCGGATCACTCCTTTCCAAGGAGACACTCTCAGGAGTACGAAGTCTCCCACTTGGAACTCAAGCTCGGATCGTCGCCTATCTGCATAACTCTTCTGACGACGACTTTGAGCCGTCAATAACCTCTGTCTAACCTACTGTATCTGCTCTGTCGTCTGAAGCACTATCTCAGTGCTACCCATCACACGCTGTCCTACCTCTCCCCAGCAAATGGGAGTCCGACACCTCCTACCATACAACAACTCGAAGGGAGGCATACCAATACTCGAATGGTGGCTGTTGTTGTAGGAAAAATCAGCCAACGGCAAGTACGTGTCCCAACTTCCTCCGAAGTCCAACACACATGCTTGAAGCATGTCCTCGAGTGTCTGAATCGTCCGCTCACTCTGTCCGTGCGTCTGGGGGTGGTAGGCGGTACTGAAATGCAACCTTGTACCCAACTCCTCGTGGAACTTCTTCCAGAACCTGGAAGTCAAACGTACATCTCGATATGACACAATCGAGATCGGTACTCCATGACGCGATACCACCTCCCTCACATACAACTCTGCCAACCTCTCAGCAGAAGAGCTCTCACTTATAGCAAGAAAATGCGCGCTCCTCGTCAGCCGGTCGACGATCACTCCAATTGCATCGACACCCCTCGCGGTCCTCGGCAATTTGGTGATGAAATCCATGGAAATCTGTTCCCACTTCCACTAGGGAACCTCAAGCGGCTGCAACTTGCCATGCGGACGCTGGTGCTCGACCTTAACCGTGCGACAGGTCAAGCACCTCTCGACAAACCACGCGACATCCCTTTTCATACAGGGCCACCAATAATCTTTCTTCAGGTCCAAATACGTCTTAGTGGCCCCCGGATTGCTCGAGAACCTCGATCTATGCGTCTCCTCCATCAGAATGGTATGTGCCCCGCCTGCATACGGCACCCAAATCCGACCTTGAAAGGTCATCAGCCCTCGACTACCGGTAACGAACTCGGACACCTGCCCGATCACCCGCTCCCTCTTGCGGTTCTCCGGTATCACGGCCTCTGCCTGGGCCTCCCGAATGGTGTCCAACACCGGAGTCATCACTGTCAGTCGCATGCAAATGTCTCGAATGGGGGCACTCTCCGCCCTACGGCTCAGGGCGTCAGCTACGACATTAGCTTTGCCCGGGTGGTACAGGATCTCACAATCGTAATCCTTTACCACGTCCAACCATCTCCTCTTGTGCATATTCAGATTGGGCTGATCCATTAAATACTTCAAGCTCTTGTGGTCCGTGTATATGGTACATCGAACCCCATATAAATAATGACGTCATATCTTGAGGGAAAACACCATTGCCCCCAACTTCAGATCGTGGGTGGGATACCTCGTATCATGAGGATTCAGCTGCCGTGATGCATACGCTATCACATGCCCTCTCTGCATAAGCACCGCACCCAACCCTGATATCGATGCGTCACAATACACCACAAAATCCTCCATCCCTTCCGGGAGGGCTAACACAGGGGCTTCGCATAACATCTGGCGAAGTGTCTCAAATGAGGTCTGCTGCTCCGGACCCCATGAAAAAGCAACACCCTTCTGGGTCAACCTGGTGAGAGGCACGATGATCTTGGAGAAATCTCTGATAAATCTCCGATAGTAACCGGCCAATCCTAGGAAACTCCTGATCTCGATTGGTGAGCCTGAAAGGCATCACCACGAACTCGTAATGCCCATAACGAGTCCTGAACGCCGTCTTCTGGATATCCTCATCGCGCACTCTCATCTGATGATATCCAGACCTCAGATCAATCTTGGAGAACCAAGACGCTCCCTGCAACTGATCGAACAAATCGTCGATCCTCGGTAATGGGTAACGGTTCTTGACCGTCAACTTGTTCAACTCCCGGTAATCAATACACATCCGGTGTGAACCATCCTTTTTCTTGACAAAAAGGATCTGTGCTCCCCAAGGGAAACTACTCGGTCTAATAAACCCCTTCCCCAGCAGCTCCTGAAGCTGCGAGGATAACTCCTGCATCTCTGGCGGCACAAGGCGATAAGGCGCCTTGGCGATAGGCGTTGCCCCCGGAACCAAATCGATGCGGAACTCTACCTGCCTCTCGGGAGGCACACCCGGCAACTCCTCGGTAAAAACATTCGGGAACTCACGCACTGTCGGAACGTCATCCATCGAACTTGGCCTCCCAGCGGCCTCTCGTGCGTCCATCACATAGGCTACAAACCCGCTGCAGCCCTGCTGTAAACTCTGTCTCGCTCTGGCAGCCAAACAAATCGCCGACCCACATCGGGTACCCTCGCCGTACACCGTAAGTACTCCCCCACTAGGGTCTCGTATCGTCACCAACTGTCGCTCGCAGTCTATAACAGCCCCAAATCGGCTCAACCAATCCATGCCCACTATGACACACACATCCCCCATCGCTATCGGGACCGGATCTATCGGGAACTCAACACCGAAGATCTCGAGTACACATCCTCGTATCACATCCGTAGCATACACCGCTCACTCGTCAGCTATGGAAAATCGCAGAGGTCGACTCAACGCCTCTCGTCTGCTACTGATGTGTCGACTAGACGCTATCGACACAAATGATCGACTCGCACCCGAGTCAAATAACACTAAGGCAGGTACAGAACTCACAAGAAAAGTACCAGCCACTACATCGGGCGATGCGCGGACCTCCTCCGCTGTCAACTGGAAAGCTCTCCCGTGAGCCTTCGGTGCCTCGGCCTTCGCTGGCCGAACCTCGGTAACCCTAGCAGCAGGGGCAGATCCCTGTGCTGATCCCTGATGTAACTGCGGGCACTCGGCCTTCCGATGGCCAGTCTGGTTGCAATGAAAGCAAACCATAAATCCCTTGGGGCAATCCTTGGCGATATGCCCCTCCTTGCCACATTTGTAGCAAGCACCTGATCGACAGACCCCAGCATGTCCCTTGCCGCACTTCCCACAAGTGCGGCCCTTCTGGCCTCCAGATCTCGTATCAGCGGACTTTGCCCGCTTGGCTGCCGGCTGAGGCTGTGTCGGCCGCCGATCCATCCTCTGAGACTCGGCCTCCTCCATGGCCTGAGTCTCCAACTCAATCTCCCTCTTCCGGGCATTTGCCTGGAGCTCAGCAAATGTCTGGTAAGTCGAGTTCGACACGAACTCCCAAATATCCCTCCTCAAAACGCCCAAATACCGACTCATGTGTGCCTGCTCAGTAGACACCTGCTCAGGGCAGAACATCGCCCTCTCATGAAACTTCCTGGTAACCACAGTAACCGAATCAGTACCCTGCTTGAGGGTCAAGAACTCATGAACCAACCGTTCCCTCTCTACTGGGGGAACATACTCGTCTCTGAACATGGTGGTAAACCTCTCCCAGGTCACCGCTGAAATCTCTGCAAGAGTGAAGCTCGTCGTCACGAACTACCACCAATCCTTCGCTCCCAAGCGAAGCTGGTTCAACGCGAACCGTACCCTCAGATGCTCCGGACATGAACACGTGTAGAAGCATCCCTCGATATCATAAATCCATCTCATCGCAGCCATCGGATCCTGCGTCCCATCAAAATCTGGTGGCTTCGTGTTGTTGAACTCCCGAAACAACAACGAGTCACCTCCCTGAGGCCTGGCAGCAGCCATAGCTGCAGTAGCTGCAACAGCCACAGCTGCAGTAGCTGCAGCAGCCGCAGCCTCAGTCACCGCGGCGTACCGCTCATCAAAAGTCTCAATCAATGTGGTCTTGATAGACCCAAACATCTCCGGAATCTCGGCTCGAATCGCCGCTGCCACCTCATCGTGGATCATCTGACAAAGCTCCTCGTCACTCACGCCACTCGGCTCAGGTCTGTGACGTGTCCCAACCATGATGTCTCTCAAATACAACATAATAATATCAGAGACTCGCTCGAGCATACTCGCACTCGATAACTCAACCCTACTTGTTCCTTAGTACCCAAAGGATTCTTACTTAGAGTGCGCACTACTCCGGTGTCTTCAGTAGTACGGGCCCTATCCTACCGTCCACATCGCATCAGTATTCACCCTAAGTCCTCCTCCTTCGATCCCAGATCATAATTACTCTATATCTCACTGGCATAGGCTACCCTTGGTAGACCCCTCATCAGCTCCTCACTGCTACCTACTCGCTCTCAAGCATCACATAGCAGCAAAATCCTTCCTAGGCTAAGGCATCACAAAATCAGGCCACTCTAGTCCTAATATGAATACCTAGCCAACTCTAGCATGCATATCATATCATAACATATCTCATAACACATAATGTAAGGGTATTTTGGGAAATCACCGTTGAGGCGCTGGCTGATCGTACACACTGCTTCCTTCTGCCTTTCTCAAAATCTTTTACTCTCTTAGAAAAATTGTTTATTTTAGGAAAACTTTCTCAAATCCTCACTTTGAGTTCAGGTTTATCCGAAGATGCACCCGAATCCCTCAAAACAAGGATCTGATACCAACTTGTGACCACTGTGGGGTCGGCAACCGCCTCCTCGTGGCCTATGGCCAGAACCCTTCCCACTCTACCTGTAACAACGTAAATTTCCAAAACAATTTTTCATTTTTAAATAATACTTTCAATCACACGATAATCACAAAACATAATGTATCCACTGTGTCATAATAAAACATGTCCCGAAATCTCAATAACATAAACTCTATAAGTGTGTACGGATCATGCCGGCGCCTTCCCGCGATCATCACTAGTACCTGAAACACATAATATAACAACTGTAAGCATAAATGCTTAGTGAGTTCCCCAAGATACCACATGCAACACATACGCCTTTCCAGTCCATAACTCTGTAGGATCTTCCGATCCATGTGTCTCAGGGGACTTCCGTCCCGAATCCTGGTAGACCTTCCGGTCCTACCCGTATCGACCTTCCGGTCCGTAACCACTTGACCTTCCGGTCCATATCATCTTGACCTTCCGGACCATATCATCTTGACCTTCCGGTCCTTATCGTACATAACATACATAGCACATACATATCACATAACAACATACAGCTCATACATCTCATAGCATATAAGACCTTCCGGTCACACATAGGTACCCTTCCAGGTACAGTATAGTGAGAAGACTCACCTCAATGAAGTCGGATAAACTTTCGTGCTCAACGTCCCGACTTAGCCTCCTCCTATTATTCAAATAACATCCCCAATCAATATTCTCTAGTGATCTCATCTCTACAGATTGGGTAGAAGGCCATTCTACCCTTCCCTGAACTCTCTTGAATCAGTCTTGACCAGAACCCTAAGGTCAACGAAATTCAACGGTCAAACTTTGACCCGACTCGTCGAGTGCACAAGGGCGACTCGGCGAGTCCATGCGGGTCCTCTGAATCCTTTCAGCCTCTCTTGGCTCGTCGAGTCATCCTTCCACTCGACGGGTTACACCTGTCACGAATCGCGGGGCAACCCCGACTCGACTCGTCGAGTCCACTTATGGACTCGGCGCGTTGCTCCCATAACAACTCTCAAATGACCTTCTGAGGTCAGATCTGCTTCTCTAAACTATAGATCTGGCCTTCAAGTGCTCCAAGGTCACGTAAAGGTGCAACCTTTATGTGCATGCAACCCACATCAAGTCATAAATGGAGAAATAACTCTAAAAATGGCAATCTAGTCTCCAATCCTCCATGAACAAGCATAAAGCAGAATGGGAAAGGTTCTCTGGACCTCTATGGGTCCAGATCTGAGGTCTAACCCAGCAAGGGACCATAACCTCAACCTTTCAAGCCTAAAAAGGTTTATAGAAAACCCTAAATCATAGATCTTAACCCAAAACAGAAGGGAAGTTCGATTTGATACCTCAATAGTGTAGATCTGCACTTGAAAACCCTGGATCCACAGCTCCCTTGACCTCCTCTTGTTGGAAACTACTTCTCTTTTGCTAAAACACACAAGAAATGGTGAATTAGCCTTCCTCTTGCACCACAAACGTTCTCTTTCTCTCTCTAGGGTTTCTCAGGGGTGAAGTGGCCGCAATGGAGGCTATAAAGGCCTTTAAATAGGGAACAGGCCCCGAGAATTAGGGTTTCACTTAACAGCGCGGACTCGCCGAGTCCACGCATCGACTCGTCGAGTCCTTCATTAAATCAGACCAGAAATGCGCGATCCCACTCGGCGAGTCTGAGCGCCTACTCGTCGAGTCCCTCTCTAAAATTCAATATAAATACTTAAAATAAGATACCTGGGAATCCGGATGTTACACTACCAGCATTCCCTGCCTTTGGGCAGTCCCTCTTGTAGTGGCCCATCTCGCCACAACCGTAGCAAGCTTGGCCCACTCCTGCGCTGGGGACTTGGTTGAGTGGCCTCGCCGGTGCCTTGCAGAAACAGGCAGTGTACCCCTTCCTGTTGCAGTTTGAACACTGCATTTCCCGGCAGGCTCCCGTGTGGTGGAAGTTGCATTTGTTGCACTTAGGCAAACTTCCAGTGTACTGCTTTACCGGAGCAGCAGCGGCAGGTGCTATCGCAGCATGAACTGCCACGACCTGCTGCTTTTTGGCAGCCTTCTTCTTCTTCTTGTCATCCCAGAACTTCCGCTTGGAATCAGCGGTTTTGGAAGGTTCTGAGATGGCTAGGGTTGTTGTTGCGACCGGGGTACGAACCCCATGGTCTATAAGCCGATGTGTCAATCACTTGGCACTATCGAATGTAGTGGGGTTTGAAGCTAAAACATTTCCCTGGAATGGAGGCACCAGCCCGCATATGTATCTTTCTATCTTCTTTCCCTCTGTATGATCCATGTTGGGACAGAGGGCCACCAGCTCACAGAACCTGGCGGTGTAGGAGACTATGTCGGAGCCTTTCATGGTTAGGCTCCATAGTTCCTCCTCCAGTTTTTGGATTTCGCACCTCGGGCAGTATTCTTCGATCATCAGCTCTTTCAGAGCTTCCCAGCCCATAACATTAGCCACCACTAGAGATAGTGACTTGACATGGCTATTCCACCATGTCAGGGCTTTTTCCTCAAAGGTGCAAGCAGCGAACTTGACCTTGCTCTCTTCTGGACAAGAGCAGATTTCGAAAACCGATTCGGTCTTCTCGAACCATTGTGAGAGGGCAATGACTCCGCCAGTCCCTCTAAAGGACTTGGGCTTGCAGTCAGTGAAGTCCTTATAGGAGCACTCTCTCAAGTGCACAGGAGCTTCACCATGAGTAGATTGAACAGGGGTCCTCCTCCCGTGGAAACAGAAGAATGATATTGTGCCATGGCTGTAGCCACAGCCGCAGCTACAGCAGCATTCAGAGCTGCCGTATCGATTTGAGGAGCAGGGGGTGTTGCAGTTATCGGAGGATCGCATCTCATTGATTGACGTGGAGGCATCTTTCAACTATAAGTTTACAAAGGTGAAGATATTGATAAGAATTTAATAGGAAAATTGATGAGAATGACTCATGGACTAACTCTCCATAGCCCAACAGCACAATTGAATAGCACGATTGAATGTAGATCTAGAACTAACAGATGATAGCATTTGGATAATAATTTCCATGAGATTAGATATCTGTCAATAATACTGGAATTACAGATGTAATAAGTTCGGGAAAAATGACCTAGAAGTAGGCCTTACATCAACCAATGATGGGAAAATTTTGACAGAACTACGACCTAATCAAGACCTAACAGGTCTAAGATTTACGAAGATAGGAAATTAGACTAGAGTTTTTACACAAACTAGGTTATATCCAAAAGAGAAGTCGAGGAGACTCTATCGGCGACGAGAACTACTAGAGTGAGTTCTTGAATCCGACAGAATGTGTTCTATGTCCCTTATGCGCCTTTCAGATCTTGCTTGCTGAGCTCGAAGTTCCCTGACTTCAGCTTGGGTTTTAGCGAGTTCCCTCTGCAGAGCTGCATTGCGGACCTGCGTCCTTTCATGAGCAGACTCTAGCTGGCGAATGTGGACCGTGTTAACGCCAGAGTTGGCGTCAATCTCCACGACTCGGTCAATAGTTGCTCGACCTTGCTCGGTGTTCCGAGAAATCCTTCGAACCATGACGGGTAGGACCCTGTCAGCTGAACCTCCCTCGGTGAGGTTGTAGAAGCTTCTGTCACCATTGTAGGTAATGGGTTGACCCTGTTCCTGACTCCATCTATTCAAGTTTGTGGCCCACAGAGGTGTGGGTCCTTGAAATGCTGGACGAGGGTTTGGGTTTGGGTCTTGAGCAGCTGGGGGTAGGTTGTTGACTTCAGGTTCTGAGTCAGAACCATCAGAAAAGCCCTCAGCTTGGTGATCATCCAAAGGAATTGGGTGATTATCTTCTGGCTCTTCTCCCAGCCATCCTACATTGTCGTGGTTGGGATAGTACGGGTCTCCGGGAAGATGGAATCCAGCCATTATATCTATGCGAGAAAAGGGATAGAGAAATAATTAATAGACGAACTAACTAGATAATTATAAGATGATCTTTATCAGTTACTTCAACATTTGCGTAGTGCATACCAGTCATATGTAACCAAGACAGGATAGACCTTCGAATAAGTGACCCTAACTCTAAGCCCACAACCAAACAAGGAACAGGAAGTAAAGCAAAGATCACAGATTCTAAGTCTATGACATCCTAGTTACATATAACCTTAGTGTATCCACTCTGCAACTATTGACATACAAATAAAGACCTTTTTAGTTCTCAGATAAGTAATTATAGTAACACAAAATACTCCTATAGTATTTTAAGTTTATGTTATGTTCTACTGTCCTCATTGTAGTAGTGTTGGTAAGTTTTTAGACTTGTTGCAACCTCACAACCACACTTAGGCACATGCTAGTTAATCCTAGGATAATATAGTTGATCAGGCTATATCTTCCCAGCTTTGACTATATGTCTCTAAGTCTACTTGTGCTGCCCAACAATCGTAATACTTTTGTTCTGTCCTAGTGACACTGATTTTTGTATGAATGCAGGCATGTATACTTAGTTAAATATTTTATTATTTAAAAGTATAAACTCTTTATCAGAGTATTTTAATCCCGCTGTGTTTATAGTTCGTATATCTTTCATGGGTTGATATACTCGATTCACTATAAACAATGCTCTGATACCAATCTGTCACACCCCAAAACCGGAACGGCGGAAACGTTTGAGGGTGGAGGATGTCATGTACCGTATCACAACAATGCAAAGTAGTAAACAAGCAACAACAACATCCACTGCATTAATAATATAATTTAATACAAGTGTGTTCTGTCAAGTTAACTAGACACCAAAAATATGAATCAAAATAAAAGATGAGTCTTGAACGAGCTCCATCTTCTCAAAACCTGGCACTGGTACCTGTCTACTGGTGACCTGAGAATACAAGTTATTTTGAAAGAGATTGTCAGCTTTAAAGCTGGTGAGATCATAAGTATATTAGTGTCTGTGTTTGTATGAAAGTGTTTGTAAGTATGTAATGTATAAGTTTGTAAAGGTTTGTAAATTGTTTGAACTCTCCTAGAAAACCCTATGTTTCCTACTAACAGTAGCCTTCTACCAAGGCATCTAGTGGTCGTGTGTGTGTCTCTTGTAAGAGTATGTATTTTCCCAAATCTGACTATCATTAACCGAAAAATAGTTTTTACATTACTGTTTATTATGTGAAGATCACAAAGTGAATGCAATGGGAAAATGAAATAGTACTGTAGTGTTGTATTAAGTAACTACCGCTGTACTAACTACCTTAAACCAATTGTTATTTAAAGTACCATGTGATCGGCCTGTACCATACTACTGACTATAAACACGACGATGTAAGACGTCGGAAGAAATGACGGTTGGCACCCGTAGACTTGCAAGTCCCACTGTAGCGAGCAGCAAGGTGTAGGATAGTCAATCCATTATAGATATATACACAAACTCAACACTCTCAATTTAAGGAGATTCTGGATACAAAACGGACCATGACAGGTGATGCCATGCCCCGTTACGTGGCTCACATAACTGTATTAGTGCACTTGTGTATGTATTGTATGTACTAGCTGTATTGTATGTTCTCTCTCTGTCTAGTATGTATGTATGTTCTCTCTGTATGGTATTGTTTGTTTCTCATCATAGTATTCTCTATCTGTATGTTATGTTCTCTCTGTATGGTATTGACTCATGTATGAACTGACTCATTTGTGTGTTTCACTGTTCTAGTAATAGTATTAGTATCTCCTTAAACTATACCTATTATAGCTTACTAGTAATGTTGTTTGAATGTATGAACATGTGTGTATACCTTTGCTACCCAAAGGTATTGAATAGAAAGAAGTAACCTTTTTTTACATCTATACACATATACATGATATATGACTAGTATTCAAACGACCTTCGGACAAACAACCGATACCCTAAGTCCACAACCAAACAAGGAATAGGAGGTAAGGTGAGCTATCAGTCCTAAGTCCTTTCAATCCTACTTATATAACTATATCTATATAGATACACATTTAACAGAATATAAGTTTAAAAGAGTTTAATAAAAGTATTTGACATGTAAAGAGTTTAATAAAACAGTTTGAAGTAGTTTGTTTGATAACACAGTTTTGAAAAGTAAGAAATCCACTTGTTTGGTAGTTAATCACATGTGATTGATATGATAACTATAATAGTTCAACTTCTATTCCCCCCCCCCCATAAAAGCATTTAAAATCATTTAAAAGGTTGATTAAGGGGTATGAACTCACCTGTAGTGAGTGGTTTGGATGAACGGATGGTATAGGATGCTAAGTGTCAAGTGAAGTCTTGAACACACACAAGGATCCTAGTTAACATATAATAACACATATATGTATCCAATTAGTCATTTAACAACTAATTAATCAAGTTAAGACGCCCTAGGACATGAAAAACACCTTGATTCAAGTGTTATAAGTACTAAGGATTGCATCTAAGGGTTGCAGGGCCTTGCATTTGAGTTTAGGGTCCAAGCGTAAACTCTTTTGGAGTTTACGGTTTTGGGACCAACTCTCATGGAGTTTACGGTCGTAAACCCATGAGTTTACGGCTGTAAACCCATGGTACTTCTACCATTTTGTGTTTTGAAGCTTTATAAGTCATAAACAAGCATCCTACTTCAAGTCTAAGCCTTAGGAAGTGATTGTGGCATCATTTCACCCCTTTGTAGAGTTTACGACCCATGGACCATTTCTCCATGAGTTTACGGCCGTAAACTCTAATGGTTCATGGTCTTTTTGATGTTTAAAGTCCTAAGCACATCAAGGATGGGATCTAGACTAGTATCCAAGGCTTGGTAAGGGACTAGGGTACACAATGGCCTTTCATTAGGGTTTACGGTCCAAGAACATGTTTGGACCGTAAACACCTTTGACCTTGTGATTCTTTGTATTTTCTAGATGATTAAGAAGTGTAACATGCCTTATAACAAGCCAAGGTAAGAGTACTTACTATGTAGAAGCTTGAAAGGTTGTTAAAAGTCCAAGAACACTAGTGTGTGTTCTTGGTGTTCTTGGTGAAACTAAGAACATTTGAAGATCTACACAAATGGAATGATTTCACAGATGGAATCATGTAAGATCACTAGATTAAGTAAGATATCAACTAATTAGGGCAAGAAACACTTACAAAGTTGAAGATCAAGAAGGAAAATCGGATGGTACTTGAGAGGATTTGAGTTCTAGTTCTTGAAGATGGTAAAAAAAAGTGTATCAAATGACTAAGTGTCATATTTATACTCCTTAGAGTTTACGGCCGTAAACACCATGTTTAGGCCGTAAACTCCAAACTCTTGGAGTTTTGGGACATTATTGGTGCACAATAAACCCTAGAGTATCCTCTCTCCTGTTATCTCTTGAAGTCCTAAGCTTTAAAACACTCAAACTGACTCCAAAAAGCTTAACAGTTAGCAGAAACAGTTCTGACTTCTATTGAAGAGAATGGTTGTACAGAATTGAAATTTCGGGTTGTCACATTCACCCTCACCTTCCACTGATTATGGTGATACTCTCGGTGGTGATAATGTTGAGTTTGACTCGACCTATTACAGTCCTTATCGACTTCCCTCTGACGAAGATGACGAGCTCCTGTCACCAGACAACAAGTGCAGAGTCTAGATGAAAAACTTGATCAACTGCTCGCCTCTACTAAGACATGCAATGATGTTGTGCTCAAGGCTTTTCTGGACACCGCTTTTGAGCAGTATATAGGAGCTATTGACAAATCAACACAGGCGGTTGAAGCATCAACATCTTCTTGCCAAAAGGCTACAACTACAGTTGCTGAACTTATTCACAGTTCCAAGATTTTTCTTGAATCTCTCAAGGTTCATGCTGATTCAAATGCCGCTAAAGTGAATGCTTCAGTTGACTCTTTATCAAAGTCACTTCAAGAGGAGCATGCCAAATTCGAGAATGTTCATCCTTCAATTCAAGCTGAGAACACTTCTCTTCTTAGCTCAGTGAATTCTCGCCTTGAAACACTCCATGCTGATTTGGTCAAGGAGAGCGCATTAAGGGAGGATCTTGCACGTCAAACCTCTACCATTGAAGTTCAGAAGGTTCAATTGGCTCAAGCTGAAAAGGAGATTTCATTGTTGAAGACTGAGCGTGCTATTTTCCGGAGTTGTGTTGGGGATGTTCAGAATATGCTAAAAGATGTTCTTAGTGCTCATGATCCGATTCTTACACTGACCATTCGGAATCATCTAACTTCCAAGCTTCTTCCTGCCCTTGCACTTTTACATGAAATGAAGGGTGTTTTGGAGCGGTTCGTACCTCCAAAACAAGGGGGAGAAGGTGCTCACACAACTCAACCGAAGGTCACTGTCAAAACAGAACCGAAAGGTAATGAAGCTTCGGGTTCTGGTAATCAAGATAAGAAGAAGGGACTTGCTGATGATAGTGATGAAGAAGAAACAATTGCTGAGGCCCTGAAACGAAAGAAGAGGGATAAGGAGTTAGATGAAACTCTTCGTATTGCAAAGGAAGCTGAAGAGAGGGAGCGAAAGGACAAGGAAAAGCAAGATGCCTTAATTTGCAAAAAGGCCTTGTTTCCTCCTTGGACCAGGGAGACGCTCATCAAAAAAGCGATAGAATGTCCAAGCATGTATTGGCTGGAACCTGTAGCTTCGTTTGATTGTGAGAATATGAGGGACTCACAGTTCGATATGCCTATAACACGAAAGGCATTTACTTTTCACTGCTTTGATTCAACTATTCAAGTTCCCTCCCCTCACCCTCAAGTTGATCGAGAACTTATCGATTTTTATCTCAAGTTCGGTCAGCCTCAGTACCTGACTTGGAGTGCACAGAAGATTATTACTGTCAAGGTGCTGAAACCTACGCCTGCAGGGAAGTTTATCAATGTTAATTTCAAGATAACCCGAGGTTCAGACAACTCGGTTTTTGTGATATCCCTGGCAGATCTTCCTAACTTAAATCCTCATGATTGGATCTTGTTGTTTAACATATTGCTCACTAATGCGAAGGAGTATGAGCCGATCCTAGATCATATGAAGAGGATGTTGGCTTCTTATGTCCATGAAGTTGCTTCAATGGATCAAGCGATTGCTAAAGTTTTGAAGAAGAAACCAACTGTAAAGCCAACTGCAAAACCTGGAGATGTGAACAAGATAAAGATGGGTCAAATTGATTCTAAACATCTCACAGTGATGTTCACAAGAGGCGAAGCTAACAGATTTCTTTTCGCTCTTGTTGATAAGCATCTGTTCTCAACGGACTGCTTGGAACATATAATTAGTATCATCCATCGATGCAAGCAGAACTCTGAGGCAAACAAGAAGAACTTCACAGACATGCTTCGGTGGTACATTACTTTTCGTCATCATCTATTGGCCATTATAACGAAGGTGTTCAAGACAGTTAAGAAGTCTTCTATAGCTCAACCGAACTGAGCTCTCGGCTCCATGGACGCAAAGGGGGAGATTGTTGAGTATTTTATGTTGCGTCATGGGCTTAGTTTTGTATATCCAGATTGGGCCTGTCCATCTGTGATTATAGATTAGGGTTAAGCTATAAATAGTTCATGCATGTATGCCTTAGATACGCTAGTAATTATTATCATTATTGCTTTTGTAACCCTGAACACCTCTACAGTCGAAGTTCTTAATCGAGCTCTTTTGAGGTGTTAAAGCTTAATCATTCGACATCAGTTAAACCATTATTGTATTCTTCATTACGTCGTTTACTTTTTTTTTGCTTAGAATCTATCGATCCTACTAGATCTTTGATCTAACATGTGACAAAGTCGAATTTGCGTTTAAAGCGATAAAACCAGGTGAACCATGAGAAATCTTCAACAAAGATGACATAATAAGCATAACCATCAGTAGATAAAATGGGTGTGGGTCCCCATAAATCACAATGTATCATATCCAAAACATGCAAAGAGAATTTTTCATTAATAAGAAACAGTAGTTTATGACTCTAGTCCACATGAATAGGAAATACTAGGTTTTTGCAAAATAGAAGTAACAAACAAATGACCAAATTTATGTAATAATGAAATAGTAGAAAAACGACACATGTCCTAAACGATTATGCTAGATCTCATATGATGCATGTAGTCTGGTGGAATATCGTCGAGCAACCAAAGGTTTATGAACATGCTCAAGTACATAGAGTCCACTCTCAACCTTGCACCTTGCTAGCACCTCCTTGGTTAGTCATTTCTGAATGGAAAATTTATGCTTAGAAAATAACATATCAACTAGAGAATCAAAGGTTAGTTTGCTTATAGAAAGAAGATTCTTGGTTAATTTAGGGACAACATAAACATATGCTAAGTTGATGTCTTTGGTAAGATATGTGTTACAAATATGAGAGATGTTGAGAATATCACCATTTCCAAAAACGACATGCTTTTTCCAGTGTATGGAGATGGGGAGGTGGGATTGGCAGTCGATGGTGTCATGTGTGTAGAAGCGCCAGATTCAACATGCCAACCTGAAGAAGTATCATTTGTGTTGCATTTGGTAGCAAAGGAATGTACCAAATTTGCATCAAGAGATGGTCCTCGTTGGGAAAAGGTGGAGAGATCTGGGCATTATGTCGCATAATGCCCGTCTTTTCTACATAGTCGGTACTTGGTTGATTGAATGTCATGACCCCGACCACCAGAGCGACCTCTAAGACCCCCTCAAGTGTAAGATCCATGTCACACCCCCGAACCGAAGAAACGGCGGAAACGTCTGGGGGTTTGGGTGAGTTCATCTTGTAATACCATCACAGTGTATATAATTGAATCAAGACAACATCATCATCACACATACAAGAATACAACTGTCATTGTTTACATCAGTGTTTTGATTTACAAAGTTACATTCCCGAAATATAAGTGTACGATGATAGCAAAAATACATCATAAATCCATGAGTTCTTGAAGACCAACCTGCTTAACGATTTCCTGAGAATACAAGTTATTTTGAAAATGGTCAACATATATAATGTTGGTGACTTCATAAGCATATTTGTATGAAAAGTTTGTATCACTTTGTAAACACCAGAAAATCCGATACTTTCTGTAAAATAAATAAATGGTTTGAATGCTTTGTATCAAAATATGTATTAATGCATGTGTATTTCTGTTTTGAAAATGTATAAAGAGTGTATTCCAGCAATCCTATGTATTCTGTTGTAAATAGAAGGTAATTGTATAATGTAAGGTTTCCCAGAAAATCCGATATTTTCTGCTTGTAAAACTGTTGTGGTCTGAAACGCAAAGACCGTAAAATGGTGTTTGTATAGTATTGTAACTGCATAAATGTATATGCATTCCGTAAATTTTACAGTGGATTTAATTTCTATGTAAGTCGTTATAACCATGCTTGATATGACGGAATTGCCTGTCATGGCGTTTTTCAGGCGTCGACTTGTTTAAGGTAAGACATTTGTCAACCTAGACTGGCCTAGTCTAGCTGTAGCGAACAGCTCAGGTGCGGGGCTGTCAACCCCTAGATCTATACACAAACTCTCGCTTTCCCTCCAGGAGACTCTGGTTATAACTACAGGATTGAAGCTTGTACAGTAGGTAGGTACGAATGAAAGAGCGTCTCACTAGAATCTTAACTACGTTTACACGAATAGTGTATCATATTGTTTACCGTTTCAAATTAATGTTTTCATGTATGTATTTAGGTTATAAGGTCCAATAAACATGAAATGAATATACAAGACCTATCTAGCATGTAAATGGGTCACTAAGGCCTAATGACGTGTGGTCAAAGTATCAGGCCAAATAAGCATGTAAATGGACCACTAAGGCCCAATAAACATGTGATGTATATTCCAGGCCCAATAAGCATGTAAATGGACCACTAAGGCCCAATAAACATTTAATGTATATTCCAGGCCCAACAAGCATGTAAATGGACCACTAAGACCCAATAAACATATAATGTATATTCCAGGCCCAACAAGCATGTAAATGGATCACTAAGCTCCAATAAACATGTAATGTATATTCCAGGCCCAATAAAAGTGAAAATGACGTATTTAGTCTGTTTGATATTACGTTGTTTGTTTTAGCTCAATTGTTTGCCAAAATGACATAAAAGGTCCACTTTTTGTAATTATGACATTTTGGCCCATTAAGCCGTAAATTTACAATTAAGGTACATTTTTGGTAAAAATGACACTTTAGGTCCCTTACGAACAAAAGTTTACATTTAAGGGCTTATTTTAAATAAAATATTTTAAGTCCATTTTTGTTAGAATTAACATTTTCGGCCCAATTTTGATGAAAATTGACATTTGCGGCCCAAATGTATAGAAGTTTAACCTTTTCGGCCCAAGTTTAATAAAATTTACATTTTCAGCCCATTTAACCGAAAATTTACCTTTTTGGCTCAAATTTCTTTAATATGAAATTTTAACCCACAAAAGTCAAAAGTTTACAAATTTAGCCCATGAAACCGTGAAGGCCCAACTTTAAGCTCATTTTGCGAAAATTAACACTTTTGGCCCTTTTAAAACCATAAATATCTTTAAGACCCATTTTTATATAAAAATGACTCATTTGGTCCTTAAAAAACCGTGAATGTCCTAAAGACTTCACCTTTTTGTTTATTTGTAAAATATGGCCCCTTAAACGATTTTGGATTGTTTTCTACTATATCATAACATGTTTTAAACTTTCCATTTTCATAGCAAGTTGCATGTAATGATTTAGTTTGCAAATATCACCAAGTTTTGTTAGCAATTTCGAGTTTCATGAGGTTTTAGCACATAATCACAACATATAACATGGAAAAACACACATATACATACATAAACACATAGATCTAACACAAAACAACTTGTATCCTCCCCCAAAAACAATATAAAACCGAAAACAAGGGGTATGAACTCACTTTGGTTGTTGGATTCAGTTTTTGAAGAAGTGAAGAAGATGTTTTCGACCTAGTTGCTTCTTGCAAAGATCGGTTCCTTGAGAGTTCTAGGAGCATAGATCACGAAAACATGTGTGTATGAGGAATGATTTAGCTTAAATGGATGGTAATAAACCTTGAGTTTGGTTAAAACTTACCAAGAATGGTTGAGCTTTGATGAAGTGTTCTTGAACACCCACACAAACACACACAAAAATTGGAAGAATGGAGGGAGGTATTTCTTGTGCTAGAGAGGAAATTTTGATGAGAGAATATTGTGTTTGAATGAAGTATTTTGGTGGTGGTGGTGGCTCTTATGGCCGTAAGTGAGAAGAGAAGAGAGAGAGAGAGAGAGAGAGAGAGAGAGAGATACTAATCTTGTTATTTGTGGGGTAATTACCTTGCCTAGAAACATGAGATTTCCCCATGGATACATGAAGGTTAAACATGTGTTGTCATGAACATGTTTAATCTTCCTCCATCGTTTTTTTATATCACAAACCAAGAATGGGAGGGAAAGAAACAAAAATATGGACCTTGGGCTTGTTCTTGCGTTGGCCCATTAGGGAGTTTTGATCCATGTGGGCCCACATACGTGTTTACGGCCCAACATGACAAAAAGAATGGGTTTTCGGCCCATTGAGGTTCAAGAAAATTGTTTACAGCCCAATAAGGCCCATGAAAACAAAGTGACACATTTTAGGCCCAATAAGGCCCATGAAAAGTCTTATGGCCCAAAATGTTATAGTTTAATGAATGTGGGTCCAACTAGGGCCCAAGAAGTATTTTAGACCAAAATAATCAAGTTGTGGGTTTATTGGCCCACTAGGCCCAATAAATGATTCCTGGCCCAATAAATATTTGAACCGGGAAATTAGGGTTACAACCCCAAAGTAGAGTGTACGAAATGTATCGAATTAGGTTTAGGGCTTCACGAGTGAGTTTTGATTCGAATAGTTGTTTTTGAAATGAATAACATGTATAGCATCAATCTTAAAGTTACAAGATACATCAAGAGTTGATCATACATAGATAGAATTTCCTAGCCAAAAATGCTAGTTGTGACATCATCCCCCCGTTAGAGGGAATTTTGTCCCGAAATTCTTTTGAAAGTTGTTCTTAGGAACTAGAGAAAATGTAAGGGTACTTTTACACCATTTGGTCTTCACGTTCCCATGTTAATTCCGGTCCGTGCTTTGTGTTCCATCGAACCTTCACAATCGGAATGCGGCTTTGTTTTGTACGCTTCGCTTCCCTGTCAATTATCTCAACCGGCTCTTTGACGAACAGGAGATTCTCGTTTACTCCGATCTCATCAAGAGGAACGACGAGGGTTTCATCTGATAAGCACTTTTTTCAGATTTGACACGTGGAACACGGGGTGTACGTTGTTGAGCTCCGCAGGTAAGTGTAGCTTATAAGCCACCGGACCAATCCGGGCAAGAATCTCGAACGGTTCGATCTATCGTGGGTTTAGTTTTCCTCGCCTCCCAAAACAGATCATCCCTTTCCATGGAGAGACCTTCAAGAGCACCCGGTCTCCGACTTGAAACTCCAGAGGCTTTCGTCGTTTATCAGCATAGCTCTTTTGTCGGTCTCGCGATGCTTGGAGTCGTGCCTTGATTTGAATTATTCTTTCCGTCGTTTCCCGAATGGTCTCGGGTCCTGTAAGAGTGTTGTTCGGTGTTTGTCCTTTTGCCAGCTGGGTGTCTCCCACCTCAGCCCATCAAAGAGGTGATCTGCATTTGCGACCATACAAAGCCTCAAAATGAGCAACCTTAATGCTCGTGTGATAGCTGTTATTGTACGAGAACTCAATTAAGGGCAAGTGGGTATCCCATGCCCTGCCAAAATCAATCACACAGGCTCGGAGCATATGTTCAAGCGTTTGAATGGTTCGCTCGCTTTGGCCGTCGGTTTGAGGGTGGTAGGCAGTGCTCATATCTAGTTGTGTTCCCATAGCTTTCTGGAGTGACTGACAAAATTGTGAAGTAAATCTACTATCTCGATCTGAGATAATAGATATTGGCACCCCATGGAGTCTGACAATTTCTTTTATATAGATTCGTGTTAACCTCTCCATTTTGTACGTCTCCTTTATTGGTAGGAAATGGGCGGATTTAGTTAACCTATCGACAATCACCCAGATAGCATCCAATACATCCACTGTCTTAGGTAATTTGGTTATGAAATCCATGGTAATCCTTTCCCATTTCCACTCGGGTATGACTGGCTGTTGTAACAATCCCGAGGGCTTTTGATATTCCACTTTCACCTTGGCACAAGTGAGGCACTTGCCCATGTAAGTGGCAATATCTGCTTTCCTGTTCGGCCACCAATAATGATGTTTAATGTCCAGGTACATCTTATCAGAACCTGGATGGACGGAGTATCGTGTTTTGTGCGCTTCGTTCATGACTACATCCCCAAATACTCCAAATTTTGGGATCCAGACACGTTCCATGAATTAATAAGTTTCATCTCCTTTAACTTCCAGATTCTTATCCATTCCGCGTAGTGCTTCATTTGCGGCATTCTCCGGCTTCAATGCCTCTAATTGAGCTTCCTTGATTTGTGAAGTTAGGTGAGAGTGGATGGTTATTGACAATGTTTTCACCCAGCGACCCGAGTATTCTTTCCTGCTCAGAGCATCGGCTACCACGTTAGCATTGTCTGGTTGGTACTTGATCTCGCATTCATAATCATTTAGTAGTTCAACCCTCCTTCGCTGCCTCATGTTCAGCTCCTTTTGATTTAAAATGTGTTGGAGGCTTTTGTGGTCAGTGAAGATGGTGCACTTTGTACCATAAAGGTAGTGCCTCCAAATCTTTAGGGCGAAGACCACGGCTCCCAGCTCGAGATCATGGGTGGTGTAATTTACTTCATGTGTCTTCAATTTCCTGGACGCGTAATCTATCACTTTTCCACGCTGCATTAGAACACAGCCTAACCCTTGATTCGAAGCGTCGCAATATACTACGAAGTCTTCGGTTCCCTCTGGTAAAGATAGCACGGGAGCACTACAGAGGGCTCGCTTCAAGGTTTGGAAAGCAGCTTCTTGCTTGTCCGTCCAGTTGAAGGGTACGCCTTTTTGTGTTAGAGTGGTGAGGGGCTTGGCTATCTTGGAGAAGTTCTGAATAAACCTTCGGTAGTAGCCTGCGAGACCCAAAAATTGTCGGATTTTTGTTGGTGTTTTCGGAATCGTCCATCCTTCAATAGCCTTGATCTTGGAAGGATCCACATGAATTCCTTCCTCACTGACTACATGGCCCAAGAAGTTTACACTGCAAATCCAGAACTCGCATTTGGAGAGTTTTGCATATAGCTTTTCAGCTCTCAGAGTTTCCATATATGGAGGTGCTGACCGTGCTCCTCCTTACTTCGAGAGTATATGAGTATATCATCAATGAAGACGATTACAAAATTATCGAGGAATGGGCGGCAGACTAGATTCATGAGGTCCATAAATGTTGCGGGGGCATTTGTCAGACCGAAGGGCATAACGACGAATTCGTAATGGCCGTATCGGGTTCGGAAAGCAGTTTTTGGAATATCCTCTTCTCGGAATCGAAGTTGATGATAACCGGATCTTAGATCTATTTTAGAGAAATAACTAGCTCCTTGAAGCTGGTTAAATAGATCATCAATCCGAGAGAGTGGGTATCGGTTTTTGATGGTGAGTTTGTTCAACTCCCGATAGTCGATGCACATTCTGAAGGATCCATCCTTCTTCTTGACAAACAAGACCGGAGCTCCCCAGGGTGAGAAGCTTGGCCTGATGAATCCTTTGTTCAGAAGCTCGCTTAATTGACTGGATAGCTCCTGTATTTTGGCGGGAGCTAACCTGTAGTTTGATTTGGCAATTAATGTGGCTCCAGGTATTAGGTCGATTCGAAATTCAACCTGTCTTTCTGGGGGTATTCCCGGAAGGTCTTCAGGAAATACGTCCGGAAAGTCACATGCCACTAGGAATGTTTATTTATTCCTTTGCTTGATCCACAATGTGAGCGAGGAAGGCATATTTTTCTTGTGCATGCATTTTTGTGCATTGATGCACGAGATAAGACGGAGATTGGCGACAAGTTTATCAGTGTAGATTATTAGGGTTTCGTGATTGGGGAGGTGAAGGCGAACGGCCTTCTCGTGGCACATAATGTCAACATGGTGAGGGCTTAACCAATCCATGCCTATAATCACATCAAAGCTCCTAATATCTACTGGCATCAAGTTGATTGGGAATAAATGATTATTTAACGTAAGAGTGCACCCTATGTATATATCTTTTGTTGTTTCTGTTTTCCCATTAGCCATCTCCACCGTGAAGGCTTCGCTTAGCTTATGGGGTTGTTGGTTTAGTAAGTGTTTGAATTTATTACTCACGAAACTCTGCTCAGCCCCACTATCAAATAGAATGCATGCGTAATTGTTGTTGAGGGGAAACGTACCAGTAAAAACCGTCGGGTCTTGAGCTGCCTCTCCTTGACCCAAATTCAGGACCCTGCCCGATCCTCCTGCTCCTTGGTTGTAGGCTTTGGGGCAATTTTGTCTAAAATGGCCAGTTCCTCCACACCCATAACAAGTATGAATGGCCCCGACGTTATTGTTGTTGTTGTTGTTGTTGTTGTTGTTGTTGTTCTTGTTGTTTGGCTGTTGGTTCTGTTGGGGTTGAGATCTGCAGTACCGGGCGGTGTCCCCCTTGCAGTTGCAATTGGTACACTGCAGGTCTCTGCACTCGCCATTGTGGTGGTAGTTGCATTTGTTACACTTTGGTAAGGTTCCATAGTAAGGCTTGGTAGTTGTTTGCGCATATGAGGCTGGAGCAGCTGGTGCTGGCGCAACTTGGGCGGTAGCAGCGTGGACTGCTACAGTTTTCTGATTTTTAGAGGATTCCTTGTTCTGTCGCCCCTTTCGTTTGTTGTCCCTATTTTTCTTGTTATTCCCTTCCTTCTTGGTCTCAGTCTCAGCAGTTTTGGCTCCTTTCTTGTTGTGATGGTCGTAATGCTTCTTAGCTAGCCTTTTAGCACTGTCATAAGTCTCAGGATTTGCTGCTATTATATTTCCTTGGATTAGAGAAGTTAATCCCCAAATGAACCGCTCGATCTTCTTCCTTTCTGACGTGATCATACCCGGGCACAGAAGTGGGAATTCACTGAATCTTGAGATGTAAGCATCGATGTCTGAGTTTTGTACTGTAAGGTTCCATAGCTCCTGCTCCAGTTTCTATACTTCCCCATGGGAACAATACTCTGCCATCAACATTTCCTTGAGCCCCCCCCCCCCCCCCGCCCCCATGGCATGGAATTTGCCAATGGAAGTGTCATAGCCTCCACATGACCATTCCACCACGAGAGCGCTTGTTTGACAAACGTGCAAGCTGCAAATTTCACCTTGCATTCTTCTGGACATCCGCAGATCTGAAAAACTGACTCGATCTTTTCTATCCATCGCTTAAAAGTTATTACACCTCCAGTCCCATTGAACGTTAGAGGTTTGGCACTTGAGAAGTCCTTGTAGGTACAGACTTTTGTAGGACCTTGTTTCATTCCTTGGTTCGAGCTTCCAGTTCCTTGACCGTTACCGCCACCATTGTTCCCAGTTTGGATGTGTGCCAAGGCTGTTGTGACTACAGCCAAGACTGCTGCTTGGAAAGCAGCAGAGTTCACCTCTGGCGGAGGCGGTGGTGGTGGTGGTGCCGTATTTTTGTGCCTACGAATGTACGTTCGAGGAATTTTCTATCATGGAACATAAAGATGGTGAGTACATAGTGGTTTGTGGTTTCGTGTTCCTTTGGTATATAATGTTTTCAATGGTTCGGTTGTGCATATAAGTGAATTCATGCAATATCATGAAATAAGGAAAATAGAACACATAACAGATAACAACATCACAAATAAAACATAACTGCTTCATTAACGATATAATATTCGTAGTACAGAGCATGAAAAAATGCCTTTTAAAAAGGCATACAGTATATAGAGAAAATATGATCCGACAGCATAACGGCTTTATGAGTAGTGTAATCACTTAAACATAAAACCAGTCCTACATACAGTAGTACATAAAAGAGAATCATAACAATAGTGAGGAGGGGTGGAGCTGATCCTAGTCGCAACGGGAAGTGTCTGGTGGTGGTGCTCAGATGTCGAAATAACACACCAAACGGTCAGCCAATTCACTCATCTCCCGAGTAATTTCGTCTCTCTCTTGCTCCGCCCGAACTGCTCTCGCTTCTGATGCAAAAAGTTGTTGCCTGAGAATGGCAAATTCCTCCTCCAAGGAGCGCGTCCGGTCTGTGGGGTCCTCTCGTGCTATGTGTGAATCTAGTATCATCTGTAAAGGGTGGGATTCACTAGGGACTTCCCCAATGCCCTCTACCTCTTCAGTATCCTCATCGGATCCCTCGTCTTCGTAATCTGTCTCTAGATACTCCTCAGGTCCTATCCCTGGATCTGCCTCTTGAACCATTTCAGGTTCCTCCTCCATCCACCCGTGGGCCACCAAGGCCTAATAGTAAAGGTCACCTTGCTGGTATTCGGCCATGATATTTGCGCGAGAAGTGGAGGTGTGTAAGGGGGTGTGTGTAGATAGCATTTTAAAGTAGTCCTATAGTAATTTAATTGTTTATGTTTAAGTTATCAAAACTTTTTGGATACGAGGTAGGTAAGTTTCTAGATTCATTGCCCATCACGATCACTCCCACACACATGTTGGTCGTATTTTGAATAAATATAGTTGATCAAGCTATATTTTTCCCAATACGACTACATAACTGTCCGGGTTTAACCACGATGTTCAACTCCTCCAAAGACTTTTATTGTTATTATAATGATGAACACATAGGTATGTATTTTATTTATTTTGTTTAGATTAGTTTAGTCCCAATGTATTTATAGTTGCATATATTGTATAATTAGATATGTCAATTCACTATAAACACTGCTCTGATATCAATATATCACACCCCCGAACCGAAGAAACGGCGGAAACGTCCGGGGGTTTGGGTGACTTCATCTCATAATACCATCACAGTGTATATAATTGAATCAAGACAACATCATCACCACACATATAATAATACAACCGTCATTGTTTACATCAATGTTTTGATTTACAAAGTTACATTCCCAAAATATAAGTGTACGATGATAGCAAAAATACATCAAAAATCCATGAGTTCTTGAAGGCCAACCTGCGTAACGATTTCCTGAGAATACAAGTTATTTTGAAAATGGTCAACATATATAATGTTGGTGACTTCATAAGCATATTTGTATGAAAAGTTTGTATCACTTTGTAAACACCAGAAAATCCGATATTTTCTGTAAAAGAAATAAATGGTTTGAACGCTTTGTATCAAATCTTGTATTAATGCATGTGTATTTCTATTTTGAAAATGTATAAAGAGTGTATTCCAGCAATCCTATGTATTCTGTTGTAAATAGAAGGTAATTGTATAATGTAAGTTTTCCCAGAAAATCCAATATTTTCTTCTTGTAAAAGTGTTGTGGTCTTAAATCCAAAGACCGTAAAATGGTGTTTGTATAGTATTGTAACTGCAGAAATGTATATGTATTCCATATATTTTACAGTGGATTTAATTTCTATGTGAGTCGTTATAACCATGCTTGATATGACAGAATTGCCTGTCATGACGTTTTTTGTGACAACCCGAAATTTCTATTATGTACAACCACTCACTTCAATAGAAGTCAGAATTGTTTCTGCTAACTTTTAAGCTTTTTGGAGTCAGTTTGAGTGTTTTAAAGCTTAGTACTTCAGGAGATAACTGGAGAGAGGATACCCTAGGGTTTATTGTGCATTTTACGGCCGATTTTCGGCCGTCAACATGGTGTTTACGGCGGTAAACTCTAAGCAGTATAAATATGACACTTAGTCATTTTTATCACTTTTTCACATTTTCAAGACTAGAACATCAAAATCCTCTCAAGTATCATCCGATTTTCCTTCTTGATCTTCAACTTTGTAAGTGTTTATTGCCTTAATTAGTTGATATCTTCCTTAATCTAGTGATCTTACATGATTTCATCCATGAAATCATTCCATTTGTGTAGATCTTCAAGTGTTCTTCATTCCACCAAGAACACACACTAGTGTTCTTGGACTTTAAACACCCTTACAAGCTCCTATATTGTACGTACTATTACCCTAGTGTGTTGTAAGGCTTGTTACACTTTTTAATCAACTAGAAAACACAAAGAAACACAAGATCAAAGGTGTTTACGGTCAAGACATGTTCTTGGACCGTAAACCCTAATGAAAGGGCCATTGTGAGCCCTAGTCCCTTACTAAGCCTTGGATACTAGTCTAGATCAGATCCTTGTAGTGTTTAGGACCTTAAACATCACAAAGATCAATAACCATTAGAGTTTACAGCCGTAAACTCATGGAGAAATGGTCCATGGGCCGTAAACTCTATAAGTTGAAGCAATGGTGCCACAATCACTTCCTAAGGCCTAGACTTGAAGTTAGGATACTTCTTTATAACTTATAAGACCACAAAACACCAAATGGTAGAAATTAGCATGGGTTTACGGCCGTAAACCCATTGGGACCATAAACCCAAAACCGTGAACTCCAAAAGAGTTTACCCTTGGACCTTAAACTCAAAAGCAAGGCCCTACAACCCTTAGATGCAATCCCTGGTACTTATAGCACTTGAATTTTTCATGTCCTACGATGTCTTAACTTGGTTAATTAGTTGTTTAATGACTAATTGGATACATATATGTGTTATTATATGTTAACTAGGATCCTTGTGTGTGCTCAAGCCTTCACTTGACACTTAGCATCCTATAACATCCGTTCATCCAAACCACTCACTACAGGTGAGTTCATACCCCTTAATCAACCTTTTAAATGATTTTAAATGATTTTATGGGGGGGGGATCACAAGTTGAACTATTATAGTTATTATATCAATCACATGTGATTAACAACTACCAAACAAGTGTATTTCTTAGTTTTCAAACTTTGTTAACAAACAAACTACTTCAAATTGTTTTACAAACTCTTTTACATGTCAAATACTTTTATTAAACTCTTTTAAACTTATATTATGTTAAATGTGTATCTATATAGATATAGTTATATAAGTAGGATTGAAAGGACTTAGGACTAATAGCTCACCTTACCTCCTGTTCCTTGTTTGGTTGTGGACTTAGGGTATCAGTTGTTTGTCCGAACGTCGTTTAAATCCTAGTTATATATTATGTATATGTATATAGATATAAAAGTTCCTTCTTTCTATTCAATACCTTTGGGTAGCAAAGGTATACAAACATGTTCATACATACAAACAATACTACTAGTAAACTACAATAGGTGTAGTTTAGGAAGTTACTAATACTATTACTAGAACAATGAAACATACAATGAGTCAGTTCATACAAGAGAACACACTATTATGAGAAACAGAGAGAACATACATACATACTAGACAGAGAGAGAACACACAATACATATACAAGAACACTACTACAGTTATGTAAGCCACGTAACGGGGTATGGCATCACCTGTCATGGATCGTTTTGTATCCAGAATCTCCTTCAGTGGAGAGCGTTGAGTTTGTGTATAGATCTATACTGGATTGACTATCCTACACCTTGCTGCTCGCTACAGTGGGACTTGCAAGTCTACGGGTGCCAAACGTCATTTTTTCCGACGTCTTACATCGTCGTGTTTCTAGTCGGTAGTATGGTACAGGCCGATCACATGGTACTTTAAATAACAATTGGTTTAAGGTAGTTAGTACAGCAGTAGTTACTTAATACAACACTACAGTAATATTTTATTTTCCCATTGCATTCACTTTGTGATCTTCACACAATGAACGGTAATGTAAAAACTATATTTTTGGTTAATGATAGTTATATTTGGGAAAATACATACTCTTACAAGAGTCTTACATACAAAAAGTTGATGCCTTGCTAGAAGGCTACTTTTAGTAGAAAACATAGGGTTTTCTAGGAGAGTTCAAATACTTACTAACCTTTACAAACATTTACAAACTTGTACATCACATACTTACAAACACTTTCATACAAACACATACACTAAAATACTTATGATCTCACCAGCTTTAAAGCTGATAAACTCTTTCAAAATAACTTGTATTCTGAGGTCACCAGTAGACAGGTACCGGTGCCAGGTTTTGAGAAGATGGAGCTCGTTCAAGACTCATCTTTTATTTTGATTCATATTTTTGGTGTCTATTAACTTGACAGAACACACTTGTATTAAATTATATTATTAATGCAATGGATGATGTTGTTGCTTGTTTACTACTATTCATTGTTGTGATACTGAACATTACGTACTCCACCCCCGAACGATTTCGCCGTTCCTTTTTTGGGGTGTGACAGATTGGTATCAGAGCATTGTTTATAGTGAATCGAGTATATCAACCCATAAAAGATATACAAACTATAAACACAACAAGATTAAAATACTCTGACCAAGAGTTTATACTTTTAAATAATAAAATATTTAACCAAGTATACATACCTGCATTCATACTAAAATCAGTTTCACTAGGACAGAACAAAAGTATTACGATTGTTGGACAACACAATCAGACTTAGAAACATATAGTCAACCCTGGGAAGATAAGCCTGATCAACTATATTATCCGAGGAGTGACTAGCATGTGCCTAAGGGTGGTTGTGAGGTTGCAACAAGCCTAAAAACTTACCAACACTACTACAATGAGAATAGTAGAACAGAACATAAACTTAAAATACTATAGGAGTATTTTGTGTTACTACAATTACTTATCTGAGAATTAAAGGTTTTTATTAGTAGGTCAATAATTGCTAAGTGGATACACTAAGGTTATATGTGACTAGGATGTCATAGACTTAGAATCTGTGATCTTTGCTTTTCTTCCTGTTCCTTGTTTGGTTGTGGATTTGGAGTTAGGATCACTTATTCGAAGGTCTATCCTATTTTGCTTTCATATAACTGGTATGCATTAAGCAAGTATTGAATTAACTAATAAAGATCATCTTATAAATTATCTAGTTAGTTCGTCTATTAATTATTTCTTTACCCCTTTTCTCGCATAGATATCATGGCTGGATTCCATCTTCCCGGAGACCCGTACTATCCCAACAACGGCAATGCTGGATGGCTTGGAGAAGAGCCAGAAGATGATCACCTGATCCCTTTGGATGATCACCAAGTTGAAGGTTTTTCTGATGGTTCTGACTCAGAACCTGAAGTCAACAACCTACCCCCAGCTGCTCAAGACCCAAACCCGAACCCTCGTCCAACATTTCAAGGACCCACACCTCTGTGGGCCACAAACTTGAATAGATGGAGTCAAGAACAGGGTCAACTCATTCCCTACAATGGAGACAGAAGCTTTTACAACCTCACCGAGGGAGGTTCAGCTGATTGTGTCCTGCCCATCATGGTCCGAAGGATTTCTCGGAACACCGAGCAAGGTCGAGCAACTATCGACCGAGTGTTGGAGATTGACGCCAACTCTGGCGTTAACACGGTCCGCATTCGCCAACTCGAGGTAGCTATGGAAAGGGCTAGGATAACCAATGGGACTCTGTAGCAACAGCTAACTACATCCCAAGCTGAAGTTAGGGAACTTCGGGCTAGGCAGTCAATGTATGAAAGGCGCATGCGAGACATAGAGCGTCGTCTGCCTGAATCAAGAACTCACTCTAGTAGTTCTCGTCGCCGCTAGAGTCTCCTCGACTTCTCTTTTGGATATAACTTAATTTATGTAAAAACTCTAGTCTAATTTCCTACCTTCGTTAGAACTTGGACCTGTTAGGTCTTGATTAGGTCGTAGATCTGTCAAAATTTTCCCATCTTGGTTTGATGTAAGACCTACTTCTAGGTCATTTTTTTCCGAACTTGTTACATCTGTAATACCAGTATTATTGACAGATATCTAATCTCATGGAAATTATTATCCAAATGTTATCATCTGTTAGTACTAGATCTACATTTAATCATGTTGTTCAATTGTGCTGTTGGAGTATGGAGAGTTAGTCCATGAGGCATTCACATCAAATTCTCCCTATTAAATTCTTATCAATATCTTCATCTTTGTAAACTTATAGTTGAAAGATGCCTCCACGTCGATCAATGAGATGCGATCCTCCGATAACTGCAACACCACCTGCTCCTCAAATCGATACGGCAGCTCTAAATGTTGCAGTAGCTGCGGCTATGGCAACAGCCATGGCTCAATATCATTCTTCTGGTTCCACTGGAGGAGGAACCCCTGTTCAATCTACTCATGGTGAAATCCATGTGCGCTTGAGAGAGTGCTCCTACAAGGACTTCACTAGCTGCAAGCCACTGTCCTTTAAAGGGACTGGCGGAGTCATTGCCCTCTCGCAATGGTTCGAAAAGACAGAGTCGATCTTTGAGATTTGCTCATGCTCGGAGGGAAGCAAAGTCAAATTTGCCGCATGCACCTTCGAGGCAAAAGCCTTGACATGGTGGAATAGCCATGTCAAGTCACTATCTCTCATAGTGGCTAATGCTATGGGCTGGGAAGCTCTTAAAGAGCTTATGATTGAAGAGTACTGCCCGAGGGGCGAAATCCAAAAGCTGGAGCAGGAACTGTGGAGTCTAACCATGAAAGGCTCCGACATAGTCTCCTACACCGCCAGGTTCTGTGAACTGGTGGCCCTCTGTCCCAGCATGGTTCATACAGAGGGAAAGAAGATAGAGAGATACATATGGGGGTTGGTGCCTCCATTTCAGGGGAATGTGTTAGCTTCAAACCCTACTACATTCGATAGTGCCAAGCGGTTGGCACAGCGGCTCATTGACCATGGGGTTCGTACCCCGGCCGCAACAACAATCCTGGCCATCTCAGAACCCGCCAAAACCGTTGACTACAAGCAGAAGTTCTGGGATGACAAAAAGAAGAAGAAGGCTGGCAAAAAGCAGTAGGTCATGGCAGTTCATGCTGCGATAGCACCTGCCGCTGCTGCTCCGGTAAGGCAGTATGCTGGAAGTTTGCCTAAGTGCAACCAGTGCAACTTCCACCACATTGGAGCCTGTCGTGAAATGCAGTGCTCTAACTGCAGCAGGAAGGGGCACACTGCCCGCTTCAGCAAGGCTCCAGCAAGACCAATCACCCAAGTCCCCGGCGCTGGTGTGGGCCAAGCTTGCTACGGTTGTGGCGAGGTGGGCCACTACAAGAGGAACTGCCCAAAGGCAGGGAATGCCGGTGGAGTGGGAAGGGTACTAGCCATAGGCCACGAGGAGGCGGTTTCCGACCCCACAGTGGTCACTGGTACGTTTCTCCTCGATAACTCTTATGCATGTATACTGTTTGATAGTGGAGCGGAGAGGAGTTTCGTGAACCAAAACTTTGCTCATTTACTTAAGCAAAAATCACGAGCACTTAAAGAACCGTTCACTATAGAAATGGCTAATGGAAAGACGGAGAGCACTAGCAGTATATTCATAGGGTGTACCCTAACTCTAGATAGCCATTCATTTTCGATCGACCTCATGCCGGTCTCAATTAAAAGTTTCGACGTCATTATCGACATGGATTGGTTGAGTCTTCATCATGCCGACATCATGTGTTATGAAAAGGTTGTTCGCCTTAATCTGCCGTCAGGCGAAACTCTAGTAGTTTATGGCGACAAACCTGGCACGAACCTGCGTATCATCTCGAGCATTCAAGCTCAGAAATTCTTGCGAAAGGAATGTCGCGCATTCCTTGCTCATGTGGTAGATGTGAGCCAAGAAACGAAAGACATTCAGAACATTCCAGTAGTACGCGACTTTCCCGACATCTTTCCGGAAGAACTCCCAGGATTACCTCCGCAACATCAAGTCGAGTTCAGAATTGACTTAGTTCCAGGGGCTACCCCCGTGGCCAAATCGCCCTATCGTCTAGCACCTGCAGAGATGCAGGAACTGTCCTGTCAACTTAACGAACTGCTCGGCAAGGGCTTTATAAGACCAAGCTTCTCACCCTGGGGAGCTCCAGTCTTGTTCGTCAAGAAGAAAGACAGATCGTTTCGTATGTGCATCGACTACAGGGAACTCAACAAACTGACCATCAAGAATCGTTACCCTCTGCCTCGTATAGACGATTTATTTGATCAACTGCAAGGGGTGAACTTCTTTTCAAAAATCGATCTAAGATCCGGATATCACCAACTACGAGTGCTAGGGGAGGATGTCCCGAAGACAGCCTTCCGAACTCGTTATGGGCACTACGAATTTGTAGTGATGTCGTTCGGATTAACAAACGCGCCCGCGGTATTCATGGATTTAATGAATAGGGTGTGTCGTCCTTACTTGGATCAGTTCGTCATCGTCTTCATCGATGACATACTTATCTATTCTCGTTGTAAGGAGGAGCATGGTCGACATCTGCGACAGGTCTTAGAAACACTGCGTTCGGAGAAGCTCTATGCGAAGTTCTCGAAATGCGAATTTTGGATCCGAAGAGTCGAATTCTTAGGGCACGTGGTTAGCGAGGAGGGAATACACGTGGACCCTTCCAAAATCAAAGCCATTGAGAGCTGGTCAGCACCGAAGACGCCTACTGAAATTCGTCAATTTCTAGGCCTCGCTGGCTACTATCGCAGGTTCATTCAGAACTTCTCACGAATTGCAAAACCTCTCACGACTTTGACCCAGAAGGGCGTGGCCTTTGACTGGGAAGAGAAGCAGGAGAGAGCGTTCCAAACGCTCAAGCGAGCCTTGTGCACCGCACCAATATTATCCCTCCCCGAAGGAATAGAAGACTTTGTTGTCTATTGTGATGCGTCAAATCAAGGGCTCGGTTGTGTCCTGATGCAACGAGGTAAGGTCATCGCCTACGCCTCGAGACAGCTGAAGACACATGAGGTCAACTACACCACACACGATTTTGAGCTAGGAGCAATTGTGTTTGCTCTGAAGATCTGGAGACACTACCTGTATGGTACAAAAAGCACTATCTTTACAGACCACAAAAGCCTACAACATATATTCGACAAGAAGGAGCTCAACATGAGACAACAACGGTGGGTCGAGCTACTCAGTGATTACGAATGTGAAATTCGCTATCATCCTGGCAAGGCCAACGTAGTAGCTGACGCCCTAAGTCGGAAAGAATACTCTGGTCGTAGAGTCAAATCATTGACTATGACTATCCATTCACACTTGTCCATGCAAATTAAGGAGGCTTAGCTCGACGCTTTGAAACCTGAAAATGTGGCGGGTGAATCCCTGCGAGGGATGGATAAGAACTTGGAAGTCAAGGGTGGCGGAGCTTATTATCTCATGGATCGGATCTGGACACCGAAACACGGTGGTTTCAGAGACTTGGTCATGATCGAGGCGCACAACACTCGTTATTCCGTTCACCCAGGTTCAGATAAGATGTATCTGGATCTTAAAAAGCTATACTGGTGGCCTAACATGAAAGCAGAGATTGCTACCTTCGTGAGTAAATGCCTTACTTGCGCCAAGGTCAAGGTCGAATACCAGAAACCCTCGGGTCTACTACAGCAGCCGGAGATACCGGAATGGAAGTGGGATCGGATCACTATGGACTTCATAACCAAGTTGCCCAAGAGAACGGGTGGACTTGATACCATATGGGTCATCGTCGACAGATTGACCAAGTCCGCACACTTCCTGCCTATTAAAGAATCAGACAAGATGGAGAAGCTTACAAGAACCTACATACGGGAGATTGTACGACTGCACGGTGTTCCCATATCCATTATCTCGGACAGAGATAGGAGATTCACTTCGAGGTTCTGGCAGTCGTTACAAAGTTCCCTAGGAACTAGGCTGGACATGAGTACAGCCTACCATCCACAGACCGACGGACAAAGTGAGAGGACTATCCAAACCTTGGAAGATATGTTGCGAGCCTGTGTGATCGACTTTGGGAAATCATGGGATACTCATTTACCCCTTGTCGAATTTTCCTACAACAACAGTTATCACACGAGCATAAAGGCTGCTCCATTCGAGGCCCTCTATGGCCGAAAGTGCAGATCGCCTCTATGCTGTGCTAAGGTGGGTGATACCCAGTTAGCTAAAGGACGAGTTCCTGACAGCACTCTCATGGGTCCGGAGATCATTCGGGAAACAATAGAGAAGATCGTTCAGATTCGTGAACGAATGAAAGCCTCTAGAGACCGACAGAAAAGCTACGCAGATAAACGAAGGAAACCTTTGGAATTCCAGGTGGGCGACCATGTTCTATTGAAGGTCTCACCCTGGAAAGGCTTGATACGCTTTGGAAAGCGTGGAAAGCTAAATCCAAGATACATAGGGCCTTTCGAGATGCTCGCTAGAATCGGCCCTGTAGCTTACAAACTTAACTTACCCCGCAAGCTCAGTAACGTACATTCTACTTTCCACGTCTCGAACTTGAAAAAGTGTCTGTCCGACGAGACTCTTGTAATCCCACTCGACGAGATCGAGATCAACGAGAGCCTCAACATCGTGGAAGAACCTGTAGAGATCATGGACCGGGAGGTCAAGCAAACGAAACAAAGCCGTATCCGGATAGTGAAGGTTCGCTGGAACGCCAAGCGAGGACCTGAATTCACTTGGGAGCGAGAGGATCAGATAAAACTGAAATATCCTCGTCTTTTTACTTAGTTATTTGTAACTACTTATTTGCTTAACCTCTAATTTCGGGATGAAATTCCTTCTAACGGGGGGATGATGTGACAACCCGAAATTTTTATTTTGTACAACCACTCACTTCAATAGAAGTCAGAATTGTTTCTGCTAACTTTTAAGCTTTTTGGAGTCAGTTTGAGTGTTTTAAAGCTTAGTACTTCAGGAGATAACTAGAGAGAGGATACCCTAGGGTTTATTGTGCATCAATAAAGTCCCAAAACTCCAAGAGTTTGGAGTTTACGGCCCAAACATGGTGTTTACGGTCGTAAACTCTAAGGAGTATAAATATGACACTTAGTCATTTTTATCACTTTGTCATATTTTCAAGACTAGAACATCAAAATCCTCTCAAGTATCATCCGATTTTCCTTCTTGATCTTCAAGTTTGTAAGTGTTTCTTTCCTTAATTAGTTTATATCTTCCTTAATCTAGTGATCTTACATGATTTCATCCATGAAATCATTCCATTTGTGTAGATCTTCAAGTGTTCTTCATTCCACCAAGAACACCAAGAACACACACTAGTGTTCTTGGACTTTAAACACCCTTACAAGCTCCTATATTGTAAGTACTCTTACCCTAGTGTGTTGTAAGGCTTGTTACACTTGTTAATCAACTAGAAAACACAAAGAAACACAAGATCAAAGGTGTTTACGGTCAATACATGTTCTTGGACCGTAAACCCTAATGAAAGGGCCATTGTGAGCCCTAGTCCCTTACCAAGCCTTGGATACTAGTCTAGATCACATCCTTGTAGTGTTTAGGACCTTAAACATCAAAAAGATCATGAACCATTAGAGTTTACGGCCGTAAACTCATGGAGAAATGGTCCATGGGCTGTAATCTCTATAAGTTGGAGCAATGGTGCCACAATCACTTCCTAAGGCCTAGACTTGAAGTTAGGACACTTCTTTATGAATTATAAGACCACAAAACACCAAATGGTAGAAACTACCATGGGTTTACGGCCGTAAACCCAAAACCGTAAACTCCAAAAGAGTTTACCCTTGGACCTTAAACTCAAAAGCAAGGCCCTACAACCCTTAGATGCAATCCTTGGTACTTATAGCACTTGAATCAAGTGTTTTTCATGTCCTAGGATGTCTTAACTTGGTTAATTAGTTGTTTAATGACTAATTGGATACATATATGTGTTATTATATGTTAACTAGGATCCTTGTGTGTGCTCAAGCCTTCACTTGACACTTAGCATCCTATAACATCCGTTCATCCAAACCACTCACTACAGGTGAGTTCATACCCCTTAATCAACCTTTTAAATGATTTTAAATGCTTTTATGGGGGGGAATACAAGTTGAACTATTATAGTTATTATATCAATCACATGTGATTAATAACTACCAAACAAGTGGATTTCTTACTTTTCAAACTGTATTATCAAACAAACTACTTCAAATTGTTTTACAAACTCTTTTACATGTCAAATACTTTTATTAAACTCTTTTAAACTTATATTATGTTAAATGTGTATCTATATAGATATAGTTATATAAGTAGGATTGAAAGGACTTAGGACTGATAGCTCACCTTACCTCCTGTTCCTTGTTTGGTTGTGGACTTAGGGTATCAGTTGTTTGTCCGAAGGTCGTTTGAATCCTAGTTATATATTATGTATATGTATATAGATATAAAAGTTCCTTCTTTCTATTCAATACCTTTGGGTAGCAAAGGTATACAAACATGTTCATACATACAAACAATACTACTAGTAAACTACAATAGGTGTAGTTTAGGAAGTTACTAATACTATTACTAGAACAATGAAACATACAATGAGTCAGTTCATACAAGAGAACACACTATTATGAGAAACAGAGAGAACATACATACATACTAGACAGAGAGAGAACACACAATACAGCTAGTACACACAATACATATACAAGAACACTACTACAGTTATGTGAGCCACGTAACGGGGCATGGCATCACCTGTCATGGCTCGTTTTGTATCCAGAATCTCCTTAAGTGGAGAGCGTTGAGTTTGTGTATAGATATATACTGGATTGACTATCCTACACCTTACTGCTCGCTACAGTGGGAATTGCAAGTCTACGGGTGCCAAACGTCATTTCTTCCGATGTCTTACATCGTCGTGTTTCTAGTCGGTAGTATGGTACAGGCCGATCACATGGTACTTTAAATAACAATTGGTTTAAGGTAGTTAGTACAGCAGTAGTTACTTAATACAACACTATAGTACTATTTTATTTTCCCATTGCATTCACTTTGCGATCTTCACACAATGAACGGTAATGTAAAAACTATATTTTTGGTTAATGATAGTCATATTTGGGAAAATACATACTCTTACAAGAGTCTTACATACAAACAGTTGATGCCTTGGTAGAAGGCTACTTTTAGTAGAAAACATAGGGTTTTCTAGGAGAGTTCAAATACTTACAAACCTTTACAAACATTTACAAACTTGTACATCACATACTTACAAACACTTTCATACAAACACAGACACTAAAATACTTATGATCTCACCAGCTTTAAAGCTGATAAACTCTTTCAAAATAACTTCTATTCTGAGGTCAACAGTAGACAGGTACCGGTGCCAGATTTTGAGAAGATGGAGCTCGTTCAAGACTCATCTTTTATTTTGATTCATATTTTTGGTGTCTATTAACTTGACAGAACACACTTGTATTAAATTATATTATTAATGCAATGGATGATGTTGTTGCTTGTTTACTATTATTCATTGTTGTGATACTGAACATGACGTCCTCCACCCCCGAACGATTCCGCCGTTCTGGTTTTGGGGTGTGACATTTTTCAGGCGTCGACTTGTTTAAGGTAAGACATTAGTCACCCTAGACTGGCCTAGTCTAGCTGTAACGAACAGCTCAGGTGCGGGGCTGTCAACCTCGTATAGATCTATACACAAACTCTCGCTCTCCCTCCAGGAGACTCTGGTTATAACTACAGGACACTAGGTAGGTACGAATGAAAGAGCGTCTCACTAGAATCTTAACTATGTTTACGCGAATAGTGTATCACATTGTTTACCGTTTCAAATTAATGTTTCCATGTATGTATTTAGGTTATAAGGTCCAATAAACATGAAATGAATATACAAGACCTATCTAGCATATAAATGGGTCACTAAGGCCCAATGACGTGTGGTGAAAGTATCTGACCTAATAAGCATGTCAATGGACCACTAAGGCCCAATAAACATGTGATGTATATTACAGGCCCAATAAGCATGTAAATGGACCACTAAGGCCCAATAAACATGTAATGTATATTCCAGGCCCAACAAGCATGTAAATGGACCACTAAGGCCCAATAAACATGTAATGTATATTCCAGGCCCAACAAGCATGTAAATGGACCAGGCCCAATAAACATGTAATGTATATTCCAGGCCCAACAAGCATGTAAATGGACCACTAAGGCCCAATAAACATGTAATGTATCTTCCAGGCCCAATAAAAGTGAAAATGACGTATTTTGTCTGTTTGTTATTACGTTGTTTGTTTTAGCTCAATTGTTTACCAAAATGATATAAAAGGTCCACTTCTTGTAATGATGATATTTTTGGCCCATTAAGCCGAAAATTTACAATTAAGGCACATTTTAGGTAAAAATGACACTTTAGGTCCCTTACAATCAAAAGTTTACATTTAAGGGAGTATTTTAAATAAAATAACATTTTTAGTCCATTTTTGTTAGAATTAACATTTTCGGCCCAATTTTGATGAAAATTTACATTTGCGGCCCAAATGTATAGAAATTTAACCTTTTGGCCCAAGTTTAATAAAATTTACATTTTCAGCCCATTTAACCGAAAATTTACCTTTTTGGCTCAAATTTGTTTAAAATGAAAATTTAACCCACAAAAGTCAAAAGTTTACAAATTTAGCCCATGAAACCGTAAAGGCCCAACTTTAAGCCCATTTTGTGAAAATTAACACTTTTGGCCCTTGTAAAACCATAAATATCTTTAAGACCCATTTTTATATAAAAATGACTCATTTGGTCCTTGAAAAACCGTGAATGTCCTAAAGACTTCACATTTTTGTTTATTTGTCAAAAATGGCCCCTTAAACGTTTTTGGATTGTTTTCTAGTATATCATAACATGTTTTAAACTTTCCATTTTCATAGCAAGTTGCATCTAATGATTTAGTTTGCAAATATCACCAAGTTTTGTTAGCAATTTCGAGTTTCATGAGGTTTTAACACATAATCACAACATATAACATGGAAAAACACACATATACATACATAAACACATAGGTCTAACACAAAGAAACTTGTATCCTCCCCCAAAAACAATATAAAACCGAAAACAAGGGGTATGAACTCACTTTGGTTGTTGGATTCGGTTTTGAAGAAGTGAAGAAGATGTTTTCGGCCTAGTTGCTTCTTGCGAAGAATTTCAGTTCCTTGAGAGTTCTAGGAGCATAGATCACGAAAACATGTGTGTATGAGGAATGATTTAGCTTAAATGGATGGTAATAAACCTAGAGTTTGGTTAAAACTTACCAAGAATGGTTGAGCTTTGATGAAGTGTTCTTGAACACCCACACAAACACACACGAAAATTGGAAGAATGGAGAGAGGTATTTCTTATGCTAGAGAGGAAAGGATGAGAGAATATTGTGTTTGAATGAATTATGTTGGTGGTGGTGGTGGCTCTTATGGCAGTGAGTGAGAAGAGAAGAGAAGAGAGAGAGAGAGAGAGAGAGAGAGAGAGAGATATACAAATCTTGTTATTTGTGGGGTAATTACCTTGCCTAGAAACATGATATTTCCCCATGGATACATGAAGGTTAAACATGTGTTGTCATGCACATGTTTAATCTTCCTCCATCTTTTTTTTATATCACAAACCGAGAATGGGAGGGAAAGAAAGAAAATATGGACCTTGGGCTTGTTCTTGCATTGGCCCATTAGGGAGTTTTGATCCATGTGGTCCCACATAGGTGTTTACGGCCCAACATGACAAAAAGAATGGGTTTTCGGCCCATTGAGGTTCAAGAAAATTGTTTACGGCCCAATAAGGCCCATGAAAACAAAGTGAGACATTTTAGGCCCAATAAGGCCCATGAAAACTCTTATGGCCCAAAATGTTATAGTTTAATGAATGTGGGTCCAACTAGGGCCCAAATGAAGTATTTTAGCCCAAAATAATCAAGTTGTGGGTTTATTGGCCCATTAGGCCCAATAAATGATTCCTGGCCTAATAAATATTTGAATCGGGAAATTAGGGTTACAACCCCAAAGTAGAGTGTATGAAATGTATCGAATTAGGTTTAGGGCTTCACGAGTGAATTTTGATTCGAATAGTTGTTTTTTAAATGAATAACATGTATAGCATCAATCTTAAAGTTACAAGATATATCAAGACTTGATCATACATAAATAGAATTTCCTAGCCAAAAATGCTAGTTGTGACAATCCATGACTTGAAGTAGCATGAGAGAGAGAGAGAGAGAAAAGAGTGAACATTAAAATCCACCGGGGGAGCTGCGGAACCATGAACAGATCATAAGAATAATTCATGACTTTCTACCTAAGAAAGAAGGTCATGGAAAGGAGGTATCGGTTTAATAGACCTATGAGTTGTAGAAAAAGTTTCAAAAGACGGACCAAGACCACACAAAAACCAGTTACTTTTATCGATCTAATCTACCAGTTGACCGATGGCTGCAAGATGGTCACTAACTGATTTAAAATTTCAACAATAGTTAGAGACAGAAGAGGAACCTTATTGTAGTTGGCAAAGATAGTCCTTAAGATTTTGCATACGTTCAACAGAAACATGACAGTATGCGGCTTCAAGTGTGACCCAAACATCTGAAGCAATAGATAGGCCGAGAATTTCATCCATGGCTTCTTCTGTGGGGAAGGATTGAAGGATGATAATGGCTCTATGATCGACTTCTTCCCATGAAGCAAAAAAGGGATTAGGGGAAGTTTTATCATCAACCATAATTGTCTCAGGAAGAGGAACAGAGGAACCATTAATATGAGTGATTCAATTATGATATTTGAGAAGGGGAGTAATTTGGTTCTTCCATAGAGATAGTTTGAAGAGGATAACTTGGTGGTTAGCATATAAAAGATGGTGTTAAGATAAAGAGTACCATCTTGGAGGAGCTTTTTGATGCCATTATCAAGAAGAGATAGTGTTGGCTATAAGAATTGATTAGGAAGGGATCGGAAATTGGCTGATACCATATAAGAATAGGTTTGGCAATCTTATCGTTAATAAAAGATATACTAATATCCTTTTGATTTTCAAATGCTTTCAATGACATACATGTACACAATCAATAATAACACAAAGTAGTCAGTCTTAAACTATCAAATTTCTAATAAATGGTTTACAAATACAAAGTCCATAACAGGAAAAATTAATTATTATTACTATTAAAACTATTCGACAGGATCAGAAGGCAAATTAATCTCCATTTTAGATTTCTCATCCACGTCCACAATCACATGGTCATCAAAGTCTTTAAAGCAAGCAATCCTTCCTAATTCCTCCACTTCTTCAATCACAAGATCAAGTTTTGCCACCGCCTCCACCAACAACGCTGCAAATGCTGCAAACGGCAACGCCTCTGAGAACTCCAAACTCGTGATTGCAATCTTGCTCAATGTCGGCCTCAAGAACCTCCCCTCCACTTCCAACTGCTTGGAAACTCTTTTTGATTTCCACTCATATAATGCTGATGATTCGGTTTTTACACTTGATAACTGCTTTTCAGGCTTTAATCGTGTTGTTTCTGCCACTAGGGCTAGCATGTTTGCGGTGTTGTTGGGGCCGTTCGGCCCAAGAAAGAGTCGCGGTTGTGATTTTAAGGCTGTGTCTAGGTCTTGTAAGGCTTGGTGGAGGTGATCGGAGAGTACTTCTGGTGAACATTGGCGACGGTTTCGTATGCTATCTGCTAGTTCCATTAGGGCTTTGGATACTTCGGTTGCTAGGCGAGTGCATGGATCTTTAAACAACAATCGAACGGATTTTGGTGTCTGAAAATGCCAAAATGGAATGATCAAATTTTATGCAATAATTGATAGGTAATTAGCAATAGCTTTGGTTTGATAAAATGTGTGTGCATAAATGATGTTCAAATTATTTTCTACTTTCAGAAAAATGGCTCATATTTTATGTAACGGTAGGAAAAATAATAAAAAAAAATGAGGCTGTATTTGTGAAATATTAGCACTTAATGGAAAAAATTGTGTATTTTACCATAATAGAAAACATTCATATATAGCTATACATAATGCCATACCATAAAAAGAAATCGCTTGCTAACTCCATCATTGCATAAAAAGATAAGACGATCATTTATTTTAGATAACTTATTTATTTTAAAAGAAACCGTCTTTATATATACAACACTCTTGTTTAAGACATGTATTATGTATTATTAGTCTATTAAGCACTTTATCCATACAACATTTAATAAGCTAACACTTTATATGGGCAAAAGGTACCTGGATTTCAGTCCGTAAACATCCATGAAGAGCAACGACCGTATATCCAAAATGTCGAAGAACAGCTCCGAGTTTAACATATTGTTGCCAGGGGATTGGATCACAATGCCATGAGTGTCGTGGCTCCCAACTCGTATGTAATGCCTGTAAGTTATATCAATTTTATTGAATCTAACTCAAAATATTTTTTTCCGATATGTTCCAAGAACTCATTAATTATAATATGCATCTAAAACAACAAAAAGTATTATACCAGGGTTTCGTCTATGGACTTCGAGTCTAGAACTGCCTTATAGTTCTCGTAAATAGGATCCTCCATTGAGTTATCTTTCCCCACGTTTGTTTCTCTGTCGCTAAAGTATTCATTGACACAAGCTGCAATTTTTTAAAATCTCACTTAAATACATTTTAAAAGTTACTTTTACCTTTAACATAAAAAATCATATATCTTATTTCTTATACTATATTATAAAACATATTAATCATATCTTGAATTTTAAAATGTATAAATTATAAAGTTTTTTGTACAAATCAATTATAGATAAATATATCATTAATATTTGCCAAAAGTTTGAAGCCTTGATTTAAGCAAGATTATTAAAAAGTTTAATTTAGAGCAAAATGACAATTTTAAAATATTAAATTATTGTATATAAATTAGTTTATATTTCTTAAACTAGACACCGATGTTAATTAATTTACATCAAATATACGAACAGATAATATAAATATAAGTTCTAAATATAAATATTTTATCTAAAATTAATATTTTTTATACATAATAACTAATAATAAAATCTAATAATTATTTACCCGTAAAAAAAATATTGGCCAAAAGAGTTTGCACATTTAATATATATATATATATATATATATATATATATATATATATATATATATATATTATTTTTCTTTTTCGGATTATACATCTTTTTTTTTTCTAAAAAATCGTCACCGTTTCTATTTCTTTCGGTTTGACCCTAACATTTTTTCACTTTTTAATTTGCCCTTACATTTTTTATATCTTCGCCCTCACATTGTTTTTATATATTTTGGATTAAACCTCAAATCTTTTTCCCTAAAAATGTATTGTCAACAAACCTGTTGAAAATATGAGATTGTTTTTAGAAGAAAAAAATTAAGATTTAATTATAAAAAACTTGATATATAAAATCTTTTATTTAACTAATTAACTTTATCTTTTTATTGTGACAACGGAGTTCTCTATCATGTCACAAGGGGTGTTTCAAAATTAGCACCTCCTTTTAAACGTACTTATTATTTATTACTTGACTAGTTTATAACCCGTAGAACCACGGTTATAAAATTAATTCAATTTTAACAATAAAAATTTATAATTATTAATTAGTTATTTTAAATAAATAATTTTAAATAAATTATTAATTAGGAGATATATATCAAACTTTTAAAGTTATTATAAATTCAAATTTAAGATATAATTAGAAAATGTAAATTTAAATTTTGAAATGAGTTACCTAATATATGTACATGATACATGAGATAATATTAATAAGGAGTTGTATTAGAGTGACAATTGACAAATGAAGATTAAAATTATTTATTTATTAGAATAGGGATTTGGTAGCAAAATAGATTTTTTTTCAAAATGTTTGAATTAGTTTACGTGGTAACAAAAAGTTATAAGTTATGAATTATTTATTGTTTGAAAAACTATTTATAGTTGTAAATGACAAAAGAAAAGAAGGAAAAGAAAAGAGAGTTTTGATTAAGGATATTATAGTGTTTTTATCTCAAAGTTATAAAGAGTTTTGAGTTACTAGATTTCATGAAAACTATTTATTAAAGATGGGGAAAAATGATTTTGAAAAGTACTCAATTTAGCTTATTGAATTCTAAAAAGTTAAATTATTTTTGAAACACAGCCCCAAACACCCGATAATGTTTTATAAAATTGTTCATATTTTTTATGATTACCTTTTAAATTGCAAAAACTATTGAAACACGATATTTCAAGAATCGTAATCACTTACCTTCAATTGATTTTGCCAAACCTTCAATTTTAGATACCGAAAAATTATGAAGATTTTCTCCTGACCAGTTCGGGAAGATAAAAAGGCTCATGACAATGCAAACCCCAGATCCAATAGCCATGGTGTAGAGTCGCTCACGAGCTATCTTTAGCACGTCTTCAACACGATAACTTGAAATAGTAATTAAATTAAATGTCAAGAGGAATATAATGACACCGTAGTCATAATTTTTTTTTACTGTTGGAAAAAACCTCAAATACGTACTCATAGCTCCTGCAAACACAAATTGATATAAAATGTAAACATAACATGATTAAATGCAAAAAATATCAATATACTTTTATGATTTGTTAAAGTAAATTTGTTATAATTGAATAGATATTTTAAAGTATACTGTTATAATAATTTTTTTTTAAAATACAATATTATAGTTATGCAGATTTTCGAGGGTGTTTGGCTAAGCTTATTTAAGCTCATTTTTTAACTTATTATCAGTTCCATACCTGTATAAGTTAAAAGGAGTGTTTGGATAGAAATAACTTATCAATGTATCATATCGGAAATAAATCAAAATCAATAAGTAACTCCCCCTAACTTATTAATTATAAGCTATAAGTTGAAAAATACTTATGAAAAGTCATAAGCTTAGTCAAACACCCCTTCAAAAGGTGTTTCAATAAAAAATTGAAAATATAAATTATAACATAGAAAGTATTATAATTCAGAAACAAATCGAAGTATTATTGTTGTTTTTTTACATTTACTCCAAAGTAAATAAACAGCTAGTGTTCAATATTTACCTATCAAAAAGACCAAAGCTCCTATGAAAATGGCACAAAAAACCTTCCCAGTTTCTCTAGCGATATACTCGAATAAGAAAGCCAATGATCCTGCCAACAGTGTTCCAAGACCTCTATTCAATCCTTTGCATAACGTTGCCCCTTTCAATAAATAAACAAATAAATATTATTAATTAATTTAGAACTTCATATATAAACCATTAAATTTAATATATCAATTATTGATGCATGAAACCAATTGTAACTAACTATATATAAAAACTTAATAAATTACCTGCAGTGAACTCAAGCACAACCACAACAGTCATGACAGCCCAAATGGCGTTCTGCCCGATCCCATTGAACAAAGGCTCTAAAAGATATAGCAAAGAAACCAAAGTGAGTGATAATCCAACTTTTACTGAATGAATTGCCCTTCGTGGATCATCTCGACCCACTTTCAAAATTTTCTGACATGTCAACCCTAAAAACTTCTTTGTCGTCTCCATGTAAACTCCTACTCGATTCTTCAGAACGTCTGTAGCAGAGTACTTACTGGAAACAGAAGAAGCAGCAACATCGATGGAACACATATTGAAAACTCTTAATAGAAAGAATGAGATCAAACACTTTTGGTCTGTAGAGAAAGGTGTCAAAATTTGTTGAAGTTGTATTAATGCCACCCTTAGCTATATGCGACTTGTTTAAATTTATAGGTGTATGTGGGTGGTTAAAAAGCTACTTGGTTAAATTTGATAGGTGTACTGTATGTGCCTATGTGGGTGATTTTATGCATGCATCTATATGTATAGAAAGGATTTTTGGACGATAAATTTATATAGTTATAATATTCGGACATAGTATAAAACCTAATTTTTCGTAGAGGTCCGGTCAATATTTAGATTTTTTTGCGTTTTTTGAAAATTTAATAGGTAATAATGGTTTTTCCAGAGAAGAGATTAAGCCCAAACAACCCGCTGTGTATCATTACTTATTTTAAATCTGAGAAATAATGTGCAAGAGTATGACCAGTAAAAAGGTTGAATGATTTAACCGAATAAAAGTATGTTGTGATAATTTAATCGGATAAAAGCCTGCTGTGACTTTATGTATTAGTTTTATAATTGTCTAATGTTTTATTAATGCAATTTATAACATGTTATAACATATAGTTAACAATAGTAAAGATAAGTAACGTTTACAAAAGAAAGAAAAAAATTAATGTATTAGAAATATTTCTTTAAGTATAAATTTTTTGTTTGGAAAAGTTATTTTTAGAGAGGATATCCTATAACGTTAAAATAACCTTTCTTTTTTAGTGATTAGTTCATAATACTCTATCTCCACTTATTAATAATAATAATAATAATAATAATAATAATAATAATATAATAAAAACAAAAAAAAACATTTAATGTTGTATTTCAATGAGTACAAAATATAAAAGCTTTAATCATACACAAAATATAATTTCAAAATATTAAGCAATGGAAAATTTATAAACCAATGATACTTTTTTATATGCCAAGTTTATAAAAACTAAATACATTTATAATTTATAAAGTTTAATGGGTTTATAATATTTTATTTTTATATAATTTGATTATTTAATTTTTATAATTTGTTGAATTTACAAATTAAGCTCAATAATCTGCCACTTCAAAACCATATTAGGAAAGCTCTCATTTTCTTGCATTCAAACAATTGAATAAACATTTAAGTTCAAATTAACTTAGTATGCTTTTCATTCAACCCTTTCATGAAATTAGACCTGACAATCCGTGTCTGCATGTCGTGTATTCGTATCAGACACGAATTTACACGACACGAATTTGGTAAACACGAACACGGCACGAATTATAAAACATGTTTGGGGTATCAAACACGAACACGACACGTAAAAAATTCGTGTGACACGTGACACGACACGAATAGACACGCTTTTTAGCCGTGTTACACGAAAATACGAATATACACGTTTTTAATGGCTTTTTTTAAGCTAGGGCTATAAACTAATTATTGACATTTACGAAATTGGTCCCTAATATATTAAAAATACAAAATTTAACCCTAAAGTATATATGTGTATATATGTGTTTATATGTGTTTGTACGTGCCACGTGTCAACATGAATTTGTATCGTGTCTTATACGTGTCTAAACAGGTAAATTCGTGTTTGACACGTGTAAGATACGAAACACGAATTTAAAATACGTGTCAGACACGAATAAACACGAAATACGAATTTCTAAAACACATATACGAAAAACTCGTATCGTGTTCGTGTCGTGTATCAAATTGTCAGGTCTACATGAAACCATAAATTTTAAATACTCTAAGGTAACACTCTAAGAATCGTTCTTTAATATATATTATTGAAATAGAACAGTTACAAGTAATAAATGTCCGCGCGTGGTGATGTTAATTGTTACATAGAGAAAAAGTTTGATAGCCGGTTTGGTGTCACATGTTGTCCATTTAAAGGTGACGTACATATTAAAGAAGTCAACTTCTATTTGAAATCATATTGAAAAGGAAAGATAGTCACAAGGGCAGGTAAAATCTTTCCGAAGTTTAAAGGTTGGTTTCCAAATTAATAATTGTTGGACGTAATTATTGAGTCATTTATCGTTTATAAAAAAATAAGAGGTTTAAGCCGAACAGTGTACGAGCACCGCATTCTAAAGTGACGGTGACTTAGGGTTTACACCGTACCAATAACACAACACTTTGGTGTGGTGCCCTGACAATGTGGTGGTTTGTCGCACGGTCGAAGGTTACCACACTTTTTCTCTTCTTTTTATCAATCCACAAAAAATCTAGTGATATATATATATATATATATATATATATATATATATATATATATATATATATATATATATATATATATATATATATATATATATATATATATATATATATATATATATATATATAAAAGGCTAAGTTATTGTATTCCTTATATCTATTGTATGTTGGTAAACACAATTTTGAACCAATAGATGAATAGAATTAATGGTCATTGATCTGAGAGTCTATGAAATTACATTGAGATAACATGTACCATATAATCACACAAATTTCAACATAATGGTATTTTAGACAATTAACCATATTTAAAAAATGAAATTTTCGAATTTTTAAGGATAAATTAATTTTCCTAATTTTAAAAATCTGAATTTTTTAAATTAATTCAATTTTAATTATAATGTAATTTTATATAAAAACCGAATTTATTCTGACAGAATGTCAACATAAACTACTAAAGATATTTCTGATTTTATTCTTACAAAATATAGTTCAGTAACATAATTAATATTAGATATTCTGACAGAATACATATTTTTATTCGGTGAACTTAAAAATATAACAAATTATTGAATCATTTATTAAAGAATAACAATATTCTTACAGAATACTCATATATTATTAACTTTGTTCAAGAATCATGGTCTAAAAAAACACACATTACAATCACATTTTATAAGAATACATTGTTTAGAGTTAGTAATTCTTATAATCTTCATTCGACAACTATTGTTCATCTCCGTCTCACACTCCATGTCCCAATGACCATTATTCATCCCCATCACACACCATCATCCAACCTTCAAGCCTTTGATCATCATGTTCCCTTCACGCATTCTGTGAGAAATTTGCCATGAAATCAAGCATTCTATGAGAATAACTGTCATAAAATCGAATTAGGTAAGAATAACATTCTCTGAGAATGCTTTTATATGACAAATAACAAACCAAACTTTGGTAGTTTTGACAGAATAAATCTCGTCTATTCTAAAAGAATATATGGATTATTTCAAAAAAGTGCACATCAATAATTTGATTCTTTAAATTATGTTACAAAATTTTTTGGATTCTTTATTTTTAAATTTTTGTAAAAAAACTTCCTTTTTTGTTGCTCTTATGAATTGATAATATAGATTAGATATATAAACAAAGAAATAATTAATCCTGCATATACTTATTGTTTTTTGTTGGCTAGAGCAAAAACAAATGCTTAATATCAAGTATTTTAATAGAATGTAATCCTTGAGTCACTTGGTCAAGTAATCCTCGAGTCGCTTGATCCAAATAATCGACTTAATCTAATTATAGTGATTCTAGAGACTACATTGTAGCTAACACAGAGGACAATACGTTGGAAAAAATTCAGCTTATTACAAGCTAGTATGTGGGAGATATGGCGGTTCAACGATCACAAAAATTTCTGAACAAAGTAAAAGTGCTAAAAATACAGCTATAACACCTCATATTCGAAGGACTATAACTGAGCCACTATTAATCCAATTAAAATGACTTCAGAACCTAACTTGTAGCTAACAGAAAGGAGAATATGCAGAAAAAATTTCAAATCAATCCAAGCTAGTACAAGAGAGATATGACAGTTCAAATATTACAAAAAAACCTGGCTGAAATATTCGATTCAAGCATTTTAGCAAACAGTTGGTGGACAAAATCAAATGCTCAGATCTTTATACTTTATTTGATGAAACATACAACATATCTAATTGATAAGTACATGAATGTGATTAAATTTATAATAAAATAGTGTATACCTTCAAATACTAACGAGTAATTTGAGATTCCTTTTCATAAAATCGAGATTCCATTCTAATAGAATTAGCTCTTGATATTCCATTCTGGGAGAATTGTTGTCAGATGCCCCCATTAATTGAGACTATATCACACAGGTGGAACCTTAATTGAAACTCAAGGAAAAAGGGTGGGATGCGTTCTTTGAGTGCTTGTGTCCTGACATAGTTTCTTAGTCCTCTGTATAAATGTATCTATTCACTAATCATTATTTAAAATACAAAAATAAGAATTTTAAAATTTTACAACTTTCCAAAATTTAGATAAAAAGAGAACGAGTTCAGGATTACTCTTTCCGGTTTCCACAAAGTCGCAACAATCCAAGCACGCACAACTCCAATTGCTTGCAAGAATATCAAGATTCCAAATAGATGAATCAATTTCTGATTTTTGGCGTCATTGTGGTTGCCTTTTTGTAGCCTTATACCCTTCTTTTTGTCACTGTTTCACTCAGAATGAAGTATACGTGGATGCCTGGGCCGGCCATGAATCTCAACGGAGAGGATAAGATGGAGATGATAAGATGGAAGAGGGCGTCGACAATGGTTGTTGTATGCAACGATGGATGTGTGGAATGAAGGATTCAAAAACCTGAAGAATATATAAGAGAGATACTAGGTCAAAGATATATATTCTCTTTCCTTAATTGCATGAATTCCATTAAATGACCCTATTTATTAAAAGTACAAAAGGTCTAAAATACCCTTATTGATTTAATAAATAATTTAATTTTTACTAATTTATGATTGGTCAATTCATACACATAATAGTTGCAGGAAACATTTGAACCTAGCTCTATTTGAGACCAAGACAATTTTGTAAGACAAGGGGACTACATTTCAGCCTTTGATGAAAATTAATCCTATGGTTCTTAAAAAACATGATTAAGCCTAATTAATGTGTCTGATTAGTTAATTAGGGACAGATTAGTCATTGTTAGGTTAAAGATATCATAATCGGTTCTTGTACCAAAATTACTACCTTAGTTAATGAAATCAGATCTTCATCGCATTCAATCTTCAACTCTTCAACCAACTATCTAGGATCTTATCACATATATCAAAATTGTTGTTATGAGATCGATTTTTTTCGTTGATCGATAAATTTATCATCTGTTATCAAAACTGCAATTATCAAAATCACGTTTTTAGTGTTTTGCGACTTCATTTTTACATTCTTAAACCATTTTCTTCATCATCTGGAAATGATCATCAGATATATGTCGATTTTCAACAAATATGCTTCATCGAATCACATATATCAACATCAACAAGTTATTATAAGATTATGATCGAATTTTAGCATCTTGATCATCGATTTTCAACAAATAGAGTTAGTTTTTGTTCTCTGATATTCAATTTCAGCAATTCTTCATCAAATCACATTTATTTAGTTGTTTGAGATCTATTTTGAGCACTTTCAAGATTTAAATTATATTTAACAGATTTGTGATTTCTGTAATATGCCAAGGTTTGACTTTGAGCACTTTCAAGATTTGATTTTCAACACTTTTTAAGTATATGTTACGTAAAATTGACAAGGTATGTATAAAGCAATTATTATTATTAAATTAATTCTTTGAAACTATACATGCACTCTACCTGTTTGATGAAAGTTCTTAATGAAAAAAAAAGAGTCATATGTATCACTCCCTCCTTCCCTTGACTAAATTCATATTTAAGAATAGAATTATCCTTCTTAAATATGAGTCACAGTTAGTGTAAATAATGCCACGTTGACCACTGTTGTTAAATTTACCATAGTTTTTGTTAAAGATAGCTTTTATTTTCTTCAGACACATAATGTTGGTGGTCTTTTTAGCATAATTTTTTTTAATATACTCTTGTTAACTTTCAGGATAAGGGGTTGTACCAAAGAAAATATTGGTTTCTCTTAGATCTGTTTCTAGAATATTATCATCACCACAGTTGTGTTAAAAAAAATTATTCAAACATAAAAGTTTGAGACGTCTCTTTTAACAATATGGACTGCTCTTATTGATGTGTAGTCAGGGTTGTACTTAACAAAATATTATTAGACTCAGAGTATTTTTTGCTTATAAATGTTTCTATTGTTTGTTTTATGATCGATTACATTACTACATTATTTTGTTGTATCATCAATTATATTACTATAACACGTTGACTTGACTTTCAAATATTTGTATAATCCATACTTGATTCTAACAATTCTTTCATTCTTTGTTGCAGATACTTTTAGCTAATGAATCCCAACTTGAAAGAAACTTGAATATTTCAAACTAGAAATTCTCAGCAACAAGTGTTGAGATTAATGAATATTTAATAGATCTTATATGTTAGAAACATGTAATAGATTTTTATGGATTATGGTGCAATGTTATCTGGTTATAACTTTATAAGACCCTTTTGAAATTTATCATTCCTCTTTTTATCTAACAGTGTAAGCTTCTGATAGATTTTTTACGGTAAAACTTGAAATGTGGTTTTCAAACTATCAGGTTTCTAGAATACATTTCAACTTTTAAAGACGATTTTGATACTTTTCCTAAAAATATTTGTTTCATTCTAAAAACTTATGTGGTTCTCACTGGTTTGAAAAGTTTGTCATTTGGATTTCCTAAACAGTTGTAAGGACGGGGGTCCAGATTAGAATATTATACCTTGTATTTGAATACTACACCTTATAATATCATGATAGATATTTTATGGTACAAACTTGAAATGTGGTTTTCAAATCATTCATATTAGAATATTACATCTTATATTAGAAGATAACACTTTATAACACAATTTTAGTATATCACACATTAATAATAATAATAATAATAATAATAATAATAATAATAATAATAATATACTTATTTCATAATATTACACAATAACATAAGAAAAGTTTGTTTTCTATAAATTGTTTTGTTTTCTTATAAATTATTTTAGATATTATTGTAACACTATAAATCAAACACTCAGATATATTACATAATATTATCATAATATTACATATAATATTAGAATCTTACATAGTATAAGTTCATTTTACAAATTACAACACATTTTTAGAATAATACATACAATTTCATAATATTACATATTAACAACACAATATTAATATTTCAAATTTAGAATAACTAGAATAATAACATATCAATGAGTATTAGAAAAGTCTAAATTTAATTAGACATTGTTCTGTTAGAATATTCTACATATACACATTATTTTCATGTAATAAATCAAATTATTTAACAAAAACCCAAAAAGATTATTTTATTAGATTATCAACATCATACACACAACCCATAATATTATCCTATTATACATCTATTTATTATATAGAAGATATAGAATATTATTCTAATAGAATACTTTACATGCAAACTTAATTTTAAACTCATATAATATGTGAAAGATATTCAGAATTCAACAATATTAAGAAAATTATACATTAATAAACAACACATTAATCATTAAACTAACAACAGTCTTGTAACATTAATTTTTAAATTTTAGAATATTACATATTCTAAAATCAGAATATGACACAAAATTTTAGAATATTTCACATCACTTCATTGTTAATAAAGTACTATCACAATAGTTAACAAAAGGTTTAAAACAAGTTGTTTCGAACAAAAGAAGAATGTATAAAATCATATACAACATATTATTTAATAAAAATATTCGAACCAATTCGTTTCCAACAAAATTAGAAAGTCTAAAATGATAATATGACACATAAATTTAAAATATTTCATATTACTTCATATATGTCAAATGCTATTAGAATATCACACATTACATGAACAAAAGGATTAAAACAAGTAGTTTATGACAAAATGACATCTAAAAAAAGCAACATCTGAGTCGCCAAAATAGAATATATATATATATATATATATATATATATATATATATATATATATATATATAATATCAAGTTTTCAAATACAAATTTATAATATTAGAATCTTACATAATATAATTTCATTTTTACAAATTACAAAATATTATAATATTACACTTTAATATCAGAATATTATACAGAATTTATGAATATTAAATCTTAACACAATATTAAATATTAAACAATTAGAATAACTAGAATAATAACATATCAATGAGTATTACACAAGCCTAAATTTAATTAGGTATTATTCTGTCATGATAATCTACATATAACTTAACATATCCTACAGCATTATTCTTTTAGAGTATTTTACAAATAACTTTGGGAACGAATAACATATAACGTTTATTCTAGTAGAATATATGCACATTATTTTCAAATAATAAACCAACTTTTTCAATTGAAAACCTAGAACATTATGCTATTATAATATTATAACTATGCACTTATGAAAACATAGAGCATATAATATTATTGTATTGGACTATTATACATATATTTATTATAACATAAAACACAGAATATTACTCTAACAGAATATTATACACACAAACTTTAGTTTTAAACTCATGTGATATATGAAAGATATTACTAACATTACATTAAATAAACTATAACATTATTACATCTATTATTATTTAAAACACATAACACAAATTGAATATCAAGATTATACATGTTATATTCTAAAATTACAACTATATTGTCATATATACTTGTTTCATATTTTGTTGGCGTGTCTTCGATCAGTTGACGAGCTATCAGACGAGGTATCATGAACTACAAAATTTTTGTCTTTATATATTTTCGATGATAGACCTTGTTGTACATTCGAAACTTTAGGATCAAAAACTCATTTTTCCCTTGATTTGGTAATTTCGTCATTTCATCTGCATAAAAAAATAAACCATGCTTTTGTTACAACAATAAAACTAGGATATAAACAAGAAATTAAAAAATGTTCAAAACATGTTGTTTCCAACAAAATCATAACGTCTAAAATCATATATTACACTTTACTTAACAAAAATGTTCAAAGTAAGTTGTTTCCAACAAAATCAGAATGTCTAAAATAATATATTATGTATTACTTAACAAAAAGGTTGAAAACAAGTTGTTTCCAACAAAATCAAAACGTCTGAAATTAGAATATGACACATAATTTTACAATATTCTACATAACTTCTTCGTATATCAAATAATCTCTTACACATTACTTTACCAAAATGTTCCTGTCAAGTAGTTTAGACAAAATCAGAATATTCAGATAGAAAAACTTATATCACTCTACTTGTATTGCATTGTCCAATTAAATAATGTAATAACATTTCAACATAGATTATACTAATAAGAATACATAGAATATCAAAATTGAAAAACCTTTTTACTAAATTTATACCAGAAGACAATTAATTAACATAACACATGAAATAACTAATATATGGTCTTCATTGGAATCATAATGTTACTTTGTTTGAGAACTTGCTTTGAATCCTTTATCCTCAAATCATTGGTATTGACTTAAAGTTATGAAGTAACATAAGGCATAATATTAGAATACCTAGAATATTGGATTATGAAACAACAATTTCTTAAACTTTTCTTAAATATCCAACTAATCAGCAAAATAACAATAACATCTAAGATTATATTGTAGTTCAAACACATGTAACATCTTAGAAAATTTTAAAATTCATAGCTAAACCTACATACAATCACTATTGTAAAAATCCCGACAAGGTCCCGATTAATCTCCGATTAATCCCTGGGCGCTACTCGGCCGATTAGAGGGCGCCTAACGATTAATCCCTACATACATAATGAGTGAAACAGTATAAAACGATGAAATTTGAACTTTTTGAAGAAGTTTTATCTAAATGGAAAGTATTTGAGGCAGGATTAGTGTTGTATTAATCATATTAACCTATTTTGTTATGATATTAGTGGTATTTATGAACTTTGATATGATATTAGTCATATTTAATTTTTTAAAATTCAGCAAATTAGCAATTAATAGTCCCCGATTAATCCCCCGATTAATCTCCGCCTAGCCGATTAATCGCTTAACCCTGGTCCACCGACTAGCTAACTTCGAGCGTTTTTTACAACCATGCATACAATAAATCTATATCGTAAACTCTAAATAAATCATAAACAATTAGACTTAAATGTTATAAAACACTACATCATATAATAAAATAAAGTTATGAACTAACATATGAAATCATATCAGAATACCTAGAATATTAACTCTGGAAACATCAGTTTATTAAGCTTTTTCTAGAATATTCAACTAATAAGCAAAATAACATTAACATATGAGATTTAATTTTAGTTTAAACACCTGTAACATCATAGAAAATCTAGAAAAAAAGTTATATGATGTTATAAATTCATTGCTAAACCTAGCTACAGTACACCATTTCACAAAAAATGTTTAATAAATCATAATCTTTGAATGATTAGAATCAAAATCAAGAATAATTAAAGAGCATGTATAATAAAACTTCTTGAATTGTTGTTGATTTATACATCAGAATAACTATATCATAAACTCTAACTACGTAAATCATAATAACTTTATTACCAAGTTATAAATAAAATATAGAAAAAATCAATACCTGTTTTGTGACGTGGAGAGTGATCAGGTTTATAATCATTTCTGTAACCTTTTAGTGTTTTATCGTGATAAAATTTGAAACAAATTATAATCATGAAAATCATGTTGATTCAGAAATAGATGAAAATCGAGCTTGGTGATTCTGTTTTCTAGGGTTTTGAATTTTTACAATAGCACATAATAGCAAGCATAATATATAGAATTTTATATTAAAACACACATTTCAATTCATAGAATAACAAGAATATCATGTAATAACATTTAAAAATATATAGAATATTCTACTAGAACATACATTATAATAATTATGATAGTTAAAATATCTCACAATAACAAACAATAATATATAAAATAAATATCAATCCAAAATATATAAAGTATTCAACTAAAACATGCAAGTTAGAATATATCAAAAATTATACTAAAACATACATTATACGTCAGTGTGAGTACTAGAATCAATGCACAAGGACAAGGTTTGAAAACTCAAACCTTCAGTTAATCTTTAAGATCAATGTCTTCTCTTAATTAGAGGTTCCAGTCGAGTCTGGTAATACCAGTCAAGACTTGAATGAAATATTCAACAAAGTACTCAATATTAAATGAAGTAAACTAGGAGTATAATCAATGTAAAGACATTTAATGAACAAGAAGAATGTTCTGAAAGATCTTGATTTGAGAGAAAAATGAAAGAGAATTAAAGAGAGTTTTTGCTATCTTTGGAGTAACAATACACATATTTCTTGTCATTCAAAACACTCCTTAAATAGACTAAGGAGGTACATCGTACAAACTTGGAAACATTCCTAGGACTAGTTAATAATCAGCTACTGACAACTGATTATCTAAAAGATACAAAAAGATAAGTCCTATCAAATGTTACATCATTAATAAGACAAGAAACATTAAAATGTTCAAACAGACAACTAATCTTGGATCTTCACTGCATCTCGGAATGATCTCGATCTCGTACTCCATCTCTATTTCGGCCTTCACCAATCTCGGAAACTGCTGACTTCGGATCTTCATTCTTGTGATTGCTAGAGGTTCACTTTTTATGTTTCAACAGTCATAGGAAAATTAGAATATCACATAAAACATTCTAGAATATGTAGACTTTAGTGGTTTAATCAAGTTCATGTTTTGCAAAGTGGAGATTGATAAGGTATATAATCAGAATCTGATTGTGTAGAATGAGCCTTTTTTGTGACCGTTTTAGAGTTTTGTTGTGATGAATATGAAACAAACAACCTTAAATTAACTACAAACGTCAAATATTAGTAACATTCTAAAGCTTTACAACATACAAGAGATTCGCTTGAATACCAAATTTAAAAATTAAACTGATAATCCACATATTTATATATATCAAAATACAAATCAGAATCATATAAGCATATCCAGGATACTAACATATCAAACCATATTATACTAATTTAGTATTAGATCATGTCATTAATCACCAAATCAACTTTTAAAATTAAATCTATAATTCACCAAATAAGCAAATCCAATATTATTAAGACATTAAAAGAAGATAAAAAATGATTTATCAATTATTGAAACCTAAATACCTGCAATAGATGTAATTTCCTCATGTTCTGAATCTATTAAGTCATCAGGGGAAGTTTTATATTTAAAAACTTAGATCTCAAGCCTTTAATTGAGAATCAGCTACTTTTAGCAAATCACACACAAATGCAAGCCATAATTAGAATCGCTTTTAGTAGAGTGAGTCATGATTGATGCGCGATTAGAAGAAAAAACCTTCAAATTGTTGTACTGGAGCTTGAAATCTATTTGATTATTGAGATTTATGGGGTTTTTGATGCCTTCCTATCGAACAAGAAAGGGTTTTATTGATGGAATTTTCTAGATTATTGCATCTAATTACACCTTTTGATAAGTAGGTAAATGCGAAGTGGAGATTAACCGGGTGTTTATCGGATTTTGCTTGTGTAGAATGAGCCATTTTTGTGCTTGTTCTAGTGGTTTATCGTGATGAAATCTGAAACAAATGAAAACTGGAAACAAGATGCCAAAGCATAAAGAGATGAAAATTGAGCATGATGAATCTGTTTTCTAGGGTTTAGAATGAAAGAAATATCTATGCAATCGTGTAGAAATCTGGAACGAGTTAATCTAGGATTTTACATGAATGAGAGGTTTTTGGTGTGGAGAAGAATGAGAAGCATTTCTGTTTGAATCGTGATTGCAGAATGCTAATTGAAAAGTTACAATATTACCCCTCTATGTCTAAGAGTAAATCCCAAAGTTCCATCTATTTACAAAAACACCACCACCTCCAAGTTATTTGATCTCAGATATTGATAAAAATAGATGATTGGTTCAGATCTTGTCCTCCTGTCTCACGAATGTCTTATCTCACATGAACCAAACCCTATATATATATATATATATATATATATATATATATATATATATATATATATATATATATATACACACACACACACACACTAGTGTAATACTCATCTAATAGTCGATATGACCGATATTAAAACAAGTGAAAATGCTACCAATAAACATATTTTTGGGGGAAATATCAAAATTTAGTAAAAAAAATACATCTTTCCAACAATAGACATGCATTCCGCGGAGGGTCCTCTACGGCGTCAGTGGACTCTCCATATCCCACTGAGTGGGGTTATTTTTGTAATTTTTGCCCCTATGCATCCCTCCGTTTTGTTTTATCAGGTCTCCTCTTTGGTACCCATTGGTCTCCCCTTTGGTCCCTCAATGTAGACGTTCCCCCGTAATATCGGGTCTTTGTATTCCGCAACCTTCCGACGATAACCACTGCAATGAAAGCATCCCTTCCAACGATGGCAACCCTTCCGATGACAACAGATGGATGGGTAGATCCTTAACATTTTTACCGATGGATACGACTCTCGGGTATTCCTTTTTCACATTTTATGTATGCCCTTTTTGTATTCTTTAGATTTAGGATGGAAATGGTATGCATATGGAATTGAAAACCTGCAAATAGGCTGAAATGGACTAGAAAGGGAATTGAAATGGTGAAGATCCATTCTGCGGAGATGAAGATCCATTCCGCAGAGGGGGCTCCGTAGAGTGACCTTCACCTCCGCGGAATGACTTAAAATTGGTGTTTTCCTTTTTTTCTGCCCTTTAATAGAAATTTAATTTCAAAATGATATCCTCAATAGAAAAATAAAAATTTCTAAATTGAAAGTACGTTCTATTCATTTTTTAATGTAAATTGATGTGAATGGTATAATTGGGTATTTTTTTAATGTAAATTGAAAGTACGTTGCTATTTTTTGCCTTAACCCATTTTACTATGTAATTTAAAAACTTTATTTTTTCTTTCAATTACTAACGATTTATATTAAATTAAATGTATATGTTTTGTAGCATGATGATCTCAGACAAAAAGCCGATTGAACTTTAAAAGGCGTCGTCGGTACCATCATTAAAAACTATTTTACGCAGTTAACTCCACCGCAACGAGCATTATTTGAAGCTTCACCGTTTCGAAAATCTTAGGAATGCATGCCCCCAATGGTGACCCCTTATTTTTGCATTTGATGATGTTGCATTAAGTACGGTCTCAGGAAGTGTTTGAAACTGGGAGGTTTCAGTTTGAGATACAAAGGGTGTAGTTGGATTTTGGTGAAATGGAGTATATTTTGATAAGTGGGCTAAGAGTTGGTCCTTATGTCGATTTACTCCATGAAGAAAGAGGCCGCTCAAATTCAAATCTTCGGGCTCGGTTGTTCCCATACATTACAGATTCAATTTTGCGGCTCAAACATCTAGAAGAGTACATTATGTCTCCACAATATATGCGACTCAGGGATGCAGATGCGGTAATGCTTATCCAACTTGTTTTTGTGTTGAAATGTCTCCACAGACGATACGTGAAAACGTGCATTCCCGCGGCAGTATATAAGCTTGAAAATAATATAAAAGATTGGAACAGGTAGTACATTTTTTTATAATTACAAAATAAGTATAATAATTAAAATGTAAATTGTAGGTTTCCATGGGTTACATATTTATGGACCTATACTTCGAAGTTGATGCGTGGAATGTTTGAGAAATTTGAGAAATTTAAACTATTTACGGCGACCAATCCTGAGTCGAAGAAAGTACATAAGTATACAGTTTCCCGTTTCATGCTTCCGTTTAAGGTTAGTTTCAAATGGAACTTTATTTAATTATCATACTATCATTTTTATACCATAATAACATTGTACTTCCGTTTGTACTATATAATACTGTTGTACTTTCATTTTTATACTATAATAGCATCATACGTCCCTTTTTTCGTAGATATGGATTTTGGAGACGTTCCCAGAGGGAAGACAGATTTATATTCACACGCCGACAGAATTGCCACGAATGAGGTCGCGGAGTAGAAAAACACCATTATATTGGGATCAATGTCGTCGAATAATCAACGTCTCTGTGGTATGTTTTTTATATTATAATTATATATATATATATATATATATATATATATATATATATATATATATATATATAGTTAAAAATTACAATGTTTTTCTTGTTAAACTAACAATATGATATTTGCAGCCTAATAACCAGCTTCTTGCTGTCGTGGCAAACGAGACGGAGATCATGGGGCCGTTTTATATTTGCTATGTAAATTGGACTTTGAGCCATATAGAATCTCCCCTATGGCAACAAAGTTCACCACCTTTTTTTGCCTCACCTCCTCGAAGAAAAAGTACAAGTCGGAAACATCCTCCACTGAAACGGCCACAAGTGCTTCTTCCTCGCACCAAATTAGTCATATTTCAAGTGACATATCAGCAAGTTTGGTAAAGACGACGAAGACGAGAACAAAGTCATCGATGAAGCGTCTAATAGGCGTTGTGGTTGAAATGACTCATCAATTAGACCTTGTATTATAGAAAATTAATAAACCAAATACAGGGTTTAGTGTGGAGGACATGGTAAATGAAGAGGAGGAAGAAAAGTATTCCCCTGGTCCGGAGATGATTTATGATGATATCTTTGTTCATGGTTTGGAGCGGGAATTTAGGCCTACAACTACGGAGCAATATGTTGAGCCGTCACCAGAGGTGGTTCAACATCACAAAAAAACAGTCGCTCCTATTATTAGGCCGCAACGAAGGAGGGGTCCTTCACAGTATCATCAGACGTCGTACACACTGGTATTAATCTAATTTAAATTTGGTGTATTTATAAAATATTACCTTGTTCATAATTAAGTAACATTTTAATTAATTAGATTGACTTCACACCAAATTTGAAGAAAGTCACCAGAGGAAGGAAAAAAAAAGGCAAAGCAGTGGAGTGTCCCGAAAAAGCAAATGAAGACGTTGGTGATGTTTCAAATCATCTACTGTTGGACATTTATGGGGATGCTAGTACAAGGGTTTTTTTTGGAAAGAATGATGTATGATCTCTTTTAACCTCCACACTAAACACAGGCTGTATTTATTTCCACTGGATGTGGACTTTTGGACAAGGTTACTTGCAGTTACTGACTTTGGGTGGTTAATTTCTTCGGTAACATTCGTTATATTTTACCTACTTTTTTAGACGAAAATTTATATAAATAATTATAACATTTGTATCATAAGATACACAACATATTGCAATATGGAGTGCGTTGCTCATGGAAAAACAGCTGACGTCTGCAAGGTGGACTATATACCCTCAAGAAATTCATTTGGAACCTGGAAAATCACATTTTTTTAGGACTGTAGAAAATGGTGGCGGAGGCTTGCCTAAATGGAAGGATGTGGATATGGTTAGTTTAATATTTATTTATATATATAATATTACCATTTCAAATTATTATATATATAATTATTCATTTTTTTGTTGGTTTTATTCCTCATAAACGTTGTTGGTTCCCATTGGTTTTTGGCAGTGCTAGATTTAAAAACTTGGATAGTAACCATTTATGATTCATTAGTATCGATGAATTACTTCAGTAAGTACAAAATTGGTGGATAATCCCAAAGTTTTAGGGATAGTATTATCTTAGAGCTAGACTCCATTAAGTACGGTGTCGCAGCAGGAAAAAATTGTTGATAGAGGGGATTATGGAGTTTATGTATGCATGTTTATGGAAATGGTTGTTTCGGGGGACCAGTGAAAATTGAAAAGCGATATAGAGATGTGGGCTTTATATAAAGAAATAGGATGACGAATATTACCTGGGACACTTATGAAAAACTTATTTTTAGGAACTTTATATAATATTATTATTTGTTTTTTACGACTCCATTTCTTTTAACAAATGGTTTTTATGAAAAAGTATTATTTTTGTAGTACTTATTTTTTATTATATTCAATGTATGGTTTCATAAATTAGATTTCACTAGAAAATGACTCTAAAATCTTTATCATTTCATCTAATCTATATCATTGCATACACTTCATATCTCTCATAATGGGTTCAATACCATGGACTGCTGAGGAGTACTTGGTTCAAATTCGTGCATATATTAATATGTACGAGAACATAAGCTTCAATGATACAATGTTTTGGACCCGTTTAACAAATACCTTCAACACCAATGCTGAAACGACCTAAGAAAACCATCGTAGCACCCTTGATATAATAGAAAAATGGTATGAATTGAAAACAGAAGTTCTGTTATTCAATGATCATTATAAGATCATTGAAGAGGCGTGTATAAATGATACTGAGGAAGACATCATGGAGGCGACTAAAGAGGAATATAAATCCATTAGCAACGGAGAGATCTTCGACTATGAAGCCCCTTGGAATCTTTAGAAAGATCTCCCATATTTTTAACTTGTATTGTATTTGTATTTCGTTATTTATCTGTACTATGTTTGATTTGTATTATGTTATTTATCTGCATTTCTATTCGTTTGTTTGGTTATTTTCTACTTTATTTTTAGAAATAGGATGTACAAACAAAAACTAAAATACACTGAAATAAAAAAAAACATTACAAATAACAAACAGAAACATAAAATTACGAATAAGATAAAGGAATGACAAACATTACATAAAGCATTACAAATAAAATAGTCGTCTACATGAAATATTGCATATTTTTAACCAGATTCCAAGCATCCTCATACTCGAACTCACTTCCATCACGCTTGAATAAGTATTTGTCTTTAACAATTTGTATTTCTTCATCGTCTGTGTAATAGTACTTTCTATTTTTAACATAACGATACCATCGATTGAACCATGTTATTTTTTCCTTTAAATCCCTCCATTTAGTAACCATATTTGCTTTTACCCGGTGTCGTCCCCATCCCATCTCATGACTGAACAAACTTGTTATGTGGGTCCATTCATCACCTACAAGGTAGTGTGGGGGAGCCATTGGTGTTACACCCTCGTTAACATTCATCCAACATCATGTTACCACCATCACCTCTGTTGCCGTCTATGGACGTGTAGTAATGGACGACGGTGATGTGTTGGAAGAAGTTGGTGCGTTAGAGGCCAATTTTTAATAGAGATGTGAATTTCTTAGAGATTAATCCATTACTTAAATAAGAAAAATGGACTAAAAAAAGCTATGTGTTGTCATTTCGGGCTGACAAAACACATCTGTGGACCGACAAACATCTTTGCGGACTGAAAAACATCTTCACAGAATGACAGACATATATGCGGATTGACAAAAAACTCATTTGACAGGCAAACAACTGTGTGTTTTCATTTTGGACTGACAAAACATATCTATGAACTGACAAACATCTTTACAGACTGACAAACATCTCCACTGAATGACAAACAGATCTACAGATTGACAAATAGTTCCTTCGACATGCAAACAACTGTGTGTTGTCATTTCCGACTGACAAAACAGATATACGGACTAACAAACATCTTTGCGGAGTGACAAACATCTCTGTGGAATGAAAAATAGATCTACGGATTGACAAACAGTTCCTTTGATTGGATATCTATTTAAATTGAGAACCATTTTCTTGTTTAGAAGTTGTCAAAATGAGTTCGTTCAATGAGGTATTAAAACATAGTTTCTCCAACCTACCAGTATTCTTTCATAATCTAAGAAGAACCAATCCTAATTCGTTCACGTGCATTAAGAAATATTTGAGAGATCATTTTCAATTTTGTTTTGTGGCGTTGGGATGCGTGGTACGACACCTTTTATAGTTAATTATTATTCATTTCTAATATGTGTTTGTGGATAATGTCGGTATCTTTTCTTGTAGATTTGTACATTTTTCACCTCTATGATACCAATCATATTTGTTGCTCATGTGCCCCTTATTGGGACCAACATAACAATAATGTACATTTCAGTGTCTTTGGACGGAAATCATGAACCTCTGCTCATAGCATTTGCTTTGGGAACCATAGATTTGTGTAGATTCTTGGGCTTGGTTCATGAGGAGGTTGAAAAAAAACTTAGGTGACAGTATGGAAGTTGGTTTTATAAGCTATATGGCTGGCTCAATAGACTACACCGTTCGGAGAGTCTACCCCGATTCATATCATGGGTATTGTTGTAAAAGTATAACTGAGAAAATACAGGCTTCCCCTAGAAATAATATCGTTGTGGAACAGTTGTTCTGGCAAACATGCAAAACATATAGCGTGTCTGAATTTTATGCGTGATTGAACAGATTACAAAATGAGGTTACTAGGAATGAGCTTGTTTGACTTGACAATATTACCATTTCAAAATGGACACGAGGTTTTTTACCTAAAGTACGTTTCAATGTTAAATCCATCGCCATTCATGTTATCGTAAATTAGATTAGATTATTTAACCATTGAAGGTGATTCAATCTTTGAAATGATCCATGAGTCGTTTGAAGGAGTGTATGTTCAACGAGCTGAATTCGAAGGTAAAAATTAAATGTTATTATAATTTATCAAATATTATTTTTATATGTAATTTATCAATAATTTTCACAGGGGGGGAGTTATGGTCATCTGACCCCTTGTGCACAGAAGGTGATTCAAAAAAGATTTATCCAATCTGATGGTTGTAGGATTAAACGTATTGGTAGCGACATATTTGAAGTGCGAAAGTATTTAACCACTGAATCGGTGCAACTAGACCATGATATTTGTAGTTGCGGCAAATGGCAAAAGCTTGGTATACCTTGTGAACATGCAATAGCGTCACTACAAAGGCTTGAAGTTGAAGAAATCCAGCAAAAGGTAAATTATAAGTTGACTTCTGCAGTGTATCAAAATGCTTTCCAAACTGGGATGGTGTATCATATTCCAAACCTTATGCAATGGGCAATACTAATTGAAATGGTGGTCGTCATACCTCCATTTGCAATATAATGGAATTGTAACGTTCGAATCATAACGAATGTTAGTTTTTATTAAGGTCTATGTAAACCTTAGTTGTAGTATGTGCTTTGTTTTGTTTTTATGTTTTTATTACGGTGTATGTAAACCTTGTTAACTTCTATGTTTTTATTAAGTTCTATATTTTTATAATAAATAATGTTGTGAAAATGTGTATTTATGTTGTTTTAAGCAACGGGAACCCTTCTTTGGATGTGACAAGTCAGTTTTGCGGACTAGCACCTCAGTTCCATGGACTGCCAATTTAGTTCCGCAGACTGGCAAGTAAGTTCTGCGGACTGACAAGTCAGTTCTGTGAACTGAGAAGCACTACAAACTGGCAAGTAAGTTACGCGGACTGACAAGGCAGTTACGCGGAGTTGAAGGGTGTATAAATTCACATATATAATTGTTGGATTTATAGTAAAAATAGATCTTTTTACAACTTTAGTATGAGTTCATCTTTAAATTTCCATTATTGCACGTGCAACGAAGTTGATTGTTACTATTGTGATACAATCGACCCTTTTGTTGTACTCTATTTCGAAGGGCCATACATGTCCGATGAAATTTTGCAAGAATTGGAATGGGCTGAAGAACAACAAAAACAGGATAAAGAGTCATATCGGGTTCTCACTGAACGTCGTCATGTCATTGCATCAAAATGCAAAGAGGCTCAAGAATGGATAAATATTAGTAAAAAGAGAATCAAACATCATGAAGAATGGATAAAGAAGACTAAGAAGACTATCAAAGCGACTGAAAATGGATTGATGAGAATGATGCAGAGATGATAGATCTGGGGATGCAAAAGGATCGTTATGAAGATAAAATCAGAATTAGGGATGACTATATAACAATGGAAAAAGAGAAGTATCCATTGCAGTTCCCTTAAGTTAATTATATGTAAAATATTGTTTTTCATTTATTATGTGTCTTAGGTTTGCTATATCTATTTTCATTTAATTTAATCAAATTTATGAGTTTAACTTTAATAGTAATGATGTACTAATATAGTCATCGGAAAACCAAATACTTTTAATAGAGTAATCAAACTACACAATCAAATTATGTAGAAACATAATATACTTAATTTAAATCATCATTGAAATCAAACGTCGAACAATAATCTTCTCTTTGTGTCCCTTACGTGCCTTGCGTCCCTTCCACACATTTCCCTTTTGTCTTACTACCTGACGCCGACTTACTTTTTTTTCAGCTTCTTTTGCTTCATTAGGACCAATGCCAGACAAGTTGCTGCATTATGTGTTATACTATAACATCTACTACATCTTCTTATTATAGGTTCCTCCTTGTGACATGATATGATTTTTGTTTTTCAGTCTACCGGCTTGATGTGTATCCATTATCGGGCGTTTAACAACCATCATCTCATCAAGAATCTCACAATCACAAGGTTTTAGAAGTGGATACACCGGCTCCTCATGCGTACTTCGGTACGTTTCAATTTTATAAGTGTCTATAGCCATATGCCCAAAGTTAGTTTTTTTTCAAATGCTTTAACACCATTATGACATGATCGCAAGGCTAACCAGTTTGTTCACAATATTTGAAAGTGCAAGTCTCTCGCCTCAAATCAACTATGCCACCATGTTTGAAATCATGCACTTGATATATTGCATCCACAACACCTAAAACTAACCATCCTGTTGTACGCTCTTTATTTTTTTTAATTAGTTTTTCAGCCCACTATTTTAGTATTGTTAACCGTTTCCGTGTAATAACAAATATATATGTATATATATATATATATATATATATATATATATATATATATACCATTACACATAGTTAATTTATTATTGCCCATAATTAAAGTCGTACCTCCATCGATACGACGCTTGTCAAACCATTCTTGTGAGATCCGTCAGAAGAACTCAGCAAGGGGTATTATAGGCATCTTCCTTGCATCCACTGATAAAGCATTCATGGATTCAACATTGTTTGAGGTCATGTAATCATACCGATTCGAAGGGCAATACGCTCTAGTCCATTTAGCACATGGAATTTCCATAAGGTACACCGTTACTTGAGGCCTAATTGAACTAAATCTAGACCAAAGGTTTTCAAATACATCAGTTTTGTAAGCTCGCACAAGCCTCCAAAACAAGACTTTTGTTTTATCATTTTTCCCAAACCAGTGTAATATATTTATGAGTAGATGAAAAGCACACACGCCATGATGAGAATTTGGGAAAACATTTTGAATACTGCTGCGAATTGAGTTAGCCCTATTAGTTACAAATGTTTAATCCTGACAATCATTGATGCATTCATAAGGTTTTTCAAGAAACCATGTCCAAGTAACACCACTCTATTTTTTTTTTTGCATATTATATGCCCAATGGGTACTATCTGGTTGTTCCCATGTATGGCTACTGCATGCAATATGGTTCCATTAAAATCCCCCTTCAAATGTGCACCATTCATAATTATGATTTTTCTACAAAAACGTTTGAACACATGTATCTGCAATATATTTGTAAGTAATATAAAAACATAAACAATATACATTGTTTATAAATAAGTATATATTAAATAACTTTGAATTTTATGTATTTACCACGCTCCCGATGGCATAAAAACCATACTCTAAGCGATTTGCAGAATTTGTTTCTATATAGGTCACTGTCCTAGGATTGTGATTCTTCAAGTTGTGAAAATAAATAGGAAGTCTGGAAAAATATTCAATGGGGGACCCCAACATCAGTTGCATGGAATATTGTTTTGCACGCCATGCTTGTTTGTAACTTGTATTAAATTCGAGCAAAGCGTTCATATCCCTTGATATTTCATTAGGCCTCCAAACTTTCGAACAATTTTTACCCACAATCTCATGCAATATAGTACCCATAACTTTTTTATTTGCATGCTTATGATTTGGGTATATCTATAACAACAAACATGTGTGCACATCGTTGTATGTCCTAATTCGTCACTTGTATAAAGGCATCTTGCATATAAGCGCCAACTATAGTTTTCTATTTCACAATAAACCTCGTAACGATTTTTGTTCGAATGTTTGGTCTTAAACTGAAACCATTTTCTAGTTGCTTTCATACTCAAAGAAAATATTAGATCTTCTTTGGTAGCATACTTTTAACGAACAAATATATGATAGTTTGGTCCTAAACTGTGAAATGGTCCAGGTTCAACAATCGGATTCGGACAATCAAGTATGGGAGGCATACCGTAAAACATGTCTGGAGTTTTTTTTTCCATGTGTGAACTAATCTTCTGACCATCCTTCATTTGATTTTTCATCACCTGACAATGTTTTCTCACCCATTCTTCCAAACTCATATAAATTGTGTTCTTCCACCTCATTTACTTCAATAATTTCTTCTCTTGAAAAGTGTTCAACATTATCTTATACAATGTTGTGACAATTATATGTTACAATGTTGTCGAACGTTGGTGCCTCTTCAACCCGTCCTTTAAACACCTCCAAATACAAATGCACCATCTCTTTCGTTTCAGACATTATGTTTCTGAGTTGAAGAACATATGCTTCAACTATAATGTTCATGACATACCCATGCTCAGGGTGTTGAAATGACAACGATATACTACTATTGAATGTATCTGCCTTTTTTTTAAACCAAATCAAACAACATTTGACGGTCAACATTAGCCGGAAGTAGTAAACCCAAGTTGTTAGACTTTGCTCTAACGTACGTGTTAATTCCATTAATTAACTGCCACCCCTCCTCCCTCCCGGTACATAAAATAACGAAGCTCATATTCTGACTGGAAAATAAGAAAAAATTTCTCCCTATAACTGAGATTTCTGATTGTTTTTTTTTAAAGAATGAATTTTTTTTATCATAAAAAAAAACCGTCGATCTGCAGAGAAAAAATGTCACTCCGCGGAGCCCTCGTTAAGCCTCTCTGCGAATGAATTAATGGGTAGTAAAGGGTCGAACCTACCACTCCGCAGAGGCCGCAGATGGAGCTCTATGGATCCTCGCAGACTCCTCTGCGGCCCTCTTTTGCGGTACGATATTTACGAAAATGTCATTCCGCGCTGGTAATTATCAATCCACGGAGGCCGTAGAGGACCCCTCCGCGGAATGCATGTCTATTGCTGGAAAGAAGTTTTTTTGTGACTAAATTTTGAAACACCCCCCAAAAAAATGTCTATTGTTGGCAGTTTCCCTAAAAACAATTGACCAAATTTTACTTTCTTTTATATCATCCTATTTTCATTTGTTCTCATTATAGCATTATAGTACCACAAAATCTACCCAATTATAGATATACATCAAATCTTTTGTTTTTTTTCAAAGTGTTATCTCAGAAAAAGTTGTGTAACAAAGCATCAATACGGATTCATCATTAACATTAAATGGGTCTGCTCATCGAACAAAAAATAAAGAGCTTCGAGCCAATAAAGGCTAAGACTATTGACTCAAGAACTAATAGCTTCATTGTAGAATTCAGACCTAACCATTAAGTAAGAAGCGATGGGAACGATGGAACCCGTGAATTCAAAATATTCTAGTGAAAATGAATTCGAATGATTCATGGATCGGGATGGCGGAACTGACCAGAAACCAATTCATCTATTCGGAAAAGTTATGAGCTAATGATAGAACTGAATTAGAAATTGATAGAGTAAATATTCACCCGCGAACACTTTATTTTCTTGGATTTCTAAATTTGGGTCAATCCAATACGATAAAGAGTAAAACAAAAGAAAGATTCGTTTTAACAGTCTAAAATACATAAATATTAGAAAAAAATAGTTATGTTATTTAATATATTCTCCTGCTTAGTCTTACTATGCTTTGGGTTTTTTTTATGATATAAAATCTGAGTTAGTTTCTCATATTATAATGTAAAACGGTATTGATATTCTAATCTACTTGAATATTTAATACCATAAAACTAAACGAATGTTGTATTGATGAACCCGTATGATATTGAAAATGAAAAATATTTTAAAATAATTTTCTTCTTAGTTTTTATTAAAATTTTATATTTTAATTTAAATAATTTTTTTAAACAAAACATAAAACCACGAATTCATTTTCAATTGGACACACGTTTTTTGTTTGCTTTCTTAAACCCCGTAATAATAATAATAGTGTAATTAATTATATATATATTTTATTTATTCTAAATATTGGATTTATTTTTAATTGTTAAACTCTACAAGTTATCTACCATTGTATGAAGTGGTTATTTAAGAATAAATTGATACAAAAAGTAAGAAGACATTTATTTTATTTATCGATTTTAAATAATAATAATAATAATAATAATAATAATAATAATAATATACACTTTACAATAATAAGTCTGATCAAATCAAAATTACATTATATTAAAAATGGGATTCAAAATTGAATCTGATATCGAATGAAGCAAAGTGTTAGGTATTTTAAATTGAATACCTAATCATCTCCTTAATTATAGGTATAATATTATAATATATCCCCATTAATTAGGAAGATAAATGTAAGTTGATAATTTAACTTGTTGGTTAAATGAGAGGAAGATAAGACATGTAGCAAAAGTTGATTCTTTTATTAGAATAAGAATATATATATATACAGAGAGAACATAAGAAAAATATTATAGATCAAACCAAAGTTAGCTAGAAGTTACCTAACGTATACAAAATTAAGGCATGATTTGATACTACAACCACACGGTCTAATTAACCCTAGCCTTAGAGTTCTTAAAGAAAAAACAATGAAAAGAGTGATCAACAATATTATCAAAAAAAATTCCTATACTTAAAAGGCTGAAATAGAATTGTGTTTCTATAAGCCCAAAGAACTCAAATCACCGTCAGACACATTGAATCCACGATCACCCTCTCTATTCAAGCAACCGGTCTACTGTCAATCCAATGAACCAAATCCAAAGAAATAAGAAAACTCGGAATGTGCAAATCAAGTCATAAAGCTACACTTCTCCAAATTTGTTGAGCCAACTCGCATTGGAAAAAGAAATGTGTTACGTCTTCTGAATCACTCTGACGAATAGAACAAAGCACGAAATCCAGCTCCACATCTTGATCCACCAACATCGATCTGAGAGGAAGCCTAACTAACAAAAACGCCACATAAAAACATTCACCTTTATAGGAACATATTTATGTTGAATCTATATGCCCAAGAATCATTATGGAGTGATATTGCTAATGATATATGATCCTATAGAGTCACATCTTAATCAAGTTGGTAGTTATTGAATATTTATGAAGTATTTGAGATTAATAAATAAATTTAACTCTTGTATTTAATTCGAGAATAATTATAGTTTTATGAAAATAATAATAAAAGAAACTAGAAACTAGGCATTATATGATATGGTATCATATAATAATTCATGTACAAAGTTTTGGACCTTTTGGTTAACCATGATTAAGTTAAAGTCTTACTTCACCATGGTTAAAAAGGTTGGAGACAAGTTTTGTCTTTTATAAGACCTCATGGCCGAAAATGCTATAGCATGGGAGATTGCTTCTAAATCTTCCCCATGTTGGTCTCCAGGCTTTGTCCCCCTTTCACTTTATGCTTTATTATACTTTAGAGTATAATAATAGTTTGACCTTACTTTATATGGGATATAGAAAGGGACTCTTGTGCAAGAAATGGGGCAAGTCTTTTTTCATCTTCTTCCTCTCTTCTTACTCCCAAAAGCTGTAGCTTTCTAAGACTCCAAGGAGTCTTCCCTTTTGAAGTTTGGTGCTCGCTTTTGGTGTTTCACTTTGTGGTTTCCTTTAGTACTTATTTGTTAAGAACTTAAATTCTTAAAGAACAAAGTGTTACAAGATAAAATTAGCATTTTTGGTGCCTTAATCTTGATGGTGGATACTTGTAGAGAAGATCATGTTCTTTGATCTTTACATCTTCATCAACACCCCAAAACCAAGTGGGTTCAAAGGCTTCAAAGGTTATCTCTAAAACATCCTATGGTTATTTTAATATCATTCTAACCTCTATAAATGGATCCATGCTGGTTTGGTTTTGCTATGAACTAAAAATAAACTTGTTATTTTTAAGTCTTCCGTTGCTGTATTTTGTGTAAAACAAACTTATATTTCGTATCAAAACCCAACAATTTATTCCATCTCGTATAGATACTCCCCGCAGGAAGTCTAAAGGAATCAATTTTCCTTCTAGTCGACTTGTCAAAAAAATACCACTAGAATCAAACTCCCAAGTCCATCTATCCAGAGTAGAACTCAACGTCACTGACTTCAATAACTCCATAAGATTATGAAATTCCATAGATTCTATCCCACCTTTAATAGGGTGACACCAAGAAAGACTCTAGCCATTCTGAGACCAACACAATCACGAACTAGAGCATTTTGCAAATAAGCTAAAGCAAAAAAGCCTATGAAACTCGAGTTTAAAAATCACACTGCTACAGAAATCATCATACCAAAACCTTGCAAGATACCTATCTCCTACCACAGCAGAAATCGAATTTGACTGAATAACCTCCCTATAATGTAATTGATTTATAAACCCAATATTTTTTCCACACACCTCCCCTACAGACCGATAACTACCCAAACCCCCCCCCCCCCCATCATCACCATGTAAGCACTTAATAAGCTTTACCCAAAAGAAACCCTTTCATGCAAAAACTGCCACTTCCATTGATATAACAAGGCAATGTTAAAAGCATCTAAGCTACCAATATATAACCCTCTATTATATTTGGAATTAAGAGCCATATCCCGTTTCACCGAATGAAGATGTCTCTGATCCTCCTCTATACCCCAAAAAAAAGCTCTATAAGATTCCAACATTTGATAAATAGTAGAAGGAATACGAAGAATCAAGAAGAAAGATATACCTAAACTCCCCAGAACCGATATGGTGAGAGTAAGCCTTCCACCAATAGAAATTAAATTAGTTTTCCAAGAGGATAACCTTTTACAAAAATGATCAATTAATAAATTCCAACCTTTAACTCACACCATAGACTCACCCACCGGGATACAATGATAAGAAAAAGGAATAAAGGTTGAGGAACACTGAGTAATTGCAGAAAGATAAACAACTTCGTGTAAATCCACTCCAACACCCAATAAACTAGAGTTAAAGAGATTAATCTTTAAACTTGAAACCATGTAAAATCAATGTAGAATTTTAAGAGATTCCGAACATTTTTATTATCCCATTCATCGAAAAACCATGCATCATCTACATAAAAAAGATGAAAGATATAATTTGGAAGAACCCAGTGTAACACCTCGAAACAGACACGTAACCACTACATCCTCTATTGCTACATGAAGGCCTTCCATAGCAATAATAAAGAGAAAATGTGAGATAGGATCCCCTGTGTGAGCCATATAAATAACTAGAACACAGATTTAGGACTCTCATTCAAGAGAATGGACGATCTCGAATTCTTGAACAAGTGTAACACCCGGTTTTCACCTTACAGTATAATTTATTGTACACGTCTATTTATGAAATTCAAAGTATAAATACTCTTTGTTGTAACCAATGTGTTTCATATGGAAGTTATATTAGATGAAAATACGAACCTGTGAGTATAAAGAACGACAAAAACGGGGCTCGTATGAAGAAGTTATGAATTTTAGAATATAATTTCACATATAAATATCAGATATTGTTTATATAAAATGAAAATGAAATATATTACATTTTAGGAAAAGTATTCTAAATGAAGGTTGTAGTACTCATAATTAAAAAGTCGCAGATATAAAGAATGTCAAGAAAAGAACTCGTATGAAGAAGTTATGAATTTGCAAGATCATTCACGGTATATTCTTTATAAAATATTAAGTGAACATAGATTACTTTTTAGCCAAGGTAGTCTTGATAAAAGTTATAGTATGCAAAATTATGAATATGTGGATATAAAGATTGTAAAAAATGGAGTTCGTATACGAATGTTACAATTATCGAAAAAACAAGAACATACCTGACATCCGGAGAACCTTTAACCCCACCTACCACGGAGTGATGTGGCAGAACCAGAGGTTGCTACGTGGAAGCTTGAGACTCATCAAACCCGCACCAGGCAGTGATGATGGGACACAATAGGAAAGCACCACGTAGGGGCACGACTTACTTTTTGAAAATTCAACATATATATAGAAATCGGCTCCTCATTCATTCATTTATCCATTCTCTCTTCAAGAGTCTTTCTCTCTCAACCTTGAGCATTTCGATCCCTTGTGATTTGAATTTTCATTATTTTGTTTCAGTAGTATTAGTAGCAAATTCCTAGAGGATTTACAAAGATATAAGAAGTAAGCGTCGAAGTTTTGCTTGCAAATATTTGGAGTACATCAATTGGGTAAGTTACACTTTCGCTTAAGTATAATTGATATGAAGAATAGTCGTTGTCGTTATTATGAACCTTGTGTTAGATTAATCATTAATCCTAGTTATTATACTAATTGATGTACTTTCGAGTGTGGTGTCTAGGATAGACACGTTGGCGAAGGATGTTGGATTTCATAAAAGCTATATGTCGAAATGATCCTGCCCCCGACTGTCTTGACTTGCTAATCTTTATTTGATAGTCATTCAGTGTTATTGGGATTAGTGAAGGATCTAGCTTTTGTTATCATATCTATGTAGATATGGATTAGTTATAATATTATAGGTTAATACGTGTGTGACACGCCTGTTCGCCAGTTGAATAGTTGTTGGTCGTCTGAAAAATTGATCATGTGAGTTTTTTCACTATACTTTATAGTACAATATGTATCCACTATTTGTTAGGATGTAGTTGCTCTATAATATTTTGTTAAACAAGTAGACTAGTTTAGTTAGTTATCTTTTGTGTTGACATGGTTTGTTTGTGTATGTATGTGTGTGTGTGTGGAGATTACAATGCAATGGTGGCAAGTTGCGAGCCTATAGACTCGTGTTGACAATGGAACGACGATACGATGTACGTCACGATACACACGTTATCGGCGGAATAACGGAAGGTCATGATCCATGGTTGTATGCATTATATATGTTTTGTGATATATGGTATCTTGGGGAACTCACTAAAAATTGTCTTACACTTGTTGATTAATAGTAAGGACTATGTTTTGACAATGATTGAACAAAAGGAATTTTTATATTACCTAGGAAATTATATTTTACAAAGTTAGACAAATGAGTTTTATATTACTATTGGGAACGAGTATTATATGTATACTCTACTATGAAAAAAGAAAATTTCATTATGGAAAAATCGGGAAGTTACAACAAGCCTCAAATCCACGCCCTCCACATATCCCCAAATCCCAAAAAACCCATAACATGATCTAAATATTCACAGCTAATCGAATCATGTCTTCTCAAAGTTAACCTTACAAATGAGAAATTTCTTTTTGAACCACGTGATCTTGTCATTAACCATTGGAGGCCCATCTCAAATCTGACAGTTACGAGATCACAATCAAATAAACAAGATGTTAGTGTTTTATCCTTCTCTAGTTTAATTTTAAAGTAGGTTGCTATAACTAGTAAAATCTAGATCCTAGGGTGCATGTACACATAAATTTTCTATTTAGTTTCTAATGCTTTGATTATGTGTATAGATGAATAGGAACCCCAATAATGGAATCAGAGCCTTTAGGTTTTAGTTATTTTGACTACTTAAAAATTAAAAAATCGATTTTCTGGATTTGCGCAAGACGCGACACGCCCCCTGCTGGACGCGGTGCGTCTGGTTGAATTTTCAAATTTTGTCAATTTTTCGATTTCTGGGGATAAACCTTGAATAAAATATTATTTGAATTATTTAAATATAAATATTCATTCCTAGTTTAGTTATATATATTATTTAAATACGAATTTGAATCTAGATATTTAAATGAATGAATTTTGAATATTATTTAAATTAGAATTTAAATAGGAATATTTCATTTAATTTATATTTAATAAAATAATTAAATTCGAATAGTTAAAAGATAATTATATAAATTTAAATGGTTTAAATTTAGTATATGGTATAATTACTATATGTATAACAATCAAACAACATGTGTTTTTATGTGACAACCCGAAACTCCTATCTTGTGCATCTAGTCAATTCAATCAATGTTAAACTCGTTTCTGTTGTCTTTTAGCACTGTTTAAGGGTTCGTTTAAGTGTTCTAAGCTTAAGTACAACCAAGGTTGAGATTAGGGATGAGTTATCAAGTCGTAAAGTAGCAAAATCGGGCCATACACTCTCTTAGGAGGAGTGTACGACCATACACATGGGTGTGCGGCCGTACACCCCACCCCATGGCCGCACACTCAAGGTGGTGGGTAACCCACCCCTATATATATGAGTAGACCCCCTTCTTTCATTCATTTCTCCCCTTTGGCTGCACACTACTCCTTTCTCTCTCAAGCTTACTCAACTGTGGACCCTCCAAGGCTTCAAAAACGTGAGTATTCCATCCTCTACCTTATTATACTTGAAAGACCTCTTGATCTAAGCCTTGATTCATTAGGTTTCATTATGTTCTTCACCCTTTTGAAGGAGTACGGCCGCACACCTTCATGAGGTTGGCCGTACACTCCTTAAAGGCCCTCCAAAGTGAGAGTTTGACCTCCATCTTCTAGTTGGACATGACCATAGCCTTGTTTTACCTTAAAGTCGACAAATTGGGCATGAACATGAAGGGTGTACGGCCGGACAACCCTTTGTACGGCCTCACACACACCATAGGGCCGTAAACTCACTTATTGGCCTCAAACTTGCATTTCAACTAAGCATGGGACCGAGAACACTTCTTGGATGCTAGTTAGAACCTTGGAAACACCTCAAAAGCACATCTCATCATGAGTGTATGGCCGTACACTCATGGGCCGAATACCCATGGCCGTACACCTCCCTCACTCAATCACATATGGCTTTAACACTTAGTTCAAGTGTTTCCAAGTCCCTAGAGTGGTTCCCTAACGTGTCTAGTAGTGAAATACCCTAATTTGACTCCAATATGTGTGATTACATGTTAAATAGGATCCAATCGTGTTCAAAGCTTCACTTGACACTCAACATCCCATATCGATCCTTCATTCAAACCACTCATTCGAGGTGAGTTCATACCCCTACGTTTTCCGAGTTTTTAATGTTTTCAGGGGGGGGGGGGAATACAAGTAAAAGCACAAGAAATCTTGTGTCCAAATATATTATTTTGCTTAATATATTTTCATTATCAATATACATCGAATATAGAAATCGGTTTTACAAAACATGTTGGGATACTAACCTTGCAAAAGCAGTTTTCAAAACTAAGGAAATGAACATATGAATCAGGAAACACAAGAATTTATTTTATAAAGGATTCATGTTAATAACAAAAAGGGTTTTCCTGTATTATTATTCGTAAAGTCATTAATATAATTGGAGACACGTCCTTCGTCGCTTACAAACTTAACTAAGTGGAGGACTACCCCTTATGAACGAGAATCTCCTGGAGGGGAGAGCGTGATTTTTTTGTATAGATCTATATGGGACTGACTATCCCGCACCTTGCTACTAGCTACAATAGGACCGGCAGGTCTACGGGTGACAAAGTCATAAAGGATATCGGTTCCCGATTCGCGCCATATCAAGTTAATGTATGGTCATAAAGCTCGCAATGTATATATCAATGATGTATTTACGTAATAATAGATCGAACAAACTAACTTTAGAGTTAATAACTAAGTGATTACAGGAGGGTATTATCAATACTTTCAGGATTCAGATCACCACGTTTTCAATTAGTTTTATTTATGTAATAAGACTAATATACATCACTGGAAGTAGCCAGGGTTTTCAAAAGGAACAATGCTATAACAATATAAGTATGGTAGATACTTGTACTCTCCGATTTAGAACGGGTAATTCAATAACTTATACATAGGGGAAATGCAGGATTTCCCAGGGTAAACATCAGTATTTTATAAACGGATGGTTTATTAATCAACTAAAGAATATTCATATTTCTTCCATAACTCCTTGGTTTATGCGTTACTAGTATGAACAAAGAAGTCATAGAAGAAACGGGTTTAATCATGCTTTTCATAAGAAAATATGGGATTTTCTTGAAGAACACTTTCAACAGATATCAAAGAATCATTTTACTTAAGGTTTATACATTTATTACACCAGATAGCATAAGATTATCTGGGAAAGATATCACACTTTTCAAAAGAACCCATAACTGCCTTTCTAAAACAAAATGCTTATGAAGTCACCAGCTTTATGCTGATACTTTTTCCAAACTTACTTGTATTCTCAGGGCTCTAGTAGGCAGGTACACCCCCGAAGCTTTTGAGAAGACTGCCTAGTATCGTACTTCAACTCCTGTCGTCTTCTACATCTACTTGGATGTTTGAATTTGATATGTTAAAACACTTATGTAAAACGTATACTTATTAATGCAATGGTTGGCTGTACTTTGATTACTATAATGCATGTGTTGTGATACTTACATGATGTCATCCGCCCCCGAACGTTTCCGCCGTTCCGGTTTGGGGGTGTGACACCTTACATGTTTAATTAAACATTATGCTCAAACTAAAACTAGGCTCACACACTCTAATGTTATAAGAGAGATTTAAAGAGGTATTTATGATTTCTAATGAGGCTGGTTTTTAGAAGCTCGTGCCTTACCACCCTCACCGTATTTTTGCATTTTGAGAGTGGATGTAACATCCAAACTTTCAAACCACATTTTTCATTTTTAATTTAGATAAAACATTGTTCATAAACCTAACATCAAGAAAAAAATAAGGATTGTGTTTTGAAAATGATTGAACAAAATGGGATTTTTATATTACATTGGAAATTATATTTTACAAAGTTAGATAAATGAGTTTTATATTACTATTGAGAACGAGTATTATATGTATACTCTACAATGAAAAAAGAAAATTTCTTTATGGAAAAATTGGGACGTTACAACAAGCCCCAAATCCACGCCCTCCACCTATCTCCAAAGCCCAAAAAACCTATAATCTGATCTAAATACTCCCAGCTAATCGAATCATATGTCTTCTCAATGTTAACCTTACAAATGAGAAATTTTTTTTTGAACCACGTGATCTTCTCATTAACCATTGGAGGCCCATCTCAAATCTGACAGTTACGAGATCACAATCAAATAAACAAGATGTTAGTGTTTTATCCTTCTCTAGTTTAATTTTAAAGTAGGTTGCTATAACTGGTAAAACCTAGATCCTAGGGTGCATGTACACATAAATTTTCTATTTAGTTTCTAATGCTTTGATTATGTGTATAGATGAATAGGAACCCCAATAATGGTATCAGAGCCTTTAGGTTTTAGTTATTTTGACTACTCTTTTACTAAAAAATTAAAAAATCAATTTTATGGATTTGCGCTAGACGCGGCACGCCCCCTGCTGGACGTGGTGTGACTGGCTGAATTTTCAAAATTTGTCAATTTTTCGAATTTTGGGGATAAACCTTGATTAAAATACTATTTGAATTATTTAAATATAAATATTCATTCCTAGATTAGTTATATATATTATTTAAATAAGAATTTAAATTTAAATATTTAAACGAATGAATTTTGAATATTATTTAAATTAGAATTTAAATATGAATATTTTATTTAATTTATATTCAATAAGAGAATTAAATTAGAATAGTTAAAATATAATTATATAAATTTAAAAGCTTTAAATTTAGTATATGGTATAATTACTATGTGTCTAACAATCAAACAACATGTGTCCTTACATGTTTAATTAAACATTATACCCAAACTAAGACTAGACTTACACACTCTAATGTTATAAGAGAGATTTAAGGAGGTATTTATGATTCCTAATGATGTTGGTTTTTAAAAGCTAATGCACCCTAACCGCCTCTTTGCATTTTGAGAGTGGATGTAACATCCAAACTTTCAAACCACATTTTTCATTTTTAATTTAAATAAAACATAGTTCATAAAACTCATATCAAGAAAAAATAAGTGTTGAAACATAAAAGTGACCCTCTTAAACTTGACAAATCCGAAGCCATCACCAGATCCGCAGTCAGTATCTCAACCGCAATCAAGAACCATATCCGCAGTCGACGTCATCAATCCTTACTCTTAGTTTTTATCTGTTATCTTATAAGTCTTTACATTACTTTACCCAGTGTGCCTTGCATGGCCACCTTAGACAGATTAGACTTTGTAATCTTTGAGACTCTATAAATAGAGTTCTCTCTTTCTGAATGAATACATCGATCATCTCTATCTTGAATATCGTATCTTACTTATTCTCTTCTTACTCTCTCATCTTCAAAGATCTTTAGAACTTAAACTGATATATTAAGATCATAATCTCTCTTCGGAGCAAGTCAGTTTTGACTTAATCACTAAGTCTGATCTCACTTACTAACTTGGTTTGTTTGCAATCCTCGTTAAGAATCAGCTTAAGTGTCTTCTTGATATAATACTTGTTGTCATTTATATTTCCTTATATTTCCGCACCTAACTATCTAACTATCTAATTCTAACTCATTATTGTTGAGCTTTATGATCTTTTGAGTTAAACTTCTTTCCGCAATATTACTTGTACTAACGTTTGTTCAAATGTGTTACTCAAGTTTTCCTCTCAACAATTGGTATCAGAGCCAAAGCGGTTGCCTTTTAAACAAGAACTCTGATTTTAAAAGGCCTTCTATACCACTGGAGCTCATTTCTTAAAAAAAACTTAAAAAAACAAATCTTTTCAAAAGAAGGAAATATGGCACATGCATTATCTCTCAATGTTTCCAACAGTGTTGGAGGTTCGAATAGAGCCCCAATACTGGTGGCAAACGAATATCATCACTGGTCTCAAAGAATGGAGAGGTATCTAAGAAGACTTGGAAGAGATGTATGGAGATCTGTAGAAGAAGGACCTCATGCCCCTATTCTTACTTCAGTTCAAACCGACGGCGCTCAAACCAGACTGGGAGGAGGTCAACCAGCCATGAATCGTCCCACCAAAGATGATCTTGATAAGATGGAAAATGATGTTGTTGTTTTTTATGAGATATCTTGCGGAGTTGCTCCTGACAACTTCGACATCATCATAAATTGCAAGTTAGCCAAAGAAATTCGGAATGTTCTCAAGAACTTGTATGGAGGTACAGAACAAGCTCAAGATAAAAACCTTACAAACGCACTCAATGAGTTCAACAACTTCAAAGCTCATGCTGGTGAAAGTTTGGAAGACTCCTTCAAGAGGTTCAATTTAATTGTCACAAAGTTATCAAATATTGGCACCATCCGAAGTAACCATGAGACGAATCTTTAGTTTCTCATTGGTTTGGGTAGACATTGGACTACGGCTAAGATGATAGTCCAAGGAGATAGAAAAATTCATTCTTTATCTCTTTACAAGCTTTATGGTGAACTACAAGCACAAGAATCAACCGTACTCAAAGACTGTGCTGACTTCGGAGGACCACTCGCTCTCGTAGCACACGCACCTCACACTCAATCTTACTCTCGCTCGTATGACAACCCTCTGCAGTCATACGAATCTGACTCAGAATACGATGATGAAGAGGAATTCCAAAACGCTATTGCTCTAGTTAGTCAACAATTCAACAGACTTCCACCCTCATCTTTCCGTAAAAATTAGCAGTTTACTAAACCTCCCTTCAACCGCAACTTCAATCCTCAGAATAATCACTCTCGATATCCCAAAAACCCCCACCCATCACCGCAACCTTAAAACACTCAATCCAAAGAGGCACCGTAGCCTGTCAAGCCAACTGACTTCGGTACCTCAGCAGAAGACAAAGTTGATGTTGTAATTTGTCACAAGTGCAACAAGGAAAACCACTTTGCAAAAGATTGCAAAGCCAATATATTGAAAGACAGAGCATTCTGTCTTAGAATGGCTCACGAAATGGAAGAAAAAGAGAAAGCAAGGGCATACGTAGCCCAATTCAAGAGAGATCATCAAGTGTGCTCATCCGGAGATGAGGATGAAGATATCTACAAGATGGCAAATGCGGATGAGAATGGGTCAACCAAGCTGGAAAAGAAGTACTTCTACATGGCAAAGGATGGAACTCTGAGCATCGTTGAGCAGGTAAAACTCATGATCCAAACTAATAATTATAGCATGCATGATTGTCAACCATTCATAGACAACCTTAATGACACTTGTGTTGCCGTCCTTTCAAACTATAACAAAGCCCTAGATGAGAAGAATATAGCGTCCCAAGAGATGTTTCATGTGAGAGGACGACTGGAGGACAAGAGACTCAAAGTAGCTTTGTTAGAAAAAGATATAGTGTTAGAAAAGGATGCTAGAATGTTATGTGAAACACAGTTAGGAATAGCCTTGAATCAAAGAGATTTAGCTCAGAATGAAAATGTACGCTTAAATCTTCTAATAGAAAAGTTGTTTAATGAAAGTGAAGATATTGAGAATCTTCTGAATAATGGAACCATAGATAACACATACAATTGGGGTTGGTCCAATGGGTACTCCACCGCAAAGGATTCATCACCCCGATTTAATAAAGACCGTCCCTATGTCCCTCCGGACTGAGAGTTCCATTTCCCAGTCAATGACAAAACCTTTCCCGAGGACATCAGAGCTCATTTTGGTCGACTTCATAATCTGAGTAATAATTGTGTTATTAAGGAAATTCTTCCTGAATTTTCGGGTCACTCAAGTGATCAAATTCCTATCTCTGGCAAAATTTATCCCGACTCTCAGACTTCATCACTTGTTGATGAAGAAATTCTTATGGAAGGACCCAAAGTTCTTGTGAACTTCTCGTCTCTGCCTTCGGACCGCAATACCTCTCACTGCAATCCTTAACCGCAGTCTGACCAACTACCTCTCATCATATGTCCCACAAAGAAATCAACTCAGACTTACTCTGCGGTAGTCCAATCTTCCTTACCGCAGACTGCAAGTAAGAGTTCAGTGACCATTCAGCCAATTCATCATGAGTTGCCTATAGAAAACTTTGAGTATGGTCAATGTTCCCAGAATCCTGAACTTTCTAGTTTAGATGAATCAAGTCCTCGTTTTCAAAAGCAATCTAAGGATTCTAAGAAACCGCAGTTGAACGTCAATGACTGCGGTTCTCCAAAGAGTCAGGAAAAAATGGCCTTCAAAGAGGAATTTCAATCTCGTGGTAAAAGGCGGGAAATCTTTTCGAAAAACAAAAAACAAGTCAAAATTTTAAAACCCAAGAGTCCAGAAAAACTTGTTTTCTCAAATTATTTTTCTAAAAACACGTCAGTCAAGAAATCGAGCAAAAAGGAATGTATAGTTCCTAAAACCTTTTCAAGGTCTTCTGAAAAAACCCAAAAGCAAGTAAAGTCTTTTCGAAGCAATGGTTTTCTGATCTATTCCTTAGACGATCCAAAATGGAAGGGGATTTTACCAACTCCAACACATTTTAAGTCACCTCAACTTTTCAGAAAGACACAACCTAGGAGATTTGCACATACTCACACTTTTTCAAACCGTACTTTCTCAAATCCCAAGGGTATCAATGTCAAGTCTCAGTCTCGGACTGGTCACAAGACTAATCCCACACCCTCCGGACTGCTAACCAAGCATAATGTCCTGATAAATGCTAAAAATCTATCATCTGGATTTCATCGTCAAAAGGGGTCATCTCGAGCTCCACCTCGCTCTTTTCAAAAACTCACAATTTCCAAAAACCTTGTACTTGTCAAAAACCTCGTACTTTTCAAAAACCTCGCACTATTCAAAAATCTCATAACTTTTCAAAATCTCACAACACTCCAAAAGTTCACAAACACCCAGGTCTAGGATTCAAAGCTGACACGAAACCTGTCCCTGCAACCTCGGTTCATGCATCTATGAAAAACCCACCTGTAGCCCTAGGCTGCAAACTTGTTTGGGTGCCTAAACTAACCGTGTAATTTTCAGGCAATGTGCACGGAGGATCAAGAAGAGGAGTGGTTAATAGATAGTGCCTACTCCTTGCACATGACCGGAAGGTTAGAATACCTTCGGAATTTCAGGCATATATGCAATGGTGGAAACGTCACATTCGGAAACAATGCGAATGGAATAATACAAGGTTACAGTGTGCTTACTACAGGAAACTTCTCTATCCAAAAGGTTGCTTACGTAGAAGGTCTCAAACACAATCTCATTAGTGTAGGCCAACTATGTAAAGCAGGCCATCGAGTTGAATTTGATAATGAATACTGTTATATTATGACAAGTGATAGAAGCACCTGTTTGATCAAATCTAAGTCCGAAGGTACCATGTATCCATTGGACGTCTCTCTGATCATTGGGAAACCGCAACTGTGCTTTCTATCCAAAGACGTATCCGAAGTCAGCTGGCTATGGCACCGCAAGCTAGCTCATCTTAACTTCCGGTATATCAACAACCCGGTCACCGGAGAACTCGTCTGAGGTCTCCCTATTCTCAAATTCAACAACGACACTCTTTGCTCTGCCTGTGAGTGTGGAAAACAGTCCAAAGCAAGCCATCCTATAGTGATTCTTCAGTTTCTGAACCACTGGAACTTTTACATATTGATCTCTGCGGTCCATCTACCGTAGCCAGTCTCCATCACAAGAAATACATACTGGTTATAGTGGATGACTTCACTCGCTTCACTTGGGTCTTCTTCCTAAGACTCAAATCGGAAACACCGCAGGTTCTGATCAATTTCATCAAAGAGATTGAACTTCAAATCAAATTACCAGTACGCCGCATCCGAAGTGACAATGGAACCGAGTTCACTAATCATCTACTAAACAGTTTCTTGGTTTCAAAAGGTATCAGTCACAATTTCTCATCTCCTTACACACCGCAGCAGAATGGAGTAGTAGAGCGAAGAAACCGTACTCTGGTGGAAGCAGCCAGATCTATGCTCAACTTCGCAAACCTTCCTCTCTACTTCTGGGCCGAAGCAGTGGCGACATCATGCTTTGTCCAAAACCGAAGCATTGTCTGTAAGCATCTCAACAAAACTCCGTATGAGGGCCTTAACAACCGCAAACCAAATGTTCGATTCTTTCGCATCTTTGGGTGTAGATATTTTGTGATCAACAACAAGGATCATCTTAACAAGTTTGCACCAAAGTCAGATGAAGGCATTTTCCTTGGCTACTTAACAAACAAAGTAGCCTATAGGGTTCTCATCAGACGCACGAGACTAATAGTCGAAAGCTTCGACGTCAAATTCGATGACTATTACGTCCGCAACATTGCTCCGTCGAATGAAACAAAAGCAATCCTAGAAAGTGATATCCCAGCCTCTTCGGGTCCCCTAAACATAGTTGAAATAAACTATGATGATCTTTTCGACCCCGTAGAGACTGCTCAATTATCCGTAGTTCTTGTGTCTCCGGAAGCTTAACAGCAGCATGCCGAAGTTTCCGGTCCTACTCTATCCGATGAAGTGTCACTCAATACTTCCACCTCGCCAGTTGAGGGGTAAAGCTCCACTCCGGATCAGGATTAGGTGACAACCATCGAGGTTCCAGTACTTGAGGAAGTAGCTCTGGTCTCTACTCGCAGAGTAACTCTCCCATCAACCATTTCCTTAGACTCAGACGATGAAGATATAGAGAACATTGACACAAGAACCGATTCAAGGATTTGTTGGATTAATGTCTAAGTCCATAACTATAATTGGTAAGACTTGACCCGACCCGACATGGTCCATTTGGGTTGCATAGCATCATGCATTTGGATAGACTATAATGAGAGAAATAACACTTAAGGTTGGTTAATATATTATAAGTTCTAATATATTAATAAGGTTATTTAATTAGTATTGATCAAGAATTAATTTGGAATTAATTAAGTGATCAAAAGGAGACTAATTAAATATATGGGTTGATTGTGTAAATCATTCATTCTTATATATGTGGGCTTGTGATCCAAGATTCCTTATGTTGGACTAAGTCCATGGGGTGACCCATGGATACTCCATGGAGGTTAAAATCCATGGAGCATAAGGAATGGGTAAAGTTATGAGTTACATGGTGTAACTCTAATAGCCACCATATAAAAGAATCCCATGGCTCAAGAAATCGTGCACTAATGTGTGAGTGTGAGGGCTAGACGATTTCAAGGAGTGTTCAAGTTTCTCTCAAGTTATTCCAAGTGTATTTGGTGTTGTGTGAACCATTTGAGGTGTCACACTTGGGGCACTAGGCACTCAAGCTTCATGAAGACATTCTACATCAAAGAGGTATGTATTCTATCTTGTTATATTTATTATTTTGTATGCTAGATTAGGATAATACCTTGGATGTTCATAATTGTATGTATAATAGAGAAAACATAGATCCAAGGTATTTAGGGTTGCATGTACACTTAGGAGTGTTAGAATGCTCATAACCCAACAGGATTATCACTCTCTCAACAATCCAGGGGGAACCATCTCAGGTTCAAGGGGAACTCCCATCCGCAATCTAGTGGGAACCTCTCTCAATTGCTCAAGTAAATGCTAATCCCACTCCCACAGTCCAAGACAATTTTGTGGGCTGCTCTCAAGTCCAGGGGGAACTGCCCTTTTCTACCACAGAGTCTTTAGATATTGAAGACATTCCCTCCACCGTGTCAGCTGATCATCTGTAACCTCGTCTTCATGTATGGACGAAGGACCAACCACCGGGTAAAATCATTGAAAATCCATCTGCAGATATTCAGACTCGATCCTCTAAAGATTTAACTAATCACTGTCACTATGCAGCGTTTATGTCCTCAGTCGAGCCCCGAAACATCAAAGAAGCTTTAATGGAGCCCGACTGGATATTCTCAATGCAAGAGGAACTGGCGGAGTTTGAAAGAAACAAAGTGTGGCAACTCGTTCCGAAGCCAAAAGGTCACACTGTCGTTGGTACAAGATGGGTGTACAAGAATAAATTGGATGAATCCGGTGCGTTCGTCAGAAACAAAGAGAGACTAGTCGCTAAGGGGTATATTCAACTTGAAGGTGTTGATTATGAAAGTCCCCAAATCTGCTTGTGTATCAATCAGATCCGTTTGATGGTGCGGAATCCCAATCAAACGGATGATTTCAGATCTAATAGAATAGAAGGAGAAGAAGAAGATGAATTTATGATGTATTCAAGATTGGAATGATGAACAATACACAAGATTCACACACACTTTCTTCTCTCTCTATATTCTCTCACACCTTAGAATACACACACTTAAGCTCCTTGGGTCTTTCCCTTACATGCACTCCTCACCCTATATATATATGGACCTAAGGCCAAGCCCAAAATACAAATAATCCAATGCTAGACCGAAAACACATGGGTTTTCGGTCCAAGCTACAATTAATCCTATACTATTTTATGCCCAAATAATAAAAACAATAAATGCTTAGAAAAGCAAAGTATAAACCATATTTTTGACCCAACAATCTCCCCCTTGGTTTATAGCTTTCTTTTCTAAATGACCCAACAAGCTCCCCCTAAAAAGGTAGCTGGCTTTTCTTGTTAATCTTCATTGTGAGCTTGGCTTCAGCATTTATCTTCAAATTCTTCACAACTTCAAGATGAACTTGATGAATCTTCAATGAATGACTTCATCTGGAGCAGTTGGGCTTATCTTCAAAATTTGACATTGAACGCGCATTAGGTGAGGAGGCTTCTTGAAAAGATTCTTGAAAGATAGCGCTTTCAGCTTGAGAATCTTCAGAGAGAACGAATCTTCTGGATCACTTCAGCAGGTACATAGATAGCAGCAAATTGATTGAGGAGGCTTCAATGCAATCTGTCACATAATCTTCAAGTGCAGCTTCACCTTGCTTCTGGGGTTGAAACATTGAATGTCGAAAGAATAATCTTCATTTCTTGCTCCTTCGAATGAGAATTCTTCGATGATCACGGATAAAGCCTTGGCTCAGAAAATCTTTGATACAGTCTCCATGAGTCTCATCTACATCTGAATTCATTTTTTCAAGACGAAACAAAACTAAAAGAAAACTTAGCACACAATATTTTTAGATTTTTTATATTTTCTGGAAAAATAAAAACAGAAACAAAAACAAAAATATTTTTGGATTTTTGATTTCTCTGAACAAGAAATAAAACGAAATATAACACTATTTTTGGATTTTTAATTTTCTGATTTTTGTTTGATTTTTGAATTTTTTTAATACTCCCCCTAAATTTGTGCATAGAGGAAAACTATGAACAAATTTAACAAAAACAAAAATATTTGGGATCAAAGTTGTTAGACAGTCTTAATCCGTTTGTCAGTACCTTCCCCTTCATGAATAGATCTGGTCGATCGCCGGTATTGTGGTCCACTTAAGCACGAAAAATTGTGACAAATTTTGGACATGCTATAAGTGACAAGACAAGTTGATCCTATGTTCCTAGATAAAACTTCCTAAGGACCATTCATCTGACGACGACCAAGGATATTGTTGTCCACCTAAGTTAAGCAGCGAGATCTACAGATAACCTATAAATCGTTCAATTTTAGTTGTACTAGAACGTGTTTCCCCCTTCCTGATATACCCCAATAATCAAGGACTTCCGAGATGCTCCTTAATTTAGGTGAACAGACAATTATTAGGAGAGAGGATAGATTTAGAATGCATATGCTGTACACCCAGGTCGGATCTCTTCCAATCACGCAGAGGGTGAAACATATGACTAACTAGAATTTTAGAGGGATTGAGAAGCAGAAGGTTGCATATGATGTGTACCAGGTCGGATTATTAATCACACAAAGGAGACATCATATGGCTAACAGGTAGAAAGAATAGCATAGATAGAAGATGCAGAGAGACAGATTTGCATATGTTGCAGTCCAGGTCGGATCTTTCGATCACACAGAGGAGGCAACATATGACTAACAGTAGGAAAGAAAGAAAATAACTTTCTACAGACCTAATTTATCGGAATTCCCCAGTCGCCCCGTCAATATCGGAATTAAGGACAAAATCAGTACATTAAGGAAAAGTTAAACCGCAGTTCTAGATACGGGTTCTCTTAATGTGACCGATAGATTCTCATGTATATCTCCCTGCTCAACCTACCCGAGCGTCGTATTGTCAGGCTAAATGGAACTATCTAGGTCAAGATTTGTCAAGTCTCTAGATTCCTTAAGTTCATCTGTACCTAGTCAAGTCCATTTAAATCTTTCGTGCCTACCAGCGCATCGAACACAGAGCCTAGACAATTCAGCTTTGGTACTTTACACAGACCAAAATTGCCTGTTATCACATGATCATATCACTTGCCAAATAATGCCTACTAACGAAAAACTATAAGAAAATGAAAAATTGTCTTTAAAATGAATCAGAGTAAGATAAACTCAGGAGTATAGAGAAGAAAACACAAACCGTAATTCACCGATTGAATTTGCATCCAGAAGGTCTGAGAACAACATGCATAATCTCAGAACAGATCCGAAAATTCTTCATGTCATTAAGCACTAACCCCATGTGTGATCCCTTCCTTTCTCCCATTCCCATAAAGGACACATACTCTCAAACAAAGTTCTGAATGTTGTACAGTTGAGAGATGCCTCCTATCAAGTGTCTGGAACAACCACTATCAACAAACCGAAGTCTGATGATATGCCTCCATAGCTGTTCCGACACCAAGCAGGATCAGTTGGTCTTTGGAACCCAGTCCATTTTGAAACTGGGTTGACCTTTGTCATCTTTGCAAGGAACTCTCTCCCATGACATATCCTGCATATCACAAATAGAAGATGACGAAATATTAGAATCGTTAGAAGATTTGGGAGATTGAACCTTTGGTACCCATCTGTAGTTGAGTTTGACCCATTTCTTGTTCGAGCGGATGGGTGCCTCGGCACTTGATTTTGAACTTGAAGTCGTCCTTTGAGATGAATTTGAACTAGCCAGTCTTGGCTTCACTAGAACATCTCTTGGATTAGGCTTCTTGCCCGACATTTCCTTCTTGACCTTGGGATTTTGATTCTTGGCCTTGGGAGTTGAATTCTTGCTCGTCTGCGCATTATAGTCGCCATTGTCTGAACGTGACCTTGAGGGGTTTCTTTCGGAAGGTCTCCCTCTTGGCACATTTTGCCATCCTTGTGCGTAGTAGGGAACGTATGCACGATTTGGACAGTTTCGGGCAACGTGACCAGGTGTTCCACAGTGAAAACATGTCTTTTTCTTCACTGGGAAGTTGTTTCTTCCTGCCCCTGGTGGTGTGTCCATGCCTTGTCTCAGGTTGTTCCTACATGCACACTTGCAACAAGCCGTCGGTTTCGCTTGTTTTGGTGGCATGTATTTCTCAACAGCAGGTTGATCAGAAGCAACTGAGTTCGAAGCAACAGATTCAGAGTTCAAGGAGTCATTGGATTGTTCAATTGTTTTCTCCTTGGTCTCATCTTCTACTACTTTACCTGCACATGTAGCAGAATCATTAGAAACGTTCACCTCAACCTTTTCTCGCACAACCACAGCAGGTTTCCCATATTGAAGATGTGCCTCCCTATCAATTTCTTCCTGTGTCATAGGGATGGATATATAGTTATGATTGAAAGGGGGAGGAACACTATCATACCCTAGACCCTTGTTTTGATTATCTTTGAATTTTAATTGGTTTTCAAATAAGGACTCAACTGTCTTACTTGACGCAGTATAATTTTTGAAACTAACATCTGTTTTTCCACACTTAATTTTCAAAGCGTCAAGTTCTTCAGTTACAGCAACAAGTTTTTTCTTAATGTGATCATAATTTTCACACTTGTTGCTGTAATCTTCTTGTAATTTCCTAAAGTCCTTAGTCTTGGCCTCTAATTGAGCTTTCAGAGGTTTCTGACCTTTCCTAAGAGTATAGCCTTCGTATTTGAGGTCCTCATTTTCTCTTTTTAATAAATCGATTTGATCTCGGAGAAATTTAATAGTAGTTTCACAAGATGGAGTACATGAAACTTCATTTACCGGAATTGATGCGGAACTCATTTTTTTTTATAATAATTTTTTTTAATTGCCCTTTGACTTAAAAACCGAGAAAGTCAACCTTCAAATTCAAATTTAAAAAGTCAAACTTAAAAAGTCAAACTTGAAAAGTCAAACCGAAAGACTAAATTTGAAATTTTGAAAATTAAACGAAAAAGTCAAAGTTTAAAGTTAAAGGTCAAACTTGAAAGTCAAAGTCAAAATTTTAAGGTCAAAAGATAAAAATAAAATCAAAAATTAAAAACTACAATTTTTGGGTTGAAAATGGAATTTTAAAATAAAAGAAATTGATTTTTGGAGTTAAAAGTGCCAATTTTTTAAAAGTTGAAACCGAGAAGGACAGCTTATGTTTTAAATTTCTAAGGGATGACAGAAAGGATATGCTAGTTGAGTTGGTAAGGCGCGCTGACTTGATCGACTAGAGGTCCCGAATTCGAATCTTGCAACCCCAAAATCCGTTTTAAATATTTTCTGCTTGTTCCGAGGCTTTATGTTTAAAAAGAGCGAGTTGATTAACATCTTCCAACGTAGTTCAGCTGGTCAAGGCGCTTAGGGAAGAACATGGGGACCCGGGTTCGATCCCCGGCACCCACAACTTTAAATCCTTTTTATAAGAAGCTGATCTTGCGAGGACGACTGCTGCTGATCGAGACTCGAAGCTGCGATACGATGCGATGATGAAAACTCCGACCGAAAACTCCGGCCGAAAACCCGACAGAAAACTATTCAAAAACCGAAAACTCCTTGCAGATTACGTGAAAAACAGCGTTTTTCACCTCTTTTTGCTCCAAAACTCGATCAAAAACTCGTTTTTATGAAAAACGCGAAGAACAAACCCCCTTATTTTGCCAAGATCTATCCAAAAATGCAAAAATCTCTTCAAAATAAGATCAAATAAGCTTCAGATCTGAAAAAATTGATTGATACAACCAAGCTCTGATACCACTTGAAAGTCCCCAAATCTGCTTGTGTATCAATCAGATCCGTTTCATGGTGCGGAATCCCAATCAAACGAATGATTTCAGATCTAATAGAATAGAAAGAGAAGAAGAAGATGAATCTATGATGTATTCAAGATTGGAATGATGAACAATACACATGATTCACACACACTTTCTTCTCTCTCTATATTCTCTCACACCTTAGAATACACACACTTAAGCTCCTTGGCTCTTTCCCTCACATGCACTCCTCACCCTATATATATATGGACCTAAGGCCAAGCCCAAAATACAAATAATCCAATGCTAGACCGAAAACACATGGGTTTTCGGTCCAAGATACAATTACTCCTATACTATTTTCGGCCCAAATAATAAAAACAATAAATGCTTAGAAAAGCAAAGTATAAACCATATTTTTGACCCAACAGATTATGATGAAACATACGCCCACGTAGCCAGGATGGAAGCCATACGCATCTTCTTAGCGTATGTTGCTCACAAGAACATCAAAGTACATCAAATGAATGTAAAGAGTGCCTTCCTGAATGGTGAATTGAAAGAGGAGGTTTATCTTCAACAACCTCCGGGCTTTGAATGTCGTGAATTCCCCGATCACTGTTACAAGCTTGGTAAAGCAGTTTATGGTCTAAAGCAAGCACCAAGGGCGTGATACGAGACTCTCTCAGAATTTCTTGTCTTATTCGGATACAAAAGAGGAGTGATAGAACCCACTTTATTTAGAAAAGCAAACGGTAATCACCTTATGCTTGTACAAATATATGTGGATGATATCATCTTCGGATCAACTGATCAGGGGATGGTGGATGAATTTGCAAAGCTCATGACCAACAAGTTCCAAATGAGCATAAATAGAGAGATTAATTTCTTTCTAGGACTTCAAGTGAAACAGGTCCCTCAAGGGATATTCATCCATCAGGAGAAATACACCTCTGAAGTGCTGAAGAAATACTCAATGGACAACTGCTCCTCTGCCAAGGTCGCTATGGCCTTCGGATATAAGATTTATGCTGATCCTTCCGGAGAATCAGTAGACCACAAAACTTATATAGGAAAGATTGGCTCGTTGGTGTACCTCACCGCAAGCAGACCATACATTGTCTTCGCAACAGGCTTATGCGCAAGATACCAGGCCGATTCGAAAGTATCACATATGACTGCAGTTAAGCAAATTCTCAGATACTTGAAGGGAAGCAAAGCTCTAGGCCTCTGGTATCTCGCAGGGAACGACTTCAGTCTTCAAGCATTCACTGATGCGGATCATGCCGGATGCAGATTGGATTGAAAAAGCACTTCCGGTGGCTGTCAATTTCTTGGTGGAAGACTCGTCAGCTGGTCATAAAGGAAACAAAATCGTGTCTCATTATCTACCGCAGAAGCTGAATATGTGGCTGCAGCCAGCTGTTGTTCGCAAGTCTTGTGGATGAAAACTCAACTTATGGACTACGGATACAGGATGCTGCAGATACCGATTTACTGTGACTCAAAGAATGCTATAGCGATTTCCCACAATCCTGTTCATCATTCTAAGACGAAGCATATTGAACTACGGTATCATTTTATCAAAGACCACATTCTGAAAGGTAACATTGAACTAATTTTTGTTAACACTCATGAACAGATTGCTGATGTGTTTACTAAAGCACTTGACTCAACAAAACTCAACAGTTTTCTACAAATGTTAGGAATGATGAATCCGGACCCGCAATTCTTTTTGAATTGATAGGTACCGCAGACCACCTCTGGTCTCTGTTGTGGTTCTAATTGAATATATCTATCGTACATGGTTTCAATATACTTTGTGTACCGCAGTATACCTTGTGTACCACAACCATATATCACACCTATATTTCTAAGGTCCTTATTGTTTGTTATTTCTGATTTTTCTCAAGTGTTCCTCTCAGTTCCTTCTACCATAGTCACTTTACCATCCACCGCATTGATGAATCTATCCGCAATGATGATCCAATCCGCAATGGATGCTCAATCCGCAGTTGCGTTGAATGCACCTTCAACTACTTCATAATTCCCGGAACTTTGTGTGCTATTTAATGATCCTTCATTAAATAAGAAAAACATTCTAAAAAAAAACATTCGTTGTGTAGCACATCATGTTTTAATTCCTTCTCTTTTCAAATAATCTTTTTGTCAGACCTATTTTGGGTTTGATACCAAATAAATCAGTTTCCCATAAAAGAAATCTTTTTCCTTAAACTGTCAATTCTCCTTGCCCCAAGATGTCTAACCCATTCAAATTCCACCTTTATTCAACGGACTAACGCCCCTCACCATACGTTCTTCAAAAGTGTGATAATGGGCCTGACATTTCTTTAAATGCTACATCTTTGAAAAAAAAAATTTAATTTTTTTTTATTTTATTTGTGGCTGACAATGACTAAAACCCAAGGGTTTTTATCCTTAACCGCCACATATAGGGTAAAAACAATAAGCTATTGAGATCCGGCACTATATAAACCTTTTTACCCTCCCCAAGAAAGCTTTACGCTTTCTAAACTTACTTCGAAGATCTTCATCTTCTTCACCCTCTTGCACTCAAAATTTTTCTGCAAGTTCTTCGAACTTTTTCAAAAATGGTGAAGTCTGGCATTTCAAAGAAGCAATCCAAAGCTTCTGGTTCCGTTCAACCCGCTGGTTCTGATTTTGCTACAAGAAACCAATCACCATCAATTGCTTCGAGCAATTTTAGGGCTGTCTTTGAAGATCACTCAGCCTACAATGAATCCATTCGTCTCATGATCAAGTTCATCTCAAATCACCCTCTGTTTGGACTCTTTGACTCATTCACCAATGTGGTTCCAATTTCAACCCTTTTCAAGTGTGCATTCTCGGTATTTCGCCGCCTTAACAACCTGCAAGAAGTTCATCTGAACTTAGTTGATGATTCTTTGGTCATCTTGACCAAAGATAAATTTCTAAATGCAATCAACCTTTTGGTGCATCCTTCTACAAATTTCTTCTCTCCAAGTGTGACAGACATCATCACTTCACTCTACCAGATGGGGTACCAAAAAAAGCTCAAGGGGATAGGTGAATTCAAGAAGAATCAATTGCCTGCGGTCGGGCAGTTTGTTTGTCACTTTGTCATCCGCAGTCTGTCAGGAAGAACCGGAGGCACATATAACATGGGCCTCAAGCTGCTCGAACTGATGTGGAGCACTTTCACTGGCCACAATGTCAACTATGGCCAGATCTTATGGGATGACATTCTTCAATACATCCCTAAGGATCACCCGAGAGCAAACCCCACAGAACTCACTTTTGCAAGATTTTGGTCCTTATGCATTTCAGACCTCCACCGTGATGCAAAGATCAGCATGGGCAACGACATCAACTTCTTTGTCACACGTGATCTCAAAAGGTACGCACCCTGTAAAGATCAATCTATCTTTGGACCTCTAAGATGTTTACCTATACACATCTTGACCACTGTTGGACTTGAAACTCAAGAAGTCACAGATCACATAGAGGCTACGGAAGGTATTGACCCATACCTTTCTACCCCGCCTCTGCCTAGTCAGCCTATATTAGCCTTGACAGACCCTCATGGCCCAGAAAGTACCGCAGCCCCAACCACTAGCACACAATCTACCATTCCACTCTCAAGAAGACTCAAGAAGCGTTCTTCACGAAAAACCTACCGTGGCAAGTCCAAGAAAGGTTCAACATCCAAGAACGAAGAACCATCCAAAAAACGCAAACTCAGGCATGTTGTATCTTCTGATGAAGATTCTAATCCAATTCAGACCCCCGCAGTCAATATTGAAGATGAGTCTGATGATGACTCTGTCCCAGTTCTTATCCTCAAAAAACGGAAAACAAACCCAAGTCCTAGCCATATGCGTGACCGGACAAATACCACAGACTCTCAACAGGCTCCGGTAGTCCTTGGGTTCCCCGCAGACCCATTTGCAACAACCGTCTCTAGCCACTCGGGCACAGCAAGTGTGCACGTTTCATCAAAACATAGAGACTCACCCCTAGCTAAATCCCAAGAGGATTTAATTGGTTCTTGCCCTAAGGTCTCCAGGGCTTCCCGACTTCATTACTGTGAGGAACAGGAGTTGCGCTCCATACTTGATTCTGTCATCCATACACTAAATACACCTTTCCAACCGCAGGACAATTCTTCAGTTCTTGCCAGAACCGAGCCGAGGCCAAACTTGACTACAGGTCAAGGAGACCGAGGAAGCTCAGGAAATCCTACTCTGCTTACCTTACAACCAGGTGGTTTAGGCACGGTGAGAACAAATGTGCCAGGATCCGTGAACCCGGGGGAATCCCCGGTGCGAACAGAAGGAATTGATGGTGATGATTCTAATGATACTTGGTCTCGGGATCGTCCCACTACCGAGTCCGGTATTAAAAAGTATGAAGCTTTCCGCAAGGCATTTCAAGCAAGGAAGGATCAGCAAACAAAACAGCTTCAACAAAAGGAGAAAGAAATACAAACTTTGGCTAAGTACTGGGCAGACGCAATCAATAACGCCAACACCGTATCCACCATTCTTAAGGTTCAAGATTGGATGACCGCAATGGCTGAGACCATTCGCAATGCTTAGTCCATTCCCGATAGTGCAGGTCCATCCAAGCCCCCTCCAACAAAAGTTGTTCGAGAATCCCAAGATAACGGAACCTCAATAGAAGTCAGTTTCGGACCTACTTTTGGCTTTGATGACTTTGACATGAATGAAGTCAATCAACCGGAGCCATCAGATGATATGATAATGATCTTCGACGAAGACAAAGAATCAAGCGGATCCCAAAACTCTACATCAAAACCCAGGGAGAAGAAAAAGAAGAAGAAACTGGCAGTCTCTAGAAAAGAATTTCTAAGTCTACAAGACAAGGTCGATCAGATTTTAACTGCTGTGAAATCTAGTCAACCGCAACCTGAAGATGTGCCCAGACCGCAATCCCTTATCGAAAGAATCGAACGTTTGGAAGCAAGGGAAAGACTCGCTACTAAGAGAATCTCTCTCAATGTCAAAATGGGTATCCGAGCCCTGGATACAAACAGAAAGGCTGATCATCAACAATTCATAGCCACTGCAGATCGACTCATCACTGAAGTATCCACAATCAAGACTGAACTTCAATCAGCCATTGTGGGTCAAGATGCTCATTCAAAGAAGCTTGTTGAGGAAACTCACAACGCTTATGAGTCCACTATCTCTATCTTACAAATAACCATTAACAACCTTAGACGTTCCTTATCTTCCAACTTCCATGGCCAGGAGATTCTGAAATTTACCAAGGAGATCCACAAACTACTCTTCAACACCGCAATCCCCAACAATCAACAACTTGGTGATGTACTCAAAGCCCAGTTTAATGAAGTCTTTGCCAAGATTAACGGTCTTAGACAATGGCTTGAGGAAGAACCACGTGTTCTTTCCTCATGAGGGGGAAGTGAAGACCGTGATTCGGACCGCATCTCACATCAGCATTCACATCCGCATCAACATAATCCCCATCCGAATCGGTCCCAGTCATCAGCAACCAATCATACCACAATCGATCTTTCAAGAACCTACCATTCAACAAAAGGTTCCTACTCCGCAACCTTCCCCGCAACCATCTCCCAAAAAGAAGACTCCTGTGCCTTCTCCTCAACAAAGTCAAATTCATTCCCCTCATCAATCTCCACCGCAACATCGAGCAGTTCAACAAGTCCAAGATGTTCAACATCCTTCTTCCCTGCATCCGGAGACTCCCCCTCTCTTCAAAAATTTAGTCCCAACAATGTCATCCGAAAACTCCTACGACTCTCCCAAAACCAAGCAAAGGAAAGCTGATTGGAAAGCAGCTAAGTTTGCAAAGTTGATATGGAAGGATCACATATTCGACATTACTATGGATGAATCACTCATCAATTCCTGGGTTAATCCTACCAGAATATTACTTGATGACGACTACAAGCCTTATCTCACCTATGCGTAACCCCCATCTGACGGTTATTGGGACATTTCCATCTCTCCCAATGCAAAATTCTTCACCGTCTTCGAATCGTTTGACCGCAACCTCCCCGATGATCAGAGATTGCCACTGGAATTTGAAAGGCTTAACAGATTCCATGCCAAACATGGATCTGTAATTGAAAACATTTGGTCAAGCGACAGGACCTCCGCGGTCAAGAACTACAAGCCCAGAAAGTTTATGAAAGCAGACTTCATTTAGTACACTCTCACAAGAAGAAATTCAGACTATGTCCGAACCCATGCTGACTTTCCTTGCATGAACCCGGAGGAAATCTTTCTGATTGCTAAGGTATTTCAGAACAAGTGTGAGAAGCACCCAAAAAATGAAGATTGTGTATGAAAATGCTTGTACGTTTCTAAAAGAAACTGTTTGTGACTTTGCTACTATTGACGCGAATATCCAACCTGCTCTCGTACAGAAGTTCAACCTTCCTCCTCTCGAACCAGCTCCGGTGCTGACTGAAGGTTTTCAAGAGAGATCCCTTGGAGCAACTAACTTCCCGGATCTTGGAGTCATTTTCAAACGCAAGAATGATGAAACAAAATATTTCATTCCAATGACTGCCATGAACAGCATGACCCGGGAGCAACTAGAGATCACTCAAACTGCAGTCAACAGGTCAAAACACACAACTGCTGAAGTAAAGATTGAAATCGCCAGGAGAATTGTTTGGCTCAGAGAAGTCAGGAAGTTCTGGTGGATACTCGTCAAATTCCTGAAGCTTGACAATTGAAAGGAAATTTGAAGAGGTCACTTAGGGGGAAATTGTTGAAACATAAAAGTGACCCTTTTAAACTTGACAGATCCGAAGCCATCTCCAGATCCGCAGTCAGTATCTCAACCGCAATCAAGAACCGCATCCACAGTCGACATCGTCAATCCTTAGTCTTAGTTTTTATATGTTATCTTATGTCTTTACATTACTTTACCCAGTGTTCCGTGCATGACCACCTTAGACAGATTAGACTTTGTAATCTTCGAGACTCTATAAATAGAGTTCTCTCTTTCTGAATGAATACATCGTTCATCTCTATCTGAATATCATATCTTACTTATTCTCTTCTTACTCTCTCATCTTCAAAGATCTTCATAACTTAAACTGATATATTAAGATCATAATCTCTCTTCGGAGCAAGTCAATTTTGACTTAATCACTAAGTCTAATCTCACTTACTAACTTGGTTTGTTTGCAATCCTCGTTAAGAATCAGCTTAAGTGTCTTCTTAATATAATACTTGTTGTCATTTATATTTCGTTATATTTCCGCACCTAACTATCTAACTATCTAATTCTAACTTATTATTGTTGAGCTTTATGATCCTCTGAGTTAAACTTCTTTCCGCAATATTACTTGTACTAACTTTTGTTCAAGTTTGTTACTTAAGTTTTCCTCTCAACAATAAGGACTATGTTTTGATAATGATTGAAATAAAGGGATTTTTATATTACCTTGGAAATTATATTTTACAAAGTTAGACAAATGAGCTATATACTACTGCTGGGAACGAGTATTATATGTATACTCTACTATGAAAAAAGAAAATTTCATTATGGAAAAATTGGGACGCTACAACAAGCCCCAAATCCATGCCATCCACCTATCTCCAAAGCCCAAAAAACCCATAACCTGATCTAGATACTCCCAGCTAATCGAATCATATGTCTCTCAAAGTTAACCTTACAAACGAGAAATTTCTTTTTTTTTCATTTAGAACCACGTGATCAGCTCATTAACCATTAGAGGCCCATCTAAAATCTGAAAGTTATGAGATCACAATCAAATAAACAAGAGGTTAGTGTTCTATCCTTCTCTAGTTTAACTTTAAAGTAGGTTGCTATAACTAGTAAAACCTAGATCCTAGGGTGCATGTACACATAAGTTTTATATTTAGTTTCTAATGCTTTGATTATGCGTATAGATAAATAGGAACCCCAACAATGGTATCAAAGCCTTTAGGTTTTAGTTATTTTGACTAACTAAAAAATTAAAAAATTGATTTTCTAGATCTGTGCTAGAGACGACACGACCCCTGCTGGACGCGATGCGTTTGGCTAAATTCTCAAATTTTGTCAATTTTTCGAATTAACCTTGATAAAAATATTATTTGAATTATTTAAGTATACATATTCATTCCTAGATTAGTTATATATATTATTTAAATAAGAATTTGAATCTGAATATTTAAATGAATGAATTTTGAATATTATTTAAATTAGAATTTAAATAGGAATATTTCATTTAATTTATATTTAATAAAATAATTAAATTAGAATAGTTAAAAGATAATTATATATATTTAAAAGGTTTAATATGGTATAATTACTATATGTATAACATTCAAACAACATGTGTCCTTACATGTTTAGTTAAACATTATCCTCAAATTAAGACTAAGCTCACGCACTCTAATGTTATAAGGGAGATTTAAGGAGTTATTTATGATTCCTAATGAGGTTGGTATTTTAAAAGCACATGCCTTACCACCCTCATCGCCTTTTTGCATTTTGAAAGTGGATGTAACATCCAAACTTTCAAACCACATTTTTCATTTTTAAATTAGATAAAATATTGTTCATAAAACTCACATCAAGGAAAAAATAAGGACTATGTTTTGACAATGATTGAACAAAAGGGATTTTTATATTACCTTGGAAATTATATTTTACAAAGTTAGACAAATGAATTTTATATTACTATTGGGAACGAGTATTATATGTATACTCTACTATGAAAAAAGAAAATTTCATTATGGAAAAATCGAGACGTTACAACAAGCCCCAAATCCACGCCCTCAACCTATCTCCAAAGCCCAAAAAACCCATAACCTGATCTAAATACTCCCAACTAATCGAATCATATGTTTTCTCAAAGTTACCATACAAATGAGAAATTTTTTTTTTCTTTTTGAACCATGTGATCAGCTCATTAACCATTGGAGGCCCATCTAAAATCTGACACTTACGAGATCACAATCAAATAAACAAGAGGTTAGTGTTTTATCCTTCTCTAGTTTAATTTTAAAGTAGGTTGCTATAACTAGTAAAACCTAGATCCTAGGGTGCATGTACACATAGGTTTTCTATTTAGTTTCTAATGCTTTGATTATGTGTATAGATGAATATGAACCCCAATAATGGTATCAGAGCCTTTAAGTTTTAGTTATTTTTACTACTTAAAAAAATTAAAAATCGATTTCTGGATCTACGCTAGACGCGGCACGCCCCCTGTTGAACGTGGTGCGGCTGGCTGAATTTTCAAATTTTGTCAATTTTTAGAATTATGGGGATAAACCTTGATTAATATATTATTTGAATTATTTAAATATAAATATTCATTCCTATATTAGTTCTATATATTGTTTATATAAGAATTTGAATCTGAATATTTAAATGAATGAATTTTGAATATTATTCAAATTAGAATTTAAAAATGAATATTTCATTTAATTTATATTTAATAAGAGAATTAAATTAGAATAGTTAAAAGATAATTATATAAATTTAAAAGGTTTAAATTTAGTATATGGTATAATTACTATATGTATAGCAATCAAACAACATGTGTCCTTACATGTTTAATTAAATAGTATCCTCAAACTAAGACTAGACTCGCGCACTCTAATGTTATAAGAGAGATTTAAGGAGGTATTTATGCTTCCTAGTGAGGTTGGTTTTTTTTAAAGTTCATGCCTTACCACCCTCACCGCTTTTTTGCATTTTGAGAATGGATGTAACATCCAAACTTTCAAACCACATTTTTCATTTTTAATTTAGATAAAACATTGTTCATAAAACTCACATCAAGAAAAAAAATAAGTGTAAAATACAGTCATCCCAAAATATCAGAGTGTCAAAATATGTGGAAACACAAAACTGCATGCGAATGTGTACAATCAAGCTTTCATCTTCTCGCAACTATTTAAAGTACCTTAAACACATTTAATCAACAACTGTAAGCACAAGAATTAGTGAGTTCCCCAAAATATCACATACACCACAACATAAAATAAACAATTACGGGTTATCAGCAACCTTGGGGATTATCAACAATCCCAATGGGCTAACAACACGCCCGGTGGGTTATCAGTAAACCTGGAGACTATCGGTAGTCTTAGTGGGATAACGACATGTCTGGTGGGTTATCAGCAACCCTGGAGACTATCAGCGGTCTCAGTGGGCTAACAGCATGCCCGGTGAGTAAAAAGCAACCCTGGAGACTATGAGCAGTCTCAGTGGGCTAACAGCATGCGTAGGAGTTATCAGCAACTCCGTATAGCACATAACAACAAATAGCAGGTAAGACTGAGCTAGTCAACATGCACACATACTATGACATGGGCAATACAGTGAGAAGACTCACCTCTCACAAAAGACTGGTAAACCTCACACTCGAACTACCGACACTAGACTCCTCTTACTAATCATATCCAAAAATAATCCTAATTAACAATTAAGATAATTACCCCTAACTCAGCAAGTCCAACCACCAAGACTAATCCTCATTTGGGAAAAATAACATTTTTCCCTTCCAAGTCCTCAACCCCTCACAGTTGCATTGTAGTATGTTGTTAGGAAAGTAGACTAGTTTAGTTAATTGTCTTTTGTGTTGGACTGTGTTTGTTCGTATGTGTATGTGTATGTGTGTGTGTATGTATATATATATATATATATATATATATATATATATATATATATATAGAGATTACAATGGAATGGTGGCAAGTCGAGAGCCTATAGAATCGTGTTGACGATGGAATGACGATACGATGTTACTCTAGATACACACATTGTCGGTGAAATAATGAAAGGTCGTGAGCCATGGTTGTATGCATTGTATATGTATTGTGATATATGGTATGTTGGGGGAACTCAATAAGCTTTGGCTTGCACTTGTTAATTAATTGTTTTGTAGATACTTCTTCAAATCATAATATGCGTTGTATATATATTGTGATATAAGATATCCCAAGTTCATGGATCCTTGCACATTGGGGCTCACCATTCCAATTCCGCTTGCTCGTAATATCGATGACAAAGGATTTCCAGGGCTTCCTCAGTCTTCGTGGTCTATAACAAAGTTTGGCATCGGCCTTGTTCCAACAAGGGTCTCTGAAAAAGGAACCTATGGTGCATTCTATGTTTGCAATGTACGTGATAAGAAAAGAAAGATGGAGTGCATCTCCTTGGGTGTAAAAACATGCAAGTGATTTCTCCTTGAGACCTTAGGAGTTTTATTACTGTAATGGAGTGGACAGATGGCATTCGAGCAGGGGATTCATCGTGGACTCGAAGAATTGATGGAGACTTTTGAGAGTCTCCGGTATTAGATGTGGGTCGCTTTTGCTTAAGAGGAGTAGGGAGTTTCAACTTCTTCTTCCTAAACAAGTCCTCAGACACAGATATATCTTCGACTTATTCTTTATTCAAATTGGCAGGCTCTTCGGTTTGAATTGGGTCTTCAGTAGCAAGACGGTCTTTGGTGACAGTTTTTGTTTTCTTTGAGACTCCAACTTCTTTGGTTACAGTTTTCATTAGGGTCTTTCTCTTGGAATCTGGCTTGACTTTCTTAGATTTTGGCTTAGGGACTGGGCCAGTGGTCTGCGGTGGGGGGGGGGGGGGGGCTAGGCAGGGTATAACAATACGGTGTTGTATCACTTGTGGCCTCAATGTGATTAGTGACCGCAGAGTCAAAAAGTCCAATTAAAGTTAAGATGTGCATCAGTAGTTTCCTAATGGGACCAAAAATAAATTTATCTTTTAGAATAGAGTACCTTTTGAGATCTCGACATGAAAAGCAATTAAGTTCATCTCCAAGACTAACTTCAGCTTCTTTGTGAAGATCCACTAAACAGAGAGACCAGAATCTAGCAGATGTAAGGTTGGTGGGTGCTTCTTTGGGTGATCATTTCCCCACATACTGAGTGAAATTATCCCAAATGGTGGTTCCATCATCAACAACTTCGCCGGTGAAGATGCTCTAAACGATGTCCAACAACTGTTTCCCCCATGTTCTCCATTCTTCCTATTCTTCTAGATAAACATCGACTGACATAATGGCAAACATATTTTGATACAGCTGGAAGCTTTCCCTTTTTGAATTTAGCAATTCCTTTGAGTTTATCCTGATAACCCGTCTTGTAGAGGGCTGTGAAGATGTCAGAGTCGCTAGGGTTCTTCAAGGTTGTTGAAGGGGAATTCTGAGGTTAATGGATTCAATAAATTTTCATTTGGTGAGAACCGTCATTGATTCATCAGCAAACATGAGATGGACTTCATCAAGTTTGTCTATAGGTCGGAATACAGAGAAGGCACATTTGAAGAGCACTGATTGGGGAACAGCCTCAGTAAAAGCATCAAATAGTCCCAACAATGAGTGTTTGGGCAAGAAACGGATCATTAGTTTAATAACATCATAGAGATCATGATCATTGAAGATTGCTCAATAGTTGCTTGGTGCAATTGTGGGGCTTGTGTTTTTGACAGTTGAGGTTGACCCAGTTGGATTAGCTTGCTTCTTAGAGATTCCAGATTTCACCATGATTGATTCGAAAATGATTTTGAATAACTTACAGAAAGCGCTTTAGCAATATGAGGAAGAAGATCATCGCCAATTAGGGAGCGTAAAGCTTTCTTAGAAGGAAATAAGGGTTTTTATACCTCCGAATTTGAAAATGGAATCCAAACGAGAAAAGTTTTTTAAGAGCTGTAAAAACTCAAGGGTTTCTACCGTTTAAATTATTTTAAAGAAAAGTATTTTCTAGAAATGGCCAACATTAAATGCAGTTAATGGGCGTATTAAATGAATGGTATGATGAAATGGGTAAACGTGGGATGATGGTCAAATTAACTGTCAGAAATCATGGGTTAGAGGGATTACTTTCGTCCGACGGTTGAGTTTGGACCAGTCACTTCACAAAATAATTGGTAAAGTACTTTTATTGAAAAGACAAATCTTCATCTTATATTTAAAAGGAAAAAGGTATGGTTTTTGAAAAGATACCTTTTAAGGTTTAAACAAAATTAATGAAAAAGGAATAAAAACATTCCAAAGGAAAAAAATTTCTGATTCATTAAATAGCACACCCTTAAGAAAACTTTATTTATTGCCAAAAAGAAAAATTGGACTTCATGTTCTTGAAGGAAGAACTGCGGCATGTCTGATGATAGAGACTGTGAAAAGATAAGCACTGCAAAGCAACTTGATCACGAGGTTAGAAATAAAAATAATAAGATGACTCGAAGAGTACATAAAGCATAAATAGTCTTCGGTAACCAAGGAGTACCGAGGAGGCATTTATGAAATCTGTGCTCAATAGTTAAACTTGAAAAAGATAGATTTTTACAACATAGATAAATATATGTGCTTCAAAGATATCGAGAGAAAAAGATGAATGAAGCATATCTATTTGTTAGATGCGAAGAATTGAGATCTTCATCATTTATCCTTTCAAGAAAAACTGAGGATCAGGATTCATCATTTCTAATATTTCAAAAAATCAATTAAATTTGGTGGAGTCAAGTGATTTTGTGAAAACATCTGCTATTTCTTCATGGGATGGAACAAAGATGAGTTCAATGTTACCTTTCAGGATATGATCTTTGAGGAAGTGATACCGTAGTTTAATGTGCTTCTTCTTCGAGTGATGAATTGGACTGTGAGAAATAGCAACTGCACCCCCTCGGTCATAGTAAATAGGTATGCGTAACATTCTATAGCCATAAACCATGAGTTGTGTTTTCATCCAGAGGACTTGAGAGCAGCAACTGGATGCGGCAACATATTATGCCTCTACAGTGGATAGTGAGATACACATTTGCTTTCTTGAAGACCAACTCTCTGGTCTCCCACCGAGGAATTGGCATCCTCCAAAAGTGCTTTTATGGTCTAATTTGCATCTCGCATGGTATGAGTCTGTAAAGGCCTGCAGACTGAAGTCCTTTCCTGGTGGGTACCAATGACCTAGAGCTTTACTCCCTTTGAGGTATCTAAAGATCTGTTTGGCTGTATTCAGATGGGATGCCTTAGGATCAGCTTGGTATCTATCACATAAACCTGTTGAGAAGACAATATCGGGCCGGCTTGCAGTAAGGTAGATTAAGGAGCCAATCATTCCTCGGTATATATTTTCATCAACTGACTCTTCGGTGGGATCCATATAAATTTTATAGCCGAAATCCATTGGAGTTTTTGTCGAAGAACAGTTATCCATGGAATATGTCTTCAAAAGTTCTGTTGTGTACTTTTCTTGATGAATGAAAATTCCTTGAGTGACTTCCTTGATTTGAAGACCAAGAAAGAAATTAATCTCTCTATTCATGCTCATCAGAAATTTGCTTATCATGAGCTTTGCAAAGTCGTCTACTATTTCTTGATCTGTAGAGTCGAAGATAATGTCGTCCACATAGATTTGGAAAAGCATTAGATGCTTTTCATTTGAACATTGGAAGAGGGTAGGATTAATGACCCCATGCTTGTATCCAGTTTTGATAAGAAACGTTGAAAGGGTTTCATACCAAGCTCTGGGTGCCTTCTTCAAGCCATATACAGTTTTCTCCAATTTGTAATAATGATGAGGAAGATCGAGATTCTCAAAACCTAAAGGTTGCTGAAGATATACCTCTTCTTTCAGTTCACCATTAAGGAAGGCACTTTTTACACACTTTTGATGTACGCATTCTTATGTGTCGCATACGCCATGAAGATGTGTATGGCCTCTAGCCTAGAAACTAGAGTATATGTTTTATCATAGTCAACTCCTTCTAATTGACTGTAACCCTTCACTACCAGTCAAGACTTGTTTCGGATTACCACATCTGATTCATCCAGGTTGTCTTTTAATACCCAGCGAGTTCCCACTACGATATGTCCCTTTGGTTTTGAGACAAGTTTCCAAACCTTGTTCATATCAAATTCTACCAGTTCTTCTTAAATTGCAACGATCCAGTCATGCTCCAGAAGAGCTTCTTTGATGGATTTGGGCTCAGTTGATGACATGAAAGCTGCAAAGTGACAATGTTTAGTTAAATCATCAGAGGGATGAGTTATATACTTGCAAAGGGACTTCTTATTATTTGGACGGGTGGATGATCTCTAGTCCAGATGTGTGGATGTGATTGATGATATTCCGCAACTGCTTTTGATGGAATGTCTTAAGTTTATGAAGAAACTTCTACTTCGGGAGGCATTTTACTTTGATCATCGCGAACTGGTTCCCCCTCATATGAGAACATCACGCAGAGAGATCTTGGACATTGACATTTGGTTGTCAATTTTGTTGATGAAGGTTCCCCCTAGAGTGTTGATAATTCCCCTTGGACTGATGATGGTTCCCCCTGGACAGATGCAATGGGAATGATGTGAACTTCTTCACCCGTTTCTATTTCCTTAACGTCCTCTTCTAATTCTTTTGACTCACCGGATGCACGAGATTTTTGTTGACTGCTAGAACGACTTCTTCTATGACTGGAACCTCGATGGTTATGACATTCAGTGGATTTGATGAATTGCTTTCCCTCTCAACCAGTGAGGTTGAAGGCAAGTGTGAAGAGTATTCAAATGTCGCAGGTCCGAAGACTTCGGTATGTTGTATTTGAGCAGCAGTGGAGACTAGAATATTGGCAAATCTGGCAGTCTCCAGTGGATCAAAGAGAGTGTCATAATTCACTTCTACGATGTTGAGGGGTCCAGATAGAATTGGAATATCATTCTCCATGATGAATTTCGTTTCCTTTGAAGAAGGCGATTTTCGGACATAAAAATCATCAAACCTCACGCCAAAGATTTCTTCTATTACTCTTGTTCATCGGATCATAGCCCTGTAGGCAACCTTGTTTTTAGAGTATCCTAAGAATATTCCTTCGTCTAACTTGGGTGAAAACTTGTTCAGATGATCCTTATTGTTGACCACAAAAAACTTGCGACCAAATATATATGAAATAAATGTACATTGGGTTTTCGGTTGTTTAATCCTTCATATGGAGTCTTTTTGAGGCGCTTGTTTATGATGATTCGATTCTAAACAAAGCAAGTTGTTGGCACTGCTTCTGTCTAAAGATAGAGAGGCAGATTTGTGACCTTGAGCATCGATCTAGCAGTTTCCACAAGAGTTGTGTTCCATATTTTTACCACGCCATTCTGTTGCGGTGTGTATGGTGCCGAAAAGTTATGATTGATACCCTTGGGCACCATGAAGTTATTCAGGAGTCGATTCATAAACTCAGTCCTTTGTCACTTCGTATCTTCCAGACGGGAAGATTGATTTGAAGTTTGATTTCCTTTATGAAGTTTATCAAGGTCTGGGGTGCATCATACTTTAGTCTTAAGAAAAAGACCCAAGTGAATCGAGTGTAGTCATCTACAATTACTAGGATGTATTTCTTATGGTGAAGACTCGCTACAATGGATGGACCGCAAAGGTTGATGTAAAGCAACTCCAGTGGTTCAAAAATTGATGAATCAATAATTAACGGGTGACTTCTTTCAGTTTGTTTACCACACTCACGAGCACGACATAATGTGTCATTGTCAAATTTGAGGAGAGGCAGTCCTCGAACCATCTCTCCGGTAACCAAGTTGTTGATATACCGAAAATTGAGATGAACAAGTTTTCGGTGCCACAACCAATTGACCTCAGAAACTGATTTTGACAGAAAACACAGCTATGGTCTTCCAATGATCAGAGAGACATCAAGTGGGTACATCATACCTTAGACTTTTGACTTGATAAGACAATTCTCTCGATCCTTGGCCAAGATATAATAGTATTTTTCATCAAATTCCACATGATGACCAACTTTGCATAATTTCCCAACACCGATTAAGTTGTGTTTTAACCCATCTACATAAGCTACCCGTTGAATTGAGAAGCTCCCAATTGGTAAAACACCATAACCAAGTATTGCTCCGTTTGCATAATGTAACATGTCCACCACCGGTGGTTGACCTGAAGTCATGAAGGTATTCTAACCTTCCAGTCATGTGCAAGGAGCAGGCGCTATCAATTAACCATCCTTCTTCATGTTCCTCCTTGCATATTTCCAACATAGTTATTGAGTTAATTTGGGCACCCAAATTTGTTTGGGGCCCACAACATTGTATAGAGATTTTCTATCAAAGAAATGTTTATATACATTGCAGTGTATAGTAATGGTGGTGTGTGGTGCATTTTTTTGGATTGTGGAATTATCTTTTCTCTCCATAACTGCTTTTTTTACATCCTAAGGGCTTTGATTTTTTTTTATTTGATTTGAAGTTAGAAGCATGTTTCTTTCTCCGAAATCTCTTAGGAGCAAAGTGGTGTGATTTTGCAGGTGGACGGGAGTTGAAGGTAAGCTTATTTTCATTTATCCAAATGATGGATTTTGGCTTTCCTTTTGGGACATAAGACTTGATGTTGGGTTCGAGTTGTTCTAAGATTGACTTTCCCTTGTTTTGAGTAACAACTGCGGTGTTGTTTCTCTAGACAAACTCTTGCTTTTGAGTTCTGGAACAGTTCTTGGTCCTTTGAGTATTAGTCATCAGAGGAATAGCAACAATGTTGTTGTTATTCTTTATAGGTTTGGGACTATGAACTTCTGAAGGACTAGGAGATCTGTGAGGACTTTTTAGTTTTTGGTCCTTAGTGAATTTCTACAAAGAGGTGTTTTGAAAAAATTTGTCTGCAGTAGATTTGTTTTGAAAGATTTTCTCTACTGCAGAGTTTGAAAAACTTTTTCCTTTTGAAGATTTAGACCTCTCATTTTCTCTGCACTTAGAAGTTGGCTCGGCCTGCCTTTTCTCAATACGGGATTGAATTTAAACTTTCAAGGCTTGCCTTGCCTCATTCTTTGGTGACAAAATATATGATTTGTTCAATTTTTGTCTTTTACTCTTAAAGAGTCTGGACATAGGGACAAGTCTGGGTGATGAGTCATCAGAACTATAACGTTCATGACATCGGGAACATTATCCAAATTCAAACTTGTCCATTCTTACTCCTTGTGGCAGAGTTTGAATCTTTGAGGTTGTTTTGACATATATCTTCGGTGAGACTTTTGCTTGAGATATTGCAGATTTGACAGAGGTCTTCAGTGAGACCTTTATAAAAGGAACTCCAGACTCAGTAGTCAAGTTTGCATGAGAAAGATCAGGTCCTTCAAGGACGATCTCTTCATCAACATCTGATTTTTAAGTAATGTCTGGTCCTTCTAAGATAATTTGTTTGCCTACGTCAGATTTAGAGTCGGGACAAATAGTCCCAATAATGGGTATTGGGTGATGGTTTTCAGAAGTACCCAAAGTGTCATGGAGGATCTCTTCTATTACACAATTTTTGCTTAAATCATGCAATTTTCTAAAGTGATATTGAATGTCCTCAGGGTAAGTCTTGTCATTAACTAGGAAATGAAATGTCCTGTCAGGTGGGACATATGGGTGATCGGCATCAAATCCCGGTGGAGATTTCTCTCCGGTGAGATAACCATTGGACTATCCCCAGTTAGAGGTGTTGTCAACAGAGCCATTGTTCACAATATTTTTGATAGCTTCACTTTCATTAAACATTTTTTCAAGTAAAAGATTAAGACGTATATTTTTGATCGGGCTACATCCCGTTGATTGAAATCAATTTCTAATAGAGTTTCACTAAGAAAACTAGCATCCTTTTCTACTTTTAAATTTTCTTCTAAGATAGTAACCTTAAGTGTGACATCCCCATTTTCACGGTCAGAAAAGACCGATTTGTTTATGCTTTATTTTAAAAATCAGAGTATATTTTTAAAGAAATATATTGCGGAATTTGTTCCCAGAAAAACATGATAAATATATTATCAAAGCATTTCCGAAGAAATGTATTTTGATCATATTAAAACTTTGGGATTTCATCGTCAATACTGAAACATAAGCATAAACAGACCTTACATTTATTTACACTAGTGATCTACATCTCCTTTAAATCTCTCAGTGTAAAGTAGCTTCGTATCGACACCTGTGATACAAATAAACTGAGTGGGTCAGGTTGGGAAACCTGGTGAGCACATAGGGTTTTCAACCCACAATAATATAATTATTATATTTAATCATCAAACAATCAACCCAATTATCCATCCCATTATCTTCTTTTACTCTTAAGGATCTACCCTAAGAATTATCTACCACTCATTCCTAAGGAATTTTCCTAAGGAATAGGCACGAAGTATATCGTCGCCAGGGTTTATACAATAGGCACTAAATCCATAGTTTCCAGGGTTCATCCAACGGGTGCTAAGTCCATAGCTCATTTATCGACAATATTATTTTCGGCAATCCACCCGAAATACATGTCAATGAGTTTTTAGAGTACACCGGGTGAACATGTCGTTCACAACACCTACAGGTTGCGAGCCTGCTAGTGTTCCACGGACCGTCTAGAATAATCGATCGTTGTCATCCATACTCTGCTAGATGACAGGGCCAACGTTTGGGTAAAGGCTTTTCTCACTTTTCATCTCTCACTCTCATCTCATGATCTATATCGCCTTTCATCTCATCTTCCAACTCATTTTTCATCACACACCAACTATTTTATATACCCATGTTTTCCCCCAACATATTTGTAGATATAAAATACATATACAGTTTAAATAATTTAAAACGTATATAAAATCGATCATCCAACATAGACAACAAGTATTCAGATAATATGCGCACATAGCACGTAATTTTATATAACATACTTCATATCTATGTGTAATATGAAAGTAATATGCACTCACTTGTAGCGTGCTTTAATAGAATATATCTAGACTGGTCAGCGGTTCGTGATCGTCGGGCACGGGAACCGGAAACGGCTTCAGCAAACGAGAGAGCGAAAGAAAGTTAGGTGTAAGAAAGCTTATGGTCGAAATGGCTATTTATGGGCTGATTTTTGGCCTCTCACGTCGTGAGAATTCACTCCTCACGTTGTGAGAATTGTTGCTCACATAGTGAGCCCGTTCCGTAGACTTGCTATCTGCATTCTAGCCTTGAAAAGTGGCTTTTTGACTCATCACGTCGTGAGTTCAGTCAACTTAAGGTTTCTGACACAGCTGCATCTTCGGAAGACCATAACTTTTGCATACGAGCTCCGTTTTTGATGTTCTTTATATCCATGCGTAGGTGGAGACGTACTCTACAACTTTCATTTAGACCCCTAAGGCTAAAAGGTAATCTTTCGTAAACTCACTTTTTACGATTCTCGGTGTCGTGCCGGTTTTGTCGCGAAACTTCGACATGTCATAACTTCTTCGTTATAACTCGGATTTCAACATTCTTTATATGTACGGAAACCTTGTGACATATACTACGACTTAGTTAAGATTATTTATTCTAAATAATCATCTATAAAAAAGTCATTTTTGACGCTTATCGTCTCTAAATTGACTAGCCCGAATCTGCGGGCGCTACAATTATCTCCCCCTTACGATGATTATGTCCTGGAATCATCAACTAAACAGGGATTGTATAATGACTCCATGCTTTATATTTTCATCCTAGGTAATAATCGTAACTCCTACGTTCCTTTGAATGAGTATCTAACTCTTGGACTTCTTGACTGCAGGCGGTGGTCAATCTTGCACCCGCTCTTTATCCTATATTGGACTTTCAATCGTAACCTTCGAGTTACAAAATCGAACCTTATTGGAGACTCATTCTTCCTCTTAAACAAACTAATATTAAGAGAAGTTCTTACTTCGATTATCATAACAGACCAATGGGTCATGTTCTAATGACCTCTCATCGTATGATGCAACGGTTAGACTAAGGTCTTTTAGAGTCAAATTCCATAATGGAATATACCTTCCTTCATGTTATAACGTGATATAATCACTTTCTAGTATGTAACACTTCTAGCTACAGGCTTCTTTCTTTAACAACAATCGTGATACTTCTATTGATCGCTTCGATTATCTTTCACTTCAATCTTCAGGCTTAAGTTAGATGCTACATCGATCTTGGTTTTCTGAACCACGTAACATACTCGTCTTAGTCGGACTCGATTTGATATGACCACTAGGGTCGGAATAACAATCATCTTCTTAGTCATTACCGAAACGATGGTAATGACGGAAAGAAAAATAAAATGAACTCAACTCTTAGTTCCTTAGTAACCTTGTGACTCTTCCTGATCCAAGTGCGAGTCCTGTGCTTTGTGTAGTATAGGCCTCTACTACCTTTCACACCTAATCATACACGTCCCAAGTATTGTCTCGCAGTTCTCCAAGTCATTATCACAATAACAATTTTAACACATATAAATGTATTCAAACAATCATATAATTTTCCCTAGACTCTACTAGGACTTCTTCCATGTGTATCTTCAATCATCAACTCTGCTTCAACTCGGTTGGTGATGGAAATTCCAGACCATGGGATAACTTTATGGATTATACCAAAAATTATTTCTGATGAAGCAAAGAATCGAGTATGAAATGAATCAGAGTTTAATGATTAAAGTAAGATTGCGAGATTTGAACACAGATGTAAATATGATCTTGTTTCAGCTCTATTACGCTCTCAAGTTTTACAGAGTACAAGTGACAATTCTGTAAAAGACTCCTTCTCATGACTCTAGTAAACACTCCTATTTATAGGAGAGGAAAGCGTACAAAAGAATATACTAAGGCTTTGACTCTAACGCTTCGAACATAAGTGCCCTAGTAAAATACATTACAAAATATTCGAAGGGAACAAAACATACTTCGACTAATTACAACATTTAGACCCTTACAATCTCCCCCTTTGTAATCATAGTCGAAGTCTTCAGTTTGTAAGAAGTGTGATGGAGTACAGCAACACCCTTCGAATCTCAGTGTACCAGGAGATAATTTTCTTCAACTCTTTCTTATCTCCTTCATTGTTCTTCTTGCAGTGATTCATACGAACAATTAAGTTCATATATTGAGACGTTGAATACCTTTCCACTTCACTTGCCTGAAATAAAAACCTTTTCACTTTTCCAGCTTTGTCTTTTCCTGCGAAGACTAATCCAAAAGGCTTTAGGCAAATTTCACCATCAGCATACTTCTTTAAATCAGCCTGAGTCTTCGAAGGAGCCATTGGAGCTTTTATTTCCATTCCTTTAGCTGTTGCTAACTCCACATCAGTCATTGCCAAACACTCATAGTAATTTCCGATGAAGATTTTGATGTGAGCAACTCCAAGCTTGAATTCCTCCGGTTCTGTGTTTTGAAGATAAGAAAATGATTTGTCTTTCAAAAGTAATGCAACTTGTATAAGATCATACAAGTTCATTAATGGAAAATCTGCAACAGTGAATTCGCAAATTTTTCCATCTGCCCTGGCAACCACATATTTAAAATTTTGGACTGTGTTTTCGAAAACCACAACCTTTTTCATACTTATCACCTTCTTGATTTTGATCAAAGACCAAACATCCTCAGGGGCTTTTCCTAGAACATCATGAAAACGAATTTTCATGTGTGTGCCTTCATCTTTTTCTTTGAAATTCCCTTCAGCTTTGAACTATGGCATGATAAACATCATTTCGTTTATCGGGAAATCCAGCTGGCTTGCATCAGTATTTGTGACCAGGTAACTCTGCTTTGGTTTCTTTTCAAACGAATACATGTGATTGAATGCAACATTGGCCTCAATTGTCTCGTAGTTATAGTGTTTAGCTGGATCACCTTTATCCATTCCCTTCGGATCACTTGCACGCTGAGTCATAATGCTTTGGATGATCCTCAGTTTTTCCAGTTCAGCCTTCTTTTCATCTTTCGATTTTTCAACAAGAATCGATTTCCCTTTATCTTTTGAAGCAGGATTTTCAATTGCCTCTTTTGGCTTCGAACAACTCCCACCAGTTTCCAAAGGTTTACCAATTACAACTCCTTTCGAAATTGGTCTTGCAATTGGCATTGTTGTTACTACAGTAGAAGTCACATGTTCAGCAGAAACAATAACAGGCTTTGTTGATGGGATTTTCGAAGAAAATACCGTTCCCACCACTTTCGCATCTTCTTCACTTGACTTCCTTTCTCCCCCTTGCACCCCTGTGAAAACAGGAGGGGCAGTTGTTGTGGGAAGAAGACTTGATATGCGAAAGAGCGGTGCAAGTTGCTTGTTGAGGATGGCTTCGAACTGGATAAATTTCTGAGACAAAAATTCAGGAGTTATCAATGGAGACGAAACCGGCCTTTCTGAAATCTCCTTCAACTCCTTAAGCAGGTTAAGCATCTCCTCAAAGCTTGTTTGTTTGAATGTTGAAATTTGAGTAAGTTGTGGACTCAAATTTTCATACAACTTCACAAATCGTGTGACTGCATCACAAATGATATCAAATTTCTGATGTAAAGAAGCATAATCTTTTTGAAAATTGCCAATTTCTTTCTGCATGTCTTCGCGGAGTTCACGAATTTGCATGTTGACATCTTCGCGTACCTTCTTAACTTCTTGAACAAAAAGAACATGTCGTTCTTTTGTTATGCTTTTTAGATTCTTGACCTCACCCATAAAATCAGATCGTTGAGATTTAACACGAAGTTCGTTATTCTGATCAGTGTAGTCAACCTTCTCCAAAATTCGAGATTCTGAATCATTAATCATTCCAGAGAATTTGCTAATAACTCTGGCTTCAAGCATTTTTAACAATGAATCAACCTCCAAACTCGAAACTGATGAACCACCCCCTATATCCGCTTAAGATTGAATTATAGAATTCAATTTCTGATTCAGAATTTTGAACTGCTTCATGGTCATTAGCATACGATCTGGAAACTCCTCTTCCTCTTCATGAAATTCTAAGTCTTCAAACGTACCACCAAATCCCTCATTATCTGTCTCTGTCTCCATTTCAATTGTTTCTTGAATAGGTGAAGGTGGTTTGGGTGTGTCAGTGGATTGAGAAGAGAAAATTGAAGTGAATGGTTGATTGATAATATGTTCGAAGGTAGGTGAGTCTGTAGATGAGGTAATAGGAATAGGAGATGGTGAGACAGAAACTATAGTTTCGAAAGGAGTAGAAATACCATGACCTTGATCTGCATGCTTCGAACCTCCTTCACCCATATCGACATTTGCATCCGTATCAGATACGTGTGCAGGAATGCTTGAAGTTCGAACCTCCTCAGAAACTGATTTGGCAATCGAAACTTCGGGTGGTATAACAACTGTCTTCTCAGGAATGGAACCTTCTGTGAGATGAGTGAACTCTAGAGTCTCTGGAATTCTTTCATCTTCTTCTGTTGACTCAGTAGAGAGAACAAGTTTTCGAGTCTTCTTCTTCTTCCTTTGTGACAAGTGTTTTGCCATATCCTCAGCCCTTCGTTTCTTTGACACCGGAGAAACAGGTGCTGGTACTTCGCAAATTAACACTCCTTGATGAGTGATTTGAGGTTTTCGAACCATTTTTTGTGTAGGAGACTTGCGTTTGTGAGTGGACTTCATTTTAATTCTTTGAAACATTCCTGTTTTTGAAGGAATGATGACATTCTCTTGAGTTTCTTCAATGATGGGCTCAATCACTTGAGTCTTAGCAACAGATATTTCAATAGTTGCAGGCTTTTTCTTTGGAGACTTTGAGGATTTCGAATCCTTGGTTTTCTTTTCAGATGAAGCAGGATCAACCTTCTTTGACTTTTTGGACTTCTTTTCTTCCCTTGGCAATAGAATCCCAGTCTGAACAGAAGAATCGATTGTTTGCAAATAGGCCACCAAAACAGAATTCGTAGGATCAACCCGTTTGAGCATTGCATCTGGAATTCGAGCCACAGTTGGGAAATCATCAGCATTATCTACAACTTCCTTCGGATAATGGTATGATTGAAAAACAACTCTTTCTTTGTCATTTGGTACCAAAATCCCTTCCTTATTGTAGAAATATTGCAAAATAAGACTCCAGTATCGTGCACACGAAATGCCATGAACAACATTCGTATGTTCTACACCCTTTTGGAATTCCTTCCATAATTGTGTAGAATAGTCCGCTTGAAGATCATAGTATATGCCTGCAACCATTGCATACATCTCCATTCTTCCTTTGTCTAACCCAACTGTTCTTCCGGTTAAACAGCGTAGAAAAATTCCAAACAAGAAATTCCATAGTCTAGGAAGACCAGACTTCTTAAAGTCACTAATCTTTGACAATGGGGGCTGATATCCCATCTCATTAAACATGTGGACTATTTGAGGGAATGTGAAATCAACATAAGGAGGCGAATTCGGAATAGCAAGAATCTGGCAGAAGAGTTTCTTGGATAGCCTAACCTTTTTGTCGTTCACTAGATGGAAAGTGATCGTATCAGATGCTTTGTTATAAGTTGCAGTGGATCCTGCTTGAGAAAGCCAACATAATGGAACAGAAAAAGAATTGAACATCGCCGTGGATAAAACAGAGTGCTTCAAAGCCACGATGAGCATCTTCAATTCCTCCGGGTATTGAGAAACTTCACCATCCACATAGTAGTTTGTGGATTGAATCTTCATTACTGGTGCGGATGAAATATCTTCAGTGGAAGGATCGACATGAGCAGAAGTCGCCATTGTTAGGGTTTGAAGATGATGATGAACAGAGAATTTGGGAATTTTTCGTTTTGATCGCATAAACGAATAATGAACTCTTGAATCCCCTTTTATATGTAACCCTGATTTTTGAATTTGAAGCGGGATGAATTTAATGAGATCCGACGTGGCACCTTGAAAATCGGACCATTACTGCGTAAAAGTAGCCATGCGTCAAAAAGTAACTGTCACATCTCCTTGAGAACCGGACAGAATACTATACGTCATATGTAGACAGCCTGTATTGTTATCCCCAAGAGGATTTGACACGAATGAAGTTAAACCTCGGGCAAAGGTTGCTTCGTTAATCATCAAGAGAGATGATCAACAGCTTGTGTATGTTCCCGTGAATTACAATCGAAAACTTGTAGAAAAGTTTCGAAGGGCATCTTTTGTAAGGCTACATAGGTGGCTTAAAAAATTTCATTAGATATCAGCCTTAACATAAGGTGAGTAATTGTAACAGAAATTACTTGTTTGACCAGTGTAGTCAGTGACAAGTGTGTTTTGAAAAATGTTTTAAGTAACTTAGGAATTCAAAGTAAACTCACACGGAAATCATATTCATGAAAAAATTTGTGCTGGATCTTGTTGTGTAACAAACATCGTGGGTTTCGAATGTTTGATCAAGATCACTCATATGAAATAAATATGATTTGGAGTTTTGAAGCTTGGTACTGAAACAAATGTTTCGTAAAATCTGGAACATAGTTCCCCGTCAATTCCTTAATTTGCAAGAAATTTGGGTTTCACTTTCATCACGGTCTCATGATGTAAGATCATTAACACAGATTGTTGATATGTCTAAGTCTCGATTGGTTTGATCAGAGACCTCTCGGACATATGTCTTTGTGTGTGATTGTGAAAGAAATTTTAGTTGAAAAAGATTGGTGAAGACACGAAGTGTACCTCTGTTATATTTGGACAAAACAGTAAACTCTTTACTCATATGAGAAGAGTGAGGTAGCCCAGGAGACTAATGTGAATATAAGCCTGATTGGGAAGAAATTTTCGTATGAAGAATTTCATTAAGGCTTTCGTACACACACATTGAGTCATTGAAGGCTTTTGGGCAACATGTAGCAGCATGCTTCTAGGGACAACTTAACTAGTTCAAAATGCGAAAAATATTGATCGATTCATACGAAAAATGTACTTGACCCTAGAACTGCAAACATATTCCATCTTATATCTTCATGATGTTCTGCAACAAAACAAAACTGAAAATATTTTTGTTGTTTTGAAGTTTTCGAAAATTTGAAATAAAAAACAAAAGAAAATCTTTTTGGATTTTTAATTTTTCGAAAATTTGAAATACAAAACAAAAGAAAATCTTTTTGGATTTTTGATTTTTCGAAAATTTGAAATACAAAACAAAAGAAAATCTTTTTGGATTTCTGATTTTTCGAAAATTTGAAATACAAAACAAAAGAAAATCTTTTTGGATTTCTGATTTAGAAAATTTGAAATACACAACAAAAGAAAATCTTTTTTGATTTTTGATTTTTCGAAAATTTGAAATACTACTTGTTGCAAAACACGAAATTTTATCATCCCCTGAGAAGTGATTAATATACGAATTCGAAGGGGTCGAAGCGTTGACTATGAACAGTAACCACTGAATCAACCCTTAAAATAAGTGACAAACGTGCGAATTCGAAGAGGTCGAAGCGTTGACTATGAATAGTAACCGCTGAATGCTGAATTACTTTGCGTTATTTTTTATTCAGCGCCTCTGATTCATGCTTTGTCACCCTTCATTCTTCTTTTTCACATGGAACTGAATTTCCATCGATCATTCCAAGTCCTTCTATAATTCGCACAAGAGATTTTTCATCTAATGCCTTCGTGAAAATATCAGCTAACTGATCAGTTGTTTTCACAAAATGTACTTCAATATTTCCATCCTCCACGTGATCCTTGATGAAATGGTAACGAAGAGCTATATGTTTAGTCTTCGAATGTCGCATAGGATTATGACAAATTCTTATTGCACTTTGAGAATCACAATATAATGGAATCTTTTTCATATTAATTGCATAATCACGTAATTGACTTTGAATCCATATTATTTGTGAAGTGCAAGCAGCTGCAGCCACATATTCTGCTTCAGCTGTTGAGATTGATACACATGTTTGCTTTTTCGATTGCCAGCTCACCAATTTGCCATCAAGAAATTGACATCCACCACTTGTACTTTTTCGATCAAGATTACAACCACCTAAGTCTGCATCCGAATATGCTTGGACGAAGAATCCAGTTTTCGAAGGATACCACAATCCTAACGAAATTGTTCCTTTAAGATAACGAAATATGTTCTTCACAGCAGTGAGATGTGGCTCTCGTGGATTAGACTGATACATGACACAATTACACACAGAAAACATGATATCAGGTCTACTTGCTGTGAGATAAAGTAATGAACCAATCATGCTTCGATAAAAAGTTATATCAACGGCTGGTTTATCTAACGATGGTGTCAACTTTATGCCTGTTGCCATTGGAACACATAACTTTGTGTTATTCGTCAATCCAAACTTTTCGAGCAGATTTTTCGTATATTTTTCTTGATTGATGAAAATTCCATTTATGTTTTGACGAATATTCAGTCCAAGAAAATTATTGATTTTGCCCATCATGCTCATTTCGAACTTACTCTTCATCAAATCTTCAAATTCTCTAGACAAAGCAGGGTCAGTTGAGCCAAAAATAATATCATCAACATAAATTTGAACAAGCATTAGATGATTCCCCACTTTCTTTCGAAATAATGTGGGATCAACAGATCCTTGTTTAAATTTAGATTGTTTCAAAAATGAGGTTAGAGTTGCATACCATGCCCGTGGTGCTTGTTTCAAACCATAAACTGCCTTATCTAAAATGTAAACATGATTTGGAAATTTTTCGTTAATGAAACCTGGGGGTTGTTCTACATATACTGTTTCTTCAAGCTCTCCATTTAGAAATGCACACTTCACGTCCATTTGATAAACATCAAAGTCCTTGTGAGCTGCATAAGCCAGAAATATACGAACCGCCTCGAGTCTTGCGACAGGGGCAAAAGTTTCTTCATAGTCGATTCCTTCTTGTTATGAATATCCTTTGACAACAAGTCTGGCTTTGTTTCGAACAATATTTCCATCTTTATCGGTTTTATTTTTGAAAATCCATTTTAAACCGACAATCGAAACATTTTCAGGTTTAGGAATTCATCTCCAAACCTTGTTTCGTTCGAATTCAGACAATTCAGATTGCATTGCAACAACCCAATCTGAGTGTTCCATTGCAACCTTAATTGTTTTTGGTTCAATTTTAGATATGCTACATTGAACATGCAAAATTCTTGATGAGTATTCAATACCTCATTCTTTGCACGAATTTGAGCTCTTGTTAAAACTCCCTCGTGTGGATTCCCAATTACTTGATCCTTCGGATGATCTCTTGTCCATTTTTCCATTGGTGGATATGCTGGATCAAATTCTAAAGGAGCATCTTCGTATATATCATCATTCTCAGAACCTGCAATCGAACAAACATCATCAAAATCATTATTATTTGCAATATTTTCTATATGCTCCCCCTCAACATTAGCATTCAATTTTTCTTTCTCCCCCTCGAAAGAATGCACTTCGTCATTTAAAGTATTCGAATCCAAGTGCTCCCCCTCCACTGGATTATTTTGCATACTTTCGGCTTCTTGAGGAGTTGATGTTGATTCATCAGTAAACTTCGCAAATTCTGGTATGTGATTATCAGGAGCATGAATTTCAGCATCGATTGCATGATCTGAAATTCCAAAAATCAAATCATAATCAATATCATCCATTTGTATAGATTCAGTTTCAACTTGTGTGTCTTGTAAAACTAGATGATTTGCAAATTTATGCTCATTTTGTTTAACATAGTAATCATCGAATGTGAGATTGAAAGTTTCTTCCACTTTTCGTGTTCGCTTATTTAACACATGATATGCGACAGAATTGTGCGAATATCCAAGAAAAATCCCTTCATCAGCGTTTGCTTGAAATTTCGAAAGATGATCCTTGAGATTCATAATAAAGCACCTACATCCGAAAACATGAAAGAATTTCACATTAGGTTTATGATTATTCAGAATTTCGTATGGTGTAATATTAAAACGCCTGTGTATGAAAGATCTGTTCTGAGTAAAACATGCAGTGGATATTGCCTCAGCCCAAAGATATTGAGGTAAATTCGCATATGCCAACATGGTTCTTGCTGCTTCGCATAGTGAGCAATTCCTTCGTTCTACAACACCATTTTCTTGTGGTGTGTAAGGAGATGAAAAATTATGCGAAATCCCTTTGTCCACCAAAAATGAATCAAGAACATTGTTCTTAAATTCAGTTCCATGATCACTCTTGATCTTTCGAACAATCTTCTTTAATGTCGTTTCCATCTTTTTGATAAAATCAATCATGATTTGTGCAATTTCGGATTTAAGCCTGAGAAAATAAACCCACGTAAATCTGGAAAAATCTTCAACAATAACTAAAATGTACCGTTTCTTGTTGAGAGTTGAAACAGTCGAAGGACTACACAAATCAATATGTAAAAGCTCCAGAGGTGCAACAATTTTCGAATCTATCGTAATTGGATGACCTTGTTTATGTTGCTTGCCAACTTCACAAGCTGCACATAAAGAATCATTATCAAATTTAAGTACAGGTAAACCTCTTACCAGATCTTGTACGACCAGTTTGTTGATGTTTCGAAAGTTGAGATGTGAAAGTCTTCGATGCCATAGCCAGCTTAGATCAGATGTGGCTTTCGAAAGAAGGCATACTGCAGGTTTGCCTACAATAGGATTGATGTCTAGAGTGAACATGTCACCTTTCCTTTTGGATTTCAGTAACACTTCATTTGTGTTGACATTCGAAATAATACTTCCTTCTTCGTTAAAGAGAACTTGATTGCCAGTGCCCACAACAAGTTGAGAAACACTTATCAAGTTATGTTGGAGACCTTCAACATATGCAACACGATTCACTGTGAATTGTCCATTTGTGATCTTCCCATATCCTTTGACTTGACATTTTTGATTGTTCCCAAATTTTAGTACTCCAGCATTTTTGAGACTTCGAAAATCTCGTAAATTTTCCTTCTTCCCAGTCATGTGACGAGAGCAACCACTATCAATGTACCACTTGTTATCATATTGCTTGTCACATAGTACCTACAATCAGTGGAAAAATTTAGGTACCCAAGACTTTTTGGGTCCTTGGAAATTAGATTTCAACATGGAATTAAATGAATAATTTTTGACCCAGTCACAAACTTTAGTTTTGAGACTATCAATAATGTCCACATCATCATTTGTAGGAACCGAAACATAAGATTTTGTTGGTTTCGGACGTTCACTGACTTTATCCTTCGTATTTTGAGTTTGTGACTGAACTGTCTTCGCTTTTATGACTGGTCTCCAAGCTTTGATGGAGATGTTCGAATCTTTTGAAGATGAACTTCCATTCGAAGAAGTATTGACATACTTTTCATAAGCTTCGTTGATTTGTTTTTCTGAGTATTTGTTGGATTGATAAACTTTTCCTCGTCCTTCGAGCCAGTGATCTATATTTTTCCTTGAAGTTATGCCTTTTTCATGCGAAGCCTTTAGTGTTTGTTTCTTCGTATGATTAGGAAAATTTGGCGTTTGAGGAACAAAATTAACTTTGGGATTTGTTAGAGAAGAATGATCATATGATGTATCAACAGTTGATTTAAAATGTTGATGTTGAAAGACTTGTTGATTTGAATTAGATTTATTTGAAAATGCTCTTGATTTGTCAGAAACTTTCGAAAACTTTGGTTGCTTATTCACTTCAGACCTTGTATGAGTTGATTGAGATGAATGTTGGGTTTTTGTTGAAAAAGAGGAATTTTTAGCTTTGAAAATATTTTTGGTTGATTGTGATTCAGACATCTTTTGAGACTCAACATTTTGCCAAAAAATTTTCTTTCTTGCTTGTCGTTTTGAAATGTTGTTTTCCTTCGAAAATTTGTCAATTTGATCTTTAAATTCCTTAGAGTTTAGTTTGACAACTTTTTCATTTTCCTTTTCAACATGTTTTGTATTCTCTTTTTCAATTTTTGATTTTTCAACCCATTGGCTTTGTGGTTTTTGTCGTTGAAACACATACGAATTCTTTGTTAAGTTGTTTTCAATTGTGTTTTGATTTGCGAAAAAGCCTTCATCAGTTGTTTTTGAATTATCCTCCTCAACTAACTTCTTTAATTCAGGTTTGATATTTTCAACATTTCCAGTATTTACGAAGACTTGGTTTGGAAAAACAACATCATCTGTACACTTGAAGATCGGGTAAACCACCGTATTCGCTTCTAGGTAATGAGCACCTTGTTTAGTCAGCACTTTTTCGAACTTTTGTGTATCTCCATACACTTGTTCAACAACTATACGAGAAATTTCTTTTTCCTTTGTAACTACCTTTTTCTTCGTTTGTTTCTCTTCTTTCTCATCATCACTATCTGTTTGGCTGTTTCTGACTTCCACAAAGTCCTCATCACAAACTTTCGAAGTTGAGGGTTGATCAGTGTCAATCTCAACCAACAAATCCTTATCTTTTTCTTTTCCTTTAAATGATGATGCAACATTTATAATAGACAACTGAGAACAATCAACATCCTCAATATCACTAATTTCACTAATATTGTCAGAATTATCCTCAATATCAGCAAAATTAGATTGAGAATCAGATGTTGAATTCTCAGTCTTTTTCAAGATGTAAATTTGTTCAGACTTAGTCAAAGTATGATTTACAATTTTAACCAGTTCAGTTGAATCAAGACATTCATCTACTTTGACTATTCCATATCTATACTTATCATTCGGAACTTTGTTAAAATCAGCTATTTCTTTTTCACAATCATACGAAATGTTATCTACCGTAGCTCTTTCATAAGCTAAAAATGGCAGCAATTTTCTATGTTGTTCTTTACTGATTTCGCACGAATGATGTAGTTCAGTTAATTTCCCATACAATCTTTTAGCCGAATTACAGTAGATGTTCCTCTGAGCTAGCAACAGTTTAGATTCACTAGATAAGTTATCCCTATCAACCATGATATTAGTTATTTGAAGTTCTAAACAATCTATCTTAGTAATTTTCGAATCTAGTTTCTTCTGTGTCTCTAGCAGCTGCATAGACAACTTCTTAGCCTCATTGCTAGCAGATACCACAATTGAATCAAAATAAGTAACAGTTTCATCGAAAGATACTAATTCAGAATTATAAGCATGTACTGGAATATTGAAAGATTCAAGAATATTACGTACCTTCGTGGTCATCGGAGATTTGTCAGCAACTTTTGATACGAAGCATCTCCCATGAACTTCGTATTCCTCCTCATCTGAATCTTCTTCCATCTTTGCATACATTGCTCCGTGGGTTGGATTTCACATTTCCTCATCATCTGATCCAGATGACTAAATTTGATAAGTTCCATCTTCTTCTTGTTCACCACGAGCAACTAATGAAAGATTCTTTGCCTTCGCACACACCTCCTCCAACGTTTCCACATAGTACGCTTCATCCTTCGTCTTATTCTTTTTCTCATCTTTCTTCCTTAGCATGCAATCATTAGCTAAATGATTAGCCCCATTGCAATAATGACAATCAATCCCAGCATCTCCCTTTAACTTCTTTTCTGTTTTTCCCTCAACAAACTTCGTATCTTTCTTCTCTTCTTTCTTCTTCTCATCCCCAACACTTTTACTCATAAAATTCCCTTTTGTCTCAGATGACTTTGCCTTCGGATTGAATGGCTTTTTGAAGAACTTTTTCACATGATTGTTTGAATAGAAAGCAATCGCCTCATCATCTGAGTTCATGATGAACCCTTCGTCTTCGTCTGAAACATCTTTCTCAGCTTCCCTTTCAGAGATCTTCGAAACCAAAGCTAGTGGACCTCCCAAACTTGCCTTCGATTCTTCAGCAATTTCGTTTACTTCGCTTTCATGAGACTTCAGCTGATTGTACAAGTCATTCAAAGTTGACGTATCAAAGCTCTGTTGATTTTTAACCATCATGCTCACACTACGCCACTCCTTACGAAGACCCATAACAAAAATTAAATTGAACTCCATGGCTGATCTAGTGATACCATATCGATTACATCGATAGATTAATTCATTTAGACGATCATAGTAAACTTCAATCGTTTAACCATCTTTCTGTCTGAAGTCCTTCAGTTCCACTAAGCATTGCTTCACTGAGTTAACTTTTGTTTTCTCACTTCCCTGCAATTTCTCCTTGAGAATGTTCCAGATCTCCTTTGCAGTTGTACAACTCCTCACATAGTTGTAAACAACTGGAGGCAAAGCACCTCTTAGCTCTCTTATGCATCTCTTCTCTAGCTTTTTCAGACGATCAGACTGATTCTCAACTTTGGAACTTCCGGAAGATGATCCAATTGGTTCAACATTCATTGGTGGATTGAGATTGCCAGAAATGCAATTCCACAGTTCTTCATCCAATCCATTGAGATAATCCTGCATACGATCAGCCCATTGATCGTAATACTCAGGGACTAGCATAGGAATTTTGGTGGATGATCCTAGAAGATGAGAAAATGAAGTCATGGAATTTAGATTGAAAGACGCCATTGATGTACGGAATAAATCCTTGAGAATTTTTGAAGAAACTTTGAGAATTTGACAACAAACTATATGATTCAAATCAGAATCACTAGTAGAACACTCGATTCAATGATTCAAGTGTAGAATCGAATCACAGACTTAGATCCAATGAATTTTTCACTTTCAAAAAGTGTGGAATTTCTTAAACCAAAAAGTTGATTTAAAAACTTTTGAAAATACGAAAATCAGATCAGAGATATGATTCCTGCTCTGATACCAATTGATGAAGCAAAGAATCGAGTATGAAATGAATCAGAGTTTAATGATTAAAGTAAGATTGCGAGATTTGAACACAGATTAAATATGATCTTGTTTCAGCTCTATTACGCTCTCAAGTTTTACAGAGTACAAGTGACAATTCTGTAAAAGACTCCTTCTCATGACTCTAGTAAACACTCCTATTTATAGGAGAGGAAAGCGTACAAAAAAATATACTAAGGCTTTGACTCTAACGCTTCGAACATAAGTGCCCTAGTAAAATACATTACAAAATATTCGAAGGGAATAAAACATACTTCGACTAATTACAACATTTAGACCCTTACAATTTTTTTCTGCCAATCGAAAGGGTACTTCTCCCGTACCAGACGTATTATTTATTAGACGCATTCTAGAGGCAAGATATCACTCTTACGATACCTTCCGATGGGTACCATTCAGTATCGTAAGCCTTCTCATTTCCTCCATTTACTCAGTTCACTATGAGTCTTCACCATGATGTTCTGCACACCAAAGCAGACGTTCGGTGTACCGAGGCAAGAATTTAAGATAGGAAAGCTTTATTTACGATAGACATATAAATCTCCTTATTACTCCGAAAAGTTACATGCTAGTTCTAATATCATAATTAAACTTTTAGAATCCAAAGCACATAAAATTTCTAGATCCGGTCGGCAACTGACCATAGATCCAATCAAATAAAAGAATATAAGGCATATAATGCTATAACATAAATCATTTAGCACATAAAAGCAATTTATGCATCTAATCCTAAAGTAAGCTAGTGCTTGAGTCAATTCAGGTGTACTACCTAAAATATATTAGACACTCATCTCACAATCATCGCTTAGCATTCTAAGTTTAAGTCTAGAAATTTCTTAAAATTCCTAGTTTGCTTAAACTAATGCTCTGATACCAACTGTGACATCCCCATTTTCACGGCTAGCAAAGACCGATTTGTTTATGCTTTATTTTAAAAATCAGAGTATATTTTTAAAGAAATATATTCCGGAATTTGTTCCCAGAAAAACATGATAAATATATTATCAAAGCATTTCCGAAGAAATGTATTTTGTTCATATTAAAACTTTGGAATGTTATCGTCAATACTAAAACATAAGCATAAACAGACCTTGCATTTATTTACACTAGTGATCTACATCTCCTTTAAATCTCTCAATGTAAAGTAGCTTCGTATCGACACCTGTAATACAAGTAAACTGTGTGGGTCAGGTTGGGAAACCTGGTGAGCACATAGGGTTTTCAACCCACAATAATGTAATTATTATATTTAATCATCAAACAATCAACCCAATTACCCATCCCCATTATCTACTTTTACTCTTAAGGATCTACCCTAAGAATTATCTACCACTCATTCTTAAGGAATTATCCTAAGTAATAGGCACGGAGTACATCGTCGCCAGGGTTTATACAACAGGCACTAAATCCATAGTTGTCAGGGTTCATCCAGCGGGTGCTAAGTCCATAGCTCATTTATCGATAGTATTATGTTCGGCAATCCACCCGAAATACATGTCAATGGTTTTTTAGAGTAAACCGGGTGAACACGTCGTTCACAACACCTATAGGTTGCGAGCCTGCTAGTGTTCCACGGACGGTCTAGAATAGTCCATGGTTGTCATCCATACTCTACTAGATGACGGGGCCAACGTTTGGGTAAAGGTTTTTCTCACTTTTCACCTCTCACCCTCATCTCATGATCTATATCGCCTTTCATCTCATCTCCCAACTCATTTTTCATCACACACCAACTATTTTATCTACCCATGTTTTACCCCAACATATTTGTAGATATAAAATACATATACAGTTTAAATCATTTAAAACGTATATAAAATCGATCATCCAACATAGACAACAAGTATTCAGATAATATACACATATAGCACGTAATTTTATATAAAATACTTCATATCTATGTGTAAGATGAAAGTAATATGCACTCACTTGTAGTGTGCTTTAATAGAATCTATCTAGAAACGGTCAGCGGTTCGTGATCGTCGGGCTCGGGAAGCGGAAACTGCTTCAGCAAACGAGAGAGAGAAAGAAAGTTAGGTGTAAGAAAGCTTAGGGTCAAAATGGCTATTTATAGGCTGATTTTTGGCCTCTCACGTCGTGAGAATTCATTGCTCACGTCGTGAGCCATGCCTGATTACCTCGTAGCTTCGCCACCTGTGTTCTAGGCTTGCATAGTGTCCGTTTGACTCCTCACGTCGTGAGAATTGATGCACATGTCGTGATCCCATTTCGTAGACTTTCCATCTGCATTATAGCCTTGATAAGTGGCGTTTTACTCCTCACGTCATGAGAAACAAGGCTCACGTCGTGAGTTCAGTCAAATTAGGGTTTCTGACACAGCTGCATCTTCAGAATGCCATAACTTTTGCATACGAGCTCTGTTTTTCACGTTCTTTATATCCACGCGTAGGTGGAAATGTACTCTACAACTTTCATTTAGACCCATAAGGCTAAAAAGTAATCTATCATAAACTCACTTTTTATGATTCCCGGTGTCGTGCCGGTTTTGTCGCGAAACTTCGACAGGTCATAACTTCTTCGTTATAACTCGGATTTCAGTGTTCTTTATATGTATGGAAACCTTGTGACATATACTACAAATTAGTTAAGATTGTTTATTCTAAATAATCATCTATAAAAAAGTCATTTTTGATGCTTATCGTCTCTAAATTGACTAGCCCGAATCTGCGGGCGCTACATTAAGCTTCTTGTCTTATAGTCTTTCTTTCAAGTGGTAAAGCTCTTAGGTCGCTATGTTTTTCTCATCTAAGGATTTGTTATAATCTGTAAGGACGTCACCACATGTTTCAATAAGTTTTTCTAGGTAAGGTTCACAGTCATGCATGTTATAATTATTTAACCGAATCATAAGTTTTACCTGTTCCACGATGATGAGTGTTCCTTCTCTGGCCATTTGGAAGTAGTTCTTATTCAGATCAGTTGATCCATCCTCAGTGCTCTCACCTTTTCTTGCAACCAAACAAATCTTTCATCTTTTACTCTTATTTCCAGGTTCATCACCTTCATCTACCGAAGACCATACTTGATGATCTCTTTGCACTTGTGCCGCGAAGGCTCTCCCAACTTCTCTTTCCCTATCCTCCATCTCTTGAGCTATTCTTAGATAGAATGCCTTGTCTTTCACCACATTAGGTTTACAATCTCTTGCAAAATGGTTTTCTTTGTGACAGATGAGAACTCCATCTTTTTTGTCTTCGTTGTGAAAGGTCTAGTATGCTCAAGAGTCATATTAAAGTGATATTGCTAATTAACATATGATACTAATGGGTCACACTAACAACAACTTGATATAATTGATTATTTATTGGAAATTGATTTTAATAAATATTCATTAAAACTCTTATAATTAATTGGAAATTATTTATTTCTTGGAAATAATAATTTTCATTGGCAAGTAACATATTATTTCATAAGGTATGAACTAATAAGTCATGTACAACATTTTGGAACATAAGGCTTTTTGTATTTTACCTAAATGTTATGGTTTATATTTTATAAACTTGGGTTTTATAAAATATACAATCTTCTTCTCTTTTTGTATATAAATTTCGAAATTATACTTTAAGGACATGGAATGGTACTTTGACTTATTTAATCAAAAGTAATAAGAAGCATGGGAGACAAGATTGCATGCATGGAAACTCTTATGACATAGGGACATGTTTGTCTAAAGTAGAAGGACCTAATGGTTAAAGACTTCACTTTAAGACACTATATATTTGAGACTTGCACTTGTATGTGGAATGACTCCTGTTGATCATGGAATAAACTTTTGACACCCTCAAAGCCCAAGCTCCAACGGCTGATGCCCTTGACAAGCTCTGCAAGCAAATCAATATGAGCTTGCAACGGGTGTTCGAAAATTTAGATGATATAAAGCTAGTTATTTTGCTTGCATCGGAAGTTGGGCCTTCCCATGCAAGAGGGGGTGAAATGACATGACCAGTCTCGGAATTCCAACTCCGAGATGAGACAATGGATGAAGAAATTGATGAAGTTGAAGAAGTGGTTGAAAGAGAAGATGAATTTTATGAAAATGATGTTGGGTTTTTATTCAAAATTTTTTTCAAAAACATAAACAATGCAACGGAAGACTTAAGATTTGAACAAAAATAAAAACTAGTTTTATTCCCACCACGGATCATTTTGCAAGAGTTAGAAAGATTAAAACAACCATAGTAGAGAAAGAAAGAAAAAATCACCATTAGATGCTAGTCATTCAATTGTAAATAAGTCACTTTTAAGCTATTAAGACATATCCAAATAAGTCTTAATAGAAAGCAACTAATTTGTCTTCATATTTAACACCATCTGGAAGAAAGGAAGAAATGGATAGAGAGCATTGTAGTGATTATAGAACATGGTTTGGTATGCGGAATTAAAGATTGCACAATGAACATGGTGATTTCGGTGTTTAAGAGATGTATTGATTATGTATTGTGTTACAAAAAGGGATCTAGATCTAGCCTATATAAATAACACACACTTACACACTCAACTTTTACACCTCTCAAGCACACCTCTACAAGTGGTATGAACCCACCTTATATAGAGGTGTTTACATGTCTCTCTCTCACTCTCTATCTCATGAGTCTAAAGGCTAATACACCACATGCAAGTGGGTTTTACAAAAGTCAACACATTACAAAGTCAAACATGAATAACTTTGCACCCTAACATTCTCCCCCTCAAAGTTAGGAATGGATGACCCACTTCAAATCTTCCAAAATCGAGCAACTACGCGATCCGAGCCTCAAAGGTGACACATGTCGAAATGAACTTCAATCTTCGATTCTTCCATGATTCTTCAATTTGGGCTCTAGGATGTGAGACCATACAAACCGAGCATCAACGAATGATCACGAGCTTCTCAAACTCCAAATTGATCACCAAAAGTTGAGCATAAAAACACACCCCAAAAATCTTCCATAAAACCAAACCCATTTCGAAAATAAATCACTTCCGAACTTCCAATTGCATCACTTCGTAAGCTTCAAAAATTCAAGGTCACTTCGGTCTTCAAATCCATGTAATATGAAAAATTCAAGTTCGAATTTCCATATAAATTTCTCCCCCTTTTTATAATCGAAATTTGATTATAAAACCTTCAAGGAAAGAGAACGTGCTCTATTCGGAATTTTTCGTGTCAAAACTCCCCCTTAACATGTGGCATAAACTTTGTGCTTCAATCCGGAAAACCAAAAAATCTTTAATTTTTAGCTTCGTTCACAGACCGCCTTTGACATAATTTCTCAAAAATGAGTAGAAATTGTCAATTTCAAAATTCTCCAGTGACCCGATGCGCCCAAAACAGCCAAAAATGCAAAACTCTCCCCTTTTCCGAAGCTGGGTAGAAAATGTCAATTTGCATAAACTGCAGGGGCTTGAAATGTATTTTCTTAACTTTCTCAGCAAAATCAGTCCTTTTTCGAATTTGGGTATGAACCGCCAAATGTTCGAAACCTCAGGGACTATTTTCGAAAGTTATGCCTTTTGTTCCCCAAACATACGAAGATTACCCCAAACATACGAAACTTCAGCCAATTTTCGAAGTTGGGTGAAAAGTGTCACAAATTCGAAACTTCAGTTAATTGTCAAAGTTGCCAAATATTCGAAGGTTCAAGGGTTGTTTTTGACATTTTTTGCTTTTCTTCTTCAATTCATACGAAGTAGTGTGCCAATTCATACGAAAGTTTGGAAAAGCTGTTAAACTGTCCAAAGTTTAGGGGCCATTTTCGTAACTTTTGGGTTTCTTCTTCCCCAATCTCGTTTCATCGCATGAAACTTTTTCCTTCTCTCTCCCCTTCGTATGAAACTTCATCTTCCCCAATCAAACGAAAAATTCATAGCAACATACGAAATTTCATACAAACGTACGAAATTTCATCCCTTCATACCCAAAATTTTTCTCTCCTCTTCTTACGAAACTTTTTCTCTCTCCCCTTCAGCCCATTTTCTCTTTCCTCTTCGTATGAAACTCCATCCCCATGTTAACGAAAATTTTCTCTCTGATTAACGAAATCTTCATTCAGATTAACGAAATCGGAGCATGTTGAACGCTTAACGGTGAACAGTAACCTCTTGATCATTCATATGCTTAATCGACATTTCGTTAACACTAGATTTTCTCAAAATCATCGACATCAACAGGCAAGTACAGACTTCGTTCATAACACCAAAACCTTAGTTATCAACACAGTACTCCAAAATCGAAGTTATCAAGAATCACAAATCATTCCCTTTTTCATCCAATACACTCATTATTAAATCCTTTTTATCAAAATCGAATTTTTTCAAACCCAGTAACCAAAAACCTTCGAAAACATCATTTGTTCATTCATCGATATATCACTAAATCATTCGACCCATCTGCTTCTTTGCTCATCGATTCTTTTATCAAGCCTTCATTAGTTCATCAAATCGACTCCAAAAAAAAATTCGAATATCAATCGAAATATCAAACTTTCGATTCTGCTTTGACCGACTCAATACAAATCAACTCCCATTCGATTCCAAAATCGACATCCATCATTCTTGACAATTCGACCATCAACAACCCAAATCGATTTCAAAATCAACGAACGAACATCCCTGATTCGAAAGCAAAGCTTATCTTCCCAGTCGATTTCAAAATCAATTGGCTATAATAAGCAAATTCCAAACCGATTCATGTTCAATTTATCACGAACACAAATGCTGACTTTGAGATTGACTTTACAATTGAATCGATTATCAATAGCTTGATCATAATCGAATTTATATTGGTACAACCCAAGTGAAATCGATTCACAAGACATATTTTATAAGCAACGAATGCTAAGAAGGACAAGACGAAATCATGTTCGTATGAACATTCAAGAACACTGGAAAGTACAAGTCATTGAAGCATGTGATAATATCAGGAACGGTTTTACGCTGTAAACGAATTTGGGCTCATAAATTGATCATGAACAGTAATATCTCAGATATTGGGCTCAAATCGAGAATGAACAGTAATCAATCGGAATTTGGGCTTTAAAACTTGGATCAATGAATAGTAATGAATTAAATCTTTTGAATTCAGATTTGGGCTTGATCGTTTAAAAAAAATTTGTTGAATCACCAATGGGGTAAAACAGAATAGATTCGACGAAACAAATTGATCAAAATTCAAAAACGTAACGCACGATTCAATTATTAAGAGAGATCATAGAGAGAAACTCACCAAAATTGCTCCAATTGTGACAAATGTTGCCAAACCGAGAATCGTTCTTCAAAAATCACGTTGATCTTCAAATACCCACTTTGATACCAATTGTAGTAATTATAGAACATGGTTTGGTATGCGGAATTAAAGATTGCACAATGAACATGGTGATTTCGGTGTTTAAGAGATGTATTGATTATGTATTGTGTTACAAAAAGGGATCTAGATCTAGTCTACATAAATAACACACACTTACACACTCAACTTTTACACCTCTCAAGCACACCTCTACAAGTGGTATGAACCCACCTTATATAGAGGTGTTTACATGTCTCTCTCTCACTCTCTATCTCATGATTCTAAAGGCTAATACACCACATGCAAGTGGGTTTTACAAAAGTCAACACATTACAAAGTCAAACATGAATAACTTTGCACCCTAACAAGCATTTTCATCAAACTTTGGCAGTCCATTCTTGAGCCTCTACATCTCGGCTTTTAGGCACAAAAGAAAGATGAAAACATCAACTCTAAAGCACCCCTCCATACATTCCATACCCTAGTTAATATATTAGACAAAAAGGCAAAAGGAGACATCAAGCAAAAGCATGAGACATGTCTCTTCCAAGCATGGTAAAATAGATTAAATGAATCAAATGGAAGCATGCTTGGTCTCTTCACTATTATCGAAAATTGGAAGAACAACAAGAAGACAAGATATGTTCCATACCATTATTTATAACTAGTTGTTGTATATATATACATATCATCTTTATATAAAATACTATCAGTTATATAAAGTAACTCCAAATATATATATATATATATATATATATATATATATATATATATATATATATATATATATATATATATATATACACATAACACATAACTAGTTATATATAAATATCTCTTATATATAAAACTACCCTTTATATATAAATAAACCCTAACTAGTTTAGTAAGATAAGTGTAACTTATAAATAATCATACTTTATGACATATTTCATAAGTTGTTATTTCTCCAATAAGTATTATTTCCATAAATAATAATCTCTCAATTAGTAAAATATTATTTCCATGAAATAATAATTTTCCAATTAAATACAAATGTTGATATACTTATTAATAATCAAATTATACTAATAAATAATCAATTGATGGTAACTTGCTATAAGGTATGACCATATAGGATCATATGCTATTAGCAATATCATTCTATAATGACTCTTAGACATACAAGACCTTTTAATCTCCCACTTGCACAAGCCTCATCATAGATTGATATAGACAGTGTTTAACGTCTAGCAAGATTTAACTGCCCCCAATAACATATGACGAAGAATACCATTCATCAACATCCAATTCCCAAAAGCTCCAAGCTTCAATTGATGTATTGAGGTAAGTTTATCAGTTATCCCTTTGTTACAGACATCCTGTTGAACATGAGCCTTGGATCGCAATAAATCTCATTTGTAATTCAACTTTAGGCAATGCATGTTAGATGTCTAACTCTCAACACATAAGAGGAACAAATCCCATCTTGACTATATAAGCCTCTTGCATAGTTCACTGCATACCTGAAAATGGCTTTTTATAACTACCCGGTTAAGGATCAACGTTTGAACATATCAAAACACGATACTCTTTACACTTAAGTCTCACTGTGTATCTCAGGTGTTAAGAATACAAAGATAGTACCTTTTAATCAAGTGTCACTAATGACTGTGATCTATGAGTTGATCTTTATGCGGGTCCGTTCAGTACTAGTTATCTGACAAGTACCTATGAAACATGGTTACAACTACTTGCCTACTTTCATCTAGTGAGATTCAACCAATCCAATTCATATTATTCTTACTTCATAATTGCTCCCACAATTACAACCGACTATAAACTTATTTCAATATTTATTGTTTTATCTTATGGAATGGAATGTGATTCCTTCCATTTTGATGGAATGGAATGGACGGAAGGAATTTGATTATTTTCCTTTATCCGTCAATGTTAACGAAGTGAAGAATTGCAATTTAATCCATTTTATGTAAGTTTTAAGGATCATTTCTTATAAAAAATAAAAAATCATGTTTTAATTAAATTATAATATTTTCGAAGTAACTTGAAAATTATAACTAAAAAACCTACAGATTATCTATTATATAATAGAGTTAAATGCAAGAAATAGCAACATGTCTTTATTTATTTTTTAGTATAGTATTTCACTTTCATGTTATCCTAGTCCATCATTATTTGTGGAAGTAATTTCATCATAACGCAAAAATCTATTTTCACTAATATAACTAAATAGATATTTTATATCATAAATAAAAAAGAAATTGTGAATACAATTCTCTAATAAAATGAAATGAAAGTACAATGTTATATGCGTATAATACAAATAACAGAAAGTATGTTGCTATTTCTTACACTTCTCCTGTAAAGTATACATACAAAAGTACATATTAATATATGCCAAACAAACATTTAAAAAACTCATACAAACACTCACTCCATTATTATATGCCAAGCAAACATTTAAAAAACTCATACAAACATTCAACTCTAAATCACCCCTCCATACCTTCCATACCCTAGTTAATATATTAGACAAAAAGGCAAAAGGAGACATAAAGAAAAATCATGGGACATGTCTCTTCCAATCATGATAAAATATATTAAATATATCAAAAGGAACCATGCTTGGTCTCTTCACTATTTTCAAAAATTAGAAGAACAACAAGAAGACAAGATATGCTCCATAACATTATTTCTAACTAGTTGTTGTATATATACATATCATCTTTATATAAAATACTATCAATTATATAAAGTAACTCCAAATATATATATATATATATATATATATATATATATATATATATATCAAATAACTAGTTATATATAAATACCTCTTATATATAAAACTACCTTTTATATATAAATAAGCTCTAACTGGTTTATTAAGATAAGTGTATCTTATAAATAATCATACTTTATGATATATTTCATAAGTTGTTATTTCTTCAATAAGTATTATTTCCATAAATAATAAATTCTCAATTAGTAAAAATATTATTTCCATGAAATAATAATTTTGCAATTAAATACAAGTGTTGATATATTTATTAATAATCAAATTATACTAATAAATAATCAATTGATGGTAACTTTCTATACGGCATGACCCTATAGGATCATATGTTATTATCAATATCATTCTATAATGACTCTTGGGCATACAAGATCTTTCAATCTACTACTTGCACAAGACTCACCATAGATTAAAAATAGACAGTGGTGAACGTATAGCAACATTTCACTTCCCCCAATAACATATGTCAAAGAATTTCATTCATCAACATCCAATTCCCAAAAGCTCCAAGCTTCAATTTATGTATTAAGGTAAGTTTATCAATTATCCCTTTGTTACAGACATCATGTTGAACATGAGCCTTAGATCGTAATCAGTCTCATTTGTAATTCAACTTTGGGTAATGTGCGTTAGATTTCTAACTCTCAACACAACAAGAGGAACAAATCCCATCTTGACTACATAAGCCTCTTGCATAGTTCACACCATACCTGAAAATGGCTTTTATAACTGCTCGATTAAGGACCAATGTTTGTCCATATCAAATCACAGTACTCCTTACACTTAAGTCCCACTATGTATCTCAGGTGTTAAGGATACATAGATAGTACCTTTTAATCAAGTGTCACTCATGACTGTGATCTATGAGTTAATCGTGATACGGGTCCGTTCAGTACTAGTTCTCTGACAAGTACCTATGAAACTTGGTTACAACCACTTGCCTACTTTCATCTAGTGAGATTCAACCAATCATATTCATATTAGTCTTACTTCGTAATTGTCCCCACAATTATAACCGACTATGAACTTTTAGAATAATAAAATTATTCATGGATTAAACATTTTAATATAGAGCACAACAAGTATTAATGTGATGATCATATACCAATATATCAAAACACTATCTAATAGTTGTTGTTACAATGTTCCAATATCCAAGTACCAAATCCAAATAAAAATCATGTTTCTAGAATAATAAAGCCATGTGGCTGAAGTGTGATTACTCATACTTATCTTAAAAGTAAAGACTTTATTAATGGGTTTGACTAAATTTAATTTGTGTGAATTTCATGAATACTATCATCTCCATATTTGACTTTACTCTACGTATAGTTAAATATCTTGGAGTATATTATTGGTGTTCTTTCATGACATAGAATCTCTTAGCTTGATTAAGTTTACTCTCGAAGTCACAAAGATTTCTATGTGATCCTTGAATTGAAGAAATCAACATAGCTTTTCAATGAACTCATTCATCCAATCATATTTGAGTTCAACTTCAAAAGTAGTGTATTCTTATTTTGTAGTAGATTGTTTCATTATGTTTTGCTTGAACCTCATTCCATCTAAACTTACTCTTCATTCCACAATGAAGTCATAATCCAATTATACTTCATACTTATCTATATATTTTTTGAAATCAAAATCATATGTAGCTCTTTACATTAAGATTTTATTCTAAACTAATTATCTCATATACATTCTCTTAGTTCTTCTTAAGTGCTCTTAGAATGTTCTCATAGTCATCTGGTAACTTAACCATGTATTCAATTTTGTATCACATGATATGACATAAATGATGGATTCATTTGACAAGCAAATAGAATATAAATCATTTCATTAGCTCAAACCTATGTGTTAGGTCCTTCTGAGACAGAATCAAAAAGGTGTCATGTGATAATACCAAGAATCCTCCAAAGGAATGTTGTATCTTGACCTATTTTAAGATATTTTTAATTCATACAAAAGAGTTTAAAACTTTTAACATTCATATTTATTCATCTCTATAGATTTCATATTCCAAGAATGTATCTTGTCATTCCTAAGTCTTTCATTTTAAAAATACTTTTCGAGTTACAGTGAAATGACCTTGCATATTCAGAATATTATTTCAAATTATTAAGTATGTTTCATTCATAGAAGATTATGAATGTTACTATCTTCCTACTAGTTCTTAGTAAACACATATGTCCTTTTCATTTTGATATAAAAAGGATACCTTGTATCTTTATATTAAAATAACTATTAGAACCTTGATATGTTTTCTTTATATCCACAAGTGAATCTTAAGCCTTACACATTTGGTTAGGATAACATGGATTAAGAAAACCTCAAGGCTAAGATATATATATATATATATATATATATATATATATATATATATATATATATATATATATATATTAAGAATATGAAGTTATAGAAAATAATATCCTTGTTGATCTAATCATAGCTACTTGTGAAAAGTTTTGATCATAGTCAATGTCATCAATATGATAAGGATCATAGCCAATGACACGAGTATGATACAGTTCTTTTATGACAAGCCTTGCTAAATGTGTGTGATATATGTGACAACCGTCAAAATTCGAGTTGGTTCTAGATTTGACTAGACTTAGTTGCACATATAGGCACAACACATATTAGACTTAGTAACTAGAAGCTAAGTTATAACCTAGTAGAAACTTGGAAACAGATAGAAACAATGGATGGTGTACTTAGATTTCACATTGGTATGTGAATTCTACAACTACTTAACTATAGAGACTATCCATATTCGGGTCACTCTTTGACTCGAAAACCTTTTCATGAATAATATACACACATCATGCACTTGACTTAAAAGTAGAAATTAGGTCAAAGTCTCATAGAAACTTAAGCCAAAGTTGAAGACTAGGACTAGTATACTCGATTCCTCAATTTCGCTTGAATCTCGGAACCACTACATAGAATGCCAATAAACCGATAAAATAAGTTACACACATTATTTATAACTATAAAAGAGTTATAATACCATAAGATAAATTGAAGTCTCAAAGATTCTATTTATTTTGATATGTAAAGATTTACAAACTCTCAAAAACCCTAAATGCCCTAAAAACCTAAATTTATGAAATTTAACCTTAAAATTTCTATAAAAATAGTTATGAACCTTATAATATGATCTTATAATAATTAAAATTATGAAAATGCATTCAAGGAAAATGAAATTTAACTCATTAACATTTACCCTTAATTTATAAATAAAAAATCAAGGTTTTATAAATAAAAACTTGATTTTAGTGCCCATTTTATATAAAAATTGAGATATTTTATAAAAGAACTTAAATTTTATAAAAGAAAATGAAAGAGAAAGGGGTATTACACCTCAAAAATCGGCCCCCCTCACCTCATTTCACTCTCATTCTCCAACACACACACATCTCTTCTTTCTCTCTCTAACTTCTCTCTCACTTCTCTCCAAAAATGACGAACATAGAAGCTGAATTTATGGGAGAGATTTTCGCAGTAAATAATTCATGAGTCAACATGAATCTCAGTGTTTTGGTGAACGATTTTGGTGGAGTATAACCCCAAAGAGATGACGAAAGAAATGAGCTATCCAGAGAGATAGAATCCCTCTTTTCTCTCTTTTCTTCTTTCTAAAACCTCCATTCCTTCTCTTCCTTTTACCCACGGAAATTTCCAGCAAAAACCACCATTCTGCACAAAAATATCCATCATCCATAAGGACTCATCAAGGTAAAAACACCTAACTAAATCATGCATGCAAGTTTCCAATATTTTCTTATGATTTTATGTGCATATTACTTCAAAAACCAACTTCTACTTCTTGATCTTCTTCAAATTTGTTTTCTTTTGGTTAAAATGGTTTTTAGAACATCATGGATGTGTTTTAACACCATGCATGTATGATAAACAAGGTTGCATGTTCATGATCTTAGTGCAAAAATCGATTTTAAGGATCTAAAACATAAAACTCAAGTTAAGAGTTCTTGAGAAACAAAACTTTGTTCATAAATGCATGTATTCATTTTTATAAGTTTCAATCTTTTGATCTCTTTAAACATGACCATAACATGCATGGATCATGATTTCATAAAATATTTCAAAAGATTTACTCAAAGAAATGATGAAAACCCACTTTTCTAATCAATCATCATGCACGCAATCTGCCAGATTTCTTTGCCTTACTTTGAACTGTCATATCTCACTCATTTCTTAACCAAAATTCGAGATTCTTTTTCTAAAATTTAATATTATGAGCTAGCTTTCAAACCCATCTGACCTCACTCGAGGACAAGTTATGGAGTCATAAAACCATTTAATGAGGACAAGACTCTTCATTTTGTAACCATTGCCAACTTTTATGAGTTTTAAGAAACTTTAATGTGACTTTTCATGTAACTTGAGGACAAGTTACACAAAAACATTTTAGAATCAATTCTTAGATTAAAATGGATCAAAGACACATAATCAATCAACCTTTTCTATTAATCTAAGCAACTCATATGAACAAGATAATTGGAATCAAACTTTTTCATGTAATTAGAATAACACTTAAACTAATACAAAACATGAATCTATTGACAATTATCTTTGAAATTGGATTAGTATGAACATTACCACATCAAAAATAGGTTTACAAGTCCAAAAACAGCTTTTGGTAATGTTCCTAGTCCAATTCCAGCCAAAAATAACGAAGATAGCATTCTGGGACACAAACTCGTCGAGTTCATGCTCTAATACATGAACTCGTCGAGTTTTCCTCCAGAACTCGTCGAGTTTCAGGTCCTGACAGATTCTTGGCTTCGAAAAATCAGTTTGCATCAAGTATAATCGAAAACAAACCTGGCTCTGATACCACTGTTGGGTTATGAGCATTCTAACACTCCTATGGTGTACATGCAACCCTAAATACCTTGGATCTATGTTTTCTCTAATATACATGCAAATGCTAATATTCCAAGGTATTACCCTATCTAGCATACAATCATAGATACTTGGGTAATAATATAGATAGAATACATACCTTTTGTAGTGTAGTTGGACTCCATGGGGCTTGAGTGCCTAGTGCCTCAAATGTGACACCTCAAATGGCTCACACAAGATCAAATGCTCTTGGAATAACTTAGAGAGAAATCCACACTTCAAGAAATCGGCTAGCCCTTCTTTTACACACACTAGTGGCCGATTTTGGTGAATAATATGATGCTTATATAGTATGTTACAATTAGGGTTACACCATGTAAACCCTAATTGTCATGACCTTTCATTTCCATGACCCATGGGTTAAGTAACCTCCATGGAGCATCCTATGGGTTTAACCCAACTTGATTATCCATGGAGCTTTGGCCCACTATATAAGTTATGGGATGATTTACACAATCAACCCATATATTTAATTAGTCTTATTTTGATCACATAATTAATTCTAAATTAATTCTTGATCAATACTAATTAAATATTATTATTCTTATTATTAATATATTAGAACTTATAATATATTAATAACCATAAGTGTCTTATTTCTCTCATTTAGTCTATCCAAGTGCATGATGCCATGCAACCCAAATGGACCATGCATGGTCGGGTCAAGTACATACCAAATATAGTTATGGACTTAGACACTAATCCAACAATATTAAGGCTAGGACCCAACACAATATTTTATAACTTAGAAGAGGGATGTCGTAATCCAAGCTATAAAATATTTGAAGGTAGGTGAATGACGATTCACCAATTTCCACCATGAAAAACGAAATAAATTAGTAGGTTTTAATTGGTTTTGAAACTCCTAGATTCTTTTGAGATTCATTGAACTTCTCAATGGCATGTTTCAATCTCGAATGTGCCCTTCAAGTTTTGTGACTGGGATGTCGAGGATCACAGAACAAGCTGTGAATTAACCATGCAAATTACTTGGTACTCTTAATGTTTATCACCTAACTGATGTGCCGGTTAACCACACGCGCTCCACCGATCTACGATAAACCTTAAGCCACCCTTTGCCTACCTTGTTAAGTCCAGGTTAGTGTGCCGGTTAACCACACACGCTCCACTAACGACTTAAGCAAAGTGCAAAGTGTAATTTCATGGGTTAGCACCATATTCACATTTTCCTAAAGTAACTAAGATTGGGAATTTATAAAACATTTAGTTACTTTATAACCATCATACTTTTAATGAGGATTAAAGTCATTGTCCTACCTGTTCGGCTAACGAACCTCCACCAGTTAAGGAAGCCGTGGGTAAGAGTGGACACCCATTAAGCTGCCATTTTATAGGCAACAACCTTATACCCCCCTTATAGACCGCCTTCGTGAATGAGGCCTACTAACGGTAAAACGACTTGTTCTTATACATATATATATATATATATATATATATATATATATATATATATATATATATATATATATATATATATATATATATATATATATATATATATAGATAACTTATAATATTATAAAGTATAAGGGTTGAATTTTAACTTTTAAAATTCTAGGGGTTGGAACTAAAGTTTTCTAAAGTGACTTTACATGTTCTAAAACTTGAGGGCAAGTTTTGTAATTATTCAAAACTTTTCAACTTCATAACTTATGAGTTATTAGTTTATTAAAATGAAGACTCTTCATTTTATGTAACCTATATGTTCATTAATGGACTTTAAAATGAGTGACTTTTGGTAATCCATAACTTGAGGACAAATTATGGATTCCATTAAAATACATAATGATCAAGAATTAAACTAACAAACTATTTGCAAATAATTCCTATGATCTACTAAAACTCATAAGTTTATGAACATTCATATCAACAATTTCAAGAATCATATAAACACATATAAAACTTGAAATTTTGATAATAGCCATTGTAAATGGATTAGCATAACCATTACACCATCTAAAACAAGTTTTATAAGACCAAAACAGTTTAGGGTAATGTTTCTAGTCCATTTCCAGCAGCAAAACTCGAAAATCTGCATTCAGGGCCTCCTACTCGTCGAGTGCAAGAACCTACTCGACGACTAAGATGCAATACCACATGGACTCGTCGAGTCCCCCATTCACTCGGCTAGTTCACCTAGCAGAATGCAGAAATCTAGAGTTTTTTCAGCAATTTGCAACAAGTATCAAGAAAACAAACCTAGGCTCTAATACCACTGAAGGGTTTTGAGCATTCTAACACTCTAAGGTGTAAATGCAACCCTAGAAACCTTGGATCTATGTTTTACTAAGATACATGCAAATTTGATTTTCCAAGGTTCTTAACCTAACTAGCATGGCATGGGGAACTTTGAAACATAAAAGCTAGTTGGAGAACATACCTTTCTTGTTGCTTGGATTCCTTGAGAACCTTGTGAGCCTAGCACCTCAAGTGTGATGCCTCAAATGTTTCACACAACACCACAACTCTTGGAATAACTTTGAGAGAAGTCCACACTTACTCAAAATCGGCTAGCCCTCTTGTTCTACACACATAGTCCCGATTTTGGTAGCCCATGGGCTCCTTTTATAGTTGTGTCACAAGTAGGGTTACAACATGTAAACCCTAATTGACATGGCTTTTCATATTCCATGATCCATGGGTTTATAACCTCCATTGACTATCCATGGAGCACCTTATGGGTTTCAGCCCAATTCAATAAACCATGGATCATTAGCCCACTATATAAGAATGGATGATTTACACAATCAAACCCATATATTTAATTAGTCTCTTTTTGATCACCAAATTAATTCTAAATTAATTCTTGATCAATACTAATTAAATAATATTATTAATATATTAGAACTTATAATATATTAATAAACCTTAAGTGTCCTTTCTCTCATTTTGTCTATCCAAGTGTTGCAATGCCATGCAACCCAAATGGACCATGCCAACCGGGTCAAGTACATTCTAGAAATAGTTATGAACTTAGACACCTAATCCAAAACTTCACTGATAGAGCATTAACTTGGTGGAACAGCCAAGTCAAATCCCTAACTCTTCCGGTAGCCAATGCCATGAGTTAGGAGAATTTGAAGGAACTGATGCTTGTTGAATACTGCCCGCGAGGCTAGATGCAAAAGCTGGAACAAGAGTTGTGGAATATGAAGATGAAAGGTTCCGATGTCGTTGCATGCACTGCTAGGTTCAGCGACCTGGCTCTTCTGTGTCCCGGGATGGTCACCCTGGAAAGCAAGAAAGTTGAGAGATGCATATGGGGATTTACACCCCCAACTCAGGGGAACGTCTTGGCTGCTAAACCTCTCACCTTCGACAGCGCCAAGTGTCTGGCGCAGACCTTGATAGATCACGGGGATAGTCATGAACCCATAGCAGCCGCTCCCGAACCTCCTAAAGAGAGTCGTGGAAAGAAAAAGTTCTGGAACAAGCTGTTGGATAAATGTCTAAGTCCATAACTATATTTGGTATGTACTTGACCCGACCCGGCATGGTCCATTTGGGTTGCACTTCACCGGCACAATTTATATGGATAGTCTTTTGAGAACAGTATATTTATGATTTATATTAATATATTATAAGTTCTTATATATTAATATGGAATCACATTATTTAATTAGTATTGATCAAGAATTAATTTAGAATTAATTAAGTGATCAAAAAGAACTAATTAAATATGGACTCTTATATATATGTGTAGTGGGCCAAGTTCATTTAGGTCGGGCTAAGTCTTCATGGATAGTCCATGGAGCTTTAACCCATGGATCCTAGGAAATGAAAGGTCATGGGTATTAGGGTTTAACCCTAATCCTCCACACTATATAAAGGGTCTTATGGTTCATGAAATTAGGCGAGTGGCTAGTGTGGATACACTAAAGAGGGCTATAACTGATTTCATAGTGTGAGCCAAGTATCCATATTCTCTAAAGGTTTTCCAAGGTGTTTTGGTGATTTGTGATTCCACTTGAGGCTTCCACACTATTGGGGCTAAGCTCTTAAAGCTTGAAGACATCAAGCTACATCAAAAGGTATGTCATCTAACTAGAACTTTGTAGTATAGGTGCTTCATAATATGCTAGTTAGGATGAAACCTTGGAATATTTAATATTTGCATGTATAATAGAGAAAACATAGATCCAAGGTTTAAAGGGTTGCATGTACACCATAGGAGTGTTAGAATGCTCAAAACCCAACAGTGGTATCAGAGCCATGGGTTGTTTTCTGTTATATTGATGCAAATGTTTTATTTTCAAAGTTGGAAAAAAAAAGGAAAAAAACATGTCGTTTGTCAAATTTTAAGATAATTACTTGTTTTTGTGAAAATCTAATTATTTGTAAAATTTGAATCATTTGCTATATGAGTTGAATTAGGTCAAATTTAGTAAAAGATAAATTGATATGATTATTTTATTAGTTTTAAAAGTTTGATCTAAAGAGTTTTTTGAAACCTCCATAAGTTATGGATATGAAAAGGTTTTTAAAAAAATTGATTCAAAGTTTTTTTATGGAGTTACAAAACTTAGTCTTAATGTTTTAAAGAATTCCATAACTTGTTCTTAAGTTATGGAACATGAAAAGTTTCATCATAAAACAAGTATTTAACTCCATAAGTTATGGAATCCAAAAGTTTTCAAGAGTTACAAAACTTGCCCTCAAGTTTTGGAATTTGAAAAAAGTTTTTTTATGATAAAAAAAAGAATTGAATTCTAAAACTCTTGGGTTCATAACTTAAACAATTAATTAAATGGTTTTAATTTTGAATTTAATAATTGGAATTATGATGTTTTTATTGAATAATTCAATTAACTCTTATGGACTTTATTAATAGATAATTAAAGTGTTTAAATAAAAGAGAATTAATAATTCCATAATGACATGATTTAAATTTAATTAAATTAAGAGTATAGTTTAATTAATAGATTAAACCACCAAGTATTTTAAATGTCTAAAATACACCCTTATACTATTATAATATTAAAACTTTAATATATTATATGTATAAGTGCAAGTCGTCTTACCATTAGTAGGCCTCATTCACGAAGCCGGTCTATAAGGGGGGTATAAGGTTACTGCCTATAAAATGGCAGTTTAATGGGTGTCCACTCTCACCCACTGCTTCCTTGAGTGGTGGAGGGTCGTTAGCCGAACAGGTAGGACAATGATTATAATTCTCCCTTCATTAAAAGTATTAATGATAAATACTAAGTAACTAAACCTTTTAAAAATTCCCAATCTTAGTTACTTAGGAAAATGTGAATAAGGTGCTAATCCATGAAATTACACTTTGCACTTTGTTTAAGCTGTTAGTGGAGCGTGTGTGGTTAACCGGCAAACTAACCTGGACTTAACAAGGTAGGAAAAAGGGTAACTTAATGTTTATCATAGTATCGTTGGAGCGTGTGTGGTTAACCGGCACATCGATTGAGGGGTAAATATTAAGGGTACCAAGTATATTTGCATGGTTACTTCACACCTTGTTTTGTGATCCTCGGCATCCCAGTCACAAAACCTGAAGGGCACACTCGAGATTGATACATGCCATTGAAAAGTTCAATGAATCTCAAAAGAATCTAGGAGTTTCAAAACCAATTAAAACCTAATAATACATTTCGTTTATCTTGGTGGAAATTGGTGAATCATCATTCACCTACCTTCAAATATTTTATAGCTTGGATTACGACATCCCTCTTCCAAGTTATAAAATAGTTTGTTGGGTCCTAGCCTTAATATATCATATTGGGTGTTATATTAAGGACTTAAATCAACTTTACGTGAATTTCTCCCATTATTGATGTCTGGTTTAGACAACAATGATCTTCCCAAACCAAGCTTTCCTAATGAATATGACTTCCCGAGTTTGGCTAATGGAAGTCATACTTCTCTTCCTCCACCTCCTCCAGTTATTCTCCCTAACTCACAAGTTCAAGGTCACTCAAGCCCTAATGGCAAGCAAGGTCTATGTGTGATCACATCTTAGAGATGAAGTCACATATTGACAAGCCGGGAGAGTTGGGTGTCAAAGTCTTGAGAAAGTTGGATGTTCAATCACTTTCTAAGTCACATAGTGAGTTCATTTAGGACTACTATCAAACAGACTATGACATGAACCTTAATGATCATATCTATTTGCTTGGTGCTGCTGAATCAGCAATAATTTGGAATGAGAGTAAAGCAAATTTGATTAGAAGATCAACTTCCCAAAAACTTTATGGACAGTGACAATGGTGACACTGAAAATCCAGAAAAAGCATTCTCTTCCCAATGGAAAGGGATTGGCCATAGTCAACCCGGTTGACCAAATGGTAAAGAAAAAGGCTAAGTCTGAGATAGTCCCATTACCAAAGGGTCCATATGTTTATTTTGCCAAAGGAAGGGGCGTTGATTGCAAAGCTGCCAAATTTACCTAAGGATGTTAAAGTCAATAAGTTTGACTCTACATCAGGTAGAGCCCATTATCTAACTCTGTTAAGTTCTATTCTGAGATCCTCATTACATGATGTGACTGGGTCACATGTTGATATTTTAAGAATCAAAGAATAGAGAGAAATCTTAAAGGAAGTATATGCTGATTCTGATCGCGAAGGTGGATTTCGATCGCATCAGAATTTTGAGCAATTGCTTAAGAAGTTATGATATATTGCTAAGGAATAGATAACAACAATTTTCCATGTGGATTGTAAGGATAAGTTTTTCCGCAAAGTTTTAAAATAAAAGAAAATTGTTTAATTTTATTTATTTGAAGTATCCTTATAATGGCATTTGTGGAAAATTGTTGCTTATATGATTCCACTGACAGCAATATTGGAAAATGAATTTGATTCTTTCATTTGTGGTAGTGTCTAAATTTACCAAATCAGGAAAGTTCCTCATCACCCAAGTTTCAATTGGACCGAAACTTAGAATCATGCAACTTGAATAGTATGATGAAGGAGAACTTTCAAGCATTGGAAAATCAAGACTAATTACTTGTTCACATGGATGTGTGAGTCAAGTGAAGGACTAAAGGGATCGAGTACACATTCTTGTGTACTGGTCATATCCACCACAAAGCTCGTTAAGACTATTTGATTTACTAAAGTTTAGTAAATATGGTTATACTTACAAGTTTAAGTATAATTCTGAAACATTGGAAAAGTCTCAATGTATGGCAGAACGAATGGGAAGAATCAAATTAGGCAGAAAGATAAAAGTTTCTCAAATCTGAAAAGATGGGAGAGTACTTTAGTATCATGTTTGTGATCATCTTAATGATTTAGAAATCATATCACAATTAGTCCTCTAAAGGTCATCTTAGTGCATTCTTATGACTAAGAAGAGGAGTCATGAATTGTTGAAATGGTTAGATCAGGAAGATGAGTCATACTTCGTTCCAAAACAATTCTTAGAGTCATACTCCAAGATTGTAACTTGAGTGACATATCTTAAAGAAAGGTTTAAAACACTTGTCAAATGTAAGAGTAAAAGTGTCCTACTCTTGTACATTTGAAATTGGTAAGTTGTGATGTTTTGGATAAAACAAAGACCAACTAAGGCCAATTGTGTGAAGTGTTTGTCTTGATAAAGAATCCGCACTATCTCTTGAATATTTGGCAAGATAGTCATATATGTCAAGAGGATAGTGGGAGTCTTAAAGATCCTAAAAAGAATTTCAAGAACTAATCAAGAATAAAACCCGAGGTTCTTCACTAGCACACGACTTGAGGTTTATAACCTATCGTGTTGACATATTCTGGGCCCATTCCAGTTAAAGTTGGCTTTGCATAGGAGTTATGAAAGTTCTTAATTGGTTGCATAACAACTTGGAAGCAATGACAGGCCCAGTACCGCCAGGTGGCAAGAAGTTAAGATTGCATAAGTTCAGTCCATATGAGTTTGGATTTGTCATTATCCTTGTCTTGTGACTATGGTTTTGACGATTCACATGGATAAGAACACATACACCATAAAATCTAAGGGTCATAAGGTTTCTCTCCGATTCATGAAAATGATGGTGAGGAAACACTTCCACCAAGTAGATTTGAAGCAGATGGCAAAAGGTCTAAACAATTGAGACTATGATTACGGCATCCCTTTTCATAGTTCTGAATGTGTTTAGACATACATGCATGCTATCTAAGGAAAGGTGTATGATTTTGATAAAGTTTTATCAAAGTATCTCGTATCAGAAATCTGAACTTTGGTAAGAAAGTCAATAAAGTAATGATTTCTAGAAGGCCAGCTGATTTCTGAGTACATGTCAAAGCTAGTGGGAGCATAAGTGTTATGCTAATAATCATCATGTTAGTGGGAGCATGATAATTATTGTTGGTGTTGCAAGTTAGCAATGTTAATTATAGAAAACAAAAGTTTCAATTCGTGAGGCTGCAGGGATTGAAAAAGTTGTTTTGCTATTAAGGGAGAGGATATACTTCATTTCAGTTCTAAAGGCTTAGATTGAGACCTTAATCATCTTTAGTCAAGAATATATATATGAATTTCATGTTGGATTGGTTCAACTTAAGGAAATTCTATATATTGCGTTCTCAAAATTCGATTATGATTACGGCATCCCTCTTCATAGTCAAATTTTCAAAAACATGGCAAATAAAAATATTGTAGCAAAAGACTGGTCTAGAATCATGTCTTTATGTGAGACATCATGAATCGTGTACCATTTGCTTTGGGTACAGGATCGATTGCATGTGCTATAATATTTGTCATTTCTAAATTTTTCCAAATGCCCAGAGGCATTAAGAAGGGAAAAGGTCTAGAATTGGATATGACTAAAATGATTAAGCAATTGTCGAGGACAATCTGAGGTTTACCAAAGATTGGTTGCTCAGGGACAGTTGGAAGTATAGTGCTAATTTTGGAAGGACCATATTGACATATTCTGAAAAGAGGCATCTCTTATTCAGAAGTGATAGTCAAAATGAGAATATGGAGTTATCTCCATAGGTGGAAGTTATATGTGTAAGATTAGAAAACTTAATGCAAGAAGCATGTCCAAAGCAATGTACTTTGAATATGAGACTTAGTTTCCATGGAGTTGATCTCCATTGGAATACCTTATAATGACTGTTGACAAGTCTTTGTGACTTTGTACATATTCATTACAGGAGGGTCAGTGCATATAAGTTTAAAATCTAAACAGATTTCGATAAATGATAGGAATTTGAAATTCTCACATTTTTCGATAAGGATTTGGGAGTGTGAAATTAGAATCATTGAAATTATGTTCAATTGGTTTATTTCACAAAGTAAGGATCATAGACAAACATAGAGTGCATACTTGGTGTATGGCAAAGCTATTCTTTAAGAAAAACATAGTGTACATGCTTGGAGCATGGGACAACTAGTGTTTTTAATTCAAGTATAAAGTTGATAAAACCGAAACAATGAATAATGAGTAATCAGTATGGTGATAAATAAAAAGTGTTTATTTATATTCATAGGGTTTGATACCATATTTGATTCATTTATTCTTGTGTTTCACTTTGCATGTTTTGACTTCCAGAATAACTAAGTCGCTCTTCCTGAATGATTAAGTTATTCAAACCATCCACAGTCGGTCATATGTTGTAAGTAGATACGAATCAAGACTGTCATGGGTTGGTTTGTAGAGGTCCAAGTTGGTGGACAAAGTGGTGCTACAACACTCATGAGTGCTCATAAGTTCTGAGTATTGGATTCAACCCGCGCTCATTTGAATCACTTCATGGATTTTATCACGAGTGATCATGAGACGATAATATCTTATATTCTTCAAACCTAGAGATATGAGTTGTTACTATGAGTTGGTTATACATTGATTGCACGAAAACGCATTTGGTAACTCGATGTTATAAAACGTGCCTTTGTGTATGATTCAACAAGTAGTAGAACAAGCCATATGAGTCGAAGTTTATCCATTCCTTTTACCTTCGGGATAAAAGCGATATCTGTGGGCCCCTCGATGATTTAGCGATGACACATGTGAGTGCTTGGTCAAGCCAGGACTGATTTGATTTGTTCAATCAGTCAGTCATCATAAATCGAAAATCGGGAAACAACAAATGGACAGAGAGAATGATTATAATCCATGTCTCAGTCCATATGATATCTAGAATGGAGGAATATATGATCCCTTATCTAATGGACGCGTCATTGATTTGTTCAGAGTTCGACAGCGGCTTGAAGAGCTACGATTGCTAATCGGGTTATGAAGTCGTACTTGCAATAATAGTTTTAGACTTATCCAAGTGGGAGACTGTTGGATTAGATGTCTAAGCCCATAACTATTATTGGTATGTACTTGACCCGAGAGTAGCATGGTCTATTTGGGTTGTATATCATCAGGACAATTTGTTAGGATGGACTTTTGAGAGAAGGTTATTTATGGTTTATTAATATATTATAAGTTATAATATATTAATATGAAATCATATGTTTTAATTAGTATTGATCAAGAATTAATTTGGAATTAATTTAGTGATCAAAAGAGACTAATTAAATCTATGGGGACTAATTATGATAATTAGTTATATTTATATGTGTTGGGCTTATGATCCATGTTGGACCAAGTTTATGTATGGATACATAAGGAGTTGGGCCACATGAACCATGGATCATAAAACCCATGGGTATGGATTATGGGTTATACCCATGACCCTTGGAATCCTACATATAAATAGGTTACTCCATAGCCAAAATCACCACTTCTTTTCTTAGAGAAATATGGAGGTGTTTTGGTGCATGGAATTCTCTCTCAAGAGCTACCTTTGTCCTAGGTGTGTTGTGATTCCATTTGAGGCATTTCATACTATTGGTGCTAAGCTCTTAAGGCCAAATACATCAAGACTTCAAGCCACATAAAAGGTATGTTTCCCTAACTAGTATATTATATGGTTTATGTCAAATGCATGCTAGTTATAGGTTTAATGCCTTGGAAACCATTTGCATGTATAATAGAGAAAACATAGATCCAAGGTATTTAGGGTTGTATGCGCACCATAGGATGTTGTAGTATATTAAAACCCAACAACTATGATGAGAAACAAACAATAGATACTATGATGAGAAACAAACAATAGATACTATGACGAGAAACAAACAATAGAATACTATGATGAGAAACAAACAATACATGATAGACAGGGAGAGAACACACAATACAACTAGCACATACATATACTAGAACATTATTACATTTATGTGAGCCACGTAACGGGGCATGACACTACCTGTCATGACCGTTTTGTATCCAGAATCTCCTTAAGTGGGGAGCGTATGAGTTTGTGTATAGATCTATATTGGATTGACTATCCTACACCTTGCTGCTCGCTACAGTGGGACTTGCTAGTCTACGGGTGCCAAACGTCATTTCTTACGACGTCTTACATCGTCGTTTTTCTATAGAGTCGGTAGCAGGATACAGGCCGATCACATGGTACTTTAAATAACAATTGGTTTAAGGTAGTTAGTACATCAGTAGTTACTTAATACAACACTACAGTACTATTTCATTTTCCCATTACATTTACTTTGTGATCTTCACATAATAAACAATAATGTAAAAAAACTATATTTTTGGTTAATGATAGTAGGATTTGGGAAAATACACACTCTTACAAGACACACACACACACAGATACTAGATGCCTTGGTAGAAGGCTACTTTTAGTAGGAAACATAGGGTTTTCTAGGAGAGTTCAAACAATTACAAACTTGTACAATTACAGACTTACAAACACTTTCATACACACACAGACATTAATATACTTATGATCTCACCAGCTTTAAAGCTGATCTACGCTTTCAAAATAACTTGTATTCTCAGGTCACCAGTACACAGGTACCGGTGCCAGGTTTTGAGAAGAGGGAGCTCGTTCAAGACTCATCTTTTATTTTGATGTATATTTTTGATGTCTATACAACTTTATGGCATACAATACTATTTCCTGAAAACAAGAGTACACTACTAAATAATTATTTAAGTGTAATTATTTTTACTCTACAAGTATACATACAGTTTCAAGTACAAGAGATCACTACAACACTACACGTAAACTAGTTAATATCGGGTTGTGAGGCACTACTTCAATTGTACCCTTCGGGGTGTGGAACTAAATCCTACTACAGTATAACCAGAGTCTCCTGGAGGGAGAGAATGAGATTTGTGAATAGATCTATTCGGGACTGACAATATCACACCTAAACTACTAGCTACCGTTAGGTAGACATGCCTGGGGTGACAGATGTCATAACATCTGACGCCTAAAGAACGTCGTAGAGGTCACTAGGTCATATCAAGCATGGTTATACCAAACGTACAACAGTATAAACTAACCATTTGTTTACGGGATTTCAATTCTTCAAATAGTTTTATTTTCATTAATAGAACTATCATACACTACAACTGGAGGATTCCAGGGAATACAAATTGATGGTTTTATTTTAAGTAATAAAACTACTATACATACTGGTGGTAGCCAGGGTTTTCATACAAAAGACCTTATACATTACTGGTGATAGCCAGGGTTTTCATACAAGGGTTTTCATACAGAATACATTATACATTACTGGTGATAGCCAGAGTTTTCATACAAAGGTTTTCATATAGAACACAGTATACTATACAACTGGTGGTAACCAGGCATACAAACTAACATTTTCATATACTACTACAGAATACAGTAACGAACGTACAATTTGGTCTTAGGGTTTAAGAATATTTTTCATTACTAAAGAAAATATTGGATTTTCTTGAGAACATTCAAACATTTTACAGATTCAACGACAGGTTTTCATTACAAAAACATACTTATGAACTCACCAGCTTAAATGCTGATACTCTTTCAAAACCTCTTGTATTCTGAGGGAACCGGTAGACAGGTACATTTGAAGGTTTTTGAGAAGACGGAGCTTTTAGAGTCGCGTCTTTTATACTTTGGTTATACATTTTGCTGTATACAAACTATGTATCGAATAGATGTAAATACCTCATATATATATATATATATATATATATATATATATATATATATATATATATATATATATGTATATATATATATATATATATATATATATATATATATATATATATATATATATATATTTATATATATATTCAATGTAATGGTTGTGTTTGCTTTGATCACTATGATTCAATTGTTGTGATACTGTACATGACGTCCTCCACCCCCGAATGTTTCCGCCGTCTCGGTTTGGGGGTGTGACATATTCCTAGTATGATGTTAGAAGCATCTTGAGCACGACAGTGATGTGTTTACTAGGTACCATGTTTAGATCTATCGCTCAAAGCAAGTTGTTTAGGACTGGGACCTTTCAGTGAATACAATTTTTACATCTCTCACGATTTTGTCTCTCGAGACATAAACCCATTCATTGAAGTTGTATCTATTGAATGTTATTGTTTTATCAAGTCATTTATAGAAAATGACTATTCATGGTTATGAGGTTGGATAATATATCTACAAAAGTTTAACAAAAATTCATTTAGTATTTTCAATATTTAATCTTTAATAATTAATACCCTTTTATTTTACAAAAACATTAATTATCAAAGTCTAGGATCCAAGTTGCAAAACAAATAAATGGTTAGGTGACCTTTATCCCATTCATTTGAATTCAACTCGGTAGATATCGATTATCAATTATATCTTACTATATAATTCCTAGATTTATGGGATTTTTAGGGTGCAAAGTCACTCTTGGATGTAATGAGTGCTTACTCCTTTATATGTGTGTAATGAGTTGTCTTGCCTTTATAAGGAAGTGAGTGACACTCATTTTATGTAAGCAAGCAAGCATGAGTGATTAGTTTAGAGAGAGAATTATTGCAAACCTATTTGTACTGTTTCTATGAACTAAGGAGAGCAAAACCCAAATTTATTTACTCTCGTGTTCTTCATGTTCTTGATTGTTGTATGATTCACTAAATCATTTCATTATCTGCATTTGTCATCATAATCAACACCACTAAAATTGGTATCAGAGATGGTGTTCTTGATTTTATCAAGAATTTATCCATGATGACATTTTTGATTTGGTGATTCTTCGTTGATTTTTTGATCTTCGTGTTTTAGAGAGTTTTTGGATTCTAGAAATCGAATTCATCCTTGATTCAATTCATAATTCGATTTTCTTCACTAGAATTCAAGTGATTTTGCTTTCTCTCTCTAGAAAACCCATTCAAAATCACTTTCTCTCTCTAGAAAAACTCAAGATCTTATCGATTGGTCAAAGATGGTGTTCTTGTCTTATATTCAAGTATTGTGATCGTTGATGATGTAAAATACAAAGTCAATGAAAATCAATTTTATGGATTATTATCGAAAGGTGAGTTATTTCATGCGAAACTTTGGTTTCTTATGGAGGTTTGAAGGATGATCATGGAAGATTGATGTTTCAAACACTTTTGAAGATTAGATGTTTGTTTATCTTGGTGTGGAAATCAAAAGGAAGGAAAAGAAAGAGAATTATTCAAAAAGGAATGTGTTTCTCTTATTGAAGACCCAAATGATCTTCATGGTCTTAAGTATGTTGAAGTTCAAGACTATGGAGTTCAATGTGATGTTCTTGATGTTCTTGAAAGTTCATGACAAGAAGATTCAAGTTGATTCTCATGAAAATGAAAACGTTTTTTGCTCGATTGGATTTTAAGCCGATGATATTTTGTGTTCTTGTGATTCGTTTGAAGGAATGATTCCTTATCGAAAACCGTCAATCCAAGAAATTCACAAGTATCAAACTCCAAAAGGTATGATCCAAACTTGTCAAGTTGAAGTTGTGGAAAGTGGGTTTGTTCATGAATTCAAATCTTCAAGATCCAAGAAGATGAAAATGAAAAAGAAGAAGAAGATCGAACGTAAGAACAAGTGGGTTAATTCACAAAAATCGTCAAATGTTGTTGTGAAGCCGAAATCCATGAACAAATTTGGGTTCCAAAGCAACAATCTCCAAATGTTGCATTGAATTTAAAGTCAAAATCCATAAGTGTTGATGGTTCTTATGAAGATGTTCTTAGATCGTTGAAGAAGACGAAGAACGAGTTGTATAACACGCATCGTGGGTGGTACAATGTTCAAATTGGAGATTTTCTCATTCCAACTAAAGAGCCAAGATCATCAAAATTTGATTTGTTCGTTGCAAATCGAACTCGAATCATCAAAAAGGTATCTCAAATTCTCAAATGGATTCCAAAACGTCCATGATTTCGATTTGTGTTTTGCGTTCTTCATTTTTGATCGCTTTGTCTCATTGGATCAAATCCATTTCTACCGCATTGATTGATCCAATTATTTTTGTTTAGATCAAAATCCCAACAATCAAAATCAAATTCAAAATTTTTTTACTATTCATTAAGCCCACATTTTCGAATTCATTATTGTTCATCTATATGTGTTCGAACTCAAATATACCGAATCGATTGTCACTGTTCATAGATTGAGCCCAAAATGTTATACGTATACTGCTCTTTCCTAATCGAGGCCCTTGAATTGTTTTTCGTTCATAAGGCCTAAAACCAAATCTCATTCTGTTATTATTCGTCGATCCAGTTATGCGGAAATTTGAGTTAAAATTGATCATCAAATCTCATCTTGATGTTGGAGTTTGTCCAAATCATATTTACCTCGCGATCCTCTCTCACGATTCTCAAGTTATCGTTTCATCTATATTTTCTTTTATTCATTCTTCAATCGATGTTATCATGTGGCTCAATTTGAGTATGTCATCGTAGCTAAGATGATACGGTTGATCGATTTTTGATGCATATGAAGAACAATTCCAGGGAATTCATGGTTTTGTGGTATTTTGATTTTTTGATGCTTGGAGTTTTGATTTCGAATGATTTTTGTGGTATACCGTCTGTTTCGAGTCTAATCGATTTTGAAGGCCTGAAGAATTGAGGAAATTGATTTGAGTTGACGAAGGGTTGAGTTGAAAAGCAAAGGGTTGGAGCGAGAGATCGATATAAAGTAGCGAATACATGATGTCGATGGTAAGTTACTAAAGTGAAGGATGTGTGTTTGATTTTGACTTTTCTTAGTCAAATATTTCATTCGCTTTCTAATACAACAAAATGAAGAAGAAAAGAATAGTTTCGAATCTCACCCCTAGTCTTTTAACGAAATGGCAGAAAAGGTCCAAATTCGAATTGGGGTAATCATTTTGTGAAGAATGATGATGTTTCTCATATATAGTCCCTGCAGTTTTGAAATGTTGGCAGAAACTACCCAACTTCGAAATAGGACTAACAATTCTAAGAAATGGATAAATTTACAGTTCATCCCCTATAGTTAATGCGACTTAACGCTTTATGCCCAGTTTCGTAATTGGGCTAGAGTTTCGCATCTTAGGCCGTTTTGGGCGCAACGGGTCCATGTAGAATTCTAATATTGGCAGTTTTTACTTGGATTTTCGAAATTCTTGCAACTCTCACCCAAAAGTCAAAAAATTTCACAAAAATTGGAAATTTTTCAAGACTTTTTCGTGATTGGCTTTTCATGGAATATTTTCGCAGAATATTTTTTGGCACACATTAAGGGGGAGTTTTGTGAAGATTATTCCTCGGGCGCTTCTCAACCTTAGTGGGTTTTATAATCATTTTTTTATTATAAAAAGGGGGAGAATGAAGAGTGGGTATTCGAAGCTTCTCGGGCTTCTCAGATATTCATTTGCAGATTTGAAGACCGATATTACTTCAAGGGGGAGTTTGTCTTGACCGCGCGAGCTCGTTGAATATTGAAGTCGGGACATCCAATCCTAACTTTGAGGGGGAGAATGTTAGGGTGCAAAGTCCTTTGTATGTGTGTAATGAGTTGTCTTTCCTTTATAAGGAAGCGAGTGACACTCATTTCATGTAAGCAAGCAAGCATGAGTGATTAGTTTAGACAGAGAATTATTGCAAACCCATTTGTACTCTTTCTATGAACTAATGAGAGCTAAACCCAGATTTATTCACTCTCGTGTTCTTCATGTTCTTGATTGTTGTATGATTCACTAAATCATTTCATATTCCACATTTGTCATCATAATCAACACCACTACAGGGAACGATAATAACAAATTTAATTAGACATGTTTGATCCCATATATGCCTTGGATCTCTCTTGCTTAGGTGACCTTTATCACAAAATATTTCGGATCAAATCATCTAATTTGAAAAACTTCTGTAATCGGTGTAATGGCCCAAAACAATGACATAAAATTTTCGTTCTTAAATAAATAAAACGTTAATACATATCATTTCCACAAAACCAAGGTAATCAAGATTTGGAAAAACATCATCGAATCAGAATAAATCATAGAATACGGAACATGTGGTGTGTACTCTACAATCATCCAGAGCTCCCTTGTTTGAACAGCGTAGAACCTGAAACACAAACTGAAAACCGTAAGCATAAAGCTTAGTGAGTTCCCCCAACATACCACATACCAAAACAAACATACTGTCGAGCATATTTGGGTGCTCGACCTACCCTGCCGAGCATATATGGGTGCTCGACCTACCCTGCCAAGCATATATGTGTGCTGGCCTCCCCTTTGGTCTATTTCAACCGGATAGCGAGTCTATTTCACCCCTACCACTACCATATAATATCATAAGCAAATAATCACAAAAACCTCAACAAATATTGGCATAGCAGACATTTATCACAAAGACAATCATCTTACTACAAACATCAACTAGTGGGACAACATTGGTGCCTTCGACCCACATATGCAAGGAAGGTAACTCACCTAAAAAAAAGACGAACCCTACAACTACTTCTGCTGCGAACCGGCTCCAAACACCGAACCAAAACCCCAAAACTAAACTCCATCAACACACACGTCTAAACCCAAGCAATAGGCCCACTAATGGCCCAACTAACCAAGCCCACAATTGACCCAAGCCCATTAGCCCAATCAAGTCCCAATTCCATTGAGCGGACTAAGGCCCAATTCACCGTCCAAGGTCCATTAGGGCAAGCCTAAACAGAAGTCCATTGCTCTAAATTCCTTAGTCTATTATGAGCCCAAACCAAAGGATAAGTCCAAGACCAAGTTAGCATACAATCAAAAAGTCCAAACTTGCACAGGAGGTTCTCACGTCGTGAGAACCTATGCTCACGTCATGAGGTCATGACTTTTACCCAAAAATGAACATTAAGCTCCTAATCCAATAAGCCTTAACATGGGACAGTCTAGAGGGTCTTCCTTGACCCCAAGGACCTTAAAAATCGAAGCTTTTCAGTCATGTATGCCCAATACATGACTCAAACACCAACTTATGTCAAGATGGGGGGAAAAGGACCAAGACTCAAGCTAGGAGTCCAAAACCATGACCAAAATCCAGATCTAAGATTTATAAGACTTAAGATACCACCATGATCCATAAGGTTGCCAACTTTATGAATCCCATGCATGCTAACCAACATTACAAGCCATAATATGCAGGGAAACATAGATCTAGCAAGCAACGAAAGGAAAGGCATGAGCTTGAGGACTTACATAGGTCCAAAAGCTCCACAACTAGCTGATGATGAAGCGAAGATTCTAACAAATGCACAACCAATGATCTTCTTCTCCCTCAATGAGCTTCAAATACCCAAAAGCTCTTGAATAACACCAAGAATGACCAAGAACTTTAATGGGGGCTGAGATTTGGGTTTCCAGAGGTCATGGGAGTGAAGGAGGCTGAGGAGGAGCAACCCTAATCATCTCATACCTTTAAATACCCGAAAATAAGGGTTTTGGGGAATCAGGTGCCTCTCACGTCGTGAGCTCTACATGCTCACGTCGTGAGCCTTAACCGAGCATGGTCAACAAGTTAACGATCACTCACCCGAACCACTCCAACTTCAAACAACCATAACTTCTTCGTTTAAACTCCGATTTCGGCGTTCTTTATATCCACAGAAAGGTCTCGAAGAGCTCTAGTTTTCTATCAACTCCCCCTTTCCATAAAACTTTCCGAACAAAAATATAATTCCATAAAAGGCCCGAACTGCCACTTTACTGATATACCCTTGGTCTCCAAAAACACAAACCGAACTCTCAGATCATCTAAGCTACATTACCCACTCTCAAATGGGTCTAAACCTTTCTTCCCCAAGATCTGAAGCCTCCTGGTAACATATATTCGGGTCACGGTCCCGATATGAATCGACTTAAAACAGGATGTTACAACTCTCCCCCACTTAAATTAGATTTCGTCCTTGAAATCATTCCTTACCATCCCCGACACACCAGACAACTTGAGCCACACGACCACGCCCCGAGCATACCACAACCTTTCCAAGGCAACCGAAACCAACCCTAGCAGGGCTCTCCAACTTGAAGATGAATAAATCCTTTCTTAACCTAGAAATAATCCCTTGCAAAACAACCACGTCTACTAAACCTGAAATTTGAAGCCTCGTGATGGTCTGACTCCCTAACAGACCGCCCATACTAAACCATTGTTAAATCCATTACACTTATCTCCCATCTGACTACTCAACTTCTGATAACTTGAGGTTCCCATTAGAAAATAGAATCACATACAAATTATTGGTGCGGAACACTCATACTTGACAGAAGGCTCAGATAATCCTTCGAATAGAAAACTCAACCCAGCAACGGTTAGACTCAGACGAGAGCTGCGCAACAAGGTCAAATCATTTACTCTGAGATTATTTAATCTAAACTGCAAGTGACCTAACATATTCTCCGAATAACAAACGACTCCACACACGAGTTCCAACTTAATAATACTGCCTTGACTTATCTTGATTCCCTTCATCGATAGAACCAATCCAAGACACAATCATAATAGATTGATCTATCATTAATATTGAACCCACTCCTTACCCTTAAACCCTTCGACTGATGCCCTCGACATATAGATACCCCAACTCTTATCCCACTGAAAAGAAAAATCATACACATAAACACCCACGATACTCAACTCGATATATAAAGGTTTCCACCCATCGCTGAGACTACCAGTCTTGCACCTGGTCCTACCAACAGGTTCCCTAGAGTCCAAAAACAAGGTTACCCAGCCTATAAACCCCTCTGCATCACACACTGACCACCCACGTAATCATGTAACTCAAGATCCAATACCTTGACCCAACGGTCTCTACCAGGTCCCTCATGTATTTCCATAATCACACGGGCCTCGCCCACGGGTCCTACCCAACTATACCACGGAGCGACCTTGCCCATGGGTCCCACCCATCTAGAGCTACACATGTCTGAGTCCGCCTTGAACCGTAATGGTCCTCAACCTAAAACAGAGCAATATTCCTCGACAATCCTGACCGACATTCCCAAGGCACGAATTGATTCCCCCTTTGCGCTCATGACCACCTCCAACGATAGTTTACCTTGAACTGGTGAATGCTACGATCCCATCGCAGCCTTACAACACTCATAACCAACCATTGTTACCACCCATGGCCTTACCACACCCAAATCATCACAACCCCATGCATCCTAAGCCGAAACCTACATCCAGCTGCATCCAATCAGGTGTTCGGGTTAGGCTTCGAACCCCAAGGCCTTCATCAGACAAGAACAGGCAACGAGGCTCTAACACAACCCTCAAACTAGATCCATCCACAAGCCTGCTGTGCATAACAAAGAAGGCGCCGACCAGCCGTTTGAAGTTTCCTGGACTTCCAACTTACACAACTTTAATCCAGACGGCTACTTGAGTCGTCTCTCTTCCTGGCCAGGATGTGAAACTTGCCCTAGTTCCACACCCTTCCAAACTTTCGGAAATTCTGATCGATCCCCCCCCCCCCACTTGGATTCGACTGTGACATCCCCATTTTTCACCGCCAGAAAAGACCGATTTCGTTTATGCTTTTTAAAATAAAATGAGAGTAATATTTCAAAACGTGTTGCGGAATTTGTCCCCAAAACAAAGTATGATAAAAATTTATCAAATCATTTCTTAAAGAAATGTACTTTCATTATATTACAAAACCTCGGGATGTCATGTTCCGATACAGACCAAAAGCATAAACAGTACGATATAGGACTTACAACATTTATTTACATCTACTGGCCTATATTCCAAAATCGCTCGTCATCATCCAACTATGATGTTGTTCCACTACCTGTAATATAAAAAGCTGAGTGGGTCAGGCTTGGGAGTCTGGTGAGCATATAGGATTTTCAACCCACAATTAATAATAAATTTATTAATTTCATCAACCAACAATAAATTTATTAATTTCATCAACCAACAATAACCCTGATTACCCGTTCCCGTTATCCTCACTTTACGTCCCTAACCACCTATCATAAGGGACCTAACCTAAGGATCATCATCGGGATGAGCTTTACTGCTAAGGGGATTCCTCAGCCATATATGTCCGTAAGGCAACCATGTGGGGGATGGAGTACATATGGTGAACACTTAGTTCAAAAACACCTACAGGTTCGAAGCCTGCTAGCGTTCCACTGGACTGTCTAGAAAGGTCCGTGGTCGTCATCTATACTCCGATAGATGACTGGAACAACAACAACATCGAGGCCTCTCATCATTTTAACACACATCAACTATTTCATCTACCCATGTTATACCCAACATATTTGTAGATAAAAAATACATATACAGTTTAATCATTCTAAACATGTATAAAAACTTCATTCAATATTCATCTCAATTAAACAAACAATATTTATACACATAGCACATATTTTATAGAAAATACTTCATATCTATGTGTAAGATGAAAGTGACTACACACTCACCTGATTTAAATATGATTGGACAACACTTCATCTCTTAAAACAATCTTTTTCGATGAAACCGGGATGTTTTCTCAAAAACCGGGTGTGACAAACCGAAATTTCTATCTTGTAAATTCGATCAATTCAATCAAAAGTCAGACTTGTTTCTGTTATCTTTTAGCCTTGTTAAGGGTCTGTTTGAGAAGTTCTAAGCCTAGTACCCTCAGGGATTGTGTGTTAGGAAGTGTTAGCTTAAGTTCATTGAGTTGCAATCGAGCCGGAAAAACCATCAAAAAGGTGTTCACGGTCGTGAACCCATCCTTGGCCGTGAACATCCTCCATATATATAAGAAATTGGATCATTTTCTTCACTTTTTCAGCTCTAGCCGTGAACACACCCCATTCTCTCTCAACTTTCTTCAACCGTGAACACTCTAAAGACATCCAATAAGTATCTCATCTATCATCTTATTTTTCCATTAGAAACACTTGATTCCCCATGAAACAAACACCACTTTGCATGAATCTTCAAGAGTTCACAGCCGTGAACCCTTCATAGGGCCGTGAACGCTTCTTCGATGCAAGGTTGGGCCGTGAACCCTCCTTCCATGGCCGCAAACCCTTCATAGGATCAAGGTTGGGCCGTGAACACATCATGTGTTCTATGGTCGTGAACCATTCTAAGGCCGTGAAGACTCCTTGTGTGGCCGTGAACTCCCTTCATTCAATCATATGTGATTCTAACACTCCATTGAGAGTGTTTCCTAATTCCTAAGGTTGATTCCCTTACATGTTAGTTGTTCTATACACTAATTATATACATATATGTGTCATTATATGCTTAATAGGATCCGTTTGTGCTCGAGACTTCACTTGGCATACTTAGCATCCTATATCGATCTTTCATTCAAAACACTGCTACAGGTGAGTTCATACCCCTATAACTACACTTTTAAATGCTTTTAGGGGGGAATACAAGTAAACACAATTAAATTGTGTTAACCATTTACATGTGAAAATAACATCCAAAAGGATTTCTTATACACAAAACTTGTTGAAAACTCTTTTAAAGATTTTTTAAACTTTTTTTTTATATCAAATCATATTCGTCTATTTATTTACGTATAAGTATGCTTTAACAGACTTAGGACTATTGCTAGATACCTTGACTCCTGTTCCTTGTTTGGTTGTGGGCTCGGAGTAGGATCACTAGTCCGAATGTCGGTTAAATCGTAGTTATACTTATCATATATATATATATATATATATATATATATATATATATATATATATATATATATATATATATATATATGTGAATATTAAACCCATTTTTAAGGTTCATTCTTAACTCAGTTGCTTATGTGAATAACTGAGTCTTTTCTATAAGTCAGTAGCAGTCAAACAATCATACTAGTAAACTATAATAGGTATAGTTTGGAGTATTACTACTTACTATTTCTAGAACAATGAAACTTACATGAATCAGTACTTACATGAGTTAGTTCTTACATGAGTCAGTTCATACATGAGTCAGTTCATACATGCTATAACTAGAACAGAAAGGAACATACTATAACTAGAACACGAAGGAACATACTATAACTAGAACAGGAAGGAACATACTATAACAAGAACAAGATAACATTAATGTGAGCCACTACTTCATGGCATAACAATATACTGTTGTGTCACGTTTTGTAACCAGAGTCTCCTGGAGGGAGAGCGTGAGTTTGTGTATAGATCTATACGGGATTGACCGTCCTACACATTGCCGCTAGCTACAGTGGGACCTGTAGGTCTACGGGTGACAAATGTCATACCATTTCGACGTCTTTTGATCGTCGTGTTTTATACTAGTCAATCAAGCATGGTTATAACCTCATCACATTGTACCTTAATTAAACTAATTGGTTTTAAGGTAGTTAGTACTTCAGTAGTTACTTTATACAAATACTACTGTACACTTTCATTTTTCCCATCACATTCATATAGTGATATTCTCACATAAAAGGTAATGCAAACTATTTTCTAGTAAAGATAGTCATAAACTTAGGAAAACATACATTTTTACAAAAGAACAAACATACAAAACAGTCGGGTCTTGGTAGAAGACTACTTTCCATTTTTAGTAGAAATATAAGATTTTCTAGGAAGTATACAAATAATTACATCAAAACACTTACAAACATTTTCATCAAACTAATGCAAACATTTGACACTAAAATACTTATGAACTCACCAGCTTAAATGTTGATCTACACTTTCAAAATAACTTGTATTCTCAGGTCACCAGTAGACAGGTACAGATGACCAGGTTTTGAGAAGACGGAGCATGTTAAAGACTCGTCTTTTATTTTGATTCATATTTTGGTGTCTTTCAAACTTTACACAGAACAAACTTGTATTAAACTATATTATTAATGCAATGGATGATGTTGTTGCAAGTAAAACGGGTTCTATTTGTGGCGAGGGGAATCCGATGGTGCGGCTGATGATGAGGACGCACCCTGGAGTTCAGCTAATCAGCGCTCAGCGACACGTACTCTCTCCTCAAGGGCAGCGTGTCGCACCTAATATTCTCTTATCTCTGCTCATGCATGTCACATCCCAAAACCGGAACGGTGGAAACGTTCGGGGGTGGAGGACGTCATGTTCAGTATCACAACAATGCAAAGTAGTAAACAAGCAACAACATCATCCATTGCATTAATATTATAATTTCATACAAGTGTGTTCTGTCAAGTTGTATAGACATCAAAAATATACATCAAAATAAAAGATGAGTCTTGAACGAGCTCCATCTTCTCAAAACCTGGCACCGGTACCTGTCTACTGATGACCTGAGAATACAAGTTATTTTGAAAGCGTAGATCAGCTTTAAAGCTGGTGAGATCATAAGTATATTAATGTCTGTGTTTGTATGAAAGTGTTTGTAAGTCTGTAATTGTACAAGTTTGTAATTGTTTGAACTCTCCTAGAAAACCCTATGTTTCCTACTAAAAGTAGCCTTCTACCAAGGCATCTAGTATCTGTGTGTGTGTGTGTCTTGTAAGAGTGTGTATTTTCCCAAATCCTACTATCATTAACCAAAAATATAGTTTTTTACATTATTGTTTATTATGTGAAGATCACAAAGTAAATGTAATGGGAAAATGAAATAGTACTGTAGTGTTGTATTAAGTAACTACTGATGTACTAACTACCTTAAACCAATTGTTATTTAAAGTACCATGTGATCGGCATGTATCCTGCTACCGACTCTATAGAAAAACGACGATGTAAGACGTCGTAAGAAATGACGTTTGGCAACCGTAGACTAGCAAGTCCCACTGTAGCGAGCAGCAAGGTGTAGGATAGTCAATCCAATATAGATCTATACACAAACTCATACGCTCCCCACTTAAGGAGATTCTGGATACAAAACGGTCATGACAGGTAGTGCCATGCCCCGTTACGTGGCTCACATAAATGTAATAATGTTCTAGTATATGTATGTGCTAGCTGTATTGTGTGTTCTCTCCCTGTCTAGCATGTATTGTTTGTTTCTCATCATAGTATTCTATTGTTTGTTTCTCATCATAGTATTTATTGTTTGTTTCTTATCATAGTATCTATTGTTTGTTTCTCATCATAGTTGTTGGGTTTTAGTATACTACAACATCCTATGGTGCACATACAACCCTAAATACCTTGGATCTATGTTTTCTCTATTATACATGCAAATGGTTTACAAGGCATTAAACCTATAACTAGCATGCATTTGACATAAACCATATAATATACTAGTTAGGGAAACATACCTTTTATGTGGCTTGAAGTCTTGATGTATTTGGCTTTAAGAGCTTAGCACCAATAGTATGAAATGCCTCAAATGGAATCACAACACACCTAGGACAAAGGTAGCTCTTGAGAGAGAATTCCATGCACCAAAACACCTCCATATTTCTCTAAGAAAAGAAGTGGTGATTTTGGCTATGGAGTAACCTATTTATATGTAGGATTCCAAGGGTCATGGGTATAACCCATAATCCATACCCATGGGTTTTATGATCCATGGTTCATGTGGCCCAACTCTTTATGTATCCATACATAAACTTGGTCCAACATGGATCATAAGCCCAACACATATAAATATAACTAATTATCATAATTAGTCCCCATAGATTTAATTAGTCTCTTTTGATCACTAAATTAATTCCAAATTAATTCTTGATTGATACTAATTAAAACATATGATTTCATATTAATATATTATAACTTATAATATATTAATAAACCATAAATAACCTTCTCTCAAAAGTCCATCCTAACAAATTGTCCTGATGATATGCAACCCAAATGGACCATGCTACTCTCGGGTCAAGTACATACCAATAATAGTTATGGGCTTAGACATCTAATCCAACAGTCTCCCACTTGGATAAGTCTAAAACTATTATTGCAAGTACGACTTCATAACCCGACTAGCAATCGTAGCTCTTAAAGCCGCTGTCGAACTCTGAACAAATCAATGACACGTCCATTAGATAAGGGATCATATATTCCTCCATTCTAGATATCATATGGACTGAGACATGGATTATAATCATTCTCTCTGTCCATTTGTTGTTTCCCGATTTTCGATTTATGATGACTGACTGATTGAACAAATCAAATCAGTCCTGGCTTGGCCAAGCACTCACATGTGTCATCGCTAAATCATCGAGGGGCCCACAGATATCGCTTTTATCCCGAAGGTAAAAGGAATGGATAAACTTCGAATCATATGGCTTGTTGTCACACCCCAAAACCGATGGCGGAAACGTTCCGGGGCGGGGTGACGTCATGTAGAGTATCACAACCAATGTACATAGCAAGCATAGTAAACACAACCATTACATTACATAAGAAAGTTTTACATTTGTTTGAAAATAAAGTACTACAAGTTTTCTTAGATACATAGGTTAGAACAAAAGTAAAGACGAGTCTTCTATATGCTCCGTCTTCTTCAAAAGCTTAGCAGGACTACCTGTCTATGGATGCCCTGAGAATACAAGCAGTTTTAAAATATCAGCATAAAGCTGGTGAGTTCATAAGCGGTTTGTTTTCTTATGAAAAATGTTCGTTTCCTTTAGTTTCATGAACAATTGATATCCAAGAAAATCCCGTATTTTCTTATAAAAGTAGTTTGGTTATCCCTTTTGTTACACAATTTGAATCAAGAAAATCCTGCAAATTTCCTTATGAAAATATGAATTGATTTCTCGTTAGATGTACCATACATCCTTGTTTATGAAAAGTTACGTTATCCCAAGAAAACCCTATGTTTTCTTATGTAAAACATTCGTTGGTTATCGATTCTGAAATAATGTGTACAAGTACCTACCATACTTGTATCGTTTGAGTGAAACATACTGAATGACTAGTATCCCGTAGTAAGCATATTAGTTTTGATATGTACACAAAACTAATAAGTAAGTAGTGAACTGGTAGTAATCAAAGACAGTTATTACTAGGTGGATTGTTCACTAGGTTCGTTATTACTTTATTAGTAAATCTCCATTATCTAAGTTGCGAGTTCCATAACCATACGATAGACTGGACATGGCAATAAGAAGTCCATCGTCATTTTATGACTTTTGTCACCCATGGACCTGACGATCCAACTGTAGCTAGCAGCAGGGTGCGGGGTAGTCAGTCCCGTATAGATCTATACACTCAAGTCACGCTCTCCCTCCAAGAGATTCTGGTTACGGGAGTAGTCCTCCACTCTCGTAATCCGTGTGGAGTGTTACCGAGGACGTGTCTGCAATCATAAGAATAATGAATTTTACAAGTAATAGTATAGAAAATCCCGGTTTATGAAATGACATGAAATCCTTGTGAAATGTAAAAATGTAACATTTTTATAATGAGTTTCACAATTGGTTTTGAAAACTAACTCCACGAGTTAGACGGTTGGTTAATACGGATTTCAATGTTTAAAACGTATTGATCATGTAGATTGTGTTGTACGAAATAATAGTTTTGAGTACAAGTTTCCTTGTACTTTTGCTTGTATTCCCCCCCTGAAAACATGAAAAAAACACGGAAAATGGTGTAGGGGTATGAACTCACCTGACGAGAATGTGCCGATTTAGATGCTATGTATCAGTTTAGGGCTTGAACACGCGTGAGGTTCCTATGTAACATGAAGAGATACATAATTGTATCTAATTAGACTTTGATTTTACCAAGATAGTAGGATAATACACTCCGAGGCACGAAAACACTTCAATTCAAGTGTTAGGAATGATACAGGTTGTATCTAAGGAGTGTAGGGCCTAGATAAGGTGTTTACTCTTCAAGTGTAAACCCTTAGGGAGTTTACGGTCCAAAGACCATATCCCCCATGAGTTTATGGCCGTAAACTCATGGGTGTGGTGGTTTGAGTGATCCAAGGTCTCATCTTGCACATGGGAAGGTTCTAAGGTTGATTCTATGGCTTAGAAAGTGATCGGGACATGAAATGGCCTTGGAAATAGGGTTTACGGTCCTTGGACCACCCTTGGGGAGTTTACGGTCATAAACTCAAGGGTTTACGGTCCTTGGACCACCCTTGGGGAGTTTACGGTCGTAAACTCATGGGTTTACGGCCGTAAACCCACTCTTGTCCATGTTTGTCCATTTTCCAAGTGTTTTGGTGGTTTGTAGGCCATTCATGCAAGTTCTAGACTCAAATGCAAGCCATGCAAAGTGTTTGGAGCATTAAAACACCTTTGGAAGGTGTTTACGGTTTTGGGAGACGTTCCCAAACCGTAAACTCATGTTTACACTTCTTTGGACATGTTTTAGGGTTCTAAGATCATTCAAACAAGTTTCAAGGCCATTAGACATGCATTGGAAGGGTTAAGGAGCATCAAAACCCCATTAAAGGGTGTTTACGGTTCTTGAACATTCAAGGACCGTAAACTCATGTTCATGGCCAAAAATTCATGATCTTGTGGTTCTAACCCCATGCATGTAAGGATCTAAGCATTAGAAGAGGTTTGGAAGGGTTTTGGGGCTTCAAAACCCCCCATTGAAGGAGTTTATGGTTTTGGGAGGCTCCCCCAAACCGTAAACACGAGTTTTTGATGCATTTAAGAGTTTAATTCGTGGATTTGCACGCATGTTAGGATAAACAACTAGTTAGGAAGGATCACTTACCAAATTGGAGCTTGAAAGTGAAGATTTCTTGAGAGGATTCGATTTCTAGAGAGAGAGTAGAGAGAGAAAGTTCAAGTGTGGGAAAAGCTCAAATGGTGGTCACTCCACCCTTTTATATGACTAGAGTTAGTGACCCGGTGGAAATATACCCAATACGGACATTAAACGGAGCTTAATATTTTACCCGGGTAAATGACCATTACCCGTATTAGTCGTAGTCTAGAAACTTTCAAAAGATTATTTAGAGTGTTTTCACTCAAATAAATATTTCGTTTCAACACATAGGAAATAATAATAATAATTCTAAATGGATTATTTAATTTGAAAGTTAACGGAAAAACCCAAAATAAAATAATTTTTATTAACGGCATGGGTTATGTTAACGGAATATCTTTCGGGTTGTCACATTATCCCCCCCGTTAGAGGAAATTTCGTCCCGAAATTTAGAATTTAGATACAAATCATGGAATTGGAAAGAGATGCGGGTATTTCGTTTTCATCGAGTCTTCGCGTTCCCAAGTGAATTCGGGTCCCCGCTTGGCATTCCAGCGAACCTTCACTATCGGGATGCGGCTTTGTTTCGTTCGTTTGATCTCTCTATCCATGATTTCAATGGGCTCTTCCATAAAGTTCAGGTTTTCGTTGATTTCGATCTCATCCAAAGGAATCACGAGGGTCTCATCAGAAAGACACTTTTTAAGGTTTGAGACGTGGAAGACAGGGTGAATATTGCTAAGTTCATGAGGTAATCGGAGTCTGTAAGCTACGGGACCAATCCTGGCTAGGATTTCGAAACGTCCTATATACCTTGGGTTAAGTTTTCCACGCTTTCCGAAGCGTATCATGCCCTTCCAGGGTGAGACTTTCAACAAGACACGGTCTCCAACCTGGAATTCCAAGGGTTTTCGTCGTTTATCGGCGTAGCTCTTTTGTCTATCTCGGGAGGCCTTAAGTCGTTCTCGGATTTGTATGATCTTTTCAGTGGTTTCGCGGATGATTTATGGACCAGTGAGAGTGCTGTCAGGGACTTGTCCCTTGACCAGCTGCGTGTCACCCACCTCAGCCCAGCACAGAGGGGATCTGCACTTGCGGCCATAGAGGGCTTCGAACGGCGCAGCCTTGATGCTGGTATGGTAGCTGTTGTTATAAGAAAATTCAACCAAAGGAAGATGAGTATCCCATGACGCGCCGAAGTCGATGACGCATGTTCTCAACATGTCTTCCAAGGTTTGGATGGTTCTCTCACTCTGTCCATCTGTTTGAGGATGGTAAACTGTGCTCATATCCAGCTTAGTTCCAAGAGCCTTCTGTAGTGACTGCCAGAACCTAGAAGTGAACCTGCTATCCCGATCGGAAATGATGGACACGGGTACACCGTGCAGTCGGACCACCTCTTGGATGTAGATTCGCGTGAGTCTTTCCATTTTGAAGTTTTCTTTGATAGGAAGGAAGTGAGCAGATTTGGTCAGTCGGTCGACAATTACCCAAATGGTGTCGTACCCACTCGGAGATTTGGGTAACTTGGTAATGAAATCCATAGCAATCATTTCCCATTTCCATTCAGGTATTTCGGGTTGTTGGAGTAGACCGGAGGGTTTTTGATATTCGACCTTCACTTTGGCGCAAGTCAGGCATTTGCCCACGAAGGTAGCGATTTCGGCCTTCATATTTGGCCACCAATACAGTTTCTTGAGGTCCAGGTACATCTTATCCGATCCTGGGTGTACGGAGTATTTAGTATTATGAGCTTCGTTCATGACAACCTCTCTGAAACCTCCGAACTTTGGGGTCCAGATCCGGTCCATGACACAATAGACTCCGTCGTTTCTGATCTCAAGATTCTTATCCATTCCTCTCAAGGCTTCGTCTGACACGTTTTCTGGTCTTAAGGCTTCCAGCTGAGCCTCTTTGATTTGCGCGGATAAGTAGGAATGGATAGTCATAGTCAGTGCCTTCACCTTACGACCTGAGTACTCTTTCCGGCTGAGGGCATCTACCACCACATTGGCCTTGCCGGGATGGTAGCGGATTTCACACTCGTAGTCGTTGAGTAGTTCAACCCATCGCCGTTGTCTCATGTTTAGCTCCTTTTGGTCGAGGATGTGCTGTAGACTTTTATGGTCAGTGAAGATAGTGCACTTAGTTCCGTAGAGATAATGTCTCCAGATTTTTAATGCGAAGACCACTGCTCCCAATTCTAGGTCGTGAGTCGTGTAGTTGACTTCGTGTACTTTCAGTTGTCTGGAGGCATAGGCGATGACCTTGCCTCGTTGCATTAGAACACAACCGAGACCTTGATTGGATGCATCGCAGTAGACAACGAAGTCTTCCGTCCCATCGGGAAGGGACAGGATAGGTGCGCTGCACAAGGCTCGCTTCAGTGTTTGGAACGCAGTGTCTTGCTTTTCGCTCCAACAAAAGGGTACACCTTTCTGAGTTAGAGTGGTTAAGGGTTTGGCAATTTTGGAGAAATTTTGGATAAATCTGCGATAGTAGCCAGCGAGACCCAATAATTGACGGATTTCGGTGGGTGTCTTCGGTGCTGACCAGTTTTCTATCGCTTTGATCTTGGAAGGGTCCACGTGTATGCCCTCCTTGCTTACCACGTGACCAAGGAAAGTAATCTTCCGGATCCAGAACTCACATTTGGAGAATTTCGCGTACAGTTGTTCCGATCTAAGAGTTTCCAACACTAGCCTCAAGTGTTGTTTGTGATCCTCTTCGCTTTTGGAATAGACAAGTATGTCGTCGATGAACACGATAACAAACTTGTCCAGAAATGGACGACACACCCGGTTCATCAAATCCATGAACACCGCCGGCGCGTTGGTTAGACCGAAGGGCATAACTACGAATTCGTAGTGACCATATCGAGTCCGAAAGGCTGTTTTGGGAACGTCACCCTCATGGACTCGCAGCTGATGGTACCCTGATCTTAAATCGATTTTGGAAAAGTAGCTAGCTCCTTGAAGTTGATCGAAGAGGTCGTCTATTCGAGGAAGAGGATAGAGGTTTTTGATCGTGAGCTTGTTCAGCTCTCGGTAATCGATACACATTCGAAAAGATCCATCTTTCTTTTTCACGAATAAGATCGGGGCTCCCCACGGCGAGGAACTCGGTCTGATGAATCCTTTACTGAGCAGCTCATTGAGCTGACTAGATAACTCCTGCATTTCTGCCGGAGCTAATCGGTAAGGAGGTTTGGCTACGGGGGTAGCTCCGGGGATTAAGTCGATACGAAACTCCACTTGGCGTTCAGGAGGGATTCCTGGGAGATCCTCTGGAAAGACATCGGGAAAGTTGCAGACTTCGGGGATGCTCTCGAGGTCTTTAACTTCCTGCTTTTCGTTAACGACATGGGCTAAGAATGCATAACACTCCTTCCGCAGAAGTTTCTGGGCTTTGATGCATGAAATGATGCGAAGGTTTGAACTGAGTTTATCCCCGTAGATTACGAGAGTTTCATCCGAAGGAAGATTGAGACGGATAGTTTTTTCGAAGCAAAGGATATTAGCACGATTGGGGCTCAACCAATCCATGCCAACGATGACATCAAAGCTTTTTATGGAGACTGGCATAAGGTCAATGAGAAATGAACGGTTGTTTAAGGATAGGGTACACCCTACGTATATCTCGTTAGTGCTCTCTTTCTCACCGTTAGCCATTTCGACGGTAAACTTTTCGGTTAATGGTTGGGGTTTTTGCTTAAGAAATTGTTTGAATGCATGACTAACAAAGCTCCTTTCAGCACTAGAATCGAAAAGAATGCATGCATAAGAGTTGTCGAGGAGGAACGTACCCGTGACAACGTTAGGGTCAGCGACTGCCTCTTCTTGTCCCATGGTTAGAACTCTCCCGATGTTGTTGATTGTTGCTGCTTTGGGGCAGTCCCTCTTGAAATGCCCGATCTCCCCACAGTTGTAGCAGGCTCGTCCAACACCCGCTCCAGAGGCTTGATTTGTTGGTTGGGCTGGGGTTCTACAAAATCGCATCGTGTGCCCCTTTCTGCCACAGCTTGTGCATAACATCTCCCGGCACGGGCCGGGATTATGATGGTAGTTACACTTGTCACACCGAGGAAGGGTGCCATTGTACCTGCTGGTAGGAGCCTGGGTGGCAGGGGTAGCAATAGGGGTAGTAGCAGCGTGGACAGCTACAGTTTGCTGTTTCTTTGAGGACAGCTACAGTTTGCTGATTCATGTCTACTTCCAACATATGACCGACTGTGGATGGTTTGAATAACTTAATCATTCAGGAAGAGCGACTTAGTTATTCTGGAAGTCAAAACATGCAAAGTGAAACACAAGAATAAATGAATCAAATATGGTATCAAACCCTATGAATATAAATAAACACTTTTATTTATCACCATACTGATTACTCATTATTCATTGTTTCGGTTTTATCAACTTTATACTTGAATAAAAAACACTAGTTGTCCCATGCTCCAAGCATGTACACTATGTTTTTCTTAAACAATAGCTTTGCCATACACCAAGTATGCACTCTATGTTTGTCTATGATCCTTACTTTGTGAAATAAACCAACTGAACATAATTTCAATGATTCTAATTTCACACTCCCAAATCCTTATCGAAAAATGTGAGAATTTTAAATTCCTATCATTTATCGAAATCTGTTTAGATTTTAAACTTATATGCACTGACCCTCCTGTAATGAATATGTACAAAGTCACAAAGACTTGTCAACAGTCATTATAAGGTATTCCAATGGAGATCAACTCCATGGAAACTAAGTCTCATATTCAAAGTACATTGCTTTGGACATGCTTCTTGCATTAAGTTTTCTAATCTTACACAGATAACTTCCACCTATGGAGACAACTCCATATTCTCATTTTGACTATCACTTCTAAATAAGAGATGCCTCTTTTCAGAATATGTCAATATGGTCCTTCCAAAATTAGCACTTTACTTCCAACTGTCCCTGAGCAACCAATCTTTGGTAAACCTCAGATTGTCCTCGACAATTGCTTAATCATTTTAGTCATATCCACTTCTAGACCTTTTCCCTTCTTAATGCCTCTGGGCATTTGGAAAAATTTAGAAATGACAAATATTATAGCACATGCAATCGATCCTGTACCCAAAGCAAATGGTACACGATTCATGATGTCTCACATAAAGACATGATTCTAGACTAGTCTTTTGCTACAATATTTTAATTTGCCATGTTTTCAAAATTTGACTATGAAGAGCGATGCCGTAATCATAATCGAATTTTGAGAACGCAATATATAGAATTTCCTTAAGTTGAACCAATCCAACATGAAATTCATATATATATTCTTGACTAAAGATGATTAAGGTCTCAATCTAAGCCTTTAGAACTGAAATGAAGTATATCCTCTCCCTTAATTATAGCAAAACAACTTTTTCAATCCCTGCAGCCTCACGAATTGAAACTTTTGTTTTCTATAATTAACATTGCTAACTTGCAACACTAACAATGATTATCATGCTCCCACTAACATGATGATTATTAGCATAACACTTATGCTCCCACTAGCTTTGACATGTACTCAGAAATCAGCTGGACTTCTAGAAATCAATACTTTATTGACTTTCTTACCAAAGTTCAGATTTCTGATACGAGATGCTTTGATAAAACTTTATCAAAATCATACACCTTTCCTTAGATAGCATGTATGTGTGTCTAAACAATTTCAGAACTATGAAAAGGGATGTCGTAATCATAGTCTCAATTGTTTAGACATTTTGCCATCTGCTTCAAATCTACTTGGTGGAAGTGTTTCCTCACCATCATTTTCATGAATCGGAGAGAAACCTTATGACCCTTAGATTTTGTGGTGTATGTGTTCTTATCCATGTGAATCGTCAAAACCATAGTCATAAGACAAGGATAATGACAAATCCAAACTCATATGGACTGAACTTATGCAATCTTAACTTCTTCCCACCTGGCAGTACAGGGCCTGCCATTGCTTCCAAGTTGTTATGTAACCAATTGAGAACTTTCAGAACTCCTATGCAAAGCCAACTTTAACTGGAATGGGCATATAATATGTCAACATGATAGGTTATAAACCTCAAGTCGTGTGCTAGTGAAGAACCTCAGGTTTTATTCTTGATTAGTTCTTGAAATTCTTTTTAGAATCTTTGAGACTCCCACTATCCTCTTGACATATAAGACTATCTTGCCAAATATTCAAGAGAGAGTGCGGATTCTTTATCAAGACAAACACTTCACACAATTGGCCTTAGTTGGTCTTTGTTTTATCCAAAACATCACAACTTACCAATTTCAAATGTACAAGAGTAGGACACTTTTACTCTTACATTTGACAAGTGTTTTAAACCTTTCTTTAAGATATGTCACTCAAGTTACAATCTTGGAGTATGACTCTAAGAATTGTTTTGGAACGAAGTATGACTCATCTTCCTGATCTAACCATTTCAACAATTCATGACTCCTCTTCTTAGTCATAAGAATGCACTAAGATGACCTTTAGAGGACTAATTGTGATATGATTTTTAAATCATTAAGATGATCACAAACATGATACTAAAGTACTCTCCCATCTTTTCAGATTTGAGAAACTTTTATCTTTCTGCCTAATTTGATTCTTCCCATTCGTTCTGCCATACATTGAGACTTTTCCAATGTTTCAGAATTATACTTAAACTTGTAAGTATAACCATATTTACTAAACTTTAGTAAATCAAATAGTCTTACCGAGCTTTGTGGTGGATATGACCAGTGCACAAGAATGTGTACTCGATCCCTTTAGTCCTTCACTTGACTCACACATCCATGTGAACAAGTAATTAGTCTTGATTTTCCAATGCTTGAAAGTTCTCCTTCATCATACTATTCAACTTGCATGATTCTAAGTTTCGGTCCAATTGAAACTTGGGTGATGAGGAACTTTCCTGATTTGGTAAATTTAGACACTACCACAAATGAAAGAATCAAATTCATTTTCCAATATTGTTGTCAGTGGAATCATATAAGCAACAATTTTCCACAAATGCCATTGTAAGGATACTTCAAATAAATAAAATTAAACAATTTTCTTTTATTTTAAAACTTTACGGAAAAACTTATCCTTACAATCCACATGGAAAATTGTTGTTATCTATTCCTTAGCAATATATCATAACTTCTTAAGCAACTGCTCAAAATTCTGATGCGATCGAAATCCACCTTCGCGATCAGAATCAGCATATACTTCCTTTAAGATTTCTCTCTATTCTTTGATTCTTAAAATATCAACATGTGACCCAGTCACATCATGTAATGAGGATCTCAGAATAGAACTTAACAGAGTTAGATAATGGGCTCTACCTAATGTAGAGTCAAACTTATTGACTTTAACATCCTTAGGTAAATTTGGCAGCTTTGCAATCAACGCCCCTTCCTTTGGCAAAATAAACATATGGACCCTTTGGTAATGGGACTATCTCAGACTTAGCCTTTCTCTTTACTATTTGGTCAACCGGGTTGACTATGGCCAATCCCTTTCCATTGGGAAGAGAATGCTTTTTCTGGATTTCCAGTGTCACCATTGTCACTGTCCATAAATTTTTTTTGGAAGTTGATCTTCTAATCAAATTTACTTTACTATCGTTCCAAAGGAACTTACTATGTGACTTAGAAAGTGATTGAACATCCAACTTTCTCAAGACTTTGACACCCAACTCTCCCGGCTTGTCAATATGTGACTTCATCTCTAAGATGTGATCACACATAGACCTTGCTTGCCATTAGGGCTTGAGTGACCTTGAACTTGTGGGTTAGGGAGAATAATTGGAGGAGGTGGAGGAAGAGAAGTATGACTTCCATGAGCCAAACTCGGGAAGTCATATTCATTAGGAAAGCTTGGTTTGGGAAGATCATTGTTGTCTAAACCAGACATCAACAATGGGAGAAATTCACGTAAAGTTGATTTAAGTGCTTAATATAACACCCAATATGATATATTAAAGCTAGGACCCAACAAACTATTTAATAACTTGGAAGAGGGATGCCGTAATCCAAGCTATAAAATATTTGAAGGTAGGTGAATGACGATTCACTAATTTCCACCAAGATAAACGAAATGTATTATTAGGTTTTAATTGGTTTTGAAACTCCTAGATTCTTTTGAGATTCATTGAACTTTTCAATGGCATGTTTCAATCTCGAGTGTGCCCTTCAGGTTTTGTGACTGGGATGCCGAGGATCACAAAACAAGGTGTGAAGTAACCATGCAAATTTACTTGGTACCCTTAATATTTACCCCTCAATCGATGTGCCGGTTAACCACACACGCTCCAACGATACTATGATAAACATTAAGTTACCCTTTGCCTACCTTGTTAAGTCTAGGTTAGTGTGCCGGTTAACCACACACGCTCCACAAACAGCTTAAACAAAGTGCAAAGTGTAATTTCATGGATTAGCACCTTATTCACATTTTCCTAAGTAACTAAGATTGGGAATTTATAAGTGTTTAGTTACTTAGTATTTATCATTATACTTATAATGAAGGGAGAATTATAGTCCTTGTCCTACCTGTTCGGCTAACGACCCTCCAGCGGTCAAGGAAGCGGTGAGTGAGAGTGGACACCCATTAAACTGCCATTTTATAGGCAGTAACCTTATACCCCCCTTATAGACCGGCTTCGTGAATGAGGCCTACTAATGGTAAGACGACTTTATCTTATACATATCTATATAATTAAAATTATAATAATAGTATAAGGGTTGAATTTTAAACTTTTAAAATTCTAAGGTCTAGTTTGGAATTAAAGTATACATGGGGGGTAACTTTACAAATTCTAAAACTTGAGGACAAGTTTTGAAACCTTTCAAAACTCTTGGATTTTTCATAACTTATGAGTTTAATTAAGGCTTAATGAAAAAAATAATTCAAGTTCCATAACTTGAGGACAAGTTATGGAAGACATTAAATCATTTAATGATGACATTAAAAATAGTGACTCTTCTATTTTCATAACCTATGATACTTAATGACACTTTAAAAAGAAAAACTCTTCACTTTCCATAACTTAAGGACAAGTTATGGAGTTCATAAAAACCATTAAGATCAAATATTCCAATTAACACAATAATCAAATAATTTTTCTATGATCTAGATTAAACTCATAAGTAAAGATAATTCACATCAACAATTTTCAAGAAATTAAATAATCATATAAACTAATACAAATCTTGAAACTTTGACAATTATCCTTTGAAGACTCTTGGAATTCATAACCTAAAGAGTTAATAAATGAGACATTTCACATCCATAACTTATGGAAGTTTCAAAACTGTTAAGATCATAACTTTAAAAAAAACTTTTGAGTTCCAAAATTTTATGACAAAATTTGTAACTCCTTAAAACCATTTAGATCAAACTTTTAAAACAAATAAAATAATCATATCATTCTATCTTTTAATAAATTGACCTAATTCAACTCTTGTAGTAAAGTGACTCAAATTTTATAAATAATTAGTTTTTCATAAAATCAAGTAATTATCATAAAATTTGACAAACTTCATGTTTTTTTTCTTTTTTTTTCCTTCAACTTGAAAAAAAAATACATTTGCATCAAATATAATAGAAAACAACCCATGGCTCTGATACCACTGTTGGGTTTTAGTATACTACAACATCCTATGGTGCACATACAACCCTAAATACCTTGGATCTATGTTTTCTCTATTATACATGCAAATGGTTTCCAAGGCATTAAACCTATAACTAGCATGCATTTAACATAAACCATGTCGTAATCCAAGCTATAAAATATTTGAAGGTAGGTGAATGACGATTCACCAATTTCCACCAAGATAAACGAAATGTATTATTAGGTTTTAATTGGTTTTGAAACTCCTAGATTCTTTTGAGATTCATTGAACTTTTCAATGGCATGTTTCAATCTCGAGTGTGCCCTTCAGGTTTTGTGACTGGGATGCCGAGGATCACAAAACAAGGTGTGAAGTAACCATGCAAATTTACTTGGTACCCTTAATATTTACCCCTCAATCGATGTGCCGGTTAACCACACACGCTCCAACGATACTATGATAAACATTAAGTTACCCTTTGCCTACCTTGTTAAGTCTAGGTTAGTGTGCCGGTTAACCACACACGCTCCACAAACAGCTTAAACAAAGTGCAAAGTGTAATTTCATGGATTAGCACCTTATTCACATTTTCCTAAGTAACTAAGATTGGGAATTTATAAGTGTTTAGTTACTTAGTATTTATCATTATACTTATAATGAAGGGAGAATTATAGTCCTTGTCCTACCTGTTCGGCTAACGACCCTCCAGCGGTCAAGGAAGCGGTGAGTGAGAGTGGACACCCATTAAACTGCCATTTTATAGGCAGTAACCTTATACCCCCCTTATAGACCGGCTTCGTGAATGAGGCCTACTAATGGTAAGACGACTTTATCTTATACATATCTATATAATTAAAATTATAATAATAGTATAAGGGTTGAATTTTAAACTTTTAAAATTCTAAGGTCTAGTTTGGAATTAAAGTATACATGGGGGGTAACTTTACAAATTCTAAAACTTGAGGACAAGTTTTGAAACCTTTCAAAACTCTTGGATTTTTCATAACTTATGAGTTTAATTAAGGCTTAATGAAAAAAATAATTCAAGTTCCATAACTTGAGGACAAGTTATGGAAGACATTAAATCATTTAATGATGACATTAAAAATAGTGACTCTTCTATTTTCATAACCTATGATACTTAATGACACTTTAAAAAGAAAAACTCTTCACTTTCCATAACTTAAGGACAAGTTATGGAGTTCATAAAAACCATTAAGATCAAATATTCCAATTAACACAATAATCAAATAATTTTTCTATGATCTAGATTAAACTCATAAGTAAAGATAATTCACATCAACAATTTTCAAGAAATTAAATAATCATATAAACTAATACAAATCTTGAAACTTTGACAATTATCCTTTGAAGACTCTTGGAATTCATAACCTAAAGAGTTAATAAATGAGACATTTCACATCCATAACTTATGGAAGTTTCAAAACTGTTAAGATCATAACTTTAAAAAAAACTTTTGAGTTCCAAAATTTTATGACAAAATTTGTAACTCCTTAAAACCATTTAGATCAAACTTTTAAAACAAATAAAATAATCATATCATTCTATCTTTTAATAAATTGACCTAATTCAACTCTTGTAGTAAAGTGACTCAAATTTTATAAATAATTAGTTTTTCATAAAATCAAGTAATTATCATAAAATTTGACAAACTTCATGTTTTTTTTCTTTTTTTTTCCTTCAACTTGAAAAAAAAATACATTTGCATCAAATATAATATAAAACAACCCATGGCTCTGATACCACTGTTGGGTTTTAGTATACTACAACATCCTATGGTGCACATACAACCCTAAATACCTTGGATCTATGTTTTCTCTATTATACATGCAAATGGTTTCCAAGGCATTAAACCTATAACTAGCATGCATTTAACATAAACCATGTCGTAATCCAAGCTATAAAATATTTGAAGGTAGGTGAATGACGATTCACCAATTTCCACCAAGATAAACGAAATGTATTATTAGGTTTTAATTGGTTTTGAAACTCCTAGATTCTTTTGAGATTCATTGAACTTTTCAATGGCATGTTTCAATCTCGAGTGTGCCCTTCAGGTTTTGTGACTGGGATGCCGAGGATCACAAAACAAGGTGTGAAGTAACCATGCAAATTTACTTGGTACCCTTAATATTTACCCCTCAATCGATGTGCCGGTTAACCACACACGCTCCAACGATACTATGATAAACATTAAGTTACCCTTTGCCTACCTTGTTAAGTCTAGGTTAGTGTGCCGGTTAACCACACACGCTCCACAAACAGCTTAAACAAAGTGCAAAGTGTAATTTCATGGATTAGCACCTTATTCACATTTTCCTAAGTAACTAAGATTGGGAATTTATAAGTGTTTAGTTACTTAGTATTTATCATTATACTTATAATGAAGGGAGAATTATATTCCTTGTCCTACCTGTTCGGCTAACGACCCTCCAGCGGTCAAGGAAGCGGTGAGTGAGAGTGGACACCCATTAAACTGCCATTTTATAGGCAGTAACCTTATACCCCCCTTATAGACCGGCTTCGTGAATGAGGCCTACTAATGGTAAGACGACTTTATCTTATACATATCTATATAATTAAAATTATAATAATAGTATAAGGGTTGAATTTTAAACTTTTAAAATTCTAAGGTCTAGTTTGGAATTAAAGTATACATGGGGGGTAACTTTACAAATTCTAAAACTTGAGGACAAGTTTTGAAACCTTTCAAAACTCTTGGATTTTTCATAACTTATGATTTTAATTAAGGTTTAATGAAAAACAAAAATTCAAGTTCCATAACTTGAGGACAAGTTATGGAAGACATTAAATCATTTAATGATGACATTAAAAATAGTGACTCTTCTATTTTCATAACCTATGAGACTTAATGACACTTTAAAAAGAAAAACTCTTCACTTTCCATAACTTAAGGACAAGTTATGGAGTTCATAAAAACCATTAAGATCAAATATTCCAATTAACACAATAATCAAATAATTTTTCTATGATCTAGATTAAACTCATAAGTAAAGATAATTCACATCAACAATTTTCAAGAAATTAAATAATCATATAAACTAATACAAATCTTGAAACTTTGACAATTATCCTTTGAAGACTCTTGGAATTCATAACCTAAAGAGTTAATAAATGAGACATTTCACATCCATAACTTATGGAAGTTTCAAAACTGTTAAGATCATAACTTTAAAAAAAACTTTTGAGTTCCAAAATTTTATGACAAAATTTGTAACTCCTTAAAACCATTTAGATCAAACTTTTAAAACAAATAAAATAATCATATCATTCTATCTTTTAATAAATTGACCTAATTCAACTCTTGTAGTAAAGTGACTCAAATTTTATAAATAATTAGTTTTTCATAAAATCAAGTAATTATCATAAAATTTGACAAACTTCATGTTTTTTTTTCTTTTTTTTTCCTTCAACTTGAAAAAAAAAATACATTTGCATCAAATATAATAGAAAACAACCCATGGCTCTGATACCACTGTTGGGTTTTAGTATACTACAACATCCTATAGTGCACATACAACCCTAAATACCTTGGATCTATGTTTTCTCTATTATACATGCAAATGGTTTCCAAGGCATTAAACCTATAACTAGCATGCATTTAACATAAACCATGTCGTAATCCAAGCTATAAAATATTTGAAGGTAGGTGAATGACGATTCACCAATTTCCACCAAGATAAACGAAATGTATTATTAGGTTTTAATTGGTTTTGAAACTCCTAGATTCTTTTGAGATTCATTGAACTTTTCAATGGCATGTTTCAATCTCGAGTGTGCCCTTCAGGTTTTGTGACTGGGATGCCGAGGATCACAAAACAAGGTGTGAAGTAACCATGCAAATTTACTTGGTACCCTTAATATTTACCCCTCAATCGATGTGCCGGTTAACCACACACGCTCCAACGATACTATGATAAACATTAAGTTACCCTTTGCCTACCTTGTTAAGTCTAGGTTAGTGTGCCGGTTAACCACACACGCTCCACAAACAGCTTAAACAAAGTGCAAAGTGTAATTTCATGGATTAGCACCTTATTCACATTTTCCTAAGTAACTAAGATTGGGAATTTATAAGTGTTTAGTTACTTAGTATTTATCATTATACTTATAATGAAGGGAGAATTATAGTCCTTGTCCTACCTGTTCGGCTAACGACCCTCCAGCGGTCAAGGAAGCGGTGAGTGAGAGTGGACACCCATTAAACTGCCATTTTATAGGCAGTAACCTTATACCCCCCTTATAGACCGGCTTCGTGAATGAGGCCTACTAATGGTAAGACGACTTTATCTTATACATATCTATATAATTAAAATTATAATAATAGTATAAGGGTTGAATTTTAAACTTTTAAAATTCTAAGGTCTAGTTTGGAATTAAAGTATACATGGGGGGTAACTTTACAAATTCTAAAACTTGAGGACAAGTTTTGAAACCTTTCAAAACTCTTGGATTTTTCATAACTTATGATTTTAATTAAGGTTTAATGAAAAAAAAAAATTCAAGTTCCATAACTTGAGGACAAGTTATGGAAGACATTAAATCATTTAATGATGACATTAAAAATAGTGACTCTTCTATTTTCATAACCTATGAGACTTAATGACACTTTAAAAAGAAAAAATCTTCACTTTCCATAACTTAAGGACAAGTTATGGAGTTCATAAAAACCATTAAGATCAAATATTCCAATTAACACAATAATCAAATAATTTTTCTATGATCTAGATTAAACTCATAAGTAAAGATAATTCACATCAACAATTTTCAAGAAATTAGATAATCATATAAACTAATACAAATCTTGAAACTTTGACAATTATCCTTTGAAGACTCTTGGAATTCATAACCTAAAGAGTTAATAAATGAGACATTTCACATCCATAACTTATGGAAGTTTCAAAACTCTTAAGATCATAACTTTAAAAAAAACTTTTGAGTTCCAAAATTTTATGACAAAATTTGTAACTCCTTAAAACCATTTAGATCAAACTTTTAAAACAAATAAAATAATCATATCATTCTATCTTTTAATAAATTGACCTAATTCAACTCTTGTAGTAAAGTGACTCAAATTTTATAAATAATTAGTTTTTCATAAAATCAAGTAATTATCATAAAATTTGACAAACTTCATGTTTTTTTTCTTTTTTTTTTCCTTCAACTTCAAAAAAAAAATACATTTGCATCAAATATAATAGAAAACAACCCATGGCTCTGATACCACTGTTGGGTTTTAGTATACTACAACATCCTATGGTGCACATACAACCCTAAATACCTTGGATCTATGTTTTCTCTATTATACATGCAAATGGTTTCCAAGGCATTAAACCTATAACTAGCATGCATTTGACATAAACCATATAATATACTAGTTAGGGAAACATACCTTTTATGTGGCTTGAAGTCTTGATGTATTTGGCCTTAAGAGCTTAGCACCAATAGTATGAAATGCCTCAAAAATCACAACACACCTAGGACAAAGGTGGCTCTTGAGAGAGAATTACATGCACCAAAACACCTCCATATTTCTCTAAGAAAAGAAGTGGTGATTTTGGCTATGGAGTAACCTATTTATATATAGGATTCCAATGGTCATGGGTATAACCCATAATCCATACCCATGGGTTTTATGATCCATGGTTCATGTGGCCCAACTCTTTATGTATCCATACATAAACTTGGTCCAACATGGATCATAAGCCCAACACATATAAATATAACTAATTATCATAATTAGTCCCCATAGATTTAATTAGTCTCTTTTGATCACTAAATTAATTCCAAATTAATTCTTGATCGATAGTAATTAAAACATATGATTTCATATTAATATATTATAACTTATAATATATTAATAAACCATAAATAACCTTCTCTCAAAAGTTCATCCTAAAAAATTGTCCTGATGATATGCAACCCAAATGGACCATGCTACTCTCGGGTCAAGTACATACCAATAATAGTTATGGGCTTAGACATCTAATCCAACAATTGTATCTATTGTTTGTTTGTTATTGACTCATGTATGAACTAACTCATTGTATGTTTCCCTATTCTAGTAATAGTATTAGTATCTCCCTAAACTATACCTATTATAGTTTACTAGCAATGTTGTTTGAATGTATGAACATGTTTGTGTACCTTTGCTACCTAAAGGTATTGAACTGAATGAGGTAACCTTTTATATCTATACACATATACATGATATATAACTAGGATTCAAACGACCTTCGGACAAATAACCTGAGTAACCTAAGTCCACAACCAAACAAGGAACAGGAAGTAAGGTGAGCTATCAGTCCTAAGTCCTTTCAATCCTACTTATATAACTATATCTACATAGATACACAGAATATAAGTTAAAAGAGTTTAATAAAAGTGTTTGATATGAAAAAGAGTTTATAAAACAGTTTGAAGTAAAACAGTTTGGTAACACAGTTTGAAAGTAAGAAATCCACTTCTTTGGTAGTTATTAATCACATGCGATTGATATAATAACTATAATTTTTCAACTTGTATCCCCCCATAAAAGCATTTAAAAACATTTAAAAGGTTAATTAAGGGGTATGAACTCACCTGTAGTGAGTGGTTTGGATGAACGGAATGTATAGGATGCTAAGTGTCAAGTGAAGACTTGAACACACACAAGGATCCTAGTTAACATATAATAACACATATATGTATCCAATTAGTCTTTAAACAACTAATTAACAAAGTTAAGACATCCTAGGACATGCAAAACACCTTATTTAAGTGTTATAAGTACTAAGGATTGCATCTAAGGGTGGTAGGACCTTGCATTTGAGTTTCGGGTTCAAGGGTGAACTCCCTTGGAGTTTACAGTTTTGTGACCATAACCCCTTGAGTTTACGGTCGTAAACCCATGAGTTTACGGCCGTAAACTCATGGTACTTTGACCATTTTGTGTTTTGAAGCCTTAAAGGTGTTAGGGTGCAAAGTCACTATTGGATGTAATGTTTTAGGCTTTCCCCTTTGTATGTGTAAATGGGTTAAGTCTTTCCTATAAATAGGAAGTGAGTGACTCCCATTATGTAAGGAATCATTTGGAGTGTTAGACTAGAGAGAGAAATTGTGTACAAACCCATTTTGATATCCTTTCTAGATCTAATATGAGCTTACAAAGATTTATTTACTCCTTGTGTTCTTGATTTTACATGATGATTCACTAGATCTTTCTAATTCCGCACATGCCATCATAATCAACACCACTACAATTGGTATCAGAGCGGGTGTTCTTGATTTCATCAAGAATTGATCCATGGTGGCAATTTGATTTGGTGATTCATTTTTTTTTATCTTTGATCTTTGTGATTTGGAGAGTTTGGATTCTAGAAATCGAATTCATCTTTGATTCTACTCATAATTCAATTTTCTTCACTAGAATTCAAGTGATTTTTACTTTCTCTCTCTAGAAAACCCATTCAAAATCACTTTCTCTCTCTAGAAATCTTCAAGTTTTTGTAATCATGGTGAATTTGCCTTACAATTCTTGGATAGTGATCGTTGAAGATATCAAATACAAAGTCAATAAAGATCAATATTATGGGTTGGTGTTAAACGATTCGATATATTGGGAAACTATGGTTTCTTATGGAGGTTTGAAGGATGATCATTGAAGCTTGATATTTCAACCACTTCGTGAGATCAAATGGTTGGCTGATATTACATGGTCCATATCATCACGTAGTAGTGATAAGATTGGAGAAGAAAAATATTTGTTCAGAAAGAAATATATTTCTCTTATTGAAGACCCAAATTATCTTCGTGCTCTTAAGTTTGTTGAAGTTGTTGACAATGGAGTTCAATGTGATGTTCTTGATGTTCTTGAAGTTCATGATAAGAAGGTTCAAGTTGATTTTCAAGATGAAAAAGTTTTTTGCTCGATTGGAGTTCAAACCGATGATATTTTGTGTTCTTGTGATTCGTTTGAAGGAATGATTCCTTATCGGAAGCCAGTGATCCAAGAAATTCACAAGTATCAAACTCCAAAAGATTTGATTCAAATTCACAATGTTGAAGTTGTGGAAAGTGGGTTTGTTCATGAAGTCAAGTCTTCAAGATGCAAAAAGAAGAGAAAGAAAAAGAAGAAGAAGATCAATCGCAAAAACAAGCGGGTTTACTCACAAAAATCGTCGAAATCCGTTAAACAAATTTGGGTTCCAAAGCAACAATCTCCAAAGGTTGCATTGAATTTGAAGTCAAAACCCAAAAGTGTTGGTGGTTCTTTTGAAGATGTTCTTGGATCGTTGAAGAACACGAAGAACACGAAGAACGAGTTGTACATCTCGCATAGTGGGTGGTACAATGTTCAATTTGGAGATTTTCTTATTCCAACAATAGAACCAAGGTCTTCAAAATTCGATTCATTTGTTGAAAATGGAAATCGATTCGTCAAAAAGGTAACTCAAATTCTAAAATGGATTCCAAAACATCCATGATTTCGATTCGTATTTTACGTTTTTCATTTTTGATCGACTTGCCTCATTGGATCAAATCCGTTTCAACCCCTTTGATTGATCCAATTATTTTTTTTAAGATCAAAACATCAAAATTAAATTCATTTTTTAAATTCATTTACTATCATCTAATTTCGAAATTCATTCCATAAGAATGAGTCAGTTACTGTTCATGTATATCTTTTGAGCCCAAATCAAATCAATTACTATTCGTGAATTTTATTAAGCCCATGATTCTTTCGATTCACTACCATTGTATGAGCCCAAAATCGTGTGAAGTATGTGATTCGTTAAAATTCGTCGGTGTTTATATGACACGCATCTATTTGTTGTACCATTGACTTCATACGCATCTCTGTGTAATCGATTGTTATAGAGTTCGTATTTGAGATGGTTTTGAAATCGAATGGGTATCTGATTGATTTTGATCGATGGTTTGGTTTGGCGTCAATGGTTTCGCTATCTCATCGATTTCAGTTCACGATTTGGTTCATATGGGAGTCGTGTTTACAGTTAAATGGTTACAGATCGATGTTCATAGATTGGGAAACTGTGATGTCGAGTATTAGTTAATGGATTTCGAAGGTTTGAAGAACAGTTGAAAATTTTGATTTTGGGGTCAGTCAATGGTTCGGTGGTCGATGAATGCTCAAGAACACGATGAAGATGATTTTATTTTTGAAATTGGGTGTTTTGATCTGAAATAGTTCAACGAATCATTGATTTTGTTGTTTATGGTTGCAAGGAGAATGCTAAATAAATTAAATTTGGTGTTCATTTCAATCGACTTGAGGGATTTGATTTGTAGTTGACTTTTTAGAGTCAAACTTCATTTGACTAATCTTGTCGTTGAGAACGAAAGATGATTGTCTTGAAGTTAAAACAAACAGTTTTGGAGTCGAAATTGGTTGATTGAGTCCTTTGATTTCGAAATCAGTTTCAATTGGTGTTGATTTGGGTTGATGACTGAAAAACGACGAAATCGATTTTGGTGGTTGATTTTGATGTCTGAAGGATGTTACGATTCGATTGGGAAGACTCATTAGTTTGATGTTGATGCCTATAATCTGTGGAAGATTTTTAGAGTCGATTTTGATTTCGTTGGTCAGTCGATGGTTATTTGTTAGGGGGATTTGACTTGGATAGATTTTGAATCGACATTGTAGACAGTTCTATGACGCACAGGATTCAAAAATAGTAAAAATCAAGTAGATGCATGTTTTGTGAAGACGATTGAATTCGAAATCTAATTCTTAGATGTCGATAGTATGAAGTCAATAGCTGGATTTTTGATTCGTATGCGATAATTGTACTTGGAGTCAAATGTATTGGGGACGAACAGGTTTCTTGGATCGTTGGTGTAGAACAGATTTTGCTTTGAGTTAAGATGATATTCGAATCGACTGTAATCTATTTCAAAGTTGATTCTCAAAGGATTCGACAGTTGATTGGGTTGTACGCTTGTATTTGGAATTCGATTTTGGAAGTTACTCATTTGGGGTCGATTGACGAACAGTTTGTTTTGGGAAAGATATGGAGAGATTGAAAAGCGAAAGTATGATTTTTGGATGTCGATGAGTTTTTGGATGCTTGTTACTGAAAAACGAAGGGAACAGATGGGTTTAAGGAAATCGATTTTGGGGTCCCTGTAATGTAAGGAACGAAGAACTGTAAGAATGAAAAGTCGATTCAGAGGTATTCAGAGGTTACTGTTCATTAAGAGACTTCGAATGCTTCGAATTCGTGTGTTTGGGAAGATGATTTTCATACGAAGAGGAGAGAGAAGGAAAATCTTTGTATGTTTGGTTGCAAAATTTTTGTGTGTTTGGATGCAGTTTTGCACGAAGCGAACGAAGCAATAAAATTTTCGTGTGTTTGGATTATGATTTCGTGTGAATTGAGGAACATGAAAGACATATTTTCGAAAATGGTCCTTGAAGATTCGCATGTTTGTCGCCTGATAATTTCGTACAAAGCAAGGCTTCGTATGAATTGATTGAAATTTCGAATGTTTTGATCAAAAATGGAAAATTTTCGAAAATCACCCCTAAACTTTCGAATATTTGGCAACCTCAACAATTAATTGAAGTTTCAAATGTTTGACACTTTTCACACAAATTCGAAAATTTTCTGAATTTTCGAATTTTTGGGCCAACTCTTCGTATGTTTGGAACACAAATGGCAGAATTTTCGAAAATAGTCCCTGAGGCTTCGAATGTTTGGCGGTTCATACCCAAATTCGAAAAAGGATTGTTTTCGCTAAAAATTGAAGAAAATGCATTTCAAGCCCCTGCAGTTTGTGCAAATTGACACTTTCTACCCAGCTTTGGAAAAAGGGGAGAGTTTTGCATATTTGGCTGTTTTGGGTGCAACGGGTCCCTGCAAGTTTCATAAAGTGACGATTTCTACCCGGTTTTTGAAAAATCTTGCAACTTTCACTCAAAAAGTCAAAAAATTTCATAAATTGGAAAATTTTTGTGGCTTTTTCGTGATTGTTTTTCCGTGCAAGATTTTTGGTGATTCATTTTTGGTACACATCAAGGGGGAGTATTGTATTGTTGATTCCTCGAGCGCTTCTCACCCTTAATGGGTTTTATAATCATTTTTTGATTATAAAAATGGGGAGAATGATGGGTATTCGAAGCGGGTTTCTCGGATATTCGTTTGCGGATTTTGAAGACCGGTGTTACTTCGAGGGGGAGTTTGGTCTTGATCACGCTAGCTCGTTGGAGATTGAAGCCGGACATCCAATCCTAACTTTGAGAGGAGAATGTTAGGGTGCAAAGTCACTCTTGGATGTAATGTTTTAGGCTTTCCCCTTTGTATGTGTAAATGGGTTGAGTCTTTCCTATAAATAGGAAGTGAGTGACTCCCATTATGTAAGGAACCATTTGGAGTGTTAGACTAGAGAGAGAAATTGTCTACAAACCCATTTGTATATCCTTTCTAGATCTAATATGAGCTTACAAAGATTTATTTACTCCTTGTGTTCTTGATTTTACATGATGATTCACTAGATCTTTCTAATTCCGCACATGCCATCATAATCAACACCACTACAAAAGGTCATAAGAGGCATTCCTACTTCATGTTTAAGCCTTAGGAAGTGATTAGGGCACCATTTCACTCCTTTATGGAGTTTACGGTCCTTGGACCACTTCTCTTTGGCTTTACGACCATAAACCCAAATGATTTATGGTCTTTTTGTTGTTTTGAGTTCCTAGCACATCAAGGAAGGGGTCTAGACTAGTTTCCAACGCTTGGTAAGGGACTAGGGCCACTTTGGCCCCTTTGTTAGGGTTTACGGTCGAAGGTGTTCTTGGACCGTAAACACCTTTGATCCTTTGATTCTTGGGTGTTTTGTTGATGAATAGAAGTGTAACAAGTCTTATAATACACTAAGATAGAAGTACTTACTAGGTAGAAGCTAGAAAAGGTGCTAAGAGTCCAAGAACACTAGTGTGTGTTCTTGGTGTTCTTGGTGAAACTTGAAGATCTACACTTTTGGAATGATTTCACAGACGGAATCATGTAAGATCACTAGATTAAGTAAGATATCAACTTTTTAGGGATAGAAACGCTTACAAAGTTGATGATCTCGAAGAAAAGTCGGATGATACTTGAGAGAGAAATGGGTTTTGGATCTTGAAAATGTGAAAAGTGGTAAATAATGACTAAGTGTCATATTTATACCCTCTTTTGGGGTTTACGGCCATAAACACCTTTGTTTAGGCCGTAAACTCCAAACTCTTGGAGTTTTGGGACTTTATTGTTGCACAATAAACCCTAGGGCATCCTCTCTCCTGTTATCTCCTGAAGTACTAACTTTAAAACACTCAAACTTATTCCAAAAAGCTTGAAAGTTAGCATAAACTGATTTGAATTCTATTGAATTGAATGGTTGTACAGAATAGAAATTTCGAGTTGTCACATCATCCCCCGGTTAGAAGGAATTTCGTCCCGAAATTAGAATTTAAGCAAATAAGTAGTTACAAATAACTAAGTAAAAAGAAGAGGATATTTCAGTTTCATCTGATCCTCTCGCTCCCAAGTGAATTTAGGTCCTCGCTTGGCGTTCCAGCGAACCTTCACTATCGGGATACGGCTTTTTTTCGTTTGCTTGACCTCCCGGTCCATGATCTCTACTGGTTCTTTCACAAAGTTGAGGCTCTCGTTGATCTCGCTCTTGTCGAGTGGGATTACAAGAGTCTCGTCGGACAGACACTTTTTCAAGTTCGAGACGTGGAAAGTAGAATGTACATTACTGAGTTCGCGTGGTAAGTTAAGTTTGTAAGCTACATGGCCGATTCTTGCGAGAATCTCGAAAGGCCCTATGTACCTTGGATTTAGCTTTCCACGCTTTCCGAAGCGTATCAAGCCCTTCCAGGGTGAGACCTTCAATAGAACACGGTCGCCCACCTGGAATTCCAACGGTTTCCTTCGTTTATCAGCGTAGCTTTTCTGTCGGTCTCTAGAGGCTTTCAATCGTTCATGAATCTGAACGATCTTCTCTGTCGTTTCCCGAATGATCTCCGGACCTGTGAGAGTGCTGTCAGGAACTCGTCCTTTAGCTAACTGGGTATCACCCACCTCAGCCCAACATAGAGGGGATCTGCACTTTCGGCCATAGAGGGCCTCGAATGGAGCAGCCTTTATGCTTGTGTGATAACTGTTGTTGTAGGAAAATTCGACAAGGGGTAAATGAGTATCCCATGCTTTCCCAAAGTCGATCACAAAGGCTGGCAACATGTCTTCCAAGGTTTGGATAGTCCTCTCACTTTGCCCGTCTGTCTGTGGATGGTAGGCTGTACTCATGTCCAGCCTAGTTCCTAGGGAACTTTGTAGCGACTGCCAGAACCTCAAAGTAAATCTACTATCTCTGTCCGAGATAATGGATATGGTAACACCGTGCAGTCGTACAATCTCCCTAATGTAAGTTCTTGTAAGCTTCTCCATTTTGTATGTTTCCTTGATAGGCATGAAGTGTGCGGACTTGGTCAATCTATCGACGATGACCCATATGGTATCAAGTCCACCCGTTGTCTTGGGCAACTTGGTTATGAAGTCCATAGTGATCCGCTCCCACTTCCATTCCGGTATCTTCGGCTGTTGTAGAAGGCCGGAGGGTTTCTGGTATTCGACCTTGACCTTAGCGCAAGTAAGGCATTTACTCACGAAGGTAGCAATCTCTGCTTTCATGTTAGGCCACCAGTATAGCTTTTTAAGATCCAGATACATCTTATCTGAACCTGGGTGGACGGAATATCGAGTGTTGTGCGCCTCGTTCATGACCAAGCCTCTTAAACCACCGAGTTTCGGGGTCCAGATCTGATCCATGAAATAATAAGCTCCGCCACCCTTGACCTCCAAGTTCTTATCCATCCCTCTCAGGGATTCACCCACCACATTTTCAGGTTTCAAAGTGTCGAGCTGAGCTTCCTTAATTTGTGTGGACAAGTGTGAATGGGTTGTCATAGTCAAAGATTTGACTCTACAACCAGAGTATTCTTTCCGATTTAGGGCGTCAGCTACTACGTTGGCTTTACCCGGATGATAACGAATTTCGCATTCATAATCACTGAGTAGCTCGACCCACCATCGTTGTCTCATGTTGAGCTCCTTCTGGTCGAATATATGTTGTAGGCTTTTATGGTCTGTAAAGATAGTGCTTTTTGTACCATACAGGTAGTGTCTCCAGATCTTCAGACCAAATACAACTGCTCCTAGTTCAAGATCATGAGTGGTGTAGTTGACCTCGTGTGACTTCAGCTGTCTCGAGGCGTAGGCGATGACCTTACCTTGCTGCATCAGAACACAGCCGAGCCCTTGATTGGAAGCATCGCAATAGACAACGAAGTCTTCTATCCCTTTCGCGGAGGGATAGTATCGGCACGGTGCACAAGGCTCGCTTGAGCGTTTGGAATGCTCTATCCTGCTTCTCTTCCCAGTCAAAGGCCACGCCCTTCTGGGTCAGTGTTGTAAGAGGTTTCGCAATGCGGGAGAAGTTCTGAATGAACCTGCGATAGTAGCCAGCGAGACCTAGAAATTGACGAATTTCTGTAGGCGTCTTCGGTGCTGACCAGTTCTCAATGGCTTTAATTTTGGAAGGGTCCACGTGTATTCCCTCTTCGCTAACCACGTGCCCTAAGAATTCGACTCTTCGGATCCAAAATTCGCATTTCGAGAACTTCGCATAGAGCTTCTCCGAACGTAGTGTTTATAAGACCTGTCGCAGATGTTGACTATGCTCTTCCTTACTACGAGAGTAGATAAGTATGTCATCGATGAAGACGATGACAAACTGATCCAAGTAAGGACGACACACCCTATTCATTAAGTCCATGAATACTGCGGGCGCGTTTGTTAATCCAAACGGCATCACTACGAATTCGTAGTGCCCATAACGAGTTCGGAAGGCTGTCTTCGGAACATCCTCCCCTAGCACTCGTAGTTGGTGATACCCGGACCTTAAGTCGATTTTTGAAAATAAATTCGCCCCTTGAAGTTGGTCAAATAAATCGACAATACGAGGCAAAGGATAACGATTTTTGACGGTTAGCTTGTTGAGCTCCCTGTAGTCGATGCACATACAAAACGATCCGTCTTTCTTCTTGACGAACAAGACTGGAGCTCCCCAAGGTGAGAAGCTTGGTCTTATAAAGCCCTTGCTGAGCAGTTCGTTAAGTTGACAGGATAGTTCTTGCATCTCTGCAGGTGCTAGACGATAGGGCGATTTGGCTACGGGGGTAGCCCCTGGAACTAAATCGATTCTGAACTCGACTTGACGTTGCGGAGGTAATCCTGGGAGTTCTTCCGGAAAGATGTCGAGAAAGTCGCGTGCTACTGGAATGTTCTAAATGTCTTTCGTTTCATGGCTCACATCGACCACATGAGCAAGGAATGCGCGACATTCCTTTCGCAAGAATTTCTGAGCTTTAATGCTCGAGATGATACGAAGGTTCGTGCCGGGTTTGTCGCCATAAACTACTAGGGTTTCGCCAGACGGCAGATTAAGGCGTACAGCCTTCTCGTAACACATGATTGATGGGTTTTGCGCATTCTAACACTCCTAAGTGTACATGCAACCCTAAATACCTTGGATCTATGTTTTCTCTATTATACATGCAATTATGAACTTTCCAAGGTATTACCCTATCTAGCATACAATACTTGATACTTGGGTAATCAAATGGATAGAATACATACCTTTGTTTGATGTAGCTTGTCTCCATGAAGCTTGAGTGCCTAGTGCCCCAAGTGTGACACCTCAAATGGTTCACACAACACCAAATGCACATGGAATGACTTGAGAGAAATGGAAAACTCCTTGAAATCGTCTAGCCCTCATATTCACACATTAGTGCACGATTTCTTGAGCCATGGGATTCTTTTATATGGTGGCTATTATGGTTACACCATGTAACTCATAACTTTACCCATTCCTTATGCTCCATAGATTTTAACCTCCATGGAGTATCCATGGGTCACCCCATGGACTTAGTCCAACATAAGGAATCTTGGATCACAAGCCCATATATATAAGAATGAATGATTTACACAATCAACCCATATATTTAACTAGTCTCCTTTTGATCACTTAATTAATTCCAAATTAATTCTTCATCAATACTAATTAAATAACCTCATTAATATATTAGAACTTATAATATATTAACCAACCTTAAGTGTTATTTCTCTCATTATAGTCTATCCAAATGCATGATGCCATGCAACCCAAATGGACTATGCCGGGTCGGGTCAAGTCTTACCAATTATAGTTATGGACTTAGACATTAATCCAACAGTCTCCCACTTGGATAAGTCTAAAACTATTATTGCGTATGACTTCAGGAACCGATCAGCAATCGTAGCTCTCAAAAGCTTCTGTCGAACTCTAACCTTGTCGATGAACTCTGACCTTTGTCAATGACTTTTCCATTAGATAAGGGATCATATATTCCTCCATTCTAGATATCATATGGACTGAGAAATGGATTATCAATCATTCTCTCTGTCCATTTGTTGTTTCCCGATTTCCGATTCATGATGACTGACTGATTGAACAAATCAAATCAGTCCTGGCTTGGCCAAGCACTCACATGTATCATCTTTAAATCATCGAGGGGCCCACAAATATCGCTTTTATCCCGAAGGTAAAAGGAATGGATAAACTTCGACTCATATGGCTTGTTCTACTACTTGTTGAATCATACACAAAGGCACGTTTTATAACATCGAGTTACCGAATGCGTTTTCGTGCAATCAATGTACAACCAACTCATAGTAACAACTCATATCTCTAGGTTTGAAGAATATAAGATATTATCATCTCATGATCACTCGTGATAAAATCCATGAAGTGATTCAAATGAGCGCGGGTTGAATCCAATACTCAGAACTTATGAGCACTCATGAGTGTTGTAGCACCACTTTGTCCACCAACTTGGACCTCTACAAACCAACCCATGACAGTCTTGATTCATATCTACTTCCAACATATGACCGACTGTGGATGGTTTGAATAACTTAATCATTCAGGAAGAGCGACTTAGTTATTCTGGAAGTCAAAACATGCAAAGTGAAACACAAGAATAAATGAATCAAATATGGTATCAAACCCTATGAATATAAATAAACACTTTTATTTATCACCATACTGATTACTCATTATTCATTGTTTCGGTTTTATCAACTTTATACTTGAATTAAAAACACTAGTTGTCCCATGCTCCAAGCATGTACACTATGTTTTTCTTAAACAATAGCTTTGCCATACACCAAGTATGCACTCTATGTTTGTCTATGATCCTTACTTTGTGAAATAAACCAATTGAACATAATTTCAATGATTCTAATTTCACACTCCCAAATCCTTATCGAAAAATGTGAGAATTTCAAATTCCTATCATTTATCGAAATCTGTTTAGATTTTAAACTTATATGCACTGACCCTCCTGTAATGAATATGTACAAAGTCACAAAGACTTGTCAACAGTCATTATAAGGTATTCCAATGGAGATCAACTCCATGGAAACTAAGTCTCATATTCAAAGTACATTGATTTGGACATGCTTCTTGCATTAAGTTTTCTAATCTTACACAGATAACTTCCACCTATGGAGACAACTCCATATTCTCATTTTGACTATCACTTCTGAATAAGAGATGCCTCTTTCAGAATATGTCAATATGGTCCTTCCAAAATTAGCACTATACTTCCAACTGTTCCTGAGCAACCAATCTTTGGTAAACCTCAGATTGTCCTCGACAATTGCTTAATCATTTTAGTCATATCCAATTCTAGACCTTTTCCCTTCTTAATGCCTCTGGGCATTTGGAAAAATTTAGAAATGACAAATATTATAGCACATGCAATCGATCCTGTACCCAAAGCAAATGGTACACGATTCATGATGTCTCACATAAAGACATGATTCTAGACCAGTCTTTTGCTACAATATTTTTATTTGCCATGTTTTCAAAATTTGACTATGAAGAGGGATGTTGTAATCATAATCGAATTTTGAGAACGCAATATATAGAATTTCCTTAAGTTGAACCAATCCAACATGAAATTCATATGTATATTCTTGACTAAAGATGATTAAGGTCTCAATCTAAGCCTTTAGAACTGAAATGAAGTATATCCTCTCCCTTAATTATAGCAAAAAAACTTTTTCAATCCCTGCAGCCTCCCGAGTTGAAACTTTTGTTTTCTATAATTAACATTTCTAACTTGCAACACTAACAATAATTATCATGCTCCCACTAACATGATGATTATTAGCATAACACTTATGCTCCCACTAGCTTTGACATGTACTCAGAAATCAGCTGGACTTCTAGAAATCAATACTTTATTGACTTTCTTACCAAAGTTCAGATTTCTGATACGAGATGCTTTGATAAAACTTTATCAAAATCATACACCTTTCCTTAGATAGCATGTATGTGTGTCTAAACAATTTTAGAACTATGAAAAGGGATGCCATAATCATAGTCTCAATTGTTTAGACCTTTTGCCATCTGCTTCAAATCTACTTGGTGGAAGTGTTTCCTCACCATCATTTTCATGAATCGGAGAGAAACCTTATGACCCTTAGATTTTATGGTGTATGTGTTCTTATCCATGTGAATCGTCAAAACCATAGTCACAAGACAAGGATAATGACAAATCCAAACTCATATGGACTGAACTTATGCAATCTTAACTTCTTCCCACCTGGCAGTACAGGGCCTGCCATTGCTTCCAAGTTGTTATGTAACCAATTGAGAACTTTCAGAACTCCTATGCAAAGCCAACTTTAACTGGAATGGGCATATAATATGTCAACATGATAGGTTATAAACCTCAAGTCGTGTGCTAGTGAAGAACCTCAGGTTTTATTCTTGATTAGTTCTTGAAATTCTTTTTAGAATCTTTGAGACTCCCACTATCCTCTTGACATATAAGACTATCTTGCCAAATATTCAAGAGATAGTACGGATTCTTTATCAAGACAAACACTTCACACAATTGGCCTTAGTTGGTCTTTGTTTTATCCAAAACATCACAACTTACCAATTTCAAATGTACAAGAGTAGGACACTTTTACTCTTACATTTGACAAGTGTTTTAAACCTTTCTTTAATATATGTCACTCAAATTACAATCTTGGAGTATGACTCTAAGAATTGTTTTGGAACGAAGTATGACTCATCTTCCTGATCTAACCATTTCAACAATTCATGACTCCTCTTCTTAGTCATAAGAATGCACTAAGATGACCTTTAGAGGACTAATTGTGATATGATTTCTAAATCATTAAGATGATCACAAACATGATACTAAAGTACTCTCCCATCTTTTCAGATTTGAGAAACTTTTATCTTTCTGCCTAATTTGATTCTTCTCATTCGTTCTGCCATACATTGAGACTTTTCCAATGTTTCAGAATTATACTTAATCTTGTAAGTATAACCATATTTACTAAACTTTAGTAAATCATGACGAATAGTCTTATCGATCTTTGTGGTGGACTTGACCAGTGCACAAGAATGTGTACTCGATCCCTTTAGTCCTTTACTTGATTCACACATCCATGTGAACAAGTCTTAATTTTCCAATGCTTGAAAGTTCACATTCATCATACTATTCAACTTGCATGATTCCAAGTTTCGGTATGAACCATGTTGGGACAGAGGGCCACCAGTTCACAGAACCTGGCGGTGTAGGAGACTATGTTGGAGCCCTTCATGGTTAGGTACAACAGTTCTTCCTCCAGTTTTTGGATTTCGCCCCTCGGGCAGTACTCTTCAACCATTAGCTCTCTCAGGGCTTCCCAGCCCATAGCATTTGCCATTATAAGGGATAGTGACTTGACATGGCTATTCCACCATGTTAGGGCTTTTGCCTCAAAGGTGCAAGCAGCAAACTTGACCATGCTCCCTTCTGGATAGGAGCAGATCTCGAAGACCGACTCTGTCTTTTCGAACCATTGCGAGACGGCAATGACTCCGCCAGTCCCTTTAAAGGACAATGGCTTGCAGTTAGTGAAGTCCTTATAGGAACACTCTCTCAAGCGCACAGGGATTTCACCATGAGTAGAGTGAACAGGGGTTCTTCCTCCAGTGGAACCAGACGAATGATATTGAGCCATGGCTGTAGCCACAGTCGCAGCTACAGCAGCATTCAGGGCTGCCGTGTCGAATTGAGGAGCAGGTGGTGTTGCAGTTATCGGGGGATCGCGTCTTGTTGATCGGCGTGGAGGCATCTTTCAACTATAAGTTTAGAAAGATGAAGATATTGATAAGAATTTAATAGGAAATAGATAAGAATGACTCATGGAGTAACTCTCCATAGTCCAACAGCAAAAATGAATAACATGATTGATTGTAAACAAAAGCATTTGGATATAATTTCCATGAGATTAGATATCTGTCAATAATACTGGAATTACAGATGTAATGAGTTCGGGAAAAATGACCTAGAAGTAGGCCTTACATCAACCAAGATGGGAAAATTTTGACACACTACTACCTAATCAAGACCTAACGGGTCTAAGATTTACAAAGATAGGAAATTAGACTAGAGTTTTTACACTAACTAGGTTACATCCAAAAGAGAAGTCGATGAGACTCTAACGACGATGAGAACTACTGGAGTGAGTTCTTGAATCCGACAGTAGACGTTCTATGTCCCTCATACACCTTTCAGACCTTGCCTGCTGAGCTCGAAGTTCCCTGACTTCAGCTTGGGTTTCAAGAAGTTCCCTCTGTAGAACTGCATTGCGGACCTGAGTCCTTTCATGAGCATACTCTAGCTGGCGAATGCGGACTGTGATAACGCCAGAGTTGGCATCAATCTCCACTACCCGGTCAATAGCTGCTCGACCTTGCTCGGTGTTCCGAGCAATCCTACGAACCATGATGGGTAGGACCCTATCAGCTGAACCTCCATCGGTGAGGTTGTAGAAGCTTTTGTCTCCATTGTAGGGAATGGGTTGACCCTGTTCCTGACTCCATCTATTCAAGTTTGTGGCCCACAGGGGTGTGGGTCCTTGAAATGCTGGACGAGGATTCAGGTTTGGGTCCTGAGCAGCTGGGGGTAGGTTGTTGACTTCTGGCTCTGAGTCAGAATCCTCAGAAAAGCCTTCAGCTTCGTGATCATCCAATGGGATTGGGTGATCATCTTCTGGATCTTCTCCCAGCCATCCTGCATTGTCGTGGTTGGGATAGTACGGGTCTCCGGGAAGATGGAATCCAGCCATTATATCTACGGGAGAAAAGGGATATAAGAAATAACTAAATAGACGAACTAATTAGAAAATTATAAGATGATCTTTATCAGTTACTTCAATATTTGTGTAATGCATACCAGTCATATGTAACCAAGACAGGATAGACCTTCGAATAAGTGACCCTAACTCTAACCCCACAACCAAACAAGGAACAGGAAGTAAAGCAAAGATCACAGATTCTAAGTCTAGGATATCCCAGATACATATAACCTTAGTGTATCCACTCAACAACTATTGACATACTAATAAAGACCTTTAGTTCTCAGATAAGTAATTATAGTAACACAAAATACTCCTATAGTATTTTAAGTTTATGTTTTGTTCTACTGTTCTCATTGTAGTAGTGTTGGTAAGTTTTTAGACTTGTTGCAACCTCACAACCACACTTAGGCACATGCTAATCACTCCTTGGATAATGTAGTTGATCAGGCTACATCTCCCCAGGGTTGACCATATGTCTCTAAGTCTACTTGTGCTGCCCAACAATCGTAATACTTTTGTTTTGTCCTAGTGACACTGATTTTAGTATGAATGCGGGTATGTATACTTGGTTAAATATTTTATTATTTAAAAGTATAAACTCTTTATCAGAGTATTTTAATCCCGCTGTGTTTATAGTTCGTATATCTTTTATGGGTTGATACATTCGATTCACTATAAACTATGCTCTGATACCAATCTGTCACACCCCAAAACTGGAACGGCGGAAACGTTCGGGGGTGGAGGACATCATGTTCAGTATCACAACAATGCAAAGTAGTAAACAAGCAACAACATCATCCATTGCATTAATAATATAATTTCATACAAGTGTGTTCTGTCAAGTTGTATAGACACCAAAAATATACATCAAAATAAAAGATGAGTCTTGAACGAGCTCCATCTTCTCAAAACCTGGCACCGGTACCTGTCTACTGGTGACCTGAGAATACAAGTTATTTTGAAAGCGTAGATCAGCTTTAAAGCTGGTGAGATCATAAGTATATTAATGTCTGTGTTTGTATGAAAGTGTTTGTAAGTCTGTAATTGTACAAGTTTGTAAAAGTTTGTAATGGTTTGAACTCTCCTAGAAAACCCTATGTTTCCTACTAAAATAGCCTTCTACCAAGGCATCTAGTATCTGTGTGTGTGTCTCTTGTAAGAGTGTGTATTTTCCCAAATCCTACTATCATTAACCAAAAATATAGTTTTTTACATTATTGTTTATTGTGTGAAGATCACAAAGTAAATGTAATGGGAAAATGAAATAGTACTGTAGTGTTGTATTAAGTAACTACTGTTGTACTAACTACCTTAAACCAATTGTTATTTAATGTTCCATGTGATCGGCCTGTATCCTGCTACCGACTCTATAGAAAAACGACGATGTAAGACGTCGTAAGAAATGACGTTTGGCACCCGTAGACTTGCAAGTCCCACTGTAGCGAGCAGCAAGGTGTAGGATAGTCAATCCAGTATAGATCTATACACAAACTCATACGCTCCCCACTTAAGGAGATTTTGGATACAAAACGGTCATGACAGGTAGTGCCATGCCCCGTTACATGGCTCACATAAATGTAATAATGTTCTAGTATATGTATGTGCTAGTTGTATTGTGTGTTCTCTCCATGTGTAGCATGTATTGTTTGTTTCTCATCATAGTATTCTATTGTTTGTTTCTCATCATAGTATCTATTGTTTGTTTCTCATCATAGTATCTATTGTTTGTTTGTTATTGACTCATGTATGCACTGACTCATTATATGTTTCCCTGTTCTAGCAATCATATTAGTATCTCCCTAAACTATATCTATTATAGTTTACTAGCAATGTTGTTTGAATGTATGAACATGTTTGTGTACCTTTGCTACCCAAAGGTATTGAACTGAATGAGGTAACCTTTTATATCTATACACATATACATGATATATAACTAGGATTCAAATGACCTTCGGACAAATAACCCGAATACCCTAAGTCGACAACCAAACAAGGAACAGGAAGTAAGGTGAGCTATCAGTCCTAAGTCATTTCAATCCTACTTATATAACTATATTTACATAGATACACAGAATATAAGTTAAAAGAGTTTAATAAAAGTATTTGATATGAAAAAGAGCTTATAAAATAGTTTGAAGTAAAACAGTTTGGTAACACAGTTTGAAAGTAAGAAATCCAGTTGTTTGGTAGTTATTAATCACATGCGATTGAAATAACAACTATAATTGTTCAACTTGTATCCCCCCATAAAAGCATTTAAAAACATTTAAAAGGTTAATTAAGGGGTATGAACTCACCTGTAGTGAGTGGTTTGGATGAACAGAATGTATAGGATGCTAAGTGTCAAGTGAAGACTTGAACACACACAAGGATCCTAGTTAACATATAATAACACATATATGTATCCAATTAGTCTTTAAACAACTAATTAACAAAGTTAAGACATCCTAGGACATGTAAAACACCTTATTTAAGTGTTATAAGTACTAAGGATTGTATCTAAGGGTGGTAGGACCTTGCATTTGAGTTTAGGGTTCAACGGTGAACTCCCTTGGAGTTTACGGTTTTGTGACCATAACCCCTTGAGTTTACGGTCGTAAACCCATGAGTTTACGGCCGTAAACTCATGGTACTTTGACTATTTTGTGTTTTGAAGCCTTAAAGGTCATAAGAGGCATTCCTACTTCATGTTTAAGCCTTAGGAAGTGATTAGGGCACCATTTCACTCCTTTATGGAGTTTACGGTCCTTGGACCACTTCTCTTTGGGTTTACGGCCGTAAACCCGAATGATTTATGGTCTTTTTGTTGTTTTGAGTTCCTAGCACATCAAGGAAGGGGTCTAGACTAGTTTCCAAGGCTTGGTAAGGGACTAGGGCCACTTTGGCACCTTTGTTAGGGTTTACGGTCGAAGGTGTTCTTGGACCGTAAACACCTTTGATCCTTTGATTCTTGGGTGTTTTGTTGATGATTAGAAGTGTAACAAGTCTTATAATACACTAGGATAGAAGTACTTACTAGGTAGAAGCTTGAAAAGGTGCTAAGAGTCCAAGAACACTAGTGTGTGTTCTTGGTTTTGGAATGATTTCACGGATGGAATCATGTAAGATCACTAGATTAAGTAAGATATCAACTTTTTAGGGATAGAAACACTTACAAAGTTGAAGATCTTGAAGAAAAGTCGGATCATACTTGAGAGAGAAACGGGTTTTGGATCTTGAAAATGTGAAAAGTGGTAAATAATGACTAAGTGTCATATTTATACCCCCTTTTGGGGTTTACGGCCGTAAACACCTTTGTTTAGGCCGTAAACTCCAAACTCTTGGAGTTTTGGGACTTTATTGTTGCACAATAAACCCTAGGGCATCCTCTCTCCTGTTATCTCCTGAAGTACTAACTTTAAAACACTCAAACTTATTCCAAAAAGCTTGAAAGTTAGCAGAAACTGATCTGAATTCTATTGAATTGAATGGTTGTACAGAATAGAAATTTCGAGTTGTCACAGTGCAGCGGTAAGGTCTTCAATCAGGCGCTCCATTGGGACATAGCTCCGTTCAAGGTCCTGAATGCGAGTATTCGCTTGTTGCGAGGCAGCTCTCATTTGCACCATCTGATCGGCGGTCACTTGAGCCTGATCGCCAATATTTCCGATTCGTCGGACCACGACCGGAAGAGCACGGTCAGCGGGTCCTCCCTGGCGAAGATCGTAAATCTCTGCTCCATACCATAAGGAGGTGGTTGTTATTGTTGCCTTCTCCATCTCTCGATGTCATAAGCCCATGGAGGTATAGCACCGTTGGGGACCAGGCGATGTGGAGGTACCCTGTTGACGTAAGGAGGGTCGATGACTTCGGACTCGGCGTCCGACACATCATCCTCTTCTTCTTCTTCTTCCTCCTCCTCATTGATATCATATTCCTCAAGTTCATCCATGGGTTCTTCCTCTGGGTCTTCCTCGATCCACCCTCCATTTCCCTGATTAGGGAAATAGGGATCGCCTGGCAAATGAAATCCCGCCATGCCGTCTGTACGAGAATATGGGCGTAAGAAGAGTGTAGAAAATTTTCGAAGCGACAAAATATTGCCATGTCGTCTGTACGTCACACAGCGTCATGTGAAATCCTGCCATGTCTCTTGGCAAATGAAATCCTGACATGTCGTCTGTACGTCACACAGCCTCATGTCGGTTCTGTAGCAAAACTTCGACAGGTCATAACTTCCTTGTTATAACTCGGATTTCGGTATTCTTTATATCTTTGAAATCCTAGTTTCAACCACTACAACTTTCTTCATAGATATCAGCTTTATCTAACATTTATTTTTGACGCTTATTTTTATCCTTAATTTATTAAATCATAATAATTAAGTATAAAGCACATAACACTCAAATAATACATCTTTATTACTTCAAAAAAAATTACAAAGGTTGGCCTAGACTATTACATCATCATTAATGCCTAGCCTAGAAACACGGGCGTTACAATTCTCTCCACCTTAGGATGATTTTGTCCCCGGAATCATCCATCAACAAACAAATGCGGATAGCGACTCATCATGTCACTCTCCGTTTCCCATGTGAGATTTGGCCCATTCGTATGTTTCCATCGCACAAGCACTAAATCGACCATCTTGGGTCGCAACTTCTTAGTCTTACGGTGTCACACCCCTGAACCAGAACGGCGGAAACATCCGGAGGCAGGTGACTTCATTGTGCAGTATCATAACAACTGAATATAAATGAAACATAGCAAATCCAAACTTCATACATTAAGATAATAAACTTACATTGTTATACATCGTGTATTTGTTCTCAAATTACACACAAAAGAGACAATAGTAAGTAAATTCCAAACTACAGCAAAATAATCATGAGTCCGCGTTCCATAAACCTGCTTACTGATTTCCTAAGAATACAAGTCGTTTGAAAAGCGTCAACATAAAATATGTTGGTGAGTTCATAAGCATTTTGTATAAAAATATGTGATAGTTAGAAAACCAGAAAATCCGATATTTTCTTGTCAAAATAGTTGTAAGTCTTGTTTCCAATCAAGTATAGTTGCATGTGTGCTTTAATTTATCGTTTTCGAAATCGTATAAAATCGTTTACTCCAGAAAATCCTATATTTTCTGATGTACAAAATAGTGGTCTTAAAACCCTAAGACTGGTGTGGGAAAAGCTTTGTTTAAAGTATCCAATCAATAGTTGTTTATAATCGAAAGGTGTAACTAGCGTAAATTTCTAAAAACATACTGTTATATTCTAAGTGAGTCGTTATAACCATACTAATATGACAGAGTGCCTGTCTAGACGTTCTTCAGGTGTCGGATTCGTTTAAGACATTTGTCACCCTAGACTGACCGGTATAGCTGTAGCGAACAGCGAAGGTGTGGGGTGTCAACCCCGTATAGATCTATACACAAATTCTCGCTCCCCCTCCAAGAGACTCTGGTTATAACACTTACAGGACTTTAAACGTACACTAATATATATATATATATATATATATATATATATATATATATATATATATATATATATATATATATATATATATATATATATATCAAGGTTGTAGAAATCGCTCGACGTAGGCTAATCGATGGACTGGGTCAAGGGATTAATCGGCTAGGCGGGGATTAATCGGGGACCATTAATTATTAAAAAAAGTATTAAAATCTTAATAAATATAACATTAATCATAAGAATATAAGCAAATAATAACAATAGAAATACATGGTGTGACTCTTTTTCTAGTATTCTTGTGAAACACATTAGGCATTTCATCGAGCACATTGTATGCATGTTGATAAACACAAAATATAACACACAAGCATCAATTTCTTATTTCCAGTATACAAACAATTGCTTATTTCCAGTATACAACCAAATAGAATGAAACCCAAACTTGCAGTTAACAGCACAAATTCACAAATTCACGAATTCACAACCAATATATAACAAGAAGAAGGAGAAGAAGGAGCCTAAGCTATTGAACTACAATCTGTTATTGTTACTCAGACAATAAGATCAAAATCTGAATCTTATCCGATTACAAGGAGTAAAACAACTGAAACGCATAAATAATGATACTAGAATAAGGAGCAACTTCAGTTTACGCGTTTCGTGCTTTGATGGGGTAGGGGTGATTGGTCACGATGATTGAGAACGAGAACAACTAAAATTGCGATGGCAGTTGATTGGTCCTCAATGTTTCGACGAACAACAAATTAACACTCACTTCGACTGATTCAATCGCTAACGAGAGGGAGAGAGAGTTGTGCAGGTGAAATCGACGAACAATCGACGAATTCCGATGAAGCGATGATACATGAAGCGATGGGTGAAGCTCCATCGATTTCGAGCAGCTCTCAATTTCAACTATTTTGAGTTTGAGCAGGTCTCAATTCCGATGCTTGTTCTTCAGCCTGTGTTTGATCCGAGATTAAAGAAAAAAACAATCCAATATCTTAATAAAAGCATATGAAATCATTGGAGTAGGATTTTCCGACCAAACCGAGAATCCCAAACATCCTCTGAACATACGAATAAGAAAATAGAAGAAGAAGAATGAATGAATTGTTGATTTTGAGTTTGAGCAACTCTCAACTCCATTAAACTGTGTTTTTTCAATTGAGTATCCCACATCGTTGGTGGGATAAAAAACCAACGGCAAACATTCCTATAAAAAAAGTAGAACGCCTCACTGAAATTCAGATCCAACTATGTTGTGGGGCAGCGGTCTCTTTTAAGCCCAATTTTGGGTCCGATTTTGGATCCGACTTTTGGTCCGATTTAGTCCGAATTGGACCGGTTTTGACCGATATTGACTAAGGCCGATTTTTTTACCCTCTAACCCTTATTCGTAGGCGGTTGGAGGCCGCCAAGCGCCTAGGCGCCGATTAATCGTCCGCCTAGACTGCTTTTTACAACCATGATATATATATATATATATATATATATATATATATATATATATATATATATATATATATATATATATATATATATATATATAGGTACGGTGAAGATGCGTCTGACTAGAATACTAACAGATATTTGTGCAAATCGTTGAAATCCGTTATTTATTAAATAAATAACAATAGTTGTACTCGTTGACTAGATATATCGTTTTCGTTTATTGTAAATAATCCACTTGTATCATATTTGTCAAAGATGACCCAATATTATCGATATTGGCAAAAATGGCCTTTCTTTTTATAAAGTATCAAATAAGACCCATATTTGTTAAAACGTGTCATAAGTGGTTCAAAACTATGCGAATTGTTGAAAATGACCCATTTCTTCTAAAATGCTCATTTTAGACTTATAGTTAAGAAAATGTTCCAAAAAGGCCATTGTTTATCCTAAAATTCCATTTTTGGTCCTTTAGAAATTGACATGTTAAATAATTACTCAAATTTATCTCATGTTCCAAAATGATTCTTATATATATATATATATATATATATATATATATATATATATATATATATATATATATATATATATATATATATATATATATATATATATATATATATGGCCGAAAGTGGTCCCCCAAAATATTATTATTTCCATAATTTAACCACTACCAAAATATTTTGTCCAACAATTTGTTAAAGCAAATTTTGAAGCAATCCTTATGATTTTTGTGATAACAATTTGTGACTTATATCTTTGTAACACACTAGTTCTTGGTTCCATACACAATTTGTAAAATATGGTTCAAGCTCTTGATACATGCACAAGATTTCGAGTTCTTGGGCTAATTCATATGGAGTTTTCATAAGTTTAGCACATATAACTTAGCATACATGCATAACAAGCAAATATATCAAGATTTAAACAAGGCTTTGACTTGTATCCTCCCTCAAAACAATGAAAACTCAAAAATAGAGGTATAAAGCTCACCTTGGGTAGAATATAGTGTAGTTGAAGGGATGAGGTGAGAAATTGGAACCTAAAACACTTGATGTGTTGGATGAACTTCTAGAGGATTTTTGCTAGAATAAGGTTGTCAACACATAAATTTATGTGTGAGTAGAAGAATCACAATAACTAAATGTATGAACCATTTACTAGGCATGAATTACTTACCAAAAACTAGGAAGAATTGTGAAGAACATAGATCTTGGAACTAAGTCTTGAGTTCTTGGGAGAGTTCACAGAAGGTGAAATGAAGTTCTAGAATGATGAATGGGGTTTACGCCCCTTCATATGGGATAAGGAAATTGATAAGATGTTTTCTTGGTTTACGGTTGGGTAATGCATAGATTACTGAGATTTGCATTGGAAATTAGCCAATTACAGCTCACAATTATCGTAAACACCTTTGAAATTAAAAGGGTTCACGGTCTAAATGGGTTTTCACAAGGGTTTACGCTCAAAAAGGAATCCCCTAAGGGGTTTACGGCCAAAAAGGGGTCCACCAAGGGTGGTTTACGGCCTAAAGGTGGCCTAGGATGGTGTTTATGGTCAAGGCTTTAATGTTTGAGGTGGTTCACAGTCCACTTATGGTGTTTTGAGGTGGTTTACGGCCAAAGTGACTCCTTGGGAGTTTTTCACGGCCAAACATGTCCAAGAAGAAGGGTTTATGGTTTAAAGCTTGGTTCCTTAAGGCGTTCACGGCCATGGAAGCTTCCTAGGGAAGTGTTCATGGTCTTAATGTATAGGAACTTTAATATGTTTGTTTCGTTGTTTGTGTGATTCATATTTTACGGAAGTTCAATCATCACATTAATTTGCATGGCTTGTGGGAGTTTTAGGGTAACATAATTCTAAAAAATTTACATTACCATAACATAATAATAGTGTAGCTATAACTATTACATATACGGGACTCCTTTGGCTTGGTTTTTGGACTTGAAATTTCTAGTTGTGACATCATCCCCCCGTTAGAGGGAATGTCGTCCTGAAATTCTTTAGGAGTTATCCTTACGAATTAGCGAAAAGGTGAGGGTATTTTGGCATCATTTGGTCCTCGCGTTCACATGTGAATTTCGGTCCGCGCTTGGCATTCCATCTAACCTTCACAATAGGGATGCGGCTTTGTTTCGTGCGCTTAACTTCTCTATCCATAATCTCGACAAGGTGCTCAACGAATAGAAGGTTCTCGATCACTTTAATCTCATCTAGTGGAACTGTGAGGGTTTCGTCCGATAGACACTTCTTTAGGTTCGACACATGGAATACGGGGTGTACATTACTAAGTTCTGCGTGTAGTTGGAGTTTGTAGGCTAGCGGACCGATCCATGAAAAGATCTTGAATGGTCCGATGTATCGGTGATTTAGTTTACCTCTCTTTCCAAATCGTATCATTCCTTTCCAAGGGGAGACTTTTAATAGCACCTGATCCCCCACCTGGAATTCTGGAGGCTTTCGCCTTTTATCTGCATAGCTCTTTTGTCGGTCCCGTGATGCTTGGAGTCGTGCTCTGATTTGGACTATCTTTTCTGTTGTTTCTCGAATAATCTTGGGTCAAGTGAGTGTGCTATTGGGTATTTTCCCATTTACCAGATGGGTGTCTCCCACCTCAGCCCAACAGAGAGGCGATCTGCACTTCCGGCCATACAAGGCCTCAAAGGGAGCGACTCCTATACTCGTGTGGTAGCTGTTGTTGTATGAGAATTCGATTAGGGGCAGGTGAGTATTCCAAGCTTTCCCGAAGTCTATTACACATGCCCAGAGCATGTCTTCTAGAGTCTGAATGGTTCGTTCGTTTTGGCCATCAGTCTAAGGGTGGTAGGCAGTGTTCATATCTACTTGGGTTCCCAAAGCTTTCTGGAGCGACTACCAAAAACGAGAGGTGAATCTGCTATCTTTATCAGAGATAATAGATATGGGCACCCCATGGAGTCTCACTACGTCTTTCAGGTATATTCACGTTAGTCTTTCCATCTTGTACGTCTCCTTTATTGGCAGGAAATGGAAGGATTTTGTTAATCGGTCAACGATCACCCAGATAGCATCCAGACTGTCTGCCGTCTCGGGTAATTTGGTTATAAAATCCATTGTTATCCTTTCCCATTTCCTCTCGGGTATTTCGGGTTGCTGAAGTAGACCCGAGCGCTTTTGATATTCAACTTTTACTTTGGCATAAGTGAGACACTTGCCCACGTAAGTGGCAATCTCCGCTTTCATATTCGGACACCAATAATGTTGTTTGATATCCAGGTACATCTTATCGGAACTCGGATGGATAGAGTACCTCGTTTTGTGAGCCTCATTCATCACCACGTCTCGGAATCCACCGAACCTTGGTGTCCAGATCTGGTCCAATAGGTAATAGGCTCCATCTTCTTTGACCGTTAGATTCTTTTCCATTTCGCGCAATGCCTCATTGGCGACATTTTTTGGCTTCAAGGCTTCCCGCTGAGCCACCTTGATTTGTGAGGATAGATGGGAGTGGATAGTCATTGTTAGCGTCTTTACTCGGTGACCCGAGTACTCCTTTCAGCTTAAGGCATCGGCTACCACATTTGCCTTGCCTAGGTGGTACTTGGTTTCGCAATCATAGTCGTGTAACATCCGTATTTCCAGGTATCATAATTTAAGTATTTATGTTTGAGTTAAGAAGAGGGACTCGACGAGTTGACGCCTAAACTCGTCGAGTAGGATCGCGACTGATGACTCGGATTAATGATGGGACTCGACGAGTCGGTGATTCGACTCGACGAGTCCGCGCTGTGGAGTCCCATTGAGGAATAGACTTTAGATCTAGATCTTGAGAGGTCCAGAGAGTCCCAATCATCCAGCTTTATGCACTCCCATAAGAGTCTTGAGTCTAGGTTTCCATTTTAAGAGTTATTTCATCAAATAGAGCCATATGTGCCATGCATGAGCATAAAGATGGACCTTTACCTGACTTTTGGGTGTTACAAGGTCAGATCTATAAGCTAGAGAAACAGATTTGACCTCAGAAGGTCATTTGAGCATTGCCATGAAGGAAACTCGCCGAGTCCATGAGAGAACTCGACGAGTCGGATCGGGTTGCTCCGCGATTCGTGATCAGTGGTAACCCGTCGAGTGAAAGGTTAACTTGACGAGTCGAGTGATGCCTTAGGAGGATTCAGAGGACACGCATGGACTCACCGAGTCACCCGAGTGCACTCGACGAGTCTGGTCAAAGTTCGACCGTTGACTGGAGTTTACTTTCGTTGACTTTTAGGGTTTGGTCAACAAGTGGATATTTGGACCATTGGAGGGTTAAAATGGTCTTTTCCCCTTCTGTGAGATTATAGGAAGCGATTAGTCTAGCCTTTGAGAATCGTTGTTAATTAGAGGTAAATTACTTTATGTGATTAGGCGGAGGCTAGAGCAGTATTTCGAGTCCGAGACTTTCCGAGATTACCCGAGGTGAGTCTTCTCACTATACATTACCTAGAGTGGTATCCATGCGCAGACCGGAGGGTCTTATGTGTTATGTGTTTACTTGAGATTATGTGTGTTGTGATTTATGTATGCTATGTGATATTTAGACCGGACCGTAGGGTCCAACGATTTAGACCGGACCAGAAGGTCCAACGAGCTAGACCGGACCGGAGGGTCCAACGAGCTATGGGAGTGGAGGGTCCCGCTGAGACACATTCACCAGAGGGTCTTACCGAGTTATAGCCTCGAGTGGCTTATGTGCTGTATATGGTATTTTGGGGAACTCACTAAGCATTTATGCTTACCGTGTTATGTGATATGTGTTTCAGGTACTAGCGAGGATCGCGGGAAGGCGCTGGCATGATTTGTACACACTGATAGAAGATTTTGTATTTGAGATTTTGGGATATGTTTTACCGTGATAACATTTGATACGCCTGAGTTTTGAGATGATTTATATGAGATATGTTGTGTTTGAAAAATGAAAAATTGTTGAAAATTTACGTTTTTACAAGTCGTTTAGTAGTTCGACCCATCTCCGTTGTCTCATGTTCAATTCCTTTTGATTCAGAATGTGCTGGAGGCTCTTGTGGTCTGTGAAAATGGTGCACTTTGTACCATATAGGTAGTGCCCCCAAATCTTTTAGGCGAAGACCACAGCTCCCAGCTCGAGATCGTGGGTAGTGTATAAACTTCATGGGTCTTTAGTTGCCTAGATGCGTAAGCTATCACCTTTCCGCACTGCATAAGCACACAACCTAACCCTTGATTAGAAGCATCGCAGTATACTACGAAATCTTCCGTTCCCTCTGGCAAGGACAGCACTGGAGCACTGCAGAGGGCTTGTTTTAAGGCTTGGAAGGCAGCTTCTTGTTTGTCATTCCAATGGAAAGATACACCCTTCTAGGTGAGAGTGGTGAGAGGCTTGGCGATTTTGGAAAAATTCTGGATGAACCTTCGGTAATAACCAGCAAGGCCTAAAAATTATCGGATTTCGGTTGGTGTTCTTAAGGTTGCCCAGCCCTCAATAGCTTTGATCTTGGTGGGGTCCACATCTATTCCCTCTTCACTGACTGCATGTCCCAAGAATTTCACTCTACGAATCCAGAACTCGCATTTGGAGAACTTTGCATAAAGCTTCTGCGCTCTCAAAGTTCCTAAAATCTATCATAAGTGCTGGCTGTGCTCTTCCTCGCTCTTAGAGTAAACGAGTATATCATTGATGAAAACAATCATGAAGTTGTCGAGAAATGGCCGACAGACTCGGTTCATCAGGTCCATATAGGCTGCGGGGGCATTTGTGAGGCCAAAAGGCATGACTACGAATTCAAAATGCCCATAACGGGTTCGGAAAGCAGTCTTTGGGATATCCTCCTCTCGGACCCTTAGTTGGTGGTATCCGGACCTCATATCTATCTTGAAGAATTAGCTGGCTCCTTGGAGCTGATCGAATAGATCATCGATTCGAGGGAGTGGGTATCGATTCTTGACAGTAAGCTTATTTAACTCCCGATAATCGATGCACATTCTGAAAGATCCGTCTTTCTTCTTGACAAACAGGACCGAAGCTCCCCAGGGTGAAAATCTCGGCCTTATGAATCCTTTGTCGAGAAGTTTGCTTAGTTGGCTAGATAACTCTTGCATTTCGGCAGGAGCTAACCTGTAAGGTGATTTGGCGATTGGAGTGGCTCCATGTACAAGATCGATTAGGAACTTGACCTGACGCTCGGGGGTAATTCCTGGAAAATCCTCAGGAAATACGTCGGGAAAGTTACGTACTTCTGGAATATTGTTAATGTTTTTCTCCACCTTTGTTTTATCCACAACATGAGCAAGAAAGGCGTGATTCCTTTTATGCAAGCACTTTTGTGCTTGGATGCAAGAAGTGAGTCGGAGGTTTGTGACGGGTTTATCGCCATAAACTATTAGGGTTTCGTTGTTGGGAAGATGAAGGCGAACGGCCTTCTCGTGACACATAATTTCAGCATGGTGGGGGCTTAACCAATCCATGCCAACAATCACATCAAAGCTCCTAATGATAACAGGCATCAAATCGATTGGAAAGGAGTGATTATTTAATGCTAATGTGCACCCTACGTAGATATTGTTGGTTGATTCTGTTTTACCATTGGCCATTTCGACCGTAAAAGTTTCGTTCAATTTGTGGGGATTTTGATTAAGTAGGTGTTTGAATTCATGACTTATGAAGCTCCGCTCAGCACCACTATCAAATAAAATGCACGCATAAGAGTTGTTGAGGGGAAACGTACCGGTCACTACAGTTGGATCTTGCACTGCCACTCCTTGTCCCATGGCTAGGACCCTTCCTGTGTTCTGATTGTTGTTCTTGGGGTAGTTGCGTTTAAAATGGCCGATTTCTCCGCATCCGTAACATGCACGGCTGGCTCCGGCGTTGTTGTCATTAGGCTGCTTGTTTTGTTGTGCGGGCATCCTGCAATATCGGGCAGTGTGCCCTTTTCAATTGTAGTTGGTGCATTGGAAGTCCTTGCATGCCCCGAAGTGGTGGTAATTACACTTGTCACATTTAGGATTGGAACCCGCGTATGACTTGGCAGGCGCGGTTGTGGTTGCGGCTGGGGCGGGTGGAGCTGGTGTGGCTGGAGCGGTAATAGAATGGACTGTTACTGTTTGTGGTTTCTTGGACGGCCCTGAATTCTGTCACCCTTTTCGCTTGTTCTCCCAGTTCTTCTTGTTACCTCTTTCTTGTTTGTTTTCCCCCTCGGTCGCTTTGGTACTTTTCTTGTCGTTGTGATCATAAAGCTTCTTGGCTAGACGCTTTGCACTGTCATAGGTCTCGGGTTTCGAGGCAATCACATTACCTTGGATGGGAGGCGTTAATCCCCAAATGAATCTTTCAACTTTCTTTCCCTCATACATAATTATACCAGGACACAAAATAGCTAGTTCACTAAACCTCGAGATGTATGCGTCAATGTCCGAGTTCTGCACCGTAAGGTTCCACAATTCTTGCTCGAGTTTTTGTACCTCCCCTCGGGAACAGTACTCAATGATTAGCATCTCCTTGAGTTCTTCCCAGCACATGGCGTTTGCAACAGGGAGTGTCATAGCCTCAATGTGACCGTTCCACCATGACAATGTCTGGTTGATGAATCTACAGGCCGCAAATTTCACTTTACTCCCTTCCGGACATTCGCATATTTCGAATACCGACTCAACCTTTTCGATCCATCATTTCAAGGAGATGACTCCTCCAGTCCCGTCGAAAGTGCGGGGTCTTGCATTGGAAAATTCCTTGTAGGTACAGACCTTTACAGGCCCTTGATTCATCCCTTGGTGGGAGCTTCCCGTCCCTTGGCCATTCCCACCACCATTATTTCCGGTTTGAATATGGTCTAGAGCCGTTGTCACTGCAGCGGAAACTGCTACTTGGAAGGCTGCGGAGTTCATATCCGGCGATGGTGGTGTTGTATTGTTATTCTTACGGATTTGTCTCCTTGGCATCTTTCTGTCATGGAACAGAAGGACAATGAGTATATAATGATTTCGAATATCGCTAATTGTTTAGAGATCGTGGTGGTTTGCTTACGCAACCTAACAAATGATAGAAAAAATAGCAGATACATCTCAAATAAAACACAGAACCGTTTCATTAACGATAATTTCTTAGTACACGCATGAAAATTTACCTTCGAAAGGCATTCGGTACATAGAGGAAACAAAATCGTTTACTCCAGAAAATCCTATATTTTCTGATGTACAAAATAGTGGTCTTAAAACCCTAAGACTAGTGTGGGAAAAGCTTCGTTTAAAGTATCCAATCAATAGTTCTTTATAATCGAAAGTTGTAACTTGCGTAAATTTCTAAAAACATACTGTTATATTCTAAGTGAGTAGTTATAACCATACTAATATGACGGAGTGCCTGTCTAGATGTTCTTCAGGCGCCGGATTCGTTTAAGACATTTGTCACCCTAGACTGGCCGGTCTAGCTGTAGTGAACAGTGAAGGTGTGGGGTGTCAACCCTGTATAGATCTATACACAAATTCCCGCTCCCCCTCCAGGAGACTCTGGTTATAACTCTTACATGACTTTAAACGTACACTAATATATATATATATATATATATATATATATATATATATATATATATATATATATATATATATATATATATATATATATATATATATATATATATAGGTACAGTGAAGATGCGTCTAACTAGAATACTAACAGATATTTGTGCAAATCGTTGAAATCCGTTATATATTAAATAAATAACAATAGTTGTACTCGTTGACTAGATATATCGTTTTCGTTTATTGTAAATAATCCACTTGTATCATATTTGTCAAAGATGACCCAATATTATCGATATTGGCAAGCCCTTCCTTTTATAAAGTATCAAATAAGACCCATATTTGTCAAAAGGTGTCATAAGTGGTTCAAAACTATGTGAATTGTTTAAAATGGCTTATTTCTTCTAAAATGCTCATTTTAGACTTATAGTTAAGAAAATGTTCCAAAAAGGCCCTTGTTTATCCAAAAATTCCATTTTTGGTCCTTTAGAAATTGAGATGTTCAATAATTACTCAAATTTATCTCATGTTCCAAAATGATTCTTATATATATATATATATATATATATATATATATATATATATATATATATATATATATATATATATATATATATATGTATATATATATATATATATATATATATATATATATATGAAATTTCTTCTAAAATGCTCATTTTAGACTTATAGTTAAGAAAATGTTCCAAAAAGGCCCTTGTTTATCCAAAAATTCCATTTTTGGTCCTTTAGAAATTGAGATGTTCAATAATTACTCAAATTTATCTCATGTTCCAAAATGATTCTTATATATATATATATATATATATATATATATATATATATATATATATATATATATATATATATATATATATATATATATATATGGCCGAAAGTGGTCCCCCAAAATATTATTATTTCCATAATTTAACCACTACCAACATATTTTGTCCAACAATTTGTTTAAGCAAATTTTGAAGCAATCCTTATGATTTTTGTCATAACAATTTGTGACTTATATTTTTGTAACGCACTAGTTCTTGGTTCCATACACAATTTGTAAAATATGGTTCAAGCTCTTGAGACATGCACAATATTTCGAGTTCTTGGGCTAATTCATATGGGGTTTTCATAAGTTTAGCACATATAACTTAGTATACATGCATAACAAGCAAATACATAAAGATTTAAATAAGGCTTTGACTTGTATCCTCCCCCAAAACAATGAAAACTCAAAAATAGGGGTATGAAGCTCACCTTGGGTAGAAGATAGTGTAGTTGAAGGGATGAGGTGAGAAATTGGAGCCTAAAACACATGATGTGTTGGATGAACTTCTTGAGGATTTTTGCTAGGATAAGGTTGTCAACACATAAATTTATGAGTGAATAGAAGAATCACAATAACTAAATGTATGAACCATTTACTAGGCATGCATTACTTACCAAAAACTAGGAAGAATTGTGAAGAAAATGGATCTAGGAGCTAAGTCTTGAGTTCTTGGGAGAGTTCACAAAAGGTGAAATAAAGTTCTAGAATGAGGAATGGGGTTTACGCCCCTTCATATGTGATAAGGAAATTGACAAGATGTTTGCTTGGTTTACTGTTGGGTAATGCATAGATTACTGAGATTTGCATTGGAAATTAGCCAATTACAGCTCACAATTGTCGTAAACACCTTTGAAATTAAAAGGGTTCATGGTCTAAATGGGTTTTCACAAGGGTTTACGCTCAAAAAGGAATCCCCTAAGGGGTTTACGGCCAAAAAGGGGTCCACCAAGGGTGGTTTACGGCCTAAAGGTGGCCTAGGATGATGTTTCTGGTCAAGGCTTTAATGTTTGGGGTGGTTCACGGTCCATGTCACACCCCCAAACCAGAATGGCGGAAACATTCGGGGGTGGGTGACTTCACGTAGTATCATAACAGTTGAATATTGTAAAGAAAGTAAACACAACCATCATAAATATAATAAAAAACTTACATTGTTGCGTGTAATACATGTTTCAAAAGAATATTACAAATATGATGATTTAAAATGTTTTGATAATAGACGCCTTAGCGTTCCTTCTCCAAAAGCTGATGGTTACCTGTATTACTGATTCCCTGAGAAATACAAGTAGTTTTGAAAAAGTGTCAACAATTAAGTTGGTGAGTTCATAAGCGTTTTTGTACTGAAATTTGTATGTCCTTTAGTAAAAATAACTGAACGTGTTTTCCAGAAAATCCAATATTTTCTACATATAGTTTGAAGAAGTTCCAAAGGCTGGAGTGCAATAGTATCTTTCGTACTCAAATGGTGAAAGTGTATTTATACTCAAATAATGTATTTACTGAATGCATTCAAGAGTCTCATAAATCAAACTTATTTTAATACTTTCGTGTGAGTTTTATAACCATGCTATTGACCCAGACTGCCTGTAACAACGTTCTTCAGGCGTTGTAGTGTTATGACGTTTGTCACCCCAGACCTGCCGATCTAACTGTAGCTAACAGTTTTGGTGTGGGATTGTCAATCACGTATAGATCTATACACAAGTATCACGCTCTCCCTCCAAGAGATTATGGTTTATAATACAGGACTTGAAATGCGTACTTGTGAGTACGTTGAAGCTGAATGTCTCACAACACTTAGTATTAATAGATTTACGAAAGGAAAAGTCTATATTTCTTGTAGATGAAAGTATTTCATTTTACAGTGTTTATGTAAAGATGTAATGAATAACTCGTAAACTATACCCATTATAGTTTTTCGAAAGTGTGTTCCGTTTGATGATAAAAACTAGATGTAATACCAACTTTGCATGTAAAGGGTAGCGTTGGTATCAATGCTATTTAACATTTATAAAAATGTAGAAAAAGTATTTGAAAACGTATCTAACGATGCCTATTCTAGATGTGAGTTTATCTCGTGTTTCACTTGTATTCCCCCCCCCCCCTAAAACATGAAAAAGACGTGAAAATGTAGGGGTATGAACTCACCTGGAAAGTGTGATGATTCGAAGGAAACGATATTTTTCTCGGGCGGCACTTCGACCGGAAAGTGGTGTAATTCTCAGGAATCTCGGAGCTTCGGACCTTCGTCGGGACTGAGGTATGAAACCGGGAAGTCGGGATCGTCTCGGGATGCTAAACATGGAGTAAGAGTGAGGGAGAAAGAAGAAATGGGCAAGGAAAGTCGGAGGTCTCGCATGCTATTTATAGGAGAGAAAATTGGCCTCGTACGATGGGCGTACACCGAAGTACGCGGGGCGTACCCTCGTAAGCGGGGCGTACGTCAGCGATGACGTCACGGTCTCCGGTCTTTGGATGGGACGGAAGTAGAGCGTTAGGGGGGCGACGTGGCCAATCCGAGTCCATGCATCACGTACGTTGGGCGTACTCTGAAGTACGTGGGGCGTACTCCTTCGGATAAGCCTCGATGTGTGTGCCAAAAACTTCAAAAATGCGTAAATTTCGCATACGAGCTCCGTTTTTGACATTCTTTATATCCACACGTAGGTGAGAATATACTCTACAACTTTCATTTAGACTTCATCGGCTAATTTTGACTTTAATTTTTAATATTATATTTTAAATAAGCCGGGACAGGATAATTCCGTTAAAAATCCATAACTTCTTCATCCGATGTCCGTTTTCGTCTGTCTTTTTACCATTGTACTACTATTGTAGAGACCTTCAACTCTCGTTTAGGTTGCGTCGGCTAAAAATCGCTCGATCTTTATTTCGAGTTTTTAGCTGTCTACCGCTGTACAGAAACTTAGAAAAATTGTAACTTCCTCATACGCAGTCAGATTTGGGCGTTCTTTTTATGCATGCTCATGGTTTAACGTAATCTACGACTTTCGTTTAGATACCTAAGGCTAAAAAGTATTTTATTGAAGTTTCACTTTTTACGCTTAATAGTGTTTTACCGGGTGTGTCGTGGATTTTCGATTGGTCATAACTTCTTCGTTATAACTCGGATTTGAGTGTTCTTTATATTTTTGGAAACCTTGGCACGATATCTAACACTTTATGCATCCCAATTTAGATTTTAGACCACTTCATTTTTTACGCTAATTTCATTGATTCCAAATAGTTCATTATATTTTACTTTTTGAATGTTACATTGACTTGAAAAATATCGGGTTGTCACATCATCCCCCCGTTAGAGGGAACTTCGTCCCGAAATCTAATATAAGATAGAGTTCTAGGAAAAAGAGGCGGTTACTTTTGTTTCATCTGATCCTCGCGTTCCCAGGTGTATTCAGGTCCTCGTTTGGCGTTCCCACGGAACTTCACAATGGGTATACGGCTTTGTTTAGTTCTTTTAATTTCCCGATCCATGATCTCTACTGGCTCTTCTACGAATTGGAGATTCTCGTTGATTTCAATTTCGTCCAGAGGGATAACGAGGGTCTCATCGGACAAGCACTTCTTTAGGTTCGATACGTGAAAGGTAGGGTGCATGTTATTGAGTTCCTGCGGTAATCGAAGTTTGTATGCCACCGGGCCGATCCTGGCAAGGATCTCGAATGGTCTGATATACCTTGGGTTTAGTTTCCCACGCTTTCCGAAACGTATTAATCCCTTCCAGGGTGAGACTTTTAGTAGTACCCGGTCCCCAACCTGGAATTCCAAGGGTTTCCGTCTTTTATCCGCATAATTCTTTTGTCTGTCTCTTGAAGCCTTCAGTTGCTCTCGGATTTGAACAATCTTCTCCGTAGTTTCCCTTATGATTTCTGGTCCAGTGAGAGTGTTGTCGGTTGCTTGTCCTCTTGCTAGTTATCTGTCACCCACTTCAGCCCAACATAGAGGTGATCTGCACTTACGGCCGTAGAGGGATTTGAATGGGCCAACCTTGATGCTAGTGTGATAGCTATTGTTGTACGAGAACTCGACCAATGGTAAATGGGTGTCCCATGCCTTACCAAAATCGATCACACAAGCTCTTAGCATATCTTCTAAGGTTTGTATGGTTCTCTCACTCTGGCCGTCGGTCTGTAGGTGATAAGCGGTACTCATGTCTAACCTTGTTCCTAGAGATTTTTGTAGCGACTGCCAGAACCTCGAGGTGAATCTACTATCTCGGTCCGAGATAATGGATATTGGTACACCATGCAGTCGTACAATCTCTCTAATGTATGTTCTGGTTAGCTTTTCCAGTTTATCCGTTTCTTTGATTGGTAGGAAGTGCGTGGATTTGGTTAACCTGTCGACGATCACCCAGATGGTGTCGAGTCCGCTTGTCGTCTTGGGTAACTTGGTTATGAAGTCCATGGTTATCCGCTCCCACTTCCACTCGGGTATTTCCGGTTGTTGCAACAATCCCGAGGGCTGTTGGTATTCCACCTTGACTTTGGCGCAAGTCAAACATTTGCCTACATAGGTAGCAATTCCGGCTTTCATGTTCGGCCACCAATACAGTTTCTTGAGGTCCAGATACACCTTATCTGAACCGGGATGTATGGAGTATCGTGTCTTATGGGCTTCATCCATGACCACATCTCTAAATCCGCCAAACTTCGGCGTCCAGATCCGATTCGCGAAGTAGTGAACCCCGTCATCCTTGACTTCAAGGTTCTTATACATCCCTCTTAAAGCTTCATTCACCACATTTTCGGATTTCAAGGCTTCTATTTGAGCTTCCTTGATTTGCGCGGATAGGTGTGAATGGATCGTCATTGTTAAGGATTTCACTCGGCGGCCCGACTATTCTTTTCGGCTGAGTGCATCAGCTACTACATTAGCTTTCCCGGGATGATAACGAATTTCTCATTCATAATTGTTTAGTAGTTCTACACACCGTCTTTGTCTCATGTTGAGTTCCTTTTGATTGAGGATGTGTTGAAGGCTTTTATGATCGGTAAAGATTGTACATTTCGTGTCATAGAGATAGTGCCTCCAGATCTTTAGAGCGAAAACAACTGCTCCTAGTTCGAGATCGTGCGTGGTATAATTGACCTCATGCGTCTTGAGTTGTCTCGAGGCGTATGCGATGACCTTCCCTCGTTGCATCAGGACACATCCAAGTCCCTGGTTTGACGCATCACAGTAGACCACGAAGTCTTCTGTTCCTTCTGGCAAAGATAATATAGGTGCGCTGCATAAGGCTCGCTTTAGTGTTTGGAATACAACGTTTTGTTTTTCTCCCTAGATGAAGGTTACACCCATCTGAGTCAGGGTGGTAAGTGGCTTAGCAATCTTTGAGAAGTTTTGTATGAACCTCCGGTAATACCCGGCAAGGCCCAAGAATTGTCGGATTTCCGTTAAAGTCCTTGGAGTTGTCCAGTTCTCGATTGCCTTGATTTTGGAAGGGTCCACGTGTATCCCCTCCTTGCTAACCACGTGACCTAGGAAATCTACTTTCCGAATCCAAAATTCGCACTTTGAGAATTTTGCGTAAAGCTTCTCTGTCCTTAATGTTTCCAAGACCTGTCGGAGGTGTTGGCTATGTTCCTCCTTGCTCCTTGAATAGATGAGTATATCATCTATGAATACGATCACAAATTTGTTCAGGAAAGGACGACATACTCGGTTCATCAAGTCCATGAACACTGCCGGTTCATTTGTCAATCCAAAGGGCATCACTACAAACTCGTAGTGACCATAGCGAGTTCGGAATGCCGTTTTGGGAATGTCTCCTTCCAGGACTCGCAGCTGGTGATACCCAGATCTTAAATCGATCTTTGAGAAGTAGCTCGCTCCTTGTAGTTGGTCGAACAGATCGTCTATGCGCGGTAAGGGATATCAGTTCTTGATCGTAAGTTTGTTCAGTTCCCGGTAATCGATGCACATGCGAAAAGATCCGTCCTTCTTCTTTACGAACAGGACCGGTGCTCCCCATGGTGAGAAGCTCGGTCTAATGAACCCTTTGCTTAGCAGCTCGTTCAGCTGGCTGGATAATTCCTGCATTTCTGCCGGTGCTAGACGGTACGACGATTTTGCTACTGGGGTAGCTCCGGGAATCAAGTCGATCCTGAACTCGATTTGACGTTCTGGTGGGACTCCTGGAAGATCTTCAGGGAAAATGTCGGGGAAATTGCAGACTTCCGGAATGTCTTTAATGTCTTTCACTTCTCTTTTCTTGTCTACCATATGGGCTAGGAAGGCACGATATTCTTTGCGAAGGTATTTTTGGGCTTTGACGCAAGAGATGATTTGTAAATTGGTACGGGGTTTATCCCCATAAATGATAAGAGTTTTGTCGCTTGGCAGATTAAGGCGAAGGACCCTTTCGTGACAAAGTATATCGGCATGGTGAAGGCTTAACCAGTCCATACCGATGATGACATCAAAACTACTTATAGTAATCGGCATAAGATCGTTTTGGAATGAGTGTTCATTTAAATTTAACGTACAGCCTATGTACATATCGTTTGTGCTTTCCGTTTTACCGTTTGCCATTTCTACTGTGAATATTTTATTGAGTGCTTGGGGTTTTTGATTAAGTAAGGGTTTGAATTTATGACTCGCGAAACTTCTCTCCGCACCACAGTCAAAGAGTATGCATGCATAAATGTTGTTGAGGAGAAACGTACCCGTAACCACTGTGGGATCGACTATTGCCTCATTCTGCCCTATTGCAAGCACTCTTCCTACACCGCCAGCATTCTTTGCCTTAGGGAAATCCCTCTTGTAGTGCCCAGTTTCCCCACACCCATAACATGCCTGGCTCACTCCAGCACCAGGAACTTGGGTGATTGGTGGCGCCGGTGCCCTACAGAAACGGGCAGTATGCCCTTTCATGCCGCAATTTTTACAGTGCATCTCCCGGCAATTCCCGTTGTGATGGTAATTGCATTTGTTGCACTTTGGTAGGTTCCCAGCATATTGTTTTACCGGCGTAGGGGTAACAGGGACAGCAGTGGGGCAGTAGCAGCATGGACCGCCACTATTTGTTTCTTTGAAGGTTCTTGCGAAGTTTGACCTTTCCTTTTGTTCCAAAACTTCTTGTTGTTGTTGTTGTTGGCATTGCTGTTATTGTTGTTGCTTCCTTTGGTTGGTTCCAGGACGATGGTCGTGACATCTTGGCAGACCCCATGATCGACGAGGGATTGTGCCTGTTGTTTGGCACTGTTGAACGTCGTGGGTTTGGAAGCTAGCACACTTCCTCGAAGCTGGGGCGACAGCCCCCAAATATACCTTTCCACCTTCTTGCTTTCTAGGGCCATCATCCCTGGCCAAAGTATTGTCAAATCACTGAACCTATTCGTATAGGTTGTGATGTCTGAGCCCACCATAGTCAATTCCCAAATTTCCTGTTCAAGTTTCTGGATCTCGCCCCTTGGGCAGTACTCTCGCAGTAGCATTTGCTTCAGGTTCTCCCAACCCATGGAGTTTGCCACCACCAGAGTTAGTGACTTGACGTGGCCATTCCACCACGTTAGGGCTCGTTCGGAGAAAGTACAGGCGGCAAATTTTACTTTTCTTTCTTCGGGGCATGAGCATATCTCGAACACAGCTTCCGTTTTCTCTATCCATTAGGATAGAGCCATCACTCCCCCAGTTCCATTAAAGGGGATGGGTTTGCTGTTGGAGAAGTCCTTATAGGTACATTCCCCGGAGAGACCTTGGTTTTGGCCATTAGTAGAGCTATTTATTCCTCCTCCTGATCCATTGTTACTCATTTGTGCCATTGCTGCGGTTACGGCAGCTGTTAGCTGTTACAGCAGCCTGAAAGGTAGCAGCATCCATTGATGGAGGGGGTGGTGGAGGTGGTGTTGGTGCTCCTGTATTATTGAAGCGTCGAAGATTTCTTCTTGTTGGCATGATTCTGCCACAAGTTAAGAGACGAATTCTTGATAAGTCATTAGAAATGATTATGGAAGGTTTTAGTATTATAAGTTTTAGTTCTGAACATTTCTGGTTTTTGCATGATAATGGAAACTTTCAAAAATAAGTGTATGATTCTTTTAAGAATTAAATGGAATACTCAAGGAAATAATAAATGCGTGTCAATTTCATTGATATTAGTATATGATACAACGATCAGGAAAATTTGACCTTTTATAGGTCTAGGGTACATCAATGAAAATGGGAAAATTTGACAGCATTCCGGCCTCCGAATTGTGTACTCACAATCCGTCGGGTTTACATTTATACAAGAAAAGGTAACACCAACACTTAGCCGATAGGTATAAATATAGCGCCAGAAGCACGCGCTCTACTCCGAGCGGGTAGCACATTTTGGACCATGGTATGTGGTTGTGGATGCCTTAGCTCGGGCTACTTGACGTTCAGCCTCGATGATACGCCTCTCCATTGCGGCTTGGTTCTTACGGAACTCCCTTACTTCGGCTCTAGCAGCAGTAATGTCTTTCTGAAGGGAAAAGGTGTGCTCTATTGTCCGCTCATGTTCTTCGTCCAGACGACGAAGACGTACTGCAGTGACAGCAGCGGTGGCCCCAATGTCCAAGAGTTGGCTGACATTTGCTCTTGCTTGCTCGCCTTGGTTGGCAATGCGACGAACCATGACAGGGAGTTCTCTGTCAGCCGAACCCCCGTTGCTGAGGTTATAAAAGCCTCGTGCCATGTCGTAGGGTGGGCGTTGCCCTCGTTCCCTGCTCCATCGCTTCAGATCCACATCCCAGCGGGGCGCCGGGCCCTGAAAGTTCCTTTGGGGATTTGCTGCTCCTCGGGGAGGATTGTAGATCTCGGGTTCCGAGTCAGTGCTCCCACCATCTCCTTCCTCTTCTGACTCTTCATTTAGGTCTTCCTCGGGATCCTCTTCGGAATCCTCTTCTGGCTCCTCCTCGGGAATCTCTTCGGGATCTTCCTCTGGGTCCTCTTCAATCCAGCCTCCATTACCCTGGTTAGGGTAGTAGGGATCCCCGGGAATGTGAAATCCTGCCATTTTGTCTAGTCGAGAAATAGAGGTAAGAGAATTTTTATAAAAACTTGGGAGTAAAAAGGTAATTTTTGATAAATATTTATTTGACGATTTCCTAAATTTAACTAAATATCGAGGTTCGCACGATTACTATAGCTCTTATGGTTTAATAAAATACTCCTATAGTATTTCAAATTTGTAAGTTTGATTCTAGTATTTTCTTTGGTAAGTTTTCGACTTGTTGCTCACTACGACCATTCCTCGACATACGTTGGTCACATCCAGGATAAATATAGTTGATCAGGCTATATTTATTCTCGATTTGATTACATACCCCGAGGCCTAGTCGTAGTGTCTCAACTTGCCTTAATACTTTTTATAAAATCTTTTCTATGATACGAGACCGATGCATGCGTGTATTTATACTTTTATATATATATATATATATATATATATATATATATATATATATATATATATATATATATATATATATATATCATTTTAATTTATTAAAAGTATCGTTTATGAAAACGTTTTGTCAGAGGGTTTTTGGTCCCTTTGCATTTGTAGTTTGTATATCTTATGTGGTTCGATATACTTAGTTCACTATAAACAATGCTCTGATACCAATCTGTCACACCCCCAAACCAGAATGGTGGAAACATTCGGGGGGTGGGTGACTTCACGTAGTATCATAACAGTTGAATATTGTAAAGAAAGTAAACACATCCATCATAAACATAATAAAAAACTTACATTCGGGGGTATGTCCTTTAGTAAAAATAATTGAACATGTTTTCCAGAAAATCCAATATTTTCTACATATAGTTTGAAAAAGTTCCAAAGGCTGGAGTGCAATAGTAGCTTTCGTGCTCAAATGGTGAAAGTGTATTTATACTCAAATAATGTATTTACTGAATGCATTCAAGAGTCTCGTAAATCAAACTTATTTTAATACTTCCGTGTGAGTTTTATAACCATGCTATTGACCCAGACTGCCTGTAACAACGTTCTTCAGGCGTTGTAGTGTTATGACGTTTGTCACCCCAGACCTGCCGGTCTAACTGTAGCTAACAGTTTAGGTGCGGGATTGTCAATCCCGTATAGATCTATAAACAAGTATCACGCTCTCCCTCCAAGAGATTATGGTTTATAATACAGGACTTGAAATGCGTACTTGTGAGTACGTTGAAGCTGAATGTCTCACAAAACTTAGTATTAATAGATTTACGAAAAGAAAAGTCTATATTTCTTGTAGATGAAAGTATTTCATTTTACAGTGATTATGTAAAGATGTAATGAATAACTCGTAAACTATACCCATTATAGTTTTTCGAAAGTGTGTTCCGTTTCGTGTTAAAAACAAGATGTAATACCAACTTTTCATGTAAAGGGTAGCGTTGGTATCAATGCTATTTAACATTTATAAAAATGTAGATAAAGTATTTGAAAACGTATCTAACGATGCGTATTCTAGATGTGAGTTTATCTCGTGTTTCACTTGTATTTCCCCCCCTAAAACATGAAAAAGACGTGAAAATGTAGGGGTATGAACTCACCTGGAAAGTGTGATGATTCGAAGGAAGCGAGATTTTTCTCGGGCGGCACTTCGACCGGAAAGTGGTGTAATTCTCGGGAATCTCGGAGCTTCGGACCTTCGTCGGGACTGAGGTATAAAACCGGGAAGTCGGGATCGTCTCGGGATGCTAAACGTGGAGTAAGAGTGAGAGAGAAAGAGGAAATGGGCAAGGAAAGTCGGAGGTCTCGCATGCTATTTATAGGAGAGAAAACTGGCCTCGTACGCTGGGCGTACACCGAAGTACGCGGGGCGTACCTCGTACGCTGGGCGTACCCTCGTACGCGGGGCGTACGTCAGCGATGACGTCACGGTCTCCGGTCTTTGGATGGGACGGCAGTAGAGCGGTAGGGGGTGATGTGGCCGATCCGATTCCATGCATCTCATACGCTGGGCGTACTCCGAAGTACGCGGGGCGTACTCCTTCGGATAAGCGTCGATGTGTGTGCCAAAAACTTCAAAAACGTGTAACTTTCGCATACGAGCTCCGTTTTTGACGTTCTTTATATCCACGCATAGGTGAAAATATACTCTACAACTTTCATTTAGACTTCGTCGGCTAATTTTGAATTTAATTTTTAATATTATATTTTAAATAGGCCGGGACAGGATAATTCCGTTAAAAATCCATAACTTCTTCATCCGATGTCCGTTTTCGTCTGTCTTTTTACCATTGTACTACTATTGTAGAGACCTTCAACTCTTGTTTAGGTTGCGTCGGCTAAAAATCGCTCGATCTTTATTTCGAGTTTTTAGCTGTCTACCGTTGTTCCGAAACTTAGAAAAATCGTAACTTCCTCATACGAAGTCAGATTTGGGCGTTCTTTTTATGCATGCTCACGGTTTAACGTAATCTACGACTTTCGTTTAGATACCTAAGGCTAAAAAGTATTTTATTGAAGTTTCACTTTTTACGCTTAACAGTGTTTTACCGGGTGTGTCGTGGATTTTCGATTGGTCATAACTTGTTCGTTATAACTCGTATTTCAGTGTTCTTTATATTTTTGGAAACCTTGGCACGATATCTAACACTTTATGCATCCCAATTTAGATTTTAGACCACTTCATTTTTTACGCTAATTTCATTGATTCCAAATAGTTCATTATATTTGACTTTTTGAATGTTACATTGACTTGAAAAATATCGGGTTGTCACAGTCCACTTATGGTGTTTTGAGGTGGTTTATGGCCAAAGTGACTCCTTGGGAGTTGTTCACCGCCAAAAAGATAATGCCTCCATATCGGGTTCACTAAAGACTCTTATGATCAGTGAAAAGTTTGCATTTTGTGCCATAAAGATAATGCCTCCATATCTTTAGGGCGAATACTACCATTGCCAACTCCAGATCATGAGTGTGGTAGTTCTTTTCATGTTCTTTCAATTGTCTCGATGCATATGCTATCACCTTATCCTTTTGGGTCAGAACACAACCTAACCCAACTCCAGATGCATCGCTATAAACTGCGAAGTCTTCAACTCCTTTAGGTAAATAAAGAATCAGTGCTTCACACAATTTATTCTTTAACTTCTCATATGCTTCCTTATGCTTCTCATTCCAAGTATAAGTAGCTCCTTTGTGAGTCAGACCTATCAATGGAGCAGCTATCAAAGAAAAACCTTGGATAAATCTTTGGTAATATCCAGCTAATCCCAGAAAGCTTCGGATCTTCATGGGACTCTTTGTTTGTTCCCACTTTATTATAGCTTCAATCTTAGCTGGTTCAACCATAATCCCTTATTGGTTAACCACATGACCCAAAAATTGGACTTCTTGAATCCAAAAATCACATTTAGAGAACTTTGCATACAGCTTCTCCTTTTTCAGAACTTCTAACACTTCTCGCAGATGCTTGTCATGCTCCTTCTTGCTTTTTGAATAAATCAAAATATCATCTATGAACACTATCACATATTTATGAAGGAATGGTTTACAAGCCCTGTTCATCAAATCCATGAATGCTGCTGGAGCATTGGTTAGTCCAAACGACATAACCAAGAACCCGTAGTGTCCATATCTTGTTTTGAATGCAGTCTTCTCAATATCCTGCTCTCTTACCTTTAGCTGATGATATCCTGGCCTAAGATCAATCTTCGAGAAATAGCTCGAACCTTGCAGTTGATCGAACAGGTCATCAGTCCTTGGTAACGGGTACTTTTTCTTTATTGTTGCCTTGTTCAGCTCTCTGTAATCTATGCACATTCTCATGCTCCCATCTTTCTTCTTTACGAATAACACCGGAGCTCCCCAGGGTGATCAACTAGGTCTAATGAAACCCTTGTCCAACAACTCCTGAAGTTGCGTCATAAGCTCCTTCATCTTCATCAGTGTGACAACCCAGAAAATTTTTGCTTTTAAAACTCAGTCAATTAACTCAAATGAGTGTCAGACTCATTGGTAATGAGTTCTAGCCTGTTTAAAGGTCATTCTAAGGAGTTTTAAGCCTAGTACACTTAAGGAATGAGTGTTAGAATGTACCTGCTACAGACACTGTACAAAGAATCAAGCCTTAACCTCTTCAAAAAGAGTTCACAGCCACGACACTTGAGTTTACGGCCGTAAACTCAAGGTGGGTCGTAAACTCCCCCTTATAGGCTCATATTCTTCATCTTCCTTCATTATCTCATTTCCAACTCAAGAACACCCCATTTCTCTCTCAACTATCATCACGATTTTCATCCCAAATCATCAAAAGTGTAAGTGTTCTTTCCTTGATTTGTTGTTACACTTCATCTCCTAGTTACCCTCTTTGATTTCATCCATGGAAATCATTCTTTTCTTAGATCTTCAAGTTTCACCAAGAACACCAAGAACACACACTAGTGTTCTTGGCCAAAACCAACCATTTCAAGCTTCTATATCGTAAGTACTCTTCCCTATACTTCATATCTAGTTAGGAATCATGCTTAGAGACTTGAAAACATCACAAACACAAGATCAAAAGGAGTTTACGGCCAAGCCATCTCCCATGGCCGTAAACCCCTTTAAGGGTGCCATTTTGGCCATGAACCCTCCTAGATGCAAGGCTTGTGACCTAGAACCCTTCATTGATGAGAATAGGACCTTAAAATACTCTCAAATGCATAAATGATCATGAGTTTACGGCTGTAAACTCCTTAGGGCCGTAAACTCATCAAAAGCCTTCAATGAGTTGGTCTTTTTCATACTAGTGTAGAGAAAAAGTCCCTAAAACTTCCCTAGCCTTCAAACCTACACTTATGCATGGTTGACCATGAGTTTACGGCCGTAAACTCCCTTTGGCCGTAAACCCATGGTAGTAAACTCATGATATTGCCATTCTACTTCCCTTTGATGAATCACATGTGATTCCAACACTTGGTCAAAGTGTTTCCTAGTCCCGGAAGGTGTTTCCTTTCATATAGTTGCTTATAAACACTATATTCATGCCAATATGTGTCATTATATGGCATTTAGGACTTGTTTTGTCTCGGGACTTCATTCGTGGAACTTCTCATCCTTACACGCATATCCGTTGAATCACCCACATCAGGTGAGTTCATACCCCGTAATGAATCTTTTAACTGTTTTAAATGTTTTAAGGGGGGGATACAAGTTGAACACAATGATAATTGTGTAATTGTTTGTAATAAATATCTTTCAAAATGTTACTTATGTCATTTATAAGTTGTCAAAACATTTCAAAAACTCTTTTAAAAGTTATGTTACTTTATAGTTTAACAAAACTCCGTTTTAAAGATATCAACATAACTTTGTAGAAAATGAGTCTTTACAACAACAGTACAAGTAAATTACTAGTAAACTATAAGGGGTATAGTTTAGGGGTTCAGTTCATGCTAGATACAAGAGTAGATACTATGATGAGAAACAAACAATAACATACATAAAGAGATACTATTATGAGAAACAAACAATAACATACAGAGAGAATACTATGATGAGAAACAAACAATACCATACAGAACAAACAAACTAGGTTGCTATAGCATGAGAACATACAGGATCTAATTATACCAATGAATCACTAACTCATTGTTTTAAACAAAAGGTGATAGTTATATTGGGTATACATGATCATATAACTTGAATATGAATTACACGGCTTGCAAGAATTTGTAGAGGTGGCGTTTGGTTCCCTTAATCTCTAGACAGGGAGAGCGTTTAGTAGGGGTACTAGCCTTCACATTATGACCATAATGAAACAAACATGTTTTAGGTCATCAGTACATCCGCATGTCATTATAAACGACAACTGTGTACTTACATTTCCCATTACTTTCATAAAGTGACAATACCACTTGAAAGACAAATGAAAACTATTTTCGAGTTAAGATAGTTATAAACTAGGGAAAACTTACCTTTTTACAAACGACAAACAGAACAGTCGAGTCTAGCACATAACAGTAGATGCCTTGGTAGAAGGCTACGTTTAATAGAAAGGACCATAATGCTAACCTTATGATTCCTTAATGTATATATATATATATATATATATATATATATATATATATATATATATATATATATATACCAATAGGATCCGACAGGTAATAGGATGTGTGCTCTCCGCTTCATTTCCTGTTCCTTGTTTGGTTGTGGGCTTGGAACGAATTCACCCAATCTATTTTCTATTCGATTCTAGATATATATATATGCTTAGTATACATTAAGTCATCATAAGGGTACCAGGTATGGGTCATGTCATAGGACACAGAGTCAAAGCACAGTTTTTCTACTAACAAAACATACTTTCCAAATCAGAACTTTTGGTACACAAAACTAGAAACTTGACCAGTAAAGGGTTTAATCTATTTTATTAAACCAGTAAAACTTAAAGGACCTTAGGTGATTAACTCTATAATACTTTAGTTTATACATCATGGTTATATATCATTAATACCCAATAGGTAGTTGGATGTGTGCTTTCCGCCTTACTTCCTGTTCCTTGTTTGGTTGTGGGCTTAGGGCAGATTCACCCAGTTAACTTTCTATCCGATATTAGATCATATATATCCAATATAAACTAAGTTATTATAAAAGTAGTCACTGTGGTCACCATTTTATTATAAGACATAAGGGTTTTCTTAAAGAATCTTTTCATTAAATATAAAGGAACCATTACAATTAACTCCATGAGTAACAAGTGAATACACCAGGGTTATATACAACAATGATCTAACAACCAATGGCATGTGTGCTATCTGCCTTAATTTCTATTCCTTGTTTGGTTGTGAGCTTAGGGCAGATGTGCACAGTCGATTGTTTGTTTACTCTGAGTCTTATATAACTTGTATTCATTTAGTACGCATAGAAAGGATTGTAGAGTCATTTTTACTTATCTTTCATTAAAGTAGGAAATATAGGATTTTCTAGAGGAACAGGCGAACTTTTCTAGACTGAACTTACAACGTACTACATTTTCCAACTACATGTTACAACAACTTTCTACAACTTACTTACATCACTAAAATCTTATGAACTCACCAGCTTAATTGCTGATTGTAACGCCCGTAGATCTGGGCTAGTCAATTTAGAGATAATAGGGGGTCGAAAATGACTTTTTGACAAAAGATTATTTAGAATAAATAATCTTAAACAAGTTGTAGAATATGTCTCAAGGGTTCCGTACATATAAAGAACGCATAAATCCGAGTTATAACGAAGAAGTTATAACCCGTCGAAGTTTCGCGACGGAACCGACACGGCACCAGGAAGCGTAAATAGCGAATTTGCGATAAAGGACCTTTTGACCTTAGTAATCTAAACTAAAGTCCTAGAATATGTTAAACCAAGAACATCCATAAAAAGAACGCCCAAATCTGACTTCGTATGAGGAAGTTATGATTTTTCTAAGATTCGGCTTAGCAGTGCATGTCCCGAAACTTGAATTTTAGTTCGAGCGGTTTTTGGCTTACGCGACCTAAATGAGAGTTGAATATCTCATTAATAGGAACTCAACGGTAAAAAGACAAACGAAAACAGAGTCCGTATGAAGGAGTTACGAATTCTTCGCGATCATTTAACAGTCTAATCTCCTCCTACTGTTAAATTTAAGATCGGTCGAGAATTAGCCGACGGAGTCTAAATGAAAGTTTTAGATCTTGTTTTTACCTACGCGTGGATATAAAGAATGTCGAGATTAGAGCTCGTATGTTAAAGATATGGACGAAACTTGGTCCCTACTCTTCGAGCGCGATAAATTCGATACAGTTTTGTAAATCTGAGATAGAATGAGAATTAGCTGACGGCGTCTAAATGAAAGTTGTAGTACTCGTAAATACCAACGTGTGGATATAAAGAACGTCAAAAATGGAGTTCGTATGAACGAGTTACAAATTATAATAGCATATTTACGTATTAAAATAAAGTATAAATCATATATACGTACACATATATATATACAAATGTATATATCATTAGAAAGGTATCGACGATGCGGTTATTATAAGACTAGTGTTCAGTACTTTCGACATTAGTTTAGTACAAATATCGTTAAATCTATTTAAAATAGTATTATGAAGGGGTGTTTAGTCGTTTATATAACTATAAGGTCATTAAGTAATTATGGAGGGTAGTTTTTGTAAATTCAATTACTATAAATAAGAGGCTTGGGCTCTCATGTTTGTTGCACTATTCTCTTGATTCAAGAGTCTTTCTCTTCTTATCCTCCGAGCATTTCGGTCCCTCGTGATTCGACTTCTCTTTCTGTAGTTTTAGTATAGTAAGGTGAGCGCTGAAGCGCTGCACGAATCTTTCTTAGAAAGATTCAGCGACGAAGTTCTGCCCCTGCAGAGCCCGACTCCTAACTAAAACCCCCTTGAAAGTAAGTTATGCTTACCTATTTTAATATAGCTTATGTTAAAAATTAGCATTGTTATTATGAACTTATAATAAATATTTAAGCTATTATTATGACTTATATAAGTGTCGTTATAATATCTTTTTAACTACTCGCGGTACGGGGAATCTGGTTCAAAGGGCCGCATAGGGTTGTTGGATTTCAGAAGTGCTATATGCCAAAATGGTCCTGCCCTCCGGTGTTTTATGTCTGGCCCCTGTCTGTACATAGTGGTTGGAAAGTATTGTTTAAACGCTTATATAATAATAATAATAATAATAATAATAATAATAATAATAATAATAATAATAATAATAATAATAATAATAATAATAAGACTAATAATTAGTCACGGTAAATATTAGACTAAAATCTAGTGGTAATAATACTAGGTTTCGTCGAAGGAAATTATTTTAAAGTAAACGAAGCGCTGTCCGAGAACCGAGTCACCACCTTATCAAGTGAGTGCATAGTTACTTTCATCTTACACATATATATGAAGTATTTTATATAGACTACGTGCTATGTGTGCATATTATCTGAGTACTTGCTGTCTATGCTGGATGAACGATTTTATACATGTTTTAAATGATTTAAACTGTATATATATATATCTACGATAATATGTTGGGTAAAATATGGGTAAATGTAATAGATGGAATATGAGTTGGATGATGAGTTGAGAGGTGTTATAGACCACGAGGTGAGTGTGAGAGGTGGACAATGTGAGAAGCCTTTCCCAAATGATGGCCCCGTCATCTAGCAGAGTATGGATGACAACCACGGACTATTCTAGACAGTCCAGTGGAACACTAGCAGGCTCGCAACCTGTAGGTGTTGTGAACGATGTGTTCACCCGGAGTACTCTAAACTCTGGCGATCATGTAGACTTGGTGCCTAAACCATGGCGATCATGCAGACTTGGTGCCAAAACCCTGGCGACCATGCGGACTTAGTGCCTGTTGTATAAACCCTGGCGACTATGCAGACTTAGTGCCAAAACCCTAGTGACTATGCGGACTTAGTGCCTGTTGTATAAACCCTGGCGACTATGCAGACTTAGTGCCTAAACCCTGGCGACTATGCCGACATAGTGCCTGTTGTATAAATCCTGGCGACTATGCAGACTTAGTGCCTAAATCCCGGTGACGACGGACTTCGTGCCGATTCCTTAGGATGATCCTTAGGAATGAATGAGGAATAGTTGATTCTTAGGGTAGATCCTTAAGAGTAAAGAAGATAATGGGGATGGGTAATTGGGTTGAGTGTTTGATGTTTAAACATAATAATTATATTATTGTGGGTTGAAAACCCTATGTACTCACCAGGTTTCCCAACCTGACCCACTCCAGCTTATTTCTATCACAGGTGTCGATATGAAGTTACATTACACTGAGAGATTAAAGAGGTGTAGATCACTAGTGATAATGAATGTAAGTTCTGTTTATGCTTATGTTTCTGTATTGACGATAACATCCCAAATGTTTTAAAATGAATAAAAATACATTTCTTTGGAAATGCTTTGATAACGTATTTATCGTGTTTTACTGGGAACAAATTCCGCAACATTTTTATTAAAAGAAGTACTCTGATTTTTATAAAGCATAAACAAAAATCGGTCTTTTCTGGCCGTGAAAATGGGGATGTCACAGTTGGTATCAGAGCATTAGTTTAAGCGAACTAGGAATATGGATTTATTTCTAGACTTAAACTTAGAATGCTAAGCAATGATCGTGAGGAGTGTGTCTAATAAAATTTAGGTAATACACCAGAATAGACACAAGCACTAGCTAATTTAGGGAAAATGCCTAACATGCTTTTATGTGCTAAATGATTTATGATGCTATCGTATGATCGGATCTATGGTCTGTTGCCGACTGGATCTGGAAATTTTATGTGTTCCGATTTCTAAACGTTTAATTATGGTATTAGAACTTGCATGTAACTTTTCGGAGTAATAAGGAGTATTACACGTCTAAATCTTTTTTATCTATATTCTCGTCTTGATGCGCTGGACGCATGCTTCCGTGAATGTAACGCCATGGTGAAGGCTCGTAGAATATTGAGTAAACGAAGGAAACGAAAAGGCTTATGATAGTGAATGACACCTATCAGAAGATATCGTAAGAGTGGTATCTTGCCTTTAGAGTATGTCAGGAAAAATAACAGTACGTTTAGAGGAGTACGGTACGTCCGATGTACATCTTTGATTGGCGGGATGATGAAACGATTGGTGTAATTCCTAAAGTTATCCTACCCTCTGGCATTTTCACCACCGAGTTGAAGCAGAATTGATTATTGAAGATACACATGGAAGAAATCCTAGTAGAGTCTCGGGAAAATTTTATGATTGATTGGACACATTTTTATGTGTTAAAATTGTTTTTGTGATAGTAACTTGGAAAGCTGCGAGACAATACTTAGGACGAGTATGAGTAGTTGTGAATGGTAGTAGAGGCCTATACTACCGGAAGCATAGGACTCACACATGGATCAGGGAAAGTCACAAGGTTACCAAGAAGCTAGTAATTGATACCATTTTATTTAAGTATGTCGTTACCATTGTTTCGGTAATGACTAAGAAGATTGTTGTTATTCCGACCGTAGTGGTCATATTGAATTGAGTCCGACTACGAGGAGTATGTTACGTGGTTCGGAGAACCAAGTTTGATGTAACATCTGACTTAAGCCAGAAGATTGAAATAAAAGATAATCAAAGCGATCGGTAGGGGTATCACGATAGTTGCTTATAGCTAGAAATGCTACCATTTAAGATATGATTAGAACATGAAGGAAGGTATAGTCTGTTCTGGAATTTGACTCTAAAAGACCTGAGTCCAAGCAATGCATCATACGATGAGAGGTCATTAGAACATGACCGATCGGTCTATTATGATAATCGAAGGAATAAACTTATCTCAAGTTTTTTAAAGAAGGAGTCTCCAATAAATATCGAGATCGTGACATGAGGATCATGATTGGAAGTCTAACATGAGATAGAGAGCGGTTCCAAGATCGGGCACCGCCTGCAGTCAGGAAGTCTTAGAGTTAGATACTCATTCGAAGAAACATCAAAGTGACGGTTATTACTTAGGATGAAGAGATAACGTACAGAGTCATTATACAACCCTCTTCCGTTGATGATTCCGGGACGTAATCATCCTAAGGGAGAGATAATTGTAACGCCCGTAGATCCGGGTTAGTCAATTTAGAGATAGTAGGGGGTCGAAAATGACTTTTCGGCAAAATATTATTTAGAATAAATAATCTTAAACAAGTTGTAGAATATGTCTCAAGGGTTCAGTACATATAAAGAACGCATAAATCCGAGTTATAACGAAGAAGTTATGACCCGTCGAAGTTTCGCGACGGAACCGGCACGGCACCGGGAAGCGTAAATAGCGAATTTGCGATAGAGGACCTTTTGACCTTAGTAATCTAAACTAAAGTCCTAGAATATGTTAAACCGAGAACATCCATAAAAAGAACGCCCAAATTTGAGTTCGTATGAGGAAGTTATGATTTTTCTAAGATTCGGCTTAGCAGTGCACGTCCCGAAACTCGAATTTTAGTTCGAGCGGTTTTTGGCTTACGCGACCTAAATGAGAGTTGAATATCTCATTAATAGGAACTCAACGGTAAAAAGACAAATGAAAACAGAGTCCGTATGAAGGAGTTATGAATTCTTCGCGATCATTTAACAGTCTAATCTCCTCCTACTGTTAAATTTAAGATCGGTCGAGAATTAGCCGACAGAGTCTAAATGAAAGTTTTAGATCTTGTTTTTACCTACGTGTGGATATAAAGAATGTCGAGAGTAGAGCTCGTATGTTAAAGATATGGACGAAACTTGGTCCCTACTCTTCGAGCGCGATAAATTCGATACAGTTTTGTAAATTTGAGATAGAATGAGAATTAGCTGACGACGTCTAAATGAAAGTTGTAGTACTCGTAAATACTAACGTGTGGATATAAAGAACGTCAAAAATGGAGTTCATATGAACGAGTTACAAATTATAATAGCATATTTACGTATTAAAATAAAGTGTAAATCATATATACGTACACATATATATACAAATGTATATATCATTAGAAAGGTATCGGCGATGCGGTTATTATAAGACTAGTGTTGAGTACTTTCGACATTAATTTAGTACAAATATCATTAAATCTATTTAAAATAGTATTATGAAGGGGTGTTTAGTCGTTTATATACCTATAAGGTCATTAAGTAATTATGGAGGGTAGTTTTTGTAAATTCAATTACTATAAATAAGAGGCTTGGGCTCTCATATTTCTTGCACCATTCTCTTGATTCAAGAGTCTTTCTCTTCTTATCCCCCGAGCATTTCGGTCCCTCGTGATTCGACTTCTCTTTCTGTAGTTTTAGTATAGTAAGGTGAGCGCTGAAGCACTGCACGAATCTTTCTTAGAAAGATTCAGCGACGAAGTTCTGCCCCTGCAGAGCCCGACTCCTAGCTAAAACCCCTTGAAAGTAAGTTATGCTTACTTATTTTAATATAGCTTATATTAAAAATTCGTATTGTTATTATGAACTTATAATAAATATTTGAGCTATTATTATGACTTATATAAGTGTCGTTATAATATCTTTTTAACTACTCGCGGTACGAGGAATCTGGTTTAAAGGGCCGCATAGGGTTGTTGGATTTCAGAAGTGCTATATGTCAAAATGGTCCTGCCCTCCGGTGTTTTATGTCTGGCCCCTGTCTGTACATAGTGGTTGGAAAGTATTGTTTAAACGCTTATATAATAATAATAATAATAATAATAAGACTAATAATTAGTCACGGTAAATATTAGACTAAAATCTAGTGGTAATAATACTAGGTTTCGTCGAAGGAAATTATTTTAAAGTAAACGAAGCGATGTCCGAGTACCGAGTCACCACCTTATCAAGTGAGTGCATAGTTACTTTCATCTTACCCATAGATATGAAGTATTTTATATAAACTACGTGCTATGTGTGCATATTATCTGAGTACTTGCTGTCTATGCTGGATGAACGATTTTATACATGTTTTAAATGATTTAAACTGTATATATATATATATATATATATATATATATATATATATATATATATATATATATATATATGATAATATGTTGGGTAAAACATGGGTAGATGTAATAGATGGAATATGAGTTGGATGATGAGTTGAGAGGTGTTATAGACCACGAGGTGAGTGTGAGAGGTGGACAATGTGAGAAGCCTTTCCCAAATGATGGCTCTGTCATCTAGCAGAGTATGGATGACAACCACGGACTATTCTAGACAGTCCAGTGGAACACTAGCAGGCTCGCAACCTGTAGGTGTTGTGAACGATGTGTTCACCCGGTGTACTCTAAACTCTGGCGATCATGCGGACTTGGTGCCTAAACCTTGGCGATCATGCAGACTTGGTGCCAAAACCCTGATGACTATGCGGATTTAGTGCCTGTTGTATAAACCCTGGCGACTATGTAGACTTAGTGCCAAAACCCTAGCGACTATGCGGACTTAGTGCATGTTGTATAAACCCTAGCGACTATGCAGACTTAGTGCCTAAACCCTGGCGACTATGCGGACTTAGTGCCTGTTGTATAAATCCTGGCGACTATGCAGACTTAGTGCCTAAATCCCGATGACTATGGACTACGTGCTGATTCCTTAGGATGATCCTTAGGAATGAATGAGGAATAGTTGATTCTTAGGGTAGATCCTTAAGAGAAATGAAGATAATGGGTATGGGTAATTGGGTTGATTGTTTGATGTTTAAACATAATAATTATATTATTGTGGGTTGAAACTCTATGTACTCACCAGGTTTCCCAACCTGACCCACTCCAGCTTATTTCTATCACAGGTGTCGATATGAAGTTACATTACACTGAGAGATTAAAGAGGTGTAGATCACTAGTGATAATGAATGTAAGTTCTGTTTATGTTTATGTTTCTGTATTGACGATGACATCCCAAATGTTTTAAAATGAATAAAAATACATTTCTTTGGAAATGCTTTGATAACGTATTTATCATGTTTTACTATGAACAAATTCCGCAATATTTTTATTAAAAGAAGTACTCTGATTTTTATAAAGCATAAACAAAAATCGGTCTTTTCTGGCCGTGAAAATGGGGATGTTACACTGATCAACTCTTTCAAATAACTTGTATTCTCAGGAGCCTATTAGATAGGTACTCGTGCTGGGAATTCAGAAGATGGAGCACTACAGCTTCAAGTCTTGTTTTGTTATTTGCTTATGAATTCTATGTTTTGTGAACACAGACATTGTAAACACTTTCTTTCTAATGAAATGGTTGTTCATTACTTTCTTACTATAATGCATATCTTGTGATACTAAACATGACGTCCTCCACCCCCGAATGTTTCCGCCGTTCCGGTTTTGGGGTGTGACAGTCGGTGCTAATCGATATGGTGCTTTTGCTATTGGTGTTGTTCCTGGTAACAAGTCTATTCGAAACTCTACTTATCTATCAGGGGGTAATCCAGGAAGATTTTCGGGAAAAACTTCCGGATAGTCACACACCACTGGTATACTTTTCATATCCTTTTTCTCCTTCTTAGCATCGATCACGAATGCCAAGTATGAGGTGTAACCTTTAGATAAACATTTTCTGGCTTTCAGTAGGGAAATGATTCTAGAATTTACTTTACGCTTGTCTCCGTACACCATAAATGACTCTTTTCCAGGCGGGTTTACCCTCACTATCTTTTTCTTGCACAGTATCTCGGCATCATTGGCGCTAAGCCAATCCATCCCCATTACGATGTCGAAACCATTCAACTCAATGGGTAACAGCTCCTCATGGAATTCGTTTCCGTTTAAGTCGATGACAATATTTTTAATGCAATCGCTAACAGGTATGAATTTTTCACTAGTAGCTTCTACAATTAGGGCATTATCAAATTTTTCTATAGGCAATGCTAGTCTTTCACAAAATTTATGTGATATAAAGGAGTAATTCGCTCCAGAATCAAACAATAAATTGGCAGGCAATCCATTTACAAGAAAGGTACCTGAAGCGACATCTGTTGCATCCTTTTCGGCTTCTAATGTCATCTGGAAAGCTTTGGCTTTTGGCTTTAGTGGGAGATTAGGCCTTGCTGCCTCTTTCTTCTTCGAGCAATCCTTAGCAATGTGCCCTTCTTCATTGCATCCATAGCACACCCTTTTGTTGGATGTGCACTCGTTGGCGTAGTTCCCTGGCTTTCCACATTTATAACAAGTGACTTCTCCGTCACATTTCCCAGAGTGCTTCTTCTTGCACTTCTCACACCACTTCGCTTCGGCTCCTCCTCCAAATTTCCTCGAACCAGACTTCGAGAACTTGATCTTCTTGTTGGACCTCGAAGATCCATCGAACTTTCTTTTCTCACCAACCTCTACCCTCTCCTAACCCCTTTCCTTTAACTGCGTCTCCACATTTTTAGCTACTCGGACTGCTGTCTTCAGAGTAGCTGCCATCTTGACCTTTGGGCCAAAGTCGGTTGGCAGTCCGTTTGACAACATCTCAATTTTTGAGAGTTCAGTTGGCACTAAGTATGGAAATAACTTCATCTTTTCGGTAAACGCAGTAGCATAGTCGTCAATGCTCATTTTCCCTTTCTTCAAGTTCTGGATTTCATTGTTTAGATCTATCAGATCTATCTCTGAGCAGTACTGCATCTTTAACTGATCCAAGAACATTTCCCAAGACATTTATGTGGCATCGTGTCTGCCAATAGCTTCCACCAGCTTAAAACTCTAGTCTTCAGTCGTCTGACCGCAAAAACAGTTTTCTGCTTGTCGCTACAGTTGCAGCTTTCAAATACCATCTTCATTTCGGAGATCCAGTCCATAATCTCTACAGGTTTTGGGCTTCCGGGAAGACTCGGCGGTTTGGCACCAAAGAAATTCTTATACATACGCCCATCTCTGTTGATTTCCCTCTCCGGGTTATTTCTTTCTGCCAATGTAGGTTCCACTTGATTGACAGTACGGCTGTAATTTCCTTCCTCTGATTGTATGTCATTTAGTTCAGGTTGTTCAACAGGCATTGAAGGTTCATTCCTATTGTTTAGCAACAGTTGTCTCATTTCTTCCCTTTGTTCAACCATGATAGCCTGAATCATGGCTTATAATCCATCCATTGTGATTGGTTCTGGTGCAGCTTCTGCTATAGGCACCTGTTCCATCACTTGGGGTTGAGGTTGCTGATTTCTATTTGCATTTCCAGCTCCACTTCGGGTTCTTGCCATTTTGATCTATACATCAAATTAGGCGAATTTAGATCTTTATTCATGATAGACACTTAAATTCTCCTTATCACTCCGAAACGTTTACATGCTAGTTCTAATAACGTAGTCATACGCTTAGAATCCTAAACACATAAGGTTTCCAGATCCGGTCGGCAACAGACCATAGATCCGAAATGTTTACATGCTAGTTCTAATAACGTAGTCTTACGCTTAGAATCCTAAAGCATTTTAGGCATCTTTCCTAAAATATACTAGTGCTCGTGTCTAAAATATGCTAGACATTTATCTCACGATCATCACTTAGGATTCTAAGTTTAAGTCTATAAATCCTACAAATTCCTAGTTCGCTTAAACTAATGCTCTGATACCAACTGTGGCATCCCCATTTTTCATGGCCAGAAAATACCGATTTTGTTTATGCTTTTTAAAATAAAATCAAAGTAATCTTTCAATAGGTGTTGCGGAATTTTTCCCCAAAACAAAGTATGATAAAAATTTATCAAAGCATTTCTTAAAGAAATGTATTTTCATTATATTACAAAACCTCGGGATGTCATGTTCCGATACAGACCAAAAGCATAAACAGTACAATATAGGCCTTACAACATTTATTTACATCTACTGGCATATATTCCAAAATCCCTCGTCATCATCCAACTATGCTCTTGTTCCACTACCTGTAATATAAAAAGCTGAGTGGGTCAGGCTTGGGAGTCTGGTGAGCATATAGGGTTTTCAACCCACAAATAATAATAAATTTATTAATTTCATCAACCAACAATAAATTTATTAATTTCATCAACCAACAATAACCCTGATTACCCGTTCCCGTTATCCTCACTTTACGTCCCAAAACACCTATCATAAGGGACCTAGCCTATGGATCATCATCGGGATGGACTTTACTGCTAAGGGGATTCCTCAGCCATATATGTCCGTACGGCAACCATGTGGGGGATGGAGTACATCTGGTGAACACTTAGTTTAAAAACACCTATAGGTTGCGAGCCTGCTAGCCTTCCACTGGACTGTCTAGAAAGGTCTGTGGTCGTCATCTATACTCTGCTAGATGATTGGAACAACAACAACATCGAAGCCTCTCATCATTTTAACATACATCAACTATTTCATCTACCCATGTTATACCCAACATATTTGTAGATAAAAAAAATACATATACAGTTTTAATCATTATAAACATGTATAAAAACTTCGTTTAATATTCATCTCAAATAAACAAACAATATTTATACACATAACACGTATTTTATAGAAAATACTTCATATCTATGTGTACGATGAAAGTGACTACACACTCACCTCATTTAACGATGATTGAACAGCACTTCATTTCTCAAAACAATCTTTTCCGATGAAACCGGGATGTTTTCCCAAAAATCGGGCTTCACGCGGGCAGAGTTTCGACTCGAAAACTCTTTTTCTCGGGGTTTTCGGGCTCTCCGGGGCTTTCTACTGATGCTAGGATGGTATTCTAGGCTTGGGGTATTTATTGCATCTTAAAAGAAAGAATAAGGTGAAAGGATGTAAATTTGTAAACAAAATTCAGATGGCCTTGCGTTCTATTTATAGTGGCTGATGCCTCGAATTACGCTGGTCGTAATATCCTGGTACGCGGGGCGTACTACTTCACCAGCCATTATGTTGGGCGTAGATCGAGTATGTTGTGCGTACGAAGGGATTATCTCAGACGCGTCAAGGCTAGGAACACGTGTGCACCATGCAGAGGAGTAGGCGACGTGGCCAATTACGGACCGTGTACACATAAGTACGTTGGGCGTACTTCCAGTCTCGAAGTTTGTGCCTGAAACTTCAAAAATTCATATCTTTCACATACGGGCTCCGTTTTTGACGTTCTTTATATCCACTCGTAGGTGAAATTATACTCTACAACTTTTGTTTAGACTCCGTCGGCTAATTTTGACTTTATTTTTAAAGTTATATTTTAACAGGTCGGGATAGGAAAAGTCCGTTAAAAATTCATAACTTCTTTATCCGACGTCCGTTTTCGTCTGTCTTTTGACCGTTAAACTACTATCGACAAGATCTTCGATTCTCGTTTAGGTTGTGTCAGCTAAAAATCACTCAATCTATAATTCGAGTTCCGGACTGCACACTGCTATACCAAATCTTAGAAAATTCATAACTTCCTCATACAAAGTCAGATTTGGACATTCTTTTTATGCATGCTCTCGGTTTAATGTGTACTGCGACTTTCATTTAGAGAGCTAAGGCTAAAAATCACTTTATCGTAAACTCACTTTTTACGTCACACAGCATCGTGCCGGTTCTGTCGCGAAACTTCGACAGGTCATAACTTCCTTGTTATAACTCGGATTTCAGTATTCTTTATATCTCCGGAATCCTTGTTTCAACCACTACAACTTTCTTCATAGATATCGGCTTTATCTAACACTTATTTTTTACGCTTATTTTTATCCTTAATTTATTAAATCATAATATTTAAGTATAAAGCACATAACACTCAAATAATACATCTTTATTACTTCAAAACAAATTGCAAAGGTTGGCCTAGACTACTACATCATCATTAATGCCTAGCCTAGAAAAATGGGCGTTACATCGACAAAGCTCTCTCATCTCTTAAATCCCGATGGATTCCCAACCCATCAACCTCATATAGTATTGACCTGCGCTAATCAATACTAGCGTTCCCTCGCTAGCCAACTCAATGATCGCCCAAATCCTGAAATCCTGATAAATACTCTTGAAATTTTAACCAGCCTGATATTCCAAATCACCTCCCAGGATACCATACCAATGAACAAACAACTCATGCAACTAAACCCATTATCTTCCTGCTACCGCTCCTTTCACTACTAGAAAAACAGCCTTTTACGACGTGCAATGTGCGTCATAAAACGCTCAGACAAAGCACAAATGCGCATCAAGGAAGGCCCTGTCATAACGAGAGACGACGCGCTTTTGCGCGTCGTCTATTTACGACGCGCATTTATGACGCGCTCTTACGACACACAATACGTGTCAAGGAAGGCCCTGACATAAAGAAGACGACACGCATTTGCGTGTCGTAACCTTACGACGCACATTTACGACGCGCATTGCGTATCATTAAAGCCCATGTCATAAAGAAAGACGACACACATTTTTGCGTGTCATAAAGTTAAATGTTTTAAAAATTGTATATTTTGATAGATTTACTAATTTTCAAATTAAAAAACACATTAAAAATCTCATAATACAAAATAAAAGACCATAAATAACAAAGATAAATCATTTCACTAATATGTCAAATACAAATAATGTCCTCCAAAGCTTCTAGCCATGTCAAAGCTTCTAGCCATGCCAAAGTATGATATCTTAGGGTTCATGTCCAAATCAAGTAAAACATTGCTAGCTTATATTCATCAAGGACTTGGCGTGAAGTCTAAGATAGAAGCTGAACTGCAATCTCCAATCCTTTTAGCAGACCCTAAAGATCATTATTGGCCATGTAGCAGGATCAACCTGCCAAAATTAGATAAGTTAAGAATATGCAACAAGATTGGTGAAAAGACATGAATGCCCCTACCTTGTATTCAACCGTAGCAATGTGTTGGCAGGATATGGAATTGAAGAAGAATTGGAATTTGTCACGCATTTTGATAGCAATAAGTAGCTGACTGGGCCAACAAAGACCGGGACAGTTTCAACTCCAAGCTGCATTACAAACAACCAACCAACATATTAACAAAAAAGATTACTAAATCTTGTTTAAAAGATTCCGGAAAGAGCATATCAAGAACACATATAGCCTTAGCCTCCTTGTATTCGGTCACAGCCTTGTGAGAAGCATAAACGACCAACTAAAACATTAACAGGAACGACTTTTATCATGGAAAGCAACATTTTAAGGCACGAATCATCATCATGACTGTACTCCATGAGGGATTCCAAAAATACCCCTAGAAACTTGTCGATGTTGAACTCCTTGGTCAATCCAGAAAGAACCCCTGAAAGATCCCTTTATCACAAAATCAAAACCATGTTGTCTCTAACTTTTCCCACTCTTTTGTAACAATGTAAGCATCAAGTGTAAAAGTTAATACAAAAGCTGTAAATCATGAAATGCTCATAAAAAATCTAAATCTCTTCAAAGATACCTCATCTGTAGAAACTTTAACCCCAGCTGTCTCTAACTTTTCCCACTCTTTTGTAACAACTGGAAAACAGGATTCATATATTGCAGAGAATTGACCAAGATCTGAACCAATATCAGAGAAAATGAAGTAATCAGAATGTGCACATGTACACATGGTAGTTTAGCAAGGATAAAACTGGAATAGACAAACTTACCTTTCTGAATCTTTATTAGTGAATGCAACACAATCAAGAAAAATAAGGTCTTTGACAACTCCAAATCATGGCAGATAAGGATTTAGGAAACCTCCAAGTTTATCGATAACAGCTTCTATGGTAACAAGAATAGACATGAAGAGAGACTCATTTGAATTTGATGACATGTCATCACACCTCTAAAAGACATGGTTCATGATACTAGGAAATTCACGGAGTGCCCTGGGTCCAAGAACATTAATTAAAGCGCCAACAGTCCGGAAGCATCCGGAAGATATAGCCAAGTCTTCTGAATGTATGTGTTTGATGACAATTGCTAGACATGTGTTAAAAACGGAATCACTAGAAGGAAAAATTGTCACTAAACTTTCAAGGGTAGAAATGGAAGAAAGTCTCAAGGAAGCATGTTTTGAAGTGTTGATATTATCATCAACTATCTTCAAGATCTCATGTAACATTTTTTCAAAGTGCCGCGATGCAACTTCATCAAAACGAAGCCATGAGCATCTGACACATGGATTCATTACTCTCTTGTTATGCTTTTGAGTCAACATGGTCAACTCTTTTCCCATGTCACATACAAGCCCTAGAGCCTATCAAAACCAAATAAGTTGGTCAATATGATTAAAGAAACATGATTTATATGTGATATGTGATTATTAATAATAATAATAATAATTATTATTATTATTATTATTATTATTATTATTATTTTTATTATTATAATAATAATAATAATAATAATAATAATAATAATAATAATAATAATAATAATAAGCAATAGTTTTATGTCAAAACTCCTTCAATTCCTTTCCTAGTGAATCTGAAACACCATTTTGCTTTCTTCTTGACCCAACAAGTTGCATGTGTGTGACTACAAGCTCCATGAGATCCCCACAACATGGGACAATAGTGGAAATCATGTCTTCAAATACTTTCTTGGAGTGACTATCCCACTGCAGAAAACAACTTGTATTAAAAAAACGACACATTTACAGATTATGAACACAATTTATCATAAAGATTAATATATTAATACCTGTGTTACAGCTGATTCGCAAATGACACTAAGAATATCAAGAATGTGATCCAATATTCTTTCTGGTAAAACTTTTGAAACTGCTGACAACAATGAGAAGACATGATTACGTGTAGTTGGATCATTTGTAGACCGTGTACAATTAAGCAATAGGTTTATGTCAAAACTCTGAGCAGCTTCATTATTTGGAATAAGGGAATTTGAGATGTCTTCAAGGATTGATAAAAGATTATATTGAATATAACACATTGTGACATCTGTACTTTGTGAAACTTCAACAGAAGCTTCTAGAAGTTACTGATCCTGCTTCACAGATTCTTGTATCCACTCTTTGTCCATGAAAACTATGGTTAAGTGCTTGAACAGTGGCTGAATAAGATCAGACCTGTTGTCTATGTCTTTCTTTAGTAACAGAATGTCAAGTAAAGAGCTTAAAAATGTGAGCTTGTTGCATCAGGTATGGCCCGCATCATTAGGTTTCAACTGGGTTGTTACTTTCTTTTTCTTTTTCCCATGTCGGGTACCAGTTGATGGACTTGATTTTTCCAAAACATAATCAAGCATGTGTTGCACCATTTATGTGGAAATCTTTATCTGTAACAAAGCGATTCTAACAGCATTTTGAATGTCACCATTGTAGCTTCGAAACAAACACACGAGTTCTTGAAAGAGAAGCTCTTGTGTTTCAGACTTGAAACTACCATATAGAGAGCTATTAAGACATCTTAAAACAGTCGCACATGGCTGTATGATGGATTGATCTTCAGAGTATGAACGATCAACCTGAAGAGTCTTCAAAATATATGATTCAACAACAGGCCCACCAGTTGCTGAGGTAAGCTTTGTACAAGACTAAGAAGAGGGAGAAAAAATTAATTCAATGAAAGAATGAGATATTAAAGGCTTATGATTATGTAAAGTTTTTAGATTAATTACCTCTAGTAGAAGACATAGGATTTGAACTTCTGTCTTTGACAATATTTGATGGGATTTATCATGACTGCGTCTTTCTAACAGTTCACTTAGCAAAGAGTTGACTTCTTTAACTAGCATAACTTGGCTTCCCAAACCTTTGACCAAAGATAGTACTTTCAGCTGACAAAGTGTCAAAAATATAAAAGGTCAATATGGAAAACTGCAGAATGGATGAAAGTCAAAGGCAACTGAATTAGCATTCTGCAAGAAACTTACCACTCCATATGAACACAAGAAACTGCAGAGTGGTCCTTGTGTGTTTGTTTATTGATGTTTGAGGATGATAAGATGACCAATTTCTCATAGAGCAACAGTCTCTACGACCTTTTGGTGACTAGTCAGTTTAACTTGCCCTATATGAGTTGTTGCAGGAGGAACCTGATTTACAGGACCAGACATTGATCCATATCAAGACCACGTTCATGAAAAATGCGATATAATTTGACTTTTATGATCAAAGTAGTTACCCTTGTTTTAAAGAAATTCAATAAAAGAATATAGTCTTTTCATTTTCGAACTCAGATAAACTAAAAAAAGAAACAAATATTACCATGTTTTGCATTTTTGAAACCAACATTGTGGCTTCGTCATTGGAGGAATCAAAGTACACAGATACACCTTGTATCAAAATACCCTAAGTCATAGATGTTTGAGATTCGATACCTTAAACCAAGAAAGCCCTAAATCGCTATGAGATAGGAGCTACGACACCTGGATCGATTTTGTTGAGAAGCATCGAGCATAACACTAAATCTTTTGGGAGTCGCAGTCGCATGCCAGGAGAGGTGAACCTTAGGTCGCCGACGAGGTGAGGTGAGACAGAGATTATCGGCGAGGTTAGGCGAGGCTGATCAGGTCATCGATTGCGAAGCGTTCGTGTGGAACGGAAAATGGTTTTGATTGATAAGGTGTTTTTAGTGTTCTTCGAGAAGGAAGGTGCATCGCCGCATGAGGCTAGAAGAGGGAACGAGGATTGGAGGCGGTCGATGTGGGTGAGGGGTGGAGACGAGGGAGAAGAAGGCGGGGGTTTAAAAATTTTAGGGATTTCATTTTCCCTCTAGGAGACGCGTGTTTCTTAAAAAAATATATAAAACGACATTCACAGAGGACGCACGTTTTAGATAAAGTGCCCTCCGTGTTTTTTATAATTTTACATGCAACACTAATTTAAGGGCACGCAATAATGTGTGACCTAAATCCTTAAATTTTTTGAAGAGATGACACTTTTTTAATGTCACTCTTTTTTGCGTAACATAAATCAATGAGTGTCGTGGTTTGCGCGTCATAAAAGGGTCTTTTTCTTGTAGTGTTTCCTAGCAACGGTAGTGCTTGAACCCAAAATTCTTCCTTAGGCGACCGTCGATCATACCAAAACAGATGATAAAACCACTAAACCCTTACTTCACTGGAGAACTAACCCGTTGTTCCCACCATGAACCTTCCAAACAATACCCCTGAATTTACCCATCGAAGAATCAGAACACAACTGAGCACACTGAAACCCACTCGACAAGATACGACCCACTATCGACCCATGACATGCAAAATGGCATATAACAGTTCTTGATGATAGGTGGATGCATCCATTGAACTTCAACTGACACACTTGAAACTTCCAAAGATCCTCCACTTTTGATTACGAACGAAGAGACCAACAATCGAGACTGCATTAACAACCAACCCAATAATCCCTATATGTTACTTGCACGAACCCAGGACAGACCAGACATACCAAAATCTGAAGATACTTTAACAATCAATATTGTCCACCCTAGAATAGGGAAACAAAATCTATACGACGAGTCAAGGAATCCCTCAGCACTCAATGCTCAACCTGAGCATCCCAAATGCCTCTTGATCTATTCAGCGACATTCTAAAAGGAACCACTTGCTACAACAAGTTCCTTATCCAACATCTTCTTGTTACACCCCGAAACCATGATGGCGGAATCGTTCCGGGGCGGAGGACGTCATGCGTAGTATCACAACAGTTGTATCATAGTAAGCGAAGTAAACACAACCATTACATTATAATATGAATATTTACATTGTTCAAAAACATGATTTATACATAACAGCATATAGCAAAAGTAAAAGACGTGACTTCAGAATGTTCCATCTTCTCCAAAAGTCGGCAAGAGTACCTGTCTATTGATGCCCTGAGAATACAAGCAGTTTTGAAAGAATATCAGCATAAAGCTGGTGAGTTCATAAGCATTTGATTTTAGTGAGAAAATGCTCTTTGAATCCATTTGAAAAGTGTTCTTCAAGAAAATCCTGTATTTTCTTATGGAAAGCGGTCTTGAAAGAGTGTCTATTAGTAGAAAATAAACCATCCGTTTTAGAAAACAAGGTATCCGTCCTAGAGGTAGAGATGCCAGTTAAAAAGTCCTTGATTACTAACGGCATATATAAAAGTAGTTTATTACTTAAAATAAAACAAATGAAGAAGAGAGTCTGTAAACAAAGTTAGTTTATACTTATTTGCGAGTCTTATAACCATACTTGATATGACCGAGAGACCTTTATAACGTTCTTCAGGCGTTAAGCTAAATGACATTTGTTCACCCCAGGCGTGCCCGCGTAACTGTAGCTAGCAGTTCAGGTGTGGGATTGTCAGTCCCGAATAAATCTACTCACAAATCTCACGCTCTCCCTCCAGGAGACTCTGGTTATACTAAAAGGATTTATCACTATACACCTAAGCGTACAGTATTGAAGTAGCGCCTCACAATTCTTTATAATCTAGTTTACTAGCGAGAAATCAGTATAAAACAGTAATTATCCTTGAATAAATGTACTTTATACTTCTGAGAAAAACATATAACATAAACTAAATCTGCCATAGTTTATATATGTTCATTTATGAAATCTGATTAAGTAGAGACTGCCTAGAGGGTTATCCCAAACTATACCCATAATAGTTTATTAGAGTTGATCTGGAAAATGCTTTGTAAAACCTTTCTGAAAGCTATGAAGTTGGATTTCCAAAATAGAAGTTTCCCATATGTTCAACATATTACAAAGAGAGATAAAATATCCGAATATGTTATTAAACGTGGAAATCGTTGGACTGCATTAATAAGTTTAAAACTTAATAAACTACTTTGAGTTTGGCTTGTATCCCCCCCCCCCCCTCAAAACATTAAAAACACGGAAAATGTAGGGGTATGAACTCACAGTTTATCGTAGGATCCGAAAGCACAATTGGTTACGAGTGTTGAGTGTCAACCGATGTTTCGAACACGAGTGGATCCTATTAACATATGATAACATATATGTGTGTTAGAATTAGGGTGTTTCATGGCTAAACATGACGGGAAATCACCCTAAAGACTTGGAAATGCTTGTCGGGACCCTATATGATCAAATAAGGGAGGTGTACGGCCATTTGAGTGGGTGTGCGGCCAGGGTGTGCAGCCACGTTGTGTGTGCGGTTGCACACAGGAGTGTGCGGCCGTACAGAGGGTGTGTGCGACCGTACATAGGAGTGTACGGCCGTACACTCCTCATTTGAGCCCAGAAATGTCGATTTTGAGGTGTTTTGAGGTGTTCTAGTGCTAATACCAAGTCCAACTAGCAAATGGAGGCCAAACTCTTCACCTTGGAGAGTCTTTAAGGCGTGTGCAGCCACCTTATGAAGGTGTGCGGACCGTACACCTTCAAAGGATGAAGAACACGAAGAACACTATGAGTTTTAAGCTTAGATTCAGGTGTCTTACCAATATAGCAAGCTGAATGATGGAGTGCTTCACGTTTTTGAGGCCCTTAGAGTGTTCTTGGATGATGTTTCTAGAGAGAGAAAGTAGAGAGAGAGTAGGGTGCAGCCAAAAGAGGAAAAGAGTGAATGAAGGGGGTCTCCTCCAATATATAGGGTCGGGTGTGAGGCTGGAGGGTGTGTGCGGTTGGGTGTGCGGCTGGCTGGCCGCACACGCGGGTGTGCGGCCACACACACCTTCTTTGATGTGTTTGGCCCGATTTTGTGATGCTACACACTTTCTAACCCTTCCTAAGACTCATATCCATGTTATACTAAGCCTAGAACACTCATATAGACCCATAATTTTCGTTATAAGATAGTAAAATGAAGGCTAACTTTGATAAAATGAAAAATGTACAAGTTAGAAATTTCGGGTTGTCACATCACCCCCCCCCCCCGTTAGAGGGAATTTCGTCCCGAAATTCGAATATAGAATACAAATCATGGATTAGAAAAGAGATGTGGATACTTCTGTTTCATCTGATCTTCGCGCTCTCAAGTGTATTCAGGTCCCCGCTTGGCATTCCAGCGAACCTTCACTATCGGGATGCGACTTTGTTTCATTCGTTTGATCTCTCGATCCATGATTTCGATTGGTTCTTCTACAAAGTTCAGATTCTCGTTGATTTCAATCTCATCGAGAGGGATAGCAAGAGTCTCATCGGACAAGCACTTCTTCAGGTTCGAGACGTGGAAAACGGGATGAATGTTACTAAGCTCTTGAGGTAATCAGTTTGTAGGCTACAGTACCGATCCTAGCGAGGATCTTGAATGGTCCTATGTATCTTGGATTTAGCTTTCCACGCTTCCCAAAGCGTATTATGCCTTTCCAGGGCGAGACCTTCAACAGAACACGGTCTCCAACCTGGAATTCCAAGGGTTTTCGTCATATGTCTGCGTAGGTCTTTTGTCTATCTCGAGAGGCTTTCAGTCGTTCTCGGATTTGGACGATCTTTTCTGTGGTTTCTCGAATGATTTCTGGACCAGTGAGAGTGCTGCCAGGGACTTGCCCCTTAGCTAGCTACGTGTCGCCCACCTCAGCCTAGCACAGAGGGGATCTGCACTTGGGGCCATAGAGGGCTTCAAAAGGCGCAGCCTTGATGCTGGTATGGTAGCTGTTGTTGTAGGAGAACTCGACCAAGGGTAAATGGATATCCCATGACTTACCGAAATCGATAACACATGCTCTCAACATGTCTTCCAAGGTTTGTATGGTTCTCTCACTCTGCCCATCAGTTTGAGGATGATAAGCTGTACTCATGTCCAGCTTAGTTCCAAGGGCCTTCTGCAGGGACTGCCAGAATCTCGAAGTGAACCTGCTATCTCGATCGGAGATAATGGACACAGGTACGCCGTGCAGTCGGACTATCTCTTGGATGTAGATTCGTGTCAGTCTCTCCATTTTGAAGGTTTTTTTGATTGGCAGGAAGTGAGCGGATTTAGTCAGTCGATCGACTATCACCCAAATGGCGTCGTACCCACTCGGAGATTTGGGTAGTTTGGTGATGAAATCCATAGTAATCCTCTCCCACTTCCATTCAGGTATCTCTGGTTGTTGGAGTAGACCTGAGGGTTTCTGATATTCGACCTTCACCTTGGTTCAAGTCGGGCACTTGCCCACGAAGGTAGTGATCTCTGCTTTCATGTTCGGCCACCAATACAGTTTCTTGAGATCGAGGTACATCTTGTCCGAACCTGGGTGAACGGAGTATCTGGTCTTGTGAGCTTCGTTCATTACAACCTCTCTGTAACCACTGAACTTTGGGGTCCAGATCCGGTCCATGAAGTAGTAAACTCCGTCTCCCTTGATCTCTAGGTTCTTTTCCATTCCTCCTAAGGCTTCACCCGACATGTTTTCTGGTCTTAAGGCTTCCAATTGAGCCTCCTTGATTTGCGCGGGTAAATGGGAATGGATAGTTATGTTCAGTACCTTCACTTTACGACCTGAGTACTCCTTCCGGCTAAGGGCATCTGCTACCACATTGGCCTTGCCGGGATGGTAGCGGATTTCGCACTCGTAATCACTGAGTAGTTCGACCCAATGCCGTTGTCGCATGTTCAACTCCTTCTGGTCGAAGATATGCTGCAAACTTTTATGGTCAGTGAAGATAGTGTACTTGGTTCTGTAGAGATAATGTCTCCATATCTTCAATGCGAAGACCACTGCTCCCAATTCCAGGTCGTGCGTTGTGTAGTTAACTTCGTGTACTTTCAGCTGTCTCGAGGCGTAAGCAATAACTTTTCCCTGTCGCATGAGCACACAGCCTAGGCCCTGATTGGATGCATCACAGTAGACAACGAAGTCCTCCGTCCCTTCGGGTAGAGACAGGACAGGTGCGCTGCATAGGGCCCGCTTCAACGTTTGGAACGCAGTGTCTTGTTTTTTTCACTCCAACAAAAGGGTACGCCTTTCTGAGTTAGAGTGGTTAAGGGTTTGGAAATTTTGGAGAAATTCTGGATAAACCTGCGATAGTAGTCAGCGAGACCCAAGAATTGACGGATTTCTGTGGGTGTCTTCGGTGCTGACCAGTTCTCTATCGCTTTGATTTTGGAGGGGTCCACGTATATGCCTTCTTCGCTTACCACGTGACCTAGGAAGGTTACTTTTCGAATCCAGAATTCGCACTTGGAGAACTTTGCGTAAAGCTTCTCCGTCCTTAAGGTTTCCAACACCGATCTGAAGTGTTGTCGATGATCTTTCTCACTTCTGGAATAGACAAGTATATCGTCGATGAACACGATGACGAACTCGTCCAAGAAAGGACGGCACACCCGGTTCATCAGGTCCATGAACACAGCCGGTGCGTTAGTTAGACCGAAGGGCATAACTACGAACTCGTAGTGACCATATCCAGTCTGAAATGATGTTTTAGGAACATCACCCTCATGGACTCGCAGCTGATGGTACCCTGATCTTAAATCTATTTTCGAGAAGTAGCTGGCTCCCTGAAGTTGATCGAAGAGGTAGTCGATTCGAGGAAGTGGGTAACGGTTTTTGACTGTGAGCTTGTTCAACTCCCGATAACCGATACACATCCGAAAGAATCCATCCTTCTTTTTCACGAACAAGATTGGGGCTCCCCAGGGTGAGGAACTCGGTCTGATGAATCCTTTGCTGAGCAGCTCATTGAGCTGACTAGATAGCTCCTGCATTTCTGCCGGCGCTAATCGGTATGGGGATTTAGCTACGGGAGTAGCTCCGGGGATTAAGTCGATGCGAAACTCGACTTGGCGTTCAGGAGGGATTCCCGGAAGATCTTCGGGAAAGACATCGGGAAAGTTGCAGACTTCGGGGATGCTCTCGAAGTCTTTAACTTCCTGCTTCTTGTTGATGACATGGGCTAGGAATGCATAACACTCCTTTCGCAGGAGTTTCTGAGCTTTGATGCACGAAATGATGCGAAGGTTTTAACTGAGTTTATCACCGTAGATCATGAGGGTTTCTCCGGAGAGAAGATTGAGACGGATAGCTTTTTCGTAACAAAGAATATCAGCACGATTGGGGCTCAACCAATCCATGCCGATGATGACATCAAAGCTTTTTATAGAGACTGGCATAAGATCGATGGGGAATGAATGGTCATTCAGAGTGAGGATACAACCCATAGCATTTGCCACTGGTAGGGTTAGGGACTTGACCCGGCCATTCCACCAGGTCAATGCTTTGTTGGCGAAAGTGCAAGCGGCGAATTTCACCTTGTTAGCTTCAGAACAAGAGCAGATTTCGAAGATGGACTCAATCTTTTCAATCCATCGAGTCAGGGCAATAACACCTCCAGTGTCGTCGAAGGACGCGGGTTTTGCGTTCATGAAGTCTTTATAGGAGCACTCCTTCTGGTGTCCCTGACCACCTTCCTGATTCTGGGGATGAGTACCACTTCCTTGCCCATTATGTGACAACCATCAAATTTCGGTCAAGTCAAAGTCAAACAAAGTCAACTAGTCAAACCGGTCAACTCCATTAACCCTTGTATGATAGGGTTTACGTTATGTAATCACTGTACAATTCGCTATTTTAATGAGAAAACATCATTTGGAAAGTTCATGTGTTTGATATTCCTTAGCCTTAACAGTGCTAAACAACGAACCAAAGCGATAAAACACTATTGCACAATCATCGGGATTGTGTAGGATACTAAATCATGGCTTAACGGGGTCTATGGACCTTGCGTTGTGAAGCCGGACACTCAAAAAGATCACAAACGAAACCTCTCTCAATCTCATTCAAACCCTACTCAAGATTACTTGACGCTAATAGGATCAAAACTCATACACTACGATATAAATTGACGTTAATAGCAACATAGTATAGTACAACGTTATAACTATAATCAAATTAAATTATGATACCATATTAAAATCAAATCAAAGTATAATGCTCTAATTAAATTTAAAAGAATCAAACTTGAATGCTATAATTAAACTTCAAATCAAAGTAGATTGTTATAATCAAATAATAACTCATCTTTTATAAAACTCCATTTTTATAAACTTTACATTAAATTTTATAAAACTCTTATATTAATTATGTAAAAGATGCTTGTGTTAGTGGGAAATTATGAAGACCACCAAAAGCAAAAAGATTATTCCCATGGTCTCCCACTCACACCTCCCATCCACTTTCCTTTCCTTTTTCTCCCAACACATTATTCTCTTCACCACTTAAACCTTCTCTAATCTTTCTCTCACTCTCAATCTCGAAATTTCCTCAAAGAAATACTCATATTCCATCCAAGAACAATCTATTATACTCAAATCTTCATCCCTCTTGAAGCATTCATCAAGGTATGTTGTTAAAAGTTTCCAATTCATACAAGAAACAAATTAAATCCACCAAAATATCTAAAACTCATTTTATGCATAAACCTGATTTTTCTCAGAATACCATCAATAAAATAAGAAGTTCTGGAAATTTTCAGAAAATAACTTATTTTTATTGAATTACTATAATTATTGCAATAAAATAGGGCAATAATTCACATAAAATACTTTTTGCATTCAATAAATTCTGAGAAAATTATGGGATGACCTATATACTGATTAAACATAATTTATGAAGTTTCATGCATTTATATTACTGTTTACTATTATTTATGATTTTATTGATTAATTAATATTGAAATATATAAAAAATACTTCCCATAGTCACAAATATCTGAAACTTATACACTGAGCTCTACATCATGTTATAAAACTATGGTTAATTGTATAGATTTTTTGAGAATTATTTACTATTTTTCCCGAATTTTGTGTTGTTTAATCATTAAAATATTAAATAAATACTAAAGCAGTTCAGAAAAATATACAAATTTTACAGTAATTCATATTGTATGAAATAATGATTTCCTAATAATTTCAAAATTTGTCAATACTGTTTACTATTTAAAACTATTTTCCTAAGTATTTAAGCATGTAAAAATGCATTTTAATGATTATTTCATATAAATAATTGTTAAAATCTGTAAATAATTATAATTGGGCAAGTTATTATTTTAATAAGAAATTATTAAAATCTGGCCTAAATTGAAAATATAAATTAATTATGCAAAGTAAGTAATTCAATTTAAAATTCATTTAACAAATAAATACCTTAATATTATAATCAAAATGAATTATTGTTAATTCATCTAATATAAGAATATGTGTCTATCTATTTGTATTAATACTTGATTCTCGTTTAGCAGTTCCTAAACCAAAACTATTAATTATATTAGGTTCTACGCCATTTTGACCCGAATCGTCTATCGTACGACACACGCATTTCGTTTTGGGACTAATGTGAGTAATCTACCCCATACTTTATAATTTTCAATACTTTTGGGGTGTATCATGTGGTTCTAAAATATTCCAACTTCACTTTATTGTTTTATCACAATTGAGACATTGTTGGGACATTTATACGTGAGTCATTAATTGTATAACTATTGTTTGTTTACGCTACATGTACTTGTAGTGCATTACCATTTTTAGTCTAATCTCCATGACTATGCCCGTATTCTTGAGGTACGTTATGGACAATAATAGCGCTATTGGGTTGACCACCCCGCCTTGGGACGCTAAGGTGATTGATCACACGTGGTTGAGTGTGTATGATGATTAGATGCTCCATCCTATATATATATTTATATATATATACATATGTATATATAGGGTGAGGACTTATTGTTGTTGTTATCATTTGTTAATCAATTTTTGATTTATAAACCGTTATCTCAAATACAATTGTTTGCCGACTTCAAAAGAAAACATATTTCCAATTATAAAGGTTTCAACTTCACAATTTTCTCTACTAAAATTAGATTACTCACCAACTCTCGTAGTTGACCTGTTTTTACCCATGATGCAGATTTGAAGAATGAAGTTGATGAAAAATAGGTTGTGCCTTAGAAATCCACAAGACTATTTAAATTTGATGTAATAAATGTTGTTCATATTTGGATTTGTATTTGTATGTTGTGGATCTTGTTTGCATACTTAGTACTTAATTGAATCTAATCATATTATAACATAGTTGTCATGAGACTTTGAACAATATATCACGCCTCGATCGATTCCGACAAGGATCGGGGTGTGACAGATTGGTATCAGAGCCCTTGACTATAGGGAATTAGGTTAATTGCCTTGACCTAGTCTATAGCCTCTAGGGTCCTCTCGTATGCTAGTTTATAAAATGCACACACAACTGCATGCAATTCGCACTTAGAAAATCCTAGGAATACCTTTGTGTGTTAATTGCTCCCTTATGTGCATACGTATTACTCCTGACACTTATATGTGTGCATACACTTGTGAATATTCTCCACTTTCTCTGAAAATCACACACATACTCAAGTTGTTTAACAAAATGTATATACATATATGCATTCCTTAGAGCTCATAGGAAATTCAAAGTCATCCACTCTAGTTGGGTAGGATCATAGTAATGGACGCGTAGTAACTGGAAGGGGGAGGTGCCGGTAGCCCGAAAGTCCTGACTAGGTAAGCATTCGTATACATCCCAATCAACCGAGGGACCAGTTTGCTTATCTGGGGACCAAAGGCGAGAGTTCCCAAACCTATAGGCCAAAGCGCGTCATTCACATTACTTTTGAGCCATCAAAATACCCGACCTTATCAAACGTATCCGAAAGGATACACTCCAAAATGGCCAACTCATTGGACTATTAAGTTCCCTAATGGGCCTAGAAGTGGGAAAGGAATGTGAAAACTTAGTTTTGTGGGGGCCCACGCAAGTGCTACATGTTTCACATTTAGTAACCATGGAAAGCCCAAAAGGTGCCCAACACTCCTAACCATGGCCCAACAAGTGTTTTACAATTATTTTACCCAACAATGTCTAAAAAAAAACTTTATTTCCCTAATCAATTTACAAATAACTCACAAGTCCATATGCGTGTTTCTCATAGTTGACATGTTCCTTGTTTGGTTGTGGACTTAGGGTAGACTCATTAGGATCAACAGTCTAATAAAATTTTAATTACACATAACTGGGGGCTTGTCGAGTGAATCTTAGGAGTGGATCAGACATGGAACAAATCACAAGATTATAATCAAGTTATTCCTACTAAATTCATAAGTTTATTTATATAGACCTCTGGTATAGAGTCGTCAGCGTAGTCGTGTCGGCAATCTAGAATATAGCTAAATACATAATACAAACTATAATACCCAAATTATACAAAATTTTCTGCATAAAAAATCAATAGACAAACACAATGAAACTAAAAAGGGTATCAATCTATCAAGAGAAAAACACAGACAATGTAGATTAAAATCCACTAATTATAACAAAATGGCTAAAAGAAAAGGTAAGGACTAAGGATTGTTAAGTCCTCTCTTCTTATAAATAGCTTTGAAGCAAGCTTGCCTAAGCTTCTTTGTTCTTTCTGTCAATTCCATACCTGGCAATTTCTCCATCATCTTCTTGTGCCCTGCTAACGTCTCTACCTCCTCCTTTAATCCCAACTCCTAGTTTTTTTAGGTAGATGCAATATATTTTTCGTGTGAGTTCATAAAATTTACAATGAGTTAAGTTTATGTAAATATAAATCAGAAATCGTAGTAAAACAATTGATTCGATGTGGCATATGCCTAGGGCCTATGTTTATGTTATAAAGAAACTAATAATTAAAATTTTAGAAAATACCAAAACTACTTTGGTTACCAAGTGCATGCATACATGCATGAGTAATGTATAGAAGGTTATTATCGTAGTTTACCTTGGCATTTTGAATGAGGGATTGAAGGCTCTTAAGTTTTCTATGAGGCCATCTGTTTATGTTTAGCTCTCTGCATCTTTTCTTCAACAATGTTAACCCTATCCCTAGTTCCTTTGCTGCCATGATTATCGGCATCTCAAAGTACTTCGCTATCTCTTCAAACTCCAATGGTCTCAATCTATTTACCACCTTCCGGCCACCGTGATCAGTGGTGGCAGCACTAGAACTACCTGTAGCCTCACCACCGGATTTACAGTCTTCACTGAAACTAACCAATGGTAAATTACCATCCTCCCAACAATCCTATAAGCTTATATCTTCAAGGGGATCCAAATCGTGAAACTCATTTCTAGAAATGATGTTTTGATCTTTGTTAAGTACTGTGGAAACGTTCTGATCGAGCACTTCATGCAATTTTTCCGACAACTCGTAATCAGGATGGTCGAGCCTGTCACCACTGCAAAAATCCAAAAACTCAAGATAATCAAATCTAACACGATGGAAGACTCTTTTTTATCACTACAAATCCAAACCATGTTTTGATCAATATAGACAAAATCACTTTTTTGTGCGAAAGATGGGGTAATGAGTGACGTTTATATATACCTGAAAATATCTTGATGATCAAAGTACTGAAACCAATCGAGGTCATCTATGGGGTTTTGATGATCTGCAGGTGGATCCAATTGTGAGGGAGAAGTTAAAAGTTGCGGTAAGAATGTGATGATTTATATAAGTGAAGTGGGAGAAGTAATTAATAACAAATAAAGAGGAAATGAATATATATGGTCTTTGAACTGTAACCTTCTTCTTCAATTCACACACATATACGTATATGTTGCCGCAAATTATGACTTATGTGCCTCATGCATTTAATACATCACATGCCTACCGCATATTCTTGACTTTGAAGCTACGTACCAGTTTCAAATTTCCCCAGTAGCACACTTTTCATTAGAAAGTACTCCAAGTCTTCACACATGAACCAGTTAGAAAGTACTCCAAGTCTTCACACACGAACCAATTATAAAGTACTCCAAGTCTTCACACATGCAAATTATGACTTGTGTGTCGCTATAGGTAACTAATAAAATTTTATTTTTTAAACCCTTAAATATTAGTACAAGCTTCTAACCTCGACGTTTAAATTCAAAATTTCTTTTTATTACTAAAACTAGCATCGATTCAAGTATATAAACCATGAATCTTGAGAACACGGCAAAACCCAAATAAGTCTTATCATCTATGTAAAAAAAAAACTCAGGGTTTTTACTAGTAAATCTATCAGTGGCGGAGCTTGAACAATTAACTTGGGGGGGGGGCGAAAATATTATAAACTGAAATTAAATTTAAAAAAAAACAGATTGTTTTCTACAAATAAACACCAAAAACACCTAGAAAAAGAATTACAACTCAGCCCGACAGCCTTTAATGTCTTTAAAAACAGATTATGAATGATATATTAGTAAGCAGACAACAATTTCTCTTTCAATGTTTTCATCTTTCCCATGATTATATCTAGAAAAATCAAAATGAAGGAACAATTGATCCAATCAAAACAAAATCAAATTCAAAATTAGAACAATAACCAATAACTCATTTAACAATAACCAAATCAATCTTTGTTGTCACTTTTCAGTTTTGTTTGAAGCTGACAAGCTGTTAAGCATAACCAAATCAATAACCAAATCTATAAGTTCATAACTTATAAATCAAATTGGCAAATCGCCAAATCGCAAATGACAGCCAAATTAAAAGGAAACTCAGTAAGACAGTAGTAACGCATAAATAGGCAACAAATTAACAGAAAACAGCAGCAGCAGTGCAATACGCAAACACCAACAATCAACAATCTTACAATCAGAAAAGAAAGAACATCTGAACAGGATTTGGGTCTCGGGATTACATACCTGATTTCTATGAAGTGTGAATGGGGACTTGGGCACTTGGCGATGGCGATGGCGATTGGCGAGAGTGAGACCAGGCGACTGACTTGGCGAGACAGCGACAAACGAACAGCAGGCGAGATAGGCAGCGAATTGGGAAAATGGGGATGAATCAATTTTGATTTCTTGATACCGCTTGGTCGCTTGGAGAATTAGGAGTATTGGACCATTCTGATTAGGAATCGGGAGGGGCCAAAGCCCAAGTTTGAAGATAGCAGGCTTATAACTATTTTATTTTGAATTACAATTCCTACTTCTAGCCCAATAATACTACGCCCCTGGAATCTATGAGGGCTAGTGTAAACATTATGGTCATATATCATTAAGATTCTATGGACCTAGAATGTGTGTTTCCGCCTCATTCCCTGTTCCTTGTTTGGTTGTGGGCTTAAGGCGGGGTCACCCATCCAAAATGCCCTTGCAATCTTAATGATATACGACTAGTTTACGTCAATCGACTATAAAAGAACTTGTAGGACTTATAATGCAAATTTCGTCAAAATTTGTTGAAACATTCGTAATGATGGAACTCGGTAACTACGTTATAAAATATTCATAGTGGTAATACCAAGGATAAAACAGGGAGTATAAAAGCACACATAGAATACTCTATCATCCCAAAACAATAAACTCCTTTTAAATTGACTCAGTTCAAGTTACAATAAGAAATTTCCAAGGTCGTCATGTGACATCAGGAGGGTTGTTCCTCACCATAATCAATTTCTTGTACTACGAAAAGTTTTCCACATCTTTTTCCAAACTCTTGAAGTCCCAATCAAAATGCAAATTTCGGGACGAAATTCCCTCTAACGGGGGGATGATGTGACAACCATCAAATTTCGGTCAAGTCAAAGTCAAACAAAGTCAACTAGTCAAGCAGGTCAACTCCATTAACCCTTGTTTGATAGGGTTTACGTTATGTAATCACTGTACAATTCGCTATTTTAATGAGAAAACATCATTTGGAAAGTTCATGTGTTTGATATTCCTTAGCCTTAACAGTGCTAAACAACGAACCAAAGCGATAAAACACTATTGCACAATCATCGGGATTGTGTAGGATACTAAATCATGGCTTAACGGGGTCTATGGACCTTGCGTTGCGAAGCCGGACACTCAAAAAGATCACAAACGAAACCTCTCTCAATCTCATTCAAACCCTACTCAAGATTACTTGACGCTAATAGGATTAAAACTCATACACTACGATAAATTGACGTTAATAGCAACATAGTATAGTACAATGTTATAACTATAATCAAATTAAATTATGATACCATATTAAAATCAAATCAAAGTATAATGCTCTAATTAAATTTAAAAGAATCAAACTTGAATGCTATAATTAAACTTCAAATCAAAGTAGATTGTTATAATCAAATAATAACTCATCTTTTATAAAACTCCATTTTTATAAACTTTACATTAAATTTTATAAAACTCTATTTTTATAAACTTTACATTAAATTTTATAAAACTCTTATATTAATTATGTAAAAGATGCTTGTGTTAGTGGGAAATTATGAAGAACACCAAAAGCAAAAAGATTATTCTCATGGTCTCCCACTCACACCTCCCATCCACTTTCCTTTCCTTTTTCTCCCAACACATTATTCTCTTCACCACTTAAACCTTCTCTAATCTTTCTCTCACTCTCAATCTCGAAATTTCCTCAAAGAAATACTCATATTCCATCCAAGAACAATCTATTATACTCAAATCTTCATCCCTCTTGAAGCATTCATCAAGGTATGTTGTTAAAAGTTTCCAATTCATACAAGAAACAAATTAAATCCACCAAAATATCTAAAACTCATTTAGAAAACATGTTATCCGTCCTAGAGGTAGAGATGCCAGTTTAGAAGTCCTTGATTACTAACGGCATATATAAAAGTAGTTTTATTACTTAAAATAAAACAAATGAAGAAGAGAGTCCGTAAACAAAGTTAGTTTATACTTATTTGTGAGTCGTATAACCATACTTGATATGACCGAAAGACCTTTATAACGTTCTTCAGGCGTTAAGCTAAATGACATTTGTTCACCCCAGGCGTGCCCGCCTAACTGTAGCTAGCAGTTCAGGTGTGGGATTGTCAGTCCTGAATAGATCTATTCACAAATCTCACTCTCTCCCTCCAGGAGACTCTGGTTATACTAAAAGGATTTATCACTATACACCTAAGGGTACAGTATTGAAGTAGCGCCTCACAATTCTGTATAATCTAGTTTACTAGCGAGAAATCAGTATAAAACAGTAATTATCCTTGAATAAATGTACTTTATACTTCTGAGAAAAACATATAACATAAACTAAATCTGCCATAGTTTATATATGTTCATTTATGAAATCTGATCAAGTAGAGACTGCCTAGAGGGTTATCCCAAACTATACCCATTATAGTTTATTAGAGTTGATCTGGAAAATGCTTTGTAAAACCTTTCTGAAAGCTATGAAGTTGGATTTCCAAAATAGAAGTTTCCCTTATGTTCAACATATTACAAAGAGAGATAAAATATCTGAATATGTTATTAAATGTGGAAATCGTTGGACTGCATTAATAAGTTTAAAACTTAATAAAGTACTTTGAGTTTGGCTTGTATCCCCCCTGAAAACATTAAAAACACGGAAAATGTAGGGGTATGAACTCACAGTTTATCGTAGGTTCCGAAAGCACAATTGGTTACGAGTGTTGAGTGTCAACCGATGTTTCGAACACGAGTGGATCCTATTAACATATGATAACACATATGTGTGTTAGAATTAGGGTGTTTCATGGCTAAACATGACAGGAAATCACCCTAAAGACTTGGAAATGCTTGTCGGGACCCTATATGATCAAATATGGGAGGTGTACGGCAATTTGAGTGGGTGTGCGGCCAGGGTATGTGGCCAGGTTGTGTGTGCGGTTGCACACAGGAGTGTGCGGCCGTACAGAGGGTGTGTGCGGCCGTACACAGGAGTGTGCGGCCGTACACTCCTCATTTGAGCCCGGAAATGTCGATTTTGAGGTGTTTTGAGGTGTTCTAGTGCTAATACCAAGTCCAACTAGCAAATGGAGGCCAAACTCTTCACCTTGGAGAGTCTTTAAGGCGTGTGCGGCCACCTTATGAAGGTGTGCGGCCGTACACCTTCAAAGGATGAAGAACACGAAGAACACTATGAGTTTTAAGCTTAGATTCAGGTGTCTTACCAATATAGCAAGCTGAATGATGGAGTGCTTCATGTTTTTGAGGCCCTTAGAGTGTTCTTAGATGATGTTTCTAGAGAGAGAAAGTAGAGAGAGAGAGAGTAGGGTGCAGCCAAAAGAGGAAAAGAATGAATGAAGGGGGTCTCCTCCAATATATAGGGTCGGGTGTGAGGCTGGAGGGTGTGTGCGGTTGGGTGTGCGGCTGGCTGGCCGCACACGCGGCTATGCTGCCGCACACACCTTTTTTGATGTGTTTGGCCCGATTTTGTGATGCTACACACTTTCTAACCCTTCCTAAGACTCATATCCATGTTATACTAAGCCTAGAACACTCATATAGACCCATAATTTTCGTTATAAGATAGTAAAATGAAGGCTAACTTTGATAAAATGAAAAATGTACAAGTTAGAAATTTCGGGTTGTCACACTTCTTCACGCGAAGACAACTCTTGCATTCCTAAACATATTCATCTAATGATAACCTGCTCTGCACCTCCATCCTGACCAAATCCTGAAACGAAGATCCGCGTACCCGAACCGCAAATCCCAACGACCCATTTTGTTGATATCATGAAGTCAACCATAACAATGATCCTTTAAGCAAAATAGTCGGTTCTCCCCCACCTAGGGTTCGAACTACCACTAAATAACGGTGCAGACATATCACATCTCAAACTGGTCTCCCAGATAAGGACCAAGCAAACACAAAGTTATCCCGAATCTTAGATGAAAACCTCGAAAACCTCCCAATCATAACCACTTGTAATATCAGAATCCTATGCAGATGCACAAACAATAATTTTTGTCCACTCATGACACCAATTCTCCATCTAGAAACAAATGAGCTACCACACTCGTCACCTAATTTCCCCAGCACACAATTCATCACGAGCATTACTTATAATTATAAGATGCATCATTCTCTTAGTCCAGATATATCCAAGACAACAAAAGCTGCTCGTATTGATTCACTTCCCTTGGTTCCTGAAACAATCAACTAGCACTTTTCCTAACTAGTTTCAAGAAAGCATACCCCTGCCGATGATAGTTACATCCCAATTCATCTGCCAATCACTTAATCTCCGGCTGCAATCCTAGAGCCATTCTTCACACTTGTTTCCTTCTTGAGTCCCGCGACTCAACTGTCACTACTTGAGCAAGGCCTTGCAGACCTCAGAATCATCTGCCTTCCATGTTTCTGCATCTTTGAAACCCAATAGACATGACCACTGAGTCCCAAACAATCATCTGGCCCATCCTCAACCTAGACGATCATATCCGATAAACTGATAAAGGCAGAAATACACCGCAACGAATCATGGTGCCAAATCGAGCTTCCTTCCTTAACCAGTTCCTTAGATTTCCCCCAAATTAGCCTCGAGTCGAGTACGGATCATGTGCTTCCAGTAGTACGAGCCCAATACTACCTTCCACACCTACCCATACTTTCCTCAAGAATCATCTCGGGGTCCTCTAAGTAACCACTTCTATCCGCATCCTCTCTATCCATTCTTATACACCCGTTTTCAAACAAACACCCATCGCTAAATAGCATAGGTCAACCCACTACAGCACATCCTAGGATCTCCTAGTTTCCCGACCTCACCCTGCCATCAGCTCCTGAAGAACTCCCAATAATGTCAGTTAACTACTTCATGAATACAATCACATGCGTCAGAGCTTAGATAATCCTTCGAGTGAAAGACTCGTCCCTACAACAGTTGGACTCAGACAAGAGCTGCGCAGTAGGGTCAAATCCGTCACTCTGAGATTATTTAACCTATGCCACATGTGACCTAACATATTCACTTAATAGTTAAGTCACATCATCATGAGTCCCACAAAGCATAAAGCAAGCAACATTCGTGCAGTAACACTCAAAGTCACAGCCAACAGAGGACATCTTAATCTCACTTCCTATGAAGAAAGATTTCAAGTGTATCATAACATCCAATTCCTATTAGGCTACAAGGCATCACATATTAGGCCAATCTATCATTGACTAATCAGTACTAGCATGCAAGTCTACAATCTCATACGATAGGCATACAGATGCATCTCTCCTAGCATTCTATCATGCAAAACTGAGCGGATCATTAGCCCTAACTAGCATGAAATTTACAGATTTCTAACTCAAATCATAACAGATAACATGTATGGGTATTCTAGGAAAACTTACTTGAGCTCGGCTGATTGCATACACCACACCCTTTCTTGTCTTAGAAAACTCTTTTCTCAAAATGTATTCCTTTTTGAAAAACTTTACCAAATCCTCAGTTTAGTTCAGACACACCCGAGGGTATGTCCGAATCCCTCAAACTAAGGCTCTGATACCAACTTGTAACGTCCCAAAACAATGACATAAAATTTTCGTTCTTAAATAAATAAAACGTTAATACATATCATTTCCACAAAACCAAGGTAATCAATATTTAGCAAAACATCATCGAATCAGAGTAAATCACAAAATAAGGAACATGTGGTATGTGCTCTGCAATCATCTGGAGCTCTCTTGTTTCAAAACCATAGGACCTGAAACACCAACTAAAAATCGTAAGCGCAAAGCTTAGCGAGTTCCCCCAACATAACACATACCAAAAAAACATATTGTCAAGCATATCTGGGTGCTCGACCTACCCTGCCGAGCATATGTGGGTGATCGATCTACCCCGCCGAGCATATCCGGGTGCTCGACCTACCCTGCCAAGCATATCTAGGTGCTGGCCTCCCCTTCGATCTATTTCAATCGGATATCGGGTCTATTTCACCCCTACCACTACCATATAATTATTGGGTTTTATGTACTCTAACATCCCTATGGTGCACATACAACCTTAATGCTTTGGATCTAAGTTTACTCTAGTTATACATGCAACAAAAATTATCCAAAGCATGAAACCTATAACTAGCATACAACTTGATACTTGAATAATAAAAGACTACTTAGAAGAATGCCTCTTAGTTGTAGCATGTAGAATTTGGCCTTTCAAGAGCTTAGCACCTCAAGTGTGATGCCTCAAACAAGTCACAAACACCATGAACAAATGGAGGATAATGAGATAGAGGCTATGAACCACCAAAAACGGCTAGCATCTTCTTAGAATATACAAGTGCCAATTTTAGGATTTTAGGGGTCACACTTATAGTGTAGAATTCCAAGAGTTTCAACTTGTAAACCCTAATCCACTTCATTGCGCCTTTAATAAAATAATCCATATGATAAGCCCTTTGGACTAAATCTAAATGGACTCCACAAAGACTTAGTCCACATAATTAACATGGATCATTAGCCCAAACTATAAGTATCACTGATTTACTTAATCAGCCCCCGTTAATTTAATTATTCTCTTTTGATCACTAAATTAATTCCAAATTAATTCTTGATCAATACTAATTAAATAATATGATTTCTCAATTAATATATTATACTTATAATATATTAATAAATCACAAATAACCTCTTTCTCAAATATCCATCCTATCAGATTGTTCTGGTGAAGGCCACCCCGAAATGGACCATGTTACTCTCGGTCAAGTACATACCAATTATAGTTATGGGCTTAGACACCTAATCCAACAGTCTCCTACTTGGATAAGTCTAATAACTATTACAGCAAGTACGAATTGAAAAACCAACTAGCAATCGTAGCTCTCAAAAGTCGTTGTCTAACTCTGACGTGTCCATTAGATAAGGGATCATATATTCCTCCATTCTAGATATCATATTGTGACAACCCGAAACTTTTTCCGTTATCCTTACCCAGTTTCTGTTTATAAAATTTGGGTTTTTAGTTAATTCCGTCAAATTTCTTAGTTTGGGAAGGACCTTACGTTTTAAATAAATCCGAATTGATTTATTTCCGTTCACGTTAGTATTATTTTTAGTCTAACGGAATATTTTAAACTCAGTTCGATTGAGTTTCGTATTCAAAATCGAGGTTTTCAAAGTCAAGCATAGCATCCGGACCAAACAACCCTTCGAAAGGAGCTTACGGCCGCAAACACAGCTTACGGCCGTAAACCCTGTTTACGACCGTAAACCATGTTCACGGCCGTAAACCCTCCACCCTACTCCTTGGCCGTAAACTCACCCCTATATAAGGGATGGGTGGCCTTTATTTCTCACTTTACACACTCCAGAAGCTTTCTCTCTCTACTCTCTACTCTCTCTCTCTACAAACTTCGAATTTGCCCAAGGATCCTCAAGAATGTAAGTGATTTTTCCACCTTGAATGTTGTTTCAAATCCATTTCTAGTGATAAATCCATGTTCCTATCTCATGAATCTCATCTTTTCTAGATTTTCTCTCTCACCAAGAACACACACTAGTTCTTGGTGGCTAAAAACCTCATTTCAAGCTTCCACTACGTAAGTACACTACCCTTAGCTTGTTGGATACAAGAATCACTTGTTAAACATCTAGAAATCGTGACCAGAAGGGTGTTTACGGCCAAGGCCATCTCCCTTGACCGTAAACTCTATTTATGTGGTGCAAAGTTGCCACAACACCCTCCTAATCCTAGAAACGAGGTTTAGAACACTTCCAGAAGGCTAGAAAGGACCTTGAATCACCGAAAATCGCATCTTTCACCAAGTGTTTACGGCCGTAAACACATAGGCCGTAAACCCATAGGCCGTAAACCCGTGGGCCGTAAACCCATGGACCGCAAACACTTGGGCCGCAAACCCTTGACCGTAAACTCCGATTACGGCCACAAACTCCCCTCTTCAATCACATGTGATTCTAACACTTAGTTTTAAGTGTTTCCTAGTCCCTAAGGTGGTTCCCTTCCATAACGAATAGTGTTATGCCCTCACCTAACGTATATATGTACTTTTACATGGTAAATAGGATCCGTTTGTGTCCGAGGCTTTATTTGACATTCAGCAATTCCTAGCAACTTACACTCGAATCCCACGTCAAACAGTGAGTTCATACCCCTACACTTTTCCGATTTTTCATGTTTTCAGGGGGGAATACAAGCAAAAACACGAGGAAACTCGTGTTCAAAGTAATTTACGTTGTATAAGTTAATTATATGCTCAGTATGCTTTTAACACGGAAAACAGTTTTTACCAACCGATTAAGAAATCAACTCGTAGAAAACAGTTTTCAAAAACCAAGGTAATTAACTTGTGAATCTTATAGTAAAATGTATTATTTCATAAAGGATTCATGCAAATCATAAACAGGATTTTCAGTATTATTACTTGTAAATTTGTTAGGCTAAGTTTGAGACACGTCCTTGGTAACACTCCACCGGATTCGCGAGTGTAGGACTACCCCTTGTAACCAGAATCTCTTGTAGGGAGAGCGTGACTATTGTGTATAGATCTATATGGGACTGACTATCCCGCACCTTCGCTGCCAGCTACAGCGGGACCATTAGGTTAAGGGGTGACAAAGTCATAAAAATATATTGTCCCCGTTACGTGCCATATCCAGTCTAAGTACGGTTATGACACTCACAACCTAGATAGCAAAAATTTACTTTTGTAATAATGAAACAAGTGAACTAACCTCAAAGTAATAACCGATTTGATTACTAGAGGGCATTAGTAATACCCTTAGGATCTAGTTCACTACTTATTTATTTGTTTTATTCATGTAATAAGGCTAATACATCTCACTGAGAGCAAACAGGGTTTTTCAAGGAAACTACATCTAACGATACAAGTATGGTAGATACTTGTACACCTCAGACCAGAACAGATAACCAACTATCAACTTTTAAGGAAAATATAGGATTTTCCTGGGATAACTCAACCTTACATAAACAGGCTGTTAAACAAGTAACGAATGGATAATCAAACATCTTTCATAAGAAAATATAAGATTTTCTTGGGAAACACTTTTCAAAGGATTAAAGAAACATTTCTTTCACCAGAACAAAACGCTTATGAACTCACCAGCTTTATGCTGATATATTTCAAAACTGCTTGTATTCTCAGGGAATTAGTAGACAGGTACTTCCAGGAGTTCGGAGAAGACGGATCGTTAGAGTCACGTCTTTACTTTTGATATGAACAAAACTATGTATTAAACAATGTAAACCTTTTTCATGTATGTATCCAATGTCTAGTTGTGTTTACTATGCTTACTATGATACAACTGTTGTGATACTACGCATGACGTCAATCATCCCCGAACGTTTCCGCCATTCCGGTTTGGGGGTGTGACACGTATGAACTGAGACATGGATTAGAATCATTCTCTCTGTTCATGTGTTGTTTCCCGATTTCCGATTTATGACGACCGACTAATTTAACAAATCAAATCAGTCCAGGCTTGGCCAAGCGCTTAGGGGTGTCATCACTAAATCATCGAGGGGCCCACAGATATTGCTTTTATCCCTCTTAGGGTAAAAGGAACGGATAAACTTCGACTCATATGCTTGCTCTATTTACTCATCAAATCACACACAACAATATGTTTTATAACACCAAGTTACTGGTGCATTTACATATCATCAATGTGCAACCGACTTGTAAACTGCAACTATATGCCTCTGTTTCAAGAATATAAGATATTATCATCTCACAATCACTCGTGATGAAATCCATGAAGTTATTCAGATGAGTGTGGGTTTAATCCAATACTCAAATCTTATTACAGGAGTACTCATGAACACTGCAGCAAACTTTGCTATGTCTAAAACCTTAGACAATCTGCAGTCAAATCCATGACAGTCTTACCTCATTACTTACTTCCAAAGTATGATTGACTGTGGATGTTTGAATAACCTAGTTATTCGGGAATTAAAACATGCAAAGTGAAACACAAGAATAGTCGGATTCAATACGGTCTCAAAACTTTTGAATATAAATAAAACACCTTTTATTTAATCACCATATTGATTACACATTATTTGCTGTGTAATGTTTTGATTAATCAGCTTAATAATTGAATTAAAACAATAGTTATACCATGCTCCAAGTATCCACACTATGTTTACCTATGGTCCTTCTTTGTGAAATAGATCAATAGAAAACATTTCAATGATGCTCATTTCACAATTCCAAATCCTTATTCCTTTAGTGTACGAATACCTAATTCTTGCCACTATAAGAATGTGTTAGATTCTAAACTATCATGCAATGTATCTTTTGTAATGTCAAGGTACCAAAGTCACAGAGACTTTGCCAACGATATTACAAAACTTTCTACTGGATATTGATAACAAAACAATTCCAAGGAAGCGAAGTGTCAAATTCAAAGTACATTCCATTGAACATCCTTCTTGCATAAAGGTTTCTAACCTACACATAGATTCTTAATATCCAACTCCCATTATGAAAACATTTCCATATTTTCCATATGACAATGCACAATTAATAGAATTTTGTCTATTCATAATAATGTCAATATGGTCCATCCATTACTATACTTCCAACTGTCATTAAGCAACCAATCCTTAGCGAACCTTAGATTGTCCTTGACAGTTGTTTAACCACTTTAGTCATATCCGGTTCTAGTCCTTTTCCCCTCTTAATGCCCTAGGCATTTGGAAAATTAGAACACGTGAATATTATAGCATATGCAATCGATCCTATATCTGAAGCATATGGTGTTGGATAAGGTCTCTAAGTCCATAACTATATTTGGTATGTACTATACCCGGCTTGGCATGGTCCATTTGGGTTGCTCGGCATCTCAACTATTGGATAGACATAATGAGAAAAAGGACACTTATGGATTGTTAATATATTATAAGTTCTAATATATTAATATGAAATCATATTATTTAATTAGTATTGATCAAGAATTAATTTGGAATTAATTTTGTGATCAAAAAGAGACTAATTAAATATATGCGAATTGATTTGTAAATCATTCATTCTTATGTAGTGGGCTTATGGTTCATGATTCACTAGATTGGGCTAGGACCCATTGGGTGCTCCATGGATGCTCCATGGAGGTTATAATCCATGGATCATGGGGGAAATGAAAACCCATGCACATTAGGGTTTACATGGTGTAACCCTACATGTGACACACTATATAAGCAACCTCATATGGAGCAAAATTGGCCACTAAGACAAGAACAAGGAGGGCTAGCTGATTTTGTGATCAAAGTGTTCTTCTCTCAAGTTATTCCGAGAGTTGTGGTGTTGTTTGAAACATTTGAGGCATCACATTTGGGGTGCTAGACTCACAAGGTCTTAAGGAATCCAAGCAACAACAAAGGTATGTCATTCTACTAGTTTTTTATATTGCAAGTACCCCATGCCATGCTAGTTAGGATGAGAACCTTGGAAAATCAAATTTGCATGAATATTAGAGAAAACATAGATCCAAGGTTTCTAGGGTTGCATGTACACCGTAGGAGTGTTAGAATGATCAAAACCCATCATTGGTATCATAGCCTAGGCTTGTTTTCTTTGTATTTGATGCAAACTGCTTGAAAAAATCGATTTTTCTGCTCACTGTTCAGTGAAATTGCCGAGTCCATGGGAGGACTCGATGAGTCCAAGTGAAAATGCATCCTACTCGTCGAGTAGGTTCTTGCACACGGCGAGTAGGAGCCCTTGTGTGCATAATTTCGAGGTTTGCTGCTGGAAGTGGACTAGAATCATTACCCTAAACTGTTTTGGGCTTATAAAACCTGTTTCTGATGTGGTAATGATTATGCTAATCCATTTGCAATGGTTATTATCAAATTTTCAAGTTTTATATATGTTTATGTGATTCTTGAAATTGTTGATATGAATGTTCATGCTTATGAGTTTTGGTAGATCATAGGAATTATTTGCAAATTTTTTGATGATATAATTTTTGATCTAAATGTTATTGATGGAGTCCATAATTTTTCCTCAAGCTAAGGATTACCAAAAGTCACTTCTTTAAATTGTCATTAAAGAACCATAAGTTACATAAAGTGAAGAGTCTTCATTTTAATAAACCATTAAACTCATAAGTTATGAATATGAAAGGTTTTGAATAGTTTCAAAACTTGCCCTCAAGCTTTGGAATTTGTAAAGTCACTTTAGAAAACTTTAATTCCAAACCCTAGAGTTTTAAAAGTTAAAATTCAACCCTTATACTTTATAGTATTATAAGTTAATAATATATATATATATAAGAGCAAGTCAGTCTTACCGTTAGTAGGCCTCATTCACGAAGCCGGTCTATAAGGGGGTATAAGGTTGTTGCCTATAAAATGGCAGCTTAATGGGTGTCCACTCTCACGCACCGCTTCCTTGACTGGTGGAGGGTCGTTAGCCGAACGGGTAGGACAAGGACTATAATTCTCATTAAAAGTATAATGATAACATAAAGTAACTAAACTTTTTATAAATTCCCAATCTTAGTTACTTTAGGAAACTGTGAAATTGGTGCTAACCCATGAAGTTACACTTTGTACCTTACCAAGTCGTTGGTGGAGCGTGTGTGGGTAACCGGCACACTAACATGGACCAGTAAGAGTGGCAAAGGGTGACTTGATATTTATAATAGATCGGTGGAGCGAGTGTGGGTAACCGGCACATCGATTAGGTGATAAAAGATTAAGGGTACCAAGTTAATTTGCATGGTTATTCACACCTTGTTTGTGATCCTCGACATCCCAGTCACAAACTTGATAGGGCACAATAGAGATTTAAACATGCCATTGAAAAGTTCAATGAATCTCAAAAGATCTAGGAGTTTCAATCCAATTAAAACCTAATAATTTATTTCGTTTTCCATGGTGGAAATTGGTGAATCGTCGTTCGCCTACCTTCAAATATTTTATAGCTTGGATTACGGCATCCCTCTTCCAAGTTATAAAGTATTGTGTTGGGTCCTAGCCTTAATATTACATTTGGTTGTCTTATTAAGGATTCTGTATTTAATCTAAACTTGTCTTTCTTCTTTCAGATGTCTTCCAACAATGCTGCTTCTGACTCAAACCCTACCGGCTCCTTCTCTCTCATGAACCTTTGTGGGAGAGTCATCTTTGATGGTTCAAACTTTAATGATTGGATCAGGAACATCAGGATGGTCACACGTTACGAGGACAAGGAATATGTCCTCGACAAGGAGCTGAAGGAAATTGATGAGTCGACTGCTACTCTAGAGGAGATCGCTGACTTTAGGGCACATGAGAAAGATGCTACCAAGGTGGCATGTATCATGTTGGCCACAATGAAAGCTGAACTCCATAAGTCCTATGAGGACTTTTACCCTTTTGAGATGCACATGGACCTGATGGACCGCTACCATCAAAGTGCTCGTCAAGAGAGGTATGAAATCATCTCTTCCATGATAACAACCCGAATGAAGGATGGTGAACCCATCATGGCCACATACAGAAAATGAAAAGGTTTGTGGACCGTTTGCTCAAGTTGAATGTGAACTTCCCCGAGGAGTTGGCTATTGATATCATACTGCACTCCTTACCTACTTGTTATGATCAATTTTGAATGGCATATCACATGAACAAGGAGGAGTTCACACTTAGCAAAATTCAAGGGCTCTTGAAGACCACTGAAACTGGTCTTAAAGGCAAATCGGTTGTTACTATTCCTACTCCTACCACTGACCCTGTTCTGGAAATCGGGCAAAGTAGAGGGAAGAAGAAGAAAAACCCTTCGAAGGGTACCAAGGGAAAGTTTCGTGATGGCTCCTCTTCAAGTGGAACCAAAGGTGGTTCTGTCACTCCTTCTTCCAACCCAAAAGAAGCTCAATGCTTCTATTTCAGGAAAAGGGGCACTGGAAACGAAACTGCCCCAAGTACCCGCAAGATGTTAAGGATGGGAAGGTCAAGCCTACCCACGCAGGTATTTACACTATATTGTCTAATAACTCACCACATACTACTTCTTGGGTTCTTGATACAGGTTGCGGTATTCATATATGTTCTGATTTGCAGGGCCTAAGAAGAAGTGAGGATGTGGAGCACGGAAAGATAAACTTGATCATGGGTAATAGGAAAGCTTCACCTGTTACCAAGATTGGAGTTTATTCTTTGTTGCTAAGTAGTGGGTTAGTGTTAGATTTGAATAAGTGTTGTTACTCGTCTGAAATGGCAAGAAATATTATTTCTTTTCACGGTTTGTACAAACAAGGGTTTACTTTTTCATTTGATAATGAATGTGGTGGTATTAATGCTTTTTATAATAATGTTCTTTATTTTAAAGCATTACCTTGTGATGGTGTATATGAAACTGTGTCGGTTGTAAATAACTTAGGAAATAATGTGTTGTATATCGATTCTTCCACTAGTTTGGATAAAGCATCCTTGTGGCATTGTCGCCTTGAACATGTCAACAAGAAGCGCATAGGCCAACTCCAGAAGGCTGGAGTCTTGGAGTCATTTGAGTTAAAGTCATATGATAGTTGCGAGTCTTGTTTGCTTGGAAAAATGACAAAGTCACCCTTCACTGGTACTTGTGCTAGGGGTGAAGGTTTGTTGGACCTCATACACACAGATGTGTGTGGACCCTTCAGAACCGCCACAAGGGATGCTAACCGCTTCTATGTGACTTTTACTGATGATTACAGTAGATATGGTTATGTCTACTTAATCAAGCATAAGTCATAAACCTTTGAGAAATTCAAAGAGTTTAAACAGGAAGTGGAGAATCAGCTGGGCGGGAACATTAAGATGCTCCGATCCGATCGAGGAGGAGAGTATCTTAGTACAGAGTTCCTTGACTATCTTAAGGAATGTGGAATTGTTTCACAATTGACACCTCCCAGAACACCACAGCTTAATGGTGTGGCTGAGAGGCGCAATCGAACCTTTTTGGACATGGTTCGTTCCATGATGAGTCGAGCTTCGTTACCAATCTCATTTTGGGGGTATGCCTTAGAGACATCCGCACATATCCTTAATCTTGTCCCTACCAAGAAGGTTGCCAAAACACCTCATAAGATGTGGACTGGGAAAGTTCCTAATTTAGACCACATCAAGATTTGGGGTTGCGACGCTTTCGTGAGACATGAGACTCAGGACAAGCTCGAACCTCGTAGTGAGCGGTGTATTTTCATCGGCTACCCACAAAATTCTTCTGGTTACCTCTTCTATAGACCCAATGAGAATGTGGTCTTTATGGCAAGGAGAGGGGTCGTTCGAGAGAGAGAGAGAGAGAGAGTTTATAAGCCAAGGAAACAGTGGGAGGCAAATTGACCTTGAAGAACTTCAAGAGTCAAGCGGTGAAGGAACCTCAATCCCTAGCAATCAACCTGAGGAGGAAACTCATGTTGATGAATTCGTACCTCTGAGGCGTTCCACAAGAGTTAGGAATCCACCTAAGCAGTACTATGGTTTTCATATTACTGCGGAAGGTGATGAATTTATCAGTGATAGGACACTCGTAAATCTGGATGAACCTAACAGCTTTAAGGAAGCCATGGCAGGCCCTGAATCCGCCAAATGGAAAGAGACCATGGATAGCGAGATTCAGCCCATATATGGCAATCAAGTTTGGAACTTGGTTGACAATGTACCGGGTCGTAAGACGGTCGGGTGCAAATGGATCTTCAAGAAGAAGACCGACATGGATGGGAATGTACACACTTATAAAGCGCGACCGGTTGCGAAGGGATTTACTCAAACTCCGGGAGTTAACTATGATGAGACCTTCTCACCAGTAGCAAAGATTAAGTCTATTAGGGTTTTGCTGGCCATAACTGCATTTCATGATTATGAAATATGGCAAATGGATGTCAAAACCGCTTTCCTTAATGGAAAGTTGGCTGAGGATGTTTACATGAGTCAGCCAGAGGGTTTTGTCGATGCAAAGCACCCTAATAGAGTGTGTAAGCTTGGGAAATCCATCTATGGATTGAAACAAGCATCTCGCAGATGGAATCTTTGTTTCGATGAGAAAGTCAAAGAGTTTGGTTTTTCGAGGAGCGAAGATGAGTCCTGTATATATGTTAAGGCTAGTGGGAGTATACTTAGCTTTTTGGTATTGTATGTGGATGACATACTACTCATAGGAAATGACATCCCAACCCTGCAGGAAGTTAAGTCCTGGCTTGGGAAATGTTTTGCTATGAAGGACCTTAGAGAAGCTGCCTATATCATAGGGATAAGGATATTGAGAGACAGGAGTAAGAGACTAATTGGACTTAGTCAAAGTACCTACTTGGATAAGGTTCTGAAAAGGTTCAGCATGCAGGATTCCAAGAAAGGTGAATTACCAATCTAGAGCAACGCCAAACTGAGTAAGACTCAGAGTCCGAGTACAGAGGTTGAGATAGCTGATATGACGCATGTACCATATGCTTCCGTTGCGGGCTCAATCATGTATGTTATGACTTGTACTCGCCCTGATGTGGCCTTTGCTTTGAGCATGGTCAGCAGATATCAAGGGAATCCGGGCAAGGCTCACTCGACTGCGGTCAAGAATATTCTCAACTACCTACGGAGGACTAGGGACTGAGTCCTTACCCTTGGTAGGAGTGATGACTTGAGAGTAGTAGGGTATAGTGATGCTCGTTTCCAGACTGACAGGGATAATTTCCGCTCTCAGTCGGGCTGGGTCTTTACCCTAAATGGAGGAGCAATTACTTGGAAAAGTTCCAAACAGGAAACAATGGCTGATTCAACTTGCGAATCAGAGTATATAGTGGCAAGCAAGGCGGCAAAAGAGGCAATATGGCTAAAGAACTTCATTGGAGACCTTGGAGTTGTACCGGCTATTAAGGAGCCTATAGAGATTTTATGTGATAACGAGGGTGCAGTTGCCTTAGCTAAGGAACATCGACAGAAAATAGCATTTCATTAGACATCAGATAAAAGAAGGACTCCTCGTGGTGAAGAGGGTATCATCGGATGAGAACCCAGCAGATCCCCTTCACGAAGGGACTGTGTAGGGCTAAGCATTTGCAGCATGCGAGGCGCATCGGGCTGAAGGATGACATTAGTTTTACAGATTAGATAGTTTTTCTGAAAATTGTAAAATGTAATTGACATTTGATGATTAAATAAAAGTTGTTGTTTATTTATAAGTAAAGTGTTGCTATCTTGTGTCAATTGTTTACTATTGTTTCAATTTTGCATGTTTTGACTTCCAGAATAATTACTTTATTCAAACTCTCCACAGTCAGTCATATGTTGGAAGTAGATATGAATCAAGACTGTCATGAATTGGGTTTTTATATGACTAGGATGTTAGACATAGCAAAAGTTGATACAACATTCATGAGTTTGGAACTTGGTTGACAATGTATCGGGTCGTAAAACGGTCGGGTGCAAATGGATCTTCAAGAAGAAGACCGACATGGATGGGAATTTACACACTTATAAAGCGCGACTGGTTGCGAAGGGATTTACTCAAACTCCGGGAGTTAACTATGATGAGACCGTCTCACCAGTAGCAAAGATTAAGTCTATTAGGGTTTTGCTGGCCATAGCTGCATTTCATGATTATGAAATATGGCAAATGGATGTCAAAACCGCTTTCCTTAATGGAAAGTTGGCTGAGGATGTTTACATGAGTTAGCCAGAGGGTTTTGTCGATGCAAAGCACCCTAATAGAGTGTGTAAGCTTGAGAAATCCATCTATGGATTGAAACAAGCATCTCGCAGATGGAATCTTTGTAAAGTCAAAGAGTTTGGTTTTTCGAGGAGCGAAGATGAGTCCTGTATATATGTTAAGGCTAGTGGGAGTATAGTTAGCTTTTTGGGATTGTATGTGGATGACATACTACTCATAGGAAATGACATCCCAACCCTGCAGGAAGTTAAGTCCTGGCTTGGGAAGTGTTTTGCTATGAAGGACCTTGGAGAAGCTGCCTATATCCTAGGGATAAGGATATTGAGAGACAGGAGTAAGAGACTAATTGGACTTAGTCAAAGTACCTACTTGGATAAGGTTCTGAAAAGATTCAGCATGCAGGATTCCAAGAAAGGTGACTTACCAATCTAGAGCAACGCCAAACTGAGTAAGACTCAGAGTCCGAGTACAGAGGTTGAGATAGCTGATATGACGCATGTACCATATGCTTCCGTTGTGGGCTCAATCATGTATGGTATGACTTATGCTCGCCCTGATGTGGCCTTTTCTTTGAGCATGGTCAGCAGATATCAAGGGAATTCGGGCAAGGCTCACTCGACTGCGGTGAAGAATATTCTCAAGTACCTACGGAGGACTAGGGACTGGGTCCTTACCCTTGGTGGGAGTGATGACTTGAGAGTAGTAGGGTATAGTGATGCTGGTTTCCAGACTGACAGGGATAATTTCCGCTCTCAGTCGGGCTGGGTCTTTACCCTAAATGGAGGAGCAATTACTTGGAAAAGTTCCAAACAGGAAACAATGGCTGATTCAACTTGCGAATCAGAGTATATAGCGACAAGCAAGACAGCAAAAGAGGCGATATGACTAAAGAACTTCATTGGAGACCTTGGAGTTGTACCAGCTGTTAGGTAAAAAATATGGTTTATACTTTGCTTTTCTAGTTGATTGTAATTTTCTGTAATATTATATGTGTTTACGGTCAGGTTTACGGCCAGGTAGTGTTTACGGCCGTAAACAGGTTTACGACCGTAAACTCTATTTACGGCCCAATGGTTGTTTACGACCGTAAACTCCGTTTACGGCCGTAAACCCACGGCCGGCCCAGTCCAGTATATATAGGGGTGAGGGGTGTGAGGAATAGATTGATGAACACTAGAGGAGCTTAAGTGTGTGCATTTGAAGGTGTTCTAGAGAGAGAAAGAGAGAGAAAAGAGAGTGTGTGTTAGTGTGTGTGAATCTTGTATCCGGATCTTCATTCATATCAATACATACAAGATTCATCATATTCTTCTTCCTCTTCTCTTCTATTTGATCTGACAACTCCTACGTGAAGAAGCAGACTTGCTTTCACTGTGGAACACCTGGACACATTGCCAGAAACTGTCCAAATCGCGCATACGTTCCTTACTACGCACAAGGCTGGCAGAACGCGCCAAGAGGGAGATACTTCAAAAGAAACCCCTCAAGGTCACGTTCAGACCATGATGACTGGAACGCGCAGAAGGTCAAGAATCAAACCCACAAGGACAAGAAGGGAATGCCGGCCAAGAAGCCAATCCAAGAGATGTTCCACTGAAACAAAGACCAGTTAGGTCAAAGTCATCTCAACGGCCGACATCAAGATCCAAAGCAAGTACTGAGTCACCCATCCGATCGAAAAAGAAATGGGTTAAACCCAACTACAGATGGGTTCCAAAGGCTCACTCTCCCAAATCAACTAATGACTCTAATATTTCTTCATCTTCTGTTTGTGATAAACAGGATATGTCATGGGAGAGAGTACCTTGCAAAGATGACAAAGGTCGACCCAGTTTCAAAATGGACTGGGTTCCAAAGACCAACTGATCCCGCTCTGTGTTGGAGCAGCTATGGAGGCATATCATTAGACTTCGGTTTGTTGGTAGTGGCTGTTCCAGGCACATGATAGGAGGCATCTCTCAACTGTACAACATTCAGATCTTTGTTTGAGAGTATGTGTCCTTTGCGGGAAAGGAAGAAAAGAAGGGATCACACATGGGGTTAGTGCTTAATGACATGAAGAATTCTCGGATCTGTTCTGAGATTACACGTGCTGTTCTCAGACCTTCTGGATGCAAATTCAATCGGTGACTTACGGTTTGAGTTTTCTTCTCTATACTCCTGAGTTTTTCGTAAGCTGATTCACTTTAAAGACTAATTTTTGTTTTAGGATAGTTTAAATTTGCACATTTACTTTCGTTTCTCTCCTATGCACAAATTTAGGGGGAGAAATAAAAACAAAACAAAAAAATTAGAAAGTTTTAAACAAAATCCAAAAACATTAGAAAATCCAAAAATATGTTGGTTAATGAAATGAGTTTGAGTGAGATGTTTTGGGAAGTGATATTATCAAGTGATAACAGGCAATCTGAGTCTGCGTAACGTACCCAAAGTTGAAGGGTCTATGCTCTGGGTTTGATGCGCTGGTAGGCACGAAAGATTCTAAATGGACTTGACTAGGCAGAGTTGAACTTAAGAAATTCTTAGACTTGACAAATCTTGACCTAGTTAAATCCGTTTAGCCTGACAATACGACGCTCGGATAGGTTGAGCAGAGAGATATATATGGGAATCTACTGGTCATATTAAAGAACTCGTATCTGGAACTATGGATTAACTTTTCCTCGATGTGCGGATTATGTCCTTAATTCCGGTATTGATGAGGCGACTGGTAAATTCCAATGAGTTAGGTCTGTAGAAAATCGTTTTCTTTCTCTTCCTATCTGTCAGTCATATGTTGCATCCTTTGCGTGATTGGAAGAGATCCGACCTGGACAGCAACATATGCAAATCTATTTCTCTGAAAATTATATCTATGAAATTCCTCCTATCTGTTAGCCATATGTTGTCTCCTTTGCGTGACTCACAATCCGACCTGGTACACAGCATATGCAACCTTCTACTTCTCAATCCCTCTAAAATTATAATTAACAATAATCTGAATCTATCTTCTCTCTTAATGATTGTCTGCTCACCCGATGTAAGGAGTACTCTGGAAGTTCTTGATTACTGGGACATATCAGGAAGCGGGAAACATGTTCCAGTACAATTAAAATTGAACACTTACAGATTGTCTATAGATCTCGCTGCTCAATTTAGGTGGACAACAATATACCTGGTCGTCGTCAGCTGAATGGTCCTTAAGATATAGTATCTAGGAACTTATGATCACTTTGTCTTACAATTATTAGTATGTCCTAAATCTGTCACAATTTTTCGTGTTTAAGTGGACAACAATACCGGCGATCGACCAGACAAAGACGTGAAGATAAAAGGTACCGAAAAGTGGATTAGGGCTGTCTAAAAACTTTGATCCCAAATCACTCTTAAAGTTAGATATCATTTTATTTTTGTTAAATTTGTTCATAGTTTTCTTCTAATTTAAATATTAAGGGAGAATTAAAAATTTTGAAAACCAAAAAAAAAAAATAACAAAAAAAAAACAAAAAATAGTGTTATTTTTGTTTTATTTCTTTTTCAGAAAATATGAAAAATCCAAAAATATTGTGTGCTAAATTTTCTTTTAGTTTTGTTTTGTCTTGAAAAGTGAATTCAGGTGAAGATGAAACTCATGGAGTTTGCGTCGAAGATTTTTGAGTCAAGGCTTCATCCGTGATCATCGAAGAATTCTCATTCGAAGGAGCAAGAAATGAAGATTATTCTTTCGACATTCAATCTTTCAACCCCAGAAGCAAGGTGAAGCTGAAATTGAAGATTATGTGACGGATTGCATTGAAGCCTCCTCAATCAGTCTGCTGATATCTTAAACCTGCTGAAGTGATCCAAAAGATTTGTTCTCTCTGATGTTCTCTCTGAAGATTCTCAAGCTGAAAGCGCTATTTTTCAAGAATCAGTACATCAAGCCTCCTCACCCAATGTGCGTTCAATGTCAAATTCTGAAGAAATGCCCAACTGCTCAAGATGAAGTCATTCATTGAAGATTCATCAAGTTCATCTTGAAGTTGTGAAGAATTTGAAGATTAATGCTGAAGCTAAGCTCCCAATGAAGATTAACAAGAATAGTCAGCTACTTTTTAGGGGGAGCTTGTTGGGTCATTTGAGAAAAGAAAAGAAAGCTATAAACCAAGGGGGAGATTGTTGGGTCAAAAATATGGTTTATACTTTGCTTTTCTAGTTGATTGTAATTTTCTGTAATATTATATGTGTTTATGGTCAGGTTTACGGCCAGGTAGTGTTTACGGCCGTAAACAGGTTTACGACCGTAAACTCTATTTACGTCTCAATGGGTGTTTACGACCGTAAACTCCGTTTACGGCCGTAAACCCACGGCCGGCCCAGTCCAGTATATATAGGGGTGAGGGGTGTGAGGAATAGATTGATGAACACTAGAGGAGCTTAAGTGTGTGCATTTGAAGGTGTTCTAGAGAGAGAAAGAGAGAGAGAAGAGAGTGTGTGTTAGTGTGTGTCAATCTTGTATCCGGATCTTCATTCATAATCAATACATACAAGATTCATATTATTCTTCTTCTCCTTCTCTTCTATTTAATCTGACATCATCCGTTTGATTGGGATTCCGCACCATCAAACGGATCTGATTGATACACAGGCAAATTAGGGACTTACACCAGCTATTAAGGAGCCTATAGAGATTTTATGTGATAACGAGGGTGCAGTTGCCTTAGCTAAGGAACCAAGGGATCACGACAGATCCAGGCACATCGACAGAAAATAGCATTTCATTAGACATCGGATAGAAGAAGGACTCCTCGTGGTGAAGAGGGTATCATCGGATGAGAACCCAGCAGATCCCCTTCACGAAGGGACTGTGTAGGGCTAAGCATTTGCAGCATGCGAGGCGCATCGGGCTGAAGGATGACATTAGTTTTACAGATTAGATAGTTTTTCTGAAACTTGTAAAATGTAATTGACATTTGATGATTAAATAAAAGTTGTTGTTTATTTATAAGTAAAGTGTTGCTATCTTGTGTCAATTGTTTACTATTGTTTCAATTTTGCATGTTTTGACTTCCATAATAATTACTTTATTCAAACTCTCCACAGTCAGTCATAGGTTGGAAGTAGATATGAATCAAGACTGTTATGAATTGGGTTTTTATATGTCTAGGATGTTAGACATAGCAAAAGTTGCTACAACATTCTGTTGGATTAATGTCTAAGTCCATAATTATAATTGGTAAGACTTGACCCGACCCGGCATGGTCCATTTGGGTTGCATGGCATCATGCATTTGGATAGACTATAATGAGAGAAATAACACTTAAGGTTGGTTAATATATTATAAGTTCTAATATATTAATAAGGTTATTTAATTAGTATTGATCAAGAATTAATTTGGAATTAATTAAGTGATCAAAAGGAGACTAATTAAATATATGGGTTGATTGTGTAAATCATTCATTCTTATATATGTGGGCTTGTGATCCAAGATTCCTTATGTTGGACTAAGTCCATGGGGTGACCCATGGATACTCCATGGAGGTTAAAATCCATGGAGCATAAGGAATGGGTAAAGTTATGAGTTACATGGTGTAACCCTAATATCCACCATATAAAAGAATCCCATGGCTCAAGAAATCGTGCACTAATGTGTGAATATGAGGGCTAGACGATTTCAAGGAGTGTTCCATTTCTCTCAAGTCATTCCATGTGCATTTGGTGTTGTGTGAACCATTTGAGGTGTCACACTTGGGGCACTAGGCACTCAAGCTTCATGGAGACAAGCTACATCAAACAAAGGTATGTATTCTATCCATTTGATTACCCAAGTATCAAGTATTGTATGCTAGATAGGGTAATACCTTGGAAAGTTCATAATTGCATGTATAATAGAGAAAACATAGATCCAAGGTATTTAGGGTTGCATGTACATTTAGGAGTGTTAGAATGCGCATAACCCATCAGTGGTATCAGAGCCAAGACTTGTTTTCTTGTTATACTTGCAAAATTAGCTGAAAAATCGAATTGTATTAGTTTAAAAGTTATGCTAATTACTTGAAAAAAAAATTGATGTGAATTATCTTTGTTCATATGAGTTTATTAGATTAATAGAAAAGTTAATTGATTATGTGTTTTCAATCCATTTTAATCTAAGAGTTGATTCTAAAATGTGTTTTTGTAACTTGTCCTCAAGTTATATGAAAAGTCACATTTAAGTTTCATAAAACTCATAAAAAGTTGGCAATGGTTACAAAAATGAAGAGTCTTGTCCTCATTAAATGGTTTTATGACTCCATAACTTGTCCTCAAGTTATGGAGGTTCAAGAGTCACTTCATTAAATGATAAAATGTGTAACCTTAATTAGTTCCATAAGTTACAAAAATAAAGAAAAGTTACATTCTTTTATTAGTTTAAAGTCTTGCATAACTTGTCCTCAAGTTATGGAACTTGAAGAGTTTTTTTTTTTTGAATTAAAACTACTTTAAACACATAAGTTATGGAATTAATTAATTTTGAATATTTTCAAAACTTGCCCTCAAGTTTTGGAATTTGTAAAGTTTTCCCCATGAATACTTTAATTCCAAGTTAGCCCTTAGAATTTTAAAAGTTAAAATTCAACCCTTATACTTTATAGTATTATAAGTTAATAATAAATATATGTATAAGAGCAAGTCAGTCTTACCGTTAGTAGGCCTCATTCACGAAGCCGGTCTATAAGGGGGGTATAAGGTTACTGCCTATAAAATGACAGTTTAATGGGTGTCCACTCTCACCCACCGCTTCCTTGACTGGTGGAGGGTCGTTAGCCGAACGGGTAGGACAAGGACTATAATTCTCCCTTCATTAAAAGTATTAATGATAAATACTAAGTAACTAAACTCTTATTAATACCCAATCTTAGTTACTTAGGAAAATGTGAATTTGGTGCTAACCCATGAAATTACACTTTGCACTTTGCTTAAGTCGTTAGTGGAGTGTGTGTGGTTAACCGGCACACTAACCTGGACTTAACAAGGTAGGCAAATGGTAACTTAATATTTATCATAGTATCGGTGGAGCGTGTGTGGTTAACCGGCACACTAATTAAGGGGTAAATATTAAGTGTACCAAGTATATTTGCATGGTTATTCACACCTTGTTTTGTGATCCTCGGCATCCCAGTCACAAAACCTGAAGGGCACACTCGAGATTGAAACATGCCTTTGAACAGTTCAATGAATCTCAAAGATCTAGGACTTTCAAATCCAATTAAAACCTAATAAATTATTTCGTTTTTCATGGTGGAAATTGGTGAATCGTCATTCACCTACCTTCAAATATTTTATAGCTTGGATTACGGCATCCCTCTTCTAAGTTATAAAATAGTTTGTTGGGTCCTAGCCTTAATATTTCATATTGGGTGTCATATTAAGGACTTTAAATCAACTATCTTGAATATCTCCCAAAAAGATGTCTGGTCTAGACATTTATGATCTTCCCAAATCTCTTGAAACAAGCTTTCCTAAATGAAGATGATGTCCCATGGATATCATACTTCTTTCACCTCCTCCAATTATTCTCCCTAACCCACAAGTTCCTAAAAAGTTTAAGGTTACTCAAGCCCTATTGGCAAGGCAAGGTCTAGGTGTGATCACATCTTGGAGATGAAGTCACATATTGACAAGCCGGGAGAGTTGGGTGTCAAAGTCTTGAGAAAATTGGATGCTCAATCACTTTCTAAGTCACATAGTAAGTTCCTTATGAGCTACCATGTAAAGGACTATGACATGACCCAGAATGATCTTATCTATTTGCTTTCGGGTGCTTAATCAGCAATGATTTGGAGCACTGGCAAAGCAAATCTGATTAGGAGATCAACTTCTCAATGGACATTGACAATGGTAACGTTGGATACCCAGAAAAAGCATTCTCTTCCCAATGGAAAGGGATTGGCCATAGTCAACCCGGTTGACCAAATGGTAAAGAGAAAGGCTAAGTCTGAGATAGTCCCATTACCAAAGAGTCCATATGTTTATCTTGCCAAAGGAAGGGGCATTGATTGTGAAGCTGCCTATTTACCTGAAAGATCATAAGGTTGATCAAGTCAAGAAGTTTAACTCTACTTTAGGTAAAAGTCCACTATCTAACTCTGTTAAGTTTCTATTTTGAGATTCTTATTACATGATGTGACTGGGTCACATGTTGATGTTTTAAGAATCAAAGAAAAGTGAAGAAACTTAAAGGAAGTATATGTTGATTCTGATCGCGAAGATGGATTTCAATCGCATGGTTCAGTGATCAGAATTTTTGAAGCTGTTACTTAGGAGTTATGATATATTGCTTAGGAATAGATAACAACAAGTTTTTCATATGCATTTGCACTGTAAGGATAAGTTTTTTCCGCAAAGTTTTGAAATAAAATAAAAGGTTTTAATTTTATATTTATTTTAAAATATCCTTACAAGTGGCATTTGTGAAAAATGTTTGTTTATATGATTCCATTAATAGCAATATTTAGAAAAAAAATGGACTTGATTCTTTCGTTTGTGGTAGTGTCATAATTTACCAAATAAGGAAAGATTCTCATTCCCAAGGCTTCAATTGGATAGAAACTTGGAATCATGCAAGTTGAATAGTATGATGAATGTGAACTTTCAAGCATTGGAAAATTAAGATTTGTTCACATGGATGTGTGAATCAAGTAAAGGACTAAAGGGATCGAGTACACATTCTTGTGCACTGGTCAAGTCCACCACAAAGATCGATAAGACTATTCGTCATGATTTACTAAAGTTTAGTAAATATGGTTATACTTACAAGATTAAGTATAATTCTGAAACATTGGAAAAGTCTCGATGTATGGCACAACGAATGAGAAGAATCAAATTAGGCAGAAAGATAAAAGTTTCTCAAATCTGAAAAGATGGGAGAGTACTTTAGTATCATGTTTTGTGATCATCTTAATGATTTAAGAACCACATCACAATTGGTCTACTAAGGACATCTTAGTGCATTCTTATGACTATAAGTTGAGTGACATATCTTAAAGAAAGGTTTATAACACTTGTCAAATGTAAGAGTAAAAGTGTCCTACTCTTGTACATTTGAAGTTGGTAAGTTGTGATGTTTTGGATTAAACAAAGACCAACTAAGGCCAATTGTGTGAAGTGTTTGTCTTGATAAAGAATCCACACTATCTCTTGAATATTTGGCAAGATAGTCTTATATGTCAAGAGGACAGTGGGCGTCTTAAAGATCCTAAAAAGAATTTCAAGAACTAATCAAGAATAAAACCTGAGGTTCTTCACTAGCACACGACTTGAGGTTTATAACCTATCATGTTGACATATTCTGTGCCCATTCCAGTTAAAGTTGGCTTTGCATAGGAGTTCTGAAAGTTCTCAATTGGTTGCATAACAACTTGGAAGCAATGGCAGGCCCTGTACTGCCTGGTGGCAAAAAGTTAAGATTGCATAAGTTCAGTCCATATGAGTTTAGATTTGTCATTATCCTTGTCTTGTGACTATGGTTTTGACGATTCACATGGATAAGAACACATACACCATAAAATCTAAGGGTCATAAGGTTTCTCTCCGATTCATGAAAATGATGGTGAGGAAACACTTCCACCAAGTAGATTTGAAGCAGATGGCAAAAGGTCTAAACAATTGAGACTATGATTACGGCATCCCTTTTCATAGTTCTGAAATTGTTTAGACACACATGCATGCTATCTAAGGAAAGGTGTATGATTTTGATAAAGTTTTATCAAAGCATCTCGTATCAGAAATCTGAACTTTGGTAAGGAAGTCAATAAAGTATTGATTTCTAGAAGTCCAGCTGATTTCTGAGTACATGTCAAAGCTAGTGGGAGCATAAGTGTTAAGGGAGAGGATATACTTCATTTCAGTTCTAAAGGCTTAGATTGAGACCTTAATCATCTTTAGTCAAGAATATATATATGAATTTCATGTTGGATTGGTTCAACTTAAGGAAATTCTATATATTGAGTTCTCAAAATTCGATTATGATTACGGCATCCCTCTTCATAGTCAAATTTTGAAAACATGGCAAATAAAAATATTGTAGCAAAAGACTGGTCTAGAATCATGTCTTTATATGAGACATCATGAATCGTGTACCATTTGCTTTGGGTACAGGATCGATTGCATGTGCTATAATATTTTTCATTTCTAAATTTTTCCAAATGCCCAGAGGCATTAAGAAGGGAAAAGGTCCAGAATTGGATATGACTAAAATGATTAAGCAATTGTCGAGGACAATCTGAGGTTTACTAAAGATTGGTTGCTCAGGGACAGTTGGAAGTATAGTGCTAATTTTTGGAAGGACCATATTGACATATTCTGAAAAGAGGCATCTCTTATTCAGAAGTGATAGTCAAAATGAGAATATGGAGTTGTCTCCATAGGTGGAAGTTATCTGTGTAAGATTAGAAAACTTAATGCAAGAAGCATGTACAAAGCAATGTACTTTGAATATGAGACTTAGTTTCCATGGAGTTGATCTCCATTGGAATACCTTATAATGACTGTTGACAAGTCTTTGTGACTTTGTACATATTCATTACAGGAGGGTCAGTGCATATAAGTTTAAAATCTAAACAGATTTCGATAAATAATAGGAATTTGAAATTCTCACATTTTTCGATAAGGATTTGGGAGTGTGAAATTAGAATCATTGAAATTATGTTCAATTGGTTTATTTCACAAAGTAAGGATCATAGACAAACATAGAGTGCATACTTGGTGTATGGCAAAGCTATTGTTTAAGAAAAACATAGTGTACATGCTTGGAGCATGGGACAACTAGTGTTTTTAATTCAAGTATAAAGTTGATAAAACTGAAACAATGAATAATGAGTAATCAGTATGGTGATAAATAAAAGTGTTTATTTATATTCATAGGGTTTGATACCATATTTGATTCATTTATTCTTGTGTTTCACTTTTTATGTTTTGACTTCCAAAATAACTAAGTCGCTCTTCCTGAATGATTAACTTATTCAAACCATCCACAGTCGGTCATATGTTGGAAGTAGATATAAATCAAGACTGTCATGGGTTGGTTTGTAGAGGTCCAAGTTGGTGGACAAAGTGGTGCTACAACACTCATGAGTGCTCATAAGTTCTGAGTATTGGATTCAACCCGCGCTCATTTGAATCACTTCATGGATTTTATCACGAGTGATCAGGAGACGATAATATCTTATATTCTTCAAACCTAGAGATATGAGTTGTTACTATGAGTTGGTTGTACATTGATTGCACGAAAACGCATTCGGTAACTCGATGTTATAAAACGTGCCTTTGTGTATGATTCAACAAGTAGTAGAACAAGCCATATGAGTCGAAGTTTATCCATTCCTTTTACCTTCAGGATAAAAGCGATATCTGTGGGCCTCTCGATGATTTAAAGATGATACATGTGAGTGCTTGGCCAAGCCAGGACTGATTTGATTTGTTCAATCAGTCAGTCATCATGAATCGGAAATCGGGAAACAACAAATGGACAGAGAGAATGATTGATAATCCATGTCTCAGTCCATATGATATCTAGAATGGAGGAATATATGATCCCTTATCTAATGGACAAGTCATTGACAAAGGTCAGAGTTCATCGACAAGGTCAGAGTTCGACAGAAGCTTTTGAGAGCTACGATTGCTGATCGGTTTCTGAAGTCATACGCAATAATAGTTTTAGACTTATCCAAGTGGGTGACTGTTGGATTAATGTCTAAGTCCATAACTATAATTGGTAAGACTTGACCCGACCCGGCATGGTCCATTTGGGTTGCATGGCATCATGCATTTGGATAGACTATAATGAGAGAAATAACACTTAAGGTTGGTTAATATATTATAAGTTCTAATATATTAATAAGGTTATTTAATTAGTATTGATCAAGAATTAATTTGGAATTAATTAAGTGATCAAAAGGAGACTAATTAAATATATGGGTTGATTGTGTAAATCATTCATTCTTATATATGTGGGCTTGTGATCCAAGATTCCTTATGTTGGACTAAGTCCATGGGGTGACCCATGGATACTCCATGGAGGTTAAAATTCATGGAGCATAAGGAATGGGTAAAGTTATGAGTTACATGGTGTAACCCTAATAGCCACCATATAAAAGAATCCCACGGCTCAAGAAATCGTGCACTAATGTGTGAATATGAGGGCTAGACGATTTCAAGGAGTGTTCCATTTCTCTCAAGTCATTCCATGTGCATTTGGTGTTGTGTGAACCATTTGAGGTGTCACACTTGGGGCACTAGGCACTCAAGCTTCATGGAGACAAGCTACATCAAACAAAGGTATGTATTCTATCCATTTGATTACCCAAGTATCAAGTATTGTATGATAGATAGGGTAATACCTTGGAAAGTTCATAATTGCATGTATAATAGAGAAAACATAGATCCAAGGTATTTAGGGTTGCATGTACACTTAGGAGTGTTAGAATGCGCAAAACCCATCACATTCATGAGTGCTCATAAGCTTTGAGTATTGGATTCAACCCACGCTCACTTGTATCGGTTCATGGAATTTATCTCGAGTGATCGTGAGACGGTAATATCATATAAGTCTTCAAACCTAGAGATACGAGTTGTTGATTATGAGTTGGTTATGCATTGATCGTACGAAACTGCATCGGTAACTCGATGTTATAAAACGTGCTTTTGTATATAATTCAACAAATAGTTAGTACGAGCATATGAGTCGAAGTTTATCTGTTCCTTCTAGTTCTTGGAGGATTAGAAGCGATATATGGGCCCCTCGATGATTCTGTTTTGACCTATGTATCGGGCCCGGTCAGAACCAAATTATTGTGTTTAGTTTAGTTCTATGTCAAACAAATCAGAAATCGGGAAACAAACTGTTAGACAATAAGTACGACAGTGTTCCATGTATTTGTCCGGCTGATATCTAGAACAGAGGATTATATGATCACTTATCTTAAATGGCGCATCATCATCTTAGTTCCACGAGACTTTGAAAGAGCTACGATTGTTGGTCGGTTCCTGAAGTCATACTTGCAACTATAGTTATTAGACTTATCCAAGTGGGAGACTGTTGGATAAGGTGTCTAAGTCCAGAACTATATTTGGTATGTACTTGACCCGACTTGGCATGGTCCATTTGCGTTGCTTGGCATCTCAACAATTGGATAGACATAATGAGAAAAATGACACTTATGGATTGTTAATATATTATAAGTTCTAATATATTAATATGAAATCATATTATTTAATTAGTATGGATCAAGAATTAATTTGGAATTAATTTTGTGATCAAAAAGAGACTAATTAAATATATGGGGATTGATTTGTAAATCATTCATTCTTATGTAGTGGGCTTATGGTTCATGATTCACTAGATTGGGCTAGGACCCATTTGGTGCTCCATGGATGCTCCATGGAGGTTGTAACCCATGGATCATGGGGGAAATGAAAAGCCATGCACATTAGGGTTTACATGGTGTAGCCCTACATGTGACACACTATATAAGCAACCTCATATGGAGAAAAATTGGCCACTAAGACAAGAACAAGGAGGGCTAGCCGATTTTGTGATCAAAGTGTTCTTCTCTCAAGTTATTCCAAGAGTTGTGGTGTTGTGTGAAACATTTGAGGCATCACATTTGGGTGCTAGGCTCACAAGGTCTTAAGGAATCCAAGCAACAACAAAGGTATGTCATTCTACTAGTTTTTTATATTGCAAGTACCCCATACCATGCTAGTTAGGATGAGAACCTTGGAAAATCAAATTTGCATGAATATTAGAGAAAACATAGATCCAAGGTTTCTAGGGTTGCATGTACACCATAGGAGTGTTAGAATGCTCAAAACCCATCATATGGGACATGATTCATAATGTCTTACATAAAGACATGATACTTAACCAGTCTTTTCCTATAATATTTCCATATATAGAATTTCCAATGTTGAAATATTTCAACATGGTATTCATATATATCCATGACTAAGTTTGATTAATACTTCAATCTAAACTTTTAGATTCGAAATAAAGTATAAGTATCCTCTCCCTTACTATAGCGAAACAACTTTTCCACCTTTGCAACTTTTCAAATTAGAACTTTGTTTCCTATAAATAGCATTGCTAACTCGCAACACTTACCATAATAATTATGCTCCCACTAGCATAATAATTATTATCTTACTACCATAACATTTATGCTCCCACTAGCTTTGACATGTATCCAAAATCAGCTAGACTTCTAGAAATCAATACTTTATTGACTTTCTTCCGAAGTTCAGAGTTCTGATATGAGATGCTTCGATAAGCCTTTATCTAAGCTCATACACCTTTTATTAGAAAGCCCATATGTGTGTCTAAACTATTTCAGAACTTACGACAGTAAGTCCTAAATTTTCAAATTATTTGTCATTTCTCATAATTCGAACTATGAAGAGGGATGCCGTAATCATAATCGAATTTGAGAACGCAATTAACACAACTGCCATCTCCTTAAAATCTTCCTAGTGAAAGCGTTTCCTCACAATCATTTTCATGAATTGGAGAGAAACCTTATGACACTTAGATTTTATGGTGTATGTGTTCCTATCCATGTGAATTTGTTATTTCCAACCATTATCATAGGATAAGGTCTATGACAAATTGAAACTTATATGGACTAAACTTGTTCAATCTTAATTTCTTGCCACTTGGCAGCACAAGGGCCTACCATGTCTTCCAAGTTGTTAAGCAACTCACCTATACAGATCAATGAACTTTCACTGATCAAGGTCCTTCGCCTTATGCAAACAACTGAGAACTCATAGAACTCACATGCATAGTCAAATTTTAACTAGAATGGACACAGAAACAAGAATATGTAAATACGATAGGTTACAAACCTCAAGTCGTGAGCTAGTGGTACACAATAGGTTTATTCTTGATTTGTTCCTGAAACTTCTCAAGATCTTTAAGACTCCCACTGACCTCTTGACATATAAGATTCTCTTATCAAGAAACACTCCTTGACAAACAAATATTCAAGAGTTAGTGCGGATTCTTATCAAGGAAAAACATTTCATATAATTGGTCTTAGTTGGTCTTTGTCTTAAATACATCACAACTACCAATTCTAATTGTGTTATAAACCTACTTAAGATATGTCACTCAAGGAACAATCTTGGAGTATGACTCTAAGACTTGATTTTGGAACGAAGTATGACGCACCTTAATTGATTTAACCATTTCAACAATTACCGATTCCTCTTCTTAGCCATACAAGTACACTAAGGTGTCCTTAGAGGATCAATTGTGATATGGTTTTCATAATCATTAAGATGATCATAAAACACGATACTTAAGTACTCTCCTTTCCTTTAAGATTGGAAAAACTTTTATCTTTCTGCCTAATTGATTCTTCTTATTCGTTCTGCCATACATTGAAACTTTTTCAATGATTCAGAATTACACTTAATCTTGTAAGCATAACCATATTTACTAAACTTTTAGTAAATCATGACGAATAGTCTTATCGTTCTTTGTGGTGGACCTGACCAATGCACAACCAAGTGTACCCGATCCCCTAGTCCTTCACTTGACTCACATATACATGTGAACAAGGAATTAGTCTTAATTTCCCAAAGACGAAGGTTCTCATTCATCATCCAATACAAGTTGCATGATTCCAAGTTTCTGTCCAATTGAAACTTGGTGATGAGAATCTTTCCTTATTTGGTAAATTTAGACACTACCACAAATGAAAGAATCAAATCCATATTGCTAAAACTAGATACATACAAACATCAATTTTCACGAATGTCATTATAAGGAAATATAAAATAAGATAAAATCAAATTTTTCTTTATTTATAAAATTACGGAAAATCTTGTCCTTACAATGCAATTACAAATGAAAACCATGTTACTGCATATTTCTAAGCAATCTATCATAACTCCTAAGTAGCAGCTCACAATTCTGATCATCTAATCATGCGATCGAAATCCATCTCTTCGTGATCAGACTCAGCCTACTCTTTCTTTAAGCTTCCTTTCACTTCTTCGATCCTACAAAACATCAAAATGTGATTTCATCACATCATGTATTAAGAATCTTCAAATAGGAACTTAATAGAGTTAGATAGTGGACTTACCTGAAGCAGAGTCAAACACTTTGACATTACCATCCTTGTGATCCTTCAGGTAAATAAGGTAGTTTCGCAACCAATGCCCCTACTCTTGGCAATAGAAACAAACAGACTCTCTTGGAATGGCACACGGGACAATCTCAGACTTAGCTTTTCCCTTTCCCTGGGGAAGAGAAATCTTTTCTGGACTTCCAATGTTTCCATAGCTAATGTCCATGGAAGTTTAGGAAGTAGATCTTCCAATCAAATTTGCATTACCAGTGCGCCAAATCATTTCTGATTCAGCAGGGATTAGCAAATAGGTAAGATTGATATGGGTCACGTTGTGGTTTGTCATATAGTAATCTTTAATGAACTCACTATATGACTTAGGAAGTGAATGACGAACCAAGTCAACGGCCAGCTTCCTAGGGAACACGACACCCAACATTCCCAGTCTGTCAATATGCAGCTTCATGTCCAAGACGTGAGCACATACAAACTTTCCATCTTCATGTTTGCTTGCCAATAGGGCCTGAGTGACCTTGAACTTTTCAATTCGATGAACATGTGGGTCAGGGAGAATAATTGGAGGAGGTGGAGGAAGAGAAGTTCCACTACAACACGAAGAAGGGATTAATCTTTCACCTCGATCGTCTTGTGGAATATCATCTTTATAAAGAAAGCTTTTTTCCAAAAGGATAAGGTAGACCATAGTTGTCAGAACTAGACATCTACAAGGGAGAAATTCAAGTTAAATGATTTAAGTCCTTAATATAACACCCAAATGAAATATAAGGCTAGGACCCAACACAATATTCTGCAATTCGGAAGAGGGATGCCATAATCCAATTGCAAAATAATTGAACGTAGGTAAATGACGATTTACCAATTTCCACCATGAAAAACGAAAATGAATATTAGGTTTTAAATGAATTGAAATTCCTAGATTCTTTTGAGATTCATTGAACTTTTCAATGGCATGTTTTCTCGATTATGCCCTTCAGGTTTGTGACTGGGATACCGAGGAGCACAAACAAGGTGTGAATAACCATGCAAATTAGCTTGGTACTCTCGATGTCATTAATCACCTAATCAATGTGCCGGTTAACCACACACGCTCTATTGATCAATGATAATTTACGAGAAACCCATTGCCATCCTTCATTAGTCCACATTAGTGTGTCGGTTAACCACACACACTCCACTAACTGTCAATCCATTTCAGCAACCCGACCGCACCTTCCTTTCCATGGAATTCCTTAGGTTTACAGGCCATAAAGGACTTGTAGTTGCATTCTCTTTCATTGCTTCCCTGATTTGCTCCTCTACTTCCTTGGGTTGCATTAAGACCCGCAGTTACTTGAGTAACAATGTTTGGGATTGCTGCCATGAGTTGTTGTGCTACCAATTGAGCAACATCGGGTGTTTCGTTCTGTGGGCGCCCGTGATTAGGCCTTCCTGACATGGTTCTAAGACACAAGAGAAGAAATACGTATAAATATATAAAATAATGTATAATATTTAGTTCACTACTAATTTTTAAAACCATAAGTGTTGTCAAATTAATGGTTTGCATTAATACTATGCATATAGATTTAAGAAAGGAAAGAAAAGAAAAATCTTTTTATTCAACCATTGACTGAGTAAATTCTAGGGTTTGACCTCATAGTAAAAGTTTTCAAACATAAAAATATCTTTTTCATAACCATACAAAATAGTTTTAATACCAAAACCATACATCATTCCCAAAATAAAGTTTTAATGTTTCTCCCAAAAGACACCCTACATGGGTTTTCATTACATGATACGATAAAATACTAAAATCAAAACCAAATACGAATCGCTATCCCAACAAGAAACATCCACACCACAATCAGTAACAGCCCTCCAAACACATAATATGCGGTCATCGCACGACCTGCCACTCGTGTAGCAGCACTAGCAGTATCAACAGCCTCCATTGAATGCTGAAACAGGATGTCCATCCCTGTCATCACTTCATCCAAAACCTCCTGATGCCCGGCTATCACAGCGAGACTGTGACGTAGGTCCGCTGCCATCCACTGCATTCTTCGGGACTCCTTCGGGGTCATACCTGACTGCCTGACAAGTATCCCTATAACTCGCTGTGGTGGGGGTGCTCTCGATCCTGCCATGCTGGGTCCTACCCTACTGGGTCCTGCTGTGCCAAGTCCTGCTGTACTGGTTTCTATCCTTCCCAGGATAGGAACACTCTTCCTTGCCGTCCTCCGAATACGAAGCCCATAAAGTGGTGGCTGTGGTAACACCGATGCAGGCGATGCCTCACGTTGCCGACTCGGGGCGCTGTCGCTGCTGATTTCCATCGAGTCTTATGTGTCTTACGTGTCTTCCGAGGGGTCTTCTTCCACCGAGGCGGGGGGATCACGTCGAGGGATAAAGGTGACATAGTCGGACTCATCAGCCGAAGGGGTAGCGCGAGAGGATGACGATGTCGACATAGTGGACTGAGACATAGTTTCAATGAGATATGAAATAAATAACAATGAATGCCTATAATATGCAATGCTTACACACACCAAAATTCACCCCCTTTTTTTGAATTTTTGAAATAAAGTTTTCTCAAAAAATTGGTTGAACATATTCCCATTATAATTAGCTCAAGCTTTGTATAAATCATTCCTTAATTAAAATAAGGTGATCAGGCTATGTTTAATTGAGGTCCAACGATACAACTCCCGACCTAATTATATTAGTAATATGTTTGATGTAGAAAGAATATTTATAAGTTTTGGTTATAGGTTGTGTTTTCTTAAATGAAAACTAATGTTCTCTATAACTTTAGCTCTGATACCATTTCTGTCACACCCCGCTAAAGCGGAAACGCAAGATATGACAGCGATAAAGGTTTCATTGCAAAAGATTAAGATACATCACCATAGTAATAGTTAAAAGTTTACAACCCATAATTTAAACAAAACAAAGTACAAATTTTCCAAAATGACATTGTTCAAAAGATAACTTCGTAAAATAACTTCCACACGATGCAGCACGCTCTATGATGATGAATCTTTATATCCACTTACTAATTATTTCCTGAAAAAGCATGTAAAACGAGCGTCAACTATGAAAATAGTTGGTGAGTTCACAAGTGTATAAAATCAAGATTTGGTATAAGACTTTCCATAAATACAAGTACATTGCTTTAATGAGAAACAAAGTTTATTACTATAATGAGAAACAAAGCTGATTGCTATGATTGATAAATGAGTTTGTATGTATATGAGCAAACAATGAGTTCCCAACCAAGCCTATGACTGATGCCCTATCAAGATCTATGCTTATCGTTTCATATATTATATGGTATCATGCACTCCAGCAATCGGGCGAGTGAGGAGTTGTCAATTCCTAAAAGCGCTATTCATAATGACCATTGTCTCAAAGAGTTAATGGTTGGAGTAAAGTATAAGGGAAGGGACTTAAGACGATAAGGCCTCATGTTTCAAGATGCATAAACATACATAGCATAATATAGCACAATTTAGCAATCAAGTTTGATACATTTCACTTTTAAATACAACGAATAATAAATAGCTTTTCAGACATGCTTTTCCACCCCAAAACATAAAAACCAAAAATAGGGGAGTGTGTGAATACTCACAATGTTTCAAGTAGGTACAAGTGGTGCCTCGGAATACACCAACGCCTTACTACTAGGATCCTACGACATCAAACACACGCTAGTGAGTTTCTATGTCGAAATCTAATGCTAATATACTAAACTCTACATATAGAGAAATGCCAAATTTTTTTGTTCTAATATTGGTTTTATATTAATTGGTTACAATTTTTCTGAAATTATGAAATTTTATAACTCATGTCGTTAATACAATTTTAGATATTAATTTTCCAGATTTTTTTGTAATATTAATTGAGGGTATTTCAACACATTTAAAGGTGTTTTAAGCTCCTAAAAATCTAAAATATTATCAAACAGTTTCCAAAAATTGTCAAACCTTGTATTTTCATTCTAAATACAGTAGAGGTCTTCCAGAAATTTTCCCTTGAAATTTTGATGTGATTAACTATTTTTCCAAATTTTTAAGCCTTCATAACAATATAAATTCATGAAAAATAGCATCCAATAGATAAAAATTCCCAAACTTTTTATAATACTGCCATTAGACATAATTAAGCTGGGAAATATATAAAAATGGTTTTCTAAAATGTTTAACCCAATTTTATGATTTTTGTTCATTTATTCTAATACAAATTGAAATAAATAGAAAGCAGTTTCCAAAATTACCCAAACTTTTTCTATTACTGTTATTAAACATTATTGAGCTGGGAAAAATATAAAAATGGATTTCTAAACTGTTTAACCCAATTTTATGATTTTTGTGCATTTATTCTAATAAAAAATGAACTAAATAGAAAAAGTTTCCAAAATTACCCAAACTTTTTCTGTTACTGTTATAAACATTATTAAGCTGGGAAAAATATAAAAATGGATTTCTAAACTGTTTAACCCAATTTTATGATTTTTGTGCATTTATTCTAATAAGAAATGGGTTTAAGTGTATTTAATCTTGGGAAAATAGAAGAAAAATAGCATACAGAATAGAAAAATCATAAAAACATTTATGTAGCTTCCTAATGTACTATAAGGTGTTCTGGTACATTTTCATGAATTTTGGATGAGTAGAACTATTTTTGCCGTTTTTAGTCCATTATAAATACAAAAATCAGGGAAAAATAGGAATGCATTATGAAAAATTTTGAAAATATTTTTCTGAGTCTTTCAACTCTGGTAGGAGCTGCAAAAATTGTTAGATACCATTTTCGCATTCTATAAAGTGGTTTTATGATTTATTGGGACTAAACAAAAAGAAAATCAAAAGTTATACTAAATAGTAACAAAAATCGATGAAACTTAATGACAGGTTATTATTCACCATAGGGGTCATCCACGAATTTATCTAGGATTTATAGACCTCAGAAAGTATTTTATATGATTTATGCCCTTGTTTTCTTGTAACAATTTTAATAAATCAAGGAAATGATAAAAACTCTTGGGATTTTTCAAATCCTCATATTATCTTACTGGGATTCTGAGGAAATTTTTTTTGAACAGAAAAGGCTTTTTAGATTTTTTTTATAAATAAAATCATTTACATGCACTATTAACAATGTACTTTGATCATCAAGCTCTTTAACTTGATGTTCATCACATGCATCATGGTTTGTAGACCATGCATGGATATATTTTGTTCATAGTGATGTTTTCAAATGAAAAACTTGAATGCATAAGGTAGATGAACCTTTAAAACTTGTAAAAATTCGTATTTTAGGGTTTGACATAGGTTTTGGTCCTTGGATTTCACCATTAAACAACATGCATGTTGTTTTTGGGTTAAACCCTACCACCATCATCATTAAACTCGAAATTTCATGGATATGTTCATGTATGTTCATAAACAATGGTGTAGAAGAAGGAGAAGTGCAAGAAAAACCTTTAAAACAAGAAGGAAAGTGAAGGAAAATGAAGGATTTTCATGATTACCTTGAAGGACAACCCTAGAAGAGGAAGATTTGAAGGTTGAGAGGTTTTCTTGGCTGGAGAATTTCATGGCTTTGAGAGAGAGAAGAGAGTGTTTGAGTGTGGTAAAGAGTGGAGTGAGAGAGAGACAGAAAGAGAGAGAGAGAGAGAGAGTTAAGAGAGAAGTTGGAGTGTAAGAGAAGGTAAAATGATTGATATTTTGAGGGAAAAGAGGTGTCTTGGAGAGGGTGGACGAATTTGTGAGTGAGAGAGGCTCCCTCTCTCTTAAAATTTAAATTTATAAACTTATTATTTCAATCTTTATATAAACTTCTAAGTTTTATAAAAATGCCTCTTTATTTAAATCTTGTTACATTAAAAATCATAGTTTTTAGCTCATAAAATATGATTAATGTTTGATAATTAAATCTTTATATCTTTGATTATATCCTATAACTTAATTATTTAAATTTGATATAATGAGGTTCATAACAAATCTTATAGAGTTTTTAGGTTTTTATAGTTTATAAATTTGGATTTTTGGGCTCTTTAGGGTTTTTGGAACTTTGTTAGACATTTACCATCATATTGCGATGAAATTAGAATATTTTAATTTATTTTTGTGGTTTTATACCCTTTTTCAATTGTAACCAATGTTTGGAGTTTGTTCTAATTCGGATATTGGCATTTCCTACAGTAGCTAGACAACTTACTAGAATCGTAAGAGTCAAGTATATTAGTCCTAGATTTTAGTTGGATCCTAGTTTATGCAAGATTTTGACCTAATTTATACTACTAGGCCATGGCATGTTGTGCATATTTGGTTTTTATAAAAGATGCATGAGTCCGAGAATGACCTGAATTTGATAGTTGTCACAATTTTACACATTTAAAATACTAGGTGGTTTAATCTATTAATAAATTAAACTTTTAATTTAATTAACTTTAAACCATATGATTATGGATTAATTAACTTTCTCTTTTAATTAAACATTTACTCAATTTAATAAAATCCATAAAGATGTAATTTGAATTATTCAAAGCATGAAGGTGCTAAATATAAAAATTCAAAATTAAAACTTATTTAATTAATTTCTAAGTTATGAAGCTAAGAGTTGCATCTTTTGAAACCTTTCAATTACAAGAGTTAATGTTTTCAAGAATGAGACTTTCCATATTCCATAACTTGAGGGCAAGTTATGAAACTCTTGAAAACTTTTGGATTCCATAACTTATGGACTTAATTTTGTAACTCCTTAAAAACTTTTGAGTTCAAAAACTTGATGCCAAGTTTTGTAACCTCTTAAAACATTTAGATCAAATTTAATCATATATTCTTTATCTTTTACCAATTTGACCTAATGCAACTCTTATAGCAAAATGATTCAAATTTTACAAATAATTAGTTTTTCACAAAATCAAGTAATTATCTTAAAATTTAGCAATCATCATGTTATTGGATGGGGATAATCATTACCATATCAACAAAATCAAATTTTATGAACCAAAACAGTTTGTGGTAATGATCCTAATCTAAATAGGCCAAAAACTCGAAAATTCTGCCAACAGACTGCCCAACTCGTCGAGTCAGCTTATGGACTCGTCGAGTTCATCATGAACTCGTCGAGTTCATCATGAACTCGTCGAGTTCATGCTGGTAGAAAGCAGTTTTTCAATTTTTTTCAGCTTTTAAAATTAACAAATGCATTTATATAACATAAAACTACCCATGGCTCTGATACCACTGTTGGGTTTTATGTACTCTAACATCCATATGGTGCACATACAACCCTAATGCTTTGGATCTAAGTTTTCTCTAGTTATACATACAACAAAAATTATCCAAAGCATTGAACCTATAACTAGCATACAACTTGATACTTGAAACATAAAAGACTACTTAGAAGAATACCTCTTAGTTGTAGCATGTAGAATTTGGCCTTTCAATAGCTTAGCAGCTCAAGTGTGATGCCTCAAACAAGTCACAAACACCATGAACAAATGGAGGATAATGAGAGAGAGGCTATGAACCACCAAAAACAGCTAGCATCTTCTTAGAATACACAAGTGCCAATTTTAGGGTTTCAGGGGTCACACTTATAGTGTAGAATTCCAAGAGTTTCAACTTGTAAATCCTGATCCACTTCATTGGGCCTTTAATCCAATAATCCATATGATAAGCCCTTTGGACTAAATCTTCATGGACCCCACAAAGACTTAGTCCACATAATCAACATGGATCATTAGCCCAAACTATAAGTATCACTGATTTACTTAATCAGTCCCCGTTAATTTAATTAGTCTCTTTTGATCACTAAATTAATTCCAAATTAATTCCAAATTAATTATCAATTAATACTAATTAAATAATATGATTTCTCAATTAATATATTATACTTATAATATATTAATAAATCACAAATAACCTCTTTCTCAAATATCCAACCTATCAGATTGTTCTGGTGAAGGCAACCCGAAATGAACCATGCTACTCTCGGGTCAAGTACATACCAATTATAGTTATGGGCTTAGACATCTAATCCAACAATAATATCATAAGCAAATAATCACAGAAACCTGAACAAATACTGCATAACAAAAAATTATCACAAAGATAATCATCTTACTATAAACATCAACTAGTGGGCCGACATTAGTGCCTTCGACCCACAGATACAAGGAAGGTAACTCACCTCAAAAGAAAGACGAACCCTAAAACTGCTTTTGCTGCGAACCGGATCCAAACACTGAACCAAACCCCAAAACTAAACTCTATCAACACACATGTCTAAACCCAAGCACTAGGCCCACTAATGGCCCAACTAACCAAGCCTACAATTGACCCAAGCCCATTAGGCCCAATCAAGGCCCAACTCCATTGGGCCCAATAAGGCCCAATTCACCATCCAAGGCCCATTAGGGCAAGCCCAAACAGAAGTCCATTACTCTAAAATCCTTAGTCCATTATGAGCCCAAACCAAAGGATAAGTCCAAGACCAAGTTAGCCAACAATCAAAAAGCCCAAACTTTCATAAGAGGTTCTCACGTCGTGAGCACCTATGCTCATGTCGTGAGGTCGTGACTTTTACCCAGAAACTTCCTCGAACACGATCTCACGTCGTGAGGTCTTATTCCTCACGTCGTGAGTCCAGTTCTGACCAAAAATGAACATGAAGCTCCTAATCCAATAAGCCTTAACATGTGACAGTCTAGAGGGTCTTCCTTGACCCCACGGACCATAAAAATCAAAGATTTTCAGTCATGTATTCCCAATACATGACTCAAACACCAACTTAGGTCAAAATGGGGGAAAAAGGACCAAGACTCAAGCTTGGAGTCCAAAACCATGACCAAAATCCAGATCTAAAACTTATAAGACTTAAGATACCACCATGATACATAAAGTTGCCAACTTTATGAATCACATGCATGCTAACCAACATTACAAGCCATAATATGCATGGAAACTTAGATCTAGCAAGCAAGGAAAGGAAAGGCATGAGCTTGAGGACTTACAGAGGTCCAAAAGCTCCACAACTAGCTGATGATGAAGCCAAGATGCTAACAAATGCACCACCAATGATCTTCTTCTCCCTCAATGAGCTTCAAATACCCAAAAGCTCCTGAATAACACCAATAATGACCAAGAACTTCAATGGGGGCTAAGATTAGGGTTTCTACAGGTCATGGGAGTAAATGAGGCTGAGGAGGAGCAACCCTAATCATCTCATACCTTTAAATACCCAAAAATAAGGGTTTTGGGGCATCAGGTGCCTCTCACGTCGTGAGCCTTAAATGAGCTTGGTCAACAAGTCAACGATCACTCACCCGAACCACTCCAACTTCAAACAGCCATAACTTCTTCGTTTCAACTTCGATTTTGATGTTCTTTATATCCACGGAAAGGTCTCGAAGAGATCTAGTTTTCTATCAACTCCCCCTTTCCATAGAACTTTCTGAACAAAAATATAATTCCATAAAATTCCCGAACTGCCACTTTACCGATATACCCTTGGTCTCAAAAAACACAAACTGAACTCTCGGTTCATCTAAGCTACATTACCCACACTCAAATGGGTCTAAACCTTTCTTCCACAAGATCTGAAGCCTCCTGGTAACATATATTCGGGTCATGGTCTCGAATATGAATCGGCTTAAAACATGATGTTACAATCGGCCTATAACTTGGTTATAGAAATCATGAAAACACCCCGGCCATCAAAAGATAACACTAATCGGTTAGGTGACCTTTATTCCACTAGTGCATACAAGAGATGTGCGAGTGTTCTTCAAAAAAGATTCCATAGATTTGAGGTTTGTAAGGGGTCTTTAATATTTTATAATTCTAGTTTAAAAATCATATTATATCATGGCTATTGCATGCATCCAATAAACCATGATATACTTTAAAAAATCTTATTTTATGAAAAAATTCACATTTTAACAATGTTCTTCACTATAAAAGCCGATTTTATAAAATTGATGCGATCAAATTTTAATAGCTAGTATTAAGTCGATGTTTGAGCACTTTAGAACATTTGTAAACATTTTAATAAAACTTCCTTTTATAAATTAAGGTTTGGAGTTTGATAAGTTTGCAAATCTCTATTTCAAACTTATACAATTTTAATCCCGAAATTTTACCGGTTACTAGTTTTAACGATAAGCTTGTTTTATTTTTAAAACTATTTTTACCATCTTATGTTAAAAGGTAAATTTCCTTAAAACTAAACTCCTTTATGATGTTTATTTATGTTCAAATATTATTTTGCATTTGAAAATCTAATTAATCAACCATAACATAATAACAATAACATAAACATAAAACAACACATGCTCATAGCAATTATAACATATGTGCATAAACCAAGCCATAAACTAGTAATATTTTTGTATACCATCACAAAAGTATTGAAACATCCCAAAAATACGACCCAAAAATTTTGTTTTAATATTACTAAAAATCACAACATCGAGTGTCATATATAATAAGAACCATGGAATGAGTAACTCAAAAGTCACAGTAACTGTGTCAAAACAAAACTGTATCAATCATATCAAAATATCTGAATAAAACTCCCAGGATAAAACTGAAGCTGTGGTGTGTGCGATGTCATCAACCCCAGCTCTTCCCTTTGCTAGCGGAAGTACCTGAAACCAAAACTGAAACTGTAAGCACAAAGCTTAGTGAGCTCCCCCAAACTACCACATACCATACAATAACATATAAAACACATACTGGGCCTTGCCCACTGCATCGGACCAAAGTCTGGAAACTGCATCGGACCGAAGTCCGGAAACTAGCCAGGGCCTTGCCCTCTGCATCTGACCGAAGTCCGGAAACTGCATCGGACCGAAGTTCGGAACTAACCAGGGCCTTGCCCTCTGCATCGGACCGAAGTCCGGAAACTGACTGAACATGGCATAGCATAAACATACCAACTAACATGAATACATATACTGCATACTGCATCGGACCAGAGTCCGGAACACATAACACAAAACATGCTTGAATCACAAAGACATCAAGCGCTCTAACTACTGCATCGGACCGAGGTCCGGAACTACTGCTAACTAAACGGGCCGGCATTGTGGCCGTAGACCCATTCCTACTGGAAGGAAAACTCACCTCGCAATGCTGGCTGCCGAGATTCTAGATCTGAAACTGCCTGACTGCTGCTCCGGAACTCCCCGGCTACAAATCCCATAAACACTAAATCAAATACTGATAACAAATCACAGGGTAAAATGACTATTTACCCCTGGACAAGTCAACTTCCAAGTCAAAGTCAACTTTCAGTTGACTAGACTCGCCGAGTTGGACCGCCAACTCACCGAGTCCCCATCAACCATTCTAATCCTCTACTCGCTTCTACTCGTCCAGTTTGGCAAAGACTCGACGGGTTCTTCTTCGATACTATCATCGAGTATAATCTTCATCCGACTCGTCGAGTTGTATGAACAACTCGTCGAGTTCCCTTTCAACAGAAGAACACACCCAGTCTTTGACTCGCCGAGTCGTATGAACAACTCGCCGAGTCCGAATGCTTCCAGATCCAAGTCTTAACTTACTGAGTCCTTACTCTACTCACTGATTCACCCTAAACTCTCAAATCGGGGAAAAACCGAGGACTCGTGACTCGACTCGCCGAGTCTGAAGAACAACTCGTCGAGTCCCAAGCATGCCAAACTATACAGTCGATTTTTCTCAATTCCAATGCATCCAATTCATAGATCTGGGGTCCTAGGACTGATTTCACACGTAAAGTTTCTAACTTTACGTTCATGCATGCTCATGATAAGCTAAAATGCCCAATAAGGAGCTAAAAGAGGAGATCTAGGTTTGGAATGGGTGCTTAGCTCAATAAAGGTGGCAACCTTGAGCTTAAGGAGTCCTGAAGTGCTTAGATCTGAAACCCATTCGTCTTAACTACCCATAAATCGACCTCAAAGTCTAGAAAAGGCTCAAAAGCAAGACTAGCAAGCTTTTATGGAGATCTATATGATGACAAGCAAAGATTCGAGCTTTATACCTTGATGGAAGCTGGAAAGACACACTAAACTCAGATCTTCTTTGCTCCTCTTGAGAACTCCTCTTCTCTCTTCTTCTTTTAACTTCAAAATGCACCAAAATCCTCCACAAAATGAGAAATACTCCAAGAATTCTTAAAGGGAGGCTAGGGTTTAGTAAGGGACATTCTGAGGGTGATGGAGGCTGGTTTGAGGCACATAATGATGTTTAAATAGGGTGCAAACCGTTGAAATTAGGGTTTCATTCAGACTGGCAGACTCGCCGAGTCCGAGAATATGGACTCGTCGAGTTGCCAACTTAAACCGCGTGCAAATCCCGTCTCTACTCGACGAGTTGGACTACTGACTCGTCGAGTACCCCTTAAGAAATGAAAATTACTTTATTTAAATCACATACCAGAAATGGGGTATTACAACTCTCCCCCACTTGTCTTAGACTTCGTCCTCGAAGTCTGCTGCTACTGAATCTGAGAATAACTGTGGATAATGCTCCCTCATCTCCTCCTCGGTCTCCCACGTCCACTCTGAACCCTTTCGGTGCTGCCACTGCACCTTAACTAACTGAACCACCTTGTTCCTCAAGGTCTTCGTCTTCCGATCCAAGATCGCAACTGGTCTCTCGATATAATTCAGGCTGCTATCAACCTGAATATCTTCCAAGGGTACAACTGCTGACTCGTCGACCAAACACTTCCTCAACTGAGAAACATGGAAAGTGTTGTGGATCTGGCTAAGCTCTGCTGGAAGGTCCAACCGATAAGCAACCCGACCCACCCGGGCCAAAACCCTAAAAGGACCAATAAACCTGGGGCCCAGCTTGCCCCTCTTCCGGAACTTGATAACACCCTTCCAGGGTGATACCTTCAGGAGGACCATATCGCCCACCTAAAACTCCAAGTCCGAACGCCTCCTGTCGGCGTAACTCTTCTGCCCACTTTGCGCAGTCTGCAATCTGCTACGGACCTGCTGGATCAACTCTATGGTCTTGAGCACCACCTCGGTACTCCTGATGACTCGCTGACCGACCTCGCCCCAACAAATCGGGGTCCTACACTTTCTCCCGTAGAGCATCTCGAAAGGAGGGCGGTCAATACTAGCGTGGTAACTGTTGTTATACGAAAATTCCGCTAATGGAAGATACGTATCCCAACTGCCACCAAAATCTAGGACACATGCCCAAAGCATGTCCTCGAGAGTCTGAATCGTCCTCTCGCTCTACCCGTCTGTCTGGGGGTGGAAAGCGGTGCTAAAATGAAGACGAGTCCCCATCTCGTCATGAAACCGCTTCCAAAACCTGGAAGTAAAACGGACGTCTCGATCTGATACTACTGATACAGGCACCCCATGCCGTGCCACTACCTCGCGCACATAGATATCGGCTAGCTTCTCGGCCGATATGCTCTCCTGAATCGGTATGAAATGTGCGCTCTTGGTCAGCCGATCCACTATGACCCAAATAGAGTCAACTCCACGTGCGGTCCTGGGAAGCTTAGTGATGAAATCCATAGTGATATCCTCCCATTTCCACACAGGAATGTCTAACGGCTGCATCTTGCCGTGGGGTCTCTGGTGTTCTGCCTTGACCTTCCTGCAGGTCAAGCATCTCTCTACGTACCAGGCTACGTCCCACTTCATGCAGGGCCACCAATAATCGAGTCGAAGATCTCTATACATCTTCGTCGCCCCTGGATGGATGGAGAACCGGGACTTGTGGGCCTCATCCATCAACACCTGCCGTACTCCTCCCCAATACGGCACCCAGACTCTCCCATGAAGGGTCAACAATCCTCGACTGTCATAATCGAAAGAAGCTACCCGGCCCACAATCCTCTCACACTTCTGCCTCTCCTCTTTCAGACCCTCGACCTGTGCCTCTCTAATCTGCTCCAACAATAGAGTAATCACTGTCATCCTCAAACAAACATCCCCAATCGGGGCTGCTACCGCCTTGCGGCTCAGGGCGTCGGCCACTACGTTGGCCTTACCCGGATGATAAAGGATCTCATAATCATAGTCCTTTACCACATCTAACCATCGACGCTGCCTCATGTTTAGATTCGGCTGGTCCATGAGGTACCTCAGACTCTTCTGATCCGTGTAAATGGTACAGCGGACCCCATAGAGGTAATGTCTCCAAATCTTGAGGGCAAACACCACTGCCCCCAGCTCTAAATCGTGCGTCGGATTGTTAGCCTCGTGAGGTTTCAACTGTCTAGAGGCATAACATTCCCTCGCTGCATCAACACTGCTCCCATCCCTGTGATCGAAGCATCACAATAGACTACAAATTCATCCACTCCCTCTAGCAGGGTAAGAATCGGCGCCTCACACAAACGTTGTCTGAGGGTCTCAAATGCTGCCTGCTGCTCAGGCCCCCAGCAAAACACCACCGACTTCCTAGTCAGTCGGGTGAGTGGAACTGCTATCTTGGAGAAGTCCTGGATGAATCTCCTGTCGTACCCTGCCAAACCTAGGAAGCTCTGAATCTCATATGGAGACCTCGGGACCTCCCACTGCATCACGACCTCTATCTTGGCCGGATCTACTAGTATACCCTTCTAGTTGACGAGGTGTCCAAGGAACTGCACCTCGCGCAACCAGAACTCGCACTTGGAGAACTTTGCGAAAAGTCTCTCCCTCCTCAAAGTCTCTAGCACCTCCCTCAAGTGCTCCTCATGCTGCTCTTGAGTCTTGGAATAAACCAAGATGTCGTCGATGAATACTATCACAGACCGATCCAACATCGGACTGTATACGCGGTTCATGAGATCCATGAACGCGGCTGGAGCGTTGGTGAGCCCAAACGGCATCACCACAAACTCATAATGACCATAGCGGGTCCTAAAAGCAGTCTTCTGCACATCTTCACCTCTGACCCACATCTGATGATACCCAGAGCGCAAATCAATCTTGGAGAACCAAGATGCTCCCTGAAGCTGATCAAACAAGTCATCTATCCTCGGGAGTGGGTAACGGTTTTTCACCGTTACCTTGTTCAGCTCCCGGTAATCTATACACATACGGTGCGACCCATCCTTCTTCCTTACGAACAGGATCGGGGCTCCCCATGGTGAACTACTCAGTCTGATGAAACCCTTGTCTAGCAACTCCTACAGCTGCGTAGACAACTCCTGCATCTCTGGAGGAGCCAACCGATACGGTGCCTTGGCTATTGGAGCCGCACCCGAAACCAGGTCAATCCGAAACTCAACCTGTCTCTCCGGAGGTATCCCAGGCAGATCCTCTGGAAATACATCCGGGTACTCACGTACCACCGGTACATCGTCAACAGTCGCCTTGCCCTTCTCCCGGGCATCTAAAACATAGGCGACGTACCCTGTGCAATCCTGCTGGAAGTAGCGCCTCGCTCTCGCTGCTGAACAAAGAATCGGTCCGCGCTGTGGCTTTTCACCCTGAATCACTAACTCTCCCCCACTAGGAGTGTGAACCCTCACTAACTGCAGCTCGCAATCAATCACTGCCCCCATTGGGGCTCAGCCAATCGATACCCACTATAACCTTGTTCCCTCGCAGGGGAATAGGAACCAGGTCTACCGAAAACTGCTCATCGAACAACCGAAGCGAACACCCCTTATGTACTCTCGCGACCCTGTCGGTCCTGTCATCGGCTATCTCAACCTCAAGTGGACAATCCAGCTCCCCCGGAGCTCTGCTAAACCTCTTGCTAAGCGCAAGTGAAACAAATGATCGGGTAGCCCCCGAATCAAACAATACTGTAGCTGAAATGTCGTTCACTAAGAACGACCCTATACGAAAACATATAATCATGAGAAACAACCAATATCAAAATAGAAATAGGAGAAAGATACATACCCCTCACCACGTCAGGAGTCGCTCGCGCCTCCTCTGCTGTCATCTGAAAAGCTATACTCTTCGCCACTGGCGTCTCAATCCGGCCCTGACGGTCGTCTGTAATCCTCAATGTTGCAGGGGCAGGTGCCACCACCTTCCCTGCTGCTGCTAAACTCGGACACTGGGACTTTTTATGTCCCCTCTGATTGCAATGGAAGCAAATCAGATCAGATGTTGCGGTAACGGTGGGAGTAGCTGTACAATCTCTGCTCATATGCCCGGTCCGACCGCACTTGTAGCAACCGGGACTCCCTGCCTTGCACGCTCCATCGTGCAATCTCCCACACTTGCCACACCGACTGTGGCTCTGCTATCCTCTAGATCTGTGATCTGATACCTTGGGCCTTTTTCCCGAACTCCCTATGCCAGATGCCGCCTCTGGCTTCCTCTTCTTCTCCATCTCTAAATTAATATCTCTCTCACGAGCCCTAGCAATCATGTCATCCAGCGTTTTACAGCTGGACCGGCTCACAAACTGGCGGATATCGCTCCGCAACATCTCATGATAACGGGCCTTCTTCATTTCCTCATCAGTTGCGTACTGAGGAACGAGAAGAGCCCTCTCCCTAAACTTGGCGGTAATCTCCGCCACTGTCTCCATAGTCTGGGTGAGATCCTGAAACTCTCTGGCTAACTGTTGCACCTCGATAACCGGTGCAAACACGACTCTGAACCTGGTAGTAAAATCAGCCCAAGTCATCGCATCAAGTGTTGCGTCATCCCCGACGACATGCCTGATCTCCTCCCACCAATCTTGTGCCCTGTACTTCAGAAGACAGGATGCTAATCTGACCTTGTCCCCATTAGGACATCTGCTGGTGCGGAATGCGTTGGCGACATCTGCCAACCACCTAGTACTCGCTATGGGGTCCCGTTCCCCATGATAGTCAGGAGCTCCACAGGCTCTGAACTCCCTGAAAGTGAGTGTGCGCGACCCCATCATGGTCGCCACCTCAGCACGAAAGGTGCTCAACCTCTCATCCATCAGCTCCAAAATACCCTCCTTGATCGAACCAAAGATCACAGGAGTCTGCTCAAGTATGATGCGAGTAATCTCTGAAGAGAGAAACTCCATAGTCTGCTCATCCAAATACTCGGCCCCCGAGCCTGATCCTGATCCCTCACCGGCACCTGAACTGCCGACTGCTGGTCTAGGGCGTAAAACCACCATTCTGAAACACATAGCGAAAAACGTCATAAATACTGATATATCTCGAGGGATCACTATTACTGCAAGTTTCCTGGTCTCGCCTTGGCCTTCCTTGATTCAAGTACGGATCCTCTGCTTTCAGTAGTACGGGCCCATACTACCTTCCACATCTATCCGTACTTTCCTCAAGAACTGCCTCGACTCCACCAAGTCGCTACTACTGCTACTGATCTCTGCTACTCTCATCCTAGGCTTGCCCTAGGGAAATCTCTGACTCAACCAAAACCAGTCCTCAGCTGCTGAAGGCCTCCTTCTAATGCCAATTAGTCATTACCTGAATACCATCACATGTGACGAGACTCAGATAATCCTTCGAGTAAAAGACTCGTCCCTACAACGGTTAGACTCAAACAAGAGCTGCGCAATAGGGCCAAATCCAGCACTCTGAGATTATTCGACCCTGATGACATGTGACGTGACGTATTCACCTAATGGCTAACTCCCATCACTCAGAGTCCCACAAAGCACAAAGCAAGCAGCATTCAGGCACAGGAAACTACTCAAGCATATCTATCCTCATAACGAGAAACTGTATTAGCATACAATGCTAAACTCATACTATCAGGCATAACCCTAACAGGCTATCCTACTACTGTCTACTCAATACAAAGCTGAAGCACATAAGGCATCCTCCTAGATCCTTAGTCCTATTCTAGCATGCTGTTCTACTGAAACTGAAACAGAAAATCATAATATAAACTTGTATGGGTAATTTGGGAGTACTTACTTGAGCTCGACTGATTGCATGCACCACACCTTTTTTTCTCCTTTCAAAATTCTTTTCTTTTTAAGTTTCTTTATCAAAAAAAATTTCGAAATTTTTTTTCTTTTGAAAACCTTTTACCATTTCCTTAGTTTGAGTTCAGACACACCCGAAAGTGTATCCGAATCCCTCAAACCAAGGCTCTGATACCAACTTGAAACATCCCAAAAATACGACCCAAAAATTTTGTTTTCATATTACTAAAAATCACAACATCGAGTGTCATATATAATAAGAACCATGGAATGAGTAAGTCAAAAGTCACAGTAACAGTGTCAAAACAAAACTGTATCAATCATATCAAAATATCTGAATAAAACTCTCAGGATAAAACTGAAGCTGTGGTGTGTGTGATGCCATCAACCCGAGCTCTTCCCTTTCCTAGCGGAAGTACCTGAAACCAAAACTGAAAATGTAAGCACAAAGCTTAGTGAGCTCCCCCAAACTACCACATACCATACAATAACATATAAAACACATACTGGGCCTTGCCTACTGCATCGGACCAAAGTCCGGAAACTGCATCGGACCGAAGTCCGGAAACTAGCCAGGGCCTTGCCCTCTGCATCTGACCGAAGTCCGGAAACTGCATCGGACCGAAGTCCGGAACTAACCAGGGCCTTGCCCTCTGCATCGGACCGAAGTCCGGAAACTGACTGAACATGGCATAGCATAAACATACCAACTAACATGAATACATATACTGCATACTGCATCGGACCAGAGTCCGGAACACATAACACAAAACATGCTTGAATCACAAAGACATCAAGCGCTCTAACTACTGCATCGGACCGAGGTCCGGAACTACTGCTAACTAAACGGGCTGGCATTATGGCCGTAGACCCGTTCCTACTGGAAGGAAAACTCACCTCCCAACGCTGGCTACCGAGATGCTAGATCTGAAACTACCTGACTGCTGCTCCGGAACTCCTCGGCTACAAATCCCCTAAACACTAAATCAAATACTGATAACAATTCACAAGGTAAAATGACTATTTACCCCTGGACAAGTCAACTTCCAAGTCAAAGTCAACTTTCAGTTGACCAGACTCGCCGAGTTGGACCGCCAACTTGCCGAGTCCCCATCAACCATTCTAATCCTCTACTCGCTTCTACTCGTCGAGTTTGGCAAAGACTCGACGGGTTCTTCTTCGATACTATCATCGAGTCTAATCTTCATCCGACTCGTCGAGTTGTATGAACAACTCGTCGAGTTCCCTTTCAACAGAAGAACACACCCAGTCTTTGACTCGCCGAGTCGCATGAACAACTCGTTGAGTCCGACTGCTCCTAGATCCAAGTCTTAACTCACTGAGTCCTTACTCTACTCACTGATTCACCCTAAACTCTCAAATCAGGGAAAAACCGAGGACTCGCAACTCGACTCGCCAAGTCTGAAGAACAACTCGTCGAGTCCCAAGCATGCCAAACTATACAGTCGATTTTTCTCAGTTCCAATGCATCCAATTCATAGATCTGGGGTCCTAGGACTGATTTCACACGTAAAGTTTCTAACTTTACGTTCATGCATGCTCATGATAAGCTAAAATGCCCAATAAGGAGCTAAAAGAGGAGATCTAGGTTTGGAATGGGTGCTTAGCTCAATAAAGGTGGAAACCTTGAGCTTAAGGAGTCCTGAAGTGCTTAGATCTGAAACCTATTCGTCTTAACTACCCATAAATCGACCTCAAAGTCTAGAAAAGGCTCAAAAGCAAGACTAGCAAGCTTTTATGGAGATCTACATGATGACAAGCAAAGATTCAAGCTTGATACCTTGATGGAAGCTGGAAAGACACACTAAACTCAGATCTTCTTTGCTCCTCTTGAGAACCCCTCTTCTCTCTTCTTCTTCTAACTTCAAAATGCACCAAAATCCTCCACAAAATGAGAAATACTCCAAGAATGCTTAAAGGGAGGCTAGGGTTTAGTAAGGGACGTTCTGAGGGTGATGGAGGGTGGTTTGAGGTGCATAATGATGTTTAAATAGGGTGCAAACCCTTAAAATTAGGGTTTCATTCAGATTGGCAGACTAACCGAGTCCGAGAATATGGACTCGTCGAGTTGCCAACTTAAACCGCGTGCAAATCACGTCTCTACTCGACGAGTCGGGCTACTGACTCATCGAGTACCCCTTAAGAAATGAAAATTACTTTATTTAAATCACATACCAGAAATGGGGTGTTACAAGTATTAAGTTCATTCCTAAAGGGACATAAGGGACCTTCATGTGCTCCCACTTGCTTCAACACTTTGTAGCAAGTTTATAAAAATAATTTTATAAAGTTTAAGAAAGTTTAATAAAATCAAGTTTATAAACTTTTGATCTTCAAAATGGCCACCATCTTCATTCTTGTTACTTTTTTATAAAAATAAACTATTTCTAAAACTAATATATTACTTACAAAAATTAACAAATGAAAACTATCTATTTAATTATTACATACCATATGAATAAATAAATAATTACAACCATTTTAAATAAATCAACACATTCAACAACACAAAGGTCCATTGCTAGCTTATGCACATCATACATATTTATATACTCAAAATTATATAAAACAACTCTTTGTTTTTTCTAAGATAACTTTTATGACTAAAAAGATGCATGAAAACTTTTAGTCAAAAAATAACAATTATAAACATTTTAAAGTTGTCATAAAAAATATGTATGAATTTTTATTGCAAAGAGAAAACCATCCATGTTTTCCAAAAAAAATATTTCATCAACTTAACAAAAATCTAACTAATCTTGCAATAATGGCTCTGATACCAATTGTTGGGTTTTTATTCAAAATTTGTTTTAAAAACATAAACAATGCAACGGAAGAATTAAGATTTGAACAAAAATAAAAACTAGTTTTATTCCCACCACGAATCATTTTGCAAGAGTTAGAAAGATTAGAACAACCATAGAATATAAATGATAACAACCTTTGAAGACTTTGATCCTCATAGGAGGTTGGAAGTTGATGAAGTATGACATTAAGCTCTAAATTAAGAGATCTCTAGAAGTATCCACCAAGCAAGATAACACCACCATTAGATGCTAGTCATTCACTTGTAAATAAGTCACTTTTAAGCTATTAAGACATATCCAAATAAGTATTAATAGAAAGTAACTAATTTGTCTTCATATCTAACACCATTTGGAAGAAAGGAAGAAATGGAAAGAGAGCATTTTCATCAAACTTTGGTAGCTCGTTCTTGAGCCTCTACCTCTCGGCTTTTAGGCACAAAAGAAAGAAGAAAACATCAACTCTAAAGCACCCCTCCATACCTTCCATACCCTAGTTAATATATTAGACAAAAAGGCAAAAGGGGACATAAAACTAATGTTGGATAAGGTGTCTAAGTCCATAACTTATTTGGTATATACTTGACCCGACCCGTCATGGTCCATTTGGGTTGCACTTCACCCGAACTATTTATATGGATAACATTATGAGAAGAGTATATTTGCGGCCTACTAATATATTATAAGTTATAATATATTAATATGAAATTGTATTATTTAATTAGTATTGATCTTAAATTAATTATGAATTAATTTAGTGATCATAAGGTGACTAATTAAATAATGGGCTATTGTACTTATATAGTGTGGGCTAACACTCATAAGGAAATGGGCTAAGCCTGAATGGGATTCCATGGATGATCCATGGAGCTTTTAACCCATGGATCCTTGGAATAATAAAAGACATGGGTTATTAGGGTTTGCATGGTTCATAACCCTAATCATCTACACTATATAAAGAGGTTTATGGTGCTTGAGAAGACACTATGTGTGTGTGCATAAGGTGTGGCCGATTTCTAGAGTATTAGAGTGCTCTCTCATAAGTTTTCCAAGTTTGTGGTGATTTGTGATTTCCATTTGAGGCATTCACATTATTGGTGCTTGGCTCTCAAACTCCCAAGGAATCAACTCACTAACAAAGGTATGTAATTCTTCTAGTATCTTTTATGTTTAAAAGTACCCCATGTATGCTAGATAGGTTATGAACCTTGGAAAATTATTTTGCATGTATTTTAGACAAACATAGATCCAAGGTTTCTAGGGTTGCATGAACACCTTAGGAGTGTTAGTTTGCTCAAAACCCAATAGTGGTATCAGAGCATAGGCTTGTTTGTTTGATACTTGATGCAAACTTGTTGAAAAACTCAAGTTTTCTGCATTTTGCAGCATGGACTCACCGAGTCCATGAGTAAATTTATCCTACTCGTCGAGTAGGTTCGTGCACTCGACGAGTAGAAGCCTCAGAATGCAGATTTTCGAGTTTTGCTGCTGGAAATGGACTAGAAACATTACCCTAAACTGTTTTGGTGTTATAAAACCTGTTTTAGATGGTGTAATGTTTATGCTAATCCATTTACAATGGCTTATATCAAAATTGCATGATGATATGTGTTCATATGTTCTTGGAATTTTTGATATGATGTTCATGTTCTTATGAATTATTGCTAGATCATAGGAATTATTTGCTAAATTTTTTATTGATAATTCTTGATGGATTTCCAAAGGTCACTTTCATTTATGCACACTTAAAACACATAAGTTACATGAAAATGAAGAGTCTTCATTTTATGAACCTTTAATTCATAAGTTATGATTGAAAAGTTTTGAATAGTTTCAAAACTTGTCCTCAAGTTTTGGAATTTAAAAAGTTACACACACTTTAATATACTTTAATTCCAAACCCTTAGAGTTTTAAAAGTTAAAATTCAACCCTTATACTATTTATAACATTAATGGTTAATTATTATATATATGTATAATATTAAGTCGCTTTACCGTTAGTAGGCCTCATTCATGAAGCCGGTCTATAAGGGGGGTATAAGGTTGTTGCCTATAAAATGGCAACTTAATGGGTGTCCATTCTCACCCACCGCTTCCTTGATCGGTGGAGGGTCGTTAGCCGAACGGGTAGGACAATGACTTTAAATTCTCATTAAAAGTATAATGAATATTATAAAGTAACTAAACCTTTAATAAATTCCCAATCTTAGTTACTTTAGGAAAATGTGAATATGGTGCTAACCCATTAAATTCACACTTTGTACCTTACGAAGTCGTTGGTGGAGCGTGTGTGGTTAACCGGCACACTAACTTGGACTAGTAAGGATCACGAAGGGTGACTTAATGTTTATCATAGATCGGTGGAGCGTGTGTGGTTAACCGGAACATTGATTAGGTAATAATATTAAGGGTACCAAGTGAATTTGCATGGTTATTCACACCTTGTTTTGTGATCCTCGGCATCCCAGTCACAAAACTTGAAGGGCACAATCGAGATTGAAACATGCCATTGAAAAGTTCAATGAATCTCAAAAGAATCTAGGAATTTCAAAACCAATTAAACCTAATAATTCATTTTGTTTTCATGGTGGAAATTGGTGAATCGTCATTCACCTACCTTCAAATATGTTATAGCTTAGATTACGGCATCCATCTTCTAAGTTATAATATATTGTGTTGGATCCTATCCTTAATATTACATTTGGGTGTATTATTAAGGATTCGATATATCTAATCTAAACTTGTTTTCTTCTTTTCAGATGTCTTCCAACAACAATGCTTCGGGCTCTAACCCTACTGGCTCCTTTTCCCTCATGAACCTTTGTGGGAGGGTCATCTTTGATGGTTCCAACTTCATGGATTGGATCCGGAACATCAGGATGGTCACTCGTTACGAGGACAAGGAATATGTCCTCGATAAGGTGCTAAAGGAGCTTGATGAGTCCACTGCTACTCCTGAGGAGGTCGCTGAGTATCAGGCACATGAAAGAGATGCCACCAAGGTGGCATGCATCATGATGGCCACCATGACAGCTGAACTCCAAAAGTCCTATGAGGACTATTACCCTTTTGAGATGCATCAGGATCTGATGGAAAGGTACCATCAGAGTGCTCGTCAAGAGCGGTATGAAATAATCTCATCCATGATCACTACCCGTATGAAGGATAGCGAACCAATCACGAGCCACATGCTGAAAATGCAAAGGTATGTGGACCGTCTAATGAAACTAAATGTGAACTTCCCTGAGGAGTTGGCAATTGATATCATTTTGCACTCCTTGCCCTCGTGTTATGATCAATTTCGTATGACATACCACATGAACAAGGAGGAAGTCACACTCAGTAAGCTTCAAGGACTTCTGAAGACTGCCGAAAGTGGTCTTAAGAGTAAGTCGGTTACTACTCCTACTCCTACTACTACCCCTGTTTTGGCTATCGGGCAAGGCAAAGGGAAGAAGAGGAAGCACCCTTCGAAGGGAACCAAGGGAAAGTCCCTTGAAGGCTCCTCATCTGGAACCAAAGGTGGTTCTATCACTCCTTCTGCCATCCCTAAGGATGTTGAATGCTTCTACTGTCAAAATAAGGGGCACTGGAAGCGAAACTGCCCAAAGTACTTGCAGGATGTCAAGGATGGGAAAGTGAAACCATCCCATGCAGGTATTTACACTATATTGTCTAATAACTCACCATATTCTAATTCTTGGGTTCTGCACGGAAAGATAAACTTAATCATGGGGAACAAGAAGGTTGCACCTGTTGCCAAGATTGGAGTTTATACTTTGTTGCTAGATAGTGGGTTAAAGTTAGATTTGAATAAATGTGTGTACTCGTCTGAAATGGCGAGGAATATTATTTCCTTTCATGCTTTGTACAAACAAGGTTTTACCTTTTCTTTTGATAATGAAGTTGGTAGTATTAATGCTTTCTTTAATAATGTTCTTTATTTTAAAGCATTACCTTGTGATGGTGTGTATGAAGCTGTATCGGTTGTAGAAAATTTAGGAAATAATGTATTACGTATTGATTCTTCTACTAGCTTGGATAAAGCATCTTTGTGGCATTGTCGTCTTGGACATGTAAGCAAGAAACGCATAGGCCAGCTCCAAAAGGATGGAGTCTTGGAGTCGTTCGACCTCAAGTCGGTTGATAGTTATGAGTCTTGTCTACTTGGAAAAATGACAAAATCACCCTTCACTGGTACTTGTGTAAGGGGTGAGGGTTTGTTGGACCTTATACATACTGATGTATGTGGACCATTCAAAACCGCCACAAGGGATGTTAATCGCTATTATGTGACTTTTATTGATGATTTTAGTAGATATGGTTATGTATACTTAATCAAACATAAGTCAGAAACTTTTGAAAGGTTTACAGAGTTTAAACAGGAAGTAGAAAATCAATTGGGCAGGAACATTAAGATGCTTCGATCCGATCGAGGTGGTGAGTATCTTAGTACTGAGTTCCTCGACTATCTTAAGGAGTGTGGGATTGTCTCACAATTGACACCTCCCAGGACACCACAGCTGAATGGTGTAGCTGAGAGGCGTAATCGAACTTTGTTGGACATGGTTCGCTCTATGATGAGTCGAGCTTCGCTACCAATCTCTTTTTGGGGGTATGCCTTAGAGACTGCCGCCCACATCCTTAATCTAGTCCCTACAAAGAAGGTTGCCAAAACACCTCATGAAATGTGGACTGGGAAAGTTCCCAATTTGGACCATATCAAGATTTGGGGTTGCAAGGTTTTCGTGAGGCGCGAGACTCATGACAAGCTCGAACCTCTAAGTGAAAGGTGTATTTTCATCGGCTACCCACAAAAATCCTTTGGTTACCTCTTTTATAGACCCAGTGAGAATGTGGTCTTTGTGGCTAGGAGAGGGGTCTTTCGAGAGAGAGAATTTATAAACCAAGGAGACAGTGGGAGGCAAATTGACCTTGAAGAAATTCAAGAGTTAATTGGTGAAGGAACCTCAGACACTAGCAATCAACTTGAGGAGGAAATTCCTGTTGATCCAACTGACGAGTCTATACTTTCGAGGCGTTCCACAAGGGTTAGGAACACACCTGAGTTTTATTATAGATTTTATATTACTACGGAAGGTGATACATTTATCAGTGACAGTACACTGGTAAATCTGGATGAACCTGACAATGTTAAGGAAGCCATGGCAGGCCCAGAGTCTGCTAAATGGAAGGAGGCTATGGACAGCGAGATACAGTCCATGTATGACAATCAAGTTTGGAACTTGGTTGACAATGTACCAGGCCGTAAGACAGTCGGGTGCAAATGGATCTTCAAGAAGAAGACCGACATGGATGGGAAAGTGCACACTTATAAGGCTCGACTGGTCGCGAAGGGTTTTACTCAGACTCAGGGTATTGATTATGATGAAACCTTTTCACCAGTAGCAAAGATTAAGTCTATTAGGGTTATGCTAGCCATTGCTGCATTTCATGATTATGAAATATGGCAAATGGATGTCAAAACCGCTTTCCTTAACGGAAAGTTGACTGAGGATGTTTACATGAATCAGCCAGAAGGTTTTGTCAGTGCAGAGTACCCCAACAGAGTGTGCAAGCTTGAGAAATCCATTTATGGATTGAAACAAGCATCTCGAAGTTGGAATCTTTGTTTCTATGAGAAGGTAAAAGAGTTTGGTTTCTCAAGAAGTGAAGATGAGTCCTGCGTGTATGTCAGAGCTAGTGGGAGTATAGTTAGCTTTTTGGTACTGTATGTGGATGACATACTGCTCATAGGAAATGACATCCCAACCTTGCAGGAGGTTAAGTCCTGGCTTGGGAAGTGCTTTGCTATGAAGGACCTTGGAGAAGCTGCCTATATCCTAGGGATAATGATATTAAGAGAAAGGAGTAAAAGACTAATTGGACTTAGTCAGAGTATCTACTTGGATAAGGTATTGAAAAGGTTCAACATACAGAATTTCAAGAAAGAAGAATTACCGATCCAAAGCAATGCCAAACTGAGCAAGGCTCAGATCCCGAGTACAGAAGATGAGATAGCTGAGATGAGTCGATTACCTTATGCTTCCGCTGTTGGCTCGATCATGTATGCTTTGACTTGTACCCGTCCTGATGTGGCCTTCGCTTTGAGCATGGTCAGCAGATATTAGGGGAACCCTGTCAAGGCTCATTGGACTGCGGTAAAGAATATTCTCAAGTACCTGCGGAGGACTAAGGATTGGATCCTTACCCTTGGTGGGAGTGATGACTTGAGAGTAGTAGGGTATAGTGATGCTAGCTTTCAGACTGATAGGGATAACTTTCGCTCTCAGTCGGGCTGGGTCTTTACCTTAAATGGAGGGGCAATCACTTGGAAGAGTTCCAAACAGGAGACTATAGCTGATTCGACTTGTGAATCAGAGTACATAGCAGCGAGTGAAGCGTCAAAGGAGGCGATATGGCTGAGGAACTTCATTGGAGACCTTGGAGTTGTACCAGCTATTAAGGAGCCTATGGAGATTTTCTGTGACAGAAATAGTGCGGTTGCCTTAGCCAAGGAACCAAGATATCATGGCAGATCCCGACACATTGACAGAAAATATCACTTCATAAGACACAAGATAGAAGAGGGACTCCTCGTGGCAAAGAAGGTATCGTCAGATGAGAACCCTGTGGATCCCCTTACGAAGGGACTGACGACGGTGAAGCATTTGCAGCATGCGAGACGCATCGGGCTGAGGGACGATATTAGTTTTACAGATTAGATAGTTATTACTGAAACTTGTAAAATGTAATCGACGTTTGATGATGAATAAAAGTTTTGATTTATTTATAAGTAAGGTGTTGCTATCATTGTCAATTATTTACTATTGTTTCAGCTTTGTATGTTTTGACTTCCAGAATAATAAGTTTATTCAAACTTTCCACAGTTGGACATATGTCGGAAGTAGGTATGAATCAATACTGTCATGAATTGGGATTGTAGATGACTAAAGGTGTTTAGCCATAGCAATGGTTGCTACAACATTCATGAGTACTCATAAGTTATGAGTATTGGAATAAACCCATGCTCACTTGTATCACTTCATGGAATTTATCTCGAGTGATCGTGAGACGGTAATATCATATAAGTCTTCAAACCTAGAGATATGAGTTGTTACCTATGAGTTGGTTGTGCATTGATCGCACGTAAACGCATCAGTAACGTGATGTTATAAAACGTGCCTTTGTGTGCAATTCAATAAGTAGTAGAACAAGCATATGAGTCGAAGTTTATCTGTTCCTTCTAGAAATAGAAGCGATATCTGGGCCCCTCGATGATTTTGTTTTGACCTATGTAACGGGCCCGGTCAGAACTAAATTGATGTGTTCGATTAAGTTCTTTGTCAAACAAATCGGAAATCGGGAAACAAACTGTTGGACAATAAGTAAGACATTGTTCCATGTATTTGTCCGGCTGATATCATGAGAGCAGAGGATTATGTGATCACTTATCTAAAATGGCGCTTCATAGTTCAACAGAGTTTTCGAGAGCTACGATTGTCGTTTGGTTCCTGAAGCTATATAGGCAAATACAGTTATCAGACTTATCCAAGTGGGAGACTATTGGATAAGGTGTCTAAGTCCATAACTTATTTGTTATATACTTGACCCGACCCGTCATGGTCCATTTGGGTTGCACTTCATCGGAACTATTTATATGGATAACATTATGAGAAGAGTATATTTGCGGCCTACTAATATATTATAAGTTATAATATATTAATATGAAATTGTATTATTTAATTAGTATTGATCTTAAATTAATTATGAATTAATTTAGTGATCATAAGGTGACTAATTAAATAATGGGCTATTGTACTTATATAGTGTGGGCTAACACTCATAAGGAAATGGGCTAAGCCTGAATGGGAGTCCATGGATGATCCATGGAGCTTTTAACCCATGGATCCTTGGAATAAGAAAAGACATGGGTTATTAGGGTTTGCATGGTTCATAAACCTAATCATCTACACTATATAAAGAGGCTTATGGTGCTTGAAAAGACACTATGTGTGTGTGCATAAGGTGTGGCCGATTTCTAGAGTATTAGAGTGCTCTCTCATAAGTTTTCCAAGTTTGTGGTGATTTGTGATTTCCATTTGAGGCATTCACATTATTGGTGCTTGGCTCTCAAACTCCCAAGGAATCAACTCACTAACAAAGGTATGTAATTCTTCTAGTATCTTTTATGTTTAAAAGTACCCCATGTATGCTAGATAGGTTATGAACCTTGGAAAATTATTTTGCATGTATTTTAGACAAACATAGATCCAAGGTTTCTAGGGTTGCATGAACACCTTAGGAGTGTTAGTTTGCTCAAAACCCAACAGTGGTATCAGAGCCTAGGCTTGGTTGTTTGATACTTGATGCAAACTTGTTGAAAAACTCAAGTTTTCTGCATTCTGCAGCATGGACTCGCCGAGTCCATGAGTAAATTTATCCTACTCGTCGAGTAGGTTCGTGCACTCGACGAGTAGAAGCCTCAGAATGCAGATTTTCGAGTTTTGCTGCTGGAAATGGACTAGAAACATTACCCTAAACTGTTTTGGTGTTATAAAACCTGTTTTAGATGGTGTAATGTTTATGCTAATCCATTTACAATGGCTTATATCAAAATTGCATGATGATATGTGTTCATATGTTCTTGGAATTTTTGATATGATGTTCATGTTCTTATGAATTATTGCTAGATCATAGGAATTATTTGCTAAATTTTTTATTGATAATTCTTGATTATTTATGTGTTTTAATGGAGTCCATAATTTGTCCTCAAGTTATGCACACTTAATGGATTTCCAAAGGTCACTTTCATTTATGCACACTTAAAACACATAAGTTACATGAAAATGAAGAGTCTTCATTTTATGAACCTTTAATTCATAAGTTATGAAATGAAAAGTTTTGAATAGTTTCAAAACTTGTCCTCAAGTTTTGGAATTTAAAAAGTTACACACACTTTAATATACTTTAATTCCAAACCCTTAGAGTTTTAAAAGTTAAAATTCAACCCTTATACTATTTATAACATTAATGGTTAATTATTATATATATGTATAATATTAAGTCGTTTTACCGTTAGTAGGCCTCATTCATGAAGCCGGTCTATAAGGGGGGTATAAGGTTGTTGCCTATAAAATGGCAACTTAATGGGTGTCCATTCTCACCCACCGCTTCCTTGATCGGTGGAGGGTCGTTAGCCGAACGGGTAGGACAATGACTTTAAATTCTCATTAAAAGTATAATGAATATTATAAAGTAACTAAACCTTTAATAAATTCCCAATCTTAGTTACTTTAGGAAAATGTGAATATGGTGCTAACCCATTAAATTCACACTTTGTACCTTACGAAGTCGTTGGTGGAGCGTGTGTGGTTAACCGGCACACTAACTTGGACTAGTAAGGATCACGAAGGGTGACTTAATGTTTATCATAGATCGGTGGAGCGTGTGTGGTTAACCGGAACATTGATTAGGTAATAATATTAAGGGTACCAAGTGAATTTGCATGGTTATTCACACCTTGTTTTGTGATCCTCGGCATCCCAGTCACAAAACTTGAAGGGCACAATCGAGATTGAAACATGCCATTGAAAAGTTCAATGAATCTCAAAAGAATCTAGGAATTTCAAAACCAATTAAACCTAATAATTCATTTTGTTTTCATGGTGGAAATTGGTGAATCGTCATTCACCTACCTTCAAATATGTTATAGCTTAGATTACGGCATCCATCTTCTAAGTTATAATATATTGTGTTGGATCCTATCCTTAATATTACATTTGGGTGTATTATTAAGGATTCGATATATCTAATCTAAACTTGTTTTCTTCTTTTCAGATGTCTTCCAACAACAATGCTTCGGGCTCTAACCCTACTGGCTCCTTTTCCCTCATGAACCTTTGTGGGAGGGTCATCTTTGATGGTTCCAACTTCATGGATTGGATCCGGAACATCAGGATGGTCACTCGTTACGAGGACAAGGAATATGTCCTCGATAAGGTGCTAAAGGAGCTTGATGAGTCCACTGCTACTCCTGAGGAGGTCGCTGAGTATCAGGCACATGAAAGAGATGCCACCAAGGTGGCATGCATCATGATGGCCACCATGACAGCTGAACTCCAAAAGTCCTATGAGGACTATTACCCTTTTGAGATGCATCAGGATCTGATGGAAAGGTACCATCAGAGTGCTCGTCAAGAGCGGTATGAAATAATCTCATCCATGATCACTACCCGTATGAAGGATAGCGAACCAATCACGAGCCACATGCTGAAAATGCAAAGGTATGTGGACCGTCTAATGAAACTAAATGTGAACTTCCCTGAGGAGTTGGCAATTGATATCATTTTGCACTCCTTGCCCTCGTGTTATGATCAATTTCGTATGACATACCACATGAACAAGGAGGAAGTCACACTCAGTAAGCTTCAAGGACTTCTGAAGACTGCCGAAAGTGGTCTTAAGAGTAAGTCGGTTACTACTCCTACTCCTACTACTACCCCTGTTTTGGCTATCGGTCAAGGCAAAGGGAAGAAGAGGAAGCACCCTTCGAAGGGAACCAAGGGAAAGTCCCTTGAAGGCTCCTCATCTGGAACCAAAGGTGGTTCTATCACTCCTTCTGCCATCCCTAAGGATGCTGAATGCTTCTACTGTCAAAATAAGGGGCACTGGAAGCGAAACTGCCCAAAGTACTTGCAGGATGTCAAGGATGGGAAAGTGAAACCATCCCATGCAGGTATTTACACTATATTGTCTAATAACTCACCATATTCTAATTCTTGGGTTCTGCACGGAAAGATAAACTTAATCATGGGGAACAAGAAGGTTGCACCTGTTGCCAAGATTGGAGTTTATACTTTGTTGCTAGATAGTGGGTTAAAGTTAGATTTGAATAAATGTGTGTACTCGTCTGAAATGGCGAGGAATATTATTTCCTTTCATGCTTTGTACAAACAAGGTTTTACCTTTTCTTTTGATAATGAAGTTGGTAGTATTAATGCTTTCTTTAATAATGTTCTTTATTTTAAAGCATTACCTTGTGATGGTGTGTATGAAGCTGTATCGGTTGTAGAAAATTTAGGAAATAATGTATTACGTATTGATTCTTCTACTAGCTTGGATAAAGCATCTTTGTGGCATTGTCGTCTTGGACATGTAAGCAAGAAACGCATAGGCCAGCTCCAAAAGGATGGAGTCTTGGAGTCGTTCGACCTCAAGTCGGTTGATAGTTATGAGTCTTGTCTACTTGGAAAAATGACAAAATCACCCTTCACTGGTACTTGTGTAAGGGGTGAGGGTTTGTTGGACCTTATACATACTGATGTATGTGGACCATTCAAAACCGCCACAAGGGATGTTAATCGCTATTATGTGACTTTTATTGATGATTTTAGTAGATATGGTTATGTATACTTAATCAAACATAAGTCAGAAACTTTTGAAAGGTTTACAGAGTTTAAACAGGAAGTAGAAAATCAATTGGGCAGGAACATTAAGATGCTTCGATCCGATCGAGGTGGTGAGTATCTTAGTACTGAGTTCCTCGACTATCTTAAGGAGTGTGGGATTGTCTCACAATTGACACCTCCCAGGACACCACAGCTGAATGGTGTAGCTGAGAGGCGTAATCGAACTTTGTTGGACATGGTTCGCTCTATGATGAGTCGAGCTTCGCTACCAATCTCTTTTTGGGGGTATGCCTTAGAGACTGCCGCCCACATCCTTAATCTAGTCCCTACAAAGAAGGTTGCCAAAACACCTCATGAAATGTGGACTGGGAAAGTTCCCAATTTGGACCATATCAAGATTTGGGGTTGCAAGGTTTTCGTGAGGCGCGAGACTCATGACAAGCTCGAACCTCTAAGTGAAAGGTGTATTTTCATCGGCTACCCACAAAAATCCTTTGGTTACCTCTTTTATAGACCCAGTGAGAATGTGGTCTTTGTGGCTAGGAGAGGGGTCTTTCGAGAGAGAGAATTTATAAACCAAGGAGACAGTGGGAGGCAAATTGACCTTGAAGAAATTCAAGAGTTAATTGGTGAAGGAACCTCAGACACTAGCAATCAACTTGAGGAGGAAATTCCTGTTGATCTAACTGACGAGTCTATACTTTCGAGGCGTTCCACAAGGGTTAGGAACACACCTGAGTTTTATTATAGATTTTATATTACTACGGAAGGTGATACATTTATCAGTGACAGTACACTGGTAAATCTGGATGAACCTGACAATGTTAAGGAAGCCATGGCAGGCCCAGAGTCTGCTAAATGGAAGGAGGCTATGGACAGCGAGATACAGTCCATGTATGACAATCAAGTTTGGAACTTGGTTGACAATGTACCAGGCCGTAAGACAGTCGGGTGCAAATGGATCTTCAAGAAGAAGACCGACATGGATGGGAAAGTGCACACTTATAAGGCTCGACTGGTCGCGAAGGGTTTTACTCAGACTCAGGGTATTGATTATGATGAAACCTTTTCACCAGTAGCAAAGATTAAGTCTATTAGGGTTATGCTAGCCATTGCTGCATTTCATGATTATGAAATATGGCAAATGGATGTCAAAACCGCTTTCCTTAACGGAAAGTTGACTGAGGATGTTTACATGAATCAGCCAGAAGGTTTTGTCAGTGCAGAGTACCCCAACAGAGTGTGCAAGCTTGAGAAATCCATTTATGGATTGAAACAAGCATCTCGAAGTTGGAATCTTTGTTTCTATGAGAAGGTAAAAGAGTTTGGTTTCTCAAGAAGTGAAGATGAGTCCTGCGTGTATGTCAGAGCTAGTGGGAGTATAGTTAGCTTTTTGGTACTGTATGTGGATGACATACTGCTCATAGGAAATGACATCCCAACCTTGCAGGAGGTTAAGTCCTGGCTTGGGAAGTGCTTTGCTATGAAGGACCTTGGAGAAGCTGCCTATATCCTAGGGATAATGATATTAAGAGAAAGGAGTAAAAGACTAATTGGACTTAGTCAGAGTATCTACTTGGATAAGGTATTGAAAAGGTTCAACATACAGAATTTCAAGAAAGAAGAATTACCGATCCAAAGCAATGCCAAACTGAGCAAGGCTCAGATCCCGAGTACAGAAGATGAGATAGCTGAGATGAGTCGATTACCTTATGCTTCCGCTGTTGGCTCGATCATGTATGCTTTGACTTGTACCCGTCCTGATGTGGCCTTCGCTTTGAGCATGGTCAGCAGATATTAGGGGAACCCTGTCAAGGCTCATTGGACTGCGGTAAAGAATATTCTCAAGTACCTGCGGAGGACTAAGGATTGGATCCTTACCCTTGGTGGGAGTGATGACTTGAGAGTAGTAGGGTATAGTGATGCTAGCTTTCAGACTGATAGGGATAACTTTCGCTCTCAGTCGGGCTGGGTCTTTACCTTAAATGGAGGGGCAATCACTTGGAAGAGTTCCAAACAGGAGACTATAGCTGATTCGACTTGTGAATCAGAGTACATAGCAGCGAGTGAAGCGGCAAAGGAGGCGATATGGCTGAGGAACTTCATTGGAGACCTTGGAGTTGTACCAGCTATTAAGGAGCCTATGGAGATTTTCTGTGACAGCAATAGTGCGGTTGCCTTAGCCAAGGAACCAAGATATCATGGCAGATCCCGACACATTGACAGAAAATATCACTTCATAAGACACAAGATAGAAGAGGGACTCCTCGTGGCAAAGAAGGTATCGTCAGATGAGAACCCTGTGGATCCCCTTACGAAGGGACTAACGACGGTGAAGCATTTGCAGCATGCGAGACGCATCGGGCTGAGGGACGATATTAGTTTTACAGATTAGATAGTTATTACTGAAACTTGTAAAATGTAATCGACGTTTGATGATGAATAAAAATTTTGATTTATTTATAAGTAAGGTGTTGCTATCATTGTCAATTATTTACTATTGTTTCAGCTTTGTATGTTTTGACTTCCAGAATAATAAGTTTATTCAAACTTTCCACAGTTGGACATATGTCGGAAGTAGGTATGAATCAATACTGTCATGAATTGGGATTGTAGATGACTAAAGGTGTTTAGCCATAGCAATGGTTGCTACAACATTCATGAGTACTCATAAGTTATGAGTATTGGAATAAACCCATGCTCACTTGTATCACTTCATGGAATTTATCTCGAGTGATCGTGAGACGGTAATATCATATAAGTCTTCAAACCTAGAGATATGAGTTGTTACCTATGAGTTGGTTGTGCATTGATCGCACGTAAACGCATCAGTAACGTGATGTTATAAAACGTGCCTTTGTGTGCAATTCAATAAGTAGTAGAACAAGCATATGAGTCGAAGTTTATCTGTTCCTTCTAGAAATAGAAGCGATATCTGGGCCCCTCGATGATTTTGTTTTGACCTATGTAACGGGCCCGGTCAGAACTAAATTGATGTGTTCGATTAAGTTCTTTGTCAAACAAATCGGAAATCGGGAAACAAACTGTTGGACAATAAGTAAGACATTGTTCCATGTATTTGTCCGGCTGATATCATGAGAGCAGAGGATTATGTGATCACTTATCTAAAATGGCGCTTCATAGTTCAACAGAGTTTTCGAGAGCTACGATTGTCGTTTGGTTCCTGAAGCTATATAGGCAAATACAGTTATCAGACTTATCCAAGTGGGAGACTATTGGATAAGGTGTCTAAGTCCATAACTTATTTGTTATATACTTGACCCGACCCGTCATGGTCCATTTGGGTTGCACTTCACCGGAACTATTTATATGGATAACATTATGAGAAGAGTATATTTGCGGCCTACTAATATATTATAAGTTATAATATATTAATATGAAATTGTATTATTTAATTAGTATTGATCTTAAATTAATTATGAATTAATTTAGTGATCATAAGGTGACTAATTAAATAATGGGCTATTGTACTTATATAGTGTGGGCTAACACTCATAAGGAAATGGGCTAAGCCTGAATGGGAGTCCATGGATGATCCATGGAGCTTTTAACCCATGGATCCTTGGAATAAGAAAAGACATGGGTTATTAGGGTTTGCATGGTTCATAAACCTAATCATCTACACTATATAAAGAGGCTTATGGTGCTTGAAAAGACACTATGTGTGTGTGCATAAGGTGTGGCCGATTTCTAGAGTATTAGAGTGCTCTCTCATAAGTTTTCCAAGTTTGTGGTGATTTGTGATTTCCATTTGAGGCATTCACATTATTGGTGCTTGGCTCTCAAACTCCCAAGGAATCAACTCACTAACAAAGGTATGTAATTCTTCTAGTATCTTTTATGTTTAAAAGTACCCCATGTATGCTAGATAGGTTATGAACCTTGGAAAATTATTTTGCATGTATTTTAGACAAACATAGATCCAAGGTTTCTAGGGTTGCATGAACACCTTAGGAGTGTTAGTTTGCTCAAAACCCAACAGTGGTATCAGAGCCTAGGCTTGGTTGTTTGATACTTGATGCAAACTTGTTGAAAAACTCAAGTTTTCTGCATTCTGCAGCATGGACTCGCCGAGTCCATGAGTAAATTTATCCTACTCGTCGAGTAGGTTCGTGCACTCGACGAGTAGAAGCCTCAGAATGCAGATTTTCGAGTTTTGCTGCTGGAAATGGACTAGAAACATTACCCTAAACTGTTTTGGTGTTATAAAACCTGTTTTAGATGGTGTAATGTTTATGCTAATCCATTTACAATGGCTTATATCAAAATTGCATGATGATATGTGTTCATATGTTCTTGGAATTTTTGATATGATGTTCATGTTCTTATGAATTATTGCTAGATCATAGGAATTATTTGCTAAATTTTTTATTGATAATTCTTGATTATTTATGTGTTTTAATGGAGTCCATAATTTGTCCTCAAGTTATGCACACTTAATGGATTTCCAAAGGTCACTTTCATTTATGCACACTTAAAACACATAAGTTACATGAAAATGAAGAGTCTTCATTTTATGAACCTTTAATTCATAAGTTATGAAATGAAAAGTTTTGAATAGTTTCAAAACTTGTCCTCAAGTTTTGGAATTTAAAAAGTTACACACACTTTAATATACTTTAATTCCAAACCCTTAGAGTTTTAAAAGTTAAAATTCAACCCTTATACTATTTATAACATTAATGGTTAATTATTATATATATGTATAATATTAAGTCGTTTTACCGTTAGTAGGCCTCATTCATGAAGCCGGTCTATAAGGGGGGTATAAGGTTGTTGCCTATAAAATGGCAACTTAATGGGTGTCCATTCTCACCCACCGCTTCCTTGATCGGTGGAGGGTCGTTAGCCGAACGGGTAGGACAATGACTTTAAATTCTCATTAAAAGTATAATGAATATTATAAAGTAACTAAACCTTTAATAAATTCCCAATCTTAGTTACTTTAGGAAAATGTGAATATGGTGCTAACCCATTAAATTCACACTTTGTACCTTACGAAGTCGTTGGTGGAGCGTGTGTGGTTAACCGGCACACTAACTTGGACTAGTAAGGATCACGAAGGGTGACTTAATGTTTATCATAGATCGGTGGAGCGTGTGTGGTTAACCGGAACATTGATTAGGTAATAATATTAAGGGTACCAAGTGAATTTGCATGGTTATTCACACCTTGTTTTGTGATCCTCGGCATCCCAGTCACAAAACTTGAAGGGCACAATCGAGATTGAAACATGCCATTGAAAAGTTCAATGAATCTCAAAAGAATCTAGGAATTTCAAAACCAATTAAACCTAATAATTCATTTTGTTTTCATGGTGGAAATTGGTGAATCGTCATTCACCTACCTTCAAATATGTTATAGCTTAGATTACGGCATCCATCTTCTAAGTTATAATATATTGTGTTGGATCCTATCCTTAATATTACATTTGGGTGTATTATTAAGGATTCGATATATCTAATCTAAACTTGTTTTCTTCTTTTCAGATGTCTTCCAACAACAATGCTTCGGGCTCTAACCCTACTGTCTCCTTTTCCCTCATGAACCTTTGTGGGAGGGTCATCTTTGATGGTTCCAACTTCATGGATTGGATCCGGAACATCAGGATGGTCACTCGTTACGAGGACAAGGAATATGTCCTCGATAAGGTGCTAAAGGAGCTTGATGAGTCCACTGCTACTCCTGAGGAGGTCGCTGAGTATCAGGCACATGAAAGAGATGCCACCAAGGTGGCATGCATCATGATGGCCACCATGACAGCTGAACTCCAAAAGTCCTATGAGGACTATTACCCTTTTGAGATGCATCAGGATCTGATGGAAAGGTACCATCAGAGTGCTCGTCAAGAGCGGTATGAAATAATCTCATCCATGATCACTACCCGTATGAAGGATAGCGAACCAATCACGAGCCACATGCTGAAAATGCAAAGGTATGTGGACCGTCTAATGAAACTAAATGTGAACTTCCCTGAGGAGTTGGCAATTGATATCATTTTGCACTCCTTGCCCTCGTGTTATGATCAATTTCGTATGACATACCACATGAACAAGGAGGAAGTCACACTCAGTAAGCTTCAAGGACTTCTGAAGACTGCCGAAAGTGGTCTTAAGAGTAAGTCGGTTACTACTCCTACTCCTACTACTACCCCTGTTTTGGCTATCGGTCAAGGCAAAGGGAAGAAGAGGAAGCACCCTTCGAAGGGAACCAAGGGAAAGTCCCTTGAAGGCTCCTCATCTGGAACCAAAGGTGGTTCTATCACTCCTTCTGCCATCCCTAAGGATGCTGAATGCTTCTACTGTCAAAATAAGGGGCACTGGAAGCGAAACTGCCCAAAGTACTTGCAGGATGTCAAGGATGGGAAAGTGAAACCATCCCATGCAGGTATTTACACTATATTGTCTAATAACTCACCATATTCTAATTCTTGGGTTCTGCACGGAAAGATAAACTTAATCATGGGGAACAAGAAGGTTGCACCTGTTGCCAAGATTGGAGTTTATACTTTGTTGCTAGATAGTGGGTTAAAGTTAGATTTGAATAAATGTGTGTACTCGTCTGAAATGGCGAGGAATATTATTTCCTTTCATGCTTTATACAAACAAGGTTTTACCTTTTCTTTTGATAATGAAGTTGGTAGTATTAATGCTTTCTTTAATAATGTTCTTTATTTTAAAGCATTACCTTGTGATGGTGTGTATGAAGCTGTATCGGTTGTAGATAATTTAGGAAATAATGTATTATGTATTGATTCTTCTACTAGCTTGGATAAAGCATCTTTGTGGCATTGTCGTCTTGGACATGTAAGCAAGAAACGCATAGGCCAGCTCTAAAAGGATGGAGTCTTGGAGTCGTTCGACCTCAAGTCGGATGATAGTTGTGAGTCTTGTCTACTTGGAAAAATGACAAAATCACCCTTCACTGGTACTTGTGTAAGGGGTGAGGGTTTGTTGGACCTTATACATACTGATGTATGTGGACCATTCAAAACCACCACAAGGGATGCTAATCGCTATTATGTGACTTTTATTGATGATTTTAGTAGATATGGTTATGTCTACTTAATCAAACATAAGTCAGAAACTTTTGAAAGGTTTAAAGAGTTTAAACAGGAAGTCGAAAATCAATTGGGCAGGAACATTAAGATGCTTCGATCCGATCGAGGTGGTGAGTATCTTAGTACTGAGTTCCTCGACTATCTTAAGGAGTGTGGGATTGTCTCACAATTGACACCTTCCAGGACACCACAGCTGAATGGTGTAGCTGAGAGGCATAATCGAACTTTGTTAGACATGGTTCGCTCTATGATGAGTCGAGCTTCGCTACCAATCTCTTTTTGGGGGTATGCCTTAGAGACTGCCGCCCACATCCTTAATCTAATCCCTACAAAGAAGGTTGCCAAAACACCTCATGAAATGTGGACTAGGAAAGTTCCCAATTTGGACCATATCAAGATTTGGGGTTGCGAGGTTTTCGTGAGGCGCGAGACTCATGACAAGCTCGAACCTCGAAGTGAAAGGTGTATTTTCATCAGCTACGCACAAAAATCCTTTGGTTACCTCTTCTACAGACCCAGTGAGAATGTGGTCTTTGTGGCTAGGAGAGGGGTCTTTCGAGAGAGAGAATTTATAAACCAAGGAGACAGTGGGAGGCAAATTGACCTTGAAGAAATTCAAGACTCAATTGGTGAAGGAACCTCAGACACTAGCAATCAACTTGAGGAGGAAATTCATGTTGATCCAACTGACGAGTCTATACTTCCGAGGCGTTCCACAAGGGTTAGGAACACACCTGAGTTTTATTATGGATTTCATATTACTACGGAAGGTGATACATTTATCAGTGACAGTACACTGGTAAATCTGGATGAACCTAACAATGTTAAGGAAGCCATGGCAGGCCCAGAGTCTGCTAAATGGAAGGAGGCTATGGACAGCGAGATATAGTCCATGTATGACAATCAAGTTTGGAACTTGGTTGACAATGTACCAGGCCGTAAGACAGTCGGGTGCAAATGGATCTTCAAGAAGAAGACCGACATGGATGGGAAAGTGCACACTTATAAGGCTCGACTGGTCGCGAAGGGTTTTACTCAGACTCAGGGTATTGATTATGATGAAACCTTTTCACCAGTAGCAAAGATTAAGTCTATTAGGGTTATGCTAGCCATTGCTGCATTTCATGATTATGAAATATGGCAAATGGATGTCAAAACCGCTTTCCTTAACGGAAAGTTGGCTGAGGATGTTTACATGAATCAGCCAGAAGGTTTTGTCAGTACAGAGTACCCCAATAGAGTGTGCAAGCTTGAGAAATCCATTTATGGATTGAAACAAGCATCTCGAAGTTGGAATCTTTGTTTCGATGAGAAGGTCAAAGAGTTTGGTTTCTCAAGAAGTGAAGATGAGTCCTGCGTGTATGTCAGAGCTAGTGGGAGTATAGTAAGCTTTTTGGTACTGTATGTGGATGACATCCCAACCTTGCAGGAGGTTAAGTCCTGGCTTGGGAAGTGCTTTGCTATGAAGGACCTTGGAGAAGCTACTTATATCCTAGGGATAAGGATATTAAGAGAAAGGAGTAAAAGACTAATTGGACTTAGTCAGAGTATCTACTTGGATAAGGTATTGAAAAGGTTCAACATGCAGAATTTCAAGAAAGGAGAATTACCGATCCAAAGCAATGCCAAACTGAGCAAGGCTCAGAGCCCGAGTACAGAAGATGAGATAGCTGAGATGAGTCGATTACCTTATGCTTCCGCTGTTGGCTCGATCATGTATGATATGACTTGTACCCGTCCTGATGTGGCCTTCGCTTTGAGCATGGTCAGCAGATATTAGGGGAACCCTGTCAAGGCTCATTGGACTGCAGTAAAGAATATTCTCAAGTACCTGCGGAGGACTAAGGATTGGATCCTTACCCTTGGTGGGAGTGATGACTTGAGAGTAGTAGGGTATAGTGATGCTAGCTTTCAGACTGATAGGGATAACTTCCGCTCTCATTCGGGTTGGGTCTTTACCTTAAATGGAGGGGCAATCACTTGGAAGAGTTCCAAACAGGAGACTGTAGCTGATTCGACTTGTGAATCAGAGTACATAGCAGCGAGTAAAGCGGCAAAGGAGGCGATATGGCTGAGGAACTTCATCGGAGACCTTGGAGTTGTACCAGCTATTAAGGAGCCTATGGAGATTTTCTGTGACAGCAATAGTGCGGTTGCCTTAGCCAAGGAACCAAGATATCATGGCAGATCCCGACACATTGACAGAAAATATCACTTCATAAGACACAAGATAGAAGAGGGACTCCTCGTGGCAAAGAAGGTATCGTCAGATGAGAACCCTGTGGATCCCCTTACGAAGGGACTGACGACGGTGAAGCATTTGCAGCATGCGAGACGCATCGGGCTGAGGGACGATATTAGTTTTACAGATTAGATAGTTATTACTGAAACTTGTAAAATGTAATCGACGTTTGATGATGAATAAAAGTTGTGATTTATTTATAGGTAAGGTGTTGCTATCATTGTCAATTATTTACTATTGTTTCAGCTTTGCATGTTTTGACTTCCAAAATAATAAGTTTATTCAAACTCTCCACAGTCGGTCATATGTCGGAAGTAGTTATGAATCAAGACTGTCATGAATTGGGATTGTAGATGACTAAAGGTGTTTAGCCATAGCAATGGTTGCTACAACATTCATGAGTACTCATAAGTTATGAGTATTGGAATAAACCCACGCTCACTTGTATCACTTCATGGAATTTATCTCGAGTGATCGTGAGATGGTAATATCATATAAGTCTTCAAACCTAGAGATATGAGTTGTTACCTATGAGTTGTTTGTGCATTGATTGCACGTAAACGCATCAGTAACTTGATGTTATAAAACGTGCCTTTGTGTGCAATTCAATAAGTAGTAGAACAAGCATATGAGTCGAAGTTTATCTGTTCCTTCTAGAAATAGAAGCGATATCTGGGCCCCTCGATGATTTTGTTTTGACCTATGTACCGGGCCCGGTCAGAACTAAATTGATGTGTTCGATTAAGTTCTTTGTCAAACAAATCGGAAATCGGGAAACAAACTGCTGGACAATAAGTAAGACATTGTTCCATGTATTTGTCCGGCTGATATAATGAGAGCAGAGGATTATGTGATCACTTATCTAAAATGGCGCTTCATAGTTCAACAGAGTTTTCGAGAGCTACGATTGCCGGTTGGTTCCTGACGCTATATAGGCAAATACAGTTATCAGACTTATCCAAGTGGGAGACTGTTGGATAAGGTGTCTAAGTCCATAACTTATTTGGTATATACTCGCAACTCGACTCGCCGAGTCTGAAGAACAACTCGTCGAGTCCCAAGCATGCCAAACTATACAGTCGATTTTTCTCAGTTCCAATGCATCCAATTCATAGATCTGGGGTCCTAGGACTGATTTCACACGTAAAGTTTCTAACTTTACGTTCATGCATGCTCATGATAAGCTAAAATGCCCAATAAGGAGCTAAAAGAGGAGATCTAGGTTTGGAATGGGTGCTTAGCTCAATAAAGGTGGCAACCTTGAGCTTAAGGAGTCCTGAAGTGCTTAGATCTGAAACCTATTCGTCTTAACTACCCATAAATCGACCTCAAAGTCTAGAAAAGGCTCAAAAGCAAGACTAGCAAGCTTTTATGGAGATCTACATGATGACAAGCAAAGATTCGAGCTTTATACCTTGATGGAAGCTGGAAAGACACACTAAACTCAGATCTTCTTTCCTCCTCTTGAGAACCCCTCTTCTCTCTTCTTCTTTTAACTTCAAAATGCACCAAAATCCTCCACAAAATGAGAAATACTCCAAGAATGCTTAAAGGGAGGCTAGGGTTTAGTAAGGGACGTTCTGAGGGTGACGGAGGCTGGTTTGAGGCGCATAATGATGTTTAAATAGGGTGCAAACCCTTGAAATTAGGGTTTCATTCAGACTAGCAGACTCGCCGAGTCCGAGAATATGGACTCGTCGAGTTGCCAACTTAAACCGCGTGCAAATCCCATCTCTACTCGACGAGTCGGGCTACTGACTCGTCGAGTACCCCTTAAGAAATGAAAATTACTTTATTTAAATCACATACCAGAAATGGGGCGTTACAAGTATTAAGTTCATTCCTAAAGGGACATAAGGGACCTTCATGTGCTCCCACTTGCTTCAACACTTTGTAGCAAGTTTATAAAAATAATTTTATAAAGTTTAAGAAAGTTTAATAAAATCAAGTTTATAAACTTTTGATCTTCAAAATGGCCACCATCTTCATTCTTGTTACTTTTTTATAAAAATAAACTATTTCTAAAACTAATATATTACTTATAAAAATTAACAAATGAAAACTATCTATTTAATTATTACATACCATATGAATAAATAAATAATTACAACCATTTTAAATAAATCAACACATTCAACAACACAAAGGTCCATTGCTAGCTTATGCACATCATACATATTTATATACTCAAAATTATATAAAACAACTCTTTGTTTTTTCTAAGATAACTTTTATGACTAAAAAGATGCATGAAAACTTTTAGTCAAAAAATAACAATTATAAACATTTTAAAGTTGTCATAAAAAATATGTATGAATTTTTATTGCAAAGAGAAAACCATCCATGTTTTCCAAAAAAAATATTTCATCAACTTAACAAAAATCTAACTAATCTTGCAATAATGGCTCTGATACCAATTGTTGGGTTTTTATTCAAAATTTGTTTTAAAAACATAAACAATGCAACGGAAGAATTAAGATTTGAACAAAAATAAAAACTAGTTTTATTCCCACCACGAATCATTTTGCAAGAGTTAGAAAGATTAGAACAACCATAGAATATAAATGATAACAACCTTTGAAGACTTTGATCCTCATAGGAGGTTGGAAGTTGATGAAGTATGACATTAAGCTCTAAATTAAGAGATCTCTAGAAGTATCCACCAAGCAAGATAACACCACCATTAGATGCTAGTCATTCACTTGTAAATAAGTCACTTTTAAGCTATTAAGACATATCCAAATAAGTATTAATAAAAAGTAACTAATTTGTCTTCATATCTAACACCATTTGGAAGAAAGGAAGAAATGGAAAGAGAGCATTTTCATCAAACTTTGGTAGCTCGTTCTTGAGCCTCTACCTCTCGGCTTTTAGGCACAAAAGAAAGAAGAAAACATCAACTCTAAAGCACCCCTCCATACCTTCCATACCCTAGTTAATATATTAGACAAAAAGGCAAAAGAGGACATAAAACTAATGTTGGATAAGGTATCTAAGTCCATAACTTATTTGGTATATACTTGACCCGATCCGTCATGGTCCATTTGGGTTGCACTTCACCCGAACTATTTATATGGATAACATTATGAGAAGAGTATATTTGCGGCCTACTAATATATTATAAGTTATAATATATTAATATGAAATTGTATTATTTAATTAGTATTGATCTTAAATTAATTATGAATTAATTTAGTGATCATAAGGTGACTAATTAAATAATGGGCTATTGTACTTATATAGTGTGGGCTAACACTCATAAGGAAATGGGCTAAGCCTGAATGGGAGTCCATGGATGATCCATGGAGCTTTTAACCCATGGATCCTTGGAATAGGAAAAGACATGGGTTATTAGGGTTTGCATGGTTCATAACCCTAATCATCTACACTATATAAAGAGGCTTATGGTGCTTGAGAAGACACTATGTGTGTGTGCATAAGGTGTGGCCGATTTCTAGAGTATTAGAGTGCTCTCTCATAAGTTTTCCAAGTTTGTGGTGATTTGTGATTTCCATTTGAGGCATTCACATTATTGGTGCTTGGCTCTCAAACTCCCAAGGAATCAACTCACTAACAAAGGTATGTAATTCTTCTAGTATCTTTTATGTTTAAAAGTACCCCATGTATGCTAGATAGGTTATGAACCTTGGAAAATTATTTTGCATGTATTTTAGACAAACATAGATCCAAGGTTTCTAGGGTTGCATGAACACCTTAGGAGTGTTAGTTTGCTCAAAACCCAACAACTAAAGCATGGGACATGTATCTTCCAAGCATGGTAAAATATATTAAATAAATCAAAAGGAAGCATGCTTGGTCTATTCGTTATTTTCAAAAATTGGAATAACAACAAGAATCCAAGATATGCTCCATACCATTATTTATAACTAGTTGTATATATACATATCATCTTTATAAAATACTATCAATTATATATATATATATATATATATATATATATATATATATATATATATATATATATATATATATATATATATATATATATAACACATAACTAGTCATATATAAATATCTCTTATATGTAAAACTGCCTTTTATATATAAATAAAGTCTAACTAGTTTATTAAGATAAGTGTAACTTATAAATAATCATACTTTATGATATATTTCATAAGTTGTTATTTCTCCAATAAGTATTATTTCCATAAATAATAAACTCTCAATTAGTAAAATATTATTTCCATGAAACAATAATTTTCCAATTAAATACAAGTGTTGATATATTTATTAATAGTCAAATTATACTAATAAATATTCAACTGATGGTAACTTGCTATAAGGTTGTAACCCTATAGGATCATATGTTATTAGCAATATCATTCTATAATGATTCTTGGGCGTACAAGATCTTTCAATCTCCCACTTACATAAGACTCGTCATAGATTGATACAGACAATGTTGAACATCTAGCAACATTTCACTGCCCCCAATAACATATGACGAAAAATGTCATTTATCAACATCCAATTCCCAAAAGCTCCAAGATTCAATTTATGTATTAAGGTAAGTTTATCAGTTATCCCTTTGTTACAGACATCCTGTTGAACATGAGCCTTGGATCGCAATCAATCTCATTTGTAATTCAACTTTGAGTAATGAGCATTAGATGTCTAACTCTCAACACGTAAGAGGAACAAATCCCATCTTGACTATATAACCCTCTTGTATATAGTTCACACCATACCTGAAAATGGCTTTTATAACTGTCCGATTAAGGATCAACGTTTGACCATATCAAAGCATAATACTCTTTACACTTAAGTCCTACTATGTATCTCAGGTGTTAAGAATACAAAGATAGTACCTTTTAAGCAAGTGTCACTCATGACTGCGATCTATGAGTTGATCTTGATGCGGGTCCATTCAGTACTAGTTCTCTGACAAGTACCTATGAAACTTGGTTACAATTTATATTAGTCTTGCTTCATAATTGTTCCCACAATTACAATCGACTATAAACTTATTTCAATATTTATTGTTCAAATTTTCGAGTGTTACACTTTGTGTTCTTGAAACTTAATGAGAGAGTGTGAGTGTATCAGATTAGTTAGTTTTTTTATCCAATAATTATAATGGTAGAGTTAACAAATTATAGGAAGAGTTTTGCCAAAAATGCCCTTGATAAAAATGACACTTAGATGGTTTTTAACCTTTAAAGGTTCTCATATATATATATATATATATATATATATATATATATATATATATATATATATATATATATATATATATATATATATATATATGGTTGACATAGTTTTTGAAAAGAAAATATCCAAGTTGTTTTCAAATAACCTACAAACAAACACATTTTATTATATTATAGAGTAATGGACTATTTTTGTTGTTTTTACATGTTATAATATGTTATTTTTTATTTTTATAATTATGTTTCCAAATTTATTTTATACAATTTTTTTCCTAATTGTTTTAGTTTTTTTAGTATTTTTTTCACAATCTGTTACAAGTTCTTATACAACTTTATCTTGACTTTTTTCTATTTTTTTCCCCATCTTTTTATAGCTTTTCCAATTCTATACAAGTTTTTACTTTTTTATATTTTATTTACGCTTTTTTTCTCATTTAACGTATTTATTTAGGTAATGTGAGAATGTTTTTACATTTTTATTTTGTTTTTTTCAATATTAAATACCATAAGGAAATGATGTTTGTCATGAAATTTGGAAACGAAAAAGAAATGATTTGCAAACTTTGCAACAGGTACTTTAAAATTTTGAAAGGTTAAACCTTAATAAAGTGTGTTTTGTGTTATTAAAGCTGATATTTTTTTATTGATTTAAAAGCATTTTATCTAAACAAATAACGAGCTACGAGTCATTTAATATGGTTTTCCGTTTTGCGAAAACTAGACGAATCGCCGTGCGTTGCGCGAGAATACAATTATATAGTTAAAATAATAATAAGTTTTACCAAATTATTATTTAATATTTCTACTTTGAAACAAAATGTTAGTACTAAAGCAAACATATAGTTAATATATTAGTTTTATTAAACATTATAATTTTAATTTTTAAGTCATTATGATGTATACAATTATTTAATAATTTTATAAACTTTTTAAAATTGTGTAAATTATATATCAAACGTATGATAATCTATAAATAACGGGTAACAAAATGTATGAACAAAAATATGTTCATCATAAAGAAGCCGGGTGTATTTGGATCGGATCGAGCCGATCCGCTCTTGGACTGGATTGATTTTACAGAAATTAATGGACCTCGGGCCGGATCTGTTAAAGTTTATCGAGTCCAGGTCTGATTTCTGATTCTTAGACATAAGGATGAACATTTGGATCGAACGGGACCAGACCGATTTGGCAGAAAATGTATGAATAAAAATATGAACTACAACTTTAGTAACATAAAAATAAAAAAACATCTATTATAACATTTGTATTAAAAAAAATATATATACAACGAATAATAAAAAATATGAAAAATAACCACTAAAACTTTTAATAACATAAAAACACTAAAACATCTATTATAACATTTATGTTAACTCTTCATATTTAATTCACAAATCTCTTCAAATACATTAATGTTTTTAACGAGCAAAACTTTACATGAAAAGAAAATAAAAAGTTATTAGTGATTACTAATTAATAATCATCAGTTAAAAACTCTTAAGTTGTAATTAATAAATATACATAAATTAGAAAACTCTTGATTTGTAGTGTAAGTTTCAAATGAATGCGGAACTTGAAAATGTCTATTTATTATTATTATTATTATTATTATTATTATTGGTTTTGAAGCATCATTTTAATTCCTTCAATTATTAAACATAAAGATATTTAATTATAAATTTATAACATATATAGGTGCATATATGTTAAACAAATCACATATAATATATATTTTCATAAATGTCATATGTAATTCTTGTAGTAGTAAGATGGATAAATTACTTTCATATGAAAAAGATATCATGATAAGTCAATCATAATTACATATCAAATGTTAAAAATTATGTTATCTTTTAAATATTGTCTTGTAAATATGTTGTGTAGGATAACCCAACAAAAAAATAATATAAAATAAACATAATCAAAATAGAAAAACTACAATCAAATAAATAAGAACATTGGGTGGTTGAATATATAAATAAAAATATTACATAAATAAACATTTAAATCAAAAGAAAAAACTAACATTCGTCTACTTTGCTCAAACAAAAAAACCTATATCCGTTTTCTGAATCTTCTTTCTTCATTTAACACTATTCAACTATAGAAACTTGATGACAATTCTTCACTAACCTGCAATCAAAATGTTTTTCCTGAAAAAGAAGAACAGAAAGATATTCCTAGCAAAACATTGATGTTTGGAGAGTAACATTCAAGATTGAGTAATATACACAAGTCACATATAAAGATTAAATGTGTTATAAAAAAACGAAGAACGCAAATTTTGTAAAAAAAACAATATTTATATCAAATTTATAATGAAATTTAAAATTTAGACCAACATTATAAAAATAAATGTTGACATAATAGGTCGAAAATTGTATTTTGTCTTTTTGAATTGGTGAGCATTTGGACTTCTGGATCGATAACCCTTAATAGGTCCGATCCAAAGTTCACCATTTTCTGCCAAACCGGTCCGGTCCCGTTCGATCCAAATGTTCATCCTTATGTCTAAGAATCAGAAATCAGACCTGGACTCGATAAACTTTAACAGATCCGGCCCGAGGTCCATTAATTTCTGTAAAATCAATCCAGTCCAAGAGCGGATCGGCTCGATCCGATCCAAATACACCCGGCTTCTTTATGATGTAACAAGGTCGTTTATTTAAACTGTTTTAGTATAAAGTGGAGATTCAAGGGGGTAATAACACAAAGCTTCAATACGCTGAGGGTGTTATATAATCACCTTGAAAAATACAAAAGTTGCTCTCTTGAACTTCGATTATGGTATAAAAAGAGCTCCTCACAGCACCATCTTCACTTTTTATCTGCTGATTTGAGGGCCTGATTTACATTAATGGATCAGAAAATCAATGTTTTCGTCTGGGATATGGACGAGACTCTCGTCTTACTAAAATCCCTCATCACTGGCACATATGCAAAGGCTTTCAATGGCTCTAAAGACGTTCAAAAGGGTATAGAAATCGGCAAAACTTGGGAAAATCAAATCCTTCGGATTTGCGATGATTACTTCTTCTATGAACAAGTAAGTAAAACCCCATTAATCTCTCCTCGACAATTTCAATTTTACTTAAAAAAAGCCCTTTTTTTTAGTTTTATTGGCATGGGGCTTGTTCTTGGTCACAACGCATTAATTCCTTTTCTGCAAATCTTGATTATTGTTGTCGAAACACTAATTTATATGAAGAAAAGACCCACTCTTACTTTTTTGGAATTTTACTTTTGATTTGAGCAGATTGAAGGCTGCAATAAGCCTTATGTTGATGTAATGAGGGAGTATGATGATGAATTAGATCTCACTGATTATGATTATAAGAATGATGGTTTTGTTGGTGCCTCTTTCAATGATGACGCCAACAAGAGGAAATTGGCATACAGACATCGTATCATTGCTCAGAAGTATAAAGAGGTTCTTTTTACCCTTTTAAACCTCATATTTGAAGGAATTTTATTGTTCCTGTTTTTTCAAAATATTTTGATTTCTGGATTCAGTTTGTGTTTGATCTTAGTATTTATGGATATAAAGAAACTTTCATTTCTTTATGTTACAACCTTATACTTTAACAGATCTAACCAAGTATAGCAATATCATTGAAACAGAAAGCAAATTTCTACTGCTATAATTGGGTAGATTTTTCAAATGGTAGTAGTGCCTTAATAAGAAAAAAAAATGGAAGTACAATGCTGAAACAAATAAAAGTACGATGCTATATTACTAGACAAATAAATGAAAGATTTTTTTACTATTTCTTGCATTTAGCCCTAGTATTTGTGACTATACTATTACTTATTATAAAGTATATGAATAATCTTAGTTATTACTTTTTTATGGTTTGAAAAAGTTAAATGAAACCCTATACATCTTTGATTTAGAATGTCAAGATTGATTTTAGAAATTCAACATGTATGGCATAGAAATCATAGATTGCGAATGTAATCTCCATGCTAGGTTTTTTTTTTCTTGATTTTTAGTTATTTGAAGGAAAAGGGAAATTTATTTGTAAAGTTGGTCAGTTTTTGAATTAGAACTTTTATAGCTTTGCAAGGAAAAAGAATGTCATACTGTGTTATGTATCCTAATTCTTGAACATGGTAATGTAGATTATCGAATATTAAACAAATCATATCGGTTTTGAAGTTGAAAATAATAATCACACTTGAATTAAAAATGACACAAAGATTCATGACAAAAATTTTGAAACGAAAAAACTAATTTATACAATTTATTAAACACAATTAGTTCTTTCATGCCTCATTCGAAAAAAGCTTGACACCCTAAAGTTCCGATCTTTTGATTGTGAAATTACGTGCATGCCCTTCTTAGACCTATTGTTTAAAAAAAGCCCTAAAAAGCTTGTCTAGCCCTTTCTCGTGTAACAAACACAGCCTAAATGCTCTATACCATGGAGTTTCTGCTCTAAAAAAAGGAAATTTACATGTTCTTTTTTGGTAACATTGATAATTTATTACTTATTTTTAATGCCATTAGCTGATTTTTCATAAGTCACTCTATTTTCATTTAAGGAAAAGTAATTAACTTTCCATAATTATGCAGGGATTGCGTAGTGTTTTTGGTGAAAAGATGATAAAATCGTGGGACAATCTTTATCAGGAGACCGATGATTTTACAGACAAATGGTTGTCTTCAGGTGAATTGGCTTGAATTGATAAGTAATTTTAATTCCTCTCATTGTTTCACATATGTAGTTTATCAGATTAAGTCTTGTCTGCATTAAACATTATGTAAAAAAGAAACAAATTCTTATGCTGTTTCTTGCATTCAACCCTAGTTTGTAAGCTCGAAAGTCATCTGATGACTTTTTTCGTGAGAACATGTGCATGCTAGTTTACTTCATGATAATTATTAATTAATGTTTGATATTTTAACGATCATTCACCTTGTAGAGATTCATACATCTATAAGGTAAAAATACTTAAAGACATCACATAGACTATTGTAGGTCCCATTCATTTTGGTCATTTTTTGTGGGACCCATCCATATGGTGTTAGAAGAATTGATGATGTGATTGTATGTCTCATTCACATAATGTTGTAAGGCCCACAAAATGGATGATTTAGGAAAATGGCATATGTATGAATAAAAACTTAGGGTGTTTCTTTTTACTTAATGGGGAAAGGACTTAATCTAGTAAGTTGTATATGGGTGTTTCTTTTTGACTAACTACAATGCGAACGACTTAGTAGAGAATGTCAGGAAAATGAGGTTTTCCCATTAAGTCCTAACTTTTTTTACAAATTCACCTTCATTTGTTTTTTCTTCAAAAACATCATTCATCCTGACTTTGCTTAATGGGAAAAAAAAAGATACATAGCCATAGATTTGAACTTAATTTCATATGATTCATTTGTGCACTTGACTTGAATTGCAGCCAAGGCTTGTGTGGCGGAATGTGCAAGTGGAAACAAAGATTCCATTCCGGATGGCATCTCAGATTCCACAAGTTCAAGAATTGAAAATGTGAATGTTATTGTAACTTCTGGCTCATTAATCCCAAGCCTTGTCAAATGCTTGCTATTTCGGCTTGATGACTTATTTTCGTATGACAATGGTTAGTCACTTGTACTTCCAAACTTACATCCTTTAAAACCTCATTTGTTATACAGGACATGACATAACAAGTTGTACTGTATTTCTACCACATTTGATCTTATGTCAACGAGACAAAAATTGCAATTTTTTGTCCCATTTCAAGGTGGTGTCAGGACTTGCTCTTGATCTCTAGTCTGTGTAAAAGACATGAATGCCCTTCTTATCCTCATTATCGAATGTTGTCTAGGTTTCTCTTGTGTAACAAAGCAAAAAAGCTTTAGGTTTTATTTGTGTAACCAATTGAAAATCTATGATTTAATGCAAGAAATAGCAACGTACTTTCATTTGTTTGTTTATCATAGCGCTCTACTTTCATTTCTTCCTATTATAATACACAAATAAATGAAAGTACATTGCTATTTCTTGTATTTACCCTTAAAATTCATATTATGTAGCTCCCATTTACATGATGTGTTCTAATTGTGGGTCCCATCTAGTAAAAACAGATGGGACCCGCAAACAACAGATAATATTCAAGTGATTGAAAGGAAAACTGACAAATTTTCACAGTTTACAGCTCATGGGAAGTAGGGAAGTACAAATGTTTTTCATTGATAAAAGAACGATTCAATGGACCAAACGTGCAGTTTTGTGCGATTGGAGACGGATGGGAAGAATGTGAAGCCGCCGAAAACATGCAATGGCCGTTTGTGCAAATTGACCCGGGGCCCGTTAGTACCTCTCATCGTTTTCCAGGGCTCACTTTTGAGACTTTGGGACACTATATTGGTGTTATTTATGGTGATGATGATGATGATGATGATGATGATGATGATGAATAAAAAGAATGAAAACTGCATGAAATAGAAACTCCTGTGATCGGAAATTGTGTGATTTTTCTTTTAAAATTTTTTTAGGGTTTGGGGGTTCTGATGTCAACTGTTGCAACCCTCCCGCCCAACCCGTAGTATAAACTCATGTACATTGTAAATTATATTTAATCTTTTATCGTCTTTGACTTTCGTATATTTTTGTTTGATGATTTTAAAAGCTTTAATCATATGTCAAATACATGTCATGTAGAAAATAAAATTTGATGATCTAGATTGGAGGGTGGGGTCTGATGGTGGTGGGTTCTGTATTACTATAGAGATAAAAAGGTAAAAGGTAAAGGATTAGGGTTCAAAGGACAAAGGTATCACATAATTTCTTTGTAGGATGAAAAATGTTAGAAAGTTTTAGAATTAGAAGGATCGTATTTGTAATATTTAGTAAAGCATGGGGTTCAAAATGAATGTATTTTGTTATTTCTCCTACTGTTTTTATCTTTTGAATCACATCACAAAAAGTTTGTCAAAAGAGGTGATGGTGATCATGATAATCATCAACCACACAAAGAAAAGATGAGATTTGATTTTTTTTTTTTTTTTTTTTTTTTTTTTTTTTTTAAAGTTATGACATGTTTTTCTTTCTTTCTTTAGTTTCTATGTTTTATAACAAATAAAGAGAAATACTAATGAAAATGAAACTAGGGTTTTATAACAAATAAAGAAATTATGTTGTTACCTTTTTCGTAGTCATAGTTTTAATTTACAAAAACATTAACATAAAGTTGCTGCGTGACTTCATTGTTTTGATTTACAAAAAAAAGAATAATATTAATATTAATAAATAAATAAAAAGAAAAAAGAAAAAAGATTAAAGATACCTATTTTGTAATTATTCAACTTCTTGTTATTTTATTTTAAAGTATACAATCAACTAATAATAGACACAATTGATTAGGTAATATAAAACAAAAAGAACTCGTAAACAAAAATATTAAATTGCATCTTTTCTTTGATTGATCCATTAATGATTTTATTATTGTTTACCAATTTTAAGTTAATGTTTTTAATCATCGTGTAGTATATGCTAATCAATACAAAAAAAGGTCTGAAGTTGATTAAATATTATAAGATACTAAAACAAAAATATTAAATATTGATTACCATCACAATCACCCCATTTAGGCCATTTCGTGATGCGATAGGAAACACACATGAGGAAGAAAGTGTGATCCTCTTTTCCATCGTTCCTTCACCATCTTCTTTTATCAATCTGTTTAATAATGTACCTAAATGTTATATATATATATATATATATATATATATATATATATATATATATATATATATATATATATATATATATATATATATATACTAGTTTATAACCCGTGGAAATCACGGTTACAAAATTAATTGAATTTTTATAATAAAAATTTAAAATTATTAATCAATTATTTTAAATAAATTATTAATTAAGAGATTTTTTTAGTTATATAAAATTATAATCATTGATTTAAATAAATATGTGAAAGTATATCACTTTATAATTTGTATTAATTTTATTTTAATTTTTATTCTAATGTTATTAATTTAATGTAATTAGAGTGGGGAATTTAAATTTTGAAATTTGAAATGGAGAATCAATGGTTGACAAGTGGCATGCATTAATTAGAATACATAATAAAGTGACACATGACAAAAGGAGAATAACATATGCATTAATTAGGAGACCTAATAGAATGACACATGTCAAAAGGAGAATAAAACTATTCTTTTATTAGAATAGGGATATATATATATATATATATATATATATATATATATATATATATATATATATATATATATATATATATATATATATATATAAAAGTTCAATAGAGAACCATTGTGAACCTTCTCAGATTCATAGCGTGCATAATAGTAAGTCAGATTCACAGTGTGAATCTGAACTGATCGAGCTTTTTCACATTGTGAATGTTAAAATTTGAAATATTTACAGTTTAGATTCACAGTGTAAATCTACACTGATCGACGTTTTTTTTTTTTTTTTTTGAACTTTCTCAGATTCACGGTGTGTATAATAGTAAGTCAGATTCACAATGTGAATCTAAACTGATCGAGCTTTTTCACATTGTGAATGTTGAAAATTGAAATATTTACAGTTTAGATTCACAGTGTGAATCTACACTGTTTTTTTTTTTTTTTGTCGGTGTTGATGTTTATTAATAGAGTACAAAAAATTAATATTTTTGGTATAATTAGTTTTTTTTTTATAAAAATAAACTTAAATATTGAAATAACTAACAAAATGAAGTAGGTTTTTTTCGAAAAAAAAATTTTCGTTTTTTTATATATCAATATGGATCTCTATGGAAAGAGGACGAAAAATCGAGAACAACGGTATATTCGGTTTTTTTTTTGACAAAAAATATAGCCTAAAAAAATTTTAAATGAAAAAAAGAGGTGCGTTTTTTGATAAAGAGGTGGATTTTTTGGTATAATCCGCTGTGTGTGCGTCCAATATAAAAGTGTACATTCATTTCCTTGGCCGTTGATCATTATGATTTCCGACGCTCACGATTGGTTCATTGGTTCCTTGTTAATTATGGTTCTCTATTGAATCTCACCTATATATATATATATATATATATATATATACACACACACACACACACGTAAAAGATCAAATGAGAACCACTAAAAATTAAGAATCTTAAGAACATTAATTTTAACTAATCATTAAGGCTAATTGTATAATTTCTAGTATTTTGATTTTTTTAAAAGCTTTTATTAATAGAAAAAACAATAAGGGTATTATGGTCACTCTTCTTATAAAATATTTATGACTAATAGATATCACATCTAGTTCTCATTTCTCACCAACACAAAACACAAAGTTCTACCACCACTTTCTTTCTCCTCTACTTCTTACCTTAGATACCACCACCGGCCACCGTCGGTTATCAGATTGACCACCACTTCCTCCATCCCTGTCGATGTCTCTTCCCTCTCCCTTCATTTGTGGTTGTTCAGCTTTAATTATTTCTCTCTGATCTATATGAAAACCACCACATTTGTTCAGATCTGGTCAGATCTGTTCAACTATCAGATCGACCACCATGCCCGCCGCCTCCGCTGTTGTCGCCACCGTTACTATTGTGCTCGTCGTTGTGTACTATCACCGTTGATGCCTATCGTCGACCACCAAAAATCATCATTTTCATCATATATGCGATGAACCACCACCGTGTTCTTTAGATCTTTCATGTTCATCAAATCTTCCCTGTCACTACCGCTTCCACCGTGAACAACAACCACTGATCTGATGTTTTGTGGTTAGATATGATGAGATATGATGAAAACTCACCAGATCTATAGTCAATCGACGTATCCAGAGGCTAGATCTACAAGTTCCGGCAACTGATATCCGATGAAACATGACAAAACACCTCCGTACCTGATGTAAAATTGATGTGTTTCAGGTTAGATTGTAACGCCCCGTTTATTTAAATAAATTAATAAATGTAAGTCCCAGACTGATTTGCGAAGAATTTTAGATGTTGAGGGTTAAAGGTGTAAATTCCAGATTAGTTTTGTAAGTATTTATGAAGCCAGGGAGTAAATGGTAATTTATGGGACTTCATTTGAAGAGACTATGGAAGATAGGGGACTGTTTGGTAATTTTCGTACCTAAGTTGTAATGAATTCTAATATTCAGGGTTTAAATTGTAAATATTGGGTTAGATTTGAAAAGATCCCTAGGGGAGGGACCAGAGTTGTAATCATGGAAGAAAGATTCAAGGGGTGCCGGGTATTTAATCTCACCCTTAACCCTAACCCTAGCGGCATATATCAGCCGCCAACCTTGTCTCCCACCGGTGCCACCCTCCATCCCGATCAGTTTCCATACGCCACCTTCTAGCCACCGTGAAGCCGCCATTGCAACCGGGTTCCCGAAGAAGACGAAAGCTGCTGCTCCGGCGTGATTCGGTATAAAGGTCGGAGACCCACTGTTGCATCGCCACCACCTGGTTTCTTTCATCCTTCGATCACCCTCCCAGCCGCCACTCCCGCTTTGCTCGTTTTTCGACCAGTCGAGCCGCCGAGCGGCGGAGCTCCTACCTTCCAGCAAGTGCAGTCGACGACATGACTGCCGAGTGAGTCCGTTGCCACCTTCCGCCGTCCTCCTTCTTGTTTTCTTTCTGGTGCCGCTCACAGCCGCCCTCAGCTGTTGCCGGTGCTTTTTCTAGTCATCTTTCGCTCCTGGTGTTATTCCACAGCAGCCAACCTTTCCTTCAATGCCCCGATCGAGGTTCACCACCAGTAGGAGGGATCAACTGAGTTCGTTGGGTGGGTGCTCGTGAGTAGGTGTGTTGACGTATCGAATTCAGTTGCATGTGTGTGTAGATGGCCGGAAGTCAAGCAACCACCATGGCAGCCAACCATGGTGGCTGCCGCCATGAATGTCTACTTCTGCCACCACCGGCCACCGTGAGGTGGTGGCTGTGTGTGTGCAATATGGTGTTGGTGTGTGTGGCATCAATATGGAGCTGCATTAGCATTCTCAGTCGAAAATTCTATGAAAAACCCCACCACCACCACCTTGAGGTGGTGGTTGCCGCCAAGCACCGCCGCCGGCCACCATGGTGTGGCTGCGTGTGTGTTAGTTAGTGTGTGTATTAATTAGTGTGTGTGTTAATTTGGATAAAAGCCTTGTAATTATAATTATCTTTGATTAATAATAAAAATAATAATAACCACCACCGTAAGGTGGTGGCCGCCGCCGCGAGCCGCCATTGACCACCACTACCCGAGGTGGTAGTAGGTGGTGCCCCACTAGCAAACCCTAATGGGCTTAGAGATTGGTTTTGGGCTTATTGGGTCATTTTTGGGTGGAAAACCCTAATTATGAGTATTGGGCCTTAGACTTATTGGACCCACTTTTGGGCCATTGAGATTGGATTGAATATTAAGCCCAATTATTCCATGTCATTTATCTAGCAGAGTAAAGGAATTAATGGATTAAGTCTTTAATGGGCTAAGTGAGAAAATCCTAATTTTGAGAATTTATCGGGACACACACACGAGAATTATTTAATAAGTAAAATATTAAATAATAATCATTGGCAGAAATTAATCTAAGCAATAATGGACTTAATGGATTAAGTCCTGAGTAGATTAAGTCGTTAGTGGGTTAAGCCCTTAATGAGTTAAGTAAGAAACACTTAACCCTAATCGTCATTTTATGTGAAACCTTAATTTCACTTGGGCTTTGTGTTGGGCCATCCAAGAATAATTAAATGGACTAGAGTAATTAGTTGGGCTTTAGGGTAAGGCCCATATGAAGGATTGGGCCCAATTTGGAAAATTGGGCCATAGTTGGGGCCTGGATGGTTGTATGATATTGGGCCCCTAGAATGAGACATGTTGGACTGGAGTGAACAATTGGGCCTTAAGGGAAGTCCATGTAGAGGTTTGGGCCCAATTTGGAAAATTGGGCCATATGTTGGGCTTTGATCCCTAGTTGACTTTGGGCCTATGGATGGGGCCTTGGGCTTGGGTAAGCCAAGCTAGGGGTAATGTAGTAATTATCCAAAGTATGTATTTATAGTATGTGTTAGAACCCAATTATTAATTGGGTGTTATTTTGGTGTTGGCAGTTCGGGAATCTGTCATCTAGCAGCTATGGTTGAGTCTGCGGGACTTCAGCAGTGTGGGGTTGTGTCTACGGGACTTCAGCAGTGTGAGGTGAGTTTTCTTCCAGTAGGAACGGGTCTACGGCCACAATGCCGACCCGTTTAGTTAGCAGTAGTTCCAGACTTCGGTCTGATGCAGTAGTTCAGTGTGCTTGATGTCTTTGTGATTCAAGCATGATTTTGTGTTATGTGTTCCGGACTTCGGTCCGATGCAGTATGCAGTATATGTGTTTATGCCAGTAGTTGTGATTATGCTATGCTATGTTCAGTTAGTTCCGGACTTCGGTCCGATGCAGTTTCCGGACGTCGGTCTGATGCAGTGGGCAAGGCCCTGGTTAGTTCCGGACTTCGGTCCGATGCAGTTTCCGGACTTCGGTCCGATGCAGAGGGCAAGGCCCTGGTTAGTTCCGGACTTCGGTCCGATGCAGTGGGCAAGGCCCAGTAGATGCTTTATATGTTATTGTATGGTATGTGGTAGTTTGGGGAAGCTCACTAAGCTTCGTGCTTATGGTTTTCAGTTTTGGTTTCAGGTACTCAGTTTTTAAAAGAGGAGCTCGGGAGGATTGCAGTGCACACACCATTTGTTCAGCCTGGGATGTTTATACTCTGATATATTTGACAGTCGTTAAGATATTTTGAGATACATTGTTTATGATTCTTATATGACGTTTGATGAATATGGTTTTATTACTAATTTAAAACGAAATTTTCAGACTGTATTTTTGGGATGTTACAAGTTGGTATCAGAGCCTTGGTTTGAGGGATTCGGGCGCACTCCTGAGTGTGTCTGAACTCAAACTAAGGAAGTGGTATAAAGTTTTCAAAAGAAAATAGTTTTAGAAAAGCAAAAAGAAACTTAAAAAAAAAGAGTTTTAGAAAAGCAAAAAGAATTTTTAGAAAGAAAAGAACTTTGAAAAGAGAAAGGGGTGTGGTGCATGCAATCAGCCGAGCTCAAGTAAGTACTCCCAAATTATCCATACAAGTTTATGTTATGATTATCAATTTCAGTTTCAGTAGAACAGCATGCTAGAATAGGACTAAGGATCTAGGAGGATGCCTTATGTGCCTGCTTTATGTGTTCCAGCTTTATGAGAATTGCATGCTAGTATTGAGTAGACAGTAGTTGGATAGCCTGTTTAGGTTATGCCTGATAGTATGAGCTTCGCATTGTATGCTAGTACAGTTTCTTGTCATGAGGATAGAATTGCTTGAGTAGTTTCCTGTGTCTGAATGCTGCTTGTTTTGTGCTTTGTGGGACTCTGAGTGATGGGAGTTAGCCATTAGGTGAATACGTCACGTCACATGTGATCAGGGTTGAATAATCTCAGAGTGCTGGATTTGGCCCTATTGCGCAGCTCTTGTTTGAGTCTAACCGTTGTAGGGACGAGTCTGTTACTCGAAGGATTATCCGAGCCTCGTCACATGTGATGGTATTCAGGTGATGGATAATTGGCATTACAAGGAGGCCTTTAGCAGCTGAGGACTGGTTTGGGTGGAGTTAGAGATTTCCCTAGGGCAAACCTAGGATGAGATTAGCATGAGATCATCAGTAGTAGTAGAAGGGACTTGGTGGAGTCGAGGCAGTGCTTGAGGAAAGTACGGATATATGTGGAAGGTAGTATGGGCCTGTACTACTGAAAGCAGAGGATCTGTACTCGAATCAAGGAAGGCTGAGATGAACCCAGGGAACTTGTAGTGTGTGAGATCCCTCAAGTTTGGATGAGTATTGTTATGTTAGTGACGGTATGTTTCCGAGTATAGTGACGCTACGTGGTAGACCATATGGTAGTTATGGTGTCGAAGAGGGATCAGGCTCGGACTCTGGAGTCGGGCAGATTGATGATCAGATGAGGGAGTTCATTCCATCTGAGAATTTCACGCAGTATCATTGACCAGACTCCTGTGATCTTCAGTGTGATCAAGGAGGGCATTACAGAGATTTGTGAGGAGAGGTCGAGTGCATTCTACACTGAGATAGCAGTCATGATAGAGACCCGTACGTTGATGTTTTGGAAAATTCAGAGTTTGTGAGGCTTCAGATTGTCGTGGGGGTTAGGGACCCCATTGTTAGCAGCAGATGGTTGTCAGATGTCACCAACGCTTTTCGTACCAAACGTTGTCTCGAAAGGAGACAAGATCTGACTTACTTCCTATCTCCTGAGGGATAGAGCACGAGATTGATAGGAAGAGGTTGGTAGTGAGTTGAGTGATGATGTGGTTGATGCTATGTCATGGGATGACTTCCAGACCAGATTTTGGGCAGAGTGTGCCCAGGCGATTGAGGTGCAGCAGTTGGCGCAAGAGTTGTTAGATCTCCACCAGACGACTGAGACTGGCAGAGATCACTGCTAAGTCTCGGGAAAGATCTTATATGGTACCCCAGTATGCAGCTGATGCGGAAATGAAGAAGGTAAGTTATTAGAACATACTGTAGAATGATATCAGGGAGATCATGAGTATCTCGGGGTGCAAGACCCTGAATGATATGACTTCTTGAGACTGAGAACGAGATATGGACTTGGAGCACATTAGGAAAAGGGAACCAGATCAGTTGTTTATATAGAAGGGTCTCGAGAGGAGACCCAAGATTTCGGATTAGCTTTCGAGATACCAGCAGGACCAGATTCGGTGCAGCACTTGCGGGATTGGGAAAGTACAACGTCATCTTGGTTTATTCCAAGACTGAGGAGCAACACGAGAAGCACCTGAGGGAGGTGCTAGAGACTTTGAGGAGGGAGAGAATTTTCGCAAGGTTCTTCAATTGTGAGTTCTGGTTGCGCGGGGTGCAATTTCTTGGGCACCTTGTCAATCAGAAGGATATTATAGTCGATCCGGCCAAGATAGAGGCCGTGATGCAGTGAGAGATTCCGAGGTCTCCAATTGAGATTCGGGGCTTCCTGGGTCTAGCGAGTTATTACCAGAGATTTATTCGGATTTTTTTTAGAAGTTGTGTGATCTTTTGGATTAGCTAGTGTTGAAAACACTAGCAATGGTAAGTGTGATTTCTAGCAGATTGGTCATGGGTGGTGAGAAGGATTGGGAATTCTTCCAGTTCTGTGTGTTGTAAGGCATTAGCTGAATCAAAGTGGGGGAGAATCGCCCAAGGATTTAGAAGCGGGAGCAGTTTTGAGACTAGGATAAGTTTTGCATCCTTGTCTGAAAGGGAGACAGCCCATGTGGCTGTATGGTTCGAGGAGAGTGTGATATGGAAGTTCGGAAAAACTTCCCAATGATGAGATTGCATTCTCGGAATGTTTGCTAGCAAGGGGATTCCAGTCAGGAAATGAGTCAGCTGAGTGCGAGACAAGCGAGTGTTCGATCCAGTATAGATAGTGTTAGAGTGTTGTAAGTCTGCGGGTGTAGCCGTAGCATTCACTAGTAGCCAGATAGTGTTAGAGTGTTGTAAGTCTGCGGGTGTAGCCGTAGCATTCACTAGCAGCCAGATAGTGTTAGAGTGCTGTATGTCTGCGGGTGTAGCCGTAGCATTCACTAGCAGCAAGATAGTGTTTGAGTGTTGTAAGTCTGCGGGAGTAGTCGTAGCATTCACTAGCAGCAGATAGTGATAAAGTGTTGTAAGTCTACGGGTGTAGCCGTAGCATTCACTAGGTTATTAGATAGAGTGAGTGCGTCGTTAGGACGCGGGAAGGACAGTAGTACCCACCAGTTCGGGTGTAGCAGTGAGGATATGGAAATCCACGGATCGGATTTCGGAATTACCCAGACGGATTAGACCTGGTTAGCCAGTGGTGAGACTGTGAAAGCGCCACTACAGCTATGAGAGCAAGGAAGCAGTGGACTGCTTAAGGTCATTTATGACATGAGGCTACCAATGGTCATGTAGCAATCACTTTTAGCCTTGTGGTTCGGTAACCTCAGGATTCGATGTGTGGAATCGATCAGTTAGATCAGAAGGCCGCTAGGGCTGCAGTAACAAGATAACTAGTAGCTGTAGTTTCAGAGAAGGATTTCGCTCAGAAGTTGTGTGAGGCGACTAAGTAGGGAGCCCTTTGGCTCCGCGATCGGGTTGGAAACCGGTATTCCAGATGACTGACGAATGAATCGAGACCAGGAAGGTCTCGATAGATGTTGGAAAGCAGCCATGTAGCAGCATGCTGATTCAGGTAGTTCAGCGTTCAGACAGTTCAGTGTATCGGCCAGTCCAGTGTTCAGGTAGTTCAGTGTTTCAGGCAGTTCAGTGTTTCAGGCAGTTCAGTGTACAGGCAGTTCAGTGTTTCAAGCAGTTGAGTGTTTTCAGGCAGATCAGTGTTTCAGACAGTTTTGGGTCTCTAACAGTAATGGTAATTAAAGATTTCATTTATGGTAAGCGTATCAGATAGTTGAGTAATGCTAAGTCACCCACCGCGGGGTTCAACCAAAATGATTCAGTATGAGTGGTCTATCAGGGATTCAGATCATCTCGAGACAGCATATTTCAGACGGAGTAGATGTTATCTTGTTGCGAGGAATTTAAGAAGATTGGTCACAGCTACCCTAGAAAGGCTAGGGTGTGCCCAGGATGGTGACCATGTTACTAGAGTGGTTTGAAGTGAAAGGAATGGTAAGGAATGATTTCGAGGATAAAATCTAATTTAAGTGGGGGAGAGTTGTAACGCCTCGTTTATTTAAATAAATTAATAAATGTAAGTCCCAGACTGATTTGCGAAGAATTTTAGATGTTAAGGGTTAAAGGTGTAAATTCCAGATTAGTTTTGTAAGTATTTATGAAGGCAGGGAGTAAATGGTAATTTATGAGACTTCATTTGAAGAGATTATGGAAGATAGGGGACTGTTTGGTAATTTTCATACCTAAGTTGTAATGAATTCTAATATTCAGGGTTTAAATTGTAAATATTAGGTTAGATTTGAAAAGATCCCTAGGGGAGGGACCAGAGTTGTAATCATGGAAGAAAGATTCAAGGGGTGCCGGGTATTTAATCTCACCCTTAACCCTAACCCTAGCGGCATATATCAGCCGCCAACCTTGTCTCCCACCGGTGCCACCCTCCATCCCGATCAGTTTCCATACGCCGCCTTCTAGCCACCGTGAAGCCGCCATTGCAACCGGGTTCCCGAAGAAGACGAAAGCTGCTGCTCCGGCGTGATTCGGTATAAAGGTCGGAGACCCACTGTTGCATCGCCACCACCTGGTTTCTTTCATCCTTCGATCACCCTCCCAGCCGCCACTCCCGCTTTGCTCGTTTTTCGACCAGTCGAGCCGCCGAGCGGCGGAGCTCCTACCTTCCAGCAAGTGCAGTCGACGACATGACTGCCGAGTGAGTCCGTTGCCACCTTCCGCCGTCCTCCTTCTTGTTTTCTTTCTGGTGCCGCTCACAGCCGCCCTCAGCTGTTGCCGGTGCTTTTTCTAGTCATCTTTCGCTCCTGGTGTTATTCCACAGCAGCCAACCTTTCCTTCAATGCCCCGATCGAGGTTCACCACCAGTAGGAGGGATCAACTGAGTTCGTTGGGTGGGTGCTCGTGAGTAGGTGTGTTGACGTATCGATTTCAGTTGCATGTGTGTGTAGATGGCCGGAAGTCAAGCAACCACCATGGCAGCCAACCATGGTGGCTGCCGCCATGAATGTCTACTTCTGCCACCACCGGCCACCGTGAGGTGGTGGCTGTGTGTGTGCAATATGGTGTTGGTGTGTGTGGCATCAATATGGAGCTGCATTAGCATTCTCAGTCGAAAATTCTATGAAAAACCCCACCACCACCACCTTGAGGTGGTGGCTGCCGCCAAGCACCGCCGCCGGCCACCATGGTGTGGCTGCGTGTGTGTGTGTTAGTTAGTGTGTGTATTAATTAGTGTGTGTGTTAATTTGGATAAAAGCCTTGTAATTGTAATTATCTTTGATTAATAATAAAAATAATAATAACCACCACCGTAAGGTGGTGGCCGCCGCCGCGAGCCGCCATTGACCACCACTACCCGAGGTGGTAGTAGGTGGTGCCCCACTAGCAAACCCTAATGGGCTTAGAGATTGGTTTTGGGCCTATTGGGTCATTTTTGGGTGGAAAACCCTAATTATGAGTATTGGGCCTTAGACTTATTGGACCCACTTTTGGGCCATTGAGATTGGATTGAATATTAAGCCCAATTATTCCATGTCATTTATCTAGCAGAGTAAAGGAATTAATGGATTAAGTCTTTAATGGGCTAAGTGAGAAAACCCTAATTTTGAGAATTTATCGGGACACACACACGAGAATTATTTAATAAGTAAAATATTAAATAATAATCATTGGCAGAAATTAATCTAAGCAATAATGGACTTAATGGATTAAGTCCTTAGTAGATTAAGGTCCCGTTTGATAGTTTCTGTCTGAAAAAGTGCTGTCTGGTAAAGCGCTGTCTGGGAAAGTTTTCTGACTGGGAAAAAAACCATGCTGTTTGATTGTACATCTGATTGACTATGCTGAATGATGAAAAAAAAGTAATAATTCAATAAAAAATAAATTTAAAAAAATTAATAATCCAAGAAAGAAAGAAAGAGGCCGGGTTTGGTGCATAATTGTCTTTCCAGCCAATTCAGCCAGAAAGATATGATTTTGGAGCTTTCTGGGAAAGACATATCTTACCGGGAAAGACCCTTTTTTTGTGAAAATCAAACAGTCTTTCCGGTCCATTCAGCCAGAAAGATCTGTTTGGACCTGGAAAGATGCGTATCAAACGGGGCCTAAGTCCTTAGTGGGTTAAGCCCTTAATGGGTTAAGTAAGAAACACTTAACCCTAATCGTCATTTTATGTGAAACCCTAATTTCACTTGGGCTTTGTGTTGGGCCATCCAAGAATAATTAAATGGACTAGAGTAATTAGTTGGACTTTACGGTAAGGCCCATATGAAGGATTGGGCCCAATTTGGAAAATTAGGCCGTTGGGGCCTAGATGGTTGTATGATTTTGGGCCCCTAGAATGAGACATGTTGGACTGGAGTGAACAATTGGGCCTTAAGGGAAGTCCATGTAGAGGTTTGGGCCCAATTTGGAAAATTGGGCCATATGTTGGGCTTTGATCCCTAGTTGACTTTGGGCCTATGGATTGGGCCTTGGGCTTGGGTAAGCCAAGCTAGGGGTAATGTAGTAATTATCCAAAGTATGTATTTATAGTATGTGTTAGAACCCAATTATTAATTGGGTGTTATTTTGGTGTTGACAGTTCGGGAATCTGTCATCTAGCAGCTGGGGTTGAGTCTGCGGGACTTCAACAGTATGGGGTTGTGTCTACGGGACTTCAGCAGTGTGAGGTGAGTTTCCTTCCAGTAGGAACGGGTCTACGGCCACAATGCCGACCCGTTTAGTTAGCAGTAGTTCCAGACTTCGGTCTGATGCAGTAGTTCAGTGTGCTTGATGTCTTTGTGATTCAAGCATGATTTTGTGTTATGTGTTCCGGACTTCGGTCCGATGCAGTATGCAGTATATGTGTTTATGTCAGTAGTTGTGATTATGCTATGCCATGTTCAGTTAGTTCCGGACTTCGGTCCGATGCAGTTTCCGGACGTCGGTCTGATGCAGTGGGCAAGGCCCTGGTTAGTTCCGGACTTCGGTCCGATGCAGTTTCCGGACTTCGGTCCGATGCAGAGGGCAAGGCCCTGGTTAGTTTCGGACTTCGGTTCGATGCAGTTTCCGGACTTCGGTCCGATGCAGAGGGCAAGGCCCTGGTTAGTTCCAGACTTCGGTCCGATGCAGTTTTCGGACTTCGGTCCGATGCAGTGGGCAAGGCCCAGTAGATGCTTTATATGTTATTGTATGGTATGTGGTAGTTTGGGGAAGCTCACTAAGCTTTGTGCTTATGGTTTTCAGTTTTGGTTTCAGGTACTCAGTTTTTAAAAGAGGAGCTCGGGAGGATTGTAGTGCACACACCATTTGTTCAGCCTGGGATGTTTATACTATGATATATTTGACAGTCGTTAATATATTTTGAGATACATTGTTTATGATTCTTATATGACGTTTGATGAATATGGTTTTATTACTAATTTAAAACGAAATTTTCATACTGTATTTTTGGGATGTTACATAGATCTACATCGTCCTCCTCCGTTCCTTACTGTCTTCATCCTCATCTGACGAGCATCATCGGCCAATACAACTTTATTGACGACGAGACTTTTAGATCGTGTTTAGGTCCAGATCTATATTCTCATGTGATAGATTTACGATCTTTGGTGGCAGATCTATGATTTTCGCCTATAGATTGTTACACCCTCGAACCAGGACGGCGGAAACGTCCGGGGGCGGATGACTTCATGTACAGTATTTTAACGATTGAATATGAATGAAACATAGCAACCAAACATCATACATTACAATATACCAACATTCATTGTTTTACAAATTGTACTTGGTTAAGAATTACACAAAAATAACATAAAGTAGGATTGCTCAAAAGGTAGTAAAATAATCCTGATCCAAGGCTTGAGTACTTGTTCATTGACTCCCTGAGAATACAATTCGTTTTGAAAAACGTCAACATAGAATGTTGGTGAGTTCATAAGCATGTTTGTAGGAAAAATTTCGTAATATCGTTGCTTATAATAAGTTTTAAAACTCCAGAAAATCCAATATTTTCTATAAAAAGTAGTTTGTGGGTCTCGTTCTAAAACCGTGTATAATTGCATGCATGTCCTTTATTATCCTTTGTTTATATTTAAAAAGTGTGTAGCCCCAGAAAATCCTATATTTTCTGTATAAAAAGGTGTTGTAGTTTTAAAACCCTATGACCCGAGTGGTGAAATCAGTTTACAAAGTATACGAAACATAGTTTGGTATTTTGTAAAAACTAGTAGAGTGTAAATCCAAATAATGTTGTTACTCTCTATGTGTCTTTTCCTTGTAGAGTAAAAATGAATGTGTCCAGAAAATCCAATATTTTCTTAATAGCGAACTGTAGTCTTAAACCCTAAGACCATGATGAAAATGAATAGTGTACAGACATTTGCATATATAGTTTCATTTATTTTAATAGCACTAACGAAGTAAAGCTTTCCATAAACCAAAATGGTGTTGTTATTCCCTATGTGAGTCGCTATAACCATACTAATATGACAGAGTGCTTGTCTTGACGCTCTTCAGGCGTCGGTTTCGAAGAAGATATTTGTCACCCTAGACTGGCCTAGTCTAGCTGTAGCGAACAGATCAGGTGTGGGATGTCAACCCCGTATAGATCTATACACAAACTCCCGTTCTCCCTCCAGGAGACTCTGGTTATAACTTACAGGACTTACCACGTACGCTAGGTAGGTACGACTAAAGGAGAGTCTCACAAGAGCCCTAACAGATTTACGTAAACTATGACTTCTCTTTCTTGTAAAACGACTTGAGTATATCTAGTGTAATTGAAAACATTCATATGATCAAGTGTATACGCCTATGCAAGTTATCATGTCTAAGTGTTTTCAAAAGGTTACAACCTTTAAAACTTACATCTAAACACAAGTATAAGCACTTTTAGTAAGTTAAAACAATTTTATGGTTTTTGGCTTCTCTGTCCCTGTTTTTAGAAAAATTATAGAAAAATCATCGTAAGTCCAAAATTTAGATCTGTAAACTCTTGGAGTTTGGAAATGGAGTCTAATTTGTTTACCATTTTTCTCATAATTTTTAATGTCCTCAAAACAGTGTGAAAATTTTCATTTTCACAGACTGGTCCGAGATTATTTTTGAAATGATAGGCAGTTTTGTAAAAATCGTCAAAAATTGTAGAAAAATCGTATGAACACGTGAGAGTAGTCATTTGAAAGGCATAGACCTGAAATTTTTGCATGTAAAACAGTTTTGAAAAATATTACATTAAAGGTAGCCAAAACAATCCGTGAATGACACATAAATTTACTGTTGAAAACTGTTGGTTAAGTTTAGGTTATGCATATTTGAATACAACACTCATTTTTGCTATATTTGAGTATATAACCCACATTTACAGGTTTACATGTAACATATATGATAACACATACTTTTCTCATGATTTTTATGAAGATCTATGTGATAAACTTCATGTTCAAGTAAAATCCAAAAGTTACACACATAACACATTGGTCCATGCAATTATCAAATGGTTAACCGAACTTTGACTTGTATTCCCTCCAAAAGAGTATGAAAACATGGAAAATAGTGGGGTATGAAGCTCACCTTGGGGTTTTCAAGATGTAGATGAAGAAGGATAGTGATTTTTGAGTCCTAGCTTGTGCCTTGAAGAGATCTCGAAATGATGGTTGCTCTAAGACCCATATTCACAAAAATGGAGTGTAAGAGGAAGGATTTTAGTGTAAAATTGGACATAACAAAAGAGTTTAACCAAAGGCTTACCAAGTTATGAAGCTTGAAGAAGACTTTCTTGAAAAACACACTCACAAACCCATGAATCTTTGAAGAAGAAGAGGATAGAATCCTTGAGTGTTGAGAGAAAATATAAATTGTTTGTGTGTATGTGTATGGCCGAGAGGTAGAGGAGGGAGGGGAGAAGTAGGAGTTGACTTCTTCAAGCTTGGATGAGATGTGCCTAGATGTTTGGTGGTTCAAGACATGGAAATATGTTGGACAACAATGAGGTGTCACCATGTTTATCCGATTGTTTTCTTTCCTTTTTTTAAACCGATTGTATTTATGGGAAGAAGGAAATGGGCTTGGTTATTCATGGGTAGCCGAAAACACCATAGGCCCATTAAGGGTTGTTCTGTTTAAGGTCCAATAGTAAAATGCGGCCCATTAATGATAAACATGAGGTTTTCGGCCCAATGTAGGGTCTGTAACACTCGGTTCCTGGTACGTATTTAAGTCCAAGTATTATTGTATTTTACCCTGGGACTCGATGAGTTGAAGGTCGACGAATCGGGAGACTGACTCGGCGAGTAGGAGCTGTCTGAGTGAAACCCTAAATTTGAGGGTTTGCACCCTATTTAAACAACTTATCTCCTCCCATATCAGCCTCCATCGTCCCTCACACTTCCAGAAGAAAGTAAACTGAAATCCTAGCCTTGTTTGAGTGCCCTTAAGCCATTTTTGTGCATTCTTTGGTGATTGTGAAGCTTGAGAAGAAGAAAGGAGCTTGGGAGCTTCAGTTGAAGCTAGAAGATCCAGAGATTGTGTTTCATCTCCAACTCATTTAAGGTAAAAAGATTCAATCTTGACTTTCCATGTGTTTAATCATCTTTAGGGCTTGGGTTTTGGTATCTTTAGGGAATTTCTAAGCCATTTTCGGGTTGTGGGGTGTAATGTGAAGTTATGGCTTCAGATCTTGGACTTTGGAAGGGTCTCATGGCATAATGGTGCCAACTCTATGGCCATGAGAGCCCCATGCATCTTGTAGGTCTCATTTTTAGTCCTTTTGAGCTTAAAGACCCATGCATGGACGTAAAGTTCATGACTCTACGTGTGATATCGACCCTAAGAGGTCAAATCTACCCTTTGGATGAGATGGGCTCAATAGAAATCAAGTTTATGGACATGGACTTAGTGGACTCGGCGAGTTGTTCTTGGGACTCGGCGAGTCGGGAAATGGTTCCCCGACTTTTGCTTTTTTGAGGAGTCTGGTTGAGTCTAGAAAGGACTCAACAAAGATGGACGTGATTATATGACTTGGAAATCATAGGACTCGGCGAGTGTATGAACAGACTCGGCGAGTCCAAGACAATCTCCCAACCCATAAAGATGGACTCGACGAGTTGTTCATACAACTTGGCGAGTCATAGACTGAACACATACGTATGAGGGAGATGAAATCGACGAGTTCAAATGGAACTCGGCGATTCGATTGAAGATGGTCTCGATATTATGGTTGAAGAAGGACCCGTCGAGTTGTTTCTAGACTCGACGAGTAGAGTCGGGGGTTGAATCATTTTGAAAGGATAGGGACTCGATGAGTTGGTGGACCAACTCGGCGAGTCAAGTCAACTGGATGTTGACTTTAACCAGGGTTTGACCTTGATTTTGACTTGGATTTGGATTGAACCTTGTAAGGGTTATGAGTATGCAATAGTAATCGGAAAAGGTTGTTGTGTAGGGATTGGGGAGTAGAGACGAGTCGACTCCCATGCCGAGGACCATGCAGATACTACACGACATCGAGGTGAGTTACCTTCCAGTAGCGGTGGGTCTACGGCCACAATGTCGGCCCACTAGTAGGAGTTTTATGTTAGGTGATTGTCTTTGTGATATTCATCTAGGTTTGCTACTACCTGATATGTTTATGTGCTAGCCTGATATGCTATATGTGTGATTGTGGTAGTAGGGAGGGAATACTCCCCAAGTTTGGTTATTAGGACCGAAGGGTAGGTCGGGCACCCCAGATATGCCTGTCAGTATGTTATGTTATGATATATGTGGTAGTAGTAGCAGGGGGTGAGATAGTTCACAGGGTTCGGTTGTTAGGGCCGACGGGAAGGTCAGCACCCCAAAATGGCTTGACATGGGTAGGTCAGCACCCTAGAACTGCTTGACAGGGTAGGTCGCCACCCCAGAATGGCCGGACCGGGTAGGTCGGGCACCCCAAAATTGCCCGATATTATGTTTTATTATGATATTGTATGGTATGTGGTATGATGGGGGAACTTACTAAACTTCGTGCTTACAGTTTTCAGTTTTGTTTCAGGTACCTCTTTAGCGAAGGGGAAGGAGTCGGCGCGGTAGCGGCACATCACACACACGCAGGATTTCCGCACTATGAGACTTCTTGGGATTGTACTCTGACATTGTTACTATTTTTATAATATGATTTTGAGACATGAGATTATGGTTTTTTCTGAAATGATATGACTCAATTATGTTTTCTTATAAATGTTTTCTAAATTGTTATATCAAAAATGAAATTTTTGGTCTTGAAATTTGGGACGTTCCAGGGTCCAATAAGAATTTTTTTTATTGGAGCCCAAATATGGATTTTCGGCCCAAAATAGTCTAAGAATAAATTTCACGGCCCAAAACAATGTTGAATAAAAGCTTTCGGCCCATAAGGATCATGTTGAGGGGTTATTGGCCCATTAAGGCCCAATAGGAGAGTCTTGACCCAAATAGGGACTTGGGCCGAGATGCTTGGGCTAAGGCCCAAAGTTGAGTAGTCTTAGCTTATTGGATTAAGGTTTGGGCTTACACCAGGAGGTTTCAACTTGAATCACAATTTTTTTTGAATGTATAAACTTAAATAGCCTTGAAGTTTAATTTATACCAAACGTAGCGTCACAAGGTTACACAAAGAAGTTATCTTGGTCCTAATTTGCTGGTTGTGACATCATCCCCCGGTTAGAGGGAATTTCGTCCCAAAATTCTTTCGAATGTAATCCTTAAGAACTAGAGAAGAGATGGGGGAATTTTTGCATCAACTGATCCTCGTGTTCCCATGTGAATTCGGGTCCACGCCTGGCATTCCATCAGACCTTCACAATAGGAATGCGACTTTTTTTATTCGTTTCACTTCTCTATCCATGATTTCGACTGGTTCCCCCATGAAGTGGAGATCCTCATTCCCCTCACTTTCGCCAAGTGGTACCACAAGGGTTTCGTCAGCCAAGCATTTCTTCAAGTTTGACACGTGAAAGACGAGATGTATTTGGATGAGTTCAGGCGGTAGCCAGAGTTTATAAGTCATTGTACCAATCCTCAACAAGGTTTTCAATGGTCCGATGTATCTCGGATTTAATCTCCTACGCCTTCCCAAAGCGTATTATCTCTTTCCAAGTGGGGACTTTTAGTAGTGTACGATTACTGATTTGGGATTCCAAGGGCTTCTGTTGCTTACTTGCGTAGTTCTTTTGTCAGATTCTAGATGCATCTAGTCATGCTCGAATTTGGGTGATCTCTTCGGTTGTCTCCCTGGTGTTTTCGAGGCCGGTGACAATGTTATCGGCAACTTGCTCTTTGGCTAGTTGGGTGTTAGTCATATCAGCCCAACATAGAGGTATTCTGCCTTTGCGTCCTATATGGTGAAGTGAATGGATGGTTACAGTTAATGAGGATCGTGTACTTGACGTCCCAAAAGTAGTGTCTCTAACCTTAAGGCGAACACTATTGTCACTAAAGTTAGGGTAACGTGATGTAGTTGGTCTTATAATTCTTAGGCTGTCTTGGGAGTTTGTTACCACAGGATTCTGAACTAGTGGGAGGTCGATCTTCGCTTGTTTATGAGGGTGGGTCGAGTAAGTCTTCGATTCGGAATAGGAGATATCGATCCTTGAGGATGGGTTCGTTCGATTCTTAGTAGTCAGTGGTTCCATGGACAATTAGTCTTTCCTGTTTATGAGTCGGATGAGTGTTCTCTGAGTTTCAAGTCTTGGTCTAATAATTCTCATACTTACAGGGTCGTTCCATCGACTGGACACTTTCCGTGTTTATGTTGGTGCTAAGTGGTCTTGGTGTTCTGGCTATGGAAATGGCTCCATGAGTTGAGTCGGTCTCCGAACTCAACTTGACATGTAGGCGATATTCCCGAAGGGACTTCGGGAACATCTCAGGGAGGTTATGAATTTCTGAGGTTCCTTGAGGTCTTCTTGCTTCTTGTTTCCAAATTCTATTATGGCTAGGAAGAGTGTGGTATTTCATATATAGGTACTTAGGAGTTTAGATGCCAGGAGTGATTCGAGGATTTGTCGTTATAAGTTGTAGAGGTTTCGTTAATCGATTGGTTAAGGCAAAGGGTCTCTTTGTGGCACTTGAATTTGTATGGTGAGGATCAAGCCAGTTCATGCCAACTGATGCTGTTGACTCTTCTTTGTAATAGATATTGGATTGATTTGGAAGGAATGGTTGTTCGGAATGATAGTGTTTTCTATGTATACGTTTTTAATGTTACCAGTTTTGTCCTTGTTATCACTAGTACGAATGTTTTGTACCACGCTTAGCGAGTATTAGTCTTATGAGTGCTCCGATTATTAGTGATGAAATTTGATAGTGTGGTCCCCACCAGGCCCTTCTATAATCGTTTGGTGTATACGAGTCATGTATAATTAAGGATGGGGAGACCGTCGACTGAGGGACTCTGCCCTAAATCCACAACCAAACAAGGAACAGGAAATAAGGCGGAATCACGCACTCTATGCCTTTAGAATCTCAATTATATATGACCCTAATGTATACACTAAGCCATCATAGCTTACCTGCAAGGACCCTTAGTTTTTATAAAATGATATGTTTTCGTTCGGACGAGAGAGTAATTTATAATTATTGACTAAAGCCTTTAAATATCTCTATTACGAAAGCGTACCACTGCTCACAGGTGATTCCGGGAGGGTCTCTCATATAGTGATTGTCAGCACTCTACCCTCCCTGCCAGAGTTTCTTGTTATTGGACAGTCCCTCCTGAAGTGTCCAGATTCATCACACTTGTAACAAGTCGAGCTCATTCTGATGTTGGGGGTCTGGGGGATTGGTCGTGTTGATGCCCTGCAGGAACGGGTAGGGTGCCCCTTCCTATTGCAATTCTTGCAGTGTAACTTTCGGCAGGCTCCATAGTGATGAAAATTACACTTGTTACACTTTGGGAGGGTTCCGACGTATCGACGGACCGGTGCCGGTGTGGCAGGTGTTGTGGCAACATGAACCGCAACAGTTTGTTGTCTCTTCGAGGGCTCTTGTGCTGTTTTATCCTTCCTCTCTTTTCGAGACTTTCTTTTCTTGCTCTTAGGTTTGTGGTCGGGGGTGTCCATGTAGGCAGCCCCTTGTTGGTGCCCTTGGTTATTACTACGCTTGGAGTTGTTGACACCTTTTTCATTTTCATCTCCCTTTGTGTTGTTGAGTTGTGCCATGACAGCTGTCACAACAACTATCACTACGGCTTGGAAGGTAGCAGAGTCTATTCATAGGATCGGTGTTTCGCTGGTTGGCTGGTTGTTTCCATGGGAGGACATAATTCTGTTGCATGAGGAGAAACGGGAATGTGAGTAACCAATGTCAGTTCTAGTTGTATTCATCTATTTATATTCGCATATAAATTTCACGTGTGGTTGTATGATTCTAAATGCTTCGACCTACATCCTGATGATATATTTATGGTAAGAGTAGAAATGGACATTGTACGAACGCTAAGTTTATCATAATACAATATGGCTATAAATACAATTAGTGAATCCGGATTACATGGATTCTTGGAGGGCGCACCTCTCTTGATTTACGACTACTAGTTGTAACGAATACATAATAAACCTAATACGTAGTGCATGTAGTGTAGTGACTCTCATATGCCGATGTGGCGCACCAGGCGCCCAACCATTTCACTCATTTCACGAGTGGCCTCTTCCATTCTCTGTTCTGCTAAGGCTGCCCTAGCCTTAGCCTCAATGAGTTAGTGTCTTAGGGTGATCACTTCCTCCTCTAAGGAGTGTAGACGGTCGGTGGGGTCCTCCTGTTCTGCGGGCTGGATTGGTATTGCTCCCGATGGGTAAGGCTCGCTAAGGATTCCTCTGGCGCCTTCATCCTCGTCTGACTCCTCATCGGAATCGTCTCCCTCATAGTCCATCTCCAGGTACTCCTTAGGACCCACTTATAGGTTTTCTTCATGAGCGACTCCTGGTTCTTCCTCGATCCATTTGTTGGCGACTACGGCAGGGTAATAGGGGTCTTCGTGGTGAGATTCAGCCATGTTGCATGTGCGAGAATAGAGGTAGGAGATACATACAGGAGGTTTAAGTATGGAGATCATACGGAATTTTAACGTACTATTATAGCATTACATGTTTGATCCTAGGGTTTCCTGGTGTATGAAATCGATAAGTTTTTAGACTTGTTGTTACTGTTTGGTATCATAGTATTTTAAGCTTTAGGCTTGGTTCAAATGCTCCTTTGCATGCAAATTTGATAAGTTTTAGACTTGTTGCAACACTACCCTCACTCCCAAACACATGTTGGTCGTATCTCAAATAAATATAGTTGATCAAACTATATTTATCCCGGATATGATTACATAACTATCCAGGTTTGACTGTAGTGTTCAACATCTAAATACTTTGGTTTTGTTCTTGTTATGATACGGTTCTAGCAAGTAGGTATACTTTTATAAAATACTTATATCTTTAAAGTATACTTTTAGTCAGAGTATTTTAGTCCCATTATAGTTATAGTTGTATATCTTGTATGGTTAGATATACCAGTTCACTATAAACAGTGCTCTGATACAAATCTGTCACACCCCCGAACCAGGACGGCGGAAACGTCCGGGGGCGGATGACTTCATGTACAGTATCATAACGATTAAATATGAATGAAACATAGTAACCAAACATCATACATTACAATATACTAACATTCATTGTTTTATAAATTGTACCTGGTTAACAATTACACAAAAATAACATAAAGTAGGATTGCTCAAAAGGTAGTAAAATAATCCTAATCCAAGGCTTGAGTACCTGTTCACTGAGTCCCTGAGAATACAAGTCGTTTTGAAAAGCGTCAACATAGAATGTTGGTGACTTCATAAGCGTGTTTGTAGGAAAAATTTTGTAATATCGTTGCTTATAATAAGTTTTAAAACTCCAGAAAAACCAATATTTTCTATAAAAAGTAGTTTGTGAATCTCATTCTAAAACCGTGTATAATTGCATGCATGTTCTTTATTATCCTTTGTTTATATTTGAAAAGAGTGTATCCCCAGAAAATTTTATATTTTCTGTATAGAAAGGTGTTGTGGTCTTAAAACCCTAAGACCCGAGTTGTGAAATCAGTTTACAAAGTATACGAAACATAGCTTGGTATTTTGTAAAAACTAGTAGAGTGTAAATCCTTTGTAAATCCAAATAATGTTGTTACTCTCTATGTGTCTTTTCCTTGTAGAGTAAAAATGAATGTGTCCAGAAAATCCAATATTTTCTTAATAGCGAACTGTAGTCTTAAACCCTAAGACCATGATGAAAATGAATAGTGTACAGACATTTGCATATATAGTTTCATTTATTTTAATAGCACTAACGAAGTAAAGCTTCCCATAAACCAAAATGGTGTTGTTATTCCCTATGTGAGTCACTATAACCATACTAATATGACAGAGTGCTTGTCTTGACGCTCTTCAGGCGTCGGTTTCGAAGAAGATATTTGTCACCTTAGACTGGCCTAGTCTAGCTGTAGCGAACGTATCAGGTGTAGGATGTCAACCCCGTATAGATCTATACACAAACTCCCGTTCTCCCTCCAGGAGACTCTGGTTATAACTAACAGGACTTACCACGTACGCTAGGTAGGTACGACTAAAGGAGAGTCTCACAAGAGCCCTAACAGATTTACGTAAACTATGACTTCTCTTTCTTGTAAAATGACTTGAGTATATCTAGTGTAATTGAAAACATTCATACGATCAAGTGTATACGCACATGCAAGTTATTATGTCTAGGTGTTTTCAAAAGGTTACAACCTTTAAAACTTACATCTAAACACAAGTATAAGCACTTTTAGTAAGTTAAAACAATTTTCTGGTTTTTGGATTCTCTGTCGCTATTCTTAGAAAAATTATAGAAAAATCATCGTAAGTCGAAATTTGGATCCGTAAACTCTCGGAGTTTGGAAATTGAGTCTACTTTGTTCACCATTTTTCTCATAATTTTTAATGTCCTGAAAACAATGTGAAATGTTTAATGTTCACAGACTGGTCCGAGATTATTCTTGAAATGATAGGCAGTTTTGTAAAAATCGCCATAAATTGTAGAAAAATTATATGAATGCGTGAGAATATTCATTTGAAAGGCATAAACCTGAAATTTTTGCATGTAAAACAGTTTTGAAAAATATTACATTCAAGGTAGCTAAAATAGTCTTTGAATGACACATAACTTTTCTGTTGAAAACTGTTGGTTAAGTTTAGGTTATGCATGTTTGAATACAACACTCATTTTTGCTATAGTTGAGTACATAACCCACATTTACAGGTTTACATGTAACATATATGATAACACATACTTTTCTCATGATTCTTATGAATATCTATGTGATAAACTTCATGTTCAAGTAAAAATCCAAAAGTTACACACATAACACATTGGTCCATGCAATTATGATGGGTAACCAAACTTTGACTTGTATTCCCCCCAAAAGAGTATGAAAACATGGAAAATAGTGGGGTATGAAGCTCACCTTGGGGTTTTCAAGATGTAGATGAAGAAGGAGAGGGATTTTTGAGTCCTAGCTTGTGCCTTGAAGAGATCTCGAAATGATGGTTGCTCTAAGACCCATATTCACGAAAATGGAGTGTAAGAGGAAGGATTTTAGTGTAAACTTGGACATAACAAAAGAGTTTAACCAAAGGCTTACCAAGTTATGAAGCTTTAAGAAGACTTTCTTGAAAACCACACTCACAAACCCATGAATCTTTGAAAAAGAAGATGAGAGAATCCTTGGGTTTTAAGAGAAAATGTGAAATGTTTGTGTGTATGTGTATGGCTGAGAGGTAGAGGAGGGAGGGGAGAAGTAGGAGTTGACTTCGTCAAGGTTGGATGAGATGTGCCTAGATGTTTGGTGGTTCAAGACATGGAAATATGTTAGACAACAATGAGGTGTCACCATGTTTATCTAATTGTTTTCTTCCTTTTTAAAAAAAAAACTGATTGTATTTATTGGAAGAAGGAAATGGGCTTGGTTGTTCATGGGTAGCCAAAAACACCTTAGGCCCATTAAGGGTTTTCGTTTTAAGGAGAAGCCCGATAGAGATTTTTGGCCCATTAGAAGGTCCAATAGTAAAATGTGGCCCATTAATGATAAACATGTCACACCCCAAACCAGAAAGGCGGAAACGTTCGGGGGCGGAAGACGTCATGTCAAGTATCACAACACATGCATTATAGTAATCAAAGTACAAATAACCATTGCATTATAAAGTATAAGTTTTACATAAGTGTTTAAACATTACATATTCAAACATCAAAGTAGATATGGTAAAAGACAAAAGACGCAGCATGGTACTAGGCTGTCTTCTCAAAAGCTCCGGGAGTGTACCTGTCTACTGGATTCCTGAGAATACAAGTTATTTTGAAAGAGTAGATCAGCATTTAAGCTGGTGAGTTCATAACTATTTTAGTTATATGAAGTATACTCTAAGTTCTTGGAAAAGTTCGTTGGTTCCTCCAGAAAATCCTATATTTTCTGATGTGATAAATGATAACCACAATAGTTCCCTCTACAATTACTTAGTTTATGCTAGTTATATATAACCTAATATCGAACGGACAGTTAAATGTGTGAATCTGCCCTAACCCACAACCAAACAAGGAACAGGAAGTAAGGCAGAAGTCACACATTCCACTGCCAATCAGATATTACTTATATATAACTCTGATGTATAAACTAAGGAATTATAGAATTAACCATTAGAGGTCCTTTATGTTATACTAGTTTTGAGAAAGTGATTGATTACGTTCCAGAAAATCCTATATTTTCTGCTTTACAACTGATAAGTAGTTTTAATCCCATAAAACCGTTCTATTTAAGTATTACTGTACTTATAATAAAGTTTAACATAATTTTAACTATCCATAAAATTATAAGAAGGATGTTTTCCTTTTTGTTGGTGAAAAGTGGTTTTAAATCCCTATAAAACCGTTCTGTAAAGTATTTTTAAATCCCCATAAACCGTTCCGTTTTATTTGTGGAGAGTGATTAATACAGTAGTATTTCTTAAAAATAAACTACTGAAGAATAACTACCCTAATATTAACCCGGTTAATTAGGGTTTAAAATGTGATAAAGTTGTAACCATGCTGGACTAGAATGAACACGACGACCTACTGGTGTCGAAACTGAATATGTGACATTTGTCACCCCATGGCTGGTCTGCCGGACTGTAGCTAACATTCAGGATGTGGGATTGTCAGTCTCATATAGATATATACACACAATGCCCGCTCTCCCTCCAAGAGACTCTGGTTACAAGAATGTAACATAGCAAGTATTGCTATGTCCTGAATACGTACCATCACATTTTAGTTTGAGTAAAGATCGAATTATACCTTTTTCTTGACAAAATAGTTTAGACCTCGTATACTTATCTAGAAAATAGATTTCTCGTTTGTCTCATAAATTATACCTATTATAATTTATACGTTCTATCTGATTAGCATGATCTCTCCTAAATGTACCCCTTTGCTCAACATGATACAAAGGTAATGATACCGACTGAAGTAACCTTTTATATTCCCATATGTATAATGTATATAATTAAGAAGGAAACGGCCTTCGGACAAATCACCCCACCTTAAGCCCATATCCAAACAAGGAAAAGGAAATAAGGCAACTCATTAGTTCTAAGCCCTTTAAGTCTTATTTATATACTTATACATATATGAACATGATTTTGACAATTATAAGTTTAAAAGAGTTATAAATACATTTTAAAGAGTTTAAAGGTATCTTAAAAGAGTTTATGTGATTTTGAAAAGAGTTCACATGACTTTAAGTCATTATGGAAGTATTGGGTAATCCTTTATTGTAAAAATAAAGATTCAAAGCATAAGGAAATCTTTTATGTGATTGATATCATATGTATTTACTAACACAATTAGATTGTGTTCAACTTGTATCCCCCCCCTAAAAAGCATTTAAAATCATTTAAATGGTAGATTATAGGGGTATGAACTCACCTTATGTTGGAGATTTGATTGAAAATATGATATATGATGATTGATATGCCAAGTGAAGTCCCGAGCACAAATAGATCCTATTTAGCATATATTATACAAATACGTGTAAAGTTAATGAATATAACTACAAAGGTGTTTAGGAAACAACTTAGGATGCAAGAGTAACTCACCAAAAGAGTGTTAGAAGCAAGTTATGAGGCTGAAATGGAGTTCACGGCCAGGAAGGAGTGTTCACGGCCCAAGAACATGAAGAACACTTGAAGTGTTCACGGCCAAGATGATGTGTTCACGGCCCTGGGATGGTTCACGGCCCAAGAACACCTGATGATCTTGAAGAAAAGGTGATGAATCAAAGATGGAATCAAAGGGTTTCACATGAACAACAAGAAAAGAGAAGTGTTTCTTACACTTTTGAGGAGAAAGGAGGGTTCATGGTTGATGATACTTGAGAGAGAATGGGAGAATTCATGGTTGGAAGATGAGAAATGAGGAGAAAATGGCTAACACCCATATATATACGAGGGTTCACGGTCCGAAGGGTACACGGCCGTGAACCTCGTTTGCGGTCCGAAGGCGGTGGTGGCCTAGAACATGATTACGGCTGCGAGGGTTCACGGTCCGAGGAGTTCACGGCCGTGAACCTTTTGCGGCCCGAAGTGTATGGTCTGAAGTTTACTTGTTCTCGGTTGAGAGGTTGGTGTCCGAAGGGAAAGAAAGAATGGATTTCGGACTTCAAGTTTTCACCTCTTAAACATATAACACCTTGAATACGAGCTATACACATTTATAAAACATTAATCTAATCCATTTAAGATAGAATAAGATTTAAGTTGATTTTAGTTGACCCAAGTTTGACTTTGATCGACTAGGGTTGACTTTTGAAGAAGAAAATAACGGGTTGTCACAAAACATGAGGTTTTCGGCCCAATATAGGGTCCAATAAGATTTTGTTTTGTTTATTGGGTCCCAAATATGGATTTTAGGCCCAAAATAGTCTAAGAATAAATTTCACGGCCCAAAACAATGTTAAATAAAAGCTTTCGGCCCCTAAGGATCATATTGAGGGGTTATTGGCCCATTCAGGCCCAATAGGAGAGTCTTGGCCCAAATCGGGACTTGAGCCAAGAAGCTTGGGCTAAGGCCCAAAGTTGAGTAGTCTTAGCTTATTGGATTAAGTTTTGGGCTTACACCAGGAGGTTTCGACTTGAATCACAATTTTTTTTGAATGTATAAACTTAAATAGCCTTGAAGTTTGATTTATACCAAACGTAGCGTCACAAGGTTACACAAAGAAGTTATCTTGGTCCTAACTTGCTGGTTGTGACATAGATCTACTATTTATGCCTTTAGATCTACGAATTTCAGTGACATTGAGTGACCAAATCTAAAATCTCCATCAACCACCATCGTCATTGTTGCCTTGTCGCTCCGCTGAAACACTGCTAACTCGTCTCCATCTCTTTCTCTCTAATCTCCGATGAAACACCAACAAATCTATGCATCAGGTATGTTGATTTTTGTATTGATTTTTTTTTTAATTTTTTTTTGCTTTTGTTAACCTATGAATTTAAGGTTTTAATCTCTCATTTGTAGTTTACTTGTCTTAATATTAGTTTTAACTACTATTAAGTTGTGAATCCAAGTTTGCCTTTTATTTATTATAATATTTTCATAAAATTGTTATTTATAATTTATGTTTTAGTGTTAGTACATTGTGAATTGAACTTAAAATATGTGTTATTATGTTAGTGTTTTTCTAAAAAAAAATTATATTATTATGTTAGTACTTTCTAAAAAAAATATGTATATAGTTTTTTTTTTTAAACTGTGAATTGTGATGTTTTAATGTTCCAGTTATTGTTGAATTTTATTAAAGTTAGTTTTGACTATTATTAATAGGAAAATATAACTTTTAAGCTGTAAATGCATAATTTTGTTATAAGTTTTAAGTTGTGAATCCAAGTTTCTTTTCTTATTTGTTATAATATTTTAATAAAAATGTTGTTCATGATTTAGATTTTTTGGTTGTTATGTTGTGAATTGTATTTAGAAAATGTTATTATGTAGATGTTTTCTCAAATAATGTGAATTTAGTTTTTTTAAGTTGTGAATTGTGATGTTTAAATGTTTCACAAATTATTTAGTTATATTAATGTTAGTTTTAACTATTATTAATAAAAAAACTATAAGTTTTATGTTGTGAATACATGACTTGTTATTAATTTTAATATGAGAATACATGATTTTTACAGGGTTTATATATATATATATATATATATATATATATATATATATATATATATATATATATCGATCAGAATATATTTTTATAGAGCATACAATGTGTTTAATTAAATTGTGAATGCGAGTACTGAAATGCTTTATAAATTATGAATTTTTGTGGTGCACACAAGGGTGCTTGATGAAAATGTTTCAACAAATGAAATATGTTTTAAGATGTGAATACTAGGAATGAGAGTCCTAAAATATTTTATTAAACATTGAATGAAATTCTTGAAATGTAAGTTTTTAAGTTGAGAATATGGGTTTTGAATGTATATTTTTTTGGTATTAAACTGTGAATTAACTATATTAAGTTGTGCATTTTGTGTATTAAACTATGAATAAATTTATTAAGTTGTAAATTAAATGTATTAATCTGTGAATTGAATGTTTTAAGAAGTGCATTGATTGTATTAAGCTGTTAATTTTTTTATGATTTTTCTTCTTCTTAAATATGAGACGAAAGACATTATACACAAATATGATTTTATCTAATTTTGAATAAAGTATGTAAAATATAAAATGTGAATATTTATATAAATAAACTTTGAAAGAAACACTAGCCTATAAATCTTAAGGTATAAATATAAGTTTAAGTTAAGAATATGGTTGTGAATATATAATTTTTGTGTATTAAACAACAAAATTATTATATTAAGTTGTGAGGTTTGTGTACTAAATTATGAATTGACTGTTTTAAGCTGTGAATTTTTAATCAATTTTGTGTTAAAATATGAGTGATTTATGTAAGCATGTTTATATTGAATTTCTTATGAATACATTTATTTTTTTGTGTTTAATAAATCTGTAAAAATGTATTAGTTTTTATAATTATTTTTCATTAAACTCGGAATTAATGAATTATATGGTTTATTAAATTGTGAATATAATATTTAAGCTGTTAATCTATGATTTTATATACAGATCTAGTTTGGAAGAAATAATGGTTGTGACAGTGGCACGACTGGTTAGTGGTGGCATGTGGTAGTTGGTGGTGGTAACGTTTGCATTTAACTTATCTGAATATGTATATTCGTGTATAATGAATTGTATTGATTTATGAATTTTATGTATTAAATTGTGTATTTTATATAAATTTTGTTTTAAAATATGAATAAATATATGCATGAAAATAATCGATTGTGAATTACTGAATTAATATGTTTATTAAACTGTGAACATTATATTTTGAAGAGAGAAAATTAAAATTGTCAAGGCATAATTTTATTTTTTTATTACATTTTATATATTTGGCTGCAAAAATGAAATTGTATGTCTTAGAAAGTATTACCAAAGAAATATGATCCATAATGTTTGTTCTATTAAGATGTGAATACGACCATAAAAATGCTACTGAATTTGGTATTACTTCGGCGACGGTCCAACGTTGGTCTGGCGGTGGTCCGACAGTGGTCCAACGACAAGTGGCATCTAGTTGTAAGCTAGGCAATGGAAAAGTTTGCTTAAAATAATATTAATGTTTGATTTGTCCAAAATGCCCTTAATGAAAACATTTTAAAAAATGGTTCTTAGGGTTCTTAACCTTTTTGGGTTTTTATTTGAAACACTCCATATATATATATATATATATATATATGTATATATATATATATATATATATATATATATATATATATATATATATGTTGGATTAGGTGTCTAAGCCCATAATTATAATTGGTATGTACTTGACCCGAGAGTAGCATGGTCCATTTGGGTTGCATATCACCAGGACAATTTGATAGGATGGACTTTTGAGAAGAGGTTATTTATGATTTGTTAAAATATTATAAGTTCTAATATAATAATATGAAATCATATGATTTAATTAGTATTGATCAAGAATTCATTTGTAATTAATTTTGTGATAAAAAGAGACTAATTAAATATAAGGGACTGATTTGGTAAAATCATTCATTCTTATGGTGTGGGCCAATGATCCATGATTCCTTAGGTTGGGCTAAACCCATGTGACAACCCATGGATGATCCATGGAGGTTTAAACCCATGGAGCCTAAGGAATATGGAAGGTCATGCACATTAGGGTTTACATGGTGTAACTCTAATCATGGCACACTATATAAGAAGTCCCTTAGTATCCAAAATGGCACACTAGCGTTCTTGAAGATCATTGAGCCGATTTTTGGTGTTAGGATATTCTCTCAAAAGTCATACTTTTGTCCAAAGGTGTGTTATGATTTCATTTGAGGTGCAACACTTGGGACACTAAGTTCTTAAAGGCCAAACTCAAGAAGTTCTACAAGCTACAACATACAGGCAATTCTATAATTCTCTTTTATGTTGATTTTGTCATTTGTATTCTAGTTGTAGGTTTAATTCTTTGGAAACAATATTGCATGTATAATTAGAGAAAACATAGATCCAAAGCATTTAGGGTTGTATGTGCACAACAGGATGTTGTAGTATACTAAAACCCATCAGCGGTATCAGAGCCTAGGGTTGTTTTCTATTATACTTGATGCTTATTGGTTTTTAAAGTTGAAAAAATCGAATTTTTTGCATCTGACTGATGGACGCGCTGAGTCCACTCAGAAACTGACCAACTCGACGAGTCCAGTTCATGCACTCGCCGAGTTGGTGCTCCAGTGGGCAGATTTTCGAGTTTTTTTGTCATGTTTGGGATTAGAATCATTACCAAAAAATGTTTTAGTTCATAAAATTTGATTTTGTTGTTATGGTAATGATGATTCTCATCCAATTAATAGATAACTGTCAAAGTTTCAAGTCTTGTATTAGTTTATATGATTAGGCTAATTTCTTGAAATTTGTTTGATATGAATTATCTTATCTTATGAGTTTAATTAGATCATAGGCAAATTGTTTGATTTTGCAAGTTGGGATTTTTGATCTAATTGTTTTTGGTGAAATCCATAATTTGTCCTCAAGTTATGGAAAATGAAAAGTCTCTTTTTAAATGTCATTTTAAATGGTTTTAAGTCTTCCATAACTTGTCCTCAAGTTATGGAATGTCAAGAGTCTTTTCATAAAACCTATATTAAACTCATAAGTTATGGATACCAAAAGTTTTTGAATAGTTCAAAACTTGCTCTCAAGTTTTGGAATTTGTAAATGCAAAGTCTCACTTTGAAACATTTAGTTCCAAACCCTAGAATTTTAAAATTTTAAAATTCAACCCTTATACTATTATAATATTATAGGTTTAATATTTATATATATGTATAAGAACAAAGTCAGTCTTACCGTTAGTAGGCCTCATTCATGAAGCCGGCCTATAAGGGGGGTATAAGGTTACTGCCTATAAAATGACAGTTTAATGGGTGCCCACTCTCACCCACCGCTTCCTTGACTGGTGGAGGGTCGTTAGCTGAACGGGTTTGACAGGACAATAATTCTCATTAAAAGTATAATGAAAATTACCAAGTAACTAAACACTTATAAATTCCTAATCTTAGTTACCTAGGAAAAATGTGAATTTGGTACTAACCCATGAAATTTCACTTTGCACCTTGTTAAGTCGTTAGTGGAGCGTGTGTGGTTAACCGACACACTAATCTGGGATTGACAATGTGTGGCAAAGGGTAGATTGATGTTAATCATAGATCAATGGAGCGTGTGTGGTTAACTGGAACATTGATTAGGTGGTTGTAACATTGGGTGTACCAAGCTAATTTGCATGGTTATTCACACCTTGTTTGTGATCCTCGGCATCCCAGTCACAAACTTGAAGGGCACAATCGAGATTTAAACATGCCATTGAAAAAATTCAATGAATCTCAAAGGATTTAGGAGTTTCAATCCATTTAAAACTTAATAATCAATTTCGTTTTTCATGGTGGAAATTGGTAAATCGTCATTTACCTACCTTCAAATATTTTACAATTGGATTACGACATCCCTCTTCCGAATTGTAAAGTATTGTGTTGGGTCCTAGCCTTAATATTTCATGTTGGGTGTTATATTAAGGACTAAAATCAACTAAAATTGAATTTCTCCCTCATAAACGTCTAAGTTCAGACAACTATGGTCTTCCCGAATCTTTTGAAAAAATATTTCTTTACAAAGATGATTTTCCACCAGGCAATCAAGGTGAAAGATTAATCCCTTCTTCATGCTATAGTGGAACTTCACTTCCTCCACCTCCTCCAATAATTCTCCCTAACCCACAAGTTCAAGGTCACTCAAAGCCCTATTGGCAGGAAGGAAAGTCTGTGTATACTCACGTCTTGGAGATGAAGTCACATATTGACACGCTGAGAGTATTGGGTGGCGTTGTCTCGAGGAAGTTGGTTGTTAACTGGGTTCTTCAATCACTTCCTCACTCGTATAGTGAGTTCATTGAGGACTACTATATGACAAATCACGACATGACCCTTATCGATCTTGCCTATTTGCTTGTTGATGCTGAATCAACAATGATTTGGCGCACTGATAAAGCAAATTTGATTGGAAGATCTACTCCCCAAACTTCCATTGATATTGACAATGGTAACATTGGAAGTCCAAAAAAGCTTTCTCTTCCCAATGGAAAGGGATCGGCCATGGTCAAGTCATTTTACCAAAATGGTAAAGAGAAATGCCAAGTCTGAGATAGTCCCGTGTACCATTCCAAAGAGTCCATATGTTTCTATTTCCAAGAGAAGGGGCATTGGTTGCGAAGCTGCCGTATCTACCTGAAGGACCACGAGGATGGTAAAGTCAGAGTGTATGACTCTGCATCAGGTAAGTCCACTATCTAACTCTATTAAGTTCCTATTTGGGGATCCTTAATACATGATATAGTGTAATTACATTTTGATGTTTTGAAGGATCGAAAAAGAGAAAAGAAGCTTAAAGGAAGAGTATGTTGAATCTGGTCGCGAAGATGGATTTCAATCGCATGGTTCGATAATCAGATTCTTGAGCTGCTGCTTAAGAGTTATCATAGATTACTTAGAAATATTTAGAAACATAGTTTTCATTTGTAATTGCATTGTAAGGAAAAGTTTTTCCGCATTTTATAAATAAATAAAATTTTGTTTTATTTTATTTCCTTGCAATGGCATTTGTGAAAATTGATGTTTCTATGTTTCTATGTAAGCAATATGAATTTGATTCTTTCGTTTGTAGTAGTGTCGAGAATTTGTGAAATAAGGAAAAGATTCTCATCACCCAAGTTTCAGTTGGATAGAAACTTGGAATCATGCAACTTGTAGTGTTTGATGAATGAGAACCTTTGTCTTTGGGAAATTATGGCTAATTCCTTGTTCACATGAATATGTCAGTCAAGTGAAGGACTAGGGGATCGGGTACACTGGGTGTGCGCTTGTCACACCCCCAAACCAAGGATGGCGGAAACGTCCGGGGGTGGCGGACTTCATGTATAGTATCATAACAACGTGTATAACAGTGATCAAAGCAATACAACCAATCATAAATATAAAGGAAAAGAATTACATGGTTTCAAGTGTTACATATTTCAATGATTGATTACAACATGATATAAAAATAGTTGTTCAACGCCGTAGCGTTCCATCCTCAAAAGCTTGCGATTAACTGGTTTCGTTGATTCCCTGAGAATACAAGTAGTTTTGAAAAAAGTGTCAACAATTAAGTTGGTGAGTTCATAAGCTTTTTAGATGAAGAGTTTGGAAACCGATCTTTGTTATGAATTGTGTGGTACCAAGAAAAATCCAATATTTTCCTTACAAAAGTGATGTGTTGTCTTTAATTCCAAGACCGAAAGTGTACAGTACTATCCATACTTATTGATATAAAAAGTGATTTTAAATCGACATAAAACCCTTTTTGATTTGAGAAAAATTCCCGTAAACTTTATGTGTTGTTAACTCCCTATGTGAGTCGCTATAACCATACTATGACTAATGAACCTGCCACGACGTTTCTCAGGCATCGAAAAAGATAATGACACTTGTCACCTCAGACCTGCCGGTCTAGCTGTTGCATGCAGCTCAGGTGTGGTTTGTCAAACCCAATATAGATCTATACACAACTATGACGTTCTCCGTACAAGAGACTCTGGTTATAACTACCAGGAATTTTAACCCGTACTCTAGGAGTACTAAGAGGAATGTCTCACAATTTACGTTAACAAGTTTACGTGTGGTGTGTGTGAGTGTAAAACCTTTTTCTGTGGGAATAAAACCTTCCGAACTGTGTTTGTTGTGTTAATGGAATCATAAACTATACCTATTATAGCTTATCAAAACATTTTGTAATGGTAGAAATCCTCTTTGTATATGATGTAAACCTTTATAATGAGGTAAAAGACATGTAATATAACCAACATGTATTTATATATGATAATACACACCTTGCTGAGCAAGTTACAAGGTGTAAATGAGTTACTGACAATTTTCTAGTTTTATCTTTTCTGTTCATGTTCTTGGAATAATTATAGAAAAATTATACGGAGTCGAAAACTAATTCCGTAATTTCTGAGGGTTTAGAAAATGTGTCTAGTTTGTTCATAATTTTTATTATGATTTTAAGAAGTCTCTAACTTGTGTGAAAATGTTAATATTCACTGACTGGTCCAAATTCGTTTCTGAAATGATAGGCAGTTTTGTAAAAATCACCATAAATCGTAGAAAAATCGTATGGAGATGTGAAAGTAGTAATTTTAAAGGTATGAACCTGAACTATTTTCATATTAAATAGTTTGGAAAGATATTAAGTTTAAGATAGTCAAAACAGTCCGTGAATAAGACTCAACTTTTCTGATGAAAGCTGTTGTTTGAGTTTAGTTAAGTTGTTGGTGTTTTACTTGTATTCCCCCCCTTAAAACTTGAGAAAAACATGAAAATATAGGGTTATGAACTCACCTTGAGTGATTTCAGTAGATGGATGAGGAAGAAAAGAAGTGTTCAACTCAAGAACACTTGGGAGATGCTTGAAGATTTGAAGATCTAACAATAATTATGACGATATTTGTGTAAGCAATCCATGATTTGGATGAAGGATAGTAGAATATCTAAGTGTAGGAGGAAGATACTTACCAAATGTGGAGGAAAAACTCAAGAACAACCATTGAATCTCGAGTTTGAGAGGGAGAGAGAAAGTGAGAGAAGTGTGTTTGTTCTTCTTTGAGAAAGAGTGAATAATGAGGGGAGTGAAGTGAAGATTTCCAGCCCTTTGATCTGATTATGGGCTGGTGAAATAGTGTGAAAGGAAAAATAATTGACTAAGCATGGAGGAATAGTGATTGAGGGTTGTACTATGAAGGTATGGGGAGGGGTTGCTTGTGTCATACTCTAGATAAAGTCAACACTCCATCCATAAATCTTACCTATTAGATTTTATTCTTAGGCAAGGATTTTCCCCAAAATATAATTAAAATATGAATATTTAGGGTTTATTATGTTAAAATACGAGTTTGGGTGAAAATCCCGCGTTAAAATCACGAAAACGGGCTCAAAACGCTAAAAATATTGAAAATCGGGAAAAAATTGCCAATTTCCGAAATTCTGGGCCGGAGGTTCGGTCCCAGCCCTTAGAACCGAAAGTTGATGGGGGAACCGAGAGTAGGGTTCGGCTCCTTAAGCTGTGCATCTCGGACCGAAGGTGAAGGCTTGGACCGAAGGTAGTCCTCTCGGATCGAAGGTGGCCTTCTCGGACCGAAGGTTACTTTCGGTTCCTTAGTAGTTTCGGTTCAGGAGGTGGTTTCGGTTCTCAGGAGGTTTCGGTTCCTTAAGGGAGGTTTGGTTCCTCAGAAGGTTCCTTGTTGCTTTCTCTGGTTCGGTTGTCACACTCCTCCCGTTCCTCCATCATTCCTCTCGGTTGGACAGTCTCTCTTGAAGTGTCCCGTTTCACCACATAGGAAGCATACTGTACTTACACCAGTATTGGTGGTTGAAGCGATGCGCTGGGTCGGGGTTCTGCAGAAGCGGACGGTATGTCCTTTCTTGTTGCAGTTGTTACAGTGTAGAATCCGGCAAGCTCCTGTGTGATGGTAGTTACACTTGTTACACTTTGGAAGTGTCCCCATATATTGTCTGTCCGGTGCTTGAGTGACAAATGTTGTGGCTGATGTCGAGGCATGAGTTGTGACTGCTGTCGTAATTATAGGTGCAGCCACGGATCGCTGTCCTTTAGCGAGTTTTTGAGATGGGTTACACTGCTTTTTGTCCCAAAACTTCCGTTTCTTGCTCTTAGGTTTGTGGTCTGAGGCATTTTCGTTGGTAGTCGCCCGCTGGTGTTCTTGATTGTTATTGCGGTTAGTATTTCCGGCGCCATCTCTGCGCCCGCTGGCGTGGTTAGCATTGAGTTGCGCCATGACGGCTGCCACGGCTGCCGTGACTGCAGCTTGAAAAGTAGCAGAGTTTATCTGTAGGGTTGGCGCCTTGCTAGTTGGTTGGTTACCTCTTGGTGAAGACATAATTCTGTTTCATGATGAAAAACGACTTCGTGAGTGGGGATGATTACCTCAAGTGCATTCTTACAATTTATATTCACATTTATAATTTGCTGTACTATTCTTAGTGTTTCTGCTAAATACTCCTGAGATGGAGTTATGGAAATGGGTAGAAGTAGGTTTTGTACGAATGTTAAATTTACCCATCCTAGTTACTATCTTTGCCCAAACACTCTTAGCTGAGGAGTTCTGATGGGATCTGGTGTATTAGTGCTGGTATGATCGCACCCTATATGTCTACGAAGAAGGCACCTTTCAACGAAAATGTTTTAAAGGTGAGACGATAATGAGTCGTTAGAAAGGGCTATGCGTCGTGGGTTATCTAACTAAGTTTATCTTAGTTCTAAGTGTATTATATTTCGATTTTTATGGTGTTCTGAAAGCAATCCTAATTAAAGTTTGTAATAAACCCATGTATTTTAGTAGTTCTGTATCCAAGTGAAACCTTGTAATTTGATCCAAGCTAGGTCCTTCTTACGACCACTTGATGTATGCTTAGTGGTGTGATTAAGACTTAATAGACCCTTGAGTCTAATGGGCCTGCCGTAAGCCCATTTTGTTAATGTGATTCTAGTAATTTTGGTTTCAGAGAAAATTTTGACCTCGATGCAGGTCTACACCACATCATTGTAAGGAAAAGTTTCGACAGTAAATAAATCCCCCGATTAGCATAACCACTTAAATTGTAGGGTCGAGCCTACACCTAGAATAGAGTAACACTAACGCATACTCATGAACCTAATCTACAAGGTCCTGTGAGGAGTATGAACTCTACTCACGGTGATCCGTCCCTTGCGATGCCTGAGACAAAGTCGATGCACCTTGCAGTTCTGCCAATCGACGCTTGGCTACAACCATTCTCTCTTCGAGTGCCGTACGTCTACCATGTTTCTCTTTTGCCTCTGTCCGAGCGGCGATAAGGTTCTTAAGAAGTTGGTCTTTGGGATAGCAGTCTCTTTCCAAGTCTCGGGTACGTGAGATGGTGGTGTCTGTAGTAGCGCGCAGTTTCCGTACTCGATTTGCAGTCCCCCTGTTTTAATCCCCGATGTTCGCGATCTGTCGGGTCTTCGCCGGGAGGGCTCTGTCAGTCGGTCCCCCGTGGTTGAGGTCATAGCAACTTCGTTGGTCTCCAAATGGTGATCGCTGTCGTTGCTGTCGATTCCAACCCTCGATCACGGTTGGCCAACGGGGCACAGGTCTGATGTAGTCGAAGCGGTTTGTGGGAACCTTGGCTATGTACGGAGGGTTGATCACCTCCGATTCCTCTTCTGATTCTGCCTCGTCTTCATCTTCACTCGTCATTATTTCGATTTCCTCATCTTCAGATTCTTCTTCCTCGTTTTCCTCGGGTTCTTCATCGGGGTCTTCTTCGGTTTCTTCTCCTAACCGTCCACCATTTCCTTGGTTGGGAAAGTAGGAGTCGCCTGGTAAGTAGAATCTTGTCATGTTATACGTGCGAGAATAGGAGGGGTAGGAAGCATATATTAGTCGTATCCCTAAAAATACTTATAGGGGTTTGATCCTCATTAGTTACTTCTATAATGACATAGTGCATACTAATTACATATAACAAAGATATGCTAGACCTTCGAATAAGTGATCCTACCCTAGGTCCAAAACGCTAAAAATATTGAAAACCGGGCAAAACGCTAAAAATATTGAAAACCGGGCAAAAATTGCCAATTTCCGAAATTCTGGGCCGGAGGTTCGGTCCCAGCCCTTAGAACCGAAAGTTGATGGGGGAACCGAGAGTAGGGTTTGGCTCCTTAAGCTGTGCATCTCGGACCGAAGGTGAAGGCTTGGACCGAAGGTAGTCCTCTCGGACCGAAGGTGGCCTTCTCGGACCGAAGGTTACTTTCGGTTCCTTAGTAGTTTCGGTTCAGGAGGTGGTTTCGGTTCTCAGGAGGTTTCGGTTCCTTAAGGGAGGTTCGGTTCCTAAGAAGGTTCGGTTCCTAAGAAGGTTTTTCGTGTAAACTTCCGTTTTCGAGCGGTTTTCGACTAAATTACAGGTCGGGATGCCCGAGTGATTATAAGAAGTTGAGAGAGATTTGGGAGAGATTTCACACACTTGGAGAGATTTCTCATTCAGAGAGAGATTTGGGAGAGATTTCACATACTTGGAGAGATTTCTCATTTAGAGAGAGATTTGGGAGAGATTTCACATACTTGGAGAGATTTCTCATTCAGAGAGAGATTTGGGAGAGATTTCACACACTTGGAGAGATTTCTCATTCAGAGAGAGATTTAGGAGAGATTTCACATACTTGGAGAGATTTCTCATCCAGAGAGAGATTTGGGAGAGATTTCACATACTTGGAGAGATTTCTCATTTAGAGAGAGATTTGGGAGAGATTTCACACATTTGGAGAGATTTCTCATTCAGAGAGAGATTTGGGAGAGATTTCACATACTTGGAGAGATTTCTCATTCAGAGAGAGATTTGAGAGAGATTTCACATACTTGGAGAGATTTGGGAGAGATTTCTTTTGTGACCTTTTTGAGTGTTTGGCTTTGTAACACAAGGTTTGTAAACCTCGTTAAGTCTCGTTATGATTGTTATATGCCCCCGAGGGTTAAGGAATAATGTTTTATCGAGTAGTTTCATCACTTGCCCTGATTAGGGTTTAGAATTTCCGAACACGTGAAAACTCTAAGTGATACTTTGTGTTAAGATTTGCGAGTTGTACAATGAGAAGCATAACGGAAACCCTAATATATAAGGGTTAGATAAGTTGACCGGTTTGACTTGTTGACTTTATTTGACTTTGTCTTGACCAGAAATTGACGGTTGTCATAGCGCTGGTCAGGTCCACCATAAAGATCGATAAGGCTATTCGTCAGGATTTACTAAAGTTTAGTAAATATGGTTATACAGATTAAGTATAATTCTGAATCGTTCAAAAGATTTCAATGTATAGCAGAACGAATAAGAAGAATCAAATTAGGTAGAAAGATAAAAGTTTCTCCAATCTGAAAATATGGGAGAGTACTTTAGTATCGTGGTTTATGATCATATTAATGATTATGGAAAACCATATGACAATTATTCCTCTGAGGTCATCTTAGTGCGTTTCTATGGCAGAGAAGAGGAATCGTGAATTGTTGAAATAGATAAATCTAGAAGATGAGTCATACTTCGTTAAAAAAAACAAGTCATAGAGTCATACTCAAAGCTTGTGCCTTGAGTGACACTAAATTAAGAAGGTTTATAACACTCATCAAATGTAGAGTAACATGTTTCTTACTCTTGTACATTTGAAATTGGTAAGTTGTGATGTTTTGAATAAAACAAAGACCAACTAAGGCCAATTGTGTGAAGTGTTTGTCTTGATAAGAAACCCAACTAACTCTTGAATATTTGTTTGTCAAGTAATGTTCCTTGACAAAGTGAATCTTATATCTCAAGAGGTTAGTTGGAGTCTTAAAGATCTTGGAAGTTTCAAGAACTAATCAAGAGTAAACCTATTGTTAAACACTAGCACACGACTTGAGGTTTGTAACCTATCGTGTTGACATATTCTTGTTTCTGTGCCCATTCCAGTTAAAGTTGACTATGCATATGAGTTCTATGAGTTCTCAGTTGTTTGCATAACAACCTTGGAAGCGATGGTAGGCCCTTGTGCTTCCAAGTGGCAAGAATTTAAGATTGAATAAGTTCACTCCATATGGGTTTGGATTTGTCACTAACCGTGTCTTGTGATTATGGTTATGACAAATTCACATGGATAGGAACGCATATACCATAAAATCTAAGTGTCATAAGGTTTCTCTCCAATTCATGAAAATGATTGTGAGGAAACGCTTTCACCAAGTAGATTTTAAAGAGATAGCAATTGTGATATTTGCATTCTCAAATTCGATTATGATTACGGCATCTCTCTTCATAGTTTGAATTGTGAGAAATGGCAAAGGTCTAAACATTTGAGACTTATTGCTGTAATTTCTAAAATTGTTAAGACACACATGTGGGCTATCTAAGGAAAAGTGTACGAGTTTGAGAAGCCTAGATAAAGTCTTATCGAAGCATATCGTATCATAAATCCGAACTTTGGTAATGAAAGTTAATAAGTATTGATTTCTAGATGTCCAGATGATTTCTGAATACATGTCAAAGCTAGTGGGAGCATAAGTGTTATGCAAGTAAGATAATAATTACGATGCTAGTGGGAGCATAATTATTATGGAAAGTGTTGCAAGTTAGCAATGTTAATTATAGAAAACAAAAGTTCCAATTCGCAAAGTTGTGGGTTTGAAAAGTTGTTTTGCTATAATTAAGGGAGAGGAATTTATACTTCATTTCAAATCTAAAAGCTTAGATTGAGTTTTTAATCAAATTTAGTTAAGGACATATATGAATGTTATGTTGAAAAGATTCGGCATAAGGAAATTCTATATGGAAATGTTAATTGCATCCTCAAAATTCGATTATGATTACGGCATCCCTCTTCATAATTCGAATTGTGAGAACATGGCAAATAGAAATATTATAGCAAAAGGCTGATCAAGTATCATATCTTTATGTTTGACATTATGAATCGCATCCCATATGCTTCGGGTATAGGATCGATTGCATATGCTATAATATTCTCGTGTTCTAATTTTTCCAAATGCCTAGGGCATTAAGAGGGAAAAAGGAATAGAACCGGATATGACTAAAATGGTTAAGCAATTGTCGAGGACAATCTGAGGTTTAGCAAAGATTGGTTGCTCATAGACAGTTGGAAGTATATTTTAAATTTTGGAAAGGACCATATTGACATACTCTGAGAAGAGGTAACTCTTGTTCAGAAGTGATGGTCAAAATGGGAACATGGAAAGTTTCCATAAGTGGAAGTTATCTTTAAATCTGTGTAACATTAGAAAACTTAATGCAAGAAGGATGTTCAAAGGAATGTACTTTGAATTTGAGACTTCGTTTCCATGGAATTACTCTCCATTGGAATACTTTGTAATGTCTATTTCCAAGTCTCTGTGTCTTTTGTGCATAGTCATTAATGTTGGATTTAGTGCCTAAGCCCATAATTATAATTAGTATGTACTTGACCCGAGAGTAGCATGGTCCATTTGGGTTGCATGGTACCGGAACAATTTGTAAGGATGGACTTTTAAGAAGAGGATATATATGATTTATTAATATATTATAAGTTCTAATATATTAATATGAAATCATATTATTTAATTAGTATTGATCAAGAATTAGTTTGGAATTAATTTTGTTATCAAAAGAGACTAATTAAATAAATGGGGATTGATTGTGTAAATCATTCATTCTTATATAGTGGGCTTATGATCCATAATCCTTTATGTTGGGCTAAACCCATGTGGTGACCCATGGATACGCCATGGAGGTTTTAACCCATTGAGCATGAGGGATATGGAAGGTCATTAGGGTTTACATGGTGTAACCCTAGTTTGTCACACTATATAAAGAACCCCATAGCTACCAAAATCGACACTTAAGTGAAAGCAAAGAGGGCTAGCCGATTTTGTGAGTGCAAGTATACTTCTCTCAATTTCTTTCAATTGTTGGTGGTGTTGTGTGAAGCATTTGAGGAATCACACTTGGGATGCTAGGCTCTTAAAGGCTTAAGGAATCAAGCTACAAGAAAAGGTATGTCATTCTACTAGTTTTTTTTGTATTACATATAATTCATGGTATGCTAGTTAGGATGAAACCTTGGAAAAATGAAAGTTTGCATGTATAATAGAGAAAACATAGATCCAAGGTTTCTAGGGTTGCATGCACACCTTAGGAGTGTTAGAATGCTCAAAACCCATCAGTGGTATCAGAGCCTAGGCTTGTTTTCAATTATACTTGATGCTACTTGTGTTCAGAGCTTGAAAAATCGTTTTTCTGCTTTCTGGACAGTGGACTCGCCGAGTCCACTGACAGACTCGACGAGTCACCCTTAAAAACCAACCAACTCGTCGAGTCAGTTCATGCACTGGACGAGTTTGTGCTCCAGAATGCAGTTTTTCGAGTTTTAAAGCTGGAATTGGACTAGAATCATTACCCTAAACTGTTTTTGATCAAATAAACCTGTTTTTGATGTGGTAATGATTTTGCTTATCCAATTTTAAAGATAATTGTCAAAGTTTCAAGTTTTATATTTGTTTATATGATTCTTGAAAATTGTTGATGTGAATTATCCATGCTTATGAGTTTTGCTAGATCATAGATATTATTTGACATTGCTTGTTAGTTTAATTATTGATCTAAATGCCTTTTAATGGACTCCATAACTTGTCCTCAAGTTATGGAATTCCAAAAGTCTTTTCCTTAAAATTCATTAAAACTCATAAGTTATAGAAATGAAAGGTTTTGAATAGTTTCAAAACTTGCCCTCAAGTTTTGTAATTTGTAAAGTCACTTTAGAATACTTTAATTCCAAACCCTAGAATTTTAAAAGTTTAAAATTCAACCCTTATACTTTATAGTATTATAAGTTAATTATATATATATATATATATATATATATATATATATATATATATATATATATATATATATATATTTATGTATCAGATCAAGTCAGTGTTACCGTTAGTAGGCCTCATTCACGAAGCCGGTCTATAAGGGGGTATAAGGTTACTGCCTATAAAATGGTGGTTTAATGGGTGTCCACTCTCACCCACCGCTTCCTTGACTGGTGGAGGGTCGTTAGCCGAACGGGTAGGACAAAGACTAGAATCCTCATTAAAAGTATAATGATAATTATAAAGTAACTAAACCTTTTATAAATTCCCAATCTTAGTTACTTTAGGAAAATGTGAAATTGATGCTAATCCATGAAACTACACTTTGAACCTTACCAAGTCGTTAATGGAGCGTGTGTGGTTAACCGGTACATTAACTTGGACTAGTAAGGGTGGCAAAGGGTAGCTTAATGTTTATCATATGGTCAATGGAGCGTGTGTGGTTAACCGACACATTGATTAAGGTGATAATTGACATTAAGAGTACCAAGTACATTTGCATGGTTATTCACACCTTGTTTGTAATCCTCGTTATCCCAGTCACAAACCTGAAGGGCATAATCGAGATTTAAACATGCCATTGAATTGTTCAATGAATCTCAAAGGATCTAGGAGTTTCAATCCAATTAAAACTTAATAAAAAATTTCGGTTTTCATGGTGGAAATTGGTAAATCGTCATTTGCCTACCTTCAAATATTTTGCAAGTTGGATTACGGCATCCCTCTTCTAATTTGTAAAATATTGTGTTGGGTCCTAGCCTTAATATTTCATTTGGGTGTTTTATTAAGGACTCTTTATCTAATCTAAACTTGTGTTTCTTTCTTTTCAGATGTCTTCGAACACTGCTTCGGGCTCACACCATACTGGCTCCTTCTCTCTCATGAACCTTTGTGGGAGAGTCATCTTTGATGGGACTAATTTCAATGATTGGATTAGGAATATCAGGATGGTCACTCGCTACGAGGACAAGGAATATGTCCTCGACAAGGAGCTAAAGGATATCGATGATTCTGCTGCTACTCCACAGGAGATTGCTGATTTCAGGGCATATGAGAAAGATGCCACCAAGGTAGCTTGTATCATGCTTGCCACCATGTCTCCTGAACTCCAAAAGTCCTATGTGGATTTCTACCCTTTTGAGATGCACCAGGACTTGATGGAAAGATAGCATCAAAGTGCTCATCAAGAGCGGTATGAAATTGTAACATCCGGACTCCCAGGTATATTATTTATTTATTTATTTATTTTTGAGGACTATTGAGCAACTCGACGAGTTGGTGCTAAAACTCGTCGAGTAGAGTCGTGTTTGGCCACGTGAGATTAGTAATCTTCTCGACGAGTCAGAGAGTCGACTCGCCGAGTAGACGCTGAGTGATGAAACCCTAAATCCCCGGGTTTGGGGCATATTTAAGGACACTTATAGCCTCATTTACGGCTCACCAGCTGCCCAACTTTACTGAGAGAAAACCCTAATCGGCCATTGAGCTAAGAGAGAGTATTTGAGATAACTTTGAGTGTTTAGTGCATCTTTTGAAGAGAAAGGAAGGATTCCAAGCCAAGGGACGAGAAGAGGCTGTTAGATTGGTGGCTATTTCATCCAAGAGCTTCTTTGAAAGGTAATAAGTCCACGCCTTTCTCATTTTGTTGGGTAGATCTCATATTATTGGAGTTTAGGGCTTTTTCAATCTAATATTGGGACTTTGAGTGCATTGAGTTCATGTAGAGATTTGGACATCAGATCTGGACCTTGAGAGGTCCCTAGAGTGCAAAGGTCCCTGCTTTATTCAGCCATAATAGAGCTTTGGAGTGAAAAACCCTTAATAGAGCATGTTCTTGGCATTTCAAGCCCTAAGTGCCATGCATGGACGTAAAGCTCGTGACTTTATGGGATAATCGAGCCTTGAGAGTTTAGATCTAGATTTTGGGAAGGTTTTCTGCCTTGAAATCGTCTGAATGAGAAATGAGTCTGAATGGACTCGCCGAGTCGATGAGCCGACTCGACGAGTTAGTTAGGGTTGTCCCGATAAGCTTGATCATACGATAGCTCGGCGAGTTGGGGGTTAACTCAACGAGCTGAGTTGGACCTTCACGAGACTTCTGAGGAAACGAGTGGACTTGACAAGTCACATAGGTGCACTCGGCGGGTCGGGTCAAACATGGACCGTTGACTCGAGCTTGACTTCTGTGACTTTAGGGTTTGGTTAACATGAGAAATGGAGACCATGGAGGGGTAAAAAGGTATTTTACCCATTCCAAGAGTTAGAGAGAGAGAGAGAGAGAGAGTAAACCTTGGTATATGTTGAGTATGAGTAGAGTATTAATTAGAGATAATTATTCTATGTGCTAGGCAAAGGCCATGTGACAACCGTCACTTTCTGGTCAAGTCAAAGTCAAAGAAAGTCAACAAGTCAAACCAGCCAACTCAATTAAACCTCGTATATTAGGGTTTACATTATGTTTACTATTGTACAACACACCATCCTAATGCAAAGTGTCATTTAGAGTTTTCACGTGTTCAAAAAATCTAAACCCTAATCAGGGTAAGTGATGGAACTACTCGATAAAACATTAATACATACCCTACAGGGGCGTATAACACTCATAACAAGGATTAACGGGGCTTATGAACCTTGCATTTCAAGTCTAAACACTCACAAAGGTCACAAACAAAGTCTCTCTAAATCTCTCTCACTCTCACTCTATCTCTATCTCTATCTCTCCCAAATCTCTCTCAAAATCTCTTTCAACTTTTTATAATCATTCGGTGCATCCCGACCCATAACTTAGTCAAAAACCACTCGAGACGGGAAGATTTCTCGAAAAACAACCATATAAGGCCGAAACCACTATATGAACCGAAACTAGCTATAAGAACCGAAACTAGCTATAAGAACCGAACCTGCCAAGAACGAAACGTCTTAGGAACCGAAACCCCTCTTAAGAACCGAACCCCTCCTAGAAACCGAACCCTAAGAACCGAAGTTGCTAAAGAGCCGAAGCCGAAGGTCCCTTTCGGACCGGACCATCCTTTCGCTTCTATCAAGTTTCGGGTTCGCTTCCAACTTCAGCTTCAGCTTCGGGACCGAAAGTAAGGTTCGGGTCTTTATGTCTCAGACCGAAGGTGAAGTTCGGGTCCACCTGTTTCGGACTGAACGTTCGGCCAGTTTCGGATTCTTCACCTCCTTTTCCCGGTTTTCGACCCCGATCGCGTTTTAAGCCCGTTTTCGATGATTTTCGCGTGGGATTTTCACCCAAACTTATATTTTGACATATAAGACCCTATATATTCATATTTTAGTCACATTTTGGGGGAAATACCTTATCTAAGACTAATATCTTTTGTGCAAGATATTGATTTTGAGTGTTGACTTTCCCATAAAGTAATGGCACAAGCTATCTCCCATACCCACCCTATGACAACCTCCAGTCACTATTAATCTCTATCTAGTCAACTATTTTTCCTCTCACACTCTTCTCCAGCAAGTCACCTTAATAAAAAGCTGAAAAAATCCTTATCTCTCCTCCCAAAAATATTCATTCTTCTCACCAAAAATCAAACTCGTTTCTCTCTCACTTTCTCTCTTTAAACTCGAGATTTCAAGGCTGTTCTTGAGCATTCTCCTCCAGTATTGGTAAGTATCTTCATCTTACACTTGAAATACTCTACACTCCTCTACTCAAATCATGAATCTCTTACACAAATATCGCCATATTTGTGCCTAGGATCTTCAAATCTTCAAGCACCTCCCACGTGTTCTTGACTTGGAAACCTCTCCTCTTCCACATTCATTTCAGGAAATCACTCAAGGTGAGTTCATACCCCTACATTTTCATGCTTTCTTCGAGTTTTAGGGGGGGGGGGGAATACAAGTTAATACACCAAAAACTTAACTAAACTCAAACATCAGCTTTCATCAGGAAAGTTTAGTTCCATTCACGGACTGTTTTGAACATCTTAAACTTTTTAGTTTTCAAAACTGTACAAGGTGCAAATATTTCAGGTTCATACCTTTCTAATGACTACTTGCACATGTCCATACGATGTTTCTACAATTTATGGCGATTTTTACAAAACTGTCTATCATTACAGAAACAACTTCGAACCAGTCTGTGAAATTGAACATTTTCACACAAGCTAGAGACTTCTAAAAATCATAATAAAAATTACGATAAACCAGATACATTTTCTAAACTCTTAGTGTTTACGGATTCAATTTTTGACTTCGTATGATTTTCCTGTGATTTTTCTAAAACAGTGCAGTAAAGTGAAAAGCTCGTTTAACATCTTTCAATATTTACAACACTTTGTAACATGTTGAGCAAAGTGTATGACAATAAGTTTCTAAATGTTGATTGTATTTCTTGTTAGTTTAACATCATAAACAGAAATTAGTCATTCATGATAAGAGTTTTCATTCACTTTGAACACGTACAATAAACTATAATAGGTATAGTTTATAGATTTTACATTTCAAACATACTACATAAGAAAGGGAGTACTTCCACCACAGAAAAGGTTTTACATTCAAACCACATGTAAACTCGTTAATGTAAGTTGTGAGACAATTCTTCAATTGTACTCTTAGAGTACGGGTTAAAATTTATGTAAGTTATAACCAGAGTCTCTTGAAGGGAGAGCGTGATAATTGTATATAGATCTATATTGAGATTGACACCCCACACTTTGCTGCTAGCTACAGCAGGACCTGCAGGTCTACGGGTGACAAAAGTCATAACATCTTGACGTCTGAAAAATGTTGTAGCAGGTTCATTCAGTTATAGCATGGTTATAACGAATCACATAGGGAGTTAACAACACATATAGTTTACGGGAATTTCTAATTTAAAAAGGAGTTTTATCTATTTAAAACTGTATACATCGTTATAAGTACGAAACACACACATACTCTCGGTCTTGGGATTTAAGACTACATGACTTTTTATAAGGAAAATATTGGATTTTCTTGGGTACACATTACAATTACAAACACGTTACAAGTACAAAACACACACATACATTCGGTCTTGGGATTTAAGACTACATCACTTTTTATAAGGAAAATATTGGATTTTCTTGGGTACACATTACAATTTCAAACACGTTACAAGTACAAAACACACACATACATTCGGTCTTGGGATTTAAGACTACATCATTTTTTATAAGGAAAAACATTGGATTTTCTTGAAGTATACATTACATTTACAAACAAAGGTTTTCAAACTCTACATCCAAAAGCTTATGAACTCACCAACTTAATTGTTGAGACTTTTTCGAAACTACTTGTATTCTCAAGAAATCAGTGCAACTGGAGGTCAACAGCTTTTGAGGATGGGACGTTAAGACGTCAAACATTTCATTTTGTCATCATAGTGTAATTGATTTTGAAACATGTAAACTCATACTAAGTTGTAACTTTTCAATTATATTTATGATGGATGTATTTGCTTTGGTCACTACTATACTGGTTGTTATGATACTATACATGAAGTCCGCCACCCCCGGACGTTTCCGCCATCCTTGGTTTGGGGGTGTGACAGATTGGTATCAGAGCATTGTTTATAGTGAACTAAGTATATCGAACCACATAAGATATACAAACTATAAATGCATTAGGACTAAAGTCTCTGATTAAACATTTTCAAATAACTATACTTTTAAAAATGAAATAGTTTCTTGTTAAAAAGTATGAGTACATGCATACATGCGAGTATAGTGTCATATCTAGGTCGATATAAAAATAAAATGAGGAGTTGTACACTACGCGTAGACCTTGGGATATGTAATCAGACTTGGGATGAATATAGCCTGATCAACTATATTTATCCGAAGTGTGACTAATGTATGTCGGGGAATGGTCGAAGTGAGCAACAAGCCTAAAAACTCCCCATACAAGAAAATCGCTAAGAACCAAAAATAACATTTAAAATACTATAGGAGTATTTTGTGATACAATAACTTATGTGAATACTAAACAGATCCTTGCTAGTAGGTCTACAATCACTAAAGTGGATACGCTAAAGTTATATATAACTTAGATATCATAGACTTAGAATCTGTGATCATTGCTTTACTTCTTGTTCCTTGTTTGGTTGTGTTTAGAGTATGATCACTTATTCGAAGGTCTATCATATATTTTGTTATATGTAACTGGTATGCACCATGTCATTATAGAAGTAACTAAGGAGGATCAAACCCCTATAAGTATTTCTAGGAATATGATTATTATATGCCTCTTGCCCCACCCCTATTCTCGCACGGACATCATAGCAAGATTCAACTTACCAGGAGACCCCTACTTTCCGAACCCGGAGAGATAGTGGATGATCAGGAAAAGAGTCGGAAGTGGAGCCAGAGGTCATCAACTCTCCGTACATAGCCAGGGTTCTCGCAAACCGTTTCGACTACATCGGACCTATGCCCCGTTGGGCAACTTTGATCGAGGGGTGGAGTCGCCATCAATGACAACGATCGCCATTTGGAGACCAACGAGGTTGCAATGACCTCAACCATGGGGGGGACCGGTTGACAGAGCCCTCCTGGTGATGACCGAGTAGATCACGAACATCGAGTTAGGGAGTTGTGCGCTGCTACAGACGCTACCATCTCACAAACTCGAGACTTGGAAAGAGACTGCTATTTCAGAGACCAACTCATTAAGGACCTTATCGCCGCTCGGGCGAAGGCAAAGGAGTATCAGGATAGACACTCGACACTCGAAGAGAGAGTGGTGGCAGCCGAGCATAGATTGGCAGAACTACATGACGCATCGACTTCGTTTCAAGCACCACAAGGGACGGATCATCACGAGTACAGTTCATACTACTCACAAGACCTTTTATATTGGGTTATTAGTATGTGTTGATGGTACTCTCCTCCATGTGTAGGCTTGACCCTGCGATTTAGTGATTACACTAGTCGAGGGATTTATTTTCGGTCCGAACTTTTCCTTGCAATGATGTGGTGTAGACCTGCATCAGGCACAAAATCTTCTTTAAAAACCAAATATACTTGAATCATACTAATGAAGTGGGCATGCGTATTATTTCCTTGGGAAAAGTACTACTAAAAAAAATCATAAGTCTAGTATATATAAACTCTCATTATGAATTGTTTTTAGAACACCATGAAAAATCGGAACACGATACACTTAGAACTAAGATAAACTTAGTTAGATAACTCACGACGTATAAACCCTTAATCAAGACTCATTTTCATCTCACCTTTTAATAATCATGGTTGAAAGGTGCCTTTTTCCGTGGACCTATAGGGTGCGATCATACCAGCACTAATACACCGGATCCCATCAGAACTCGCCAGCTAAGTGTGTGTGGGCAAAGATAATCCTAGGATGGGTAAAACTTAACATTAGTACAACACCTGCTTCTACCCATTAACATAACCCCGTCACAAGAATGTTTAGCAAGAACATCGAGAATAGTTCAGTAAAGTGCGAAGTTTATATATGTTTATATAAATTGTAAGGATATAACTATAGATGATTATACCCACTCACGAAATCGTTTCTCACCATGCAACAGAGTTATGTCTTCACAAGGAGGTAACCAGCCAACTAGCAAGACACAAATCCTGCAAATAGACTCTGCCACTTTTCAAGCTGCGGTCATGGCAGCCGTGACAGCCGTCATGGCACAACTCAATGCTAACAAAGCCAACGAAGACGAAGGCGGTGTCGGAAATACTAACCGCAGTAACAGTTAAGAATACCAACGGGTGTCTACCAACGAAGGCGCCTCAGGACACAAACCTAACAGCAAGAAACGAGAGTTTTGGGACAAAAAGAAGCGCAACCTATCTCAAAAACGCGCTAAAAGACAACAATCCTTGGCTACCCCTGCAATTACAACAGCAGTCACGACACATGCCTCGACATTAGCCACAACATCTGTCACTTAAGCCCCGGTCAGCCGATATATGGGAACACTTCCAAAGTGTAACAAGTGTAACTACCATCACAAAGGGGTTTGTCGGGTATTGCACTGTAAGAACTGCAACAGGAACGGGCATACTGCCCGCTTCTGCAGGACTCAGGCCCAACACATCGCTTCAATCACCAAAACCGGTGTAAGTCTAGTATGCCACCTATGCGGTGAAACGAGACATTTCAAGGGAGACTGTCCAACTGAGAGGAATGACGGAGGAGCAGGAGGAGCATGACAACCGAACCAGCAGAAGCAGCAAGGAACCTTACTAGGACTTTTGGGGATATTTCAAAAACAAGAACATTTAAGTACCATATGTTTGTAATGTACGTGACATGTTGCTAAGGTTACCGTCTTTTAAAGAGTAGTTAAAATGCTCTCTCGTTCAAACAAATCAAAACACTTATATACATCGAGCGATCATAGAGAAACCTGTTAGGTAGGGGTGGCAAATCGTGCTATCGTTTCGTGTTTTTGTCTGACACGACACGACACGACAAGGTTTTATATAATACGAACACGACACGACATGATGTCGTGTTTTTTTTAACTAACACGAAAACGAACGAATTAAAAAACGACAAACATGACACGACACGAAAAATATAACATATACTAAAAACTAGTTTATTTAATGAATAATTTATCAAATATAACACGACAAACACGATAAACACGAAAAACACGATAAAAAACTGCTAAATCGTGTCAATTTCGTGTCGAATTTTGAACACGGACACGCCACGACATCGTGTTTTTACAGTTAACACGAACACGACACAAAAACGAAATCAAATTTCAATTTTGTCCCAATTTCGTTTCGTTTCGTGTATTTTTGTCGTGTCGTGTTATAAATTGCCACCCCTACTGTTAGGGATCATAATATGAAGTATCATCACTAGCTATCAGAACACATTTACTATCAGTAATAGTTGCTGCAATGCGAATCATCTGCAGTAATAATAACACCGACCAACACAGAACATACTAACAAGAAGCACATGATGCTCTATCTGCTTAACGAATATTTCGTACGAATACAACTTAACACATGTTTTACAAAAAAGATCCGTTGTCGTTATTCGGTTTGGATTGGTTTAATCCTTACCTTCCCAATTGAATGTGCTACGAAAAGACCCTTCACCTAACCCGCTGAATATCGAAACCCTCGTCTCTCGTAAACACAAATCCGACACGGACCTCCGGGTCATCCCTCATTGCGAAACCCCGAAGCACTCACTGGAGGAGCATTATACCTTTCGAAACCTTTTCAAAGTATTCCTAGTAAACCCTTCGAGAATATCACTCGTATAGTAGGTCAAGATCAAGCACGGAGGCTTGGGACGAATGCGGTTAACCTATCACTACTATGGGTATACGTGATAATTGTACATAATTAAGATTCAATGGATGTTGGATGAGTGTTCCCACCCTCTTTCCTGTTCCTTGACTGGTTGTGGACTTGGGGCAGGGTCACCCATCCGACTGTCTTACCAAACTTAATTACATACGAACTATATGCGCGAGTTAATGATAGATGGACCAGGTACGAGTCCTACCATAAACTTCGGGACAAGGCTACCCAGGAGTGCGAGTGGACGTTCTACCATTCGAATGAGTCTAGTCGCGTAAACCAAACCCATATGCTCCCTACCGATCTAATCGACAAACGAGAATCACTAAAGCAGGCCCTATGCAGTGCTTCTAGGAGAAGTCATTACTTATGCCTCAAGACAACTAAAGACGTACGAGGTTGGTTAGGTCACACATGACCTCGAACGAGGAGCATTAGTATTCGCCCTAGAGATCTGGAGGCACTATCTCTACGACACGAAATGTACAATCTTCACTGATCATAAGGACCTAGAAGGCAAGAGCAGCAGGGCACGTTATCCCATGAACCGGATCTGGATGCCGAAGTTAGTGGATTCAGAGATGTCGTCACAAACGAAGCACATGAAACTCGCTACTCTGTTCATCCAGGCTCAGACAAGATGAATCTGGACCTCAAAAAGCGATATCGGTGGCCGAATAGGAAAGCTGACCTCACTATATATGTGGGCGAGTATCTGACTTGTGCCAAGGTCAGGATAGAATCACAGAAGCCTTCGAGTTTCCTACAACAACCAGTGATACCCGAAAGGAAGTGGAAGTAGATAACCATGGATTTCATAACCAAGTTACCACGCACTTCCTACCAATCAAAGAAACCGACAAGATGGAGAAATTGACTAGAACATACATCAAGGAGATTGCACGACTGCATGATGTGTCAATGGCCATTATCTCCGATAGAGACAGTAGGTTCATTTCGCAAATTTGGCAATCACTCCAAAAGTCTCTGGGAACTAGGCCGGATATGAGCACAGCCTACCACCTACAAAACGGCGGGCAGAGCAAAAGAACTGTTCAAACCTTGGACGATATGCTAAGAGCTTGTGTGATTGACTTTGGTAAAGTTTGGGATACCCATTTACCACTTGTCGAATTCTTGTACAATAACAATTATCACACTAGCATCAAGGTTGCACCATTTGAAGCTCTCTATAGCCGCAAGTGCAGATCACCGCTGCACTGGGCTGAAAGGGGAGATACACAGCTAGCAAAGGGGCGAGTCCCTAACAGCACCCTCATTGGCCCTGAAATCATAAGAAAGACTACGGAAAAGATCGTACGAATTCGAGAAAGGCTGAAAGCATCTCAAGAGCGACAAAAGAGCTGCACAGATAAGCGATGCAAACCCTCGGAATTACGGGCTGGTGACCGAGTTCTACTAAAGGTCTCACCATTGAAAGGAATGATATGTTTCGGTAAACGTGGGAAACTAAATCCAAGGTACATCGGGCCATTTGAAATCCTTGCCAGGATTGGCCAAGTGACATACAAACTTCACGAGAGCTTAATAATGTACATCCGACCTTCCACGTGTTTTACTTAAAAAAGTTCTTGTCTGAAGAGACTCTTGTTATTCCTCTTGACGAGATTGAAATCAACGAGAGTCTCCACTTCGTGGAGGAACCTGTAGAAATCATGGATCGAGAGATTAAAAGAACAAAACAAAGTCGCATCCCTAGTGTGAAGGTCCGTTGGAACGTTAAACAAGGACCCGAGTTTACCCAGAAACACGAAAACCAAATGAAATAAAAATACCCACATCTCTTCTCCAACTCTTGAAGTCCCGGTCAAAGTGCTAATTTCGAGACGAAATTCCTTCTAACGGGGGGATGATGTGACAACCGTCACTTTCTGGTCAAGTCAAAGTCAAAGAAAGTCAACAAGTCAAACCGGCCAACTCAATTAACCCTCGTATATTAGGGTTTACATTATGTTTACTATTGTACAACACACCATCCTAATGCAAAGTATCACTTAGAGTTTTCACGTGTTCAGAAAATCTAAACCCTAATCAGGGTAAGTGATGGAACTACTCGATAAAACATTAATACATACCCTACGGGGGCGTATAACACTCATAACAAGGTTTAACGAGGCTTACGAACCTTGCATTTCGAGGCTAAACACTCACAAAGGTCACAAACAAAGTCTCTCTAAATCTCTATCATTCTATCTCTATCTCTATCTCTCCCAAATCTATTTCAACTTTTTATAATCATTCGGGGCATCCCGACCCATAACTTAGTAAAAAACCACTCGAAACGGGAAGATTTCTTGAAAAACAGCCATATAGGGCCGAAACCACTATATGAACCGAAACTAGCTATAAGAACCGAAACTAGCTATAAGAACCGAACCCTAAGGACCGAACCTGCCAAGACCGAAACCTCTTAGGAACCGAAACCCCTCTTAAGAACTGAACCCCTCCTAGAAACCGAACCCTAAGAACCGAAGTTGCTAAAGAGCCGAAGCCGAAGGTCCCTTTCAGACCGAACCATCCTTTCGCTTCTATCAAGTTTCGGGTTCGCTTCCAACTTCAGTTTCAGCTTCGGGACCGAAAGTAAGGTTTGGGTCTTTATGTCTCGGACCGAAGGCGAAGTTCGGGTCCATCTGTTTCGGACCGAACCTTCGGCCAGTTTCGGATTCTTCACCTCCTTTTCCCGGTTTTCGACCCCGATCGCGTTTTAAGCCCGTTTTCGATGATTTTCACGTGAGATTTTCACCCAAACTTATATTTTGACATATAAGACCCTATATATTCATATTTTAGTCACATTTGGGTGGAAACCCTTATCTAAGACTAATATCTTTTGTGCAAGATATTGGTTTTAGTGTTGACTTTCCCATAAAGTAATGACATAAGCTATCTCCCATACCCACCCTATGACAACCTCCAGTCACTATTCATTTCTATCTAGTCAACTATTTTTCCTTTCACACTCTTCTCCAACAAGTCACCTTAATCAAAAGCTGGAAAAATCCTTATCTCTCCTCCCAAAAATATTCATTCTTCTCACCAAAAATCAAACCCGTTTCTCTCTCACTTTCTCTCTTTAAACTCGAGATTTCAGGGCTGTTCTTGAGCATTCTCCTCCAGTCTTGGTAAGTATCTTCATTTTACACTTGAAATAATCTACACTCCTCTACTCAAATCATGAATCTCTTACACAAATATCGCCATATTTGTGCCTAGGATCTTCAATTCTTCAAGCACCTCCCAAGTGTTCTTGACTTGTAAACCTCTCCTTTTCCACATTCATCTCAGGAAATCAATCAAGGTGACTTAATACCACTACATTTTCATGTTTTCTTCGAGTTTTAGGGGGGGGGGGGAATACAAGTTAATACACCAAAAACTTAACTACACTCAAACATCAGCTTTCATCAGGAAAGTTTAGTTCCATTCACGGACTGTTTTGAACATCTTAAACTTTTTAGGTTTCAAAACTGTAGAAGGTGCAAATATTTCAGGTTCATACCTTTCTAATGACTACTTTCACATGTTCATACGATTTTTCTACAATTTATGGTGATTTTTACAAAACTGTCTATCATTACAGAAACAACTTCGAACCAGTCTGTGAAATTGAACATTTTCACACAAGCAAGAGACTTTTAAAAATCATAATAAAAATTATGAATAAACCTGATACATTTTCTAAACTCTCAGTGTTTACAGATTCAGTTTTTGACTTCGTATTATTTTCCTGTGATTTTTCTAAAACAGTGCAGTAAAGTGAAAAGCTAGTTTAATAGCTTCCAATATTTACAACACTTTGTAACATGTTGAGCAAAGTGTATGACAATAAGTTTCTAAATGTTGAATGTATTTCTTGTTAGTTTAACATCATAAACAGAAATTAGTCATTCATGATAAGAGTTTTCATTCACTTTGAACACGTACAATAAACTATAATAGATATAGTTTATGGATTTTACATTTCAAACATACTACATAAGAAAGGGAGTACTTCGACCACATAAAAGGTTTTACATTCAAACCACACGTAAACTCGTTAACATAAGTTGTGAGACAATTCTTCAATTATACTCTTAGAGTACGGGTTAAAATTCCTGTAAGTTATAACCAGAGTCCCTTGTAGGGAGAGCGTGATAATTGTATATAGATCCATATTGGGATTGACACCCCACACTTTGCTGCTAGCTACAGCAGGACCTGCAGGTCTAGGGGTGACAAAAGTCACAACATCTTTACATCTGAAAAACGTTGTAGTAGGTTCATTCAGTTACAGTATGGTTATAACGAATCACATAGGGAGTTAACAACACATATAGTTTACGGGAATTTCTACTTTAAAAAGGAGTTTTATCTATTTAAAACTGCATACATCGTTATAAGTACGAAACACACACATACTCTCGGTCTTGGGATTTAAGAGTACATGACTTTTTATAAGGAAAATATTGGATTTTCTTGGGTACACATTACAATTACAAACACGTTACAAGTACACAACACACACATACATTCGGTCTTGGGATTTAAGACGACATCACTTTTTATAAGGAAAATATTGGATTTTCTTGGGTACACATTACAATTTCAAACACGTTACAAGTACAAAACACACACATACATTCGGTCTTGGGATTTAAGACTACATCACTTTTTATAAGGAAAACATTGGATTTTCTTGAAGTATACATTACATTTACAAACAAAGTTTTTCAAACTCTACATCCAAAAGTTTATAAACTCACCAACTTAATTGTTGACACTTTTTCGTATTCTCAGGAAATCAGTGAAACTGGAAGTCAACAGTTTTTGAGGATGGGACGTTAAGACGTCAAACATTTCATTTTGTCATCATAGTGTAATTGATTTTGAAACATGTAAACTCATACTAAGGTGTAACTTTTTCAATTATATTTATGATGGTTGTATTTGCTTTGGTTACTACTATACTGGTTGTTATGATACTATACATGAAGTCCGCCACCCCCAGACGTTTCCGCCATCCTTGGTTTGGGGGTGTGACAGATTGGTATCAGAGCATTGTTTATAGTGAACTAAGTATATCGAACCACATAAGATATACAAACTATAAATGCATTGGGACTAAAGTCTCTGATTAAACATTTTCAAATAACTATACTTTTAGAAATGAAATGGTTTCTTGTTAAAAAGTATGAGTACATGCATACCTGCGAGTATAGTGTCATATCTAGGTCGATATAAAAATAAAATGAGGAGTTGGACACTACGCGTAGACCTTGGGATATGTAATCAGACTTGGGATGAATATAGCCTGATCAACTATATTTATCCGAAGTGTGACTAATGTATGCCGAGGAATGGTCGAAGTGAGCAACAAGCCTAAAAACTCCCCATACAAGAAAATCGCTAAGAACCAAACATAACATTTAAAGTACTATAGTAGTATTTTGTGATACAATAACTTATGTGAAAACTAAACAGATCCTTGCTAGTAGGTCTACAATCACTAAAGTGGATACACTAAAGTTATATATAACTTAGATATTATAGACTTAGAATCTGTGATCATTGCTTTACTTCCTGTTCCTTGTTTGGTTGTGGTTTTAGAGTATGATCACTTATTCGAAGGTCTATCATATCTTTTGTTATATGTAACTGGTATGCACCATGTCATTATAGAAGTAACTAAGGAGGATCAAACCCCTATAAGTATTTCTAGGAATATAATTATTATATGCCTCTTGCCCCACCCCTATTCTCGCACGGACATCATAGCAAGATTCTACCTACCAGGAGACCCCTACTTTCCGAACTCGGAGAGATAGTGGATGATCAGGAAAAGAGTCGGAAGTGGAGCCAGAGGTCATCAACTCTCTGTACATAGCCAGGGTTCTCGCAAACCGTTTCGACTACATCGGACCTGTTCCCCGTTGGGCAACATTGATCAAGGGGTGGAGTCGCCATCAACGACACCGATCGCCATTTGGAGACCAACGAGGTTGTAATGACCTCAACCATGGGTTGATAGAGCCCTCCCGGTGATGACCCAGCAGATCACGAACATCGAGTTAGGGAGTTGTGCGTTGCTACAGACGCTACCATCTCACAAACTCGAGACTTGGAAAGAGACTGCTATTTCAGAGACCAACTCATTAAGGACCTTATCGCCGCTCGGGCGAAGGCAAATGAGTATCAGGATAGAAACTCGACACTCGAAGAGAGATTGGTCGCAGCCGAACGTAGGTTGGCAGAACTACAGGACGCATCGACTTTGTTTCAAGCACCACAAGGGACGGATCATCACGAGTAGAGTTCATACTAATCACAAGACCTTATAGATTGGGTTATGAGTATGCGTTGATGGTACTCTCCTCCATGTGTAGGCTTGACCCTGCAATTTAGTGATTACACTAGTCGAGGGATTTATTTGCGGTCCGAACTTTTCCTTGCAATGTTGTGGTGTAGACCTGCATCAGGCACAAAATCTTCTTTAAAAACTAAATATACTAGAATCATACTAATGAAGTGGGCATGCGTATTATTTCATTGGGAACAATACTACTAAAAAAAAAATCCATAAGTCTAGTATATATAAACTCTCATTATGAATTGTTTTCAGAACACCGTGAAAAATCGGAACACGGTACACTTAGAACTAAGATAAACTTAGTTAGATAACTCAAGACGTATAAACCCTTAATCAAGACTCATTTTCATCTCACCTTTTAATCATCATGGTTGAAAGGTGCCTTTTTCCGTGGACCTATTGGGTGCGATCATACCAGCACTAATGCACCAGATCCTAATAGAACTCCTCAGCTAATTGTGTTTGGGCAAAGATAATCCTAGGATGGGTAAAACTTAACATTAGTACAACACCTGCTTCTACCCATTAACATAACTCCATCACAAGAATGTTTAGCAGGAACATCGAGAATAGTTCAGTAAAGTGCGAAGTTTATATATGTTTATATAAATTGTAAGGATATAAGTAGAGATGATCATACCCACTCACAAAATCGTTTCTCACCATGCAATAGAGTTATGTATTCACAAGGAGGTAACCAGCCAACTAGCAAGGCACAAATCTTGCAAATAGACTTTGCCACTTTTCAAGCTGCGGTCACAGCAGCCGTGACAGCCGTCATGGCGCAACTCAATGCTAACAACGCCAGCGGAGACGAAGGCGGTGTCGGCAATACTAACTACAGTAACAGTCAAGAACACCAGTGGGTGTCTACCAACGAAGGTGCCTCAGACCGCAAATACTGTGTATATACTGTGTATTGTGATATCCTACTTATTGTCTTTGTGATATATATGTTGTGTATTATATTGAGTTGCCGAGTTGAGGGACCGGAGGGTCCAGTTGAGTTGTGGGACCAGAGGGTCCCACTGAGACACATTGAGCGGAGGGTCTTATCTGAGTATATCCATGAGAGGCTAATGAGATATGTGTGGTATTATGGGGAACTCACTAAGCTTTGTGCTTATCGTGTTATGTGTTATGTGTTTCAGGTACTTCTTAGGATCACGGGAAGGCACCGGCTTGATTGTACACACATCAGAGATTGAGTTATGTTTTGAGAGGATCCTGGAGTTGTTATATATACAGTTTTTGGATATGTGTTTGATGATTTGATATTGTGACACTTTTGAGATTTTTGGATTGAGGAAAATGTTTTTTTAAATTGAAAATTTGGGTTTGAAAATTTACGTTGTTACAAGTTGGTATCAGAGCCTTGGTTTGAGGGATTCGGATGCACCTTTGGATATGTCTGAACTCAAAACTAAGGATTTGAGAAAGATTTTCAAAAGAAATGCATTTTTCTAAAATAAGAGTTTTAAGAGAAATCGAGATAGAGCAGTGTGTACAATCAGCCAGAGCCCGAACGGAGATTTCCCAAAATACCCTTAGTTATTTGTGTTATGAGATATTTATAGGGTGTTAGTGATGCATGCTAGAGGATAGGCTGGGTATTTCATATCCTAGGGGTAGGGTTGCCTTATTTGTGATGCCTTAGCTTAGGAGTCGTTGCTATCTATTATGTGCTTTGAGTATGTGCTGAGTGAGAGAATCGAGCAGGATCACTTAGAGGGAGAATTCTGAGTCAAGGGATAATCTAGAGGAGATATATAGATGAGTGGCGAGGTGTCTACTAAGAGAGTAGTCTGATATTCATGAGAAATAGAGTACTTGTGAATAAGAATCCTAGGAGGAGGACTTGGGGTGACTACAGGCCCGGTGTGGAAGGTAGTATTGGGCCCGTACTACTGAAAGCACCAGATCTGTATGCAACCCAAGTAAGAATCCTTAGGAAACTAAGGAACAAGTAGGGATGAGTGATCGAGTGTGAGTATGCTCGAGCGAGTCTCTGATGATTTTTGTGTTGTGTTTCAAAGACATCATGGTGAGTACACGCCACCACCCTGGAGGCAGTGGGACTAGTGATGATGAGATTCACAGGATGATTCATGAGGAGGTGGCCGCTACTATTCGAGCGGAGATTCCTGAGATGTTTGGGTCTATTAAGACCACTTTGATTGAGAAGTTTGACGAGCGATACGCTGCTGTCTCTGAGGCTGCTGCTGCTGCAGCCACTGCAGCTGTCGCCGCTACTAGGCCATAGGAAGGTGACTCGTTGTTGTTCCCGGAGTTCAGCAACATGAAGCCACCAGAGTTTGATGGGACACAGGATCCGATTGCTGCGATGAGATGGATCTCTGATATCGAGGGATGTTTTTACACATGTTCATGCCCAGATCACTTGAGAGTTCGGTTTGCGCTGAACCAGCTTCGCTTGGGAGCGAAGGACTGGTGGAAGTTTGTGACCGCCAGCTTTACCTCTGCAGATCTTGCTGCAGTGACATGGGAGAGATTTGTTCTGATGTTCCGAGACGAGTATGTTCCCCCGGTGGAGAGGGAACGATTGGCACAAGAGTTTCTGTCTCTCAAACAGAAAACAGAGTCAGTGAATGAGATTTCGACGATGTTTCACGAGAGGGCGATGTTTTGCCCTGAGCACGTGTCCACTGAGTAGGCACGTGTCAGCTGATATTTGAGCATACTGAGGAGGGATATACAAGAGTTCGTGGCGAACTCATCATACAGGACATTGGCTGAGTTCCAGGCCAATGCCAGGAGGAGGGAGATTAAGCTTGAGCTGCAAACCAGGGAAGAGGAGGAGTCCTGGGGTAGGGACCGGAGACCAGTGCAGTCGCAGCCGGTGACGAAGAGGGCTAATATGACAATCCGATATTTCAAGTCAACGTAATGTTCAAAAGTCAAATATTATAAGCTATTTTAGAATCAATAAAAATAGCATCAAAAATGAAGTGTTCTAAAGTCTCAATTGGGATACATAAAATGTTAGATATCGTTTCAAGGTTTTCAGAAATATAAAGAACACCCAAATCCGAGTTATAACGAAGAAGTTATGACCAACCGAAAATCCGCGACCCAACCGGTAAAACACTGTTAAGCGTAAAAAGTGAAATTTCAATAAAATACTTTTAGCATTAAGTATTTAAACGAAAGTCGTAGATAATAACAAACCGTGAGCATACATAAAAAGAACGTCCAAATCTGACTTCGTATGAGGAAATTATGATTTTTCTAAGTTTTAGAACAACAGTAGACAGCTAAAAATTCGAAATAAAGATCGAACGATTTTTAGCCAACGCAACCTAAACGAGAATTGAAGATCTCGACATTAGTAGTACAACAGTAAAAAGACAGACGAAAACGGACATCGGATGAAGACGTTATGAATTTTTAACGAATTTATCCTGTCCCGGCCTATTAAACAAAATATAATTAAAAATAAAGTCAAAATTTGCCGACGGAGTCTAAATGAAAGTTGTAGAGTATATTCTCACCTACGCGTGGATATAAAGAACGTTGAAAACGGAGCTTGAATGCGAAAGTTACAGATTTTCAAAGATTTGGGCACACACTTCGAGGCTTATCCGAAGGATTACGCCCCGCGTACGTCGGAGTACACCCAGCGTACCCAATGCACGACCTCGGATCGGCCACGTTGTCCCTACACCCTCTACTACCGTCCCATCCGAAGACCGGCGACCGGAGACGTCATCGCTGACGTATGCCCCGAGTACGAGGGTACGCCCAGCGTACGAGGTACGTCACGCGTACTTCGGAGTACGCCCATCGTACGAAGCCTGGCAGCCCTCCTATAAATAGCATGCGAGACTTCCGACTTTTACTTGCTCATTTACCATCTTCTCTCCCAAACTTCATACTTCTACCCTACCGAAACTATCCCGACACCCCGGTTTCATATCCAAGTCCCGACAAAGGTCCGAAGCTCCGAGATTCCCGAGGAATATACCACTTTCCGGTCGAAGTACTGCCTGAGAAAATCTCGTTTTCTTCAAATGACCACACTTTCCAGGTGAGTTCGTACCCCTACATTTTCACGTCTTTTTCATGTTTTAGGGTGGGGGGGGGGGGGAATACAAGTGAAACACGAGATAAAACTTATGTTAAAATACACATCATTACATATGGTTTCCAAAACTTTGCCTACGTTTTGTTCATAAATGTTAAACAAGCATTAATACCAACGTTACACTTTACATGCAAAGTTGGTATTACATCGAGTTTTTATCACCAAATGGAACACACTTTTGAAAACTATAATGGGTATAGTTTACGAGTTATTCATGACATCTTTACAAAAATGCTGTAAAAAGGAAACACTTTCATTTACAAGAAATGTGGACTTTTCATTTCCGTAAATCTATTGATACTAAGTTTTGTGAGACATCTGGCCTCACCGTACTCTCAAGTACGCATTTCAATGTCCTGTATTATAAACCATAACCTCTTGTAGGGAGAGCGTGATACTTGTGTATAGATCTATACGGGATTGACAATCCCACACCTAAACTGTTAGCTACCGTTAGACCGGCAGGTCTGGGGTGACAAACGTCATAACACTGCAATGCCTGAAGAATGTTGTTACAGGCAGTCTGGGTCAATAGCATGGTTATAAAACTCACATGGAGTATCGAAATATTTTTGATTTACGAGACTCTTAAATGCATTCAGTAATTACATTATATATGTATAAATCCACTTTCACCATTTTAGCATGAAAGATACTATTGCATTCCAGCCTTTGGAACTTTTTCAAACTATCACACATACATAGAAAATATTGGATTTTCTGGAAAACACGTTCAGTTAGTACAAAAACGCTTATGAACTCACCAACTTAATTGTTGACACTTTTTCAAAACTAATTGTATTTCTCAGGGAATCAGTAATACAGGTAAACATCAGCTTTTGGAGAAGGAACGCTAAGGCGTCAATTATCAAAACATTTTAAATCATCATATTTGTAATATTCTTTTGAAACATGTATCACATGCAACAATGTAATTTTTAAATTATATTTATGATGGTTGTGTTTACTTTCTTTACGAATATTCAACTGTTATGATACTACGTGAAGTCACCCACCCCCGAATGTTTCCGCCATTCTAGTTTGGGGGTGTGACAGATTGGTATCAGAGCATTGTTTATAGTGAACTAAGTATATCGAACCACATAAGATATACAAACTATAAATGCAAAGGGACTAAAATCCACTGACAAAACGTTTTCACAAACTATACTTTTAAGAAAATGAAATGCTAGTTTTATAAAAGTATAAAGTACATGCATGCATCGGTCTAGTATCATAGCCAAAATTTTACAAAAGTATTAAGGCAAGTTGTGAAGTTACGATTAGGCCTCGGGGTATGTAATCATATCGAGAATAAATATAGCCTGATCAACTATATTTATCCTAGATGTGACCAACGTATGTCGGGGAATGGTCGTAGTGAGCAACAAGTCAAAAAAAAAAATTACCAAATAAAATTCTAGAATCGAAATTACAAATTTGAAATACTATAGGAGTATTTTGTAAAACTAAAAGAACTGTTAAAATCATGTGAACCTCGATATTTAGTTAGAAATAGGAATCGTCAAATAAATAAAAATTATACTTATAAAAAAAATTTACCTTTTACTCCCAAGTTTTTTATATAATTCTCTTGCCTCTATTCTCGACCAGACAAAATGGCAGGATTTCACATTCCCGGGGATCCCTACTACCCCAACCAGGGTAATGGAGGCTGGATTGAGGAGGACCCAGAGGAAGATCCCAAAGAGATTCCCGAGGAAGAGCCAGAGGAGGATTCAGAAGAGGATCCCGAGGAAGACCCAGACGAAGAGTCAGGAGAGGAAGGAGATGGTGGAAGCACCGACTCGGAACCCGAGATCTACAATCCTCCCCGAGGAGCAGCAAATCCCCGAAGGAACTTTCAGGGCCCGGCGCCCCGCTGGACTGTGGACCTGAAACGATGGAGCAAGGAACAAGGACAACGACCACCTTACGGCATGGGACGAGGCTTTTATAACCTCAGCAACGGGGGTTCGGCTGACAGGGCACTCCCTGTCATGGTTCGTCGCATTGCCAACCAAGACGAGCAAGCAAGAGTGAATGCCAGCCAACTCTTGGACATTAGGGCCACCGCTACTGTCACTGCGGTACGTCTTTGTTGTCTGGACGAAGAACATGAGTGAACAATAGAGCACACCTTTTCCCTTCCAAAGGACATTACTGCTGCTAGAGCCGAAGTGAGGGAGTTCCGTAAAAGCCAAGCCGCAATGGAGAGGCGCATCATCGAGGCTAAACGTCAAGTAGCCCGAGCCCAGACTTCCACAGCCACATACCATGGTCCGCAGCGTGCCACCCGCTCGGAGTAGAGCACGTACTTCTGGCACTATGTATATACTTATCGACTAAGTGTTAGTGTTACTCTTTCTTTTTAAATGTAAACCCGACGGATTGTGAGTGCACAATTCCGGGGTCCGAATGCTGTCAAAATTTTTCCGCTTTCATTGATGTACCCTAGACCTATGTAAGGTCAAATTTTCCTGATCGTTGTATCAAATATTAATATCAATGAGATTGACACGCATTTATTATTTCTAAGAGTATTCCATTTAAGTTCTTAAAATACTAAGGAAATCATACACTTATTATTGTGAGTTCCCATTAACTTACAAAATTCGGTAATGTTCAGAACGGAAAACATATAATACTTTCCATAATCATTTCTGAAGACTTATCAAGAATTCGTCTCTTAACTTATGGCAGAATCATGCCGCCAAGAAGGAATCCCCGACGCTTCAATACTACAGGAACACCAACACCACCTCCACCACCACCTCCATCGATGGATGCTGCTACTTTTCAGGCTGCTGTAACGGCTGCCGTAACCGCAACAATGGCACAAATGAGTAACAACGGATCAGGAGGAGGAATAAATAACTCTACTAATGGCCAAAACCAGGGTCGTTCCGGGGAATGTAGTTACAAGGACTTCTCCAATAGCAAACCCATCCCCTTTAATGGAACCGGGGGAGTAATGGCTCTATCCCAATGGATAGAGAAAACGGAAGCCGTGTTCCAGATATGCTCATGCCCCGAAGTGAGCAAAGTAAAATTTGCCGCCTGTACTTTCTCCGAACGAGCCCTAACGTGGTGGAATGGCCACGTCAAGTCACTAACTCTGGTGGTGGCAAACTCCATGGGTTGGGAGAACCTGAAGCAAATGCTACTGCGAGAGTACTAACCAAGGGGCGAGATTCAGAAGCTCGAACAGGAGCTTTGGGGCCTGACTATGGTGGGCTCGGACATCACAACCTATACGAATAGGTTCAGTGACTTGACGATACTTTGCCCAGGGATGATGGCCCTAGAAAGCAAGAAGGTGGAAAGGTGTAACGATGTAAATTTTCAAACAATTTTTCATTTTTCAAACAACAAGATTATCATTTAAACATTCTCAAATCTCATGTTCAACAATTGTCATCAAACAAAACATATCCCAAGATCACAAATAAAATCCTCGGTCTGTGTGTACGGATCATGTCGGCGCCTTCCCGCGATCGTCACTAGTACATGAACACATAACACATAACACTGTAAGAATAAATGCTTAGTGAGTTCCCCAAAATACCACATATAACACATATTAGCCACTCGAGGCTATAACTCTGTGGGCCCTCTGGCCCTAACTCTGTGGACCCTCTGGTCCTAACTCTATGGACCTTCCGGTCCTAACTCTGTAAACTCTGGAATACGCACAACATAAATCACATAGAAATAATGCAGTGCAACACATCACATACATAACATACAAGATACTCTGCCACACAACTCTAATTACCACTCATGGTAAAGTATAGTGAGAAGACTCACCTCGGGTAACTCGGTAAATCTCGAACTCGGAAATACTGATCTAGCCTCCGCCTAATCACATAAAATAATTGCTCTAATCAATACGACTCCCAAAGGCTAGGCTATTCCCTCTCTAAGTTCTCTCAGGAGGGTAAAAGACCATTTTACCCCTCCAATGGCTCAAAAGTCCAAACATTGACTGGACCCTAAAGTCAACGAAAGTCAATGGTCAACTTTGACCAGACTCGTCGAGTGCACATAGGTGACTCGGCGAGTCCAAGCATGTCCTCTGGGTCTATCTAAACCTCACTCGACTCGCCGAGCGAACCTTCCACTCGACGAGTCACCACTGGTCATGAATCGCGGGTCAACCCGACTCGACTCGTCGAGTCCCCTTATGGACTCGGCGAGTTCCTTCCATGGCAACACTCAAGCGACCTTCTGAGGTCAGGTCTGCTTCACCAACTAGTAGATCTAACCTTCTAGCACTCAAAAGTCACGTAAAGGTTCGAACTTTACGCCCATGCATCACACTATCATCTCTATATGCCAAAATAACCCTTAATATAATAACCTAGGCCCCAAAACTCATAAAGGATTGCATAAAGCTGAAGAATAGGGACTCTCTGGACCTCTCAAGGTACAGATATGATAATATTGTCACCAGGGGACATCACACACACTAGATCTCTTACCAAAGTGAAGAGATGAAACCCTAGATTCATGAAATCTATTACTCAAATGAAGATAGACATGAATCCTTACCTCCCACAGCAGCTCTGAACGAAATGATGGAAGATTTGAGTCCCACAAGTCAGCCTAGCTCGAAATCCTTCCTTCCCTTTGCTAAAACACACCAAAGAATGATGTATTAGCCCTCCTCTTGTACTACAAGCTTTCTCTATGCTCTCTAAGGTTTCTCAGGGGAAGGTGGCCGCAATTGAGGCTATAAATGCCTTTAAATAGGTCCCAAACCCGGGAAATTAGGGTTTCTCTGCCCAACACCTACTCGGCGAGTCCCTCCTCTGACTCGTCGAGTCCCTCCTCTGACTCGTCGAGTCCATTCATTAAATCCACGCGACAATCTCGACTCGACTCGGCGAGTCGGTCCCTCAACTCGTCGAGTCCCTCCTTAAATCTCAAGATTAACATACACAATAATGTCCCTGAAAATCCGGATGTTACAATTCTCCCCCACTTGAATTAGATTTCGCCCTCGAAATCGCTCCTCCACAACATATAGATCTAATCCAATAACCAAACAGCACCAGCGAAAGGGTCTCATACCACACAACTATCTTCCTCTCTGGACACCTGAATCCAAATAGGAACTCCTCCCTGGAAAAGGACAGACCCATCTGCCACTACGCTACCCCTTCTGACTCTCCAGAATCTAGAACTCTAGTAGCCTGACACACAGCCAGACCGCCCTCTCCAGATGTCACCACGTATTTCGCTCCTCGAATAACAAACCCCGATAGCTCATTGCCCCTCTGATTCTCTAGTGGGGACCGATAAAACAAGTCTATGCCTAAAACTGGCTACCGCTTACTTGTCCTAGACATGATAAACAATCCAGATCATATACCAAGGAACGGAAGGATCACATCACACCAGGGACTCATCTACTATACTGCAATCACGACTCCTCTGAACAACGAACCCTCAACACCCTGTCCTCAGACACGAACAATGACCATGCTTGTTCGGAAGCGTCCTCCGACATCTGACAAGCATAAACCTTAGATCCCTTCTCAATATCCCTTTCAAGACTGAGCGCCGGGTCATCTCCCGACCCAGCAATTTAACCTCCAAAGGTTACCCATTGAAGTTCGGTTATCAATGCAACTATCTCGGCTCTGTGTGACACACGAGTCACGAAGTTCGCTTCACCTCAAGCAAGTACGGAATTCGACTCGCTCTCGCCCTCTGCCATCTACTACTTATTAGTTCCATGTGTTTCGCGGTTTTCTCATACCAACGAATTGACCCACTCCGGTCTAAGACACCAGATGGAACAATACCCCCTTCCAAATGAAGTGCATCTCTGAATCTGGAATCTCATTCCGTCTACTCAATACACCACTAGAACCGAACTCAACTCAAGAGTCTGATCCGGCACAGAATTGGAACCACTCGTCCCAACGAACCACTCAACTCATGACTCATGACCCGCAACTCATGCGTTCCTCACTTATCCACTTCCCTTTGGTTGCGACAACCATTACTCAATTTTAGAATATAACGACTCCTGACAAATATGGAGACCCCAGTCTCGCCCCTGGTTCGACCACCAGGCTCCCACAAAATCAAATATTAGGGCTACCCAAGCCCAAAACTCTTCTGCGCCACGCTATGATCAGAGAGCACTTCGTCACAACATTCTCTTGCTGACTAGTGGGTACCACGGCTCCCCGCAGTATCACAACGACCTCTCACTGAACAGTGAGTACTACGGCTCCCCGCAGCATCACCACAACCCCTCACTAAATAGTGAGTACTACGGCTCCCCCGTAGCATCACTGCAACCTCTCACTAAATAGTGAGTACTACGGCTCCCCATAGCATCACCGCAACCTCTCACTGAATAGTGAGTAGTACGGCTCCCCGTAGCATCACCGCAACCTCTCACTGAATAGTGAGTACTACGGCTCCCCATAGCATCACCGCAACCTCTCACTGAATAGTGAGTACTACGGCTCCCCATAGCATCACCCCAACCTCTCACTGAATAGTGAGTACTACGGCTCCCCGTAGCATCACCGCAACCTCTCACTGAATAGTGAGTACTACGGCTCCCCGCAGTATCACAACACCCTCTCGTTGACTGGCAATTACTGTGACTTCCCGCAGTATCACCGCACTCTCTCGCACTAACTCATGGATGCTACAGCTCTCTGTAGTCTTACCGTGCTTTCTCTTACCACTCCACGATCTCATCCTCAAGTCGACGCCATCCTGTGTTCACTCACTCATGCTCCGCGGCTGAGCGTAGATAGGTACACACACCCATCCCGGCTATGCATCACTACTTCGGACGACCACCACCGTGACAAAACTTATTTTTCTCACTGCTATTCACATTCTCAGATAATCCCGTTTGGTGTCAATTAGCTGAAGGGCCCCCACCAGAACCATAGACACTTATACACCACTCAACATCTCATAACTCAAGTCTCGAAATAATCCAAAACTTATAACATTAAACTCGGATACCTCGGAATACTCCATCTCCCAAACTGAAACACGGAGAAATCGCCAACGGCTCAGAACACGAAAATAACCCTCCGAAACTCTTTCCTCTATTGCTCAAAGACAAGCAAGATTACGCATGCCGTCCCGGAAATTGGCTGCCTGATCATCTCTTACCCTTTCCAAAGGGCATAGAATAGTCCATTCATCGAACCAAAATCTCCCAACTACCGAAGTATCCCTGTGAACCAACCACCTCGAAAAATTCTTATCTGCCACAAGGCCTCTGACCAACGGCCACCTGCCGTGCAGACACTCATCCTTTCTTGAACGCAGACAACATGCATTAACTCCCTCTGCAACTCACCTCGACCACCGATAACCCTGATCTCGGGAATCCACACCGCATGTCTCTATATCCAGTTCTCTAACCACTCTTGAACAAACCTCTGATCTCCTCAAAAAGTACCCGGTTCTCCCCCACTCAAGGTTCGAACCATCACCAATTGGTTCACCAACAATCTATCCCACAGACTGTTTTTACCAGTAACATCGCACCTACTCTTGGAAGGTGATACACTATGCTCGATGATCTCCCCGATGAAGATCAAACAACTCCAAATACCCCGAATCTCAGATGGAATCCTCAGAAACGTCTCATCATGACTGCGTCTAGTCATTCAGAATCTCGCACCATCCCACTACCGGACATCTCAACTGTCCAGTAGTAACCCTGACTCTCTGTCTGAAAATAATGAACTAACATACTCCTCATCCTCGACTCCTCAAATGACGCCTCATCACGTGAATTATCATAAGAGCAGAGACCTCATTTCCATACTCGATACCCATCATAGACACTAAGAGCCACCGCTCCGATATACTCCTCTTGACCGTCCGTTGCTGCAGCTAACACATACCCTACTATGCTCAAATAGGGTGTATCCTGGTCCTTGACCGTCTCAGTTCCCACTGACAACCTGCTCCTGCTATATCCTTACCTCGCGGCAGACATACTACCCCAGATACTCCGATGAAAGATCGTAACCAAAGCCACCCTACAGGGCTCACCCCCAACCTCGGAAACCGAATATCTCAATACCTCTCCTGCTTCCCACTGGAACAGAAATAGCACAGCTCAGGTCACAAAAAATGACATTTCCACTATCGGCCGGTCGCTCAGCCCAGACCGTATTCTCCTATAACGCACCATCCCTAATCATCCCTGAGTCTTGCGACTCCAACTAGCTTCTCACCAACCATTCCTCAGAGCTAACTCGATTTCCCTTTCAAGGGATGCTCTACTAAAATTCGTTCATCATGGCCCTCTGGCCCCATACTCTTTCACATCTGATCTCAGACTGACCAATCACAACAGAATAACTAGCAGAACTAGTAACACTAATCGCCACGGGTCATGGTACTCGAACCATGTGGCCACCTCTCGATCTGCTATGAATCATGGTACCCGAACCATGTTTTCTCTTCTCATTTCGCTACAATCATGGTACTCGAACCATGTTCTCTCTTCTCAGTCTGCTATGGATCATGGTACTCGAACCATGACATCACCTCTCGATCTGCTACAATTCATGGTACTCGAACCATGAAATCACCTCTCGATCTACTACAAATAATGGTACTCGAACCATGAAATCACCTCTCGATCTGCTACAAATCATGGTACTTGAACCATGAAATCACCTCTCGATCTGCTACAAATCATGGTACTCGAACCATGAAATCACTTCTCGATCTGCTACTTATCATGGTACTCGAACCATGAAATCACCTCTCGATCTGCTACAAATCATGGTACTCAAACCATGAAATCACCTCTCGATCTGCTACAAATCATGGTACTCGAACCATGAAATCACCTCTCGATCTGCTACAAATCATGGTACTCGAACCATGAAATCACCTCTCGATCTGCTACTTATCATGGTACTCGAACCATGAAATCACCTCTCGATCTGCTACTTACCATGGTACTCGAACCATGAAATCACCTCTCGATCTGCTACAAATCATGGTACTCGAACCATGAAATCACCTCTCGTTCTGCTACTTAAAATCTCCGGAATGTTCCCTGTATCGAGTATGGGTCCTCTGCTTTTAGTAGTACGGGCCCATACTACCTGCCACATCTACCCATACTTTCTGCACGGACCATCCCAGAGTTCCTAAGTAGCTGCTCAACCTTCTCGATCACCAATCCTGTCACGTGTGTTCGCTCCTCTGTGAAATGCTCTACTCTGTCAGCGTACTCTTCTAACTAGGGTCACCCTTTCCTAGGCTCTTCCTAGGTTCTCACACTTCTCCGCCATCAGCTGCTAAAGAACTCCTTATGATGCCAGCCATCTACCTCCTGAATATCGTCATATTCACATAGTAGGTGACTCCCATCATCAAGAGTTCCACAAAGCACGAAGCAAGCAGCATTCGGGCATCGTCATACTCAAAGGATATCACCGAACTCAAGCAACTTTACCCTACACGGGCATCTGACTACTCTCTCAGTAGACTCCTCAAATGCTCATCTAGGTATCTCGCCTAGATTACTCCTCTACTCAGATCCCTCTCTAAAAGGATTCCTGCTGGATACTCATACTCGAAGGCACATCACATATAACATCAACTCCTAGGCTAAGGCATCACAAATCAGGCCACTCTAGTCCTAAAATATGAAATACCTAGCCTATCTCTAGCATGTATAGTATATCACATAATATCTCATAACACATAATGTAAGGGTATTTTGGGAAATCACCGTTCGAGCGTTGGCTGACCGTACACACTGCTCTGTTCTGCTCGTCTCAAAACCTTTTACTCTTTTTAGAAAAATTGTTCTATTGCGAAAAATTCCTCAAATCCTCAGTTTGAGTTCAGATACGCCCGAAGGTGCGTCTGAATCCCTCAAACCAAGGCTCTAATAGCAACTTGTAACGACGTAAATTTTGAAACAATTTTTCATTTTTCAAACAACATGATTATCATTTAAACATTCTCAAATCTCATGTTCAACAATTGTCATCAAATAAAACATATCCCAAGATCACAAATAAAATCCTCAGTTTGTGTGTACGGATCATGCCGGCGCCTTCCCGCGATCGTCACTAGTACCTGAACACATAACACATAACACTATAAGCATAAATGCTTAGTGAGTTCCCCAAAATACCACATATAACACATATTAGACACTTGAGGCTATAACTATGTGGGCCCTCTGGCCCTAACTCTGTGGACCCTCTGGTCCTAACTCTATGGACCTTCCGGTCCTAACTCTGTAAACTCTGGAATACGCACAACATAAATCACATAGAAATAATGCAGTGCAACACATCACATACATAGCATACAAGATACTCTGCCACATAACTCTAATTACCACTCATGGTAAAGTATAGTGAGAAGACTCACCTCGGGTAACTCGGTAAATCTCGAACTCGGAAATACTGATCTAGCCTCCGCCTAATCACATAAAATAATTACTCTAATCAATACGACTCCCAAAGGTTAGGCTATTCCCTCTCTAAGTTCTCTCAGGAGGGTAAAAGACCATTTTACCCCTCCAATGGCTCAAAAGTCCAAACATTGACTGGACCCTAAAAGTCAACGGTCAACTTTGACCAGACTCGTCGAGTGCACATAGGTGACTCGGCGAGTCCAAGCATGTCCTCTGTGTCTATCTAAACCTCACTTGACTCGCCAAGCGAACCTTCCACTCGACGAGTCACCACTGGTCATGAATCGCGGGTCAACCCGACTCGACTCGTCGAGTCCCCTTATGGACTCGGCGAGTTCCTTCCATGACAACACTCAAGCGACCTTCTGAGGTCAGGTCTGCTTCACCAACTAGTAGATCTAACCTTCTAGCACTCAAAAGTCACGTAAAGGTTCGAACTTTACGCCCATGCATCACACTATCATCTCTATATGCCAAAATAACCCTTAATATAATAACCTAGGCCCCAAAACTCATAAAGGATTGCATAAAGGTGAAGAATAGGGACTCTCTGGACCTCTCAAGGTCCAGATATGATAATATTGTCACCAGGGGACATCCCACACACTAGATCTCTTACCAAAGTGAAGAGATGAAACCCTAGATTCATGAAATCTATTACTCAAATGAAGATAGACATGAATCCTTACCTCCCACAGCAGCTCTGAACGAAATGATGGAAGATTTGAGTCCCACAAGTCAGCCTAGCTCGAAATCCTTCCTTCCCTTTGCTAAAACACACCAAAGAATGATGTATTAGCCCTCCTTTTGCACTACAAGCTTTCTCTCTGCTCTCTAGGGTTTCTCAGGGGAAGGTGGCCGCAATTGAGGCTTTAAATGCCTTTAAATAGGTCCCAAACCCGGGAAATTAGGGTTTTTCTGCCCAGCACCTACTCGGCGAGTCCCTCATCTGACTCGTCGAGTCCATTCATTAAATCCACGCGGCAATCTCGACTCGACTCGGCGAGTCGGTCCCTCAACTCGTCGAGTCCCTCCTAAAATCTCAAGATTAACATACACAATAATGTCCCTGAAAATCCGGATGTTACAAAAGGTATATCTGGGGGCTGTCGCCCCATCTTCGAGGAAGTGTGCTAGCTTCCAAACCCACGACATTCGACAATGCCAAACAACTGGTACAGTCCCTCGTTGATCATGGGGTCTGCCAAGATGTCACGACCGTCGTCCCAGAACCAACCAAAGGAAGCAACAACAATAACAGCAATGCCAACAACAACAACAACAACAAGTTTTGGAACAAGAGGAAAGATTAAACTTCGCAAGAACCTTCAATGAAACAAATAGTGGCGGTCCATGCCGCTACTGCCCCCACTGCTGTCCCTGTTACCCCTACACCAGTAAAACAATATGCTGGGAACCTACCAAAGTGTAACAAAATGCAATTACCATCACAACGGAAATTGTCAGGAGATGCACTGTAAAAACTGCGACAGGAAAGGGCACACTGCCCGTTTCTGTAAGGCACCGGCACGACCAATCACCCAAGTTCCTGGTGCTGGAGTGAGCCAGGCATGTTATGAGTGTGGGGAAACTGGGCACTACAAGAGGGATTGCCCTAAGGCAAAGAATGCTGGTGGCGTAGGAAGAGTGCTGGCAATAGGACAAAACGAAGCAATAGCCAATCCCACAGTGGTTACGGGTACGTTTCTCCTCAACAACATTTATGCATGCATACTCTATGAGTGTGGTGCGGAGAGAAGTTTCGTAAGTGATAAATTCAAACACTTACTTAATCAAAAACCCAAGCCCTCAATAAGATATTTATAGTAGAAACTACAAACGGTAAAACAGAAAGCAGAAACGATTTGTATGTAGGCTGCACACTAGCTCTAAATGAACACTTTTTCCAAATCGATCTAATGCCGATCACCATAAGAAGCTTTGATGTCATCATCAGTATGGACTGGTTAAGCCTTCACCATGCCGATATACTGTGTCACGAAAGGGCCGTTCGCCTTAATATTCCAAGTGGCGAAACTCTTGTCATCTATGTGTTGGGTTTTGAGCATTCTAACACTCCTATGGTGTACATGCAACCCTATAAACCTTCGATCTATGTTTTCTCTATTATACATGCAAATATTAACTATTCCAAGGTTTCATCCTAACTAGCATATTATGAAGTACCTATACTACAAATTTCTAGTTAGATGACATACCTTTTGATGTAGCTTGATGTCTTCAAGCTTTAAGAGCTTAGCCCCAATAGTGTGGAAGCCTCAAATGGAATCACAAATCACCAAAAAACATTGGAAGAACTTGAGAGAATATGTATGCACACTAAAATCGGCCCACCCTTATTTTCACACACTTGTGTCAATTTTGTGAGCCAAGGACCCCTTTATATATTATGGAGAATTAGGGTTACATCCATGTAAACCCTAATACCCATGACCTTTCATTTACATAGGATCTATGGGTTAAAAGCTCCATGGACCATCCATGAAAGCTTAGCCCAACCTAAATGAACTTGGCCCATTCCATATATATAAGAGTCCATATTTAATTAGTTCTTTTTGATCACTTAATTAATTCTAAATTAATTCTTGATCAATACTAATTAAATAATATGATTAATATATTAGAACTTATAATATATTAATATAAATCATAAATATGCAATTCTCAAAAGACTATCCATATAAATTGTGCCGGTGAAGTGCAACCCAAATGGACCATGCCGGGTCGGGTCAAGTACATACCAAATATAGTTATGGACTTAGACATTAATCCAACAGTCTCCCACTTGGATAAGTCTAAAACTATTATTGAGTATGACTTCAAAACCTAACTGGAAATCGTAGCTCTTAAAGCCGCTGTCGAACTCTGACCTTGTCAATGACTTGTCCATTAGATAAGGGATCATATATTCCTCCATTCTAGATATCATATGGACTGAGACATGGATTATAATCATTCTCTCTGTCCATTTGTTGTTTCCCGATTTTCGATTTATGATGACTGACTGATTGAACAAATCAAATCAGTCCAGGCTTGGCCAAGCACTCACATGTGTCATCGCTAAATCATCGAGGGTCCCACAGATATCGCTTTTATCCCGAAGGTAAAAGGAATGGATAAACTTCGACTCATATGGCTTGTTCTACTACTTGTTGAATCATACACAAAGGCACATTTTATAACATCGAGTTACCAAATGCGTTTTCGTGCAATCAATGTATAACCAACTCATAGTAACAACTCATATCTCTAGGTTTGAAGAATATAAGATATTATCGTCTCATGATCACTCGTGATAAAATCCATGAAGTGATTCAAATGAGCGCGGGTTGAATCCAATACTCAGAACTTATGAGCACTCATGAGTGTTGTAGCACCACTTTGTCCACCAACTTGGACCTCTACAAACCAACCCATGACAGTCTTGATTCATATCTACTTCCAACATATGACCGACTGTGGATGGTTTGAATAACTTAATCATTCAGGAAGAGCGACTTAGTTATTCTGGAAGTCAAAACATGCAAAGTGAAACACAAGAATAAATGAATCAAATATGGTATCAAACCCTATAAACACTTTTATTTATCACCATACTGATTACTCATTATTCATTGTTTCGGTTTTATCAACTTTATACTTGAATTAAAAACACTAGTTGTCCCATGCTCCAAGCATGTACACTATGTTTTTCTTAAACAATAGCTTTGCCATACACCAAGTATGCACTCTATGTTTGTCTATGATCCTTACTTTGTGAAATAAACCAATTGAACATAATTTCAATGATTCTAATTTCACACTCCCAAATCCTTATCGAAAAATGTGAGAATTTCAAATTCCTATCATTTATCGAAATCTGTTTAGATTTTAAACTTATATGCACTGACCCTCCTGTAATGAATATGTACAAAGTCACAAAGACTTGTCAACAGTTATTATAAGGTATTCCAATGGAGATCAACTCCATGGAAACTAAGTCTCATATTCAAAGTACATTGCTTTGGACATGCTTCTTGCATTAAGTTTTCTAATCTTACACAGATAACTTCCACCTATGGAGACAACTCCATATTCTCATTTTGACTATCACTTTTGAATAAGAGATGCCTCTTTTCAGAATATGTCAATATGGTCCTTCCAAAATTAGCACTATACTTCCAACTGTCCCTGAGCAACCAATCTTTGGTAAACCTCAGATTGTCCTCGACAATTGCTTAATCATTTTAGTCATATCCAATTCTAGACCTTTTCCCTTCTTAATGCCTCTGGTCATTTGGAAAAATTTAGAAATGACAAATATTATAGCACATGCAATCGATCCTGTACCCAAAGCAAATGGTACACGATTCATGATGTCTCACATAAAGACATGATTCTAGACCAGTCTTTTGCTACAATATTTTTATTTGCCATGTTTTTCAAAATTTGACTATGAAGAGGGATGCCGTAATCATAATCGAATTTTGAGAACGCAATATATAGAATTTCCTTAAGTTGAACCAATCCAAAATGAAATTCATATATATATTCTTGACTAAAGATGATTAAGGTCTCAATCTAAGCCTTTAGAACTGAAATGAAGTATATCCTCTCCCTTAATTATAGCAAAACAACTTTTTCAATCCCTACAGCCTCACGAATTGAAACTTTTGTTTTCTATAATTAACATTGCTAACTTGCAACACTAACAATAATTATCATGCTCCCACTAACATGATGATTATTAGCATAACACTTATGCTCCCACTAGCTTTGACATGTACTCAGAAATCAGCTGGACTTCTAGAAATCAATACTTTATTGACTTTCTTACCAAAGTTCAGATTTCTGATACGAGATGCTTTGATAAAACTTTATCAAAATCATACACCTTTCCTTAGATAGCATGCATGTGTGTCTAAAAAATTTCAGAACTATGAAAAGGGATGTCGTAATCATAGTCTCAATTGTTTAGACCTTTTGCCATCTGCTTCAAATCTACTTGGTGGAAGTGTTTCCTCACCATCATTTTCATGAATCAGAGAGAAACCTTATAACCCTTAGATTTTATGGTGTATGTGTTCTTATCCATGTGAATCGTCAAAACCATAGTCACAAGACAAGGATAATGACAAATCCAAACTCATATGGACTGAACTTATGCAATCTTAACTTCTTGCCACCTGGCAGTACAGGGCCTGCCATTGCTTCCAAGTTGTTATGCAACCAATTGAGAACTTTCAGAACTCCTATGCAAAGCCAACTTTAACTGGAATGGGCACAGAATATGTCAACACGATAGGTTATAAACCTCAATTCGTGTGCTAGTGAAGAACCTCGGGTTTTATTCTTGATTAGTTCTTGAAATTCTTTTTAGGATCTTTAAGACTCCCACTGTCCTCTTGACATATAAGACTATCTTGCCAAATATTCAAGAGATAGTGCGGATTCTTTATCAAGACAAGCAGTTCACACAATTGGCCTTAGTTGGTCTTTGTTTTATCCAAAACATCACAACTTACCAATTTCAAATGTACAAGAGTAGGACACTTTTACTCTTACATTTGACAAGTGTTTTAAACCTTTCTTTAAGATATGTCACTCAAGTTACAATCTTGGAGTATGACTCTAAGAATTGTTTTGGAACGAAGTATGACTCATCTTCCTGATCTAACCATTTCAACAATTCACGACTCCTCTTCTTAGTCATAAGAATGCACTAAGATGACCTTTAGAGGACTAATTGTGATATGATTTCTAAATCATTAAGTGATCACAAACATGATACTAAAGTACTCTCCCATCTTTTCAGATTTGAGAAACTTTTATCTTTCTGCCTAATTTGATTCTTCCCATTCGTTGTGCCATACATTGAGACTTTTCCAATGTTTCAGAATTATACTTAAACTTGTAAGTATAACCATATTTACTAAACTTTAGTAAATCAAATAGTCTTAACGAGCTTTGTGGTGGACATGACCAGTGCACAAGAATGTGTACTCGATCCCTTTAGTCCTTCACTTGACTCACACATCCATGTGAACAAGTAATTAGTCTTGATTTTCCAATGCTTGAAAGTTCTCATTCATCATACTATTCAACTTGCATGATTCCAAGTTTCGGTCCAATTGAAACTTGGGCGATGAGGAACTTTCCTGATTTGGTAAATTTAGACACTACCACAAATGAAAGAATCAGATCTATTTTCCAATATTGTTGTCAGTGGAATCATATAAGCAACAATTTTCCACAAATGCCATTGTAAGGATACTTCAAATAAATAAAATTAAACAATTTTCTTTTATTTTAAAACTTTGCGGAAAAACTTATCCTTTCAATCCACATGGAAAGTTGTTGTTATCTATTCCTTAGGAATATATCATAACTTCTTAAGCAACTGCTCAAAATTCTGATGCGATCGAAATCCACCTTCGCGATCAGAATCAGCATATACTTCCTTTAAGATTTCTCTATATTCTTTAATTCTTAAAACATCAACATGTGACCCAGTCATATCATGTAATGAGGATCTCAGAATAGAACTTAACAGAGTTAGATAATCGGCTCTACCTGATGTAGAGTCAAACTTATTGACTTTAACATCCTTAGGTAAATTTGGCAGCTTTGCAATCAACGCCCCTTCCTTTGGCAAAATAAACATATGGACCCTTTGGTAATGGGACTATCTCAGACTTAGCCTTTCTCTTTACCATTTGGTCAACCGGGTTGACTATGGTCAATCCCTTTCCATTGGGAAGAGAATGTTTTTTCTGGATTTCCAGTGTCAGCATTGTCACTGTCCATAAAGTTTTTGGGAAGTTGATCTTCTAATCAAATTTGCTTTACTATCGTTCCAAATCATTGCTGATTCAGCAGCACCAAGCAAATAGATATGATCATTAAGGTTCATGTCATAGTCTGTTTCATAGTAGTCCCAAAGGAACTCACTATGTGACTTAGAACATCCAACTTTCTCAAGACTTTGACACCCAACTCTCCCGGCTTGTCAATATGTGACTTCATCTCTAAGATGTGATCACACATAGACCTTGCTTGCCATTAGGGCTTGAGTGACCTTGAACTTGTGGGTTAGGGAGAATAATTGGAGGAGGTGGAGGAAGAGAAGTATGACTTCCATGAGCCAAACTCGGGAAGTCATATTCATTAGGAAAGCTTGGTTTGGGAAGATCATTGTTGTCTAAACCAGACATCAACAATGGGAGAAATTCACGTAAAGTTGATTTATGTCCTTAATATAACACCCAATATGATATATTAAGGCTAGGACCCAACAAACTATTTTATAACTTGGAAGAGGGATGCCGTAATCCAAGCTATAAAATATTTGAAGGTAGGTGAATGACGATTCACCAATTTCCACCAAGATAAACGAAATGTATTATTAGGTTTTAATTGGTTTTGAAACTCCTAGATTCTTTTGAGATTCATTGAACTTTTCAATGGCATGTTTCAATCTCGAGTGTGCCCTTCAGGTTTTGTGACTGGGATGCCGAGGATCACAAAACAAGGTGTGAAGTAACCATGCAAATATACTTGGTACCCTTAATATCTACCCCTCAATCGATGTGCCGGTTAACCACACACGCTCCAACGATACTATGATAAACATTAAGTTACCCTTTGCTTACCTTGTTAAGTCCAGGTTAGTGTGCCGGTTAACCACACACGCTCCACTAACAGCTTAAACAAAGTGCAAAGTGTAATTTCATGGATTAGCACCTTATTCACATTTTCCTAAGTAACTAAGATTGGGAATTTATAAGTGTTTAGTTACTTAGTATTTATCATTATACTTATAATGAAGGGAGAATTATAGTCCTTGTCCTACCTGTTCGGCTAACGACCCTCCACCAGTCAAGGAAGCGGTGGGTAACAGTGGACACCCATTAAACTGCCATTTTATAGGCAGTAACCTTATACCCCCCTTATAGACCGACTTCGTGAATGAGGCCTACTAATGATAAGACGACTTGCTCTTATACATATAATATATTAAACTTTTAATATTATAATAGTATAAGGGTGTATTTTAGACATTTAAATTACTTGGTGGTTTAATCTATTAATTAAACTATACTCTTAATTTAATTAAATTTAAACCATGTCATTATGGAATTATTAATTCTCTTTTAATTAAACACTTTAATTATCTATTAATAAAGTCCATAAGAGTTAATTGAATTATTCAATAAAAACATCATAATTCCAATTATTAAATTCAAAATTAAAACCATTTAATTAATTGTTTAAGTTATGAACCCAAGAGTTTTAGAATTCAATTCTTTTTTTTTATCATAAAAAAACTTTTTCCAAATTCCAAAACTTGAGGGTAAGTTTTGTAACTCTTGAAAACTTTTGGATTCCATAACTTATGGAGTTAAATACTTGTTTTATGATGAAACTTTTCATGTTCCATAACTTAAAAACAAGTTATGGAATTCTTTAAAACATTAAGACCAAGTTTTGTAATTCCATAAAAAAACTTTGAATCAATTTTTTTTAAAAACCTTTTCATATCCATAACTTATGGAGGTTTCAAAAAACTCTTTAGATCAAACTTTTAAAACTAATAAAATAATCATATCATTTTAACTTTTACTAAATTTGACCTAATTCAACTCATATAACAAATGATTCAAATTTTACAAATAATTAGTTTTTCACAAAAACAAGTAATTATCTTAAAATTTGACAAACGTCATGTTTTTTTTTCCTTTTTTTTCAACTTGAAAATAAAACATTTGCATCAATATAACAGAAAACAACCCATGGCTCTGATACCACTGTTGGGTTTTGAGCATTCTAACACTCCTATGGTTTACAAGCAACCCTTTAAACCTTGGATCTATGTTTTCTCTATTATACATGCAAATATTAACTATTCCAAGGTTTCATCCTAACTAGCATATTATGAAGTACCTATACTACAAAGTTCTAGTTAGATGACATACCTTTTGATGTAGCTTGATGTCTTCAATCTTTAAGAGCTTAGCCCCAATAGTGTGGAAGCCTCAAATGGAATCACAAATCACCAAAACACCTTGGAAGAACTTGAGAGAATATGTATGCACACTAAAATCGGCCCACTCTTATTTTCACACACTTGTGTCAATTTTGTGAGCCAAGGACCCCTTTATATATTATGGAGAATTAGGGTTACATCCATGTAAACCCTAATACCCATGACCTTTCATTTACATAGGATCCATTGGTTAAAAGCTCCATGGACCATCCATGAAAGCTTAGCCCAACCTAAATGAACTTGGCCCATTCCATATATATAAGAGTCCATATTTTAATTAGTTCTTTTTGATCACTTAATTAATTCTAAATTAATTCTTGATCAATACTAATTAAATAATATGATTAATATATTAGAACTTATAATATATTAATATAAATCATAAATATACTATTCTCAAAAGACTATCCATATAAATTGTGCCGGTGAAGTGCAACCCAAATGGACCATGCCGGGTCGGGTCAAGTACATACCAAATATAGTTATGGACTTAGACATTATTCCAACACTATGGTGATAAACCCGGTACCAATTTACAAATCATCTCTTGCGTCAAAGCCCGAAAATATATGCGCAAAGAATATCATGCCTTCCTAGCCCACGTGGTAAATAAGAAACGAGAAACGAAAGACATTAAAGACATTCAGGAAGTCTGCAATTTCCCCGACATTTTCCCTGAAGATATTCCAGGAGTCCCACCAAAACGTCAAGTCGTGTTTAGAATCGACTTGATTCCCGTAGCTACCCCAGTAGCAAAATCGCCGTACCGTCTAGCACCGACAGAAATGCAGGAATTATCCAGCCAACTGAACGAGATTCTCAACAAAGGATTCATTAGGCCGAGCTTCTCACCTTGGGGAGCACCGGTTCTGTTCGTAAAGAAGAAGGATGGATCTTTTCGCATGTGCATCGATTACCGGGAACTGAACAAGCTCACGATCAAGAACCGATATCCCTTACCACGCATAGACGATCTGTTCGACCAACTACAAGGAGCGAGCTACTTCTCCAAGATAGATATAAGATCTGGGTATCACCAGCTGCGAGTTCTGGAAGGAGACATTCCCAAAACGGCATTCCGAACTCGCTATGGTCACTACGAGTTTGTAGTAATGCCCTTCGGGTTGACAAATGCACCGGCGGTGTTCATGGACTTAATGAACCGAGTATGTCGTCCTTTACTGGACAAATTTGTGATCGTGTTCATAGATGATATACTCATCTATTCAACGAGTAAAGAGGAACAGAGCCAATACCTCCGACAGGTCTTGGAAACATTAAGGACAGAGAAGCTTTATGCGAAATTCTCAAAGTACGAATTTTGGATTCGGAGAGTAGATTTCCTAGGTCATGTGGTCAGCAAGGAAGGGATGCACGTGGACCCTTCCAAAATCAAGGCAATCGAGAACTGGACAACTCCAAGGACTCCAACGGAAATCCGACAATTTTTGGGCCTCGCTGGGTATTACCGAAGGTTCATACAAAACTTTTCGAAGATTGCTAAGCCACTTACCACCCTGACTCAGAAAGGTGTAACCTTCAGCTGGGGAGAAAAACAAGACACTGCGTTCCAAACAATGAAGCGAGCTCTATGCAGCGCACCTATATTATCTTTGCCAGAAGGAACATAAGACTTTGTGGTCTACTGTTATGCGTCAAACCAGAGACTTGGATGTGTCCTAATGCAACGAGGAAAAGTCATCGCACATGCCTCGAGACAACTCAAGACGCACGAGGTCAACTATACCACACACGATCTCGAACTCGGAGCAGTCGTTTTTGCTCTAAAGATCTGGAGACACTATCTCTACGGCACAAAATGTACAATCTTCACCGATCATAAAATCCTTCAACACATCCTCAATAAAAAAGTACTCAACATGAGACAAAGGCGGTGGGTAGAACTACTAAACGATTACGAATGCGAAATTCATTATCATCCCGGAAAAGCTAATGTAGTAGCTGATGCCCTCAGCCGAAAGGAATACTCGGGCCGCCGAGTGAAATCCTTAACCATGACGATCCATTCACACCTGTCCACACAAATCAAGGAAGCTCAAATAGAAGCCTTGAAATCCGAAAATGTGGCGGGGAGGCCTTAAGAGGAATGGATAAGAATCTTGAAGTCAAGGATGACGGAGTTCGTCACTTCATGAATCGGATCTGGACGCCGAAGTTTGGCGGATTCAGAGATGTTGTCATGAATTAAGCCCATAAGACTCGATACTCTATACATCCCGGTTCAGACAAAATGTATCTGTATCTCAAGAAACTGTATTGGCGGCCAAACATGAAAGCCGAAATTGCTACCTATGTAGGAAAATGTCTGACTTGCGCCAAAGTCAAGGTAGAGTACCAAAAGCCCTCGGGATTGTTACAACAGCCGGAAATACCCGAGTGGAAGTGGGAGCAGATAACCATGGATTTCATAACCAAGTTACCCAAGACAGCAAGTGGACTTGACACCATCTGGGTGATCGTCGACAGGTTAACCAAATCCGCGTACTTCCTACAAATAAAGGAAACGGATAAGATGGAGAAACTAACTAGAACTTACATCAGGGAGTTTGTACGACTACATGGTGTACCAATATCCATTATCTCGGACCGAGATAGTAGATTCACCTCGCGGTTCTGGCAGTCACTACAAAAATCCCTAGGAACGAGACTAGACATGAGTACCACCTACCACCCGCAAACCGACGGCCAGAGCGAGAGAACCATTCAAACCTTAGAAGATATGCTAAGAGCTTGTGTGATCAATTTTGGTAGGGCTTGGGATACCCATTTACCATTGGTCGAGTTCTCGTACAACAATAGCTATCACACTAGCATCAAAGTTGCTCCATTCGAAGCCCTCTACGACCGTAAGTGCAGATCACCTCTGTGCTGGGCTGAAGTGGGTGACACACAACTAGCTAGAGGTCAAGTACCCAACAACACTCTCACTGGTCCGGAAATCATAAGGGAAACTACCGAGAAGATTGTCCAAATCCGAGAACGACTAAAGGCTTCAAGAGACAGACAAAAGAGTTATGCGGATAAAAGACGGAAACCCTTGGAATTCCAGCTTGGGGACCGGGTGCTATTGAAAGTCTCACCCTGGAAGGGATTAATACGTTTCGGAAAGCGGGGGAAACTAAACCCTAGGTATGTCGGACCATTCGAGATCCTTGCCAGGATCGGCTCGGTGGCATACAAACTTCGATTACCGCAGGAACTCAATAACGTACACCCTACCTTTCACGTGTCGAACCTAAAGAAGGGCTTGTCCGATTAGACCCTCGTCATCCCTCTGGAGGAAATTGAAATCAACGAGAGTCTCCACTTCGTAGAGGAGCCAATAGAAATCATGGATCGGGAAATTAAAAGAACTAAACAAAGTCGCATACCCATTGTGAAGGTCCGTTGGAATGCCAAGCGAGGACCTGAATACACCTGGGAGCGCAATGATCAGATGAAACAAAAATACCCGCATCTTTTTCCTAGTCCATGAACTCCGTCTTAGATTAAATTTCGGGACGAAATTCCCTCTAACGGGGGGATGATGTGACAATCCGATATTTCAAGTCAATGTAATGTTCAAAAGTCAAATATTATAAGCTATTTTGGAATCAATAAAAATAGCGTCAAAAATGAAGTGTTCTAAATTCTCAATTGGGATACATAAAATGTTAGATATCGTTTCAAGGTTTTCAGAAATATAAAGAACACCTAAATCCGAGTTATAACGAAGAAGTTATGACCAACCGAAAATCCGCGACCCAACCGGTAAAACACTATTAAGCGTAAAAAGTGAAATTTCAATAAAATACTTTTTAGCCTTAAGTATCTAAATGAAAGTCGTAGATAATAACAAACCGTGAGCGTACATAAAAAAAACGTCCAAATCTGACTTCCTATGACGAAGTTATGATTTTTCTAAGTTTTAGAACAACAGTAGACAGCTAAAAATTCGAAATAAAGATCGAACGATTTTTAGCCGACACAACCTAAACGAGAATTGAAGATCTCGACATTATCAGTACAACGGTAAAAAGACAGACAAAAACGGACATCGGATGAAGAAGTTATGAATTTTTAACGGATTTATCCTGTCCCGGCCTATTAAACAAAATATAATTCAAAATAAATTCAAAATTTGCCAACGGAGTCTAAATGAAAGTTGTAGAGTATATTCTCACCTACGTGTGGATATAAAGAACGTCGAAAACGGAGCTCGTATGCGAAAGTTACGGATTTTCAAAAATTTGGGCACACACTTCGAGGCTTATCCGAAGGATTACGCCCCGCGTACTTCAGAGTACGCCCAGCATACCCAATGCACGGCCTCGGATCGGCCACATTGCCCCTACACCCTCTACTACCGTCCCATACGAAGACCGGCGAACAGAGACGTCATCGCTGACGTACGCCCCGCGTACGAGGGTACGCCCAACGTACGAAGCCTGGCAGCCCTCCTATAAATAGCATGGGAGACTTCCGACTTTTACTTGCTCATTTACCATCTTCTCTCCCAAACTTCATACTTCTACCCTCCCGAAACTATCCCGACATCCCGGTTTCATATCCAAGTCCCGACGAAGGTCCGAATCTCCGAGATTCCCGAGGAATATACCACTTTCTGGTCGAAGTACTACCTGGGAAAATCTCGTTTTCTTCAAATCACCACACTTTCCAGGTGAGTTCATACCCCTACATTTTCACGTCTTTTTCATGTTATAGGGGGGGAGGGGGAGGGGGGAATACAAGTGAAACACGAGATAAAACTTATGTTAAAATACGCATCGTTACATATGGTTTCCAAAACTTTACCTACGTTTTGTTCATAAATGTTAAACAAGCATTAATACCAACGTTACACTTTACATGCAAAGTTGGTATTACATCGAGTTTTTATCACCAAATGGAAACACACTTTTGAAAACTATAATAGGTATAATTTACGAGTTATTGATGACATCTTTACATAAATGCTGTAAAAAGGAGACACTTTCATTTACAAGAAATGTGGACTTTTCATTTCCGTAAATCTATTGATACTAAGTTTTGTGAGACATCTGGCCTCACCGTACTCTCAAGTACGCATTTCAATGTCCTGTATTATAAATCATAATCTCTTGTAGGGAGAGCGTGATACTTGTGTATAGATCTATACGGGATTGACAATCCCGCACCTAAACTGTTAGCTACAGTTAGACCGGCAGGTCTGGGGTGACAAACGTCATAACACTGAAACACCTGAAGAACGTTGTTACAAGCAGTCTGGGTCAATAGCATGGTTATAAAACTCACATGGAGTATCGGAATATTTTTGATTTACGAGACTCTTAAATGCATTCAGTAATTACATTATATATGTATAAATCCACTTTCACCATTTTAGCATGAAAGATACTATTGCATTCCAGCCTTTGGAACTTTTTCAAACTATCACACATACATAGAAAATATTGGATTTTCTGGAAAACACGTTCAGTTATTTTTACCGAAAGACATACAAATTTTAGTACAAAAACGCTTATGAACTCACCAACTTAATTGTTGACACTTTTTCAAAACTACTTGTATTTCTCAGGGAATCAGTAATACAGGTAAACATCAACTTTTGGAGAAGGAACGCTAAGGCGTCAGTTATCAAAACATTTTAAATCATCATATTTGTAATATTCTTTTGAAACATGTATCACATGCAACAATGTAACTTTTAAATTATATTTATGATGGTTGTGTTTACTTTCTTTACGAATATTCAACTGTTATGATACTACGTGAAGTCACCCACCCCCGAATGTTTCCGCCATTCTGGTTTGGGGGTGTGACAGCAAAGTTCGCTGATACTAGAGCTGGGGGCCAGAAGGGCCGCACTTGTGGCAAGTGCGACAAGAGTCACGAGGGGTCGTGTCATGCGGGGATTTGCTACAAATGTGGCAAAGAGGGGCACATGGCGAAGGATTGCCCCAAGGGGTTTTCGGTTTGCTTCCACTGCAACCAGACCGGACATCGGAAGGCCGAGTGCCCTCAGCTCGTGCAGGGATCAGCACAGGGATCTGCACCTGCTGCTTGGTGTGCTACTGAGAGTCGGACAACGAAGGCCGAGACACCGAGGGTTCGTGGGAGAGCCTTTCAACTGACAACGGAGGAGGTTCGCGTAGCACCTGACGTCGTGGTCGGTATGAATTATTATTATTATTCTTTTGAGATATATTTTTGCTTATGTTGTGTTGTGCATAGTTACTTTTCTTGTGAACTCTATACCTGCTTTGGTGTTATTTGACTCGGGTGTGATTCGATCCTTCGTGTCTGTAGCTTTTAGTCGTCACATCAGTATCCGATGTGAGGCAGTGCGTCGACCTTTGAGGGTTTCTATAGCCGACGAGTATGCGGTTTTTTCTACTGACGTGATCTGTGAGTGTATACTGGAGATTTTTGGTGTTAAGTTTCTGATAGACCTGGTGCCGATCGCTATGGGTGATGTTTGTGTCATTGTGGGCATGGACTGGTTGAGTCGATTTGGAGTTGTGATAGACTACGAGCGATAGTTAGTGACTATACGAGTCCCTAGTGGGGGAGTACTTACGATGTACGGTGAGGGTACTAGATCTGGATCAGCTTTCTGCTCTGCTACCAGAGCGAGATAGAGTTTACAGCAGGGTGCTATGGGTTTTCTGGCGTACGTGATGGAAAAGCGGGTTGCTACAGAGAGACTAAGTTCTATCTCCGAGGTTACGATAGTGTGCGAGTTTCCAGATGTTTTTCCCGAGGAGTTGTCGGGTGTGCCTCCCGAGAGGCAGGTGGAGTTCCAAATTGATTCGATTCCGGGTGCGGCACCTATTGCCAAGGCACCCTATCACCTTGCGCCGCCAGAGATGCAGGAGTTGTCCTCACAGCTCCAGGAGCTGCTGGGGAAAGGATTCATCAGACCGAGTAGCTCACCGTGGGGAGCTCCGATCCTTTTTGCCAAGAAAAAGGATGGTTCACACCGGATGTGCATTGATCACCGGGAGTTGAACAAGCTGACGGTCAAAAACCGTTATCCACTTCGAAGGATCGATGATTTTTTCGATCAGTTTCAGGGGGCATCTTGGTTCTCCAAGATTTATTTGAGATCTGGATATCATCAGATGAGAGTCTGCGAGGAGGATATTCCGAAGACGGCCTTTAGGACTCGTTATGGGCACTACGAGTTTGTGGTGATGCCTTTCGGGGTCACCAACGCACCGATGACGTTCATGGACCTCATGAACCGGGTGTGCAGGCCCATGTTGGATAGATCAGTGATCGTGTTCATCGACGATATTCTGGTGTACTCGAGGTCCAGGGAGCAGCACGAGGAGCATCTTAGAGAGTTTCTGGGAGTTTTGAGGTCGGAGAGGCTATATGCCAAATTCTCCAAGTGTGATTTATGGTTACGAGAGGTATGGTTCCTGGGACATCTTGTTAATCAGAATGGGATATTGGTTGACCCGGCCAAGATTGAGGCAGTTATGAGTTGGGAGGTGCCGAGATCTCCGACCGAGATCAGGAGTTTTTTGGGTTTAGCCGGCTACTATTGGAGATTCATCCGAGATTTCTCCAAGGTTGCCGTTCCTCTCACCAGACTGACCCGAAAGGGTGTTACCTTTACTTGGGGTTCCAAGCAGCAGACCTCATTCGAGAACCTTCGCCAGAGATTGTGCGAAGCCCTGGTGTTACCCCTTTCTGAGGAAGTGGAGGACTTTGTGGTTTATTGTGATGCTTCTATATCTGGGATGGGTGCGGTGTTGATGCAGAGGGGGAACATGATAGCATATGCATCGAGGCAACTGAAGCCTCATGAGACGAGGTATGTCACCCATGACCTGGAGTTGGGGGCGGTGGTGTTCACCCTCAAGATTTGGCGCCACTATCTTTATGGTGTCCGGTGTACCATATACACGGACCATAAGAGCCTGAAGTACCTGATGGATCAGCCCAACCTGAATATGAGGCAGAGGAGATGGTTGGATGTAGTGAAGGACTATGACTACGAGATCTTATATCACCCAGGCAAGGCTAATATGGTAGCCGATGCCTTAATTCGCAGAGCCGAGAGCGCTCCGATCCGGGATGTGTGTATGAGTATGACGGTGATAAGTCCAGTCTTAGATACCATCCGAGAGGCTCAGGTGGAGGCTATGAGACCGGAGAACCGCAAGAGAGAGCGTGTGATTGGGCAGGTTACCGAGTTTGTGACGGATAGTCATGGGCTTATGACTTTCCATAGGCGGATTTGGGTGCCCTATACAGGTGGAGCTCGCCGTGTATTGTTAGAGGGGGCGCATAGATCGAGATTCTCGATCCACGCAAGAGCCACGAAGATGTATTTGGATCTGAAGAGAGATTACGGGTGGCCCTATATGAAGAGAGATGTGGCATGGGTAGTTGAGAGGTGCTTGACCTGTCGCCGGCTTAAGGCCGAGCACTAGCTCCCTCATGGCAAGCTGCAGCCACTAAAGGTTCCCCAGTGGAAGTGGGAACAAATTTCCATGGATTTTATCACCAAGTTACCGAGGACTGCGCGTGGGGTTGGCACAATTTGGGTGATTGTTGACCGGTTGACTAAGAGTTCTCACTTCCTTGCTATCATTGAGAGCTCTTTTGCAGAAAGGTTGGCCGAGATCTACGTACGAGAGGTAGTGGCACGACATGGGGTACCGACATCGATAGTGTCAGATCGGGATGTGTGTTTTACTTCCAGGTTCTGGAAGACGTTTCGTGAGGAGCTAGGTAACCGACTGCACTTCAATATAGCTTACCACCCACAGACAGACAGACAGACAGGGTGAGAGGATGATTCAGACGCTCGAGGACATGCTGCGTGCATGTGTTATGGACTTCGGTGGAAGTTGTGACAGTTATTTGCCTTTGGCTGAGTTTTCTTATAACAACAACCATCATTCCGACATCAGCATGCCTCCCTTCGAGCTTCTGTATGGAAGGTGATGTCAAATTCCCATCTGTTGGGGATAGGTGGGGCAGAGAGTGATGGGGAGCACTGAGATAGTGCTCAAGACGACCGAGCAGATTCAGCAAGTCAGACAGCGGTTACTCACATCCCAGAGTCGTCATGAGAGTTATACAAACCGGAGACGATCTAATTTAGAGTTCCAGGTCGGAGATTATGTTCTCTTGAAGGTATCCCCATGGAAAGGGGTGATCCGATTCAGGAAACGGGGCAAGTTGGGCCCTAGATACATTGGTCCTTTCAGAGTGCTCGCCAGGGTGGGTAAGGTAGCTTATCGGTTGGAGCTGCCTGCAGAGTTGAGTCAAATTCATAACACCTTCCATGTGTCCCAGTTGAGAAGTGTATGGCCGATGAGACGACGGTGGTATCCCTAGAGGACATTCAGGTGAATGCGAGCCTGAATTATAATGAGAGGCCGATCGCGATCGTGGATCGGAAGGTGAAGGTTCTGAGGAACAAGGAGGTGCCCCTAGTGCAAGTTCAGTGGCAACATCGGAAGGGATCCGAGTAGACTTGGGAGCCGGAGTCCGAGATGCGCGAGCAGTACCCAGAGTTATTCCTAGAGCATGACTTTGAGGGCGAAGTCTGATTCTAGTGGGGGAGAATTGTAACATCCGGACTCCTAGGTATATTATTTATTTATTTATTTTTGAGGACTATTGAGCAACTCGACGAGTTGGTGCTAAAACTCGTCGAGTATAGTCGTGTTTGGCCATGTGGGATTAGTAATCTACTAGACGAGTCAGAGAGTCGAATCATCGAGTAGACGCTGAGTGATGAAACCCTAAATCCCTGGGTTTGGGGCCTATTTAAGGACACTTAAAGCCTCATTTGTGGCTCACCAGCTGCCCAACTTCACTGAGAGAAAACCCTAATCGGCCATTGAGGTAAGAAAGAGTATTTGAGCTAACTTTGAGTGTTTGGTGCATCTTTTGAAGAGAAAGGAAGGATTCCAAGCCAAGGGACGAGAAGAGGCTGTTAGATTCGTGGCTATTTCATCCAGGAGGTTCTGTGAAAGGTAAAAAGTCCACACCTTTCTCATTTTGTTGGGTAGATCTCATATTATTGGCGTTTAGGGCTTTTTTCATCTAATATTGGGACTTTGAGTATATTGAGTTCATATAGAGATTTGGACATCAGATCTGGACCTTGAGAGCTCCCTAGAGTCCAAATATCCCTGCTTTATTCATCCATAATAGAGCTTTGGAGTGAAAAACCCTTCATAAAGCATGTTCTTGGCATTTCAAGCCCTAAGTGTCATGCATGGACGTAAAGTTCGTGACTTTACGGGATAATCGAGCCTTGAGAGTGTAGATCTAGAGTTTGGGATGGTTTTCTGCCTTGAAATCGTCTGAATGAGAAATGAGTTTTAATGGACTTGCCGAGTCGATGAGTCGACTTGACGAGTCAGTTAGGGTTGTCCCGATAAGCTTGATCATACGATAGCTCGACGAGTTGGGGGTTAACTCGACGAGCTGAGTTGGACCTTCAGGAGACTTCTGAGGAAACGAGTGGACTCGACGAGTCACATAGGTGCACTCGGCAAGTCAGGTCAAACATGGACCGTTGACTCGAGTTTGACTTCTGTTGACTTTAGGGTTTGGTCAACATAAGAAATAGAGACCATGGAGGGGTAAAAAGGTTTTTTACCCATTCCAAGAGTTAGAGAGAGGGAGAGAAAGAGAGAGAGAGAGAGAGAGAGAGAGAGAGAGAGAGAGAGAGAAACCCTTGGTATATTTTGAGTATGAGTAGAGTATTAATTAGAGATAATTATTCTATGTGTTAGGCGGAGGCCAGTCCGAGATTTCGTGTACGAGATTGTTACTTGCTAGCTTACGAGGTGAGTCTTCTCACTATACTTACCTTGAGTGGTAATTTATGTGTGACCGGAGAGTCTTATGTGCATATACTGTGTATTGTGATATCATTCTTATTTTCTTAGTGATATATATGTTGTGTATTATATTGAGTTGCCGAGTTGAGGGACTGGAGGGTCCAGTTGAGTTGTGGGACCAGAGGGTTCCACTGAGACACATTGACCGAAGGGTCTTATCTGAGTATAGCCATGAGAGGCTAATGAGATATGTGTGGTATTATGGGGAACTCACTAAGCTTCGTGCTTACCGTGTTATGTGTTACGTGTTTCTGGTACTTCTCAGGATCACGGGAAGGCACCAACGTGATTGTACACACATCAGAGATTGAGTTATGTTTTGAGAGGATCCTGGAGTTGTTATATATACAATTTTTGGATATGTGTTTGATGATTTGATATTGTGACCAAGGTTGTAGAAATCGCTTGACGTAAGATAATCGGTGGACAGTCAAGGGATTAATCGGCTAGTCGGGGATTAATCGGGGGATTAATCGGGGACCATTAATTATTAAAAAAAATATATTAATAAATTAATAAATATAACATTAGTCCTAAGAATATAACATTAAATATAACATTAATAATTATAACATTATAAATGAAAAAATTATAAAAAATTTAATAAATATAACATTATAACATGAAACTATGATTACAAAAAACCCATTTGATCCTTAATACATCACATCTATCTACATGGCCACTACTATCTCCAAATGTTGAAGCCATTTCCATGGTCAAATTTGCAACCATTTCTCTTCTCTGAAAATCAGGCATCAACCTTAAACTATCACGCATGTTTCCAATCTCATACATCAACTTTTCCATATCCTCAACTTTTCCATATACATCAACTTTTCCATATCCTCAACTTCAAACACCATTCCACCTTCATCATCATCATCATCAACATCATTACCTTCATTTGATTTTCATTATCAATTTCTTCTAGAAATTTGGATGTTGATGTTGAAGGCTGCATATCTCCCGTGACTTCTCTTTCATTCTTGATAATTGATTATGTGTTATCATCTTTAGTTGCAGAAACCCATGATGTCAAATTTGTTCCGAATGCATAACAAGATGTCAAATTTCCCAATATCATTGCGGGCAACACTTAAGAACTTCATTTAGGCATTTTATTGAACACATGGTAGGCAGGAAAAGTAGTGTCCGATTCGCACTAATGAGAGTAGAAAAATTTACCCATGATCAGCAGTAGTGTCCCATTTTATCGAACACCTGCACAAGTTTGATAATTGAATATGAAGAGGTTTGATAATTTAGTTATGCAGAGGTTTGATAATCGAATACCAGCACCTCAGAACAAGTGGAAGGCGAGCTTGAAATCAGATATGGGTTGCTGAAACCTTATCGAGTTTGAATGTTAATTCGATCAACAATAGAAACGTGAAAAATGAAATCAGATTGAACGTATCTATAATAAATCAAAACTTATCAAGGAAAGAAAGAACATTCAATTAAGATGAATCGAGAATCAGAATGAATCGACAATCTATAAAAATCGACAACAACAAGGTCATATCAACAGTTAATAAAATTAAGCAATTAATTCATCAATTATTGCATACATACCCTCGATTCGACCTAATCTCCTCCTCACTAATCCTTTCCAGATAACCTAAATATTGATTATTGATTGGGTTCAGTACTTGAGAACTCGAGGAAAAAAACGATGGCATAGTTGGTACTTAAGAAATCGTGGCAGAAGACGATTATTGATTCCATATTAACCGATTATTGATTGTTGATCGGGTTCAGTAATTCAGCAGGAGAGGAGTCAAATTCGAGCAGGGGAGGAGACGAGGAGTCGGACCATCAAGAAAATTGGGGAAGAATGAGATGCAAAGAACATATATGGACTTTGAGCATCCCACATCGAAGCTGGAACATTCTCTCAAGGAAAACATACTCTATAAAAGGGAATCCTCCTTAGTAAAAAACACATTTATGTTTTAGGCAAGCCGGCTCCTTGAGCTCGTGGGTCTTTTAGAGTCATTTGGACCGATTAGGTCCGAGTTGGACCGATTTGGTCCGATTTGGGCCGGTTTTGATCGATATTGACCAATTCCGCCTAGTTTAACCCTCTAACACCTATTCGTAGGCGGTTGGAGGCCGCCAAGCGTCTAGGCGCCGATTAATCGGCCGCCTAGACTGATTTTTACAACCATGATTGTGACACTTCTGAGATTTTTGGGTTGAGGAAAATGTGTTTTTAAATTGAAAATTTTGGTTTGAAAATTTACGTTGTTACAGAAGTCATCTGCTCCATGATTACAACAAAGATGAAGGATGGTGAACCCATCACGGGCCACTTGCAGAAAATGCAAAGGTTTGTGGACCGTCTGCTCAAATTGAATGTGAACTTTGATGAGGAGCTGGCTATAAATATTATCCTACACTCCTTACCTCCATGTCATGATCAGTTCTGCATGACATATCATATGAACAAGGAGGAAGTCACTTTGAGCAAACTTCAGGGCCTTTTGAGGACTGTAGAAAGTGATCTCAAAGGTAAATCTGTTGTAACCACTGCTACTACTAATGCCCCTGTTCTAGCAATTGGGCAAGGTAAGGGGAAGAAGAGGAAGGCTCCTTCCAAGAGCCACAAGGGTAAGTCCCTTGATGGATCCTCTTCAAGTGGAACCAAGGGAGGTTCTGCTACTCCCTCGGCCATCCCAAAAGAAGCAGAATGTTTCTATTGCCATGAAAAGGGGCATTGGAAGCGAAGCTGCCCAAGTACTTGCAGGATGTTAAGGATGGGAAGGTTAAGGCCACCCATGCAGGTATTTATACTATTCTATCTAAAAACTCATCACATTCTAACTCTTGGGTTCTTGACACAGGTTGTGGAATTCACATTTGTTCTGATGTGCAGGGCCTAAAAGGAAGTAAGGATGTGGAGCACAGGAAGATAAACTTGATCATGTGGAATAGGAAGGTTTCACCTGTCACCAAGATTGGAGTTTACTCTTTATTGCTTAGTAGTGGGTTATAAATAGATTTGAATAATTGTTGCTACTCATCTGAAATGGCAAGAAATGTTATTTCTTTTGATGGTTTGTACAAACAAGGTTTCACATTTTTGTTTGATAACGAAATTGGTGCAATAAATGTTTATTATAATGGTGTTTTTTATTTTAAAGCATTACCTTGTAATGGTGTATATGAAACTGTGATGGTTGTAGACAACTTAGGAAATAATGTGTTGCATATTTATTCTTCTAATGATTTGTATAAGGCATCCTTGTGGCATTGTTGTCTTAGACATGTCAACAAGAAGCGCATAGGCCAACTCCAGAAGGTTGTAGTTTTGGAGGCATTCGACTTAAGGTCGGATGACACTTGCGAGTCTTGTTTACTTGGAAAAATGACTAAGTCACCCTTCACCGGTTCTTGTGAAAGGGGTGAAGGTTTGTTGGATCTCATACACACCGATGTGTGTGGGCCCTTCAGAACCGCCACAAGGGATGCTAACCGCTTCTATGTGACTTTTGCTGATGATTACAGTAGATATGGCTATGTCTACTTAATCAAGCATAAGTCAGAAACCTTTGAGAAATTCAAAGAGTTTAAACAAGAAGTGGAGAATCAGCTAGGCAGGAAGATAAAGAAGCTCCGAGCTGATCGAGGTGGTGAGTATCTTAGTATCGAGTTCCTTGATTATCTTAAGGAATGTGGAATTCTATCACAGTTGACGCCACCTAGGACACTACAGCTTAATAGTGTGGCTGATAGGTGCAACCGAACCTTGGTGGACATGGTTCGTTCCATGATGACTCGAGCTTCGTTACCAATCTCATTATGGGGGTATGCCTTAGATACTGCCGCCCATATCCTTAATCTAGTCCCTACGAAGAAGGTTGCCAAACACCTCACGAGATGTGGACTGGGAAGGCTCCCCCATTAGACCACATCAAGGTTTGGGGTTGTGAGGCTGTCGTGAGACACGAGACTCACGACAAGCTCGAACCTCGGAGTGAGCGGTGTATTTTCATCGGCTGCCCACAGAAATCCTTTGGTTAACTCTTCTACAGACCGAGTGACAATGTTGTCTTCGTTGCGAGGAGAGGAGTCTTTCGCGAGAGAGAGCTCATAGGCCAATGAGACCGTGGGAGGCAAATTGACCTTGAAGAACTTCAAGATTCAAGCGGTGAAGGAACCTCAAACACTAGCGATCAACCTGAGGAGGAAACTCCTATCGATCCGATTGACGAGTCCGTACCTCTGAGGCGTTCTAGTAGAGTCGGGTGCAAATGGATCTTCAAGAAGAAGACCGACATGGATGGGAAAGTACACACTTATAAGGCGCGACTGGTTGCGAAGGGCTTTACTCAAACTCCAGGAGTTGACTATGATGAGACCTTCTCACCAGTAGCGAAGATTAAGTCTATTAGGGTTATGCTAGCCATTGCTGCATTTCATGATTATGAAATTTGGCAAATGGATGGCAAAAACGCTTTCCTTAATGGAAAGTTGGTTGAGGATGTTTACATGAGTCAGCCAGAGGGTTTTGTAGATGCAAAGCACCCTAATAGAGTGTGTAAGCTTGAGAAATCCATTTATGGATTGAAACAAGCATTTCGCAGATGGAATCTTTGTTTCTATGAGAAAGTCAAAGAGTTTGGCTTTTCGAGAAGAAGGGATGAGTCCTGTGTATATGTCAAGGCTAGTGGGAGCATAGTTACCTTTTTGGTATTGTATGTGGATGACATACTACTCATAGGAAATGAAATCCCAACCTTGTAGTAGGTTAAGTCCTGGCTTGGGAAGTGTTTCTCTATGAAGGACCTCGGAGAAGCTGCCTATATTCCGGGGATAAGGATATTGAGAGACATGAGTAAAAGACTAATTGGACTTAGTCATAGTACCTACTTGGATAAGGTGTTGAAAAGATTCAGCATGCAGGATTCCAAGAAAGGTGACTTACCGATCCAGAGCAATGCCAAACTGAGTAAAACTCAGAGTCCGAGTACAGAGGCTGAGATAGATGAGATGAGTCAAATACCATATGCTTCCGCTGTTGGCTCGATCATGTATGCTATGACTTGTACTCGCCCTGATCTGGCCTTTGGTTTGAGCATGGTCAGCAGATATCAAGGGAATCCTGGTAAGGCTCACTGGACTGCGGTTAAGAACATTCTCAAGTACATGCGGAGGACTAAGGACTGGGTCCTTACCATCGGTGGGAGTGATGACTTGAGAGTAGTGGGGTATAGTGACGCCAACTTTCAGACCGACAGAAATAATTTCCGATCTCAGTCGGGCTGGGTCGTTACCCTGAATGGAGGAGCAATAACTTGGAAAAGTTCCAAGACAAGAGACAGTAGCTGATTCAACTTGTGAATCAGAGTATATAGCATGAAGCGAGGCGGTGAAGGAGGCAATATGGCTGAAGAACTTCATTGGAGACCTTGGAGTTGTACCAGCTATAAAGGAAAATATGGAGATTTTCTGTGACAGCGAGAGTGCAGTTGCCTTAGCCAAGTAACCGAGGGATCACGGGAGATCCAGGCACATCGATAGAAAATACCACTTCATTAGACATCGAATAGAAGAAGGACTCCTCGTGGCAAAGAGGGTATCATCGGATGAGAACCCGAAAGATCCCCTCACGAAGGGACTGAGTAGGGTTAAGCATTTACAGAATGCGAGGCGCATTGGGCTGAAGGATGATATTAGTTTTAATGATTAGATAGCTTTTGAAACTTGTAATAGTTGAAATGTAATTGACATTTGATGCTTAAATAAAAGGTGTTTTTTTATTAACTTGTATGGTATTGTCTTGTGTCAATCATTTACTATTGTTTCACTTGGCATGTTTTGACTTCCAGAATAATTATATTATTCAAACTATCCACAGTCGATCATACGTTGGAAGTAGGTATTGCATCAAGGCTGTCATGAATTTGGCTTGTAGATTTGTCTGAATTGTATTAGACATGGCAAAGTTTGTTGCAACATTCATGAGTGCTCATAAGGTCTGAGTATTGGATTAAACCCATGCTCACGTGTATTACTTCATAGAATACATCTCGAGTGATCGTGAGACGATAATATCATATAAGTCTTCAAACCTAGATATATGAGTTGTTGACCATGAGTTGGTTTGTCACACCCCGAAACCGATGGCGGAAACGTTATGGGGCGGAGGACGTCATGCGTAGTATCACAACAATTTGTATCATAGTAAGCATAGTAAACACAACCAGACATTGAATACATACATGAAAAAAAAGGTTTACATTGTTTGTCACATATATAGCAAAAGTAAAAGACGTGACTTTAGAATGTTCTGTCTTCTCCAAAAGTTGGCAATAGTACCTATCTATTGATGCCCTGAGAGTACAAGCAGTTTTAAAATATCAACATAAAGCTGGTGAGTTCATAAGCGTTTAGTTCTGGTAAAAGAAATGTTTCTTTGATCCTTTGAAAAGTGTTTCCCAAGAAAATCCTATATTTTCTTATGAAAGATATTTGATTATTCAATCGTTATTGTTTAACAGCCTGTTTATGTAAGGTTGATTTATCCTAGGAAAATCCTATATTTTCCTTAAAAGTTGATAGTTGGTTATCGATTCTGAAATGAGGTGTACAAGTATCTACCATACTTGTATCGTTAGATGTAGTTTCCTTGAAAACCATGTTTGTTCTCTGTGAGGTATATTAGCCTTATTACATAAATAAAACTAATAAGATAGGTAGTGAACTAGATCCTAAGGGTATTATCAATACCCTCTAGTAATCAAATCGGTTATTACTTTGAGGTTAGTTCACTTGTTTCGTTATTACCAAAGTAAATCTCCGTTATCTAGGTTGCGAGTTTTATAACCATACATTAAACTAGATATGGCACGTAACGGGGCCAGTATCCTTTTATGACTTTGTCACCCGTAGACCTGACGGTCCCACTATAGCTAGCAGCGAGTTGCGGGGTAGTCAGTCCCATATAGATCTATACACAATAGTCACGCTCTCCCTACAAGAGATTCTGGTTATAAGGGTTAGTCCTACACTCAGGAATCCGGTGGAGTGTTACCAAGGACATGTCTCCAATCCTAAAATAACAAACTTACAAGTAATAGTATAGAAAATCCTGTTTATGGTTTGTATGAATCCTTTGCAAAATATCCCATTTTATGACAAGATTCACAAGTTCCTTGCTTTAGTTTTGAAAACTGTTTCTACGAGTTGAATTCTAAATCGATTGATAAAACGGTTTTTCTGAGTTAAAAGCATGCTGAACATATAATCATTCTATGCGAAATAAGATTACTTGAGAACAAGTTTCCTTGTACTTTTGCTTGTATTCCCCCCCTGAAAACATGAAAAACTCGAAAAAAGCATAGGGGTATGAACTCACCTGAAGTGAGTGATGCGAATGCAAGATCGGAAGAAGGATGCTAAGTGTCAAGTGAAGACTTGAGCACACACGGATCCTATTTAGCATATAAAGGCACATATATGAATACAATTAGTGTTTACTCAACTAATCAGGTAAAGAACAACACTTTAAGGACTAAGAAATCCTTAATGGAAGTGTTACAATCACTTAGGATTGCATAAGAGGGGTTGTGAAGCCACTTAAGGGAAGTTTTCGGTCCATGAAGGGTTTTCGACCCATGAAGGGTTTTCGGTCCATGAAGGGTTTTCGGTCCATGACCGAAAACTCATGATGTTTGATGCATGTGGTGATTTTCAAGGGCTTTCAAACATGCATAGGGGTTCTAAGCTTTATCCGAAGCATTAAGTGAGTTTTAAGGTCTTAAAGGCATCTTTCTTTAGGGTTTTCGGTTTAAGGAGATGCACTAAACCGAAAATTCCTTTTGTTCTTGGAAAATGACGATTTCAAGGCCTTAAACAAGAGTTTCAACTAGATAATAAGTGCAGAAAGTAATACTTACGATATGGAAGCAAAGAAGGGTGTTTTCGGCCAAACACACACTAGTGTGTATTCTTGGTGTTCTTGGTGTTCTTGAAGATTAAACCCAAAAGATGAAGTTATTGGATGAAATCGAAGGGTGTTATTAGTTAGGAAGATCTAATAACAAAACAAGGGGAAAGAAGCACTTACATTTTCGAGAATTTGAAGATCAAAATGAAGAACTTGATGATACTTGAGAGAGTTTTCGAGTTCTAGACTTGTAAAAAGGAAAAGAATGATCAAAATGATCATGAAATATATATGTATAGGGGATTTTTCGGTCCCTTGACCGAAAACTCTTAGGTCTTGACCGAAACTCCTTTTTGAGGAGGTTTTCGTTTTGCTTCATGTCTAGAACTTCAACAAATTCATCCTAACACCGATTCCTTTGAATATTAACGTGAACGGAAATAAATCCAAATTGATTTATTTAAACGCAAAGTCCTTCCCAAACTATCAAATTTGACGGAATTAAATAAAAACCCAAATTTGATTAACGGAAATTAAGTAAGGATAACGGAAAAAGTTTCGGGTTGTCACATCATCCCCCCGTTAGAGGGAATTTTGTCCCGAAATTCGAACATAGAATACAAATCATGGATTAGAAAAGAGATGCAGATACTTCTGTTTCATCTGATCTTCGCGCTCCCAAGTGAATTCAGGTCCCCGCTTGGCATTCCAGCGAACCTTCACTATCAGGATGCGACTTTGTTTCGTTCGTTTGATCTCTCTATCCATGATTTCGACTGGTTCTTCTACGAAGTTCAGATTCTCGTTGATTTCAATCTCGTCGAGAGGAATCGTAAAGGTTTCGTCAGATACGCATTTCTTAAGATTCGAAACGTGGAATACATGATGAATGTTGCTAAGTTCTTGCGGTAAACGTAGTTTGTAGGCTACGGGACCGATCCTAGCAAGGATCTCGAAGGGTCCTATGTATCTTGGATTTAGCTTTCCACGCTTTCTGAAGTGTATCATGCCTTTCCAGGGCGAGACCTTCAGCAGAACACGATCTCAAACCTGGAACTCCAAGGGTTTTCGTCGTTTATCAGTGTAGCTCTTTTTTCTATCTCGTGAGGCCTTAAGTCGTTCTCGGATTTGTACGATCTTTTCAGTGGTTTCGGGGATGATTTCTGGACCAGTGAGAGTATTGTCAGGGCCTTGCCCCTTGGCTAGCTGCGTGTCACCCACCTCAGCCCAGCACATAGGGGATCTGCACTTGCAACCATAGAGGGCTTCGAAAGGCGCAGCCTTGATGCTGGTATGGTAACTGTTGTTGTAGGAAAATTCAACCAAAGGAAGATGAGTGTCCCATGACGCGCCGAAATCGATGACGCAGGCTCTCAACATATCTTCCAACGTCTGAATTGTTCTCTCACTCTGTCCATCAGTCTGAGGATGGTAAGCTGTGCTCATATCCAGCTTAGTTCCAAGAGCTTTCTGTAGTGACTGCCAGAATCTCGAAGTGAACCTGCTATCTCGATCGGAGATAATGGACACAGGCACACCGTGCAGGGGGACTATCTCTTGGATGTAGATTCACATGAGTCTCTCCATTTTGAAAGTTTCTTTGATTGGCAGGAAGTGGGCGGACTTCGTCAACCGATCGACAATTACCTAGATGGCGTCGTGCCCACTCGGAGACTTGGGTAGTTTGGTGATAAAATCCATAGAAATTTTCTCCCACTTCCACTCAGATATCTCCGGCTGGTGGAGTAGACCTGAGGGTTTCTGATATTCGACCTTCACCTTGGCGCAAGTCAGGCACTTTCCCACAAAGATAGCGATCTCTGCTTTCATGTTCGGCCACCAATATAGTTTCTTGAGATCGAGGTACATCTTGTCCGAACCTAGGTGAATGAAGTATTTAGTCTTGTGACCTTCGTTCATTACAACCTCTCTGTAACCACCGAACTTTGGGGTCCAGATCTGGTCCATGAAATAATAGACTCCGTCTCCCTTGATTTCTAAGTTCTTTTCCGTTCCCCTCAAGGCTTCACCCGACATGTTCTCTGGTTTTAAGGCTTCCAACTGAGCCTCCTTGATTTGCGCGAATAAATGGGAATGGATAGTCATGGTCAGTGCCTTCACTCTACGACCTGAGTATTCCTTCTGGCTGAGGGCATCTGCCACCACATTGTCCTTGCCGGGATGGTAGCAGATTTCGCACTCGTAATCGTTGAGTAGCTCAACCCATCGCCGTTGTCTCATGTTCGGCTCCTTCTGGTCGAAGATAGGCTGCAGACTTTTATGGTCAGTGAAAATAGTGCACTTGGTTCCGTAGAGATAATGTCTCCATATCTTCAGTGCAAAGACTACTGCTCCCAATTCCAGATCGTGGGTTGTGTAGTGGACTTCGTGTGCTTTCAGCTGTCTTGAGGCATAAGCAATGACTTTTCCCCGTTGCATGAGCACACAGCCTAGGCCCTGATTAGATGCATTGCAGTAGACAACGAAGTCCTCCGTCCCTTCGGGTAGGGACAAGATAGGTGCGCTGCACAAGGCCTGCTTCAATGTTTGGAACGCAGTGTCTTGCTTTTCACTCCAACAAAAAGGATACGCCTTTTTGAGTCAGAGTGGTTAAGGGTTTGGAAATTTTGGAGAAATTCTGGATAAATCTGCGATAGTAGCCAGCGAGACCCAAGAATTGACGGATTTCTGTGGGCGTCTTCGGTGCTGACCAGTTCTCTATCACCTTGATTTTGGAGGGGTCCACGTGTATGCCTTCCTCGCTTACCACGTGACCTAGGAAGGTTACTTTTCGAATCCAGAATTCGCACTTGGAGAATTTCGCGTACAACTTCTCTGTCCTTAAGGTTTCCAGCACCGATCTTAAGTGTTGTCGATGATCTTCCTCACTTCTGGAATAGACAAGTATATCGTCGATGAACACGATTACGAACTTGTCCAGGAAAGAACGGCACACCTGATTCATCAGGTCCATGAATACTGCCGGTGCGTTGGTTAGACCAAAGGGCATTACTACAAATTCGTAGTGACCATACCGAGTCCGAAATGCTGTCTTAGGAACATCACTCTTATGGACTCGCAGCTGATGGTACCCTGATCTTAGGTCTATTTTGGAAAAGTAGCTGGCTCCTTGAAGTTGATCGAAGAGGTCGTTGATTCGAGGAAGAGGGTAACGGTTTTTTACTGTGAGCTTGTTCAGCTCTTGGTAGTCAATGCACATCCGAAAGGATCCATCCTTCTTTTTCACAAATAAGATCGGGGCTCCCCAGGGTGAGGAACTCGGTTTGATGAATCCTTTGCTGAGCAGCTCATTGAGCTGACTGGATAACTCCTGCATTTCTGCCGGCGCTAATCGGTATGGAGATTTAGCTACGGGGGTAGCTCCGGGGACTAAGTCGATGCGAAACTCGACTTGGCGTTCGGGAGGGATTCCTGGGAGGTCTGCGGGAAAAACATCGGGAAAGTTGTAGACTTCGGGGATGCTCTCGAGGTCTTTAACTTCCTGCTTCTCGTTAATGACGTGGGCTAGGAATGCATAACACTCCTTTCGCAGGAGTTTCTGGGCTTGGATGCATGAAATGATACGGAGGTTCGAACTGAGTTTATCGCCGTAAATCATGAGAGTTTCATCAGAGGAGAGATTGAGGCGGATAGCTTTTTCGTAACAAAGGATATCAGCATGATTGGGGCTCAACCAATCCATGCCGATGATGACATCGAAGCTTTTTATGGAGGCTGGCATAAGGTCGATGGGAAAAGAATGATCGTTTAGGGTAAGAGTACAACCTACATATATATCATTAGTGCTCTCTTTCTCACCGTTAGCCATCTCGACGGTAAATGTTTCAGTTAATGGTTGAGGTTTACGCCTAAGAAGATGTTTGAATGCATGGCTAACAAAACTTCTCTCCGCACCATAATCGAAAAGAATGTATGCATAAGAGTTGTCGAGGAGGAACGTACCCGAAACAACGGTAGGGTCAGCCACGGCCTCCTCTTGCCCCATAGTTAGTACTCTCCTGGTGTTGGCAGTCGTTGCTACCTTGGGGTAGTTCCTCTTGTAATGCCCGATTTCCCCACAGCCGTAACAGGCTTGACCAACACCTGCTCCAGAGGCCTGATCGGTTGGTTGGACTGGGTTTCTGCAGCCTCGATCCAGGTGGCCCTTTTGACCACAATTGTTGCAAAGCATCTCACGACATGGACCAGGGATGCGGTGATGATAACTGCACTTATTGCACCAAGGGAGGGTACTAGTATATCCACGGGTAGGTGCTTGAGTGGCAGGAGCAGCGGAAGGAGTAGTAGCAGTGTGGACTGCTACAGCTTGTTGTTTCTTTGAGGGCTCCTGTGAAGACTGGCCCTTCCGCTGCTTCCAAAACTTTCTTTTCTCACCACTCCCTTTAGCTAGCTCAGGAGCGGTTGCCACTTTATCAAGATCAACTCCGTGATCTATGAGAGTTTGCGCCAGACACTTAGCGCTGTCAAAGGTTTTTGGCCTAGCAGCCAAGACATTTCCTTTGGTGGGTTGTGTCAGTCCCCAAATGTATCTCTCTATCTTCTTGCTTTCCGGGGTGACCATTCCCGGGCAAAGAAGCGCTAGGTCTTCAAACCTAGAAGTGTAGGCAGCAATGTCGGATTCCTTCATCCTTAGGTTCCAGAGTTCGTGCTCTAGTTTCTGCATCTCGCCTCGTGGGCAGTACTCGGCTATCATGAGTTCCTTTAAACTTTCCCAACCCATAGCATTTGCCACTGGTAGGGTTAGGGATTTGACCCGACCATTCCACCAGGTCAGTGCCCTGTTGGCGAAAGTGCAAGCGGCGAATTTTACTTTGTTGACCTCAGAACAGGAACAAATTTCGAAAATGGACTCAATTTTCTCGATCCATTGAGTCAGGGTAATAACTCCTCATTTGCCGTCGAAAGACGTGGGTTTTGCGTTCATAAAGTCCTTATAGGAACATTACTTATGGTGTCCCTGACCACCTTCATGATTTTGGGGATGCATACCACCTCCCTGTCCACCAGATCCGCCAGGATTCATCTGTGACATCGCGGCAGCCACAACAGCAGTAACAACTGCTTCGAACATAACGGGATCGAACTGAGGGGGCGGTGGTGGTGGTGGAGCGTCGTCATTTCTACTGATGGGTCTTTTTCGAGGAGGAATCTTGTTCTAGAAATAATCAGGAAGAAGAGGATGGTAAGTCCTCAAGATATATGAAACAAAATATATCCTATCCTGATAATAAAGTGTTCTACCAAGCGATAAGCAAAGGAAAGTTACTAATGCAAGTAATTTATCGCTAAGAAACGAATAGGTAGCAACACTAGGAATGAATTTCTACAATGTATTCGGCTCTGACTAAAATACTCCTATAGTATTTTAAGTTGTATGGATAATGGGTAAGTTTTAGGCCTGTTGCAACACCAAAGTCACTCCCAAGCAAATGTTGGTCATGTCTCGAATGAATATAGTTGATCAGGCTATATTGACCCTAGACATGATTACATAACTGCCCAGGTTTAACCGCAGTGTTCAACATCCAAATACTTTTGTTTTGTTTTACTCATGATATCGTTTCTAGTACGCAGGTATACTTGTATACTTTTTGTAAAAATACTTATATTTTTAAAAGTATACTTTTAGTTCAGAGCACTTCGGCCCCTTTGTGTTTATAGTTGTATACCATGTAAGGTTCGGTATACTTAGTTCACTATAAACAATAGATCTGATACCAATCTGTCACACCCCTAAACCGATGGCGGAAACGTTACGGGGCGGAGGACGTCATGCGTAGTATCACAGCAATTTGTATCATAGTAAGCATAGTAAACACAACCAGACATTGAATACATACATGAAAAAAAAGGTTTACATTGTTTGTTACATAGTTTATACATAACAGCACGTATAGCAAAAGTAAAAGACGTGACTTCATAATGTTCCGTCTTCTTCAAAAGTTGGCAAGAGTACCTGTCTATTGATGCCCTGAGAATACAAGCAGTTTTAAAATATCAGCATAAAGCTGGTGAGTTCATAAGCGTTTAGTTCTGGTAAAAGAAATGTTTCTTTGATACTTTGAAAAGTATTTCCCAAGAAAATCCTATATTTTCTTATGAAAGATATTTGATTATTCAATCATTATTGTTTAACAGCCTGTTTATGTAAGGTTGATTTATCCTAGGAAAATCCTATATTTTCCTTAAAAGTTGATAGTTGGTTATCGATTCTGAAATGAGGTGTAAAAGTATCTACCATACTTGTATCGTTAGATGTAGTTTCCTTGAAAACCCTGTTTGTTCTCTGTGAGGTATATTAGCCTTATTACATAAATAAAACTAATAAGATAGGTAGTGAACTAGATCCTAAGGGTATTATCAATACCCTCTAGTAATCAAATCGGTTATTACTTTGAGGTTGGTTCACTTGTTTCATTATTACCAAAGTAAATCTCTGTTATCTAGGTTGCGAGTTTTATAACCATACATTAAACTAGATATGGCACGTAACGGGGCCAATATCCTTTTATGACTTTGTCACCCGTAGACCTGACGGTCCCACTGTAGCTAGCAGCGAGGTGCGGGGTAGTGAGTGATGCGAATGCAAGATCGGAAGAAGGATGCTAAGTGTCAAGTGAAGACTTGAGCACACACGGATCCTATTTAGCATATAAAGGCACATATATGAATACAATTAGTGTTTCCTCAACTAATCAGGTAAAGAATAACACTTTAAGGACTAAGAAATCCTTAATGGAAGTGTTACAATCACTTAGGATTGCATAATAGGGGTTGTGAAGCCACTTAAGGGAAGTTTTCGGTCCATGAAGGGTTTTCGACCCATGAAGGTTTTCAGTCCATGACCGAAAACTCTAAGGTCTTGACCGAAACTCCTTTTTGAGGAGGTTTTCGTTTTGCTTCATGTCTAGAACTTCAACAAATTCATCCTAACACCGATTCCTTTGAATATTAACGTGAACGGAAATAAATCCGAATTGATTTATTTAAACGCAAAGTCCTTCCTAAACTATCAAATTTGACATAATTAAATAAAAAGCCAAATTTGATTAATGGAAATTGAGTAAGGATAACGGAAAAAGTTTCGGGTTGTCACATGGTTGTACATTGATACTACGAAAACGCATCGGTAACTCGATGTTATAAAATGTGCTGTTGTGTATGATTTAATGAATAGTTTGTACAAGCATATACTATCGAAGTTTATCTGTTCCTTTTAGTCCTTGGAGGATTAAAAGCGATATCTTGGGCCCCTCGATGATTTTGTTTTGACTTATGTGTTGGGCTCGGTCAGAACTCAATTGATGTGTTCGATTAAGTTCTATGTCAAACAAATCGGAAATCGGGAAACAAACTGCTGGGCAATAAGTATGATGTTGTTCCATGTATTTGTCTGGCTGATATCTTGAGAATAGAGGATTATATGATCACTTATCTAAAATGGAGCGTCTCGTTTCGACAGAGGCTTTTAAGAGCTACGATTGCTAGTCGGTGTTTTAAGTCATACTTGCGGTTATAGTTATTAGACTTATCCAAGTGGGTGACTGATGAATTTAGTGTCTAAGCCCATAAATATAATTGGTATGTACTTGACCCGAGAGTAGCATGGTCCATTTGGGTTGCATGGCACCGAAACAATTTGTAAGGATGGACTTTTGAGAAGAGGATATTTATGATTTATTAATATATTATAAGTTCTAATATATTAATATAAAATCATATTATTTAATTAGTATTGATCAAGAGTTAGTTTGAAATTAATTTTGTGATCAAAAGAGACTAATTAAATAAATGGGGATTGATTGTGTAAATCATTCATTCTTATATAGAGGGCTTATGATCCATAATCCTTTATGTTGGGCTATACCCATGTGGTGACCCATGTATACTCCATGGAGGTTTTAACCCATGGAGCATGAGGGATATGGAAGGTCATTAGGGTTTACATGGTGTAACCCTAGTTTGTCACACTATATAAAGAACACCATAGCTACCAAAATCGGCACTTAAGAGAAAGCAAAGAGGGCTAGCCGATTTTGTGAGTGCAAGTATACTTCTCTCAAGTTCTTCCAATTGTTGGTGGTGTTGTGTGAAGCATTTGAGGCATCACACTTGGGGTGCTAGGCTCTTAAAGGCTTAAGGAATGAAGCTAAAAGAAAAGATATGTCATTCTACTAGTTTTTTTTTTTGTATTACATATACTTCACGGTATGCTAGTTAGGATGAAACCTTGGAAAAATGAAAGTTTGCATGTATAATAGAGAAAACATAGATCCATGGTTTCTAGGGTTGCATGCACACCTTAGGAGTGTTAGAATGCTCAAAACCCATCAATTACAAGAGGATCATTGCATATAAGTTCAGAATCTAACAGATTATAGTAAATGGCAAGAATTTGATATTCTTACATTTACGATAAAGATTTGGAATTATCAAATGAGCATCATTGAAATGTTTTTCAATTGATCTATTTCACAAAGTCAGGACCATAGACAAACATAGTGTGCATGCTTGGAGCATGGCATAGCTATTGTTTTAATTCAAGTATTAAGTTGATAAATCGAAACATTATACAATGAATAATGAGTAATCAATATGGCACTCAAACATTTTGGGGTCATATAGGATTAGTATTATTCTTGTTTCACTTTGCATGTTTTGACTTCCCGAATAACTAGGCTATTCAAACCATCCACAGTCGATCATACTTTGGAAGTAGGTATTGAGGCAAGACTGTCATGAATGGGTCTGTAGTTTGTGTAGGTGTTTTAGACGTAGCTGTAGTGTTCATGAGTACTCCTAGAATAAGATTCGAGTATTGGATTCAACCCACGCTCATCTGAATCACTTCATGGATTTTATCACGAGTGATTGTGAGACGATAATATCTTATATTCTTGAAACGAAGACATGTGAGTTGTAGTTGCGAGTCAGTTGCACATTGACATATGTTAACGCACAAGTAACTTGGTGTTATAAAACATATTGTTGTGTGTGATTTGATGAGTAAGTACAAGAAAGCATTTGAGTCAAAGTTTATCCGTCCCTTTTACCCCATGTGGATAAAAGCGATATCTGTGGGCCCCTCGATGATTTAGTGATGACACCCCTAAGTGCTTGGCCAAGCCTGGACTGATTTGTTCAATTAGTCAGTCGTCATAAATCGGAAATCGGGAAACAACAGATGACAGAGAAAATGATTAAAATCCATGTCTCAATTCATATGATATCTAGAATGGAGGAATATATGATCCCTTATCTAAGGGATGCGTCATTGACTAGGTCAGAGTTCGACAGCGGCTTTTAAGAGCTATGATTGCTAGTCGGGTTATGGAGTCGTACTTGCAATAATAGTTATTAGACTTATCCAAGTGGGAGACTGTTGGATTAGGTGTCTAAGCTCATAACTATAATTGGTATGTACTTGACCCGAGAGTGGCATGGTCCATTTGGGTTGCATATAACCAGGACAATTTGATAGGATGGACTTTTTAGAAGAGGTTATTTATGATTTGTTAATATATTATAAGTTCTATTATATTAATACGAAATCATATGATTTAATTAGTATTGATCAAGAATTAATTTGATATTAATTTTGTGATCAAAAGAGACTAATTAAATATAAGAGGTTCATTTGGTAAAATCATTCATTCTTATGGTGTGGGCCAATGATCCATGATTCCTTAGCTTGGGCTAAACCCATGTGACAACCCATGGATGATCCATGGAGGTTTAAACCCATGGAGCCTAAGGAATATGGAAGGTCATGCACATTATAGTTTACATGGTGTAACCCTAATCATACCACACTATATAAGAAGTCCCTTAGTATCCAAAATGGCACACTAGTGTTCTTGAAGATCATTGATCCGATTTTTGGTGTTAGGATATTCTCTCAAAAGTCATCCTTTTGTCCAAAGGTGTGTTGTGATTCCATTTGAGGTGCAACACTTGGGGCACTAAGTTCTTAAAGGCCAAACTCAAGAAGTTCTACAAGCTACAACATAGAGGTAATTCTATAACTCTCTTTTATGTTGATTATGTCATTTGTATGCTAGTTATAGGCTTAATGCTTTGGAAACAATATTGCATGTATAATTAGAGAAAACATAGATCCAAAGCATTTAGGGTTGTATGTGTTGGATTAGTGTCTAAGTCCATAATTATAACTGGTACATACTTGACCCGACCCGACATGGTCCATTTCGGTTGCATGGCATCGGGACATTTGGATAGACCTTTTGTGAGAAGAGGATATTTGTGACATGTTAATATATTATATGTTCTAATATATTAATATGAAATCATGTTATTTAATTAGTATTGATCAAGAATTAATTTGGAATTAATTTAGTGATCAAAAAGAGACTAATTAAATATATGGGGATTGATTGTGTAAATCATTCATTCTTATATATGTGGGCTTATGATCCATGATTCCTTCTGTTGGGTTTAACCCATGTGGTGACCCATGGATACTCCATGGAGGTTAAAACCCATGGAGCATAAGGAATGGGTAAAGTCATGGGTTACATGGTGTAACCCTAATGTGCACACTATATAAAGAACCCATGAGCTCAAGAAATCGGCCCTAAGGATTCTATGTGAGGGCTAGCCGATTTTGAGCCTATGATATCTTCTTCTCATGGTTATTCCAAATGTTGATGGTGTTGTGTGGACCATTTGAGGTGTCACACTTGGGGCACTAGGCTCTTAAGCTCCATGGAATCAAGCTACAACAAAAAGGTATGTATTCTATCTAGTTTTTGTTATCCTAGTACATATGAATGTATGCTAGTTAGGATAATACATTGGAAATTGATATTTGCATGTATAATAGAGAAAACATAGATCCAAGATATTTAGGGTTGCATGTACACCATAGGAGTGTGTCACACCCCCAAACCAGACGGCGGAAACGTCCGAGGGCTCGCGTGACTTAAATTGAATATCATCACAATGGATATAAATGAATCATAACATAAACATCACCATGCATCAATACATTACAACTGATATTGTTCACATCCAGTACATTGTTTTAAATATTACACATCCATAACATAAATTGTTTAAGAGTTTTAAAAAAATAGCTTCCTAACATACATTGTTTTAAATATTACACATCCATAACATAAACATCACCCTGCAGCTTACCTGTTACCTGAGAATACAAGTTATTTTGAAAAACGTCAACATATGAAATGTTGGTGAGTTCATAAGCAGGGTTGTGATAAAAATGATTTGTGTAGTTTATAAAACCCAGAAAATCCGATATTTTCTGAAAAGACAATTGTTTACCAAAATGTGAAGATCCATAAGTTGATGCATGAATGATTTCAAAACGTGTATAAATGGGAAGTTTTGTATTATAGTTATAGAAAAATACAAGCGAGTGGTGCTGATTTCCTCGAAAAACATGATGTTTTCCGATAACATAAAATATAATTGTTTTCAAATTGATATACCGCCGCAACGAATGATTTTTGATTACTCTTCCTTGATTACTCGGATGGTATTGGATTTATTTAATTATGTGAGTCGTTATAACCATGCATAATAATGACTAGTTCGTCTGTCTTGGCATCCTAATGTATGCCGGGATTGATCTTAAGATTTTGTCACCCTAGACTGGCCGAGTCTAACTGTAGCAAACAGCTGAGGTGTGGGGGAGTCACCCCCATATAGATCTATACACAAACTCTCGCTCTCCTTCCAGGAGACTTTGATTATAACTACAGACTACGAACGACCCTTAGAGGTGTTACCCGTTATTACTCACTTAATCCAAACAAAATTGATTACTGTTGATTAACGATTGGGATTTGTTTACTTTGATTTCAAATAAGCCTAACAGACACGGAGAAGAGGAATACAAGGTCCTGCTAATTACGCGTGTTATTTAAGGCTGTTGGTTATACGAAGGACACATTGGCCAATTTCATATTTGATTAAATTTGGACCTTACTAGCAATGCTAACGGGCCACCAAGTCCCAATAGCACATATAAGCCATTGAGGGTCCCTTAAACATGTAATTGGGTCACAAGAGGCCCAATAGACATGTGTTATTATCGTCGAACCCAAAAGTCATGTTAATGTGTCACAAAGGCCCATTAAGCATGATTCAGATCTTTCAAGTCCAACTATTTGAATATTTACGTGTTTTAGGTATAATATAATGGTCGGAAGTTTGATTGAAAAATTGTTAAAATCTCAACAGCACGAAACTTGTCGGTTGTTTATAACGATAATTGAGAATATATGTATATTTTTTCTTCTATTTTCATAAGTTGTAATGTGGTATTCTCTTTAACCCAAATGTCTTAAAACCAAAATAATTGACTCAAAATATTGATCTGACCCATTCAACCCTTTCTTTAATAAAAATGACAATTTTAGTCCCTTACATAAAGAAAAGACATTTTAGGCCCTTAACTCATTTTCTTGACATTTTTGACCAAAGACTTGTTTAAATAAAGGTTTTTAGCTCAAAATTTACTCTTTGGCAGTTTCAGCCCTTCCAATACAGAATTTTCAGTTAAAACCCAATTTTTTCGCAACTTTTACATTTTTGGCCCAATTTCCAAAAACTTTACATTTTTGATCCTTTTTGGAAAAGAAAAGCATTTTAACGCATGAATTGGTTTTGTTTACACTTTTTACCTCCTGTTTTGTGAAATTTATCATTCAACCCCTTGAAAATTTGGTTTTTCGCAATTTTGGGCTCAATGTGCCGAAAAGCCCAAAAATTGGCCCATTAAGGTACAAATTACATTTCTAGTCCTTTGAAGAGTATAATATTCATAGAAACATTTATTTTAACTCTTTTGACTATTTTGATCCTTAAGAAAACTGTGAATGGCAATTTTAACCCAACTTTTGTTTATTTGACAAATTAAGCCCAAAAATTGGTTTTATGTTGCAATATGTTGATTTTAATCTTAGAGGGTAATTTTCTTGACTTGTTTAGTGTAATATACCTTAGATCATGTTTGTTTTCCTTCTTATGCCATAGATCTCGAGATTTCTTTCCTTTTTGTCAAATAAACAAAAGTATCGGTCTTTTCTGGCTTGTGATTGCCAAGGCAAGTTACAAACTACCTTTGCAGACTTGTGACTGGATCTCAGAAATGGAGTTGGCTTTCATGACTTGTGATTGCCAAGGCAAGTTACAAACTACCTTTGCAGTATCGGTCTTTTCTGGCCGAGAAATTAGGGGATGTCACAGACTATAATTCTCCCTTCATTAAAAGTATAATGATTAATACTAAGTAACTAAACACTTATAAATTCCCAATCTTAGTTACTTAGGAAAATTTGAAATGGTGCTAACCCATGAAATTACACTTTGCACATTTGTTAAGTCGTTAGTGGAGTGTGTGTGGTTAACTGACACACTAACATGGGACTGACAATGTGTGGCGAAGGGTAACTTAAGTTTATCATAGATTGGTGGAGCGCGTATGGTTAACCGACACATCAATTAGGTGATAAAGTTGAGGGTATCAAGTCAATTTGCATGGTTCTTCACCCCTTGTTTGTGATCCTCGGCATCCCAGTCACAAACTTGAGAGGGAACAATCGAGATTCAAACATGCCATTGAAAGTTCAATGTATCTAAAAAGATCTAGGAGTTTCGAATCCAATTAAAACTTAATTATATTTCGTTTTCATGGTGGAAATTGGTAAATCGTCATTTACCTACCTTCAACTATTTTATAGCTTGGATTACGGCATCCCTCTTCCGGTTATAAATAGGTTGTTGGATCCTGGCCTTAATATTTCATATTGGGTGTTATATTAAGGACTTTAAATCAACTAAACTTGAATTTCTCTCATTATAGATGTCAAGTTAAGACAACTATGGTCTTCCCAAATCTTTAGGAAAAAGCTTTCCTGATGAAGATGATATCCCACATGGTAATTAAGGTGAAAGGTTAATCCCTTTGTTGTGCATTAATGGGACTGGAAATCATGCTTCACTTCCTCCACCTCCTCCAATAATTCTCCCTATCCCACAAGTTTCAAGACTTGAAAAGTTCTAAGTCACTCAATCCCTATTGGCAAGCAAAGACTATATGTGCTTACATCTTGGAGGTTAAGTCACATATTGGCAAGTCGGGAGAGTCGGGTGTCGAAGTCTCGAGGTAGCTGGATGTTGACTTGGTTCTTCAGTCACTCCCTGATGACAGATCACGACATGACCCTTAGTGATCTTATCTATTTGCTTGATGCTGCTAAATCAGCAATGATTTGGAGCATTAGTAAAGCAAATTAGATTGGAAGATCTACTTCCCAAACCTATTTGGACATTGACAATGGTGACATTGGAAGTCCAGCGAAGCTTTCTTTTCCCAATGGAAAAGGATTGGCCATGGTCAAGTTATTTGAATGATGTTAAAGAGAAAGGCTAAGTCTGAGACAATCAAGTGTACCATTTCCAAAGAGTCCATATGTTTCTTTTGCCAAAAGAAGGGGCATTGGTTGCGAAGCTGCCATATTTACCTGAAAGATCTGGTAAAGTCAAAGTTTGACTCTACTTCAGGTAAAGTCCATTATCTAACTCTATTAAGTATCTTTTGGAGATTCTTAATACATAATGTAATCTAATTACATTTTGATGTTTTAGAGAATCAAAGGAAGCTTAAAGAAAGAGTATGCTGATTCTGATCGCGAAAATGGTTCGGTGATTAGAATTTTGAGCAACTGCTTAAGAGTTACGATAAATTGCTTAGGAACAGATATCAACATAGTTTTCATATGTGTTTGCATTGTAAGGATAAGGTTTTTTCCGCAAGTTTTAAAATAAAAGAAAAGGAAAAAATTTTGATTTATTTATTTTAAGTATCCTTACAATGGCATGTGTGAAAAATTGTTGTTTATATGTTTCCATTGATAAGCAATATTGGATAATGGATTTGATTCTTTCATTTGTGGTAATGTCATAATTTATAAAATAAGGAAAGATTCTCATCACGCAAGTTTCAGTTGGATAGAAACTTGGAATCATGCAAGTTGTATTGTATGATGAGTGAGAATTTTCATTTTTGGGAAATTAAGACTAATTCCTTGTTCACATGTATGTGTGAGTCAAGTGAAGGACTGAAGGATTAGGTACACTACGTTGTGCGCTGGTCAGGTCCATCACAAAGATCGATAAGATTATTCGTTTATTAAATATGGTTATACTTACAAGTTTAAGTGTAATTCTGAAACATTGGAAAAGTTTCAATGTATGGCCGGACGGATAAGAAGAATCAAGTAAGGCAGAAAGATAAAAGTTTCTCCAATCTTAAGAGATGGGAGAGTACTTGAGTATCTTGTTTTATGATTATCTTAGTGATCATGGAATCATACCACAATTGATCCTCTAAGAAAACCTTAGTGCATTTGTTTGGTTAAGGAGAGGAATCATGAATTGTTGAAATCGTTAAATCAAAAGATAAATCATACTTCGTTCCAAAAAATCAAGTCTTAGAGTCAGACTCTAAGATTGTAACTTGAGTGACATAATATTTAGAAAGTTTATAACACTTATCAAATGTAGAGTAACATGGTTCTTACTCTTGTACATTTGAAATTGGTAAGTTGTGATGTTTTGGATAAAACAAAGACCAACTAAGACCAATTGTGTGAAGTATTTAACTTGATAAGAATCTGCACTAACGCTTGAATATTTGTTTTGTCAAAAAATGATTCTTGACAAAGGTAATCTTATATGTCAAGAGGGCAGTGGGAGTCTTAAAAGATATTGAGAAAGTTTTAAGAACTAATCAAGAGTATTGTTAATCACTAGCCCACGACTTGAGGTTTGTAACATATCGTGTTGACATATTCTTATTTCTGTGTCTATTCCAGTTAAAAGTTGACTTTGCATATGAGTTCTATGAGTTCTCAATTGGTTGCATAACAACCTGGAAGCCATGGTAGGCCCTTGTGCTGCCGGGTGGCAAGAAATTAAGATTGAACAACTTCAATCCATATGAGTTTGGATTTGTCACTAACGTTGTTGTGTGATTATGGTTTTGACAAATTCACATGGATAGGAACACATGCACCATAAAAATCTAAGTGTCATAAGGTTTCTCTCCGATTCATGAAAATGATGGTGAGGAAACCCTTTCACTAAGTAGATTTTAAGTAGATAACAATTGTGATATTTGCATTCTCAAAGTCATTAGTGGAGCGCGCGTGGTTAACCAACACACTAACATGGACTTGTGAGAATGGCGAAAAGTCTAAACATTATGATTACGGCATCCCTCTTCATAATGTTTTAGACACACATGTGAGCTATCTAAGGAAAGGTATATGATTTTGATAAAAAAAACTTATCAAAGCATCTCGTATCAAGAATCTGAACTTTGGTAAAGAAAGTCAATAAAGTATTGATTTCTAGAAGTCCAGCTGATTCCTGGATACATGTCAAAGCTAGTGGGAGTATAAGTGTTATGCTAGTAAGATAATAATCATTGTACTAGTGGGAGCATGATTATTATGGTTAGTGTTGCAAGTTAGCAATGTTAATTATAGAAAACAAAAGGTTCAATTCGCTTTGAAAAGTTGTTTTGCTATAATTAAGGGAGAGGATTTATACTTCATTCCAATTCTAAAAGCTTAGATTGATATTTTAATCAACTTTAGTCAAGGATATATATGAATGTTATGTTGGAATGGTTCAACATAAGGAAATTCTATATATGTTGCATTCTCAAAATTCGATTATGATTACGACATCCCTCTTTATAGTTCGAATTTTGGGAACATGGAAAATAAAAAAAAAATTATAGCATGAATCGGGTCCCATATGCTTCGGGTATAGGATCGATTACATGTGCTATAATATTCATCCATTATAAATTTTTCAAATGCCTGGGGCATTAAGTGGGAAAAGGATTCGAAGTGGATATGACTAAAACGATTAAGCAATTGTCGAGGACAATCTAAAGTTTATCAAAGATTGGTTGCTCAGAGACAGTTGGAAGTATAGTGTTAAACTTTGGAAAGGACCATATTGACATACTCTGAAAAGAGGCAACTCTTGTTCAGAAGTGATAGTCAAAATGGGAATATGGAATTGTCTCCATAGGTGGAAGTTATTCTTTGAATCTGTGTAAGATTAGAGAACTTAATGCAAGAAGGGTGTTCAAAGGAATGTACTTTGAATGTGAGACTACGTTTCCATGGAATTGATCTCCATTGGAATACTTTGTAATGTTTTTTGCCAAGTCTTTGTGACTTAGACATAGTCATTACAAGGGGATCATTGCATATAAGTTTAGAATCTAACATATCACAATAAATGGCAAGAGTTTGGTATTCTTACATTTACAATAAGGATTGGGATTATGAAATAAACATCATTGAAATATTGTCAATCGATCTGTTTCATAAAGTAAGGATCATTACACAAACATAGTGGGCATACTTGGAGTATGGCATAGTTATTGTTTGGACAAACATAGTGTGCATTCTTGGAGCATGGCATGACTATTATTTTAATTCAAGTATTAAGTTAATAATTCGAAACATTATACAATGAATAATGAGTAATCAATATGGTGCTTAGATAAAAGGTGTTTTTATTTACACTCAAAGAGTTTTGGGGCCATATAGGATTAGTATTATTATTGTGTTTCGCTTTGCATGTTTTGACTTCCAGAATAACTAGGTCGTTCTTCCTGAATGACTAAGTTATTCAAACCATCCACAGTCGATAATACGTTGGAAGTAGGTATTAAGGCAAGACTGTCATGAAGCTGGTTTGTAGATGTCCAAGGTAGTGGACATAGCAAGAGTTACTGCAACATTCATGAGTGCTCATAAGTTCTGAGTATTGGATTAAACCCACACTCATTTGAATCACTTCATGGATTTTATCACGAGTGAATCATGAGACGATATTATCTTATATTCTTCAAACCTAGAGATATGAGTTGTTGACTATGAGTTGGTTATGCATTGATTGCACGAAAACGCATTAGTAACTCGATGTTATAAAATGTGCCTTTGTGTATGATTCAACAAGTAGTTACTACAAGCATATGAGTCAAAGTTTATCCATTCCTTTTACCCTTAAAGGGATAAAAGCGATATCTGTGGGCCCCTCGATGATTTAGTGATGACACCCTAAGTGCTTGGCCAAGCCTGGAGTGATTTGATTTATTCAATTATTCGGTCGTCATAAATCAGAAATCGGGAAACAACAAATGGACAGAGAGAATGATTATAATCCATGTCTCAGTCCATATGATATCTAGAATGGAGGAATATATGATCACTTATCTAATGGACACGTCATTGATTTGTTCAGAGTTCGACAGCGGCTTTTAAGAGCTACGATTGCTAGTCGGGTTATGAAGTCGTACTTGCAATAATAGTTATTAGACTGATCCAAGTGGGAGACTGTTGGATTAGTGTCTAAGTCCATAACTATAATTGGTACATATTTAACCCGACCCGACATGGTCCATTTGGGTTGCATGGCATCGGGACATTTGGATAGACCTTTTGTGAGAAGAGGATATTTGTGACATGTTAATATATTATAAGTTCTAATATATTAATACGAAATCAGTTTATTTAATTAGTATTGATCAAGAATTAATTTGGAATTAATTTAGTGATAAAAAAGAGACTAATTAACTATATGGGGATTGATTGTGTAAATCATTCATTCTTATATATGTGGGCTTATGATCCATGATTCCTTATGTTGGGTTTAACCCATGTGGTGACCCATGGATACTCCATGGAGGTTAAAACCCATGGAGCATAAGGAATGGGTAAAGTCATGGGTTACATGGTGTAACCCTAATGTCCACACTATATAAAGAACCCATGAGCTCAAGAAATCGACCCTAAGGATTCTATGTGAGGGCTAGCCGATTTTTAGCCTATGATATCTTCTTCTCATGGTTATTCCAAATGTTGATGGTGTTGTGTGAACCATTTGAGGTGTCACACTTGGGGCACTAGGCTCTTAAGCTCCATGGAATCAAGTTACAACAAAAAGGTATGTCTTCTATCTAGTTTTTGTTATCCTAGTACATATGAATGTATGATAGTTAGGATAATACCTTGGAAATTGATATTTGCATGTATAATAGAGAAAACATAGATCCAAGGTATTTAGGGTTGCATGTACACCATAGGAGTCTTAGAATGCTCAAAACCCAACAGTATGTGCACCATAGGATGTTGTAGTATACTAACACCATCAATATATATATATATATATATATATATATATATACACACACACACTTATAAAGGAGACATTTTTTCTTGCATCATATGCATTTGAAACATCCAAAACTTTTCATTTTCCATATAACTAATAACAACCATTCAAAATTTTTGCAATTTATATATACTTGATGGTATTTTATGAAACAAATTGATTAAATCATGTTCGTTTTTTAACTTATATATACTTAATGGTATTTCACTGTTATTACACTCTTAGGGTTTCCTCACAATATCTCTTTACCTGTGTGTATGCATAATTTCATTTCTTGCAGAGAATACCAATGGATATATTGCTGCTAAACTTTTGGATTCTTTTGTAATAAGGTTTGTTATTGATTTAATATATGTAGTCTTTTTATTCTTATTATTAATCTTTTTCTCACTTTTGATGAAAATTTTGTATTCTATTTGTATGTTTTCATGGGTTGTTTCTCACATCTCCAATGAAACTAAAATCTAGAATGGTAATACATCTTAACCATAGATTCCTCTACACACAAGAATTTTTTTTTACTTTCAAATAATAATTAGGATTCTAATTATTATCTCTTCCAATTGAGTAGAATGACAAGATTGCTCATTCTCAGAGCATTTTTATTAAGCCCTTGAGCTTAATTTTTTTTCACCTGAATAAATACGTTATAGGTTTAAAATGTGATGATTGTTTATATAATTACTTTTAATTAAAAAAAAGTTTCAGTGTTATGTTAATTAATTCATTAAAACACGTGACTTGGGTGGTTTAATATTTTTACTCAAATAAGTATTTATATACACTTCACTCTATATAGTATATGATATATGATATATTCACATGATTCGATGTACGCGAGTGTAAAGCTTGACCAAGTTAATAGCTGCCAAAATATAAAAACCAATATGATATTAAACAAGTTGATGAGATTACGTGAGTAAGAGAAGACAAATGCAACAATTTGAATTTAGTGTGTTATTCGAGTAACGATACCGAATTGGTTCAAACTGGAACCGAATAACTAAAAAGTGGATTAACGGAAGTAATATGGTTTGGTTAAGTGACAAACATCAAACCGATAACCCAGAATCCGACTTACCCGCATGACTATCATGCCTACATGACATGAAGTATATTCGGTGATCAGATATGATGTAGGTAAATTGATTTTATTACTGACATTTGTTTCTATGTAAACGTGTAATTAAATATTTTTTCAAAGTTAACTGATTTTATATATAGATTGTAAATTTTTATTTATGTAGGTGAATGGAAGAAAATATTTATTGATGTATTTTATGACGAAAAAATGATAGATCAAACTACTATTGTTAGAGAACAAAAGCATGTTTGGATATATATCATTAATATAATATAATTCTAAAAGACAGCTATATAAATTGATTAATTATCATAGAAAATAATACAATAAATCAAAAGTTAATAAAATTTTATACTATCAAAGAATAAACGCCCTTGAGATGAGTTAGTTTAAATATATATATCTATCTTATTCTATATTTAAAGGAATTGCAATGTAAAAAAATATTATTTCAAAGTCAATGATACCATTATAAATATTTTTAATAACATATAGTAGTTATAGTATCATATTCTGCGCAACGCGCGGATATTTGTCTAGTGTGTGTGTGTGTGTGTGTATATATATATATATATATATATATATATATATATATATATATATATATATATATATATATATATATGGGAAGGTTCAAACAAGAACAAATATAAGATCAAGAATGCAAGAACAAACCTGAACCACTCATTTTTCTAAAATACAAATGCTAAAATAAATCTTTTAATTAAATCAAGAGTATGGTTATTGATTAACTTAAAAATAACAAAACTTTTATTTATTCATTCGTAAATTAACGTTTTCATTGTCTGATTCATCCAAATCAACAATTCTTCATCAAAACAACATTCTTCACAAAAATCAACGTTCTTCATAAAAAACCATCAGTTCTTTATCTAAGTGCGTTGATCTAAAACAAAATCTTTACAAATCCTTCAGATTTACCAATCTCAGCATCATCTAATGCTCATGAATCATTGAAAATTCATCAATCTAATGCTCATGAATCATTGAAACTTCATCAATCAAAGCTTCATCAACATTAAATGATCAAACATTCCACAACATAACTAAAAATTCACTGAGTTTTCATAATATCGTCTCTCAGGTAAATCAATTGTGTAATCCTCATATTTTTTGTCATTTTTTTATAATTTTCGAGATTTTCAATTAGTTTTCTTCTAATTCTTGGTTATTTGTTCGTATTTTGTGTTTCGAGTGAAGATTTTATCACAGTTATAGAAGTTAACTTATGTGCACACCAAGTGTTCAATAAAATGCTCCATAAAGCTCTGTTTGTATTTTTACATGTTATTTACATAATTTTCGAGATTTTCAATTAGTTTTCTTCTAATTCTTGGTTAATTGTTCATATTTTATGTTTCGAGTGATGATTTTATCATAGTTATAGAAGTTAACTTGTGTGCACACCCGTTGTTCAATGAAATGCTCCATAGAGCTCTGTTTGTATTTTTTACATGTTATTCACATATGAATAACACATAACCTTGCGTCGTTATATTTTATTCACATAGGTTTAGAAGTTTGTAAGTCCCCAAATCTGGAACCAACTAGTGATCAAACACACATTCAAGCTGTAATCAATAAGGATAAGAAGGAGTAGAAGCAAGATCAATCCAACAATGCACACGTTCTATTAGGGTCGTAAACGTCTGGTACACTTGGATAACACACACATGCAACTGTTGTACGTCTGACACATCTGACACACTATTTATAAGGGACCAAGACCGAGAACACGTTCACGACCGTAAACAGGTTCACAGCCGTGAACACCCATACAACCGCAAACACACAACCGCACACCCAAACTTTACATGACCAAAACCCTATTCAGACCCATACAGATTGATGCCTAGACCAAACCAATAAAATATGACCTAACAGTCTCCCCCTTGGTTTGAGGCTAGCATGGACTCAGTCTTTTTCGATTATCAGCACGTGCCCCGAGCCACATCTTCTTCTCGATAATCTCCGCAATCATGCCAGTAAATTCTTTAGCAGCAGACTCAAAAATATATTGCTTGCATATTATCTGATGTTGAGCCAAAGTTTTTATGTCCCGTTCACCAAATTGTAGCAGATCCCTTTTGTCAACTATACGAAAAACTCCATCTGGGAATTTGATGACAGCAGACGTTGTGGCTTCATCAAAAACCCAGTAATCCATTTTGCACAGCGATCCATCATAGAACTTCTTGACAATAGGAATTTATGTCATCTGATTAGTAGGGGGCCACATAACATACTTGAAGGTCTGGTTGGTCTTAGGGTCAAGAAGACCTTTGAATCTTTTCACGAATGAGTCGTCGGTTTTCATCCCATCAAATTCCCTCTTAACTTGATTCTCCAAGAAAAGTTTGAAATCAGTTCCGCGAGGATCATTGGTTGGGTTGGAGAATGGAGCTTCAGAAAGCTCAGTGAGATCCACCTTTGTCAAAGAAGAAAAATCATTCTTGTACTTGTAGTACTCCACATTACCGCTTTTTCACTTCACCAACCAACAATTTAATCTTTCATGGAAACCCCACATAACAATTCCTGACCGATCACCAAATTCATCTCTGAACCACTTCTTTCCAAGATCAGTCACAGTTAGTTGGGGCTGGTCTCAACGAAAATTTTTATCTGAGTTTTTCTTGAAAAGCCACCTCCCCTTCTTTTGTGAAGATACTTGCCTTGAACCTTGCTTCAGAGTTGTTCTTGGATGAGCTTGAGCAGGTTCAATTTCAAAGCAGTCAACAATTGTTGTGGTTTTGACTGGTGGAGGATTAACAAAAGGATTTTGTTGAGATGTATTGGCAGGGGCACTTTGAGAAGTCTCGACGACACTTGGTTCTTCGACAGTTGTTTTGAATTTGTCGCTAAATTCTGCTATATGTTTGTTCTTCAGGTCGAAGTAACCGGCGGTCACGTCTCCAAGGTTGAGCTGTAAAGTAGAAATTGGTTTTGATTTTAGAGAATTTTCTTCTTCAAGCTCAGAAACTCGAATGTCGAGATTTCCAATCAAAACATCTTTTTCAATAAGCCTTTGATTTAGAACACCTGTCTCCTCCTTGAGCTCAGAAATCGATGGGTCCGCTCCCCCTGAACTTCCCTCACCAATAGATATGCCCTTGCCTCGGGTGAAGGGTTTGAATCTTGTTGGGCCAAATACCTGGCAAGCCTCTCGGAGGCAGCATTATACGTGGATAGTGGTGGAGAGGAACCCCCAGGAGCTGAAGAGCTCCCGGCTTCATGAGAAGATCGAACAACACTTGGACCTTCTTTTATAACTTGACTTTCTTCCTGTAGTGGTGTTGATTATGATGACATGTGCGGAATTAGAAAGGATCTAGTGAATCATCATGTAAACTCAAGAACACAAGGAGTAAATAAATCTGTGTAAGCTCATATTAGATCTAGAAAGGATATACAAATGGGTTTGTACAAATTTCTCTCTCTAGTCTAACACTCCAAAATGATCATCTCTAAATATGAGTGTCACTCACTTCCTATTTATAGGAAAGACAACTCATTTACACATCAATAAGGGTAAGCTACATCCAAGCGTGACTTTACACCCTAACATTCTCCCCCTCAAAGTTAGGATTGGATGTCCTGGCTTCAGTCTCGAACGAGCTAGCGCGATCAAGACCAAACTCCCCCTCGAAGTAACACCGGTCTTCAAATCCGCAAATGAATATCCGACAAACCCGCTTGGAATACCCATCATTCTCCCCCTTTTTATAATCAAAAAACGATTATAAAACCCATTAACGGTGAGAAGCGCCCGAGGAATAAACTTGACAATACTCCCCCTTGATGTGTACCAAAAATGAATCACCAAAAATCTTGCACCGAAAAACAATCACAAAAAAGCCTCAAAAAATTTCCAATTTATGAATTTTTTTGACTTTTTGGGTGAAAGTTGCAAGATTTTCCAAAATCCGGGTAAAAATCGTCACTTTCTGAATTCTGCAGTGACCTGTTGCGCCAAAAAAAGCCAAATATGCGAAACTCTATCCCATTTGCGAAACTGTGCATAAAGCGTAAATTCGCACAAACTGTAGGGACCAGAAATGAACATTCTTCAATTTCTCAGAAAATTAGTCCAATTTCGAAGTTGGGTATTTGCTGCCAACTTTTCGAAACTTCAGGGACTCATTTCGAAACTTCTGCATTCTTCACATCCAAACTGTCGAAAATTACCCTAAATGTCGAAAGTGGGTAAAATGTGGCAAACTGTCGAAAGTATAAGGTCTAATTTCGAAAATCTGGATTCTCACTTCACAAACATAACGAAAACACCCATTTTGTCGAAACTGGGTGAAAGATGTAACTTTGCAGAATCAACAGGGACCAATGTCAAAATATTATATCATCTTCCTCGTTCTAACGAAAGTAAACTCAGATAGCAAAACATCACCCATTCGCTACTCAACCTCAACTTTCCGTTAACAAAACCCATCGATTATTCGTTAATCAAAGCAAACAACAAACTTTTGAAACTCGTTACCAACCAAGGCTTCGTTACTAGACCATCTATGATTCACAATTCAACTATTGATCCCAAAATTGACATCAATTGACAATCCAACTGATTTCAAATACAGGCTTCAACCATTCGTTATCAACCATATAACCTCAAGTAGAATCTAATTTCGAAATCAATTACCCCAAGCAACAATCGATTCCAAAATGTTCCTGTGAACCACGAACGCAAAAATGAAATCAAGTTGTTCGCTTTTCATTCAACCACACAAATACCATCGCTTCTTTATCATTCATCCAATCACGATATTGACCCAATTCGTTTTTCGTTTTCACTAAACTACACGACCCATCGATTCCAAATCACAGGTCTTCGCTTTTAGTGTTCAAAATCGACTTCTTATAAATTCCCAAATCAACAATCGATATCAAATTCTTCCCTGTTCGTCAATCGACATCAACTACACAGACTTCGATCCTTAAACCCCAATCGATATTTGTTCATCTACAAACCATCGACTTCATTCGCTTTTCATCAACAACGACATGATATCAAATTCTCAAACCTCCTTCGCTTTTCACAGTTCAAGCCAAAACTAACCCACATCGACTCTAAAAACCATCGATTCCAAATACAATCGATTCCATGCCTTCGAAATCACCTCATCAACCAAAATCAATATCAAATGTTGACTTTTGAAAGGTTGACCTTTCACAATCGTCAATTTTTCTTCAATCATATATTTGTGAGATTAATAATCCAAAAATGAATTTAGATTATCAACGAATTAGAGCATCGATCTTCAACTTGATATGCAAACCCATCGACTTTCGCATATCAGAACAACATCGAATAACCAATTTTCAAATCTACAAACATCGCATTCAATTTCACGATGTCGACTCCAACTTAAACATGTTCCAGTCAAATTCGACCTAATAGCTCCAATCGAATTACCAAACATATTTGGTTTTGAAATCAAATTCAAATCAAGTTTATCTTCCTTTTCAATCGATTCCAATTCTGATTTCTCAAGAACATCGATTTTGACTTCAGAAAGTCAACTTAAACCAAATGTACTCTCCAATCCAATTATGAATCGTATTAAAATTCAAACAAAACATCCAAAACGATTTTGATCCACATCTGAATCGCATTCACTCGACATCAACCGATTAACAGGAAAGAAATATCGAGATAACGAGATTGAGGTTTCAAGAGCAATCACTCAACAGATGAATTGCTTGGACGAACTAAAAGTACAACTCATATAAGCATAACATGAAGCATTGAATCGGATCGCTGATGAAAAGATATTCACAAACATTTGGGCTTAAACATTAATCGATTAATGAACAGTGACAATTGGAACTTTTTGGGCTTCGAAGTGTGAATAATGAACAGTGAATATCAAAAGAGTTTTAATTTTGATTTTGGTTTGATTTTGATCTAAACAAAAATAATTAGATCAATCAATGGGGTTTGAAACGTGTTGGAATATTAGAGTTGTGGATCGATAGATTCCAAACAGAAAAACAATATTTAATCAAGTAAGGAACACGAGAATGTATCAATGGTGTCGAATGATTAATAACTCACACCTCAGAAGAGCTCGATGAAGAACTTCGACTGTAGAGGTGTGCTAGGGTTACAATGCAAGTAATTAATGAGAACGATCAATCTGAAAGCTATACATGCATGCAATATTTATATGCTAACCCTAATGATTATCCACGGTTGAACAGGCCCAAACCGGGTAAACTAAATAGACTTATGACTGAGCCCAAAGACGCAACACCAGACCCAACAATCTCCCCCTTTGCGTCAATTGAGGCGAGAGACTACTTCGGTTGAGTGACCTTGGTCTTCTTTACAACCTTGAACAGCCGAGGGATGATCGCAAGAAGCGTTTGTCGAAACTGAATATACCACCGAAGCATATCAGTGAACAACTTCTTATCAGCTTCACTGTTCTGATTACACCTATGTATGATCTCCAAAATATGCTCCAAACAGGAAGTGGAAAATAGGTGTTTGTCAATCAGAGCGAACAAGCATTTTTGACCTTTGCTCCTCATGAACATAACTGTGTGAAATTTTGGATCAATCTTTCCCCTAACCATTGCATTCATGTCACTTGCCCTCCCCATCAGATTCATAGTAGTCTTCTTGTGAATAGCAGAAGCGATCTCCTGATCCATCTTCACGACCTCATTAATATAACAAACGAGCATTCGCTTGATGTGATCGATGATGCGCTAATACTCCTGTGGATTGGCCAGCAAAATATTATTAAGGAGTATCCAGTCGTGAGGGTTCAAGTTCGGCAGGTCAACCAGGGAAATCATATGGACCGAGCTATCAGAGCCTCGGGTCACTTCGAATTTAATGTTGATGAATTTCCCTGCCGAAGTGGGCTTCGACACCTTAACCGTTGTGATTTCCTGAGTGCTCCAGGTCAGGTATTGTGGCTGAGCAAACTCGAGATAATAGTCGAGCAAATCCCGATCTACCTTCGGGTCTGGAGAAGGAATGCCAGCCGTCGACTTAAAACAGTGGAAGATGAATGCCTTTCGGGTGATTGGCATGTCAAACTGTATGTCCTTCGAGTTCTCAAGGCCGAACGAAAAAACGGGTTCAAGCCAATGAGTGCTCGGTGCATCAATAACTTCCCTGAGAAGCGATTCCATAGTCCATTCAGGAAACATGGACTTCTTCTGCTCTAGCAGTTCATTCGCTTTCAACTCCTTCTCAAGTAGTTCCTTCTCTTTCTGAAGTCTTTCCCGAATCTCTTTATCAGTGGGTTTGACTTTCAAACTTTCCTTTTTTGAAGCATTCCCTCCTGTATCATCGTCATCATCATTTTCATCCACATCATCATCTCCAATCTTCTTCTTTTTCTTGTCCTTCATACTGCCCGAAGCTTCATTAACCTTCGGCTCAGTAGTGACTTTCGGTTTTGGAGGGGGTTGAAATTGAGAAACCTTATCTCCCCCTTGTTTCGGATGGACACCAGTCGCTGTAACACCTTCAATGCGACTCAACACATCCGATGCAGGTCTTAGCTTTTCAGCCAAGTGGCGTCGGATGGAGATGGTCAGAATGGAGTCGTGAGCTTCCAGTAGATGTAAGAGAATGGAATGCACATCTCCAACTGAGATTTTAATCACCTCTCGCTTGAGATTCTGAATCTTAAGTTGTGAGTTTCGCTTATCCAGCTCATCCATAATTTTATTTTCAACTGCAAGCTCGGCTTCAAGTTGAGTCAACCGATCACCAATCGAAGTATGAAGCTCTTGGTTAGCAGCCTGAATGGCTTTGCGAGCTTCCTCGCGATGTGTCTTTTCGGCTGCCAGTGAACGCGTAAGATGATCAACCGAAGCGTTCACTGTTTCAGCATTCTTCTGTGCAGCGGATTGGAGGGAATCGAGAAAAATTTGTGCCTCGGAAAACTAGTTTTTCGACTTTTGCGGTCGCTTCCTTGCAATCTTTGGTGGAAGCTTCAACGGCAAGAGAAGCTTTCTGGCATGTGGAGGTTGAAGCTTCAATGGCTTTGGCAGCATTGGAGATGGAGGCCTCATGATCTTTGACAACTGAGGAAAACAGAGCTTGGAGAGCAACCTCCGATTATGCAACAGTAAAAGACGAAGAAAGCAATTGATCAAGCTTTTCCGTGACAGCCTTGAGATGCTTTTTGGTAATCGGGGCGTCATCATCTTCATCGCTTTGTAGGCGATAAGGACTTAAATAAGTTGAATCGAATTCCATGTCTTCACCACCAAGAACAGGTTCAGGTGATGTAGGAGGGGTTAAAGGAATTAAGGTAACAGGTGGAGTAGAATCGACAATGGATGCCCCCATATCAGATACGTTGACATGAATTATAGGTTTGGGTGTAGTAGTGGTTGTGGTAGTTGTAGATGTAGAGTACAGAGGGGTTAGAATGGGGATGGATGAAGCGGTTGTAGATGTGATAGGTGGAGGACAAGGAGCGATAGTGATATGAACCGAAAGTGGAACAGAACGTGGAGGCGAGGTTCAGTTGCTATCATTAGTGGGTGAGGGAGGAGGCGAATTACCTCTAGATGGACTATCGGTTTCAGTAGCTTCGTCATCAGTGGTCTGAGGATCTGGCTGGCCATCAGAAGGAACATACTCAGGATCACTTGTAGAAGGGGAAGGAGACTTCGGTCGTCGAGCTTGCTTTTTGACCTTTCGTTTCTTTGAAGCAGTAGGCACAGCTTGCTCTACCTTGCGTTTCTTAGGGGTTGAAACCTTAGAGGATTGACCCACTTTGTCTCCTTTGGTATCAGCCTTCTTCCCTCGTTTTGTTGGCTTGTCCGCAGCATCCAATGAACCCTGCATCTCGGGAGTGAGTTGGCATGGACCTGAAGGAGTCAACTTCCTGTAATCAGCCATTATTTTACTTTCATTGGAGACACATCGGTACATCGATTCTGGAATTGAACCGATAAATATGAATTTCGTTGGATCAGTCACAATAATTTTGACCGTGTGAAAGGTCGCAATGGAAGACCGCAGAGCACCTTCCATTACGTGAATCTGAAAAGTCTGAATAGCTCTGTTAGTGATCAAAGTCCAGAAACGACCTCAGGAGATCTCTGAATGTTTCATTGAGGAGTTGAGACTCTGCACCAGTTGTGCCCAAAGAAGTGTTCCATAATCCAGATTGATCTCGTTATAGAGACCATAGAGAATGGTCAGGAACCCTTTGCTTGCCCCATCCGACCCTGCCACACGTTCTGCTAAACCCTTGTACAGAAGGGTAAGCAGTCCATTCCACTGAGGTGGCAAACAAGACTTCTTGAACTTCGTTACCGTCGTTAGAATGTCTGTGTAACCCATATCGTAGAGCATTTGAAATAACTGGGTCGTAGTGATAAAGTCCGGTGAGATGACAGAGGCATCAGCTGCAAGCCCTAGCAGCAAACAAAATCTTGCCTTGGAAACAGATGTCTTTTGATTGAAGATATCGAAGAAGATCTGTTCCTTGCGCTTGTCATATGAAGCAGTAAAATACACCTGGGATAGAAGAGACATCGGAACGGATTCGACCTGTGTGAGTGCAATCACCAATGGAGAATACTTGAGGCACTCGACAACATGGAGCATGTAGGAATCGTAAAGAAAAGGATCCAGTTGAATGATGAGGTTCTGATTGGGTTTGATTGTTAGCAATGATGATGACACAGTTTGATCTTGGACAGAGGATGATTCCGCCATTGTGGCAGTGAGGAAGAAGAAGATGAATAGTGTATAATCGCCGATGAGTTCGTGAGAGAGAGAGAGAGAGAGAATAGTTGGTAAAGGAGTCCAAGAGGTTCGAGAAAATCTTTTATACCATCTCTAGGAGAGAGAAAAATCCGGTTGTGATGATGACTGGATCTCTGAAACGTTGCCTGAAAAAGCGCGATATGACAGCTTGGTATCCATAGAAATGCGTCAGCAGGCGTGGGTATAGAAACCGTTTCAAATTCACGCACCTTCTCGACCTTATCTCCTATTCAAATTTCGAACCGTTTCAACTTCATGTTGACTCACCCTCATTTGATTTTTATTATAAAAATAAATCAGCTTCACCATAAACGAGACACATCCTTTCGCGTTGTGGAAATCAACTGTCGCTTCTCCATAATTAAGGAGATCACTATATCTGGTAGAACCGAAAGCACAAATCTGAAAATTGCTATTAGAACCGCTAACAAGAATTTGGAAAATCATAAAGATCTTCGTGCAAGAGTGTGCCAATGAGAAAGAAATAAGGCAAAATATTTGTGGGATTTAGTGATGTCTATTGAGACATGAAACTGATGATCCCGGGCATGAATCTCTTCCATCAAAGTCTAGAGAGACTGAGAAGTGTCTGTGTGGTTTCCCGTGAAATACGATCAAATGTTTGTAAAGAAACATTGAAAGGCATCTTTTCAATCATAGGCTTTATAGGGTAGCTTACCTTCAACCGAACCTTGATACTTGAAATAAGACCAAAAGTCGGGTGAAGTACTTGTGAAACCGATGTGGTTTGTTGAACAAGTTGGTTTGAAAATATAATAAGTAACTGGAAAATAGTAAGAAATCTCAAAAAAAAAATAAACTGGATCTAATGGGAAGAAACGTCCAGGTGTTAGACAGTTCCATAAAGATCACGCAAAAAGAAAAAGAGATTTCGTGAGGTAACAAGTAATAGCTTGAACATTAGAGAGTTCACCGTCAATGCATTCAAGGTGTTGGATTTTGGGTTTCACTTAGCACGTGGTAAACGAAACTAAGATCATCAACACAGAGATTGTGTAACCATAAACCTCAGTGGTAATTGTTGAGAGTCTCAAGGGTTACTTTTATGAAGTGAAACTTAAATGGAGAAATGTGATGTGGTTAAGGAACCGAAAGTACCTCTACTATATTAGAAGGACAAAGCAGAAAACTCTTAACTCGCTATGAGAAGAGATAGGTAGCTCGTGACTTGAGTGATTTAAGCAGCCTGATTTGGAAGAAACGATTGGTGTTTATCGAATCATTAAGGCTTCACTCAGAGTCATGGAGGCTTCGGTCTACATGCAGCAGCATGCTTCTAGGGACACTTAACTAGTACAAAGAGAAGAAGATTATACCTGCCCCATCATCAGCGTGTTTCGCATCTGTGAACTTGATATTAGACAATTGATGTTTAGAAGAGAAACATTAGATAAAACAAAAACAAAACATAGAAATATTTTTGAATTTATGGTTTTTCTGAAAAATAATGAAAACGGAAAAGAAAATATTTTTGGATTTTTGGATTTTCTGAAAAATAATAAAAACAGAAAAGAAAATTTTTTTGGATTTTTGGATTTTCTGAAAAAATAATAAAAACAGAAAAGAAAATATTTTTGGATTTTTGGATTTTCTGAAAAATAATAAAAACATAAAAAGAAACTGAATGTAAACACTCGAAAGAATAAGAAAGCTTTACAAGATTATATAACCGAAACCATTCCTTAGAAAAGATGAAGCGAAATAGACCGTGCGTTCGGTTCCCAAAAATTTAAGAGCCGAAATAGACCGAGCGTTCGGTTCATTTCGGTTCCCAAAAATTTAAGCGCCGAAATAGAGCGAGCGTTCGGTTCATTTCGGTTCCCAAAATTTAAGAGCCGAAATAGACCGAGCGTTCGGTTCATTTCGGTTCCCAAAAATTTAAGAACCGAAATAGACCGAGCGTTCGGTTCATTTCGGTTCCCGAAAAGTCAGGAGCCAAAAATGACCGAGCAAACGCTCTATTTCGCTTATTCAATTTTAGTGAGTAGAAGAAGGTTTCGGTGCTGACTCAGCTTCCATCATTCCCAAGCCTTGGAGTATCTTGTTAAAGTTTGCTTCTGGTAAGGCCTTAGTGAAGATGTCAGCCAGTTGATCTGAGGACCAAACGAAGTGAATTTCAACATTTCCATCTTCAACGTGGTCCTTGATGAAGTGATATCTCAGTGCGATATGCTTTGTCTTGGAGTGTTGCACTGGATTGTGACATATTCGTATTGCACTTTCAGAGTCACAGTATAGAGGGATTTTCTTCATGCTCAGCTTTGTATCCATATGACCTGTGAAGTGCAAGACGCTGCAACAATGTACTCAGCTTCGGCTGTGGAGAGGGACACAGAAGTTTGTTTCTTTGACTGCCAGTTGACAAGTTTGCCATCAAGAAACTGGCATCCGTCGGTTATGTTTTTTCGATCCAATCCACATCCACCAAGATCAGTGTCTGAGAAAGCTTGAACAAAGAAGCCAGATTTTGTAGGATACCAAAGACCGAGAGACAAGGTTCGCTTTAAATACCTAAAGATATTTTTCACTGCAATCATGTGAGGTTCTCTTGGATTAGCTTGAAACCTGGCACAATAACAGATAGAAAACATTATATCTGGCCTACTAGCTGTTAGATACATTAGTGACCCTATCATTTGACGATAAAGAGTCATATCAACAGCCGATTTCTCAAGAGATGGAGTCAACTTCGTGCCAAAAGCCATTGGAACCTTTACTTTTGAATCTCCCATCATGCCGAACTTCATTAACAACGTCTTTGTGTATGCTTCCTGATTAATGAAGATGCCCTCTTGACCCTGTCTTATATTCAATCCAAGGAAAAAGTTAATCAGACCCATTGCGCTCATTTCAAATTTAGTCTCCATCAACTTCCTAAATTCAGCTGTTTAGCTTGGATTCGTGGAGCCGAATATGATGTCATCGACATAAATCTGAACTATCATTAAGTGTTCGCCTTCTTTCTTGCAAAAGAAGGTTGGGTCAACCGAACCTTGCTTGAATTTTGACATTTTGATAAAACGAGTAAGAGTTTCATACCAGGCTCTCGGGGCTTGCTTCAATCCATAGACTGCTTTATCCAGAATGTAGCAGTGATCAAGATACTTCTCGTTCACAAATCCGGGTGGTTGCTCAACATATACCGTTTCTTCTAGTTCTCCATTTAAAAAAGTGCATTTTACGTCCATTTGGAAAACTTCGAAGTTTTTGTGTGCAGCATATGCCAAAAAGATTCTTACAGATTCCAACCTTGCTACTGGAGCAAAGGTTTCTTCATAGTCTATCCCTTCTTCTTGGCAATATCCTTTCACCACCAGCCTCGCTTTGTTGCGAATAACATTTCCCTCTTTATCCAATTTATTTCTAAATACCCACTTTAAGCCGACTACAGATGCATCCTTTGGTGTGGGAATCAGTCTCCAAACACGATTACGTTCAAACTCATGGAGTTTGTCTTGCATAGCTTGCACCCAATCAGAGTGATCAAGAGCAGCATTTACCATTTTCGGTTCTACTGTAGAGACAAACGAAGTAAATATGCAGAATTCTACTTGAGAGAATAAAGCAGTTTACTTCGCTTTCATTTGTGAGTGTGTGAGAACTCCCTCAGATGATTCACCAATAATCTGTGTTTTAGGATGATCCTTTGTCCATTTTATGAGAGGAGGGTAATTGGGATCATAGGCAGGATCCAACTCAGTATTGACTTCTTCTTCCATTTCTGACATCTCGCCTCCGTCATTTGCATTTGCATTCTCATTCTCCCCCTCAAATGGCGAACCGAATCCTATGTCAGATTCAGTGCTCTCCCACTCAGATGGATCTTCATGGGTTGGGGCCTTTGAAGGATTCTCCCCCTGGAAAGGCATGTCGTGTGATTTTGGAGTAGACGAACCCTCCCCCTGGATTATTGAGCTTTGTCTTGGAGGGTCATCAGTAGCTGGATGATCACTTGCTATAGTAGGTTCGCTTTGTGTCTGCCTCTCGGTTGGTTGGTGAGGTTCTCTTTCCATGACTTTAGCAGCTTCATCAATGATTTTCTTCAAGTTATCGATTTTTTTATCTACTGCTTTCGCTTCTGAGTGGATCGCCTTTTATGGTTCATCAAAGAGCATCATGTACTCATCAAACAGGTTAGCAATAGGAACCGAGACCTGACCAAATTTTGGAAAGATTTCCTCCGTTGGATTTTCGGTTGTTTGCATTTTCTTCACGTAATTGTCGTCAAAAGTAACGTAATAGGTTTCTTCAATCTTCTTTGAGTGTTTATTTAGAACCCTATATGCTTTTGAAGTAAGTGAATAACTGAGAAAAATTCCTTCGTCTGCCTTAACATCAAACTTGTTTCGGTTCTCTTTGGAGTTGAAAATGAAGCATCTTGAACCGAAAACGTGGAAAAACTTCACATTTGGCTTTCGACCATTCAAGATTTCATACGGAGTGATGGTGAATCTCTTGTTCAGGAAGGATCGGTTCTGAGTGTAGCATGCAGCAGCAATTGCATCCGCCCAAAAATATAGAGGAAGTGAGGCGAAGCTCAGCATGGTTCTCGCAGCTCCACATAAAGAACGGTTTCGCCTTTCGATGATTCCATTCTGCTGTGGAGTGTAGGGAGCAGAGAAGTTGTGAGTAACTCCCTTTTCAGCCAGAAAATCTTCGAAATCTTTATTCTTGAACTCAAGACCATTGTCGCTTCTTATATTTCATACCACCTTTCGCAGTTGGACTTCCACTTGTTTGATGAAAACTTTCAGCTTGGGCGTCGCTTCTGATTTCTGTTTAAGAAAGAAAACCCAGGTGAAGCGAGAAAAATCTTCTACAATTACGAATATAAACTTACTACCACTGAAGCTTTCGATAGACGAAGGGCCACATAGATCGATGTGCAGTAGTTCCAGAGGATCGATGATCTTTGTATTGATTCGAGAGGGGTGACTTTTATGACTTTGCTTGCCCATTTCGCATGCTGCGCACCGATGTTCCTTATCAAATTTAAGAACAGGAAGTCCACGCACGTGATCACCAAGCACCAGTTTATTGATATCTTTGAAGTTCAGGTGCGATAGTCTTCGGTGCCACAACCAGCTTTCATCTGAGTTCGCCTTTAACAGCAAACATATTGCAGGCTTTCCTTTTATCGGGTTGAGATTTAGAGGAAACATCTCCTGTTTTCGCTCAGATTTTAATAGAATTTTCTTCGTTTGTTTTTCAATTATTTAAGAGCCCTCATCGTCAAACGAGACTTTCAAACCTGTTCCTGCCACTAGTTGAGACACGTTGATGAGGTTATGCTGCAATCCTTCCACGTAGGCTACCCTTCGTATAGAGAACTCTCTGTTAGTTATCATGCCATATCCTTTGATCGTGCCGTAAGAGTTGTTTCCGTATTTCACACATCCACCATCCTTAAGGGACTGAAACTCCCTAAGTTCTTCCCTTCTTCCAGTCATGTGACGAGAGCAGCCACTGTCAATATACCATTCTTCGTCAAACTGCTCGTCACTGATAACCTGCAAAATTAAGCAGATTTAGGAGCCCAAAGTCTCTTGGGCCCTTGTGAGTCTTTTACAGAATAGGGAATTACAACCGAAAGATCAACCATATATGTTCTTTTTATTAATGTGGTTTCATCTTTTCGTTTTAAATGTTAGTAGGTTTCTCAGTATAGATTTTCTTGGAAGATCTAGGGGTAGCTGACTTTTTGGTGTTTTGGATTTCAGTATCTGAGTACAGCTTTCCTTTTCCTTTGACATCCTTCACGGAGTTGGGTTTAGGATGAGAGTGAGGAGGATGGGATTTGGGACCGAAACTTGACTTTCGGTTCTGAGATCTTGTGTTGGGACCGAAATTGGACCTTTGGTTTTTGGCGTAGTAGGAGCTGGGACCAAAACTTGGCTTTTGGTTCTCCTGACCACAAGTATTAGAGCCGAAACGGGTCGTTCGGTTCGCCTGACGGTACGATTGATGTTGATTGCTGGAATGAGACTTGGCATGTGCTTCCTTTTTTAGAGTAGAAGCTTTTTCATAGCGAACATAAGAGGGGTTTTGAGAGTGCCAAAACTGCTTTCTCACATTGAGATTTTTCATGTATCTTTTGTTCCTCTGTCGTTTCTGTTCCGCAATTTGCTCTTGAGTCAAGTGAATGTTGGCCTTAGGCTTCGCTTTCTTCTCATGAGCACTGGTTGTAGTTGATGAATCGTTGGTAGCTTTCAGTGGTTCCTCTAGTATCTTTTGTACCACTTGTGCTGGGTTTATCGAAGCTTGAGGGCTTGTTGAGGGGTTCGGGTATGTATCGTCCCTTAACTCTCCATGAGGTTTGCTCTGACAGACCAACTGTTTCGTCTGCATTATCGATGGGAGCCGACCAGAAGAAGTTAGCACATCCTTCAGCATTATCTTTGTCAGCCATTGATGTTAACTCCGCCGTTTGCTTCTTAGTTACACCAGTCACAGCATACACTTGGTTTGGAGTCGTTTGAACCTTCTGATAGACAACAGCTTTTTCTTTGAGCTTCTTTGATTTTTCCTTTGACACCCGAGCGTATTCAACCGAATTTTCAGATATGAGGGGTTTTGTTGGTTCGGGTTCACTTTTAACGAATTCTGAACAATCGACAACGTCTTCTACAAAGATTTCACTCATCTCACTCTCCTCATCAAATTCAGAAGTGGTTTCTAAATTGATTTTATTTTCTGAACTCAATTTGGCGGTGGATGAGTCAAATTTCTGTATAGTCTCGTTCTTTATTTTTAATTTAACATTTTTGTCCAGCAAATTCTTAAGCATGCTGTGACAACCGTCAAAATTCGAGTTAGTTTTAGATTTGACTAAACTTAGTTGCACGTATAGGCACGACACATACTAGACTTAGTAACTAGAAGCTAAGTTATAACCTACTAGAAACTTGGAAACAATTAAGAACAATGGATAATGTGCTTGGATTTCACATTTGTATGTGAATTCTACAACTACTTAACTGTAATGACTATCCATATTTGGGTCACTCTTTGACTCGAACCCCTTTTCATGAATCATATACACCCATCTTGCACTTGACCTAGTAATAGAAATTAGGTCATAATCTCATAGAAACTTGAGTCAAAGTTGAAAACTAGGACTAGTATACTTGATTCCTCAATTTCGCTTGAATCTCGAAACCACTACATAGAATGCCAATAAACCGATAAAATAAGTTACAAACATTATTTATAACTATAAAAGAGTTATAATACCATAAAATAATTTGAAGTCTCAAAAATACAATTCACTTTGATATCCAAAGATTTATTAAACTCCAAAAACCCTAAAACCCCTAAAACCTAAATTTTATAATATTTGACATCAAGAATTCTATAAAAAATAGTTATGAAACTTATAATATTATCTTAAAACAATTAAATTCAGGGAAATATAATCAAGAAAAATAAAAATTTAAGTCATTAACATTCATCCTTAATTTATAAGTCAAAAATCAAGTTTTCATGAATAAAAACTTGATTTTAGTGCACATTTTATATAAAATTTAGATATTTTATAAAATAACTTAAATTCTATAAAACAAAATGAAGGAGAAAGGGATATTATACAAAAAAATTCGGATCCCTCTCTCCCCATATCTCTCTCTCACACTCTCATTCTCCAACACACACACATCTCTCTTCTTTCTCTCTCTACCTTCTCTCTAAAAAATTTCTCCAAACACCACTCCATTCTCTTTTCCTCCCTCTAAGAACCACGAAATTTTCCAGAAAACAAACCCAAGAACACTCCTCAAACTCGAAATCTTCATCATCTTGTGGTGTTCGTGAAGGTAAAATCGATTTCTACTTCACTTTTCCTTCAAGTTTTGCTATTTTTCTTACACTTTCTCCTTCTTCATCTTCTTCAAACTTGTTTTCTTTTCGTTAAAATAGTTTTTAGAATATGATGGATGTGTTTTAACACCATGCATGTATGATAAACAAGGTTGCATGTTCATGATCTTAGTGCAAAAATCGATTTTAAGGACTAAAACATCAAGCTCAAGTTAAAAGTTTTTGAGAAACAAAATTTTGTTCATAAATGCATGTATACATTTTGATAAGTTTTAATCTTTTGATCTCTGGAAACATGACTAAAATATGAGTTTATCATGATATATTTAAAATATTTCAAAAGATTTACTCAAGGAAATGATGAAAACTCACTTTTCTAACCAATCATCATGCATGCAATCTGCCAGATTTCTTTACCTGACTTTAAACTGCCATATCTCACTCATTTCTTAACCAAAATTCGTGATTCATTTTCTGAAATATAATATTTTGAGTTAGCTTTCAAACCCATCTGATCTCACTGGAAAATTACAATATTTCGATTTTTAAAAATTTTTACAAAACTGTTGCTCAAACAACACTTTCCTTATGAACATTTGTTTTGTGTTGCATGTTCAAAGGACTTATTCATCACTAAAAATCATTCAAAAATTATTTTGAACTCTTAACATCATTTATTAATAGGTACAAAAAGATCTTGATTCAAAAGTCTTTGGAACATGTTGCAAAAATTCTCAAACTAACATCAATAATCTTTACCAAAATCACAAGAATCAAGTTTTCTCTATAATTGTTTGAGCCTTTAGGCATGTTTTTCGACATCAAAAATAAGAAAACAATTTTTCATTGTTATTATATTGTTTGAAGTTGCATTCTGGAAGTTTTCAGCTCAATATATATTTTCTTTAGTTTTACATGAAAATAATAAGAAAATAGAGTGTTAAAGCATATAAAATACTTACACTTGTAAATAAATTCTGGAAATATTTGTGGATGACCCTTTAAGTTAATAAGCATCTCTCATGAAGTTTTATCGATTTTTGTTCTTGTTTAGTATGGTTTTTAATTTTCTTTTTATTTAGCTCTAATAAATCATAAAACCACTTTAGGGAATGTGAAAATATTATTTCTTATTTTTCGCAGCTTGTACCCTGTATTTAAGACTCAGAAACATATTTTGGAAATTTTTCAAAATGTATATCTATATTTCCATGATTTTTGTGTTTAAAATGGATTAAAAACAGGAAAAATAGTTTTACTCATTCAAAATTAATGAAAATTTACCAGACACTCTTATAATATGTTAGGATGATACATAAAATTTTTGATGATTTTTATCTTCTGTATGCTATTTTTCTTCTATTTTCCCAAGATTTAATACACTTAAATGTACAAAAATCATAAAATTGGGTTAAACAGTTTATAAATCCATTTTTATATTTTTCCCAGCTTACGTATGTGTAATAACACTTGCAAAAAAAAGTTTTGTTAATTTTTGAAACTGTTATCTATTTATTTCTATTTTTATAGAATAAATACACAAAAATCAGAAAAATTGTGTTAAACTTTTTGAAAACACATATTAATATTGTTCCCAGATTATGTACACTGTAAAACAGTTACACAAAAATTATAAGAATTTTTCATGATAGTTTACTATTTTTCCATGATTTTATGATTATTCAAGGAATTAAATGGTGAAAAATAGTTAGACAAATCAAAAAATTCAAGAAAATTTATGTTAAGGTCTTTGACTTCATTTAAAACTGAAATACAAAGTTTGGGAAATTTAGAACTAAACTGATTTAGTTTTTGAATATTTAATCATTAGAACACCTCTTAAAATGTTAAATATTAACATTTCAATAATGAGAATTTTCCACTTAAATTGTTATATAACAATTGATCCATTGAAATTTATTTTTCACAGAAAAATGTTTGTAACTTATCAATATTAAATTTTGACACAATATTGGCATAATTCTATTGTAGTAGTAAGTATACTAGTGTTAGATTTCGATTAGAGACTCACTAGCGAATACCATTATTGTAGGAATCGGTAGTGGTACACGTGGAACGTAGTTCAAGGCACCATTTGCATCATCTCAATGCATAGTGAGTATTCACGCACTCCCCTATTTTCGGTTTTTATGTTTTGGGGTGGAAAAGCATGTCCGAAAAACTATTTATTGTTCGTTGTATTTATTTGACTCGTATAAACTTGGTTGCTATGTTTTGCATATTGTGAGTATTCACGCACTCCCCTATTTTCAGTTTTTATGTTTTGGGGTGGAAAAGCATGTCCCGGAAAACTATTATTTGTTCGTTGTATTTAAATTGATTTGTATCAAACATGATTGCTATTTTATTGCTATATCTCTCTATGTATGTCTATGCAACACGGAACATGATAATTTATCGTCTTAAGGCCCTTCCCTTACACTTTTCTCTAACCATTAACTCTTTGAGCCAATGGTCATTATGGATAGCGCTATTAGGAATTGACAACTCCTCACTCGCCCGATTGCTGGAGTGCATGATACCATATAATCTATGGAACGATAAGCATAGATCTTGATAGGGCTTCAGTCATAGGCTTGGTTAAGAACTCATTGTTTGCTCATACACATACAAACTCGTTACTTATTATTGCAATAAAATTTGTATCTCATTATAACAACGAACTTTTGTTACTAAATACTTATTTACTTGTTTTAGCAACAAACTTGGTTGCTTCTTATAGTAACAAACTTGTTTGCTCCTTGTAGCAATGAAACTTGATTACTCATTTTAGTAACAAACTTTATTTTCCATGAGGATATGAACGTTGCATCTCTTTTGGGCAACATACTTTATTTCTCATGATGACAACGAACTTTGTTTACACAAACTTATTTACTCATTTTAGCAATATATTTTTATCTATGGAAACTTATATCAAAATTTTGATTTCGATTCATGAAACCAATATTATTTTTAAACTTGTGAGTACTCACCAACTATTTTTATAGTTGACGCTCGTTTTACATGCTTTTTCAGGAATCATCGAGTAAGTGGCACTTAGGGACACTTCACTTTTAGGAGCATTCGCATGTGTTGTATTTCAATTTACATTGTAATTTCTTTTAAAAGTTGTTCAAACCCATTGTAAATTTGTAATGATTTTTAATACTATGGTTGGTGTTGTCTTTTAACTTTTGCTATGAAACCCTTTATACTGCCACGCCTCGTGTTTCCGCTTTAGCGGGGTGTGACAGAAAATGGTATCAGAGCCGAAGGTTATAGAGAATACCGGTTTTCCTTTGGAGAACCACAACTATAGCCAAAAATTTTCAAAATGTTTTTAAAATACTGAACATACTACTAGTATAACTAATTCGAGTACACATTATTAGACTTTAATTAAGTATAGCATGGCCAACTATGCTTAATTAAGGAAAGTTAATGTGAGGCTGGAAACGGTTATAGTAGAATTATGTTCAAAACAATTTTCAACTTGAACTTTTGAAAAACAAAGTTTTTCGGTGTGCGTACGGGCATTGCATATTATAGGCATTCATCTAGGTACACTTAGAAACTAAGTGCACTTTTACCACAATGCCTTTATTTAGAAATATTCTTATCCCTTATCAAGTGCTAGGTTAACCACTTAGGTTATATCACTAGCCACTCTAGGAGCAATGCACTTAGTACTGAGAATGGGTATTCCTCGGTAGCTATTGACTTTAGATGTAAGGTTAGTAGCTAGATATACACTAGTAATAATCTTAAGTCGAAACCTATACCAGTTATTCCTCAGTACCTCTTCATCGTCTTCGTACTAGAGTTACAACTAGGAAAAAAAAGCGTTTCGATATCGACACGAATGATAATTGGAGCATCGCGTAAGGAGGTAGATGAGTCGCCACTAAGTAATCACTTGGATACCATTGGTGGGCATTCCGGATTCGAATCACAAGGAGACACAAAGGTTTAACCTATTGCTACTAATATGTGAGACCTTATTACTACGCTACGATTTAGCTTTAGGTTGTTTCCACCTTCAGGTTAAAACTTAACATAGGATATGCCTTTGACCTCTATAAAAGGCCACAAAACTGCATTGACACCATAAAACGTTTTACAAACAATTTTTCTTGTCCATAATTTTGGGGAAAAGACACCGGTACTCGCCTTAGACTCGCCTTGTACTCTCCTTAGTATTTAGGTACGATCAGCTACACTAACATACTTATTCCTTACTTCTTAATCTTCCATCGAAAAATTATTTCGCTTCATCGGTTTTATTTATCATCAATAAAATATTTTATAACCACTTCAATCAACTTAGTAGACATTTCTTAACAATGCAAGCCATATTATCGCTAAAAATCTTTTGACAACTTGCTTTAACTTAACACTTTTCTTCAAAACTCAATTTAACCATTATTGGTTTTAACCTTGCTATTTCAATTTTATTTCAAATCCATTTCAAACCCATTTCAATGGATAGATGTGTTTTTAAGGTCATATAAACCATTTTAAACCTTGCTTACCATTTTGACACGTTTTCGAAAAACTTAGAAACATTTTCGTTTATAAAAGTGTTTAAACTCTATGCTATAAAACTTAAACATATAACATTGAAGTCCTATTATATGTAAAAGCGTCCTCGGATTTTCCAAACCACTTTTGCTTTGACACATTTAACCGCTTTCTCATTTAGACATTGTAATTTACTTTAATGTGTTTTCTCGAAAACACAACATGATATTTATGCAAATGTCTACTTCAAACATGTTTATAAGACAGATCTAACTCTTGTAATTCAAAACATACCTTATTTGTGTACTTTGCTTCAATATAGTTTTATAATCTATAAAGATTCTAAAATATAATGCATTGCAAAACTTAGTGTTCACTTTTAAATTTCCAGTGGCGCACTTTCGACAATGCACAATTATTCATCTAAATATGTTAAGTGTTTACCTTATCCGTTTTAACCATTGTTGGACTCCAGTCAAAAAGGTCAAAGCTGTCGGAATTTCAATTACAAGTTTTAGTGTTTCTTCTTTTTCATAAATGAAGTTTAACTTAATAGATAACTCATAAATTTTTAGAAAACACTTTAAAACTCCCACATGTCTATTTAATCATCAATATACATCAAATATTGAAGTGTGAAATATATCTCAATCTGGTTTTAATCTACCTATAGGTATTGTTCTTATAATTTTAACAATAACAATCATTGCCGCCGCTACCTTCCTTTTTCTTTCCCCCGCACTTGATTTCTTGCTCTCCTTATGATTTTAGATCTCGCACACCCATAATAGTAACATAATACATTGTCTAATTTTGTTTCTGTCTATTTTGCTTCTCCTAGTATCATGTTCGTACACATGCAGACTAGAAGTCTACCCTTTCGTTTTGAGCAATTAATACGTGTATAGTCGTGAGACATAATTTTGATTTAGTCAACTTTGATATATTCAATTATGCCTTTTATCATATACATCTTGCTTTTATTTTGAAATATACTATAAACAAGTGATCATTATTTACATTTGCTCTTTCGTTCTAAATTCGGAAACTTGATTTAGAATGTAATTTTCATTGTATTTTTCTTACAATTAATACACAAGATGAATACCATTGTTCTTATCATTTTTCTAAATCCGTAAAATATATGTGAAAGAATACATTTTCTTATGCTTCTTGTTTTCTTTAAATACATCAAAAGTCTTGAATTTTACTATTATATATTCTCTAAATGATTGTTTTTGTAGAAACACTAAATTAAGAATCCACTATTTTCAATGATCGATATTTTTACACCTTTCTTAAAATAGCATTCTACTTTGTAATTTTCATTGAGTTCCTAAACTCTCAACTTTGTTTTCATAAATATTCTGACTCATAAGCTTGAATTTGTCCTAACTTAGACAATTAGACAATTTTTCAAAAGAGTAATCAAAATATTTTTGTATAAATTCCCTTATTGATGACTTAAACCTGTAACCTTAATTAATCTTTATATTATTTTACTACTTCGTTTGATCGCCACACATGTATTTTCGTTATCTTGGAATTATTACATATTTTCATAATAGTGAGATTAATTATCATTTCTAAACACATATTTTGATAACAGTGAGATTTTTATCACTTCTGAACACTTAAAATGCTATCTACACAATGTGATTTAATCGCCTCCATTTGCAACATTGACTCTCTAAATATATATGTTCTTCAATTATGGTTCTATTATAGTTAGAGTACCTGTAGTGGAAATTATAACTTCGGAGATCCTCAATCATTTCGTAATTTATTTTGTAAACGACACTTAAATAGCCTTTACGTTGGAGACGTAACAAAACTTCGTTGCCTACCCTTAGTACATTTTTTTTGGGAACTTACCCTTGATCGCTTCCCTTTCATTCATGTTACCCCTTCTTATTTCAGAATATATATTTTCCAGATATAGTAGCCAACCCGGAAGTGAACAGATTGTTCCTAATCTCTTCTTTATTAGGCGGCGAATTTACACTTAGTGCTAATTTAGAATGCGACTTGAGGATCAATGCGGATTTAACGCTCAATGCAGTTGGTGCTTCAGCAAAACTTATAACGTTCTTTTAAGTTAGATAATATCTAACTAGATAATCTTTTCAACTAAGTATCCATGGTCGGATCATGATTTCCATGATCCTAGTTTCTCGCAATCTAGATTGTCGAACTCGAATTAAGGAAACATTACTTTGATTATAGCTAAAGAATTGGGCTCTTCCTTTGAGGAAATAAACCCAAAATAATCAAAGAGCTCTTCAAGTCACCACCTCTCCAGCTATACAATTGTATTCTACTGAGTTCTAATAGAATACGACACGAATTGAATTTCGGGACGAAATTCTTTCAACCGGGGGAGACTGTGACAACCGTCAAAATTCGAGTTAGTTTTAGATTTGACTAAACTTAGTTGCACGTATATGCACGACACATACTAGACTTAGTAACTAGAAGCTAAGTTATAACCTACTAGAAACTTGGAAACAATTAGGAACAATGGATAATGTGCTTGGATTTCACATTTGTATGTGAATTCTACAACTACTTAACTGTAGTGACTATCCATATTTGGGTCACTCTTTGACTCGAACCCCTTTTCATGAATCATATACACCCATCTTGCACTTGACCTAGTAATAGAAATTAGGTCATAATCTCATAGAAACTTGAGTCAAAGTTGAAAACTAGGACTAGTATACTTGATTCCTCAATTTCGCTTGAATCTCGAAACCACTACATAGAATGCCAATAAACCGATAAAATAAGTTACAAACATTATTTATAACTATAAAAGAGTTATAATACCATAAAATAATTTGAAGTCTCAAAAATACAATTCACTTTGGTATCCAAAGATTTATTAAACTCCAAAAACCCAAAAAACCCAAAAACCTAAATTTTATAATATTTGACATCAAGAATTCTATAAAAAATAGTTATGAAACTTATAATATTATCTTAAAACAATTAAATTCAGGGAAATATAATCAAGAAAAATAAAAATTTAAGTCGTTAACATTCATCCTTAATTTATAAGTCAAAAATCAAGTTTTCATGAATAAAAACTTGATTTTAGTGCACATTTTATATAAAATTTAGATATTTTATAAAATAACTTAAATTTTATAAAACAAAATGAAGGAGAAAGGGGTATTATACAAAAAAATTCGGATCCCTCTCTCCCCATATCTCTCTCTCACACTCTCATTCTCCAACACACACACATCTCTCTTCTTTCTCTCTCTACCTTCTCTCTAAAAAAATTTCTCCAAACACCACTCCATTCTCTTTTCCTCCCTCTAAGAACCACGAAATTTTCCAGAAAACAAACCCAAGAACACTCCTCAAACTCGAAATCTTCATCATCTTGTGGTGTTCGTGAAGGTAAAATCGATTTCTACTTCACTTTTCCTTCAAGTTTTGCTATTTTTCTTACACTTTCTCCTTCTTCATCTTCTTCAAACTTGTTTTCTTTTCGTTAAAATGGTTTTTAGAATATGATGGATGTGTTTTAACACCATGCATGTATGATAAACAAGGTTGCATGTTCATGATCTTAGTGCAAAAATCGATTTTAAGGACTAAAACATCAAGCTCAAGTTAAGAGTTTTTGAGAAACAAAATTTTGTTCATAAATGCATGTATACATTTTGATAAGTTTTAATCTTTTGATCTCTGGAAACATGACTAAAATATGAGTTTATCATGATATATTTAAAATATTTCAAAAGATTTACTCAAGGAAATGATGAAAACTCACTTTTCTAACCAATCATCATGCATGCAATCTGCCAGATTTCTTTACCTGACTTTAAACTGCCATATCTCACTCATTTCTTAACCAAAATTCGTGATTCATTTTCTGAAATATAATATTTTGAGTTAGCTTTCAAACCCATCTGATCTCACTGGAAAATTACAATATTTCGATTTTTAAAAATTTTTACAAAACTGTTGCTCAAACAGCACTTTCCTTATGAACATTTGTTTTGTGTTGCATGTTCAAAGGACTTATTCATCACTAAAAATCATTCAAAAATTATTTTGAACTCTTAACATCATTTATTAATAGGTACAAAAAGATCTTGATTCAAAAGTCTTTGGAACATGTTGCAAAAATTCTCAAACTAACATCAATAATCTTTACCAAAATCACAAGAATCAAGTTTTCTCTATAATTGTTTGAGCCTTTAGGCATGTTTTTCGACATCAAAAATAAGAAAACAATTTTTCATTGTTATTAAATTGTTTGAAGTTGCATTCTGGAAGTTTTCAGCTCAATATATATTTTCTTTAGTTTTACATGAAAATAATAAGAATATAGAGTGTTAAAGCATATAAAATACTTACACTTGTAAATAAATTCTGGAAATATTTGTGGATGACCCTTTAAGTTAATAAGCATCTCTCATGAAGTTTTATCGATTTTTGTTCTTGTTTAGTATGGTTTTTAATTTTCTTTTTATTTAGCTCTAATAAATCATAAAACCTCTTTAGGTAATGTGAAAATATTATTTCTTATTTTTCGCAGCTTGTACCCTTTATTTAAGACTCAGAAACATATTTTGGAAATTTTTCAAAATGTATATCTATATTTCCATGATTTTTGTGTTTAAAATGGATTAAAAACAGGAAAAATAGTTTTACTCATTCAAAATTAATGAAAATTTACCAGACACTCTTATAATATGTTAGGATGATACATAAAATTTTTGATGATTTTTATCTTCTGTATGCTATTTTTCTTCTATTTTCCCAAGATTTAATACACTTAAATGTACAAAAATCATAAAATTGGGTTAAACAGTTTATAAATCCATTTTTATATTTTTTCCAGCTTACGTATGTGTAATAACACTTGTAAAAAAAAGTTTTGTGAATTTTTGAAACTGTTATCTATTTATTTCTATTTTTATAGAATAAATACACAAAAATCAGAAAAATTGTGTTAAACTTTTTGAAAACACATATTAATATTTTTCCCAGATTATGTACACTGTAAAACAGTTACACAAAAATTATAAGAATTTTTCATGATAGTTTACTATTTTTCCATGATTTTATGATTATTCAAGGAATTAAATGGTGAAAAATAGTTAGACAAATCAAAAAATTCAAGAAAATTTATGTTAAGGTCTTTGACTTCAATTAAAACTGAAATACAAAGTTTGGGAAATTTAGAACTAAACTGATTTAGTTTTTGAATATTTAATCATTAGAACACCTCTTAAAATGTTAAATATTAACATTTCAATAATGAGAATTTTCCACTTAAATTGTTATATAACAATTGATCCATTGAAATTTATTTTTCACAGAAAAATGTTTGTAACTTATCAATATTAAATTTTGACACAATATTGGCATAATTCTATTGTAGTAGTAAGTATACTAGTGTTAGATTTCGATTAGAGACTCACTAGCGAATACCATTATTGTAGGAATCGGTAGTGGTACACGTGGAACGTAGTTCAAGGCACCATTTGCATCATCTCAATGCATGGTGAGTATTCACGCACTCCCCTATTTTCGGTTTTTATGTTTTGGGGTGGAAAAGCATGTCCGAAAAACTATTTATTGTTCGTTGTATTTATTTGACTCGTATAAACTTGGTTGCTATGTTTTGCATATTGTGAGTATTCACGCACTCCCCTATTTTCAGTTTTTATGTTTTGGGGTGGAAAAGCATGTCCCGGAAAACTATTATTTGTTCGTTGTATTTAAATTGATTTGTATCAAACATGATTGCTATTTTATTGCTATATCTCTCTATGTATGTCTATGCAACACGGAACATGATAATTTATCGTCTTAAGGCCCTTCCCTTACACTTTTCTCTAACCATTAACTCTTTGAGCCAATGGTCATTGTGGATAGCGCTATTAGGAATTGACAACTCCTCACTCGCCCGATTGCTGGAGTGGATGATACCATATAATCTATGGAACAATAAGCATAGATCTTGATAGGGCTTCAGTCATAGGCTTGGTTAAGAACTCATTGTTTGCTCATACACATACAAACTCGTTACTTATTATTGCAATAAACTTTGTATCTCATTATAACAACGAACTTTTGTTACTAAATACTTATTTACTTGTTTTAGCAACAAACTTGGTTGCTTCTTATAGTAACAAACTTGTTTGCTCCTTGTAGCAATGAAACTTGATTACTCATTTTAGTAACAAACTATATTTTCCATGAGGATATGAACGTTGCATCTCTTTTGGGCAACATACTTTATTTCTCATGATGACAACGAACTTTGTTTACACAAACTTATTTACTCTATTTAGCAATATATTTTTATCTATGGAAACTTATATCAAAATTTTGATTTCGATCCATGAAACCAATATTATTTTTAAACTTGTGAGTACTCACCGACTATTTTTATAGTTGACGCTCGTTTTACATGCTTTTTCAGGAATCATCGAGTAAGTGGCACTTAGGGACACTTCACTTTTAGGAGCATTCGCATGTGTTGTATTTCAATTTACATTGTAATTTCTTTTAAAAGTTGTTCAAACCCATTGTAAATTTGTAATGATTTTTAATACTATGGTTGGTGTTGTCTTTTAACTTTTGCTATGAAACCCTTTATACTGCCACGCCTCGTGTTTCCGCTTTAGCGGGGTGTGACACATGCACTTATGTTCTTTAGAGTCAATGAAAGATTCAATTTTGTCCAGTCCATATTTGTAAGTGACAAAGATTTCATCCGAGGACATTATAGATTCACATTCAGCAATGATTTCGTCCTCCTTAAATTCAAGGAAAGGCAAAATCATTTTATGAATCTGTTTTCCTATCTCACAATCTAAATGTAACTGAGTGATATTAGTATATAGACGTTTAGCAATCAAACAGAAAACATTTCGTTGTTTCAAAAATTTCAAATTGTCTCTTTGCAAATAAATAAGTTCATCCCTAGCCCTACTTAGCTCCAACTCCTTCTGCTGAATCCATATTCTTCTCTCCTCACTCTTGGAAGACTCCCTGCTAAGTTTGCATAAGACTACCACTTAAATTGGAAAACTTGGATTATAAATCATTTAAGTCTTTTTCATAGTTTGTTATTGGTAGTTTATGAGATTCTAGGATAGTTTGTACCTTCTTGATCAACTGATCGCAGTCGCTGATCTTTTCACTCATGGGCTTGGCAGCGAAGCATTTGTCTTCTATGACCTTCGCTTCCTCGTGCTTACTTTCAGTTGTAACCATTAAGCATTTTCCAGCCGACTCAGCAACTCCTTCTCTCGCCACATATGCTCTTCCATGCGAGGGTCTGCGTACCTCTTCATCTTCAGAATCTGTAGACCAAACTTCCACTCCACCGAACTCATCATCAACAACGTTTTCCTGCACAATCAAAGCATTCATGGAAACGTTAGCAGTTTTCTTCTTCTTTATCTCCTCCAGCTTTCTCATGTAGTAGGTTTCGTCATCTTCACCATCCTTCTTCTCAGCTATCTTCCTTAGCATGCAATCCTTGGAAAAGTGGTTCTTGCCATGACAGTAGTTACAATCGTACCCAGAGTCTCCCACACGCTTACTCTCCTTCTTTTCATCGTCCATTTGAGTGGCGATCTTCGGTTCTTCTTTCACCTTTTCAGAACTATAGCTTCCCTGCCAGTTTCGGTTCTTGTTGATCAGGAACTTTCTGCGAGCAAACTTCTTTGGGTTAGTGACCATCATAGCATATTCTTCGTTGGATAGATCACATTCAGACAAATCAGATTCCTCCTCCTCGTTTGCTACATTTTTGCTTTTAGAAACGAGGGCCAGTGAACCTACCTCTGAAACAACTTTCGTTTCCTTTGTTACTTCGCTCTCGTGAGATTTGAGAATTCCAATTAGCTTCGCCAGTGAATATGATTTAAATTGTTCATGAGCTTTCACAGTTGAAACCACTGCCATCCATTCTGGCCTTAAGCCATTCATGAATGTAACCTTTTGTTCAATCACTTTCCTTTCAATACCATGCTTCATCATCTTGCTAAGAAAATGGTTGAAACGAACGAATGTTTGAATGAGCTTCTCTTCAGGTTTTTGTACGAAATCACCGAATTCAGAGAGCAATAGGGTTTGGATCGAGTGCTCTAGATCTTCATCTGTTGAATATAATTCTTTCAACCTATCCCATATTTCTTTAGCTGTTGTGCATGAACTCACCAGACGAAAAGTATCGGATTGCAATGCGAATCGAATCATCCTCATGGCTTTAACGTTGCATAACACCATGTCTTTTTCGTCTTGAGGCATCTTATCTTCGTCCGCCAGGAGTTGGTTATACTCTTTTTGAGTCTTGACTGTTCGGTTTGTTCAAGAGTGAACAAACGGACCCAATGTTATTGCTTCCCAGATCAAGTAGCCATTATCTTCAGATCCAACTACATAATCTTCGAAGTGATGCGCCCACACTTCATAATCTTGAGTATAGAGAATGGGAATCCTTGTAGTTGATCCTATAATGTTGGAGATGTTGATTGGATTGATTTGAGAGTCATCGTGAGACATGATGAACGTGTTCTGTTAGAATCAGACTTGTAACGTTGAATTTAGGGTTTTATCAAACACTAGAGATACCGTCGACAGGAGGAAGACAACTTCTTTATATTGATAAAAGCGGAAACCCTAAAGAATTCTTCAAACAGAAGAGATGCGTATATATTACACAGTCTCCTCCTCTGATACCAATTGTTGGAATATTAGAGTTGTGGATTGATAGATTCCAAACAGAAAAACAATATTTAATCAAGTAAGGAACACGAGAATGGATCAATGGTGTCGAATGATTAATAACTCACACCTCAGAAGAGCTCGATGAAGAACTTCGACTGTAGAGGTGTGCTAGGGTTACAATGCAAGTAATTAATGAGAACGATCAATCTAAAAGCTATACATGCATGCAATATTTATATGCTAACCCTAATGATTATCCACGGTTGGACAGGCCCAAACCGGGTAAACTAAATGGACTTATGACCGAGCCCAAAGACGCAACACCAGACCCAACAAAACGGATTTGATCCAATGAGGCAAATCGATCAAAAATGAAAAACGTAAAATACGAATCGAAATCATGGATGTTTTGGAATCCATTTGAGAATTTGAGATACCTTTTTGATGAATCGAGACCCAGTTGCAACGAACGAATCAAATTTAGAAGATCTTGGTTCTTTTGTTGGAACGAGAAAATCTCCAATTTGAACATTGTACCACCCACTATGCGAGATGTACAACTCGTTCTTCGTGTTCTTCAACAATCTAAGAACATCTTCAAAAGAACCACCAACACATTTGGGTTTTGACTTCAAATTCAGTACAACCTTTGGAGATTGTTGCTTTGGAACCCAAATTTGCTTCACGGATTTTGATTTCACAACAACATTTGACGAGTTTTGTGAATAAACCCGCTTGTTCTTCTGTTTCATCTTCTTCTTCTTTTTCTTTCTCATCTTTTTGCATCTTGAAGACTTGATTTTATGAACAAACCCACTTTCCACAACTTCAACTTTGTGAGTTTGAATCAAATCTTTTGGAGTTTGATACTTGTGAATTTCTTGGATCACCGGCTTCCGATAAGGAATCATTCCTTCAAATGAATCACAAGAACACAAAATATCATCGGTTTGAACTCCAATCGAGCAAAAAACTTTTTCATCTTGAGAATCAACTTGAACTCATTTTTCTTGAACATCATGATCATCATCAAGAACACCTTCCCGAGCTTCACGACAATCTGCATAATATTCAAGTTTATTGCTTCCATATTTGCATTCAGCACGAGGAATTCCTTTTATGACTTCTCCTTCTATCTTATTTCTTCGTCTCTTTTGATATGTTGTAATCAAACGATCAAACAAATCTTTGGTTTGATAAATTGGACAACTAATTAATTCTCCAACTTCATTCTTTTCTCCATTTACAACGATATCCCTTTCACTTTTCAATCCAACAGTCATGTAACATCCCAATTTCCAAGCCCAATTTTTTTTAAATTAAGTAATTCTCAACATAGTTTACCAAAACATTTCCCATTCCATATCATTTGCAAACAAAACTATAACAATGTGTCTGAATGTCACAACTAGGAATCTTGGTGCCTTGTAACTACAACACTTATAACAACTATGAATCAATAACATGAAAGCATGCATGATGCTTATTCTATAGCAACAAAACTTCATCAAATACTTCATTCTAGCACTACAAATGGTCAACAAAGGATTGGAAACCTTTGAAATTCCGGTTTAAGTCCATTTAGGCCTAGGATTTCCTTATTGGGCCTAATGGACCAATGAGTTTCCAATTTATCTATTTTGAACCAAGAACTCTCTAATGGGCCCTAATTGGACCCATATACATGAAACATAATATTTTTGGGCCTTATGAGCCCAAAATAAACTAGGTTAACTTTAATGGGCCTTAATGGGTCACAACCTATTTAATTTAGCCCTAATGAATCATAAAAATTATACCTTGATTTATTTTGGACCAAAAATCATCTAATAAGTCATGATATGGGCTTAAGCATACAAGGCCCAATCATTTTTCTTTTCCCCTCTCCATTCTCGGCCCAAGCCCACAAAGAAGGAGGAGTTGACTTTTAGTGTGCCACCTCATTTTTACATAATGGTTTTCCATGCAATTCCCATACTTCCAAGTAAACATCTCATCAATCTTCTCTCTTCCCCTCTCTCTTTTTCCTTCGGCCGAGAGCAAGAGAATAAACACACACACCTCACAAAACTCTCCCTAAATCACTCAAGACTCATCCCTTCTTCTTCATCCAAAAATCTCGAAATTTGCTTGTGTTTCAAGAGGTTTTCATCAAGTAATTCATCATCTAAGGTAAGTTGATGACTAATCCATGATCTAGCTACTTCATTTCATCAAAATCTCTTCTAAATCTAATCAAACTTGTGATCTTGCACCTTAGAAGCATCTAAGTTCGAGATCCTCCAAGAAAGCTTACTAGGATCGAAATTTCCTCATCTTCTCTCTTCAAAACCGAAAACACAACTCAAGGTGAGCTTCATACCCCTCTCTTTTCGGTTTTCATATGTTTTATGGGGGAGAATACAAGAAAATGTGTAGATCTATGTGTATGTGTATGCTATGTGTGATTTTATGCATGTATGTGTGTGATTTTATGTGTTTTTATGATGAATATGTAACCAAAAGGGGTGTTAACTCGAGATCTATGACATGAGAAAGGAAACAAACATAATCTAAGTTATTCTACAATAAACAAGTCAAGAATAATAACTTATAAGATTTTGATGAACATATTTCAACATAAAAACCCATTTTGGGCTTAAAATGTCAAATATGCAAAACTAGGGTCAAACATGGTCAAGTCACGGCTTCTTGAGGGTCAAAAGGGTCAAAACAGTTTCCATAATCATCTTTCTGAATATTAGAATTTTCAAAGGACTTTAAATGCAAATTTTTAGCTTAATGGGCTAAATTTGGGCTTTTTGGCCCAATAAGCCCATAATTGCGAAAATGATGTTTTGAAGGGGCTGAAATGAAACTTTCTGCAAAACAGGGGACAAAAAGTGTAATAAAACTATTTCAAAGGTCAAAAATACTTTTCAATTCCAAAAAGGATCAAAAATGTAAAGTTTTTGGATTTTGGGCCAAAACTGTAAAAGTTGCGAAAAATGGGGTTTTAACCGAGAAATACTATTTTGAAAGGGCTGAATCTGTTAACAAAATAAATTTTGGATTAAAACTATCATTTCAACAAATTTATGATGCAAAAAGTGTCAAGAAATTGTTTTAAGGACTAAAAATGAAGTTCTTTTATTTAAAGGACTTAAATTGTTATTTTTATAAAAGAAAGGAAATGAAAAGGTCAAACTTCTATTTAGACCAACTATTTCATTAAGTCAAAATACAAAACTACGACTACCGACAATTCGAAAGACGAATACACGTTTGACTCCAAATATCGTGATACACGAATCGATTCGGTCTCGAATCGATACAATATAACCAACGTTTAAATTAAACACTCCAACGATACGCGATACCTACGATGAGTAAACTTACAAACTTTGGGCTTATGAGTTTCAAATCATGCATGTTGGGCCTTGCAAGCCCATCAGTATGATCTTTGGGCCCAAAGGGATAACGCTTATATGTTATTGGGCCTTCAATGACCCAATATTTTATAAAAGGACTTTCAATAGCTTTTATGTGCTAGTGGGCCAAAGTGTCCCATTAGAAAAGCTAGTAAGGTCACAGTAATCAAATGCGAGTTGGACCATCGTGTCTTTCGCATCCACGACAGCCTAAGGTACTTACGATAGTAGCAGGACATAGTGTTCCTCTTCTCTTCGTTCGCTAAGGCTTATGAGTATTCAAAGTAGACGAAATTAGGACGATATTCATTCGATATGACGATACAAGAACTAGTAACTACGTACATCTTTCGACATCGGAAAATGTCGGGTTTTTCGGGGAAATCAATACTACTCGCTCGAAAATTCTATAACTAAAATACAAAACACCTTTCATATATATATGTTTTGAAATCATTCATGCATCAACTATGGATCTTCACACTTTGATAAACAAATGTCTTTTCAGAAAATATCGGATTTTGTGGGTTTTACAAACCATACAAATCATTTTATTTACAACTATGCTTATGAACTCACCAACATTCCATATGTTGACGTTTTCCAAAATAACTTGTATTCTCAGGTAACAGATAAGCGGAAGGGTAATGCCAAGTATGTTAGAATATTTTGTGTTAAAAACTTTGAAACAATTTGTGTTATGAAGTGTAATATTTGAAAACAATGTACTGGATGTAAACAATATCAGTTGTAATATATTGATGCATGGTGATGTTTGTGTTATGATTCATGTATATTCATTGTGATGGTATTCAATTTAAGTCACATGGGCCCCCAGATGTTTCCGCCGTCTGGTTTCGGGGGTGTGACAGGTTGGTATCAGAGCACTGTTTATAGTGAACTAGCATATCTAACCACACATTGATATGCAACTATAAACCAAAGAGGGACTAATCCAACTCTGAACAAAACGAATAAAACACAACAATAAAACATCCTTACTTGTGTCAAATAGGAAAGAGAACATAATACTAAATCAAACAAAATAACATTGACATCTCGGTTAAGTCAGGGACTGTTCATGGTTGTAGTAAGGGGTGAGTGTAGCCTGATCAACTATACTTTCTCCAAAGTGCAACTATCACAGGCTCTGAGAAAGCCTCGATGGTCAGTAAGCTTAAAAACATACCCTTGATTACCAAGAAAAGAACATTAACTCAAATTACATAATAACTAGATCATATTAGAAGTAATGATAGTTTACATATATATATATATATATATATATATATATATATATATATATATATATATATATATATACCCCCCCCACAGACAGTATGGCCGGCTTCCATCATCCCGGAGATCCGTATTTTCCCAATCAGGGAAATAACGGATGGCTGGAGGAGGAGGAACCCGAGGAAGACCCCGAGGAAGAGTCTGAAGAGGAACCTGAGGAGGAAGTCGAGGGCGGACCTGCTGAGCCAGTGGATGTTCAGGAAGGAGGAGAAGCTGGAAAGGACTTCGATGAAGAACCCAGCGACGATGATTCGGACACAGAGTCCAAAGTCATCAATCCCCCTTATCCGACTAGGGTGCCCGCTCACCGGATGGGTCCGACCGGCCCTACACCCCCCTGGGGTATCGACCTTTGGAGATGGAGCAGACAGCAGGGACAACGATCTCCATTCGGCATGTCACGCGAGTTTTACGACCTAAGGGAGGGAGGACCAGCTGATCGTGCACTTCCGGTCATGGTGAGACGACTGCGGGACACTGGCGACCTGGCACAGAGCACCGCTGATCAGATACATCAGATGCGAGCTAGGGCTGAGCGTGCGGAACAGGAGACGCGAGAGGTTATTCGGGAGTTCCACATGAGGCAGGTGAGATGGGAGACTCGCCTCCGAGATGCGGAACGACGGGTGGCTCACCTTCAGGGAGCATCCACTTCATCGGCACCACCCCCTGGCGCATCCCACCATGACTAGGACTAGTCATATCTATCCTTAGTATTAGGCTTATGTGATCTATTCTATGTACCGTCGACCCTATGTTTAAGTGATTACACTACTCATTGAGCCGTTACGCTGCCGAACTTGCACCACTTATGTATGCTCTTCTGAGCAAAATTTTCAAGTATAAAAAATACGGATAATATTAATGAAAAGTTTTATGTGTTCTATTGCAATGTTGTGATCTGCTATGTGCTATATATACATGATTGTATGCTAATTTGTGAAACCGCTTAAGTTCATGCAAAACACCTAGTTCTTAGGACCATGATCTCACAAAACTATAGGCACTCAACATCTTTCCGTTCCATGACAGAAAGATGCCTCGACGACCAACTCGTGGAAACCCTGGACCAACCCCACCCGAAGTCAACTCAGCTGCATTCCAAGCTGTTGTATCTGCTACAGTTACTGCAGCCATGGCGCAGATCCAACAAGGAAACAACGGTGGAGTCAATGGATAAGGGGCTGGGAGTTCGAACAATGGGACAAATCACGGACCTACCAGGACATGTTCCTACAAGGACTTCATCAACGCCAAACCCCGAACTTTCAATGGCACGGGTGGAGTGATAACCTTCAAAATATGGGTGGAAAAGGTGGAATCAGTGTTCGAAATATGTGATTGCCCCGAGGAGGTGAAAGTGAAGTTTGCTGCGTGTACATTTGTCGACTAGGCTCTCACCTGGTGGAATGGGCATATAGAGGCCATGACTCTCCCTGTAGCCAACGCTATGCCATGGACGGAGCTGAAAGCAATGCTGATGGCTGAGTACTGCCCTCGTGGCGAAATCCAGAAGATGGAGCAAGAGCTATGGGATCTCACCGTCCGAAACTCTGATATAAGTGCATACATATCAAGGTTTAGCGAGCTGTCATTACTGTGCCCTGGCATGATTTCGTCTGAAGGGAAGAAAATCGAACGATTCATCTGGGGATTGAACCCCCCAATTCAAGGAAATGTAATCGTTGCAAAACCTGAAACCTTCGACGATGCCAAGAGGTTGGCGAAGAACCTGTACGACCATAACAACAAAAAGGGCGAGAAGCCAGCAGATGTTGAAGGCAAGAAGGAGAGTGACAACAAGAAGGGAAAGAACAACAAGAGAAAAGGTCGACAAGGCTCGGAGTCGACAAAGAAGCAACAAACGGTGACAGTCAACGCTGCAACTACCCAAGTACCTTTCACACCACATGCTCCAGTCTCAGCTAATCCAAGCACTCCCAAGCAGTATTCTGGGAATCTCCCAAGGTGCAACAGGTGCAATTACCATCATAATGGCGAATATAAGGAAATGCAATACACCAGTTGCAATAGGAAGGGTCACACGGCAAGGTATTGCAGGACCTATCCTCCCCAGAATGAACCACAAGGAAAAACAACAACAACAACCGCAACAACAACAACAACAACACCAACAATAGCGGCAATAACACAGGATCAAGCCCAACCTGCTATGGGTGTGGAAAGACAGGACATATCCGTCGCAACTGCCCTAACACCAACAACCCTGGGAACGGAGGAACGGGAAGGGTGCTAGCTATGGGTCAGGGAGAAGCGGTTCAGGATCCCGCTGTTGTTACTGGTACGTTCTCCTAAACCGCACTTATGCATGCATCCTATTCGATACCGGGGCAGAACGAAGTTTCGTGAGTAATAAATTCAAACACTTATTAAAACAACAACCCCAGAAGCTAAATGAAACCTTCACGGTGGAAATGGCCAATGGGAAGACCGAGTCCACTGGGGAAATCTACATCGGATGTACCCTGACTTTAAATCACCACGTCTTTCAAATAAACTTAATGCCTGTTTCCATTAGGAGTTTTGATGTGATTATCGGCATGGATTGGTTAAGCCCCCACCATGCTGAAATTATGTGTCACGAGAAGGCTGTTCGCCTTCATCTCCCGAATCACGAAACCCTAGTTATTTACGGAGACAAACCCAGCACGAACCTTCATCTTATTTCGTGAATTAAGGCGCAAAAGTACCTACGAAAGAAGGACTTCACGTTCCTAGCTCATATCGTAGATAAATCCAAAGGAGAGATCAATATTCGAAACATCCCTGTGGCTTGCGAATTCCCGGATGTCTTTCTGGAGGATCTTCCGGGGATACCCCCAGAAAGACAAGTCGAGTTCCGAATAGATCTAGTGCCAGGAGCTACTCCCATCGCCAAATCACCCTACAGATTGGCTCCTGCGGAGATGCAAGAGTTGTCCAGTCAACTCAGCAAGCTTTTGGACATAGGATTCATCCGACCCAGTTTCTCACCTTGGGGAGCTCCGGTTCTCTTTGTCAAGAAGAAAGACGGTACCTTTAGGATGTGTATCGACTACAGAGAACTTAATAAGCTTACCATCAAAAACCGCTATCCACTTCCGCGAATTGACGATCTATTTGACCAACTCCAAGGAGCTAATCACTTCTCAAAAATAGATCTGCGTTCTGGATACCTCCAACTCAAAGTCCGGGAGGAGGATATTCCTAAAACCGCCTTCCGAACTCGTTACGGACATTAGGAATTTGTTGTAATGCCCTTCGGTCTAACGAATGCTCCTGCCGCATTCATGGACCTAATGAATCGAATCTGCCGACCATTTCTCGATAACTTCGTCATCGTTTTCATCGACGACATCCTCGTCTATTCTCGAAGCGAGGAAGAACACGGCCGACATCTCCGACAAATCCTGGAAACCCTGCGAACCGAAAAGTTGTACGCAAACTCTCTAAGTGCGAGTTTTGGCTCCGAAGTGTGAACTTTTTGGGACACGTTGTTAGTCAGGAAGGAATTCATGTGGATCCTTCTAAGATCCAAGCCATCGAAGGATGGGCAATTCCAACAACACCCACGGAAATTCGCCAATTTCTAGGCCTCGCAGGCTACTACAGGATATTCATTCAAAACTTCTCCAAAACCGCAAAACCACTTACCTCGCTTACCCAAAAGGGCGTACCCTTCGAATGGACGGACAAGCAAGAAGCTGCATTCCGAACCCTGAAGCAGGCACTCTGCAGTGCGCCGGTGCTATCGCTACCCGAAGGAACAAAAGACTTTATAGTTTACTGCGATGCGTCAAATCAGGGTTTAGGCTGCGTTCTCATGCAGCGGGGAAAGGTGATAGCTTACGCGTCCCAGCAACTAAATATGCACGAGGTGAATTACACCACTCATGACCTGGAACTGGGAGCAGTGGTCTTCGCCCTTAAGATTTGGAGGCACTACCTCTACGGTACCAAGTGCACCATCTTCACCGACCACAAGAGTCTCCAGCACATCTTGAATCAAAAAGAGCTAAACATGAGGCAACGAAGATGGGTCGAACTGCTGAACGACTACGAGTGCGAGATCAAGTACCACCCAGGCAAGGCTAACATGGTAGCCGATGCCTTGAGTCGGAAAGAATACTCGAATCGTCGTTTGAAGACTCTCTCCATAACCATTCGATCCCACCTAACCTCTCAAATCAGGGCAGCCCAGTTCGATGCTATGAAGGCAGAAAACAAAACAAGCGAAGCGCTGCGTGGAATGGAGAAGAACTTTGAAGTGAGAGAAGACGGAACAAATTACTTCATGAACCGCATCTGGGTCCCTAAACTTGGGGGATTCAGGGAAGTAGTCATGAACGAAGCCCACAAGACGCGATACTCCATCCATCCAGGTTCAGACAAAATGTACTTGGATGTGAAGCAACATTATTGGTGGCCTAATATGAAGGCAGAGATTGCCACTTACGTTAGCAAGTGTCTCACTTGTGCTAAGGTAAAGGTGGAATATCAAAAGCCCTCCGGATTACTACAGCAACCAGTAATTCCAGAGTGGAAATGGGAAAGGATTACCATGGATTTTGTGACCAAACTACCCAAGTCGACGAATGGTTTGGACATAATCTGGGTAATAGTTGATAGATTAACGAAATCCGCCCATTTCCTACCAATAAAAGAATCATACAAGATGGAGCGCCTGACAAGAATCTACATCAAAGAAATCGTGAGACTCCACGGAGTACCAGTATCTATCATCTCAGATAGAGATAGTAGATTTACTTCACACTTTTGGCAATCGCTTCAGAAAGCTATGGGAACACAACTTGACATGAGCACTGCATACCACCCACAGACGGATGGTCAAAGCGAGTGAACCATTCAAACGCTAGAGGATATGCTTCGCGCGTGTGTGATAGACTTTGGAAAATCGTGGGATACCCACTTGCCTTTGATCGAGTTCTCATATAACAACAGTTATCACTCGAGTATCAAAGTTGCTCCTTACGAAGCATTATACGGGCGTAAATGTAGATCACCATTGTGCTGGGCTGAGGTAGGAGACACCCAGCTAGCGAGAGGGCAAACGCCGAACAATGCCTTAACGGGACCGGAAATCATACGCGAGATGACCGAGAAGATAATTCAGATCAGAGCACGACTACAATCATCACGAGACAGGCAAAAGAGCTACGCCGATAAAAGACGAAAGCCCTTGGAATTCAGAGTCGGAGATAGGGTGTTACTAAAAGTCTCTCCTTGGAAAGGAGTGATTCGTTTTGGGAAGCGGGGCAAACTGAACCCTCGATACATTGGACCCTTCGAAATTCTTTCCCGAATCGGTCCAGTGGCCTATAGACTGCAACTACCCGCTGAGCTCAGCAGTGTACACCCTGTGTTCCACATTTCCAACTTGAAGAAGTGCTTATCCGACGAGACTCTCGTCATTCCATTAGAGAAAATAGAAATCAATGAGAACCTTCTGTTCATCGAGGAGCCAGTTGAAATCATGGACAGAGAGGTGAAGCGTACCAAGCAGAGCCGCATTCCAATGGTGAAAGTTTGATGGAACTCGAGACGCGGACCAGAATTCACGTGGGAACGCGAAGATCAAATGAAGCAGAAGTACCCTCATCTATTCTCGCATTCTCAAATCTAGCTTTCAAAAGAATTTCGGGACGAAATTCCCTCTAACGGGGGGATGATGTCACAACTAGGAATCTTGGTGCCTTGTAACTACAACACTTATAACAACTATGAATCAATAACATAAAAGCATGCATAATGCTTATTCTATAGCAACAAAACTTCATCAAATACTTCATTCTAGCACTACAAATGGTCAACAAAGGATTGGAAACCTTTGAAATTCCGGCTTAAGTCCATTTAGGCCTAGGATTTCCTTATTGGGCCTAATGGACCAATTAGCTTCCAATTTATCTATTTTGAACCTAGAACTCTCTAATGGGCCCTAATTGGACCCATATACATGAAACATAATATTTTTGGGCCTTATGAGCCCAAAATAAACTAGGTTAACTTTAATGGGCCTTAATGGGTCACAACCAATTTAATTTAGTCCTAATGAATCATAAAAATTATACCTTGATTTATTTTGGACCAAAAATCATCTAATAAGTCATGATATGGGCTTAAGCATACAAGGCCCAATCATTTTTCTTTTCCCCTCTCCATTCTCGGCCCAAGCCCACAAAGAAGGAGGAGTTGACTTTTAGTGTGCCACCTCATTTTTACATAATGGTTTTCCATGCAATTCCCATACTTCCAAGTAAACATCTCATCAATCTTCTCTCTTCCCCTCTCTCTTTTTCCTTCGGCCGAGAGCAAGAGAATAAACACACACACCTCACAAAACTCTCCCTAAATCACTCAAGATTCATCCCTTCTTCTTCATCCAAAAATCTTGAAATTTGCTTGTGTTTCAAGAGGTTTTCATCAAGTAATTCATCATCTAAGGTAAGTTGATGACTAATCCATGATCTAGCTACTTCATTTCATCAAAATCTCTTCTAAATCTAATCAAACTTGTGATCTTGCACCTTAGAAGCATCTAAGTTCGAGATCCTCCAAGAAAGCTTACTAGGATCGAAATTTCCTCATCTTCTCTCTTCAAAACCGAAAACACAACTCAAGGTGAGCTTCATACCCCTCTCTTTTTGGTTTTCATATGTTTTATGGGGGAGAATACAAGAAAATGTGTAGATCTATGTGTATGTGTATGCTATGTGTGATTTTATGCATGTATGTGTGTGATTTTATGTGTTTTTATGATGAATATGTAACCAAAAGGGGTGTTAACTCGAGATCTATGACATGAGAAAGGAAACAAACATAATCTAAGTTATTCTACAATAAACAAGTCAAGAATAATAACTTATAAGATTTTGATGAACATATTTCAACATAAAAACCCATTTTGGGCTTAAAATGTCAAATATGCAAAACTAGGGTCAAACATGGTCAAGTCACGGCTTCTTGAGGGTCAAAAGGGTCAAAACAGTTTCCATAATCATCTTTCTGAATATTAGAATTTTCAAAGGACTTTAAATGCAAATTTTTAGCTTAATGGGCTAAATTTGGGCTTTTTGGCCCAATAAGCCCATAATTGCGAAAATGATGTTTTGAAGGGGCTGAAATGAAACTTTCTGCAAAACAGGGGACAAAAAGTGTAATAAAACTATTTCAAAGGTCAAAAATACTTTTCAATTCCAAAAAGGATCAAAAATGTAAAGTTTTTGGATTTTGGGCCAAAACTGTAAAAGTTGCGAAAAATGGGGTTTTAACCGAGAAATACTATTTTGAAAGGGCTGAATCTGTTAACAAAATAAATTTTGGATTAAAACTATCATTTCAACAAATTTATGATGCAAAAAGTGTCAAGAAATTGTTTTAAGGACTAAAAATGAAGTTCTTTTATTTAAAGGACTTAAATTGTTATTTTTATAAAAGAAAGGAAATGAAAAGGTCAAACTTCTATTTAGACTAACTATTTCATTAAGTCAAAATACAAAACTACGACTACCGACAATTCGAAAGACGAATACACGTTTGACTCCAAATATCGTGATACACGAATCGATTCGGTCTCGAATCGATACAATATAACCAACGTTTAAATCAAACACTCCAACGATACGCGATACCTACGATGAGTAAACTTACAAACTTTGGGCTTATGAGTTTCAAATCATGCATGTTGGGCCTTGCAAGCCCATCAGTATGATCTTTGGGCCCAAAGGGATAACGCTTATATGTTATTGGGCCTTCAATGACCCAATATTTTATAAAAGGACTTTCAATAGCTTTTATGTGCTAGTGGGCCAAAGTGTCCCATTAGAAAAGCTAGTAAGGTCACGGTAATCAAATGCGGTTTGGACCATCGTGTCTTTCGCATCCACGACAGCCTAAGGTACTTACGATAGTAGCAAGACATAGTGTTCCTCTTCTCTTCGTTCGCTAAGGCTTATGAGTATTCAAAGTAGACAAAATTAGGACGATATTCATTCGATATGACGATACAAGAAGTAGTAACTACGTACATCTTTCGACATCGGAAAACGTCGGGTTTTCCGGGGAAATCAATACTACTCGCTCGAAAATTCTATAACTAAAATACAAAACACCTTTCATATATATATGTTTTGAAATCATTCATCCATCAACTATGGATCTTCACACTTTGATAAACAAATGTCTTTTCAGAAAATATCGGATTTTCTGGGTTTTACAAACCATATAAATCATTTTATTTACAACTATGCTTATGAACTCACCAACATTCCATATGTTGACATTTTCCAAAATAACTTGTATTCTCAGGTAACAGATAAGCGGAAGGGTAATGCCAAGTATGTTAGAATATTTTGTGTTAAAAACTTTGAAACAATTTGTGTTATGAAGTGTAATATTTGAAAACAATGTACTGGATGTAAACAATATCAGTTGTAATATATTGATGCATGGTGATGTTTGTGTTATGATTCATGTATATTCATTGTGATGGTATTCAATTTAAGTCACACGAGCCCCCGGACGTTTCCGCCGTCTGGTTTCGGGGGTGTGACACTGAAATCATAATGTCAAGTAAAATCAATCAGAGTACAATCCCAGAAAACTCCATGCGGAAATCATGTGTGTGTGTGATGCGCTGCTACACTGCCGGCTCCTTCCCCTTAGACGAAGAGGTACCTGAAACCAAAACTAAAACTGTAAGCACAAAGCTTAGTGAGTTCCCCCATCATACCACATACCATACAGACATATCGCATTCATACTGCCGGGCAATTCTGGGGTGCCCGACTTACCCAGTACGACCATTCTGGGGTGCCGACCTACCCGTGTCAAGCCATTCTGGGGTGCTGACCTACCCATGTCAAGCCATTCTGGGGTGCTGACCTACCCTTCGGTCCTATCAACCGAACCTCGGGGACTATTCCACACCCCACTGCTACTATCACATATATCATAACGTAAACATACTATCAGACGTTTCTGGGGTGTCCGACCTACCATTCAGTCCTAACAACCGAACTTGGGGATTATACCCTCCCTACTACCACTATCACATATAACATATCATGCCAGCATATAATCATATCATCACAAACTTGTCAGAAATATATGGGGTGTCTGACCTACCCTCCGGTCCTAACAACCGGACTCTACTACTGTCACATATGCGTATCATGCTAGCATATAACATATCAGGTAGTAGCAAACCTAGATGAATATCACAAAGACAATCATCCAACATACAACTCCTACTGGTGGGCCGACATTGTGGCCGTAGATCCACCGCTACTGGAAGGTAACTCACCTCGAACGAGTAGCTGCTGATAATCTGTGCGGGAAATCTCTGTCTGCTGCTGCTCCGGAAATCCTCCGGCTATAATCCCCACAAAACACTTAATCAGAGTCTGATATCTATTCTTAGGGTAAAATGACCATTTTACCCCTGACCAAGTCCAAGTCAAAGTCAAAGTCAACTTCCAGTTGACCCGACTCGCCGAGTTGGGCCGCCAACTCGTCGAGTCCCTATCTCTTCAATTGTCCTCGTCCACGACTCTACTCGTCGAGTTTAGCAACGACTCGACGAGTTCTCCTTCTAACACCACCCCGGATGAACCTTCATCCGACTCGCCAAGTTGTATGAACAACTCATCGAGTCCATCTCCATTCTATGAACACGTCCTGTCCTCGGCTCGCCGAGTTGTATGAACAACTCGTCGAGTTCATCTTCAAGAGTTGGGAGATTGCCTTGGACTCGCCGAGTCGACTCCTACACTCGCCGAGTCCTATGAACTCCGAGTGCGGCAAGACGGGTCACTCTCCTGGACCCTCTAAAACCTTTCTTTCAGTCAAATGGGTCTCTTGGACCATAGCAGAAAAAAAAAAGTCAAGCCTCGGACTCGCCGAGTCCCAAGAATGACTCGCCGAGTCGATACAGTCCCAAGTCTATTCCTTCGATTTCTGGTGTACAACTCTTGTCCAAATGATAGATCTAGGCCCCTAAACTCGATCTAGCACGTAAAGTTACGAACTTTACGTGCATGCATGGGACTTTGAGCCAAAAAGGCTCTAAAAGAGGCTCTTAAGTTGCATGGGGGCTTCCATGGGTGCAAAAGCAGCCCTTTTCTGCCTTGTAACTCTTCCATGGGCCTAGATCCGAAGCCTCAACCCCCAACCATGCTTGCAATCATCGTTGGTTACCAAGAATGGCTTATAAAAGCCCTAAATCTCCCCAAAAAGGGATCAAACGAATAAGCAAGCAAGGTACAGACTTTATACCTTTCAAACACTGCAAATGATGCACCAAACTCGAATCCTTCAGTCTCCTCTAGATCCTTCTATGCTCTTCCTTCTTCCTTGTGGTCAAAACCCACAAAATCACTCAAAAGCCTTAGATCTTGCACCAAAACACTTAGGGTTTGCTATGTAGGGTTTCTGGGAGCATAAAGGGGCGATGGAGGTTGTATAAGGTTGTTTAAATAGGGTGCAAACCCTCAGATTAGGGTTTTGTCCAGACAGAGCCTACTCGTCGAGTCTAGGACCCGACTCGACGAGTCCCATACTTAAATCTCGCGTCTCATCCCGCTTCTACTCGGAAAGTTGGGCCTTCAACTCGCCGAGTCCCAGGCCAAAATGCAAAATTACTTAAATAAAATACATACCAGGAACCAGGTGCTACAAATCTCCCCCACTTATTTTAGACTTCGTCCTCGAAGTCTGCTGCTCGTTCCTAGAAAAGCTCTGGGTAATGCTCCATCATCTCATCCACTGGCTCCCAAGTCCATTCCGAGCCCTTCCGGTGTTGCCATTGCACCTTTACCAGCTCGACCCTCTTGTTCCTCAGATCCTTCGACTTCCGGTCGAGAATCGCTACAGGCCGCTCGATGTAATTCAGGTTGTCATCGACCTGAATATCCTCTAATGGTACCACTGCCGAATCGTCCACCAAACATTTCCATAACTGGGAGACGTGAAAAGTGCTATGAATCTGACTGAGTTCGGCTGGCAGATCCAACCTATATGCCACCTTGCCCACCCGGGCTATAACCCTGAAGGGTCCAATATACCTGGGACCCAACTTGCCCCACTTCCTGAATCGGATGACGCCCTTCCATGGCGACACCTTCAGGAGAACCATATCCCCGAACTGAAACTCCAGGTCCGATCGGTGCTCCCCATGACCCTCTGGCCAACCTTACCCCAACATATCGGGGTTCTGCACTTCCTCCCGTATAACATCTCGAAGGGAGGACGGTCGATACTCGCATGATAGCTATTATTATACGAGAACTCCGCCAACGGAAGGTAGGTATCCCAGCTACCTTCGAAGTCTAAAACACATGCCCGCAGCATATCCTCTAGCGTCTGGATGGTCCGCTCGCTCTGACCAGCCGTCTGTGGGTGAAAGGCGGAGCTAAAATGCAGTCGAGTACCCAGCTCGTCATGAAACTTCTTCCAAAACCTGGAAGTGAACCGCACATCCCTGTCGGAAATCACTGAAACTGGCACTCCGTGCCGAGCTACCACCTCTCGGATATAGATGTCGGCCAACTTTTCGGCCGAAATGCTCTCCTGGATCGGTATGAAATGGGCACTCTTGGTCAACCTATCCACGATTACCCAAGTCGAATCCACTCCCCGTGCAGTCTTGGGAAGCTTGGTAATGAAATCCATGGTAATATCTTCCCATTTCCACAAGGGAATATCTAACGGCTGCATCTTGATGTGTGGCCTCTGGTGCTCGGCCTTGACCTTCCTGTAGGTCAAGCACCGCTCCACATACCATGCTACGTCCCACTTCATGCAGGGCCACCAATAATCAGGACGAAGATCTCTATACATCTTCGTCGCTCCGAGATGGATAGAAAATTTGGATTTGTGTGCCTTCTCCATCAGGATCTTGCGCACGCCTCCATGATAAGGGACCCACACCCTACGGTGAAGAGTCAATAACCCTCGGCTATCATAGTCGAAGGAGGAAACCTGGCCCACTATACGCTCGCTCTTCTGATGTTCCTCCTTCATAGCCTCCTACTGAGCCTCCCGGATCCGCTCCAATAGTGGAGTCACCACTGTCATCCTCAGACAGATGTCCCTGATTGGTGCTGCCTTGTAGCTAAGCGCATCGGCCACGACATTGGCCTTCCCCGGGTGGTTGAGGATCTCGCAATCATAATCCTTCACCACATCCAGCCACTGACGCTGCCTCATGTTCAGGTTCGGCTGATCCATGAGGTACCTCAAACTCTTGTGGTCCATGTAAATGGTACAACGAACACCATAGAGGTAATGACGCCAAATCTTGAGGGCAAAAACAACAGCCCCCAGCTCCAAATCATGCGTCGGGTAATTCGCCTCGTGAGGCTTCAGCTGCCTCGAAGCGTATGCAATAACATGCCCTCTCTGCATCAGTACCGCGCCCAAACCTGAGATGGATGCATCACAATATACCACAAAATCCTCCATGCCCTCTGGCAGGGCTAAGATTGGCGCCTCGCACAATCTCTGTCTCAGTGTCTCGAATGCGGCCTGCTGCTCAGGCCCCCAACGAAAGACCACGGCTTTCCTCGTCAGCCTGGTCAGGGGCACGACTATCTTGGAGAAGTCCTGAATGAATCTCCGATAGTAGCCTGCCAATCCCAGAAAGCTTCGAATCTCAGATGGAGACCTCGGAACTTCCCACCTCATCACGGCCTCAACCTTGGCCGGGTCCACCGATATCCCGTTCTGGTTGACAAGGTGCCCGAGAAACTATACCTCGCGCAACCAGAACTCACACTTGGAGAACTTAGCATACAAGCTCTCCCTTCTCAAAGTCTCCAGAACCTCTCGCAGATGCTCCTCATGCTGCTCTCGCGTCTTGGAGTAAACCAAGATATCATCAATAAACACTATTATAGACCGGTCTAACATCTGTCTACACACGCGGTTCATGAGGTCCATGAACGCGGCAGGAGCATTGGTGAGCCCGAAAGGCATCACCACAAACTCATAGTGGCCATAGCGCGTCTGGAACGCAGTCTTCTATACATCCTTCTCTCTGACCCTCATCTGATGATACCCTGATCGAAATCAATCTTGGAGAACCAAGATGCTCCCTGTAGCTGGTCAAAGAGGTCATCAATCCTCGGGAGTGTGTAACGGTTCTTCACCGTTACCTTATTTAGCTCCCTATAATCTATACACATCCGAGGCGACCCGTCCTTCTTCTTCACAAATAGAATCGGGGCTCCCCAGGGTGAACTGCTCGGTCTAATGAATCCCTTGTCTAGCAGCTCCTGCAGCTGCGTAGACAACTCCTGCATCTCAGGAGGAGCCAACCGATACGGTGCCTTGGCTATCGGAGCCGTACCAGGGACTAGTTCAATCCTAAACTCTACCTGCCTCTCCGGAGGTATCCTAAGCAACTCCTCTGGGAATACGTCCGCAAACTCTCATACCACAGGCACATCGCTCACCGTTGCCTTACCCATCTCCCGGGTATCCATCACATAGGCAACAAATCCTGTGCAACCCTGCTGAAGGTAACGCCTAACTCTCGCTGCTGAACATAAAGTTGGTCCTTGCTGTGGCCTCTCGCGCTGAATCACCAGCTCTCCCCCACTTGGGGTCTTGATCCGCACCAACTGTTGCGCACAGTCAATCACTGCCCCATTGGGGCTTAGCCAATCCATACCGATAATAACCTTGTTCCCCCGAAAAGGTATGGGAACCAGATCTACCAGATAACACTCCTCAAACAGTCGCAGGACGCAATCTCGGTAGACCTCTGATGCTCGCACTGACCGGTCGTCCGCAATCTCGACCTCTAGAGGGCAATCCAACGTGCCCGACGACTTAGGAAACTTCTTGCTAAGTGCAAGAGAGTCAAACGATCGGGTAGCACCCGAATCAAACAATACCTGAACTGGGATACCGTTCACATGGAATGATCCTAAACAGAGCACATACATAACATATCAAGATCACAGCGCCATAAAATAAAAGCATAACAAAGGAATCATACCCGTCACTACATCAGGTGCAGCGCGTGCCTCCTCAGCTGTCAACTGAAATGCTCGGCTCCACACCACTGGAGTCTCTGCCTTGGCCTTCCGGCCATCTGCAACCCACGCTGTCGCTGAAACCGGCGCCGCTGCTGACGCTGCTGTCAATCTCGGGCAATTGGCCTTTTTGTGGCCCCTCTGATTGCAATGGAAGCAAATCAGGTCTGTCATCTGTACTGTGGGGGCAGGGGCAGTACAATCCCTGCCAAAGTGACCCGTCTTGCCGCACTTGTAGCAGCCTGATGATCCCGCTCTACAAGCTCCCTCATGCGGCCTGCCGCACTTCCTGCAGCGGCTCTGGCCCGGCTGGCCCTTCGACCTAACGTCGGATCCCTTGGGTTTCTTCCCCGAAACCCCGGTAACCTCCTCAGACTCAGCTTTCCTCTTCCTCACATGCTCCAAATCGAGCTCCCTCTCCCGCGCCCTGGCAATCATGGACTTCAGGGTCGGGCAGCCAGAGTAGCTGACATGCTCCCGAATATCAGCCCTCAACATATCATGGTAGCGGGTCTTCCGCATCTCCTCATCCCCCTTATACTGGGGTACCAACAATGCTCTCTCCCGGAACTTGGCAGTGATCTCCGCCACAGTCTCCGTAGTCTGCCTCATATCCAAAAACTCTCTGGCCAGCTGCTGAAGCTCTACAGCCGGCGCAAACTCAGCTCTGAATCTGGTCATGAAATCTGACCACGTCATAGCCTCGATGGCTGGGGCTCCCAATGAGTCACCAATCGACTCCCACCAGTCTCTAGCTCTATCCCTCAAACATCCTGCAGCAAAGCGGACCTTCGACCCTTCCGGGCAGAAGCTCGTCAACTGCGCAGACTCAATGTCTGCTATCCATCTCCTGGCAGCGATGGGGTCTTTCACCCCGTGATAATCCGGCGCACCACTCCCACGGAAGTCCTTAAAGGACAGTGTGCGCGTACTTGTCTGGCTAGACGCCATATCACTCCTGAATGCCCGGAGGCAATCCTCCATCAGCTCAACAATCCCTTCCTTGATCGACCCGAAAATGACCGGGGTCGACTCAAGAATGCCTCTCGTGATCTCAGACGCGATGAACTCCCGCAGCCCGTCATCAACCTGCTCGGATCCTACACCCGAGCCTGATCCTGATCCTGATCCGGAACCTCCTGCTCCATGTCGCGTGGTCACCATACTTAAAAATACACGCATAAATGTCAGGATCATACACACTATCGAGAGGTCTAACACACTCTCCAAGGTTCCAGGTTCTGTCTCGACCTTCCTTGATTCGAGTACGGATCCTCTTCTTCCAGTAGTACGAGCCCATACTACCTTTCACATCTATCTGTACTTTCCTCAAGGACTGTCTCGACTTCACCAGGTCCCTTAACCAATATCCCTTTCCATCTAGTCTCATCCCAGGCTTTCCTGGGGCACTCTCTGACCTACTCTCCGTCATCAGCTACACTAGGAGTCCCTACTTCCCTTCCCTAACTAGCTTGCGAGCACTGTTAAATATCCGCTCACTAGTTAGTTAAAGTTAGCCAGGACCCCTTAAGCACAAAGCAAGCAGCATTCGTGCATCGAGTAACCGCATCAGGCATAACCTAATCAGGCTATCCTACTACTGACTAAACAGTCCTAGCATACAGCTCGTACAACAGGCATATAAGGAATACTTCCTAGATCCTTGGCCCTACTCTAGCATGCAGTTCTCAGAATTATATACATCATGCATACAAGGCATCCTCCTAGATCCTTAGCCCTAATCTAGCATGCAATTCTCAGAATCATATATCATATAACTTATCATAACAAGTATGGGTATCTTGGGGGAAAACTTACTTGAGCTCGGCTGGTCGCACGCATCACACACCTTGTTCTTTCTCAAAACCCTTTGACTCAGATTTTAGAAAACCATTTTCTTTGTAAAAATCTTTTAAATCCCTCGGTTCGAGTCCATACAGTCCCGAGGGTGTGTCCGAATCCCTCAAACCAGGGCTCTGATACCAACTTGTAACATCCCAATTTCCAAGCCCAAATTTTTTTTATAAAATTAAGTAATTCTCAACATAGTTTACCAAAACATTTCCGATGCCATATCATTTGCAAACAAAACTATAACAATGTGTCTGAAATCATAATGTCAAGTAAAATCAATCAGAGTACAATCCCAGAAAACTCCATGCGGAAATCATGTGTGTGTGATGCGCTGCTACACTGCCTGCTCCTTCCCCTTAGACGAAGAGGTACCTGAAACCAAAACTAAAACTGTAAGCACAAAGCTTAGTGAGTTCCCCCATCATACCACATACCATACAGACATATCGCATTCATACTGCCGGGTAATTCTGGGGTGCCCGACCTACCCAGTACGGCCATTATGGGGTGCCGACCTACCCGTGTCAAGCCATTCTGGGGTGCTGACCTACCCATGTCAAGCCATTCTGGGGTGCTGACCTACCCTTCGGTCCTATCAACCGAACCTCGGGGACTATTCCACCCCCTACTGCTACTATCACATATATCATAACGTAAACATACTGTCAGACGTTTCTAGGGTGTCCGACCTACCCTTCGGTCCTAACAACCGAACTTGGGGATTATACCCTCCCTACTACCACTATCACATATAACATATCATGCCAGCATATAATCATATCATCACATACTTGTCAGACATATCTGGGGTGTCTGACCTACCCTCCGGTCCTAACAACCGAACTCTACTACTGTCACATATACATATCATGCTAGCATATAACATATCAGGTAGTAGCAAACCTAGATGAATATCACAAAGACAATCATCCAACATACAACTCCTACTGGTGGGTCAGCATTGTGGCCGTAGACCCACCGCTACTGGAAGGTAACTCACCTCGAACGAGTAACTGCTGATAATCTGTGCGGGAAATCTCTGTCTGCTGTTGCTCCAGAAATCCTCCAGCTATAATCCCCACAAAACATTTAATCAGAGTCTGATATCTATTCTTAGGGTAAAATGACCATTTTACCCCTGACCAAGTCCAAGACAAAGTCAAAGTCAACTTCCAGTTGACCCGACTCGCCGAGTTGGGCCGCCAACTCGTCGAGTTCCTATCTCTTCAATTGTCCTCATCCACGACTCTACTCGTCGAGTTTAGCAACGACTCGACGAGTTCTCCTTCTAACACCACCCCGGATGAACCTTCATCCGACTCGCCGAGTTGTATGAACAACTCGTCGAGTCCATCTTCATTCTATGAACACGTCCTGTCCTCGGCTCGCCGAGTTGTATGAACAACTCGTCGAGTTCATCTTCAAGAGTTGGGAGATTGCCTTGGACTCGCCGAGTCGACTCCTGCACTCGCCGAGTCTTATGAACTCCAGGACTAAGGCTTATCCCCATACGTTTGGGTCACTCTCTTGGACCCTCTAAAACCTTTCTTTCACTTAAATGGGTCTCTTGGACCATAGCAGAAAAAAAAAGAAGTCAAGCCTCGGACTCGCCGAGTCCCAAGAATGACTCGCCGAGTCGATACAGTCCCAAGTCTATTCCTTCGATTTTTGGTGTACAACTCTTGTCCAAATGATAGATCTAGGCCCCTAAACTCGATCTAGCACATAAAGTTACGAGCTTTATGTGCATGCATGGGACTTTGAGCCAAAAAGGCTCTAAAAGAGGCTCTTAAGTTGCATGGGGGCTTCCATGGGTGCAAAAGCAGCCCTTTTCTGCCTTGTACCTCTTCCATGGGCCTAGATCCGAAGCCTCAACCCCCAACCATGCTTGCAATCATGGTTGGTTACCAAGAATGGCTTATAAAAGCCCTAAATCTCCCCAAAAAGGGATCAAACGAATAAGCAAGCAAGGTACAGACCTTATACCTTTCAAACACTGCAAATGATGCACCAAACTCGAATCCTTCAGTCTCCTCTTGATCCTTCTATGCTCTTACTTCTTCCTTGTGGTCAAAACCCACAAAATCACTCAAACGCCTTAGATCTTGCACCAAAACACTTAGGGTTTGCTATGGAGGGTTTCTGGGAGCATAAAGGGGCGATGGAGGCTGTATAAGGTTGTTTAAATAGGGTGCAAACCCTCAGATTAGGGTTTTGTCCAGACAGAGCCTACTCGTCGAGTCCAAGACCCGACTCGACGAGGCCCATACTTAAATCCCGCATCTCATCCCTCTTCTACTCGGCGATTTGGGCCTTCAACTCGCTGAGTCCCAGGCCAAAATGCAAAATTACTTAAATAAAATACATACCAGGAACCAGGTGCTACAAGTCAAGTTATAAAGAAGATATTCAAGAGTACATTCACTTTGAAAATCTTCACTCTGTATCATCCATTTCTTCATAATTGCTTCTTTTCTTTCGAATCAAATGATATGAACATGGATTTTCTAGAGAGAGAAAGTGAAAATCAAGGAGATCTCTAGAGTGAGAAAGTGAATATGAACCAAATCCTAGTGATAGAAAGTGGTACAAACAAGTATTCTAGAGAGAGAAAATCGAATTATGGATCAAATCAAGAAAAAATTTGATTTCTAGAACACAAAACACTCTCAAACACACGAAGATCAATAAGAACATGAAGAATCACCAAATCAAGATTGCCATCATGGATCAATTCTTGATCAACTCAAGAACACCCGCTCTGATACCAATTGTAGTGGTGTTGATTATGATGGCATGGGCGGAATTAGAAAAGATCTAGTGAATCATCATGTAAACTCAAGAACACAAGGAGTAAATAAATCTGTGTAAGCTCATATTAGATCTAGAAAGGATACAGAAATGGTTTTGTACAAATTTCTCACTCTAGTCTAACACTCCAAAATACTCATCCTAAATATGAGTGTCACTCACTTCCTATTTATAGGAAAGACAACTCATTTACACATCAATAAGGGTAAGCCACATCCAAGCGTGACTTTGCACCCTAACACTTCCAGGGTCGGTTGGGTTGGTGCAGCAGAAGCAGAAACTTGTTGGACATGCGGCGCTTGTTCCCTTATAAGCACTCCCGGCCTAGGATCAGCTTTTCTCCGTTTGATTGGAGGCTGGGAGACTTGTGTCAAAATGGGATCACTTTCAGATGGCAAGGATGTTGGAATAGCAACTGGAAGGGGAGGAATCCTTAAATTTGTATCCATATCAGTTGAAGGGTCGGCCATCTGAGTAGAAGTTGGAGGCGTTGTCTTGAGAACATCATCAACTCCCTCTGACTCCGTTGCCGTTTGTGCAACATCATTGACATTGTCAAAGAAAGCATCGAGGTCTTCACTTCTTAGCCTTATATCATGACTTTGCTCAAGACCGAAGAATAAGTCATCATTATCATAACCAGAAAGATCACCATCAAGATCCATATTCTCTTCATCATCATCCTCCTCATCATCATCATCATCATCCCCTTCTACATTAACCATTGGTACATGTTCCTCAGCAATGATTGCAACTGGAGGAACACGCTCATCTTCATGTTCGGAAGCAGTAATCACCTCATCTTTAGTTTCTTCATGAGCTGAGGAGCTTTCAGTCTCAGACGCATCACTGACTTCTGCGAATTGGCCAAATTTCACCAATGGATATTTCCCTAGGAACATGAACTTTCCTTTTCGATTCTGCTGGCTCTCCTTCCTGAGATGCAGCTCAGGAACACATGAACAAGGAACCTCCAATAGGGTGGCAACAACTTCTTAATTGTAGCAGGAAACACTCCCTCATAGCTCATTCGTTTAATGATTTCCTCTGTTTGTTCAATGGAGATTTCTGTTGGAAACCTTGGCTGGTCATTGATCTGTAACACTTCACGGATGGTTTGCTCATTCACTATGATCTTCTTTCCATTAACACCTGATTCAACAGAGTCTGGACTATCTTCTCTTTTGTGCAGAATAGCTTTGTTCCAAAATTGCTTCACAAGATCTTGTGATGAATCAAAGAATCGAGTATTGAATGAATCAGAGTATAAAATCAAGTAAGAATATGAGATTGAACACTGGATGTAAATATTATCTTGTTTCAGCTCTATTATGCTTTCGTGTGTTTACAGAGTACAAAGACAGGTCTGCAAAAACTCTTATCTAACTCTAGTAAATATCCCTATTTATAGGGAACAGAAAGCGTACAAAACATATACTAAGGCATAGACACTAAAGTTTCGAATAAAAGCGCCTTAGTAAAATACATTACAAAACATTCGAAGAGGCAAAATATATTTTGACTAATTACAACATCTTAACCCTTACAATCTCCCCCTTTGTAATCATAGTCGAACATCTTAATTCGTAAGAATCTGGATGGAATACAACATCACTCTTCGAATTTCCGTGTACCAGGAAATAATCTTCTTAAGCTCTTTCTTATCTCCTTCATTGTTCTTCTTACAATGATTCATACGAACAATTAAGTTCGTATATTGAGACGTTGAATACCTTTCCACTTCGCATGCGTGGAACAAGAAACGTTTTGCTTTTCCAGCTTTGTCTTTTCCTGCGAAGACCAATCCAAAAGGCTTCAAGCAGATTTCACCATCATCATACTTCTTCAATTCTGCCTGAGTCTTCGTAGGAGCCATTGGAGCTTTAATTTCCATACCTTTAGCCATAGCTAACTCCACATCTATTAGAGCCAAGCACTCATAATAATTTTCGATGAAAATCTTGATGTGAGCAACTCCAAGCTTGAATTCATCAGGTTCCGTGTTTTGAAGGTATGAAAATGATTTGTCTTTCAGAATTAATGCAACTTGTATAAGATCATACAAGTTCATTAATGGAAAATCTGCAACTGTAAATTCACAAATATTTCTATTTGCCCTGGCAACTACATACTTGAAATTTTGGACTGTGTTTTCGAATACCACATCCTTTTTCATACTGATCACTTTCTTCATCTTTATCAATGACCAAACTTCCTCAGGGGCTTTTGCAAGAACAACATGAAATCGAATTTTCATGTGTGTTCTTTCATCCTTATCTTTGAAATTACCTTCTGCTTTAAATTGAGGCATGATGAACATCATTTCATTTATAGGAAAATACAGCTGACTTGAATCTGTATTCGTAATCATATAGCTTTGCTTTGGTTTCTTCTCAAACGAATACATATGATTAAAAGCCACCTTGGCCTCAATTGTTTCATAATTGTAATGTTTGGTCGGATCACCCTTGTCCATTCCCTTCGGATCACTTGCACGCTGAGTCATTATGCTTTGAATCAATCTTAGCTTTTCGATTTCAGCTTCTGCTTCGGCTTTCCTTTCTTCTTTCGATTTTTCCACCACTATTGATTTCCCTTTATCTTTCACAACTGAATCATCTTTCACCTCCATAGTTTTCGAACTACTACCAACAGTATCAGTGGGTTTACCAATCACAATTCCTTTCAAAATTGGTCTTGTAATTGGCATTGTTGTTATGACAGTTGAAGTAATTGGCCCAGCAGATGCTATAACTGGCTTTGTTGTTGGGATCTTTGAAGAAAACATCTTTCCTACCACCTTTGTATCATCACCAGTTTTTCTTTCTCCCCCTTGCACCCCAGTGAAAACAGGCGGGGCATTTGTTGTTGGAAGAAGGCTTGAGATGCGAGAGAGAGGAGCAAGTTGCTTGTTAAGAATGGCTTTGAATTGTATGAACTTTTGAGATAAAAATTCAGAAGTAATCAGGGAAGAAGAAACCGGATTGACAGAGAGTTCCTTTAATTCCTTAAGCGAAGCAATCACTTCCAAAAAGTTGGCACTTTCAGATGATGAAAGTTGAGCAAGTTGAGGACTCAAAGTTTCATATAATTTGACAAATCTTGTGACTGCGTCACAAATGATATCAACCTTCTGATTCAGAGAAGCATAATCTTGTTGAACATTTGCAATCTCTTTTTGCATATCTTCACGAAGTTCATGAATCTGCAAATTGACATCCTCCCTGACTTTCTTTACATCTTGAATAAAGAGAACATGCCTTTCCTTTGTTGCATTCTTTAATTCTTTCAAATCTCCAGCCAACTTTGAATTTTGAGAGTTTATTCGAAGTTCATTATTTTGATCACTATGATCAACCTTCTCCAAAATCCGAGATTTAGAGTCTGTAATCATCCCAGATACTTTACTTACAACTCTGGCTTCGAACATTTTCAACAAAGAATCAACCTCTAAACTGGAAACAGACTAACCACCCCCCATATCAGCTTGAGATTGAATGATAGAATTCAACTTCTGATTCAAAATTTTAAATTGCTTCATTGTCATCAGCATATGATCTGGAAAATCCTCTTCTTCTTCATGAAACTCTAATTCTTCAAACATGCCCCCAAAACCCTCATTATCAATTTCTGTCTCCATAAAAACAGTTTCTTGAGCAGTTGAATTGGGTGTGGGTGTATCAGTGGATTGAGAAGAAAAAATCGAAGTAAAGGTTTGATTGATAATATGTGCGAATGTAGGAGAATCAGTGGTTGAAGTAATGGGAATAATTGGTGGAGGTAAAGAAACAACATGTTCGAAGGCTATAGAAGTTGTATGACCTGGATCGTGTTTCTTCGAATCTCCTTCACCCATATTGACATTTGCATCCGTATCAGATATGTTTGTAGGGATGCCTGAAGTTCGTACCTCCTCAGAAACTGATTTGGAAACCGAATCTTTGGGTGGTATGACTATGGTCTGCTCAGGAGCTGAACTTCCTGCTTGAAGAGCTACCGCTGGTGTTTCTGGAATTCTTTCACCATCATCTTCTGTTGACTCAGTAGAAATCATGAGCTTTCGGGTCTTCTTCTTCTTCTTCTTTGACAGATGTTTTGCCATATCCTCAACCCTTCGTTTCTTGGACACCGGAGAAACAGGTGCTGGCACTTCTCTTATTAAAACACCTTGATGAGTAATTTGAGGTTTTCGAACCACTTTATGTGATGCAGACTTGCTTCTATGTGTTGACTTCATTTTGATTCTTCGAAACATACCAGTCTTCGAAGGAATGATCACTTGGTCTTGAGTTTCTTCAACAACAGGCTCTATCAATTGAGTCTCAGCAACAGACACTGCAACTGTTTGAGGCTTCTTCTTTGGAGATTTCGAAAATTTCAACTCTGTGAGTTTGTCGTCATGAGAAGTAGTTTCAGTCTTCTTTGACCGCTTGGATTTCGTATCTTCCCTTTCCAATAGTATCCCAGTTTCGATTGTAGAATCAATAGTCTTCATATATGCCACTAAAACAGAATTCGAAGGATCAACTCTTTTGAGCACTGCATCTGGAATACGAGCAACAGATGGAAAAACCTCAGCACTATCTGTGACATCCTTTGGATAGTGGTATGATTGAAAAACTGCTTTTTCTTCATCATCTGGTACCAAAATCCCTTCCTTGTTGTAAACATGTTGCAAAATCAAGCTCCAGTATCTTGCACACGAAATACCATGAATAGCATTCGTGTGTTCTACACACTTTTGGAATACCTTCCATAATTGTGTAGAATAATCTACCTGAAGATCATAGTATAGTCCAGCAACCATGGCATATACTTCCATTCTTCCTTTGTCAAGACCAACTGTTCTTCCAGTTAAACATCTCAAAAAGATACCAAATAAGAAATTCCAGATACTTGGAAGACCAGATTTCTTAAAATCACTGATCTTGGATAGTTGAGGTTGATATCCCATCTCCTTAAACATATGAACTATTTGAGGAAATGTGAAAGTAACATATGGAGGGGAATTCGGAATGTCAAGAATCTGGCTAAAGAGTTTCTTTGGTAATCTGACCTTTTTGTCATTCACCAGATGAAAAGTAATTATATCAGTAGCTTTATTGTAAGTAGCAGTTGATCCTGCTTGAGAAAGCCATGACAGTGGAACTAAGAATGAATTGAACATCGCCTTGGATAAAACTGAGCTCTTCAAAGCAACAATTAACATCTTCAATTCTTCCGGGTATTTAGTGACATCACCCTCCAAGTAATAGTTAGTTGCTTGAATCTTCATGATTGGTAAAGAAGAAACATCTTCAGTGGTATGAGAAGGATCAGCATCAACATGAATAGAAGTCGCCATTGTAAGCGTTTGAAAACTTTGAAGATCAGAAAATTTGGGAATTTGTTCTTTTTGATCGCGTAAAATGATAAGGAACCCTTGAATCCCCTTTTATATGTAACCCTGAAGTTCGAATTTGAAGCGGGATGTATATTTAATGACATCTGACGTGGCACCTTGAAAATCGGACCATTACTGCGTAAAAGTAGCCATGCGTCAAAAAGTATCTGTCACATCACCTTGAAATTCGGACAGAATACCATACGTCATTAAGAAAACAGCCTGTATTGTTATCCCCAAGAAGATTGTAACCGTCAGAACCCTTCGGATGGAATCAAGGCTCTTTCGCTTTTGGGATGAAAAACGAAGTCATATGCCAGATGTTTGAAATCATTAGCCTGAGTTGGTATTACTCAAAACCTCAAGGATTTCGTGAGTGCAGTGTTCCAAAAAATTTAGACGAGAAACAAAGATAAGAAAATTTTGGAATACTGTGATGTTAAAATATTAATTTGACACGAAGGCAGATAAAATCCCGGGAAAAGATTGCTTCATTAATCATTAAGAGAAATGATCAACTGCTTGTGTAGGTTCCCGTGAAATACAATCGAATACTTGTTAATAAGTATCAAAGGGCTTCTTTTATAATGCTTCGTGGGTAGTCAAAAAATTTCGTTACATGTCATCCTAAACATAAGGTGATAAATTGTAACAGAAATTACTTGTTTGACCAGTGTAGTCAGGGACAAGTTTGTTTTGATAAATTTGAAGTGACATTGAAGATCGAATGAAACTCTCACGGAAATCATATTCAAATAAAAATTTGTGTTGGATCTTGTTGGGTAACAAACATCATGGTTTTCGAATGTTTGATCAAGACCACTCATACGAAATGAATAAGATTTGGAGTTTCGAATTTTGGTACTGAACCAAATGATTCGTGAAAATCTGGAACATAGTTCCCCGTCAATTCCTTAAAAGTTTAGAATATTGGGTTTCACTTTCATCACGGTCTCATGATTTCAGATCATAAACACATATTTTTGATATATCTAAGTCTCGATGGGTTTGATCAGAGACCTCTCGGATATATGTCTTCGTGTGTGATCGTGTAAGAACTTTATAGATGAAAAAGATTGTTTTAAGACACTAAATGTACCTCTGTTATTTTTGGACAAAACAGTAAACTCTTAACTCATTTTGAGAAGAGTCAGGTAGCTCAGAGACTAATGTGAATGTAAGCCTTATTGGGAAGAAATTTTCGTATGAACAATTTCATTAAAGCTTTCGTACACACACATTGAGTCATTGGAGGCTTCGGACAACATACAGCAGCATGCTTCTAGGGACATCTTAACTAGTTCAAAACGTTGAAAAATTATTGATTCGTACAAAAAATGTACCTGACCCTAGAACTGCAAGCATAATCCATTATGTATCTTCTTGAATATCTACAACAAAGTGCTAAAAAGAAATAAGAAACAAAATATTTTTGTTGTTTTGATTTTTCGAAAATAAAGACAAAGTATTAAAACGAAATAAGAACCTAGAAGAAAACAAAATCTTTTTGGATTTTTAAATTTTCAAAAATTAAATGACAGAACAAAAACAAACGAAAATCTTTGTGGATTTTTAAATTTTCGAAAATTAAATGACAATACAAAAACAAACGAAAATCATTTTGGGTTTTTTAAATTTTCAAAAATTAAATGACAATACAAAAACAAATGAAAATCTTTTTGGATTTTTAAATTTTCGAAAATTAAAACTAACTGTACTTGTTGCAAATACACGAAATTTTATCATCCTCTGATAAGTGACAAATGTACGAATTCGAAGGGGTTCAAAGCGTTGACTATGAACAGTAACCTCTGAATCAACCCTTAAAATATATGATAAATTTACGAATTCGAAGGGATTCGAAGCGTTGACTATGAACAGTAACCTCTGAACGTTGACTGTTATTGCTTTGTTTTTCATTCAGCGCCTCTGAATCATTCCTGGTCAATCATCACTCTCCTTTGTCGCATGGAACAGAATTTCCATCTATCATTCCAAGTCCTTCTAAAATTTTCACAAAGGATTTTTCATCTAAAGGTTTCGTGAAAATATCAGCTAACTGATCAGTTGTTTTCACCAAAATGTACTTCAATATTTCCATCCTCCACGTGATCCTTGATGAAATGATAACGAAGAGCTATATGTTTAGTCTTCGAATGCTGCACAGGATTATGTCAAATTCTTATTGCACTTTGAGAATCACAATATAACGGAATCTTTTTCATATTAATTGCATAATCACGCAATTGACTTTGAATCCATATAATTTGCTATGTGCAAGCAGCAGCAGCCACATATTCTGCTTCAGCTGTTGAAATTGATACACATGTTTGCTTTTTCGATTGCCAGCTCACCAATTTGCCATCGAGAAATTGACATCCGCCACTTGTGCTTTTTCTATCAAGATTACAACCACCCAAGTATGCATCCGAATAAGCTTGTACAAAGAACCCCGTTTTCGAAGGATACCACAATCCTAACGAAATTGTTCCTTTAAGATAATGAAATATATTCTTCACTGCAGTGAGATGTGGTTCTCGTGGATTTGACTGAAACCTAGCACAATTACACACAGAAAACATGATATCAGGTCTACTTGCAGTAAGATAAAGTAATGAACCTATCATACTCCTGTAAAGAGTGAGGTCAACTGCAAGTTTATCTAAAGAGGGTGTCAATTTTATGCCAGTTTCCATAGGAACTCGTAACTTTGTGCTATTCGTCAATCCAAACTTCTCTAGCAGATTCTTCGTGTATTTTTCTTGATTTATAAAAATTCCTTCTCTGTTTTGTCGAATATTTAGTCCAAGAAAATTATTGATTTTTCCCATCATGCTCATTTCGAACTTACTTTTCATCAGATCTTCTAATTCTCTAGATAAGACAGGGTCAGTTGAGCCAAAAATAATATCATCAACATAAATTTGAAGCATTAGATGATTCCCAACTTTCTTTCAAAATAATGTGGGGTCAACAGATCCTTGTTTAAATTTAGATTGTTTCAAAAATGAAGTAAGAGTTGCATACCATGCTCGTGGTGCTTGTTTTAAACCATAAACTGCCTTATCTAAAATATAAACATGATCAGGATATTCTTCGTTAATAAAACCTGGGGGTTGTCCACGTAAACTGTTTCTTCAAGCTCTCCATTTAAAAATGCACATTTCACGTCCATTTGATAAACATCGAAGTCTTTGTCAGCTGCATAAGCCAGAAATATACGAACAGCCTCGAGTCTTGCGACAGGGGCAAAAGTTTCTTCATAGTCGATTCCTTCTTGTTGTGAATATCCTTTAACAACAAGTCTGGCTTTGTTTCGAACAATATTTCCATCTTTGTCGATTTTGTTTTTGAAAATCCATTTTAACCCGACAATCGAAACATTTTCAGGTTTAGGAATTAATCTTCAAACCTTGTTTCGTTCAAATTCAGACAATTCAGATTGCATAGCAACAACCCAATCTGAGTGTTCCATTGCAACCTTAACTGTTTTTGGTTCAATTTTAGAGATGAAAACATTGAACATGCAAAATTCTTGATGAGTATTCACTACCTCATTCTTTGCACGAATTTGCGCTCTTATTAAAACACCTTCTTGTGGATTTCCAATTATTTGATCTTTCGGATGATCTCTTGTCCATTTTTCCATTGGCGGATAAGCTGGATCAAATTCCAAAGGTGCATCTTCGTATAAATCATCATTCTCTGAACCTGCAATCAAACAAACATCATCAAAATCATTATTATTCTCAATATTGTCTAAATTCTCCCCCTCAACATTATGCTCCCCCTCAACATCATCATTCAATCTCTCATTCTCCCCCTCGAAAGAATGTTCCCCCTCAAGTAGAGTGTTCGAATCTAAGTGCTCCCCTTCCACCGGATTATTTTGCATACTTTCGCCTTTCTCTTGAGAAGTTGATGTTGAATCATCAGTAAGCTTCGTTAATTCAGAGAGATCATTATCATTTGCACTTATTTCAGCATCAACAGCATGATCTGAAATACCAACAATCAAATCATAATCAATATCTAAGGTTTGTGAAGATTCAGATTCATCTTGTATTTCTTTTAGAATGGGATGATTTTTAAAATGCGTTTCAGTTTGTTTAATATAGCAATCATCAAATGTAAGATTAAAAGTTTCTTCCACTTTTCGTGTTCTTTTGTTCAATACCCGATATGCGACTAAATTATGCGAATATCCCAGGAAAATCCCTTCATCTGCTTTAGCTTGAAATTTTGTAAGATGATCCTTGAGATTCATAATAAAGCACCTGCATCCGAAAACATGGAAAAATTTGACGTTAGGTTTTCGATTGTTAAGAACTTCATATGGAGTGATGTTAAAACGGCGATGAATGAAGGATCTGTTTTGAGTAAAACATGCGGTGGATACTACTTCAGCCCAAAGGTATTGTGGAAGATTCGCATATGCCAGCATAGTCCTTGCTGCTTCGCATAGAGACCTATTTATTCGTTCAACAACACCATTTTGTTGTGGTGTGTATGGAGATGAAAAATTATGCGAAATTCCTTTTTCCACCAAAAATGAATCAAGAACATTATTCTTAAATTCAGTTCCATGATCACTCTTAATTTTTCGAACAATCTTCTTCAATGTTGTTTCCATATTTTTGATAAAGTCAATCATGATTTGTGCAACTTTGGATTTAAGCCTGAGAAAATAAACCCACGTAAATCTGGAAAAATCATCAACAATGACTAATATGTACCGTTTCTTGTTTATTGTTGAAACTGTTGATGGACCACAAAAATCAATATGTAACATCTCCAGAGGTGCTATTATTTTCGAATCGATAGTAATTGGATGTCCATGTTTATGTTGCTTTCCAACTTCACAAGCTGCACATAAAGAATCATTATCAAATTTAAGTACAGGTAAACCTCTTACTAGATCTTGTACCACAAGTTTATTGATGTTTCGAAAGTTGAGATGAGAAAGTCTTCGATGCCAAAGCCAACTTAAATCTGATGTTGCTTTCGAAAGAAGACATATAGCAGGTTTCCCTACTATCGGATTGATGTCCAAAGTGAACATGTCACCTTTCCTTTTGGATTTAAGTAAAACTTCGTTAGTATTAACATTTGAAATAATACTTCCTTCTTCACTGAAAAGAACTTGATTGCCAGTGCCTACAACAAGTTGAGAAACACTTATCAAGTTATGTTGAAGACATTCAACATACGCAACACGATTCACTGTGAATTGTCCGTTCGTGATTTTCCCATATCCTTTTACTTGACATTTTTGATTGTTTCCAAACTTCACAACTCCTGCATTCTTTAGGCTTCGAAAATCACATAAATTCTGCTTCTTCCCAGTCATGTGACGTGAGAAACCACTATCAATGTACCACTTATTATCATATTGCTCGTCACATAGTACCTACAATTAGTGAAAAAATTTAGGTACCCAAGGCTTTTTGGGTCCTTGGAAATTAGATTTCAATTTCGAATGTAATGAAGCACTTTTAACCCAATCACAAACATTGGTTTTGAGACTATCAAGTAAGTTCACATCTTCATTTAAAGGAACCGAAACATAAGATTTTGATGGTTTCGAATGTTCACTGACATTACCCTTCGTATTCTGTGTTTGTGAATGTACATTCGTTGTCTTGATTACTGGTTTCCATGCTTTGACTGAGATGTTCGAATCCTTAGATGATAAACTTCCATTTGATGAAGTATTTACATACTTTTCATAGGCTTCGTTAATTTGTTCCTTTGAAAATGTATTTGATTGATACATTTTTCCTTTGCCTTCAAGCCAATGATCAATGTTCTTCCTTGAAGTGATTCCTTTTTCATGTGACATTTTCAAAGTTTCTTTCTTTGTATGATTAGGAAAATTTGGTTTTTGAGGAACAAAATCAACTTTTGGTTTGGTTAGAAAAGATTGACCATAAGATGTATCAACAGTGGATTTAAAATGTTGACGTTGAAAGAATTTTTGATTTGGATTTGATGTTTTTGGAAAATTTCGTTTTGTAACTTTCGAAAACTTTGGTTGTTTATTCGCTTCAGACCTTGAATTTTTAGCTTTAATAACATTTTTGGATGATTGTAGTTCAGACATCTTTTGAGACTCAATAACCTGCCAAAATATCTTCTTCCTAGCTTGTCTTTTTGAAATGTTATTTTACTTCGAAAATTTGTCAATTTGATCTTTGAATTCCTTGGAGTTTAGTTTGACACCTTTTTCATTTTTCTTTACAACTTGTTTTGAATTTTCTTTTTCAATTTTTGATTTTTCAACCCATTTTCTCTGTGGTTTTTGACGATGAAAAACATACGAATTCTTTGTTAGGTTGTTTTCAACTGTGCTTTGATTTGCAAAGAAACCTTCATTAGTGGTTTTCAAATTGTCTTCTTCAACTAACTTCTTTAACTCTTGATGGATATTCTCAACATTTCCAGTAGTTACGAATACTTGATTTGGAAAAATGACATCATCGGTACACTTGAAATTTGGATAAACCACAGTATTCGTTTCAAGATAGTGAGCACCTTTTTCATTCATTACTTTTTCGAACTTTTGTGTATCTCCATACACTTGATCAACCACAATTCGAGGAATTTCTTCTTCCTTTGAAGATTTCTTTTCCTTCGAAATTTTCTCTTCATTTTCATCATCGCTATCATTTTTTTGACTATCTCTGACATCCACGAAGTCCATATCATAAACTTTCGAAGTTGAGGGTATATCAGTTTCTTTCTTAACCATCAAATCCTTAACTTTTTCTTTCCCTTTAAATGTTGATGCAACATTAACAACAGAAAACTGAGAACAATCAACATCCTCAAGATCACTAATTTCACTAATATTGTCAGAATTATTTTCAATATCAGCAAAATTAGATTGAGAATTTGATGTTGAATTCTCAGTCTTTTTCAAAATATGAATTTGTTCATATTTAGTCAAAGTATCATTCACTATATTAACTAATTCATTCGCATCAAGACATTCATCAATTTTGACAATTCCATATTTATATCTATCATCAGGAACTTTGTCAAAATCAGCTATTATTTTCTCACAATCATACAAAATATTATCTACCTTAGCTCTTTCGAATGCTAGAAAAGGTAGTAATTTTCTATGTTGTTCTTTACTTATTTCACGTGAATGATGTAAATCAGTTAATTTTCCATAAAGTCTCTTAGCAGAATTACAGTATATGTTTCTCTATGCTAGCAAAAGTTTGACTTCATTGGATAAAGTATCCCTATCACACATAATATTCGAAATCTGTAATTCTAAACAATCAACTTTACTTATTTTCATGTCTAATTGCTTTTTAGTCTCTAATAACGACATGGACAACTTGTTGGCCTCATTGCTAGCAGACACAACAATTGAATCAAAATAAGTAACAGTCTCATCAAAAGATATTAGTTCAGAGTCATAAGCATGTGTAGGAATATTAAAAGATTCGAGAATTTTACGTACCTTTGTTGTCATTGGAGATTTGTCCGCTGTCTTGGATACGAAGCATCTTCCTTTCACTTCGAATTCCTCTTCATCTAAGTTCTCCTCCATCTTTGCATACATTGCTCCATGTGTTGGATTCCTCATTTCTTCATCGTCTGATCCGGATGACCAGATTTGATAAGTTCCATCCTCCTCCTGTTCACCCTTTGCAACCAGTGATAAATTCTTGGCTTTCGCACGAACCTCCTCAAGCCTCTCTGCATAATAAGCCTCATCTTTGACTTTATTCTTTCTCTCATCCTTCTTTCGAAGCATACAGTCATTTGCAAGATGATTGGCTCCATTGCAATAATGACAATCAATACCAGCATCACCTTTCAGCTTTTTCTCACTCTTTCCTTCAGACATTTTCGAATCTTTCTTCTCAACATTCTTTTTCTCCTCAACAACAGTTTTACTCACAGTACTTCCTTTTACTTCAGCAAGCTTAGCCTTCGGATTGAACGGCTTTTTGAAAAACGTCTTGACACGATTATTCGAGTAAAATGCTATTGCCTCATCATCCGAATTCATGATGAATCCTTCTTCTTCCTCAGAATCACCATTTTCAGCTTCTTTCTCAGATAACTTTGACACAAGTGCTAATGGACCTCCCAAATTCAGCTTCGATTCTTTAGCAATTTCATTTACCTCAGTTTCGTGTGTCTTCAACTGATTGTACAAATCATTGAGAGTTGATGTATCAAAACTTTGCTAATTCTTCACCATCATACTCACGCTTCTCCATTCTTTTCGAATACTCATCACAAAAATGAGATTGAATTCCATTGAAGTCTTGGTAATTCCATAGCGATTACAACGATAGATTAACTCGTTCAGTCGGTCATAGTAGACTTCAATTGTTTCACCTTCTTTTTGTCTGAAATCTTTCAGCTCAACCAAACACTGTTTGACTGAATTGATTTTCGTCTTCTCACTTCCTTGAAACTTATCTTTCAGATTGTTCCAGATCTCCTTTGCAGTTGTAAAACTCCTTACATAATTGTACATAACTGGAGGTAAAGCTCCTCGCAATTCCCTCATACACCTTTTTTCCAGTTTCTTCAGACGATCAGTTTGATTATCAACACCAGAACTTGTAGAAGATGATCCAATTGCTTGAACATTCACCGCAGCATTGACATTTCCAGTGATACATGACCATAATTCTTCATCGAGACCATTCAGATAATCCTGCATTCGATCAGACCACTGATCATAATATTCAGGGATTAGCATTGAAATTTTGGTTGATGATCCTAACAAATGAGAAAACGAGGTCATCGAATTGAAATTGAAACTCGCCATTGTTGTAAGGAAGATGATTTTGAAAATTTTTAAGAAGATTTGGAAATTTGAAAAACAAACTAGTTGAATCAAATCAGAATTCCAAGAAGAACACTCGATTCAACAATTCAAATGCAGAATCAAATCACAAACTAGAATCTAGACAAATTTTTTCACTAACAAAAAGTGCGGAAACTTTTGAACCAAAAATTTGATTCAAAAACTTTTTGAATAGATGAAATCAGATCACAGATGTGATTCCTGCTCTGATACCAATTTATGAATCAAAGAATCGAGTATTGAATGAATCAGAGTATAAAATCAAGTAAGAATATGAGATTGAACACCGAATGTAAATATGATCTTGTTTCAGCTCTATTACGCTTTCGTGTGTTTACAGAGTACAAAGACAGGTCTGCAAAAACTCTTATCTAACTCTAGTAAATATCCCTATTTATAGGGAACAGAAAGCGTACAAAACATATACTAAGGCATAGACACTAAAGTTTCGAATAAAAGCGCCTTAGTAAAATACATTACAAAACATTCGAAGAGGCAAAATATATTTCGACTAATTACAACATCTTAACCCTTACATCTTGATAAATGATTGGACTTGATGTGAAGGTATAAGCGAGGCAACATCTCTTGAGTCCATGAATCATGGACTTGAAATCATTGTGTGCAGCTGGTGGATCCAACAAGAAGGCTACAATGTTGTGATTGTCTGAAAACCTCAATTCTGCCATTTTGATCTGCACCAACCGAGCCAAATGAGAAAACAAATGATTTATTCAATTAAAAGCTAATTTTTCTCAATTATCAATTAGTTAGGCTTTAATTTTGAATTTAATTGAATAAAGAATGTGTTTATGTCCAAAAGAGGGTACACGGCCGCAAACAGGTTCACGGCCGTAAACGCTTCATCGGTCGTGAACACTTCAACGGCCGTGAACACTTCAACAGTGCCGAAAAACATTGTTTCTTTAATAAACCCTCAAAATGCAGTCGTTTCTTGGTAAATTTAGTGTGAATGGGATCGCCTTTGCATTACCTAAAAGATGTAGTGGTCAATTTCGGATGAAAAAACACAAAATGATGATGAATCGATAAATCTAGAGAGAGAACACGGTTTGGGGTTCACGACCGTAATCAAAAATTAAGGGTAAAAAGGTTTACTGCCGAGAACCCTTGCTTTTATACCTGGACCCATACCCGGTCCAAAACCCATGGGCTGCAAACCCAAGAAGCTTCAAATCTAAACCCAATACTTTAATTTTCAAAAATAAAACATTTTGAAAGACTTAAAATTAAAATAAAAATAAAATAAAATAAAATAAAATTCTAAAAATTTAAACTAAATTAATTTTTTTAATTTTTGATTTTTAGAAAAATAAAAAAAATAAAAATAAAATTGTATAACACTAATTCCTCCTTCATCATTGTTGATATTATTTTTGTGATTTTGGGATCAAAGTTTTTAGACAGCCTTAATCTGTTTTTCGGTACCTCCACCTTCATGAATAGATTTGGTCAATCGTCGGTATTGTGGTCCACTTAAGCACGAAAAAATTGTGACAAATTTGGACATGCTACAAGTGACAAGACATTTTACCCTATGTACCTAAATAATATTCCTAAAGGACCATTCAGCTGACGACGACTAAGGATATTGTTGTCCACCTAAATTTAGCAGCGAGATCTACAGACAACTTATTAAATGTTCAATTTTAGATGTACTAGAACATGTTTCCCGCTTCCTGATATACCCCAATAATCAAGGACTTCCAAAATACTCCTTACTTTAGATGAGCAGACAATTATTATGGGAGAAGTCAGATTTAGAATGCATATGTTGTACACCCAGGTCGGATCTCTTCCAATCACGCAGAGGGATTAACATATGCCTAACCAGAGTTAGAGGGGTTGAGAAGTAGAATGGTGCATATGCTGTGTACCAGGTCGAATCTCTTCCAATCACGCAAAGGAGACAACATATGGCTAACAGATAGAAAGAATTGCGTAGATAAGAAGATGCACAGAGTTAGAATTGCATATGTTGCAGTCCAGGTCAGATCTTTTGATCACGCAGAGGAGGCAACATATGACTGACAGAAAGAAAGCAAGAAAATAACCTTCTACAGATCTACTTTATCGAAATTCCCCAGTCGCCCCGTCAGTACCGGAATTAACGACATGACTCCGTACATCGAGGAAAAGTTAAGCCACAGTTCTAGATACAGATTATTTAGTGTATCCCGCAGGTTCCCATGAATATCCCACTGCTCAATCTACCCGAGTGTAGTATTGTCAGACCAAACGGGACTATCTAAGTCAATGATTGTCAAGTGTTTTCTTAGTCCAACTATGCCTAGTCCAGTCCATATAATCTTTCGTGCCTACCAGCGCATTGAACACAGAGCATATACAGTTCAACATTGGTACCTTACACAAATGAAAATTGCCTGTTATCACTTGTTGATATCACTTCCCAACACATCACCTGCAGACAAACTATCATGAGATACTATTTTTGGATTTTTCATATTTTCTGAAAAAAATAAAAACAGAAATAACACTATTTTTGGATTTTTGATTTTCTAATTTTTATTTTGTTTTGATTTTCTCATATTTTTGGGTTTTTTGATTTTCTATATTTTGTTTTGTTTTATTTCTCCCCCTAAATTTGTGCATAGGAGAGAAAAGAAAGTGAATGCGCAAATTTAAACTACCTAAAACAAAAAATTAGTCTTCAAAACGTATCATTTTTAGAAAGACCACAAGCACATTGAATCGAGCTTTGTTAAACGGTTTGGTGAACAGATCCGTCACATTATTATCAGTGTGCATCTGTTCCAACCGGATGAGCTAACGCTCATAACAATCTCTGATAAAATGAACTTTGGTGTCGATGTGCTTGGTTTTGGAGTGTTGGACAGGATTTTTAGCGATTTGGATTGCAGCACCGTTATCACACAAGATAGGGGTTTCAAGAAAATTCAAACCGTAGTCCATAAGCTGATGTTGAATCCAAATCACTTGAGAGCAACATGTAGACACAACAACGTATTCCGCTTCCACCGTTGAGGTTGAGACAGGATCCATTCTTCAGGGATAATGATTCCAGACTTCAAGATAAGGCACTCTTTGTCAGTGAAGTGTGTTGAATAGCCTTTGTTGCAGATCTGTGAGACACTCAACAAGCTATGCTTTAACTCGGGAGTGTAGTTGACGTTCTCAAAGCTCAGCACTCCATTTGTGACAGTTCCTCTCTGTGTGATCTTCCCTCCATCTCCTCCCGCGAAGGAAACATAGCCCCCATTAAAAGTTTGAATGTCGTGCAGTTGGGAGATGTCTTTGGTCATGTTCCTGGAACAACTGATGTCGACATACCAGGGTCTGACGACATTCCTCCATGGCTATTCCTGCACAATGCGCGAGATTAATTAGATTTAGGAACCCACGTCATAACAACACTGGGGTTTCCCTTGTTAACAGTAGATTTTCCTTTTTCAATTTTTGAATTTGTTTCATTACCAGATGCACTTTCAGAAGATTGAGATGATTGGACATTTACATTCTTGGGCACCCATTGGTAGTTAGGTTTATAAACTTTTACAGGTGATTTTGAAACGTTTTTCTTTGAATTTAATCGTTTGGGTTTCCGTCTAAAATTAGCCGAAGACCCAGACTAAGATTTTGACGAACCCGACCTTGACTTAGCCATGTTCGGATTCGTAAACGTTCCTGTTTTATTTTCATTGAGAACCTGTTTATTCCTTTTAAGATCAGCCTATTTTCTTTCTTTGTTTACATTCCAATCATCATCACAAGGACGAGATCTCAAGGATTTTCTAATGAGAGACCTTCCTCGAGACTCATTCTCGCTTCTGTGTGCAAAGAAAGGTACAAATGCCCGATTTGGACAATTTCATGCAATATGACTAGCAGTACCACAGTTAAAACATGTCTGCTTCTTAGTATAAAAACTGGTACCGCCTTTTTCTGGTTTAGTGGTGTTATTGACTCCCTTATTTTCCCCGCACGTGCATGTGCAAGAATCAGACTGTGTGACATATGTAGCTGGAGTGTGTGTTCTAGTAACAGAAACATCAGACTTATCAGACACATCATCACCCTTATCATAATCATCAGAAATCCACACATCAGTTTTAGAGTTAGAAACACAAGCATCATTGTTTTGAACTAAAACATCAGATTTTGAAACACTATTATTATCAGACACACTCTCTTCTGAATCCTGCTTGCCTTGACTTAAATGAGAATCTGCATAGGAAGTAGAAATGTTAGTATCATTTTCCCTAGCACTACTCTCTGTCACCGGTATAGCAGGTTTACCATACACAAGATGTTCTTCTTTGTCCATCTCTTCCTGGGTCATAGGGATAGCAGTGTAATTGTGATTAAAAGGAGGAGGGACACTCTCATACCCTAGACCTACTTGCTTCTTGTCTTTCCATCTCATTTTTTTCTCTATTATGGTTGCAACTCTCTCACTTGACACAAAAAAAAATTTGAAATTAAAATCAGCATTTTCAAATCGAAATTTTAATGTGTCAAGCTCGTCAGTCACAATGGCAAGTTGTTTCTCGATAAAATTGTAGTTCTCACACTTATTGCTATAATCTTCATGTAGTTTCCTAAAGTCCTGAGTCTTGATCTCTAATTGTTCTTTTAATGGTCTTTGGCCTTTCCTGAGGGTATAACCTTCGTACTTAAGGTCCTCGTTCTCTCTACGTAATAATTCGATTTGTTCACGTAAAAATTTAATAGTAGTTTCACAAGATTTAGAGCATGAAACTTCATTGACCGGAATGTTTTGTGGTTCCATTTTTTTTCTTAATTTGAATGAAAAACAAGACTTAAAAGAAATGTAACCGAAAACGAAAAGGGTTCTAAAACCAAGAGGGGTTCACGGCCGTACACAGGAGATGGTTCACGATCAATGAATTCATGGTCAACGAATTGTTCGCGGTCAAATGAGTGATTCACGGTCAATAGATATGAGTGGTTCACGGCCGTACAAACTATTCACAGCCGTAAAAAATTCAACAGATGAAACCGTGAACATCCAGATTTTGACGAAAACAGATGATTTTGAGCAGATTTCGATTCCTTTGGCCTTGAATTCATCATCAAATGCATAAATCCAGCAACCAAGCTTGAAATAATCACAAGAATGAAGAAACCTCCAACCGTAAACTCCACTTGAGCAGTTTTGACACTAGATTGGCTCTGATACCAATTGAAGTCCCCAAATCTGGAACCAACTAGTGATCAAACACACAATCAAGCTGTAATCAATAAGGATAAGAAGAAGTAGAAGCAAGATCAATCTAACAATGCACGCGTTCTATTAGGGTCGTAAACGTCTGGTACACTTGAATAACACACACATGCAACTGTCGTACGTCTGACACATCTGACACGCTATTTATAAGGGACCAAGACCGAGAACACGTTCACGGCCGTAAACAGGTTCACGGCCGTGAACACCCATACAGCCGCAAACACACAACCGCACACCCAAACCTTACATGACCAAAACCCTATTCAGACCTATACAGATTGATGCCTAGCCCAAACCAATAAAATATGACCTAACAAAGTTACATGATGTCAATGATGATTTGTCTTTTATTTTGTATCTCTAGTTAATATTTAACCATGTTTATATAAGTTAACTTATGTGTACTCCAACCATTTGATGAAATGATTCATACAACTTTGTTGTATTTTTATACTTTATTCATATATGAATAACATGTAACCTTATTTGTGCATTTAATTAGCATGTATTGATTCAGATGTGAATGTATATTCACATGTGAATATCACACTGTATATTTTGTTTATTTTATATATTAACATGTCAAAGTTTATTCATATATGAATGTTACATTATATATGTTGTTTATATGGTAGATTCACATTTAGATATAATTTTTGTATTTTATATTTTATATTAACATGTGAAAATCACATGATATATTCATATGTGAATATAGGTTTTATATGTGATTCATATGTGAATAACATATACCATTTCATATTTGATTTGTATTATTAATAAGAATATACATATTCATATATGAATCTATATTCATATGTGAATGTTATATGGTATATTTTGTTTATATGGCATATTCACATATGAATATACCTTCACACATGGATCGATATATTCTTATTAAAAGTCCAAAGCAAATATGTAATAAATTTTAATTCACATGTGAATAAATGATAGAATATTATTATTCATATGTGATTATAAGTTACATTCATATATGAATAATTAATAAGAAATGTATATTATTAACAAGTTTTATATGTATTCACATCTTAAACAGGAGAAGATTACATGTTGATGAAGTCATAGTAAAGAATGGTTAACTAGTAAGTGATTAGATAGTATAATAGAAGACACATTGATGAAGACAACACATTTATTATATTCGTATGTAAATGTTTTATAATTTAATATACTTTTTGTATTTTTTATCATGTTAAATTCTAATGTGAATGATAATACATCTCATTAGCTAATACATATAGCCTATCTTAGTACAATTCTGAATTTACACGGTTGTTATGTGTAGAAAAAACTTTGTTCACAAAGCAATTAATGTATTGTATTATTTATTCATATGTGAATAAATGTTGCATTCACATGTGAATAATTTAACAAGAAAACGTTTGTTGATATGTGAGCATACATTGTTGCATTAACAAGGACACTAAGACAACTATTTTTGTTACACTCTATTATTATAACCCCGTTTTGAGGCCCTAAACAGTCCTGAACTAGCGGAAAACACCGTATGTCATGACAATAGATTTTTTTTATGATTTCGCTAAGTTTTCAATGCTATTAAGTAATTTCTTGATGTTAATTTACTGATATGTGAATAAATAATTTATTCACCTATGACTAAATACCAAACTATAAAATTTGATTTGTGAATTATCTTTATACAGTGTAAATATGTTGTTTTACATATAAATTGAGTATTATACTATGATAGACTATATATATTGGTTAATGAAAACTATTTACATGTGAATCTAACATGATAAAAATGATGAATATATTGAATTGTACAGCATTCACATGTGAATATAACAACTATATTGTCTTCATCACTAACATCTTCTCTTTTGGGCCAGCTAACCGTCAACCCTTAGGATATAAACCAACCATTGATGAAATGTTATTAATTTGTTGAAGTATAACCATCCCCCTAATTAACATGTAAATACACATAAAAACCTTAGTAGACATATATTGTTATTTCATAATAATAATAATATAAATAATAATGATTTATTCACATGTGAATTATTACATGGTATATTCATATATGAATATACCATCTAATATTCACATGTGAATATTACATGTATATTAATATGTGAATGTTACATGGTATATTCATTTGTGAATATTACATGATATTTGTGACAACCCGAAAAATTATTTCCTTCTAGCCTTTTTAAGGGTCATTCTAAAGGGTTTTAAGCCTAGTACACTTAAGGAATGAGTGTTAGAATGTACCTGCTAGAGACACTGTGCAACATTCAAGCCTTAAGACCACCAAAAAGGAGTTCACGGCCAAGACACATGAGTTTACGGCTGTAAACTCAAGGCTGGACGTAAACTCCCCCTTATAGTCTCAATTCCTTCACTTTTCCTTCATTCTCACACGTTCAACTCAAGAACACTTCCATTCTCTCTCAAGTATCATCGAGATTTTCATTCCCGATCTTCCAAAAAGTAAGTGATTCTTCCCTCTAGTTGATGTTATCCTTCTTACTCATGAATCACCCTTTGATTTCATCCATGGAAATCAACTTTTTGCTAGATCTTCATCTTTCACCAAGAACACCAAGAACACACACTTGTTCTTGGTGGCCGCAAACTCATCTAAGGGCCACAAAAGTGTGAGTATTCCATCTATCTTTTAGGTAGCCATGTTAACCACTAGATCCTAGCCTTGAAACATCACCAATCTCATCATCAATGAGAGTTTACGGCCAGGAGCATCTCCCTTGGCCGTAAACCCTTGTTTTGGTCATGTTTGGAGCCTTAAACACTTCTAGACACTTGCTAACCATTTGAACACTTGAACCTTTGAAACCCCTTGCCTTTAAGACCCAAAATGACACCATTTGGAGAGTTTACGGCCATACACTTTTTAGTGTGGCCGTAAACACCTCAACACCTCCTAAAAGGTTAGTTTTGCTCACCCTCTTGTAGAGCAATAGTCCCTCAAGCTTCCCTATCATTCAAACACCCTCTTATGCACCTTTTACCATGAGTTTACGGCCCAAATCTCCACGGCCATAAACACCATTTAGTGGCCTTAGACATCCCTTAGATGAATCACATGTGATTCTAACACTTGCTCCAAGTGTTTCCTAGTCCCTCAAGGTGTTTCCTTGCATGTGGTTGCTTCTAAACCCTATATTTATACCAATATATGCCATTATATGTCATTCAGGACTCGTTGTGTCTCGGGACTTCATTCGTGGAACTTCTCATCTTTACGCGCATATTCGTTTGAATCACCCACATAAGGTGAGTTCATACCCATATAATGAATCTTTTAACTGTTTTAAATGCTTTTAAGGGGGGGAATACAAGTTGAACACAATGATAATTGTGTAATTGTTTGTTATACACATTTTTCAAAAGATTGCTTATGTCTTTTATAAGTGATCAAAACATTTCAAAAACTCTTTTAACGTTATTTTACTTTATAGTTTAACAAAACTCCGATTTTAAAGTACAAGCATAACTTAGAGGTTCAGTTCATACTAGATGCTAGAACATACTATAAAGAGAAACAGGGAGGTAGATACAATACACGATAACATAAAGAGAAACAGGGAGGTAGATACAGTACTTCAGAGAAACATACTAAGATACTATAACAGAACGAACATACTAAGATGCTATAGCATAGAACAACTACAGGATCTAATTATACCAATGAATCACTAACTCATTGTTCTAAACAAAAGGTAATAGTAAAATTGGGTATACATGATCATATAACTTAAATATGAGCCTACTTCACGACTCAGCAACTGGTTTGCTGAAGTCGCGTTTGGTTCCCAGAATCCCTTGCAGGGAGAGCGTATAGTATGGGGACTATTCATCACATTATGACCTTAATAAAACAAACATGTTTTAGGGTAATTAGTACTGCAGTATGTCAATTCATAAGACAACTGAGTACTTATATTTTCCAAATACTTTCATTTTGTGACAGTTCCACATGAAAGTTAATGCAAACTATTTTCGAGTCAAGATAGTTATAAACTAGGGAAAACTTACATTTTACAAACGACAAATAGAACAGTCGAGTCTAGTACATTCAGTAGAAGGAGGCCTATAATGATAACTTTATGATTCCTTAGTGTATGCATCCATGGATATATATTAATCGGATCCGACAGGTAGTAGGATGTGTGCTTTCCACTTCATTTCCTGTTCCTTGTTTGGTTGTGGGCTTAGAGCAGATTCAACCAACCTACTATCTATCCGATCTTAGCTATATATATGTTCCGTATACACCAAGTAGTCATAAGGGGTACCAGGTATGGGCCAGGTCATAGGACACTAATTCAATGCACCATTTTCTAGTACAAAACATACTTTTCATATAAAGAACTTTTGAATACAAAACTAGAAACTTACCTGTAAAGGGTTTAATCCATTTTTATTAAATCAGTATAACTTAAAAGACATTAGGTGGTTAATTCTATAATACCTTAGTTTATACATCAAGGTTATATATAATTAATATCCGATAAGTAGTTGGATGTGTGCTTTCCGCCTCATTTCCTGTTCCTTGTTTGGTTGTGGGCTTAGGGCAGATTCACACAATTAACTATCTGTTCGATATTAGATTATATATAGCTAGTATAAACTAAGTGATTATAGAAGGAACTACTATGGTTACCATTTTATTATAAGAAATAAGGGTTTTCTTAAAGAATCTTTTCATCAAACTAAAGGAACTATTACAGTTAACTCCGTGAGTACCAAGTGAATACGCCAGGGTTATATACAACGATGATCTAACAAATAATGGGATGTGTGTCTTCCACCTCATTTCATGTTCCTTGTTTGGTTGTGGGCTTAGGGCAGATAAACACAACTGATTTTTTGTTTACTCGGAGTTTTATATAACTTGTATCCATTTAATACTCATAGAAAGGACTGTAGAGTCATTTTTACTTATCTTACATCAAAGCAGGAAATAGAGGATTTTCTTTAGGAACAGGCAAACTTTTCTAAACGGAACTTACTACAACTTACTATAACTTTCTACAACTTTCTTACTACTTACTACATCACTTAAATCTTATGAACTCACCAGCTTAAATGTTGATCTACGCTTTCAAAATAACTTGTATTCTCAGGAGACCAGTAGACAGGTTCGCGCACTGGGATTCAGAAGATGGAGCAGTATAGCTTCATATCTTTTTGTTATTTGTTTTGTGTTCTATATTATATGAATCACATACTTTGTAAACACTTTCTTTCTAATGAAATGGTTGTTTATTACTTTGCTTACTATGATGCATGTCTTGTGATACTAAACATGACGTCCTCCACCCCAGAACGTTTCCGCCGTTCGGTTTTGGGGTGTGACAGATTGGTATCAGAGCATTGTTTATAGTGAACTAAGTATATCAACCGATAAAAGATATACAAATATAAATACAATGGGGCCGAAGTGCTCTGGATAAGAGTATATTTTAATATATAAATGATACCTTATAAAAGTATACATACTTGCTTATACATATATACATACTAGAACAAGTATCACGAGAAGAACAGAACAGAAGAAGTTAAAGGTTGAACACTATGGTCAAACTTGGACAGTTATGTAATCATAGCTAGAATCAATATAGCCTAATCAACTATATTCATTCGAGATGTGACCGACATGTGTTTGGGAGTGATGTGGTGTTGCAACGGTCTTAAAACTTACCTAATACTAGTCAAGAGAATACTAGATCAAGTACATAGAGTTAGAATACTATAGGAGTATTCTATGATCCTATAACGCGATAACAAGTTTAAAACATACCAAGTAGATTACATTAAAATACTATAGGAGTATTTTAGGCAGCATATAAATAACTTATGTGATAACTTAAAAGACCGTTACGGATAGGTCTATAATCTTGCAGTGTATACTCCCAAGGTTATATATAATTGAGATTTTATAGACTTAGAATTTGTGATCTACGCTTCACTACCTGTTCCTTGTTTGGTTGTGGTTTTGGAGTAGGATCACTTATTCGAAGGTCTATTTAATCTTGAATTATATACAACTTGTATACATTGTGCAATTATAGGAGGACTCTGTAAAGATCACCCCATAATGTTGCACTTAAATCTCATAGATTCTTTAGTCACTTCCATTCTCGCACGACAAACCCAGATGGATGTAACCACTTCCTCATAGCAGTCAACAGAGGAGTCAAGGAGGAACAAGAGCAAGTTCATGAGAAGTTTTCAAAGAAGGATCAGCCGAAGTAACCAAAACGTCTTATGCGTCACACTAATAAATAATAATCTTGTTAACTTAATGAGTTAGTGGAAACACTACTCACATTATGTCTTAGGATTATTTTCTTACATGCAGCTGGTAACAGTTATTCAGGCCACAGATATTCATTCGAGGATAGCCATTCCAAATTCATAAAGTTTATTAGGTATAGACTCTTTTATGAATTGTTTCCAGAACCCTGTAGAAGTCAGGACCGGATACACTCAGAACTAGGATAACCTTGTCTTTTCAGCTTTCGGCTTGTGTCCATTGCTTTAGACTTATTCCGTCTCATCTTTATATTATTTTAGCAAAGATGCCTCCTCGTAGATCAAACAAACGCACTACTCCGATAACTCCAACTCCAACACCACAGTTCGATCCTGCTGCCCTCCAAGCAGCGATATCCTCTACAGTGGCAACTGCCCTAGCTCATTTCGGCGAAGGTGGTACCCTCGGATCTGGTAGCGGTACCCACTTAACCAACCCTGGAGTTACTCACGAACACCCAAGGGAGTGTTCGTATAAGGACTTCATGAACTGCAAACCCAATTACTTTAATGGGAATGGTGGAGTCATCGCTCTGATGTGATGGTTCGAGAAAACAGATTCGGTCTTCGAAATCTGTTCGTGCCCAGAAGGGAGCAAAGTGAAGTTTGCTGCCTGTACCTTCTCTGACAGAGCCCTAACATGGTGGAACAGCCATGTTAAGTCACTGACCCTATCAGTGGCTAACTCAATAGGTTGGGAGAACCTAAAAGAGTTAATGTTGGAAGAATACTGTTCGTTGGGCGAAGTTCAAAAGTTGGAACAAGAACTGTGGGAGCTCACGATGGTCGGCTCAGACATAGTGGCCTACACTGACCGGTTCAGCGACCTAGCAGCTCTATGCCCCGGGATGGTTACCCCGGAGAGCAAGAAGATAGAAAGATACATCTGGGGTCTATCTACCCCGATCCAAGGAGATGTACTGTCTTCTAACCCAGCTACATTCGATAGTGCTAAACGCCTGGCCCAGCGACTCATTAACCATGGAGTCCGCCATGGTGTGGAAGTCCCCGTTCCCGAGCCATCGAGGGAAGAAGACAATAGCCAGAAGTCAGGGAACAAGCGGAAGAAGAAGCGACCAACACAGGAACCCCTACAGGAGGAACAAACGAGTACTATGTACACCGCCACAACACCTGCAACTCCAGCACCTGCCAGTCGATATGCTGGAACCCTCCCGAAGTGTGGAAAGTGCAACTATCACCACACCGGAGTATGTTGGGAAATGCAGTGTCTGAACTGCCACAGAAAGGGACACACAGTCCGTTTCTGCAGGGCACCGGCTCAACCGATCTCCCAAGTCCCCGGAGTTGAAGAAAACCAAGCCTGATATGGTTGTGGTGAGACTGGACACTACCAGGAGGACTGCCCGAAAACAAGGAACTCAGGAGCGGATGGACGAATTCTGATGATCACCACAGGAGAATCGACCTCGGAGTCGCCAGTGAGCAGCGGTACGTTTTCGATATAGTAATTGCTTTGAAAATAAATTTATATTTATATAAGATTAAAACTATGGGATAACACTTAAAAGTAATTATAAAAACTCACTTATTGAAATAAGTCACAATATTCAAAAGAACTAAGAGGTCCGTCCTGAGAAGCTATGATGGCTTAGTATGTACATTAGGGTTGTGCATAGCTAAGATTTTGCAGACATAGAGTGAGTGATTCCGCCTTAATTCATGTTACTTGTTTGGTTGTGAATTTGAGGCAGAGTTACTCAGTCAACCGTCCAAATTCATCTTAATTATTCATAACTTGTATATTCCAGGCGATCGTAGTGGTACCAAGGAGGATCATAGTTAAAGTATCGATACTAGATAACAAAGCACTTTCGTGGTATGTACGCGCACATCGCGGTACGATACGTAAAAGTGTTAACAACAAGAGGAAAACATAAAGCACTAGAACATTTACAAAGAGTACATTTTCGAACACACTAGGGAAGTACATCATCGTATAACAAACGTTTCTTTCAAATCGGCCAAAACTTTGTTCAGTAAAGAGTCCGTTACTATCTTTCGTCATGAGTTGGCGTGGTTCTCACCATACTAAGTTCATATGTTCATATCCTCTCGACCGTCAAGTTCACGAAACCTTCGTCATTCGTAACGACAGTCCGACCCAGACCTCAGTTTTGTTTTTCGTATTCTAAACCCCGAAGTAATCGTGCGAAGAGTACTTTGTCCTCCGAAGCCTTGTCGTCGTATGTCCGCAGACCTTTCCGAAATACCACTCGTCCAGCAGACCAAGTTCAAGCACAGAGGCTAAGGACGAATACAGCCCACCTATCACTATTAAGTGTATACGCGAGGGTAGTATATGATTATGATTACGTAGATATAATATGTGTGTTTCCGCCCTATCTCCTGTTCCTTGTTTGGTTGTGGACCTGGGGCAGAGTCGCACATTCGACCGTCTTACTAATCCTAATTATATACGACTTGTATACACGAGGTAATGATAGATGGACCAAGTATGAATCCTATCATGAACAGTAAGGCAAAGTGCCATGTCTACGAGTGGGTATTCTGCCAATCAAAGGAGCGCAACCCCAGTAGTACTTCTATGAAAACTAATTTCGGGACGAAATTCCATCTAACGGGGGGATAATGTGACAACCCGAAAAATTATTGCCTTCTAGCCTTTTTAAGGGTCATTCTAAAGGGTTTTAAGCCTAGTACACTTAAGGAATGAGTGTTAGAATGTACCTGCTAGAGACACTGTGCAACATTCAAGCCTTAAGACCACCAAAAAGGAGTTCACGGCCAAGACACATGAGTTTACGGCCGTAAACTCAAGGCTGGACGTAAACTCCCCCTTATAGTCTCAATTCCTTCACTTTTCCTTCATTCTCACACTTTCAACTCAAGAACACTTCCATTCTCTCTCAAGTATCATCGAGATTTTCATTCCCGATCTTCTAAAAAGTAAGTGACTCTTCCCTCTAGTTGATGTTATCCTTCTTACTCATGAATCACCCTTTGATTTCATCCATGGAAATCAACTTTTTGCTAGATCTTCATCTTTCACCAAGAACACACACTTGTTCTTGGTGGCCGCAAACTCATCTAAGGGCCACAAAAGTTTGAGTATTCCATCTATCTTTTAGGTAGCCATGTTAACCACTAGATCCTAGCCTTGAAACATCACCAATCTCATCATCAATGAGAGTTTACGGCCAGGAGCATCTCCCTTGGCCGTAAACCCTTGTTTTGGTCATGTTTGGAGCCTTAAACACTTCTAGACACTTGCTAACCATTTGAACACTTGAACCTTTGAAACCCCTTGCCTTTAAGACCCAAAATGACACCATTTGGAGAGTTTACGGCCATACACATTTTAGTGTGGCCGTAAACACCTCAACACCTCCTAAAAGGTTAGTTTTGCTCACCCTCTTGTAGAGCAATAGTCCCTGAAGCTTCCCTATCATTCAAACACCCTCTTATGCACCTTTTACCATGAGTTTACGGCCCAAATCTCCACGGCCATAAACACCATTTAGTGGCCTTAAACATCCCTTAGATGAATCACATGTGATTCTAACACTTGCTCCAAGTGTTTCCTAGTCCCTCAAGGTGTTTCCTTGCATGTGGTTGCTTCTAAACCCTATATTTATACCAATATATGCCATTATATGTCATTCAGGACTCGTTGTGTCTCGAGACTTCATTCGTGGAACTTCTCATCTTTACGCGCATATTCGTTTGAATCACCCACATAAGGTGAGTTCATACCCATATAATGAATCTTTTAACTGTTTTAAATGCTTTTAAGGGGGGGAATACAAGTTGAACACAATGATAATTGTGTAATTGTTTGTTATAAACATTTTTCAAAAGATTGCTTATGTCTTTTATAAGTGATCAAAACATTTCAAAAACTCTTTTAACGTTATTTTACTTTATAGTTTAACAAAACTCCGATTTTAAAGTACAAGCATAACTTAGTAGTAAAATGAGTCTTTTTAATAACAGTTCAAGTAAACTACTAGTAAACTATAAGGGGTATAGTTTAGAGGTTCAGTTCATACTAGATGCTAGAACATACTATAAAGAGAAATAGGGAGGTAGATACAATACACGATAACATAAAGAGAAACAGGGAGGTAGATACAATACACGATAACATAAAGAGAAACAGGGAGGTAGATACAATACTTCAGAGAAACATACTAAGATACTATAACAGAACGAACATACTAAGATGCTATAGCATAGAACAACTACATGATCTAATTATACCAATGAATCACTAACTCATTATTCTAAACAAAAGGTGATAGTAAAATTGGGTATACATGATCATATAACTTAAATGTGAGCCTACTTCACGACTCAACAACTGGTTTACTGAAGTCGCGTTTGGTTCCCAGAATCTCTTGCAGGGATAGCGTATAGTATGGGGACTATTCATCACATTATGACCTTAATAAAACAAACATGTTTTAAGGTAATCAGTACAGCAGGATGTCAATTCATAAGACAACTGAGTACTTATATTTTCCAAATACTTTCATTTTGTGACAGTTCCACTTGAAAGTTAATGCAAACTATTTTCGAGTCAAGATAGTTATAAACTAGGGAAAACTTACATTTTACAAACGACAAACAGAACAGTCTAGTCTAGTACATTCAGTAGAAGGGGGCCTATAATGATAACTTTATGATTCCTTAGTGTATGCATCCAGGGATATATATTAATCGGATCCGACAGGTAGTAGGATGTGTGCTTTCCGCTTCATTTCCTGTTCCTTGTTTGGTTGGGGGCTTAGAGCAGATTCACCCAGCCTACTATCTATCCGAACTTAGCTATATATATGTTCCGTATACACCAAGTAGTCATAAGGGGTACCAGGTATTGGCCAGGTCATAGGACACTAATTCAATGCACCATTTTCTAGTACAAAACATACTTTTCAAATAAAGAACTTTTGAATACAAAACTAGAAACTTACCTGTAAAGGGTTTAATCCATTTTTATTAAACCAGTATAACTTAAAATACCTTAGGTGGTTAATTCTATAATACCTTAGTTTATACATCAAGTTTATATATAATTAATATCTGATAAGTAGTTGGATGTGTGCTTTCCGCCTCATTTCCTGTTCCTTGTTTGGTTGTGGGCTTAGGGCAGATTCACACAATTAACTATCTGTTCGATATTAGATTATATATAGCTAGTATAAACTAAGTGATTATAGAAGGAACTACTATGGTTACCATTTTATTTTACGAAATAAGGGTTTTCTTAAAGAATCTTTTCATCAAACTAAAGGAACTATTACAGTTAACTCCGTGAGTACCGAGTGAATACGTCAGGGTTATATACAACGATGATCTAACAAACAATGGGATGCGTGTCTTCCGCCTCATTTCCTGTTCCTTGTTTGGTTGTGGGCTTAGGACAGATACACACAACTGATTTTTTGTTTACTCGAAGTTTTATATAACTTGTATCCATTTACTACTCATAGAAAGGACTGTAGAGTCATTTTTACTTATCTGGAGGAACAGGCAAACTTTTCTAAACAGAACTTACTACAACTTACTATAACTTTCTACAACTTTCTTACTACTTACTACATCACTTAAATCTTATGAACTCACCAGCTTAAATGCTGATCTACGCTTTCAAAATAACTTGTATTCTCAAGAGACCAGTAGACAGGTTCGCGCACTGGGATTCAGAAGATGGAGTAGTATAACTTCATTTCTTTTTGTTATTTGCTTTGTATTCTATATTATGTGAATCACATACTTTGTAAACACTTTCTTTCTAATGAAATGGTTGTTTATTACTTTGCTTACTATGATGCATGTCTTGTGATACTAAACATGACGTCCTCCACCCTAGAACGTTTCCGCCGTTCCGGTTTTGAGGTGTGACAATATTTTCACATGTGAATATTACATGATATATTCATCTGTGAATATAACTTTTATATGGTATTTATATGTGAATATACCTTCATATATGAATATAACGTATAAACAAAACATATAATATAAGATTCATATGTGAATATACCAAATAAACTAAATGTATATTATAATATTCATATGTGAATACAACTTTTATATGGTGTTCGTATGTGAATATACCTTCATATACGAATATATCATATACACAAACCATATAATATAAGATTTATATGTGAATATACCAAATAAACTCAATGTACAATGTTATATTCACATGTGAATACAACTTCACGTATTCATATACCATAGTAAGAGAATAATTATGTAATATTCACATGTGATTACACCATGTTAAAAAATATCATATTATATTCATATGTGTTGATACCAAGTTAACAAAAAATATTTTGTAATATTCACATGTAATTATACCATATAAAGAAAAAATACATTCACATGTGAATAAACTTATATGTTTATTAAGAAGATAAAGAAAGTATGAAATGTTATGCATTATTCATAGGTGAATAAATATAAAAATTGTAGTAACATTCTATGAGGCATTTCATCAAACAGTTGGTGTACATACAAATTAAGATCAATAACAGTGGAAAATTGAAGAATTGAACACAAAAAATACAAAATCAAAATCAATGACCAACCATAAGATTAAGATTAAAAAATATGAAAAAACACTTTGGAACATTTTAGCAAACAATTGTCGTGCATAAAACTGAAGTTCATTAATAGTGGAAAAACATGAAGAAGTAAACAAGAATAATACAAATCACACCAAATCCAACAAAAATTCATGAAAAACCAATAGATTTAGATTAAAAAATTTATGAAAAAATCGATGAACAACTAGATTTTGCATGTTTTATTACCTGAACATTGAGGTTGTGAAAAACCTGATGATCGTTGATAAATTTCTATCATTGATTGGTCTGTGATGTTGATGAAGATCCGATTGATGGATTTTTATAATCGATGGACGTTAGAGAATGTTGAGATCGATAAATCTAGGCAATTTCTAAGAGTTGTTATTCAAATCTGGGTGATTTCTAATAGTTGTTCTTCAGATCGTTGAATCTAGACATCTAGAAAATGTTGAACAATAATTACAAATCAGTCTTTTTAGATGAAAAATGGAGGTTTTTTTATGATGAATTAATGATTTTGGATGAATAGCTGAAGACTTTTGATGAAGAATCGATGATCTGGTAAATCTCAAAACATTAATCAGAGGTGTTTACAAAAACATAAAAATAATGATTACAAAAATACCCCAATCTAATTAAAAAAAACAGGCGCTTTTTTAAAAGAATTAGTGGCTCATATTTGTTCTCGCGTACTCGATTTCATATTTGTTCTCATTTGAACCTAAGTGTGTGTGTATATATATATATATATATATATATATATATATATATATATATATATATATATATATATATATGGTTGAGTTATTGTGAGAACTAAAAAAGCGTGAGAACTTGCGAACTAGACATCAACAGTTGAAAACTACGTGTCAGCAGTCATATGGAATGCAGACACAAGAATCAACAATAATATAGACAGCGGATGCATATATGCATGCATGCATCAACAGTCATGTGGATGCATATATGTATGCATGCATCAGCAATGCATATATAAACATTTTTCAAAAATAAATCTTCAATTTTTTGGAGCCTATATATGACTTAGATGTTGCATTTCGTTAATATTTGTGGTTTGGTTTTGAAAAATGATGTTTTGATTAGTAGTTCTCAAGTTCTCACGCTTTTTTTGGTTCTCAAAAGAACTTGCATATATATATATATATATATATATATATATATATATATATATATATATATATATATATATATATATATATATAGAGAGAGAGAGAGAGAGAGGAAAGATCATTTGAGAACTCATAGTTTCCCGAGAACTAAAAGTGGAGCGTTGGATCAAAAAAAGGGATGGTCAAGATGCATTGTGGCATTTTTGTAAATAAGTGGAAAAATGAAGGGACGGGGGCATCGAAATTAAATGCAATTAGGGGCATTTTAGGGTTATAGAAATTGACTCATACACATACCTCTCCTGATCACCATTCCTTATCAGATCTCTCTCTCTTTCTCTCTCACGTCTCCACCGTATCTCTTCCCCTCGTCTCCATCCTCCCTCAATCGGTCCACCTCTACGTCCGTCGTCAATAAACGTCGGATACCAACAACAATCTTTCATATCCACATCATCGGTGAAGAATTTACGAACCTATATATCAAAAACGTTCGTGTTCACCTTCGATTGCGATATTTGAAGCCCTAAATCGCCTGATTCATGATCATCGATTCATCGAGATCGATCAACAATGATCTATAAAGTTTTTTTACACATCGATTTGTCATCATTGATCAGCTCCTAGGATCAGAAAGTCAAGCATATGACCATGGAAATTCATTTAGGTATGGATTCATCATAAATTGGAAGCATATGACCACAGGTGCTTGAAAGGAGACCGAAGTTGAAGTCAACAAGCCTTTTGGCCTCACTTTATGTCCTAAACCTAGTACTGGTGGTGGCGTTGTTATCACTGTGAAGTTGAGGCGTCCAAACCAAACAAATTCTTTTCAATGACTTTGTGGAAGAATGATCGTCGCCGCTATCAACTCTCCATAATTTCCTCGAATCGGAACCGTCTGGAGTCAGATCGACGGTCTCATCACCTTCCACAACCATTTCTTCCTCTCTATCATCACTAAACGACTTAAAATCAGTAAGTTTATTCACCTGATTTTGTTGCGATTGCCCTTAGAGACTTGAAACTACGTTACGATAAGCGCGGTCAACGTCAATCATACTCCGGTGAGGACCGGGCGTGATGCTGAAAGTCGATGCCATCTCCGCCGATATCATTAAACTGTGATAACGACGACAAGTCGTCGACGTTCGGCAACCCAACCTCCCACTCCAAAACTCGGTCGTCGTCATCTCCACCGCTGACATCGAAGTCGGTAATTCTGAATTCCTTTCCCATAACAATCAATCGGTAAACAAGTTGAACCGATTTCAATGTATTAAAGGTCCAGGATAACAATTTTTTGGTTAGGATTCAGAGATTGGAGAAATTTCCGATGGGAAAGATCAGCTCATGTGTGAATGATTGGAAACTGGGGTAGATATTATAGAGCAATACCTCCCAGATCATAATGAATCCATGATTGTTGTTCTTGAATGGTTCAAGAACATCGGCATCGACACCCCTGGTGTTGTTTCTTTACTAGGTATACCTATCATTGATCATCATCATCATCCATCATGCATCATGATACTGTTAATGTAGTTCATAAACTAATTAATGTTGGTTTTCTTGAAATAGGTTCTCATAGCGTGGGTAGAACACATTGTGTGAATTTGGAGCACCGTTTGTATCCAGAGGTTGACCTGGTTCTTGACCCAGGTCATGTTGAGCACATGCTCCATAAGTGTCCGGATGCAATCCCCGACCCCAAGGATTCAGTATATCAGAAATGACTGTGGTACCCCTATGCAATAGGTATTATGATGTGAGGTAATAACATAATTTTTTTTGAATGAATTTCATTGCTCTTACTTACTTCCAAAGTTATGCTTCAAATTAAAAATGGCGATTAAAAGTTATTAGATACAATTACAAATTCAATAGTTGACAGTATCAGATGAGCACTAGTGAATAAAGAATTGAAAAATATAGATTGACTGGGTAGGTTCTTACTTCCTATGTTAAATTTAAAGCATTTTGAGTAGTTTTACTTACACAAACCAAACAAATTATTGTTTTACACATCAACTCACTTGTTCTTAAATTGTTAGATTAATCTAAGTGAATTATAAAAACTATATATATAAATGTCATCCCATTCACATCCCAATATAAGTTAACTAGTTATCCTAGGCATGAAAATTAATGTGTTTTCTTCTCATCCATGATGGTTTGTGTTAAAATACATCATGTGTTTATTTTATTGTGTAGATATCTTGCAGTGACTTCAATAGATGAAGCGAATGGATGGTATGATGGGACATTGCTTGCTGAGCAAGATTAAAACCAGTGAGGTATATAAATATTATGGTCAATTCTATAAGGTGAATAAATTTCTTCACCTTTCTTTTTTATGCTTCTTCTTATATATGTAGTGTAATTTGGTAAATGAGAAAGATTGGTATTGTGATTTTGTTTAAATAGAACCCTATAATGGAACCCTTTCAAAATAATTCACATGTAAATCACAAGTGATTCACATGTAAATCACAAGTGAATTACATATGAATCACAAGTGAATCACATATGAATTACATGTGATTCACATGTAAATCACAATTACACTTGGTTCACATGTAATTCACATATGAATCACATGTAAATTACAATTACATGTGATTCACATGTAAATCACATGTAATTCACATATGAATAAGATGTAATTCACTTGTAAATCACAAGTTGGTCACATATGAATTACATATGATTCACATGTAAATCACAATTACACGTGATTCACATGTACTTCACATATGAATCACATGTAAATCACAATTACACGTGATTCATATGCAAATCACATGTAATTCACATATGAATCACATGTAATTCACATGTAAATCACAATTACACGTGATTCACATGTAAATCGCATGTAATTCACATATGAATATAATGTAATTCACATGTAATTCACATGTAAATAAAAAAAGAATCACATGAGTTACATGTGATTCATATGTAAGTTACATATGAATCATATGTAATTCACAAGTAAATCATAAGTGATTCACAAATGAATAAAATGTGAATCCACATGTAAATCACAAGTGAATCACATATGAGTTACATGTGATTCATATGTAATTTACATATGAGTCACATGTAATTCATATGTAAGTCACAAGTGAATCGCATATGAATTACATCTATATGCACACATGCGTTTTGTGTGAGTGTTCTTTATTTTTATTTTCTTGTGAATTTCATATTTTGAATCTTAAAAGATACAATTGATGGGTTTTAGGTAAAACAAATAAACCAGAAAACAATTCCTAAGTTCACATACAACCTACTTTGGATCTATGTTTTAACTATTGAACATACAACTTTGAATTGCAAAAACAAGAACCCTAGAGGAGAGAGGCTAATTTCGAAATTAACAAACTAGGGTTTAGGAGTTACATACCTTTCAATTGTTATAGCAAACAATTGATAATCCTCTTGGTCTTGATCTTGATCTTCTTGGAAGCTTAGCACCACAAATGTAATGCCTCTAATGGAATCACACCCAAGAACTAGCAAGAAGGAAAGTAGTAGGAGAGAGGATGGAGAGAGTATGCAATTTCGGCCTTAGGGTTTCTTCCAAAGAAATCAGTGACCTCAAATGTGAGCCAGGAGGCTCCTTAAATAGCTGAGGGATCTAGGGTTTAGGGAAAACCCTACTTATCCTTTGCTTAGGGCCTAAGCAAGATCCAAGGGCCTTATCTGGACCCCTTGAACGAAATCTCTAGGGTTTCCCCTATGAATTTCGTCCACCTCCTTCCAAGGGGGTTCTGGAACCTTCCACTCAACTATTAGTTAATTGCAAACTAGTCCCTGCACTTTATAATTAATTCTTTTAACCCCAAAATTAATTCTGATTAATTTCTGGCTAACTATTAATTAAACATAATGATTTCTAATTAATATATTAATCTATTAACATATTAATAAATCATTTATATATTAATTTATTAATCTTATAAATTAATATCTCTCCTTTCATAATTTCCTTGTCCAGTTGCTAGGTTGAGGGCAACCCAAAAGGACTGTGCTGCTATCAATTCAAGTACATACCAATTATAGTTATGGACTTAGACACCTAATCCAACAGTCTCCCACTTGGATAAGTCTGTAACTATAATTGCTAGTATGCCTTCTAAATTTGATCAGCAAATTGTAGCTTCCAAAAGCTGCTGCCGAACTCTGACCCAGTCAGTTACGTGTCCTAAGATAAGTGATCATATAATCCTTCGTTCTTCTAGATATCCCTAGACAAAAGACATGGAATGTAATCAATCTCTTTGTCCAGAATCTATGTTTCCCGATTCCTGATTTGTGATGATGTAGGACTTCTAATTGAACACGTCAATTTAGTCCTGGCTGGGCCCAGCACATAAGTCAACACCAAATCATCGAGGGGCCCACATATATCGCTTTTCCGGTTAGGGCAAAAGGAACGAATAAACGTTGACTCATATGCTTGTATCTTTTACTCATCAAATTATACATGACAATACGTTTTATAACACCAAGTTACTGATACGTTTTCGTATCACCAATGCATGACCGACTTGTAAATCACAACTCATATATCTTCGTTTCAAAATTATAAGATATTATCGTCTCAGTATTACTCGTGATGAATTCCATGAGGTGATACTCTGAGCGAGGGGTTTATCCAATACTCAAATCTCAATTTCTGAGTAGTCATGAATGTTGCAGCAATTCTATTGCCATGTCTATCCTTTAGACAATCTACAATCCAGTTCATGACAGTCTTGATTCACTACTTACTTCCAAAAGTACGAGCGACTGTGGAGTTTGAATAATCTTATTATTCGGGAAGTAAAACATGAAAAAATGAAACACAATAATAAACAATTGACAAAAGGCAGAAACCAAACTTATAAATAATACTTTATTATTTAATCACCAAAAGTCAATTACATTTACTTTGTTACAAGTTTCAGAATACAACTAATCTAACTACTAAAACTAATATCATCTTTCAGTCCTATGCTCCGAGCATGCTGAATATGCTTAGCCCTACTCAGACCCTTTGTGAGGGGATCTGCTGGGTTATCTTCAGATGACACCCTCTTTACTATAAGATGGCCTTCTTCAACACTATGTCTGATGAAATGGTACTTTCTGTCGATATGTCTGGTCTTACCATGATCTCTCGGTTCCTTTGTCAAGGCAACCGCTCCTTCATTATTGCAGAACAGTTCCATAGGCTCCTGGATGGTTGGAACAACTCCGAGATCCCCGATGAAGTTCCTCAACCAAGCTGCTTCTTTCGACGCTTCACTTGCTGCTATGTACTCTGATTCACAAGTAGAATCAGCCACCGTATTTTGCTTGGAACTCTTCCAAGTAACTGCTCCTCCATTCAGTAAAAACACCCAGCCCGACTGAGAACGGAAGTTATCTCTATCCGTCTGAAAGCTGGCATCACTGTAACCATCTACTCTCAAAGTATCACTGCCACCAAGCACAAGGACCCAGTCCTTTGTCCTTCGCAAATACTTGAGTATATTCTTAACTGCTATCCAATGAGCTCTACCTGGGTTTCCCTGATAGCGACTGACCATGCTCAAAGCAAATGCCACATCAGGGCGAGTACATGTCATAGCGTACATGATCGATCCGATAGCGGAAGCATAAGGTACACGACTCATGTCATCTATTTCAACATCTGTACTCGGGCATTGAGTCTTACTCAATTTGGTATTGCTCTGGATAGGTAGCTCTCCCTTCTTGGAATTTTCCATACTAAACCTCTTTAGTACCTTATCCAAGTATGTGCTCTGACTAAGTCCAATTAGTCTCTTATTTCTATCTCTCAATATTCTAATCCCAAGAATATAGGCAGCTTCTCCAAGGTCTTTCATGGCAAAACACTTTCCAAGCCAAGACTTAACTTCTTTCAAGGTTGGAACGTCGTTACCAATGAGTAATATGTCATCGACATACAACACCAGAAAAGTTACTATACTCCCACTAGCCTTGATATACACACAGAACTCATCTTCACTTCTAGAGAAACCAAACTCTTTGACTTTCTCATGGAAGCAAAGATTCCAACTGCGAGATGTTTGTTTCAATCCATAAATGGATTTCTCAAGCTTGCACACTCTATTGGGGAACTTTGCATCAACAAAACCCTCTGGCTGACTCATGTAAACATCTTCAGCCAACTTCCCATTAAGGAAAGCAGTTTTGACATCCATCTGCCAGATTTCATAATCATGAAAGGCAGCTATGGGGAGCAATATCCTAATAGATTTAATCTTAGCCACTGGCGAGAAGGTCTCATCATAGTCAACCCCTGGGGTTTGAGTGAAACCTTTTGCAACCAGTCGAGCCTTGAATGTATGCACATTCCCATCCATGTCTGTCTTCTTATTGAAGATCCATTTGCACCCAACTGTCTTACGACCTGGTGCACTATCAACCAAATTCCAAACTTGGTTGTCATACATGGACTTAATCTCGCTGTCCATTGCCTCTTTCCACTTGGAAGCCTCTGGGCCTGCCATTGCTTCCTTATAAGTGACTGGTTCATCTAAGTTTACCAGTGTTCTGTCACTTATGAATGTGTCACCATCTGAAGTAATATGAAAACCATACAACTCAGGTGGCACACTCACCCTAGTGGACCTTCGAAGAGGTAATGAGTTATCAACTGGTTCAACAGGAACTATTTCCTCTGGTTGAGTGCTAGTGTCATCTAAGGTTCCTTCATTGGCTAACTCTTGAATTTCTTCAAGTTCAATGGTGCTCCCACTGTCCTCTTTGAATATGAGCTCCCTTTCTAGAAAGACTCCTCTTCGTGCTACAAAGACCACGTTTTCACTAGGCCTGTAGAACAAATATCCAAAAGATTGCTTTGGGTAACCAATGAAAACACATTTCTCACTTCTAGCTGCTAGCTTGTCGTGAGTCTCTCGTCTTACGAAAGCTTCACAACCCCAGACTTTAATATGTGCCAACGAGGGAACTTTCCCCGTCCACATTTCGTGAGGTGTTTTGGCAACCTTCTTTGTAGGGACAAGATTGAGGATGTGGGCGGCTGTCTCTAAGGCATACCCCCAGAAGTGAATAGGAAGCGAAGCACGACTCATCATAGAACGAACCATGTCTAACAAGGTCCGATTACGCCTCTCAGCTACACCATTTAATTGTGGTGTCCTAGGAGGAGTCAATTGTGAGACTATCCCACATTCTTTCAGATAGTCGTTAAACTCGATACTAAGATACTCCCCGCCTCTATCGGATCTAAGTATCTTTATCTTTCTGCCCAATTGATTTTTGACTTCATGCTTAAACTCTTTGAACTTTTCAAAAGTTTCTGACTTATGATTGATCAAGTAGATATATCCATATCTGCTATAATCGTCAGTGAAAGTCACATAGAATCGATTAGCATCTCTTGTAGTTGATCTGAAGGGCCTACACACATCTGTGTGTATGAGATCCAACAGACCTTCACCTCTTTCACAAGACCCTGTGAATGGTGATTTTGTCATCTTTCCCAAAAGACAAGATTCACACATATCATCTAATTTTATGTCAAATGATTCCAACACTCCATCCTTTTGGAGTTGGGTTATGCGTTTCTTGTTAATGTGTCCAAGACGACAATGCCACAAGCATGCCTTGTCTACACTATTAGACGAGTTAATATTAAGTACACTATTTCCTAAGCTATCAACACAAGTCACTGTTTCATACACACCATCACAAGGTAAAGCTTCAAACATAAAAACACCATTCTTATAAACAGAAATTGAACCATTCAAATCATTAAAAGAATATTTGAAACCTTGTCTGAACAATGCGTGAAATGAAATAATGTTTCTCGTCATCTCAGACGAATAGCAACAATTTATTAAATCTAATCTAATATCATTGCTAAGCAGAAGCTGATAAACTCCGATCTTGGTCACTGGTGAAGACTTTCTGTTTCCCATGATCAAGTTTATCCTTCCTCGCTCTATCTCCTCACTTTCCTTTAGTCCCTGCAAATCAGAACAGATATGAAAACCACATCCTGTATCAAGGACCCATGAACGAGAAGATAATGAGTTATTAGCAGAAATAGTGTAAATACCTGCCGAAGATGGCTTTACTTTGCCATCTTTGATATCTTGCAGATATTGTGGGCAAGATCTCTTCCAATGCCCCTTTTGATTGCAATAAAAGCAAACAGCCTCTTTTGGATTAGAAACATGGGGAGTGGTAGCATTGGGCTTAGCCTTTGGGCCATTACTAGATGACCCAGCTTGAGCCTTGCTCTTCCAGTTTTGCTTAGGAGGACCTTTCCTCTTTTTCCCCTTTCCCTGTCCAATAGCCAAGACAGGGGCACTTGCAGGTGTGGAGGCTATACTTTTACCCTTCATCCCTGCTTCAGCTGTCTGCAACAAGTTGTGCAATTGGCCAGAGTCTGCTCAGTGTTGTTCAAATGGTAAGTTAGAATAAACTGACCATAACAATCAGGTAGTGAGTTCAAGACCATATCAATGGCTAATTCCTCATCAAAGTGAATGTTGAGCTTGACCAAACGTTGTATGTAGCGTTGCATTCTTTGCACATGAGACACAACCGACTCCCCTTCTTTCATCTTGCAAGCCATGAGTGACTTGACTACTTCAAACTTTTCTTGACGAGCTCGCTTATGGTACTTTTCCATAAGGTCCTTGTTCATCTCAAAAGGCCAGTAGTCCTCATAGTACCTCTGCAGTTCTGGGGACATGGTTGCCACCATGATGCATGCCACTTTGGTAGCATCATCGTAATGTTTCTTGTAGGCAGCATATTCTTCAGGAGTAGCTTTTGACTCATCAAGTTCTTTGAGCTCCTTTTCAAGGACATATTCTTTGTCCTCAAATCGAAGCGCCATCTTGATGTTTCGCATCCAATCGTTATAGTTAGAGCCATCCATAACGACTTTGGAGCAAATGTTGAGCAAAGAGAAGTTATGGTTGGAGGAGGATGAAGCAGAAGTGTTTCCAGGAGTAGACATCTGAAAAGAAGGAAAGTTTTAGTTAGATTTCAAGATACCTCAATATAATAACCCAAAGATATAATATCAAGGTTAGGATCCAACTATGAAGATTCACAACTTAGAAATGGGATGCCGAGATCCAAGTGTAAATTTCATAAAGGTAGGTGAATGACGATTCACCAATTCCACCATTAGACGAGATAAACGAAGTGAAATTCCTAATTCTTTTGAGATACATTGAAACTATTCAATGACATGTTTTAATCTCAGATTATGCTCTTCTATTTGTGATTGGGATGCCGAGGATCACAAACAAGATGTGAATAACCATGCAAATGTGCTTGGTAACCTCATTGTCTTTATCATTAACTATTGATGTGCTGGTAAATCACACACGCTCCATCAAAATGACAATTATGAGATACCCATTACTACTCTTTATCAGTACTTTTTAGTATGTTGGTTAACCACACACGCTCCACTAACGACTAACAAAGCATAATGTGCAATTTCATGGATTAGCATACTTTTCACATTTTTCCTAAAGTAACTAGAGTTGGGATTTTGAAAAATAATGTTCTAGTACTTTCTTTAATAACATTATACTTTTAATGAGAAGTAGTTGTCCTATCAAACCCGTTCTGCTAACGACCCTCCACTAATCAAGGAAGCGGTGGGTGAGAGTGGACACCCATTCAACTACCATTTTATAGGCAGTTTCCTTATACCCCCCTTATAGACTAGCTTCGTGAATGAGGCATACTAGCGATTTGACTGACCATATTCTTATACATATATAATATTTAACTTTTAATTATAATACATATATAAGGTGTGTTTTAAACTTTTTAAAACTTTAAGGTTTATATAAATTTCGAAATTTAAACTATTAATTTAAATTTAAATAAACCAAATAACTAGATTTAATATTTATCTATTAATTAACTTTTAATTAATTTATTAAATCTTGTAAGGATTATCTAATTAAATTAAACAATTAATTTAATCCCAATCCATATCCCTTCTAGATTTCGAAAATATGGGGATAGGATAATTTCCTTATTTATCTCAATTATCCAATAAGGCAACTATTATCCAAAACAAGGAAACCCTAAAAAGGCTAGCATATTTCGAAATTTAAGGGGAGGAGGCTAGGGTTTCCAAAACCCTAACCCTAATTTCGATTAGGGTTCTTGGAGGCTAGGGTTTTCGAAAACCCTTTGATCCAAAACCCTAAAATCGAAAATTTTGGCCTTTAGGGTTTAATGGCTATAAACCCTAATTTGCAATTCAACAATTATAGCAATTCAATTTAAAACAAATAATGGCTCTGATACCACTGATGGGTTTTAGGTAAAACAAATAAACCAGAAAACAATTCCTAAGTTCACATACAACCTACTTTGGATCTATGTTTTAACTATTGAACATACAACTTTGAATTGCAAAAACAAGAACCCTAGAGGAGAGAGGCTAATTTCGAAATTAACAAACTAGGGTTTAGGAGTTACATACCTTTCAATTGTTATAGCAAACAATTGATAATCCTCTTGATCTTGATCTTGATCTTCTTGGAAGCTTAGCACCACAAATGTAATGCCTCTAATGGAATCACACCCAAGAACTAGCAAGAAGGAAAGTAGTAGGAGAGAGGATGGAGAGAGTATGCAATTTCGGCCTTAGGGTTTCTTCCAAAGAAATCAGTGACCTCAAATGTGAGCCAGGAGGCTCCTTAAATAGCTGAGGGATCTAGGGTTTAGGGAAAACCCTACTTATCCTTTGCTTAGGGCCTAAGCAAGATCCAAGGGCCTTATCTGGACCCCTTGGACGAAATCTCTAGGGTTTCCCCTATGAATTTCGTCCACCTCCTTCCAAGGGGGTTCTGGAACCTTCCACTCAACTATTAGTTAATTGCAAACTAGTCCCTGCACTTTATAATTAATTCTTTTAACCCCAAAATTAATTCTGATTAATTTCTGACTAACTATTAATTAAACATAATGATTTCTAATTAATATATTAATCTATTAACATATTAATAAATCATTTATATATTAATTTATTAATCTTATAAATTAATATCTCTCCTTTCATAATTTCCTTGTCCAGTTGCTAGGTTGAGGGCAACCCAAAAGGACTGTGCTGCTATCAATTCAAGTACATACCAATTATAGTTATGGACTTAGACACCTAATCCAACAACAATCGCGTGTCAATATTACATTATATAATTGCATGTGAATCTTACATGATATATACATATGCATTTTTGTGAGTGTTTTTGCATTAATCATTTTTTATTTTCTTGTAGATTTGAAAGAATTTGTGGAAAATTTTGAAGATGTAAAAAGTGATAAATTGAAGAAAATTCGGAAATCTTGATATGAAGAATTGATAACACTGTGAATCTTTGTAGTTTTTTTATTTTTTGTATTTTATTTTGTATCAAATAAAATACTTGTACTATTATGTTTATAGATTGATTAATAAAAATAAGATTTTTTATGATTTACTTAAGAATATTATAGTATAAGAAATATGTATATATGCATTTGAAAAAATACGCATATATGCACGTCAAACATTGATTTATTTGTTAAAAAAATTAAGGTTTTTGTTTAACAAAAAATGATCAAGTTTTTTTATTTTTAAAAAATGGGAGTTTTTTTTTTAAATAAATTGTAGTTTTTTGAAAAAAAAATGCAGATTTTTTTTTTTAAATTGCAGTTTTTTTGAAAAAAATGTAGTTTTTTTTTAAATTGCAATTTTTTTTTTAAAAATACAGTTTTTTTTAAATAAAGTGCAGTTATTGCAGTTTTTTTTTTAAAAAAATTGCAGTCTTTTTTAAAAGCAGTTTTTTTTTTAAAAAAAATTTGTAGTTTTTTTTAAAAATTACCTTTTTTCCATTTCTTTTTTAATTTCATGTTTTCTGAAAAACATTAAAAAATCTCCATTTTTTTAAAAAAAAAATCAAAAATTATTTAAAAAAAATCCGAAACTTAATTTATTATGTTAATTTTGTCCAATAACACAAAAAAATAAACATCAAAATGAGATCGGTAAACTTACGATCATGCCATTAATTAGTTAATTTTGATATAACGCTCCACCTTTAGTTCTCAGGTTCTCGGGAAACTATGAGTACTCAACCGATCTCACTCTTATATATATATATATATATATATATATATATATATATATATATATATATATATATATATATATATATATATATATATATATATATATATATATATGCAAATTATTTTGAAAACCTAAAGATTAGTGTGAACTTGAGAACTACAAATTCAAACATCATTTTTCAAAATCAAAACCACAAATATTAAGGAAATGCAGTGTTTAAGCGATATCTAGGCTAAAAAAATGACGATTTTTTTACTGCTAATTCTCTTTTTTTTTTACTGTTGATTCATTTATATGCATGCATGCATATTTATGAATCAGCAGTCATTTGGACTCCGCACGCAGATATGCATGCATGCATATATTTGAATCAACAATCATATGGATTGTGGGTGCATGCTTATCCGCAGTTATATGATTGCGGACACGTATTCTCAACTGTTGGTTTTGGAGTTCATAGGTGCGCACAAATATTTAGGTTTGCACAATAACTCAGTCATATATATATATATATATATATATATATATATATATATATATATATATATATATATATAGGGCTAGGTTATTGTGTTTCTTACATTTATTTTGTGCTAGAATGCACCAAAAGGAATTTAGTAAAATTAAATAATTATTTAAATAAATAAAGATATATATTAAATGATTTCCATAATTGTATGTATATTAAATGATATCCATAATTATAATTCTTTTTTATGGAAACTAATTAAATTTGTCATTAATGTCAGCAATAACATTCTTTTAGAATGAATTCGCATCTACGTTTTTATGTATGGGATCGTGTTTTGTTTCATGACTCACTCACTTAAAATACAATAAAGTTGAATGGAATATGAAGAACGAATGTGTATTCTACTAGAATACACTCTTATTCTGCTATAATACACTTTTATTCTTGTAGATACGAATTCATTCGGAAAGAATATTATTGTTAACATTAATGACGAATTTAGTTAGTTTCCATAAAAAAGAATTATAAGTATGGATATAATTTATTTGATTAAATAATAATCTGATTTTAATAAATTTTTATCGGTGCATTGTAGCACACAATAGATATGAGAAACATTTGAACCTTTCTCTCTCTCTCTCTCTCTCTCTCTCTCTATATATATATATATATATATATATATATATATATATATATTATAAAGGGTGGATATTTGTACAAGCCTTTTATGCATAAAGTCTTAAATTTAAGACACAAATTTAAGAGGTACTATAAATATATGCACGGCCTTTTTATGTTCCATATATATATGACTCCGCCTTCCATTTACACGGATTGCCAGCGTGTATGTGTTTTATTTTATGGTCGAATAGATGAAAATAAGTTCACAACTATAAGTTAGATCCAACCATTCAAAATTTTAATACCAAAGGGCTTCTAGCCTAGCGGTACCAGATGGTGTCCTCCCTTTTTGAGGTCGAGGGTTCAAGTCTCGTTGTGGACATAAGTTGTATTAGATGTTAGATTAGAAGTAAATTTATATATTTGTATTGCCGGTTTAAAAAAAATCAATATTTTAATGAATCTGAAGAAACACAAATCCCATTTTTTTCAATCTATCTGTCTTCCCTACGTTTCAAATATATATAAAAATAATCGGTCCCACCGGTAGAGAGCCATTTCTAATCACTCCTTTTTCTTTATCAAGATTGTCTCTTTGATGGCTTCATCATCGTCTCTCCGTCACCACCTTACACACAATAACACAGATTTTACTCCCTCACTTTCCCTTCCAACTTCTTTAAAAACCCTAAATACTACCACCAGCTACCTCCACCACCAACAGCCGACAGTGTCACAGCAACCACCAACATAACTGGTTAATCGCGCTCATCCTTCCCTCTTCCCCCTCTAACCACCACTGAAAACAACAATGGTAAGATCTTTTAGATCTGTATTTGTATTGTTGTAGAGATACCTTTCTTTATACATCCACATGTTTATGTATAAATCTGTGTGTACGTATACATATAAATGCATGTGCTTAAGTTTGATGTTTTACACATGGATATCTAATGGATATCTAATGGTTTTATGTTTCTACTTCCAGATCTTGAACTACCATATGAGGACAACGAAACATACAAATAGATCTATAAAAGGGTTGTTGCAGTGCTGTTTATTTGTAGTCAGATGTTTGTATATCTGAATTTCTAATAAGTTAATATGTTGAACAAAATATAAATTTTTCATATTTTGTGTTGGTGTTTAATTAGTTTCATGATTTTAAATATATTGCTTTTATGGTTTGTGTTCTATCGGGTACCGATGGGGTTAAGATTTGATGTTTAAAAGTCAAAAAGGTTTGGTAGGATAGGTATGGGAAAGAGGTGTCAGGAAGGAGTGTATGTATTTTGGATAAAAATAGATGTTTTGATTATGTGTTTAAATTTCTTAAATGTTGAATGTCAGCAGTTTAATGAATACAAAATTAAATAAAACATTTTAATATATTGTTTATTTTGCATTAAAGATGTTTTGTTTATGTGTTTAAGAATATATGATTTGTAACACATGTAAATAGAATTTCCTTTATTTTAATTTAAACTAGGAAAGAGCCCATGCTTCGCATGAGTTGAAAATAATTTAGAGTTTTCTAAAAAAATGATTCGAAATGATAGTTTAAAAAAACATGTAACACCGATAAAATCCAAGACTTTACAATAGGGTCGACTACCCATTGACCAAGGAATGAGCAAATGTGTAATAACCACAAAAAATTGTGCAAAAAAAATATCGAAATAGAACAATGTTGGAAAAAAGTATCGAAATATAACAATATTGGAAAAGGCAGGGACTAAATTGACAATTAAACATGCTTTTGTGGATGGAGATTGCAAGTGTAAAAGTTGAAGGATGAAAAGTGTGAAACCCCCTAAAAAGTGGTGGCAGGAACCAAAAGTCCTAAACTCTAGCAAATCTGTGAAGGAAAGAAAACTATGGGTTAAAACGTGAATGTTAAAAAGTTACTGTTCAAACATCCACCAGATTTAATATATATATATATATATATATATATATATATATATATATAATAGGTCATACATTAATAGAGTGATAGTTATACGTTGTAAATAAAAAGAATTTTTATATAAACTTTTTCTCTCTATCAGATGAAAGAAAAAGAAATGTGTTCTTTGGTACATGTTTTTGTTTTTTTTTTCGGAGTGTTGGAATTTTAAATATTTAATTTTATACATGTATAATATTTTTTTATTTTGGTCATCTTAATTCGAGGATAGATGTGATAGGTATTTATTTTTATTTATTTCCTTTCCATTTACATATTTGTTAGCATTTTACCTATAACTTTATAACTTTATGATGTTAGTTTGTATCCTTACTAATTAACAATATTTATTAAACATTTTTTTTCAAATATATTCCTTTTCTTTATGATGGTAACTCAAACGTGTTTTGTGGTGAATCGGATGAATGACTATGGTAACTAAAACGTAATGTCGTCGACTGTTTTATATTTTGATTTTAATCAGGATATGTAATTATAAGTTCATAATAGATATACATTTTATGTATGAACTTTACTTTTTAATATTTTCATAATAATCATGATATATGATATGTTGGTTATTAATATTAGTATTTTATAAAACTGTAATAGTGATTTTTTTGTATTTATTTTAATATATGTTTTGTGTTATCGTTGATAAGGTACTCGGATATGTCATATATTTCCTAGATTTTCTACTAAAAAGTAATTATGTATATATTTGATGTATATCAAATATGGTGAAGGAGCATGACGTAAAAAGTTAAGATGTAAACTAATCGTTTAAACAAAATCATTTTTATAAACGTTTAAATACTATATTATTTTAGAAAATATTTTATCTCAACCTTAGCTGATCTCGAATGAGTCCAACAAGTTTTTATTTATTTTTTAATCTATTCATATTGGTATTAATTTTATTTATTTATTTATCTTTAGAATAGCAAAAACAAAATTTAGGTTATTTTTTAACTATATATTTCATTACAAACTGTGTTTAAACCGTCTACTATTAATTGAAAAGAGACTTTTATGTGAACCAATAATATTGTAGTTAATATGGTTCGGTAGATGTTATTCCATAAGTATTAGGTGAAAACAAATTTGATATCCCCAAGACATTTCACTTAAATTATGATTTTTCTTTTAATTTCCATTCCAATGGCCATATAATCATTCATTTTTATATTTATAACTTATTTTAATTATTGTATGGGGATAATTTTTTAAGGTTAGACAAGATAGAATAACAATGATTTTTTTTATTGGTAACTTTTACACATACTTTTACATTTAATATAATTGTAAAACAAAAACCAGAGCAACAGATACCGGATATGAAACAAAACAATACTACGTATCTAGCTAGACACTATTCGTCAAAGACACTATCTGACGCAAAACAATACGTCCAAAGGCTGATACGAACAACCTGACACGAAAAAAAACTAATCGCCGCAAGAAAACTATCTGCCGAGGAACTAAGTGCCGCCGCCGCATCGCGCGGGTTCTCTACTAGTATATATATATATATATATATATATATATATATATATATATATATATATATATATATATATATATATATATATATATATATAAAAGAAAAGTGAATATACCCTATAATGTATTTAAGCTTAGGTACCCAAACCCATCATACTATGTCTTTTTGTATCATATGTACATTAAATTATTCTTAAACTTCAACCACTAACTTGATTTACTTCCAACATTTTCAAATTTTTACTATTATCTTCCTCTTACATCACATCTTTCTACCGACCATCTACCAGAGCATATATAATTATAGTCACAAATGAAAATTATGTAAGAGAAAGATAATGGTGAAATTTATAAAAATATTGGAAATAAATCAAGTTACGAGTTGAATTTTAAGAACTTTGGACGATTACAATGCATATATATGATACAAAACGACGTAATATGGTGAGTTTGGATACCTAAGCTTATACATTCTTGGGTATATTCATTTTTACACACACACACACACACACACATATATATATATATATATATATATATATATATATATATATATATATATATATATATGTAAAAGATCAAATGAGAACTACTAAAGGTTATGAACCATTTAAGACTCACATTCATATTTTATAATATCAGATCTACAAACACTCTTACATGGTTATCTTCTCTTCCATCTCAAACTTGAAGAACACACAAACATTACCACAAGTTGCCACCAACCACCACCCCCGTACTATCGTCGCCTCCTACCATCGACAAACCGCCGCCATTAGATCCACAAGCTCCAGTTGGCTCCACATCTACATATTTAGCTTTATCTACAATTTTCACCTTCAAATCTATGATTTTCGCCTTTAGATCTACAAATTTTGCCGTAAGATCTATGATTTCTCCTCCATATTTATGATCTCCGGCGAGCAGCGATAACCACTACCTTCGTCCATTAATATCACCACGACTTCCTTTTCCCTGTCGTTACCCTACCACAAACGGAAAATATTGTAACATCATGTTTCGAGAAGTTTCTTATTTCGGGATTGTGGACAATAAATGTATCAAGTAAAGTCCTTGGACTTCAAGGGAATAGGGTTTAGAACCTATTGGATGTTAATAATATTGGTTATGCGATCCAATCTCTTGGTTTGTGTTAGAGTCAAAGGGACAAAACGGGAAAAATGATGTTTTGGGCTTCTTGCATGTAATATGGAATTTTTTCAGGAAGTTTTTAGTCCAAGATATCTAGATAATATTGTGGGGCTCTCCAATACCTTTCCGTGGATATAGATCGTCGAAAACGAAGTTGGAACAAAGAAGCTATGACCGTTTGAAGTTAGGACGGTTTTGGGTTAAGTCGCGTACACCGAGCGTACGGGGAAGTACGTTGGGCGTACTAGGGCATCCCTGAGTACGTTGGGCATACCAGGAGTATGTTGGGCGTACACGATCAGTTCCCAAACCATATTTTTATGGTTTGAACCCTATTTAAGCCCCTTAACTTCACCAAACCCGTTCCATTCTCAGCCTCCACCTCTCCAACACCCTCCCTTGAAACCCTAACCCTAGTTTGAGCATTGTGAGCAAATGAAGGCGTTCTTGAGTGTTTTGGAGTGTTCTTGGTGCATCTTGGAGAAGAAGAAACTCATTAGAGAAGTGTTGGTTACATTGGAGCTTGTAGATCCAGACTTTGTTCACATTGATCTTTCTTCTAGAGGTGAAGGGTAGAACGGATATTCAGAGCAGATACCTATTCAGCTATTTGTTCGGAATGAGAGGTGAGTTTTCCTCAATGTACTTGAGGGTCGAAGGCACCAATGCCGACCCACTAGGTTATGCATCATGGTATATATGATGATATTATGCTATTTCTATGATAGATTAGTTGATATGTATGATTACCTGTATTTGATGGATATGTGTTTATGTTTGTGGTTGGGTTGAGGCGGTCATGCTTTGTGTTTAAAACCAAGACACCCAGGACGGTCCGGATAGGTTATAGGATCTGCGAGGTGGTCCAGTCAAACCGAAGGCCCGTAGAGCGGTCCCGATAGGCTGTAGGCCCTGCGAGGCAGTCCAGTCAGGCTAAAGGCTCATATTTGCATGCTATTGTTTGTTGTGTTGTGTGATGGTACTTTGGGGGAACTCACTAAGCTTTGGCTTACAATTTCAGTTTATTGTTTCAGGTACTTTAGAGGATCGTGGGAAAGCGAAGTCGTGATCGTGCACATCTTCCCGTTTATATGATATTGGATTTTGGGATATTCTGATTATGATCTATACTTTCGAAACAATGGTTTTTTCTAAACACTTTATGATTAATGGGTTGTTTTTGAAAATTTTAAATTTCTCTGCTTCTAGGGATGTTAGAAGTTAACATCACAACCCTGTTGGATAAGGTGTCTAAGTATATAACTATATTTGAGATGTACTTGACCCGACCCGGCATGGTCCATTTGGGTTGCACTTCACCCGAACAATTTATATGGATAATCTTTTGAGAATAGTATAAGTTATGATTTATTAATATATTATAAGTTCTAATATATTAATATGAAATCATATTATTTAATTAGTATTGATCTAAAATTAATTTAGAATTAATTTGGTGATCAAAAGTGTGACTAATTAAATATGGACTCTTGTATTTATATAGTATGGGCTAATGCTTGTTTAGAATGGGCTAGGCTTGCACGGTAAGTCCATGGATAGTCCATGGAGCTTTAACCCATGGATCTCATGGAAATGAAAAGTCATGGGTATTAGGGTTTACATGGATGTAACCCTAATCCACCACACTATATAAAGGAGTCCTTGGCACTTGAAATTGCACTAGTTTTTGTGTGAGAACTAAGGGTGGCCGATTTCTAGAAGTGTTCTACTATTCTCTCAAGTTTCCAAGGTTTGTGGTGATGTGTGACTTCCATTTGAGGCATCCACATTATTGGTGCTAGGCTCTCAAACTCCAAGCAATCAACCACTACTAAAAGGTATGTAACTCTACTAGCTTATTATGTTTCAAAGTTCCCCATGCCATGCTAGCTAGGTTAAGAACCTTGGAAAAACAAATTTGCATGTATCTTAGAAAAACATAGATCTAAGGTTTCTAGGGTTGCATGTACACCATAGGAGTGTTAGAATGTTCAAAACCCTACAGTGGTATCAGAGCCTAGGCTTGTTCTCTTGATACTTGATGCAAATTGTTGAAAAAAGTCTAAAAATATGCAATCTGCTGAAGGAAATCGCCGAGTCCATGGGGGGACTCGACGAGTCCATGCCTAAAATCATCCTACTCATCGAGTAGGTTCATGCGCTAGACGAGTAGAATGCCCAGAGTGCATATTTTCGAGTTTTGCTGCTGGAAATGGACTAGAAACATTACCCTAAACTGTTTTGGTCTTATAAAACTTGTTTTAGATGGTGTAATGGTTATGCCAATCCATTTTCAATGGCTATTATCAAAATTTCAAGTATTATATGTTTTTTTTATGATTCTTGAAATTTCGTTTTTCATGGTGGAAATTGATGAATCGTTATTCACCTACCTTCAAATATTTTATAGCTTGGATTACGGCATCCCTCTTCTAAGGTATAAAATGTTGTGTTGGGTCCTAGCCTTAATATTACATTTGGGTGTCTTATTAAGGCCTATCTTTATATCTAATCTAAACTTGTCTTTCTTCTTTTCAAGTGTCTTCCAACAATGCTGCTTCTGGCTCAAACCCTACCGACTCCTTCTCTCTCATGAACCTTTGTGGGAGAGTCATCTTCGATGGATCCAACTTTATGGCAGGAACGTCAGGATGGTCACTCAGTATGAGGACAAAAAATATGTCCTCGACAAGGATCTTAAGGAACTTAATGAGTCGTCTGCTACTCCTGAGGAGATCGCTGAATACCAGGCACATGTGAGAGATGCCACCAAAGTGGCATGTATCATGTTGGCCACAATGACAGCTGAGCTCCAAAAGTCCTATGAGGACTATTACCCTTTTGAGATGCACCAGGACTTGATGGACCGCTACCATTAGAGTGCTCGTCAAGAGCGGTATGAAATCATCTCCTCCATGATAACAACCGGGATGAAGGATGGTGAACCCATCACGGGCCACATGCAGAAAATGCAAAGATATGTGGACCATTTGCTGAAAATGAATGTGAACTTCCCAGAGGAGTTGGCAATTGATATCATTTTGCACTCCTTACCTTCGTGTTATGATCAATTCCTAATAACATACCACATGAACAATGAGGAAGTTACACTCAGCAAACTTCAAGGACTTCTGAAGACCGCCGAAAGCGGTCTTAAAGGTAAATCGGTTGTTACTACATCTACTCCTACCAATGCCCCTGTTCTGGCTATCGGAAGAGGTAAAGGGAAGAAGAGGAAGAGCCCTTCGAAGGGTACCAAGGGAAAGTCCCTTGATGGCTCCTCTTCAAGTGGAACCAAGAAAGGTTTTGTCACTCCTTCTGCCAACCCTAAAGAGGCTGAATGCTTCTATTGCCATGAAAAGTCGCACTGGAAGCGAAACTGCCCAAAGTACTTGCAAGATGTTAAGGATGGGAAAGTGAAACCCAACCATGCAGGTATTTACACTATATTGTCTAATAACTCACCCTATTCTAACTCTTGGGTCCTTGATACAGGTTTTGGTATTTACATATGTTCTGATTTGCAGGTACTAAGAAGAAGTGAGAATGTGGAGCATGGGAAGATAAAATTGATCATGGGGAATAGGAAAGTTACACTTGTAACCAAGATTGGAGTTTACTCTTTGTTGCTAAGTAGTGGGTTAACACTAGATTTGAATAAATGTTGTTACTCGTCTGAAATGGCGAGAAATATTATTTCATTTCATGGTTTGTACAAATAAGGTTTTACCTTTTCATTTGATAATGAATGTGGTGGTAATATGCTTTCTTTAATAATGTCCTTTATTTTAAAGCATTACCTTGTGATGGTGTGTATGAAACTGTGTCGGTTGTAGATAACCTAGGAAATAATGTGTTGTGTATCGATTCTTCCACTAGCTTGGATAAAGCATCATTATGGTATTGTCGTATTGGACATGTAAGCAAGAAACGCATAGGCCAACTCCAAAAGGATGGAGTCTTGGAGTCATTTGACCTAAAGTCGGATACTAGTTGTGAATCTTGTTTGCTTGGGAAAATGACAAAGTCACCCTTCACTGGTTCTTGTGCCAGGGGTGAGGGTTTGTTGGATCTCATACACACTGATGTGTGTGGACCTTTCAGAACCGCCACAAGAGATGCTAAACGCTTCTATGTGACTTTTACTGATGATTTTAGTAGATATGTATATATCTACTTAATCAAGCATAAGTCAGAAACCTTTGAAAAGTTCAAGGAGTTTACACAGGAAGTGGAGAATCAGTTGGGCAGGAACATTAAGATGCTTCGATCTGATCGAGGTGGTGAGTATCTTAGTATAGAGTTCCTTGACTATCGTAAGGAATGTGGGATTGTCTCACAATTGACACCTCCCAGGACACCGCAGTTGAATGGTGTTGCTGAGAGGCGTAATCGAACCTTGTTGGATATGGTCTATTTCATGATGAGTCGAGCTGCGCTACCAATCTCATTTTGGGGGTATGCCTTAGAGACTGTCGCCCATGTCCTTAATCTAGTCCCTAGAAAGAAGGTTGCCAAAACACCTCATGAGATGTGGACTGGAAAAATTCCCAATCTAGATCACATCAAGATCTGGGGTTGTGAGGATTTTATGAGGCGCGAGACTCACGATAAGCTCGAACCTCGAAGTGAGAGGTGTATTTTCATCGGCTACCCAAAGAAATCCTTTGGTTACCTCTTCTACAGACCCAATGATAATGTGGTCTTTGTAGCAAGGAGAGGAGTCTTTCGAGAGAGAGAGTTCATAAGCCAAGGAAACAGTGGGATGCAAATTGACCTTGAAGAAATTCAAGAGTCAAGTGGTGAAGGAACCTCAAACCCTGGCAATCAACCTGGAGAGGAAACTCCTGTTAATCCGACAGATCAGTCCGTACCTCTGAGGCGTTCCACAAGAGTTGGGAATGCACTTGAGCATTAATATGGTTTCCATATTACTGCGGAAGGTGATACACTTATCAGTGATAACACACTGGTAAGTCTGGATGAACCTAACAGCTACACGGAAGCCATGGCAGGCCCTGAGGCTGCCAAATGGAAAGAGGCTATGGACAGCGAGATACAGTCCATGTATGACAATAAAGTTTGGAACTTGGATGACAATGTACCAGGTCGAAAGACAGTCAGGTGCAAATGGATCTTCAAGAAGAAGACCGACATGGATGGTAATGTACACACTTATATAGCGCGACTGGTTGCAAAGGGCTTTTCTCAAACTCCGAGAGTTTATTATGATGAGACCTTTTCACCATTAGAAAAGATTAAGTATATTAGGGTTATGCTAGCCATTGCTGCATTTTATGACTATGAAATATGGCAAATGGATGTCAAAACCGCTTTCCTTAATGGAAAGTTGGCTGAGGATGTTTACATGAGTCAACCAGAGGGTTTTGTCTGCACATAGTACCCTAATAGAGTGTGTAAGCATGAGAAATCCATCTATGGACTAAAACAAGCACCTCACAGATGGAATCTTTGTTTCGATGAGAAAGTCAAAGAGTTTGGCTTTTCGAGGAGCGAAGATGAGTCCTGTGTACATGTCAAGGCTAGTGGGAGTATAGTTAGCTTTTTGGTATTGTATGTGGATGACATACTACTCATAGGAAATGACATCCCAACTCTGCAGGAAGTGAAGTCCTGGCTTGGGAAGTGTTTCGCTATGAAGGACCTTGGAGAAGCGGCCTATATCCTAGGGATAAGGATTTTGAGAGATAGGAGTAAAAGACTAATTGGACTTAGTCAGAGCACCTATGTGGATAAAGTGTTGAAAAGGTTCAACATCCAGAACTCCAAGAAAGGTGAGTTACCAATCCAGAGTAACGCCAGACTGAGTAAGACTCAGAGCCCGAGTACAGAGGCTGAGATAGCAGAGATGAGTTGAGTTTCGTATGCTTCCGATGTAGGCTCGATCATGTATGTTATGACTTGTACTCGTCCTGATGTGGCCTTTGTGTTGAGCATGGTCAGTAGATATTAGGGGAACCCTGGCAAGGCACACTGGACTGCGGTAAAGAACATTCTCAAGTACCTGCGGAGGACTAAGGACTGGGTCCTTACACTCGGTGGGAGTGATGACTTGATAGTAGTAGGGTGTAGTGATGCTAGCTTTCAGACTGATAGGGATAATTTCCGCTCTCAGTCAGGCTGGGTCTTTACCTTAAACGGAGGAGCAATTTCTTGGAAAAGTTCCAAGCAAGAGACAGTGGCTGATTCAACTTGCGAATCAAAGTATATAGCGGCAAGCGAGGCAGCAAAGGAGGCTATATGGCTAAAGAACTTCATTGGAGACCTTGGAGTTGTACCAGCTATAAAGGAGCCTATGGAGATTTTCTGTGATAGTGAAAGTGCGGTTGCCTTAGCCAAGGAACCAAGGGATCACGGGAGATCCAGAAACATCGACAGAAAATACCATTTCATCAGACATCGAATAGAAGAAGGACTACTCATGGCAAAGAGGGTGTCATCGGATGAGAACCCAGCAGATCCCCTCACGAAGGGACTGGGTAGGGTTAAGCATCTCCAGCATGCGAGGCGCATAGGGCTGAAGGATGATATTAGTTTTAGTAATTAGATAGCTTTGAAATTTGTAAAGTGTAATTGACATTTGATGATAAATAAAAGTTGTTGTTTATTTATAAGTAAAGTGTTGCCATCTTCTATCAGTCGTTTACTATCATTTCATTTTTCATGTTTTGACATCCATAATAATTATGTTATGGTGTATCATATTATTCATATTCTCCACAGTCGGTCTTTTGTTAGAAGTAGATATGAATCAAGACTATCATGAGTTGGCTTGTAGATGTCTAAGATGTTGGACATAGCAATAGTTGTTACACCACTCATGAGTACTCATAAGTTCTGAGTATTGGATTCAACCCACACTCACTTGTATCACTTCATGGAATTTATCTCGAGTGATCGTGAGACGGTAATATCATATAAGTCTTCAAACCTAAATATATGAGTTGTTGACTATGAGTTGGTTATACATTGATTGTACGAAAACGCATTGGAAATCGGGAAACAAACTGATGGACAATAAGTAAGACATTGTTCCATGTATTTGTCCGGTTGATATCTAGAACAGAGGATTATATGATCCCTTATCTAAAATGGCGCTTCATAGTTCAACAGAGTTTTAAGAGCTACGATTGTCGGTCGGTTCCTGAAGTCATGCTTTCAACTATAGTTATTAGACTTATCCAAGTGGGAGACTATTGGATAAGGTGTCTAAGTCCATAACTATATTTGACATGTACTTGACCCGACCCGGCATGGTCCATTTGGGTTGCTCTTCACCCGAACAATTTATATGGATAATCTTTTGAAAATAGTATAAGCTATGATTTATTAATATATTATAAGTTATAATATATTAATATGAAATCATATTATTTAATTAGTATTGATCTAAAATTAATTTAGAATTAATTTGGTGATCAAAAGTGTGACTAATTAAATATGGACTCTTGTATTTATATAGTATGGGCTAATGCTTGTTTAGAATGGGCTAGGCTTGCATGGTAAGTCCATGGATAGTCCATGGAGCTTTAACCCATGGATTTCATGGAAATGAAAAGTCATGGGTATTAGGGTTTACATGGATGTAACCCTAATCCACCACACTATATAAAGGAGTTCTTGGCACTTGAAATTGCACTAGTTTTTGTGTGAGAATTAAGGGTGGCCGATTTCTAGAAGTGTTCTACTATTCTCTCAAGTTTCCAAGGTTTGTGGTGATTTGTGACTTCCATTTGAGGCATCCACATTATTGGTGCTAGGCTCTCAAACTCCAAGCAATCAACCACTACTAAAATGTATGTAACTCTACTAGCTGATTATGTTTCAAAGTTCCCCATGCCATGCTAGCTAGGTTAAGAACCTTGGAAAAACAAATTTGCATGTATCTTAGTAAAACATAGATCCAAGGTTTCTAGGGTTGCATGTACACCATAGGAGTGTTAGAATTCTCAAAACCCTACAAACCCTAGTTTGAGTGAATTGGATGAGCATTCGCGTGGATCCAGTCTCAAGATAAGGATCTGTAATGGTTTTCAAAATTGTTTTCCAAATTGTTTACGAAGGTAACCAAAGCAGGATGAGATGTATACGGCCAGCTGGAGCAAGAAAGTGTACCCTAAGATACCCACAATGTTATTTGCTTATGATGATTATGATAGAACTGCATGCTAGTTGTAGGCAAGGATCTTCAGGAGTTGCATGCTAGAATTTCCTGATGTATGATGCCTAATAGCCTAGGAGAATTTCTTGTATGCTAGATGAAATTGACATCATTACTGTAGTTGCTTAGTGTGTACATCATAATTGTACATAACCAAGATTTTATAGCCTAAGAATGTTTGATTTAGCCTTATTTCCTGTTCTTATCTGATTAAGGGCTTAGGGTAGAGTCAAGTATTCGACTGTCTATAGGATCCAACGTTATGTATAACTAACATGCATGAGTGGTTGCAGGGTTGGTGGAAGTTTTATGAGTGGGTATGGGTGTAGCGGGCCAGCTGAGGAGTGATTATCCACTCTTGAGAGAGTAGATATAGGATGTATGTGTAACCTAGATGCTTGGGACTAGTAATTAGGAATTTTGTGTAAGGATCTGCCTGATTTTTTTTTTTTTTGTGTTTTAGTGCCAGTCAGTTTCACTACTCGAATGTTGCTTGATTTGTGCTTTGTAGATCTCATATTTATGTGAGTTAAATGTTAATTGAATATGTTAAGTTACATGCTGCAAAGGTTACATGATTTTAGAATGAATGATTCATCCCTGTTACGCAGCTCTTGTCTGAGTCTAACCGTTATACGGTTGTGTCTTTTGGTCGAAAGATTATTTAAGTTTTGTTACATGTAATTGTATTCATGAAATGGTTAGCTGACATTAATAGGGGTTTTTCAGTAGATGATGGCAGGATGAGGCAGGGATCCTAGGATAGCCTAGGAAGTGTTGTAGTATGCATGGTGCGCTGTTTAGCGGGTTTTGGTGATATTATTATGAGTAGATGACTTAGAGGACTCAGGATGATTCTTGAGGAAAGTATGGATAGGTGTGGAAGGTAGTATTGGGCTCGTACTACTGGAAGCATAGGATCCGTTCAAATCGAGGAAATTCCTGGGATTCTAAGAAGCTGGTCGGGGAAGATAGCATGGTCTGATATAATGATCCAGGGTAAGTGTTTATGTATCTGTCGATCTGTTGGTTATGGTTGTTTAGACTAAAGATGGGTCTGGTGGTTGTTTGGACCTTAGTAGCCATGTCAGTTTAGGTTTGAATGATGCAGACCTAGGTGAGTTATTTGATTTGAGGTCTCGAGGGCCTTGCTCGATGGTAGTGCCAGTTGAGTCGCGGGACTCAAGAAAAAGCGATTGTTTTGATCGGCTCGAGGATTGCAGCTAGAGGCTGAGTGAGCGACAGGACGGTAGTATGGGAATGCACAAGAGATATTTTGTGGTATGGATTCCTTGAGATGAGACCAAGGGTCTGCTTCCTGGCATATAGGCAGGTCAGGTTCTAGCTGATGATTTCAAGTGAATCGGAAGCGACAACTTTTGTTGTCTCTGATGTAACCCAACTATGAGGATAATGCCTTTTGTATTGCAAATGATTCTCATGATGATCTGACAGTTGGGGGTTTGCAGACGAAGAGTGTCGTAGTCAGTTTGTTGTAGATAGGGAGTTGGTGTTATGAATGGATTGTCCGAATTATAGGTTGTGCATACGCGCAGGGTTCTTAATGTTAGAAGCGGTTATGATTGGAAATTTCTGAGGTCTTCATCTGAGATTCAGAATCTCTTAGGGTTTTCTTGGTTCTTATCTGCAAGATCATCTTGTGTATGTTATATATTCCAAGAGTCAGGGATGGTTTGTACCTGGTTGAGCCGGTTTGAGATATGGTTTGGTTGCAACACCAGTAGGTGGTAATTCGAACCCTAAGTGGGGGGAGAATTGGGTATTCTTCTTGAAGGATCATTGATCTGTTTGAGTCTATGGTGTTAGATGAATGGTACATAGGGACCTGCGGTTCGGGTAGGCGAGACCTTGTTTCAAGATTTGGTGAAGTCATAGGTGTAAAGCAGGTCATTATCAATGTATGTGCTCATGAAATATGTGAGTCATCTCGTGGCATGAAGTTGTTGGTCTAGGAGTTCGTTGCAACCATTGTTTCCTTTCGGGATGCTGAGGAATAGATCAGAAGGCGCAAGGGTCGCTCACGTTGAGAATCGGTTGTTGAGGGATTTGTCAGTTCGTTGTATGGATTGCTATTTATAGTCTACATTGGGCAGTTGTCAATCGGTAAATCAGTTTCAGAGATGGGTATGTTCAGCTCTACGTGGGTTTTGGTTAAGTAGTGTATTTTTTTCATTGGATTAGGTATCAATGCATTCTCAATAATTGGTCATTTCGTTCATCATAAAAGCGGAGATTCTTTGGATGTTTTGAACTGTATCGGTTGAAGTTCAATGGAATTATCAGCCTATCATTAAGTTCGAATCGAGTTTGGAAGATGTCCTTGGTTATTAGGAGACTAGAATTTGGGACAGTGTTGTTCATCTTTCCAGGCGGGACATTAGATCTGCATAGAATCTAATTTTGGCATGTCATGCTGGCAGGGTTGATAATTAGATGGATCTGACCATGGTTTTTTTGAATTAAACTTTGAAATTGGTATATTAAGTTGTGAATTTTTTGTATTAAACCTTGATTTGATTGTATTAAGTTGTCAATTAATTATATTAAACTGTGAATTGAGTATTAAGCTGTGAGTATTTTATTAATTCCTTGTTTGTTTCTAAAATATGAGATGAAAGTAGCATTATATATAGATTTGATTTAATCTAATTGAATAAAGCATGTAAAATTTAAATTGTGAATATTTGTGTAAATAAACTTTGAAAGAAGCACTAGCCAATAGATCTAAATGTACATATGTAAGTTTTAAGTTGAGAATATGACTGTGAATTTATATTTTTGTGCATTAAACTGTGACTTTTTTTTATTAAGCTGTGAATTTTGTGTACTGAACTGTGGATTTATTGTATTAAGCTGAGAATTTTTAATGAATTTTGTGTTAAAATATGTCTGATTTATGTATGAATGTTTGTATTATTTTTTTGAATATATTTATTTTTTGTGTTGTATAATATATAAGAATATATTAGTTTTTATAATTATTTTGCATTAAACTCTTAATTAGTAAATTAATTGGTTTTATTAAACTGTGAATATAATATTTAAGCTATGAATCCATGTTTGTATACAGATCTGTTTTGGAAAGACTGATAGTTGCGAAAGTGGCACATATAGTTGGTGGCGGTGTGTGGTAGATGGTGGTGGCGGTAGAGTTTGGGTTATTTGACTTATTTGAATTTGGGAATTTGTTTATAATGAATTGTATTATGTTATGAATTTTATGTATTAAACTAAAAATGGATTGTATTAAGTTGCATATATTATATAAATTTTGTGTTAAAATATGAATGAGTGTATGCATGAAAATATTAAACTGTGTATTAGTGAATTAATAGGTCTATTAAATTGTGCATATGGTAATTTAAATTGTGAATATGTCATATAAACGCTACATTTTTTAAATAATTCTACAATTTAAAAAAAAATATTAAATTTATCAAGACTTAATTCTATTTTTTTGATTAAATTTTCTATATTTTGCTGCAAAAATGAAATGATATGTGCTAAAAAGTATTACTAATTAAACCCTTTTTTTAAGAATGCTAATTAAACCCTTATTTATTTATTTTTTGTTTTTTGTCTTTAGTCTATTTTGTCTTTTATTGTTGTTTTTTCTTCCATTAATTTTATTTAATTTATTATTATTATTATTATTATTATTATTATTATTAAAATATTATCAATAATAAAAATAAATCAAAATTTGTTTTTATTTATCATCAAATATACTGACAGTTTGATATTATAATTGTGTGGTGCATTATGCATATTATGTGGAACATAAGCATTCAATGGAGCACAATATAAGGTTTCTTTGACATCCTTTAATTTTCAGAATCAATTAAAACTTTTCTTTACAATTTTAGAATAATTTATCTTTATTGCGGAAGATCCCAACATATTTAAAACATTTTGAGTACAAGTGATTCTCTCAATTTATTAAAACCCCAAGGATGTCATAGTCAATACAGATACATAAGTTACTGTAACACCCTGACTCTCATGTATAAACTTTACAGCCTTATATTCATTTGAAAGGTCTACTCGACGAGTTGGATGCCCTGACTCGTCGAGTAGGAACGAACTTGGCCGTGTGTCTTAAGTGACCAACTCGACGAGTTGGAGCTGGAGGATGAAACCCTAATTTCCAAGGTTTTTCACCCTATTTAAAGGGTCATTAGCCTCCCTTACAGCCCCCTTCAGCTCAAAAACCCTAAATCGTATTTACTCTCCCCCTTTGTGTGTTACTAAGCTTGGAAGGTGGATTTTGGTGAGAAGAGCTTGAAGTCCAAGGAGCTTGGAACAAGGAGAAGTTGTGGATCCGAATTCTACTCCATCTTAGCATCACTTTGAAGGTAACAAGTCGTTACCTTGGCTCTCCATTAGCTAGATCTGGACTCCTTTAGCCCCTTATTGTCATAAAGTTCTAGTCTTTGTCAAGATATGGCCTTCTCCTTGCCTTAAGCTTCTTCTTTAGCCTAGTTTGGCTCTTAAGACCTTGCATGCACGTAAAGTTTGCAACTTTACGTGGTAATTAGGCCCTAGGAGACTAGATCTACCAATTAGAGCTTTGGAGTACCTTAAAAACATTTGTATAAGAAGTGGACTGCATGAACTCGACGAGTCGCATAGACGCCTCGGCGAGTCCGATGAAGATTTATGTGGTTGGGTTCTGCATGGACCCGGCGAGTCAGTAAGGGGACTCGACGAGTCAGTAAGGGTTTTCCCCGACTTCTGGACACGCATGGACTCGATGAGTTGGTTGGAAAATCGGCGAGTCAGTGAGGGTTTTATGACTTTCTTAGTTCTTGAAGAACTCGACGAGTTGCTAGCTGCACTTGACGAGTCGGGTCAACATGGACCGTTGACTTTGACCTTTGACTTTGACTTTGACCAAGGGTTGACCAGTTGGACTTTTGAGGGCATTTTGGTAAATTGGGATTCTGATGGACTTGGTTCTATGGTGGTTATAGGTGGTGGGGTTCGTCACAGTGATTCGGAAGTTGATCTTATAGCCACAGTTTGACACTTGTGAGGTGAGTTCTCCTCACTATATCAACAGGGTCTAAGGCACCAATGTCGGCCCTTATCGGATTTGTATCCGTGTTTATTGCATGATATCTTTATTGATTTACATCCTGGTAGTTAGGATGGCGATATGCTTAGTAACCTGGTAGGTCGGTATCCTAGTTTATAGGATGTTTGCTATGTTAGAGATCTGTTAGATCGGTATCCTGGTTATAGGATGGTTGCTATGTTACTAATCGGTTAGATCGGTATCCTGGTTATAGGATGGTTGCCATGTTAGTGATCTGTTAGATCTGTATGACTATCTGTACTTACATGCTAGCGTATGATATTTATATGCACATGTTTGTTGGTTTGGGGGATTGGGTTGAGGCAGGTCCTGTTTTGTGCTGTAGGCCCAGATACCCAGGGCAGACCGGATAGAATACAGACTCGGGAGGGCATATAGTCAGGCCGAAGGCTCGACGAGCGGTCCGGATAGGCTGAAGGCCCTGAGAGGCGGTCCAGACGTGCCGAAGGCTCAGAGAGCGGTCCAGATAGACGGACGGCCCAGTGTGGGCGGTCCAGTCAGACTGATGGCTCATTATGCATGTTGTGTTTGTTTATATGATATGGTTATATCTGTATGGCGTTGGTATATTGGGGGTAACTCACTAAGCCGTCAAGCTTACATTTATCGATTATTGTTTCAGGTACTTCTGATGATCGCGGGAAGGCGAATGTGTGATCGTATAGCTCCTCATATTTCATGTATTTATGATTTGATTCTAGGATACTCTAACATTATACTATTTTGAAAACAAGTTTTATAATAATCATGGGTTTTGAAACGTTTTAAAAAGTTCAAATTTTGCATGATTTTTATGAATGTTACAGTTACAGCGTAAAGACCTAATGCAACAGAATACCATGTAGGCTTTCCCTTAATCACTCAGCATCCTAATCAAATTCTAGATGTTTAAGTCTTGATGCCTATGATGCATATAAACTAAGTGGGTCAGGCTGAGAAACCTGGTGAGGTACATAGGGATTTCAATCCTATAATAAGGTTATGATAATATTCCTTAATTATCAACCCTGCAAAATCGGCTGTTACCAAATAATATAGATATAGCTTAACATAAATATCTATAAATCCTTTTATCTCAAACGTACCCTTCCTAAACGGTCCTCACATATCCTAGTCCACGATTGTGAGGAAGAATTATCTTACCTAACGAATCATATAAAGAAAAGGTTTGACTACGCGGTTGGGGGTTTCCTTGGCTGATGCAAGTCATAAACGCATAAGAGCCATCAAAGTATTTTGATGAATATGGTATTTACCTTTCATCTATATTTCTAGGTTATAAGCCTACACTAGCAACACAATTCACAAGACCACCTAAAATGGTCAAGTGTTGTCACCTACTCTGGGAGATGACTAAACATACCATTACAGCTACCTGATCTTGACCCGCCTTCCCTGGTCATCCAAAGGAATACTATATTGTACTCCAGTACGGAGTTACCGTACATCGACACTTTATAGTGTCATAGCTCAGAGTTCTACGCTCTGTCCTTATCATGATCCTACCCACTATTCAACTTAATTTGAACTAAACATCCTTTTATAAGTCTTATTTCCCTAATAGGAAAGACTACCCAACTTATGAACTTTTCTTGAAATACCAACTATATTTTAGGCAACCTTATCCTATTATTAACATAGAGTATTTATATTTTCTTTATATTTTTCACGAATAATACTTCTATTATTTATTTTCATGTAATAATATTATTTATATACTGTAACACATATAGAACCATATCTGGTTTTCACCTTGTATATAAACATATATATTTCTAACATATATTCCAGGCAATAAACATATAGTTCACATATAAACTTTTTAACTGATATTTAAAACTTTAATTAATACTTATATTAAAATCATGTTCATGAAAGGGACTATGCACTCACTTGATAAAAGTGGATGCCTCGAAATTTGAGTAAAATTTCATCTTGGTACTTTATCTTTTCTTCTGATGTGACCTAGTTTCACATTATTAAGTCTTACTCTGATATTCCTCATGACTAATAATATTCCAGATTCCTCAATAATCTCAATGTCTACATCAAGATCTATCAAGTACGAAACAACCAGGTAGGAACATAGTGGAGGTAAGGTCCGTTTGGTATACAAAGTATACTGTTTGGAAATCCCACTTTAAACATCTCACTAAATCCAGCCTCGACATCATCCCCGTAAGCAGATCAATCAGTATAATGACTTGGAATCGCTGATAAATCTTAATTGTAGGTTCATAATAATGACTATGATTATAATTAAAAGTTACACTTGAATAAAATAAGTGTAGCTTAACTTACTGAGTTTCTAGAGAAATCTGGGAAATTGCACGGGCAAAATCTTGATTTGAAAGCTCTATATCTAAGACGCTTTAGGGCCTTGCTAAAGTAGCCGGAAACTAGAAAGTATCGAGACTAAAGGGTCGGGGAGTTCTATAGGATTCGAGTGGGAATGGTGTAAGGAGAATGTTGTAAATCGAAGGTATTTATAGGCTGAAAAGTAGTGAACACTACGTAAATTATTGGAAGAGGTGACATGGTAGCTTTTGAGTTGTGACACATGTCGAATTCTTGTGGGATGTCAGATGCACGCCGCGCATGCAATCGGCGCGCACGAGTGCGCAAAGAATTCTTATTTCTTTTAAAAATTCATATCTCCTCCGAACGATCTCCCTTTTCGACGCATTTTATATCCACGCGTAGCTATCGACGAGACCTACAACTTTCATTTAGACTCTGTTGGCTAATACTAACTTTATTTTTAAAGTTATAGTTTGAACAGGCTTAGACTATTAAAATCCGTTAAAAACTCATAACTCTCTCATATGGTATCCATTCTCGATTGTCCTTATATTGATGGATAGGTGTTGACAAGATCTTCAACTCTCATTTGGATTGTTTTTCCTAACAATCGACCAATTTCAATTCCGGTTTCTGAGTCATATACTGCTACGTTGAAACATTAGAAAAATCATAACTTCCTTTAATGAAGTCATATTTGAGCGTTCTCTATATGTACGAAATTCTTGTCACATATACTATAACTTTGGTTAAGATTATCTATCCTAAATAATCTTTTATCAAAAAATCATTTGTAACGCTTATAATATCTAAATTGATTAGCCCGAATCTCTGGGTGTTATAGTTTCTCATCTAGCAGAACGTTCTGATTTATACGTACGCAGTATACAAGGTTTCCCTACAATTTACACTATTTATATGATATTTTTCCGACTATCATTGTGTTATATTTTTCGTTCGAACTATTCATATGTTATTTTCGTTTGGGTTATCCTTGTGTTATTTTTTACGATTGGACTATCATTGTGTTATTTTTTCGGTCGTATTATTCCTATGGTATATTAATCGTGCTGACTATCTCTATGTTATTTTCCGTTCGGATTATCTCTATGTTATTTTTTCGTTTCAACTATTCTTGTGTTAGTTATTTCGGTCCTGCTATCCTTGTGTTATTTTTTTCGTTCAAATTATCCATGTGTTAGTTTTTTCGTTAAGACTATCCATGTGTTATGTTTTCGTTCAAACTATCCATGTGTTAGTTTTTCGATCCAACAATCCATGTGTTATTTTTTCGTTCAAAACTATTCATGTGTTATTTTTTGTTCGTGCTATCTTTGTGTGTGTGTGTGTGATAACCGTCAATTTTTGGCCAAGTCAAAGTCAACCAAAGTCAACAAGTCAAACCGGTCAACTCATCTAACCCTTGTATATTAGGGTTTCCATCATGATCCTTATTGTACTACTCGCAATCTTAAAATAAAGTATCACTTAGAGTTTTCACGTGTTCGGAAATTCTAAACCCTAATTAGGGTAAGCGATGAATCTACTCGATAAAACCTTATTCCATACCCCTCGAGAGCGTATAACATTCATAACAAGGCTTAATAGAGTGTAAGAACCTTGCATTGCGAAGCCAAACACTCAAAAAGGTCACAAAAGAAGTCTCTCCCAATCTCTTTCACTCTAACTCTCCCAAACCTCTCTAAGTATGTGAAATCCCTCCAAGAATGTCAAATCTCTCCCAAATCTCTCTCTGTATGAGAAATCTCTCCAAGAATGTCAAATCTCTCCCAAATCTCTCTCTGTATGAGAAATCTCTCCAAGAATGTCAAATCTCTCCCAAATCTCTCTCTGAATGAGAAATCTCTCCAAGAATATCAAATCTCTCCCAAATCTCTCCAAGTATGTGAAATCTCTCCAAGTATGTGAAATCTCTCCCAAATATCTCTCTGAATGAGAAATCTCTCCAAGTATGTGAAATCTCTCCCAAATATCTCTCTGAATGCCAAATCTCTCCAAGTATGTCAAATCTCTCCCAAATCTCTCTAAGTATGACAAATCTCTCTCAAATCTCTCTCAACTTTTTATAATCACTCAGGGCATCCCGACCCTCGAATTTGGCGAAAACAGCCCAAAAACGGAAGTCTACGCGAAAAACGGACTTAAGGAGCCGAAACTCCTCTTAGGAACCGAAACCCCTCTCAAGGAACCGAAACTCTCTCAAGGAACCGAAACCCTCTCAGGAACCGAAACTTCTTAGGAGTCGAGACCCTCTCAACCGAAATGGACCGAGTGCTCTGTCTATTTCGGTCCCCTGATCATGCTGAACCGAGACCTGACCTTGCTGAACCGAAACTGACTTTCGGCTCTCCTTCTCACCTTCGGTCCGAGAGGCGACCCTGCGCAGCCGAGACCGAGCCTCGCCTTCTGTCCCTTCTCCTCGCACTCTCGGTTCCTCTTCCCCCTTCTCTCGGATTCCTCTCCAGCAACCGAACCTCGGCCCAGAACCGAGAGGTCTCGCAGGTAGGCCATTTCTTCCCGGTTTTCGACTAGTTTTGCATTTTAGGCCCGTTTTTAATTATTTTAACGCGGGATTTTCACCCAAAACTTTATTTTAACATATAAGGCACCATATTTATTAATTAATCACGTTTTTGGGGATAAATCTTATCCAATAAGAGTGGGTGAAGTACAAGAGGTGGAGTGTTGACTTTTCTTAGGTTTATGACACAAGCAACCACCCATACCCACTCCATGACCAGCCACACTCCTTCCACCATACCTAAGTCATGTCAATGTACTTTTCCATCATTTTCCAACCATTTCCCACGTTCTTAGAGCTGGAACATCCACCCTCTCTCCTCACTTCACTCATTTTCTCTCATTTCCACCAAAAGAACAAACACTTTTTCTCAACTCTTCTCTCTCAATTTCGAGATTTCCAAGGCATTTTCCAAGGCTTTCCTTCTACTTTTGGTAAGTATCTTCATCATCCTTATGATTATTACACTTCCTTCTACTCCAATCATAGATCGCTTACACAAATATCGTCATATTTGTGTTAGATCTTCGAATCTTCAAGCATCTTCCAAGTGTTCTTGAGTTGAACACTACCTTTCTCTATCATCCATCTACTGAAGTCACTCAAGGTGAGTTCATACCCCTATCTTTTCATGTTTTTCTTAAGTTTTAAGGGGGGGAATACAAGTTAAAACACCAAGAACACAACTAAACTCATTTAACAGCCTTCATCAGAAAAGTTCAACTCCATTCACGGACTGTTTTGGTAAAATTAAACATTTTAGTTTTCAAAACTGTATTAGGTGCAAATAGTTCAGGTTCATACCTTTAAAATGACTACTTGCACATCACCATACGATTTTTCTACGATTTATGGTGATTTTTACAAAATTGTCTATCATTTCAGAAACAAATCCGGGCCAGTCTGTGAATATAAACATTTTAACACAAGTTAAAGACTTCCAAAAATCATAACAAAAATTATGAATAAACTAGACACATTTTGTGAACTCTCAGAATTTACGGTTTAGTTTTCGATTTCGTATGATTTTTATATGATTTTTCTAAACGGTATAGGAAGGTAAAAATATAGATAACAGTTTATAACTTTCATCACACTTTGTAACTTGTTGAGCAAAGTGTTAATCTTTGAGGATTTCATATTTTACATGTGTTTCTTGTTGTGGTATATTTATATAACAGCAAATACTCACTAAATTGTAAGAATCCTCCATTATTACCATTAGTACCAAAATAAGGCATGATAACACATAGTTATCTTTTGCTATACGTTCGACTTACATAGAAAAGGGTCCTTATACATCACAAACAAACACGCTAGTACTATAATAGGTATAGTTGAGGTTCACTACCACTACCACTAGTCGATAAACTATAATATGTATAATTCATGAGCACTATCACTACCACTATTTGGTGAATTATGATATGTATAGTTTATGTCCACAACATGCTAGAACTATAATAGGTATAGTTTAGGTTCACTACCACTACCACTAGTTGATAAACTATAATATGTATAATTCATGAGCACTATCACTACCACTATTTGGTGAATTATGATATGTATAGTTTATGTCCACTACCACTACACTCTATCTAGCATTGTTAGTTTTCAACCATAATTACTAAGGGTATATGCTAAAGTTGTATAGAATTTAGTCATGATCGACTTAGAATTGGTGGGCCCGCCTCATCTCCTGTTCCTTGTTTGGTTGTGGACCTAGGGCAGACCCATTATATTCAACGATTTATTTAACTTAAATTGTATATAACTTATATACACTTAGAGATTATAGAAGGAAACAATAGGAAATTCTAGGATGCACTATTTATTAATATAGAAACTTACGATTCACTCTTTAAGGAAAATATCGGATTTTCTTTGGAAATATATCTCTATTAAAACTACATTACATCTAGAATTGTTAGGCTCCAGCTAAAATTGCTAAGTGTATATACTAGAGTTATATAAGAATCTAGTCACAGTCGACTTAGAATTGGTGGGCCCGCCTCATCTCCTGTTCCTTGTTTGGTTGTGGACCTAGGGCAGACCCATTATATTCAACGGTTTATTTAACTTAAATCTTATATAACTTATATACGCTGGGCGATTATAGAAGGAATCTATGGGTCCCTCTAGGGTTCATTATCGCATAACTTAGAAGCATTCATTTCACTTAATAAAGAAAATATTGGATTTTCCGAAAACATACTTTGTCGCTTTTACAAGGAAAACGGTTTCTTTCTCAAACAAAACTCTTATGAACTCACCAACTTAATTGTTGACACTTTTTTTCAAAACTACTTGTATTCTCGGGAAATCAGTGAAACAGGAAAACCAACAGCGTTTTGAGGATGGGACGATAAATCGTCAAACGTTTCATTTTGTCATCATAATGTAATTGATTTTGAAACATGTAAACTTATTCCATGGTGTAACCTTTTCAATTATATTTATGATGGTTGTATTTACTTTGAGCACTATTGTATTCGTTGTTGTGATACTATACATGAAGTCCTCCACCCCCGGACGTTTCCGCCATCCTTGGTTTGGGGGTGTGACAGATTGGTATCAGAGCATTGTTTATTGTGAACTAAGTATATCGAACCACATAAGATATACAAACTATAAATGCATTGGGACTAAGGTCTCTGATGTAACATTTTCAAATAACTATACTTTTAGAAATAAATAATTTCTTGTTAAAAGTACATACATGCATACCGGTTTAGTGTCATGTCTAAGGAAAACACAAAAGTTGAAAATAGAGAAGTTGTGCAATGTGAATATGCCCTGGGATATGCAATCAAGTCTGGGAGGGATATAGCCTGATCAACTATATTCGTCCGAGAAATGACTAACATGTGCCGGGGGATAGTCATGGTGGACAACAAGTCTATCAACTTACCAACGCCCATACGAGAAAATCGTTAAGAACCAAACGTAATATTAAAATACTATAGGAGTATTTTGTGATGCTATAACCAACTTATGTGAAAACTAAAGACACCTATTTGTAGGTCTATAATGACTAAGTGCATACGCTAAGGTTATATATAATTAAAGATATTATAGACTCAGAATCTATGACTATTGCTCTACTTCCTGTTCCTTGTTTGGTTGTGGACTTAGAGTATAGTCATTTATTCGAGGGTCTATTCTATCTCAGATTATGTATAACTGGTATGCACTATGTGATTATAGACGTGACTGATGAGGATCACCCCTATAAGTAATTACAGGATTAGACGCCTATTAATGATCTCTTCCACTCCTATTCTCGCGACGTATAGCCATTCTAAAGACTCATTAAGTTCAACGGCCTATCAGACCCTAATGACACACGACTGGTATACATTGGGTGATCTTAGGGGTGGATCGGGCATGGAACAAATCACAAGATTATAATCGAGTCATTTCTACTAAATTCATAAGTTTATTTATATAGACCTCTGGTATGAATTGTTTTCCACATTCGAAGAATCGGGAAATACTATACTTAAAAACTAATAACCATTACTAAATACGTCTTTGAAATTCTATAACAGAAAGATGCCGCCTCGAAGGTCTGTTAGACGCACTAGCGGAACGCAAACAAATCCACCACCGCCGCCTCCCCAATATGATCCTGTTATGTTCCAAGCTGCCGTAACCGCAGCTGTAACTGCCGCAATATCGCAAATTGGTACGAATGGTACCGGTAGTGCTGGATCTGGAGCCACAAACTCTAACCACGGGGACAATACGGGACGTGTGAGGGAATGTTCGTACAAGGACTTCACTAGTGCCAAACCCGATTCTTTCGATGGAAGCGGAGGCGTCATCACCTTGATGCAATGGTTCGAAAAGACCGAAACGGTCTTCGAAATTTGTGCATGCCCCGAAGCAAACAAGGTCAAATTTGCAACTTACACTTTCTCTGGCCGGGCCCTCACTTGGTGGAAAAACCACGTTAAGACATTAACGCTTGCAGTGGCTAACTCGTTAAGCTGGGAGGACTTAAAGACAATGATGCTGAAGGAATATTGCCCAAGAGGCGAAGTGCAAAAGCTGGAGCAAGAACTATAGGATCTTAAGATGATAGGCTCTGACCTTGCAACTTATACCGCTCGATTCTGTGATCTAGCACTCCTTTGTCCCGCTATGGTCACCCCGGAAGACAAAAAGTTGGAGCGATACCTCTGGGGATTGTCCTCCCAAATTCAAGATAGCGTGTTGGCCTCCAGACCAACTACCTTTGAGAGTGCCAAGGAATTGGCACAACAACTCATCGACCATCGTGCCAGCCATGACACTGCGACAACCACCCCTGATCAAGCAAGAGGAGGAAACAACAAAAGGAAGTTCTGCGACAACAAGAAGGACCAACCAGCCCAGGACTTCACTAAGAAGCAACAGATCATTGCTGTTCATGCTGCCACAACCCACGCCGCGCCAGCACCCATAAATCGCTATGCTAGAACCCTTCCAAAATGCAACAAGTGTAGCTTCCATCACACTGGGGCTTGCCGGGAGTTGCATTGCATAAATTGCAACAGGAAGGGACACACTACCCGTTTGTGTAAGGCACCAGCACGACCCATCAACCAGGTCCCCGACATTGGAGCAAGCCCAGCTTGTTACGAGTGCGGTGAAACGGGACACTTCAAGAGAGACTGTCCAAGGACAAGGAATGCCGGTGATGGTGGAAGGGTGCTTGCGATCACCGCAGGAGAGACCACCCCGGAACCGCCCGTAAATATCAGTACGTGCTTCTATCATCGACGTTTAAATTCTAAATTTCTTTTTATTACTAAAACTAGCATCGATTCAAGTATATCAACCATGAATCTCGAGAACACGGCAAAACCCAAATAAGTCTTATCACCTATATAAAAACGCAGGGTTTTTACCAGTGAAACTATGATGGCTAATGTAAACATTATGGTCCTATATCATTAAGATTCTATGGACTTAGAATGTGTGATTCCGCCTCATTCCCTGTTCCTTGTTTGGTTGTGGGCTTAAGGCGGGGTCACCCATTCGAATGCCTTTGCAATCTTAATGATATACGACTAGTTTACACCAAGCAATTATAAAAGAACTGGTAGGACTTATAATACAAATTTCATCACAAATTATTGAAACATTCGTAATGCTGGAACTCGCTAACTACATTATAAAATATTTGAAGTAGTAATACCAAGTATAGAGCGGAGAGCATAAAGGCACACATTGAATACACTATCATTCCAAAACAGTAACTCCTTTTAAATCGACTCAGCTCAAGTTACAATAAGAAATTCCAAGATCGTCATTTAACATCAAGCGGGTTGTTCCTCACCATAATCAATTTCTTGTACTACGAAAAGTTCCCCCATCTTTCCTCCAAATTCTTGAAGTCCCAGTCGAAACGCTAATTTCAGGACGAAATTCTTTCTAACGGGGGGATGATGTGACAACCGTCAATTTTTGGCCAAGTCAAAGTCAACCAAAGTCAACAAGTCAAACCGGTCAACTCATCTAACCCTTGTATATTAGGGTTTCCATCATGATCCTTATTGTACTACTCGCAATCTTAAAATAAAGTATCACTTAGAGTTTTCACGTGTTCGGAAATTCAAAACCCTAATTAGGGTAAGTGATGAATCTACTCGATAAAACCTTATTCCATACCCCTCGAGAGCGTATAACATTCATAACAAGGCTTAACAGAGTGTAAGAACCTTGCGTTGCGAAGCCAAACACTCAAAAAGGTCACAAAAGAAGTCTCTCCCAATCTCTTTCACTCTAACTCTCCCAAACCTCTCTAAGTATGTGAAATCCCTCCAAGAATGTCAAATCTCTCCCAAATCTCTCTCTGTATGAGATATCTCTCCAAGAATGTCAAATCTCTCCTAAATCTCTCTCTGTATGAGAAATCTCTCCAAGAATGTCAAATCTCTCCCAAATCTCTCTCTGAATGAGAAATCTCTCCAAGAATGTCAAATCTCTCCTAAATCTCTCCAAGTATGTGAAATCTCTCCCAAATCTCTCCAAGTATATGAAATCTCTCCCAAATATCTCTCTGAATGAGAAATCTCTCCAAGTATGTGAAATCTCTCCCAAATATCTCTCTGAATGCCAAATCTCTCCAAGTATGTCAAATCTCTCCCAAATCTCTCTAAGTATGACAAATCTCTCCCAAATCTCTCTCAAAATCTCTCTTAACTTTTTATAATCACTCGGGTCATCCCGACCCTCGAATTTGGCGAAAACAGCCCAAAAACGGAAGTCTACGCGAAAAACGGACATAAGGAGCTAAAACTCCTCTTAGGAACCGAAACCCCTCTCAAGGAACCGAAACCCTCTCAGGAACCGAAACCTCTTAGGAGCCGAGACCCTCTCAACCGAAATGGACCAAGTGCTCTGTCTATTTCGGTCCCCTGATCATGCTGAACCGAGACCTGACCTTGCTGAACCGAAACTGACTTTCGGCTCTCCTTCTCACCTTCGGTCCGAGAGGCGACCCTGCGCAGCCGAGACCGAGCCTCGCCTTCTGTCCCTTCTCCTCACACTCTCGGTTCCTCTTCCCCCTTCTCTCGGATTCCTCTCCAGCAACCGAACCTCGGCCCAGAACCGAGAGGTCTCGTAGGTAGGCCATTTCTTCCCGGTTTTCGACTAGTTTTGCATTTTAGGCCCGTTTTTAATTATTTTAACGCGGGATTTTCACCCAAAACTTTATTTTAACATATAAGGCCCCATATTTATTAATTAATCACGTTTTTGGGGATAAATCTTATCCAAGAAGAGTGGGTGAAGTACAAGAGGTGGAGTGTTGACTTTTCTTAGGTTTATGACACAAGCAACCACCCATACCCACTCCATGACCAGCCACACTCCTTCCACCATACCTAAGTCATGTCAATGTACTTTTCCATCATTTTCCAACCATTTCCCACGTTCTTAGAGCTGGAACATCCACCCTCTCTCCTCACTTCACTCATTTTCTCTAATTTCCACCAAAAGATCAAACACTTTTTCTCAACTCTTCTCTCTCAATTTCGAGATTTCCAAGGCATTTTCCAAGGCTTTCCTTCTACTTTTGGTAAGTATCTTCATCATCCTTATGATTATTACACTTCCTTCTACTCCAATCATAGATCGCTTACACAAATATTGTCATATTTGTGTTAGATCTTCGAATCTTCAAGCATCTTCCAAGTGTTCTTGAGTTGAACACTACCTTTCTCTATCATCCATCTACTGAAGTCACTCAAGGTGAGTTCATACCCCTATCTTTTCATGTTTTTCTTAAGTTTTAAGGGGGGGAATACAAGTTAAAACACCAAGAACACAACTAAACTCATTTAACAGCCTTCATCAGAAAAGTTCAACTCCATTCACGGACTGTTTTGGTAAAATTAAACATTTTAGTTTTCAAAACTGTATTAGGTGCAAATAGTTCAGGTTCATACCTTTAAAATGACTACTTGCACATCACCATACGATTTTTCTACGATTTATGGTGATTTTTACAAAACTGTCTATCATTTCAAAAACAAATCCGGGCCAGTATGTGAATATGAACATTTTAACACAAGTTAAAGACTTCCAAAAATCATAACAAAAATTATGAATAAACTAGACACATTTTGTGAACTCTCAGAATTTACGGATTTAGTTTTCGATTTCGTATGATTTTTCTATGATTTTTCTAAACGGTATAGGAAGGTAAAAATCTAGATAACAGTTTATAACTTTCATCACACTTTGTAACTTGTTGAGCAAAGTGTTAATCTGTGAGGATTTCATATTTTACATGTGTTTCTTGTTGTGGTATATTTATATAACAGCAAATACTCACTAAATTGTAAGAATCCTCCATTATTACCATTAGTACCAAAATAAGGCATGATAACACATAGTTATCTTTTGCTATACGTTCGACTTACATAGAAAAGGGTCCTTATACATCACAAACAAACACGCTAGTACTATAATAGGTATAGTTGAGGTTCACTACCACTACCACTAGTCGATAAACTATAATATGTATAATTCATGAGCACTATCACTACCACTATTTGGTGAATTATGATATGTATAGTTTATGTCCACAACATGCTAGAACTATAATAGGTATAGTTTAGGTTCACTACCACTACCACTAGTTGATAAAATATAATATGTATAATTCATGAGCACTATCACTACAACTATTTGGTGAATTATGATATGTATAGTTTATGTCCACTACCACTACACTCTATCTAGCATTGTTAGTTTTCAACCATAATTACTAAGGGTATATGCTAAAGTTGTATAGAATTTAGTCATGATCGACTTAGAATTGGTGGGCCCGCCTCATCTCCTGTTCCTTGTTTGGTTGTGGACCTAGGGCAGACCCATTATATTCAACGGTTTATTTAACTTAAATTGTATATAACTTATATACACTTAGAGATTATAGAAGGAAACAATAGGAAATTCTAGGATGCACTATTTATTAATATAGAAACTTACGATTCACTCTTTAAGGAAAATATCGGATTTTCTTTGGAAATATATCTCTATTAAAACTACATTACGTCTAGAATTGTTAGGCTCCAGCTAAAATTGCTAAGTGTATATACTAGAGTTATATAAGAATCTAGTCACAGTCGACTTAGAATTGGTGGGCCCGCCTCATCTCCTGTTCCTTGTTTGGTTGTGGACCTAGGGCAGACCCATTATATTCAACGGTTTATTTAACTTAAATCTTATATAACTTATATACGCTGGGCGATTATAGAAGGAATCTATGGGTCCCTCTAGGGTTCATTATCGCATAACTTAGAAGCATTCATTTCACTTAATAAAGAAAATATTGGATTTTCTGAAAACATACTTTGTCGCTTTTACAAGGAAAACGGTTTCTTTCTCAAACAAAACTCTTATGAACTCACCAACTTAATTGTTGACACTTTTTTTCAAAACTACTTGTATTCTCAGGAAATCAGTGAAACAGGAAAACCAACAGCGTTTTGAGGATGGGACGATAATTTGTCAAACGTTTCATTTTGTCATCATAATGTAATTGATTTTGAAACATGTAAACTTATTCCATGGTGTAACCTTTTCAATTATATTTATGATGGTTGTATTTACTTTTAGCACTATTATATTCGTTGTTGTGATACTATACATGAAGTCCTCCACCCCCGGACGTTTCCGCCATCCTTGGTTTGGGGGTGTGACAGTGTGTGTGCCCATATATGCTTAGAACCTTACCTTCAGTCAAGTAATTCGTAATTATCTCTTATAAAACTGCTTCAAAATGAGTTTCTCAGAGAGTCAGAACGAAGAAAAATTTAACAACCTGTGTGTTTACCTTCACAGCCTTAAGCAAACTAACACACATTCTTACACTCACATCAAAACTGATTTGATGGATCGTTTCGAAGCTTGTTTTGTGGCTATTGGATGGGTGGTATATTTGTTTTTTGCACTTTTCTATTGTTTCTTTAAAATATATAATGTTTCTACATCTAAATTAATTCATTTTTGTTCCCAAAAAAATACAGGTCCATGCATTCATAGGCTGTTTCTTGCCTGTCATCTTCATAGGTAGTGTCCCTCTTAGAGGGAAACACCTCAAAACAATGTTTCTAGCGGTTGTTATCGACGGGAACAACCAGACCCTCCCTATAGCATTTGGTCTGATCGTGGAAAATAATCTCAATTGTTGTATCTTGTTCCTTATGAGGTTAAGAGAAGCTCTGAGACAGGGTAGGGAAGTATTGTTCATAACATATATAGAAGATGTCGTTAGTTCTTGCATAGAGCATGTATTCCCTGATTCTTATCATGGGTATACTTCTAAAAGTGTGTTCAAGTATATGCACACAAGAGGCGTCTCTGGTAGAAAATTACAACCTTTGTTCTGGGTGACATTCGACTAATATATTGTGTCTGATTTTGAAGAAAATTTCCATCGGTTGACCCCTGATGCTCGTGAAATGCTTGCCAACAGCGGTCATGCGAAATGGGTAAGAGCATATTTCCCTAACATCTGTTGGAATGTAGTCAACATTTATGTTCCCAATTTTTTTGTGTTATCAGTAAATCAACGCAATATACCGATAATAATGCTTACTGAGGCAATTCGTGACTACATTCAATAGACTTTTGATGAACGCAAATTGATGGCAGGTGAAATACCGGGTGAAATATTAAATTTATTTAAATACTTGTACAAGAACCTTATTTGATCATATTTACTTTTCAGCGAGTTTGACTACGGTACTCACCCCGTATGCTAAAATGGTGCTTCATAAAAGGATGCAAAAGTCTGTTCGGTGGCAAGCAACAAAGATCCCGCCAGAGATCCCGTCTCCGCTCCCGTCTAACATTTATCGAGTTTTTGATTTTAAAAAAAATTGTGTTGTTGATCTGAACTGTCATACATGTTCATGTGGGAAATGGCGCAGTTTGGGTATAGCTTGCATTCGTTGTCACTCCCTGTTAAAGCGGAATCATGAAGGGTAACAGGCTAAGGTCTCACAACATAAGGTAAATCGGATTACCAACCATAATCATTGAGCATTTTATGTTTACATCATATTCGAAACAATAATTACATTTTAGTTCCATACTACATAGTCTAGTACATAACAAGAGCAATAAACACAAATCGTTGTGGCGTCTTAAACTGGCTCACTGATCGTTTCCTGAAAAGCATGCAAAAACTAGGGACAACTATAAAATAGTTGGTGAGTTCACAGGTTTATAAAGATACATCATTTTAGTAAGAAAATATAGATTTGTTCAACAAAAGTTCCAACTCTAAATGAGTGTTGAATGCCAAAGCACTCCGTTCACAACCAAGCCCAACGACCGTTCTTGCCCCATTCCATCATGTCCAGGGTTCCCATGATGCCAGTTCACGGAAATATGCACTCATGGTTATGGGTGAGTGGGGGCTGTCTACCCCATATAACGTTATCCATAAGACTGTCGGCTCGAATACGAGTTAATAGGTTGTAGTTCGGTTCTCGGGGACTTAACATACAAAGTTCATAACAAGTTCATATCACAAAGTTCATATCAAGAGTTCATAGCATAAAGTTCATAGCACAAGTTCATAACACAAAGTTCATAAAAGGGTAACGTTCAAAGTTCATCAAGTTCATAAAACAATATCGTTCCAAGTTCATTAAGTTCATAAAACAATATTGTTCCATGGTCATTAAGTTCATAAAACAAGGCTCAACAAGTTCACAAAATATAGTTCAGCAAGTTCATAAAACAAAGTTTCACAAGTTCATAAAATAGTACGGATAGCTCATAAATCAGCAGCATGCTTTCCACCCCAAAACATGAAAATAGTAAAAAGGGGTTGTGAATACTCACTAGGGAGAGTTTGCGGTTCGAGCTTCACGGTTCGATGTTGTAGAGATCGATTTCTACTAGCGCCCTACGGAACAAATAGTTTCTAGTGAGATACAATTCACTAAACCATTATCTAAGATCTACCTATCCAACTAGTGGTGTCGCAAAGTGCCCAAAGTTTGTTCGGTTCGTTATTGGTATTATTGAATTCACAGTGCCTTGTGTTCAAAAATCTATAAATGCATGAAAATGAACTTGAAAAATTGTAAAAATTTATATTCTGGTTTTAACAAAGGGCATTGGTGTTCAGAAATTTTGTAGACATTTTTTAAGGTCATTTGATATTTAATTGTAAATTAAAGCCCAAATAATAGAGAAAATTCAAAATAGATGGTAAACAGTTTCTAAAATTCCCAATTTAATTTTTACAGGCTCCATAATCTTCCCAAGGTTGAGAAAAATATTGTTTATGGTATTTGAGTCCAATGACCAGAATATGTAAATTCATGCTCCAATTTAATGAAAAATATGGATAAAATACCAAACAATGTCCAAATCGTCTGAATATTTATATGGAATTCTTGTTTTGTGAATACATTAATACTATAATTTTTCAGATTTTTATCTCTTTTGAAAACGATTATTTTGAATTTATGGTCGTTAAATCATTATTTTTTATAGAAAACTAAGTATTTTGTCTAAGCACATGGAATTTCACAGAACATCTCCTAAAACCACTTACTTTCATAAAATAATTTTTCGCAGAATTATTTCGAAGATGAATGGGTTTTTAATACATGAAATTTTAGGTATTTGTTTATGGATATGTTAAGTTTCTAAAATATTTTTCCCCAGATTTAGGGTGGGTTTTAAGACCCTTGCTCATGTAATGCAATACTAGTGATCACAGAAAAAATGTTGTTTGCACAATAGTTTTTTAAAAGTCTTCCGAAATCATATTTTTAATTTTTTACAGTAAGGCCAACTGGGTTCGAAATTTAATTCAAGGAACTAATCCTCAGAAAAAGAATATCGTGATTTGGTCAAAAAAATAAGTGAGTTATGACCTTTTAAAGTCGAGTAAACAAATTTGACAGAATGTTGAAGAGTAAAACTCATGAAAACATAGTTCAAACTTCTATTTTACCTAATGATATCGGTGTGTTTTGCTTTGATTGAGATAGAATAACATTATATTAAATATATTTTGTAGAAATACTTGTTTCTAACCATTTTATCTTACATGCAACCAAGATAGATGATACTAAACTTTTGAAAAATCGGTTTTTGGTGCGAGATAAGGCTTGCATGTGCTCACCTTTGCTCTTGAATTTGGTTTGATCATGCATCATCACCATTTACAGAACATGAAACATGTTTTGTTGGTTATCTACAGACATGAAGATCAAACAATGCTTCTTTGCAAGAACATGCCCTAGAAATCGAAAATTAGAAGGAGAAAGTGAGTAGAACTTGTAAAATTTGTTATGGATCTTCAAGAGGTGTATGATAAGCTGTTGGGTTTTAAGCACTATAACACTCCTATGGTGCACATGCAACCCTAGATGCTTTGGATCTATGTTTTCACTAATTATACATGCAATTTGAATTTTCCAAAGCATACATCCTAACTAGCATACAATAGAGGATATACCATATAAAATCAAGTTAGATGAATACCTCTTGATGTATTTTGTAGTTGTTGGCCTTTCAAGAGCTTAGCACCTCAAGTGTGATGCCTCAAATGGTTCACAAACACCATGAACAAAGGAGGACTTTGAGACAGAGGTTAAGCACCACCAAAATCGGCTAGGGTTCTCTTAGAACTCTTAGAATGCTTAGGGTTAACCGATTTTGGCTAAGGGGTAACACTTATATAATGTTGGATTCCAAAGGTCATGGGTAAACCCTAATCCATACACTTAGGTTATGATCTATATCTCATGTGGGCTAACTCTTCAAGGATAATTACATAAAACTTAGCCCAACATGGATCAATAGCCCAAACACTATATATATATATATATATATATATATATATATATATATATATATATATATATATATCACTGATTTACATAATTAGTCCCTGTTAATTTAATTAGTCTCTTTTGATCACTAAATTAATTCTAAATTAATTCTTGATCAATACTTATTAAATAATATGATTTCACAATTAATATATTATTCTTGTAATATATTAATAAATCATAAATAACCTCTTTCTAAAATATCCATCCTATCATACTGATCTGGTGAAGGCAACCCAAATGGACCATGCTACTCTCGGGTCGAGTACATACCAATTATAGTTATGGGCTTAGACATCTAATCCAACAGTCTCCCACTTGGATAAGTCTAATAACTATTATTGCAAATACGACTCCAAAATCCCGACTAGCAATCGTAGATCTTAAAAGCCGCTGTCGAACTCTGACCTAGTCAATGACGCATCCATTAGATAAGGGATCATATATTCCTCCATTCTAGATATCGTATAAACTGGGATATGGATTATAATCATTCTCTATGTTCATGTGTTGTTTCCTGATTTCCAATTTATGACGACCGACTAATTAAACAAATCAAATCAGTCCAGGCTTGGCCAAGCACTTAGGGGTGTCATCACTAAATCATCGAGGGGCCCACAGATATCGCTTTTAGCCACATGGGGTAAAAGGAACGAATAAACTTCGACTCAAATGCTTGCTTGTACTTACTCATCAAATCACACACAACAATATGTATTATAACACCAAGTTACTGGTGCGTTTACATATTGTTGGGTTTTGAGCATTCTAACACTCCTATGGTGTACATGCAACCCTATAAACCTTGGATCTATGTTTTCTCTATTATACATGCAAATATTAACTATTCCAAGGTTTCATCCTAACTAGCATATTATGAAGCACCTATACTACAAAGTTCTAGTTAGATGACATACCTTTTGATGTAGCTTGATGTCTTCAAGCTTTAAGAGCTTAGCCCCAATAGTGTGGAAGCCTCAAATGGAATCACAAATCACCAAAACACCTTGGAAGAACTTGAGAGAATATGTATGCACACTAAAATCGGCCCACTCTTATTTTCACACACTTGTGCCAATTTTGTGAGCCAAGGACCCCTTTATATATTATGGAGTATTAGGGTTACATCCATGTAAACCCTAATACCCATGACCTTTCATTTACATAGGATCCATGGGTTAAAAGCTCCATGGACCATCCATGAAAGCTTAGCCCAACCTAAATGAACTTGGCCCATTCCATATATATAAGAGTCCATATTTAATTAGTTCTTTTTGATCACTTAATTAATTCTAAATTAATTCTTGATCAATACTAATTAAATAATATGATTCCATATTAATATATTAGAACTTATAATATATTAATATAAATCATAAATATACTATTCTCAAAAGACTATCCATATAAATTGTGCCGGTGAAGTGCAACCCAAATGGACCATGCCGGGTCGGGTCAAGTACATACCAAATATAGTTATGGACTTAGACATTAATCCAACACATATGTCAATGTGTAATCGACTTGTAAAGTACAACTCACATGTCTTGGTTTCAAGAATATAACATATTATCGTTTCACAATCACTCGTGATAAAATCCATGAAGTGATTCAGATGAGTGGGGGTTTAATCCAATATTCAAATCTTATTACAGGAGTACTCATGAACACTGCAACAAACTTGTGCTATGTCTAAACGCCTTTAGACAATCTACAGACCCATTCATGAAAGTCTAGCTTCAATACCTACTTCCAAAGTATGATCGATTGTGGATGGTTTGAATAACCTATTTATTCGGGAAGTCAAAACATGCAAAGTGAAACACAAGAATAATCGAATCCAATATGGTCTCAAAACTTTTGAATATAAATAAAACACCTTTTATTTAATCACCATATTGATTACACATATTCATTGTATAATGTTTCGATTTATCAACTTCACACTTGAGTTACAACAATAGTTATCACATGCTGCAAGCATGCATACTATGTTTACCTATGGTCCTTACTTTGTGAAATAGATCAATTGTAAACATTTCCAATGACACTCATTTCACAATTCCAAATCCTTATTGTAAGTGTAAGAATACCAAGTCCTTGCCACTTACTGTAATCTGTTACATTCTAAGTTTATATGCAGTGATCCTTTTGTAACGACTATGTACACAAGTCACAGAGACTCTGCCAATTACAAAACTTCCATTGTAAATTGTTACAAGACAATTCCATAGATACCAAGTCTCATATTCAAATCACATTCCTTTGAACATCCTTCTTGCATAAAAGTTTCTAACTTACTCATAGATTCTTGATATCCAACTCTCATTATGGAAACTTTTCCATAATTGCCATATGACTATCCATTCTTAATAGAATTCTATCTATTCAGAATCATATCAATATGGTCCATTCATTATTATACTTCCAACTGTCCTTAAGCAACCAATCCTTAGCGAACCTCAGATCGTCTTTGACAGTTCTTTAATAACTTTAGTCATATCTGGTTCTAGTCCTTTTTCCCTCTTAATTCCCTTGGCATTTGGAAAATTAGAACATGAGAATATTATAGCACATGCAATTGATCCTATATCCGAAGCATATGGGACATGATTCATAATGTCTTACATAAAGACCTGCTACTTTACCAGTCTCTTGCTATAACATTTCCATATATATGATTTCCTTATGTCGAATCTTTTCAACATAACATTCATATATGTCCTTGACTAAATTTGATTAAAATCTCAATCTAAACTTTTAGAATTGGAATGAAGTACAAGTTCCTCTCCCTTAATTATAGCAAAAACAACTTTTCAAACCCTGCATCTTTGCGAATTGAAACCTTTGTTTTCTATAATTAACATTGCTAACTCGCAACACTTACCATAATAATTATGCTCCCACTAGGATAATAATTATTATCTTACTAGCGTAACACTTATGCTCCCACTAGCTTTGACATGTATCCAGAAATCAGCTGGACTTCTAGAAATCAATGCTTATTGACTTTCTTACCAAAGTTCATATTTCTGACACGAGATGCTTTGATAAGCCTTTATCTAAGCTCATACACCCTTTATTAGAAAGCTCATATGTGTGTCTAAACTATTCAGAACTTACAGTAATAACTTCTTAATGTTCAAACTATTTTCCATTTCTCACAATTCGAACTATGAAGAGGGATGCCGTAATGATAATCGAATTTGAGAATGCAAGTATCACAAATGCTATTTGCTTAAAATCTACTTAGTGAAAGAGTTTCCTCACAATCATTTTCATGAATTGGAGAGAAACCTTATGACACTTAGATTTTACGGTGTATGTGTTCCTATCCATGTGAATTTGTCATAACCATAATCATAAGACAAGGTTAGTGACAAATCCAAACTCATATGGACTGAACTTGTTCAATATTAATTTCTTGCCACTTGGTAACATGAGGGCCTAACATTGCTTCCAAGTTGTTATGAAAACAATTGATCACTCATAGAACTCACATGCATAGTCAACTTTAACTGGAATGGGCATAGAAACAAGAATGTGTCAACATGATAGGTTACAAACCTCAAGTCGTGCGCTAGTGATTAACAATAGGTTTACTCTTGATTAGTTCTTGAACTTTCAAGATCCTTAAGACTCCTACTGACCTCTTGAAATATAAGACTCTCTTGTCAAGAAACATTACTTGACAAACAAATATTCAAGAGTTAGTGCGGTTTCTTATCAAGACAAACACTTCTGAGAATCGGTCTTTGTTAATCCTTGTTTTATCCAAAACATCACAACTTATCAATTTCAAATGTACAAGAGTAGAAAACATTTTAATCTACATTTGATAAGTCTTATAAACCTTCCTTAAGATTATGTCACTCAAGGCACAATCTTGGAGTATGACTCTAAGACTTGATTTTGGAACGAAGTATGATTCACCTTTTGATTTAACAATTTCAACAATTCTCGATTCCTCTTCTTAGCCATACAAGTTCACTTTAGAGGATCAATTGTGATATGGTTCCATAATCACTAAGATGATCATAAAACACGATACTCAAGAACTCTCCCTTCTTTTCAGATTGGAGAAACTTTTATCTTTCTGCCTATTTGATTCTTCTTATTCGTTCTGCTATACATTGAAACTTTTTCAATGATCCAGAATTACACTTAATCTTGTAAGTATAACCATATTTACTAAACTTTTAGTAAATCACAAGGTTGTAAAAATCGTTCGATGGTAGCTCGACGGTCGACTGGTGTTAAGGGATTAATCGGTTTTGGTGGAGATTAATCGGGACCATATATTATTAATAAAATATTAAAATTAATTAAATATTAATATATCTTAAGAAAAACAAGTACTTCAAAATTAGAAAATAAGAAAAATTGTAATTTGGAAATTTGGAAATACGAAAATATGAACATTTTGGTATAGTATTCGAAATTTTGAAAATTTGAACATTTTGGAGTAAAAAAAATTGGTTTTTTGAATTTTTTATACATTTTTTAAAATGTTTTTAAAATTTTTTTAAATTTTTTTTAAATTTTTTAAATTTTATTTTGACATTTTTTGACATTTTTCGACTTTTTTGACTTTTGTTGACCGATTAATCCCGCCAAGGCCGATTAATCCCGCCAAACCCGATTAATCCTAAATTTCTGATTAATGCCTTAATCCTCGACGGTTGGAGAACGCCAAACGATTAATCCACGATTAATCACCGATTAATCCCGATTTCTGCAACCATGGTAAATCATAACGAATAGTCTTATCGTTCTTTGTAGTAGACCGGACCAGTGCACAACCAAGTGTACCCGATCACCTAGTCCTTCACTTGACTCACATATACATGTGAACAAGGAATTAGTCTTAATTTCCCAAAGACAAATGTTCTCAACCATCATACAATACAGGTTGCATGATTCCAAGTTTCTATTCAATTGAAACTTTGGTGATGAGAATTCTTCCTTATTTGGTAAATTATGACACTGCCACAAACGAAAGAATCAAATCCATTTTCAATATTTCTAACAATATATGAACACCAATTTTCACAAATGTCATTGCAAGGAAATATAAAACAAGATAAAATTCAAAATTTCTTTATAAAACGTGGAAAATCTTGTCCTTACAATGCAAGTACATATGAAAACTATGTCACTACATATTTCTAAGCAATCTATCGTAACTCCTAAGCAGCAGCGCAAAATTCTGAACATTGAACTATGCGATCGAAATCCATCTCTTCGCGATCATAATCAGCTTACTCTTCTTTCAAGCTTCCTTTCTCTTCTTTGATCCTACAAAACATCAAAATACAATCTTATCACACCATGTACTAAGAATCTATAAGTAGGAACTTAATAGAGTTAGATAGTTGACTTACCTGAAGCAGAGTCATACATTTTGACTTTACCATCTCTTAGATTTCTTAGGTAGTCAGGGAAGCTTCTCAACCAATGCCCCTTCTCTTGGCAATAGAAACACACAGATTCTTTTGGAATGGTATACGGGACAATCTCAGACTTAGCCTTTCCCTTTCCCTTGGAAAAATAAATCCTTTCTGGACTTCCAATGTTTCCATTGTTAATGTCCATGGAAGTTTGGGAAGTAGATCTTCCAATCAAATTTGCATTACCAGTGCGCCAAATCATTGTTGATTCAGCAGCATTTAGCAAATAGGTAAGATCGATAAGGTACATGTCGCGGTCTGTCATATAGTAATATTTAATGAACTCACCATATGACTTAGGAAGTGATTGAAGAACCAAGTCAACAACCAACTTCCTTGACACAACGACTCTTAACATTCCCAGCCTGTCAATGTGTGACTTCATCTCCAAGACATGTGCACACACAGACCTTCCATCTTGGTGTTTGCTAGCCAATAGGGCTTGAGTGACCTTGAACTTTTCAAGTCTTTGAATTTGTGGGTTAAGAAGAATTATTGAAGGAGGTGGAGAAAGTGAAGTATGATATTGTGGAATATCATCTTCATGAGGAAAGCTTTTTCCATAAGATCCGGGAAGACCATAGTTGTCTGACCTAGACATCTAGATGGGAAAAATTCAAGTTAGTTGATTCAAGTCCTTAATATAACACCCAACATGAAATATTAAGGCTAGGACCGAACACAATATTTTAAAATTCGGAAGACAGATGCCGTAATCCAATTGCAAAATATTTGAAGGTAGGTAAATGACGATTTACCAATTTCCACCATGAAAAAAGAAAATGAATTTTAGATTTTAAATGAATTGAAATTCCTAGATTCTTTGAGATTCATTGAAATTTTCAATGGCATGTTTAAATCTCGATTATGCCCTTCAACTTTGTGACTGGGATGCCGAAGATCACAAACAAGGTGTGAATAACCATGCAAATTACCTTGGTACACTTAATGTTACAAATCATCCAATCAATGTGTCGGTTAACCACACACGCTCCATTGATCCATGATTAACATCGAGCTACCCATTTCCATCCTTTATTAGTCCCATATTAGTGTGTCATTTAACCACACACGCTCCACTAATGACTAATAAGGTGCAATGTGCAATTTCATGGGTTAGCATCAAATTCACATTTTTCCTAAGTAACTAAGATTTGGAATTCTTAAAAGTATTTAGTTACTTGGTATTTCATTATACTTTTAATGATAATTATTGTTCTATCCTACCCGTTCGGCTAACAACCCTCCACCAGTCAAGGAAGCGGTGGGTGAGAGTGGACACCCATTAAACCACCATTTTATAGGCAGTAACCTTATACCCCCCCCCCTCTTATAGACCGGCTTCGTGAATGAGGCCTACTAACGGTAAGACTGACCTTTTACTTATACATATATTATATTAAACTTTTAATTTTATATAGTATATGGGTGTATTTTAAACATTTAAAATACTAGGTGGTTTAATCTTTTAATAAATTATACTCTTAATTTAATTAAACTTAAACTATGTTGTTATGGATTTATTAATCTTCACCTTTAATTAAACACTTTAATTAATTTAATAAAGTCCATAAGGTGTAATTGAACTATTCAAAGCATCTAGGTTATTAAAAAAACAAAATTAAAACCATTTATTTAATTTTTAAGTTATGAACCCAAGAGTTGCATCTTTTGAAACCTTTCAATTACTAGAGTTAATGTTTTCATAATTTGAGACTTTTCAAATACCAAAACTTGAGGGCAAGTTTTGTAACTCTTGAAAACCTTTTCATTTCCATAACTTATGAAAACTTATGAGTTTTAATGTTCATGAATGAGACTCTTCATATAACTTGAGGACAAGTTACAAAACTCACTTCAAGAACAACTTAGATCAATTTTAACTAACAACATTATCATATAACTTCACTATTGATCTTAATCTAACTCATAGCAAGGCAATTAATATCATATAATACAAATATTTATCTTATTACCTTAAAATTTGACAATTGTCCTTTAATTGGATGAGGATCATCATTACCAAATCAGAAAATATGATTTTTATGATTACACAACAGTTTGTGGTAATTATTCTAATCCAATTCTGGCCAAAAACTCGAAATTATGCAACTAGAAGCATCTACTCGACGAGTACATGAATTGGACTCGTCGAGTTGCCCTTTTATTGAGTCGACTCGTCGAGTCAGTTCATGGACTCAGTGAGTACTGTTGGATTAATGTCTAAGTCCATAACTATAATTGGTAAGACTTGACTCGACCCGACATGGTCCATTTGGGTTGCATGGCATCGGGACAATTGGATAGACAAGATGAGGAAAAAGGATACTAGTGATTTATATTAATATATTATAAGTTCTAATATATTAATATATAATCATATTATTTAATTAGTATTGATCAAGAATTAATTTATAATTAATTAAGTGATCAAAAGGAACTAATTAAATATGGACTCTAAGATATATGTGTGTGATGGGCCAAGTTCATTTAGGTTGGGCTAAGCTTTCATGGATAGTCCATGGAGTGTTTAACCCATGGATCATATGAAATGAAAGGTCATGGGTATTAGGGTTTAACCCTAATCTCCACACTATATAAAGATGTCATTGGTTAGTGAAATGGGCACTAGTGTGTGTACACTAAAGGGCAAGGCCGATTTCACTAGAGAGAACCAAAGTATCCTTATTCTCAAGGTTATTCCAAGTGTTCATGGTGTTGTGTGAACCATTTGAGGTGTCACACTTGGGGCACTAGGCACTCAAGCTTCATGAAGACAAGTTACATCAAAAAGGTATGTATTCTATCTATTTTATTACCCAAGTATATGATATTTGTATGCTAGTATAGGGTAATATCTTGGAAACTTCATATTTTCATGTATAATAGAGAAAACATAGATCCAAGGTATTTAGGGTTGTATGTGCACCATAGGATGTTGTAGTATACTAAAACCCAACAGTGGTATCAGAGCCATGGGTTGTTTTCTGTTATATTCATGCAAATGTTTGATTTTCAAAGTTGGAAAAAAAGAAACAAAAAACATGAAGTTTGTCAAATTTTAAGATAATTACTTGTTTTGTGAAAAACTAATTATTTGTAAAATTTGAATCATTTGCTATATGAGTTGAATTAGGTCAAATTTAGTAAAAGATAAAATGATATGATTATTTTATTAGTTTTAAAAATTTGATCTAAATGTTTTAAGGAGTTACAAATTTTGTCATAAAATTTTGGAGCTCAAAAAGTTTTTTTTAAAGTTGTGATCTTATGTGTTTTGAAACCTCCATAAGTTATGGATATGAAAAGGTTTTAAAAAAAATTGATTCAAAGTTTTTTATTGAGTTACAAAATTTGGTGTTAATGTTTTAAAGAATTCCATAACTTATTCTTAAGTTATGGAACATGAAAAGTTTCATCATAAAACAAGCGTTTAACTCCATAAGTTATGGATTACCAAAAGTTCTATGTTTCCTTGATTTATGAGTTAGTTTAGATTAATGGAAAAAAAAATTTGTGTTTTAGTTGTTTTCAATCCTAATTAATCTAAAAGTTGTTCATAAAATATGTTTTTTTGTAACTTGTCCTCAAGTTATATGAAAAGTCACATTTATGAATCTTAAAAACTCATAAATATGCCTTAGGTTACAAAAAAATGAAGAGTCTTTTCTTATAAATAGTTTTTATGGCTCCATAACTTGTTTTCAAGTTATGGATGTCCAAGAGTCTCTTCATCAAAAGTTTTAAAGCTTTACTTAAAACTCATAAGTTATGAAAATCCAAGAGTTTTGAATAGTTTCAAAACTTGCCCTCAAGTTTTGGAATTTGAAAAGTTTTCTCTAATGAATACTTTAATTCCAAGTTAAGCCCTTAGAATTTTAAAAGATAAAATTCAACCCTTATACTTTATAATATTATAAGTTAATAATATTTATATATATATGTATAAGAGCAAGTCGTCTTACCATTAGTAGGCCTCATTCATGAAGCCGGTCTATAAGGGGGGTATAAGGTTGTTGCCTATAAAATGGCAACTTAATGGGTGTCCACTCTCACCCATCGCTTCCTTGACGGGTGGAGGGTCGTTAGCCGAACGGGTAGGACAAGGACTATAATTCTCCCTTCATTAAAAGTATAATGATAAATACTAAGTAACTAAACACTTATAAATTCCCAATCTTAGTTACTTAGCAAAATGTGAATAAGGTGCTAATCCATGAAATTACACTTTGCACTTTGTTTAAACCGTTAGTGGAGCGTATGTGGTTAACCGGCACACTAACCTGGATTTAACAAGGTAGGCAAAGGGTAACTTAATATTTATCATAGTATCGGTGGAGCTCGTATGGTTAACCAGCACATCGATTGAGGGGTAAATATTAAGGGTACCAAGTAAATTTGCATGGTTACTTCACACCTTGTTTTGTGATCCTCGGCATCCCAGCCACAAAACCTAAAGGGCACACTCGAGATTGAAACATGCCATTGAAAAGTTCAATGAATCTCAAAAGATCTAGGAGTTTAAAATCCAATTAAAACTTAATTATATTTCGTTTTTCATGGTGGAAATTCATAAATCGTCATTTACCTACCTTCAACTATTTTATAACTCAGATTACGGCATCCCTCTTCCAGTTATAAATAGGTTGTTGGATCCTAGCCTTAATATTTCATATTGGGTGTTATATTAAGGACTTTGAATCAACTATCTTGAATATCTCCCAAAAGATGTCTAGCTCAGACATCTATGATCTTCCCAAATCTCTTGGAACTTTACTTCCTCCACCTCCTCCAATTATTCTCCCTAACCCACAAGTTCAAGGTCACTCAAGCCCTAATGGCAAGCAAGGTCTATGTGTGATCACATCTTAGAGATGAAGTCACTTATTGACAAGCCGGGAGAGTTGGGTGTCAAAGTCTTGAGAAAGTTGGATGTTTAATCACTTTCTAAGTCACATAGTGAGTTCCTTTGGGACTACTATGAAACAGACTATGACATGAACCTTAATGATCATATCTATTTGCTTGGTGCTGCTGAATCAGCAATGATTTGGAACGATAGTAAAGCAAATTTGATTAGAAGATCAACTTCCCAAAAATTTTATGGACAGTGACAATGGTGACAATGGAAATCCAGAAAAAGCATTCTCTTCCCAATGGAAAGGGATTGGCCATAGTCAACCCGGTTGACCAAATGGTAAAGAGAAAGGCTAAGTCTGAGATAGTCCCATTACCAAAGGGTCCATATGTTTATTTTGCCAAAGGAAGGGGCGTTGATTGCAAAGCTGCCAAATTTACCTAAGGATGTTAAGTCAAAAAGTTTGACTCTACATCAGGTAGAGCCCATTATCTAACTCTGTTAAGTTCTATTCTGAGATCCTCATTACATGATGTGACTGGGTCACATGTTGATGTTTTAAGAATCAAAGAATAGAGAGAAATCTTAAAGGAAATATATGTTGATTCTGATCGCGAAGGTGGATTTCGATAGCATCAGAATTTTGAGCAGTTGCGTAAGAAGTTATGATATATTGCTAAGGAATAGATAACAACAATTTTCCATGTGGATTGTAAGGATAAGTTTTTCCGCAAAGTTTTAAAATAAAAAAAATTGTTTAATTTTATTTATTTGAAGTATCCTTACAATGGCATTTGTGGAAAATTGTTGCATATATGATTCCACTGACAGCAATATTGGAAAATGGATTTGATTCTTTCATTTGTGGTAGTGTCTAAATTTACCAAATCAGGAAAGTTCCTCAACGCCCAAGTTTCAATTGGACCGAAACTTGGAATCATGCAAGTTGAATAGTATGATAAATGAGAACTTTCAAGCATTGGAAAATCAAGACTAATTACTTGTTCACATGGATGTGTGAGTCAAGTGAAGGACTAAAGGGATCGAGTACACATTCTTGTGCACTGGTCATGTCCACCACAAAGCTCGTTAAGACTATTTGATTTACTAAAGTTTAGTAAATATGGTTATACTTACAAGTTTAAGTATAATTCTGAAACATTGGAAAAGTCTCAATGTATGGCAGAACGAATGGGAAGAATCAAATTAGGCAGAAAGATAAAAGTTTCTCAAATCTGAAAAGATGGGAGAGTACTTTAGTATCATGTTTGTGATCACTTAATGATTTAGAAATCATATCACAATTAGTCCTCTAAAGGTCATCTTAGTGCATTCTTATGACTAAGAAGAGGAGTCGTGAATTGTTGAAATGGTTAGATCAGGAAGATGAGTCATACTTCGTTCCAAAACAATTCTTAGAGTCATACTCCAAGATTGTAACTTGAGTGACATATCTTAAAGAAAGGTTTAAAACACTTGTCAAATGTAAGAGTAAAAGTGTCCTACTCTTGTACATTTGAAATTGGTAAGTTGTGATGTTTTGGATAAAACAAAGACCAACTAAGGCCAATTGTGTGAAGTGCTTGTCTTGATAAAGAATCCGCACTATCTCTTGAATATTTGGCAAGATAGTCTTATATGTCAAGAGGACAGTGGGAGTCTTAAAGATCCTAAAAAGAATTTCAAGAACTAATCAAGAATAAAACCCGAGGTTCTTCACTAGCACACGAATTGAGGTTTATAACCTATCGTGTTGACATATTCTGTGCCCATTCCAGTTAAAGTTTGCTTTGCATAGGAGTTCTGAAAGTTCTCAATTGGTTGCATAACAACTTGGAAGCAATGGCAGGCCCTGTACTGCCAGGTGGCAAGAAGTTAAGAGTGCATAAGTTCAGTCCATATGAGTTTGGATTTGTCATTATCCTTGTCTTGTGACTATGGTTTTGACGATTCACATGGATAAGAACACATACACCTTAAAATCTAAGGGTCATAAGGTTTCTCTCCGATTCATGAAAATGATGGTGAGGAAACACTTCCACAAAGTAGATTTGAAGCAGATGGCAAAAGGTCTAAACTGAGACTATGATTACTACATCCCTTTTCATAGTTCTGAAATTGTTTAGACACACATGAATGCTATCTAAGGAAAGGTGTAAGATTTTGATAAAGTTTTATCAAAGAGTATCAGAAATCTGAACTTTGGTAAGAAAGTCAATAAAGTATTGATTTCTAGAAGTCCAGCTGATTTCTGAGTACATGTCAAAGCTAGTGGGAGCATAAGTGTTATGCTAATAATCATCATGTTAGTGGGAGCATGATAATTATTGTTAGTGTTGCAAGTTAGCAATGTTAATTATAGAAAACAAAAGTTTCAATTCGTGAGGCTGCAGGGATTGAAAAAGTTGTTTTGCTATAATTAAGGGAGAGGATATACTTCATTTCAGTTCTAAAGGCTTAGATTGAGACCTTAATCATCTTTAGTCAAGAATATATATATGAATTTCATGTTGGATTGGTTCAACTTAAGGAAATTATATATATTGCGTTCTCAAAATTCGATTATGATTACGGCATCCCTCTTCATAGTCAAATTTTGAAAACATGGCAAATAAAAATATTGTAGCAAAAGACTGGTCTAGAATCATGTCTTTATGTGAGACATCATGAATCGTGTACCATTTGCTTTGGGTACAGGATCGATTGCATGTGCTATAATATTTGTCATTTCTAAATTTTTCCAAATGCCCAGAGGCATTAAGAAGGGAAAAGGTCTAGAATTGGATATGACTAAAATGATTAAGCAATTGTCGAGGACAATATGAGGTTTACCAAAGATTGGTTGCTCAGGGACAGTTGGAAGTATAGTGCTAATTTTGGAAGGTCCTATTGACATATTCTGAAAAGAGGCATCTCTTGTTCAGAAGTGATAGTCAAAATGAGAATATGGAGTTGTCTCCATAGGTGGAAGTTATCTGTGTAAGATTAGAAAACTTAATGCAAGAAGCATGTCCAAAGCAATGTACTTTGAATATGAGACTTAGTTTCCATGGAGTTGATCTCCATTGGAATACCTTATAATGACTGTTCACAAGACTTTGTGACTTTGTACATATTCATTACAGGAGGGTCAGTGCATATAAGTTTAAAATCTAAACAGATTTCGATAAATGATAGGAATTTGAAATTCTCACATTTTTCGATAAGGATTTGGGAGTGTGAAATTTGAATCATTGAAATTATGTTCAATTGGTTTATTTCACAAAGTAAGGATCATAGACAAACATAGAGTGCATACTTGGTGTATGGCAAAGCTATTGTTTAGAAAAACATAGTGTACATGCTTGGAGCATGGGACAACTAGTGTTTTTAATTCAGGTATAAAGTTGATAAAACCGAAACAATGAAATAATGAGTAATCAATATGGTGATAAAGAAAAGTGGTATATTTATATTCATAGGGTTTGATACCATATTTGATTCATTTATTCTTGTGTTTCATTTTGCATGTTTTGACTTCCAGAATAAACTAGGTCATTCTTCCTGAATGACTAAGTTATTCAAACTATCCACAGTCGGTCATATGTTGGAAGTAGATATGAATCAAGACTGTCATGGGTTGTCTTGTAGAGGTCTAAGATGTTGGACAAAGCGGTGTTACAACACTCATGAGTGCTAATAAGTTCTGAGTATTGGATTCAACCCACGCTCATTTGAATCACTTCATGGATTTTATCACGAGTGATCATGAGACGATAATATCTTATATTCTTAAAACCTAGAGATATGAGTTGTTACTATGAGTTGGTTATACATTGATTGCACGAAAACGCATTGGTAACTCGATGTTATAAAACATGCCTTTGTGTATAATTCAACAAGTAGTAGAACAAGCCATATGAGTCGAAGTTTATCCATTCCTTTTACCTTCGGGATAAAAACGATATCTGTGGGCCCCTCGATGAGTTAGCGATGACACATGTGAGTGCTTGGCCAAGCCAGGACTGATTTGATTTGTTCAATCAGTCAGTCATCATAAATCAGAAATCGGGAAACAACAAATAGACAGAGAGAATGATTGATAATCCATGTCTCAGTCCATATAATATCTAGAATGGAGGAATATATGATCCCTTATCTAATGGACAAGTCATTGAAAAAGGTCAGAGTTCATCGGCAAGGTCAGAGTTCGACAGAAGCTTTTGAGAGCTACGATTGCTCGTCGGGGTTTGAAGTCATACTCAATAATAGTTTTAGACTTATCCAAGTGGGAGACTGTTGGATTAATGTTTAAGTCCATAACTATAATTGGTAAGACTTGACCCGACCCGGCATGGTCCATTTGGGTTGCATGGCATCGGGATAATTGGATAGACAAGATGAGGAAAAAGGATACTAGTGATTTATATTAATATATTATAAGTTCTAATATATTAATATATAATCATATTATTTAATTAGTATTGATCAAGAATTAATTTATAATTAATTAAGTGATCAAAAGGAACTAATTAAATATGGACTCTAAGATATATGTGTGTGATGGGCCAAGTTCATTTAGGTTGGGCTAAGCTTTCATGGATAGTCCATGGAGTGTTTAACCCATGGATCATATGAAATGAAAGGTCATGGGTATTAGGGTTTAACCCTAATCTCCACACTATATAAAGATGTCCTTGGTTGGTGAAATGGGCACTAGTGTGTGTACACTAAAGGGCAAGGCCGATTTCACTAGAGAGAACCAAAGTATCCTTATTCTCAAGGTTATTCGAAGTGTTCATGGTGTTGTGTGAACCATTTGAGGTGTCATACTTAGGGCACTAGGCACTCAAGCTTCATGAAGACAAGTTACATCAAAAAGGTATGTATTCTATCTATTTTATTACCCAAGTATATGATATTTGTATGCTAGTATAGGGTAATATCTTGGAAACTTCATATTTGCATGTATAATAGAGAAAACATAGATTCAAGGTATTTAGGGTTGTATGTGCACCATAGGATGTTGTAGTATACTAAAACCCAACAAGTACATTAGTCAGAGGCCAGAAAAATCGATTTTTTCAGCTTTGAAAATTAATAAGCATCAAATATATAGAAAACAACCCTAGGCTCTGATACCACTCTTGGGTTTTAAGCACTATAACACTCTTATGGTGCACATGCAACCCTAGATGCTTTGGATCTATGTTTTCTCTAATTATACATGCAATTTGAATTTTCCAAAGCATACATCCTAACTTGTAACATCCAGTTTCGGATCGTCCGTCATTAGGATTCGTGGGCTGCAAACCGGGCATGAGGAGGTCTCGGGGTTGCGACGAGTTGCTAGGAGCGTAGGGCGCCTCGTCACCTTTCCGTGGGTTTGAGGTTCATGGGAATCGGAGTTATATCGAGGAAGCAATGAAATTTTGAAGTTGTGGCAGGATCAGTCCCTTATTTGAGAATGGTAGCAGCTGAGTACGCTGGGCGTACATATGTGTACGCTTAGCGTACTCGTGTGCGTGATTTTCAAGCGGAGCCACCTAGTACACTGGGCGTACTAGGAACAGAGTGGAAACCCTAACTTTGGATGTGCCCCTATATAAAGAATGAGATGGCCTCATTCCTGGCCACCATCCTCAGTCAATAAACCCTCTAAAACCCTAATCCTTCGTTCATCGAGCTTGTGAGTGCATTTGAGAGCCTTGATTCATTTTGGTGTGTTCTTGTAGTAAAGAAGGAGCTTTGGAGATGAAGGAGTGAGAAGTCCAAGCCTTGGATCGGAGCATATATGAGTTGGAAGCTTCATATAGAGGTATAAAGCTTCAATCTTTCTCAGTCTTTTGTTTTGAGCATTATATTAGAGTATTTAGGGTTTTTGTCCCAAAAGGTGGAGACTTTATGAGATACTGAGCTCCAAAGACTATGATCAACCCCTTTTGAGTATATTAGTGGTGTAGTGTCATAAAAATCCAATCTTTATCGTTGGAATCAAGCCATGCATGTGTTATGAGCTTTATGAGATAAGGGAGTGAGAGTTTTGGGTGTTTGTGATCTTTCCAGCCATGCAAAGGCTTAAAGTCACTGATTTTATGGAGTAAGAGCCATTAGGGAGTCCAGATCTGGGATTTGAGTTAATGTATTAACTGATTAAGACCAAAGGAGTAGGAAGTGTGAATCTGGGGAGTACGCTCAGCGTAATTCCTGTACACCCCGCGTACTGTCCTAGTGTCCCCGATGGCCAAATCTGGATTGTGAGCACGTTGAGCGTACCAAGGGAGGTACGCCCCGCGTAACCTTACTGTGGACTTTTGGGCTAAGTCTTATGTTGGGCCTTGAGTGTTGGGCCTGGAGTTTGGGCTTGTTGCAATAGAGTGTTAGACCAGAGGATTATACATATGTGCTTTGGGCCCTTGAGTTGGGCTTGCCATTTAGATTTGAGATTTGGGCCTTGGGAGAGCCCATTTATTATTGGGCCTTGGTGGGCCCAATGGGTTGTAGGCCATTGATGGGTTGGTTGGTGAACTACCTTTAGACCTAATGAGTGATAGTTTGGACTTAGTTCCTAATTACGATAATTGTGGGTTTGGCATAAAGTTACAGGCCGGTGCATAGCAACAGCGTTTATAGGGGCTGTTCATCATCCGAGGTGAGTCTTCTCACTATACTTTACATAGAGTTGTACTTATGTGTGACCGGAGGGTCTTATGTGTTTAATTAAGTTATGTGATGTTATACATCTTGTCAGTATATATATGCTATATTATGTATTGCTGATACCGGAACGGAGGGTCCAACAAGCAGTGAGACCAGAGGGCCCTCACAGAGACTGGACCAGAGGGTTCAACGAGCCGTGGGATTGGAGGGTCCCACTGAGACACATTGAACAGAGGGTCTTTCAGAGCTATAGCCTCGAGTGGCTAATTATTTTGTGTGTGGTATTTTGTGGAACTCACTAAGCTTCATGCTTACCGTGATATGTGATATGTGTTTCAGGTGTTTCTCAGGATCGCGGGAAGGCGTCGGCTTGATTGTACACACTAGAGAAATAGTTATGTATTGAGGATCCTGGAGTCTTAATTAAACATTTATGGAGTTGTGATTTGTGAATTAAATAAATGAGATTTTGTGAAATGTGTTATGAGAATTATATGATTTAAACGAAAATTTTGTTTGAAAATTTACGTTGTTACAAGTTGGTATCGGAGCCTTGGTTTGAGGGATTCAGATGCACCTTCGGCTATATCTGGACTCAAACTGAGGATTTGAGAAATTTTTTCAAAAGAAATGATTTTTCTAAGACGAGCAAGAGTTTCTAAGAGAAAAACGAGAAGGAGCAGTGTGTACAATCAGCCAAAGCCCGAACGGTGATTTCCCAAAATACCCTTACTTATTTGTATTATGAGTTATTATTGAGATATTAGTGATGCATGCTAGAAGATAGGCTAGGTATTTCATATCTTAGGGCTAGAGTTGCCTGATTTGTGATGCCTTAGCCTAGGAATTTTGCTATCTGTGATGTGCTTTGAGTATGTGCGGAGTAAGAGTATCCAACGTGAACCTTTTAGAGAGAGAGAGAGATTGAGTAGAGGAGTAATCTAGGAGAGATACCTAGATGAGCAGTGGATGAGCCTACTGAGATAGTAGTTAGATACCTGCGTGGGGTAGAGTTGCTTGAGTACGGTGATACCTTTTGAGTGTGAGTAGAGCAAGTGGAGTGGTGACCTAGAGTGGTTTTACGTGTTGGTAGAGATTATTCGATGCCCGAATGTTGCTTGCTTCGTGATTTGTGGAACTCTTGATGATGAGAGTCAGCTACTAAGTGAATATGACGATATTCAGGAGGTAGATGGCTGGCATCATAAGGAGTTCTTCAGCAGCTGATGGCAGAGGAGTGAGGGAACCTAGGAAGAGCCTAGGGAGTGGCCTTAGTCAGATGAGTACGCTGATAGAGGAGAGTAGTCGCTGGGAAGCGACCAAATTTAGCAGGATTGGTGGTCGTGAAGGTTGAGGAGCTACTTAGGAATTCTGGGACGATCCGTGTGGAAAGTACGGGTAGATGTGACAGGTAGTATGGGCCCGCACTACTGAAAGCAGAGGACCCGTACTCGAAACAGGGAGAATACCAGAGGTTCTAAGTAGCAGATTGAGAGGAGATAACATGGTTCGGGTACCATGATTCATAGAAGATTGAGAGGTGATCACATGGTTTGAGTACCATGATTCGTGGCGATTAGAGCTTCCGGTTTTACCAGTTGTTCCATTGTGGTTGATTAGTCTGAGAACAGATGTGATAAAATGTGGGGCCAGAGGGCCAGGTCGAGCGAGTTTTAACGGAGCATACCTGGAGAGGGAAATCGAGTTAGTTTTGAGAGATTTTCATTGGTGAGATGCCAGTTGGAGTCGCAAGACACATGGATGAGTAGAGATGAGACTTTATGGAGAATTACGGTCCAAGTTGAGCAATCGGCCGATAGTTAAGATGTCACTTTCTGTGACAAGAGTTGCGCTCTTCCTCGGAGAAGAAAAACGAGATATTGAGCTTCCGGTTTCAGAGTTGGAGGTAAACCCCGTGGGGTAGCATAGGGTTGCAAGCTCTTCACTAGAGTATTTGGGCAGTATGTTTGTTGCGAGGTATTCCTTATACCATGAGAGAGCTATTAGTGAAGACTGAGATGAGGACAAAGACATGCCTTAGTCGAGTCAGACATGCTTTTAGTAGCGGGTTCAAGTGATCAAGAGGAGTATACTGGGGCGGTGGCCCTCGTTGTCTACATTGTGTATCGACTGTGAGAGTGAGGTCTCTCGCTTCCATGATGATTTCTGCGATGGGAGGTTGGTCGATGAATCAGAGATGAGGTGTGTGATAGCTCATTATTTCCAGATGGAGAGTTAGGACTAATTCGGAACAGTTCGGGTATCCGACGGTGTGTCGGTCTGAGGCTTCGAGATGACGAGAGGCAGTCACGTTGAGAGGATTCTGATATTTTTGTACGAGCTATGGGATATTTGGAGTCGCTGGGTTTCCATCGGGAATTTCTTTGATGTGATTACATGGTACATTCCAAGAGTCAAGTTGATGCACCTGGTGAAACGGTTTATGGAGTAGATTGTTAGTATGCCAATTGGTGATGGTTCGAACCCTGAGTGGGGGAGAACTGGGTATTCTAGTGAGAGGATCAGCGATCCTTTCAAGTATGGTTAGAAAACTGGTTATGAAGATCTGCAGTGCGGACACTTGAGACCTGGCTTATTGGTGGATGAGGCGAGGTGCAAGGTGGGATGATGTATGTGTATGTGCTTAAGAAATGATGAGCGAGTCCACGGCAGGTGGCCGTTGGTCAGAGAATTTATTGTGGCCAGGGATTTTTCGGGTTGCAAATGTTGAGTTCAAGGCGGTTGGGTCGCCGAGTTTAGGGTGCAATTGCTGAGATTTGTGGGTATCTGTATAGATTGTGATCTATACTCTCGGAGGGGCAGCAGTTGATTTGTCAACAAATTTCAGAGTCGGTATGAGTAGTTTCGTATGGGTAATGATCAGTAAAGGATGGAGCTTCGGATTTGTCAACGTGTTTTCAGTCGTTGACGATTCCTCCGTGTTTCAATTTGTGAGATTGGAGTATTTCGAGGTTTCGAGTTGCGTGAGTGGAAGATCAGTGGTTGAGGCAAGACATCGTGAGATGTTGTGATGGTGTACCGAGGTACCCGTGTATGATGTCCTAATTTTTGGTCATGTTGAGACTCAATTTGTGGGATGGCGAGTGGAATACCGAGTGACTTTTGTTCTAGTGGGAACCCCTTGGTTAATTGTCATCGGAGTGGGACCGTCTAAGGGTATATCTGTGCGGAGGAAAGTGCCTTGCCTACGAGAACTTACATCAGGAAGTGGTGGTGCATAAACTGAGTTGGGTATGTGCACCTATCTATGTTGGGTTGTGGAGCATGAGTTAGTGAACTCAGTGTAGTGATGACTTGAGAATAAGAATATGGGGTAATAAAAGAGTAAACAGATCCGGGTGGGAGTAATCACTTAGGACTGTCAGGGGAGACCGTGGGGAGAGCCCATAGGGAGAGTATCATGTGACTGTGGGGAGCCGTAGCATACGTGAGTTAGAGAGAGTATCGTGTGACTGCGGGGAGCCGTAGCATATGTGAGTTAGAGAGAGAGTATCGTGTGACTGCGGGGAGCCGTAGCATTCATAAGTCAGCAAGAGAGAGAAAGAGTATTGTAAGACTACGGGGAGCCGCAGCCTTATTATTCAGGATATGACGCAGAGCGGCTCTTAGGCATGGGTAGCCTTACCAGAAGAGTCTGTGAGAACCTGGGGGCCGAACCAATGGCGAGACTGGGAACTCGGCAGTGGTCGAAAACCATTATGTTTTGAGTTAAAGAGGGGTTGTCGCGAATCAGACGGCTCGAGGTGTAATGTATGCATATAATCGTGGAACATGGGTCATGAGTTGAGTGCTAAATTGGGACAAGTGGTTCCAATTAAGTGTCAGAACAGAATCTGGTGGGTGAGTTTGGTTCTATCTGTGTGGACGACGAGCAGTTGAGACTTCGGGTGGATCTCATTCTTAGAGAGGTATGTTTCCGCCTGATGTTTTAGATTTGAGTGAGCTAGTTCGTTGGTTTGGGAAGGACCGCAAGACACACGGAACTAGTAAGTAGCAGACGACCGAGGTCGGGAGTGAGGTGAGTCCAGGAGGGTATTGTAGTGTTCGCTTGAGGAAAGGCAAACTTCGTGACTTCGCGTGTCACATGAAGGGCTGAGATAGCTAGTGTGAAAAGGAGTTATAAAGAATGACTGGTTGGACGAGAAATGAGTAACCTTGAAGGTCCAACCGTCGGGTCGGGAATTGACCTGTTGTTCAGTGTCGGAAGGAACATCTGAGAGGAATTGGGGCTTATGATTATGGGAGTTGAGGATCATTCCTTCAGAAGAGTTCTGATAGCTTCTCAAGTGGTGGGTCCTTAGGGGATTATGACCATTCTGTTCCTTTTGAGTTGCGATCGGGATCGATTAAAGAATCAGAGTTGGAAGAGTGTTCTTAGAGTCTGTTAGTCGATGGGCGATTAGCAGGATGATGTTTTGCAAGGGTGGTCTGGTAGGGAGATAGACCACTAGAGTTTCAAGTTCTGGAGAGTCAGATCGAGTATCGCAGCGGCATATGGGTTTGTCCTTCTTCGGGGTCGGGAGTCCCTGTCGGGTTCAGGTGCTTTTGGAGGAGATTGTGGTAGTATATGGGTTCTTTTCGGTGGTGCTTCTCGGGTTTGTGTTCGATCTATGTGTTGATAAGGAGCGATTTCGAGGGCGAAATCTAATTCAAGTGGGGAGGATTGTAACATCCGGTTTCGGATCGTCCGTGATTAGTATTCGTGGGCTAAAAATCGGGCATGAGGAGGTCTCGGGGTTGCGACGAGTTGCTAGGAGCGTCGGGCACCTCGTCACCTTTCTGTGGGTTTGAGGTTCATGGGAATCGGAGTTATATCGAGGAAGCAATGAAAGTTTGAAGTTGTTGCAGGATCAGTCCCTTATTTGAGAATTATGGCAGCTGAGTACGCTGGGTGTATATATGTGTACGCTTAGCGTACTCGTGTGCGTGATTTTCAAGCGGAGCCACCTAGTACGCTGGGCGTACCAGGGGGTACGCTAGGCGTACTAGGCACAGAATGGAAACCCTAACTTTGGATGTGTCCCTATATAAAGAATGAGGTGGCCTCATTCCTGGCCACCATCCTCAGTCAATAAACCCTCTAAAACCCTAATCCTTCGTTCATGGAGCTTGTGAGTGCATTTGAGAGCCTTGAGTGATTTTGGTGTGTTCTTAGAGTAAAGAAGGAGCTTTGGAGAAGGAGTGAGAAGTCCAGGCCTTAGATCTGAGCATATCTGAGTTGGAAGCTTCATATAGAGGTATAAAGCTTTAATCTTTCTCACTCTTTTGTTTTGAGCATTATATTAGAGTATTTAGGGTTTTTTTCCCAAAAGGTGGAGACTTTATGAGATAGTGAGCTCCAGAGACTATGATCAACCCCTTTTGAGTATATTAGTGGTGTAATGTCATAAAATCCAAATCTTGATTGTTGGAATCAAGCCATGCATGTGTTACGAGCTTTATAAGATAAGGGAGTGAGAGTTTTAGGTGTTTGTGATCTTTCCAGCCATGCAAAGGCTTAAAGTCACTGACTTTATGGAGTAAGATCCATTAGAGAGTCCAGATCTGGGATTTGAGTTAATGTCTTAACTGATTAAGACCAAAGGAGTAGGAAGTGTGAATCAGGGGAGTACGCTGAGCGTAGTTCCTGTATGCACCGCGTACTGTCCCAGTGTCCCCGATGGCCAAATCTGGATTGTGAGTACGCTGAGCGTACCAAGGGAGGTACGCCCCACGTAACCTTACTGTGGACTTTTGGGCTAAGTCTTATGTTAGGCCTTGAGTGTTGGGCCTGGAGTTTGGGCTTGTTGCAATAGAGTGTTGGACCAGAGGATTATACATATGTGCTTTGGGCCCTTGAGTTGGGCTTGCCATTTAGATTTTAGATTTGGGCTTTGGGAGAGCCCATTTATTATTGCGCCTTGGTGGGCCTAATGGCTTGTAGGTCATTGATGGGCTGGTTGGCGGACTACCTTTAGACCTAGTGAGTGAGAGTTTGGACTTAGTTCCTAATTGCGATAATTGTGGGTTTGGCACAGAGTTAGAGGCTGGTGCATAGCAGCAGGTTTATAAGGGCTGTTCATCATCCGAGGTGAGTCTTCTCACTATACTTTACCTAGAGTGGTACTTATGTGTGACCGGAGGGTCTTATATGTTTAGTTGAGTTATGTGATCTTATACATCTTGTCAGTATGATATATATGCTATATTATGTATTGTTGAGACCGGATCGGAGGGTCCAACGAGCAGTGAGACCAGAGGGTCCGCACAGAGACCGAACAAGAGGGTCCAACGAGCCGTGGGATTGGAGGGTCCTACTGAGACACATTGACCGGAGGGTCTTTCAGAGCTATAGCCTCGAGTGGTTAATTATTTTGTGTGTGGTATTTTGGGGAACACACTATGCTTCGTGCTTACCGTGTTATGTGATATGTGTTTCAGGTTTTTCTCAGGATCGCGGGAAGGCGTCGGCTTGATTGTACACACTAGAGAAAGAGTTATGTTTTGAGGATCCTGGAGTCTTAATTAAACATTTATGGACTTGTGATTTGTGAATTAAATAAATGAGATTTTGCGAAATGTGTTTTGAGAATTATGCGATTTAAACAAAAATTTTGTTTGAAAATTTATGGTGTTACAAGTTGGTATCAGAGCCTTGGTTTGAGGGATTCAGATGCACCTTCGGGTATATCTGGACTCAAACTGAGGATTTGAGAAAAAATTTCAAAAGAAATGATTTTTCTAAGACGAGCTAAAGTTTCTAAGAGAAAAACGAGAAGGAGCAATGTGTATAATCAGCCAGAGCCCGAACGGTGATTTCCCAAAATACCCTTACTTATTTTTATTATGAGTTATTATTGAGATATTAGTGATGCATGCTAGAAGATAGGCTAGGTATTTCATATCTTAGGGCTAGAGTTTCCTGATTTGTGATGCCTTAGCCTAGGAATTTTACTATCTGTGATGTGCTTTGAGTATGTGCGGAGTAAGAGTATCCAGCATGAACCTTTTAGAGAGAGAGAGAGAGATTGAGTAGAGGAGTAATCTAGGAGAGATACCTAGATGAGCAGTGGATGAGCCTACTGAGATAGTAGTTAGATACCTGCGTGGGGTAGAGTTGCTTGAGTACGGTGATACCTTTTGAGTGTGAGTAGAGCAAGTGGAGTGGTAACCTAGAGTGGTTTTACGTGTTGGTAGAGATTATTCGATGCCCGAATGTTGCTTGCTTCGTGCTTTGTGGAACTCTTGATGATCAGAGTCAGCTACTAAGTGAATATGACGATATTCAGGAGGTAGATGGCTGGCATCATAAGGAGTTCTTCAACAGCTGATCGCAGAGGAGTGAGGGAACCTAGGAAGAGCCTAGGGAGTGGCCTTAGTTAGATAAGTACGCTGATAGAGGAGAGTAGTCGCTGGGAAGCGACCAAATTTAGCGGGATTGGTGGTCGAGAAGGTTGAGGAGAAACTTAGGAATTCTGGTACGATCCGTGTGGAAAGTACGGGTAGATGTGGCAGGTAGTATGGGCCCGTACTACTGAAAGTAGAGAACCCGTACTCCAAACAGGGAGAATACCAGAGGTTCTAAGTAGCAGATTGAGAGGAGATAACATGGTTCGGGTACCATGATTCATAGCAGAATGAGAGGTGACCACATGGTTCAAGTACCATGATTCGTGGCGGTTAGAGCTTCCGGTTTTACCAGTTGTTCCATTATGGTTGATTAGTCTGAGAACAGATGTGATAAAATGTAGGGCCAGAGGGCCAGGTCGAGCGAGTTTTAATGGAGCATACCTAGAGAGGGAAATCGAGTTAGTTTTGAGAGATTATCATTAGTGAGATGCCAGTTGGAGTCGCAAGACATAGGGATGAGTAGAGATGAGACTTTATGGAGAATTGCGGTCCGAGTTGAGCAATCAGCCGATAGTTGAGATGTCACTTTCTGTGACAAGAGTTGCGCTTTTCATGGGAGAAGCAAAACGAGATATTGAGCTTCCGGTTTCAGAGTTGGAGGTAAACCCCGTGGGGTAGCATAGGGTTGCAACCTCTTTACCAGAGTATTTGGGAAGTATGTTTGCTACGAGGTATTCCTTATACCACGAGAGAGCTAATAGTGGAGACTGAGATGAGGACAAAGACATGTCTTAGTCGAGTCAGGCATGCTTTTAGTAGCTGGTTCAAGTGATCAAGAGGAGTATACTGGGCGGTGGCCCTCGTTCTCTACGTTGTGTATCGACTGTGAGAGTGAGGTCTCTCGCTTCCATGATGATTTCTGGGATGGGAGGCTGGTCGAGGAATCAGAGACGAGGTGCGTGATAGCACATTAGTTCCAGATGGAGAGTCAGGACTAATTCGGAACAGTTCGGGTATCCGGCGGTGTGTCGGTCTGATCACTAAATTTATTCTTGATCAATACCAATTAAATAATATGATTTCACAATTAATATATTATACTTGTAATATATTAATAAATCATAAATAACCTCTTTCTCAAATATCCATCCTATCATATTGTTCTGGTGAAGGCAACCAAAATGGACCATGCTACTCTCGGGTCGAGTACATACCAATTATAGTTATGGGCTTAGACACCTAATCCAACATAAGCACTTACCCTTTGATGTGAAGCTTCAAGGAAACCCAAAATAAGGCTGAAAATTCGTGGTTGAGGGGCTAATTCTTAGAGAGAGTAAGTGAGGTTTCTAGAGAGAAAGTGAGATCCTGTCTCTCTGGATAGACCATCTCTCTCGTCGTCTCTTTAGGGCTATACTCCACCAAAATGGAAAAATCTATCCTAGAGAATATATCTCTAAGATCCCTTTTTTCCTCTCATATTAACATGCAAATCTGGTCTCGAATTTTGCAATATAGGGGTTAAGATGTAATGTGTGAGAGAGAATGAATAGGAGGTTGTATATGGCTGAATTGTTGGGGAGGAGAGAGGGTTATTATGAGGGTTTTCGTGGTAAGGGTACCCTATTAGGGTCTTCCCTTAACTTTTATAAAAATTTAGCTTTAATTTTTATAAAAACTCTAAGTAAATTCATAAACTTTAATTATCTTGAATAAAGTTATAAAAATGATAACTTATGATTTGATTTTTATAAAATCAAAATTTTATATTTCAAATAAATAAAATAAAGGTTCATAACATATGAATGTAGGATTAGACAATCATTGGATTATATTTTTGGATCATAATTCAAATTATGATTTGTGGATATTATTTCCAACTTGTAATTAAATCAAATTATGATTTAATTAAATTAAGTTTGATAAGTTATCAAACTAGTTAAGCACGTCATATGTTCCGATTAAGAAATTAGGATATTCTACATACCCATGAGCTTTGATCTTCCGAACATGGTTTTTGTGTTTAGTTTTGAGATTGAATTTTGGCACTTTACAACCTAGTCGGAGTATTCACATATCAATGTGTCTGATTAGTACAAGCTAAGTTACACTACTTGATCCAAGGGATCTATTAAGTCACGATCTAGCTCAACTTGTTGCATCTAAAGCCAAGTTATGTGCATGCATCGAAATGACAAGGTTCTAGATGAGTCCTAACCTGAGTTTTGACGATTGTCACAATCATGCTATTACGGAATCACGTCATTCGAACATCCATGAAATATCTGATATGGTTCAGATATATTACCAGGCTGATGTGTTTCAGACGGCCTACCAGACACAAACCGTGCACCCTCTTCCCCCTCCATCAGAATGGGAAATATCAGACCCTTTGGTTACAGTTTATTGCTAATGTAATTGAAGTTAGTTATGTTTGTAATTGATTTGCAGTGTGTAATGAAAAATACTATTATTGCCCTAATATTTTTTACATATTTGAAAGATAGAAAAAACATAATTTACAAGTACCATAGTAATACTAACAAACAAGCAAACATTACATATTAAAAAGATTAATAAGCGTTACAGAAGGGAAACTTAGTTGATGAAAATAAAGATTACAAATTGTACACAATGATTCCAATAAAGAAAATACAACTACATGTTAAATCTATCTTCAAGTGCATATTTTGGGTTTCAAGCTTCTTCTTCGATCGAAATAAGTTACTGATTATCACTGAATTATTGTCTTTTGCTTTGTCAACCCAACAGATAAACCCAGACTATGGTCCCTGAATATTTTAATTAAACACATGATGTATATTATGTAAATTAATACTAATTAAAAGAAAAATAATAAAAGGATAACCCACATACCTCATTAGGACAAGCGTAAGAAAGCCGTCCAGGGTTATTTCTAGTTGTTGATGTCCTTATAATACCCTCAGAGCCACAATCACAATATTTCATTTCTTTGGATTATGAGAAATGAATTTTTAGTATTAATTTTAACAAGGTAAAGAGTTTTGATACTTGAATTCCTTTATATAATGGAATTTACTAGGGTTATGATTTCTGACACTATTTCGGAAACACATTCCGAAGCCACATTCTGGAATTGATATTTCAGACCCTAATTTCGGAACAATAATTGTCCTAGATTCCTAACATATGAGTAGTCATTCCAAACAGTCTTAGTCATAGATTCCTGACATATGTATAGTTATTCCGAACAGAAAATGTCATAGATTCCTGACAATATTTCGAACCATCAATTTCGGACAATTGTTCCGAAGCCACGTTCCGGACTAGCTATTTTGGAGCCATGTTCTGGACATTGCTTTTGTACATAATTTTCATAGTGTAACACCCAGTTTCGAATCGCTTCATTATTTAGGGCTGCGGCCCGATCATCAGTTATCATAAGGCTTGGGATCTTGGGGAAGAAAGGATTTGGCCATTTTTGGATGAGGATGTGAAAGTATAAGTGATCCGAGTGTTCGATGGTGGTTCGGAGCCCAAGGGCATAATCTCAATTTGTTAACTCGGTCCTTTATAAATTTTGGGTTTGGTTTGGGGAGTTGTAAGGCTATGATGGGTTGCTAGAAGTGTAGGGATTTTCGTCACCTTTTTGTGGATATAAAGTTCGTCGGAAACGGACTTAGATCGAGGAATTTATGGCATTTGGAGTGAATAGGGTTTAAGAGGGAACCCTAGTAAGTGGGGTGTATTGATGCGGAGGTCAGTACGCTTGGCGTGCTGCTAAGGGTGGTGCGGGAGTGTGAGGGCTCGTACGTTGGGCGTACGAGGGTGAGTAAAAAAACCCCTAATTTTTGTGCTGTACCCTATATAAGCTTTATGATAGCCTCTTTTGATCATTTCTAAGCCAGCCTCCATACTCTAAAAACCCTAATTCGACCCTTATCCCATGTTTGGTGATCTTGAGCTATTGTGAGGTTTTATGGACCTAGAAGAATAAGGAGAAGCTTGAAGACTTGTTCTTTGAAAGAAAGCTTTGAGATACAACATTAGCATCTCCTTTTGGTGGCTTGGAAAGTATAAAATCTAAATCTTGCCTTTTCATTTCATGGATCGTCTTCTTAGTTCATTTTTGGTCATTTTGACCATTTTGGTTGATGAGTGGGAGTTAAACTTGTTTTGAAGCTTGTAAATTGTAGATCTGGATATATTATGGGTTCCTTAGGCATAAATGTGCAAACTTTATGGTGGTTTTGGGTTCCATGCATGTATTAAGTCAAGTATTAAGCTCCTTTGAGCTCTACAGTCCCATTTAGCCATGCATGTACATAAAGTTGGCAACTTTATGTGATTAATCACCTTAGGGAAGTCAGATTTGAGTTTAGATGCAAGTCTTAATGAATTAAGTGATAATTTGGAAAGATGGCCATGACTGGTGAGTACATCGGGCGTACAAGTATTTACACTACGCGTACAAGCCTTCCATGTTGTACACCGAGCGTACAGGTTGAGTACACCCCGTGTACTGGGCAAACTTGGGCTCATTCGTTTTGGGCTTCGGTTTTAGGCTTGGTTGTGTTAGGCAATCTGGATTTTTATGGGTGGGTTGTTGTGACTTGATGGACCTTCTTGGGTGAAGGCCCACGAAAGGTATTGGGCCCAATTTGAAAAATTGGGCCATGTTTGGGCCTTAGATGCTTATTTTGGATTTTAGGCCATTGTTCATCTAGTTGGGCCAAGATTGAGGAAGGGTAAAAAGGTCTTTTACCCTAATTGAACTCATAGTGTGAGTCAGGGGCTAGATGTTGATGGGTTGTGTGACATCCCCATTTTTCACGGCCAGAAAAAACTGATTTGTTTATGCTTTATTTTCAAATCAGAGTAACTTTTTAAAGAAAAATGTTATGGAATTTGTTCCCAGAAAACATGATAAATAAGTTATCAAAGCATTTCCGAAGAAATGTATTTTATTCATTTTAAAACTTTGGATGTCATCGTCAATACAGAAACATAAGCATAAACAGAACTTACATTTATTTACACTAGTGATCTACATCTCTTAAATCTATCGGTGTAGTGTAGCTTTATATCGACACCTGTAATACAAATAAACTGAGTGGGTCAGGTTGGGAAACCTGGTGAGTACATAGGGTTTTCAACCCACAATAATATAGTTATTATGTTTAAACATCAAACAATCAACCCAATTACCCATCCTCATTATCTTCTTTACTCTTAAGGATCTACCCTAAGAATCAGCTACTCTTTATTCATTCATTCCTAAGGATTATCCTAAGGAATAGGCACGAAGTCCATCGTTGCTAGGTTTTATATAACAGGCACTAAATCCATAGTTGTCAGGGTTCATCCAACGGGCGCTAAGTCAATAGTTGTCAAGGTTTATCTCATTTATCGATAGTATTATTTGCGGGCGTCCACCCGCAATACATGTCAATGGGTTTTTAGAGTACATCAGGTGAAGAAAATACATATACGGTTCAGATCTGAAGAAAAAAAAAGGTCTAGATCTGAAAAACAAAGTTTAAATCTTTCATCCAGCACAGACCTCAAGTAAACAGATAATATGCACACATATCACGTAATTTATTTAAAATACTTCATATTTATGTGTAAGATGAAAGTAACTATGCACTCACTTGATAAGGTCGTGATTCCAACTTGGACGGCGCTTCGCTTCGACGAAACCGGGAGGTTTTCTTGAAAACTGGGCTCTGCGGGGGAAAAGTTTCCGAATCGAAAAACTCTTTTTCCCAGATACTGCTAGCGCTCCGTGTCACACCCCCGAACCAGACGGCGGAAACATCCGGGGGCTTGTGTGACTAACAATTGAATTATCATTATAGTGAATATAAATGAAACATAACATCATCATCACCATGCATAATTTAATACAACTGCCATTGTTTACATCAAGTATAATCTTTTAGGTTACATGACCAAAACATTCACTGGATGATGTTTAACAGTACACAAAACACAATCCCATATTCTTGATGATTCTTCTGCCTAACGAGTCCCTGAGAATACAAGTTATTTTGAAAACGTCAACATATATTATGTTGGTGAGTTCATAAGCATGTTTGATTGAAAAGTTTTGTATAGTTCGTAAAGCACCAGAAAATCCGATATTTTCTGTAAAGTGGTTTGAAAATGATGTGTCAAATCAAGTATTAATGCATGTATGTTTACTGTTTTTGAAATGTATAAATAAACAAAAAATGTAATCCATATAGAAACCTTGTATTTGCTGTTGTAAGTGGAAGGTGATGTATAAATGTATTTATCCCAGAAAATCCGATATTTCCTGCATATATAAGTATCGTAATCATAAAATTTCCAAGACCGTGTATCGTTGTATGTATGTTTCTGGTATCGTCTAGATTTGTATAAATATACTGTAATCCTTGATGAAGTTAGTCTCTAAGTGAGCCGTTATAACCATGCATGATAATGACTAGGTCGCCCGTCTTGGTATTTTTCCAAATGCCGGTCTTGCTAAGGATGTTGTCGCCCTAGACTGGCCTAGTCTAGCTGTAGCGAACAACTAAGGCATGAGGGGTCACCCCGTATAGATCTATACACAAACTCCCGCTTTCCCTCCAGGAAACTCTGGTTATAAATACAAGCTACGATTGTACACTCAGAGGTGCCAACCGACAAGTCTCACTAGAATCTCAACCTCTAATACCATGTTTAATGTTTACGTGTATGTTGTACGTTATCGAATCCAAAGGTACATATATAAGTATACGAAGTTCAATAATTATGTAAAGATATAATTTCAATCTACTAAACATGTAAGTTTCAGTCCAAGGCCAATTAACATGTAAATGAATCACAAAGGCCCAATAACATGTAAGTGGGTAATTTGGGCCCAATAGACATGTAAATGGACCACAAAGGCCCAACAACATGTGACCCATAATTCAGGCCCAAATTAACATGTAAATGGGCCGCATGGCCCAATAAACATGACATGGAAAATATTGGGCTCAATACACACTTAATTGGGCTCTTAAGGCCCATTGGCTATGTAACATGAATATTTGGCCCAATAAAATTGTTATCGTTGTATTTCACCCATTTGTTATTGTATTGTTGCTTATTTTTGTTCGAAGTTTACCAAGTTCATTATAAAAAGTCTCCTTTTTGTAAAACAACATTTTTGGTCCAAAAAGCCTCAAATTTTCAATTAAGGCCCAAAGTTAATAAAAATAACACTTTTGTCCCCATTTTGCTCAAAACTTGTATTTATAGCTAGTTTTGGTAAAAATAACATTTCTAACCCATTTTTGTCAAAAATATCATTTTTGGCTTATTTTTGTGAAAATACACATTTTTATGGTTTTTGACTTTTCTGACCCGGTTGTTGGAAAATTTGTAGAAAAATCATCGTAAGTCGAAATTTGGATCCGTAAACTCTGGAAGCTTGGAAATTTTTTCTACTTTGTTCATAATTTTTCTCATAATGTTTAATGGTATCTAACAAGTGTGAAATTGTTCACCTTCATAGGCTGGTCCGAAATTATTTCAAATATGATAGGCAGGTTTGTAAAATTCGCCAAAAATTGTAGAAATATCGTATGAAAATGTGAGAGTAGTCATTTTAAAGGTATAAACCTGAACTTCGTTCATGTAAAACAGTTTTAAAAAATATTATCATTAAGGTGGTCAAAACAGTTCGAGATTGGACCAAAATGTTTCTGTCAAGGGCTGATTTTTGAGTTTAGTTTATAGATCTTTGAACCCAACACTCATTTTTGCTATTTTAAGTGTATAAATCCCAGATCTACAAGTTTACATGTATTATATGTCATAATACATACTTTTCTCAAAATTTACATGTAGATCCAAGTGATAAACTTCATATTCTTAGCATATTTCTAGATTTATGAAGAAAATAACACATAATCACTAAATCAACTAAGAAATCACACAAGACATGCACATAACACATAGATCTACACATTTTACTTGTATTATCCCCCAAAAATCATGTAAAAACCGAAAACAAGGGGGTATGAACTCACCTTGGGGTGATGGATCGGTTTTGATGAAGGGATATGAGAAGATGATGTTGTTTTCGGCCTTAGCAAGCTTTCCTTGTGTGGTTTTCGAGTTTAGAAGGTTTCTAAGAGTATGATCACAAACAAGTGTTTAGAAGGAGTGTTCTAACACAAAAATGAAGTTTTTTAGCTTGAATGTGTGATGACTTACCCAAGATTGATGATCTTTAGTGAAGATCTTCTTGAAGCACCTAGAGATCTCGAAAATTTGGATGGAAGGAAGGAGGATGTTCTTGAGTGTTTTGAGAGAGTTTTCTTGAAAGATTGTTGAGAGAATGAGGGTGGTGTGAGGTGTTTTGGCCGAGAATAAGAAGAAGAAAGGAGAGAGGGAGTGAAGTGATGTGCATGGAGATCCTCCATGCAATAAAGAGGTGGCAAGCTCTCATAATTCCTCTAATTTCCCTTTATTTTTCTTTTCTTTTCCTCATTGGGCCGAGAATTGGGCTTGAGATGATTGAAATTGAATTAGTTTAGCCCACTCTTGGCTTTGCTCGATTTTGTGAAGCTCAATAAATATGTTTCGGCCCATTGGGCCCTTAAGGGTATTTACGGCCCAATTTGACATAAAAGAATGGATTTATAGCCTATTAGGGTTAATTGGATTAGTTATGGCCCAATAAGCCCCATTAGGGTTAGAATGAATCATTCTAGGCCCTAATGGTCCAAAATGTTATAGATTTGTGAATTGGGTCCAATAAGAGAGTCCTAGTCCATAAAGAACTGGAACCGGGATTTCTAAGGTTTCCAACCCTTAGTTGAACATATGAGATGTATTTGAACGAGAATAGAGTATAGTATTCACTTAGAGTACAGGCTTTTACAATGGATGATGTTTACATGGGAATAGAATTTCCTAGCAAAATGCCAGTTGTGACATCATCCCCCCGTTAGAGGGAATTTCGTCCCGAAATTATTTCGAAAGATAGGTTCATGAATGAGAGAATAGGTGAGGGTACTTCTGCTTCATCTGGTCTTCGTGTTCCCATGTGAATTCCAGTCCATGCTTGGCGTTCCATCAAACCTTCATAATCGGAATGCGGCTTTGTTTTGTATGCTTTACTTCCCTATCCAATACCTTGACTGGTTCTTCGACGAACAGGAGATTCTCGTTTATCTCGATCTCTTCCAAAGGGAATGATAGGAGTCTCATCTAATAGGCACCTTTTCAGATTCGAGACGCGGAACACGGGGTGTACGTTGCTGAGTTTGGCAGGTAGCTGCAGCCTATAAGCCATTGGACCAATCCGGGCAAGAATCTCGAACGGTCCAATGTATCACGGGTTCAATTTTCCTCGTTTCCCATAGCGAATCATTCCCTTCCAAGGAGAGTCCTTTAATAACACGCGATCTCCGAATTGAAATGGCTTACGCCGCTTGTCAGCATAGCTCTTCTGTCGGTCTCGCGATGCTTGAAGTCGAGCTTTGATTTGGATTATCTTCTCTGTCGTTTCGCGAATGGTTTCTGGTCCCGTGAGAGTACTGGCGAGTGATCTGCACTTTCGACCATAAAGAGCCTCGAAAGGAGCAACCTTGATGCTCGTGCGATAGCTGTTATTGTATGAGAATTCAATCAAGGGCAACCGAGTATCCCATGACTTGTTGAATTCAAACACTCAGGCTCGGAGCATAACTTCGAGTGGTTGAATGGTCCGTTCGCTTTTGCTATTGGTTTGAAGGTGGTAAGCAACGCTCATATCTATCTATGTTCCCATAGCCTTCTGAAGTGACTGTCAAAGTCTTAAAGTAATTTCGTTATCCCGATCCGAGATAATAGATATGGATATTTCGTGAAGTCTCATGATCTCTTTGATATAGATCCATGTTAATCTTTCCGTCTTGTTTGATTTCTGTATTAGCAGGAAATGGGCAGATTGGGTAAACCTATCGACGATCACCTGGATAGCGCCCAACTCAACTCTTATAACAATAAGCTTCGTCTTTCGACTTCGAGAGTTCTATCCATCCATGAAGTGCTTCCTCCGTGATATTCTCCGACTTTGATGCTTTCAAGGCCGGTCGTAGATGTTGACAGTATTTTGTTCTTGCTTCGTGAGCAGATGAGTATGTTATCGATGAAAATAATTAAAAAGGCTGACTAGGAATGGTTAGGAGAACTCGGTTCGTACGGTCCATGAATACCGTGGGGTCATTCGTTAGACCGAAGGGTATCACAATGAATTTGAAATGGTCGTATCGAGTTCGAAAGGTAGTTTTTGGAATGTCCTCTTCTCGGACTCGAAGCTGATGATAACAGAATCTTAGATCTATTTGGAGAAATAACTAGCTCCTTAAAGCTGGTCAAATAGGACGTCAATCCAAGGAAGTGGGTATCGGTTTTTGATAGTGAGCTTATTCAATTCCCAAAAATCGCTGCACATTCTGAAGGATCCGTCTTCTTGACGAACAAGACCGGAGCTTCCCAGGGTGAGAAGCTTGGTCCGATGGATCCTTTGCTCAAAAATTTTCTTAATTAACTGGATAAGTTTTGAATTTCGGCGGGAGTCAACCTATAGGGTGAATTGGCAATTGATGTGGTTCCCGGTATGAGGTCGATTCGAAATTCAACCTGTCTCTCTAGGGTATTCCCAGGAGTTCTTCGGGAAATACATCCGGAAAATCGCATGCTACTAGAATACCTTGTATGCTTACTTCTTCCTTGGTCTTGTCCACAACATGAGTGAGGAAAACGTAGTTCTTCTGGTGCAGGCACTTCTGTGCCTTGATGCACGAGATAGGACGAGGATTGGTGCCAGGTTTATCACCATAGATTATTAGAGTTTCGTGATTAGGGAGGTGAAGGCAAACGACTTTCTCATGACACATAGTATCAGCATGGTGGGGGCTTAACCCAACCATGCCGATTATCACATTAAAACTCCTAATATTTACTGGTATTAAATCTATTTGAAATGAATGGTGGTTTAGTGTTAAGGTGTACTCTACATAAATATCTTTGGTTGATTCGGTTTTTCCCATTAGCCATCTCCACCATGAAGGCTTCGTTTAGCTTCTGGGATTGTTGTTTTAGTAAGTGTTCGAATTTGTTACTAACGAAGCTGCGCTCAGCTCCACTATCAAGTGAGATGCAAGAGAAAGAGTTGTTAAGTGGGAACATACCAGTAACAACCGTCGGGACTTGAATTGCTTCACCTTGACCTAGGGTTAGGACCCTTCCTGATCCTCCTGCCCCTTGATTGTTAGCCTTGGGACAATTACGTCGGAAATGGCCGGTTCCTCCACACCCATAGCAGGTGTGACTGGCCCCAACGTTGATGTTGTTGTTACGGCCGTTGCGATTTATTTTGTTGTTTGGCTGTTGATTCTGTCGTGGATAAGTTCTACAGTATTTGGCGGTGTGACTCTTTCAGTTGCATCTATTACAATACGGCTCCCGGCAGGCTCCCTTATGATGGAAATTGCACTGGTTGCATTTTGGAAGGCTTTCAGCATATGGTCTCGCTGATGTTGATGTAGTAGGGGTCATGGTCGCATGAACAGCAACAACATGTTGCTTCTTCGAGAACCCTTTAGTTGGCTGCCCCTTTCTCTTACTTCCTGACTTTCGCTTCCTGCTCTTAAGCTTGGGGTTTGGAGCGCTTTGATAAGCTGTCACTTGTTGGTTTCCGTGCTAGTTCCTTCGGCTGGAGTTGTTGATACTATTCCTACCCATATTGGTGTTGTTTGCGTTGAGTTGTGCCATAGCAGCGGTTACTGCCGCTGTTATAGCAGCTTGTAATGTAGCAGAGTCCATCTACAGGAACGGTGTCTTGCGGGTGTGCTTGTTATTTCTGTGGGATGACATTTTCCTGCTGCATGTTGATAAGCCAGATCGTAAGTAATGATCGTCATTCCTGGTTGTACTCTATAAATTTCGCGTCTTGTCGTATGATTCTCATTTTTTCCATCTATATCCCTATGATGTATTTACAGTAGTAGTACACGAAAGATAGCACATAATTGTTTCATTGGTAAGTACCGTCTTAGTACACGAAAGAGAGTCATATCGGATAGTAGGGGGTAAAAGAAAAGGTTGATCCTAATCGTGGCGGAAAGTGTATGGTGGTGGTGCTGATAAAGTGGATGTTTCCCCGGATACGAGCTACTTGTCGCTCGGTATCTCGTAGTCGTACCTCCCAACTAACTATCTTGCTTGGGAGTCCCCGATCACTCCCCGTGTTTGTCTCTCAGCTCTTTCCGTAGTAGTCCGCATTTCGTCCATTTGATTGGTGGTGTTCTGAGCTCGGTTGCCAATGTCTCAGGTGTGTCGGGCCATGCCTGGGAGGGCCCGGTCAGTTGGTCCTCTACGGCTAAGATCGAAAAGACCTCAGTTTATACCGTAGGGCGGTCGTATCCTCTGCTCATGACTCCATCCCCTAACATTGTGTATCCATGGGGCGTGGGGCCATCGAGGCCCTTACGATAAGCAGGTACTCTGGCCATGTATGGAAGATTGATGACTTTGGACTCTGTATCCGAGTCATCATCGTCATTGCCCTCGAGCTCTTCCTCTTCGAGGTTTACTACTAGCTCGGTGGGTTCATCCGTAAGTTATACTTCATGTTCCTCCTCCGGTTCTTCCTTTGAGTCTTCTTCTGGGTCAAGCCACCCGGTATTCCCCTAACTAGGGAGATAGGGGTCTCCTGGCTAATGATGCCCGTCCATAGTGTATTGCACAAAGGGGTATAAATACTAGAAACAAATAGCACACCAAATACTCCTATAGTATTTTAATTTTGTTTAGGTTTGGTTCTATAAGCTCTTTGGATAATTAAATGGTAAGTTTTTGATTCATTGCCCATCACGATTACTCCCGAACACATGCTGGTCGTATTCTGAATGAATGTAGTTGATTAGGTTACATTCACCCCCAATACGACTACATAACTGCCCGGGTTTAATCATGATGTTCAAATCCTCCAAAGACTTTTACTGTTCTTGTTGTGTTATTACTCTAAAATGCACACATAAGTATGTATTTTAATTATTATGTTCAGAGTAGTTTAGTCCCATTGCATTTATAGTTGCATATCATGTATGATTAGATATGCTAGTTCACTATAAACAATGCTCTGATACCAATCTGTTACACCCCCGAACCAGACGGCGGAAACATCCGGGGGCTCGTGTGACTAACAATTGAATTATCATTACAGTGAATATAAATTAAACATAACATCATCATCACCATGCATAATTTAATACAACTGCCATTGTTTACATCAAGTATAATCTTTTAAGTTACATGACCAAAACATTCACTAGATGATGTTTAACAGTACACAAAACACAATCCCATATTCTTGATGATTCTTCTGCCTAACGAGTCCCTGAGAATACAAGTTATTTTGAAAACGTCAACATATATTATGTTGGTAAGTTCATAAGCATGTTTGATTGAAAAGTTTTGTATAGTTCGTAAAGCACCAGAAAATCTGATATTTTCTGTAAAGTGGTTTGAAAATGATGTGTCAAATCAAGTATTAATGCATGTGTGTTTACTGTTTTTGAAATGTATAAATAAACAAAAATGTAATCCAGATAGAAACCCTGTATTTTCTGTTGTAAGTGGAAGGTGATGTATAAATGCATTTATCCCAGAAAATCCGATATTTTCTGCATATAAAAGTATCGTAATCATAAAATTTCCAAGACCGTGTATCGTTGTATGTATGTTTTTGGTATCGTCTAGATTTTTATAAATATACCGTAATCCTTGATGAAGTTAGTCTCTAAGTGAGCCGTTATAACCATGCATGATAATGACTAGGTCGTCCGACTTGGTATTTTTCCAAATGCCGGTCTTGCTAAGGATGTTGTCGCCTTAGACTGGCCTAGTCTAGCTGTAGCGAACAGCTAAGGCGTGCGGGGTCACCCCGTATATATCTATACACAAACTTCCGCTTTCCCTCCAGGAGACTCTGGTTATAAATACAGGGTACGATTGTACACTCAGAGGTGCCAACCGACAAGTCTCACTAGAATCTCAACCTCTAATACCATGTTTAATGTTTACGTGTATGTTGTATGTTATCGAATCCAAAGGTACATATATAAGTATACGAAGTTCAATAATTATGTAAAGATATAATTTCAATCTACTAAACATGTAAGTTTCAGTCCAAGGCCAATTAACATGTAAATGAATCACAAAGGCCCAATAACATGTAAGTGGGTAATTTGGGCCCAATAGACATGTAAATGGACCACGAATGCCCAACAACATGTGACCCATAATTCAGGCCCAAATTAACATGTAAATGGGTCGCATGGCCCAATAAACATGACATGGAAAATATTGGGCTCAATACACACTTAATTGGGCTCTTAAGGCCCATTGGCTATGTAACATGAATATTTGGCCCAATAAAATTGTTATCTATGTATTTCACCCATTTGTTATTGTATTGTTGCTTATTTTTGTTCGAAGTTTACCAAGTTCATTATAAAAAGTCTCCTTTTTGTAAAACAACATTTTTGGTCCAAAAAGCCTCAAATTTTCAATTAAGGCCCAAAGTTAATAAAAATAACACTTTTGTCCCCATTTTGCTCAAAACTTGTATTTATAGCTAGTTTTGGTAAAAATAACATTTCTAACCCTTTTTTGTCAAAAATATCATTTTTGGCTTGATTTTTGTGAAAATACACATTTTTATGGTTTTTGACTTTTCTGACCCGGTTGTTGGAAAATTTGTTGAAGAATCATCGTAAGTCGAAATTTGGATCCGTAAACTCTGGAAGTTTGGAAATTTTCTCTACTTTGTGCATAATTTTTCTCATAATGTTTAATGGTATATAACAAGTGTGAAATATTTCACCTTCATAGGCCGGTCCGAAATTATCTCAAATATGATAGGCAGTTTTGTAAAATTCGCCAAAAATTGTAGAAATATCGTATGAAAACATGAGAGTGGTCATTTTAAGGTATAAACCTGAACTTCGTTCACGTAAAACAGTTTTGAAAAATATTATCATTAAGGTGGTCAAAACACTTCGAGATTGGACCAAAACGTTTCTGTCAAGGGCTGATTTTTTAGTTTAGTTTATAGATCTTTGAACCCAACACTCATTTTTGCTATTTTAAGTGTATAAATCCCATATCTACAAGTTTACATGTATTATATGTCATAACACATACTTTTCTCAAAGTTTTCATGTAGATCCAAGTGATAAACTTCATATTCTTAGCATATTTCTAGATTTATGAAGAAAATAACACATAATCACTAAATCAACTAAGAAATCACACAAGACATGCACATAACACATAGATCTACACATTTTACTTGTATTCTCCCCCAAAAATCATGTAAAAACCGAAAACAAGGGGGTATGAACTCACCTTGGGGTGATGGATCAGTTTTGATGAAGGGATATGAGAAGATGATGTTGTTTTCGGCCTTAGCAAGCTTTCCTTGTGTGGTTTTTGAGTTTAGAAGGTTTATAAGAGTATGATCACAAACAAGTGTTTAGAAGGAGTGTTCTAACACAAAAATGAAGTTGTTTAGCTTGAATGTGTGATGACTTACACAAGATTGATGATCTTTAGTGAAGATCTTCTTGAAGCACCTAGAGATCTCGAAAATTTGGATGGAAGGAAGGAGGATGTTCTTGAGTTTTTGAGAGAGTTTTCTTGAAAGATTTTTGAAAGAATGAGGGTGGTGTGAGGTGTTTTGGCCGAGAATAAGAAGAAGAGAGGAGAGAGGGAGTGAGGTGATGTGCATGGAGATCCTCCATGCAATAAAGAGGTGGCAAGCTCTCATAATTCCTCTAATTTCCCTTTATTTTTCTTTTCTTTTCCTCATTGGGCCGAGAATTGGGCTTGAGATGATTGAAATTGAATTAGTTTGGCCCACTCTTGGCTTTTCTCGATTTTGTGAATCCTAATAAATATGTTTCGGCCCATTGGGCCCTTAAGTGTATTTACGGCCCAATTTGACATAAAAGAAGGGATTTATAGCCTATTAGGGTTAATTGGATTAGTTATGGCCCAATAAGGCCCATTAGGGTTAGAATGAATCATTCTAGGTCCAAAATGTTATAGATTTGTGAATTGGGTCCAATAAGAGAGTCCTAGTCCATAAAGAACTGGAACCGGGATTTCTAAGGTTTCCAACCCTTAGTTGAACATATGAGATGTATTTGAACAAGAATAGAGTATAGTATTCACTTAGAGTACTGGCTTTTACAATGGATGATGTTTACATGGGAATAGAATTTCCTAGCAAAATGCCAGTTGTGACACTCCAGGGCTTTCTTCAAGTGCTAAGGAAGTTTCCTAGGCTTTTGGGGGTGTATTGGGAGGTTTAGAGAGTGAGTAGAGAGAAGAAGAAGTGGATTTTGGTATGAAAAATGAAGGAAATCTCGGGTGGTATTTATAGGATGGAAAAGGGGTGAACTCGTCGAGTTTCTGGCCAAACTCGTCGAGTTTCTGGCCCCCAACTCATCGAGTTGGTGCCACGTTTTGTCATCTGGTGGGGAGAAAGCAATGGCTCAGATTGCGCCACGTCATCCACTTCGCTGCAGCACCCTTCCGACTTCTAAACCTCGTACCTTTTGCATACGTGCTCCGTTTTCGATGTTCTTTATATCCACGCGTAGGTATTGATAAGATCTACAACTCTCCTTTTGACTCCATCGGCTAATTCTCGACCCATTAAAATTTAACAGTATAAGAAAATTACACTGTTTAACGACTATGTAAAATTCATAACTTCTACATACGGGCTCCGTTTTCGACTGTCTTTTTATCGTTGAACTCCTATTAATGAGATATTCAATTCTCATTTAGGTTGTGTCGGCTAAAAATCGCTCGATATAAAATTCGAACTCCGGGCTGCACATTGCTATGCCAAATCTTAGAAAAATTATAACTTCCTCATACGAAGTCAGATTTGGACGTTCTTTTTATGCACGCTCTCGGTTTAACGTATACTACGGCTTTCGTTTAGATTGGTAAGGCTAAAAAGCACTTTTTCGTAAACTCACTTTTTACGTCATACAACGTCGTGTCGGTTTTGTCGCGAAACTTCGACAGGTCATAACTTCTTCGTTATAACTCGGATTTCGGCGTTCTTTATATCTTCGGAATCCTTGTCACAACCACTACAACTTTCTTCATAGATATCGGGTTTATATATATTTTTATTTTTGGCACTTATTTTCATTCTTAATTTATTATATCTTATAATTAAGTATAATGTACATAAAATCACATAATTCACATAATATTCAAGTAATTCCTCTTTATTACTTAAAAATTAGTTTCAATTATTGACCCTAAATACTACATCATCATATTAATGCTTAGCCTAGAAACGCGGGCGTTACAATTCTCTCCCCATTAGGATGATTCTGTCACACACCCGAACCAGACGGCGGAAACGTCCGGGGGTTGGGTGACTTCATCTTGTAATATCATTACAATGAATATAAATGAAACATGACAAACACCATCATCATACATACCAAATACAACCATCATTGTTTACATCAAGTATTGTATTAAATATTACATGCCCAAATAGTTAATGTATGATGATACAAAATATGAAATTTCCATATGTTCCTGTCGACCTTTCTGCTTTACGATTTCCTGAGAATACAAGTTAATTTGAAAATGTCCACACATATAATGTTGGTGAGTTCATAAGCATGTTTGAGTAAAATGTTTTGTATTTCTTTGTAAACACCAGAAAATCCGATATTTTCTGAAAAACGATTTGAAATCTTTGTGTCCGATCTTGTATTAATGCATGTGTGTTAACCTTTGAAAATGTATAAAGTGAATGGTCGCAGACAATCCGATATTGTCTGTTTATAAAACGTTGTGGTCTCATCAGTGTAAGTTTCCGTGTTACCAAACTGTAAATGTATTCCGTAAATTTTATAATGGAGTAAAATTTCTTTGTGAGTCGTTATAACCATACTTGATAATGACTGATCCGCCCGTCATGATGTTTTTCAGACGCCGACTTGTTTAAGGTAAGGTTTGTCACCCTAGATTGGCCTAGTCTAACTGTAGCGAACAGCTCAGGTGTGGGGTGTCAACCCCGTATAGATCTATACACAAATTCTCGCTCTTCCTCCAGAAGACTCTGGTTATAACTACAGACTACGGTTGTATACTCGATAGGTGTCAAACGAAGAGTCTCAAAATATCTTTAACGGTATTTAGGCGAATATTGAATCGCACAATGTATATTGTTTTCGTGTAAGTTTTAAGTTTACAAAGCCAAACAAGTATATACGTGAATGAATGAAGTCAACAAGCATGTAGATGGACCACGAAGGTCCAATAAACACGTAAGGTATATTCCAGGCCCAATAAACATGTAAAAGGACAACTAAGGCCCATTAAACATGTAAATTTTATTCCAGGCCCAACAAGCATGTAAATTGACAACTAAGGCCCAATAAACATGTAATGTATATTCTAGTCCCAACAAGCATGTAAATTGACCACTAAGGCCCAATAAACATGTATTGTATATTCCAGGCCCAATTAGATGTGTAATTGACGTAATTAATCTGTTTGTTGTTACGTTGGTTGATTAAGCGTAATTGTTCACCAAAACAACATAAAAGGCCCACTTTTTGTAAAAAGACGTTTTTGGTCCTTAAAACCGAAAATTTACAATTTAAGCACATTTTTGGTAAAAATGACACTTTAGGTCCTTTAAAACCAAAAGTTTACATTTAAGGGCTTGATTCGAGTAAAATAACATTTTTTAACCCTACTTTTGTCAAAAATATCATTTTCGGCCCAAAAGCATAGAATTTATTCCTTTTTGGCCCAAGTTTGATAAAATTATCATTTTCAGCCCTTATAACCGAATAATAACATTTTTGGCTCAACTTTGTTTAAAATGACACTTAAGCCCACAAAAGTCCAAAATTTTAAAATTTTAGCCCAAAAACCGTGAAAGCCCAATATTAGGCCCATTTGTGAAAGTTTACACTTTTAGCCCTTCTAAAATCATAAATAACATAAAGATCCATATTTATTCAAATAAATCTTTTCAAAACCGTGAGTTATGTATAATAACATCACTTTTTGATTTTTTTGTCATTTTTGGCCCTCTTATGCGATTTTCTTATTTTTAAACAACCTTTTAATGTTTTAAACCTTTTCTTTGCATAATAAGTTGTATCAAGTGTTATGTGCCACAAATATCATCATATTTTAGCATATTTTCGAGTTCATGAAGTTTATAACACATAATCACACTTATATCATGAAAAACACACAAAATCATACATATACACATGGATCTACACAAAACAACTTGTATTCTCCCCCAAAACATAGTAAAAACCGAAAATAGGGGGTATGAACTCACTTTGGGGTGTTGGATTCGGTTTTGGAGAAGAAAATAGAGAAATTTCGGCCCTAGCAAGCTTTCTTGAGTAGATCTTGAGCTTGTGAGGTTTCTAAGGAACATAGATCATGAAATGGAATGTAAGAGAAGTAAGTTCAACATGAATATGAAGTTAAACACCTTTATGAGAAAGTAGCTTACCAAAAATTAATGGATTTTAATGAAGAGTTCTTGATGCACTCATACAAACTCATGAAAATTTGAGAGAAAAAGGAAGGTATTTCTTGTGCTTAGAGAGTGTTTGAAGAGATTTAAAGTGAAGAGAGGTGGTGATGAGTCTTGGCCGAGAATAAGAAGGAGAGGAAGAGAGTGACAAGATGTTGCATGGAGATATGGGAATACATGGTTGTATGGTGTGTAATGTGCTCAGATATCCATTAAACAATAATTAGGTGGCAACACCCTAATTATCCTCTTATTTATCCCCTTTTTGTATAATAAGACCGAGAATGGAGTAAGGGTGAGGAGAAAAGAATTGTTTGGACCATTTTTGAATGTATTCGAAATTTATAAGCCCAATATGAATGTTTTTGGCCCATTGGGCCTATATAAGGGTTTACGGCCCAAAAATGTTAAAGGAATTTGTTTACGGCCCAATAAAGCCCAAGAAACCAAGTGAGACATTTTAGGCTCAAGATGGCCCAAATGCTATAGTTTGATGAATGTAGGTCCAATTAGAGCCTAAATGGAGTTCCTTGGCCCAACATACCCAACTTGAAAGTTTATTGGCCCAATAGGCCCAATAAAAGTATCCTGACCCATTATGAGTTTGAACCGGGATATTAGTGTTTCAAACCCACAGTTGAGTATATGAGATGTACTGAATTTGGTTTTGAACTTCCTGAGTCAGTTTTGATTCAAATGGTTGTTTTTTGGAATGAGAATTAGTATATAACATCAACTTAGATTACAAGTTACACAAAAGTTGAGTACATGATGATAGAATTTCCTAGCCAAAAATGCTAGTTGTGACATCATTCCCCCGTTAGAGGGAATTTCGTCCTGAAATTCTTTTGAAATATAGAACTATGAACGAGAGAATAGGTGAGGGTATTTTAGCTTCATCTGGTCTTCACGATCCCATGTGAATTCCGGTCCATGCTTAGCGTTCCATCGAACTTTCACAATCGGAATGTGACTTTGTTTTGTACGCTTCACTTCTCTATCCATTATCTCAACCGGCTCTTCAAGGAATAGGAGGTTTTCATTTACTTTGATCTCATCCATGGGAATGACTAGGGTTTCATATGAAAGGCACTTTTTCAGGTTCGAGACGTGGAACACGGGGTGTACATTGCTGAGCTCCACAGGTAGCTGCAGCTTATATGCCACTGGACCAATCCAGGCAAGAATCTCGAATGGCCCGGTGTATCGCGGATTTAGTTTTCCTCGTTTCCCAAAACGGAGCATCCCTTTCCAGGGAGAGACCTTCAATAGCACCCGATCTCCGACATGGAATTCCAGAGGCTTTCGCCATTTATCAGCATAGCTCTTTTGTCGGTCACGCGATGTTTGAAGTCGTGCCTTGATTTGGATTATTTTCTCCTTCGTTTCCCAAGTGATCTTGGGTCCCGTGAGAGTGCTGTTTGGTGTTCGCCCTCTTGCCAACTGGGTGTCACCCACCTCAGCCCAACAAAGAGGTGCGCGGCACTTTCTGCCATACAATGCCTCGAAAGGAGCAACCTTAATGATCGTGTGATAGTTGTTATTGTACGAGAACTCAATTAAGGGCAAGTGGGTATCCCATGATTTGCCATAATTGATCACACAGTCTCGGAGCATATCTTCAAGCGTTTTAATGGTTCGCTCACTTTGGCCGTCAGTTTGAGGGTGGTAGGCAGTGCTCATGTCTAGTTATGTTCCCATAGCTTTCTGGAGCGAATGCCAAAATCTTGAAGTAAATCTACTATCCCGATCCGAGATAATAGATACTGGTACCCCATGAAGTCTCACGATCTCTTTTATATAGATTCGTGTTAATATTTCCATCTTGTATGATTCCATTATTGGCAGGAAATGGGTAGATTCGGTTAACCTATCGACAATCACCCAGATAGCATCCAATCCGTCCGTTGTCTTAGGCAATTTGGTTATGAAATCCATGGTAATCCTTTCCCATTTCCACTCGGGAATTTCAGGTTGTTTTAACAACCCTGAGGGCTTCTGATACTCCACTTTCACTTTGGCACAAGTGAGACACTTGCCCACGTAAGTGGCAATTTCTGCCTTCATATTTGGCCACCAATAATATTGCTTGATGTCGTGGACGGAATACCGCGTTTTATGAGCTTTGTTCATGACTATCTCTTTGAATCCCCCAAATTTTGGGACCCAGATTCTATTCATGAAATAGTAAGCTCTGCCCTATTTGGCTTCAAGATTTTTATCCATCCCACACAACGATTCATTTGCGGCATTCTTCGGCTTCAATGCCTCTGATTGAGCTCTCTTGATTTGTGAGGTTAGGTGGGATTGGAGGGTTATCGATAATGTTTTCACCCTTCGTCCTGAGTATTCTTTCCTGCTCAGGGAATCGGCTACCATGTTAGCCTTGAATGGGTGGTATTTGATCTCACATTCATAATCATTTAGTAGTTTCACCCACCTTCGCTGCCTCATGTTCAGCTCCTTTTGATTTAGAATGTGATGGAGGCTTTTGTGATCCGTGAAGATGGTGCACTTTGTACCGTAGAGGTAGTGCCTCCAAATCTTTAGGGCGAAGACCATGGCTCCCAGTTCGAGATCATGGGTGGTGTAATTCACTTCATGTGTCTTCAATTTCTTGGACGCGTAAGCTATTACCTTTCCATGCTGCATGAGGACACAGCCTAACCCTTGGTTCGAAGCATCGCAATATACTACGAAGTCTTCGGTTCCCTGTGGTAAGGATAGCACTGGAGCACTACAGAGGGCTTGCTTCAAGGTTTGGAAGGCAGCTTCTTGCTTGACCGTCCAGTTGAAGGGTATGCCTTTTTGTGTTAGAGCGGTGAGGGGCTTGGCTATCTTGGAGAAATTCTGAATAAACCTTCGGTAGTAGCCAGCGAGACCCAAGAATTGTCGAATTTTTGTTGGTGTTTTCGGAATCGCCCAGCCTTCAATGGCCTTGATCTTAGAAGGATCCACATGAATTCCCTCCTCACTGACTACATGACCCAGGAAGTTTACGCTGCGAATCCAGAACTCGCATTTGGAGAGTTTCTCATATAGCCTTTCAGCTCTTAGAGTTTCCAAGATTTGACGGAGATGTTAACCATGCTCCTCCTTGCTTCGAGAGTATATGAGTATGTCATCGATGAATACGATTACGAAATTATCGAGGAATGGGCGGCAGACTCGATTCATGAGGTCCATAAATGTTGCGGGGGCATTTGTCAGACCGAAGGGCATAACAACGAATTCATAATGGCCGTATCGAGTTCGAAAAGCTGTTTTTGGAATATCCTCTTCTCGGACTCGAAGTTGATGATAACCGGATCTTAGATCTATTTTGGAGAAATAACTAGCTCCTTGGAGCTGGTCAAATAGATCATCAATCCGAGGGAGTAGATATCGATTTTTGACAGTGAGTTTGTTCAACTCCCGATAGTCAATGCACATTCTGAAGGATCTGTCCTTTTTCTTGACAAATAAGACCAGAGCTCCCCAAGGTGAGAAGCTTGGCCTGATGAATCCTTTGCTCAGAAGTTCGCTTAATTGACTGGATAACTCCTGCATTTCGGCGGGAGCTAACCTGTAGGGTGATTTGGCAATTGATGTGGCTCCCGGTATTAGGTCGATTCAAAATTCAACTTGTCTTTCTGGGGGTATTCCCGGAAGATCTTCGAGAAATACATCCAGGAAGTCGCATGCCACTGGGATGTCTTTAATATTTACTTCTTTTTTGGCTTTATCCACAACATGAGCGAGGAAGGCATTGTTTTTCTTGTGCATGCACTTTTGTGCCTTGATGCACGAGATAAGACGAAGATTGGCGCCAGGTTTATCACCATAGATTATTAGGGTTTCGTGATTGGGGAGGTGAAGGCGAACGACCTTCTTGTGGCACATTATATCAGCACGATGGGGGCTTAACCAATCCATGCCGATTATCACATCAAAACTCCTAATATTTATTGGCATCAAATCTATTTGAAATGAATGGTTGTTTAGTGTTAATGTGCATCCTATGTAAACATATTTGGTTGTTTCGGTTTTCCCATTATCCATCTCCACCGCGAAGGCTTCGCTTAGCTTCTGGGGTTTTTGGTTTAGTAAGTGTTTGAATTTGTTACTAACGAAGCTCCGCTCAGCCCCACTATCGAATAAAATGCATGCGTAAGTGTTGTTAAGTGGGAACGTACCAGTAACAATCGTCGGGTCTTGGACTGCCTCACCTTGACCCAAAGTCAGGACCCTTCCTGATCCTCCTGCTCCTTGGTTGTTGGCTTTGGGGAAATTGCATCTGAAATGGCCAGTTCCTCCACATCCATAACAAGTGTGACTATCCCCAGCGTTATTGTTGTTGTTACTGTTGTTGCGATTGTTGTTGTTGTTGTTGTTGTTTGGCTGTTGGTTCCGTTGGGGTTGAGATCTGCAGTATCGAGCGGTATGGCCCTTACGGATGCAGTTAGCACACTGCATATCTGTGCATTCTCCATGATGATGGTAATTACATTTGTTGCACTTCGGTAGGTTTCCCGAGTAGGTTTTGGTGGTGGTTTGCACAGATGAGGCTGGAGCATGTGGTGCTGAGGCAACCTGAGCAGTAGCAGCATGGACTGCTACAGTTTGTTTCTTTTTCGATGACTCTTGGTTTTAACGTCCTTTTCGTTTGTTGTCCTTGTTTTTCTTGTTATCTCCTTCCTTTTTGGTCTCGGTCTCAGCGGTTTTGTCTCATTTCTTGTTGCCATGATCGTACAACTTCTTGGCTAGTCTTTTAACACTGTCATACGTCTAAGGGTTTGCTGTTATTACGTTTCCTTGGATTGGAGAGGTTAATCCCCAAATGAATCTTTCAATCTTCTTTCCTTCAGACGTGATCATGCATGAACATAGGAGTGACAATTTGCTAAACCTCGAGATGTAAGCATCGATGTCTGAGTTCTGAACTGTGAGATTCCACAGTTCCTGCTCCATTTTCCAGATCTCCCCTCTTGGACAGTACTCCGCCATTAACATTTCCTTAAGCTCCTCCCATGGCCTAGCATTCGCCACTGGGAGTGTCATGGCCTCCACATGACCATTCCACCAGGAGAGCGTTTGGTCAACAAATGTGCAAGCTGCAAATTCACTTTGCATTCCTCAGGACATCCGCAGATTTCGAAAACTGATTCCACTTTTTCCATCCACCGCTTTAGATTTATCACGCCTCCCGTTCCATTGAAGGTTTGAGGCTTGGCATTCATGAAATCTTTGTAGGTACAGACCTTTGTAGGTCCTTGGTTTATCCCCTGGTTCGAGATTCCAGCTCCTTGCCTGTTACCTCCACCGTTATTCCCATTGTGAATATGTGCCAGTGTTGTGGTGACCGCAGCTGACACTGCTGCTTGGAACGCAGCCGAGTTTACTTCTGGCGGGGGTGGTGGTGGTGCCGTGATGTTGTTCCTACGCGGAGATCTTCGTGGCATCTTCTGTCATGGCACGGAAAGATGGTGAGTAATTAGCGCATTTTGTTTTCGAGATTTCCTTGTATATAGAGCAGTTTCGGTGATTCGGTTGTGCGTGTAAATGAATGCATACAATCAACATGAAATAAAAATAATAGAACACATAGCAGATAACAACATCACGATAAAATATATAACTGCTTTCACTAGAAATAATCCTTTTAATACATGAAAGTTTTCCTTTATAAGGCATACAATACATAAAAGAAATATAATCCGATAGCATATCGACCCCATGAGTAGTGTAATCACTTAATCATGAAGTCGGTAGTACAATAAGGAAATCATAACAGTAGTGGATGAAACTGATCCTAGTTATGGCGAGAAGGGTCTAGTGGGGCTGATGATGAGGTCGATGCACCCTGGAGTCTGGCCAGATGATGCTCGGTGGCTCGAAGTCGGGCCTCCAACGCTGCCTGTCATGCCTGATAGTCCCTGACCACCTCATGAGTCATCCTTTCTGCGCGCTCAACCGCAGCTCGCATCGCAACCATTTGACCGGCGGTTGTCTGTGCCTGCTCACCGATGTTACGCGTCCTTCTAACCATTACTGGCAGGGCTTGATCTGCAGGTCCACCGTGACTCAGGTCGTAATAGTCCCGGTTCATACTGAATGGGGGACGCACCCCTTGCTGGCGACTCTACGTCCATATCTCATGTGCCCATGGGGGCGTAGGGCCATTGGGACCCATCTTGTACGGGGGAACCCTAGCCATGTATAGCAGATTAATGACTTCGGACTCCGTGTCCGAGTCTGTCACACCCCCAAACCAAGGATGGCGGAAACGTCCAGGGGTGGAGGACTTCATGTATAGTATCACAACAACGAGTATAATAGTGCTCAAAGTAAATACAACCATCATAAATATAATTGAAAAAGTTACACCATAAAATGTGTTTACATGTTTCAAATCAATTACACTACGATGACAAAATGAAATGTTTGACGATTCAACGTCCGATCCTCAAAAGCTGTTGATTTCCTGTTTCATTGATTTCCTGAGAATACAAGTAGTTTTGAAAGAGTGTCAACAATTAATTTGGTGAGTTCATAAGAATTTTATTTGAGAAAGAAGTCGTTTTCCTTGTAAAAGCGATAGAGTATGATTCCAGAAAATTTAATATTTTCTTTATTAAGCGTGAAATGAAGGCTCCTATGTTATGCAATAATGCACCCTAGAAAGACCCGTAGTTTCCTTCTATAATTACCCAGTGTATATAAGTTATATAAAATTTAAGTTAAATAAACCGTCGAATATAATGGGTCTATCCTAGGTCCACAACCAAACAAGGAACAGGAAGTAAGGCGGGCCCACCAATTCTAAGTCGATTGCGACAAAATTCATATATAACTCTAACATGTACACTTAGCAATTATAGGTGAAGTCTAACAATTCTAGATGAAACGTAGTTTTAATATCATGAAAGTCATTTAGTGTAAACCTGGTACTTTATAATGTATATTTCAAGAAAATCCCTTATTTTCCATATAAAAAGTTATGTAGTCTTAAATCCCAAGACCAAGAATATGTGTGTGTTTTGTACTTATAATGCTTATAATAGTAATGTGTTTCCAAAGAAAATCCAATATTTTCCTTATAAAAGTTATGTAGCCTTAAATCCCAAGACCGATAATATGTGTGTGTTTTATACCTATAACGTGTTTGTAGTTTTAAATAGATAAAACCCCTTTTCAAAGTAGAATTTTCCTTGTAAACTTGAAAGATTGTTAACTCCCTATGTGAGTCGTTATAACCATACTATAACGAGAAATAACATGCAACAACGTTTTTCAGACGTCAAGATCCTATGACTCTTGTCACCCGTAGACCTGCAGGTCCGGCTGTAGCTAGCAGCGAGGTGTGGGGTGTCAATCCCAATATAGATCTATACATAATTATCACGCTCTCCCTACAAGAGACTCTGGTTATAACTTACAGGAATTTGAACCCGTACTCTAAGAGCATGATGGAAGAATTGTCTCACAACTTACGTTAACTAGTTTACATATAGTTTGAGTATAAAACCTCTTCCGTGGTGGAAGTGAAATCACCATTTATGAAATAAATTAGTGATATGAAATCCATAAACTATTACTATTATAGTTTATCATGTAGTTTATGAAAAACCCATTTGTTTTGAGAGTAAAACATTTTTCATGTAGTATGCTTTTATCGTAAAATCCATAAACTATACTTATTGTATTTTATTATATGTGTTCGATATGAATGGAAAACCTTATCATGAATGGCTAATTTCTGTTTTTGATGATAAACTAACAAGAAATACATTCAACATATAGAAACTTACTGTTATGCACTTTGCTCAACACACTACAAAGTGTTGTTAATAGTGTAAGCTATGTAACTAGTTTTTAACCTTTCTACACTGTTTTAAAAACATCATAGAAAAATCATACGAAGTATAAAACTGAATCCGTAAACTCTGAGAGTTTAGAAAATATGTCTAGTTTATTCATAATTTTTATTATGATATTTAGAAGTCTCTAACTTGTGTTAAAATGTTCATATTCACAGACTGGTCCGAATTTATTTCTGAAATGATAGGCAGTTTTGTAAAAATCACCATAAATTGTAGAAAAATCGTATGGAGATGCGCAAGTAGTCATTTTAAAGGTATCAACCTGAGATATTTTCATATTAAACAGTTTTGAAAGATATTAAGCTTACGATGGTCAAAATAGTCCGTGAATGGAACTAAACTTTCCTGTTGAAAGCTGATGTTTGAGTTTAGTTAAGTTTTTGGTATTTTAACTTGTATTCCCCTCACCACCCCCCCCCCCTAAAACTTGAGGAAAACATGAAAATTTGGGGGTATGAACTCACCTTGAGTAATCCCTTAGGATAGATGATGAAGAGAAGAAGTTTCCAAGTCAAGAACACTTGGGAGTTGCTTGAAGATTTGAAGATTCTATGAACAAATATGATGATATTTGTGTAAGGATTCCATGATTTGGGTGAAAGAGTGTAAGATAATCAAGTGAAAGATGAAATTACTTACCCAAAAGTGAAGGAGAATGCTCAAGAACAACCTTGAATTTCGAGTTTAGAGGGAGTGAGTGAGAGAGAGAAATAGGTTTGCTCTTTGGTGAATGAGTGAATAATGTGGGAGTAGTGATGAAGATCTTCAGCCCTTGAATCAAGATCTTTGTTGGAGAAAGAGGGTGAAAGGACAAATAGTTGACTAGGTGGGAAGGAATAGTGACTGAGAATGGTCATAAAGTGGGTATGGGAGGTTCCTTGTGTCATAACTTTATGGAAAAGTCAACACTCCACCTTTTGTACTTTGCCTTTGCTCTTAAGAAAAGTGTGGGTTTTAATACAAGAATCCTTAGAATATGCATATTTTATGATCTTGGAAGGTTAAAAATAATAAAATATGGATTTATATGAAAATCCCATGCGAAAATCATCGAAAACGGGCTTAAACCGAGATCGGGGTCGAAAACCGGGAATAAAGGGTGAAAATCGGAAATCAGGCCGAAGGTTCGGTCCTTAGAGGGTGAGACCCGAACCTAGCCTTCGGTCCAAGGGGAGATGCTAACCAGGCCTTCGGGCCCGAAACAGAATGGAGTTGGAACCGAAAGGAGGGTGTTCGGTCCGGAAGGGACCTTCGATTATACAAGCTTCGGGTCCGAACTGGACCTTCGGGTTCGGTTCTTATAGAAGATTCGGTTCTAGGTTTCGGTCCATGGCAGTTTTGATCATCATGAGTTCGGTTCCTAAATTAGTCTCGGTTCTAAAGAGAGGCTTCGGTCCAGGAGGCTTCTTAGGGTTTCGCTTCTTAGGGTTTCGCCTCTAAGAGGGTTTCGCTTCTATAGAGCTGTTTTTCGCATCGACTTCCCGTTTCGAGCGATTTTTGACTAAGTTAAGGGTCGGGATGCCCCAAATGATTATAAAAAGTTGAGGGAGGTTATGAGAGAGATTTGGGAGAGATTTCACATGCTTGAAGAGATTTGGGAGAGAGTTCGCATACTTGGAGAGATTTGGGAGAGATTTCACATACTTTGAGAGATTTCGGAGAGATTTCACATGCTTGGAGAGATTTGGGAGAGATTTCACATGCTTGGAGAGATTTCATATACTTGAAGAGATTTGGGAGAGATTTCACATACTTGGGGAGATTTGAGATAGAGAGAGAGATAGAGCGAGAGGGATTTAGAGAGACTTTATGTGCGACTTTTATTAGTGTTTTGCCTTGTAATGCAAGGTTCGTAAACCCCGTTATGAGTTGTTATGAGTGTTATACACCCCCGAAGGGTATGTATTAATGTTTTATTGCGTTGTTCTATCATTTACTCCGATTAGGGTTTAGATTTTCTGAACACGTGAAGACTCAAAGTGATACTTTGCATAAAGATAGTGTGTTGTAAAATAGTAAACACGATGTAAACCCAAATATACAAGGGTTAATTGAGTTGACCGGTTTGACTTGTTGACTTTATTTGACTTTGACTTGACCGAAAATTGACGGTTGTCACATCATCCCCCCGTTAGAAGGAATTTCGTCCCGAAATTAGCACTTTGACCGGGACTTCGAGAGTTGGGGAAAGATGCGGGTATTTTTGTTTCATCTAGTCTTCGCGTTCCCAGGTGAACTCGGGTCCTCGTTTTATGATCCAACGGACCTTCACAGCAGGGATGCGACTTTGATTTCGTTCTCTTGATCTCTCGATCCATGGTTTCTATCAGTTTTTCCACGAAGTGGAGACTCTCGTTGATTTTGATTTCGTCGGGAGGTATCACAAGAGTCTCGTCAGACATACATTTCTTTAAATTTGACACGTGGATGGTTGGATGTGCATTATTAGGTTCTTGTGGCAGTCGGAGTTTGTATGCTACCGGGCCAATCCTAGCGAGGATTTCGAATGGCCCGCTGTACCTTGGATTTAGTTTCCTATGTTTACAGAAACATATCATTATTTTCAATGGTGAGGCCTTTGGCAGAACTCGGTCACCAACCCGCAATTTCGAGGGTTTACGTCGCTTATCTGCGTAGCTCTTTGTCGTAAGTCATAAGTAATAACTTCTCCTCGGAGTGCTACATTGGGCCTGCTTTAGTGTTTCTCATTTGATTAGATCGGTATGGAGCATATGGGTTCAGTTTACGCGACTAGACTTATTCGGATGGTAGAACGTTCACTCGCACTCCTGGGTAGCCTTGTCCCGAAGTTCCTGGTAGGACTCGTACCTGGTCCATCTATCTTTAACTTGCGCATATAGGTAGTATGTAATTAAGGTTGGTAAGACAGTTGTATGGGTGACTCTGCCCCAAGTCCACAACCAGACAAGGAACAAGAAATAGGGTGGAAACACACATCCAATGTCCGTAGAATCTTAATTATATATTGTCCTCGCGTATACACTTAGTAGTGATAGACTAACCGTATTCGTCCCAAGCTTTTGTGCTTGATCTTGACCTGCTATACGAGTGATATTCTCGAAGGGTTTACTAGGAATAATTTGAAAAGGTTCGGAAGGTATAATACTCCTCTGGTGAGTGTTTTGGGGTTTCGCAACGAGAGATGACCCGGAGGTCTGTGTCGGATTTGTGTTTATGAGAGACGAGGGTTTCGATATTCAGTGGGTTAGGTGAAGGGTCTTTTCGTAGCCATTTAATCGGGAAGGTGAGGACTATACCAATCAAAATCGAATGACAACAACAGATCTTTTTAGTGATACATGTGTTAAGTTGTATTCGTAAGAGATATTCGTTAGAGTGATAGTGCATCCTGTGTTTCTTTTCAGTGTGTTCCATTTTGATCGATGTTATTGTTACTACAAATGATTCATACCACAGCAGCTAGTACTGGTAGTAAGTATGTTCTGATAGCTAGTAATGATACTTTATATCATGATCCTTGACAGGTCACTCTATGATCGAGCGGTATATGCAAGTCGTATGTAATTTGGTATTGATGAAATCATTGAGTGAGTGGCTCTACCCTAAACCCACCACTAGACATGGAACATGAGTCAGGACGAAATTATTCGCTTTAAGTCTGTTAGTATTTTAATTATGATTAACCCTGATGTATACACCAAGTCATCACAGCTCACCGGTAATGATCCTAAGGTCATATATGAGTGTCTTTGATTTGATTGAACGAGAGAGTATTTTAACTACTTTTTGAAAGACGGTAATTTTAACAAACATACCAAATTCATTACAAACATATGGTACTTAAATGTTTTTGTTGTTGGAAACATTACAAAAGTCCTAATAAGGTTCCTTGTTGCTCCTGCTGGTTTGTTTGTCACGCTCCTCCTGCTCCTCCGTCATTCCTCTCAGTTGGACAGTCTCTCTTCAAGTGTCCCATTTCACCGCATAGATGGCATACTGGACTTACACTGGTATTGGTGATTGAAGCGATGTGTTGGGTCTGGGTCGAACAGAAGCGGGCAGTATGCCTGTTCTTGTTGCAGTTTTTACAGTGCGGCACCCGGCAAACCCCATTGTGATGGTAGCCACACTTGCTACACTTTGGGAGTGTTCCCATATATTGTCTGACCGGTGCTTGAGTGACAGACGTTGTGGCTAGTGTCGAGGCATGAGTCGTGACTGCTGTTGTAACTATAGGGGCAGCCACAGATTGTTGTATTTTAGCGCATTTTTGAGATAAGTTGCGCTTCTTTTTGTCCCAAAATTCTCGTTTCTTGTTCTTAGGTTTGTGGCCTGAGGCGCCTTCATTGGTGGACACCCGCTGGTGTTCTTGACTGTTACTGCGGTTAGTATTGCCGACACCTCCTTCACCTCTATTGGCGTTGTTAGCATTGAGTTGTGCCATGACGGCTGTCACGGCTGCCGTGACCGCAGCTTGAAAAGTAGCAGAGTCTATTTGCAGGATTGCTACCTTGCTTGTTGGCTGGTTACCTTCTTGTGAAGACATAACCCTGTTGCATGGGGAGAAACAATGTCGTAAGTGGGGATGATTATCTCCAGTTATATCCTTATCATTTATATACACATATAAATCTCGCACTTTACTGAACTATTCTCGATGTTTCTGCTAACGTTCCTGAGACAGATTTATGGTAGTGGGTAGAAGTAGGTTTTGTACGGGCGTTAAGTTTTACCCATCCTAGGATTATGTTTGTCCAAACACACTTAGCTGAGGAGTTCTGGTGGGATCCGGGGCATTAGTGCTGGTATGATCGCACCCTATAGGTCTACGAAAAGGAACATTTTCAACCATGAGGTTTAAAAAGACGAGATGATAATGAGTCTTGAATAAGGGTTTATACGTTGGGAGTTATCTCACTAAGTTTATCTTAGTTCTGAATGTATTGTGTTCCAATTTTTATGGTGTTCTGAAAACAATTCATAACGAGAGTCTATATATAATAAACTTATGAATTCTTAGTAGTATTGCTCCCAATGAAATAATACGCATGCCCATTTCATTTGTATGATTCTAGGATATTTAGTTTTTAGAGAAAGGTTTTGAACCTGATGCAGGTCTACACCACATCATTGCAAGGAAAAGTTTGGACCGCAAATAAATCTCTCGACTAGTGTAATCACTAACTCGCAAGGTCGGGCCTACACATGGAGGGGAGTAGCACCAACGCATACTCATAGACCTAATCTACAAGGTCTTGTGAGTAAAATGAACTCTGCTCACGACAATACGTCCACAGTGGTGCTTAAAACGAAGTCGATGTGTCATGTAGTTCTGCCAACCTATGCTCGGCTGCGACCACTCTCTCTTCGAGTGTCGAGTGTTTATCTTGATACTCCTTTGCCTTCGCCTGAGCGGCGACAAGGTCCTTAATGAGTTGGTCTCTGAAATAGCAGTCTCTTTCTAAGTCTCGAGTTTGTGAGATGGTAGCGTCTGTAGCAGCGCGCAGTTCCCTAACTCGAGGTTCGTGATCTGCTGGGTCATCACCGGGAGGGCTCTGTCAACCGGTCCCCCATGGTTGAGGTCGTTGCAACCTCGTTGGTCTCCAAATGGCGGCGACTCCACCCCTCGATCAATGTTGCCCAACGGGGCGCAGGTTCGATGTAGTCGAAACGGTTCGCGAGAGTCCTGGCAATGTAAGGAGATTTTTCGACCTCTGGCTCCACTTCCAACTCGTTTCCTAATCACCCACTAACTCTCCGGGTTCGGAAAGTAGGGGTCTCCTGGTAAGTAAAATATTTCCATGATGTTCGTGCGAGAATAGGGGTGAGGTAAGAGGCATATAATAATCATATTCCTAGAAATACCTATAGGGGTTTGATCCTCCTTAGTTACTTCAATAATGACATGGTGCATACCAGTTACATATAACAAAAGATATGATAGACCTTCGAATAAGTGATCATACTCCAAAACCACAACCAAACAAGGAACAGGAAGTGAAGTAACGATCACAGATTCTAAGTCTATGATATCTAAGTTATATATAACTTTAGCGTATCCACTTAGTGATTGTAGATCTACTAGCAAGAATCTGTTTAGTTTTCACATAAGTTATAGTACCACAAAATACTCCTATAGTATTTTAAATGTTATGTTTGGTTCTTAACGATTTTCTCATATGGGTGTGGGTAAGTTGATAGACTTGTTGTCCACTATGACTATCCCCCGGCACATACTAGTCACTTCTCGGACGAATATAGTTGATCAGGCTATATTCCTCCCAGACTTGATTGCATATCCCAGGGCATATTCACATTGTACAACTCCTCTATTTTTACTTTTGTGTTTTCCTTAGACGTGACACTATACCGGTATGCATGTATGTACTTATACTTTTAACAAGAAACTATTTATTTCTAAAAGTATAGTTATTTGTAAATGTTTAATCAGAGACTTTAGTCCCAATGCATTTATAGTTTGTATATCTTATGTGGTTCGATATACTTAGTTCACTATAAACAATGCTCTGATACCAATCTGTCACACCCCCAAACCAAGGATGGCGAAAACGTCCGGGGTGGAGGACTTCATGTATAGTATCACAACAACGAGTATAATAGTGCTCAAAGTAAATACAACCATCATAAATATAATTGAAAAAGTTACACCATAAAATGTGTTTACATGTTTCAAATCAATTACACTATGATGACAAAATGAAATGTTTGACGATTTAACGTCCCATCCTCAAAAACTGTTGATTTCCTGTTTCACTGATTTCCTGAGAATACAAGTAGTTTTGAAAGAGTGTCAACAATTAATTTGGTGAGTTCATAAGAGTTTTATTTGAGAAAGAAGTCGTTTTCCTTGTAAAAGCGATAGAGTATGATTCCAGAAAATTTAATATTTTCTTTATTAAGCGTGAAATGAAGGCTCCTATGTTATGCAATAATGTACCCTAGAAAGACCCGTAGTTTCCTTCTATAATCACCCAGTGTATATAAGTTATATAAAATTTAAGTTAAATAAACCGTCGAATATAATGGGTCTGCCCTAGGTCCACAACCAAACAAGGAACAGGAAGTAAGGCGGGCCCACCAATTCTAAGTCGATTGCGACAAAATTCATATATAACTCTAACATGTACACTTAGCAATTATAGGTGAAGTCTAACAATTCTAGATGAAACGTAGTTTTAATATCATGAAAGTCATTTAGTGTAAACCTGGTACTTTATAATGTATATTTCAAGAAAATCCCTTATTTTCCATATAAAAAGTTATGTAGTCTTAAATCCCAAGACCGAGAATATGTGTGTGTTTTGTACTTATAATGCTTATAATAGTAATGTGTTTCCAAAGAAAATCCAATATTTTCCTTATAAAAGTTATGTAGCCTTAAATCCCAAGACTGAGAATATGTGTGTGTTTTATACCTATAACGTGTTTGTAGTTTTAAATAGATAAAACCCCTTTTCAAAGTAGAATTTTCCCTGTAAACTTGAAAGATTGTTAACTCCCTATGTGAGTCGTTATAACCATACTATAACGAGAAATAACCTGCAACAACGTTTTTCAGACGTCAAGATCATATGACTCTTGTCACTCGTAGACCTGCAGGTCCGGCTGTAGCTAGCAGCGAGGTGTGGGGTGTCAATCCAAATATAGATCTATACACAATTATCACGCTCTCCCTACAAGAGACTCTGGTTATAACTTACAGGAATTTGAACCCATACTCTAAGAGCACGATGGAAGAATTGTCTCACAACTTACGTTAACTAGTTTACATATAGTTTGAGTATAAAACCTCTTCCGTGGTGGAAGTGAAATCACCATTTATGAAATAAATTAGTGATATGAAATCCATAAAGTATTACTATTATAGTTTATCATGTAGTATATGAAAAACTCATTTGTTTTGAGAGTAAAACCTTTTTCATGTAGTATGCTTTTATCGTAAAATTCATAAACTATACTTATTGTATTTTATTATATGTGTTCGATATGAATGGAAAACCTTATCATGAATGGCTAATTTCTGTTTATGATGATAAACTAACAAGAAATACATTCAACATATAGAAACTTACTGTTATGCACTTTGCTCAACACACTACAAAGTGTTGTTAATAGTGTAAGCTATGTAACTAGTTTTTAACCTTTCTGCACTGTTTTAAAAACATCATAGAAAAATCATACGAAGTATAAAACTGAATCCGTAAACTCTGAGAGTTTAGAAAATATGTCTAGTTTATTCATAATTTTTATTATGATATTTAGAAGTCTCTAACTTGTGTTAAAATGTTCATATTCACAGACTGGTCCGAATTTATTTCTGAAATGATAGGCAGTTTTGTAAAAATCACCATAAATTTTAGAAAAATCGTATGGAGATGTGCAAGTAGTCATTTTAAAGGTATGAACCTGAAATATGTTCATATTAAACAGGTTTGAAAGATATTAAGTTTACAATGGTCAAAACAGTCCGTGAATGGAACTAAACTTTCCTGTTGAAAGCTGATGTTTGAGTTTAGTTAAGTTTTTGGTATTTTAACTTGTATTCCCCCCACCACCACCACCCCTAAAACTTGAGGAAAACATGAAAATGTGGGGGTATGAACTCGCCTTGAGTGATCCCTTAGGATAGATGATGAAGAGAAGAAGTTTCCAAGTCAAGAACACTTGGGAGTTGCTTGAAGATTTGAAGATTCTATGAACAAATATTATGATATTTGTGTAAGGATTCCATGATTTGGGTGCAAGAGTGTAAGATAATAAAGTGGAAGATGAAATTACTTACCCAAAAGTGAAGGAGAATGCTTAAGAACAGCCTTGAATTTCGAGTTTAGAGGGAGTGAGTGAGAGAGAGAAATAGGTTTGCTCTTTGGTGAATGAGTGAATAATGTGGGAGTAGTGATGAAGATCTTCAGCCCTTGAATCAAGATCTTTGCTGGAGAAAGAGGGTGGAAGGACAAATAGTTGACTAGGTGGGAAGGAATAGTGACTGAGGATGGTCATAAAGTGGGTATGGGAGGTTGCTTGTGTCATAACTTTATGGAAAAGTCAACACTCCACCTTTTATACTTTGCCTTTGCTCTTAAGAAAAGTGTGGGTTTTAATACAAGAATCCTTAGAATATGCATATTTTATGATCTTGGAAGGTTAAAAATAATAAAAATGGATTTATACGAAAATTCCGTGCGAAAATCATCGAAAACGGGCTTAAAACGAGATCGGGGTCGAAAACCGGGAATTAAGGGTGAAAATCCGAAATCAGGCCGAAGGTTCGGTCCTTAGAGGGTGAGACCCGAACCTAGCCTTCGGTCCAAGGGGAGATGCTAAACAGGCCTTCGGGCCCGAAACAGAATGGAGTTGGAAGCGAAAGGAGGGTGTTCGGTCTGGAAGGGACCTTCGGTTATACAAGCTTCGGGTCCGAACTGGACCTTCGGGTTCGGTTCTTATAGAAGGTTCGGTTCTAGGTTTCGGTCCATGGCAGTTTCGGTCCTCATGAGTTCGGTTCCTAAACTAGTCTCGGTTCTAAAGAGAGGCTTCGGTCCAGGAGGCTTTTTAGGGTTTCGCTTCTTAGGGTTTCGCCTCTAAGAGGGTTTCGCTTCTATAGAGCTGTTTTTCGCATAAACTTCCCGTTTCGAGCGGTTTTTGACTAAGTTAAGGGTCGGGATGCCCCAAATAATTATAAAAAGTTGAGGGAGTTTTTGAGAGAGATTTGGGAAGGATTTCACATGCTTGAAGAGATTTGGGAGAGATTTCGCATACTTGGAGAGATTTGGGAGAGATTTCACATACATGGAGAGATTTGGGAGAGATTTCACATGCTTGGAGAGATTTGGGAGCGATTTCTCATGCTTGGAGAGATTTGGGAGAGATTTCACATACTTGAAGAGATTTGGGAGAGATTTCACATACTTGGAGAGATTTGGGAGAGATTTGAGATAGAGAGAGATAGAGCGAGAGAGATTTAGAGAGACTTTATGTGCGACTTTTATTAGTGTTTTGCCTTGTAATGCAAGGTTCGTAAACCCCGTTATGACTTGTTATGAGTGTTATACACCCCCGAAGGGTATGTATTAATGTTTTATTGAGTTGTTCCATCAGTTACTCCGATTAGGGTTTAGATTTTCTGAACACGTGAAGACTCAAAGTGATACTTTGCATAAAGATAGTGTGTTGTACAATAGTAAACACGATGTAAACCCTAATATACAAGGGTTAATTTAGTTGACCGGTTTGACTTGTTGACTTTATTTGACTTTGACTTGACCGGAAATTGACGGTTGTCACAGAGTCATCTGCATCACTACCATCAGCCTCCTCCTCATCTGAGTCTGCTACCGGTTATGCCGGTCCTCCTACAGGTTCTTCTTCGGGTTCTTCTTCTGGTTCCTCCTCCGGCTCTTCCTCCGGTTCCGGCTCTAACCATCCTCCATTCCCCTGGTTGGGGAGATAAGGATCTCCTGGATGATGAAATCCGGTCATAGGGTCTGCATGAGAGTTGAGAAGTGTGTAAGGAGTGTGTATCTAGATAGCATTCCAAAATACTCTTATAGTATTTTAATTGTTTATGTTTGAGTTCCTTAAAGCTTTTTGGATGCAAGGTTGGTAAGTTTCTGGATTTACTGCCCACCATGATCACTCCCAAACACATGTTGGTCGTATTTTGAATAAATATATTTGATCAGGCTCTATTTATCCCCAATACAACTACATAATTGTCCGGGTTTAACCATGATGTTCAATTTCCTCCAGAGACTCTTAGTGTTATTGTATTAATGCACACCTAGGTATGTATTTTAATTATTTTGTTCAGAGTAGTTTAGTCCCATTGTATTTATAGCTGCATATCTTGTATGATTAGATATGTCAGTTCTATAAACAATGCTATGATACCAATCTGTCACACCCCCGAACCAGATGGTGGAAACGTCCGGGGGTTGGGTGACTTCATCTTGTAATATCATTACAGTGAATATAAATGAACTATGACAAACACCATCATCATACATACCAAATACAACCATCATTGTTTACATCAAGTATTGTATTAAATATTACATGCCCAAATAGTTAATGTATGATGATACAAAATATGACAATTTTCATATGTTCATGTCGACCTTTCTACTTAACGGTTTCCTGAGAATACAAGTTATTTTGAAAACGTCAACACATATAATGTTGGTGAGTTCATAAGCATGTTTGAGTAAAATGTTTTGTATTACTTTGTAAACACCAGAAAATCTGATATTTTCAGAAAAACGATTTGAAATGTTTGTGTCCGATCTTGTATTAATGCATGTGTGTTAACGTTTGAAAATGTATAAAGTGAATGGTCGCAGACAATCCGATATTGTCTGTCTATAAAACGTTGTCGTCTCATCAGTGTAAGTTTCCATGTTACCAAACTGTAAATGTATTTCGTAAATTTTATAATGGAGTTAAATTTCTTTGTGAGTCGCTATAACCATACTTGATAATGACTGATCCGCCCGTCATGATGTTTTTCAGACGCCGACTTGTTTAAGGTAAGGTTTGTCACCCTAGACTGGCCTAGTCTAACTGTAGCGAACAGCTCAGGTGTGGGGTGTCAACCCCGTATAGATCTATACACAAACTCTCGCTCTCCCTCCAGGAGACTCTGGTTATAACTACAGGCTACGGTTGTACACTCGATAGGTGTCAAACGAAGAGTCTCACAAGATCCTTAACGGTATTTACGCGAATATTGAATTTCACAATGTATATTGTTTCCGTGTAAGTTTTAAGTTTACAAAGCCAAACGATTATATACGTGAATGAATGAAGTCAACAAGCATGTAGATGGACCACGAAGGTCCAGAAAACATATAAGGTATATTCCAGGCTCAATAAGCATGTAAAATGACAACTAAGTCCCACTAAACATGTAAATTTTATTCCAGGCCCAACAATCATGTAAATTGACAACTATGGCCCAATAAACATGTAATGTATATTCCAGGCCCAGTCCTTCCACATTTGAAGCAAGTCACCTCCCTTCCAGAGTGTTTATTTTTGCACTTCTCACACCATTTTTCTTTACCTCCTCCTTTGTCATACTTTAAAAACATGTTGCTCTTGTTGGACCTTGAAGACCCCTCAAATTTCCTCTTCTTTCCAACTTCAACCTTGTCGGTGGTCCTATCGTTGATCATTTCTTCGACAGACTTAGCAACCCTGATGGTTGCCTCAAGAGTAGGTGCCTGGCGTACTGGCACAGTAAGTTCGTCCTTATTTTTTTGAAGTAAACACCTTGTCTCTTCCATCTGTTGATCCAACATCATCCGCACCATTGCTTGTACTCCTGCCATTGTGATTAGCTCAGGTGCAGCTGCTAATTCTGGTGTACGCTCAATCACTTGTGGCTCAGGCTGCGGGTTACCGTTTCCGAATTCGCTCTGAGTGCTCTCCATGCAGACCTATACACCAAAATTAGGCATTCGGTGTGTAGTGACGAGAATTTAGATAGAAAGGATTTATTTACGGTAGACGTATAAATCTTTTTATCGCTCCGGAAATTTATATGGTAGTTCTAATACCGTAATTAAACGTTTAGAAACCTAAACACGTAAATTTTCCAGATCCGGTCGGCAATAGACCATAGATCCGATCAAATAGTAGCATATAAGGCATCTTTATAGATATAATATAAATCATTTAGCACATAAAAGCATTTTAGGTATCTTTCCTAAAATAAACTAGTACTTGTGTCTAAAATATGGTAGACACTCATCTCACAATCATCGCTTAGCATTCTAAGTTTAAATCTATAAATCCTACAAATTCCTAGTTCGCTTAAACTAATGCTCTGATACCAACTATGACATCCCCATTTTTCACGGCCAGAAAAGACCGATTTGTTTATGCTTTATTTTCAAATCATAGTAACTTTTTTAAAAAAAAGTGTTGCGGAATTTGTTTCCAGAAAAAATGATAAATAAGTTATCAAAGCATTTCCAAAGAAATGTATTTTATTCATTTTAAAACATTGGGATGTCATCGTCAATACATAAACATAAGCATAAACAAAACTTACATTCATTTACACTAGTGATCTACATCTCTTAAATATCTTGGTGTAGTGTAGCTTTATATCGACACCTGTGATACAAATAAACTGAGTGGGTCAGGTTGGGAAACCTGGTGAGTACATAGGGTTTTCAACCCACAATAATATAGTTATTATGTTTAAACATCAAACAATCAACACAATTACCCATCCCCATTATCTTCTTTACTCTTAAGGATCTACCCTAAGAATCAACTACTCTTTATTCATTCATTCCTAAGGATTGTCCTTAGGAATAGGCATGAAGTCCATCGTTTTCAGGGTTTATATAATAGGCACTAAATCCATAGTTTCCAGGGTTCATCCAACGCGCTCTAAGTCCATAGCTTCCAGGGTTTATCTCATTTATCAACAGTATTATTTGCGGGAGTCCACCCGCGGTACATGACAATGGGTTTTTAGAGTACACTGGGTGAACATATCGTTCACAACACCTACAGGTTGTGAGCCTACTAGTGTTCCACCAGACCGTCTAGAGTAGTCTGTGGTTGTCATCCATACTCTGCTAGATGACAGGGCCAACGCTTGGGTAAAGGCTTCTCTCATTTTCACCTCTCACCCTCACTCATGATCTATATCACTTTTTCATCTCATCCTCCAACTCATTTTTTTTCATCATGCACCAAATATTTTATCTACCCATGTTTTACCTAACATATTTGTAGATATAAAATACATATACAATTCAGATCTGAAGAAAATGTTTAGGTCTGAAAAGAAAATACATATGTAGAGTTTAATTGTGTTGCGTCTTGGGCTTTATGTTTTGTATCCGGATTGGGTCTGTCCATCCGTGATTATCTAGTAGGGTTATACTATAAATATGCATGCATGTATGCATAATACGTTGTTGATCATTACGTTTATTGTTTTGTAACCCTAAACACCTCTACAGTCGAAGTTCTTAATCAAGCTCTTCTGAGGTGTTGAAGCATTAATCATACGACATATTCAAAGCCATACTCGTGTTCTTATTTACGTTCATAATTTTTTGCTTGCATAGAATCTAACGATCCTAATAGAACATTGTTCTAACAATTGGTATCAGAGCAGGAGACTGTGTGATCAATACACATTCCTTCTGTATTCAGAATTCCTTAGGGTTTCCGCTTTTATCGTATAAATAGAAGCTGTCTTCTTCATATCGACGGTAACTCTGTTTCTTATAAAACCCTAATCTCAAGTTTACAGGTTTGGTTCTAGCAGCTCACAATGTCTCACGAAGATTCGCAAACAAATCCCATCAACATCTCAAACAGCATTGGATCTACAACCAGAATACCCATTCTCTACACTCAAGACCATGAAGTATGGGCGCATCACTTCGAAGACTACGTGGTTGGATCTGAAGACAATGGCTATCTCATCTGGGAAGCTATCACGCTTGGGCCGTTTGTTCACTCAGGAACGAACACAACAGTTAAGTCTCAAAAGGAATATAACAAGCTGGTGGCGGATGTAGATAAGATGCCACAGGACGAGAAAGACAAATTGCTATGTAATGTGAAGGCCATGAGAATGATCAGATTCACCTTGCAATCTGACACCTTTCGGTTGGTTGGTTCATGCACGACGGCCAAAGAAATCTGGGATAGGTTGAAAGAACTTTATTCAACTGATGAAGATCTGGAACACTCCATTCAAACCTTGCTGCTATCAGAGTTTGGAGTTTTCGAACAGAAACCAGAGGAGAAACTCATACAAACTTTCGATCGGTTCAATCATCTCCTAAGTAAGATGATCAAGCATGGAATAGAAAGAAAGTTGATCGAGCAGAAGGTGACCTTCATGAATGGATTGAGATCGGAATGGATGGCTGTGGTTTCAACCGTGAAAGCACACGAACAGTTTAAGTCTTACTCACTAGCGAAACTTGTGGGAATACTTAAGTCCCTTGAAAATGTAGTAACCAAAGAAGTGAAAGTGGTTTCTGGTGTGGGATCGCTGGCTCTTGTCTCAAAAGGAAAAAGCATTGGAAAAGAAGAAGAAGAGTCTGAAATGTCTGAGTGTGATCTTACAAGCGAAGAATACGCTATGATGGTCACCAATCCAAAGAAGTTTGCACGCAGAAAATTTCTTGTCAACAAGAACCGAAACTGGCAGGGAAGTTACAGCTCTGAGAAGGTGAAGGATGAAGCGAAAATCACCTCTCAAAAGGATGAAGATAAAAAGGAGAGCAAGCTTGCAGGAGACTCTGGGTTCGACTGCAATTACTGTCACGGCAAAAACCATTTTGCCAAAGATTGCATGTTAAGGAAAATGGCTGAGAAAAGAGACGGTGAAGATGATGAGGCGTACTACATGCACAAGTTGGAAGAGATCAAGAAAAAGAAGGCAACTAACAGCTCTATGAATGCCCTGATTGTGCAGGAGAATATAGGTGAAGATGAGTTCGGTGGCGTCGAAGTATGGTCAACCGATTCTGAAGATGAAGAGGTGAGAAAGCCCACTCATGGAAAGGCTTATGTGGCAAAGGAAGGAGGTTCAGCTAGAAGGTGTTTAATTGTCACAGCTGGTTCATCAACCGAAAGTGCAAGTGAGGAACCGAACTTGAATGAGGACAAGTGTTTTGCAGCCAAGTCTGTGAGTGAGAAGATCAACGACTGCGATCGGCTGATCAAAAAGGTACAATCCATCCTTGAATCACTTAAAGTTCCAATAACAGATTATGGAGAAGAATTAAATGAATTAAAATTTAAATTTTCTAACTTAAGTGGTAGTCTCATGCAAACTCGCTTAGCGAATTCTAACCTAACTGACCAACTCAGCAGGGTGTCTTCAAAAAGTGAGGAGAGGAGGATGTGGATTGAGCTGAAGGAGGGAGAATTGAATGGAGCTAGGGACGAAAGTATTTATTTACAAAGAGACAATTTAAAGTTTTTAAAACAAAGGAATGTTTTTTGTTTAATTGCTAAGCGTTTATACTTTAATATTGCTCAATTGCATTTAAATTGTGAGATAGGAAAGAAGATTCATAAAATGATGTTACCCTTCCTTGAATTTAAGGAGGATGAGGTCATAGCAGAATGTGAATCAGAAGTGTCCTCAGAAGAAACGTCAATTCATTACAAAATCGGACTGGACAAAATAGAAACCTTCATTGACTCTAAGGAACATAAATGTATGCTCAAAGATCTTTTAGATGAAAATGATAGGTTAAAAATAAAGTCCGAAACTATTAAATCATTTGACTCGTCTAACGCAAAATTGATATCAGAAAATAAAATGAACTTAGAAAATACGTCTGAGTTTGATGAGGAAAGTGAGATGAGCGAGATCTCAGTTGAAGACGAAGTTGACTGCTCTGAGTTCATGAAGAAAGAAACCAAGAATGAGAAACCCCTTATTTCAGAAAATTCGGTTGAATTCGCTCGCTTGTCTAAAGAAAAGCCACAGAAACTCAAAGAAAAAGCTATGGTCTATCAAAAGGTTCAAACTGTGTCGAATCAGGTATATGCAGTTACAGGAGTCACTGCTAAACAAACGGCAGAATTAAAGATCTTGGTTGACGAAGACAATGCTGAAGGATGTAATGATTATTTCTGGTCTGCCCCTATTGACAACGCAGACGAAACCGTAGGCTTATCTGAGCAAACGTCATGGAGAGTTAAAGGAAGATATGTTGCTGAACGCATCAACAAACCCTCTAGTTTTGACAAACCAAGCACGAGTGGAACTAAAGAAATTCCTGAAGAACCAATGACAGAAATAACTGTTCCAACCGAAAGTCAACAGGAGAAGCTAAAGGCTAGCTTCAATATCCACAAATCTCAGAAAGACTTAGCTGAACAAAAACGCTTGAGAAATCAAAGATACACAAAAAATCTGAATGAACGAAAACGTCACTGGGAATCTCAAAATCCAAACTACGTTCCTCATAAGAAAGAATCAACGGATAAAGGAAAGGAAAAACTGAATGGAAAAGAAAACTTCAGCCCAAGTTCCAATTATTCCAAAACTCAGAACCGAAAGCCCAGTTTCGGTCCCCAAGAGGGCTCTCAGAACCGAAAGTCAAGTTTCGGTCCCCACACAGGCTCACAGAATCAAAAGATAAGATTCGATCAGAACGTTACGATTAACAACCGAAAGTACACTTTCGGTCCCAACACCGTCACTCAGAACCGAAAGTCAGGTTTCGGTCCTAAGACCAGTTTCGGTCCTAAGTCTAGTTTCGGTCCTTCCAAGTCCCAATGCAAAACAAATCATGTGAAAGATATCAAAGGAAAGGGAAAGCTTGCATCAGATTCTAAGTTCCATAATAAGAAATTATCAGCTAACCCTAGGAGTCAAAAGAAAAATCCTAAACCATCTAACAACACACCAAGTTATGCACCAAAAATCAAACAAGATAAAACTAAAATCAAGGTGTATACCATTAAAAGAAAAGATCAAAACACTCTAGTAAAAAGAACATATTTGGTTGATATTTCTTCTGTAATTCCTTTCTCTGTGAAAGACTCACCAGGACCCAAGAAACTTTTGGTTCCTAAATCTGCTTGAATTTGCAGGTAATCGGTGACGAGCAGTTCGATGATGAATGGTATATAGACAGTGGCTGCTCGCGTCACATGACAGGAAGGAAGGAAGAGCTAAGAGAGTTTCGGTCCCTGAAAGATGGTGGGTGTGTAAAGTATGGAAATAACTCCTATGGAACAATCAAAGGATACGGTATGATAACAAATGGAGATTTCTCGATTCGAAAAGTGGCGTATGTGGAAGGATTGCAACATAACCTCATTAGTGTGTCACAATTAGTTGTGGGCACAGGTTTGCAGGTTTCATTTGATGATGAGGGATCTGAGATAATTGAGAAACAATCTAAGAAGGTTCTGTTGAAATCTGAACACAAGGGAGAGATGTACCCTTTAAATCTCAACCCAATACGAGGAAAACCAGCTATATGTTTGCTGTCGAAGGCAAACACTGATGAAAGCTGGTTGTGGCATCGGCGACTATCGCACCTGAACTTCAAAGACATTAATAAGTTGGTGCTTGGTGATCACGTTCGAGGCCTCCCTCTTCTCAAGTTTGACAAAGAACATCTGTGTGCAGCGTGTGAGATGGGCAAACAAAGCAGAAAGAGCCACCCTACACGAATCAATACGAAGATTGTTGAAGCTCTTGAACTTCTGCATATTGACTTATGTGGACCTTCGGCTATCGAGAGCATCGGTGGTAGTAAGTACATCCTTGTTATAGTAGACGATTTTTCACACTTCACCTGGGTTTTCTTTCTTAAACAGAAATCAGATGCAACTCCCAAGTTGAAGACATTTATCAAGCAAGTAGAAGTACAGCTGAGGAAAACGGTGAGGAATATCAGAAGTGACAACGGTCTGGAATTCAAGAATAACGATTTTGAAGACTTTCTAGCTGACAAGGGGATCACTCACAATTTTTCAGCTCCTTATACACCACAACAGAATGGGATTGTTGAAAGACGAAACCGATCTTTGTGTGAAGCAGCCAGAACCATGCTTAGTTTCGCTTCTCTTCTGTTATACTTCTGGGCTGATGCAGTAGCAGCCGCATGCTACACTCAGAATCGATCTTTGCTCAACAAGAGATTCTCGATCACTCCATAGGAGATCATAAACAATCGGAAGCCCAACGTCAAATTTTTCCATGTGTTCGGTTCAAGGTGCTTCATCTTTAATTCAAAGGAGAACCGAAACAAGTTTGACGTCAAAGCAGATGAAGGAATTTTTCTTGGTTATTTACTCTCTTCAAAAGCTTACAGAGTGTTAAACAAACGCTCCAAACGTATTGAAGAAACATATTACGTCACCTTTGACGATAATTACATAAAGAAAGTACAAAGGAGTGAAGGTGACTTAGCTGAAATATTTCTGGAATCTGGACAGGTCTCGGTTCCAATATCCAACTTGTTTGAAGAGTACATTCGGTTATTCGATGAACCAGAGAAAGCGGCACACTCAGAGGCGAAAGCAGCAGATAACAAAATTGATAATCTCAAAAAGATTATAGATGAAGCTACCAAAGGAATGGAAAGTGAACCTCTTAAAACTACAGATGGTCAATCCTCAACTGACTCTCCAATTAACGGCCCAATATTCAAGGGGGAGAGTTCATCAGCACCAAAGACAACTGGAGTATCTTTCGAGGGGGAGAATCCAATTTCATCCCCGATTCGTATAGGTCCAGGTGTAGGGGACAACTCTGCCACAAACCCACTCAATAGCAGTTCAATCGAGGGGGAGAATCCATCACCAACAGAGGATGCAAATTCTGATACTGCGACAGGTTTCACTTCGCCAGTCGAGGGGGAGAAAGAGAATACAACTGACGAAGGCGAGGGTGATCAATCAGAATTGGAAGAGGAGGTGGATGCCGAATTGGATCCTGCATATGACCCAAATTATCCTCCATTGGTCAAATGGACCAAGGACCATCCCAAAGCTCAAATTTTTGGAAAATCATCTGAAAAAGTGCTCACTCGTTCACAGTTGAAAGCGAAACAAACTGCATTATTCTCTAAAGTTGAATTTTGTATGTTTAATTCATTCATCTCCAAGGTTGAGCCAAAAACAATTAATGTTGCACTTGATCATTCTGATTGGGTTCAAGCAATGCAAGATCAGCTCCATGAGTTTGAATGCAACCGAGTTTGGAGGCTGATTCCTACACCAAAGGATGCTTCAGTGGTTGGCTTAAAATGGGTCTTCAGAAATAAATTGGATAAAGAGGGTAATGTCATTCGCAACAAGGCTCGGTTGGTGGTTAAAGGTTATTGTCAAGAGGAAGGGATAGATTATGAGGAAACCTTTGCTCCAGTAGCTAGGTTGGAATCAGTAAGAATCTTCCTTGCATATGCTGCTCACAAAAACTTCGAAGTTTTCCAGATGGATGTCAAATGCGCTTTCTTGAATGGAGAATTAGAAGAAACAGTGTATGTTGAACAACCTCCCGGGTTCTTAAATGAGAAATTTCCTGATCATTGCTATGTACTGGATAAAGCGGTATATGGCTTGAAGCAATCACCAAGGGCCTGGTATGAAACTTTAACTCGCTTTCTGAAAATGTCGAAATTTAAGCAAGGTTCGGTTGACCCAACCTTCTTTCGAAAGAAAGAAGGCGAACATCTAATGATTGTTCAAATCTATGTCGATGACATCATCTTCGGCTCTACGAATCCCAGTTTAACAGCTGAATTCAGAAAGTTGATGGAGACTAAATTTGAAATGAGCGCAATGGGTCCGATTAATTTTTTCCTTGGTTTGAATATTAGACAGGGACCAGAAGGTATCTTTATCAACCAGGAGGCGTATACAAAGACCTTACTAACAAAATTTGGCATGACAGAAGACTCTAAAGTGAAGGTTCCTATGGCATTTGGCACTAAGTTAACACCATCTCTGGAAAAACCTGTTGTTGACGTAACACTATATTGTCAAAATGATAGGGTCCCTTATGTATCTAACAGCTAGTAGACCGGACATTATGTTTTCTATTTGTTATTGTGCCAGGTTTCAAGCTAATCCAAGAGAATCTTACATGGTGGCAGTGAAGAATATATTTCGTTACCTGAAGCGAACCTCATCTCTCGGTCTCTGGTATCCTGCAAGATCTGGATTCTTCATTCAAGCCTTTTCTGATGTTGATCTTGGAGGATATGGTCTAGACCGAAAGAGCACTACAGGTGGATGCCAATTTCTTGATGGAAAACTTGTTAGTTGGCAGTCCAAAAAGCAAACCTGCGTGTCACTTTCAACAGCCGAAGCTGAGTATATAGCTGTTGCATCTTGTACTTCTCAAGTCATATGGATTCAAAGTCAACTGAGAGATTACAGGCTAAATATGAAGAAGATTCCTCTCTATCGTGACTCAGAAAGTGCAATAAGGATTTGTCATAATCCTGTGCAACACTCAAAGACTAAGCACATTGCACTTAGATATCATTTCATCAAGGATCATGTAGAAGATGGGAACATGGAAGTGCATTTTGTTCGATCCTCTGATCAACTGGCTGACATATTCACTAAGGCCTTACCTGAAGCAAGTTTCAATAAAATTTTACAAGGCCTGGGAATGATGGAAGCAGAGTCGGTACCGAATCCTCAAATCTTACACTAAAATTAGACAAGCGAAATGGAGCGACCGCTCGGTCTATTTCGGCTCCAAAATTTTCGGGAACCGAAATGAACCGAACGCTCGGTCTATTTCGGCTCTGGAATTTTAAGGAACCGAAATGAACCGAACGCTCGGTATATTTCGGCTCCATAATTTTCGGGAACCGAAATGAACCGAACGCTCGGTCTATTTCGCTTCATTCAATAAAGATAAGGTTTCGGTTGTATATTCTGTGTTTTCTCTAAATCTCTATTCTTTTAACAGTTTTATTTTTATTTTTTTTGAAAACTTCAAAACTCCAAACATATTTTCTCTTTCTGTTTTTTATTTTTTTTTAGAAAACTTCAAAACTCCGAAAATATTTTATCTTTCTGTTTTTTTTTATTATTATTTTTCAGAAATCTTCAAATCTCAAAAATATTTTTTGTTTGTTTTGTTTGTGTGGTGTGTTTGTTTGCTCTTTCTTTTTATTAGATCATAAGTGAACCAGTCCGACAGAATTTGACGCTAAGGCAGGTACAATCATTTCCATAAGAACTAGTTAAGGGTCCCTAGAAGCATGCTGCTGCATGTTGACCAAAGCCTCTTTGACTAAGAGCAAAGCCTTAATGAATCGATCTCTACCTATCGTTTCTTCCTAATCAGGCTATTAAAATTAACTTAGTCTAGAGCTACCTTACTCTTCTCATATGAGTTAAGAGTTTTTCTGCATTGTCCCACCTATATAGCAGAAGGTACCTTCGGTTCTTTAAACCACCTTCCTTATATTCTCCATCTACTTTCGGTTCATCACTGCAACCCTTGAGACTCTCGGTCCTTACCACTGAGGTTTATGGTTGCACAAAATCTGTGTTTATGATCTTAGATGCGTATACCACGTGCTGAGTGAAACCCAAAATTCAACACCTATAATGAATTGACGGTGAATTCTTACATTCAAGATCTTACTGATTACCGATTGAAATCTTATTTTTATTTTTGAGTGATCTTTTATGAATTCGTCTAACACCAAGGCTTTTCTTCCCATAAAGATCTAGTTTATTTTTGTTTTTAAGATCTCTATATCTTCTTTAGTCATCATAAAATATCCTACCTACTTGTTCAACAGACCACATCGGTCTCACAAGTACTTCTTCCAACGTTCGGTCTTATGTTAAGACTCGAAGTTCGGTTGAAGATAAGCTACCCAAAGCCTAACAATTAAAAGAAGCCTTTCAATGTTTCTCTATAAACACTTGATCGTATTTTTCGGGAAACCACACAAGCACTTCAAGTCTCTCTTGACTTTGAAGGAAGCAATTCTTGCCCGGAATCCCATGCTTTCTGTCTTATAATGAGAAATCACTCACATCCAATACACATTTACTTTATTTCTTTATCTTTTGTCACTCTATTGCACGAAAATTTTATTTTCCAACTTTCTAGTTGTTGTTGGTTCGAGTTTTGTTTATCTTTTGGCTAAACAGGGGTTATCCTGAATTTTGGAACGACGCAGAATTTCAAACGACGATTGAAGATAAGAATTTGGGAGCGTGAATTTGAACGGTCTCTACACCCACGCGTGCTGACGTATTCCTGGGAGTAACCACACTGTCACATCGCACTTTTTCAAGCGACGTTTTAGTGATCACGTCATTATCGTCATGATTTTTCTCTCTCTTGGCAACGGTATATAAAGGGGTTCTCCTTTTGTTGGTCTTTTACCAGCAACAAATTCTCTCAAATTACAAGGCAAGTTCAAACTGTTCATCTTCCTTCTTCGATCAACAATGGCGGCTTCTTCATCAGTTCACGATCAGACTGCTTCGTCCACATTGCTTTCGATAAAGCCAAATCAAAATATGATCATCGAACTCAATCCGTTTTTGTATGATTCATATATGCTGCACGTAGTTGAATGTTTGAAGTATTCACCGTTGGTTCTAGCCCAAACGCAGGTGGAATCCGTTCCGATGTCGCTCTTATCGCAGGTCTACTCTACTGTCATGTATGACAAGAACAAAGAACACATCTACTTTCAAATACATAATAAAAAGGCTTCTATTTCAAAGGGGAGATTTTGTTCGTTGATGCATCTTGCCGTGGATTCCTCTGTCATCTCGCCAGACTTTATCACGACTACTCAATTAGTTTCGATGCTTTACGAGATGGGGTATACGGATGTGCTCACCACAGTTACAAAGGTTAAGAAGTCTTGTTTACCATCACAGTGTGTGACAACCGTCAAAATTCGAGTCGGTTCTAGATTTGACTAAACTTAGTTGCACGTACAGGCACGACACATACTAGACTTAGTAACTAGAAGCTAAGTTATAACCTACTAGGAACTTGGAAACAATTAGAAACAATGGATAATGTACTTAGATTTCATATTGATATGTGAATTCTATAACTACTTAACTGTAGAGACTATCCATATTCGGGTCACTCTTTGACTCGAACACCTTTTCATGAATCATATACACACATTATGCACTTGACCTAGTGGTAAAAATTAGGTCGGAGTCTCGTGGAACTTAAGTCAAAGTTGAAACTATGACGTATACTTGGTTCTTCAAGTTCACTTGAATCTCGGAACCACTACATATAAATGCCAATAAACCGACAAAAAGGAATTAAAAACATTATTTATAACTATAAAAGAGTTATAAGACTCAAAAATAATTTGATGCCTCCAAAATTCAATCTACCTTGATATCTAAAGTTTAGCAAAATCCGAAAAACCCTAAAAACCCTAAAAGCCCAAAAAACTCATATTTATAAACTTTAACCTTAAAAATCCTATAAAAACAATTATGAACCTTATAATATTATCTTATCATAATAATTATTATGAAATACAATCATTGAAAAATAAAGATTTAGTTATTAACATTTACCCTTGATTTATAAGTCAAAAATCAAGAGTTTTATGCAAAAAAAATTAGAGAGAAGGTAGAGAGAGTTTTCTAGAGAGAGAAAGAAGAGAGATGTGTGTATGTTGGAGAATGAGAGTGTGAGAGAGAGAGATATGGGGAGGGAGAGAACGAATTTTAGGGGAGGAGAGGCTCCCTCTCTCTTGTTTCTTTTATAAAAATTCAAATCTTTTATAAAAATATCCAACTTTTTATAAAATGTGCACCTTAACCTAGTTTTTATGCATAAAACTCTTGATTTTTGACTTATAAATCAAGGGTAAATGTTAATAACTAAATCTTTATTTTTCAATGATTGTATTTCATAATAATTATTATGATAAGATAATATTATAAGGTTCATAATTGTTTTTATAGGATTTTTAAGGTTAAAGTTTATAAATATGAGTTTTTAGGGCTTTTAGGGTTTTTAGGGTTTTTCGGATTTTGCTAAACTTTAGATATCAAGGTAGATTGAATTTTGGAGGCATCAAATTAATTTTGAGTCTTATAACTCTTTTATAGCTATAAATAATGTTTTTAATTCCTTTTTGTCGGTTTATTGGCATTTATATGTAGTGGTTCCGAGATTCAAGTGAACTTGAAGAACCAAGTAGACTAGTCATAGTTTCAACTTTGACTTAAGTTCCACGAGACTCCGACCTAATTTTTACCACTAGGTCAAGTGCATAATGTGTGTATATGATTCATGAAAAGGTGTTCGAGTCAAAGAGTGACCCGAATATGGATAGCCTCTACAGTTAAGTAGTTGTAGAATTCACATATCAATATGAAATCTAAGTACATTATCCATTGTTTCTAATTGTTTCCAAGTTCCTAGTAGGTTATAACTTAGCTTCTAGTTACTAAGTCTAGTATGTGTCGTGCCTGTACGTGCAACTAAGTTTAGTCAAATCTAGAACCGACTCGAATTTTGACGGTTGTCACAGTCTCCCCCGGTTGAAAGAATTTCGTCCCGAAATTCAATTCGTGACGTATTCTATTAGAACTCAGCCGAATACAATTGTATAGCTGGAGAGGTGGTGACTTGAAGAGCTCTTTGATTATTTTAGGTTAATTCCTCAAGGGAAGAGTGCAGCTCTTTAGCTAGAATTAAATTAATGTCTCCTTAATTCGAGTTCTTTCGTCTAGATTATGGAAAATTTGGGTCATGGAATCATGATCCAACCATGGCGACCTAGTCGAAAAAGATCATCTAGTTAGATATTATCTGAATTAAGAGAGCGCTATAAGTTTGGCTGAAGCACTAACTACATTGAGTGTTTGATCCGCATTGATTCCTAAGTCGCATTCTAAATCAGCACTAAGTGTAAATTCGTCATCTAATAAAGAAGGGATTAAGAACAATTTGTTCACTTCCGGGCTGGCTACTAAATTTGGAAAATACATATTCCGAAATAAGAAGGGGTAGCACGAATGAAAATAAATGATCAAGGGTAAGTTCCTAAAGATACGTACTAAGGGTAGGCAACGAAGTTTTGGTACCTCTCGAATGTAAAGGCTATTTAAGTGTCGTCTACAAAATAAGTTACGAAATGATTGAGGATCTCTGAGGCTATAATTACTACTACGGTTACTCTTACAATAATAGAACTATATTCGAAGAATATATATATTTAGAGAGTCAATGTTGCAAATGGAGGCGATGAAATCACATTGTGTAGATAGCATTTTAAGTGTTTAGAAGTGATAAAAATCTCATTGTTATCAAAATGTGTGTTTAGAAATGATAATTAATCTCACTATTATCAAAATATGTAATAATTCCAAGATAATGAAAATACATTTTTGGCGATCAAACGAAGTAGTAAAATAATATAAAGATTAATTAATGTTAAATGTTTAAGTCGTCATTAAGGGAATTTTTTTATAGAAATATTGATATTACGCTTTTTGTAAAATTGAATAATTGTCTAAGTCAAGACAAATACAAGTTTAAAAGGAGTCAAAATATTTATGAAAACAAGTTTGAGAGTTTAGGAACTCACTGAAAATTGCAAAGTAGAATGCTATTTTTAAGAAATGTGTAAAAATATCAATCATTGAAAATAGTGGATTCTTGATTTAGTGTTTCTACAAAACAATCATTTAGAGAATATATAATAGTAAAATCCAAGATTTTTGATGTATTTAAAGGAAAGAAGAAACATAAGGAAACATATCATTCACATATATTTTCCGGATATAGAAAAATTATAAGCATAAGGGTCTTCATCTTGTGTATTAATTATAAGGAAAAATATAATGAAACTTGCATTTTAAATCAAGTTTCCGAATTTAGAACGAAAGAGCAAATGTAAATAAGGATCACTTGTTTATACTATATTTCAAAATAAAAACAAGATGTATATGATAAAAGGAGTAATTGAATATATCAAAGTTGACTAAATCAAAATTATGTCTCACGACTATACACGTATTAATCGCTCAAAACGACAGGGTAGACTTCTAGTCTGTATGTGTACGAACATGATACCATGAGAAGCAAAATAGACAGAAAGTCAATGTATTATGTTATTATCGTGGGTGTGCAATATCTAAAATTAGAAGGAGAGCAAGAAATCAAGTGCGGGGGATAGAAAAGGAAGGTACCGGCGACAATGATTGCTATCGTTAAAATTTTAAGAATAATATGTATAGGTAGATTTAAAGCCAAGTCGAGATATTTTTCAAACTTCAATATTTGATGTATGTTGATGATTAAATAGACATGTGGAACTTTTAAAGTGTTTGCTAAAAATCATGAGTGATCTATTAAGTTAAACTCCATTTGTGAAAAAGAAGAAGCACTACAATGGTAGTTGAAAATCTGACAATTTGACTTTTTAGAATGGAGTTCAATAATAGTTAAAACATATAAGGTAAAGACTCAATAGATTTAGAAGAGTAATTATACATTGTTGAAGGTGCGTCACTGGAAATTTAAAAGTGAACACTAAGTTTTGCAATGCTTTATATTTTAGAAGTTTTACAGATTATTTAACTAATTTGTAATAAAATATACAAATAAGGTGTGTTTTGAAATGTACGCATTAGTGATGCTTTGTAATCACGCTTGGAGTAGAAAGTTGTAAAAAAAAAATATCATGTTCGGTTTCAAGAAAACACATTTAAGTAAAGTACAATGCCTAAATAAGAAAGTGGTCAAAAGAGTCAAAACAAAAGTGGTTTGAAAGATCCGATGAAGCTTTTACACGTAATATGAACTTCAATGTCATATGTCTAAGTTTTATAGAATAGAATTTAAACACTTTTATAAAAGAAAATGTTTCTAAGTTTTTCGAAAACGTGTCAAATTGGTAAGCAAAGTTTAAAATGGTTTATATGCCCTTAAAAGCATATCTATCCATTGAAATGGATTTGAATTGAAATTGAAATAGCAATGTTAAAACCAATATTGGTTAAATTGAGTTTAGAAGAAAATTGTTAAGTTAAAGCAAGTTGTCAAAAGATTTTAGCGAGAATATGGCTTACATTGTTTGGAATGGTCTACTAAGTTGTATAAAGTGGTTATAAAATATTTTATCGATGATAAACAAAACCCATGAAGCAAAATAACTTTTCGATGGAAGATTAAAAGTAAGGGATAGGTAGATTAGTGTAGATGATCGTACCTAAATACTAAGGCGAGTATAAGGCAAGTATAAGGCGAGTACTGATGTCTTTTCCTCAAGATAAAGGACAAGAAAAGAAATTATTTATGAAAATTGTTTGAAAAACGTTTTACGGTGTCAATGTAGTTTATGACCTTTTATAGAGGTCAAAGGGACATCCTATGTTAAGTTTTAAGCTCAAGGTGGAAACAACCTAGAGCTAAGTCGTAACGTAGTAATAAGGTCTCACGTATGGGTTAAACCTCCTTACGCGATGCTCCAATTTTCATCCGTGTCGGTATCGGAACGCTTTCCTAGTTGTAACTCTAGTACGAAGACGATGAAGAGGTATTGAGGAATAATTGGAATAGGTTTCGACTTAAGATTATTACTTGTGTATATCTAACTACTAACCTTACATCTAAAGTCAACAGCTACCGAGGAATACTCATTCCCAGTACTAATTGCATTGCTCCTAGAGTGACTAGTGATATAACCTAAGTGGTTAACCTAGCACTTGATAAGGGGTAAGAATATTTCTAAATAAAGGCATTGTTATAAAAGTGCACTTAGTTTCTAAGTGTATCTAGATGAATGCCTATAATATGCAATGCCCGTACGCACACCGAAAAAATTTTGTTTTTCAAAAGTTTAAGTTGAAAATTGTTTGGAACATAATTCTAGTATAACCGTTTCCAGCCTCACATTAACCTTCCTTAATTAAGCATAGTTGGCCAGGCTATACTTAATTAAAGTCCAATAATGCGTACTCGAATTAGTTATACCAGTAGTATGTTCTATATTTTAAAAACTTTTAGAAAATTTTTGGCTATAGTTGTGGTTCTCCAAAGGAAAATCGGTATTCTCTATAACCTTCGACTCTGATACCATTTCTGTCACACCCCGCTAAAGCGGAAACACGAGGCGTGGCAGTATAAAAGGTTTCATAGCAAAAGTTAAAAGACAACACCAACCATAGTTTAAAAATCATTACAAATTTACAATGGGTTTGAACAAATTTTTAAAAGAAATTACAATGTAAACTGAAATACAACGCATGTGAATGCTCCTAAAAGTGATGTATCCCTAAGTGCCACTTACTCGATGATTCCTGAAAAAGCATGTAAAACGAGCGTCAACTATAAAAATAGTTGGTGAGTACTCACAGGTTAAAAATAATATTGGTTTCATGAATCATAATCAAAGTTTTAATAGAAGTTTCCATAAATAAGGTATATTGTTAAAATGAGTAAATAAGTTTGTATAAACAAAGTTCATTGTCATCATGAGAGATAAAGTATGTTGCCCAAATGAGATGCAACGTTCATATTCTTATTTACTCATTTGGGCAACATACTTTATCTCTCATGATGACAATGAACTTTGTTTATACAAACTTATTTACTCATTTTAACAATATACCTTATTTATGGAAACTTCTATTAAAACTTTGATTACGATTCATGAAACCAATATTATTTTTAACCTGTGAGTACTCACCAACTATTTTTATAGTTGACGCTCGTTTTACATGCTTTTTCAGGAATCATCGAGTAAGTGGCACTTAGGGATACATCACTTTTAGGAGCATTCGCATGTGTTGTATTTCAGTTTACATTGTAATTTCTTTTAAAAATTTGTTCAAACCCATTGTAAATTTGAAATGATTTTTAAACTATGGTTGGTGTTGTATTTTAACTTTTGTTATGAAACCCTTTATACTGCCACGCCTCGTGTTTCCGCTTTAGCGGGGTGTGACACAGTGGAATGGATTGCTTACTCTTCTCATCAAGAGTTTAGCAGAAAGGAGCGGTGGATCTGATGGCACCAGCAAAGCTTTTCTGACCCTTCTCTATGGACTTTACAATGGTCTAAATCTTGATTATGGGACGATTATATGGTCTCAAGTGGTGCAGAGCCTCAACACTTCTACGAGGCATTCAGAAATTTCATGTGGTCGCTTCTGGACTCTTATCACACGCAGGGCGATTGATACTTTGGACATTCCTGTAATGAAGGATGCCCTAGTCGCATCAATTGCCACATTTCACACCAAGAAGATCATTATTGCTGATCCAATCAAGTTCCCTCACAATGGCTCTATTCCTGAGTCTATGTATCGATGTGTCACAGTCCAGAGTACGGTAATGGCTGATTATCACAAACTTACTCCTACAGGACCGAGAGTCCTTTCTCCAGAACAACAGGCTGCCCTGGAAGCTGTGGACAAGCCAGGAAACCGAGGGAAAAGGGCTACAACAAAGAAGGAGACAACAGAGGAGGACAAGTCTAAGGCTCCTAAGTCAAAGAAGCGAAAGTCTGATAAAGGAGATTCTTCCAAGCCCAAGAAGATTAAAAAGATGGCCAGAAGGTCCAAGAGTCTCACTCCTCCTACCTCAGAAAATGAAAAAGAAGATGAAGAAGAGGAAAGTCATCATGAATCACCGAGAGGTAATACTCCTCCCCGCTCCCCAACTCCAACCGAACCTATTCATGACAAAATTCCTACCCCACCTTCATCACCGAAACCGACAGTTCCAGTTTCTGTTCCACCTATTCCTCCACCTACCACATCACCAACTACAACTTCTTTACCACCACCACCACGAGTTACTTCTACTCCTATTTCTACAACTCCCTTACCACCTCCAATCATTTCCCAGTCTACCACCACCACTATTCCTGAACCGACAGTAGTGGTCAACGTATCTGATACGGGGGCAACTACTGAAACCAAACCTCCTGTCATCACTAAACCTCTTTCCCCCACTAACTCAACCGACTCTGGTGCCACTCTCGGTGGTGCTAATGATGAGTATGACTCTACATACTTCATCCCTATCGGCTTCCTACTGATGAGGATGATGATGCTCCTATTACCCGCCAACACTTGCAGAGTATTCATGAAAAGTTGGATAAGTTGCTTGAAGACAGCAAGTCCTATAGTGGAGTGGTGCTCAAAGCCTTTATGGATACTGCTCTAGAGCAATACATAGAGTCAACTGAAAAATCCACAAAAGCCATTGATGTGTCTACCTCCTCTTGCAAAAAGGCCACCAATGATGTTACTAACATTGTTCATACCACTCAGATTTTCCTTGAGTCGCTGAAAGGGCATGCCGACACAAATACAGCCAAGGTTCAAGCCTCTGTGGATTCCTTTTCTAAGTCTCTTCAAGAAGAGCAAATCAAGTTTGAAGCTGTACGTTCATCTATTCAAACCAAGAATTCATCCCTTATCAGCTCAGTGACTTCTCGCCTTGAATCTCTTCACGCTAATCTAGCAACAGAAAGTGCTCTGAAGGAAGAACTGGCCCGACAATCCTCTACTATTGAAGTACAGAAAGTGCAGCTAGCCCAAGCAGAAAAAGAGATTTCTTTGTTAAAAACCGAAAGGGCTGTATTCCGTAGCTATGCAGGAGATGTGAAGGACATGTTGACCAATCTTCTTGATGCTCATGATCCTATTCTTACTTTGACAATCAGAAATCATCTCACTACAAAACTTCTACATGCCCTTGCCATGTTACACGAATTGAAAGGTGTTTTGGAGCCATTCACTTCTCCAAAACAAGGGGAGAAGGTGTTCAACAGAAGGTGATTGTGAAAACAGAAACTACCCCACCGAGAGTCAAAGTCACAACCGAACTGAAGGATAATGTAGCTTTAGGTTCTGGTTCTCAAGCTAAGCGAAAGGAGATCAATGATGACAGTGATAGTGATGTGGAAGAAACAATTGCTGAGGCTCTCCAAAGAAAGAAGAGAGACCGAGAGTTGGATGAGAATTTAAAGGTTGCAAAGGAAGCAGAGGAGAGGGAAAGGAGAAACAAGGAAGAAGAAGAAGCCTTGATCTGCAAGAAGGCCTTGTTTCCCTTATGGACTAAAGAGGCACTTATTAATCAAGCTATAGAGTTTCCAAGTGTTTATTGGTTGGAACCTGTTGCTTCGTTTGACTGTGATAACTCTAAGGACTTGCAGTTCGACATGCCAATCACAAGAAAAGCATTCACGTTTCACTGCTTTGACTCGACTGCTGAGGTTCCTTTTCCTCATCCAAAAGTTGACCGAGAGCTGATTGATTTCTATTTGAAGTATGGACAACCTCAGTACTTGACATGGAGCCCACAGAAAATAATCACTGTCAAGGTACTCAAACCAACACCTATTGGGAAGTTTGTGAATGTTAATTTCAAAATCACACGAGGATCTGTAAACTCGGTGTCGATTATTTCTTTAGCAGATCTTCCAAATCTAAACCCTCATGATTGGATTTTGCTATTCAACATTCTGCTCACAAATCCGAGGGAATATGAGCCGATTTTGGAACACTTGAAGAGGATGTTGGCTTCTTACATCCATGAGGTTGCGGCTATGGATCAAGAAATAGCAAAAGTGATGAACAAGAAACCGACCATCAAGCCAACACCGAAACCAGGAGATGTGAACAAGATGAGAATGGGTCAAATAGATTCAACACATCTTACTGTGATGTTTACCAAAGGCGAATCTCACAGATTTTTATTCGCTCTTGTGGATAAACACTTGTTTTCAACCGACTGCTTAGAGCACATCATCAACATTATACATCGGTGCAAGCAGAACTCGGATGCTAATAAGAAGAACTTCACTGAAATGCTTCGGTGGTACATAACTTTTCGTCATCATCTTTTGGCTATCATTCCGAAGGTGTTCAAAACAATAAAGAAGACTTTTGCAGCTCAACCGAAGTGAGCTTTCGGTTCCAATGACGCAAAGGGGGAGATTGTAGAGTTTAATTGTGTTGCGTCTTGGGCTTTATGTTTTGTATCCGGATTGGGCCTGTCCATCCATGATTATCTAGTAGGGTATACTATAAATATGCATGCATGTATGCATAATACGTTGTTGATCATTACGTTTATTGTTTTGTAACCCTAAACACCTCTACCGTCGAAGTTCTTAATCGAGCTCTTCTGAGGTGTTAAAGCATTAATCATACGACATATTCAAAGCCATACTCGTGTTCTTATTGACGTTCATAATTGTTTGCTTGCATAGAATCTAACGATCCTAATAGAACATTGTTCTAACAACATATATGGTTCAGATCTGAAGAAAAAAAAGCTCTAGATCTGAAAAACAAAGTTTAAATCTTTCATCCAGCACAGACCTCAAGTACACAGATAATATGCACACATAGCACGTAATTTATATAAAATAATTCATATCTATGTGTAAAATGAAAGTAACTATGCACTCACTTGATAAGGTGGTGATTCCAACTTGGACAGCGCTTCGCTTCGACGAAACCGGGAGGTTTGCTTGAAAGCCGGGCTCTGCGGGGGCAAAGTTTCCGGACCTAAAAACTCTTTTTCTCGGAGCCTTTTGGTGCTCCGGGGCTTTCTTCAAGTGCTAGGTAAGTTTCCTAGGATTTTGGGGGTGTTTTGGGAGGTTTAGAGAGTGAGTAGAGAGAAGAGGAAGTGGATTTTAGTATGAAAAATGAAGGAACTCTTAGGTGGTATTTATAGGCTGGAAAATGGGTGAACTCGTCGAGTTTCTGGCCCAACTCGTCGAGTTTTTGGCCCCCAACTCGTCGGAGTTGCTGGTCCAACTCGTCGAGTTGGTGCCACATTTCGTCATCTGGTGGGGAGAAAGCAATGGCTCAGATTGCACCACGTCACCCACTTCGTTGCAGCACCCTTCCGACTTCTAAACCCCGTAACTTTCGCATACGAGCTCTGTTTTCGATGTTCTTTTTATCCACATGTAGGTATTGACAAGATCTACAACTCTCGTTTTGACTCCATCGGCTAATTCTCGACATATTTTAAATTAAACAGTATGAGAAGATTACACTGTTTAACGACCGTGTAAAATTCATAACTTCTACATACGGGCCCCGTTTTCGACTATCTTTTTATCGTTGAACTCCTATTAATGAGATCTTCAATTCTCATTTAGGTTGTTTCGGCTAAAAATCACTCGATATAAAATTCGAACTCCGGGCTGCACATTGCTATGCCAAATCTTACAAAAATCATAACATCCTCATACGAAGTCAGATTTGGACGTTCTTTTTATGCACACTCTCGGTTTAACATATACTACGACTTTCGTTTAGATTGGTAAGGCTAAAAAGCACTTTATCGTAAACTCACTTTTTACGTCACACAGCGTCGTGCCGGTTTTGTCGCGAAACTTCGACGGGTCATAACTTCTTCGTTATAACTCGGATTTCGGCGTTCTTTATATCTTCAGAATCTTTTTCACGACCACTATAACTTTCTTCATAGATATAGGGTTTATCTATATTTTTATTTTTGGGGCTTATTTTCATTCTTAATTTATTATATCTTATAATTAAGTATAATGCACATAAAATCACATAATTCACATAATATTCAATTAATTCCTCTTTATTAATTCAAAATGAGTTACAATTATTGACCCTAACTACTACATCATCAGATTAATGCTTAGCAGATCTGCAGTCGGAGATTATTCATAGGATCAGCTGTTGATGGGGGGTGTTGTCCTGATATTGACAGTTCATAGATCTGTCAGCCAGCAGCCAGGGATCGTCTGTATGATTCGGCAGTGCGAGGTGAGTTTTTCTCACTGTACTTTCGGGTTGAAGGCACCAAGGCCGGCTTATTGGATTGATATCCTGCTAGACACTGATATGTTGAGTATGGAATAGGTATGCATGATTATGCTAGTTGCCGATATGTTTGTCTGGTAGATCTATAGGACTACCTGTGATCCAGTTTCCCTGATTATCAATATATGTTTGTTATATTATATATTTGAACATGTTGTGTTGGCTTGAGGTTGTATTGCTTCGTGTTGTAGCCAACAAACCCTGGAGCATTCCAGGTATGAGCTGAGGACCGAGTGGTTTGCCAGACTCATACTGAGGGCTCAGTAGCATTCCAGATACGAGCTGCGGACCGGTTGGTATGCCAGACTCGTACTACGGGCTTAAGGGTATTGGAGCATTCCCGATGTGACCTGAGGGTCGGGTAGGGCATGCCAGACTCATACTGAGGGCTCAGTAGCATTCCAAATATGAGTTGAGGATCGGTTGGTATGCCAGACTCGTACTGAGGGTTGAACATTGATAATTCGGTCCGATGACTGATTGGGTCAGGGAGCAAGCCAGATATAAGGTGTGGGCCTCGAGGGCAAGCCAGGCTTATGTTGTGGGCTCAGGAGAAAGTTAGATATGTGTTGTGGGCCAGATAGGCAAGCCATACTCATACTGTGGGCTAACGGGTAATCCATTCTTTTAGTTGTGGACCCAGTACATGTTGTTAGTTTGTATATGTTATCTGTTTTGTGTTGGTACTTTGGGGGAACTCACTAAGCTTTGTGCTTATAGTTTTGTTTATGGTTTCAGGTTTTTTAGATGTTTCGTGGCTAGGCGAAGACGTGACCTTACACATCCTTGGTTTACAACAGACTGGTCTTGGGAGACTCTGATTTTAAATCATGTTTTCGAGACAATGTTTTTAGAGACAATATTTTTGTAAACACTTTTGTTAATAAATGGGTTGTTTTGAAAAGTTTAGATTTGTTGAAATTTTTGGGATGTATTAGATTCCTGAAATATGTGTAGTCATTTCCCAACAGTAAAATTCATAGATTCCTGACAGTATGTGTAGTCATCCCGAACAGTAAATGTCATAGATTCCTGACAGTATTTCGGACCCTTATTCTGGAACCCCATTCCGGATCCGGAGCCACTTTCTGGAATGGCTATTTCGGACACTTGTTTTTTGACCTTAAAATGCACCTAGCATGAATCCCCAACGTTTGAAATAAAATTGGAATGAGTTCATCTCACGATGGTGTTTGGCATTGTGAAGAAGAAGATTGTTATGTTTGTTCACATAATAACCCGTTTCCGGAAGGCCCAGATTTCCCACTCCCGGATAAAATGTCTGATGCTGTTTTCCAAGCTATGAAGGCTACTGAAGAAGCAAATGAAAGGGACTCTGAAAGAAGTCACACACTAAATCAATGTGCAGACAATCTAGCGGAACAAGTAAACGAAAAAGAAAAATGTGTTGCTAAAGAGATGAAAGAAGTGAAACAAGTTAAGAACTAGATTAAAAATGCAAATAAGGAGATCAATAAGTTGCGTTTAGAACGGGACCGTATAACAGATGTTGTTAGAATTAGAGGATATTTTATTGACCGGGAACAAAATATGTATCCCTTACAATTTCATAATTTGTGGAAACCAATCTAAGTATGTATTAGGGTTTATAACGCACTTTGCAATAATGTTAATGAAAAAGGATAATTGTCCTTTTAGATAATCATACCGTTTCTTTTATAAAATTCGGTTTGAAAAGACATTACAATATCCATATTTAAAATTAGATAACATTTCTGGCCGATAACTGGGAACTTGCATCCGATGCAAACTAGTTGTGTCTACATGATTTTCAAACAATTTCATGTAAGTCTCAATTATTCGAAACCATTATCATTCAATTCTCGATCTTCTATTGTTGGAGTTGTCCTATGTGTTTCTTCGATAATGTCCATTGTGTTCACAAATTGTCGTATATCTACAGACATGGTAATGAGGAGCATTTGCATGTTATATAATGCTACTTTTCTCCGGTCCTCGGCCGATGAAGGCGGTAATGGGATTTCAAGTATTACCATTCGTTGTTTAGCACGTTAATAATCACGAATCATTTCTAATGAAGTCGTATCAATAAGACGCCGTTGCTCGTCTTCAATACGTGGTATATCATACTCTATAGGCAACTCATCATCATCGTTCGAGTTAGGACTGAGCATGGGCCGGATTGGGTCGGTTTTGACCTAAAACCAAACCCAAAACCAATAGCCTCAATTTCAAAAACTTAAAACTAAACCCAAACCAAAACCAATGGGTTAGGTTTTCGGCTTTCACCGGTTAGGTTTCGGGTTCATCGATTTTAAACCAAAACTCAAAATGTTTAAATAACAAACTAGACCATAACCCATCTAAAACAAGTTAAACCTTGTCGAAGAGGGCTAAGTCAATGAACTAAACCAACTTGTGGTGTAGGCTCAGTAGGCTTGTGTGATCCTCTATTTATAAGAGGAATGGATTCACAATTTTCTTTCCAATGGGCAATGTGGGATCAGCTCCTATCCTCCACCAAATGAAAACATAAGAGTTTTTTTATAAGAGGAATGGATTCACAATTTTCTTTCCAATGGGCAATGTGGGATCACCTCCTATCCTCCACCAAATGAAAACATAAGAGTTTTTTTATATAGGACTGAGATTGGCAAGAGTTTCATCCCACAGCCGATGTGGGATGAGATGGAATGTATATATAAAATTAAAATTCAAAGTATTTGAATAAAATGATGGTAACAAGAATCGAACTCAAGACATGAAGTTGTAAAGCGTAAGCGTTGCACCAAGTCAGCAAAGTTGTTTGTGATATTACTTTGCTATATACATATATATATATATATATCCATATAATATATACATAAAAACGTATATTTTTAAAAATTCGGTTCGGTTTCGGTTTTTATCGGATTTTTTATTTCCTAAAACCGAAAACGAACCCATAATTTCAAATCACTGGATGTTAGAGACTGAAAATAGAATATACCTAAATTATATTAATATACTATTTAAAAACCAATGTCCATAAACGTATTTAATAATAATAAAAACACTTCCTGAAACATATGCGTAACAAAAACAAACATAATTGCAACTAGTCTATCATAACAGGTTTGTCAGCACTTGTTCCGGTACCATCTTTTGAAGTCTTATCTGCTTTCAATTTAAGTTTTGATACCCTTTCTGATTTCTTTCTTAATTTTATGAATGTCTTTGCTGGTTTATTTTTTATCTTATTTTGAAACTCAGCATCGTCATTTTTTATCTGTAAAAACAAAATTCCAAGAACATTTTAATACATTACCGTAAAAATAAATTATAATTATAAAATTATTGTTTTTCGAATTTACCTTTATCGGACACAATTCCGAAAGCTCCTGTAAATGGAATACAACTTCGTCGTCCGTAAAACTCACTTTTTTTAACAACATCCACGCTAACTCGTCTTTGGAATAACATGAGTTATTAAACAATACTTAGAATATATATATATATATATATATATATATATATATATATATATATATATATATATATATATATATACATAGTAGTTATTCCGGGTCATCATTTCGGAATAGATCGGGTTTCGGGCCACGTTTATCGTGTTCTGGACCTACATTACCATTCCGGAACCCCTACAATACCTTATTCCGGACTAAAACAATCGATCAGAAACACAATACAAGGTACTTACATAACATTCATACACGTACAACAAGAAAAATATTCAAAAAAAAAAAAAAGATGATCCAGATATTCCGGAGTTGTTCCGGACTTATTCTTTGTGTTCCGGACCATTCCAAACAATTCTGGAATACGTAAATTGTTTCAGAAAATCAAGGGCAAAGTAACTTAAAGTGTAGAACTTACTTGGTTTGACGAATCCATGCTTAAAATTTGGTCCGAAATGTGGGTAGATCGTGCTTCGGATTTGCTAATTTCGGAATGCGTATTCCAGATTTTTTGTGTGTGGGACCTATATATATATATATATATATATATATATATATATATATATATATATATATATATATATATATATATATATATATATATATATATATATATATATATATATATATATATATACCATTGGGCTTGGGCCGATATTCGGGTCCGGAATGATCCATTCCGGACCAAAAGGTTAGTTTTCAAAAAAAAAAACTTGATTATATTTTTTAAAAAACCTAAAAAAATGGTTAGATTACTCAATATCTCAGAAAATTAACAAAAAGCAACAAACTTTTATTTGATTACTAGAAAAAAAATTTGTTCTTTTTGAATTTATTTCACTTTATCTAATTTGACTCACCACACTTAGAGGGTGTTTGAGAGTTTGAGATTTCATTTTAAAATAACTTATTGACTTATTAATTTTTTGAAAAGTCAATACTCAAAAAAAATGTTTGACAAAAAGAAAAGAACATTTAAGAAGTTAGAATTTGTAACTTTTCTAAACTTCTTATAACTTTTTGAATTGTAAAAGTCAATATTACCTTAAAATACTCTATCTAAAGCTAAGACAAATATTTTTTTAAAAAACAACTTAGTGACTTTTTCCCACCACAAAGATCAATCCAAACACATTTTTAAAATTCCATTTTACTACCATCATAAATCAATAAGTATTTTTATCTAAAAGTCCTTTTTAGGATCAAAATGAAACATCAACACCCTCTTATAACATAATGCGAGGTATTTGCCATTTTATGGAATTATTTTTGTAATTTTAGTTATAAATAGATGGTGTTATACTGTTATTTATTGTGAAGTATTATAACATGTCCTTTGTTTAAGTTGTATCTCATTTTCTCTTAACCGGTCTCTAATAGTATACGAATATGGTAAAAAGGAGATACCAAGTAGTTAACATGTTCACAAGATAGGCCAACTATATTCATAGATGAACTCTAGTATATAAAAAGAGTAAGCTAGTGTATATAAATATATCATTTTCAAAAGGCGACACCTAGATTTAAACCTCATACCTAACTTAAAGATTTTCACCTTGCATATATATGGTAGGTCACAATCGTAATTTAACCAAATATATTAACTACCAAACAAATTTCTAAAATACCCTCGAGAATGATAAAATCCCAAAGCACAAGTATATAGATTTTCACATTCTAAACAAACATACAAATACCAAACATCCATACTTTAACCAAAAATATAAACCATTAATCAAACGTCTAAAATACCCTCAAGAAAAAAAGACTATTGTCTTCCGAAACCAATCCATCCAGGGGTAAACATGTAAAAAAACAAGCAAGCATATGGGATAAATGTTTGTTGATTATATAAACCACAAAGCCAATCACATTCAAAACCACAACACACAGCAATAGAGAATTCTTCTTTTAAACCGATATACAATTCTTCTAAGAGTTGCAAAAAGCAGGTGGAGTGGGGTAGGTAGGTTGGGGGGGGGGGGGGGTTCAGGCCAGTAGTAACCGACCTCGGTATTCCACATAGTGTTGGATTGTTCCTTCACGTGATAAAATCGGGTTTCTTGCTTTTGCAGATTTCATGTTTAATTTCACTTCAAATTTAGGAACAAATTGTTGCTTTTGTTGTTGATGTATTTCTTCTGTTTCTAGAATGTTCTCCACAAGAAACTCGTCTGCAACATCTCCATCTTCATCTATCTTTAAACGACGTGCATACCATCCTAAACCCTAAATCCATTACAACAAACACAGAAGAAAGTCAAATGTCTAAAATACCCTTTAATGATTAAAGGGTTAAATGCAAGAAGTAACAATATACATTTATAACATGTAAATATAGGCAAATAGGTAACTTAGATTCTTTCTGAAAAAGGGAATAATTCTACTTTTATTGAACATCCATCCATAAAGAACGAAAAGATAAAATGTGTTACAGTTTTTGTGAGATAGATGCAGATATAAATATACCTTATTCATCTTCAAATTTTTGCATTTAGTCAACCATAAAAGTCGTCTTTCCATTTTTAGAAAAGAACATTTTTTGTTACAATTGAAAGTGAATCCAAGAATATGATCCCTAAAAGGAAATGAACAAACTTTCTAGGGCTATTTTTGATGATTAGGATGAGAAGGGCATTCATGTCTTTTGCACAGACGAGAGTTTCTTCTGTCAGCATATCCTCCTTGTAAATACCCTTTTAACCCTAGAATTTCACTACTAAACGCCTCATCTCTTAGAGTCATATGATATTCCTTTTATGCCCACCTGGGAATCCTATTATTCACTTTCAATAATGGTCCATTTCATTCCACCAGACCAAACAAACAGTTTTTTTTTTTTTTTTTTTACAATTCAATGGAATGAACCATTCCATTCCATTCTTGATTCCATCATACCAACCACAGAAACACTTAGGCTTATGGCCTTATGGGACAAAAACATTCGTACTTTGTATCTCATGTTAATTCTAGCTTAACCTAAAACTTCTAGATGCCAATGTATTTCTCCGAACCTCCAACTGACAAATTGATACATACGGTAGTCCTTTGGCACTAAATACACACACATCTCAGAGTCGCGGTTTCAGAATTCTGATATCGGACAGAAGAAGCAATTCATTATATCTAGGATCTATCAACCAGAATCAGGTCATTTGGTAAACTGATAGCCAGACTAACCAAATTGATCATCGAAAGCAATCATAGATTATCAGACACGAGCAAATCTACCGAAGTTACAATCTAACTGACGAAAAATTGGTAATAAGTTAAGAGGTTGCAATAGATTTGACATTAAACAATGTTCATGATTTATAAAACGGAAATTCAGACAATGAAACAAATGGAGAGAATTACCTGAACACCGCCATCGCCGGCTACACAGGGCACTAAAACTGGGCCGATTTGCTGACCTCTATCTATAGGAACTTTAACGGGAACACTAAATCCTTTACGGGGGAGATTACTATAATTATGATGATGAATTTCTTCAGTTGAGTTCAGATGATTGTTCCCACTAATATCTTTGTCATCGTCATACTCCTTGTTGACTTCGTGCAAGTCGTGATTTCCTAACCCTAGATATCCCGCGATCTTCTTAAAAAGCCCCATTAAATCGTACGAAATTAAACTACGGCGACAGACTACGACTATGCATATATGCGCACAGATTGGTAGATTTAATGTAATCGGGAATTTGGTTTTAGCTGTGCAAAGTTGAGAGTTTTGGCTTTGGCTTTGGGGGAGTCTGAAGAGTCTTTCTACGGTGAGTGTGATTTGAATGCTGGTAAGTTGTAAGATGAAGTTGAGTATCACTAATACCGTCGCTATGAATCAAACCATGAACCACATATTTTCTCCTAATTTTTTAATTAAAATTTAATATTTATTTGGTTTGGTTGCATCGAAAATAAATCAAACAAATGAAATAAACACGGTATGAATGTATGATTACACAATTTTATTTTTCTTGCACTGCACTATACCAAAAAAAATAATAACAATAAATAGAAAAAGAAAAAATCAATTTTTTTTATGTTTAAAAGAAAATTAATGCATATAAACTAGAAGGTTGTAAAGAAATCCATATCATTCAATTGGGATAACAACAAGTCTCTTATCTTTATCTTATGTGGTTTTTATCTATTATCTTATTAGATAATCGTTTCTTCATATCCTTGTATATAAGGATCGATAATCTTTGCATTGTAAACATTGAGAACTTAATCAATAAAGAAATGTTTCCTGTTATCAAATTTTTTATGGTATCAGAACGATTGATCCATTAAGGAAATACCAAGGTGGGAGCGATCATGACAGGTGAGAAGGGAGAAGGAAGCAAGAAGACAGCAGATACCATCAATGTCAACTCACCCTATTACATCTATCTGTCTGATTACCCTAAGCAGATGCAGGTGAACAATGTATTGAGTGACAACAACTTTAATGAATGGAAACAAGAGATGTGAATTTTATGTTTGCAAAGAACAAAGTAGGATTGATCGATTGATCAATTAAGAAACAAGAATCTACGTCTCCCATGTACATGGCATGGATGCGGGCTGATGCCATGATTAAGGGATGGCTGATGACAGCCATGTAAAGAGATATTTGAACAAATGTGAGGTATGCAAACACCTCAGCCGAGATCTGGAAAGACTTGGACAAACGATTGAGAAATAGGGAGTTCCTCGTGCTTACGAGCTAAAACAATCGTTGAATGCCACAATACAAGATAAAGCTTCAGTTTCCTCTTACTACACGAAACTAAGAACTATATGGGACGAACTGCAACTGGTCCTTCCCACACCACGATGCACCTGTGATGTGTGTGATTGTGTTATGGGAAAGAGGTTGAACAAACTAAAAGAAAAGGAAAGAATTTATGAGTTCCTTATGGGACTCGATGAAGACTTCTCAATTATCTAGACCCAAATCCTAGCCATGAAATATGCACCATCTTTGGGATCAACCTATCACCTGGTGGCTGAAGATAAGCTGCAATGAGCCATCACTGGGCGTTCTAGGAGAGCGAGTGGTGAAGCAACAACTTTTGCAGGTAAATCTTACGAGTAGAAAAGTACCACGCCAGACACAAAGAGGACAAGTTGTTGCACAAACGATCAGCAAGGGAGCACAAAGAACCTTAAAGCAAGGTAGCGAAAAGGCAGAAAAATGCACTTTCTGTGGGAAAGAATGTCATAAAAAAGATGGTTGCTTCAAGAAAATAGGGTACCTAGATTGGTGGTCAGGGAAGAAATACAAACCAAAACCAAAGGTAGCTTGTGTGGAGGTTGGACCCAACCCTATACCTGGGTTAACGGATGAATAGTATCGTTTATTTGTTGAGCACTTTAAGGAGGAAGCCAACGATACAAATCCAAAGGCTAACTTGGCAGGTAGAAACAACACATACGATGGATGGGTGGTTGACTCGGGTGCAACCGAGCATATCACGCATAGAAGTGATTTTCTTGATAATAAAATCACAAACCCAAAGAAGCACCTGTGATTATTCCAGATGGTGATAAAGTGCCCGTCATGGGTGAGAGTGAACATACCTTACCCGAAGGTATTAAAGTAAATAGAGTCCTACACGTCCCTAATTTCAATTACAACCTCTTATCTATTAATAAGTTCGCAAAGAATCTTAGTTGTGTTATAACCTTTTTCCCTTATTTCTTTGTAATGTAGAAGTTGGTGACAAGGGGATTGATTGTGCGGGTAATTGCATAGGAGGATTGTATCGAATGGGGGAAATACAGAGGAAGGCTCTCATGACAACTTTCGAGGTTTAGCACAAAAGACTTAGTCATCCATCATCCAAGAAGATTTCAAACTTAAGTTTTACTAAGAACATTTCTAGGAATAGTCAAGTTGAAGTGTGTGATGTCTGTTTTAAGGCTAAGAACACTAGGCTTCCCTTTCCTGTTAGTGAAATAAAAACTACTACTTGTTTTGATCTAATACATTATGATATATGGGGAAAGTACATAACCCCTTCGTTTTCAAAAGCTTATTATTTATTAACAATAGTAGATGACTTTAGTCAACCTGTATGGACTTTTCTTCTTAAGCATAAACATGAAACAAACACACATCTCATGAATTTTCACAAAATTATCAAAACCCGGTTTTGGTAAGAAATCAAACGGATAAGGTGTGATAATAGGGGAGAAGTCGTTTCCAACACAATGCATGACTTCTATGCAAAAGAAGGGATAATTTTAGAAACTTCTTTCCCATACACCCCACAACAAAATGGGGTTGTAGAACGCAAACACAGACACTTACTTGAAAGGCATGTGTTGTACTTTTCCAAGCAAACATTCCAAAGACCTTTTGGGGTGAGTGTATCTTAACTGCTACTTACGTTGTTATAAATCGACTTCCATCCAAAGTGCTTCATGGTGTCACCCCCTATGAAGTTCTTTTCAACCAATAACCAAGTTATGATCACATGTGTGGGCTTGGCTGTTTATCTTACTATCGAAGTACAAAATCTGGGGGGGGGGGACAAATTTGAGCCACAAGGTAGACCCGAGATTTTTTTTTAGGTATCTCCAAGGCACAAAGGGCTACAAGATTTATGACATAGAACACAAGAAATTGGTGATCTCAAGGGATGTGATATTCCTGAAAAATGAGTTTCCAATGAAGCAAATAGATGGCAATAAGGAGATACAGGAAGAAAATGAAGATTTGTTTTACTTTACTGATAAGGAAGTCACAACACGTCATGCGGTCACACCTCCTGTTTGTGATTCCTCCACATTCGAAACTCATGTTCATAGTGAGGAGACAAATGATGAAGAGGAAGAGCATGAATCAAGCCAAAGTGATCACGAACCACCCACATTGGATGGTCTTTTTATGGAGGTTAAAGACAACTCAATACAAGCCAGTCACGATATGAACCATAAAACCAATCGTGCTGATCAGCAAAGAGAGACACGAACCAAAACATAACACACTCGGTACAAGGATTATGAAGTAAAGTTGTCCCCTTCGATAAATCATCCACAACCTATCATCAGTCGAGTCGCCTCAACGGTACACCCTCTTAATAATTATGTCTCATATGATAATTTTTCTGAAGCTCACAAATCCTTTTTAGTTGCCATCGCCACACATGATGAGCCAAAAAATTTTGCACAGGCTGTTCGAGATTAACGATGGAAGGAAGCAATATGCAAAGGGAAATTAATGCCCTTGAACAAAATAAAACTTGGTAACTAGCGAGTTTATCGGCAGAAAGTGAGCCATTGACTCTAAATGGGTATACAATGTAAACTACAAACTAAATGGAGATATGGAGCGATACGAGGCTCGTCTTGTCGCGAAGGGTTATACTCAAATTGAAGGAGTGGATTTTCATGACACATTTGCCCCGGTTGCCAAACTCGTAATAATTCATGTGTTGTTGGCAATAGCAGTCAATCAAGATTGGATCATACGTCAATTATATGTAAATAATGTGTTCCTGCATGCAGATCGAGAATAATATATATATATATATATATATATATATATATATATATATATATATATATATATATATATATATATATATATATATGAAAATACTACAAGGGTACAGAAAAGAAAACGAGACACGAGTCTGCAAGATCAAAAAGTCCTTGTACGGTTTAAAACAAGCTTCAAGGAACTGGTATTATAAGTTCACGACGACTCTTCAAAATCTCGAATTCCAACAGTCACATGCAGATCATTCCCTCTTCATTCACAAAAAATGGAACATTCGTGGCAGCCCTCATTTCTGTCGATGATGTCATGATCGTTGGAAATAACTTGGAAAAGATTGAAGATACTAAATCAAGCCTTAAAAACAGCTTCAACATCAAAGACCTTTGGAATTTGAAGCACTTCTTTGGAATTGAGGTAGCTCGAACAGAAGAAGGGTTGTTCCTCAGTCAGCGAAAGTATATGATTGATGTCTTGGAGGTGTAACACCCGATTCAAGGTATTTTCCATCTTGGACCCTTGGTGTGTAATTAGTTTTACAATTTTGGTCCTTAGGGGAATTATTGTAATTTTTGGGAGGAGAGTGTGTATGCTAGGAATACCTCCTGTACGTTGGGCGTACGTAATCAGGGGACAAACCGTAATTTTAGGGTTTGGAACCTATTTAAGCAACCTTATGTCCCAATGTTCTCTTATTTCCCAACCTCCATTGCCCTTTTGAGCCTCATTTTGAAACCCTAGATCATCTAGAGATATTTGACCCTCTTTATGTGTGTTTTAGTGGGTGTTTGGTGAACCTTGAAGAAGAAGAAGCTTGGAGAAGGAGCATTAATCAAGGAGGAGCTTATAGATCCAGATTCCACTCATCATTTTCAACTTTATAAAGGTATAAAGATTGGACCTTGCTCATTATATGCTTAGATCTAGTTGTTGTGGAGTTTTGGACACTTTTTGGTCCCATGAATGAGATCTAGTGGGATTCTTCCATTCCAGAAGTTAGGAGTTGCTCTTCTTGATGTTTTTGAGATCCTTAGTTCATAAAGTTAGCATCTTGATGGTTAAGGATCAACCATGCATGAGTATATGTCCATTTAAGCCATGAAAAGGCACCAAGTTAGTGACTTTATGGATTAAGACGTTCCCCAAGGCTTGGATCTGAAATTTGGACATTTGGTCTTAAGGAATAAGGACTTAATGGATGAAGTGACTAAAGGGGGCGTATGCCGGGCGTACAAATGTGTACGTTGCACGTACGTATCTGGATCCCTGACTCTATGTAGCGACCTAGTATGTCGGGCGTACTAGGGGAATGCTTAGCGTATGCGGCCTGGTCGTGGGCTTTGATGTTGGGCCGCCTTTGGACTGTAGGGTTTTTGGCCATTGTGGGGCTACAAGTCTTTCTGATTATAGTCCACTGTTAGGGCTTGGGCCTTCTTGGATTTGGGCCCATATTGGGCTTTAAGTGTCATTTAGGAATTGGGTCATTATTTGGGCTTTTGTGCCTTTAAGTTTGGGCCTCAGCTGTTGGTCCAATTGAGGGAAGGGTAAAATGGTCTTTTATCCTAGGGCTTGAGATTAGTTGTTTAAAGTCCCGATTATGGTTTATGACTCAACTATTAAGTTGGGTTTTATTTGATTGGTTAGTGCGGGGATTCTCCGGTTCAGCAGCCCGAGCGTCTATTTGATTGACAACAGACTGAGGTGAGTTTGCTCACTATACTATAGTACACTAGGGATTGTATGTGATTGTATTCTTTGTGACTCCTTTTGTATGTGTGGTATGCTTGTGTGCATGTGTGCCTGTTCTCTATATGTATGTGGGGTGAAAAAGACCAAGGGTGAAATAGACCCGGTACAGCCTTGTTGTAACATCCCAAAATTCATGACCAAAAATTTTATTTTTAATTAAGTAATTATAAAACCAATGATCTAAAACATCAATGGTACCAACCCATGTCATCATCAAAACCAGTATATCAAAAAACCAAGTTATGTCATAACAAATAAAATCAGAGTACAAATCCCAAAGATCTCATGTGCGGAAAACCATAGTGTGATGCGCTGCAATCATGCCGACCCCTTTCCTCCCGAAGAACAAGTACCTGAAACCAAAACTGTAAACTGTAAGCACGAAGCTTAGTGAGTTCCCCCATCATACCACATAATCACATACTTCCAGCATGTCTGGGTGCCCGACCTACCCTGTTAGGCATATCTGGGGTGCCTGACCTACCCATGTCAAGCATATCTGAGTGCTTGACCTACCCTGTCAGGTATATCTGGGGTGTCCGACCTACCCATGTCAAGCATATCTGGGTGCTCGACCTACCCTGTCTGGCATATCTGGGGTGCCGGACCTACCCTTCGGTTTATTTCAACCGATTACGGGGTCTATCTCACCCCCTACTACTACCACATAATAACATATTATAACATACTGTCAGGTATACCTGGGTACCCGACCTACCCTCCGGTTTGTCTCGACCGGCTACAGGGTCTATGCCACCCCTCCTACCACTACCACATAACACATAACATACCAGCACATAAATCTCTACAAATAGTGGCATACCAGACAATTATCACAGAGGCAATCATCTCTATTATAAACAACTACTAGTGGGCTGGCCTTGGTGCCTTAGACCCACTGCTACCGGGAAGGTTACTCACCTCGAACGCTGTAAAGTAGCTGAAAGATCCCCGACTCTGAAATCAACCCAACTCAGTCCCTATATATAAAAGATTTCCTTAATTCCCCTTTTATACTCATAATCCCTTAAGGGTCAACTTTGGTCAACGTCAACACTCTAGTCAAAGTTAACATTCTGAGTGACTCAACTCGCCGAGTTGGCCCCTCAACTCGCTGAGTTTTATAATCATAAAACCCTGAAATTGCGATCCAACTCGTCGAGTTCTTCCTTATCAACAGAATCAGGACTTTTCAAATCAACTCGTCGAGTCCATCCTTGAACTCGTCGAGTCTTTCCTTTTAACAGAATCGGGACACTTCGATCCAACTCGTCGAGTTCCTCTATGAACTCGTCGAGTTCTTCAGTCTGTTAAGCCTTCTTAATGCATTAAACCATTATTCTTCAAGTCTAAGTCCCATATTCCAGATCTGGGTCGAAAACACACCTATGAGGGTAAAGTTTCCAACTTTACCCATTAAAACCCATCCTAGAAGAAATAAACTCTAACCCTAACTCAAAATGGCTTAGATCCAACTCCAAAAGTCATCAAAACCTCAAGATAGACCATAAGGTCATAGATCTGGACTCCAAGGACAATTTGGTCACGTAAAGTTCATATCTTTACTTGCATGCATGACCTACTTGGCTCAAAAGACAAAAAAGACGGTCTAAAAGTTGCATGGGGCTTCCATGGCCTAAATTTGGCACCTTTATGCCATGAATGTTGGGTTTTAAGCACTATAACACTGTCACAACTAGCCTTTTTAGCTAGGAAATTTTGTTCTTATGTAGAACATCAACTATTGTAAGGCTTGTTCTAACGCATTAAAGTTTACATTATGATTCCAAATGAACCATGTATTGTTATAATGCAAAGCATTTATGTATCTCAAATCTCTCCTAAATCTCTCTATGTACCTCATATCTCCCTCATATCTCTCTCTACTTTTATAAACATCCGTACCATCCCAACCCTTTCCTTTGCTGAAAACAGCTCAAAACCGAAGGAGAAAACCCAAAAGCACCCTCTTGGTCCAGAGCCTTCTGAGTCCGGAGCATGTTGATTTCAGACCTCCTAAGTTGAACCGGAAGATTTCGCATACTCTGGACCTTGCTCACTCCAGAACACCTTCACTCCAGAAGGTTTTCGCTCCGGAATCATTTTCGTACGCCTCGGAAGACTCCGCCCCGGAATGCCTCACATACTTCGGAACTTATTGAATCCACTCCGGAATTCGACTTCGCACCTCCGGTCCGGATGAGCTGACTTTGCAACCCGTGTTTGGAAGTTCTTGTGCAACTCCGGAACCAGAAAAATGGGCTTCGAAACAATGGTTTGACTCCGGAATTTGGAGGATTTTCTCCGGAACATGAGATGAGCTTCGGAACTCACCAAGTGACTCCGGAAACTCACCATTTGACTCCAGATTTTTTTCCATTTCAGAACTTTTCCTCATTTTAAGATATTTTGACGTCGGGAATCCCACTAAACTCGTATTTTTCATAACTTAGACCCCTTAAACCTCTATTTTATGCCAAATTTGAATATTTAAAACATATTCACATAAAATAATAATTAAGGTTTATAAAAGTGTTATATTAAATTATAAAGTGATAAGGGGGTTTGACTTTATGATTTGATGTGATTCCCCATTTCCCCATGCAAATCCCAGTAAAACACAAAATAACCATAGATAACAAGGCTTTGTCCACCAGTACTCCAAGCAAGTGTCTAGTCACTCCTCATCCTCTCTATTTAGAAACGTGAACTACTCTTCCTCATATCCTACTTCTCATATCCATATTCTGTGAACTCCAAAGTGTGCTCTCAAACTTATTCAAGCTTCAAGTCATATTCCTTCAAAGCAATTCGTAGATTCTTGTAACTATCTCATCTTCTTGACTAATGATTCTCCACATTATTCTATAATTTCATTATATTTACACATAAAATTTATGGGTACATATTCTTAGGATATCCTAAAGTTCAAGAATTATCAAATCCTTCAAGTGTTAGAACTTGGAAACTCCTTAACACCTCTTCAAATCATCCAACAAGCTAAACCAAGGTGAGCTTCATACCCCTACTTTTTTGATTTTTTATTGTTTTTGGGGGAGAATACAAGTCAAAACCTTGTTTTTAAACCTTGATTTATTTGCTTGTTATGCTTGTATGCTAAACTATATGTGCTAAAGTTATGAAAACTCCAAGAACTCGAAATCTTGGGCAAGTCTCAAGTGTTTGAATCATATTTCAAAATTATACAAAGAAGCAAGAACTAGTATGTTACAAAATATAAATTACAAGTTTTTATGACAAAAACCATAAGTATTTACGTCAAATATTGCTTAAACAAGTATTTTGGAGGAAATGGACCACTTTCAATAAGTCACATAGCTTCGAGCCACCTTTTGACAAATATGAGTCTTATTTGATAAATTATAAAATGAAGGACCATTTTGCCATCACCAAGAATATTGAGTCATGTTGACAAATCTGATTTAAAAAGGAATATTTTCTACAAACGAGAAGGAAATATCTAGTCAACGAGTACACCGTTGTTATTTATGTAATAAATGATGGATTACAACGATTTTGATACAAACACCTGTTAGTATTCTAGTCAGATGCATCTTCACAGTACCTATATATATATATATATATATATATATATATATATATATATATATATATATATATATATATATAATAGTGTACGCTTTAAGTCCTGTAATATTTATAACCAGAGTCTCCTGGAGGGGGAGCGGGAATTTTTGTATAGATCTATACGGGGTTGACACCCCGCACCTTCGCTGTTCGCTACAGCTAGACCGACTAGTCCAGGGTGACAAATGTCTTAAACAAAACCGACGCCTGAAGAACGTCAGAACAGGCACTCCGTCATACTAGTATGGTTATAACGACCCACTAAGAATATAACAGTTATTATTATTATTATTATTTACAACATTACACAAGTCACACCTTTCGATTATAAACAACTATTGTTTAGATACGATAAACGAAGCTTTTGCCACACAAAGTTTTAGGGTTTCAAAACTACTATTATATACATCAGAAAATATAGGATTTTCTGGAGAGAACGATTTTATACAAATTCAAAAACGATAACAAAGACACACAGGTAACTATACAAGATTGGAAACAAGACTTACAACTATTTTAATAAGAAAATATGGGATTTTTTGGTTTTCTAACTATCACAGATTTATATACAAAATGCTTATGAACTCACCAACATATTTTATGTTGATGCTTTTCAAACGACTTGTATTCTCAGGAAATCAACAAGCAGGGTAATGGAACGGGGAACCAAGTTTATTTTGATGTAGTTGATATGTACTCGATGTTGTCTCTTTTGTGTAATTCATGAACATGAACAAGATGTAAAACAATGTAAGTTTGTTATATTGATGTATGATGTTTGGATTTGCTATGTTTTAATTATATTCAATTGTTATGATACTGCACAATGAAGTCACCCGCCTCCGGACATTTCCGCCGCCTGGTCTGGGGGTGTGACAAACACTCCTATGGTGCACATGCAACCAACCCTAAATGCTTTGGATCTATGTTTTCTCTAATTATACATGCATTTTCAATTTTCTAAAGCATTCTCCCTAGCTAGCATACAGTTGAAGCTATACAATATAAACTTAGTTTAGATGCTTACCTCTTGAGTATGGTAGAGTTCTTGACCTTTGAAAGCTTGAGCACCTCAAGTGTGATGCCTCTATTGGTTCACAAACACCAAAATGCAAGAGGGGGTTTTAAGAGAATAAGATACTTGACTCCAAAGAGTGTGTAGCCAATTTTGGCTTATGGGGTCACTATTTATAATGTGGCAAATACTAGGGTTACACTTTGTAAACCCTAATGCTCCATGATTTTTCACATTCTTATGCTCCATGGGTTAACCTCCATGGACTATCCATGGATTATCTTATTGGTTTAGCCCATCCATATAGTCATGGATCATTAGTCCACATTACAAGAATCATTGATTTACATAATCAATCCCCATATATTTAGTTAGTCTCTTTTGATCATAAAATTAATTCCAGATTAATTCTTGATCAATACTAATTAAATAATATTAATATATTATACTTGTAATATATTAATAAATCACAAATAACCTTATTCTTAAAAATCCATCCTATCAAATTGCACTGGTGAAGGCAACCGAAAAAGGATCATGCTACAATCGGGTCAAGTACATACCAGTTATAATTATGGGCTTAGACACCAAATCCAACAGTCTCCCACTTGGATAAGTCTAATAACTATTACTGCTAATGCACTTCAGGATCTGACTTAGCAATCGTAAGCTTTCAAAAGCCGTTGTCAACTCTGACCCAGTCAGTGACACATCCTTTAGATAAGTGATCATATAATCCTCTGTTCTCAAGATATTAGCTAGACAAATACATGGAACAATGTCATACTTATTGTCCAACAGTTTGTTTCCTAATTTCCGATTCGTCTGACATAGAACATAACTGAACACATCAATTTAGTTCTGACCGGGACCGACACATAAGTCAAAACAGAATCATCGAGGGGCCCAAGATATCGCTTTTAATCCTATTAGGATAAAAGGAACAGATAAACTTCGACATTATATGCTTGTACTAACTACTCATCAAATCATGCACAACGATACGTTTTATAACATCAAGTTACTGATGCGTTTTCATGCCATCAATGCACAACCGACTCGTAGTCAACAACTCATATATCTTGGTTTGAATACTATAAGATATTATCGTCTCACAATTACTCGTGATAAATTCCATGAAGTAATTCAGGTGAGCGCGGGTTGAATCCAATACTCAAATCTTATTTCAGAAGTACTCATGAATGGTGTAGCAAACTTTTGCTATGCCTAACTCCTTAGACAATCTACAAGCCAACTCATGACAGTCTTCTTTCATACTTACTTCCAACGTATGATCAACTGTGCATAGTTTAAATAATAATACTAATCATAATTTTATTATTCTGGAAGTTAAAACATGCAAAGTGAAACAATAGTAAATAATTGGCACAAGACAGTAACTTTACTTATAAATAAAACTCCTTTTATTTAATCATCAAATGTCAATTACAATTTAGCTATTACAAGTTTCTATTTATCTAACCACTAAAACTAATATCGTCCGTTAGCCCAATGCCCCTTGCATACTGCAAGTGCTTAACCCAAGTCCGTCCCTTTGTAAGAGGATCTGATGGGTTGTCCTCCGACGATATCCCCTTTACGACGATGTGTCCTTCTTCTACTTGATGTCTTATGAATTGATATTTTCTGTCGATATGCCTGGATCTACCATGATCTCTTGGTTCCTTGGTTAAGGCAACCGCCCCTTCATTATCGCAGAAAATCTCCATAGGCTACTTTATGGATGGAATGACTCCAAGGTCTCCAATGAAGTTTTTCAACCATATTGCCTGCTTCGATGCTTCACTTGCTGCTATGTACTCCGATTCACACGTTGAGTCAACTACAATCTCCTGCTTGGAACTTTTCCATGGCACTGCTCATCCATTCAGGGTAAACACCCAGCCCGACTGAGAGCGGAAATTATATATGTCGGTTTGAAAGTTGGCGTCGCTATACCCTGTCACTCTCAAGTCATCACTCCCACCGAGGGTAAGGATCCAGTCCTTAGTCCTCCACAGGTACTTAAGAATGTTCTTAACTACAGTCTAATGAGCTTTACCAGGATTCCCTTGATATCTGCTGACCATGCTCAAAGCAAAGGCCACATCAGGGCAAGTACAAGTCATAACATACATGATCGAGCCAACTGCAGAAGCATATGGTATTCAAATCATCTCTGCTATCTCAGCCTCTGTACTCGGACTCTGATTCTTAACCGGGTACCCGCCTATTTTAGCTGGAACCGGAACCGCTCCCGGAACAGGCGGTTCCAAAATTATTGGTATTGGAACCGGAACCGCTTACACCGGTTCCTAGAAATTTGGAACCGCTCCCGGAACCGCCAAGACCGGTTCCGGTTCCGGGTACCCGGTTTTTTGAATATATTTTTTTGTATTTTATACATGCCATTGAAATTAACTTTTATAAGTAATAGGAATTCAAGATGTAAACTAAAACAATTAAAAAAAACTTGATCTCAAAACAGCAAAACAGCAACAAATGGAATTTAACAAGTCCACAACAAACTACAAAACATAAACAGTCACAAAACAACAAAAAAGAAAGCAAAACAACACAAAACAGCAAAACAACAACAGCAACATCATCGAACTTTGCAATCGGAAAACCAGTCACATTCCCAACTCGAATCAACTTTACTGCAATCATAAAAAAAATATTGCCAAAATAAATCAAAATCATATAACAGGAGGGGTGGTAATGGCTTCTTCAGGGAAAGAAGCAGAGCCCTAAACAGTAACAGATGCAATAATCGAAACACGAATGACACTATCAACATCACTTCCCACGATACAAATGCAAGAACACCATCTACATCTTCCATGTTGTCATCTAGAAAACAAGCCACAACAGCGACATTTATAGATGGATCACACAATTTTTCTACAACTCTTAATAGGGAATCAAGATGTTTTATCCTCCCTGTTGCCTGTTCGTTCTTTGGATTGATCCACTTTTCCACCTACAGGTTCTTAAAAGCAATATATCCATGGAAACTTGATTCGTATACTCAAGAACTGGTAAACCAAGTGATTTTCTTGTTGCATCAGCTACTTGGAGATGATGAATGTGTAGCTGTTCCTCAATTCCTGCATCAAGAACCAATCCCACCTGATTACACGAACAAAATCATGATAATGTAACCATATATTATGTAATGGCGTGTGTATTAACTCAAATCAATCTAGGGCATAACCTTCTACGTACATGACATTTGGCATTGGCCAGTAGAGCATTGGTGCATTATGAACCTGTGAATTTTCAACTATTACAGGAAATCTAGGTTTTGGAGGGAAGGGATAACTTAAATTCTAGCTGCTGTGAACAGAATCATCACACCACAACATTATCACGATTTGAAAAAGAAATACAGAGAAGCAGACAACATACGTTGGGATGAGAAATGACGCAGTTGGCTACTGAAGCTAGGGTTCGAGCAACAGGTAAAGCATCACCGGCGTAACCTCCAATCGAAGCACCAACTCCTGTTGGTACAATCAAAACGCCAATGTATTATCTCTTCCACTGCAACAAAATACAATATCTGAATATCAATCACAAACACAAATGAAAATTCACACACATACTACAACGACATATAAGAGGAAAAAGTGAGTATCCGGTGAAAGCTTCTACATACCTTGTTAGCCAAATAAGAATTCGAACACGAGACTCGAAGAACAGAGGAGTTTACCGCCAGTGGTGTTGAAGAACATATGAGTGTGGTGTAGGGTGTTGTCGGAGCTTTCTTCGGAGCCGGCACTGCTTTATTCTTCACGACAACCCTAATCACAGATCGGAAAAACATAATTAATCAAAACTATCAACAGATTATGTTACATAAAACGAAAACAACATAAAAATTCAGATCGCGAACACATATGAAGCTTCGATTGATCCGACTGACTAAGAAAGTAGTTGCAATTGAGCCTTCGACATTGATGAGAGTGACAACGAGAAGAAGAGAGTGTAGTGTGGGGTGTCAGCGTTTTTTTGGTAAGAATGAATCACTAAAACCCTAAAAACGACTAAGTTGTAATCAAGTATAAGTTCTTTTTCTATTTTTTAAAAACAAAATCACAAAAATATAAAAATTAAATATATTTTTTTTTAGAATAGGCGGGTACCCGTCGGTTCCGGTTCCGGTTAACCGCCGGTTCCGGGTACCCGGTATTGGAACCGGATCGGCGGGTATCCAGCAGGTATCGGTTTTGTAAAAATGAGAATTGGAACTGGAACTACTTAAGGCGGTTCCGCAACTTTAAGAACCGGAACCGCTTAAGGCAGTTCCAGTTCCAGAACCGGCAGTTCTGAGGCGCTTCCGGTTTCGAAAGCAGGTACCCGCTTCTGCTGCTCATCCCTAGGCAGGTTACCTTTCTTAGAGTTATCCATGCTGAAACGCTTCAACACCTTGTCCAAGTACGTACTTTGAGAAAGTCCTATTAGCCTTTTACTCCTGTCTCATAGGATATAAGCAGCTTTTTCGAGGTTCTTCATAGCGAAACACTTCCCAAGCCAGGACTTGACCTCCTGCAAGGTTGGGATGTCGTTTCCTATGAGCAGTATGTCATCTACATACAATACCAGAAAGCTCACTATACTCCCACTAGCTTTGACATATATACATGACTCATCCTCGCTTCTCGAAAATCCAAACTGTTTGACTTTCTCATCAAAACAAAGATTCCATCTACGAGATGCTTGTTTCAATCCATATATAGATTTCTCAAGCTTACACACTCTATGAGGGTACTTTGCATTGACAAAACCCTCTGGCTGACTCATGTAAACATCTTCAGCTAACTTTCCATTAAGGAAAGCGGTTTTGGCATCCATTTTCCTTATTTCATAATCATGAAATGCAACTATGGCCAACATTGTTGGATTAGGTGTCTAAGTTCATAACTATTTTTGGAATGTACTTGACCCGGTTGGCATGGTCCATTTGGGTTGCATGGCATTGCAACACTTGGATAGACTAAATGAGAGAAAGGACACTTATGGTTTATTAATATATTATAAGTTCTAATATATTAATAATATTATTTAATTAGTATTGATCAATAATTAATTTGGTGATCAAAAGGAGACTAATTAAATATATGGGGTTGATTGTGTAAATCCTTCATTCTTATATAGTGGGCTAATGATCCATGGTTTATTAAGTTGGGCTAAAACCCATAAGGTGCTCCATGGATAGTCCATGGAGGTTATAAACCCATGCATCATGGAATATGAAAAGCCATGCACATTAGGGTTTACATGGAGTAACCCTACATGTGGCACACTATATAATAAGCTCCATGGCTAGCAAAATCGGCAACTAAGAAAGAACAAGAGGGCAAGCCGATTTTGAGTGAGTGTGGACTTCTCTCAAAGTTATTCCAAGAGTTGTGGTGCTGTGTGAAACATTTGAGGCATCACACTTGAGGTGCTAGGCTCACAAGGTTCTCAAGGAATCCAAGCAACAAGAAAGGTATGTTCTCCTACTAGCTTTTATGTTTCAAAGTTCCCCATGCCATGCTAGTTAGGTTAAGAACCTTGGAAAATCAAATTTTCATGTATCTTAGTAAAACATAGATCCAAGGTTTCTAGGGTTGCATGTACACCTTAGGAGTGTTAGAATGCTCAAAACCCCTCAATGGTATCAGAGCCTAGGCTTGTTTTCTTGATACTTGATGCAAATTGTTGAAAAAACTCAAGATTTCTGCATTCTGCTGAGTGAACGTGCCGAGTCCATGGGGGGACTCGACGAGTCCATTTGTTATTTCATCCTACTCGTCGAGTAGGTTCTTACACTCGACGAGTAGGAGGCCCTTAATGCAGATTTTCGAGTTTTGCTGCTGGAAATGGACTAGAATCATTACCCTAAACTGTTTTGGACTTATAAATCATGTTTTTGATGTGGTAATGATTATGCTAATCCATTTACAATGGTTATTATCAAAATTTCAAGTTTTATATGTGTTTATATGATTCTTGAAATTGTTGATATGGATGTTCATATGCTTATGAGTTTTGTTAGATCATAGGAATTATTTGCAAATTGTTTGTTAGTTAATTCTTGATCATTATGTGTTTTAATGGAATCCATAATTTTTCCTCAAGTTATGGATTACCAAGAGTCACTTCTTTTAAAGTCCATTTAAGAAAACATAAGTTACATAAAATGAAAAGTCTTCCTTTTATGAACCATTAACTCATAAGTTATGAAGTTGAAAAGTTTTGAATAGTTACAAAACTTGCCCTCAAGTTTTGGAACATGTAAAGTCACTTTAGAAAACTTTAGTTCCAACCCCTAGAATTTTAAAAGTTAAAATTCAACCCTTATACTTTATAATATTATAAGTTAATAATATATATCTGTATAAGATCAAGTCGTTTTACCGTTAGTAGGCCTCATTCACGAAGCCGGTCTATAAGGGGGTATAAGGTTGTTGCCTATCAAATGACAGCTTAATAGGTGTCCACTCTCACCCACCGCTTCCTTGACTGGTGGAGGGTCGTTAGCCGAACGGGTAGGACAATGACTTTAAATCCTCATTAAAAGTATGATGGTTATAAAGTAACTAAATGTTTTTATAAATTCCCAATCTTAGTTACTTTAGGAAAAATGTGAATATAGTGCTAACCCATGAAATTACACTTTGCAATTTGCTTAAGTCGTTAGTGGAGCGTGTGTGGTTAACCGACACACTAACCTGGACTTAACAAGGTAGGAAAAAGGTGGCTTAAGGTTTATCATAGATCGGTGGAGCGCGTGTGGTTAACCGGCACATCGATTAGGTGATAAACATTAAGAGTACCAAGTAATTTGCATGGTTAATTCACACCTTGTTCTGTGATCCTCGGCATCCCAGTCACAAAACGTGAAGGGCACATTCGAGATTGAAACATGCCATTGAAAAGTTCAATGAATCTCAAAAGAATCTAGGAGTTTCAAAATGAATTAAAACCTAATAATTTATTTCGTTTTTCATGGTGGAAATTGGTGAATCGTCATTCACCTACCTTCAAATATTTTATAGCTTGGATTACGGCATCCCTCTTTTAAGTTATAAAATATTGTGTTGGGTCCTAGCCTTAATATTACATTTGGGTATCTTATTAAGGACTATCTTTATATCTAATATAAACTTGTCCTTCTTTCTTTTCAGATGTCTTCCAACAATGCTGCTTCTGGCTCAAACCCTATCGGCTCCTTCTCTCTCATGAACCTTTATGGGAGAGTCATCTTCGATGCTTCCAACTTTATGGATTGGATCCGGAACATCAGGATGGTCACTCATTACGAGGACAATTAATATGTCCTCGACAAGGAGCTTAAGGAACTTGATGATTCGTTTGCTACTCCTGAGCAGATGGCTGAATATCAGACTCATGAGAGAGATGCCACCAAAGTGGCATGTATCATGTTGGCCACGATGACAGCCGAGCTCCAAAAGTCCTATGAGGACTATTAACCTTTTGAGATGCACCAGGACTTGATGGACCGCTACCATCAAAGTGCTCGTCAAGAGAGGTATGACATCATCTCCTCCATGATAACAACCCGGATGAAGGATGGTGAACCCATCACGGGCCACATGCAGAAAATGAAAAGGTATGTGGACCGTTTGCTGAATTTGAATGTGAACTTCCCCGAGGAGTTGGCAATTGACATCATTTTACACTCCTTACCTTCGTGTTATGATCAATTCCGAACGACATATCACATGAACAAGGAGGAAGTTACACTCATCAAACTTCAAGGACTTTTGAAGACCCCCGAAAGTGGTCTTAAAGGTAAATCGGTTGTTACCACTCCTACTCCACCGCGGCCCCTGTCTTGGCAATCGAGCAAGGTAAAGGGAAGAAGAGGAAGAGCCCTTCGAAGGGTACCAAGGGAAAGTCCCTTGATAGCTCCTCTTCGAGTGGAACCAAAAGAGGTTATGTCACTCTTTCTGCCAACCCTAAAGAGGCTGAATGCTTCTATTGCCATGAAAAGTCGCACTAAAAGCGAAACTGCCCAAAGTACCTGCAAGATGTTAAGGATGGGAAAGTGAAACCCAACCATGCAGGTATTTACACTATATTGTCTAATAAATCACCCTATTCTAATTCTTGGGTCCTTGATACAGGTTGTGGTATTCACAGATGTTCTGATTTGTAGGGACTAAGAAGAAGTGAGAATGTGGAGCATGGGAAGATAAACTTAATCATGGGGAATAGGAAAGCTTCACCTGTCACCAAGATTGGAGTTTATTCTTTGTTGCTAAGTAGTGGGTAAACATTAGATTTGAATAAATATTGTTACTCGTTTAAAATGGCGAGAAATATTATTTCCTTTCATGGTTTGTACAAACAAGGGTTTACCTTTTCATTTGATAATGAATGTGGTGGTATTAATGCTTTCTTTAATAATGTTCTTTATTTTAAAGCATTACCTTGTGATGGTGTATATGAAACTGTGTCGGTTGTAGATAACCTAGGAAATAATGTGTTGTGTATTGATTCTTCCACTAGCTTGGATAAAGCATCATTATGGCATTGTCATCTTAGACATGTAAGCAAGAAACGAATAGGCCAACTCCAAAAGTATGGAGTCTTGGAGTCACTTGACCTAAAGTCGTATGATAGTTGTGAATCTTGTTTGCTTGGGAAAATGGCAAAGTCACCCTTTACTGGTACTTGTGCTAGGGGTGAGGGTTTGTTGGATCTCTTACATACTGATGTGTGTGGACCCTTTAGAACCGCCACAAGGGATGCTAACCGCTTCTATGTGACTTTTACTGATGATTATAGTAGATATGGATATGTCTACTTAATCAAGCATAAGTCAGAAACCTTTGAAAAGTTCAAAGAGTTTAAACAGGAAGTGGAGAATCAGTTGGGCAGGAACATTAAGATGCTTCGATCCGATCGAGGTGGTGAGTATCTTAGTATAGAGTTCATTGACTATCTTAAGGAATGTGGGATTGTCTCAATATTGACACCTCCCAGAACACCACAGCTTAATGGTGTGGCTGAGAGGCGTAATCGAACCTTGTTGAACATGGTTCATTCCATGATGAGTCGAGCTTCGCTACCAATCTCATTTTGGGGGTATGCCTTAGAGACTGTCACCCATATCCTTAATCTAGTCTGTGACAACCTGAAATTTCTATTCTATACAACCATTCACTTCAATAGAAGTCAATCTTGTTTCCGCTAACTTTTGAGCTGTTTAGAGTCCATTTGAGTGTTCTACAGCCTAGACCATCAAAAAAGGAAATTTTAGGACGTGTACTCTAGAGTTTATTGTGCATCAATAAAGTCTCAAAACTCCAAGAGTTTGGAGTTTATGGCCCAAACAATGAGTTTACGGCTGTAAACTCTAAGGGGGATAAATACGACACTTAGTCATTTTATACACTTTTTTACCATTTCAAGCCTAGAAACTCATTCTCTCTCAAGTAGCATCCGATTTTCCTTCTTGATCTTCAACTTTGTAAGTATTTCTTGCCTTAATTAGTTGATATCCTTCATCATCTAGTGATCTTACATGTTTTCATCCATGAAATCTCTTCATTTTGATAGATCTTCAAGTGTTCTTCATTTCACCAAGAACACCAAGAACACACACTAGTGTTCTTGGACTTTAAACACCCTTACAAGCTTCTATATTGTAAGTACTCCTACTTTAGCTTGTTATAGGCTTGATACACTTGTTAAGTAACTAGAAAACATCAAGAAACATAAGATCATAAGTGTTTACGGCCAAGGCAATCTCCTTGGGCCGTAAACTCTAATGAAAGGGCCATTGTGAGCCCTAGTCCCTTACTAAGCCTTGGATACAAGTCTAGATCACCTCCTTGTGGAGTATAGGACCTTAAACAAACAAACGAACCAAGCACACATGAGTTTACGGCCGTAAACTCATGAGGAATGGTCTATGGGCCGTAAACTCTAAAAAATGGTGCAATGGTGCCACTATCACTTCCTAAGGCTTGGACTTGATCATAGTATGCTTAACCTTGACTTGTAAGACCTTAAAACACCAAATGGTAGAAGTTACCATGGGTTTACGGCCGTAAACCCATTAGGACCATAAACCCTAAACCGTAAACTCATGAAGAGTTTACCCTTGGACCGTAAACTCAAAAGCAAAGCCCTACAACCCTTAGATGCAATCCTTGGTACTTATAGCACTTGAATCAAAGTGTTATACATGTTTTAGGGTGTCTTAACTTGATTAATTAGTTGTTAGTTGACTAATTGGATACATATATGTGTCATTATATGTTAAATAGGATCCGTGTGTGTGTCCAAGTCTTCACTTGACACTTAGCATCCTATACGATCCGTTCATCCAAACCACTCACTACAGGTGAGTTCATACCCCTTAATCAACCTATTAAATGATTTTAAATGCTTTTATGGGGGGGGGGGAATACAAGTTGAACTATTATAGTTATTATATCAATCACATGTGATTAATAACTACCAAACAAGTGGATTTCTTACTTTTCAAACTGTGTTATCAAACAAACTACTTCAAACTGTTTTACAAACTCTTTTACATGTTAAATACTTTTATTAAACTCTTTTAAACTTATATTTTGTTAAATGTGTATCTACATAGATATAGTTATATAAGTAGGATTGGAAGGACTTAGGACTGATTGCTCACCTTACCTCTTGTTCCTTGTTTGGTTGTGGACTTAGGGTATCAGTTGTTTGTCCGAATGTCGTTCGAATTCTAGTTATATATTATGTATATGTATATAGATATAAAAGTTCCTTCTTTCTATTCAATACCTTTGGGTAGCAAAGGTATACAAGCATGTTCATACATGCAAACAACATTTCTAGTAAACTATAATAGGTATAGTTTAGGAAGTTACTAATACTATTACTAGAACAATGAAACATACAATGAGTCAGTTCATACATGAGTCAACACATACTATTATGAGAAACAGAGAGAACATACATACATACTAGACAGAGAGAGAACATACAATACAGCTAGTACATACTATACATTATACAAGAGAACATACTATTATGAGAAACAGAGAGAACATACATACATACTAGATAGAGAGAGAACATACAATACAGCTAGTACACACAATACATATACAAGAACACTACTACAGTTATGTGAGCCACGTAACGGGGCATGACATCACCTGTCATGGCTCGTTTTGTATCCAGAATCTTCTTAAGTGGAGAGCGTTGAGTTTGTGTATAGATCTATACTGGATTGACTATCCTACACCTTGCTGCTCGCTACAGTGGGACTTGCAAGTCTACGGGTGCCAAACGTCATTTCTTCCGATGTCTTACATGTTGGATTAATGTCTAAGTTCATAACTATATTTGGTATGTACTTGACCCGACCCGGCATGGTCCATTTGGGTTGCACTTCACCGGCACAATTTATATGGATAGTCTTTTGAGAATAGTATATTTATGATTTATATTAATATATTATAAGTTCTAATATATTAATATGGAATCATATTATTTAATTAGTATTGATCAAGAATTAATTTAGAATTAATTAAGTGATCAAAAAGAACTAATTAAATATGGACTCTTATATATATGGAATGGGCCAAGTTCATTTAGGTTGGGCTAAGCTTTCATGGATGGTCCATGGAGCTTTTAACCCATGTATCCTATGTAAATGAAAGGTCATGGGTAGTAGGGTTTACATGGATGTAACCCTAATCCTCCATAATATATAAAGGGGTCCTTGGCTCACAAAATTGGCACAAGTGTGTGAAAATAAGAGTGGGACGATTTTAGTGTGCATACATATTCTCTCAAGTTCTTCCAAGGTGTTTTGGTGATTTGTGATTCCATTTGAGGCTTCCACACTATTGGGGCGAAGCTCTTAAAGCTTGAAGACATCAAGCTACATCAAAAGGTATGTTATCTAACTAGAACTTTGTAGTATAGGTGCTTCATAATATGCTAGTTAGGATGAAACCTTGGAATAGTTAATATTTGCATGTATAATAGAGAAAACATAGATCCAAGGTTTATAGGGTTGCATGTACACCATATGAGTGTTAGAATGCTCAAAACCCAACAGTGGTATCAGAGCCATGGGTTGTTTTCTGTTATATTGATGCAAATGTTTTATTTTCAAGTTGAAAAAAAAGGAAAAAAAAACATGACGTTTGTCAAATTTTAAGATAATTACTTGTTTTTGTGAAAAACTAATTATTTGTAAAATTTGAATCATTTGCTATATGAGTTGAATTAGGTCAAATTTAGTAAAAGATAAAATGATATGATTATTTTATTAGTTTTAAAAGTTTGATCTAAAGAGTTTTTTGAAACCTCCATAAGTTATGGATATGAAAAGGTTTTTAAAAAAAAATTGATTCAAAGTTTTTTATGGAGTTACAAAACTTGGTCTTAATGTTTTAAAGAATTCCATAACTTGTTCTTAAGTTATGGAACATGAAAAGTTTCATCATAAAACAAGTATTTAACTCCATAAGTTATGGAATCCAAAAGTTTTCAAGAGTTACAAAACTTGCCCTCAAGTTTTGGAATTTGGAAAAAGTTTTTCTATGATAAAAAAAAAGAATTGAATTCTAAAACTCTTGGGTTCATAACTTAAACAATTAATTAAATGATTTTAATTTTGAATTTAGTAATTGGAATTATGATGTTTTTATTGAATAATTCAATTAACTCTTATGGACTTTATTAATAGATAATTAAAGTGTTTAATTAAAAGAGAATTAATAATTCCATAATGACATGGTTTAAATTTAATTAAATTAAGAGTATAGTTTAATTAATAGATTAAACCACCAAGTATTTTAAATGTCTAAAATACACCCTTATACTATTATAATATTAAAAGTTTAATATATTATATGTATAAGAGCAAGTCGTCTTACCATTAGTAGGCCTCATTCACGAAGCCGGTCTATAAGGGGGGTATAAGGTTACTGCCTATAAAATGGCAGTTTAATGGGTGTCCACTCTCACCCACCGCTTCCTTGACTGGTGGAGGGTCGTTAGCCGAACAGGTAGGACAAGGACTATAATTCTCCCTTCATTATAAGTATAATGATAAATAATAAGTAACTAAACACTTATAAATTCCCAATCTTAGTTACTTAGGAAAATGTGAATAAGGTGCTAATCCATGAAATTACACTTTGCACTTTGTTTAAGCTGTTAGTGGAGCGTGTGTGGTTAACCGGCACACTAACCTGGACTTAACAAGGTTGGCAAAGGGTAACTTAATGTTTATCATAGTATCGTTGGAGCGTGTGTGGTTAACCGGCACATCGATTGAGGGGTAAATATTAAGGGTACCAAGTATATTTGCATGGTTACTTCACACCTTGTTTTGTGATCCTCGGCATCCCAGTCACAAAACCTGAAGGGCACACTCGAGATTGAAACATGCCATTGAAAAGTTCAATGAATCTTACAAGAATCTAGGAGTTTCAAAACCAATTAAAACCTAATAATACATTTCGTTTATCTTGGTGGAAATTGGTGAATCGTCATTCACCTACCTTCAAATATTTTATAGCTTGGATTACGACATCCCTCTTCCAAGTTATAAAATAGTTTGTTGGGTCCTAGCCTTAATATATCATATTGGGTGTTATATTAAGGACTTAAATCAACTTTACGTGAATTTCTCCCATTGTTGATGTCTGGTTTAGACAACAATGATCTTGCCAAACCAAGCTTTCCTAATGAATATGACTTCCTGAGTTTGGCTCATGGAAGTCATACTTCTCTTCCTCCACCTCCTCCAATTATTCTCCCTGACCCACAAGTTCAAGGTCACTCAAGCCCTAATGGCAAGCAAGGTCTATGTGTGATCACATCTTAGAGATGAAGTCACTTATTGACAAGCCGGGAGAGTTGGGTGTCAAAGTCTTGAGAAAGTTGGATGTTCAATCACTTTCTAAGTCACATAGTGAGTTCCTTTGGGACTACTATGAAACATACTATGACATGAACCTTAATGATCATATCTATTTGCTTGGTGCTGCTGAATCAACAATGATTTGGAACGATAGTAAATCAAATTTGATTAGAAGATCAACTTCCCAAAAACTTTATGGACAGTGACAATGGTGACACTGGAAATCCAGAAAAAGCATTCTCTTCCCAATGGAAAGGGATTGGCCATAGTCAACCCGGTTGACCAAATGGTAAAGAGAAAGGCTAAGTCTGAGATAATCCCATTACCAAAGGGTCCATATGTTTATTTTGCCAAAGGAAGGGGCGTTGATTGCAAAGCTGCCAAATTTACCTAAGGATGTTAAAGTCAATAAGTTTGACTCTACATCAGGTAGAGCCCATTATCTAACTCTGTTAAGTTCTATTCTGAGATCCTCATTACATGATGTGACTGGGTCACATGTTGATGTTTTAAGAATCAAAGAATAGAGAGAAATCTTAAAGGAAGTATATGCTGATTCTGATCGCGAAGGTGGATTTCGATCGCATCAGAATTTTGAGCAGTTGCTTAAGAAGTTATGATATATTGCTAAGGAATAGATAACAACAATTTTCCATGTAGATTGTAAGGATAAGTTTTTCCGCAAAGTTTTAAAATAAAAGAAAATTGTTTAATTTTATTTATTTGAAGTATCCTTACAATGGCATTTGTGGAGAATTGTTGCTTATATGATTCCATTGACAGCAATATTGGAAAATGGATTTGATTCTTTCATTTGTGGTAGTGTCTAAATTTACCAAATCAGGAAAGTTCCTCATCGCCGAAGTTTCAATTGGACCGAAACTTGGAATCATGCAAGTTGAATAGTATGATGAATGAGAAGTTTCAAGCATTGGAAAATCAAGACTAATTACTTGTTCACATGGATGTGTGAGTCAAGTGAAGGAGTAAAGGGATCGAGTACATATTCTTATACACTGGTCATGTCCACCACAAAGCTCGTTAAGACTATTTGATTTACTAAAGTTTAGTAAATATGGTTATACTTACAAGTTTAAGTATAATTCTGAAACATTGGAAAAGTCTCAATGTATGGTAGAACGAATGGGAAGAATCAAATTAGGCAGAAAGATAAAAGTTTCTCAAATCTGAAAAGATGGGAGAGTACTTTAGTATCATGTTTGTGATCATCTTAATGATTTAGAAATCATATCACAATTAGTCCTCTAAAGGTCATCTTATTGCATTCTTATGACTAAGAAGAGGAGTCATGAATTGTTGAAATGGTTAGATCAGGAAGATGAGTCATACTTCGTTCCAAAACAATTCTTAGAGTCATACTCCAAGATTGTAACTTGAGTGACATATCTTAAAGAAAGGTTTAAAACACTTGTCAAATGTAAGAGTAAAAGTGTCCTACTCTTGTACATTTGAAATTGGTAAGTTGTGATGTTTTGGATAAAACAAAGACCAACTAAGGCCAATTGTGTGAAGTGTTTGTCTTGATAAAGAATCTGCACTATCTCTTGAATATTTGGCAAGATAGTCTTATATGTCAAGAGGATAGTGGGAGTCTTAAAGATCCTAAAAAGAATTTCAAGAACTAATCAAGAATAAAACCTGAGGTTCTTCACTAGCACACGACTTGAGGTTTATAACCTATCGTGTTGACATATTCGGTGCCCATTCCAGTTAAAGTTGGCTTTGCATAGGAGTTCTGAAAGTTCTCAATTGGTTGCATAACAACTTGGAAGCAATGGCAGGCCCTATACTGCCAGGTGGCAAGAAGTTAAGATTGCATAAGTTCAGTCCATATGAGTTTGGATTTGTCATTATCCTTGTCTTGTGACTATGGTTTTGACGATTCACATGGATAAGAACACATACACCATAAAATCTAAGGGTCATAAGGTTTCTCTCCGATTCATGAAAATGATGGTGAGGAAACACTTCCACCAAGTAGATTTGAAGCAGATGGCAAAAGGTCTAAACAATTGAGACTATGATTACGGCATCCCTTTTCATAGTTCTGAAATTGTTTAGACACACATGCATGCTATCTAAGGAAAGGTGTATGATTTTGATAAAGTTTTATCAAAGTATCTCGTATAAGAAATCTGAACTTTGGTAAGAAAGTCAATAAAGTATTGATTTCTAGAAGTCCAGCTGATTTCTGAGTACATGTCAAAGCTAGTGGGAGCATAAGTGTTATGCTAATAATCATCATGTTAGTGGGAGCATGATAATTATTGTTAGTGTTGCAAGTTAGCAATGTTAATTATAGAAAACAAAAGTTTCAATTCGTGAGGCTGCAGGGATTGAAAAAGTTGTTTTGCTATAATTAAGGGAGAGGATATACTTCATTTCAGTTCTAAAGGCTTAGATTGAGACCTTAATCATCTTTAGTCAAGAATATATATATGAATTTCATGTTGGATTGGTTCAACTTAAGGAAATTCTATATATTGCGTTCTCAAAATTTGATTATGATTACGGCATCCCTCTTCATAGTCAAATTTTGAAAACATGGCAAATAAAAATATTGTAGCAAAAGACTGGTCTAGAATCATGTCTTTATGTGAGACATCATGAATCGTGTACCATTTGCTTTGGGTACAGGATCGATTGCATGTGCTATAATATTTGTCATTTCTAAATTTTTCCAAATGCCCAGAGGCATTAAGAAGGGAAAAGGTCTAGAATTGGATATGACTAAAATGATTAAGCAATTGTCGAAGACAATCTGAGGTTTACCAAAGATTGGTTGCTCAGGGACAGTTGGAAGTATAGTGCTAATTTTGGAAGGACCATATTGACATATTCTGAAAAGAGGCATCTCTTATTCAGAAGTGATAGTCAAAATGAGAATATGGAGTTGTCTCCATAGGTGGAAGTTATCTGTGTAAGATTAGAAAACTTAATGCAAGAAGCATGTCCAAAGCAATGTACTTTGAATATCAGTCTTAGTTTCCATGGAGTTGATCTCCATTGGAATACCTTATAATGACTGTTGACAAGTCTTTGTGACATTGTACATATTCATTACAGGAGGGTCAGTGCATATAAGTTTAAAATCTAAACAGATTTCGATAAATGATAGGAATTTGAAATTCTCACATTTTTCGATAAGGATTTGGGAGTGTGAAATTAGAATCATTGAAATTATGTTTAATTGGTTTATTTCACAAAGTAAGGATCATAGACAAACATAGAGTGCATACTTGGTGTATGGCAAAGCTATTGTTTAAGAAAAACATAATGTACATGCTTGGAGCATGGGACAACTAGTGTTTTTAATTCAAGTATAAAGTTGATAAAACCGAAACATTGAATAATGAGTAATCAGTATGGTGATAAATAAAAGTGTTTATTTATATTCATAGGGTTTGATACCATATTTGATTCATTTATTCTTGTGTTTCACTTTGCATGTTTTGACTTCCAGAATAACTAAGTCGCTCTTCCTGAATGATTAAGTTATTCAAACCATCCACAGTCGGTCATATGTTGGAAGTAGATATGAATCAAGACTGTCATGGGTTGGTTTGTAGAGGTCCAAGTTGGTGGACAAAGTGGTGCTACAACACTCATGAGTGCTCATAAGTTCTGAGTATTGGATTCAACCCGCGCTCATTTGAATCACTTCATGGATTTTATCACGAGTGATCATGAGACGATAATATCTTATATTCTTCAAACCTAGAGAAATGAGTTGTTACTATGAGTTGGTTATACATTGATTGCACGAAAACGCATTTGGTAACTCAATGTTATAAAACGTGCCTTTGTGTATGATTCAACAAGTAGTAGAACAAGCCATATGAGTCGAAGTTTGTCCATTCCTTTTACCTTCGGGATAAAAGCGATATCTGTGGGCCCCTCGATGATTTAGCGATGACACATGTGAGTGCTTGGCCAAGCCAGGACTGATTTGATTTGTTCAATCAGTCAGTCATCATAAATCGAAAATCGGGAAACAACAAATGGATAGAGAGAATGATTATAATCCATGTCTCAGTCCATATGATATCTAGAATGGAGGAATATATGATCCCTTATCTAATGGACAAGTCATTGACAAGGTCAGAGTTCGACAGCGGCTTTAAGAGCTACGATTGCCAGTTAGGTTTTGAAGTCATACTCAATAATAGTTTTAGACTTATCCAAGTGGGAGACTGTTGGATTAATGTCTAAGTCCATAACTATATTTGGTATGTACTTGACCCGACCCGGCATGGTCCATTTGGGTTGCACTTCACCGGCACAATTTATATGGATAGTCTTTTGAGAATAGTATATTTATGATTTATATTAATATATTATAAGTTCTAATATATTAATATGGAATCATATTATTTAATTAGTATTGATCAAGAATTAATTAAGTGATCAAAAAGAACTAATTAAATATGGACTCTTATATATATGGAATGGGCCAAGTTCATTTAGGTTGGGCTAAGCTTTCATGGATGGTCCATGGAGCTTTTAACCCATGGATCATATGTAAATGAAAGACCATGGGTATTAGGGTTTACATGGATGTAACCCTAATCCTCTATAATATATAAAGGGGTCCTTGGCTCACAAAATTGGCACAAGTGTGTGAAAATAAGAGTGGGCCGATTTTAGTGTGCATACATATTCTCTCAAGTTCTTCCAAGGTGTTTTGGTGATTTGTGATTCCATTTGAGGCTTCCACACTATTGGGGCTAAGCTCTTAAAGCTTGAAGACATCAAGCTACATCAAAAGGTATGTCATCTAACTAGAACTTTGTAGTATAGGTGCTTCATAATATGCTAGTTAGGATGAAACCTTGGAATAGTTAATATTTGCATGTATAATAGAGAAAACATAGATCCAAGGTTTATAGGGTTGCATGTACACCATATGAGTGTTAGAATGCTCAAAACCTAACATTACATCGTCGTGTTTCTAGTCGGTAGTATCGTACAGGCAGATCACATGGTACTTTAAATAACAATTGGTTTAAGGTAGTTAGTACAGCAGTAGTTACTTAATACAACACTACAGTACTATTTTATTTCCCCATTGCATTCACTTTGTGATCTTCACACAATGAACAGTAATGTAAAAACTATATTTTTGGTTAATGATAGTCAGATTTGGGAAAATACATACTCTTACAAGAGACTTACATACAAACATTTGATGCCTTGGTAGAAGGCTGCTTTTAGTAGAAAACATAGGGTTTTCAAGGAGAGTTCAAACAATTACAAACATTCATAAAAGATTTACAAATGTATACACCAAGTACTTACAAACACTTTCATACAAACTGACCGTCAAAAGAAATAGTTGCCCTCTGCCTCGTATTGACGATTTATTTGATCAACTGCAAGGGGCGAACTTCTTTTCAAAAATCGACTTAAGATCCGGATATCACCAGCTACGAGTACTAGGGGAGGATGTCCCAAAGACAGCCTTCCGAACTCGTTATGGGCACTACGAATTCGTAGTAATGTCGTTCGGGTTAACAAACACACCCGCTGTATTCAGGGATTTAATGAATAGGGTGTGTCGTCCTTACTTGGATCAGTTCGTCATCGTCTTCATCGATGACATACTTATCTACTCTCGTAGTAAGGAGGAGCATAGTCAACATCTACGACAGGTCTTAGAAACACTACGTTCAGAGAAGCTTACAAGAACCTACATACGGGAGATTATACGACTGCACGGTGTTCCCATATCCATTATCTCGGGCAGAGATAATAGATTCACTTTGAGGTTCTGGCAGTCGCTACAAAGTTCCCTAGGAACTAGGCTGGACATGAGTACAGCCTACCATCCACAGACCGACGGACAAAGTGAGAGGACTATCCAAACCTTGGAAGATATGTTGCGAGCCTGTGTGATCGACTTTAGAAAAGCATGGGATATTCATTTACCCCTTGTTGGATTTTCCTACAACAATAGTTATCATACGAGCATAGAGGCTGCTCCATTCGAGGCCTTCTATGGCCGAAAGTGCAGATCCCCTCTGTACTAGGCTGAGGTGGGTGATACCCAGTTAGCTAAAGGACGAGTTCCTGAGAGCACTCTCCCGGGTCCGGAAATCATTCAGGAAACGACAGAGAAGATCGTTCAGATTCGTGAACGATTGAAAGCCTCTAGAGACTGACAGAAAAGCTACGCAGATAAACGAAGGAAACCGTTGGAATTCCAGGTGAGCGACCGTGTTCTATTGAAGGTCTCACCCTGGAAGGGCTTAATACACTTTGGAAATCGTGGAAAGCTAAATCCAAGATACTAAGGGCCTATAGAGATTCTCGCTAGAATCGGCCCTGTAGCTTACAAACTTAACTTACCACGCGAACTCAGTAACGTATATTTTACTTTCCACGTCTCGAATTTGAAAAAGTGTCTGTCCGACGAGATTCTTGTAATCCCACTCAACGAGATCGAGATCAACGAGAGCCTCAACTTCGTGGAAGAACCTGTAGAGATCATGGACTGAGAGGTCAAGCAAACGAAACAAAGCCGTATCCCAATAGTGAAGGTTCGCTGGGATGCCAAGCGAGGACCTGATTTCACTTGGGAGCGAGAGGATCAGATGAAACTGAAATATCCTCGTCTTTTCACTTAGTTATTTGTAACTACTTATTTGCTTAAATTCTAATTTCGGGACGAAATTCCTTCTAACGGGGGGATGATGTGACAACCCGAAATTTCTATTCTGTACAACCATTCACTTCAATAGAAGTCAGAACAGTTTTTGCTAACTTTTGAGCTGTGTAGAGTCAGTTTGAGTGTTCTAAAGCCTAGTACTTCAGGAGATAACAGGAGAGAGGATGCCCTAGGGTTTATTGTGCAACAATAAAGTCCTAAAACTCCAAGAATTTGGAGTTTACGGCCTAAACAAGGTGTTTACGACCGTAAACCCTAAGAGGTATAAATATGACACTTAGTTATTTTTACCACTTTTTCACACTTTCAAGAACTAGAACTCAAATCCTCTCAAGTAGCATCCGATTTTCCTTCTTGATCTTCAACTTTGTAAGTATTTCTAGCCCTAATAAGTTGATATCTTACTTAATCTAGTGATCTTACATGATTCCATCCGTGAAATCATTTCGTATGTGTAGATCTTCAAGTTTCACCAAGAACACACACTAGTGTTCTTGGACTTCTAACACCTTTTCAAGCTTCTACATAGTAAGTAATCTTACCGTAGTATGTTATAAGACTTGCTACACTTCTTAATCATCTAGAAAACATAAGGAAACACAAGATCAAAGGTGTTTACGGTCCAAGATGTTCTTGGACCGTAAACCCTAATGAAGGGGCCAAAGTGTGCCCTAGTCCCTTACCAAGCCTTGGATAATAGTCTAGATACCATCCTTGATGTGCTTAGAACTTAAAACATCAAAAAGACCATAAACCATATGGGTTTACGGCCGTAAACACATGGAGAAATGGTCCATGGGCGGTAAACTCCATAAAGGGGTGAAATGTTGCCCTAATCACTTCCGAAGGCTTAGACTTGAAGTAGGAATGCTTCTTATGACCTTACAAGCTTCAAATCACAAAATGGTAAAAGTACCATGAGTTTACGGCCGTAAACTCATGGGTTTATGACCGTAAACTCCAATGGAGTTGGTCCCAAAACCGTAAACTCATAAAGAGTTTACTCTTGGACCCTAAACTCAACAGCCAAGTCCTACAACCCTTAGATGCAATCCTTAGTACTTATAGCACTTAAATCAAGTGTTTTACATGTCTTAGGATGTCTTGACTTGGTTAATTAGTTGTTTAATGACTAATTGGATACATATATGTGTTATTATATGTTAACTAGGATCCTTGTGTGTGTTCAAGTCTTCACTTGACACTTAGCATCCTATACTATCCGTTCATCCAAACCACTCACTACAGGTGAGTTCATACCCCTTAATCAATCTTTTTAAATGCTTTGATGGGGGGGGATACAAGTTGATCTTTTATAGTTATTATATCAATCAAATGTGATTAATAACTACCAAACAAGTGGATTTCTTACTTTCAAACTGTGTTAACAAACAAACTACTTTTCAAACTGTTTTGTCAAACTCTTTTACATGTCCAATACTTTTATCAAACTCTTTTACAAGTCCAATACTTTTATCAAACTCTTTTACATGTCCAATACTTTTATCAAACTCTTTTACATGTCCAATACTTTTATCAAACTCTTTTACATGTCCAATACTTTTATCAAACTCTTTTACATGTCAAATACTTTTATTTAATTTCCTTTACACTTATATTCTGTTAAATGTATATCTTTATAGATATAGTTATATAAGTAGGATTGAAAGGACTTAGGACTGATAACTCACCTTACCTCATGTTCCTCGTTTGGTTGTGGACTTAGGGTATCAGTTATTTGTCTGAAGGTCGTTTGAATCCTAATTATATATTATGTATATGTATAAAGATATAAAAGTTCCTTCTTTCCATTCCATACCTTTGGGTAGCAAAGGTATACAGATATGTTCATACATACAAATCACATTACTAGTAAGCTACAATAGGCGTAGTTTAGGAAGTTACTAATACTATTACTAGAACAATGGAACATACAATGAGTCAGTTCATACATGAGTCTATACATTACAATACAACTAGTACATACTATACATTTTACAAGAAAACATACATGCTAGACAGAGAGAGAACATACAATACCATACAGAGAGAACATACAATAGCATACAGAGAGAACATACATACATACTAGACAGAGAGAGAACACAATATAGCTAGTACATTCAATACATATACAAGAATACTATTACAGTTATGTGAGCCACGTAATGGGGCATGGCACTACCTGTCATGACCGTTTTGTATCCAGAATCTCCTTAAGTGGGGAGCGTATGAGTTTGCGTATAGATCTATACTGGATTGACTATCCTACACGTCGCTGCTCGCTACAATGGGACTTACAAGTCTACGGGTGTCAAACGTCATTTCTTCCGACATCTTACATTGTCGCGTTCTATAGTTGGTAGCAGGGTACATGCCGATCACATGGTACTTTAAATTACAATTGGTTTAAGGTAGTTAGTACAGCAGTAGTTACTTAATACAATACTACAGTACTATTTCATTTTCCCATTGCATTCACTTTGTGATCTTCACACAATAAACAGTAATGTAGAAACTATATTTTTGGTAAATAATAGTCAGATTGGGAAAATACATACTCTTACAAGAGACACACACAGATACTTGATGCCTTGGTAGAAGGATACTTTTAGTAGGAAACATAGGGTTTTCTAGGAGATTCAAACCTTTTTACAAATTCACACATCACTTACTTACAAATACTTTCATACAAATACAAACACTAATATATTTATGATCTCACCAGCTTTAAAGCTGATACTCTCTTTCAAAATAACTTGTATCCTCAGGTCGCCAGTAGATAGGTACCGATGCCAGGTTTTGAGAAGATGGAGCTCGTTCAAAACTCATCTTTTATTTTGATTCATATTTTGGTGTCTATTTAACTTGACAGAACACACTTGTATTAGAATTATATTATTAATGCAATAGATGATGTTGTTGCTTGTTTACTACTTTGCATTGTTGTGATACTGTATATGACGTCCTCCACCCCCGAACGATTCCGCCGTTCTTGGTTTTGGGGTGTGACAGTTATTATATCAATCACATGTGATTAATAACTACCAAACAAGTGGATTTCTTACTTTTCAAACTGTGTTATCAAACAAACTACTTCAAACTGTTTTCCAAACTCTTTTACATGTTAAATACTTTTATTAAACTCTTTTAAACTTATATTTTGTTAAATGTGTATCTACATAGATATAGTTATATACGTAGGATTGGAAGGACTTAGGACTGATAGCTCACCTTACCTCCTGTTCCTTGTTTGGTTGTGGACTTAGGGTATCAGTTGTTTGTCCGAAGGTCGTTCGAATTCTAGTTATATATTATGTATATGTATATAGATATAAAAGTTCCTTCTTTCTGTTCAATACCTTTGGGTAGCAAAGGTATACAAGCATGTTTATACATGCAAACAACATTTCTAGTAAACTATAATAGGTATAGTTTAGGAAGTTACTAATACTATTACTAGAACAATGAAACATACAATGAGTCAGTTCATACATGAGTCAACACATACTATTATGAGAAACAGAGAGAACATATATACATACTAGACAGAGAGAGAACATACAATACAGCTAGTACATATTATACATTATACAAGAGAACATACTATTATGAGAAACAGAGAGAACATACATACATACTAGACAGAGAGAGAACATACAATACAGCTAGTACACACAATACATATACAAGAACACTACTACAGTTATGTGAGCCACATAACGGGGCATGGCATCACCTGTCATGGCTCGTTTTGTATCCAGAATCTTCTTAAGTGGAGAGCGTTGAGTTTGTATATAGATCTATACTGGATTGACTATCCTACACCTTGCTGCTCGCTACAGTGGGACTTGCAAGTCTACGGGTGCCAAACGTCATTTCTTCCGACGTCTTACATCGTCGTGTTTCTAGTCGGTAGTATGGTACAGGCAGATCACATGGTACTTTAAATAACAATTGGTTTAAGGTAGTTAGTACAGCAGTAGTTACTTAATACAACACTACAGTACTATTTTATTTCCCCATTGCATTCACTTTGTGATCTTCACACAATGAACAGTAATGTAAAAACTATATTTTTGGTTAATGATAGTCAGATTTGGGAAAATACATACTCTTACAAGAGACTTACATACAAACATTTGATGCCTTGGTAGAAGGCTGCTTTTAGTAGAAAACATAGGGTTTTCTAGGAGAGTTCAAACAATTACAAACATTCATAAAAGATTTACAAACGTATACACCAAGTACTTACAAACACTTTCATACAAACACAGACACTAAAATACTTATGATCTCACCAGCTTTAAAGCTGATAAACTCTTTCGAAGTAACTTGTATTCTCAGGTCATCAGTAGACAGGTACCGATGCCAGGCTTTTGAGAAGATGGAGTTCGTTCAAGACTCGTCTCATATTTTGATTTACATTTTTGGTGTCTTATAACTTTACATAACACACTTGTATGAAATTATATTATTAATGCAATGGATGATGTTGTTGCTTGTTTACTAATATGCATTGTTGTGATACTGTACATGACGTCCTCCACCCCTGAATGATTCCGCCGTTACGGTTTTGGGGTGTGACATAGTCCCTACAAATAAGGTTGCCAAAACACCTCACGAGATGTGGACTGGAAAAGTTCCCAATCTAGATCACATCAAGATTTAGGGTTGCGAGGCTTTCGTGAGGCGTGAGTCTTACCATAAGCTCGAACCTCGGAGTGAGCGGTGTATTTTCATCGGCTACCCACAAAAATCCTTTGGTTACCTCTTCTACAGACCCAGTGATAATGTGGTCTTTGTAGCAAGGAGAGGAGTCTTTCGCGAGAGAGAGAGTTCATAAGCCAAGGAAACTGTCACACCCCCGAACCGGAACGGCGGAAACATTCGGGGGTGGAGGACGTCATGTTTAGTATCACAAGACATGCATCATAGTAATCAAAGTAATAAACAACCATTCCTTTAGAAAGAAAGTATTTACAAAGTATGTAATTCACATAAGATAGATTACACAAGTAAATGACACAACAAGACATGAAGCTACTATGCTCCATCTTCTGAATCCCAGCATGTGTACCTGTCTACTAGTTACCTGAGAATACAAGTTATTTTGAAAGAGTAGATCAACATTTAAGCTGGTGAGTTCATAAGTATTTAAGTGGTGTATTAGTAAGTTGAAAGCTCTTTTAGAAAAGTTCTCCTGATCCTCGGAAGATCCTATACCTTCTGATATGATGAAAGATAAGTATAAATGACTCTACAATCCTTTATATGAGTACTAAATGAATATAAGTTATATAGAATACAGATCAAACAAACAATCGATTGTGTGAATCTGCCCTAAGCCCACAACCAAACAAGGAACAGGGAATGAGGCGGAAGTCACACATCCCATTGTTTGTTAGATCTTCATTGTATATAACTCTTGTGCATTCATTTGGTACTCACGGAGTTAACTGTAATGGTTCCTTTAGTAAAAATAGTAACCACAATAGTTCCTTCTATAATCACTTAGTTTACACTAGTTATATATGATCTAATATCGAACAGATAGTTAACTGTATGAATCTGCCCTAAGCCCACAACCAAACAAGGAACAGGGAATGAGGCGGAAGTCACACATCTAACTATCTGTCGGATATTACATATATATAACCCTGATGTATAAACTAAGGTATTATAGAATTAACCACTTAAGGTCCTTTGAGTTGTACTGGTTTAATAAAATGGATTAAACCTTTTAAGTTTCTAGTCTAGTTTACTCAACATTCTATCTGAGAGTATGTTTTTGTACTAGAAAATGATGTATTGAATATATATATACTGTGACCTGACCAATACTTGGTACTCCTTATGATTAACTGGTGTATACGAAATATATATATATAGTCAGGATCGAATAGATAATAGACTGGGTGCATCTACTTTTACTGAATATTCATATTACGAGTAAGTTATGTGTTTTATTTATTATTGTACGGTACTTTGTAGATGTACCTTTATAAATAATTTATGTATCATACTCGTGTTTGCTAACCCTGGTACGTTGTATTTGTACCTTTGTTAGTGTAAACCCGGTATAATGTATTACCTCGTGTTTTGCTAACCCTGGTACGTTGTATTTGTACCTTTGTTAGTATTTCTGTATTTGTACCTTGTACTAGTTATAGTATGTTCCTCCTGAATATGTTCTCTATGCTATCGTGTATTGTTCTATATGTTATCGTGTATTGTATATTCTTTCCTGAGTATGTTCTATATGTTATTGTATTGTATCTTCCTTCCTGAGTTTGTTCTATATGTTATTGTATTGTATCTTCCTTCCTGAGTATGTTATATATGTTATTGTATTGTATCTTCCTTCCTGAGTATGTTCTATATGTTATTGTATTGTACCTTCCTTCCTGAGTATGTTCTCAATGTAGTATGTTCTAGTATCTAGTATGAACTGAACTTCTAAACCATAACTGTTATACTTTACTATTATGTTTACTTGAACTGTTACTGACTTGAATAAAAGTCTCATTTGTCTACTAAGTTATGATTGTACTTTAATAACGGAGTTTTATAAACTATAAAGTAACATAACTTATAAAGGGTTTTTGAAATGTTTTGATTACTCCTTATACATAAGTAATCCTCTAAAATGGTGTTTATAACAAAACATTTACACAATTATCATCGTGTTCAACTTGTATTCCCCCCTCCCCCTCCCCCCTTAAATGTATTTAAAACAATTGAAAGATTGATTATAGGGGTATGAACTCACCTTAAGTGGGTGATTCAAACGAATATGCGCGTAAGGATAAGAAGTTCCACAAATGAAGTCACGAGACTTAACGAGTCCTAAATGACATATAATGGCATAAATATAGTGTTTAGAAGCAACCAAATGCAAGGAAACACCTTACGGGACTAGGAAACACTTGGAACGAAGTGTTGAATCACATGTGATTGATCAAAGGAGTGTTCACGGCCACCATTAGGTGTTTACGACCATGGGTTTACGGCCATGGAGCTTATGGCCGTAAACTCATGGTAAAAGATGTAAAAGAGGGTATTTGAAGGCTTGGGAAGCTTGAGGGACCATTGCTCTACACAAGGATGAGAAAAACCAACTTTATGGAAGGTGTTGAGGTGTTTACGGCCACACCATAAAGTGTATGGCCGTAAATTCACCCAATGGTCTTATTTTGGGTCTTAAAGCATGGAGGAAGGGTTCTAGGTTCATGTCCAAGCCTTAGGAAGTGTTTAAGGTCCAAGTGCACTACAAACTAGGGTTTACGGCCAAGGGAGATGCTCTTGGCGGTAAACACCTCATGTTCTTAGGAAAAGCTTGATTTCAAGGCTAGAATTAAGAGCTTCTAGCATACAACATGTTAAGGAAGGAGTACTCACGATATTGAAGCTTGAAAGGTTTGATTTTGGCCCAAAAACACTAGGGTGTTCTTGGTGTTCTTGAGGATCTTGAAGATCTAGACCCAAAAGATTGAATTTATGGGTGAATTCAAATGAGATTCAAGAATAAGAGATGTATTAACACATAGATGGAAGGAATCACTTACATATGTGAAAATCTAGATGAAGAAAATGATGATACTTGAGAGAATTTGAAGAGTTTTCGGCCAAGGAAGGAAAAGAATGAGAAAAATGGCTAAGTGTTACTTATATAGGGGTGAGTTTATGGCCACCTTGAGTTTACAGCCGTAAACTCTTGGTGTTTTGGCCGTAAACTCCTCTTGAATGAGTTTATGGCTTGATCTTTGTACAGTGGCTCTAGCAGATACTTCCTAACACTCATTCCTTGAATGTATTGGGCTCAGAACACTCAAACAGACTCTAAACAGTGCTAAATGATAGCAGGAGTGAGTCTGACTTAAGGTTGATTGACTTGACTTTACAAGGCAAAAAATTTTGGGTTGTCACATCATCCCCCCGTTAGATGGAATTTCGTCCCGAAATTAGCAGAATACCCACTCATAGACCTGGCAACTTTGTCCTATTGTCCTTGATAAGATCCATACTTGGTCCATCTATCATTACCTCGTGTATACAAGTCATATATAATTAAGATTAGTTAGACGGTCGGATGTGCGACTCTGCCCCCGGTCCACAACCAGACAAGGAACAGGAGATAGGGCGGAAACACACATACTAAATATGCATAATCTTAATTATATACCACCTTCGCATATACACTTATTAGTGATAGGTGGGCTGTATTCGTCCTTAGCCTCTGTGCTTGAACTTGGTCTGCTGAATGAGTGGTATCTCGGAAAGGTCTGCGGACATATGACGACAAAGCTTCAGAGGACAAAGTACTCTTCGCACGAGTACTTCGGAGTTTAGAATACGAAAGACAAAACTAAGCTTTAGGGCGGACTGTCGTTACGAATGATGAAGGTTTCGTGAACTTGACGGTCGAGGTGATAGAAACATATGAACTTAGTATGGTGAGGACCACGCCAATTCATGACGAACGATGATATCGAACTCTTTACAGAAATAACTGTTAGGCCAATTTAACAGAACCGCTGATTATACGACGGTGTATTTCGAATGTATTTGACAATGTACTCTGTGTAAACGTTCTAGTGCTTTCTGTTTTCTCCTTGATATTACCACTGCCACAAATCGTACCGCGATGAGCAAGTACTAATAGTGCAAGTGTTTTGATAACTAGTGTTAGTACTTTAGGTTTCGATCCTCTTTGGTACTTCTATGATCGCCTGGCATGTACAAGTTATGTATAATTAAGATGAATAAGACGGTCGACTGAGTAACTCTGCTCTAAATCCATAACCAGACAAGGAACAGGAATTAAGGCGGAATCACTCACTCTAAATCTGTAAAATCTTAATTATGCACAACTCTAATGTACATACTAAGCTTTCACAGCTTCCCTGAACAGATCTTTAGTTCTCTTGTGAATACTGTGACTTGAACAAGTTATTATAATTACTTTTAATTGTTTTCCCCAAGTTTTAATCTTATATAAATATAAATTAAAATTTTAAAGTAATTTAATTTAGAAAATGTACCAAAATTTCAAAAGAGGGGTCCTTCGTTACTCCTTTATGTCAAGTTGTTAGATTCCTCCTTCTCCTCCGTCACCTCTCTCTGTTGGACAATCTTTCTTGGCATGTCCCATTTCACCACATGCATAGCATACCTGAATTATACTAGCATCGGTGGTTGAAGTGATATGCTGAGTCGAAGTTTTGCAGAAGCGAACTCCTTCGTCATTTCTCTCCATTGGACATTCTTTCCTGAAGTGTCCAAATTCACCGCACGTGAAACATACTTGTTTTACTTGGGGGATTGGCTGTGCCGACGCCCTGCAGAAATGGGCAGTATGCCCCTTTCTGTTACAATTTCTACATTGTAACTCTCGGCAGGCTCCGTTGTGGTGGTAGTTGCATTTGTTGCACTTTGGGAGATTTCCAACATATCGCTTGACGGGGGTTGTAGTGGCAGATGAAGTACCAGATGTTGTGACCACAGGGGTAGTCAGAAGATGTCGTCTCTTGTTAGAACCTTGAATCGACTTTTTCCCCTTTTTCTTTTGTTTCTTGTTCTTAGGTTTATGGTCTGGAGTGTCCTTGTCAACATACACTCGTTGGTTCTCGTGATTGTTACTACGATTAGCATAACCGGCACCACTTCTGCTTCCTCTGGCGTTAATAGCATCTAAATGTGCCATGACGGCTATCACAGCAGCTGTGACTGCAGCCTGAAAAGTAGCGGAGTCTATCTGCAGAATTAGTGCCTCGCCTGTTGGTTGGTTTCCTTCTTGTGAAGATATGATTCTGTTGCATAGCGAAGAATGATTTCGTGAATAATGATGGTCATCACTAGATGTATTCCATCAACTTAAATGTACTAAACAATTTCACGTTTTACTGGACTACTCTCAATGTTTCTGCCAACATTTCTGAGATATGTCCATACTAGTAAGTAGAAGTGGGTTTTGTACTAGTGATATTTGAACTAAGTTATCATTGTTTCCTAGTGTATCTGGTTCTGACTTTCATAGGGTTCTGGAAAAATAATTCATAATGGAAGTCTATATATAAAATAAACTTCATGAATTATAATTGGTTATCCTCGAATGAATTTCGGTGAACTGAATATCTGTTACTGGCTGCAAGAAAAATAATAATCTTAACACATAGTGTGAGTAGTGTATTCACTAACTTACTAAGTCAATTAAGGTTATTATTTATTAGTGTGACGCATATAATGTTTTAGTTTCTCTTGCTGATCCTTCTCAGAAAACTTCTCATAAACCTGCTCTTGTTTCTCCTTGACTCTTCTGCTGACTGTTTATGAAGAAGTGGTTACTTCTTTCTGGGTTCGTCGTGCGAGAATGGAATGTCTAAAGAACTATGAGTTTAAGTGTAACATCATGGGGTGATCCTTTCCAGGTCTTCCTATAATTGCGCAATGTATACAAGTTGTATATAATTTAAGATTAAATAGACCTTCGAATAAGTGATCTTACTCCAAAACCACAACCAAAAAAGGAACAGGAAGTGGAGCATAGATCACAAATTCTAAGTCTATAAAATCTCAATTATATAAAACTTTGGAAGTATATACTCCGGAATCATAGACTTACCAGAAGGGTCTTTTATGTTCTCACACAAGTTGTTTATAGTGCCTAAAATACTCCTATAGTATCTTAATGTATTGAACTTGATATGTTTTATACTTGTTGTTGTCTTATAGTATCATAAAATACTCCCATAGTATTTTAACTTTATGTTATGATCTAGAAATCTCTTGAATAGAGTTAGGTAAGTTTTAAGGCTGTTGCAACACCACATCACTCCCAAACACATGCTGGTCACACCTCAAATGAATATAGTTGATCAGGCTATATTGATTTGCAGATGTGATTACATAACTGTCCAGGTTTGACTGCAGTGTTCAACCTTTAAATACTTTTGTTCTGTTCTTCTTGTGATACTTGTTCTAGTATGTATAAGCATGTATGTATACTTTTATAAGGTATTGCTATACCTTTAAAATATATTATTGTCCAGAGCACTTCAGCCCCATTGTATTTATAGTTGTATATCTTTTATAGGTTGATCTACTTAGTTCACTATAAACAATGCTCTGATACCAATCTGTCACACCCCCAAACCGGAACGGCGGAAACGTTCGAGGGTGGAGGACGTCATGTTTAGTATCACAAGACATGCATCATAGTAATCAAAGTAATAAACAACCATTTCTTTAGAAAGAAAGTATTTACAAAGTATGTAATTCACATAAGATAGATTACACAAGTAAATGACACAACAAGACATGAAGCTACTATGCTCCATCTTCTGAATCCCAGCATGTGTACCTGTCTACTAGTTACCTGAGAATACAAGTTATTTTGAAAGAGTAGATCAGCATTTAAGCTGGTGAGTTCATAAGTATTTAAGTGGTGTATTAGTAAGTTGAAAGCTCTTTTAGAAAAGTTCGCCTGTTCCTCGGAAGATCCTATACCTTCTGATATGATGAAAGATAAGTATAAATGACTCTACAATCCTTTCTATGAGTACTAAATGAATATAAGTTATATAGAATACAGATCAAACAAACAATCGATTGTGTGAATCTGCCCTAAGCCCACAACCAAACAAGGAACAGGGAATGAGGCGGAAGTCACACATCCCATTGTTTGTTAGATCTTCATTGTATAACTCTTGTGCATTCATTTGGTACTCACGGAGTTAACTGTAATGGTTCCTTTAGTAAAAATAGTAACCACAATAGTTCCTTATATAATCACTTAGTTTACACTAGTTATATATGATCTAATATCAAACAGATAGTTAACTGTGTGAATCTGCCCTAAGCCCACAACCAAACAAGGAACAGGGAATGAGTCGGAAGTCACACATCTAACTATATGTCGGATATTACATATATATAACCCTGATGTATAAACTATGGTATTATAGAATTAACCACTTAAGGTCCTTTGAGTTGTACTGGTTTAATAAAATGGATTAAACCTTTTAAGTTTCTAGTCTAGTTTACTCAACATTCTATCTGAGAGTATGTTTTTGTACTAGAAAACGATGTATTGAATATATATACTGTGACCTGACCTATACTTGGTACTCCTTATGATTAACTGGTGTATACGAAATATATATATATAGTCAGGATCGAATAGATAATAGACTGGGTGCATCTACTCTAACTGAATATTCATATTACGAGTAAGTTATGTGTTTTATTTATTATTGTCCGGTACTTTGTAGATGTACCTTTATAAATAATTTATGTATCATACTCGTGTTTGCTAACCCTGGTACGTTGTATTTGTACCTTTGTTAGTGTAAACCTGGTATGATGTATTACTTCGTGTTTGCTAACCCTGGTACGTTGTATTTGTACCTTTGTTAGTATTTCTGTATCATACTTCGTGTTTGCTAACCCTGGTACGTTGTATTTGTACCCTTGTTAGTGTAAACTGGTATGATGTATTACCTCGTGTTTGCTAACCCTGGTACGTTGTATTTGTACCTTTGTTAGTATTTCTGTATCATACTTCGTGTTTGCTAACCCTGGTACGTTGTATTTGTACCTTTGTTAGTGTAAACCCGGTATGATGTATTACCTTAATTTGTTAAAAGTAATGAGTTAAAGATACAATCTCTTCTTAGTATAAATGTGTAATTCATGGTTTGTTCTTCTGTTATAGTTATAGTATGTTCCTCCTTGTACTAGTTATAGTATGTTCCTCCTGAATATGTTCTCTAAGCTATCGTGTATTGTTCTATATGTTATCGTGTATTGTATATTCTTTCCTGAGTATGTTCTATATGTTATTGTATTGTATCTTCCTTCCTGAGTATGTTCTGTATGTTATTGTATTGTATCTTCCTTCCTGAGTATGTTCTATATGTTATTGTATTGTATCTTCCTTCCTGAGTATGTTCTATATGTTATTGTATTGTATCTTCCTTCCTGAGTATGTTCTATATGTTATTGTATTGTATCTTCCTTCCTGAGTATGTTCTATATGTTATTGTATTGTACCTTCCTTCCTGAGTATGTTCTAGTATCTAGTATGAACTGAACTTCTAAACCATAACTGTTATAGTTTACTATTATGTTTACTTGAACTGTTACTGACTTGAATAAAAGTCTCATTTATCTACTACGTTATGATTGTACTTTAATAACGGAGTTTTATAAACTATAAAGTAACATAAGTTATAAAGAGTTTTTGAAATGTTTTGATTACTCCTTATACATAAGTAATCCTATAAAATGGTGTTTATAACAAAACATTTACACAATTATCATTGTGTTCAACTTGTATTCCCCCCCTAAAAGTATTTAAAACAATTGAAAGATTGATTATAGGGGTATGAACTCACCTTAAGTGGGTGATTCAAACGAATATGCGCGTAAGGATAAGAAGTTCCACGAATGAAGTCACGAGACTTAACGAGTCCTAAATGACATATAATGGCATAAATATAGTGTTTAGAAGCAACCAAATGCAAGGAAACACCTTACGGGACTAGGAAACACTTGGAACGAAGTGTTGAATCACATGTGATTGATCAAAGGAGTGTTCACGGCCACCATTAGGTGTTTACGGCCATGGGTTTACGCCCATGGAGCTTATGGCCGTAAACCCATGGTAAAAGAAGTAAAAGAGGGTATTTGAAGGCTTCGGAAGATTGAGGGACCATTGCTCTACACAAGGATGAGAAATACCAACTTTATGGAAGGTGTTGAGGTGTTTACGGCCACACCATAAAGTGTATGGCCGTAAACTCACCAATGGTCTTATTTTGGGTCTTAAAGCATTGAGGAAGGGTTCTAGGTTCATGTCCAAGCCTTAGGAAGTGTTTAAGGTCCAAGTGCACTACAAACTAGGGTTTACGGCCAAGGGAGATGCTCTTGGCCGTAAACACCTCATGCTTTTGGGAAAAGCTTGATTTCAAGGCTAGAATTAAGAGCTTCTAGCATACAACATGTTAAGGTAGGAGTACTCATGATATTGAAGCTTGAAAGGGTTGATTTCGGCCCAAAAACACTAGGGTGTTCTTGCTGTTCTTGAGGATCTTGAAGATCTAGACCCAAAAGATTGAATTCATGAGTGAATTCAAAGGAGATTCAAGAATAAGAGATGTATTAACACATAGATGGAGGGAATCACTTACATATGTGAAAATCTAGATGAAGAAATCGATGATACTTGAGAGAATTTGAAGAGTTTTCGGCCAAGGAAGGAAAATAATGAGAAAAATGGCTAAGTGTTACTTATATAGGGGTGAGTTTACGGCCACCTTGAGTTTACAGCCGTAAACTCTTGGTGTCTTGGCCGTAAACTCCTCTTGAATGAGTTTATGGCTTGATCTTTGTACAGTGGCTCTAGCAGATACTTCCTAACACTCATTCCTTGAATGTATTGGGCTCAAAACACTCAAACAGACTCTAAACAGTGCTAAATGATAGCAGGAGTGAGTCTGACTTAAGGTTGATTGACTTGACTTTACAATGCAAAAATTTTTGGGTTGTCACAGAAACAGTGGGAGGCAAATTGACCTTGAAGAAATTCAAGAGTCAAGTGGTGAAGGAACCTCAAACCCTATCAATAAACCTAAGGAGGAAACTCCTGTTGATCCTGCTGGACAATAAGTACGACATTGTTCCATGTATTTGTCTGGCTAATATCTAGAACAGAGGATTATATGATCACTTATCTAAAATGGCGCTTCATAGTTCAACAAAGTTTTAAGAGCTACGATTGCCGGTCGGTTCCTGAAGTCATGCTTGCAGTTATAGTTATTAGACTTGTCCAAGTGGGAGACTGTTTGATTAGGTGTCTAAGTCCATAACTATATTTGAGATGTACTTCACCCGACCCGCCATGGTCCATTTGGGTTACACTTCACCCTAACAATTTATATGGATAACCTTTTGAGAATGGTATAAAGTTATGATTTATTAATATATTATAAGTTCTAATATATTAATAGGAAATCATATTATTTAACTAGTATTGATCTAGAATTAATTTAGAATTAATTGGGTGATCAAAAAGGTGACTAATTAAATATGGACTCTTGTATTTATATAGTGTGGGATATTGCTTATTTAGAATAGGCTAGGCTTGCATGGAAAGTCCATGGAGATTTAACCCATGGATCTCATGGAATCGAAAGGTCATGGGTATTAGGGTTTACATGAATGTAACCCTAATCCACCACACTATATAAAGGAGTCCTTGGCACTTGAAATGGCACTGGAGTGTGTGTGGGCAAAGCTGGCCGATTTCTACAAGTGTTCATACTCTCTCTAAAGGTCTCCAAAGTTTGTGGTGATTTGTGACTTCCATTTGAGGCATTCACATTATTGGTGCTAGGCTGTAAAACTACAAGGAATCAACCACTACTAAAAGGTATGTAATTCTTCTAGCATTTTATGATTCAAGTTCCCCATGCCATGCTAGTTAGAATGTAAACCTTGGAAATTTATTATTTGCATGTATCTTAGAGAAAACATAGATCCAAGGTTTCTAGGGTTGCATGTATACCTTAGGAGTGTTAGAATGCTCAAAACCCTTCAGTGGTATCCGAGCCTAGGCTTGTTTTCTTGATACTTGATGCAAATTGTTGAAAAAACTCAAGTTTTCTGCATTCTATGACATGAAATCGCCGAGTCCATTGCGGGACTCGACGAGTCCATGTGATAATTCATCCTACTCGTCGAGTAGGTTCTTGCACTTGACGAGTAGGAGCCCCTGGATGCATATTTTTGAGTTTTGCTGCTGGAAATGGACTAGAAACATTACCCTAAACTGTTTTGGTCTTATAAAACTTGTTTTAGATGGTGTAATGGATATGCTAATCCATTTACAATGGCTATTATCAAAATTTCAAGTTTTATATGTGTTGTTTATGATTCTTGAAATTGTTGATACGCATGTTCATGAACTTATGAGTTTGGTAGATCATAGGAATTATAGTTGTTAGTTTAATTCTTGATCTTGATGTGTTTTAATGGAATCCATAATTTGTCCTCAAGTTATGGATTACCAAAAGTCTTTCTTTTAAAGTCCATTAAATGAACACATAGGTTACATAAAATGAAAAGCCTCTCATTTTAATAAACCATTAACTCATAAGTTATGAAAGATGAAATGTTTTGAAAGTTACAAAACTTGCCCTCAAGTTTTGGAACATGTAAAGTCACTTTAAAAACTTTAGTTCCAACCCCTAGAATTTTAAAAGTTAAAATTCAACCCTTATACTTTATAATATTATAAGCTAATAATATATATATATATATATATATATATATATATATATATATATATATATGTATATATAAGAACAAGTCGTTTTACCGTTAGTAGGCCTCATTCACGAAGCCGATCTATAAGGGGGGTATAAGGTTGTTGCCTATAAAATGGCAGCTTAATGGGTGTCCACTCTCACCCATCGCTTCCTTGACTGCTGGAGGGTCGTTAGCCGAACGGGTAGGACAATGACTTTAATCATCATTAAAAGTATGATGATTGTAAAGTAACTAAATGTTTTATAAATTCCCAATCTTAGTTACTTTAGAAAAATGTGAAAAAGGTGCTAACCCATGAAATTACACTTTTCACTTTGCTTAAGTCGTTAGTGGAGCGTGTGTGGTTAACCGGAACACTAACCTGGACTTAACAAGGTAGGCAAAGGGTGGCTTAAGGTTTATCATAGATCGGTGGAGCGTGTGTGGTTAATCTGCACATCGGTTAGGTGATAAACATTAAGAGTACCAAGTAATTTTCATGGTTAATTCACACCTTGTTTTGTGATCCTCGGCATCCCAGTCACAAAACCTGAACGGCACAATCGAGATTGAAACATGTCATTGAAAAGTTCAATGAATCTCAAAGAATCTAGGGGTTTCAAAACCAATTAAAACCTAATAATTTATTTCGTTTTTCATGGTGGAAATTGGTGAATCGTCATTCACCTACCTTCAAATATTTTATAGCTTGGATTACGGCATCCCTCTTCCAAGTTATAAAATATTGTGTTGGGTCCTAGCCTTAATATTACATTTGGGTGTCTTATTAAGGATTATCTTTATATCTAATCTAAACTTATCCTTCTTCTTTTTTAGATGTCTTCCAATAATGTTGCTTCTGGCTCAAACCCTACCGGCTCCTTCTCTCTCATGAACCTTTGTGGGAGAGTCATCTTCGATGGATCCAACTTTACGTATTGGATCAGGAACATCAGGATGGTCACTCGGTATGAGGACAAGGAATATGTCCTCGACAAGGAGCTGAAGGAACTTGATGATTCGTCTGCTACTCCAGAGGAGATCGCTGAATTCCAAGCACATGAGAGAGATGCTACTAAGGTGGCATGTATCATGTTGGCTTCGATGACAGCCGAGCTCCAAAAGTCCTATGAGGACTTTTATCCTTTTGAGATGCACCAGGATTTGATGGACAGATACCATCAGAGTGCTTGTTAAGAGAGATATGAAATCATCTCCTCCATGATAACAACCCGGATGAAGGATGGTGAACCCATCACGGGCCACATGTAGAAAATGCAAAGATTCGTGGACCGTTTGCTGAAATTGAATGTGAACTTCCCCTAGGAGTTGGAAATTGACATCATTTTGCACTCCTTACCTTCGTGATATGATCAATTTCGGATGACATATCACATGAACAAGGAGGAAGTTACACTCAGAAAGCTTCAAGGACTTTTGAAGACCGCGGAAAGTGGTCTTAAAGGTAAATCGGTCGTTACTACTTCTACTCCTACCAATGCCCCTGTTCTAGCTATCGGGAAAGGTAAAGGGAAGAAGAGGAAGAGCCCTTCAAAGGGTACCAAGGGAAAGTCCCTTGATGGCTCCTCTTCAAGTGGAACCAAGAAAGGTTTTGTCACTCCTTCTGCCAACCCTAATGAGGCTGAATGCTTCTATTTCCATGCAAAGGCGCACTGGAAGCGAAATTACCCAAAGTACTTGCAAGATGTTAAGGATGGGAAAGTGAAACCCAACCATGCAGGTATTTACACTATATTGTCTAATAACTCACCCTATTCTAATTATTGGGTCCTTGATACAGGTTGTGGTATTCACATATGTTCTGATTTGTAGGGACTAAGAAGAAGTGAGAATGTGGAGCATAAGAAGATAAACCTGATCATAGGGAATAGGAAAGTTACTCCTGTCACCAAGATTGGAGTTTATTCTTTGTTGCTAAGTAGTGGGTTAACATTAGATTTGAATAAATGTTGTTACTCGTCTAAAATGGCGAGAAATATTATTTCCTTTCATGGTTTGTACAAACAAGGTTTTACCTTTTCGTTTGATAATGAATGTGGTGGTATTAATGCTTTCTTTAATAATGTTCTTTATTTTAAAGCATTACCTTGTGATGGTGTGTATGAAACTGTGTCGGTTGTAGATAACCTAGGAAATAATGTGTTGTGTATCGATTGTTCCACTAGCTTGGATAAAGCATTATTATGGCATTGTCGTCTTGGACATGTAAGCAAGAAACGCCATAGGCCAACTCCAAAAGGATGGAGTCTTGGAGTCATTTGACCTAAAGTCGGATGATAGTTGTGAATCTTGTTTGCTTGGGAAAATAACAAAGTCACCCTTCACTGGTACTTGTGCTAGGGGTGAGGGTTTGTTGGATCTCATACATACTGATGTTTGTGGACCCTTCAGAACCGCCACAAGGGATGCTAACCGCTTCTATGTGACTTTTACTAATGATTATAGTAGATATGGATATGTCTACTTAATCAAGCATAAGTCAGAAACCTTTGAAAAGTTCAAAGAGTTTAAACAGGAAGTGGAGAATCAGTTGGGCAGGAACATTAAGATGCTTCGATCCGATCAAGGTGGTGAGTATCTTAGTACAGAGTTCCTCGACTATCTTAAGGAATGTGGGATTGTCTCACAATTGACACCTCCCAGGACACCACATCTTTATGGTGTGGCTGAGAGGCGTAATCGAACCTTGTTGGATATGGTTCGTTCCATGATGAGTCGAGCTTCACTACCAATCTCATTTTGGGGGTATGCCTTAGAGGTTGTCGCCCATATCCTTAATCTAGTCCCTACAAAGAAGGTTACCAAAACACCTCATGAGATGTGGACTGGAAAAGTTCCCAATCTAGATCACATCAAGATTTGGGGTTGCGAGGCTTTTGTAAGGCGTGAGACTCACGATAAGCTCGAACCTCGAAGTGAGAGGTGTATTTTCATCGGCTACCCGTAGAAATCCTTTGGTTAACTCTTCTACAGACCCAGTGATAATGTGGTCTTTGTAGCAAGGAGAGGAGTCTTTCAAGAGAGCTAGAGAGTTCATAAGCCAAGGAAACAGTGGGAGGCAAATTGACCTTGAAGAAATTCAAGAGTCAAGTGGTGAAGGAACCTCAAACCCTAGCAATCAACCTGAGGAGGAAACTCCTGTTGATCCGACAGATGAGTCTGTACCTCTGAGGCGTTCCACGAGAGTTAGGAATGCACCTGAGCATTACTATGGTTTCCATATTACTACAGAAGGTGATAAACTTATCAGTGATAGCATACTGGTAAGTCTGGATGAACCTAACAGTTACTCGGAAGCCATGGCAGGCCCTGAGGCTGCCAAATGGAAGGAGGCTATGGACAGCGAGATACAGTCCATGTATGACAATCAAGTTTGGAACTTGGTTGACAATGTACCAGGTCGTAAGACATTCGGGTGCAAATGGATCTTCAAGAAGAAGACCGACATGGATGGTAATGTACACACTTATAAGGCGCGACTGCTTGCAAAGGGCTTTTCTCAAACTCTAGGAGTTGATTATGATGAGACCTTTTCACCAGTAGCGAAGATTAAGTCTATTAGGGTTATGCTAGCCATTGCTGCATTTCATGACTATGAAATATGGAAAATGGATGTCAAAACCGATTTCCTTAATGGAAAGTTGGCTGAAGATGTTTACATGAGTCAGCCAGAGGGTTTTGTCAGCGCAGAGTACCCTAATAGAGTGTGTAAGCTTGAGAAACCTATCTATAGATTGAAACAAGCACCTTGCAGATGGAATCTTTGTTTCGATGAGAAAGTCCAAGAGTTTGGCTTTTTGAGGAGCGAAGATGAATCTTGTGTATATGTCAAGGCTAGTGGGAGTATAGTTAGCTTTTTGGTATTGTATGTGGATGACATACTACTCATAGGAAATGACATCCCAACTCTGCAGGAAGTGAAGTCCTGGCTTAGGAAGTGTTTCGCTATGAAGGACCTTTGAGAAGCTGCCTATATCCTAGGGATAAGGATTTTGAGAGACATGAGTAAAAGACTAATTGGACTTAGTCAAAGCACCTATGTGGACAAAGTGTTGAAAAGGTTCAACATGCAGAATTCCAAGAAAGGCGACTTACCGATCCAGCATAATGCCAATCTGAGCAAGGCTCAGAGCCCGAGTACAGAGGATGAGATAGCTGAGATGAGTCGATTTCCTTATGCTTCCGCTGTTGGATCAATCATGTATGCTATGACTTGTACTCGTCCTGATGTGGCCTTTGCGTTGAGCATGGTCAGCAGATATCAGGGGAACCCTAGCAAGGCACACTGGACTACGGTAAAGAACATTCTCAAGTACCTGCGGAGGACTAAGGACTGGGTCCTTACACTCGGTGGGAGTGATGACTTGAGAGTAGTAGGGTATAGTGATGCTAGCTTTTAGACTGATAGGGATAATTTCCGCTCTCAGTCGGGCTGAGTCTTTACCTTAAACGGAGGAGCAGTTACTTGGAAAAGTTCCAAGCAGGAAACAGTGGCTGATTCAACTTGCGAATCGGAGTATATAGAAGCAAGCGAGGCAACAAAGAAGGCTATATGGCTAAATAACTTCATTGGAGACCTTGGAGTTGTACCAGCTATCAAGGAGCCTATGGAAATTTTATGTGACAGCAATAGTGCGGTTGCCTTAGCCAAGGAACCGAGAGATCATGGCAGATCCAGACACATTGACAGAAAATATCACTTCATAAGACATAATATAGAAGAAGGACTCCTCGAAGCAAAGAGGATATCGTCAGAGGAGAACCCAGCATATCCCCTCACGAAGGGACTAACTAGGGTTAGGCATTTGCAGCATGCGAGGCGCATCGGGCTAAAGGACGGTATTAGTTTCACAGATTAGATAGTTTTGAAATGTGTAAAGTGTAATTGACATATGATGATGAATAAAAGTTGTTGTTTGTTTATGAATAAAGTGTCCGATCGAGGTGGTGAATATCTTGGTACAGAGTTCCTTGACTATCTTAAGGAATGTGGGATTGTCTCACAATTGACACCTCCCAGAACACCACAACTTAATGGTGTGGCTGAGAGGCGTAATCGAACCTTGTTGGACATGGTTCGTTCCATGATGATTCGAGCTTCGCTACCAATCTCATTTTGGGGGTATGCCTTAGAGACTGCCGCCCATATCCTTAATCTAGTCCCTAAAAAGAAGGTTGCCAAAACACCTCACGAGATGTGGACAGGAAAAGTTCCCAATGTAGATCACATCTAGATTTGGGGTTGTGAGGCTTTCGTGAGGCGCGAGACCCATGATAAGCTCGAACCGCGGAGTGAGCAGTGTATTTTCATCGGCTACCCACAGAAATCCTTTGGTTACCTCTTCTACAGACCCAGTGATAATGTGGTCTTTGTAGCAAGGATAGGGGTCTTTCGCGAGAGAGAGTTCATAAGCCAAGGAAACAGTGGGAGGCAAATTGACCTTGAAGAAATTCAAGAGTCAAGTGGTGAAGGAACCTCAAACCCTAGCAATCAACCTGAGGAGGAAAATCATGTTGATCCTGCTGGACAATAAATACGACATTGTTCCATGTATTTGTCCGGCTGATATCTAGAACAGAGGATTATATGATCACTTATCTAAAATGGCACTTCATAGTTCAACAGAGTTTTAAGAGCTACGATTGTCGGTCGGTTCCTGAAGTCATGCTTGCAATTATAGTTATTAGACTTATCCAAGTGCGCGACTGTTGGATAAGGTGTCTAAGTCCATAACTATATTTGAGATGTACTTGACCCAACCCGGCATGGTCAATTTGGGTTGCACTTCACCTGAACAATTTATTAATGGGTTTTGAGCATTCTAACACTCCTATGGTGTACATGCAACCCTATAAACCTTGGATCTATGTTTTCTCTATTATACATGCAAATATTCAATATTCCAAGGTTTCATCCTAACTAGCATGATAGGAAGCAACTATACTACAAAAGCCTAGTTAGATGACATACCTTTTGTTGGAGCTTGAAGTCTTGGTCTTTAAGAGCTTAGCCCCAATAGTGTGGAAGCCTCAATTGGAACCACAAATCACCAAGAACACCTTGGAAAACTTGAGAGAATAGCTAGCACTTCTAGAAATTGGCCCACCCTTTGTTCTCACACACTAGTGCCAATTTCAAGTGCCAAGGACCTCTTTATATAGTATGGAGGATTAGGGTTTCATCCATGTAAACCCTAATACCCATGACCTGTCATTTCCATAGGATCCATGGGTTAAAAACTGCATGGACTATCCATGCAAGTTTAGCCCAACCTAAATGAACTTGGCCCATACTATATATAAGAGTCCATATTTAATTAGTTCCTTTTGATCACTAAATTAATTCTAAATTAATTCTTGATCAATACTAATTAAATAATATGGTTCCATATTAATATATTAGAACTTATAATATATTAATATAAATCACAAACATACTATTCTCAAAAGACTATCCATAAATAATTGTTCCGGTGAAGTGCAACCCAAATGGACCATGCCAAGTCGGGTCACGTACATACCAAATATAGTTATGGGCTTAGACACTAATCCAATAGTCTCCCACTTGGATAAGTCTAAAACTATTATTGAGTATGACTTCAAAACCTAACTGCCAATCGTAGCTCTTAAAGCCGCTGTCGAACTCTGACCTTGTCAATGACTTGTCCATTAGATAAGGGATCATATATTCCTCCATTCTGGATATCATATGGACTAAGACATGGATTATAATCCTTCTCTCTATCCATTTGTTGTTTCCCGATTTCCGATTTATGACGACCAACTAATTGAACAAATCAAATCAGTCCAGGCTTGGCCAAGCACTTCGGGGTGTCATCACTAAATCATCGAGGGCCCACAGATATCACTTTTATCCCTTTAAGGGTAAAAGGAATAGATAAACTTTGACTCATATGCTTGTTCTACTACTTGTTGAATTATACCCAAAGGAACGTTTTATAACATTGAGTTACCAATGCGTTTTCGTACAATCAATGTATAACCAACTCATAGGCAACAACTCATATCTCTAGGTTTGAAGAATATAAGATATTATCGTCTCATGATCACTCGTGATAAAATCCGTGAAGTGAGTCAAATGAGCGTGGGTTTAATCCAATACTCAGAACTTATGAGCACTCATGAATGTTGTAGCAACTCTTGCTATGTCCACTACCTTGGACATCTACAAACCAGCTTCATGACAGTCTTGCCTTAATACCTACTTCCAACGTATTATCGACTGTGGATGGTTTGAATAACTTAGTCAATCAGGAAGAATGACCTAGTTATTCTGGAAGTCAAAACATGAAAAGTGAAACACAATAATAATCGAATCCAATATGGTCTCAGAACTTATGAATATAAATAGAACACCTTTTATTTATCACCATATTGATTACACATTATTCATTGCATACTGTTTCAAATTATCAACTTTATACTTGAATCAAAACAATAGTCATGTCATGCTCCAAGCATGCACACTATGTTTATCCAAACAATAGTCACACCATACACCAAATATGCACACTATGTTTGTCCAAACATTAGTTATGCCATACACCAAGTATGCACACTAAGTTTGTCTATGATCTTTTAATTTGTGAAATAGATCGACTGAGCATAATTCCAATGATTCTCATTTCACAATCCCAAATCCTTACAACAAATGCAAGAATTCCAAATTTCTGCCATTTACCAAAATCTTGTTAGATTTTAAACTTATATGCACTGATCCTCTTGTAATGATTATGCACAAAGTCACAAAGACTTGTCAACAGTCATTATAGAGTATTCCAATGGAGATCATTTCATGGAAACGAAGTCTCAAATTCAAAGTACATTGCTTTGAACTTCCTTCTTGCATTAATGTAACACCCATAAAATTCCAGCCAATTTAAAACTTTTTAAATCATTCGAAACCATTCAATTATTACAATTTGTTTTCAAAATAGTTTATACATCAGAGTTCCCATAAATCATAATCATCAATCGAGGAAGTGTACGGTTACGCCTTCGCCTACCCGTGGCCATCCGCTGAACGTGAAACAATAAACTGAAACTGTAAGCCCGAAAGCTTAGTGAGTTACCCCCAAAATACCAAACTTATATAACCATAATCATATCATATCAACAAATACATAACAACACGCATAATGAGGCATCAGTCTGACTGGACCGAATCCCGGTCCTCAGTCTATCTGGACCGCTCTCCGAGCCCTCGGCACGTCTGGACCGCCCTCCACGGGGCCTTCAGCCTATCCGGACCGCTCGTTGGGCCTTCAGCCTGACTATATTTGCCCGGCCCGGGCCTGCAGTCTACCCGGTCCGCCCAGGGTGTCTTGGCCTACTACACACAGCAGGACCTGCCTCAACCCTTTCCCCAAAACAATAAACATGTGCACATAAATATCATATTCTAGCATGCAATAACAGATAGTCATATAGATCTAACAGATCACTAACATGGCAACCATCCTACAACCATGATATCAATCTAACAGATTACTAGCATAGCAACCATCCTAAACTAGGATGAAATATAACATAGCAACCATCCTAAACCAGGATGAAATCTAACATAGAAACGATCCTAAACCAGGATGAAAATCATAAAGGGCCGGCCTTGGTGCCGTAGACCCTGTTGATATAGTGAGGATAACTCACCTCTCAAGTAGCTCGAATCGATAGAGTCAACTCAACCAAATACAACTTCAAATCCAACACCTACATCCACCGATGACTTACTTCCATAAATTCCCAGATTACCAAAATACCCCCAGAGGTCAAGCTAGTCAACCCTTGGTCCAAGTCAAAGTCAACGGTCCATGTTGACCCAACTCGTCGAGTGCAGCTAGCAACTTGTCGAGTTCCTTAAGAGTTCAGAAGGTCATAAAACCCTCACTGACTCGCCGAGTTTCCGACCAACTCGTCGAGTCTATGCGTGTCCAAAAGTCGGAAAAACCCTAGTTGACTCGCCGAGCCACCCCACTGACTCGCCGAGTCCACGACAATCTTCATCGGACTCGCCGAGTTGACCATGCAACTCGCCGAGTCCATTTAGTCCTACATCCATTCAGATGCTTTTTAAGCCATGACAAGGTTCCATATTGCAGATCCAGCTTCCCAAGGCATGTTTATCACGTAAAGTTGCAAACTTTACGTGCATGCAAGGCTCTAAAGTCTCATAATGACAAAACCAAGCTTGAAATGGAGTTTTACACTTAAGGAGGGGGTTCATACTTGCCAAAGCTGATAGCTTTATGGACTTACAAACCAAAGAGAGTTCAGATCTGAAGTTACAACTTCAGATCTGAGCTCATACCCAAGAATAGCTTCATAATATGCTAGAAAAGCCCAAATCTTTTTCCAAATGAGATCTAGAATGAAATGAGGTCAAGATAACGACTTGATACCTTCCAAAAGATGCCAAATGAGGTAGATATCATATCCCCACATGTTCCTTGCTTCTAGCCACTTGCTCTCCAAGCTCTCCTTACAAATATCCTCCTTCCAAAGCTTGAAACACACAATAATGGAGCACACTCATGGATTAGGGTTTGCTGAACTCTCAGGAGGCTGCAAGGAGGCTAATGATCCCTTAAATAGGGTGGAAAACCCCAGAAATTAGGGGTTCATCATCCAGCTCCTACTCGTCGAGTCCCTTCTTGGACTCGGCGAATAGGTCACTTAAACACGTGGACCAACCCGCTGCTACTTGACGAGTCAGGCACCCAACTCGTCGAGTAGACCTTGAAATCATGAAAATTTAACCATAAATAAATACTTTGAGAATCGGGGCATTACAATTAAGTTTCCTAATCTTACACAGATTTAATGAATGACTTCCACCTATGGGAATATTTCCATATTCTCATTTTGACTATCACTTCTGAATAAGAGTTGCCTCTTTTCAGAATATGTCAATATGGTCCTCTAAAAAATTTACACCATACTTCCAACTGTCCCTGAGCAACCAATCTTTGGTAAATCTTAGATTGTCCTCGACAATTGCTTAATCATTTTAGTCATATCCAATTCTTGATTTTTTCCCTCTTAATGTCCTAAGCATTTGGAAAAAATTTAGAAAGGATAAATGTTATAGCACATGCAATCGACCCTATATCCGAAGCATATGGGACACCATTCATGATGTCTCACATAAGGACATGATACTGGACCAGTCTTTTGCTATAATATTTCTATTTCTATTTGCCATGTTCTCAAATTTTAGATTATGAAAAGGGATGCCGTAATCATAATCGAATTTTAGAATTCCTTATGTTGAACCATTCCAACATAACATTAATATATATATATACTTGACTAAATTAGATTAAAATCTCAATCTAAGCTTTTAGAATTGAAATGAAGTATAATTCCTCTCCCTTAATTATAGCAAAACAACTTTTCCCAATTGAACTTTTATTTTTCTATAATTAACATTGCTAACTTGCAACACTTATCATAATTATCATGCTCCCACTAACATGACGATTATTCGCATAATACTTATGCTCCCACTAGCTTTGAAATGTACTCAGAAATCAGCTGGACTTCTAGAAATCAATACTTTATTGACTTTCTTACCAAAGTTCAGATTTCTGATACGAGATGCTTTGATAAAACTTTATCAAAATCATACACCTTTCCTTAGATAGCACACATGTGTGTCTAAACAATTTCAGAACTATGAAAAGGGATGCCGTAATCATAGTCTCAATTTTTTAGACCTTTACCACTTCTCACAAGTCCATGTTAGTGTGTCGGTTAACCACACACGCTCCACTAACGACTTTGAGAATGCAAATATCACAATTGCTATCTACTTAAAATCTACTTAGTGAAAGTGTTTCCTCACCATCATTTTCATGAATCGGAGAGAAACCTTATGACATTTAGATTTTATGGTGTATGTGTTCCTATCCATGTGAATTTGTCAAAACCATAATCACAATACAAGGTTAGTGACAAATCCAAACTCATATGGATTGAACTTGTGCAATCTTAAATTATTGCCACCTGGAAGCACAAGGGTCTGCCATTGCTTCCAAGTTGTTATGCAACCGATTGAGAACTCTCAGAACTCATATACAAAGCTAACTTTAACTTGAATGGGCACAGAAATGGAATATGTCAACACGGTAGGTTATAAACCTCAAATTGCACGCTAGTGATAAACTACAGATTTTATTATTGATTAGATCTTGAAACTCTTTCAGGATATTCTAGACTCCCACTGTCCTCTTGACATATAAGACTCTCTTGCCAAGAACCATTCCTTGACAAAACAAATATTCAAGAGATAGTGCGGATTCTTATCAAGACAAACACTTCACACAATTGGCCTTAGTTGGTCTTTGTTTTATCCAAAACATCACAACTTACCAATTTCAAATGTACAAGAGTAGAACATATTTTACTCTTATATTTAACAAGTGTTATAAACCTTCTTAAGATTATGTCACTCAAGTTACAATCTTAGAGTATGACTCTAAGACTTGTTTTGGACCAAAGTATGACTCATCTTCTTGATTTAATCACTTCAATAATTCATGACTCCTCTTCTTAGCCATAAGAATGCACTAAGATGTCCCTAGAGGATGAATTGTGATATCGTCTCACAATCATTAAGATGATCATAAAACATGATATTAAAGTACTCTCCCATCTTTTTAGATCTGAGAAACTTTTTATATTTCTGCCTAATTTGATTCTTCTCATTCGTTCTGCCATACAGTGAAACTTTTTCCAATGTTACAGAATTATACTTAAACTTTTAAGCATAACCATATTTACTAAACTTTTGTAAATCATGACGAATAGTCTTATCGGTCTTGTGGTGGACTTGACCAGTGCACAAGAATGTGTACTCGATCCCTTAGTCCTTCACTTGACTCACATATACATGTGAACAAGGAACTAGTCTTAATTTTCCAAAGATGAAAATTTTCATTCAATATACAATACAACTTGCATAATTCAAAGTTTCTATTGAACTGAAACTTGGGTGATGAGAATCTTTCCTTATTTGGTAAATTATGACACTTCCACAAATGACAGAATCAAATCCATTTTCCTATGTTGCTATCAATGGAATCATATAAACAACAATTTTATCACAAATGCCCTTGTAAGGATACTTAAAATAAATAAAAACAAAACTTTTCTTTTATTTAAAACATGCAGAAAAACTTATCCTTACAATGCAAATGCATATGAAAAACTATGTTGTTATCTATTCCTATGCAATCTATCACAACTCTTAAGCAACAGCACAAAAATTCTGATCACCGAACCATGCGATCAAAATCCATCTACGCGATCAGAATCAGCTTACTCTTCTTTAAGCTTCCTCTCCTTTCTTTGGTTCATAAAACTTCAACATGTGACCCAGTCACATCATGTAATAAGAATCTCCAAATAGGAACTTAATAGAGTTAGATAGTGGACTTACCTGAAGTAGAGTCAAACTTTTTGACTTGACCAACCTTATGATCTTTCAGGTAATAGGGCAGCTTTGTAACAATGCCCCTTCCTTTAGAAATATAAGCATATGGACTCTTTGGGAATGGTACACGAGACTGTCTCAGACTTAGCCTTTCTCTTTACCATTTGGTCAACCGAGTTGACTATGGCCGATCCCTTTTCCATTGGGAAGAGAAAGCTTTTCTGGATTTTCAATGTTACCATTGTCAATGTCCATGGAAGTTTGGGAAGTTGATCTTCTAATCAAATTTTCTTTACCAGTGCTCCAAATCATTTCTGATTCAGCAGTACCTAGCAAATAGATAAGATCATTAAGGGTCATGTCATAGTCTGTTTCATAGTAGTCCCAAAGGAAACTCACTATGTGACTTAGAAAGTGATTGAACAACCAACTTTCTCAAGACTTTGACACTCAACTCTCCCGGCTTGTCAATATGTGACTTCATCTCCAAGATGTGAGCACACATAGACCTTGCTTGCTAATAGGGCTTGAATGACCTTGAACTATTCAAGAACTTGTGGGTTAGGGAGAATAATTGGAGAAGGTGGAGGAAGTGAAGTATTATTTCCATGAGCCAACCATGGGACATTATCTTCATTATGAAAGCTTGTTATAAGGGATTTGGGAAGATCATAGTTGTCTGAACCAGACATCTACAATGGGAGATATTCAAGTTACTTGATTTAAGTCCTTAATATAACACCCAATATGAAATATTAAGGCTAGGACCCAACACAATACTTTTATAACTTGGAAGAGGGATGCCGTAATCCAAGTTATAAAATATTTGAAGGTAGGTGAATGCCGTAAGACTGACTTGCTCTTATACATATATATATTATTAACTTATAATACTATAAAGTATAAGGGTTGAATTTTAACTTTTAAAACTCTAGGGTTTGGAATTAAAGTGTGTGTGAGACTTTACAACTTCCAAAACTTGAGGGAAAGTTTTGAACTATTCAAAAACTTTTCAATTCCATAACTTATGTGTTTAAAGTAGTTTTAATGAAAACTCTTCAAGTTCCATAACTTGAGGACAAGTTATGGAAGACCTTAAAACATTTAAAAAATGAGACTCTCCATTTTTCTTAACTTACGGAAATCTTATGAGTTTTTAATAATCATAAATATGACTTTTCATATAACTTGAGGACAAGCTACAAAAACACATATTCTGAACAACATTTAGATTAATTTGGATTGAAAACATATTATCACATAACTTTTCTATTAATCTAAATCAACTCATAAGAACAAGATAATTCAAATCAAACACTTTTCATGTAATTAGCCTAACCATTAAACTAATACAAAACATGAATCTATTGACAATTATCTATGAAATTGGATTAGCATGAATATTACCACATCAAAAACAGGTTTACAAGTTCAAAAACAGCTTAGGGTAATGTTCCTACTCCAATTCCAGCCAAAAAAAACTCGAAAATATGTTGTCAAGGGGTCCAACTTGTCGAGTGCATGAACCAACTCGACGAGTTGGATGATTTTACACATGGACTCGTCGAGCCCCTCAATGGACTCGTCGAGTCCCCTGTCCAGATAGCAAAAAATTTGATTTTTTCAGCAATTTGCATCAAGTATAAAAGAAAACAAGCCTAGGCTTTGATACCACTGATGGGTTTTGAGCATTCTAACACTCCTATGGTGTACATGCAACCCTATAAACCTTGGATCTATGTTTTCTCTATTATACATGCAAATATTCAATATTCCAAGGTTTCATCCTAACTAGCATGATAGGAAGCAACTATACTACAAAAGCATAGTTGATACCTTTTGTTGGAGCTTGAAGTCTTGGTATTTAAGAGCTTAGCCCCAATATTGTGGAAGCCTCAAGTGGAATCACAAATCACCAAAAACACATTGGAAAACTTGAGAGAATAGCTAGCACTTCTAGAAATCGGCCCACCCTTTGTTCTCACACACTAGTGCCAATTTCAAGTGCCAAGGACCTCTTTATATAGTATGGAGGATTAGGGTTTCATCCATGTAAACCCTAATACCCATGACCTTTCATTTCCATAGGATCCATGGGTTAAAAATTGCATGGACTATCCATGCAAGCTTAGCCCAACCTAAATGAACTTGGCCCATACTATATATAAGAGTCCATATTTAATTAGTTCCTTTTGATCACTAAATTAATTCTAAATTAATTCTTGATCAATACTAATTAAACAATATGGTTCCATATTAATATATTAGAACTTATAATATATTAATATAAATCACAAACATACTATTTTCAAAATACTATCCATAAATAATTGTTCTGGTGAAGTGTAACCCAAATTCAGCCGAACAATTTATATGGATAACCTTTTGAGAATGGTATAAAGTTATGATTTATTAATATATTATAAGTTCTAATATATTAATAGGAAATCATATTATTTAATTAGTATTGATCTATAATTAATTTAGAATTAATTGGGTGATAAAAAAAGTGACTAATTAAATATGGACTCTTGTATTTATATAGTGTGGGCTATTGCTTATTTAGAATGGGCTAGGCTTGCATGGAAAGTCCATGGATAGTCCATGGAGCTTTAACCCATGGATCTCATGGAAATGAAAGGTGATGGGTATTAGGGTTTACATGAATGTAACCCTAATCCACCACACTATATAAAGGAGTCCTTGGCACTTGAAATGGCACTAGAGTGTATGTGAGCAAAGGTGGCCGATTTCTACAAGTGTTCATACTCTCTCTAAAGGTTTCCAAAGTTTGTGGTGATTTGTGACTTCCATTTGAGGCATCCACATTATTGGTGCTAGGCTCTAAAACTACAAGGAATCAACCACTACTAAAAGGTATGTAATTCTTCTAGCATTTTATGATTCAAGTTCCGCATGCCATGCTAGTTAGAATGTAAACCTTGGAAATTTATTATTTACATGTATCTTAGAGAAAACATAGATCCAAGGTTTCTAGGGTTGCATGTACACCTTAGGAGTCTAGAATGCTCAAAACCCTTCAGATCCGACTGACGAGTCTGTACCTCTGAGGCGTTCCATGAGAGTTAGGAATGCACCTGAGCATTACTATGGTTTCCATATTACTGCGGAAGGTGATACACTTATCAGTGATAGCATACTGGTAAGTCTGGATGAACCTAACAGTTACTCGGAAGCCATGGCAGGCCCTGAGGCTGCCAAATGGAAGGAGGCTATGGACAGCGAGATACAGTCCATGTATGACAATCAAGTTTGGAACTTGGTTGACAATGTACCAGGTCGCAAGACATTCGGGTGCAAATGGATCTTCAAGAAGAAGACCGACATGGATGGTAATGTACACACTTATAAGGCGCGACTGCTTGCAAAGGGCTTTTCTCAAACTCCGAGAGTTGATTATGATGAGACCTTTTCACCAGTAGCAAAGATTATGTCTATTAGGGTTATGTTAGCCATTGCTGCATTTCATGATTATGAAATAAGGAAAATGGATGTCAAAACCGCTTTCCTTAATGGGAAGTTGGCTGAGGATGTTTACATGAGTCAGCCAGAGGGTTTTGTCAGTACAGAGTACCCTAATATAGTGTGTAAGCTTGAGAAATCCATCCATGGATTGAAACAAGCACCTCGCAGATGGAATATTTGTTTCAATGAGAAAGTCAAAGAGTTTGGCTTTTCGAGGAGCGAAGATGAATCTTGTGTATATGTCAAGGCTAGTGGGAGTATAGTTAGATTTTTGGTATTGTATGTGGATGACATACTACTTGGACTTAGTCAGAGTACCTACTTGGATAAGGTGTTGAATAGGTTCAGCATGCAGAATTCCATGAAAGGAGAGTTACCGATCCAGAGTAACGCCAGATTGAGTGAGACTCAGAGCCCGAGTACAAAGGTTGAGATAGCTGAGATGATTCGAGTACCGTATGCTCCGCTGTAGGCTCGATCATGTATGATATGACTTGTACTCGTCCTGATGTGGCCTTTGCTTTGAGCATGGTCAGCAGATATCAGGGGAACCCTGGCAAGGCTAACTGAACTGCAGTAAAGAACATTCTCAAGTACCTACAGAGGACTAAAGACTGGGTCCTTAGTCCTTACCCTCGGTGGGAGTGATGACTCGAGAGTAGTGGGGTATAGTGATGCTATCTTCCAGACTGATAGGGATAATTTCCACTCTCTGTCAGTTTGGGTCTTTACCTTAAACGGAGGAGCAATTACTTGGAAAAGTTCCAAGCAGGAGACAGTGGCTGATTCAACTTGCAAATCAGAGTATATAGCAGCAAGCGAGGCAGCAAAGGAGGCTATATGGCTAAAGAACTTCATTGGAGACCTTGGAGTTGTACCAGCTATAAAGGAGCCCATGGAGATTTTCTGTGATAGTGAAAGTGCAGTTGCCTTAGCCAAGGAACCAAGGGATCACGGAAGATCCAGACACATCGACAAAAAATACCATTTCATCAGACATCGAATAGAAGGACTCCTCGTGGCAAAGAGGGTATCATCGGATGAGAACCCAACAGATCCCCTCACAAAGGGACTGGGTAGGGTTAAGCATCTTCAGCATGCGAGGCGCATAGGGCTAAAGGATGATATTAGTTTTAGAAATTAGATAGCTTTGAAATTTGTAAAGTGTAATTGAGAGTTGATGATAAATAAAAGTTGTTGTTTATTTATAAATAAAGTGTTGCTATCTTCTGTCAATCGTTTACTATCATTTCATTTTGCATGTTTTGACTTCCAGAATAATTATGTTATGGTATATCATATTATTCAAATTCTCCACAGTCGGTCATATGTTGGAAGTAGATATGAATCAAGACTGTCATGAAGCTGGCTTGTAGATGTCTAAAGTTTTGGACATAGAAAGAGTTGCTACAACATTCATGAGTGCTCATAAGTTCTGAGTATTGGATTCAACCCACGCTCACTTGTATCACTTCATGGAATTTATCTCAAGTGATCGTGAGACGGTAATATCATATAAGTCTTCAAACCTAGAGATATGAGTTATTGACTATGAGTTGGTTATACATTGATTGTACGAAAATGCATTGGTAACTCGATGTTATAAAATGTGCCTTTGTGTATAATTCAACAAGTAGTGGAACAAGCATATGAGTCGAAGTTTATATGTTCCTTCTTGGATTAGAAGAGATATTTGGGCCCGGTCAGAACTAAATTGATGTGTTCGATTAAGTTCTATGTTAAACAAATCGGAAATTAGGAAACAAACTGTTGGACAATAAGTAATACATTATTCCATGTATTTGTCTGGCTGATATCTAGAATAGAGGATTATATGATCACTTATCTTAAATGGCGTATCATCATCATCTCAGTTCCGCGAGACTTTGAAAGAGCTACGATTGTTGATCGGTTCCTGAAGTCATTCTTGCAGTTATAGTTATTAGACTTATCCAAGTGGGAGACTGTTGGATTAGGTGTCTTAGTTCATAACTATTTCTGGAATGTACTTGACCCGGTTGGCATGGTCCATTTGGGTTGCATGGCATTGCAACACTTGGATAGACTAAATGAGAGAAAGGACACTTATGGTTTATTAATATATTATAAGTTCTAATATATTAATAATATTATTTAATTAGTATTGATCAAGAATTAATTTAGAATTAATTTGGTGATCAAAAGGAGACTAATATAAATATATGGGGTTGATTGTGTAAATCCTTCATTCTTATATAGTGGGCTAATGATCCATGGTTTATTAAGTTGGGCTAAAACCCATAAGGTGCTCCATGGATAGTCCATGGAGGTTATAAACCCATGGATCATGGAATATGAAAAGCCATGCACATTAGGGTTTACATGGAGTAACCCTACATGTGGCACACTATATAATAAGCTCCATGGCTAGCAAAATCGGCAACTAAGAAAGAACAAGAGGGCTAGCCGATTTTGAGTGAGTGTGGACTTCTCTCAAAGTTATTCCAATAGTTGTGGTGTTGTGTGAAACATTTGAGGCATCACACTTGAGGTGCTAGGCTCACAAGGTTCTCAAGGAATCCAAGCAACAAGAAAGGTATGTTCTCCTACTAGCTTTTATGTTTCAAAGTTCCCCATGCCATGCTAGTTAGGTTAAGAACCTTGGAAAATCAAATTTTCATGTATCTTAGTAAAACATAGATCCAAGGTTTCTAGGGTTGCATGTACACCATAGGAGTGTTAGAGTGCTCAAAACCCTTCAAACATAACCCTTATAGACTTAGTCTTCACTACTGGTGAGAATGTCTCATCATAGTCAACTCCCGGAGTTTGAGTAAAGCTCTTCGCAACCAGTCGCGCCTTATATGTGTGTACTTTCCCATCCATGTCGGTCTTCTTCTTGAAGATCCATTTGCACCCGACTGTCCTACGACCTGATGCATTATCAACCAAGTTCCAAACTTGATTGTCATACATGGACTGAATCTTGCTGTCCATAGCCTCTTTCCATTTTGCAGACTCGGGGCTTGCCATGGCTTCCTTGTAGCTGTTAGGTTCATCCAAATTTACCAGTGTGCTATCACTGATAAATGTATCACCTTCAGTAGTAATATGGAAACCATAAAACTCAGGTGTATTTCTACCTCTACTGGAACGCCTCAGAGGTAAGGACTCGTCAATTGGATCAACCGGAGTTTCCTCCTTGTTGATTGCTAGTGTTTGAGGTTCCTTCACCGCTTGACTCTTGAAGCTCTTCAAGGTCAATTTGCCTCCCACTGTTTCCTTGGCCTATGAGTTCTCTCTCGCGAAAGACTCCTCTCCTCGAAACGAAGACAAAATTGTCACTCGGTCTGTAGAAGAGATATCCAAAGGATTTATGTGGGTAGTCGATGAAAATACATTGCTCACCCTGAGGTTCGAGCTTGTCGTGAGTTTCTTTTCTCATAAAAGCCTCGCAACCCCAAACTTTGATGTGGTCTAAAGTGGGAACTTTCCTTGTCCACATCTCGTGAGGTGTTTTGGAAACCTTTTTGGTAGGGACTAGATTAAGGATATGGGAGGCAGTCTCTAAGGCATACCCCCAGAATGAGATAGGTAATGAAGCTTAACTCATCATGGAACGAACCATGTCTAGCAAGGTTCTATTGCGCCTCTCAGCCACACCATTAAGCTGTTGTGTCCTAGGTGGCGTCATTTGTGAAACAATTCGACATTCCTTAAGACAGTCAAGGAACTCGATACTAAGATACTCTCCTCCACGATCGGATCGCAGAAGCTTTATCTTCATGCCCAATTGATTCTCCACTTCTTGTTTAAACTCTTTAAATCAAAGGTTTCTGTCTTATGCTTGATTAAGTAAATATACCCATATCTACTATAATCATCAGTAAAAGTCACATAAAAGCGGTTAGCATCCCTTGTGGCGGTTCTGAATAGTCCACACACATCAGTGTGTATGAGATCCAACAAACATTCACCCCTTTCACAAGTACCAATGAAGGGTGACTTGGTCATCTTTCCAAGTAAGCAAGATTCGCAAGTATCATCCGACTTTAAGTCGAATGATTCCAAAAATCCATCCTTTTGGAGTTGGGCTATGCACTTCTTGTTGACATATCCAAGACGACAATGCCACAATCATGCTTTATCCAAATAATTGGAAGAATCAATATTCAACACATTATTTCCTAAGTTATCTACAACCATCACAGCTTCATATATACCATTGTAAGGTAATGCTTCAAAATAAAATACACCATTACAATAAGCATAAATACCACCATTTTCATTATTAAAAGAAAAGGTAAAACCTTGTTTATACAAACTGTGAAAGGAAATAACATTTTTCGCCATATCGGCTAAGTAACAACAATTATTCAAATATAAATTAAAACCATTACTACACAATAAAGAATAAACTCTAATCTTGGTCACAGGCGACACTTTCCTATTTCCCATTATTAAGTTTATCTTCCCGTGCTCCACATCCCTACTTCTTTTTAGTCCCTGCAAATCAGAAAAAATGTGAATACCACAACCTGTATCAAGGACCCAAGAATTAGCATGTGATGAGTTATTAGATTGAATAATGTAAATACTTGCAAAGGAGAGCTTGATCTTGCCATCCTTTATGTCATGCAAGTACTTGGGGAAGTTTCGTTTCCAGTGCCCTTTATCATGACAGTGGAAGCACTCTGCTTCCTTCGGATTGGAAGAAGGATTAACAGAACCAGTTTTGGTCCCACTAGAAGAGGATCCATCAAGATACTTTCCCTTGCGGCTCTTGTAGGGAGCCTTCCTCTTCTTTCCCATCCCATGTCTGATTGCCAGAACAGGAGCAGAAGTAGAACTAGGAGTAAACACAACCGATTTTCCTTTCAGGTTGCTTTCTGCAGTACTAAGAAGGCATTGAAGCTTGCTAAGAGTGACCTCCTCCTTGTTCATATGATAAGTCATACGAAACTGATCATAACAAGAAGGTAAGGAGTGTATAATTATATCTATGGCCACTCTTCATCAAAATTGACATTTAATTTGAGCAAGCGGTCCACGAATCTCTGCATCTTCTGCAAGTGGGTCGTGATGGGTTCACCATCCTTCATTTTGGTTGTGATCATGGAGGCAATAATCTCATACCTCTCCTGCTGAGCACTTTGATGGTATCTTTCCATCAAATCATGATACATTTCATAAGGATAGTAGTCCTCATAGGACTTCTGCAGCTCAGCAGTCATGGTTGCAATCATTAGACACGACACCTTTGTCGCATCCCTCTCATGAGTAGTGTGTTCAGCGATTTGTTCAGGAGTAGCAGTGGTGACATCAATCTCTTTGAGCTCTTTATCTAGGACATATTCTTTGTCCTCAAAACGAATAGCCATCCTGATGTTTCGAATCCAATCATTGAAATTCGAGCCATCAAAAATGACCCTCCCACATAGGTTCATGAGGGAGAAAGAGCCTGAAGGGATTGGGTTGGAAGCGTTGTTTGGGATAGAGATCTATAAAAGAAGAAGAACATAGTTTAGATTAGATGATAATCCTTAATATTACACTCAATATGAAATATTAAGGCTAGGACCCAACACAATATTCTATAATTGCGAAGAGGGATGCCGTAATCCAATTGTAAAATATTTGAAGGTAGGTAAATGACGATTTACCAATTTCCACCATGAGAAACGAAATAGATTATTAAGTTTTAATTGGATTGAAATTCCTAGATCTTTGAGATTCATTGAACTTTTCAATGGCATGTTTAAATCTCGATTGTGCCCTTCATGTTTGTGATTGGGATGTCGAGGATCACAAACAAGGAGTGAATAACCATGCAAATGACTGCATTGCCCTCCTATCAGGTCTCAAACCATGTGGTACACTAGCTGTAGTAGAGATATGTGGTATGATAGTTAGATTTATGCTAAGTGGCATGCTAGTGATTATGTGATATTTGTATGGAAGAGCCCGGGGGGAGCCCGTGGCAGTTGGATATAAGACCATGTGGGGGAGCCCGTGGCATTCCTAGGTAAAGACCATGGGGGAGCCCACGACATGATGGTATAAGACCCCGGGGGAGCCCACGACATCCTTATATGTTTATGTATGAGTTATGTAGTATGATAGATACTTCTGTGATATATGATATGCTTGTTGATTATTATGTTATTGCATGGAAGACCCAGGGGGAGCCCGTGGCAGTTGGATATATGTAAGTCCCAAATTTGCTTGTCGTATCAATCAGATCCAATTGATGGTGCAGAATCCCAATCAATTGGATGATGCAAGATCAAAATGAAGAAGAAGGAGAAGAAGAATAAGATGAATCTTGTATGATTGGATTATAATGAAGTTCCTTACAAGATTCACACACACTCTCTTCTTCTCTCTACTTTCTCTCTCTAGAGCACACCTTGAGTTTCACACACTTAAGCTCCTCTAGCTGTACACTCTCACTTAGCCGTGTACTCTGCTCACCCTTACAATTATATATAGGGACCGCAAATGGGTTTACGGCCGTGAACATGTTCACAGCCGTGAACACCTTACAACCATGAACACCCAAACTTTTAACCCAAACAGCCGTAAACACCAGGCCGTTTATGGTCCTAGACTGAAAAATACAATTGCCTAGAACAGTAAAGTATAAACCATATTTTTGACCCAACAATCTCGCCCTTGGTTTATTAGCTTTCTTTTCTAGTTGACCCAACAAAATCCCCCTAAAAATGTAGCTGGCTTTTCTTGTCAATCTTTATTGGGAGCTTGGCTTCAGCGTTTATCTTCGATTTCTTCACAACTTCAAGATGAACTTGATGAATCTTCAATAAATGATTTCATCTTGAGCAGTTGGGCTTTTCTTCAAAATTTAACATTGAACGCACGTTGGGTGAAGAGGCTTCTGGAAAAGATTCTTGAAAATCTGCACTTTCAGCTTGAGAATCTTTAGAGAGAACGGAGAGAACGAATCTTCTGGATCACTTCAGCAGGTTCATGGATAGCAACAAATTGATTGAGGAGGCTTCAATGCAACCTGTCACATAATCTTCAAGAATAGCTTCACATTGCTTTTGGGGTTGAAAGATTGAATGTTAAAAGAATAGTCTTCATTTCTTGTTCCTTCGAATGAGAATTTTTCGATGATCACATACTAAGCCTTGGCTCAAAAAATCTCGATACAGTCTCCATGAGTCTCATCTACATCTGAATTCACTTTTCAAGACAAAAACAAAACTAAAAGAAAACTTAGCACACAATATTTTGTATTTTTCATATTTTCTGAAACAAATAAAATAGAAACAAAAATATTTTTGGATTTTTAATTTTCTGATTTTTGTTTGATTTTTGAATTTTTTAATTCTCCCCCTAAATTTGTGGATAGAGGAAAACTATGAACAAATTTAACAAAAAACAAAAATATTTGGGATGAAGGTTGTGAGACAGTCTTAACTTTGTTTATCAGTACCTTCACCTTCATGAATAGATCTGGTCAATTTCCGGTATTGTGGTCCACTTAAACAGGAAGGATATCGACAAATTTTTCCAAATATACCATTTAGCTGACGACGACCACGAGTATTGGTCTCCACTTAAATTAAGCAGCGAGATCTACAAACAACCTCTAAATGGTTCAATTTTAGTTGCACTAGACCATGTTCCCCACTTCCCGATATACCCTGATTATCAAGAATTTCCAAAGAACTCATTACTTTAGGTGAATAGACAATTATTAAGGAGGAAGTCAGATTTAGAAATAAGTGCATATGTTGTGTCCCGGGTCGGATCTCTTTCAATCACGCAGAGGGGACAACATATGGCTAACTAGGATAGAGGGATTGAGAGGTAGAATATTGCATATGTTGTGTTCCAGGTCGGATCATTTTAATCACGCAGAGGAGACAACATATGGCTCACAGATAGGAAGAATTGCACAGATAAAGAAGATGCATAGAAATAGAGTTGCATATGTTGCATTCCAGGTCGGATCTCTTCCAATCACGCAGAGGAAGCAACATATGACTGACAGATATAAAGCAAGAAAATAATTTCCTACAAACCTACTTTATCAGAACCCCCATTCGCCCTATCAGAACCAGAATTAAGGACATAATTCCGTACATCAAGGAAAAGTTAAGCCACAGTTCTAGATGCGTATTAATTTAGTGTATCCCGTGGGTTCCCGTGTTTATCTCACTGTTCAATCTACTCGAGCGTCGTATGGTCAGTCCAAAAAATCCTATCTAAATCCACAATGTCAAATCCTTCGTGCCTACCAGCACATTGAACATAGAGTCTAGACAATTCAGATTCAGTACCTTACACTGGTTTAGACTGCCCGTTATCACTTTCTTTATATCACTTCCCAATAATACCTACTAACGAAAAACTATAAGAAAATAAAATATTGTCTTCCAAACGAATCTGTTTAAGATAAACTCAGGAGTATCGAGAAGAAAAGTCAAAATGTAAGTCACCGGTTGAATTTGCATCCAGAAGGTCTGAGAACAGCACGCATAATCTCAGAACAGATCCAAAAATTCTTCACATAGTTAAGCACAAACCCCATGTGTGATCCTCTCCTTTCTTCCTTTCTTCCGCAAAGGACACATACTCTCAAACTAAGTTCTGAGTGTTGTACAGTTGAGAGATGCCTCCTATCATGTGCCAGGAACAGCCACTATCAACAAACCGAAGTCTGATGATATGCCTTCATAGCTGCTCCAGCACAGAGCGAGATTAGTTGGTCTTTGGAACCCAGTCCATTTTAAAACTGGGTTGACCTTTTTCATCTGTGCAAGGAACTCTCTCCCATGACATATCCTGCTTATCACAAACAGAAGATGAAGAAACGTTATAAGCATTAGGAGATTTGGGAGATTGAACCTTTGGTACCCATTTGTAGTTGGGTTTAACCCATTTTTTGTTCGATCCGATGGGTGCCTCGGCACTTGATTTTGAATTTGAAGCCGATCTTCGAGATGACTTTCATTTGACTGATCTTGATTTCACTGGAGCATCTCTTGAGTTTGGCTTCTTGGCCGACTTTCCCTTCTTGTCCTTGGGATTTTGATTTTTCGCCTTCTGCGTGTTCCAGTCGCCATTGCGCGATTGTGACCTTGAAGGGCTTCTTTTGGGGTATCTCCCTCTTGGCGCGTTCCGCCATCCTTGTTTTTTAATAGGGAACGTATGCGCTATTGTGACAACTGTCAATTCAGGTCATTCTCGGACTCATGCATCTTTATAATAACCATTCATGCACATCATGCCATGGCCTAGTAGTATAAATTAGGTCAAAATCTTGCATAAACTAGGATCCATCTAAGACCTAGGGCTAATATACTTGACACTTACGATTCTAGTAAGTTGCTTAACTACAATAGGAAATGCCAATGCTATAATTGGAATGAAACTTTCAAGCTTTGTTATAATTGAAAAAGGGTATAAAACCCTAAAAATAAATTAAAATATTCTAATTATACTTCATTATGATGATGAATATCAAACAATATTCCAAAAACCCTAAGAGAGCAAAAAATCCAAATTTATAAATCATAAAGCTTAAAAACTTTATAAAATTTGGCTATAAACTTTCTAATATCAAATTTTTATTAATCAAATTATGGATTATAATCATTGAAATAGAAATTAAATTATCATGCAATAATCATAATTTATTAGTTAAAAACAAGATTTTTTACAAATAAATCAAGAATTGCTTAATAAATATTTTTATAAAAATTAGGGTTTTTATAAAAATATTGGAGGGAATTTTATAAAATTTGAAATTAGGAGAGAGGAGGCCTAATGCATGATAGAGCCAGCCATTCTCCCCTCCCCATGCACTCTCTCTTCCCAAAACTCAATCATTAGACTTAAACCCTCACTCTACCTCTTCTCTCTTCACTCTCTCACACTCCACCCTCCTAACCCACAAACTCTCTTCCTCTCTCTCTCTAACCCACGAAATTTCTCTCATTCCTCTGCCAAATTTCGAGATTTTGAAGACCTTGAAGTGTTCTTACTTCCCTCAAGATCAAAACCAAGGTAAACAACAACATTTTCACCCATAATTTCATGATTCTACTACCTCTTCTTCTTAGTTTTCTCTTCTTTTCGGATTCTATGCCTTTCCATGGCTAGAAATCTTTATTTTTCCCTTGTGGTTTGTAGATTCTCACCATAACACAATGCATGTGTTTGAAATGGTGAAAATCCGGGATCAAACCCATGCAAGGAGTGAAAATGATGCACATATGTTCATGTGACTTCAAAAACAAGTATTACATCTTCTTCTCCATTTCTTTTGTGTTCTTGCATGGTCAAAAGCATTTAAACCACTTCTAGTACATCTTGGATGCTCATTCACTCCATGCATGTGCTAGAAATCGGATCTTATCAAAGGCATGCATGATGTTCTTGTCAAAATATCCTAAGGATGCACTCAAAGCAAACATGCAATCTGCCAAATTACTTTATTCAGCTTTGAACGACCATATCTCAGTCATTACTTAACCAAATCATGATATTCTTTTTGCATTGGATAATTCCATGAGTTAACTTTCAAACCCAACTGGTCTCACTGTAAAATATTAAATATCCGATTTTTGGCAATTTTTACAAAATGGTTGCGCAAACAGCTCTTTTTCTATGATCACCATTTTTGCCTTGCATGATCAATGGCCTTAAACCCAACCATAAATCTGGGGAAAAATACTTTAGAAACTTAACATATCCAGTGAATGATGGCTGAAATTTCGTGGCTTAAAACCCCACTGAATGGGCTACATAAATTCATAAACTTCAGCCACATTTATATCTCATGCACCATTGCATGCAACATTTCTTAACTTGTTTGGGTTCAATACCCCTATTTTCTTTCTGAATAAATTTCGAACATTTTTCCTTTTGAAAGCCCTCACATGCATGTGATAATCTGTAAAATACCAAAAGCTTTTATTATTTCTTTGATTTATTAAAATTATTGCTAGAAACCAAGGGCATAAATCACATAAAATACTTCCAGAGGTCAATAAATCCGGAACAAATTCATGAATGACCCTTATGAAGGATAATGACCCCTCACTAAATTTCATCAATTTTTGTTGCTGTTTGGTATGCTTTCCGATTTTCTTTTTGTTAGGATATAATAAATCGCAAAACCACTTTGGAGAGTGTGAAAATTTTATCTAACAATTTTCGCATACCTTACCTGTGATGGATGACTCAGAAAAATAATTTCAACATTTTTCATCATGCCTTGCTAATTTTCCCAATTTTTGGTAATTATAATGGTTTAAAAATAGGAAAAATAGTTCTGATTATCCAAAATTCATGAAAATTTACCAGAACATCATGTTGTACAGTAGGAGGTTACATAAAAATTTTAATAATTTTTCTCCACTGAAAACTATTTTTCTCTTAATTTCTAAAGTTAATTACACTTAAATTCACATAAATACCCAAAACCGGATTATACAGTATGAAGACCACTTTTGGTATTTTTCCCAGGTTATTTATACTGTAAATGATGTTACAAAAATTTTTGGTAAATTATTTTAACTGTTTAATATTATTTCTTCAATTAATGATTATTTAAAGGAATAAAACAAGGAAAAATAGAAATACCCACTGAAAAATATCTTTTATATTTTTCCTAGACTATTTATGTACAATAACAGTTAATTAAAAAGTTTGGGTAATTTTGGAAACTGTTTTCTATTTATTTCAATTTTTATTGGAATAAATGCTCAAAAATCATAAAATATAATTAAACAGCTTGGAAATCCATTTTTATAATTTTCCCAGCTTAGTATTGTGTACTAATAGTTAAATAAAAAGTTTGGGAATTTTTATCCTTTGAATGCTATTTTCGTGAATTTATGTTGTAATAAGGACTTAAAAATTTGGAAAATTTATATTCCAATGTTGTAATTAATCGCACGATTTGTAGAATTTCATTATTTCAGAAAAAGTGTAACCAATTAATATAAAATCAAATACTAAAACATAAATTGGCATTTCACTATATGTAGAATTTAGTATATTAGCATTAGATTTCCACATGGAAACTCACTAGTGTGTGTTTGATGTCGTAGGATCTCGGTAGTAAGACGTTGGTGCATTCCGAAGTACCCCTTGTACCTACTCGAAACGTTGTGAGTATTCACGCACTCCCCTATTTTCAGTTTTATGTTTTGGGGTGGAAAAGCATGTCCAGAAAAACTATTATTTGTATGTTGTATTTAAATTGATTTGTATCAAACACGATTGCTATTGTATTGCTATGTTTCTTTATGTATGTCTATGCAACACGGAACATGAGAACTTATCGTACTAAGGCCCTTCCCTTATCTCTAACCATTAACTCTTTGAGCCAATGGTCATTATGGATAGCGCTATTAGGAATTGACAACTCCTCACTCGCCCGAATCGCTGGAGTGCATGATACCATATTCATCTATGGAACGATAAGCATAGATCTCGATAGGGCTTCAGTCATAGGTTTGGTTGAGACTCATTGTTTGCTCATACACATACAAACTCGTTTCTCGTTATAGCAATAATCTTGTATTCATTAATAGCAATCAACTTTGTTTATCATCAAAGCAATGTACTTGTATTTACGAAAAGCCTTATTCCAAGCTCGATTTTATAAACTTGTGAACTCACCAACTATTTTCATAGTTGACGCTCGTTTTACATGCTTTTTCAGGAAATAATTAGTAAGTGGATATAAAGATTCATCATCATAGAGCATGCTGCATCGTGTTGAAGTTATTTGTGGAGTTTTCTTTGAACAATGTTATTTTGGAAAAACTTGTATTTTGTTTCTTTTGAAGCTATGGGTTGTAAACTTTTAAATACTGCTATGGTGATGTATCATTATCTTTTGCAATGAAACCGTTATCGCTGTCATACCTTGCGTTTCCGCTTTAGCGGGGTGTGACAGCTATTTGGACAATGTCTGGAGATGTGTCCAGATGTTCCACAGTGAAAACATGTCTTTTTCTTCACATAGGAATTGTTTCTTCCTGCCCCTGGTGGCGTGCCTTTGCCTCGCTTCTGATTGTGCCCACAAGCACACTTGCAGCAGGCACTTTGTTTAGCTTGAATTGGTGTCCTGTATTTACCAACAACAGGTTGATTAGAAGCAACATATTCAGAGTTCAAGGAGTCATTGGTTTGTTCAATAGTGTTCTCCTTGTTCTCTTCTTCCACTACTTTACCTGCACATGAAGTAGAAGCATCAGAAACGTTCACCTTAATAACCTCAGTAGGCCCAGACGGTTCAGTCTTAACTGAAGCTGATTCAGGGAGTGGGCCAAACTGAGTGGGTGTCTATACCTCATTGGTCTCAAGGGATGGGTTATAGTTGTCATTGAAAGACGGTGGAACACTGTGATACCCTAGACCCTTGGTTTGATTATCTTTAAAATTTAATTGTTTTTCAATCATGGATGCAATTACCTCACTTAACACATCATATTTTCTGAAATTAAAATCTGCATTTACAAATTTGTTTTTCAATGTGTCAAGCTCGGCAGTCACAGAGGCAAGTTGTCTCTTAATATAGTCATAATTTTCACATTTGTTGTTGTATTCCTCTTAAAGGGTTCTAAAGTCATTTGTTTTGGCCTCTAGTTGAGCTTTTAGTGGTTTTTGGCCCTTCCTAAGTTGATATCCATCATATTTTAGGTCCTCATTTTCTCTTTTTAGCAAATCAATTTGTTCACGAAGAAACTTAATCGTAGTTTCACAAGATGGAGTACATGAAACTTCATTGACCGAAATGTTTGAAAAACTCATTGTTTTAAAAAAAATTGCCCTTTGACTTAAAACCTCAAAAGTCAACCTTAAAAGTCAAATTTAAAAGGTCAAACTTAAAAGTCAAATTTAAAAGGTCAAACTTAAAAGTCAAACCGAAAAGCTAAATTTGAAAATTTGAAAGTTAAACGAAAAAGTCAAAGTTTAAAGTCAAATGTCAAACTTGAAAGTCAAAGTCAAATTTTAAGTCAAAAGTCAGAAATAAAAGTCAAAAATTAAAAGTCAAAACTTTTGGTTGAAAATGAAATTTTAAAATTTGAAAAATTGAATTTTGGGCAAAAAGTGTCAAAAATGCGAAATTTGAACCGAGATAAGGAGTCCTTTTGAATTAAATCGGGAAGGAGAGTATCAAGTTGCTTGCTAGATGAGATGGTAAGGCGCCTGGTTGATGATTCGTGTGACCCAGGTTCGAATCCTGGCAACCTCCAAAAGATTTTTGAATATTTTCTGGCCGCGATCTTCGGATTCACTGCTGGAAGACTCGAACACGCTGCTGACTGCAAAGGCGAGGACCGAGACGGATGGGCCGAGAACGAAGGCGTAAACGTGCATGAATGCTGAGCCGTGAACGCTTCTCGGTCGTATACGAACCTCGGACCGTGAACCCACCAAGGGCCGTGAAAGCTCCGAGGACCGTGAACCCTTCTTGCCGGCCGTGAACACTGCTTCAGTGGCCGTGAAATCTTATTCAGATTGCGAAAAAACAACGCTTTTCACTTCTTTTTGCTCCAAAACTCGATCAGAAACTCGTTTTTATGAAAAACGCAAAGAACAAACCCCCACTATTTTGCCAAGAACTATCCAAAAACGCAAAAATCCTTCACAAATAAGATCAAAAATGCTCCAGATCTGGCCAAAATGATTGATACAGACCAAGCTCTGATACCAACTGTAAGTCCCAAATTTGCTTATCATATCATTCAGATCCAATTGATGGTGCGAAATCTCAATCAATTGGATGATGCAAGATCAAAATGAAGAAGAGGAGAAGAAGAATAAGATGAATCTTGTATGATTTGATTAGAATGAAGTTCCTTACAAGATTCACACACACTCTCTTCTTCTCTCTACTTTCTCTCTCTAGAGCACACCTTGAGTTTCACACACTTAAGCTCCTCTATCCGTACACTCTCACTTAGCCATGTACTCTCCTCACCCTTACAACTATATATAGGGACCATTAATGGGTTTACGACCGTGAACATGTTCACGACCGTGAATACCTTACAACCGTGAACACCCAAACTTTTAACTCGAATAGCCGTAAACACCAGGCCGTTTACGGTCCTAGACTAAAAAATACAATTTCCTAGAAAAGTAAAGTATAAACCATATTTTTGAACCAACAATATAAGACCATGTGGGGGAGCCCGTGGCATTCCTAGGTAAAGACCATGGAGGGAGCCCATGGCATAAGGATATAAGACCTTGGGGCGAGCCCACGACATCCTTATATGTTAGTACGCATGGCTTATGTGATATATGTAGCTTTTATAGCTAATATGATATGTGTTATGTAGATTGTGTGTGAGGTATGCTCTAGGGACTCACTAAGCATTAGCTTACAATTTGTGGATTTGCTTCAGGTACATCTGAGCCCAAGGGCAAGGGCAAGGCTTGACGGCGCGACGTGCACTCTCTCAGTGTCACACCCCAAAACCGGAACGGCGGAAACGTTCGGGGGTGGAGGACGTCATGTACAGTATCACAACAAAGCATAGTAGTAAACAAGCAACAACATCATCAATTGCATTAATAATATAAGTTAATACAAGTGTGTTCTGTTTAGTTTATAAGACACCAAAAATGTAAATCAAAATAAGAGATGAGTCTTAAACGAGCTCCATCTTCTCAAAACCTGGCATCGATACCTGTCTACTGATGACCTGAGAATACAAGTTATTTTGAAAGAGTTGATCAGCTTTAAAGCTGGTGAGTTCATAAGCATTTTAGTGTCATTGTTTGTATGAAAAATGTTTGTAAGTGTTTGATGTATAAGTTTGTATATGTTTGTAGTAAATGTTTGTATCTCCTAGAAAATCCTATATTTTCTACTAAACGTAGCCTTCTACCAATGCATCAAATTTTCTGTATGTTTGTTTCTTGTAAGAGTGTGTATTTTCCCAAGTGTGACTATCATTAACCAAAAATATAGATTTTACAGTACTCTGTGTGTGAGAAGATCACAACGTGAATGCAATGGGGAAATAATAAAGTATTGTAGTGTTGTATTATAGTAACTACTATTGTACTATCTACCTTAATCCGACCGTTAATTAAGGTGTAATGTGAAATGGTTGCACCATACTATCGACTAATAACACGACGATGAAAGACGTCGGAAGAAATGACATTTGGCACCCGTAGACTTGCAAGTCCCACTGTAGCAAACAGCAAGGTGTAGGATAGTCAATCCAATATAGATCTATACACAAACTCACGCTCTCCCTCCAGGAGACTCTGGATACAAATCGGGCCATGACAGTGATGTCATGCCCCGAACAATGGTTCACATGTATGTTATAGTATACTTCTATATGTATTGTATGTACTAGAGTATTGTATGTTCTCTCTATCTAGTATATAGTATGTTCTCTTTGTTTCTCATAATAGTATGTTCTCTTTGTTTCTCATAATAGTATGTTCTCTTAGTTTCTCATAATAGTATGTTCTCTTAGTTTCTCATAATAGTATGTTCTCTTAGTTTCTCATAATAGTATGTTTGTATTGACTCATAAATGAACTGACTCTTGTATGTTTCGTTGTACTACGAATAATGAGTAGTGTCTTCCTAAACTATACGTATTATAGTTTACTAGTAATTTCTGTTGTTTGAAGAAATGAAGGTATGCCTTTGCTACCCAAAGGTACGGAACTGATTGATAGTACTTTTATATCTACATATGTATAGATAGTATATAACTAATATTTAGACGACATTCGGACAATATATAAGTTTAAAGAAGTTTTGTAAAACCTTTGAAGAGTTTAATAATAACTAATGATGACTCGATGTCAATTTATAGAATGATTTAAAAGCAGTTTGGCATATAAGAACAAGTTTGATAAAGAGTTTAACGTGTAAAACAAGTTTGGTAAACAGTTTGAAGTAGTTTGTTTGATAAAGCAGTTAAAAGTATAGTAAATCCATTTGTTTGATAGTTATTAATCACATGTGATTGATATAATAACTATAATGTTTCAACTTGTATCCCCCCCCCATAAAAGCATTTAAAATCAATTAAAAGGTAGATTAAGGGGTATGAACTCACCTGTAGTGAGTGGTTTGGATGAACGAGTGGTATAGGATGCTAAGTGTCAATTGAAGACTTGAGCACACACACGGATCCTATTTAACATATAATGACACATATATGTATCTAATTAGTGATTTAACAACTAATTAAGCAAGTAAAGACACCCTAGGACATGGAGAACACTTTAATTCAAGTGCTAGAAGTACCAAAGTTTTGCATCTAAGGGAAGTATGGCCTCACATTGGAGTTTACGGCCAACATGGATGTATCACTTGAGTTTACGGCCCAGGGCTAAACCCCCATGAATTTACGGTCGTAAACTTATGGTATTTTGTACCAAGTTGTGTTTTAAAGTCTTACAAGTTACAATGAAGTGTTCTAGACTCAAGTCCAAAGCTTAGGAAGAGATTAGGGCTCATTTGCACCCTTAATGAGGGTTTACGGCCCAAGGAGATTGCCTTGGCCGTAAACACCTTTTGTTCTTGATTTCTTGATGTTTTCAAGGTGTAAACTAAGTGATTCAAGCATATAACAAGCTAAGGACAGAGAAGATACTTTATAGAAGCTTGATAGGGTGATTAAAGTCCAAAAACACTAGTGTGTGTTCTTAGTGTTCTTGGTGAAATGAAGAACACTTGAAGATCTATCAAAATGGAGTGATTTCATGGATGAAATCAATGATCCTTACTATATAATGTGTTGTAACAACAAATCAAAGGAAGGAATTCTTACATTTTTGGAAGATCAAGATGAAGAACTTGATGATACTTGAGAGAGAATGGAAGTTCTTTGACTTGAAATGAAGGAAATGATGAAAAATGATGTAAACTCATGCATATAGCATGAGTTCACAGCCAAGGATGAGTTTACGGCCCAAACTCATGAAGTTTGGCCGTAAACACCTCATAATGGAGTTTAAGGCTTGATTGTTGCACATTAAACCCTAGAAGATACTTCTTTACACCCGATTCTTGATTATACTAGGCTTAGAACACTCAAACAGACTTTAAACAGTGCTAAAAGATAGCAGAAACAAGTCTGAATTTCATTGAATTGCTTGACTGTACAAGATAGAAATTTCGGGTTGTCACATCATCCCCCCGTTAGAGAGAATTTCGTCCCGAAATTAGAGTTTAAGAAAATAAGTAGTTACAATTAACTAAGTAAAAAAGATGAGGATATTTCAGTTTCATCTGATCCTCGCGCTCCCAAGTGAATTCAGGTTCTCGCTTGGCGTTCCAGCGAACCTTCACTATCGGGATACGACTTTTTTTCATTTGCTTGACCTCTCGGTCCTTGATCTCTACTGGTTCTTCCACGAAGTTGAGGCTCTCGTTGATCTCGATCTCGTCGAGTGGGATTATAAGAGTCTCATCGGATAGACACTTTTTCAAGTTCGAGACGTGGAAAGTAGAATGTGCGCTACTGAGTTCACGAGGTATATTGAGTTTGTAAGCTACAGGGCCGATTCTTGCTAGAATCTCGAAAGGCCCAACGTATCTTGGATTTAGCTTTCCACGCTTTCCGAAGCGTATCAAGCCCTTCCAGGGTGAGACTTTCGAAAGAACGCGGTCTCCCACCTAGAATTCCAAAGGTTTCCTTCTCTTGTCAGCGTAGCTTTTCTGTCGGTCTCTAGAGGCTTTCAATCGTTCACGAGTCTGAACGACCTTCTCTGTCGTTTCCCGAATGATCTCCGGACCTTCGGAGCAATTTCCACTGCACCTAACTCCAGATCGTGTGTTGTATAGTTGGCTTCGAGTGTCTTAAGTTGACGGAAGGCATAGGCAACCTTACCTCGTTGCATCAGAATACAACCGAGCCCTTGATTGGATGCATCGCAGTAGACCACAAAGTCTTCTATTCCTTCTGGGAGGGATAGTATCGGTGTGGTGCATAAGGCTCGCTTCCGCGTTTGGAACGCTTTCTCTTGCTCCTCTTCCCAGTCAGGGCCACGCCCTTCTGGGTCGAAGTCATATGAGGCTTCGCGATTCGAGAGAAGTTCTGAAAGAACCTACGATAGTAGCCAGCGAGACCTAGAAATTTACGAATTTCTGTAGGTGTCTTCGGAGCTGACCAGTTCTCAATGGCCTTGATTTTGGAAGTGTCCACATGAATTCCCTCTTCACTAACAACGTGACCCAGGAATTCGACTCTTCGAATCCAAAACTCGCATTTAGAGAACTTCGCGTAGGGCTTCTCTAATCGTAATGTTTCCAAGATCTGATGTAGATGCTTACTATGCTCTTCGTTACTACGAGAGTAGATAAGTATGTCATCAATGAAGACAATGACGAACTGATCCAAGTAAGGACGACATACCCTATTCATTAAGTCCATAAATACTGTGGGCGCATTGGTCAATCCGAATGGCATCACTACAAACTCGTAGTGTCCATAACGAGTTCGGAAGGCTGTTTTTGGAACATCCTCCCCTAGCACTCGTAATTGGTGACACCCGGATCTCAGATCTATCTTTGAAAAGTAATTCGCCCCTTGTAGTTGGTCGAACAAATCGTCTATGCGAGGCAGTGGGTAACGATTCTTAACGGTAAGCTTGTTGAGCTCCCCGTAGTCGATGCACATACGAAACGATCCGTCTTTCTTCTTGACGAACAAGACCGGTGCTCCCCAGGGTAAGAAGCTTGGTCTTATAAAGCCCTTGCTGAGCAGTTCGTTAAGTTGACCGGATAGTCCTTGCATCTCAGCTGGTGCTAGACGATAGGGCGATTTGGCTACTGGGGTAGCCCCTGGAATTAAGTCGATTCTGAACTCGACTTTAACGTTGAGGAGGTAATCCTGGAAGTTCTTCTGGAAAGATGTCGGAAAGATCCAAAAGAAAGTACGATTACTCATGAAGTAAGGAAAAAGGATAGGTACTTCTGTTCTATCTGTATCCCTTGTCTCGATCGGCGGGAAAGGCATTTGTTTGGTTCCTAAGTTTATTCGCATAGCAGCGCGATCACTCGTAGTCTTGAGCAGTCTCCGTCCTGAAGTTCATATTAGAATTCATATTTGGTTCATCAATCACAGCTTCGCGTATACGAGTCGTATATAATTAAGATTGAAAAGGCCGTCGAATAAATGATTCTTCTTAAGCTCACATCCAAACAAGGAAAAGAAGTTAAAGCGGAATCATCAATTCTAAGCCTGTAGAACCTTGATTATATACCACCCTTGCGTATACATTCCTCAGCGATAGATTTACCGTATGGGTCTTCGGATTGAACTTGACGTACTGTACGAGTGGTATTCCGGGGAGGTTTGCTGAGGTTTCTTCGGGAAAGATACGAAACATAAGATACTCTCCGCATGAGTACCTCGGAGTTCTGGAATGACGGCTTTGCTAAAAAGGCGATTACGGGGAAAAGAAATTTGTGCACGAAACTGGCATTGTGAGGATCGAATTGACTCAAGTTAAATGATATTGTCGGACTACTCGGACTAAAAGTGTTAGACTAGTTTAGAAAGGTGTTACAAAAACATAACGGTGCAACTTTGACAGAGTTTCAGTACTTTAGTTTTATCTACAAGACTACTGTTGCGACAAGGTATACTACAAAAAGCAAGTACAGGCAGCACGAGAGTCCCTTGACTGACGGGATCTCGCAAAAAGATATGACTGGAGTTGCACTAGTTTTTAACAGTTTATAAGTCTACTACATCGAAACGCCCTGGTATTTCAACATGGGTCCAGAGTGGTCTCTCCTGCAGCAGTGATCCTTAGTATCTTCCCGTCTGCGCCAGAGTTCTTTGTTATTGGACAATCCTTCTTGAGATGTCCTTTCTCACCGCATGAATGACATATCTGGCTTGCACCAGCATCGGTGGTGGAAGTGATGTGTCGGGTCGGAGTGATGTGGACATGAGCGCTATCGTTGTTCCTCCCTTTTGGACAATTCCTTTTATAGTGTCCGGTTTCACCACAACCATAGCAAGCCGGACTGACTCCGATGCTAGTGGCTTGGGAGATGGTTCGTGTCGGCGCTCTACAGACATGAGTAGTGTGCCCTATTCGGTTGCAATTGTTGCATTGCAAATCACGGCAAACTCCGTGATGATGAAAATTACACTTGTCACACTTCGGGAGTGTTCCCTCATATGGTTTGATTGGTGCCGAAGTGGCAGGGGTCGCCACTTGTTGCTGTTGCATGGCAAGTCTTTGAGATCGCTTGCGCTCCTTTTGGGCTTGACGCTTACGTTTCTTATACTCAGATTTGTGGCTTTGGGTATTTGTAACAGTTATCATTTGTTGATTTCCCGGACTGTTACAATAATTTGAACTGTCAACACCTTTTACAGCCCTGATTGCGTTACCAGCATTGAAGTGTGCAAGGACAGCTGCCACGGCAGCTGTTACCGCGGCTTGGAAGGTGGCGGCGTCTATATGAAGGATCGGGGTTTCGTCGTTCGGCTGACTATTTCTGGATGACGACATGATTCTGTTATATGACAAGAAAAAGAGTTCGTGAGTGATTATGGTCGGTCCTAGATGTATTCTACTCATTCATGTAAAACTGTTCTCGGCGGTTTGACCTACATCCCTATGATGCAGTACTGGTAAAGAGTTGAAGTCAGTTCATAGAATGGTCACTAGACGATTGTTATTTCGAACTAGGCTATCATTGGTTGGTGGATAACATGATCCAACCTTCGACAAGAATTGGAAGTGATCATTGAGCTAATTTACCACAGCTCAATAATTTGACGAAAGTGAGGTTTAGATAGAATTCTAGCGATAGTAGAATGAAAGTATTTGAACAAGGATTGTCACAGAAATTAGCCGACTGTCAATATCATTGATATTTAAGATGCAATAAGTTTGGGAAAAATGACCTTGGAGTAGGTCTTACATCATATCCGAAGTAGAAAATTTTTGACAGCATAAAGGCCTATCTAAAAAGTACTTACAGTACAGGGATAGTTACATAGAAAAGTGCTACTTGGAGCATAGATAGGAAGACTATTCCTTAAACCAAGGAAAGGAAGGTAGAATATCTCCTACTGGTGACAGTTATCCCTCGGGTGAACCCTTAGTTCAGCTAGCTGACGCTCCACATCAAGCAGGTGCCTTTCGTACACCCTTTGGCGTACTCGGAGCTCTATGACTTCAGCTCGAGTTTCAGCTAGCTCTTTCTGCAGGGCCTCGTGGTCTCCCCTAGATCTCTCACGAGCATCTTCTAGATGAATGGCGCGGATGGTATGCATTCTCGCATTGGCGTTAACTTCCGTGATTCGATGGACAGCTGTCCTGCCCTGAATTTCGTTTCGGGCAACTCTGCGGACCAGGATTGGCAAGACTCTGTCTGTTGAGCCTCCTTCGCTCGGGTCATAAAAGCTTCGGTCTCCATTGAATGGCGTGGGCTGATTCTGATCTTGGCTCCATGTTTCCAAGCTTTCCACCCAAGAAGGCGTCGGGCCTTGAAAAGTCGGACGAGGGTTCGGATTTGGGACAGGAGCCACCGGGGGTAGGTTATTGACCTCAGGCTCGGAGTCCGAACCATCAGAAAAGCCTTCAGCCTGGTGATCATCCAAAGGGATTGGGTGATCCTCCTCTGGCACTGCTTCAAACCATCCTCCATTACCTTGGTTAGGGAAGTACGGGTCACCGTGGGGATGGAATCCAGCCATGTTATCTACGCGAGAAATAAGGATAAAGAAATAATTAATAGACGTACTAATTGGATAATTATAAGATGATCTTTATCAGTTACTTCAATACTGGTATAGTGCATACCAGTTATATGTAATCAAAACAGGATAGACCTTCGAATAAGTGACCCTAACTCAAAATCCACAAGGAACAGGGAGTAAAGCAAAGGTCACAGATTCTAAGTCTATGACATCCTCGTTACATATAACCTTAGCGTATCCACTTAGCAACTATTGACCTACTAATGAAGACCTTTAGTTCTCAGATAAGTAATTATGGTAACACAAAATACTCCTATAGTATTTTAGGTTTATGTTTTGTTCTAATGTTTTCAATGTAGTAGTATTGGAAAGTTTTTAGACTTGTTGCCACATCACAACCATTCTCGGGCATATGCTAATCACTTCTCGGACCAACATAGTTGATCAGGCTATGTCACTCCCAGAACTGACCATACATCCCCGAGTCTACTTGTGATGTTCAACAATCGTAATACTTTTGTTCTATCCTAGTGACACTTATTTTAGTATGAATGCAGGTATGTATACTTGGTTAAATATTTTAGTATTTAAAAGTATAAACTCTTGATCAGAGTATTTTAATCCCGTTGTGTTTATAGTTTGTATATCTTATATGGGTTGATACACTCGATTCACTATAAACTAAGCTCTGATACCAATCTGTCACACCCCAAAACCGGAACGGCGGAAACGTTCGAGGGTGGAGGACGTCATGTACAGTATCACAACAAAGCATAGTAGTAAACAAGCAACCACATCATCCATTGCATTAATAATATAAGTTAATACAAGTGTGTTTTGTTTAGTTTATAAGACACCAAAAATGTAAATCAAAATAAGAGATGAGTCTTGAACGAGCTCCATCTTCTCAAAACCTGGCATCGGTACCTGTCTACTGATGACCTGAGAATACAAGTTATTTTGAAAGAGTTGATCAGCTTTAAAGCTGGTGAGTTCATAAGCATTTTAGTGTCATTGTTTGTATGAAAAATGTTTGTAAGTGTTTGATGTATAAGTTTGTATATGTTTGTAGTAAATGTTTGTATCTCCTAGAAAATCCTATATTTTCTACTAAACGTAGCCTTCTACCAATGCATCAAATTTTATGTATGTTTGTTTCTTGTAAGAGTGTGTATTTTCCCAAGTGTGACTATCATTAACCAAAAATATAGTTTTTACAGTACTCTTTATGTGAGAAGATCACAACATGAATGCAATGGGGAAATAATAAAGTATTATAGTGTTGTATTATAGTAACTACTGTTGTACTATCTACCTTAATCCGACCGTTAATTAAGGTGTAATGTGAAATGGTTGCACCATACTATCGACTAATAACACGACGATGAAAGACGTCGGAAGAAATGACATTTGGCACCCGTAGACTTGCAAGTCCCACTGTAGCGAACAGCAAGGTGTAGGATAGTCAATCCAATATAGATCTATACACAAACTCACGCTCTCCCTCCAGGAGACTCTGGATACAAATCGGGCCATGACAGTGATGTCATGCCCCGAACAATGGTTCACATGTATGTTATAGTATACTTCTATATGTATTGTATGTACTAGAGTATTGTATGTTCTCTCTATCTAGTATATAGTATGTTCTCTTTGTTTCTCATAATAGTATGTTCTCTTTGTTTCTCATAATAGTATGTTCTCTTAGTTTCTCATAATAGTATGTTCTCTTAGTTTCTCATAATAGTATGTTCTCTTAGTTTCTCATAATAGTATGTTTGTATTGACTCATAAATGAACTGACTCTTGTATGTTTCGTTGTACTACGAATAATGAGTAGTGTCTTCCTAAACTATACGTATTATAGTTTACTAGTAATTTCTGTTGTTTGAAGAAATGAAGGTATGCCTTTGCTATCCAAAGGTACGGAACTGATTGATAGTACTTTTATATCTACATATGTATAGATAGTATATAACTAATATTTAGACGACATTCGGACAATATATAAGTTTAAAGAAGTTTTGTAAAACCTTTGAAGAGTTTAATAATAACTAATGATGACTCGATGTCAATTTATAGAATGATTTAAAAGCAGTTTGGCATATAAGAACAAGTTTGATAAAGAGTTTAACGTGTAAAACAAGTTTGGTAAACAGTTTGAAGTAGTTTGTTTGATAAAGCAGTTAAAAGTATAGTAAATCCATTTGTTTGATAGTTATTAATCACATGTGATTGATATAATAACTATAATGTTTCAACTTGTATCCCCCCCCCATAAAAGCATTTAAAATCAATTAAAAGGTAGATTAAGGGGTATGAACTCACCTGTAGTGAGTGGTTTGGATGAACGAGTGGTATAGGATGCTAAGTGTCAAGTGAAGACTTGAGCACACACACGGATCCTATTTAACATATAATGACACATATATGTATCTAATTAGTGATTTAACAACTAATTAAGCAAGTAAAGACACCCTAGGACATGGAAAACACTTTAATTCAAGTGCTAGAAGTACCAAAGGGTTGCATCTAAGGGAAGTATGGCCTCACATTGGAGTTTACGGCCAACATGGATGTATCACTTGAGTTTATGGCCCAGGGGTAAACCACCATGAGTTTACGGTCGTAAACTCATGGTATTTTGTACCAAGTTGTGTTTTAAAGTCTTACAAGTTACAATGAAGTGTTCTAGACTCAAGTCCAAAGCTTAAGAAGAGATTAGGGCTCATTTGCACCCTTAATGAGGGTTTACGGCCCAAGGAGATTGCCTTGGCCGTAAACACCTTTTGTTCTTGATTTCTTGATGTTTTCAAGGTGTAAACAAAGTGATTCAAGCATATAACAAGTTAAGGCAAGAGTACTTACAATATAGAAGCTTGATAGGGTGATTAAAGTCCAAAAACACTAGTGTGTGTTCTTGGTGTTCTTGGTGAAATGAAGAACACTTGAAGATCTATCAAAATGGAGTGATTTCATGGATGAAATCAATGATCCTTACTAGATAAAGTGTTGTAACAACAAATTAAAGGAAGGAATTCTTACATTTTTGGAAGATCAAGATGAAGAACTTGATGATACTTGAGAGAGAATGGAAGTTCTTTGACTTGAAATGAAGGAAATGATGAAAAATGATGTAAACTCATGCATATAGCATGAGTTCACAGCCAAGGATGAGTTTACGGCCCAAACTCATGAAGTTTGGCCGTAAACACCTCATAATGGGGTTTAAGGCTTGATTGCTGCACATTAAACCCTAGAAGATACTTCTTTACACCCGATTCTTGATTATACTAGGCTTAGAACACTCAAACAGACTCTAAACAGTGCTAAAAGATAGCAGAAACAAGTCTGAATTTCATTGAATTGCTTGACTGTACAAGATAGAAATTTCGGGTTGCCACACTCAGACATTTTTATGGGACACTCTGATGTTTGGAAACAATATTGTTATGGATATGAATTTGAAAACAATTGTATTGTGATTTCATGGTTTATGGAAACGGGTTTTGACTATTTAAAAACAAAAATTCCTTTTGAAAAATTGGGTCGTTACAAGTTGGTATCAGAGCCTTGGTTTGAGGGATTTGGGCACACTCTCGGGTGCGTCAGGACTCAAACTAAGGAAATGGTAAAATTGTTTTCAGAAATAAAAGTTAAAAACTTTTAAAGAATGGAAAATATGAGAGTGCAACGCGAGTGATCAGCCGAGCCAAGTAAGTAGTTGTGACAACCTGGAATTTCTATTCTGTACAACCATTCGATTCAATAGAAGTCAGAACAGTTTCTACTAACTTTCAAGCTTTTTGGAAAAAGTTTGAGTGTTTTAAAGTTAGTACTTCAGGAGATAACAGGAGAGAGGATACCCTAGGGTTTATTGTGCAACAATAATATTCCAAAACTCCAAGATTTTGGAGTTTACGACCTAAACAAAGGTGTTTACGGCCGTAAACCCTAAAAGGAGGTATAAATATGACATTTAGTCATTATTTACCACTTTTCACATTTTCAAGATCCAAAACCCATTTCTCTCTCAAGTATCATCCGACTTTTCTTCAAGATCTTCAACTTTGTAAGTGTTTCTATCCCTAAAAAGTTGATATCTTACTTAATCTAGTGATCTTACATGATTCCATCCGTGAAATCATTCCAAAAGTGTAGATCTTCAAGTTTCACCAAGAACACACACTAGTGTTCTTGGACTTTTAGCACCTTTTCAAGCTTCTACCTAGTAAGTACTCTTACCCTAGTGTATTATAAGACTTGTTACACTTCTAATCATCAAGAAAACACCCAAGAATCAAGATCAAAGGTGTTTACGGTCCAAGGTGTTCTTGGACCGTAAACCCTAACAAAGGGGCCAAAGTGGCCCTAGTCCCTTACCAAGCCTTGGAAACTAGCCTAGACCCCTTCCTTGATGTGCTTAGTACTTGAAAACATCAAAAGTCCATAAACCATTTGGGTTTACGGCCGTAAACCCAAGGAGAAGTGGTCCAAGGACCATAAACTCCCTAAAGGAGTGAAATGGTGCCCTAATCTCTTCCTAAGGCTTAAACATGAAGTAGGAATGCTTCTTATGATCCTAATGGCTTCAAAACACAAAATGGTCAAGTACCATGAGTTTACGGCCGTAAACTCATGGGTTTACGACCGTAAACTCAATGAGTTATGGGTTTACGACCGTAAACTCAATAAGAGTTGGTCACAAAACTGTAAACTCCAAAGGAGTTTACCCTTGAACCCTAAACTCAATTACAAGGTCCTACCACCCTTAGATGTAATCCTTAGGACTTATAGCACTTAAATCAAGTGTTTTACATGTCTTAGGATGTCTTAAATTTGGTTAATTAGTTGTTTTATGACTAATTGGATACATATATGTGTGATTATATGTTAACTAGGATCTTTGTGTGTGTACAAGTCTTCACTTGACACCTAGCATCCTATCCATTCCGTTCATCCAAACCACCCACTACAGGTGAGTTCATACCCCCTTAATCAATCTTTTAAATGATTTTAAATGCTTTCATGGGGGGGGGGAATACAAGTAGAAAACAGGAAGTTATAGAATCAATCACATGTGATTTATAACTGTGTTTTCAAACAACTGATTTCACATACTTCAAAATGTGATAAATACAATGCTTTTCGGTTATTTTTACTTTGTTATCAACAAATTACTTTTGAATTATTTTATAAACTGACATCAAGTCATTATTATTTATTGTTCAAAACTCTTAAATGTTTTACAAAACCTCTTTCAATTAACTGTTAAAAACCATATCTATACACTTATGTTTCATGTATATATGTATTGATATGAGAGCTTTCATTCTTTCTTCAGTTCCAACACTCTTGTGTAGCAAGGGTGTATAAACCTACTTGGACATTCAATTTACATTCCAGTAAACTATTATAGGTATAGTTTAGGGGATACAAATTACTATTCCTATTACAAGGAATTACGCAAGAGTCAGTTCATTCATGAGTCTATACTACTATATGAAGAGATACTATTACATGTTATCCAGAGAGAAATATTATATCTATACAGAGAGAAATACTATATATATACTTTACGGGACTGACCATCCTACACCTGGCTGCTAGCTACAGCGGGACCTGTTCATCGACGGATGATCTCGGTTGTACTGTTCGGCGAGTTTCCACGTCGTGTTTATCCTAAGGCAAAAGGATACGATTTCAATGATTATATAATTTTCCCTATTACTTTTATTTTGTGACACATTCACATAAACGATGAGGTAGACTATTTTTTTATAATAATAGTTGTACAGGGAAAAATCTTCATTGATACAAAAATGCAAACCTTCAAAGCATTCGGGTCTTGGTAGAAGACTACTTTTTTTACTAGTAGGAAATATGGGATTTTCTAGGGTTTTCACACTTATACTAAATGTTTTATTAAACATTTACAAGTCTTTCATAACAGCTTTTCAAATCAATGACACCATAATACTTATGAATTCACCAGCTTTATGCTGATCTACACTTTCAAAATAACTTTTATTCTCAGGTCACCAGTAGACAGGTACGATGACCAGGTTTTGAGAAGACGGAGCACAGACAAGACTCGTCTTTTATTTTGATTACATATTTTGGTGTCTTATTACTATGAAAGAACACTCATGTATTAAAACTTTACTTTTAATGCAATGGATGATGTTGTTGCTTGTTTACTACTTTGCACTGTTATGATACTTTACATGACGTCCTCCACCCCCAAACGTTTCCGCCGTTTCGGTTTTAGGGTGTGACAGTAGTGTTGGGTTTTGAGCATTCTAACACTCCTATGGTGTACATGCAACCCTATAAACCTTGGATCTATGTTTTCTCTATTATACATGCAAATATTAACTATTCCAAGGTTTCATCCTAACTAGCATATTATGAAGCACCTATACTACAAAGTTCTAGTTAGATGACATACCTTTTGATGTAGCTTGATGTCTTCAAGCTTTAAGAGCTTAGCCCCAATAGTGTGGAAGCCTCAAATGGAATCACAAATCACCAAAACACCTTGGAAGAACTTGAGAGAATATGTATGCACACTAAAATCGGCCCACTCTTATTTTCACACACTTGTGTCAATTTTGTGAGCCAAGGACCCCTTTATATATTATGGAGGATTAGGGTTACATCCATGTAAACCCTAATACCCATGACCTTTCATTTACATAGGATCCATGGGTTAAAAGCTCCATGGACCATCCATGAAAGCTTAGCCCAACCTAAATGAACTTGGCCCATTCCATATATATAAGAGTCCATATTTAATTAGTTCTTTTTTATCACTTAATTAATTCTAAATTAATTCTTGATCAATACTAATTAAATAATATGATTCCATATTAATATATTAGAACTTATAATATATTAATATAAATCATAAATATACTATTCTCAAAAGACTATCCATATAAATTGTACCGGTGAAGTGCAACCCAAATGGACCATGCCGGGTCGGGTCAAGTACATACCAAATATAGTTATGGACTTAGACATTAATCCAACAGTCTCCCACTTGGATAAGTCTAAAACTATTATTGAGTATGACTTCAAAACCTAACTGGCAATCGTAGCTCTTAAAGCCGTTGTCGAACTCTGACCTTGTCAATGACTTGTCCATTAGATAAGGGATCATATATTCCTCCATTCTAGATATCATATGGACTGAGAAATGGATTATAATCATTCTCTCTGTCCATTTGTTGTTTCCCGATTTTCGATTTATGATGACTGACTGATTGAACAAATCAAATCAGTCCTGGCTTGCCCAAGCACTCACATGTGTCATCGCTAAATCATCGAGGGGCCCACAGGTATCGCTTTTATCCCGAAGGTAAAAGGAATGGATAAACTTCGACTCATATGGCTTGTTCTACTACTTGTTGAATCATACACAAAGGCACGTTTTATAACATCGAGTTACCAATGCGTTTTCGTGCAATCAATGTATAACCAACTCATAGTAACAACTCATATCTCTAGGTTTTAAGAATATAAGATATTATCGTCTCATGATCACTCGTGATAAAATCCATGAAGTGATTCAAATGAGCGTGGGTTGAATCCAATACTCAGAACTTATGAGCACTCATGAGTGTTGTAGCACCACTTTGTCCACCAACTTGGACCTCTACAAACCAACCCATGACAGTCTTGATTCATATCTACTTCCAACATATGACCGACTGTGGATGGTTTGAATAAGTTAATCATTCAGGAAGAGCGACTTAGTTATTCTGGAAGTCAAAACATGCAAAGTGAAACACAAGAATAAATGAATTAAATATGGTATCAAACCCTACGAATATAAATAAACACTTTTATTTATCACCATACTGATTAGTCATTATTCATTGTTTCGTTTTTATCAACTTTATACTTGAATTAAAAACACTAGTTGTCCCATGCTCCAAGCATGTACACTATGTTTTTCTTAAACAATAGCTTTGCCATACACCAAGTATGAACTCTATGTTTGTCTATGATCCTTACTTTTGTGAAATAAACCAATTGAACATAATTTCAATGATTCTAATTTCACACTCCCAAATCCTTATCGAAAAATGTGAGAATTTCAAATTCCTATCATTTATCGAAATCTGTTTAGATTTTAAACTTATATGCACTGACCCTCCTGTAATGAATATGTACAAAGTCACAAAGACTTGTCAACAGTCATTATAAGGTATTCCAATGGAGATCAACTCCATGGAAACTAAGTCTCATATTCAAAGTACATTGCTTTGGACATGCTTCTTGCATTAAGTTTTCTAATCTTACACATATAACTTCCACCTATGGAGACAACTCCATATTCTCATTTTGACTATCACTTCTGAATAAGAGATGCCTCTTTTCAGAATATGTCAATATGGTCCTTCCAAAATTAGCACTATACTTCCAACTGTCCCTGAGCAACCAATCTTTGGTAAACCTCAGATTGTCCTCGACAATTACTTAATCATTTTAGTCATATCAAATTCTAGACCTTTTCCCTTCTTAATACCTCTGGGCATTTGGAAAAATTTAGAAATGACAAATATTATAGCACATGCAATCGATCCTGTACCCAAAGCAAATGGTACACGATTCATGATGTCTCACATAAAGAAATGATTCTAGACCAGTCTTTTGCTACAATATTTTTATTTGCCATGCTTTCAAAATTTGACTATGAAGAGGGATGCCATAATCATAATCGAATTTTGAGAACGCAATATATAGAATTTCCTTAAGTTGAACCAATCCAACATGAAATTCGTATATATATTCTTGACTAAAGATGATTAAGGTCTCAATCTAAGCCTTTAGAACTGAAATGAAGTATATCCTCTCCCTTAATTATATCAAAACAACTTTTTCAATCCCTGCAGCCTCACGAATTGAAACTTTTGTTTTCTATAATTAACATTGCTAACTTGCAACACTAACAATAATTATCATGCTCCCACTAACATGATGATTATTAGCATAACACTTATGCTCCCACTAGCTTTGACATGTACTCAGAAATCAGCTGGACTTCTAGAAATCAATACTTTATTGACTTTCTTACCAAAGTTCAGATTTCTGATACGAGATGCTTTGATAAAACTATGAAAAGGGATGTCGTAATCATAGTCTCAATTGTTTAGACCTTTTGCCATCTGCTTCAAATCTACTTGGTGGAAGTGTTTCCTCACCATAATTTTCATGAATCGGAGAGAAACCTTATGACCCTTAGATTTTATGGTGTATGTGCTCTTATCCATGTGAATCGTCAAAACCATAGTCACAAGACAAGGATAATGACAAATCCAAACTCATATAGACTCAACTTATGCAATCTTAACTTCTTGCCACCTGGCAGTACAGGGCCTGCCATTGCTACCAAGTTGTTATGCAACCAATTGAGAACTTTCAGAACTCCTATGCAACGCCAACTTTAACTGGAATGGGCACAGAATATGTCAACACGATAGGTTATAAACCTCAAGTCGTGTGCTAGTGAAGAACCTCAGGTTTTATTCTTGATTATTTCTTGAAATTCTTTTTAGGATCTTTAAGACTCCCATTATCCTCTTGACATATAAGACTATCTTGCCAAATATTCAAGAGATAGTGCGGATTCTTTATCAAGACAAACACTTCACACAATTGGCCTTAGTTGGTCTTTGTTTTATCCAAAACATCACAACTTACCAATTTCAAATGTACAAGAGTAGGACACTTTTACTCTTACATTTGACAAGTGTTTTAAACCTTTCTTTAAGATATGTCACTCAAGTTACAATCTTGGAGTATGACTCTAAGAATTGTTTTGGAACGAAGTATGACTCATCTTCCTGATCTAACCATTTCAACAATTCATGACTCCTCTTCTTAGTCATACGAATGCACTAAGATGACCTTTAGAGGACTAATTGTGATATGATTTCTAAATCATTAAGATGATCACAAGCATGATACTAAAGTACTCTCCCATCTTTTCAGATTTGAGAAAATTTTATCTTTCTGCCTAATTTGATTCTTCCCATTCGTTCTACCATACATTGAGACTTTTCCAATGTTTCAGAATTATACTTAAACTTGTAAGTATAACCATATTTACTAAACTTTAGTAAATCAAATAGTCTTAACGAGCTTTGTGGTGGACATGACCAGTGCACAAGAATGTGTATTCGATCCCTTTAGTCCTTCACTTGACTCACACATCCATGTGAACAAGTAATTAGTCTTGATTTTCCAATGCTTGAAAGTTCTCATTCATCATACTATTCAACTTGCATGATTCCAAGTTTCGGTCCAATTGAAACTTGGGCGATGAGGAACTTTCCTGATTTGGTAAATTTAGACACTACCACAAATGAAAGAATCAAATCCATTTTCCAATATTGCTGTCAGTGGAATCATATAAGCAACAATTTTCCACAAATGTCATTGTAAGGATACTTCAAATAAATAAAATTAAACAATTTTCTTTTATTTTAAAACTTTGCGGAAAAACTTATCCTTACAATCCACATGGAAAATTGTTGTTATCTATTCCTTAGCAATATATCATAACTACTTAAGCAACTGCTCAAAATTCTGATGCGATCGAAATCTACCTTCGCGATCAGAATCAGCATATACTTCCTTTAAGATTTCTCTCTATTCTTTGATTCTTAAAACATCAACATGTGACCCAGTCACATCATGTAATGAGGATCTCAGAATAGAACTTAACAGAGTTAGATAATGGGCTCTACCTGATGTAGAGTCAAACTTATTGACTTTAACATCCTTAGGTAAATTTGGCAGCTTTGCAATCAACGCCCCTTCCTTTGGCAAAATAAACATATGGACCCTTTGGTAATGGGACTATCTCAGACTTAGCCTTTCTCTTTACCATTTGGTCAACCGGGTTGACTATGGCCAATCCCTTTCCATTGGGAAGAGAATGCTTTTTCTGGATTTCCAGTGTCACCATTGTCACTGTCCATAAAGTTTTTGGGAAGTTGATCTTCTAATCAAATTTGCTTTACTATCGTTCCAAATCATTGCTGATTCAGCAGCACCAAGCAAATAGATATGATCATTAAGGTTCATGTCAAAGTCTGCTTCATAGTAGTCCCAAAGGAACTCACTATGTGACTTATAAAGTGATTGAACATCCAACTTTCTTAAGACTTTGACACCCAACTCTCCCGACTTGTCAATATGTGACTTCATCTCTAAGATGTGATCACACATAGACCTTGCTTGCCATTAGGGCTTGAGTGACCTTGAACTTGTGGGTTAGGGAGAATAATTGGAGGAGGTGGAGGAAGAGAAGTATGACTTCCATGAGCCAAACTCGGGAAGTCATATTCATTAGGAAAGCTTGGTTTGGGAAGATCATTGTTGTCTAAACCAGACATCAACAATGGGAGAAATTCACGTAAAGTTGATTTAAGTCCTTAATATAAAACCCAATATGATATATTAAGGCTAGGACCCAACAAACTATTTTATAACTTGGAAGAGGGATGCCGTAATCCAAGTTATAAAATATTTGAAGGTAGGTGAATGACGATTCACCAATTTCCACCAAGATAAACGAAATGTATTATTAGGTTTTAATTGGTTTTGAAACTCCTAGATTCTTTTGAGATTCATTGAACTTTTCAATGGCATGTTTCAATCTCGAGTGTGCCCTTCAGGTTTTGTGACTGGGATGCCGAGGATCACAAAACAAGGTGTGAAGTAACCATGCAAATATACTTGGTACCCTTAATATTTACCCCTCAATCGATGTGCCGGTTAACCACACACGCTCCAACGATACTATGATAAACATTTAGTTACCCTTTGCCTACCTTGTTAAGTCCAGGTTAGTGTGCCGGTTAACCACACACGCTCCACTAACAGCTTAAACAAAGTGCAAAGTGTAATTTCATGGATTAGCACCTTATTCACATTTTCCTAAGTAACTAAGATTGGGAATTTATAAGTGTTTAGTTACTTAGTATTTATCATTATACTTATAATGAAGGGAGAATTATAGTCCTTGTCCTACCTGTTCGGCTAACGACCCTCCACCAGTCAAGGAAGCGGTGGGTGAGAGTGGACACCCATTAAACTGTCATTTTATAGGCAGTAACCTTATACCCCCCTTATAGACCGGCATCGTGAATGAGGCCTACTAATGGTAAGACGACTTGCTCTTATACATATAATATATTAAACTTTTAATCTTATAATAGTATAAGGGTGTATTTTAGACATTTAAAATACTTGGTGGTTTAATCTATTAATTAAACTATATTCTTAATTTAATTAAATTTAAACCATGTCATTATGGAATTATTAATTCTCTTTTAATTAAACACTTTAATTATCTATTAATAAAGTCCATAAGAGTTAATTGAATTATTCAATAAAACATCATAATTCCAATTATTAAATTCAAAATTAAAACCATTTAATTAATTGTTTAAGTTATGAACCCAAGAGTTTTAGAATTCAATTCTTTTTTTTTATCATAAAAAAACTTTTTCCAAATTCCAAAACTTGAGGGCAAGTTTTGTAACTCTTGAAAACTTTTGGATTCCATAACTTATGGAGTTAAATACTTGTTTTATGATGAAACTTTTCATGTTCCATAACTTAAGAACAAGTTATGGAATTCTTTAAAACATTAAGACCAAGTTTTGTAACTCCATAAAAAACTTTGAATCAATTTTTTTTAAAAACCTTTTCATATCCATAACTTATGGAGGTTTCAAAACACATAAGATCACAACTTTAAAAAAACTTTTTGAGCTCCAAAATTTTATGACAAAATTTGTAACTCCTTACAACATTTAGATCAAACTTTTAAAACTAATAAAATAATCATATCATTTTATCTTTTACTAAATTTTACCTAATTCAACTCATATAGCAAATGATTCAAATTTTACAAATAATTAGTTTTTCACGAAACAAGTAATTATCTTAAAATTTGACAAACGTCATGTTTTTTTTTCTTTTTTTTTCAACTTGAAAATAAAACATTTGCATCAATATAACAGAAAACAACCCATGGCTCTGATACCACTGTTGGGTTTTGAGCATTCTAACACTCCTATAGTGTACATGCAACCCTATAAACCTTGGATCTATGTTTTCTCTATTATACATGCAATTATTAACTATTCCAAGGTTTCATCCTAACTAGCATATTATGAAGCACCTATACTACAAAGTTCTAGTTAGATGACATACCTTTTGATGTAGCTTGATGTCTTCAAGCTTTAAGAGCTTAGCCCCAATAGTGTGGAAGCCTCAAATGGAATCACAAATCACCAAAACACCTTGGAAGAACTTGAGAGAATATGTATGCACACTAAAATCGGCCCACTCTTATTTTCACACACTTGTGTCAATTTTGTGAGCCAAGGACCCCTTTATATATTATGGAGGATTAGGGTTACATCCATGTAAACCCTAATACCCATGACCTTTCATTTACATAGGATCCATGGGTTAAAAGCTCCATGGACCATCCATGAAAGCTTAGCCCAACCTAAATGAACTTGGCCCATTCCATATATATAAGAGTCCATATTTAATTAGTTCTTTTTGATCACTTAATTAATTCTAAATTAATTCTTGATCAATACTAATTAAATAATATGATTCCATATTAATATATTAGAACTTATAATATATTAATATAAATCATAAATATACTATTCTCAAAAGACTATCCATATAAATTGTGCCGGTGAAGTGCAACCCAAATGGACCACGCCGGGTCGGGTCAAGTACATACCAAATATAGTTATGGACTTAGACATTAATCCAACAAGTAGTTCCCCAATATGTTAGCCATGTTATACTGATATTTGAGTTATGATAATTGTATGGATCTTGCTATGTGTATGCTTTTGAAATTGTATACGGTTAGGAGCTTATAGCCTTAGAATGATTGATTTGACCTTATTTCTTATTCCTCGTTTGGTTATGGTCCTAGGGTAAAATCTCTTATTCGGAAGTCTATTTGATCCTTTTATGTGTATAATTTGCATGCATAAAGGCAACTTGTTATGAGTGGTCTGATTGATGTGAGTAGAGCAAATCTTAGGACAGCCTAGGATTTGAGATATGCGGTAGTCTTTGGGATATGATTTATGTTGGGACGAATTAGGGCTATCAGGTCGAGCCTTGGGAAAGGTACAGGTAGGTGTGGAAGGTAGTATTGGCCCATACTACTGAAAGCACAGGACTTGTACCCGAACCAATGTTAGATCTGACAGCTCTAAGGAGGGCCGGTTTGGGAAGATCCCCTATATAGATATCTTGATCATTATGATTAATGACATTTCAGTTCAGCATGGTGGTGACACGATTTGGGACAGGGGGATCAGGATCTGGATCCGAATCGGGCAGCGGTACTGAGCCCATAGATGAGAGGATGTGCGAGATCATTGCAGCTGAGGTTACGAAGGGCATCCTTGACGCTACCCCAGTGATCTTTGGGACGGTCAAGGAGGGGATGATGGAGATTATGGAGGAGAGGCTTAGGTCATTTAGAGTCGAGATTGCGGCGGGCCAGATCGGGGCCCGAATTCCCTCGTTTCGGGAGTTCAAGACGTGTGGAGCACCGAAGTTTTTCGGAGTCAGGGACCCCATTGTGAGCCGACGCTGGGTGGCTGATATCGAGAACACCCACCGCACTAGTTCTTGCCCGGATGCAACAAATGTGGGTTTTGCTTCATGTATGCTGAGAGACAGAGCCCGAGACTGGTGGGGCGAGGTGACTAGTCGGGTGGAAGGAGTCGGTGTGGATGAGATGACATGGGTCGAGTTTGTTCGGCGATTTGATTTGGAGTTTGGAACAGCTATTGAGGTGCAACGGATGGTGAGGGAGTTCCAGGAGATCCGAGACTGTGGCGGAGATCACCGCTAAGTTTCAGGAGCGAGCATTGTTGATCCCACAGTATGCTACCGGCGAGGACATGTGGAGGACGAGATATCATTCCATGCTGAGGGATGATATCCGGGAGTATGTGAGCTTTACAGGGTGTAAGACCCTGAATGAGATGGTAGAGAAGGCCTGTGAGCGGGAGATGGAGGTGGACTTCCGCACCAAGCGGAAGCCGGAGCAGGCACATGTGGCGGTTGGTCAGGCTAAAAAGCCTAAGACCTCAGATACTTCCAGTAGGGGCGATGTTGGTTGGGGCCGGTGTGCCAGGTACAGTAAGTCGCACAGTGTGGCTTGTCGGACAGCAGGCTTAGGATGTTACGCATGTGGATAGCAGGGCCACTTGAGCAGGGATTGCCCCAAGAAGGGCTTGATATGTTTCCACTACAAACAGACTGGCCATAAAAAGGCCGATTGTCCGAGGTTGCAGTGAGGGGGAGGAGTAGTGGCGGCGCCTGCCCCCGCCACGATGAGGATTACCGATGGCCGCCCTGCCAAGGCGGATGCTCCAGCGGTGAAGAGCCGCACATTTCAGTTGACTACCGAGGAGGCTCGGGCAGTGCCAGACGTTGTGGCTGGTACGTGTTCATTCTTCTCTGCTCTATATTATTTGCATTGCTTATGTATACATTGTGCTTATGTATAGGGACCTTTTTGGTCAATGGTATGTCGGCTCATGTTTTGTTCGATTCAGAGTCTACCCGATCGTTCGTGTCTCTTGCGCTTAGCAAGAAGTTCCGGGATACACCTGGAACTTTGGATTCCCTGCTCGAGGTAGAGATTGCAGATGACCGTACTGTGAGTGCTGAGAGGATGTATCGGGACTGTGTCCTGAATGTGCTTGGGGAGAGGTTTCGTGTTGATCTAGTCTCGATACCGTTGCGAGGGCTGAAGGTGATTATCAGGATGGACTGGTTGGGGGCCAATGGGGCCATGATCGATTGCGAGCGACGGTTCGTGAGGGTTTGAACACCAAGTGGGGGAGAACTGGTTGTTCATGGTGAGAGGGCTTCGTAGGGGCCAACCCTCTGTTCAGCTGCGAGGGCTAGGAGATTTATGCAACAGGGATGTACGGGACTTCTGGCTTATATTTCAGATACGAGGGTTGAGCCTACGACGGATGTGGGAGGGTGTCGGTTGTACAGGAGTTTCGGGATGTCTTTCCCGAGGAGTTACCAGGAGTGCCTCCGGAGAGGCAGGTAGAGTTTCGCATTGATTTGGTGATGGGTGCCGCTCCGATAGCGAAGGCACCGTACCGGTTAGCACTGCCTGAGATGTAGGGGTTATCTACGTAACTTCAGGAACTGCTAGACCGAGGGTTTATCCGACCGAGCAGTTCCCCGTGGGGAGCTCCGATCCTGTTCGTGAAAAAGAAGGATGGATCACATAGGATGTGTATTGATTATCGAGAGCTGAACAAACTAACAGTGAAGAATCGTTATCCGTTACCAAAGATCGATGATCTGTTCAAGCAGCTGCATGGTGCGTCTTGGTTTTCCAAGATTAATCTTCGGTCGGGATACCATTAGATGAGGATTCGGGATGAGGACATACCGAAGATTGCTTTCAGGACTCGGTATGGGCATTATGAGTTTGTGGTGATGCCATTTGGGCTCACCAATGCCCCAACAACATTCATGGATCTCATGAACAGAATGTTCAGACCGATGCTGGATCGGTCGGTGATCGTTTTATTGATGATATCCTGGTCTATTCTAAGACCAATGAGCAGCATGAGCAGCATCTGAGGGAGGTATTGGAGACCCTGGGGGTGGAGAGGCAGTATGCCAAGTTCTCCAAGTGTGATTTCTGGCTGCGGGAGGTACAGTTTTTGGGGCACATCATCAACCAGGAGGGTATTTCTGTTGATCCAGCCAAGGTTGAGGCAGTGATGCGGTGGGAAGTGCCGAAGAATGCTTCCGAGATTCGTAGCTTCTTGGGTCTAGTGGGCTATTATCAGAGATTCATCCTGGATTTCTCCAAGATTGTTGTGCCATTGACTCGCTTGACCAAGAAGAATGTGACATTTCGGTGGGGCACGGATCAGTAGTTGGCTTTTGAGACCCTGAGACGGAGGTTATGCGAGGCTCTGATTCTACTACTACCTGAGGGGTTAGATGATTTGGTGGTGTACTGTGATGCATCGATCTCAGGGTTAGGTGCAGTACTAATTAAGAGGGGGCATGTGATAGCTTACGCCCCGAGGCAGTTGAAGCCTCATGAGGCGAATTACCCCACTTACGACCTGGAATTGGGGGCAGTGGTGTTTGCCCTCAAGATTTGGAGGCACTACCTGTATGGAGTGTGGTGCACCATCTATACTGATCACAAGAGTTTGAAGTATTTGATGGATCATAAGAACCTCAACATGCGACAAAAGAGGTAGTTGGATGTGCTGAAGGACAACGATTGTGAGATCATATACCATCCAGGGAAGGCCAATGTGGTGGCCGATGCTTTGAGCCGCAAGGTGGCAGGTTCCCCGATTGGGAAAATTTGTTTGAGGATGACTTTGATCTCTCCATTGTTGGATATGATCAAGGAGGCCCAAGCCGAGGGTGTGAAGAAGGAAAATTGGAAGATTGAGCGGATTCGGGGACAATATCCTTTGTTTGTTAAGGATAGTCGAGGACTTCTGACACAGTGTGGTTGGGTATAGGTACCGGTGACTGGAGGAGTGAGACAGAAGATATTGGAGGAGGCACACAAGTCTAAGTTCTCTATACATCTGGAGGGCTACGAAAATGTATAGAGATTTGAGACTGAGTTACTGGTGGCCTTACATGAAGCGGGAGATCGCCTGGTTTGTGGAGCAGTGCTTGACCTGCAGGAAGGTCAAGGCTGAGCATCAGCGGCCTGATGGCAAGGTTCAGCCACTACCCATTCCCATGTGGAAGTGGGAAGAGATCACTATGGACTTCATCACGAAGTTACCGAGGACGACGAGGGGTGTGGACGCCATATGTGTAATTGTGGATAGATTGACGAAGAGTGTCTACTTTATTCTGATCTTTGAGAGTATATCCGTAGAGAAGTTGGCATATATTTATGTACGAGAGGTAGTGGCTAGACACGGGGTGCCAGTGTCGGTAGTCTCTGACAGGGATGTTCGATTTACATCCAGGTTTTGGAAGAAGTTCCATGAGGAACTGGGCACTCAGCTGCATTTTAGCACGGCATACCACCCCCAGACGGATGGCCAGAGCAAGAGGACGATCCATACCCTTGAAGATATGCTTCCAGCATGCATGCTGGATTTTGGAGGGAGTTGGGATACGTACCTTCCACTGGCAGAGTTTTCATACAATAAGAGTTACCATGCCAGTATCGATCGACCTCCATTTGAGATGTTGTACGGCAGGAGATGCAGGACCCCAGTTTGTTGGGGCGAGGTTGGACATCGGGTCCTGGGAAGCACTGAGGTAGTGCTCAAGACTACTGGGCTGATTCAGCAGGTGCGCGACCGGATACGGGTCTTGCAGAGCCATCAAAAAAGTTATGCTGACCGGCGGCGATCGGATCTTGAGTTCCAGGTGGGGGACTTTGTGTTACTAAAGGTGTCACCATGGAATGGAATCATCAGGTTCCGGAAGAGGGGCAAGCTAGGACCCCGATATATAGGATCGTTCAGGATTACGACCCGGGTGCGCAAGGTAGCCTATCACTTGGATCTGCCGGATGAGCTTAGCCAGATTCACATCACCTTCCATGTGTCCCAGCTTCGGAAGTGTGTCACCGACGAGGCCGCAGTCGTTTCTCTAGACGACATTCAGGTGGATGAGAGCCTGAACTACATTGAGAGGCATGTTGCTATCTTAGATAGGAAGACCAAGCTTCTTCGGAACAAGGAAGTGAAGCTGATAAAGGTGCAATGGCAGCACCGCAGGGGCTCCGAGTGGACTTGCGAGCTGGAGGACGAGATGCGAGACCACTACCTGGATTTGTTTGGACCAGCAGACTTCGAGGACGAATTCTAGTTCAAGTGGGGGAGACTTGTAACACATGTTTTAGGTATTGATTTATTTATATCATTTTTAGAGTTTTGTGCATGGACTCGGCGAGTTAGGGTGCTCCAACTCGTCGAGTAGAGACTATTATGAGGACGCGGAACTTGGGTCCTACTCGACGAGTCGTAAGGCCCCGACTCACCGAGTAGGAGCTGTAAAGAGAAACCCTAATTTTTAGGATTTGCACCCTATTTAAGGAACATAACCCGCCTCTTGTGGCCTCCCTTATCACCCTATTAGCCAGAGAAAACCCTATTTCGTCCTTGCATCTTCTTGAGTGAGAGTGACAGCTTTTGTGAGTGATTTTGGGGTATTTGTGAAGGATTCTAGAGCTTGAAAAGGAAGGAGCAAGGGGGGAGTAGTAGATCCGACATCTACTCTGTCTTGGCCATCATTTTGAGGTACAAAGTCGTCACCTTGATCTCTAGTTGATTAGATCCCTTTTCTTGGAAGTAAATGGCCATTTATGGTGCAAAATGGAGTCAAGCTTGGATCTGGACCTCTCAAGGTCCCCAATGGCATAAAGTTTCTCACTTTATGCAGCCTAGCCCCTTTCCATGCACAAAAACCTTGTAAGAAGCCTACTTTTGATGATATAGCCTTGGAGGGCCTTGCATGCATGTAAAGTTTGCAACTTTACATGGTATATGCACTAGGGGAGTTTGGATCTGAAGTTTGGGACCTTAGATCCCACTGTAAAGGGCTGAAATTGGAAAGGACTGAAGGAACTCGTCGAGTCCCTTAGCTAACTCGACGAGTCAGGGTAGGGTATGCCCGTTTCTTAGTTTTTGAATGAGAGCAGTGAAGGGTTAGGGTTTTGGTCTGATCAGACATTAGTTTTCTGGACATATGATGAACTCGACGAGTCACTATAGTGACTCGACGAGTTGATACGGGATGCAGTGAAATAGACTTGGGAGGAACTCGACGAGTTGCTGGATGCACTCGACGAGTTGAGGTCAACATGGACTGATGACCTTGACAGTTGACCTTGACTTTGACCAGGGTTGACTTTGAGGGTAATTATGGGATTATGACAAGTTAATCATATAATGATTATAGGAAGTTGAGTTGGAGCAGCACGTGGGACATATCTGATTCTAGCTTGTCAGTTCAGCATCCGAGAGGTGAGTCTTCTCACCACACCTATGGGTCTACGGCACCAAGGTCGGCCCATTTTATGATATGTGGTACACTAGCTGTAGTAGATATATGTGGTATGATAGTTAGCTTTATGCTAAGTGGTATGCTAATGATTATGTGATATTTGCATGGAAGACCCCGGGGGGAGCCAGTGGCACTTGGATATAAGACCATGTGGGGGAGCCCGTGGCATTCCTAGGTAAAGACCATGGGGGAGCCCATGGCATGATGGTATTAGACCCTGGGGGAGCCCACGACATCCTTATATGTTTATGTATGAGTTATGTAATATGATAGATACTTCTGTGATATATGATATGCTTGTTGATTATTATGTTATTGCATGGAAGACCCCGGGGGAGCCCGTGGCAGTTGGATATACGACCATGTGGGGGAGCCCATGGCGTTCCTAGGTAAAGACCATGGGGGAGCCCATGACATGAGGGTATAAGCCCTTGGGGGGAGCCCACGTCATCCTTATATGTTAGTATGCATGGCTTATGTGATATGTGTAGCTTTTATAGCTAATATGATATGTGTTATATGGATTGTGTGTGGGGTATGCTCTGGGGGACTCAATAAGCATTAGCTTACAGTTTGTGGATTTGTTTCAGGTACATCTGAGCCCAAGGGAAAGGGCAAGGCTTGATCGCGCGACGTGCACTCTTTCAGGCATTTTTATGGGACACTCTGATGCTTGGAAATAATATTGTTATGGATATGAATTTGAAAACAATTGTATTGTGATTTCATGGTTTATGGAAACGGGTTTTGACTATTTAAAAACAAAAATTTCTTTTGAAAAATTGGGTCGTTACAGAGATTATGCGAGACTCCGATTCTCACTCTTCCCAAGGGTATGGATGATTTTGTGGTTTATTGCGATGCATCAATTTTGGGTTTGGGAGCAATGTTGATGTAGAAAGACCATGTGATTGCATACAATTTGAGGCAATTGAAGCCTCACGAGGCGAACTATCCTACACATGATTTGGAGTTGGGGGTTGTGGTTTTTTCCCTCAATATTTGGAGACATTATTTGTATGGGGTCAGATGCACTATTTATACTGATCACAAGAGCCTGAGATACTTGATGGATCAACCGAACTTGAACATAAGACATCGAAGATGGTTGTGTGTGGTGAAAGATTATGACTGCGAGATCTTGTACCATCCTAAGAAGGCCAATGTGTTATTCGATGCCATGAGTCGCAAGGCAATGAGTGCACCCATCAGAGATCCATGTTTGAGGATGGTTATTCTTGCATCCTTGTTGGAGTTGATCAAGAAAGCTTAAGTAGAGGGTTGAAGAAGGAAAATTGGAAGGAAGAAAGGATCAAGGGTCAGATTTCGCTTTTCGTCAAGGATAGTTACGGACTATTGACCCATTGTGAGAAAGTATGGGTCTCGGTTGCTGTTGGAGTCAAGCCGACGTTATTGGAGGAAGTTCACAAGTCAAAATTTTCGATTCACCCGGGGGTATGAAGATGTATAAAGACTTGATATTGAGTTATTAGTGGCCTTGTATAAAGAGGGATATTGCATGGTATGTGGAGCGATGCCTGGCTTGCCAGAAATGCAAGGTTGAACATCAGAGACCCCACAACAAGATGTATCCGTTACCCATCCCCATGTGGATATGGGAGGATATTACCATGTATTTTGTTACTAAATTGCCAAGAACAGTGCGTGGAGTGGACTCTATCTGGGCCATTGTTGATATATTAACCAAGAGTGCTCATTTCATTCCTATCGCCAATAGTATTTCTACCGAGAAGTTGGCTGACATCTACATCAGGGAGGTGGTTGTTCGTAACATGGTTCCCGTTTTTGTGGTCTCTGATCGTGATATCCGTTTCACCTCCATATTTTGGAGGAAGTTTCATGAGGAGTTGGGTACTTAATTTCATTTCAAAACAACATACCACCCCCAGACCGATGGAGAGAGTGAGCGGACTATTCAGATGCTTGAGGATATGCTCAGGGCATGTGTGTTGGATTTTGGCGGGAGTTGGATACTTATCTTACTTTTGTTGAGTTCTCCTACAACAACAGTTACCATGCCAGTATTGATCGACCTCCTCTCGAGATGCTATATGGGAGAAAGTTTCGGACCATGGTTTGTTGGGGCGAGGTCAGGCATCGGGTTATCGGGAGTATTGAGGTGGTCCTCAAGACCACCGAGTTGATACAATGGGTACGTGATCGGTTACAGACATCATAAAGTCGTCAGAAGAGCTATGTGGATCGACGACGTTTAGATCTCGAGTTTTCAGGTTGGAGATTTTGTGCTTCTGAAGGTGTTACATTAGAACGGTATCATCCAGTTCAGGAAGAGGGGCAAGTTGGGACCTTAGGTATATTGGTCCCTTCAGGATTATTGCCCAAGTAGGAAAGGTTGTGTATCAGTAGGATCTGGCTGATAAGCTTAGCCAAATTCACAACACTTTCGATGTCTCTTAATTGCAGAAATGTTTAGCGAATGATTCTGTAGTGGTGCCCTTGGACGACATTCAGGTTGATGAGCGCGTGAACTATGTATAGAGACCGATTGTGATTCTCGACAGGAAGACGACGACCCTACACAACAAGGTGGCAGGCTTAGTGAAAGTACAGTGCCACCATCAGAAGGGTTCAGAGTGGAATTAGGAACCCAAGGTGGAGATAAGGTAGCAGTACCCAAAGTTGTCTGCGACAACGGACTTCGAGGACGAATTCTGATTCAAGTGGGGGAGAGTTGTAACATCTGAGTATTTGAGGTATGAATTTTAAAAGTATTTTGGTATTTTTGGTTGGCCACGACGTGGTGGGAGCATCACCATGACGTGGTATATCTTTTATGGGGCATACATCTTTAATGAGTGCCACGACTTGGCATCTATTTTGTGCAAAACCCTAGCTCTGTGTTTTGAGCCCCTATTTAAGGGATATAATGGCTAGGGTTTTCACACCCTCAGCCTCCATCACCTCCCTCTCACTCTCTTTGTAGCCCTAGCCTTTATTGTTGAACATCTTAAGCTTTTTGTTGGTATTTTGGTGTTTTGAAGAAGAAGGAAGCACACTTGGACTGTAGATCTAGCTTACAAGCCTCATCCTCATCTCCAACCTTATATTCTAGACCTTTGTAAGTGATCAAGATTCAAACTTTATTGATTTATGTCTCTAGATATTGGTTTTTGTCCTATTTTTCTTCATGATGATGTAATTAGAGTGGTAGGATTCCATAAAGTTAGTAACTTTATGGATCCCTGAGCCCTGTGGAGTATCATATAGTCCAGATCTGAAGTGTGTCGATGTTTTGGAGAATCTTGCACGAAATATTGTTGTTTTCTCTTCATTTTTTTACCTAGCTTGAGCTCTAGCCATGTATTGGGCATGCATGGCCGAAAAACATCAATCTTTAGGACATAATGGTCATTAGGATGCTTTTTGGAAGGGATGCATGGTTGGCTTAATGTTTTGGGAGCTGAATCCATTAAGTTGTGAATGTTCAGTACCCACAACATGACATCTTGTTCGCTACGACATGGGGACTAGAGGATTCGCGGTTGTTTTGGACTATCCTTGCCACAACATGGTGATTTGTGTTCCATGACGTGTCGATGTTTTTTCTTGTGACTGAGAGGCTGGGACGGGACCGAACTCATCAGCCACGACATGACCATGGATCGGCTACGACGTGGAGGCCAGTTGAAATCAAACTTTGATCGTTGGATTTTAGGACTAGGTTGACTTTTGGTCAATTAGTTAGTAGTAGAGTGTAGACTAAGGTGGGACCTTGTGTGATTCAATAGGTGAGCGGTAGCACCTGGTTCGTGACGTTGAGTTGATATTTTTCTGACCATGTGAGAAAATTGAGTCTTCTCACTATATTGTGTAGGATGCTAGCTGTCTTTGTGACTCTTTCATGTGTATGTTAGGTTGGGCCCATTTATATGTATATTGGGCTGGGCCCATTTGCATGATTGGATTGGGCCCATTTATATGTATGTTGGGTTGGCTCCATTACATGATTGGTTTGGGCTCATGTATATGTATTTTGGGCAGGGGTCCGATTGCATGATTTGTTGGGCCCATTTGTATGTACGGATGAGCCTATTTACATGTTGGGTTAGGCCCAAATGGTATGTGGTATTTTGGGGAACTCACTAATCTTTGTGCTTACGGTTTTTAGAGAGTTCTGGATGGAAATGTGTGAGAAATGAGCTGCATTTCGACATCTATTTATAGCTGGGAAGTGGAGTGCACGCCGCACATATTTATGCATGCGGCGTGCCTCTTATCGGGGAAGGGTGACGTGGCTTTGGCATACGTGTGACATGTAGCGGGTTTTGGGTGGAGTGTCAGATGTGTGTCGCACGCCTTGTCTCTGTGCATGCCTGTGCGTGCGATTTAGCAGATTTACAAAAATTCATATTTTATTCATACATACTCTGCTTTTTACGTTCTTTATATCCACACGTAGCTATCGAACAAATATACAACTTTTGTTTAGACTCCATTCGCTAATTCTCACTTTATTTTTGAAACTACATTTTAACTGGCTTAGACTGTTAAAGTCGTAATAAAAATTATAACTTTCTCATACGATATCCGTTCTCGAATGTCTTTATATCGACAGATAGGTATTGACCAGATCTTCAATTCTTCTTTATATTGTTTTTCCTAACAATCGACTGATTTCAATTTTGGTTTCTGAGTCTTATACTTTTGTGATGAAACTTCTAAAAATCATAAACTCCTCATGTGAAATCAGATTTAGGCGTTCTCTATATGTACACTCTCGTTTTAACAAATATTATGACATTTGTTTAGATTATTTATCCTAAATAACCTTCTATTAGAAACATCTATTTATCATCGTGACAAATAATTATCCTTTTATTCTTTAATCATCTAGCCCTATCTTGTGGGTGTTAGATTTAAACCCCTTCAAAATATTTGAAACCTGCAAATGAAACAAATAAAAAATAAATCAAAATCTTTGAAACCTTCAAAATCTTAGGGTTCAATCAGTGAGCGTAAGGTAATCTGATTAAGCGACATAGACCTTGAATTCAACGATTGAGGTGGCGGGGATGAGCAAAGGCGTTGGTGATTGTGAGGAAATCGTGATTGAAGTTAAGGGGGTGAGCAAAGTTGAACGTGTCGGTAATTGGGAAGGAAATCGTCATTCTTTCGGTGTTTTTAGCATTTCTCGTTGATGAAAAAAATAAAGCAATTGTTGAAGATGAATAATCGGGTGTAAGGTGGAAAAGAGTTAACAAAAAAGAAGCGCTGGGAATGTCGGTGGAGGGATCTAGAACAAAAAAGAAGCGGTGGGAAGTAGAAAATTTGATTGGAGGCAATGGCGGTGGAGGGATCAAAATTGGACAGCTGAAAAATTAAGCCATCGGCCGATGAACAAAAACACCGTTGGCTCCAGGTTACTATTCATAAGCCTTTACAAAATTAATATGTATATATAATACATTTTATGGGACAAATTCCGCAATATAAAGAATACTCTATTTTAAAATAAGCATAAAGAAAAGGTCTTTTGGGGCCATAAAATCGGGATGTCATAGTTGGCATCAGAGCATTAGTTTAAGCGAACTGGGAATTTTGAGGATTTATAGAATTAAACTTATAATGCAAAGCGGTGTTCGTTGTAACGCTTGTTCCAGGTATCATTTATTTTTCAAGTTTTTAGGGTTTTTCACTAGGACTCGATGAGTTGGGGAGCCTAACTCGACGAGTAGAGATTGATATTGGACGCAGGACTTAGGGTATACTCGACGAGTTCGAAGGCCCCAACTCGACGAGTAGACACTGTAAAGGAAAACCCTAATTTTCAAGGGCTTATACCCTATTTAAAGAACTTATGGCTCATTTGTAGCCTCCCTCATCGCCCTTACTGTCTAGAGAGAAACCCTAGTTGCGTTGTAGTGCCTTCTTGAGTGTGTGTGAGCTTTGAAGAGTGAATCTTGTGCTTTTTGGAAGGAAACTTAAGGATTGAAGAGATTGAAGTGAGGAGAGGGATTTGGATCTGGCATCTACCTTGGGTTAACATTCATTTGGAGGTAAAAAGTTGCTACCTTGACCTTTATTTGCTTGAATCTCATCTTATGGTAGTATATTGTCATTTTTGTGCATAATGGTGTCATCCCTTGGATTTGGACTTGTAATGAGGATATGGTTCCAAATCTGGACACCTCTAGGTCTACATGGACATAAAGTTGCTCACTTTATCTAGTCTAGCACATTTTCCATGCCCTAAACCTTGTAGGAACCTTAGTTTTAGTGCTTTAGCCTTTTTGGGGCCTTGCATGCACGTGATGTTTGCAACTTTACGTGGTATTTCGGTCCTAGGGGACTGAATCTGTAGTTTGGAGGTTTGGATTCGACTAAAAGGTCTGATTATATTAAGACAATGGAAAACTCGACGAGTTGCTTTGGTAACTCCATGAGTTGGATCGGGTTTTCCCGTTTTCGGTCTGCAGGGTAAACTCGACGAGTCGATGAGACAACTCGACGAGTTGGATCGGGTTTTTCCCCGGATTTCTGAACACTAAAGGATCTCGACGAGTTGCCAGATGCACTTGACGAGTTGGGTCAACATGGACTGTTGACCTTGACTGTTGACCATGACTTTGACCAGGGTTGACCAAATTTGACTTTAAGGATATAAATGGTATGTTTGGATTTTGACAAAGTAGTCATGTGATGATTATAGGCAGTTGAGTTGGAGTTACGCGTTGGGACTTATCTGATCTTATCTTATCATTTCAGCACTTTTGAGAGGTGAGTCTCCTCACCATACCAATGGGTCTAAGGCACCAAGGTCGACCCATTATTGTTATGTGATATGCTAGTTGGTTATGGGATATGTGGTATGCTAGTTAATTGAGATACTTGCATGAAAGACCTCGGGGGGTTCCCGAGGCATTTAGGTGTAAGACCTTGGAGGGTTTCCAGGGAATCCTTGGGCTAAGACCTCGGGGGGTTCCCGAGGCACCCGGAGTAAGACCTTGGAGGGTTTCCAGGGCATCCTTATATGTTTGTATGTATTGTTTATATGGTAGTGGGCTAAGACCTCGGGGGGTTCTCGAGGTACCCGAAGTAAGACCCTGGAGGGTTTCCAGGGCATCCTTGGGCTAAAACCTCGGGGGGTTCTCGAGGCACCCGGAGGAAGACCCTGGAGGGTTTCTAGGTCATCCATAGATGTTGTATGCATGGCTTATGTGGTTTATGTAGCTTTTATAGCTAATATGGTTTATGTGATTATGTGGATTGTGTGGGGTATGCTCTGGGGAACTCACTAAGCATTAACTTACAGTTTGTTGATTTGTTTCAGGTACTTCCGAGCCTAAGGGCAAGGGTAAGGTTTGATGGCACGACATGCACTCTCTCAGGCGTTTTTATGGGACACTCTGATATTTGAAATAAAATGTTGATGTTATGAATTTGAAAACAATTGTTCTTGAGATTTTGTGGTTTATTGGAATTGTTTTGAGGATTTAAAAATGAAAATTTTCTTTGGAAAAGTTGTGTCGTTATAGTCGTGAGGTGTGTGTCTATTTTATATTAGGTTGTGTACTTGAACTGACACATGCACTAGAATACTTTAGGGTATGTGCCCAAATTGCTGTTATGTGCTAAATAATTTATATTTGAACATGCTTTAGGTTGCTTACCTAGATTTCTATTTGAAAAGGATTTAAGGTCTGTTGTTGAACTTGATTTAGAAACTTTATGTGTTTAGGATCCTAAATGTATAATTAATGTATTAGAACTGACATATAATTTTTCAGGGCGATAAGGAGGATTATGCGTTTAAAACATAATTAAAAAAACTTTCCTATCATAATAAACTCGCGTCTCGGTACATTGAACGTTTATTTTGGTGTACTGATCGCCATGGTGAGAACACGTAGCAGATTAGGAAACGGTAACGAAAATCAATAGCCTGAACCTCGACGTGTGATCGAGCGTGCATCGAAAGTCGTGCCAATGGATGAACCGATCAGGTTGACATGAGTTCAAGCCATGATTCGGGCAATGCTAGTTGAGTAAATGAAGGAGACCAAACAACTGCTCCAAGGGAATATGAGAGAAGTTACTACATCAATTGTTAAACTAGTGTTGAATGAAGACCAATACAAAGAAGGAAGCTACAGTATGGTTGTAAATTACGTTGAACCACGAAGGGCTAGGAGGAACAATACCGAAGAAGAGATTTACAGAAATAAATGCAAATATGAGGACTTTATGGCATCCCAACCACCATGTCTTTCTTAAAAACCAACACCAGTGACAGTTATGGATTGGATCTATGAAATGGAGATGACATTTGAAAGTTGCGACTGTAGCAACAAACGAAAGACAATCTTCGTAACCAGACAACTACAAAGTGAAGTGTTATGCTGGTGGAAGTAATTTGCTGACACTATACCAAAGGGAGAAATAAGGAAGATGTCATGTGAAGACTTCCTTGTACACTTAAAAAGGGAATACTGCTCAGAAAAAGACCTTTCGTAAGTAATCAAGGAATTTCAGAATCTGAAGAAAGGAAAGATGAGCGTTAGTGGGTACGCTGTAGCCTTTACTAAGAAAATGAAGTTAGTTTCTTACATAGTTCCTACTGAACTATCCAAGATAGAAATATTTGATAACGGACTATTAACGAATTTCGGTCCAATGGTGAAATTATCAACTACTTTGGAAACAGCCGTCCGAGTTGCCAAATCTATTGAAGATATGATCAAAGGAAGAACTATCGACCAAGCCGAAATCGGAGAGAAGAGAAAGTTTGAAGAATATTCAAGATCTGATAAGAAGAGTAGATTCTTGAAGTTTGACCCCAACGAAAAGAGCCCTGGGGGTAACATTGAAGCAAATTGTTGTGAAAAGTGCAAGAAGAAGCACTTTGGGAGATGCGACAGAGAAGTGACCTGCTTTAGCTGTGGAAGGACTGGTCACTATTCCAAAGATCGTACGTTCATTGACAGGATAGGTTATAGATGTGGAAATAAGGGGCATGTTTCGAAGGATTTCCTAAAGAAAAAGGAAGTTGCAAATCCAAATGTGCTGCCAAAGCCAAAGGCACGAGCATTTCAGATGACTCTCGGTGTTGTAAAGGAGGAAGAAGATGTCGCTTAAGGAAATTAATAAAAGGAAGCTACTTATCTAGAGTTCAAATTATGGAGAAGTCGTCCCATATAAATAGTATTATGTGATGTATCCTAATGTAAGAGGCATGGAGTATGGAGAAATTGAAAATTATTGTAATCGTTTTCAGAAGTTATAAATTTCCTAATTATGTTGTATTATTCAATGTGTTAAGTTGCTTTGTGATTTTTTCCTCATGTGATGACTTGGAAAACCGGGAGGCAAAACTTAGGATAAGTATGAGTAGGTGTGAAAGGTAGTAGAGGCCTATACTACTTGAACCACAAGACTCGCACTTGGATCAGGAAAATTCGCAAGGTTACCAAGGCGCTAATAGTTGAGTTTGTTTTGTTTGTTTCCGTCATTACCTTCGTTTCGGTGATGACTAGGAAGAATGATATTTGTTCCGACCCCAGTGGTCATAACGAATCAAGTCTGAATAAGATAAATCTGTGAAGTAAGTTACTCAGTTCATAGAACCATGTTCAATGTAGTATCCGACTTTAGACAAGAGATCTAAGGAAAATACAATTGAAGCGATCGATAGAAGTATCACAACCATCGTTAAGGCTGAGCAGCTAGTAGCTAGAAATGCTACCTGCTATGATATGGTTATACCACATTAGAACATGAAGGAATGTGTATTCGGTATTAGGTATTTGACTCAAATAGACATGAGTCTAACCATTGCATCATGCAATGGAAGGTCATTAGAGCGTGACCATTCGGTCTGCTACGGTTGCCGAAGTAAAGACCTTATCTTGGGCCGAGTCTACAACCCAAAATTAAGGAGCAGGAGTCTCCGATAAAGATCGAATTCATAACTCGAAGGTTAGGACTGAAGGTCCAACACAGAATAAATAGTGAATTCAAGTTTGAGCATCACTAGCAGCTTAAAATTCCAAGAGTTTGATACTCATTGGAAAGACATATGAGTTATGGTTATTGCTTAGGATGGAAAAGTCACTCAGGAAATCATTATCCAGCCCTGTTTTACTGATCATTCTGGGACGTAATCATCCTAAGGGGGAGATAATTGTAACCCCTGTGAATTCGGGCTAGACATTTAAGATATAACAGGTAATCTCAGCTAAAGAGGTAGTAGTAGTAATAACTATCTCGTGGATATAAAGAGTGCTTAAATACGACTTTGTATGAAGAAGTTATGCTTCTTCAAATTTTTGCGATCAAACCTACACGACTATGCGTGTCATGAAAACTGAATTGGAGTGTGGTTGCTTATTAGCCTAAGTAATCTAAACGAAAGTCATAGTAATTGTAAAAACGATACCGTGCATATAGAGAATGCCCAAATCTGACTTCATATGAGGAAGTTATAATTTTTCGAAGATTCAGCGCAACATTGTACGATACAGATCCCGAAAGTAAAATCGATCGATTGTTAGGAAAAACAATCTAAACGAGAATCGAAGATCTCGTGAATAAGAATCCATTGATATAAAGATAGTCAAGAACGGAATTCGTGTGAGAGAGTTATGATTTTTATACGAACTTTAACAGTCTATGCATGTTAAAAATATAACTTTAAAAAGAAAGTGAGAATTAGTCGATGGAGTCTAAATAAACGTTGTAGTACTCGTCGATAGCTATGTGTGGATACAAAGAACGTCGAAAGCGGAGCTCGTACAAGAAAGATATGAATTTTCGAAAAACTAAAAAATTTGAGCGTGCAGGTGCTTCTAGAAGGTGGCAACGTGGACCACAAAGATGTTGACATGTGTCACAAATCCAGAGGAACAATGCCGACTGATAGGTGCGACGCACCCCCTGTGATCCTATATATCAGCCAAAATTTATCATTTCTACTCACACCCTTCTCATATTCTCTCTGAAATATCTCTAATCTTTGGAGTCCGACTTTTCTGAACTACTAAGTACTTTAGCTAGGTTCAAGAGTAGCTAGGAACCCGACGAAAAAGAGCTACCAGGTCAGAGTTCTGCCTGTGCAATTTCCCGTTTTTTCCTAGAAATTTTTGTAAGTTAAGTTGCACTTACTATGCTTCAAGTGTAACTTATATTTATACTCATAGTCGATATTATGAATCTATGAATAAGATTTATTAGTAATTCCATGTCATAGTACTGATTAATCTACTTATATTAATGATGTCTAGGCTAGATTTAGTGAGGTGTTTAAAGTGTGATTTCTAAACAGTATACTATGTATACCAAATGGACCCTACCTCTGATATGATATTACCTGTTTATTCCTTATTTGATAGATCTTAATGTAGACATTGGTATCAATGAGAAATATAGACTATCATTATAGTCACAAGGAATATAAGACTAAGCCTTAGTGATATTTCTACCTAGGTCTTTTGAAAGGAAAAGCTAAGGCATTAGGCAAAGCGCTGCCCTAATAGCAAGTCATCCACTTTTAATAATTGAGTGCAAAGTTACTTTCAACTTACACATAGATATGAAGTATTTATCTTCTTCGATGCTATGTGTGCCTATTATCAATATTTACAACTTATGCTCAATAATTTGGCTTACTTGGTTAAATTATATTTTTTTATAAAGCATTAATCTATTTATTTTATCACACCTAAAGTATATTGGGTAGTGAAGGGTTATGGAAAGTAAAATATGATGTGAGGTTGTAGCCAACATTGGTACTGTTGCATTACTATGGATTAGTAATCCAGTAGGGTATAGAGGACGACCCCAGACTATTTTAGACAAGTCTGGTGAAACATGGACAAGCTTGCAACCTGTAGGTGTTTATAAGTCATACATGGGCATATTTACAATCTGTAGGTGTTAAGTAACCATACATGGATAGGTATTCGACCTGCAGATGTTAAACATACCATACACGGATAATGATGTTTGGATTTGATGAGAGATTCTAGGAGATATAGACCATTAGTATAATAAGATATTGTAAGGCCCGTAATGTCTATGTTTATGCTTATGTTTCTTATATCAGTTATGTCATCTTTAGTTTTTCATAATCGATGAAAAACATTTCTTCGGAAATACTTTTTACGGGACAAATTTCGCAATATAAAGAATACTTTGTTTAAAATAAGCATACAGAAAAGGTCTTTTCGGGCCGTAAAATTGGGGATATCACAGGTTGGATAATAGCATTCACATGGGTTGAAATACACCCTTAGGGTTGGACCCACTAACGTGTATGATATGTGGTATTCTGGGGAACTCACTAAGCTTTATGCTTACGATTTTATGTTTTAAATGTTTCAGGTACTTCTGGTGTAACATCCATAAATTTCATGCCAAATTTAAACTTTTCCAATCATAATTAAAACCCCAAAAGTATTTGTTTACAAATTGTTTTCAAAACATTATTCATCAGAGTGTCCCAAAACAGATCATAAGGATGAGGAGCGGTACGGTCACGCCTTTGCCTTGCCACGATCTCCTGAAGTACCTGAAACAAACAACTGAAAACTGTAAGCCCAAGGGCTTAGTGAGCTACCCCCAAAATACCAATACCACACTGAAATACCATATCCATAATAACCAATCAATCAATCCATCCATCAACATGCATACTGGGCCATCGGCCTGACTGGACCGCCCTACCGGGCCTACAGTCCAACTGAATCTATACTGAGCCTTCGGCATGACTGGACCGCCACGTGGGCCTATAGTTTTCCCGGACCGCTCATAGAGTGTGTTGGCCTTCAGCACAAAGCAGGACCGCCTCAACCCCAAGCAACAAGCAAATAACCATGTGCACATAACTAACATATACTGACATATACAACATCAAACATATCTACCTCACTGAGCACCAAACATAGCAATCCCTCATAACTAGAGCACTGACTTAGCAGGTCACTAACATATCAATCACTACGGATCATAAGAGCATAACATACTGTCTATCCTGACTCTGATCTAACAGATCATATCCACATGTAGCATATCATAACAATAACAACTAAAGGGTCGGCCTTGGTGCCGTAGACCCTATCGATATAGTGAGGACAACTCACCTTGCATATGCCGACTCGGAAGATAACTCCAACTCTCGTATCACTTGACACAGGCTCCACCACCTATGATCATAGTACAATATACTAATAAGTCCTTAACCTTATAAGGTACTCCATAACCCACCAGTCAACCCCTGGTCAAAGTCAAAGTCCTCAGTCAAGGTCAACAGTCCATGTTGACCCCAACTCGCCGAGTACCCTCGGCTACTCGCCGAGTTCCTTGAAGCATATTCCAACTCGCCGAGTCATCGGGGTGACTCGTCGAGTTCCTTCGATTCTCGATCAAACTTTAAGGCCACCCGTCGAGTTCCCTCCTTGCAACTCGACGGATACACATGCATACGTATCCTAGGGAAAACTCATCCGACTCGCCGAGTTGTTCATCAACTCGTCGAGTCTTATGGTAATCTTCATCGGACTCGCCGAGTTGTTCATCCAACTCGTCGAGTTCACAGCCATCTTCATGTGACTCGCCGAGTCAACCCTGCGACTCGCCGAGTCCATTCAGTCCTTTTTCCATACAGACTTGTTTTGAGCCATGCAGCGGCTCCAAATCACAGATCCAAGCTTCTAGGGCATGCTTATCACGTAAAGTTGCAAACTTTACGTGCATGCATGGCTATAAAGGCTCTAAATGCCTATTTTAAGTTCTTAATGGAGCTTCATGCTCAAGAGGGACCTCAATCATGACCAACACTGTAACTTTATGCTTCTAGAATCCAAGGAGGGTCCAGATCTGAAGTTACAACCTCAGATCTAGCCCATAGCTCATCTTTCCAACTTAACATCTCACCAAAAACCTTAAAACTCAACCAATAGAAGAGATTCACAAGGAAAAAGGCGATTTGGTTACCTCCAGAAGATGATAACTGAGATAAGTGTTGATTCCCACACTCTACTTGCTCCAATCTCCTTCTCATCCAAGCCTTCTCCCTCCAAAGATCCTCTTTTCAAGCTTCAAACACACAATGGGCACACACACACACGCGTATTAGGGTTTTAAGGAGCTCTCAAAGACTGCAAAGAGGCCAAAGGAGGCTGAGGCTCCTTTAAATAGAGGTGTAAACCCCGGGATTTAGGGTTTCATCTGCCAGCTCCTACTCGCCGAGTCCCAATATGGACTCGTCGAGTAGGTCACTTAACACGCGATCCCACCCCACTGCTACTCGACGAGTAGGTCAACCAACTCGTCGAGTAGAGCTTCACCCAATAAATCTTATTTAAACAATGCCTTTATTTATAAATATTCTTATCCCTTATCAAGTGCTAGGTTAACCACTTAGGTTATATCACTAGCCACTCTAGGAGCAATGCACTTAGTACTGAGAATGAGTATTCCTTGGTAGCTATTGACTTTAGATGTAAGGTTAGTAGCTAGATATACACTTAGGTTACAACTATGAAAAAGTGTTTCGATATCGACACGAATGATAATTGGAGCATCGCGTATGGAGGTAGATGAGTCGCCACTAAGTAATCATTTGGATACCATTGGTGGGCATTCTGGATTCGACTCACGAGGAGACACGGAGGTTTAACCCATACGTGAGACCTTATTACTACGTTACGATTTAGCTCTAGGTTGTTTCCACCTTGGGCTTAAAACTTAACATAGGATATCCCTTTGACCTCTATAAAAGGTCATAAACTACATTGACACCATAAAACGTTTTACTAACAATTTTTCTTGTCCTTTATCTTGGGGAAAAGACATCAGTACTCGCCTTGTACTCACCTTAGTATTTAGGTACGATCAGCTACACTAACATACTTATTCCTTATTTCTTAATCTTCCATCAAAAAGTTATTTCGTTTCATCGGTTTTATTTATCATCGATAAAATACTTTATAACCACTTCATACAACTTACTAGACCTTTCCTAACAATTTACGCCATATTCTCGCTAAAAATCTTTTGACAACTTGTTTTAACTTAACACTTTTCTTCAAAACTCAATTTAACCAATATTGTTTTTAATCTTGCTATTACAATCTCATTTCAAATCCATTTCAATGGATAGATGTGCTTTTGAGGGCACATAAACCATTTTAAACATTGCTTACCATTTTGACACGTCTTCGAAAAAGTAGAAACATTTTCTTTTATAATCGTGTTTAAACTCTTTGCTACAAAACATAGACCTATGACATTGAAGTTCATTTTATGTGTAAAAGCTTCATTGAATCTTCAAAACACTTTTGTTTGACATTTTTAACAGCTTTCTCATTTAGACATTGTAATTTACTTTAATGTGTTTTCTCGAAACCCAACATGATATTTATGCAAATTTCTACTTCAAACATGTTTATAAGACATCTCTAATACTTGTATTTCAAAACATACCTTATTTGTGTACTTTGCTTCAATATGGTTTTATAATCTATAAAGTTTTTAAAATTTATAGCATTTGAAAACTTAGTGTTCACTTTTAAATTTCCAGTGATACACTCTCAACAATGAATAATTATTCTTCTAAATATATTGAGTCTTTACCTTATCCATTTTAATCATTGTTGGACTTCAGTCTAAAAAGTCAAAATTGTCAGATTTTCAATTGCCATTTGTAGGGCTTCTTTTTTTTTCCCACAAATGGAGTTTAACTTAATAGATAACTTATGAATTTTTAGCAATCCTTAGCAAACACTTTAAAACTCCCACATGTCTATTTAATCATCAATATACATCAAATATTGAAGTTTGAAATATATCTCAACCTGGTTTTAAATCTACCTATAGATTGTTCTTATAATTTTAACAATAGCAATCATTGTCGCCGCTACCTTCCTTTTTCTTCCCCCCTAACTTGATTTCTCGCTCTCCTTCTGATTTTAGATCTCGCACGCCCATAATAGTAACATTATACCTTGTCTAACTTTGTTTCTGTCTATTTTGTTTCTCCTGGTATCATGTTCGTATACATAAAGACTAGAAGTCTACCCTTTCGTTTTGAGCGATTAATACGTGTATAGTCATGAGGCATACCTTTGATTTAGTCAACTTTGATATATTCAATTACGCCTTTTATCATATATATCTTGTTTTTATTTTAAAATCTACTATAAACAAGTGATCCTTATTTACATTTGCTCTTTCGTTCTAAATTCGGAAACTTGATTTAAAATGCAAGTTTCATTGTATTTTTCCTTATAATTAATACACAAGATGAATACCCGCGTTCTTATCATTTTTCTATATCTGGAAAAATATATGTGAAGGAGATGTTTTCTTATGTCTCTTCTTTTATATAAATACATCAAAAGTTTTGAATTTTACGATTATCTATTCTCTAAATGATTGTTTTTGTAGAAACACTAAACTAAGAATGCACTATTTTCAAAGATCGACATTTTTACACCTTTCTTAAAATAGCATTTTACTTTGCAATTTTCAGTGAGTTCCTAAACTCTCAAACTTGCTTCCATAAATATTCTGACTCCTCGTAAACTTGTATTTGTCTTGACTTAGACAATTAGTCAATTTTACAAAAAGCGTAATATCAATATTTCTATAAAAAAAATTCCCTTAATGACGACTTAAACATTTAACTTTAATTTATCATTTTATTATTTTACTAATTCGTTTGATCGCCACACATGTATCTTCATTATCTTGGAATTATTACACATTTTGATAATAGTGAGATTACTTATCATTTCTAATCACTCAAATTGTTATCTAGACAAGGTGATTTAATTTATCATAAACTTGCATCGCCTCCATTTGCGACAATGACTCTCTAAATATATATATTCTTCGAATATTGTTTTATTATGGTAAGAGTAACTGTGGTAGTAAATATTGCTTCGGAAATCCTCGATCGTTTCGTAACTTATTTTATAGACGACACTTAAATAGCCTTTACATTCGAGAGGTACCAAAACTTCGTTGCTTACCCTTAGTGCATATCTTTAGGAACTTACCTTCGATCGCTTCTTTTTCATTCGTGCTACCCCTTCTTATTTCAGATTATATATATTTTACATATTTAGTAGCCAACCCGGAAGTGAATAAATTGTTCTTAATCCCTTCTTTATTAGATGGCGAATTTACACTTAGTGCTAATTTAGAATGCGACTTAAGGATCAATGCGGATTTAACGCTCAGTGCAGTTGGTGCTTCAGCAAAACTTATACCGCTCTCTTAATTCAGATAATATCTAACTAGATGATCTTTTTAGACTAGATCGCCATGGTTGGATCATGATTCCATGAACCAAATTTTCCACAATCTAGACGATAGAACTCGAATTAGGGACGCACTGATTTGATTATAACTAAAGAAGTTGGGCCCTTCCCTTGAGGAATTCACCCAAAGTAATCAAAGAACTCTCAAAGTCACCACCTCTCCATCTACACAATTATGTTCGGCTAAGTTCTAATAGAATACGTCACAAATTGAATTTCGGGGCGAAATTCCTTCAACCGGGGGAGACTGTGACAACCGTCAAAATTCGAGTCGGTTCTAGATTTGAATAAACTTAGTTGCACGTATAGGCACGACACATACTAGACTTAGTAACTAGAAGTTAAGATATAGCCTATTAGAAACTTGGAAACAATTAGAAACAATGGATAATGTGCTTGGATTTGACATTGGTATGTGAATTCTACAACTACTTAACTGTAGTGACTATCCATATTCGGTTCACTCTTTGACTCGAACACCTTTTCATGAATCATATACACACATCATTCACTTGACCTATAAGTAGAAATTAGGTCAAAGTCTCATAGAAACTTAAGTCAAAGTTGAAGACAAGGACTAGTATACTTGATTCCTCAATTTCACTTGAATCTCGGAATCACTACATAGAATGCCAATAAACCGATAAAATAAGTTACAAACATTACTTATAACTATACAAGAGTTATAATAACATAAGATAATTTTAAGTCTCAAAAGTTCTATTGATTTTGATATCCCAAGGATTTACAAACTCTCAAAAACCCTAAATGCCCTAATAACCTAAATTTATAAACTTTAACCTTAAAAATTCTATAAAAATAATTATGAACCTTATAATATTATGTTATAATAATTAAAATTATGAAAATGCATTCAAGGAAAATAAAATTTAATACATTATCATTTACCCTAAATTTATAAGTCAAAAATCAAGGTTTCATGAGCAAAAACTTGGTTAGGGTGTATATTTTATAAAAAGTTTGATATTTTTATAAAAGAATTGCATTTTTTTATAAAAATAAAAGAGAGGGAGGGCATTTTACACTCAAAACCGTCCACCCTCTTCCCAAGACACTTCCCCTCTTCCCAAAACACATAATCACTCATTCTCTCTCACACTCCATCTCCTTCACTTCTCTCTCTCTACATTCTCTCTCACACTCCACCAATTACCACACTCAAACTCTCTCTTTCTCTCTCTAATACCACAAAATTCTCCAGCCAAGAACATCTCTTAACCTTCAAATCTTCATCTTCTAGGGTTGTTCTTCATGGTAATCACGAAAATCCTTCAATCTCCTTCACTTTTCTTTCTAGTTTTAAAGGTTTTTCTTGCACTTGTCCTTCTTCTACACCATTCTTTGTGAACATTCATGATAATAGCCATGAATTTCGAGTTTGATGATGATGGTGGTAGGGTTTCACCCAAGAACAACATGCATGTTGTTTGATGGTGAAATCCAAGGACCAAAACCTATGTCAAACCCTAAAATACGGATTTTTATAAGTTTTAGAGGTTCATCTACCTTATGCATTCAAGTTTTTCCTTGAAAAACATCACTATGAACAAAATATATCCATGCATGGTCTTCAAACCGTGATGCATGTAATGAACATCAAGTTAAAGAGCTTGATGATCAAAGTACATTGTTAATAGTGCATGTAAATGATTTTATTCATAAAAAAATCTAAAAATCCTTTTCTAATCAAAACAAAATTTTCTCAGAATCCCAGTAAGATAATGAGAGGATCTGGAAAATACCAAGAGTTTTTATCATTTCCTTGATTTACTAAAATTGTTACAAGAAAACAAGGCCATAAATCATAAAAAATACTTTCTGAGGTCTATAAATTCTAGGTAAATTCGTGGATGACCCCTATGCTAAATAATGACTTCTCATTAAGTTTCATCGATTTTTGTTACTGTTTAGTGTGGTTTTAAATTTTCTTTTTGTTTAGTCCCAATAAATCATAAAACCACTTTAGAAAATGTGCAAATGATATATAACAATTTTTGCAGTTGCTACCAGAGGTATAAGACTCAGAAAAATATTTTCAGAATTTTTCATAATGCATTCCTATTTTTCCCCGATTTTTGTATTTATAATGGCCTAAAAATAGAAAAAATAGTTCTGCTCATCCAAAATTCATGAAAATTTACCAGAACACCTTGTAGTACATTTGGATGCTACATACAAATTTTGATGATTTTTCTATTCTGTATACTATTTTTCTTCTATTTTCTAAGATTAAATACACTTAAATACACAAAATCGGATTCCAGTAGATAAAAACCACCTTTGGGATTTTTCCCATATTATTTACACTGTAAATGAACTTTACAAAAATTTTGGTAATTTACTTTAACTGTTTAATAATTATTCTCCAATTAATGATTATTTAAGAGGATAAAACAAAGAAAAATAGAAAGACTAATTGAAAAATATCTTTTATATTTTTCACAGCTTCTACATGTATAATAACAGTGTTACAAAAATTTTGGGCAATTTTGGAAACTGTTTTCTATTTATTTCGGTTTTTATTCAAATAAATGCTCAAAAATCATAAATTTGGGTTAAATAGTTTGGAAATCCATTTTTATATTTTTCCCAGCTTAAGTATGTTTAATAACAGCATTACAAAAAGTTTGGGGTATTTTCTTATCTGATTGCTATTTTTCATGAATTTTTATCTATTTAGAGAATTAAATAAAAGAAAAATGGTTGTACATATCTATAATCCATGAAAATTTATCTGGAAGTCTTTTAATACTGTTGGAACCAAAATCCGAAGTTTTGTAATTTTTACTAACTGTTTAGTATTTATCCATGATTTTATGGTTATTCAAGAAACTAAAATGGTGAAAAATAGTTAGACAAATCAAAAATTCAAGAAAATTTAACTTAAGGTCTTTGACTTCAATTAAAACTGAAATGCAAAGTTTGGGAAATTTTAGAACTAAATTGATTTAGTTTTTGAATATTTAACCATTGGAACGCCTCTTAAAATGTTAAATATTAGCATTTCAATAATGAGAATTTTCCACTTAAATTGTTATATAACAATTGATTCATTGAAATTTAATTTTCACAGAAAAATGTTTGTAACTTATCAATATTAAATTTTGACACATTATTGGCATAATTCTATTGTAGTAGTAAGTATACTAGTATTAGATTTCAATTAGAGACTCATTAGTGTGTAACATCGTTGTAGGAAAACGATAGTGGTACGAGTGGAGCGTAGATCAAGGCACCATTTGCATCATCTCAATGCATTGTGAGTATTCACGCACTCCCTTATTTTCGGTTTTTATGTTTTGGGGTGGAAAAGCATGTCCGAAAAGCTATTTATTATTCATTGTATTTAAAAGTGAATTGTATCAAACTTGATTGCTAAATTGTGCTATATTATGCTATGTATGTTTATGCATCTTGAAACATGAGGCCTTATCGTCTTAAGTCCCTTCCCTTATACTTTACTCCAACCATTAACTCTTTGAGCCAATGGTCATTATGGATAGCGCTATTAGGAATTGACAACTCCTCACTCGCCCGATTGCTTGAGTGCATGATACCATATAATCTATGGAACGATAAGCATAGATCTTGATAGGGCATCAGTCATAGGCTTGGTTGGGAACTCATTGTTTACTCATACACATACAAACTTGTTACTTATTATAGCAACACACTTGTTTATTAATTATAGCAATGAACTTTGTCTCTCATTACAACAACAAACTTTTATTACTGAAAACTTATATACATGTTTTAGCAATGAAATTGTTTGCTCCTTGTAGCAACGAAATTGATTGCTCATTTTAGCAATGAAACTTGTTTACTCGTTTGAGTAACGAACTTTATCTTCCATGAGAATATGAATGTTGCATCTTATTTGGGCAACATACTTTATCTCTCATGATGACAAAGAACTTTGTTTTTTTTTACAAACTTATTTACTCATTTTAACAATATACTTTTATTATTGGAAACTTTTATCAAAACTTTGATTTCAATTCATGGAACCAATATTATTTTGTTTATCTGTGAGTACTCACCAACTATTTTTATAGTTGACGCTCGTTTTACATGCTTTTTCAGGAATCATCGAGTAAGTGGCACTTAGGGACACATCACTTTTAGGAGCATTCACATGTGTTGTACTTCAATTTACATTGTAATTTCTTTTAAAAGTTGTTCAAACCCATTGTAAATTTGTAATGATTTTTAATACTATGGTTGGTGTTGCCTTTTAACTTTTGCTATGAAACCCTTTATACTGCCACGCCTCGTGTTTCCGCTTTAGCGGGGTGTGACACGAACTCTCCCGTATGGCCAAGAAATGGGCACTCTTGGTCAACCGATCCACGATGACCCATATAACATCAAGCCCCTTCGCCGTCCTCGGCAACTTCGTAATGAAGTCCATCGTGATCTGCTCCCATTTCCACATGGGAATCTCCAGAGGCTGCAGCTTACCATGCGGCCTCTGATGCTCGACCTTGACCATCCTACAGGTCAAGCACCTCTCAACATACCCAGCGATTTCTCGCTTCATGCACGGCCACCAGTAGCTCAAACTCAGATCCCGGTACATCTTGGTGGCCCCCGGGTGTATAGAAAAGTGAGACTTATAAGCCTCCTCCATCACTGTCTGCCGGATCCCTCCGGACATCGGAACCCAAACCCGACCGTGCCGGGTCAATAATCTGCGGCCATCCTGAACAAATCGGGCGCTCTCGCCCTTAATCCGCTCCATCTTCCAGTTCTCTGGTCTCATGCCCTCGACCTGAGCATCCCTAATCAAGCTCACAAGTGGGGAATCCACCGCTATCCTCATACACCTTACCGGGGTTGAAGACCCAGCTGACTTGTGGCTCAAAGCGTCCGCAACCACATTCACTTTACCAGGATGGTAAAGGATCTCACAATCATAGTCCTTGACTACGTCTATCCACCTGCGCTGTCTTATGTTCAGGTTCGGATGATCCATGATGTGCCTCAAACTCTTGTGATCCGTGTATATAGTACACCGGACCCCGTACAGATAATGCCTCCAAATCTTGAGAGCGAAAACCACCGCTCCCAACTCAAGATCGTGCGTAGGGTATCTCGTCTCATGCGGCTTCAGCTGCCGCGATGCATAGGCTATTACCCGTCCCCTCTGCATGAGGACCGCCCCCAGACCTGTGATGGATGCATCACAAAATACCACAAAATCCTCGACTCCCTCGGGGAGCGTCAACACTGGCGCCTCACACAAACATCGTCGGAGGGTCTCAAACGCCCTCTGCTGCTCAGGGCCCCACCGAAAATCCACCCCCTTCCTTGTAAGACAAGTGAGGGGTACTGCAATCTTGGAGAAGTCTCGAATAAATCTCCGGTAGTACCTTGCTAAACCCAAGAAACTCCTGATGTCTGAGGGAGACTTCGGAGTCTCCCACTGCATAACCGCCTCCACCTTGGCCGGATCAACCAAAATCCCCTCCTGGTTAACAAGATGTCCGAGGAACTGGACCTCTCGTAACCAAAACTCATACTTCGAGAACTTGGCATACAGCCGTTCTCGCCGCAGAACCTCCAGTAGCTCCCTGAGATGCTCCTCGTGCTGCTCTCGGGTCTTGGAATACACCAAGATATCATCTATGAACACAATGACCGAGCGATCGAGCATCGGTCTGCAGACTCGGTTCATCAGATCCATGAACACTGCTGGCGCGTTGGTGAGTCCAAACGGCATCACCACGAACTCGTAATGACCATAACGAGCCCGAAACGCGGTCTTCTCCACGTCTTCCTCCCTCACCCTGACCTGGTGGTATCCTGATCTCAAATCAATCTTGGAAAACCAAGATGCACCCTGCAGCTGATCGAAAAGATCGTCTATCCTCGAGAGCGGATAACGGTTCTTCACCGTTAACTTGTTCAGCTCCCTATAGTCAATGCACATCCTGTGCGAACCGTCCTTCTTCCTGACGAAAAGGATCGCTGCTCCCCAGGGTGAACTACTCGGACGAATAAACTGCTTACCCAGCAGCTCCTGCAACTGAGATGATAGCTCCTGCATCTCAGGCGGTGCCAAACGGTACGACGCCTTGGCGATAGGGGCCGCACCTGGCACTAGATCAATCCTGAACTCAACCTGCCTCACCGGAGGCACTCCGGGTAACTCCTCCGGAAACACATCAGCAAACTCTCTAACCACCGGGACCTCTGAAACTGAGAGCTGCTCTCTAACCCGCGTATCTACCACATACGCCAAATAACCGGCACACCCGTGCTGAATATACTGTCGAGCCCTGGCTGCCGAACAAAACCCTGATCCCGACCTGGTGCCCTCACCATATACTACCAGTTCTCCCCCACTTGGGGTTCGAACCACCACCCGCTGTCCCTCATAGTTGATCATGGCGCCAAAACGGCTAAGCCAATCCATCCCTACAATCACACATACATCCCCCATGGGGATAGGAATCAAATCTATCGGGAAGGACACCCCGAAAATCTCCAACTCGCATCCCCGGTAGACCGAAGAAGCAGAAACCCCGTGCTCGTTGGCGATCGAAACTCGCAACGGACACTCAAGATCATCTATCGGCACACTAAACCCTCTACTGAAAGTCTGAGATACGAACGACCAACTCGCCCCCGAGTCAAATAAAACCAAAGCAGGTAAAGAATTTACTAGAAACGTACCTAATCACAGGTACAATCCATAAGCATAACACAAATACAATAATTGAGGCAGAGAATAGAAACGTACCAGCAACCACATCCGGTGCTGCCTTGGCCTCCTCGGCCGTGAGCTGGAAGGCGCGACCCTGAGCCTTCGGAGGCTCCACCTTGACTGGCCTCCCATCTCCAATCCTCACAGTAGCTGGCGCGAAACCCTGCGCCGACTTGGCGGCGAGCTGCGGACAGTTGGTCTTCACATGACCAACCTGATGACAATGGTAACAAATCCTCATATCTGCGGAAGGGGCGGACTGACGGCAGTCCCTGGTATAGTGCCCCTCCTTGCCACATTTGTGGCACCCACCACCTGCTCTACAAACTCCCGAATGAACCCTGCCACACTTTCCACAAGTGCGGCTCTGCTGACCCCCAGACCGTGTATCAACGGTCTTAGACCGCTTAGGCACCGGCTGAGACTGTGCCGGTGCCTGACGCTGCTCCTTCATCTGCAACTCTATCTCCAACTCACGCCGTCTCGTGGCTTCCTATAGATCCAGGAGGGTATCACAACGCTGTGTAGCCACAAACTGCCGTATATCCGTCTTGAGCATACTCAGATAACGAGTCATCTGAGACCGCTCTGACGCAAACTCCGGGCAAAACATAGCCCTCTCAGTGAACATCTGGGTAATCTCCATCACAGACTCCCCATCCTGCCTCAACGTCAAAAACTCCTGAGCAAGCCGCTCTCGTTCCACGCGCGGAACGTAGCGGGTGCGAAACATATCCCGGAATTGCTCCCAAGTAATAGCAGCCCGCTGATCATCAGAATATGAACCTGTCGTCAATCTCCACCAGTCCTTTGCCCCGAGCCTAAGCAGGTTCAGAGCACACCTGACCTTCTGGTCAGCAGGACATGAGCACGTGAAGAAACAGCTCTCCACGTCAGACAACCACCGCATAGATCTGATCGCATCCTGTGTACCATCAAATGTCGGGGGCTTCGTATTATCGAAGTCCCGGTACTGGAAAGCCCTGTCGGCTCCTCCTCCAACCCCTGCCGCAGTTACAGCCGAATTGGCTGCAGCGGCTGCTGTCTCTGCCAGAGCTGCATATCGCTCATCAAAATACTCAACCATCGCGGTCTTGATCGACCCAAACATCTCTGGTAGCTGCGCTCGGAAAGCCGCAGCGACCTCATCGTGCAGAATCTCCCGGATCCTGGCATCCAGCTCCTCAGTCCCTATCTGAACCACGGGCTCAGGTGCTACCGGCACCTCTGACCCTCCGTCTCCCGACCCTGACCCTGATCCGGATCCCGATCCTGATCCGGTCCCAGCAGCAAAATGTCTCGTCACCACCATACTAAAAGGTACGCTCAAGACATCAGATAAACAACATAATATCGGGAGACCAAAACCCACAAATCCTAGGGGTTGTGACTTCCTTGCTACGCGTATGGGTCCTGTGCTTCCAGTAGTACGGGCCTATACTACCTTCCACACCTACCCATATTTGTCTCAAGTATCACCACAATGCCCTAATACTATACTCAACATAATGTGCGCTCAACCCTCACTACTAGGGGACATCGCCTATCTCACAACTGATCCCACAGCTCTGCACAACTCACACCACCATGGAACTTCCATCAGCCCCTGCAGCGCTAGTGTATGCTAGACGCACATAACGCTGGACCCGATAGACTTTCGAATATCCAATCCTACCCTAAGGTCGAATCAGACATTCTCAGGCTATAAGATCTTGACTATACACAGCCGTGATGTATACACTAAACATCTACAGTTATGATGTCAATTCCATCTACAAGAGACCCTAGGCTAATGGGCATCATATAATCAGGCAAGTCTATCATGCGATTCCTGAAGATCCCTAGCCTAGCACTAGCATGCTGTTCTAACATATCAAAATATCAAATAACTATATGGTATTTTGGGGTTTACTTACAGGCTTCGGCTGATCGTACTCTCTGCATCCTCCATCCTTTACTTTGAAAACCATTTTAAAAATTTTACTTTCCGAAAATCTCTTTGATTTGAGACTGGATTCACACGAGTGTTCCTCCAATTCGCTCAAACCAAGGCTCTGATACCAACTTGTAACATCCATAAATTTCATGCCAAATTTAAACTTTTCCAATCATAATTAAAACCCCAAAAGTATTTGTATTGTTTTCAAAACATTATTCATCAGAGTGTCCCAAAACAGATCATAAGGATGAGGAGCAGTACGGTCACGCCTTTGCCTTGCCACAATCTCCTGAAGTACCTGAAACAAACAACTGAAAACTGTAAGCCCAAGGGCTTAGTGAGCTACCCCCAAAATACGAATACCACACTAAAATACCATATCCGTAATAACCAATCAATCAATCCATCCATCAACATGCATACTGGGCCATCGGCCTGACTGGACCGCCCTACCGGGCCTACAGTCCAACTGAATCTATACTGAGCCTTCGGCATGACTGGACCGCCACGTGGGCCTACAGTCTTCCCGGACCGCTCATAGAGTGTCTTGGCCTTCAGCACAAAGCAGGACCGCCTCAACCCCAAGCAACAAGCAAATAACCATGTGCACATAACTAACATATACTGACATATACAACATCAAACATATCTACCTCACTGAGCACCAAACATAGCAATCCCTCATAACTAGAGCACTGACCTAGCAGGTCACTAACATATCAATCCCTACGGATAATAAGAGCATAACATACTGTCTATCCTGACTCTGATCTAACAGATCATATCCACATGTAGCATATCATAACAATAACAACTAAAGGGACGACCTTGGTGCCGTAGACCCTATCGATATAGTGAGGACAACTCACCTTGCAGATGCCGACTCGGAAGATAACTCCAACTCTCGTATCACTTGACACATGCTCCACCACCTATGATCATAGTACAATATACTCATAAGTCCTTAACCTTATAAGGTACTCCATAACCCACCAGTCAACCCCTGGTCAAAGTCAAAGTCCTCAGTCAAGGTCAACAGTCCATGTTGACCCCAACTCGCCGAGTACCCTCGGCTACTCGCCGAGTTCCTTGAAGCACATTCCAACTCGCCGAGTCATCGGGGTGACTCGTCGAGTTCCTTCGATTCTCGATCAAACTTTAAGGCCACCCGTCGAGTTCCCTCCTTGCAACTCGACGGATACACACGCATACGTATCCTAGGGAAAACTCATCCGACTCGCCGAGTTGTTCATCAACTCGTCGAGTCTTATGGTAATCTTCATCGGACTCGCCGAGTTGTTCATCCAACTCGTCGAGTTCACGGCCATCTTCATGTGACTCGCCGAGTCAACCCTGCGACTCGCCGAGTCCATTCAGTGAAGAAGACCCACACATTCCGACACTTATTCCCATTCAAGTAGATGAGGCTAAAGAAGCCTATGGTGGTGAATCAGTCATGGCTGAAAAAACTGGAAACCGAATAAATCGTAAACTAAGAACTATGAACCAGACCGAATACCACTAACCGGTTCCGGTTCAGTTCGGTTAGAAAGCTCACCCCTAATGCCAAGTCAGCAAACACCGCCATGTCAAGGATTATTCCAAATATACATGCCAAGTTAACAAAAACCACCATGTAAGAGGTAATCTATTGATAACCTCTAAAAATAAAAAATGAAATGTTTTCTCGAAATTAATGGCAAAAAAAGTTAAATAAATTCGAAATTAAGGTTTAAAATTTTGGATAAAACATTTGTTTTATGAGATCTAGGTGCTATTTTTTTTTTGTAAAAAACCTCTTTAGACCTGTTATCGTTACGTGATGCAGCACATGCGCAACACATTTCATCTCGCAACTGTTTGTTTTTTAGAAGTCTTCGGAGTAAAAAACCTCTGCGCGTGTTTTGTTTGGGACAACACTTGTATTGTGTGTTTGGGACAACACTTGTATTGTCTCTTCCAACATCTTCTTTTTTTTTCTTGTTGAAATTTTGATTAATGTTGATTATATGTTGCTGAAATCTTGCTGAATTTTTGTTTCACATTTTTTTAGTTCTTTTTTGGTTTATTCTTGCTGATTATTTTTTTCGTTTTTTTATACTGAATAATGATAATTTCTTGCTGAAATATCATTATTTTTTTTTGTTGAAATATCATTATTTTTTGCTGAAATATTATAAAATCTTGCTGAAATCTTATACATTATTAAATTTTCGGTATTAAAAAACTATTTTTGATATATAAAATCAATTTATTTTAATTTTTCAATATTTACAGCAGTATGCAAATGTTAAAAAATAAATAAGCTTTGCTGCTTTGGTCCACCTCTTTTATGGAGAAGAACAAGAGCATCTCATTCTTTCAAATTTATTGAACCAAAAGTATGAAAGTACAGGGGAAAATTTGCAACTACACAAACTTGTGTTTGTAATTTGTGTTGACCGGAGACTGCCTCAATTTACTTCTGTTTACCATCATCGGAGACTTGCTTCCATAGAAGAAAGTGCCCCCAGAAAGAAATCTAAAATCCTAATTTTCAACTGAAAGCCTTAGATCTGGTCTGATTAAAGTCTATGCGTGTTCTCAACTTGTGATTTGGAGCATCCCGTTGATCGGTTTAAGAGATGCCGGTGGCTGCTTCCGCCATCTACTTTTTAAATCTCCGTGGCGATGTGCTCATCAATCGTCTCTACCGTGATGACGTTGGGTTAGCTCTCTCTCTCTCTCTCTCTCTCTCTCTGTGTGTGTGTGTGTGTATCTGTGTACATATTTGATTGTTTAGGCTATGCAAATATGATCATTTCCTGTGGTAAAGGAACAATCTGTCGGATCGATGAAGGGAACCAATGTGTTTGTGTGTGTGTATCTGTGTACATATTTGATTGTTTAGGCTATGCAAATATGATCATTTCCTGTGGTAAAGGAACAATCTGTCGGATCGATGAAGGGAACCAATTTTTTAGAATCTCTGTTAATCTTAGTGTCAATATGCAAGCGTAGCAGTTGTTATACACTGATTCGTGTTTTGCCATTGTATGCTTGATGATCAACTGGATGATTTGTAGTATATTGAAAGGGTAACTTACATGGAGTTGAAGAGAGACTGTAGTCTGTACAAAACATATAAACATATGGTGATTTAGGGTTCCAGTTCTTTTGTTTTTGCATATGGTATCTGTGGATAATGCTTTTGATCCTCAGTTACTAGTCTCTTCCCAGATGCCAACTAGGCCTTGTGCATATAAGACATGAACCTAACTTCTAGTTGCAAGGCAAGTCTTATTATATTACATGATTACATTCAAACCCTTTAAGATTTCGACTTTGAGACCAATCATTAATGATCAAATTGGCAATTGAGAGCTACAGCTGATATTGAGAAGCGTCTTATTAATATTATTTCTGCCCCCTAAAGTTCATTACTTCATATTCACCTATCTTGTGTCTCCCCAACTTCTCCACTCAGCAGAAATCCTTTTGAAAATAATATGCTTGATGTTTTGAAGTTCAAATGGGCCTTCTTTATGTGACACAAGCAGTATATTATGTATCGGAAATATGTATATGGTACCTGTATCAGTACAAATGAGAGGAAAAAGCTGCTTTTAAAAGCACTCTTGGAGGGTATTTAGAAAAATGTTGGTTGATATTTGTTTTTTGTATTGGTGATTAGTAATATGGCTTAGAGACGATTTATGATAGTATTTAACTAGGTATTTTGTAGTGGTGATTTCCTATCAAAATTGATAAGATTCAGTAATCCTCCATGCTCATTTTATGGTTGAATACTTAGATTGTGAGTTTGTAACCATAGATCTCCACACATCAATTTGCAACTTGATTTGAGGTCATGGCTCATGAAAGTTATGTGAAGCAACAAAGCTAGGGTTTATTGGAGTAAGATAAATATGTGTTTATACTTTATATATTCGTTTCATTTAATTTCTATTGAATTTTGAAATTACCTAATCCAGAGGAATGTACATTTTTTGAAGCAAGATGTCCTCTATACATTTACACACATATAAATAGCATATAGTGAAGTACTTCTCACTTTATAGGTTCAACGTGTTTGCTTTCATCATGAATTATTCATGATTCAACTTTATAGCTGTTTGTCTATATTCTACATGTGTGAAGCCATAGAAATTGACTTTGAAGTAGAAAACTCTTTTAATGCAATCTTTGTAAACAGATAATGTAAACACCTGTTTTAAGCATGGCGTATGAGAGCTTTCTAGTAACTGATTTAGTATTAAACAAAACATATTTGTAATCCATTATGGAATATGACAAAAGAATGCAATGAATATGAATATGATAATGGAACAAGAAGGTAACAGAGTAGTAAGTAGTCATCAGTATTGAATTAAAATAATAAAAGTAAATGGTATATTTATTTTGTGATGTTTTAGGGGAAATATGGTGGATGCGTTTAGAATGCACATAATGCAAACAAAGGAACTAGGGACTTGTCCTGTGAGGCAGATTGGAGGTTGCTCTTTCTTCTATATGAGAATTAGCAATGTCTACATTGTCATTGTTGTCAGTAGCAATGCCAATGTAGCATGTGCTTTCAAGTTTGTTGTTGAGGTAATGACAATGCAAAATCTTATCAAATATCAATCATACTTTTGTTTTTTTGTTCACTTCATCATATTATTGTATAATAAGGCTATTTTGGTCTTATAATAAAAAAAGGAACTTGTAGGAATGATGGAATACTAAACCAAAGATTAACTTAAAGCTTTTTCTAAACCCTCTTTAAGTGTGCTTTGGTTTAGTAATTTGCATCTTTTTTGCTTCTATTTAACATAGAATAGTAGACCATGGCATGTAATGATTCATTTTTTTATATAGACTTTTAGACTTGCATTCTTTTAACTTTTTGTTTTTTCTGCAAATGCAGGCAGTTTCTTTATTCAAATCTTACTTTGGGGGTGCTTTTGATGAGGATGCTATCCGCAATAACTTTGTTTTGATATATGAGTTGTTGGATGGTATAATTCTCAACACCTTTCTTCAAGTTATTTTTTTTACTTCTTTAGTAATGTTTACAATTTTCAAGAGATTCTGAAGAAGTTGTACAAAAATATCTGAATTCGAAAATCCATTCAGAAATTATCTGAATTTTCGGATATAGATTTTCATTTTCCTAATTTTCGGAGATTCGTATGATCAGAAAATTCAAAGTATCTATTTTCTATTTTTCGATTATTTTGCAATTACAATTGGAGACACTAAATGAAGGCAAATTTGTAATGTTTATTTTATTTTATTTTAACATACTGTTAAAGTATAAATTAAATAAACTGGCTCAGATGTGATAACTTATAATCCCCAATAAACATATATACAATATAGTGGACATTTGTAGGTTGAAATTTTGGTGTTTAGTAATTATTCAAAATTTTAGATATCTGAATTTTAACATTAACTTATGTGCTTCACAAAGCGAGTTATTTTTACAAATTTATTGTAGGATTGGATTATATTTGCCAATTATTTATATCTACATCTGAAACATGCAGAAATTATGGACTTTGGTTATCCACAGAATCTTTCCCCTGAAATATTGAAGCTTTACATTACTCAGGAAGGTGTAAGGTCACCATTTTCATCCAAGGTTAGATTCGACCTTTTATATATTGTATTTTCTTTTTGATAAATATCATTTGTATATATATCTTAACTTGTTTATTGTTATATTATTAAACTTTAATAGCCTACAGATAAGCCTGTTCCCAATGCTACTTTACAAGTAACTGGTGCTGTTGGCTGGCGTAGGGAGGGTCTTTCTTATAAAAAGAATGAGGTCAACATATTTTATTTTATTTTATATTTTTCTTTATTTAAAACCCATATATTTAAATGCTCATTTTTTGCTAGTTTTTTTGTTGCAGGTGTTTCTTGACATTGTGGAAAGTGTAAATCTTCTTATGTCTTCAAAAGGTACATTTTGTATCTTTCTGATGTTTATAATTATTGTAATTTTATTTGTATCCTACAAATGTTTAGTGTTCCATTTGTAAGTTTCTAATTTAAATAAAAGCAAATTATAAATTTGGTCCCTGTACTTAACTCAAAATCGTAAGTTTGGTCCAATTCTTAAAAGAAATAACATTGTACCAAATTGGCAGTTTTGAGTGAAGTGCAAGGACTAAATCAGAAACAAAATGCAAACTTAAGGATGATTTCAGTAATATTTCAATAAATGTCTATTCTAAGTTTTTATAGTCATATATTATTAATCCCTAAAAAATAATTCATTGGTGTAGGTAGTGTACTACGTTGTGATGTAACTGGAAAAGTACTTATGAAGTGTTTCCTTTCGGGAATGCCTGATTTGAAGTTGGGGTTAAATGACAAAATTGGCCTTGAGAAAGAATCTCAACTTAAGTCACGCCCTACTAAGAGGTAATATTTCAAGAAATAGCAACATACTTTCATATTCTTGTTTATTATGGCATCCTACTTTTTTTTATTACAACATTGTACTTTAAAAAATCTTACAATTTCATCTAAATACAAAGCAATTTTCACTGCTATAATTGGATACCATTTTCTAACTATAATGTCTTAATAAAAATAAAAATGAAAGTACAATGATATAATTAGGTAGGTTTTTCCAACTACAATGCCTTAATAAGAAAAAAATTTGAAAATACAATGTTGTAATAATAGAAAATAAAGTTTGATTCTATAAGAAACAAATGAATGGAAGTGTACATATATAAATTTGTAATTTATCTCTACATATTATTTATCAATACACATCGTATAAAAGGTCATACATAATTCCAACAATTTTTTTCACCCTAAAAGAAATATCATTATATTAGTTTCTTTTGAGTAAGTCTCCAGTTTTGGGTTAATTTTTTTTTTCAGAAAGTAAAAAAAATAAAAAAAATTTAGGATTAAAAGGTGGGATAGTACTATAGTAATTTTTGTTTTCCCTTACAGAATTCGTTTTGTTGCATCTATTTTTAAATTAATATCAAACACATATCTCATTGCTCGTTTTTCACGTTTTAATATAAATTTAAATGTTCTAGAATGCAATTTGGTTTATAATGACACAATATTAAAATAAAAGCTTTTCTTCTAATGAAAAAATGTTTTGTTATGCGAGTGCTTTTTCAAACAATAAATTATAAAAAATGACATTTATATTATGATATGCTTTTAAAAAGCATTGCTATATTCAATCCAACTTTTTTTAGAATGTGACTTCTCTCATGATATTTAATGTGTTTTATAAATTATTTTTAAAGCATGACTGAAAATTTTGTCTTGTTTTTTTTTTTTTGAAATGTATGACTAAGTGTATATTTTTTCTTGAAGAAAATTAATTAATCATTATTTAAAATCATCGTATTATAAAAAGAAAGCACTTTTTAACTTTATAATTGAATTTATGCGCAGTGGCAAAAGTATTGAGCTGGATGATGTTACTTTCCATCAATGCGTAAACTTAACCAGGTTTAATTCAGAAAAGACAGTCAGCTTTGTCCCCCCTGATGGCGAGTTTGAACTCATGAAGTAATTATTTCTTTTTCTTTTCATTTTTCATTTTTTTTTTCTTTTATTAATCCAGAAAAAGATTATTTATTACAGGTATCGTATCACGGAGGGTGTAACACTTCCATTCAGGGTACTACCCACGATCAAAGAATTGGGAAGGACACGCATGGAAGTAAATGTTAAGGTTTGAAAAAAAAAAAAAAAAAATTAAATCTAGTACAATAAGATAAGGAATTTTAGACATTTTTTTTAATTTAAATTTCAGGTGAAGAGTGTTTTTGGTGCAAAAATGTTTGCACTTGGAGTTGTAATTAAGATTCCAGTACCGAAACAAACAGCAAAAACAAGTTTTCAAGTGACATCAGGACGTGCAAAGTACAATGCTTCTATTGACTGCTTGGTGTGGAAGTCAGTATCTAAAATCTAAATACCTTTTTTTTTTTTTTATTCGATTAAATAATTTTTTTTTTATCGTATGCATTTATATTTTTATTAAAATTAAAATTTACAGGATAAGAAAATTTCCTGGACAAACTGAGCCAACTTTGAGTGCAGAAGTGGAGTTGATTTCCACAATTGCGGAAAAGAAGTCATGGACTAGACCACCAATTCAGATGGAGTTTCAGGTAATTTTTTATTTACATAAATTATATTTTAAATTCAACCTCATATTTTTCTACTAAACCCAAAACCCTAAAAAGATATGTATACACACACACACACATGTTTTCTTTGATTTCTAAAAGACATGTATAGGCTTGTAATCAGTCTTGTTATTTTATAACATTTTTATTAAACTATGTGTCAAAGTAAAACATGTTTCGGGATATATTAATTTTTTGTTTTTGTATAAAGCTGCTTTTTATTTTTCTTCTGGTTTTTCAGGTTCCTATGTTCACTGCATCTGGTCTACGTGTCAGATTTTTGAAGGTACATCTTATCATGCTCCATGTTTATTGTGGACCCCACAGTTGGTATTTTCAAAGGCTTTGAGTCTCAAACTATCAATGTGGATTGTGGACAAGGGTTTCTAGAAGAGATAACCCTGAACCCTAAACCTTAAAGTATCTGTACTGTATATCGTGTCATTTTATTTTCTTTTTTTCTCAGGTATGGGAGAAGAGTGGCTATAATACGGTTGAGTGGGTTAGATATATTACGAAAGCCGGTTCATATGAAATCAGATGCTAGACACAAGGGATGTGATACTATATTTTGTTTAAATTTGTGTTTGGGATTAAAAAGTGAATATTTGATTTGAAATTTGTTTTGTAAAGGAGTATTATTCTCCATTAGGAAATATTGAGCCATTCTATGCAAATTCATGTTCTTATGCTATATTTCACACCCCAAGTATGTGCCATTTTCGCTGAGAACAATTTATGATTTATGATTTTACTTTTACTTTTTCTGTTATTAAAGCTTTCTAGGTTGTTTTCCTGATAAGGATGGGAAGGCCATCTATGTTTTTTTCGCACAAATACGAGATCAAGAGCAACTACTTGTTCAATCTATTTGATATGTTTGGATGCAACAAAAAGTTGTAATTCGATGAGGATGAGGCCAATGCTAAAATTGAAAAAAACATCTAGATGCCCACATGTTGTATTCAGTTAAACAATTAGACACATGTATTTTGACATTAATCCAAATATGATGAGATTTAGACAAGTTTTGTGGTGATATATTTGTGATTTTACTGAACTAGTTAGGGTCAGATTATTTAGGGGTACGATAGTCTAAAAAAAAAGTTATGATACCCATTTTTTCATTTTCATTGGGATTTTTTCGGCGGCCTCCTAATTCCTAAATCCTAATTACATGGGAACAATCACTATTCAGTATTCACTACCATACAATCATGAAGTTGAAGTTGGTTAGTACATTATTTTTTCAATCGTTCGTTGAAATTATGTCGGTGGAACCACGGCTTTGGTTCATCCCTCTATTTTGTATACAAATACATTTTTACCGTTTTGATTTTGGAAAATGATATTTCTATTATTCTACTTTTTCAGAATGTCATTTTCACCTTTTCCATTTTCCACCCTTTATTTTTAAAATGTCAATGTTGTTTTTATCCCCTCAATTTTGTATTTTTTTAAATGTCACTTACACCATTCATTTGGTTTGACTTTCACGTTTACCCCATAATATATATAATCAGATTCTCCTATAGTTACCATCCTAACTTGGTAAAATGTCACTTTGATCCTTTCCGAATTAAACTTTGTAAAATTCGTTAAGTTATAAAAAACTAATTTATTATGTATGTGTCGGTATAAGTTCGAGGTGATCAACGTTTTGACATAAATTTAGAAATTCTGTCTGTTAATTAAAAAAAACTTATTATTATTATTTTTAAGTATGCTTTGGTATAAATGTGAGTTTGCCTATGTTTCAACGTATTTTTTTACGTTTTCATACTTCGAGTTTGTCTATGTTTTGAGATAAATCTTTTTTATGTTTTGGTGTTTATTTGTAAGCATTTTGCTTGACATGACTTTGGTCCATGACGTTTGTGCTTTGGCAGCTTGAGTCCTCCTAAGTTTCTATTACCATTGAAAGAGTTCCTCTTCTTAAATTTATTATTGTCGTCGCAACGCGCGGTTGGTAAAATCCTATTTTGCATCTAAACACTACAATTTGGGTGTCTTTGTTTACACAATCAATCGTATCTACTATACTTGCCCACATTTTTTGTGATTGAAATTTTTTCGACATTCACTATCATGAGAACAAATAAAAACAGTCTCTCTACATTTGTGTTTCATTGGTTTTGTTATTTAGGTGTGTTCTTTGATCTCTCCTTCTGAATGACAAACTTAATGGTGCTAACTCCATTGATTGGCATCAAAATTTGAGGATTGTCCTCAAGCAAAAAAAAAGTTACACATCATTGAAATCATTGTACCTGATGCACTTCTTGGAAACATGTCTACTTCAAATCATGTTAGTAAGAATAGAAAAAATGATGAGTAAAATGAAGTCGCATGCCTCATGCTTGTCAGCATGGTCTTAAACCTTCATAAGGATCTGGAGAACTATGTAGTAGTAAATGTATCAACAACAAACTAAACAAGAACTATATGACACTATCAAATCATCCCATACATGTTAAATAGAGGAATGCCAATATATAGGAACTCATGTTTTTAACATAAAAAGCTTTATTGACCAACTTGAGAGACTAGGGTCGCATGTGGGTACGATGTTGGCATTGATGCATAAACAATTTACAGATCAAAATAAAAACAAAAGAAAAATCAATATTTTAATATTTTATGATCCGAAATCATAGATACAATTAGACCAACTAGTTCAACAATTAAAAACCATAGGGTGTTTTAGAATACAAAATCCAAGTTGGAGACTTGTATATTAAGTGTAGATAATCTCTAAGGTTGATCCACATAGAGATGCTAGACTTCCAACCAATATTCTAAAAGGCGCGTCATGATGCCCGTCAAGGCGTGCCATAGCGTGAGGCGCGACTTCGTCGTTACGAAAAGCCTCATAACATTGCTGTTAGGCGTGACGGGTGACAATGCGTGATATGACGTGTCATGGCGCGTTATGACGCGTGTTTTTTCGTTTGAGACACATTTTTTTTGCTCTTTATTATGCCTTTTCTAATCGGGCATACAAGTATTGTATTTTTTGTTAACTTTTTGTTATTAGTTGATAATATAGCACATCTAAAAACTAGTTATATTTGATATAAATCTATATTTATTTGGTAATATAACTATAAATTAATATAAAATCGCCGCTTTATATCACGCCTTGAAAAACGTTATGACTCGTAAAGCTTGAGGCTTGACCTTGCCGCCACGCCATACCTCACGCCGTTTAGAACATTGCTTCCAACATATAAACACCACAAAACTTCTCCTTTGGGTTTCTGTTGATACCAATGAACACGCCATTTAGAGCATTGCTTCCAACAGATAAACACCACAAAACTTCACCTTTGGGTTTCTGTTGATACCAATGAACAGGGAGAGGAGATGGAGTAAGGTCATAAATTCTTATTCTAATATTGGATAACACTTTAGGGTTTCAACAATATTTTCCCTGATGCTTATAAAGACCACTAAAAGCCTCTTTTATTGGTGATAAGTTGGATTTTTCTTAAAGAACCTTATTTATCAACAAAAAACGCCGAAAACCAAAAAGCATTATCAAATAACTATTAAAACTTTTAATTAACCAAAGCATTACCAAAGTATTATTGATTTATTTTACTATGCTTGATATATATATATATATATATATATATATATATATATATATATATATATATATATATATATATATATATATATATATATATATATATATATATATAGGAAAAGGGAATATACATTACAGCCCTACCTAAGCTTAGGTACTAAACCTCTTGAAAATACATTGTTTTACTATATAAAGATTACGGTTAATGGATTCACGATTAATACTTCAAGATGTAAATTCAAGATCAACACAATAGGGTTTAGGATTTAGGGTTTAAGGTTTAGGGTTTAGGGTTTAGGGTTAGAGTTTAGGGTTTAAGGTTTAGGGTTTAGGGTTTAGATTTAGGGTTTAGGGTTTAGTTTTAGGGTTTAGGGTTTATATAAAAGTAGGTAAATAATAACATTTATACACTATAAATATTTATTATTTAATAGTTTCTTTTATACTTTTAAGTGTATGAACCCATATATTAACATACAAATGTTAGTGTAATTATTTTTTGGTTCTTGTATATTAAATCCAATAAACTCCTACTTGTGAAAAGAACATAAACTAAACAGATAGTTGTAAGCGTTTACAAACATGCCTATGTCCCTAAACATATGTGAAACTTTGTCCCCCACAAAGCATCCAATAATTTCTTAATGGTCAACAATTGTTTACCTAAGTATCCCTTCATTATAATATTGATGGAGTTGTGTTCATGAATTAAAACATAACTTGTTGTGCACATAGTTTTTTTGATCCACAAATGATAATGTGAATCATAATGATCTGGGTGTAGACTCTCAAATTGTACTATCTGCGTACCTCTTAAGTTTCATGTCATATCTTGGTGTAACCTTTGTAATTGTCATGTTTCAAGGGAACATTAATGTAAATCAAGACATAACACCATGCCCATTAAGAAACCTAGAAATATATCATGCCAAAGGATACATGGACTCAAAAACATTTATGTAAGATTACCTCATTTTCATAAATTATGAAGTGGAATCTGGCAGGGAGGTCAATACAATATTCACCAACCATGAATACATGTGAATTTGGCCCTTCCACTAAGATACATACAACTCATGAGTGTCACCAAGCTTCATATTATCTGCACCATATAGCCAACCCCACAACTATAACTAAATATAGAGATTCATAAAAATCTTATTTCAATTTCATCAATGAAAACACCCTAATTCAGAGTGCAATGATATTTGTGATGGGATTTATAGGTTATCAAAAACATGTAAAGCGGAAAATCTTAACACTTAAGTTCACATGAAACCTATAAAGGATCTATGTTTTCTCTAATTGATATCAACATACTATGAACTTCAAGAACCCTAAAGGAACTCTATGAAAATCGAAATTCATGAATTAGGGTTTACATACCTTTGATTTGTTATAGCTAATAAATCTTTATCCTTTCCTTTGTGTATTTAGAAAGCAAGCATAAAAAGTATGATGCCTCTAATGACTCACACTTAAAACCCTAGAAACCCTAGAATGAAGAGAAGAGAGAGGGGAGGGATATAAGTTTTGTTCCTAAGCTTGTAGGTGAAGGTATGCACAAAATTTGTTGGTGTTGGGGTCCTATTTATAGTTTAGGTAACTTCTAGGTAAAACCAAATTTGAATTAACTAAGGAGAAATTAAATTGCCTCCTACCTTTTACGCCTACAAATATTCCTACCCACTAATATTATGACACATGTCACCATTTCATATCTACTTAACTATTTCATTAATAGTATATTAGGAATATATCAAATTAAATTAAATTGAATTGTGGAATGATGACACGTATCATAATGTTAGTGGTTAGGAATATTTGTAGGCATAAAAGGTAGGAGACAATTTGATTTCTCTTAATTAAATAATAGATTTAAGAGAAATTAAATATCCTCCTACTTTTTGTTCCTACAAATCCTCCTACCCAATTAAATAGTGACATGTGTAACATTTAATGCTCATTTAATGAAATTTAATGATATTTTAGTAGATTAATATGACACATGTCATCATTTAATTGAGTATGAGGATTTGTAGGAACAAAAGTAGGAGGATATTTAATTTCTCTAGATTTATTCTCAATTCAAATCCTTTTCTTATCTGCATCCAGGAGGCTTCAAGAAACCCTAGGAATCAAGCCAAAACTGTCCATTTCATGGATGATTCTAGAATTGCTTCTTTTGTTCAACTATTGAACAATTACAATTCACTCATTGCACCTTTAATTAATTCCAATTAATCCAAAATTTATTTCAGATTAACAAAAGTAGGAGGATATTTAATTTCTCTAGATTAATTCTCAATTCATTTAATTGGGTAGGAGGATTTGTAGGAACAAAAGTAGGAGGATATTTAATTTCTCTAGATTTATTCTCAATTCAAATCCTTTTCTTATCTACATCCAGGAGGCTTCAAGAAACCCTAGGAATCAAGCCAAAACTGTCCATATCATGGATGATTCTAGAATTGCTTCTTTTGTTCAACTATTGAACAATTACAATTCACTCATTGCACCTTTAATTAATTCCAATTAATCCAAAATTTATTTCAGATTAACTTTGATTAATTCTTATTGATTTATCATTAACTTATCTATTAATAAACCAATTATTTAACTATTGATATTATGTTAATTTGTTAATCGCATAACAAATTAACATATCAATTATCTATTTACAATTAATATATTAATCATATAATGTGACATCCCCTAATTTCTCGGCCAGAAAAGACCGATTTAATTTATGCTTTTTAAAATAAAATCAGAGAAATCTTTTTAAAAGATGTTGCGGAATTGGTCCCCAAAACAAAACATGATAAAAGTTTATCAAAACCTTTCTTTAAGAAATATATAATTTCATTTCATATCAAAACCTCGGGATGTCATGTTCCGATACAGATCAAAAGCATAAACAAGACATTATAAGCCTTACAACAGTTATTTACAACTACTGGCCTATAATCCAAAAATCTCTCATCATCCTCCGACTATGCTCGGGGTCCACTACCTGTAATAATAAAAAGCTGAGTGGGTCAGGCTTGGGAGCCTGGTGAGCATATAGGGTTTTCAACCCACAATAATAATAAACTTATTAAGTTCACCAATCAACAATAACCCTGATTACCCATTCCCGTTATCCCCACTTTACGTCCCTAAACACCTATCACAAGGGACCTAGCCTAAGGAATATCATCGGGATGAACACTACTGCTAAGGGGACTCCTCAGCCATACATGTCCTAAAGGCAACCATGAGGGGGATGGAGTACGCCAATGAACATTTAGTTCACCAACACCTACAAGTTGCGAACCTGGTAGTGTTCCACTGGACTGTCTAGAAAGGTCCGTGGTCGTCATCTATACTCCGTGTTGAGTCTAATTGTGTTGCGTCTTGGGCTTTATGTTTTGTATCCAGATTGGGCCTGTCCATCCGTGTTTATTTGATAAGGTTATACTATAAATATGCATGCATGTATGCATTAGACGGAGTTGATAATTACGTTTATTGTTTTGTAACCCTAAACACCTCTATAGTCGAAGTTCTTAATCGAGCTCTTCTGAGGTGTTGAAGTATTAATCATTCGACATATTCAAAGCCATTCTTGTGTTCTTGATTACGTTCTTAATTGTTTGCTTGCATAGAATCTAACGATCCTAATAGAACATCGTTCTAACAATTGGTATCATAGTAGGAGACTGTGTGATCAATACACATTCCTTCTGTATTCAGAATTCTTTAGGGTTTCCGCTTTTATCATATAAATAGAAGCCGTCTTCTTCGTATCGACGGCAACTCTATTTCAGATAAAACCCTAATCTCAAGTTTACAGGTTTGATTCTAGCAGTTCACCATGTCTCACGAAGATTCGCAAACAAATCCCATCAACATCTCAAACAGCATTGGATCAACAACCAGGATACCCATACTCTACACTCAAGACTATGAAGTATGTGCGCATCACTTTGAAGACTACGTGGTTGGATCTAAAGATAATGGATATCTCATCTGGGAAGCTATCACACTTGGGCCGTTTGTTCATTCAGGAACGAACACGACAGTTAAGTCCCAAAAGGAATATAACAAGCTGGTGGCGGATGTAGAGAAGATGCCACAGGATGAGAAAGACAAGTTGTTGTGTAACGTGAAGGCCATGAGAATGATCAGATTCGCCTTGCAATCTGACACTTTTCGATTGGTTGGATCATGCACGACGACCAAAGAAATCTGGGATAGGTTGAAAGAACTTTATTCAACTGATGAAGATCTGGAACACTCAATTCAAACCTTGCTGCTGTCAGAATTTGGAGTTTTCGAACAGAAACCAGAAGAAAAACTCATACAAACTTTCGATCGGTTCAATCATCTCCTAAGTAAGATGATCAAGCATGGAATAGAAAGGAAGTTGATCGAGCAGAAGGTGACCTTCATGAACGGTCTGAGACCAGAATGGATGGCTGTGGTTTCAACCGTGAAAGCGCATGAACAGTTTAAATCTTACTCACTGGCGAAACTTGTGGGAATACTTAAGTCCCATGAAAGTGTAGTAACCAAAGAAGCGAAAGTAGTTTCTGGTGTGGGATCGCTGGCCCTTGTCTCAAAAGCAAAAAGCATTACAGAAGAAGAAGAAGAGTCTGATATGTCTGAGTGTGACCTTACAAGCGAGGAGTATGCTATGATGGTCACCAATCCAAAGAAGTTTGCAACAAGAAAATTTCCTGTCAACAAGAACCGAAACTGGAAGGGAAGTTACAGTTCTGAGAAGGTGAAGGACGAAGCGAAAGTCTCTTCTCAAAAGGATGAAGACAAGAAGGAGAGCAAACTTGCAGGAGACTCTGGGTTCGACTGCAAGTACTGTCACGGCAAGAACCACTTTGCCAAAGACTGCATGCTAAGGAAAATGGCTGAGAAAAGAGATGGTGAAGATGATGAGGCGTACTATATGCGCAAGTTGAAAGAGATCAAGAAAAAGAGGGCTACTAATAGTTCTATGAATGCCTTAATTGTGCAAGAAAATGTAGATAAAGATGAGTTCGGTGGCGTTGAAGTTTGGTCAACCGACTCTGAAGATGAAGAGGTGAGAAAGCCCACTCATGGAAAGGCTTATGTGGCAAAGGAAGTAGGTTCGGCTGGAAGGTGTTTAATTGTCACAGCTGGTTCATCAACCGAAAGTGCTAGTGAGGAACCGAACCTGACTGAGGACAAGTGTTATGCGGCCAAGCCTGTGAGTGAGAAGATTAACGACTATGATCGGTTGATCAAAAAGGTACAATCCATCCTTGAATCACTTAATGTTCCGATAACAAATTACGAAGAAGAATTAAATGAATTAAAATTTAAATTTTCTAACTTAAGTGGTAGTCTCATGCAAACTCGCTTAGCGAATTCTAACCTAACTGACCAACTCAGCAGGGTGTCTTCAAAAAGTGAGGAGAGAAGGATGTGGATTGAGCTGAAGGAGGCGGAGTTAATTAGGGCTAGGGATGAAAGTATTTATTTGCAAAGAGACAATTTAAAGTTTTTAAAACAAAGAAATGTTTTTTGTTTAATTGCTAAGCGTTTATACTTTAATATTGCTCAATTGCATTTAAGTTGTGAGATAGGAAAGATGATTCATAAGATGATGTTACCCTTCCTTGAATTTAAGGAGGATGAGGTCATAGCAGAATGTGAATCAGTAGTATCATCAGAAGAGACATCCATGTCTTACAAAATAGGACTGGACAAGATAGAAACCTTCATCGATTCTAAGGAACACAAATGTATGCTCAAGAATATTTTAGAAGAAAATGATAGGTTAAAAATTAAGTCTGAAACTATTCAATCCTTTGACTCGTCAAATGCCAAATTAACTTCAGAAAATAAAATGAACTTAGATAATACGTCTGAATTTGATGAGGAAAGTGAGATGAGTGAAATCTCAGTAGAAGACGAAGTTGATTGCTCTGAGTTCATGAAGAGTGAAACCGAGAATGAAAAACCCCTCATTTTTGAAAATTCGGTTGAATTCGCTCGCTTGTCGAAAGAAATGCCACAGAAACTCAAGGAAAAAGCTATGGTCTATCAAAAGGTTCAAACTGTGCCGAATCAGGTATATGCAGTTACAGGGGTCACTGCTAAACAAACGGCAGAATTAAAGATCCTGGTCGACAAAGACAATGCTGAAGGATGCGACGATTACTTCTGGTCTGCCCCTATCGACAACGCAGACGAAACCGTAGGCTTATCTGAGCAAACTTCATGGAGGGTTAAAGGAAGATATGTTGCTGAACCCATCAACAAACCCTCAAGTTTCGACAAACCAAGCACAAGTGGAACCAAAGAAATCCCTGAAGAACCGATGACAGAACCAACTGTTCCAACAAATACAACCGAAATTAAAAAGGAGAAGCCAAAGGCTAGCTTCAATATCCACAAATCACAGAAGGAGTTAGCTGAACAGAAACGCTTAAGAAATCAAAGATACGTAAGGAATCTGAATGAGCGAAAACGTCACTGGGAATCCCAAAATCCCAACTACGTACCTCCTAAGAAAGAATCAACGGATAGAGGAAAGGAAAAACTGAAAGGAAAAGAAAACTTCAGCCCAAATTCCTACTATTCCAAATCTCAGAACTGAAAGTCTACTTTCGGTTCCCAAACTGGCGTACCAAACCGAAAGACAAGTTTCGGTCCCCACATGGACTCACAGAACCGAAAGACAAGTTTCGGTCCAACCGCCAAGGCTAACAACCAAAAGCATACTTTCGGTCCCAACAACAGCACTCAGAACCGAAAGTCGAGTCTCGGTCCCAAGTCTAGTTTCGGTCCTTCTAACTCCCAAAGAAAATTAACTTCAATGAAGGATATCAAAGGCAAGGGAAAGCTTGATTCTGAGTTCAATAATAAGAAAAAGTCAGCTAAACCTAGGATTCAAAAGAACATTCCTAAACCATCTAACGACACACCAACTAATGCACCAAAAATTAAACAAGATAAAACAAAAATCAAGGTGTATACCATTAAAAGAAAAGATCAAACGACTCTAGTAAAAAGAACATATTTAGTTGATATTTCTTCTGTACTTCCTTTTTCTGTGAAAAACTCACCAGGACCCAAGAAACTTTGGGTTCCTAAATCTGCTTAAATTTGCAGGTAATCAGTGACGAGCAGTTCGATGATGAATGGTATATAGACAGTGGCTGCTCGCGTCACATGACAGGAAGGAAGGAAGAACTGAGGGAGTTTCGGTCCCTAAAAGATGGTGGGTGTGTAAAGTATGGAAATAACTCCTATGGAACAATCAAGGGATATGGTATGATAACCAATGGAGATTTCTCAATTCGAAAAGTGGCGTATATGGAAGGATTGCAGCATAACCTCATCAGCGTGTCACAATTAGTTGTGGGAACAGGTCTGAAAGTATCATTTGATGATGAGGGCTCTGAAATAATAGAAAAGCAATCGAAAAAGGTTCTGCTAAAGTCTGAACGCAAAGGAGAAATGTATCCTTTAAATCTCAACCCAATACGAGGAAAACCAGCAATATGTCTGCTGTCTAAGGCGAACACTGATGAAAGCTGGTTGTGGCATCGATGACTATCGCACCTGAACTTCAAAGACATTAATAAGTTGGTGCTTGGTGATCACGTTCGAGGCCTCCCTCTTCTCAAGTTTGACAAGGAACATCTGTGTGCTGCATGTGAGATGGGCAAACAAAGCAGAAAGAGCCACCCTACACGAATTAATACAAAGATTGTTGAAGCTCTTTAACTATTGCACATTGACTTATGTGGACCTTCGGCTATCGAGAGCATCGGTGGTAGTAAGTACATCCTTGTGATTGTAGATGATTTTTCACGCTTCACCTGGGTTTTCTTTCTTAAACAGAAATCAGATGCAACTCCCAAGTTGAAGACATTTATCAAGCAAGTGGAAGTGCAGCTGAGAAAGACGGTGAGGAATATCAGAAGTGACAACGGTCTGGAATTCAAGAATAACGATTTTGAGGACTTTCTGGCTGACAAGGGGATAACTCATAATTTTTCGGCCCTTTATACACCACAACAGAATGGGATTGTTGAAAGACGAAACCGTTCTTTGTGTGAAGCAGCCAGAACCATGCTCAGTTTCGCTTCTCTTCCGTTATACTTCTGGGCTGATGCAGTTGCAGCTGCGTGCTACACTTAGAACCGATCCTTGCTCAACAAGAGATTCTCAATCACTCCATACGAGATCATAAACAATCGAAAGCCCAACGTCAAATTTTTCCATGTGTTCAGTTCGAGGTGCTTCATCTTTAATTCAAAGGAGAACCAAAACAAGTTTGACGTCAAAGCAGATGAAGGAATTTTTCTTGGTTATTCACTCACTTCAAAAGCCTACAGAGTGTTGAAAAAATGCTCCAAACGAATTGAAGAAACATATTACGTCACCTTTGATGATAATTATATGAAGAAAGTGCAAAGGAGTGCAAATGACTTAAGTGAAATATTTCCTGAATCTGGACAGGTCTCGGTTCCAATATCCAACCTGTTTGAAGAGTACATTTAGTTATTTGATTAACCAGAGAAAGCGGCACACTCAGAGGCGAAAGCAGCAGATAACAAAATTGATACTCTCAAGAAGATCATAGATGAAGCTGCCAAAGAAATGGAAAGTGAACCTCCTAAAACTATAGGTGTTCAATCCTCAACTAACTCTCCCATCAACGACTCAATATTCAAGGGGGAGAGTTGTTCAGTACCAAAGACAATCGAAATGTCTTTCGAGGGGGAGAGTCCTATTCTATCCCCAACTCCTAAAGGTCCAAGCGAGGGTGGACATATTGCTCCAAACCCACCCAATAGTAGTCCTATCGAGGGAGAGAATCCAACTCCCACAAAGGATGCATATTCTGATGCTGCCACAGGTTACACTTCGCCAGTCGAGGGGGAGAAAGAGAATGCAACTGACGAAGGCGAAGGTGATCAATCAGAACTTGAAGAGGAAGTGAATGCTGAATTGGATCCAGCATATGACCCAAATTATCCTCCGTTAGTCAAATGGACCAAGGACCATCCCAAAGCTCAAATTATTGGAGAATCATCTGAAAAAGTACTCACTCGCTCACAGTTGAAAGCGAAACAAACCGCATTATTCTCTAAAGTTGAATTCTGTATGTTTAATTCATTCATATCCAAGATCGAGCCGAAAACAGTTAATGCTGCACTTGATCATTCTGATTGGGTTCAAGTAATGCAAGATGAGCTCCATGAGTTTGAACGCAACCGAGTTTGGAGGCTAATTCCTACACCAAAGGATGCTTCAGTAGTCGGCTTAAAATGGGTCATCAGAAATAAATTAGATAAAGAAGGGAATGTCATTCGCAACAAGGCTCGGTTGGTGGTGAAAGGTTATTGCCAAGAGGAAGGGATAGATTATGAGGAAACCTTCGCTCCAGTAGCTAGGTTGGAATCAGTTAGAATCTTCCTGGCATATGCTGCTCATAAAAACTTCGAAGTTTTCCCAATGGATGTCAAATGCGCCTTCTTGAATGGGGAACTAGAAGAAACAGTGTATGTTGAGCAACCTCCCGGGTTCGTGAATGAGAAATTCCCTGATCATTGCTATGTGCTGGATAAAGCGGTATATGGTTTGAAGCAAGCACCGAGAGCCTGGCATGAAACTTTAACTCGCTTTCTGAAAATGTCGAAATTTAAGCAAGGTTCGGTTGACCCAACCTTCTTCCGAAAGAAAGAAGGCGAACATCTAATGATAGTTTAAATTTATGTCGATGACATCATCTTCGGCTCCACGAATCCTAGCTTAACAGCTGAATTCAGGAAGTTGATGGAGACTAAATTTGAAATGAGCGCAATGGGTCCGATTAATTTTTTCCTTGGTTTGAATATTAGACAGGGACCAGAAGGTATTTTTATTAACCAGGAGGCGTATACAAAGACCCTGCTAACAAAATTTGGCATGACAGGAGACTCAAAAGTGAAGGTTTCTATGGCATTTGGCACCAAGTTAACTCCTTCTCTGGAAAAACCTGCTGTTGACATAACACTATATCGACAAATGATAGGGTCCCTTATGTATCTAACAGCTAGTAGACCGGACATTATGTTTTCTGTTTGTTATTGTGCTAGGTTTCAAGCTAATCCAAGAGAACCTCACATGGTGGCGGTGAAAAATATTTTTCGTTACCTGAAGCGAACATCATCTCTCGGTCTCTGGTATCCTGCTAGATCTGGATTCTTCATTCAAGCCTTTTCTGATGCTGATCTTGGAGGATGTGGTCTGGACCGAAAAAGCACTACAGGTGGATGCCAATTTCTTGACGGAAAACTGGTTAGCTGGCAGTCCAAGAAGCAAACCTGCGTGTCACTTTCAACAACCGAAGCTGAGTATATAGCTGCAGCATCTTGTACTTCTCAAGTCATTTGGATTCAAAGTCAACTAAGAGATTACGGGCTAAGTATGAAGAAGATTCCTCTCTATTGTGACTCAGAAAGTGCAATAAGGATATGTCACAATCCAGTATAACACTCAAAGACTAAGCACATTGCACTTAGATATCCTTTCATCAAGGATCACGTAGAAGATGGGAACGTGGAAGTGCATTTTGTTCGATCCTCTGATCAATTGGCTGACATATTCACTAAAGCCTTACCTGAAGCGAGTTTCAATAAAATTCTGCAAGGCTTGGGAATGATGGAAGCAGAGTCGGTACCGAATCCTTAATTCAACACCTAAAAATTAGACAAGCGAAATGGAGCGAACGCTCGGTCTATTTCGGCTCCATAATTTTCGGGAACCGAAATGAACCGACCGCTCGGTCTATTTCGGCTCTGGAATTTTGAGGAACCGAAATGAACCGACCGCTCGGTCTATTTCGGCTCTGGAATTTTAAGGAACCGAAATGAACCGACCGCTCGGTCTATTTCGCTTCATTCCTTTTAGATAAGGTTTCGGTTGTACATTTTGTTCAAAGAGTGTTTTATGCAACCTTATTTTCTTTTTCTGTTTTTATTATTTTTTCAGAAAACTTCAAAAATCCAAAAATATTTTCTTTTTCTGTTTTTATTATTTTTTAGAAAACTTCAAAAATCCAAAAATATTTTCTTTTTCTATTTTTATTGTTTTTCAGAAAATTTCAAAACTTCATTTTTTTTTGCGTGGTGTGTTTGTTTGTTTGTTCCTTTCTTTAGGTCACACGTGTATAAGTCCCTAGAAGCATGCTGCTGCATGTTGACCAAAGCCTCTACGACTTAGAGCAAGGCCTTAATGATTCGATCTCTACCTATCGTTTCTTCCCAATCAGGCTGTTCAGATCCACTCAGTCTAGAGCTAACTTACTCTTCTCATATGAGTTAAGAGTTTTTCTGCTTAGTCATGTCTTTATAGCAGAAGGTACTTTCGGTTCCTTAACCACCCTCCTTACTTTCTCCATCAACTTTCGGTTCATCACTGTAACCCTTGAGACTCTCAGTCTTTACCACTGAGGTTTATGGTTGCACAAAATCTGTGTTTATGATCTTAGATATGTATACCACGTACTGAGTGAAACCCACAATCCAACACCAACAACGAATTGACAGTGAATTGTCATATTCAAGATGTTACTGGGTACCAAATGAAATCTCATTTTTATTTTTGAGTGATCTTTTATGAATTTGTCTAACACCAAGGCTTTTTCTTCCCATAAAGATCCAGTTTCTTTTTGTTTTTGAGATTTCTATATCTTCTTTAGTCACTATAAAATATATTCCACCTACTTGTTCAACAGACCACATCGGTCTCACAAGTACTTCTTCCAATGTTCGGTCTTATGTTAAGCATCGACATTCGGTTGAAGATAAGCTACCTTAAGCATATGACTTAAAAAGAAGCCTTTCAATGTTTCTCTACAAACATTTGATCGTTATTTCACGGGAACCCACACAAGCACTTCAAGTCTCTCTTGACTTTGAAGGAAGCGATTCTTGCCCGGAATCCCCTGCTTTTTGTCTTATAATGAGACATCACTCACATCCAATGCACATTTGCTTTATTTCTTTATCTTTTGTCACTCTATTGCACGAAAATTTTAATTTTCCAACATTCTGGTTGCTGTTAGTTCGATTTGTGTTTATCTTTTGGCGAAATAGGGGTAATTCTATATCTTGGAGCGCAACTGAATTTCAAACGACGATTGAGGATAAGGATTTGGGCGCGTGATTTTGAACGATCGAGCTACCCACGCGTGCTGACATATACCTGGGAGTAACCAACCGGTCACATCGCGCTTTTTCAGGCGACGTTTTAGTGACCGCGTCATTATCATGATGATTTTTCTCTCTCCTTGCAACGGTATATAAAGGGTTTCTAATTTTATTTGTCTTTTACCAACCCCAAATTCTCTCCAATTACAAAGCAAGTTCAAACTGTTCATCTTCTTCCTTCGATCAACAATGGCGACTTCTTCATCCGTTCACGATCAGACTGCTTCGTCCACATTGCTTTCGATCAAGCCCAATCAGAACATGATTATTGAACTCAATCCATTTCTGTACGACTCGTATATGCTGCAGGTGGTTGAGTGTTTGAAGTATTCTCCACTGGTTCTAGCCCTAACACAGGTGGAAGCCGTTCCGATGTCCCTTCTATCACAAGTTTATTCTACTGCCTCATATGACAAGAACAAGGAAAGAATCTACTTTCTAATCCATTCTAAAAAGGCTTCTATTTCAAAAGGGAGATTTTGTTCCTTGTTGCACCTCGCTGTGGATTCATCTTTGATTTCACCCGATTTCATCACCACTACTCAGCTTTTCTCGATGTTGTACGAAATGGGATACACTGACGTGCTTACAACAATAACGAAGGTTAAAAAGTCCTGCCTACCGTCCCCATGGAATGGAATGCTTACTCTTCTCATCAAGAGTTTGGCGGAGAGAAGTGCTGGATCTGATGGCACTAGCAAGGCTTTCCTAACCCTTCTCTACGGCCTTTACAATGGTCTCAATCTTGATTATGGGACGATCATCTGGTCTCAAGTGGTGCAAAGCCTCAACACTACAACGAGGCATTCTGAAATCTCATGTGCACGATTCTGGACTCTCATTACCAGAAGGGCGATAAATTCTTTGGAAATTCCGGTGATGAAGGATGCCCTAGTTGCGTCTATTGCTACGTTTCACACCAAGAAAATCATAATTTCTGATCCTCTGAAGTTTCCTCACATTGGCTCTATCCCTAAGACAATGTATAGATGTGTTACAGTAGAAAGTAAACTCATCGCTGATTATCAAAAACTTCCTCCCAAGGAACCGAGAGTTCTATCTCCTGAACAGCAGGCTGCCCTAGATGCTGTTGACAAGTCGAGTAACCGAGGTAAACGGATTTCTACCAAGAAAGAGCCAAAAGAGGATGATAAGTCTAAGACTTTCAAGTCCAAGAAGCGAAAGTTTGATACAGGGGATTCTTCTAAACCGAAGAAAATTAAAAAGATGGCAAAAAGGTCCAAGAGTCCTACTCCTCCTAGCTCAGAAAATGACGAGGAAGGTGAAGAAGAGGAAATTCGTCGAGCATCACCGAGAGGTAACACTCCTCCCCGATCTCCTTCTCCAACCGAATCTCCTCATAACAAACTTCCAACCCCACCTCCATCACCGAAACATACAGTTCCAGTTTCGGTTCCTCCTATTCCCCCACCTACCACATCTCCAACAACAACTTCCTTACCACCACCACCAGTTTCGTCTATTCCTATTTCTACAACTCCAATCCCAACTCCTATTTTTTCCCAATCCACTACCACCACTATTCCTGAACCGACAGTAGGAGTCAACGTATCTGATACGGGGGCGACTACTGAAACAGAACCCCCAGTTACTTCTACACCCCTTTCAACCTCACCTTCAACCGACTCCGGTGCCACTCTCGGTGGTGCTAATGATGAGTATGATTCTACATACTTCAGTCCCTATCGACTTCCTACTGATGAGGATGATGATGCTCCTGTCACACGTCAACACTTGCAAAGCATTCATGAGAAATTTGATAAATTGATTGAAGACAGCAAGTCCTATACTGGTGTTGTGCTTAAAGCCTTTTTGGACACTGCTCTTGAACAATATACAGAGTCCATTGACAAATCCACCAAAGTTGTTAATGAGTCTACCTCCTCTTGCCAAAAGGCCACCACTGATATTAATGAAATTGTTCATAGTACTCAAATCTTTTTTGAGTCACTTAAAGGGCATGCTGATACAAATGCAGCAAAGGTAAATGCTTCTGTGGATTCTTTCTCCAAGTCTCTTCAGGAAGAACAAACTAAGTTTGAGGCTGTGCGTTCCTCTATCCAAGCCGAGAACTCTTCACTTATCAGTTCAGTGAATTCTCGACTTGAATCTCTTCACGCTGATTTGGCGAAAGAAAGTGCTTTAAAGGAAGACCTTGCTCGCCAAACATCCATGGTTGAAGTACAGAAAGTGCAGCTAGCCCAAGCAGAAAAAGAAATTTCTTTGTTAAAGACCGAAATAGCTGTTTTTCGCAGCTGTGCAGGGGATGTGAAGGATATGCTCACCAACATTCTTGGTTCTCATGATCCTATCCTCACTTTGACCATTCGGAATCATCTTACAACAAAACTGTTGGATTAATGTCTAAGTCCATAACTATATTTGGTATGTACTTGACCCGACCCGGCATGGTCCATTTGGGTTGCACTTCACCGGCACAATTTATATGGATAGTCTTTTGAGAATAGTATATTTATGATTTATATTAATATATTATAAGTTCTAATATATTAATATGGAATCATATTATTTAATTAGTATTGATCAAGAATTAATTTAGAATTAATTAAGTGATCAAAAAAGAACTAATTAAATATGGACTCTTATATATATAGAATGGGCCAAGTTCATTTAGGTTGGGCTAAGCTTTCATGGATGGTCCATGGAGCTTTTAACCCATGGATCCTATGTAAATGAAAGGTCATGGGTATTAGGGTTTACATGGATGTAACCCTAATCCTCCATAATATATAAAGAGGTCATTGGCTCACAAAATTGACACAAGTGTGTGAAAATAAGAGTGGGCCGATTTTAGTGTGCATACATATTCTCTCAAGTTCTTCCAAGATGTTTTGGTGATTTGTGATTCCATTTGAGGCTTCCACACTATTGGGGCTAAGCTCTTAAAGCTTGAAGATATCAAGCTACATCAAAAGGTATGTCATATAACTAGAACTTTGTAGTATAGGTGCTTCATAATATGCTAGTTAGGATGAAACCTTGGAATAGTTAATATTTGAATGTATAATAGAGAAAACATAGATCCAAGATTTATAGGGTTGCATGTACACCATAGGAGTGTTTGAATGCTCAAAATCCAACAGTGGTATCAGAGCCATGGGTTGTTTTCTGTTATATTGATGCAAATGTTTTATTTTCAAGTTGAAAAAAAAGGAAAAAAAAAACATGACGTTTGTCAAATTTTAAGATAATTACTTGTTTTTGTGAAAAACTAATTATTTGTAAAATTTGAATCATTTGCTATATGAGTTGAATTAGGTCAAATGTAGTAAAAGATAAATTGATATGATTATTTTATTAGTTTTAAAAGTTTGATCTAAAGAGTTTTTTGAAACCTCCATAAGTTACAGATATGAAAAGGTTTTAAAAAAAATTGATTCAAAGTTTTTTATGGAGTTATAAAACTTGGTCTTAATGTTTTAAATTATTCCATAACTTGTTCTTAAGTTATGGAACATGAAAAGTTTCATCATAAAACAAGTATTTAACTCCATAAGTTATGGAATCCAAAAGTTTTCAAGAGTTACAAAACTTGCCCTCAAGTTTTGGAATTTGGAAAAAGTTTTTTTTATGATAAAAAAAAAAGAATTGAATTCTAAAACTCTTGGGTTCATAACTTAAACAATTAATTAAATGGTTTTAATTTTGAATTTAATAATTGGAATTATGATGTTTTTATTGAATAATTCAATTAACTCTTATGGACTTTATTAATAGATAATTAAAGTGTTTAATTAAAAGAGAATTAATAATTCCATAATGACATGGTTTAAATTTAATTAAATTAAGAGTATAGTTTAATTAATAGATTAAACCACCAAGTATTTTAAATGTCTAAAATACACCCTTATACTATTATAATATTAAAAGTTTAATATATTATATGTATAAGAGCAAGTCGTCTTACAATTAGTAGGCGTCATTCACGAAGCCGGTCTATAAGGGGGGTATAAGCTTACTGCCTATAAAATGGCAGTTTAATGGGTGTCCACTCTCACCCACCGCTTCCTTGACTGGTGGAGGGTCGTTAGCCGAACAGGTAGGACAAGGACTATAATTCTCCCTTCATTATAAGTATAATGATAAATACTAAGTAACTAAACACTTATAAATTCCCAATCTTAGTTACTTAGGAAAATGTGAATAAGGTGCTAATCCATGAAATTACACTTTGCACTTTGTTTAAGCTGTTAGTGGAGCGTGTGTGGTTAACCGACACACTAACCTGGACTTAACAAGGTTGGCAAAGGGTAACTTAATGTTTATCATAGTATCGTTGGAGCGTGTGTGGTTAACCGGCACATCGATTGAGGGGTAAATATTAAGGGTACCAAGTATATTTGCATGGTTACTTCACACCTTGTTTTGTGATCCTCGGCATCCCAGTCACAAAACCTGAAGGGCACACTCGAGATTGAAACATGCCATTGAAAAGTTCAATGAATCTCAAAAGAATCTAGGAGTTTCAAAACCAATTAAAACCTAATAATACATTTCGTTTATCTTGGTGGAAATTGGTGAATCGTCATTCACCTACCTTCAAATATTTTATAACTTGGATTACGGCATCCCTCTTCCAAGTTATAAAATAGTTTGTTGGGTCCTAGCCTTAATATATCATATTGGGTTTTATATTAACGACTTAAATCAACTTTACGTGAATTTCTCCCATTGTTGATGTCTGGTTTAGACAACAATGATCTTCCCAAACCAAGCTTTCCTAATGAATATGACTTCCCGAGTTTGGCTCATGGAAGTCATACTTCTCTTCCTCCACCTCCTCCAATTATTCTCCCTAACCCACAAGTTCAAGGTCACTCAAGCCCTAATGGCAAGCAAGGTCTATGTGTGATCACATCTTAGAGATGAAGTCATATATTGACAAGCCGGGAGAGTTGGGTGTCAAAGTCTTGAGAAAGTTGGATGTTCAATCACTTTCTAAGTCACATAGTGAGTTCCTTTGGGACTACTATGAAGCAGACTTTGACATGAACCTTAATGATCATATCTATTTGCTTGGTGCTGCTGAATCAGCAATGATTTGGAACGATAGTAAAGCAAATTTGATTAGAAGATCAACTTCCCAAAAACTTTATGGACAGTGACAATGGTGACACTGGAAATCCAGAAAAAGCATTCTCTTCCCAATGGAAAGGGATTGGCCATAGTCAACCCGGTTGACCAAATGGTAAAGAGAAAGGCTAAGTCTGAGATAGTCCCATTACCAAAGGGTCCATATGTTTATTTTGCCAAAGGAAGGGGCGTTGATTGCAAAGCTGCAAAATTTACCTAAGGATGTTAAAGTCAATAAGTTTGACTCTACATCAGGTAGAGCCCATTATCTAACTCTGTTAAGTTCTATTCTGAGATCCTCATTACATGATGTGACTGGGTCACATGTTGATGTTTTAAGAATCAAAGAATAGAGAGAAATCTTAAAGGAAGTATATGCTGATTCTGATCGCGAAGGTGGATTTCGATCGCATCAGAATTTTGAGCAGTTGCTTAAGAAGTTATGATATATTGCTAAGGAATAGATAACAACAATTTTCCATGTGGATTGTAAGGATAAGTTTTTCCGCAAAGTTTTAAAATAAAAGAAAATTGTTTAATTTTATTTATTTGAAGTATCCTTACAATGACATTTGTGGAAAATTGTTGCTTATATGATTCCACTGACAGCAATATTGGAAAATGGATTTGATTCTTTCATTTGTGGTAGTGTCTAAATTTACCAAATCAGGAAAGTTCCTCATCGCCCAAGTTTCAATTGGACCGAAACTTGGAATCATGCAAGTTGAATAGTATGATGAATGAGAACTTTCAAGCATTGGAAAATCAAGACTAATTAGTTGTTTACATGGATGTGTGAGTCAAGTGAAGGAGTAAAGGGATCGAGTACACATTCTTGTGCACTGGTCATGTCCACCACAAAGCTCGTTAAGACTATTTGATTTACTAAAGTTTAGTAAATATGGTTATACTTACAAGTTTAAGTATAATTCTGAAACATTGGAAAAGTCTCAATGTATGGCAGAACGAATGGGAAGAATCAAATTAGGCAGAAAGATAAAAGTTTCTCAAATCTGAAAAGATGGGAGATGACTTTAGTATCATGTTTGTGATCATCTTAATGATTTAGAAATCATATCACAATTAGTCCTCTAAAGGTCATCTTAGTGCATTCTTATGACTAAGAAGAGGAGTCATGAATTGTTGAAATGGTTAGATCAGGAAGATGAGTCATACTTCGTTCCAAAACAATTCTTAGAGTCATACTCCAAGATTGTAACTTGAGTGACATATCTTAAAGAAAGGTTTAAAACACTTGTCAAATGTAAGAGTAAAAGTGTCCTACTCTTGTACATTTGAAATTGGTAAGTTGTGATGTTTTGGATAAAACAAAGACCAACTAAGGCCAATTGTGTGAAGTGTTTGTCTTGATAAAGAATCCGCACTATCTCTTGAATATTTGGCAATATAGTCTTATATGTCAAGAGGATAGTGGGAGTCTTAAAGATCCTAAAAAGAATTTCAAGAAATAATCAAGAATAAAACCTGAGGTTCTTCACTAGCACACGACTTGAGGTTTATAACCTATCGTGTTGACATATTCTGTGCCCATTCCAGTTAAAGTTGGCTTTGCATAGGAGTTCTGAAAGTTCTCAATTGGTTGCATAACGACTTGGAAGCAATGGCAGGCCCTGTACTGCCAGGTGGCAAGAAGTTAAGATTGCATAAGTTCAGTCCATATGAGTTTGGATTTGTCATTATCCTTGTCTTATGACTATGGTTTTGACGATTCGCATGGATAAGAACACATACACCATAAAATCTAAGGGTCATAAGGTTTCTCTTCGATTCATGAAAATGATGGTGAGGAAACACTTCCACCAAGTAGATTTGAAGCAGATGGCAAAAGGTCTAAACATTTGAGACTATGATTACGACATCCCTTTTCATAGTTCTGAAATTGTTTAGACACACATGCATGCTATCTAAGGAAAGGTGTATGATTTTGATAAATTTTTATCAAAGCATCTCGTATCAGAAATCTGAACTTTGGTAAGAAAGTCAATAAAGTATTGATTTCTAGAAGTCCTGCTGATTTCTGAGTACATGTCAAAGCTAGTGGGAGCTTAAGTGTTATGCTAATAATCATCATGTTAGTGGGAGCATGATAATTATTGTTAGTGTTGCAAGTTAGCAATGTTAATTATAGAAAACAAAAGTTTCAATTCGTGAGGCTGCAGGGATTGAAAAAGTTGTTTTGCTATAATTAAGGGAGAGGATATACTTCATTTCAGTTCTAAAGGCTTAGATTGAGACCTTAATCATATTTAGTCAAGAATATATATATGAATTTCATGTTGGATTGGTTCAACTTAAGGAAATTATATATATTGCGTTCTCAAAATTCGATTATGATTACGGCATCCCTCTTCATAGTCAAATTTTGAAAACATGGCAAATAAAAATATTGTAGCAAAAGACTGGTCTAGAATCATGTCTTTATGTGAGACATCATGAATCGTGTACCATTTGCTTTGGGTACAGGATCGATTGCATGTGCTATAATATTTTTCATTTCTAAATTTTTCCAAATGCCCAGAGGCATTAAGAAGGGAAAAGGTCTAGAATTGGATATGACTAAAATGATTAAGCAATTGTCGAGGACAATCTGAGGTTTACCAAAGATTGGTTGCTCAGGGACAGTTGGAAGTATAGTGCTAATTTTGGAAGGACCATATTGACATATTCTGAAAAGAGGCATCTCTTATTCAGAAGTGATAGTCAAAATGAGAATATGGAGTTGTCTCCATAGGTGGAAGTTATCTGTGTAAGATTAGAAAACTTAATGCAAGAAGCATGTCCAAAGCAATGTACTTTGAATATGAGACTTAGTTTCCATGGAGTTGATCTCCATTGGAATACCTTATAATGACTGCTGACAAGTCTTTGTGACTTTGTACATATTCATTACAGGAGGGTCAGTGCATATAAGTTTAAAATCTAAACAGATTTCGATAAAGGATAGGAATTTGAAATTCTCACATTTTTCGATAAGGATTTGGGAGTGTGAAATTAGAATCATTGAAATTATGTTCAATTGGTTTATTTCACAAAGTAAGGATCATAGACAAACATAGAGTGCATACTTGGTGTATGGCAAAGCTATTGTTTAAGAAAAACATAGTGTACATGCTTGGAGCATGGGACAACTAGTGTTTTTAATTCAAGTATAAAGTTGATAAAACCGAAACAATGAATAATGAGTAATCAGTATGGTGATAAATAAAAGTGTTTATTTATATTCATAGGGTTTGATACCATATTTGATTCATTTATTCTTGTGTTTCACTTTGCATGTTTTGACTTCCGGAATAACTAAGTCGCTCTTCCTGAATGATTAAGTTATTCAAACCATCCACAGTCGGTCATATGTTGGAAGTAGATATGAATCAAGACTGTCATGGGTTGGTTTGTAGAGGTCCAAGTTGGTGGACAAAGTGGTGCTACAACACTCATGAGTGCTCATAAGTTCTGAGTATTGGATTCAACCCACGCTCATTTGAATCACTTCATGGATTTTATCACGAGTGATCATGAGACGATAATATCTTATATTCTTAAAACCTAGAGATATGAGTTGTTACTATGAGTTGGTTATACATTGATTGCACGAAAACGCATTGGTAACTCGATGTTATAAAACGTGCCTTTGTGTATGATTCAACAAGTAGTAGAACAAGCCATATGAGTCGAAGTTTATCCATTCCTTTTACCTTCGGGATAAAAGCGATATCTGTGGGCCCCTCGATGATTTAGCGATGACACATGTGAGTGCTTGGCCAAGCCAGGACTGATTTGATTTGTTCAATCAGTCAGTCATCATAAATCGAAAATCGGGAAACAACAAATGGACAGAGAGAATGATTATAATCCATTTCTCAGTCCATATGATATCTAGAATGGAGGAATATATGATCCCTTATCTAATGGACAAGTCATTGACAAGGTCAGAGTTCGACAGCGGCTTTAAGAGCTACGATTGCCAGTTAGGTTTTGAAGTCATACTCAATAATAGTTTTAGACTTATCCAAGTGGGAGACTGTTGGATTAATGTCTAAGTCCATAACTATATTTGGTATGTCTTGACCCGACCCGGCATGGTCCATTTGGGTTGCACTTCACCGGCACAATTTATATGGATAGTCTTTTGAGAATAGTATATTTATGATTTATATTAATATATTATAAGTTCTAATATATTAATATGGAATCATATTATTTAATTAGTATTGATCAAGAATTAATTTAGAATTAATTAAGTGATCAAAAAAGAACTAATTAAATATGGACTCTTATATATATAGAATGGGCCAAGTTCATTTAGGTTGGGCTAAGCTTTCATGGATGGTCCATGGAGCTTTTAACCCATGGATCCTATGTAAATGAAAGGTCATGGGTATTAGGATTTACATGGATGTAACCCTAATCCTCTATAATATATAAAGAGGTCCTTGGCTCACAAAATTGACACAAGTGTGTGAAAATAAGAGTGGGCCGATTTTAGTGTGCATACATATTCTCTCAAGTTCTTCCATGGTGTTTTGGTGATTTGTGATTCCATTTGAGGCTTCCACACTTTTGGGGCTAAGCTCTTAAAGCTTGAAGACATCAAGCTACATCAAAAGGTATGTCATCTAACTAGAACTTTGTAGTATAGGTGCTTCATAATATGCTAGTTAGGATGAAACCTTGGAATAGTTAATATTTGCATGTATAATAGAGAAAACATAGATCCAAGGTTTATAGGGTTGCATGTACACCATAGGAGTGTTAGAATGCTCAAAATCCAAGAAAAACTTCTTCTCGCCCTTGCCTTGTTACACGAGATGAAGGGTGTTTCGGAGAGATTTATTGCTCCAAAACAAGGGGGAGAGGGTGCTCCTCAACCGAAGGTTAAGACTGAAACCGAAACTGCACAACCGAAGATCAAAGTTACAACCGAACTGAAGGATAATGTAGCTTCAGGTTCTGGTCGACAAGAAAAGCAAAAGGAGATTGATGATGATAGCAGTAACGAATCCGGTGAAACTATTGCTGAGGCTCTCAAGCGAAAGAAGAGAGACAAAGAGCTTGATGAAACCTTGAAGGTTGCAAGGGAAGCAGAGGAGAGGGAAAGGAGAAATAAGGAAGAAGAAGAAGCCTTGAACTGCAAGAAGGCCTTGTTTCCTTTATGGACTAAAGAGGCACTTATCAATCAAGCTATAGAGTTTCCAAGTGTTTATTGGTTGGAACCTGTTGCTTCGTTTGACTGTGATAATTCTAAGGACTCGCAGTTCGACATGCCAATCACACGAAAGGCATTCACGTTCCACTGCTTTGATTCGACTACTGAGGTTCCTTTTCCTCTTGCAAAGGTTGACCGAGAGCTTATTGATTTCTATCTGAAGTATGGACAACCTCAGTACTTGACATGGAGCGCACAGAAAATAATCACTGTCAAGGTACTGAAACCTACGTCTGCTGGGAGATTTGTAAATGTCAATTTCAAAATCATACAAGGTTCTGCAAACTCGGTGTCGATTATATCTCTAGCAGATCTTCCGAATCTAAACCCTCATGATTGGATTTTATTATTCAATATTCTGCTCACAAATCCGAGGGAATATGAACCGATTTTGGAGCACTTGAAGAGGATGTTGGCTTCTTACATCCATGAGGTTGCAGCTATGGATGAAGAAATAGCGAAAGTAATGAACAAGAAACCGACCATCAAGCCAACATCTAAACCAGGAGATGTGAATAAGATGAAGATGGGCCAAATAGATTCAAAACATCTCACTGTGATGTTTACAAAAGGCGAAGCTCACAAATTTTTGTTCGCTCTTGTTGATAAACATTTATTTTCAACTGACTGCTTGGAGCACATCATCAACATTATACATCGGTGCAAGCAGAACTCAGAAGCTGACAAGAAGAATTTTACTGACATGCTTTGGTGGTACATAACGTTCCGTCATCATTTGCTGGCTATCATTCCGAAGGTGTTCAAAACAATAAAGAAGACTTCTGCAGCTCAACCGAAGTGAGCTTTCGGTCCCATTGACGCAAAGGGGGAGATTGTTGAGTCTAAGTGTTGCGTCTTGGGCTTTATGTTTTGTATCCGGATTGGGCCTGTCCATCCGTGTTTATTTGATAGGGTTATACTATAAATATGCATGCATGTATGCATTAGACGGAGTTGATAATTACGTTTATTGTTTTGTAACCCTAAACACCTCTACAGTCCAAGTTCTTAATCGAGCTCTTCTGAGGTGTTGAAGTATTAATCATTCGACATATTCAAAGCCATTCTTGTGTTCTTGATTACGTTCTTAATTGTTTGCTTGCATAGAATCTAACGATCCTAATAGAACATTGTTCTAACACTCCGCTAGACGACAACAACAACAACAACAACAACAACAACAACAACAACAACAACAACAACAACAACAACAAACATCGAGGCCTCTCACCATTTTAACACACATCGACTATTTTGTCTACCCATGTTTTACCCAACATATTTATAGATAAAATACATATACAGTTTAAAACTTGTATAAAACATCTATTCAACAATCACCTCAAATAAACAATTAATATATTTACACATAGCACGTATTTTAAGGTAAATACTTCATATCTATGTGTAAGGTGAAAGTGACTACACACTCACTTGATTTAATGATAATCGGGCAGCACTTCGTTTCCTAAAACGATCGTTTCTAATAAAACCGGGAGTTTTATTGAGAAACCGGGCTCTGTGAGGGTCGGGCTTCGAAACCGAAAAGATAAATTTCTCGGGCTTCTCGGACACTTCGGGACGTGTTTCGGGTGTTTGGTATGATACTGGGGCTTTGGGGGAAGTTGGAATGAAAGAAATATTGAAAGAGGGGTTAAAAATGACAAGTTTCCAAATTATCCCCGGGAGGTCTCGCACCCTTCTATTTATAGGGGCGAGGCTTCTGATCGGACGGCTGAGAAGACTCCACGCGGCAGCAAATCCGAAGCGAGGGCAGGTGGCTCGCACGTGCCAGGGGTGAGCTGTTGGCCTCTGATTGGACCGAGGTCTAGGTCCGAGGGTTCGGTCGTGGCGCTATGTGCGAAGCTCGGACACGTCAAGCAAGGGCACACGTCGGACACCCATTGGACCGCACTTCGGATGCAAGGGAAGGCGACACGCCTCACCAGCTGGCCTCAGTGACTCAGCAGTTTCGGACACGTGGCATGCATGGAGCGAAGGTGACGTGGCCGAAGCATGACTATGCGAATTTTCTCGATTTTTGTGCAAAAACTTCTAAAATCCATAACTTTCGCATACGAGCTCCGTTTTTGACGTTATTTATATGCACGCGTAGGTAAAATTACGCTCTACAACTTTTGTTTAGACTTCATCGGTTAATTTTGAATTTAATTTTTATATTATTATTTTTAACAGACCGGGACAGGAAATCCGTTAAAAATTTATAACTTCTTCATCCGACGTCCGTTTTCGTTTGTCTTTTTACCGTTGTACTACTATTGACGAGACCTTCGATTCTCGTTTAGGTTGTGTCGGCTAAAAATCACTCGATCTAAAATTCGAGTTTTTAGCTGTCTACTGCTAAGCTGAAACTTAGAAAAATCATAACTTCCTCATACGAAGTCAGACTTGGGCGTTCTTTTTATACATACTCTCGGTTTAACGAACACTACGAATTTTGTTTAGATCACTAAGGCTAAATAGTAGTTTATCAAAAACTCACTTTTTACGACATTCGGCACCGTGCCGGTTTTGTCGCGAAACTTCGACAAGTCATAACTTCTTCGTTATAACTCGGATTTCGGTATTCTTTATATATCCGTAATCCTTGTCACGACCACTACAACTTTCTTAATAGATATCGGCTTTATCTAATATTTATTTTCGACGCTCATTTTTATTCTTAATTAATTAAATCCGAATAATTAAGCATAAAACACATAATTCACATAATATTCACATAATTCCTTTTCATTTCTTCAAAATGAGTTACAAAGGTTAACCTAGACTATCATGTCAATATTAATGCCTAGCCTAGAAACACGGGCATTACAATTCTCCCCCCTTAGGATGATTCTGTCCTCGGAATCACACATTAACAAACAACTGCGGGTAGCGACTCATCATGTCACTCTCCGTTTCCCAGGTGAGATTTGGCCCATTCGTATGTTTCCAACGCACAAGCACTAAATTGACCATCTTGCGTCGCAACTTCTTAGTTTTACAGTCAACAATTGCCTCAGGTTCTTCAATTAACCTCTTGTTTTCATCCAACCTTAATTCAGAAATGGGAATTATGTCGGGCACATCTTCCGTGAACTTTCTCAAATAACACACATGAAAGGTATTATGAATACCCTCCAGTTCTTCCGGTAATTCTAGCTTGTAGGCTTGATTCCCGATCCTCGGAAGAACTTTAAATGGTCCAATAAACCTTGGACTCAATTTTCCCCTTTTACCAAATCTTATAAGTCCCTTCCATGGCGAGACTTTAAGTAAAACGGAATCTCCAACTTCGAATGATATCGGTTGTCTTTTCTTGTCAGCATAACTCTTTTTTCGATCTTGAGCTGCTAACATCCTTTCCCTAATCACTTTCAACTTTTCAGCAGCCTGATGGACTATTTCATGTCCCATAAACTGCTTTTCCCCAGCCTCCAGCCAACATGACGACGTTCGACATTTTTCTCCATACAAAGTGTGATAAGGTGCCATCTTGATGCTTGAGTGGAAACTATTACTATAGGAAAATTCTACTAGAGGTAAATGTTCATCCCAGTTACCTTGGAATTCCAGGGTACATGCTCTCAGCATATCCTCCAATGTTTGAATTGTTCGTTCGCTCTGACCATCAGTTTGCGGATGGTAAGCTGTACTCAAACACAACTTGGTACCCAATTCCTCTTGTAGACTTCTCCAAAACCTTGAGGTAAAACGACTGTCACGATCGGATACAATCGTTAACGGAACACCGTGAAGCCTCATAATTTCCTTCATGTAAAAATTTGCAACTTTATCCATAGACCATTTCTCGTTAGTGGCTATGAAATGCGTACTCTTAGTGAAGCGATCAACGACCACCCAAATCATGTCGTGATCGTTCCTTGTTCTGGGCAGTTTAGTCACAAAATCCATGGTAATGTCTTCCCATTTACCCATGGGTATAGGTAAAGGTTCTAAACTCCCATACGGTTTCTGATGTTGTGCCTTAACCCTAGCACATGTTACACACTCGGCCACCTACTTAGCAACATCGAGCTTCATCGTCGGCCACCAGTAATAGGGTTTTAGACCCCTATACATTTTTGTACTGCCGGGATGAATCGAGTACATGGTCTTGTGAGCTTCTTCCATCAGAAGATCTCTTACTCCTCCCGTCTTAGGTACCCAAATCCTATCTTGGAATACCTTCAATCCTTGACCGTTTGTATCAAACACCAACGTTTTACCTAAACGTTCCTCCATTCGGTCATTTTTCTCTAAAGCTTCCTCTTGAGCTTTCTTTATACTTTCCACAATTGTCGAGACAACTTCAATTCTCAACGCTCTTGGCCTTTTCATTTCAAGATTTACCTTCCGACTGAGAGCATCAGCAACAACGTTTGCTTTACCAGGGTGGTAAAGTATCTCACAGTCGTAGTCCTTGAGTAAATCTAGCCAGCGCCGTTGCCTCATGTTCAATTCCTTCTGATTAAAGAGATATTGAAGACTCTTATGATCAGTGAAAAGTTTGCATTTAGTACCATAAAGATAGTGCCTCCATATCTTTAAGGCGAATACTACCGCTGCCAACTCCAGATCATGAGTGGGGTAGTTCTTTTCATGCTCTTTCAATTGCCTCGATGAATACTCTATCACTTTATCCCTTTGGGTCAGAACACAACCTAACCCAACTCCAGAGGCATCACTATAAACTGCAAAGTCATCAACTCCTTCAGGTAACGAAAGAATCGGTGCTTCACACAATCTCTTCTTTAACTTCTCAAAGGCTTCCTTATGCTTTTCATTCCAAGTATAAGTAGCTCCTTTGTGGGTCAAAGCTGTTAATGGAGTAGCGATCGAAGAAAAGCCTTGGATAAATCGGCGATAATATCCAGCTAATCCTAAAAAGCTTCGAATCTCCGTAGGACTTTTTGGTTGTTCCCATTTCATCACAGCTTCAATCTTTGCTGGGTCAACCATTATTCCTTCTTGGTCAACCACGTGACCTAAAAATTGGACTTCTTGAATCCAAAATTCACATTTGGAGAACTTTGCATATAGCTTCTCCCTTTTCAGAACTTCTAGCACTTCACGCAGATGCTTGTCATGCTCCTGCTTGCTTTTTGAATAAATCAAGATATCATCTATGAATACTATCACAGATTTATCAAGGTATGGTTTACAAACCCTGTTCATCAAATCCATGAAAGCTGCTGGAGCATTGGTTAGTCCGAACGACATAACCAAAAATTCATAGTGTCCATATCTTGTTCCGAACGCTGTCTTTTCGATATCCTGCTCTCTCACCTTTTGTTGATGGTATCCTGACCTAAGATCGATCTTCGAAAAATAGCTCGAACCTTGCAACTGGTCGAACAGGTCATCGATCCTCAGCAATGGGTACTTGTTCTTTATTGTTGCTTTATTCAGCTCTCTGTAATCGATGCACATTCTCATGCTCCCGTCTTTCTTCTTTACAAATAACACCGGGGCTCCCCAGGGTGATGAACTAGGTCGAATAAAACCTTTGTCCAATAACTCCTGAAGTTGTGTCATAAGTTCTTTCATCTCTGTTGGTGCTAATCGATACAGTGCTTTTGCTATTGGCGTCGTTCCTGGTAACAAGTCGATACAAAATTCTACTTGTCGATCAAGGGGCAATCCGGGAAGATCTTCGGGAAAGACTTCCGGATAGTCACACACCACCAGAATATTCTGCACCTCCTTCTTTTCCTTCTTAGCATCGATCACGAACGCTAGGTATGATGTACATCCCTTGGCCAAACACTTTCTGGCTTTCATTAGGGAAATGATTCCAGAGTTTACTCTGCGTTTGTCTCCATACACCATAAACGACTCTTTCCCTGGCGGGTTTACTTTTACTATCTTCTTCCTACACAATATTTCGGCATCATTGGCGCTAAGCCAATCCATTCCTAAAACTATGTCGAAACCATTTAACTCGATAAGCAATAATTCCTCGTGGAACTTATTCCCATTCAAGTCAATGAAGATGTTTTTCATACGATGGCTAACAGGTACAAACTTGCCACTAGCAATCTCGACTATTATAGCATTAACTAGTCTATCTACAGGCAAAGCTAGTTTTCTACCAAATTCATGCGAAATAAAGGAGTAATTGGCTCCAGAATCAAACAAAATTTGGGCAGGCAATTCGTTTACGAGAAAAGTACCTGATGCGACATCGGCTTCTTCTTTCGTAGCTTCAAGTGTCATATGAAAGGCTCTCGCCTTCAGCTTTGGTGGAAGATTGGGTTTTGCTGCGTCCTTATACTTCGGGCAATCCCTCAAAATATGCCCTTCTTCATGGCACCCAAAATAGACGTTCTTATTGAAGGTGCATTCATTGGCATAATGCCCTGGCTTTCCATATTTGTAACAAGTGATTTCCACGCTGCATTTCCCAACATGTTTCTTCTTACACTTGTCACACCACTTGGCTTCGGCTCCTCCTCCGAATTTTCTCGAACCAGTCTTCGAGAATGTGTTCTTTTTATTGGAACCTGAAGTTCCTTCAAACTTTCTCTTTTCGCCAACTTCAACCTTGCTGGTGGCTCTCCCTTTAATCATATCTTCAACAGACTTGGCAGCCCAGACAGCTGCCTCCAATGTAAGTGCCTGACGTACTGGCACCGCATACTCCCATGGAAGTTCCTTTGCGTATCTGTCAATTTTTGCCAGCTCATCTGGGACAATACGCAAAGCAAACTCCATTTTGTCTGTGAAGCTATTTGTGTATTCGTCAACGAACATACTCCCCTTCTTCAATGTCAGAAATTGGTTTTCTAGCTCAAGCACGTTTTGGGCCAAGCAGTACTTGCGCTTGAAGTGCACCAAGAACTCTGCCCAAGTCAGTTGCAGTGGCTCATTAGGGCTTAGGGTTTTCCCCAGAGTGTTCCACCAACGAGCAGCACTACCCCTGAACTGACGTACTGCAAATGTGGTTTGTAACTTGCCTTAGCAACCACAAGTCATGAAAGCCAATTCCATTTCCGAGATCCAATCCATTACTCTGACGAGATCTTCTTTTCCAGTGAAGGTCGATGGCTTGCAAGTCATAAAGTCCTTATACTTGCACCCATTTCTCTCCACTCTATCTTCGTGGTTATTTCTCCCAACCATAAGCGGTTCACTATGACCAACAGATCTACTGTTGTTTCCTTCTTCAGATCGATCGTCATTTAATTCACGTTGTTCAACAGGAACTGAAGGTTCATCCCTGTTGTTCAACAACATTTGCCTCAATTCCTCCCTTTGTTTAGCCATCATGGTCTGAATCATAGCTCGTACTCCAGCCATGGTGATGGGTTCTGGTGCAGCTCCTACTATAGGCACGTGTTCCACCACTTGGGGTTGAGGTTGTTGGTTTCTGTTTGCATTTCCCGCTCCACTTCGAGTTCTTGCCATTATAATCTATATACCGAATAAGGCGAATTTAGGTCTTTATCCTTGATAGATATTTCAATTCCCTTATCGCTCCGAAACGTTTACATGTTAGTTCTCATCTCGTAATCATACGCTTAGAATCCTAAACACATAAGGTTTCCAGATCCGGTCGGCAACAGACCATAGATCCGAACAATTAATGGCATATATGGAAAACATATAACATTTAGCACATAAAAGCATTTTAGGCATCTTTCCTAAAATAAACTAGTGCTCGTGTCTAAAATATGGTAGACACTCATCTCACAATCATCACTTAGCATTCTAAGTTTAAGTCTAGAAATCCTACAATTTCTTAGTTCGCTTAAACTAATGCTCTGATACCAACTGTGACATCCCCTAATTTCTCGGCCAGAAAAGACCGATTTAATTTATGCTTTTTAAAATAAAATCAGAGAAATCCTTTTAAAAGATGTTGCGGAATTGGTCCCCAAAACAAAACATGATAAAAGTTTATCAAAACCTTTCTTTAAGAAATATATAATTTCATTTCATATCAAAACCTCGGGATGTCATGTTCCGATACAGATCAAAAGCATAAACAAGACATTATAAGCCTTACAACAGTTATTTACAACTACTGGCCTATAATCCAAAAATCTCTCATCATCCTCCGACTATGCTCGGGGTCCACTACCTGTAATAATAAAAAGCTGAGTGGGTCAGGCTTGGGAGCCTGGTGAGCATATAGGGTTTTCAACCCACAATAATAATAAACTTATTAAGTTCACCAATCAACAATAACCCTGATTACCCATTCCCGTTATCCTCACTTTACGTCCCTAAACACCTATCACAAGGGACCTAGCCTAAGGAATATCATCGGGATGGACACTACTGCTAAGGGGACTCCTCAGCCATACATATCCTAAAGGCAACCATGAGGGGGATGGAGTACGCCAATGAACATTTAGTTCACCAACACCTACAAGTTGCGAACCTGCTAGTGTTCCACTGGACTGTCTAGAAAGGTCCGTGGTCATCATCTATACTCCGCTAGACGACAACAACAACAACAACAACAACAACATCGAGGCCTCTCACCATTTTAACACACATCGACTATTTTGTCTACCCATGTTTTACCCAACATATTTGTAGATAAAATACATATACAGTTTAAAACTTGTATAAAACATCTATTCAACAGTCACCTCAAATATTAATATATTTACACATAGCACGTATTTTAAGGTAAATACTTCATATCTATGTGTAAGGTGAAAGTGACTACACACTCACTTGATTTAATGATAATCGGGCAGCACTTCGTTTCCTAAAACGATCGTTTCTAATAAAACCGAGAGTTTTATTGAGAAACTGGGATCTGCGAGGGTCGGGCTTCGAAACCGAAAAGATAAATTTCTCGGGCTTCTCGGGCACTTTGGGATGTGCTTCGGGTGTTTGGTATGATACCGGGGCTTTGGGGGAAGTTGGAATGAAAGAAATATTGAAAGAGGGGTTAAAAATGACAAGTTTCCAAATTATCCCCGGGAGGTCTCGCACCCTTCTATTTATAGGGGCGAGGCTTCTGATCGGACGGCTGAGAAGAATCCACGCGGCAGCAAATCCGAAACGAGGGCAGGTGGCTCGCACGTGCGAGGGGTGAGCTGTTGGCCTCTGATTGGACCGAGGTCTAGGTCCGAGGGTTCGGTCGTGGCGCTATGTGCGAAGCTCGGACACGTCAAGCAAGGGCACGCGTCGGACACCCATTGGACCGCACTTTAGATGCGAGGGAAGGCAACACGCCTCGCCAGCTGGCCTAGGTGACTCAGCAGTTTCGGACACGTGGCATGCATGGAGCGAATGTGATGTGGCCGAAGCATGACTATGCGAATTTTCTCGATTTTTGTGCAAAAACTTCTAAAATCCATAACTTTCGCATACGAGCTCTGTTTTTGACGTTATTTATATGCACACGTAGGTAAAATTACGGTCTACAACTTTCGTTTAGACTTCGTCGGCTAATTTTGACTTTAATTTTTATATTATTATTTTTAACAGACCGGGACAGGAAATCCGTTAAAAATTCATAACTTCTTCATCCGACGTCCGTTTTCGTCTGTCTTTTTACCATTGTACTACTATTGACGAGACCTTCGATTCTTGTTTAGATTGTGTCGTCTAAAAATCACTCGATCTAAAATTCGAGTTTTTAGCTGTCTACTGCTAAGCTGAAACTTAGAAAAATCATGACTTCCTCATACGAAGTCAGATTTGGGCGTTATTTTTATACATACTCTCGGTTTAACGAACACTACGACTTTCGTTTAGATGACTAAGGCTAAAAAGTAGTTTATCAAAAACTCACTTTTTACGACATTCGGCACCGTGCCGGTTTTGTCGCGAAACTTCGACAGGTCATAACTTCTTCGTTATAACTCGGATTTCCGTATTCTTTATATATCCGTAATCCTTGTCACGACCACTACAACTTTCTTAATAGATATTGGCTTTATCTAATATTTATTTTCGACACTCATTTTTATTCTTAATTAATTAAATCCTAATAATTAAGCATAAAACACATAATTCACATAATATTCACATAATTCCTTTTCATTTCTTCAAAATGAGTTACAAAGGTTAACCTAGACTATCATGTCAATATTAATGCCTAGCCTAGAAACACGGGCATTACATATAATATATCAACAAATAATCTCTTTCTTTCTCTCTCTCTCTCTCTCTCTCTCTCTCTCTCTCTCCCTCTCTCCTAATATCGTTTCTACCTAGTTCTGGTTATGAGGGCAACCCAAAAAGGAATTTGCTTCTATTTTCAAGTTTATACCAATTTAGTTATGAGTTTAAACACCTTAATCCAATAGTCTTCCACTTGGATATGTCTATAACTACAGTTACAAGTATAACCAAATAGCAAGAGTGCTTTCCAAAGCCACTGCCAAACTCTGATTCAATTCAAGCATCGGTCCTAAGATAAGTGATCAGTTATTCCTTCGTTCTTTAAGATATCATATGAACATAGTCATGGATTAAATGATCAACCTCATGTTCATTTATTTGTTTCTCGGTCTCCGATTTAATGATCAAATTCATACTACAAAATCAAACACATCAATTTAGTTTGGACCATGCCTAGTTCTTATAAATCAACTCAAATCACTGAGGGGCCTAAATATATCTCTTTTCCTTATTTAGGCAAAAGGAACAAATTACATTGACTATATAGTCATACATTTACTCACCAAATCATACATGGAATAACCCTTTATAACATCCAGTTATGAGATGCATTTGAGTAAACCAAAACACATTTGATTTGTAAACTTTGAGCTATATATCTCCGCTTTAAGAATAGTAGATATTATCGTATTAGAATTACTTGTGATTGAATCTATGAAGTAATCTCTAAGCATTGATTTATCCAATACTTAAAATCTCCATTTCCAAGTACTCATTAATTTTGCAGCAATCCCCATACAATGTCTAATCTCTACAGACAATCCACAAACTATCCATGACAGTCTTAATTCACTACTTACTTCCAAAAGTATGATCGATTGTGGAACTTTTGAATAATAAAAATATTCAGGAAGTAAAACATGCAAAGTGAAACACAATAATAAATTAATCAACTATGACATCAAACACTTTGATTATAAATAAATCCATATTATTTAATCACCATAACAATTGCGAATTTATTCATTGTAGATTGTTTCGTGTAATCAACTAACTACTTGAATCAAGTAACATCAATCATGCCATGTTCTAAACATACATACTATGCCTCTCTATGTTCCTTCCTTTGTAAACAATCGTATGGACAATTACTCCAATGATGCTCATTTCATAATTCCTAATTCTCATTGCTATCTAAGATGTAGTGGAATTTCTTATTTACATACATTGTCCTTATGAGATGTCGACGTTCTAAAGTCATAGAAACTGAGCCTTCGATACTATAGAATGTTCCACTAGAACTTGTTACTCAGAACAATTCCATGGTTATGAAGTCTCAAATGCAAGGCACACTCCTTATACACTTTTTTTGTATTAAAGAGTCCAACTCACATGTAGATTTTATAACCAACTCTTATTATGGAAACATTTCCATATACCCATCTCTCATTATGGAATCATTTTCATATTCCCATATAACCATCAATTCTGACCAAGAATCATCTCAATCCAAAACATGTTACTATGGTCCTTCCAATACAATATCATACTTCCAACTGTCCACAAACAACCAATCTTCAGTAAACCTTAGAATGTTCTTGATAGTTTGTTTAACAACTTCAGTCACACAAAATTCTAATCCTTTTCACATAATGCTAAAGACATTTGAAAAATTAGAATAAGTGATCGATCCTATAACCGAAGCATATGGGACTCGATTCATTATGTCCTACATAAAGACTTGATATCTGTTCAATCTCTTGCTATAATATTTCCATATATCGAATCTCATATGTTGAAACATTTCAACATGATATTCATATATCTTTGACTAAGTTCTATTAAACCAAATGATCTAAACCTTTAGACTTGAATAAAGTATGAGTGCCCTCTCCCTTAAGTCCATTACAGGCAAACAATTCTAAACTTTGCAATTTACAAATTGGAGACATTATTCCATATGAATAGTATTGTCAACATGCAATACTAGCATAACAATTATGCTACCACTAGCTTTGATATATACTAAGAAATCAACTGGACTTCTAGAAATAAATACCATTTGACTTTCTCATGGAAGTGCAGATTCCTATTTTGAGATGCTTTGTCAATCCTTTAATTAGGCTTCTTAAGCTTATGCACTTTATCCGGATAATGTATGTATTCAAACCCTTTCAAGACGTGATAAACATATCTCCTGAAAGTTGAATTAATTTCTTTCCATTCCTCATAATTCAAAATATGAAGAGAAATGCTGTAATCATATTGTGAATTTGAGAATGCAATTAATACAACAAATATACGTATTGATCTTTATTAGATCCTTAAAATATACTAGTGAAAGTGTTTCCTCATAACCATTTTCATGAATTAGAGCAAAATCTTTTACCACCTAGCTTCGAAAGTGTATACGTTCCCATCCATGTAGAACTTTCATTTTCAACCTACAATCATAAGACAAGGTTTAGGACAAACCGAAATCACATTTAGGTCTCCTTCACGGACTGGACTTTGCTATTCTTCATTTCTTGCTTTCTCGCAGCTCAAAGCTCACGAGTGCTTCCATTCCTATTAGCAGTTCACCCATATTAATCAGTGTACCTTCACTAACAAACACCCATTGCGTTTGTAGTTAAATGAAAACATAGAACTCATAAGCATTTCCGACTTAACTTGTAACATCCATAAAATTCAAGCCGATTTAAAGCTTTTTCAATCATCCAAAAACCATTAGTTATTACAAAATGTTTTTAAAATAGTTTCATATTAGAGTATCCCAGAAATAAAAATCATAAAATGTTAGGAGGTGCACGATCAAGACTTCGCCTTCCCGCGATCATCTGAAGTACCTGAAACAAAATCAACAACTGTAAGCCCGAAGCTTAGTGAGTTTCCCCCAAAATACCAACGCCATACAAACCAGAACAATATCATAACAAACAACATGCATATAGAGTCTACAGTATGACCGAACCGCCCTCACCGGGCCTTCAGTGTATCTGGCCCACTCTGAGTCTTCAGTATGACTGGACCGCCCTGACCGGGCCTTCAGTCTATCTGGCCTACTCTCAGAACCTTCAGCATGCCTGGTCTGCCCTATCGGGCCTTTAGCATGTCTGGACCGTCCTCTGGGCCTTCGGCGTGACTAGTACGCCCTGACGGGTCTGCAATCTATCCCGACCGCCCTGGGTATGTTGGCCTAGAGCATAAAGCAGGACCGCCTCAACCCACCCCCAATCATACAATCAACACATAATATCATACGCTAGCTAGCATCTACAGATAATCATACAGAACTAACAGATCACTAATCATAATATCATCCTATATACCAGGATACCGATCTAACAAATCACTAAACATAACATCATCCTATAACAGGATACATATCTAACAGATCACTAACATAGCATCGTCCTATAACCAGGATACAGATCTAACAGATCACTAACATAGCATCATCCTATAACCAGGATACAATCCAAAAAGGTCGGCCTTAGTGCCTCAGACCCTATTGATATAGTGAGAAGAACTCACCTCACAATGTCGAACTGTACTGAAAAGGTCGAGCTCTCGAATCACGACTCCAAACTCAAACACCTACAACCACCATATGACCAATTCCATCAAGACCCAAATTACAAAAATACCCTCATAAGTCAAACTAGGTTAACCCTGGTCAAATTCAAAGTCAACAGTCAATGTTGACCCAACTCGTTGAGTGCAGCTTACTGACTCGTCGAGTTCCTTCAGAACTCATAAACCGTGAAAAATCGAGTCAACTTGCCGAGTTACCAAACAACTCGTCGAGTCCATGTTGTGTCCAAAAGATCAGGAAAACCTTGACCAACTCGTCGAGTTACCTCAACAACTCGCCGAGTTCACTCAGAATCCAGAAAGCGGGGAAAACCCTTATCCAACTCGTTGAGTTGGCTAAGCAACTCGTTGAGTTCCTTCAGTCCTTTTCTCATTCAGACGCTTTTAAGCGAACCCAAGGCTCCAAACTGCAGATCTAGCCACTTAGGACTGAGATACCATGTAATGTTGCTAACTTTACTTGCATGCAAGGCATCAAAGGGATTAAAACACAAAAAATAGGCTTAATAAAAGGTTTAGGGCATGGAGGATGGCCAAAGCTTGAGTCTTTAGGCCTAAGGGGCCTAGAGGTGTCCATATCTGAAGTTACAACTTCGAATCATGCTCATCTTCCAAAAGTGGATCCAAAATGGGCCAAAGGACACTAAAATTCCATAGGAGAAGATCTAAGAAATGGAAAGCCAAGGTAAATACTTTTTACCTCCAAATGGTTGCTAACACATTGTAAATGCCGGATCTACAGCCTCCTCCTTTGGCTATGCACTAGTCTCTTCAAGCTTCTTCAAGAAATGCACCAAATCACACTCTTTAAGCTCACAAACACTGAAGGAAGTAATAAATCACAACCAGGATTTCTCTCTGGACGATAAGGTGGTAAGGGAGGCTGGTGAAGGGACTTAAGGTCTTTTAAATAGGGTGCCAACCCTAAAAATTAGGGTTTTCATGCACAACCTCAACTCGTCGAGTTGGTGCCTTCCAACTCGTCGAGTAGACCCTCAAATATACGCGACTCCTTAAAAATCTACACGACGAGTTGGAATCTTCCAACTCATCGAGTAGCCTGAAAATGAATACATACATATATATATATATATATATATATATATATATATATATATATATATATATATATATATATATATATATATATATATATATATATATATATATATATATATATATATATATATATATATATATATATATATATATAAGGTTTAAGATTCATCCTGAAAATTCGGATGTTACATAACTAGAAGTGAACAGAAATAAACTGTGTCAACAAACGCAACAGGTTTTCAACCTCATGTTCCGCACTAGTGATAACTAAAAGTATCATTGTTGGTTGACTCTTGAAACTGTAACGCCTGTAGATCTGGGCTAGTCAATTTAGACACAATAAGCATCAAAAATGAGTTTTTGATGGAAGATTATTTAGAAGGATTAATCTTTTCCAAGTTTTAGTATATGTTACAAGGGTTCCGTACATATAAAGAACACCAAAATCCGAGTTATAACGAAGAAGTTATGACCTGTCGAAGTTTTTCGGCAAAACCGGCACGGCACCGGGAGACGTAAATAGTGAAATTACGATGGAGGACTTTTTATCCTTAGAAATCTAAAAAAAGTTGTAGTATACGTTAAACCGAGAGTGTCCATAAAAAGAACGCCCAAATCTGACTTCGTATGAGGAAGTTATGATTTTTCTAAGATTTAGCCTAGCAGTGCACGGCCCGAAACTCGAATTTTAGATCGAGCAATTTTTGGCCTATGTGACCTAAATGAGAATTGAATATCTCATTAATAGGAACTCAACGGTAAAAAGACAGACGGAAACGGAGTCCGTATGTAGAAGTTATGAATTTTACGCGGATATTTAACAGTATAATCTCCTCGTACTGTTAAATTTATGATCGGTAGAGATTTAGCCGACGGAGTCAAAATGAAAGTTGTAGATCTTATTTTTACCTACACGTGGATATAAAGAACGTCGAAAATGGAGCTCGTATGCGAAAGTTATGAATTTTTGAAAATCGGCTGATTTCCACCATGTGTGCGATGCCACGTGTCAGCACCAGGCGAAACCTTGGAGCCTACGCAACACCACGACGTGGTGAGAGGCACCACGATGTGGTGACACTCCAGGAAGCCTATAAATATAGGTTCCGGGTTCCCTTCATTCCTCACACCTTCCAACTTCTTCCTATCTCTCTAGAACATCTCTCTAAGCCCTAAAACCCCCCAAAAAAGTCTAGGGAACCTCCCTAGCACGAGGCGAAAGCCCGGAGCGCCTGACGGCTCCGAAAAGAAGAGCCTTTGGCTCAGAAACTCTGCTTCGGCGGAGCCCGATTTTGAGAAAAACCCGCTGTAAGTGAGCTACGCCTACCCTATCTTTAGTATAACTTATGTTTCAATATAGTAATGTTATTAGGACCTTATAATAATTATTTGAGCTATTATTATGGGTTATATAAGTGTCGTTATAATATCTTTTTAACGACTCGCGGTACGGGGAATCTGGTTAGGGTTGTTGGATTTCAAAAGTGCTATATGCCAAAATAGTCCTGCCCTCCGGTGTTTTATGTCTGGCCCCTGTCTGTACATCGTGGTTGGAAAATATTGTTTAAACGCTTATATAATAATAATAATGCTAAGACTAATAATTAGTCGCAATGAATATTAGACTAAACCCTAGAGGTAATGATACTAGGTTTTGTCGAAGGAAATTGTTTTAAGAGTAACGAAGTGCTGTCCAAGTGCAGAGTCACCACCTAATCAGGTGAGTGCATAGTTACTTTCATCTTACACATATATATGAAGTATTTTATATAAACTACGTGCTATGTGTGCATATTATCTGTATACTTGCTATCTATGCAGGATGAACGATTTTATACAAGTTTTATATGATTTAAACTATATATGTATTTATATCTACACAATATGTTGGGTAAAACATGGGTAGATGAAATATGAGTTGGATGATAAGTTGAGAGGTGATATAGACCATGAGGTAAGGGTGAGAGGTGGACGATGTGAGAAGCCTTGTTCCCAAATGCTGGCCCCGTCATCTAGCAGAGTATGGATGACAACCATGGACTATTCTAGACAGTCCAGTGGTACACTAGCAGGCTCGTAACCTATAGGTGTTGTGAACGATGTGTTCACCCGGTGTACTCTAAACCCTGGAGATCATGTAGACTTCGTGCCTAAACCTTGGCGATCATGCAGACTTGGTGCCAAAACCCTGGCGACTATATGGACTTAGTGCCTATTGTATAAACCCTGGCGACTATGCAGACTTAGTGCCTAAACCCTGGCGACTATGCGGACTTAGTGCTTGTTGTATAAATCCTGGCGACTATGCAGACTTAGTGCCTAAACCCCGGTGACGATGGACTTCGTGCCGATTCCTTAGGATGATCCTGAGGAATGAATGAACGAGGAATAGTTGATTCTTAGGGTAGATCCTTAAGAGTAAAGAAGATAATGGGGATGGGTAATTGGGTTGATTGTTTGATGTTTAAACATAATAATTATATTATTGTTGGTTGAAAACCCTATGTACTCACCAGGTTTCCCAACCTGACCCACTACAACTTATTTCTATCACAGGTGTCGATATGAAGCTACTTTACACTGAGAGATTTAAAAGAGATGTAGATCACTAGTGTAAATGAATGTAAGTTTTGTTTGTGCTTATGTTTCTGTATTGACGATGACATCCCAAATGTTTTGAAAATGAATAAAAATACATTTCTTCGGAAATGCTTTGATAACATATTTATCATGTTTTTCTGGGAACAAATTCCGCAACATTTTTTATTAAAAGAGGTACTCTGATTTTTTTAAAGCATAAACAAAATCGGTCTTTTCTGGCCGTGAAAATGAGGATGTCACAGTTGGTATCAGAGCAATAGTTTAAGCGAACTAGGAATATGGATTTATTTCTAGACTTAAACTTAGAATGCTAAGCAATGATTGTGAGGAGTATGTCTAATAAAATTTAGGTAATACACCTGAATAAACACAAGCACTAGCTAATTTAGGGAAAATGCCTAACATGCTTTTATGTGCTAAATGATTTATGATGCTTTATGATGCTAAATGTCTGATCGGATCTATGGTCTGTTGCGACCGGGTCTGGAAATTTTATGTGCTCAGATTTCTAAACGTTTAATTACGGTATTAGAACTGGCATGTAACTTTTCGGAGTGATAGGGAAAATTACATGTTAATCGTAAATAAAATCTTTCCTATCTTAATTCTCGTTATTACACACCGAACGCTTGAATTGGTGTATAGATCAAAATGGCAAGAACCTGAAGTGGAGTCGGGAACGCGAATGGAAACATGAATCAACCTGCAGTGGTTGAGCAAATACCTGTTGTAGTAGAAGCTGCACCCGAACCAATCACCATGGCTGGAATGCAAGCCATGATTCGGGCTATGTTAGCTGAACAAAGGGAAGAAATGAGGCAGATGTTGCATAAGGACGAACCTACCATGCCCATTGAGCAACCTGAACTGATTCCCAAGCAATCGGAGGAAGGGAACTATAGCCGCCATGTGAGTCAATTTGGGACTCAAGGAGAACGAAGGAATGGGCCGGAGAGGGGAAATGGCAAGGATGGACGAATGTATAAGAACTTCTTGGGTGCCAAGCCACCAAGTCTTTCTGGAAGCCCGAAGCCGGTTAAGATTATGGACTGGATCTCTGAAATGGAGATGGTGTTTGAGAGCTGTGACTGTAGCGACAAGCAAAAAACCGTCTTTCCAGTCAGACAACTAAAGACTGGAGTGCTAAGTTGGTGGAAGTTGTTGGCAGATACAATGCCACGAGGAGAAGCCATGCGAATGTCTTGGGAAGCATTCGTGGAGCAGTTGGAAATGCAGTACTGCTCAGAGATAGATCTGATAGACCTAAACAACGAATTTCAGAACCTGAAGAAAGGAAAGATGAGTGTGGATGAGTATGCCACCGCATTCACCGAGAGGATGAAGCTATTCCCCTACTTGGTGCCTACAGAACTCTCCAAGATCGATAGGTTTGCTAACGGACTGCCCACAGACTTTGGCTCAACAGTCAAAATGGCAAGTACCTTGAAAAAAGCCGTTAGAGCAGCCAGGAATGTTGAGACCCAGATTAGGGAAAAAGGTCTGGAGAGAGATGAAGTTGGCGAGAAAAGGAAGTATGAAGGATCTTCAAAATCCAACAAAGAAAGGAAATTCTCAAAGACTGAAGGAGGAGGAGGAGGCTAAGCTAACTGGTGCGAGAAGTGTAAAAAGAAACACTTTGGGAAATGTAGCGAGGAGGTGACTTTCTACAAATATGGAAAGACAGGGCATTACACCAGCAAGTGTGCATCCAACAAGAGGGTGTGCTACAGATGTAACAAAGAAGGGCATGTTTCTAAAGACTGCACGGAGAAAAACGAGGCAGTAAGGCCTGAAATGCCACTAAGGCCAAGGGCATTCCACATGATCCTCGACGAAGCAGAAAACGACGCCCAAGATCAATACGACTCCCACTAAATTCTTGACATATAATTTTTTCTCTCAAGAAACATTCCTTGAATAGCTAAAACAAATATGCAAAAGTTCATGCGGATTGCCGACATGATTACACTCTTCAAAATTGGATTCAGTTCATCTTTTGTTTCTCGATTTCCAGAAAACATCATAACTTAAATTCTTAATGTTCTTGAGCAAGAAAGCATTATTACTCCACATATTACAAGGTGTTATCACCCTTCTTAGTTTAAAATGAATTTGAAGATATGATTTAGAGTTACTAGATCAAAGCTCTAAAACTCGATTGAGAATGAAGTATGACTCATCTCTTGATCCGACCATTTCCAACAATATCTGATTCCTCTTCTTAGTCATGCATTTACACTAAGATGTTCTTCGAAGATCAATTGTGATATAATTCCATAATCACTATGATGATCATAAAACATGATACTAAACTATTCTCCTTTCCTTTCAGATTGGAGAATCTTTTATCTTTCTGCCTAAGAGATTCTTCTATTCGTTCTGCTATACTTTGAATCTTTTCAAAGTATTAGAATTATGCCTAATCTTATAAACACAACCATATTTACTGAAGCATTAGTAAATCATGATGAATAGAGCTATCGTCCCTTGCGATGGATCTGAAGAGTTCATAACAACATGTACAAGATCCATTAATACATCACTTGTCTCACATAAACATGTGAACAATGACTTTGTCATAATTTCTCCAATGAACAAAACTCTCATGCATCATCCAATTCAAATTGTATGACTCTAAGTTTATGTATAACTGAATGTTGGTGATGAGATTTCCTTTCACTTGGTCAAATTTGAAAATACCACAAGCATAATATTATAAGAATCACATCAATAATTAATATTGTAATTATTAGAAATACACTCATTAATTCCATTGCAAGGAACTATAAAATAACAAAACTTCATTTTATTGATAAAAGAAAATTGGAACTTGTCCTCACAATGCATAAAAGAAAACTATGTTTCTAGACATCTCCAGAGAGTAATATCAAATTATTAAATCCATCCTAACTCCTTAGTAGTAGCTTAAAATTCTGACCATCAAACCAGGCAACAAAAGTCCATTTCTCACGATCAGATTTAGCTTGCTTTGCTCAAGCTTCCTTCTTTCTCTTAGATCCTGTAAGACCGTGTGATCATCACATCATGTATTAAGAGTCTATGAATAAGAACTTATAAAACAATGGAGTTAGATAATATATGTACTTGAAGTAGAGTCACACAACTTGACTTTACTATCTCTAAGATCACTCAGGTATTTTGGGCAACTTTGTTTCCAATGTCACTTCAATTGGCAATAAAAGCAAATGGACTCATTGGGGTCAACCCATGGAATAATATCGAAATGAGCCTTTCTCTTTACAATACAATCAAACTGTTTGACCTTGGCCGATCCCTTTCCATTGGAAAGAGAAACCTTTTCTTGATTACCATTGTCAGCGTCCAATGAATTCTTGGGATTAGATCCTTCAAGTATTTATGCTTTAGTTGTACTCTTAATGATATCTGCTTCTACATTTATCAACATCTTGGTCAGATCAGTTAGGGTCACATCAAGATTCCTTATATGAAAGTTTTCAATAAACTGACCATATGAATTAGGAAGTGAGATAAGAACCAAATCATTGGCTTGATCCTTTGGAAATTCGATACCCATTCTTCCCAGTTTATCAATGTACGATTCCATTTTCAGAACATGCGCACACATATAATTTCCATCTTTGTGTTTACATGCCAATAAGGCTTGAGTAGTTTCATATCTTTCAACTTGAGGAAAACATGATGTTGGGAGAGTCATAGAAGGAGGAGGTGGAAGAGTTTAAGATAGATGATGTCTAGTTCCACCATTACCTAAGTAAGGGAAGACAAGTTCACCTTTACTTGAATGTAGAAGACCATCTCCAGAAGATTGAGGAAAACCATTTCCATAAGAACGAGGAAGACCATTTCTGTCTTCATAAGACATCTAAAAGTGGGAAACGAAAGAATTCAAGTTAGTTGATTTAATCCTTAATTATGAACCCAAAATTTAAATTAAGGCTAGGATCCATATTTTCGATTCGAACTTTGAAGAGGGATATCGCAGTCAATTTGCAAATCTAGTTTAGGTAGGTAAGGCTTTTACTAATTTCAATCTTATGAAACTCCTAGATATTTTGAGACTCATTGAATCTTATCAATGAGATGTTTAATCTCAGGTTATGCTCTTACCAATTGTGAGTGGGATGCCGATGATCACTATTAAGATGTGAATAAGCATGCAAACCTGCTTAAACACCCTCGATCGATTATAATCTCTTATTGATGTGCCGGTTAACCACACACTCTCCATCAAGAATTATAAACATGAGTTGTTTCATCATTTCATATTTATAGTCCCAAATTAGTGTGTTGGTTAACCACACATGCTCCACTAACGACTCATAAAGAAATGATGTGCGTTTTCATGGATTAGCCTACAACTTCACATTTTTCCTAAAGTAATTGGATTTTAAAAGAAGTTTCTAGTACTTTATAGATTGTACTTTTAATTTAATTATCTCCTATCAAACCCGTTCAACTAATGACCCTCCACCATACAGGAGAGCGGTGGTTGAAAAGGACACCCATTCAACGGTCATTTTATAAGTTGTTTGCTTATACTCTGTTTATAGCATGACTTCGTGAATGAGGCTTACTATTGATTCGACTGACTTTATCTTATACATATAGTAATTAACTTTTAATGAATATATATATATATATATATATATATATATATATATATATATATATATATATATATATATATATATATAAGATGTATTTTAAAACCTTTTCAAAAATACTAGGTTTAAATATTAATTATTTGAATTATTATTTTAATTAATTAATATTAAATCAATTATGATTTATCTTTATCCTTTAATTAAACAATTAATTAAATTTATTAAATCATTTAGAAATTAAATAATTATCTTTAATTAAAATATTAATTAATTAATTCAAATTTAATCCATACCTTCTAATTTTCGAAATTAGGGTTAAGGATTACCAAGTTTTAATAATTCAAATTTGAAGGCAATTAAAATAATAATTAAGGAAACTAGAAACCCTAAGGAAACCCTTGGAATTTTCGAAAACAAGGCATAGAGGCTAGGGTTTCGAGAAACCCTAGAAAAGTGAAAATTTTCAAGGGCTAGGGTTTATTATCTATAAACCCTAATCTTTTGATCCATTCAAGTTATGCACAGTCAATAGAAAACAATGGTTCTGATACCACCGATGGGATTTATAGGTTATCAAAAACATGTAACGCGGAAAATCTTAACACTTAAGTTCACATGCAACCTATAAAGGATCTATGTTTTCTCTAATTGATATCAACATACTATAAACTTCAAGAACCCTAAAGGAACTCTATGAAAATCGAAATTCATGAATTCGGGTTTACATACCTTTAGATTTATTATAGAAAATAAATCTTCGATCCTTTCCTTTGTGTCTGTAGAAAGCAAGCATAAAAAGTATGATGCCTCTAATGGATCACACCCAAAACCCTAGAAACCCTAAAATGAAGAGGAGAGAGAGGGGATGGATAAAATTTCGTTCCTAAGCTTGTAGGTGAAGGTATGAACGAAATTTGTTGGTCTAAGGGTCCTATTTATAGTTTAGGTAACTTGTAGGTAAAACCAAATTTGAATTAGTTAAACTAATAGATTTAATCTCAATTCAAATCATTTCTTTATCTACATCTAGGAGACTTCCAGAAATCCTAGGAATCAAGCCAAAATCGTCCATACCATGGATGGTTATAGAATTGCTTATTTTATTCAACTATTGAACAATTACAATTCACCCTTGCATCTTTAATTAATTTAAATTAATCCAAAGTTAATTTCAAATTAATTCTTATTGATTTCTCATTAATTTATCAATTAACAAACCAATTATTTAACTGTTGATATCATGTTAATTTATTAATCATATAACAAATTAACATATCAATTATCCATTCCTAATTAATATATTAATCACATAATATATCAACAAATCATCTCGCTCTCTCTCTCTCTCTCTCTCTCTCTCTCTCTCTCTCTCCTTCCTAATATCAATTCTAGCTATTTCTGGTTTTGAGGGTGTCACACCCCCGAACCGTCGGAACGGACGGCGGAAACATCCGGGGGCGGGGTGACGTCATGCGTAGTATCACAACAATCGTATCATAGTAATCACAGTAAACACAACCATTACATTATAATATGAATATTTACATTGTTTGAAAACATAGTTTGTTCATAACAGTATATAACAAAAGTAAAAGACGTGAATCCAAAATGCTCCGTCTTCTCCAAAAGTTGGCAAGAGTACCTGTCTATTGTTGCCCTGAGAATACAAGCAGTTTTAAAATATCAGCATAAAGCTGGTGAGTTCATAAGCGTTTAGTTCTGGTGAAAGAAATGTTTCTTTGAGCCTTTGAAAAGTGTTTCCCAATAAAGTCCTGTATTTTCTTATGAAAAATGTATGATTAACCATTAGTTGTATGTTAAATAGCTCGTTTATGTAAGGTTGTGTTCTCCCAGGAAAATCCTATATTTTCCTTAAGCGTTGATAGTTGGTTATCTGTTCTTGTCTGAGGTGTACAAGTATCTACCATACTTGTATCGTTAAATGTCGTTTCCTTGAAGAACCCTGTTTGTTCTCTGTGAGATGTATTAGCCTTATTACACAAATAAAACTAATAAATAGGTAGTGAACTAAATCCTAAGGGTGTTATCAATACCCTCTAGTAATCAAATCGGCTATTACTTTGAGGTTAGTTTACTCGATTCATTATTACAAAAGTAAATTTCGTTATCTAAGTTGCGAGTGTCATAACCGTAGTTAGACTTGATATGGCACGAAACGGGGCCAATATCTTTTTATGACTTTGTCACCCGTAGACCTGACGGTCCCACTGTAGCTAGCAGCGAGGTGCGGGATAGTCAGTCCCGTATAGATCTATACACATCAGTCACGCTCTCCCTACAAGAGATTCTGGTTACAAGGATTAGTCCTACACTCTCGAATTCGGTGGAGTGTTACCAAGGACGTGTCTCTAACTTTAGACTAACAATTTGCATGTAATAATACTGAAAATCCTGTTTATGTTTTGTATGAATCATTTGTAAAATATCACATTTTATGACAAGATTCACAAGTTCCTTGCTTTAGTTTTGAAAACTGTTTATGCGAGCTGATTTCTTGATCGTTTGGTAAAACTATTTTCTGTGTTAAAAGCATACCGAAACTATAATTATTTTAAACAAAATAATATACTTTGAGCACAAGTTTCCTTGTACTTTTGCTTGTATTCCCCCCTGAAAATATGAAAAACTCGTAAAAGTGTAGGGGTATGAACTCACTGTTTGACGTGGGATTCGAGTGTAAGTTACTAGGAATTGTTGAGTGTCAAATAAAGCCTCGGGCACAAACGGATCCTATTTAGCATGTGAAAGTACATTTATACATTAGGTGAGGGCTTAACACTATTTGTTATGGAAAGAACCACCTTAGGGACTAGGAAACACTTAAAACTAAGTGTTAGAATCGCATGTGATTTGAAAATGGGAAGTTTGCGGTCGTAAAAGGAGTTTACGGTCCATGGGTTTACGACCCAGGGGTTTACGGTCCATGGGTTTACGACCCAAGGGTTTACGGCCGTAAACACTTGACGAAAGGTACAATTTTTGGTGTTTCAAGGTCCTTTCCAGCCTTCTGGAAGTGTTCTAAGCCTCGTTTCTAGGCTTAGGAGGGTGTTGTGGCAACTTTGCACCACTTAAATAGAGTTTACGGTCAAAGGAGATTGCCTTGACCGTAAACAACCTTCTGGTCATGATTTCTAGATGTTTAACAAGTGATTCTTGTATCCAACAAGCTAAGGGTAGTGTACTTACGTAGTGGAAGCTTGAAAGGGTGGTTAGAGTCCAAAAACACTAGTGTGTGTTCTTGGTGTTCTTGGTGAGAGAGAAAATCTAGAAAAAGTTGAGATTCATGAGATAGGAGCATGGATTTACCACTAGAAGTGAGATAGAAACACAATCAAGGTGAAGAATCACTTACATTCTTGAGGATCCTTGAGCAAATTCGAAGTTTGTAGAGAGAGAGAGAGAGAGAGAGAGAGAGAGAGAGAGAGTGTGTGTGTGTGTGTGTGTAGAGAAAGAAAGCTTTTGGAGTGTGTAAAGTAAGAAATAAAGGCCACTCATCCCTTATATAGGGATGAGTTTATGGCCAAGGGGTGGGGTGGAGGGTTTACGGCTGTGACCAGTGTTTACGGTCGTAAACAACGTTTACGGTCGTAAACCGAGTTTGCGGCCGTAAACTCCTATCGAAGGGTTGTTTGGCTCGAAAGCTATGCTTTGACTTAGAAAACCTCATTTTCGAATACGAAACTCGATCGAACTGAGTTTAGAATATTCCGTTAGACCGAAAAATAATACTAACGTGAACGAAAAATAAATAAAAATCCCAATTTTATTAACGGAAACTGGGTAAGGATAACGAAAAAAGTTTCGGGTTGTCACATCATCCCCCCGTTAGAGGGAATTTCGTCCCGAAATTCGAACATAGAATACATATCATGGATTAGAAAAGAGATGCAGATACTTCTGTTTCATCTGATCTTTGCGCTCCCAAGTGAATTCAGGTCCCCGCTTGGCATTCGAGCGAACCTTCACTATCGGGATGCGACTTTGTTTCGTTCGTTTGATCTCTCTATCCATGATTTCGACTGGTTCTTCCACGAAGTTCAGGTTCTCGTTGATTTCAATCTCGTCGAGAGGAATCTTAAGGGTTTCGTCGGATACGCATTTCTTAAGATTTGAAACATGGAATACAGGATGAATGTTGCTAAGTTCTTGCGGTAAACGAAGTTTGTAGGCTACGGGACCGATCCTAGTGAGGATCTCGAAGGGTCCTATGTATCTTGGATTTAGCTTTCCACACTTTCCGAAGCGTATCATGCCTTTCCAGGGCGAGACCTTCAACAGAACACGGTCTCCAACCTGGAACTCCAAGGGTTTTCGTCGTTTATCTGCGTAGCTCTTTTGTCTATCTCGTGAGGCCTTAAGTCGTTCTCGGATTTGTACAATCTTTTCGGTGGTTTCGCGGATGATCTCTGGGCCAGTAAGAGTGCTGTCAGGGACTTGCCCCTTGGCTAGCTGTGTGTCGCCCACCTTAGCCCAGCACAGAGGGGATCTGCACTTGCGGCCATATAAGGCTTCGAAAGGCGCAACCTTGATGCTAGTGTGGTAACTGTTGTTGTAGGAAAACTCGACCAAGGGCAAATGGGTGTCCCATGACTCACCGAAGTCAATAACACATGCTCTCAACATGTCTTCCAAGGTTTGGATGGTTCTCTCACTCTGCCCATCTGTATGAGGATGTTAAGCTGTGCTCATATCCAGCTTAGTTCCAAGAGCCTTCTATAGTGATTGCCAGAACCTCGAAGTGAACCTGCTATCTCGATCGGAGATAATGGACACAGGCACACCATGCAGTCGAACTATCTCTCGGATGTAGATTCTCGTGAGTCTCTCCATTTTGAAGTTTTCCTTGATCGGCAGGAAGTGGGCGGATTTAGTCAGTCGGTCGACAATTACCCAGATGGCGTCATTCCCACTCGGAGACTTAGGTAATTTAGTGATAAAATCCATAGTAATCCTCTCCCACTTCCACTCAGGTATCTCCGGCTGCTGGAGTAGACCTGAGGGCTTCTGATATTCGACCTTCACCTTGGCGCAAGTCAGGCACTTGCCCATGAAGGTAGCGATCTCTGCTTTCATGTTCGGCCACCAATACAATTTCTTGAGATCGAGGTACATTTTGTCCGAGCCTGGATGAACGGAGTATCTAGTCTTGTGAGCTTCGTTCATTACAACTTCTCTGTAACCACCGAACTTTGGGGTCCAGATCCGGTCTATGAAATAATAGACTCCGTCTCCCTTGATTTCTAGGTTCTTTTCCATTCCTCTCAAGGCTTCACCCGACATGTTCTTTGGCCTTAAGGCTTCCAGCTGAGCCTCCTTGACTTGCGCGGATAAATGGGAATGGATAGTCATGGTTAGTGCCTTCACTTTACGACCTGAGTACTCCTTCCGGTTGAGGGCATCTGCTACCACATTGGCCTTGCCGAGATGGTAGCGGATTTCGCACTCGTAATCGCTGAGTAGCTCAACCCATCGCCGTTGTCTCATGTTCAGTTCCTTCTGGTCGAAAATATGTTGCAGGCTTTTATGGTTAGTGAAGATAGTGCACTTGGTTCCGTAGAGATAATGTCTCCATATCTTCAATGCGAAGACCACTGCTCCCAATTCCAGGTCGTGCGTTGTGTAGTTGACTTCGTGTGCTTTCAGCTGTCTTGAGGCATAAGCAATGACTTTTCCCCGCTGCATGAGCACACAGCCTAGGCCCTGATTGGATGCATCACAGTAGACAACGAAGTCCTCCGTCCCTTCGGGCAGAGACAAGATAGGTGCCCTGCATAGGGCCCGCTTCAACGTTTGGAACGCAGTGTCTTGCTTTTCACTCCAACAGAAAGGTACACCTTTCTGAGTCAGAGTGGTTAAGGGTTTGGCAATTCTGGAGAAATTCTGAATAAATCTGCGATAATAGCCAGCGAGACCCAAGAATTAATGGATTTCTGTGGGTGTCTTCGGTGCTGACCAGTTCTCTATCGCTTTGATTTTGGAGGGGTCTACGTGTATGCCTTCCTCGCTTACCACGTGACCTAGGAAGGTTACTTTTCGAATCCTGAATTCACACTTGGAGAATTTCGCGTACAGCTTCTCCGTCCTTAGGGTTTCCAGCACCCATCTCAAGTGCTGTCGATGATCTTCCTCACTTCTGGAATATACAAGTATATCGTCGATGAACACGATTACGAACTTGTCCAGGAAAGAACGGCACACCCGATTCATCAGATCCATGAATACCGCCGGTGCGTTGGTTAGACCGAAGGGCATCACTACAAATTCGTAGTGACCATACCGAGTCCAAAATGTTGTCTTAGGAACATCACTCTCATGGACTCGCAGTTGATGGTACCCTGATCTTAGGTCTATTTTAGAAAAGTAACTGGCTCCTTGAAGTTGATCGAAGAGGTCGTCGATTCGAGGAAGAGGGTAACGGTTTTTGACAGTAAGCTTGTTCAGTTTGCGGTAGTCAATGCACATCCGAAAGGATCCATCCTTCTTTTTCACGAACAAGATCGGGGCTCCCCAGGGTGAGGAACTCGGTCTGATGAATCCTTTGCTGAGCAGCTCATTGAGCTGACTGGATAACTCATGTATTTCTGCCGGTGCTAATCAGTATGGGGATTTAGCTACGGGGGTAGCTCCGGGGACTAAGTCGATGCGAAACTCGACTTGGCGCTCGGGAGGGTTTCCCGGGAGATCTTCGGGAAAAACATCGGGAATGTTGCAGACTTCGGGGATGCTCTCGAGGTCTTTAACTTCCTGCTTCTCGTCAATGACGTGGGCTAGGAATGCATGACACTCCTTTCGCAGAAGTTTCTGGGCTTTGATGCATGAAACGATACGGAGGTTTGAACTAAATTTATCGCCATAAATGATGAGGGTTTCACCAGGGGAAAAGTTGATATGGATAGCTTTTTCGTAACAAAGGACATCAGCACGATTGGGGCTCAACCAATCCATGCCGATGATGACATCGAAGCTTTTTATGGAGACTGGCATAAGGTCGATAGGAAAAGAATGATCGTTCAAGGTAAGGGTACAACCTACGTATATATCATTAGTGCTCTCTTTCACACCATTAGCCATCTCGACGGTAAATGTTTCGGTTAGTGGTTGAGGTTTATGTTTGAGGAGATGTTTAAATGCATGACTAACAAAACTTCTCTCCGCACCAGAATTGAAAAGAATGCATGCATAAGAGTTGTCGAGGAGGAACGTAACCGAAACAACGGTGGGATCTGCAACTGCCTCTTCTTGGCCCATCGCTAGCACTCTCCCCGTGCTACCAACTGTTGTTGCCTTGGGGCAGTTTCTCTTGTAGTGCCCGACTTCTCCACAACCATAACAGGCTTGACCGACGCCTGCTCCAGATGCCTGATTGGTTGGTTGGACTGGTGTCTTGCAAAATCGAGATGTGTGCCCCTTTTTGCCACAATTAGTGCATGACATCTCACGATATGGGCCGGGATTATGATGGTAGTTACACTTGTCGCACCGAGGAAGGGTACCAGCATATTTACTGGTAGGTGCTTGAGTGGCAGGAGCAGCGGCAGGAGTAGTAGCAACGTGGACTGCCACCGTTTGCTGTTTCTTTGAGGGCTCATGTGAAGACTGGCCCTTCCGCTGCTTCCAGAACTTTCTTTTATCACCACTCCCTTTTGCTGGCTCAGGAGCAGTTGCCACCTTATCAAGATCAACTCCGTGATCTATGAGAGTCTATGCCAGGCACTTGGCGTTGTCAAAGGTGTTTGTCCTAGCAGCCAAGACATTTCCTCTGGTGGGTTGTGTCAGTCCCCATATGTATCTCTCAATCTTTTTGCTTTCCGGGGTGACCATCCCCAAGCAAATAAGTGCTAGGTATTCAAACCTAGAAGTGTAACCAGTAATGTTGGATTCCTTCATCTTTAGGTTCCAGAGTTCGTGCTCTAGTTTCTGCATCTCGCCTCGTGGGCAGTACTCAGCCAGCATGAGTTCTTTTAAACTTTCCCATCCCATAGCATTTGCCACTGGCAGAGTTAGGGATTTGACTCGACCATTCCACCAGGTCAGTGCCCTGTTGGCGAAAGTGCAAGCGGAGAATTTTACTTTGTTGGCCTCAGAACAGGAACAAATTTCGAAAATGGACTCGATCTTCTCGAACCATTGAGTCAGGGCAATAACCCCTCCTTTGCCGTCGAAAGATGTGGGTTTTGCGTTCATGAAGTCTTTATAGGAGCACTCCTTTTGGTGTCCCTGACCACCTTCATGATTTTGGGGATGAGTACCACCTCCCTGCCCTCCAGATCCGCCAGGATTAATCTGGGACATCGAGGCAGCCACAGCAGCAGCAACAGCTGCTTGGAACATAACAGGATCGAACTGAGGGGGCGGTGGTGGTGGTGGAGTGTCGTCGTTTCTTCTGATGGGTCTTTTTCGAGGAGGCATCTTGTTCTAAAATAATCAGGAAGAAGAGGATGGTAAGTCCTCAAGATATATGAAACAAAATATATCCCATCCTGATAATAAAGTGTTCTACCAAGCGATAAGCAAAGAAAGGTTACTAACGCAAGTAAGTTATCGCTAAGAAACGAATAGGTAGCAACACTAGAAATGAATTTCTATAATGTATTCGGCTCTGGCTAAAATACTCCTACAGTATTTTAAGTTGTATGTTTTGTTGTTTTGATATCTTGTTGTATGGATACTTGGCAACTTTTAGGCCTGTTGCAACACCAAAGTCACTCCCAAGCACATGTTGGTCATGTCTCGAATAAATATAGTTGATCAGGCCATATTGACCCTAGACATGATTACATAACTGCCCAGGTTTAACCGTAGTGTTCAACATCCAAAATACTTTTGTTTTGTTCTACTCATGATATTTTTTCTGGTATGTAGGTATACTTGTATACTTTTTTGCAAAAATACTTGTATTTTAAAAGTATACTTTTAGTTCAGAGCACTTCAGCCCCTTTGTGTTTATAGTTGTATACCATGTAAGGTTCGGTATACTTAGTTCACTATAAACAATAGCTCAGATACCAATCTGTCACACCCCCGAACCGTCGGAACGGACGGCGGAAACGTCCGGGGGCGGGGTGACGTCATGCGTAGTATCACAACAATCGTATCATAGTAATCACAGTAAACACAACCATTACATTATAATATGAATATTTACATTGTTTGAAAACATAGTTTGTTCATAACAGTATATAACAAAAGTAAAAGACGTGAATCCAAAATGCTCCGTCTTCTCCAAAAGTTAGCAAGAGTACCTGTCTATTGTTGCCCTGAGAATACCAGCGGTTTTAAAATATCAGCATAAAGCTGGTGAGTTCATAAGCGTTTAGTTCTGGTGAAAGAAATGTTTCTTTGAGCCTTTGAAAAGTGTTTCCCAAGAAAATCCTGTATTTTCTTATGAAAAATGTATGGTTAACCATTAGTTGTATGTTAAACAGTTCGTTTATGTAAGGTTGTGTTCTCCCAGGAAAATCCTATATTTTCCTTAAAAGTTGATAGTTGGTTATCTGTTCTTGTCTGAGGCGTACAAGTATCTACCATACTTGTATCGTTAAATGTAGTTTCCTTGAAGAACCCTGTTTGTTCTCTGCGAGATGTATTAGCCTTATTACATAAATAAAACTAATAAATAGGTAGTGAACTAAATCCTAAAGGTGTTATCAATACCCTTTAGTAATCAAATCGGCTATTACTTTGAGGTTAGTTCACTTGATTCATTATTACAAAAGTAAATTTCGTTATCTAAGTTGCGAGTGTCATAACCGTACTTAGACTTGATATGGCACGAAACGGGGCCAGTATCTTTTTATGACTTTGTCACCCATAGACTTGACGGTCCCACTGTAGCTAGCAGCGAGGTGCGGGATAGTCAGTCCCGTATAGATTTATACACAGCAGTCACGCTCTCCCTACAAGAGATTCTGGTTACAAGGGTTATTCCTACACTCTCGAATTCGGTGGAGTGTTACCAAGGACGTGTCTCCAACTTTAGACTAACAATTTGCATGTAATAATACTGAAAATCCTGTTTATGTTTTGTATGAATCATTTGTAAAATATCACATTTTATGACAAGATTCACAAGTTCCTTGCTTTAGTTTTGAAAACTGTTTATGCGAGTTGATTTCTTGATCGTTTGGTAAAACTGTTTTCTGTGTTAAAAGCATACTGAAACTATAATTATTTTAAACAAAATAATATACTTTGAGCACAAGTTTCCTTGTACTTTTGCTTGTATTCCCCCCTGAAAATATGAAAAACTCGTAAAAGCGTAGGGGTATGAAGTCACTGTTTGACGTGGGATTCGAGTGTAAGTTGCTAGGAATTGTTGAGTGTCTAATAAAGCCTCGGGCACAAACGAATCCTATTTAGCATGTAAAAGTACATTTATACATTAGGTGAGGGCTTAACACTATTTGTTATGGAAGGAACCACCTTAAGGACTAGGAAACACTTAAAACTAAGTGTTAGAATCGCATGTGATTCGAAAATGGGAAGTTTGCGGTCGTAAAAGGAGTTTACGGTCCATGGTTTTACGGCCCAAGGGTTTACGGTCCATGGGTTTACGGCCCAAGGGTTTACGGCCGTAAACACTTGACGAAAGGTACGATTTTTGGTGTTTCAAGGTCCTTTCTAGCCTTCTGGAAGTGTTCTAAGCCTCGTTTCTAGGCTTAGGAGGGTGTTGTGGCAACTTTGCACCACTTAAATAGAGTTTACGGTTAAGGGAGATTACCTTAACCGTAAACACCCTTCTGGTCACGATTTCTAGATGTTTAACAAGTGATTCTTGTATCCAACAAGCTAAGGGTAGTGTACTTAAGTAGTGGAAGCTTGAAAGGGTGGTTAGAGTCCAAAAACACTAGTGTGTGTTCTTGGTGTTCTTGGTGAGAGAGAAAATCTAGAAAAAGATGAGATTCATGAGATAGGAGCATGGATTTACCACTAGAAGTGAGATAGAAACACAATCAAGGTGAAGAATCACTTACATTCTTGAGGATCCTTGAGCAAATTCGAAGTTTGTAGAGAGAGAGAGAGAGAGAGAGAGAGAGTAGAGAGAGAAAGCTTCTGGAGTGTGTAAAGTAAGAAATGAAGGCCGCTCATCCCTTATATAGGGGTGAGTTTACGGCCAAGGGGTGGGGTGGAGGGTTTACGGTCGTGAACAGTGTTTACGGTCGCAAACAGAGTTTACGGTCGTAAACCGAGTTTGCGGCCGTAAACTCCTATCGAAGGGTTGTTTGGATCGAAAGCTATGCTTTGACTTAGAAAACCTCGTTTTCGAATACAAACTCGATCGAACTGAGTTTATAATATTCTGTTAGACCGAAAAATAATACTAACGTGAATGGAAAATAAATAAAAATCCCAATTTTATTAACGAAAACTGGGTAAGGATAACGAAAAAAGTTTCGGGTTGTCACAGAGGGCAACCTAAAAATGACTTTGCTTCTATTTACAAGTTTATACCAATTTAGTTATGAGCTTAGACACCTCAATCCAACAGTTTGATGAAAAAAATGCACCTTATATATTAGTTTATCTTGGTAAAACATCATCTCTTAATGTCCAAATAACCAAATACGAAAATTATTAAACATGCAATATCACCTTCTTATAATCCGCATGCCATCAACAATCTCATGTTATGTGAAGAAAGGGATGGTATTAGGTCACATATTAATAATTTCACATGAGTGATATTTTCAAGAACCACTAACTTCATTTGATCCAATTCACTATGAACATCACAATGAAATAATGGTGGCTTTCTCTAGAAGTTGTTCTACATATGCAAGTGTTTATAGTACCACAAGCATTTGTCTTGATATATTTAAGAAGACATTAGGTCTTTTAACACATTGTTTTTTAGAACACTGACTTATCTCTTTCACATTGTTTTCAAAATGAACATCTTTTGAAGATATTAACTAGTATATGTAGACATTATCTATCATATTGGTTATATTGCTCTTCTCTAAGAATCATTCAATCTGTTTGGTGTACCTCATTACATGCAAATACAGTTAGACTAGAATTATGAAGACTTCTTTCATCAATGCTAAACGTTTTCATCAATATTACAATGTGATACTAGTCTTACCATATAGGTCTCCCTAACTACTTATTCTTAGTTCTTATAGAACTCACATACACTTTCCGTACACTCCTTAATGCTTTGTCTAACAGCTCCTGCAGCTTTGTAGACAACTCCTGCATCTCAGGAGGAGCCAGACGATACGTTACTTTGGCTATCAGAGCCGCACCTGGAACCAAATCAATCCTGATCTCCACCTGCCACTCCGCAGGTACCCCTGGCAAATCCTCTGGGAACACATCCAATAATCCCACACGATCGACACATCATCCACGGTCGCCTTACCCTTATCCCGAGTATCCATGACATAGGCGACAAAACTCGAACAAACCTGATGAAGATAACATGTGGCCCTTGCTGCAGAACACATAATTGGCCCACGCTCTGGTCTCTCACCCTGAATCACCAGCTCTCCCCCACTTGGGGTCCGAACCCGAACTAACTACTGCTCACAGTCGATCACTGCCCCGTTAGGGCTCAACCAATCTATGCCCATTATAACCTTGTTCCCACGCAGAGGAATGGGAACCAGATCAACCAGATACTGCTTGCTGAATAACCGGAGAGTACAAACTCAATGAACCCTCGCAAACCGAACATACCTATCATCATCAATCTCGATATCTAGAGGACAATCAAGCTCTCCCGGAGCTCCAACAAATCTCTTGTATTATTTGATTCGGGGGCTACCTAATCGTTTGTATCTATTGCGCTTAGTGCAAGAGATAAAAATGATTGGGTAACCCCCAAATCAAATAATACCAAAGCAGAGATGTCATTCACAAGGAACGATCCTAAGATGAAACACATAAACATAAGCAAACAATTCAATATAAATAAAGAGATAAGGAGAAGATACATACCCGTCACAACATCGGGAGCTGCACGCGCCTCCTCTTCCATTAGCCGGAAAGCCCTGCTCTTAGCCGCAGGCGTATCTACCAGGCCCTGGTAGCCATCAGTAATCTGGAGAGTCGAAGGAGCAGGTGTTGGCACCGGTCCTGCTGCGGCCAGACTCGGACAATGTGCCTTCTTGTGGCCCCTCTGATTTAATTGAAAGCAAATGAGATCAGATACTGGGGTGATGGTGGTGGTAGCAGTACAATCCCTGCTGACATGACCAGTCCGACCACACTTGAAGCAACCATAACCACCCACCCTGCACGTCCCTCGTGCGACCTGCTGCATTTTCCGCAGCGGCCTCAGCCTGCTGGCCCTTCCCTCTCGAATCAACCACCTTGGGCCTCTTGCCCGAACCCTCAACACTAGACACAGAATTTGGCTTCCTCTTCTTCTCCATCTCAAGATCAATCTCCCTCTTTCTAGCCCTCACTATCATGTCTTCCACCTGGATGGCTAACAAACTGCCAAATATCACTCCTCAGCATCTCATGGTACCGGGCCTTCTTCATCTCCTCGTCCGCCACATACTGCGGAACTAAAAGTGCCCTCTCCCTGAATATAGCGGTGATCTCAGCCACCGTCTCAGTTGTCCGACGGAGATCCTGGAACTCTCGCGCCAACTACTGCACCTCAATCACCGGTGCAAACTCAGCTCGGAACATGGTCGAGAAATCACCCCAAGTCATCGAATCCACATCATCATCACCCACATCACATCCTACCTCCTCCCACCAATCAAGTTCCCTATCCTTCAAGATACAGGAAGCTAGTCTGACCTTGTCCCCATCGGGACAACGGCTGGTACGGAAGGCGTTAGTAACATCTACTAACCACCTGCTGCTCGCAATGGGGTCCCTCGACCCGTGATAATATGGTGCTCCATATACCTGATACTCCCTAAAAGTCAGAGAACGTGTCCCGACCAAAGCCACAATCTCAGCGCGAAAGGCATTCAACCGCTCATCAAGAATTTCTAGAATACCCTCCTTGACTGTGCCAAAGATCACAAGAGTCTGCTCAAGGATACTGCACGTAATCTCAGACGAGATGAACTCCCTCGTCTGGTCATCAACCTGCCCGGCTCCAGAACTCGAGCCCGAGCCCTCCCCAACACCGGAACTGCCAACTGGTCTGCCTTGCAATACCACCATACTGAAAATAGTCCATATAAACCATCATAATACGCATCAAATATACACATTAGGGAAATCACAACTCCACAAGCTCCCTGGATTTATCGCAACCCTCCTTGGATCGAGTACGGATCCTTTACTTCCAGTAATATGGGCCCATACTACCTTCTACACCTATCCTTACTTTCCTTAAGAAGTGCCTTGACTCAACCAAGTTGCTTATATCTAACAATTCCTTTACAGATAAGGCTCCCTGCACTAGATCTCATCCTAGGTTTTCCTAGGGCGACTCCACACCTGTCACACCCCCGGACCAGACGGCGGAAACGTCCGGAGGCGGGTGATGTCATTTTGCAGTATCATAACAATTGAATATAAATGAAACATAGCAAATCCAAACATTATACATAAAGATAAGAAACTTACATTGTTTTACATCATGTTTATGTTCTCAAATTAGACAAAAGAGACATTAGTAAGTAAGTTCCAACTATATCAAAATAATCCTGCATCCGCGTTCCACTAACCTGCTTACTGTTTTCCTGAGAATACAAGTCGCTTGAAAAGCGTCAACATAAAATATGTTGGTGACTTCATAAGCAATTTGTATAAAATCTGTGATAGTTAGAAAACCAGAAAATCCGACATTTTCTTGTCAAAATAGTTGTAAGTCTTGTTTCCAATCAAGTATAGTTGCATGTGTGTTTTAGTTTATCGTTTTCGAAATCGTATAAAATTGTTTTCCCCAGAAAATCCTATATTTTTTGATGTATAAAATCGTAGTCTCAAAACCCTAAGACTTGTGTGGTAAAAGCTTCGTTTAAAGTATCCAAACAATAGTTGTTTAAAATCGAAAGATGTAACTTGCGTAAGTTTCTAAATTCATACTGTTATATTCTAAATGAGCCGTTATAACCATATTAATATGACAGAGTGCCTGTCTGGACGTTCTTCAGGCGTCGGATTCGATTAAGACATTTGTCACCCTAGACTGGCCGGTCTAGCTGAAGCGAACAACGAAGGTGCGGGGTGTCAACCCCGTATATATCTATACACAAATTCCCGCTCTCCCTCCAGGAGACTCTGGTTATAACTCTTACAGGACTTTAAACGTACACTAATATGTATATATATAGGTACAATGAAGATGCGTCTGACTAGAATACTAACAGATTTTTGAGCAAATCGATGAAATCCATTATTTATTAAATAAATAACAATAGTTATACTCGTTGACTAGTTCTATCGTTTTTGTTTGTTTAAAAGAATACACTTTGAATCATAATTATCAAAAATGACCCAATGTCATTCGTATTGGCAAAAATGGCCCCTCTTTTTATAAGTTATCAAAAAAGACCCATAATCGTCAAAAGGTGTCATAAGTGGTTCAAAACTAGGTGAATTGTAGAAAATGACCCATTTCTTCTAAAATGCTCATTTTAGACTTATATTTATGAAAATATTCAAAAAGACCCTTGTTTATCCAAAAATTGCATTTTTGGTCCTTTAGAAATTGAGATATTTAATAATTAGTCAAATTTATTCCATGTTCCAAAAATGATTCTCATATATATATATATATATATATATATATATATATATATATATATATATATATATATATATATATATATGGTCGAAAGTGGTCCCTTAAAATATCATTAGTTTCACAATTTAACCACTTTCAAATATTTTGTCCATCAAGTTGTTTAAGCAAATTTTGAAGCAATCCGTATGGTTTTTGTCTTAATAATTTGTGACTCATATTCCATAAACGTACTAGTTTTAGTTTCTAACATATGATTTGTGATATATATGGTTCAAACTTTTAAGAATTGTTCAAAATCTCGAATTCTTGAATCATCCATGTGGAATTTCATAATCTTAAGCATACAAATCATAACATGCATGCATAAACAAGCAAATATACTAAGATTTCACAAGACCCTTGACTTGTATCCTCCCCCAAAACAATGAAAAGCTCAAAAATAGGGGTCTGAAGCTCACCTTGGGTAGAAGATAATGTGGTTGAAGGGATGAGATGAGGAATTGGGATCCTAGAACACTTGAAGTGTTGAATGAACTTCTTGAGGATTTTCTAACATAAGATTATGAACACATAATTTCATGTGTGAGTAGAAGATTAAAAATAACCAATTGTATGAATCATTTAACTAGGAATAATTTACTTACCAAATCTATGGAAGAATTGTGAAGGAAAATGGTTCCTGGAACTTGGGTGAAGTCTTGGGAGAGTTTACAGAAGGTTTACAGTGAATGCAAATGAATTGTGAAATGGAAAAGGGGTTTACGCCCCATCTTATGGGAATGAGAAATGGGATGGGATGTTTGCTTTGATTACTGATGGGTAATGACTATATCTAGAGGTTAATTCATAGATTACTGGGATTTGCATTGGAAATTCATAGCTTACTGCTAACAATCACCGTAAACACACTTAATTTCGAAGGAGTTCACGGTCTAGATGGACCTTAAACTAGGGTTTATGGTCAAAAAGAGGTCCACTAGGTAGTTCACGGCCTAAAAGTGGCCTAGATTGGTGTTCACGGCCAAGGCTTTGATGCTTAGGGTGGTTCACGGTCATGGCTTGGTGAATTGAGGTGGTTTACGGCCTAAGTGGCCTTTTGGGGTGTGTTCACGGCCAACTATGGTCCTTAAGAAGTAGTTCACGGCCATAGTGTTTCCTAGGGAAGTGTTCATGGTCTAGGGTATAGAAAACTCTTAATATGCTGGCTTTATTGTTTGTGTGTTTATATTTGATGTAAAACCCATACCACATTTAATTGCATAACTCATGAGTGTTTTAGGGTAACATAGTTCTCCAAAATTTTACATTTCCATAACATAATAATAGTATTGTTACAGCTATTACATATACGGGACTCCTTTGGCATTGGTTTTCGAACTTGAAATTTCCAGTTGTGACATCATCCCCCCGTTAGAGAGAATTTCGTCCCGAAATTCTTTAGGAGATATCTTTATGAATTAGCGAAAAGGTGAGGGTATTTCTGCATCATTTGATCCTCGCACTCCCATGTGAATTCCGGTCCGCGCTTGGTATTCCATCTAACCTTCACAATGGGGATGCGGCTTTGTTTCGTGCACTTGACTTCTCTATCCATAATCTCGATAGACTGCTCAAAAAATAGAAGGTTATCGTTTACTTCAATCTCATCTAGTGGAACTGTGAGGGTTTCGTCCGATAGACACTTCTTTAGGTTCGACACATGGAATACGGGGTGTACATTACTAAGTTCTGAGGATAGTTGGAGTTTGTAGGCTACCGGATCGATCCGGGCAAGGATCTCGAATGGTCCGATGTATCGGGGATTTAGTTTACCTCTCTTTCCAAATCGTATCATCCCTTTCCATGGGGAGACTTTTAATAGCACCCGATCCCCCACTTGGAATTCCAGAGGCTTTCGCCTTTTATCTGCATAGCTCTTTGTCGGTCCCGCGATGCTTGAAGTCAAGCTCTGATTTGGACTATCTTTTCCGTTGTTTCTCGAATAATCTCAGGTCTAGTGAGTGTGCTATTGGGCGTTTGACCTTTTTTCCAGTTGGGTGTCTCCCACCTCAGCCCAATAGAGGTGCGATCTGCATTTCCGGCTATACAAGGCCTCAAAGGGGGCGACTCCTATACTTGTGTAGTCGTTATTGTTGTATGAGAATTCGATTAGGGGTAGGTGAGTGTTCCAAGCTTTTCCGAAGTCTATTACACATGCTCATAGCATGTCTTCCAGAGTTTGAATGGTTCGTTCGCTTTGACCATCAGTCTGAGGGTGGTAGGCAGTGCTCATATCAAGTTGGGTTCGCAAAGCCTTCTGGGGCGACTGCCAAAAACGAGAGGTGAATCTGCTATATCTATCAGAGATAATAGATATGGTCACCCCATGGAGTCTCACTACTTCTTTCAGTTATATTCGTGTTAGTCTTTCCATCTTGTACGTCTCCTTTATTGGTAGGAAATGGGCGGATTTTGTTAATCGGTCGACGATCACCCAGATAGGATCTAGACCGTCTGCCGTCTTGGGTAATTTGGTTATAAAATCCATTGTTATCCTTTCTTATTTCCACTCGGGTATTTCGGGTTGTTGAAGTAGGCCCAAGGGATTTTGATATTCCACTTTAACCTTGGCACAAGTGAGACACTTACCCACATAAGTGGCAATCTCCGCTTTCATATCGGCCACCAATAATGTTGTTTGATATCCAAGTACATCTTATCGGAACCCGGATGGATAGAGTACCTTGTTTTGTGAGCCTCATGCATTATCACGTCTCGGAATTCGCCGAACCTCGGTGTCCAGATCTGGTCCATAAGGTAATAGGCTCCATCTTCTTTGATCGTCAAATACTTTTCCATTCCACGTAATGCCTCATTGGTGACGTTTTCTGGTTTCAAGGCTTCCTGCTGAGCCTCCCTTATTTGTGAGGATAGATGGGAGTAGATGGTCATTGTTAGCGTTTTTACTCGGTGACCCGAGTACTCCTTTCGGCTTAAGGCATCGGCTACTACATTTGCTTTACCTGGATGGTACTTGATTTCGCACTCATAGTCGTTTAGCAGTTCAACCCATCTTCGTTGTCTCATGTTCAATTCCTTTTGATTTAGAATGTGCTGGAGGTTCTTGTGGTCTGTGAAAATGGTGCACTTTGTACCATATAGGCAGTGCCCCCAAATCTTTAAGGTGAAGACCACAGGTCCCAGCTCGAGATCGTGGGTGGTATAGTTTACTTCATGAGTCTTTAGTTGCCTAGATGCGTAAGCTATCACCTTTCCACGCTGCATAAGCACACAACCTAACCCTTGGTTAGAAGCATCACAATATACTACGAAGTCTTCTGTTCCCTCTGGAAAGGACAACACTGGAGCACTGCAGAGGGCTTGTTTCAGGGTTTGGAAAACAGCTTCTTGTTTATCATTCCAATGGAAAGGTACGCCCTTCTGGGTGAGAGTGGTGAGAGGCTTGGCGATTTTGGAAAATTTTTGGATGAACCTTCGGTAATAACCAACAAGGCCTAAAAATTGTCGGATTTCGGTTGGGGTTCTTGGGGTTGCCCAGCCTTCAATAGCTTTGATCTTGGTAGGGTCCACATGTATTCCCTCTTCACTAACTACATGTCCCAAGAATTCCACTCTACGAATCCAGAAATCGCATTTGGAGAACTTTGCGTACATCTTCTCTGCTCTCAAGGTACCCAAAATCTGTTGTAAGTGCTGGCTGTGCTCTTCCTCACTCCTAGAGTAAACGAGTATATCATCGATGAAGACGATCATGAAGTTGTCGAGAAACGGCTGACAGACTCGGTTCATCAGGTCCATAAAGGCCTCGGGTGCATTTTTGAGACCAAAAGGCATGACTACGAATTCAAAATGCCCATAGCGGGTTCGAAAAGCAGTCTTTGGGATATCCTCCTCTCGGACTCTTAGTTGGTGGTATCCGGACCTCAAATCTATCTTAGAGAAGTAGCTGGCTCCTTGGAGCTGGTCGAATAAATCATCGATTCGAGGGAGTGGGTATCTGTAAGGCCCTGAAATCTAGGATCCGAACCAGTGATCAAACAAATAACAATCAAGCAAGATTAGAATGGAGTAGAAGAAGATTAAACCAAGCTTTGCACACTTTTATATCAAATAAACGTCAGGTACAACTTGGACACACACACTATGGACCGTAAACTCTATGACTCAACAACAACCACTGACAGACTCTGAAAAGCCCTATATAGGGGAAAGGCTGGCCGTAAATAGGTTTACAGCCGTAAACAAACTTTTGGCCGTAAACACATCCAAACAACTCTATTACAAGACAAAAGACCCATTAAGACCTATACATCAGATAGCCTAGCCCAAACCATAAACTAGACCCTTCAATCTCCCCCTTGGTTTGAGGCTAGCTTTGACTTAGTCCTTTTCAACGATACGCACATCAGACCCCCCCCTATCGCGCCACTCCACATCTCTTTTGAGATGATCTCTACAACCATTGACGTGTATTCTTTAGCAGCACTCTCGAAGATCTCTTCAGCCACTTTGATTTGATGTTGTGCCAAATGATGAATATCCCACCTTCCGAATTGAAGTATGTCTCTTTTATCGAACAAGCGAAAGCAACCATCTTGAAACTTAATGATGGCAGACGCAGTGGTTTCATCATACACCCAGCAAATCATATTCGCAAGAGATCCATCATAGAAGTTCTGCAACACAGGAATCTGCCTAACTTGGTTGGCTGGTGGCCACATCACAGTCTTGAAAGGCTTATTTTTCTTGGGATCCAGTATGTCAGGGAATCTTTTAATGATGGACCCAACAGTCTTCATGTTAGGAAATCCCTTCTTTACTTGGTTCTCCAAATAAAGCTTGAAATGAGTTGCCCGTGGATCACCTGATGGATTTGCAAATGGAGCATTGGATAGTTCTGAAAGATCAACCCTTGTCCATGAACTGAAATCATGGAAGTCTTTGTAATACTCCACGTTTGAGCTTTTGCGTCTCACAATCCACATGTTTAACCTGTCATGAAATCCCCATGAGATAATTCCTGATCTATCACCGTACTTGTGTCCAAATCTTTTCTTTTCAAGATCAGTGACGGTGACTTTGGGTTGATCTCCAGGAGCATTCTGATCTGAGCTCTTCTTGAACAATAGTTGCTTTTTCTTGGTGGATTCTGCTAATTTGGCGCATTTTAGTGCAACAACATTGGGTGCTTGAACTGGTTCTTTTTCAAAACGATCAACGATCCGAGTTCTTCTTTCAGCGGGCGGGTCAACAGGGGGATCTTGAGATGACTGGCCAGCATTGAATTCTTGAACGGATGATTTGAACTTGTCGCCAAGTTCCTCTGCCAGTTTCTTCTTCAATTCAAAGTAGCTAGCAGTTATGGTTCCCATGTGTGTTTGTAGATCAAATATTTGCTTTGATTTCAGAGTCTTATCTAATTCAAGATCTGCAACACGTATGTTAAGCTGAGCTTTTTCAGCTTCAAGATCAGCTACACGAATATCAAGCTAAATGTTTTTCTGATTTAGCACGCCGATCTCCTTTCTAAGTTCGTGCATGGTGGAATCATCCTCTCTCCTGAGTGGCTTTCCTCTATAGAAATTCCTTTAGCGCGGGAGGAAGGCACTGAGCTTTGTTGTTGGGCCAGATGCATAGCAAGCCTCTCAGAGGCAGCATCATGAAAAGGCCTAAGAGGAGATGATCCCGGGGGAGCTGATGAACCACCAACTTCAAGAATGGTGCTTGGTCCTTCGTGGAATGGTACAGATGAATCAGCAACAAAAGTAGTTGTTGGAGTAGTCAGATGGCCTTGAGATTGTTCTGGAATGAATACTCCCTGCCTCAGATCACGTCTTCTCCTTTTCAATGGAGACTGGGAGGTCAGAGTCGTCAACGGTTCACTCACAGATGGCTCAGTAGTAGGAATAACATCCTCAAGGGGAGGAATCCCTGAAGTTGTCTCCATAGGAGTTGTAGTGTCAGCCATTTGGTTGGAAGTAGGAGGCGTTGTTTCAAGAACATCTTCTGTATCCCTTATCTCCATTGCTGGATGAGCAACATCACAGATACTGTCAAAAAATGAGTCAAGGTCTTCATTGGACAAGAGGTTATCATTGCCTCCAAAATTCAAAGAAATGTCATCCTTGTCAAAACCTGAAAGATCAAAATCATTAAACGAATCATCATCATCTCCTTCATTTTCAGTTGCATCCTCCATCGTTCCCTCATTGTAGTCACTCTCAACATGCACAAATTGCAAGTTATGCTCTTTAGCCACTATAGAAACAGGTGTAACTACATTATCTTCGTGATCTGATACAGGAATAACATCTTCTTCGGAAATGACATCGTCTTCAGAAATTACGCGGTCTGAAGACTCATGAGACTCAGATGCCTCGCTTGAATCGGCAAACATACCAAACTTCACTAAGGGATACTTTCCTTGAACAGTAACTTTTTCCCTTCGGTTTTGCTTGATAAGCCCGACAGTGTTTGGCCCAAGAGTTCATGTCCAGAGTTTCTCCTTCTTTAACCATCACAGGAAATTGGTCGTTGATGAACACTTGAATGAATCTTGGATACATCAAGAACTTGTCCCTTGTTTTTCCTTTGATGTTACATTCAGCTCGTCAAGGATGAACTTGGAGAAGTTGAAATCCAGTCCCGCAGCAAGTGAAATGATGGCAACTGTGTTCCTTAAAGAAATTTCATCCGCGCCAGATTTTCTTCCTGATATGCAGCTCACAAAGACATGAGCTAACAACCTCCAGTAAGGTGGTAGCAACTTCTTCATTGTCGGAGGAAATTCGCCTTCATAGCCCATCTTGTTGAGAAATTCCTGAACTTGATCGGTTTCAATCTCAGTACGGAAGGTAGATTGATCGTCGATTTTCAGAACGTCCCTGATGAATTGTTCTGTTATGATGATTTTGCAACCCTTTACAGTAGCTTCAACAGATAAAGATCCATATTCTCCTTTCTTTACGTCAGCTGACCTCCAGAATTCTTTGATTATGCCTTGATAAATTGCTGGATTCACAGTAAGAGCAGTGTTCAGGCAACATTCCCTTAAACCATGTATCATTGACTTGAACTCTCCATGAGCCACAGGAGGATCAGCCAAAAGAATTGCCAAGTTGTGACTGTCAGCGAATTTTAGATCTGCCATTTCAACCTGCACAAACCAAGCCAAATGAGAAAACAATTTATTTAAACATTTAAAATTGGTGTTTTACTCTTGAAACAGTTTAGTTAGGCTCTTAAAGGAAACATATGATGAAAAATCAAATTTTGTTGACCAAAACTGAGTTTACGGTCAAGTAGTCAATGGCCGTAAACAGTCAATGACCGTGAACAGTCATGGCCGTAAACACCTGGCCGTTAACTCCTGGCCGTAAGCTCTGGCCGTAAGCTCATGGCCGTAAGCTTCGAAAACGATTTTTCTTCAATTACACCCTCAATACAGGTCGATTTGATGCGTGAATAGCCTATTGAGGATCGGAATTAGCATACCTTCAGATTCAAACGATCAATTTCACGAAAAATCACGAAATTTTTTTTAGAGAGAAAGAGAGAAAAAGAGTTCGACTGTAAACAAGAAATCAGGAGTGGAAAGGAGATTGGCTGTACACTCCTCCTTATATACCCGATCCATACCCAAGAAAAGATCCATGGGCTAAAATCCACAATGCATAAAAATAAAGCCCAATAAAAATTTAAAGGCTTTTAAAAATAATGCATTTTGAGGACAAAAAATAAAATAAAAATAAAATGAAACAAATTTTAAACAACAAACTAAAATATTATTATTATTTTTTAAAAAGTTTTTAGTATTTGAAAGAAAAAAATGAAAATAAAATAAAAATAAAAATAAAAAATAAAAATAAAATTGAAATTAAAATGAATTAACACTAATTTCACCTCAACTAACGCTAATAATATTTTTGTCATATTGAGATCAAAGTTGTTAGACAGCCTTAATCCGCTTATCGGTATTTCTACCTTCATGTCCATGTCTGGTCGATCGCCGATATTGTGGTCCACTTAAGCACGAAAAATTGTGACAAATTTTTGGACATGCTATAAGTGACAAGACAATTTGATCCTATGTTCCTAGATAAATTTCCTAAGGACCATTCAGCTGACGACAACCAATGATATTGTTGTCCACCTAAATTAAGTAGCGAGATCTACAGACAACCTATAAATGTTCAATTTTAGTTGTACTAGAACGTGTTTCCCGCTTCCTGATATACCCCAATAATCAAGGACTTCCAGAATACTCCTTACTTCAGATGAGCAGACAATTATTAAGGAAGAAGTCAGATTTAGAATGCATATGTTGTACACTCGGATCGAATCTCTTCCAATCACGCAAAGAGTGAAACATATGACTAACTAGAGTTTAGAGGGATTGAGAAGTAGAAGGTTACATATGCTGTGTACCAGGTCGGATTGTTAATCACTCAAAGGAGACAACATATGGCTAACAGGTAGGAAGAATAACATAGAAGAAGATGCAGAGAGACAGAGTTGCATATGTTGCAGTCCAGGTTGGATCTTCCGATCACACAGAGGAGGAAACATATGACTGACAGTAAGAAAGAAAGAAAATAACTTTCTACAGACCTAATTTATCCGAATTCCCCAGTTGCCACGTCAATACCAGAATTAAGGACAAAGTCCGCACATCAAGGAAAAGTTAATCAACAGTTCAAGATACAGATCATTTAATGTATCCACAGATTTTCTATGTATATCTCTCTGCTCAACTTACCCAAGCGTCGTATTGTCAGGCTAAATGGAACTATCTAGGTCAAGATTTGTCAGGTCTCTAAATTTCTTAAGTTCATCTGATCCTAGTCAAGTCCATTTTAAAAATTTCGTGCCTACCATCGCATCGACCATAGAGCTTAGACAATTCAACTTTGGTACCTTACACAGATTCAGATTGCCTGTTATCACATTATTATATCACTTCCCAACACATCACCTACAAACAAAAACTATTAGCAACATATTTTTGATTTTCTGATTTTCTAATGTTTTTGGATTTTGAATTTTTTTAAATTTTTGTTTGGTTTTTCTTTATTTCTCCCCCTAAATTTGTGCATGGGAGAGAATGAAATTAAAATGCGCAAATTTAAACTAACCTAAAGCAAAAATTAGTCCTCAAAATGTATCATTTTCAAAAAGCTCACAAGCACATCGAATCGAGCTTTGTTAAACGGCTTTGTGAACAAATCCGCCACATTATTAGCAGTGGGAACCTGTTCCAGCCGAATGAGCGAACGCTCAAAACAATCTCTGATGAAATGAATTTTGATATCAATGTGCTTGGTTTTTGAATGCTGGACTGGATTTTTAGCAATCTGAATTGCAGCCTCACTATCACAAAAAATAGGGGTTTCTAGATAGTTCAAACCGTAATCCAACAGCTGATGTTGGATCCAGATAAATTGAGAACAACAAGCAGAGGCAGCAACATATTCCGCTTCTGCTGTTGAGGTTGAGACGGTGTGCTGTTTCTTGCACTGCCACGACACCAGACGATCACCGAGAAATTGACATCCTCCTGAACTTGATTTCCTGTCAAGCTCACAGCCTCCATAATTACTGTCAGCAAAAGCATATAAATCAAATTCAGAATTTTTTGGATACCAAAGACCTAGTTTTGGGTTGCCTTTGAGATACCGAAAGATTCTTTTGACATCAATAAGATGTGAAAGTTTAGGATTGGCCTGATATCGAGCGCATTGACAAACTGCAAACATGATGTCTGGTCTGCTTGCAGTTAGATACATCAACGATCCGATCATCGATCTGTAGTTGGTCTGATCTACAGGTTCGCCATCAGTATCCGGAGTCAGCAGGGGTCTTTCGGCCATCGGTGTCAATGCAGGTTTAGCATCTCGGAACCCGAACTTCTCTAGCATATCCTCCACATACTTGGCTTGATGGAGCAGGATTCCGGTTGACTTCTGTTGGACTTGAAGCCCCAAAAACATGGTCATTTCACCCAACAAACTCATCTCAAACCTCTTTTTCATAACGCCTTCAAACTCCTTGCATAGCTGCAGACTTGTAGACCCGAAGATAATGTCGTCAACATAGATCTGAACTAGAATCTGATCATTACCCACATGCTTGATGAACAAGGTTTGATCGATAGTGCCACGAGAATATCCATACTCGAGCAAGTGCTTTGTGAGAGTTGCATACCACGATCGAGGAGCTTGATGTAACCCATACAACGCCTTGTCCAACTTGTAGACACGATTGGGAAACTTCGAGTTAACAAACCCAGGGGGTTGATCAACGTAGATTCCTTCCTTCACCTTGCCATACAAGAAGGCTGTCTTGACATCCATCTGGTAAACCGTGAAGTTCATGTAGGAAGCGTATGCAAGGAAGATACAGATAGCTTCCAAGCGAGCCACCAGAGCATAAACCTCGGTGTAGTCAAGACCCTCGATTTGTCTAAACACACGAACCACCAATCTCGCCTTATTACGCACTATGACTCCGAAATCATCCTTCTTATTGCGATATACCCAGCGTGTGTCAAGAGACTTTTTGCCCTTAGGTAGTTCAACCAGCGTCCAAACCCCGAGCTTCTCAAATTGATTTAACTCTTCGTGCATTGCATCTACCCAGCTGGGCTCATTCAAAGCCATTTCAACATTCTTTGGCTCAATTTGAGAGATAAAGCAAGAATAGAGACATGTATTAACATCTCCACTCTGACTTCTTGGTCTAACACCATCACCCAGCTGGCCAATGACATTTTCGATCAGATGATCGTGTTGAAGACGAGAAGGTATCTCCTGGCTGATATCATTGAATGAAAAGGGAAGATTGTGAATGTTGATAACTCCATCATTTGCCGAGTGATCCACTTCAGACGAACCTGTCTCGTTAGAAGGATCGGCCACAAACTCATTAGCAATTTGCTCAGGAAAGAGAAGTTCCATAAAAGTTTGAGTAGCAGCGGAAGTATCTCTGGACATGAACTTTCTTTCAATAGGAGTAAGAGGTGTGGCATCAACATCTGGAGCGTGTTGTTGACTTGGAGATTCTGGACAAGTAATTGGAACAAATGACTCCACCGAAGGAATTGCAGAAGGCACTATCGGCGGTCTGTAAACAACTTCTTCGTCTTCTTCTTCAAGTACAATCTTCGAACCAGAAGTAGAACCAGATAAACTATTTGAACACGCATTGAACGATTTGAACAAAGATGTGTAATCAAACACCCAATCAGGACCCACTCTAGCATCCGTTTCATTCTCCTCCAACCAGCGCACATTGAAGGATTCTACGATTTGCTTTGTTCTTTTGTTGTAGACCCTGTACACAGTGCGAGCAACATACCCCACAAAATAGCAGTCATCAGCTTTGGCATTGAATTTCGGGTTGGACTCCAGGTGAAGAAGGGTACAAGGGCAGCCAAATACGCTGAAGTGACTGACAGATGGCTTGTGACCATATAGAATTTCGTACGGAGTCTTCATCCGAGCTTTGTTGATAAGAACACGATTTTGAACATAAAATGCTGTGTTGATCGCCTCAGCCCAAAAGAAAACTGGCAACTTTGAGTCACACAACATCGTCTTTGGAGCGTCTTGCAATGTTCGATTCCTTTGTTAAGCAACACCGTTTTGTTGAGGCGTGCGAACGGAACTATATTGACGCACGATTCCATTTTCTGCACAAAAGTGATCAAGAACCGCATTCTTGAATTCTGTTCCATTATCAGTTCGAAGCACCTTCACCCGATTATTGGTTTGGTTCTCTATCATTACGATGAACTTCTTAATCATATCAGATACCCCAGCTTTGTTGGATAAGAAGAAGACCCACGTGAAACGCGAGAAGTCATCGATCACAACTAGACAGTATGAATTTCTGTTGATGCTTAGGACATTGACCGGACCAAATAAATCCATGTGCAATAATTGGAGCACCTGACTGATTGAATTGACCTGTTTTGGCAGGTGTGGTTTTTTGTGATGCTTTGCATGGGCACATGACACACACTTTTCAAATGTTATGAAGTCTCTGACAGGTAGCCCGCACACCATTTCATTTTTAGCAAGACGATTCAGATTCTTAGCGTTCGCATGACCGAGTTGTCGGTGCCACAGCATATCATTTTGTTCTGAGACTTTTGAAAAAAAGTAGGTGACTTGTTCAGGAATATTGCTATTAATGTCGATGATGTATGCATTTCCATCCCACTTTGATTAAACAAGAATCCACTTATCCGGGATGACAATGCCTGGCTTCAGAATCAGACATTCCTTATCAGTGAAGTGAGTTGAATAACCCTTGTCACAAATCTGGGAGACGCTCAACAGGCTATGCTTTAACTCGGGAGCATAGTTGACGTTCTCGAAACTCAGCACTCCATTTGACACAGTTACTTTCTGAGTGACTTTTCCGCCTTCTCCGCCCGCAAAGGAAACGAATCCCCCATTAAAAGTTTGAATGTCGTTCAATTGGGAGATGTCTCCTGTCATATGCCGGGAGCAGCCGCTGTCGACATACCAAGGTCTGACGACATTCCTCCGCAACTGTCCCTGCAAAATGAGCGGGATCATTTAGATCTAGGGACCCAGGTCATTACTTTCCTGGGTTGACCCTTTACGATCACAGATTTATCTTTTGAACTTTTTGATTTTGAATCATCATTGGAAACACTTTCAGATGGTGATGATGATTGGCCGGAAGCAGATTTGGGTACCCACTGGTATTTAGGTTTTTGAAAAATCACGGGTGATTTTGAAACATTTTTCCTTCCCGTTTGCTTTGGGCATTTGGATTTTCTACCAGAAGTGGTTGAAGATCCAGTTCTGCTCTTTGACGAAACCGACCTCGGCTTAGCCTTGTTCGATTTTGGCAAACTATTTGTGACTTTATTATTGAAAACCTGTTTGTTCTTTTGAAAAACTGCCCTTTTCTTGTTTTGATTAGCCTTCCAATCATCATCTCGAGGGCGAGATCTCGAGGACTTTCTAGTTAAAGACCTTCCTCGAGACTCGTTCTCTCCTCTTTGAGACGAAAAATGCACAAATGCCCTATTAGGACAGTTCCTAGCGATGTGACCGGCAGTACCACAATTAAAACAAATTTGCTTATTATTATTGTAACTAGTACTGCCTTTTTCAGATTTCATGCTCTTATGGACCTTTCTAACTTGTCCACATGTGCAATTGTAGAAATTAGAATGTGTGACAGATGTAGAGGGTGTGGATGTGTTAGCACCAGATTCAGTGGATTTTACAAAAACAACATCAGAAACATCAGAAACATCAGAAACATCAGAAACATTTAAGTTTGACATCACTTTTTCACAAGTAAAAACATCGGTCTTAACATCAGACACAGACTCATCACAATTGGGAACACCAAACTTAGACATCAAATTATTAGACTCAAACTTCTCATCCCCTTGCTTTCCCTGGTTTACTGACACATCTGCATTTGAAGTAGAAGTGTTAGTATCCAAAACCCTAGCACTAGGTCCTGTTGCCTGTTCAGCAGCAGGTTTGCCATAAACCATATAAGGTTCTCTGTCGATTTCTTCTTTTGTTAAAGGAGTAACATAATATGAATGATTAAAAGGAGGAGAGAATCTCTCATATCCTATACCTACTTGTTTTTGGTCTCTCCACTGCATTTGTTCTTCAATTATTTTTGAAACCAATTCACTTGATCCATCGAACTTCTTAAAATTAAAATCAACATTTTCAAAATGAATTTTCAATGTGTCAAGTTCTTTGGTTACAGCAGCAAGTTTTTTTTTAATGTGATCATAATTTTCACACTTGTTGCTGTAATCTTCTTGCAGTTTCCTAAAATCATTTGTTTTGGCTTCTAATTTTTCTTTTAATGGTTTTTGTCCTTTTCTGAGTTGATATCCTTCGTATTTTAGGTCCTCATTTTCTCTCTTAATCAACTCGATTTGGTCACGCAAAAATTTGACAGTTTTAATGCAGGATTGAGAACAACCATTTTCACTAACCACCGGATTTGCAGGCTCTGGCGTAGTTTGGACCATGAATGCAAATTGGAGTTCCATCATTTCCGCTTCTGGGTCAATTTCATCTTCTCTTTCAGCAATGTCATTGATCTGGGCAAAATGAGCATTTTCAGGTCCTGAGATGTTCAGGGCCTGAATTTGGTCCTCCCAGTCAAATAATTGAGCTACCATTGCCATATTAGCAATCTCACTGTTGATAGCAGCACTTCCACGACTATTTCCCACTGGAACCATTGTTCTATCATTGCTTATCCTTCTGTCTGGCTTCAGACAGTCACGAGCAAAATGACCTGGATCGTGGAAATTGTAACATCGAAGCTTGCCCTTGTTAAACCCAACCTTCTTGTCAGCATTCATTCCCCAGTTGTTCTTTCCCATCCTCTTTCCAAATTGCTTTGCCCTGAACACTGCCATTGCTATCTGCCAAGTTATATCCATTTCTTCCACATCTTCTGGATGAATTTGATCCAGATCAGCAAATGAGAGTTGAGGTGGAAGCTCTCCAACTATAAAAGCATTGTAGCAATTGACAAGTCCAGTGGCAAGAGCTAAGTTTTCATCGCTTTCTTTGGGATTGGGAGCAGGAACCATAACTAGTGCTTTGGAGGAGGAAACAATTTGTGGAACAACAAAAGACTGACTTTGTGGATGAGACATAGATGATGAAGCAACAAATGGTGCAGGTGCTGGAGCAACAGAGGTTTGATTCTGAGGTTTGTTGAATGGCAAAAGCTTGACTTGGAGAGGAGGTAAAAGATGAAAAGGCATTATTTGAAGAAATCCCAAGATTTGCAGTCGAGTAGGAATTCGCATGATTGATCTCTCTTTGCTTATCATAAAGATCACATGCTTTGATGATTGCCATAGTTTCATCAAGACTAAGACGATTGAGATCTTTCGTCTTCTTGATGACAACCACGTTCATATCCCATGCCTTCGGAAGTGAATTCAGCAGCTTTTTGTTTATCTCAGACTTAGTCACATAAATCCCAGCTGAACTCATTTCAGTGGTGAGTGTGGTAAAACGCTGCAACTGGGCTTCTAGAGTTTCTCCAAGAACATAATTAAACATATTGAATTTCTGTCTTAACATGTCTTGGCGACTCTGTTTCATGTCTTCATTACCCTCATAGACCTCAATTAAAGCTTTCCACAATGCCTTGGCTAAAGTGTATTCTCTAAATCCTTGTGCAATCTCTGGGGATAATGCCATTGTGAGTATAGCGAGTGCTTTTTCTTGCTCTTCAATTTTTTCAAAGTCAGCATCGGTGTAGTTTTCAATTTTCTTGTCAACGACTGTTTCATCTTCGAGTGTTGTGGTGATATGAATTGGTCCTCTTAAAATGCTTTGCCAAACCTTAAAGTCTTTCATCTTGATGTATTTCTCGATCCGGTATTTCCATTTCGGGAACCGTTCTATAGATAACAAGCGTGGAATGCGAGTGGTTGTTCCCATGATTGAATCCAATTCATGATGAATTGCTAGGCTTTGAGAATCCATTTTTGTTGTTTTTGTTTTTTTTTAAATTGAAAATGACTTAAAAATAAACTAAAACACCAAAAATCTAGTTTATGGGCACAAGATTACGACCGTAAATAAGTTTACGGTTGGCTGATTACGGTTGAGGAGTTTGCGGGTGAGGAGTTTGCGGGTGAGGAGTTTGCGGTTGAGGAGTTTACGGTTGAGGAGTTTACCGTCTTTGAAGATTGCCTTTTTACGGTTTCTGAAGATACATAGTATACGGTTATTGAAGATTGCTAGTTTACGGCCGTGAGTAGGAGTTTACGGCCGTGAACTCTTGACCGTAAATGCCCAGATTTTGACGAAAACACGAATTTTAAGTAGATCTGATCCCCATTTGCTACGAAGACACCAAATCAGGCCTCGAACAATGACAAAACTAAGCTCCTTTGACCGTGAACTTGATTGTAAGATGATTTGACACCGAATTTGCTCTGATACCAATTGTAAGGCACTGAAATCTAGGATCCGAACCAGTGATCAAACAAATAACAATCAAACAAGATTAGAATGGAGTAGAAGAAGCTTAAACCAAGCTTTGCACATGTTTATATCAAAAAAACGTCAGGTAAAACTTGGACACACACACTATGGACCGTAAACTCTATGACTCAACAACAACCACTGACAGACTCTGACAAGCCCTATATATAGGGGAAAGGCTGGCCGTAAACAAACTTTTGGCCGTAAACACATACAAACAACTCTATTACAAGACAAAAGACCCATTAAGACCTATACATCAGATAGCCTAGCCCAAACCATAAACTAGACCCTTCAGTATCGATTCTTGACAGTAAGCTTATTTAACTCCCGATAATCGATGCACATTCTGAAAGATCCGTCTTTCTTCTTGACAAACAGGACCGGAGCTCCCCAGGGTGAAAAGCTCGGCCTGATGAATCCTTTGTCGAGAAGTTCGCTCAGTTGGTTAGATAACTCTTGCATTTCGGCAGGAGCTAACCTGTAAGGTGATTTGGCGATTGGAGTGGCTCCAGGTACAAGATCGATTCGGAACTCGACCTGACGCTCAGGGGAAATTCCTGGAAAATCCTCGGGAAATACGTCGGGAAAGTCATGTACTTCTGGAAAATCGTTAATGTTTTTCTCCTCCTTTTTTTTATCCACAACATGAGCAAGAAAGGCGTGATTCTTTTTATGCAAGCACTTTTGTGCTTGGATGCAAGAAATGAGTCGGAGGTTTGTGTCGAGTTTATCGCCATAAACTATTAGGGTTTCGTTGTTGGGAAGATGAAGGTGAACAACCTTCTCATGACACATAATTTCAGCATGGTGGGGGCTTAACCAATCCATGCCAACAATCACATCAAAGCTCCTAATATTAACATGCATCAAATCGATTGGAAAGGAGTGATTATTTAATGCTAATGTGCACCCTACGTAGATATCGTTGGTTGATTCTATTTTACCATTGGCCATTTCGACCATAAAATTTTCGTTTAATTTGTGGGGCTTTTGATTGAGTAGGTGTTTGATTTCATGACTTACGAAGCTCCGCTCAGCACCACTATCAAATAAAATGCACGCATGAGAGTTGTTGAGGGGAAACGTACCAGTCACTACAGATGGATCTTGCACTGCCTCTCCTTGTCCCATGGCTAGGACCCTTCCTGCATTTCGATTTTTGGTCTTGGGGCAGTTGCGTTTAAAATGACCGGTTTCTCCGCATCCGTAACATGCACGGCTGGCTCCGGCGTTGTTGTCAGTGGGCTGCTTGTTTTGTTGCGGGGGCATCCTGCAGTGTCAGGCAGTGTGCCCTTTTCGATTGCAGTTGGTGCAGTGGAAGTCCTTGCATGCCTCGAAGTGGTGGTAATTTCACTTGTCATATTTGGGATTGGAACCCGCATATGACTTGGCTGGTGCTGTTGTGGTTGCGGCTGGGGCGAGTGGAGCTGGTACGGTAACGGAATGGACTGCTACCGTCTGTGGTTTCTTGGATGGACCTGAATTTTGTCGTTCTTTTCGCTTGTTCTCCCAGTTCTTCTTGTTACTTCCCTCATGTTTGTTTTCTCCCTCGGTCGCTTTGGTACTTTTCTTGTCGCTGTGATCATAAAGTTTCTTGGCTAGGCGCTTTGCACTGTCATATGTCTTGGGTTTTGAGGCAATCACATTACCTTGAATAGGAGGCGTCAATCCCCAGATGAATCGTTCGACCTTCTTTCCCTCAGACGTAATCATACCAGGGCACAAAAGAGCTAATTCGTTAAACCTCGAGATGTACGCGTCAATGTCCGAGTTCTGCACCGTAAGGTTCCACTGTTCTTGCTCGAGTTTTTGCACCTCCCCTCAATGTGACCGTTCCACCATGACAATTCCTGGTCGATGAATGTACGGGATGCAAATTTCACTTTACTCCCTTCCGGACATTCGCATATCTCGAATACCGACTCAACCTTCTCGATCCATCGTTTCAAAGCTATGACTCCTCCAGTCCCGTTGAAAGTGCGGGGTCTTGCATTAGAAAAGTCCTTATAGGTACAGACCTTTACAGGCCCTTGATTCATCCCTTGGTGGGAGCTTCCCATCCCTTGGCCATTCCCACCACCATTATTTCCGGTTTGAATGTGGGCTAGAGCCACCGTCACTGCAGCGGAAACTGCTGCTTGGAAGGCTGCGGAGTTCAGATCCGGCGGAGGCGGCGGTGGTGGTGCTGTGTTGTTATTCTTACATATTTGTCTCCTCGGCATCTCTCTATCATGGAACAGAAGGATAATGAGTATATAATGATTTCAGATATCGGTGATTGTTTAGAGATCAGGGTAGTTTGCTTACATACCTAATCAATGATAGAAAACATAGCAGATACACTTCAAATAAAACACATAACTGTTTCATTAATGATAATTTCTTAGTACACGCATGAAAATTTGCCTTCGAAAGGCATTCGGTACATAGAGGAAACAAAATCTGCTAGTACATAGATTCGACGAGTAGTGCAGTTACTTAGTTTTTAGAGTTAATCCTACATTCATAAGCGAAAGAGAGTTCTGTGGTTAACGGCAGCAAGTAAAACGGGTTCTACTTGTGGTGAGGAGAATCCGATGGTACGACTGATGATGAGGACGCACCCTGAAGCTCAGGTAATCGACGCTTAGCGATACGTACCCTCTCCTCAAGGGCAGCGCGTCGCACCTGATATTCTCTTATCTATGCTCGTGCAGCGGTAAGGTCTTCAATCAGGCGCTCCATTGGGACATAGCTCCGTTCAAGGTACTGGATGCGAGCATTCGCTTGTTCCGAGGCAGCTCTCATTTACACCATCTGATCGGCGGTCACTTGAGCCTGATCGCCAATATCTCTGATCCGTCGGACCACGACCGGAAGAGCGCGGTCAACGGGTGTCACACCCCCGAACCAGACGGCGGAAACGTCCGAGGGATCGCGTGACTTAAATTGAAATATCATCACAATGAATATACATGAAACATAACATAAACATCACCATGCATTAATACATTACAACTGACCTTGTTCACATCAAGTACATTGTCTAAATATTACATATCCATAGCATAAATTGTTTGAGAGTTTTCAAAACATAACATCCTAACACACTTGGTATTGTTCTTCAGCTTATCTGTTACCTGAGAATACAAGTTATTTTGAAAACGGTCAACATATATAATGTTGGTGACTTCATAAGCAGGTTTGATATGAAAATGCTTTGTATTGTTTGTAAAACCCAGAATATCCGATATTTTCTGAAACGACAATTGTTTATACAAAAGGTGTGATGATCCATAAGTATATGCGTGAATGATTTAAAAACGTGTAAAAAAAATGATATGTTTCCCCATGATAAATTCTTGCATTATAGTTATTGAAAGTACAAGTGGATAATGTTGTTTCCCCGGAAAACCCGATGTTTTTCGATAAAATAGTATGATCGTTTTGTATTATTGTATCGTCACAACGAATGAATATGATTTCCCATGATTACTAAGATGATATTGGATCTCTATGTGAGTCGTTATAACCATGCATGATAATGACTAGTTCGTCTGTCTTGGCATTCTAGCGAACGTCGGAATTGATCTTAAGATTTTGTCACCCTAGACTGGCCGAGTCTAACTGTAGCGAACAACTTAGGTGTGGGGGAGTCACCCCCGTATAGATCTATACACAAACTCTCGCTCTCCCTCCATGAGATTTTGATTATAACTACAGACTACGACCGACACTTATTGGTGTCGCCCGTTATTACTCACTTAATCCAAATGAATTTGAATAACCTTGATTAACTACTGATTTTTGTTTACTTGAATAGAAGGTAAGCCTAACAGACGAAGAGAAGAGGACTACGAGGCCCTACTAGTATACGAAGGACGCGTTACCCCATTTCGCATATGATTTATTTGGACCTTACTAGCAATGCTAATGGGCCACTGAGGCCCATTAGCATGTAAAAGCCATTGAGGGTCCCTTAGGCATGTAATTGGGTCACAAGAGGCCCAATAAACATGTATTATTTATGTTAGGCCCAAAAGTCATGTTAATGGGTCACAAATGCCCAATAAGCATGATTAGAATTATTTAAGCCCAACCATTTGAATGTTTACTTGTTTTGTATAGTATTAGTGTTGCGAAGTTGTTTAATCGATATGTCGTAATAATCACCAAATTGGTTTATAACGATTCATAGATTTATAAAAATATATACTTTTCTATTTAAACCCATAAGTTATAAAATTTTGTATATTTTGACCCAATTATTTTAATAATTGACCAAAAATATTAGTTTGACCAATTCAGCCCCTTATTTTGGTAAAGTTGGCAATTTTAGTTCTTTTTATGAAAAAATGACATATTAGGTCCTTGAACTATTTTTCTTGACATTTTTGACCCAAACACTTATTTAAATAATGTTTTAAGCCTAAAATTTAATTTTGGACAGTTTCAACCCCTTAGTTAAAAGATTTGCATTTAAATCCACACTTTTCGCAATTTTTACAATTTTGACCCAAAATCCAAAATCTTTGCATTTTTAGTCCCTTTTGATAAATAAGGTCATTTTAACCCCTGAAATAGGTTCATTTACATTTATAGCCCCTGTTTTGAGAAAACTCTCCATTTCAGCCCCCTTAAATTTGATTTTTCGCATATTTGGGCCTAAATAGCCGAAAAGCCCAAATTTTAGCCCATTAGGCTAAAATTTACATTTTTAGTCCTTTAAAAAGCATAATATTTATAAAAACTCTTATTTTAGCTGTTTTGACCTTTTGATCCTTGTAAAAACCGTGAATGACATCTTTTTCCCCATCTTTTGTTTATTTATCAAAAATAGTCCAATAACCAACTTTATGTTATAGTATGCTTATTATAAACCTTGTATGGTAGTTTATCTCGACATGTTAAGTGAAATATATCCTAGATCACATATTTTTCCTTCTTGAACTATAGATCTCGAAATATCTTTCATTTTTAGCACATATTCACCACATAAACACAAGAAATCACACATAACATACAAATACACATAGATCTACACATTTTACTTGTATTGTCCCCCATAAATCATATGAAAACCGAAAATAGAGGGGTATGAAGTCACCTTTGCTTGTTGTTGTCGCTTTTGAAGAAAGAAATGGAAGAGTTTGATCCTAGCAAGCCTTCTTGGGTGGATCTCGAACTTAGAGTTTTCTAGGATGATGATCATGAGCTTTGTGAGTTTAGAAGAGATTCTTGATGAAATAAAGAGACTAGATTATGGATCCAAGCATCAACTTACCTAGGATGATGATTCTTGTGAAAGATCCTACGTGAATTGCTCAAGATCTTAGAAATTTTGATGAAGAAATGAGAGGTGTTCTTGAGAGAATAGTGAGTGTTTGAAAAATGAATTTGGTGTGGGTGTTGGGTGCTCTTGGCCGAGAAGAAGAAGGAAGGGAGGGAAGAGAAGTGAGGTGACATTGCATGGATGTCCACCATGCAATAAGGAGGTGGCATCCTCATAAATTTTCCATAATTTCACTTTTTGTTTTAATTCTTTTTCCATTCTTATATCTTTTTTTTATTAAACATGGGCCGATTTGGGCTAAGGAGAGAGGGGAGGAATCATCTTGGGCCCATTCTAAGCCTTGCTCGAAATTATGAGGCTAAATAACTATTTTTTGGCCTATTGGGCTTCTAGGGGTGTTCGCGGCCCAATTTAGTATAAAGGAATGGATTTGAGTCCATTAAAGCTAATTGGATTTGTTATGGCCCAATAAGGCCCATTAAAGATAAACTAGTCCATTTTAGGCTTATAAGGCCCAAAAAGGTTAAGTCTCATGAGAGTGGGCCTAATGAGAGCCCATTTAAGAGTTGGAAGCCCAAAATAGTCACATTAGAAGTTTATTGGCCCATTAGGCCCAATAAGGAAATCCTAGTCCATATTGGACTTAAACCGGGGTTTCTAGGGTTTCCAACCTTTTGTAGACTATTTGAGTGTTTGTATGGAGTGTTTGATGGAATTTTGTTGTCATTGAATAAGCATCATACATGCTTTCAAGTTTTAGTTACAATGTTATCCTTGTTAATTGTTTACAAAGCATCAGAATTCCTAGTTGTGACATAATCCCCCCGTTAGAGGGAATTTTGTCCCGAAATGCTTTTTGAAGCTAGATTTGAGAATGCGAGAATAGGTGAGGGTACTTCTGCTTCATCTGGTCTTCGCGTTCCCATGTGAATTCCGGTCCACGTTTCGCGTTCCACCGAACTTTCACAATCGGAATGCGACTTTGCTTAGTACGCTTCACTTCCCTGTCCATGATTTCAACTGGTTCCTCGATGAACAGGAGATTCTCGTTGATTTCGATTTCTTCCAATGGAATGACGAGAGTTTTGTCGGATAGGCACTTCTTCAGATTGGAAACATGGAACACGGGGTGTACACTGCTGAGTTTAGCAGGTAGTTGCAGTCTATAAGCCACTGGACTGATTCGGGCAAGAATCTCGAATGGTCCAATGTACCGTGGGTTTAGTTTTCCCCGTTTCCCAAACGAATCACCCCTTTCCAGGGAGAGACTTTTAACAACACCCGATCCACGACTTGAAATTCCAAGGGCTTTCGCCGTTTATCAGCGTAGCTCTTCTGTCGGTCTCATGATGCTTGAAGTCGAGCTTTGATTTGAACTATCTTCTCCGTTGTTTCGCGTATGATTTCTGGTCCTGTTAATGCATTGCTTGGTGTCTATTCTCTTGCTAGCTGAGTGTCACCTACCTCAGCCCAACACAACGGTGATCTACATTTACGCCCATATAATGCTTCAAAAGGAGCAACTTTGATGCTTGAGTGATAACTGTTGTTGTACGAAAACTCAATTAAAGGCAAGTGGGTATCCCACGACCTTCCAAAGTCTATCACACATGCGCGAAGCATATCTTCAAGTGTTTGAATGGTTCACTCACTTTGACCATCGGTTTGTGGGTGGTAGGCAGTGCTCATGTCGAGTTGTGTTCCCATAGCTTTCTAAAGCGATTGCCAAAAGCGTGAAGTGAATCTACTATCTCGATCTGAGATGATAGATACTGGTACACCATGGAGTCTCACGATTTCCTTTGTGACAACCCGAGATTTCTATTCTGTACAACCATTCACTTCAATAGAAGTCAGAATTGTTTCTGCTAACTTTCAAGCTTTTTGGAGTCAGTTTGAGTGTTTTAAAGTTAGTACTTCAAGAGATAACTGTAGAGAGGATACCCTAGGGTTTATTGTGCAACAATAAAGTCCCAAAACTCCAAGAGTTTGGAGTTTACGGCCTAAACAAGGTGTTTACGGCCGTAAACTCTAAGGAGTATAAATATGACACTTAGTCATTTTTATCACTTTTTCACACTTTCAAGAACTAGAACTCGAAATCCTCTCAAGTATCATACGATTTTCCTTCTTGATCTTCAACTTTGTAAGTGTTTATTGCCCTAATTAGTTGATATCTTACTTAATCTAGTGATCTTACATGATTTCATCCGTGAAATCATTCCATTTGTGTAGATCTTCGAGTGTTCTTAGTTTCACCAAGAACACGCACTAGTGTTCTTGGACTTTTAACACCCTTTCAAGCTCATTATTGTAAGTACTCTTACCCTAGTGTGTTATAAGGCTTGTTACACTTCTTAATCAACTAGTAAACACAAAGAAACACAAGATCAAAGGTGTTTACAGTCCAAACATGTTCTTGGACCGTAAACCCTAATGAAAGGGCCATTGTGTGCCCTAGTCCCTTACCAAGCCTTGGATACTAGTCTAGATCACATCCTTGAAGTGTATAGGACCTTAAACATCGAAAACATCAAGGACCATTAGAGTTTACGGCCGTAAACTCATGGAGAAATGGTCCATGGGCTGTAAACTCTACAAAGGGGTGAAATGTTGCCACAATCACTTCCTAAGGCTTAGACTTGAAGTAAGGATGCTTCATTATGACTTCTAGAACTTCAAAACACAAAATGGTAGAAGTGCCATGGGTTTATGGCCGTAAACTCATGGGTTTACGACCGTAAACTCCAAGGGAGTTGGTCCCAAAATCGTAAACTCATAAAGAGTTTACCCTTGGACCCTAAACTCAAAAGCCAAGCCCTACAACCCTTAGATGCAATACTTAGTACTTATAGCACTTAAATCAAGTGTTTTTCATGTCCTAGGATGTCTTAACTTGGTTAATCAGTCGTTAAATGACTAATTGGATACATATATGTGTTATTATATGTTAACTAGGATCCTTGTGTGTGTTCAAGTCTTCACTTGACACTTAGCATCCTATACCATCCATTCATCCAAACCACTCACTACAAGTGAGTTCATACCCCTTAATCAACCTTTTAAATGATTTTAAATGCTTTTATGGGGGGGGGGATACAAGTTGAACTATTATAGTTATTATATCAATCACATGTGATTAATAACTACCAAACAAGTGGATTTCTTACTTTTCAAACTGTGTTATCAAACAAACTACTTTAAACTGTTTTACAAACTCTTTTACATGTCAAATACTTTTATTAAACTCTTTTAAACTTATATTCTGTTAAATGTGTATCTATATAGATATAGTTATATAAGTAGGATTGAAAGGACTTAGGACTAATAGCTCACCTTACCTCCTGTTCCTCGTTTGGTTGTGGACGTAGGGTATCGGTTGTTTGTCCGAAGGTCGTTTGAATCCTAGTTATATATTATGTATATGTATATAGATATAAAAGTTCCTTCTTTCTATTCAATACCTTTGGGTAGCAAAGGTATACAAACGTGTTCATACATACAAACCATATTACTAGTAAACTATAATAGGTGTAGTTTAGGAAGATACTAATACTATTACTAGAACAGTGAAACATACAATGAGTCAGTTCATGGATGAGTCAATACAATATAGAGAGAACATAACATACATATAGAGAATACTATGATGAGAAACAAAAAATACCATACAGAGAGAACATACATACATACTAGACAGAGAGAGAACATACAATACAACTAGTACATACAATACCATACAGAGAGAACATACATACGTACTAGACAAAGAGAGAACATACAATACAGCTAGTACATATAATACATTCACAAGTGCACTAATACAGTTTTGTGAGCCACGTAACGGGGCATGACATCACCTGTCAAGGCTCGTTTTGTATCCAGAATCTCCTTAAATGGAGAGCGTTGAGTTTGTGTATAGATCTATACTGGATTGACTATCCTACACCTTGCTGATCGCTACAGTGGGACTTGCAAGTCTACGGGTGCCAAACGTCATTTCTTCCGACGTATTACATCGTCGTGTTTCTAGTCGGTAGTATGGTACAGGCCGATCACATGGTACTTTAAATAACAATTGGTTTAAGGTAGTTACTACAGCAGTAGTTACTTAATACAACACTACAGTACTATTTCATTTTCCCATTGCATTCACTTTGTGATCTTCACACAATAAACAGTAATGTAAAAACTATATTTTTGGTTAATGATAGTCAGATTTAGGAAAATACATACTCTTACAAGTGACACAGACACCAACACTTGATGCCTTGGTAGAAGGCTACTTTTAGTAGAAAACATAGGGATTTCTAGGAGAGTTCAAACACTTACAAACATCTTACAAACATCTTACAAACATCTTACAAACATCTTACAAACACTTTCTTACAAACACAGACACTAATATACTTATGATCTCACCAACTTTAAAGCTGATAAACTCTTTCAAAATAACTTGTATTCTCAGGTCACCAGTAGACAGGTACCAGTGCCAGGTTTTGAGAAGATGGAGCGCGTTCAAGACTCATCTTTTATTTTGATTCATATTTTTGGTGTCTATTAAACTTGACAGAACACACTTGTATTAAATTATATTATTAATGCAATGGATGATGTTGTTGCTTGTTTACTACTATTCATTGTTGTGATACTATACATGACGTCCTCCACCCCCGAACGATTCCGCCGTTCCGGTTTTGGGGTGTGACAGATTGGTATCAGAGCATTGTTTATAGTGAATCGAGTATATCAACCCATAAAAGATATACGAACTATAAACACAGCGAGATTAAAATACCTTGATAAAGAGTTTATACTTTTAAATAATAAAATATTTAAGTAAGTATACATGCCTGCATTCATACTAAAATCAGTGTCACTAGGACAGAACAAAAGTATTACGATTGTTGGGCAGCACAAGTAGACTTAGAGACATATAGTCAAATCTGGGAAGATATAGCCTGATCAACTATATTATCCGAGAATTGACTAGCATATGCCTAAGTGTGGTTGTGAGGTTGCAACAAGTCTAAAAACTTACCAACACTACTACAATGAAAACATTAGAACAGAACATAAACTTAAAATACTATAGGGGTATTTTGTGTTTACTAAAATTTCTTATCTGAGAATTAAAGGTTTTTATTAGTAGGTCAATAATTGCTAAGTGGATACTCTAAGGTTATATGTGACTAGGATGTCATAGACTTAGAATCTGTGATCTTTGCTTTTCTTCCTGTTCCTTGTTTGGTTTTGCTTTCATATAACTGGTATGCATTAAGAAAGTATTGAAGTAACTAATAAAGATCATCTTATAAATATCTAGATAGTTCATCTATTAATTATTTCTTTATCCCTTTTCTCGCGTAGATATAATGGCTGGATTCCATCTTCCCGGAGACCCGTACTATCCCAACCACGACAATGTTGGATGGCTTAGAGAAGAGCGAGAGGATGATCACCCAATTCCTTTGGATGATCACCTAGCTGAAGGTTTTTCTGATGGTTTTGACTCAGAGCCGGAAGTCAACAACTTACCCCCAGTTGCTCAAGACCCAAACCTAAACCCTCGTCCAACATTTCAAGGACCCACACCTCTGTGGGCCACAAACTTGAACAGATGGAGTCAGGAATAAGGTCAACCCATTCCCTACAATGGGGACATAAGCTTTTAAAACCTCACCGAAGGAGGTTCAGCTGATCGTGTCCTGCCCATTATGATCCGTAGGATTTCTAGGAACACCGAGCAAGGTCGAGCAACTATCGACCGAGTGTTGGAGATTGACGCCAACTCTGGCGTTAACACGGTCTGCATTTGCCAACTCGATGTAGCTATGGAGAGGGCCAGGATAACCAATGGGACTCTGCAGCAACAACTAACTGCATCCCAAGCTGAAGTTAGGGAACTTCGAGCTCAGCAAGCAAGATCTGAAACGCGTATGAGGGACATAGAACGCCTTCTGTCAGAATCAAGAACTCACTCTAGTAGTTTATGGCGAAAAACCCAGCACGAACCTTCGTATCATCTCGAGCATTCAAGCCCAGAAATTCTTGCGAAAGGAATGCCGCGCATTCCTTGCTCATGTGGTCGATGTGAGCCAAGAAACGAAAGACATTCAGAACATTCCAGTAGTACGCGACTTTCCCGACATCTTTCCAGAAGAACACCCAGGATTACCTCCGCAACGTCAAGTCGAGTTCAGAATCGACTTAGTTCCAGGGGCTACCCCCGTAGCCAAATTGCCCTATCGTCTAGCACCTGCAGAGATGCAAGAACTGTCCTGTCAACTTAACGAACTGCTCAGCAAGGGCTTTAAAAGACCAAGCTTCTCATCCTGGAGAGCTCCAGTCTTGTTCGTCAAGAAGAAAGACAGATCGTTTCGTATGTGCATTGACTACAGGGAGCTCAACAAACTGACTGTCAAAAATCGTTACCCTCTGCCTCGTATTGACGATTTATTTGACCAACTTCAAGGGGCGAACTTCTTTTCAAAAATCGATCTAAGATCCGGATATCACCAACTACGAGTGCTAGGGGAGGATGTCCCGAAGACAGCCTTCCGAACTCGTTATGGGCACTACGAATTCGTAGTGGTGCCGTTCGGATTAACAAACGCGCTCACAGTATTCATGGATTTAATGAATAGGGTGTGTCGTCCTTACTTGGATCGGTTCGTTATCGTCTTCATCGATGATATACTTATCTACTCTCGTAGTAAGAAGGAGCATAGTCGACATCTGCGACAGGTCTTAGAAACACTACGTTCAGAGAAGCTCTATGCGAAGTTCTCGAAATGCGAATTTTGGATCCGAAGAGTCGAATTCTTAGGGCACATGGTTAGCGAGGAGGGAATACATGTGGACCCTTCCAAAATCAAAGCCATTGAGAGCCGGTCAGCACCGAAGACGCCTAATGAAATTCGTCAATTTCTAGGCCTTGCTGGCTACTATCGCAGGTTCATTCAGAACTTCTCACGAATTGCAAAACCTCTCACGACTTTGACCCAGAAGGTCGTGACCTTTGACTGGGAAGAGAAGCAGGAGAGAGCATTCCAAACGCTCAAGCGAGCCTTGTGCACCGTGCCAATACTATGCCTCCCCGAAGGGATAGAAGACTTCGTTGTCTATTGCGATGCGTCAAATCAAGGGCTTGGTTGTGTTCTGATGCAACGAGGTAAGGTCATCGCCTATGCCTCGAGACAGCTAAAGACACACGAGGTCAACTACACTACCCACGATCTTGAGTTAGGAGCAGTTGTGTTTGCTCTGAATATCTGGAGACACTACATGTACGGTTCAAAAAGCACTATCTTTACAGACCACAAAAGCCTACAACATATATTCGACCAGAAGGAGCTTAACATGAGACAACGCCGGTGGGTCGAGCTACTCTGTGACTACGAATGAGAAATTCGTTATCATCCGGGTAAAGCCAACGTAGTAGCTGACGCCCTAAGTCCGAAAGAATACTCTGGTCGTAGAGTCAAATCATTGACTATGACTATCCATTCACACTTGTCCACACAAATTAAGGAGGCTCAGCTCGACGCTTTGAAACCTGAAAATGTGGCGAGTGAATCTCTGGTCGTAGAGTCAAGGGTGGCGGAGCCTTATATCTCATGGATCGGATCTGGACACCGAGACACGGTGGTTTCAGAGACTTGGTCATGACCGAGGCGCACACCACTCGTTATTCTGTCCACCCAGGTGCAGATAAGATGTATCTGGATCTTAAAAAGCTATACTGGTGGCCTAACATGAAAGCAGAGATTGCTACCTTCGTAAGTAAATGCCTTACTTGCGCTAAGGTTAAGGTCGAATACCAGAAACCGTCAGGATTACTCCAGCAACCGGAGATACCTGAATGGAAGTGGGAGCGGATCACTATGGACTTTATAACCAAGTTGCCCAAGACAACGGGTGGACTTGATACCATATAGGTCATCGTCGACAGATTGACCAAGTCCGCACACTTCCTGCCTATCAAAGAAACAGACAAGATGGAGAAGCTTACAAGAACTTACATAAGGGAGATTGTACGACTGCACGGTGTTCCCATATCCATTATCTCGGACAGAGATAGTAGATTCACTTCGAGGTTCTGGCAGTCATTACAAAGTTCCCTAGGAACTAGGCTGGACATGAGTACAACCTACCATCCACAAACCGACGGACAAAGTGAGAGAACTATCCAAACCATGGAAGATATGTTGCGAGCCTGGGTGATCGACTTTGGGAAAGCATGGGATACTCATTTACCCCTTGTCGAATTTTCCTACAATAACAGTTATCACACGAGCATAAAGGCTGCTCCATTCGAGGCCCTCTATGGCCGAAAGTGCAGATCCCCTCTGTGCTGGGCTGAGGTGGGTGATACCCAGTTAGCTAAAGGACGAGTTCCTGAAAGCACTCTCACGGGTCCGGAGATCATTCGGGAAACGACAGAGAAGATCGTTCAGATTCATGAACGATTGAAAGCCTCTAGAGACCGACAGAAAAGCTACGCAGATAAACGAAGGAAACCGTTGGAATTCTAGGTGGGCGACCGTGTTCTATTGAAGGTCTCACCCTGGAAGGGATTAATACGCTTTGGAAGCGTGGAAAGCTAAATCCAAGATACATAGGGCCTTTCGAGATTCTCGCTAGAATCGGCCCTGTAGCTTACAAACTTAACTTACCCCGCGAACTCAGTAAAGTACATTCTACTTTCCACGTCTCGAACTTGAAAAAGTGTCTGTCCGACGAGACTCTTGTAATCCCACTCGACGAGATCGAGATCAACGAGAGCCTCAACTTCGTGGAAGAACCTATAGAGATCATGGACCGGGAGGTCAAGCAAACAAAACAAAGCCGTATCCCAATAGTGAAGGTTCGCTGGAACGCCAAGCGAGGACCTGAATTCACTTGGGAGCGAGAGGATCAGATGAAACTGAAATATCCTCGTCTTTTTACTTAGTTATTTGTAACTACTTATTTGCTTAAACTCTAATTTCGGGACGAAATTCCTTCTAACGGGGGGATGATGTGACAACCCGAAATTTCTATTCTGTACAACCATTCACTTCAATAGAAGTCAGAATTGTTTCTGCTAACTTTCAAGCTTTTTGGAGTCAGTTTGAGTGTTTTAAACATAGTACTTCAAGAGATAACTGGAGAGAGGATACCCTAGGGTTTATTGTGCAACAATAAAGTCCCAAAACTCCAAGAGTTTGGAGTTTACAGCCTAAACAAGGTGTTTATGCCCGTAAACTCTAAGGAGTATAAATATGACACTTAGTCATTTTTATCACTTTTTCACACTTTCAAGAACTAGAACTCGGAATCCTCTCAAGTATCATCCGATTTTTCTTCTTGATCTTCAACTTTGTAAGTGTTTCTTGCACTAATTAGTTGATATCTTACTTAATCTAGTGATCTTACATGATTCCATCCGTGAAATCATTCCATTTGTGTAGATCTTCAAGTGTTCTTAGTTTCACCAAGAACACCAAGAACATACACTAGTGTTCTTGGACTTTTAACACCCTTTCAAGCTCATTATTGTAAGTACTCTTACCCTAGTGTGTTATAAGGCTTGTTACACTTCTTAATCAACTAGTAAACACAAAGAAACACGAGATCAAAGGTGTTTACGGTCCAAACATGTTCTTGGACCGTAAACCCTAATGAAAGGGCCATTGTGTGCCCTAGTCCCTTACCAAGCCTTGGATAGTAGTCTAGATCATATCCTTGAAGTGTATAGGACCTTAAACATCAAAAACATCAAGGAACATTAGAGTTTACGGCCGTAAACTCATGGAGAAATGGTCCATGGCCCGTAAACTCTACAAAGGGGTGAAATGTTGCCACAATCACTTCCTAAGGCTTAGACTTGAAGTAAGGATGCTTCATTATGACTTCTAGAACTTCAAAACACAAAATGGTAGAAGTGCCATGGGTTTACGGCCGTAAACTCATGGGTTTACGACCGTAAACTCCAAGGGAGTTGGTCCCAAAACCGTAAACTCATAAAGAGTTTACCCTTGGACCCTAAACTCAAAAGCCAAGCCCTACAACCCTTAGATGCAATACTTAGTACTTATAGCACTTAAATCAAGTGTTTTTCATGTCCTAGGATGTCTTAATTTTGTTAATTAGCTGTTAAATGACTAATTGGACACATATATGTGTTATTATATGTTAATTAGGATCCTTGTGTGTGTTCAACTCTTCACTTGACACTTAGCATCCTATACCATCCGTTCATCCAAACCACTCAGTACAAGTGAGTTCATACCCCTTAATCAACCTTTTAAATGATTTTAAATGCTTTTATGGGGGGGGGATACAAGTTGAACTATTATAGTTATTATATCAATCACATGTGATTAATAACTACCAAACAAGTGGATTTCTTACTTTTCAAACTGTGTTATCAAACAAACTACTTTAAACTATTTTACAAATTCTTTTACATGTCAAATACTTTTATTAAACTCTTTTAAACTTATATTCTGTTAAATGTGTATCTATATAGATATAGTTATATAAGTAGGATTGAAAGGACTTAGGACTAGTAGCTCACCTTACCTCCTGTTCCTCGTTTGGTTGTGGACTTAGGGTATCGGTTGTTTGTCCGAAGGTCGTTTGAATCCTAGTTATATATTATGTATATGTATATAGATATAAAAGTTCCTTCTTTCTATTCAATACCTTCGGGTAGCAAAGGTATACAAACATGTTCATACATACAAACCATATTACTAGTAAACTATAATAGGTGTAGTTTAGGAAGATACTAATACTATTACTAGAACAGTGAAACATACAATGAGTCAGTTCATAGATGAGTCAATACCATACAGAGAGAACATAACATACAGATAGAGAATACTATGATGAGAAACAAACAATACCATACAGAGAGAACATACATACATACTAGACAGAGAGAAAACATACAATACAGCTAGTACATACAATACCATACAGAGCGAACATACATACATACTAGACAAAGGGAGAACATACAATACAGCTAGTACATACAATACATTCACAAGTGCACTAATACAGTTATGTGAGCCACGTAACAGGGCATGGCATCACCTGTCATGGCTTGTTTTGTATCCAGAATCTCCTTAAATGGAGAGCGTTGAGTTTGTGTATAGATCTATACTGGATTGACTATCCTACACCTTGCTGCTCGCTACAGTGGGACTTGCAAGTCTACGGGTTCCAAACGTCATTTCTTCCGACGTCTTACATCGTCGTGTTTCTAGTCGGTAGTATGGTACAGGCCGATCACATGGTACTTTAAGTAACAATTGGTTTAAGGTAGTTAGTACAACAGTAGTTACTTAATACAACACTACAGTACTATTTCATTTTCCCATTACATTCACTTTGTGATCTTCACACAATAAACAGTAACGTAAAAACTATATTTTTGGTTAATGATAGTCAGATTTGGGAAAATACATACTCTTACAAGAGACACACACACCAACACTTGATGCCTTGGTAGAAGGCTACTTTTAGTAGAAAACATAGGGATTTCTAGGAGAGTTCAAACACTTACAAACATCTTACAAACATCTTACAAACATCTTACAAACACTTTCATACAAACACAGACACTAATATACTTATGATCTCACCAGCTTTAAAGCTGATAAACTCTTTCAAAATAACTTGTATTCTCAGGTCACCAGTAGACAGGTACCAGTGCCAGGTTTTGAGAAGATGGAGCTCGTTCAAGACTCATCTTTTATTTTGATTCATATTTTTGGTGTCTATTAAACTTGACAGAACACACTTGTATTAAATTATATTATTAATGCAATGGATGATGTTGTTGCTTGTTTACTACTATTCATTGTTATGATACTATACATGACGTCCTCCACCCCCGAACGATTCCGCCGTTCCGGTTTTGGGGTGTGACATCCTTGATGTAGATTCTTTTCAATCGTTCCATCTTGTATGACTCCTTTATTGGCAGGAAATGAGCGGATTTTTGTCAACCTGTCGACTATTACCCATATGGTATCCAATCCATCTGTTGTCTTGGGTAATTTGGTCACAAAGTCCATAGTAATCCTTTCCCATTTCCACTCGGGTATTACCGGTTGTTGTAATAGTCCCGAGGGCTTCTGATATTCTACCTTCACTTTAGCACAAGTGAGGCACTTGCTAACGTAAGTGGCAATTTCTGACTTCATGTTAGGCCACCAATACTGTTGCTTGGTATCCAAGTACATTTTATCTGAACCCGGATGGATGGAGTATCGTGTCCTATGGGCTTCATTCATGACTACCTCTCTGAATCCCCCAAGTTTAGGGATCCAAATTCGGTTCATGATATAATATGCTCTGTCCTCTTTGACTTCGAAGTTCTTTTCCATTCCACGTAATGCTTCGCTTGTTTTGTTTTCTATCTTCATGGCATCGAACTGGACTGCTTTGATTTGCGAGCACAGATGGGATTGAATGGTTATTGAATGAGTCTTCACACGACGATTTGAGTATTCTTTCCGACTCAAGGCATCAGCTACCACGTTAGCCTTGCCTGGGTGGTACTTGATTTCGCACTCATAATCGTTTAGTAGCTCAACCCATGTTCGCTGCCTCATGTTTAACTCTTTTTGATTTAAAATGTGTTGGAGACTCTTGTGGTCGGTGAAAATGGTGCACTTTGTACCATAAAGGTTGTGCCTCGATGTCTTCAAGGCGAAGACCACAACTCCTAATTCAAGATCATGGGTGGTATAATTCATCTCAAGTGTCTTTAGTTGTCGGGATGCATAGGCTATCACCTTTCCACGCTGCATGAGTACACAGCCTAAACCCTGATTCGAAGCATCGCAGTAAACCATAAAGTCCTCTGTTCCCTCAGGTAATGATAGTAGTGGTGCACTACAGAGAGCTCGCTTCAGAGTTCGGAAGGCAACCTCCTGCTTTTCTGTCCATTCAAATGGCACACCCTTTTGTGTAAGCATGGTAAGTGGCTCGGCTGTTTTGGAGAAGTTCTGAATGAATATCCTGTAATAGCCTGCGAGACCTAAAAATTGACGAATTTCAGTGGGTGTCGTTGGGACTGCCCATCCTTCAATGGCTTTGATTTTAGAAGGGTCCACATGTATCCCTTCTTGACTGACAACATGACCTAAAAAGTTTACGCTACGGAGCCAGAACTCACACTTAGAGAGTTTTGCGTATAACCCTTCGGTTCGTAGGGTTTCCAAGATTTGTTGGAGATGTCGGCTATGCTCCTCTTCGCTTCGAGAATAGACTAGGATATCGTCGATGAAAACCATGACAAAATTGTCGAGGAATGGTCGGCAGATTCGATTCATTAGGTCCATGAATACGGCAGGGGCATTCGTTAGACCGAAGGGCATTACAACAAATTCATAATGTCCATAGCGAGCTCGGAAAGCGGTTTTGGGGATATCCTCTTCCCGGACCTTGAGTTGGTGGTATCCGGATCGCAGATCTATCTTAGAGAAGTAACTTGCTCCTTGAAGCTGGTCGAATAGATCGTCGATTCACGGAAGTGGGTAGCGATTTTTGATAGTGAGCTTATTCAATTCTCTGTAATCAATACACATCCTAAAGGATCCGTCCTTTTTCTTAACAAAGAGGACCGAAGCTCCCCAGGGTGAGAAGCTAGGTCGGATGAATCCTTTGCTCAAGAGTTCGCTAAGTTGGCTTGACAGTTCTTGCATCTCCGCAGGAGCCAACCTATAGGGTGATTTGGCAATGGGCGTAGCTCCCGGCACAAGGTCAATTGGGAACTCGACTTGTCTTTCTGGGGGTATCCCCGGAAGATCTTCAGGAAAGATGTCCGAGAAATCGCAAGCCACTGGGATGTCTCGAATATTGACCTCTTCCTTGGACTTATCCACTATGTGAGGCAGAAACGCCAAGTCCTTCTTTTGTAGATATTTCTGTGCCTTAATGCATGAGATAAGACGAAGGTTCGTACTGGGTTTGTCCCCATATATAATTAGGGTTTCGTGGTTAGGGAGATGAAGGCGAACGGCCTTCTCGCAACACATAATTTCGGCATGATGGGGGCTCAACCAGTCCATGCCGATAATCACATCAAAACTCCTAATAGTTACTGGCATCAAGTTTATTTGAAAGTCGTGATGATTTAAGGTTAGGGTACATCCTACGTAGATTTCCCCAGTTGATTCTGTTTTCCCATTTGCCATTTCCACCGTAAAGGTTTCATTAAGCTTTTGGGGTTGTTGTTTTAGCAAATGTTTGAATATATTACTCACAAAGCTTCGCTCTGCCCCGGTATCAAACAGGATGCATGCATATGAGTGGTTAAGGAGAAACGTACCAGTGACAACAGCGGGATCCTGAACCGCTTCTCCTTGACCCATGGTCAGCACTCTCCCTGCTCCTCCATTCCCTTGGTTGTTGACATTGGGGCAGTTTCGACGGAAATGCCCAGTCCTTCCACATTGATAACATGTGTGGCTTGCTCCAGCGTTTTTGTCGTTGTTGTTGGTGTTGTTGTTGTTGTAGTTGCGGTTGTTGTTGTTGTTGTTGTTGTTTCCCTGCTGCTGGTTCTGGGGAGGATAGGTCCTGCAGTATTTTTCCGTGTGACCCTTTCGGTTGCAACTGGTACAATGCATCTCCCTGCATTCGCCATTGTGATGGAGATTGCACTTGTTGCACTTTGGGAGATTCCCAGAATACTGCTTAGGGGCACTTGGAGTGGATGAGACTGGAGCATGTGGTGTGGAGGGAACTTGGGTGGTTGCAGCATTAACTGTCACTGTTTTTTGTTTCTTTGACGACTCTGAGCCTTGTCGTCCCTTCCTCTTATTATTCTTTCCTTTCTTGTTGTCACTCTCCTTCTTGTTTTCAGTTTCTCCTGACTTCTCGCCCTTCTTGGTGTTGTGGTCGTATAACTTCTTGGCCAACCTTTTGGCAATGTCAAAAGTTTCGGGATTCGCAGCAATCACGTTTCCTTGAATTGGGGAGGTTAATCCCCAGATGAATCTTTCGATTTTCTTCCCTTCAGAAGTAATCATGTCAGGGCACAACAGAGACAGTTCGCTAAACCTCGTTATGTAGGCATCGATGTCGGAGTTTCGGACAGTGAGATTCCATAGCTCTTACTCCATTTTCTGAATTTCGCCACGCGGGCAGTATTCAACCATTAGCATTTCCTTTAGTTCCGTCCATGGCATGGCAATAGCCACGGGAATAGTCATAGCCTCCACATGTCCATTCCACCAGGTGAGAGCTTGATCAACAAATGTACATGCTGCAAACTTCACCTTGACTTCCTCCGGGCATCCGTATATTTCGAACACTGATTCCACCTTTTCAATCCATCTTTTCAGGGTTATCACTCCCCCTGTCCCATTAAAGGTTCGTGGCTTAACGATGGTGAAGTCTTTGTAAGAGCATGTCTTGGTAGGTCCTTGATTTATTCCGTTGTTGGAACTTCCGGCCCCCTGCCCGTTTCCTCTGCCATTGTTCCCTTGGTGGATTCGCGCCATGGCTGCTGTGACTGCAGCAGATACAGCTGCTTGAAACGCAGCTGAGTCGATTTCAGGTGGTGTCGGTGGTTGGTTATTTCCGCGGTTTGGTCTTTGCGGCATCTTGCTGTTACGAAACAAAAAGATGTTGAGTATGTATTGTTTTTAAGTTGGGAATTTCGTGAATCGATTTGCACATCTAAGTGTTTCCATAAATTTACACTAAGCGATAAGAATATAAAACACATAACAGATAACAACATCACGAATAAACACATAATATTTTCTACTAATATTATCCGTACTTTGATACATGAAAATTTGCTCGAAAGAGCATACATAAAGGTACAAAGTTCGACAGCATATCGACTCTATGAGTAGTGTAATCACTTAAACATGGAGTCGGTAGTACATAATATAGCGAACATAAGAGAACATACCACTAGTAGGGTAAAGTTGGTCCTAAGTGCTGTGAGATGCGTCGGGTGGTGGGGTTGATGATGTGGATGCGCCCTGAAGACGCGCCACCTGCCGTTCTGTGGCTCGTAGTCGATCCTCCCAAATTGCTTGACGTACTTGAAAGTTATGGATTACTTCTTGAGTTTCTCGTTCCGCTCTTGCTACTGCGGCTCGCATCTGATTCAGTTGCTCGGCCGTGTCCTGGGCTAGGTCGCCCGTGTTCCGTAACCGCCTCACCATGACAGGAAGTGCCCGGTCGGCTGGCCCTCAGTCTCTCAGATCATAAAATTCCCTGGCCATCCCATATGGGGTTCGCTGCCCCTGCTGCCTGCTCCATCTCCAAATATCCACGCCCCATGGAGGCGTGGGGCGATTTGGGCCTAACCGATGAGCGGGCACCCTAATCGGGTAAGGTGGGTTGATGACTTCGGACTCTGCGTCCGAATCGCTATCGTCGTCATCACCGGGTTCTTCCTCGGACTCCCCTTCGGGGTCTTCTTCGACCTCCAAGTATACCACTGGTTCAGCAGGTCCTCTTCAGACTCCTCCTCGAGGTCTTCTTCAGGTTCCTCTTCCAGCCATCCATTATTTCCCTGGTTAGGGAAATACGGATCCCCAGGATGATGGAAGCTGGCCATACCATCTGCGAGAGGGTATATAAATAAACTATTATTACTCCTAAGATTTGTTATTTATATATAAAGTTGGGTTGATGCATTCTTCTTGTTTAACAATAGGGTACGCCTTAGGTTAACTGACCATCGCGATCGTCCCAGGGCATGTGATAGTTGTATTCTAAAGAAATGTAGTTGATCAGGCTACATTCATCCCTAATACAACTATGAACAGTCCTGGCTTAACCGGGATGTCAGGTTCTCCCAATCGTCTTTTTTTTTTATTTGTTATTATGTTCATTTTTCTAAGTCGCACAAGTAAGGGTGTTTATTAATATATTTTATTTGTTTTGTTCAGAGTTATTTAGTCCCTTACTGGGTTTATAGTTGCATATCAATGTGTGGTTAGATATGCCAGTTCACTATAAACAGAGCTCTGATACCAACCTGTCACACCCCCGAACCAGACGGCGGAAACGTCCGAGGGCTCGCGTGACTTAAATTGAAATATCATCACAATGAATATACATGAAACTGTTGGATTAATGTCTAAGTCCATAACTATATTTGGTATGTACTTGACCCGACCCGACATGGTCCATTTGGGTTGCACTTCACCGACACAATTTATATGGATAGTCTTTTGAGAATAGTATATTTATGATTTATATTAATATATTATAAGTTCTAATATATTAATATGGAATCATATTATTTAATTAGTATTAATCAAGAATTAATTTAGAATTAATTAAGTGATCAAAAAGAACTAATTAAATATGGACTCTTATATATATGGAATGGGCCAAGTTCATTTAGGTTGGGCTAAGCTTTCATGGATGGTCCATGGAGCTTTTAACCCATGGATCCTATGTAAATGAAAGGTCATGGGTATTAGGGTTTACATGGATGTAACCCTAATCCTCCATAATATATAAAGGGGTCATTGGCTCACAAAATTGGCACAAGTGTGTGAAAAAAAGAGTGGGCCGATTTTAGTGTGCATACATATTCTCTCAAGTTCTTCCAAGGTGTTTTGGTGATTTGTGATTCCATTTGAGGCTTCCACACTATTGGGGCTAAGCTCTTAAAGCTTGAAGACATCAAGCTACATCAAAAGGTATGTCATCTAATTAGAACTTTGTAGTATAGGTGCATCATAATATGCTAGTTAGGATGAAACCTTGGAATAGTTAATATTTGCATGTATAATAGAGAAAACATAGATCCAAGGTTTATAGGGTTGCATGTACACCATACGAGTGTTAAAATGCTCAAAACCCAACAGTGGTATCAGAGCCATGGGTTGTTTTCTGTTATATTGATGCAAATGTTTTATTTTCAAAGTTGAAAAAAAAGGAAAAAAAACATGACGTTTGTCAAATTTTAAGATAATTACTTGTTTTTGTGAAAAACTAATTATTTGTAAAATTTGAATCATTTGCTATATGAGTTGAATTAGGTCAAATTTAGTAAAAGATAAAATGATATGATTATTTTATTAGTTTTAAAAGTTTGATCTAAAGAGTTTTTTGAAACCTCCATAAGTTATGGATATGAAAAGATTTTTTAAAAAAATTGATTCAAAGTTTTTTATGGAGTTACAAAACTTGGTCTTAATGTTTTAAAGAATTCCATAACTTGTTCTTAAGTTATGAAACATGAAAAGTTTCATCATAAAACAAGTATTTAACTCCATAAGTTATGGAATCCAAAAGTTTTCAAGAGTTACAAAACTTGCCCTCAAGTTTTGGAATTTGGAAAAAGTTTTTTTCTGATAAAATAAAAAGAATTGAATTCTAAAACTCTTGGGTTCATAACTTAAACAATTAATTAAATGGTTTTAATTTTGAATTTAATAATTGGAATTATGATGTTTTTATTGAATAATTCAATTAACTCTTATGGACTTTATTAATAGATAATTAAAGTGTTTAATTAAAAGAGAATTAATAATTCCATAATGACATGGTTTAAATTTAATTAAATTAAGAGTATAGTTTAATTAATAGATTAAACCACCAAGTATTTTAAATGTCTAAAATACACCCTTATACTATTATAATATTAAAAGTTTAATATATTATATGTATAAGAGCAAGTCGTCTTACCATTAGTAGGCCTCATTCACAAAGCCGGTCTATAAGGGGGTATAGGGTTACTGCCTATAAAATGGCAGTTTAATGGGTGTCCACTCTCACCCACCGCTTCCTTAACTGGTGGAGGGTCGTTAGCCGAACAGGTAGGACAAGGACTATAATTCTACCTTCATTAAAAGTATTAATGATAAATACTAAGTAACTAAACTTTTTATAAATTCTCAATCTTAGTTACTTAGGAAAATGTGAATAAGGTGCTAATCTATGAAATTACACTTTGCACTTTGTTTAAGCTGTTAGTGAAGCGTGTGTGGTTAACCGGCACACTAACCTGGACTTAACAAGGTAGGCAAAGGGTAACTTAATGTTTATCATAGTATCGTTGGAGCGTGTGTGGTTAACCGGCACATCGATTGAGGGGTAAATATTAAGGGTACCAAGTATATTTGCATGGTTACTTCACACCTTGTTTTGTGATCCTCGGCATCCCAGTCACAAAACCTGAAGGGCACACTCGAGATTGAAACATGCCATTGAAAATTTCAATGAATCTCAAAAGAATCTAGGAGTTTCAAAACCAATTAAAACCTAATAATACATTTCGTTTATCTTGGTGGAAATTGGTGAATCGTCATTCACCTACCTTCAAATATTTTATAGCTTGGATTACGGTATCCCTCTTCCAAGTTATAAAATAGTTTGTTGGGTCCTAGCCTTAATATATCATATTGAGTGTTATATTAAGGACTTAAACCAACTTTACGTGAATTTCTCCCATTGTTGATGTCTGGTTTAGACAACAATGATCTTCCCAAACCAAGCTTTCCTAATGAATATGACTTCCCGAGTTTGGCTCATGGAAGTCATACTTCTCTTCCTCCACCTCCTCCAATTATTCTCCCTAACCCACAAGTTCAAGGTCACTCAAGCCCTAATGGCAAGCAAGGTCTATGTGTGATCACATCTTAGAGATGAAGTCACATATTGACAAGCTGGGAGAGTTGGGTGTCAAAGACTTGAGAAAGTTGGATGTTCAATCACTTTCTAAGTCACATAGTGAGTTCCTTTGGGACTACTATGAAACAGACTATGACATGAACCTTAATGATCATATATATTTGCTTGGTGCTGCTGAATCAGCAATGATTTGGAACGATAGTAAAGCAAATTTGATTAAAAGATCAACTTCCCAAAAAACTTTATGGACAGTGACAATGGTGACACTGGAAATCCAGAAAAAGCATTCTCTTCCCAATGGAAAGGGATTGACCATAGTCAACCCGGTTGACCAAATGGTAAAGAGAAAGGCTAAGTCTGAGATAGTCCCATTACCAAAGGGTCCATATGTTTATTTTGCCAAAGGAAGGGGCGTTGATTGCAAAGCTGCCAAATTTACCTAAGGATGTTAAAGTCAATAAGTTTGACTCTACATCAGGTAGAGCCCATTATCTAACTCTGTTAAGTTCTATTCTGAGATCCTCATTACATGATGTGACTGGGTCATATGTTGATGTTTTAAGAATCAAAGAATAGAGAGAAATCTTAAAGGAAGTATATGCTGATTCTGATCGCGAAGGTGGATTTCGATCGCATCAGAATTTTGAGCAGTTGCTTAAGAAGTTATGATATATTGCTAAGGAATAGATAACAACAATTTTCCATGTGGATTGTAAGGATAAGTTTTTCCGCAAAGTTTTAAAATAAAAGAAAATTGTTTAATTTTATTTATTTGAAGTATCCTTACAATGGCATTTGTGGAAAATTGTTGCTTATATGATTCCACTAACAACAATATTGGAAAATGGATTTGATTCTTTCATTTGTGGTAGTGTCTAAATTTACCAAATCAGGAAAGTTCCTCATCACCCAAGTTTCAATTGGACCGAAACTTTGAATCATGCAAGTTGAATAGTATGATGAATGAGAACTTTCAAGCATTGGAAAATCAAGACTAATTACTTGTTCACATGGATGTGTGAGTCAAGTGAAGGACTAAAGGGATCGAGTACACATTCTTGTGCACTGGTCATGTCCACCACAAAGCTCGTTAAGACTAATTGATTTACTAAAGTTTAGTAAATATGGTTATACTTACAAGTTTAAGTATAATTCTGAAACATTGGAAAAGTCTCAATGTATGGCAGAACGAATGGGAAGAATCAAATTAGGCAGAAAGATAAAAGTTTCTCAAATCTGAAAAGATGGGAGAGTACTTTAGTATCACATTTGTGATCATCTTAATGATTTAGAAATCATATCACAATTATTCCTCTAAAGGTCATCTTAGTGCATTATTATGACTAAGAAGAGGAGTCATGAATTGTTGAAATGGTTAGATCAGGAAGATGAGTCATACTTCGTTCCAAAACAATTCTTAGAGTCATACTCCAAGATTGTAACTTGAGTGACATATCTTAAAGAAAGGTTTAAAACACTTGTTAAATGTAAGAGTAAAAGTGTCCTACTCTTGTACATTTGAAATTAGTAAGTTGTGATGTTTTGGATAAAACAAAGACCAACTAAGGCCAATTGTGTGAAGTGTTTGTCTTGATAAAGAATCCGCACTATCTCTTGAATATTTGGCAAGATAGTCTTATATGTCAAGAGGATAGTGGGAGTCTTAAAGATCCTAAAAAGAATTTCAAGAACTAATCAAGAATAAAACCTGAGGTTCTTCACTAGCACACGACTTGAGGTTTATAAGCTATCGTGTTGACATATTCTGTGCCCATTCCAGTTAAAGTTGGCTTTGCATAGGAGTTCTGAAAGTTCTCAATTGGTTGCATAACAACTTGGAAGAAATGGCAGGCCCTGTACTGCCAGGTGGCAAGAAGTTAAGATTGCATAAGTTCAGTCCATATGAGTTTGGATTTGTCATTATCCTTGTCTTGTGACTATGGTTTTGACGATTCACATGGATAAGAACACATACACCATAAAATCTAAGGGTCATAAGGTTTCTCTCCGATTCATGAAAATGATGGTGAGGAAACACTTCCACCAAGTAGATTTGAAGCAGATGGCAAAAGGTCTAAACAATTGAGACTATGATTACGGCATCCCTTTTCATAGTTCTGAAATTGTTTAGACACACATGCATGCTATCTAAGGAAAGGTGTATGATTTTGATAAAGTTTTATCACAGCATCTCGTATCAGAAATCTGAACTTTGGTAAGAAAGTCAATAAATTATTGATTTCTAGAAGTCTAGCTGATTTCTGAGTATATGTCAAAGCTAGTGGGAGCATAAGTGTTATGCTAATAATCATCATGTTAGTGGGAGCATGATAATTATTGTTAGTGTTGCAAGTTAGCAATGTTAATTATAGAAAACAAAAGTTTCAATTCGTGAGGCTGCAGGGATTGAAAAAGTTGTTTTGCTATAATTAAGGGAGAGGATATACTTCATTTCAGTTCTAAAGGCTTAGATTGAGACCTTAATCATCCTTAGTCAAGAATATATATATGAATTTCATGTTGGATTGGTTCAACTTAAAGAAATTCTATATATTGCGTTCTTAAAATTCGATTATGATTACGACATCCCTCTTCATAGTCAAATTTTGAAAACATGGCAAATAAAAATATTGTAGCAAAAGACTGGTCTAGAATCATGTCTTTATGTGAGACATCATGAATCGTGTACCATTTGCTTTGGGTACAGGATCGATTGCATGTGCTATAATATTTGTCATTTCTAAATTTTTCCAAATGCCCAGAGGCATTAAGAAGGGAAAAGGTCTAGAATTGGATATGACTAAAATGATTAAGCAATTGTCGAGGAGAATTTGAGGTTTACCAAAGATTGGTTGCTCAGGGACAGTTGGAAGTATAGTGCTAATTTTGGAAGGACCATATTGACATATTCTGAAAAGAGGCATCTCTTATTCAGAAGTGATAGTCAAAATGAGAATATGGAGTTGTCTCCATAGGTGGAAGTTATCTGTGTAAGATTAGAAAACTTAATGCAAGAAGCATGTCCAAAGCAATGTACTTTGAATATGAGACTTAGTTTCCATGGATTTGATCTCCATTGGAATACCTTATAATGACTGTTGACAAGTCTTTGTGACTTTGTAAATATTCATTACAGGAGGGTCAGTGCATATAAGTTTAAAATCTAAACAGATTTCGATAAATGATAGGAATTTGAAATTCTCACATTTTTCGATAAGGATTTGGGAGTGTGAAATTAGAATCATTGAAATTATGTTCAATTGGTTTATTTCACAAAGTAAGGATCATAGACAAACATAGAGTGCATACTTGGTGTATGGAAAAGCTATTGTTTAAGAAAAACATAGTGTACATGCTTGGACCATGGGACAACTAGTGTTTTTAATTCAAGTATAAAGTTGATAAAACCGAAACAATGAATAATGAGTAATCAGTATGGTGATAAATAAAAGTGTTTATTTATATTCATAGGGTTTGATACCATATTTGATTCATTTATTCTTGTGTTTCACTTTGCATGTTTTGACTTCCAGAATAACTAAGTCGCTCTTCCTGAATGATTAAGTTATTCAAACCATCCACAATCGGTCATATGTTGGAAGTAGATATGAATCAAGACTGTCATGGGTTGGTTTGTAAAGGTCCAAGTTGGTGGACAAAGTGGTGCTACAACACTCATGAGTGCTCATAAGTTCTGAGTATTGGATTCAACCCACGCTCATTTGAATCACTTCATGGATTTTATCACGAGTGATCATGAGACGATAATATCTTATATTCTTAAAACCTAGAGATATGAGTTGTTACTATGAGTTGGTTATACATTGATTGCACGAAAACGCATTGGTAACTCGATGTTATAAAACGTGCCTTTGTGTATGATTCAACATGTAGTAGAACAAGCCATATGAGTCGAAGTTTATCCATTCCTTTTACCTTCGGGATAAAAGCGATATCTGTGGGCCCCTCGATGATTTAGCGATGACACATGTGAGTGGTTGGCCAAGCCATGACTGATTTGATTTGTTCAATCAGTCAGTCATCATAAATCGAAAATCGGGAAACAACAAATGGACAGAGAGAATGATTATAATCCATGTCTCAGTCCATATGATATCTAGAATGGAGGAATATATGATCCCTTATCTAATGGACAAGTCATTGACAAGGTCAGAGTTCGACAACGCCTTTAAGAGCTACGATTGGTATGTACTTGACCCGACCCGACATGGTCCATTTGGGTTGCACTTCACCGGCACAATTTATATGGATAGTCTTTTGAGAATAGTATATTTATGATTTATATTAATATATTATAAGTTCTAATATATTAATATGGAATCGTATTATTTAACTAGTATTGATCAAGAATTAATTTAGAATTAATTAAGTGATCAAAAAGAACTAATGAAAATATGGACTCTTATATATATGGAATGGGCCAAGTTCATTTAGGTTGGGCTAAGCTTTCATGGATGGTCCATGGAGCTTTTAACCCATGGATCCTATGTAAATGAAAGGTCATGGGTATTAGGGTTTACATGGATGTAACCCTAATCCTCCATAATATATAAAGGGGTCCTTGGCTCACAAAATTGGCACAAGTGTGTGAAAATAAGAGTGGGCCGATTTTAGTGTGCATACATATTCTCTCAAGTTCTTCCAAGGTGTTTTGGTGATTTGTGTATCCATTTGAGGCTTCCACACTATTGGGGCTAAGCTCTTAAAGTTTGAAGACATCAAGCTACATCAAATGGTATGTCATCTAACTAGAACTTTGTAGTATAGGTGCTTCATAATATGCTAGTTAGGATGAAACCTTGGAATAGTTAATATTTGCATGTATAATAGAGAAAACATAGATCCAAGGTTTATAGGGTTGCATGTACACCATAGGAGTGTTAGAACGCTCAAAACCCAACAGAAACATAACATAAACATCACCATGCATTAATACATTACAACTGACCTTGTTCACATCAAGTACATTGTCTAAATATTACATATCCATAGCATAAATTGTTTGAGAGTTTTCAAAACATAATATCCTAACACACTTGGTATTGTTCTTCAGCTTATCTGTTACCTGAGAATACAAGTTATTTTGAAAACGGTCAACATATATAATGTTGGTGAGTTCATAAGCAGGTTTGATATGAAAATGCTTTGTATTGTTTGTAAAACCCAGAATATCCGATATTTTCTGGAACGACAATTGTTTATACAAAAGGTGTGATGATCCATAAGTATATGCGTGAATGATTTCAAAACGTGTAAAAAAAATGATATGTTTCCCCATGATAAATTCTTGCATTATAGTTATTGAAAGTACAAGTGGATAATGTTGTTTCCCCGGAAAACCCGATGTTTTCCGATAAAATAGTATGATCGTTTTGTGTTATTGTATCGTCACAACGAATGAATATGATTTCCCATGATTACTTAGATGGTATTGGATCTCTATGTGAGTCGTTATAACCATGCATGATAATGACTAGTTCGTCTGTCTTGGCATTCTAGCGAACGTCAAAATTGATCTTAAGATTTTGTCACCCTAGACTGGTCGAGTCTAACTGTAGCAAACAACTTAGGTGTGGGGGAGTCACCCCCGTATAGATCTATACACAAACTCTCGCTCTCCCTCCAGGAGACTTTGATTATAACTACAGACTATGACCGACACTTATTGGTGTCGCCCGTTATTACTCACTTAATCCAAATGAATTTGAATAACCTTGATTAACTACCTGATTTTTGTTTACTTGAATAGAAGGTAAGCCTAACAAACGAAGAGAAGAGGACTACGAGGCCCTACTAATCACGTATGTTATTTAAGGCTGTCGAGTATACGAAGGACGCGTTAGCCCATTTCGCATATGATCTATTTGGACCTTACTAGCAATGCTAATGGGCCACTGAGGCCCAATAGCATGTAAAAGCCATAGAGGGTCCCTTAGGCATGTAATTGGGTCACAAGAGGCGCAATAAACATGTATTATTTATGTTAGGCCCAAAAGTCATGTTAATGGGTCACAAAGGCCCAATAAGCATGATTAGAATTATTTAAGCCCAACCATTTGAATGTTTACTTGTTTTGTATAGTATTAGTGTTGCGAAGTTGTTTAATCGATATGTCGTAATAATCACCAAATTGTTTTATAATGATTCATAGATTTATAAAAATATATACTTTTCTATTTAAACCCATAAGTTATAAAATTTTGTATATTTTGACCCAATTATTTTAACATAATTGACCAAAAATATTAGTTTGACCAATTCAATCCCTTATTTTGGTAAAGTTGGCAATTTTAGTCCTTTTTATGAAAAAATGACATATTAGGTCCTTGAACTATTTTTCTTGACATTTTTGACCCAAACACTTATTTAAATAATGTTTTAAGCCCAAAATTTAATGTTGGACAGTTTCAACCCTTTAGTTAAAATATTTGCATTTAAATCCACACTTTTCGCAATTTTTACAATTTTGACCCAAAATCCAAAATCTTTGCATTTTTAGTCCCTTTTGATAAATAAAGCCATTTTAACCCCTAAAACAGGTTCATTTACGTTTATAGCCCCTGTATTGAGAAAACTTTCCATTTCAGCCCCCTTAAATTTGATTTTTCGCATATTTGGGCCTAAATAGCCGAAAAGCCAAATTTTAGCCCATTAGGCTAAAATTTACATTTTTAGTCCTTTAAAAAGCATCATATTTATAAAAACTCTTATTTTAGCTGTTTTGACCTTTTGATCCTTGTAAAAACCGTGAATGACATCTTTTTCCCCATCTTTTGTTTATTTATAAAAAATAGTCCAATAACCAACTTTATGTTGTAGTATGCTTATTATAAACCTTGTATGGTAGTTTATCTTGACATGCTAAGTGAAATATATCCTAGATCACATATTTTTCCTTCTTGAACTATAGATCTCGAAATATCTTTCATTTTTAGCACATATTCACCACATAAACACAAGAAATCACACATAACATACAAATACACATAGATCTACACATTTTACTTGTATTCTCCCCCATAAATCATATGAAAACCGAAAATAGAGGGGTATGAACTCACCTTTGCTTGTTGTTGTCGGTTTTGAAGAAAGAAATGGAAGAGTTTGATCCTAGCAAGCCTTCTTGGGTGGATCTCGAACTTAGAGTTTTCTAGGATGATGATCATGAGTTTGTGTGAGTTTAGAAGAGATTCTTGATGAAATAACGAGACTAGATTATGGATCCAAGCATCAACTTACCTAGGATGATGATTCTTGTGAAAGATCCTACTTGAAATGCTCAAGATCTTAGAAATTTGGATGAAGAAACGAGAGGTGTTCTTGAGAGAATAGTGAGTGTTTGAAAAATGAATTTGGTGCGGGTGTTGGGTGCTCTCGGCCGAGAAGAAGAAGGAAGGGAGGGAAGAGAAATGAGTTGACATTGCATGGATGTCCACCATGCAATAAGGAGGTGGCATCCTCATAAATTTTCCATAATTTCCCTTTTTGTTTTAATTCTTTTTCCATTCTTATCTCCTTTTTTTTATTAAACATGGGCCGATTTGGGCTAAGGAGAGAGGGGAGGAATTATCTTGGGCCCATTCTAAGTCTTGCTCCAAATTATGAGGTTAAATAACTATTTTTCGGCCTATTGGGCTTCTAGGGGTGGTCGCGGCCCAATTTAGTATAAAGGAATGGATTTGAGTCCATTAAAGCTAATTGGATTTGTTATGGCCCAATAAGTCCCATTAAAGATAAACTAGTCCATTTTAGGCTTATAAGGCCCAAAAAGGTTAAGTCTCATGAGAGTGGGTCCAATGAGAGCCCATTTAAGAGTTCTAAGCCCAAAATAGTCACATTGGAAGTTTATTGGACCATTAGGCCCAATAAGGAAATCCTAGTCCATATTGGACTTAGACCGGGGTTTCTAGGGTTTCCAACCTTTTGTAGACTATTTGAGCGTTTGTATGGAGTGTTTGATGGAATTTTGTTGTCATTGAATAAGCATCATACATGCTTTCAAGTTTTAGTTACAATGTTATCCTTGTTAATTGTTTACAAAGCATCAGAATTCCTAGTTGTGACAACGGGTCCTCCCTGGCGAAGATTGTAGAATCTTTACTCCATCCCATAAGGAGGTGGTTGTTGTTGATGTCTTCTCCTTCTCTCGATGTCATAAGCCCATGGGGGTATAGGACCATTGGGGCCCAAACGATGTGGAGGTACCCTGTTGACGTAAGGAGGGTCGATGACTTTGGACTCGGCGTCCGACACATCATCCTCTTGTTCTTCTTCTTCTTCCTCATTGATTTCATCTTCCTCAAGTTCTTCCATAGGTTCTTCCTCTGGGTCTTCTTCGATCCACCCTCCATTTCCCTGTTTAGGGAAGTAGGGATCGCCTGGCAAATGAAATCCTACCATGTCGTCTGTACGAGAATAGGGCATAAGAAGAGTGTAGGAAATTTTCGAAGCGACAAAATACTCCTATAGTATTTTTAATTGTTTAGGTTTGGCTCTTAAAACTTTTGGGTAACGAGTTGGGGAGTTTTAGACTTGTTGCAACACCACTACCAATCCCAACACATGTTGGTAATATCTCAAATAAATATAGTTGATCAGACTATATTTATCCCAGATATGATTACATAGTGTCTAGGTTTGACTGTAGTGTTCAACCTTTAAGTTCTTTTGTTTTGTTCTTGTTATGATACGGTTCTAGCAAGTATGTATACTTTTAGTCAGAGTGTTTTAGTCCCATTGTATTTATAGTTGTATATCTTGTATGGTTAGATATACTAGTTCACTATAAACAATGCTCTGATACTAATCTGTCACACCCCTGGACCAGACGGCGGAATTGTCCGGAGGCGGGTGACGTCATTGTGCAGTATCATAACAATTGAATATAAATGAAACATAGCAAATCCAAACATCATACATCAAGATAACAAACTTACATTGTTTTACATCATGTTTATGTTCTCAAATTACACAAACGAGACATTAGTAAGTAAGTTCCAACTACATCAAAATAACTTTGCATCCGCATTCCACTAACCTGCTTATTGATTTCCTGAGAATACAAGTCGTTTGAAAAGTGTCAACATAAAATATGTTGGTGAGTTCATAAGCAATTTGTATAAAATCTGTGATAGTTAGAAAACCAGAAAATCCGATATTGTTTTGTCCAAAATAGTTGTAAGTCTTGTTTCCAATCAAGTATAGTTGCATGTGTGTTTTACTTTATCGTTTTCAAAATCGTATAAAATCGTTTTCCCCAGAAAATCCTATATTTTATGATGTAAAAAATTGTAGTCTCAAAACCCTACGACTTTTGTGGTAAAAGGTTCGTTTAAAGTATCCAAACAATAGTTGTTTAAAATCGAAAGGTGTAACTTGCGTAAGTTTCTAAATTCATACTGTAATATTCTAAGTGAGCCGTTATAACCATACTGATACGACGGAGTGACTGTCTGGACGTTATTCAGGCGTCGGATTCGATTAAGACCTTTGTCACCCTAGACTGGCCGGTCTAGCTGTACCGAACAACAAAGGTGCGGGGTGTCAACCCCGTATAGATCTATACACAAATTCCCGCTCTCCCTCCAGGAGACTCTGGTTATAACTCTTACAGGACTTTAAATGTACACTAATATATATATATATATATATATATATATATATATATATATATATATATATATATATATATATATATATATATATATATATATATATATATATATATATATATATATATATATATATATATATATATATATATAGGTACAATGAAGATGCGTCTGACTAGAAACTAATAGGTTTTTGAGCAAATCGATGAAATCCATTATTTATTAAATAAAGAACAATAGTTATACTCGTTGACTAGTTCTATCGTTTTCATTTGTTGAAAAGAATCCACTTTGAATCATAATTATAAAAAATGACCCAATATCATCGGTATTGGCAAAAATGGCCCTTCTTTTTATAAGTTATCAAATAAGACCCATAATTGTCAAAAGGTGTCATAAGTGGTTCAAAACTAGGTGAATTGTAGAAAATGGCCCATTTCTTCTAAAATGCTCATTTTGGACTTATATTTATGAAAATATTCAAAAAGCCCCTTGTTTATCCAAAAATTGCATTTTTGGTCCTTTAGAAATTGAGATGTTTAATAATTACTCAAATTTATTCCATGTTTCAAAAATGATTCTCATATATATATATATATATATATATATATATATATATATATATATATATATATATATATATATATATATATATATATATATATATATATATATATATATATATATATATATATATATGGCTGAAAGTGGTCCCTCAAAATATCATTATTTTCACAATTTAACCACTTTCAAATATTTTGTCCATCAACTTGTTTAAGCAAATTTTGAAGCAATCCTTATGGTTTTTGTCATAATAATTTGTGACTTATATTCCATAAACATACTAGTTTTAGTTTCTAACATATGATTTGTGATATATATGGTTGAAACTTTTGAGACTTGTTCAAAATCTCGAATTCTTGAATCATCCATGTGGAATTTCATAATCTTAAGCATACAAATCATAACATGCATGCATAAACAAGCAAATATACTAAGATTTCACAAGACCCTTGACTTGTATCCTCCCCCAAAACAATGAAAAGCTCAAAAATAGGGGTATGAAGCTCACATTGGGTAGAAGATAATGTGGTTGAAGGGATGAGATGAGGAATTAGGAGCCTAGAACACTTGAAGTGTTGAATGAACTTCTTGAGGATTTTCTAACATAAGATTATGAACACATAATTTCATGGGTGAGTAGAAGATTAAAAATAACCAATTGTATGAATCATTTAACTAGGCATAAATTACTTACCAAATCTATGGAAGAATTGTGAAGGAAAATAGTTCCTAGAACTTGGGTGAAGTCTTGGGAGAGTTTACAGAAGGTTTACAGTGAATGCAAATGAATTGTGAAATGGAAAAAGGGGTTTACGCCCCATCTTATGGGAATGAGAAATGGGATGGGATGTTTGCTTTGATTACTGATGGGTAATGACTATTTCTAGAGGTTAATTCATAGATTACTGGGATTTGCATTGGAAATTCATGCCTTACAGCTAACAATCACTGTAAACACACTTAATTTGGATGGAGTTCACGGTCTAGATGGACCTTAAACTAGGGTTTACGGTCAAAAGGAGGTCCATTAGGTAGTTCACGGCCTAACAGTGGCCTAGATAGGTGTTCACGGCCAAGGCTTTGATGCTTAGGGTGGTTCGCGGTCATGGCTTGGTGAATTGAGGTGGTTTATGGCCTAAGTGGCCTCTTGGGGTGTGTTCACGGCCAACTATGGTCCTTAAGAAGTAGTTCGCGGCCATAGTGCTTCCTAGGGAAGTGTTCATGGTCTAGGGTATAGAAAACTCTTAATATGTTGGCTTTATTGTTTGTGTGTTTATATTTGACGTAAAACCCATACCACATTTATTTGCATAGCTCATGAGTGTTTTAGGGTAACATAGTTCTCCAAAATTTTACATTTCCATAACATAATAATTGTATTGTTATAACTATTACATATACGGAACTCCTTTGGCATTGGTTTTCGGACTTGAAATTTCCTGTTGTGACAACACCACTCTCCGCAATCAGCTTCAGAAGTGATGTGAATTATGAACATTGATTTGGCATGCGGAATTGAAGAACACACAAAGAACATGGTGATTTCGGTGTTTAAGAGATGCATTCGATTATGAAAGGTGTTTACAAAAAGGATCTAGATCTAAATCTACATAATTAACACATACTAACACTCTCAATTTTACATCTCTCAAGCACACCTCCATAAGTGGTATGAACCCACCTTATATAGAGGTGTTTATGTGTCTCTCTCTTACTCTCTATCTCATGTCACAAGGCTAATGCACCACATGCAAGTGGGTCTAAAAAAATTCAACCCATTTACAAAGTCATACATGGATAACTTTGCTCCCAACATTCTCCCCCTCAAAGTTAGGAATGGATGAACCACTTCAAATCTTCAAAAATCGAGCAACTACGCGATCTGAGCCTCAAGCGTGACATATGTAGAGATGAACTTCGAATCTTCAATTCTTCCATGATTCTTCAATTTGGGTTCTAGGATGTGAGAGCATACGAACCAAGCATCAACGAATGATCAAGACCTTCTCAAACTCCAAATAATCACCCTAAAGTTGAGCATAAAAACACACCCCAAAAAATCTTCAATAAGTCCAAACCCATCTCGAACCGAAATCACTTCCGAATCTCCAATCGAATCATTTCATAATCTTCAAAAACTCGAGGTCACTTCGGTCTTCAAGTCCGCGTAATATGAAAAATTCAACTTTCGAATTTCCATAAAAATTTCTCCCCCTTTTTATAATCGAAATTTGATTATAAAACCAATCAAGGAAAGAGAATGTGCTCTATTCGGAATTTTTCTTGTCAAAACTCCCCCTTAACATGTGGCATAAACTTTTTGCTTCAATCCGGAAAATCCAAAAAAATTTCAATTTTTAGTTTCGTTCACGGACCGCCTTTGACAAAATTTCTCAAAAATGGGTAGAAATTGTCAATTTCAAAATTCTGCAGTGACCCGGTGCGCCCAAAACAGCCAAAAATGCGAAACTCTCCCCCTTTTTCGAAACTGGGTAGAAAACGTCAATTCGCATAAACTGCAGGGGCCTGAAATGCATTTTCTTCAATTTCTCAGCAAAATCAATCCAATTTCGAAATTGGGTATGAACAGCCAAATTTTTGAAGCTTCAGGGACTGCTTTCAAAATTTCTGCCTTTTGTCCTAAAATGTCAAAAATATGTCCTGATGTCGAATCTGGACTAATGCTGCCAAGCTGTCGAAATTTTAGGGACCAATTTCGAAAATTCTGCCTTATTTCTTCCAATACTGTCGAAAAGTATCCCAACTGTTGAAATTTGTAAAAGGTGACAAACTTTCGTAACAATAAGGACTAATGTCGAAAATTTATGTGTTTCTTCCTTTTTCCCAACTCGTTACAGAGACAACAAAGTTTTTCTTCCTTCGCATTCGTTACTTGGTCACGAAAATTATCAATTCGTGACTCAGTTGCTTCAAACTTTCTTTAGTCCTAGTATCACCAAAACCTTCGATTCCTTATTTCCCCAACCCAAATTTTCGAAATAACCAAATCTTCGTTTTTCAAAGCAAACCCAAACGTTCGACAGTAAATCAAACCCATTTGACCATATTCATTTCTGATAGCACTTGTACCAATAATCACAAGTCGATTGAATGAACACTAATTTTGACCATATTGCATTTGACTTCCAATTCAATACTTCGCCTTGCCCAAATCGATCAGATAACGAAGCCATGGAACCAAACCAAATCATCTATCAATGATATGCATAATCGATCACTATTCTTCAATCAATCGTCCTTTGACTTTCGAAAGTCAACCTAACCATCGATTATCAGCCTTCGCTTGTCGAAATCAGATGACTTCTCAAACAATTCGTTCTTCATTTTTCTACTATCGCTTCCCAGTAGACATTTAAGAACCGAAATCTAATCATAAGAAACCACTGATCAACGAACCATCGATCAACGAACCTGATTTCAACACAGGTTCGTCTTTAGCTGGTAAATCAAATTCCCGACATCGATCATACCATACATCATCCAAGAAGAATCTTTGAAATCAATCGACCTAAGCATCGAATGTTCAACATCAAAAATCACGGATGTTTACTTTTTGGTCTGACATGATTATTCATCTGTTCTTGAATATTCTTCATCAATCCATCATCCAAATTTCACAAAATCTTCAAATCAATGATCAACAATAAGATTCGAACAAACAAGATCAAGAAATCGATCGGATTATCATGAATAAGAGAATCTAAAGATCAAATTGATCAGATGAAGAACACGATATGTAATTCAAATGTGAAAATCAAGTTATTGTTCTTGGTAATCAAAATATACACAAAATTCATTACGCACGAATTTATTCAGATTCAACTTGATGAACAGTAAAAGACTTATGGATTGGGCTCAAACATACGAATCAAGAATATGGGCTCAATTCAATAACATGAACAGTAACGAAGTATTATAATCAGGCTTGAAATTTGGATCATGAACAATAAATGAATTTTAATTTTGGGCTCAATTTTTGATCTAAGCAACAATAAATGGATCAATCAATCGGGTGAAAATGAATTTTGATCCATTGAGACAAAACGATCAAACAATCAAGAACGTAACGCACGATTCAATGAAATTAAGAGAGATCATTGAGAGAGACTCACCAAAAATGCTCCAATTGTGACAAATTTTGCCAAACTAAGAATCGTTCTTCCAAAAAATCACGTTGATCTTTGAAGACCCGCTCTGATACCAATTGATGTGAATTATGAACATTGATTTGGCATGCGGAATTAAAGAACACACAAAGAACATGGTGATTTCGGTGTTTAAGAGATGCATTCGATTATGAAAGGTGTTTACAAAAAAGGATCTAGATCTAAATCTACATAATTAACACAGACTAACACTCTCAATTTTACATCTCTCAAGCACACCTCTATAAGTGGTATGAACCCACCTTATATAGAGGTGTTTACATGTCTCTCTCTCACTCTCTATCTCATGTCACAATGCTAATGCACCACATGCAAGTGGGTCTACAAAAGTCAACCCATTTACAAAGTCATACATGGATAACTTTGCACCCAACAGGAAGGAACTCCCGTTAACTTCCTCTAACTGGATCACAAATAGAATTACATATTACAAAAACCAGATAATTCTTTATATGAGAGGTCTCACACTACAACAGTTGGACTCAAACGAGAGCTGCGCAATAAGGTTAAATTTATAAAATTATCCAGTTCCCATAATATGTAACTTAGCATATTCACTAACTAGTTAGTTGAAGCTAGTTAAAAATCCTAAAAGCATGGAGCAAGCAGCATTCAATCATCGAGTAATCAGAACCAAGCATAACCTAATCAGGCTATCCTATTACTGACTGATCAGTACTAGCATGCAAGTCTACAAGCTCATACATCAGGCATACAAATGCATCTCTCTTAGATCCTTAGCCCTAATCTAGCATGCGATTCACAGATTCACAATTCGAAGCATATCATAAAACATGTATGGGTATTTTGGGATAACTTACTTGAGCTCGGCTGATTGCATGCACCACACCTTTCTATATTTTAGAAAACTCGTTATAAGAATTTATTTTTCTTTTTGAAAACTCTTACCAAATCCTCAGTTTGAGTTTAGACACACTCGAGAGTGTATCCAAATCCCTCAAACCAAGGCTCTGATACCAACTTGAAACATCCAAAAATTATGACCCAAAGATTTCATTTTTGATTTAAGTAAAAACAGTATTCCAAAACATTGTTCATACAACCCAATAAAATAAGTATGTCAAACATCATAAAAGTATGTCCCTTAAACAGAATCCATATGGTGTGTGCGATGCAGTCAACCCGAGCTCTTCCCCTTGGAACCGGATGAACCTGAAACATAGACTAAAAACCGTTAGCACAAAGCTTAGTGAGTTCCCAAAATACCGCATACCATACATATCATATAACGGCCCCCACCAAAATGAGATACGGGCCCCACCCACACTCGCATAACGGGCCCCACCCACACTCGAATAACGGGCCCCGCCCAATGAGATACAGACCCCGCCTACACTCGAATAACGGGCCCCTCTCACACTCGAATAACATACATATACAAGCACATACAAGTATTACACAAACAACAAGTATAATGACATAATCAATCGAGGGTCGGACTTGGTGCTTTAGACCCGCCAAACCCAGTGAGGAAACTCACCTCAAATGCTGAGTCTCACTGAAATAAATCCCTACCTGCTGCCGTGATGACTCCCCGAGCCGAAAGTAAAAAATAACACCCAATAAACACTTGGGTTCCATTCCAAAATAAATGATCCATTCTTGGGGTAAATTAACCATTTTACCCCTGACCTTATATGATCCAAAACCAAGGCCCAAAACCACTTGTTCCTTCAAGGCCCATTTATGGCCCGATTTTCCAAATTAGGCCCAAACCCCCAATATTGGCCTTACCCCTAGGCCCAATAAACTCACTCAGTCCAAGGGCTCGATTTCATATGGCCCTTTAAGGCCCAAAACAACAATGTCCAAGGAAATAGCCTAACCGAGGCCCAAAAGACGCAAAGCCCAAATCATTGAGTATGCGGGGCGTACTCAACTGTACGCTAAGCGTACATCCTGCATGGCTTGTACGCTGCGTGTACGAGCTTGTACGCCCATCGTACTCACCCATTAAGCTCTTTCTCCATTAAGCACTAAATTACTTAAGTCCAAGAGTCCCAATCACAGATCTGAGGCATATGAAATATCTTAAACCATAAAGTCATTAACTTGGTAGCTTTTCATGCCCCAAATGAACCGAAACCCGAAATACAACAGTTTACTTTCATTAAATGAACTCAAACTCATGCATGGATGGTTCTAAGCTTCAAATATGGAAACTTTATGACTCTAGGACCAAAAGAACACCAAGAGTAGCAACTATATGATTCAGAAATGACAATAATCCACAAGATCTTATCTATGGGACCAAAAGGGTCCAAAAACTCAAACAAAGGAGAAATAAGCTATAACAAAACAAGTTCTGAGCTTTATACCTCAAATTAGTGCCAAATGATGATGATAACCCGGATCTTCAAACTCAAGCTCTAACAATTCATCTTCACCAACTTCTTCTTCTTCCTTCCAAGGCTCCAAACTACCAAAAATACACTCCACAAGGTCAAGAACACACCAAGATGCTATAGGGTTCGATATTAGGGTTTCTGGACAATAGAGGCTGATAAGGAGGCTAACACTTGGGACTTAATGACATTATATAGGGCTTGAACCCTATAAATTAGGGTTTTGAGTCTGACCACGTATGTTGCGCGTACGTGCATGCCTCTACGTTCCTTGTGTTCCATTTACGCCCCGCATACACCAGGCTTATGCCCAACACAGGACCTCGACTAAGCCCACTCATAAAGTCCCAATCCACTAAGCCCAAAACAACTTACGTGATTTAGACATTAAATAAATAATACCTTAGAACCATCGGGGGTTACATTTTTATTATTAATAAAATGAAATTTTTGGTCTTAAATTTTGTGTTGTTTCAAGTTGGTATCAGAGCCTTGGGGGATTCGGGCATACTCTGGGGTGTGTCTGAACTCAAACCAAGGGTTTGGTAGATTTTTTATAAAATAAAAGTTTTATAAAAAGGATTTTCTAATAAAAGAAAAGGGGTGTGGTTAGATGTTCCCGATGCCTTATATGCCTGATTGTTGAGCTTTAGAATTTTCATGCTAGTATCGATTTCAGATGTTTGAATAGAATGACCTTATTAGGTGATGCTCTAGTTAGATTTTCCCGATACCCAAATGCTGCTTGCTTTGTGCTTTGTGGGACTCGTACTGGTGGGAGTTAGTTATTTCATGAATATGTTAAGCTGCTTGCTGCAGGGGTTAAATAAAATTAGAGTGATTGAGTTGACCCTATTGCACAACTCTTGTATGAGTCTAACCGTTGTAGGGTTGATTCTTTTAGTCGAAGAATTATCTAAGCTTTGTTGCATGCAATGGTATTCATGAAGTAGTTAATTGACATTAGTAAGGGATCTTCAGTAGCTGATGACAGGGTATGATGAGGAATCCTAGGAGAACCTAGGAAGTATGTTAGTACAACGAAGACATTGGTAGCCAGTAAGCTGAGAAGTTCTTTGATTGGTCTATGGCTTGGAGTGTTACTGCACGAATGTTGCTTACTTTGTGCTTTGTGGGACTCTTGATGATGTGAGATAACTATTAAGGGAATATGTTAAGTCACAACTCTTGTCTGAGTCTAACCATTTTAGGGATGAGTCTTTTACTCGAACGATTATCTAAGCTTTGTTGCATGTGATTGTATTCATGAAGTATTTAGCTAAAATTATTGGGATTTCTTCAATAGCTGATGGAAGGGTGAGGTCGGGAACCTAGGAGAGCCTAGGATGTGATGTAGTGAGTTGGCTGTGCTGTTTAGCAGATATCTGGAGTATCAATTTGAAAAGGTGACTTGGAGGATTTGGGATAATTCTTGAGGAAAGTATGGATAGGTGTGGAAGGTAGTATTGGTCCCCTACTACTGAAAGCACATGATCCATACTCAAATCGAGGAGAGTCATAGAGAATATAGGAAGCCTATGGATGAGGTTTCTTTGGGTATGGTTTGATCATGTGTATGGTTCGACTTTTTCAGCATTTTTCAGCAATTTGCATCAAGTATAATTGAAAACAAGCCTAGGCTCTGATACCACTGATGGGTTTTGAGCATTCTAACACTCCTAAGTGTACATGCAACCCTAAATACCTTGGATCTATGTTTTCTCTATTATACATGCAAATATGATTATCCAAGGTATTATCCTAACTAGCATACCAAAACATTGATACTAGGATAATAAAATAGATAGAATAAATACCTTGTTGTTGTTGCTTGACTCCATGAAGCTTGAGAGCCTAGTGCCCCAAGTGTGACACCTCAAATGGTTCACACAACATCATGAACTCTTGGAATAACCATGAGAAGAAGACATACATGTTCAAATCGGCTAGCCCTCAAAATATGTATCACTAGTGCCAATTTCTTGAACTAAAGGGGTTCTTATATAGTGTGGCTATTAGGGTTACACCATGTAACTCATGACTTTACCCATTCCTTATGCTCCATGGGTTTTAACCTCCATGGAGTATCCATGGATCACCACATGGGTTAAACCCAACATAAAGGAATCTTGGATCATAAGCCCACATATATAAGAATGAATGATTTACACAATCAATCCCCATATATTTAATTAGTCTCTTTTTGATCACTAAATTAAGTCCAAATTAATACTTGATCAATGCTAATTAAATAACATGATTTCATATTAATATAATATAACTTATAATATATTAATATGTCACAAAATGTCTTTTCCTCATAAACGGTCTATCCAAATGTTCCGATGCCATGCAACCCAAATGGACCATGCCGAGTCGGGTCAAGTACATACCAATTATAGTTATGGACTTAGACACTAATCCAACAGTCTCCCACTTGGATAAGTCTAAAACTATTATTGCGTATGACTTCAGGTACCAACTGGCAATTGTAGCTCTCAAAAGCCGCTGTCGAACTCTGACCTTGTAGATGAACTCTGACCTTTGTCAATGACTTGTCCATTAGATAAGGGATCATATATTCCTCCATTCTAGATATCATATGGACTGAGACATGGATTATAATCATTCTCTCTGTCCATTTGTTGTTTCCCGATTTCCGATTTATGACGATTGACTAATTGAACAAATCAAATCAGTCCAGGCCCGGCCGAGCACTTACATTTGTCATCACCAAATCATCGAGGGGCCCACATATATCGCTTTTATCCCGAAGGTAAAAGGAATGGATAAACTTCGACTCATATGGCTTGTTCTACTACTTGTTGAATCATACACAAAGGCACGTTTTATAACACCGAGTTACCGAATGCGTTTTCGTGCAATCAATGTACAACCAACTCATAGTAACAACTCATATCTCTAGGTTTGAAGAATATAAGATATTATCGTCTCATGATCACTCATGATAAAATCCATGAAGTGATTCCAATGAGCGCGGGTTGAATCCAATACTCAGAACTTATGAGCACTCATGAGTGTTGTAGCCCTTGTCCAACATCTTAGACCTCTACAAGCCAATCCATGACAGTCTTGATTCATATCTACTTCGAACATATGACCGACTGTGGATAGTTTGAATAACTTAGTCAATCAGAAAGAACGACCTAGTTATTCTGGAAGTCAAAACATGCAAAATGAAACACAATAATAATAGAATCTAATATGGTATCAAAACCTATGAACATAAATAAAAACACCTTTTATTTATCACCATATGATTACACATTATTCATTGTATACTGTTTCAGCTATCAACTTTATTCTTGAATTTAAAACAATAGTTGTCCCATGCTCCAAGCATGTACACTATGTTTTCTAAACACTAGTCATGCCATACACCAAGTATGCATACTATGTTTGTCTATGATCTTCACTTTGTGAATTAGATCAATTGAACATAACTCCAATGATCCTCTTTCACAGTCCCAAATCCTTACTGCAAATGCAAGAATTCCAAATTCATGCCATTTACTAAAATCTGTTAGATTCTAAACTTATATGCATTGATCCTCCTGTAATGATTATGCACAGAGTCAGAAAGACTTGACAACAACCATTACAGAGCATTCCAAAGGAGATCAGCTCCTTGGAAACATCCTTCTTGCATTAAGTTTCCTAATCTTACACAGATTGAATAATTTCTAACTTTAAAACATTTCCAGATTCCATTTTGACTATCACTTCGGAACAAGAGTTGCCTCCTTACAGATTATGTCAATATGGTCCTTCCAGAATTATCACTATACTTCCAACTGTCCTTGAGCAACCAATCTTTGGTAAACCTTAGATTGTCCTCGACAATTGTTTAATCCTTTTAGTCATATCCAATTCTAGACCTTTTCCCTTCTTAATGACCCAGGCATTTGGAAAATTTAGAAAGGATGAATATAGCACATGAAATCGATCCTATATCCGAAGCATATGGGACACGAGTCATGATGTCTCACATAAAGACTAAACCAGTCTTTTGCTATAACATTTCCATTTCTATTTGCCAAGTTCTCATAATTCAGATTATGAAAAGGGATGCCGTAATCATAATCGAATTTTAGAACGCAAATAATGGACCCATATATAGAATTTCCTTATGTTGAGCCATTCCAACATGAAATTCATATATATATCCTTGACTAAATACGATTAAAATCTCAATCTAAGCTTTTAGAATTGAAATGAAGTATCATTTCCTCTCCCTTAATTATAGCAAAACAACTTTTTCAACCCCTGCAGCCTCACGAATTGAAACTTTTGTTTTCTATAATTAACATTGCTAACTTGCAACCTTTATCATAATTATCATGCTCCCACTAACATGATGATTATTAGCATAACACTTATGCTCCCACTAGCTTTGACATGTAATCAGAAATCAGCTGGACTTCTAGAAATCAATACTTTATTGACTTTCTTACCAAAGTTCAGATTTCTGATACTAGATTGCTTTGATAAAACTTTATCAATATCATACACCTTATCTTAGATAGCTCACATGTGTGTCTAAACAATTTTAAGAACTATGAAAAGGGATGTCGTAATCATAGTCTCGATTGTTTAGACCTTTACCACTTCTCACAAGTCCATGTTAGTGTGCTGGTTAACCACACACGCTCCACTAACGACTTTGAGAATGCAAATATCACAATTGCTATCTAGCTAAAATCTACTTAGTGAAAGTGTTTCCTTACCATCATTTGCATGAATCGGAGAGAAACCTTATGACACTTAGATTTAATGGTGTATGTGTTCTTATCCATGTGAATTGTCAAAACCATAGTCACAAGACAAGGATAATGACAAATTCAAACTTATATGGACTGAACTCAATCTTAATTTCTTGCCGTCTGGCAGCTTAAGGGTCTGCCATTGCTTCCAAGTTGTTGTGCAACCAATTGAGAACTCTAAGAACTCATATGCAAAGCCAACTTTAATTGGAATGGGCACATAATATGTCAACACGATAGGTTATAAACCTCAAGTCGTGTGCTAGTGAAGAACTTCAGGTTTTATTCTTGATTAGTTCTTGAGACTTTCAAGACCTTTAAGACTGCCACTCTCCTCTTGACATATAAGACTTTCTTGTCAGATATTAAAGAGATAGTGTGGATTCTAATCAAGACAAACACTTCACACAATTGGCCTTAGTTGGTCTTTGTTTTATCCAAAACATCACAACTTACCAATTTCAAATGTACAAGAGTAGAAAACTTTTACTCTTACATTTGACATGTGTTTTAAACCTTCTCTAAGACATGTCACTCATGTTACAATCTTGGAGTATGACTCTAAGACTTGTATTGGAACGAAGTATGACTCATCTTCTTGATTTAACCATTTCAACAATTCAAGATTCCTCTTCTTAGTCATAAGAATGCACTAAGATTTCCTTAGAGAACTAATTGTGCCATGGTTTCTTAATCATTAAGATGATCACAAAAACTGATACTAAAGTACTCTCCCATCTTTTCAGATCTGAGAAACTTTTATCTTTCTGCCTAATTTGATTCTTCTTATTCGCTCTGCCATACATTGGATCTTTTCCAATGTTTCAGAATTACACTTAAGCTTGTAAGTGTAACCATATTTACTAAACTTTAGTAAATAATGACGAATAGTCTTAACGATCTTTTGTGGTGGACTTGACCAGTGCACAAGAATGTGTACTCGATCCCTTAGTCCTTCACTTGACTCACATATACATGTGAACAAGGAACTAGTCTTAATTTTCCAAAGATGAAAAATTCTCATCCATCATACTATACAACTTGCATGATTCCAAGTTTCGGTCCAATTGAAACTTGGGTGATGAGGATCTTTCCTTATTTGGTAAATTTAGACATTATCACAAATGAAAGAATCAATTTCATATTTCCACTCTTGCTATTAATGGAATCATATAAGCAACAATTTTTTCCTCAAATGCCATTGTAAGGATATTTTAAAATAAATAAATAAAATCATCATTTTTCCTTTTATTTTAAAAAACTTTGCGGAAAAACTATCCTTACAATGCAAAAGCACATGAAAACTTTGTTGTTATTTAATCCTATGCAATATATCATAACTCCTAAGATGTAGCTTAAGAATCCGATCTTCAAACTATGCGATAGAAATCCATCTACGCGATCAGATTCAGCATAATCTTTCTTTAAGTTTCTTCACTTTTTTCTTTGATTCTTAAAACATCAACATGTGACCCAGTCACATCATGTATCAAGAATCTCAGAATAGAAACTTAGTAGAGTTAGATAGTGGACTTTACCTGAAGTAGAGTCAAACTTATTGACTTTAACATCCTTAGGTAAATTTGGCAGCTTCGCAACTAATGCCCCTTTCTTTGGCAATGGACCCTTGATAATGGGACTATCTCAGACTTAGCCTCTCTCTTTACCATTTGGTCAACCGAGTTGACTATGGCCGATCCCTTTCCATTGGGAAGAAAGAGCTTTACTGGATATCCAATGTCATCATTGTCAATGTCCATAAAGTTTTAGGAAGTTGATCTTAGCAAATAGATAAGATCATTAAGGGTCTTGTCATAGTCTGTTTCATAGGAGTCCCAAAGGAACTCACTATGTGACTTAGAAAGTGATTGATCATCAGCTTCCTCTAGACTTTGACACCCAACTCTCCCGGCTTGTCAATATGTGACTACATCTCCAAGATGTGATCACACATAGACCTTTGCTTGCCAATAGGGCTTGAGTGACCTTAAACTTTTCAGGAACTTGTGGGTTAGGGAGAATAATTGGAGGAGGTGAAAGAAGTATGATTTCCATGGGACATCATCTTCATTTAGGAAAGCTTGTTTCAAGAGATTTGGGAAGATCATCTTTTGGGAGATATTCAAGATCATCTTTTGGGAGATATTCAAGAGAGTTGATTTAAAGTCCTTAATATAACACCCAATATGAAATATTAAGGCTAGGACCCAACAACCTATTTATAACTGGAAGAGGGATGCCGTAATCCAAGTTATAAAATAGTTGAAGGTAGGTAAATGACGATTTACCAATTTCCACCATGAAAAAACGAAATATAATTAAGTTTTAATTGGATTTGAAACTCCTAGATCTTTTGAGATACATTGAACTTTCAATGGCATGTTTGAATCTCGATTGTGCCCTCTCAAGTTTGTGACTGGGATGCCGAGGATCACAAACAAGGTGTGAATAACCATGCAAATTGACTTGGTACCCTTAACTTTATCACCTAATCGATGTGCCGGTTAACCACACACGCTCCACCGATCTATAATAGAGTCAAGTTACCCTTTGCCACTCTTACTAGTCCTTATTAGTGTGCCAGTTAACCACACACGCTCCACTAATGACTTGGTAAGGTACAAAGTGTAATTTCATGGGTTAGCACCTTTTCACATTTTCCTAAGTAACTAAGATTGGGAATGTATAAGTGTTTAGTTACTTAGTATTTATCATTAATACTTTTAATGAAGGGAGAATTATAGTCCTTTCCTACCCGTTCGGCTAACGACCCTCCACCAGTCAAGGAAGCGGTGGGTGAGAGTGGACACCCATTAAACTGCCATTTTATAGGCAGTAACCTTATACCCCCCTTATAGACCGGCTTCGTGAATGAGGCCTACTAACGGTAAGATTGACTTTATCTTATACATATCTATATAATTAAAATTATAATAATAGTATAAGGGTTTGAATTTTAACTTTTAAAATTCTAAGGGCTAACTTGGAATTAAAGTATTCACAAGTGAAACTTTTCAAATTCCAAAACTTGAGGGCAAGTTTTTGAAACTATTCAAAACTAATTAATTCCATAACTTATGTGTTTAAAGTAGTTTTAATTAAAAAAAAACTCTTCAAGTTCCATAACTTGAGGACAAGTTATGGAAGACTTTAAACTAATAAAAGAATGTAACTTTTCTTTATTTTGTAATTTATGGAATTAATTAAGGTTACACATTTTATTACTTAATGAAGTGACTCTTGAACCTCTATAACTTGAGGACAAGACTCTTCATTTTTGTAACCATTACCAACTTTTATGAGTTTTATGAAACTTAAATGTGACTTTTCATATAACTTGAGGACAAGTTACAAAAACACATTTTAGAATCAACTCTTAGATTAAAATGGATTGAAAACACATAATCAATTAACTTTTCTATTAATCTAAGCAACTCATAAGAACAAGATAATTCAAATCAAACTTTTTCATGTAATTAGCCTAATCACTAAACTAATACAAAACATGAATCTATTGACAATTATCTTTGAAATTGGATTAGTATGAACATTACCACATCAAAAATAAGTTTATAAGTTCAAAAACAGCTTATGGTAACGTTCCTAGTCCATTTCTAGCCAAAAAACTCGAAAATATGCTGTCATGGGCTCCTACTCGTCGAGTGTATCAACCTACTTGCCGAGTAGGATGATTTTCTTCATGGACTCGGCGAGTTCATCAGTGGACTCGGCGAGTCCAGTGCCCAGAATGCCCGAAATTCGACTTTTTCAGCATTTTTCAGCAATTTGCATCAAGTATAATTGAAAACAAGCCTAGGCTCTGATACCACTGATGGGTTTTGAGCATTCTAACACTCCTAAGTGTACATGCAACCCTAAATACCTTGGATCTATGTTTTCTCTATTATACATTCAAATATGATTATCCAAGGTATTATCCTAACTAGCATACCAAAACATTGATACTAGGATAATAAAATAGATAGAATACATACCTTGTTGTTGTTGCTTGACTCCATGAAGCTTGAGAGCCTAGTGCCCCAAGTGTGAGACCTCAAATGGTTCACACAACATCATGAACTCTTGGAATAACCATGAGAAGAAGACATACATGTTCAAATCGGCTAGCCCTCAAAATATGTATCACTAGTGCCAATTTCTTGAACTAAAGGGGTTCTTATATAGTGTGGCTATTAGGGTTACACCATGTAACTCATGACTTTACCCATTCCTTATGCTCCATGGGTTTTAACCTCCATGGAGTATCCATGGATCACCACATGGGTTAAACCCAACATAAAGGAATCTTGGATCATAAGCCCACATATATAAGAATGAATGATTTACACAATCAATCCCCATATATTTAATTAGTCTCTTTTTGATCACTAAATTAAGTCCAAATTAATACTTGATCAATACTAATTAAATAACATGATTTCATATTAATATATTAGAACTTATAATATATTAATATGTCACAAAATGTCTTTTCCTCATAAACGGTCTATCCAAATGTTCCGATGCCATGCAACCCAAATGGACCATGCCGAGTCGGGTCAAGTACATACCAATTATAGTTATGGACTTAGACACTAATCCAATAGTTTTTCTAATTGTACATGCAATAATCATCCAAAGCTCATAAACCCTAGATCTAACGTACTATTATCAAAATTGACAGAAGATTAGGGTTTAGATCTTACCTTGATTGTTATGTAGCAATAACAATCACAAACCTTCTTGATCTTGACTTCTGAAAGCGTAGTGCCTCAAGTGTTGCACCTCTAATGAAATCACAAACACCACTAGCAATAAGGATGAACAAGAGAGAGAGAGAGAGGAGAGCCACAAAAACGTCCAAGATCTTCTAAGAATGCTTAGCCACGTTTTTGGGAGCCTTAAGTGTCGTTATATAGTTGAGGCTTCTAGGGTTATCACCTTGGAAACCCTAATCCAGTTGCTTAGTCCTTAAGAAGCCCAAAGATCCTTCCAGAAGGCCCTTTGTACGATTTCTATATGGACTCTCATATAGAATTCGTCCATTGCTTCCTTATGGATCCTAAGCCCAACATTGTAACTGTCACACCCCAAAACCGGAACGGCGGAAACGTTCTGGGGTGGAGGACGTCATTTTTAGTATCACAAGACATGCATCATAGTAAGCAAGTAATAAACAACCATTTCATTAGAAATAAAGTGTTTACAAAGTATGCGATTCACATAATATAGAATACATATCAAATAACAAAAAGACATGAAGCTATACTTGTTGGATTAATGTCTGAGTCCATAACTATAATTGGTAAGACTTGACCCGACCCGGCATGGTCCATTTGGGTTGCATGGCATCATGCATTTGGATAGACTATAATGAGAGAAATAACACTTAAGGTTGGTTAATATATTATAAGTTCTAATATATTAATAAGGTTATTTAATTAGTATTGATCAAGAATTAATTTGGAATTAATTAAGTGATCAAAAGGAGACTAATTAAATATATGGGTTGATTGTGTAAATCATTCATTCTTATATATGTGGGCTTGTGATCCAAGATTCCTTATGTTGGACTAAGTCCATGGGGTGACCCATGGATACTCCATGGAGGTTAAAATCCATGGAGCATAAGGAATGGGTAAAGTTATGAGTTACATGGTGTAACCCTAATAGCCACCATATAAAAGAATCCCATGGCTCAAGAAATCGTGCACTAGTGTGTGAGTGTGAGGGCTAGACGAATTTCAAGGAGTGTTCAAGTTTCTCTCAAGTTATTCCAAGTGTATTTGGTGTTGTGTGAACCATTTGAGGTGTCACACTTGGGGCACTAGACACTCAAGCTTCATGAAGACATTCTACATCAAAGAGGTATGTATTCTATCTTGTTATATTTATTATTTTGTATGCTAGATTAGGATAATACCTTGGATGTTCATAATTGTATGTATAATAGAGAAAACATAGATCCAAGGTATTTAGGGTTGCATGTACACTTAGGAGTGTTAGAATGCTCATAACCCAACAGTGGTGTCAGAGCCTAGGCTTGTTTTCTTGTTATACTTGCAAAAGTAGCTGAAAAAATCGAGTTAGATGCATATATTCGATTGTTTTGGCTAGAATTGGACTAGGAACATTACCCTAAGATGTTTTTGATGTGGTAATGTTCATGATAATCCAATTTCTAAGATAATTGTCATAATTTCAAGATTTGTATTAGTTTGTATGTTCATGCTAATTTCTTGAAGATTGATGATTTGAATTATCTTGTTCTTATGAGGTTCTTAGATTAATAGAAAAGTTGTGTGAAATAGTTGTTTTCAATCCATTTTAATCTAAGAGTTGATTCCAAAGTGTGTTTTTGTAACTTGTCCTCAAGTTATATGAAAAGTCACATTTAAGAATCATAAAACTCATAAAAGTTGGCAAAGGTTACAAAATGAAGAGTCTAGTTCTAATTAAATGGTTTTATGACTCCATAAGTTGTCCTCAAGTTATGGAGGTTCAAGAGTCTCTTCATTAAATTAAAAAAAAAAAGTGTAACCTTAATTAGTTCCATAAGTTACAATAAAAAAAAGTTATTTTTTTTTATTAATTAGTTTAAAGTCTTCCATAACTTGTCCTCAAGTTATGGAACTTGAAGAGTTTTTTTTTTATTTTATTTTTTTATTTTTTTTTTAATTAAAACTACTTTAAACTCATAAGTTATGGAATTAATTAGTTTTGAATAGTTTCAAAACTTACCCTCAAGTTTTGGAATTTGAAAAGTTTTCACTTATGAATACTTTAATTCCAAGTTAGCCCTTAGAATTTTAAAAGTTAAAATTCAACCCTTATACTTTATAATATTATAAGTTAATAATATTTATATATATGTATAAGAGTAAAGTCAGTCTTACCGTTAGTAGGCCTCATTCACGAAGCCGGTCTATAAGGGGGGTATAAGGTTACTGCCTATAAAATGGCAGTTTAATGGGTGTCCACTCTCACCCACCGCTTCCTTGACTGGTGGAGGGTCGTTAGCCGAACGGGTAGGACAAGGACTATAATTCTCCTTTCATTAAAAGTATTAATGATAAATACTAAGTAACTAAACTCTTATTAATACCCAATCTTAGTTACTTAGGAAAATGTGAATTTGGTGCTAACCCATGAAATTACACTTTGCACTTTGCTTAAGTCGTTAGTGGAGCGTGTGTGGTTAACCGGCACACTAACCTGGACTTAACAAGGTAGGCAAAGGGTAACTTAATATTTATTATAGTATCGGTGGAGCGTGTGTGGTTAACCGGCACACTGATTAAGGGGTAAATATTAAGGGTACCAAGTATATTTGCATGGTTATTCACACCTTGTTTTGTGATCCTCGGCATCCCAGTCACAAAACCTGAAGGGCATACTCGAGATTGAAACATGCCTTTGAACAGTTCAATGAATCTCAAAGATCTAGGACTTTCAAATCCAATTAAAACCTAATAAATTATTTCGTTTTTCATGGTGGAAATTGGTGAATCGTCATTCACCTACCTTCAAATATTTTATAGCTTGGATTACGGCATCCCTCTTCTAAGTTATAAAATAGTTTGTTGGGTCCTAGCCTTAATATTTCATATTGGGTGTCATATTATGGACTTTAAATCAACTATCTTGAATATCTCCCAAAAAGATGTCTGGTCTAGACATTTATGATCTTCCCAAATCTCTTGAAACAAGCTTTCCTAAATGAAGATGATGTCCCATGGATATCATACTTCTTTCACCTCCTCCAATTATTCTCCCTAACCCTCAAGTTCCTAAAAAGTTTAAGGTCACTCAAGCCCTATTGGCAAGGCAAGGTCTAGGTGTGATCACATCTTGGAGATGTAGTCACATATTGACAAGCCGGGATAGTTGGGTGTCAAAGTCTTGAGAAAGTTGGTGGCTCAACTACTTTTTAAGTCACATAGTGAGTTCTTTTGGGAATCCTATGAAACAGACTAAGACAAGACCCTTAATGATCTTATCTATTTGCTAAGATCAACTTCCTAAAACACTATGGACATTGACAATGATGACATTGGATATCCAGTAAAGCTCTCTCTTCCCAATGGAAAGGGATCGGCCATAGTCAACTTGGTTGACCCAATGGTAAAGAGAGAGGCGAAGTCTGAGATAGTCCCATTGTCAAGGGTCCATAGGTAACTATTGCCAAAGGAAGGGGCATTGGTTACGAAGCTGCGAAATTTACCTAAGGATGTTAAAGTCAATAAGTTTGGCTCTACTTCAGGTAAAGTCCATTGTCTAACTCTATTAAGTACATGCTGATTCTGATCGCGAAGATGGATTTCAATCGCATGCTTCGGTGATCAGAATTTTGGGCTATTACTTAAGAGTTATGATATTTATATTGCTTAGGAATAGATAACAACAAGGTTTTCATATGGATTGTAAGGATAAATTTTTCCGCAAAGTTTTAACATAAAAGAAAAAGGTTTTGATTTTATTTATTTTAAGTATCCTTACAATGGCATTTGTGAAAAGTTGTTGCTTATAAGATTCCATTGATAGCAATATTGGAAAAATGGATTTGATTCTTTCGGTTGTGGTAGTGTCTAATATTACCAAATAAGGAGAGATTCTCATCACCCAAGGTTCAATTGGACCGAAACTTGGAATCATGCAAGTTGTATAGTATGATGAATGAGAACTTTCAGCTTGGAAAATTAAGACTAATTCCTTATGTGAATAAGGAAAGGACTAAGGGATCGAGTACACATTCTTGTGCACTGGTCAAGTCCACCACAAAAGATCAAGAAGACTATTCGTCATGATTTACTTAAGTTCAGTAAATATGATTATACTTATAAGTTTAAGTATAAGTCTGTAGCATTGGAGAAGTTTCAATGTGAGACAGAACGAATAAGAAGAATCAAAGTATGGCAGAAAGATAAAAGTTTCTCAAATCTGAAGAGATGGGAGAGTACTTTAGTATCATGTTTATGATCATCTTAATGATTAAGATACCATATCACAATTGGTCCTCTAAAGTCATCTTAGTGCATTCTTATGACTAAGAAGAGGAGTCATGAATTGTTGAAATGGTTAAATCAAAAAGATGAGTCATACTTCGTTCCAAAACAATTCTTAGAGTCATACTCCAAGATTGTAACTTGAGTGACATATCTTAAAGAGGGTTTGTTAACACTAGTCAAATGTAAGAGTAAAAGGTTATCTACTCTTGTACATTTGAAATTGGTAAGTTGTGATGTTTTGGATAAAACAGAGACCAACTTAGGCCAATTGTGTAAAGTGTTAGTATTGATAAAGAATCCGCACTATCTCTTGAATATTTGATAAGGGAGTTTTATATGTCAAGAGGACAGTGGGAGTCTTAAAGCTCTTGAAAGTTTCAAGACTTAATCAAGAATAAAACCTAAAGTCCTTCACTAGCACACGACTTGAGGTTTATAACCTATCGTGTTGAAATTTTTGTGCCTATTCAAGTTGGCTTTGCATAGGAGTTCTGAGAGTTCTCAATTGGTTGCACAACTACTTGGAAGCAATGGCAGGCACCTGAGCTGCCAAATGGCAAGAATTTAAGATTGCACAAGTTTAATCAATATGAGTTTGGATTTGTCACTAACCTTGTCTTGTGATTATGGTTTTGACAAATTCACATGGATAAGAACACATACACTATTAAATCTAAGTGTCATAACGTTTCTCTCCGATTCATGAAAATGATGGTGAGGAAACACTTTCACTAAGTAGATTTTAGCTAGATAGCAATTGTGATATTTACATTCTCAAAGTCGTTAGTGGAGCGTGTGTGGTTTACCGGCACACTAACATGGACTTGTGAGAAGTGGCAAAGGTCTAAACAATTGAGACTATGATTACGACATCCTTTTTCATAGTTCTAAAATTGTTTAGACACACATGTGAGCTATCTAAGAGAGGTGTATGATTTTGATCAAGTTTTATCAAAACAATCTAGTATCAGAAATCTGAACTTTGGTAAGAAAGTCAGCTGATTTCTAAGTACATGTCAAAGCTAGTGGGAGCATAAGTGTTATGCTAATAATCATCATGTTAGTGGGAGCATGATAATTATGACAAAGGTTGCAAGTTAGCAATGTTAATTATAGAAAACAAAAGTTTCAATTCGTGAGGTTGCAGGGGTTGAAAAAGTTGTTTTGCTATAATTAAGGGAGAGGAAATTATACTTCATTTCAATTCTAAAAGCTTAGATTGAGATTTTAATCGTATTTAATCAAGGATATATATATGAATTTCATGTTGGAATGGCTCAACATAAGGAAATTCTATATATGGGTCCATTATTTACGTTCTAAAATTCGATTATGATTACGACATCCCTTTTCATAATCTGAATTTTGAGAACTTGGCAAATTGAAATGGAAATATTATAGCAAAAGACTGGTTTAGTCTTTATGTGAGACATCATGAATCGTGTCCCATATGCTTCGGATATAGGATCGATTACATGTGCTATATTCATCCTTTCTAAAATTTTCCAAATGCCTGGGGCATTATGAAGGGAAAAGGTCTAGAATTGGATATGACTAAAATGATTAAGCAATTATCGAGGACAATCTAAGGTTTACCAAAGATTGGTTGCTCAAGGACAGTTGGAAGTATAATGTTAATTCTGGAAGGACCATATTGACATAATCTGTAAGGAGGCAACTCTTGTTCAGAAGTGATAGTCAAAATGGTATATGGAAATATTTCAAAGTTAGAAATTATTCAATCTGTGTAAGATTAGGAAACTTAATGAAATAAGGATGTTTCCAAGGAGCTGATCTCCTTTGGAATGCTCTGTAATGATTGTTGTCAAGTCTTTCTGACTTTGTGCATAATCATTAAGAGGATCAATGCATATAAGTTTAGAATCTAACAGATTTCAGTAAATGGCATGAATTTGGAATTCTTGCATTTGCAGTAAGGATTTGGGACTGTGAAAAGAGGGTCATTGGAGTGATGTTCAATTGATCTATTTTACAAAGTAAAGATCATAGACAAACATAGTATGCATACTTGGTGTATGGCATGACTAGTGTTTAGAAAACATAGTGTACATGCTTGGAGTATGGGACAACTATTGTTTTAAATTCAAGTATAAAGTTGATAAAACCGAAACAATGAATAATGAGTAATCAGTATGGTGATAAATAAAAGTGTTTATTTATATTCATAGGGTTTGATACCATATTTGATTCATTTATTCTTGTGTTTCACTTTGCATGTTTTGACTTCCAGAATAACTAAGTCGCTCTTCCTAAATGATTAAGTTATTCAAACCATCCACAGTCGGTCATATGTTGGAAGTAGATATGAATCAAGACTGTCATGGGTTGGTTTGTAGAGGTCCAAGTTGGTGGACAAAGTGGTGCTCCAACACTCATGAGTGCTCATAAGTTCTGAGTATTGGATTCAACCCGCGCTCATTTGAATCACTTCATGGATTTTATCACGAGTGATCATGAGACGATAATATCTTATATTCTTCAAACCTAGAGATATGAGTTGTTACTATGAGTTGGTTATACATTGATTGCACGAAAACGCATTGGTAACTCGATGTTATAAAACGTGCCTTTGTGTATGATTCAACAAGTAGTAGAATAAGCCATATGAGTCGAAGTTTATCCATTCCTTTTACCTTCGGGATAAAAAGCGATATCTGTGGGCCCCTCGATGATTTAAAGATGATACATGTGAGTGCTTGGCCAAGCCAGGACTGATTTGATTTGTTCAATCAGTCAGTCATCATGAATCGGAAATCGGGAAACAACAAATGGACAGAGAGAATGATTGATAATCCATGTCTCAGTCCATATGATATCTAGAATGGAGGAATATAAGATCCCTTATCTAATGGACATGTCATTGACAAAGGTCAGAGTTCATCGACAAGGTCAGAGTTCGACAAAAGCTTTTGAGAGCTACGATTGTTGATCGGTTCCTGAAGTCATACGCAATAATAGTTTTAGACTTATCTAAGTGGGAGACTGTTGGATTAATGTCTAAGTCCATAACTATAATTGGTAAGACTTGACCCGACCCGGCATGGTCCATTTGGGTTGCATGGCATCATGCATTTGGATAGACTATAATGAGAGAAATAACACTTAAGGTTGGTTAATATATTATAAGTTCTAATATATTAATAAGGTTATTTAATTAGTATTGATCAAGAATTAATTTGGAATTAATTAAGTGATCAAAAGGAGACTAATTAAATATATGGGTTGATTGTGTAAATCATTCATTCTTATATATGTGGGCTTGTGATCCAAGATTCCTTATGTTGGACTAAGTCCATGGGGTGACCCATGGATACTCCATGGAGGTTAAAATCCATGGAGCATAAGGAATGGGTAAAGTTATGAGTTACATGGTGTAACCCTAATAGCCACCATATAAAAGAATCCCATGGCTCAAGAAATCGTGCACTAGTGTGTGAGTGTGAGGGCTAGACGAATTTCAAGGAGTGTTCAAGTTTCTCTCAAGTTATTCCAAGTGTATTTGGTGTTGTGTGAACCATTTGAGGTGTCACACTTGGGGCACTAGGTACTCAAGCTTCATGAAGACATTCTACATCAAAGAGGTATTTATTCTATCTTGTTATATTTATTATTTTGTATGCTAGATTAGGATAATACCTTGGATGTTCATAATTGTATGTATAATAGAGAAAACATAGATCCAATGTATTTAGGGTTGCATGTACACTTAGGAGTGTTAGAATGCTCATAACCAACCAATACTGCTCCATTTTCTGAATCCCAGTGCGCGTACCTGTCTACTGGTCTCCTGAGAATACAAGTTATTTTGAAAGCGTAGATCAGCATTTAAGCTGGTGAGTTCATAAGATTTTAGTGATGTAAGTAAGTTGTAAGAAAGTTGTAGTAAGTTGTAAGTTCTGTTTAGAAAGGTTTGCCTGTTCCTCCAGAAAATCCTATATTTCCTGCTTTGGTGAAAGATAAGTAAAAATGACTCTACAATCCTTTCTGTGAGTACTAAATGGATACAAGTTATATAAACCTCAGAGTAAACAAACAATCGGTTGTGTGTATCTGCCCTAAGCCCACAACCAAACAAGGAACAGGAAATGAGGCGGAAGGAACACATCCCATTGTTTGTTAGATCATTGTTGTATATAACCCTATCGTATTCACTTGGTAGTCACGGAGTTAACTGTAATAGTTCCTTTATATTTGATGAAAAGATTCTTTAAGAAAACCCTTATTTCTTATAATAAAAATGGTAACCACAGTGGTTCCTTCTATAACCACTTAGTTTATACTAGCTATATATAATCTAATATCGAACAGATAGTTAATTGTGTGAATCTGCCCTAAGCCCACAACCAAACAAGGAACAGGGAATGAGGCGGAAAGTACACATCCAACTACCTATCGGATATTAATTATATATAACCTTGATGTATAAACTAAGGTATTATGGAATTAACCACCTAAGGTCCTTTAATTTACACTGGTTTAATAAAATGGATTAAACCCTTTACTGGGTAAGTTTCTAGTTTTGTATACCACGAGTTCTTATTTGAAAAGTATGTTTTGTACTAGAAAACGGTGCATTGAATTAGTGTCCTATCACCTGGCCCATACATGGTACTCCTTATGATTACTTGGTGTATACGGAATATATATATATATATATATATATATATATATATATATATATATATATATATATATATATATATATATATATATATATATATATATATATATATATATATATATATATATATATATATATATATATAGATAAGATCGAATAGATAGTAGGCTGGGTGAATCTACTCTAAGCCCACAACCAAACAAGGAACAGGAAATGACGCGGAAAGCACACATCCTACTACCTGTCGGACCCGATTAATATATATCCCTCGACTGTTCTTGTTGACGTTTGTAAAATGTAAGTTTTCCCTAGTTTATAACTATCTTGACTCGAAAATAGTTTGCATTAACTTTCAAGTGGAACTGTCACAAAATGAAAGTAATAGGAAATTATAAGTACACAGTTGTCTTTTGAATTGACATCCTGACATACCCATTACCTTAAAACATGTTTGTTTATTAAGGTCATAATGTGATGGATAGTACCCATACTATACGCTCTCCCTGCAAGAGATTCTAGGGACCAAACGCGACTTCCGCAAACAGATTACTAGACCGTGTAAATTCACATTAAAGTTATATGATCATGTATACCCAATTTTACTATCACCTTTTGTTTAGAACAATGAGTTAGTGATTCATTGGTATAATTAGATCAAGTAGTTGTTCTTATGCTATAGCATCTTAGTATGTTCGTTCTGTTATAGTATCTTAGTATGTTCTCTTTGATGTATTGTATCTACCTCCCTGTTTCTCTTTATAGTATGATATCTATGTTATCATGTATTATATCTACCTCCCTGATTCTCTTTATAGTATGTTCTAGCATCTAGTATGAACTGAACCTCTAAACTATACCCCTTGTAGTTTACTAGTATTTTACTTGAACTGTTATTTAAAAGACTCATTTTACTAGTAAGTTATGTTTATACTTTAAAAACGGAGTTTTGTTAAACTATAAAGTAACATAACTTTAAAAGAGTTTTTGAAATGTTTTGATCACTTATAAAAGACATAAGCAATCTTTTGAAAGATGTTTCATAACAAACATTTACACAATTATCATTGTGTTCAACTTGTATCCCCCCCCCCCCCCTAAAAGCATTTAAAACAGTTAAAAGATTCATTATAGGGGTATGAACTCACCGTATGTGGGTGATTCAAACGAATATGCGTGTAAGGATGAGAAGTTCCACGAATGAATTCCCGAGACACAAACGAGTACTAAATGACATATATTGACATATATTGGCATGAATATAGTGTTTAGAAGCAACCACATGCAAGGAAACACTTGGACCAAGTGTTAGAATCACATGTGATTCATCTAAGGGGAGTGTACGGCCACTTTGAGGAGTGTGCGGCCATGGGTGTGAGGCCAGGGAGTGTGCGGCCGCATACTCATGGTAATGAGTGCACAAAAGTGTTTTCCAAAGGTAGGGAGGCTTGTGGGACTAATGTTCATCAAGTGTTGAAGCTAGAAATGCATTTTGAAGGCCCTTTAGGGGTGTTTTGAGGGGTGTACGACCACACATGGGTGTACGTCCATACACTCCTTATGTTCTTGAGTTCTGGACGTTTTTAAGGTGTTAATCTAGTGTTCCTATCAAGTACTAAGCATAGGGAAGGAGTACTTATGATCTGGAGGCTCAAGAAGGCTCAAAATCACCAAGAACAAGTGTGTGTTCTTGGTGTTCTTAGTGAAATGGATGAAGATTTGAAGATCTAGCCAAAATATGATTTCCAATGGATGAAATCAAAGGGTGTTACTAGGTTAAAAGGATTAACAACAAATCAAGGTAATAACACTTACAATCTTGAAGATCTAGGAAGAAAATCGAATGATAGTTGAAAGAGAAGTCGAGTTCTTGGCTTGGGAGGGTGAAAAGAGATAAAGGAAAGCTAAGTCCCACCTATATACATGAGAGTGTGCTGCCAGGAGAGGGGTGTGCGGCCGCACACCCAAGTGTACGGCCGTACACTCCTCATGTTGGAGTGTAAGGCTTGTTTTCAGTGCTAGAAGTGTACGCGACCCAATCCTATACTCAATGCTTGAATGTACTGAGCTTTAAACCCTTATACAGACTCTAAACAAGGCTAACTGATAGCAGAAATGAGTCTGACACTCAGTTGAGTTGAAAGGCTGGACTTTACAAGGCAAAAATTTTCGGGTTGTCACATCATCCCCTCGTTAGACGGAATTTCATCCCAAAATTAGATTTCTTAGTAGTACTACTGGGGTTGCGCTCCTCTGATTGGCAGAATACCCACTCGTAGACCTGGCAACTTTGCCCTAATGTCCATGATAGGATTCATACTCGGTCCATCTATCATTACCTCGTGTATACAAGTCGTATATAATTAGGATTAGTAAGACGGTCGGATGTGCGACTCTGCCCCAGGTCCACAACCAAACAAGGAACAGGAGATAGGGCGGAAGCACACATACTAGATCTGCGTAATCATAATCATATACCACCCTCGCATATACACTGAATAGCGATAGGTGGGCTGTATTCGTCCTTAGCCTCTGTGCTTGAACTTGGTCTGCTGGACGAGTGGTATTTCGGAAAGGTCTGCTGTACATACGACGGCAAGGATTCGGAGGGCAAAGTACTCTTCGCACGAGTACTTCGGGGTTTAGAATACGAAGGAAAAAACTGAGGTATAGGTCGGACTGTCATTACAAATGACGAAGGTTTCGTGAATTTGACGGTCAAGGCGATAGAAACATATGAACTTAGTGTGGTGAGGACCACGCCAACTTGATGAATCAAAGAATCGAGTATTGAATTAATCAGAGTATGAATTCAGGTAAGAATGCGAGATTGAACACAGGATGTAAATATGATCTTGTTTCAGCTTGATTACGCTTTCGAATGTTTACAGAGTACAATAGACAGGTCTGTAAAAACTCTTATCTAACTCTAGTAAATAACCCTATTTATAGGGAACCGAAAGCGTACAAAAAATATACTAAGGCCTAGACACTTAAGCTTCGAATAAAAGCGCCCTAGTAAAATACATTACAAAATATTCGAAGAGTTCAAAATACATTTCGACTAATTACAACAATTCGACCCTTACAATCTCCCCCTTTGTAATCATAGTCGAAGTACTCAATTAGTAAGAAGCTGGATGGAATACAACATCACTCTTCGAATCTCCGTGTACCAGGAGATAATCTTCTTCAGCTCTTTCTTATCCCCTTCATTGTTCTTCTTACAGTGATTCATACGAACAATTAAGTTCGTATATTGAGATGTTGAATACCTTTCCACTTCGCATGCCTGGAACAAGAACCGTTTAGCTTTTCCAGCTTTGTCTTTTCCTGCGAATACCATTCCAAAAGGCTTCAAGCAGATTTCACCATCAACAAACTTCTTTAATTTTGCCTGAGTCTTCGTAGGAGCCATCGGAACTTTAATTTCCATACCCTTAGCCGTAGCTAACTCCACATCTGTAAGAGCCAAGAACTCATAGTAATTTTCGATGAAAATCTTGATGTGAGCAACCCCGAGCTTGAATTCATCAGGTTCTGTGTTTTGAAGGTATGAAAATGATTTGTCTTTTAAAAGCAATGCAACTTGTATAAGATCATACAAGTTCATTAATGGAAAATCTGCTACAGTAAACTCACAAATATTTCCATTTGCCCTGGCAACCACATACTTGAAATTTTGGACTTTGTTTTCGAATACCACATCCTTTTTCATACTGATCACTTTCTTGATTTTGATCAATGACCATACTTACTCAGGGGCTTTTGCAAGAACAGCATGAAAATGAATTTTCATGTGTGTACTTTCATCCTTTCCTTTAAAATTTCCTTCAGCTTTGAACTGAGGCATGATGAACATCATTTCGTTTATCGGAAAATCCAGCTGGCTTGCATCAGTATTCGTGACCAAATAACTTTGTTTTGGTTTCTTCTCAAATGAATACATGTGACTATATGCTACCTTGGCCTCAATTGTTTCGTAATTGTAGTGTTTGGAAGGATCACCTTTATCCATTCCCTTCGAATCATTAGCACGCTGAGCCATAATACTTTGAATCAACCTCAGTTTTTCGATTTCAGCTTCTGCTGCAGCCTTCTTTTCTTCTTTTGACAATTCCACTACAATCGATTTCCCTTTATCTTTCAAAGCTGGATTGTCAATTGCCTCTTTTGGTTTCGAACCACTCTCACCAGTCTCAATAGATTTACCAATTACAATTCCTTTCGAAATAGGTCTTGTAATAGGTGGCGTTGTAATGACTGTTGAAGTAACCATCCGAGCAGAAACTATAACTGGCTTTGTTGTTGGGATCTTCGAAGAAAAAACTTTTCCTACAACTTTCGCATCTTCACCACTAGTCTTCGACTCTCCAGTTTTTCTTTCTCCCCCTTGCACCCCTGTGAAAACAGGTGGGGCATTTGTTGTTGGAAGAAGGCTTGATATGTGAAAAAGAGGAGCAAGTTGCTTGTTGAGAATGGCTTCGAATTGGATAAACTTTTGTGATAAAAATTCAGGAGTAATCAAGGAAGAAGAAACTGGCCTGTCAGAAATTTCTTTTAACTCCTTGAGCAAAGTAATCATGACGAATGATAGCAACAGACTCTTTACTGAACAAAGTTTGGCCGATTTGAAAGAAACGTTTGTTATACGATGATGTACTTCCCTAGGGTACTCGAAAATGTACTCTTTGTAAATGTTCTAGTGTTTTCTGTTTTCCCCCTGATGTTAACACTTCTACGTATCGTACCGCGATGAGCGAGTACATACTGTGAAAGTGCTTTGATAACTAGTGTCGATACTTTATACTACGATCCTCCTCGGTACCACTACGATCGCCTGGAATATACAAGTTATGAATAAATAAGATGAATTAGACAGTCGACTGAGTAACTCTGCCTCAAATCCACAACCAAACAAGGAACATGAATTAAGGCGGAATCACTCACTCTAAGTCTGCAAAATCTTAGCTATGCACAACCCTGATGTACATACTAAGCCATCATAGCTTCTCTGAACGAATCTTTTAGTTCCCTTGAATACTGTGACTTGTTCCGATAAGTGAGTTATTATAATTACTTTTAAGTGTTTTCCCCAAATTTTAATCTTATATAAATATAAATTAATTTTTAAAGTAATTACTATTTCGAAAACGTACCGCTGCTCGCTGGCGACTCCGAGGTTGATTCTCCTGCGGTGATCATCAGAATGTGTCCATCTGCTCCTGAGTTCTTTGTTATCGGGCAGTCTCTCTGATAGTGTCCAGTCTCACCATAGCCATAGCAGGATTGGTTTTCTTCAGCTCCGGGGACTTGAGAGATCGGTTGAGCCGGTGCCCTGCAGAAACGGACTGTGTGTCCCTTTCTGTGGCAGTTCAGACACTGCATTTCCCGGCATACTCCGGTGTGGTGATAGTTGCACTTTCCACAGTTCGGGAGGGTTCCAACATATCGACTGGCAGGTGCTGGAGTAGCAAGCGTTGTAGCGGCATACATAGTACTCGTTTGTTGCTCCTGTGGGGGTTCCCGTGTTGTTCGCTTCTTCTTCCTCTTGTTGCCCGAATTCCGTTTATAGTCCCCTCCCTTTGATGGCTCGGGAACGAGGACTTCTATACCATGGCGGACTTCACGGTCGATGAGTCGTTGTGCCAGGCGTTTGGCACTATCGAATGTGGCTGGGTTAGAAGACAGTACATCTCCTTGGATCGGGGTAGTTAGACCCCATATGTATCTTTCTATCTTCTTGCTCTCCGGGGTAACCATCCCGGGGCATAGTGCTGCTAGGTCGCTGAACCGGTCAGTGTAGGCCACTATGTCTGAGCCGACCATCGTGAGCTCCCATAGTTCTTGTTCCAACTTTTGAACTTCGCCCCTTGGGCAGTATTCTTCCAGCACTAACTCTTATAGGTTTTCCCAACCTATTGAGTTAGCCACTGATAGGGTCAGTGACTTAACATGGCTATTACACCATGTTAGGGCTCTGTCTGAGAAAGTGCAGGCAGCAACTTTACTTTGCTCCCTTCTGAGCACGAACATATTTTGAAGACCGAATCTGTTTTCCTGAACCATCGCATCAGAGCGATGACTCCACCATTTCCATCGAAGGAATTGGGTTTGCAGTTCATAAAGTCCTTGTACGAACACTCCCTTGGGTGTCCGTGAGAATCTCCGGGATTGGCTAAGTGAGTACCGCTACCAGATCCGAAGGTACCACCTTCGCCGAAGTGAGCTAGAGCAGTTGACACTGCGGAGGATATCGCTGCTTGGAGAGCAGCAGGATCGAATTGTGGGGTTGGAGTTGGAGTTATCGGAGTAGTGCGTCTGTTTGATCTGCGAGGAGGCATCTTTGCTAAAAGACTACAAAGATGATATGGAATAAGTCTAAAGCAGAGGATATAAGCCGGAAGCTGAAAAGACAAGGTTATCCTAGTTCTGAGTGTATCGGGTCCTGACTTCCACAGGGTTCTGGAAGCAATTCATAAAAGAGTCTATACCTAATAAACTTTATGAATTTGGAATGGCTATCCTCGAATGAATATCTGTTACCTGAATAACTGTTACCAGTTGCATGTAAGAAAATAATCCTTACACATAATGTGAGCAGTGTTTCCACTAGCTCAGTAATTTAAACAAGATTATTATTTATTAGTGTGACGCATAAGACGTTTTGGTTACTTCGGATGATCCTTCTTTGAAAACTTCTCACGAACTTGCTCTTGTTCCTCCTTGACTCTTCTGTTGACTGCTATGAGGAAGTGGTTACATCTATCTGGGTTTGTCGTGCGAGAAATGGAAGTGTCTAAAGAATCTATGAGATTTAAGTGAAACATTATGGGGTGATCCTTACAGAGTCCTCCTATAATTGCACAATGTATACAAGTTGTATATAATTTTAAGATTAAATAGACCTTCGAATAAGTGATTGTGACAACCCGAAATTTTCATTTGTATAATCTCTACAGTTAAACACTTCATATAATATTCAAAAACATTTCAGTATATTTTTGGCCGGATTTAAGTCCATTTGGGTGTTTTATTTTATTTTTCGTCAAACGATTAAATAAAAGGAAGTGACGTTATTAGTGAGGGGTAGCAAACAAAACAATCATCACCTTATCTAGGTGTTTACGGCCAAACAAGAGGTGTTTGGGCCGTAAACACCAATTTCCCAAGGACTCATGCATATAGCATGAGTTTACACACCTTTTTCCTCATTCTCCACTTCCCACCTCAAGAACACCAAGCTTTTCTCTCAAGTATCATAATTTCATTTCTTCAAATCCGCTAAAATGTAAGTGTTTCCTTCCTAGATTCTTTCATACAACACTTAATCTAGTGTTTATACATCATTTCATCCATGGATTCTTGGTTTTTACTTAGATCTTCAAGTGTTCTTCAAAACACCAAGAACACACACTAGTGTTTTTAGGTCCTAAACACTCTTACAAGCTTCATATAAGTAAGTATACTCCTTCTAGCTAGTTATTTGCTTAGTATACTTGTTAATCCATGGAAAATCATCCAAAATCCCAAGAACATATGTGTTTACGGTTTGGGGATCTCCCAAAACCGTAAACACCCCCAAAGGGTGTTTTGATGCCCCTAACACCTTCAAATGCTTGGATAAAGGGCTAGAAACTTGCATGCATGAGCTAGAAACACCAAAAGACGAAAAGATTGAGGCATACATGAGTTTATGGCCGTAAACTCATGGGTTTACGACCGTAAACCCAAGTGTTTACGACCGTAAACTCTCAAGGATGCTCCAAGGACCGTAAACTCCAATGAGGGGTCCTTTTGTGCCCTAACCACTTCCTAAACCTTTGTTTCGAACTTAGAACCTTTCCTTGTGAGATATAGGACCTTGAAACACACAAATGCACCATTTCCATGAGTTTACGGCCGTAAACTCATGGGGGAAATGGTCCAGAAACCGTAAACACACATAAGGGCCACCATTTGAGGAGTAAACTCCAATGTGAGGCCATACTCTCCTTAGATGCAGCCCTTAGCACTCCTAGCACTTGAAACAAAGTGTTTTCATGCATTAAAGTGTCTTTACTTGATTAATTAGTGATTAAATAACTAATTAGATACATTTATGTATCACTCCATGTTACATAGGATCCGTATGTGTGTTCAAGTCCTCACTTGACACCTAGCATCCTACCCGACACTTCCATCCACTCCACTCACTGCAGGTGAGTTCATACCCCTAAATCAACCTTTTTAAATGATTTTAAATGCTTTTATAGGGGCAATACAAGTTGAACTGTTATAGTTATTGTATCAATCACATGTGATTAATAACTAGAACAGACTACATAATTTATTGCTACTTTCAGATTTCCATCAAACTTTGGGTTTCCAAGTGTTTCAAACCATTTATCAAATTCTTTAAATGCTAAAACTGTTTTCAAACTCTTTTAAACCTGTTTTATCTTCAAAACCATATCTATACTAATATATTTATATAAGTAAGACTTGAAGGACTTAGGACTGATAGCTCACCTTATTTCTTGTTCCTTGTTTGGTTGTGGACTTAGGGTATTCTGTTATTTGTCCGACTGTCATTGAATTCTTAGTTATATATCATATATATTTGTGTTGGGTATAAAAGTCTACACTTCAGTTCAGTACCTTTGTGTAACAAAGGCATACACTTCAGTTCAGTACCTTTATGTAGTCAGTAAAGTTACGAGTCAATACATGATAAATACTATACAAAGAGAATACTATATGCTATCCAAGAGAACACTCTATACATTATACCAGGAAATACATTATACAACATACAAGAGAATATACTATAATTAGAATGTGACATACTACTTCTCGATACGACACTTCATAGTGGTATCACCGTGTAACCAGAGTCTCCTGGAGGGAGAGCGGGCATTGTGTGTATAGATCTATACGGGACAGACACTCCCACATCCTGACTGCTAGCTACAGTCCCAGCCGAAAGGCCAAGGGGTGACAGAATGTCACATTTCTACATATGACTCGGAGGGTCATCAGTTATCCGATTGTCAATCAGCATGGTTACATACGAGTTCACATTCAGACCTTTAATTAACACTTTAAGAATTAAAGGCAAAATGGATTCTCCGAGGTGTATTGTACATTTAATACTACCTGGAATCTGCATTTTCATTACATTAAGCCGGCAGTGACACTGCTGGGGTAAAGCATTATTTTCCCAATTACTCTATATGAATAAAGTCTAAAACTATATTTTCATACTGATAGTTTCACTGGGAAAACTTTTACATTTTCAAAGGATCAAACATGCAACCAACCGGGTCTTGATAGAAGACTACTTTTACTGGAAAATATAGGATTTTCTAGGGAGCATACTATTTTCAAACATTGATATCAACTATCATACTACATTGTTGTAAACATTTTATACAAGCAATGACACTAAATACTTATGAACTCACCAGTTTTATGCTGATAAACTCTTTCAAAATAACTTGTATTCTCAGGTCATCAGTAGACAGGTACCGATGCAGCTTTTGAGAAGATGGAGCACATATAAGACTCATCTTTTATTTTGATTATACTTTTGGTGTCTTACAAACTGTACAGAACATGCTTGTATTAAAATTATTATATTAATGCAATGGATGTTGTTGCTTGTCTTTACTATTATGCATTGTGATGATACTGTACATGACGTCCTCCACCCCAGAACGTTTCCGCCGTTCTTGGTTTTGGAGTATGACAGTGATCCTACTCCAAAACCACAACCAAACAAGGAACATGTAGTGAAGCGTAGATCACAAATTCTAAGTCTATAAATTCTCAATTATATAAAACCTTGGGAGTATACATTGCAAGATTATAGACCTATCCGTAAGGGTCTTTTAAGTTATCACATAAGTTATTTATATAGTGCCTAAAATACTCCTATAGTATTTTAACGTAATATACTTGGTATGTTTTAAACTTGTTATCATGTTATAGTATCATAAAATACTCCCATAGTATCTGATCTTTATGTTCTGATCTAGAATTCTCTTGAATAGAGTTAGGTAAGTTTTAAGATTGTTGCAACACCACATCACTCCCAAACATATGTCGGTCACATCTCGAATGAATATAGTTGATCAGGCTATATTGATCCTAGCTATGATTACATAACTGTCCAGGTTTGACCGTAGTGTTCAACCTTTAAATACTTATGTTCTGTTCTTGTTGTGATACTTGTTATAGTATGTATATATGTATAAGCACATATGTATACTTTTATAAGGTATCATTATATATTTAAAATATTTTCTTATCCAGAGCACTTCGTCCCCATTGTATTTATAGTTGTATATCTTTTATCGGTTGATATACTTAGTTCACTATAAACAATGCTCTGATACCAATCTGTCACACCCCAAAACCGGAACGGCAGAAACGTTCTGGGGTGGAGGACGTCATGTTTAGTATCACAAGACATGCATCATAGTAAACAAGTAATAAACAACCATTTCATTAGAAAGAAAGTGTTTACAAAGTATGCGATTCACATAATATAGAATACATAGCAAATAACAAAAAGACATGAAGCTATACTGCTCCATCTTCTGAATCCCAGTGCGCGTACCTGTCTACTGGTCTCCTGAGAATACAAGTTACTTTGAAAGCGTAGATCAGCATTTAAGCTGGTGAGTTCATAAGATTTTAGTGATGTAAGTAAGTTGTAAGAAAGTTATAGTAAGTTGTAAGTTCTGTTTAGAAAAGTTTTCCTGTTCCTCCAGAAAATCCTATATTTCCTGCTTTGATGAAAGATAAGTAAAAATGACTCTACAATCCTTTCTGTGAGTACTAAATGGATACAAGTTATATAAAACTTAGAGTAAACAAACAATCGGTTGTGTGTATCTGCCTTAAGCCCACAACCAAACAAGGAACATGAAATGAGGCAGAAGGCACACATCCCATTGTTTGTTAGATCATTGTTGTATATAACCCTGACGTATTCACGTGGTACTCACGGAGTTAACTGTAATAGTTCCTTTATATTTGATGAAAAGATTCTTTAAGAAAACCCTTATTTCTTATAATAAAAATGGTAACCACAGTGGTTCCTTCTATAATCACTTACTTTATACTAGCTATATATAATCTAATATCGAACAGATAGTTAATTGTGTGAATCTGCCCTAAGCCCACAACCAAACAAGGAACAGGGAATGCGGCGGAAAGCACACATCCAACTACGTATCAAATATTAATTATATATAACCTTGATGTATAAACTAAGGTATTATGGAATTAACCACCTAAGGTCCTTTAAGTTACATTGGTTTAATAAAATGGATTAAACCATTTACTGGGTAAGTTTCTAGTTTTGTATACCAAGAGTTCTTATTTGAAAAGTATGTTTTGTACTAGAAAACGGTGCATTGAATTAGTGTCCTATGACCTGGCCCATACATGGTACTCCTTATGATTACTTGGTGTATACGGAATATATATATATATATATATATATATATATATATATATATATATATATATATATATATATATATATATATATAGATAAGATCGAATAGATAGTAGGCTGGGTGAATCTGCTCTAAGCCTACAACCAAACAAGGAACAGGAAATGAAGCGGAAAGCACACATCCTACTACCTGTCGGACCCGATTAATATATATCCCTGAATGCATACACTAAGGAATCATAAAGTTAGCATTATAGGCCCCCTTTCTACTGAATGTACTAGACTCGACTGTTCTGGTTGACGTTTGTAAAATGTAAGTTTTCCCTAGTTTATAACTATCTTGACTTGAAAATAGTTTGCATTAAGTTTCAAGTGGAACTGTCACAAAATGAAAGTAATGGGAAATTATAAGTACATAGTTGTCTTTTGAATTGACATCATGACGTACCGATTACCTTAAAACATGTTTGTTTTATTAAGGTCATAATGTGATGGATAGTACCCATACTATACGCTCTCCCTGCAAGAGATTCTAGGGACCAAACGCGACTTCCGCAAACAGATTACTAGACCGTGTAAATTCACATTAAAGTTATATGATCATGTATACCCAATTTTACTATCACCTTTTGTTTAGAACAATGAGTTAGTGCTTCATTGGTATAATTAGATCAAGTAGTTGTTCTTATGCTATAGCATCTTAGTATGTTCGTTCTGTTATAGTATCTTAGTATGTTCTCTTTGATGCATTGTATCTACCTCCCTGTTTCTCTTTATAGTATGATATCTATGTTATCATGTATTATATCTACCTCCCTGATTCTCTTTATAGTATGTTCTAGCATCTAGTATGAACTGAACCTCTAAACTATACCCCTTATAGTTTACTAGTATTTTACTTGAACTGTTATTTAAAAGACTCATTTTACTAGTAAGTTATGCTTATACTTTAAAAACGGAGTTTTGTTAAACTATAAAGTAACATAACTTTAAAAGAGTTTTTGAAATGTTTTGATCACTTATAAAAGACATAAGCAATCTTTTGAAAGATGTTTGATAACAAACATTTACACAATTATCATTGTGTTCAACTTGTATTCCCCCCCCCCCCTAAAAGCATTTAAAACAGTTAAAAGATTCATTATAGGGGTATGAACTCACCTTATGTGGGTGATTCAAACGAATATGCGTGTAAGGATGAGAAGTTCCACGAATGAATTCCCGAGACACAAACGAGTCCTAAATGACATATATTGACATATATTGGCATGAATATAGTGTTTAGAAGCAACCACATGCAAGGAAATACCTTTAGGGACTAGGAAACACTTGGACCAAGTGTTAGAATCACATGTGATTCATCTAAGGGGAGTGTACGGCCACTTTAAGGAGTGTGCGGCCATGGGTGTGAGGCCAGGGAGTGTGCGGCCACACACTCATGGTAATGAGTGCACAAAAGTGTTTTCCAAAGGTAGGGAGGCTTGTGGGACTAATGCTCATCAAGTGTTGAAGCTAGAAATGCATTTTGAAGGCCCTTTAGGGGTGTTTTGAGGGGTGTACGGCCACACATGGGTGTAAGGCCGTACACTCCTTATGTTCTTGAGTTTTGGACGTTTTTAAGGTGTTAATCTAGTGTTCCTATCCAGTACTAAGCATAGGGAAGGAGTACTTACGATCTGGAGGCTCAAGAAGGCTCAAAATCACCAAGAACAAGTGTGTGTTCTTTGTGTTCTTGGTGAAATGGATGAAGATTTGAAGACCTAGCCAAAATATGATTTCCAATGGATGAAATCAAAGGGTCTTACTAGGTTAAAAGGATTAACAACAAATCAAGGGAGGAACACTTACAATCTTGAAGATCTAGGATGAAAATCGGATGATAGTTGAAAGAGAAGTCGAGTTCTTGGCTTGGGAGGGTGAAAAGAGATAAAGGAAAGCTAAGTCCTACCTATATGCACGAGAGTGTGCTGCCAGGAGAGGGGTGTGCGGTTGCACACCCAAGTGTACGGCTGTACACTCCTCATGTTGGAGTGTAAGGCTTGTTTTCAGTGCTAGAAGTGTACGCGACCCAATCCTATACTCAATGCTTGAATGTACTGAGCTTTGAACCCTTATACAGACTCTAAACAAGGCTAACTGATAGCAGAAACGAGTCTGACACTCTGTTGAGTTGAAAGGCTGGACTTTACAAGGCGAAAATTTTCGGGTTGTCACTGTAACTATCTTATAATTACAGTATCAGTCCCCTTTATTTAATTAATCTCTTTTGGCCACAAAATTAATTCTAAATTAATTTTTGATCAATATTAATTAAACAATATGATTTCTCTTTTAATATATTATTCACATAATGAATTAATAAATCATAATTAATCCTCTTTCTCCTTAATTCATCATATCAGTTGCTATGGTGAAGGCAACCCAAAAGGCCCATGCTCATAATCGGGTCAAGTACATACCAAAATAGTTATGGGCTTAGACACCTAATCCAACAGTCTCCCACTTGGATAAGTCTAATAACTATTTTGCAAGTACGACTTCAGAACCTGATTAGCAATCGTAGCTTTCAAAAGTCGCTGTCAACTCTGATCTTATCAGAAGCACGTCCTTTAGATAAGGGATCATATATTCCTCCATTCTCAAGATATCGTATAGACATGAGACATGGATTATAATCATTCTCTCTGTCTATGTGTTGTTTCTCGATTTCCGATTTTTGACGACTGACTAATTGAACAAATCAAATTAGTCCTGGCTTGGCCAAGCGCTTTAGGGTGTCATCACTAAATCATCGAGGGGCCAACATATATCGCTTTTATCCAACTTTGGGTAAAAGGTACGGATAAACTTAGACTCAAATGCTTGCTTGTATTTACTCATCAAATCACACACAACAATATGTTTTATAACACCAAGTTACCGGTGCGTTTACATATTATCAATGTGCAACCGACTTATAAATTACAACTTACATGTATCGGTTTCAAGAATATAAGATATTATCGTCTCACTAATCACCCGTGATAAAATCCATGAAGTGATTCAAGTGAGCGTGGGTTTAATCCAATACTCTAATCTTATTACAGGAGCACTCATGAATTCTGCAACAAACTTGTGCTATGTCTAAACACCTTAGACAATCTACAGACGGATTCATGACCGTCTTACCTCATACCTACTTCCAAAGTATGAACGAATGTGGATGTTTGAATAACCTAGTTATTCTGGAAGTCAAAACATGCAAAGTGAAACACAAGAATAATACTAATCCTATATGGTCCCAAAACGTTTGAGTATAAATAAAACACCTTTATTTAATCACCATATTGATTACTCATTAATGATTGTATAATGTTTCGGATAATCAACTTATTACTTGAACTATAACAACAGTTGTTCCATGCTCCAAGCATGCACACTATGTTTACCTATGGTCCATACTTTGTGAAATAGATCAATTGAAACCATTTCCAACGATACTCATTTCACAACTCCTAATCCTTATCATATGTTAGATTCTAACGTTTTATGCAACGATCCTTTCGTAATGTCACAGCACCAAAGCCACCAAGACTTTGCCAATGATATTACGAAGTGCTTTATTGCAGATTGTTACAAGGCAATTCCATAGATATGAAGTCTCACATTCAAGGTACATTCATTTGAACATGCTTCTTGCATAAAAGTTTCTAATCTAGACATATATTCTTGATATCCAACTCCCAATATGGAAACATTTCCATATTTTCCATATGACAACTCATTCTAAACAGAATCCTATCTATTCATAATAATGTTGATATGTTACATCCAGTACTATACTTGCAGCTGCCCACAAGTGACCAATCCTTGGCGAACCTTAGATTGTACTTGACAGTTGTTTAATGTACTTTAGCCATATCCGATTCTTGTCCTTTTCCCTCTTAACACCCTAGTCATTTGGAATAGACAGAACGGTTGAATATTATAGCATATGCAATCGATCCTATACCCGAAGCGTATTGGGATACGATACATAAATAAAGACATGATGCTACACCAATCTCTTGCTATAATATTACAATATATAGAATTTCCCTTATGTCGAATCTTTTCAACATAACATTCATATATGTCCTTTGACTAAATTTGATTAAAATTTCTCGATGTAAGCTTTTAGATTTGAAATGAATTATAATATTCTCTCCCTTAATTACAACAAAACAACTTTTCAACCTCTGCAACTTGGCAAATTGAAACTCTTGTTTTCTATAATTAATATTGCTAACTTGCAACACATAATAATCATGCTCCCACTAACATGATGATTATATCCTTATCAGCATAACACTTATGCTCCCACTAGCTTTGACATGTACTCAGAAAACAACTGGACTTCTAGAAATCAATACTTATTGACTTTCTTACCAAAATTCATATTTCTGATACGTGATGCTTCGATAAGACTTTATCTAAGCTCATACACCTTTAATTAGAAAGCTCATATGTGTGACTAAACAATTTCAGAACTAACAACAATAAGTCTTAATTGTTCAAACTAATTGCCAAATCTCACAATTCGAACTATGAAGAGGGATGCCATAATCATAATCAAATTTGAGAATGCAATTTACACAATCACTATCTCCTTAAAATCTTCCTAGTGAAAGCGCTTCCTCACAATCATTTTCATGAAGCGGAGAGAAACCTTACCACTTAGATTTTATGGTATATGCGTTCCTATCCATGTGAATTTGTCATAACTACAATCATAAGACAAGGTTTGTGACAAATCCAACTCATATGGACTGAACTTGTTCAATCTTTATTTCTTGCCATCTGGCAGCACAAGGTCCTACCATGCCTTCCAAGTTGTTGAGCAGATCACCCATCCAAATTATTGAACTTTCATTGATCAAGGTGCATTGCCTTATGCAGTCAAATGAGAACTCATAGAACTCACATGCATAGTCAACTCATTTGGAATGGCACAGAAACAAGAATATGTCAACATGATAGGTTACAAACCTGAAGTCGTGTGCTAGTGTTTAACAATAGGTTTACCCTTGATTAGTTCTTGAACTTTTCAAGATCATTTAGACTCCCGCTAACCTCTTGACATATAAGATTCTCTTGTCAAGAAACGAATATTCAAGAGTTAGTGCGGGTTCTCATCAAGACAAACACTTCACACAATTGGTCCTAGTTGGTCTTTATCTTATCCAAGACATCACAACTTACCAATTTCAAATGTGCAGGAATAAGAAGACATTTTCTATTCCACATTTGATGAGTGTGTTATAAACCTTCTTAAGATATGTCACTCAAATCACAATCTTGGAGTATGACTCTAAGACTTAATTTTGGAACGAAGTATGATCCACCTTTTGATTAAACCATTTCAACAATTTCTGATTCCTCTTCTTAGCCATACTAGTGCACTAAGGTGTCCTTAGAGGATCAATTGTGATATGGTTTCATAATCACTAAGTTAATCATAAAACACGATACTTAAGTACTCTCCCATCTTTTCAGATTGGAGAAACTTTTATCTTTCTTTCTAATTGATTCTTCTTATTCGTTCTGCTATTCATTGAAACTTTTCCAATGATTCAGAATCATACTTAATCTTTTAAGCATAACCACATTTACTAAACCTTTAGCAAATCATGACGAATATTCTTATCATTCTTTGTGGTGTACTTGTCCAATGCACAACACTGTGTACTAGATCTCATAGTCCTTCACTTGACTCACATCTACATGCGAACAAGGAATTCGTCTCAATTTCCCAAATACGAAGGTTCTCATTCATCACACAATGCCAGTTGCATGATTCCAAGTTTCTATCCAATTGAGACTTGGGTGATGAGAATTATTCATTATTTGGTAAATTTTTGACACTACCACAAATAACATAACTAAGAATCACATCCTTTTCAATATTGCTATCAATAGAAACATACAAACATCAATTTTCACAAATGTCATTGTAAGGAAATATAAATAAGACAAAACAAAATTTATTTTATTTATAAACGTACGGAAAAACTTGTCCTTACAACGCAATTACAAATGAAAACTATGTTACTAAACATTTCTAAGCAATCTATCCTAACTCTTAAACAATAGCTCAAAAATCCGATCTTCGAATCATGCGGTCGAAATCCATTTCTTCGTGATCAGACCCAGCTCACTCTTCACTACTAGAAAACAGCCCTTTAATGACGCGCAAACAATGACACGCGGTGATTTACGATACGCAAAAGCGTGTGCCCTAAAAATAATGTCATCTCTTCTAAAATTTGAAGAATAGAGGACACGCTTTTGTGCGGGCCCTAAAATTAATGTCCAACAAAAAAAATTAAAAACACCGAGGGCACTTATTTAAAAATGGGTGTCGTCTAGAAATGTCGCATTATATTTTTTAATAAAAGGCGCATTCTCTTCTTTTGCAGCTGGGGGGAAACGAAAATCCCAAAAGTTTGAAAGGCCGCCACTGTTATCCTCTATCTTATTTCCATCGTTCTTTTCTATCTCTCTCTCTCTCTCTCTATATCATTACCTATATATTAAAGAGTTTTACTTTGGTGCACGTCGATGACCTGCTTCCTTCCTCCGATACGAAGAATGCGGGGCGACCTCATTTAACGTACACGGTGGTGAAGCTTGGCTGCCAAGCTGTGACCTCACGCTGAGGTAGGAGACTTCACGGTGGGTTTTCCTTTGGCGTTTCCCCCAAAGCTACTTGCCAGTCTTCCATCCCCTTTTACTCCACCGATCGTTCATTGTGGCTGAGTCACCCCTCCGATTTCTTACACCTGGGTAAGATAATTATAAACTTAATTAATCTATTTTTGTTTTTTGGTTCGATTGGCAATGATACTTGACGCTTACGACCCTCAACACATCCCTTCTCTTCTGTCTTTTGAAATTTTATCTATTTTGGATCTCAATTTTAGATTTTTTAGGTCTTCAATCTTGATCCTTTTGGTTTTACAATCGTTCTTCTACCTCATCTGCCCTACTTCGTCGCCGTTTGACTTGACACCTGTTGCTTGGTTTTAGGGGCCATTAAGAAACATGTTGCTTCATTATTTGTACTCTATCCTCTGACCCTCTTCTTCCTCACGTCTTATTCTATCCTACCGTTCTTGCTTTTCATCTCCTTCTCACTATAAATAATTGCAGGTTCTATCTAAGAAATCAATTTTAGGGGGTATTAGGGTTGGAATTTTCTACTTTAACATTTTGTTGTTTTCAAAATTAGGATTAATGGATGTTGGTGGTTTGGTCGCACGCCTTCTTCACTGTGGGATAGAGATCCTAACCATCTGACCTCTCTCTCTCTCTCATGCCGAAGAACACAATTTGAAGGATTACCAATCAAGAATGATTGGTTATGGTTATGAGTTAAAAGGCAAATAAAAATGCAGTTGAGGTAGATGGATCTTTTTTTATCATGGGACTTGCGATTGGAGGGTTTTAGGCCCAATTATTCTTCTAATTTCAAATTGCAGGTAGGTAAACTGAATATATCAGCCGATATCGATGGAGGGTTTGCAACAACCAAGGTAATAATTTTTATTTGCTTTTAGTTGGTGTTTCTCTTACTAGTACCCTTCTTTCACATTCTCAAATTATGTGTTCTTCTGTGTGGATTGGGTTGACATTTGAAAGAAAGTTTTATGAAGCACTCCAACTGCTCGATGAAATGCTTGAACCTGGTTTTTGGATTCATTCCAGTCAGTTATTAGATCGTGCATTACTACATTTAATCTCAATTTAGTTGTGGAGTTTGTTGACTTAATCTATGTTATGAGCATATTAGATCATACTTAAATTATTATGTTATTGAATACATGCTAAACTTCAATGTATGTATAGCCCATATAAAGTCTAAGAGATAGAAGGTTATGTGCAGCTTCATTGGACAAAGAAGAGTAACAAATAGTTATGTTGAATTGACTATAGTCATAGTAAAAGTGATTTGATTTTGATGTGATTTTTTTAATAAGGAGCCTCTGAATAATTGTGAAAATTTAAGGACTAAGAAACAGGACAACCCGGGTTAAATTATATAAATTGTAACAGAATCCTCAAAGGATATTCTCCTTCCTACAGACTCGCGCCTATTTTGTCACCTGCCTCATGGTATCATCTCCTAGGCTATTTTCTGTTTTTTAGGAAAAGAATACGGTCTTTTCCAGAGAGCTTCTTGCCGCCTCTTGCTTTGGTTGTTGTTGCAGGAGACAATAAGATGACATCGCTCCTCACCACCTCCTGCTGATGGCACGCATTTTCTCTTTACTACTCGCCAAACTTCAAAGTTTCTTTCATCATCTCACATGAACCATTAGGAAAATTAATTTGAAGGCCTGTAGCCATCTCTCTCTCTCTCTCTCTCTCTCTCTCTCTCTTCACCCTTTTCTCCCGATTTTTTGGGTCCAATATTTCTTCTTTCGTCGTCGTTGCTGCTTTTTACCTATCTATGGCCACCATGTAATATTGAATAAACCAATTTTTATTTAATTAGGTTGAATACAGGTAGTTGTTTCATTCGAAATTTGGATCTTTTTATGTTCCTTTGTTTAGGTTATAATCCAGTTGGGTTTTATCCAATATATGAGTTTATGGCTTGTTATATGTCAGTAGTTATATATGATAGTTATAATTCTGACCTTACCATGTTCAAATACAGGGCTTATCCCTTTTGAATTATGTATCTTCAATTCGGTTTATTCTTTGTAATATAGCCTTTCTAGATTTTGTAATTTTCTAATTGGTGTAATTTATTTTTGTATTGTTTTAAGCAGAACTATGTGTTTAAACACTGATTCCAATGGGTTATTGTAGGTTGTTGTTCAGGCAGACATCAAGCTTCTCCACCAGCCTTGCCAGCAACAGTTGCCTTCTATGTCCCTGAGTACCTGTACAAGAATGACAACCTTACATCTTGAATGACAACCTTACCCTCGATGCACCCTTTAACTTCTCTGCTGTGGAAGGGCAGTATCGTAATTATGTTTATGGGCATGAATATTACATATTTTTCTTTTCTTATTTCTATCCCAGAGCATCTGGTGAGGCGTAAAAGATGCTTTTTAAATTGGTTAGACACCCTACCTTTCTTATTGTCAGATTCTACATAAGGAAGAAGGTGAAAAGTGCCCAACCACCACGCAAGTGATGAGAAATTGAGCATTTAGAAAGAAGTTTGGTCTTCGATCAAATAGTTGTTCATAGAAAATATCAATAATGAAACCACTCAACAACCCAAACAAACACATAACATATATTTACTTTACTTATTCGGTTTACAGTATAGATTTCCATCCACGTCACTTGAGTGGTCAATACCTGATATGTACAAAGATTGTTTCACAACAAGTGATTCGTTATGAGTATGCCTGTTTAAGCATCAAATGTTTTGGTTATAATTTTAAATATAACAGTTGGTTGTGATGACATAAGTTACCAGAATCATGTCGATTCAGGTGTTCCTTTAATTTGGTTGCAGTTCATGAACATACGAATAAAATCAGGAACCCCAACTTTAATAGAAGATTAATAGCTTGCATCCTATTTTCATAACCAATTAGAAAACGGCCAATGTGGTGGAAGTTAAGTTGATCAGGTATGTAATGCTTTTAATGGCTGAACTTATAATTCAATGCAATTTAATGTTGCTTACTTTAATCTGTAATTGTAATGGAACAATAGACAATAGATACAAGAATAAAACTTGCATATGGGCTTGCAAGGCAATGGTTTGGAGTGTATATCACTGCAGAAGCACCAAATGATGGTAACATGCTATACTTATGGCTTTCCGTAATTAAAATTAAAATAAAGCAATGTAAATGTAATACTGATTTACTTTTCCATTTTTTTGTTGTCAGAATGGTTATTAGATGGACTTGCGGGGTTCTTAACAGACTCATATATTAATCAATTTCTTGGAAACAATGAAGCACGGTATAGGCGATATAAGGTATGTTTTTTTGATCATTGTGTAATATTGGTCTTGAATCTCTTGATTAGAGTGTTTAATGTTTCATTTGAATGATTGCAGGCAAATTGTGCGGTCTGCAAAGCAGATGATAGTGCTGCAACTGCTTTAAGCTCCTCTGATGCTTCCAAAGCTTTGTATGGAACACAATGCATTAGTTTTTATGGAAAAATTCGCACTTGCAAATCTGTAAGTTGATCTTATGAAATTATGAGGCTGTTGCTTTTTTACTTAATGGATTTGATGAGTTAAGCACTAAACATGGGCATCTATGTTTCTTTAAATATAGCTGGCCTAATGTATCAAACCACTAACCATTTACCTTTTTTCCCATCTTCTTTTATCCTTCCAACTCCCCACGTTAGAATTGATAAGTCTTACGTTTGACAACTGCTTCTTTCTTACAGGTTGTAGTTCTCCAAATGTTGGAAAAATAGATGGGTCCCGAGTCATTTTATAAAGTAAGATGGTTAGCTTTACCTTCATTCCTTAGTATTATACTACTAAACTAATAACGCATCTTCATTCCACTGTATTATTATTATTCTTCTTGGCAATGGCAGGTTTTGAAGAATCTGGTTGCACCGCCTAAAGACACAGCTTTAAGAACTCTCAGCACAAAAGAGGTGATTGCTTTGATTTGACATGAAAAAAAAATATTATTATAAATTGATGGTAATTTTAAAATTTTAAGATGCAGTTTCGCCACCTGGCTAATGAAGTTGTTTATTTCTTCTACCTGTCCATTGAAAAATCTTCCCAGTTATAGAATTTTCAAAGTAAGAAATTCTTTTAACGTACAATGCTTTAGTTTTCTGTAAGAAAATTATTAAAGTGCAACTATGACCTTTTCTACCTTGTTAAGGCCTTTTGGCGTGTTCGGATTGAGGCGATTTTTGCTTTAGCTAGCACAGCATCCGAGGTATTATACTCATTTGTATAAATGACTGAAATACCCTTTCTGAGGTTATTACTAGATTTTCTTGATATTGGTCATTGACTGAAATACCCTTTCCTAAAGGTTAATTTTCTTTTCATGCTCAGGCCAAATGACTTTCATGATTTTGCAGAGTATTTTGTCCTCGAGGTAATGCAATGAGGTAGGATGTGTATTGTCAAAAGAAGAAATTAGATCGAGTAAACAAATTTCTTTCTCTAGTTAACATGGTGTTGACCAAGAACAACGGAAAACCATATACGGATGAGATTTCCAATGAACTAAAGGTGAAACTCATTATTCTTTTTTACAATGATATCTTTGCATTACTACAATTCCAACTCCACTTGTCAACTATATATGTATATATTTGTAGTTGACAGAGAGGTACTAGGAAGCTTCATGAACAAACATAAGAAGTTCAATCTTTACAAGGGTGTTTTAAACATTTTTTAATCTAATTCTTTATGTATTTATCAAGTATACGATTGTAATGAACTGAATTTTTTTTATTATTTATTTGTTTATTTATTTTTGCACTTATGTTGATATGTATATGTGCTTGTGTGTAGGCTGGTGTCAAAAAGCTTGTAGATGTTCACTTTTCCCTCATTTGACCACTCACATTTGGCACAAGTATTTGCAACTAACATTCCTTGTTTGATTCTTTTATTAATTATATTAGCATATTAATTTTTTGACTTTTATTTGATCAGGTCACAAGAATTATCGGAGCATGGGTTCATTAGTCTTAAAGAATTATGAAACGCAAGATGCAACTCTACTTAGTTGGAATTTGATGTTTATCACCTTTGTGTAGATCTTTTTAGTTTGTATAGCATTACTTTGCAGAACGTGTCCCTTGATACGGGATGTAGTATTAGCTTATATAGTTAGGGAAAACCTCTTAATAACAATGTACAATTAGATCCCTTTAATATCAATGTATTACAGTTTTTGACATGATGTTATTGGATGAAATTGATTGTTTTGGTATATATTTGTTTAAATATTTTTGTATTATGCGTAAATTAGTATCGTAAAGATGCGTCGTAAATGCATATCGTAAATGGTTACTGAAGTTTATGACACGCAAATGCGTGTCATCTACATTTATGACAGGGGCTTTCTTGATACGCATTGCGTGTCATAAACACGCGCGTCGTAAGGTTACGACACGCAAATGCGTGTCGTCTTCCTTTATGACATGGCCTTCCTTGATACGCATTGCGTGTCATAACTGTGCGTCGTAAATGCGTGTCATAAATGCGCGTCGTAAATGCGCGTCGTAAATAGACGACGCGCAAAAGAGTGTCGTCTCTCGTTATGACAGGGCCTTCCTTGACACGCATTGCGCTTCGTAAAAGGCTGTTTTTCTAGTAGTGCTTCCTTTAAGCTTCTTTTCTTTTCTTCGATCCTACAAAACATCAAAATGCAATCTTATCACATCATGTATTAAGAATCTATAAATAGGAACTTAATAGAGTTAGATAGTGGATTTTACCTGAAGCAGAGTCATACATCTTGACTCTTTCACCCTTGCGATCTCTCAGGTAAACATGGCAGCTTCGCATCCAATGCCCCTTTTCTTGGCAGTAGAAACATATGGACTCTTCTGGAATGGTACACGGGACTATCTCAGACTTAGCCTTTCTCTTGCATAGAGAAAACTTTTCTGGACTTCCAATGTTGCCATTGTCCATAGAAGATTGGGACATTGATTTACCAGACAAATTTGCTTGACCAGTTCGCCAAATCATTGTTGATTCAGCAGCAATAAGCAAATAGGTAAGATCAATGAGGGTCACGTCGTGGTCCATCATATAGTACTCTCTAATGAACTCACTATATGAGTCAAGAAGTGATTGAAGAACCCAGTCAACAACCAAATTCCTTGAGACATCGACACCCAACATCCTCAACCTGTCAATGTGTGACTTCATCTCTAAGACGTGTGCACACACAAACTTTCCATCTTTGTGTCTTTTTGCCAATAGGGCATGAGTGACTTTGAACTTTTCAAGTCTTCGAACACGTGGGTCAGGGAGAATTATTGGAGGAGGTGGAGGAAGTGAAGCATGATTTCCAATTCCACGATCCAATTGTGGAACATCATCTTCATGTGGAAAGCTTTTTCCAAAGGATTCAGGAAAACCATAATTGTTAGATTTAGACATCTACAAAACGGGAGAAAATTCAAGTTAGTTGATTGAGTACTTAATAAAACACCCAAATGAGATATTAAGGCTAGGACCCAACACAATATTCTACAACTCAGAAGAGGGATGTCGTAATCCAATTACAGAACATTTGAAGGTATGTAAATGACGATTTACCAATTTCCACCATGAAAAACGAAAAAGAAATTTCAGTTTTAAATGAATTGAAACTCCTAGATCTTTTGAGATTCATTGAACTTTTCAATGGCATGTTTAATCCCGATTATGCCCTTCATGTTTGTGACTGGGATGCCGAGAATCACAAACAAGGTGTGGATAACCATGCAAATTAGCTTGGTACTCTCAAAGATGTCTATCACCTAATCAATGTGCCCGTTAACCACACACGCTCCATTGATCTATGATAATCTACGAGCTACCCATTACCATCCTTCATTGGTCTCATATTAGTGTGCCGGTTAACCACACACGCTCCACTAACGACCAACAAGGTGTAATGTGCAATTTCATGGATTAGCACCAACTCCACATTTTTCCTAAAGTAACTAAGATTTGGGAATTTATAAAAGTGTTTAGTTACTTCGTATTTCATTATACTTATAATGGAAGGTTGTGTCCTATCCTACCCGTTCGGCTAACGACCCTCCACTAGTCAACGGTGCGGTGGGTAAGAGTGGATACCCATTCAATCGCCATTTTATAGGCAATATCCTTAAACACCCCTTATAGTACAGCTTCGTGAATGAGGCCTACTAACGGTAAGATTGACCTTTTACTTATACATATATAATATATTAGACTTTTAATTTTATATAGTATAAGGGTGTATTTTACACTTTTAAAATACTAGGTGGTCTAATTTAATAAATTATACTTTTAATTTAATTAAACTTAAACCATATCATTATGAATTTATTAACTCTCTTTTAATTATACACTTAATTAATTTAATAAAGTCATAAGGGTGTAATTTGAATTTTTTTCAAAATACTAGGGTTTTAGAATTTAATATTTCAAAATTAAACTTTTAATCAAATATTCAAATTCCAAAACTTGAGGGCAAGTTTTGAAACTTTTCAAAACCTTCTAGATCAAATTACAAATAATTTAACTAATCAAATAATTAGTGATTATCTAAATTTGACGTAATTCAATTTCCTTTCAAGATAATTCAAATCAAAACTTCAAATAATTAATCCTTATCTTATAAAACAAGTAATTATCTTAATTTTGACAATTATCTACTATTTGGATTAGGATAATCAATACCATAATCCTTATTTTATTTGTTAAAAACGTTTTTGGTAATTATCCCAAGCCAAAATAGGTTAAAATCCCGAAAAATTTGGCATCTGACCTTTGGACTCGTCGAGTTGCCAGTGAACTCCGCGAGTCAAGCCTCCAGATCCAGTTTTTCGCGATTTTCAGCTTTGAATGATAAAACATAACATCAAATACATTAGATAAACAACCTAGGCTCTGATACCACTGATGGGTTTTGGGCATTACATTAATCCTATAGTACACATGCAAACCCTAAAGCTTTGGATCTAGTTTTTCTAATTGTACATGCAATAATCATCCAAAGCTCATAAACCCTAGATCTAACATACTATTATCGAAATTGACATAAGATTAGGGTTTAGATCTTAGCTTGATTGTTATGTAGCAATAACAATCAAAAACCTTCTTGATCTTGACTTCTGAAAGCTTAGTCCCTCAAGTATTGCACCTCTAATGGAATCACAAACTATTAGGTTTTGAGCATTCTAACACTCCTAAGGTGTTCATGCAACCTTAGAAACCTTGGATCTATGTTTGACTAAAATACATGCAAAATAATTTTCCAAGGTCCATATCCTATCTAGCATGGCATGGAGTACTTTTAACCATAAAAGATACTAGAAGAATTACATACCTTTAGTAGTGAATTGATTCCTTAGGAGTTTGAGAGCCTAGCACGAATAATGTGGATGCCTCAAATGGAAATCACAAAACACCACAAACTTGGAAAACTTTATGAGAGAGTATACAAGCTCTAGAAATCGGCCACTCTTATGCATACACACATAGTGTTATTTCAAGCACCACAAGCCTCTTTATATAGTGTATATGATTAGGGTTATGAACCATGTAAACCCTAATAACCCATGTCTTTTCCTTTTCCAATGATCCATGGGTTAAAAGCTCCATGGATCATCCATGGACTCCCATGCAAGCTTAGCCCATTTTCTAATGAGTATTAGCCCACACTATATGAATATAATAGCCCATTATTTAATTAGTCACCTGTTGATCACTAGATTAATTCATAATTAATTTAAGATCAATACTAATTAAATAATATGATTTCATATATTAATATACTATAACTTATAATATATTAATAAGTCATAAACATACTATTCTCATAATATTATCCATACAAATAGTTCGGGTGAAGTGCAACCCAAATGGACCATGACGGGTCGGGTCAAGTATATATCAAATAAGTTATGGACTTAGACACCTTCTCCAACAGTCTCCCACTTGGATAAGTCTGATAACTGTATTTGCCTATATAGCTTCAGGAACCAACCGGCAATCGTAGCTCTCGAAAACTCTGTTGAACTATGAAGTGCCATTTTAGATAAGTGATCATATAATCCTCTGCTCTCATGATATCAGCCGGACAAATACATGGAACAATGTCTTACTTATTGTCCAACAGTTTGTTTCCCGATTTCAGATTTGTTTGACAAAGAACTTAATCGAACACATCAATTTAGTTATGACCGGGCCCGGTACATAGGTCAAAACAAAATCATCGAGGGGCCCAGATATCGCTTCTAATTCAAGAAGGAACAGATAAACTTCGACTCATATGCTTGTTCTACTACTTGTTGAATTGTACACAAAGGCACGTTTTATAACATCAAGTTACTGATGCGTTTTCGTGCAATCAATGCACAACCAACTCATAGGCAACAACTCATATCTCTAGGTTTGAAGACTTATATGATATTACCGTCTCACGATCACTCGAGATAAATTCCATGAAGTGATACAAGAGAGTGTGGGTTTGTTCCAATACTCATAACTTATGAGCACTCATGAATGTTGTAGTAACCATTGCTATGCCTAAACACTTTTAGTCAACTACAATCCCAATCCATGACAGTCTTGATTCATACCTACTTCCGACATATGACCGACTGTGGAGAATTTGAATAAATTTATTATTCTGGAAGTCAAAACATGCAAAGCTGAAACAATAGTAAATAATTGACAATGATAGCAACACCTTACTCATAAAAAAATCACAACTTTTATTCATCATCAAACGTCGATTACATTGTACAAGTTTCAGTAACAACTATCAAATCCGTAAAACTAATATCGTCGCCTGATGCGCCTCGCATGCTGCAAATGCCTAACCCTCATCAGTCCCTTCGTAAGGGGGTCTGCAGGGTTCTCATCCGACGATACCCTCTTTGCCATGAGGAGTCCTTCTTCTATCTTGTGTCTTATGAAGTGATATTTTTTGTCAATGTATCGAGATCTGCCATGATCTCTTGGTTCCTTCGCTAAGGCAACCGCACTATTGCTGTCACATAAAATCTCCATAGGCTCCTTAATAGATGGTACAACTCCAAGGTCTCCGATGAAGTTCTTCAGCCATATCACCTCCTTTTCCGCTTCACTCGCTGCTATGTACTCTGATTCACAAGTCGAATCAGCTACCGTCTCCTGCTTGGAACTCTTCCAAGTGATTGCCCCTCCATTTAGGGTAAAGACCCAGCCATAATGAGAGCGGAAGTTATCCCTATCAGTCTGGAAACTAGCATCACTATACCCTACTACTCTCAAGTCATCGCTCCCACCAAGGGTTAGGATCCAATCCTTAGTCCTTCGCAGGTACTTGAGAATATTCTTTACCGCAGTCCAATGAGCCTTGCTAGGGTTCCCCTGATATCTGTTGACCATGCTCAAAGAGAAGGCCACATCAGAGCGGGTACAAGTCATAGCATACATGATCGAGCCAACAGCGGAAGGATAAGGTAATCAACTCATCTCAGCTATCTCAGCCTCTATACTCGGGCTCTGAGCCTTGCTCAGTTTGGCATTGCTTTGGATCGGTAATTCTCCTTTCTTGGAATTCTGCATGTTGAACCTTTTCAACACCTTATCCAAGTAGGTACTCTGACTAAGCCCAATTAGTCTTTTACTCCTTTCTCTTAATATCCTTATCCCTAGGATATAGGCAGCTTCCCCAAGGTCCTTCATAGCAAAGCACTTCCCAAGCCAGTATTTAACCTCCTGCAAGGTTGGGATGTCATTTCCTATGAGTAGTATGTCGTCTACATACAGTACCAAAAAGCTAACTATACTCCCACTAGCTCTGACATACACGCATGAGTCATCTTCACTTCTCGAGAAGCCAAACTCTTTGACCTTCTCATCGAAACAAAGATTCCAGCTTCGAGTTGCTTGTTTCAATCTATAAATGGATTTTTCAAGCTTGCACACTCTATTAGGGTACTCTGCACTGAAAAAACCTTATGGCTGATTCGTGTAAACATCCTCAGCCAACTTTCCTTAAGGAAAGCGGTTTTGACATCTATTTGCCATATTTCATAATCATGAAATGCAGCAATCGCTAGCATAACCCTAATAGACTTAATCTACGCTACTGGCGAAAAGGTTTCATCATAATCAATACCCTGAGTCAGAGTAAAACCCTTCGCGACCAGTCACGCTTTATAAGTGTGCACCTTCCCATCCATGTGAGTCTTCTTCTTGAAGATCCATTTGCACCCGACTGTCTTACGGCCTGGTACATTGTCAACCAAGTTCCAAACTTGATTGTCATACATGGACTGTATCTCGCTGTCCATAGCCTCCTTCCATTTAGCAGACTCCGGGCCTGCCATGGCTTCCTCTACACTGTTAGGTTCATCCAGATTTACCAGTGTACTATCACTGATAAATGTATCACCTTCCGTAGTAATATGAAAACCATAATAAAACTCAGGTGTGTTCCTAACCTTTGTGGAACGCCTCGGAGGTATAGACTCGTCAGTCGCATCAACAGGAGTTTCCTCCTCAGGTTGATTGCTAGTGTCTGAGGTTCCTTCACCAATTGACTCTTGAATTTCTTCAAGGTCAATTTGCCTCCCACTGTCTCCTTGGCTTATAAATTCTCTCTCTCTCGAAAGACCCCTCTCTTTGCCACAAAAACCACATTCTCACTGGGTCTGTAGAAGAGGTAACCAAAGGATTTTTGTGGGTAGCCGATGAAAATACACCTCTCGCTTCGAGGTTCGAGCTTTTCATGAGTCTCGCGCCTCACGAAAGCCTCGCAACCCCAAATCTTGATGTGGTCCAAATTGGGAACTTTCCTAGTCCACATCTCATGAGGTGTTTTGGCAACCTTCTTTGAAGGGACTAGATTAAGGATGTGGGCGACAGTCTCTAAGGCATACCCCCGAAAGAGATTGGTAGCGAAGCTTGACTCATCATAGAGCGAACCATGTCTAACAAAGTTCGATTACGCCTCTCAGCCACACCAGTCAGCTGTGATTTCCTGGGAGGTGTCAATTGTGAGACAATCCCACACTCCTTAAGATAGTCGAGGAACTCAGTGCTAAGATACTCACCACCTCGATCAGATCGAAGCATCTTAATTTTCCTGCCCAATTGATTTTATACTTCCTGTTTAAACTCTTTAAACCTTTCAAAAGTCTCTGACTTATGTTTGATTAAGTAGACATAACCATATCTACTAAAATCATCAATAAAAGTCACATAATAGCGATTAGCATCCCTTGTGGCAGTTTTGAATGGTCCACATACATCAGTGTGTATAAGGTCCAACAAACCCTCACCCCTTGCACAAGTACCAGTGAAAGGAGATTTTGTCATTTTTCCAAGTAGACAAGATTCACAACTATCATCCGACTTAAGGTCGAACGACTCCAAGACTCCATCCTTTTGGAGCTGGCCTATGCGTTTCTTGCTTACATGTCTAAAACGACAATGCCACAAAGACGCTTTATCCAAGCTAGTAGAAGAATCAATACACAACACATTATTTCCTAAATTATCTACAACCAACACAGCTTCATACACACCATCACAAGGTAATGCTTTAAAATAAGAAACATTATTAAAGAAAGCATTTATTCCACCACATTCATTATCAAAAGAAAAGGTAAACCCTTGTTTGTACAAAGCATGAAAGGAAATAATATTTCTCGCCATTTCTGACGAGTACACACATTTATTCAAATCTAACTTTAACCCACTATCTAGCAACAAAGTATAAACTCCAATGTTGGTAACAGGTGAAATCTTCCTATTCCCCATGATTAAGTTTATCTTCCCGTGCTCCACATCCTCATTTCTTCTTAGGCCCTGCAAATCAGAACATATGTGAGTACCACATCCTGTATCAAGCACCCAAGAGTTAGAATATGGTGAGTTATTAGACAATATAGTGTAAATACCTGCATGGGATGGTTTCACTTTTCCATCCTTGACATCCTACAAGTACTTAGGGCAGTTTCGCTTCCAGTGCCCCTTATTCTGACAGTAGAAGCAATCAGCATCCTTAGGGATGGCAGAAGGAGTGATAGAACCACCTATGGTTCCAGATGAGGAGCCTTCAAGAGACTTTCCCTTGGTACCCTTCGAAGGGTGCTTCCTCTTCTTCCCTTTGCCTTGCCCGATAGCCAAAACATGGGTAGTTGTAGGAGCAGGAGTAGCAACCGACTTACTTTTAAGACCACTTTTGGTGGTCTTCAGAAGTCCTTGAAGCTTACTGAGTGTGACTTCCTCCTTGTTCATGTGGTATGTAATACGGAATTGATCATAACACGAGGGTAAGGAGTGCAAAATGATAACAATTGCCAACTCCTCTGGGAAGTTCACATTTAGTTTCAGTAAACGGTCCACATACCTTTGCATTTTCTGCATGTGGCTCGTGATTGGTTCGCTATCCTTCATACGGGTTGTTATCATGGAGGAGATTATTTCATACCGCTCTTGACAAGCACTCTGATGGTACCTTTCCATCAGATCCTGATGCATCTCAAAAGGGTAATAATCCTCATAGGACTTTTGGAGTTCGGCTATCATCGTGGCCATCAGGATGCATGCCACTTTGGTGGCATCTCTCTCATGTGTCATGTATTCAGCGATCTCCTCAGGAGTAGCAGTGGACTCATCAAGCTCTTTTAGCTCCTTATCGAGGACATATTCCTTGTCCTCGTAACGAGTAACCATCCTGATGTTCCGGATCCAATCCATGAAGTTGGAACCATCAAAGATGACTCTCCCACAAAGGTTTATGAGAGAGAAGGAGCCAGTAGGGTTAGAGCCTGAAGCATTGTTGTTGGAAGACATCTGAAAAGAAGAAAACAAGTTTAGATTAGATATATAGAATCCTTAATAAGACACCCAAATGTAATATTAAGGCTAGGATCCAACACAATATATTATAACTTAGAAGAGGGATGTCGTAATCTAAGCTATAACATATTTGAAGGTAGGTGAATGACGATTCACCAATTTCCACCATGAAAAACAAAATAAATTATTAGGTTTAATTGGTTTTGAAATTCCTAGATTCTTTTGAGATTCATTGAACTTTTCAATGGCATGTTTCAATCTCGATTGTGCCCTTCAAGTTTTGTGACTGGGATGCCGAGGATCACAAAACAAGGTGTGAATAAGCATGCAAATTCACTTGGTACCCTTAATATTATCACCTAATCAATGTGCCGGTTAACTACACATGCTCCACCGATCTATGATAAACATTAAGTCACCCTTCATGATCCTTACTAGTCCAAGTTAGTGTGCCGGTTAACCACACACGCTCCACCAACGACTTGGTAAGGTACAAAGTGTGAATTTCATGGGTTAGCACCATTTTCACATTTTCCTAAAGTAACTAAGATTGGGAATTTATAAAAAAAATTTAGTTACTTAATAATAATCATTATACTTTTAATGATAATTTAAAGTCATTGTCTTACCCGTTCGGCTAACGACCCTCCACCGATCAAGGAAGCGGTGGGTGAGAATGGACACCCATTAAGCTGCCATTTTATAGGCAACAACCTTATACCCCCCTTATAGACCGGCTTCGTGAATGAGGCCTACTAACGGTAAAACGACTTAATCATATACATATATATAATAATTAACCATTAATGTTATAAATAGTATAGGGGTTGAATTTTAACTTTTAAAACTCTAAGGGTTGGAATTAAAGTATATTAAAGTGTGTGAAACTTTACAAATTCCAAAACTTGAGGGCAAGTTTTGAAACTATTCAAAACTTTTCATTTCATAACTTATGAATTAAAGGTTCATAAAAATGAAGACTCTTCATTTTCATGTAACTTATGTGTTTTAAATGTGCATAAAAGAAAGTGACCTTTGGAAATCCATAACTTGAGGACAAATTATGGACTCCATCAAAGCACATAAATGATCAAGAATTAATTAATAAACAATTTAGCAAATAATTCCTATGATCTAACAATAATTCATAAAAACATGAATATCATATCAAAATTTCAAGAACATATGAACACATATAATCATGTAATTTTGATATTGGCCATTGTAAATGGATTAGCACAAACATTACACCATCTAAAACAAGTTTTAAAACATCAAAACAGTTTAGGGTAATGTTCTAGTCCATTTCCAGCAGCAAAAGTCGAAAAACTGCACTCTGCATAGCCAACTCGTCGAGTGCAAGAACTGACTCGTCGAGTTGGTTGAAGATTCGCTTGGACTCGTCGAGTCCCCCCATGGACTCGGCGAGTCCCCTGTGCAGACAGCAAAAACTTTGACTTTTTCAGCTATTTTGCATCAAGTATCAAACAAACAAGCCTAGGCTCTGATACCACTGTTGGGTTTTGAGCATTCTAACACTCCTAAGGTGTTCATGCAACCCTAGAAACCTTGGATCTATGTTTGACTAAAATACATGCAAAATAATTTTCCAAGGTCCATATCCTATCTAGCATGGCATGGAGTACTTTTAACCATAAAAGATACTAGAAGAATTACATACCTTTAGTAGTGAATTGATTCCTTAGGAGTTTGAGAGCCTAGCACCAATAATGTGGATGCCTCAAATGGAAATCACAAAACACCACAAACTTGGAAAACTTTATGAGAGATTATACAAGCTCTAGAAATCGGCCACTCTTATGCACACACACATAGTGTCATTTCAAGCACCACAAGCCTCTTTATATAGTGTAGATGATTAGGGTTATGAACCATGTACACACTAATAACCCATGTCTTTTCCTTTTCCAAGGATCCATGGGTTAAAAGCTCCATGGATCATCCATGGACTCCCATGCAAGCTTAGCCCATTTCCTACTGAGTATTAGCCCACACTATATAAATATAATAGCCCATTATTTAATTAGTCACCTTTTGATCACTAGATTAATTCATAATTAATTTAAGATCAATACTAATTAAATAATATGATTTCATATATTAATATATTATAGCTTATAATATATTAATAAGTCCTAAACATACTATTCTCATAATATTATCCATACAAATAGTTCGGGTGAAGTGCAACCCAAATGGACCAAGCCGGGTCGGGTCAAGTATATACCAAATAAGTTATGTACTTAGACACCTTATCCAACACAAACACCACTAGCAATAAGGATGAACAAGAGAGTGAGAGAAAGGAGAGCCACAAAAATGTCCAAGATCTTCTAAGAATGCTTAGCCATGTTTTTGGGAGCCTTAAGGGTCCTTATATAGTTGAGGCTTGTAGGGTTATCAACTTGGAAACCCTAATCCAGTTGCTTAGTCCTTAAGCAGCCCAAAGATCCTTCAAGAAGGCCCTTTGGACGATTTCTATATGGCCTCTCATATAGAATTCATCCATTGCTTCCTTATGGATCCTAAGCCCAACATTGTAACTGTCTTATAATTAGAGTACCAGTCCCCTTTATTTAATTAATCTCTTTTGACCACAAAATTAATTCTAAATTAATTCTTGATCAATATTAATTAAACAATATGATCTCTCTTTTAATATATTATTCACATAATATATTAATAAATCATAATTAATCCTCTTTCTCCTTAATTCATCCTATCAGTTGCTATGGCGAAGGCAACCCAAAAGGACCATGCTCATAATCGGGTCAAGTAAATACCAAAATAGTTATGGGTTTAGACACCTAATCCAACAGTTTCAATGGTGGTAAGATGGGTCATTTTAGTAGGAATTGCCTTGTGGTTCGGTTCTGATATGCTTTACTACAACCAGGTGGGCCACAAGGAGGCTGAATGTCCGATGTTAAGGGGTGAGCAGTGAGTGTTCCTAATCCGGTTTCTTTGAGGTTCACTAATAGGTGTGAGGGTAGGGAAGGAGCCCCGACAGCAAGGAGCTGAGCATTGCAGTGTCAATCGGGGGAGTATAGAGTTTCATCAGATGCTATCGCAGGCATTGTCATCAGTTTAGTTTTTTTATAATTGTATGGTTAACAATATCAAGGGTCGTTATATGCGATTTTGCATACCGAGAGTTATGAGTGGGGCACGTTTTGGTTGAGCTAGTTGTAGATGGTTAGTTAGTTGTTTTAGGCCACTGATGGAAACAATTCAGGGGTATTGCTTGGAAGATTAGTAGTCAGACTAGCGTGATTGGTCCAACATCAGAGCAGAACCAGTTGTAGTGCAAGTTCGTTGCCTTTTGGATTTCAAGATTAATTGGGATTTAAGTGTAAGTAAGTTGCTGTTTGGTCGATATTCTCAGGATGTAAGTGTATTCCTCACATCAAAATCTTTAAGGAAAAGATCTCATGGAAATTAGTTTTCCCCTTTAGGGACAACAAAGTCAGGACTCAAAAGAACTTGTGTCCTTCAGTATGGTTGACAGTTGTTTATGGAAGGGATGTTGGATCTGGTCGCTACCGTTACTAGGGAAGGAGCGGGGGTAAGTGGATGATGATGGTCGCGTGCACCACAATTGACAAATGAATTTTAGAATCATATTTGTTGAAGATGGTTAGAGTGTAGAGATCCTTCGGTGATTAGGTAGTTGGGTTGGTGATCTGTCTGTTCCGGTAAAGGGCCATGAACCAAGATTGCTTAATGATTTAGATTTGTAACATGGTAAGTACATGGGATTATTGAGCTTATTGAGAATTCGGGAAGTGTTCATCTGGTTTTGGAATGTGTATGGTCGCTAAGTTTGGATAGTAATGGAATGCTAGTTCTTGTAAGCTCTAGTTGTTAACAGTTGGAATTGTTAGGTTGTTGGATGGATTGGGAATCCATCAAATTCTTTGTGGATTGGAAGATCATAGTCGAATCCAAGTGGGGGAGAATCGTTTGGTCTAAGGGTTACACAAGAATGGATATTAAGGTTTCCTTGCACATCAGTAGTGATGCATGGTGGGTGGCATGTGGATGGATCTTGGTTGAGGGTTGTGTTAGAGTCTCTTTCCATGTTTATGTCAGATTAAGGCTTTGGGATTCGAAGCATAACCTGAACCTTTGAGTGGGTATAGATGGAAGCGGGTTCGACTCATAATAATTATGGTTGGTTTGGTAGATGGACTGTAAAACCATGGGTTGAGCCCATGGCAGTATAGAAATGTTGTAAGACTACGGGGCAGCCATATCATTGACAAGGTTGGTGGGCTGATGTAGGAATGTTATAAGACTACGGTGTAAACATAGCATACAAAGGATGATTGGCTTTCTGGGAAGTGTTGTAAGTCTGTGATGGGATCGTAGCATTCACCAGAATGAGGTAGGCTACTGTGGGAGTGGTCATGGGACTGGGGAATGATCAGTGCATGCCCGGGTTGAGGCAGACAATATTGTCGGAAGATTACTCTTAGTTGGTATGAGGATCTTGGAACCGAGGCGAGGTTACACCTGTACAACACTCGATTGGGTGAGACCCTTGGACGAGGCCCGTTCGATTGTGCAGTCTGGGTGAGACCCGTGGGCGAGGCCCGTATGGTTATGATAGTACGGGTGGGACCCGGTAGAGATTGGTTGGGCAAGGTTTCAGATTAAGGTTAGAGTTGGTAAACTCTTTGGTCAGTGATTGGTATTCCTGTGATGTATAGGCTAGTGTAGCCTTTATCAGTTAGACTTTCAGTAAGAGTCTGGTGATTGGACCAGGTGTGAGGCTGTCAGTTACAGCAGTATATTAGGGATTTTATATTTCAATTTAGTGAAAGGCCGTCGTGGAATTAGAATATTTCAGATAAAATGCAAGTGTAAATCTTTTGATTTCGGGATATGGGTCATGTATCGGGTTGGCAAATGGGCGGGACTCACGTTGAGAGTCGAAGAATCGTTTTCTCATCAATTTTTGGTTAAGGAATCTGTCTGTCAAGGATATCAGTTGGAGAATACAGGACCAAGAGAACGGTTCTCATTTCAGATTGCAGTGTGGGGTCCTAGTGGTTATGTTTCAGGATGGTCCTACCTGTGTGGAGGTCAGACAAAGTTTTGGGGGTTTCAGAAATATAGTAGTGAGGTGTTGGTGCGATAGTTAAGGGATCAATGAATTGTTCATAATTAGGGTGTATGAGTTCGGTTAAAGTTGGGTTTCGATGGTAGCATTGAAGGGTAGTTAGGAGTATGAGCCAACCTTTTCGGCGGATCGGGGATTCAAGAGGAACCGGTCGGAGTGTCTTGAGTGATTTCGAGGACAAAATCTAAATTATGTGGGGGAGAGTTGTAACACCCTGTTTTGAATCATTTCCTAATTCGGCACCGTGACCCGAAGATCAGTTATCATAAGGCTATGGGCCTTGGGGAAGGAGAGATTTAGACCCCCTAGATGTGGATAGTATAAATTAGGGTAAATTACACCAATCATCCCTCGTGCATATGCCAGAAAGCGTGTTTAGTCCCTATTTTCAAAAATTAACTCGGACCATCCCTGGTTTGATTTAACATTGCACGTTTCATCCCTGAAAGACAATTTTGTTGCGAACTTAGTCCATGCCAAATTTAAATGACCATTATACCCTTGTGTTTTTATTTTATAATTAATTTATTATCTATATTATCATTTTAAATTAAAAAATAATAATAAATGCCCCATTCCCTTCACTTTCCCCAACCCATCCACATTTCCCTGTTACCGATCGGAGAAAAACATACAAACACACACACATACAGTCACCGGCCACCCTTCGACGATCCTTCCCCATCCTTTCACTACGTTACTGGTCGAGAAAATTAAAAAAAAAACATACAAACACATAAAATCAATGAGAGGGAAAGAGGATACCTATAACTCGTTGATGGTTTTAGGTGGTTGTCAGAGTATAGATCAATGGTGGGTTAACAATGAGCGGAAGAGAAAAAAGAATGAAGAGGAGTGCTGGTGAGAAAGTGGAGAGGAAAGCATATGACAACTATGGTTTTGGGTGGTTTTCGGAGTACATATCTGTCACCAAAGCCGCCTGAGAAAGAGGACATGGAATTCGTCTTGGTTGGTGTTACAGGTGTGCTGAAAAATCAGACTGGTTCGTCGCTACACCAAACCCTAGCCGCCTCTGTTTTTTTTTAAGATAGGGTAGTGAACTGTTTTTCCATCGGTGTACAATCCACACCCCATCTGTTAATTTCTTCAAATCGATTTCATCATCTTGCCTTTCAATATTTGGTGTTGCAGGTGTGTTCTTTTCTATTTTCTTTAAATCGATGTTGATTGGTGGCAACATTTCAAGGAATTGGTGGCGATCTTTGAAGTAGGGGGTAAGGGATGCAGTGTTGTCACCGTCGATGTTGGTTTAAGAACAAGAAGCAAAGAATAGAGATGATTCTTGTAGCTTGCAACCCTCTCGCGCGGAAAAATGTGATTTCTTGGTCTCGCCGAAAAAACGTGATTTCTTAGTCTCGTCGGAAAAACGTGGTTTCTTGGTCTTGCCGGAGAAGGGAGATAAAAGATGACAGGGGAAAGAAAAGGAGGAGGGTGAAGATATATTTTTTTCTTTTGTTTTTAATCTAAAAATAATAAATAAATAATATAAAATTAAAAAATAAATTGTCAGGGGCAAAATAGTCTTTTTTGTCTGGAGCGACTACGCATGAAAGAAAAAACAAACCCAGGGATGGTCCGAGGTAATTTTTGAAAATAGGGACTAAACGTACGTTTTGGCATATGCACGAGGGACGAATGGTGTAATTTACCCTATAAATTAGGTGATCCGAGAGTTCGGTTTGTATTTTGGAGGCCAAGGGTATAACCGTAAAGTGATAATTCGAACCTTTTATAAAATTTGGATTTAAGATCGGGATGTTTTAAGGCAAAGGAGAGTTGATAGAATTGTAGGTCTTCTCATTACCTTTCTGTGGATATAAAGAACATCAAAATCGGACTTAGAACAAGGAAGTTATGGCCTTTAGAAGATTGGTGGTTTTGGTTCCTAACCGAGGATGTTGGGCGTACTCTATGAGTACGCCGGGTGTACTTACTCGATGGCTTGGACGCGGAGGCACCCACGTACTCTGGGCGTACGTGGTAGTACGTTGGGCGTACACACATCAGGGGAAAACCTAATTTTTTAGGGTTTGTGCCCTATTTAAACACCTTAAGTTGCTTTGGGAGTTTCTTATAACTAGCCTCCATCTCTCCAAACCCTAAGAACGAAACCCTAAGTGACTTTTGAGTGTTTGAGCTTAGAAGTGAACCTTAAGTGTGTTTTTGTTGATTTTGAAGGAAGAGGAACTATTGGAAGTTACATTGGTGTGGCTAGAGCTTGTGGATCCACAATCATCATCATCATCTTGGAAAGGTATTTGAGTTATAAAGCTCTTAACTTGATGGTTCATTTTGTTAGATCTAGTTAGGGCTTGTTTTTGTGCTTTTTGTGCTCCTTTCAGTCATGCATGAGATTATGAGCTACTTCAAAAGATATGGATGATAGATCTTGGCATTTTTGAGGTCCCTTGTTCATAAAAATGCAACCTTGATGAGTTATACTGGAACATGCATGAGTTAGGGTTCTTATTATGGATTTTATTGAGTATTGGCTCCCATTAAGACATGCAAAGGAGTAAAGTTGCCAACTTTAGGTGTTAAGACATCATTTAGGGCCAGATCTGAGAATTAGACATAGTGGCTTAACTAATTAAGTACTTAATGGCAAGTTGGTATTGCTGCGGAGTACGTTAGGCATACCCAGCTCATACGTCGTGCGTACTGGGCAAAGATGGTGTACGCTAGGCGTAAGTCTAAGCATGTCGCACGTATTCAACAACCTTGACTTTTTGTTGACTTTTTGCGATTTGGGCCATATTTGGACTATTAGGGTTTTGGGCGTTGTTGGGCTAGTAGTCTTTATGACTTTGGGCCATTGTTAGGCTTTGGTCCTTCTTGGATTTGGGCCCATAATGGGCTTGAGCCTTATTTAGGAATTTGGGCCATATTGGGCTTTTTGGAACCATTGGGTTGGGCCTCGGTTATTAGGCCAAGTGAGGAAAGGGTAAACTCGTCTTTCACACTGGGAGTTGGACATATGAATGAAATTCCTAGTTATGGTTTATGGTCCAATTATTAATTGGGGATTTATGAGATTTATTAGCACGAAGATTTTCCGGATCATCAGTCCGAGCATTTTTCTAGTTGTTTCAGCAGTTTGAGGTGAGTCTCCTCCCATCGTTTAGCGAGTTGAAGGCACCAATTCTGGCCTACGATTTATTTTGATTAGGATGCTATTTTTCTGTATGACTCCTGCATGTGTAGTATGTGATATGTATACCGAGCGGGGCCCGATACCAGGCGGGGCTTGATGAGTGTATTGTATGCTATTTGTCTTAGTGATTCTTGCATGTGTTTTATGTGTCTATATGTATACTGGGCGGGGCCCGATGTCAGGTAGGGCCTGATAAATGTGATGGGCGGGGCCCATCTCATGTTCTGACAGATCTGTTCCGAGCGCGACTCGATCCTGGGAGGGGCCCAATGTCGGGCGTGGCCCAATGGTTGTTGGGCATGGCCTATTGTATGTTTGATATGTATGGTATGGGGAATTTTGGGGATCTCATTAAGCTTCGTGCTTACTGTTTTCATTTTATGTTTCAGGTACTTCTAGATCGAAGGGAAATGGCTCGGGATGATCGCATCGCACAGACCACGTTGTTCCGCATTCTGTTGATGTGATGTACTTGGATGATTATTGACATACTGTGATTTTCTTTAACGGTTTTATAAACACATTTTGGATGATGGTTTTATTATTAATAAAATGAAGTTTTTGGTCTTAATTTTTGGGAGTTTTCATGAGGGAAGAAAGTGAATAAGAAAAAGGGAATGAAATTAAAGGAGAAACTTCAAGAAGGAGAGACGGAGACAAAAGAAGGAAAGAAAATGAGAGTGTGTTTGTTTTCAATTTTCTTTTAGTGTGTTTGTTTTTATGATTTTCTAATTATTAATGAAACCAATTTATCTTTTTCCACGTTTTTTTCTTTGCAATCTAGGTTCCAACTGCAAATAGTTCCTACGTATTCATCTATGGTAAAGAATATATAACAAAGCTAAGCGACGGGTTATCATGCTACAAAAAGGAGCAACATAGGCCTAAAAGAATAAGGGAGTTTAATGCTTGATCATCACAAGCATTTCTATCTATATTTAAAGATTAAGAATCCTCACTGCATGAAAATCGCGCCGAGAGACCAATTTTCACGCCGTAATGTGACATCCCCTAATTTCTCGGCCAGAAAAGACCGATTTTGTTTATGCTTTTTAAAATAAAATCAGAGTAATCCTTTTAAAAGGTGTTGCGGAATTTGTTCCCATAAAAACATGATAATTATATTATCAAATAATTTCTGAGGAAATGTATTTTATTCACTTAAACCATTGGGATGTCATCGTCAATATAGAAACATAAGCATAAACAGAACTTACACTCACTTACACTAGTGATCTACATCTCTTTTAATCTCTCAGTGTAAAGTAACTTCGTATCGATACCTGTGATACAAACAAACTGAGTGGGTCAGGCTTGGGAGCCTGGTGAGCATATAGGGTTTTCAACCCACAATAAATAATTTATTATGCTTAAACATCAAACAATCAACCCAATTACCTAATCCCCATTATCTTATTTATTTCTTAAGGATTTACCCTAAGAATCAAATCTCACTCATTCCTAAGGATTCATCCTAAGGAATAGGCACGAAGTCCGTCGCTGCCCAAGGTTCATACAACAGGCACTACGTCACATAGTCGCCGGGTTTATACAATAGGCACTACATCTCATAGTCGCTAAGGTTTATACAATAGGCACTACGTCTCATAGTCGCCAGGGTTTATACAATAGGCACTACGTCTCATAGTCGCCAAGGTTTATACAATAGGCACTACGTCTCATAGTCGCCAGGGTTTATCTAATAGGCACTACGTCTCATAGTCGCTAAGGTTTATACAATAGGCACTACGTCTCATAGTCGCCAGGGTTTATACAATAGGCACGAAGTCACATCGTCACCAGGGTTTATCTAATAGGCACTACGTCTCATAGTCGCTAAGGTTTATACAATAGGCACTATGTCTCATAGTCTCCAGGGTTTATACAATAGGCACGAAGTCACATCGTCACCAAGGTTTATCTAATAGGCACGAAGTCACATCGTCGCCAAGATTTATACAACAAGCACTAAGTCCATAGCTGCCAACATACTAAATCCGTAGCTACCAACGTACATCTATACCGTACAAAATTCATAGCTACCAACGTACATCTATACTGTACTTCTATCCCTCATACTTTATCTACCCATGTTTTACCCAACATATTCGAAGATAAAATATATATACATTTTAAATCATTTTAAACATGTATAAAACATTCATTCAACACCCATCTCGAATAAACAAACAACATATATATACATAGCACGTATTTTATATAAAATACTTCATATCTATGTGTAAGATGAAAGTGACTACACACTCACTTGATTTAATGAAAATCGGGCAGCAATTCGTTTCCTAAAACGACCGTTTCTAATAAAACCGAGAGTTTTATTGAGAAACCGGGCTCTGCGAAAGCTCAGGCTTCAAAACCGAAAAGATAAATTTTTCGGGCTTCTCGGGAATCTCGGGGCGTGTTTCGGGCTTTGGAATAAGTACCGGGGCTTCGGGGGATGTCGGGATAGTAAAAATATGGAAAAAGGGGTCAAAAATGGTAAAATCTCAAAAGTAACCGGGAGGGTTCGCATGACCCTTCTATTTATAGGGTCCGAAGTCGGTCTGGTGGTGGTGGGGTCCGCAGGCGAGGGTGCGCAGGTGGCTGCACGTGCGAAGGCCTCGGTGGCAGCTGCTGATTGGACCGAGGTCTAGTGGTCCATCTGCGAGGCTCAGAGGCTAAGGCGGTGCGAGGCTCGGTCCAGCTGCGAGCTTCGGATTGGGTCTCCCTTCGGTCGAATCAGAATCCGACACGTAGCTACTGTTCATGCGAGGGAAGGCGACACGTGGTTTCGCATGACTCACCAATTTCGGACACGTGGCACTCTTTCAGCGAAGGTGACGTGGCAAAAACGTGACTATGCGAATTTTCTCGATTTTCGCGCCAAAACTTCTAAAATCCATAACTTTTGCATACGAGCTCCGTTTTTGACGTTCTTTATATGAACGTGTAGGTAAAATTATACTCTACAACTTTCGTTTAGACTTCGTCGGCTAATTTTGACTTTAACTTTTATATTACTATTTTTAACAGACCGAGACAGGAAATCCGTTAAAAATTCATAACTTCTTCATCCGACGTCCGTTTTCGTCAGACTTTTTACCGTTGTGCTACTAATGACGAGACCTTCGATTCTTTTAGGTCGTGTCGGCTAAAAATCACTCGATCTAAAATTCGAGTTCTTAGCTGTCTACTGCTAAGCTGAAACTTAGAAAAATCATAACTTCCTCATACGAAGTCAGATTTGGGCGTTCTTTTTATCGAACTTCTCGGTTTAACGAATACTACGAGTTTCGTTTAGATTACTAAGGCTAAAAAGTAGTTTATAAAAAACTAACTTTTTACGACATTCGGCACCGTGCCGGTTTGTCACGAAACTTCGACAGGTCATAACTTCTTCGTTATAACTCGGATTTCGGCATTCTTTATATATCCGGAAACCTTGAGACATATACTAAAACTTGGTTAAGATTAATCCTTCTAAATAATCTTCCATCAAAAAGTCGTTTTTGATGCTTATCGTCTCTAAATTGACTAGCCCGGATTAACGGGCGCTACACGTAACTTCATATTCTTGCTAAGATTATATGTTATAAAAAGAAATGTATGACTTTGAAGAACTATTCATTGGATTTTGCAAATGAACAATTATAAACTCGCACTATAAGTAGAAGAGAAGGATTTTGACACGAGTAGAGTTGATAAATCACAAATCTCGCCACTACACCAAAGGGGATTATTTTTCTTTTCTCTATTCTATTTTCACATTTATATACAACAAGGTCGTTGCATAGTTTAAATGTGGGGTAGGAGTTACAAGATTGATAAAATAAGAGATTGATTATAATAGTTAAAATTTAAAATTTTATGATAATCAACTTATGATAGATAATGTGAAACAAACTGGAAAGATATATTTAATAAATATGTTATAGTATATCTGTGACTTTTTAACTTTAGTGAAATATTAAAACAAAAATGTAAACTTGTCTGATATGAAGAATATTATATTTTTTACATAGTTTACTAAATTGTACCCCCACCTAGAAACATTATTCAATCAATAAGGGTTGATGCCAAGTTCCAAATGGATTAGAAAGGAAGGAAATAAAATTACAATAATGTGAAATGTGGAAATATTAAAATTTTCTAGTTGAGCTCTAGAGAAGGAGTGAATCTGTGATCTTTGGAATGAACAAATGTCACACCCCAAAACCAGGAATGGCGGAAACGTTCTGGGACGGAGGACATCATGTACAGTATCATAACAATGCAAAGTAGTAAATAAGCAACAACATCATCCATTGCATTAATAGTATAATTTCATACATGTGTGTTCTTTCATTGTAATAAGACACCAAAAGTGAATCAAAATAAAAGACGAGTCTTGAACATGCTCCGTCTTCTCAAAACCTGGTCGACTGTACCTGTCTACTGATGACCTGAGAATACAAGTTATTTTGAAAGAGTTGATCAACATTTAAGCTGGTGAGTTCATAAGTATTTAGTGTCAATGTTTGTATAAGTTTTATGGAAATGTTTTGTAAATGTTCAATGTAAATGTTTGTATATGTTTGAAAACTCCTAGAAAATCCTATATTTTCTACTTGTATAAAAAGTACTCTTCTACCAAGACCCGACTGTTTTGTATGTTTGTTTCTTTGTAAAAGTGGAAGCTTTTCCCAAATATGACTATCATTACCAAAATATAGTTTTATATTACCCTTTATGTGAGAAGATCACAATTTGAATATAATGGGAAAATGTATGTGTACTGCAGTATTATTTGTATTAACTACTGAAGTAATAACTACCTTAAACCAAAAAGGCTTATATACGGTAAAATGTGATGCGGTTGTTACCATACTAAACCGACTATAACACGACGATGAAAGACGTCGGAAGAAATGACATTTGGCACCCGTAGACTTGCAAGTCCCACTGTAGCGAACATCAAGGTGTAGGATAGTCAATCCAGTATAGATCTATACGCAAACTCACGCTCTCCATCCAGGAGATTCTGGTTACAAAACGTGACATAACGAAATGGTCGATGTGTCATGAAGTAGTATCTCACATTATGTTATCTCTGAATCTTGTTATGATATACTTGTTATAGTAATAGTATTCTATGTATAGTATTCTCGGTATAGTATCCTTTGTATAGTATTCTCTGTATAGTATCCTTTGTATAGTATTCTCTGTTATAGTATTCTCTGTCTAGTATTCTTTGTTATAGTATTCTCTGTTATAGTATTTGTATATGGTAGTATTCTCCTAAACTATACCTATTATAGTTTACTAGTAATTTCTGTAGTTTGAATGAATGGAGGTATGCCTTTGCTACCCAAAGGTACTGAACTGATTAAAAGTGTTTTTATATCTACATATGTATACATAATATATAACTGATATTTAAACGACATTCGGACAAATAACCGATACTCTCAGGCCACATCCAAATAAGGAAAAGGAAATAAAGCGAGTTATCAGTCCTAAGTCCTTTAAACATTACTTATATAACTATACCTATATAGACATGCATTTGACAATATATAAGTTTAAAAAGAAGTTTTGTAAAACATTTGAAGAGTTTAATAATAAATATTGATGACTTGATGTCAATTTATAAAACGATTTAAAAGCAGTTTGATTGATAATACAGTTTAAAAGTATAAGAAATCCTTTGTTTGAAACATAGTTATAAATCACATGTGATTGATTATATAACTAACATGTTTTCTACTTGTATTCCCCCCCATAAAAGCATTTAAAATCATTTAAAAGATAGATTAAGGGGTATGAACTCACCTGAAGTGAGTGATGCGAATGTAAGATCGGTAAAGGATGCTAAGTGTCAAGTGAAGACTTGAGCACACACGAATCCTATTTAACATATAATGACACATATATGCTTACAATTAGTGATTAAACAAAAGCAAGTATAGACACCCTAGAACATGGAAAACACTTTGATTCAAGTGTTATAAGTACAAAAGGGTTGCATCTAAGGGGTGTATGGCCTTACTTTGGGGTTTACGGCCAATATTGGTGTATCACATGAGTTTACGGCCCATGGTAATTTCCCCATGAGTTTACGGCCGTAAACTCATGGTATTTTGTACCAAGTTGTTGTGTGAGGTCTTATAAGTCACAATGAAGTGTTCTATGATCAAGACTAAGCCTTAGGAAGGAATGGAAGCACATATGCACTACTAACTAGTGTTTACGGCCCAAGGTGATTGCCTTGGCCGTAAATGTTGGATTAGATGTCTAAGCCCATAACTATTATTGGTATGTACTTGAACCGAGAGTAGCATGGTCCAGTTGGGTTGCATATCATCAGGACAATTTGTTAGGATGGACTTTTGAGAGAAGGTTATTTATGGTTTATTAATATATTATAAGTTATAATATATTAATATGAAATCATATGTTTTAATTAGTATCGATCAAGAATTAATTTGGAATTAATTTAGTGATCAAAAGAGACTAATTATATCTATGGTGACTAATTATGATAATTAGTTATATTTATATGTGTTGGGCTTATGATCCATGTTGGACCAAGTTTATGTATGGATACATAAAGAGTTGGGCCACATGAACCATGGATCATAAAACCCATGGGTATGGATTATGGGTTATACCCATGACCCTCGGAATCCTACATATAAATAGGTTACTCCATAGCCAAAATCACCACTTCTTTTCTTAGAGAAATATGGAGGTGTTTTGGTGCATGGAATTCTCTCTCAAGAGCCACCTTTGTCCTAGGTGTGTTGTGATTCCATTTGAGGCATTTCATATTATTGGTGCTAAGCTCTTAAGGCCAAATACATCAAGACTTCAAGCCACATAAAAGGTATGTTTCCCTAATTAGTATATTATATGGTTTATGTCAAATGCATGCTAGTTATAGGTTTAATGCCTTGGAAACCATTTGCATGTATAATAGAGAAAACATAGATCCAAGGTATTTAGGGTTGTATGTGCACCATAGGATGTTGTAGTATACTAAAACCCAATAGTGGTATCAGAGCCATGGGTTGTTTTCTATTATATTTGATGCAAATGTATTTTTTTTCAAGTTGAAGGGAAAAAAAAAGAAAAAAAAACATGAAGTTTGTCAAATTTTATGATAATTACTTGATTTTATGAAAAACTAATTATTTATAAAATTTGAGTCACTTTACTACAAGAGTTGAATTAGGTCAATTTATTAAAAGATAGAATGATATGATTATTTTATTTGTTTTAAAAGTTTGATCTAAATGGTTTTAAGGAGTTACAAATTTTGTCATAAAATTTTGGAACTCAAAAGTTTTTTTTAAAGTTATGATCTTAAGAGTTTTGAAACTTCCATAAGTTATGGATGTGAAATGTCTCATTTATTAACTCTTTAGGTTATGAATTCCAAGAGTCTTCAAAGGATAATTGTCAAAGTTTCAAGATTTGTATTAGTTTATATGATTATCTAATTTCTTGAAAATTGTTGATGTGAATTATCTTTACTTATGAGTTTAATGTAGATCATAGAAAAAATATTTGATTATTGTGTTAATTGGAATATTTGATCTTAATGGTTTTTATGAACTCCATAACTTGTCCTCAAGTTATGGAAAGTGAAGAGTTTTTCTTTTTAAAGTGTCATTAAGTCTCATAGGTTATGAAAATAGAAGAGTCACTATTTTTAATGTCACCATTAAATGATTTAATGTCTTCCATAACTTGTCCTCAAGTTATGGAACTTGAATTTTTTTTTCATTAAACCTTAATTAAACTCATAAGTTATGAAAAACCAAGAGTTTTGAAAGGTTTCAAAACTTGTCCTCAAGTTTTGGAATTTGTAAAGTTACCCCCATGTATACTTTAATTCCAAACTAGACCTTAGAATTTTAAAAGTTTAAAATTCAACCCTTATACTATTATTATAATTTTAATTATATAGATATGTATAAGATAAAGTCGTCTTACCATTAGTAGGCCTCATTCACGAAGCCGGTCTATAAGGGGGGTATAAGGTTACTGCCTATAAAATGGCAGTTTAATGGGTGTCCACTCTCACTCACCGCTTCCTTGACCGGTGGAGGGTCGTTAGCCGAACAGGTAGGACAAGGACTATAATTCTCCCTTCATTATAAGTATAATGATAAATACTAAGTAACTAAACACTTATAAATTCCCAATCTTAGTTACTTAGGAAAATGTGAATAAGGTGCTAATCCATGAAATTACACTTTGCACTTTGTTTAAGCTATTAGTGGAGCGTGTGTGGTTAACCGGCACACTAACCTGGACTTAACAAGGTAGGCAAAGGGTAACTTAATGTTTATCATAGTATCGTTGGAGCGTGTGTGGTTAACCGGCACATCGATTGAGGGGTAAATATTAAGGGTACCAAGTATATTTGCATGGTTACTTCACACCTTGTTTTGTGATCCTCGGCATCCCAGTCACAAAACCTGAAGGGCACACTCGAGATTGAAACATGCCATTGAAAAGTTCAATGAATATCAAAAGAATCTAGGAGTTTCAAAACCAATTAAAACCTAATAATACATTTCGTTTATCTTGGTGGAAATTGGTGAATCGTCATTCGCCTACCTTCAAATATTTTATAGCTTGGATTACGTCATCCCTCTTCCAAGTTATAAAATAGTTTGTTGGGTCATAGCCTTAATATATCATATTGGGTGTTATATTAAGGACTTAAATCAACTTTACGTGAATTTCTCCCATTGTTGATGTCTGGTTTAGACAACAATGATCTTCCCAAACCAAGCTTTCCTAATGAATATGACTTCCCGAGTTTAGCTCATGGAAGTCATACTTCTCTTCCTCCACCTCCTCCAATTATTCTCCCTAACCCATAAGTTCAAGGTCACTCAAGCCCTCATGGCAAGCAAGGTCTATGTGTGATCACATCGTAGAGATGAAGTCACATATTGACAAGCCGGGAGAGTTGGGTGTCAAAGTCTTGAGAAAGTTGGATGTTCAATCACTTTCTAAGTCACATAGTGAGTTCCTTTGGGACTACTATGAAACAGACTATGACATGAACCTTAATGATCATATCTATTTGTTTGGTGCTGCTGAATCAGCAATGATTTGGAACGATAGTAAAGCAAATTTGATTAGAAGATCAACTTCCCAAACACTTTATGGACAGTGACAATGGTGACACTGGAAATCCAGAAAAAGCATTCTCTTCCCAATGGAAAGGGATTGGCCATAGTCAACCCGGTTGACCAAATGGTAAAGAGAAAGGCTAAGTCTGAGATAGTCCCATTACCACAGGGTCCATATGTTTATTTTGCCAAAGGAAGGGGCGTTGATTGCAAAGCTGCCAAATTTACCTAAGGATGTTAAAGTCAATAAGTTTGACTCTACATCAGGTAGAGCCCATTATCTAACTCTGTTAAGTTCTATTCTGAGATCCTCATTACATGATGTGACTGGGTCACATGTTGATGTTTTAAGAATCAAAGAATAGAGAGAAATCTTAAAGGAAGTATATGCTGATTCTGATCGCGAAGGTAGATTTCGATCGCATCAGAATTTTGAGCAGTTGCTTAAGAAGTTATGATATATTGCTAAGGAATAGATAACAACAATTTTCCATATGGATTGTAAGGATAAGTTTTTCCGCAAAGTTTTAAAATAAAAGAAAATTGTTTAATTTTATTTATTTGAAGTATCCTTACAATGGCATTTGTGGAAAATTGTTGTTTATATGATTCCACTGACAGCAATATTGGAAAATGGATTTGATTCTTTCATTTGTGGTAGTGTCTAAATTTACCAAATCAGGAAACTTCCTCATCACCCAAGTTTCAATTGGACCGAAACTTGGAATCATGCAAGTTGAATAGTATGATGAATGAGAACTTTCAAGCATTGGAAAATCAAGACTAATTACTTGTTCACATGGATGTGTGAGTCAAGTGAAGGACTAAAGGGATCGAGTACACATTCTTGTGCACTGGTCATGTCCATCACAAAGCTTGTTAAGACTATTTGATTTACTAAAGTTTAGTAAATATGGTTATACTAACAAGTTTAAGTATAATTCTGAAACATTGGAAAAGTCTCAATGTATGGCAGAACGAATGGGAAGAATCAAATTAGGCAGAAAGATAAAAGTTTCTCAAATCTGAAAAGATGGGAGAGTACTTTAGTATCATGTTTGTGATCATCTTAATGATTTAGAAATCATATCACAATTAGTCCTCTAAAGGTCATCTTAGTGCATTCTTATGACTAAGAAGAGGAGTCATGAATTGTTGAAATGGTTAGATCAGGAAGATGAGGCATACTTCGTTCCAAAACAATTCTTAGAGTCATACTCCAAGATTGTAACTTGAGTGACATATCTTAAAGAAAGGTTTAAAACACTTGTCAAATTTAAGAGTAAAAGTGTCCTACTCTTGTACATTTGAAATTGGTAAGTTGTGATGTTTTGGATAAAACAAAGACCAACTAAGGCCAATTGTGTGAAGTGTTTGTCTTGATAAAGAATCCGCACTATCTCTTGAATATTTGGCAAGATAGTCTTATATGTCAAGAGGATAGTGGGAGTCTTAAAGATCCTAAAAAGAATTTCAAGAACTAATCAAGAATAAAACCTGAGGTTCTTCACTAGCACACGACTTGAGGTTTATAACCTATCGAGTTGACATATTCTGTGCCCATTCCAGTTAAAGTTGGCTTTGCATAGGAGTTCTGAAAGTTCTCAATTGGTTGCATAACAACTTCGAAGCAATGGCAGGCCTTGTACTGCCAGGTGGCAAGAAGTTAAGATTGCATAAGTTCAGTCCATATGAGTTTGGATTTGTCATTATCCTTGTCTTGTGACTATGGTTTTGACGATTCACATGGATAAGAACACATACACCATAAAATCTAAGGGTTATAAGGTTTCTCTCTGATTCATGAAAATGATGGTGAGGAAACACTTCCACCAAGTAGATTTGAAGCAGATGGCAAAAGGTCTAGACAATTGAGACTATGATTACGGCATCCCTTTTCATAGTTCTGAAATTTTTTAGACACACATGCATGCTATCTAAGGAAAGGTGTATGATTTTGATAAAGTTTTATCAAAGCATCTCGTATCAGAAATCTGAACTTTGGTAAGAAAGTCAATAAAGTATTGATTTCTAGAAGTCCAGCTGATTTCTGAGTACATGTCAAAGCTACTGGGAGCATAAGTGTTATGCTAATAATCATCATGTTAGTGGGAGCATGATAATTATTGTTAGTGTTGCAAGTTAGCAATGTTAATTATAGAAAACAAAAGTTTCAATTCGTGAGGCTGCAGGGATTGAAAAAGTTGTTTTGCTATAATTAAGGGAGAGGATATACTTCATTTCAGTTCTAAAGGCTTAGATTGAGACCTTAATCATCTTTAGTCAAGAATATATATATGAATTTCATTTTGGATTGGTTCAACTTAAGGAAATTCTATATATTGCGTTCTCAAAATTCGATTATGATTACGGCATCCCTCTTCATAGTCAAATTTTGAAAAACATGGCAAATAAAAATATTGTAGCAAAAGACTGGTCTAGAATCATGTCTTTATGTGAGACATCATGAATCGTGTACCATTTGCTTTGGGTACAGGATCGATTGCATGTGCTATAATATTTGTCATTTCTAAATTTTTCCAAATGACCAGAGGCATTAAGAAGGGAAAAGGTCTAGAATTGGATATGACTAAAATGATTAAGCAATTGTCGAGGACAATCTGAGGTTTACCAAAGATTGGTTGCTCAGGGACAGTTGGAAGTATAGTGCTAATTTTGGAAGGACCATATTGACATATTCTGAAAAGAGGCATCTCTTATTCAAAAGTGATAGTCAAAATGAGAATATGGAGTTGTCTCCATAGGTGGAAGTTATCTGTGTAAGATTAGAAAACTTAATGCAAGAAGCATGTCCAAAGCAATGTACTTTGAATATGAAACTTAGTTTCCATGGAGTTGATCTCCATTGGAATACCTTATAATGACTGTTGACAAGTCTTTGTGACTTTGTACATATTCATTACACGAGGGTCAGTGCATATAAGTTTAAAATCTAAACAGATTTCGATAAATGATAGGAATTTGAAATTCTCACATTTTTCGATAAGGATTTGGGAGTGTGAAATTAGAATCGTTGAAATTATGTTCAATTGGTTTATTTCACCAAGTAAGGATTATAGACAAACATAGAGTGCATACTTGGTGTATGGCAAAGCTATTGTTTAAGAAAAACATAGTGTACATGCTCGGAGCATGGGACAACTAGTGTTTTTAATTCAAGTATAAAGTTGATAAAACCGAAACAATGAATAATGAGTAATCAGTATGGTGATAAATAAAAGTGTTTATTTATATTCATAGGGTTTGATACCATATTTGATTCATTTATTCTTGTGTTTCACTTTGCATGTTTTGACTTCCAGAATAACTAAGTCGCTCTTCCTGAATGATTAAGTTATTCAAACCATCCACAGTCGGGCATATGTTGGAAGTAGATATGAATCAAGACTATCATGGGTTGGTTTGCAGAGGTCTAAGTTGGTGGACAAAGTGGTGCTACAACACTCATGAGTGCTCATAAGTTCTGAGTATTGGATTCAACCCACGCTCATTTGAATCACTTCATGGATTTTATCACGAGTGATCATGAGACGATAATATCTTATATTCTTAAAACCTAGAGATATGAGTTGTTACTATGAGTTGGTTATACATTGATTGCATGAAAACGCATTTGGTAACTCGATGTTATAAAACGTGCCTTTGTGTATGATTCAACAAGTAGTAGAACAAGTCATATGAGTCGAAGTTTATCCATTCCTTTTACCTTCGGGATAAAAGCGATATCTGTGGGCCCCTCGATGATTTAGCGATGACACATGTGAGTGCTTGGCCAAGCCAGGACTGATTTGATTTGTTCAATCAGTCAGTCATCATAAATCGAAAATCGGGAAACAACAAATGGACAGAGAGAATGATTATAATCCATGTCTCAGTCCATATGATATCTAGAATGGAGGAATATTTGATCCTTTATCTAATGGACGCGTCATTGATTTGTTCAGAGTTCGACAGCGGCTTTAAGAGCTAGGATTGCTAGTCGGGTTATGAAGTCGTACTTGCAATAATAGTTTTAGACTTATCCAAGTGGGAGACTGTTGGATTAGATGTCTAAGCCCATAACTATTATTGGTATGTACTTGAACCGAGAGTAGCATGGTCCATTTGGGTTGCATATCATCAGGACAATTTGTTAGGATGGACTTTCGAGAGAAGGTTATTTATGGCTTATTAATATATTATAAGTTATAATATATTAATATGAAATCATATGTTTTAATTAGTATCGATCAAGAATTAATTTGGAATTAATTTAGTGATCAAAAGAGACTAATTATATCTATGGTGACTAATTATGATAATTAGTTATATTTATATGTGTTGGGCTTATGATCCATGTTGGACCAAGTTTATGTATGGATACATAAAGAGTTGGGCCACATGAACCATGGATCATAAAACCCATGGGTATGGATTATGGGTTATACCCATGACCCTTGGAATCCTACATATAAATAGGTTACTCCATAGCCAAAATCACCACATCTTTTCTTAGAGAAATATGGAGGTGTTTTGGTGCATGGAATTCTCTCTCAAGAGCCACCTTTGTCCTAGGTGTGTTGTGATTCCATTTGAGGCATTTCATACTATTGGTGCTAAGCTCTTAAGGCCAAATACATCAAGACTTCAAGCCACATAAAAGGTATGTTTCCCTAACTAGTATATTATATGGTTTATGTCAAATGCATGCTAGTTATAGGTTTAATGCCTTGGAAACCATTTGCATGTATAATAGAGAAAACATAGATCCAAGGTATTTAGGGTTGTATGTGCACCATAGGATGTTGTAGTATACTAAAACCCAACAGTAAACACCATTTGTTCTTGATTCTTTTGATGTGTAAGGTCCTATACTCTTCTTGGAAGTATTCTAGACTTGGTTCCAAGGCTTAGGAAGGTGTTGTGGCAACTTTGCACCCAACATTAGGGTTTACGGCCCAAGGAGATTGCCTTGGCCGTAAACACCTTTTGATCTTGTTTTCTTGATGTTTTCTAAGTGTAAACTAAGTGATTTAAGCATATAACAAGCTAAGACAAGAGTACTTACAATGTAGAAGCTTGTTAGGGTGTTTAAGGCTCAAGAACACTAGTGTGTGTTCTTGGTGAAATGAAGAACACTGAAGATCTATCAAAATAGAATGATTTCATGGATGAAATCAATGATCCTTACTAGATAAGGTGATATAACAACAAATCAAAGGATGAAATACTTACATTTTTGGAAGATTGAAATGAAGATCCTTATGATACTTGAGAGAGAAATGGAAGTTCTTGGCTTGAAAATGGAAGTAATGAGGAAAAAGGGTGTAAACTCATGCTTTAGGCATGAGTTCACGGCCACAAGAGAGGTTACGGCCCAAACTCATAAAGTTTGGCCGTAAACACCACATTTTAGGTTTCGGGTTTAGTTTGTTGCACATTGAACTCTAGAGTATACTTCCTATAATTACTTCTTAAAGGTATTTGGCTTTAGAACACTCAAAAAGACTCTAAACAGTGCTAAAAGTTAGCAAAAATAAGTCTGACTTAGATTGAAGTGAATAGTTGTAAAAGATAGAAATTTCGAGTTGTCACATCATCCCCCCGTTAGAGGGAATTTCGTCCCGAAATTAGAGTCTAAGCAAATAAGTAGTTACAAATAACTAAGTAAAAAGATGAGGGTATTTCAGTTTCATTTGATCCTCGCGCTCCCGAGTGAATTCAGGTCCTCGCTTGGCGTTGCAGCGAACCTTCACTAGCGGGATACGGCTTTGCTTCGTTTGCTTGACCTCTCGGTCCATGATCTCCACATGTTCTTCCACGAAGTTGAGGCTCTCGTTGATCTCGATCTCGTCGAGTGGGATTACAAGAGTCTCGTCGGACATACACTTTTTCAAGTTCGAGACGTGGAAAGTAGAATGTACGTTTCTAAGTTCGCGAGGTAAGTTGAGTTTGTAAGCTACAGGACTGATTCTAGCGAGAATCTCGAAAGGCCCTACGTATCTTGGATTTAGCTTTCCACGCTTTCCGAAGCGTATCAAGCCCTTCCAGGGTGAGACTTTCAAAAGGACTCGGTCTCCCACCTGGAATTCCAAGGGTTTCCTTCTTTTGTCCGCGTAGCTTTTCTGTCGGTCTCTAGAGGCTTTCAATCGTTCACGAATCTGAACGATCTTCGCTGTCGTTTCCCGAATGATCACCAGACCTGTGAGAGTGCTGACAGGAACTAACTGTGTGTCGCCCACCTCAGCCCAACACGGAAGGGATCTGCACTTATGACCATAAAGGGCTTCAAATGGAGCAACCTTTATGCTCGTGTGATAACTGTTGTTGTAGGAAAACTCGACAAGGGGTAAATGAGTATCCCGTGCCTTCCCAAAGTCGATTACACAGGCTCACAACATATCTTCCAAGGTTTGAATAGTCCTCTCACTTTGTCCGTCGGTTTGCGGATGGTAGGTTGTACTCATGTCCAGCCTCGTTCCAAGGGAACTTTGTAGCGACTGCCAAAACCTCGAAGTGAATCTACTATCCCTATCAGAGATAATAGATATAGGAACACCATGCAGTTGTACGATCTCCCTAATATATGTTCTTGTGAGCTTTTCCATCTTTTCAGTTTCTTTGATGGGCAGGAAGTGTGCGGACTTGGTCAATCTATCGACGATGACCCAAATGGTATCAAGTCCACCCGTTGTCTTGGGCAACTTGGTTATGAAGTCCATTGTGATCCGCTCACACTTCCATTCTGGTATCTCCGGTTGTTGAAGTAGACCTGATGGTTTCTGGTATTCGACCTTAACCTTGGCGTAAGTAAGGCATTTACTCACGTAGGTAGCAATCTCTGCTTTCATGTTAGGCCACCAGTATAGTTTCTTAGGATCTAGATACATCTTATCCGAACCTGGGTGGACGGAATAACGTGTGTTGTGTGCCTCGGTCATGACCAAGTCTCTGAAACCACTGTGTTTTGGTGTCCAGATCCGATCCATGACATATAAGGCTCTGCCACCCTTGACCTCTTAATTCTTATCCATCCCTCTCAGGGATTCACTCGCCACGTTTTTGGGTTTCAAGGCTTCAAGTTGAGCCTCTTTAATTTGTGTGGACAAGTGTGAATGGATAGTTATAGTCAGAGATTTGACTCTCTGACCAAAGTATTCTTGCCGGGGTGATAACGAATTTCGCATTCGTAGTCATTGAGTAGCTCGACCCACCGTCGTTGTCTCATGTTGACTTCCTTCTGATCGAATATGTGTTGAAGGCTCTTGTGGTCTATGAAGATAGTGCACTTTGTACCATACATGCAGTGTCTCCAGATCTTCAGAGCAAATACCACTGCTCCTAACTTAAGATCGTGTGTTGTATAGTTGACTTCGTGTGTCTTAAGCTGATGGGAGGCATAGGCAATGACCTTTCCTCTTTGCATAAGAACACACCCAAGCCCTTGGTTGGATGCATCGTAATACACAATGAAATCTTCTATCCCTTCTGCGAGGGATAATATCGGTGCGGTGCACAAGGCTTGTTTCAGTGTTTGGAACGCCTTCTCTTGTTTCTCTTCCCAGTCAAAGGCCACTCCTTTCTGGGTCAGTGTAGTAAGCGGTTTCGTGATGCTTGAGAAGTTTTGTATGAACCTGCGATCGTAGCCAGCGAGACCTAGAAATTGACGAATTTCCATAGGTGTCTTCGGTGTTGACCAGTTCTCAATGGCTTTGATTTTGGAAGGGTCCACGTGTATTCCCTTCTCGCTAACAATGTGGCCCAAGAATTCGACTCTTCGAATCCAAAACTCGCACTTAGAGAACTTCGCATAGAGTTCGCTGATCGTAATGTTTCTAAGACTTTCCGTAGATATTGACTATGTTCCTCCTTACTTCGGGAGTAGATAAGTATGTCATCGATGAAGACGATAACAAACTCATCCAAGTAAGGATGGCACACCCTATTCATTAGATCCATGAATACAGCTGGTGTGTTGGTTAATCCGAACGACATTACTACAAACGCGTAGTGTCCATAACGAGTTCGGAAGGCTGTCTTGGGGACATCCTCCTCTAACACTCGTAATTGGTGATACCCGGATCTTAGATCTATCTTCGAGAAGTAGTTTGCTCCTTGAACTTGATCAAATAAGTCGTCAATGCACGGTAGAGGATAACGATTCTTGATGGTAAGTTTGTTCAGCTCTCTGTAGTCGATGCACATACGAAATGATCCGTCTTTCTTCTTTACGAACAAGACCGGTGCTCCCCATGGTGAGAAGCTTGGCCTAATGAATCCCTTTCTGAGAAGTTCGTTAAGCTGACTGGAAAGTTCCTGCATCTCTGCTGGTGCCAGACGATAAGGAGATTTGGCTACTGGGGTAGCCCCTGGAACTAAGTCGATACGGAATTCGACTTGACGTTGTGGTGGTAATCCCGGTAGTTCTTCTGGAAAGATGTCGGGAAAGTCACGTACTTCGGGGATATTCTGAATGTCTTTCACTTCTTGGTTTGTATCGACGATGTGTGCAAGAAATGCATGACATTCCTTTCATAAGCACTTCCGAGCTTGAATACATGAAATGATGCGAAGGTTCGTACTAGATTTGTCGCCGTAGATAACTAGAGTTTCGTTGTTAGGGAAGTTAAGACGAACTGCTTTCTCAAAGCACATGATGTCGGCGCAAAGATGACTTAACCAATCCATGCCGATTATGACGTCAAAACTTTTAATTGAGACCGACATGAGGTCGATTTGGAAAGAATGACTATCTAGAGTTAAAGTACAACCTATGTATATGCAGTTAGTACTCTCCGTTTTCCCGTTTGCCATTTCTATAGTGAATGATTCCTCTAGTGTACGTGGTTTTTGTTTGAGTAAATGAGTAAATTTTTGGTTCACGAAACTTCTCTCCGCTCCACTATCGAATAATATGCATGCATATGAATTATCTAGGAGAAACGTACCAGTAACCACCGTATGATCAACTACGGCTTCTTCATGGCCTATCGCCAGAATTCTTCCCACTCCGCCAGCATTTCCTGCCTTCGGGCAGTCCCTCTTGTAGTGTCCCACCTCGCCACAACCATAGCAAGCCTGGCCCACGCCAGCACCGGGGACTTGGGTAATTGGCTTTGCCGGAGCCTTACAGAAACGGGTTGTGTGCCCTTTCCTGTTACAGTTAGCGCACTGCATTTCCCGGCGGGCACCATTATGATGGAAAGTGCATTTATTGCACTTGGGCAAATTCCCCGTATACGGCTTTCTCGGCGCAGTAGCAGCAGGCACAATCACGGCATGAACAGCCACGACTTGCTGCTTCTTGGCACAGTTCTGCGCTGATTTGCCCTTTTTGTTATCCCAAAACTTCCGCTTGTTGTCGGCGGCTTTGGAGGGTTCTGAGATGGCTAGGGTTGTTGTTGTTGACGGGGTAGGGACCCCGTGATCGATGAGCCGCTGTGCCAATCGCTTGGCACTGTTGAAAGTAGTGGGGTTTGAAGCTAAGACATTCCCCTGAAAATGGAGGCACCAGCCCCCAAATGTACCTCTCAATATTCTTCTCCTCGTTGGGAACCATATTGGGACATAGTGCCACTAGATCGCTAAATCTGGCAGTGTATGCCACTATGTTGGAGCCCTTCATGGTCAGGCTCCAGAGTTCTTGTTCCAGTTTTTGAACCTCCCCCCTCGGGCAGTACTCTTCAATCATCAGCCCTTTAAGAGTTTCCCAGCCCATAACATTAGCCACTATTAAAGTTAGTGACTTAACATGGCTATTCCACCACTTCAGGGCTCTATTATTGAAGGTGCATGCAACAAATTTGACTTTGCTTCCTTCGGTACAGGAACAGATCTCGAAGATCGATTCCGTCTTCTCGAACTATTGCGAAAGAGCAATGATTCCACCGATTCCATTGAAGACTCTAGATTTACAGTTGGTGAAGTCTTTATAAGAGCACTCTCGCGAGCGCACAGTGACATCACTTGGTGTGGAATGAACGACTGTTCCACCTCCACTAGTACCCTGGTTGTTGTGGTATTGTGCCATGGCTGTAGCAACAGCCGTAGCTACCGCAACATTAAGAGCTGCCATATCGAATTGTGGAGGGGTTGGTGGAGGTGGTGTTTGAGTTGGAATAATCGTAGGATTACGACTTGTTGACTTACGAGGAGGCATCTTTCAACTATAAGTTTAAAAGATGAGTATAATGATAAGAATTCAATAGTGAAGTTAATGAATGAGTCCCCTGAACTAAATCGCCATAGTTCAACAACTAGATAAGAGTAGGAGTTCCATAGAGTTCTAGAATTACAAGAATGAAAGTATTTGAACAAAGATTTCTACAAAAGATTAGCTGACTGACAATATCATGAATATTAAGGATGTAATTAGTTTGGGGAAAATTGACCTAAGAGTACGTCTTACATCATATCAGAAGTAGTAAAACTTTGACAGCTTAGAAGTCTAGTTAAAGTACTTGAATGACAGGAATATTTTACCGAAGAGTGCTTCATAGAGCACCGATACGAAAGGCTATTCCTTAAACCAAAAGAAAAGATGAGTCAGACATCTTCTACTGGTGACGGGTATTCCTCGGGCGAACCCTCAGATCTGCCAGTTGACGTACTACATCTTGAAGATGTCGCTCATGAGCTCTCTGACGCACTCGAAGTTCTATGACTTCAGTTCGGGATGCAGCCAGCTGTTGCTGCAGAGCCTCATTGGTTCTCCCAGTCCTTTCCATGGCTTCTTCGAGTTGGCGAATGTGGACCTTGTTAATGCCAGAGTTAGCGTCAATTTCCATGACTCGGTCGATGGCTGCTCTACCTTGCTCATTATTCCGAGCAATCCTGCGGACCATAATGGGCAGGAGTCGGTCAGCTGAGCCTCCTTCGCTGAGATTGTAAAAGCTTCGGTCTCCATTGAAGGGTAATGGTTGACCCTGTTCATCACTCCAAAGATTCAAGTTTGTCGCCCACAAGGGTGTGGGACCTTGAAATGCAGGTCGGGGGTTGAGATTTGGGTTTTGAACTTCTTGAGGTAGGTTGTTGACTTCTGGTTCGGAGTCAGAAGCGTTCGAAAAGCCTTCTGCGAGGTGATCATCCAAAGGGATTGGATGATCATCTTCTGGCTCTTCATCAAGCCATCCAGCATTGCCCTGATTTGGGAAGTACGGGTCTCCGGGGATATGGAATCCAGCCATGTTATCTACGTGAGAAGTAGAGTAAGAAATTTATCTAACATTTCTTAAATAAAGCGATAAACAAATAAAAAGTTTTTATAAGAAAAACTTGCTGCTAATCCTAATAAGTTTGTTCTTTGAATGGATAGTGTCTAAAACACTCCTATAGTATTTTAATTTATGTTTTGTTCTCATGTTCTCATTATAGTAATGTTGGTAAGTTTTTAGACTTGTTGCAACCTCACAACCACCCTTAGGCACATGCTAGTCACTCCTCGGAAAATATAGTTGATCAGGCTATATCATTCCCAGGGTTGACCATATGTCTCTAAGTCTAATTGTTTTGCCCAACAATCGTAATACTTTTGTTATGTTCTAGTACGACATTGTTCTATAGTAAGTATGTAGGTACGTAATTATGTATACTTTTAGTTAAGTATTTTAGTACTTAAAAGTATAAACTCTTGGTCAGAGTATTTTAATCCCTATGTGTTTATAGTTTGTATATCTTTTATGGGTTGATATACTCGATTCACTATAAACAATGCTCTGATACCAATCTGTCACACCCCAAAATCAGGAACGGCAGAAACGTTCTGGGGCGGAGGACGTCATGTACAATATCATAACAATGCAAAGTAGTAAATAAGCAACAACATCATCCATTGCATTAATAGTATAATTTCATACATGTGTGTTCTTTCATTGTAATAAGACACCAAAAGTGAATCAAAATAAAAGACGAGTCTTGAACATGCTCCGTCTTCTCAAAACCTGGTAGACTGTACCTATCTACTGATGACCTGAGAATACAAGTTATTTTGAAAGAGTTGATCAGCATTTAAGCTGGTGAGTTCATAAGTATTTAGTGTCAATGTTTGTATAAGTTTGATGGAAATGTTTTGTAAATGTTCAATGTAAATGTTTGTATATGTTTGAAAACTCCTAGAAAATCCTATATTTTCTACTTGTATAAAAAGTAGTCTTCTACCAAGACCCGACTTTTTTGTATGTTTGTTTCTTTGTAAAAGTGGAAGCTTTTCCCAAATATGACTATCATTACCAAAATATAGTTTTATATTACCCTTTATGTGAGAAGATCGCAATTTGAATATAATAGGAAAATGTATGTGTACTGTAGTATTATTTGTATTAACTACTGAAGTAATAACTACCTTAAACCAAAAAGGCTTATATAAGGTAAAATGTGATGCGGTTGTTACCATACTAAACCGACTATAACACGACGATGAAAGACGTCGGAAGAAATGACATTTGGCACCCATAGACTTGCAAGTCCAACCGTAGCGAACAGCAAGGTGTAGGATAGTCAATCCGGTATAGATCTATACGCAAACTCACGCTCTCCATCCAGGAGATTCTGTTTACAAAACGTGACATAACGAAATGGTCGATGTGTCATGAAGTAGTATCTCACATTATGTTATCTCTGAATCTTGTTATAGTATACTTGTTATAGTAATAGTATTCTATGTATAGTATTCTCGGTATAGTATCCTTTGTATAGTATTCTCTGTATAGTATCCTTTGTATAGTATTCTCTGTTATAGTATTCTCTGTCTAGTATTCTTTGTTATAGTATTCTCTGTTATAGTATTTGTATATGGTAGTATTCTCCTAAACTACACCTATTATAGTTTACTAGTAATTTCTGTAGTTTGAATGAATGGAGGTATGCCTTTGCTACCCAAAGGTACTGAACTGATTAAAAGTGTTTTTATATCTACATATGTATACATATTATATAACTGATATTTAAACGACATTCGGACAAATAACCGATACTCTCAGGCCACATCCAAACAAGGAAAAGGAAATAAAGCGAGTTATCAGTCCTAAGTCCTTTAAACATTACTTATATAACTATACCTATATAGACATGCATTTGACAATATATAAGTTTAAAAAGAAGTTTTGTAAAACATTTGAAGAGTTTAATAATAAATATTGATGACTTGATGTCAATTTATAAAACGATTTAAAAGCAGTTTGATTGATAATACAGTTTAAAAGTATAAGAAATCATTTGTTTGAAACATAGTTATAAATCACATGTGATTGATTATATAACTAACATTTTTTCTACTTGTATTCCCCCCCATAAAAGCATTTAAAATCATTTAAAAGATAGATTAAGGGGTATGAACTCACCTGAAGTGAGTGATGCGAATGTAAGATCGGTAAAGGATGCTAAGTGTCAAGTGAAGACTTGAGCACACACGGATCCTATTTAACATATAATGACACATATATGCTTACAATTAGTGATTAAAAAACTAATTAAGCAAGTATAGACACCCTAGAACATGGAAAACACTTTGATTCAAGTGTTATAAGTACAAAAGGGTTGCATTTAAGGGATGTATGGCCTTACTTTGGAGTTTACGGCCAATATCGGTGTATCACATGAGTTTACGGCCCATGTTAATTTCCCCATGAGTTTACGGCCGTAAACTCATGGTATTTTGTACCAAGTTGTTGTGTGAGGTCTTATAAGTCACAATGAAGTGTTCTATGATCAAGACTAAGCCTTAGGAAGGAATGGAAGCACATATGCACTACTAACTAGTGTTTACGGCCCAAGGTGATTGCCTTGGCCGTAAACACCATTTGTTCTTGATTCTTTTGATGTTTAAGGTCCTATACTCTTCTTGGAAGTATTCTAGACTTGGTTCCAAGGCTTAGGAAGGTGTTATGGCAACTTTGCACCCAACATTAGGGTTTACGGCCCAAGGAGATTGCCTTGGCCGTAAACACCTTTTGATCTTGTTTTCTTGATGTTTTCTAGGCGTAAACTAAGTGATTCAAGCATATAACAAGCTAAGACAAGAGTACTTACAATGTAAAAGCTTGTTAGGGTGTTTAAGGCTCAAGAATACTAGTGTGTGTTCTTAGTGTTCTTGGTGAAATGAAGAACACTGAAGATCTATCAAAATAGAATGATTTAATGGATGAAATCAACGATCCTTACTAGATAAGGTGATATAAAAACAAATCAAAGGATGAAATACTTACATTTTTGGAAGATTGAAATGAAGATCCTTATGATACTTGAGAGAGAAATGGAAGTTATTGGCTTGAAAATGGAAGTAATGAGGAAAAAGGGTGTAAACTCATGCTTAGGCATGAGTTCACAGCCACAAGAGAGTTTACGGCCCAAACTCATAAAGTTTGGCCGTAAATACCACATTTTAGGTTTAGGGTTTAGTTTGTTGCACATTGAACTCTAGAGTATACTTCCTATAATTACTTCTTAAAGGTATTTGGCTTTAGAACACTCAAAAAGACTCTAAACAGTGCTAAAAGTTAGCAGAAATAAGTCTGACTTAGATTGAAGTGAATGGTTGTACAAGATAGAAATTTCGAGTTGTCACAACAAAAGAATTATATGTATCTTGTGTAGAAAATCATGGACTTATTTTAATTGCCTTTGGGAGAAGCAATAACACGTATCTAAAAATCTACCATAGAAAGTCACTAGCTAAAGCTAGTAAATTTGGTACTATATACAATAAAGTTATATCAAGTAAGATATGTACCAAGGAAATATGGAAAGTGACATCACAATAAGAAACATAATTTGGGGATAGTTTTTAAAAGAAAAATATATGGGTGCTTGACAAAAATAACCTTGCGATTAAAAGTCTTTATTCAGGGTATATTCGAAGGGATGTAAAAGTGTGTATTGTTTATAAGTAGTAAACATTTAAGAAGATTGTGAGTATTTAAAGTTCAGAAAGTTATTTAGGATTTGACACAAATATGCACATTGAAATTGAATATACCTGGAAGATTAAAATAAAGGTTTATATTGAAATTGTTGATTTAATAATTATTTGCTCGAGGACTAGCAAAAGCCTATTGTGGGGTATTTTGATATGTCATAAGCTCTACATATTTTAAGGGATATATTTAATACTTCTCCGCACACTTTTATAGATATTTGATACTGAAATGTTAAAAATTATTTTCTGCAGATTATAAGGACTAAATGATAAAATAGAAGACATTTAGAGCATATTCTGGAAGCAATTCGTAGCCTGCAGACTAAGCAAGATTTAATTAATGGCGACTCGAAAATTATAGAATATTTCGAAGACTAAGCATGTTGTTGAAGTTTTGAAGAATTTTCGTTTGCGTTTTGTTTAGTGTCTTTGTTCTTTTTAGTTCTTTAGTTTTGATTATGGGCTAAGTCCATATACATTTGATTAGATGTGGATGATCTATGCTTATGGTTTAATTTATCGAAGGGAATTTGATAGTTATTTAATTTATTGTGTTAATGCTTGACTAAAAATCCATGAGTATTGGTAATGATTTTATCATGTTTATGTAACATAGTGCATGATTTATGATTAAGTTTAGATTATGATCTTGAATCATGTTTAAGCTTGGAAACTGATTCAAAAGTGTAGACAATTATTACTAGTAGAAAGCTCCCTAGGTTAAACATAATAAACTTGGACAATTTGAGAAGTTGTCACTAACCCTGAAATTGATAATACCTGTTAAGTCATTACGTAATATAGACGAATATACTGAGTCTAGGAAAGCTGTCATTGTTGGTAGATAACTTAGAATTATAAGATTAATGATATTAATATTGAGTTAATCAACTTAGAAATCGATGAATATCTATCAAATCTTCTTGCATTTCATATGAATTAACCATATTTATATAGTGATTCGAAAATCTAATCAAATGTATTTTCATTAAATTGACAGTATCTTATTTATTTTAGAATTACTTTGCTTTATTTAAATATTTTATTTAGTACACTTCGATTCTCCTTGAGTTCGATACCCATACTTACTTCAACTAATACTATTTATGATGAGGTATACTGCGTGGTACTATTAGTGAGTTCATTTTGTTAGGATTTATAAATTTAAACTAAATCTTTAGTTTAAATCAAGTTTATTTTATAAGAATATTTGAAGCACATTAGCCAATCACCTGGTTTGTTCCATAACTCATGATTTATGATATCTACACAAATGGATATTTTATGGAAAAATTTTTATCGTTAAAAGCTAATGGGTGTTTTTTATGGAATTTTTTTATATATGTTTAGGACACTGATATATTGTTAGACACTTAACAAAGAACAATGAAGTAACTATAATGTTGTTTATATGTGAATCTATATGGTCATACGGTAAAGAACATGAAAAGAAATACAAATAATAATATTTACACATTATAAATTAATTATTTACCAACTTTAAATAAGTAATAAAATAATATATTTTTTTGGATAAAAGCAAAAAAAAAAATTGAAGGGTAGTCCCAAATATAGTTAGTTTTTACTAGGGTGAACATTTTGAATGTGTAGTTTCTTTTGGAACCAGATCGGATCATGCATCTTTCTCATATTTTTAGAACCATTAACTATCGGATACCCGTTGCAATCTGTCCAATGTTATATTAAATATTAAATATAAATATATTACTAACAACAGAAAGTTTGCATAAAGAAAATGTCGATATATAATTATAATTTAAAGGAACTAACAATATACCATTCTTATAGGTGTAATGTTGCTTTAGTCGGGGTTAATATGGTAATAACAAATAACAATGTTTTGTATTATTAAAATTTAGAAGGCAACAATCCATTAACTTATTTTTCTTATCTACTCTAATAAATAAAAATCTTTTTTCCACATGTCACATTTTCATTGATTTGGCCACATGTCATTTTGTGGTTATTTTCAATTAAATTTTTTCTACATAGCATTTTGCCTTTGTTTGTTTGTTTTTTTTTTTTCATTTTATCAAATTCCACATAATATTTAAATGTAATAATTATAATAAATGTAATAATAAATGTATATCAATTTTATTAATTGACTTTCCTTTTAATTTTAAAATTTGTAAATTAAAACCTCATTAGTTTCCTTTGTTTATTTATCTAAATTATTTGTTTAAATTTAATAAAAAAAAACACATTAATTTTAATAATTCAATATTTTTTTAATCTTTTTATAAATTCAAACTTTTAAATGTTTAGAATTTCATATTTATTTTTTCTTTTAAATGAACCCATGTAATACATGGGTTTTAGACCTAATTTTTATTATATTATTATAAAGCATACGATATTAAGCCATTTTCGTAAGCAATGATAATTTGTTTAAAGGATATAATTTGCCCAAATAGATTTATTTTATATTTAGTAATTGCAAAATATACAAAATCACAAGCATTTATCTATTGTCCTTCACAAAAATCTTTACAGTTTGTTTATACACAAAAAAACCCTTTATATTTGATCACCTTTCACATTAACCCAAATATTAGATTTTTTAAAGAAATTACTGGTTTTGTGACGTTACTTTTGTCTTTTTCGTTTTTAGGTTAACATGAAAACAAAAATATGTGATGTTGTGTCTTGTCTAAGGTAAAACATGAGTAATACACAATTAATCAACAACCATTTATTTAAGCAAAAACAAAGGATGTCGTTTATTTTTTTTCTATGTCAAACTAAAAACAAACAAGATAAATGTCATGATACAAAACAACGGATAACTTCTTAAAAAAATGAATAGTTAGGTAAATCTGTAAGGTAAATGAAAACATAAGAGTTTTTCTGTATATAAACAAAATATAAAAGTTTTTCTGAATGATAGTAGATAAATGATTGAGTTTTTATGCATTTTGTCCTTTATTTTATTGTTTGCAACTCACAATTTATTTTTTCACAACGACTAAAATTTCAAAAATTAGAAAATCAAGACCCAGAATTTGAACGGGCTCCGGCGGTTTCCAGGCCTGTTCCAAAACATTAAGAACAGATGTAACTAGTTCTGGTTCCGTTTTTAAAAATTCACATTTTAGGAAGCGGTACTAGTTTTGCTTCTAAAGAATTTTACGCTTAGGCTGTTAGGTGTGGGCAACACCCATAAGGGCGTTTTTGGGCGTTATGATGGCACAACCACCGCCCCCTTCATCGTTTTTGCGCGTTATAGGGCTGCCCGTTGCTTCCCGTTACTACCACAACCTTTATTTAACGGCGTTTTCTTGTTTTTCTCTAAAAACGCCGGTGGGGGCATTGCCCGCACCTACCAACCTTAGCTTTTACTTGCACTTATCTTTATTAGCATAGCAGTTACCATGTGCTGCCCCTTTTTCCAAGGAAGCTCCTTTGCAGCCGCTTTTCAGCCTTCTAACACCCTTTTCAATCTATAAATTAGCAACCTCTTGTTTCTTTTGTCTGACCAGCTTGCATGATTAAGGATGAGGTGTATTTGTACTTGGACTTTATGCAAACTTTTTTTTTTTTTATTTCCCATCACATGGGGTGATCTTTCAATTTTTCTGCAAAAGAATGTTGAAATAATAAATCATACTTTATCTTAAAATATTATTATAGTGTCTACGATTTATAAGTATGCAATACAACTTGTACTTTTATTCGGAAGAGGATTGGAGTCTTAAAGAATGTGTCAGAACTTACTTTTGGAAAGAGGCTTAGACAAAAAACGTTGCTAGAGATGGCTTTGGTCATCTGATAGATAAACCATCGACATGCATATGCTGGAAGAGGAGACACATGTTCGGGTGGTCATTGAGGTGGATGCAGCGAAGAGATTACAGAAAGGAAAATGTAGCCTGCAATTAACAGCATTTGACATGTTTATAAATAACAGTAAAAATTTCACTGCAGAATTTTCAATAAATTTATGCTCATTACATATGAATTTTTAAATTAGAGATGTAATATAATTTGGGCTTATGACTCGAGTGCTCCATTTTGCTAGGCTAGTCGTCACATGTCCTAAAATTGCTCAAAGGCTATAGGGTATGGGACCGGCATGAGTTGAGCTGGCTCCCCAAACACCACCCCCTCAGCTTGGCATGCCGAGATCGATGACAATACTGGGTATCCTGAAGATGAGAGAGAAAATTGACTTTATATTATTATTATTTTTATTTTTTACTATTTCTCAAAAAAATATCTTATATTACAAAACATAAGGTTTTTTTTTTTTTTTTTTAATAATTTTAAAACCCCTTTCCAAGTAAACTAAATACCAGTAACCTTTTTTATTTTCCATCCCTTACATACCTTCTTCATTCATCCCTCTCAAACATTCAACACTAATTAATCTTTCTCAAAATTCATCTCTCAAAAGTCAAAATGCCTCATCACTAGACCACGATAGAATAGGTGGTTTTGGCCTCGATCTAAATGAGGATCCAAATAGCAACTACTACGTAACTCAATCTTATTTTTGGAACAACATAACATAACGGTTCAACAACGAAATATTATAGGTCAAGGTCGCCACTGAAGTAAAGATAAACTCTTCACCAAATAGAAAATCACAAATAAAGTGGTACTACAATTTTAACAGTGAGAGACTTACTTCAACAAATGGTGAAAATGAAGGAAAAGTTTTAACCATTATTCTTCAAATTTTCCGTTGCAAAAACAACAACCTTTCACGTATATACAGTTTTGGTGAAAATCATTGGGTGCAAAAAATAGTGTCAATATGTCGAATGAATTTATATTATTTTCATGTTTTCATATTTCCTATGTTTTAATTTCAAGTGTATTGTGTTTTATTTAATTTCAGTTTGTTGTCTTTTATTAAATTTCAAATGTACTTGTCTTTTTAATTTTAATGAAAACTTTAGTTTTATATAAATTTTATTCTCTTAAATCATAATCAAAACGAAAAAACAAATGTATCATGACAAACCACTTCCTTAAACGACAAGATGTGGAAGAGTGTTGGGGTATGAAGTGTTGTCCAACTTGAAGCACTTGGGAATGGAATGTAGCAACTTGATACATAGTTGAACCATTTGGAGTAACTTGGAGCATTTGGAGCAACGTGGAGCAACTTCGAGCACTAGGGAGTGAATTGGAGGAACATGTATGCCATTGACATACATGTTGCGTCACTCATCATACATGTTGTGCTATTTATGGAGGACGTTGTGACAAAGTGACAGATGTCGTGCCAAGTGGAAGATGTTGTGCCAAAGTGGACGATGTTGCGCCAAAGTAGAAGATCTTGCACCGTGCTTGAAGGATGTTGCACCATCCTTACACAGGATAGGCCATCATCATATAAGATGAGCCATCTTGGTGTAAGGTGCACCATTGTGGTACCGTAATGATCCACGTATGCTATGCAGTCCTCTAGGATGCTCAAGATTGTTCATGATTGCTCGGAAATTGGTGATGCTCAAAGAATTCATCATGTTGTGCCACTATGATGGATGTTGGACCACTAGTGATCATGATGCTCCACTATGGCTCATGGTGTTCCATCATGTGTTTAGTTGATGCTCGTGAGGTTGAAGGTTCTAGAAGAGTTTACATGACACTCTGTGATAGGTTTGAAATTAGGGCATCCCCTTAAATGGGTTGATTATGGATAGGCCTGACCCATTAGAATTAGGATTTTCCATGTTTGCCTATAAATAAGCTCGTACCACCATCATTGTAAATTGCTAGATTTTTGTGAGAACTTGTTGAGTATTTGAGATATTGAAACTGATTTGGCATATTTGGTTATTTAGGGAAGCCTTTTTAGGGTTAATCATTTTATGATTCCCTACGGTGCCTTTATAGTATAAGTTCTTAATCGAGCTCTTCTAAGGCATTGGTTTTATATTAGACATTTATTTTATATTTATAGTATATATTTATTGTTCCCTATAAATAATCATTAGGTTTACTTTTGGTGTAAGCTTTTTATCAGATTAGGGTTTTTCTCTGTACGTTCATGAGATAATCAATATACACAAAAAACCTTTATCAGATTACTTGCATACTATGGTGATTGATTCTGATTGTTCTTGATATTCCGCATTCGTCATTTCGGACTTATTCCCAACAAGTGGTATCAGAGCGGGTTCTTGTAGATCTCAGCGATTTTTGCAAGAATCGATCTTGTTTATGACGATATTTTATCATGAATCTCACCTTGTTCTTCAAGTTTTGTAAGTTTTCTGAAAAGAAAAAGTCTTTACCTCGTTTTTATTGAAAAATCTTGTTCAGATCTGTTATCTTCTACTCATTATTTCATCTGATTTGTTCTTGAATCGTGTTCTGGAAGAGAGTTAGAAGAAAATTTTCGTGTTTATTTGAATTTTCGTGTTCAGATCTGTTTTCTCTCACTAAAAACCCTTTCAGATCCGTTTTTCTCTCTCTAGACTCTTTATCAGATCTATTTTCTCTCTCTTCAAGTTCTATCATTTGTTGAAGATCTAATGGATCTTTTATTCTGTAACTCCATTTTAAAACTTGGATTAAAGGTCACTAAACCAATCTATGATGTAAACAAATCAACTTTGTTTCATGTTCTTGGTGATTCTACGTTGAGGAATGTTACTGAGTTATATAATTCTTTTGTTGATAAGAAAATAAATGAATACTCACGGGTAAATGAACGTGAATTGCAAAAGAATGAGAGAATAGTAGAACAATTTCGTATTATCTATGAACATTTAGATCGAGAAAATAAACAAATGTTGAAGATGAAAAGGGATGAAAAAGAAAAAGAAGAAGTTCATGTTGTTCTTCAAGTTTCTGAAGAAAAAGTGACTCCAGATGTTCTTGTTGAGGGGGATTCAAGTGGTTCATGTTTTTCAGAAGAGTTATATTCCGAACCAGGTACTTCAGAAGATGAATCTCAAAGAAATTCATCTGAAATCGTGAAAGTGAAGACATTCTGTTTTATTAGAACTCAAACAGATGATTCTTTATGTTCTGATGATATCTTTGAAGGAATGATTCTTTACAGAAAGGCAATTCTTCAAGAAATTCAGATTTACCAAACTCCAAAAGTTTGTGTGTCAAAGTCTTCAAATGTTCAGATTCAGAAAGAAGAAAAAGATGTTCAGATCCGAGATTTGTTTCTGAAGCCTAGAAATAAGAAAAGGAGGAAGAAGAGAAAGAACAAGAGTAAAACAAAGAAGGTTTGGATGCTCAAGGTACAAGTGCCCAATGTTTGTGAAAAAGTTGAAAAAGCTGAAGTCAATAATGTTCAAAGAAAATTTTATTCAGGTGAATATGTTAAGAGTTGGAGAAAAGAGAAAATAGTGTTCGGTTGGGTTAATGAATTTTTTGGAAATTTTTGTTTTCCAACTAAGAAGAGGGTATTATTTTCAGAGGATGATAGATATTCTTCAAATAAATGGGTTTGCAAGAAACGAACTTCAATGTTGAATCTTAAATGGGTACCAAAAGTCCCATAAAAGTTTTGTCCTTTATTAAAAGAAAAAAAATGGGGACAAAAGTTGGTGAAAAATTAGTCAAAGATATGATATTGTGTTGAAGGAATCAAATTTATTGATTTTTTAAGTGTTGGAATTGTTAAAAGGCTGAAAAAGTAGAAAAAGGGGTAATTTTCTGACATATTGCAGTGAACAGTGGGTGCAAGCTGTCATATGTACTTTTGACAGGGGCTAGATTCGGAACTATTGGAAATGAGGATTACATTCGCTTTCGGTGTGAAGGGCATAATCTGCCATTTCTTCCTTTCATGGAGGGTGTTTTTCGAGCATTTGGCTGTCTCATCATATCTTATTATTGTGTTCGTTCTTTGAAAATGGGTTAAACAACCTAAAGCTAAACTAAACATCACGAAACGAACCTATCGCCCACAAGCGAATCTCAAAGAAAAAATCACAATCACATTCGCAGGTTAATGCTTAAGAACAACCAAAGGCGAACTCATCATCAAGAAACGAACTCAGGTCAAGAAGCGAAAGTCTCGTTCTTTGCAGTGGAATTGTCAAACAAGAAGCGAAATTGAAGAAGCGCACTTGCAAAAATTGGAACAGAAATAGAACGAACGTTCGGTTTATTTCGCTTTGGGTATGAATTTGAAGCGAACCTGAGATTCGCTTTCGGTCCTGATTAGCATTCGGTTCCTGATTAGCATTCGGTCCTTAATTAGCTTTCGGTCCTGATTAGCTTTCGGTCCTGATTAGCTTTCGGTTCCTTATTAGCTTTCGGTCCTTAATTAGCTTTCGGTCCTTAATCTGCGTTCGGTCCTTGATTGCTTTCGGTCCTTGATTGATTGATTCAGAGCGAGAGGTCATGGATTCACGGCTACCTTGATTCACTCCATTGAACTTCAAGTGAAAATCTCACAGTCATTGTTATGCAAATGAAACTGGGATTATAGATTCGCAACGAACCTCACAATCAATATGTGAAGTTCGTCTCTCGCCACAAGACACCAAAACAAACAAAATTGGAATCGGCACTGTAATTTCTAAATTTGGAGCGAACTGTAGACTTGTCATTGGAAGTTTATTTGTTCGATTCAGGAACGAACGATTTGGTAATCGTTGTCCCAGTTGAACAAAATTGAAATCATCACTATCAGAAACGAGAATCGGAGTTTATCTGTAAAAGAAGGTTCGTACACGAATGGAACTTCAGAATCGATGCGTTGATTTCTTATTTAGAATTGATTTCAAGTTTGCATCCATTTTGACTTTTCAAAGTCAAAGAACGCGTTCTCTCCTGATTAAATGAAGAAGACGCTTCAAGTTACAACTTCAGTCCTCGCATGTTCCCAAGCTTTACAGTTTTAACTCTTTTTGAACGTTGTTATTTCCTTCAGCGTTAAAATGAAGAAAATGGGATATATTTTCATCTTCAGCCCCTGACTTTCAGAACTGCACAGATTTAACCCCATATCCGAAATTCTTTTCAAAACTTTTGGATTGTTTTTCCGGTTTTAATTTTGAAGATTGGGTTTATCGTAAAGGAATTTGTTTCATCATATCTGACGGGTTTTGAAGATTGTTGGTGATTCTTCTTAACTTTCCGGATTCTCTCCATGGCATTTGTTGAAGATTCAAGGGGGAGTGATGATTATTCAAGGGGGAGTTCGGTTTCGGATGTGCCTGTTGTCAGAGAGTTCCCAGATGTGTTTCCGAAGGAATTACCCGATGTACCTCCTGCAAGACAGGTCGAGTTCAGGATTGATTTGGTTCTTGGTGTGGCCCTAATTGCTAAGGCGTCGTACCATTTAGCACCACCTGCGATGCAGTAATTGTCTTCTTAGTTTTAGGAGCTGTTGGGCAAGAAATTTATCATACCGAGCAGTTCGCCTTGGTGAGTGTCGATTTTGTTAGTAAAGAAGAAGGATGTTTAACATCGGATGTGCATTGATTACCGGGAGCTGAACAAGTTGACGATGAAGAACTGTTATCCACTTCCATGGATTGATGAGCTCTTCTATCAGTTGCAGGGTGCATCTTGGTTCTCCAAGAACGAGGGGTATCATTAGATGAGAGTTAGGGAGGAGGATGTAGAAGACAACATTCCGAACTCGTTATGGTCAAGAATTGGGAGGCACCAAAAACGCCAAATGAAGTGCGCTAATTCCTATGCCTTGCGGTTTACTACTGGAGATTCATTGAAATTTTTTCAAGTATCGCAAATCCTCTGACTATTCTGACACAAAAAGACAGGAAATTTGAAAGGGAAGACAAACGGGAAACTGCATTCCAAAAAAATTAAAGCAAATGTTGTGTAGCGCTCCAATCCTATCCTTGCCCGAGGGAATATAGGATTTTGTTGTTTACTGCGATGCATCAATCCAAGGACTGGGGTGTATATTAATACAGAGAGACAAGATAATCGCCTACGTCTCTCGGCAACTCAAGACCCATGAAAACAACGACACGACTCATGATCTCGAGTTAGGAGCAATAGTTTTTGCATTAAAGATATGGACACGTTATTTATACGACATGAAGTGTATTATTTACACTGATCATAAGAGCCTTCAACATATCTTTGACAAAAAAGAATTAAATATGAGATAATGAAGGTGGATTGAGTTACTAAATGATTATAAATGCGAGATTCGATACCACATAGGCAAGGCCAACATTGTCGCAGACGCATTAAGTCGTAAGGAAAATCTAAAACATCGTCGAGTGTGAGATTTGACTATGTCGATCCATTTAAACCTTTCCACCCAGATTCAATTAGCTCAGCAAGAAGCCTTGAAAGAAGAAAACCTTGCAGAAGAATGATTAAGAGGGATGGAGAGATAACTTGAACTAACAAAATATGGAACTCGACATTTCATGGGCAGAATTTGGACACCAAAGATTGGCGACATCCGAAGTGTAGTCATGGATGAAGCTCATAAAACAAAGTACTATGTCCATCCAGGATCATACAAGATGTATCCAGATTTGAAGAAGTTGTATTGGTGGCCTAACATGAAAGCCTAGATTGCCACGTGTGTGGGCAAGTGGTTAACATGTTCTAAAGTGAAAGCGGGACATCAGAAGCCATCAGGATTACTCCAACAACCAGAAATTCTTGAGTGGAAATGGGAGAAAATCGCAATAGACTTTATTATGAAACTACCTAAGACGCATGGCAGTTACGACACTATTTGGGTAGTGGTCGACAAATTGACAAAGTCGGCCCACTTCCTACTAATCAAGGAGACTGAAAAAATGGAGAAATTGAAAAGAAATTATCTCAAGGAAATTGCCTGGCTTCATGGGGTAGTCACTTCTATCATCTCAGACAGAGACAACAGATTCACATCGAGATTTTGGCTGTCATTGCAAAAATCTTTGTGAACCCGATTGGATATGAGCACCGCTTACCATCCACAAACTGATGGACAAAGCGAAATAACGATCCAAACCTTAGAGGATATGTTAAGGTCTTTTGTGATTGATTTTGGCAGTGCTTGGGATACTCATTTTTCGTTCATTGAATTCTCCTATAATAACAGCTATCGTACCACTATAAAGGCAGCACCGTTTGAGGCTCTATATGGGTGAAAATTTAGATCACCGTTGTGTTGGGCGGAAGTTAGAGATACAAAATTGGCCAGAGAACGTGAAAACGATACATTACGCATGGGACCGGAAATAATACACGAGACTACAAAGAAGATAGTTCAAATCAAAGAAATACTCAAAGGTGTCCGTGATTGCTAGAAGAGTTATGCAGATGTAAGACGAAAACCATTAGAATTTCAAGTGAGAGATAGAGTCATGTCGAAGGTCTCTCCATGGAAGGGTATGATGCGTTTTGGAAAAAGGGGAAAATTAAACTCACATATATAGGACCCTTTGAAATTCTTAACCGAATCGGCCCTGTGGCGTATCGAATAAAATTACCCCAGGATCAGAGAAATGTAGACAACGTATTTTATGTTTCAAGTTTGAAAAAGTGTTTGGCCGACGACACTGTTGTTGTACCACTTGACGAGATTTAACTTAACAATAAACTCTACTTCGTCGCAGAATTAGTAGAAATCATGGACCGAGAGGTTAAACGCTTAATAGAAAGTCGCATCCATATCGTTAAAGTACGCTGGAACACAAGAAGGGGACCCAAATTTACCTGGGAGCGTGAAGAACAAATGAGACAGAAATACCCCCAATTGTTTAAATGACATCCCGGTTTCAGATCGAATTTCATGACAAAATTCTTTTAACGGGGGGAGAATGTAACAACTGTCAAATTTCGGTTAAAACAACATCTATCAATCCCCGTGAATGTTGAAAATACTACATCAAACGATTAAAATCATAACGTTAATTTGAAAGCTTTGACGAAACAAAGGATAGTTATATTGTTAATTCTTGTACGCAAATATATATATATATATATATATATATATATATATATATATATATATATATATATATATATATATATATATATATATATATATATATATGTAACACCCCGGTTTTCAGGTATTCCCAAATTCATCCATTGGTTTTAAATTATGTTATTTTTGGTCCTTGGATTGGAAGGATGTAGCCCTATGAAGACCTAGTCGCAAAATGGTAATTTTGGGGCAGGTGGTGTACGCTAAGCGTACATGTGAGTATGCTAAGCATACTAGGGCACGCCGTAGTACGCTGGGCATACACATATTTGGTCGGTGGCTGAGGCTTCACTGCTTTGTGCGTAAGCTAACAGGCCGAAGCATTCCAACCCGATGGTTGAGGGCCTAGGGTATTCCATCCCGAGGATGATTGGACCCATAGTATCTTGGCATTCTAACCCGATGGTTGAGGGGCATGGGGTATTCCAACCTAATGGTTGATTGGACCCATAGTATGTTGGCATTCCAACCCGATGGTTTAGGGGCATGGGGTATTCCAACCCCATGGTTGATTGGACCCATAGTATGTTGTTATTGTATATGTGTTATTTGTTGTGTTGGTACTTTGGGGGAACTCACTAAGCTTTGGTCTTACAATTTTGGGTTATGTTTCAGGTACTTCAGAGGATCGAGGGAAGGAAAAGTCTTGATTGTGCACTTCCTTATGTTTTGTTTTGTTTTTTTGGGAAAACTCTGAGTTTAAACATATTTTGAAAACTACAATGTAAAAAATTATGATTTTTGGTTGGTTTGAAAAAGTTTAAATTTTTATGAAATTTTATGGATGTTACAAATTGGTATCAGAGCCTTGGTTTGAGTTAATTAGAAGAACACTCGTGTGAATCCAGTCTCAAACTAAGGAAAAATATTTTCAAATAGTTTTCAAAATGGTCGAGGAGGAAACAAGGTGTACGATCAGCCGGAGCCAGTAAGTAGACCTCAAAATACCACACTGTTATTGATACCGTTATTTGTTAGAACAACATTCCAGTGATAGGATAGGGATCTTCAGGAATTACATGATAGAGTTGCCTGATTATATGATGCATGATAGCCTAGGACCTTTCTTTTTATGGAATTGACATCATTACTATAGTTGCTTAATGTATGCATCATGGTCATGCATAACTAAGATCCTATAGCCTGAGAATGTTTGGTTTGGTCTTATTTCATGTTCTTGTTTGATGAAGGGCTTAAGGTAGGATCAGTTATTCAAAGGTCTATAGGGATCCAACATTATGTATGCCTAGCATACACGAGCGCTGCAGGGTTGGTGGAATTTTCATGGATGAGTTGTGTGGGGTCAGCCGGCCAGTTTCGAGATGTTTGGTTTTTCCTCTAGGGAGTGAGGATTAAGTGCATGTTTATGCTAGTAGGTATTCTTAAGGTTGTTGTGATGATCCTCTAAGACAAATAGGGGTAGGTTTGGAAGGTAGTATGGGACCGTACTACTGAAAGCACATGACCCATACGCGTATCATGGAAGTCACAACCCCTAGGGCTTTGTTGGGAGTTGGTTTCCTGTTATGATATGTGTGTTATCTGATATCCTCCTGATTTATTTTTAATATGGTGACTACGTGTCGAGTTGAGGATGGGTCCAGTTTGGGATCAGGAGCTGGCCGTCAGGGTGAGTCAGCTGCATTGGATGACAGGATCAGGGAGATCCTGAAAGAGGAGGTTGTTGCTCGTTTCCAAACTTAGTTGCCAGAGATGTTTGGGTCTATCAAGACCGCCATGTTTGAGTACTTTGATGAGCGCTATGATGCTTTTTCTGAGACTACTGTTGTTGCAGCCACTGCAGCCGTTGCGGCTGCATGGATTGGATCGGGTCGCGTTTTTCAGTATCGGGAATTCGACAATACGAAGCCCCCGGATTTCGGTGGGGTGTAGGATCCAATCATCTCCATGAGGTGGCTATCTGATTTGGAGGGGTGTTTCTTCACTTGATCTTGTCCAGCTGACCAGAAGGTCAGGTGTGCTCTGAACCTTCTTAGGACCGGAGCGAAGGATTGGTGGAGGCTTGCTAATAGTTCATATTCTACTGAGCAGAGAGCTGCTGTATCTTGGGAGCATTTCTGTGAGATGTTCCGCTCCCGATATGTGCCGTTGGTGGAGTGTGAGAGGTTGGACCAGGAGTACCTGGATTTGAGGTATGTTCTGAGATGGTGATGAAGATCACCAAGATGTTCACGGAGAGGGATATGTTTTTCCCTAAGTTTGCTGCATCTGATCAGAATCAAATGACCCGTTACTTGAGCATGATCAAGACAGAGATTAGACAGTTTGTTTCCACCCAACACTATGGTACCTTTTTGGAGATGCAAGAGGACGCCAGGCGGCGTGAGATTAAGATTGATCTGCACATGAGGGAGTTGAGACCGGCCCCGGCGCAGTCATAGCCTGCATCGAAGCGATTTAGGGCCGCTGATTGTAGGTCGGGGTGTCAGAGAGGCCGCACTTATAGGAAGTGTTGTAAGGTGCATGATGGAGCTTGTCGATCTTCTTTGGGATGCCACAAATATCACAAGCAAGGCCATATTAGATTGAGATTGATATGCACATGAGGGAGCTGAGACCGGCCCCAACGCAGTCGTAGCCTGCATCGAAGCGATTTAGGGCCGCTGATTCTAGGTCGGGGTGTCATAGAGGCCGCACTTATGGGAAGTGCTGTAAGGTGCATGATGGAGCTTGTCGATCTTCTTTGGGATGCCACAAATATGGCAAGTAAGGCCACATCGCGAGGGACTGTCGGCAACAGACTCCACCTTCTGGCGTCAGACTTTGTTACCATTGTGATTAGGTGGCCATATGAAGGCTCAGTGTCCCTTGCTTGTTATTAGGCCAGCACTGAATACTTTGAGGATCACAGATAGGAGTCAGGGCGGGGCAGAGCCCCTGAGGGCTCGAGGTCACACTTTCCAACTCACTGTGTAACGCCCGCAGGTTCGGGCTAGTCAATTTAGAGATAATAAGCATCAAAAATAAGTTTTTGATGGAAGATTATTTAGAAGGAATAATCTTAACCAAGTGGTAGTATATGTTACAAGGGTTCCGTACATATAAAGAACGCCGAAATCCGAGTTATAACGAAGAAGTTATGGCCTGTCGAAGTTTTACGGCAAAACCGACACGGCACCGGGAGACGTAAATAGTGAATTTACGATAGAAGACTTTTTAGCCTTAGTGATCTAAAAAAAATTTGTAGTAGACGTTAAACCGAGAACACACAAAAAAAGAACGCCCAAATCTGACTTCGTATGAGGAAGTTATCAATTTTCTAAGATTTGGCATAACAGTGCACGACCCGAAACTCGAATTTTAGTTTGAGCGGTTTTTGGCCTACGCTACCTAAATGAGAGTTGAAAATCTCATTAATAGGAACTGAACGATAAAAAGACAGACGAAAACGGAGTCCGTATGAAGGAGTTACGAATTCTTCGCGTTCATTTAACAGTCTAATCTCCTCCTACTCTTAAATTTAAGATCAGTCGAGAATTAGCCGATAGAGTCTAAATGAAAGTTGTAGATCTTGTTTTTTACCTACGCGTGGATATAAATAAAGTCGAAAACGGAGCTCGTATGTGAGAGTTATGATTTTTCTAAGTCGGGAGGGTGTTGTGCGAGTTTGGGTGACGTGGCGCGATCACAGCCGTTGCTTTCTCCCCAAGAAAAGCCATCAGATGATGACACATGGAACTGAATCGGCGAGTCAGTGACCCAACTCGGCGAGTCTAGCTGCCTGGCAGCCTATAAATAGAGGTGCCGGGTTCCCTCATTCTTCACACCATTCTAACATCTTCTCTCTCTCTCTCTAAACTCTCTCTAGCCCCCAAAACCCCCCCTAAGCCTAGGTAAACCCCCTAGTACCCGAAGGAAGCCCCGAGGCTCCCGAAGCCCCAAGAAAAGAGCCTTTCGGCTTGGGAACGCTGCTCCGGTGAAGCCCGGTTTTCGAGAAAACCCGCTGTAAGTGAGCTATGCCTAACCTATCTTTAGTAAAGTTTATGTTTCAACATAGTAATGTTATTAGGATCTTATAATGGGTATTTGGGTTATTATTATGACTTATATAAGTGTCGTTATAATATCTTTTTAACTACTCGCGGTACGGGGAATCTGGTTTAAAGGGTCGCATAGGGTTGTTGGATTTCAGAAGTGCTATATGCCAAAATGGTCCTGCCCTCCGGTGTTTTATGTATGGCCCCTGTCTGTACATAATGGTTGGAAAATATTGTTTAACGCTTATATAATAGTAATAATAGCTAGACTATTAATTATTCTCGTCGAACCTTAGACTAAACTCTAGTGGTAATTGTACTAGGTTTTGTCGAAAGAAGCTGTTTTAAGTAAACGAAGCATTGTCCGAGTACCGAGTTACCACCGTATCAGGTGAGTGCATAGTTACTTTCATCTTACACATATATATGAAGTATTTTATATAAACTACGTGATATGTGTGCATATTATCCGTATACTTGCTATCTATGCTGGATGAACGATTTTATACAAGTTTTATATGATTTAAACTGTATATGTATTTATATCTACGTAATATGTTGGGTAAAACATGGGTAGATGAAATATGAGTTGGACGATAAGTTGAGAGGTAATATAGACCATGAGGTAAGGGTGAGAGGTGGATGATGTGAGAAGCCTTTTTCCAAATGTTTGCCCCGTCATCTAGCAGAGTATGGATGACAACCATAGACTATTGTAGACAGTCCAGTGGAACACTAGCAGGCTCGCAACCTGTAAGTGTTGTGAACGATGTGTTCACTGGTGTACTCTAAAAACCCATTGACCTGTATTGCGAGTGGACTCTCGAAAACGATAATGTCAATAAGCGAGATAACCCTGGCAGATGCGCCTAAAGGACTCTACCGGCAGAAGCGCCTAATAGAGAATGTAACACCCTGATTTTCGAAGACCTAGAAAGGAAAGAAAACCTCAAGATGAGGAAGTGACTCGTCGAGTAGACGGGTGAATCGACGAGTAGGAGCGCTAATTTGGTTGCGGGATAAGTGACCTACTCGACGAGTCAGAAGACTGACTCGGAGAGTTGGCCAGGTTTTGGGAAAACCCTAAATGCGGGACTTGTACCCTATTTAAAGAACATTACAACCCTTCTTCAGCCCCCTTGATACTCTCTCAAGTTCAGAACGAAACCCTAGTGCCTCCCTCGAGTTTGTGAACCATTTTGTGAGTCTTGAAGAATTTTGAAGCTTGGAAGAACAAGAAGAAGGTTGGAAGGTCAAGGAGAAAGGAGTAGATCCAGAAGATTAACTCCATTTTCTGCTCATTTTGTTCGGGAAGCCGAAGGGTCAGTAGTTCAGAAGTGCCGGTTAGCAGTCATAAGTGTGTAGTGAATCTTTTGCAGTGTGAGGTGAGTCTCCTCACTGATTGTATGGGTCTACGGCCACAATGCCAGCACATTTAGTTTATGTATGGTAGGAAGGCCCGGGGGTTAGCCGTAGGCATTATGCATGAAAGACCAGGAGGAGGCTCCTAGCACACAGTATGCTATTATGTATGGTAGGAAGACCCGGGGTTAGCCCTAGGCATTATGCATGAAAGACCAGGAGGAGGCTCCTGGCACACAGTATGCTATTATGTATTGTAGGAAGACCCGGGGGTTAGCCCTAGGCAATATGTATGAAATACCAGGAGATGGCTCCTGGCACACTGAATGTTGTTATGTATGAAAGACCAGGAGGTGGCTTCTGGCACACCGTATGCTGAGTAGCCTAGTAGAGTAGTATGTATAGTTGTCTCTGTGATGCTTGCATGGAAGACCAGGGGGTGGCCCTTGGCACTTGTCTGTAAGACCCAGGGAGTGGCCCCAGGCTTGGCAAGGAACACCACGTGCGACCCGTGGCATAAGAGCAAGACTATGTTTGGCACATAACACCTTACTTGATTATGGATATGTTTGTTATGTATGGCTCATGGTTACGTATGGCATGTATGGATCAGTTGATATGTATGGTATGTGGTATCTAGGGAACTCACTAAGCTTTGTGCTTACAGTTTTCAGTTATTTGTTTCAGGTATTAATGTTTTCCAAGGAAGGAGCTCGGGGCGATCGCAGCGCATCACACCATGTTTTCCGCACTAAATGATCTTTGGGATTTAAAACTCTGATAAATTTCTTATTGAGAATGTTATTAAATGATTGAGCAAAATTTATTTAGCGAATTTTAATTAATCAAAGCGAAATATTTGGTCTTGAATTTTGGGATGTTACAAGTTGGTATCAGAGCCTTGGTTTGAGGGATTCGGGCACACTCTCGGGTGTGTCTGGACTCAAACTGAGGGCTTGATATGAGAATTTTCAAAAAGGAACTTGAAAAGTATTTGAAAAGAGAAAAGAACTTTGAAAAGAACAAAGTGTGTGATGCGTGCAATCGACTGAGCTCAATTAAGTGGTTCCCAAAATACCAATACATGTTTGATGTGTGACATGATATGATTATATGAACTGCATGCTAGAGTAGGGCTAAGGATCTCGGAGGATGCCTTTTATGCCTGATATATCATTCTGAGAACTGCATGCTAGGTTAGGGCTGAGGATCAAGGAGGATGCCTTGAATGCCTGTTGTGTGAGCTACATGCTAGGACTATCTAATCAGCAGTAGGATAGCCTGATTATGTTATGCTTGATGTGGTTACTCAATTCACGAATTCTGCTTGCTTTGTGCTATAGGGGTCCCGACTAACTTTAACTAACTAGTGAGCGGATATGTAGCAGTATTCGCAAGCTATTTAGGGAAAGGAAGAAGGGACTGCTAGTGTAGCTGATGGCGGAGAGTAGGTCGGATGGTGCCCTAGGAAAGCCTAGGACGAGATTAGTGGGAAAGCATATCGGCAAAGGGACTTGGTAAATTTGAAGCAATCATTGAGGAAAGTACGGATAAATGTGGAAGGTAGTATGGGCCCGTACTACTGGAAGTAGAGGATCCGTACTCGAGTCAAGGAGGGCCGAAATAGAACCAGGAAACTTGGATGGTGTGTGAGACCTCTCGGAAGTATGTATGATCCTGACGTTTATGTGTTTATTCTCAGTATGGTGACCACACGACATGGAGCAGGAGGATCGGGATCTGGGTCAGGATCAGGATCAGGCTCGGGGGCAGGATCCGAGCAGGTTGATGACGGGCTACGCGAGTTCATCGCGTTTGAGATCACGAGAGGTATCCTTGAGTCGACCCCGATCATTTTCGGGTCGATCAAGGAAGCGATTATTGAGCTGATGGAGGATCGCCTCAGAGCGTTCCGAAGTGATATGGCATCCAGCCAGTCAGAATTGCGCACATTGTCCTTCAAGGACTTCAGGGGGAGCCAGACTTCCACGGGATGAAGGACCCCATTGTCGCCAGGAGATGGATTGTAGACATTGAGTCTGCACAATTGACGAGCTTTTGCCCCGAGGGGTCGAAGGTTCGATTTGCTGCAGGATGCTTGAGGGACAGAGCTAGAGACTGGTGGGAGTCAGTTGGTGATTCCTTGGGAGCCTCAACCATTGAGGCTATGACCTGGTCCGACTTTGTGACCAGGTTTAGGGAGGAGTTTGCGCCGGCTGTGGAGCTTCAGCAGTTGGCCAAGGAGTTCCTAGACATGAGACAGACAACGGAGTCGGTGGCGGAGATTACCGCCAAGTTTCGGGAGAGGGCCTTATTGGTGCCTCAGTATGCAGGGGATGATGAGATGCAGATGACCCGCTATCATGACATGTTGAGAGCTGATATTCGAGAGCATGTCAGCTTCTCGGCATGCCCGACCCTGGAATCTATGATTGTTAGGGCGCGGGAAAGGGAGATTGATTTGGAGCACATTGCGAAGAGGAGGTCGGATCATATGTATACTTTGGAGGGTCCCGGGAAGAGACCCAAGACTTCAGATCAACGATTAGTAGGTCGGCAGGGCCAAAGTCAGTGCATCACGTGCGGGAAACTGCACGAGGGAGTTTGTCGTTCTAGGGGTTCAGGATGTTACAAGTGTGGCAGTGATGGTCACGTCAGCAGGGACTGCCCATAGGGGGAAAGCCCACTATGTTTTCAGTGAAATCAGGTGGGCCACAAGAAGGCCGACTACCCGACGATGAGGGGAGGAGCAGGGAGTGCATCTGTCCCGACGACTTTGAGGATTGTGGATGGGCGAGAGGGTAGGGCCTTGCAGTGACGGATGAGGGAGATCTGGATTACAGTAGCCAATGTTGCAGAATTGTCATATGCCACTTGCATACCAGAAACTATTAGTAGCTAGTGTAAGGTCATCTTTCACTTCGGGTTCGAAGTGTCCAGTATTATCTCAGTTACGGCCGAAAACGATTCAGGAGCGTTATGTGGAGGTCGGTGGGCAGGGTCCATGGAGTAGGCATCCACCATCATCTGGGTTCGGTGGTTCTAGTCTGGTGTTTGGGATAGCTTTTGTAAGCATCAAGGGAAGTGGTCTATCACTGAAGAGGTTGCTCTGAGCATTCGTTATTCGGACCTTAAGGACGACAGTTGAGTTCAGGGGATTATCAGTATCAGGGATGCAGGAAGTGTTCATCCAGTATTCGGTATTGGGAGTGGGCTAGTGACGGATCGCTAGCAATATTAAGGCGATGGTAGTTATAATGCCTTTTTGGGTAAGGGAGGAAGGAATGGAAATCCTCGGATTTTCGCGTGTTGTAAAGACTTAGCCGAAGCTAAGAGGGGGAGAAACAATCATGTTATGGGAGCAGAAGCGGTTTTGAAACTGGGATAGGTTTCGCTCTCCATTCAGGGAGAAAGACGGCCCAGGCGGCTGTATGAATTGAGGATAGTGTGAATTGGAAGTTCGGAAAACTTGCCAATTGTGAGATCGCATTCTCGGGATGTCTAATAGCAGGTTTCAGAAGAATCAGTTGGGAGTTTCAGTTAGGACATGAGTACAACTTGGGGTACTAGATTGTGCTTGTATGCTCCATTGTGGGTATGTACGGATTAGTAACTAGCGAAAGACCATGGTCAGCGGTCGAGTCAGTGTGGAAGGTGTTGTAAGACTATGGACTAGCCGTAGCATCCACTAGCAGCTAGTCGGTGTGGAAGGTGTTGTCACACTACCGGATAGCCGTAGAATTCACCAATGGTCAGATAGTATGAGAAGTGTGGTAAGACTGCGGAGTGGTCCGTAGCAACGGTTAGCAGATAGTGTAGGAGTGTTGGAAGACTATGGGGTGGCCCGTAGCGTTCGCTAGTTAGCAGATAGAGTAAGGGAGTTGTAAGACTGCGGTGTGGCCTGTAGCAATCGTATATTAGTATAGTTAGACTGCGGTGTGGCCCGTAGCATTAGTATACTAAGACTGCGGGGTGGCCCGTAGCATTAGTCGGCAGATAGCGTAGAGGTGTGGTGAGACTGCGGGGTGGCCGGTAGCATCAGTTGGCTGGTAGCGCAGAAGTGTTGTAAGACAATGGGGGTGGCCCGTAGCATTCACTAGTTGGCCGAACAAGTACAGAAGGACTACGGGGTGGCCCGTAGTATTCGTCGGTCCCTATTCGACAATACGAATGTATCAGATGCGTGATTCGCTGGCAGGGTTTTTCAGATAGTTTAAGATAGGGCAGGGCAGCCGCCCGGATGTGAGTGGGCCACAATATGTTTGGATTCGGAAGGCGGTAGGTCATTGGAGACCAGGAGTGATGTAAGACTGCAGGTAAGCCGTTGCATTCATTAGCAACTTAGTTCGCCGAGTGTGGGCGGGGACACGTATCTCCTAATTCGCGGAGTGTGGGTGGGGGCCCGTATGGCCAAGTTAACATGATAAGATCAGGAAAGTCTAGCTAGTTGATATTAGAGGAGGAGTGGGTCTGCATAGCCCTAGATAGGTGAGACCTGTGGGAGAGGCCGCATCGAAGTATAGATGGGTGTGACCCGTGGGGGAGGCCCGTGTTCTTTTAGCAGCAGGTGAGACTTGGTAGAGACCTCAGGGTAAGGTAGGGGATCGGGGATCCTAGATCTTCTAGAGCCAGAGAAGATGGGCTGGTAGAGCAATTCAGGTAGTCGCTTCTATCTTCTTAAGTCGCTGAGAGAGACTGAGGGAATGTTCTTGCGTTCGGTAACCAGTGGGGGACCGGTATTTCCGGTAATGGTAGATCAGTTGGGACCAGGGCGGTCTCGGTTCATCCGGTAGGCGGATGGGAGTCAGCAGGACTTCAGGCAGGAATGATGGTGAGGGATTTGTTGTAAGAATCCGTGAGCTGATCGGGTGGTGCTGAGTTGCTCACCGCGAAATCAAATGATCTCAGAGTAAATGATTTGGCTCGGTGATGCTGTTCTCGTCTTAGCCTTAAACGTAGCAGAGAGGGATCTGCTACCCGGAGGATTGTCTGAATTCTCACGCTGAGTGGAGTTTTCAGTATTGGTGCTTATTCAATAACTACAACACTTATATCAATTATGAATCAACAATATGAAAGCATGTATGATGCTTATTCAATAACAACAAAACTTCATCAAATACTTCATTCAAGCACTACAAATAGTCAACAAAGAATTGGAAACCTTTGAAATCCCGGTTTAAGTCCATTTTGGACTAGGATTTCCTTATTGGACCTAATGGACCAATAAGCTTCCAATTTAACTATCTTGAACATAGAACTCTCAAATGGGCCCTAATTGGACCCATATACATGAAACTTAATATTTTGGGCCTTATAAGCCTAAAATAAACTAGGTTAACTTAATGGGCCTTATTGGGTCACAACCAATTTAATTTAGCCCTAATAGGTCATAAAAATCATTCTTTGATTTATGTTGGGCCAAAAATCATCTAATTTAAACATAACATGGGCTTAAGCATATAAGGCCCAATTATTTTTCCTTCCCCTCTCCATTCTCGGCCCAAACCACAAAAGAAAGGAAGGAGTTGACTTTAGGATAGCCACCTCACCATTATCTCTTGGATTTCCATGCATTCATCTCATATTTCCATGCAACTATCCCATCAAAGATCTCTCTCTTCCTCTCTCTTCTTCTCTCGGCCGAACACAACACAAACACACACACAATTCACTTAAACCCTCTCAAGGGAACTCTCTCCACTCTCCACCAAATTTTCGAGATTTAGGAAGCTTTCAAGGAGATTATCCCACAAATACATCCTCTAAGGTAAGATATTGCTTGAATCCATGATCTAGCTACTTCATTTCATCAAAAATCTCTTCTAAATCCATTCAAACTTGTGATCTTGCATCTTAGAAGCCTCTAAGTTCGAGATCTTCCAAGAAGACTTGCTAGGATCGAAACTTTCTTCATTTCTCTCTTCAAAACCGAAACCACAACTCAAGGTGAGCTTCATACCCCTCTCTTTTCGGTTTTTGTATGTTTTATGGGGGAGAATACAAGAAAATGTGTAGATCTATGTGTATGTGTATGCTATGTGTGATTTTATGCATGTATGTATGATTTTATGTGTTTTTGTGATGAACATGCAACCAAAAAGGGGTGATATGTCGAGATCTATGACATGAGAAAGGAAACAAACATAATCTAAGTTATTTTACACTAAACAAGTCAAGAATAATAGCTTATAAGATTATGATGAACATATTTCAACATAAAACCCATTTTTGGGCTTAAATTGTCAAAATACAAAACTTTGGTTAAAAATTGCCAAGTTACGGCTTCATAAGGGCCAAAAGAGTCAAAACAGTTTCCATAATTGTTTTTCTGAATATTAAAATTTTCAAAGGATTTGAAATGTAAATTTTTAGCTTAATGGGCTAAATTTGGGCTTTTTGGCCCAATAAGCTCAAAATTGCGAAAAATGACAATAAAAGGGGCTGAAATGAAACTTTATTCAAAACAGGGGATAAAAAGTGTAACAAAACTATTTCAAGAGTCAAAAATGCTTTTCATATCCAAAAAGGATAAAAAAATGTAAAGTTTTTGGATTTTGGGCCAAAACTGTAAAAATTGCGAAAAATAGGGTTTTAACCGAGAAATACCATTCTGGAAGGGCTGAATCTGTTAACAAAATAACTTTTGGGTTAAAACTATCATTTCAATAAATTTATGATGCAAAAGTGTCAAGAAAATGTTTTAAGGACTAAAAATGCAATTCTTTTATTTAAAAGACTAAAATTGTTATTTTTATAAAAAGAAAAGTAGTGAAAAGGTCAAATCCCCACTTTTAAACAAACTATTTCATTAAGTCGAAATACAAAATCACGACTACCGACAAATCGAAAGACGAATACACGTTTAACTCCGAATATCGTGATAAACGAATCGATCGGTCTCGAATCGATACCAAACCAACAAACGTTAAATCAAACCCTTCAATAGATACGCGATACCGAAGATGAGTAGATATACAAACTTTGGGCTTGAGAGTTTCAAATCATGCTTGTTGGATCTTGCAAGTCCATCAACCTGATCTTTGGGCCCAAAGGGATAACGCTTATATGTTATTGGGCCTCCTATGGCTCAATTCTATATAAAAGGACTTTCAATGGCTTTTATGTGCTATTGGGCCCTAGTGGTCCATTAGTATTGCTAGTAAGGTCAAAGTAATCAAATGCGAGTTGGGCCAACGTGTCCTTCGCATCCTCGACAACCTAAGGTACTTACGATAAGTAGCAGGACTTCGTACTCCTCTTGTCTTCGTTCGCTAAGGCTCATGAGTAATCAAAGTAGACGGAATTAGGACGTTATTCAACAGTAATCAAGGTGGTTTGGATTAAGTGAGTAACAACGAACGACACCTCTATGGGACGTTCACAGTTGGCTGTTATAACTTGTCTTCACCGGACATCGTTACAACGACTCACTAGGTTTATCCGACACCATCCGAGTATTCAAGGATGAGTAATCAAAAGCCATTCGTTGTGGCGGTATAACAATTTGTAATCACGTACATTTTTCGACATCGGAAAACATCGGGTTTTCCGGGGAAATCAATACTACTCGCTCGGGATTTCTATAACTATAATATAAAAAATCGTATATATATATATATATATATATATATATATATATATATATATATATATATATATATATATATATATATATATATATATGTTTTGAAATCATTCATGCATCAACTTATGGATCTTCACACTTTGTTAAACTATTGTCTTTTCAGAAAATATCGGATTTTCTGGGTTTTACAAACTATACAAATCATTTTATTCACAACATTGCTTATGAACTCACCAACATTTCATATGTTGACGTTTTTCCAAAATAACTTGTATTCTCAGGTAACAGATAAGCGGAAGGGTAATACCAAGTATGTTAGAATGTTTTGTTTAGAAAACTCTGAAACAATTTGTGTCATGAATGTGTAATATTTAATTCAATGTACTGGATGTAAACAATATCAATTGTAATGTATTGATGCATGGTGATGTTTATGTTATGATTCATGTATATTCATTGTGATGGTATTCAATTTAAGTCACACGAGCCCCCAGACGTTTCCACCGTCTGGTTTCGGGGGTGTGACAGGTTGGTATCAGAGCTCTGTTTATAGTGAACTGGCATATCTAACCACACATTGATATGCAACTATATACCAAAGAGGGACTAAAATAACTCTGAACAAAACAAATAAAACACAACGATAAAACATCCTTACTTGTGTGATATAGGAAAAAGAACATAATACCAAATCAAACAAAATAACACTGACATCTCGGTTAAGTCGGGACTGTGCATGGTTGTAGTAAAGGGTGAATGTAGCCTGATCAACTACATTCTCTCCGAAGTGCAACTATCACATGGTCCGGGAAAACCCGATGGTCAGTAAACCTAAAAACATACCCCTTGATACCAAGAAAAGAACATCAAACTCAAATTACATAATAACTAAATCATATTAGGAGTGATGATAGTTTACTTATATACCCCCTTTCAGTCTACATGGAAGGAGAACACCAGGGCATTCAGTTCCATCAGGTCCTAGTAGCCAACGGGATGATCGAGGATGAGCCAGAGGTAGAGCAGGGAGGAGCACACGACGTGGGGCCTGACGAGTATACAGACACAGACTATGAGTTTGATGGTACCGACGACGACATGGATGAAGAACAAGACTCAGGCAAGGATTCTGCCACATCACCAGCCAGCGAGACGCAGCAGGACCACCCCGCCCCACCAGGAAATCCCGCAAGGGAGAATCGCTCTCCGGAAGCTGAGATTGCTGCTCTGCGGCAACAGCTATTCGCCATGGAAGCACGCGCAGTGCAAGCAGGACAGGAAAGGGATGAAGTCATTGGAGAAATGACCGAGATGGCCCAGTTGTTGGCACAACACTTCGGTGTATGACCTTACCTACCACCCCCTGGCGCATTCCACCATGACTAGGACTAGTCATAACTATCTTTAGTACTAGGCTTATGTGATCTATGCTATGTATCATCGGCTCTATGTTTAAGTGATTACACTACTCATAGAGCCGTTACGATGCCGAACTTGCACCACTTATGTATGCTCTTCTGAGCAAAATTTTCATGTATCAAAAATGCGGATAATATTAATGAAAAACTTTATGTGTTCTATTGTGATGTTGTCATCTGCTATGTGTTATATATACATGATTATATGCTAAATTGCGAAACCACTTAAGTTCATGCGAAACACCTAGTGTATAGGACCACAATCTCACAAAAACTATAGGCACTCAACATCTTTCCGTTCCATGACAGAAAGATGCCTCGACGACCAACTCGTGGAAACCCTGGACCTACCCCGCCCGAAGTCAACTCAGTTGCATTCCAGGCAGTTGTATCTGCTGCAGTTACTACAGCCATGGCACAAATCCAGCAAGGAAACAACGGTGGAGTCAATGGACAAGGGGCTGGGAGTTCGAACAATGGAACAAATCACGGATCTACCAGAACATGTTCCTACAAGGACTTCACTAACGCCAAACCCCGAACCTTCAATGGCACGGGTGGAATGATAACCCTGAAGAGATGGGTGGAAAAGGTGGAATCAGTGTTCGAAATATGTGAATGCCCCGAGGAGGTGAAAGTGAAGTTTGCCGCGTGCACATTCGTCGACCAGGCTCTCACCTGGTGGAATGGAAATATAGAGGCCATGACTCTCCCCGTCGCCAACGCTATGCCATGGACGGAGTTGAAGGAAATGCTGATGGCTGAGTACTGCCCACGTGGCGAGATTCAGAAGATGGAGCAAGTGCTGTGGAATCTCACCGTCCGAAACTCTGATATTGATGCATACATATCAAGATTTAGCGAGCTGTCATTGTTGTGCCCTGGCATGATTACGTCAGAAGGAAAGAAGATCGAACGATTCATCTGGGGATTGACCTCCCCAATTCAAGGAAATGTGATCGCTGCAAATCCTGAAACCTTTGACAGTGCCAAGAGGTTGGCCAAGAGACTGTACGACCACAACAACAAAAGGGGCGAGAAGCCAGCGGAAATTGAAGGAAAGAAAGAGAGTGACAACAAGAAAGGAAAGAACAACAAGAGGAAGGGGCGACAACGCTCGGAATCAACAAAGAAACAACAAACAGTGACAGTCAATGCTGCAACCACCCAAGTACCCTTCGCACCACATGCTCCAGCCTAAGCTAATCCAAGCACTCCCAGGCAGTATTCTGGGAATCTCCCAAAGTGAAACAAGTGCAATTTCCATCATAATGGTGAATGCAAGGAAATGCAATGCACCAGTTGCAATCGGAAGGGTCACACGGCAAGGTATTGCAGGACCTATCCACCCCAGAACCAACCACAAGGAAACAACAACAACAATAACTGCATCAACAACAACACCAACAATAGCGGCAATAACACAGGATCAAGCCCCACCTGTTATGGATGTGGAAAGACTGGGCATATCCGTCAAAACTGCCCCAACACCAACAACCCTGGGAACGGAGGAACAGGAAGGGTGCTAGATATGGGTCAGGGAGAAGCGGTTCAGGATCCCGCTGTCGTTACCGGTACGTTTCTCCTAAACCACACTTATGCATGCATCCTATTTGATACCGGGGCAGAACGAAGTTTCGTGAGTAATAAATTCAAACACTTATTAAAACAACAACCCCAGAAGCTTAATGAAACCTTCACGGTGGAAATGGCTAATGGGAAAACAGAACCCACTGGGGAAATCTACATCGGATGTACCCTGACCTTAAATCATCACGTCTTTCAAATAAACTTAATGCATGTTTCCATTAGGAGTTTTGATGTGATTATCGGCATGGATTGGTTAAGCCCCCACCATGCTGAAATTATCTGTCACGAGAAGGCCGTTCGCCTTCATCTCCCAAATCACGAAACCCTAGTTATTTACGGAGACAAACCCAGCACGAACCTTCGTCTTATTTCGTGCATTAAGGCGCAAAAGTACCTACGAAAGAAGGACTTGACGTTCCTAGCTCGTATAATGGATAAGTCCAAAGAAGAGATCAATATTCGAAACATCCCTGTGGCTTGTGATTTCCCGGATGTCTTTCCGAATGATCTTCCGGGGATACCCCCAGAAAGACAAGTCGAGTTCCGAATAGATCTAGTGCGAGGAGCTACTCCCATCCCTAAATCGCCCTACAGATTGGCTCCTGCGGAGATGCAAGAGTTGTCCAGTCAACTCAGCGAGCTTTTAAACAAAGGATTCATCCGACCCAGCTTCTCACCTTGGGGAGCTCCGGTTCTTTTTTGTCAAGAAGAAAGACGGTACCTTCAGGATGTGTATCGACTATAGAGAACTTAATAAGCTTACCATCAAAAACCGCTATCCACTTCCACAAATTGACGATCTATTTGACCAGCTCCAAGGAGCTAGTTACTTCTCAAAGATAGATCTGCGATCTGGTTACCACCAACTCAAGGTCCGGGAGGAGGATATTCCTAAAACCGCCTTCCGAACTCGTTACGGACATTATGAATTTGTCGTAATGCCCTTCGGTCTAACGAATGCTCCTGCCGCATTCATGGACTTAATGAATCGAATCTGCCGACCATTCCTCGATAACTTTGTCATCGTTTTCATCGACGACATCCTCGTCTATTCTCAAAGCGAGGAAGAACACGGCCGACATCTCCGACAAATCCTGGAAACCCTGCGAACCGAAAAGTTATACGCAAAACTCTCTAAGTGCGAGTTTTGGCTCCGTAGTGTGAACTTTTTGGGACATGTTGTTAGTTAGGAAGGAATTCATGTGGATCCTTCTAAAATCCAAGCCATCAAAGGATGGGCAATCCCAACAACACCTACCGAAATTCGACAATATTTAGGCCTCACAGGCTACTACAGGAGATTCATTCAAAACTTCTCCAAAACAGCAAAGCCACTTACCTCGCTTACACAAAAGGGCGTACCCTTCGAATGGACGGACAAGCAAGAAACTGCATTTCGGACCCTGAAGCAAGCACTCTGCAGTGCGCCGGTGCTATCACTACCAGAAGGAACATAAGACTATAGTTTACTGTGATGCGTCAAATCAGGGATTAGGCTGTGTACTCATGCAGCGTGGAAAGGTGATAGCCTACGCGTCCCGACAACTAAAGTTGCATGAGGTAAATTACACCACTCATGATCTGGAACTGGGAGCAGTGGTCTTCGCCCTGAAGATTTGGAGGCACTACCTTTACAGTACTAAGTGCACCATCTTCACCGACCACAAGAGTCTCCAGCACATCTTGAACCAAAAAGAGCTAAACATGAGGCAACGAAGATGGTTTGAACTGCTGAACGACTATGAGTGCGAAGTCAAGTACCACCCAGGCAAGGCTAACGTGGTAGCTGATGCCCTGAATCGGAAAGAATACTTGAATCGTCGTTTGAAGACCCCCTCCATAACCATTCGATCTCACCTAACCTCTCAAATCAGGGCAGCCCAGTTCGATGCAATTAAGGCAGAAAAAAAATAAGCGAAGCGTTGCGTGGAATGGAGAAGAACTTCGAAGTGAAGGAGGACGGGACATGTTACTTCATGAACCGCATTTGGGTCCCTAAGCTTGGGGGATTCAGAGAAGTAGTCATGAACGAAGCCCACAAGACGCGATACTCCATCCATCCGGGTTCAGATAAAATGTACTTGGATGTTAAGCAAAATTATTGGTGGCCTAACATGAAGGCAGAGATTGCTACTTACGTTAGCAAGTGCCTCACATATGCTAAAGTAAAGGTGGAATATCAGAAGCCCTCCGGATTACTACACCAACCAGTAATTCCCAAGTGGAAATGGGAAAGGATTACCGTGAATTTTGTGACCAAACTACCCAAGTCGACGGATAATTTGGATACCATATGGGTAATAGTTGATAGATTAACAAAATCCGCTCATTTCCTACCAATAAAAGAATCATACAAGATGGAGCGCCTGACAAGAATCTACATCAAAGAAATCGTGAGACTCCACGGAGTGCCCGTATCTATCATCTCAGATAGAGATAGTAGATTTACTTCACGCTTTTGGCAATCGCTTCAGAAAGCCATGGGAACACAACTTGACATGAGCACTGCCTACCACCCACAAACGGATGGTCTAAGCGAGCGAACCATTCAAACGCTAGAAGATATGCTTCGTGCAAGTGTGATAGACTTTGGAAAATCATGGGATACCCACTTGCCTTTGATCGAGTTCTCATACAACAACAGTTATCACTCGAGTATCAAAGTCGCTCCTTTCGAAGCATTGTACGGGCGTAAATGTAGATCACCATTGTGTTGGGATGAGGTAGGAGACACCCAGCTAACAAGAGGGCAAACGCCAAACAATGCCTTAACGAGACCGGAAATCATACGCGAGACAACCGAAAAGATAATTCAGATCAGAGCCCGACTGCAATCATCACGAGACAGACAAAAGAGCTACGCCGATAAACGACGGAAGCCCTTGGAATTCAGAGTCGGAGATAGGGTGTTACTAAAGGTCTCTCCTTGGAAAGGAGTAATTCGTTTTGGGAAGCGGGGAAAACTGAACCCTCGATACATTGGACCCTTCGAGATTCTTGCCCGAATCGGTCCAGTGGCGTATAGACTGCAGCTACCCGCTGAGCTCAGCAGTGTACACCCTGTGTTCCACGTTTCCAACTTGAAGAAGTGCTTATCCGACAAGACTCTCGTCATTCCATTAGAAGAAATTGAAATCAATGAGAATCTTCTGTTCATCGAAGAACCGGTCGAAATCATGGACAGAGAGGTGAAGCGTACTAAGCAGAGCCGCATTCCGATTGTGAAAGTTCGATGGAACGCGAGACGCGGACCAGAATTCACATGGGAACGCGAAGAGCAAATGAATCAGAAGTACCCTCATCTATTCTCGCATTCTCAAATCTAGCTTTCAAAAGAATTTCGGGACGAAATTCCCTCTAACGGGGGGATGATGTCACAACTAGGAATTTTGATGCCTTGTAACTACAACACTTATATCAATTATGAATCAACAATATGAAAGCATGTATGATGCTTATTCAATAACAACAAAACTTCATCAAATTCTTCATTCAAGCACTACAAATAGTCAACAAAGAATTGGAAACCTTTGAAATCCCGGTTTAAGTCCATTTTGGACTAGGATTTCCTTATTGGACCTAATGGACCAATAAGCTTCCAATTTAACTATCTTGAACATAGAACTCTCAAATGGGCCCTAATTGGACCCATATACATGAAACTTAATATTTTGGGCCTTATAAGCCTAAAATAAACTAGGTTAACTTAATGGGCCTTATTGGGTCACAACCAATTTAATTTAGCCCTAATAGGTCATAAAAATCATTCTTTGATTTATGTTGGGCCAAAAATCATCTAATTTAAACATAACATGGGCTTAAGCATACAAGGCCCAATTATTTTTCCTTCCCCTCTCCATTCTCGGCCCAAACCACAAAAGAAAGGAAGGAGTTGACTTTAGGATAGCCACCTCACCATTATCTCTTGGATTTCCATGCATTCATCTCATATTTCCATGCAACTATCCCATCAAAGATCTCTCTCTTCCTCTCTCTTCTTCTCTCGGCCGAACACAACACAAATACACACACAATTCACTTAAACTCTCTCAAGGAAACTCTCTCCACTCTCCACCAAATTTTTGAGATTTAGGAAGCTTTCAAGGAGATTATCCCACAAATACATCCTCTAAGGTAAGATAATGCTTGGATCCATGATCTAGCTACTTCATTTCATCAAAAATCTCTTCTAAATCTATTCAAACTTGTGATCTTGCATCTTAGAAGCCTCTAAGTTCGAGATCTTCCAAGAAGACTTGCTAGGATCGAAACTTTCTTCATTTCTCTCTTCAAAACCGAAACCACAACTCAAGGTGAGCTTCATACCCCTCTCTTTTCGGTTTTTGTATGTTTTATGGGGGAGAATACAAGAAAATGTGTAGATCTATGTGTATGTGTATGCTATGTGTGATTTTATGCATATATGTATGATTTTATGTGTTTTTGTGATGAACATGCAACCAAAAAGGGGTGATATGTCGAGATCTATGATATGAGAAAGGAAACAAACATAATCTAAGTTATTTTACACTAAACAAGTCAAGAATAATAGCTTATAAGATTATGATGAACATATTTCAACATAAAACCCATTTTTGGGCTTAAATTGTCAAAATACAAAACTTTGGTTAAAAATTGCCAAGTCACGGCTTCATAAGGGCCAAAAGAGTCAAAACAGTTTCCATAATTGTTTTTCTGAATATTAAAATTTTCAAAGGATTTGAAATGTAAATTTTTAGCTTAATGGGCTAAATTTGGGCTTTTTGGCCCAATAAGCTCAAAATTGCGAAAAATGACAATAAAAGGGGCTGAAATGAAACTTTATTCAAAACAGGGGATAAAAAGTGTAACAAAACTATTTCAAGAGTCAAAAATGCTTTTCATATCCAAAAAGGATAAAAAAATGTAAAGTTTTTGGATTTTGGGCCAAAACTGTAAAAATTGCGAAAAATAGGGTTTTAACCGAGAAATACCATTCTGGAAGGGCTGAATCTGTTAACAAAATAACTTTTGGGTTAAAACTATCATTTCAATAAATTTATGATGCAAAAGTGTCAAGAAAATGTTTTAAGGACTAAAAATGCAATTCTTTTATTTAAAAGACTAAAATTGTTATTTTTATAAAAAGAAAAGTAGTGAAAAGGTCAAATCCCCACTTTTAAACAAACTATTTCATTAAGTCGAAATACAAAATCACGACTACCGACAAATCGAAAGACGAATACACGTTTAACTCCGAATATCGTGATAAACGAATCGATCGGTCTCGAATCGATACCAAACCAACAAACGTTAAATCAAACCCTTCAATAGATACGCGATACCGAAGATGAGTAGATATACAAACTTTGGGCTTGAGAGTTTCAAATCATGCTTGTTGGATCTTGCAAGTCCATCAACCTGATCTTTGGGCCCAAAGGGATAACGCTTATATGTTATTGGGCCTCCTATGGCTCAATTCCATATAAAAGGACTTTCAATGGCTTTTATGTGCTATTGGGCCCTAGTGGTCCATTAGTATTGCTAGTAAGGTCAGAGTAATCAAATGCGAGTTGGGCCAACGTGTCCTTCGCATATTCGACAGCCTAAGGTACTTACGATAAGTAGCAGGACTTCGTACTCCTCTTGTCTTCGTTCGCTAAGGCTCATGAGTAATCAAAGTAGACGGAATTAGGACGTTATTCAACAGTAATCAAGGTGGTTTGGATTAAGTGAGTAACAACGAACGACACCTCTATGGGACGTTCACAGTTGGCTGTTATAACTTGTCTTCACCGGACATCGTTACAACGACTCACTAGGTTTATCCGACACCATCCGAGTATTCAAGGATGAGTAATCAAAAGCCATTCGTTGTGGCGGTATAACAATTTGTAATCACGTACATTTTTCGACATCGGAAAACATCGGGTTTTCCGGGGAAATCAATACTACTCGCTCGGGATTTCTATAACTATAATACAAAACATCCTTTTTATATATATATGTTTTGAAATCATTCATGCATCAACTTATGGATCTTCACACTTTGTTAAACTATTGTCTTTTCAGAAAATATCGGATTTTCTGGATTTTACAAACTATACAAATCATTTTATTCACACCATTGCTTATGAACTCACCAACATTTCATATGTTGACGTTTTTCCAAAATAACTTTTATTCTCAGGTAACAGATAAGCGGAAGGGTAATACCAAGTATGTTAGAATGTTTTGTTTAGAAAACTCTGAAACAATTTGTGTCATGAATGTGTAATATTTAATTCAATGTACTGGATGTAAACAATACCAGTTATAATGTATTGATGCATGTTGATATTTATGTTATGATTCATGTATATTCATTGTGATGGTATTCAATTTAAGTCACGCGAGCCCCCGGACGTTTCCGCCGTCTGGTTTCGGGGGTGTGACAGGCGTACTTATGAACCATCCACGATCATTTACTCTTATACGTTGGGCGTACCCAGCTAAACATGCACATGTAAATCCTTGCATGCATGGGACTGATCCACCACATCTTTCCATTAGGGGCTAATTCTGCCAAAACATTCAAAGTGTCATAACTCACTCGTCCTAAGTCCGTTTCCAACGAACCTTATATCCACGAAAAGGTGGCGAGAAGCCCTACGCTCCTAGAAATACACTCGAGCCTTAAAACCTTCCGATTAAAACCCAAAACCATTAAAAGACTGAGATATCAATTTACAGTCATACCCTTGGCTTCCGAAGACATAATCGAATACATGGTTCACTTAGACCCTGGCAACTACATCCGATATGGGCTAAATCCTTCCTTGCCCAAAGATCCTAACCCCTATGACAACTGATGATTGGGCCGCAGCCCCAAGCAACGAGGCAAATATGAAACCGAGTGTTACACTGTTGTTCCTGCTGTTCCCTTAAATGTTGTCTATCTTGGTTCTTGCTTTAAGGGGAAGAATTTGGAGGTGGATGAGGGTTATTTCCTGGAGAATTTGGTGGAATGTCATTAACAACCATATCATCATCATCATCATCATCTAAGGTCATAAGTCTCTTGATTATTGCCACATCCCTTTGAACTTTATTCAACCTTTTATTCATTGACTGAGTTTACTATACAAGTATGGAAAGTTGAGAAAACACAACAGTTTCAAAGTTGAAGCTGGATTCTCCTTGATTATCTTGATGAAAGACATTAGGCATGATAGGAACAGTCTCAGCTTGAGAAGGAGGAGACCCTGGCCTTAGGGAACTAACATCTTGAATCATTGGTTAAGTAGTTTCCACAATAGGAGGGGTTAACCCACGTTGTGCAACATCATCATCAGAGGAAGAGGATGAGGAGGTAGTTGAAAAACGAATGTGCTTGTTCAACCTTGGAGGAGAGTTCATTTTCTAAGTGAAGTCTTCTCCCTTGTCAGCTACTGATTCTTCTTCATCTTTATTAGTGTTTTCTTCCACATCAGCCCCTTCTTTATTACCTGCTTCTGAATCATCATCACTATCTTCTTCATTACCAACATCATCATTATCATCATCCTCATCAGAGTGTGAGGATTGAACCACATAGGGTTTTTCAATCCACTTTTGCATCCTTGTAGTAATAGGAAAGTCACCCTGAGATGGAGCAACATTAATGATTTTTGAGGAAAGGGTAGGAATAAAAATGGTAATCCCATGACTTTTAACATAACCTTCTTTTCGCGACAAGATCAGACCAAACCATCGAGGATAAGGAACATTCAATGGCTTCCTGTTCCGAGTAATGAAGTCAACTAATTGATCAAGAAAAAGTTGAGCAAGGTTTAGTTTCTTATAACAATTCCATCCTCATCTATTTTGTTCCTAAAAACTCAGCGAGTGCAAATGAAAGTATTCCCTTGAGGTTTTGAAACAGGAGTCCACACACGATGTCTTTGAAATTTATTCAACTCATCCTGTATAGCCTTGATCCAGTCATCCCGTTTCAATGCGTCAACAACATTTTTTTGGTTCAATCATTGAGATGAAATTGACAAACATGCCGAAGTTGCTGCTGACTCTACTGCAAGTGAGAATTTTAGAATTTACATCTCCAATTATTTGAGACTCAGGATGATCTCTAAGAATTTTTAGATTTGAACTTTCGATTGTATTAATTTGAGAAAAGTCATTTTGATTCGATGGTTCATCTTCTTTAGGGATGGCAGCCTGATCCCCATAGATAGGTTGTGAACTGATTAATTGATCAACATTTGGTACAACTGGCTCAGTGTCACTAGGTAAAATCTCAGGAATGGGATCAGAGGGACTATAAGTAAGTTCATTAAGAATTGATAAGGGATGACGAACGCGATCATGAATGAATGATTCATCATCAAAGTTAAGATGAATTGTTTCTTCAACAATTTGCCTTGAAAAGTTGAATACCCTGAAAGCCTTGGATACGCTGGAGTAACCTAGAAAAACTCTATCATCAACTTTAGCTTTAAACTTCCAACGTTGATCTCTTTGATTCAATATGCAACAAACACATCCAAACACATGAAAATAAGAGATGTCCGGTTTCCTTCCTTTCAGTAGCTAATAAGCAATTTTCCCATGACGCTTAACAATGACAGACTGGTTTTGGGTGTAGCAAGTTGTATTGACAGCTTCAGCCCAAAATGACAACGAAAAGACCAGCTTCATAACCATAGTTCTTCCTGCTTCAATGAGAGTTCTATTTATTCTCTCTACAATACCATTTTGCTGAAGAGTTCTTCTTGGGTTAGGTGTCTAAGACCATAACTATAATTGGTATGTACTTGAATTGATAGTAGCACAGTCCTTTTGGGTTGCCTTCATACTAGCAACTAGACAGGATGACCTAATGAGAAAGAGGAATAATTTATTATTTGGAATAATAAATTAAAATAGAAAAATGATTTATTAATGTATTATGAAAATAATATATTAATTAGAAATCATGTTATTTAATTAATATTTAATCAGAAATAAATTTGGAATTAATTTTGGGATTAAAAGAATTAATTAAAAGTACAGGGGCTATTTAGCAATTAATTAATAGTTGTGGTTTTGGGCTCTTGGACCACCCTAGAAGGGTTGGACGAAAACTTCTAGGGAGGCCCCAAAATTTTTGTCCAAGGCCTTAGGGATGGGGAGTCCATGGCTTGCTTAGGCCTTAAGCTGGAAATTAGGGTTTCCTCCAGTAAAACCTAGCTTTGGCTCTAAGCAACCAATAACTGTTTAAAGATCCTCAACCATATGGATTTGGGCCATGCCATCAAACCCTAAGGATAGCCGAAATTTTGAAGTATCTTTCTCCTCTCTCTTCTCATCCTGCTGCATAGTATGTTTGTGAGCCATTAGAGGTGTTACACTTATGACACTTGCTCTCAAAGTTCAAGATCATCAAGGAATCCATTGTTATTACAACATAACAACAAAGGTTTGTATTCTAACCCTTGGTTTGTCAAATTCGAAAATTATAGTTGCTTCCTAGGGTTTCTTGTTTTGTGTTCAATGCTTGTATGTCTAATAGAGAAAACATAGATCCAATTTTATTAGGGTTGCATGCACACATAGGGTTTGTTTGCTATGCTCAAAACCCATTAGTGGTATCAGAACTTTTGGTTTTTGTTTTCAATTAGATATGATGTAATTGATTGAACTTGACAAAATTAGGGTTTATGGCAATTAAACCATAGGCCTTATAATTTTTGCAAATTAGGGTTTCATAACCCTGGTTTTCAAAAAATTGCTAAGGGTTTTTAACCCTTTCCTTTGGCCTCCTAAATTTCGAGATCTAGGGTTTCCCAACCCTAGGGTTTTTCGAAATTAAGGCAAGGATTGAATGCCTTGCCTTCCACCCTAAGTCATGATTTCGAAAATTGAGGGATTAGATAGGGTTGTTAATTTTGGTAATTATCTTCTTAATTGGTTGATTAGATAATTAAAGATTTTTGAGATATCCCTCCCATATTTTCGAGATTTAGGGATAAGGGATTAGGTTAAATTAATTTTTTAATTTAATGGATAATCCTTAAATGATATAATAAATTAATTAAAGCTTAATTAATAGATAATTATTAAATCAAAGTTTTTGAATTTTAAAATTTAAATTAAAATTGTTTTTAATTTTTGAAATTTTAATAGATTTAAAAACCCTAGTATTTTGAAATGTTTAATATACACCCTTATACTATATGTAAGATTAAACGTTTAATATTTACTATACGTATAAGACAAGTCAGTCGAACCGCTAGTACGCCTCATTCACGAAGCCGATCTATAAGGGGAGTTTAAGGAAGCGGCCTATAAAATGACCGCCATTGGGTATCCACTCTTACCCATCGCTCCCTTGATTGGTGGAGGGTCGTTAGCCGAACGAGTTTGATAGCACACTTAATTCTCATTAATAAGTATAATGGAATAAATAAAGTAACTATTTTTTTTATTAAATTCCCAATCTTAGTTACTTTAGAAAAATGTGAATTTGATGCTATTCCATGAAATTGCACATTGCACCTTATAAAAGTCATTAGTTGAGCGTGTGTGGTTAATCAGAACACTAATATGGACTAATAAAGAACGGCAATGGGTGTCTCAAATATGTCATTGGTTAATGGAGCATGTGTCGCTAACCGGTACATTAATTAGGTGATAAATGACACCAAGAGTACCACACTAGTTTGCATGGTTATTTACATCTTGTTTGTGATCCTCGGTATCCCAGTCACAAATGGAAGAGCATAATCGAGATTAAACATGCCATTGAATAGGTCAATGAATCTCAAAAGTTCTAGGAATTTCATTTAAAACCTAATTCCTTCAAATTTCGTTTTTCGTGATGAAATTGGTAAATCGTCATTTAACTACCATTAAATAATTTGTAATTAGATTACGGAATCCCTCTTCTGAATTGTGAATTATTTAGTCGGATCCTAGCCTTAATATTTCATCTCGGTGTTATATTAAGGATTTTCTTATCTAATCAAAACTTTTCCTTCTTCTTTTTCTAGATGTCAACATCCAACAATGCTGCTGGTTCCTCCAACAACAACTCCTCCAACCATTTCTCGCTCTTGAGCATCTGCTCAAAATTCACTTTTGATGGCAGCAATTATAATGAATTGATACGAAACATCAAGATGGATTTACGCTTCGAGGACAATGAATATGTGCTCGAAAAAGAGCTGAATGAGATTGATGAAACAAAAGCTACTCCTGAAGAAATAACTGAGTATAGAAGACATTGCAATGATGCTACCAAAGTGTCATGCATCATGGTGGCTACTATATCTCCTAGTCTACAAAGTTTCTATGAGGATTACTGGCCGTATGATATGAACAAGGACTTGATGGAAAAGTACCATCAACGAGCTCATCAAGCGAGATACGAGATAGTAAAGTCCCTCATTACTAGCAAGATGAAGGACGAAGAGTCCGTCATGACCCACTTGCAACACATGTAATGTTATGTTGATCGTTTGTTGAAACTCAATGTGAACTTCGATGAAGAATTGGCTATTGACATAGTCTTGCACTCATTGCCTAGCTATTATGATCAGTTCGTCATGACTTATCATTTGAACAAGGAGGAAACCACATTGAGTCAACTTCAAAGCTTGCTGAGAACTGTTGATAGTGGAATGAAGGGAAAGATTATTGCCTCTACTCCTACTGTTGCTGCTCCCGTCTTGGCTATTGGGTAAAGGAAGGGGAAGAATAGGAAAGCTCCTCGAAAACATAATTGTAATGGAAAGTCCCAAGCGGGGTCCTCAAGCAATGGGCGAAAAGGAAAAGCCAGTTCTGATGCTCCTCCTGCCTTTGATCCTAAGGAGGCTACTTGCTTTTACTGCCATGACAAGGGGCATTGGAAACAAAGTTGCCCCATGTACTTGCAAGACATAAAGGATGGCAAGGTTAAGCCAACCTCGGAAGGTATTTACACTATCCTATCTAAAAACTCATCACATACAAATTCTTGGGTCCTTGATACATGATGTAGTTTTCACATTTGTTCTGACTTGCAGGGACTAAAAAGAAGTGAGGATGTGGAGCATGGGAAGATGAACCTGATTATGGGCGCTAGGAGATCGTCACTTGTTACCAAAACTGGTGTTTATTCTTTGGTACTTAATAGTGGGTTATGTTTAGATTTGAACAATTGTTGCTATTCGTCATAAATGACAAGAAATATTATTTCATTTCATGGTTTATACATACAAGGTTATAGATATTCTTTTAATAATGAGAATGGTTCTATTTATGCTTACAAAAATGGTGTATTTTATTTTGAAGCATTACCTTGTGACGGCGTGTATGAAACTGTGATGGTTGTAGATAATTTAGGTAATGTGTTTTACATATTGATTCGTCAAATGGTTTAGACAAAGCATGCTTGTGGCATTGTCATCTTGGACATGTCAACAAGAAGCGCATTTCCCAACTCCAAAAGGATGGAGTGTTGGAATCATTTGACTTAAGGTCAGATGATACATGCGAGTCTTGTTTACTTGGAAAGATGACTAAATCACCTTTCACTGGTTCTTTTGAAAGAGGTTAAGGATTTTTAGATCTCATCCACACAGATGTGTGTGGGCCCTTCAGATCCACTACAAGGGATGCAAATCGATTCTATGTGGCTTTTACTGATGATTATAGCAGATATGGATATATCTACTTAATCAAGCATAAGTCAGAAACCTTTGAAAAGTTCAAAGAGTTCAAACATGAAGTTGAGAACCAATTGGGCAGGAAGATCAAAATGCTCAGATCACATAGAGGTGGTGAGTATCTTAGTATCGAGTTCCACGACTATATCAAGGAATGTGGAATTGTTTCACAATTAACACCTCATAGGACTCCACAACTTAATAGTGTGGCTGAGAGGCGTAATCGAACCTTGTTGGACATGGTTGGTTCCATGATGAGTCGAGCTTCACTTCTAATCTCATTCTGGAGGTATGCCTTAGAGACTGCCGCCCTCATTCTTAATCTTGTCCCGACTAAGAAGGTTGTCAAAACACCTCACGAGATTTGGACAGGGAAGGTTCCCTCATTGGCACATATCAAGGTTTGGGGTTGTGAAGCTTTCTTTAGACGAGAGACTCACGACAAGATTGAAACTCGAAGTTAGAGATGTATTTTCAACGGCTACCCACAAAAGTCCTTTGGATATTTGTTCTACAGACCTAGTGAAAATGTGGTCTTTGTAGTACGAAGGCGAGCCTTTCGCGAGAGAGAGCTCATATGTAAAGAGGAGAACGGGAGTACAATTGATCTTGAATAAATTCAAGAGTCAAACGATGAAGGAACCTCTAACACTAGCACTTATACTGAGGAAGAAATTCTTGTTGAACCAGTTGACGAGTCGTTACCTCTTAGACGTTCCAACAAAGTTAGAATGACACAAGAGTTTTATGGTTTCCTTATTACTACAGATGGTGATATGTTTATCTGTAACACCGTAATTTTTCAAACAAATTTTTCATTCTAAAATCGCGTACTTTTCATAGCATATTATATAGAAATCTCGTTTATTCAAATTACAAAACACAACTCCATTAGTAATCCAGGATCCTCCAAACATAACTCTCTCTCTGGTGTGTACAATCAAGCCGGTGCCTTCCCGAGATCCTCTGAGATACCTGAAACACATAACACATAACACGGTAAGCACGAAGCTTAGTGAGTTCCCCAAGATACCACATATAACACATATTAGCCACTCGAGGCTATAACTCTGTGGGCCTACTGGCCCTAACTCTGTGGACCCTCTGGTCTTAGCTCTGTGGACCTTCCGGTCCTAACTCTGTAAACTCTGGAATACACACAACATAAATCACATAGAAATAATGCAGTGCAACACATCACATACATAGCATACAAGATACTCTGTCACATAACTCTACTTACCACTTAAGGTAAAGTATAGTGAGAAGAGTCACCTCGCATGATGTCGGATACCCTCTCGTGCTCGATAATACGACCTAGCCTCCTTCTATCAAAATGATAACATCTCTAATCAAAATCCTCTCATGTTCTCATCCCTAATAATGGGTAGAAGACCATTCTACCCCTCTCTGACCTCTCTTGAATCAGCTTTGACCAGACTCGTCGAGTGCACTCGAGTGACTCGGCGAGTCCGTGCGTGTCATCTGAATCCTCAAAAGCCTCACTCGACTCGTCGCGTTAACCTTTCACTCGACGGGTTACCACTGGTCACGAATCGCGGGGCAACCCGACTCGACTCGTCGAGTCCCCATATGGACTCGGCGAGTTCCCTCCATGGCAACACTCAAAAGACCTTTTGAGGTCAGATCTGTTTCTCTAACTTATAGATCTGACCTTCTTACACCCAATAATCACGTAAAGGTTTAATCTTTGAGCTCATGCAAACCACTTATGCCCTTTTGTGAAGAAATAGCTCCTAAATTGGCAACCTAGATCCATAACCCCAATGGGACTGCATAAAGCTGGAAGATTGGGACTCTCTGGACCTCTTAAGGTCCAGATCTAAAGCTTATTCCACATTGGGACCTCATATGCATCATATACTATCCAAGAAAGGGTAAAGAAAACCCTAGATTCAAGGATTTTACACAAAAACAGAAGGAAGGGGCGAAATACTACCTCAAAATGGAGATCCTTGCTTAGATGTCTCAAGATAACAACCTCCTTTGGTCCCTCAAGCTGAATCCCTTCACTTCATTTGAAAAACTACAGCAAAATTACTTGATTTCATCACAAGAACTCTTCCGTGGCTCCAATGGCGATTTAGGGTTTCTCACAGGAGATATGAGCCACACCCAAGGTCATAAGTTCCTTTAAATAGGCTCCAACCCCGGAACTTAGGGTTTTCTCTGCCCAGTACCTACTCGGTGAGTCCATCCTTAGACTCGTCGAGTCCGCTCATTAAGTCCACGCGATAAATCTCGACTCGACTCGGCGAGTTGGTCCCTCAACTCGTCGAGTCCCTCCTCAAATCTCAAGATTAACATACACAATAATGTTCCTGAAAATCCGGTTGTTACAATTCTCCCCCACTTGAATTAGATTTCGCCCTCGAAATCGCTCCTCCATAACATATAGATCTAATCCAATAACCAAACAGCACCATCGAAAGGGTCTCATACCACACAACTATCTACCTCTCTGGACACTTGAATCCCAACAAGAACTCCTCCCTGGAAAAGGACAGACCCAGCTGCCACTATGCTACCCCTTCTGACTCTCAAGAATCTGGAACTCTAGTAGCCTGACACACAGCCAGACCGCCCTCTCCAGATGTCACCACGTTATTCGCTCCTCGAATAACAAACCCCGATAGCTCACTGCCCCTCTGAGTCTCTAGTGGGAACCGATAAAACAAGTCCATGCCCAAAATTGGCTACCGATCACTCGTCCCAGACATGATAAACAATCCAGATCATATACCAGGGAGTGGAAGGATCACATCACACCAGGGACTCATCTACTGTACTGCAATCACAACCCTTCTGAACAACGAACTCTCAACACCCTGTCCTCAGACACGAACAATGACCATGCTTGTTCAGAAGCGTCCCCTGACATCTGACAAACATAAACCTCAACTCCCTTCTCAATATCCCTTTGAAGACTGAGCACCAGGTCATCTCCCGACCCAACAATTGAACCTCAAAGGGTTACCCATTGCATATCTCAACATGCCTCACTGACTTCCTTCCCACACTAGCTATCTCGGCCCAGTGTGACACACAAGTCACAAAGTTCGCTTTTCCCCAAGAGAATACGAAATTCGTTTCACCCTCAACCTCTGTCGTCTACTATTCTCTAGTTCTATGCGTTTCGTGGTTTTCTCATACCTACGAATTGACCCACTCAGGTCTAAGACACCAGATGGAACCAATACCCCCTTCCAAAGGAAATTCATATCTGAATCCAGAATCTCATTTTGCCTACTCAATACAACACTAGGATCGAACTCAACTCGAGAGTCTGGTCCGGCACAGAGTTGGAACCACTCATCCCAACGAACCACTCAACTCATGACTCATGACCCGCAACCCATGCATTCCTCACTTATCCACTTCCCTTTGGTTGCGACAACCACTACTCATTTCAGAATATAACGACTTCCGACAAATATGGAGACCCCAGTCTCGCCCCTGGTTCGACCCCAGGCTTCCACACACTCAAATATTAGGGCTAACCAAGCCTAAAACTCTTCTGCATCAAGCTCCGATCAGAGAGCACTTCATCACATGATTCTCTCGCTGACTAGTGAGTACTACGGCTCCCCGCAGTATCACAACACCATCTCGCTGACTAGTGAGTACTACGGCTCCCCGCAGTATCACAACACCCTCTCGCTGACTAGTGAGTACTACGGCTCCCCGCAGTATCACAACACCCTCTCGCTGACTAGTGAGTAGTACGGCTCCCCATAGCATCACCACAACCTCTCACTGAATAGTGAGTACTACGGCTCCCCGTAGCATCACCACAACCTCTCACTAAATAGTGAGTACTACGGTTCCCCGTAGCATCACCACAACCTCTCACTGACTCATTGAAACTGCAGCTCCCCGCAGTCTTACTCTTACCACTTCACAATCTCATCCCCAGGTTGACACCACACTATGATCATTAACTCATGCTCTGCGGCCCAGCATAGATAGGTACACACGCACCCCTCCAGGCTAAGCATCACTACTTCGGACGACCACCGTCATGACAAAACCTCTTTTTCTCGCTGCAATTCAGATTCTCAAATAAATCCATTTGATGTAAATTAGCTGAAAGGCCCCCACCAGAACCATAGACCCTTGATACACCACTCATTATCTCAAACTCAAAACTCAAAATAATCTGAGATTTAGGACATTAAACTCGGATACCCCGTAATACCATCACAATGCCTCGCAGTGTCTTGACTCTACCGCCGATCTCATACCCATGACATCATACTCAGATACCGAATTGCTTCCTCGGAATCTCGCAACCGGTCTTTCTCTCGTGCCACTTGTAACCCCGGAATACTCCATCTCCAAAATTAAAAAATGGAGAAATTTGTGACAACCCGAAATTTCTATTCTGTACAACCATTCACTTCAATAGAAGTCAGAACTGTTTCTGCTAACTTTTGAGCTGTGTAGAGTCAGTTTGAGTGTTTTAAAGCTTAGTACTTCGGGAGATAACTGGAGAGAGGATGCTCTAGGGTTTATTGTGCATCAGTAAGGTCTCAAAACTCCAAGAGTTTGGAGTTTACGGCCTAAACAAGGAGTTTACGGTCGTAAACTCCAAAGAGTATAAATATGACACTTAGTCATTTTACTCACTTTTTTCACATTTTCAAGACTAGAACTCGAAATCCTCTCAAGTATCATCCGATTTTCCTTCTTGATCTTCAACTTTGTAAGTGTTTCTTGCCCTAATTAGTTGATATCTTACTTAATCTAGTGATCTTACATGATTTCATCCGTGAAATCATTCCATATGTGTAGATCTTCAAGTGTTCTTAGTTTCACCAAGAACACCAAGAACACACACTAGTGTTCTTGGACTTTTAACACCCTTTCAAGCTCCTTTATTGTAAGTACTCTTACCCTAGTGTGTTATAAGGCTGGTTACACTTATTAATCAACTAGAAAACATAATGAAACACAAGATCAAAGGTGTTTACGGTCCAAGCATGTTCTTGGACCGTAAACCCCAATGAAAGGGCCATTGTGTGCCCTAGTCCCTTACCAAGCCTTGGATACTAGTCTAGATCACATCCTTGAAGTGTATAGGACCTTAAACATTGAAAACATCAAGGACCATTAGAGTTTACGGCCGTAAACTCATGGACAAGTGGTCCATGGGCCGTAAACTCTACAATGGGGTGAAATGTTGCCACAATCACTTCCTAAGGCTTAGACTTGAAGAAGGATGCTTCATTATGACTTTTAGGACTTCAAAACACAAAATGGTAGAAGTACCATGAGTTTACGACCGTAAACTCATGGGTTTACGACCGTAAACTCCAAGGGAGTTGGTCCCAAAACCGTAAACTCATAAAGAGTTTACCCTTGGACCCTAAACTCAAAAGCCAAGCCCTACAACCCTTAGATGCAATCCTTAGTACTTATAGCACTTAAATCAAGTGTTTTTCATGTCCTAGGATGTCTTAACTTGGTTAATTAGTTGTTAAATGACTAATTGGATACATATATGTGTTATTATATGTTAACTAGGATCCTTGTGTGTGTTCAAGTCTTCACTTGACACTTAGCATCCTATACCATCCGTTCATCCAATCCACTCACTACAGGTGAGTTCATACCCCTTAATCAACCTTTTAAATGATTTTAAATGCTTTTATGGGGGGGATACAAGTTGATCTATTATAGTTATTATATCAATCACATGTGATTAATAACTACCAAACAAGTGGATTTCTTACTTTTCAAACTGTGTTATCAAACAAACTACTTCAAACTGTTTTACAAACTCTTTTACATGTCAAATACTTTTACAAACTCTTTTACATGTCAAATACTTTTACAAACTCTTTTACATGTCAAATACTTTGATTAAACTCTTTTAAACTTATATTCTGTTAATTGTGTATCTATATAGATATAGTTATATAAGTAGGATTGAAAGGACTTAGGACTGATAGCTCACCCTACCTCCTGTTCCTCGTTTGGTTGTGGACTTAGAGTATCGGTTGTTTGTCCGAAGGTCGTTTGAATCCTAGTTATATATTATGTATATGTATATAGATATAAAAGTTCCTTCTTTCTATTCAATTCCTTTGGGTAGAAAAGGTATACAACATGTTCATACATACATACCATACTACTAGTAAACTACAATAGGCGTAGTTTAGGAAGTTACTAATACTATTACTAGAACAATCATACTATACATTACAATAGAGCTAGTACATACTATACATTACAAGACAGCTAGTACATACTATACATTTTACAAGAAAACATACATGCTAGACAGAGAGAGAACAAACATACATGCTAGACAGAGAGAGAACATACATACATACTAGACAGAGAAAGAACACACAATACAGCTAGTACATACAATACATATACAAGAATATTACTACAGTTATGTGAGCCACGTAACGGGGCATGGCATCACCTGTCATGGCTCGTTTTGTATCCAGAATCTCCTTAAATGGAGAGCGTTGAGTTTGTGTGTAGATCTATACTGGATTGACTATCCTACACCTTTCTGCTCGCTACAGTAGGACTTGCAAGTGTACGGGTCCCAAACGTCATTTCTTCCGACGTCTTACATCGTCGTGTTCTAAGTCGGTAGTATGGTACAGGCCGATCACATGATACTTTAAATAACAAATGGTTTAAGGTAGTTAGTACAGCAGTAGTTACTTAATACAATACTATAGTACTATTTTATTTCCCATTGCATTCACTTTGTGATCTTCACGCAAAGAACCGTAATGCAAAAACTATATTTTTGGTTAATGATAGTCAGATTTGGGAAAATACATACTCTTACAAGAGACATGCACACAAACACTTGATGCCTTGGTATAAGGCTACTTTTAGTAGTAAAACATAGGGTTTTCTAGGAAATTCGAACATTTTACAAACATACTCAAACTTTTACAAACTTACACATCACATACTTACAAACACTTTCATACAAACACAGACACTAAAATACTTATGACCTCACCAGCTTTAAAGCTGATACTCTCTTTCAAAATAACTTGTATTCTCAGGTCGCCAGTAGACAGGTACCGGTGCCAGGTTTTGAGAAGATGGAGCTCGTCCAAGACTCATATTTTATTTTGATTCATATTTTTGGTGTCTATAAACTTGACAGAACACACTTGTATTAAAATTATATTATTAATGCAATGGATGATGTTGTTGCTTGTTTACTACTATTCATTGTTGTGATACCGAACATGACGTCCTCCACCCCCGAACGATTCCGCCGTTCCGGTTTTGGGGTGTGTCAGATTGGTATCAGAGCATTGTTTATAGTGAATTGAGTATATCAACCCATAAAAGATATACAGACTATAAATACAATGGGATTAAAATACTCTGACCAAGAGTTTATACTTTTAAATAATAAAATATTTAACTAAGTATACATGCCTGCATTCATACTAAAATCAGTGTCACTAGGACAGAACAAAAGTATTACGATTGTTGGGCAGCACAAGTAGACTTAGAGACATATAGTCAAAGCAGGGAAGATATAGCCTGATCAACTATATTATCTGAGGATTGACTAGCATGTGCCTAAGTGTGGTTGTGAGGTTGCAACAAGTCTAAAAACTTACCAACAATACCACAACGAAAACCTTAGAACAGAACATAAACCTAAAATACTATAGGAGTATTTTGTGTTACTATAAATTACTTATGTGCTTATTTCTTATATCCCTTTTCTCGCATAGATATAATGGCTGGATTCCATATCCCCGGAGACCCGTACTATCCCAACAACGACAATGTTGGATGGCTTGGAGAAGAGCCAGAAGATGATCACCCAATCCCTTTGGATGATCACCTAGCTGAAGGCTTTTCTGATGGTTCTGACTCAGAGCCAGAGGTCAACAACCTACCCCCAGCTGCTCAAGACCCAAACCCGAACCCTCGTCCAACATTTCAAGGACCCACACCTCTGTGGGCCACAAACTTGAACAGATGGAGTCAGGAACATGGTCAAACCATTCCCTACAATGGGGACAAAAGCTTTTACAACCTCACCGAGGGAGGTTCAGCTGATCGAGTCCTGCCCATCATGGTCCGTAGGATTGCTCGGAACACCGGGCAAGGTCGAGCATCTATCGACCGAGTCCTGGAGATTGACGCCAACTCTGGCGTTAACACGGTCCGCATTCGCCAACTCGAGGTAGCTATGGAAAGGACTAGGATAACCAATGGGACTCTGCAGCAATAGCTAGCTGCGTCCCAAGCTGAAGTTAGGGAACTTCGGGCTAGGCAGACAATGTATGAAAGGCGCATGCGAGACATAGAGCGCCGTCTGTCTGAATCAAGAACTCACTCTAGTAGTTCTCGTCGCCGCTAGAGTCTCCTCGACTTCTCTTTTGGATATAACTTAGTTTATGTAAAAACTCTAGTCTAATTTCCTATCTTTGTTCAAACCTGGACCTGTTAGGTCTTGATTAGGTCGTAGTTCTGTCAGAATTTTCCATCTTGGTTTGATGTAAGACCTACTTCTAGGTCATTTTTCCCGGACTTATTACATCTGTAATCCCAGTATTATTGACAGATATCTAATCTCATGGAAATTATTATCCAAATGCTATCATCTGTTAGTACTAGATCTACATTCAATCGTGCTGTTCAATTGTGCTGTTGGACTATGGAGAATTAGTCCATGAGGCATTCTCATCAAATTCTCCCTATTAAATTCTTATCAATATCTTCATCTTTCTAAACTTATAGATAAAAGATGCCTCCACGTCGATCAACAAGACGCGATCCTCCATCAACTGCAACACCACCTGCTCCTCAAATCGATACGGCAGCTCTGAATGCTGCTGTAGCTGCGGCTGTGGCAACAGCCATGGCTCCATATCATTCTTCTGGTTCCACTGGAGGAGGAACCCCTGTTCAATCTACTCATGGTGAAATCCCTGTGCGCTTGATAGAGTGCTCCTACAAGGACTTCACCAGTTGCAAGCCACTGTCCTTTAAAGAGACTGGCGGAGTCATTGCCCTCTCGCAATGGTTCGAAAAGACAGAGTCGATCTTCGAGATCTGCTCATGCCCGGAGGGAAGCAAAGTCAAATTTGTTGCATACACCTTCGAGACAAAGGCCCTGACATGGTGGAATAGCCATGTCAAGTCACTATCTCTCATAGTGGCTAATGCTATGGGTTGGGAAGCTCTGAAAGAGCTTATGATTGAAGAATACTGCCCGAGAGGCGAAATCCAAAAGCTAGAGCAGGAACTGTGGAGCCTAACCATGAAAGGCTCCGACATAGTCTCCAACACCGCCAGGTTCTGTGAACTGGTGGCCCTCTGTCCCAACATGGTTCATACAGAGGGAAAGAAGATAGAGAGATTCATATGGGGGCTGGTGCCTCCATTCCAGGGAAATGTTTTGGCTTCAAACCCCACTACATTCGATAATGCCAACCGATTGCCACATCGGCTTATTGACCATAGGGTTTGTACCCTGGCCGCAACAACAACCCTGGCCATCTCAGAACCTTCCAAAACCGCTGATTCCAAGCGGAAGTTCTGGGATGAAAAGAAGAAGAAGAAGGCTGCCAAAAAGCAGCAGGTCGTGGCAGTTCATGCTGCGATAGCACCTGTCGCTGTTGCTCCAGTTAAGCAGTACGCTGGAAGTTTGCCTAAGTGCAACAAATGCAACTTCCACAACATCGGATCCTGCCGAGAAATGCAGTGCTCTAACTGCAGGAGGAAGGGGACACTGCCCGCTTCTGCAAAGCTCCAGCAAAACCAATCACCCAAGTCCCCGACGCTGGTGTGGGCCAAGCTTGCTACGGTTGTGGCGAGGTGGGCCACTACAAGAGGAACTGCCCGAAGGCAAGGAATACTGGTGGAGTGGGAAGGGTTTTGGCCATAGGCCACGAGGAAGCGGTTGCCGACCCCACAGTGGTAACTGGTACGTTTCTCCTCGATAACTCTTATTCATGCATACTGTTTGATAGTGGAGCGGAGAGGAGCTTCGTGAACCAGAAATTTGCTCATCTACTTAAGCAAAAATCACGAGCACTTAAAGAACCGTTCACTGTAGAAATGGCTAATGGAAAGACAGAAAGCACTAGCAGTATATTCATAGGGTGTACCCTAACACTAGATAGCCATTCATTTTCGATCGACCTCATGCCGGTCTCAATTAAAAGTTTCGACGTCATTATCAGCATGGACTGGTTGAGTCTACATCGTGCCGACATCATGTGTTATGAAAAGGTTGTTCGCCTTAATCTACCGTCTGGCGAAACTCTAGTCGTTTATGGCGACAAACCCGGCACGAACCTTCGTATCATCTTGAGGATTCAAGCCCAGAAATTCTTGCGAAAGGAATGTCGTGCATTCCTTGCTCATGTTGTAGATGTGAGCCAAGAAACGAAAGACATTCAGAACATTCCAGTAGTACGCGACTTTCCCGACATCTTTCCCGAAGAACTCTCAGGATTACCTCCGCAACGTCAAGTCGAGTTCAGAATCGACTTAGTTCCAGGGGCTACCCCTGTAGCCAAATCGCCCTATCGTCTAGCACCTGCAGAGATGCAAGAACTGTCCTGTCAACTTAATGAATTGCTCAGCAAGGGCTTTATAAGACCAAGCTTCTCACCCTGGGGAGCTCCAGTCTTGTTCGTCAAGAAGAAAGACGGATCGTTCCGTATGTGCATCGACTACAGGGAGCTCAACAAACTGACCGTCAAAAATCGTTACCCTCTGCCTCGTATTGACGCTTTATTTGACCAACTTCAAGGGGCGAACTTCTTTTCAAAAATCGATCTAAGATCCGGATATCACCAACTACGAGTGCTAGGGGAGGATGTCCTGAAGATAGCCTTCCGAACTCGTTATGGGCACTACGAATTCGTAGTGATGCCGTTCGGATTAACAAACGCGCCCGCGGTATTCATGGATTTAATGAATAGGGCGTGTCGTCCTTACTTGGATCAGTTCGTCATCGTCTTCATCGATGATATACTTATCTACTCTCGTAGTAAGGAGGAGCATAGTCGACATCTGCGACAGGTCTTAGAAACACTGCGTTCGGAGAAGCTCTATGCGAAGTTCTCGAAATGCGAATTTTGGGTCCGAAGAGTCGAACTCTTAGGGAACGTGGTTAGCGAAGAGGGAATATACGTGGACCCTTCCAAAATCAAAGCCATTGAGAGCTGATCAGCACAGAAGACGCCTACCGAAATTCGTCAATTTCTAGGCCTCGCTGGCTACTATCGCAGCTTCATTCAGAACTTCTCACGAATTGCGAAACCTCTGACAACTTTGACCCAGAAGGGCGTGGCCTTTGACTGGGAAGAGAAGCAGGAGAGAGCGTTCCAAACGCTCAAGCGAGCTTTGTGCACCGCACCAATACTGTCCCTCCCCGAAGGGATAGAAGACTTCGTTGTCTATTACGATGCGTCAAATCAAGGGATCGGATGTGTTCTGATGCAGCGACGTAAGGTCATCGCCTACGCCTCGAGACAGCTGAAGACACATGAGGTCAACTACACCTCACACGATCTTTAGCTAGGAGCAGTTGTGTTTGCTCTGAAGATCTGGAGACACTACCTGTATGGTACTAAAAGCACTATCTTTACAGACCACAAAAGCCTACAACATATATTCGACCAGAAGGAGCTCAACATGAGACAACGACGGTGGGTCGAGCTACTCATTGACTACGAATGCGAAATTCGTTATCATCCGGGTAAAGCCAACGTAGTAGCTGATGCCCTAAGTAGGAAAGAATACTCTGGTCGTATGGTGAAATCATTGACCATGACTATCCATTCACACTTGTCCACGCAAATTAAGGAGGCTCAGCTCGACGCTTTGAAACCTGAAAATGTGGCGGGTGAATCCCTGAGAGGGATGGATAAAAACTTGGAAGTCAAGGGTGGCGGAGCCTTATATCTCATGGATCGGATATGGACACCGAAACACGGTGGTTTCAGAGACTTGGTCATGACCGAGGCGCACAACACTCGTTATTCCGTCCACCCAAGTTCAGATAAGATGTATCTGGATCTTAAAAAGCTATACTGGTGGCCTAACATGAAAGCAGAGATTGCTACCTTCGTGAGTAAATGCCTTACTTGCGCCAAGGTCAAGGTCGAATATCAGAAACCTTCAGGATTACTCCAACAACCGGAGATACCTAAATGGAAGTGGGAGCGGATCACTATGGACTTCATAACCAAGTTGCCCAAGACAACGGGTGGACTTGATACCATATGGGTCATCGTCGACAGATTGACCAAGTTCGCACACTTCCTGCCTATCAAAGAAACATAAAAGATGGAGAAGCTTACAAGAACCTACATTCGGGAGATTGTACGACTGCACGGTGTTCCCATATCCATTATCTCGGACATAGATAGTAGATTCACTTCGAGGTTCTAGCAGTCGCTACAAAGTTCCCTAGGAACTAGGTTGGACATGAGTACAGCCTACCATCCACAAACCGACGAACAAAGTGAGAGGACTATCCAAAGCTTGGAAGATATGTTGCGAGCCTGTGTGATCGACTTTGGGAAAGCATGGGATATTTATTTACACCTTGTCGAATTTTCCTACAACAACAGTTATCACACGAGCTTAAAGGCTGCTCCATTCGAGGCCCTCTATGGCCGAAAGTGCAGATCCCCTCTGTGCTGGGTTGAGGTGGGTGATACCCAGTTAGCTAAAGGACGAGTTCCTGAAAGCACTCTCACGGGTCCGATGATCATTCGGGAAACGACAGAAAAGATCGTTCAGATTCATGAACGATTGAAAGCCTCTAGAGACCAACAGAAAAGCTACGCAGATAAACGAAGGAAACCGTTGGAATTCCAGGTGGGCGACCATGTTCTATTGAAGGTCTCACCCTGGAAGGGCTTAATACGCTTTGGAAAGCGTGGAAAGCTAAATCCAAGATACATAGGGCCTTTCAAGATTCTCGCTACAATCGGCCCTGTAGCTTACAAACTTAACTTACCCCGCGACCTCAGTAACGTACATTCTACTTTCCACGTCTCGAACTTGAAAAAGTGTCTGTCCGACGATACTCTAGTAATCCCACTCGACGAGATCGAGATTAACGAGAGCCTCAACTTCGTGGAAGAACCTGCAGAGATCATGGACCGAGAGGTCAAGCAAACGAAACAAAGCCGTATCCTGATAGTGAAGGTTCGCTGGAACGCCAAGCGAGGACCGGAATTCACTTGGGAGCGAGAGGATCAGATGAAACTGAAATATCCTCGTCTTTTTACTTAGTTATTGGTGACTACTTATTTGTTTAAACTCTAATTTCGGGACGAAATTCCTTCTAACGGGGGGATGATGTGACAACCCAAAATTTCTACTTTGTACAACCATTCACTTCAATAGAAGTCAGAACTGTTTCTGCTAACTTTTGAGCTGTGTAGAGTCAGTTTGAGTGTTTTAAAGCTTAGTACTTCGGGAGATAACTGGAGAGAGGATGCTCTAGGGTTTATTGTGCATCAGTAAGGTCTCAAAACTCCAAGAGTTTGGAGTTTACAGCCTAAACATGGAGTTTACGGCCGTAAACTCCAAGGAGTATAAATATGACACTTAGTCATTTTACTCACTTTTTTCACATTTTCAAGACTAGAACTCGAAATCCTCTCAAGTATCATCCGATTTTCCTTCTTGATCTTCAACTTTGTAAGTGTTTCTTGCCCTAATTAGTTGATATCTTACTTAATCTAGTGATCTTACATTATTTCATCCGTGAAATCATTCCATATGTGTAGATCTTCAAGTGTTCTTAGTTTCACCAAGAACACCAAGAACACACACTAGTGTTCTTGGACTTTTAACACCCTTTCAAGCTCCTTTATTGTAAGTACTCTTACCCAAGTGTGTAATAAAGCTGGTTACACTTATTAATCAACTAGAAAACACAATGAAACACAGGATCAAAGGTGTTTACGGTCCAAGCATGTTCTTGGACCGTAAACCCTAATGAAAGGGCCATTGTGTGCCCTAGTCCCTTAGCAAGCCTTGGATACTAGTCTAGATCACATCCTTGAAGTGTGTAGGACCTTAAACATCGAAAACATCAAGGACCATTAGAGTTTACGACAGTAAACTCATGGAGCAGTGGTCCATGGGCCGTAAACTCCTCAAAGGGGTGAAATGTTGCCACAATCACTTCCTAAGGTTTAGACTTGAAGTAAGGATGCTTCATTATGACTTTTAGGACTTCAAAACACAAAATGGTAGAAGTACCATGAGTTTACGGCCGTAAACTCATGGGTTTATGACCGTAAACTCCAAGGGAGTTGGTTCCAAAACCGTAAACTCATAAAGAGTTTACCCTTGGACCCTAAACTCAAAAGCCAAGCTCTACAACCCTTAGATGCAATCCTTAGTACTTATAGCACTTAAGTAAAGTGTTTTTCATGTCCTAGGATGTCTTAACTTGGTTAATTAGTTGTTAAATGACTAATTGGATACATATATGTGTTATTATATGTTAACTAGGATCCTTGTGTGTGTTCAAGTCTTCACTTGACACTTAGTATCCTATACCATCCGTTCATCCAATCCACTCACTATAGGTGAGTTCATACCCCTTAATCAACCTTTTAAATGATTTTAAATGCTTTTATGGGGGGGATACAAGTTGATCTATTATAGTTATTATATCAATCACATGTGATTAATAACTACCAAACAAGTGGATTTCTTACTTTTCAAACTGTGTTATCAAACAAACTACTTCAAACTGTTTTACAAACTCTTTTACATGTCAAATACTTTTACAAACTCTTTTACATGTCAAATACTTTTACAAACTCTTTTACATGTCAAATACTTTGATTAAACTCTTTTAAACTTATATTCTGTTAATTGTGTATCTATATAGATATAGTTATATAAGTAGGATTGAAAGGACTTAGGACTGATAGCTCACCCTACCTCCTGTTCCTCGTTTGGTTGTGGACTTAGAGTATCGGTTGTTTGTCCGAAGGTCGTTTGAATCCTAGTTATATATTATGTATATGTATATAGATATAAAAGTTCCTTCTTTCTATTCAATGCCTTTGGGTAGAAAAGGTATACAACATGTTCATACATACATACCATACTACTAGTAAACTACAATAGGCGTAGTTTAGGAAGTTACTAATACTATTACTAGAACAATCATACTATACATTACAATACAGCTAGTACATACTATACATTACAAGACAGCTAGTACATACTATACATTTTACAAGAAAACATATATGCTAGACAGAGAGAGAACAAACATACATGCTAGACAGAGAGAGAACATACATACATACTAGACATAGAAAGAACACACAATACAGCTAGTACATACAATACATATACAAGAATATTACTACAGTTATGTGAGCCACGTAACGGAGCATGGCATCACCTGTCATGGCTCGTTTTGTATCCAGAATCTCCTTAATTGGAGAGTGTTGAGTTTGTGTATAGATCTATACTGGATTGACTATCCTACACTTTGTTGCTCACTACAGTGGGACTTGCAAGTCTACGGGTGCCAAACGTCATTTCTTCCGACGTCTTACATCGTTTTGTTCTAAGTTGGTAGTATGGTACAGGCCGATCACATGGTACTTTAAATAACAAATGGTTTAAGGTAGTTAGTACAGAAGTAGTTACTTAATACAATACTACAGTACTATTTTATTTCCCATTGCATTCACTTCGTGATCTTCACACAAAGAACCGTAATGCAAAAACTATATTTTTGGTTAATGATAGTCAGATTTGGGAAAATACATACTCTTACAAGAGACATACACACAAACACTTGATGCCTTGGTATAAGGCTACTTTTAGTAGTAAAACATACGGTTTCTAGGAAATTCGAACATTTTACAAACATACTCAAACTTTTACAAACTTACACATCACATACTTACAAACACTTTCATACAAACACAGACACTAAAATACTTATGACCTCACCAGCTTTAAAGCTGATACTCTCTTTCAAAATCACTTGTATTCTCACGTCACCAGTAGACAGGTACCGATGCCAGGTTTTGAGAAGATGGAGCTCGTGCAAGACTCATATTTTATTTTGATTCATATTTTTGGTGTCTATAAACTTGAAATAACACACTTGTATTAAAATTATTTTATTAATGCAATGGATGATGTTGTTGCTTGTTTACTACTATTCATTGTTGTGATACTGAACATGACGTCCTCCACCCCCGAACGATTCCGGCGTTCCGGTTTTGGGGTGTGACAAAATTGCCAACGACTCAGGACACGAAGATGACAATCCGAAACTTCCTCCTCTAATGCTCAAAACTCATGCAAGAGTACTCATAACGACCCTGAAGTTGGTTTCCCAATCAACTTCTTCCCTTCCTATACTTCATATTATAGCCCATACTCTGAACCAGAAATTCTCAACCGCCGAACTAACCTCACAAGCCAACCACCTCGAATTCACCATTTTAACCTTGAAGGATTCCTAACCATCACAAGGTCTCCGACCAACGGCCACTTGCCGTGGAGACACTCATCCTTTCTCAAACACGTACTACATGCACTATCTCACTCTACACCTCTCCTTGACCACCAATAACGCTGGTCTCAGGAATCCGCACTGCAGGCCTCTTTATCCAGTTCTCTAACCGTTCTTGAACAAATCTCTGATCTCCTCAAAAGTACCCGGTTCTCCCCCACTCAGGGTTCGAACCATCACCAATTGGTTCGCCAACCATCTAGCCCACAGACTGTTTTTACCAATAACATCGCACCTACTCTTGGAAGGCGATACACAATGCTCGATAATCCCCCCGATGGAGGTCAAGCAATTCCCAATACCCTGAATCTCCGATGAAATCCTCAGAAACTTCTCATCATGACTTCCTCTAGTCATTCAGAATCTCGTACCATCCCACTACCGGACATCTCAACTGTCTAGTCGTAACCCTGACTCTCAGTCTGAAAATAACGAACTAACATATTCGTCATCCTTGACTCTTCAACCAACGTTCCATCACGTGGGTTGTAATAAGAGTGGAGTCCTCATTACCACACTCGATACTCATCATAGACAATAAGAGCCACCGCTCCAATACTCTCTTCTTGATCGTCTGCCGTTGCAGCTAATACATGCCCTACTATGCTCAAATAGGGTGTATCCTTGTCCTTAATCATCTCAGTCCCCGCTGACAACCTGCTCATGCTCGAACATTATCTCTCGGCAGACATACTGCCCAAAATACTCTGATGAAAGATCGTAACCAAAGCTACCCCACAGGGCTCACCCCCAACCTTGGAAACCGAAAATCTCAATACCTCTCTTGTTTCTCACAGGAACAGAAATAACACCGCTCAGGTCACAGAAAATGACATCTCCACCATCGGCTGATTGCTCAACTCATGCCATAATCCTCCATAACCGCCATCTCTACTCATTCTTGAGTCTTGCGACTCCAATTGGCATCTCACCAACAATCCCTCGGAGCTAACTCGATTTCCTTTTTAAGGGATGCTTCACTAAAACTCATTCATCATGGACCTCTAGCCCCATACTCTTTCACCTCTGATCTCAGTCTAACCAATCACCACGGAATAACTGGTAGAACCAATAACACTAACTGCCACGGGTCATGGTACTCGAACCATGTGGCCACCTCTCAATCAGCTATGAATCATGGTACCAGAACCATGTTATCTCTTCTTAATCCGCTACGAATCATGGTACCCGAACCATGTTATCTCTTCTCAATCCGCTACGAATCATGGTACTCGAACCATGACATCACCTCTCTATCTGCTACAAATCATGGTACACGAACCATGAAATCACCTCTCGATCTGCTGCAAATCATGGTACACGAACCATGAAATCGCCTCTCGATCTGCTGCAAATCATGGTACTCGAACCATGGAATCACCTCTCGATCTGCTACAAATCATGATACACGAACCATGAAATCACATCTCGATGTGCTACAAATCATGGTACTCTAACCATGGAATCACCTCTCGATCTGCTACAAAGCATGGTACACGAACCATGAAATCGCCTCTCGATCTGCTACTTAAAACCTCCGGAATGTTCCCTGTATCGAGTATGGGTCCTCTGCTTTCAGTAGTACGGGCCCATACTACCTGCCACATCTACCCATACTTTCCACACGGACCATCCCCGAGTTCCTAAGTAGCTGCTCGACCTTCTCAATCACCAACCCCGTCATGCGTGTTTGCTCCTCTACGAAATATCCTACTCTGTCAGCGTACTCATCTGACTAGGGTCACCCTTTCCTTGGCTCTTCCTAGGTTCTCACACTTCTCCGCCATCAGCTGTTGAAGAACTCCTTATGATGCCAGCCATCTACCTCCTGAATATCGTCATATTCACTTAGTAGTTGACTCTCATCATCAAGAGTTCCACAAAGCACGAAGCAAGCAGCATTCGGCCATCGAATAATCTCTACCAACATGTAAAACCACTCTAGGTTATTACCCACTTGCTCTCCTCATACTCTAAGGATACCACCGAACCCAAGCAACTTTACCCCACGCGGGCATCTGACTACCCTCTCAGCGGACTCCATAATTGCTCATCTAGGTATCTCTCCTAGATTACTCCTCTACTCAAATCCCTCTCAAAAAAGATTCCTGCTAGATACTCTTACTCAGCACATACTCGAAAACACATCACCAATAACAACAACTCCTAGGCTAAGGCATCATAAATCAGGCCACTCTAGTCCTAAAATATGAAATACTTAGCCTATCTCTAACATGCATAATACGTCATAATTATCTCATAATACAAAAGTAAGATATTTTAGGGAATCACCATTCGGGCTCTGCCTGATTGTACACACTGCTCTTTCTCGTTTTCCCGTGGAAACTCTCGTTCACTTTAGAAAAATCATTTCTTTGAAAACTTTTCTCAAATCCCCAGTTTGAGTCCAGATTTACCCGAAGGTGCATCCGAATCCCTCAAACCAAGGTTCTGATACCAACTTGTAACACCGTAATTTTTCAAACAAATTTTTCATTCTAAAATCGCGTACTTTCAATAGCATATTGTATAGAAATCTCGTTTATTCAAATTACAAAACACAACTTCATTAGTAATCCAGGATCCTCAAAACATAACTCTCTCTCTGGTGTGTACAATCAAGCCGGTGCCTTCCTGAGATCCTCTGAGATACCTGAAACACATAACACATAACACGGTAAGCACGAAGCTTAGTGAGTTCCCCAAGATACCACATATAACACATACTAGCCACTCGAGGCTATAACTCTGTTGGCCTACTGGCCCTAACTCTGTGGACCCTCTGGTCCTAGCTCTGTGGACCTTCCGGTCCTAACTCTGTAAACTCTGGAATATACACATCATAAATCACATAGAAATAATACAGTGCAACACATCACATACATAGAATACAAGATACTCTGTCACATAACTCCACTTACCACTTAAGGTAAAGTATAGTGAGAAGACCCACCTCGCATGATGTTGGATACCCTCTCGTGCTCGATAATCCGACCTAGCCTCCTCCTATCAAAATGATAACATCTCTAATAAAAATCCTCTCATGTTCTCATCCCTAATAATGGGTAGAAGACCATTCTACCCCTCTCTGACCTCTCTTGAATCAGCTTGACCAAAACCCCAAGGTCAACTGAAGTCAACTCTAGTCAACGGTCAAACTTTGACCAGACTCGTCGAGTGCACTCGAGTGACTCGGCGAGTCCGTGCGTGTCCTCTGAATCCTCAAAAGCCTCACTCGACTCGTCGAGTTAACCTTTCACTCGACGAGTTACCACTGGTCACGAATCGCGGGGCAACCCGACTCGACTCGTCAAGTCCCCATATGGACTCGGCGAGTTCCCTCCATGGCAACACTCAAAAGACCTTCTGAGGTCAGATCTGTTTCTCTAACTTATAGATATGACCTTACGTAAAGGTTCAATCTTTAAGCTCATGCAACCCTCTTATGCCCTTATGTGAAGAAATAGCTCCTAAAATGGCAACCTAGATCCATAACCCCAAAGGGACTGCATAAAGCTGGAAGATTGGGACTCTCTGGACCTCTTAAGGTCCAGATCTAAAGCTTATTCCACATTGGGACCTCATATGCATCATATACTATCCAAGAAAGGGTAAAGAAAGCCCTAGATTCAAGGATTTTACACAAAAACAGAAGGAAGGGGCGAAATACTACCTCAAAATGGAGATCCTTGCTTAGATGTCTCAGGATAACAACCTCCTTTGGTCCTTCAAGCTGAATCCCTTCACTTCATTTGAAAAACTACACCAAAATTACTTGATTTCATCACAACAACTCTTTCTTGGCTCCAATGGGGATTTAGGGTTTCTCACAGGAGATATGAGGCGCACCCACGGTCATAAGTTCCTTTAAATACGCTCCAACCACGGAACTTAGGGTTTTCTCTGCCCAGTACCTACTCGACGAGTCCATCCTTGGACTCGTCAAGTCTGCTCATTAAGTCCACGCGGCAAATCTCGACTCGACTCGACGAGTTGGTCCCTCAACTCGTCGAGTCCCTCCTCAAATCTCAAGATTAACATACACAATAATGTCCCTGAAAATCCGGTTGTTACATTATCAGTGATAATATACTGATAAATTTGGATGAACCTTCTAATTACAAGGAAGCCATGACGGGCCCTGAGTCTGCCAAGTGGAAAGAACCAATGGACAGCGAGATCAAGTCCATGTATGACAACCAGTTTTGGAATTTGGTTGACAATGTACCAGGTCATAAGACAGTTGGGTGCAAATGGATCTTCAAGAAGAAGACCAACATGGATGGAAAGATACACACTTTCAAGGCATGAGTGGTTGCGAAGGGCTTTACTCAAACCCCATGGATTGACTATGATGAGACCTTCTCACCAGTGGCTAAGATTAAATCTGTTAGGGTTATGCTAGCCATAGCTGCGTTTCATGATTATGAAATTTGGCAGATGGATGACAAAACTGCTTTCCTGAATTGAAAATTGGTTGAGGATGTTTACATGAGTCAGCTAGAGGGTTTTGTGGATTCTAAGTAGCCTAATAGAGTGTGTAAGCTTGAGAAATCAATCTATGGATTGAAGAAAGCTTCTCGCAAATGGAATCTTTGCTTTGATGAGAAATTTAAAGAGTTTGGCTTCTCTAGAAGTGAAGATGATTCTTGTGTATATGTCAAAGCTAGTAGGAGTATAGTCACCTTCCTAGTGTTGTATGTTGATGACATACTACTTATAGGAAATGACATTCCAACTTTGCAAGAGGTTAAGTCTTGGCTTGGAAAGTGTTTCGCTATGAAGGATCTGGGAGTGGTTCCTTATATTATGAGAATAAGGATTTTGAGAAATAGGAGTAGAAGACTAATTCGACTTAGTCAAAGGGCATATTTGGATAAGGTGCTAAAGCGTTTTAGCATGGAAATTTCCAAGAAAGGAGAGTTGCCTATCCAGAGTAATACGAAACTGAGTAAGACTCAGAGTCTGAGTATTGATGAAGAGACATAAAAAATGAGTCGAGTTCCATATGCTTCCACCGTTGGATCGACCATGTATGCTATGGCATTTACTCGCCCTGATGTGACATTTGCTTTGAGCATGGTTAGTCGATATCAGAGAAATCGAGGTAAAGCTCATTGGATAGCGGTCAAGAACATTCTTTAGTATCTGTGAAGAATCAAGGACTAGGTCCTTGTGCTTGGTGGCAGTGATGACTTAAGAGTTATGGGGTATAGTGATGCCAACTTTCAGACAGACAAAGACAACTTCCATTCTCAATCTGGCTGGATGTTTACCCTTAATAGAGGAGCTGTAACTTGGAAAAGCTCCAAGAAGGAGACGGTGGATGATTCTACCTGTGAATCAAAGTACATTGCAGCAAGCGAAGCATCGAAGGAGGCTATAAGGTTGAATAACTTCATCGGAGACCTTGGAGTTTTGCCAGCCATAAAGGAGCCAATGGAGAATTTCTGCGATAATGAAGGAGCTGTTTCCTTGACAAAGGAACCAAGAGATCATGGCAGATCTAGACATATCGACAGAAAATACCACTTTATCAGACATAGAGTAGAAGAAGGACACCTCATCGTAAAGATGGTATCATCTGAAGAGAATCCTGCCGATCCCCTCACAAAGGGTCTAAGTAGGGTTAAGCATGTTCAACATGCGAGGAGCATTGGCCTGAAGGATGATATTAGTTTTAGTGATTAGATTAATTTTTAGAAACTTGTAACAAATAAATGTAATTGACATTTGATGATTAAATAATGGAGATTTATTTATGAGTATCTTCTACTATCTTTTGTCAATTGTTTATCATTGTGTTTCACTTTTGCATGTTTTACTTCCCGAATAATTAGATTATTCAAATATCCACAGTCGATCATAATTTGGAAGTAAGTAGTGAATTAAGGCTGTCATGAATTAGGTTGTAGGTTCATGGTGGTGACTTTGGTGGTTAGCGATCTCAACAGTGGTGGTGGTGCGGCGCCGGAAGTCGAAGAAGAAGGGTGGCGGCCGGTGGGAGACATAAGGTGGCGGTTGCATTCTTTTTAGGGTTAGGGTTTCAGGAGGGTTATATACCCAACTCCCATGAAACATCACCCCATAATGACAACATTAGCCCCTCTTTTTCCCTTTTCTTTCAAAACAAATCCATAACTTACAATTTAAACCCTGCCTTCTGAAATCCTTTACAAATTAAGTCCGAAATTTACCAAGCAGCCCCTCCCTCTACAAATTATTTTCAACTTAGGTCCATAATTTACTTTTTAGCCCCTGCTTCCATAAATCCTTTCATATTAAGTCCAATACTTACCAAACTCCCCCCTGACTTCTAAAAATCTTTACAAAATAAATCCCGAAATTACACTTTAACCCTCGAAAACCCAATTTATATCATTTGGCTCCCCGAAACCAACACCCCGCTAAATATTATTGATTTTAGGGCTACAATTCATATTAATTTTACCTATTTATTTATTTAATAAACGGGGTGTTACAGATCATGATGCTCACTATGGCTCATGGTGCTCCATCATGTATTTGGTTGATGCTCACGAATTTGAAGGTTCCATAAAGCTTCTACATGGCATTCTATGATTGGTTTGAAATTAGGCATCCCCTTAAATTGGCTGATTATGGGTAGGCCTAACCCATCAGTATTAGGGTTTCCCATACATGCCTATATATGGGCTCATATCCCCATCATTGTGAATTGCTAGATTTCTATGAGAACTTAAATTGAGATTCAATTTTGAGTTCTTGTAATAGTTCCAGAAAGTTAATAAAATTCTCTCTCTCTTTCTCTCTCTCTCTCTCTCTCTCTCTTTTTCGCCTGTGGACGTACGTCACATTAACCAAACCATGTTAAATATTGTGTTCCTTTTGATTTATGTTTTTTTTAGAAGTTTTATTTCTGCAACTTTCACCGAAGCTTGTTTGATATTTTTCTGAATTTCTTAACTGGTTTTGTTGTGACCCAACAAAGTGGTACACAAAATATGACATAACGCCTGCATGGAAACAAAAAATGTGTTGCACAAGTGGCACCCTTCCTTTAACCTAATAGCATCATTGAATCCTATACCCAGATCATATGTTGCCTGCTAAAATAGAGGCATGGAATGTAAGTACTAAGTAGACCACAAGATTAATCATATGCACAAGAAATAGACTGGATCTAAAACAACAATCATGTGAACTTATTTTCAATTGAATGTACTAGATTTAACAAGTTTACATATTGGAATATATAGAATTAGTCATTAATATCTATAATATCCTGACAAATATGAAAAACGTTTATGGCACTCATATGACATCGCATATAGTATGGTGTCATGGTGGGCCTCTCTAGTACACAACTTCACCAACTTGTACCCATCATCCATGCATGAACATTATATCTACCCTATGAGTTCCAATATATTAATGCCAATCGATAACCATCAATTGTAGCAACCCAAGCGTAAGAGTACCACTTGATAGAATCTGTCATTGTACATGTAACTAAACATAGTTATGGGTATGCAAAATTAGGAGAGAAATCATATGTATATCATTTAATTATGATTTTATTTTATATAGACTTGTATTCTCATTATTACATTTCATAATCATTGTATGCATTCTAAAATGCATTAACATTTGAATTTCTAATCAATACACTACTACAATATGAGCCTAATGCAATAGTTTGTGTTATTATAGTACCATTGTATATAATAGATGTAATTATTTTGTAATTATCGCCCCATAGGTTTCACCTAATCCTTATTGTTGTACTCTTATTTATAATTGATTAATGAGAGAAAAATATTCATGTGCAAAAAAATTCTTGATACCGCTCAGATGGCGTCTGCACCCTCATGGCCTCAACGATTAGCACATCCTTTTCTAACCTGCTCGAGCCTTCATCTCTAAGTAAGAGTGATAATGTATCCCACATCGGTATGAAACGTACACATATATCTTTATATATGTGAAATTCTTTCCTCTTAACACAAGGACTGTTTTGGATAGACAATCTTGATGTAACAACCCAAAACTAGGAGAAAATTTTTCATTTTTAATTAAGATTTACAACCATAACTTTGATTCCAAAATCCATTACATAATCATCATATCAAATCATCAGAGTGATAATATCAATAAATGCGGAAAATAGTGGAGAGTGAATGTTGCGACATCAAGCCGGGCCCTTCCCCTTAGTACCGGAAGTACCTGAAACCACAATACAAACTATAAGAAAAAGCACATTGAGTTTTCCCAAAATACCACATACCAACCATACAACTGGGCCAAGGCTTGGGGTATATTCCAACCCAAAAAGCAAGTATGGGCCCCGCCCTGGGGTATAATTCAACTCGATTGCACGATAGTGGGCCCCTCTTGGGGTATTTTTCAACCTGAACGTACCATCATTGGCCCCGCCCTGGGTATATTTCAAACTGACATGCCATATTGGGCCTCGCCATGGGGTATTTTTCAACCTGATCATGCAAACATAATATATATCGCACAACAATTAGCATATGTAACATCCCGAGATTTTAGAGGTAATTCCGAATCCTCTCTTCTATTATTATTTTGTCATTTGTAGTCCCTGGGGTTAGAAGAGTCGACCCATGAGAAGCCTAAGGGCTAAAGTTGCAACTTTGAAAACAAGGCTAGTACGCTAAGCGTACATAAGGTACACTAAGCGTACTAGGCACGCCTTAGTATGATGGGCGCACACTTGTGTACGCTAAGCGTACTCACGTTAGGAGGAAACCCTAATAATTAGGGTTTGAGTGTTATATAAACATCCTTATGAGCTCATAACCCTCCCTTACCTCAGTCTCCACAGTTTTGAGCCGTTTTCCCCAAACCCTAATCCTTTCCTTGAGTGTGTGAGCTTATAGAGTGTGTTTTGAGTAGTTGGAGAAGAAGGTGTTGCATCATGGAGTTAGAGAAGAAGGACAAGCTTGTAGATCTGAAGTTTCTTTGTACCCTAGAAGCTCCAGAAGGCAAAAAGTTTCAAACTTTATGCTTGTATGATATAGATCTTACCATGTTAGCTTTATGGAACCATTTCTTGTCCCAAAGTCCCCAAGTTGGTGCATGATATGATTTGGACGAGATAAGCTGTCCTTTCAGACCCTTGAAGAGGTCCTAAGTGATATAAAAATGATTTCCCAATAGCTAAATATGTCTCATGCATGGAGTAGGAAGGTCATAATGGAATAAGACCGTGTTTAAAGAACTTTCTAGGCATGTTTGGTCAATGGATATGAGTTTTGGCAAAACCTCGCGTACGCCCCGCATAGTTTCTGTACGCCCAGCGTACTGAGTCAACCACCCTGATGGTGGTCAACGCAAATGGAAGTACGCCCAGCGTACCATAGGAGTACGCCCCGCGTACGCCCTCTATTGGGCTTTTGACATTTTGGGCTTCGGGGTTGGGCCAATATTGGGCCAGTTTGACATGTGCCTTGCTGGACTTTCTGAACAATGATCTTTTGGGCCAGTTTTGGTAATGGATTTTAGAATAAAGCCCAATTAGGGAGTGGGGCCAAATTTGGAAAATTGGGCCATTAATGAGCTTATGTATATGGATACTTGGATAGTGAATTTGATATTGGGCCTTGGCCCAAATTAGAGAAAAAGGTGAAATGGACTATGTGGATTCTTAGTCAACATTAGTATTCCCATTTATTGACTTAATATTCGTTATTTTGGATAGTTTGGGATTTTGGTGAGACAGCGATTCGGGAGTTCGATTCATCAGTTGAGATCAAGATTGCGAGGTGAGTTCTCCTCACTATATCAACGGGGTCTAAGGCACCAATGTCGGCCCTTATCGGATTTGTATTCGGGTTTATTGCATGATATGCTTATTCATTTACATCCTGGTAATTAGGATGATGATATGCTTACTGACCTGGTTAGGTCGGTATCCTGGTATATAGGATGATGCTATGTTAGTAATCGGTTAGATCAATATCGTGATTATAGGATGGTTGCCATGATTAGTGATCTTTTAGATATTTATGACTATCTGTACTTGCTAGCTAGCATATGATATGTATGTGCACATGTTGTTGGTTTAGGGAATGGGTTGAGGCAAGTCCTGCTTCGTGCTGTAGGCCAAGATACCCAGGGCAGTCCGGATAGACTACAGGCCCAGGAAGGCTTGTGAGTCAGACCGAAGGCCCGACAAGCGGTCCGGATAGGCTGTAGACCCTGCGAGGCGGTCCAGACGTGCCGAAGGCTCGGAGAGCGGTCCAGATAGTTTGAAGGCCTGCGAGGCGGTCCAGTCAGGCTGAAGGCTCATTATGCATGCTGTTTGCTTATATGTTTATATGATATGGTTAAATCTGTATGGCGTTGGTATTTTGGGGGTAACTCACTAAGCTCTCGAGCTTACATCTATCAATTATTGTTTCAGGTACTTCTGATGATCGCGAGAAGGCCTTGGCGTGATCGTACCACTCCTCACACTTTATGATTTTATGACTTGATTTGGGATACTCTGACAATATACTATTTTGAAAACAAGTTTTGTAATAATCATGGGTTTTGAAATGTTTTAAAAAGTTTAAATTTGGCATGATTTTTATGGGTGTTACAACATACTACATAACTGGATAGTGGGTCGGCCTTGGTACCTTCGACCCATGGATACAGGGGAAAGACTCACCTCGGTCTGCTGATAAATACTAAATGCTCGACTGCTGATCCGGGAAATCCCACATTGAACATACACAAATTACCTTAATTAGGAATTGGTTAACAATCATGACTATGGGCATAAATTCCTATCCAATTCCTAAGGTCAAGCCCCCCCCCCCTTCCCCCCCCTTTCACCTTAACCTTAATGGGATTAATCATTCCTGGCCCAAAACACAATAATGGGCCCTAAGGCTAAAAGGCGCAAATCAAAACACTTAAGGCCCACAACAAAAGTCCAAAAACACCCTTAGCACAAAACAATATTTATGTGGCCCCCAATAAATCCCTAAATTACAAGGGCCCAAGATGAAGCCCAATACCGAAAATCCCAAACATCCGTAACCCATTTCTGAGTACACAGGGCTTATACACGACAGTGTACTCCCCCTGTTTCGCTAACTTCCCTTTTTGGCTCTTCATCGATTAAGACATTAGCCCAAAACTCAGATCTGGCCTCCTTGAGGTGGTTTATCATGTAAAGTTGCCAACTTTACGTGCATGCATGGCTTAATGAGGTCCTAGAGCTCCACAGAGCTTAATAAATGACTTAGTTCTTGCATGGGGTTACAAACACCATAAAGTTTGCACCTTTAAGCTTAAGGAGCCCACCAAACATCCAGTTCTACAAGATTTAGCATCCCAAATGGTTTTAACTCATCAAGACTAACAAAAAGGAACCAAAAGGACCATAACAAGATAAAGCAGTAGATAGAAGCAAAGGAAAGACAGTGTATGAACTTTATACCTCCAAAAGCTTTCTAAGATGATGTAGATTCAGGATCTTGAAGCTTAACCACGTCCAAGGCTTGCACACCAAGTTCTTTTTCTTGGAAACACACCAAAAAGGCCACCAAATTCACTTTATAGCTCAAAGATCACACTCACTAGAAAATTAGGGTTTAAAGGACGATAACAAGCAGTGGAGGCTGATAAGGGTAAGGGTCAAGAGTCATAATTGAGATTAAATAGGGATCGTGCCCTAAAATTAGGGTTTTGGTACTTGTCGTACGCCCCGCGTACGTGGCTCAGCCTCCCGCTTCCTCATACCCATGTACGCTAAGCGTATACATACGTACGCCGAGTGTACGTGGGGACTCTTTCAGAAAATTAATTTTGCAACAAGGGTTAAAAGAGAAAGATACCTGGGTCCAATTGTTACAAATCTTCCCCACTTGAACTAGATTTCATCCTCGAAGTTCGCTGATGCAAATAATTCTTGGTAGTGCCCTCTCATCTCGTCCTCTGGCTCCCATGTCCCCTCAGACCCTTTACGGTGCTGCCATTACACCTTCACTAGGTTCACCACCTTGTTATGCAAAATTTATTTTTCCTGTCAAGAATGGCAACCGGCTTCTCCACATAACTCATGCGCTCATCCACCCGAATATCATCCAACAAGATCACCGCTGAATCGTCGGCTACACATTTCCGCAACTGGGACACATGATAAGTGTTATGGATCTAACTGAGGTCATCAGGAAGATCCAGTCAGTATGTAACTCTGCCCACACGACCAGTAATCCTAAAGGGACTAATGAATCGGGGACCCAGCTTACACCGCTTTCGAAATCGGATGAAAACTTTCCAAGGTGACACCTACAGATACACAAAGTCTCCCATCTGAAACTCGAGGTCTGAAAGGTGTCGGTCCGCATAACTCTTCTGGCGACTCTGCACAACCCGCAACCTGTCACGTACCTGCTGAATCAACTCGGTGGTCTTAAGCACCACGTCAGTGCTCCCCATGACCCTATGTCTAACCTCCCCCCAACAGACTGGGGTCCTACACCTCCTTCCATACAACATCTTGAAAGGTGGTCGATCAATACTAGCATGATAACTATTTTTGTAGGAGAACTCTTCCAGTGGAAGGTAAGTATCCCAACTCCCTCCAAAATCCAGCATACATTCCCAAATCATATCCCCGAGCGTCTGGATCGTCCTCTCGCTCTGTTCGTCGGTCTGGGGGTGGTATGTTGTAGTAAAATGCAGTTGAGTTCCCAACTCCTCGTGGAACTTCCTCCAAAACCGGGAGGTAAAACAGACATCTCGATCCGAAACCACTGACACAGATACCCCATGCCTAACCACCACCTCCCGGATATAAATCTCAGCTAGTTTTTTGTGTGGATATACTCTTGGCAATCGGGATAAAATGAGCACTCTTGGTCAGTCTGTCGACAACAACCCATATCAAATCAACACCCTGCCCTGTTCTGGGCAATTTGGTGATGAAATCCATAGTGATCTCCTCCCATTTCCACATAGGGATGGGAAATGGCTGAACCTTGCCGTGAGGTGTCTGATGTTCGGCTTTGACCTTCCTACAAGTGAAACACCACTCAAAAAACTAGGCAACTTCCCTCTTCATGCATGGCCACCAGTAGCTCAATCCCAAGTCTCGGTAGATCTTTGTGGCCCCCGGATGGATAGAAAACTTGCATTTATGCGCCTCCTCCAAAATTGTATATCTCATCCCACCAGATGCCAGAACCCAAACCCTACCACACTGAGTCAATAACCCCCTACTATCCCTAACAACCAAAGGAATATGCCCTCAAATCCGTTCGGTCCTCCAATTTTCCTTTTTCAATCCCTCCATCTAGGTGACAGTCATCCTCAAACAAATATCTTGGATTGATGAGCACACCTCCTTACGACTCAATGTATCGGCCACCACATTGGGCTTCCCAGGGTGGTACAAAATCTCGCAGTCATAGTCTTTTGCCACATCCAACCAACTCAGTTGCCACATATTCAAGTTCGGCTGATCCATCAAATACTTCAAACTCTTATGATCGGTGTAAATAGTGAATCGGACCCCGTACAAATAGTGCCTCAATATCTTGAGGGAAAACACCTGCCCTCAACTGCAAATCATGCGTGGGGTAATTCGCCTCATGAGGGTTCAACTGCCTCGAGGCGTAAGCAATCACATGCCCTCTCTGCATAAGGACAGCTCCCAATCCCGAAATAGAAGCATCGTAATAAACCACAAAATCATCCAATCCCTCTGGTAATGTGAGAAAAGGGGCCTCATACAATCGCTACCTTAAAGTCTCGAAGGCCAACTGGTGTTCCAGACCCCACCGAAAGGTTACATTTTTCTTGGTCAGGCGGGTTAGAGGCACTGCAATCTTGGAGAAGTCCTGAATAAATCTTTGATAATACCCCAGAAGACCCAAGAAACTCCGAATCTTAGATGCATTTTTTGGAACTTCCCAACGCATCACAACCTAGATCTTGGCCGGGTCCACCAACACCCTGGTTGATGATGTGCCCCAAAAACTGCACCTCACAAACCAAAACTCGCATTTGGAGAATTTGGCATAAAACCTCTCCTTCCTCTAGGTCTCCAACACCTTTCACAAATGCTGCTCATCATGCTCCTTGGTCATAGAGTAGACCAGAATATCATCAATGAAAAAAATCACGGACCGATCCTGCATCACCCAACAAACCCAGTTCATGAGATCCATGAATGCTGCTGGTGCATTGGTGATACCGAAAAGCATCGCCAAAAACTCGTAATGATCATAACAAGTTGTAAAAGCCATATTCTGTACATCCTCATCCATGATCCTCATCTGATGGTAAGATGACCGAAGATCAATCTTGGAGAACCAAGATGCACCATGAAGTTGATCAAATAAGTCGTCGATCCTTGGAAGTGGGTAACGGTTCTTCACCGTTATCATGTTTAATTGCCGATAATGGATACATATCATGTGTGACCCATCCTTCCTTTTCACGAACATGATCGGTGCTCCTCACGGGGAACTGCTCGGATGGGTAAAACCCTTGTCTAGCAGCACCTACAACTGCATAGACAACTCCTGCATCTCAGGCGGTGCTAGGCGATATAGTGCCTTGGCTATCGGAGCCGAACCAGGCATCAAATCAATCCGAAACTCAACCTGCCGCTCGGGAGGCACTCACGGAAACTCCTTGGGAAATTCGTCGGGAAAATCTCGCACAATAGGTAGCCTACTCAACTCTGATATGGCCTCAACCAACGTATCCGAAACATAAGCCAAAAACCAAGAACAACCCTGCTGAAGAAGCCTCCTAGCCCTCGCAGCTGAACATAGATTTGGCCCATGCGAGGCTCTCTCACTAGTAATGACTAGTTCTCCCCCACTTAGGGATCGAACTCTCACCAAGTGCCAATCACAATCAATCACGACCCCATTGGACCCCAACTAGTCCATCCCGATGATCACCTTCAATTTCGTTAAGGGAATCAGCACCAAATCTATAGGAAATCTCTCACTGAACATGTTAAGAACACATCCTTAGAATACCCTCGCAGTGCTCACTATACGATCATCCGTGATCTCCACCTCCAGAGTCGAGTCCAAAGTCCCCGGAGCATCTCGAAACTTCTTGCTGATCGCAAGAGATTCAAAGGATTGGGTAGCGCCCGTATCGAATAAAACATGAGCCGATAACCCATTGACCAAAAAGGTCCCTATACAAGATCATGAAAATATATGCATAACAAGAAAACAATAAAAGATAGAGTTAATTCACATACCAATAACTACATTCGGCACTGCCCGGGCCTCATCGGTGGCCAACTTAAATGCCCTGATCTTCACCGCAGGAGCCTCCGCCTTGCCCTTGCGGCCATAGGTAATCTTCAAGGTGGATGGTGCAGGCGCCACCACTACCCCATCAGACAACCACAGCCAATCAGCCTTTTTATGGCCGGTCTGGTTGCAGTGAAAACAAATCAGAGCCTTCTTGGGGCAGTCCTTGCTCATGTGAACTGCCTGACCACAACCGAGACATCCAAAGCCCACAGATCGACAGGCTCCACTGTGTGGCTTTCCGTACTTGGCACATCGGCCCCGACCCGGATGGTCTCTGCTGTGAACATCGGAGGTCTTGGGCTGACCCATTGCTGTCTGAACCTGCTCCGGCTTCTGCTTTGTCTGGAGCTCCAACTCAATCTCCCGCTCACGGGCCTTCTCAATCATATCATTCAGGGTCTTTCACCCTGAAAAACTCACGACCTCCCTGATATTATCCCTCAACATAACATGATATCTCGTCTTCCTCATCTCCTCATCCGCAGCGTACTCTGGAACTAGCAATGCCCTCTCCCTGAATTTAGCGGTGATCTCCGCCACAATCTTCGTAGTCTGGTGAAGGTCCTCAAACTCCCTCACCAGCTGCTACACCTCAAAGGCCGATGCAAAGTCCCGATCAAACCTCTGCACAAACTCCTCCCAAGTCATCACTGTAACAGCCGCCATGCGAACCGCTCAGGTAACCTCCTCCCACCAGTCTCGCGCTCAGTCCCTTAGCAAGCAGGATGTGAATCATACCTTTTCCGCCTCGGGGTAAAAGCTCGTGCGCTGAGCATTCTCCATGTCAATGATCCAACGGTGACTAGGTATGGGGTCCTTAGCCCTAAAGAACTGAGGTGCTTTGCATTCCTTGAACTCCCAAAACGAGGGAGTTTGAGCCCTAATCTGTCCTGCGGAAATCACGACAAGAAAAGACCTAAGCCACTCCTCCATGATCTCCATAATCTCCTCCTTGACGGTACCAGAAATCACTGGGGTAGCGTCAAGGATGCCACGAGTAACCTCGACTGCGATAAGCTTGCACAACCTCTCATTAATCGGTTCCGCACCGGAACCTGAACCCGAACTAGAACCCGATCCCGAACCTGAACCTCCTCGTGTAGTCATCGCCATCCTCCACTGAAAATACAACATAGAAACAATCGATAAAGAAGTTAAAAGGGATTCTTCTTCGGTGGACTCCTTAGAGTCGGGTACAGGTCCTGTGCTCTCAGTAATACGGGCCCAATACTACCTTCCACACCTACATGGACCTTCCTCAAGTTTATACCTAATACCTCTAGTTCACCCAACTATACTCAGAAACATAACTCATACAACACAACACACACATATCCTAGACTCTTCTAGGATTTCTCAATCCTCACAGAACCAAAACCTTAATCAACACCGCAGTTGCCTTATGCATACAAGTTATACACTAACAGAATCACATAGACTGTCAGATAAAGTTTCTACCCTAAGTCCACAACCAAACAAGCAAGTGGAAATGAGGCATAATCCATCATTCTAGGGCTATGAAATCCTAATCGTATATAACTTTGAAATCATATACACTTAGCAATTAACTGAATCAACATCGATTTCAAGTAGTACATGGCATCAAATTTTTCCTAGGCTATATGGCATCACATAAGTCATTCAATTCTATAATATAGCTCCTGATGGTATCCTTAGCCCTACTCTAACATGCAATTTCACATATTAAGCATACTAATCATAACACATAAGCATGGGTAAATTGGGAAACACTTACTTGAGCTCGGCCGATCGCACGCATTGCAGTCTCCCTTTTTACTTAAAAGAACCTTTATCTGAAAAATTCAGTTATTTTTTCTTTTTAAAAGGTTATCATTCCTCAGTTTGAGTTATGACACACCCGAGAGTGTGCCCGAATCCCTCTAACCAAGGCTCTGATACCAACTTGTAACAACCCAAAACTAGGAGAAAATTTTTCATTTTTAATTAAGATTTACAACCATAAGTTTGATTCCAAAATCCATTACATAATCCTCATATCAAATTATCAATAGTGGAGAGTGAATGCTGCGCCATCAAGTCGGACCCTTCCCCTTAGTACCGGAAGTACCTGAAACCGCAATATAAATTGTAAGCAAATGCTTAATGAGTTTTCCCAAAATACCACATACCAAATATAAATTGCAAGTATGGGCCCCGCCCTGGGGTATATTTCAACCCGATCGCACAACAATGGGCCCCGCCCTGGGGTATATTTCAACCTGAACATACCATCATGTGCCCCACCCTGGGGTATATTTCAACCTGACATGCTATATTGGGCCCCACCCTGGGGTATATTTCAACCCGATCATGAAAACACAATATATATCACACAACAACTAGCATACTACATAACCGGATAGTAGGCCGGCCTTGGTGCCTTCGACCCAAGCATATAGGGGATAGACTCACCTTGGACTGCTGATAAATATTAACTGCTCGGCTACTGATCCGGGAAATCCCACACTGAACATACACAAATTACCCTAATTAGGAATGGGTTAACAATCACGATTATAGGCCTAAATTCCAATCCAATTCATAAGGTCAAGACCCCCATTCCTTACCCTTAATGGGCTAAATCATTCCTGGTCCAAAACACAATAATGGGCCCTAAGGCCCAACTCATAACATTTAAGGGCCACAACAAAAGTCCAAAAACACCCTTAGCCCAAAAAAATATTCTGGTGGCCCAAAATAAAGCCTAAAACTCCTAGGGTCCAAGATGAAGCCCAATACAGAAAGGCCCAAACATCTGCAACCCATTGTTGAGTACGCGGGGCGTACTTAGCTTGTACACTAAGCGTATACACTTAAGGGCTTGTATGCAGCGCGTACAACCTTGTACGCCCAACGTACTCCCCTTGTTTGGCTAACTTCACTTTTACGCTCTTAATCGATTAAGACATTAGCCCAAAACTCAGATCTAACCTGCTTGAGGTGGTTTATCTCGTAAATTTGTCTACTTTACGTGCATGCATGGCTTAATGAGGCCCTAGAGCTCAAAAGAGATTTATAAATAACTTAATACTTGCATGGGGGTCATAAACACCATAAAGTTGGCACCTTTAAGCTTAAGGAACCCACCAAACATCAACATATACAAGATTTAGCATCCCAAATGGTCTTAACTCATCAAGACCAACCAAAAGGACCATAACAAGCTAAAGAAGTAGATCTAAGCAAAGGTTAGGCAATGTATGAACTTTATACCTCCAAACGGTTCCTAAGATGATGTAGATTCAGAATCTTGAAGCTCAACCACGTCCAAGGCTTGCATACCAAGTTATTCTTCTTGCAAACACACCAAAAAGGTCACCAAAGTCACTTTAAAGCTAAAAGATCACACTCACTAGCAAATTAGGGTTTAAGGGACGATAACAAACAGTGGACGCTGATAAGGGTGAGGGTCCAAGAGTCATAAGTGAGCTTAAATATGGCTCATACCCTAAAATTGGGGTTTTGGCATTGGCCATGTGAGCCCCGCGTACGTAGCTAACGATCCCACTTCCTCATACCCATGTATGCTAAGCGTACACATACGTGATGGGTTTTTGAGCATTCTAACACTCCTATGGTGTACATGCAACCCTAGAAACCTTGGATCTATGTTTGACTAAGATACATGCAAATAATTATTTTTCCAAGGTTCTTATCCTAAGTAGCATGGCATGGGGTACTTGAATCAAATAAAACTAGTAGAATTACTTACCTTGTAGTAGTAGTTGATTGCTTGGAGTTTGAGAGCCTAGCACCAATAATGTCGATGCCTCAAATGGAAGTCACAATTCACCACAAACTTGGAACCTTGAGAGAATAGTCACAAACTTCTTGAAATCGGCCCTCTTAGTTTACACACATCAACTAGTACAATTTCAAGAACCAAAGCCTCCTTTATATAGTGTGGTGGATTAGGGTTACACCCATGTAAACCCTAATACCCATGTCTTTTCATTTCCATGAGATCCATGGGTTAAAGCTCCATGGAGTATCCATGGACTTTCCATGCAAGCCTAGCCCATTCCAAATAAGCATTAGCCCACACTATATAAATACAAGAGCCCATATTTAATTAGTCATATTTTTTATCTCTAAATTAATTCTAAATTAATTATAGATCGAAACTAATTAAATATTATGATTTTATATTAATATATTAGGACTTATATTATATTAATAAATCATAACTTATACTATTCTCAAACGATTATCCATAAATTGTTCGGGTGAAGTGCAACCCAAATGGACCATGCCGGGTCGGGTCAAGTACATACCAAATATAGTTATGGACTTAGACACTATATCTAACAGTCTCCCACTTGGATAAGTCTAATAACTATAGTTGCAAGTATGACTTCAGGAATCGATCAGCAATCGTTGCTCTTTAAACTCTGTTGAACTATGAAGCGCCATTTTAGATAAGTGATCATATAATCCTCTGTTCTAGATATCAGCCGGAAAAATACATGGAACATGGTCTTGCTTATTGTCCAGCATTTGTTTCCCGATTTCCGATTTGTTTGACATAGAACTTAACTGAACACATCAATAGTTCTGACCGGGCCCGGTACATAGGTCAAAACAAAATCATCGAGGGGCCCAGATATCGCTTCTAATCCTAGAAGGAACAGATAAACTTCGACTCATATGTTTGCTCTACTACTTGTTAAATTACACACAAAAGCACGGTTTATAACATCGAGTTACCAATGCGTTTTCGTGCAATCAATGCATAACCAACTCATAGGCACCAAATCATATCTCTAGGTTTGAAGACTTATATGATATTACCGTCTCACGATCACTCGAGATAAATTCCATGAAATGATACAAGTGAGCATGGGTTGAATCCAATACTCAGAACTTATGAGCACTCATGAGTGCTGTAGCCCCGCTTTGTCTAACATCTTAGACCTCTACAAGTCAACCCATGACAGTCTTGATTCATATCTACTTCCAACATATGACCGACTGTGGAGAGTTTGAATAATATGATATAAACCATAACATAATTATTCTGGAAGTCAAAACATGCAAAAAGAAATAATAGTAAACGATTTACAAGAGATAGCAACACTTTACTCATAAATAACAGCTTTTATTTATCATCAAATGTCAATTACATTTTACAAATTTCAAGATTATCTAACTACTAAAACTAATATCATCCTTCAGCCCTATGCTCCGAGCATACTGGAGATGCTTAGCCCGAGTCAGTCCCTTCGTGAGGGGATCTGCTGGGTTCTCATCCGATGATACCCTCCATGCCACGAGGATTCCTTCTTCTATTCGATGTCTAATGAAGTGATATTTTTTGTCAATTTGTCTGGATCTCCCATGATCTCTTGGTTCCTTGGCTAAGGCAACCGCACTATTGCTGTCACAGAAAATCTCCATTGGCTCCTTTATAGCTGGTACAACTCCAAGGTCTCTGATGAAGTTCTTTAGCCATATAGCCTCCTTTGCTGCCTCGCTTGCTGCTATATACTCTGATTCACAAGTGGAATCAGCCACTGTCTCCTGCTTGGAACTTTTCCAAGTAATTGCCCCTCCGTTTAGAGTAAAGACCCAGCCCGACTGAGAGCAGAAATTATCCCTGTCAGTCTGAAAGCTAGCATCACTGTACCCTACAACTCTCAAGTCCTCACTGCCACCGAGGGTAAGGACCCAGTCCTTAGTCCTCCGTAGGTACTTGAGGATATTCTTTACCGCAGTCCAGTGTGCCTTGCCAGGGTTCCCCTGATACCTGCTAACCATGCTCAAAGCAAAGGCTACATCAGGTCGAGTACACGTCATAGCATACATGATCGATCCTACAGCTGAAGCATAAGGTATTCGACTCATTTCTGCTATCTCAGCCTCAGTACTAGGGCTTTGTGTCTTACTCAATCTAGTGTTACTTTGGATGGGTAACTCTCCTTTCTTGGAGTTATGCATGTTGAACCTTTTCAACACTTTGTCCACATAGGTGCTTTGACTAAGTCCAATTAGTCTTTTACTCCTGTTTCTCAAAATCCTTATCCCTAGGATATTGGCAGCTTCTCCAAGGTCCTTCATAGCGAAACACTTCCCAAGCCAAGACTTTACTTCCTGCAGGGTTGGAATGTCATTTCCTATGAGTAGTATGTCATCCACATACAGTACCAAAAAGCTGACTATACTCCCACTAGCCTTGATATAGACACAAGATTCATCTTCACTCCTTGAAAAGCCAAATTCTTTGATTTTCTCATCAAAGCAAAGATTCCATCTGCGAGGTGCCTGTTTTAATCCATAAATGGATTTCTCGAGCTTACACACTCTACTAGGGTACTCTATACTGACAAAACCCTCTGGCTGAACCATGTAAACATCTTCAGCCAACTTTCCATTAAGGAAAGCGGTTTTGACATCCATTTTCCATATTTCATAATCATGAAATGCAGCAATGGCTAACAGAACCCTAATAGACTTAATCTTGGCCACTGGTGAAAAGGTCTCATCATAATCAACTCCCGGAGTTTGAGAATAACCCTTTGCAACCAGTCGTGCCTTATAAGTGTGTACATTACCATCCATGTCGGTCTTCTTCTTGAAGATCCATTTGCACCCAACTATCTTACGATCAGGTACATTGTCAACCAAGTTCCAAACTTGATTCTCATACATGTAATGTATCTCGCTATCCATAGCCTCTTTCCATTTAGCAGCCTCAGGGCCTGCCATGGCTTCCGTGTAGCTGTTAGGCTCATCCAGATTTACCAGTATGTTATCACTGATAAGTTTCTCACCTTCTGTAGTAATATGAAAACCATAATAATGCTCAGGTGCATTCCTAACTCTGGTGGAACGCCTCAGAGGTATAGATTCTTCAGTCGGCTCAACAGGAGTTTCCTCCTCAGGTTGAGGGCTAGGGTTTGAGGTTCTTTCACCACTTGACTCTTGAATTTCCTCAAGGTCAATTTGCCTCCCACTGTCTCCTTGGCTCATGAATTCTCTCTCTCAAAAGAATCCTCTTCTTGCTACAAAGACCACATTATCACTGGGTCTGTAGAAGATGTAACCAAAGGATTTCTGTGGGTAGCCGATGAAAATACACCTTTCGCTTCGGGGTTCGAGCTTATCGTGAGTCTCGCGTCTCACGAAAGCCTCGCAACCCCAAATCTTGATGTGGTCTAGATTGGGAACTTTTCCAGTCCACACCTCGTGAGGTGTTTTGGCAACCTTCTTTGTAGGGACTAGATTAAGGATATGGGCAGCAGTCTCTAAGGCATACCCCCAAAATGAGATTGGTAGCGAAGCTCGACTCATCATGGAACGAACCATGTCCAACAAGGTCCGATTGCGCCTCTCAGCTACACCATTCAACTGTGGTGTCCTAGGAGGTGTCAATTGTGAGACAATCCCACATTCCTTAAGATAGTCAAGGAACTCAGTACTAAGATACTCACCACCACGATCGAATCAAAGCATCTTAATGTTCCTGCCCAACTGATTCTCCACTTCTTGCTTAAACTCTTTGAATTTCTCAAAGGTTTTTGACTTATGCTTGATTAGGTAGACATATCCATATCTACTAAAATCATCAGTAAAAGTCACATAGAACCGATTAGCATCTCTTGTGGCGGTTCTGAAGGGTCCACACACATCCGTGTGTATGAGGTCCAACAAACCTTCGCCCCTAGCACAAGTGCCAGTAAAAGGTGACTTTGTCATTTTACCAAGCAAACAAGATTCACAACTATCATCTGACTTTAGGTCAAATGACTCCAAGACTCCATCCTTTTGGAGTTGGCCTATGCGTTTCTTGCTTACATGTCCAAGACGACAATGCCATAAGGATGCTTTATCTAAGCTAGTGGAAGAGTTAATACACAATACATTATTTCCTAGATTATCTACAACAGATACAGTTTCATACACGCCATCACAAGGTAATGCTTTAAAATAAAGAACATTATTAAAGAAAGCATCAATACTACCATTATTATTTTCAAAATAAAAGGTAAAACCTTGTTTATACAATGCATGAAAGGAAATAGCATTTCTTGCCATTTCTAGCGAATAATAACATTTATTCAAATCTAATGTAAACCCACTATTTAGCACTAAGGAATAAACTCATATCTTGGTGACAGGTGAAGCTTTCTTGTTTCCCATGATCAAGTTTATCTTTCCCTGCTCCACATTCTCACTTCTTTTTAGTCCCTGCAAATCACAACATATGTGAATACCACAACCTGTATCAAGGACCCAAGACTTAGAATGAGGTGAGTTATTAGACAATATAGTGTATATACCTGTATGGTTGGGTTTTACTTTCCCATCCTTCAAATCTTGCTGGTACTTTGGGCAGTTTCGCTTCCAGTGCGACTTTTCATGGCAATAGAAGCATTCAGCCTCAGTAGGGTTAGCAGAAGGAGTGACAAAACCTTTCTTGGTTTTTCTTGAAGAGGAGCCTTCAAGGGTCTTACCCTTGGTACCCTTAGAAGGGTTCTTTCTCTTCTTCCCTTTGCCATGCCCGATTTCCAAGACATTGGCCGCAATTGGAGTAGGAGTAGGAGTAGTAACAACCGACTTACCCTTTAGACCACTTTCGGCGGTCTTCAAGAGTCCTTGAAGTTTGCTGAGGGTGACTTCTTTCTTGTTCATGTGATATGTCATGCGGAATTGATCATAACACGATGGCATGGAGTGCAAAATGATGTCTATTGCTAACTCCTCAGGGAAGTTCACATTCAGCTTCAGTAAACGGTCCACATACCTTTGCATTTTCTGCATGTGGCCCGTGATGGGTTCACCATCCTTCATTCGGGTTTTTATCATGGAGGAGATTATTTCATATCGCTCTTGACGAGAACTTTGATGGTAGCGGTCCATCAAGTCCTGGTGCATCTCAAAAGGATAATAGTCCTCATAGGACTTTTGGAGCTCGGCTTTCATGGTGGCCATCATGATGCATGCCACTTTTGTAGCATCTCTTTCATGTACCTCATATTCAGCAAGCTCTTCAGGAGTAGCAGTTGGCTCGGGTACGTTCAGCTCCTTGTCGAGAACATATTCTTTGTTCTCATACCGAGTGACCATCCTGATATTTCTGATCCAATCTGTAAAGTTGGACTCATCAAAGATGACTCTCCCACAAAGATTCATGAGAGAGAAGGAGCTAGTAGGGTTTGAGCCAGAAGCATTGTTATTGGAAGACATCTGAAAAGAAGAGGGAATAGATTAGATTATATATAGATATAGTCCTTAACAAAACACCCAAATGTAATATTAAGGCTAGGACCCAACACAATATTTTATAACTTAAAAGTGGGATGTCGTAATCTAAGCTATAAGATATTTGAAGGTAGGTGAATGACGATTCACCAATTTCCACCATGAAAAACGAAATATTTAATTAGGTTTTAATTGGTTTAGAAACTCCTAGATTCTTTGAGATTCTTTGAACTCTCTTCAATGACATGTTTCAATCTCGAGTGTGCCCTTTAAGTTTTGTGACTGGGATGCCGAGGATCACAAAACAAGGTGTGAAGTAACCATGCAAATTACGTGGTACCCTTAATGTATTACCCCTCAATCGATGTGCCGGTTAACCACACACGCTCCATCGATACGATGATAAACATTAAGTCACCCTTTACCTACCTTGTTAAGTTCAATTTAGTGTGCCGGTTAACCACACACGCTCCACTAACGACTTAAACAAAGTGTAAAGTGTAATTTCATGGATTAGCACCTTATTCACATTTTTCTAAAATAACTAGGATTGGGAATTCAGTAAAGTTTAGTTACTTTAGTATTATCATTATACTTTTAATGAGAATTTATAAGTCCTTGTCCTACCCGTTCGGCTAACGACCCTCCACCAATCAAGGAAGCGGTGGGTGAGAGTGGACACCCATTAAGTTGCCATTTTATAGGCAACAACCTTATACCCCCCTTATAGACCGGCTTCGTGAATGAGGCGTACTAGCGGTAAGACAACTTGATCTTATACATATATAAATATTATTAAACTAATAATATTATAAAGTATAAGGGTTGAATTTTAACTTTTAAAATTCTAGGGGTTGGAACTAAAGTTTTTAATATGACTTTACATGTTCCAAAACTTGAGGGCAAGTTTTGTAAACTTTCAAAACTTTTCATTTCTCATAACTTATGAGTTAATGGTTATTAAAAATGAAGACTCTTCATTTTTTGTAACCTGCGTGTTCTTTTAATGGTTATTTATAAATGTGACTTTTGGTTATCCATAACTTAAAAACTAGTTATGGACTCCATTAAAACACATAAAGATCAAGAATTAATCTAATCAATTATTAGCACATAATTTCTATGATCTTCTAAACTCATATGTTTATGAATGTTCATATCAAAAATTTCAAGAATCGTAAGAACATATACAAAACTTGAAATTTTGATACGAGCTTTTGAACAAAACTTCGATTTTCAAGTTTTTTTTTTTTTTTTTTTTTTTGCATCAAGTATCAAATAAACAAACCAGGCTCTGATACCACTGATGAGTTTTTGAGCATTTTAACACTCCTATGGTGTACATGCAACCCTAGAAACCTTGGATCTATGTTTGACTAAGATACATGCAAATAATTATTTTTCCAAGGTTCTTATCCTAACTAGCATGGCATGGGGTACTTGAATCAAATAAAACTAGTAGAATTACTTACCTTGTAGTAGTAGTTGATTGCTTGGAGTTTGAGAGCCTAGCACCAATAATGTGGATGCCTCAAATGGAAGTCACAAATCACCACAAACTTGGAACCTTGAGAGAATAGTCACAAACTTCTTGAAATCGGCCCTCTTAGTTTACACACAATAACTAGTACAATTTCAAGAACCAAAGCCTCCTTTATATAGTGTGGTGGATTAGGGTTACACCCATGTAAACCCTAATACCCATGTCTTTTCATTTCCATGAGATCCATGGGTTAAAGCTCCATGGAGTATCCATGGACTTTCCATGCAAGCCTAGCCCATTCCAAATAAGCATTAGCCCACACTATATAAATACAAGAGCCCATATTTAATTAGTCATACTTTTGATCTCTAAATTAATTCTAAATTAATTATAGATCAACACTAATTAAATATTATGATTTTATATTAATATATTAGGACTTATAATATATTAATAAATCATAACTTATACTATTCTCAAACGATTATCCGTAAATATTTCGGGTGAAGTGCAACCCAAATGGACCATGCTGGGTCGGGTCAAGTACATACCAAATATAGTTATGGGCTTAGACACTATATCCAACAATACGTACGCCCAAGGTACGTGGGGACTCCTTCCGTAATTAATTTTGCAACAAGGTTTAAAATATAAAGATACATGGGTGCAAGTTTTACACTTGAACTCCAAATTTGTTATACATGGTATCTAAGACGATATCCCACATCCCCATTTCTTAACACATGCATATCTACTTAATCAAGCCTCCACTTATGGGGGAGTGTTATTGTATCACACATCGACGCAACACGATCCTATAAATGTGCGTGCATGTGTGCATGTGTACATGTGTATATATATATATATATATATATATATATATATATATATATATATATATATATATATATGAGTCTCCATTTCCATAACTATTGCACATACACGTTGCATGGTATTAGAGCCAAAATTAGTTATTCTCTCTCTGTCTCTCTTTGTCTCTCTCTATCTCTCTCTCTCTCTCTCTCTCTCTCTCTCTCTCTTAAAATCTAGTTGTCATTAGGTTCTTTGTCATATACCATCCTCCCCTTATCTTGCATGTATTCTTATTTATTTCATGGCAACACATACTAAGAAGCCCAATGGAATTACAAATATCAAATTGTATATCCTGCTTATTCTTGACTTGGACTGTTGAAATTATGATTCAGGACGTGAACTATTTGAAAGACACTACAATGGTTTCATTGTTTCATATCATCTTCAATAACAAACACTAAAGCCGCAAATTTTTTGGACAAATCAAAATAGAATCAAAGATATTCCAACATAAATTTATGGAGCCATTGTACTTTTCTTAATTAGTCTTTTAGATGATTCTAGAAGAGGAATGCAAGTACAAGATATATTTGGATTAGCTTCGAGACCTTCTTTAGAGAATAAAGATGCGAAACCATTCAATTGGATAATGAATTTCACAATATCATAATTGGAGACTCTACTATTACAGACAGTTCAAAATAATCAAAATGAATACTACATTTCTTGACAACATCGACACAACAGTCCAGAAACAGGATCCTATCACTTATAACATCAATGGTTTGTATCCTATGTTTGATTACATCGCAAGTCTTATCCACATTTGATCATTGGTTCTATCATTCCTAGTAACTCATTCGATGCTTTTTCTCAAAGAAAAATGAATATGGTAGGTAAAAAATCGATCCTAAAAAATTACTCACTTTGATCATTCATCCTCTACCACAGTAATTATATCCAAGAAAACAAACAATCAACAAAACTATCAAAACTTGGGCAATAAGAACTATCGTGGTAGTGTTGGAAGTTATCGGGACATCGGTGGTAGAAGCGGTGGCAAATTAACGACTATGACAGATTCAATTACACCATTAGAAATGAAAGTCAGAGTGCCTGAGGTCAATTCTATAATGAGCAACCAAAATATATGGTGCCACCCAGATGGGGATTTGACTGGTTCCTATGGTGATGCCCTCCACCTTATTCAGTCGCCCCAATGAGCCATTGACATAGCACATGGGGTGCCTTCCCATGCCTTCTGACCCACAAGATCTTGTCTGAATCTATCAATAACACACCCAACATGAAAATAGTGCCATTAGTAAACCTTCGACTACTTTTGGCATGTTTCCTTTCCAATAGTTGGCTTTCATATTCTCGACCCAGTCACTTTCTTAACCATAGTAGGTTGTTGTTATGTAGCCTTCCGGATGCCTGGTAGTTGTGCGGATAGATACTTGACTAATGAATACTCTAGATGAAATGATGAAAATATAGAAACACACAAGCTTATAAAGCAATATCGAGGGATGGACCCCAGTATTGCTCTCCGATGCCTAAGTTAAATGTCAGGTGGAAGTGTAGTTAAATTGCTTATAGTGAGAGTGTTTTGCCTTTACCAGTTCATATCAAAGTTCTTATATATATCGGCGGGATGGTCCGAGTTCTTGCTTCTTTCTCCAGGTGGTGCTTTTATCTACAAGGTTTAAGGGTTATACCCTTAAATATAATAACACTACTTTTTCCATGTTTCCCGAGATGTGGCATAAGGATTCCTACGGGTGATTTTGTTGCTATAATATATTTCTTCCCAGTTTAGGTGGTTGGTTTGCTATTGTTGAGGAGTACTGGCCTGGTAAGTGTTGGGCTTATTATACATAGTTGGGCAGCTTTTAGGTGATGCAGTATTGTCTTTGTGTATGGGCTGATCCCAATACACCATTAATCCACTAGAGTAATTGTTAAAGGCGTTTGCAAAACCTTTTATAATAAGTGGGCTTAAATGTGCTACTTAAATGCCCGGGTATTGAAGTGCCCAACATTAAGCACATGCACGTATGTATTTGCGTATCTATTCTATCTCTAGGTTTGTTAGCGGTTGATATTCCCACGTTATTGCAGCTCTGATACCAATTGAGAGTACAAGATTCAGTGCTCGGACAAGGTTTGAAAACTCAAACCTTGAATTAACTTTTAAGATCAATGTCTGCTGCTAATATTTTGGTCCAGTCAAGTCTGGTAAACCAGTTAAGACTTGAAGTATGAAAATCAACAAAGTGTTCAACAAAATATTTAAGTAGAGTAAAATTATTATGAGCAAAGTAAAGACAATTTAAGAACAAGAAGAATGATAGTGAAAAAGATTTGACTTGCAAGAGAATTTGTAATTGATGTGAAGAGAATAATGATACTTCTTGCTTACAATTATCCATCCATGCCTATGGAATCTTTGCTATGGAATCCGCTATATAATATACACCACGAAAATTGATAGAAATTCATCACCACGGAATTTGCTAGGAATTCATCATCACAGAATTTGCTAGGGATTCATCACCATGGAATTTGCTAGGGATTAACCACCACAGAATTTGCTAGGGATTCACCACCACGACATTTGCTAGGGATTCATCACCATGAATTTTGTTAGGAATTAACTACAACGGAATTTGTGACGGAAGAACTACTATGAAATTTGTGATGGAATCCTACAATGGAATACCATGTACAACGAATTTCATTAGTTGTCATATTTGCGACGGAATGATTGTTTCCCTAGCAAACCCTCGCTACGGGGTTTTTTGGGACGAAAATCGGTCGTCGCAAATTTCATCGCTATTCGTCTTTTGCAACGAAATTTCAACTTTTCGCAATGGATTCCTTCCCTAGCAAAATCGCGTTTTTCTTGCAATGATCAAAGTCACCATCTTCCGATAAGTAGTTGTCCGATGATGAGTTGGTACAAATCGCTTTCGAAGTTTCTTCTTCAAAGACACCAATGAAACAATATTTTCTTTTCTTTCACGAACCCTCTTGGCCTTCAAACCTTCATACCAAAGAGAGGCACCTCTACTTAACTTCAATATTGCATATTTGTAGCAATTCTCATCGTCCAACTCCTTGTACAAAAAAATTTGATCGATCTTTCTCTCCCATTCCAAATAATCTTCTGGACCAGCTCCACCAGTGAACTCGGGCAATTCGTTTATCTTGCAATCTTCAATAATCCTTACTGGTCCACGCCTAGGCTGTTGCCTTTCTTCCTCTTGCAATCCACGCAAAGCATTAACAAAGTTTAGATCATCAACATTCATGGTTACTGATGCGATTTCCATCAACACCAACAACAAGATCTGGACAAAATCAAAACGAAAATCACAGCAGCAAATCAAACTCCACCAAAAACAAAAGCAATTTTTTTTTCGAATGGCAGCAAACGAAATAAAAAAATACCCGACAGGATTTTGGAGCTCTGATACCACATTTGATGTGTATACGGGGACCTAAGTTCTTTTTGGATTTTCTGATTATAAAATTGCAGCGGAAAAATAAGAAACAACAACAAGAACACAAGAACAAAGATAACTTGTTCGACAAGAAAACAAGAAAAGATAGATTTTGATAAAAAAAATCTAGACTTATAGATTGAGTATCGATGAAAATAAATCAAGACCTATCAATTTGAATTCGTATCAAACTAGAATCCGCCTCCTAGACTTGACAAAGGGGCGAGTAAGCAACTCAAAAGAACAACGTTCTTCAAATTCAATTCATTCAACTATATCAAAAAGGTTCGACATAAAGAACTATGTATAGTCCTAAAATGCTCACAAAATAAAATGAAACTAATAGATGAAATGAAATTATTAAATAAAAAGATTTATCAAATAAAAGCTAAACATAACTCCAAAAATGTGTCTATAATATTTCAACTTTAACCAACATCTACCACCAAGCAAGTTCCATGCAAAAAGCTTTTAGAAGTCCACAGTTCGCATCCAAGGTTCCGAGATTCGCATCGAAAGTTCCAAAGTGGTTCGCAACTGGACTTATTCCGAAGTGGTTCTCGGTCGCATCCAAAAACTTTAGACTGAGATGGATTACGATCGATCGCATCCAATCGCATCCAATCCCAACGACCCCTTTCACATCCAACATCGTCTTCGGATCCATCACCCTTCGCACCCAAATGACCCTTCACACCCAAATGATCCTTCACACCCAAACCTCCCTCCTCGCACTCGACACCCATCTCGGAGGTTTTCCCTTCGCAACCATGACCCAGCTTGGAACTTAAGAGACGACCATTCCCATTCGCATCATGCACACAATTTAATTTATGACATGTTTGTAAAGACAACCATTATCTTGATAGAAAACACTTTTGAGCGTAAATATTTTATGATTATAGTTTAATTTCGTATTTCTCTAGAATATGAAATCATACTAAAAGAAAATTTGTAAGTATAATTATTTTATAGTCATGGTTATCAAAAAAAAAATATATATCGACTACAAATACAAATATCGTTGTATAGCCATATTTATATTCTATGACTATAGTCTGGCGCAGACTTCTGTCTTTTTAGGTCGAACGGTATACATATCACGAAACTTGTTAGTGGTGAGGTGGTTGGTACACCACTACCATGCACATCATCCTCGATGCCACGATTGTGGTTTCTTTGGTATATATCGTTGTAGGCCATGCCTAATCAGGAGTAATCCTTTCTTGTCTCTCCCTATCTCTCTCTTGCTTCTCTTTTCTCCTCTCCTCTCTTCTTATCTCTTCCTCTTCGTTGGGGGTATTTAGGATGGTGCTTTTTACTCACCTGGAAGCTCTCCATGCTTTTTGGCGTGGGGAGTATACTGAAAGGCCCTATAGGTCGTGAAATATGTTAATTGACAATTTCAAACTCCACTTCTACATTCACTTTGTTAAAAAAATATTTATGATCTTCTTACAACTCTAAAAAATGCGTTAGACACTTAAATTATTCTCTAGTGTTCATTATAAGAAAAGACTAGGATGTTTTGACCAATCCGAAACTTGTTTTCAAAGAATTCATTAGCTAAACGTCTGCGGACTGATTTAATATGCAAGTGTACGTAAACACGTTTTTGCCCGTGTAAATGACAGTGATCCAGGACACAAGTGTACCTATCGGGGTTATCCAACAAAAATTGCACTACAATTTACTAACCTTTCTACGACAATTGGAGGTGAATTAATTAAGGTCAGCTTCCATATTAAAATATGGTTTTAAGATAAAGTAATCAGAAAACGAGTAGGTAGCTGTACACTAACCACTCCTTTAATTATATTACTTAATTATGGCACTTTGAATAGTTTATATGACCAATTACTACTTTCCCTTTTATTTCAGCATTAACAGCTATCCAGTCCTTAATGTAAAATTATTCGCACAAACTCCAAAAGCAAAGTTATGTTCATCACTAGAGAACCTCTTTGAAAGAACAAGTCCAACTGCATATTATATTCAATCTTTTATCTAACAAGATAGAATCACAAGCCAAGACAACCACGGCCGGCATATTCGCAATTTTATATTGTTTGAGGAATCTAGCATGATACAGATCTACGCTATCCGGTTTCCTTTAATTGCAATGATCCTTGATAATTAAATGAATACACATAAAATTGAAGGGCAACAGATATACATACATAAAAGTTTTGATTAAGCGTGTAACGATGTTTTATGTTTGTATATGAGTGTTAGAAAACAAAAATACTGCTGACTCATATGACTGAATAAGAACAAAATTTCATGTTTATAAATGTGTTGAAATAATAATATAGGGATAGCTTTCGCACTTAAAAGTGTAAAAATTTAGGCAATTTGTAGAGTCTTTTAAGATTTAGCATTAATTCGTCACATCATAGTTCTCACAATACAAGTTCATAATTTCGTACACTTTAAGTTTGTGAATACGTTAAAAATGTATTTAGTAGCTTCAATTGTCCTAATGATAATATAAAATTCAGTTGAGACTAAAGTTAAGTGCTTATGATTAATTTGAACTCTTGGATGTGTTTTAATCTAATGTTGTGAAAGATAAACAAAGTAAAATAGAGGATGAATCAAATAAAACTAACAACTCGGAACCATTTGAAGTAATTTCTTCTGCATACTAGTGTCTTCAATAACATTAAGTACGCTAACAAGATATATCAATAAAAGCGGATAATAGACAACCATGTTGCTACACGAATGTTTGTGATATCTTAAGCGCATTTTATGGTGATCAGATCAAGAAGAGATGAATTATTTATCAGAAGGAGATTCTACAGAGTTAAATATAGAGTAATGGTTGGTATTTCTTGTTACTTGTGTCTGTTAGATGCTTTTAGCGCAATCTAAAAGTCAATATGAAACTATACAATAAAAAAGAACATCCGTCGATAATGGATGCTGCTAAGCTTCCTACCCCTTAGATGTAGTTTCTAAAGCCTTATAATTGAAAATAAACTAACTGAGTTTTTCCCAATTGAATACCCTCCATAACTGTTACAAATGAAGTGCGTATGTGTGTGTTTGTGTGTGTGTGTGTGTGTGTGTGTGTGTGTGTGAGAGAGAGAGAGAGAGAGAGAGAGAGAGAGAGAGAGAGAGAGAGAGAGAGATCCGTTACACTTCGACAAGATGGCATGGGTTTCAAGAAAAAAGATAGCTATGTTCAAAAACTTTAATGAGGAAAACGTGCTCCTGTTCTACATGGTAAAGAACTAAAAAAAGAAAGAGCAAATTTGGTAAATTTGCTAGACAAAACTCCCATATAATCTTGAATGAGGTCTCCCAACGGAGGAAAAACGACATTCCATACATAGTCAGTCCAGAGAAAACCAGTTGGTAAAGATGATGATCATTATGTGTGTGTATTCATATAAGATAAGATTAAACTTAATAAATTTAATTTACATCTCTAGTCGATTAAAGTACCGTTTATAAACAGTAATTAACAAACAAGAAGAATCTCACTATCACTCAGTTCTGTATCTAATTAGATTAAACTTGAATAGTTTCCGTAAATATCTTGTACTATATTTATTGCTTGTACTGAAAACGATGCAACAAAAACAAAAAAAAAAAACCCAGTGCCCAAAAAGCTTGATTTCATCATGTTTCATCATCAGGAAACAGCAAGTTTTAGTGTCATAAAGATCGACCACGACACAATCTGGAATTCCCATATTAATGATATCATGAGAGTGATAGTGAGATGAACAAAAACAACTGGTTCCATGAAAACATGTTAAACAAAAAACCAAATATAGAAAAAAGAAAATAGAAAAAGAAAAATGGAAGATGGAAGATGGAAACCCCAACCATTACAAGAGAAGAAAAAAGAACATTATAACTAAATTGTTGCACATATGCTTGCTGACCTTTGTTTATGATCGAAATGAAGCTATCTAACCAGATCCAAAATAAACAAACAGCCAGTGATAATTCATCCGATCCAAATCAGAATGGATTATTATTGTTCGATCGTCCACCTGAACTGCTTCCTTCACCCCATCCATCAACAGGTAACTGACCATTTGGAGGCATGCTTAACGGTAAGTTGAAGAACGGTAGCCCAGAAGACGGGTCTGGAAAAGGGTGGTTGCTGTTGATTCCACCACCGCCGTTGCCGTTGCCGTCTCCTTGAGAAGATGGTGGTTGAATCTGAAGCCCATCAACTGCCGTCGACTCTTCTTCTTCCAGTGGTAATCTCTCGTAAGCGACATTTGTAAAGGAGGAAGCGATAACGATGACTGGCCCCGCAGCGGTCAACTCTCCCATCACGTTCCCACCCACCACTTGTCCCTGTCCGCCGGCCAAAAATATGGTAAGGCTGGTGGCCCCTGGTGGTGCAGGCGGAGGCAAGAAAGAACCCGACAGAGACAAGATCTCAAACCGACCTTGGAGAGCTATTACTGACCCCGGAGCTGATGGCTGCCGGAGACTGACGTTGGTAACGGTGCCGCTTCCAGATAATATGCAGATCCCGCGTTGTCTCCGCCTTGCATACGTTGCTATAGATTCAAAGACATCGTACCCGTTACTGATTTCCAATATATGAGCTCTGAGCGTGTTGGCACTCTCTCTTGTAATAATGACCGGAGGCTTTGGCTTGTTCTTTGATCCTGGTGGACGACCTCTCGGCCGCCGGCCAACTATGTCGCCTGGTCCACCGACAGCACCACCACCTGAGTTAGGAGAGATGAGGTCAAGACCCTGATTGTCCCCACCGTCATCCTCCTCATGATGCTGAAAGTTGTCGGAGAAAAGCTGGTGGTGGTGATGTTGTTGTGGTTGACTGGTTGGAAGTTGCAAGTCAGCACGATGGAGTTGATGATGAATATAACGAGAAGCTGTGCCTAAATCTAAACCCGCCATGGATTATACAATTTATGAAAAGAAAACACAGTCAGAAGCAACAGAAACCAAGAAAATTATAAAAAAATGAATGTTTATTTAAAATAATATGATTATATAAAGGAAATTATAGAAAAACAAAGATCTGGATGGTGAACCCTAGAGATTAGAAAACAAAGGGGGATATGATATGAGTGCAGCGAAAGGGAAGAGAGAAAGAGGTGATAGGGGGACAAACGCAGTCATTTCTCACAAGTTAAAAGTTCAAATATACGCATAAACAATTACAAACTTCATATTTAATACTTTGTTTTTATATCAATAATTTTGCTGGGTTTCAAGAAAGGGAGTGTTTTCTTTAATTAAAATATTGATTTAAATTATTTGTTCGATCTAATGAAAAATAAAAAGATAAAACTTTGAAATTGGTATAAGTAGTTTGTAAAAAAATGTAAATAGTATTAAAAAAGTTTTCAATTTGTATTCAAAGTCCAAAAATCAAAAAATAATCATGGTTTTGGTTTTTGGAATACTTGAAAGGACCATTTTGCATTTTTAATTTGGTTTTTGTATTTTTTTTTTAAATTTATTGTAGTATCTTTTTAAATTTTTTTTTAATATTTTTTAATTAAAAATAAGAATTAGGCACATCCCACCCCTATGAGTACGTCTCTCTCTCTCTCTCTCTCTCTCTCTCTCTCTCTCTCTCTCTCTCTCTCTCTCTCTCTCTTAACCCTGAAAATTGACATTATTTACTCTCTCTTCGATCTCTCTACTTAGTTTGTATCACAAACCCAAAAAATTGTAAGAAAATTCGGAATAAAATAGCCTTCGAAATTATGAGAATTGTGGTTTTCACTTTCAGATTAAAGTATTTGGGTGGTACTCCCAATCTTTAATTGGATAAGACTCAGAATTGAGAGAAAACAGAAGAGAGAATGTTTTGATGTTATGAAGAAGAAGTGTATCAACACAGATTCGGATATGATCATATAACAGAAAAACCGTCCTGTCTTAAAACTGTCACATGACAGTTTTATGTCCTAAAACTGTCCACAAACGGTCATAAACAACCTTAACTCCGGGTCTATAATATGGATCACAAAACCGGGTACATTTATCAAAAATCCGGATTTCTGATGCAATTTTAATATAGTAACATAATATATATAAAAAATATTAGCGGGGTCCAAGGGGCAGAGCCCCTGGCTGGGATCGAAATCCGATTTTTGATAAATGTACCCGGTTTTGTGATCCATATTCTAGACCCGAATTTAAGGTTGTTTATGACCGTTTGTGGACAGTTTTAGGACATAAAACTGTCATGTGGCAGTTTTAAGACACGAAGGTTTTTCTGTTATATGATCATATCCGAATCTGTGTTGGTACACTTCTTCTTCATAACATCAAAACATTCTCTCTTCTGTTTTCTCTCAATTCTGAGTCTTATCCGATTAAAGATTGGGAGTACCACCCAAATACTTTAATCTGAAAGTGAAAACCACAATTCTCAGAATTTCCAAGGCTATTTTATCCCGAATTTTCTTACAGTTTTTTGGGTTTGTGATACAAACTAAGTAGAGAGATCGAAGAGAGAAAGTAAATAATGTCAATTTTTAGGGTTGAGGGAGAGAGAGAGGGAGAGAGAGAGGAGGGAGAGAGGGAGGGAGAGAGAGAGAGACAGAGAGAGAGAGAGAGAGGATATTGACATAGTAGAAGCGTAAAGTACTTACCTTCACATACGAAAGCGAAGTTGTATAGAATCAAGAATTCAATCAAGTATTGATTTCATAACGTAAATGAGTATGTGACCTAAATAAATTTGTTTAAGCACTCATTAGTCTGGAAAGAAGCAAAGATTACAACACACAAATGAAAGAGAGTGAAAAAGCTCGTTACAAATAACCTATGCTACATCATTATTTATAGTGTTATGAACAGACGCGAAACATACAAGGAGACTTCGACATTAAGTATACAAAACACTAATGCTCCTTAAAATACATAGATATATCGAAGTTACGTAAACATCGATAAAGACAACATGACTACCTTTGGCATTAAGACCTTAAGAGCTCGCTATGAATATCTTCACAATATTTTGTACACTGCATTCTCTCCCTCTGTGAAGAGTATTCAAGTCTTCAAACTGAAGGTAGTATGTTTACAACTTCCATCAATATCTTCCTAATCTCGAAATACCAACAAATCATCTTCCTTATCTCATGTTTTTCAGCATCAAAATTATTGTAGCACTTAGCAATCTTGAGTAGGAGGTTACTTAAGTTCGCTATTGAATACATATCCTTCACCTCTCTATAGAAGAAATGTTTCCTTTGTTTTCCATTTACTTTCCTCCCTTAAAAATCTAGACTCAAAGGTTTCAAGATTATCTCCCCATCTTCATATTGCTCTAAGTCCACCCCATCAATTGTTGACTTTGGATTTGTGACCACTAGGAAAAACTTTGTCACTAACCACGGTTAGAAATTAGCGCAGACAAATAAATGTAATAGAGTATCAATATAATATTTCATTTTATAAATAAATATGATTGAGTATACTCTTACATATAAAGATAAATCGACTCATAGGCTCAAAAATGAGTGTCCAAAAAATCGTATCATCTTCTCAATTGGTTAACATATTCGGAAAGTTCACGACGACGTGATTCTAGGGATATAAGCTTCATAAGAGGAGTTATGATTTTTGTAAAAATTAAAATCAATCATGTAATTAAAATTATTAACATCAAAACAATATTAAAAGATCGGTCGAGTTTTGGCTACTGTCACCAAAAGGAGGGTCGTAGTAACTCCCGAGATAAGATCTTTAAGACAAAGAACGCCGAAAATGGACCCCGTATGAGAAATATATGATTTTTTTTTATAAAAATCATTTAGTTATACCCCCATTAGGCCAAAACACTAAAGCTAAACTAGCCAAAACAACATAAAGATAAGTTGTAGTAGTAGTCGAGATACTCACATAGACATAAAGAGGGTAAAGATCAGAGCTCGTGCGCAGAAGACATGATTTTTCATAAATCATTTATGTGTTCGTGATGCACGGAATGCATTTTGACCCTGGTTTGACCCCGAATTCGACAAGATTGTGGGTGACGTGGCCTAGAGTGAGAGTGATACATGGTGACTCCGCCACGATGTTCATGCATGACGCGCATAAATATTTACATGGCGTGCACCTCAAAATCCTGCGATAAATAAAAGTTTCTACGGAACTACTATCCACACATCTCAAGAAATTCTCTGTGTGTGTGTGTGTAACATCCCGAAATTCAGGTACAACTATTTAACCATTCTCTTTTGTCAAGTTGTCAAGATTGGTCCCTGAGTGGAAAATGTTGCAAATGAGTACGTTGGGCGTACTGGAGAGTACGCTGCGCGTACTCTTGCGCTTGAAATGGACGCGAACTCTTTAAAGTACGTTGGGCGTACCAAAGTTACGCTGGGCGTAACTGGTCCAGATGCAAACCCTAAATGAGACTTGTGCACTATATAAGGAATGATATGGCCTTATCCTCAGCCACCATTCACAGAGAGAAACCCTAAGAGAGCATTGCCTTCGTCCTAAAGCTTGTGTGTGAGTGTTTTGAGCTAAAAGTGCCTTCGTGTGTTAGTGAAGAAGAAGGGGAGGTGCTTGTGGAGGCTAGGGTTCGGAGTTCAAGCTTGGATCTGAGTTCTTCAGAGGAAGGAGCTTCACTTAGAGGTAAAAAGCTCATAACTTTCCTCTTTATTTTGGTTTGGTGTTTCATGGTCCATTTCTAGGGTTTAAGTCCCAAAGGTGGAGATTTTATGAGCAAAAGGGGCTCCATGGACCTAGATCTGTCCCATTTCAGTGATATGTGTGTTGTAGATCCATAAAAATCCCAACTTGGTCGTCATTAGGGAGTCATGTTTGAGTTATGGGCTTAAAAGTGTTGGAAGTGGAATGATTTGGGTGTTGGTGACTCTTACAGACATGCAAAGGCTTAAAGTCACCAAGTTTATGGATTAAGAGGCTTAGGGGTAGTCAGATCTGGGAGTTGGACGTGTGTCTTAACCGTTTAAGACCCCAAGAGCAGAGGAGCATGAAACTGGGACTTACGCGGGGCGTAATCCCAGTACGCACAACGTAGGGGGTCGCGTTCCCTGATTCTGTGAGGTTGCCGGGTACACCCAGCGTACAGGTTTGGTACGCGCAGTGTAACCCAGAGAGTTGACTTTTGTTGACTTTTAGGGTTTGGTCAATGTTTGGGTCTTTGAGCCATGAGAGGGGTAAAATGGTCTTTTACCCTTCTGAGAGTGCTAAGAGAGGGATTAGTCTAGCCTTGAGAGTTGTATTGATTAGAGTACTTATTCCATGTGATTAGGCAGAGGCTAGACCAGATTTTTACCGAGTTCGAGATTTACCGAGTCACCCGAGGTGAGTCTTCACACTATACTAGAGTATTTGACAGAGTATCTTGTATGCTATGTATGTGATGTGTGGCAGTGCATTATTTCTATGTGATTTATGCTGTGTGTATTCCAGAGTTTTACAGAGATAGGACCGGAAGGTCCACAGAGTTAGGACCGGAGGGTCCACGGAGTTAGGGCCAGTGGGCCCACAGAGTTATAGCCTCGAGTGGCTAATATGTGTTATATATGGTATTTTTGGGAGCTCACTAAGCTTCGTGCTTACCGTGTTATGTGTTATGTGTTTCAGGTTTCCTCAGAATCGCGGGACGACACTGACATGATTGTACACATCAGAGAAAGAATTATGTTTCAAAGATCCTGGATTAATAAGTAACTAATGAGGGATTGTGTTTTGTAAAATAAATAAACGAGTTTTATGAAATGTGATGTGAAGGTTATATGATTTAAAATTCAAAAATTTGTTTTGAAAATTACGTTGTTACAAGTTGGTATCAGAGCCTCGGTTTGAGGGATTCGGATGCACCTTCGGGTAAATCTGGACTCAAACTGAGGATTTGAGAAAGAATTTTCAAAAGAAATGATTTTTCTAAAAACGAGCAAGAGATTCTAAGAGAAAACGAGAAAGAGAAAGTATATACAATCAGCCAGAGCCCGAACGGTGATTTCCCAAAATACCTTTACTTTTGTGTTATGAGATATGTTATGATATATTTTATGAGATATTATACATGCTAGAGATAGGCTACGTAATTCATAATTTAGGAGTAGAGTGGCCTGATTTTTGATGCCTTAGCCTAGGAAATTGCTGTTATCTGTGATGCACTTCCTAGATGAGCATTGTGGAGCCTAATCGAGAGAGTAGCTAGATACCCGCGAGGGGTAGAGTTGCAGAGTTCGGTGATATCTTTGAGTATGAGCAGAGAAAGTGGAGTTATCACCTACAGTGAGTTCTACGTATTTATTCGATTCCCTAATGCTGCTTGTTTTGTGCTTTGTGGAACTCTCGATGATGGGAGTCAACTACTAAGTGAATATGACGATATTCAGTAGGTAGATGGCTGGCATCATTAGGAATTCTTCAGCAGCTGATGGCGGAGAAGTGTGAGGACTTAGGGAGAACCTAGGGGTGATCACGGTCAGATGAGTGCGCTGACAAAGTAGAGCATTTCGCTGGGGAGCGAGCACGCATAATAAGATTGGCGGCTGAGAAGGTTGAACAACTACTTAGGGAATCTGGGATGGTCCGTGTAGAGATTATGGGTAGATGTGGCAGGTAGTATGTGTGACAACCCGAAATTTCTATTTTGTACAAACATTCACTTCAATAGGAGTCAGAACTGTTTCTGCTAATTTTCAAGCTTTTTGGAATAAGTTTGAGTGTCTTAAGATTAGTACTTCAGGAGATAACAGGAGAGAGGATGCCCTAGGGTTTATTGTGTAGCAATAAATTCCCAAAACTCCAAGAGTTTGGAGTTTACGGCCTAAACAAGGTGTTTACGGCCGTAAACCCCAAGGGTATAAATATGGCACTTGGCCATTTTATTCACTTTTTCACTTTTCAAGAACAAAACTCAAATCCTCTCAAGTATCATCCGACTTTTCTTCTTGATCGTCAACTATGTAAGTGTTTCTAGCCCTAAAAAGTTGATATCTTACTTAATCTAGTGATCTTACATGATTCCATCCGTGAAATCATTCCAAAAATGTAGATCTTCAAGTTTCACCAAGAACACCAAGAACACACACTAGTGTTCTTGGACTTTTAGCACCTTTTCAAGCTTCTACCTAGTAAGTACTCTTACCCTAGTGTATTATAAGGCTTGTTACACTACTAATCATCAAGAAAACACCAAAGAATCAAAGGATCAAAGGTGTTTACGGTCCAAGAACACCTTGGACCGTAAACCCTAACAAAGGGGCCAAATTGTGCCCTAGTCCCATACCAAGCCTTGGAAACTAGTCTAGACCCCTTCCTTGTTGTGCTTAGGAATGCTTCTTATGACTTTTAAAGCTTCAAAACACAAAATGGTATGAGTACCATGAGTTTACGCCCGTAAACTCATGGGTTTACGACCGTAAACTCAATAAGAGTTGGTCACAAAACCGTAAACTCCAAAGAAGTTTACCCTTGAACCCTAAACTCAATTACAAGGTCCTGCCACCCTTAGATGCAATCCTTAGGACTTATAGCACTTAAATCAAGTGTTTTACATGTCTTAGGATGTCTTAAATTTGGTTAATTAGTTGTTTTATGACTAATTGGATACATATATGTGTTATTATATGTTAACTAGGATCATTGTGTGTGTACAAGTCTTCACTTGACACTTAGCATCCTACATCATCAATTCATCCAAACCACTCACTACAGGTGAGTTCATACCCCTTTAATCAACCTTTTTAAATGATTTTAAATGCTTTCATGGGGAGGAATACAAGTAGAAAGCAGGAAGTTATAGAATCAATCACATGTGATTTATAACTGTGTTTTCAACCAACTGATTTCACATACTTCAAAATGTGTTAAATACAATGGTTTTCAGTTATTTTATACTTTGTTATCAAATAAACTACTTTTGAATCGTTTTATAAACTGACATCAAGTCATTATTACTTATTGTTCAAAACTCTTAAATGTATTACAAAACCTCTTTCAACTTATTGTTAAAAACCATATCTATACACTTATGTTTCATACATATATGCATTGATATGAGAGCTTTCATTCTTTCTTCAGTTCCGATACTCTTGAGTAGCAAGGGTGTATAAACCTACTTGGACATTCAATTTACATTCAAGTAAACTATTATAGGTATAGTTTAGGAGATACAAATTACTATTCCTGGTACAAGAAATTACACAAGAGTCAGTTCATTCATGAGTCTATACAAATATACTAAATACTATATGAAGAGATACTATTACATGTTATACAGAGAGAAATACTATATACTATACAGAGAGATATACTATATATACTATACGAGACTGACCATCCTACACCTGGCTGCTAGCTACAACGGGACCTGTTCATCGACGGATGTTCTCGGTTGTACTGTTCGGCGTGTTTCCACGCCGTGATTATCCTAAGGCAAAAGGATACGATTTCAATGATTATATAATTTTCCCTATTACTTTTATTTTGTGACACATTCGCATAAACGATGAGGTAGACTATATATTTATAATAATAGTCGCGCATGGGAAAAAACCTTCATTGATGCAGAAATGCAAACTTTCAAAGCATTCGGGTCTTGGTAGAAGACTACCTTTTATACTAGTAGGAAATATGGGATTTTCTAGGGTTTTCACACTTATACTAAATGTTTCATTTAACATTTACAAGTCTTTCATAACAGCTTTTCGAATCAATGACACTAAAATACTTATGAATTCAACAGCTTTATGCTGATCTACGCTTTCAAAATAACTTGTATTCTCAGGTCACCAGTAGACAGGTACGATGACCAGGCTATGAGAAGACGGAGCACATACAAGACTCGTCTTTTATTTTGATTACATATTTTGGTGTCATATTACTATGAAAGAACACTCATGTATTAAAACTTTACTTTTAATGCAATGGATGATGTTGTTGCTTGTTTACTACTTTGCACTGTTATGATACTTTACATGACGTCCTCCACCCTTGAACGTTTCCGCCGTTCTTGGTTTTGGGGTGTGACAGATTGGTATCAGAGCTTTGTTTATAGTGAATGGAGTATATCAACCCATAAAAGATATACAGACTATAAATACAATGGGATTAAAATAATCTGACCAAGAGTTTATACTTTTAAATAATAAAATATTTAACTAAGTATACATGCCTGCATTCATACTAAAATTAGTGTCATAATGACAAAAACAAAAGTATTACGATTGTTGAATATCACAAGTAAGCTCGGGGATGTATGGTCAGTCCTGGGAGTGGCATAGCCTGATCAACTATGCTGGTCCGAGGAGTGATTAGCATATGCCCAAGAATGGTTGTGATATGGCAACAAGTCTAAAAACTTACCAACACTACCACAATGAAATACTATGGGAGTATTTGGTATTACTATAATTACCTATCTGAGAACTAAAGGTCTTTATTAGTATGTCAATAGTTGTTTAGTGGATACACTAAGGTTATATGTACTAGGATGTCATAGAGTTAGAATCTGTGACCTTTGCTTTACTTCTAGTTCCTTGTTTGGTTGTGGATTTAGAGTTAGGGTCACCTATTCGAAGGTCTATTCTATTTTGAGTACATATAACTGGTATGCACTAAACAAGTATTGGAGTAACTGATAAAGATCATCTTATAATTATCTAATTAGTACGTCTATTTAGTTATTTCTTATATCCCTTTTCTCGCGTAGATATTATGGCTAGATTCCATCCCCACGGCGACCCGTACTTTCCAAACGAAAGCAATGATGGATGGTTAGAGGAAGAACCAGAAGATGGTCACCCAATCCCTTTAGATGATCACCATGCTGAAGGCTTTTCTGATAGCTCTGACTCAGAGCCTGAAGTCAACAACCTACCCCAAGTGGGTCAGGCCCCGAATCTCAACCCCAACCCGCGTTTCAAGGTCCCACACCCTTGTGGGCAACAAACTTGAATCGCTGGAGCGACGAACAGGCTCAACCCTTACCCTTCTATGGGGACCGAAGCTTCTATGACCTTAGCGGAGGTGGCTCTGCGGATCGAGCTCTGCCTGTTATGATCCGTAGGATTGCTTGGAATGTCGAGCAAGGTCGAGCAGCCACCGACCGAGTCATGGAAATTGATGCCAACTCAGGCGTTAACACCGTCCGCATTCGACATCTGGAAGACGCTGTCGAAGGGACCAGAAGAACCAATGAGACTCTGCGGCAACAATTAGCTGCATCTCGGACCGAAGTCATAGAACTTTGAGTTCGTCAGAGGACTCACGAGCGACATCTCCAAGAGGTGGTACGTCAACTGGCGGATATGAGGATTATCCCCAGGAATTCCCATCGTCGGTAGAAGATGTCTAGTACATCTTTTCTTTTGATATAAGGAATAGCCTTTTCTAACTAAGCTTGAATTAGCACTTTTCTGTAAAATATTCCTGTCTCTCAAGTACTTTCTTAGATTTCTAAACTGTCGACATTTTCCTTATGGTATGATGTAAGACCTATAGTTAGGTCATTTTCCCGAACTCATTTACATCTTATATACTAGTAATTTTGGCAGTTATCTAATCTATTTAGAAATTCATACTCTCATTTGATATGGAACTATGGCGACTTAGTTCACAAGACACTTTCATTCTTTATACTATTGGATTCTTATCATTGTTTCTATCTTTTAAACTTGAAGTTAAAAGATGCCTCCTCGCAGAAATGCAAGGCGTAACAATAATAACGAAACACCGATACCACCACCTCCACCACCTCCTCAGTTCGACGCTTCTATGTTCCAAGCAGCTGTCACGGCGGCCGTAGCGGCTGCCATGTCACACATCAATACTCCTGTCCCTAGTGGATCGGGAACAGGTGCACCTCCTTCCAACCATGGCGAGAGCTATGAGCACCCCCGGGAATGCACCTACAAGGATTTTACGAATGCCAAACCCAGGAATTTCAATGGAACTGGAGGGGTTATGATCTTAAGGCAGTGGATAGAAAAGACAGAAGCAGTCATTGAAGTCTGCGCCTGCCCAGAGAACAATAAGGTCAAGTTTGCTACTTGTACCTTTTCTGACAGGGCTTTAACTTGGTGGAATGGCCACGTTAAGTCACTGACTCTAATAGTGGCAAATTCGATAAGCTGGGAGAATTTGAAAGCCATGCTGATGAGAGAGTACTGTCCACGAGGGGAAATTCAAAAACTCGAGCAGGAACTTTGGGGTCTAGTAATGGTTGGTTCTGACATATCAACCTATACTAATAGATTCTGTGATCTGGCAATTCTTTGCCCTGATATGGTTGCTCTTGAGAGCAAGAAAATATAGAGATATATTTGGGGACTATCGCCCCAGATCCAGTCAAGTGTGTTAGCATCAAGGCCTGTTACTTTTGACAGCGCTAAAGAGCTGGCACAATCTCTTATAGATCACGGAAACTACCAGAACCCAACAATTTCTACACCTGAGCAACAACAGGGAAACAACAACAACAACAAGAAAAAGGGGTGGAACAAGAGGAAAAGCGGGACTTCACAAGAATCCTCAAAGAGACAACAACTAGTTACAATCAATGCTGCCACGGTAACTCCGGTTGTCCCTACTAATCCCTTACCAGCGAAGCCTTATGCCGGTAATCTTCCGAGGTGCAACAAATGCACCTTCCATCACAGCGGACCTTGCCGGGAAATGCAGTGCACAAACTGCAACAGAAAGGGGCATACTGCTCGTTTCTGCAAGACTCCAGCAAGGCCGAGCGCTCAAGTTCCTAACACCGGTATGGGCCAAGCTTGCTACGGTTGTGGCGAAGTGGGCCACTACAAGAGGAACTGCCCTAAGGCAGGGATAGCTGGCGGAGTAGGAAGAGTTCTGGCCATAGGCCACGAGGAAGCGGTTGCCGACCCCACAGTGGTCACTGGTACGTTTCTCCTCGATAACTCTTATGCATGCATACTTTTCGATAGTGGAGCGGAGAAAAGCTTCATAAACCAGAAATTTGCACACTTGCTTAAACAAAAACCACGTGCACTAGATGAATCATTCATTGTAGAAATGGCAAATAGGAAAACGAAAAGTACTAACTGCATATACGTAGGTTGTACTCTAACTTTAGATGGTCATACTTTCAAAATAGACCTCATGCCGGTCCCAATTAAAAGTTTCGACGTCATAATCGGCATGGATTGGTTAAGTCATCGTCGCGCCCACATCATGTGCTTTGAGAAAGCAGTTCCTCTTAACCTAACTAACAACGAAACCCTAGTTATCTACGACGACAAACCTGGTACGAACCTTCGCATCATTTCGTGTATCCAAGCTCAGAAGTGCTTGCGAAAGGAATATCATGCATTCCTCGCACACATCGTTGATACGAGTCAAGAAGTAAAAGACATTCAGAACATCCCAGAGGTACGCGACTTTCCCGACATATTTCCAGAAGAACTACCGGGATTACCACCTCAACGCCAAGTCGAGTTCAGAATCGACTTAGTGCCAGGGGCTACTCCAGTAGCCAAATCTCCATATCGTCTGGCACCAGCAGAGATGCAGGAACTTTCCAGTCAGCTTAACAAACTTCTCAAGAAGGGATTCATTAGGCCAAGCTTCTCACCATGGGGAGCACCCGTCTTATTCGTCAAGAAGAAAGACAGATCGTTTCGTATGTGCAACGACTACATGGAACTCAACAAGCTTACCATTAAGAAACGTTATCCCTTACCCAGCATTGACGATTTATTTGATCAACTTCAAGGAGCCAACTACTTCTCGAAGATAGATCTACGATCCGGGTACCACCAACTACGAGTGTTAGGGGAGGATGTTCCCAAGACAACCTTCCGAACTCGTTATGGACACTACGAGTTTGTAGTGATGCCGTTCGGATTAACAAACGCGCCCTCAGTATTCATGGATTTAATGAATAGGGTGTGTCGTCCTTACTTGGATCAGTTCGTCATTGTCTTCATCGATGACATACTCATCTACTCTCGAAGTAAGGAGGAACATAGTCAACACCTACGAAGAGTCTTAGAAACATTACGATCGGAGAAGCTCTATGAGAAGTTCTCTAAGTGCGAATTTTGGGTTCGAAGAGTCGAATTGTTGGGCCACGTAGTTAGTGAAGAGCGAATTCACGTGGACCCTTCCAAAATCAAGGCCATTGAGAACTCGTCAGCACCGAAGACACCTACGGAAATTCGTCAATTTCTAGGTCTCGCTGGCTACTATCGCAGGTTCATTCAGAACTTCTCCCACATTGCGAAACCTCTTTCAACCCTGACCCAGAAGGGCGTGGCCTTTGACTGGGAAGAGAAGCAGGAGAGAGCGTTCCAAACGCTCAAGCGAGCCTTGTGCACCGCACCAATACTATCCCTCCCTAAAGGGATAGAAGACTTCGTTGTCTATTGTGATGCTTCAAATCAAGGGCTCGGCTGTGTTATGATGCAACGAGGTAAGGTCATCACCTATGCCTCGAGACAGCTGAAGACACACGAGGTCAACTACACCACACATGATCTTGAGCTAGGAGCAGTTGTGTGTGCTCTGAAGATCTGGAGACACTACCTGTATGGTACAGAAAGTACTATCTTTACAGACCACAAAAGCCTACAACATATGTTCGACCAGAAGGAGCTCAACATGAGACAACGACGATGGGTCGAGCTACTCAGTGATTACGAATGTAAAATTCGTTATCATCCGGGTAAAGCCAACGTAGTAGCCGACGCCCTAAGTCGGAAAGAATACTCTGGTCGTAGAGTCAAATCATTGACTATGACTATCCATTCACACTTGTCCACGCAAATTAACGAGTCTCAGCTCGACGCTTTGAAACCTGAAAATGTGGCGAGTGAAACCCTAAGAGGGATGGATAAGAATTTGGAAGTCAAGGGTGGCAGAGCTTATTATCTCATGGACCGGATTTGGACCCCGAAACTTGGTGGTTTCAGAGACTTGGTCATGAACAAGGCACACAATACTCGTTATTCCGTCCACCCAGGTTCAGATAAGATGTATCTGGATCTTAAAAAGCTATACTGGTGGCCTAAAATGAAAGCAGAGATTGCTACCTTCATGAGTAAATGTCTTACTTGCGCCAAGGTCAAGGTCGAATACCAGAAACCCTCCGGGCTACTTCAACAGCCAGAGATACCGGAGTGGAAGTGGGAGCGGATCACTATGAGTTCCTGACAGCACTCTTACCGGTCCGGAGATCATTCGGGAAATGACAGAGAAGATCGTTCAGATTCATGAACGATTGACAGCCTCTAGAGACCGACAGAAAAGCTACGCTGATAAACGAAGGAAACCGTTGGAATTCCAGGTAGGCGAGCATGTTCGATTGAAGGTCTCACCCTGGAAGGGCTTGATACGCTTCGGAAAGCGTGGAAAGCTAAATCCAAGGTAGATAGGGCCTTTCGAGATTCTTGCCAGAATCGCCCCTGTAGCTTACAAACTTAACTTACCGTGCGAACTCAGTAACGTACATTCTACTTTCCACGAATCGAACTTGACAAAGTGTCTGTCCAACGAGACTCTTGTAATCCCACTCGACGAGATCGAGATCAACGAGAGCCTCAACTACGTGGAAGAACCTGTAGAGACCATGGACCGGGAGGTCAAGCAAACAAAACAAAGCCGTATCCCGATAGTGAAGGTTCACTGGAACGCCAAGCGAGGACCTGAATTCACTTGGGAGCGAGAGGATCAGATGAAACTGAAATATCCTCGTCTTTTTACTTAGTTATTTGTAACTACTTATTTGCTTAAACTCTAATTTCGGGACGAAATTCCTTCTAACGGGGGGATGATGTGACAACCCGAAATTTCTATTCTGTACAACCATTCACTTCAATAGGAGTCAGAACTGTTTATGCTAATTTTCAAGCTTTTTGGAATAAGTTTGAGTGTCTTAAGATTAGTACTTCATGAGATAATAGGAGAGAGGATGCCCTAGGGTTTATTGTGTAGTAATAAAGTCCCAAAACTCCAAGAGTTTGGAGTTTACGACCTAAACAAGGTGTTTACGGCCGTAAACCCCAAGGGTATAAATATGGCACTTAGCCATTTTATTCACTTTTTCACTTTTCAAGAACAAAACTCAAATCCTCTCAAGTATCATCCGACTTTTCTTCTTGATCTTCAACTATGTAAGTGTTTCTAGCCCTAAAAAGTTGATATCTTACTTAATCTAGTGATCTTACATGATTCCATCCGTGAAATCATTCCAAAAATGTAGATCTTCAATTTTCACCAAGAACACCAAGAACACCAAGAACACACACTAGTGTTCTTGGACTTTTAGCACCTTTTCAAGCTTCTACCTAGTAAGTACTCTTACCCTAGTATACTATAAGGCTTGTTACACTTCTAATCATCAAGAAAACACCAAAGAATCAAAGGATCAAAGGTGTTTACGGTCCAAGAACACCTTGGACCGTAAACCCTAACAAAAGGGCCAAAGTGTGCCCTAGTCCCTTACCAAGCCTTGGAAACTAGTCTAGACCCCTTCCTTGTTGTGCTTAGGAATGCTTCTTATGAATTTTAAAGCTTCAAAACACAAAATGGTATGAGTACCATGAGTTTACGGCCGTAAACTCATGGGTTTACGACCGTAAACTCAATAAGAGTTGGTCACAAAACCGTAAACTCCAAAGAAGTTTACCCTTGAACCCTAAACTCAATTACAAGGTCCTACCACCCTTAGATGCAATCCTTAGGACTTATAGCACTTAAATCAAGTGTTTTACATGTCTTAGGATGTCTTAAATTTGGTTAATTAGTTGTTTTATGACTAATTGGATACATATATGTGTTATTATATGTTAACTATGTCACAACTAGGAATTTTGATGCTTTGTAACAACAACAATGATATGTGAACCAAAATGTGAAAGCATGTATGATGCTTATTCAATAACAACAAACCTCCAACAAACACTTTATACAAGCATTGCAAATAGTCAACAAAGAATTGGAAACCGTAGAAATCCCGGTTTAAGTCCATTTTGGACTAGGATTTTCTTATTGGGCCTAATGGACCGATAAGCTTCCAATTTGACTATTTTGAGCTTAGAACTCTTAAATGGACCCTAATTGGACCCATATGCATGAAACTTAATATTTTGGGCCTTATACGCCTAAAATAAACTAGGATATATTCAATGGGCCTTATTGGGCCATAACAAATCTAAATAACCCTAATGGGCCATAAAACTCATTCCTTTACTTATTTTGGGCCGTGAACCCTCTCCAAAGACCAATTGGGCCAAAAATCATCTAATTGGGCCATAAAATGGACTTAAGCACAAAAAGGCCCAATTTCTTTTCTTTCTTCTCCTTCTCTCGGCCCAACTACACAAATGGGGGGAATAGAGTTGACTTTCCTACATGCCACCTCACCATTATACATGGGACATCCGTGCAAATATCCCATACTTCCAAGCACCTATCCTTTCATCTCTCTCTCTTCTCCTCTCTCTTTTTCTTCTTCGGCCGAGAACCACAAAGGGAAAGACACACAAACACACACAATTCACTCAAACACTCTCAAAGAAACACTCTTACTTCTTCTTCAAAAATATCGAGATTTAAGAGCTGTCAAGTAGGATTCTCCCTAAGAGTCATCATCTAAGGTAAGTTGATGCTTAAATCCATGATCTAGCTACTTCATTTCATCAAAAATCTCTTCTAAATCTATTCAAACTCGTGATCTTGCATCTTAGAACACATCTAAGCCAAAGATCCTCCAAGAAGCTTGTTACGCCGAGATTTGCATCAAACTTCTTCCATTCTTCTTCAAAACCGAACCCACAAACTCAAGGTGAGTTCATACCCCTCTCTTTTCGGTTTTCATAAGTTTTATGGGGGAGAATACAAGTAAAATGTGTAGATCTATATGTATGTGTATGCTATGTATGATTTTATGCATGTATGTATGATTATAAGTGTTTATGTGGTAAATATGTAACAAAAGGGAAGAAATCACGAATTCTATGGCATAAGAAGGAAAACGAACATGAACTAAGATATATTACACTAAACAAGTCAAGAAAATTACCCTCCAAGATTATGATAAACATATTGTAACATAAAACCCATTTTTGGGATTAAATTGTCAAATAAACAAAAGTTGAGTTAAAAGTTGCCATTCACGGTTTTTCTCAAAGGTCAAAAGAGTCAAAACAGTTAAAATAAATGTTTTTATGAATATTATGCTTTTCAAAGGACTTGAAATGTAAATATTAGCTTAATGGGCCAATTTTTGGGCTTTTCGGCCCATTAAGCCCAAAATTGCGAAAAACATGATTTTCAAGGGGTTGAAATGGTAAATTCTTCAAAACAGGGGATAAGAAGTTAAAAAAAACTATTTCAAGGGTTAAAATGCTTTTCTTTTCCAAAAAGGATCAAAAATGTAAAGTTTTTGGATTTTGGGCCAAAATTGTAAATGCTGCAAAAAGTTTGGACTTTAACCGAAAAACACTTTTCTGGAAGGGCTGAAACTGCCAAAGAATAAGTTTTGAGCCAAAAATATCACTTGAACAAGTCTATGGGTCAAATGTGTCAAAAAAAAGTGGTTTAAGGGCTAAAATGTCTTTTTTTTATTTATAAGGGACTAAAATTGTCATTTTTATTAAAGAAGGGTTGAAAAGGTCAAACCAATATTTTGCACCAATTCTTTTACTATTAAGATGTTTGAGTCAAAAATACAAGACTACAACTCATGAAGATGTATATATGTATAATTCCAAAATCGTTAAAAACAACCGAACGACCTCGTGCCGATCCAAAATTATCAATCGTTAAATCAAACCTTCCAACAATTATGCAATACCTAAAACAAGTAAACATTCAAAACTTTGGGCTTGAAAGTTCCAAACATGCTTGTTGGGCCATCGTGATCCATTAACGTGATTTTTGGGCCCAAGAGATAATAATAATAAATGTTATTGGGCCTTCTATGACCCAATTTCATATTTAAGGGACACTCAATGGCTTTTAAGTGCTATTGGGCCTTAGTGGCCCATTAGCATTGCTAGTAAGGTCCAAGTAATCAAATGCGAAATGGGCCAACGTGTCCTTCGTATACCCAACAGCCTAAAATAACTCACGAAAGTAGCAGAGCTTTGTATTCCTCTTCTCCTCGTTTGTTAGGCATATGCGTAATCAAAGTAAACAAATTCAGGTCGTTAATCAGTAGTAATCAATGTTGTTTGGATTAAGTGAGTAATAACGGGCGACACATCTAAGGGTTGTTCGTAGTCTGTAGTTATAATCAAAGTCTCCTGGAAGGAGAGCGAGAGTTTGTGTATAGATCTATACGGGGGTGACTCCCCCACACCTCAGCTGTTCGCTACAGTTAGACTCGGCCAATCTAGGGTGACAAAATCTTAAGATCAATCCGGACGCACGATAGGTAGCCAAGACAGACGAACTAGTCATTATTATGCATGGTTATAACGACTCACAAAATTAATTAATCCAATACCATCCGAATAATCAAGGAAGAGTAATCAAAAATCATTCGTTGTGGCGGTATAACAATTCGAGAAATAACTGTATTTTATGTATTCGGAAAACATCGGGTTTTTCGAGGAAATCAACATCACTCGCTTGTATCTTTCTATAACTATAATACAAAACTCCCTTTTTATACACGTTTTGAAATCATTCATGCATCAACTTATAGATCTTCACACTTTGGTAAACTATTGTCTTTTCAGAAAATATCGGATTTTCTGGGTTTTACAAACTACACAAATCATTTTTATCACAACCCTGCTTATGAACTCACCAACATTTCATATGTTGACGTTTTTCAAAATAACTTGTATTCTCAGGTAACAGGTAAGCTGAAGGGTAATATCAAGTATGGTAGGATGTTATGTTTTGAAAACTCTCAAACAATTTATGTTATGAATGTGTAATATTTAAAACAATGTACTGGATGTGAACAATATCAATTGTTATGTATTGATGCATGGTGATGTTTATGTTATGATTCATGTATATTCATTGTGATGATATTCAATTTAAGTCATGCGAGCCGTCGGACGTTTCCGCCGTCTGGTTTCGGGTGTGTGACAGGTTGGTATCAGAGCTCTGTTTATAGTGAATTGGCATATCTAACCACACATTGATATGCAACTATAAACCAAAGAGGGACTAAAACAACTCTGAACAAAACAAAATAAAACACAACGATAAAAACATCTTTACTTGTGCGATAGAGGAAAAAGAACATAATACCAAATCAAATAAGATAATACTGACATCTTGGTTAAGTCGGGATTGTTCTTAGTTGTATTAAGGGGTGGATGTAGCCTGATCAACTACATTTTCTCCGAAGTACAACTATTGCATGCTCCGGGAAAACCTCGATGGTCGGTAAACCTAACAACATACCCCTTGTTACCAATAAAAGAACATCAACTCAAATTACATAATAACTAAAACATATTAGTAGTAATAATAGTTTACTCATACACCTCCTCTCAGTCACCATGGAAGGAGAACACCAGGGCATTCAGTTTCATCAGGTCATAGTGGCCCACGGGATGATTGAGGATGAGCCTGAGGGAGATCAGGGAGGGGCACACGGCGTGGGTCCCGACGAGTACACGGACACAGACTACGAGTTTGAAGGTACCGACGACGACATGGATGAAGAACAAGACTCAGGCAAGGATTCTGCCACATCACCTACCAGCGAGATGCAGCAGGACCACCCCGCCCCACCAGGGAATCCCGTGAGGGAGAATCGCTCTCCGGAAGCTGAGATTGCTGCTCTGCGGCAACAACTATTCGCCATGGAAGCACGAGCGGTGCAAGCTGGACAGGAAAGAGATGAAGTCATTGGAGAAATGACTGAGATGGCCTAGTTGTTGGCACAACACTTCGGTATATGACCTCACTACCGCCGTCGAGCGCTCCTTAGAGTGTTAGGACTAGTCATATCTATCCTTAGTATTATGCTTATATGATCTATGCTATATACCATCAACTCTATGTTTAAGTGATTACACTACTCATAGAGCCGTTACGCTGCCGAACTTGCACCACTTATGTATGCTCTTTCGAGCAAATTTTCATGTAACAAATTGCGGATAATATTAATGGAAAATTTTATGTGTTCTATTGTGATGTTGTGATCTGCTATGTGTTATGTACCCATGATTGTATGCTAATTTGTGAAACTACTTAAGTTCATGCAATACACCTAGTTTATAGGACCACGATCTCACAAAATCATAGACACTCAACATCTTTCCGTTCCATGACAGAAAGATGCCCCAATGACCAACCCGTGGAAACCCTGGACCAACGCCACCTAAAGTCAACTCAGCTGCATTCCAAGCAGCTGTATCTGCTGCGGTTACCGCAACCATGGCGTAAATCCACCAAGGGAACAATGGTGGAGTCAATGGACAAGGGGCTGGAAGTTCGAACAACGGAACAAATCAAGGACCTACCAAGACATGCTCCTACAAGGATTTCACCAATGCCAATCCACGAACCTTTAATGGCACGGGTGGAATGATAACCCTAAAGAGATGGATGGAAAAATTGGAATCGGTATTTGAATGGAACCTCACCGTGAATGCCCCGAGGAGGTGAAAGTAAAGTTCGCCGCATGCACATTCGTTTACCAAGCTCTCACTTGGTGGAATGGACATGTAGAGACTCTCCCTGTAGCCAACGCTATGCCGTGGGCGGAGCTGAAAGAAATGCTGATGGCCGAGTACTGCCCACGAGGCGAAATTCAGAAAATGGAGCAAGAGCTGTGGAACCTCATCGTCCGAAATTCCGACATAGATGCATACATATCAAGGTTTAGCGAGCTGTCACTGTTGTGCCCTGGTATGATTACTTCAGAGGGAAAGAAAATCGAACGATTCATGTGGGGATTAACCTCCGCAATTCAAGGAAATGTAATAGCTGCAAATCCTGAAACATTCGACAGTGCCAAGAGGTTGGCTAAGAAACAGTACGACCACAACAACAAGAAGGGCGAGAAGCCAGTGGAAACTAAAGGCAAGAAGGAGAGTGACAACAAGAAAGGAAAGAACAACAAAAGAAAAGGACCACAAGGCTCAGAGTCGTCAAAGAAGCAACAGACAGTGACAGTCAATGCTGCAACCACCCAAGTTCCCTCCACACCACATGCTCTAGCCTCAGCTAATCCAAGTGCCCCTAGGCAGTATTTTGGGAATCTCCCAAAGTGCAACAAGTGCACCCTCCATCATAATGGTGAATGCAGGGAGATGCATTGTACCAGTTGCAATCGGAAGGGTCACACGGCAAGGTATTGCAGGACCTATGCTCCCCAAAACCAGCAACAAGGAAACAACAACAACCGCAACAAAAAAAACAACACCAACAATAGCGGAAATAACACGGGATCAAGCCCCACCTGCTATGGATGTGGAAAGACCGGGCATATCCGTCGAAACTGCCCCACCATCAACAACCCTGGGAACGGAGGAACAGGAAGAGTGCTAGCTATGGGTCAGGGAGAAGCGGTTCAGGATCCCGCTGTTGTTACCGGTACGTTTCTCCTAAACCACACTTATGCATGCATCCTATTTGATACCGGGGCAGAACGAAGTTTTGTGAGTAATAAATTCAAACACCTGTTAAAACAACAACCCCAGAAGCTTAATGAAACCTTTACGGTGGAAATGGCTAATGGGAAAACAGAATCCACTGGGGAAATCTACATCGGATGTACCCTGGCCTTAAATCATCACGTCTTTCAAATAAACTTAATGCCTGTTTCCATTAGGAGTTTTGATGTGTTTATCGACATGGACTGGTTAAGCCCCCACCATGCTGAAATTATGTGTCACGAGAAGGCCGTTCGCCTTCGCCTCCCAAATCACGAAACCCTAATTATATACGAAGACAAACCCAACACGAACCTTCGTCTTATCTCGTGCATTAAGGCACAGAAGTATCTACGAAATAAGGACTTGACGTTTCTAGCTCATATAGTGGATAAGTCCAAAGAAGAGATCAATATTCGAAACATCCCTGTGGCTTGCGATTTCCCAGATATCTTTCCGGAAGATCTTCTAGGGATACGCCCAGAAAGACAAGTCGAGTTCCGAATTGATCTAGTGCCAGGAGCTACTCCCATCGCCAAATCGCCCTACAAATTGGCTCCTGCGGAGATGCAAGAGTTGTCCAGTCAACTCAGCGAGCTTTTGGACAAAGGATTCATCTGACCGAGCTTCTCACCTTGGGGAGATCCAGTTCTCTTTGTTAAAAAGAAAGACGGTACCTTTAGGATGTGTATTGAGTACAGGGAACTTAACAAGCTCACTATCAAAAACCGCTATCCACTTCCAAGAATCGACGATCTATTTGACCAACTCCAAGGAGCAAGTTACTTCTCTAAGATAGATCTGCGATCTGGATACCACCAACTCAAAGTCCGGGAGGAGGATATCCCCAAAACCGCCTTCCGAACTCGTTATGGACATTATGAATTTGTCGTGATGCCCTTCGGTCTAACGAATGCCCCTGCCGCATTCATGGACCTAATGAATCGAATCTGTCGACCATTCCTTGACAACTTTGTCATTGTTTTCATCGACGATATCCTCGTCTATTCCCGAAGCGAGGAAGAACACGGCCGACATCTCCGACAAATCCTGGAAACCCTGCGAACCGAAAGGTTATACGCAAAACTCTCTAAGTGTGAGTTTTGGCTCCGTAGTGTGAACTTTTTAGGTCACGTTGTTAGTCAAGAAAGGATACATGTGGATCCTTCTAAGGTCAAAGCCATTGAAGGATGGGCGATCCCAACAACACCCACATAAATTCGCCAATTTTTAGGCCTCGCAGGCTACTACAGGAGGTTTATTCAGAACTTCTCCAAAACAGCCAAGCCACTTACCTTGCTTACACAAAAGGGCGTACCTTTTGAATGGACGAATAAACAAGAAGCTGCATTCCGAACTCTGAAGCAAGCACTCTGCAGTGCACCGGTACTATCACTACCGGAAGGAACATAAGACTTTGTAGTTTACTGTGATGCGTCAAATCAAGGTTTAGGCTGTGTGCTCATGCAGTGGGGAAAGGTGATAGCTTATGCGTCCCGGCAACTAAAGACACATGAGGTGAATTATACCACCCATGACCTTGAATTAGGAGCTGTGGTCTTCGCCCTGAAGATTTGGAGGCACTACCTTTATGGTACCAAGTGCACCATTTTCACCGACCACAAGAGTCTCCAGCACATCTTAAATCAAAAAGAGTTAAACATGAGGCAACGAAGATGGGTTGAATTGCTGAACGATTACGAGTGCGAAATCAAGTACCACCCAGGTAAAGCTAACGTAGTAGCTGATGCCTTGAGTCGGAAGGATTACTCAAATCGTCGTTTGAAGACTCTCTCCATAACCATCCAATCCCACCTAACCTCGCAAATCAGAGCAGCCCAGTCGGATGCCATGAAGGCAGAAGACAGAACGAGCGAAGCGTTATGTGGAATGGAAAAGAATTTCGAAGTGAAGGAGGAGGGAACATATTACTTCATGAACCACATTTGGGTCCCTAAACTTGGGGGATTCAGAGAAGTAGTCATGAATGAAGCCCACAAGACGCGATACTCCATTCATCCGGGTTCAGATAAAATGTACTTGGATATCAAGCAACATTATTGGTGGCCTAACATGAAGGCAGAGATTCCCATTTACGTTAGCAAATGCCTCACATGTGCTAAAGTAAAGGTGGAATATCAGAAGCCCTCGGGATTACTACACCAACCAGTAATTCCCGAGTGGAAATGTGAAAGGATTACTATGGACTTTGTGACCAAACTACCCAAGACGACTGATGGTTTGGATACCATATGGGTAATAGACGATAGGTTAACAAAATCCGCTCATTTCCTGCCAATAAAAGAATCATACAAGATGGAACGTCTGACAAGGATCTATATCAAGGAAATCGTGAGACTCCACAGAGTGCCAATATCTATCATCTCAGATAGAGATAGTAGGTTTACTTCACGCTTTTGGCAATCCCTTCAGAAAGCTATGGGAACACAACTTGACATGAGCACTGCCTACCACCCACAAATGGATGGTCAAAGCGAACGAACCATTCAAACCCTTGAAGACATGCTTCGCGCGTGTGTGATAGACTTTGGAAAGTCGTGGGATACCCACTTGCCTTTGATCGAATTCTCATACAACAACAGTTATCACTTGAGCATCAAAGTCGCTCCTTTCGAGGCATTGTATGGGCGTAAATGTAGATCACCGTTGTGTTGGGCTGAGGTAGGGGACACTCAGTTAGCAAAAGGACAAACATTAGACAATACACTAACGGGACCAGAAATCATACGCGAGACGACCGAGAAGATAATTCAAATCAGAGCCCGATTGCAATCATCACGAGACAGACAAAAGAGTTACGCTGATAAGCGGCGAAAGCCCTTGGAATTTAGAGTCGGGGATAGGGTGTTATTAACGGTTTCTCTTTGGAAAGGGGTGACTCGTTTTGGGAAACGGGGAAAGCTAAACCCTCGATACATTGGACCCTTCGAGATTCTTGCCCGAATAGGTCCAGTGGCTTATAGGCTGCAGTTACCCGCTGAACTCAGCAGTGTACACCCTGTGTTCAATGTTTCAAATTTGAAAAAGTGTTTATCCGACGAAACCCTCTTCATTCCACTTGAAGAGATTGAAATCAAAGAGAATCTCCTGTTCATCGAGGAACCAGTCGAAATCATGGACAGGGAGGTGAAGCGTACTAAGCAAAGTCGCATTTCGATTGTGAAAGTTCGATGGAACGCGAGACGCGGACCAGAATTCACATGGGAACGTGAAGACCAAATGAAGCAGAAGTACCCTCACCTATTCTCGCATTCTCAAATCTAGCTTTCAAAAGAATTTCGGGACGAGATTCCCTCTAACGGGGGGATGATGTCACAACTAGGAGTTTTGATGCTTTGTAACAACAACAATGATAATATTTGTGAACCAAAATGTGAAAGCATGTATGATGCTTATTCAATAACAACAAACCTCCAACAAACACTTTATACAAGCACTGCAAATAGTCAACAAAGAATTGGAAACCCTAGAAATCCCGGTTTAAGTCCATTTTGGATGAGGATTTTCTTATTGGGCCTAATGGACCGATAAGCTTCCAATTTGACTATTTTGAGCTTAGAACTCTTAAATCGACCCTAATTGCACCCATATGCATGAAACTTAATATTTTGGGCCTTATAAGAATAAAATAAACTAGGATATATTCAATGGGCCTTATTGGGCCATAACAAATCTAAATAACCCTAATGGGACATAAAACTCATTCCTTGACTTATTTTGGGCCGTGAACCCTCTCCAAAGATCAATTGGGCCAAAAATCATCTAATTGGACCATAAAATGGACTTAAGCACAAAAAGGCCCAATTTCTTTTCTTTCTTCTCCTTCTCTCGGCCCAACTACACAAATGGGGGGAATAGAGTTGACTTTCGTACATGCCACCTCACCATTATACATGGGACATCCATGGAAATATCCCATACTTCCAAGAACCTATCCTTTCATCTCTCTCTCTTCTCCTCTCTCTTTTTCTTCTTCGGCCGAGAACCAGAAAGGGAAAGACACACACACAATTCACTCAAACACTCTCAAAGAAACACTCTTACTTCTCCTTCAAAAATATCGAGATTTAAGAGCTTTCAAGTAGGATTCTCCCTAAGAGTCATCATCTAAGGTAAGTTTATGCTTAAATCCATGATCTAGCTACTTCATTTCATCAAAAATCTCTTCTAAATCTATTCAAACTCGTGATCTTGCATCTTAGAACACATCTAAGCCAACGATCCTCCAAAAATCTTGTTAGGCCGATATTTGCATCAAACTTCTTCCATTCTTCTTCAAAACCGAACCCACAAACTCAAGGTGAGTTCATACCCCTCTCTTTTCGGTTTTCATAATTTTTATGGGGGAGAATACAAGTAAAATGTGTAGATCTATGTGTATGTGTATGCTATGTATGATTTTATGCATGTATGTATGATTATAAGTGTTTATGTGGTAAATATGTAACAAAAGGGAAGAAATCACGATTCTATGGCATAAGAAGCAAAACGAACATGAACTAAGATATATTACACTAAACAAGTCAAGAAAATTACCCTCCAAGATTATGATAAACATATTGTAAAATAAAACCCATTTTTGGGCTTACATTGTCAAATAAACAAAAGTTGAGTTAAAAGTTGCCATTCACGGTTTTTCTCAACGGTAAAAAGAGTCAAAACAGTTAAAATAAATGTTTTTACGAATATTATGCTTTTCAAAGGACTTGAAATGTAAATATTAGCTTAATGGGCCAATTTTTGGGCTTTTCGGCCCATTAAGCCCAAAATTGCGAAAAACATGATTTTCAAGGGGTTGAAATGGTAAATTCTTCAAAACATGGGATAAGAAGTTAAACAAAACTATTTCAAGGGTTAAAATGCTTTTCTTTTCCAAAAAGGATAAAAAATGTAAAGTTTTTGGATTTTGGGCCAAAATTGTAAATGTTGCAAAAAGTTTGGACTTTAACTGGAAAACACTTTTTTGGAAGGGCTGAAACTGCCAAAGAATAAGTTTTGAGCCAAAAACATCACTTGAGCAAGTCTATGGGTCAAATGTGTAAAAAAAAAAGTGGTTTAAGGGCTAAAATGTCTTTTTTTATTTATAAGGGACTAAAATTGTCATTTTTATTAAAGAAGGGTTGAAAAGGTCAAACCAATATTTTGCACCAATTCTTTTACTATTAAGATGTTTGAGTCAAAAAAACAAAACTACAACTCATGAAGATGAATATATGTATAATTCCAAAATCGTTAAAAACAACCGAACGGCCTCGTGCCGATCCAAAATTATGAATCGTTAAATCAAACCTTCCAACAATTATGCAATACCTAAAACAAGTAAACATTCAAAACTTAGGGCTTGAAAGTTCCAAACATGCTTGTTGGGCCTTCGTGATCCATTAACGTGATTTTTGGGCCCAAGGGATAATAATAATAAATGTTATTGGGCCTTCTATGACCCAATTTCATATTTAAGGGACACTCAATGGCTTTTAAGTGCTATTGGGCCTTAGTGGCCCATTAACATTGCTAGTAAGGTCCAAGTAATCAAATGCGAAATGGGCCAACGTGTCCTTCGTATACCCAACAGCCTAAAATAACTCACGAAAGTAGCAGGGCTTTGTATTCCTCTTCTCCTCGTTTGTTAGGCTTATGCGTAATCAAAGTAAACAAATTCAGGTCGTTAATCAGTAGTAATCAATGTTGTTTGGATTAAGTGAGTAATAACGGGCGACACATCTAAGGGTTGTTCGTAGTCTGAAGTTATAATCAAAGTCTCCTGGAAGGAGAGCAAGAGTTTGTGTATAGATCTATACGGGGGTGACTCCCCCACACCTCAGCTGTTCGCTACAGTTAGACTCAGCCAGTCTAGGGTGACAAAATCTTAAGATCAATCCCGGTGCACGATAGGTAGCCAAGACAGACGAACTAGTCATTATTATGCATGGTTATAACGACTCACAAAATTAATTAATCCAATACCATCCGAATAATCAAGGAAGAGTAATCAAAAATCATTCGTTGTGGCGGTATAACAATTCGAGAAATAACTGTATTTTATGTATTCGGAATACATCGGGTTTTTCGAGGAAATCAACATCACTCGCTTGTATCTTTCTATAACTATAATACAAAACTCCCTTTTTATACACGTTTTGAAATCATTCATGCATCAACTTATAGATCTTCACACTTTGGTAAACTATTGTCTTTTCAGAAAATATCGGATTTTCCGGGTTTTACAAACTACACAAATCATTTTTATCGCAACCCTGCTTATGAACTCACCAACATTTCATATGTTGACGTTTTTCAAAATAACTTGTATTCTCAGTTAACAGGTAAGCTGAAGGGTAATATCAAGTATGTTAGGATGTTATGTTTTGAAAACACTCAAACAATTTATGTTATGAATGTGTAATATTTAAAACAATGTACTGGATGTGAACAATATCAGTTGTTATGTATTGATGCATGGTGATGTTTATGTTATGATTCATGTACATTCATTGTGATGATATTCAATTTAAGTCACACGAGCCCTCAGACGTTTTCGCCATCTGGTTTCGGGGGTGTGACAAACTAGGATCATTGTGTGTGTACAAGTCTTCACTTGACACTTAGCATCCTACATCATCAGTTCATCCAAACCACTGACTACAGATGAGTTCATACCCCTTTAATCAACCCTTTTAAATGATTTTAAATGCTTTCATTGGGGGGGAATACAAGTAGAAAACAGGAAGTTAAAGAATCAATCACATGTGATTTATAACTGTGTTTTCAACCAACTGATTTCACATACTTCAAAATGTGTTAAATACAATGGTTTTCAGTTATTTTATACTTTGTTATCAAATAAACTACTTTTTAATCATTTTATAAACTGACATCAAGTCATTATTACTTATTGTTCAAAACTCTTAAATGTATTACAAAACCTCTTTGAACTTATTGTTAAAAACCATATCTATACACTTATGTTTCATACATATATGTATTGATATGAGAGCTTTCATTCTTTCTTCAGTTCCAACACTCTTGAGTAGCAAGGGTGTATAAACCTACTTGGACATTCAATTTACATTCAAGTAAACTATTATAGGTATAGTTTAGGAGATACAAATTACTATTCCTGGTACAAGGAATTACACAAGAGTCAGTTCATTCATGAGTCTATACAAATATACTAAATACTATATGAAGAGATACTATTACATGATATACAGAGAGAAATATTATATACTATACAAAGAGAGATACTATATATACTATACGGGACTGACCATCCTACACCTGGCTGCTAACTACAGCGGGACCTGTTCATCGACGAATGTTCTCGGTTGTACTGTTCGGCGAGTTTCCACGCCGTGATTATCCTAAGGCAAAAGGATACAATTTCAATGATTATATAATTTTCCCTATTACTTTTATTTTGTGACACATTCACATAAACGATGAGGTAGACTATATATTTATAATAATAGTCGTGCATGGGAAAAACCTTCATTGATACAGAAATGCAAACTTTCAAAGCATTCGGGTCTTGGTAGAAGACTACCTTTTATACTAGTAGGAAATATGGGATTTTCTAGGGTTTCCACACTTATACTAAATGTTTCATTTAACATTTACAAGTCTTTCATAACATCTTTTCAAATCAATGACACTAAAATACTTATGAATTCACCAGCTTTATGCTGATCTATGCTTTCAAAATAACTTGTATTCTCAGGTCACCAGTAGACAGGTACGATGACCAGGCTATGAGAAGACGGAGCACAGACAAGACTCGTATTTTATTTTGATTACATATTTTGGTGTCTTATTACTATGAAAGAACACTCATGTATTAAAACTTTACTTTTAATGCTATGGATGATGTTGTTGCTTGTTTACTACTTTGCACTGTTATGATACTTTACATGACGTCCACCACCCCTGAACGTTTCCGCCGTTCTTAGTTTTGGGGTGTGACAGTATAGGCCCGTACTACTGAAAGCAGAGGACCCATACTTGATGCAGGGAGTATTCCGGAGGATTCTAAGTAGCAGATTGAGAGGTGATGTCATGGTTCGAGTTCCATGATTAGTAGCAGATTGAGAGGTGATGTCATGGTTCGAGTTCCATGATTAGTAGCAGATTGAGAGGTGATGTCATGGTTCGAGTTCCATTATTGTTAGCAGATTGAGAGGTGATGTCATGGTTCGAGTACCATGATTGGTAGCAGATTGAGAGGTGATGTCATGGTTCGAGTGCCATGATTGGTAGCAGATTGAGAGGTGACGTCCTAGTTTGGGTACCATGCTAAGTAGTAGAATAAGGGGTGATGTCATGGGTTGAGTGCCATGATTCATATTAGATGATGCTTGTGCCTATTTCATTTATTCCATCATGGTTGATTAGACCGAGTTCGGATGCAAAGGAGTATGGGGCTAGAGGGCCAGGTTGAGCGAGTTTCATCGGAGTATACCTTAAGAGGGTATTTGAGATAGTTCCGAGTGATTTTGGTGAGATGCCAGTTGGAGTCGCAAGACTCAGGGGTGAGTAAGGATGGTGCTTTATGGAGGACTACGGTCCGAGTTGAGCAATCGACGATAGTGGGAATGTCACCTTCTGTGACCTGAAAGGTGCAAATTCTGTTTTGTGACAACCCGAAATTTCTATTCTGTACAATCTTTCACTTCAATAGAAGTCAAAACTGTTTCTGCTAACTGTTAAGCATTTTGGAGTCAGTCTGAGTGTTTTAAAGCTCAGTACTTCAAGAGATAAGAGGAGAGAGAATACCCTAGGGTTTATTGTGCAACAATAAAGTCTCAAAACTCCAAGAGTTTGGAGTTTACGGCCTAAACATGGTGTTTACGGCCATAAAACCCAAGGGGTATAAATATGACACTTAGTCATTTTATACACTTTTTTCACACTTTTAAGAACTAGAACTCAAATCCTCTCAAGTATCATCCGATTTTCCTTCTTGATCTTCAACTTTGTAAGTGTTTCTTGCCCTAATTAGTTGATATCTTACTTAATCTAGTGATCTTACATGATTCCATCTGTGAAATCATTCCATTTGTGTAGATCTTCAAGTGTTCTTAGTTTCACGAAGAACACCAAGTACACACACTAGTGTTCTTGGACTTGTAACACCCTTTCAAGCTTCTACATAGTAAGTACTCTTACCTTGGCTTGTTATAAGGCTTGTTAAACTTCTTAATCATCTAGAAAACACAAAGAGTCACAAGATCAAAGGTGTTTACGCTCCAAACATGTTCTTGGACTGTAAACCCTAATGAAGGGGCCATTGTGTGCCCTAGTCCCTTACCAAGCCTTGGATACTAGTCTAGAGCCCATCCTTGATGTGCTTATGACTTTAAACATCAAAAAGACCTTAAACCATTAGAGTTTACGACCGTAAACTCATGGAGAAATGGTCCATGGGCCGTAAACTCTACAAAGGGGTGAAATGATGCCACAATCACTTCCTAAGGCTTAGACTTGAAGTAGGAAGCTTCTTTATGACTTATAAAGCTTCAAAACACAAAATGGTAGAAGTACCATGGGTTTACGACCGTAAACTCATGGGTTTACGACCGCAAACTCCATGAGAGTTGGTCCCAAAACCGTAAACTCCAAAAGAGTTTACCCTTGGACCCTAAACTCAAAAGCCAAGCCCTACAACCCTTAGATGCAATCCTTAGTACTTATAGCACTTAAATCAAGTGTTTTACATGTCTTAGGATGTCCTAACTTGGTTAATTAGTTGTTTAATGGCTAATTGGATACATATATGTGTTATTATATGTTAACTAGGATGCTTGTGTGTGCTCAAGTCTTCACTTGACACTTAGCATCCTATAACCTCTGTTCATCCAAACCACTCACTACAGGTGAGTTCATACCCCTTAATCAACCTTTTAAATGATTTTAAATGTTTTTATGGGGGGGATACAAGTTGAACTATTCTAGTTATTATATCAATCATATGTGATTAATAACTACCAAACAAGTGGATTTCTTACTTTTCAAACTGTGTTATCAAACAAACTACTTCAAACTGCTTTATTAAACTCTTTTACATGTCAAATACTTTTATTAAAATATTTTAAACGTATATTCTGTTAAATGTGTATCTATATAGATATAGTTATATAAGTAGGATTTAAAGGACTTAGGACTGATAGCTCACCTTACCTCCTGTTCCTTGTTTGGTTGTGGACTTAGGGTATCGGTTGTTTGTCCGAAGGTCGTTTGAATCCTAGTCATATATCATGTATATGTATATAGATGTAAAAGGTTACTTCTTTCTATTCAATACCTTTGGGTAGCAAAGGTATACAAACATGTTCATACATTCAAACAACATTACAAGTAAGCTATAATAGGTATAGTTTAGGAAGATAATAATACTATTACTAGAACAGTGAAACATACAAAGACTCAGTTCATACATGAGTCAATACCATACAGAGAGAACATAACATACAGATAGAGAATACTATGATGAGAAACAAACAATACCATACAGAGAGAACATACATACATACTAGACAGAGAGAGAACATACAATACAACTAGTACATACAATACATTCACAAGTGCACTAATACAGTTATGTGAGCCACGTACCGGGGCCTGGCATCACCTGTCATGGCCCGTTTTGTATCCAGAATCTCCTTAAATGGAGAGCGTTGAGTTTGTGTATAGATCTATACTGGATTGATTATCCTACACCTTGCTGCTCGCTACAGTGGGACTTGCAAGTCTATGGGTGCCAAACGTCATTTCTTCCGACGTCTTACATCGTCATGTTTATAGTCGGTAGTATTTGTACAGGCCGATCACATGGTACTTTAAATAAAAATTGGTTTAAGGTAGTTAGTACAGCTGTAATTACTTAATACAACACTACAGTACTATTTCATTTTCCCATTGCATTCACTTTGTGATCTTCACACAATAAACAGCTATGTAAAAACTATATTTTTGGTTAATGATAGTCGGATTTAGGAAAATACAAACTCTTACGAGAGACATACACACGAACACTTGATGCCTTGGTAGAACGCTACTTTTAGTAGGAAACATAGGGTTTTCTAGGAGAGTTCAAACAACTTACAAACATTTTCAAACTTATACATTACATACTTACAAACACTTTCATACAAATTTAGACACTAATACACTTATGATCTCACCAGATTTAAGACTGATAAACTCTTTCAAAATAACTTGTATTCTCAGGTCACCAGCAGACAGGTATCGGTGCCAGGTTTTGAGAAGATGGAGCTCGTTCAAGACTCATCTTTTATTTTGATTCATATATTTTTGGTGTCTATATAACTTGACAGAACACACTTGTATTAAATTGTATTATTAATGCAATGGATGATGTTGTTGCTTGTTTACTACTATGCATTGTTGTGATACTGTACATGATGTCCTCCACCCCTGAACGATTCCGCCGTTCCAGTTTTGGGGTGTGACAGATTGGTATCAGAGCATTGTTTATAGTGAATCGAGTATATCAACCCATAAAAGATATACAAACTATAAACACAGCGGGATTAAAATACTCTGATAAAGAGTTTATACTTTTAAATAATAAAATATTTAACCTAGTATACATACCTGCATTCATACTAAAAACAGTGTCACTAGGACAGAACAAAAGTATTACGATTGTTGGGCAACACAAGTAGACTTAGAGGCATATGGTCAACCCTGGGAAGATATAGCCTGATCAACTATATTATCTGAGGAGTGACTAGCATGTGCCTAAGGATGGTTGTGAGGTTGCGACAAGTCTAAAAACTTACCAACACTACTATAATGGAAACAATAGAACAAAACATAAACATTAAAATACTATAGGAGTATTTTGTGTTACTATTAATTACTTATCTGAGAACTAAAGGTCTTTATTAGTATGTCAATAGTTGCTGAGTGGATACGCTAAGGTTATATGTAACTAGGATGTCATAGACTTAGAATCTGGGATCTTTGCTTTACTTCCTGTTCCTTGTTTGGTTGTGGGCTTAGAGTTAGGGTCACTTATTCGAAGTTCTATCCTATTTTAAGTACATATAACTGGTATGCACTAAACAAATATTGAAGTAACTGATAAAGATCATCTTATAATTATCTAGTTAGTTCGTTTATTTAGTTATTTCTTATATCCCTTTTCTCGCGTAGATATCATGGCTGGATTCCATATCCCCGGAGACCCGTACTATCCCGACGAAGGCAATGCTGGATGGCTTGGAGAATACCCAGGAGATGATCACCCAATCCCAATGGATGATCACAAAGATGAAGGCTTTTCTGATGGTTCTAAATCAGAACCTGAAGTCAACAACCTACCCCCAGTAGTTCCTAACCCAAACCCTCGTCCAACATTTCAAGGACTCACACCTTTGTGGGCCACAAACTTGAACAGATGGAGTCAGGAACATGGTCAACCCATGCCCTACAATGGAGATAAAAGCTTTTACAACCTCACCGAGGGAGGTTCAGCTGATCGTGTCCTACCCATCATGATTCGTAGGATTTCTCGGAACACCGAGCAAGGTCGAGCAGCTATCGACCGAGTCGTGGAGATTGACGCCAACTCTGGCGTTAACACAGTCCGCATTCGCCAGCTAGAGTCTGCTCATCAAAAGGACTCAGGTCCGCAATACAGCTCTGTAGAGAGAACTTGCTGAAACCCAAGTTGAAGTCAGGGAACTTCGAGCTCAGCAAGTAAGATCCGAAAGGCGCATGAGGGACATAGAACGTCTTCTGTCGGAGTCAAGAACTCACTCTAGTAGTTCTCGTCGCCGATAGAGTCCCATCGACTTCTCTTTTGGATATAACCTAGTTTATGTAAAAACTCTAATCTAATTTCCTATCCTTGTAAATCTTAGACCTGTTAGGTCTTGATTAGGTCGTAGTTCTGTCAAAATTTTCCCATCTTGGTTGATGTAAGGCCTACTTCTAGGCCATTTTTCCCAAACTTGTTACATCTGTAATTCCAGTATTATTGACAGATATCTAATCTCATGGAAATTATATCCAAATGCTTTCATCTACAATCAATCATACTATTCAATTGTGTTGTTGGGCTATGAAGAGTTAGTCCATGAGTCATGCTCATCAATTTTCCAATTAAATTCTTAACAATATCTTCATCTTTGTACACTTATAGTTAAAAGATGCCTCCACGCCGATCAACGAGACACGATCCTCCAATCACTGCAACACCACCTGCTCCTCAAATCGATACGACAGCTCTGAATGCTGCTGTAGCTGCGGCTGTGGCTACAGCCATGGCGCAATATCATTCTTCTGGTTCCACTGGGGGAGGAACCCCTGTTCAATCTACTCATGGTGAAATCCCTGTGTACTTGAGAGAGTGCTCCTACAAGGACTTCACCAACTGCAAGCCACTGTCCTTTAAAGGGATTGGCGGAGTCATTGCCCTCTCGCAATGGTTCAAAAAGACTGAGTCGGTCTTTGAGATCTGCTCATGCCCGGAAGGAAGCAAAGTCAAATTTGTTGCGTGCACCTTCGAGGCAAAAGCCCTGACATGGTGGAATAGCCATGTCAAGTCACTATCTCTTATAGTGGAAAATGCTATGGGCCGGGAAACTTTGAAAGACCTCATGATTGAGGAATACTGCCCGAGGGGCGAAATCCAAAAGCTGGAGTAGGAACTGTGGAGCCTAACCATGAAAGGCTCCGACATTGTGACCTATATCGCCAGATTCTGCGAGCTGGTGGCCCTCTGTCCCAACATGGTTCATACAGAGGGAAAGAAGATAGAGAGGTATATATGGGGGCTGATGCCTCCATTTCAGGGGAATGTGTTAGCTTCAAACCCCACTACCTTCGATAGTGCCAAGCGATTGGCACAACGGCTTATTGACCATGGGGTTCGTACCCCGGCCGCAACAACAACCCTGGCCATCTCAGAACCTTCCAAAACCGCTAATTCCAAGAGGAAGTGCTGGGATGAAAAAAAAAGAAGAAGAAGGCTGCCAAAAAGCACCAGGTCATGGCAGTTCATGCTGCGATAGCACCTGCCGCTGCTGCTCCGGTAAAGCAGTACGCTGGAAGTTTGCCTAAGTGCAACAAATGAAAATTCCACCACACAGGAACCTTCCGGGAAATGCAGTGTTCGAACTGCAACAGGAAGGGGCACACCGCCCGTTTCTGCAAAGCTCCGGCGAGGCCACTCAACCAAGTCCCCGACGCTGGTGTGGGCCAAGCTTGCTACGGTTGTGGAGAGGTGGGCCACTACAAGAGGGATTGCCCAAAGGCAGGGAATGCCGGTTGAGTGGGAAGGGTTCTGGCCATAGGCCACGAGGAAGCGGTTGCCGAACCCACAGTGGTCACCGGTACGTTTCTCCTCGATAACTCTTATGGATGCATACTATTTGATAATAGAGCGGAGAGGAGTTTCGTGAACCAAAAATTTGCTCATTTACTTAAGCAAAAATCACGAGCACTTAAAGAACCGCTCACTGTAGAAATGGTTAATGGAAAGACGGAGAGCACTAGCAGTATATTCATAGGGTGTACCCTAACACTAGATAGCCATTCATTTCCAATCGACCTCATGCCGGTCTCAATTAAAAGTTTCGACGTCATTATCGGCATGGATTGGTTGAGTCTTCATCGTGCCGACATCATGTGTTACGAAAAGGCTGTACGCCTTAATCTGCCGTCTGGCGAAACTCTGGTCGTTTATGGCGACAAACCCGACACGAACCTTCGTATCATCTCGAGCATTCATGCTCATAAATTCTTGCGAAAGGAATGTCGCGCATTCCTTGCTCATGTGGTCGATGTGAGCCAAGAAACGAAAGACATTCAGAACATTCCAGTAGTACGCAACTTTCCCGATATGTTTCTAGAAGAACTCCCAGGATTACCTCCGCAACGTCAAGTCGAGTTCAGAATCGACTTAATTCCAGGGGCTACTCCCGTAGCCAAATCGCCCTATCGTCTAGCACCTGCAGAGATGCAAGAACTATCCTGTCAACTTAACGAACTGTTCAGCAAGGGCTTTATAAGACCAAGCTTCTCACCCTGAGGAGCTCCAGTCTTGTTCGTCAAGAAGAAAGACGGATCGTTTCGTATGTGCATCGACTACAGGGAGCTCAACAAACTTACCGTCAAAAATCGTTACCCTCTGCCTCGTATTGATGATTTATTTAATCAACTGCAAGGGGCGAACTTCTTTTCAAAAATCGATCTAAGATCCGGATATCACCAACTTCGAGTGCTAGGGGAGGATGTACTGAAGACAGCCTTCCGAACTCGTTATGGGCACTACGAATTCGTAGTGATGCCGTTCGGATTAACAAACGCACCCGCTGTATTCAAGGATTTAATGAATAGGGTGTGTCGTCCTTACTTAGATCAGTTCTTCATCGTCTTCATCGATGACATACTTATCTACTCTCGTCGTAAGGAGGAGCATAGTCAACATCTGCAACAGGTCTTAGAAACACTGCGTTCGGAGAAGCTCTATGCGAAGTTCTCGAAATGCAAATTTTGGATCCGACGAGTCGAATTCTTAGGGCACGTGGTTAGCAAAGAGGGAATACACGTGGACCCTTCCAAAATCAAAGCCATTGAGAGCTGGTCAGCACCGAAGATGCCTACAGAAATTCGTCAATTTCTAGGCCTCGCTGGCTACTATCGCAGGTTCATTCAGAACTTCTCCCGAATTGCGAAACCTCTTACAACAATGACCCAGAAGGGTGTCGCCTTTGACTAGGAAGAGAAGCAGGAGAGAGCGTTCCAAACGCTCAAGCGAGCCTTTTGCACAGCACCAATACTATCCCTCCCCAAAGGGATATAAGACTTCGTTGTCTATTGCGATGCGTCAAATCAAGGGCTCGGATGTGTTCTGATGCAGTGAGGTAAGGTCATCGCCTACGCCTCGAGACACCCGAAGACACATGAGGTCAACTACACCAAACACGATCTTGAGCTACGAGCAGTTGTGTTTGTGCTGAAGATCTGGAGGCACTACCTGTATGGTACAAAAAGCACTATCTTTACAGACCACAAAAGCCTACAACATATATTTGACCAGAAGGAGCTCAAGATGAGACAACGACGGTGGGTCGAGCTACTCAGTGACTACGAATGCGAAATTCGTTATCATCCGGGTAAAGCCAACGTAGTAGCTGACGCCCTAGGTTGGAAAGAATATTCTGGTCGTAGAGTCAAATCATTGACTATGACTATCCATTCACACTTGTCCACGCAAATTAAGGAGGCTCAGCTCGACGCTTTGAAACCTAAAAATGTGGTGAGTGAATCCCTGAGAGGGATGGATAAGAACTTGGAAGTCAAGGGTGGCGGAGCTTATTATCTCATGGATCGGATCTGGACCCCGAAACACGGTGGTTTCAGAGACTTGGTCATGAACGAGGCGCACAACACTCGTTATTTCGTCCACCCAGGTTCAGATAAGATGTATCTGGATCTTGAAAAGCTATATTGGTGGCCTAACATGAAAGCAAAGATTGCTACCTTCGTGAGTAAATGCCTTACTTGCGCCAAGGTCAAGGTCGAATACCAAAAACCCTCCGGTCTTCTACAACAACCGGAGATACCGGAATGGAAGTGGGAGCGGATCACTATGGACTTCATAACCAAGTTGCCCAAGACAACGGGTGGACTTGATACCATATGGGTCATCGTCGATAGATTGACCAAGTCCGCACACTTCCTTTCTATCAAAGAAACAGACAAGATGGAGAAGCTTACAAGAACTTACATACGGGAGATTATACGACTGCACGGTGTTCCCATATCCATTATCTCAGACAGAGATAGTAGATTCACTTCGAGGTTCTGGCAGTCGCTACAAAGTTCCCTAGGAACTAGGCTGGACATGAGTACAGCCGACCATCCACAGACCGACGGGCACAGTGAGAGGACTATCCAAACCTTGGAAGATACGTTACGAGCCTGTGTGATTAACTTTGGGAAAGCATGGGATACTCATTTACCCCTTGTCGAATTTTCCTACAACAATAGTTATCACACGAGCATAAAGGCTGCTCCATTCGAGGCCCTCTATGGCCGAAAGTGCAGATCCCCTCTGTGCTGGGCAGAGGTGGGTGATACACAGTTAGCTAAAGGACGAGTTCCTGAAAGCACTCTCACGGGTCAGGAGATCATTTGGGAAACGACAGAGAAGATCGTGCAGATTCGTGAACGATTGAAAGCCTCTAGAGACCGACAGAAAAGCTACGCAGATAAACGAAGGAAACCGTTGGAATTCTAGGTGGGCGACCGTGTTCTATTGAAGGTCTCACCCTGGAAAGGCTTGATACGCTTCGGAAAGCGTGGAAAGCTAAATCCGAGATACATAGGGCCTTTCGAGATTCTTGCCAAAATCGGCCCTGTAGCTTACAAACTTAACTTACCACGCGAGCTCAGTAACGTACATTCTACTTTCCACATCTTGAACTTGAAAAAGTGTCTGTCCGACGAGACTCTTGTAATCCCACTCGATGAGATCGAGATCAACGAGAGCCTCAACTTCATGGAAGAACCTGTAGAGATCATGGACCGGGAGGTCAAGCAAACGAAACAAAGCCGTATCCCGATAGTGAAGGTTCGCTGGAACGCCAAGCGAGGACCTGAATTCACTTGGGAGCGAGAGGATCAGATGAAACTGAAATATCATCGTCTTTTTACTTAGTTATTTATAACTACTTATTTGCTTAAACTCTAATTTCAGGACGAAATTCCTTCTAACGGGGGGATGATGTGACAACCCGAAATTTCTATTTTGTACAATCTTTCACTTCAATAGAAGTCAAAACTGTTTCTGCTAACTGTTAAGCATTTTGGAGTCAGTCTGAGTGTTTTAAAGCTTAGTACTTCAAGAGATAACAAGAGAGAGAATACCCTAGGGTTGATTGTGCAACAATAAAGTCTCAAAACTCCAAGGGTTTGGAGTTTACGGCCTAAACATGGTATTTACGGCCGTAAACCCCAAGGGGTATAAATATGACACTTAGTCATTTTATACACTTTTTTCACACTTTCAAGAACTAGAACTCAAATCCTCTCAAGTATCATCCGATTTTCCTTCTTGATCTTCAACTTTGTAAGTGTTTCTTGCCCTAAGTAGTTGATATCTTACTTAATCTAGTGATCTTACATGATTCCATCCGTGAAATCATTCCATTTGTGTAGATCTTCAAGTGTTCATAGTTTCACCAAGAACGCCAAGAACACACACTAGTGTTCTTGGACTTGTAACACCCTTTCAAGCTTCTACATAGTAAGTACTCTTACCTTGGCTTGTTATAAGGCTTGTTACACTTCTTAATCATCTAGAAAACACAAAGAATCACAAGATCAAAGGTGTTTACGGTCCAAACATGTTCTTGGACCGTAAACCCTAATGAAGGGGCCATTGTGTGCCCTAGTCCCTTACCAAGCCTTGGATACTAGTCTAGATCCCATCCTTGATGTGCTTAGGACTTTAAACATCAAAAAGACCTTAAACCATTAGAGTTTACGGCCGTAAATGCATGGAGAAATGGTCCATGGGCCGTAAACTCTACAAAGGGGTGAAATGATGCCACAATCACTTCCTAAGGCTTAGACTTGAAGTAGGATGCTTCTTTTTGACTTATAAAGCTTCAAAACACAAAATGGTAGAAGTACCATGGGTTTACGGCCGTAAACTCATGGGATTAAGACCGTAAACTCCATGAGAGTTGGTCCTAAAACCGTAAACTCCAAAAGAGTTTACCCTTGGACCCTAAACAAAAAAGCCAAGCCCTACAACCCTTAGATGCAATCCTTAGTACTTATAACACTTAAATCAAGTGTTTTACATGTCTTAGGATGTCTTAACTTGGTTATTTAGTTGTTTAATGGCTAATTGGATACATATATGTGTTATTATATGTTAACTAGGATCCTTGTGTGTGCTCAAGTCTTCACTTGACACTTAGCATCCTATAACATCCGTTCATCCAAACCACTCACTACAGGTGAGTTCATACCCCTTAATCAAGCTTTTAAATGATTTTAAATGTTTTTATGGGGGGGATACAAGTTGAACTATTCTAGTTATTATATCAATCACATGTGATTAATAACTACCAAATAAGTGGATTTCTTACTTTTCAAACAAACTACTTCAAACTGTTTTATTAAACTCTTTTACATGTCAAATACTTTTATTAAACTCTTTTAAACTTATATATTCTGTTAAATATGTATCTATATAGATATAGTTATATAAGTAGGATTTAAAGGACTTAGGATTGATAGCTCACCTTACCTCCCGTTCCTTATTTGGTTGTGGACTTAGGGTATCAGTTGTTTGTCCGAAGGTCGTTTGAATCCTAGTCATATATCATGTATATGTATATAGATATAAAAGGTTACTTCTTTCTATTCAATACCTTTGGGTAGCAAAGGTATACAAACATGTTCATACATTCAAACAACATTACTAGTAAGCTATAATAGGTATAGTTTAGGAAGATACTAATATTATTACTAGAAGAGTGAAACATACAAAGAGTAAGTTCATACATGAGTCAATACCATACAGAGAGAACATAACATACAGATAGAGAATACTATGATGAGAAACAAACAATACTATACAGAGAGAACATACATACATACTAGACAGAGAGAGAACATACAATACAGCTAGTACATACAATATATTCACAAGTGCACTAATACAGTTATGTGAGCCACGTAACGGGGCATGACATCACCTATCATGGCCCGTTTTGTATCCAGAATCTCCTTAAATGGAGAGCGTTGAGTTTGTGTATAGATCTATACTGGATTGACTATCCTACACCTTGCTGCTCCCTACAGTGGAACTTGCAAGTCTACGGGTGCCAAACATCATTTCTTCTGACGTCTTACATCGTCGTGTTTATAGTCGGTAGTATGGTACAGGCCGATCACATGGTACTTTAAATAACAATTGGTTTAAGGTAGTTAGTACAGCTGTAATTACTTAATACAACACTACAGTACTATTTCATTTTCCCATTGCATTCACTTTGTGATGTTCACACAATAAACAGCAATGTAAAAACTATATTTTTGGTTAATGATAGTCAGATTTGGGAAAATACAAACTCTTACAAGAGACATACACACGAACACTTGATGCCTTGGTAGAAGGCTACTTTTAGTAGGAAACATAGGGTTTTCTAGGAGAGTTCAAACAACTTACAAACATTTTCAAACTTATACATTACATACTTAGAAACACTTTCATACAACTTCAGACACTAATATACTTATGATCTCACTAGCTTTAAGGCTGATAAACTCTTTCAAAATAACTTGTATTCTCAGGTCACCAGTAGACAGGTACCGGTGCCTTCTACTGGTTTTGGGGTGTGACATGTTTCCTGTGGGAAACATAAAAGGTGTTGAAATTTCAGTTTCTGAGATGGGGTAAACCCTGCGGGGTAGCTTTGATGGTAATCTTCCACCGGAGTATCTGGAAGTATGTCTGCCGCAAGGTGATGTTATAGCATGGGCCTGTTGTCAGTGAGGACTGAGGTGGTCAAGGACCAGAATGCACCCTACTTGAGTATAGTAGGGCATATGTTAGCCGTAGCGCCGGATTATTAAGATGAGTATATCGGAGCGGTGACCCTTATTGTCTACGATGGGTATCGAGTGTGGGAAAGGAGTCTCTACTCTTGCGATGATTCATGTGATGGAACGTTGGCTGAGAAGTCGAGGATAAGGAGTATGATGACTCATTAATTCCGGACTGAGAGGCAGGGTTTTTCTGGACTATTGAGATTTCTGGTAGAAGAAATGTATGGGATTCTGAATGACTAGAGGCAGCCACGATGAGCGGTTTTGAGGATCTCATCCAAGATTAGGGGTATTGGAGTTGCTTGATCCTTATTGGGAGATCATCAAGCGTTGTGTAGCACTTTCCCAGGGTAGGTGCGAAGTGCTGGAACAGTTTGTGGGATGGATTGTTAGTGCGCCAAATGGTGATGGTTCGAACCTTGAGTGGGGGAGAACCAGGCATTGTATTAAAAGGATTGGAGATTTGTTCAATAACGGTTAGAGAACTGAATATAAAAACCTGCAGAATGGATTCATGAGACCAGGGTTATTGATGGTCGCAGCAAGATGCAGACCGTGGTAATACATGTGGTTCATGTTTGAGAACGGATGAGCGTCTCCACGGTAGGTGGCTGTTAGTCGAAGACTTTGTGGTGATTATGGTAAATTCGAGGGAGCTAGCTCGTAAGGTTAGTGCGGTGGTTGAGAATGTATGGTGCAATATATGGGCTAATATATGCAGTTGGGAAGGGCAGAAGTTGATTAGGCAACCAACTTCCGGGCCGTTATGAGTATGCTTGCTTGAGTTTTGAGCGTTATAGGTGGGAGTTTCGGATTGTCGTCAATATGTTCCGAGTCGTTGATGATTCCTCCATGTTTCAATTAGGAGTTGGAATACTCCGAAGTTGCGCGTTGTGTGAAATGAAGGATAGTTATGAGATCCTGAGGGAATGCTTTGGGGTATCTGTGTATGATGCCATAGGTAGGAGATCAGTGGTTGTGGCAGGACATCGTGATGTTCTGTAATGGTGTTCCGAGGAATCCGAGTATCATGCCCCGAATTCCGAATTACTTATAGAGTCTTGAGTTTGAGACGGTAAGTGGTGTATCGAGTAACTACGACTCCAGTGGAAGCCCTTCGGGTATTGACATTAAGAGGGATTAATTAAGAATAAGGATTGCAGCGGGGAGAGGTGTTTTGGTGATGGCGGTTGTCGTCAGGAATAGTGATGCATAATTTGGTTGAGGGTGGGCACCTATCTATGTTAGTCCGCGGAGCATGAGTTAGTGGACGCAGTGTGGTGTTAACGTGAGAATGAGATGGTGGGCATATAGCAGAGGGTGTGGTGATGCTACGGGGAGCCTTAGTACTCACTAGTCAGAGGGTGTTGTGATGCTACGAAGAGCCGTAGTACTCACTAGTCAGAGGGTGTTGTGATGCTACGGGGAGCCGTAGTACTCACTAATTAGAGGGTGTTGTGATGCTACGGGGAGCCGTAGTACTCACTAGTCTTAGGGAGGTTGTTGCGATGCTACGGGGAGCCGTAGTATTCTCTAGTCAGCAAGAGGTTATTATGAGGAAGTACTCTTTGATCAGAGCACGACGTAGAAGAATTTTAAGCTTGGGGTAGCCCTAATTTATGAGGTTTGGGAGCCTGGTGGTCGGACCAGGGGCGAGGCCGGGGCCTCCTCAATGATCGAGAATCATTGTATTTTGAGTGAGGTATGGACATCGCAATTCGAAGGAATTGGATAAGTGAGGTGCACATGGGTTGCGGGTCATCAATCATGAGTTGGGTGGTTCTTTTGGGACGAGTGGTTCCAATTCTGGGTCGGGCCGGACTCTCAAGTCGAGTTTGGCTCAAGTGGTGCATTGAGTAGACGAGAGGAGACTGCGGATTCTGAGAGGGAATCCATTTTGAGGAGTATTGTTTGTCTTCTAATGTTTTAGAATGGGGTGGTTCAGTTCGTTGGTGTGAGAGATACCGCGAGGCGCATGTATCTAGGGAGTAGTGTTCGACCGAGGTCGAGGGTGAAGCGATTAGTGGGAATGTGGTAGCTGTTGGGGTAAAGAGAACTTCATGACTTGTGTGTCAGTGGGCCGAGATAGTTGTTGTAGGGAAGGAGTCAGTGAGACATTTTGGGACATGTTATGGGTGACCTTTGGAGGTTCATCGGTGGACTCAAGAATTGATCTGGTGCTCAGTATTGAAAAGGGATATGAGAAACGAAACTGGAGCTTATCATGGTGATGTATGAGGACACTTCTAAGCGAGCATGGTTATTCTCCAAGGTTAGAGGACAGAGTGTTGGGGATTCTTTGTTCGGATGGGGTCTGATAGCAGTTTAGTGGATGAGCCCCGGTGGGGTGTGAACCCTCCCGTTTCTTGGGACGTGATCAGATCATTTGGCATGTTTGGTATGAGTGAACGGTAGCCGATTGTTGGAATTGATCTTGTGAGAATCAAGGGACCAGTGAGTTATCAGGGTTTGATATTCGAGGAGCGAATATCATGGTGATCGCTTGAGTAGGCGATCTGACGGCTGTCAGGCCACTAGAGTTACCAAATTTTGGGAGAAGGAGTACATTAGAGGCAGAAGGGTTGAATTAGTTATTGATTTGGGAGTTTTCTGTGTGTTTTCAGGTGTCCATGGAAGAGTTTCGGTGCGGCATGAGATCCTTTTGGTGGTGCCTTTCGGGTTGTTGAATTCAATCTATGTGTGGTTTAAGGAGCGATTGCGAGGGCGAAATCAAAATAAGTAGGGGAGAATTGTAACATCCCGAAATTTAGGTACAACTATTTAACCCTTCTCTTTTTTCAAGTTGTCAAGATTGGTACCTGAGTGGAAAATGTTGCAAATGAGTACGCTGGGCGTACTGGAGAGTACGCTGCGCGTACTCATGCGCTTGAAATGGACGCATACTCTTTAAGGTACGCTGGGCGTAGCAAATTTACGCTGGGCGTAACTGGTCCAGATGCAAACCCTAAATGAGACTTGTGCACTATATAAGGAATGATATGGCCTTATCCTCAGCCACCATTTCATAGAGAGAAACCCTAAGAGAGCATTTCCTTCGTCCTAAAGCTTGTGTGTGAGTGTTTTGAGCTAAAAGTGCCTTCGTGTGTTAGTGAAGAAGAAGGGGAGGTGCTTCTTGAGGCTAGGGTTAGGAGTTCAAGCTTGGATCTGAGTTCTTCAGAGGAAGGAGCTTCACTTAGAGCTAAAAAGCTCAGAACTTTCCTCTTTATTTTGGTTTGGTGTTTCATGGTCCATTTCTAGGGTTTAAGTCCCAAAGGTGGAGACTTTATGAGAAAAAGGGGCTCCATGGACCTAGATCTGTCCCATTTCAGTGATATGTGTGTTGTAGATCCATAAAAATCCCAACTTGGTCGTCATTAGGGAGTCATGTTTGAGTTATGGGCTTAAAAGTGTTGGAAGTGGAATGATTTGGGTGTTGGTGACTCTTACAGCCATGCAAAGGCTTAAAATCACCAAGTTTATGGATTAAGAGGCTTAGGGGTAGTCAGATCTGGGAGTTGGACGTGTGTCTTAACCGTTTAAAACCCCAAAAGCAGAGGAGCATGAAACTAGTACTTATGCGGGGCGTAATCCCAATACGCACAACGTAGGGGGTCGCGTTCCCCGATTCTGTGAGGTTGCCGGGTACGCCCAGCGTACAGGTTCGGTACGCGCAGCGTAACCCGAAGAGTTGACTTTTGTTGACTTTTAGGGTTTGGTCAATGTTTGGGTCTTTGAGCCATGAGAGGGGTAAAATGGTCTTTTACCCTTCTGAGAGTGCTAAGAGAGGGATTAGTCTAGCCTTGAGAGTTGTATTTATTAGAGTACTTATTCCATGTGATTAGGCGGAGGCTAGACCAGATTTTTACCGAGTTCGAGATTTACCCAGTGACCCGAGGTGAGTCTTCTCACTATACTAGAGTATGCGACAGAGTATCTTGTATGCTATGTATGTGATGTGTGGCACTGCATTATTTCTATGTGATTTATGCTGTGTGTATTCCAGAGTTTACAGAGATAGGACCAGAAGGTCCACATAGTTATGACCAGAGGGTCCACAGAGTTAGGGCCAGTGGGTCCACAGAGTTATAGCCTCGAGTGGCTAATGTGTGTTATATGTGGTATTTTGGGGAACTCACTAAGCTTCGTGCTTACCGTGTTATGTGTTATGTGTTTCAGGTTTCCTCTTAATCGCGGGACAGCACTGGCATGATTGTACACATCAGAGAAAGAATTATGTTTCGAAGATCCTGGATTAATAAGTAACTAACGAGGGATTGTGTTTTGTAAAATAAATAAATGAGTTTTATGAAATGTGATGTGAAGCTTATATGATTTAAAATTCAAAAATTTGTTTTGAAATTTACGTTGTTACAGTGTGTGTGTGTGTGTGTAATCGAGCTAGTCAATCTCGAGGCAATTTCCTAAGTTCTGAGTCCTGAGTCTACCCTATATCCATGAATCACACTACTAGAGTGAGTTCACGACCCCATTTTAATTTTTTCATATGTTTTATGGAAGGATACATGTTATAAGAAATGCTATTATTTGTAATATGTTTGTAGTTTATACTATCCCGAAATGATTGGATAATATTAGGTCTGGTAGTTATCCTGCCAACGCTTTAAAAATTATATTATGTCTAGTCGTTGTAATGCCTAGAATTACACTAGAGGATTATACCTAGTTGTTATACTTGCCAATTCCATAGGATAACATAATACTTATTCGTTATGCTGGCAACACATAAGGATTAGCATTGTACATAGTTGTTACTCTGCTTTAATATTCTATCTATATCAAAATTATATATATATATATATATATATATATATATATATATATCGGAATAATTTTGTAAGAAAAGTATATTAAAGAAAAACTTAAGGATAAGCAGTCAATTTAGTTGTAATTTGTCCTAATATCCTATCAAAGAATATCAATACAAGGATAATTATTTTATATATATATATATATATATATATATATATATATATATATATATATATATATATACATATATATATAAAATAGTGTGTGTGTGTGTATATAAGTATAATTATGTATGAAAATCATACCAAAGGAAAGAATAATAAAAGTAAATAATCATCCTTTAAAGGTTAAAAAAATAGTTGTTAAATGGGTTTTATATTCACCGTTTAGCCAATTAAGTTCAGCTAACCCCGTGCCTACAATCATTAATCTTAAGCGAGCGTTAAAGATATGTATATATCTACATGGGATTGACACTCCCACCTATGGTTTCTAGCTACAACCCCGGCAATCTTAACTTTATAATCTTTCAACGTCCAATGAAGCATCGTGGGGGGAAATATCATTTTATATAGCTCAATTATAGGAACATATTGTAACATTGTTCGCCAAACTTAATTAATTAAACAACCTAGAGGGGAATGCCTTGAAAGTAGTCAAAGTACGAGAAGGATAGGAAAAAGGAATAAAAATCTATAAAAGGAAAGTTTAGAAGATAATTATGAAAGGACTAATTATCTTAGGAAAACAAGATATAAAGAATATAAATCTTTTAAAAGAAATGATAATCAAACTATTTTAAAAATATAAAACCATAAAAACTTATGAACTCACCAACATTACGTTGACGTTTTCAAAACTCGTGTATTCTCATGGAAATGAGTATCCGAGGTAGTTGAGTGGTGAAGGAATTCAACAAGTCGCTTAAGGAAGTCTTACTGTTTTAGTTTTTGATTAAGAAATGTGATTGTCTATCAAACAATGTAACCCCCTATTGTTAATAAATAAAAAAATGTTTGTGTGTATTGTTGAATATACATGCCTCCTGATCCAACATCCTAACATCGCACAACCCGACGTTTTTGCCGCTGCCTGGTGTGTGATAGTTTTGTATCAGAGCGACAGGTTATAGCGAGCTAGTAATTCATTAAGAACTACGACTATAACCTAGAGCATATACTCTAATTAGGAATTCAACAAGTCGGTTAAGGAAGTCTTAATTTTTTTTAGTTTTTTATTAGGAAATGTGATTGTCTATTAAAAAATGTAACGCGCTATTGTTAATAAATAAATAAAATGTTTGTGTGATATTTGTGTGTATTGTTCAATATACCTGCGTTCTGATCAAACATCCTAACATCGCACAACCCGATGTTTTCTCCACTGCCTGGTGTGTGACGGTTTGGTACCAGATCCACATGTTATTGCGAACTAGTAATTCCTTAGGAACTACGACTATAACCTAGGGCATATACTCTAATTAGGTTTGACCCTTAAGCCTAATAACTAAAATTATTATTATTAATTACACTACTGATAGACTACTTACGGGAAAGGGGTCTAGTTTGAGCTGTCACTTGGGTTGTTGGATTTTAGAAGGGCTTTATGCTAAAATGGCCCTGTCCTTCGACAATTCTCACCTGGCCGATCGTTACTTGATAGTATTGAAGTACAAAACATAGAATTAATAAATCCTTAAGTCAAGTTGAAGTGTTGTTGGTGTCTCAGAGATTCCACCTTCTCCATCAACTTCCAAGCCTCCCCAGAGGACCCAAAGAACTACAAATGTTGATATTTCTTCATCCTTTCTATGGTTGGTGTTTTACCTTTCTATAACTTGCAAGATGAACCTTGGTGGGTGTAAATTTGTTATGTTATTTTCGAAAATACAAGTCTTCCGTTTGCTATCTAATTTTGAAATAAACCCCAACAATTGGTATTAAGAGCCACCTTGCAAGTTTTGTTAGATTTTATGATTTTTGGAAATATTAGTTTTTGGAGAATATAGATAACTTGTTATTGTATAAAAATAAGTCCATATATATTTTTTGACAACTTCTTAATTGTTATTTTATGTGACAAAAAATCATTCGCATTTTTGTCAGATAAAATTGTCTTAGAAAAACAAAGGTTGTTTTTATGATTATATGTATTTCAGAGTTCATAAACAAGCCTTGGACTATCTGTGTTGTTGTTCGTGTGATTTGGTTAAAATGGTTTGTAATATTGTTTTATTCATAAATTATGTAATAAAAGTAGCTAGTTTTTATTCTAGTCATTTTTATGTAATATATTAGTTTTGGACTAGATTTATTTTATGAAAAATGTAATAAGATGAAGATAGACGTCATTTCTTGAAGATCCATGGAGAACCACATTTTATAAAGTTTTTATAAAAGTTCACAACTTTTATAAAAATATTATAAAATTGCAACAAAATTGGCTGTTATTTTAAGTTGAAGCTTGAAGATCAAATGAAGAACAAATTGTATTATTTTGTCCCTTTGTCCCTTAGGAAGGACATATCACTTTTGTGTTGGCTAACAAAAGTGTTATGTTGATCAAGGATTGTTTATATCAAATGTATGCTTGTATTGTTTATTTTTTTATGCAAATATTTTGTATGGTTGATAAATTAGATTTTCACAAACTAATTTTTTTTTGACAAAATAAACATCACATTGAGTTTGTAATTTCAATTTACAAAATGAGAATATAAAGTATAATAAAAATCAGTTTTGTTAAAATGTTAATTACATAAAATTTTGAAATTGTAAAATTATAAGTCTAAAATGGTGATTTTATAACTTATTCAAACTCCAAAGTAATAATAATAAAAGACTGTTTGAATAAGTAATAAATAAGGTTCTATAAGGCTCAAACTCAAACTTAATATTAGATATTATCGTTAAAATTGAACCATGTAAAAATATTAAAACCGGGTTTTATATTTGAACATTGAATGTGATTTTTTTTAAATTGATTCCACTATTAATTGGAGCATGCAATTATCATGATATCATATATTTTAAAAGAGAATACTAAAACATAGAAATCCCTTTATCAAATGGCATGTCTATGCCATCCAACTTTAGAAACATTTACATATCATTTGTATAATACTTGTGGGATAAAGGTCACCTAACCACTTGTGTCATCGTTTGGTGGCGAAAGTATTTTTACGTTTTCTATAACCAAGTTATAGGTCAATTAGACAAGTTTATCTACTTGGATGACTTGATTGGAAACCTCTTGTGATAAAGGTAACCTAAGGAAGAGTGTTCGAAGGCATAAATGAGACCAAACATGTCAAATTAACAAATATATTGTTAAGGATCTCATACATCTAAGAATTTCAAGTGGTGTAATTAATTAAAGCTATTTACGTTGTTAAAATTGAGTAAATAGGATAACGGTCACATTAAGATTTAACTAATTTGTAACTTGGATCCAAGACTTTAAATAAATAATGTTTTTAGAAACAAAAGGATATTATTTTTAAAGAATTAAATACTAAATAAAACTTTGTTAAATTTTTTAAATGGCTCCACCAACTACTATAACACATCATCACCTAAGTAATATTTATTTTGTACTCGACAAACATGTAAAACCCAAGATTCTCGATGTATCAATCGGATTCAATATGATGGTGCAGAATCCCAATCAAGTGAATGATGCAAAACGTGATATAGAATAAAGAACACAAGATAAATCTTCAATGCACACTATATTCAACGATATTCTAGTACATAAGATTCGAATTACACTTAGTTTTCTCTCTGTGTTGGGTCAAAAATATGGTTTATACTGTGCTTTTCTAAACATTTATTGCTTTTAGTCTTGTGCTGAAAATAATATTTGGTTTATTTGTAGCTTGGACCGAAAACCCATGTGTTTTCGGTCTAGCATTGGGTTTGGGCCTTGAGTTTGCGGTCCATATATATATATATATATATATATATATATATATATATATATATATATATATATATATATATATATATATATATATATATATATATATAAGGGTGAGGAGTCAAGAGGAGCATTCATTCATAATCATATTGTAGAGAGAGAAAGTTAGAGAGAAGAAGAGTGTGTGTGTGTGTGAATCTTGTGTTGGACCATCAATCTTATCATCAATACATCATAGATTCATCATCATCTTCTTCTTCTTCTCCTTTTTCTCCATTCTATCTTGCATCATCCACTTGATTGGGATTCTGCACCATCAAGTGGATCTGATTGATACATCAAGCTAATATTTGGGACATACACTCTGTTTCTCTCTTGAACGTCTTTTTGGCTTATGGAGTCACACAAAGAACATCTCTCACCCTTTACAAGGCTAAAATAACACTATATATACCTAGACCTAATAACAAAGGCTCAGCCCATAAGCCAAACAAGACAAAATTAATCCTAACCGAAATCACATGTGATTTCAGTCCAAGCAACACCAAAACATTGTGTTTTCGGTCCTAGACCGAGAAATCTATTAGCTTATGAAAAGCAAAGTATAAACCACAATTTATGACCTAACAATCTCCTCCTTGGTTTATGGCTTTCTTTTCTCTTCAATCTTCTCTTCGTTCTTAACTTCAGCTTTTATCTTCGATTTCTTCACAAATTCAAGATGAACATATGAATTTCTACATGAATAACTTTATCTTGAACAGTTGGACTTCCTTCAAAGATTTGACCTTGAACGCACATTGGGTGTAGAGGCTTCTTCTAAAGATTCTTGAAAATCAGCACTTTCAGCTTTGAAATACTTCAGAGAAAATAATTACAGAGGGACCAATTCTTCTTGATCACTTCAGCAAGTTAATAGATAGAAGCAAAGTGATTGAGGAGGCTTCAATGCAATCTGTCACATAACTTTAGGTAAAGCTTCACCTTGATCATGGGTTGAAAGATTGAATGTTGAAAAATAATCCTCACTTCTAGTTCCTTCTAATGAAAGTTCTATAATGATCACCGTTGCGCCTTGAAAAGTAACCATGACTAAAAAGTCCCTGTGGATCACAGAATCATAAGGACCCTTCTCACCAAAGTTGTTCAAGGACCCAGCCTTGGCTCAGATGGAGACTACTCGCAGTATCTGTGTGAACACAGAGGAACACACTGCGATTTGTTGAGTATCGAAGAACTACTCATGGCTATTTTGATGCTAGCCCCTGCATATTTTAGATCAAAGATCTCAATATAATTTTTCAAGTTAAACAGTTTACTTGGCCCTTGGCGAGACGTTCAGCGAAAATCATGCCTTGCGAGGTGCATCGCCCTGGTGCCATGACATCTGTATAGTTTCAGACTTTTAATTCCTTAAATACGACAGTTTTTAGAAAGATACTTCCTAACTGACAATTTGTACAGTTTCAATCCTTCAATTCCTTATGAAAATAGAATAAAGCGTAATGACCATCAACTCCTTTCCAAGTTTCTTCTCTTTGTTCAGAAAATGTCGATACAGTCTCCTTGAGTCTCTTCTTCTTTTTTATTTCGCTTTTTAAGACAAACAAAACTTTGAGATAAAAAATAAAAGTAAAATTAAACTTAGCACACAATAGAAATAACTAAGAAATAAAATTAAAATTAAAAATACACTCAAAATAAAATATTTTTGGATTTTTCCAACAAAGAAATAAAAACAGAAATAAACATATTTTTGGATTTTTTTTAAAAAAATTTTATGATTTTTTTAATTCTCCCCATAAATTTGTGATTATATCCTAAATAATATTCCTAAATAGACCATTTTGCCGACGACGACCAAGGATATTGTTGTACACTTAAATTCAGCAGCGAGAACTACAGACAACCGTTAATCATGAACCAATTCAATTTTAAGCTCACTAGAATGTGTTCCTCAGTTCACGACATAACCTAGTAATCAAGGAATTCCAAATAGCTCTTTACTTTAGGTGAGTGCTCAATTATTTGAGAGAGAAGATGGATATAGAGACGCATATGTTGTATTCCAGGTCGGATCTCTTCCAATCACGCAGAGGGGCCAACATATGACTAACATAGATGGAGGGATAGAGAGATTGAAAGTTGCATTTGCTGTATCCCAGGTCGGATCTTTCGATCACGCAGAGGGGGCAGCATATGACTGACATGGATAGATAGAGAAAAGCATAAATAGAGATGGATAGAAATAGAGATGCATATGTTACGTCCCAGGTCAGATCTTCCGATCACACAAAGGGGGCAACATATGACTGACATAGAGGATAAGAAAGAAAAACAATTTCACACAGACCTACCTTATCAGAACCCCCAGTCACCTTATCAATATCGGAATTAAGTACATAAGTCCGTACATCAAAGAAGTGTTGAGCCACAGTTCTAGATGATAAGTAAGTTTAATATATCTCGTATGCTCCCCTGTTTATCTCACTGCTCAATTTATCCAAGCATCGTATGGTCAGTTCAAATGTAACTATCCAAGTCCAGATAAGTTAACACTGTCAAGTGCTTTCATTGTCAGCAGTGTCTAGTCCCTTTTTTTAATCCTTTATGCCTAATATGACATTGAATACAGAGTCTAAACAACTCAACTTCAGTGCATTACACGTATTTCTGATTACCCTTTAACGCCAAACTTCATATCACTTCCCAAAAATACTTACGAAAGAAGACATATTTTTGGAATTTTGATTTTATAATTTTTATGTTTATATATATATATATATATATATATATATATATATATATATATATATATATATATATATATATATATATTTATTCATTTATTTATTTCTCCCCCTTGATTTGTGCATGGGAAGAAAAGAAATAAAATAAATGCGAAATTTAAAAATTTGTCTTCAAAACGAATCATTTTAAGAAAAATCAGGAGAGTCGAGAGAACTCAAACTATAATTTAGCAATTGAAGTTGCATCCGGATGACCTTAGAGCAACACGCAGAAGCATCAACAAGTTCAGCCTCAACTGTGTTTCAATTCCGGAACGAAGTTAACAAGTTCAAAAAGTCTTCACATCGTTAAGTATGATCCCCATTTGTGATCCATTTGTGATCCTTTCATTCTTCCTTCCCGCAACGGACACATACAGAAGTCTGATGATATTCCTCCATAGCTGCTCCAGCACAGAGTGCGATATTAGTTGCTTTTTGGAACCCAATTCATTTTGAAACTCGATCGACCTCTAACATCTACGCAAGATACTCTTTCCCATGACATATCTTGTTTATCACACACAGAAGATGAAGAAATGTTATAATCATTCGATGATTTAGGAGTGTGAACATTTGGTAACCATCTGTAGTTTGGTTTAACCCATTTCTTATTTGATCGGATGGATGCCTCAGCACTTGTTTTAGAACTTGAAACCGACCGCCGAGATGACTTCGACCTAACCGATCATTGTTTAACTGAACCGTCTCTTGAATTTGTTATCTTGTCCATGGTAGTTTGATTCTTTCCCTTTTTAGCATTCCAGTCACCATTGCGTGAACGTGACCTCGAAGGGTTTCTTTTGGATGATCTCCCTCTTGGCATATTCTCCCAACCTTGTTTGTAGTAGGGAACATACGCACGATTTGGACAATTTCTGGCAATGTGACCAGGTGTTCCACAGTGGAAACATGTATGTTTCTTCACGTAGATCTTGTTTCTGCCTGCCCCTGGTAGCGTGCCGATGCCTTGTCTCTGGTTGTTCCCACAAGCACACTTACAACAAGCAGTCTGTGTCGCTTGTTTCGGTGGCCTGTATTTACCAACAACAGGTTTATTAGAAGTAGCAGAATTAGAAGTAACATACTTAGAGTTCAAAGAGACATTGGTTAGATAATCAACATAATTAACAAAACAAGAATTATATCTGTTCTCCTTATTCTCATCTTCCACTACTTTACCTGCGCATGAAGTAGAGGCATTATCATCGCTCACCTCAATTCTTTCAGTTGGGCCGACTTGTTCAGCCTTAACTGAAGCTGGTACAGTGGGCTGGCCACACTGAGCAGGTGTCTCTGCCTCATTGGTTTCAAGGGGCGGGGTATAGTTGTCATTGAATGGAGGTAGAACACTATGATACCCTATACCCTTATTCTGATTATCTTTAAATTTTAACTGTTTTTCAATCATTGTTTCAACTTTCTTACTTGACACATCAAATTTCTTAAAATTAAAATCTGCATTTTCAAACATTGTTTTCAATGTGTCAAGTTCGACAATTAGACTGGCAATATTTTCTTGACCATAATCATAATGTTCACATTTAATGTTGTATTCTTCCTTAATTCTTTTCAGATCTTTTGTTTTGGCCTCTAATTTTTCTTTGAAGGGTTTTTGAGCATTTTTGAGAGTGTATCCTTGATATATAAGGTCCTCAATTTCCCTAATCAATAATTCATGTTGATCGTGATAATGTTTAATTTTATCACTACATGCTTGAGTACAGGAAGTTTCACTTACTTCTTTTGTGTTGTTGTAAGAACTCTTAATTTGCCAAAATGAATATGATTTAGTAATTTGTTTTTTACTAAAAACCAGAATAAATGACCTTTCACTTGAATCCTCGAAAGTCAAACTTAAAAGTCAAACTTGAGGATCAAACTTGAAAGTCAAACTTGAAAGTCAAACTCTTTGTCTAAAAAATAACCTTAACCGAGAACAAAAGTTTCTAGACCGAAAATGAGGGTATTTGACAGAAAACAAGGCTTTTTGACCAAAAACTAAGTTTTAGACTGAAAACTAACCAAAATCTTGAAAATCCGAAACTACAACCGATGTTGCGTGGCCGAAGTGTCGGACCCTATCCAAACCGAGAACCATGCCAAAAACGCGAGGCCGAGAACTAAACCAAGAATGCGAGAGTGAAATATCTTAACCGAATACACATACCGAAAATAGAAGGTGAACGGAGAACCTTTGTACCCTAACCGAGAACACGCGCCCTAACCGAAATCGCTACTGGCCACCGAGATCTGCTGAAGCCCTAACTGAAAACGAGGCTGCCGCCGAGAACACCGTGGATTATGACCGAAGACCTCGCAGAAATTGCCGAAAACACAAAATTTTCCAATTTTAAGGCTAAACTCCATCAAAAACACAAAAATATGAAGAAAAAGAATCCAATTAATATATTGCAATAACCCGATTGATACCAATCCTTAGCTCTGATACCAATTGTAAAACCCAAGATTCTCGATGTATCAATTGGATTCACTATGACGGTGCGGAATCCCAATCAAGTGAATGATGCAAAACGTGATATAGAATAAAGAACACAAGATAAATCTTCGATGCACACTATATTCAACAATAGTCTTTGTCACAACTAGGAATTCTAATGCTTCTGTAAACATTAACAATGATAACATTCGAAACTAAAGCTTGAAAGTATGCATGATGATTATTCAATGACACCAAAATTTCATCAAACACTCTATGCAAACACATCAAATAGTCAATAAAAGATTGGAAACCCCAAAAATCCAGGTTTAAGTCCATTACGGACTAGGATTTCATTATTGGGCCTAATGGACCAATAAGCTTCCAATTTGACTATTTTGGGCTTAGGACCCTTAAATGGGCCCTAATTGGACCCACTCTCATGAAACTTAACATTTTAGGCCATAATGAATGCAAAATGAATCGGTTTACGTTAATGGGCCTTATTGGGCCATAATTAATTCAATTAGCTTTCATGGACCTTAAATCCATTATTTTATACAAAATTGGGCCGTGAACACCCCTAGAAGCCCAATGGGCCAAAAAATAGTTATTTAGCCTCATTATTTGGAGCAAGACTTAGAATGGGCCCAAGATGATTCCTTCCTCTTCCTTAGCCCATTTCGGCCCAAGAACAACAACAAAAAAAAATAAATGAAAAATGAATTGGATAGAAGATGTTGACTAGGAGATGCAACCTCAATAAAATCCATCATGTATCCATGCAATAATTCCCATACATCCATGTAAGTCATTTCACATCTCTCTTTCCCTCTCTCTTTTTCTTCCTCTCGGCCGAGAACCACCCAAACACACACACACATCTTCAAACTTTCATCTTAAACACTCTCAAACACATCCTTTTCTCCATCCAAATTTTCGAGATTTTGGAACATTTCAAGGAGGTTCTTCCATAAGAATCATTATCTTTGGTAAGTTGTTGTTTAGAATCATAACCTAGTTTCTTTATTTCATCAAAACCTCTTCCTAACTCATACAATTTTCGTGATCTACTCCTCAGAAGCTTCTTAAATTCAAAATCAACTCTAGGAGGCTTGCTAGGACCAAAAATCTTCTTCACATCTTCTTCAAAACCAAAGCAACTAAGCAAGGTGAGTTCATACCCCATTGTTTTTGGTTTTTACTTGATTTATGGGGGAGAATACAAGTAAAATGTGCAGATCCATGTGTTTTTGGTATGATATGTGTGATTTCTTGAATTTATTTGATGATTATGTGTTAGAAAATTGATCTATTCGAGATTCTTAACCTTGTTAAGGAAATATGTGACGTCAGATATCTTATACATATTATAATCAAGGCAAAAATATTATACAAGTTCAAACTAAGAAAAAAAAACACAAATTCTATTTATGAACCATTTTTGACAAATAAGCAAAAGATTAAGGAAATGATGTTATTATGAGTTATTATGAAGATCACTTAAAATATGAGTTATTATGAAGATCACTGTTTTTAAAGGACTAAAAGTGTAAATTTTTAGCCTAATGGGCTAAAGTTTGGGCTTTTCGACTTTTAGGCCCAATTTGCGAAAAATATGAAACTTAAAGGACTGAAATTGCAAGTTTATCAAAATATGAGTTAAAAACATAAATAAACAAATTTCAGGGGCTGAAAATGTCTTTCTTACCAAATAGGACTAAAAATGCAAAGTTTTTGGGTTTTGGGCTAAAATTGTAAAAATTGTGAAAATTGGGGCTACAAGTGTAAATCTTTTTAATTAAAGGGCTAAAGCTGTCCAAAACATTATTTTGGGCTGAAATCATGATTTAAATGAGTGTTTGAGCCGAAAATGTCAAGAAACATAATCTAAGGACCTAAAACGTCGTTTTTCATAAAAAGGGGTAAAAATTTGTCATTTTTACTAGAAAAGGGGCTGAATTGGTCAAACAATTATTTCTGGGTCAATTATGTTAATATTAAAATAATTGGGTCAAAAATACATAATTTTTAATAATTTATGGATTTAATAGAAATATATATATATATATATATATATATATATATATATATATATATATATATATATATAAATCTAAATATCTTTATAAAACATTTTGGCGAATGTGGTGACTTTTCGATTAAACAATTCGTGTAAAACAAACCTTACGACATTAATACTATACAAAACAAGTAAACATTATATCAGTTAGGCTTCAATACTTCTAATCATGCTTATTGGGCCTTCGTGACCCATTAACATGACTATTGGGCCCAACATAAATAATACATGTTTATTGGACCTCAGGTGACCCAATTACATGCCTAATGGACCCTCAATGGCTTTTACATGCTATTGGGTCGTAGTGGCCCATTTGCGTTGCTAGTAAGGTCCAAATCAATCATATGTGTGATGGGCTAACGTGTCCGCCGCATACTCGACATCCTTTAATAACATGTGTGATTAGTGGACCCCCGTAGTCCTCTTCTCTTTGTCTGTTAGGCTTACCTCTTATTCAAGTAAACATAAATCAAGTTGTTAAACAAGGTTCTTCAATTTCGTTTGGATTTAGTGAGTAATAACGGGCGACACCAAAAAGTGTCGGTCGTAGTCTGTAGTTATAATGAAAGTCTCCTGGAGGAAGAGCGAGTGTTTGTGTATAGATCTATACGGGGGTGACTCCCCCACACCTAAGTTGTTCGCTACAGTTAGACTCGGCCAGTCTAGGGTGACAAAATCTTAAATTCAATACCGGCTTTCACTAGAATGCCAAGACAGACGAAATAGTCATTATTATGCATGGTTATAACGACTCACATTGAGATCCAAATACCATCTAAGTAATAATGGGAAATCATATTTATTCATTGGGACAATACAATAATACAAAACAATCATACTATTTATATCGGAAAACATCGGGTTTTCTGGGGGAACGAGATTATTCACTTTCACTTTCGATAACTATAATGCAAGAATTCATACTACTTTTACACGTTTGAAATCATTCACGTACATACATATGGATCATCACACCTATTTCGTAAACACTGGCGACCCCCATATGGGATGGCCAGGGAATTTTATGATCTGAGAGACGGAGGGCCAGCCGATCTGGCACTTCCTGTCATGGTGAGGCGGTTACGGAACACTGGTGACCTAGCCCAGGAGACGGCCGAGCAACTGAATCAGATGCGAGCCGCAGTGGCCAGGGCGGAACGAGAAACTCAAGAAGTAATCCATAACTTTCATGTACGTCAAGCGATTTGGGAGGATCGACTACGAGCCACAGAACGACAGGTGGCACGTCTTCAGGGCGCATCCACATCATCAGCCCCACCACCCGACGCATCTCAGAGCACTTCGGACTAGTAGACCTCTCTACTAGTTTTAGGTTCCTTTTGTGCGCACTACATTATGTACTACCGACTCCATGATTAAGTGATTACACTACTCATAGAGTCGTTATGCTGCCGAACTTGATGTATGCTCTTTTCGAGCAAATTTTCATGTATGAAAGTACATATATTTTTAGTGGAAAATATTATGAGTTTTATCGTGATGTTGTTATCTGCTATGTGTTTTATATTCTTATTGTTTGGTGTAAATATGGAAAAAATTAAATACAAAAATCGACTCACGAAATTCCCAACTTAAATACAATACGTACTCAACATCTTCCTGTTCCATAACAGCAAGATGCCACAAAGACCAACCCGTGGGAACAATCAACCACCGACGCCACCAGAAATCAACTCGGTTGCATTCCAAGCAGCTAAATCTGCCGCAGTCACAGCAGCACTGACAGAAATCAACAACGGGAACAATGGTGGAGGCAACAGACAGGGAGCCGGAAGTTCAAACAACGGGATGAACCAAGGACCTACCAAGACATGCTCTTCCAAAGACTTCACCAACGCCAAGCCACAAACCTTTAATGGCACAGGGGGAATGATAACCCTGAAGAGGTGGATTGAAAAGGTGGAATCGGTGTTCGAGATATGCGAATGCCCTGATGAGGTCAAGGTGAAGTTTGCTGCATGTACATTTGTTGATCAAGCTCTCACCTGGTGGAATGGACATGTGGAGGCTAATGCCATGCCATGGACGGAACTGAAGGAAATGCTAATGGCTGAATACTGCCCGCGTGGCGAGATTAAGAAAATGGAGCAAGAGTTATGGAATCTTACTGTCCGAAACTACAACATCGATGCTTACATATCAAGGTTTAGTGAACTGTCTCTGTTGTTCCCTGGCATGATTACTTCGGAAGGGAAGAAAATCGAACGATTCATCTAGGGATTAACCTCCCCAATTCAAGGAAACGTGATTGCTGCGAATCCTGAAACCTTTGACAGTGCCAAGAGGTTGGCCAAGAAGTTGTACGGCCACAACAACAAGAAGGGCGAGAAAGCTGGGGAAGCTGAAAGCAAGAAGGAGAATGATAACAAGAGGAAGGGACGACAAGGCTCAGAGTCGTCAAAGAAACAACAAACAGTGACAGTTCATGCTGCAACCACTCAAGTTCTGTCACTACCTGAAATTTTTTTGCTTTTAAAGCCCAGTCAGTCAACCCACCAGAGTGTCAGACTCATTGGTAATGAGTTCTAGCCTGGTTAAAGGTCATTCTAAGGATTTTAAGCCTAGTACACTTAAGGAATAAGTGTTAGAATGTACCTGCTAGAGACACTGTACAACAAATCAAGCTTTAACCCCATTACAAGGAGTTCACGTCCACCAGACCAATGAGTTTACGACCGTAAACTCATGTGGCCGTAAACTCAAGGCTACATATGTGGTCCTTGGTCATTTTCCGCCATTTCTCACCTTCCAACCTCAAGAACACTCCAATTCTCTCTCAACTATCATCCCGATCTTCATCCTAGATCTTCAAAAACGTAAGTGTTCTTCCCTTCATTTGTTGTTACACTTCATCTACTAGTTACACTCTTTGATTTCATCCATGGAAACATTCATTTCAACTAGATCTTCAAATCTTCAAGTTTCACCAAGAACACCAAGAACACACACTAGTGTTCTTGGCCAAAATCGACCCTTTCAAGCTTCTATATCGTAAGTACTCCTCCCTATACCTCATATCTAGTTAAGGTTCATGCTTAGAACCTTGAAATCCTCAAGAACACAAACCCAGAAGGAGTTTACGGCCAAGCAATCTCGCTTGGCCGTAAACCCCTATTAAGGTGTCATTTTGGCCCTAAACTTTTCCTAAGGCTTAGATTCGAGGCTAGAACACTCCCAGGTGCTTTGTAAGACCTTGAATCATCCCCAAGCTCATCATTTAGTGAGTTTATGGCCCAAGAGTAAACACCCTTGGCCGTAAACTCCTCAACACTCTCCAAAGAGTTGGTCTTTCTCACCATTGTGTAGAGTAAAATCCCCTCAAGCTTCCCTAGCCTTCAAACAACCTCATATGCAACTTTGACCATGATTTTACGGCCGTAAACTCCCTTGGCCATAAACCCATGGCCGTAAACACCAAATCATGGCCTTAAACACTCTTTAGTTGAATCACACGTTATTCCAACACTTGGCCAAAGTGTTTCCTAGTCCCGTGAGGTGTTTCCTTGCATTTGGTTGCTTCCAAGCACTATACTTATGTCAATACATGCCAATGTATGTCATTTAGGACTTGTTGTGTCTCGGGACTTCATTCGTGGAACTTCACATCCATACACGCATATCCGTTGAATCACCCACATCAGGTGAGTTCATACCCCGTAATGAATCTTTTAACTGTTTTAAATGTTTTAAGGGGGGGGGGGGGAATACAAGTTGAACACAATGTTAATTGTGTAATTGTTTGTTATAAACATTTCAAAAGCATTACTTATGTCATTTATAAGTTGTCAAAACATTTCAAAAACTCTTTTAAAGTTATGTTACTTTATAGGTTTACCAAAACTCCGTTTTAAAGTGCAAGCATAACTTAGTAGATAAACTAGTCTTTTCATCAACAGTTCAAGTACATTACTAGTAAACTATAATAGGTATAGTTTAGAGTGAGTTCATACACGAGTCAGAACACACTATTATGAGAAACAATACACACTATACACTATACAAGAGAGTACACTATACACTAGTACAGAGTGAACATTACTACACTATACAAACATTTGAATACTGTAAATAGAATGTGACATACTACTTCTCAATACGACACACATTGTTGTATCACTTTGTAACCAGAGTCTCCTAGAGGGAGAGTGGGCATTATATGTGTAGATCTATACGGGACAGACACTCCCACACCCCGACTGCTAGCTACAGTCCCAGCCGATAAGGCCAAGGGGTGACAGAATGTTACCTCACTGCATATGACACCAGAGGGTCATTAGTTATTCAGTCGTCGATCAGCATGGTTACATACGAGTTCACATTCAAAACCTTTAATTAACTAACTAAGAATTAAAGGCAATCTAGACTCCCCGAGGTGTATTTTCCATTTAATACTACATCGAGTCTGTGTTTTACTACTTTAGACTCCCGAGGTGTATTGTACATTTAATACTACCTGGAGTCTGTATTTTATTACTATATATCCAGCAGTGTCACTGCTGAGGTAGAACATTATTTTCCCTATTACATTTACTTTGTGATCTTCTCACATATTCCATTAATGTATAGACTATATTTAGTTAATGATAGTCACACTTTGGGAAATACACATTCATAGAAGATACAAACATACATAACATTTGAGGCCTTGGTAGAAGGCTACGTTTAGTAGGGAAGACCATAATGCTAACCTTATGATTCGTTAATGTATACATCAAAGGATACATACATATCAATAGGATCCGACAGGTGATAGGATGTGTGTTTTCCGCTTCATTTAAAGTTCCTTGTTTGGTTGTGGGCTTGGAGTAGATTCATCCAGTCTATTATCTATTCGATTATAGATATATATGTCCAGTATACATTGAGTCATCATAAGGGTACCAGGTATGGGTCAAATCTTAGGACACAGAGTCAATGCACAACTTTCTAGTAGAAAACATACTTTCCAAATCTGAACGTTTGGTATACAAAACTAGAAACTTACCATTTAAGAGTTTAATCCATTTTATTAAACCAATATAACCTCAAAGGACCTTAGGTGACTGACTCTATAATTCTTTAGTTTATACAGCACGGTTATGTATCATTAATACCCAATAGATAGTTGGATGTGTGTTTTCCGCCTTACTTCCTGTTCCTTGTATGGCTGTGGGCTTAGGGCAGATTCAGCCAATTAACTCTCTATCCGATATTAGATTGTATATAGTGAGTATAAACTAAGTGATTATAGAAGTAATCATTGTGGTCACCATTTTGTTATAAGAAATAAGGGTTTTCTTAAAGAATCTTTTCGTTCAAATACAAAGGAACTATTACAGTTAACTCCATGAGTACCAAGAAAATACACCAGGGTTATATACAAAAGGGATCTAACAACCAATGGGATGTGTGTCATCCGCCTCATCTCCTGTTCCTTGTTTGGTTGTGGGCTTAGGGCGGATACACACAATCGATTGCTTGTTTACTCTTAGTTTTATATAACTTGTATCCATTTAGTACACATAGAAAGGATTGTAGAGTTATTTTTACTTATCATTCATAAAGGCAGGAAATATAGGATTTACTGGAGGAACAAGCGAACTTTTCTAAATAGAACTCACAACTTATTACCTTTTTCAACTACATTTTTCAACAACAGTTTACTATAACAATCTACAACTTACTTATTTCACTAAAATCTTATGAACTCACCAGCTTAATTGCTGATCAACTATTTCTAATAACTTGTATTCTCAGGGGCCTAGTAGACAGGTACTCGCACTGGGATTCAGAAGATGGAGGAGTATAGCTTCAAGTCTTGATTGTTATTTGCTTTTGTATGTTATGTTTTGTGAACACACCCTTTGTAAACACTTTCTTTCTAATGAAATGGTTGTTCATTACTTTGCTTACTATGATACATTTCTTGTGGTACTAAACTTGACGTCCTCCACCCCAGAACGTTTTTGCCGTTCCGGTTTTGGGATGTGACAGATTGGTATCAGAGCATTGTTTATAGTGAACTAAGTATATCAACCAGTAAAAGATATACAACTATAAATACAATGGGGCTTAAGTGCTCTCGATAATGGTATTTTCTAAGAGTATAACAGTAAGTTATAAAAATATACCTACTTGCTTATACATGTACATACAAGAACAAGTATCACAGGGAGAACAGAACTAAAAGTATTTAAAGGCTGAACACTGTCGTCAAACCAGAACAGTTATGTAATCATAAGCTAGGATCAATATAGCCTGATCAACTATATTCATTCGAGATGTGTCCGACATGTGTTTGGGAGTGATGTGGTGTTGCAACAGTCTTAAAACTTACCGAATACTAAGTCAAGAGAATACTAGAACAAGTACATTTGAGTTAGAATACTATAGGAGTATTCTATGATGCTATAACGCGATAACAAGTTCAAAACATACCAAGTTCATTACATAAGAATACTATGGGAGTATTATGTGACACTATGGCACGATAACAAGTTTGAAACATACTAAGTACCTTACATTAAAATACTATAGGAGTATTTTAGGCACTATACAAATAACTTATGTTATAACTTAAAAGAACCTTACGGATAGGTCTATAATCTTGCAATGTATACTTCCAAGGTTATATATAATTAAGATTTTATAGACTAAAAATTTGTGATCTACGCTTCACTACCTGTTCCTTGTTTGGTTGTGGTTTTGGAGTAGGATCACTTATTCGAAGGTTTATTTAGTCTTAAGTTATATGCAACTTGTATACATTGTGCAATTATAGGAGGACTCTGTAAGGATCACCCCATAAAGTTACCTTAAAACTCATAGATTCTTTAGTCACTTCCATTCTCGCACGACAAACCCAGATAGATGTAACCACTTCCTCATAGTAGACAACAGAAGTGTCCAGGAGGAACAAGAACAAGTTCACGAGAAGCTTTCAAAGAGGGATCAACCGAAGTAACCAAAACGTCTTACACGTCACACAAATAAATAATAATCTGGTTAACTTAATGAGCGAGTGGAAACACTGCTCACATTATGTGGTAGGATTATTTCCTTACATGCAGCTGGTAACAGTTATTCAGGTAACAGATATTCATTCGAGGATAACCATTTCAAATTCATAGAGTTTATCGAGTATAGACTCTTTTATGAATTGTTCCTAGAACCCTATGAAAGTCAGGACCTGATATACTCAAAACTGGAATAACCTTGTCTTTTTAACTTTCGGCTTGTGTCCATTGCTTTAGACTTATTCCATCTCATCCTTGTGTTCTTTTAGCAAGGATGCCTCCTCGCAGATTCAACAGACACACTACTCCGATAACTCCAACTCAACCGCCACAGTTTGATCTAGCTGCTTTTCAGACAGCGGTGACGGCAACAACGACAACCACCCTAACCCAAATTCGCGCAAGTGGTATCGGTGGGTCTGGTAGCAGTGCTCACCTAAACAACCATGAAGATACCCACGAGTACCCGCGGGGATTTACGTATAAAGACTTAATGAGCTGCAAACCCAGTTCCTTCGACGGAAATGGTGGAGTCATCGCTCTGATGCAAGGTTCGAAAGAACAGAGTCGATTTTCGAGATCTTTTCGTGCCCCGAGGGGAGCAAGGTGAAGTTTACTGCCTGCACCTTCTTCGGCAGAGCCTTAACGTGGTGGAATGGCCATGTTAAGTCACTGACTTTAACAGTGGCAAATTCTATGGGCTGGGAAAACTTGAAGGAAATGATGATGAGTGAGTACTGCTCAAGGGGCGAAATACAAAAGCTGGAACAAGAGATATGGGAGCTCATAATGGTTGGCTCAGACATAGTGCCTACACTGACAGGTTTAGCGACCTGACAGCACTATGCTCCGGGATGGTTACCCCGGAGAGAAAGAAGATAGAAAGGTACATCTGGGGTCTGATTGCCCCGACACGAGGAAACGTGTTGTCTTCTAATCCAGCCACATTCGATAGTGCAAAGCACCTGGCCCAGCGACTCATCGACTATGAAGTCCACCCTGGTGTAGAGGTCCCAGCCTCCGAGCCATCGAGGGAATGGGACTACGGACAGAAATCGGGGAACAAGAGGAAGGAGGAGCGAGCGAGTACTATGTACGCCACCACAACACCTGCTACTCCAGCACCTGCCAGTCGATATAATGGAACCCTTCCGAAGTGTGGGAAGTGCATATATCATCACCACACCGGAGTATGTCAGAAAATGCGGTGTCTGAACTGCCACAGAAAAGGACACACAGTCCGTTTCTGCAGGGCACCGGCTCGACCGATCTCCCAAGTCCCTGGAGTTGAAGAAAACCAAGCCTGCTATGGTTGTGGCGAAGCTGGGCACTACCAGGAGGACTGCCGATAACAAAGAACTCAGGAGCGGATGGACGGATTTTGATGATCACCACAGGGGAATCGACCTCGGAGTCGCCTTCGATCAGCGGTACGTTTTCGACCTAGTAATTGCTTTAAAAATTAATTTATATTTATATAAGTTAAAAAATTGGGGATAACACCTAAAATTAATTATAATAACTCACTTTTTGAAACAAGTCACAGTATTCAAGAGAACTAAAGGATCCGTTTAGAGAAGCTATGATGGCTGAACATATACATCAGGGTTGTGCATAACTAAGATGTTGCCAACTTGGAGTGAGTGATTCCGCCTTAAATCCTATTCCTTGTTTGGTTGTGGATTTGAGGCAGGGTTACTCAGTCAACCGTCCAGTTCATCTTAATTATTCATAACTTGTATGTTTCTGGCAATCGTAGTGGTACCAAGGAGGATCGTAGTTTAAAGTATCAATACTAGTTAACAAAGCACTTTCGCGGTATGTACGCGCACGTCGCGATACGATACGTAGAAGTGGTAACATCAAGAGGAAAACAGAAAGGGAGAACACTACAACGAGAAACATTACTTACTACACACTATATACTAAGAGAACGTGCTACATACAAGACAAAGAGTACGCTATCGAACACACTAAGAGTACATTTTTCGAGCATGTTAGGGATACATCATCGTATAACATACGTTCCTTTCATAATTGGCCAAACTTTATTCAGCAAAGAGTCCGTTACTATCACGCATCATGAATTGGCATGGTCCTCACCATACTAAGTTTATCTGTTTCTATCACCTCGATCGTCGAGTTCTCGAAACTTCCGTCATTCGTATCGACAGTCCGACCTAAACCTCAGTTTGTCTTTCGTATTCTAAACCCTGAAGTACTCGTGCGAAGAGTACTTTGTCCTCGGAAGCCTTGCCTTCGTTTGTCCGCAGACAGACATGAAATACCACTCGTCCAGCAGACCAAGTTCGAGCACAGAGGCTAAGGATATATACGTCTCACCTATCATTAACCAGTGGATACGCGAGGGTGGTATGTGATTATGATTACGCAGATTTAGTATGTGTGTTTCCGCCCTATCTCCTGTTCCTTGTTTGGTTGTCGACCTGGGGCAGAGTCGTACATCCGACCATCTTACTAATCCTAATTATATACAACATTTATACACGAAGTAATGATAGAAAGACCAAGTACGAATCTTATCATGAACACCAGGGCAAAGTTGCCTGGTCTACGAGTGGGTATTCAGCAGATCAAGGGAACACAACTTCAGTAGTACTACAAAGAAAGCAAATTTCGGGTCGAAATTCCCTCTAACGGGGGGATGATGTGACAACCTGATTTTTTTTTTGCTTTTAAAGCCCAGTCAGTCAACCCAACAGAGTGTCAGACTCATTGGCAATGAGTTCTAGCCTGGTTAAAGGTCATTCTAAGGAGTTTAAGCCTATTACACTGAAGGAATAAGTGTTAGAATGTACCTGCTAGAGACACTGTACAACAAATCAAGCTTTAACCCCATTGCAAGGAGTTCACGGCCACCAGACCAATGAGTTTATGGCCGTTAACTCATGTGGCCGTAAACTCAAGACTACATATGTGCTCCTTGGTCATTTTCAGCCATTTCTCACCTTCCAACCTCAAGAACACTCCAATTCTCTCTCAACTATCATCCCGATCTTCATCCTAGATCTTCAAAAACATAAGTGTTCTTCCCTTCATTTGTTGTTACACTTCCTCTACTAGTTACACTCTTTGATTTCATCCATGGAAACATTCATTTCAACTAGATCTTCAAATCTTCAAGTTTCACCAAGAACACACACTAGTGTTCTTGGCCAAAATCGACCCTTTCTAGCTTCTATATCGTAAGTACTCCTCCCTATACCTCATATCTAGTTAAGGTTCATGCTTAGAACCTTGAAATCCTCAAGAACACAAACCCAGAAGGACTTTACGGCCAAGCAATCTCCCTTGGCCGTAAACCCCTATTATGGTGTCATTTTTGCCCTAAACTCTTCCTAAGGCTTAGATTCGAGAATAGAACACTCCCAGGTGATTTGTAAGACCTTGAATCATCCCCAAACTCATCATTTAGTGAGTTTAAGGCCCAAAAGTAAACACCCTTGGCCGTAAACTCCTCAACACTCTCCAAAGAGTTGGTCTTTCTCACCATTGTGTAGAGTAAAATCCCCTCAAGCTTCCCTAGCCTTCAAACAACCTCATATGCAACTTTGACCATGAGTTTACGGCCGTAAACTCTCTTGGCCATAAACCCATGGCCGTAAACACCAAGTCATGGCCTTAAACACTCTTTAGTTGAATCACACGTGATTCCAACACTTGGCCAAAGTGTTTCCTAGTCCCGTGAGGTGTTTCCTTGCATTTGGTTGCTTCCAAGCACTATACTTATGTCAATACATGCCAATGTATGTCATTTAGGACTTGTTGTGTCTCGGGACTTCATTCGTGGAACTTCACATCCATACACGCGTATCCGTTGAATCACCCACATCAGGTGAGTTCATACCCCATAATGAATCTTTTAACTGTTTTAAATGTTTTAAGGGGGGGGGGGGAATACAAGTTGAACACAATGTTAATTGTGTAATTGTTTGTTATAAACATTTTCAAAAGGATTACTTATGTCATTTATAAGTTGTCAAAACATTTCAAAAACTCTTTTAAAGTTATGTTACTTTATAGGTTTACGAAAACTCCGTTTTAAAGTGCAAGCATAACTTAGTAGATAAAATAGACTTTTCATCAATAGTTCAAGTACATTACTAGTAAACTATAATACGTATAGTTTAGATTCAGTTCATATACGAGTCAGAACACATTATTATGAGAAACAATACACACTATACACTATACAAGAGAGTACACTATACACTAGTATAGAGTGAACATTACTACACTATACAAACATTTGAATACTGTAAATAGAATGTGACATACTACTTCTCGATACGACACACATTGTTGTACCACTTTGTAACCAGAGTCTCCTAGAGGGAGAGCGGGCATTATGTGTATAGATCTATACGGGACAGACAATCCCACACCCCGACTGCTAGCTACAGTCCCAGCCGATAAGGCCAAGGGGTGACATAATGTTACCTCACTACATATGACACCAGAGGGTCATCAGTTATTCAGCCGTCGATCAAAATGGTTACATACGCGTTCACATTCAAACCTTTAATTAAATAACTAAGAATTAAAGGGAATCTAGACTCCCCGAGGTGTATTTTCCATTTAATACTACATCGAGTTTGTGTTTTACTACTTTAGACTCCCGAGGTGTATTATACATTTAATACTACCTGGAGTCTATATTTTATTACTATATAACCAGCAGTGTCACTGCTGAGGTAGAAGATTATTTTCCCTATTACATTTACTTTGTGATCTTCTCACATATTCCATTAATGTATAGACTATATTTAGTTAATGATAGTCACACTTTGGGAAATACACATTCATAGAAGATACAAACATACATAACATTTGAGGCCTTGGTAGAAGGCTACGTTTAGTAGGGAAGACCATAATGCTAACCTTATGATTCCTTAATGTATACATCAAAGGATACATACATATCAATAGGATCCGACAGGTGATAGGATGTGTGTTTTCCGCTTCATTTCCAGTTCCTTGTTTGGTTGTGGGCTTGGAGCAGATTCATCCAGTCTATTATCTATTCGATTCTAGATATATATGTCCAGTATACATTGATTCATCATAAGGGTACCAGGTATGGGTCAAATCTTAGGACACAGAGTCAATGCACAACTTTCTAGTAGAAAACATACTTTCAAAATCAGAATGTTTGGTATACAAAACTAGAAACTTACCAGTTAAGAGTTTAATCCATTTTATTAAACCAGTATAACCTCAAAGGACCTTAGGTGATTGACTCTATAATACTTTAGGTTATACAGCATGGTTATGTATCATTAATACCCAATAGATAGTTAGATGTGTGTTTTCCGCCTTACTTCCTGTTCCTTGTCTGGTTGTGGGCATAGGGCAGATTCACCCAATTAACTCTCTATCCGATATTAGATTGTATATAGCCAATATAAACTAAGTGATTATAGAAGTAATCACTGTGGTCACCATTTTGTTATAAGAAATAAGGGTTTTCTTAAAGAATCTTTTCGTTCAAATACAAAGGAACTATTACAGTTAACTCCATGAGTACCAAGAGAATACACCAGGGTTATATACAAAAAGGATCTAACAACCAATGGGATGTGTGTCATCCGCCTCATCTCCTGTTCCTTGTTTGGTTGTGGGCTTAGGGCGGATACACACAATCGATTGCTTGTTTACTCTTAGTTTTATATAACTTGTATCCATTTAGTACACATAGAAAGGATTGTAGAGTTATTTTTACTTATCTTTCATCAAGGCAGGAAATATAGGATTTACTGGAGGAACAGACGAACTTTTCTAAATAGAACTCACAACTTATTACCTTTTTCAACTACATTTTTCAACAGTAGTTTACTACAACATTATACAACTTACTTATTTCACTAAAATCTTACGAACTCACCAGCTTAATTGCTGATCAACTCTTTCAAATAACTTGTATTCATAGGAGCCTAGTAGACAGGTACTCGAACTGGATTTCAGAAGATGGAGCAGTATAGCTTCAAGTCTTGATTGTTATTTGCTTATGTATTCTTTGTTTTGTGAACTCAACCTTTGTAAACACTTTCTTTCTAATGAAATGGTTGTTCATTACTTTGCTTACTATGATACATGTCCTGTGGTACTAAACATTACGTCCTCCACCCCAGAACGTTTCCGCAGTTCCGGTTTTGGGGTGTGACAGATTGGTATCATAGCATTGTTTATAGTGAACTAAGTATATCAACCAATAAAAGATATACAACTATAAATACAATGGAGCTTAAGTGATCTGGATAATGATATATTGTAAAAGTATAACTGTGACAACCTGAAATTTCCATTCGTACAAACTCTACTGTCAAGCACTTCGAATAAAGGTCAAATACATTTCTGCTGAATTTTAGCCGGTTTAAAGTCCGTTTGAGTATTTTAAAGCTAAGTGCTTCAGGAGATAACTGGAGAGAGGATACCCTAGGGTTTATTGAGCATCAAGAAAGTCCCAAAACTCCAAGAGTTTGGAGTTTACGGCCCAAACATGGTGTTTACGGCCGTAAACCCCAAGGAGTATAAATATGACACTTAGTCATTTTTATCACTTTTCCACCTTCAAGCTCAAGAACACTCCCTTTTCTCTCTCAAGTATCATCCGACTTTTCTTCAAGATCTTCCAAAATGTAAGTGTTTCTTCCCTAGATTCGTTGATATAAAACTTAATCTAGTGTTTATACACGACTTCATCCATGAAATCTTGTCTTTTTCATAGATCTTCAAGTGTTCTTCAAAACACCAAGAACACCAAGAACACACACTAGTGTTCTTAGACTCTAAACACTCTTTCAAGCTTCATATAAGTAAGTATACTCCTCCTATCTAGTTGTTTGCTTAGTATACTTGTTAAATCATGGAAGAACACCAAGAAAACCTCAAGAACACATGGGTTTACGGTCAAGGGATCTCCTTGAACCGTAAACACCATCAAGTGGTGTTTTTATGCCACAAACACCTTCTAGGGCTTGGATATTGGACTAGAACCTTGCATGCATGAGCTAGAAACCCGAAATCACGAAATGGTTGGAGTAACCATGAGTTTATGGCCGTAAACTTATGGGTTTACGACCTTAAAATCCAGGGTTTACGACCATAAACTCCCAAGAGTGGTCCAAGGACCGTAAACTCCAAAGATGAACCATTTCGTGCCCGTGTCCCTTCCTAAGCCTTTGACACAAACCTAGAACACTTCCTTGAGGGGTGTAAGGCCTTAAAACTCACAAATACACCAATTACCATGAGTTTACGGCCGTAAACTCATGGGGGAAAATGACCAAAAACCGTAAACTCAAGTATTGGTGCAAAATGAGAAGCAAACTCCAATGTGAGGCCATACTCTCCTTAGATGCAACCCTTTAGCACTCCTAGCACTTGAAACAAAGTGTTTCCATATATTAGAGTGTCTTTACTTAATTAATTAGATGTTAAATGACTAATTAGATACATTTATGTATCACTACATGTTACATAGGGTTCGTGTGTGTGTTCAAGTCCTCACTTGACACCTAGCACCCTACCAGGCACTTCCATCCAAACCACTCACTGCAGGTGAGTTCATACTCCTTAATTAACCATTTAAATGTTATTAAATACTTTTATGGGGGGGGGGGGAATACAAGTTGAATCATGATAGTTATCATATCAATCACATGTGATTGATAACTATCATGATATGGATTTACTACACTTTTAGCTGTTTTACCAAGTATACTACATCAAAATGATTTCTCGAATGTTTTTACACGTTAAACTCTTTACCAAAATTGATTTCTAAAACTACACTTTTTCTGTCAAACCCTATCATATCTATGTTTCAAACAAAGGTTTTCATGTACTTTGAACTATGTTCTAAATAAGGGATTTCTTATACTTTAAACTGTTTGCTTCTAAATCATTTTATAAATTGACATCAAGTCATAATTTCTCATTATTAAACTTTTTAAATATTTTACAAAACTTCTTTTAAACTTTTATATTATCAATTCCATGCCTCTATATGTATAGTTATATAAGTAATGTTTAAAGGACTTAGGACTGCTAACCCGCCTTACTTCCTGTTCCTTGTTTGGTTGTGGACTTAGGGTATCCCGTTATTTGTCCGAAGGTCATCTAAATATAAGTTATATACTATGTATACATATATAGACATAAAAGTTCTATCAGTCAGTTCAGTACCTTTGGGTAGCAAAGGCATCCTTCCACTTGTTCATATACATATTACCAGTAACTATTATGGGTATAGTTAGGAGATACTATTTCCTATTGCTAGTACAAGGAATCACACAAGAGTCAGTTCATTCATGAGTCTATACAAATATTTTAATACTATAAAAAGAATGTGACATACTATTTCTCGATACGACACTTCATAGGGGTATCACCGTGTAACCAGAGTCTCCTGGAGGGAGAGCGGGCATTATGTGTATAGATCTATACCGGACAGACACTCCCACATCCCTGCTGCTAGCTACAGTCCATGCCGATAAGGCCCAGGGGTGACAAAATGTCACATTATCATATATGACCTCGAGGGTCATCAATTATTCAGCGTCGATCAGTATGGTTACATACGAGTTCACATTCAAACCTTTATTTATCCAATTAAGAATTAAAGGCCATTTTAGACTTTTCGAGGCGTATTGTTCAGTCGATACCACCCGGAGTCTACACTTCATTCATTTAGGCTTTACGAGGCGTATTGTTCATTCGATACCACCTGGAGTCTACACTTCATTCATTTAGGCTTTTCGAGGCGTATTGTTCATTCGATACCACCTGGAGTCTACACTTCATCCATTTAGGCTTTTCGAGGCGTATTGTTCATTCGATACCACCTGGAGTCTACACTTCATTCATTTAGGTTTTTCGAGGCATATAGTTCATTCGATACCACCTGGAGTCTACACTTCATTCATTTAGGCTTTACGTGGCGTATTGTTCATTCGATACCACCTGGAGTCTGTGTTTTATTCACTTTATAGCCAGCAGTGTCACTGCTGAGGAAAAATATTATTTTCTCTATCACAGTTATTTTGTGATTTCATCACATACACGTTTATGTTTATCTATATCTAGAAAATAATAGTTATACTAGGGTAAAAACCTTCATTTTTACAAAGGTGCAAATCTTCAAAACAGTCGAGTCTTGGTAGAAGACTACTTTTTATACTAGTAGGAAATATGGGATTTTCTAGGGTTTTTGATACTCATACCAAGTTTTCATAAAATAATTACAAATCTTTTCTTTATAGTTTTACTAAGCAACGACACTAAAATACTTATGTTCTCACCAGCTGTAAAGCTGATACTCGTTTTCAAAATAACTTGTATTCTCAGGTCACCAGTAGACAGGTACGATGACCAGGTTTTGAGAAGACGGAGCGGTCAAGACTCGTATTTTATTTTGATTTCTTACTATTATGTCGTATACTATGAAAGAACACACATGTATTAAAATTCTACTATTAATGCAATGGATGATGTTGTTGCTTGTTTACTACTTTACACTGTTGTGATACTGTACATGATGTCCTCCACCCCAGAACGTTTCCGCCGTTCTTGGTTTAGGGGTGTGACAATAACAGTAAGTTATAAAAATATATCTACTTGCTTATACATGTACATACAAGAACAAGTATCACAAGGAGAACAGAACTAAAAGTATTTAAAGGTTTTAGGGTGTCACATATTCCATTAATGTATAGACTATATTTAGTTAATGATAGTCACACTTTGGGAAATACACATTCATAGAAGATACAAACATACATAACATTTGAGGCCTTGGTAGAAGGCTACGTTTAGTAGGGAAGACCATAATGCTAACCTTATGATTCCTTAATGTATACATCAAAGGATACATACATATCAATAGGATCCGACAGGTGATAGGATGTGTGTTTTCCGCTTCATTTCCAGTTCCTTGTTTGGTTGTGGGCTTGGAGCAGATTCATCCAGTCTATTATCTATTCGATTCTAGATATATATGTCCAGTATACATTGATTCATCATAAGGGTACCAGGTATGGGTCAAATCTTAGGACACAAAGTCAATGCACAGCTTTCTAGTACAAAACATACTTTCCAAATCAGAACGTTTGGTATACAAAACTAGAAACTTACCAGTTAAGAGTTTAATCCATTTTATTAAACCAGTATAACATCAAAGGACCTTAGGTGACTGACTCTATAATACTTTAGTTTATACAGCACGGTTATGTATCATTAGTACCCAATAGATAGTTGGATGTGTGTTTTCCGCCTTACTTCCTGTTCCTTGTCTGGTTGTGGGCTTAGGGTAGATTCACCCAATTAACTCTCTATCCGATATTAGATTATATATAGCCAGTATAAACTAAGTGATTATAGAAGTAGTCACCGTGGTCACCATTTTCTTATAAGAAATAAGGGTTTTCTTAAAGAATCTTTTCGTTCAAATACAAAGTAACTATTACAGTTAACTCCATGAGTACCAAGAGAATACACCAGGGTTATATACAAAAAGGATCTAACAACCAATGGGATGTGTGTCATCCGCCTCATCTCCTGTTCCTTGTTTGGTTGTGGGCTTAGGGCGGATACACACAATCGATTGCTTGTTTACTCTTAGTTTTATATAACTTGTATCCAATTAAGAATTAAAGGCCATTTTAGACATTTCGAGGTGTATTGTTCATTCGATACCACCTGGAGTATACACCTCATTCATTTAGGCTTTACGAGGCGTATTGTTCATTCGATACCACCTGGAGTCTACACTACATTCATTTAGGCTTTTCGAGGCGTATTGTTCATTCGATACCACCTGGAGTCTACACTTCATTCATTTATGCTTTTCGAGGCGTATTGTTCATTCGATACCACCTGGAGTCTACACTTCATTCATTTAGGTTTTTCAAGGCGTATTGTTCATTCGATACCACCTGGAGTCTACACTTCATTCATTTAGGCTTTACGAGGCGTATTGTTCATTCGATACCACCTGGAGTCTATGTTTTATTCACTTTATAGCCAGCAGTTTTTCTACTGAGGAAAAATATTATTTTCTTTATCACAGTTATTTTGTGATTTCATCACATACACGTTTATGTTTATCTATATCTAGATAATAATAGTTATACTAGGCTAAAAACCTTCATTTTTACAAAGGTGCAAATCTTCAAAACAGTCGGGTCTTGGTAGGAGACTACTTTTTATACTAGTAGGAAATATGGGATATTCTAGGGTTTTTCATACTCATACCAAGTTTTCATAAAATAATTACAAATCTTTTATTTATAGTTTTACTAAGCAACGACACTAAAATACTTATGTTCTCACCAGCTGTAAAGCTGATACTCGTTTTCAAAATAACTTGTATTCTCAGGTCACCAGTAGACAGGTACGATGACCAGGTTTTGAGAAGACGGAGCGGTCAAGACTCGTATTTTATTTTGATTTCTTACTATTATGTCCTATACTATGAAAGAACACACATGTATTAAAATTCTACTATTAATGCAATGGATGATGTTGTTGCTTGTTTACTACTTTACACTGTTGTGATACTGTGCATGACGTCCTCCACCCCAGAACGTTTCCGCCGTTCTTGGTTTTGGGGTGTGACAGATTGGTATCAGAGCATTGTTTATAGTGAATCGAGTATATCAACCCATAAAAGATATACATACTATAAATACAATGTGATTAAAATACTCTGACTAAGAGTTAATACTTTTAAATAATAAAATATTTAACTAAGTATACATACCTGCATTCATACTAAAATCAGTGTCACTAGGACAGAACAAAAGTATTACGATTGTTGGGCAGCACAAGTAGACTTAGAGACATATAGTCAAATCTGGGAAGATATAGCCTGATCAACTATATTATCCGAGGATTGACTAGCATGTGCCTAAGTGTGGGTGTGAGGTTGCAACAAGTCTAAAAACTTACCAACACTACCACAACGAAAACCTTAGAACAAAACATAAACCTAAAATACTATAGGGGTATTTTGTGTTACTATAAATTACTTATGTGTTTATTTCTTATATCCCTTTTCTCGCGTAGATAATTTGGCTGGATTCCATCCCCACGGCAACTTGTACCTCCCTAACCAAGGTAATGGAGGAGGGTTTGAAGCGGAGCCAGAAAATGATCACCCAATCCCTGTGGATGATCACCAGGCTGAAGGCTTTGCAGATGGTTCTGACTCCGATCCTGAAGTTGAGAACCTACCCCCGGTGGCTCCTGTCCCAAATACTAACCCTCGTCCGGCTTTTCAAGGCCCGACGCCTCCGTGGGTGGAAAGCTTGGAAACATGGAGCCAAGAGCAGGACCAGCCCATGCCATTCAATGGAGACCAAAAGTTTTATGATCTGGGTGAAGGAGGATCAGCAGACAGAGTCTTACCAATACTGGTCCGCAGAGTTGCCCGAAACAACATTCAGGGCAGGACAGCACTCCAGCGAATCACGAAAGTTAACGCCAATGCGAGAATGCATACCCTCCGCACCATTCATCTGGAAGACGCTCGAGAGAGATCTAGAGTAGACCATGAGACCCTACTTCAAGAGGTAGCTGAAACTCGAGCCGAAGTCATAGAGCTTTGAGTACGCCAAAGGGTGTACGAAAGGTACCTGCTGGATATGGAGCGTCAGCTGGTTGAACTAAGGGTTCACCCAAGAGATAACCGCCCTCAGTAGGAAATATTCTACCTTTCCTTCGTTAGTTGAAAGAATAGTCTTCCTACCCATGCTACAAGTAGCACTTTTCTATGTAACTAACTCTGTACTGTAAGTACTTTCTAGTTAGGCCAGTATGCCGTCAAAACTTCTCTTCCCCAGATATGATGTAAGACCTACTACATGGTCAAATTTTCCCCAACTTATTACATCATAAATATCAACGATATGGATAGTCGGCTAATTTCTGTGTCAACCTTTGTTCAAATACTTTCATCCTACTATCGTTAGAATTCTATCTGAATCACACTCTAGTCAAGTTATTGAGCTATGGTAATTTAGCTCAGAGATTACTTCCAATTCTAGTCGAAGGTTGGATAGCAATCGTCTTATAACCATTCTATGAAGTTACTTCTACTCTTTACTAGGACAGCATCATAGGGATGTAGGTCAAACCCTCGAGAACTTACTCCTACTCTTTACATGAATGGTCGAAATACGTCTAGGTCCAACCATAATTACTCACGAACACTTTTTTTTGTATAACAGAATCATGTCTTCACCCAGAAATAACCAGCCGAACAACAAAACCCCTATCCTTCATATCGACGCCGCTACATTCCAAGCCGCAGTAACAGCTGCAGTGGCAGCTGTCCTTGCAAACCTCAGCGCTAACAACGCAGGCAAGGCTGAAAAAGGTGTTGACAGTTCAAATTGTTGTAACCACCCGGGAAATCAACAAATGATAACTGTTGCGAACACCCAAAGCGACAACTCAGAGTTTAAGAAACGAAAGCGTCAAGCTCAAAAGGAAGGCAAGCAATTTCAAAGGCTTGCCATGCAACAACAACGAGTGGCGACCCCTGCCGCCTCTGCACCGGTCAAGCGATATGAGGGAACACTCCCGAAGTGTAACAAGTGTACCTATCATCATAATGGAGCTTGCCTAGTATTGCAATGCACCAGTTGCAACAAAACGAGACACATTGCTCATTTCTGTAGAACCACCTCTACCACCGGAGCCAGCCAAGTTTGCTATAGTTGTGGTGAGGCAGGACACTATTACAGGAACTGTACTAAAGGGAAGATCAACGAAAACAACCGTGTCCACATAACTCCGACACGACACTTCACTTCCACCACTAATGCTGGTACAAGCCAGATATGTCATTTATGTAGTGAGATTGGGCATCTCCAGAAGGATTGTCCAATAACGAAGAACTCTGGTGCGGACAAGAAGATACTAAGGATCACAGCCGCAGGAGAGATTACTCCGGACCCACGTTGAAATTCTAGGACGTTTCGTTTCAATAGCCTTGTAAACTGTTAAACACTAGTGCAACTCGAGTCTTGTCTTTTGCGAGGTCCCGCCAGTTAAGGGGCTCTCGTGCTGCGTATACTTGCTTTTGTAGTATACCTTATTCGCAGCAGTAGTCTTGTAGTAAACTTAAGTACTGAAACTCTGTTAAAAGTTGCACCGTTGTCTTTAGTTTGAAATACCTTCTTGAACTAATTCTAATGCCTCTTATTCCGAGTAGTCCGACATTTCATATAACTTGAGTAAATTCTACCCTCACAATACCAGTCTCATGTGTAAATTCTTTTCTCCGAAATCGCCTTTCTAATGAAGCCGTCGTTTCAGAACTCCGAGGTACTCATTCGGAGAGTACCTTATGTTTCGTATCCTTCCCAAAGACACCTCATAAAACCTCCTCGGAGTACCACTCGTATAGTACGTCAAGTTCAACCTGAAGACCTATACGGTTGATCTATCGTTGGAGAAGGTATACGTAAGGGTGGTATGTAATCAAGGTTCTACAGGCTTAGAATTAATGATTCCACTTTATCTTCTTTTCCTTGTTTGGATGTGAGCTTGAAGAAGAATCATTTATTCGACTGCCTTTTCAGTCTTAATTATATACGACTCGTATACACAAAGTTGTGATTAATGAACCAAATATGACTTCTGATATGAACTTTAGGACGGAGACTGCCCAAGATTACGAGTGACCGTACTGCCAAGCGGATAAACATAGAATCCGAATCAAATGCCTTCTCACCGATTGAGACAATAAATTTAGATAGAACAGAAAACTCCCAGGATTTACCTTCGCAACGACAAATCAAACTTAGGATCGACTTAGTTCTAGGGGCTACCCCAGTAGCCAAACCGCCCTATCGTCTAACACCTTCATTGATGCAAGAACTGTCCGATCAACTTAATGAACCGCTCAGTAAGGGCTTAATAAGACCAAGTTTCTCACCCTGGAGAACTCCGGTCTGATTCGTCGGAAAGAAAGACTGATCGCTTCGTATATGCATCAATTACAGGAAGCTCAACAAGCTAACCATCAGAAAAATCAGTACGCTTTTCCTGTCTTAGACGGATTATTTGATCGACTAAAAAAGGGCAGCCTTCTTTTCAAAAGTCGATCCAAGATCCGGGTATAACCGACTACGAGTACTATGGGAGGATGTCCCGAAGACAACCTTTCGAACTCGTTGTGGGCACTACGAATTAGTAGTGATGCCGTTCGGATTACCAAACGCACCCGCAGTATTCATAGATTTAATGGATAAGGTGTGTCGTCCTTACTAGGATCAGTTCGTCATCGTCTCCATCGATGACATACTTATCCACCCTCGTAGTAAGGAGGAGCATAGTAAACAGCTGTAGTAGACCTTGGAAGCATTTCTATCAGAGGAACCCCACGCTAAGTTCTCTAAATGCGAGTTTGGATTCGAAGGGTCAAATTCCTGTGTCATATTAGTAGTGAAGAGGGAATTCAAGTAGACACTTCCAAATCCAGGGCTCAGTTGCATTTTGATGTAACGAGGTAAGGTCATTACCTAAGCCTACCATCAGTTAGAAACCTTCAAGACTAACTATGAAATACACGATCTAGAGTTAGAGGGCATCATTAGAGCAGACCGTTCAGATTAGTAGACGATTGAAAGCCTCTAGTGACCGACAGAAAGTTACGCAAGACTTTTCAAGATTCTCGGAAGAATCGACCCTGTAACCTACAAACTTAACTTACCCACAAACTCAGTAACGTACATCCTGTTGGATTAATGTCTAAGTCCATAACTATAATTGGTAAGACTTGACCCGACCCGGCATGGTACATTTGGGTTGCATGGCATCATGCATTTGGATAGACTATAATGAGAGAAATAACACTTCAAGGTTGGTTAATATATTAATAAGTTCTAATATATTAATAAGGTTATTTAATTAGTATTGATCAAGAATTAATTTGGTATTAATTAAGTGATCAAAAGGAGACTAATTAAATATATGGGTTGATTGTGTAAATCATTCATTCTTATATATGTGGGCTTGTGATCCAAGATTCCTTATGTTGGACTAAGTCCATGGGGTGACCCATGGATACTCCATGGAGGTTAAAATCCATGGAGCATAAGGAATGGGTAAAGTTATGAGTTACATGGTGTAACCCTAATAGCCACCATATAAAAGAATCCCATGGCTCAAGAAATCGTGCACTAATGTGTGAATATGAGGGCTAGACGATTTCAAGGAGTGTTCCATTTCTCTCAAGTCATTCCATGTGCATTTGGTGTTGTGTGAACCATTTGAGGTGTCACACTTGGGGCACTAGGCACTCAAGCTTCATGGAGACAAGCTACATCAAACAAAGGTATGTATTCTATCCATTTGATTACCCAAGTATCAAGTATTGTATGCTAGATAGGGTAATACCTTGGAAAGTTCATAATTGCATGTATAATAGAGAAAACATAGATCCAAGGTATTTAGGGTTGCATGTACACTTAGGAGTGTTAGAATGCTCAAAACCCATCAGTGGTATCAGAGCCAAGGCTTGTTTTCTTGTTATACTTGCAAAATTAGCTGAAAAATTGAATTGTATTAGTTTAAAAGTTATGCTAATTACTTGAAAAAAATTTGATGTGAATTATCTTTGTTCATATGAGTTCATTAGATTAATAGAAAAGTTAATTGATTATGTGTTTTCAATCCATTTTAATCTAAGAGTTGATTCTAAAATGTGTTTTTGTAACTTGTCCTCAAGTTATATGAAAAGTCACATTTAAGTTTCATAAAACTCATAAAAAGTTGGCAATGGTTACAAAAATGAAGAGTCTTGTCCTCATTAAATGGTTTTATGACTCCATAACTTGTCCTCAAGTTGTGGAGGTTCAAGAGTCACTTCATTAAATGATAAAATGTGTAACCTTAATTAGTTCCATAAGTTACAAAAATAAAGAAAAGTTACATTCTTTTATTAGTTTAAAGTCTTCCATAACTTGTCCTCAAGTTATGGAACTTGAAGAGTTTTTTCTAATTAAAACTACTTTAAACACATAAGTTATGGAATTAATTAGTTTTGAATATTTTCAAAACTTGCCCTTAAGTTTTGGAATTTGTAAAGTTTTCCCCATGAATACTTTAATTCCAAGTTAGCCCTTAGAATTTTAAAAGTTAAAATTCAACCCTTAAACTTTATAGTATTATAAGTTAATAATAAATATATGTATAAGAGCAAGTCAGTCTTACCGTTAGTAGGCCTCATTCACGAAGTCGGTCTATAAGGGGGGTATAAGGTTACTGCCTATAAAATGGCAGTTTAATGGGTGTCCACTCTCACCCACCGCTTCCTTGACTGGTGGAGGGTCGTTAGCCGAACGGGTAGGACAAGGACTATAATTCTCCTTTCATTAAAAGTATTAATGATAAATACTAAGTAACTAAACACTTATAAATTCCCAATCTTAGTTACTTAGGAAAATGTGAATAAGGTGCTAATCCATGAAATTACACTTTGCACTTTGTTTAAACCGTTAGTGGAGCGTGTGTGGTTAACCGGCACACTAACCTGGATTTAACAAAGTAGGCAAAGGGTAACTTAATATTTATCATAGTATCGGTGGAGCTCGTGTGGTTAACTGGCACATCGATTGAGGGGTAAATATTAAGGGTACCAAGTATATTTGCATGGTTACTTCATACCTTGTTTTGTGATCCTCGGCATCCCAGTCACAAAACCTGAAGGGCACACTCGAGATTGAAACATGCCATTGAAAAGTTCAATGAATCTCAAAAGATCTAGGAGTTTCAAATCCAATTAAAAACCTAATTACATTATTTCGTTTTTCATGGTGGAAATTGGTAAATCGTCATTTACCTACCTTCAACTATTTTATAACTTGGATTACTGCATCCCTCTTCCAGTTATAAATAGGTTGTTAGATCCTAGCCTTAATATTTCATATTGGGTGTTATATTAAGGACTTTAGATCAACTATCTTGAATATCTCCCAAAAGATGTCTAGTTCAGACATCTATGATCTTCCCAAATCTCTTGGAACTTTACTTCCTCCACCTCCTCCAATTATTCTCCCTAACCCACAAGTTCAAGGTCAATCAAGCCCTACTGGCAAGCAAGGTCTATGTGTGATCACATCTTAGAGATGAAGTCACATATTGACAAGCTGGGAGAGTTAGGTGTCAAAGTCTTGAGAAAGTTGGATGTTCAATCACTTTCTAAGTCACATAGTGAGTTCCTTTGGGACTACTATGAAACAGACTATGACATGAACCTTAATGATCATATCTATTTGCTTGGTGCTGCTGAATCAGCAATGATTTGGAACGATAGTAAAGCAAATTTGATTAGAAGATCAACTTCCCAAAAACTTTATGGACAGTGACAATGGTGACACTGGAAATCCAGAAAAAGCATTCTCTTCCCAATGGAAAGGGATTGGCCATAGTCAACCCGGTTGACCAAATGGTAAAGAGAAAGGCTAAGTCTGAGATAGTCCCATTACCAAAGGGTCCATATGTTTATTTTGCCAAAGGAAGAGGCGTTGATTGCAAAGCTGCCAAGTTTACCTAAGGATGTTAAAGTCAATAAGTTTGACTCTACTTCAGGTAGAGCCCATTATCTAACTCTGTTAAGTTTCTATTCTAAGATCCTCATTACATGATGTGACTGGGTCACATGTTGATGTTTTAAGAATCAAAGAATAGAGAGAAAGCTTAAAGGAAGTATATGTTGATTCTGATCGCGTAGGTGGATTTCGATCGCATCAGAATTTTGAAGCTGTTACTTAGGAGTTATGATATATTGCTTAGGAATAGATAACAACAAGTTTTTCTGTATGCATTTGCAGTATAAGGATAAGTTTTTTCCGCAAAGTTTTGAAATAAAATAAAAGTTTTTAATTTTATATTTATTTTAAATATCCTTACAAGTGGCATTTGTGGAAAATGGTTGTTTATATGATTCCATTGATTGCAATATTTGGAAAAAAAATGGACTTGATTCTTTCGTTTGTGGTAGTGTCACAATTTACCAAATAAGGAAAGATTCTCATTCCCAAGGCTTCAGTTGGATAGAAACTTGGAATCATGCAAGTTGAATAGTATGATGAATGAGAACTTTCAAGCATTGGAAAATTAAGACTTGTTCACATGGATGTGTGAGTCAAGTTAAGGACTAAAGGGATCGAGTACACATTCTTGTGCACTGGTCAAGTCCACCACAAAGCTCGTTAAGACTATTCGTCATGATTTACTAAATTTTAGTAAATATGGTTATACTTACAAGTTTAAGTATAATTCTGAAATATTGGAAAAGTCTCAATGTATGGCAGAACGAATGGGAAGAATCAAATTAGGCAGACAGATAAAAGTTTCTCAAATCTGAAAAGATGGGAGAGTACTTTAGTATCATGTTTTGTGATCATCTTAATGATTAAAGAACCACATCACAATTGGTCTTCTAAGGACATCTTAGTGCATTCTTATGACTAAGAAGAGGAGTCATGAATTGTTGAAATGGTTAAATCAAGAAGATGAGTCATACTTCGTTTCAAAACAAGTCTTAGAGTCATACTCCAAGACTATAAGTTGAGTGACATATCTTAAAGAAAGGTTTATGACACTTGTCAAATGTAAGAGTAAAAGTGTCCTACTCTTGTACATTTGAAGTTGGTAAGTTGTGATGTTTTGGATTAAACAAAGACCAACTAAGGCCAATTGTGTGAAGTGTTTGTCTTGATAAAGAATCCGCACTATCTCTTGAATATTTGGGAAGATAGTCTTATATGTCAAGAGGACAGTGGGAGTCTTAAAGATCCTAAAAAGAATTTCAAGAACTAATCAAGAATAAAACCTGAGGTTCTTCACTAGCACACGACTTGAGGTTTATAACCTATCATGTTGACATATTCTGTGCCCATTCCAGTTAAAGTTGGCTTTGCATAGGAGTTCTGAAAGTTCTCAATTGGTTGCATAATAACTTGGAAGCAATGGCAGGCCCTGTACTGCCAGGTGGCAAGAAGATAAGATTGCATAAGTTCAGTCCATATGAGTTTGAATTTGTCATTATCCTTGTCTTGTGACTATGGTTTTGATGATTCACATGGATAAGAACACATACACCATAAAATCTAAGGGTCATAAGGTTTCTCTCCGATTCAAGAAAATGATGGTGAGGAAACACTTCCACCAAGTAGATTTGAAGCAGATGGAAAAAGGTCTAAACAATTGAGACTATGATTACGGCATCCCTTTTCATAGTTCTGAAATTGTTTAGACACACATGCATGCTATCTAAGGAAAGGTGTATGATTTTGATAAAGTTTTATCAAAACATCTCGTATCAGAAATCTGAACTTTGGTAATAAAGTCAATAAAGTATTGATTTCTAGAAGTCCATGCTGATTTCTGAGTACATGTCAAAGCTAGTGGGAGCATAAGTGTTATGCTAATAATCATCATGTTAGTGGGAGCATGATAATTATTGTTAGTGTTGCAAGTTAGCAATGTTAATTATAGAAAACAAAAGTTTCAATTCGTGAGGCTGTAGGGATTGAAAAAGTTGTTTTGCTATAATTAAGGGAGAGGATATACTTCATTTCAGTTCTAAAGGCTTAGATTGAGACCTTAATCATCTTTAGTCAAGAATATATATATGAATTTCATGTTGGATTGGTTCAACTTAAGGAAATTCTATATATTGCGTTCTCAAAATTCGATTATGATTACGGCATCCCTCTTCATAGTCAAATTTTGAAAACATGGCAAATAAAAATATTTTAGCAAAAGACTGGTCTAGAATCATGTCTTTATGTGAGACATCATGAATCGTGTACCATTTGCTTTGGGTACAGGATCGATTGCATGTGCTATAAAATTTGTCATTTCTAAATTTTTCCAAATGCCCAGAGGCATTAAGAAGGGAAAAGGTCTAGAATTGGATATGACTAAAATGATTAAGCAATTGTCGAGCACAATATGAGGTTTACCAAAGATTGGTTGCTCAGGGACAGTTGGAAGTATAGTGCTAATTTTGGAAGGACCATATTGACATATTCTGAAAAGAGGCATCTCTTATTCAGAAGTGATAGTCAAAATGAGAATATGGAGTTCTCTCCATAGGTGGAAGTTGTCTGTGTAAGATTAGAAAACTTAATGCAAGAAGCATGTCCAAAGCAATGTACTTTGAATATGAGACTTAGTTTCCGTGGAGTTGATCTCCATTGGAATACCTTATAATGACTGTTGACAAGTCTTTATGACTTTGTACATATTCATTACAGGAGGGTCAATGCATACAAGCTTAAAATTTAAACAGATTTCGATAAATGATAGGAATTTGAAATTCTCACATTTTTCGATAAGGATTTGGGAGTGTGAAATTAGAATCATTGAAATTATGTTCAGTTGGTTTATTTCACAAAGTAAGGATCATAGACAAACATAGAGTGCATACTTGGTGTATGGCAAAGCTATTGTTTAAGAAAAACATAGTGTACATGCTTGGAGCATGGGACAACTAGTGTTTTTAATTCAAGTATAAAGTTGATAAAACCGAAACAATGAATAATGAGTAATCAGTATGGTGATAAATAAAAGTGTTTATTTATATTCATAGGGTTTGATACCATATTTGATTCATTTATTCTTGTGTTTCACTTTGCATGTTTTGACTTCCAGAATAACTAAGTCGCTCTTCCTGAATGATTAAGTTATTCAAACCATCCACAGTCGGTCATATGTTGGAAGTAGATATGAATCAAGACGGTCATGGGTTGGTTTGTAGAGGTCCAAGTTGTTGGACAAAGTGGTGCTACAACACTAATGAGTGCTCATAAGCTCTGAGTATTGGATTCAACCCGCGCTCATTTGAATCACTTCATGGATTTTATCACGAGTGATCATGAGACGATAATATCTTATATTCTTCAAACCTAGAGATATGAGTTGTTACTATGAGTTGGTTGTACATTGATTGCACGAAAACGCATTCGGTAACTCGATGTTATAAAACGTGCCTTTGTGTATGATTCAACAAGTAGTAGAACAAGCCATATGAGTCGAAGTTTATCCATTCCTTTTACATTCGGGTTAAAAGCGATATCTGTGGGCCCCTCGATGATTTAAAGATGATACATGTGAGTGCTTGGCCAAGCCAGGACTGATTTGATTTGTTCAATCAGTCAGTCATCATGAATCGGAAATCGGGAAACAACAAATGGAGAGAGAGAATGATTGATAATCCATGTCTCAGTCCATATGATATCTAGAATGGAGGAATATATGATCCCTTATCTAATGGACAAGTCATTGACAAAGGTCAGAGTTCATCGACAAGGTCAGAGTTCGACAGAAGCTTTTGAGAGCTACGATTGCTGATCGGTTCCTAAAGTCATACGCAATAATATTTTTAGACTTATCCAAGTGGGAGACTGTTGGATTAATGTCTATGTCCATAACTATAATTGGTAAGACTTGACCCGACCCGGCATGGTCCATTTGGGTTGCATGGCATCATGCATTTGGATAGACTATAATGAGAGAAATAACACTTAACGTTGGTTAATATATTATAAGTTCTAATATATTAATAAGGTTATTTAATTAGTATTGATCAAGAATTAATTTGGAATTTATTAAGTGATCAAAAGGAGACTAATTAAATATATGGGTTGATTGTGTAAATCATTCATTCTTATATATGTGGGCTTGTGATCCAAGATTCCTTATGTTGGACTAAGTCCATGGGGTGACCCATGGATACTCCATGGAGTTTAAAATCCATGGAGCATAAGGAATGGGTAAAGTTATGAGTTACATGGTGTAACCCTAATAGCCACCATATAAAAGAATCCCATGGCTCAAGAAATCGTGCACTAATGTGTGAATATGAGGGCTAGACGATTTCAAGGAGTGTTCCATTTCTCTCAAGTCATTCCATGTGCATTTGGTGTTGTGTGAACCATTTGAGGTGTCACACTTGGGGCACTAGGCACTCAAGCTTCACGGAGACAAGCTACATCAAACAAAGGTATGTATTTTATCCATTTGATTACCTAAGTATCAAGTATTGTATGCTAGATAGGGTAATACCTTGGAAAGTTCATAATTGCATGTATAATAGAGAAAACATAGATCCAAGGTATTTAGGGTTGCATGTACACTTAGGAGTGTTAGAATGCTCAAAACCCATCACATCCTACCTGCCACGTCTTGAACCTAGAAAAAGTGCCTATCCGACACGACTCTTGTAACCCCACTCGACGAGATCGAGATAAGCGAGAGCCTCAACTTCGTGGAAGAACCTGTAGAGGTCATGGACCTAGAAGTCGAACGAACGAAACAAAGCAGTGTTCCGATAGCGAAGGTTCGCTGAAATGCCAAGCGAGGACCGAAATTCACTTGGGAGCGCGAAGATCAGTTTTAGCTGGAATATCCTCATCTTCTTACTTAGTTATTTTGTAATAACTTAGTCGCTTGAATTCTAATTTCGGGACGAAATTCCCTCTAACGGGGGGATGATGTGACAACCCGAAATTTCCATTCGTACAAACTCTACTGTCAAGCACTTCGAATAAAGGTCAAATACATTTCTGCTAAATTTTAACCGGTTTAAAGTCCGTTTTGCTTCAGGAGATAACTGGAGAGAGGATACCCTAGGGTTTATTGAGCATCAAGAAAGTCCCAAAACTCCAAGAGTTTGGAGTTTACGGCCCAAACATGGTGTTTACGGCCGTAAACCCCAAGGAGTATAAATATGACACTTAGTCATTTTTATCACTTTTCCACCTTCAAGCTCAAGAACACTCCCTTTTCTCTCTCAAGTATCATCCGACTTTTCTTCAATATCTTCCAAAATGTAAGTGTTTCTTCCCTAGATTCGTTGATATAACACTTAATCTAGTGTTTATACACGACTTCATCCATGAAATCTTGTCTTTTTCATAGATCTTCAAGTGTTCTTCAAAACACCAAGAACACACACTAGTGTTCTTGGACTCTAAACACTCTTTCAAGCTTCATATAAGTAAGTATACTCCTCCTATCTAGTTGTTTGCTTAGTATACTTGTTAAATCATGGAAGAACACCAAGAAAACCTCAAGAACACATGGGTTTACGATCAAGGGATCTCCTTGAACCGTAAACACCATCAAGTGGTGTTTTTATGCCACAAACACCTTCTAGGGCTTGGATATTGGACTAGAACCTTGCATGCATGAGCTAGAAACCCGAAATCACTAAATGGCTGGAGTAACCATGAGTTTATGGCCGTAAACTCATGGGTTTACGACCTTAAAATCCAGGGTTTACGACCATAAACTCCCAAGAGTGGTCCAAGGACCGTAAACTCCAAAGATGAACCATTTCGTGCCTTTGTCCCTTCCTAAGCCTTTGACACAAACCTAGAACACTTCCTTGAGGGGTATAAGGCCTTAAAACTCACAAATACACCAATTACCATGAGTTTACGGCCGTAAACTCATGGGGGAAAATGACCAAAAACCGTAAACTCAAGTATTGGTGCCAAATGAGAAGCAAACTCCGATGTGAGGCCATACTCTCCTTAGATGCAACCCTTTAGCACTCCTAGCACTTGAAACAAAGTGTTTCCATATATTAGAGTGTCTTTACTTAATTAATTAGTTGTTAAATGACTAATTAGATACATTTATGTATCACTACATGTTACATAGGGTCCGTAGAGGGAGAGCGGGCATTATGTGTATAGATCTATACGGGACAAACAATCCCACACCCCGACTGCTAGCTACAGTCCCAGCCGATAAGGCCAAGGGGTGACATAATGTTACCTCACTACATATGACACCAGAGGGTCATCAGTTATTCAGCCGTCGATCAAAATGGTTACATACGCGTTCACATTCAAACCTTTAATTAACTAACTAAGAATTAAAGGGAATCTAGACTCCCCGAGGTGTATTTTCCATTTAATACTACCTGGAGTCTGTGTTTTACTACTTTAGACTCCCGAGGTGTATTATACATTTAATACTACCTGGAGTCTATATTTTATTACTATATAACCAGCAGTGTCACTGCTGAGGTAGAAGATTATTTCCCCTATTACATTTACTTTGTGATCTTCTCACATATTCCATTAATGTATAGACTATATTTAGTTAATGATAGTCACACTTTGGGAAATACACATTCATAGAAGATACAAACATACATAACATTTGAGGCCTTGGTAGAAGGCTACGTTTAGTAGGGAAGACCATAATGCTAACCTTATGATACCTTAATGTATACATCAAAGGATACATACATATCCATAGGATCCGACAGGTGATAGGATGTGTGTTTTCCGCTTCATTTCTAGTTCCTTGTTTGGTTGTGGGCTTGGAGCAGATTCATCCAGTCTATTATCTATTCGATTCTAGATATATATGTCCAGTATACATTGATTCATCATAAGGGTACCAGGTATGGGTCAAATTTTAGGACACAGAGTCAATGCACAACTTTCTAGTAGAAAACATACTTTCAAAATCAGAATGTTTGGTATACAAAACTAGAAACTTACCAGTTAAGAGTTTAATCCATTTTATTAAACGAGTATAACCTCAAAGGACCTTAGGTGATTGACTCTATAATACTTTAGGTTATACAGCATGGTTATGTATCATTAATACCCAATAGATAGTTAGATGTGTGTTTTCCGCCTTACTTCATGTTCCTTGTCTGGTTGTGGGTATAGGGCAGATTCACCCAATTAACTCTCTATCCGATATTAGATTGTATATAGCCAATATAAACTAAGTGATTATAGAAGTAATCATTGTGGTCACCATTTTGTTATAAGAAATAAGGGTTTTCTTAAAGAATCTTTTCGTTCAAATACAAAGGAACTATTACAGTTAACTCCATGCGTACCAAGAGAATACACCAGGGTTATATACAAAAAGGATCTAACAACCAATGGGATGTGTGTCATCTGCCTCATCTCCTGTTCCTTGTTAGGTTGTGGGCTTAGGGCGGATACACACAATCGATTGCTTGTTTACTCTTAGTTTTATATAACTTGTATCCATTTAGTACATATAGAAAGGATTGTAGAGTTATTTTTACTTATCTTTCATCAAGGCAGGAAATATAGGATTTACTGGAGGAACAGACAAACTTTTCTAAATAGAACTCACAACTTATTACCTTTTTCAACTACATTTTTCAACAGCAGTTTACTACAACATTATACAACTTACTTATTTCACTAAAATCTTACGAACTCACCAGCTTAATTGCTGATCAACTCTTTCAAATAACTTGTATTCATAGGAGCCTAGTAGACAGGTACTCGAACTGGATTTCAGAAGATGGAGCAGTATAGCTTCAAGTCTTGATTGTTATTTGCTTATGTATTCTATGTTTTGTGAACTCAACCTTTGTAAACACTTTCTTTCTAATGAAATGGTTGTTCATTACTTTGCTTACTATGATACATGTCCTGTGGTACTAAAAATTACGTCCTCCACCCCAGAACGTTTCCGCAGTTCCCGTTTTGGGGTGTGACAGATTGGTATCATAGCATTGTTTATAGTGAACTAAGTATATCAACCAATAAAAGATATACAACTATAAATACAATGGGGCTTAAGTGCTCTGGATAATGATATATTGTAAAAGTATAACTGTGACAACCTGAAATTTCCATTCGTACAAACTCTACTGTCAAGCACTTCGAATAAAGGTCGAATACATTTCTGCTGAATTTTAGCCGGTTTAAAGTCCGTTTGAGTATTTTAAAGCTAAGTGCTTCAGGAGATAACTGGAGAGAGGATACCCTAGGGTTTATTGAGCATCAAGAAAGTCCCAAAACTCCAAGAGTTTGGAGTTTACGGCCCAAACATGGTGTTTACGGCCGTAAACCCCAAGGAGTATAAATATGACACTTAGTCATTTTTATCACTTTTCCACCTTCAAGCTCAAGAACACTCCCTTTTCTCTCTCAAGTATCATCCGACTTTTCTTCAAGATCTTCCAAAATGTAAGTGTTTCTTCCCTAGATTCGTTGATATAACACTTAATCTAGTGTTTATACACGACTTCATCCATGAAATCTTGTCTTTTTCATAGATCTTCAAGTGTTCTTCAAAACACCAAGAACACCAAGAACACACACTAGTGTTCTTGGACTCTAAAGACTCTTTCAAGCTTCATATAAGTAAGTATACTCCTCCTATCTAGTTGTTTGCTTAGTATACTTGTTAAATCATGGAAGAACACCAAGAAAACCTCAAGAACACATGGGTTTACGGTCAAGGGATCTCCTTGAACCGTAAACACCATCAAGTGGTGTTTTTATGCCACAAACACCTTCTAGGGCTTGGATATTGGACTAGAACCTTGCATGCATGAGCTAGAAACCCGAAATCACGAAATGGTTGGAGTAACCATGAGTTTATGGCCGTAAACTTATGGGTTTACGACCTTAAAATCCAGGGTTTACGACCATAAACTCCCAAGAGTGGTCCAAGGACCGTAAACTCCAAAGATGAACCATTTCGTGCCCTTGTCCCTTCCTAAGCCTTTGACACAAACCTAGAACACTTCCTTGAGGGGTATAAGGCCTTAAAACTCACAAATACACCAATTACCATGAGTTTACGGCCGTAAACTCATGGGGGAAAATGACCAAAAACTGTAAACTCAAGTATTGGTGCCAAATGAGAAGCAAACTCCAATGTGAGGCCATACTCTCCTTAGATGCAACCCTTTAGCATTCCTAGCACTTGAAACAAAGTGTTTCCATATATTAGAGTGTCTTTACTTAATTAATTAGTTGTTAAATGACTAATTAGATACATTTATGTATCACTACATGTTACATAGGGTCCGTAGAGGGAGAGCGGGCATTATGTGTATAGATCTATACGGGACAGACAATCCCACACCCCGACTGCTAGCTACAGTCCCAGCCGATAAGGCCAAGGGGTGACATAATGTTACCTCACTACATATGACACCAGAGGGTCATCAGTTATTCAGCCGTCGATCAAAATGGTTACATACGCGTTCACATTCAAACCTTTAATTAACTAACTAAGAATTAAAGGGAATCTAGACTCCCCGAGGTGTATTTTCCATTTAATACTACCTGGAGTCTGTGTTTTACTACTTTAGACTCCCGAGGTGTATTATACATTTAATACTACTTGGAGTCTATATTTTATTACTATATAACCAGCAGTGTCACTGCTGAGGTAGAAGATTATTTTCCCTATTACATTTACTTTGTGATCTTCTCATATATTCCATTAATGTATAGACTATATTTAGTTAATGATAGTCACACTTTGGGAAATACACATTAATAGAAGATACAAACATACATAACATTTGAGGCCTTGGTAGAAGGCTACGTTTAGTAGGGAAGACCATAATGCTAACCTTATGATTCCTTAATGTATACATCAAAGGATACATACATATCAATAGGATCCGACAGGTGATAGGATGTGTGTTTTCCGCTTCATTTCCAGTTCCTTGTTTGGTTGTGGGCTTGGAGCAGATTCATCCAGTCTATTATCTATTCGATTCTAGATATATATGTCCAGTATACATTGCTTCATCATAAGGGTACCAGGTATGGGTCAAATCTTAGGACACAGAGTCAATGCACAACTTTCTAGTAGAAAACATACTTTCAAAATCAGAATGTTTGGTATACAAAACTAGAAACTTACTAGTTAAGAGTTTAATCCATTTTATTAAACCAGTATAACCTCAAAGGACCTTAGGTGATTGACTCTATAATACTTTAGGTTATACAGCATGGTTATGTATCATTAATACCCAATAGATAGTTAGATGTGTGTTTTCCACCTTACTTCCTGTTCCTTGTCTGGTTGTGGGCATAGGGCAGATTCACCCAATTAACTCTCTATCCGATATTAGATTGTATATAGCCAATATAAACTAAGTGATTATAGAAGTAATCACTGTGGTCACCATTTTGTTATAAGAAATAAGGGTTTTATTAAAGAATCTTTTCGTTCAAATACAAAGGAACTATTACAGTTAACTCCATGAGTACCAAGAGAATACATCAGGGTTATATACAAAAAGGATCTAACAACCAATGGGATGTGTGTCATCCGCCTCATCTCCTGTTCCTTGTTTGGTTGTGGGCTTAGGGCGGATACACACAATCGATTGCTTGTTTACTCTAAGTTTTATATAACTTGTATCCATTTAGTACACATAGAAAGGATTGTAGAGTTATTTTTACTTATCTTTCATCAAGGCAAGAAATATAGGATTTACTAGAGGAACAGACGAACTTTTCTAAATAGAACTCACAACTTATTACCTTTTTCAACTACATTTTTCAACAGCAGTTTACTACAACATTATACAACTTACTTATTTCACTAAAATCTTACGAACTCACCAGCTTAATTGCTGATCAACTCTTTCAAATAACTTGTATTCATAGGAGCCTAGTAGACAGGTACTCGAACTGGATTTCAGAAGATGGAGCAGTATAGCTTCAAGTCTTGATTGTTATTTGCTTATGTATTCTATGTTTTGTGAACTCAACCTTTGTAAACACTTTCTTTCTAATGAAATGGTTGTTCATTACTTTGCTTACTATGATACATGTCCTGTGGTACTAAACATTACGTCCTCCACCCCAGAACGTTTCCGCAGTTCCGGTTTTGGGGTGTGACAGATTGGTATCATAGCATTGTTTATAGTGAACTAAGTATATCAACCAATAAAAGATATACAACTATAAATACAATGGGGCTTAAGTGCTCTGGATAATGATATATTGTAAAAGTATAACTGTGACAACCTCAAATTTCCATTCGTACAAACTCTACTGTCAAGCACTTCGAATAAAGGTCAAATACATTTCTGCTGAATTTTAGCCGGTTTAAAGTCCGTTTGAGTATTTTAAAGCTAAGTGCTTCAGGAGATAACTGGAGAGAGGATACCCTAGGGTTTATTGAGCATCAAGAAAGTCCCAAAACTCCAAGAGTTTGGAGTTTACGGCCCAAACATGGTGTTTACGGCCGTAAACCCCAAGGAGTATAAATATGACACTTAGTCATTTTTATCACTTTTCCACCTTCAAGCTCAAGAACACTCCCTTTTCTCTCTCAAGTATCATCCGACTTTTCTTCAAGATCTTCCAAAATGTAAGTGTTTCTTCCCTAGATTCGTTGATATAACACTTAATCTAGTGTTTATACACGACTTCATCCATGAAATCTTGTCTTTTCATAGATCTTCAAGTGTTCTTCAAAACACCAAGAACACCAAGAACACACACTAGTGTTCTTGGACTCTAAACACTCTTTCAAGCTTCATATAAGTAAGTATACTCCTCCTATCTAGTTGTTTGCTTAGTATACTTGTTAAATCATGGAAGAACACCAAGAAAACCTCAAGAACACATGGGTTTACGGTCAAGGGATCTCCTTGAACCGTAAACACCATCAAGTGGTGTTTTTATGCGACAAACACCTTCTAGGGCTTGGATATTGGACTAGAACCTTGCATGCATGAGCTAGAAACCCGAAATCACGAAATGGTTGGAGTAACCATGAGTTTATGGCCATAAACTCATGGGTTTACGACCTTAAAATCCAGGGTTTACGACCATAAACTCCCAAGAGTGGTCCAAGGACCGTAAACTCCAAAGATGAACCATTTCGTGCCTTTGTCCCTTCCTAAGCCTTTGACACAAACCTAGAACACTTCCTTGAGGGGTATAAGGCGTTAAAACTCACAAATACACCAATTACCATGAGTTTACGGCCGTAAACTCATGGGGGAAAATGACCAAAAACCGTAAACTCAAGTATTGGTGCCAAATGAGAAGCAAACTCCAATGTGAGGCCATACTCTCCTTAGATGCAACCCTTTAGCACTCCTAGCACTTGAAACAAAGTGTTTCCATATATTAGAGTGTCTTTACTTAATTAATTAGTTGTTAAATGACTAATTAGATACATTTATGTATCACTACATGTTACATAGGGTCCGTAGAGGGAGAGCGGGCATTATGTGTATAGATCTATACGGGACAGACAATCCCACACCCCGACTGCTAGCTACAGTCCCAACCGATAAGGCCAAGGGGTGACATAATGTTACCTCACTACATATGACACCAAAGGGTCATCAGTTATTCAGCCGTCGATCAAAATGGTTACATACGCGTTCACATTCAAACCTTTAATTAACTAACTAAGAATTAAAGGGAATCTAGACTCCCTGAGGTGTATTTTCCATTTAATACTACCTGGAGTCTGTGTTTTACTACTTTAGACTCCCGAGGTGTATTATACATTTAATACTACTTGGAGTCTATATTTTATTACTATATAACCAGCAGTGTCACTGCTGAGGTAGAAGATTATTTTCCCTATTACATTTACTTTGTGATCTTCTCACATATTCCATTAATGTATAGACTATATTTAGTTAATGATAGTCACACTTTGGGAAATACACATTCATAGAAGATACAAACATACATAACATTTGAGGCCTTGGTAGAAGGCTACGTTTAGTAGGGAAGACCATAATGCTAACCTTATGATTCCTTAATGTATACATCAAAGGATACATACATATCAATAGGATCCGACAGGTGATAGGATGTGTGTTTTCCGCTTCATTTCCAGTTCCTTGTTTGGTTGTGGGCTTGGAGCAGATTCATCCAGTCTATTATCTATTCGATTCTAGATATATATGTCCAGTATACATTGATTCATCATAAGGGTACCAGGTATGGGTCAAATCTTAGGACACAGAGTCAATGCACAACTTTCTAGTAGAAAACATACTTTCAAAATCAGAATGTTTGGTATACAAAACTAGAAACTTACTAGTTAAGAGTTTAATCCATTTTATTAAACCAGTATAACCTCAAAGGACCTTAGGTGATTGACTCTATAATACTTTAGGTTATACAGCATGGTTATGTATCATTAATACCCAATAGATAGTTAGATGTGTGTTTTCCGCCTTACTTCCTGTTCCTTGTCTGGTTGTGGGCATAGGGCAGATTCACCCAATTAACTCTCTATCCGATATTAGATTGTATATAGCCAATATAAACTAAGTGATTATAGAAGTAATCACTGTGGTCACCATTTTGTTATAAGAAATAAGGGTTTTATTAAAGAATCTTTTCGTTCAAATACAAAGGAACTATTACAGTTAACTCCATGAGTACCAAGAGAATACATCAGGGTTATATACAAAAAGGATCTAACAACCAATGGGATGTGTATCATCCGCCTCATCTCCTGTTCCTTGTTTGGTTGTGGGCTTAGGGCGGATACACACAATCGATTGCTTGTTTACTCTTAGTTTTATATAACTTGTATCCATTTAGTACACATAGAAAGGATTGTAGAGTTATTTTTACTTATCTTTCATCAAGGCAACAAATATAGGATTTACTAGAGGAACAGACGAACTTTTCTAAATAGAACTCACAACTTATTACCTTTTTCAACTACATTTTTCAACAGCAGTTTACTACAACATTATACAACTTACTTATTTCACTAAAATCTTACGAACTCACCAGCTTAATTGCTGATCAACTCTTTCAAATAACTTGTATTCATAGGAGCCTAGTAGACAGGTACTCGAACTGGATTTCAGAAGATGGAGCAGTATAGCTTCAAGTCTTGATTGTTATTTGCTTATGTATTCTATGTTTTGTGAACTCAACCTTTGTAAACACTTTCTTTCTAATGAAATGGTTGTTCATTACTTTGCTTACTATGATACATGTCCTGTGGTACTAAACATTACGTCCTCCACCCCAGAACGTTTCCGCAGTTCCGGTTTTGGGGTGTGACAAATTGGTATCATATCATTGTTTATAGTGAACTAAGTATATCAACCAATAAAAGATATACAACTATAAATACAATGGGGCTTAAGTGCTCTGGATAATGATATATTGTAAAAGTATAACTGTGACAACCTCAAATTTCCATTCGTACAAACTCTACTGTCAAGCACTTCGAATAAAGGTCAAATACATTTCTGCTGAATTTTAGCCGGTTTAAAGTCCGTTTGAGTATTTTAAAGCTAAGTGCTTCAGGAGATAACTGGAGAGAGGATACCCTAGGGTTTATTGAGCATCAAGAAAGTCCCAAAACTCCAAGAGTTTGGAGTTTACGGCCCAAACATGGTGTTTACGGCCGTAAACCCCAAGGAGTATAAATATGACACTTAGTCATTTTTATCACTTTTCCACCTTCAAGCTCAAGAACACTCCCTTTTCTCTCTCAAGTATCATCCGACTTTTCTTCAAGATCTTCCAAAATGTAAGTGTTTCTTCCCTAGATTCGTTGATATAAAACTTAATCTAGTGTTTATACACGACTTCATCCATGAAATCTTGTCTTTTTCATAGATCTTCAAGTGTTCTTCAAAACACCAAGAACACCAAGAACACACACTAGTGTTCTTGGACTCTAAACACTCTTCCAAGCTTCATATAAGTAAGTATACTCCTCCTATCTAGTTGTTTGCTTAGTATACATGTTAAATCATGGAAGAACACCAAGAAAACCTCAAGAACACATGGGTTTACGGTCAAGGGATCTCCTTGAACCGTAAACACCATCAAGTGGTGTTTTTATGCCACAAACACCTTCTAGGGCTTGGATATTGGACTAGAACCTTGCATGCATGAGCTAGAAACCCGAAATCACGAAATGGTTGGAGTAACCATGAGTTTATGGCCATAAACTCATGGGTTTACGACCTTAAAATCCAGGGTTTACGACCATAAACTCCTAAGAGTGGTCCAAGGACCGTAAACTCCAAAGATGAACCATTTCGTGCCTTTGTCCCTTCCTAAGCCTTTGACACAAACCTAGAACACTTCCTTGAGGGGTATAAGGCCTTAAAACTCACAAATACACCAATTACCATGAGTTTACGGCCGTAAACTCATGGGGGAAAATGACCAAAAACCGTAAACTCAAGTATTGGTGCCAAATGAGAAGCAAACTCCAATGTGAGGCCATACTCTCCTTAGATGCAACCCTTTAGCACTCCTAGCACTTGAAACAAAGTGTTTCCATATATTAGAGTGTCTTTACTTAATTAATTAGTTGTTAAATGACTAATTAGATACATTTATGTATCACTACATGTTACATAGGGTCCGTGTGTGTGTTCAAGTCCTCACTTGACACCTAGCACCCTACCAGGCACTTCCATCCAAACCACTCACTGCAGGTGAGTTCATACTCCTTAATTAACCCTTTAAATGTTATTAAATACTTTTATGGGGGGGGGGAATACAAGTTGAATCATGATAGTTATCATATCAATCACATGTGATTGATAACTATCATGATATGGATTTACTACACTTTTAGCTGTTTTACCAAGTATACTACTTCAAAATGATTTCTCGAATGTTTTTACACGTTAAACTCTTTACCAAAATTGATTTCTAAAACTACACTTTTTATTTCAAACCCTGTCATATCTATGTTTCAAACAAAGGTTTTCATGTACTTTGAACTATGTTCTAAATAAGGGATTTCTTATACTTTAAACTGTTTGCTTCTAAATCATTTTATAAATTGACATCAAGTCATAATTTCTCATTATTAAACTTTTTAAATGTTTTACAAAACTTCTTTTAAACTTTTATATTATCAATTCCATGCCTCTATATGTATAGTTATATAAGTAATGTTTAAAGGACTTAGGACTGTTAACCCGCCTTACTTCCTGTTCCTTGTTTGGTTGTGGACTTAGGGTATCCCGTTATTTGTCCGAAGGTCATCTAAATATGAGTTATATACTATGTATACATATATAGACATAAAAGTTCTATCAGTCAGTTCAGTACCTTTGGGTAGCAAAGGCATCCTTCCACTTGTTCATATACATATTACCAGTAACTATTATGGGTATAGTTAGGAGATACTATTTCCTATTGCTAGTACAAGGAATCACACAAGAGTCAGTTCATTCATGAGTCTATACAAATATTTTAATACTATAAAAAGAATGTGACATACTATTTCTCGATACGACACTTCATAGGGGTATCACCGTGTAACCAGAGTCTCCTGGAGGGAGAGCGGGCATTATGTGTATAGATCTATACGGGACAGACACTCCCACATCCCGGATGCTAGCTACAGTCCGTGCCGATAAGGCCCAGGGGTGACAAAATGTCACATTATGATATATGACCTAGAGGGTCATCAATTATTCAGCGTCGATCAGTATGGTTACATACGAGTTCACATTCAAACCTTTATTTATCCAATTAAGAATTAAAGGCCATTTTAGACTTTTCGAGGCGTATTGTTCATTCGATACCACCTGGAGTCTACACTTCATTCATTTAGGCTTTACGAGGCGTATTGTTTATTCGATACCACCTGGAGTCTACACTTCATTCATTTAGGCTCTTCGAAGCGTATTGTTCATTCGATACCACATGGAGTCTACACTTCATCCATTTAGGCTTTTCGAGGCGTATTGTTCATTCGATACCACCTGGAGTCTACACTTCATTCATTTAGGTTTTTCGAGGCGTATAGTTCATTCGATACCACCTGGAGTCTACACTTCATTCATTTAGGCTTTACGAGGCGTATTGTTCATTCGATACCACCTGGAGTCTGTGTTTTATTCACTTTATAGCCAGCAGTGTCACTGCTGAGGAAAAATATTATTTTCTCTATCACAGTTATTTTGTGATTTCATCACATACACGTTTATTTTTATCTATATCTAGATAATAATAGTTATACTAGGGTAAAAACCTTCATTTTTACAAAGGTGCAAATCTTCAAAACAGTCGAGTCTTGGTAGAAGACTACTTTTTATACTAGTAGGAAATATGGGATTTTCAAGGGTTTTTGATACTCATACCAAGTTTTCATAAAATAATTACAAATCTTTTCTTTATAGTTTTACTAAGCAACGACACTAAAATACTTATGTTCTCACCAGCTGTAAAGCTGATACTCGTTTTCAAAATAACTTGTATTCTCAGGTCACCAGTAGACAGGTACGATGACCAGGTTTTGAGAAGACGGAGCGGTCAAGACTCGTATTTTATTTTGATTTCTTACTATTATGTCGTATACTATGAAAGAACACACATGTATTAAAATTCTACTATTAATGCAATGGATGATGTTGTTGCTTGTTTACTACTTTACACTGTTGTGATACTGTACATGATGTCCTCCACCCCAGAACGTTTCCGCTGTTCTTGGTTTAGGGGTGTGACAATAACAGTAAGTTATAAAAATATATCTACTTGCTTATACATGTACATACAAGAACAAGTATCACAAGGAGAACAGAAGTAAAAGTATTTAAAGGTTTTGGGGTGTCACATATTCCATTAATGTATAGACTATATTTAGTTAATGATAGTCACACTTTGGGAAATACACATTCATACAAGATACAAACATACATAACATTTGAGGCCTTGGTAGAAGGCTACGTTTAGTAGGGAAGACCATAATGCTAACCTTATGATTCCTTAATGTATACATCAAAGGATACATACATATCAATAGGATCCGACAGGTGATAGGATGTGTGTTTTCCGCTTCATTTCTAGTTCCTTGTTTGGTTGTGGGCTTGGAGCAGATTCATCCAGTCTATTATCTATTCGATTCTAGATATATATGTCCAGTATACATTGATTCATCATAAGGGTACCAGGTATGGGTCAAATCTTAGGACACAAAGTCAATGCACAGCTTTCTAGTACAAAACATACTTTCCAAATCAGAACGTTTGGTATACAAAACTAGAAACTTACCAGTTAAGAGTTTAATCCATTTTATTAAACCTTAGGTGACTGACTCTATAATACTTTAGTTTATACAGCACGGTTATGTATCATTAGTACCCAATAGATAGTTGGATGTGTGTTTTCCAACTTACTTCCTGTTCTTTGTCTGGTTGTGGGCTTAGGGCAGATTCACCCAATTAACTCTCTATCCGATATTAGATTATATATAGCCAGTATAAACTAAGTGATTATAGAAGTAGTCACTGTGGTCACCATTTTCTTATAAGAAATAAGGGTTTTCTTAAAGAATCTTTTCGTTGAAATACAAAGGAACTATTACAGTTAACTCCATGAGTACCAAGACAATACACCAGGGTTATATACAAAAAGGATCTAACAACCAATGGGATGTGTGTCATCCGCCTCATCTCCTGTTCCTTGTTTGGTTGTGGGCTTAGGGCGGATACACACAATCGATTGCTTGTTTACTCTTAGTTTTATATAACTTGTATCCATTTAGTACACATAGAAAGGATTGTTGAGTTATTTTTACTTATCTTTCATGAAGGCGGGAAATATAGGATTTTCTGGAGGAACAGACGAACTTTTCTAAATAGAACTCACAACTTATTACCTTTTTCAACTACATTTTTCAACAGCAGTTTACTACAACATTATACAACTTACTTATTTCACTAAAATCTTATGAACTCACCAGCTTAATTGCTGATCAACTCTTTCAAATAACTTGTATTCTCAGGAGCCTAGTAGACAGGTACTCACACTGGGATTCAAAAGATGGAGCACTATAGCTTCAAGTCTTGATTGTTATTTGCTTATGTATTCTATGTTTTGTGAACACACCCTTTGTAAACACTTTCTTTCTAATGAAATGGTTGTTCATTACTTTGCTTACTATGATACATGTCTTGTGGTACTAAACATGATGTCCTCCACCTCAGAACGTTTCCGTCGTTCCGGTTTTGGGGTGTGACAGATTGGTATCATAGCACTGTTTATAGTGAACTAAGTATATCAGCCAATAAAAGATATACAACTATAAATACAATGGGGCTTAAGTGCTTTGGATAATGGTATATTCTAAGAGTATAACAGTAAGTTATAAAAATATACCTACTTGCTTATACATGTACATACAAGAACAAGTATCACAAGGAGAACAGAACTAAAAGTATTTAAAGGTTGAACACTGTCGTCAAACCTGAACAGTTATGTAATCATAAGCTAGGATCAATATAGCCTGATCAACTATATTCATTCGAATACTAAGTTTGGGAGTGATGTGGTGTTGCAACAGTCTTAAAACTTACCGAATACTAAGTCAAGAGAATACTAGAACAAGTACATTTGAGTTAGAATATTATACGAGTATTCTATGATGCTATAACGCGATAACAAGTTCGAAACATACCAAGTTCATTACATAAGAATACTATGGGAGTATTATGTGACAGTATGGCACGATAACAAGTTTGAAACATACTAAGTACCTTACATTAAAATACTATAGGAGTATTTTAGGCACTATACAAATAACTTATGTGATAACTTAAAAGACCCTTACGGATAGGTCTATAATCTGGCAATGTATACTTCTAAGGTTATATATAATTAAGATTTTATAGACTAAAAATTTGTAATATGGCAATGTATACTTCGAAGGTTATATATAACTTATGTGATAACTTAAAACGTGTTACACGTCAAACAAATAAATAATAATCTGGTTAACTTAATGAGCGAGTGGAAACACTGCTCACATTATGTGGTAGGATTATTTCCTTACATGCAGCTGGTAACAGTTATTCAGGTACTTGATATTAATTCGAGGATAACCATTTCAAATTCATAGAGTTTATCGAGTATAGACTCTTTTATGAATTGTTCCTAGAACCCTGTGAATGTCAAGACCTGATATACTCAAAACTAGAATAACCTTGTCTTTTCAGGTTTCGGCTTGTGTCCATTGCTTTAGACTTATTCCATCTCATCCTTGTGTTCTTTAATCAAGGATGCCTCCTCGCAGATTGAACAGACACACTACTCCGATAACTCCAACTCAACCGCCACAGTTCGATCTAGCTGCTTTTCTGACAGCGGTGACGGCGGCAACGACAGCCGCCCTAACCCAAATTCGCGCAAGTGATATCGGTGGGTTTGGTAGCAGTGCTCACCTAAACAACCATGAAGATACCCACGAGTACCCGCGGGGATTTACGTATAAAGACTTCATGAGCTGCAAACCGAGTTCCTTCGACGGAAATGCCGGAGTCATCGCTCTGATACAATGGTTCGAAAGAACAGAGTAGATTTTCGAGATCTGTTCGTGCCCCGAGGGGAGCAAGGTGAAGTTTGGTGCCTGCACCTTCTTCGGAAGAGCCTTAACGTGGTGGAATGGCCATGTTAAGTCACTGACTTTAACAGTGGCAAATTCTATGGGCTAGGAAAACTTGAAGGAAATGATGATGAGTGAGTACTACTCAAGGGGCGAAATACAAAAGCTGGAACAAGAGCTATGGGAGCTCAGAATGGTTGGCTTAGACATAGTGGCCTACACTGACAGGTTTAGCGACCTGGCAGCACTATGCTCCGGGATGGTTACCTCGGAGAGCAAGAAGATAGAAAGGTACATCCGGGGTCTGACTGCCCCGACCCGAGGAAACGTGTTGTCTTCTAATCCAGCCACATTCGATAGTGCAAAGCACCTGGCCCAGCGACTCATCGACTATGAAGTCCACCCTGGCGTAGAGGTCCCAGCCTCCGAGCCATCGAGGGAATGGGACTACGGACAGAAATCGGGGAACAAGAGGAAGGAGGAGCGAGCGAGTACTATGTACGCCGCCACAACACCTGCTACTCCAGCACCTGCCAGTCGATATGCTGGAACCCTTCCGATGTGTAGGAAGTGCAGATATCACCACACCGAAGTATGTCGGAAAATGCGGTGTCTGAACTGCCACAGAAAAGGACACACAGTCCGTTTCTGCAGGGCATCGGCTCGACCGATCTCCCAAGTCCCCGGAGTTGAAGAAAACCAAGCCTGCTATGGCTGTGGCGAAGCTGGGCACTACCAGGAGGACTTCCCGATAACAAAGAACTCAGGAGCGGATGGACGGATTCTGATGATCACCGCAGGGGAATCGACCTCGGAGTCGCCTTCGAGCAGCGGTACGTTTTCGACCTAGTAATTGCGTTAGAAATAATTTATATTTATATAAGATTAAAACTTGGGGATAACACCTAAAAGTAATTATAATAACTCACTTTTTGAAACAAGTCACAGTATTCAAGAGAACTAAAGGATCCGTTTAGAGAAGCTATGATGGCTGAACATATACATCAGGGTTGTGCATAACTAAGATTATGCCGATTTGGAGTGAGTGATTCCGCCTTAATTCATGTTCCTTGTTTGGTTATGGATTTGAGGCAGGGTTACTCAGTCGACCGTCCAATTCAGCTTAATTATTCATAACTTGTATGTTTCTGGCAATCGTAGGGGTACCAAGGAGGATCGTAGTTTAAAGTATCAATACTAGTTAACAAATCACTTTCGCGGTATGTACGCGCACGTCGCGGTACGATACGTAGAAGTGGTAACATCAAGAGGAAAACAGAAAGGGAGAACAATACAACGAGAAACATTACTTACTACACACTATATACTAAGAGAACATGCTACCTACTAGACAAAGAGTACGCTATCGAACACACTAAGAGTACATTTTTCGAGCATGCTAGGGATACATCATCGTATAACATACTTTCCTTTCATAATTAGCCAAACTCTATTCAGCAAAGAGTCCGTTACTATCACGCGCCATGAATTGGCGTGGTCCTCATCATACTAAGTTCATCTGTTTCTATCACCTCGATCGTTGAGTTCTCGAAACTTCCGTCATTCGTATCGACAGTCCGACCTAAACCTCAGTTTGTCTTTCGCATTCTAAACCCCGAAGTACTCGTGCGAAGAGTACTTTGTCCTCCAAAGCCTTGTCGTCATTTGTCCGCATACATACATGAATTACCACTCGTCCAGCAAACCAAGTTCGAGCACAGAGGCTAAGGATATATACGTCTCACCTATCATTAACCAGTGGATACGTGAGGGTGGTATATGATTATGATTACGCAGATTTAGTATGTGTGTTTCCGCCCTATCTCCTGTTCCTTGTTTGGTTGTAGACCTGGGGTAGAGTCGCACATCCGACCGTCTTACTAATCCTAATTATATACGACCTGTATACACGAAGTAATGATAGAAAGACCAAGTACGAATCTTATCATGAACACCAGGGAAAAGTTGTCAGGTCTACGAGTGGGTATTCGGCACATCAAGGGAACGCAACTTCAGTAGTACTACGAAGAAAGCAAATTTCAGGACGAAATTCCCTCTAACGGGGGGATGATGTGACAACCTGAAATTTTTTTTCTTTTAAAGCCCAGTCAGTCAACCCAATAGAATGTCAGACTCATTGGTAATGAGTTCTAGCCTGGTTAAAGGTCATTCTAAGGAGTTTAAGCCCAGTACACTTAAGGAATAACTGTTAGAATGTACCTACTAGAGACACTGTACAACAAATCAAGCTTTAACCCCATTGCATGGAGTTCACGGCGACCAGACCAATGAGTTTACGGCCGTAAACTAATGTGGCCGTAAACTCAAGGCTACATATGTGGTCCTTGGTCATTTTCAGCCATTTCTCACCTTCCAACCTCAAGAACACTCTAATTCTCTCTCAACTATCATCCCGATCTTCATCCTAGATCTTCAAGGAGTTCACGGGACAGACACTCCCACACCCCGACTGCTAGCTACAGTCCCAACCGATAAGGCCAAGGGGTGACAGAATGGTACCTCACTACATATGACACCAGAGGGTCGTCAGTTATTCAGTCGTCGATCAACATGGTTACATACGAGTTCACATTCAAACCTTTAATTAACTAACTAAGAATTAAAGGCAATCTAGACTCCCCGAGGTGTATTGTCCATTTAATACTACCTGGAGTCTGTGTTTTACTACTTTAGACTCCCGAGGTGTATTATACATTTAATACTACCTGGAGTCTATATTTTATTACTATATAACCAGCTGTGTCACTGCTGAGGTAGAACATTATTTTCCCTATTACATTTACTTTGTCATCTTCTCACATATTCCATTAATGTATAGACTACATTTAGTTAATGATAGTCACACTTTGGGAAATACACATTCATACAAGATACAAACATACATAACATTTGAGGCCTTGGTAGAAGGCTACGTTTAGTAGGGAAGACCATAATGCTAACCTTATGATTCCTTAATGTATACATCAAAGGATACATACATATCAATAGGATCCGACAGGTGATAGGATGTATGTTATCCGCTTCATTTCCTGTTCCTTGTTTGGTTGTGGGCTTGGAGCAGATTCATCCAGTCTATTATCTATTCGATTCTAGATATATATGTCCAGTATACATTGAGTCATCATAAGGGTACCAGGTATGGGTCAAATCCTAGGACACAGAGTCAATGCACAACTTTCTAGTACAAAACATACTTTCCAAATCAGAACGTTTGGTATACAAAACTAGAAACTTACCAGTTAAGAGTTTAATCCTTTTTATTAAACAAGTATAACCTCAAAGGACCTTAGGTGACTGACTCTATAATACTTTAGTTTATACAGCATGGTTATGTATCATTAATACCCAATAGATAGTTGGATGTGTGTTTTCCGCCTTACTTCCTATTCCTTGTCTGGCTGTGGGCTTAGGGCAGATTCACCTAATTAACTCTCTATCCGATATGAGATTGTATATAGCCAGTATAAACTAAGTGATTATAGAAGTAATCACTGTGGTCACCATTTTGTTATAAGAAATAATGGTTTTCTTAAAGAATGTTTTCGTTCAAATACAAAGGAACTATTACAGTTAACTCCATGAGTACCAAGAGAATACACCAGGGTTATATACAAAAAGGATCTAACAACCAATGGGATGTGTGTCATCCGCCTCATCTCCTATTCCTTGTTTGATTGTGGGCTTAGGGCGGATACACACAATCGATTGCTTGTTTAGTCTTAGTTTTATATAACTTGTATCCATTTAGTACACATAGAAAGCATTGTAGAGTTAGTTTTACTTATCTTTCATCAAGGTAGGAAATATAGGATTTCCTGGAGGAACATGCAAACTTTTCTAAATAGAACTCACAACTTATTACCTTTTTCAACTACATTTTTCAACAACAGTTTACTACAACATTATACAACTTACTTATTTCACTAAAATCTTATGAACTCACCAGCTTAATTGCTGATCAACTCTTTCAAATAACTTGTATTCTCAGGAGCCTAGTAGACAGGTACTCGCATTGGGATTCAGAAGATGGAGCAGTATAGCTTCAAGTCTTGATTGTTATTTGCTTATGTATTCTATGTTTTGTGAACACACCCTTTGTAAACACTTTCTTTCTAATAAAATGGTTGTTCATTACTTTGCTTACTATGATACATGTCGTGTGGTACTAAACATGACGTCCTCCACCCCAGAACGTTTCCGCCGTTCCGGTTTTGGGGTGTGACAAGTTCCCTCCACACCACATGCTCCAGCCTCATCCACCCCAAGTGCCCCTAGGTTGTATTCCCGAAATCTCCCGAAATGCAACAAGTGCAATCTCCATCACAATGATGAATGCAAGGAGATGCAATGTGCCAGTTGCAACAGAAAGGGTCACACGGCAAAATACTGCAGGACCTATCCTCCCCAGAACCAGCAACAAGGAAACAACAACAACAACCGCAACAACAACAACACCAGCAACAACAAAGGCAACAACGCTGGGGCTGGCCACACCTGTTATGGATGTGGAAGGACTGGGCATTTCTGTCAAAACTGCCCCAATATCAACAACCAAGGGAATGGAAGAGCAGGGAGAGTGCTGGCCATGGGTCAAGGAGAAGCGGTTCAGGATCCCGCTGTTGTCACTAGTACGTTTCTCCTTAACCACACATATGCATGCATCCTTTTTGATATCGGGGCAGAACGAAGTTTCGTGAGTAATAAATTCAAACATTTGCTAAAACAACAACCCCAGAAGCTTAATGAAGCCTTTACGGTGGAAATGGCTAATGGAAAAACAGAATCAACTGGGGAAATCTACGTAGGATGTACCCTAACCTTAAATCATCACGTATTTCAAATAAACTTGATGTCTGTAACCATTAGGAGTTTTGATGTGATTATCAGCATGGATTGGTTGAGCCCCCATCATGCCGAAGTTATGTGTTGCGAAAAGGCCGTTCACCTTCATCTCCCTAACCACGAAACCCTAATTATATATGGAGACAAACCCAGTTCGAACCTTCGTCTCATCTCGTGCATAAAGGCACAAAAGTATCTACAAAAGAAGGACTTGGCGTTTCTGGCTCACATAGTGGATAAGTCCAAGGAAGAGGTCAATATTCGAGACATCCCAGTGGCTTGCGACTTCCTGGATGACTTTCCTTAAGATCTTCCTGGGATACCCCCAGAAAGACAAGTCGAGTTCTGATTTGACCTTGTGCCACGAGCTACACCCATTGCCAAATCACCGTATAGGTTGGCTCCTACGGAGATGCAAGAACTGTCAAGCCAACTCAGCGAGCTCTCGAGCAAAGCATTCATCCGACCAAGCTTCTCACCCTGGGGAGCTCCGGTCCTTTTTGTTAAAAAGAAGGAAGGATCCTTTTGAATGTGTATCGATAATAGAGAACTGAATAAGCTCACTATAAAAAATTGCTACCCACTTCCGCAAATCGACGATCTATTCGACCAGCTTCAAGGAGCGAACTATTTCTCTAAGATAGATCTGCGATCCGGCTACCACCAACTCAAGGTCCGGGAAGAGGATATCCCCAAGACTGCTTTCCGAACTCGCTATGGACATTATGAATTTGTTGTAATGCCCTTCGGTCTAACGAATGCCCCTGCCGTATTCATGGACCTGATGAATCGAGTCTGCCGACCATTCCTCGACAACTTTTTCAATGTTTTCATCGACGATATCCTGGTCTATTCTCGAAGCGAAGAGGAGCATAGTCGACATCTCCGACAAATTTCGGAAACCCTACGAACCGAAAAGTTATACGCAAAACTCTCTAAGAGTGAGTTCTGTCTCCGTAACGTAAACTTTTTAGGTCATCTTGTCAGCCGAGAAGGGATACATGTGGACCCTTCTAAGATTAAAGCCATTGAAGGATGGGCAGTTCCAACAACACCCACATAAATTCGTCAATTTCTGGGTCTCGCAGGCTATTACAGAAGATTAATTCAGAACTTCTTCAAAACAGCCAAGCCACTTACCATGCTTACACAAAAGGGCATACCATTTGGATGGACAGAAAAGCAGGAGGTTGCCTTCCGAACTCTGAAACGAGCTCTCTGTAGTGCACCAGTACTATAATTACCAGACGGAACTGAGGACTTCGTAGTTTACTGCAATGCTTCGAATCAGGGTCTAGGCTGTGTACTCTTGCAGCGTGGGAAGGTGATAGCTTATGCATCCTGGCAACTAAAGACACTTGAGGTGAATTATACCACCCATGATCTTGAATTGGGAGCTGTGGTCTTGGCTTTGAAGATTTAGAGGCACTACCTTTATGGTATGAAGTGCACCATTTTCACTGACCACAAGAGCCTCCAACATATTTTAAATCAAAAAGAGTTAAACATGAGGCAATGAAGATGGGTTGAGCTGCTAAACGATTATGAGTGCGAAATCAAGTACCACCCAGGCAAGGCTAACGTGGTAGCTGATTCCTTGAGTCGGAAAGAATACTCAAATCGTCGTGTGAAAACTCTTTCAATAACCATTCAATCCACCTGTTCTCGCAAATCAAAGAAGCCCAGTCTGATGCCATGAAAATAGAAAACAGGATCAGTGAAGCGTTACGTGGAATGGAAAAGAACTTCGAAGTCAAGGGGGAAGGAACATATTATTTCATGAACCGAATTTGGGTCCCTAAACTTGGGGGATTCAGAGAAGTAGTTATGAATGAGGCTCATAAGACACGATTCTCCATCCATCCGGGTTCAGATAAGATGTACCTGGATATCAAGCAATATTATTGGTGGCTTAACATGAAGGCAAAGATTGCCACTTACGTTAGTAAGTGCCACACTTGTGTTAAAGTGAAGGTAGAGTACCAAAAGTCCTCGGGGTTATTACAACAGCCAGTAATACCTGAGTGGAAATGGGAAAGGATTACCATGGACTTTGTAACCAAATTACCCAAGACAACTGATGGATTGGAAGCCATATGGGTAATAGTCGATAGGTTGACAAAATCCGCCCATTTCCTGCCAATAAAAGAATCATACAAGATAGAACGATTGACGAGGATCTGCATCAAGGAAATTGTGAGACTCCATGGGGTACCAATATCTATCATCTCAGATCGAGATAGTAGATTCACTTCATGCTTTTGGCAAACACTTCAAAAGGCCATGGGAACACAACTCGACATGAGCACTGCTTACCACCCACAAATGGATGGTCAAAGTGAGCGAACCATTCAAACGCTTGAGGATATGTTTCGAGCATGTGTGATAGACTTCGGAAGGTCGTGGGATACCCACTTACCTTTAATTGAGTTTTCGTACAACAACAGTTATCACACAAGCATCAAAGTTGCTCCTTTCGAAGCATTATATGGTCGTAAATGTAGATCACCGTTGTGTTGGGCTGAGGTAGGTGACACTCAGCTAGCAAGAGGATAGACACCAAACAATGCGTTAGCAGGACCAGAAATCATACGCGGAACGACAGAGAAGATAGTTCAAATCAGAGCTCGACTTCAAGCATCACCAGACCAACAGAAGAGCTACGCTGATAAACGACGATAGCCCTTGGAATTTCAAGTCGGGGATCGGGTGTTGTTAAAAGTCTCTCCTTAGAAAGGGATGATTTGTTTCGGGAAGCAGAGAAAACTAAACCCACGGTACATTGGACCATTCGAGATTCTTGCCCGAATCGGTCCAGTGGCTTATAGGTTGCAGCTACCTGTCGAGCTCAGCAGTGTACATCCCGTTTTCCATGTTTCCAAATTGAAGAAGTGCTTATCCGACGAAACTCTTGTCATCCCACTGGAAGAAATCGAAAACAACGAGAATCTCATGTTCATCGAGGATGCAGTTGAAATCATGGACATGGAAGTGAAGCGTACTAAGTAAATTCGCATTCCGATTGTGAAAGTTCGGTGGAACGCGAAACATGGACCGGAATTCACATGGGAACGCGAAGACCATATGAAGCAAAAGTACCCTCACCTATTCTTGCATTCTCGAATCTAGCTTCGAAAAGAATTTCGGGACGAAATTCCCTCTAACGGGGGGATGAGGTCACAACTAAGAATTCTAATGCTTCTGTAAACATTAACAATGATAACATTCGAAACTAAAGCTTGAAAGTATGCATGATGATTATTCAATGACACCAAAATTTCATCAAACACTCTATGCAAACACTTCAAATAGTCAATAAAAGATTGGAAACCCTAAAAATCTCGGTTTAAGTCCATTATGGACTAGGATTTCCTTATTGGGCCTAATGGACCAATAAACTTCCAATTTGACTATTTTGGGCTTAGGACCCTTAAATGGGCCCTAATTGGACCCACTCTCATGAAACTTAACATTTTGGACCATAATGAATCCAAAATGAATTGGTTTACGTTAATGGGCCTTCTTGGGCCATAATTAATTCAATTAGCTTTCATGGACCTTAAATCCATTCTTTTATACAAAATTGGGCCGTGAACACCCCTAAAAGCCCAATGGGCCGAAAAATAGTTATTTAGCCTCATCATTTGGAGCAAGACTTAGAATGGGCCCAAGATGATTCCTTTCCTCTTCCTTAGCCCATTTCGGCCCAACAACAACAACAAAAAAAAATTGAAAAACGAATTGGATACAAGAGAGTTGACTAGGAGATGCCACCTTAATAAAATCCATCATGTATCCATGAAATTATTCCCATACCTCGATGAAATTCATTTCACATCTCTCTTTCCCTCTCTCTTTTTCTTCCTCTCGGCCGAGAACCACCCAAACACACACACATCTTCAAACATTCATCTCAAACACTCTCAAACACATCCTTTTCTCCATCCAAATTTTCGAGATTTTGGAACATTTCAAGGAGGTTCTTCCATAAAAATCATCATCTTTAGTAAGTTGTTGTTTAGAACCATGACCTAGCTTCTTTATTTCATCAAAACCTCTTCCTAACTCATACAATTTTCGTGATCTACTCCTTAGAAGCTTCTTAAATTCGAAATCAACTCTAGGAGGCTTGCTAGGACCAAAAATCTTCTTCACATCTTCTTCAAAACCGAAGCAACTAAGCAAGGTGAGTTCATACCCCTTTGTTTTTTGTTTCTACTTGATTTATGGGGGAGAATACAAGTAAAATGTGTAGGTCCATGTGTTTTTGGTATGATATGTGTGATTTCTTGAATTTATTTGATGATTATGTGTTAGAAACTTGATCTATTCGAGATTCTTAACCTTGTTAAGGAAATATGCGACCTAAGATATCTTATACCTATTATAATCAAGGCAAAAGTGTTATACAAGTTCAAACTAAGTAAAACAAAACACAAATTCTATTTATGAACCATTTTTGACAAATAAGCAAAAGATGGAGGAAATGATGTCATTTACGGTTTTTACAAGGGTCAAAAGGGTCAAATCACTTAAAATATGAGTTATTATGAAGATCACGGTTTTTAAAGGACTAAAAGTGTAAATTTTTAGCCTAATGGGCTAAAGTTTGGGCTTTTCGACTTTTAGGCCCAATTTGCGAAAATATAAAACTTAAGGGACTGAAATTGCAAGTTTATCAAAATATGAGTTAAAAACATAAATAAACAAATTTCAGGGGCTGAAAATGTCTTTCTTACCAAATAGGACTAAAAATGCAAAGTTTTTGGGTTTTGGGCTAAAATTGTAAAAATTTCGAAAATTGGGGCTACAAGTGTAAATATTTTTAATTAAAGGGCTGAAGCTGTCCAAAACCTTATTTTGGGCTGAAATCATGATTTAAATGAGTGTTTGGGCCGAAAATGTCAAGAAACATAATCTAAGGACCTAAAATGTCGTTTTTCATAAAAAGGGGTAAAAATTTGTCATTTTTACTAGAAAAGGGACTGAATTGGTCAAGCAATTATTTATGGGTCAATTATGTTAATATTAAAATAATTGGGTCAAAAATACATAATTTTTAATAACTTATGGATTTAAATATATATATATATATATATATATATATATATATATATATATATATATATATATATATATATATATATATATATATATATATAAATATCTTTATAAAACAATTTGGCGAATGTGGTGGCTTTTCTATTAAACAATTCGTGTAAAACAAACCTTACGACATTAATACTATAAAAAAACAAGTAAACATTATATGGGTTGGGCTTTAATATTTCTAATCATGCTTATTGGGCATTCGTGACCCATTAACATGACTATTGGGCCCAACATAAATAATACATGTTTGTTGGGCCTCAGGTGACCCAATTACATGCCTAATGGACCCTCAATGGCTTTTACATGCTATTGGGCCGTAGTGGCCCATTTGCATTGCTAGTAAGGTCCTAATCAATCATATGTGTGATGGGCTAACGTGTCCCTCACATACTCGACAGCCTTTAATAACATGCGTGATTAGTGGACCCCCGTAGTCCTCCTCTCTTCGTCTGTTGGGCTTACCTCTTATTCAAGTAAACATAAATTAGGTCGTTAAACAAGGTTATTCAATTTCATTTGGATTTAGTGAGTAATAACGGGCGACACCAAAAAGTGTCGGTCGTAGTCTGTAGTTATAATCAAAGTCTCCTGGAGGGAGAGCGAGAGTTTGTGTATAGATCTATACGGGGGTGACTCCCCCACACCAAAGCTGTTCGCTACAGTTAGACTCGGCCAGTCTAGGGTGACAAAATCTTAAATTCAATACCGGCTTTCACTAGAATGCCAAGACAGACGAAATAGTCATTATTATGCATGGTTATAACGACTCACATAAAGATCCAAATACCATCTAAGTAATCATGGGAAATCATATTTATTCACTGGGACGATACAATAATACAAAACGATCATACTATTTATATCGGAAAACATCGGGTTTTCCGGGGGAACGACATTATTCACTTTCACTTTCGATAACTATAATGCAAGAATTCATACTACTTTTACACATTTGAAATCATTCGCGTACATACTTATGGATCATCACACCTATTTCGTAAACAATTGTCTTGTCACACCCCGTTAAAGCGGAAATACGAAGTGCAACAGTTTAAGGTCTCATCACAAAGGTAAATAGGAGTACCAACCATAAACATTAAGCGTTATAAGTTTACATCGCGTACAACACAAATACATAGTTTAATACATAACAATAGTAACAACTAAAATTATGATGGCGTCTCATTGATTCACTGACCGTTCCCTAAAAAGCATGCAAAAACGAAGGTCAACTATAAAATAGTTGGTGAGTTCACAGGTTTATAATGGTACATTATTTCAAAAATGTAGTTATTCTATAAAAGTTCCAGTTCAGATAACGATGAATGCCATTGCATTCTGTTCACAACCAAGCCTAACGACCGTTCTTGCCCTATTCCATCATGTCCATGGTTCCCATGATGTCAATTCATGGAAATATGCACTCGCGGTTCCGGGCGAGTGGGGGCTGTCGACCCCAAATAGCGCTATCCATAAGACCATCGACTCGAATATGAGTTAATAGGTTGTATCGGTTCTCCGGGGACTTAATCATACAAGTTCATAACACCAAATTCATAGTACAAGTTCATAATACAAGGTTCATACAACAAAGTCCATATCATATAGTTCATAGCACAAGTTCATAAAATAATGTTCATAGAAATTCTAGCATGCTTTCCACCCCAAAACATTAAAAACGTAAAATAGGGGCTTTGAATACTCACAATGGAAAGTTTGTGGCTCGGGCTTTGCGGTTTGATGTTAACGAGTGCGATTCCTACTACCGTCCTACAGAACAAATAGTTTTTAGTGAGATATAATCCACTAAGCTATTTTCTAGGAACTACCTATCCAACTAGTGTTGTCGTAAAAGTGCCCAAAGTGTGTATGATTCATTATTGGTAACATTAGTTCATATTACATTGTGTTAAAATTTTTAGAAACGCATGTAATTAAATTCCCAAAAATTACAAAAATTGGTTATCTGGTTCTAACAAAGGGAATTGGTGTCAAGAATTTTTGTAAACATTTTTTAAGGTTATTTGATATTATTTGTAAATTAAAGCCCAAATAATGGATAAATTTCAAAATAAATGGTAAACAGTTTCTAAAATTATCAATTTAATTTTTACAGGCTCCCATAATGTTCCTAAGGTTGAGAAAAATATTGGTTAGGGTCTTTGAGTCGAATGACCAAAATTTGTAAATTCATGCTCTAATTTAATGAAAAATATGTATAAAATACCAAACAGTGTCAAAATTGTCTGAAAAGTTACATGTCTTTCTTATTCTTTGAATACATTACTACTGCAAATTTTCAGATTTTTATCTCTTCTGGAAACAATTATTTTGAATTTATAGCCATTAAATCATTATTTTTATAGAAAAATAAGGAATTCGTTCTAGCTCTTAGGATTTTACAGATCATCACTTGTATGCATGAACCTTCATAAAACAATTTTATTCGAAATATGTTTAGAAGAATAATAGGGTATTCAACCGCAACAAGTTAAGCAATGTAGCACAATACAGTGCATGAGTTCTAGATGTAGCTGAAAGTTTACAAATATTTATAGAACATTCTGTGGGGTTTTAACCCATAACTTGATTGATGTGTTAAGTTTGTAAAATATTTTTCCCCAGATTTAATTTGGGTTGTAAGACCCTTGATCGTGTAAATCAAAACTAATGCTCATAGAAAGAGTGTTGTTTGCGCAATTATTTTGTAAAAATTGTCAAAAATCCGATTTTTAATATTTTACAGAAAGCCCAACTGGGTTCGAAAGATAGCTCATGGAACTATCCCTCACAAAAAGAATATCGTGATTTGGTTTAGTAATGAGTGAGTTGTGGCCGTTCAAATCTGAACAAAATATTCTGATAGAATGCATGTCATCCTAGGTTGCTTTGAGTGCCCTCTTAGGGGCACTTTGACAAAGAAAACATGCATACTTCTATTATGGTCAAAGATAAATATCAATAAACTAAAGTTTACAGAAGAAAAATAAAATTTTAGGTTCATTCATCCAAGTCATAGATTTAGGGTTATTCCAATGCCCCAAAGTGGGTGTTTCATTCATGTGATAGAGAACTCCTTGGAACCACCAAATCTTACACTAGGATTGCACCACAAATCCGATTTCTAGCACATGCATGGAGTTAATGAGCATCTAAGATGTTCTAGAAATGGTTTAAATACTTTTTCTCATGTAAGAACACAAAATAAATGAAGAAGAAGATGTAAAACTCGATTTTTGAAATCATATTAACATATGTGCATCTTTTCACTCTTTGCATGGGTTTGATCCTGGATTTTCACCATCTCAAACACATGTATTGTGTTATGGTGAGAATCTACAAACACCAAGAGGAAAAACAAGGATTTCTATCCATATAAGGGCATAGAATCCGAAAAGTAAAGAAGAACTATGAAGAAGAGGAAGTAAAATCATAAAGCTATGATAAAGGATTGTGTTGTTTACCTTGATTTTGATCTTAAGAGATTCAACAACACTTCTTGACCTTCAAAAATCCGAAATTAGGACAGAGAATGGAGGATTTTCTTATGTGTAGGAGTGGTCTTGGAAGTGGGAAAGTCTTCTTGGAGAAGGAGTGTGAGATGGAGTGTGTAGGTTGTTCAAATGAGGTGTAATGATGAGTTTTAAGGCATTGGGGAGAGGGAAAAGCCTAATGGTCGAAATTTTAAGAGAGAGATGGTATTTTTATTGATATTTGATTAAATAATAAAAGCCTCCCTTGAATTTTTATAAATCTAGATTTTATATTTCATAAAAACTCAAACATTATCATAATCTCCTAAGGTTTTAATTATTGGGTTTTATTGAAATATTTACAGTTGGTAATAACTTATATACTTATATTTGTTGAATTAATTTAGAAAATGATAATCTATTATTTAATTTTTATAAAAATCAATTTCTCATATTTCAACAATTGTAACAAGGATTCATAATATGTGGTTGTAAGATTTTGATATCCTTGGATTTTTCTTTTGGTTCACATTTTGAATCACGAATTTTATGAATTTATCATCAACTTTATAGTTGGTTCATATTATGATTTAATTTTGTTCATATTAGCTTAGAATACTTAACCTTGTTAAGCATTAGATTTTTCCAATATGGAAATTTTAGGTTTGCTAACATACCTTGCGTTATGGTCTATCGAACATAGTGTTGTGTTTGGACTTAAGGTTCAAATTTGGCACTTTACCACTCAGTTGGTTCATACAAATATCAATGTGATTGTTCAATACAAGCTAAGATACACTAATTGTTCCGAGGGATCTATTAAGCCGTGAACCTAGTTCAACTTGTAACTCTAGAGCCAAGTTAAGTGCACACAAGGAAATGACGAAATTCTAGATGAGTACTGACGTGAGTTTTGGTGGATGTCACATGTCTTTTAAGAAAATATCGGATTTTCTGGGTTTTACAAACTACACAAAACATTTTCATATCAAACCTGCTTATGAACTCACCAACATTATATATGTTGACCATTTTCAAAATAACTTGTATTCTCAGGTAACAGATAAGCTGAAGAAAATTGCCATGTGTGTTAGGATGTTATGTTTTGTGACTCTCAAACAATTTATGCTATGGATCATGTAATGTAAAGAATGTACTGGATGTGAACAATGACGGTTGTAATGTATTAATGCATGGGGATGTTTATGTTATGTTTCATGTATATTCATTGTGATGATATTTCAATTTAAGTCACACGAGCCCTCGGACGTTTCCGCCGTCTGGTTCGGGGGTGTGACCGTCTTGAACATGTTCTTGGCTTACGGAGTCACACAAGAACGTCTCTCACCTTTTACAAGGCTACAATAATGCTATATATACATAGACCTAATAAGAAAGGCCCATCCCAAAACCCAAACAAGACAACATTAAGCCTAACCTAAATCACATGTGATTTCAGTCCAAACAACACCAAAACATTGTGTTTTCGGTCCTAGACCGAGAACTCTAATAGCTTATGAAAAGAAAAGTATAAACCACAATTTATGACCTAACAAAACAAATACTAGTCCACTCTAACTTTTTGGATTGGCACAAAAACTTGAGAAACGTTTTGAAACAACAAAAGAAAGACCATGTCCTTGAATCACAAGTACCCGAAGAATCGCCTAATGTCCTAAAGGTCGTACATGATTCTTTACTTAAGTATGTGGATCATTAACTTGATTTTTCATACATTATGCTTGCTACCATGATTCCTAATCTTCAGCGGGATATGGAACTCTTCACTGCCTTTGACATGATTGAACATATCAAGCAGATGTTTGGTCTGCAAGACAGGACTGAGAGGTTTGAAACTGTTCGAGCCCTTCATGGATGCAAGATGGAGGAAACTAGGAATGTGTGACACCCCGCTAAATCAGAAACACGAGGTGCAACAATACAAAGGGTGTCATTGCAAAAGTTAAAAGACAAAACCAACCATACTGTAACGCCCGGATCCTGGTATGTAATTTTAAATCAAATTATTCATTTTTCCAAAGGTACTCGACGAGTTGTAGGCCCCAAACTCGTCGAGTAGGAATGAAATTTGGACGCGGGACTTGAAGTCTACTCAGCGAGTTGAGAGCATCAACTCAACGAGTAGGGCTGCCAGAGTGAAACCCTAATTTTCAGGGTTTTGCATTGTGACACCAGTCAAATATAGGTCAAAAATAAATTGTTTAATATGATGAAATGAGAAAAAATTCAATAAACCTAGAGTAGAATAGTCCAAGTGTTGAAAATACTAAAACAGAGTTTCAGAATCGTCAAGTGGCAAGTAGTGTGGAAAATAAAGAGTTGTGAATCAATCAAATTAATAAAAAAACGTTTATTTGACTTATGATCAATGATTCAAATGTGTCTCATATTCATGAAGATTCAATTACAAGTGTTTGAATGTAGAACACACACTAAAACTCTCAAACGGCTCTCTGAAGACTAGTTTAAGCAGCAATTATGCAGAATGAGAAGGAATGATTAGAAAAGAGCAGAAAGAGCAACTTTATAATGGATCCCAAGGGGCCTATTTACAGGCTTTGGAAAAGCCCATGACATGGCTTGACCAATCATGTGTTGACACGTCATCATGACTTAGTCATCAGTTGACACCTTTGCCCTGCTTAACGAAGAATGGATGGAATATTTCAATTCCGTTAGTATTCCGTTAGGGTTCCATCCCAGTTATGAGTCTTCGTAATTCTTGAACCTTCCTGATCAACATTGAAAACGTGATGAGCAACATGAGCATCATGTTGCTCAATTGTCTTCGTAGATGTCATCAACTTCCAGAAGTGTTGTTGATCATGTTGAGTAGTTTCTTGAATGTTCGACTGTGTCTTGAACTTGGGGATGTACCACCAGATGTTCATGATGGACCATGGACGAAATTCATGTTACTTTAAGCATTTGGACGTGCATTCATTGTACATGATGTGCCATGTGTAGTCTTGTTGAGTCATCAATGTGATCATGTTGATCCATTGACTTGAGTTGAGCCACCAAGTATTCCTGTTGAGTCATCAACTCTTGTTGAGCCATAGAGTTGTGGATGAGCCAACAATGTTTCTGATGAGCCATCAATATTCTAGATGATCCATCAATGTCTTGATGCTCCATATATAATCTAGATATGTCATCTGAGATCATGATGATCCAACTAGCTTTCAGCAAGTGCTCCATGTCAACAGTGGGTGCTCCATGTGTACAACAAGTGCTCCAAGTAAACTTCAAGTGCTCCAACATCTGATTCTTCAAACACTTGTTGAATCTTCAATATCTTTTCAACATGAAACGTTCTGATAATGTTTATTAGAAAATGTAAATCAATACTCAACATATTTAAAGTGACAATCACATGAAAATATTTCCAACAATTTCCCCCTATGTGATGGTTACTGAAATAAGGAGTTGTAAAGAGTGTATAAAAGGAAAAATATTGATTTAACATTTTCCCCCTCTGCTTCAATGGAATTTTCTTTTGAAGCAGATACACAAAAAAAACTTTATAATTTATTCAAGAGAATGTGTTTCTCGAACATGAATGATTTTCTTAAAGAAAATTTTGTTGGTTTATGAGCATTCTAACACTGCTAAGTGTACATGCAACCCTAAATACCTTGGATCTATGTTTTCTCTATTATACATACAATTATGAACATCCAAGGTATTATCCTAATCTAGCATACAAAATAATAAATATAACAAGATAGAATACATACCTCGTTGATGTAGAATGTCTTCATGAAGCTTGAGTGCCTAGTGCCCCAAGTGTGACACCTCAAATGGTTCACACAACACCAAATACACTTGGAATAACTTGAGAGAAACTTGAACACTCCTTGAAATCGTCTAGCCCTCACACTCACACATTAGTCCACGATTTCTTGAGCCATGGGATTCTTTTATATGGTGGCTATTAGGGTTACACCATGTAACTCATAACTTTACCCATTCCTTATGCTCCATGGATTTTAACCTCCATGGAGTATCCATGGGTCACCCCATGGACTTAGTCCAACATAAGGAATCTTGGATCACAAGCCCACATATATAAGAATGAATGATTTACACAATCAACCCATATATTTAATTAGTCTCCTTTTGATCACTTAATTAATTCCAAATTAATTCTTGATCAATACTAATTAAATAACCTTATTAATATATTAGAACTTATAATATATTAACCAACCTTAAGTGTTATTTCTCTCATTATAGTCTATCCAAATGCATGATGCCATGCAACCCAAATGGACCATGCCGGGTCGGGTCAAGTCTTACCAATTATAGTTATGGACTTAGACATTAATCCAACAGTCTCCCACTTGGATAAGTCTAAAACTATTATTGCGTATGACTTCAGGAACCGATCAGCAATCGTAGCTCTCAAAAGCTTCTGTCGAACTCTGACCATGTCGATGAACTCTGACCTTTGTCAATGACTTGTCCATTAGATAAGGGATCATATATTCCTCCATTCTAGATATCATATGGATTGAGACATGGATTATCAATCATTCTCTCTGTCCATTTGTTGTTTCCCGATTTCTGATTCATGATGACTGACTGATTGAACAAATCAAATCAGTCCTGGCTTAGCCAAGCACTCACATGTATCATCTTTAAATCATCGAGGGGCCCACAGATATCGCTTTTATCCCGAGGGTAAAAGGAATGGATAAACTTTGACTCATATGGCTTGTTCTACTACTTGTTGAATCATACACAAAGGCACGTTTTATAACATCGAGTTACCAATGCGTTTTCGTGCAATCAATGTAGACCTTTTCCCTTCATAATGCCCCAGGCATTTGGAAAATTTTAGAAAGGATGAATATAGCACATGTAATCGATCCTATATCCGAAGCATATGGGACACGATTCATGATGTCTCACATAAAGACTAAACCAGTCTTTTGCTATAATATTTCCATTTCAATTTGCCAAGTTCTCAAAATTCAGATTATGAAAAGGGATGTCGTAATCATAATCGAATTTTAGAACGCAAATAATGGACCCATATATAGAATTTCCTTATGTTGAGCCATTCCAACATGAAATTCATATATATATCCTTGATTAAATACGATTAAAAACTCAATCTAAGCTTTTAGAATTGAAATGAAGTATAATTTCCTCTCCCTTAATTATAGCAAAACAACTTTTTCAACCCCTGCAACCTCACGAATTGAAACTTTTGTTTTCTATAATTAACATTGCTAACTTGCAACCTTTTTCATAATTATCATGCTCCCACTAACATGATGATTATTAGCATAAGACTTATGCTCCCACTAGCTTTGACATGTACTCAGAAATCAGCTGACTTTCTTACCAAAGTTCAGATTTCTGATACTAGATTGTTTTGATAAAACTTTATCAAAATCATACACCTCTCTTAGATAGCTCACATGTGTGTCTAAACAATTTTAGAACTATGAAAAGGGATGCCGTAATCATAGTCTCAATTGTTTAGACCTTTGCCACTTCTCACAAGTCCATGTTAGTGTGCCGGTAAACCACACACGCTCCACTAACGACTTTGAGAATGCAAATATCACAATTGCTATCTAGCTAAAATCTACTTAGTGAAAGTGTTTCCTCACCATCATTTTCATGAATTGGAGAGAAACCTTATAACACTTAGATTTAATAGTGTATGTGTTCTTATCCATGTGATTTTGTCAAAACCAAAATCACAAGACAAGGTTAGTGACAAATCCTAACTCATATTGATTAAACTTGTGCAATCTTAAATTCTTGCCATTTGGCAGCTCAGGTGCCTGCCATTGCTTCCAAGTAGTTGTGCAACCAATTGAGAACTCTCAGAACTCCTATGCAAAGCCAACTTGAATAGGCACAAAAATTTCAACACGATAGGTTATAAACCTCAAGTCGTGTGCTAGTGAAGGACTTTAGGTTTTATTCTTGATTAAGTCTTGAAACTTTCAAGACCTTTAAGACTCCCACTGTCCTCTTGACATATAAGACTCCCTTGTCAAATATTCAAGAGATAGTGCGGATTCTTTATCAAGACTAACACTTTACACAATTGGCCTAAGTTGGTCTCTGTTTTATCCAAAACATCACAACTTACCAATTTCAAATGTACAAGAGTAGATAACCTTTTACTCTTACATTTGACTAGTGTTAACAAACCCTCTTTAAGATATGTCACTCAAGTTACAATCTTGGAGTATGACTCTAAGAATTGTTTTGGAACGAAGTATGACTCATCTTTTTGATTTAACCATTTCAACAATTCATGACTCCTCTTCTTAGTCATAAGAATGCACTAAGATGACTTTAGAGGACCAATTGTGATATGGTATCTTAATCATTAAGATGATCATAAACATGATACTAAAGTACTCTCCCATCTTTTCAGATTTGAGAAACTTTTATCTTTCTGCCATACTTTGATTCTTCTTATTCGTTCTGTCTCACATTGAAACTTCTCCAATGCTACAGACTTATACTTAAACTTATAAGTATAACCATATTTACTGAACTTAAGTAAATCATGACGAATAGTCTTCTTGATCTTTTGTGGTGGACTTGACCAGTGCACAAGAATGTGTACTCGATCCCTTAGTCCTTTCCTTATTCACATAAGAAATTAGTCTTAATTTTCCAAGCTGAAAGTTCTCATTCATCATACTATACAACTTGCATGATTCCAAGTTTCGGTCCAATTGAACCTTGGGTGATGAGAATCTTTCCTTATTTGGTAATATTAGACACTACCACAACCGAAAGAATCAAATCCATTTTTCCAATATTGCTATCAATGGAATCTTATAAGCAACAACTTTTCACAAATGCCATTGTAAGGATACTTAAAATAAATAAAATCAAAACCTTTTTCTTTTATTTTAAAACTTTGCGGAAAAACTTATCCTTACAATCCATATGAAAACCTTGTTGTTATCTATTCCTAAGCAATATAAATATCATAACTCTTAAGTAATAGCCCAAAATTCTGATCACCGAACCATGCGATTGAAATCCATCTTCGCGATCAGAATCAGCATGTACTTAATAGAGTTAGACAATGGACTTTACCTGAAGTAGAGCCAAACTTATTGACTTTAACATCCTTAGGTAAATTTGGCAGCTTCGTAACCAATGCCCCTTCCTTTGGCAATAGTTACCTATGGACCCTTGATAATGGGACTATCTCAGACTTCGCCTCTCTCTTTACCATTGGGTTAACCGAGTTGACTATGGCCGATCCCTTTCCATTGGGAAGAGAGAGCTTTACTGGATATCCAATGTCATCATTGTCAATATCCATAGCGTTTTAGGAAGTTGATCTTAGCAAATAGATAAGATCATTAAGGGTCTTTTCTTAGTCTGTTTCATAGGATTCCCAAAAGAACTCACTATGTGACTTAGAAAGTAGTTGAGCCACCAACTTTCTCAAGACTTTGACACCCAACTCTCCCGGCTTGTCAATATGTGACTACATCTCCAAGATGTGATCACACCTAGACCTTGCCTTGCCAATAGGGCTTGAGTGACCTTAAACTTTTTAGGAACTTGTGGGTTAGGGAGAATAATTGGAGGAGGTGAAAGAAGTATGATATCCATGGGACATCATCTTCATTTAGGAAAGCTTGTTTCAAGAGATTTGGGAAGATCATAAATGTCTAGACCAGACATCTTTTTGGGAGATATTCAAGATAGTTGATTTAAAGTCCTTAATATGACACCCAATATGAAATATTAAGGCTAGGACCCAACAAACTATTTTATAACTTAGAAGAGGGATGCCGTAATCCAAGCTATAAAATATTTGAAGGTAGGTGAATGACGATTCACCAATTTCCACCATGAAAAACAAAATAATTTATTAGGTTTTAATTGGATTTGAAAGTCCTAGATCTTTGAGATTCATTGAACTGTTCAAAGTCATGTTTCAATCTCGAGTGTGCCCTTCAGGTTTTGTGACTGGGATGCCGAGGATCACAAAACAAGGTGTGAATAACCATGCAAATATACTTGGTACCCTTAATATTTACCCCTTAATCAGTGTGCCGGTTAACCACACACGCTCCACTGATACTATGATAAAAATTAATTTACCCTTTGCCTACCTTGTTAAGTCCAGGTTAGTGTGCCGGTTAACCACACACGCTCCACTAACGACTTAAGCAAAGTGCAAAGTGTAATTTCATGGGTTAGCACCAAATTCACATTTTCCTAAGTAACTAAGATTGGGTATTAATAAGAGTTTAGTTACTTAGTATTTATCATTAATACTTTTAATGAAAGGAGAATTATAGTCCTTGTCCTACCCGTTCGGCTAACGACCCTCCACCAGTCAAGGAAGCGGTGGGTGAGAGTGGACACCCATTAAACTGTCATTTTATAGGCAGTAACCTTATACCCCCCTTATAGACCGGCTTCGTGAATGAGGCCTACTAACGGTAAGACTGACTTTACTCTTATACATATATATATAAATATTATTAACTTATAATATTATAAAGTATAAGGGTTGAATTTTAACTTTTAAAATTCTAAGGGCTAACTTGGAATTAAAGTATTCATAAGTGAAAATTTTTCAAATTCCAAAACTTGAGGGCAAGTTTTTGAAACTATTCAAAACTAATTAATTCCATAACTTATGAGTTTAAAGTAGTTTTAACTAAAAAAAAAAAAAAAAAAAAAATAACAAAAACTCTTCAAGTTCCATAACTTGAGGACAAGTTATGGAAGACTTTAAACTAATTAATAAAAAAAATAACTTTATTTATTGTAACTTATGGAACTAATTAAGGTTACACTTTTTTTTTAATTTAATGAAGAGACTCTTCATTTTGTAACCTTTGCCAACTTTTATGAGTTTTATGATTCTTAAATGTGACTTTTCATATAACTTGAGGACAAGTTACAAAAACACACTTTGGAATCAACTCTTAGATTAAAAAGGATTGAAAACAACTATTTCACACAAATTTTCTATTAATCTAAGAACCTCATAAGAACAAGATAATTCAAATCATCAATCTTCAACAAATTAGCATGAACATACAAACTAATACAAATCTTGAAATTATGACAATTATCTTAGAAATTGGATTAGCATGAACATTACCACATCAAAAACAAGTTTATAATTCCAAAAACATCTTAGGGTAATGTTCCTAGTCCAATTCCAGCCAAAACAATCGAATATATGCATCCAACTCAATTTTTCAGCTACTTTTGCAAGTATAACAAGAAAACAAGCCTAGGCTCTGATACCACTGTTGGGTTATGAGCATTCTAACACTCCTAAGTGTACATGCAACCCTAAATACCTTGGATCTATGTTTTCTCTATTATACATACAATTATGAACATCCAAGGTATTATCCTAATCTAGCATACAAAATAATAAATATAACAAGATAGAATACATACCTCTTTGATGTAGAATGTCTTCATGAAGCTTGAGTGCCTAGTGCCCCAAGTGTGACACCTCAAATGGTTCACACAACACCAAATACACTTGGAATAACTTGAGAGAAACTTGAACACTCCTTGAAATCGTCTAGCCCTCACACTCACACATTAGTCCACGATTTCTTGAGCCATGGGATTCTTTTATATGGTGGCTATTAGGGTTACACCATGTAACTCATAACTTTACCCATTCCTTATGCTCCATGGATTTTAACCTCCATGGAGTATCCATGGGTCACCCCATGGACTTAGTCCAACATAAGGAATCTTGGATCACAAGCCCACATATATAAGAATGAATGATTTACACAATCAACCCATATATTTAATTAGTCTCCTTTTGATCACTTAATTAATTCCAAATTAATTCTTGATCAATACTAATTAAATAACCTTATTAATATATTAGAACTTATAATATATTAACCAACCTTAAGTGTTATTTCTCTCATTATAGTCTATCCAAATGCATGATGCCATGCAACCCAAATGGACCATGCCGGGTCGGGTCAAGTCTTACCAATTATAGTTATGGACTTAGACATTAATCCAACAAATTTAACTGTCAATAAGACAAAAAAATTTGAATTTATTAAAAAAAATGTTCGAATTTGCATGATCTAAACAAAAACTTGTTTTGTCACGATAGGAAAGTAAACTGACAGCTAGGAATAACTTGCAAACTCGTGCTGTGTTTTATTTAGGCCAAAAGTTTGAAGAAAAAAATCAAGTGATGAATAAGAATGAAAAACTTGATCTTTCTTTTTTGACAAATGAAAAAATAAATAAGACTTTGATATATTGCTAAATCATATCAACAAGTGTTATGATAAAACAAAGTTGTTAAGTCTTGACCTTAAAAGACTATAACATATCAAAAAAAAATTATCGCAAATGATAAAAAAATTTAGATATCTTTTAAATATCAATAAACACTAAAACCCTAAAAAAAGATAAAACTTTGAAATTTGAATAGGGATATTGTTTGTTGATGCCTTATTCAAGAGATAGGTATATAAAAAAATAATAAAATAAAAGAAATTGAAAAGAATATGAAAAAAAATCGTGCATGTGTGTGAACCAAAAAAAAATTGTATGAGTTTTTTATCACACTACCACTTGGGTGTAGCTTTTGTGACACCAAAACTGTCACAAAAGCTTCATGCAAGGGTCACGAAAAAAAAATTGTCACAAAAAAATGTGAATTCTACTTTCTTTCACAGCACTTTGCTGGGTGTATGTCTGATTAAGAAAGATCAAGAGAGAAAGGATTGTCAGTTTAAAATACTCTCACAAATGATCTCGAAAGTAGGTCTTGATCAAGAACACTTTATTGAGGATTATTGAATACATACAAATGTCACACAACATTTTTGAAGCCTTGTTTGTTCACAGCAAGGGTTGCTTTGTGTTTGGCTTCAATGATCACTTCCACATAATGTTTTGTGACCAAGAGAAGCTGCATGCGAATGGCTTTGGTGAGAAAGGACACATTGTGCATGTGTGTGTGTACAACGTGATCAAGGCATCAAACAAACAATTTGTTCACTTGTAATTTTGAATATCTCTGTGACATCAGATCCTAACATGGGTCCCAATGCAAGTTCGTCAAACACAAAACGCTCCATGTGAATGTACATGGGTGAGTAAGGATGTGTTTCCAACTTCCAGGTACTGAGCAGAAGATGCGCCATGGAGATGAACGAGAGCATGGACTGAAGACCATCCAAAAACTTGATACTTATCTATCAAGATGTGATGGTCAATAGGTGGATGTTCACATGGTGGGCTTGGCAAATCTGATAATGCGCACAAGATATTTCACCAAGTGATGTTGCTCCAAGGGAGAAAAACAGCACTAGAAAAAAAACGTGATGCTAAGAGATGGAGTAGCAGGTTTACACTAAAAAGAATTAAACATAAGATCATGGTCATGGATTGGATACTCCCCAGGCCTTAGGTATGAAGGATCGATGTTGCCACAAAAATTCAATATGACACACTTGATTATCAGGCTTGGTTCAAGAGTAATGACCCAAAAAAAATTTATGATTTGAGTGCTCATGATGAACAGATGATCCTTGTAGACAAGATGATAGTAGCTCTGTAAAATATCTAGTAACCATGAACCATGAGTAACAGGATCCACCAATGGATCGATCGAGTTGAGGAAGATGGTACACTTGAATTGATCGACGAGCAGTAGAGTGTGCAAGGGGGAATAGATGATGCATAAAGAGTTTGTTGCTCCAAGAAAAAAGGATAAACACGAGATGCACCAAAAAGATTGAATACCCATGAAGTATAGAGGATAGCGCAGTGAAGGTGTTATCGGATAGAATCAATTGCGCCAATGGGGTGGTTGTTGAGCCAAAGTAGGGTTTTGGAAAAAAGACTTGTGGCTCAAGAAGAATTTTCGAAAATAGGGTAGGTTGTTGAGCCAAACTAGGGTTTTGAAAAAAAACTTGTGGCTCAAGAAGAGTTTTCGAAAATAGGGTTATTCAGCCAAAGTTGTTGTTGTGCCAAGGCTGCTTGTTGCTCACCAACTGAAGTTTCCTGTTGCATACGCGACTGTTGCTCACGAAGCCTTGTGGATCCAAGCGAGTATGAGAGTAAGAATTTGTGAGAGAGTGAAAAAAAATGAGAAGTAGAAGTGAGATATATATAGGTGAAGGTTTCTAGGGTTTCTCAACGGGCGGAAATAGGGCTTGCATGGGCCAACTTGTGGGCCCATAAGGCTTGGATGGTACTCAAGTATAAATAGGAGAATTTCAACTTGAGTCACGAGCGCAAGAATGATGCCTTGAGAATCAAGAAAGAAAAGGTGGTGCATGCATGGATGATATCTTCGAGGCGTGCATGACACCTAAGGAAAGACCTACTCGAAATGTGCATGACATACTTGACATGTGCATGACCTAGTTGAGATGTGCATGGTCTACATGAAACGTGCATGGCTCATTAAAAAACGTGTATGGCCTATTCAAAATGTGCATGACACATTTATTATGCTCTATGTTGACTTAATGAGTCACATGGGCGTGATGCATCAAGTGACTGATGATCGCTGAAGTTGTTGATCATGTGCCAATGTTCTTGATCATGCTCCAATGTTGTTGAACATGTTCCAATTTTGTTGAACATGTTCCAATGTTCTTAAGTCATGCTTTAATGCTCTTGAACATGCTTCAATGTTCTTGAACATGCTCCAAGTGACTGAAGAAGATCCAATTGGTTCAAGTGATCAAGATCCTTCAAGTTTGTGAAATTGCTCCAGAGTACTTCCAGTTGATCGAGATGATGAAGATGTGCCAAGATGCCTCAAGATGATCAAGTTGATGAAGATGGTCCAAGATACCTCAAGATGATCAAGTTGATGAAGATAGTCCAAGATGCCTCAAGATGATCAAGTTGATGAAGATGGTCCAACATTTGTCCACTTGGTCCAAAGATGAGGAGATGGTCCAAGATGGTCCAAGTTGTATGTTGTTGCTCCAACTGTGGTCCATGTACCTGAAGTTGTTCCATTTTGGTCCAAGAGCACAGAGTTGCTTCAAGATGGTTCTTTAAAGCTTTTGATCTGGAACTTCTTCACAATATAGAAGAATGCTCCATAAACCAAGGCAAACACATATGGTTTTCTTGAAGAGGATGATCCATTGTCATAAGATGCTCCACTTGGCTCAGGATGTTCCATGATCAAGTAAGTGGTATTCTCTATCTAACTTAACTGTTTTACCTAGATTCTAAGGCATGAGTTAAACAGAAAGTATAAAGTCCAAACACTGAATAATATAACTTTGAAAGTGATGTGTGTGCATATAAATAGAGAATATGAGAAAGGAATAGGAAGATGCAGTGATGTGTGTGCCTGTGAAAACAAAAACTTTAAGGAAACACTAGTTGACTGATTTTAGAGGCATTGAGGATTATCTTGCTGTTACTTACAGATTTATTAAGCAACTAAATTCTGTGTTTGATTCTTCACTTCGCGTTGTAAAGAGTTCCCTTGTGGATTATTATGTTTTGAATTCCTTAACATTACACAGAATAACCCGATTTGTACTCACCAATTATGTCTCACCGCAATGCGTATATTTGTGTCTAAGGCTAGTTACTTCCCAAGCCCTAAATACTGACAATCCTCATAAACGTTCCCCACTTATTTTGAACAACATTCATTTTTGGCATTCCTACCACCTATACCTTTTTTATTGACCCCTTTCGTTGCAAAAGGTATCGCCAAATTCCAAGTGACACGACTTCAGAAGAAAAAATAATATATATAATAGTTGACCTAAGAATATAACTACACTTTTGATTTATTTTATTTATTTATTTATTTTTATTTTTTTTAATTTTTATTTGATTTTTTTTTTGATTTTTTTTGAACCTTTTCTTATAACTCTAACTTTGACAAAGTACACAAGCAAATAATTCTTAGCTTTACTTCTATTTGTACTTTAGTTCGTGACTTTCTACGAAATTCATTGGAGTGCTCGGAATCTCTTAGGGCACTAATGGAGTCCATGACTTTCTATGAAAACCCATGTAGCGGACTTCTTCCCGGTCTGATCCGCGTTAATGTACTGCAGATGGACAGATTTTCAATATCTCGTGGGGTTTACTGGCCGAGTTCTCATAGGTCACAGATTGACTCCACTCCTAAACTATAACTTATTTAATATATAACTAGATTCAAAGTGCAGAAATGAAACAGATAAACTTGGAACTTGACTCTCTTTGTTTTAACTAAGAAGCTTTTTATTGGGTATCGATATTCACAAAGCAAAACTTTTTATGTCCCTCAAACTACACAAGTTCGCGTTTTTGTCTCATGAGTTCACTAGGACAGGGAAGCCACAAATATACTATAACACATTGGCTTAACTAAACCTTAGAGTTCGCCTCAAATTATCCCACATAACATTAGTACATGATGTATGTTATAACTCTAAGGAGAATATAACCATGAAGCTTGTTAATGGTCACTGAAGTACCAATATTAGTTGTGTACTGAAGCAAACTGAAGAACCACAAAATTTAGTATTTTGAAAAATCATTAAAGTGTGGAGCAACTAACCTTCTTCATTTGCATAGTTGTGATGGCAACTTGCATTTTCCTAACAAAAATAAACATAAAATCTTTTTCGTATTTTCTTTTGTTTAAAGTAAAGACAAAATACAGAAAATAAAAACTTTTTGTAGTTTTCTCTTATCTAAAGAAAAAAAATATTTTTTTCGTGGAAAAGCAAAGCAAAAATACAATAATTTAGAAAATAAAATATTTTTGGAGTTTTCTTTTTAAAAAAATGGAAAAAAAATTCAAATGCCTAGAGAATCTGGATTAAGCATGCCAAGTCGTCCTAGAAAGTGTAAGAACTTTGATTCATCCAGAGCTTTTGTGAACACATCTGTAGTCTCTTCTTCTGTAGGAACAAAATAAAGCTCAATATGACCTTTTTGAATATTATCTTTAAGGAAGTGATACCTGATATCAATGTGCTTGGTCATTGAGTGGTTGACTGGATTGTGAGAGATTACAATTGCAGTCTTAGAGTCACAATAGATTTGGATCTGTTGCATTTTGAATCCATAATCTCAGTTGTGTTTGCATCCAGAGAACTTGAGAACAATAGCTGGCAGCAGCAACGTATTCAGCTTCAGCAGTAGAGGTTGAAACTCATGTTTGCTTCTTTGAGGTCCAGCTGACCAATCTGCCTCCTAAGAACTGACAGCTACCAGAAGTGCTCTTTCTGTCGAGATTGCATCCTCCATAATCTGAGTCAGTAAAGGCTTGGAGATAGAAGTTGCCTTTAGCAGGATAGAATAGACCCAGAGAGGCAGTTCCTTTCAGATATTTGAAAATTCTTTTGACTGCTATGAGTTGTGATTCCTTTGGATTGGCTTAAAAGCATGCACACAGACATGTTGAAAACATGATGTCTGGTCGACTAGCTGTAAGGTACAGTAATGAGCCAATCATTCCTCTGTACTTCTTCTGATCTACAGATTTTCCATCAAGGTCTGAATCAAGCTTGTAGGAAGTAGACATTGTTGTCTTTTGCAGTTGATGCGTTCTCCATGGAGTATCTCTTCAACAAATTTTTGATGTACTTCTCTTGACCAATGAAGATTCCCTTAGGAGATTGACGAAATTGTAGTCCTAGGAAGTAGTTGAGCTCACACATCATACTCATTCTAAATTTGTGTAACATCCGGATTCCCAGGTATTCTATGTTATTCATTTATTTTGAGTTATGAGGAGGGACTCGACGAGTTGACGCCTAGACTCATCGAGTAGGATCGCGTTTTGCTGACTGGATTAATGAAGGGACTCGACGAGTCGATGGGTGGACTTGACGAGTCCGTGTTGTGGACATAAACCCTAAATCTTTGGGCCTGTGCCCTATTTAAGGGTCATTATAGCCCTCAATTGCGGCTACCAGTCCAGAGAGAGAAACCCTAGAGAGCTTGATCGAGTGGTATAAGAGAGAGAGAGAGAGAGAGAGAGAGACTTTTTGATCCTTATTAGTGTGATTTTTGCAAAGAAGAAGGCGTTTCCAGCAAGAGGAGGTCAAAGAGATTGCTATTCTGTGGATTTCCAGCTTGGATCTGCAGCTTTGAGGTAGTAAATCGATCCCTTCTTCTGTTTTGTATGAGATCCTTGAATTTAGGGTTTTCTATACCCTTTTTATTGGCTTGAAATGATGAGTATATTATCCCTTTGAGTATTGGACTCCAGATCTGGACCTTTAGAGGTCCAAAGAGCCTTATCCAACCTGCTTTATGTTGTTCCATGGAAGAAATGATCTTAGGTTGCCTTTTTAGAGATGATTTCACCAAAGAGAGCCCTATGTGTGTTGCATGAGTGTAAAGGTCGGACCTTTACGTGATTATTTTAGATGGGGAGGGCAGATCTATAGACTAGAGAAGTGGATCTGATCTCAGAAGGTCATTTGAGTGTTGCCGTGGACGCTACTCGCCGAGTTCATAAGTGGACTCGACGAGGCGAGTCGGGGTTGCCCCGCGATTTGTGACAAGTGTAACCCATCGAGTGAAGGGATGACTCGATGTGCCAAGTGAGGCAAGAAGGATTCTGAGGACCCACATGGACTCGCCGAGTCGCCCATGTGCATTCGACGAATCGGGTCAAAGTTTGACCGTTGACTTCAGTTGACCTTAGGGTTTTGGTCAAGCTGATTCAGGAGAGTTCAGGGAGGGGTAGGATGGCCTTCTACCCAATATTTAGAGACGAGGCTATGAGAGGGTATTGATTAGGAATTCTATTCGTATGATAGGAGGAGGCTAGTGTGACAACCGTCAAAATTCGAGTTAGTTCTAGATTTGATAAACTTAGTTGCACATATAGGCACAACACATATGAGACTTAGTAATTAGAAGCTAAGTTATAACCTACTAGAAACTTGGAAACAGATAGAAACAATGGATGGTGTACTTAGATTTCACCTTGATATGTGAATTCTACATCTACTAAGCTGTAGTGACTATCCATATTTGGATCACTCTTTGACTCGAACAACATTTCATGAATCATGTACACACATCATGCACTTGACCTAGAAGTAGAAGTTAGTTCAAAGTCTCATAGAAACTTAAGTCAAATTTGAAGACTAGGACTAGTATACTTGATTCCTCAATTTCGCTTGAATCTCGGAATCACTACATAGAATGCCAATAAACCGATAAAGATAAATTACAAACATTATTTATAACTATAAAAGAGTTATAATACCATAAGATAATTTAAAGTCTCAAATATTCTATTTATTTTGATATTCAAAGTTTATTAAACTCCAAAACCCTAAAAGCCCTAAAAACTCATATTTATAAACTTTAACCGTAAAAATCCTATAAAAACAATTATGAACCTTATAATATTATCTTATCATAATAATTATTATGAAATAAAATTCAATGAAAAATAAAGATTTGGTTATTAACATTTACCCTTGATTTATAAGTCAAAAATCAAGAGTTTTATGCATAAAAACTAGGTGAAGGTGCACATTTTATAAAAAGTTGGATATTTTTATAAAAAATTTGAATTTTTATAAAAGAAACAAGAGAGAGAGAGAGCCTCTCCTCCCCTAAAATCGGATCCCTCTCTCCCCATATCTCTCTCACACTCTCATTCTCCAACACACACACACATCTCTCTTCTTTCTCTCTCTAGAAAACTCTCTCTACCTTCTCTCTACTTTTCCTCTCCAAACACCACTCCATTCTCTCTTCCTCCCTCTAAGAACCAAGAAATTTTCCAGAAAAAAAACCCAAGAACACTCCTCAAACTCGAAATCTTCATCATCTTGTGGTATTCTTGAAGGTAAAATCGATTTCTACTTCACTTTTCCTTCAAGTTTTGCTCTTTTTCTTACACTTTCTCCTTCTTCATCTTCTTCAAACTTGTTTTCTTTTTGTTAAAATGGTTTTTACAACATGATGGATGTGTTTTAACACCATGCATGTATGATAAACAAGGTTGCATGTTCATGATCTTAGTGCAAAAATCGATTTTAAGGATTAAAACATCAAACTCAAGTTAAGAGTTTTTGAGAAACAAAATTTTGTTCATAAATGCATGTATACATTTTGATAAGTTTTAATCTTTTGATCTCTGGAAACATGACTAAAATATGAGTTATCATGATATATTTAAAATACTTGAAAAGATTTACTCAAGGAAATGATGAAAACCCACTTTTCTAACCAATCATCATGCATGCAATCTGCCAGATTTCTTTACCTGACTTTAAACTATCATATCTCACTCATTTCTTAGCCAAAATTCGTGATTCTTTTTCTGAAATATAATATTTTGAGTTAGCTCTCAAACCCATCTGACCTCACTTGAAAATTCCAATATTTCGATTTTTACCAATTTTTACAAAACTATTGCTCAAACAGCACTTTCCTTTTGAACATTTGTTTTGTGTTGCATGTTCAAAGGACTTATTCATCACTACAAATCATTCAAAAATTATTTTAAACTCTTAATATCATGTATTAATAGGAAAAAAAAGATCTTGATTCAAAAGTCTTTGTAACATGTTGCAAAAATTGTCAAAGTAACATCAATAATCTTTACATAAATCACAAGAACCAAGTTTTCTCTATACATTTTATTGAGCCTTTAGGCATGGTTTTCAACATCAAAAATAAGAAAACAATTTTTCATTGTTGTTAAATTGTATGAAGATGCATTCTGGAAATTTTCAGCTCAATATATATTTTCTTTATTTTTATATGAAAATAATAAGAAAATCGAGTGTTAAATCATATAAAATACTTACACTAGTAAATAAATTCTGGAAAAATTCTTGGATGATTCTTTAAGTTAGTAAACATCTCCCATGAAGTTTCAATGACTTTTGTTACTGTTTAATATGGTTTTGAATTTTCTTTTTGTTTAGCCCCAATAAATCATAAGACCACTTTAGACAATTTGAAAAGGCTCTATAACAATTTTCGCAGCTTATACCAGAGGTATAAGACTTAGAAAAATATTTTCAGAATTTTTCATAATGTATTCCTATTTTTCTCTGATTTTTGTATTTATAATGGACTAAAAATAGAAAAAATAGTTCTGCTCATCCAAAATTCATGCAAATTTACCAGAACACCTTGTAGTACATTAGGAGGCTACATAAAAATTTTGATATTTTTTTCTTCTGTATACTATTTTTCTCCTATTTTCTAAGATTAAATAAACTTAAATACACAAAATCGGATTTCAATATATAAAAACCACATTTGGTATTTTTCCCAGATTATTTACTCTGTAAATGAAGTCTACAAAAATTTTGGTAATTTACTTTAACTGTTTAATAATTATTCTCCAATTAATGATTATTTAAGAGGATAAAACAAAGAAAAATAGAAAGACTAATTGAAAAATATATTTTATATTTTTCACAGCTTCTACATGTATAATAAAAGTATTACAAAAAGTTTGGGTAATTTTGGAAACTGTTTTCTATTTATCCCCATTTTTATTAGAATAAATGCATAAAAATCATAAAATTGGGTTAAACAGTTTAGAAACCCCTTTTTATATTTTTCCCAGCTTAAGCATGTGTAATGACATTGTTATAAAAAGTGTGGGGTATTTTCATAACTGATTTCTATTTTTCATGAATTTGTATCTATTTAGAGAATTAAATATGTGAAAAATGGTTATACATATTCATAATCCATGAAAGTTTACCTAGAAGTCTTTTAGTACATTTAGAACCAAAATCTGAAGTTTGGTAATTTTTATTAACTGTTTAGTATTTTTCATGATTTTATGGTTATTCAAGAAACTAAAATCGTGAAAAATAGTCAGACAAATCAAAAATTTAAGAAAAATTTATCTTAAGGTGTTTGACATCAATTAAAACTGAAATGCAAAGTTTGGGAAAGTTTAGAACTAAATTGATTTAGTTTTGAATATTTAATCATTGGAACACCTCTAAAATGTTAAATATTAACATTTCAATAATGAAAATTTTCCACTTAAATTGTTATATAACAATTGATTATTTGAAATTTAATTTTCACAGAAATATGTTTGTAACTTATCAATATTAAATTTTGACACATTATTGGCATAATTGTATTGTAGTAGTAAGTATACTAGTGTTAGATTTCAATTAGAGACTCACTAGCGAATACCATTATTGTAGGAATCGGTAGTGGTACACGTGGAACGTAGTTCAAGGCACCATTTGCATCATCTAAATGTATTGTGAGTATTCACACACTCCCCTATTTTCAGTTTTTATGTTTTGGGGTGGAAAAGCATGTCCCGAAAAACTATTATTTAAATGTTGTATTTAAATTGATTTGTATCAAACATGATTGCTATTTGATTGCTATGTCTCTCTATGTATGTCTATGCAACACGGAACATGAGAACTTATCATACTAAGGCCCTTCCCTTATCTCTAACCAATAACTCTTTGAGCCAATGGTCATTATGGATGGCGCTATTAGGAATTGACAACTCCTCACTCGCCCTATTGCTGGAGTGCATGATACCATATTCATCTATGGAACGATAAGCATAGATCTTGATAGGGCTTCAGTCATAGGTTTGGTTGAGACTCATTGTTTGCCCATACACATACAAACTCGTTACTTATTATAGCAATAAACTTTTTTATAAATTATAGCAATGAACTTTGTTTCTCATTACAACAACGAACTGTTATTACTGAAAACTTATATACTTGTTTTAGCAATGAAATTGTTTGCTCCTTGTAGCAACGAAATTGATTGCTCATTTTAGCAATGAAACTTGTTTACTCGTTTGAGTAACGAACTTTATCTTCCATGAGAATATGAATGTTGCATCTTATTTGGGCAACATACCTTATCTCTCATGATGACAAAGAACTTTGTTTTTACAAACTTATTTACTCATCTTAACAATATACTTTTATTATTGGAAACTTTTATCAAAACTTTGATTTCAATTCATGGAACCAGTATTATTTTGTTTATCTGTGAGTACTCACCAACTATTTTTATAGTTGACGCTCATTTTACATGCTTTTTCAGGAATCATCGAGTAAGTGGCACTTAGGGACACTTCACTTTTAGGAGCATTCGCATGTGTTGTATTTCAATTTACATTGTAATTTCTTTTAAAAGTTGTTCAAACCCATTGTGAATTTGTAATTATTTTTAATACTATGGTTGGTGTTGTCTTTTAACTTTTGCGATTAAACCCTTTGTACTGCCACGCCCTGTGTTTCCGCTTTAGCGGGGTGTGACAGGAAATGGTATCAGAGCCGAAGGTTATAGAGAATACCGGTTTTCCTTTGGAGAACCACAATTATAGCCAAAAATTTTCTAAATGTTTTTAAAATATAGAACATACTACTGGTATAACTAATTCGAGTACACATTATTAGACTTTAATTAAGTATAGCCTGGCCAACTATGCTTAATTAAAGAAAATTAATGCGAGGATGGAAACGGTTATAGTAGAATTATGTTCAAAACAATTTTCAACTTAAACTTTTGAAAAACAATTTTTTTTTTCGGTGTGCGTACGGGCATTGCATATTATAGGCATTCATCTAGATACACTTAGAAACTAAGTGCACTTTTATAACAATGCCTTTATTTAGAAATACTCCTATCCCTCATCAAGTGCTAGGTTAACCACTTAGGTTGTATCACTAGCCACTCTAGGAGCAATGCACTTAGTACTGATAATGGGTATTCGTCGGTAGTTATTGACTTTAGATGTAAGGTTAGTAGCCAGATACACACTAGTAATAATCTTAAGTCGAAACATATACCAATAAGTCCTCAATACCTCTTCATCGTCTTCGTACTAGAGTTACAACTAGGAAAGCGTTCCGATACCGACACAGATGAAAATTGGAGCATCGCGTAAGGAGGTAGATGAGTCGTTTCTAAGTAATCACTTGGATACCATTGGTGGGCATTCCGGATTCGACTCACAAGGAGACACAAAGGTTTAACCTATTGCTTCTAATACGTGATACCTTATTACTACGCTACGATTTAGCTTTAGGTTGTTTCCACCTTCAGGTTAAAACTTAACATAGGATATCCCTTTGACCTCTGTAAAAGGCCACGAAACTGCATTGACACCATAAAACGTTTTTCAAACAATTTTTCTTGCCCTTTATCTTAGGGAAAAAGACATCAGTACTCGTCTTATGCTCGCCTTGTACTCGCCTTAGTATTTAGGTACGATCAGCTACACTAACATACTTACTCCTTATTTCTTAATCTTCCATTAAAAAGTTATTTCGTTTCATCGGTTTTATTTATCATCGATAAAATACTTTATAACCACTTCATACAAATTACTAGACCTTTCCTAACAATTTACGCCATATTCTCGCTAAAAATCTTTTGACAACTTGTTTTAACTTAACACTTTTCTTCAAAACTCAATTTAACCAATATTGTTTTTAATCTTGCTATTACATTCTCATTTCAAATCCATTTTAATGGATAGATGTGCTTTTGAGGGCATATAAACCATTTTAAACATTGCTTACCATTTTGACACGTCTTCGAAAAACTAGAAACATTTTCTTTTATAATCGTGTTTAAACTCTTTGCTACAAAACATAGACCTATGACATTGAAGTTCATTTTATGTGTAAAAGCTTCATTGAATCTTCAAAACACTTTTGTTTGACATTTTTAACAGCTTTCTCATTTAGACACTGTAATTTACTCTAATGTGTTTTCTCGAAACCCAACATGATATTTATGCAAATTTCTACTTCAAACATGTTTATAAGATATCTCTAATGCTTTTATTTCAAAACATACATTATTTGTGTACTTTGCTTCAATATAGTTTTATAATCTATAAAGTTTTTAAAAATTATAGCATCTGAAAACTTAGTGTTCACTTTTAAATTTCCAGTGATACACTCTCAACAATGAATAGTTATTCTTCAAAATATATTGAGTTTTACCTTATCCATTTTAATCATTGTTGGACTTCCGTTTAATAAGTCAAAATGGTCATATTTTCAATTGCCATTTGTAGGGCTTCTTCTTTTTCACAAATGGAGTTTAACTTAATAGATAACTCGTGGATTTTTAGCAAACCTTAGAAAACACTTTAAAACTTCTTCATTTATATTTAATCATCAATATACATCACATATTGAAGTTTGAAATATATCTCAACCTGGTTTTAATCTACCTATAGGTATTGTTCTTATAATTTTAATAATAACAATCATTGCCGCCGCTACCTTCCTTTTTCTTTCCCCCGCACTTGATTTCTTGCTCTCCTTATGATTTTAGATCTCGCACACCCATAATGGTAACATAATACATTGTCTAACTTTGTTTCTGTCTATTTTGCTTCTCCTGGTATCATGTTTGTACACATACATACTAGAAGTCTATCATTTCGTTTTGAGCGATTAATACACGTATAGCCTGGAGGAATAATTTTTATTTAGTCAACTTTGATATATTCAAATACGTCATTTATCATATACTTCTTATTTTTATTTTGAAATCTACTGTAAAACAAGTGATCCTTATTTACATTTGCTCTTTCGTTCTAAATTCGGAAACTTGATTTAAAATGCAGGTTTCATTGTATTTTTCCTTATAATTAATACACAAGATGAATACCATTGTTCTTATCATTTTTCTAAATCCATTAAATATATGTGAAAGAATACATTTTCTTATGCTTCTTCTTTTCTTTAAATACATCAAAAGTTTTAAATTTTACTATTATATATTCTCTAAATGATTGTATATGTAGAAACACTAAATTAAGAATCCACTATTTTCAATGATCGATATTTTTACACCTTTCTTAAAATAGCATTCTAATTTGTAATTTTCATTGAGTTCCTATATTCTTAACTTTGTTTTCATAAATATTTTGACTCGTAAGCTTGAATTTGTCCTGACTTAGACAATTGGACAATTTCTCAAAAATTTAATACGAATATTTCTATATAAATTCCTTTAATGACGACTTAAACCTTTAATCTTAATTAATTTTTATATTATTTTACTACTTCGTTGGATCGCCACACATGTATCTTCATTATCTTGGAATTATGACACATTTTGATAATAGTGAGATTAATTATCATTTCTAAACACACATTTTGATAACAGTGAGATGTTTATCACTTCTAAGCACTTAAAATGCTATCTACACAATGTGATTTAATTTAACATAAACTTTCACCGCCTTCATTAGAAACAATGACTCTCTAATTATATATACTCTTTGAATATAGTTCTATTATTGTAAGAGTAACCGTAGTAGTAATTATAGCCTCGGAGATCCTCAATCATTTCGTAATTTATTTTGTAGACGACACTTAAATAGCCTTTACACTTGAGATGTACCAAAACTTTGTTGCCTACCCTTAGTACGTATTTTTAGGAACTTACCCTCGATCGCTTCCCTTTCATTCGTGCTACCCCTTCTTATTTCGAAATATATCTTTTCCAGAGGTAATAGCCAACCTGGAAGTGAACAAATTGTTCCTAATCTCTTCTTCATTAGGCGGCGAATTTACACTTAGTGCTAATTTAGAATGCAACTTAAGGATCAATGCGGATTTAACGCTCAGTGCAGTTGGTGCTTCAGCAAAACTTATACCGCTCTCTTAATTCAGATAATATCTAACTAGATGATCCTTTTCGACTAGGTCGCCATGGTTGGATCATGATTCCATGAACCAAATTTTCCATAATCTAGACGAAAGAACTCGAATTAAGGAAACACTAATTTGACTATAGCTAAAGAATTGGGTTCTTCCTTTGAGGAAATAAACCCAAAATAATCAAATAACACTTCAAGTCACCACCTCTCCAGCTATACAATTGTATTCGACTGATAGAATACGTAACGAATTGAATTTCGGGGCGAAATTCTTTCAACCGGGGGAGACTGTGACAACCGTCAAAATTCGAGTTAGTTCTAGATTTGATAAACTTAGTTGCACATATAGGCACAACACATATTAGACTTAGTAATTAGAAGCTAAGTTATAACCTACTAGAAACTTGGAAACAGATAGAAACAATGGATGGTGTACTTAGATTTCACCTTGATATGTGAATTCTACATCTACTAAGCTGTAGTGACTATCCATATTTGGATCACTCTTTGACTCGAACAACATTTCATGAATCATGTACACACATCATGCACTTGACCTAGAAGTAGAAGTTAGTTCAAAGTCTCATAGAAACTTAAGTCAAATTTGAAGACTAGGACTAGTATACTTGATTCCTCAATTTCGCTTGAATCTCGGAATCACTACATAGAATGCCAATAAACCGATAAAGATAAATTACAAACATTATTTATAACTATAAAAGAGTTATAATACCATAAGATAATTTAAAGTCTCAAATATTCTATTTATTTTGATATTCAAAGTTTATTAAACTCCAAAACCCTAAAAGCCCTAAAAACTCATATTTATAAACTTTAACCTTAAAAATCCTATAAAAACAATTATGAACCTTATAATATTATCTTATCATAATAATTATTATGAAATAAAATTCAATGAAAAATAAAGATTTGGTTATTAACATTTACCCTTGATTTATAAGTCAAAAATCAAGAGTTTTATGCATAAAAACTAGGTGAAGGTGTACATTTTATAAAAAGTTGGATATTTTTATAAAAGATTTGAATTTTTATAAAAGAAACAAGAGAGAGAGAGAGCCTCTCCTCCCCTAAAATCGGATCCCTCTCTCCCCATATCTCTCTCACACTCTCATTCTCCAACATACACACATCTCTCTTATTTCTCTCTCTATAAAACTCTCTCTACCTTCTCTCTACTTTTTCTCTCCAAACACCACTCCATTCTCTCTTCCTCCCTCTAAGAACCAAGAAATTTTCCAGCAAAAAAACCCAAGAACACTCCTCAAACTCGAAATCTTCATCATCTTGTGGTATTCTTGAAGGTAAAATCGATTTCTACTTCACTTTTCCTTCAAGTTTTGCTCTTTTTCTTACACTTTCTCCTTCTTCATCTTCTTCAAACTTGTTTTCTTTTTGTTAAAATGGTTTTTACAACATGATGGATGTGTTTTAACACCATGCATGTATGATAAACAAGGTTGCATGTTCATGATCTTAGTGCAAAAATCGATTTTAAGGATTAAAACATCAAACTCAAGTTAAGAGTTTTTGAGAAACAAAATTTTGTTCATAAATGCATGTATACATTTTAATAAGTTTTAATCTTTTGATCTCTGGAAACATGACTAAAATATGAGTTATCATGATATATTTAAAATACTTGAAAAGATTTACTCAAGGAAATGATGAAAACCCACTTTTCTAACCAATCATCATGCATGCAATCTGCCAGATTTCTTTACCTGACTTTAAACTATCACATCTCACTCATTTCTTAGCCAAAATTCGTGATTCTTTTTCTGAAATATAATATTTTGAGTTAGCTCTCAAACCCATCTGACCTCACTTGAAAATTCCAATATTTCGATTTTTACCAATTTTTACAAAACTGTTGCTCAAACAGCACTTTCCTTATGAACATTTGTTTTGTGTTGCATGTTCAAAGGACTTATTCATCACTACAAATCATTCAAAAATTATTTTAAACTCTTAATATCATGTATTAATAGGAAAAAAAAGATCTTGATTCAAAAGTCTTTGTAACATGTTGCAAAAATTGTCAAAGTAACATCAATAATCTTTACATAAATCACAAGAACCAAGTTTTCTCTATACATTTTATTGAGCCTTTAGGCATGGTTTTCAACATCAAAAATAAGAAAACAATTTTTCATTGTTGTTAAATTGTATGAAGATGCATTCTGGAAATTTTCAGCTCAATATATATTTTCTTTATTTTTATATGAAAATAATAAGAAAATCGAGTGTTAAATCATATAAAATACTTACACTAGTAAATAAATTCTGGAAAAATTCTTGGATGATTCTTTAAGTTAATAAACATCTCACAAGAAGTTTCAATGACTTTTGTTACTGTTTAATATGGTTTTGAATTTTCTTTTTGTTTAGCCCCAATAAATCATAAGACCACTTTAGACAATTTGAAAAGGCTGTATAACAATTTTCGCAGCTTCTACCAGAGGTATAAGACTTAGAAAAATATTTTCAGAATTTTTCATAATGTATTCCTATTTTTCTCCGATTTTTGTATTTATAATGGACTAAAAATAGAAAAAATAGTTCTGCTCATCCAAAATTCATGCAAATTTACCAGAACACCTTGTAGTACATTAGGAGGCTACATAAAAATTTTGATGATTTTTTTCTTCTGTATACTATTTTTCTCCTATTTTCTAAGATTAAATACACTTAAATACACAAAATCGGATTTCAATATATAAAAACCACATTTGGTATTTTTCCCAGATTATTTACTCTGTAAATGAAGTCTACAAAAATTTTGGTAATTTAGTTTAACTGTTTAATAATTATTCTCCAATTAATGATTATTTAAGAGGATAAAACAAAGAAAAATAGAAAGACTAATTGAAAAATATATTTTATATTTTTCACAGCTTCTACATGTATAATAAAAGTATTACAAAAAGTTTGGGTAATTTTGGAAACTGTTTTCTATTTATCCCCATTTTTATTAGAATAAATGCATAAAAATCATAAAATTGGGTTAAACAGTTTAGAAACCCCTTTTTATATTTTTCCCAGCTTAAGTATGTGTAATGACATTGTTATAAAAAGTGTGGGGTATTTTCATAACTGATTTCTATTTTTCATGAATTTGTATCTATTTAGAGAATTAAATATGTGAAAAATGGTTATACATATTCATAATCCATGAAAATTTATCTAGAAGTCTTTTAGTACATTTAGAACCAAAATCTGAAGTTTGGTAATTTTTATTAATTGTTTAGTATTTTTCATGATTTTATGGTTATTCAAGAAACTAAAATCGTGAAAAATAGTCAGACAAATCAAAAATTCAAGAAAATTTATCGTAAGGTGTTTGACATCAATTAAAACTGAAATGCAAAGTTTGGGAAAGTTTAGAACTAAATTGATTTAGTTTTGAATATTTAATCATTGGAACACCTCTAAAATGTTAAATATTAACATTTCAATAATGAATATTTTCCACTTAAATTGTTATATAACAATTGATTCTTTGAAATTTAATTTTCACAGAAAAATGTTTGTAACTTATCAATATTAAATTTTGACACATTATTGGCATAATTCTATTGTAGTAGTAAGTATACTAGTGTTAGATTTCGATTAGAGACTCACTAGCGAATACCATTATTGTAGGAATCGGTAGTGGTACACGTGGAACGTAGTTCAAGGCACCATTTGCATCATCTAAATGTATTGTGAGTATTCACGCACTCCCCTATTTTCAGTTTTTATGTTTTGGGGTGGAAAAGCATGTCCCGAAAAACTATTATTTAAATGTTGTATTTAAATTGATTTGTATCAAACATGATTGCTATTTTATTGCTATGTCTCTCTATGTATGTCTATGCAACACGGAACATGAGAACTTATCGTACTAAGGCCCTTCCCTTATCTCTAACCATTAACTCTTTGAGCCAATGGTCATTATGGATAGCGCTATTAGGAATTGACAACTCCTCACTCGCCCTATTGCTGGAGTGCATGATACCATATTCATCTATGGAACGACAAGCATAGATCTTGATAGGGCTTCAGTCATAGGTTTGGTTGAGACTCATTGTTTGCTCATACACATACAAACTCGTTACTTATTATAGCAATAAACTTGTTTATAAATTATAGCAATGAACTTTGTTTCTCATTACAACAACGAACTGTTATTACTGAAAACTTATATACATGTTTTAGCAATGAAATTGTTTGCTACTTGTAGCAACGAAATTGATTGCTCATTTTAGCAATGAAACTTGTTTACTCGTTTGAGTAACGAACTTTATCTTCCATGAGAATATGAATGTTGCATCTTATTTGGGCAACATACCTTATCTCTCATGATGACAAAGAACTTTGTTTTTACAAACTTATTTACTCATCTTAACAATATACTTTTATTATTGGAAACTTTTATCAAAACTTTGATTTCAATTCATGGAACCAGTATTATTTTGTTTATCTGTGAGTACTCACCAACTATTTTTATAGTTGACGCTCATTTTACATGTTTTTTCAGGAATCATCGAGTAAGTGGCACTTAGGGACACTTCACTTTTAGGAGCATTCGCATGTGTTGTATTTCAATTTACATTGTAATTTCTTTTAAAAAGTTGTTCAAACCCATTGTGAATTTGTAATGATTTTTAATACTATGGTTGGTGTTGTCTTTTAACTTTTGCGATGAAACCCTTTGTACTGCCACGCCCTGTGTTTCCGCTTTAGCGGGGTGTGACAGCTAGGTCTAGATGAATCAAAGTTCTTACACTTTCTAGTACGACTTGGCATGCTTAATCCAGATTCCCTAGGGATTTAAATTTTTTTCCATTTTTTTAAAAAGAAAACTCCAAAAATGTTTTAGTTTCTAATTTATTGTATTTTTGCTTTGATTTTCCACAAAAAAAATATTTTTTTTTTCTTTACATAAGAGAAAACTACAAAAAGATTTTATTTTCTGTATTTTGTCTTTACTTTAAACAAAAGAAAATACGAAAAAGATATTATCTTTATTTTTGTTAGGAAAATGCAAGTTGCCATCACAACTATGCAAATGAAGAAGGTTAGTAGTGAGGAGCTTGAGAGTGAGTAGGTAGTAGTGAGGAGCTTATGAGAGGTCTACCGATGGGTAGCCTATGCTAGCGAGATGTAGAGTACTTGTGATATGGGATCCTAGGAGGAGGATTTGGGGTGAATACTGATGCGGTGTGGACGGTAGTATAGGGCCCGTACTACTGAAGACACCGGATCAGTGCGCAGTCCAAGTAAGAATCCTTAAGGTACTAGGGAACAAGTAGGGTTGAGTGATCGAGTGCGAGTATACTCGAGCGAGTCTCTGATATTTTATGTTTGTATTTCAGAGACATCATGGTTGGGACACGACACAGACCTGACACGAGCGGCGTAAGTGACGAGGAGCTTCGTCAGATGATCCACGATGAGGTGGCTGCGGCGATCCGAGCCGAGATTCCGGAGATGTTTGGGTCTATCAAGACCACATTGATTGAGACCTTTAATGAGCGGTATACAGCGGTTACTGAGGCTGCGGCTGCTGCAGCTACTGCAGCTGTTTCCGCTGCTAGACCTTAGGGGGGTGACTCGATGTTGTTCCGGGAGTTCAGCAACACGAAGCCACCAGAATTTGATGGGACGCAGGACCCGATTGCTGCAATTAGATGGATTTTTGATATCGAGGGATGCTTCTACACCTGTTCATGTCCAGAGCATTTGAGGGTTCGGTTTGCACTGACCCAGCTTCGCTTGGGAGCGAAGGACTGGTGGAAGTTAGTGACGGCGAACTTCACTCTTGCAGAGATTTCGGAGGTGACCTGGGAGAGGTTCACCATCATGTTCAGAGACGAGTACGTTCCCCCGGTGGAAAGGGAACGGTTGGCACAGGAGTTTTTGTCCCTCAAGCAGGGGACGGAGTCAGTGACTGTGATCACACGGATGTTCCATGAGAGGGTGTTGTTTTGCCCTGAGCATGTGTCGTCTGAGCAGGCACGCATGAGTCGGTACTTGAGAATTTTGAGGAGGGATATCAGGGAGTTCGTGGCGAACTCGTAATACCATACATTTACTGAGCTCCAGGCAAATGCCCGAAAGAGGGAGATCGAGTTGGAGACTCAGGCCCAGGAGGAGGCCGAGTCTCACAGGAAGGATCGGCGGCCGGCACAGTCTCAGCCGGCAGCCAAGCGGGCAAAGCCTGCCGATTTGAGATCTGGAGGCCAGAAGGGCCGCACTTGTGGGAAGTGCGGCAAGGGACATGATGGGGTTTGTCGATCAGGTGCTTGCTACAAATGTGGCAAGGAGGGGCACATAGCCAAGGATTGCCCCAAGGGGTTCATGATTTGCTTCCATTGCAACCGAACCGGACACCGGAAGGCCGAGTGTCCGCAGCTGCGGGGGACAGCACAGGGAGTACCGCAGGGATCTGCCCCTGCTGCCGTGGGAGCTACTGAGGTTCGGCCGGTGAAGGCCGAGACACCGAAGGCTCGTGGGAGAGCCTTCCAGTTGACAGCGGAGGAGGTCCGCGCAACGCCCGATGTCGTGGCTGGTATGTATTCTTTCATTTATTTATGCTGAGTTTGAGATATTGTGCTTATATTACGATATGCGTAGGTACTTTTCTGGTGAGTTCTATACCTGCTTTTGTGTTATTTGACTCGGGTGCGAGTCTGTCATTTGTATCCTTAGCGTTTAGTCAGCATATCAGTATCCAGCGGGAGGCGTTCAGTCGACCTCTACGAGTTTCCATAGCTGACGAGCGAGCAATGTATGCTACGGATGTGATTCAAGGATGTGTACTCGAGATATTCGGTGTGGAGTTCCCGATAGATCTGGTCCCGATTGCGATGGGGGACGTGTGTGTCATAGTGGGCATGGATTGGTTGAGCCGATTTGGGGCTATTATAGACTGCGAGCGACAGTTGGTGACGATACAAGACCCTAGTGGGTGAGTACTTACGGTGTACGGCGAGGGTACCCGTTCTGGGTCAGCATTTTGTTCGGCTGCTAGAGCTAGGCGGAGACTACAGCAGGGTTGTAGCGGCTTAGTGGCTTATGTGATGGATTCACGGGTGGCCGCAGAGCGGTCGGGTTCGGTTAGTGATGTGCCGATAGTGCGTGAGTTCCCAGATGTTTTCCCCGAGGAGTTACCGGGTGTACCTCCCGTGAGGCAAGTGGAGTTTCGCATCGATTTGGTTCCGGGAGCGGCGCCTATCGCCTTGCGCCACCAGAGATGCAGGAGTTATCCTCACAGCTTCAGGAGCTGTTGGGGAAAGGATTTATCCGGCTGAGTAGCTCACCTTGGGGAGCGTCGATCCTTTTTGTCAAGAAAAAGGATGGTTCACACCTGATGTGCATTGATTACCGCGAGTTGAACAAGTTGACGGTCAAGAACCGTTATCCACTACCGAGGATTGATGATCTGTTCGATCAGTTGCAGGGAGCATCTTGGTTCTCCAAGATAGATTTGAGGTCTGGATATCACCAGATGAGGGTGCGAGATGAGGATATCTAGAAGACGGCGTTTAGGACTCGTTATGGGCACTACGAGTTTGTGGTGGTTCCTTTTGGGCTCACCAATGCACCAGCAGCGTTCATGGATCTCATGAACAAGGTATGCAGACAGATGTTGGACAGGTCGGTGATTGTATTCATCGACGATATTCTGGTATATTCGAGATCTAGAGAGCAGCATGAGGAGCATCTGAGAGAGATTCTAGGAGTTTTGAGATGGAGAGGCTCTATGGAAAATTCTCCAAGTGAGAGTTCTGGTTACGGGAGGTCCAGTTCTTGGGGCATCTCATTAACCAGAATGTGATATTGGTCGATCCGGCCAAGATTGAGGTTGTGATGAGTTGGGAGGTGCCGAGATCACCCACCGAGATCAGGAGTTTTCTGGGGTTGGCCGTCTACTATCGGATATTTATCAAGGATTTCTCCAAGATTGTCGTGCCTCTCACCAAGTTGACCCGGAAGGGCGTTGCTTTTTCGTGGGGTACGGAGTAGCAGACCTCGTTTGAGACTCTTCGCCAGAGGTTGTGCGAAGCCCCGGTGTTATCCCTTCTAGAGGGAATGGAGGATTTTGTGGTGTACTGCGACGCATCGATATCGGGGTTGGGTGTGGTGCTTATGCAGAGAGGGCATGTGATAGCGTATGCATCGAGGCAGCTGAAGCCTCATGAGACGAGGTATCCCACCCACGATCTGGAGTTAGGGGCAGTGGTGTTCGCCCTCAAGATTTGGCGTCACTGTCTGTATGGGGTTCGGTGTACCATATACACGGACCACAAGAGTTTGAAGTATTTGATGGATCAGCCCAACCTGAATATGCGCCAGAGGAGATGGTTGGATGTGGTAAAGGATTACGATTGTGAGATCCTATACCACCCGGGCAAAGCTAATGTTGTAGCTGATGCTCTGAGCCGAAGGACATAGAGTGCCCCGATTCGAGACACTTGTATGCGATTCACGGTGATGACTCCAGTGTTAGACACCATTCGGGAGGCCCAGGCAGAGGTCGTGATACCAGAGAACCGCAAGAGGGAGCGGGTGATCGGGCAGGTGTCTGAGTTCGTTACCGATAGCCGAGGGCTGATGACCTTTCAATGTCGGATTTGGGTGCTGTATACAGGTGGGGCACATACCATTCTGATGGAGGAGGCGCATAGATCGAGGTTCTCGATCCATCTCGGAGCCACTAAGATGTATTTGGATTTGAAGAAAGACTATTGGTGGCCCTGTATGAAGAGGGATGTTGCGTGGTTCGTTGAGAGGTGCTTGACCTGTCGCCGGGTTAAGGCCGAGCACCAGCGTCCGCATGGCAAGTTGCAGCCACTTGAGGTTCCCCAGTGGAAGTGGGAACATATTTCCATCGATTTTATAACCAAATTGCCAAGGACCGTGAGGGGTGTCGATGCAATTTGGGTGATTGTTGACCGGCTGACGAAGAGCGCTCACTGCCTTGCTATCAGTGAGAGCTCTTCTGCAGAGAGGCTGGCCGAGTTGTGTGTGAGAGAGGTGGTATCGTGTCATGAAGTACCGATCTTGATTGTGTCAGATCGAGATGTACATTTCACTTCCAGGTTCTGGAAGAAGTTCCATGAGGAGTTGGGTACGAGGTTGCATTTCAGTACCGCCTACCACCCACAGACGGACAGACAGAGTGAGCAGATGATTCAGACGCTCGAGGACATGCTTCCAGCATGTGTGTTAGACTTCGGAGGAAGTTGGGACGCGTACTTGCCATTGGCTGAGTTTTCCTATAACAACAACCACCATTCGAGTATTGGTATGCCTCCCTTCGAGTTGTTGCATGGGAGGAGATGTCGGACTCCCATTTGCTGGGGAGAGGTAGGGCAGCGCGTGTTGTGTAGCACTGAGATAGTGCTTTAGACGACTGAGCAGATACAGCAGGTCAGGCAGAGGTTGTTGACAGCTCAGAGTCGCCAGAAGAATTATGCGGGTAGGCGACGATCCGAGTTTTAATTTCAGGTGGGACACTTTGTACTCCTGAAGGTGTCTCGTTGGAAAGGAGTGATCTGATTCAGGAAGAGGGGTATGCTGGGGCCCCGGTACATTGGTCCGTTCAGGGTGACCGCGAGGGTGGGCAGGGTAGCGTATCCTTTGGAGAGACCTACGGAGTTGAGCCAGATTCATGATACCTTCCACATCTCTCAGTTGAGGAAGTGTATAGCCGACGATTCGGCGGTGGTGCCGCTGGAGGATATTCAGGTGGATGCGAGCCTGAATTATGTTGAGAGACCGATCGCGATCCTGGATCGGAAGATCAAGGTTCTGAGGAACAAGGAGGTGCCACTGGTTCAGGTCCAGTGGCAACATCGGAGAGGGTCTGAGCTGACTTGGGAGCCGGAGTTAGAGATGCGGGAGCAGCATCCAGAGTTGTTTGTCGAGCGATACTTCGAGGGCGAAGTCTGATTCTAGTGGGGGAGAATTGTAAAATCCAGATTCTCAGGTATTCTATGTTTTTCATTTATTTTGAGTTATGAGGAGGGACTCGACGAGTTGACGCCTAGACTCGTCGAGTAGGATCGCGTTTTGCTGACTGGATTAATGAAGGGACTCGACGAGTCGATGGGTGGACTCGACGAGTCCGCGCTGTGGACAAAAATCCTAAATCTTTGGGCATGTGCCCTATTTAAGGGTCCTTATAGCCCTCAATTGCGGGTACCAGTCCAGAGAGAGAAACCCTAGAGAGCTTGATCAAGTGGTATAAGAGAGAGAGAGACTTTTTGATCCTTATTAGTGTGATTTTTGCAAAGAAGAAGGCGTTTCCAGCAAGAGGAGGTCAAGGAGATTGCTATTCTGTGGATTTCCAGCTTGGATCTGGAGCTTTGAGGTAGTAAATCGATCCCTTCTTCTGTTTTGTATGAGATCCTTGAATTTAGGATTTTCTATACCCTTTTTATTGGCTTTAAATGATGAGTATATTGTCCCTTTGAGTATTAGACTCTGGATCTGGACCTTTAGAGGTCCAAAGAGCCTTATCCAACCTACTTTATGTTGTTCCATGGAAGAAATGATCTTAGGTTTCCTTTTTAGAGATGATTTCACCAAAGAGAGACCTATGTGTGTTGCATGAGTGTAAAGCTCGTACGTTTACGTGATTATTGTAGATGGGGAGGGCAGATCTATAGATTAGAGAAGCGGATCTGACCTCAGAAGGTCATTTGAGTGTTTCCATGGACGCTACTCGCCGAGTTCATAAGTGGACTCGACGAGTCGAGTCGGGGTTGCCCCTCGATTCGTGAAAAGTGTAACCCGTCGAGTGAAGGGATGACTCGACGTGCCAAGTGAGGGTAGAAGGATTCTGAGGATCCGCATGGACTCGCCGAGTCGCGCATGTGCACTCTACGAGGCGGGTCAAAGTTTGACCGTTGACTTCAGTTGACCTTAGGGTTTTGGTCAAGCTGATTCAGGAGAGTTCAGGGAGGGGTAGGATAGCCTTCTTCCTAATCTTTGGAGACGAGGCTATGAGAGGGTATTGATCAGGAATGTTATTCGTATGATAGGAGGAGGCTAGGTAGGGACGTCAAGCACGAGAGTTTATCCGACTTCGTACGAGGTGAGTCTTCTCACTATACTGTACCTAGGATGGTACCTATGTGTGACCGAAAGGTCTTATATGCTATGAGATGTATGTGTTGTATGCTGATATATGATATGTATGTGTTATGTACGTTATGAATGATAATGACCGGAAGGCCATTATGATATGGACCGGAAGGTCATGATGATATGGACCGGAAGGTCATTACGGGTAGGACCAGAAGGTCTACCAGGGTTGTGGGACGGAAGTCCTCTGAGAGACAGTGACCGGAAGGTCTTATAGCCTTGAGTGGCGTATGTGCGTATGTGCGTATGTGCGTATGTGGTATTTTGGGGAACTCACTAAGCATTTATGCTTACAGTTGTTGTGTTATGTGTTTCAGGTACCAGGGAGGAGCGGGAAGGCGCCGGCATGATCCGTACACACTCATGGAGTTTATGTCTTGAGATTCTGGGATATGTTTTGTTATGATAACATTGGATACATTATGTTTTTATATTACTTTATGATTAAAAGTATGTTTTAAAAATGAAAAATTGTTTTGGAAATTTTACTTTGTTACAATTTTCTTTTCATCAACTCAGCGAACTCATCTCTAAGGTCCTTGCTGGTTGAACCGAATATGATGTCGTCGACGTAGATTTGCATGACAATCAGATGGTTGTTGTGGATTTTCCTAAATACAGTGGGATCGATGGAACCTCTTTGAAACTTGGAATCTTCTAAGAACTTGGACAAGGTTCCATACCATGCTCTTGGGGCTTGCTTCAATCCATAGACCGCCTTTTGAAGCTTGTAGCAATGGTTGGGGAACTTTGGATATTTAAATCCAGGAGGTTGTTGAACATAAACATCCCTATCGATTTCTCCATTCAAGAATGCACACTACACATACATTTGGTAGACCTTATAATTCTTGTGTGTAGCAAATGCCAAGAAAACCTAACGGCTTCTATCCTTGCAACAGGAGCAATGGTTTCATCATAGTCTATGCCTTCTTGTTGCGAGTAGCCTTTGACAACCAGTCTGGCTTTGCTCCTGATGATGACTCCATCTTCATCACTTTTGTTCCTGTAGACCCATCTTGAACCAACAACTGATACTCCTTCTGGCGTTGGCACTAAGTCCCACATGTTGTTGCGTTCAAATTCAGCTAACTCTTCTTGCATTGCTTTTACCCAATCTGCATCTTGTAAAGCCTCTTTGATTCCTTTAGGCTCTATCATGGATAGAAAGCTTGCATATAGACATTCATTATTGGTTGCTGAACGAGTTACTACTCCAGAATCTAGATCACCTATGATTTGATCGACTGGATGATCCTTTGTCCATTTTGTGAGGCGAGATTCCTTATGGATTTGAGGAGTGCAAACTACCTCATATTGTTCTCTTGGACGAGGAGGGTAGTCAGAAGTGAATGATCCTTCAAAAAGATCGTCTTGGAAGAGTCCAGAACTACCTGAAACAGGTGGTTCCCCCTCAACTGTTACATGATTGAATTCAACAAACGGAGTAGATGTGAAGGAACTTGAAGGACTGGAACCAGTCGAGTGGGGTTCCCCTGAAACCATGGACTGGATGGTTTGGAGGATTGTAAAGTACCTTTAAGAATGGAACCATTCAAAGGTGGTTCCCCCTCGAAAGATGCAGTGACTGGTGTTATGACTGGTCCAGATTGATGGGAGGTTAGGGAAGAAGGTTCAGAAGATTCTAAATGACTTTTAGGAATAAAGTCATTCGAAGATGGTTCCCCCTCAACCGGAGCTTTGGTGGAACTTGAGACTTTTGACGATTGAGGAGGTTGAGAGACATCAGGAAAAGCTGTTTTCATGAGCTTTTCTAATTTTAGGGTAGAAGGTTGAGTTGGAAAGAGGAAATAAAAATCTACTTCAATAGCATGGACTGGAGTATAAGCATTAGCAGGTGATGGCTGATTCATTTTATCAAATGGTACTACCATTTGAGGACCAAAGTGGTTTGGATCCAAAACCCTTACACAACTTTCATCAAAAGTGACATCACTGCTTTCCTCTATCACCCAGGTTCTTTTGTTTAGAACTCTTATAGGCTGCAGCATGAAGACAATATCCAAGAAAGATACCTTCATCAGTCTTGGGTGCAAATTTCCCTAGCTGATCCCTATTGTTCTTGATGTAGCAACGACAACCAAAGATGTGAAAGAATTTGACGTTGGGCATCCTCTTGTTCATTGCTTCATAGGGAGTGACTTCAAGCCTGTTGTTGATTAGGGATCTATTTTGAGTGAAACAGGCTACTGCTGTGGCTTCAGCCCATAAGTATTGTGGTAGATTTGCGAAGATCAACATTGATCGAGCAGCTTCACATAGTGTCTGGTTCTTCCGTTCAACTACACCATTTTGTTGTGGAGTGTAGGGTGCAAAAAATTTATGCTCGATGCCTTTGGATACAAGAAAGTTATCTAAGGCGTTGTTCTTGAATTCACCACCATTGTCACTTCTCAGTCTTCTAAGTGGCTTGCCTACCCTAACTTCTATGTAGCGAATGAAGTTAATTAGCTGATTGGTGGTTTCAGATTTGTTTCGCAGAAAGTACACCCAAGTGAATTTGGTGTGGTCGTCCACAATCACAAGAATGTATCGCTTACCACTTAAGCTAGGAATTGTAGTGGGACCATACAGATCAATATGTCTAAGCTAAAGAGGTTCAGATACATTGTGTTATGTTATACTTTTGTGTGGAGATTTGGAAAATTTGCCTTGTTCACAGGCAGCACAAAGTATATCATTGTCAAGTTTTAACAATGGTAGTCCACTCGCAAGATCCTTTCCAATGAGTTTGTTGATATAACCAAAGTTGAGGTGGGAGAGTCTTCTATGCCACAACCAACTGATGTCAGAGGCAGCTTTGGAAAGAAGACAAATATCTGGGGTTCCCTCAATTAGTTCAATATCAAGAGGATACATGTTCCTATTTCGTGGGGAATCAACAAGGATGAGCTTGTTGGTATCCATAATCCAACTATTGGTTTTGGTGAACAACACCTCATGATCATCGTCACACAGTTGTGCAACATTGATAAGGTTATGTTTAAGACCGTCTACATACGCTACACGCTTAACAGTAAAGTTCCTGTTTGATATTTTTCCATGTCCCACAACTACTCCCTTCATGTTGTTTTCAAAAGTAACATACAGACCTGACGTTGTAATCTTGAAGTCTCAGAGATATCCTCTGTGCCCGGTCATGTGCCTGGAGCATCCATTGTTAATGTACCATGTATCGTCGTGTGGTACCCCGACACAAAAAGCATGCATTTAGTGAGAAGGTTTAGGTACCCATGTTTGTTTGGGTCCTCGAGTGGTAGTTTCCTTCGGACTTGTGGGAGTTGGGACAGTCTTTTCATGTTTTGCATCAACCACGTTGGGTTTTGTTTGATTTTTAGAGACCTTGGTTTTGACCTTTTTAATGGTCTTCTTTTGAGGTTTGGTCTGTCGGAAGAATGGAGAGTTTGTGAACTGAGTAGGAATTCCTAGAGACGGAAATCCATAGTTCACAGGCATTCCAAATTGAACAAACATGGGAAAATGGGTATTTCCCCCGAATTGATTGGTCATTGGAAACCCAGAGTTTCCCCCAAACATGTGATTCCCTCCTATGGATGGAGAAAAACCACAATATTGACCAAGAATAGAATTCATAGGTTAATTACTATTCTGATACATGAAAGGGTTGGTTTGAACAGGTCTTCGTCTCATCATTTCAGAAAAATCAGGAAGATTGTTAGGTCTGAAATTATTGTGATAGTTAGTTCCAGTTGGGTTTGGAAATCCAGAATTTGAGAAACCATGATTGGAAGGAGAGGTTCTTCGAGTCCTTAAAGTTTTGGGAGGACTGGTATGTCTGGTCTTCCTTTGGCTTGGCTTAGCCTTAGGTACTCTCTTTCTCTGCCTATCCTTGTCATTATTTGTAGTCTTAACCACTTTGGGTTTTGAAGGATGTACTACAGTTGGACCTTGTTCTTTAGAGACATCAATTTTCTCTTTTCCCTTGTCTTTAGAGACATTAGTTTGCTTTACAATTGTCTCCTATTGTTTAGGACTGGGTGAAGAGATTTTGATTGGAACAAAAGGTCTCTTGAGTATTTCAACAACAGTTTTCTCATTACTCACAGTCTTCAAGGTTTCATCCTTGTTGACTGGAATTGGAGACTTCCCAGTTTGTTGTTTCTTAGAATATTTACATCCTAAGTCCTTTGTTCCAGAGACAGAAGCATTAAGAGATGAAAATGTTTCTTGAATGAGGAATTCAATGGGTTCAGTCTTGGAATATCCTATTGGCTCATTTAATTTGGGCTTTTTATCACTAGATTTAGAGTCAGGGATATTTGTTTTTTCAGAAGTGGCATCTTCTGAATTGAAACTTTCCATGGTGGGACATTCAAGAGAAAATTCTACTGGAGAGTCAGACTTAGTGACCGTGTCTGAAAGATCATAGGATGATGGGACTTCCAATGGGATGCTTGAGAATGAAGTGGCAATTACATCTGGACTGCAAGTTACCACCTCTTCTTGATCCTTATTGTCTCTAGTAAAGAGACTTGGATCACATGGTAACAACTCTGGTTGAGTATTGAGTCCCATGATTTCCTTGTTCATTTCATCATAACCAAGACCATATTTGATCCATGATGGTTTTGGTCCGTTAAGAATAGCATGCGAGTTCTGTTCAAGAAGTGTTTTGGATGCCTTATAACTATTGATTTTCATATTGATTTGGGCGTACATCTCACGATTGTCTTTTGCAATAATGTCACGTTGATTTAATACAATTTCATATTGTTCAACTGATGTAAGATGTGCCTCAGTTTTGATTGCAAGGCCATTTTGTAATTTAGCCATACGACATCTCAATTGTTGAAGTCTGAATTGAGTGTCGGTCAGTTCATCTTTGTAATAACTGACACGATATTCAGCATTGGTGACATATTCTTTGATTATTTCAGAAATATGGTTAATGTCATCAAGAAAAGGCTCAATAGTTAAATGATTATCACGAAGCATAAAATGTACCTTTTCAACAACTTGTTGATGGATAGGAGAAGGCTCTTTGTCATCATCAACCATGAAACAGAAGTAGTTCTTGTAGGCTTCAGTTTCATCTGCTTGATCCACTTCATCATCTGTTTCCCAGAATTCCACGTTTGGAGTTTCCATGACCATGAAAGCTTTGTCTTTTGACTGCTTCTTGATCTCCTCCGCTTTTTGAAGGTAGTATGCTTCGTCTTTGACCTTCTTTATTTTCATTTTGCAATCCTTGGCAAAATGATTTTCACCTTTACAGTTGTGGCACCTGATTACTTCATTATCGTCATGGGACTTCAATTTGTTATCTTCAACCTAAGTGCTCATCCTCTGAGAATTGTAACTTTCAGAATTTGAATTCTGAGAGTTGAAGCTTTGTTGACTGTTGCTTCCTCCTTGGAAGTTTCTAGAGTTCTGATGATAGTGTTGGGGTTGTTGATAACTTTGTACTCTAAAGTTCCCAGTTGGCTTGTTCACAAACTTCTTGAAGTTTGGATTGAACTTGGTCAGGAGTGCCATACATTCTTCATACTCCTTTTTCTCATTGATTTGAGGAGATTCCATTGTAGTTCCAATGAAAGCTTGATCATTATCCATGTATCCATTTGCGATCTGAAGAGGTTGTTGAGTTGGCATGTACGGATTCTGGTTGTACTGTTGAGCCATACTCGAACTTTGATAAGGATATGCTACATATCCTTGGTTGGGAAACTGATCAGCAAAGTGGTTTGGGATTGGATTATGATGTGCAATCAAGTTTTGAGAATGATTTGCCATGGGTGTTGAATTTCTCAGGGCAAGTCCTTGATTATCAAAGGGAGTTGCTTGAGCTAGCTTGTTGACTTTTGGCTCATGTTGTTGCAGTTCAGCATATACATCAAACAGAGACATGGTGTCTAGATTGGTTGTAGTTTGCAGTATGATCATATGCACTGTATCCCATTTTGGAGATAGACTGTTCAAGAATTTCAGATTGAAATCCTCTTGTGATCTTTCTCCTTTGAGTTTCTCCACCCTGTTGACAACAATGTTGTACCTAGAATATGAATCAAAGAGAGTTTCATGAGGTAACATATTGAAGTTGTCCATGTCTGTCAATGCAGCTTTCTTCCTGTTTGCAAGAATTTTATTAGTTCCCTCAAATTGTTTCTTGAGTGCATTCCAGAAATTGAAGGGTGAACTCTTATCTTCATCAGGAAGTTGCTCATAGATGTCATGAGGAATTCCAGATAAGATTTCTTGCATTGCCTTAGCCTCAAACTTCTTGATTTTCCTGTCACGAAGTTGAGCACCAGAGGAAACAGATCCAGAGATAACTTTGGAGGTTTCAAGAGAGACATCGGCTTCAGGGACTCTGATGTCCTTCAGAAATTCTGGAGTATGTTTTCCAGTGGAGATGAAGGTCCAGATGTCAGAGTAATGACCTTCTAGGTAGTACTTGATGCGATCTGCCCATGAAGTGTATTCACTAGGCACAAGGATAGGTGCACGATTTCCTGCTCCAAGACTGTTTGCAACTAAAACTGAATAGAGAACATTTTGGTTTTGATTCACACTTTCCATTGAGAACAGGTGATACTAGTTTGAAACTTGAAAAAGTATTTTTGTGAAAAATTTTCTAAGTCTCAAAGTCGATCACTCGAGCTTTCATACCAACTGAAGAAATGAGAAGAAATTCAGTAAACCTAGACTAGAATAGTCCAAGTGTTGAAAATACTAAAACAGAGTTTCAGAATCGTCAAGTGGCAAGTAGTGCGGAAAATAAAGAGTTGTGAATCAATCAAATTAATAGAGAAATGTTTTTTTGACTTAAGATCAATGATTCAAATGTGTCTCATATTCATGAAGATTCAATTACAAGTGTTTGAATGTAAAACACACACTAAAACTCTCAAACAGCTCTCTGAAGACTAGTCTAAGCAGCAATTGTGCAGAATGAGCAGGAATGATCAGAAAAGAGCAGAAAGAGCAACTTTATAATGGATCCCAAGGGGCCTATTTCTAGGCTTTGCAAAAGCCCATGACATGGCTTGACCAATTAGGTGTTGACACGTTTACCCTACTTACCGGAGAATGGATGGAATATTCCAATTCCATTAGTATTCCGTTAGGGTTCCATCCAAGTTACGAGTCTTCATAATTCTTGAACCTTCTTGATCAACATTGAAAACATGATGAGAAACATGAGCATCATGTTGCTCAATTGTCTTCTTAGATGTCATCAACTTCCAGAAGTGTTGTTGATCATGTTGAGTAGTTTCTTGAATGTTGGACTGTGTCTTGAACTTGGGGATGTACCACCAGATGTTCATGATGGACCATGGACGAAATTCATGTTACTTTAAGCATTTGGACGTGCCTTCATTGTACATGATCTGCCATGTACAGTCTTGTTGAGTCATCAATGTGATCATGTTGATCCATTGACTTGAGTTGAGCCACCAAGTATTCCTGTTGAGTCATCAACTCTTGTTGATTCATAGAGTTGTGGATGAGCCAACAATGTTTCTGATGAGCCATCAATATTCTAGATGATCCATCAATGTCTTGATGCTCCACATATGATCTAGATATGTCATCTAAGATCATGATGATCCAACTAGCTTTCAGCAAGTGCTCCATGTCAACAGTAGGTGCTCCATGTGTACAACAAGTGCTCCAAGTAAACTTCAAGTGCTCCAACATCTGATTCTTCAAACACTTGTTGAATCTTCATTATCTTTTCAACCTGAAACATTCTTATAATGTTTATTAGAAAATGTAAATCAATACTCAGCTTATTTCAAGTGACAATCACATCAAAATATTTCCAACACAATAATCTTAATTAGGATGAACAAAGTGGTAGAGATCGTAACAAGGTTTCCAAAAATATAAAGAACACTGAAATACGAGTTATAACGAAGAAATTATAACCAATCGAAGATTCACGACAAAACCGGCAAAACACTGTTCAGTGTAAAAAGTGAATTTTCGATAAAATGATTTTTAGCCATAACAATCTAAATGAAAGTTGTAGATTATGTTAAACCGAGAACTGTCATAAAAAGAACGTCAAAGTATGACTTCGTATGAGGAAGTTATGATTTTTCTAAGTTTCAGTATAGCAGTAGACAGCTAAAGACTCGAAATAAAGATCGAGTGATTTTTAGCCAACACAACTTAAACAAGAATCGAAGGTCTCGTCAAAAGTAGTACAACGGTAAAAAGACAGACGATAACGAATGTCGGATAAAGAAGTTATGATTTTTAACGGATTTCTTGTCCCGGTCTGTTAAAAATAATATTAAAAATAAAGTCAAATTAGACGACGAAGTCTAAACGAAAGTCGTAGAGTATAATTTTACCTACGCGTGCATATAAAGAACGTCAAAAACGGAGTTCGTATAGGAAAGTTAAGAATTTTAGAAGTTTTGGCTCAAAAACCAAGAAATAAGGGATAATACCGGGAAATCTCGCAGGAACAGTAACCGCCACACCCGGATCCGCCCCGTGTCGTCTTCCGATTGGACCGAAGTTCGGTCCACTCCTGATCCGACGCTCGCCTCGCACCGTGGCTGCTTCCGAGCTCGGCCTCGTGGCTCCTTGTGAACCGAACACGCGTCCCTCTTCCCTCGCTGCCATATCGATGCTGACTCCTCCTCCCCCTCGCCACCTGTCCGAGATTTCAGACTATAAATAGGAGGTGCGAACCCTCCCGGTTCCTTCACCATTTTTACACCAAATTTCACCCTTTTTCACTTCTTTCACCTCCCCAAACTTCCTTACAACCCCCCAAAACCCCGATATAAAGTATGAAACCCGAAGCAAGCCCCGAAGCCCCAGAATTCTCGAGAAGCTAAGCTCTTTCCAGTCGAAGTGTTGCCCGCATAAAGCCCGGTTTTTAATCAAAAACTCGCGGTTTCTTCGAGAAATATCATTTATAGAAACGAAGTGCTGCCCAAATTACCACTTATCAAGTGAGTTCATACCCCTATAATATACTTTTTTTAAATGGTTTTTAAATGGTTTTTAAATTCTTTTTAGGGGGGGGGGGGGTGGGAATACAAGTTGAACACAATTTAAATTGTGTTAATAATTGTATGTGATAATAATCACACAAAGGATTTCGTTATTCTTTTAAGGATTACCAAATACTTCCAAAATGACTTAAAGCCATGTTAAATCTTTAAAGTCATGTAAACTATTTTAATACTGTTAAATTCTTTGAAAAAAGGTTTTATAAACTATTTCAAATTATAATTTCCAAAATCATGTTGATATATGTATAAATATATAAATAAGATTTGAAGGGCTTAGGACTAATGAATCATCTTGTTTCCTTTTCCTTGTTTGGATGTGGAATTAAGGTGGTGTTCATGGTGAGCAAAGGTGTTCATCCATGAGAAATCATGCTAATCAAATAGAACATATAAATTACAATAAGTATAATTTATGGGTCAATTCTCAATATCAATCATCTTAAACTCGTAATCTCGTTGAAACAATAAATTTGTGAGACACTTCATGGTGTACTTGTCTAAGTACGACCTTAAGTCCTGACTTATTAACCATAATCTTCTGGAGGGAGAGCGTGAATTTGTGTATAGATCTATACGGGACTGACAATCCCGCACCTTTACTGTTCGCTACAGTTTTGGCCGGCAAGCCTAGGGTGACAAATGTCATATCGTTTCCGACGCCTGATGAACGTCGCAGCATGCACATCAGTCATATTAGTATGGTTAATAGAACTCACCTGGATAATACAACGATTGATTTACGTAGTAATATACTTCTTTAAAAATAGTAAGAAATATAATACATCATACCGGGTTTGCATTAACAAGGGTACAAATACAACGTACCAGGGTTAGCAAATCACGGGGTAATAATACATCATACCGGGTTTGCATTAACAGGGGTACAAATACAACGTACCAGGGTTAGCAAATCACGGGGTTTATAATACAAACTAAATTAGAAACTGTAGAATGGATATAACTAAGTATACTTTTACAAATGGAACGGTTTATGGGATTAAACTACTTTTACAAATGTAACGGTTTATGGGATTAAACTACTTTTATAAATGGAACGGTTTATGGGATTAAACTACTTTTACAAATGGAGCGGTTTTATGGGGATTTAAAACTACTATCAGAAACGGTATTTAAACTAGTATAACATAAAGGACCTTTAGTGGCGAATTCTATAATTCCTTAGTTTATACATCAGTGTCATATATAAGTAATATCCGATTGACAGTGAAATGTGTGATTTCCGCCTTACTTCCTGTTCCTTGTTTGGTTGTGGGCTTAGGGCAGATTCACCCATTTAACTGTCCATTATAAACTAAGTAATTGCAGAGGGAACTATTGAGGTTATCATTTTATCACATCAGGAAATATAGGTTTTCTGGAGGAACCAACGAACTTTTCCAAAGAACTTAGAGTATACTTTAAAGAACTAAAATACTTAAGAACTCACCAGCTAAAATGTTGATCTACTCTTTCAAAATAACTTGTATTCTCAGGAAATCCAGTAGACAGGTACACTCCCAAAGCTTTTGAGAAGACTACCTAGTACCGTACTGCGACTATTGTCTTCTACTGTACCTACTTTGATGTTTGAATATGTAATGTTTAAACACTTATGTAAAACTTATTAATGAAATGGTTGTTTACTTTGATTACTATATTGCATGTGTTGTGATACTTACATGAAGTCCTCCGCCCCCAAACGTTTCCGCCGTTCTGGTTTGGGGTGTGGCAGATTGGTATCAGAGCATTGTTTATAGTGAACTCAGTATATCAGTCATAAACGATATACAACTATTAACTATTGGGATAAAAACACTCTGACCAAGAGTTATACTTTAAAAATATATCAATATTTTATAAAAGTATAAATACATGTAGAGTATATATATAGTAAAATGAGTATCACAAGAAGAACAAAAAAAGTATTTGGATGTTGGACATTACAGTTAAACTTGGACAGTTATGTAATCATATATGGGATCAATATAGCCTGATCAACTATATTCATTTGAGATATGACCAACATGTGTTTGGGAGTGATTGTATTGTCGCAACAAGTCTAAAAATTACCTAAATACCAGAAGAATTCTTGAATCAAACATAAAGGTTAAAATACTATAGGGGTATTTTAGGATGTTATAACAAGAAAACTGAAAACTTATCGACTTCTTATATATAGAAGTCCAAGAATCAAACTTATAATTAAAATACCATGGAAGTATTTTAGAAACCATAAATAACTTTGGGGAAATTCTAAAAGATCTTTTCTGGTAAGTCTATAATTACTAAGTGGATACATTAAGGTTATATATAGTTGAGATTTTATAGACTTAAAATATGTGATTTTCACTCTACTTCCTTTTCCTTGTTTGGGTGTGGTTTTCGAGTACGATTACTTATTTGAAGGTCTATTTGATCTGGATTATATATAATCGGTACAGACCATGTGATTAAAGAAGGACCAGAACGGATCACCTTCGTAAGAATTTTCTCATAGATTCTTTATACATTCCCATTCTCGTATAAACCCCTTATATAGATGTAATCACTCCAGCAATCAATAGAAGAGTCAAGGAGGATCCAACAGAATTTCATTAGGAGAATACTAAGAAAGAAACAGAGGAGAAGTAAAGAAACTATAGAAATCATTTAGTGCCCTTAACCTATTAAGGACACTAATGAGAGATTCGCATGAACTTCCAAGATTTAAAATCTTCATTACAAAGTAATGGAGATCAGTGTTAGAATCGGAAGTAAGACAGCTCAGGAACTCAATATACCTACATAGGAGAAGGACACCCTATAGATACCAGGAGAGAACAAATCATTACCGCCCATAATAGAACAGAGAATAGAGGAAAACCACGCGTGATTCATGTGAAATGTTTGAGCGCCTTTTCATCTAAGTAATAACTAGTAAATCGATTTAACCTAGTGAGTTAGTATTTACATTACTCACGTTAGGTTTTGAGCTTATCTTCTTTTCCTGTCACGGTTAATAACAATAAATCGGATCACGAAATCTCAATTGATAGTGATTACTTCTCAAATTCATAAGTCTATTTTATTTAGACACTGTTATGAATGGTCTTCCGAATCTTTTCGAAAGTTGGAAAACGATATCCACCAATCGAAGGTAACTTACTTCGGATGACACTCGGTTCATTCTAGAAACTTATTTCTGCTCCTTACCAGGACTGCATCATCGGGATGCAGGTCGAATCATTGAGAACAGTATAACAAAACGAAAAATTTATATGTAGATACAAATGGATAGAATACACCTAGAGACAACTATCATTGCTCACGAGTTCATTTTCTTATCATGTAACAGAATCATGCCTCCGAAGAAACATAACCAACCCACTAACAAAACACCAATCCTTCAAATAGATGCATCTACGTTTCAAGCTGCAGTCACATCAGCTGTAGCAGCTGTCATGGCACACCTTAATGCTAACAACGCAAATGTTAGTATTAATACTATCGGCAATCCCGATCATGGTGATGACCAAGTACAACAACGAGTACCTATTTGTAAGGACACTTCGAACCTTAAGCCTAATATCCTGAAACGAAAGTTCGATAACAAGAAAGGGAGTTGTTTAACTCAAGAACCTAACAGAGGGCAACAAACTGGGGCAGTCAGTACCCCCATCAGCCCTGTTATTCCAGCACCGACCACACCATACTTAGGAAACCTCCCACACTGCAGCAAGTGCAACTACCATCATCATGGAGGTTGCCGAGAGCTGCATTGCAATAGATGCAACATAAAGGGGCACACCGCCCGCATCTGTAGAACTCCGGTTGAGTTCATCACTTCAACTACCAATGTTGGAACCATTACAATATGTCACCTTTGTGGTGAAATAGGACATTACAAGAGGGACTGTCCAACAGAGAAGAACGACGGGGGACAGGAGGAGTTTGACCCCAATGCATGGGAAGGCATCAAAGAACCCTGTTATATTCTTGGTATGCTTCCAAATCCCAATAATTATCTATAATTATGATTACTCTCCCGTTCAAATTAAATCACAACATTCATATAAAATTTGAAACCTTAACAGGTAAGCTATGATGACTTAGTGTATACATAAGGGTCAATTATAATTAAGATTTGTAGACTTAGATTGAGTAATCCCGCCTCATTTTCTGTTCCTTGTTTCGTTGTGAATTTAAGGCAGGGTTGCTCAGTCAAAGGTCTTACCAATCTTAATTATACATGACTTGTATACATCAAGCGATTATAGAGAGACCTAGTAAGGATCCTTTCATGAAAGTTCATAATTTCAAATTATCAGAACCCTCGTATTGGTAGTACCTGCCAAATTCGAATCAAAAAGGGGTTCGTAGCGATAATAACATAATAAAACCAGGAGTGCTGAAAACTTATATACATAGGATAGTTCATCATCCTAGTAATCATTCCTCCCAGAACGACTTAATATCTGTTTCGTCGAGAAGTTCTGACATCTTCATCTCGCATGGTTTGGCTTGGTCCTTACCATGCAAAATTCTTATGCTGTGTAAAAGAACTTTTTTTTTCCTTAAATCAGCCGTTAGACGAAATTCTTCTCCATAACGAAAACCCTTATATCACCTTTCGCTTCAAAACTTCTGAAGTACCCATGCGAAGGTACCACGCCCTTCTAGCCTACTCAGTAGACAGGAAACTTGAAACGAAAAGCACTGAAGTAGTCTTAGAAGTCAGTAACCACCGAAGTACCCCAATAGATCTGAAAGGAAAATCATTGTACCTCAGGTCAAGTTCAAGAATAGAGACTAAGAACTCATTAGGTTAATCTATTGTTGCTAAGTGTATACACGATAGTGGTATATAATTTAGACTTAACAAGATTTAGGATGTGTAATTCTGCCCTATCTCCTGTTCCTTGTTTGGTTGTGCACCTGGGGCAGAGTCACCCATCCGAACGTTTTGTGAAATCCAGATTATATATGACTTATATACACGAGGTGATGGTGGATGAGCCAAGTATGATTCTTATCATGAACATCGGCGCAAAAGCCTTCATCATGTATTCTACCAGGAGGAATTCAACATAAGCCCATGACAGTGGGTCGAGCTACTAAGTGACTACGAATTCGAAATTCGTTATCATCCCGACAAAGACAATATAGTAGCTGACACCCTAAGTCGAAAAGAGTACTCAGGTCATAGAGCCAATCATTGACTATGATAACCCATTCAAATCTGTCCACACAAAGTAAGGAGTTTCAACAGTATGCCTTGAAACCTGAAAATGTGGCAGGTGAAACCTTGGGAAGAATAGATAAGAACTTGGACAAATAAGTCAAAAACTGTATGCTTCATGCCATTAAAATAAGCACGGAAGATAAAGAAACTAACTATTAAGTGTGTCCGAGAGATTAACTAGACTACACGGTGTTCCAAAATATGTTATCTTTGTTCGAGATAGTAGAATCATTTCTCAGTTCAGGCAGTCACTTCAGAAATCTCTAAGAACTAGGCTAAACATAAGAATAGCCTACTAATCCACAAACCGGCAGACATAATAAGAGAACGATTCAACCATTAGAAGTCATGCTAAGAACGTATATGATCGACCTTGGTAAAGCACGGGATACCCAGTTATCAATTAGTCAAGTCCTTTATCATGCTAGCATTTAAGTTGCTCCATTCGAAACCTTCTGTGGTCACAAGTGCAGATCCTATCTCCACTGGACTAAATTAGATTACACGCAACTAGCCAGAGGTCCAATTTCCAGACAGCACCTTCGCTGGTCCGGAATTCATCCGAGAAACAAGCAAAAAGAGAATACGAATCAGGAAGCGACATAAAGCTTCCAGAGTTAATCGGAGAAGCTACGGCTTCGATAAAGAAAACCCTTGGAATTCCAGGTTGATGACCTTGTCATATGAAAGTCTCACCCCGGAAAGGCAAGATACGCTTCAGAAAGCGTGAAATACTAAGTCCAAGGTACATAGAACCATTCAAGATTCTTAACAGAATCGGTCTTGTAGCTTATAAACTTAAACTACCACAAAAAAAACTTAATAACATTCATCTCACCTTTCACATATCTAATCTAAATAGGTGTCTATCCGATGAAACACTTTTTATTTCACTCGATGAAATCAAATGAAATAAAAGTCTACACTTTTTTTGAAGAACCAATAGAACTCATGGATAGGGAAATCAAAAGAACCAAGCAAAGCCTTATCCCGATAGTGAAGGTTCGCTAGATTGAAAACCGGGGACCTGAATTCACTTGGAAAAAGGAAGATTTGATGAAATGAAAATATTCACATCTTTTCCCTAGTCCATGAGTATCACTTAGACCTAATTTCGGGACAAAATTCCCTCTAACGGGGGGATAATGTGACACCAGTCAAATTTAGGTCAAAAACAAATATTTCAATAATCTTAACTGGGATGAACAAAGTGGTAGAGATCGTAACAAGGTTTCCAAAAATATAAAGAACACTGAAATCCGAGTTAGAACGACTAAATTATGACCAATCGAAGATCCGCGACAAAACCGACAAAACACTGTTCAGTGTAAAAAGTGAATTTTCTATAAAAGGCTTTTTAGCCTTAATAATCTAAATAAGAGTTGTAGATTATGTTAAACCGAGAACTTTCATAAAAAGAACGTCAAAATCTGACTTCGTATGAGGAAGTTATGATGTTTCTAAGTTTTAGTATATAAGAAGAAGACAGCTAAAAACTCGAAATAAAGATCGAGTGATTTTTAGCCATCACAACTTAAACAAGAATCGAAGGTCTCGTCAAAATTAGTACAACGGTAAAAAGACTGACGAAAACGGACGTCGGATAAAGAAGTTATGATTTTTAACGAATTTCATGTCCCGATATGTTAAAAATAATATTAAAAATAAATTCAAAATTAGCCGACGAAATCTAAACGAAAGTCATAGAGTATAATTTTACCTACGCGTGCTTATAAAGAACGTCAAAAACGGAGTTCGTATGTGAAAGTTATGAATTTTAGAAGTTTTGGCTCAAAAACCGAGAAATAAGGGATAATACCGGGAAATCTCACATGAACAGTAACCGCCACTCCCGGATCCGCCCCATGTCGTCTTCCGATTGGACCGAAGTTTGCTCCACTCCTGATTCGACGCGCGCCTTGCACCGTGGCTGCTTCCGAGCTCGGCCTCGTGGCTCCTTGCGAACCGAACACGCGTCCCTCTTCCCTCGCTGCCACGTCGCTGCTGACTCCTCCTCCCCCTCGCCACCTGTCCGAGATTTCGTACTATATATATGAGGTGCGAACCCTCCCTGTTCCTTCACCATTTTTACACCAAATTTCACCCTTTTTCACTTCTTTCACCTCCCAAACTTCCTTACAACCCCCCAAAGCCCCGATATCAAGTCTAAACCCGGAGCAAGCCCCAAAGCCCCAGAATTCTTGAGAAGCTAACCTCTTTCCAGTCGAAGTGCTGCCCGCATAAAGCCCGGTTTTTAATCAAAAACACGCGGTTTCTTCAAGAAAGATCATTTATAGAAACGAAGTGCTGCCCAAATTACCATTTATCAAGTGACTTCATACCCCTATAATATACTTTTTTTAAATGGTTTTGAAATGCTTTTTAAGGGGGGGGGGGGGATACAAGTTGAACACAATCTAAATTGTCTTAATAATTTTATGTGATAATAATCACACAAATGATTTTGTTATTCTTTTAAGGATTACCAAATACTTCCAAAATGACTTAAAGCCATGTTAAATCTTTAAAGTCATGTAAACTATTTTAGTACTGTTAAATTCTTTGAAAAGGTTTTATAAACTATTTCAAATTATAATTGCCAAAATCATGTTCATATATCTATAAATATATAAATAAGATTTGAAGGGCTTAGGACTAATGAATCATCTTGTTTCCTTTTCCTTGTTTGGATGTGGAATTAAGGTGGTGTTCATGCTGAGCAAATGTGTTCATCCATGAGAAATCATGCTAATCAAATAGAACATATAAATTATAATAAGTATAATTTATGGGTCAATTCTCAATATCAATCATCTTAAACTCGTAATCTCGTTGAAACAATAAATTTGTGAGACACTTCATGGTGTACTTGTCTAAGTACGACCTTAAGTCCTGACTTATTAACCAGAATCTCCTGGAGGGAGAGCGTGAATTTGTGTATAGATATATACGGGACTGACAACCCAACACCTTTACTGTTTGCTACAGTTTAGCCGGCAGGCCTAGGGTGACAAATGTCATATCGTTTCCGACGTCTGATGAACGTCGCAGCAGGCACCTCAGTCATATTAGTATGGTTAACAGAACTCACCTGGATAATACAATGATTGATTTACGTAGTAATATACTTCTTTAAAAAGAGTAAGAAAAGATAATACATCATACCGGGTTTGCATTAACAGGGGTACAAATACAACGTACCAGGGTTAGCAAATCACGGGGTAATAATACATCATACCGGGATTGCATTAACAGGGGTACAAATACAACGTACCAGGGTTAGCAAATCACGGGGTAATAATACATCATACCGGGTTTGCATTAACAGGGGTACAAATACAACGTACCAGGCTTAGCAAATCACGGGGTAATAATACAAACTAAATTAAAAACTATAGAATGGATATAACTAAGAATACTTTTACAAATGGAACGGTTTATGGGATTAAAATACTTTTACAAATGGAACGGTTTATGGGATTAAACTACTTTTATAAATCGAACGGTTTATGGGATTAAACTACTTTTACAATTGGAACGATTTTATGGGGATTTAAAACTACTATTCAGAAACGGTCTTTAAAATAGTATAACATAAAAGACCTTTAGTGGCGAATTCTATAATTCCTTAGTTTATACATCAGAGTCATATATAAGTAATATCCGATTGATAGTGAAATGTGTGATTTCCGCCTTACTTCCTGTTCCTTGTTTGGTTGTGGGCTTAGGGCAGATTCACCCATTTAACTGTCCATTCGATATTAGGTTATATATAACTAGTATAAACTAAGTAATTGCAGAGGGAACTATTGAGGTTCTCATTTTATCACATCAGGAAATATAGGATAATTTGGAGGAACCAGCGAACTTTTCCAAAGAACTTAGAGTATACTTTAAAGAACTAAAATACTTATGAACTCACCAGCTTAAATGTTGATCTACTCTTTCAAAATAACTTGTATTCTCAGGAAATCCAGTAGACAGGTACACTCCCGAAGCTTTTGAGAAAACTACCTAGTACCGTACTGCGACTCTTGTCTTCTATTGTACCTACTTTGATGTTTGAATATGTAATGTTTAAACACTTATGTAAAACTTATACTTATTAATGCAATGGTTGTTTACTTTGATTACTATATTGCATGTGTTGTGATACTTACATGAAGTCCTCCGCCCCCGAACGTTTCCGCCTTTCTGGTTTGGGGGTGTGACATGCACCCTATCTAAACACCCTAACCTCCAAAGGTTGGCCTCATTTGCAGCCTCCATCACCCCAAACCCTAGCCACGAAACCCTAATCCATTTTTGAGTGTTTTTGAGCCATTGTTGTGTGTTCTTTGTGATTTTGAAGCATGAGAAGGAAGGAGAAGCTTGGGGGTTCAAGAGGAAGATAGTAGATCCAGAGTTTGAGCTACATTTATGGCTCAATTGAGGTATAAAGTTGATACCTTGGCTTTCTATTACTTAGATCTTCATTTAGGATAGTATGTTGTCACTTTTGGGCCTTATTGAAGACATTTTCGGGATTTGAGTGTATCATGAAGTTGTGACTTCAGATCTAGGCACTCATGAGCTTATGAGGTTTGAAGTTGCCAGCTTTATCCAGCCTTGGCCCTTCCCCATGCCCTAGACCTCTTATATAGCTTAGTTCTGGTGTTTCTAGCTTCATGAAACCATGCATGAACGTAAAGTAAGCAACTTTACGTGGTAACTTAGTCATAGGGGACCAGATCTGTGATTTCTAAGCATTGAACTCGATTGGAAGTAACTGAATGGATTTAGACTAATGGGACTCGACGTGTTGTTCGTCAAACTGGGCGAGTTGGGTTGTGGTGCCCCAATGTTTTCTGTTACTGAGCAAACTCGTCGAGTCTAGGAGATAACTCAGCAAGCTGGCCATTTGTTTTGGGTTTTGAAGATTGAGGAATTCGACGAGTTTAAGGAGCAACTCGACGAGTTGCGAGTGAAATGTCCCGAATCTGTTGTGAGGAGGAACTCGACGAGTTCATGAATGAGCTTGCCGATTTGGATCGAGATTTCTAAGGTTTTATGGATCATGGAACTCGACGAGTTGATGGACCAACTCGGCGAGTTGAGTCAACCAAGATGTTGACTTTGACCAGGATGTTGAATTTGACCAGAGTTGACCCATAATGGGGTTATGGGTATGAAAGAGTAATTAAAGGATATTTTTATGTGTAGGAGTTTGAGAGGAGTTGATTCTAGAGCCACGGGCAGTTCAGGTACTATACGACATTTGAGGTGAGTTACCTTCCAGTAGGAGTGGGTCGAAGGCACAAATGTCGGCCTACTAGTATTGATTATCGTTGAGATGATTGTCTTTGTGATAATCATCTGGTGTGCCACTATCTGTTTTGCTTTATGTGCTAGTATGTTATGTTATTATGTGATAGTGGTAGGAGTGAAATAGTTCCCAGTTACCGGTTGAAAGAGACCAAAGGGGAGGCCAGCACCCAGATATGCTAGGCAATATATGATTTGTATGTTTATGCTAGGATATTGTGTGGTAGTGGTTGGGGTGAAATAGTCACTGGTTACCGGTTGAAATAGACCGAAGGGGAGGCCAGCGCCCGGATATGCTAGGCAGTTACCAGTTGAAAGAGACCGAAGGGGAGGCCAGCGCCCAGATATGCTAGGCATTATGTGATTATATGGTATGTGGTATGATGGGGGAACTCACTAAGGATATAGGAAGATGGCTGATGTGCCTGCTATATGTGCTTATTGAATTACATGCTAGAACTGATTAGTCAGTGATATGACGGCCTGAATAGGATATGCTTGGTTTGGTTACTCAGTGCACGAATGTTGTTTGCTTTGTGGTTTTAGGAGTTCTAGTTATCTTTAATTAACTAGCAAACGAATATGTTAAGTTACATATTACAAGGACTAAATAATTTTAGAAGGTCAGGTCTAGCCCTATTTTGTAGCTCTTGTTTGAGTCCAACCGTTGTAGGGTAGGACCTCTCATTCGAAGAATTATCTAGTCTTAGTAATATGCAATGGTATTCGCAAGCTAGTTAGGAGAGGTAGCAGGGACTCCTTATGAAACTGATGACAGAAAGTGGGTTGGAGGTTACCCTAGGGTAAGCCTAGGATGAAATTAGTACAGCGAGTAGTAATAGTGAAAGGGACTTGGTGAAGTCAAGGCAATCCTTGAGGAAAGTACGGATAGATGTGGAAGGTAGTATGGGCCCGTACTACTGAAAGCAGAGGATCCGTACTCGAGTTAAGGAGGGCTGAGATATAACCAAGGAACTTCTAGAGTGTGTGAGACCTCTCGAGGTTATTCATGACCCTGACGATTATGTGTTTTGTTTCAGAATAGTGGTGACACATCATAGAGCAGGAGGTTTAGGGTCTGGATCAGGTTCAGTTTCAGGTTCTGGTTCGGGTTCCGAGCAGTTTGATGATGGATTACGCGAGTTCATCATGTCTGAGATTACGAGAGGCATCCTTAAGGTGACCCTGGTGATTTTCGGGTCGATCAAGGAAAGGATCATTAAGCTGATGAAGGATTGCCTTAGGGTATTCCGGAGTGACATGACATCTAGCTAGTCAGGGACACGTACACTCTCCTTTACGTACATAGGGGATGTGGTGTGCAAGACTTTCATGGGCTGAAGGACCGCATTCTGGCCAATAGATGGATTACAAACATCGAGTCTGCACAATTGACGAGCTTCTGCCCTGAGGGGTCGAAGGTCCGGTATGCTGCAGGATGTTTGAGAGACAGAGCTGGAGATTGGTGGGAGGCGGTCAGTGATTCGTTGGGAGCCCCAACCATTGAGGCTATGATCTGGTCGGACTTTGTGACCAGGTTTATGGTTGAGTTTGCGCCGGATGTGGAGCTTCAGCAGCTGGCCATGGAGTTTCTTGATATAAGACAGACTACTGAGTCGATGGCGGAGATTACCAACAAGTTCAGGGAGAGGGCCTTACTGGTGCCTCAGTACGGGGGTGACGAGGAGATGAGGAATACCCAGTATCATGCCATGTTGAGAGCTGACATTCAGAAACATGTCAGCGACTTGGCATGCCCGACCTTGGATGACATGATTGCGAGGGTGAGAGAGATGGAGATTGACATAGATCACATCAGAAAGAGGAAGGCGGAGAATAGATAGGTTATTGGGGTTTCGGGGAAGAAACCCAAGGGATTCGACTCTAGGCCGAAGGGCCAACAGGGCCGGGGCCGTTGTGGGAAATGCGGCAAGTCGCATTAGGGAGTTTGCGGAGCTGGGGGATCGGGCTGCTATTAGTGCGACAAGACTAGGCACTTTGGCATGGATTGTACTAGCCCTACCCCCACCTTTCAGACGTCATAACCGATTTGCTTCCATTGCAATCAGAAGGGCCATAAAAAGGCCAACTGCCCGAGATTGGTACCAGCAGCGCCAGTGGTGGCGCCAGCTCCAGCGACCCTGCGGATCACGGATGGCCGACAGGGCAAGACAAATGCGCCAGTGGTGAGGAGCTGAGCCTTCCAGCTGACTACCGAGGAGGCACGTTCCGCACTGGATGTGGTGACGGGTATGATTTCTTCTCCCTAGCTCTTATTACATGTCGATTAGGATATTTATGTTTTATGTTTATGTGTTTTGTTTAGGATCGTTCCATGTGAACGGTATCCCAATACATGTGTTATTCGACTCGGGGGCTACCCGATCATTTGTATCTCTTGCACTTAGCAAGATGGTTTTTGAGTATTCGGGCGTGTTGGATTGCCCTTTAGAGGTCGAGATTACTGACGACCTATCTGTACGGGCATCGGCGGTCTCCAAAGATTGTGTTATGAAGATGTATGACGAGCGGTATCTCATGGATTTCGTTCCTATTCCTTTGCGTAGGAACAAGGTCATCATCGGCATGGATTGGTTGAGTCCTAATGGGGCGGTGATACATTGCGCGAAGCAGCTGGTGCGTGTCAGGACCTAAAGTGGGGGAGAATTGGTGATTCTAGGCGAGAGGCTGCAGCGAGGACCAACTTTGTGCTCAACAGCGAGGGTCAGGCGCTACCTTCAGCAAGGTTATGAAGGGTATGTCGCCTACGTTATGGATACCCGGGAGGCGGGTGAGGCGACCGTGAGAGATGTGTCAGTGGTGCGAGACTACCCAGACCTATTCCCGGAGGAGTTGCCTGGGATACCTCTGGATAGACAAGTCGAGTTTTGGATAGACATAGTCCCTGGTGCAGCTCCTATAGCCTAGGCACCATATCGGTTGGCTCCTCTCAAGATGCAAGAGTTGTCTACACCGCTGTAGAAGCTGTTAGACAAGGGGTTCATTAGACTGAGTAGTTCGCCTTGAGGAGCCTCGATCCTGTTTATGAAGAAGAAGGACGGGTTTCATCGGATGTGTATAGAAAACCGGGAGCTGAACAAGGTGACGGTAAAGAACCATTACCCACTTCTGAGGATTAATTTTCTCTTCGACCAGCTATAGGGGGCATCTTGGTTTTCCAAGATAGATTTGCCCTCAGGCTATCACCAGATGCGATTCAGAGACAAGGATGTGCAGAAGACTGCTTTCCGGACACGCTATGGCTGGTATGAGTTAGTGGTGATGCCATTTGGGCTCACCAATTCCCTACCGAGTTCATGGACCTCATGAACCGCATATGCAGACTGATGTTGGATCGGTATGTGATAATCTATATTGATGATGTTTTGGTTTACTCCAAGACACAGGAGCAGCATGAGGAGCACTTGTGAGAGGTGTTAGATACCCTAAGGAGGGAGAGCTTGTATACCAAGTTCTCCAAGTGCGAGTTCTGGTTGCACGAGATGCAGTTTCTGGGGCACCTTGTCAACCAGAACGGTATTTTGGTCGACCAGGCCAAAGTGGAGGGCGTGATGAGATGGGAGGTTCCGAAGTCTCCATTTGAGATTCATAGTTTCCTCAGGTTGGCAGGCTATTACCGGATATTCATACAGGACTTCTCCATGATAGCAGTACCCTTGACCCGACTGACGAAAAAGGACGTTGTATTTTGCTGGGGGCCTGAGCAGCAGGCGACGTTCAACACATTGAGGCAGAGGTTGTGCAAGGCGCCTATCTTAGCCCAACCACAGGGAGTGGATGATTTTGTAGTATACTACGATGCGCCCATTTAAGGTTTGCGCACAGTGTTGGGGGCGGTTGTTTTCTCCCTCAAGATTTGGTGACACTACCTCTATGGGTTCCGCTGTACCATTTACACGGACCACAAAAGCTTGAGGTACCTCATGGATCAGCCAAATCTAAACATCAGGTAGCGTCAGTGGCTAGATGTGGTGAATGATTACGACTATGAGATCCTCTACCACCCGGGGAAGGCCAATGTTGTGGCCGATGGACTTAGCCGCCAGGCATTCGCAGCCCCAATTAGGGATATCTGTCTGAGGATGACAGTAGTGACTCTGCTCCTGGAGAAGATTCGGGAAGCCCAACAGGAGGCTATGAAGGAGGAACACCGGAAGAGTGAGCGTATCGTGGGCCAAATTTCGTCCTTCGACTATGAAAGTCGTGGGCTGTTGACACTTCACCGCAGAGTGTGGGTTTCGTAGGCAGGAGATGTGCGCACAAGTCCACATTTTCCATCCATCCTGGGGAGACAAAGATGTATAGAGATCTTCATCCTGATTACTGGTGGCCCTACATGAAATAGGATGTAGTCTGGTATGTTGAGAGGTGCTTGACCTGTAGGAAGATCAAGGCCGAGCACCAGAGGCCTCATGACAAGACGCAGCCGTTGGATAATGCTGTGTGGAAATGGGAGGATATTACTATGGATTTCATCAGAAAGCTTCCTAGGACCACACAAGGAGTGGATTCGATTTGGGTCATCATGGATCGGTTGATCAAGAGTTCCCATTTCATACCGATCTAGGAGAGCATTTCGGCTGAGAAGTTGGCTGACATCTACATCAAAGAGGTAGTAGCTCGACACGGAGTGCCAATTTCTGTGATGTCTGACCGAGATGTACAATTTACTTCTAGATTCTGGAAGTAATTTCATGATGAGTTGGGTACTCGTCTGCACTTTAGCACGACTTTTCACCCACAGACGGATGGTCAGAGTGAGTGGACCGTCCAGACTTTGGAGGATATGATGTGGGCGTGTGTCTTAGGCTTTGGTGGTAGCTGGGATACCTACCTTCCCTTGGCAGAGTTTTCCTATAATAATAGCTACCATGCCAGCATCGACCATCCTCCCTTCAAGATGTTGTATGAGAGGAAGTGTAGAACCCCGATATGTTGGGGTGAGGTTGGACAGAGGGTCATGGGGAGTACCGAAGTGGTACTCGAGATGATAGAGAGGATCCAACAGGTCCGGAGTACACTCCAGCCGGCGTAGAGTCGACAGAAGAGTTACGCCGACAGAAGATGATTAGACCTGGAGTTTCAAGTAGGAGATATGGTCCTCCTGAAGGTGTCACCTTGGAAACGTGTCATCCGGTTCAGGAAGCGGGGAAAGTTGCACCCCAGATACATCGGACCGTTCAGGGTTATAGCCCAGGTGGTCAAGGTTGTGTACTGGTTGGATCTGCCAGCCGAGCTTAGTTAGATCCACAACATTTTTCATGTCTCCCAGCTGCAGAAGTGCTTGGTAGACGACTCTGCAGTGGTGCCCCTATAGGATATTCAGGTGGATGACAGCCTGAACTACATCAAGTGACCAGTAGCCATCCTTGATAGGAAGACGAAGGATCATAGGAACAAGAGGGTTGAGTTGGTGAAGGTGCAATGGCAGCACGACAAGGCCTCGGAATGGACCTGGGAGCCGGAGGACGAGATGATGGAGCACTACCCAGAGCTATTCCCAGACACAACAGACTTCTAGGACGAAGTCTAAAATAAGTGGGGCAGATTTCTAACGCCCAGATCCTGGTATGTAATTTTAAATCAAATTATTTATTTTTGCAAAGGGACTCGACGATTTTGAGGCCCCAAACTCGTCGAGTAGGAATGGAATTTGGAGGCGGGACTTCAAGTCTACACGACGAGTTCAGGGCCTCAACTCAACGAGTAGGGCTGCCAGAGTGAAACCCTAATTTTCAGTGTTTTACACCCTATTTAAACACCTTAACCTCCAAAGGTTGGCCTCATTTCCAGCCTCCATCACCCCAAACCGTAGACACGAAACCCTAATCCACTTTTCAGTTTTTGGAGCCAATGTTGTGTGTTCTTTGTGATTTTGAAGCTTGAGAAGGAAGGAGAAGCTTAGGGGTTCAAGAGGAAGATAGTAGATCTAGAGTTTGAGCTGTATTTCTGACTCATTTGAGGTATAAAGTTGATACATTGGCTTTCTATTACTTAGATCTTCATTTAGGGTAGTATGTTGTCAATTTTGGGCCATATTGAAGACATTTTCGCTATTTGAGTTGATGAGAATTATGAGCATTGATTTGGCATATGGAATTAAAGAACACACAATGAACATGGTGATTTCGGTGTTTAAGAGATGCATTCGATTATGTATGGTGTTACAAAAAGGGATCTAGATCTAAATCTACATAAATAACACACACTTACATAGTCAATTTTACATCTCTCAAGTACACCTCTACATGTGGAATAAACCCACCTTATATAGAGGTGTTTACATGTCTCTCTCTCACTCTGTATCTCTCACGTCAGAAGGCTAAAGTACCACATGCAAGTGGGTCTACAAAAGTCAAACCATTTACAAAGTCATACATGGATAAATTTGTACCCCAACATTCTCCCCTCAAAGTAAGGAATGGATGACCCACTTCAAATCTTCCAAAATCGAGCAACTATGCGATCCGAGCCTCAAGCGTGACACATGTAGAGATGAACTTCAAATCTTCAATTCTTCCATGATTCTTCAATTTGGGTTCTATGATGTGAGACCATACGAACCAAGCATCAACGAATGATCAAGAGCTTCTCAAAATCCAAATAATCACCCTAAAGTTGAACGTAATAACACACCCCAAAAATCTTCAATAATTCCAAAATTAAATACATATTAAACACGATTTCGACATTCACAGCCTCTGTTCAACTTGTATCAACTGATTTCAACTTCCACTTCAACGAATCAAACAATAGGAATCGAGTTTGACTTTTTCTAAATTTGACTTTTCGAAATCAAAGTGCAAGAAACACGAAATCGAAGATTCCAATGCCCAATTTCAGATCAAAACAAGTTCAACCAACTGTTCTTCATCCTATTGAAGTGTTCTTGGTCAATATTCTTCATAATCAAAGAACTGATATGAAGATTTCTACACTTCAACAAGAACAAAATCAGTTTTGTAACAGATCAAATCACATAAACTCGATTCACATGTTCTGATTAACAAGGTCTTCTAATTGATTATTCAGAAATATTAAAGAGAAATCGACACTCAAGAACGTTGATCATAACGAAAGTGAAAAATGTACAACTCAGTTATGCGTTTGTTGAACAGCGAACAAAGGTAGAATGTATCAAACTGATTTACTAAACCCTTGGGCTCCTTGTTTTAATATATCAATTTATGCGCTCGAAATTTAAACATGAACAGTAATGGACATCAAAATTTTGGGCTCAAGATATGGATCAGTCGAATCAAATGATTTTGGTTAAAAAAAATGACTCGATGAATAGATGTCGTTACAAATTCTAAAAATGAATCACTATGAATTTGAGCTTGAATTTTGATTCAAATGAACAATTGTAATTGAGAATCGAATCGAATGAATGAATATGACTGGATCGGGACTTGAACAATGAAAAAATTATTAGATCATAACAAGTGGGTTTTTCAAGAAAAAATTTGATCCAATGAGTCAAAACGATCAAAAATCAAGAACGTAACGCACGAATCAACAAGATTAAGAGAGATCATAGAGAGAGACTCACCATAAATGCTCCAATTGTGACAAATTTAACCAAACCGAGAATCGTTTCCTCAAAAAATCATGTTGACCTTTGAAGACCTGCTCTGCTACCAATTGATAAGAATTATGAGCATTGATTTGGCATGCAGAATTAAAGAAAACACAATGAACATGATGATTTCGGTGTTTAAGAGATTTATTCGATTATGTATGGTGTTACGAATAGGGATCTTGATCTAAATCTACATAAATAACACACACTTACACACTCAATTTTACATCTCTCAAGCACACCTCTACATGTGGAATAAACCCACCTTATATAGTGGTGTTTACATGTCTCTCTCTCACTCTCTATCTCTCATGTCACAAGGCTAAAGCACCACATGTAAGTGGGTCTACAAAAGTCAAACCATTTATAAAGCCATACATGGATAACTTTGTACCCTAACAAGAGTGTATCATGAAGTTGTAACTTCAGATCTAGGCACTCATGAGCTTATGAGGCTTAAAGTTGCCACCTTTATCTAGCCTTGGCCCTTCCCCTTTCCATAGACCTCTTATATAGTTTAGTTTCAGTGTTTCTAGCTTCATGACACCATGCATGAACATAAAGTTAGCAAATTCACATGGTAACTTAGTCGTAGGGGACCAGATCTGTGGTTGGAAGCACTAAACTCGATTGGAAGTGACTAAATGGATTCAGACTAAGGGGGACTCGACGAGTTGTTTATCCAACTCGGGGAGTTGGGTCGTGGTCCCCCAACCTTTTCTGTTACTGAGCAAACTCGTCGAGTCTAGGAGACGACTCAGCGAGTTGGCCATGGTTTTAGGTTTTGAAGATTGAGGAACTCGACGAGTTCAAGGAGGAACTCGGGGAGTTGTGAGTGAAATGTCCTGACTCTGTTATAATGAGGAACTCGACGAGTTCATGAAAGAAATCGACGAGTTGGATCGAGATTTCCAAGTATTTATGGATCATGGAACTCGACGAGTTGATGGACCAACTCGTCGAGTTGAGTCAACCAAGATGTTGACTTTGACCAGATTTGACCTGTAATGGGTTTATGGGTATGAAAGAGTAATTAAAGGAGATTTTTATGTGTAGGCGATTGAGAGGAGTTTATTGCAGAGCCACGGGCAGTTCAGCTACTACACGACATTTGAGGTGAGTTACCTTCCAGTAGGAGTGGGTCGAAGGCACCAATGTTGAACCACTAGTATAGATTATAGTTCAGATGATTGTCTTTGTCATAATTGTCTGGTGTGCCACTATCTGTTATGCCTTAGGTGCTATTATGTTATGTTATTATGTCATATTGATAGGGGTGAAATAGTTCCCGGTTACCAGTTGAAAGAGACGGAGGGGAGGCCAGCACCCAGATATGCTAGGGAGTATATGATTTGTATGTTTTTGCTAGGATATTGTGTGGTAGTGGTAAGGGTGAAATAGTCCCTGGCTACCGGTTCAAATAGACCGAAGGGGAGGCCAGCACCCGAATATGCTACGCAGTTACCGGTTGAAAGAGACCGAAGGGGAGGCCAGCACCCGGATATTCTGAGAATTTTTGTGACACTGTTATACAGTGTCTAGAAGCTAGGATGAATATTAAAATTTATTTTTAAATAGTAGAACCAACGTTAATGATTTTAAGTGTTTATTTCCAAGAAAGTTGAAATAAATAGAAAACAATGTAGAAATATAATATGGATTTTTGATATCAATATGAGTTGAGATATCCCGGTAATGTTTCAAGATCTTTAAAATAGTTTAGCTATTTTTCAATGATTTAATCCCTTAAATAGGAATTTAACTCGTGAGAATTAGTAAACAATATATAAAAATTGTAAAACTTATACTATTTCATCTTACTATCGTAAATGATGTGTTGGTAAAGTTTCATAAATTTTGGATATTTTTAGCTATTTTTTTCTCAGTTTAATCTTTAAACATCCATTAAATCTTGGAAAAATAGGAAAATGTTATGGAAAAATCTATAAACTTTTCTACGAAGGTCCATATTGTCAAGCTGGGACAGTTTTAAGGGGTTCCCGGTGTGGCACCGGGAACCCTTAGTTTTTCTATTCGCAGTGTAAAATGTTTTGATTTTTCGATTTTTTACCTATTTTTCATTTATCGGCATCACCTATTCATCCCGACAACACCTATTATGTATTACTGAGTCCTTCCCTACTGTGAAGAAGGAGCGATAATTTTTACAAACAATTTTTAATGCTCATAACCTGGTTTTACCATTTATTTGTGTTTAACATAAATAAGTTCGAAATAAATAGAAAATAGGCATGAAAATTCATGAAACTTCATGGAAGGTCTTTATTCAGAGTATAAGTCATCCCAGAATTTCCTAAGATTTATTGACTTCAAGAAGTATTTTATTTGATTTATTTCCCGATTTCCTTGCAAAAATTACAATAATTAGAGAAAAATTATTTATTTTCTAAAAACTTCTAGATTTTCTTATTTTGTTGTTGGGATTCTAGCAAAAGTCAAATTTCAATAAATAATGAGATTTACATATTTTGGTAGATTAAAATCTTTCATTCAGATGTTTGATACTTTTAATAACATACTTTGGGAATGTAGCATCTAGACTTGAAGATAAACACATGCATCTTGGTTTAAGGACCATTTATGAAATTGAATGATTAAAAATCGTTTTTGAAAGAAAATATATGGTTCATGTGGTGATTTTCCACCAAAACTAGTAGAAAAGTGTGTTATTTTGATTTTGACATAGGCTTAGGTCATTTGATTTCACCATCAAGCAACATGGATGATGTTTTTAGATGAAATTCTGCCACCATCGACATCAAATGTTGCGTGCATGAACATGCACATAACTTTACATAAATAAGATAGAGAAAAAGTAAGAAAACTTGAAAATTTTGAAAGGAAAGCGAAGAAAATATAAGGAATTTGATTTTAACTTGAAGATCAACTTCAAATGATGAAGATTTTTTAATAAAATAAGGGATATTTAGCTAGAAATTCTTGGGTTTTGGGGCTGAATCATAGAGGGGATTTTTAGTAAAATAAGGGATATTTAGCTAGAAATTCTTGGGTTTTGGGGATTTTTAGTAAAATAAGGGATATTTCTGAGCTTGAATGCTCGAGATGATACGTAGGTTCATGTCAGGTTTGTCGCCATAAACTACTAGAGTTTCGCCAGACGGCAGATTAAGGCGTACCGCCTTTTCGAAACACATGATGTCGGCACGATGAAGACTCAACCAATCCATGCCAATAATGACGTCGAAACTTTTAATTGATACCGGCATGAGGTCGATCGAAAATGAATGGCTATCTAGGGTTAGGGTACACCCTATGAATATACTGCTAGTGCTCTCCGTCTTTCCATTAGCCATTTCTACAGTGAACGGTTCTTTAAGTGTTCGTGATTTTTGCTTAAGTAAATGAGCAAACTTTTGGTTCACGAAACTCCTTTCCGCTCCACTATCAAACAGTATGCATACATAAGAGTTATCGAGGATAAACGTACCAATGACCACTGTGGGGTCGGCAACCGCCTCCTCATGGCCTATGGACAGAACCCTTCCCACTCCACCGGCATTCCCTGCCTTTGGGCAGTTCCTCTTGTAGTGGCCCACTTCGCCACAACCGTAGCAAGCTTGGCCCACACCAGCGCCGGGGACTTGGGTGATTTATTTTGCTGGAGTCTTGCAGAAGCGGGCAGTGTGCCCCTTCCTGCTGCAGTTAGAGCACTGCATTTCACAACAGGCTCCAACGTGGTGGAAGTTGCACTGGTTGCACTTAGGCAAACTTCCAGCGTACTGCTTTACTGGAGCAGCAGCAGCAGGTGCTATCGCAGCATGAACTGCCACGACCTGTTGCTTTTTGGCAGACTTCTTCTTCTTTTTGTCCTCCCAGAACTTCCGCTTGGAATCAGCGGTTTTGGCGGGTTCTGAGATGGCCAGGGTTCTGAGATCGCGTCTCATTGATCGACGTGGAGGCATCTTTCAACTATAAGTTTACAAAGATGAAGATATTGATAAGAATTTAATAGTGAGAATTTGATGAGAATGCCTCATGGACTAACTCTCCATAGCCTAACAGCACAATTGAATAGGACGATTTAATGTAGATCTAGAACTAACAGATGATAGCATTTGGAAAATAATTTCCATGAGATTAGATATCTGTCAATAATACTGGAATTACAGATGTAATGAGTTCGAGAAAAATGACCTATAAGTAGGCCTTACATCAGTCAAGATGGAAAATTTTGACAGAACTACGACCTAATCATGACCTAACAGGTCTAAGGTTTACAAAGATAGGAAATTAGACTAGAGTTTTTACACAAACTAGGTTATATCCAAAAGAGAAGTAGATGAGACTCTATCGGCGACGAGAACTACTAGAGTGAGTTCTTGACTCCGACAGAAGACGTTCTATGTCCCTTATACGCCTTTCAGACCTTGCTTGCTGAGCTTGAAGTTCTCTGACTTCAGCTTGGGTTTCAGCAAGTTCCCTCTACAGAGCTGCATTGCGGACCTGAGTCCTTTCATGAGCAGACTCTAGTTGGCGAATGCGGACTGTGTTAACGCCATAGTTGGCGTCAATCTCTATGACTCGGTCTATAGTCGCTCGACCTTGTTCGGTGTTCCGAGAAATCCTACAAACCATGATGGGTAGGACCCTGTCAGCTGAACCTCCCTCGGTGAGGTTGTAGAAGCTTCTGTCTCCATTGTAGGGAATGGGTTGGCCCTGTTCCTGACTCCACCTATTCAAGTTTGTGGCCCACAAAGGTGTGAGTCCTTGAAATGTTGGATCGGGGTTTGGGTTTGGGTCTCGAGCAGCTGGGGGTAGGTTGTTGACTTCAGGTTCTGAGTCAGAACCATCAGAAAAGCCTTCAGCTTCGTGGTCATCCAAAGGAATTGGGTGATCATCTTTTCGCTGTTCTCCAAGCCATCCAGCATTGCCTTCGTTGGGATAGTACGGGTCTCCGGGGATATGGAATCCAACCATGAAATCTACGCGAGAAATGGGATATAAGAAATAAGCACGTAAGAAATTTATAGTAACACAAAATACCCCTATAATATTTTAGGTTTATGTTCTGTTCTAAGGTTTTAGTTGTGGTAGTGTTGGTAAGTTTTTACACTTGTTGCAACCTCACAACCACACTTAGGCACATGCTAGTCAATCCTCGGATAATATAGTTGATCAGGCTATATCTTTCCAGTTTTGCATTACCGTTCATTGTGTGAAGATCATAAAGTGAATGCAATGGGGAAATAAAATAGTACTATAGTATTGTATTAAGTAACTACTGATGTACTAACTACCTTAAACCATTTTTCATTTAAAGTACCATGTGATCGGCCTGTATCCTGCTACCGACTAAAGAACGTGACGATGTAAGGTGTCGGAAGAAATAACGTTTGGCACCCGCAGACTTGCAAGTCCCACTGTAGCTAGCAACAAGGTGTAGGATAGTCAATCCAGTATAGATCTATACACAAACTCAATGCTCCCCACTTAAGGAGATTCTGGATACAAAACGCTCATGACAGGTAGTGCCATGCCCCGTTACGTGGCTGACATAACTGTAGTAATGTTCTAGTATATGCATGTGCTAGCTGTATTGTGTGTTCTCTCCCTGTCTAGCATGTATGTATGTTTTCTCTGTTTTGCACAATAGTGTGTTCCCTAGTATAATGTATCTATTGACTCATGTATGAACTGACTCATTTGTATGTTTCATTGTTCTAGTAATAGTATTAGTAACTTCCTAAACTACGCCTATTGTAGTTTACTAGTAATATGATTTGCATGTATGAACATGATTGTATACCTTTGCTACCCAAGGGTATTGAAAATAGAAAGAAGGAACTTTTATATCTATATAGATATACATGATATATAACTAGGATTCAAACGACCTTCGGACAAATAGCCGATACCCTAAGTCCACAACCAAACGGGAATAGGAGGTAACGTGAGTTATCAGTCCTAAGTCCTTTCAATCCTACTTATATAACTACATCTATAAAGATATACATTTAACAGAATATAAGTGTAAAAGAGTTTAAGTGAAAGTAATTGACATGTACAAAAGAGTTTGATAAAAGCATTTGGTATGTAAAAGAGTTTGTAAAACAGTCTGAAGTAGTTTGTTTGAAAACACAGTTTGAAAATTAAGAAATCCACTAGACTGGTAGTTATTAATCATATGTGATTGATATAATAACTATAATAGATCAACTTGTATCCCCCCCATAAAAGCATTTAAAAACATTTAAAAGGTTAATTAAGGGGTATGAACTCACCTGTAGTGAGTAGTTTGGATGAACGGATTGTTATAGGATGCTAAGTGTCAAGTGAAGACTTGAACACACATAAGGATCCTCGTTAACATATAATACACATATATGTATCCAATTAGTCATTAAACAACCAATTAACCAAGTTAAGACATCCTAAGACATGTAAAACACTTGATTTAAGTGCTTATAAGTGCTAAGGATTGCATCTAAGGGTTGTAGGACCTTGCCATTGAGTTTGGGGTCCAAGGGTAAACTCTTTATGAGTTTACGGTTTTGGGACGAACTCTTATTGAGTTTACGGTCGTAAAACCATGATTTTACGGCCGTAAACTCATGGTACTTCTACCATTTTGTATTTTGAAGCTTTAAAGGTCATAAGAAGCATCCCTACTTCAAGTCTAAGCCTTAGGAAGTGATTAGGGCACCATTTCACTCCTTTGTGGAGTTTACGGTCCATGTACCATTTCTCCTTGGGTTTACGACCATAAACCCATATGGTTTATGGTCTTTTTGGTGTTTTAAGTCCTAAGCACATCAAGAATGGGATCTAGACTAGTATACAAGGCTTGGTAAGGGACTAGGGCACACTTTGGCCCCTTCATTAGGGTTTACGGTCCAAGAACATCTTGGACCGTAACCTCCTTTGATATTGTGTTTCCTTGTGTTTTCTTGATGTTTAAGAAGTGTAACAAGTCTTATAACATGCCAAGGTAAGAGTACTTACTATGTAGAAGCTTGAAAGGGTGTTAAAAGTCCAAGAACACTAGTGTGTGTTCTTGGGGAAACTTGAAGATCTACACATTTGGAATGATTTCACAGATGGAATCATGTAAGATCACTAGATTAAGTAAGATATCAACTTATTAGGGCAAGAAACACTTACAAAGTTGAAGAGCAAGAAGGAAAATCGGATGCTACTTGAGAGGATTTGAGTTCTAGACTTGAAATGGTGAAAAAGTGCTAAAAATGGCTAAGTGCCATATTTATACCCTTGGGGTTTACGGCCGTAAACACCATGTTGAGGCCGTAAACTCCAAACTCTTGGAGTTTTGGGACTTTATTGTTGCACGATAAACCCTAGGGCATCCTCTCTCCTGTTATCTCCTGAAGTACTAGGCTTTAGAACACTCAAACTGACTCTACACAGCTCAAAAGTTAGCAGAAACTGTTCTGACTTCTATTGAAGTGAATGGTTGTACAGAATAGAAATTTCGGGTTGTCACATCATCCCCCTGTTAGAAGGAATTTCGTCCCCAAATTAGAGTTTAAGCAAATAAGTAGTTACAAATAACTAAGTAAAAAAACGAGGATATTTCAGTTTCATCTGATCCTCTCGTTCCCAAGTGAATTCAGGTCCTCGCTTGGCGTTCCAGCGAACCTTCACTATCGGGATACGGCTTTGTTTCATTTGCTTGACCTCCCGGTCCATGATCTCTATAGGTTCTTCCACGAAGTTGAGGCTCTCGTTAATCTCGATCTCGTCGAGTGGGATTTCAAGAGTCTCGTCGGACAGACACTTTTTCAAGTTCGAGACGTAGAAAGTAGAATGTACGTTACTGAGTTCGCGTGGTAAGTTAAGTTTGTAAGCTACAGGGCCGATTCTGGCAAGAATCTCGAAAGGCCGTATGTACCTTGGATTTAGTATTTCCACGCTTTCAAAAGCGTATTAAGCCCTTCCAGGGTGAGACCTTCAATAGAACACAGTCGCCCACCTGGAATTCCAACGGTTTCCTTCGTTTATCTGCGTAGCTTTTCTGTCGGTCTCTAGAGGCTTTCAATCGTTCACGAATCTGAACGATCTTCTCTGTCGTTTCCCGAATGATCTCCGGACCCGTGAGAGTGCTTTCAGGAACTCGTCCTTTAGCTAACTGGGTATCACCCACCTCAGCCCAGCACAGAGGGGATCTGCACTTTCGGCCATAGAGGGCCTCAAATGGAGCAACCTTTATGCTTGTGTGATAACTGTTGTTGTAGGAAAATTCGACAAGGGGTAGATGAGTATCCCATGCTTTCCCAAAGTCGATCACACAGGCTCGCAACATATCTTCCATGGTTTGGATAGTCCTCTCACTTTGCTCGTCGGTCTGTGGGTGGTAGGCTGTACTCATGTCCAGCCTAGTTCCTAGGGAACTTTGCAGCGACTGCCAGAACCTCGAAGTCAACCTACTATCTCCATCCGAGATAATGGATATGGGAACACCATGTAGTCGTACAATCTCTCGTATGTAAGTTCTTGTAAGCTTCTCCATCTTGTCTGTTTCCTTCGTAGGCAGGAAGTGTGCGGACTTGGTCAATCTATCGACGATGGCCCATATGGTATCAAGTCCACCCGTTGTCTTGGGCAACTTGGTTATGAAGTCAATAGTGATCCGCTCCCACTTCCATTCCGGTATCTCCGGCTGTTGTAGTAGACCGGAGGGTTTCTGGTATTCGACCTTGACCTTGGCGCAAGTAAGGCATTTACTCACGAAGGTAGCAATCTCTGCTTTCATGTTAGGCCACCAGTATAGCTTTTTAAGATCCAGATACATCTTATCTGAACCTGGGTGGACGGAATAACGAGTGTTGTGCGCCTCGTTCATGACCAAGTCTCTGAAACCACCGAGTTTCGGGGTCCAGATCCGATCCATGAGATAATAAGCTCCGCCACCCTTGACCTCCAAGTTCTTATCCATCCCTCTCAGGGATTCACTCGCCATATTTCCAGGTTTCAAAGCAACGAGCTGAGCCTCCTTAATTTGTGCGGACAAGTGTGAATGGATAGTCATAGTTAATGATTTGACTCTACAACCAGAATATTCTTTCCGACTTAGGGCGTCAGCTACTACTTTGGCTTTACCCGAATGATAACGAATTTCACATTCGTAGTCACTGAGTAGCTCGACCCACCGTCGTTGTCTCATGTTGAGCTCCTTCTGGTCGAATATATGTTGTAGGCTTTTGTGGTCAGTAAAGATAATGCTTTTTGTACCGTATAGGTAGTGTCTCCAGATCTTCAGAGCAAACACAACTGCTCCTAACTCAAGATTGTGGGTAGTGTTGTTGACCTCGTGTGTCTTTAGCTGTCTCGAGGCATATGTGATGACCTTACCTCGCTGCATCAGAACACATCCGAGCCCTTGATTGGACGCATCGCAATAGACAACGAAGTCTTCTATCCCTTCGGGGAGGGATAGTATTGGTGCGGTGCACAAGGCTCGTTTGAGCGTTTGGAACGCTCTCTCCTGCTTTTCTTCCCAGTCAAAGGCTACGCCCTTCTGGGTCAGTGTTGTAAGAGGTTTCGCAATGCATGCGGGAGAAGTTCTGAATGAACCTGCGATAGTAGCCAGCAAGGCCCAGAAATTGGCGAATTTTTGTAGGCGTCTTCGGTGCTGACCAACTCTCAATGGCTTTGATATTGCAAGGGTCCACGTGTATTCCCTCTTCGCTAACCACGTGTCCTAAGAATTCGACTCTTCGGATCCAAAATTCACATTTCGAGAACTTCGCATAGAGCTTCTCCGAACGCAGCGTTTCTAAGACGTGACGTAGATGTTGACTATGCTCCTCCTTACTACGAGAGTAGATAAGTATGTCATCGATGAAGACGATGACGAACTGATCCAAGTAAGGACGACACACCCTATTCACTAAATCCATGAATACTGTGGGCGCATTTGTTAATCCGAATGGCATCACTATGAATTCGTAGTGCCCATAACGAGTTTGGAAGGCTGTCTTCAGGACATCCTCCCCTAGCACTCGTTGTTGGTGATATCCGGATCTTAGATCGATTTTTGAAAAAAAGTTTGCCCCTTGAAGTTGGTCAAATAAATCGTCAATACGAGGCAGAGGGTAACGATTCTTGACGGTCAGTTTGTTGAGCTCCCTGTAGTCGATGCACATACGAAACGATCCGGCTTTCTTCTTGACGAACAAGACTGAAGCTCCCCAGGGTGAGAAGTTTGGTCTTATAAAGCCCTTGCTGAGCAGTTCGTTAAGTTGACATGACAGTTCTTGCATCTCTGTAGGTGCTAGACGATAGGGCGATTTGGCTACGGGATAGCCCCTGGAACTAAGTCGATTCTGAACTCGACTTGACGTTGTTGAGGTAATCCTGGGAGTTCTTCTGGAAAGATATCGGGAAAGTCGCGTACTACTGGAATGTTCTGAATGTCTTTCGTTTCTTGGCTCACATCGACCACATGAGCAAGGAATGCGCGACATTCCTTTTGCAAGAATTTCTGAGCTTGAATGCTCGAGATGATACGTAGGTTCATGTCGGGTATGTCGCCATAAACTACTAGAGTTTCGCCAGACAGTAGATTAAGGCGTACCGCCTTTTCGAAACACATGATGTCGGCACGATGAAGACTCAACCAATCCATGCCAATAATGACGTCGAAACTTTTAATTGATACCGGCATGAGGTCGATCGAAAATGAATGGCTATCTAGGGTTAGGGTACACCCTATGAATATACTGCTAGTGCTCTCTGTCTTTCCATTAGCCATTTCTACAGTGAACGGTTCTTTAAGTGTTCGTGATTTTTGCTTAAGTAAATGAGCAAACTTTTGGTTCACGAAACTCCTTTCCGCTCCACTATCAAACAGTATGCATACATAAGAGTTATCGAGGAGAAACGTACCAATGACCACTGTGGGGTCGGCAACCGCCTCCTCATGGCCTATGGACAGAACCCTTCCCACTCCACCGGCATTCCCTGCCTTTGGGCAGTTCCTCTTGTAGTGGCCCACTTCGCCACAACCGTAGCAAGCTTGGCCCACACCAGCGCCGGGGACTTGGGTGATTGATTTTATTGGAGCCTTGCAGAAGCGGGCAGTGTGCCCCTTCCTGCTGCAGTTAGAGCACTACATTTCACGACAGGCTCCAACGTGGTGGAAGTTGCACTGGTTGCACTTAGGCAAACTTCCAGCGTACTGCTTTACCGGAGCAGCAGCGGCAGGTGCTATCACAGCATGAACTGCCACGACCTGTTGCTTTTTGGCAGACTTCATCTTCTTTTTGTCCTCCCAGAACTTCTGCTTGGAATCAACGGTTTTGGCGGGTTCTGAGATGGCCAGGGTTGTTGTTGCGGCCGGGGTACGAACCCCATGGTCAATAAGCCGCTGTGCCAATCGCTTGGCACTATCGAATGTGGTGGGGTTTGAAGCTAACACATTCCCCTGAAATGGAGGCACCAGCCCCCATATGTATCTCTCTATCTTCTTCCCCTCTGTATGAACCATGTTCGGACAGAGGGCCACCAGTTCACATAACCTGGTGGTGTAGGAGACTATGTCGGAGCCTTTCATGGTTAGGCTCCACAGTTCCTCCTCTAGTTTTTGGATTTCGCTCCTCGGGCAGTACTCCTTAATCATGAGGTCTTTCAAAGTTTCCCAGCCCATAGAATTTGCCACTATTAAGGATAGTGACTTGACATGGCTATTCCACCATGTCAGGGCCTTTGTCTCGAAGGTGCATGCAGCAAATTTGACTTTGCTTCCCTCCGGGCATGAGCAGATTTCGAAGATCGACTCTGTCTTTTCGAACCATTGCGAGAGGGCAATGACTCCGCCAGTCCCTTTAAAGGACAGTGGCTTGCAGCTGGTGAAGTCCTTGTAAGAGCACTCTTTCAAGCGCACATGGATTTCACCATGACTAGATTGAACAGGGGTTCCTCCTCCAGTGGAACCAGAAGAGTGATATTGAGCCATGGCTGTAGCCACAGCCGCAGCTACAGCAGCATTAAGAGTTGTCGTATCGATTTGAGGAGCAGGTGGTGTTGCAGTTATCGGAGGATCGCATCTCATTGATCGACGTGGAGGCATCTTTCAACTATAAGTTTACAAAGATGAAGATATTGATAAGAATTTAATAGTGAGAATTTGATGAGAATGCCTCATGGACTAACTCTCCATAGCCCAACAGCACAATTGAATAGCACGATTTAATGTAGATCTAGAACTAACAAATGATAGCATTTGGAAAATAATTTCCATAAGATTAGATATCTGTCAATAATACTGGAATTACAGATGTAATGAGTTCGAGAAAAATGACCTATAAGTAGGCCTTACATCAGTCAAGATGGAAAATTTTGACAGAACTACGACCTAATCAAGACCTAACAGGTCTAAGGTTTACAAAGATAGGAAATTAGACTAGAGTTTTTACACAAACTAGGTTATATCCAAAAGAGAAGTAGATGAGACTCTATCGGCGACGAGAACTACTAGAGTGAGTTCTTGACTCCGACAGAAGACGTTCTATGTCCCTTATACGCCTTTCAGACCTTGCTTGCTGAGCTTGAAGTTCTCTGACTTCAGCTTGGGTTTCAGCAAGTTCCCTCTGCAGAGCTGCATTGCGGACCTAAGTCCTTTCATGAGCAGACTCTAGTTGGCGAATGCGGACTGTGTTAACGCCAGAGTTGGCGTCAATCTCTATGACTCGGTCGATAGTCGCTCGACCTTGTTCGGTGTTCCGAGAAATCCTACAAACCATGATGGGTAGGACCCTGTCAGCTGAACCTCCCTCGGTGAGGTTGTAGAAGCTTCTGTTCCATTGTAGGGAATGGGTTGGCCCTGTTCCTGACTCCACCTATTCAAGTTTGTGGCCCACAAAGGTGTGAGTCCTTGAAATGTTGGATCGGGGTTTGGGTTTGGGTCTCGAGCAGCTGGGGGTAGGTTGTTGACTTCAGGTTCTGAGTCAGAACCATCAGAAAAGCCTTCAGCTTCGTGGTCATCCAAAGGAATTGGGTGATCATCTTTTGGCTGTTCTCCAAGCCATCCAGCATTGCCTTAGTTGGGATAGTACGGGTCTCCGGGGATATGGAATCCAGCCATGAAATCTACGCGAGAAATGGGATATAAGAAATAAGCACGTAAGAAATTTATAGTAACACAAAATACCCCTATAGTATTTTAGGTTTATGTTCTGTTCTAAGGTTTTAATTGTGGTAGTGTTGGTAAGTTTTTACACTTGTTGCAACCTCACAACCACACTTAGGCACATGCTAGTCAATCCTCGGATAATATAGTTGATCAGGCTATATCTTCCCAGTTTTGACTATATGTCTCTAAGTCCACTTATGCTGCCCAACAATCGTAATACTTTTGTTCTGTCCTAGTGACACTGATTTTAGTATGAATGCAGGCATGTATACTTAATTAAATATTTTATTATTTAAAAGTATAAACTCTTGGTCAGAGTATTTTAGTCCCATTGTATTTATAGTCTGTAGATCCTTTATGGGTTGATATACTCAATTCACTATAAACAATGCTCTGATACCAATCTGTCACACCCCAAAACCAAGAACGACGGAAACGTTCTGGGGCGGAGGACGTCATGTACATTATCACAACAATGAATAGTAGTAAACAAGCAAAAACATCATCCATTGCATTAATAATATAATTTTAATACAAGTGTGTTCTGTCAAGTTTAATAGACACCAAAATATACATCAAAATGAAAGATGAGTCTTGAACGAGCTTCATCTTCTCAAAACCTGGCTCCGGTACCTGTCTACTAGTGACCTGAGGATACAAGTTATTTTGAAAGAGAGTATCAGCTTTAAAGCTGGTGAGATCATAAGTATTTTAGTGTCTGAATTTGTATGAAAGTGCTTGGAAGTATGTGATGTGTAAGTAAGTAAAAGCTTTTGAATGTTTGTAAAAGGTTTGAATCCCCTAGAAAACCCTATGTTTCCTACTAAAAGTAGCCTTCTACCAAGGCATCAAGTAACTGTGTGTGTGTCTCTTGTAAGAGTGTGTACTTTCCCAAATCTGACTATCATTAACCAAAATTATAGTTTTTTTTGCATTACCGTTCATTGTGTGAAGATCATAAAGTGAATGCAATGGGGAAATAAAATAGTACTATAGTATTGTATTAAGTAACTACTGATGTACTAACTACCTTAAACCATTTGTCATTTAAAGTACCATGTGATCGGCCTGTATCCTGCTACCGACTATAGAACGTGACGATGTAAGGTGTCGGAAGAAATGGCGTTTGGTACCCGTAGACTTGCAAGTCCCACTGTAGCTAGCAGCAAGGTGTAGGATAGTCAATCCAGTATAGATCTATACATAAACTCAATGCTCCCCACTTAAGGAGATTCTGGATACAAAACGGTCATGACAGGTAGTGCCATGCCCTGTTACGTGGCTGACATAACTGTAGTAATGTTCTAGTATATGCATGTGCTAGCTGTATTGTGTGTTCTCTCCCTGTCTAGCATGTATGTATGTTTTCTCTGTTTTGCACAATAGTGTGTTCCCTAGTATAATGTATGTATTGACTCATGTATGAACTGACTCATTTGTATGTTTCATTGTTCTACTAATAGTATTAGTAACTTCCTAAACTACGCCTATTGTAGTTTACTAGTAATATGATTTGCATGTATGAACATGATTGTATACCTTTGCTACCCAAGGGTATTGAAAATAGAAAGAAGGAACTTTTATATCTATATAGATATACATGATATATAACTAGGATTCAAACGACCTTCGGACAAATAGCCGATACCCTAAGTCCACAACCAAACGAGGAACAGGAGGTAATGTGAGTTATCAGTCCTAAGTCCTTTCAATCCTACTTATATAACTATATCTATAAAGATATACATTTAACAGAATATAAGTGTAAAAGAGTTTAAGTAAAAGTAATTGACATGTAAAAGAGTTTGATAAAAGCATTTGGTATGTAAAAGAGTTTGTAAAACAGTTTGAAGTAGTTTGTTTGAAAACACAGTTTGAAAAGTAAGAAATCCACTAGACTGGTAGTTATTAATCACATGTGATTGATATAATAACTATAATATATCAACTTGTATCCCCCCCATAAAAGCATTTAAAAACATTTAAAAGGTTAATTAAGAGGTATGAACTCACCTGTAGTGAGTAGTTTGGATGAACGGATTGTTATAGGATGCTAAGTGTCAAGTGAAGACTTGAACACACAGAAGGATCCTAGTTAACATATAATAACACATATATGTATCCAATTAGTCATTAAACAACCAATTAACCAAGTTAAGACATCCTAAGACATGTAAAACACTTGATTTAAGTGCTTATAAGTGCTAAGGATTGCATCTAAGGGTTGTAGGACCTTGCCATTGAGTTTGGGGTCCAAGGGTAAACTCTTTATGAGTTTACGGTTTTGGGACCAACTCTTATTGAGTTTACGGTCGTAAACCCATGATTTTACGGCCGTAAACTCATGGTAGTTCTACCATTTTGTGTTTTGAAGCTTTACAGGTCATAAGAAGCATCCCTACTTCAAGTTTAAGCCTTAGGAAGTGATTAGGGCACCATTTTACTCCTTTGTGGAGTTTACGGTCCATGTACCATTTCTCCTTGGGTTTACGGCCATAAACCCATATGGTTTATGGTCTTTTTGGTGTTTTAAGTCCTAAGCACATCAAGGATGGGATCTAGACTAGTATACAAGGCTTGGTAAGGGACTAGGGCACACTTTGGCCCCTTCATTAGGGTTTACAGTCCAAGAACATCTTGGACCGTAAACACCTTTGATCTTATGTTTCCTTGTGTTTTCTATATGTTTAAGAAGTGTAACAAGTCTTATAACAAGCCAAGGTAAGAGTACTTACTATGTAGAAGCTTGAAAGGGTGTTAAAAGTCCAAGAACACTAGTGTGTGTTCTTGGGGAAACTTGAAGATCTACACATTTGGAATGATTTCACGGATGGAATCATGTAAGATCACTAGATTAAGTAAGATATCAACTTATTAGGGCAAGAAACACTTACAAAGTTGAAGAGCAAGAAGGAAAATTGGATGCTACTTGAGAGGATTTGAGTTCTAGACTTGAAATGGTGAAAAAGTGCTAAAAATGGCTAACTGCCATATTTATACCCTTGGGGTTTATAGCTGTAAACACCATGTTTAGGCCGTAAACTCCAAACTCTTGGAATTTTGGGACTTTATTGTTGCACAATAAACCCTAGGGCATCCTCTCTCCTGTTATATCCTAAAGTACTAGGCTTTAGAACACTCAAACTGACTCTACACAGCTCAAAAGTTAGCAGAAACTGTTCTGACTTCTATTGAAGTGAATGGTTGTACAGAATAGAAATTTCGGGTTGTCACATTTTCCTTTTTCATGTCAACTACCAGCTTTTTCTACAAGACTACATAGTTCTTAGGGCTATGGGCTTCTTTCTTCTCCTTGGGATCCCTAGAAAAATGATTAGGGATTCCATAATTAAAGATATTACCTGAATTTCTCTTCTTAGAAGTGGATCTCCTTGTTGAACTACTTCTCATGAACTGAGCTCTTCTAACCCCATTTTCTCTGCTTTCTTCATAACACTTGACGATTAGTGTAACGCTAGCAACAAGCTTATCGGTGAGATCTTCATCACTGTCTTCACCCTTATCTGAGTTATCTGAGTTGTTGGTGTTCTTTTTGCTTCCTTTCGAGACACGAGGGAAAAAAACTTTTCCTTGCTTGATTCCTTCATGATTTCCTTACGAAGAGCTTTGGTCTCTTCATAATTCTGTAGATTACCGAAAAAAGAATTCAGATCCATGGTATCAATCTTCTCACCTTTCTTAAGAACATCAACGTGATGTTCCCAGCTTTTCCCAAGAGAATGGAGAAACTTTAGAATCAAATGTGATGAGTTGTTGACGATTCCCAACCTACGCATATCATTAACCAAACAGTTAAACCTATTGAAAGTTTGGGTAACAGACTCACCTTGTTGAGAAAATAATGGTCGTATCTCCGATTAAGATTATTGATAGTCATAGCTTGGACTTCCACATTGCCTTCATAAGTCATTGTCAGCGTCTCTATCATCTGTTGGTTTGGTTCATAATTTTGTACGACATGATACACGTGGTATGGAAGAGAGTTTCCAATTTCAGCCATGGCTTTATATCAACATTGAGCAGCCTCTTGTCATCGTCATCATAACTCGTTTCTAGCAATTGTTTCAGTGGGCTAAAGGGAGAGTTGTTTACCATGGGTTGGTACATAGGAACATGGGGATCTTTTTCAACAATATTTATCATATCATACTCCATGGTTTCAAGAACCATCGTGTCCTTCATTTTCGACATGGAAAAGTTGTGTTCATCGAAGGGATGAATTTTCTCGAGACCAAAGGATTTAGAATTGCTTCAAGTCGACATGATTACTTGACTGTATCAAAAACCCGCTCTGATACCAATTGAAGGTTTGTATCGATTGGATACAATTCTAGTACGAATAACAAACATAAAACTAATCTAAGCCAAATAATAAAGAGAAAGTAAATAACAGATTAGTTCTCCAAATTGTTCTTTCACCAAAAAAGAGTTTTGTCTTCACGAAGAAGACGTGTTTGTCACAAATACGATTGATACAAAGCCGCGATCACAACAATAGGGTTTGCCCTAATGTTGTATATATACTAATATCTACATGTATATCCCTTGATTGAAGGGATTGCGTCTAACCTATACTAAGAACCGATCTTATCACAAAGATACCGGATCTGAAATCTATTCTAAACTTATCTATATCATTACCTAATATACAAAATATTACAATTAGATAACTGAACTATAAGCAGAAACTGATAAGGTTGATACATTGGCGCTGCAGATGTAGTAGACGTTGACATTGATGTACTACCGTGTCATGTGTTTGACTCATCAGATCATAAGGTGTGACCTTATAAGAAGAAACCCAAAATATAATATAAGGTCTGTCTTGTATCCATTCAGTTATATAATTTTCATAGATTAGTTGATTTTAGATCCATTCTTTTCATTTTAGATCAGATTTGTTTATGTTTTATGCTACCATTAGTTTGATCTAATGAGGCTTGAAACCCATCAGTGGTATCAAAGCTAGGTTAATTCAAGTCTATTATACTTCGACTTTTTCCTTTGAGTATGTTAGGCTTTGTATGTGCAGGGCTTCTGCTTTTAAATCGATTTAAATGTCCAGAAATTTTCCTTGATTGATATTTAATATGTTTATGCTTTAAAACAATGATTTTGGTCGTTCTGCCTCTTCGTCACGATGTGGCTTGTCTTCCCCCATGTCGTGGTATCAACATGCATCTTGTGTGTATTCGTCGCTATGTCGTAGTCACCTCTTGACTAGGTCGTGGTTTGTAGATGAGAACCTAAAATAATCGTTTAATTAAACCTTGCTAATTGTTTTAATTTTAATCAAATACAAACTAGCCATTATAGTAATAGACAAAGTTACATTTGATTTAATAATAAGATTAATTAAAGACAAAATATTAGAACTCTTATAATTTAATTATTGACCTTTTAGTCAATAGAATTAAAAGACATATTATCCACAAGTGCGTGTATATATATATATATATATATATATATATATATATATATATATATATATTGTAAAATAGTATGTATAAGTATAACACTAAAATAAACATTTCGTTCTCCCATGTTTCTTAATGTGAATTGTTAATCTTACCTGAACTAAGCTCATCCACTTTATTGTTATAACAAAGGTTTAAGGTAGGTCATTTTGATTCCTAACGAGGTCGTTTTTTAAACAACATTCATTGCTTGCCACCCTCACCACCTTTTTGCGTTTGAAGTGGAGTTACTAAAAGGGTTTGATAGGACAATTTTGCAAATTTAAAAGTATTAAATTTATAAGTAATAAGACAAAATCACATTTTATATATATGATGTGAATCTTATGCTTCCCATGTAAATTATGCCTTTTGGTATGTTCTTGTTGACATAAGCGTGTTTGGTTTACTAGTTTGTAAAAAGAGGAACATGGTCAAGAAAAAAGGTATATGGTGGTCATGATTCTTTAGCGTTACTTTAGTCGAATCTCATTGTAACTTCCCATGGTCGATTCACCATTTCGATTCATGATCATAGGCTAATCCATTCAAGAATATTAAATGAGCATTAGAAGAGATTTACCTGCTACTGACATAAGTTAATAAATCTCGTTTTCTTAGGATCTCATATACATTGATTTTTATAATAGTTTGCCCACCTAAATAACTTTATTTGTAATTTTCGGCTAACCCACTTTACATTATAAAGCCAAATATGAATCCTAGCCTTTTAATTAATAATTTGTTATTGGTTAATTATAATAAACAGAGTCTTGATCAAACTAATTGTAGATCTTTTCTTAATAGATGGAAAAGGGATTGGCTGCTACTCCTTCTCTTCCCCCTCCTCCTGCACCAACCACTTCACCAAAATTCTATCTACTCCAACTCCCCTCGTGAGATAAGCTCACTCGTCCAAACTACCTAAATTGGATTCGTAACCTAAGGATTACATTGAGGTACGAAAAGGAGTATGTCTTGGACGAGTATCTTGAAGAACAGCTTTCTGGTGATGCTACCGAAGAAGATGCGGCCAAAAATGAAAAGCATTGCTATCACTTGATCGAAGTCTTGTGCCTAATGTTGGAAACCATGTCTTCTAAACTCCAAAAGAGTTGTGAGAACCTTGGGGTGTACAACATGAAAGAGAAACTCAAGGACACATTTCAAGAGTAGCTCGAAATAATAGATTCAAGGTGATACTATTCTAGGTTTCAAGCAACCTGAGATTGGTTCTGTGAGTACCCACATTTTAAAACCGAAAGGTTACTTTGATAGACTTGAACGATTTGGCTTCCATTTACTCAAAAATTGGCTATTGATGTCATTCTTAACTCTCTAACTAGTATGTACAACCAGTTCACCATGAACTACTATATGAATGCTTTATAAAAGAGTATTACGGAGCTTCATGGGATGCTCAAGACAAATGAGGAAACATTGTTCCACCTAGGAACACAAGTTCAACCGCGACCGTAATGAAGCCATTTGATATTATTACCAATACAAGGACAATTGGAAACATAGTTGACCTAAGTATCGAGAGGATCTTAAGAAGAACAAGGCAAAAGGTGTTGACACTTTAGCTATGTTTACAATTGAATTACATTCAACATTTAAATCTAATAATTGGATAGTTGAAAAGGGATGTGGAACGGTAACATGCCAAGACCAAGTATATATCAATAACCCTTTTCCTTTATTGTAGCTGTCAAGTTTAGACCTTAATTGAGAAAAGGTGGTAGCTGAGTATGCATGTGTACTCTTAGCGTACTCATGTGCATGATTTGGACGCGGAAGCCACCTAGTACGCTGGGCGTACTAGGCTCAGAGTGAAAATCCTAATTTTGTTGTGTGTCCCTATTTAAGGAACATGATGGCCTCATTTCTAGCCACCATTTCCAGTCATCAACTCCCCTGAAAAAACCCTAATTTCCTTTTTCTTAGCTTGAGTGGCCATTTGAAACTTTTGAGTGTTCTTTGTGGGATTCATTGAGTGAAGAAGGAGCTTTGAAGAGAATAGAGTTGGAGTCCATGCTTTGGATCTTAGTTTCCCTGTGGTTGGTGCATCATTCGGAGGTATGAAGCTCAAAGGTTTCTCATTGTTTTGATTTATGCATATTGTGGTTCATTTTAGGGTTTATGTCCCAAAGCTTGAAGCTTTATGAGTTTGTGTCACACCCCAAAACCGGAACGGCGAAAACATTCGGGGGCAGAGGACGTCATGTACAGTATCACAACAATGCATAATAGTAAACGAGCAACAACATCATCAATTGCATTAATAGTAATAATTTTAATACAAGTGTGTTCTGAAGTTTATAAGACACCAAACATGTAAACCAAAATAAGAGATGAGTCTTGAACGTGCTCCATCTTCTCAAAACCTGGTCATCGGTACCTGTCTACTGGTGACCTGAGAATACAAGTTATTTTCAAAGCGTAGATCAACATTAAAGCTGGTGAGTTCATAAGTATTTTAGTGTCATTGTTTGTATAAGTTTGAAGAATGTACTTGTAAATGTTTGATGTAAAACTTTGTAAGTATTTGATGTAAATGATTGTAAACTTCCTAGAAAATCCTATATTTTCTACTAAAGTAGTCTTCTACCAAGACTCAACTGTTCTCTATGTTTGTTCTTTTGTAAAAGTGTGAGTTTTCCTAAATTATGACTATCATTACCAAAATATAGTTTCTCATTACCGTTTATATGAGAAGATCACATTGTGAATGAAATGGGAAAAATAAAGATGTACTGTAGTTTTATCTAGGTAACTACTAATGTACTAACTACCTAAAACTTGTTACTTAATTAAGGTAAAAAGTGATATGATTGTAACAATACTTGATCGACCAGTAAAACACGACGTTCGAGAAGTCGAAATGATATGACATTCGTCACCCGTAGACCTGCAGGTCCCACTGCAGCTAGCAACAAGGTGTAGGAGGGTCAGTCTCGTATATATGTATACACAAATTCATGCTCTCCCTCCAGGAGACTCTGGGTACAAAACGTGACGCAGCAGTATCTTGCTGAGCCATGAAGTAGTATCTCACATTAATGTTATAGTCTTCTTGTATTCGTATAGTATGTACTAGTGTAGTGTATGTTCTCTCTGTCTAGTATGTAGTATGTTCTCTAGTGTATAGTGTGAAGTATGTATTGATTCTCGTTATAGTATGCTCTCTCTGTTTCTCTTTATAGTGAGTATTGTTTCTCGTTATAATATTCTCTATCTGTTTCTCTTTATAGTAAGTTTGAACTGAATCATGTATGAATTGACTCTTGTATGTTTCATTGTTCTAGAAATAGTAATAGTGACTTCCTAAACTATACCTATTATAGTTTACTAGCAATTTTGTTTGTATGAATGAGCATGTTTGGACACCTTTGCTACCCAAAGGTATTGAACTGAATGAAGAACTTTAATATCTACATATATACACATAATATATAACTAAGATTCAAACGACCTTCGGACAAATAACTGATACCCTAAGTCCACAACAAAACAAGGAACAAGAAATAAGGCGAGTTATCAGTCCTAAGTCCTTTTAATACTACTTATATAACTATATCTATATAGACATGATTTTGACAAAGTATAAGTTTAAAAGAGTTTAATAGAAAGTATTTATCATGTAAAAGAGTGTATAAAATGATTTGAAACAATTTGTTTGATAACACAGTGTGAAATGTAAGAAATCCACTGGTTTGATAGTTATTAATCACATGTGATTGGTATAATAACTATAATAGTTCTACTTGTATTCCCCCATAATAGCATTTAAAATCATTTAAAATGTAAGTTAAATGGGTATGAACTCACCTGCAGTGAGTGATACGAATGAAAGATCGATTTGAAGGATGCTAAGAGTCAAGTTAAGACTTGAGCACAATAGATCCTAATAAGCATATAATGAACATATATGTATATAATTAGTGTTTATACAACTAATCATGTAAGGAACACACCTTAGGAACTAGGAAACACTTATATGGAAGTGTTATAATAACAAATATTGCATATAAGGAGTTTTAAGGCCACACTATGGTGTTTACGACCATGTGTGCATGGCCACATGAGTTTGCAGCCATAGGGTTTGCGGCCCTATGAGTTTGCGGCCATAAAATCATGAAGTCTTGTGCCAAAGAGGCAATTTAAGGTCATACAAACATCATGGAAGTGTTCTAGACCCATTACAAGCCTTAAGGAAGAGTTTATGTCCAACTAGAAGGCTTAACAAGGGTTTACATCCAAAGGGAGATGCTCCTGGCCGTAAACTCTCTTTGATCTTGGATATTTGATGATTTCAAGTAGTATAACCAGTAAGTAATACACAAAGGAAGGTACTTACGAGTTTAGAAGCCTTTAGGGGTGTTTGAAGTCCAAGAACTTAGTAGGTGTTCTTGGTGTTCTTGGTGAAAACGAAGAACACTTGAAGATCAAACCCAAAAGATGAAGTTAATGGAACAAATCTAGGGGTGATACTAGATAATGAGATGTATCAATGATTCATGGGAAGAAACACTTACATTTTTGGAATATAAAAATGAAGATCTTATGATACTTGAGAGAGAATCAAGTTCTTCAGGTTGAAATGTGAATAATGAGGAATAAATGAAGGAATATCATGTTTATCGCCTGAGTTTACGACCACCTTGAGTTTACGGCCGTAAACTCATATGGTGTGGCCGTAAAACCCACATGATGAAGTTTATGGCTTGCTTGGCGCACAATAGACTCAAGCAGATACTTCCTAACACTCATTTCTTGGATGTACTAGGCTGAAAACGCTCTAATTAACTCTAAACGATGCTAGAAGATAGAAAAATGAGTCCAACCTTGATTGATTTGAACACTATTCAAGATAGAAATTTTGGGTTGTCACATCATCCCTGTTGGGCTTTGAGCAAACTAACACTCCTAAGGTGTTCATGCAACCCTAGAAACCTTGGATCTATGTTTGTCTAAAATACATGCAAAATAATTTTCCAAGGTCCATAACTTATCTAACATGCATGGGGTAATTTTAAACATAAAAGATACTAGAAGAATTTCATACCTTTAGTAGTGAGTTGATTCCTTGGGAGTTTGAGAGCCTAGCACCAATAATGTGAATGCCTCAAATGGAAATCACAAATCACCACAAACTTGGAAAACTTATGAGAGAGTATACAATCCCCCCGTTAGAGAGAATTTCGTCCTGAAATTAGAGTTTAACAATTAAGCAATTTCAAATAACTAAACGAAAGATGAGGATATTTCAGTTTCATTTGATCCTCGCGCTCCCAAGTGAATTCAGGTCCTCGCTTGGCATTCCAGTGAACCTTCTGTTGGATTAATGTCTAAGTCCATAACTATAATTGGTAAGACTTGACCCGACCCGGCATGGTCCATTTGGGTTGCATGGCATCATGCATTTGGATAGATTATAATGAGAGAAATAACACTTAAGGTGTGTTAATATATTATAAGTTCTAATATATTAATAAGGTTATTTAATTAGTATTGATCAAGAATTAATTTGGAATTAATTAAGTGATCAAAAGGAGACTAATTAAATATATGGGTTGATTGTGTAAATCATTCATTCTTATATATGTGGGCTTGTGATCCAAGATTCCTTATGTTGGACTAAGTCCATGGGGTGACCCATGGATACTCCATGGAGGTTAAAATCCACGGAGCATAAGGAATGGGTAAAGTTATGAGTTACATGGTGTAACCCTAATAGCCACCATATAAAAGAATCCCATGGCTCAAGAAATCGTGGACTAATGTGTGAGTGTGAGGGCTAGACGATTTCAAGGAGTGTTCAAGTTTCTCTCACGTTATTCCAAGTGCATTTGGTGTTGTGTGAACCATTTGAGGTGTCACACTTGGGGCACTAGGCACTCAAGCTTCATGAAGACATTCTACATCAAAGAGGTATGTATTCTATCTTGTTATATTTATTATTTTGTATGCTAGATTAGGATAATACCTTGGATGTTCATAATTGTATGTATAATAGAGAAAACATAGATCCAAGGTATTTAGGGTTGCATGTACACTTAGGAGTGTTAGAATGCTCATAACCCAACAGTGGTGTCAGAGCCTATGCTTGTTTTCTTGTTATACTTGCAAAAGTAGCTGAAAAATCGAGTTGGATGCATATATTCGATTGTTTTGGCTGGAATTGGACTAGGAACATTACCCTAAGATGTTTTTGGACTTATAAACTTGTTTTTGATGTGGTAATGTTCAGGCTAATCCAATTTCTAAGATAATTGTCATAATTTCAAGATTTGTAATAGTTTGTATGTTCATGCTAATTTCTTGAAGATTGATGATTTGAATTATCTTGTTCTTATGAGGTTCTTAGATTAATAGAAAAGTTGTGTGAAATAGTTGTTTTCAATCCATTTTAATCTAAGATTTGATTCCAAAGTGTGTTTTTGTAACTTGTCCTCAATTTATATGAAAAGTCATATTTAAGAATCATAAAACTCGTAAAAGTTGGCAAAGGTTACAAAATGAAGAGTCTCTTCATTAAATTAAAAAAAAAAGTGTAACCTTAATTAGTTCCATAAGTTACAATAAAAAAAAAGTTATTTTTTTTATTAATTAGTTTAAAGTCTTCCATAACTTGTCCTCAAGTTATGGAACTTGAAGAGTTTTTTTTTTAATTAAAACTACTTTAAACTCATAAGTTATGGAATTAATTAGTTTTGAATAGTTTCAAAACTTGCCCTCAAGTTTTGAAATTTGAAAAATTTTCACTTATGAATACTTTAATTCCAAGTTAGCCCTTAGAATTTTAAAAGTTAAAATTCAACCCTTATACTTTATAATATTATAAGTTAATAATATTTATATATATGTATATGAGTAAAGTTAGTCTTACCGTTAGTAGGCCTCATTCACGGAGCCGGTCTATAAGGGGGTATAAGGTTACTGCCTATAAAATGGCAGTTTAATGGGTGTCCACTCTCACCCACCGCTTCCTTGACTGGTGGAGGGTCGTTAGCCGAACGGGTAGGACAAGGACTATAATTCTCCTTTCATTAAAAGTATTAATGACAAATACTAAGTAACTAAACTCTTATTAATACCCGATCTTAGTTACTTAGGAAAATGTGAATTTGGTGCTAACCCATGAAATTACACTTTGCACTTTGCTTAAGTCGTTAGTGGAGCGTGTGTGGTTAACCGACACACTAACCTGGACTTAACAAGGTAGGAAAAGGGTAACTTAATATTTATCATAGTATCGGTGGAGCATGTGTGGTTAACCGGCACATTGATTAAGGGGTAAATATTAAGGGTACCAAGTATATTTGCATGGTTATTCACACCTTGTTTTGTGATCCTCTGCATCCCAGTCACAAAACCTGAAGGGCACACTCGAGATTGAAACATGCCTTTGAACAATTCAATGAATCTCAAAGATCTACGACTTTCAAATCACATTAAAACCTAATAAATTATTTTGTTTTTCATGGTGGAAATTGGTGAATCGTCATTCACCTACCTTCAAATATTTTATAGCTTGGATTACGGCATCCCTCTTCTAAGTTATAAAATAGTTTGTTGGGTCCTAGCCTTAATATTTCATATTGGGTGTCATATTAAGGACTTTAAATCAACTATCTTGAATATCTCCCAAAAAGATGTCCGGTCTAGACATTTATGATCTTCCCAAATCTCTTAAAACAAGCTTTCCTAAATGAAGATGATGTCCCATGGATATCATACTTCTTTCACCTCCTCTAATTATTCTCCCTAACCCACAAGTTCCTAAAAAGTTTAAGGTCACTCAAGCCCCATTGGCAAGGCAAGGTCTAGGTGTGATCACATCTTGGAGATGTAGTCACATATTGACAAGCCGGGACAGTTGGGTGTCAAAGTCTTGAGAAAGTTGGTGGCTCAACTACTTTCTAAGTCACATAATGAGTTCTTTTAGGAATCTTATGAAACAGACTAAGACAAGACCCTTAATGATCTTATCTATTTGCTAAGATAAACTTCCTAAAACGCTATGGACATTGACAATGATGACATTGGATATCCAGTAAAGCTCTCTCTTCCCAATGGAAAAGGATCAGCCATAGTCAACTCGGTTGACCCAATGGTAAAGAGAGAGGCGATGTCTGAGATAGTCCCATTATTAAGGGTCCATAGGTAACTATTGCCAAAGGAAGGGGCATTGGTTACGAAGCTGGCAAATTTACCTAAGGATGTTAAAGTCAATAAGTTTGGCTCTACTTCAGGTAAAGTCCATTGTCTAACTCTATTAAGTACATGCTGATTCTGATCGCGAAGATCGATTTCAATCGCATGGTTCGGTGATCAGAATTTTGGGCTATTACTTAAGAGTTATGATATTTATATAGCTTAGGAATAGATAACAACAAGGTTTTCATATGGATTGTAAGGATAAGTTTTTCCGCAAAGTTTTAAAATAAAAGAAAAAGGTTTTGATTTTATTTATTTTAAGTATCCTTACAATGGCATTTGTGAAAATTTGTTGCTTATAAGATTCCATTGATAGCAATATTGGAAAAATGGATTTGATTCTTTCGGTTGTGGTAGTGTCTAATATTACCAAATAAGGAAAGATTCTCATCACCCAAGGTTCAATTGGACCGAAACTTGGAATCATGCAAGTTGTATAGTATGATGAATGAGAACTTTCCGCTTGGAAAATTAAGACTAATTCATTATGTGAATAAGGAAAGGACTAAGGGATCGAGTACACATTCTTGTGCACTGGTCAAGTCCACCACAAAAGATCAAGAAGACTATTCATCATGATTTACTTAAGTTCAGTAAATATGGTTATACTTATAAGTTTAAGTATAAGTCTGTAGCATTGGAGAAGTTTCAATGTGAGACAGAACGAATAAGAAGAATCAATGTATGGCAGAAAGATAAAAGTTTCTCAAATCTGAAAAGATGGGAGAGTACTTTAGTATCATGTTTATGATCATCTTAATGATTAAGATACCATATCACAATTGGTCCTCTAAAGTCATCTTAGTGCATTCTTATGACTAAGAAGAGGAGTCATGAATTGTTGAAATGGTTAAATCAAAAAGATGAGTCATACTTCGTTCCAAAACAATTCTTAGAGTCATACTCCAAGATTGTAACTTGAGTGACATATCTTAAAGAGGGTTTGTTAACACTAGTCAAATGTAAGAGTAAAAGGTTATCTACTCTTGTACATTTGAAATTGGTAAGTTGTGATGTTTTGGATAAAACAGAGACCAACTTAGGCCAATTGTGTAAAGTGTTAGTCTTGATAAAGAATCCGCACTATCTCTTGAATATTTGACAAGGGAGTCTTATATGTCAAGAGGACAGTGGGAGTCTTAAAGCTCTTGAAAGTTTCAAGACTTAATCAAGAATAAAACCTAAAGTCCTTCACTAGCACACGACTTGAGGTTTATAACCTATCGTGTTGAAATTTTTGTGCCTATTCAAGTTGGCTTTGCATAGGAGTTCTGAGAGTTCTCAATTGGTTGCACAACTACTTGGAAGCAATGGCAGGCACCTGATCTGCCAAATGGCAAGAATTTAAGATTGCACAAGTTTAATCAATATGAGTTAGGATTTGTCACTAACCTTGTCTTGTGATTTTGGTTTTGACAAAATCACATGGATAAGAACACATACACTATTAAATCTAAGTGTCATAAGGTTTCTCTCCGATTCATGAAAATGATGGTGAGGAAACACTTTCACTAAGTAGATTTTAGCTAGATAGCAATTGTGATATTTTCATTCTCAAAGTCGTTAGTGGAGCGTGTGTTGTTTACCGGCACACTAACATGGACTTGTGAGAAGTGGCAAAGGTCTAAACAATTGAGACTATGATTACGGCATCCCTTTTCATAGTTCTAAAATTGTTTAGACACACATGTGAGCTATCTAAGAGAGGTGTATGATTTTGATAAAGTTTTATCAAAACAATCTAGTATCAGAAATCTGAACTTTGGTAAGAAAGTCAGCTGATTTCTGAGTACATGTCAAAGCTAGTGGGAGCATAAGTGTTATGCTAATAATCATCATGTTAGTGGGAGCATGATAATTATGAAAAAGGTTGCAAGTTAGCAATGTTAATTATAGAAAAAAAAATTTCAATTCGTGAGGTTGCAGGGGTTGAAAAATTTGTTTTGCTATAATTAAGGGAGAGGAAATTATACTTCATTTCAATTCTAAAAGCTTAGATTGAGTTTTTAATCGTATTTAATCAAGGATATATATATGAATTTCATGTTGGAATGGCTCAACATAAGGAAATTCTATATATGGGTCCATTATTTGCGTTCTAAAATTCGATTATGATTACGGCATCCCTTTTCATAATCTGAATTTTGAGAACTTGGCAAATTGAAATAGAAATATTATAGCAAAAGACTGGTTTAGTCTTTATGTGAGACATCATGAATTGTGTCCCATATGCTTTGGATATAGGATCGATTACATGTGCTATATTCATCCTTTCTAAAATTTTCCAAATGCCTGGGGCATTATGAAGGGAAAAGGTCTACATTGATTGCACGAAAACGCATTGGTAACTCGATGTTATAAAACGTGCCTTTGTGTATGATTCAAGAAGTAGTAGAACAAGCCATATGAGTCGAAGTTTATCCATTCCTTTTACCTTCGGGATAAAAGCGATATCTGTGGGCCCCTCGATGATTTAAAGATGATACATGTGAGTGCTTGGCCAAGCCAGGACTGATTTGATTTGTTCAATCAGTCAGTCATCATGAATCAGAAATCGGGAAACAACAAATGGACAGAGAGAATGATTGATAATCCATGTCTCAATCCATATGATATCTAGAATGGAGGAATATATGATCCCTTATCTAATGGACAAGTCATTGACAAAGGTTAGAGTTCATCGACAAGGTCAGAGTTCGACAGAAGCTTTTGAGAGCTACGATTGCTGATCGGTTCCTGAAGTCATACGCAATAATAGTTTTAGACTTATCCAAGTGGGAGACTGTTGGATTAATTTCTAAGTCCATAACTATAATTGGTAAGACTTGACCCGACCCGGCATGGTCCATTTGGGTTGCATGGCATCATGCATTTGGATAGACTATAATGCGAGAAATAACACTTAAGGTTGGTTAATATATTATAAGTTCTAATATATTAATAAGGTTATTTAATTAGTATTGATCAAGAATTAATTTGGAATTAATTAAGTGATCAAAAGGAGACTAATTAAATATATGGGTTGATTGTGTAAATCATTCATTCTTATATATGTGGGCTTGTGATCCAAGATTCCTTATGTTGGACTAAGTCCATGGGGTGACCCATGGATACTCCATGGAGGTTAAAATCCATGGAGCATAAGGAATAGGTAAAGTTATGAGTTACATGGTGTAACCCTAATAGCCACCATATAAAAGAATCCCATGGCTCAAGAAATCGTGGACTAATGTGTGAGTGTGAGGGCTAGACGATTTCAAGGAGTGTTCAAGTTTCTCTCAAGTTATTCCAAGTGTATTTGGTGTTGTGTGAACCATTTGAGGTGTCACACTTGGGGCACTAGGCACTCAAGCTTCATGAAGACATTCTACATCAAAGAGGTATGTATTCTATCTTGTTATATTTATTATTTTGTATGCTAGATTAGGATAATACCTTGGATGTTCATAATTGTATGTATAATAGAGAAAACATAGATCCAAGGTATTTAGGGTTGCATGTACACTTAGGAGTGTTAGAATGCTCATAACCTAACAAAATTTTCTTTAAGAAAATCATTCATGTTCGAGAAACACATTCTCTTGAATAAATTATAAAGTTTTTTTTGTGTATCTGCTTCAAAAGAAAATTCGATTGAAGCACAGGGGGAAAATGTTAAATCAATATTTTTCGTTTTATACACTCTTTACAACTCCTTATTTCAGTAACCATCACATAGGGGGAAATTGTTGGAAATATTTTGATGTGATTGTCACTTTAAATACGTTGAGTATTGATTTACATTTTCTAATAAACATTATCAGAACGTTTCATGTTGAAAAGATATTGAAGATTCAACAAGTGTTTGAAGAATCAGATGTTGGAGCACTTGAAGTTTACTTGGAGCACTTGTTGTACACATGGAGCACCCACTGTTGACATGGAGCACTTGCTTAAAGCTAGTTGGATCATCATGATCTCAGATGACATATCTACATCATATGTGGAGCATCAAGACATTGATGGATCATCTAGAATATTGATGGCTCATCAGAAACATTGTTGGCTCATCCACAACTCTATGGCTCAACAAGAGTTGATGACTCAACAGGAATACTTGGTGGATCAACTCAAGTCAATGGATCAACATGATCACATTGATGACTCAACAAGACTACACATAGCACATCATGTACAATGAATGCACGTCCAAATGCTTAAAGTAACATGAATTTCGTCCATGGTCCATCATGAACATCTGGTGGTACATCCCCAAGTTCAAGACACAGTCGAACATTCAAGAAACTACTCAACATGATCAACAACACTTCTGGAAGTTGATGACATCTAAGAAGACAATTGAGCAACATGATGCTCATGTTGCTCATCACGTTTTCAATGTTGATCAGGAAGGTTCAAGAATTACGAAGACTCATAACTTGGATGGAACCCTAACGGAATACTAACGGAATTGAAATATTCCATCCATTCTCCGTTAAGTAGGGCAAAGGTGTCAACTGATGACTAAGTCATGATGACGTGTCAACACATGATTGGTCAAGCCATGTCATGGGCTTTTCCAAAGCCTGTAAATAGGCCCCTTGGGATCCATTATAAAGTTTCTCTTTCTGCTCTTTTCTAATCATTCCTTCTCATTCTGCATAATTGCTGCTTAAACTAGTCTTTAGAGAGCCGTTTGAGAGTTTTAGTGTGTGTTTTACATTCAAACACGTGTAATTGAATCTTCATGAATATGAGACACATTTGAATCATTGATCATAAGTCAAAAAAACGTTTTTTTATTAATTTGATTGATTCACAACTCTTTATTTTCCACACTACTTGCCACTTGACAATTCTGAAACTCTGTTTTAGTATTTTCAACACTTGGACTATTCTACTCTAGGTTTATTGAATTTTTTCTCATTTCATCATATTAAACAATTTATTTTTGACCTATATTTGACTGGTGTCACAGTGCAAAACCCTGAAAATTAGGGTTTCACTCTGGCAGCCCTACTCGTTGAGTTGATGCTCTCAACTCGCTGAGTAGACTTCAAGTCCCGCGTCCAAATTTCATTCCTACTCGACGAGTTTGGGGCCTACAACTCGTCGAGTACCTTTGGAAAAATGAATAATTTGATTTAAAATTACATACCAGGATCCGGGCGTTATAGTATGGTCGGTTTTGTCTTTTAACTTTTGCAATGACACCCTTTGTATTGTTGCACCTCGTGTTTCTGATTTAGCGGGGTGTCACACATTCCTAGTTTCCTCCATCTTGCATCCATGAAGGGCTCGAACAGTTTCAAACCTCTCAGTCCTGTCTTGCAGACCAAACATCTGCTTGATATGTTCAATCATGTCAAAGGCAGTGAAGAGTTCCATATCCCGCTGAAGATCAGGAATCATGGTAGCAAGCATAATGTATGAAAAATCAAGTTAATGATCCACATACTTAAGTAAAGAATAATGTACGGCCTTTGGGACATTAGGCGATTCTTCGGGTACTTGTGATTCAAGGACATGGTCTTTCTTTTGTTGTTTCAAAACTTTTCTCAAGTTTTTGTGCCAATCCAAAAAGTTGGAGTGGACTAGTATTTGTTTTGTTAGGTAATAAATTGTGGTTTATACTTTTCTTTTCATAAGCTATTAGAGTTCTCGGTCTAGGACCGAAAACACAATGTTTTGGTGTTGTTTGGACTGAAATCACATGTGATTTAGGTTAGGCTTAATGTTGTCTTGTTTGGGTTTTGGGATGGGCCTTTCTTATTAGGTCTATGTATATATAGCATTATTGTAGCCTTGTAAAAGGTGAGAGACGTTCTTGTGTGACTCCGTAAGCCAAGAACATGTTCAAGACGGTCACACCCCCGAACCAAACGGCGGAAACGTCTGAGGGCTCGTGTGATTTAAATTGAAATATCATCACAATGAATATACATGAAACATAACATAAACATCCCCATGCATTAATACATTACAACCGTCATTGTTCACATCCAGTGCATTCTTTACATTACATGATCCATAGCATAAATTGTTTGAGAGTCACAAAACATAACATCCTAACACACATGGCAATTTTCTTCAGCTTATCTGTTACCTGAGAATACAAGTTATTTTGAAAATGGTCAACATATATAATGTTGGTGAGTTCATAAGCAGGTTTGATATGAAAATGTTTTGTGTAGTTTGTAAAACCCAGAAAATCCGATATTTTCTGAAAAGACATGTGACATCCACCAAAACTCACGTCAGTACTCATCTAGAATTTCGTCATTTCCTTGTGTGCACTTAACTTGGCTCTAGAGTTACAAGTTGAACTAGGTTCACGACTTAATAGATCCCTCGGAAAAATTAGTGTATCTTAGCTTGTATTGAACAATCACATTGATATTTGTATGAACCAACTGAGTGGTAAAGTGCCAAATTTGAACCTTAAGTCCAAACACAACACTATGTTCGATGGACCATAACCCAAGGTATGTTAGCAAACCTAAAATTTCCATATTGGAAAAATCTAATGCTTAACAAGGTTAAGTATTCTAAGCTAATATGAACAAAATTAAATCATAATATGAACCAACTATAAAGTTGATGATAAATTCATAAAATTCGTGATTCAAAATGTGAACCAAAAGAAAAATCCAAGGATATCAAAATCTTACAACCACATATTATGAATCCTTGTTACAATTGTTGAAATATGAGAAATTGATTTTTATAAAAATTAAATAATAGATTATCATTTTCTAAATTAATTCAACAAATATAAGTATATAAGTTATTACCAACTGTAAATATTTCAACAAAACCCAATAATTAAAACCTTAGGAGATTATGATAATGTTTGAGTTTTTATGAAATATAAAATATAGATTTATAAAAATTCAAGGGAGGCTTTTATTATTTAATCAAATATCAATAAAAATACCATCTCTCTCTTAAAATTTCGACCATTAGGCTTTTCCCTCTCCCTAATGCCTTAAAACTCATCATTACACCTCATTTGAACAACCTACACACTCCATCTCACACTCCTTCTCCAAGAAGACTTTCCCACTTCCAAGACCACTCCTACACATAAGAAAATCCTCCATTCTCTGTCCTAATTTCGGATTTTTGAAGGTCAAGAAGTGTTGTTGAATCTCTTAAGATCAAAATCAAGGTAAACAACACAATCCTTTATCATAGCTTTATGATTTTACTTCCTCTTCTTCATAGTTCTTCTTTACTTTTCGGATTCTATGCCCTTATATGGATAGAAATCCTTGTTTTTCCTCTTGGTGTTTGTAGATTCTCACCATAACACAATACATGTGTTTGAGATGGTGAAAATCCGGGATCAAACCCATGCAAAGAGTGAAAAGATGCACATATGTTAATATGATTTCAAAAATCGAGTTTTACATCTTCTTCTTCATTTATTTTGTGTTCTTACATGAGAAAAAGTATTTAAACCATTTCTAGAACATCTTAGATGCTCATTAACTCCATGCATGTGCTAGAAATCGGATTTGTGGTGCAATCCTAGTGTAAGATTTGGTGGTTCCAAGGAGTTCTCTATCACATGAATGAAACACCCACTTTGGGGCATTGGAATAACCCTAAATCTATGACTTGGATGAATGAACCTAAAATTTTATTTTTCTTCTGTAAACTTTAGTTTATTGATATTTATCTTTGACCATAATAGAAGTATGCATGTTTTCTTTGTCAAAGTGCCCCTAAGAGGGCACTCAAAGCAACCTAGGATGACATGCATTCTATCAGAATATTTTGTTCAGATTTGAACGGCCACAACTCACTCATTACTAAACCAAATCACGATATTCTTTTTGTGAGGGATAGTTCCATGAGCTATCTTTCGAACCCAGTTGGGCTTTCTGTAAAATATTAAAAATCGGATTTTTGACAATTTTTACAAAATAATTGCGCAAACAACACTCTTTCTATGAGCATTAGTTTTGATTTACACGATCAAGGGTCTTACAACCCAAATTAAATCTGGGGAAAAATATTTTACAAACTTAACACATCCATCAAGTTATGGGTTAAAACCCCACAAAATGTTCTATAAATATTTGTAAACTTTCAGCTACATCTAGAACTCATGCACTGTATTGTGCTACATTGCTTAACTTTGTGCCTATTCAAGTTGGCTTTGCATAGGAGTTCTGAGAGTTCTCAATTGGTTGCACAACTACTTGGAAGCAATGGCAGGCACCTGAGCTGCCAAATGGCAAGAATTTAAGATTGCACAAGTTTAATCAATATGAGTTTGGATTTGTCACTAACCTTGTCTTGTGATTATGGTTTTGACAAAATCACATGGATAAGAACACATACACTATTAAATCTAAGTGTCATAAGGTTTCTCTCCGATTCATGAAAATGATGGTGAGGAAACACTTTCACTAAGTAGATTTTAGCTAGATAGCAATTGTGATATTTGCATTCTCAAAGTCGTTAGTGGAGCGTGTGTGCTTTACCGGCACACTAACATGGACTTGTGAGAAGTGGCAAAGGTCTAAACAATTGAGACTATGATTACGACATCCCTTTTCATAGTTCTAAAATTGTTTAGACACACATGTGAGCTATCTAAGAGAGGTGTATGATTTTGATAAAGTTTTATCAAAACAATCTAGTATCAGAAATCTGAACTTTGGTAAGAAAGACAGCTGATTTCTGAGTACATGTCAAAGCTAGTGGGAGCATAAGTGTTATGCTAATAATCATCATGTTAGTGGGAGCATGATAATTATGACAAAGGTTGCAAGTTAGGAATGTTAATTATAGAAAACAAAAGTTTCAATTCGTGAGGTTGCAGGGGTTGAAAAAGTTGTTTTGCTATAATTAAGGGAGAGGAAATTATACTTCATTTCAATTCTAAAATCTTAGATTGAGATTTTAATCGTATTTAATCAAGGATATATATATATGAATTTCATGTTGGAATGGCTCAACATAAGGAAATTCTATATATGGGTCCATTATTTGCGTTCTAAAATTCGATTATGATTACGGCATCCCTTTTCATAATCTGAATTTGAGAACTTGGCAAATTGAAATGGAAATATTATACCAAAAGACTGGTTTAGTCTTTATGTGAGACATCATGAATCGTGTCCCATATGCTTCGGATATAGGATCGATTACATGTGCTATATTCATCCTTTCTAAAATTTTCCAAATGCCTGGGGCATTATGAAGGGAAAAGGTCTAGAATTGGATATGACAAATGATTAAGCAATTGTCGAGGAAAATCTAAGGTTTACCAACGATTGGTTGCTCAAGGACAGTTGGAAGTATAATGTTAATTCATGAAGGACCATATTGACATAATCTGTAAGGAGGCAACTCTTGTTCAGAAGTGATAGTCAAAATGGAATATGGAAATGTTTCAAAGTTAGAAATTATTCAATCTGTGTAAGATTAGGAAACTTAATGAAAGAAGGATGTTTCCAAGGAGCTGATCTCCTTTGGAATGCTCTGTAATGATTGTTGTCAAGTCTTTCTGACTTTGTGCATAATCATTAAGAGGATCAATGTATATAAGTTTAGAATCTAACAGATTTCAGTAAATGGCATGAATTTGGAATTCTTGCATTTGCAGTAAGGATTTGGGACTGTGAAAAGAGGATCACTGGAGTGATGTTCAATTGATCTATTTTACAAAGTAATGATCATAGACAAACATAGTATGCATACTTGGTGTATGGCATGACTAGTGTTTAGAAAACATAGTGTACATGCTTGGAGCATGGGACAACTATTGTTTTAAATTCAAGTATAAAGTTGATAAAACCGAAACAATGAATAATGAGTAATCAGTATGGTGATAAATAAAAGTGTTTATTTATATTCATAGGGTTTGCTACCATATTTGATTCATTTATTCTTGTGTTTCACTTTGCATGTTTTGACTTCCAGAATAACTAAGTCGCTCTTCCTGAATGATTAAGTTATTCAAACCATCCACAGTCGGTCATATGTTGGAAGTAGATATGAATCAAGACTATCATGGGTTGGTTTGTAGAGGTCCAAGTTGGTGGACAAAGTGGTGCTACAACACTCATGAGTGCTCATAAGTTCTGAGTATTGGATTCAACCCGCGCTCATTTGAATCACTTCATGGATTTTATCACGAGTGATCATGAGACGATAATATCTTATATTCTTCAAACCTAGAGATATGAGTTGTTACTATGATTTGGTTATACATTGATTGCACGAAAACGCATTGGTAACTCGATGTTATAAAACGTGCCTTTGTGTATGATTCAACAAGTAGTAGAACAAGCCATATGAGTCGAAGTTTATCCATTCCTTTTACCTTCGGGATAAAAGCGATATCTGTGGGCCCCTCGATGATTTAAAGATGATACATGTGAGTGCTTGGCCAAGCCAGGACTGATTTGATTTGTTCAATCAGTCAGTCATCATGAATCGGAAATCGGGAAACAACAAATGGACAGAGAGAATGATTGATAATCCATGTCTCAGTCCATATGATATCTAGAATGGAGGAATATATGATCCCTTATCTAATGGACAAGTCATTGATAAAGGTCAGAGTACATCGACAAGGTCAGAGTTCGCCAGAAGCTTTTGAGAGCTACGATTGCTGATCGGTTCCTGAAGTCATACGCAACAATAGTTTTAGACTTATCCAAGTGGGACACTGTTGGATTAATGTCTAAGTCCATAACTATAATTGGTAAGACTTAACCCGACCCGGCATGGTCCATTTGGGTTGCATGGCATCATGCATTTGGATAGACTATAATGAGAGAAATAACACTTAAGGTTGGTTAATATATTATAAGTTCTAATATATTAATAAGGTTATTTAATTAGTATTGATCAAGAATTAATTTGGATTAATTAAGTGATCAAAAGGAGACTAATTAAATATATGGGTTGATTGTGTAAATCATTCATTCTTATATATGTGGGCTTGTGATCCAAGATTCCTTATGTTGGACTAAGTCTATGGGGTGACCCATGGATACTCCATGGAGGTTAAAATCCATGGAGCATAAGGAATGGGTAAAGTTATGAGTTACATGGTGTAACCCTAATAGCCACCATATAAAAGAATCCCATGGCTCAAGAAATCGTGCACTAATGTGTGAGTGTGAGGGCTAGATGATTTCAAGGAGTGTTCAAGTTTCTCTCAAGTTATTCCAAGTGCATTTGGTGTTGTGTGAACCATTTGAGGTGTCACACTTGGGGCACTAGGCACTCAAGCTTCATGAAGACATTCTACATCAAAGAGGTATGTATTCTATCTTGTTATATTTATTATTTTGTATGCTAGATTAGGATAATACCTTAGATGTTCATAATTGTATGTATAATAGAGAAAACATAGATCCAATGTATTTAGGGTTGCATGTACACTTAGGAGTGTTAGAATGCTCATAACCCAACACCTTCACTATCGGGATACGATTTTGATTCGTTTGCTTGACCTCTCGGTCCATGATCTCTACAGGTTCTTCCACGAAGTTGAGGCTCTCGTTGATCTCGATCTCATCGAGTGGGATCACAAGAGTCTCGTCGGATAAACATTTTTTCAAGTTCGAGACATGGAAAGTAGAATGTGCGTTACTAAGTTCGCGAGGTAGTTTGAGTTTGTAAGCTACAAGGCCGATTCTAGCGATAATCTTGAAAGGCCCTACGTAACTTGGATTTAGCATTCCACGCTTTCCGAAGCATATCAAGCCATTCCAGGGTGAGACCTTCAATAGAACATGGTCCCCACCTGGAATTCCAACGGTTTCCTTCACTTGTCTGTGTAGCTTTTCTGTCGGTCTCTAGAGGCTTTCAATCGTTCACGAATTTGAACTATCTTCTCTGTCGTTTCCTAAATGATCTCCGGACCTGTGAGAGTGCTGTCAGGATCTCGTCCTTTAGCTAACTGAGTGTCACCAACCTCAGCCCAACACAGAGGGGATCTGCACTTACGGCCATAGAGGGCTTCAAATGGAGCAGCCTTTATGCTCGTGTGATAGCTATTGTTGTAGGAAAACTCGACAAGAGGTAAATGAGTATCACATGCCTTCCCAAAGTCTGTCATGCAGGCTCGCAACATATCTTCCGAAGTTTGAATAGTCCTCTCGCTTTGTGCGTCGGTTTGTGGATGGTAGGTTGTACTCATGTCTAGCCTAGTTCCTAGGGAACTTTCTAGCGACTGCCAGAACCTCAAAGTGAATCTACTATCTCTATCTGAGATAATGGATATGGGAACACAATGTAGTCGTACGATCTCTCTAATGTATGTTTTAGTGAGTTTTTCCATCTTGTTAGTCTCTTTGATAAGCAGGAAGTGTGCGGACTTTGTTAACCTGTCTACGATCACCCATATGGTATCGAGACCACCAGTTGTCATGGGCAACTTGGTTATGAAGTCCATTGTGATCCGCTCCCACTTCCATTCAGGTATCTTCGGTTGTTGAAGTAAACCTGAGGGTTTCTGGTATTCGACCTTAACCTTTGCGCATGTAAGGCATTTACTCACGAAGGTAGCAATCACTGCTTTCATGTTAGGCCACCAGTAAAACTTTTTAAGATCCAGATACATCTTATCTGAACCTGGGTGGACAGAATATCGAGTATTGTAAGCTTTGGTCATGACCAAGTCTCTGAAACCACCGTGTTTCGGTGTCCAGATCCGATCCATGAGATATAAGGCTCAGCCACCCTTGACTTCCAAGTTCTTACCCATCCCTCTTAGGGATTCACTCGTCACATTTTTAGGTATCAAAGCTTCGAGCTGAGCCTCCTTAATTTGTGTGGACAAGTGTGAATGGATAGTCATAGTCATAGATTTGACTCTATGACCAGAGTATTCCTTTCGACTTAGGGCGTCAGCTACTACCTTAGCCTTGCCGGGATGATAACGAATTTCGCATTCATAATCACTGAGTAACTCGACCCACCGTCGTTGTCTCATGTTGAGCTCCTTCTGGTCGAATATGTGTTGAAGGCTTTTGTGGTCTGTGAAGATAGTGCTTTTTGTACCGTACAGGTAGTGTCTCCATATCTTCAGAGCTAGCACTACTGCTCCTAACTCAAGATCGTGTGTGGTGTAGTTGACCTCGTGCGTCTTCAGCTGTCTTGAGGCATAGGCGATGACCTTACCTCGTTGCATCAGAACACAGCCGAGCCCCTGGTTGGATCCATCACAATAAACCACGAAGTCTTCCATCCCTTCGGGGATGGATAGTATCAGTGCGGTGCATAAGGCTCGTTTCAGCGTTTGGAACGCTTTCTCTTGCTTCTCTTCCCAGTCAAAGGCCACGCCCTTCTGGGTCAATGTTGTAAGCGGTTTCACAATTTGAGAGAAGTTCAGAATGAACCTACGATAGTAGCCAACGAGGCCTAGAAATTGACGAATTTCTATAGGCGTCTTCGGTGCTGACCAGTTCTCAATGGCTTTGATTTTGGAAGGGTCCATGTGTATTCCCTCTTCGCTAACCACGTGACCTAAGAATTCGACTCTTCGGATCCAAAATTTGCATTTCGAGAACTTCGCATAGAGCTTCTTTGATCGCATCGTTTCTAAGACCTGTCGCAGATGTTGACTATGCTCCTCCTTACTACGAGAGTAGATAAGTATGTCATCGATGAAGACAATGACGAACTGATCCAAGTAAGGACGGCAAACCCGATTCATTAAATCCATGAATACTGCGGGTGCATTGGTTAATCTGAACGGCATCACTACAAAGTCGTAGTGTCCATAACAAGTTCGGAAGGCTGTCTTCGGGAAATCCTCCCCTAGCACTCTTAACTGGTGATACCCGGATCTCAGGTCAATCTTTGAAAAGAAATTCGCCCCTTGCAGTTGGTTGAACAAATCGTCTATGCGAAGCAGACAGTAACGATTTTTTACGGTTAGCTTGTTTGGTTCTCTGTAGTCGATGCACATACGAAATGATCCGTCTTTCTTCTTGACGAACAAGACCGGTGCTCCCCAGGGTGAGAAGCTTGGTCTAATAAAGCCCTTACTAAGCAATTCGTTAAGGTGACCGGATAGCTCCTGCATCTCAGCTGGTGCTAGACGATAGGGCGATTTGGCTACTGGTGTAGCTCCTGGAACTAAGTCGATTCTGAACTCAACTTGACATTGCGGAGGTAATCCTAGGAGTTCTTCTGGAAAGATGTCGGAAAAGTCGCTTACCACTGGGATGTTCTTTATGTCCTTCGTCTCTTGGCTCACATTGACAACATGAGCAAGGAATGGGCGACATTCCTTTTGCAAATACTTCTGGGCTTGTATGCTCGAGATGATACGAAGGTTCATGCCAGGTTTGTCGCCGTAGATTACTAGAGTTTCGCTAGACGCCAGATTAAGGCGAACAACCTTTTTCGTAACACATGATGTCGGTACGTGAGAACTCAAGCAATCCATGCCGATTATGACGTCGAAACTTTTAATCGAGACCGGCATGAGGTCGATTGGAAATGAATGGCTATCTAGTGTTAGTGTACAACCTATGAATATGCAGCTAGTGCTCTCTATCTTTCCGTTAGCCATTTCTACAGTGAACGGTTCTTTAAGTGCTCATGATTTTTGCTTAAGCAAGTGAGCAAATTTCTGGTTCACGAAACTCCTCTCCGCTCCACTATCAAACAGTATGCATGCATAAGAGTTATCGAGGAGAAACGTACCAGTGACCACTATGGGGTCGGCAATTGCTTCCTCGTGGCCTATAGCCAAAACTCTTCCCACTCCGCTGGCATTCACTGCCTTAGGGCAGTTTCTCTTGTAGTGGCCCACCTCGCCACAACCGTAGCAAGCCTGGCCTACACCAGCGTCAGGGACTTGGGTGATTGGCCTTGTCGGAGCCTTGCAGAAACGGGCAGTGTCCCCTTCCTGTTGCAGTTAGAGCACTGCATTTCCCGGCAGGGTCCATTGTGGTGGAAGCTGCATTTATTGCACTTTGGCAAGCTTCCCGCGTACTGCTTTACCGGTAGGTGCTATTGCAACATCAACCGCCACGACCTGCTGCTTTTTTGCAGCCTTCGTCTTTTTCTTGTCATCCTAGAACTTCCGCTTGTTATCAGCGGCTTTGGAGGGTTCTGGGATGGCTAGAGTTGTTGTGGTTGATGGGGTACAGACTCCATGATCAATAAGCCGCTATGCCAATCGCTTGGCACTGTCGAAGGTAGTAAGGTGAGAAGCTAGTACGTTCCATTGAAATAGAGGTACCAGCCCCCAGATATACCTCTCTATCTTCTTCCCCTTAGTCGGGACCATGGATGGACATAGTGCCACCAGATCGCTGAATCTGGCAGTGTAGGAGACTATGTCGTAGCCCTTCATGGTTAGGCTCCAGAGCTCTTGCTCCACCTTCTGAACTTCGCCCCTCGGGCAGTATTCCTCGATCATAAGCTCCTTGAGAGCTTCCCAGCCCTTGGCATTTTCCACTATAAGAGATAGTGACTTGACATGGCTATTATACCACGTCAGGGCTCGGTCCGCGAAGATGCAAGCAACAAATTTAACCTTGCTTCCTTTCGGACAGGAACAGATCTCGAAGATCGATTCCGTCTTCTCGAACCATTGTGAGAGGTCAATGATTCCGCCATTCCCATTGAAGGACATGGGCATGCAGTTGGTGAAGTCCTTATACGAGCACTCTCTAGAGCGCATTGGAGCTTCAACTATAGTGGGAGGCACATTAGTCCCACTCTCACCAGTATCGGTCGAGGTCAATTGCACTAGAGCTACCGTAACAGCCGCATTCACAGCAGCTTGAATAGCTATTGGGTTGTATTGAGGAGGAGGAGGTGGAGTTTGATTCGGAGTTATCGGAGGATTGCGGCTTGCTGATCGACGTGGAGGCATCTTGTAGCCCAACAAAACATATGAAAATATAGATAAGAATTTAAAGAGAGAGAATGATGAGAGTGAAACATCGACTAACTCTCCATAGCCCAACAAAACATATGAAAATATGATTGAATTAAAGATTTCCCATTAGATTAGATATCTACCAATAATACTGGAATTATAGATATAACAAGTTCGGGGAAATGACCTAGGAGTAGGTCTTACATCACACCAAGATAAGAAAATTTTGACAGAATAAAGACCTATTAACCGAAAGTTTAAGGTCTTAAGATAAACAAGAGTTTACAGGGAAAAGTGCTACTTAGAGCTTAGCTATGAAGGCTATTCCTTAAACCAAAAGAAAGGATGAGCAGAGCATCTCCTACTGGCAACGGGCACCTCTTGGGCGAACACTCAAGTCAGCCAGCTGACGCTCTACATCGAGAAGGTGTCGTTCGATAACCCTTTGACGTACTTGGAGCTATATGACTTCAGCCTGAGTTGCAGCCATATCCTGCAGTAGAGACTCATTGTCTGTCGCAGTTCTTTCCCGAGCATGTTGACAGAATTGAGTCCAACATTGGCATCAACCTGCATGACACGGTTGATGGTTGCCCTACCCTGCTCTTCATTACGAGCAACCATGCGGACCAGAATAGGAAGGATTATGTCCACTGAGCCTCCCTCGCTCAGGTTGTAGAAGCTTCGGTCTCCATTGTATGGCATTGGTTGACCCTGTTCTTGACTCCATCCTTCCAAGTATTCTGACCACAGAGGCGTCGGGCCTTGAAAAGCCGGACGAGGGTTAGGATTGGGGATTGGAGCTTCCAGAGGTAGGTTATTGAGTTCTGGCTCGGAGTCAGAATCCTCCGGGAAGTTCTCTGCAAAGTCATCATCCAAAGGGATTGGATGATTCTCTTCTGGCTCCACATCGAGCCATCCTCCGTTGCCTTGGTTTGGATAGTACGGATCTCCGGGGATATGGAATCCAGCCATGTTATCTACGCGAGAAAAGGGGTAAAAGAGATAATTAATAGACGTACTAATTAAGATAATTATAAGACGACCCTTACCAGTTATTCCAACATTCGCATAGCACATACCAGTTATATGTGACCAAAACAGGATATACCTTTGACTAGGTGACCCTAACTCTAAGCCCACAACCAAACAAGGAACAGGAAGTAAAGCAAAGATCACAAATTCTAAGTCTATAACACCCTAGTCACATATAACATTACCGTATCCACTCCGCAACTATTGACATACTAATAAAGAACCTTTTTAGTTTGAACATAAGTAATTATAGTAACACAAAATACTCCTACAGTATTTTAAGTTTATGTTATGTTCTAATGTTTTCATTGTAGTAGTGTTGGTAAGTTTTTTAGAATTGCTGCGACACCACAACCATTCCTGGGCATATGCTAATCACTTCTCGGAAAGATATAGTTGATCATGCTATATCACTCCCAGATCTGATCATATGTTCCCAAGCCTACTTGTGCTGTCCAACAATCGTAATACTTTTGTTCTGTCCTAGTGACACTGATTTTAGTATGAATGCAGGTATGTATACTTTGGTTAAATATTTTATTATTTAAAAGTATAAACTCTTGGTCAGAGTATTTTAATCCCGTTTTGTTTATAGTTGTATATCTTTTATGGGTTGATATACTCAATTCACTATAAACAATGCTCTGATACCAATTTGTCACACCCCAAAACCGGAACGACGGAAACGTTCGGGGGCGGAGGACGTCATGTACAATATCACAACAATGCATAATAGTAATCAACTAACAACATCATCCATTGCATTAATAGTAATAATTTTAATACAGGTGTGTTCTGAAGTTTATAAGACACCAAACATGTAAACCAAAATAAGAGATGAGTTTTGAACGTGCTCCATCTTCTCAAAACCTGGTCATCGGTACCTGTCTACTGGTGACCTGAGAATACAAGTTTTTTTGAAAGCGTAGATCAGCATTAAAGCTGGTGAGTTCATAAGTATTTTAGTGTCATTGTTTGTATAAGTTTGAAGAATGTACTTGTAAATTTTTGATGTAAAATTGTGTAAGTATTTGATATGAATGATTGTAAACTTCCTCGAAAATCCTATATTTTCTACTAAAGTAGTCTTCTACCAAGACTCAACTGTTCTCTATGTTTGTTCTTTTGTAAAAGTGTGAGTTTTCCCAAAGTATGACTATCATTACCAAAATATAGTTTCTCATTACCGTTTATGTGAGAAGATCACGTTGTTAATGAAATGGGAAAAATAAAGATGTAATGTAGTTTTATCTAGGTAACTACTAATGTACTAACTACCAAAAACTAGTTAGTTAATTATGGTAAAACGTGATATGATTATAACCATACTTGATCGACCACTAAAACATGACGTTCGAGACGTTGAAATGATATGACATTCGTCACCCGTAGAGCTGCAGGTCCCACTGCAGCTAGCAGCAAGTTGTAGGAGGGTCAGTACCGTATAGATCTATACACAAATTCACGCTCTCCTTTCAGGAGACTTTGGGCACAAAACATGACGCAGCAGTATCTTGCCGAGCCATGAAGTACTATCTCACATTAATGTTATAGTATTCTTGTATTTGTATAGTATGTACTAGTATAGTGTATCTTCTCTCTGTCTAGTATGTAGTATGTTCTCTAGTGTATAGTGTGTAGTATGTATTAATTCTCGTTATAGTATGCTCTCTCTGTTTCTCTTTATAGTAAGTATTGTTTCTGGTTATAGTATTCTCTATCTCTTTCTCTTTATAGTAAGTTTGAACTGACTCATGTACGAACTCACTCTTGTATGTTTCATTGTTCTAGAAATAGTAATAGTGACTTCCTAAACTATACCTATTATAGTTTACTAGCAATGTTGTTCGTATGAATGATCATGTTTGGACACCTTTGCTACCCAAAGGTATTGAACTGAATGAAGAGCTTTAATATCTATATATATACACATAATATATAACTAAGATTCAAACGACCTTCGGACAAATAACCGATACCCTAAGTCTACAACCAAACAAGGAACAGCAAATAAGGCGAGTTATCAGTCCTAAGTCCTTTCAATCCTACTTATATAACTATATCTATATAGACATGATTTTAACAAAGTATAAGTTTAAAAGAGTTTAATAGAAAGTATTTATCATGTAAAAGAGTTTATAAAATGATTTGAAACAGTTTGTTTGATAACACAGTTTGAAATGTAAGAAATCCACTCGTTTGATAGTTAATAATCACATGTGATTGGTATAATAACTATAATAGTTCTACTTGTATTCCCCCCCCCCCCATAATAGCATTTAAAATCATTTGAAAGGTAAGTTAAAGGGGTATGAACTCACATATAGTGAGTGATCCGAATGAAAGATCGATTTGAAGGATGCTAAGTGTCAAGTGAAGACTTGAGCACAACGGACCCTAATAATCATATAATGAACATATATGTATATAATTAGTGTTTATACAACTAATCATGTAAGGAACACACCTTAGGAACTAGGAAACACTTATATGGAAGTGTTATAATCACAAAGGATTGCATCTAAGGAGTTTAAGGCCACAGTATGGTGTTTACGGCCATGTGTTCACGACCACATGAGTTTGCGACCATGGGTTTGCGTCCCTATGAGTTTACGACCGTAAACTCATGAAGTCTTGTGCTAAAGAGGCGATTTAAGGTCATACATACATCATGGAAGTGTTCTAGACCCATTAAAAACCTTAAGGAAGATTTTATGTCCAACTAGAAGGCTTAACAAGGGTTTACGGCCAAGGGAGATGCTCCTGGCCGTAAACTCTCTTTGATCTTGGATATTTGATGATTTCATGTAGTATAACCAGTAAGAAGTACACAAAGGAAGGTACTTACGAGTTTATAATCCTGTAGGGGTGTTTGAAGTCCAAGAACTTAGTAGGTTTTCTTGGTGTTCTGGCTCCACATCGAGACATCCTCCGTTGCCTTGGTTTGGATAGTACGGATCTCCGGGGATATGGAATCCAGCCATGTTATCTACGCGAGAAAAGGGGTAAAAGAGATAATTAATAGACGTACTAATTAAGATAATTATAAGACGATCCTTAGCAGTTACTCCAACATTCACGTAGCACATACCAGTTATATGTGACCAAAAAAGGATATACCTTCGACTAGGTGACCCTAACTCTAAGCCCACAACCAAACAAGGAACAGGAAGTAAAGTAAAGATCACAAATTCTAAGTCTATAACACCCTAGTCACATATAACCTTACCGTATCCACTCCACAACTATTGACATACTAATAAAGAACCTTTTTAGTTTGAACATAAGTAATTATAGTAACACAAAATACTCCTATAGTATTTTAAGTTTATGTTATGTTCTAATGTTTTCATTGTAGTAGTGTTGGTAAGTTTTTTAGAATTGCTGCGACACCACAACTATTCCTGGGCATCTGCTAATCACTTCTCGGAAAGATATAGTTGATCATGCTATATCACTCCCAGATCTGATCATATGTTCAAGCCTACTTGTGCTGTCCAACAATCGTAATACTTTTGTTCTGTCCTAGTGACACTGATTTTAGTATGAATGCAGGTATGTATACTTTGGTTAAATATTTTATTATTTAAAAGTATAAACTCTTGGTCAGAGTATTTTAATCCCGTTTTGTTTATAGTTGTATATCTTTTATGGGTTGATATACTCAATTCACTATAAACAATGCTCTGATACCAATTTGTCACACCCCAAAACCGGAACGACGGAAACGTTCGGGGGCGGAGGACGTCATGTACAGTATCACAACAATGCATAATAGTAATCAACTAACAACATCATCCATTGCATTAATAGTAATAATTTTAATACATGTGTGTTCTGAAGTTTATAAGACACCAAACATGTAAACCAAAATAAGAGATGAGTTTTGAACGTGCTCCATCTTCTCAAAACCTGGTCATCGGTACCTGTCTACTGGTGACCTGAGAAAACAAGTTTTTTTTAAAGCGTAGATCAGCCTTAAAGCTGGTGAGTTCATAAGTATTTTAGTGTCATTGTTTGTATAAGTTTGAAGAATGTACTTGTAAATTTTTGATGTAAATTTTTGTAAGTATTTGATATGAATAATTGTAAACTTCCTAGAAAATCCTATATTTTCTACTAAAGTAGTCTTCTACCAAGACTCAACTGTTCTCTATGTTTGTTCTTTTGTAAAAGTGTGAGTTTTCCCAAAGTATGACTATCATTACCAAAATATAGTTTCTCATTACGGTTTATGTGAGAAGATCACATTGTGAATGAAATGGGAAAAATAAAGATGTAATGTAGTTTTATCTAGGTAACTACTAATGTACTAACTACCAAAAACTTGTTAGTTAATTAAGGTAAAACGTGATATGATTGTAACCATACTTGATCGACCACTAAAACACGACGTTCGAGACGTCGAAATGATATGACATTCGTAACCCGTAGACCTGCAGGTCCCACTGCAGCTAGCAGCAAGGTGTAGGAGGGTCAGTACCGTATAGATCTATACACAAATTCACGCTCTCGCTTCAGGAGACTCTGGGTACAAAACGTGACGCAGCAGTATCTTGCCGAGCCATGAAGTAGTATCTCACATTAATGTTATAGTATTCTTCTATTTGTATAGTATGTACTAGTATAGTGTATGTTCTCTCTGTCTAGTATGTAGTATGTTCTCTAGTGTATAGTGTGTAGTATGTATTGATTCTCGTAATAATATGCTCTCTTTGTTTCTCTTTATAGTGAGTATTGTTTCTCATTATAGTATTCTCTATCTCTTTCTCTTTATAGTAAGTTTGAACTGACTCATGTACGAACTGACACTTGTATGTTTCATTGTTCTAGAAATAGTAATAGTGACTTCCTAAACTATACCTATTATAGTTTACTAGTAATGTTGTTTGTATGAATGAACATGTTTGGACACCTTTGCTACCCAAAGGTATTGAACTGAATGAAGAACTTTAATATCTATATATATACACATAATATATAACTAAGATTCAAACGACCTTCGGACAAATAACCGATACGCTAAGTCTACAACCAAACAAGGAACAGCAAATAAGGCGAGTTATCAGTCCTAAGTCCTTTCAATCCTACTTATATAACTATATCTATATAGACATGATTTTAACAAGGTATAAGTTTAAAAGAGTTTAATAGAAAGTATTTAACATGTAAAAGAGTTTATAAAATGATTTGAAACAGTTTGTTTGATAACACAGTTTGAAATGTCAGAAATCCACTTGTTTGATAGTTATTAATCACATGTGATTGGTATAATAACTATAATAGTTCTACTTCTCTTCCCCCACCCCCATAATAGCATTTAAAATCATTTGAAAGGTAAGTTAAAGGGGTATGAACTCACCTGCAGTGAGTGATACGAATGAAAGATCGATTTGAAGGATGCTAAGTGTCAAGTGAAGACTTGAGCACAACGGATCCTAATAAGCATATAATGAACATATATGTATATAATTTGTGTTTATACAACTAATCATGTAAGGAACACACCTTAGGAACTAGGAAACACTTATATGGAAGTGTTATAATCACAAAGGATTGCATCTAAGGAGTTTAAGGCCACAATATGGTGTTTACGGCCATGTGTTCACGACCACATGAGTTTGCGACCATGGGGTTTGCGGCCCTATGAGGTCACGACCGTAAACTCATGAAGTCTTGTTCTAAAGAGGTGATTTAAGGTCATACATACATCATGGAAGTGTTCTAGACCCATTAAAAGCCTTAAGGAAGATTTTATGTCCAACGAGAAGGCTTAACAAGGGTTTACGGCCAAGGGAGATGCGCCTGGCCGTAAACTCTCTTTGATCTTGGATATTTGATGATTTCAAGTAGTATAAACAGTAAGTAATACACAAAGGAAGGTACTTACGAGTTTATAAGCCTTTAGGGGTGTTTGAAGTCCAAGAACTTAGTAGGTGTTCTTGGTGTTCTTGGTGAAAACGAAAAACACTTGAAGATCAAACCCAAAAGATGAAGTTAATGGAAGAAATCAAGGGGTGATACTAGATAATGAGATGTATCAATGATTCAAGGGAAGAAACACTTACATTTTTGGAAGATAAAAATGAAGATCTTATGATACTTGAGATAGAATCAAGTTCTTGAGGTTGAAATGTGAATAATGTGGAAGAAATGAAGGAATATCATGTTTATAGCCCGAGTTTACGGCCACCTTGAGTTTACGGCCGTAAACTCATATGGTATGGCCGTAAACTCCACATGATGAAGTTTGTGGCTTGCTTGGCGCACAATGGACTCAAGCACATACTTCCTAACACTCATTTCTTCGATGTAATAGGCTGAAAACGCTTTAATTGACTCTAAACGATGCTAGAAGATAGCAAAATGGGTCCAACCTTGATTGATTTGAACACTATTCAAGATAGAAATTTCGGGTTGTCACAGTTTGTTGAACTCCATAGCCTAATACATGTCCGTTTAAGTGTCTAGTGGAGTGGCTCATAAAAAGAGGATCTTGGACGTCAAGATCTCCCCATGCATGATATATGAGAACTTTTTTGAGTAAGGAGTGAGAGTTTAGGGGTTTTAGACTTTCACAGCGATGCAAAGGCTGAAAGTCACAAACTTTATGGAGTATTAGCCTTTGGTATGTCCAGATCTGATATTATAGCTATGGTGTTAACGAATTAAGACCAAGAGAATGGGAAAAGTGAGTCTGGGACGTACACCGAGTGTACTCCCAGATACGCACAGTGTAGCGACAAAGTTTCCCGATGCATGCATGGCGAAGTACTACACCCAACATAAAGGGTTGTACGCCCAGCGTACGCACTGGATGTTGACTTTTAGGGTTTGGTCAAACTGTGGACTTTAGAGGTCATGGAAGGGTAAAATGGTATTTTATCCATCTGAGAATTTGTTGTGGGTTTAGCCTAACATCTTTGGGGGTCATTTATTAATTAGAGTTAATTACAATATATGTTAGGCGGAGGCTAGACCGATGGTTCGAGTACGAGACATACATGCTTTACTTACGAGGCGAGTCTTCTCACTATACATACTTGAGTGGTAATACTATGTAACCGGAGGGTGTTATTTCAGTTATCGACCGGAGGGTCCTATGTACTTATACTGAGTTATGTGATATTTTGCATTTTGTCTTTGTGATATATGCTATATTATTCTTTGCTTTACTGAGTTAGGACCGGAAGGTCCAAACCGAGTTGTGAGACTGGAGGGTCTTCACCGAGATACAGGACTGGAGGGTCCAACCCGATCTGTGAGACCGGAGGGTCTTCACTGTGACACATTACCAGAGGGTCCACACCGAGCCGTGAGACTGGAGGGTCCTCACCGAGACGCATGACCGGAGGATCCATGCCGAGCTATAGCCATGAGAGGCTTATTATTTATGTATGTGATATTTTGGGGAACTCACTAAGCTTCGTGATTACAGTCTTGTGTGCTATGTGTTTCAGGTACTTGTAAAGATCGCGGGAAGGCGCCAACTTGATTGTACACACCTGTTCGACATTGTGTTTAAGGATCATGGGATATTATTAGTTGTTTTGTTGATTTGTGTTTTGAAAATTGAATACATTATGGTTTTGAGAAAATGTGATATTGAGTTTTTATGTGATTTTAAAATGAAAAATTTGTTTGAAATTTTATGGCATTACAAGTTTTTATCAGAGCCTTGGTTTGAGGGATTCAGATGTACTCTCGGGTATGTCTGGACTCAAACTGAGGATTTAAGAATTTTTTTCTAAAACGAGTAAGACTTTTAAAGAGAAAGCGAGACGGAGCGTTGTGTACAATCAGGCAGAGCCCGATCGGTGATTTCCTAAAATACCATTACATGTTTATATTATGAGATACTGATGAGATATTAGAGCTGCATGCTAGAGGATACGTTATGTACTTCAAAAATTAAGGCTAGAGTTGCCTGATTCATGATGCTTTAGCCTAGGGTATGCTATTGATTGATTTTATCTGCTATTTTCTCTGTGTGTACTGAGTAGGGGGAAACATAGCAGGAATCTTTTAGAGAGAGTTTTGACTAATCTAGGAAAGATACCTAGATGAGAATTAAGGAATCTACCGAGAGAGTAGTTGATATTCGTGAGGGATAGAGTACTGTGAATTAGGATCCTAGGAGGAGGACTTGGGACGACTACAGGTTTGTGTGGAAGGTAATATTAGGCCCGTACTACTAAAAGCGCCAGACCTGTATGCGACCCAAGTAAGAATCTTAGGATGCTAAGCAGTGTGTAGGGTAGGCAATCGAGTGTGTATGTGTGTATTGAGCTAATCTCTGATGATTTTGTGTTTGCATTTCAGAGACACTATGGTGATTACCCGCAATAACCCCAGGGGCAGTGATACTACTGACGAGGAGATCTGCGGGATCATTCATGAGGAGGTGGTCGTAGCTATCAGAGAGGCCATACGAGAGATGTTCGGGTATATTAAGACCGCATTGATTGAGACGTTTGATGAGAGATATGTTGCTGTCACAGAGGCTGCTGCTGTTATAGCCACCGCGGGCATATCAGCTGCTAGGCCATAGGGAGGTGACTCGTTGATGTTCCGTTAGTTCAGCAACACGAAGCCACCTGAGTTTGATGGGACGCATGATCCAATCGCTACCATGAGTTGGATCTCCGACATTGAGGGATGTTTCTGTACGTTTTCATGTCTAGAGCTTCGTTGGGGGTGAAGGACGTGTGAGTCGGTAGTTGAGCATCTTGAGGAGAGATATTCGGGAGTTCATGGCGTACTCGTCTTATTGGATATTGGCTGAGTTGCAGACCAATGCCAGTAGGAGAGAGATTGAGCTGGAGATTCAGACCAGGGAGGAGGGAGAGCAGCAAGAGAGAGATAGGAGATCGGTACAGTCGCAACCAACGACAAAGCGGGCTAAGCCTACTGATTCGAGAGCTGGAGGCCAGAAGGTCCGCACGTGTAGCAAGTGAGGCAAGAGCCATGAGGGGTTTTGTCGAACGGGGATTTGCTACAAATGTGGCAAGGAGGGGCATATGGTGAGGGACTTCCCCAAAGGATTTTCGGTTTGTTTTCACTAAAACCAGACGTGCCATTGAAAGGTCGAGTGTCCCCAACTTACTCAAGGATCAGCCCAGGCTACTGCTCCTGCTGCTTTACGTGTTACTGATGGCTGGCCGGGGAAGGCCGACCCTCCGAGAGCTTGTGGGGGAGCATTTTAGTTGACCACGTAGGAGGTCCAAGCAAAGCCTAATGTTGTTTCTAGTATGTATCTCTTTATTTATGTTATTATGAGATTTGTTTATTCTTATATTGTGCTGTATATAGGTACTTTTCTTGTGAGTTCTGTGCCTACTTTAGTGTTATTTAACTCGGGTGCGAGTCTATCTTTCATGTCTTTATCCTTTAGTCGTCATATTAGTGTCAGACGTGAAGCGTTCAGTCGACCATTGAGGGTTTCTATGGCCGACGAGCACGCAGTTTTTGCCACTAATGTATTCTGGGGGTGTGTATTAGAGATTTTCGGTGTCGAGTTACCAATAGATCTGGTGCCGATAGCGATGGGTGATGTCTGTGTCATAGTGGGCATTGATTGGTTGACCTGTTTGGAGCTGTGATTGACTGTGAGCGTCATATGGTGACCATACGAGACCCTAGTGGGGGAGTGCTTACTGTGTATGACGAGGGGTCCAGATCGGGATCAACTTTCTGTTCTGCCGCGAGGGCGAGGCATAGTTTACAACAGGGATGTATGGGATTTTTAGCATATGTGATGGATACGAGAGTTGCCACTGAGAGGCCGAGTTCTATCTCAGATGATCCAGTTGTGTGTGACTTCCTGCATGTTTTCCCCGAGGAGTTACCGGGTGTGCCTCCTGAGAGGGAGGTGGAGTTCCGGATCGATTTGATTCTGGGTGCAGCACCTATTGCCAAGGCACCCTATCGCCTTGCGTCGCCCGAGATGCATGAGTTATGCTTGCAGCTCCAGGAGGTCCTGGGGAAGGTTTTTATTAGACTGAGTATCTCAACGTGGGGAGCGCCGATCCTTTTTTTCAAGAAAAAGGATGGTTCACACCATATGTGCATCGAATACCGGGAGTTGACCAAGCTGACGGTCAAGAACTGTTATCCACTACCGAGGATTGACAATTTATTCGATCAGTTGTAGGCGGCGTCTTGGTTTCCAAGATTGATTTGAGATAAGGGTATCATCAGATGAAATTTTGCGAGGAGGATATCTAGAAGACGACATTTAGGATTCATTATGGGTACTACGAGTTTGTGGTGATGCCTTTCGGACTCACCAACGCACCGGCAGTGTTCATGGATCTCATGAACCGGGTGTGCAGGCCCATGTTGGACAGGTCGATGATCATGTTCATTACGACATTTTGCTATACTTGAGGTCCAGAGAGCAGTACGAGGAGCATCTTCGGGAGATTCTTGGGGTATTGAGGACGGAGAGGCTTTATGCCAAATTCTCCAAGTGTGATTTCTGGCTACGAGAGGTCCAGTTCTAAGGACTCCTCGTTAACCAGCATGGGATTTTGGTCGACCCGGCCAAGATTGAGGCAGTTATAGGATGGGAGGTGCCGAGGTCCCTATCCGAGATCAGGAGTTTTCTTGGCCTGGCATGCTACTACCGGAGATTTATCAGGGACTTCTCCAAGATCGTCGTTCTTCTTACCAGATTAACCAGAAAGGGTGTCACTTTTGCTTGGGGGCCCGAGAAGCAGGCCTCATTCGAGACTCTTCGCCAGAGATTGTGCAAAGCTCTAGTGTTAGACCTTCCTGAGGAAGTGGAGGACTTCGTATTTTACTGTGATGCATCTAGATCAGGCATGGGTGCGGTGTTGATGCAGAGGGGACACGTGATAACATATGCATCGAGGCAGTTGAAGCCTTACGTGACGAGGTATCCCACCCACGATTTTGAGTTAGGGGCGGTGGTGTTCGCCCTCAAGATTTGGCGCCACTACCTTTATGGTCTCCGGTGTACCATATACACAGACCATAAGAGCCTGAAGTACCTTATGGATCAGCCCAACCTGAATATGAGACTAAATAGGTGGTTGGATGTAGTGAAAGACGAAGACTGTGAGATTTTGTATGACCCTGGCAATGCTAATGTGGTAGATGATGCCATGAGTCGTAGGTGTAATAACCCATTATTTCGAATCAATGCAATAGTATAGATCAATTTGTAGTTCTTTTTAAAATAATAAAGAGAAATGTTTGAATACTATATGCTTTTACATAATCGACCCTCAAAAATTAAATGTTAAATAAACTTTTTTCGGATCAATATAGAGATAGAGATCGTGTCAAGGTCTCCAAAAATATAAAGAACGCCCAAATCCAATTTATAACGAAGAAGTTATGACCTATCGAAAATCCATGACAAAACCGACAAAATACTGTTTAACGTAAAAAGTGAGTTTTCAATAAAATGTTTTTTTAGTCTTAACTATCTAAATGAAAGTTATAGTATTCCTTAAACCGAGAGTGTCCATAAAAAGAACCTCCAAATATGACTTCGTATGAAGAAGTTATGATTTTTCTAAGTTTCAACACAACCCGAAATTCGAAATAATGATCGGACAAAAGACAGACGAAATCGAGAATCGAAGGTCTCGTCAATAGTAATAAAACGGTAAAAAGATAGACGAAAACGGACATCGGATTTTCCTGTCCCGGTCTGTTAAAAATAATAATATTAAAAATAATTTCAAAATAAGTCGACAGAGTCGAAATGAAAGTTTTAGAGTATAATCTTACCTACGCTTGGATATAAAGAACATCGAAAACGGAGCTCGTATGCGAAAGTTATGAATTTTTAAAGTTTTTGGCGCAAAAACAGATAAAATTCGCATAGGAAAGGTCCGGGTTCGGCCACGTATCACCTTCGCATGCGAGACGCGTGTCCGCCTCGTGTCCGAGCTGTTGACGCATCCGAAGCACGGCCCAATCCGATTCCTACGTGTGTCCAGCGCTATGGTGCATCCGAGATCTACCCCTCCTGCGAATCGAGACGCGTGTCCTCCTCCTCCATTCAGTCTGAACCCTCGCACCCTATATAAGAGGTGCAAGATCTCTCGGTTCCTTCACCTCTTTTACACCATTTTTCACACTTTTTCACTTCTTTTACTTCCATAAACCTGCTTACAACCCCCCGAAGTCCCAGTAACATATCTAACACCCGAAGAACATCCCGAAGCACCAGAAGTTCACAAGAAAAAAGTCTTTCGGTTTCTAACTCGACCCTCGCAAATCCCGGTTTTCAGGAATAAAGTCTTTTCTGGCAACGAAATGCTGTCCAAATCGCCATCTTTTTCAAGTGAGTTCATACCCCTACTTTTTACTATTTTTCACCATTTTAAGGGGGAAAATACGAGTCTAACACAATAATATTATGTTTACAAATAAATGATTTCTAAATAATTTTTAAAACAATTTTAAATGTTTTATACATTCTTTTAACATATATTTTACAAAAATTATATTTATATATATATTATATATATATAACTATATGAATATAAAAGTTATTTCAATCAGATTTATATTCCCTTTGTAATATGTTGAGCAAAGGGGATACTTTCACGAATATTATATGTCAAACAAAATACACATATAAATTATAATAGGTATAATTTATAGAACTCTCATACTATTTTCATTAATCAGTTATACAAAGTTTAACAATATACTCTCGTACAAATACTTTACAGTCAAGTGTATTAAAAGATACATACTAGCAGTCATAAATTTCAAAATGACTTTTTATCATTATTATATACATAATCGTCAATATGGTTTTTGTGAGATGAAGTTCACTCGCTCATTTATTTAAGCAATACTATTAAAGTCCTGATAAATATAAACAGAATGTCTGGACAGAGAGCGAGACAAATGTGCATAGATCTATACGGGATTGATAATCCCGCACACAGACTGTTCACTACAGTTAGGTTGGTATGCCTATGAGTGACAATTGTCATTACAGTTCTAACGCGCGTCAAGCGTTGTATCGGGCTTACTAGTCTTAGTATGGTTATAATAACTCACAAAGAGATATGAACAATACGATTAGTGTATGAATAATTACACCTAAGAGTACCTATACAACGTATTGGTTTTACAATAGTACGAATTACAGTATAATACTACTACTTACAATTACAGCTGGTGGAACCAGTCACACTCACATTTACATGGTTTTGAAAAAGTACAATAATACTTCTACAGGACAGTTTTATGGTACTAAAACTACTTTTCAGTTGTAATAGAAAATATTGGATTTTCTGGGCCATTAAATATACTCAGTATTTCAAGGAACAGAAAACAAGCTTTTAAACATAAATACTTATGTAATCACTCAACTAAAATGTTGATACTCTCTTTTTGAAAATACTTGTATTCTCAGGGAACCAGTAAACAAGTAAATTCCAGGGATTTTTAAGAAGACGGAGCTGTATAGAGTCATGTCTTCTATCTTTTGCTATATTTTGGTGTCAATATAATTTGATTGAACACACTATGTAAAACATTTATTTCTTTAAATACAATGTTTGTTGTACTTTTATTACTATAATGCATGTGTTGTGATACTTAAACATGAAGTCATCCACCCCCAGATGATTCCGCTGCTCCGGTTTGGGGGTGTGACAGATTGGTATCAGAGCTTTGTTTATAGTGAACTCAGTATATCAATTCATAAAAGATATACAACTATAAATACAATCGGGCCAGAGTGCTCTGACTACAAGTATACTTTTATAATATAAGTATTTTATAAGAAGTATAGTAACACTCAAACATACAAAAATAGTATCACAGTAATAACCACATAATGTATTTGGATGTTGGACACTGCAGTTAATCCTGGACAGTTACGTAATCATATCTGGGATAAATAGAGCCTGATCAACTATATTTATTTGAGATATGATCAACATGTGTTTGGGAGTGATGGTAGTGTTGCGACAAGTCTAAAACTTACCAAACTCTACTAATACAGAACAACTCTAGAACAGAACACAGATTTAAAATACTATAGGAGTATTTGGTAATATTATAAAACCACATTATTTCTATGCATCTTACCTTTAATTTCACATATAGACTTTATGGCAGGATATCCTCCACATGGAGATCCCTATTTCCCTCGTCAAGGGAATTATGGATGGATTGAAGAAGATCCGGAGGAGGATCCAGAAGAAATAGTAGAAGAGGAAGAGGAACCAATGGAGGAAGAAGAGGAAGAAGAAGAAGAAGATTCTGATGGCACTAACACAGAACCTGAAGTTTACAACCCTATACCATCCGTCCAACACTCCACAATAGGACAATATTTTCAAGGACCAACACCAGCATGGGCCACATATTTGCACCACTGGAGTCGACAACAAGGACAACTCCCTCCTTACGGATGGCAAGAGGTTTTTATGACCTCTTTGGAGGAGGTTCAGCCGACACGACTCTCCCTGTCATAGTACACCACATTGCTCGCCAAACTGATCAGGCATGGATTTCAATTAACCGAATCCTTGAAGTAAATGCAACTGCCCAGATTAACACGGTTGATATCCGTCGTCTAGATGAAGTTCATGACCAAACCCGAACTCACACCGAAGTACTACAAGGACAAGTGGATGCTGCCCATGATGAATTAAGAACACTAAGGGACCATCAGATTGCCCTGGAAAGGCGTTTAATGGAAACAGAACACCAGGGAGCAGAGTCAAGTGTTCGGCGTAGTACTCGCTGCAAGTAGTATTTATATTACTTCCAATTTTGATATAAGCTAGGACTTCAGATATATATATATATATATATATATATATATATATATATATATATATATATATATATATATATATAATACTAATCTTATCCATGTAAAACCCAACCCTGTTATTAGACTTCTATACTAATCAGGGAAATGTAATGATGTCACGTTTTCTTCAAACTTTAATGTACTTTAGACCACTAACAAGGTCAAACTTTCTAGTAACCTTATGTATCAATATATATCAAAGTAATTAACTAGCATTTTACTACATTGGTTATCACCATCGAAATTCATAGGTTTATCTTTTATTATATAAACTACTATTATGAATTAAATGCAAAACACATTTAAAGTCGCTCATAATGCAAATAATAAACTAAAATTTTTAGTTATTAACACTCGACTTACAATCATTATCAAGAACTTATCACCTATTTATTTCTTTGGGAGAAAGATGCCTCCAAGAAGAAATCCAAGGCGTGAAAATGTCAATGCAGCTCCGACACCACCTCCACAATTTGATACTGCTATGTTTCAGGCAGCACTCACTGCAGCTGTGGCAGCCGCCATGTCACACATAAATACAACCGGTGTCAGTGGATCTGGGACTGGTGCTCATCCCTCCAATCATGGTGAATGTCATGGACTCCCAAGAGAGTGTTCTAATAAGGACTTTACAAATGGCAAACCTATAACCTTTAATGGGACTGGGGGAGTCATGGCTCTAACTCAATGGATAGAGGAAACCGAAGCAGTCTTTGAGATCTGCTCGTGCCCCGAAAGGAGTAAAGTAAAATTTTATGCCTGTACTTTTTCTGACCGAACTCTAACATGGTGGAATGGTCATGTTAAGTCACTGACTCTTACAATGGCTAAATCAATAAGTTAGGTGAATCTGAAAGCAATGATGATGCAAGAGTACTGCCCGAGGGGTGAACTACAAAAGCTCGAGAAGGAGCTTTGGGTCTTACCATGACAGGTACAGACATAGTAACATACACCAATAGGTTCAACGATCTGGCGATCCTATGTCTTGGAATGGTTCCTATGGAGAGCAAGAAAATAGAAAGGTATATATGGGGGTTGTCACTTTAGATCCAAGGAAGTGTGTTAGCTTCAAAGCCCGTTACCTTCGATAGTGCCAAACAATTGACACATTCTCTAGTAGATCATGGAGTTCGTCAGGGCTTTCATGACTGTTGCTCCAGAACAAACCAAAACAAACAACAACAACAAAAACAATAACAACAACAACAACAGCAAGAAAAAGCCATGGAACAAAAGGAAGGATCAATCTTCCTAAGAGAATTCCATGAAACAAAAGATAGTGGCAGTTCATGCTGCTACTATTCCTGTTGTCATTCCTGCTACTCCTACACCAGCAAAGCAGTATGATGGTAAATTGCCAAATTGCAACAAGTGTAATTTCCATCAGAATGGAAAGTGTCGTGAGATGCAATGTAGGAGCTGCAACAGAAAAGGGTACACTGCCGAATTCTGTAGGCCACCACCGCAACTGATCACTCAAGTTCCTGGCGCTGGACTAAGTCGGACATTCTATGAATGCGGTGACACTGGACACTTTAAAAAGTATTGTCCAAAACTGAAGAATGCCGGTGGTGTGGGAAGGATACTAGCTATTGGTCATAAAGAAGCTATGGCAGACCCTACGATGGTCATAGGTACGTTTCTTCTCAACAATTCATACGCCTACACTCTATTTGATAGTGGTGCAGAAAAAAGTTTCGTGAGCCATAAATTTGAACACCTACTTAAACAAAATTCTCAACCACTAAAAGATACCTTCACCATAGAAATGGCCAACGAGAATACTGAGTGCACTAACAATATATACATAGGATGTAACCTTACTCTAAATAACTTTTCCTTCACAATCGACCTGATGCTTGTATCCATAAAAAGTTTCGACGTCATCATTGGTATGGATTGGTTAAGTCCTAATCATGCTGACATCCTATGTTAAGGGAAACCTATTCGCTTTAACCTACCCAGTAACGAAACCTTTCTCATTGACGGCAACAAATCCGACGCAAACCTACAAATCATAACTTGTATCAATGCGCAAAAGTATCTTTGCAAGGAGTACTGTGCCTTTCTATCTCACGTAGTAGATAAGAAACTAGAAGTGAAGGACTTAGAGAACATTCCCGAAATCTGTAATTTCCCTAACATTTTTCCCGACGATCTTCCAGGAGTACTGTCGGAGAGACAAGTCGAATTCAGAATCGACTTAATACATGGAGCTACTCCCGTAGCTAAATCCATGTATCGTCTTGCACCATCAGAAATGTAGGAACTGTCCAGCCAATTAAACGAACTTCTCAACAAGGGATTCATAAGACCAAGCTTCTCACCTTGGGGAACACTAGTCTTGTTCGTGAAAGAGAAGGATGGATCGTTTCGCATGTGTATAGACTATAGAGAATTGAATAAACTTACCGTAAAAAACCGATACCCTCTACCTCGTATTGATGAACTGTTAGACCAACTACAAGGTGCCAGCTAATTTTCTAAGATAGACTTAAGATCCGGGTATCACCAGTTACTTGTTTTGGAAGAGGATGTTCCAAAAAAAACATTCTGAACTCGTTATGGTCACTATGAGTTTGTAGTAATGCCTTTCAGATTAACGAATGCACCTGTCGTGCTCATGGACTTGATGAACAGAGTGTGTCGTCGTTACTTGGACAAATTCGTAATAGTCTTCATAGATGATATCCTTATCTTCTCATGAAGTAAGGAGGAGCATAGCCAACATCTATGACAAGTCTTACAATCATTGAGAACAGAGAAGCTATATGCGAAATTCTCAAAGTGCGAATTTGGGATTAGGAATGTAGGTTTCCTAGGTCACGTGGTCAATGAAGATGGAATACATGTGGACCCTTCCAAAATAAAAGCCATCGAGAATTGTTCAGCACCCAAAACTCCTACAGAAATCCGCCAATTCTTAGGCCTTGTTGGGTACTATCGCATTTTATTCAGAACTTCTCCCGTTTTGCTAAACCACTTACCACTCTGACTCAGAAGGGTGTTACTTTTAGCTAGGGAGAGAAACAAGAAACATCGTTCCTAACACTGAAGCGAGCCCTGTGCGGCGCACCTATCTTGTCTCTACCAGAAGGGACAGAAGACATCGTAGTATATTGCGATGCGTCTAACCAAGGGCTAGCATGTGTTCTTATGCAGCGAGGAAAGGTCATATCATATGCCTTGAGAAAGCTTAAGACACATGAGGTTAACTATACAACACATGACCTTGAACTGGGAGCAGTCGTATTTGCTCTGAAGATGCACAATATTCACGGACCATAAAAGTCTTTAGCATATCTTCGACCAAAAAGAACTGAACATGAGACAATGACGTTGGGTAGAGCTACTTAACGATTACAAATGCAAAAATCGTTATCATCCTGGTAAAGTCAATGTAGTAGCTGATGCCCTCAGTAGAAAAGAATACTCGGGACATCGAGTAAAGTCGTTAACCATGACTATCCATTCATACCTATCCATAGAGATCAAAGAGGCTCAACTTAAGCCCTTGAAACCCGAAAATGTGGCAAGTGAATCTTTAATAAGAATGGAAAAGCATTTAGAAATCAAAGATTATGGAGCTCGATATCTCATGAAACGAATCTGGACACCAAATTTCAGTGGTTACAGAGAGGTTATCATGAATGAAGTGCACAAGACAAGATATTAAACTCACCCGGGTTCAGACAATATGTATCTGGACCTTAAGAAACTTTATTGGTGGCCTAACATGAAAGCCGAAATTTCTACCTTTGTGGGTAAGTGTCTTACTTGTGCTAAAGTCAAGGTAGAATACCAAAAGCCTTCGGGTCTACTCCAACAACCAGAAATTCCCGAATGGAAGTGGGAGCGACTTACAATGAATTTCATAACAAAATTACCCAGGACAACGGGTGGTCATGATACCATTTGGGTTATTGTTGATAGATTAAATAAATCTGCACACTTCCTGCCAATATAAGAAACTAATAAAAGGGAGATAGTACGATTGCATGGTGTGCCAATTTCTATTATCTCTGACCAAGATAGTAGATTTAACTCGCGGTTTTGGCAATCATTGGAAAAGTCGTTGGGAACAAGTCTTGACATGAGTACAGCTTTCCATCCTCAAACCGATGGGCAAAGTGAGAGAACCATACAAACGCTGGAAGACATGTTAACGACTTGTGTGATAGATTTTGGTAATGCTTGGAATACTCATTTAGCACTAGTTGAATTCTCCTACAACAATATCTATCACACTAGCATCAAAGTTTCACCCTTTGAAGCTCTCTATGGCCGTAAGTGCAGATATCCTCTATGCTTGGCTGAAGTGGGCGATACGCAACTAGCCAAGAACCAAGTACCCAACAGTACTCTAACCGGTCCCTAAATCATCCGAGAAACCAAAGAAAAGATTGTAGAAATCCAGGAACAGTTGAAAACTTCTAGAGACAAACGACAAAAAACCTTGGAATTCTAGGTTGGTGACCGCGTCTTGTTAAAATTCTCGCCCTGGAAAGGAATGATATGCTTTGGCAAAAATGGAAAACTAAGTCCAAGGTAAATCGGACAATTCGAAATTCTGGCTAGAATTGGTCCGGTTGCTTATAAATTCAAACTACTGCATGAACTCAGTAACATTCATCCCACTTTTCACGTCTCAAATCTCTAGAAGTGCCTCTCTGATGAGACTCTTGTAATTCCACTTGATGAAATCGAATTAAACGAGAGTCTCCACTTCGTAGAAGATACAGTGGAAATCATGGATAAGGAAGTCAAACGAACAAAACAAAGCCGTATACCAATAGTGAAGGTCCGCTGGAATGCCAAGCGGGGACCTGAATTCACTTGGGAATGGGAAGATTAGATGAAACAAAAATATCCACATCTTTTCCCTAGTCCATAAGTACCACTTTTGAAATAATTTCGGGATGAAATTCCTTCTAATAGGGGGATAATGTAATAACCCGTTATTTTGAATCAATGTAATAGTATAGATCAATTTGTAGTTCTTTTTAAAATAATAAAGAGAAATTTTTTAATACTATGTGAATTTACATAATCGACCCTAAAAAATTAAATGTTAAATAAATTTGTTTGGGATGACCATAGTGGTAGATACCGTGTCAAGGATTCCAAAAATATAAAGAACGCCCAAATCCGAGTTATAACGAAGAAGTTATGACCTATCGAAAATCTGCGACAAAACCGGCAAAACACTATTTAACATAAAAAGTGAGTTTTCAATAAAATGCTTTTTTAGCCTTAACTATCTAAACGAAAGTTATAGTATATGTTAAACCAAGAGTGTCCATAAAAAGAACGTCCAAATCTGACGTCGTATGAAGAAGTTATGATTTTTTTAAGTTTCTACACAGTAGTACACATCCTGAAATTCGAAATAAAGATCAGACAATTTTTAGCCTACACAACCTAAAAGAGAATCGAAGGTCTCGTCAATAGTAATACAACGGTAAAAAGACACACAAAAACGAACATTGGGTGAAGAAGTTATGAATTTTTAACGGATTTTCCTGTCCCGGTCTGTTAGAAATAATAATATTAAAAATAAATTCAAAATTAGCCGACAAAGTCGAAACGAAAGTTATAGAGTATAATGTCACCAACGCGTGCATATAAAGAACGTCGAAAACTGAGCTTGTATGCGAAAGTTATGAATTTTTAAAGTTCGGGCACAAAAACCGAGAAAATTCGCATAGGTAAGGTCCGGGTTCAGCCATGTATCACCTTCGCATGCGAGACGCGTGTCCGCCTCATGTCCGAGCTGGTGACGCATTCGTAGCGCGGCCCAATCCGATTCCAACGTGTGTCGAGCGCTCTGGCGCTTCCGAGCTTTGTCCCGTGTCCTCCTGCGAACCGAGACGTGTGTCCTCCTCCCCCCTTCGGTCCGAATCCTCGCACCCTATATAAGAGGTTCGAGATCTCCCGGTTCCTTCACGTCTTTTACACAATTTTTCACACTTTTTCACTTCTTTCACTTCCATAAACCTGCTTACAACCCCCCGAAGTCCCGGTAACATATCTAACACCCGAAGAACATCCCGAAGCACCAGAAGTGTACAAGAAAAGACTCTTACGGTTTCTAACTCGACCCTCGCAAAACCCAGTTTTCACCAATAAAGTCATTTCTAGCAACGAAGTGTTGTCCAAATCGCCATCTTTTTCAAGTGGGTTCATACCCCTTACTTTTTACTATTTTTCACTATTTTAAGGGGGAAATACAAGTCTAACACAAGAATGTTGTGTTTACAAATAAAGGATTTCTAAATAATTTTTAAAACAATTTTAAATGTTTTATACATTCTTTTAACATATATTTTACCAAAATTATATTTATATACATTATGTATATATATAAATATATGAATATAAAAGTTATTTCAATCAGATTTATATTCCCTTTGTAATATGTTGAGCAAAGGGATACTTTCATGAATATTACATGTCAAACAAAATACACATATAAATTATAATAGGCATAATTTATAGAACTCTCATACAATTTTTTGATTAATCAGTTATACAAAGTTTAACAATATACTCTCGCACAAATACTTTACAGTCAAGTGTATTAAAAGAGACATACTATCAGTCATAAATTTCAAAATGACTTTTTATCATTATTATATACATAATGGTCAATATGGTTTTTGTGAGATGAAGTTCACTCGCTTATTTATTTAAGCAATACTACTAAAGTCCTGATAATTATAACCAGAATCTCCGGACAGAAAGAGCGAGACAAATGTGTATAGATCTATACGGGATTGACAATCCCGTACTCAGACTGTTCGCTACAGTTAAGCTGGTATGCCTATGAGTGACAAATATCGCTACAGTTCTAACGCTCGTAAAGCATTGTATCAGGCTTACTAGTCTTAGTATGGTTATAATAACTCACAAAGAGATATGAACAATATGATTAGTGTATGAATAATTAAACCAAAGAGGACCTATACAACGTACTAGTTTTACAATAGTACGAATTACAGTATAATACTACTACTTACAATTACAGCTTGTGGAACCAGGCACACTCACATTTATAGGGTTTTCAAAAAGTACAATAGTACTTATACATGACAGTTTTATGGTATTAAAACTACTTTTCTGTTGTAATGGAAAATATTGAATTTTCTGGGATATTAAATATACTTACTATTTCAAGGAGCAGAAAACAAGCTTTTAAACATAAATACTTATGTACTCACTCAACTAAAATGTTGATAATCTCTTTTTCAAAATACTTGTATTCTCAGGGAACCAGTAAACAGGAACATTCCTGGGATTTTTGTATAGAGTCATGTCTGGGACATTAAATATACTCACTATTTCAAGGAACAGAAAACAAGCTTTTAAACATAAATACTTATGTACTCACTCAACTAAAATGTTGATAATCTCTTTTTCAAAATACTTGTATTCTCAGGGAGCCAGTAAACAGGTACATTCCAGGGATTTTTGAGAAGACGGAGCTGTATAGAGTCATGTCTTCTATCTTTTGCTATATTTTGGTGTCAATATACTTTGATTGAACACATTGTGTAAAACTATTATTTCTTTAAATGCAATGTTTTTTGTACTTTGATTACTATAATGTGTGTGTTGTGATACTTAATCATGAAGTCGTCTACCCCCGGACGTTTCTGCCGCTCCGGTCTGGGGGTGTGACAGTAGGGCAGTGAGTGCTCTGATCCGAGACGTATGCGTAAGGATGACGGTGATGACTCCAGTCTTACATACCATCCGAGAGGCCAAGGTGGTGGCCGAGAGACCAGAGAACCATAAGAGAGAGCGGCTGATCAGGCAGATTTCTGAGTTTGGGACGGATAGTCTAGGGCTTATGACCTTCCGTGGGCGGATATAGGTACCATATACGGGTGGAGCTCGACGTACTTTGATGGAAGAGGCCCATAGGTCGAGATTCTCGATCCATCCAGGAGCCACCAAGATGTATTTGGATTTTAAAAGGGATTATTGGTGGCCCTGTATGAAGAGAGATGTGACATGGGTAGTCGAGAGATGCTTGACCTATCGTCAGGTCAAGGCAGAGCACCAGCGTCCACATGGCCCGTTGCAGCCTTTAGAGATTCCCAAGTAAAAGTAGGAATAGATTTCCATGGATTTTATCACCAATTTATCGAGGACCACACGAGGTGTCGATCGATGTGGGTGATTGTAGACCGGTTGACGAAGAGTGCTCACTTTCTGGCTATTAGTGAGAGCTCTTCTGCATAGAAATTGGCCGATATCTACGTTCGAGATGTGGTGGCACGACATGGGGTGCCGACATCGATAATGTCAGATCGAGATGTGCGTTTTACTTCCAGGTTCTGGAAGAAATTTCATGAGGAGTTGGGTACCCGGTTGCACTTCAGTACCGCATATCACCCACAAACAGATGGGCGTAGCGAACGGACGATTCAGACGCTCGAGGACATGCTAAGTGCATGTTTTATGGACTTCGGTGGGAGTTGGGACACTTATTTTCCCTTGGCTAAGTTTTCGTACAACAACCATCATTCCAATATCAGTATGCCTCCCTTTGAGCTTTTATATGAGAGGAGTTGCCAGACTCCCATCTGTTGGGGAGAGGTAGGGTAGAGAGTAATGGGGAGCATCGACAGAGTGGTCAAGATGACAAAGCAGATCCAATAGGTCAGATAGAGGTTACTGACGGCTCAGAGTCGTCAAAAGAGTTACGCAGACCGGAGACTTTCAGAGTTAGAGTTCCAAGTCGGAAATTATGTCCTCTTGAAGGTATCCCTATGCAAAGGGGTGATCCGATCCAGGAAGCGGGGCTAGATGGGCCCTAGATACATCGGTCTTTTCAGAGTGATTGCCCGAGTGGGTAGGGTAGCTTATCGGTTAGAGATGCCTGCAGAGTTGAGCCAGATTCATAAGACCTTCCATGTGTCCCAACTTAGAAAGTGTGTAGCAGATGAGACAGCAATGGTTCGTTTAGAGGACATTCAGAGTTACGATCTTGAGAATTGCATTGAGAAGTCGATAGCGATCTTGGATAGGAAGGTGAAGGTCTTGAGGAATAAAGAGGTGTCATTGGTTCAGGTTTAGTGGCAGCATCGTAGCGGGTGGGAGTCGGAGTCCGAGACCATATATATCTCAATATGTAACGCTCGTTTTTCTAGGCTAGGCATTAATGATGATGTAATAGTCTAGGTTAACCTTTGAAACTCATTTTGAGTATTATGTGTTTATTGCTTAATTGTGTGATTTAAATGAATTAACGGTAAAAATAAGCGATAAAATAAAATGTGAGATAAACCCGATATATATGGAGGATGTGGTAGTGGTCGTGACGAGGTTTCCGATTATATAGAGAATGCTAGAATCCGAGTTATAACGAAGAAGTTATGACCTGTCGAAGTTTCGCGACAGAACCGGTACGACACTGTGTGACGTAAATAGTGAATTTACGATAGAGCGATATTTAGTGTAACGCCCGTGTTTCTAGGATAGGCATTAATATTGACATAATAGTCTAGGTTAACCTTTGAAACTCATTTTGAATAAATAAAAGGAATTATGTGAATATTATGTGAATTATATGTTTTATGCTTAATTACTAGGATTTAATTAATTAAGAATAAAAATGAGCGTCTCGAATATGTATTGGATAACGCCGATATTTATTAAGAAAGTTGTAGTGGTCGTAACAAGGATTACGGATATATAAAGAATGCCGAAATCCGAGATATAACGAAGAAGTTATGACCTGTCGAAGTTTCGCGACAAAACCGGCACGGTGCCGAATGTCGTAAAAAGTGAGTTTTTGATAAACTAGTTTTTAGCCTTAGTGATCTAAACGAAAGTCGTAGTGTTCGTTAAACCGAGAGTATGTATAAAAAGAACGCCCAAGTCTGACTTCGTATGAGGAAGTTATGATTTTTCTAAGTTTCAACTTAGTAATAGACAGCTAAAAACTCGAATTTTAGATCGATTGATTTTTAGCCGACACAACCTAAACGAGAATCGAAGGTCTCGTAAATAGTAGCACAACGGTAAAAAGACGGACGAAAACGGACGTCGGATGAAGAAGTTATGAATTTTTAACGGATTTCCTGTCCCGGTCTGTTAAAAATTATAATATAAAAATTAAGCTCAAAATTAGCCGACGAAGTCTAAACGAAAGTTGTAGAGCGTAATTTTACCTACGTGTGCATATAAAGAACGTCAAAAACGGAGTTCGTATGCCAAAGTTACGGATTTTAGAAGTTCGGGTCACAATTTCTGAGTAACCTCGCAAGGATAAGCCTGATTTCGATGAGTCATGCGAGCCACGTGTCCGAGCCGAAGACCCAGTCGATGACGCGTCGCCTTCTGATTCGACCGAACAGCGGTCCAATGCACGTCCGACGCGCCTCGCCCCGTGTCGCGTCCGAGCCTCGCATGCGCGCCAGCTCTTCTCGCTTCGTGGCCTTTGCTCTAGCAGCCGCGTGTCCTCGTTGCTGACTCATCCTTCTTAGCCGACTTCGGACCTCGCCTATAAATAGAAGGCTTGCGAGCCTTCCCGGGTAGTTTTGGAAAATTGTCCATTTTTACCCCTTTTTCAATATTCTAGCTATTTTCACATCCCCCGAAGCCCCGGTATCAATTATAGCACCAGATACATGTCCCGAAGTGCCCGAAGACCTGGAAAATGTTATTTTTTCGGTTTCGAAGCCCGACCCTTGCAGAGCCCGCTTTCTTAATAAAACTCCCGTTTTTATTAGGAACGATCGTTTTAGGAAACGAATTGTTGCCCGATTTTCATTAAATCGGGTGAGTGTATAGTTACTTTCATCTTACACATAGATATGAAGTATTTTATATAATATACGTGCTATGTGAATATATATTGTTTGTTTATTTGAGATGGATATTGAAGGAATGATTTATACATGTTTTTAAATTGTATATGTATTTTTATCTACAAATATGTTGGGTAAAACATGGGTAGATGAATTAGATGATGTGTGATGAAATAAAAAGGGATGAGAGGTATTGATGTTTAAGATGATCTAGTCATCTAGCAGAGTATAGATAACGGCCACAGACTATTTTAGATAGTCCAGTGGAACGTTAGCAGACTCGTAATCGTAGGTATGTTTGAACTATATGTTCATAAGGTGTTCTCGAACTATATGTTCATTAGATGTTTTTGAACTATGTGTTCATCCGATAGTTCTTCTTTTTGACACTATTACGTGTCGGGGTACGGGAGCGTACGGGAGTACTTTATTAGTATTTTCCCTATACTTTTTATTTTGCAGAGCTTTGGTGTCTTCGTTTCTTTTATGAAGTGATCGGACGAGCTTCATGAGTCAGATTTTCCATTCTCGATGCCGGATAGGGTGAGTCTGGGGGTTACATACCTCACGATATTCATACCACAACCTAGGCATTACTCAACATTTCCATTCTCGATGCCGAATAGGGTGAGTCTGGGGGTTACATAACTCACGATATTCAGACCACAACCTACGCATTAGTCAGTGTTTCCATTCTCGATGCCGGATAGGGTGAGTCTGGGGGTTACATACTTCACGATGTTCAGAACACAGCCTAGGCATTAGTCAGCGTTTCCATTCTCGATGTCGGATAAGGTGAGTTTGGGGGTTACATACCTCACGATATTCAAACCACAGCCTAGGCATGAGTCAGCGTTTCCATTCTCGATGCCGGATAGGGTGAGTCTGGGGGTTACATACCGGGTGTTGTTAAAGACACCCAAAATTTGGGTCAAAACCACCGAAGTAATTAAAGTCAAAACCACTATTAATCACAATTTAAATCATTACCTCCTTTTAAATCAATATATTCCAATTGAACAATATACATCAGCTTTACATTTGTGGTCCCTCATTTTATATTTTAATTTCAGTTTTAGCCCTTTTCTTTTTTAATATAAATAATATACAAGCCCCGTATATTTGCAACATAAATAAGTTTTACATTAGGTCCTTCATTTTATATATTGATTTCAGTTTTAATTATTTTCTTTTTTAATACAAATACTTATATATATATATATATATATATATATATATATATATATATATATATATATATCGCCTTATATTTCCGTCATGGTTACATTTGCGACTACCTATACATACAAACTATATATATATATATATATATATATATATATATATATATATATATATATTTCAACTTTTTCACACATATATACACACACGGATGTAATATTTTCAGTTTATACCCTTCTCTATTTTAAAAGATAATAACATTCCCCACCTTTCCATTTCGTATTAGGCAAAACTAATAATTATATTTATATTTATGGTCCTTTAACTTACCCTATATTTACAATAAATATTCTATCTTTATTTTACTACGGTCTAAATAAATATCACTACAATCCAATCAAAATAATATAACTATATTTACATTTATGGTCCTTTAACTTACCCTATATTTAAAATAAATACCATATCTTTATTTTAGTGTTGTTTAAGTGAATATCACTACCATCAAATCAAAATAATATAACTATATTTATATTTATGGTCCTTTAACTTATCATGTAATTACATTAAATACCCTATCTTTATTTTAATGCGGTCTAAATGATTCGATCAAATCAAAATAATATAACTATATTTACATTGATGGTCCTTTAACTTACCCTACATTTACAATAAATACCCTGTCTTTATTTTAGTGCGGTGTAAATGAATACCACTACGATCAAATCAAAATAATATAACTATACTTATATTTATGGTCCTTTAACTTACCATACATTTACAATAAATACCCTATCTTTATTTTAGTGCGGTGTAAATGAATACCACTACGATCAAATCAAAATAATATAACTATATTTACATTTATGGTCCTTTAACTTACCTTACATTTACAATAAATATTCTATCTTTATTTTAGTGCGGTGTAAATGAATACCACTACGATCAAATCAAAATAATATAACTATATTTACAATGGTCCTTTAACTTGCCATACATTTACAATAAATACCCTATCTTTATTTTGTGAATGTCAACTGTGTACTAGTCACGGGCTACCATGTGCGCACGAACAAGCAGTATATTTAAAAAATGAAAATCCAATACCACTTGATTCCATTCATAACTTTTGGAAAAAATTTAATTTAGATCCATGCATCCGACTAGAAGATGATGATGTTGATGTTGAAGGCCAAACGTCTAACACACAGTTGAAAAAACAATCAAGATCTAGTAAGTTCAGTTGGGTGCGGAAGTTAAAAGATATTTTTTCACCATCAACAACTTCGCTTCGACAACCTACTTCTCACAAAAACAAAATACCAAGTGGACGTCCGCGGTTGAGTACACAAACAAGACCTACTGTTCCGCCTACTCAAGATCCAACGACTCAATATCCTCGTAGACATAGTTTTGCGACGTCTATGTCAGATTATAATGGGTCTAATCAGTTTGATTTAAACCAGGAACCAGAGAGGCACAATACATTTTCGTTTCAACAACCTTCAACATTTTATTCAAATTCACTTATGAGTGAAATTCCAAATGAATTTCATCCATACGTTACAAACATTGAAGATGTGGAGGGAGATGGAAATTGTGGATTTCGGGCAATAGCTGTCTCCCTCGGGTATAGTCAAAATTATTGGCGTCAAATCCGCTCAGACTTATACAACGAGTTATTAGAAAATTGGGGACGATATTCAATGATTTTTCAGGATGACATAAACAACGTACAACACTCGTTAAGTTTAACTGGATTTGGTTCTGCACAAAGTGAATATTGGTTGATTATGCAGGATATTGGATTTCTCATCGCTAATAAGTATGGTGTTATTGTCTATTTTTTAGACAAACAAGGTTCGTCGACCTATTTTCCACTTTGGCATGGTCCGCAAGATATTTCACATCATAGATCTATTGTTATCGCCTTCGTTTATAATGACCATTACGTAAAAGTTGATTTACAAGAATTACATCCAATGCCTACAATTTTGTCACTTTGGCGTCACCACAGATCAGAACGTGCCGCTGGATGGGAAATATTGTATAATGCTCGACTTAATGCATATATTCCACCGAATGCACCACGTAATAATTGTAATATTCATGTAGTTAATGTCCCTGATAATTAATAAAATTAAAATATGACATTGTTTGACGAAACGGTAGTAAATGAAAATGATAATTTTATTTGTTATAGTTGTGAAAAAATATCATATTATATTTTTTATTGTTCGTTTAATTGTTTGTGATCGTTATTTTTTATTGTTCGAAACGTAAACAAACTCGAATTTAAACCGAAAAGTTTATAAAAAAACCATGTAATTTAAAAAAATAAACAACAGAAAAGGTTAACCACCTTGAATTATACCGACAAATATATAAAAATAAACATGTAAAAATAGTTTTTTTTAGGTTAATGAATGAAAATTATTAATAAAAATCAAATTATGTATAATACGACGTTAGCAAAAAGGGTCATTCATGCAAGTTTTGGAAACCACAGATACCATATTCGTAAAAAAAATTATCAGGGACTGGATTTATGACTTTTGGCAAACCATAAGGACCATTTTTGTAATTTTGATATATATATATATATATATATATATATATATATATATATATATAATTAATTCATTAATTTGAAAAAATAAAAAAAAATTATATGAAATCTATACAAACTCTATTAAAATAAAGAACAAATAAAATTGTTATATAATAATAATAATAATAATAATAAATAGTTAAAAGAAAATAACAAAGGAAAAGGAAGAATAATTTAGTGATTTTATTTGAAATAATGACTAAAAGTGTAATATTCATAAATTATAGGGATACAACCTATTAATTTTTAAATTAGGAAACAAAACTAAAAATAAAACCAAAACACAAGGACCATTTCTGTAATTTACTCTAAACAGATATATTAAAATAGTTTTGAAATCCGTAATCTGTGAATGAAACCATTATTACATATTTAATATTTTTTTGATTAACTTTACCATTAATAGTTTTGAACAAGTGGTTTTGACTTCTATTCCGGGTGTATTTAAAATCCCCCTTACATACCTCACGATATTCAGACCACAGCCTAGGCATGAGTCAGCGTTTCCATTCTCGATGCCGGATAGGGTGAGTCTGGGGGTAAATTACCTCACGATATTCAGACCACGACTAGGCATTGATAACTACCCCTGACTTAATTGTCTTGTGGCTCTTTGTTTTACGAACGAAGTTTCGTGGTTAAACTTATTCCATTCATTTGATGTCTTTATCGATCCTTGTTTGCTGCTAGGGGATTTCCGAAGCAGTTTCGTTAGTTGGTTGTTCATATCGATCCTTTAGGCTAGATCTAGTAAGATCACTGTATAGGATCAGTATGTAGGGATCGTCGTTTGTTAGTGCTTGTAGTATAAACCTTGGGCAGCGATGGACATCGTGCCTATTCCTTAGGATGAATCCTTAGGAATGAGTGAGATTTGATTCTTAGGGTAAATCCTTAAGAAATAAAAAAGATAATGGGGATTGGGTAATTGGGTTGATTGTTTGATGTTTAAGCATAATAAATTTATTTATTATGGGTTGAAAACCCTATATGCTCACCAGGCTCCAAAGCCTGACCCACTTAGTTTATTTGTATCATAGGTATCGATACGAAGTTGCTTTACACTGAGAGATTAAAAGAGAAGTAGATCACTAGTGTAAGTGAATGTATATTTTGTTTATGCTTATGTTCTTGTATTGACGATGACATCCCAATTGTTTAAATGAATAAAATACATTTCTTCAGAAATGATTTGATAACATATTTATCATGTTTTTCTGGGAACAAATCCGCAACATCTTTTAAAAGGATTACTCTGATTTTATTTTAAAAAGCATAAAATAAATCGGTCTTTTCTAACCGTGAATTTGGGGATGCCGCATTTGGTATCAGAGCATTAGTTTAAGCGAACTATGAAATTTGTAGGATTTCTAGAATTAAACTTAGAATGCTAAGCGATGATTGTGTGATGAGTGTCTGCTATATTTTAGACACGAGCACAAGTTTATTTTAGGAAAGATGCCTAAAATGTTTTATGTGTTAAATATTTTATGTTATAGCTATACAGATGACTTATATGCTATTATTTGTTCGGATCTATGGTCTGTTGCCGACCGGATCTGGAAACTTTATGTGTTTAGGATTCTAAGCGTCTGACTACGATATTAGAACTAGCATGTAAACGTTTCGAAGTGATGAGGAGATTTATACGTCTATCGTAAATAAAGCTTTCCTATCTTAAATTCTCGCCCAGTACACCGAACGTCTGCTTGGGTGTACAAAACATTATGGTGAAGACTTGTAGAGAATTGAATAGATGGTGGAAATGAAAAGCTTATGATAGTGAATGATTCCTATCAAAAGATATCGTAAGAGTGGTGCCTTGCCTTTAGAATATGTCTGATAAAATAACGGAACGTTTAGAGGGGTATGGTAATGGTGTGTGTAATTCTTGAAGTTGTCCCATCGTCTGGAATTTCCATCACCAACCAAGTTGAAGTAGAATTGATGATTGAAGATACGCATGGAAGAAGTCCTAGTAGAGTCTAGGAAAATTTTATGATTAATTGGACACATTCGTATGTGTTAAATTGTTTTGTGATTTTAGGACTTGGGGACTGCGAGACAGTACTTGGGACGAGTATGAGTAGGTGTGAATCGTAGTAGAGATCTATACTACTGGATGCACATGACTCACACTTGGATCAGGGAAAGTCACAAGGTTACCAAGGAACTAGTAATTGATTCCGTCTTATTCTAGTCTGCCGTTACCATCGTTTCGGTAATGACTAAGAAGATGATTGTTATCCCGACCCTAGTGGTCATATCAAATTGAGTCCGACTACGATGAGTTTGTTACGTGGTTCAGAGAACCAAGTTCGATGTAGTATTTGACTTAATCCAAATTGAAGTAAAGGATGATCAAAGCGACCAATAGAAGTATCGCATTCGTTGTTAAAGAAGTTGGGTTAGGTTGTGTTCTGACCCAAAGGGATAAAGTGATAGTGTATGCATCGAGGCAATTGAAAGAGCATGAAAAGAACTACCCCACTCATGATCTAGAGTTGGCAGCGGTAGTATTCGCCTTAAAGATATGGATGCACTGTCTTTATGGCATTAAATGCAAACTTTTCATTGATCATAAGAGTCTTCAATATCTCTTTAATCAGAAGGAATTGAACATGAGGCAACAACACTGGCTAGAGTTACTCAAGGATTACGACTGTGAGATACTTTACCACGCTGGTAAAGCAAATGTTGTTGTTGATGCTCTCAGTCAGAAGGTAAATCTTGAAAAGAAAAGGCCAAGAGCATTAAGGATTGAAGTTGTCTTGACAATTGTGGAAGGTATAAAGAAAGCTCAAGAGGAAGCTTTAGAGAAAAATGACCAAAAGGAAGGACGTTTTGATAAAACGTTGGTGTTTGATACAAACGGTCAAGGACTGAAGGTATTCAAAGATAGGATTTGGGTACCTAAGATGGGAGGAGTAAGAGATCTTCTGATGAAAGAAGCTCACAAGACCATGTACTCGATTAATCCCGGCGGTACAATAATGTATAGGGATCTAAAACCCTATTGTGGTGGCCGACAATGAAGCTCGATGGTGCTAAGTATGTGACCGAGTGTGTAACATGTGCTAGGGTTAAGGCACAACATCAGAAACCGTATGGGATTTTAGAACCTTTACCTGTACCCATGGGTAAATGGGAAGATATCACCATGGATTTTGTGACTAAACTGCCCAGAACAAGGAACGGTCACGGCATGATTTCGGTGGTCGTTGATCACTTCACTAAGAGTGTGCATTTCATAACAGCCAACGAGAAATGGTCTATGGATAAACTTGTGAATTCTTGCGTGAAGGAAATTGTGAGGCTTCACGGTGTTCCGTTAGCGATTGTATCTGATCGTGATAGCCGTTTTACCTCAAAGTTTTGGAGGAGTCTACAAGAGGAATTGGGTACCAAGTTGTGTTTGAGTACAACTTACCATCCGCAAACCGATGGTCAAAGCGAACGAACAATTCAAACGTTAGAGGATATGCTGAGAGCATGTACCCTGGAATTCCAAGGTAACTGGGATGAACATATACCTCTAGTAGAATTTTCCTATATTAATAGTTTTCTACTCGAACATCAAGATGGAACCTTATCACGCTTTGTATGGAGAAAAGTGTCGAACGCCGTCATGTTGGCTGGAAGTTGGGGAAAAGCAGTTTATGGGACCTGAAGTAGTCCATCAGACTGCTGAAAAGTTGAAAGTGATTAGGGAAAGGATGTTAGCAGCTCAAGATCGACAAAGGAGTTATGCTAACAAGAAAAGACAACCGATATCATTTGAAGTTGGAGATTCGGTTTTACTTAAAGTCTCGCCATGGAAGGGACTAATAAGATTTGGTAAAAGGGGAAAGTTGAGTCCAAGGTTTATTGGACCGTTTAAAGTTCTTCAGAGGATTGGTAATCAAGCTTACAAGCTAGAATTACTAGAAGAACTAGGGGGTATTTATAATACCTTTCATGTGTGTTATTTGAGAAAGTTCACGGGAAATGTGCCCGACATAATTCGAATTTCTGAATTAAGGTTGGATGAAAACAAGAGGTTAATTAAAGAACCTGAGGCAATCGTTGACCGTAAGACTAAAAAGTTGTGACGCAAGATGGTCGATTTAGTGCTTGTGCGCTGGAAACATACAAATGGGCCAAATCTCACCTGGAAAAAGGAGAGGGACATGATGAGTTGCTACCCGTATTTGTTTGCTGATGTGTGATTCCGGGGACGGAATGATTCTAAGGGGGAGAGAATTGTAACGCCTGTGTTTCTAGGCTAGGCATTAATATTGACATAATAGTCTAGGTTAACCTTTGAAACTCATTTTGAAGAAATAAAAGGAATTATGTGAATTATGTGTTTTATGCTTAATTACTAGGATTTATTTAATTAAGAATAAAAATGAGCGTCGAAAATAAATATTAGATATGGCCGATATTTATTAATAAAGTTGTAGTGGTCGTGACAAGGATTACGGATATATAAAGAATGCCGAAATCCGAGTTACAACGAAGAAGTTATGACCTGTCGAAGTTTCGCGACAAAACCGGCACGGTGCCGAATGTCGTAAAAAGTAAGTTTTTGATAAACTACTTTTTAGCCTTAGTCATCTAAACGAAAGTCGTAGTGTTCGTTAAACCAAGAGTATGTATAAAAAGAACGCCCAAATCTGACTTCGTATGAGGAAGTTATGATTTTTCTAAGTTTCAGCTTAGCAGTAGACAACTAAAAACTCGAATTTTAGATCGAATGATTTTTAGCCGACACAACCTAAACGAGAATCGAAGGTCTCGTAAATAGTAGTACAACGGTAAAAAGACAGACGAAAACGGACGTCGGATGAAGAAGTTATGAATTTTTAACGGATTTCTTGTCCCGGTCTATTAAAAATAATAATATAAAAATTAAATTCAAAATTAGCCGACGAAGTCTAAACGAAAGTTGTAGAGAGTAATTTTACTTACGTGTGCATATAAAGCACATCAAAAACGGAGTCCGTATGCAAAAGTTACGGATTTTAGAAGTTCGGGGCACAATTTCCGAGAAACCTCGTAAGGATAAGGCTGATTTCGGTGAGTCATGCGAGCCACGTGTCCGGGCCGCAGACCCAGCCGATGACGCGTCGCCTTCTGATTCGTCCGAACAGTGGTCTAATGCGCGTCCAACGCGCCTCGCCCCGTGTCGCGTCCGAGCCTCGCATGCGCGCCAGCTCCTCTCGCTTCGTGGCCTTCGCTCCAACAGCCGCGTGTCCTCGCTGCTGACTCATCCTTCTTAGCCGACTTCGGACCTCGCCTATAAATAGAAGGCTTGCGAGCCTTCCCGGGTACTTTTGGAAAATTGTCCATTTTTACCCCTTTTTCAATATTTTAGCTATTTTCACATCCCCCGGAGCCCCGGTATCAATTATAGCACCCGAAACACGTCCCGAAGTGCCCGAAGACCCGAAATTTTTTATCTTTTCGGTTTCGAAGCTCGACCCTTGCAGAGCCCGATTTCTTAATAAAACTCCCGGTTTTATTAGAAACGATCGTTTTACGAAACGAATTGCTGCCCGATTTTCATTAAATCAGGTGAGTGTATAGTTACTTTCATCTTACACATAGATATGAAATATTTTATACAAAATACGTGCTAGGTGAATATGTATTGTTTGTTTATTTGAGATGGATATTGAAGGAATGATTTATACAGGTTTTTAAACTGTATATGTATTTTTATCTACAAATATGTTGGGTAAAACATGGGTAGATGAATTAGATGATGTGTGATGAAATAAAAAGTGATGAGAGGTATCGATGTTTAAGATGATCTAGTCATCTAGCAGAGTATAGATAACGGCCATAGACTATTTTAGATAGTCCAATGGAAAGTTAGCAGACTCGTAATCGGTAGGTATGTTTGAACTATATGTTCATAACGTGTTCTCAAACTATATGTTCATTAGGTGTTTTTGAACTATGTGTTCATCCGATAGTTCTTAATAAAACGGACGTCGGATGAAGAAGTTATGAATTTTTAACGGATTTCTTGTCCCGGTCTGTTAAAAATAATAATATAAAAATTAAACTCAAAATTAGCCGACGAAGTCTAAACGAAAGTTGTAGAGAGTAATTTTACCTACGCGTGCATATAAAGAACATCAAAAACGGAGTCCGTATGCAAAAGTTACGGATTTTAGAAGTTCGGGGCACAATTTCCGAGAAACCTCGTAAGGATAAGGCTGATTTCGGTGAGTCATGCGAGCCACGTGTCCGGGCCGCAGACCCATCCGATGACGCGTCGCCTTCTGATTCGTCTGAACAGTGGTCTAATGTGCGTCCAACGCGCCTCGCCCCGTGTCGCGTCCGAGCCTCGCATGCGCGCCAGCTCCTCTCGCTTCGTGGCCTTCGCTCCAACAGCCACGTGTCCTCGCTGCTGACTCATCCTTCTTAGCCGACTTCGGAACTCGCCTATAAATAGAAGGCTTGCGAGCCTTCCCGGGTACTTTTGGAAAATTGTCCATTTTTACCCCTTTTTCAATATTTTAGCTATTTTCACATCCCCCGAAGCCCCGGTATCAATTATAGCACCCGAAACACGTCCCGAAGTGCCCGAAGACCCGAAATTTTTTATCTTTTCGGTTTCGAAGCCTGACCCTTGCAGAGCCCGATTTCTTAATAAAACTCCCGGTTTTATTAGAAACGATCGTTTTAGGAAACGAATTGCTGCCCGATTTTCATTAAATCAGGTGAGTGTATAGTTACTTTCATCTTACACATAGATATGAAATATTTTATACAAAATACGTGCTAGGTGAATATGTATTGTTTGTTTATGTGAGATGGATATTGAAGGAATGATTTATACAGGTTTTTAAACTGTATATGTATTTTTATCTACAAATATGTTGGGTAAAACATGGGTAGATGAATTAGATGATGTGTGATGAAATAAAAAGTGATGAGAGGTATCGATGTTTAAGATGATCTAGTCATCTAGCAGAGTATAGATAACCGCCATAGACTATTTTAGATAGTCCAGTGGAAAGTTAGCAGACTCGTAATCGGTAGGTATGTTTGAACTATATGTTCATAAGGTGTTCTCAAACTATATGTTCATTAGGTGTTTTTGAACTATGTGTTCATCCGATAGTTCTTCTTTTTGACACTATTACGTGTCGGGGTACGGGAGCGTACGTGAGTACTTTATTAGTATTTTCCCTATTCTTTTTATTTTGCAGAGCTTTGGTGTCTTCGTTTCTTTTATGAAGTGATCGGACGAGCTTCATGAGTCAGTGTTTCCATTCTCGATGCCGGATAGGGTGAGTATGGGGGTTACATACCTCACGATATTCAGACCACAGCCTACTCATTAGTCAACGTTTCCATTCTCGATGCCGGATAGGGTGAGTCTGGGGGTTACATACCTCACGATATTCAGACCACAACCTAGGCATTAGTCAGCGTTTCCATTGTCGATGCCGGATAGGGTGAGTATGGGGGTTACATACCTCACGATATTCAGACCACAGCCTAGGCATTAGTCAGCATTTCCATTCTCGATGCCGGATAGGGTGAGTCTCGGGGTTACATACCTCACGATATTCAGACCACAGCCTAGGCATGAGTCAGCGTTTCCATTCTCGATGCCGGATAGGGTGAGTCTGGGGGTTACATACTTCACGATATTCAGACCACAACCTAGGCATGAGTCAGCGTTCCCATTCTCGATGCCGGATAGGGTGAGTCTGGGGGTAAATTACCTCACGATATTCAGACCACGACTAGGCATTGATAACTACCCCTGACTTAATTGTCTTGTGGTTCTTTCTTTTACGAATGAAGGTTCGTGGTTAAACTTATTCTATTCATTTGATGTCTTTATCGATCCTTGTTTGCTGCTAGGGGATTTCCGAAGCAATTTCGTTAGTTGGTTGTTTATATCGATCCTTTAGGCTAGATCTAGTAAGATAACTATATAGGATCAGTATGTGGGGATCGACGTTTGTTAGTGCTTGTAGTATAAACCTTGGGCAGTGATGGACTTCGTGCCTATTCCTTAGGATGAATCCTTTGGAACGAGTGAGATTTGATTCTTAGGGTAAATCCTTATGAAATAAATAAGATAATGGGGATTGGGTAATTGGGTTGATTGTTTGATGTTTAAGCATAATAAATTTATTTATTGTGGGTTGAAAACCCTATATGCTCACCAGGCTCCCAAGCCTGACCCACTTAGTTTATTTGTATCACATGTATCGATACGAAGTTGCTTTACACTGAGAGATTAAAAGAGAAGTAGATCACTAGTGTAAGTGAATGTAAGTTTTGTTTATGCTTATGTTCTTGTATTGACGATGACATCTTAATGGTTTAAATGAATAAAATACATTTCTTCGGAAATGATTTGATAACATATTTATCATGTTTTTCTGGGAACAAATTCCGCAACATCTTTTAAAAGGATTACTCTGATTTTATTTTAAAAAGCATAAAATAAATCGGTCTTTTCTGACCGTGAATTTGGGGATGCCACATTTAGCCTTAGTGATCTAAACGAAAGTCATAGAATAAGTTAAACCAAGAGTGTGAATAAGAAGAATTTCTAAATCTGACTTCGTATGAGGAAGTTATGATTTTTCAAAGTTTCGTCTTAGCGGTATGCAACCCAAAGTTCGAATATGAGATCGAGTGGTTTCTAGCCGAAACAATTTAAACGAGAATCGAAGATCTCGTCGATAGTAATGCAACGGTAAAAAGACAGACGAAAACGGACGTCAGATAAAGGAGTTATGAATTTCTAACAGATTTTTCCTGTCCCGGCCTACTAAAAATAATATAATAAAAATTAAGTCAAAATTAGCTGACGAAGTCTAAACAAGAGGTGTAGAGGGTAATCTCACCTACGCGTGGATATAAAGAACGCGAAAACGGAGCTCGTATGTGAAAGATATGAATTTCTGAAGTTCGGGGCACGAACTTCAATCCCTGTGTCAGAGCTCACGACATGAGCATAGTGGCTCACGACGTGAGCAGGTGATTGACATCTTCCAGGGCAAGTGGCCATGACGAACGCAGTGACATATTCGAGCTCACGACGTGAGCATAAGTGGCTCACGACGTGAGCACAGATTTTCAGCTTCCTAGAAATAGAAAGCGAGGCCAGCCGTTTAGGGTTGCCAATTTCTTTCCTCTCACTACATATTACCTCGATTTACGTGCAAGTTATACCCTCGAAGCTCCGGTATTATCCCGAGACCCGAAGCGAGTCCCGAAGCACCGAAGATCCCGAGAAGAAAAGAGTTTCGAGATGAAGCTCTGCCCATGAGAAGCCCGGTGTGTGAAGAGATCACAGTTTCACCGAAGAATACTGCTTTAAGAGCCGTAGTGTTGTCCGAGCATCATCTTATCAGGTGAGTGCATAGTCTCTTTCATATACACGATTTTAACACAAGTACTGATGAACGTATTAGATATATGATATGAGTAAGTGTGTCGTTGCCTTCTATAATACACATATATGAATTATACTCTATGAAATACATGCTATGTGATTATATACTATCTGCTATGTGGTATGAGTATTGAATGAATATGTTATACAGGTTTTAAGTTGTATATAAACAAGTATATTTTATCTACAAATATGTTGGGTAGAACATGGGTAGATAGTGATTTGTAATGAAATAAAAATGGTGAGAGGCCTCGATGTGATTGTGATCTAGTCGTCCAACAGATTATGGATGACGACCACAGACTTTTCTAGACAGTTCAGTGGAACGCTGGCAGACTCATAACCTGTAGGTGTAGTGAACTTGGGTGTTCATTTGTTGTATTCTATCCCCCTCATGGTTGCCTTAGGACATTCATTTCTGAGGAAACCCCTTTGCTGTAGTGTCCGTCCCGATGAAAATCCAAGATTAGATCATTTGTAATAGTTGTTGTCATAGGGACGTAAAGTGAGCATAACGGGAATGGGTAATCGGGTTATTGTTGGTTGGTGAAATTAAATATAATTATTTATTGTGGGTTGAAAACCCTATATGCTCACCAGACTCCCAAGCCTGACCCACTCAGTTTCTTTGTATTACAGGTAGTGGCGCGAGAGCATAAGTTGGAGAACTTGTGAAGATGTTTTTGTTTATAGACCTGTAGTTGTATATAAATGTGTAAGGTCTATGTTTTATTGTTTATGCTTTTGTGTCTGCATTGGAACATGACATCCCGAGTTTTGATATATAATGAAGATACATTTCTTTAATAAATGCTTTGATAAACCTTATTTTATCATGTATTGTTTTTTGGGACAAATTCCGCAACTCTTTTAATCAAAGGATTTACTCTGAAATTATTTTAAAAGCATAAATGAAACCAGTCTTTTCTGGCCGTGATTTTGGGGATGTCACACAATAGCCCTTTTACTTTATTGTAGTTGTCAAGTTTGGACCTTAATTGAGAAAAGGTGGTAGTTGATTTTGTAGGGCGTACACATGTGTACGCTCAGCGTACTTACGTACGTGATTTGGACGCGGAAGCCACGTGGTACGTTGGGCGTACCATAGGGTACGCTGAGCATGATGGCCTCATTTCGAGCCACCATTTACAGTCATCAACTCCCCTCAAAAACCCAAATTTCCGTTTTCTTAGATTGAGTGGACATTTGAAGCTTTTGTGTGTTCTTTGTGGGATTCTTTGAGTGAAGAAGCAGCTTTGAAGAGAATAGAATTGGAGTCCAAGCTTTGGATCTGAGTTTCCCCGTGGTTGGTGCATCATTTGGAGGTATCAAGCTCAAAGCTCTCTCATTGTTTTGATTTGTGCATATTATGGTTCATTTTTTATGTCCTAAAGCTTGAAGCTTTATGAGTTTATTGAACTCTAGAGTCTAATACCTGTCCCTTTAAGTGTCTCTAGTGGAGTGGACTCATTTTTGGGTTTATGTCACAAACTTTATGGAGTATTAGCCTTTGGTGAGTGCAGATCTGATATTATAGCTATGGTCTTAACGGATTAAGACCAAGAGAGTGGGAAAAGTGAGAATGGGACATACGTTGAGCGTACTCCTAGATACGCGCAACGTAACGACGAAGTTTCCCGATGCATGCATGGCTAAGTAGTACGCCTAGTGTAAAGGGCTGTATGCCCAGCATACGCGCTTTGCTGTTGACTTTTGTTGACTTTTAGGGTTTTGTCAAGCTGTGGACTTTAGAGGCCATGGAAGGGTAAAATGGTCCTTTATCCTTCTAAGAATTTGTAGTGTGTTTAACCTAACATCTTTGGTGGTCTTTTATTAATTAGAGTTAATTACGATATATATTAGGCGGAGACTAGACCGGTGGTTCGAGTACGAGACATACTTTCTTTACTTATGAGGTGAATCTTGTCACTATACTTACATGAGTGGTAATACTATATGACCGGAGGGTCTTATTTGAGTTATCGACCGGAGGGTCCTATGTGCTTATACTAAGTTATGTGATATTATGCATTTTGTCTTTATGATATATTCTATATTATTTTATGCTTTACTGAGTTAGGACCGGAGGGTCCAAACCGTGTTGTGAGACTGGAGGGTGCTCACTGAGATACAGGACTGGAGGGTCCACACCAAGCCATGAGACCGGAGGGTGCTCACCGAGACGCATGACCGGAGGGTCCATGCCGACTATAGCCATGAGAGGCTTATTATTTCTGTATGTGGTATTTGGGGGAACTCACTAAGCTTCGTGCTTACTGTGTTGTGTGTTTTGTGTTTCAGGTACTTCTCAAGATCGCGGGAAAGCGCCGACTTGATTGAACACACCTGTTCGAGATTGTGTTTGAGGATTCTGGGATATCATCAGTTGTTTTGTTGATTTGTGTTTTGACAATTGAATACATTGTGGTTTTAAGAAAATGTGATATTGAATTTTTATGTGATTTTAAAATGAAAATTTTATTTGAAAATTCACGGCATTACAGGAACACATATTGGTTCTGATGTGTAGGGACTAAGACAAAGTAGGAAGCTAAGGCATGGAGAGCTTTCCTTGATCATGGGGGACAAGAGCAGAGTGGTTGTTACCAAGATTGGATATTACTAGCTTTCATTACCTTATAGTTTTTCAGTTGTTTTAAAAGATTGTTGTTATTCACCTTACATGGCAAGAAAGATTATTTCATTTTATACATTGTGGCTAGATGGTTTTACTTTTGGGTTTGATAATAATGACGCTTCTATTTTGGTTTACAATGATAATGCTCTTTATTTCAAATCTAGTCCTTGCTATGTCATATATGAAGCTATGATTGGTGTAAGTAGAAACACTAACTTAATATTAAATGTTGGCTCACACACTTTGGATAAATCATGTCTATGGTATTGTTGTCTTGGCCATATAAACAAGAAGAGAATCACCAAGCTCAAATCAGATGGAATCCTGGAACCAATAAACATATAATTCAATAGAGATTGTGAATCATGCTTTCTTGGGAAGATGACAAAGTCTCCTTTCACAAGTTACCGTGAGAGAGGGACATATCTGTCGCACGTCATCAGTTCGGAATTATGTGGTCCGTTCAGACATATCACCATGCATGGTGAAAGATACTTTCTCAGGTTTACTAATGATTTCAGTAGATATGGATATATTTATATGATTATAGATAATTCATAGACATTTGAAGAGTTCATGAAATTCCAAAGTGAAGTACAAAACCAAATTGGCAAGAAAATGAAGATACTACGTTCTGATAGGGGCGAAGATTATCTTAGTTATGACTTTTGCGACCATCTTAGAAGTGGTGGGATAGTCTCATAACCAGCTCCACCAAGAACACCAAAACATAATGGTGTGTCAGAAAGGAGAAATCAAATCTTTCTTGACATGGTTTGTTGTACGATGAATCGTGGCACACTTCCAATTGGTTTCAGGGGTTATGCGCTATAAGAGATCTTTTTTATTCTAAACCTCATACCAACTTAAAAGGTTGAGAAAATACCATTAGAAATGTGGAAATGAACTCATCTCTCTTTTGCATGAATCAATTTCTAGGGTTGTGAGGCTATCATTCCTCAAGAAGCACTAAACAAACTTGAACCCAGATCCAAATGGTCTTACTTCAATGCTTATCCCAAAGACTCTTTTGGACACTTGTTTTACAAGTATACTGAGAACAAAATCTTTGTTACTCGTAGTGTAGTCTTTCATGAGAGAGAGCTGATATCTTAAAAAAACTAGTGGGAGCCAGATTCATCTTGATGAGATTCAAGAAACAACTAATGAAGAACATGAAGTTGAAACTAGACATCTACAAGATGTAAACAACCTGTTAAGGAATCTAATGTACCTCCACCTCTACCTAGTTGATCTGATAGAGAACATCGACAACATGAGTTTTATGGATTCCATATTACTCTAGTGGATGACAACCTGTTAGGAAATAGTGACCGGAGTAACTATCAGGAATCCATGGCGAGCCCAAAAGCTATAGAACTGAAAGAGGCTATGGACAGCGATATTCAATCCATGTATGATAACTAAGTATGGAACTTGTTTAATCCTATACCTAGTATTAAACCATTGGATATATATGTGTCTTCAAGAAGAAGACTGACCTGGATGTGAACATGCAGAATTATAAAGCTCAACTGGTCATGAAGGTCATACTCAGACTCACGGAATTAATTATGAGTAAACCTTCTCACTAGTAGTTAAGATTAAGTCTATTAGGATATGACTTTCCATAACTACATTTATTTATTATGAAATATGGTAAATGGATGTAAAAATTGATTTCCTTAATGGGAAACTGACTGAGGATGTTTACATGGCTCGATCAGAAGGTTTTTTTATAGTCAAGGTATCCTAATATGGTATGTAAGCTTGAAAAGTCCATTTATGGACTTCAACAAGCTCCTTGCAGGTGGAACATCTGTTTGAATGAGAAAATCAAGAATTTTTGTTACTCAAGAAATGAATATGAACATTTTGTGTATGTTAGATCTAGTGTGGGAGTAGTTGTCTTTCTTTTCTATACGTCGATGACATTCTATTCATAGGAAACGACATCCCTACACTTAATAGTATAAAACCATGGCTTAGGAAGAGTTTTGCGATGAAAGACTTAGGAGAAGCTGCCTACATGCTTGGTATCAAGATCTATAAGGACAAATCTAGGCGTCTAATCAGACTTTGCCAAAACTTATGCTTAGATAAAATCTTGAAGAAATTCAAGATTGAAGAATCTAAAAAGGGATTTGTACCTATGCAACATGGCACATTTTTGAGTAAAACCTAATATACCAGTACTAGTGAAGAACTGGAAAGAATGAGTCGAGTCCCATATGATTCTTATATAGGATCGATCATGTACACCATGACATGTACTTGGCCAGATGTCTCATATGCCATTACTATGACTAGTCGTTATCAAGCCAATCCTGGTGAATGTCATTGGACTGGTGTTAAAAACATAATCAAGTATCTTACCATGACTAAATGTATGCTCTTGTTTTATGGTGGTAAAGATGAGTTAAGCGTCAAAGGATATGTGGATGAAGTTTTCCAAACTAACTGAGATAACTCAATATCTCAGTCAGTTTTTGTAGTCATGCTGAATGGTGGAGCAGAGACTTGGAGAAGTTTCAAGAAAGGAACTATAGCAGACTCAACCATATAGTTGGAGTACATTGATGCCAATAAAGTAACTAAAGAAGAAGTGTGGCTGAAAAATTTCATCAACGATTTAGGTGTGGTTCCAAGCATAGCTGAACCGGTTGAGATCTTTGGTGATAATGAGGGTTTAGTTGCCTTAGCTTCCATAATCAGTCCTACTTTTCGAAGATAGTACTGAATTAAGATTTTCATAGGATTGGTAGATTGTCCATGGAGATGAACATTGCAAATCCATGTGATCAATACTAATGATTACTTGTAAATGGAGATTTTATGTATTGGAGTAAACACACTTAAAGATTACTCAATGGATCCTGTCATGAGTAAATTCAGATGACTAATTTTTCATATTCTTCAAAATGAGATACATGAGGTTTTGCTCTACAATTTGTTGTATCTTGGTTTTTCCCTAACGTTTTTCATAACTACCATCTATACAGAGTTTGAGTAGGTATTGCATGAGGAATAGTACTAACCTACATAGTCGAAGTTTATTTGATGATTCTCCCAGAAATGGAGAAGTATATATCTCTACGCTCCTATTTAATTTGGTTTTTACAACAAATGCTTGGCCAAGATGAGACTTAGTAAAATAGATTCCACAACCAGTCTGAAAGGTCAACACAAGTCAGTATCAGGAAATATAATCTTGAACATTCAGATTGACCTTTGTTCCATGTCTGTATTTCATAATGAAATATCATGAAGATGAAAGGAATTTTAAGTTATTAGTCTTAAGGCTGTTTATAGCAAATTTGTTATAATAATTGTAGTTGTATTAGACTGACACTCACTGCTGTTTCTAGAAAACATTCGACTATTCAATTCTTGATGCCTATGCGCAAGTGGAAGTTAATGGCGATTAGTGCCCATTGTCATAACAAAGTTAAATAATTTCATTATAAATAGTAGTGTCATTTTGGGTTACACGCAAGAATAAAATGAAGTAGATCTGAAAAGATATTTATGTGACAGACTTTTTATATTAATTAACTAATAGTTTAATTAATTAGTATTAAATACGTAGAACATGTAATATTCCATAATCATTTTATTTTCTTAGATAATTATTATTATATTTGGTAATTATCTCTAGCTTTTCAAATCACCTCCCTGTAAACTGAGTACCCTAAAATCCGGTTTTGCAACATGTGAAATTGCCTCGAAGTTGTCAAAAGTTCAGATTCCTCAAAAATCTAAAGAATCCTGAATTGTTGATCCCACAACATGACCTATTGATCTCTATGTTATGAATGAAGAACAAAATTGAGGAACTCTCCTTTGGGTTCTCAAGTCCAATCAACTGACTCGTCAAATGAAGAAACCCACAAAGAAATCTTAGATATGTCTTCTGTCCATTGCTTTCTACAAGTTGCATATATTAGTTGAGTTTTTGATCAGATTTGTTCTTGTTTTCCGGTTCCATTTGTTTGTCTAATGAGGCTAAGGTAAAAATTCAATTTTGAAGTAATGTTTTCTATTGGTAGAAAATAAAAGGAGGCTATGAGCTTTGTTGGGTTTTAAATGTTGTTTGATTATAATTCTTCTCCTTTTGAAGTTATCCTTATCATCGACGGGAAGGTAAATGTGTGTTATCTATTCTATTCCTTTTGCTAAAGTCAATCTCAGTATTGTATCTTCTTTCTATATTTGCTAATGGTTTCTAATTATCAAGACAAACTTAAAGTAATCAATTACTAGAATGAATTGAATGAAGAGGTTCATATGATTTTTTTGGTCTATTTTATATGAATTTTCTATATGGATTTTGTTTTTTTGAACCCACATTGATCGTCAGTCTATGGAGTTTTTAAAAACATTTCTTTACTTTTTCTTTTAAGGTTGTTCATTACATGAGGTTTTTAGAGAGAGAGAGAGAGAGAGAGAGAGATTCATATGAAAAATAACAAATATTGTGCTAATGTATAACACATTCACAACCAATCATTTAAAATATTGAGATATGGTCATCATAATAGTTTTCTAATTAGATTAATTAATTACATTTAATAAAAACCTTTTAATTTAGGTAACAATATTTGACCAAGATAATGCCCATAAATTACGTCATTATTCTTAACATCCAGACTCAGTTTTCATCCTTTCCCACTAAATCGACCTCCATTTTCCATCTGATGCATTAATCATAGATAATGGATTCTTGCGTTTTCTTTCAAGATTAAGAGGAGTTAGGGCACAATGCAACAAGGGTGGGCAAGAACTAAAGGTTGAACTATCAAAGCACACAAGCCATGAAGACTAGAGACTGGAGATGCATGCCTGATGACCTGAGTTCGACACATGCAACTTGGCCAAAATTCATAATTTTAAATGGTTTTAGATCTGCTTTGACCTGCAACTTTATTGATTTATTCGTATGTTTGTTTCTATTCGGATTTTGGGATTATTGGACTTTGATGGTTGTGTCTCTGTTGTATAATATCGTGAAGATGTAGTACCAACATATTTGACCTTTCTTGCATTACTAACACTTTGATTTGTGATTGTGATATTTTGAATTCCAATCATATGAATCGGTTGCAATTCTATTTTAATCAATCTTTTACATGCCTAATTCGAAATCATGATTAACTCATTATTTTTTTTTTTGCTTCATTTTCCATTATCCATGAAAAAATAAATCAATTGTATAAGTAAGAACATCAAGTGACTTGGAAATTGGAATATAAGAAAAAAAATCATATTATGAGTTAGATGACGGATTTTAAACTGCACTTTCTTATTTTAATTGTTTTAACGATACAAATGACTATGAAGAACTTATTTATGTCCACTGTTTGACTTCAACAATTGCTTGGCTCAAAACTCCCATGTATGTAGCAATCGAATATTTAAGTCTATTGTATTCCATTTTTATAATTTGTAGAAGCTTGCGTTGGGAAAGAAATGTCAAGTGTGCAAAACAGGAAAAGAAGATGTTGTCTATGATGTAGGGTATTCTTTAAGAATGAATGGATGAAAAAAAAAGAGGACGGATGGTTCAAGAATATTGTTTCTTTTTTATTCTTTTCATTTTCAATTCTCCATCATGTTGATTTATGATTATGTTCGTGAATTTTGTAATGGTTTTAAGGTATTTGATTTATGATCATTCATGATTAAGTAAGAATGACTTTATATCCATATTGATTCTTCAAAATGGTATCATTGGGTCCAATCTTGGAAAATTTACCCATGTAAGAATTACAAGAAAAAAGGGATTTCAAGTTTTTAGAATTATTCATAGCTTACAGTGTATTCAATCAACAATGTAGCTTAGTTTTTTGTAATTCTTTCAACAATGAATTTTATTAACCTAGGAGTGAGTTTAGCACATATTCCTCATTTGCCGGTCTAACGCTCCAGCGTACTGACAACAGCGCGGTATGCCTAATCATAAATGATTATATGACAGAGAGGTATGATCATATATGATTATACATGTCTTTACATACATGTCTAATCATAAGCAATTATGCATATATATTTGTTCACATATTGAGTAATTATATATAATTACAGTGGTTAGTGGTAGAGGAGGTGTTGGTGGCAGATGTGATGGTAGTATAAGTGACAGAGGTTGGAGTGGTGGGGTTGGTTAGTGGCAGAGGTGGTGGTAGTGGTGGTGGCGGTGGCGATTGTGATGGTGAGGAAGGCGGCGGGGGAAAAAGCAATAGGCGTCCTTGAATAATCATTTATGATTATAACTCTCCTTCCGCGTTGGTACGTGTCACACCCCAAAACCGGAACGGCGGAAACGTTGTAGGGTGGAGGACGTCATGTTTAGTATCACAAGACATGCATCATAGTAAGCAAAGTAATAAACAACCATTTCATTAGAAAGAAAGTGTTTACAAAGTATGTCATCCACATAATATAGAATACATAGCAAATATAAAAAAGACATGAAGCTATATTGCTCCATCTTCTGAATCCCAGTGCGCGAACCTGTCTACTGGTCTCCTGAGAATACAAGTTATTTTGAAAGCATAGATAAACATTTAAGCTCGTGAGTTCATAAGATTTAAGTGATGTAGTAAGTAGTAAGAAAGTTGTAGTAAGTTCTGTTTAGAAAAGTTTGCCTGTTCCTCCCGGAAATCCTATGTTTCCTGCTTTGATGAAAGATAAGTACAAATGACTCTACAGTCCTTTCTATGAGTACTAAATGGATACAAGTTATATAAAACCCAGAGTAAACAAACAATCGGTTGTGTGTATCTGCCCTAAGCCCACAACCAAACAGGGAACAGGAAATAAGGCGGAAGACACACATCCCATTGTTTGCTAGATCATCATTGTATATAACCCTGGCGTATTCACTTGGTACTCACGGAGTTAACTGTAATAGTTCCTTTATATTTGATGAAAGATCCTTTAAGAAAACACTTATTTCTTATGGTAGAAATGGTAACCGCAGTAGTTCCTTCTATAATCACTTACTTTATACTAGCTATATATAATCTAATATCGAATAGATAGGTAATTGTGTGAATCTGCCCTAAGCCCACAACTAAACAAGGAACAGGAAATGAGGCGGAAAGCACACATCCAACTACCTACCGGATATTAATTATATATAACTCTGATGTATAAACTAAGGTATTATAGAATTAGCCACCTAAGGTCTTTTAAGTTATGCTGGTTTAATAATACGGATTAAACCCTTTACTTGTAGTTTCTAGTTTTGAATACCAAAAGTTCTTTGTTTGAAAAGTATGATTTGTACTAGAAAACGGTGCATTGAATTAGTGTCCTATGACCGGGCCCATACCTGGTACCCCTTATGATTACTTGGTGTATACGGAAACATATATATATCTAAGATCGGATAGAGAGTAGGTTGGGTGAATCTGCTCTAAGCCCACAACCAAACTAGGAACAGGAAATGAAGCGGAAAGCACACATCCTACTACCTGTCAAATCCGATTAATATATATCCCTGAATGCATACACTAAGGAATCATAAATTGAGCATTATAGGCTCCCTTCTATTGAATGTACTAGACTCGACTGATTTGTGTGTCTGTTGCAAAATGTAACTTTTCCCTAGTTTATAACTATCTTGACTCGAAAATAGTTTGTAATAACTTTCAAGTGGAACTGTCACAAAGTGAAAGTAATAGGAAAATATAAGTACTCAGTTGTCTTATGAACTGACATACTGCAGTACTGTTTACCTTTAACTTATTAGTTTAATTAAGGTAAAATGTGATATTATTGTTACTATGCTTGATTTGACTAGTATAACACGACGTTCGATACATCGTAATGATATGACATTCATCACCCGTAGACCTGCAGGTCCCACTATAGCTAGCAGCAAGGTGTGGGATGGTCAATCCCGTATAGATCTATACACAAATTCACGCTCTCCCTCCAGGACACTCTGGTACAAAACATGACACTGTACTGTATGCCGCGCCATGAAGTAGTTTCTCACATTATAATTATTGTATCTTAGTAAGTTCGTTATAGTATCTTAGTATCCTCTTGTTATAGTATCTGAGTATCTTCTCTTCTTATAGCATCTTAGTATCTTCTTTTGTGATAGTATCTTAGTATCTTCTCTTGTTATAGTATCTTAGTATCTTCTAGTATCTAGTATGAACTGAACCCCTAAACTATACCCCTAATAGTTTACTAGTAATTTACTTGAACTGTTGTTGAAAAGACTCATTTTTTCTAATATGTTATGCTGGTACTTTAAAAATGGAGTTCTGTTAAACTATAAAGTAACATAACTATAAAAGAGTTTTTGAAATATTTTGACTACTTATAAATGACATAAGCAATCTTTTGAAAATGTTTATAACAAACAGTTACACAGTTATCATTGTGTTCAACTTGTATTCCCCCCCCCCCTTTAAAAGCATTTAAAACAGTTTAAAAGATTGATTACGAGGTATGAACTCACCTTATGTGGGTGATTCAAACGAATATGCGTGTAAGGATGAGAAGTTCCACGAATGAAGTCCCGATACTTAACAAGTCCTAAATGACATATAATGGCATATATTTACATAAATATAGTGTTTAGAAGCAACCAAATGCAAGGAAACACCTTACGGGACTAGGAAACACTTTGACCAAGTGTTGGAATCTCATGTGATTCACTTAAAGGGAGTGTACGGCCATATGAAGGAGTGTGCGGCCATGGGTGTGCGGCCAGGGAGTGTGCGGCTGCACACTCATGGTAATGAGTGCACAAAACCGTTATCCAAAGGTGGGGAGGTTTGTGGGACAATTCCTCATCAAGTGGTGAAGCTAGAAACGAATTTTGGAGGCCATTTTGGGGTCTTTTAAGGGGTGTACGGCCACACCTGGGTGTGCGGACGCACACACCATATGATTATGAGTTCTGGGCATTTTCAAGGACTTAAACTAGTGCTCTAAACAAGATTCATGCAAAGGGGAAGGGTACTTACGATCCGGAAGCTCGAGAAGGCTCAAAATCGCCAAGAACAAGTGTGTGTTCTTGGTGTTCTTGGTGAAACGGCTGAAGATTTGAAGATCTAGCCAAAACGTGATTTCAAATGGATGAAATCAAAGGATGTAACTATTTTATGAAGATTAACAACAAATCGGGAGAAGAACACTTACAAACTCAAAGATCTAGGCTGCAAATCGGATGATAGTTGAGAGAGAAATCGAGTTCTAGGCTTGGGAGTGTGAAAAGGGATGAATGGAGGCTGAGTCCTAACCTTATACATGTGAGTGTGCTGCCAGGAGAGGGGTGTGCGGCCGCACACCCAGTGTGCGGCCGTACACTCCTGATGTTGGAGTGTAAGGCTCGATTTTGGTGTCAGAATTGTACGCGATCCATTCCTATACTCGAGGCTTGAATGTACTGAGCTTTGAACCCTTAAAAAGACTCTAAACGAGGCTAAATGATAGCAGAAATGAGTCTGACACTCAGTTGAGTTGACTGGCTGAGCTTTACAAGGCACAAATTTAAAAATTTTCGGATTGTCACATCATCCCCCCGTTAGATGGAATTTCGTCCCGAAATTAGCTTTCTTAGCAGTACTACTGCGGTTGTGCTCCTCTGATTGGCAGAATACCCACTCGTAGACCTGGCAAATTTGCCCTACTGTTCATGATAGGATTCATACTCGGTCCATCTATCATTACCTTATGTATACAAGTCGTATATAATTAGGATTAGTTAGACAGTCGAATGTGCGACTCTGCCCCAGGTCCACAACCAAACAAGGAACAGGAGATAGAGTGGAAACACACATACTAGATCTGCGTAATCATAATCATATACTACCCCCGCGTATACAATAAATAGTGATAGGTGGTCTATATTCGTCCTTAGCCTCTGTGCTCGAACGTGGTTTGCTGGACGAGTGGTATTTAGAAAAGGTCTTCAGAACATACGACGGCAAGGTTTCATAGGACAAAGTACTCTTCGCATGAGCATTTCGGGGATTAGAATATGAAAGACAAAACTGAGGTTTAGATCGGACTGTCGTTATGAATAACGAAGGTTTCGTGCATTAGACGATCGAGGCGATAGAAACATATCGACTTAGTATGGTGAAGACCACGCCAACTCATGACGAAGGATAGTAACAGACTCTTTACTTAACAAAGTTTTGACAGATTTGAAAGAGACGTTTGTTATACGATGATGTACTTCCCTAGTGTGCTCGAAAATGTACTATTTGTAAATGTTCTAGTGCTTTCTGTTTTCCTCTTGTTGTTAACACTTCTACGTATCGTACCGCAATGTGTGCGTACATACCGCGGAAGTGCTTTGTTATCTAGTATCGATACTTAAACTACGATCCTCCTTGGTACCACTACGATCGCCTGGAATATACAAGTTATGAATAATTAAGATGAATTGGACGGTCGACTGAGTAACTCTGCCTCAAATCCACAACCAAACAAGGAACAGGAATTAAGGCGGAATCACTCACTCTAAGTCTGCAAAATCTTAGCTATGTACAACCCTAATGTACATACTAAGCCATCATAGCTTCTCAGAACGGACCTCTTAGTTCTTTTGAATACTGTGAATTATTTCAATAAGTGAGTTATTATAATTACTTTTAAGTGTTATCCCCAAGTTTTAATCTTATATAAATATAAATTAATTTATTTAAACTAATTACTAGATCGAAAACGTACCACTGCTCGCTGGCGACTCCGAGGTCGATTCTCCTGCGGTGATCATCAGAATTCGTCCATCCGCTCCGGAGTTCCTTGTTATCGGGCAGTCCTCCTGGTAGTGTCCATTCTCACCACAGCCATAGCAGGCTTGGTTTTCTTCAACTTTGGGGACTTGGGAGATCGGTTGAGCCTGTTCCCTGCAGAAACAGATTGTGTGTCCCTTTCTGTGGTAGTTCAGGCACTGCATTTCCCGACATACTCAAGTGTGTTGATAGTTGCACTTTCCACACTTCGGGAGGGTTCCAACATATCGACTGGTAGGTGCTGGAGTAGCAGGTTTTGTAGCGGCGTACAGAGTACTCGCTTGTTCCTTCTGTGGGGTGTCTTGTGTTGTTCGCTTCTTCTTCCTCTTGTTCCCCGACTTCTGGATATCGTCCTCTTCCCTCGATGGTGTGACAACCCGAAATTTCTATCTTGTATAACTCTTAAACTCAATCAAAGTCTTTCTCATTTCTGCTATCTTCTAGAACTATTTTGAGTCTGTTTGAGCATTTTGAGCCTAAATACACCAAAGGAATGAGTGAAAGGATGTGTCAATTGAGGTTGTGATCTAACAAACAAGCTTTAACCTTCATCATGTGGAGTTTACGGCCAAACCATGTGAGTTTACGGCCGTAAACACATGGTGGCCGTAAACTCATGTTAGATACATGATATTCCATCATTTCTTCCTCATTCTTCATCTTTTGAAGGCTAGAATTCGATTTTCTCTTAACTATCGTCAATAACTTTCATCTAAATCTTCAATCTAGTAAGTAATCTTTCCATTTTCAACTTGATATCCTTCCATATCTAGTGAATATACATGATTTCATCCATGAAATCTCTTCTTTTGGTTAGATCTTCAAGTGTTCTTCATTTCACCAAGAACACTAGTGTTTTTGGACCTGAATCACCCTATCAAGCTTCTTTATCGTAAGTACACTACCCTTAGCTTGTTATATACTTATATTACATGATAAACACTTTGAAAACACCAAGAATTCATGAACAAAAGGGTGTTTACGGCCAAGGGAATATCCTTTGGCCGTAAACCGTAATTAGTGGTGCAATGGTGCCACTACTCCTTCCTAAGCCTTGGACTTGAGTCTAGAACACTTCAAGGAAGACCATAGGAACTTAACACACAAAATGGTACAAGATACCATGAGTTTACGGCCGTAAACTCATTGGGCCGTAAACCCATGGGCCGTAACCTCATGGGGGTATTACCATTTGGGTCGTAAACTCCTATGTGAGGCCCTACACCCCTTAGATGCAACCTTTTGTACTTCTAGCACTTGAATCAAAGTGTTTTCCATGTCCTAGGGTGTCTTTACTTGCATAATTCGTTGTTTGAACACTAATTGCGTTCATATATGTGTAATTATATGATAAATAGGATCCGTGTGTGTGCTCAAGTCTTCACTTGGCACCTAGCATCCTTTATCGATCTTACATTCGAATTACTCACTGCAGGTGAGTTCATACCCCTTAACTTATCTTTTAAATGATTTAAATGCTTTTATAGGGGGGAATACAAGTTGAACTATTATAGTTATTATATCAATCACATGTGATTAATAACTATCAAACATATGGATTTCCTTACATTTCAAACTGTTGTACCAATCAAACTGCTTCTAATCGTTTTATAAACTCTTTTACATGTTAAACACTTTCTATTCAAACTCTTTTAAACTAATATTTTGTCAAATGCATATCTATATAGATATAGTTATATAAGTAGGATTGAAAGGACTTAGGACTGATAGCTCGCCTTACTTCCTGTTCCTTGTTTGGTTGTGGACTTAGGGTACCGGTTATTTGTCCGAAGGTCGTTTGAATCTTAATTATATATTATGTATATGTGTATAGATATAAAAGTTCCTTCATTCAGTTCAGTACCTTTGGGTAGCAAAGGTATACAAACATGTTAATACATACAAACAACATTGCTAGTAAACTATAATAGGTATAGTTTAAGAAGTTACTAATGCTTTTACTAGAACAATGAAACATACAAAGAGTCAGTTCATACAAGAGTCAATACATACTATTATGAGAGACAATACTCACTATAAAGAGAAATAGATAGAGAATACTATAACGAGAAACAATACTCACTATAAATAGAAACAGATAGAGAATAGTATAACGAGAAACAATACTCAATATAAAGAGAAACAGAAAGAGAATACTATAACGAGAAACAATACTCACTATAAAGAGAAACAGATAGAGAATACTATAACGAGAAACAATACTAACTATAAAGAGAAACAGATAGAGTATACTATAATGAGAATCAATACATACTACATACTATACAGAACGAACATACTAAGATGCTATAGCATGAGAACATACTAGATCTAATTATATCAATGAATCACTAACTCATTGTTTGTAACAAAAGGTGATAGTTAAATTGGGTATACATGATCATAAAACATCAATGAGAATTACACGGCTTGCAATTGTTTGCAGAGGTCGCGTTTGGTTCCCAAAATCTCTTGACAGGGAGAGCGTATAGTACGGGCACTAGCCTTCACATTATAACCTTACTAAAACAAACATGTTTTAAAGGTAGTTAGTACATGAGTAGTTACCTAGATAGAACTACAGTACATCATTATTTTTCCCAATTCATTCACATTTTGATCTTCTCACATAAACGGTAATGAGAAACTATATTTTGGTAATGATAGTCATACTTTGTAATAGCTTACTTGTTAAACTCTAATTTCGGGACGAAATTCTCTCTAATGGGGGGATGATGTGACAACCCGAAATTTCTATCTTGTATAACTCTTAAACTCAATCAAAGTCTTTCTCATTTCTGCTATCTTCTAGCACTATTTTGAGTTTGTTTGAGCATTTTGAGCCTAAATACACCAAAGGAATGAGTGAAAGGATGTGTCAATTGAAGTTGTGACCTAACAAACAAGCTCTAACCTTCATCATGTGGAGTTTACGGCCACACCATGTGAGTTTACGGCCGTAAACACATGGTGGCCGTAAACTCATGTTAGATACATGATATTCCATCATTTCTTCCTCATTCTTCATCTTTTGAAGGCTAGAATTCGATTTTCTCTTAACTATCGTCAATAACTTTCATCTAAATCTTCAATCTAGTAAGTAATCTTTCCATTTTCAACTTGATATCCTTCCATATCTAGTGAATATACATGATTTCATCCATGAAATCTCTTCGTTTGGTTAGATCTTCAAGTGTTCTTCATTTCACCAAGAACACTAGTGTTTTTGGACCTGAATCACCCTATCAAGCTTCTTTATCGTACGTACACTACCCTTAGCTTGTTATATACTTATATTACATGATAAATACTTTGAAAACACCAAGAATTCATGAACAAAAGGGTGTTTACGGCCAAGGCAATATCCTTTGGCCGTAAACCGTAATTAGTGGTGCAATGGTGCCACTACTCCTTCCTAAGCCTTGGACTTGAGTCTAGAACACTTCAAGGAAGACCATAGGAACTTAACACACAAAATGGTACAAGATACCATGAGTTTACGGCCGTAAACGCATTGGGCCGTAAACCCATGGGCCGTAACCTAATGGGGGTATTACCATTTGGGTCGTAAACTCCTATGTGAGGCCCTACACCCCTTAGATGCAACCCTTTGTACTTCTAGCACTTGAATCAAAGTGTTTTCCATGTCCTAGGGTGTCTTTACTTGCATAATTCGTTGTTTGAACACTAATTGTGTTCATATATGTGTAATTATATGATAAATAGGATCCGTGTGTGTGCTCAAGTCTTCACTTGGCACCTAGCATCCATTATCGATCTTACATTCGAATTACTCACTGCAGGTGAGTTCATACCCCTTAAATTATCTTTTAAATGATTTAAATGCTTTTATAGGGGGGAATACAAGTTGAACTATTATAGTTATTATATCAATCACATGTGATTAATAACTATCAAACATATGGATTTTCTTACATTTCAAACTGTTGTACCAATCAAACTGCTTCTAATCGTTTTATAAACTCTTTTACATGTTAAACACTTTCTATTCAAACTCTTTTAAACTAATATTTTGTCAAATGCATATCTATATAGATATAGTTATATAAGTAGGATTGAAAGGACTTAGGACTGATAGCTCGCCTTACTTCCTGTTCCTTGTTTGGTTTTGGACTTAGGGTACCAGTTATTTGTCCGAAGGTCGTTTAAATCTTAATTATATATTATGTATATGTGTATAGATATAAAAGTTCCTTCATTCAGTTCAGTACCTTTGGATAGCAAAGGTATACAAACATGTTCATACCTACAAACCACGTTGCTAGTAAACTATAATAGGTATAGTTTAGGAAGTTACTAATGCTATTACTAGAACAATGAAACATACAAAGAGTCTGTTCATACATGAGTCAATACATACTATTATGAGAGACAATACTCACTATAAAGAGAAACAGATAGAGAATACTATAACGAGAAACATTACTCACTATAAAGAGAAACAGATAGAGAATACTATAACGAGAAACAATACTCACTATAAAGAGAAACAGATAGAGAATACTATAAGGAGAAACAATACTCACTATAAAGAGAAACAAATAGAGTATACTATAATGAGAATCAATACATACTACATACTATACAGAACGAACATACCAAGATGCTATAGCATGAGAACATACTAGATCTAATTATACCAATGAATCACTAACTCATTGTTTGTAACAAAAGGTGATAGTTAAATTGGGTATACATGATCATAAAACTTTAATGTGAATTACACGACTTGCAATTGTTTGCAGAGGTCGCGTTTGGTTCCCAGAATCTCTTGACAAAGCGTATAGTACGGGCACTAGCCTTCACATTATAACCTTACTAAAACAAACATGTTTTAAAGGTATTTAATATATGAGTAGTTACCTAGATAGAACTACAGTACATCATTATTTTTCCCAATTCATTCACATTGTGATCTTCTCACATAAACGGTAATGAGAAACTATATTTTGGTAATGATAGTCATACTTTGGGAAAACTCATACTTTTACAAAAGAACAAACATAGAGAACTGTGACAACCCAAAATTTTCATTTGTATAAACTCCGCAATCAAGCACATCAAAAATTAGCCAAATTCATCTTAAAAACATTTTTGGCCGGTTTTAAGTCCGTTTGAGTATTTTATTTTAATTTTTCGTAAAACGAGCAAATAAATGGAAGTGTCCGTTAGGTGTGTTGTGTATCGAATAATCAATAAACACCTTGACTAGGTGTTTACGGCCAAACAAGGGGTGTTTGGGCCGTAAACTCCCTTTTTTTTATGGACTCATGCATATAGCATGAGTTTACCCTCCATTTCCCATTTTTCAGTTCCAACTTCAAGAATACAAAGAATTATCTCTCAAGTATCATATCACATTTCCGTCAAATTCGCCAAAATGTAAGTGTTTTCTACCTATATTCGTTCATATAACACTTTATCTAGTGTTTATACTCGATTTCATCCATGGAAATCTCCTCTTTTATTAGATCTTCAAGTGTTCTTCAAAACACCAAGAACACCAAGAACACACAGTAGTGTTCTTGGGCTCCAAACACTCTTTTGAGCTTCCTATAAGTAAGTACACTTCTCCTATCAAGTTATTCACTTAGATTACATGTTAAACCCTTGAAGAACATCAAGATCCCCAAGAAAACATGTGTTTACGGTTTAGGGAGACCTCCCAAAACCGTAAACACCTTCAAAAGGTGTTTAAGTGCCCCTAACACCTTCCAATGCTTGTATAAGTGACTAGAACCTTGCAGGCATAAGATAGAAACACCAAAACACGAAAGAAATGGGCAAACATGAGTTTACGGCCGTAAACCCATGTGTTTACGACCGTAAACTCCCAAGGAGTGGTCCAAGGACCGTAAACTCCAATGAAGGGTCATTTCGAGCCCTAGTCACTTCCTAAGCCCTTGATTCGAGTCTAGCTTACTTCCTTGAGTGGTATAAGACCTTAAAACACCCAATGGCACCATTCCCATGAGTTTACGGCCGTAAACTCATGGGGGAAGTGGTCCAGAAACCGTAAACACCCATAAGGGCCACCATTTGTGGAGTAAACTCCGATGTGAGGCCATACTCTCTTTATATGCAACCCTTAGCACTCCTAGCACTTGAAACAAAGTGTTTTCACGCATTAGAGTGTCTTAACTTTCATAATTAGTTATTAATTGACTAATTAGATACTTAAATGTATCACTACATGTTAAATAGGATCCGCGTGTGTGTTCAAGTCCTCACTTGACACTTAGCATCCTATACCATCCGTTCATCCGAATCACCCACGTCAGGTGAGTTCATACCCCTTAATCAACCTTTTAAATGATTTTAAATGCTTTTATGGGGGGGGGGAGGAATACAAGTTCAACTAGAAGGTTATTAGATCAATCATATGTGATTAATAACTATCTAGCAAATAGATTTCTGCATGTTAAACTGTTTTATCCAGCTAAAGGTTTTCAAATCCTGTTTTATAAACTGACATCAAGTCATAAATTCTTATTTATTAATTTCCAAAGGTTTTACCAAAACTTCTTTTTATGCTTTTATATTGTCAAATGCATGCCTATATATGTATAGTTATATAAGAAATGTTTAAAGGACTTAGGAAGGCCAACTCGCTTTAATTCCTTTTCCTTGTTTGGATGTGGCTTTAGGGTATCGGTTATCCGTCTGAAGGTTATTTAAATATTAGTTATATATCATGTGTACATATATGGTCATAAAAGTTCCATCAGCCAATTCATCACCTTTGGGGTAGCAAAGGCATCCAGATAACCTTCCAAGTAAACTATAATAGGTATAGTTTAGAAACCAACCATAACTTTCATAAAGGAGAACTTAGTTATATCTATATTCTAAACACTTGTACTTTTAGTAAAAAGAAAGGTATATAGATTTCAAAACACTAGATACATCCTCAAACGCGGATTTCACCGTTATCGAGTGGTAACCAGAGTCTCCTGGAGGGAGAGCGGGCATTGTGTGTATAGATCTATACGGGACAGACACTCCCACATGCTGACTGCTAGCAACAGTCCCGGCCGACCAAGCCAAGGGGTGACAAATGTCACATTCATTCCCACGCCAGCAGGTCGTCAAGTATTCGATTGTCAATCAGTATGGTTACGAGTATCTTTACATTTACCTTATAATTCATGGCTTTAAGGTAATAAGTTTCATCATGGTATTTTCTATATATAAAATTATCATTATATATATATCTTCCTAGTTATACACTAGGCCACATTTTAAACCTTTAAACCAACCCACTTAGGATTAAAGGCTCTTTTAGACTCTCCGAGGCCTATTGTTCATTTAATACTTCCTAGAGTCTGTATTTCACTTTTTTAGACTCTCCGAGGCGTATTGTTCACTTAATACTTTCTGGAGTCTGTATTTCACTCTTTTAGACTCTCCGAGGCGTATTGTTCACTTAATACCGCCTAGATTCTGTATTTCATTCTTTTTGACTTTGCGAGACGTATTGCTCATTCGATACCGTCTGGAGTCCGTACGTCATTCTTTTTAACTTTTCGAGGCATCCCGCCTGGAATCTATGTTTTAATTACTTTTAACCAGCAGTGTTACTGCTGAGGAAAAAAAATATTATTTTCCCTAATTACTTTTGCTTGTGATTTCCTCACATATTCTTTAAAGTAAAAACTATATTTTGATAAAGATAGTTACCTTTGGGGGAAATTACTCTCTAAACATAAAACAATACGGTCTTGGTAGAAGACTACTTTTATTGGAAAATATAGGATTTTCTAAGAGAAATTCTAATACTCTGTAACTTCTAAACCACCATCTTTTATGAGATTATTTTGAAGAAAAACATGTATTTATATCAATGCCATTGAATACTTATGAACTCACCAGCATTAAAATGCTGATACTCGCTTTCAAAATAACTTGTATTCTCAGGTCATCAATAGACAGGTACACTCCGGGAGCTTTTGCGAAGTCAGCCTAGTACCAAGCTGCAGCTTATGTTATTTCCTATATCTACTTTGATTTTGTTGTAAAGTGTAATCTATGTAAAATTATTACTATTAATGCAATGGTTGTTGTACTTTGATTACTATACTCCATATGTTGTGATAGTTAACATGACGTCCTCCACCTCAGAACGTTTCCGCCGTTCTGGTTTTGGGGTGTGACAAGAACAGTTGAGTCTTGGTAGAAGGCTACACTAGTAGAAAATATAGGATTTTCTAGGAAGTTTACAAACATCTACATCGAACAATTACAAACTTTTACATCAAACATTTACATTTACATTCTTCAAACTTATACAAACAAAGACACTAAAATACTTATGAATTCACCAGCTTTAAAGCTGATCTACGCTTTCAAAATAACTTGTATTCTCAGGTCGCCAGTAGATAGGTACCGATGGCCAGGTCAAGAGAAGATGGAGCATATTCAAGACTCATCTTTTATTTTGATTATACATTTTGGTGTCTTATAAACTTCAGAACACACTTGTATTAAATTTATTACTATTAATGGAATGGATGATGTTGTTTCTTGTTTAGTATTATGCATTGTTGTGATACTGTACCTGACGTCCTCCGCCCCGAAAGGTTTCCGTCGTTCCGGTTTTGGAGTGTGACAGATTGGTATCAGAGCATTGTTTATAGTGAATCGAGTATATCAACCCATAAAAGATATACAACTATAAACACAACGGAATTAAAATATTCTGACCAAGAGTTTATACTTTTAAATAATAAAATATTTAACCTAAGTATACATACCTGCATTCATACTAAAATCAGTGTCACTAGGACAAAACAAAAGTATTACGATTGTTGATCAACACGAGTAGGGGGAATACAAGTTGAACTATTATAGTTATTATATCAATCACATGTGATTATTAACTATCAATGTGAATTACACGGCTTGCAATTGTTTGCAGAGGTCGCGTTTGGTTCCCAAAATCTCTTGACAGGGAGAGCGTATAGTACGGGCACTAGCCTTCACATTATAACCTTACTAAAACAAACATGTTTTAAAGGTAGTTAGTACATGAGTAGTTACCTAGATAGAACTACAGTACATCATTATTTTTCCCAATTCATTCACATTTTGATCTTCTCACATAAACGGTAATGAGAAACTATATTTTGGTAATGATAGTCATACTTTGTAATAGCTTACTTGTTAAACTCTAATTTCGGGACGAAATTCTCTCTAATGGGGGGATGATGTGACAACCCGAAATTTCTATCTTGTATAACTCTTAAACTCAATCAAAGTCTTTCTCATTTCTGCTATCTTCTAGCACTATTTTGAGTTTGTTTGAGCATTTTGAGCCTAAATACACCAAAGGAATGAGTGAAAGGATGTGTCAATTGAAGTTGTGACCTAACAAACAAGCTCTAACCTTCATCATGTGGAGTTTACGGCCACACCATGTGAGTTTACGGCCGTAAACACATGGTGGCCGTAAACTCATGTTAGATACATGATATTCCATCATTTCTTCCTCATTCTTCATCTTTTGAAGGCTAGAATTCGATTTTCTCTTAACTATCGTCAATAACTTTCATCTAAATCTTCAATCTAGTAAGTAATCTTTCCATTTTCAACTTGATATCCTTCCATATCTAGTGAATATACATGATTTCATCCATGAAATCTCTTCTTTTGGTTAGATCTTCAAGTGTTCTTCATTTCACCAAGAACACTAGTGTTTTTGGACCTGAATCACCCTATCAAGCTTCTTTATCGTAAGTACACTAACCTTAGCTTGTTATATACTTATATTACATGATAAACACTTTGAAAACACCAAGAATTCATGAACAAAAGGGTGTTTACGGCCAAGGCAATATCCTTTGGCCGTAAACCGTAATTAGTGGTGCAATGGTGCCACTACTCCTTCCTAAGCCTTGGACTTGAGTCTAGAACACTTCAAGGAAGACCATAGGAACTTAACACACAAAATGGTACAAGATACCATGAGTTTATGGCCGTAAACTCATTGGGCCGTAAACCCATGGGCCGTAACCTAATGGGGGTATTACCATTTGGGTCGTAAACTCCTATGTGAGGCCCTACACCCCTTAGATGCAACCCTTTGTACTTCTAGCACTTGAATCAAAGTGTTTTCCATGTCCTAGGGTGTCTTTACTTGCATAATTCGTTGTTTGAACACTAATTGTGTTCATATATGTGTAATTATATGATAAATAGGATCCATGTGTGTGCTCAAGTCTTCACTTGGCACCTAGCATCCATTATCGATCTTACATTCGAATTACTCACTGCAGGTGAGTTCATACCCCTTAAATTATCTTTTAAATGATTTAAATGCTTTTATAGGGGGGAATACAAGTTGAACTATTATAGTTATTATATCAATCACATGTGATTAATAACTATCAAACATATGGATTTTCTTACATTTCAAACTGTTGTACCAATCAAACTGCTTCTAATCGTTTTATAAACTCTTTTACATGTTAAACACTTTCTATTCAAACTCTTTTAAACTAATATTTTGTCAAATGCATATCTATATAGATATAGTTATATAAGTAGGATTGAAAGGACTTAGGACTGATAGCTCGCCTTACTTCATGTTCCTTGTTTGGTTTTGGACTTAGGGTACCAGTTATTTGTCCGAAGGTCGTTTAAATCTTAATTATATATTATGTATATGTGTATAGATATAAAAGTTCCTTCATTCAGTTCAGTACCTTTGGATAGCAAAGGTATACAAACATGTTCATACCTACAAACCACGTTGCTAGTAAACTATAATAGGTATAGTTTAGGAAGTTACTAATGCTATTACTAGAACAATGAAACATACAAAGAGTCTGTTCATACATGAGTCAATACATACTATTATGAGAGACAATACTCACTATAAAGAGAAACAGATAGAGAACACTATAACGAGAAACAATACTCACTATAAAGAGAAACAGATAGAGAATACTATAACGAGAAACAATACTCACTATAAAGAGAAACAGATAGAGAATAGTATAAGGAGAAACAATACTCACTATAAAGAGAGACAAATAGAGTATACTATAATGAGAATCAATACATACTACATACTATACAGAACGAACATACTAAGATGCTATAGCATGAGAACATACTAGATCTAATTATACCAATGAATCACTAACTCATTGTTTGTAACAAAAGGTGATAGTTAAATTGGGTATACATGATCATAAAACTTTAATGTGAATTACACGACTTGCAATTGTTTGCAGAGGTCGCGTTTGGTTCCTAGAATCTCTTGACAAAGCGTATAGTACGGGCACTAGCCTTCACATTATAACCTTACTAAAACAAACATGTTTTAAAGGTATTTAGTATATGAGTAGTTACCTAGATAGAACTACAGTACATCATTATTTTTCCCAATTCATTCACATTGTGATCTTCTCACATAAACGGTAATGAGAAACTATATTTTGGTAATGATAGTCATACTTTGGGAAAACTCATACTTTTACAAAAGAACAAACATAGAGAACTGTGACAACCCAAAATTTTCATTTGTATAAACTCCGCAATCAAGCACATCAAAAATTAGCCAAATTCATCTTAAAAACATTTTTGGCCGGTTTTAAGTCCGTTTGAGTATTTTATTTTAATTTTTCGTAAAACGAGCAAATAAATGGAAGTGTCCGTTAGGTGTGTTGTGTATCGAATAATCAATAAACACCTTGACTAGGTGTTTACGGCCAAACAAGGGGTGTTTGGGCCGTAAACTCCCTTTTTTTTATGGACTCATGCATATAGCATGAGTTTACCCTCCATTTCCCATTTTTCAGTTCCAACTTCAAGAATACAAAGAATTATCTCTCAAGTATCATATCACATTTCCGTCAAATTCGCCAAAATGTAAGTGTTTTCTACCTATATTCGTTCATATAACACTTTATCTAGTGTTTATACTCGATTTCATCCATGGAAATCTCCTCTTTTATTAGATCTTCAAGTGTTCTTCAAAACACCAAGAACACCAAGAACACATAGTAGTGTTCTTGGGCTCCAAACACTCTTTTGAGCTTCCTATAAGTAAGTACACTTCTCCTATCAAGTTATTCACTTAGATTACATGTTAAACCCTTGAAGAACATCAAGATCCCCAAGAAAACATGTGTTTACGGTTTGGGGAGACCTCCCAAAACCGTAAACACCTTCAAAAGGTGTTTAAGTGCCCCTAACACCTTCCAATGCTTGTATAAGTGACTAGAACCTTGCATGCATAAGATAGAAACACCAAAACACGAAAGAAATGGGCAAACATGAGTTTACGGCCGTAAACCCATGTGTTTACGACCGTAAACTCCCAAGGAGTGGTCCAAGGACCGTAAACTCCAATGAAGGGTCATTTCGAGCCCTAGTCACTTCCTAAGCCCTTGATTCGAGTCTAGCTTACTTCCTTGAGTGGTATAAGACCTTAAAACACCCAATGGCACCATTCCCATGAGTTTACGGCCGTAAACTCATGGGGGAAGTGGTCCAGAAACCGTAAACACCCATAAGGGCCACCATTTGAGGAGTAAACTCCGATGTGAGGCCATACTCTCTTTATATGCAACCCTTAGCACTCCTAGCACTTGAAACAAAGTGTTTTCACGCATTAGAGTGTCTTAACTTTCATAATTAGTTATTAATTGACTAATTAGATACTTAAATGTATCACTACATGTTAAATAGGATCCGCGTGTGTGTTCAAGTCCTCACTTGACACTTAGCATCCTATACCATCCGTTCATCCGAATCACCCACGTCAGGTGAGTTCATACCCCTTAATCAACCTTTTAAATGATTTTAAATGCTTTTATGGGGCGGGGGAATACAAGTTGAACTAGAAGGTTATTAGATCAATCATATGTGATTAATAACTATCTAGCAAATAGATTTATGCATGTTAAACTGTTTTATCCAGCTAAAGGTTTTCAAATCCTGTTTTATAAACTGACATCAAGTCATAAATTCTTATTTATTAATTTCCAAAGGTTTTACCAAAACTTCTTTTTATGCTTTTATATTGTCAAATGCATGCCTATATATGTATAGTTATATAAGAAATGTTTAAAGGACTTAGGAAGGCTAACTCGCTTTAATTCCTTTTCCTTGTTTGGATGTGGCTTTAGGGTATCGGTTATCCGTCTGAAGGTCATTTAAATATTAGTTATATATCATGTGTACATATATGGTCATAAAAGTTCCATCAGCCAATTCATCACCTTTGGGGTAGCAAAGGCATCCAGATAACCTTCCAAGTAAACTATAATAGGTATAGTTTAGAAACCAACCATAACTTTCATAAAGGAGAACTTAGTTATATCTATATTCTAAACACTTGTACTTTTAGTAAAAAGAAAGGTATATAGATTTCAAAACACTAGATACATCCTCAAACGCGGATTTCACCGTTATCGAGTGGTAACCAGAGTCTCCTGGAGGGAGAGCGGGCATTGTGTGTATAGATCTATACGGGACAGACACTCCCACATGCAGACTGCTAGCAACAGTCCCGGCCGACCAAGCCAAGGGGTGACAAATGTCACATTCATTCCGACGCCAGCAGGTCGTCAAGTATTCGAGTGTCAATCAGTATGGTTGCGAGTATCTTTACATTTACCTTATAATTCATGGCTTTAAGGTAATAAGTTTCATCATGGTATTTTCTATATATAAAATTATCATTATATATATATCTTCCTAGTTATACACTAGGCCACATTTTAAACCTTTAAACCAACCCACTTAGGATTAAAGGCTCTTTTAGACTCTCCGAGGCCTATTGTTCATTTAATACTTCCTAGAGTCTGTATTTCACTCTTTTAGACTCTCCGAGGCGTATTGTTCACTTAATACTTTCTGGAGTCTGTATTTCACTCTTTTAGACTCTCCGAGGCGTATTGTTCACTTAATACCGCCTGGATTCTGTATTTCATTCTTTTGACTTTGCGAGACGTATTGCTCATTCGATACCGTCTGGAGTCCGTACGTCATTCTTTTTAACTTTTCGAGGCATCCCGCCTGGAATCTATGTTTTAATTACTTTTAACCAGCAGTGTTACTGCTGAGGAAAAAAAATATTATTTTCCCTAATTACTTTTGCTTGTGATTTCCTCACATATTCTTTAAAGTAAAAACTATATTTTGATAAAGATAGTTACCTTTGGGGGAAATTACTCTCTAAACATAAAACAATACGGTCTTGGTAGAAGACTACTTTTATTGGAAAATATAGGATTTTCTAAGAGAAATTCTAATACTCTGTAACTTCTAAACCACCATCTTTTATGAGATTATTTTGAAGAAAAACATGTATTTATATCAATGCCATTAAATACTTATGAACTCACCAGCATTAAAATGCTGATACTCGCTTTCAAAATAACTTGTATTCTCAGGTCATCAATAGACAGGTACACTCCGGGAGCTTTTGCGAAGTCAGCCTAGTACCAAGCTGCAGCTTATGTTATTTCCTATATCTACTTTGATTTTGTTGTAAAGTGTAACCTGTGTAAAATTATTACTATTAATGCAATAGTTGTTGTACTTTGATTACTATACTGCATATGTTGTGATAGTTAACATGACGTCCTCCACCTCAGAACGTTTCCGCCGTTCTGGTTTTGGGGTGTGACAAGAACAGTTGAGTCTTGGTAGAAGGCTACACTAGTAGAAAATATAGGATTTTCTAGGAAGTTTACAAACATCTACATCGAACAATTACAAACTTTTACATCAAACATTTACATTTACATTCTTCAAACTTATACAAACAAAGACACTAAAATACTTATGAATTCACCAGCTTTAAAGCTGATCTACGCTTTCAAAATAACTTGTATTCTCAGGTCGCCAGTAGATAGGTACCGATGGCCAGGTCAAGAGAAGATGGAGCATATTCAAGACTCATCTTTTATTTTGATTATACATTTTGGTGTCTTATAAACTTCAGAACACACTTGTATTAAATTTATTACTATTAATGGAATGGATGATGTTGTTTCTTGTTTACTATTATGCATTGTTATGATACTGTACCTGACGTCCTCCGCCCCGAAACGTTTCCGTCGTTCCGGTTTTGGAGTGTGACAGATTGGTATCAGAGCATTGTTTATAGTGAATCGAGTATATCAACCCATAAAAGATATACAACTATAAACACAACGGAATTAAAATATTCTGACCAAGAGTTTATACTTTTAAATAATAAAATATTTAACCTAAGTATACATACCTGCATTCATACTAAAATCAGTGTCACTAGGACAAAACAAAAGTATTACGATTGTTGAACAGCGCGAGTAGGGGGAATACAAGTTGAACTATTATAGTTATTATATCAATCACATGTGATTATTAACTATCAAACATATGGATATACAGCCTATAAATACATTGGGATAAAACACTCTGACCAAGAATTATACTTTAAAATATAACCATATTTTACAAAAGTATAAGAACATCCAGAATATAAAAACCTGAACAAAGTATCACAAGAAGAATAAGAATAAAATTCTTTGGATGTTGACCATTATCGTCAAACCTAGGCAGTTATGTAATCATAAGCTGGAATAAATGTAACCTCATCAACTACATTTATTCGAGATGCGATTAACGTGTGCTTGGGAGTGATGGTAGTGTTGCAACAAATCTGAAACTTACCAAATAGGAATGCTAGAGCCAAACATAAAGTTTAAAACACTATGGGAGTATTTTGGGATACTAAAAGACTCACAATAAACCCAGAAGCATGTTCAAAAGTTAAGAATCAAACATGTAATTAAAATACTATAGGAGTATTTTAGGAACCATAAATAACCTTGTGTGAAAAACTAAAAGAGATCCTTATTGATAGACCTATGATTACAGAGTGTATACTTCCAAGGTTATATATAGTAAAGATCTCATAGGCTAAGAATGTGTGGCTTCGCTCTACTTCCTTTTCCTTGTTTGGATGTGGATATGGAGTAGTATTACGTATTCGAAGGCCTATTAGATCTAAGTTATATATGATTTGTGTACACTATGAAATTGTAGCAGGACTCGATATGGATCACCCAGTGAAATGTTTTAATAATCTCTTAGGATTCTTTAGACATTTCCATTCTCGCACGAACCCCTTTAGAAAACCTTATCCACTTCAATAATCGGCAGAAGAGTCGATACAAACCCAGAAAAGGTTCATTGAGAAGATTTCCAATTAGGAAATAAATCAACAGGGACGAGACTAATGAAATCACCATGTGCCTACACCTTTTAGGAACATCGGTGGGAAATTCGCCTGAACTTCCAAGATTCCAGTCATCCATTATGAAGGGATGACACTCAGAGTCAGAATCAGAAGTAAGGCGGAGCAGAAATTCAATATGTCTACAAGAGCGGAGAACCCTATATAGATACCCGAAGGAAGCCAACGCCCGTTCCAGCAATGGATAAGAGGTGGACAGAGGGAGCCAATGCATGGAACCCGAGAAGTGTTTCTACCTCTTTATCGTCGCGTTAATAATCCATAAAATAATACAATTTAGTGAGTTAGTGATTACACTACTCACACTATGTGCTAAGCAATTCGTCTTTCCCGTCGCGATTAATATAAATAGATCGGATCACAAAACCTCGATTGAGAGTGTTTAGCCATAAGTTTTCATGAGCCTTTTCTTCCGTGGTCTTCGTTCCAAACTTCTCTCAAATCTTTCAAAACCGGAGAGTGAACCTCTCCAGTATAAAGATAACTTAGTAGGAACGACTCCCATTTTATGGCTTTCCGATACACTTACTCCTACCCGGTTACCCAGACTGCATCATAGGGATGTAGGTCGACGCTCAGATAACCATAAATCAAGGCGCGGGAAATTTTTTTTATGCCTATCTTAGTAAAGAAAGATATGTCTAGGGTTAACCGTCGTCTCTCATCAGCTTGTGTTCCTTTTCGTGTAGGAAAAACCATGCCTCCAAAGAAATGTAACCAACCCGCTGGTAAGACACCCATTCTCCAAATCGATGAAGCTACGTTTCAAGCTGCAGTCTCAGCAGCCGTAGCAGCTGTCATGGCTCATCTGAACGCTAACAACGCCAATGTTAGCAAGAGCCCTATCGGGAATCCCGATCAAAACAATGGATAGCAACAACCAGCACCGGTGTGTAAAGCCACCTAAGAACCCCAACCAAATCCACTGAAAAGAAAGTTTAAGAACGAGGAAGGAAGTACCTCGACTCAAGGACCTTCCAAAGGGCAACGAGCTGAGGTAGTCAATACCCCTGTCAACCCTTCCGTCTCGACTCCAAGAAGACCATACCTGGGAAACCTCCCCCGTTGCAACAAGTGTAGCTACCATCATCATGGTATCTGTTGAGAATTCCTTTGTGTTAGATGCAACAGGAAGGGGCATACCGTTCGTATCTGCAGAACCCCGGTTGAGTTCATTACATCAACCACCAATGTGGGGACCAGTCCAGTATGCCACCTATGTGATGAAATTGGGCACTTCAAAAGGGACTGCCCAACTGAAAGTAATGACAAAGGCACAGGGGGAGTCTAACCCTAATGCATAGGGGAAACATCAAGGAACCCGACAAAATTTTGGTACGTCTCTCAATCCTAAGTAGTTAACTGAGAACTTTAAATGATCAATTCTAATTGTAATTACTCCCTCGTTAAGGCGAAAGTCGCAGCACTGTTGAAAAACTCAAAAACCCATCAGGTAAAGCTATGATGGCTAGGTATATACGTTAAGGCCATTTATAATTAAGAATGATAGACCTCGAGTGAGTGATGCTGCCTTATCTCCTGTTCCTCGTTTGGTTGTGGATTTAGGGCGGAGTCGCTCAGTCAACAGTCCTTGTAATCTTAATTATACATGACTAGTGTATACTAGGCGATTATAGAAAAGCCTCGTGAGAAATCCATTCATGAAAAGTACATTATTCCAAAACATCAGGACCCCCTAGAGTTCTGCGTCAAATCTATCGGTCCAAGTATCCGTGATAGCGATACCATGGATGAAACCTGAGACGCTAAGAACTTGTGTGCCCTGTTCAGCATATGGGCCTATCGATCTTCATTCCATATCATGTCGATGTTTGTTAAATTCGACACTGCTGTCAATCATGGTTCGACTTGGTGCGACCATGTGAAAATTCCTAGTGCTGTGTAAAGAGAACTTTCACCATAGCTTGTGCGTCAAATAAAGGTTCTCTCAAACCTGATAAGAAAACCTAATATGAACCGTCAGTCGTCTCTCTCACCCAACCTTCAGAAGTACCCAGGAGAAGGATACCGCGCGCTGTTAACCAACCCCTCGTTAGACATTAATACCAGAAGCGAAAGACACCGCAGATTTTACGGAAGACAATAACCGCTCGAGGCCTACTGAATAGATCCTCCAGAAAGACCATATGCGCCACACAATCAGGTTCGTGAATCAAGAGAAAGAACTCATGGGATTAACATACTACTACTGAGTGTATGCATTAGGGTGGTATATAATTTAGATCAATAAGATTTAAGATGTGTGCTTCCTCCCTATTCCCCGTTCCTCGTTTGGTTGTGGGTCTGGGGTGGGGCCACACATCTGAACACCCCGTCAATCTCAATTATATACGACTTGCATACATGGAGTAATAGTGGTTGAGCCGAGTATGAGGTCTACCACGAACCTTATAATAAGACCCTTCATCCTATCCCATAGAAAAGGAGCTGGAGTCAAGAGAACTACTGGGGGTTGAACTTCTAAAATGACCACAAATCCGAAAATTTTCGTCATTCTGGTTTAGCCAACATAGTAGCTAACACCCTCAGTTAGGAAAGTAACCCAAGTCGTATGAGTCAAAAAGATTGACTACGACCATCCATTCACGCTTAATCCCACAAATTAAGCATCTCAGCAGGAGACCCAGAAACCTGAAAGCTGCGACAGGTTAAACTCCGAGGAGAATAGATGAAGAAATTAGAGGTTCTGTGTAGCAGAATCCATTTCTACCTGGATTAAATCTAAATAGAGAAACCCGGTAACACTGGAAGAGTAGTGGCAAGAGATACTCGCACTACTCAGACACTCCGTCCATCCAGTTACAGACGAGTAGTGCCTAGGACACACCGCCTCCTCATGCGAGAAAAGTCACTGTCGCCCTATAGACGATAGACTGCATTCTCCAAAGTTAATACTAGAATGCTAAGAACCACATGAACACCTCCGCAACCAAGAGTACTTGAATAAAGTAAAATGGTATGTTGCGTTAAACCTTATAACCCAGATCATAAAGAGATTGTAGACTAGACACCAGTCTAGGTGTTAGTCGAGAGGTTATACAAGAACACGCGTTTCCTACAAACTGGAGGGAGCCAACCCATTGGAGAATGGGGCATGTCTCAGAGATTCTTTGGACTACTGTATGTTCCAAAGAATACTATCTCAAAAGAAATAGTAGAACCACCTCCTGAAATAGTCCAGCGCTTCAGAAAATTCTAAGGACGAAGCTAGCCCTAATCAGAGACTGCTATCCATGAAACAGCAAAGCGAGTGAGAGCATGATTCTTTCTGATTAGGGATCATGCTGTGAAAGCATCTATTAGACAATCATGAAAATTTAAATTTTCTAAGCATCGTCTGGTAAAACCCTCTATCATACTGACCTTGAGTGTTTCCGTTAGAAACACCTCGAGAGTCAGAAGTGCAGGTCCATTTTTGCACTAGGTTGAGATAGATGCCCCGTAGCCAATAAATGCCATCATATAACCAATAACCCCAATGATTTAGAAAACCTTCGAAAGCTAATCAGTAGGAGATACGAATCCGAAGACGATCTGAGCCTTCTAAGAACCAAACCGGAGAATACACCCCCAGTGCGGAAGAACTTTTGGAACTTCAGAATGGCGATCACCCCAAGTGATGATCTAACCATGGAAGTACATTATGTTCTAAATACTGAAACATTCTATCTTCCCAAGAGCTTAGGACCATCCGAGATTCTTGATAAGAATTGGTCCAACCCTCTTCAGACCTCAACTACTTCCGGAATTCCATAAATTCCACCCAAATCTATCCACGTCCTAGACTTGGAAAAGTACTTGTCCGACGTGACTCTCGAAACCCCACTCGTCGAGAGCGAAATCATTGAGAGCCCAACTTCATAGAAGAACCTATAGGGATCATGGACCGAGAGGTAAAGGGAAACGAAACGTATCCGCATCCCGTTAGTGAAGGTTCGCTGGATCGCCAAGCGAAGACCTAAATTCACTTAGGAGCGAGAGGATCTGTTGAGACTAAAGTATCCTCATCTTTTGCTTCGCTCAATTGCACCTACGCGTGTGCTTGAACTCTAATTTCGGGACGAAATTCCCTCTAACGGGGGGATGATGTGACAACCCGAAATTTTCATTTGTATAAACTCCGCAATCAAGCACATCAAAAAATAGCCAAATTCATCTCAAAAATATTTTTGGCCGGTTTTAAGTCTGTTTGAGTATTTTATTTTAATTTTCTGTCAAACGAGCAAATAAATGGAAGTGTGCGTTAGGTGTGTTGTGTATCGAATAAACAATAAACACCTTGACTAGGTGTTTACGGCCAAACAAGGGGTGTTTGGGCCGTAAACTCCCTTTTTTTATGGACTCATGCATATAGCATGAGTTTACCCTCCATTTCCCATTTTTCACTTCCAACTTCAAGAACACCAAGAATTCTCTCTCAAGTATCATATCACATTTCCGTCAAATCCGCCAAAATGTAAGTGTTTTCTTCCTAGATTCGTTCATATAACACTTTATCTAGTGTCTATACTCAATTTCATCCATGGAAATCTCCTATTTTCTTAGATCTTCAAGTGTTCTTCAAAACACCAAGAACACCAAGAACAAACAGTAGTGTTCTTGGGCTCCAAACACTCTTTCGAGCTTCCTATAAGTAAGTACACTTCTCCTATCAAGTTACTCTCTTAGAATACATGTTAAACCCTTGAAGAACATCAAGATCCCCAAGAAAACATTTGTTTACGATTTGGGGAGACCTCCCAAAACCGTAAACACCTTCAAAAGGTGTTTAAGTGCCCCTAACACCTTCCAATGCTTGTATAAGTGACTGGAACCTTGCATGCATAAGATAGAAACACCAAAACACGAAAGAAATGGGCAAACATGAGTTTACGGCCATAAACCCATGTGTTTACGACCGTAAACTCCCAAGGAGTGGTCCAAGGACCGTAAACTCCAATGAAGGGTCATTTCGAGCCCTAGTCACTTCCTAAGCCCTTGATTCGAGTCTAGCTTACTTCCTTGAGTGGTATAAGACCTTAAAACACCCAATGGCACCTTTCCCATGAGTTTATGGTCGTAAACTCATGGGGGAAGTGGTCCAGAAATCGTAAACACCCATATGGGCCACCATTTGAGGAGTAAACTCCGATGTGAGGCCATACTCTCTTTATATGCAACCCTTAGCACTCCTAGCACTTGAAACAAAGTGTTTTCACGCATTAGAGTGTCTTAACTTGCAGAATTAGTTATTAATTGACTAATTAGATAGTTAAATGTATCACTACATGTTAAATAGGATCTGCGTGTGTGTTCAAGTCCTCAGTTGACATTTAGCATCCTATACCATCCGTTCATCCGAATCACCCACGTCAGGTGAGTTCATACCCCTTAATCAACCTTTTAAATGATTTTAAATGCTTTTATGGGAGGGGGGATACAAGTTGAACTAGAAGGTTATTAGATCAATCACATGTGATTAATAACTGTCTAGCAAATAGATTTCTGCATGTTAAACTGTTTTATCCAGCTAAAGGTTTTCAAATCCTGTTTTATAAACTGACATCAAGTCATAAATTCTTATTTATTAATTTCCAAAGGTTTTACCAAAACTTCTTTTTATGCTTTTATATTGTCAAATGCATGCCTAAATATGTATAGTTATATAAGAAATGTTTAAAGGACTTAAGAAGGCTAACTCGCTTTAATTCCTTTTCCTTGTTTGGATGTGGCTCTAGGGTATCGGTTATCCGTCCGAAGGTCATTTAAATATTAGTTATATATCATGTGTACATATATGGTCATAAAAGTTCCATCAGCCAATTCATTACCTTTGGGGTAGCAAAGGCATCTAGATAACCTTCCAAGTAAACTATAATAGGTATAGTTTAGAAACCAACCATAACTTTCATAAAGGAGAACTTAGTTATATCTATATTTAAACACTTGTACTTTTAGTGAAAAGAAAGGTATATAGATTTCAAAACACAAGATACATCCTCAAACGCGGATTTCACAGTTATCGAGTGGTAACCAGAGTCTCCTGGAGGGAGAGCGGGCATTGTGTGTATAGATCTATACGGGACAGACACTCCCACATCCTGACTGCTAGCTACAGTCCCGGCCGACCAAGCCAAGGGGTGACAAAAGTTACATTCATTCCGACGCCAGCAGGTCGTCAAGTATTCGATTGTCAATCAGTATGGTTACGAGTATCTTTACATTTACCTTATAATTCATGGCTTTAAGGTAATAAGTGTCATCATGGTATTTTCTATATATAAAATTATCATTATATATATATATATATATATATATATATATATATATATATATATATATATATATATATATCTTCCTAGTTATACACTAGGCCACATTTTAAACCTTTAAACCAACCCACTTAGGATTAAAGGCTCTTTTAGACTCTCCGAGGCCTATTGTTCATTTAATACTTCCTGGAGTCTGTATTTCACTCTTTTAGACTCTCCGAGGCGTATTGGTCAGTTAATACTTTCTGGAGTCTGTATTTCACTCTTTTAGACTCTCCGAGGCGTATTGTTCACTTAATACTTTCTGGAGTCTGTATTTCACTCTTTTAGACTCTCTGAGGCGTATTGTTCACTTAATACCGCCTGGATTCTGTATTTCATTCTTTTTGACTTTGCGAGATGTATTGCTCATTCGATACCGTCTGGAGTCCGTACGTCATTCTTTTTAACTTTTCGAGACATCCCGCCTGGAATCTATGTTTTAATTACTTTTGCTTGTGATTTCCTCACATATTCTTTAAAGTAAAAACAATATTTTGATAAAGATAGTTACCTTTGGGGGAAATTACTCTTTAAACATAAAACAATAGGGTCTTGGTAGAAGACTACTTTTATTGGAAAATATAGGATTTTCTAAGAGAAATTCTAATACTCTGTAACTTCTAAACCACCGTCTTTTATGAGATTATTTTGAAGAAAAACATATATTTATATCAATGCCATTAAATACTTATGAACTCACCAGCATTAAAATGCTGATACTCGCTTTCAAAATAACTTGTATTCTCAGGTCATCAATAGACAGGTACACTCCGGGAGATTTTGCGAAGTCAGCCTAGTACCAAGCTGCAGCTTATGTTATTTCCTATATCTACTTTGATTTTGTTGTAAAGTGTAACCTATGTAAAATTATTACTATTAATGCAATGGTTGTTGTACTTTGATTACTATACTGCATATGTTGTGATACTTGACATGATGTCCTCCACCCCAGAACGTTTCCGCCGTTCCGGTTTTGGGGTGTGACAAGAACAGTTGAGTCTTGGTAGAAGGCTACACTGTAGAAAATATAGGATTTTCTAGGAAGTTTACAAACATCTACATCGAACAATTACAAACTTTTACATCAAACATTTACATTTACATTCTTCAAACTTATACAAACAAAGACACTAAAATACTTATGAATTCACCAGCTTTAAAGCTGATCTACGCTTTCAAAATAACTTGTATTCTCAGGTCGCCAGTAGACAGGTACCGATGGCCAGGTCAAGAGAAGATGGAGCATATTCAAGATTCATCTTTTATTTTGATTATACATTTTGGTGTCTTATAAACTTCAGAACACACTTGTATTAAATTTATTACTATTAATGCAATGGATGATGTTGTTTCTTGTTTACTATTATGCATTGTTGTGATACTGTACCTGACGTCCTCTGCCCCCAAACGTTTCCGTCGTTCCGGTTTTGGAGTGTGACAGATCGGTATCAGAGCATTGTTTATAGTGAATCGAGTATATCAACCCATAAAAGATATACAACTATAAACACAACGGGATTAAAATACTCTGACCAAGAGTTTATACTTTTAAATAATAAAATATTTAACCTAAGTATACATACCTGCATTCATACTAAAATCAGTGTCACTAGGACAAAACAAAAGTATTACGATTGTTGAACAGCGCGAGTAGGGGGAATACAAGTTGAACTATTATAGTTATTATATCAATCACATGTGATTAATAACTATCAAACATATGGATTTTCTTACATTTCAAACTGTTGTTCCAATCAAACTGCTTCAAATCGTTTTATAAACTCTTTTACATGTTAAACACTTTCTATTCAAACTCTTTTAAACTTATATTTTGTCAAATGCATATCTATATAGATATAGTTATATAAGTAGGATTGAGAGGACTTAGGACTGATAGCTCGCCTTACTTCCTGTTCCTTGTTTGGTTGTGGACTTAGGGTACCAATTATTTGTCCGAAGGTCGTTTAAATCTTAATTATAAATTATGTATATGTGAATATATATAAAAGTTCCTTCATTCAGTTCAGTACGTTTGGATAGCAAAGGTATACAAACATGTTCATACATACAAACCACATTGCTAGTAACTATAATAGGTATAGTTTAGGAAGTTACTAATGCTATTACTAGAACAATGAAACATACAAAGAGTCTGTTCATACATGAGTCAATACATACTATTATGAGAGACAATACTCACTATAAAGAGAAACAAATAAAGAATACTATAACGAGAAACAATACTCACTATAAAGAGAAACAGATAGAGAATACTATAACGAGAAACAATACTCACTATAAAGAGAAACATATAGAGAATACTATAACGAGAAACAATACTCACTATAAAGAGAAACAGATAGAGTATACTATAATGAGAATCAATACATACTACATACTATACAAAACGAACATACTAAGATGCTATAGCATGAGAACATACTAGATCTAATTATACCAATGAATCACTAACTCATTGTTTGTAACAAAAGGTGATAGTTAAATTGGGTATACATGATCATAAAACTTTAATGTGAATTACACGGCTTGCAATTGTTTGCAGAGGTCGCGTTTGGTTCCCAAAATCTCTTGACAGTGAGGGCGTATAGTACGGGCACTAGCCTTCACATTATAACCTTACTAAAACAAACATGTTTTAAAGGTATTTAGTACATGAGTAGTTACCTAGATAGAACTACAGTACATCATTATTTTTCCCAATTCATTCACATTGTGATCTTCTCACATAAACGGTAATGAGAAACTATATTTTGGTAATGATAGTCATACTTTGGGAAAACTCATACTTTTACAAAAGAACAAACATAGAGAACAGTTGAGTCTTGGTAGAAGGCTACACTAGTAGAAAATATAGGATTTACTAGGAAGTTTACAAACATCTACATCGAACAATTACAAACTTTTACATCAAACATTTACATTTACATTCTTCAAACTTATACAAACAAAGACACTAAAATACTTATGAATTCACCAGCTTTAAAGCTGATCTACACTTTCAAAATAACTTGTATTCTCAGGTCGCCAGTAGACAGGTACCGATGGCCAAGTCAAGAGAAGATGGAGCATATTCAAGACTCATCTTTTATTTTGATTATACATTTTGGTGTCTTATAAACTTCAGAACACACTTGTATTAAATTTATTACTATTAATGCAATGGATGATGTTGTTTCTTGTTTACTATTATGCATTGTTGTGATACTGTACCTGACGTCCTCTGCCCCCAAAGGTTTCCGTCGTTCCGGTTTTGGAGTGTGACAGATTGGTATCAGAGCATTGTTTATAGTGAATCGAGTATATCAACCCATAAAAGATATACAACTATAAACACAACGGGATTAAAATACTCTGACCAAGAGTTTATACTTTTAAATAATAAAATATTTAACCTAAGTATACATACCTGCATTCATACTAAAATCAGTGTCACTAGGACAAAACAAAAGTATTACGATTGTTGAACAGCGCGAGTAGGGGGAATACAAGTTGAACTATTATAGTTATTATATCAATCACATGTGATTAATAACTATCAAACATATGGATTTTCTTACATTTCAAACTGTTTTTCCAATCAAACTGCTTCAAATCGTTTTATAAACTCTTTTACATGTTAAACAGTTTCTATTCAAACTCTTTTAAACTTATATTTTGTCAAATGCATATCTATATAGATATAGTTATACAAGTAGGATTGAAAGGACTTAGGACTGATAGCTCGCCTTACTTCCTGTTCCTTGTTTGGTTGTGGACTTAGGGTACCAATTATTTGTCCGAAGGTCGTTTAAATCTTAATTATAAATTATGTATATGTGTATAGATATAAAAGTTCCTTCATTCAGTTCAGTACCTTTGGATAGCAAAGGTATACAAACATGTTCATACATACAAACCACATTGCTAGTAACTATAATAGGTATAGTTTAGGAAGTTACTAATGCTATTACTAGAACAATGAAACATACAAAGAGTCTGTTCATACACGAGTCAATACATACTATTATGAGAGACAATACTCACTATAAAGAGAAACAAATAAAGAATACTATAACGAGAAACAATACTCACTATAAAGAGAAACAGATAGAGAATACTATAACGAGAAACAATACTCACTATAAAGAGAAACATATAGAGAATACTATAACGAGAAACAATACTCACTATAAAGAGAAACAGATAGAGTATACTATAATGAGAATCAATACATACTACATACTATACAAAACGAACATACTAAGATGCTATAGCATGAGAACATACCAGATCTAATTATACCAATGAATCACTAACTCATTGTTTGTAATAAAAGGTGATAGTTAAATTGGGTATACATGATCATAAAACTTTAATGTGAATTACACGGCTTGCAATTGTTTGCAGAGGTCGCGTTTGGTTCCCAGAATCTCTTGACAGTGAGGGCGTATAGTACGGGCACTAGCCTTCACATTATAACCTTACTAAAACAAACATGTTTTAAAGGTATTTCGTACATGAGTAGTTACCTAGATAGAACTACAGTACATCATTATTTTTCCCAATTCATTCACATTGTGATCTTCTCACATAAACGGTAATGAGAAACTATATTTTGGTAATGATAGTCATACTTTGGGAAAACTCATACTTTTACAAAAGAACAAACATAGAGAACAGTTGAGTCTTGGTAGAAGGCTACACTAGTAGAAAATATAGGATTTTCTAGGAAGTTTACAAACATCTACATCGAACAATTACAAACTTTTACATCAAACATTTACATTTACATTCTTCAAACTTATACAAACAAAGACACTAAAATACTTATGAATTCACCAGCTTTAAAGCTGATCTACGCTTTCAAAATAACTTGTATTCTCAGGTCGCCAGTAGACAGGTACCGATGGCCAGGTCAAGAGAAGATGGAGCCTATTCAAGACTCATCTTTTATTTTGATTATACATTTTGGTGTCTTATAAACATCAGAACACAGTTGTATTAAATTTATTACTATTAATGCAATGGATGATGTTGTTTCTTGTTTACTATTATGCATTGTTGTGATACTGTACCTGACGTCCTCTGCCCCCAAAGGTTTCCGTCGTTCCGGTTTTGGAGTGTGACAGATTGGTATCAGAGCATTGTTTATAGTGAATCGAGTATATCAACCCATAAAAGATATACAACTATAAACACAACGGGATTAAAATACTCTGACCAAGAGTTTATACTTTTAAATAATAAAATATTTAACCTAAGTATACATACCTGCATTCATACTAAAATCAGTGTCACTAGGACAAAACAAAAGTATTACGATTGTTGAACAGCGCGAGTAGGGGGAATACAAGTTGAACTATTATAGTTATTATATCAATCACATGTGATTAATAACTATCAAACATATGGATTTTCTTACATTTCAAACTGTTGTTCCAATCAAACTGCTTCAAATCGTTTTATAAACTCTTTTACATGTTAAACACTTTCTATTCAAACTCTTTTAAACTTATATTTTGTCAAATGCATATCTATATAGATATAGTTATATAAGTAGGATTGAAAGGACTTAGGACTGATAGCTCGCCTTACTTCCTGTTCCTTGTTTGGTTGTGGACTTAGGGTACCAATTATTTGTCCGAAGGTCGTTTAAATCTTAATTATAAATTATGTATATGTGTATAGATATAAAAGTTCCTTCATTCAGTTCAGTACCTTTGGATAGCAAAGGTATACAAACATGTTCATACATACAAACCACATTGCTAGTAACTATAATAGGTATAGTTTAGGAAGTTACTAATGCTATTACTAGAACAATGAAACATACAAAGAGTCTGTTCATACATGAGTCAATACATACTATTATGAGAGACAATACTCACTATAAAGAGAAACAAATAAAGAATACTATAACGAGAAACAATACTCACTATAAAGAGAAACAGATAGAGAATACTATAACGAGAAACAATACTCACTATAAAGAGAAACATATAGAGAATACTATAACGAGAAACAATACTCACTATAAAGAGAAACAGATAGAGTATACTATAATGAGAATCAATACATACTACATACTATACAAAACGAACATACTAAGATGCTATAGCATGAGAACATACTAGATCTAATTATACCAATGAATCACTAACTCATTGTTTGTAACAAAAGGTGATAGTTAAATTGGGTATACATGATCATAAAACTTTATTGTGAATTACACGGCTTGCAATTGTTTGCAGAGGTCGCGTTTGGTTCCCAGAATCTCTTGACAGTGAGGGCGTATTGTACGGGCACTAGCCTTCACATTATAACCTTACTAAAACAAACATGTTTTAAAGGTATTTAGTACATGAGTAGTTACCTAGATAGAACTACAGTACATCATTATTTTCCCAATTCATTCACATTGTGATCTTCTCACATAAACGGTAATGAGAAACTATATTTTGGTAATGATAGTCATACTTTGGGAAAACTCATACTTTTACAAAAGAACAAACATAGAGAACAGTTGAGTCTTGGTAGAAGGCTACACTAGTAGAAAATATAGGATTTTCTAGGAAGTTTACAAACATCTACATCGAACAATTACAAACTTTTACATCAAACATTTACATTTACATTCTTCAAACTTATACAAACAAAGACACTAAAATACTTATGAATTCACCAGCTTTAAAGCTGATCTACGTTTTCAAAATAACTTGTATTCTCAGGTCGCCAGTAGACAGGTACCGATGGCCAGGTCAGGAGAAGATGGAGCATATTCAAGACTCATCTTTTATTTTGATTATACATTTTGGTGTCTTATAAACCTCATAACACACTTGTATTAAATTTATTACTATTAATGCAATGGATGATGTTGTTGCTTGTTTACTATTATGCATTGTTGTGATACTGTACCTGACGTCCTCCGCCCCCAAACGTTTCCGTCGTTTCGGTTTTGGAGTGTGACAGATTGGTATCAGAGCATTGTTTATAGTGAATCGAGTATATCAACCCATAAAAGATATACAACTATAAACACAACGGGATTAAAATACTCTGACCAAGTGTTTATACTTTTAAATAATAAAATATTTAACCTAAGTATACATACCTGCATTCATACTAAAATCAGTGTCACTAGGACAGAACAAAAGTATTACGATTGTTGAACAACGCGAGTAGTTTTGGGGACTTATAATCAGATATGGGAGTGATATAGCTTGATCAACTATATCTTTTCGAGAAGTGATTAGCATGTGTCCAGGATTGTTTGTGATGTTGCAGCAAGTCTAAAAACTTACCAACACTACTACAATGGAAACATTAGAACAGAACGTAAACTTAAAATACTATAGGAGTATTTTGTGTTACTATAAATTACTTATGTGCAAACTAAAAAAAACATCTTTATTAGTATATGAATAGTTGCTGAGTGGATACGCTAAGGTTATATGTGACTAGGGTGTCATAGACTTAGAATTTGTGATCTTTGCTTTACTTCTTGTTCCTTGTTTGGTTGTGGTCTTAAAGTTAGGGCCACTTATTCGAAGGTCTATCCTGCCTTGGTTACATATGACTGGTATGCACTACGCAAATGTTGGAGTAGCTAGTAAGAATCATCTTATAATTATCTTATTTATTTCGTCTATTAATTATTTCTTTTACCCCTATTCTCGCGTAGATAGCATGGCTGGATTCCACCTCCCCGACGACCCTTACTTTCCCGGCCCAGAGAATGGTGGAGGGCTAAATGCAGAACCAGAAGCAGAACCTGAACTCCCCTTAGATGATGATCTGGCAGAAGACCTTCCAGAGGATCTTGATCCCGATCCAGAAGTGGAGAATCTACCCCCAGTGGCTCCAATCCCAAATCCTAACCCTCGTCTGGCCTTTCAACTCCCGACGCCTCCGTGGGTGGAAAGCTTGGAAACATGGCGCCAAGAGCAGAATTAGCCCATACCATTCAATGGAGACCAAAGCTTTTATGAGCTGAGCGAAGGAGGCTCAGCAGACAGGGTCTTGCCAATCCTGGTCCGCAGAGTTGCCCGAAATGAAATTCAGGGCAGGACAGCTCTCCATCGAATCACGGAAGTTGATGCCAATGCGAGAATGCATACCATCCGCACCATTCATCGTCAAGATGCTCGGGAGAGGTCTAGGAGAGACCACGAGGCCCTGCAGCAAGAGCTTGCTGAAACTCGAGCCAAAGTCATAGAGCTCCGAGTATGCGGGAGGGTGTACGAAAGACACCTACTTGATGTTGAGCGTCAGCTGGCTGAACTAAGGGATTATCCGAGGCATACCCGTCACCAGTAGGAGATGCTCTACCTTTATTTCTTTTGGTATAAGGGATAGCCTTCGTATCTATGCTCCATGTAGCACTTTTCCATGTAACTACTCATGTACGGTAGGTACTATTTCACTAGATCTTCATTCTGTCAAACTTTCTCCCACTTCTAAATATTGATGTAAGACCTACTCCAAGGTCAAATTTTCCCGAACTTCTTTACATCTTAAATATCAATGATATTGACAGTCGACCAATCCTTGAGACACTCCTTTACCAAATACTTTCATTCTACTATCGTTAGAATTCTATCTAAACCTCACTCTCGTCCAATTATTGAACTATGGTAATTTAGCTCAAGGATCACTTCCAATTCTTGTCAAAAGTTGGATCATGTTATCCACCAACCAATGATAGCCTAGTTCAGAGGACAATCGTCTTGTGACCATTCTATGAACTTACTTCTACTCTTCACCAGTAGTGCAAAATCGCTAACAAACTCATTTTATTAACGTATAACAGAATCATGTCGTCATCCAGAAATAGTCAGCCAAACGACGAAACCCCGATCCTGCATATAGACGCTGCTACTTTCCAAGCCGCGGTAATAGCTGTCATGACAGCTGTCGTAGCATAATTCAACGCTGGTAACGCAAGCAAAGAGGGAAACGGTGTTGTCAGTTCGAATTGTTGTAACAACCCGGGAAGTCAACAAAAGATAGTAGTCACAAAGCCCCCAAGGTCACAAATCTGAGAATAGGAAACGAAAGTGTCAAGCCAAAAATAGCGCAAGCGATTTCAAAGACTAGCCATGCAACAACAACAAATGGCGACCCCTGCCACTTCGGCACCGATCAAACGATATGAGGGAACACTCCCGAAGTGTGACAAGTGTAACTTTCATCATAACGGAGTTTTCCGTAAATTGCAATGCAACAATTGCAACAAAATGGGGCACACTGCTCGTGTCTGTAGAACGCCGACACGAACGATCTTCCTAATCACTAGCATCGGAGTCAGCCCGACTTGCTATGGTTGTGGTGAAACCGGACACTATAAAAGGAATTGTCCAAAAAGGACTAACAACGTAAGTGCTCGTGTCCACATAACTCCGACCCTACACATCACTTCCACCACCGACGCTGGTGTAAGCCAGATATGTCATACATGCGGTTAGATAGGACATCTCAAGAAGGATTTTCCAATAACAAAGAACTCTGGCGCAGACGGGAAGATAATAAGGATCACCGCCGCAGGAGAGACTACTCCGGACCCACGTTGAAATACTAGTACGTTCCGTAGCGATAAAGTTTGACTGATAAACTGTTAAAAACTAGTGCAACTTGAGTCATATCATTCTGCGAGTTCCCATCAGTTCAAGGGACTCTCGTGCTGCTTGTACTTGCTTTTTGCAGTATACCTTGTTCGCAGCAGTAGTTTCATAGGTAAAAATAAAGTACTAAAACTCTGACATAAGTTGCACCGTTGTGTCTTTGTAACACCTTTTTGAGCTAGTCTAACGCCAGTTATTCCGAGTAGTTTGACATTATCATTTGACTGGAGTCAATTTGATCCCCACAGTGCCAGTTTCGTGTGAAAAATTCTTTTCTCCGTAATCGAATTTCTAGCGAAGCCCTCGTTCCAAAACTCCGAGGTACTCATGCGTAAAGTGCCTTATGTTTCGTATCCTTCCCGAAGTAACCTCAGCAAACCTCCCCGAAATACCACCCGTACAGTACGTCAAGTTCAATCCGAAGACCCATACGGTTAATCTATCCCTGAGGAATATATACGCAAGGGTGGTACATAATCAAGGTTCTACAGGCTTAGAATTGATTATTCCGCTTTAACTTCTTTTCCTTGTTTGGATGTGAGCTTAGAGAAGAATCATTTATTCAACTGCCTTTTCAATCTTAATTATATACGACTCGTATAGGTGAGGCTGTGATTGATGAACCAAATATGAGTTCTAATATGAACTTCAGGACGGAGACTACTCAAGACTACGAGTGATCGTGCTGCCATACGAATAAACATAGAAGCCAAACAAATGCCCTTCCCGCCGATCGGGACAAGAGATGCAGATGGAACAAAAGTACCTATCCTTTTCCTTAATTAATGAGTAATTATACTTTCTTTTAGATCTTCACGACATCTAATCCACCATAAGGTTTTGACATCATCTTTCCAGAAGAACTACCAGGATTACCACCACAGCGTTAAGTCGAGTTTAGAATTGACTTAGTTCCAGGGGCTACCCCTGTAGCCAAATCGCCCTAGCATCTAGCACCAGCTGAGATGCAGGAGCTATCCGGTCAACTTAACGAACTTCTCAGGAAAAGATTCATTAGTCCAAGCTTCTCACCATGGGGAGCACCAGTCTATTCGTAAAGAAGAAAGACAGATTGTTTCGTATGTGCATCGACTACTGAGAGCTGAATAAACTTACCGTCAAGAATCGTTATCCTCTACCCCGTATTGACGACTTATTTGATCAACTTCAAGGAGCGAATTATTTCTCGAAGATAGATCTAAGATCCGGGTATCACCAGTTACGAGTGCTAGAGGAAAATATCCCCAAGACAGCCTTCCGAACTCGTTATGGACACTACGAGTTTGTAGTGATGCCCTTCGGATTAATCAAAGCACCAGCTGTATTCATGGATCAAATGAATAGGGTGTGCCGTCCTTACGTGGATCAGTTCGTCATTGTATTCATGGATGACATACTTATCTACTCTCGTAGTAAGGAGGAGCATACTCAACATCTACGAAGAGTCTTAGAAACATTATGATTGAAGAAGCTCTATGTGAAGTTCTCTAAGTGCGAGATTTGCATTCGAAGAATCGAATTCTTGGGCCACGTAGTTAGTGAAAAGGGAATTCACGTGGATCCCTCCAAAATCAAGGCCATTGAGAACTGGTTAGCTTAGAAGACACCTACAGAAATGCGTCGATTTCTAGGTCTCACTGGCTACTATCACAGGATCATACAAAACTCCTGTAACAACGCGAAGCTGCTTACTATACCGACCGAGAAAGGAGGGGCCTTTGACCAGGAAGAGTTATCGTCCCAGTAAATCTAAAAAAAGGAAGCAAAGTCGTATCCTGATAGTTAAAGGTTCGCTGGAACGCCAAACGAGGACCTGAATTCACTTGGGAGCGCGAGGATCAAATGAAACTGAAATATCCTCATCTTTTCGTTTAGTTATTTGTAATAGCTTACTTGTTAAACTCCAATTTCGGGACGAAATTCTCTCTAATGGGGGGATGATGTGACAACCCGAAATTTCTATCTTGTATAACTCTTAAACTCAATCAAAGTCTTTCTCATTTCTGCTATCTTCTAGCACTATTTTGAGTTTGTTTGAGCATTTTGAGCCTAAATACACCAAAGGAATGAGTGAAAGGATGTGTCAATTGAAGTTGTGACCTAACAAACAAGCTCTAACCTTCATCATGTGGAGTTTACGGCCACACCATGTGAGTTTACGGCCGTAAACACATGGTGGCCGTAAACTCATGTTAGATACATGATATTCCATCATTTCTTCCTCATTCTTCATCTTTTGAAGGCTAGAATTCGATTTTCTCTTAACTATCGTCAATAACTTTCATCTAAATCTTCAATCTAGTAAGTAATCTTTCCATTTTCAACTTGATATCCTTCCATATCTAGTGAATATACATGATTTCATCCATGAAATCTTTTCTTTTGGTTAGATCTTCAAGTGTTCTTCATTTCACCAAGAACACTAGTATTTTTGGACCTGAATCACCCTATCAAGCTTCTTTATCGTAAGTACACTACCCTTAGCTTGTTATATACTTATATTACATGATAAACACTTTGAAAACACCAAGAATTCATGAACAAAAGGGTGTTTACGGCCAAGGCAATATCCTTTGGCCGTAAACCGTAATTAGTGGTGCAATGGTGCCACTACTCCTTCCTAAGCCTTGGACTTGAGTCTAGAACACTTCAAGGAAGACCATAGGAACTTAACACACAAAATGGTACAAGATACCATGAGTTTACGGCCGTAAACTCATTGGGCCGTAAACCCATGGGCCGTAACCTCATGGGGGTATTACCATTTGGGTCGTAAACTCCTATGTGAGGCCCTACACCCCTTAGATGCAACCCTTTCTACTTCTAGCACTTGAATCAAAGTGTTTTCCATGTCCTAGGGTGTCTTTACTTGCATAATTCGTTGTTTGAACACTAATTGTGTTCATATATGTGTAATTATATGATAAATAGGATCCGTGTGTGTGCTCAGGTCTTCACTTGACACCTAGCATCCTTTATCGATCTTACATTCGAATTACTCACTGCAGGTGAGTTCATACCCCTTAACTTATCTTTTAAATGATTTAAATTCTTTTATAGGGGGGAATACAAGTTGAACTATTATAGTTATTATATCAATCACATGTGATTAATAACTATCAAACATATGGATTTTCTTACATTTCAAACTGTTGTACCAATCAAACTGCTTCTAATCGTTTTATAAACTCTTTTACATGTTAAACACTTTCTATTCAAACTATTTTAAACTAATATTTTGTCAAATGCATATCTATATAGATATAGTTATATAAGTAGGATTGAAAGGACTTAGGACTGATAGCTCGCCTTACTTCCTGTTCCTTGTTTGGTTGTGGACTTAGGGTACCGGTTATTTGTCCGAAGGTCGTTTGAATCTTAATTATATATTATGTATATGTGTATAGATATAAAAGTTTCTTCATTCAGTTCAGTACCTTTGGGTAGCAAAGGTATACAAACATGTTCATACATACAAACAACATTGCTAGTAAACTATAATAGGTATAGTTTAAGAAGTTACTAATGCTATTACTAGAACAATGAAACATACAAAGAGTCAGTTCATACAAGAGTCAATACATACTATTATGAGAGACAATACTCACTATAAAGAGAAATAGATAGAGAATACTATAACGAGAAACAATACTCACTATAAATAGAAACAGATAGAGAATAGTATAACGAGAAACAATACTCAATATAAAGAGAAACAGAAAGAGAATACTATAACGAGAAACAATACTCACTATAAAGAGAAACATATAGAGAATACTATAACGAGAAACAATACTAACTATAAAGAGAAACAGATAGAGTATACTATAATGAGAATCAATACATACTACATACTATACAGAACGAACATACTAAGATGCTATAGCATGAGAACATACTAGATCTAATTATATCAATGAATCACTAACTCATTGTTTGTAACAAAAGGTGATAGTTAAATTGGGTATACATGATCATAAAACTTCAATGTGAATTACACGGCTTGCAATTGTTTGCAGAGGTCATGTTTGGTTCCCAAAATCTCTTGACAGGGAGAGCGTATAGTACGGGCACTAGCCTTCACATTATAACCTTACTAAAACAAACATGTTTTAAAGGTAGTTAGTACATGAGTAGTTACCTAGATAGAACTACAGTACATCATTATTTTTCCCAATTCATTCACATTTTGATCTTCTCACATAAACGGTAATGAGAAACTATATTTTGGTAATGATAGTCATACTTTGGGAAAACTCATACTTTTACAAAAGAACAAACATAGAGAACAGTTGAGTCTTGGTAGAAGGCTACACTAGTAGAAAATATAGAATTTTCTAGGAGGTTTACAAACATCTACATCGAACAATTACAAAATTTTACCTCAAAAATTTACATTTACATTCTTCAAACTTATACAAACAAAGTCACTAAAATACTTATGAACTCACCAACTTTAAAGCTGATCTACGCTTTTAAAATAACTTGTATTCTCAGGTCGCCAGTAGACAGGTACCGATGGCCAGGTCAAGAGAAGATGGAGCACATTCAAGACTCATCTTTTATTTTGATTATACATTTTGGTGTCTTATAAACTTCAGAACACACTTGTATTAAAATTATTACCATTAATGCAATGGATGATGTTGTCGCTTCTTTACTATTATACATTGTTGTGATACTGTACCTGACGTCCTTCGCACCCGAACGTTTCCGTCGTTCCGGTTTTGGGGTTTGACAGATGGCTCGGGAACGGGGACTTCTATACCATGGCGGACTTCGTGGTCGATGAGTCGCTGAGCCAGGCGTTTAGCACTATCGAATGTGGTTGGGTTAGAAGATAGCACATCTTCTTGGATCGGGGCATATAGACCCCAGATGTATCTTTCTATCTTCTTGCTCTCCGGGGTAACCATCCCGGGGCATAGTGTCGCTAGATCGCTGAACCGGTCAGTGTAGGATACTATGTCTAAGCCGACCATAGTGAGCACCCATAGTTCTTGTTCCAACTTTTGAACTTCGCCCAACGGGTCGTATTCTTCCTGCATGAACTCTTTTAGGTTTTCCTAACCTATTGAGTTAGCCAATGATAGGGTCAGTGACTTAACATGGCTGTTCCACCATGTCAGGGCTCTATCAAAGAATGTGCAGGCAACAAACTTCACTTTGCTCCCTTCAGGGCACGAACAGATCTCGAAGACCGAATCTGTTTTCTTGAACCAATGCATCAGAGCGATGACTCTATCATTTCCATCGAAGGAATTAGGTTTGCAGTTCCTGAAGTCTTTATACGAACACTCCCTTGGGTATCCATGAGTAACTCCGGGGTTGGTTAGGTCGGTACCACTACCAGATCCGAGGGTACCACCTTCGCCGAAATGAGCTACAGCAGTTGCCACTGCGGCGGATATCGTCGCTTGTAGAGCAGCAGGATTGAATTGTGTTGGTGGAGTTGGAGTTATCGGAGTAGCGCGTCTGTTTGATCTGTGAGGAGGCATCTTTAGTAAAAGAATACAAAGATGATATGGAATAAGTCTAGAGCAATGGACATAAGCCGAAAGCTGAAGAAATAAGGTTATCCTAGTTCTGAGTGTATCGGGTCCTGACTTCCACAGGGTTCTGGAAATAATTCATAAAAGAGTCTATACCAAATAAACTTTATGAATTTGGAATGGCTATCCTCGAATGAATAACTGTTACCTGAATAACTGTTACCAGCTGCATGTAAGAAAATAATCCTAACACATAATGTGAGCAGTGTTTCCACTAACTCATTAACTTAAACAAGATTATTATTTGATAGTATTCCGCATAAGACGTTTTGGTTACTTCGGTTGATCCTTCTTTGAAACCTTCTCATGAACTTGCTCTTGTTTCCTCCTAACTCTTCTGTTGTCTACTATGAGGAAGTGGTTACATCTACCTGGGTTTGTCGTGCGAGAATGAAAGTGTCTAAAGAATCTATGAGATTAAGTGAAACATTTTAGGGTGATCCTTACAGAGTCCTCCTATAATTGCACAATGTATACAAGTTGTATATAATTCAAGATTAAATAGTCCTTCGAATAAGTGATCCTACTCGAAAACCACAACCAAACAAGGAACAGGTAGTGAAGCGTAGATCACAAATTCTAAGTCTATAAAATCTCAATTATATATAACCTTGGGAGTATACATTGCAAGATTATAGACCTATCCGTAAGGGTCTTTTAAGTTATCACATAAGTTATTTATATAGTGCCTAAAATACTCCTATAGTATTTTAATGTAATGAACTTGGTATGTTTTAAACTTGTTATCGTGTTATAGTATCATAGAATACTCCTATAGTATTCTAACTCTATATAGTTGATCTAGTATTCTCTTGACTAGTATTTGGTAATTTTTAAGACTGTTGCAACATCACATCACTCCCAAACACATGTCGGTCACATCTCGGATGAATATAGTTGATCAAGCTATATTGATCCTAGATATGATTACATAACTGTTCAGGATTGACCATAGTGTTCAAACTTTAACTTCTTCTGCTCTGTTCTTCTTGTGATACTTGTTCTAGTATGTATATATGTATAAGCAAGTATGTATACTTTTATAAGGTATACTAATATATTTAAAATATATTATTATCTAGAGCACTTCGGTCCCATTGTATTTATAGTTGTATATCTTTTATCGGTTGATATACTTAGTTCACTATAAACAATGTTCTGATACCAATCTATCACACCCCAAAACCGGAACGACGGAAACGTTCAGGGGTGGAGGACGTCATGTTTAGTATCACAAGACATGCATCATAGTAAGCAATGTAATAAACAACCATTTCATTAGAAAGAAAGTGTTTACAAAGTATGTGATCCACATAATATAGAATACATAGAAAATAACAAAAAGACATGAAGTTATACTGCTCCATCTTCTGAATCCCAGTGCGCGAATCTGTCTACTGGTCTCCTGAGAATACAAGTTATTTTGAAAGCGTAGATCAGCATTTAAGCTAGTGAGTTCATAAGATTTAAGTGATGTAGTAAGTAGTAAGAAAGTTGTAGTAAGTTCTGTTTAGAAAAGATAAGTAAAAATTACTCTACAGTCCTTTCTATGAGTACTAAATGGATACAAGTTATATAAAACCCAGAGTAAATAAACAATCGGTTGTGTGTATCTGCCCTAAGCCCACAACCAAACAAGGAACAGGAAATGAGGCGGGAGACACACATCTCATTGTTTGTTAGATCATCGTTGTATATAACCCTGGCGTATTCACTTGGTACTCACGTAGTTAACTGTAATAGTTCCTTTATATATGTTGAAAGATCCTTTAAGAAAACCCTTATTTCTTATGGTAGAAATGGTAACCGCAGTAGTTCCTTCTATGATCACTTAGTTGATACTAGATATATATAATCTAATATCGAATAGATAGTTAATTGTGTGAATCTTCCCTAAGCCCACAACCAAACAAGGAACAGGAAATGAGGCGGAAAGCACACATCCAACTACCTACCGTATATTAATTATATATAACTCTGATGTATAAACTAAGGTATAATAGAATTAACCACCCAAGGTCTTTTAAGTTATGCTGGTTTAATAAAATGGATTAAACCATTTACTGGTAGTTTCTAGTTTTGAATACCAAAAGTTCTTTGTTTGAAAAGTATGATTTGTACTAGAAAACGGTGCATTGAATTAGTGTCCTATGAACTGGCCCATACCTGGTACCCCTTATGATTACTTGGTGTATACGGAAACATATATATATATATATATATATATATATATATATATATATATATATATATATATATATATATATATATATATATAAGATCGGATAGATAGTAGGTTGGGTGAATCTGCTCTAAGCCCACAACCAAACAAGGAACATGAAATGAAGCGGAAAGCACACATCCTACTACCTGTCGGATCCGATTAATATATATCCCTGAATGCATACATTAAGGAATAATAAAGTTAGCATTATAGGCCCCCTTCTGCTGAATGTACTAGACCCGACTGATCTATGTGTCTGTTGCAAAAACGTAAGTTTTCCCTAGTTTATATAACTATCTTGAGTCAAAAATAGTTTGTAATAACTTTCAAGTGGAACTGTCACAAAATGAAAGTAATAGGAAAATGTGATATTATTGTTACCATGCTTGATTTGACTAGTATAACACGACGTGTCACACCCCGGAACCGAAGGCGGAAACGCTCCGGGGCGGAGGACGTCATGTGTAGTATCACAACAATCGTATCATAGTAATCAAAGTAAACACAACCATTACATTGATTTAGAAATATTTACATCCATTTGAAAACATATGTTGTACATATCATTATATTCGAAAGAAACAAAAGATAAAGATTGGACTTCAAGATGCTCCGTCTTCTCCAAAAATGAGAGAAGGTACCTGTCTATGGATGTCCTGAGAATACAAGCGGTTTTGAAAACGGGTCAGGATAAAGCTGGTGAGTTCATAAGCATGTTTTTGTATTGGAAACTAGTCACTGAATTTGTACAAATTATTTCTTTGTACTGTAGTAAATATCGTTCGGTATCGAAAACGTTCGTTATTGACTTTAGGAATAGATATGCATGCTTTCCAAGAAAATCCCATATTTTCTAAAACGCTGGTTGCCACCAGTAGATAAATAGTTTTATTATTCAAATAAAACCAAGAATTTGATTCGCTGGAATACCCTCCAGTAAGTAGATACATAGTTTTATGAAAATAAAACCATTGATTTTGTTCGCTCGACTCCCCTCCAGTAAGTAGCTGGATAGTTTTAATAATTAATCAAAACTATTGAAGAAGATATTTTGTAAACAAAGATTAGCTTTACGTATTGTGATTCGGATAACCATACTAATTTGACCCGAGACCTTCTTGACGTTTCTTCAGACGTCGTACCATTACAAAATTTGTCACCTCGGACGTGCCCGTACCACTGTAGCTAACAGTGCTGGTGTGGGATTGTCAGTCCCGAATAGATCTATTCACAAATTTCACGCTCTCCCTCCAGGAGACTCTGTTTATACTTCCGGAAAGGATTTATTGGTACCCCGAAGGGCAAAACGAAGATTAATCTCACAATCCTGTATTAACTAGTTTACGAGTAGTTTTTGAGTTCAAAATCGTTAGAAGACAAGGTGGAGTATAATAATTATATAAAATAATTATCTAGTAAGATACTCTCGTTATTCGTACGGATAAACTAAATCAATCATAGTTTATATATTTGACTTGCATGGCGTTTGATTCTGAAAAACCGGAAATGAGATCTCCAAACTATACCTATTATAGTTTGAGTGATAGATTAGGTTTATGAACTTTTCGGAAAAACTATACAATTATGTTTAGAAAAATGTCCCTTATGCTCCGCATAATACAAAAGGGATAAAGTATCTAAATATTTAACGTAAAACCATTGTAATTGTATCAGTTTTTATGTTATGAAAACCTTTATATTTGGCTTGTATTCCCCCCCTGAAAAACGTTATAAAAACTTATAAAAGCGTAGGGGCATGAACTCACAGTTTGATGTAGGATTCGGATGTACGAACGGTTTCGAGCACTGGGTGTCAACTGAGATTTCGCACTCGAGTGGATCCTAGTAACATATAATAACACATATATGATTACTCTTAGGGTACATAGCCACTATTAGACACACGGACACATCACATGAAAACGCTTAGAATTAGGTGTTACAAACACCTATTGATGTCCCCAATGAGTGTAGGGCCTTAGATTTCAGTGTAAGGTCACCAAATTTGACTTTTATGTGTGTGCGGCCAGGATGTGCGGCCAGGCTATGTGTGTGGTTGCACACAGGAGTGTGCGGCCGTACAGAGGGTGTGTGCAGCCGTACACAGGAGTGTGTGACCGTACACTCCTCATTTGTGTCCGAAATGTCGATTTTGAGGTGTTTTCGAGTTGTTCTTGTGCTGGTACCAAGTCCTCTTAGTAAATGAGGGCCAAAACTCTTCACTTTGGAGAGTTTAGTGTGTGTGCGGCCACCTTATGAAGGTGTGCGGCCGTACACCTTCAAAGGATGAAGAACACGAAGAACACTATGAGTTTTAGGCTTAGATTCAGGTGTCTTACCAAGATAAACCAGCTGAATGATGAAGTGGTTCACGTTTTTAAGGTCTTTAGAGTGTTCTTGGATGAAGTTTTTAGAGAGAGAAAGTAGTGAGAGAAAGCCAAAGGGAAGGAATAAGTGAAGAAGTCACCTTATATATATATATATATATATATATATATATATATATATATATATATAAGTGAGTGTGCGGCTGGAGGATGGGTGTGCGGCCGCACACCCATGTGTGCGGCCGTATACGCCTCTCATGAGGGTGTATGGCCCGATTTTGTTTCTAAACGGCATGTTGACTCATTCCTTATCTCATTCCCAACTGTACTCAAGCTTAGAACGCTTAAATGGATCCTTAAATGACGTTAAAAGGTAACGAAAATCGAGTTTAATATTGATATAGTGATCGATTGTACAGGACAAAAGTTTCGGGTTGTCACATCATCCCCCCGTTAGAGGGAATTTCGTCCCGAAATTCGAATATAGAATACAAATCACGAATTAGGGAAAGAGATGCGGATATTTCTGTTTCATCTGATCTTCGCGCTCCCAAGTGAATTCAGGTCCCCGCTTGGCATTCCAGCGAACCTTCACTATCGGGATGCGACTTTGTTTTGTTCGTTTGACCTCCCTATCCATGATTTCGATTGGTTCTTCCAGAAAGTTTAGATTCTAGTTGATTTCAATCTCATCGAGAGGGATAGCAAGAGTCTCATCGGATAAACACTTTTTAAGGTTCGAGACGTGGAAGACGAGATGAATGTTACTAAGCTCTTGTGGTAACCGGAGTTTGTAGGCTACGGGACCAATCCTGGCGAGGATCTCGAACGGTCCTATGTATCTTGGATTCAGCTTTCCACGCTTTCCGAAGCGTATCAAGCCTTTCCAGGGCGAGACTTTCAACAGGACACGGTCTCCAACCTGGAATTCCAAGGGTTTTCGTCGTACATCGGCGTAGCACTTTTGTCTATCTCGAGAGGCCTTAAGTCGTCCTCGGGTTTGTACGATCTTTTCGGTGGTTTCGCGGATGATTTCTGGACCAGTGAGAGTGCTATCTGGGACTTGCCCCTTGGCTAGCTGCGTATCGCCCACCTCAGCCCAGCACAGAGGGGATCTGCACTTGCGACCATAGAGGGCTTCGAAAGGCGCAACCTTAATACTGGTGTGATAGCTATTGTTGTAGGAGAACTCGACCAAGGGCAAATGGGTGTCCCACGACTTTCCGAAATTGATAACACACGCTCTCAACATGTCCTCTAGGGTTTGGATGGGTCTCTCACTTTGTCCATCTGTTTGAGGATGGTAAGCTGTGCTCATATCCAACTTAGTTCCAAGAGCCTTCTGCAGTGACTGCCAGAATCTTGAAGTGAACCTGCTATCTCGATCAGAGATAATGGACACAGGTACACCGTGCAGTCGGACTATCTCTTGGATGTAGATTCGTGTAAGCCTCTCCATTTTGAAGGTTTCTTTGATCGGTAGGAAGAGAGCGGATTTAGTCAGCCGGTCGACTATTACCTAGATGGCATCGTACTCACTCGGAGATTTGGGTAATTTGGTGATGAAATCCATGGAAATCCTCTCCCACTTCCATTCGGGAATTTCCTGTTGTTGGAGTAGGCCCGAGGGTTTCTGATATTCGACCTTCACCTTGGCGCAAGTCAGACACTTGCCCACGAAGGTAGCGATCTCTGCTTTCATGTTTGGCCACCAATATAGCTTTTTGAGATCGAGGTACATCTTATCCGAACCTGGATGAATAGAGTATTTGGTCTTGTGGGCCACATTCATGACAACCTCTCTGTAGCCACCGAAATTTGGGGTCCAGATCCGGTCCATGAAATAATAGGCTCCGTCTCCCTTGATCTCTAGGTTCTTTTCCATTCCTCTCAAGGCTTTTTTCGGCATGCTCTCTGGTTTTAAGGCTTCCAGCTGAGCCTCTTTGATTTGCGTGGGTAAATGGGAACGGATAGTCATGGTCAGTGCCTTTACTCTACAACTGGAGTACTCTTTTCGGCTAAGGGCATCTGCCACCACGTTGGCCTTGCCGGGATGGTAGCGGATTTCGCACTCATAATCGCTGAGTAGCTCGACCCATCGTCGCTGCCTCATGTTTAGCTCCTTCTGGTCGAAGATATGTTGCAAACTTTTATGGTCAGTGAAGATAGTGCACTTGGTCCCATAGAGATAATGTCTCCATATCTTCAATGCGAAGACCACTGCTCCTAATTCCAGGTCGTGCGTCGTGTAGTTGACTTCGTGTGCTTTCAGCTGTCTTGAGGCATAAGCAATGACCTTTCCCCGTTGCATGAGCACACAGCCTAGGACCTGATTAGATGCATCACAGTAGACAACAAAGTCGTCCGTCCCTTCGGGCAGAGACAAGATAGGTACGCTGCATAGGGCCCGCTTCAACGTTTGGAATGCAGTGTCTTGTTTTTCACTCCAACAAAAGGGCACGCCTTTCTGAGTCAGAGTGGTTAAGGGTTTGGCGATTCGGGAGAAATTATGGATAAATCTGCGATAGTAGCCAGCGAGACCCAAGAATTGGCGAATTTCTGTGGGTGTCTTCGGTGCTGACCAGTTCTCTATCGCTTTGATTTTGGAAGGGTCCACGTGTATGCCTTCTTCGCTTACCACGTGACTTAGGAAGGTTACTTTACAAATCCAGAATTCGCACTTGGAGAACTTTGTGTAAAGCTTCTCCGTTCTCAGAGTTTCCGACACCAATCTCAAGTGCTTTTTGTGATCTTCCTCACTTCTAGAATAGACAAGTATATCGTTGATGAATACGATGACGAACTTGTCCAGGAAAGGACGACACACCCGGTTCATCAGGTCCATGAACACTGTCGGTGCGTTGGTTAGACCGAAGGGAATTACTACAAACTCGTAGTGACCATATCGAGTCTGAAAGGCTGTTTTAGGAACATCACCCTCATGGAATCGTAGCTGATGGTACCCTGATTTTAAGTCTATTTTCGAGAAATAGCTGGCTCCTTGGAGTTGGTCAAAGAGATCATCGATTCGAGGAAGAGGGTAACAGTTTTTGATAGTGAGTTTGTTCAGCTCTCGGTAATCGATACACATTCGAAAGGATCCATCCTTCTTTTTCACAAATAAGATTGGGGCTCTGAGGAACTCGGCTTGATGAATCCTTTGTTGAGCAGCTCACTGAGCTGACTAGATAGCTCCTGCATTTCTGCTAGTGCTAGGCGATACGGGGATTTGGCTACGGGAGTAGCTCCGGGGACTAAGTCGATACGAAACTCGACTTGACGCTCAGGAGGGATTCCCGGGAGCTCCTCGGGGAAGACATCAGGAAAGTTGCAGACTTCGGGGATGCTCTCGAGGTCTTTAACTTCCTACTCCTCGTTAATGACGTGGGCTAGGAATGCATAACACTCCTTCCGCAGAAGTTTCTGAGTTTTGATGCAAGAGATGATACGGAGATTTGAACTAAGTTTATCGCCGTAGATTATGAGAGTTTCACCAGAGGGAAGATTGAGACGGATGGCTTTTTCATAACAAAGAATATCACCACGATTGGGGCTCAACCAATCCATGCCGATGATGACATCAAAGCTTTTTATGGATACTGGCATAAGATCGATGGGAAACGAATGATCGTTCAGGGTAAGAGTACAACCGCAGATTATTTCATTAGCACTCTCCTTCTCACCGTTAGCCATTTCGACGGTAAATGTTTCGGTTAAGGGTTGAGGTTTATGTTTTAGAAATTGCTTGAATGCATGACTAACAAAACTTCTTTCAGCTCCCGAATCGAAAAGAATGCATGCATAAGAGTTATCGAGGAGGAACGTACCCGTCACAATGGTAGCGTCAGCCACAGCCTCCTCTTGCCCCCTGGATAGTACTCTTCCGGTGTTGCCCGTCGTTGCCGCCTTGGGGCAGTTTATCTTGAAATGCCCGACTTCCCCACAGCCGTAGCAGGCTTGACCAACACCTGCTCCAGAGGCCTGATCGGTTGGTTGGGCTGGGTTCCTACAGCCCCGAGCCAGGTGGCCCTTTTTACCACAGTTGTTGCAGACCATCTCATGACATGGACCAGGGATGCGGTGATGATAGCTGCACTTATTGCACCAAGGGAGGGTTCCAGTATACCTACTGGTAGGTGCTTGAGTTGCAGGAGTAGCGACAGGGGTAGTAGTAGCGTGAACTGCTACCGTATGTTGCTTCTTTGAGGGCTCCTGCGAAGACTGGCCCTTTTTCTGTTTCCAAAATTTCCTTTTCTCACCACTCCCTTTAGCCGGTTCAGGAGTGGCTATCACTTCATCGAGATCGTCCCCATGATCGATCAGAGTCTGTGCCAGGCACTTGGCGCTATCGAATGTAGTTGGCCGAGCGGCCAAGACGTTTCCTTTGGTCCGCTGGGTCAGCCCCCAGATGTATCTTTCAACCTTTTTGCTTTCCGGAGCGACCATCCCCGGACAAAGAAGGGCTAGGTCTTCGAACCTAGATGTGTAAGCAGCAATGTCGGAACCCTTCATCTTTAGGGTCCAGAGTTCGTGCTCCAGTTTCTGCATTTCGCCCCGCGGGCAGTACTCAGCTAGCATGAGCTCCTTCAAGCTCTCCCAACCCATAGCATTTGCTATTGGCAGGGTTAGGGACTTGATCCGACCATTCCACTAGGTCAATGCCTTGTTGGTGAAAGTGCAAGTGGCGAATTTCACGTTGTCGGCTTCAGAACAAGAGCAGATTTCGAAGATAGACTTGATCTTTTCGAACCATCGAGTTAGGGCAATAACACCTCTAGTGCCATCGAAGGAGGTAGGTTTCTCGTTCATGAAGTCCTTATAGGAGCACTCCTTCTGGTGCCCTTGACTCCTCTCAGGATGAGTACCACTTCCCTGCCCTCCAGATCCGCTAGAATTTATCTGTGACATCGCGGCAGCCACCACAGCCGTAACAGCCGCCTGAAACATAGCGGGGTCGAATTGAGGTGGTGGAGGAGCTGGATCCGTTGGAGGATCGCAGTTCTTTTTGTTGGGTCTTTTCTTTGGAGGCATCTTGTTCTAAAATAAACAAGAAGAAGAGGGTGGTAAGTACTCTGAATCGCATCGAGAGATATGAAGCAAATAAATCTCACTATGATAGCTAGAGTGTTCTACTAAGCGATAAGAAGGAAAGACTACCAATATAAATAAATTATCGCTAAAAGGAATGAGTAGCAACACTTGGAGGTGAATTTATGTGATGAATTTGACTCTGATAAAATACTCCTATAGTATTTTAAGTTTGATTGTTTCGTTCTTTCGATGTATTAGAGTATGGATACTTGGTAAGTTTTAGGCCTGTTGTAACACCACAATCACTCCCAAGCACATGTTTGTCATGTCTCGAATGAATATAGTTGATCAGGCTATATTGACCCTAGACATGATTACATAACTGCCCAGGTTTAACCGCAGTGTTCAACACTCAAATACTTTTGTTTTGTTCTATTCATGAGACTATTTCTGGTACGTAGGCATACTTGTATACTTTTGTAAAATATTTATATTTTGGAAAGTATACTTTTAGTTCAGAGCACTTTAGCCCCTAGTGTTTATAGTTGTATACCGTGTAAGGTTCGGTATACTTAGTTCACTATAAACAATAGCTCTGATACCAATCTGTCACACCCCGGAACCGAAGGCGGAAACGCTCCGGGGCGGAGGACGTCATGTGTTGTATCACAACAATCGTATCATAGTAATCAAAGTAAACACAACCATTACATTGATTTAGAAATATTTACATCCGTTTGAAAACATATGTTGTACATATCATTATATTCGAAAGAAACAAAAGATAAAGACCGGACTTAAAGATGCTCCGTCTTCTCCAAAAATGAGCGGAGGTACCTGTCTATCGATGTCCTGAGAATACAAGCGGTTTTGAAAACGGGTCAGCATAAAGCTGGTGAGTTCATAAGCATATTTTTGTATTGGAAACTAGTCACTGAATTTGTACAAATTATTTCTTTGTACTATAGTAAATATCGTTCGGTATCGAAAACGTTCGTTATTGACTTTAGGAATAGATATGCATGCTTTCCAAGAAAATCCCATATTTTCTAACATGTTCGTTGAAAAGAGTAAGTTTCATTCGAAAACGCTGGTTGCCACCAGTAGATAAATAGGTTTACTATTCAAATAAAACCAAGAATTTGATTCGCTGGAATACCCTCAAGTAAGTAGATACGTAGTTTTATGAAAATAAAACCATTGATTTTGTTCGCTGGACTCCCCTCCAGTAAGTAGCTGGATAGTTTTAATAATTAATCAAAACTATTGAAGAAGATATTTTGTAAAAAAATATTAGTTTTACATATTGTGAGTCGGATAACCATAATAATTTGACCCGAGACCTTCTTGACGTTTCTTCAGACGTCGTACGACTACTAAATTTGTCACCTCGGACGTGCCCGTCCCACTGTAGCTAACAGTGCTGGTGTGGGATTGTCAGTCCCGAATAGATCTATTCACAAATTTCACGCTCTACCTCCAGGAGACTCTGGTTATACTTCCGAAAAGGATTTATTGGTACCCCGAAGGGCAAAACGAAGATTAATCTCACAATCCTGTATTAACTAGTTTACGAGTAGTTTTGAGTTCGAAATCGTTAGAAGACAAGGTGGAGTATAATAATTATATAAAATAATTATCTAGTAAGATACTCTCGTTATTCGTACGGATAAACTAAATCAATCATAGTTTATATATTTGACTTGCATGGCGTTTGATTCTGAAAAACCAGAAATGAGATCTCCAAAATATACCTATTATAGTTTGATTGATAGATTAGGTTTATGAACTTTTCGGAAAAACTATACAATTATGTTTAGAAAAATGTCCCTTATGCTCCGCATAATACAAAAGGGATAAAGTATCTAAATATTTAACGTAAAACCATTGTAATTGTATCAGTTTTTATGTTATGAAAACCTTTATATTTGGCTTGTATTCCCCCCTGAAAACGTTATAAAAACTTATAAAAGCGTAGGGGCATGAACTCACAGTTTGATGTAGAATTCGGATGTATGAACGGTTTCGAGCACTGGGTGTCAACTGAGATTTCGCACTCGAGTGGATCCTAGTAACATATAATAACACATATATGATTACTCTTAGGGTACATAGCCACTATTAGACACACGGACACATCTTAGGGACATGAAAATGCTTAGAATTAGGTGTTACAAACACCTATTGATGTCCCCAATGAGTGTAGGGCCTTAGATTTGAATGTAAGGTCACCAAATTCGACTTTTATGTGTGTGCGGCCAGGTGTGCGGCCAGGGTGTGCGGCCAGGCTATGTGTGCGGTTGTACAAAGGAGTGTGCGGCCGTACAAAGGGTGTGTGCGGCCGTACACAGGAGTGTGTGACCGTACACTCCTCATTTGTGTCCGAAATGTCGATTTTGAGGTGTTTTCGAGTTGTTCTTGTGCTGGTACCAAGTCCTATTAGTAAATGAGGGCCAAAACTCTTCACTTTGGAGAGTTTAGTGTGTGTGCGTCCACCTTATGAAGGTGTGCGGCCGTACACCTTCAAAGGATGAAGAACACGAAGAACACTATGAGTTTTAGGCTTAGATTCAGGTGTCTTACCAAGATAAACCAGCTGAATGATGAAGTGGTTCACGTTTTTAAGGTCGTTAGAGTGTTCTTGGATGAAGTTTTTAGAGAGAGAAAGCAGTGAGAGAAAGCCAAAGGGAAGGAATAAGTGAATAAGTCACCTTATATAGCCCGATTTTGTTTCTAAACGGCATGTTGACTCATTCCTTATCTCATTCCCAACTGTACTCAAGCTTAGAACGCTTAGAACGCTTAGCGGAATTCGAGTTTAATATTGATATAGCAATCGATTGTACATGACAAAAGTTTCGGGTTGTCACACGACGTTCGAGACATCGTAATGATATGACATTCGTCACCCGTAGACCTACAGGTCCCACTATAGCTAGCAGCAAGGTGTGGGATGGTCAATCCCGTATAGATCTATACACAAATTCACGCTCTCCCTCCAGGAGACTCTCATAGAAAACATGACACTGCACTGTATGCCGCGCCATGAAGTAGTATCTCACATTATAATTATTGTATCTTAGTAAGTTCATTATAGTATCTTAGTATCCTCTTGTTGTAGTATCTTAGTATCTTCTCTTGTTATAGTATCTTAGTATCTTCTCTTGTTATAGTATCTTAGTATCTTCTCTTGTTATAGTATCTTAGTATCTTCTAGTATCTAGTATGAAATGAACCCCTAAACTATACCCCTAATAGTTTACTAGTAATTTACTTGAACTGTTGTTGAAAAGACTCATTTTTTCTACTAAGTTATGCTGGTACTTTAAAAATGGAGTTATGTTAAACTATAAAGTAACATAACTTTAAAAGATTTTTTAAAATGTTTTGACTACTTATAAATGACATAAGCAATCTTTTGAAAATGTTTATAACAAACAGTTACACAATTATCATTGTGTTCAACTTGTATTCCCCCCTTCAAAAGCATTTAAAACAGTTTAAAAGATTGATTACGGGGTATGAACTCACCCTATGTGGGTGATTCAAACGAATATGCGCGAAAGGATGAGAAGTTCCACGAATGAAGTCCTGAGACTTAACGAGTCCTAAATGACATATAATGGCATACATTGACATAAATATAGTGTTTAGAAGCAACAAAATGCAAGGAAACACCTTACGAGACTAGGAAACACTTTGACCAAGTGTTGGAATCACATGTGATTCACTTAAAGGGAGTGTACGGCCATATGAAGGAGTGTGCGGCCATGGGTGTGTGGCCAGGGAGTGTGCGGCCGCACACTCATGGTAATGAGTGCACAAAACCGTTATCCAAAGGTGGGGAGGTTTGTGGGACAATTGCTCATCAAGTGGTGAAGCTAGAAACACATTTTGGAGTCCATTTTGGGGTCTTTTAAGGGGTGTACGGCCACACCTGGGTGTGCAGCCGCACACACCATATGATTAGGAGTTCTGGGCATTTTCAAGGACTTAAAATACTGTTCTAAACAAGATTCAAGCAAAGGGGAAGGGTACTTACGCTCCGGAAGCTCGAGAAGGCTCAAAATCGCCAAGAACAAGTGTGTGTTCTTGGTGTTCTTGGTGAAATGGATGAAGATTTGAAGATCTAGCCAAAACATGATTTCAAATGGATGAAATCAAAGGATGTAACTAGTTTATGAAGATTAACAACAAATCGGGAGAAGAACACTTACAAACTAGAAGATCTAGGCTGCAAATCAGATGATAGTTGAGAGAGAAATCGAGTTCTAGGCTTAGGAGTGTGAAAAGGGATGAATGGAGGCTGAGTCCTAACCTTATACACGTGAGTGTGCTGCCAGGAGAGGGGTGTGCGGCCGCACACCCAGTGTGCGGCCGTACACTCCTAATGTTGCAGTGTAAGGCTCGATTTTGGTGTCAGAATTGTACGCGATCCATTCCTATACTCGAGGCTTGAATGTACCGAGCTTTGAACCTTTAAACGGAATCTAAACGATGCTAAATGATAGCAGAAATGAGTCCGACACTCATTTGAGTTGACTGGCAGAGCTTTACAAGGCAAAAAATTAAAAATTTTCGGATTGTCACAGTATGCCGGAGCGCTAGAGAGACAAATGAGAAATATGTAGCTGAGGTTGAATCGCAAGATCTCTCTCTCTCTCTCTCTCACTATATATATATATATATATATATATATATATATATATATATATATATATATATATATATATATATATATATATATATATATATATATATATATATATATATATATATATATATATATATATATATATATATATATATATAGTGAGAGAGAGAGGGAGAGAGAGAGAGAGAGAGAGAGAGAAATTATTTCATAAATGGTCCCTATGGTTTCTAAAAAGTATCACTTTCATGATATCTTTAGGAAACATTATTACACCGATAGTCCATATGATTTCTAAACGTTGCATGATTGGTCCTTCGGCCATTAAATCTAATTTTAGGATGCTAATATTTTAAAAATTATCCATTTACCATTACATATACATACACACACACACACACACACACACACATATATATATATATATATATATATATATATATATATATATATATATATTATTTTAGAACCCCCTTTGTGAATAGTACTATGTTCTTATTGGTGGGCTTTTTTTCCTTTTTGGTTTGGTGGAGTTTTTTAATGTTTCTTTTTTATTTTCTTTTACACTGGTTTTACTATAAGTGTTAATTTACTGTCCGCCCTCTTCTGCTCCACCCCATCTATGTCTTGCCCACTACCCTTTACTTCCAATCACCTATCTATTTTGTGACCATTAGAGAGGTGTATGGCCTTCCAGTTTCTTCCTTCCACCATTTGTCATCAAACCCTTCTCTTTGTTTCTTCTTTGCCTCTGTGACACCCGGAAGCCACCACCTGTGTCGATGAGGTGTATAATTCCTTGATTTCCCCTTGCCGACGTCAATCAGAAGGGAAACAAACATTATTGTGTAGATGATGATTGAAAGGTATCTTCTACTCTATCTTTTGTGTTCTCACTGCATAATAAGTTTCTTCTAGTTCTTCACTCTGTTGTCTGATATTCCCCACTTCTCTCTCACCCTGTTTCTTCCGGCCAGACCCATCGATTCATCGATGTGAAAACTTCAATTAAGTTCTTGAATTAGATATGTTCTTATCTCAAGGTGTCAAAGAGGTTTTCAGGAAAAGAAAATAAGATAGTTGGTGTGACAACCGTCAAAATTTGAGAAAGTTCTAGATTTGGATAAACTTAGTTGCACCTATAGGCATGACACATACTAGACTTAGTAACTAGAAGATAAGTTATAACCTACTAGAAACTTGGAAACAATTAGAAACAATGGACATTGTACTCAGATTTCACATTGATATGTGAATTCTACAACTACTTAACTGTAGCGACTATCCATATTCGAGTCACTCTTTGATTCAAAAACCTTTTCATGAATCATATACACACCTCATGCATTTGACCTAGTAGTAGAAATTAGGTTCGTGTCTCATAGGAACTTAAGTTAAAGTTGTAACTAGGACTAGTATACTTGATTCTTCAATTTCGCTTGAATCTCGGAATCACTACATAGAAATTCCAATAAACTGATAAAAATAAATTAGAAACATTATTTCTTACTTCAATAGAGTTAGGAAACTGAAAAATAATTTGAAGTCCCAAAGATTCAATTTATTTTGATATCCAATGATTTATTAAATCTCAAGAACCTAAAAACCCTAAAAACCCTAAAAACTCAAATTTATAAACTTTAACACCTAAAAATCCGTAAATTTTGATATGACTTTATAATATCAAATTAAAATAACTAAATTCGAGAAAATATAATGAAGGAAAATAATAATTAAGTCAATAACATTTACCCATAATTTATAAGACAAAAATCAATGTTTTATGAATAAAAAACCAGGATAAGATGCATATTTTATAAAAATTTGATATTTTTATAAAAGATTTGGATTTTATTAGACTTAAAAGAGGGAGCCCCTCTCTCCATTAAAAAAAAGTTGGACATCTCTCTCTCTCTCACTCTCTCTCTCTGTTTTTCATATCTCCCTCAAAAGTCTCACACCATACATTCACCCTCATTCTTCACTCCAAATTTTCTCTATTCCTTCTCACTAAAGGAAATCTGATGATAGAGGCACCATAACTAAGAAAGATGAAACCACTTTAGTTAAATGAAGTTATATGGGTTATCTTGCAATTACTTTTCCTCGTTCTGTAAAAAGGATCACAAGGTCCCAAGCAACTTTGGGTTCCTAAATCTGCTTAATTTTCGCAGGTTATACGTGCCGAGCAGTTTGAAACCGAATGGTACATCGACAGTGGTTGCTCGCGTCACATGACTGGGAAGAAGGAAGAGTTGCGAGAGTTTAGAGCTCTCAATGATGGTGGAAATTTGAAGTATGGAAACAACTCATATGGAAAAATCAAAGGCTATGGGATGATAACGAATAGAGATTTTTTTATTCGTAAGGTGGCATATATGTAAGGCTTACAACACAACCTAATTAGTGTTTCACAATTGGTTGTAGGGACGGGCTTGAAAGTATCCTTTGACGATGAAGGATCCGTGATAATAGAAAAGAAAACGAAAGCAGTTCTCTTAAAGTCGCAGCAAAAAGGAGAAATGTATCCTTTGAATCTGAACCCGATATGAGGGAAGCCTGCCATATGCTTGCTTACGAAAGCTCACTCTGATGATAGCTGGCTATGGCCTAGAAGACTTTCGCACCTCAACTTCAAATACATCAACAAACTTGTTCTTGGTGATCATGTGCGAGGGCTTCCTCTGTTGAATTATGATAAGGATCGTTTGTGTGCAGCCTGCGAGATGGGGAAGCAAAGCAGAAAAACTCATCCAACACTAGTAAACACGAAAATTATCGAACCTCAGGAACTTCTACACATAGACCTTTGTGGACCTTCAGCAATCAAAAGTGTCGGTGGTAGTAAGTATATTCTTGTTATTGTTGAGGATTTTTCTCTTTTTTCTTGGGTGTAATTTCTTAAATAGAAATCTGAAACTACTCCTAAACTAAAGAATTTTATAAAGCAAATTGAGCTTCAACTTCGAAAGGTGGTTCTCAATATTCGCAGTGACAATGGGCTAGAATTAAAAAACCAAGAGTTTGAAGAATTTCTTGCTAAAAAGGGTGTCTCACACAACTTTTCTTCTCCCTACACTCCACAACAGAACAATGTAGTTGAAAGGCGAAACCACTCTTTCTGCGAAGCTGCACGAACCATGCTCACTTTCGCGTGCCTACTTGTATATTTCTTGGCGGATGCTATTGCGACTGCATGTTTCACCCAAAATAGATCTATCATGAATAAGTGATTCTATATTACTACCTACGAAATTTTAAATAATCGTAAACCTAATGTTAAGTTTTTCCATGTATTTGGTTCCAGGTGTTTTATCTTTAATTCCAAAGAACAACGAAACAAATTCGATGTGAAAGCTGACGAGGGTATATTTTTGGGATATTTGCTGACCTCCAAGGCATATAGGGTCCTTAACAAACGTTCAAAGAAGAGGGAAGAAACCTACTATGTTACGTTTGATGACAACTACTTGAAGAAGATTCAGTCAAATGAGAGTCAATCGGAGGAAATCTTTCCTAAGCCAAGTCCGACCACTGTTCCAATCTCCAATCTGTATGTTGAATTCATGCTACTCTTTGATGAGATAGAGAAGGCTATCACATCTGAAGAGAAAGTAGCTGAAAACAAAGTAGACAAATTGATGATGATAATGGATGATGTTGCGAAAGACATGCCCAATCAGCCATCAACTGCGAACCTGCGTCAAGACACAACTAGTATATTCCAGGCGGAGAATTCTAACTCCAACGCAAGTCCTTAGGGGGAAGCAATCTACACCATAAGATACGAACATTCCATCGCAGGGGGAGGGTTACACTTCGTCTCTTTCCTTTGGCCCACCCTCTGCTACAAATAACTCACCTCCAACAATGAATCACGAACCTCCATTCGTAGGAGTTACTTCAATTCCTGTAGAAGAGGATCTCTCGTCATTCAAGGGGGAGAATACGGATGCAAATGACGACGTGGACGTTCAATCATAATTCGAAGAAGTAAAAGCTGAATTTGATCCCTCTTATGATCCAAACTATCCTCCACTAACCAAATTGACTAGAGATCACCCAAAAACCCAAGTTATTAGTGAATTGTTCTGCAGGTGTTCTTACGAGATATCAGATAAAATCGAAACAAACTGTATTATTCTCTAAAGTGGCATTTTGTATGTTTAACTCATTCGTTTCCAAAGTAGAACCCAAAAACGGTTAATGTTGCTCTCGATCATTGGGATTGGGTGCAAGTGATGCCGGACGAGCTCAACGAGTTTGAACGAAACAAAGTTTGGAGGTTGATTCCAACTCCACCAGATACGTCGGTTGTAGGTTTAAAGTGGGAGTTTCACAACAAAATGGATAAAGAAGGGATTGTTATAAGAAACAAGGCGAGAATCGTGGTTATTGTGTATTGTTAGGAAGAAGGCATCGACTACGAAGAAACCTTCGCACCTGTAGCAAGATTGGAGTCTATTCACATCTTTTTGGCATACGTAGCGCACAAGAACTTCAAGGTGTTTCAGATGGACGTTAAATGTGCTTTCATGAACAGAAAATTAGAGGAGACCGTATACGTGGAACAACCACCTGGGTTCGTAAATGAGAACTATCACAATCACTGCTACAGTTTAGACAATGCATTATATGGTCTGAAGCAAGCTCCAAGAGCCTGGTATGAAACTCTCACTCGCTCCCTTAAAATGTCGAAATTTAAATAAGGTTCGGTTGACCCAACCTACTTTCGCAAGAATGAGGGTAACCACTTGATGATCGTGCAAATTTATGTTGATGACATCATCTTCGGTTCTACGAATCCAAGCTTAACAGCTGAATTCCGAAAGTTGATGGAAACTAAACTTGAGATGAGCTCCATGGGTCCAATTAACTTTTTCCTTGGATTGAATATAAGATAGGGACCAGAAGGAATTTTCATAAATCAGGAAGCATATACGAAGACCTTATGGCTATATTTGGCATGGTAGGAGACTCAAAAGCGAAGGTTCCAATGGCATTCGGAACGAAACTGACACCATCTCTGGAAAAAACCGGTTGCTGATATGACCTTTTATCGTCAAATGATAGGATCATTGATGTATCTAACATCTAGTGGACCAGATATTATGTTTTTCGTTTGTTATTGTGCTAAGTTTCAAGAAAATCCTCCCGAAACTCATATGGTGGTCGTCAAGAATATCTTCAGATACTTGAAACGAACCTCATCACTGGGCATATGGTACCCTGCGAAATTAGCTTCTTCATACAAGCGTTTTCGGATGCTGACCTTGGAGGATGTGGTTTAGAAAGAAAAAGCACAACTGGAGGATGTCAATTTCTCGATGGCAAACTTGTCAGTTGGCAATACAAGAAGAAAATGTGTGTATCCTTTTCAACAAGTGTAGCTAAAATATATAGCTGCTGTCTCATGTACGTCCTAAGTCATTTGGCTTCAAAGTTAGCTTCGTGACTATGGCTTAAGCATGAGACAAATCCCACTATGTTGTGACTCTGAAAGTGCCATTTGCATTTGTCACAACCCAGTGCAACACTCAAAGACGAAACACGTAACACTAAGGTATCATTTCATCAAGGATCATGTAGAAGACGGCAAAGTCGAAATTAATTTTATGAGATCCTCTGATCAATTGCCTGACATATTCACAAAATCCTTGCCTAAAACAACCTTCAATAGAATTTTTCAAGGCTTGGGAATGATGGACGTTTAATCTGTTCCAAAACCACTTTCACATACATAATGATTATACTACGAATTGGTGTGAATGTTCGTAGTAGTTCGTAGTCCACTGTTCATTCACAGTCTACTTTAACACTGCGAATCATTGCGAACGCTTGCAGTAGTTCGCAGTCAACTATTCTTCGGTGGCTCAGATTTTCCAATATCCTTTTGTACTTTATGTACATTATTTCTTATTCTCGTTTTGTCTTGCAATATTTTCTGTTTATATTTCTTTTCAGAAAATCTCTAAATACAAAATTATTTTGTTTGTGTTTATTTTTATTTATTTTATTTTCACAAATCTCAAAAGTACGAAAAACATCTTAAGAAGATCACGGAGGCACAGATTCGTATCATATCTCAATTCGTGTGATGGGGTAGGTATAAAATTCTTTATCTATGTACTAGCTAAGTGTCCCTAGAAGCATGCTGCTGTATGTTGTCCAAATCCTTAATGGACTCGATATGAAACCTTAATGAATCGAATCTATCATTTGTTTCTTCCCATACAGGCTGTTAAATTCACATTGGTCATGAGCTACCTTACTTTTCTCACTTTGACTTAAGAGTTATCTGCTTAGTCACCTTCGTATAGCAGAGGTACATTCGCTTCTCTAGAACCACCTTCACACTTCTTTATTGCCTTCGCACTCACAAAAGTAACCCTTGAGACTCTAAGCTATACCACTGAGGTTTATGGTTACACAACATATGTGTTAATCATCTTTGCTTCGTTCACCATGAACTTAGTGAAGCCCAAAATCCAACACACTTAAATGAATTGACGATGAACAATTAAATTTTCATGTTTTCAACCATGGAATTAATGAATGCCACTTTCATGGTTTGTACCAAGAAATCTCTTTTTCTTTTGCGAGATCTTAATGATGTGTTGTTATCCCAAGACACTTCTTCCCATAAGATCCAATTTTTTTTTTTTGAGATTTAAAAGTTTAATCTTGTCACAAAAATAATTCCGAATCTACTCAATTAATTCACTACATTGGTCACACAAGTACTTCATCAAGCATTCATACTTATATCAAGTTCATTGTTTGGTTGGAGATTTAGCCACCCATTAAGCCTACTTGAAAGATTCCTTTCAATGTTTCTTATCAAACACTTGATCGTAATTCAACGGGAAACCACACAGACACTTCTTAGTCTTTCTTGACTTTGAAGGAAGAGATATTTTCCCGGGATCCACAGTTTTGTGTCTTTATTGAGAAATCACAAAATCCCACATAAAGGTGTTGTTTTATTTCTTTATCTTTGACACTCTTGCATGAAGATCCTAGTGATTTTCAAAAAGTCTGGTTCGTGGTACTTTATGTTTATTTTCATGTTCGCAGTTCAATCACTGAAATTCGTTTCCAAGCAAGACAAGTGTAATCAGTCTCAACTGTAAAAGTTCAAAGCTGATGCGTCAATTCATTGTCGATAGATTTCAAATGGGCGCGTGAAAGATTTGAATCAAGAGCTACTTTACCGCCACATGACGTATGGGACTGTCATCTATAGTTGTCACGTCGTGATTTTTAGGCGACGTTCCAGTGACCAATGCATTCTCTCTCCAGATTTCTCTCACAAATCAAACGGTATAAAAGGATTTTGACGACTAGTTATTCATTACCACTCACAAAACCCTCTCAAAATCTTCGGCGATCAATGTAATACTTTTCATTTTCTTCTTTCTCAAGCTTCATCAATGGCAGGTTCATTTGAAAACATATGTGCTCAAGATCAAACATCACACTCTTCTCTTCTAGCAGTTAAACAACATCGGAACTTGGTGATCAATCTTGACCCATTCAAGTACAATAGCATCATGCTACCCATGATCGAATGCCTCAAATAATCTACACTCACAATCGCACTATCCAAAATGGAGAATTTTCCTCTCTCAATATTGTCTAAGGCTTACTCATCAACAAACTACATTAAGAAAGCACAGAGGATCACATTTGAGATCCACAACCGTAAGACTTTAATCACTAAATCCCGATTCTGTTCTCTCCTATAGCTTCCGCAAACTGATGACATGATCAACCCTGAGTCGGTAACCAGTGAGGCTCTTCTCGAAAGGTTCTATCAAATGGGTTACAATGAAACCCTAACCGCCATTTCAAAGTTTAGGAAACCCAATCTGCCTCCTAAGGGGAATGATCTTTTCACCTTACTGTTTAAGGGTTTTTCGGAAAGGGTTACTGGATCGGACTCTGCAAGCAAGCTATTCATGGCCATTCTCTACGATCTCTACACAGGTTCGAACATCGAATACGACTCTGTTATTTGGGCACAAGTGGTTCAGAGCACACTCTCCACCACACGTCACAATGAAATATCCTATGTACGTTTTTAGACTCTTATTTTCCACCACTCCATTGACAAGCTCAAGATCCCACTGATGCAAGACACGTTCATGGCATCAATCTCTACCTTTCACACTATTGGGATTATCGTTTCAGATTATTCCAAGTTTTCGTTCATTGGTTCAATCCCAGAAGCAATATTTAGAGATCTGCCACCTTCTAGCAAAATCTTGGAGGGGTACAGGAAATTGACTCCATCTGGTCCTCGTGAATTAAATAAAGAAATGCAAGTTATCATAACTGAGGCTGACAAACCCAAAAGGGGGGGGGGGGGGCAAATAGGTTCAAAGAAGGGAGAGAAGAAAACCACTGATAAGGAAGGGCCATCCACAACTACGAAACCTCCTTCCAAAAGAAAGGCTCTAACGGGAACTTCTGCTGCTGCTCCCAAAAGAAGAAAGCAGCCGTCTCGCAAGCGAAAGACCCCCACATCGAGGGAAAGTGAAGGTTCGGAGTCTGATACTCAGTCATACATTCGCACCGAGGAGGATAATCCTGTTCGCAACGAGGATGATACCGTTCGCAACGAAGAAGATACATCAATTCCTAAGGTAACCCAAATTCTTAGCGATTCTATTCCATCTCCTCCTCCTTCACATAAAACCACTTCTACTCGAATTACCATTGCACCACACCCTCCACCAGTTTCTTCGCGGCAACAACCTAGCATTCCTCTTTCAACCCCACTATTCACAGATTCTACAATCCCATCTTCTGCCTCTACCGAACCTCCTGTTTTGGTCAACATATCTGTCACACCCACGAACCAAACGGCGGAAATATCATTACAATGAATATACATGAAACATAACATCATCATCACCATGCAAAAGATAATACAACTGTCATTGTTCACATCAAGTACAATATTTTAAATTACATGACCATAACATTCAATGTATGATGTTTAACAATACACACAACAAAATCCTATATTCTTGATGATTCTTCCGCTTAACAAGTTTCTGAGAATACAAGTTATTTAGAAAATGGTCAACATAACAATGTTGGTGAGTTCATAAGTGTAGTTTAATGAAAAGTTTTCTATCGTTAGTAAAACACCAGAAAATCCGATATTTTTTGCAGAAGAGTTTGAAGATGATGTATCAAATCAAGTATTAATGCATGTGTGGTTTCCATTGTAGAAAATATTTAAGAATAAGTTCCCGAAAATCCTGTTTGTTTCTGTTGTAAGTTGAAGGTAGTGTACAAATGTATATTTTTCCCCAAAAAATTCGAAATTTTCTGACTATAAAAGTAATGTAGTCTTAAAACCCTAAGACCAGGTATTAGTGTGTGTACGTTTTGTGTCGCCACGATTTGTATTTGTATTCCGTGATGTTCTGATGGTGTTGATCTCTATGTGAGTCGTTACCACCATGCTTAATAATGACTAGTTCACCTGTCATGGCGTATCTGACGCCAGTTAATCGAAGGTAAGGTTTGTCACCCTAGACTGGCCTAGTCTAGCTATAGCGAACAACTCAGGTGTGGGGTGTCACCCCGTATAGATCTATATACAAACTCCCGCTTTCCCTCCAGGAGACTCTGGTTATAACTACAGGCTATGATCATACGCTCAAGGGTTTCAACCGACAAGTCTCACTAGATCCTTAAATTGTTCACGAGTAATGTACTACACCAAGTATAATGTTTACGGGCATGTTTTAGGTTTTCAAATCCAAAATTATGTATATGAAGTTCAACAAATAAGTAGAAGGACAGTTAAGGTCCACTAAGCATGTGATTTTCAGTCCAGACCCAATTAGCATGCAAATGGACCCATAAGCCCCAATAAACATGTGAAAGGGTAATTCAGGCCCAATAGGCATGTAAATGGACCACTAAGGCCCAATAAACATGTGATCCATAGTTCAGGCCCAAATTAACATGGAAATGGACCACAAAGGTCCAATAAACATGCAGGGAAAATAGTAGGCCCAATATACATTTAAATGGTCCCTTAAGGTCCATTAGCCATGTAACGAGGGTATTAGGCCCAATAAAATGTTATGAAGGTATTTAGTCCATTTGTTATTAGTTCGTTGTTTGTTTTTGATTAAGAGTTTAACAAAATAACATAAAAAGGTTTAATTTTCGTAATAGTGACATTTTTGGCCCACTAGACCGAAAAAATACAATTTAATCACATTTTTGGAAAATTTGACACTTTACGTCCCTTAAGGCTAAGAGTTTTCATTTTTTGGGCTTAATTCTAATAAAATAGCTTTTGTGGCCTATTTTGGTTAAAAACTTTATTTTTGGCCCAAAATCATAAATATTCACATCTTTGGCCCAAATTTAAGGAAAGTGACATTTTCAGCCCCTCTATCCGTAAATTCACATTTTTGAATGAAATTTGTATAGAATTACATTTTAGTCCACAAAAATCCAAAGTTTTACACTTTAAACCCAAGAAAACCGTAAGGCCCATTTTGTGGCCCATTATGCGAAAAATTTCACTTTTAGCCCCTTGCAAACTATGAATATAATAAAAACCCATTTTTATATAAATGAGACCATTTTAGCCCTTGTAAAAATCGTATATGGAATAGAAGTCTCCAGCTTTTGTTTATTAGTTATAAATAGTCCCCTTTCAAGAGTTGTTTAGTTTCTTATGGATCTTCACATATTTTGATATTTATCCTTATAGTAAGTTGTATAAAGTGTTGTAGTTTCCAAATATTGTCTAGATCTATGAATTTCTTTACACAATCACAACATACACTTACAAAACACACATAAGCATGCACAAATACATAGATCTAACACATAGCAACTTGTATTCTCCCCCAAAAACGATGAAAAACCGAAACCAAGGGGGTATGAACTCACTTTGGGGTTTGGATTCGGTTTGATGAAGAGATTGAAGGAGATCTCGACTTTAGCAAGCCTTTTGAAGAGGTTATCGAACTTGGATGGTTCTAAGAAACATGATCCACGAAAAATATGGTGTAAAAGGACTGATTTATGTGTAAAGATGTGGTAATTCAACTTAGGGTTGTAAGATCTTACCTAGGATGATGATCTTGATAAAAAACCCTCTTGAAGACACCCACAAACTTACGAAAATATGGAGGAGAGGGAGGAGTTCTTAGACAAAGTTTGAAGTAGTTTAAAATAAGAAATGGAGGTGGGGTGGTTGCAGTCTTGGCCGAGAGCAATAAGAGATGAGAGAAGAAAGATAGTTTGAGGTGATGTTTGCATGGATACCCACCATGCAAACATGAGGTGTCTTATGCACATAAATCCTCATTTTTTTTGTCTAACAAGCACATTGGGCCAAAAATTTGGGTTAGGAAGATAAAAAGGATTTAGTTTGGGCCCATTCTTGGTCTTATTCAATTTTATGAAGCCCAAAAATTATTTAAGCCCCATTGGGCCCTTATGAGGGTCTACGGCGCAATAGAAGTCCAATAGGTAAATTTATAGCCCATTAGGACTAATTAAAACATTTATGGCCCAACGAGGCCCATTTGGGATAAGTGAGCCCTTTTTGGTCCACATGGCCCAAAATGCTAAAATTTTATGAATGTGGTCCATTTAGAGCCCAATTAGGGTTCCTAGGCCCAAGATAGTGAAGTTGAACGTTTATTGGCCCATTAGACCCAATAAGAGAATCTTAGTTCATATAGAACTGGAACCGGGATTTCTAGGGTTTCCAACCCTTAATTGAACATATGAGATGTATTTGAATGAGCATAGAGTATGATATTCATTTAGAGTACAAGTCATTACACTAGATGAATGTTTACATGAGAATAGAATTTCCTAGCTAAAATGCTAGTTGTGACATCATCCCCCCGTTAGAGGGAATTTTGTCCCAAAATTCGTTTGAAAGATGGTTCACGAGCGATAGAATAGATGAGGGTACTTCTGCTTCATCTGATCTTCGCGGCTCTGCTTCGTACGCTTCACTTCCCTATCCATTATCTCGACTGGTTCTTCGACGAACAAGGGATTCTCGTTTATTTCAGTCTCTTCTAAAGGAATGAAAAGAGTTTCATCTTAGAATAACTTTTTCAAATTCGAGACGTGGAACACGGGGTGTACATTGCTGAGCTCTGAAGGTAGCTGCAACTTATAGGCTACCGAACCAATTCGGGCAAGAATTTTGAACGGTCTGATGTATCGCGGGTTCAGTTTTCCCCGTTTCCCAAAGCGAATCATTCCTTTCCAAGGAGAGATTTTCAGTAGTACCCGGTCTCCGACATGGAATTCAAGAGGCTTTCGCCGTTTGTCGGCATAGCTCTTCTGTCGGTCTCCTGATGCTTGATGTCAGGCTCTGATTTGGATTATCTTTTCTGTTGTTTCTCGAATGATCTCTTGCCCTGTAAGAGTGTTGTCTGGTGATTGTCCTTACGCTAGTTGGGTGCCACCTGCATCAGTCCAGCATATAGGCGATCGGCATTGACGACCATAAAGAGCCTCAAAAAGAGCAGCCTTGATGCTCGTGTGTTAACTGTTGGATGAGAATTCAACCAAGGGCAAGTGGGTATCCCATGACTTGCCAAAATCAATCACACAAGCTCGGAGCATGTCTTCGAGCGTTTTGATTGTCCGTTCGCTTTGGCCATCGGTTTGAGGGTGGTAAGCTGTACTCATGTCCAATTGCGTTCCCATTGCCTTCTGAAGTAACTGCCAAAACCTTGAGGTAAACCTACTATCTCGATCTGAGATAATAGACACCGGTACTCCATGAAGTCTTACGACCTCCTTGATGTAGATTTGCGTCAACTTTTCCATCTTGTAGAATTCTTTTATTGGCAGGAAATGAGCGGATTTTGTTAACCTATCGACGATTACGCAAATAGCATCCAATATGTCTACTGTCTTTGGTAATTTGGTCTCGAAGTCCATAGTAATCCTTTCCCATTTCCACTCGGGTATCGCTAGCTGTTGCAATAGTCCCGAGTGCCTTTGGTATTCCACTTTCACATTGGCACAAATGAGACACTTGCCCACGTACGTGGCTATCTCTACCTTCATATTTGGCCACCAATAATGTTGCCTTATGTCGAGGTACATCTTATCAGAACCTGGATGGATGGAATATCGCGTCTTGTGGGATTCATTCATGATCATTGCTCTGAATCCCCCGAGTTTAGGGACCCAGATTCTGTTCATGAACTAGTAAGCTCCGTCCTCCCTGACTTCAAAGTTCTTGTCCATCCCAAACAACGTTTCATTTGCGACATTCTCCAGCTTTAATGCATATGTTTGGGCTTCCTTGATTTGTGTGGTTAGGTGGTATTGGATTGTTATGGTTAAGGTTTTCACCCGACTACCTGAATATTCTTTTCTGCTCAAGGCATCAGCTACCACGTTAGCCTTACCCGGGTGGTACTTGATCTCGCACTCGTAATCATTTAGCTGTTCAACCCATCTTCACTGCCTCACGTTTTACTCTTTCTGATTCAGAATGTGATTGAGACTTTTGTGGTCGGTGTAAATGGTGCACTTTATACCGTAGAGGTAGTGCCTCCAAATATTTAGGGCGAAGACCACCGCTCCCAGTTCGAGATCATGAGTGGTGTAATTTACTTCATGCGTCTTTAGTTTCCTGGATGCATAAGCTATCACCTTTCTGCGCTGCATGAGGACACAACCTAACCCTTGATTCGACGCATCGCAGTAGACCACGAAATCTTCGGTTCCCTCTGGCAAGGATAGCACTGGTGCACTACAAAGATCTCGCTTCAGGGTTTGGAAGGGCGTTTCTTTCTTTTCGATCCAGTCGAAAGACACACCCTTTTGTGTCAATGTGGTAAGGGGTTTGGCTATCTTAGAGAAATTCTAGATAAACCTCCGGTAGTAGCCAGCGAGAACCAAGAATTGACGGATTTCTATTGGGGTTCTCGGGATAGCCCAGCCTTCAATGACCTTTATCTTGGAAGGACCTACGTGAATCCCTTCCTTGCTGACAACATTACCCAAAAAGTTTACACTGCGGATCCAGTATTCGCATTTGGAAAGCTTCGCGTAAAGTCTTTCAGCTCTTAGAGTTTCCAAGATTTGACGGAGATGTTGACCATGCTCTTCTTTGCTTCAAGAATAAATGAGAATATCGTCAATGAAGACAATCACGAATTTCTCAAGGAATAGGCGACAGATTCGATTCATGAGGTCCATAAATGCAGCGGGGACATTTGTTAGACCGAAGGACATCACGACAAATTCGTAATGACCGTATCGTGTTCGAAAAGCGGTTTTGTGAATATCCTCTTCCCAAACACGAAGTTGATGATAACCGAATCTCATATCTATTTTTGAGAAATAACCAGCTCCTTGAAGCTGGTCAAATAGATCATCGATTTGTGGAAGTGGGTACCGATTTTTGATAGTGAGCTTGTTTAATTCTCTATAATCGATGCACATCCTGAAGGATCCTTCCTTTTTCTTGACAAACAAGACCGGAGCTCCCCAGGGTGAGAAGCTTGGTCTGATGAATCCTTTGCTCAACAGCTTGCTTAGTTGGCTGGATAACTCCTGCATTTCGGCGGGAGCTAACCTGTAGGGTGATTTGGCAATTGGTGTGGCTCCTGGTATTAGGTCGATGCGGACTTCGACCTGTCTTTCTGGGGGTATTCCTAGAAGATCTTCTGGAAATACATCCGGGAAGTCACGTGCCACTGAATGTCTTTAATGTTTACTTCTTCTTTGGTCTTATCCACCACATGAGCGAGTAATGCGCAGTTCTTCTTGTGTAAACACTTTTGTGCCTTGATACACAAGATAAGGCGAAGGTTGGCGCCTGGTTTATCGCTATAGATTATTAGGGTTTCGCGATTAGGGAGATGAAGGCGAACGACCTTCTCGCAACACATAATATTAGCATGATGGGGGCTCAACCAATCCATGCCGATTATCACATCAAAACTCCTAGTATTTACTGGCATCAAGTCTATTTGAAAGGAGTGATTGTTCAGTGTTAATGTGCACCCTACATAGATATCTTTGGTTGTTTCAGTTTTCCCATTAGCCATGTCTACCGTGAAGGCTTCGTTGAGCTTCCGGGGTTGTTGATTTAGTAAGGTTTTGAATTTATTACTAACGAAACTTCACTCTACTCCACCATGAAATAAGATGCATGTGTACGATTCGTTAAGTAGGAACGTACCAATAACAATTGTTGGGTCCTGCACTTCTTCGCCTTGACCCATTTTCAACACTCTTCCTGCTGCTCCTGCCCCTTGATTGTTTGCTTTGGGAAAATTGCGCCGGAAATGGCCGGTTTCTCCACACCCTTAGCAGGTGTAACTGGCCTAGTTATTGTTGTTGTTGTTGCGGCTGTTGTTGTTGTTTGACTGTTAGTTTTGTTGCGGATATGTTCTACAGTATCTTGCAGTGTGACCCTTTCGCTTGCAGCTTGCGCAATGCATCTCTCTACATTCTCCTTCATGGTGAAAATTGCATTTCTTGCACTTAGGTAGGGTCACTGAGTATTTCTTCGGATTATTTGGTGTGGATGAGGCTGGAACATGTGGTGTGGTGGTAGCTTGAGTAGCAGCATGGACAGTCACAGTTTGTTGTTTCTTTGATGATTCAGAATTTTGTTTTCCCTTCCGGTTGTTGTTTTTCCTCTTCTTGTTCTCACCTTCTCTCTTAACTTCCGCTTCTCCTGTTTTGGCACCCTTTTTGTTGCCATGATCGTACAATTTCTTGGCCACCCTCTTTGCACTATCATACGGCTCAGGGTTTGCCGCAATTACATTCCTTGGATTGGCGCGATCAATCCCCAGATAAACCTCTCAATCTTCTTCCCTTCAGATGTGATCATTCCGGGACACAAGAGAGATAGCTCACTAAACCTGGATATGTATGCGTCGATATCGGAATTTTGAACTGTGAGGTTCCACACCTCTTGTTCCATTTTCTGAATTTCGCCCCTTGGATAGTACTCAGCCAACAACATTTCCTTAAGCTCTTCCCATGGCATCGCGTTTGCCACTGGGAGGGTCATGGCCTCTACGTGACCATTCCACCAGGAGAGAGCTTGATCAATGGATGTTCAGGCGGCAAACTTGACCTTGCACCCATCCGGACACCCGCAGATTTCAAAAACTGATTCCACCTTCTCAATCCATCGCTTCAGGGCTATTATGCCTCATGTTCCATTGAAGGTTCGAAGTTTGGCGTTGGTGAAGTCCTTGTAGGTGCAGGTTCGTGTGGTTCCATGGTTTGTTCCTTGATTTGTACTTCCAGTTCCCTGTTCGTTGCCTTCTCCGTTGTTTCCGTTGCCAATCTGTGCAAGTGCTGTAGTGACCGCAACGGACACTGCTGCTTGGAATGCAACTGAGTTTATTTCAGGTGGGGTCGGTGTTGTGTTGTTTCCACGGTTAGGTCTTTGAGGCATCTTTCTGTCAAAGAACGGAAAGATGTTGAGTACACATCGTATTCCGAGTTTAGAATGCCACAGACTCGGCGAATCGATTTGTGAACCTAAGTGATTCCATGTATTAACATAAAACAAGGAAAATAAAACACATAGCAGATAACAACATCACGATAAAACATAGAGCATTTCCATTAATAATAATCGTTTGTAATACATGAAAATTTGCCAAGAAAGGCATACAGCACATGGGGAAACATATGGTCCGACAGCATGACGACCCTATGAGTAGTGTAATCACTTAAATATATGGTCGATAGTACATAGAATAAAACATAAAGAAGAAAATCATAACATGAGTACATGAACAGGTACTAACTACAATGAGATGGGTCCGCCAACAATATCATATGCCGAAATGTCATTCGACAAGATTAGCCATCTCGGTCATCTCTCTGACTACTTTGTCTCTTTCGTGCTCGGCCTGAACAGCTCGGGCCTCTGTCTTTAAAGGCTGTTGCCGAAGAGCGGCAACCTCCTCCTTTAGAGAGTGAGTCCTATCTATAGGACCCCGTAGCGCTGTGAAGTAATCCTGCACTGTCTCGGAAGTAGGAGGTTCACTAGGTACTTCATTCATATCTCCATTTTCCTCTATGATCTCATCGGATTCCCCAAACTCATAGTCCGTCTCCACGTATTCTTCGGGTCCAACACAGGGGGCTGCCTCCACCACGGGGTCTTCCTCAACTACTCCGTGGGCCACTAGGTTCTGGTACAAAAGAATGCCCTGATGTGCTCTATCCATGACGACGACGTGGGAAGCTGGGAGTGAGAACTGTGTAAAGGGAATGTGGATATAAAATTTCAAGATACTCCTATAGTATTTTGATTACTTGTGTTTAAATTCCAGGGAAGTTTTGGATACGAGGTATGTATCTAGGTAAATTTCCCGCCATGATTACCCCTAAACACATGTTGGTCATATTTTGAATAAATATAGTTGATCAGACTATATTTATCCCCAATACGACTACATAACTGTCCGAGTTTAATCATAGTGTTCCATTTCCTCTAGACACTTTTAGTGTTATCGTTTTAATGTATACCTAGGTATGAATTTTATTTAGAGTGTTTTAGTCCCATTGTATTTATAGTTGCATATCAAGTACGATTAGATATGCTAGTTCACTATAAACAATGCTCTGATACCAATCTGTCACACCCCCGAACTAGATGGCGGAAACGTCCGGGGCTTGCGCGTGACTTCATCATGAAATATCATTACAATGAATATACATGAAACATAACATCATCATCACCATGCAAAAGATAATACAACTGTCATTGTTCACATCAAGTACAATAATTTAAATTACATGACCATAACATTCAATGTATGATGTTTAACAATACACACAACAAAATCCTATATTCTTGATGATTCTTCCGCTTAACAAGTTTATGAGAATACAAGTTATTTTGAAAATGGTCAACATAACAATGTTGGTGAGTTCATAAGTGTAGTTTAATGAAAAGTTTTGTATCGTTAGTAAAACACCAGAAAATCCGATATTTTCTGTAGAAGAGTTTGAAAATGATGTATCAAATCAAGTATTAATGCATGTGTGGTTTCCATTGTAGAAAATATGTAAGAATAAGTTCCCGAAAATCCTGTTTGTTTCTGTTGTAAGTTGAAGGTAGTGTACAAATGTATATTTTTCCCCAGAAAATCCGATATTTTCTTACTATAAAAGTAATGTAGTCTTAAAACCCTAAGACCAGGTATTAGTGTGTGTACGTTTTGTGTCGCCACGATTTGTATTTGTATTCCGTGATATTCTGATGGTGTTGATCTCAATGTGAGTCGTTACAACCATGCTTAATAATGACTAATTCGCCTGTCATGGCATATCTGATGCCGGTTTGTCGAATGTAAGGTTTGTCACCCTAGACTGGCCTAGTCTAGCTGTAGCGAACAGCTCAGGTGTGGGGTGTCACTCCGTATAGATCTATACACAAACTCCCGCTCTCTCTCCAGGAGACTCTGGTTATACCTACAGGCTATGATCATATACTCAAAGGTGTCAACCGACAAGTTTCACTAGATCCTTAAATTGTTCACGAGTAACGTACTGCACCAAGTATAATGTTTACGAGTATGTTTTATGTTTTCAAATCCAAAAGTATGTATATGAAGTTCAACAAATATGTAGAGGGACAGTTAACATGTGATTTTCAGTCCAGACCAAATTAGCATGCAAATGGACCCATAAGGCCCAATAAACATGTGAAAGGGTAACTCAGGGCAAATAAGCATGTAAATGGACCACTAAGGCCCAATAAACATGTGATCCATAGTTCAGGCCCAAATTAACATAGAAATGGACCACAAAGGTCCAATAAACATGTCATGGAAAATATTAGGCCAAATATACATTTAAATGGGCCCCTAAGGCCCATTAGCCATGTAACGAGGGTGTTAGGCCCAATACAATGTTATGAAGGTATTTTGTCCATTTGTTATTATTTCGTTGTTTGTTTTTTATTAAGAGTTTAACAGAATAACATAAAAAGGTTTAATTTTCGTAATAGTGACATTTTTGTCCCACTAGACCGAAAATATACAATTTAATCACATTTTTAGAAAATTAGACACTTTACGTCCCTTAAGGCTAAGAGTTTACATTTTATGGGCTTAATTCTAATAAAATAGCTTTTGTGGCCATTTTGGTTAGAAACGTCATTTTTGGCCAAAAATCATATATATTCACATCTTTGGCCCAATATATTTAAATTGCTGTTTTCGGCCCTTTTATTATGAGAATTTACATTTTCAGCCCATTTTTTATAAAAATGACAATTTCGGCCCAAATTTTATAAAAATAACATTTTTGGCCCAAATTCGAGGAAAGTGACATTTTCATCCCCCATATCCGTAAGTTCACATTTTTGACTCAAATTTGTATAGAATGACATTTTAGTCCACAAAAACCCAAAGTTTTACACTTTAAGCCAAGAAAACCGTAAGGCCCATTTTATGGCCCATTATCCGAAAAATTTCAGTTTTAGCCCCTTGGAAACTATGAATATTATAAAAACCCATTTTTATATAAATGAGACCATTTTAGCCCATGTAAAAACCGTATATCGCATAGAAGTCTCCATCTTTTGTTTATTAGTCATAAATAGTCCTCTTTCAAGAGTTGTTTAGTTTGTTATGGATCATCACATATTTAGCATATTTATCCAAATATTGTAGTTTCCAAATATTGTCTAAAGTTTTGTAGTTTCCAAATATTGTCTAGATCTATGAATTTCTTTACACAATCACAACATACACTTAGAAAACACACATAAACATGCACAAATACATAGATCTAACACATAGCAACTTGTATTCTCCCCCAAAAACAACGAAAAACCAAAATCGAGGGGGTATGAATTCACTTTGGTGTTTGGATTCGGTTTGATGAATTTATTGAAGGCGATCTCGACTTTAGCAAGCCTCTTGAAGAGGTTTTCGAACTTGGATGGTTCTAAGAAACATGATCCATGAAAAATATGGTGTAAGAGGACTGATTTATGTGTAAAGATGTGGTAATTCAACTTAGGGTTGTAAGATTTTACCTAGGATGATGATCTTGATGAAAAACCCTCTTGAAGACACCCACAAACTTGCGAAAATATGGAGGAGAGGGAGGAGTTCTTAGACAGAGTTTGAAGTAGTTTGAAATGAGAAATGGAGGTGAGGTGGTGGGAGTCTTGGCCTAGAGCAATAAGAGAAGAGAGAATAAAGATAGTTTGAGGTGATGTTTGCATGGATACCCACCATGCAAACATGAGGTGTCTTATGCACATAAATCCCAATTTCTTTTTTTTGTCTAACAAGCACATTGGGCCGAGAATTTGGGTTAGGAACATAAGAAGGATTTGGTTTGGGCCCATTCTTGGTCTTGTTTGAATTTATGAAGCTCAAAAATTATTTTCCGGCCCATTGGGCCCTTATGAGGGTCTACGGCTCAATAGAAGTCCAATAGGTAAATTTACGGCCCATTAGAATTAATGAAAACATTTATCGCCCAAGAGAGCCCTTCAGGTCTCTCAACCCATGTTTCACCACCTATTTCCCCTCTTAACCGAGATGACCTTGATATCATTTTTTGTGATGATGAAGACGAAGATCTGCGGGGCTTCACTTACAGGCCTTTCCAAATATGAATTGAGAGTGAAGATGAGGTGTCTGTTACGAAAGGGCAACATCAGTACCTACATGAAAAGACTGACCAACTGATTCGCTCTACCAAGGCTTTATCTTCTGACGCATATGCTAAAGCCACAGTTGAGTCTCTCTTTGAAAGGATCACGAAGGAGCATTCTGCCCATACTGAAAAGATGAATAATGCAGTCGCTGATTCTGCTGAAGTTTCCAAGACTACGACCGAAAAAGTCAATAAAATAATTTATGATACTTCTGCATTCATGGAGAACTTCCAAACCACCTTCAACTAAAATACCACTACAACCAATGAAGCTGTAAAGAGTCTGGGTTCTCTCTTCAAATCTAAGAAGGGTAAATTACAAGAGATTCGTACCGGTCTGAAAACTGACCATGAATCATTTCAGACCTCCATCTCTTCACAAATTTCCAAGCTTCAAGACGAACTGGCAAAGGAGAGTAACATCAATGAATGTTTTCCCCTCAAGATAGAAGAAGTAAATGTGTTAAGTGCCAAACTGGAAGCTTTGGAGAAATAGGTCAATGATTTGTTATATCAGGGACTCAATGCTCACCATCACAGTATGAAAGCATCTTCTTGAGAAGGTGAGACTTGTTTTTGCAATGATTCACAGGCTAGAGGAAGTTTCAGAATCTGGCTTCATTCCATAACAAGGGGGAGAAGGTGATTCCAACAAAAGAAGAACCCGAAGCTCCACTTAAACTGTTGCTCCAGTTCAACCGGTTGTAAAGCAAGAACCTAAGGGCAAGGAAAAATTATTCAATGAGGAACCCGTTATCGAGAACAGTTAAGACGAAGAAGGGCTGGATGAAAACGAGCTTAAAAGGTGAAAGGCTCGTGAAGCCGAAATGGATGAGCACCAACGAATCATTCGAGAAGCTGAAGAAAAAGAAAGAGCTGAGAAAGAGGATCCGGCCACTCATCAAAGCATGAAGCTTTTATTCCCTAAATGGACCATGATGCGAATCCAGAATGATAATGTTGATTTACCCAGCCAGTATTGGTTAGAGCCAATTGTGTCGTTTGATCTTCAAAACACACAAGATTCACAATTGGATGTTCCACTTACAGATAATAGGGCTGATCAGATGTTGTTCTCTTTTTATCTGAAGCGTATGAAGCGGCGATACGAAACGTGGTCCTTAATCAAAATAATTGGTGTGAAAGTCACAGGACCAACTGAGACTGATAGTTTTCCGAACGCGAAGTTCATAGTGGCAAGAGGTTCAACCAGTCAGTGCTGCGAGTTCACTCTCGCAGACGTACCTTGTCTTAACCTCAATGACTGGCTCGTTCTTTACAACATGTTGCTGAAAGACAAAAGAAAAATATGAACCTATCATGTCTCATCTCCAGATAACGATCAAGTCTTACATTCAAGACATTTGAGATATCGACGTAGAGGTAGCCTCAGTGTTACAAAAGAAGCCTTCTGCTGTTCTTAAGGAATCTCCAAAAGACTTTGAAAAGTTGAAGCTAGGGAAGATTTATAGTAAGGAATGGTATGTGGTGTATCAAGCTAGGGAACGAACTGGTGCAGACTTTCGTAGGGGATGCTTCTTCCTATCTAACAAGGGTAACAGTATGGATGACATAAAGTGTCACACCCCCAAACCGGAACGGCGGAAACGTTTGGGGGCGGAGGACGTCATGCTAAGTATCATAACCATAGTGAAGAAAGTAAACACAACCATCATAATAATAATTTAAAATGTTACATCGTTGCAAAAATACATGTTTCCAAATAAATTACATATGATGTCAAAATAGTTCAAAAGAAATCTGCGCCTTAGTGTGTTGCCTTCAAAAATCTTGTAGTTACCCGTATTACTGAATACCTGAGAATACAAGTTGTTTATGAAAGAGTATCAGCATAAAGCTGGTGAGTTCATTAGCAGTTTTATGAATGAAAGATGAATGTTGTTCCTTAAAGTTTATTACAAGTTTGTTTCCAGAAAATCCAATATTTTGTAAAAGGTTTGTTGTAGTCTTATCTGAACCAAGACTTAGTATATGTAAGTAAATCGTCATACTTATGTGTGTGGTTTTATATTTAAATAAAACTTTTTAAATCCCCGTGAACTGTGTGTTTTATTAATTCCCCATGTGAGTTGTTATAACCATGCTAAAACTCGAAGACCTCATACTCGATGTTTTTCAGGCGTCGGAATGTTATGACACTTGTCACCCCAGACCTGCCGGTCTAGCTGTTGGAAGCAGCTTAGGTGCGGGTTTGTCAGACCCAATATAGATCTATACATAACTATCACGCTCTCCCTCCAAGAGATTTTGATTATAACTACATGACTTTTCTGTGGTACTTAAGAGTACCCTGAAGGTGACTCGCTCACAAATTTATTTATTAACAAGTTCACGTAATTTGTAAGAAAGTACCCGTTTGAAGTAGTTTGAAATGAGAAATGGAGGTGGGGTGGTGGGAGTTTGCCGAGGGCAATAAGAGAAGAGAGAAGAAAGATAGTTTGAGGTGATGTTTGCATGGATACCCACCATGCAAACATGAGGTGTCTTATGCACATAAATCCCAATTTCTTTTTTTTTGTCTAACAAGCAGATTGGGCCGAGAATTTGGGTTAGGAACATAAAAAGGATTTGGTTTGGGCCCATTCTTGGTCTTGTTTGAATTTATGAAGCTTAAAAATTATTTTTCGGCCCATTGGGCCCTTATGAGGGTCTACGGCTCAATAGAAGTCCAATAGGTAAATTTACGGCCCATTAGAACTAATCAAAACATTTATCGCCCAAGAGAGCCCTTCAGGTCTCTCAACCCATGTTTCACCACCTATTTCCCCTCTTAACCGAGATGTCCTTGATATCATTTTTTGTGATGATGAAGACGAAGATCTGCGGGGCTTCACTTACAGGCCTTTCCAAATACGAATTGAGAGTGAAGATGAGGTGTCTGTTACGAAAGGGCAACATCAGTCCCTACATGAAAAGACTGACCAACTGATTCGCTCTACCAAGGCTTTATCTTCTGACGCATATGCTAAAGCCACAGTTGAGTCTCTCTTTGAAAGGATCACGAAGGAGCATTCTGCCCATACTGGAAAGATGAATAATGCAGTCGCTGATTCTGCTGAAGTTTCCAAGACTACGACCGAAAAAGTCAATAAAATAATTTATGATACTTCTGCATTCATGGAGAACTTCCAAACCACCTTCAACTAAAATACCACTACAACCAATGAAGCTGTAAAGAGTATGGGTTCTCTCTTCAAATCTAAGAAGGGTAAATTACAAGAGATTCGTACCGGTCTGAAAACTGACCATGAATCATTTCAGACCTCCATCTCTTCACAAATTTCCAAGCTTCAAGACGAACTGGCAAAGGAGAGTAACATCAATGAATGTTTTCCCCTCAAGATAGAAGAAGTAAATGTGTTAAGTGCCAAACTGGAAGCTTTGGAGAAATAGGTCAATGATTTGTTATATGAGAGAGCTGTCATGCGAAGCTGTATAACAGATGTTACAGGCATGCTCTCCGATATCCTTGAGATCAGGGACTCAATGCTCACCATCACAGTATGAAAGCATCTTCTTGAGAAGGTGAGACTTGTTTTTGCAATGCTTCACAGGCTAGAGGAAGTTTCAGAATCTGGCTTCATTCCAAAACAAGGGGGAGAAGGTGATTCCAACAAAAGAAGAACCCGAAGCTCCACTTAAACTGTTGCTCCAGTTCAACCGGTTGTAAAGCAAGAACCTAAGGGCAAGGAAAAATTGTTCAATGAGGAACCCGTTATCGAGAACAGTTAAGACGAAGAAGGGCTGGATGAAAACGAGCTTAAAAGGTGAAAGGCTCGTGAAGCCGAAATGGATGAGCACCAACGAATCATCCGAGAAACTGAAGAAAAAGAAAGAGCTGAGAAAGAGGCTCCGGCCACTCATCAAAGCATGAAGCTTTTATTCCCTAAGTGGACCATGATGCGAATCCAGAATGATAATGTTGATTTACCCAGCCAGTATTGGTTAGAGCCAATTGTGTCGTTTGATCTTCAAAACACACAAGATTCACAATTGGCTGTTCCACTTACAGATAGTGGGGCTGATCAGATGTTGTTCTCTTTTTATCTGAAGCGTATGAAGCGGCGATACGAAACGTGGTCCTTAATGAAAATAACTGGTGTGAAAGTCACAGGACCAACTGAGACTGATAGTTTTCCGAACGCGAAGTTCATAGTGGCAAGAGGTTCAACCAGTCAGTGCTGCGAGTTCACTCTCGCAGACTTACCTTGTCTTAACCTCAATGACTGGCTCATTCTTTACAACATGTTGCTGAAAGACAAAAGAAAAATATGAACCTATCATGTCTCATCTCCAGATAACGATCAAGTCTTACATTCAAGAGATTTGAGATATGGATGTAGAGGTAGCCTCAGTGTTACAAAAGAAGCCTTCTGCTGTTCTTAAGGAATCTCCAAAAGACTTTGAAAAGCTGAAGCTAGGGAAGATTTATAGTAAGGAATGGTATGTGGTGTATCAAGCTAGGGAACGAACTGGTGCAGACTTTCGTAGGGGATGCTTCTTCCTATCTAACAAGGGTAACAGTATGGATGACATAAAGTGTCACACCCCCAAACCGGAACGGCGGAAACGTTTGGGGGCGGAGGACGTCATGCTCAGTATCATAACCATAGTGAAGAAAGTAAACACAGCCATCATAATAATAATTTAAAATGTTACATCGTTGCAAAAATACATGTTTCCAAATAAATTACATATGATGTCAAAATAGTTCAAAAGAAATCTGCGCCTTAGTGTGTTGCCTTCAAAAATCTTGTAGTTACCCGTATTACTGAATACCTGAGAATACAAGTTGTTTTTGAAAGAGTATCAGCATAAAGGTGGTGAGTTCATTAGCAGTTTTATGAATGAAAGATGAATGTTGTTCCTTAAAGTTTGTTACAAGTTTGTTTCCAGAAAATCCAATATTTTGTAAAAGGTTTGTTGTAGTCTTATCTGAACCAAGACTTAGTATATGTAAGTAAATCGTCATACTTATGTGTGCTGTTTTATATTTAAATAAAACTTTTTAAATCCCCGTGAACTGTGTGTTTTGTTAATTCCCCATGTGAGTTGTTATAACCATGCTAAAACTCGAAGACCTCATACTCGATGTTTTTCAGGCGTCGGAATGTTATGACACTTGTCACCCCAGACCTGCCGGTCTAGCTGTTGGAAGCAGCTTAGGTGCAGGTTTGTCAGACCCAATATAGATCTATACACAACTATCACGCTCTCCCTCCAAGAGATTTTGATTATAACTACAGGACTTTTCTGTGGTACTTAAGAGTACCCTGAAGGTGACTCGCTCACAAATTTATTTATTAACAAGTTCACGTAATTTGTAAGAAAGTACCCATTTGAAGTAGCTTGAAATGAGAAATGGAGGTGGGGTGGTGGGAGTCTTGGCCGAGAGCAATAAGAGAAGAGAGAAGAAAGATAGTTTGAGGTGATGTTTGCATGGATACCCACTATGCAAACATGAGGTGTCTTATGCACATAAATCCCAATTTCTTTTTTTTTGTCTAACAAGCAGATTGGGCCGAGAATTTGGGTTAGGAACATAAAAAGGATTTGGTTTGGGCCCATTCTTGGTCTTGTTTGAATTTATGAAGCTAAAAAATTATTTTTCGGCCCATTGGGCCCTTATGAGGGTCTACGGCTCAATAGAAGTCCAATAGGTAAATTTACGGCCCATTAGAACTAATGAAAACATTTATCGCCCAAGAGAGCCCTTCAGGTCTCTCAACCCATGTTTCACCACCTATTTCCCCTCTTAACCGAGATGACCTTGATATCATTTTTTGTGATGATGAAGACGAAGATCTGCGGGGCTTCACTTACAGGCCTTTCCAAATACGAATTGAGAGTGAAGATGAGGTGTCTGTTACGAAAGGGCAACATCAGTCCCTACATGAAAAGACTGACCAACTGATTCGCTCTACCAAGGCTTCATCTTCTGACGCATATGCTAAAGCCACAGTTGAGTCTCTCTTTGAAAGGATCACGAAGGAGCATTATGCCCATACTGAAAAGATGAATAATGCAGTCGCTGATTCTGCTGAAGTTTCCAAGACTACGACCGAAAAAGTCAATAATCTAATTTCTGATACTTCTGCATTCATGGAGAACTTCCAAACCACCTTCAACTAAAATACCACTACAACCAATGAAGTTGTAAAGTGTCTGGGTTCTCTCTTTAAATCTAAGAAGGGTAAATTACAAGAGATTCGTACTGGTCTGAAAACTGACCATGAATCATTTCAGACCTCCATCTCCTCACAAATTTCCAAGCTTCAAGACGAACTGGAAAAGGAGAGTAACATCAATGAATCTTTTCCCCTTAAGATAGAAGAAGTAAATGTGTTAAGTGCCAAAGTGGAAGCTTTGGAGAAATAGGTCAATGATTTGTTATATGAGAGGGCTGTCATGCGAAGCTGTATAACAGATGTTACAGGCATGCTCTCTGATATCCTTGAGACCAGGGACTCAATGCTTACCTGTTGGGTTTTGAGCATTCTAACACTCCTATGGTGTACATGCAACCCTATAAACCTTGGATCTATGTTTTCTCTATTATACATGCAAATATTAACTATTCCAAGGTTTCATCGTAACTAACATATTATGAAGCACCTATAGTACAAAGTTCTAGTTAGATGACATACCTTTTGATGTAGCTTAATGTCTTCAAGCTTTAAGAGCTTAGCCCCAATAGTGTGGAAGCCTAAAATGGTATCACAAATCACCAAAACACCTTGGAAGAACTTGAGAGAATATGTATGGACACTAAAATCGGCCCACTCTTATTTTCACACACTTGTGCCAATTTTGTGAGCCAAGGACCCCTTTATATATTATGGAGGATTAGGGTTACATCCATGTAAACCCTAATACCCATGACCTTTCATTTACATAGGATCCATGGGTTAAAAGCTCCATGGACCATCCATGAAAGCTTAGCCCAACCTAAATGAACTTGGCCCATTCCATATATATAAGAGTCCATATTTAATTAGTTCTTTTTGATCACTTAATTAATTCTAAATTAATTCTTGATCAATACTAATTAAATAATATGATTCCATATTAATATATTAGAACTTATAATATATTAATATAAATCATAAATATACTATTCTCAAAAGACTATCCATATAAATTGTGCCGGTGAAGTGCAACCCAAATGGACCATGCCGGGTCGGGTCAAGTACATACCAAATATAGTTATGGACTTAGACATTAATCCAACATTACCATCACAGTATGAAAGCATCTTCTTGAGAAGGTGAGACTTGTTTTTGCAATGCTTCACAGGCTAGAGGAAGTTTCAGAATCTGGCTTCATTCCAAAACAAGGGGAGAAGGTGATTCCAACAAAAGAAGAACCCGAAGTTCCACTTGAACTGTTGCTCCAGTTCAACCGGTTGTAAAGCAAGAACCTAAGGGCAAGGAAAAATTGTTCAATGAGGAACCCGTTATCGAGAACAGTTAAGACGAAGAAGGGCTGGATGAAAACGAGCTTAAAAGGTGAAAGGCTCGTGAAGCCGAAATGGATGAGCACCAACGAATCATCCGAGAAGCTGAAGAAAAAGAAAGAGCTGAGAAAGAGGCTCCGACCACTCATCAAAGCATGAAGCTTTTATTCCCAATTGTGTCGTTTGATCTTCAAAACACACAAGATTCACAATTGGATGTTCCACTCACAGATAGTGGGGCTGATCAGATGTTGTTCTCTTTTTATCTGAAGCGTATGAAGCGGCAATACGAAACGTGGTCCTTAATCAAAATTACTGGTGTGAAAGTCACAGGACCAACTGAGACTGATAGTTTTCCGAACGCGAAGTTCATAGTGGCAAGAGGTTCAACCAGTCAGTGCTGCGAGTTCACTCTCGCAGAATTACCTTGTCTTAACCCCAATGACTGGCTCGTTCTTTACAACATGTTGCTGAAAGACAAAAGAAAAATATGAACCTGTCATGTCTCATCTCCAGATAATGATCAAGTCTTACATTCAAGAGATTTGAGATATGGACGTAGAGGTAGCCTCAGTGTTACAAAAGAAGCCTTCTGTTGTGTGACAACCCGATATTTCAAGTCGATATAATGACCTAAAGATAAGTATGGTAATCTATTTTGATATAATAAATGTAGCGTCAAAAATGAAATATTCAAAAGTCTTAATTGGGCTGCATAAAATGATAGATATCGTGTCAGGGTTTTCAGAAATATAAAGAACACTCAAATCCGAGTTATAACGAAGAAGTTATGACAAATCAAAGATCCGCGTCAAAACCGGTAAAACACTGTTAAGCATAAAACGCGAAATTTCAATAAAATACCTTTTATCCTTAGGTATCTAAATGAAAGTAGTAGATATCACTAAACCATAAGTGTACATAAAAAGAACGTCAAAATCGGATTTCGTATGAGGAAGTTATGATTTTTCTAAGTTTCGGATATAGCAGTAGACAACAAAAAACTTGAAATAGAGATCGAGCGACTTTTGGCCGAAACAATCTAAACCAGAATCGAAGATCTCGACAATAGTAGTACAATGGTAGAAAGACAGACGAAAACAGACATCGGATGAAGAAGTTATGGATTTTTTACGGAGTTTTCCTGTCCCGAGCTACGGTAGTAAGATAATGAACTTATGAATCATGAAGTAAAAGATATCACTTTATAAAAGGATTCATGTTAATTACAAAAACGGTTTTCAACATTATTACTTGTAAATTTGTTAGTCTAAGTTGGAGACACGTCCTTGGTAACACTTACCACCGAAACAGAGTGTAGGACTAACATATATGACCAGAATCTCTTGTAGGGAGAGCGTGACTGTTGTGTATAGATCTATACGAGACTGACTATCCCGCACCTCGCTGCTAGCTACAGTGGGACCGGCAGGTCTACGAGTGACAAGGATATTGGCCTCGATACGTGCCATATCAAGTTAATGTATGGTTATAAAACTCACAACGTAGATAACAACTATTTACTTACGTAATAATGGATCGAGTAAACTAATCTCAGAGTAATAACCAATTGATTACTAGAGGATATTGATAATACCTTCAGGATTTAGTGCACCACATTTTTATTAGTGTAATGACGCTAATATATCTCAGTGGGCATAACCAGGGTTTTTCAAAGAAAACTACGTTCAATGATATAAGTATGGTAAATGTTTGTATACTTCATTTTAGAACGGATAACCAACAACCTACTTTTAGGGAAAATATAAGATTTTCCCAGGATAACAGGGTATTTTCATAAACGGATGGTTTAACATTGAACTAATGGATATTCATATTCATTCCATGACTCCTTGGATTGTACGTTTCTGTATGAATCTGGAAGTCATGGAAGGAATGGGTTTCAAACATGCTTTTATTAAGAAAATATGGGATTTTTCTAGGAACACTTTTCAAAAGGATCAAAGAACATTTTCCACCAAAACTAAATGCTTATGAACTCACCAACTTTATGCTGATACTTTTTCAAAACTGCTTGTATTCTCAGGGATTCAGTAATACAGGAAAATCTTCAGCTTTTGGAAAAGGGACGCTAAGACGTCAGTCTTAAAACTTATTAAATCATCATATTGTAATTTATTTTGAGACATGTATTGTATTCAACAATGTAACTTTTAAATTATATTTATGATGGTTGTGTTTACTTTCTTTACAAATATTCAACTGTTATGATACTACATGAAGTCATCCGCCCCCAAATGTTTCTGCCATCCTGGTTTGGGGGTGTGACAGATTGGTATCAGAGCATTGTTTATAGTGAACTAAGTATATCGAACCACATAAGATGTATAAACTATAAATGCAAAGGGACTAAAATCCTCTGAAAATATGTTTTCACAAACTATACTTTTAATAAATTAAAATGCTAGTTTTATAAAAGTATAAGTACATGCATGCATCAGTCTAGTATCATAGTTAAAACTATACGAAAGTATTAAGACAAGTTGAACACTACGATTAGGCCTCAGAGTATGTAATTAGATCGAGAGTAAATATAGCCTGACCAACTATATTTATCCTGGATGTGACCAACGTATGTCGAGGAATGGTCGTAGTGAGCAACAAGTCAAAAACTTACCAAAGAAAATACTAGAATCAAACTTACGAATTTAAAATACTATAGGAGTATTTCATAGTACTCTAAAAACCATAATAATCGTACGAACCTCGATATTTAGTTAGAACTAGGAATCGTCAAATAAATAGAATCTTATTAAAAATAAAAACTAAAAACCTTCACTGGCAGGTCTATAATTGCAAAGTGCATACTTTAAAGTTACACATGATTGAAATTTTATAGGCTTCGGATTTATGATTTCGCTCTAGGCCCTTTTCCTTGTTTGGATGTGGACTTAAGGTGAAGCTACTTATCTAACGGCCTATTCAGTCTTGATTGTATGTGATTTGTATACACTAGGTAAGTATAGGAGGACCCGGTATAGGTCTTATCACAAAAACTACCTTCTTACCCTTAAGTTATATTTATATTTCTCTTATCCCTATTCTCGCTTAGATAAAATTTGCTGGATTCCATCCTCCTAGAGATTCGTACTATCCTAATCAAGAAAATGTTGGTTGGCTCGGTGCCGAACCAAAAGATGAGCTGCAATTTCCCCTAGACGATGATTTTGCTGAAGACTTTCCTGAAGACAACGGTTCCAGATCAGAATCTTATAATCCATCTCCAGTTGCTCAGAACCCTAACCCTCGTCAAAACTTTCAAGGACCCACACCCCTGTGGGCAGCAAACTTGAACAGATGGAGTCACGAGCAAGGTCAACCCTCACCCTACAACGGAGACCGAAGTTTCTACAATCTGAGCGAGGGAGGCTTAGCAGACAGAATCCTACCTGTTCTGGTTCGCAGGGTCGCTCGTAATGAGGAATAGGGAAGGACAGCCATCAACCGGGTCATGGAGGTTGATGCCGATGCAGGAGACAATACAGTTCGCATTCTCCATCTGGAGACTGCTCATAGAATAACCCTGAACCAGAATATGACCCTGCAAAGAGAACTAAGTACAACCCAATCTGAAGTTAGGGAACTTCGAGGGCATCAGGCAACGTTTGAAAGACGCATGTTGGACATGGAGCGTCGTCTGGCAGAATCAAGGACTCATTTGGGCGATTCTCGCCGCAAGTAGAGTCTACTCTATTCTCTCTTTTGGATATAAATTAGGTCTATGTATAGACTCTAGTATTAATTTCATGCTTATGTTAAGACCTTGAACTTTCAGTCGGTTAGGTCTATGTACTGTCAAAATTTTCTCGATTCTGGTGTAATGTGAGTCCTACTCCAAGGTCAATTTTTCCCGAACTTATCACATCTTTGCTACCAATGACATCGGCGAACGTCTAATCTCCTAGGGAAATCTTTGTCCAAATACTTTCATCCATCTATTGTTAGAAGTCTACCAAAATCACACTCTTATTTAATGGTTAAACTATGGTGATTGAGTTCACGGATCACTTTCATTATTCTCACTCTTGAAATTCTTATCATTATCTCCATCTTCACACACTTAGTTGATAGATGATGCGTCTGAAATTAACACCGCCTGTACTCGCAACCAAGAGGAAACTATAGAAACCACAATCTGCCGTTACCTTGTTAAAAACACCGAGGAAAAGTTCGCATGAACCCCCGGGATTCAAACTCTTCATTATGAAGTAATGGAGATCGGTGTAAGAATCGGAAGTAAGACGACACCGAAATTCAATATACCTAAGAAGGAGAAGGACACCCTATAAATACCAGGAGAGAAAAATCATTATCACCCAGAATAGAACGGAGGAGGACCACGCGTGTTACACGCGAAGTGTTTGAGTGCCTTTTCGTTACAATAATAACTAATAAATAATGCAACCTAGTGAGTTAATGAATACATTACTCACATTAGATTTCGAACTTATCGTCTTTTCCTGTATTTTCGGATCACAAAACCTCAATCAAGAGTGAGTACTTCTCAAATTCATAAGTCAATTTATTATAGACTCTATTATGGATTACTTTCAAATCTTTTCGAAAACTGAATCATAGTATCCACCAACCAAAGATAACTTCGTTCGGATGACACTCGTCTGATAACCATTCTAGAAACTTCATTCTACTCTTTTACCAGGACTGCATCATAGGGATCTAGATCGAACCATCGAGAACAGTATAACAAAATGAAAAACTTACATTCGCATGAATGATCGGAATACATCTAGAGCCGACCATAATCGCTCACAAACTCATTTTCTTATCATATAACAGAATCATGCCTCCGAAGAAACGTAACCAAACCGCTGGCAAAGCACCAACTCTTCAGATAGATTTGGCTACTTTTCAAGCTGCGGTCAAAGCTGCCGTAGCAGCTGTCATGACTCACCTAAATGCTAACAACACAAATGTTGGTGGAAATGTTATCGACGACCCCAATCACGGTGATAACCAAGTACAACAACGAGTGGCTGTTTGTACAGAGACTCCGAACCTCAAACCTAATATTTGGAAACGAAAGTTCGAGAACAAGAAAAGGAGTTGTTAAACTCAAGGAGCTACAGAAGGGTAACAAGTTGGGGCAGTCAATACCCCCATCAGCCGTGCTATCCCAACACCGACCACACTGTACTTAGGAAACCTCCCACACTACAGCAAGTGCAACTAACATCATCATGGACTCTGCCGAGTACTGCATTGCAATAGATGCAACATAAAGGGGCACATCGCCCGTTTCTATAGGACTCCGGTCAAATTCATCACTTCAACTACCAACGTTGGAACAAGTCCAATATGTCATCTTTGTGGTGAGAAAGGGCATTACAAGAGGGACTTTCCAATAGAGAAGAACGACGGGGAAGCAGGAGGAATTTGACCCCAGAGAATGTGGAAACATAAAAGAACCCTGCTATAGTTTCGTACGCTTCCAAACCCCAATAATTTATAATTACTCTTTCATTCGAACCAAATCACAGCATTCATATAAAACTAAGAACCCTATCAGGTAAGCTATGATGGCTTAGTGTAAACATTAGGGACATTTATAATTAAGATTTGTAGATTTAAAGTGAGTGATCTCGCCTCATTTCCTGTTCCTTGTTTGGTTGTGGATTTAGGGCAGGGTTTCTCAGTCAAATGTCTTACCAATCTTAATTATATGTGACTTGTGTACACCAAGCGATGATAAAGAGACCTAGTAGGAATCATCCCATGAAAGTTCATAGTTCAAAATTATCAGAACCCTCGTATTAGTAGTATCCACCAATTTTTAATTAAAAAGGGGATTCCTAGCAAAATAACAGAATAAAACTGAAGGCGCTGAAAACTTATGTACATAGAATTGTTCATTATCCTAGTAATCATCTCTTCCATAATAACTTAATATCTACTTCGTTGAGAAGTTCCGACATCCTCATCCGACATGGATTGGCTCGATCCTTACCATGAATTTTTTTTTAAGCCGTGTGAAGGAACTCTTTCCTTAATCAGCTGAAATTCTTCCAATCCATAACGCAAACCCATATATCGTCTATCACTTCAAAACTTCAGAAGTACCCATGCGAGGGGTACCACACCTTCTAGCCTGCTCAGTAGATAGAAAGCTTGAAACAAAAAGCACCAAAGAAGTCTCAAAAGTCAGTAACCACCCGTAACATACCCAAGAGATCTCCGAGGAAGGCCACTTGTACTGCAGGTCAAGTTCAAGAATAGAGTATAAGAACTCATTAGGTTAATCTATCGCTGCTAGGTGTATATGCAAGAGTGGCATATAATTTAGACTCAACAAGACTTAGGATGTGTGATTCCGCCCTACTTCCTGTTCCCTGTCTGGTTGTGGACTTGGGGCAAAGCCACCCAACCGAAAGTTTTGTCGATTTAAATTATATACAACTCGTATACATGAGGTGAGGATGGATGAGCCAAGGATGAGTCTTATCATTAACTTCGGACCAAAAGCTCGCATGCTTACTATAACAACCAGAGATACCTGGGTGGGAGTGGCAGCGGAATGCAATGGGCTTAAAAATCAAGTTACCAAGGCAACATGTGGACTTGATGCCACTTTGGGTGATCGTCGACAGGTTAACCAAATCCGTACACTTCCTACCAACAAAGGAAACAGACAAGCTAGAGAAACTGACTAGAACATACATCAGGGAGATTGTGCGACTGCATGGTGTACCAATATCCATTATCCCGGACATGGATACTAGATTCACCTCGCGGTTCTGGAAGTCACTACAAAAATCTCTAGGAACGAGACTAGACAAGAGTACCGCCTACCACCCACAAACTGAGGGACATAGTGAGAGGACCATTCAAACCTTGGAAAATATGCTAAGGGCTTGTGTGATCGATCATGGTAAGGCATGGGATATTCATTTACCATTGGTTGAGTTCTCTTACAACAATAGCCATCATACTAGCATCAAGGTTGCTCCATTCGAAGCCCTCTATGGCCGCAAGTGCAGATCACTTCTGTGATGGGCTGAAGTGGGTAACACGCAACTAGCTAGAGGAAAAGTACCTAACAACACTCTCACTGGCCTGGAAATCATAAAGGAAACTACCGAGAAGGTTGTCCACATCCGAGAACGATTAAAGGCTTCAAGAGACAGACAAAAGAGTTATGCGGACAAAAAGACGGAAACCCTTGGAATTTAAGGTTGGGGATCGAGTACTATTCAAAGTCTCACCCTGGAAGGGATTAATACGTTTTGGAAAACATGGGAAACTAAATCCAAGGTATATCGGACCATTCAAGATCCTTTCCAGGAGCTCAATAACGTACACCCTACCTTTCATGTGTCAAACTTAAAAAAAAGTGCTTGTCCGATGAGACCCTCGTCATCCCTCTGGACGAAATTAAAATCAACAAGAGTCTCCACTTCTTAGAAGATCCAGTAGAAATCATGGATAGGGAAATTAAAAGAACAAAACAAAGTCGCATGCCCATTGTGAAGGTCCGCTAGAATGTCAAGCGAGGACCTGAATACGCCTGGGAGCGCGAAGATCAGATGAAACAAAAATACCCGCATCTCTTCCCTAGTCCATAAATGCCTATCTTAGAAACAATTTCGGGACGAAAATCCCTCTAACGGGGGGATGATGTGACAACCCGATATTTCAAGTCAATATAATGACCTAAAGTCAAGTATGGTAATCTATTTTGATATAATAAATGTAGCGTCAAAAATGAAATGTTCAAAAGTCTCAATTGGGCTGCATAAAATGATACATATCGTGTCAGGGTTTCCAGAAATATAAAGAACACTCAAATCCGAGTTATAACGAAGAAGTTATGACCAATCAAAGATCCGCGTCAAAACCGGTAAAACATTGTTAAGCGTAAAATGCGAAATTTCAATAAAATTCTTTTTATCCTTAGGTATCTAAATGAAAGTAGTAGATATCACTAAACCATAAGCGTACATAAAAAGAACGTCAAAATCTGATTTCGTATGAAGAAGTTATGATTTTTCTAAGTTTCAGATATAGCAGTAGACAGCTAAAAACTCGAAATAGAGATCTAGCGACTTTTGGCCGAAACAATCTAAACGAGAATCGAAGATCTCGACAATAGTAGTACAACGGTAGAAAGACAGACGAAAACGGACATCGGATGAAGAAGTTATGGATTTTTGACGGAGTTTTCCTGTCCCGACCTACTAAAAATAAATATAATAAAATTTAAATTCAAAATTCGCCGACGAAGTCTAAACGAGAGTTGTAGACCATGTTCTCACCTTCGCGTCGCTATAAAGAACCTCGAAAACGGAGTTCGTATGCAAAAGTTATGAGTTTCTGAAGTTCGGGGCACGAACCCCAACACTGTGTCAGAGTTCACGACGTGAAAAAAGAGGTTCACGATGTGAACTTAGTGCTGACGCCTTCTGGAGCCTGACAGACGCAAGTTGCGATGACGCACCTGATGACTACTGAACTCACGACGTGAATATGTGAAATTCACGACGTGAGTCCCGAAAATGACCCTATAAATAGAAAACGAAGGTCTCGGGTTTAGGCTGCTCATTTCTCTTCTTCTGGCCACTTTTACTCTGCGTTTAGCATCCCGAGACTACCCCGACGTCCCAGTTACGCGTCTAGATCCCGACGAAGGCTCGAAGTCCCGAAGTTCCCGAGAAAAACATTCTTTCCAGTCGAAGTGATGCCCGCGTGAGGCTCGTTTCTTCACCATAAACCCGCGGTTACGTCAAGAAATATCATTCCTAGAAACGACACGCTGCCCGATCCACCACTTATCAAGTGAGTTCATACCCCTACGTTTTCCGAGTTTTTCATGTTTTCAGGGGGGGGGGGAATACAAGCAAAAGCACAAGTAATCTTGTGCTTAAAGTATATTATTTTGTTTAAGATAATTATATTTTCAATATACTTTGAACATGGAAAATAGTTTTTACCAAATGGGTTAAGAAATCAACTCGCAGAAACGGTTTCCAAAACTAAGACAACGAACTTATGAATCATGAAGTAAAAGATATCACTTTATAAAAGGATTCATGTTAATTACAAAAATGGTTTTCAGCATTATTACTTGTAAATTTGTTAGTCTAAGTTGGAGACACGTCCTTGGTAACACTCACCACCGAAACAGAGTGTAGGACTAACACATATGACCAGAATCTCTTGTAGGTTCAGCGTGACTATTGTGTATAGATCTATACGGGACTGACTATCCCGCACCTCGCTGCTAGCTACAGTGGGACCGGCAGGTCTACGGGTGACAAAGTCATAAAGGATAATGGCCCCGATACGTGCCATATCAAGTTAATGTATGGTTATAAAACTCACAACGTAGATAACAGCTATTTACTTACGTAATAATGGATCGAGTAAACTAATCTCAGAGTAATAAGCAATTGATTACTAGAGGATATTGATAATACCTTCAGGATTTAGTGCACCATATTTTTATTAGTGTAATGAGGCTAATATATCTTACTCGGCGTAACCAGGGTTTTTCAAAGAAAACTACGTTTAACGATATAAGTATGGTAAATATTTTTATACTTCATTTTAGAACGAATAACCAACAACCTACTTTTAGGGAAAATATAGGATTTTCCCAGGATAACACGGTATTTTCATAAACGGATGGTTTAACATTGAACTAATGGATATTCATATTCATTGCATGACTCCTTGGATTGTACGTTTCTGTATGAATCTGGAAGTCATGGAAGGAATGGGTTTCAAACATGCTTTTATTAAGAAAATATGAGATTTTCTCGAGGAACACTTATCAAAAGGATCAAAGAACATTTTCCACCAAAACTAAATGCTTATGAACTCACCAGCTTTATGCTGATACTCTTTCAAAACTGCTTGTATTCTCAGGGATTCAGTAATACAGGTAAATCTTCAGCTTTTGGAAAATGGACGCTAAGACGTCAGTCTTAAAACTTATTAAATCATCATATTGTAATTTATTTTGAGACATGTATTGTATTCAACAATGTAACTTTGAAATTATATTTATGATGGTTGTGTTTACTTTCTTTACAAATATTCAACTGTTATGATACTACATGAAGTCATCCGCCCCCAAATGTTTCCGCCATCCTGGTTTGGGGGTGTGACATGCTGTTCTTAAGGAATCTCCAAAAGACTTTGAAAAGCTGAAGCTAGGGAAGATTTATAGTAAGGAATGGTATGTGGTGTATCAAGCTAGGGAACGAACTGGTGCAGACTTTCGTAGGGGATGCTTCTTGCTATCTAACAAGGGTAACAGTATGGATGACATAAAGTGTCACACCCCCAAACCGGAACGGCGGAAACGTTTGGGGGCGGAGGATGTCATGCTCAGTATCATAACCATAGTGAAGAAGGTGAACACAACCATCATAAATATAATTTAAAAGGTTACATCGTTGCAAAAATACATGTTTCCAAATAAATTACATATGATGTCAAATTAGTTCAAAAGAAATCTGCGCCTTAGTGTCTTGCCTTAAAAAATCTTGTAGTTACCTGTATTACTGAATACCTGAGAATACAAGTTGTTTTTGAAAGAGTATCAGCATAAAGCTGGTGAGTTCATAAGCAGTTTTATGAATGAAAGATGAATGTTGTTCCTTAAAGTTTGTTACAAGTTTGTTTCCAGAAAATCCAATATTTTGTAAAAGGTTTGTTGTAGTCTTATCTGAACCAAGACTTAGTATATGTAAGTAAATCGTCATACTTATGTGTGTGGTTTTATATTTAAATAAAACTTTTTAAATCCCCGTGAACTGTGTGTTTTGTTAATTCCCCATGTGAGTTGTTATAACCATTCTAAAAATCTAAGACCTTGTACTCGACGTTCTTCAGGCGTCGGAATGTTATGACACTTGTCACCCAACACCTGCCGGTCTAGCTATTTGAAGCATCTTAGGTGCGGGTTTGTCAAACCCAATATAGATCTATACACAACTATCACGCTCTCCCTTCAAGAGATTTTGATTATAACTACAGGACTTTTCTGTGGTACTTAAGAGTACCCTGAAGGTGAATGGCTCACAAATTTATTCATTAACAAGTTCACGTAATTTGTAAGAAAGTACCCGTTTTGTAAATCGATTGTGTTAGTGTTTCTTTGTTAAACGAAGTGTTCAAACTATACCTATTATAGTTTATCAAGAGTGTTTTATGTTTAATGAAAACTTGTTATGCATGACTTTGTATTTCAATAAAAATGACATTGAAAATACTAAGTGTAAATCCTACACACCTTGCTCAGCATGTTACAAGGTGTGAATAACTCTGAAACTTGTTTTGACAGTTTCTACCCTTAACTGTCATTGTTTTTGAATATATATAGAAAAATCATTGTAAGTCGAAAACTGAATCTGTAAACTCTGATGGTTTGAAAAAAGAGTCTACTGTGTTCATAAAGTTTCCTATAATTTTTTGTGGTCTCAAACCAGGGTTAAAATGTTCATCTTCACAACCTGGTATGATTTTGTTGCTGCAGTGATAGACAGTTTCGTAAAAATCACCATAAATTACAGAAAAATCGTATGGAGTCGTTTAAGTAGTCATTTTAAAGGTATAAACCCGAACTATTTGCATAGTAAACAGTTTTGAAAGATATTAAGTTTAAGTTGGGTAAAACAGTTCGTGAACAGGTCACAACTTTTCTGTTGTAAGCTGTCAAGTTACGTTTTAAATATGTTTTGGTGTTTTAACTTGTATTCCCCCCCCCCCCCCTGAAAACTAAAGAAAACTGGAAAATGTAGGGATATGAACTCACCTTGAGTGCTTTATTGAAGAGTGGAAGGTTGAAGACGAGGATTATCAAGTCAAGAACACTTGATGAATACGTGAAAGCTTGGATGATCCTAAGAACGATTTTTGGTGTTAAAATGTGGGTAGATGATTCTTGGATGTTATGAAAAACGTGGAATAACACTTTAGTTTAGATGAAATAATTACCAAAAAAGTGAAGTAGTACCTCAAGAACACTTCCAAAAAGTGGCTGGAAGTAGAGAGAAAAGAGGCTCTCTTGCTTGATAAGAAGGGCGTAAGAAAAGTGTATAAGTGTTTGAAACTTATCAAAGTAAGCCAAGAAATCGTCATACTTATGTGTGTGGTTTTATATTTAAATAAAACTTTTTAAATCCCCGTGAACTTTGTGTTTTGTTAATTCCCCATGTTAGTTGTTATAACCATGCTAAAACTCGAAGACCTCGTACTCGACGTTCTTCAGGTATCGGAATGTTATGACACTTGTCACCCCAGACATGCCGGTCTAGCTGTTGGAAGCAGCTTAGGCATGGGTTTGTCAGACCCAATATAGATTTATACACAACTATCACGCTCTCCCTCCAAGGGATTTTGATTATAACTACAGGACTTTTCTGTGGTACTTAAGAGTACCCTGAAGGTGAATGGCTCACAAATTTTTTCATTAACAAGTTCATGTAATTTGTAAGAAAGTACCCGTTTTGTAAATCGATTGTGTTAGTGTTTCTTTGTTAAACGAAGTGTTCAAACTATACCTATTATAGTTTATCAAGAGTGTTTTAGGTTTAATGAAAACTTGTTATTCATGACTTTGTATTTCAATAAAACTGACATTGAAAATACTAAGTGTAAATCCTACACACCTTGCTCAGCATGTTACAAGGTGTGTATAACTCTTAAACTTGTTTTGACAGTTTCTACCCTTAACTGTCACTATTTTAAAATATTTATAGGACAATCATTGTAAGTCGAAAACTGAATCCGTAAACTCTGAGGGTTTGGAAAAAGAGTCTACAATGTTCGTAAAGTTTCCTATAATTTTTGGTGGTCTCAAACCAGGGTGAAAATGTTCATCTTCACAACCTGGTCCGATTTTGTTGCTGCAATGATAGACAATTTTGTAAAAATCACCATAAATTATAGAAAAATCGTATGGAGTTGTTTAAGTAGTCATTTTAAAGGTATAAACCTGAACTATTTGCATAGTAAATAGTTTTAAAAGATATTAAGTTTAAGTTGGGTAAACTAGTTCGTGAACAGGTCACAACGTTTATGTTGTAAGCTGTCAAGTTAAGTTTTAAATATGTTTTGGTCTTTTAACTGGTATTCCCCCCCTGAAAACTAAAGAAAACTGGAAAATGTAGGCATATGAACTCACCTTGAGTGATTTATGGAAGAGTGGAAGGTTGAAGACGAGGACTATCTAGTCAAGAACACTTGATGAATACGTGAAAGCTTGGATGATCCTAAGAATGATTTTTGGTGTTAAAATGTGGGTAGATGATTCTAGGATGTTATGAAAAACATGGAATAACACTTGAGTTTAGATGAAATAATTACCAAAAAGTGAAGTAGTACCTCAAGAACACTTCCAAAAAGTGGCTGGAAGTAGAGAGAAAAGAGGCTCTCTTGCATGATAAGAAGGGTATAAGAAAAGTGTATAAGTGTTTGAAAGTGATCAAAGTAAGCCAAGAAATCCTCCAGGGATTTCTTTATATAGATGTTGCTGGAGCAAGGTGTAAGGATGAGGGGATGGTTGCCTTGGTTTGTGTGATGTGGATATGGCTGGACAAATGAGAAAATGACACATGGAGACAAGTGGGCACACTTGACCCACTTGTGGGGTTGAATATTCTTCTTAATGTAAAATAATGATTTATAATTAATAAATGCTTGAGAAATAAATAAAATATGAGTTTAGGGAGTTTAAAATGATAAAAATATGAATATGGTGCAATATCCCCGTCAACATCGTCAAAAACGGGCTTAAAAAGCAAAAGTGGTCAAAAACAGGGAATTAGGAGCGAAAGGGGCGAGGTCTACATCCTTAAGGCTAAGGACCGAAGGTGAAGTGAGGTCTTAGGTGCTAGGAACCGAAAGTAGAAGGGATGGGCCGAAGGTAGGGAGAAGGACCAAAGGTCAAAAAAAGAAGAACTGAAGGGAAAGAGCCGAAGCAGGAGGGACCGAAGGCTGGGAGGACCGAAATTGACCGAGGGTTCGGCTGTATTCGGTCTATGCGAGGTTCGGTCCGAGAGGCTTGGTTCGGTCATGAAAGGAGGTTTCGGTCTTAGCAGGTTTCGGCCCTAAGAGGTTCGCCTCTAAGAGGGTTCGGTTCCTAAGAGGGGTTTCGGCCCTATTTAGCTATTTTTCGATACGACTTCCCGATTCAAGCGATTTATGGCCAAGTTAAGGGACGGGATGACCCGGATGACTATAAAAACTTGAGAGAGATTTTGAGAGAGATTTGGGAGAGATTTGGGAGAGATTCATTTTTAGCCATTATTAGTGTAGAATCTCGCAATGCAAGGTTCGTGAACCCCGTTATGTTTCGTTTATGATTGTTTTAAGTCCCCCAAAGGGTCCATAGTCGTGTTTTTGATGCGTTTAACTCCCTTCTTAGGGTTTCCCATTGATAAGCACATAGATTCTCCAAGAGACTTGAATTTTTGACATACAAATGCACATTCTTATATATAGAATAACCTTTAACATACAAGTACTAGTTAAGTTTGACCGGTTTGACTTGTTGACTTTGACTTGAATTTGACGGTTGTCACATTATCCACCCGTTAGAAGGAATTTCGTCCCGAAATTTGCATTTTGAGTGGGACTTCAAGGGTTGGGGAATAGATGTGGGTACTTTTGCTTCATTTGGTCCTCAGGTTCCCTAGTAAATTCGGGTCCTCGCTTGGCGTTCCAACGGACCTTTACGATGAGAATGCGGCTTTGTTTCGTTGATTTGACCTCTCGATCCATGATTTCAATAGGTTCCTCTACAAAGTGGGGGTTCTCATTGATCCCAATTTCTTCCAAAGGAATGACAAGGGTCTCATCAGACAAACATTTCTTTAGGTTCGACACATGAAATGTAGGATGAACGTGGTTGAGTTCATGTGGTAGCCGTAGTTTGTATGCCACCGGGCCAATCGTGGCGAGGATTTCGAATGGTCCAATATACCTTGGATTTAGTTTCCCACGTTTTCCAAAACGTATTAATCCCTTCCAAGGTGATACTTTCTGTACTACTCGATCCCTAACTTGGAACTCCAAAGGCTTCCGTCTCTTATCCGCATAGCTCTTTTGTTGGTCTTGCGAAGCCTTCATTCGTTCTCGAATTTGGACGATCTTTTCCATTGTTTCGCTTATGATTTTCGGGGCAGTGAGTGTGCTGTTAGGAACTTGTCGTCTTGCTATTTGCATATCGCCCACCTCAACCCAGCACAGGGGTGATCTGCACTTACGGCCATAGAGGGCTTCGAATGGAGCAACTTTGATACTAGTGTGATAACTATTATTGTATGAGAATTCGATAAGGGGTAAATGAGCATCCCAAGCTTTACCAAAGTCTATCACACAAGCTCTTAGCATGTCCTCTAACGTCTGAATGGTCCTTTCACTCTGCCCATCTGTCTGTGGGTGGTAGGCTGTACTCATGTCCAACCTAGTTCCCATAGCTTTCTGCAGCGATTGCCAGAACCGTGACGTGAATCGACTATCTCTATCGGAGATAATGGATATCGGTACTCCGTGAAGTCGCACGACTTCTTTAATGTAGAGCCCTGCCAGTTTCTCCATTTTGTCTGTTTTTTTATTGGTAGGAAGTGTGCGGATTTGGTTAATCTGTCGACGATTACCCAAATGGTGTCAAGTCCACCCGTTGTCTTAGGTAACTTGGTAATGAAATCCATTGTGATCCGCTCCCACTTCCACTCGAGTATCTCTGGTTGTTGAAGTAGTCCCGAGGGCTTCTGATACTCCACCTTAACGTTGGCGCAAGTCAGGCACTTGCCCACAAACATAGCTATTTCGACTTTCATGTTCGGCCACCAATACAGCTTCTTGAGGTCTAAGTACATCTTGTCTGAACCGGGATTCACAGAGTAACGAGATTTATGAGCTTCGCTCATGACAACGTCCCTGAATCCACCAAATTTTGGTGTCCAAATCCGGTTCATGAGGCAACGAAGTCCGTCATCCCAGACTTCCAGATTTTTGTCCATTCCTCTCAAAGCTTCACATGTCACGTTCTCTGGTTTTAAGGCTTCTTCCTGTGCCTCTTTAATTTGTGCGGACAGGTGTGAATGGATGGTCATGGTTAACGCTTTTACTCGGCGGCCCGAGTGCTCCTTTCTGCTCAAAGTGTCTGCAACCACGTTGGCTTTTCCGGGGTGATAACGAATCTCATATTCGTAGTCGTTTAGCAATTCCACCCATCCTCTTTGACTCATGTTGAGTTCTTTTTGATTGAGGATATGCTGAAGGCTTTTGTGGTCGGTGAAGATAGTACACTTGGTGCCGTAGAGGTAATGTCTACAGATTTTTAGGGAAAAAACTACTGCTCCCAATTCGAGATCGTGCGTCGTGTCGTTTAACTCGTGTATCTTCCGCTGTCTTGAGGCATAGGAAATGACTTTTCGTCATTGCATTAGGACACACCCTGGACCTTGGTTTGATGTATCGCAATAAACTACAACGTCCTCGGTTCCATCCGGTAGGGACAAGATCGGAGCACTGCACAGAGTTTGCTTCAGCGTTTGGAATGCAGCCTCTTGCTTATCCCCCCAGACAAAAAGTCACTCCTTTTTGGGTCAAGGTGGTGAAGGGCTTCGCTATTTTGGAGATGTTTTGAATGAACCTTCGATAGTAAGCGGCGAGTCCTAAAAATTGTCGGATTTCTGTGGGCATTCTTGGTGCTGCCCAGCTTTCGATTGACTTGATCTTTGAAGGGTCCACGTGTATTCCTTCCTTGTTGACTACATGTCCGAGGAAATTCACTTCTCGAATCTAGAATTCGCACTTTGAAAATTTTGCGTACAATTTCTCCGCCCTCAACGTCTCCAGGAATTGACGTAAATGCTGGCTATGTTCTTCCTTACTTCGGGAGTAGACTAGTATATCCTCAATGAAAACAATCACAAACTTGTCTAAGTAAGGTCGACACACCCGATTCATCAGGTCCATAAATTCCGCGGGTGCATTTGTTAAGCCGAAGGGCATCACTACAAACTCGTAGTGACCATAGTGCGTTCTGAAGGCTGTCTTGGGAATATCCTCCTCTTGGACTTGTAGTTAATGGTACCCTGATCTAAGGTCAATCTTTGAGAAGAAACTTGCTCCTTGTAGCTGGTTGAAGAGGTCATCGATTCGAGGCAAAGGGTATCGGTTTTTAATGGTGTGTTTGTTTAATTCACGGTAGTCAATCAACATACGGAACGATCCATCCTTTTTCTTGACGAACAAGACCGGTGCTCCCCAGGGTGAGAATCTTGTCCTAATGAAACCTTTGCTTAGCAGTTCATTCAATTGACTGGACAATTCCTGCGTTTCGGCTGGGGCTAGACGATATGGCGATTTGGCTATAGGGGTAGCTCCAGGAATTAGGTCGATTCGGAATTCGACTTGTCTAGCAGGGGGCACTCCCGGAAGGACTTTCGGGAATACGTCGGGGAAATTACAGACCTCCGTAATGTCTTTGATGTTTATCACTTCTTGTCTCTTGTCTACGACATGGGCTAGGAAGGCGTGGTACTCCTTGCGGATATACTTTTGAGCCTTGACACAAGATATGATCTGAAAGTTCAAGCTAGGCTTGTCGCCATAGATGACGAGGGTTTCACCATTTGGCAGATAAAGGCGAACGGCCTTTTCGTGACATAGGATTTCAGCATGGTGAAGGCATAACCGATCCATGCCAATGATGACATCAAAACTTTTTATGGTGACCGGCATAAGGTCGATTTGGAAAGAGTGATTGTTTAAGGTGAGGGTACACCCGGTGTAAATGTCGTTAGTGTTCTCTGTTTTTCCGTTAGCTATTTCTACGGTGAATGTGTCTTTTAATGTTTGTAGTTTTTGTTTAAGTAAGCGTTTAAATTGATGGCTCACGAAGCTTTTCTCTTCGCCACTATCGAAAAGAATGGATGCACATGTATTGTTGATGAGAAACGTATCCGTGACAACAGTTGGATCTGCGACGGCTTCCTCATGACCTCTTGCCAGAACTCTGGCGTTGGCAGCTTGCGCGTTTTGTTGGACTAGAGTTCTACAAAATCGAGCAGTGTGCCCCTTTATGTTACAATTGGTGCATTGCATTTCACGGCATGCACCGTTGTGGTGAAAGTTGCATTTGTTGCACTTGGGTAGGTTCCCGACATATTGCCTTATCGGAGTTGGGTTGGAAGTGGTTTTGGCAGCATACACAACAACCACTTGTTGCTTTTTGGCAGGGTCTTGAGCAGGTTGACCCTTCTTCTTGTTCCAGAACTTCCTTTTCTTGTTTCCCCCTTTAGCTTGTTCGGGGGTGGTTGCCACAGTGCCATGACTGGCTTTATGGTCGATGAGTTGCTGTGCCAGTTCTTTGGCACTGTCAAAGGTAGTTGGCTTTGAGGCCAATACGTTTCCTTGAAGTTGGGTTGATATCCCCCATATGTATATTTCCACCTTTTTGCTTTCTGACGGAACCATCCCGGGACACAGCATGGCTAGATCGTAAACCTTGAGGTATAAGACATGATGTCAGAGCCTGTCATTTTGAGACCCTAAAGTTCTTCTTCCAATTTCTGTATCTCGTCCCTTGGGCAGTACTCCTTCATCAACATGGCTTTCAGGTTTTCCCATGTTATCGAGTTAGCCACCGGAAGTGTCAATGCTTTGACGTGGCCATTCCACCAGGTGAGGGCCCTTTCAGAGAATGTGCAGGCTGCAAATTTGACCTCGCTTGCTTCAGGGCATGCACATATTTCGAAGATGGATTCGGTTTTCTCAAACCATTGCAGCAATGCTATGACACCTCCGCTTCCATTGTAGGTTTTAGGTTTGGCATTTGTAAAGTCTTTGTAGGTACACTCCCTGGAGCGTCCCTGACTGTCCTGTTGTTATAATTTGTGGCACCATTACTCGCACCACCTACATTATTGGTGCTGATCTGGGACATCGTGGCTGCTACTGCGGCCGTTACAGCAGCCTGGAACATTACCGGGTCGAACTGAGGGGGTGGTGGCGGTGGCGCTGTAGTTCCTGCGGCGCTGGCGCGTCTAGGATTTCTACGAGGTGACATTTTCTGCTATATCAAGAATGAAAAAACGATAAGTCTTTGATGATACTCACAAGTCGAGAGTTAAAACTAAACATTATTAGTTCATTATGTGCACCATGATTCCGACTTGTAAAGATATTATACGAATCCATTCATACTAGAGGTCTATTGATAATGAAATATAGACTTTATGAATGTTGATAGTTTCGATTCCCATGAAATGTCTGTGATAGTATCCATACCGGGCCCATCCAACAATTGTTTGATGTATAATATTTATATATAATTAAGATTTAATAAACTTTTGAATCTAATGGGTCTGCCCTGGGTCCACAACCAAACAAGGAACAAGATCCAAGGCGGAACCACCATTTCTAGGTCGACATGGTCTTAATTATATATAATTTTGATTGATACATCAAACAATCATAAATCGGACACCAGTAATTTCAATCTGAAAACAATCCTTGCCATGAACTTGATGTAATGTGTCAATTTCATTGATATAAATTAGTATACAATATTGGGGAAAATTTGACCCTACAAGGGATCTATGCTACATCAATGTATGGGAAAATTTTGACCGCCTAACAGATCCCAGAAGTGTAAACACTTAAATCGCGAGATCGGACATAAAATACTAGAAAATAATAGTAGTTTTTATCCGCAAACTAGATTAAACTGAAGCGAGCAGTGCAACACTACTTGCGGAAGTTGAAGCTCTGAGGATCACGAAGTGAAGACATGAAGTTCCTTGTTTCCCTCATTTCAGTTCTGGATTCTGCCGTTTGGCGCTCTGCTTCAGCCAGACGTCCTTCTAAAGTGGCTTGGTGTTCTCGAAGCTCTTGTACTTCGGCTCGGGTCGCAGCCATTTCCCGCTGAAGAAGCTTGGTGCAGTCTCGAGTCCGATCGTGGTCATCATCCAACCGGCGAATGCGAATGGAGTTGAGTTGGCTGGTGGCACCAATTTCCATGAGGTGGCGGAGGTTCACCCTTGTTTGCTCCTCGTGGCGTGCGACGCGGTGAACTATGATAGGAAGGGCTCGGTCGGCTGATCATCCTCTACTGAGGTCGTAAAAACCTTGTTGCATGCTATAGGGAGGACGTTGACCTTGCTCTTGGCTCCATCTATGTATAGTTTCGGCATATTGGGGTGTCAGGCCTTGGAAGTGTTGCGGAGGAATAGGGGCAGGGTGTGGATTGTAAACTTCGGGTTCTGAGTCGGTTCCATCTGAGTCTTCTTCCTCTTCGCCGTCCACAGATTCTACCTCTTCCATGGCTTCCTCATCCTCCATGGGTTCTTCTTCGGGATCTTCCTATGGGTCTTCCACAATCCAACCGGCATTCCCTTGGTTGGGGAAGTAGGGGTCACCCGACAAGTGAAATCCTGCCATTGCGCCTGTACGAGAATAGGGATAAGAAGGAAATCGCGAGAAATTTTGGGAGTAAGAAGTTAGTTATCGCAATTTATAATGTGATTATTACGGTTTTTGTGTTAAAATACACCTATAGTATGTTTATGTTTGATTCCTGAGGTTTTTGGTAAGTTGAAGACTTGTTGCTCATCATGATTCTTCTTCGGCATACGTTGGTCATACCTTGGCTAAATATAGTTGATCAAACTATATTCATCCAAGATCTGACTTACATACCCGAAGCTGAATCATGGTGTCCAAGTAGTCTCAATACTTTTATGTTATTGCCATTATGATACTGAATTTAATGAGTGCGAGTGTATGAATAATCTTATAAAAGAACTAATTTTTATTTTTAAAGTATTTTTGAAAAGCTACGTCAGAGAATTTTTGTCCCGTTGTATTTATAGTTTGTATATCGTACGTGGTCCGATATACTTAGTTCACCATAAACAAAGCTCTTATACCAATTTGTCACACCCCCAAACCGGAACGTCGGAAACGTTCGGGGGCGGAGGACGACATGCTCAGTATCATAACCATAGTGAAGAAAGTAAACACAATCATCATAAATATAACTTAAAAGGTTACATCGTTGCAAAAATACATGTTTCCAAATAGATTACATATGATGTCAAAATAGTACAAAAGAAATATACGCCTTAGCTTCTTTCCTTCAAAAATCTTGTTGTTACCTGTATTACTGAATACCTGAGAATACAAGTTGTTTTTGAACGAGTATCAGCATAAAGCTGGTGAGTTCATAAGCAGTTTCATGAATAAAAGATGAATGTTGTTCCTTAAAGTTTGTTACAAGTTTGTTTCCAGAACATCCAATATTTTCTAAAAGGTTTGTTGTAGTCTTATCTGAACCAAGACTTAGTATATGTATGTAAATCGTCACACTTATGTGTGTGGTTTTATATTTAAATAAAACTCTTTAAGTCCCCGTGAACTGTGTGTTTTGTTAATTCCCCATGTGAGTGTTTATAACCATGCTAAAACTCGAAGAACTCGTACTCGACGTTCTTTAGGCGTCGGAATGTTATGACACTTTTCATCCCAGACCTGCCGGTCTAGCTGTTGCAAGCAACTTAGGTGCGGGTTTGTCAGACCCAATATTGATCTATACACAACTATCATGCTCTCCTTCCAAGAGATTCTGATTATAACTACAGGACTTTTCTGTGGTACTTAAGAGTACCCTGAAGGTGAATGACTCACAAATTTATTCATTAACAAGTTCACGTAATTTGTAAGAAAGTACCCGTTTTGTAAATCGATTGTGTTAGTGTTTCTTTGTTAAACGAAGTGTTCAAACTATACCTATTATAGTTTATCAAGAGTGTTTTATGTTTAATGAAAACTTGTTATTCATGACTTTGTATTTCAATAAAACTGACATTGAAAGTACTAAGTGTAAATCCTACACACCTTGCTCAGCATGTTACAAGGTGTGAATAACTCTTAAACTTGTTTTGACAGTTTCTACCCTTGACTATCATTGTTTTAAAATATTTATAGGACAATCATTGTAAGTCGAAAACTGAATCCGTAAACTCTGAGGGTTTGGAAAAAGAGTCTACTATGTTCGTAAAGTTTCCTATAATTTTTGGTGGTCTCAAACCAGGGTGAAAATGTTCATCTTCACAACCTGGTCCGATTTTGTTGCTGCAGTGATAGACAGTTTTGTAAAAATCACCATAAATTATAGAAAAATTGTATGGAGTTGTTTAAGTAGTCATTTTAAAGGTATAAACCTGAACTATTTTCATATTAAACAGTTTTGAAAGATATTAAGTTTAAGTTGGGTAAACCAGTTCGTGAACAGGTCATAACTTTTCTGTTGTAAGCTGTCAAGTTAAGTTTTAAATATGTTTTGGTGTTTTAACTTGTATTCCCCCCCTGAAAACTAAAGAAAACTGGAAAATGTAGGGATATGAACTCACCTTGAGTGATTTATTGAAGAGTGGAAGGCCGAAGACGAGGATTATTAAGTCAAGAACACTTGATGAAAAAGTGAAAGCTTGGATGATCCTAAGAATGATTTTTGGTGTTAAAATGTGGGTAGATGATTCTAGGATGTTATGAAAAACATGGAAGAACACTTGAGTTTAGATGAAATACTTACCAAAAAGTGAAGTCGTACCTCAAGAACACTTCCAAAAAGTGGCTGGAAGTAGAGAGAAAAGAGGCTCTCTTGCTTGATAAGAAGGGTGTAAGAAAAGTGTATAAGTGTTTGAAAGTGATCAAAGGAAGCCAAGAAATCCTCCAGGGATTTCTTTATATAGATGTTGCTGGAGGAAAGTGCAAGGATGAGGGGATGGTTGCCTTGGTTTGTGTGATGTGGATATGGTTGGACAAATGAGCAGATGACACATGGAGACAAGTGGGCACACTTGACCCAGTTGTGGGGTAGAATATTCTTCTTAATGTAAAATAATGATTTATAATTAATAAATCCTTAAGAAATAAATCAAATATTAGTTTAGGGAGTTTAAAATGATAAAAATATGAATTTGGTGAAAAATCCTCGTCAACATCGTAAAAAACAGGCTCAAAAAGCGAAAGTGGTCAAAAACCGGGATTACGAGCGAAAAGGGTGTGGTTTCGGTCCTTAAGGCTAACGACCGAAGGTGAGGTGAGGTCTTAGGTGCAAGGAACTTAAAGTAGAAGGGAAGGGCCGAAGGGATGGAGATGGACCGAAGGCTGGGAGGACCGAAATGGACCGAGGGTTCGGCTGTATTCGGTTTATGCGAGGTTCGGTCCGAGAGGCTTGGTTCAGTCCTGAAAGGAGGCTTCGGTCTTAGCAGGGTTTGGCCCTAAAAGGTTCGCCTCTAAGAGGGTTCGGTTCCTAAGAGGGGTTTCGGCCCTATTTAGCTGTTTTTCGATATGACTTCCCGATTCGAGCGGTTTTTGGCCAAGTTAAGGGTCGGGATGACCCGGATGACTATTAAAAGTTGAGAGAGATTTTGAAAGAGATTTGGGAGAGATTTGGGAGAGATTCATTTTTAGCCATTATTAGTGTATAATCTCGCAATGCAAGGTTCGTGAACCCCGTTATGCTTCTTTTATGATTGTTTTAAGTCCCCAAAAGGGTCCATAGTCGTGTTTTTGATGCGTTTAACTCCCTTCTTAGGGTTTCCCATTGATAAACACATAGATTCTCCGAGACACTTGAATTTTTGACATACAAATGCACATTCTTATATATAGAATAACTTTTAACATACAAGTACTAGTTAAGTTTGACCGGTTTGACTTGTTGACTTTTGACTTTGACTTTGACTTGAATTTGACGGTTGTCACCTAAAGTGCTTCACTGATATGATTTTATGGTACATGCAAATTCGATAGACAATTTTTGGCATTATTCCCAAAGTTTACGATGTTCAAAAGCGAATTCAAGGCTAATGAGTTCGTTCCTCAATTGACGCAAAGGGGAGATTGTTGGGTATTACATGTTTCGTCATTGGGCTTTTTGTTTAGTCCTTTATGTTGACAAGTTGGGCCTGTCCACTCGTCTTTATTTCTAGGGTTAGAGTATTTAAGATGCATGCATGCATCGTAGTTTAGTTAACTTTTGATTATTAAGTTGTAACCCTAATCAAGCATCTATAGTAGCAATTCTTCATAGAGTTCTTCTGAGGCGTGACACTTAATCATTCGACATTCTTGAATCATCGTTGTGTTCTTGTTTTACTTGTTCTTAATCTAATCGATCTTTAAGGATTTTAATCCTAACAATATGCATTTTGATAAGTTTTAATCTTTTGATCTATGGAAACATGAGTAGAACATTAATTTATCATGATATCTTTCAAATATTTCAAAGGATTTACTCAAAGTAATGATGAAAACTCACTTTTCTAACCTATCAGCATGCATGCAATCTTCTAGATTTAGTTACCTGACTTTGAACTTCTATATCTCACTCATTTATTAACCAAAAATCGTGATTATTTTTCATAATTATAATAATATAAGTTAGCTTTCCAACCCAAGTGGTCTCATTACAAAACATTAAGATTTCGATTTTGAATAATTTTTACAAAACTGTGGCTCCAACAAAACTTTCCTTATGAATAATAGTTTGTGTTACATGTTCAAAGGACTTATTCCTCACTAAACATCTAGAAAAATTTAATTTGAGCACTTAAGATCATATATTCAGAGGGACAAAAAGATATTGATTCAAAAGTCTTTGGAACATGTTGCAAAAGTTCTCAAAGTGACATCAATAACCTTTACCAAAATAAAAAAAACCAAGTTTTTCTCTATAATATATTGAGCCTTTATGCATGTTTTTCGACATACAAAATAAGAAAAAACATTTTCGCTGTTATTAAGTTGCATGAAGATGCATTCCGGAAATTTTCAGCTCCAAATATATTTTCTTTATTTTTACATGAAAATAATAAGAAAATAGATTGTTAAAGTATATAAAATACTTCCACTAGTAAATAAATTGTGAAAAAAATCAAGAACGACCTATAATATAAACGAACACCCCCATGAAGTTTGAGAAAATTTTATTTCGATTTACCATTAATTTTTGTTTTATTGTTATTAAACACAAATAAATAACAAAAATCGGGTTCCAAGTTATTAAAATCACATTTATTATTTTTTGAAGCTTTCATATATTATATAACCTCCACATAAAAATTTGACGAATTTTCCATAACCTTTTACTATTTTTCCATGATTTAATGTATATTAAAAGAATTAAATAAGTGAAAAATAGTTAACCTTTTCCAAAATTTATAAAAATTTACTAGAAAATATTTTTTACATTATAACCATAAATAAAATTTTTGAGGATTTATCTTAACTGTTTACTATTTATTTCTATTTTCTTAGAATTAAACACACTTAAATTCTAAAAATAGGGATTTACTGTTGAAAAATGATTTTCAATAATTTTCCCATATTATGTACACTGTAAACAGCTAAAAAAAATTATAAGCATTTTTCATGATAATTTACTATTTTTCCATGTTTCTGATTATTCAAGGAATTAAAATTGTAAAAAATAGTTAGACAAATCAAAATTCAAGAAAATTTATCTGAACATCTTTGAGTTTAGTTGAAACTAAAATACATAGTTTGGGAAATTTTAGAACTAAATTGATTTAGTTTTTGAATATTTAATCATTGGAAAACCTCTTAAAATGTTAAATATTAACATTTCAATAATGAGAATTTTCCACTTAAATTGTTATATAACTATTGATTCATGTAAATTTAATTTTCATCGAAAAATGTTTAGAACTTATCAATATTAAAATTTTGAAACATTATTGGCATAATTCTATTGTAGAAGTTAAGTATGATAGTGTTAGATTTCGATAAGAGACTCACTAGTGTATATCATTATTGTAGAAATCGATACTGGTACAAGTGGAACTTAGTTGAAAGCATCATTTGCATCAACTCAAAGCATTGTGAGTATTCACGACTCCACCTATTTTCGGTTTTAATGTTTTGGGTTGGAAAAGCATGTCCGAAAATCTATTGATTGTTTTTTTTATTTAAATTTATTTATATCAAACTTGATTACTATGTTTGGCTATGTATGTTTATGCAACTTGTTGGAACCTTAAGGTGAACCTCTAGCAATCCTAACTTCGTATTCCGAAGGGTGCTAGTTCTGAGGAGGATGAATGCTCCCGAGTCTGTCTAGAGTCGAATAAGTGAAGAGGAGTCATTAAGAGAAGATATTCCGGAATGATTTTCATGTCCGGAATGGATGCTAATCCGGAATCAATATGTTTTGTCTTTTGTCATTTATTATCTCTGTCTTTGTATTGATGTAACGTTTCATAGGACTTAGGCTTTTTCTATATTAGAAAATCAGAATGTCAGAAACATTTCTATTGTCCGGTCCTATGTAAGTTCCTTAGATAATTCGATGTAACATTCTCTCCTATTTATAGGAGTATTCAATGCAAAGTCAATGACGGATCATTCATACAAATTTTGGCATTTACTAAGTTATTTCAGACTTATTTCAAACATTCTTGTTGTTCTTCATTTATTAGCTTTACCTTGATCATTTAATATCATTCTTCACTTCATGACTTGATCATTTGTTGAACTCATTATCTAAGACTTGACTGGTCTTTCCAGTCTAGACTTGAACATTTATTAGCAAGCAGACATTGATCTTAAGCATTCACTCAAGGTTTGATTTTTCAAACCTTGTCCCTGCGCATCGATCTTGTACTCACAATTGGTATCAGAGCTTGAGTGGTTGTCCTTTGAATCCATAGAAGCAGATTATCATTGATTTGAAATTACCTTGGTATTTCGATCATTTCTGTGTTAAGGATAAATGTTCTTCTATATTTCCACTTTTGCTCAAGATATCTTAACTTCAATGGCTACTTCTAATCTTCAACAAATGATTTCAATGCAAATCGCAAATAGTGTGGGTGGCCCTACTCGTGCCCCATTACTAGTTGTGGAAGAATATGATCACTGGAATGTTAGAATGGAAAGGTTTTTATTGGCCAAATATAAAGTTGAAAAAATCTAGAGATCCGTCAAAGAAGGTCCTCATGTTCCTGTAAGAACAGTTGTAAGAGATGCAGTTGCTCAGCTCATGCGAGAAGATGAAGCACGTCCAACTCCTCTAATTGCAGATGATATCAACAAGTTGCATGTTGATCAATTAGCTTTCTCATAAATGGTGTTTGGTGGTCCTCCTTCACTCTTTGAGCATATCAAGCTATGCAAGTCAGCCAAAGTGATTTGGGACAATCTTCAGGACCTGATTGAAGGTTCGGAAAATATGAAGGACAAGTACCTCACCTCAGTTGTCAACGACTTCGATACCTTCACTACTACACATGGTGAATCAGTGGCCTCAGCCTCCAACCGTTACCGAATTATTGTCAACAACATGACTGCTCATGGGATTGTCCGAACTCCTTTGGAGTACAATCTCAAATTCATAAACAGTCGTGGGAAAGGATGGTCAAACGTAAAATCTTGTCTTCAAAGTAATGGTTCCTTGAAAAAGTTGAAGCTCTATCAACTTTTTGATGAACTTCAAGGACATGAGTCAAATGTTGCTCAAACCATAAGGGAACTTTCCGGAGGTCCTCTTGCCCTCATTAGTTCCTTCGAATCAACTATTTCGAACTCATCTGCTCCGGTTCCTTTCAAACCCATTGTTCCATTGGTTCAATCATCTGCACATACCTTATCCACAAAATTCTATCCTGTTGAGGATTCCGAAGCCATGGATTCAGAACTCCGTTTCCAACAGGAGTTCGCTCTACTCTCAATGAAGTATAAACGTCCTTTCAATGCTCCTCACTAGAACAATCCTTAACCATATTCACCTACGGAACCTAAACCAACTTCCGAAAATCCTCCTGCATACAAACCGAACCTCTCTAAACCAAACTCTGCTCCGGAATCCTCTCAGAATTCAAAATCGGACAAACCAAAGATTATGTGTCATAAGTGTGGACATGCAAATCGTTTTTCCAAAGATTTCCTGGTTGATGCTGCACAAAAACCAAAAGTCAAGGACTCTGCCTACTATGTCCGAAGAGCACAAGAGATGGCTGAAAGTGAAAAAGCTTTTGTTACAACGGTTTCAAGAGATGTTGAAGGATATTGGTCATCAGGGGATGATGATGACATGGTAACTGGAAGCAATATGTTTCTGATGGCAAGACAAATGGTTGAATGTGATGAAGGGTATTGGTCCTTTGGGTCCGAAGTTGATGATCATGTTGCTGAACCTCACTACTGCTACATGGCCACCAATGATCCACCAGGTCGAAGCATCGTTCAGCAGGTAAAATCTATGATCTCTAATAATAATTTTGATTTATCTGTTTGTGAACCTTATCTGACCCAAATCCAAACAGATATGAACACTATCTATAAAGCCTATGATTCTGCCATAGAAGCCAGTAAGAAGAAGGACTGTGAACTAAGTCGTCTTAGGTTATGTTTTGAGTATAAGAAATGAAAAATCGAGTCTTTAGAGCATGAACTTGTAATGTCAAAAGATGAATGTATCATATTGAAAGATAAATGTGAAATCACCTATTTTGAACGCAATGTTTTGATTTTTGATAACAAACGTCTTAATGCTAAGATAGATGCTTTGTATAACTCTGTAGACATGCTTCAAGCGGACATTCGGATGACTCATAATTTTCTTCATCCATGGTCTAAAGCACCTGGTCTCGGAAGCGAGTTTCCGAAACCAATTGCTACTCCCCTGAAGGAATTGCAAAATTTGACATTCAAGGGAGAAGTTCAGAACATTAAACATTCGGACACCCCTGTTTCTTCCTTTTCACCACTTCTGGAGACTACAGACCATTTTGAGTCCCTAATTTCTGAGTTTAAACCAATAGTTGTCAAGTGTCCCGATTGCACGGCTCTTCCGCCTCTGATAAACCTGGACCTGAATCGGACCACGAAATTTCATTATGGTCTTCCAAATTGTGTAGATTATGTTCCTAGAAGTAATCACTTGAGCAATTGTGTGATTTAGGAAATTATTCTAGAGACAACTGAAACCAATGCCTCTGAGTTCGTATGGGCCTCCTTAGATGATAAAGTTGAAGTCTGAAGTTGTGTGTCCTCTGATTCCTGCGAATCGGATTCCTTAGTAGTTTCAAAAGCTAAATTGGTTCCCATTACTCCTGAGTTTAGGAATCCATCCGATGGACAAACCTCGCAATCCTCACCTCATCCTAAGAGAAAACCAATGTTGAATAGGAAGGATATTGTAGATCCCAAAGTAGAAGCTTGAAATGCTTACAAAAAGGAAGTTAAGACTAGACAAAATTCCCGGTTCCTTGCCAACTCAAAATCAAGTTCATCCCGAAATTCTAAAGCACCAACTCATACTCAAAAATCCTTTGTCCCTACTAGGATCCTTAAAAGACCTTCCGACCCTCTTGCACATGTAGAACCTAAGAAAGTCATTAGCTCTACTCAGTCTCAAGCTCATGTCAGTGCCAAAACCATCCGAAACACTTCACCGGAACCTCGAATTGTTTCATCTGTTTTTATTGCAAAATCTGATGGCACAATTTTTAAACCCAAATTTTCAAAAAACAATGTGTCATCAAACAAATCCATCAGTGCAAAGAAAACAACTGTTTCAAAATCTTTAAAGAGAAATCTTTTGTGGAAAGTCAAAACTCCCATTAGTGAAACACCAATTCTGGAGGTGACAAATGTTACCAACACTCCGGATGTCAAAGGTCCGAAGAAGTCAGTTCGGAACCCTCAAGTCATTGAATATGACTATTGGATTGATGAAAAGACATTAGCCTTCTGTCTATTTCCAAAGAATTCAAAGAATACCACCCATAAACACAAAGTTGTTCCAAAGTCACAATTAATGTCCAAAGCCCGTGCCCATGTCCCAAAATCTAATCCGGAGCCTAAAAACTTCATTACTCACTAATTTTGCCGGCACTTTGTGCTTCGGAGCAAGAAACAATATGGTATATTGACGGTTCTTGCTCCATGCACATGACGGGGCCGAAAGATTTTATGCGAGATTTAAAGCTTTCTCCAAATGTTAGTTACGTGACATATGGCAACAACTCCAACTCTCAAATTCGTGGTTATAGGACTCTCACCAATGGAAACTTCTCTATTTCACATGTGGCTTATGTAGCTGATTTGAAAAATAATTTGATCAGTGTTGCTCAGCTCACTGATTCAAATCGTCGTGTGGAACTTTGCAAAAAGTACAGATATGTAATGACTGAAGACCGAAAAGAGTGCTTAATAAAGTCGCTTCCCAACAAGAAAATGTACTCGGTTGACATCAACATGATTATTTGCAAACCGCAAATCTGCATTCTCTCCAAAGCTGTTCCTGACGTAAGTTGGTTATGGCACCGATGGCCCGCTCATCTGAACTTTCGGTACATGAATGATCTTGTATCTGACGAAATGGTGAGAGGTTTACCTCTTCTCAAATTTGAAAATGATCATTTATGTGCTGCTTGTGAGTGTGGTAAGCAATCGAAGAAGGGTTACCCTGTTGTCATCGAAAAGTCCATTTCGGAACCATTGGAGCTTCTACACATTGATCTTTGTGGACCATCCACTGTGGAAAGTCTTCATCATATGAAATACATTCTGGTGATTGTTGATGATTTTACAAGGTTCACTTGGGTCTTCTTCGTAAGGCTGAAATCCAAAACAGCCTCTGAGCTCATCAATTTTATCAAAGGAATAAAGGTTCTTATCAAACTCCTGGTTAAGAGAATCCGAAGTGATAATGGATCGGAATTCGTTAATTCCACCATTGAGAAATTTCTCATAGAAAAAGGAATCGACCACAACTTCTCAGCTCCCTATACTCCACAACAAAACGGTATAGTCGAAAGACGCAACAGAAATCTCGTTTAAGCTGCTCGATCCATGCTGAACTTCACAAGTCTACCACTGTATCTTTGGGCTGAAGCTGTATCCACTGCCTGATTCACTCATAATCAGAGTATCATCAATCGACGCCTCAACATGACACCGTACGAAGCAATGAATGGTCGGAAGCCAACAATCTCATTTTTGCATGTTTTCGGATGCAGATGCTTCATCAAGAACAACCGTGGCCAGCTTACCAAGTTCCAACCTAAAGCTGATGAAGCCATCTTCCTTGGGTACTCTACCAAATCGAAAGCTTACATAGTTCTTAACCGGAGAACTCGTGTTCTCGAAGAAAGCTTTGACATTACTTTCGATGACAACTTCGTTCGGAATTCTGGCCCCACTCACGTTACAAGTAACATTATGGAGTCCGACGCTCCTCCTCCAGGATGTCCGAACCCTCAAACAATTCTTGAAGTTGACTTCGAAACTCTCTTTGGTCCTTCCGAAACCGCTCTTGATTCAGAATCTCGATCAAGACCAACTCTCATTCCAATTCCTCCTTCGGAATCTCCAGCCTCACATAATGTCTCCGGTCCGATCCCAAGCCTCCCTCCATTTGATTCCGAACCATTTCAACCTTCTCAGGTTGAGGGAGAGAATAATGCCAATCCCTCTCTGGAATCAAATATGGATGGCTTCGAAGATGCAGCTGCTGATTTTGATGATTCCAATCCTCTCAACAATGATGAAAATGAAAACTTCTCTGAGTTCCCTTCTGATGATGATGTCAACCTCTCTAGTTCAGAAGTTCCGGGGGAGCATCATCCCAATATTCAAATCATTCAGGGGGAGCAAATCAATTCCACTATTGATATAGGATCGACGGCTACACAAGAACTCCCTCTACTACAAACATCCAAATCAATTCCACGAAGGATCATCCTCCGAACCAAGTAATAGGTAACCTTAATGCTGGTGTACAGACTCGCTCTACTACAAACATCCAAAATGAATGTCATTTTTCAGCATTCATATCCATGGTTGAACCCAAATCCATCAAGGAAGCATTGGAGCATCCTGATTGGATTACAGCCATGCAAGAAGAACAAGTAGAATTTGACCGAAATGAAGTTTGGACTCTCGTGCCTCCTCCTCAAAATCATCCCATTGTCGGTACGAGATGGGTTTTTCGCAATAAACTAGATGATGCAGGAGTTATTATTCGAAATAAAGCAAGATTGGTGGCAAAAGGATTTACACAGGTCGAAGGGCACGACTACGATGAGACCTTTTCTCCTGTTGCACATCTAGAAGCTATCATAATTTTTCTTGCTTATGTTGCTCACAAAGGCTTCAAAGTTTACCAAATGGATGTTAAGAGTGCTTTTCTTAACGGTGAACTTGACACTGAAGTATACCTTCAACAGCCCCCCAGATTTATTAATCTCTTCTTTCCGAACTACTGTTATAAACTCTGGAAGGCTGTCTACGGACTCAAGCAAGCTCCTCGAGCATGGTACGAGACCCTCACTGTTTTTCTCAAACACTCCGGTTTTCAAAGAGGAATTCTAGATCCCACTCTATTCTGAAGATCAAATGGAAAGCATCCCATACTGGTACAATTTTATGTGGACAACATCATTTTTGGATCTACGAATTCATCTATGGTTGCTGACTGTGCTAAACTTATGACCAGTCGATTCCAAATGAGCATGAATCGGGAGTTAAGCTTCTTTCTTGGCCTCCAAGTCAAACAAAATAACAGAGGAATCTTCATTCACCAAGAGAAGTACATTTTGAAACTCCTCAAGAAATACTCAATGGACACCTATGCCTCCGCCAAGGTACCAATGGGCTTCGGACACAAGATTTTTGCCGACCCTTCCGGTGTTTCTGTTCATGAAAAGAAGTACTGCGAAATGATTGGATCATTACTCTATCTCACAGCAAGTCGTCCGGATATCATGTTTTCAACATGTCTATGTGGCAGATTTCAAGTCAACGCAAAGATGTCTCATCTTTTGGCTGTGAAACAAATTTTCTGATACCTTAAAGGTACAAAGAGTCTCGGAATCTGGTATCCAGCAAATGAGAGCTTCCTACTTCAAGCCTACTCAGATTCAAACTATGGTGGTCTTCAACTTGATAGAAAAAGCACTTCAGTTGGCTGCCAATTCTTAGGTGGTTGTTTGGTCAGTTGGTCATCTAAGAAATAGAACTGCATTGCACTCTCTACAGCCAAAGCTGAATACATTGCTGCTGCCAGCTGTACATCTCAGGTTCAGTGGATGAAATCTCAACTCTTGGATTATGGTTACCGCTTTCAACGTATTCCTATTTATTGTGACTCTCAAAGTGCCATTACGATTTCTCACAATACAATTCAGCACTCAATGACCAAGCACATCGATATAAGGTACCATTTCATAAAAGATCATGTACTTAATGGTAACATTGAACTCATTTTTGTTCCACCTGACGATGAGATTGCTGATATCTTTACCAAAGCATTAGATGAAACCAAATTCAATGGTTTTCTCAACAAGATGGGTATGATGATACCAGATCCTCAGTTCTATCAAGAGATTTGTTCTCTTTGATAGACGTATTTGAAAGATATCTAGTTCCGATCTCAAAAATATTTTCATCTCAAAACTACTTTCTCTCGGAATACTTAGGATTGTTTTACTTATCTTTGTTTCTGACCTTCACTTGAGTTTTTAAGTTGTACAGTTCATCCTGATTGTTTGCTATTTTAAGTCCACATTGTCATAGTTCTCGAATCGTCATCTCGGAATATACTTCATGATAGCATCCAAAACCTTTTTCACAATTATGTTCCGGAACCTTTTTCAAATTTATTCCGAAATTTCTTCAAAATCACCATTCCGGCATTTCCAAAACAAACTGAGTTTCTGCTCCGAAATTTTCCAAAAACAAACTGAATTTTTGCTCCGGAATCAAAACTCACTCCAGATTATCTTCGCATTCCGGAACTCTTTTCAAAACAAGTATGTTCCGAAACACAACTCTTTACCCTCCGGATCATACTCTGTCTGGAATAGCTCATTCGAAATACCAAAGGACAATAAGGTGAAACATTTTTCTCAACGGTTACTCTCCAGGAACATCCTTATCCTATCCTCCTCGATTTGCGTGACACGATTGCATGCCCCCATAAAAATGGCCATCGAATTGACGGTTGAGTTCTCTAATTTTAACCATAAATTACTTTACCTTTCACCTCCCCGGTCAAATCAACGTCCCTAAAACATTAAATGCAGCCTATTTCGTTTTCGGATCCTCATCATCACTTTTCTGACCCGACCCATTTCCCTTACGTATAAATACCCATTTAAACCCCCTTTTACCTCTTTACACTCTCAAAACCCCCAATCTCCCAAATTCCGTCAACTGTTCTTCGTGTTCTTCAAGAACTCATAACCTGCAACAATGGCGTCTTCACAAGAACCTGCTAAAACTACCTCAACCCCAAGGTAATTGATTGCCAGAAAGAAAACCACCAAAGGTTCGAAAGGTTCATCGTCTTTTGCTGCTGATCAACAACCCTTTCTTAGAGACACTACACAACTCTTCTCTTTGAACCCTCTGGACTATGATGAATCTATCAGAGTGATGATCGAGTTAATTGCAAATCATCCCATTGCGATTCCCCTCACCAAAACTCATGAACCACCACTACCACTTCACCATCTTCATCGAGCCTTCACGAGCCTCAAACTAGAAGACGGTGCACTAGAGACCACCATTGTCGGCGATAATACGGTTCCCATCTACTAATCCACCTTTCTCAAGGCGATTGGCATTAAACCAAACCCAAAGGGTTTTAAAGTTCAAGAACCAATGTCTGAAGAGTTTCAGACATTTCTGCCTACATTGGGTACAACCAAGACTTCAAGGCAATAAACTTTCGGAAATCTGCAGTGTCCGGACTCTGGACTGTGGTCATGCACTTCATTATCAAAGGTATGTCCGGAAAGCATGGGGGAACGGACATACTCAGCAAGGATTGGCTCAACGTGGTTTACAGTATCTACTCCGGACGCAAAAACGCGGTGGACCTTCCGGAGGTTCTATGGCAAGACTTCTGCAAGTTTGCTACCACAAGGAAGAAGAATGAAATCTCAAGCCCTAGGTTTTGGGCTCTCACCATCCAACTAAGCTTCAAGGAGCTAGATGTCCCAATGCCGGTGAACACCATTACTCCTGAGGTATTTGTTAATTTTAAAATTGTCAAGGCCTATCGCATTACAGACCAATCGTCCTTTGGTACGGTCAGAAGTCTTCTAGACCATATGTTGGCCCTCATTCCATCCGATTCTGATAATCTCAAACTTTACTTGGCGACTTCGGTTGTGTTTGACCCGACACAACTTGCCCCAGTCCCAGTTGACCCATCTCGGATTAGGCCAACCCCTCCAAGTTCGGATCTAAAGTTAAAAAGTCTGCTAAACGAAAGACTTCTCCCACTAATGTTAAGGCCACAAAGAAATCCAAAGTTAGTTCCTCCTGTCAACAGGAAGTAATCCATGATATTCCGGCTGATTCTGGCCGTCCGAACACCCCACGTGCCCAGTCATCCAAGGTACCCCTCGATGATTTAAAAACACGTGCACACAATCACGGGGAGTCTCCACATAATCCGCCCTCATGGGGAACAAACCCACGAGTTACTTTCGATGATCCCATTGTTTCTTCAACACGCACACACTCCGGAACCCCTGTTCCGGACCCCAAGCATTCAGCAGTTGGAGCTGTCCCTCCGATTTTGGATGCCTTAACTGGTCTGATACCCGAAAGGTGTACAGGACGACCAGGAGCTAATGATCCCAAATGGGAAGATTTGTCAACATGGCTGTATCAAGGCGTCCAGACCTGACTAGAGATCAAGTGGAGTCAACTCTTATCTCCATGAGGAACAGGGCAATCCAAAGCAACATACCCTTCGTTCCTCCAACTGATGATGATGCAGATAAAGAACTCACTTCGAAACAACCGCCTGTTACTACTCATCAAGGCATTTTTCAAATCGATCCTGATGTTGAAGAGCTTTCTGAAGAAGTTATGCTAGAAGATGAAGCAAGAATAGTTCCGGACTACACCTTCAAGACTTCAACTCATTTTCAATCTAAGCCATCCGCATCCAAGTCTGCCTATGACTTCGGATCCTCCTCATCGACCACTTCGGATGGTGGCTCCAACTCAGATATAAAGATTCATGAAGACCATGCTACAATAAACCGTCCATCCGTTGATCCATTCTCTCATCAAGCAAAATCCCCTCATTCAAACTCTGACACCGGATCCTCTGCGGGTAACTACATTGATTCTTTTGCTCTTCTCGATATACAAACCAATGTGGCATATACTTTGAAGAAGGTTTCCTCTATTGAAACCTCCGTGACCGAGGTCAACAACAAGATTGACGCTATTATTCAGTCCATATCTCAGCAGTCCGGACCTTCAATTGTGCAATGAGAAGCCCAACTTGATCAGCTTATCTCTCTCCGGCTCAAACATTCTATAGAGGAGGTTGAAGCAAAATACGACGCTTCGGTGGAACATTACCTGGATATAATTACTACGATGCTGAAAGTCCATGACGACCTGGTGTCTACTACAAACGAACTTATCAAGCAGACTCATGTTTGTCATGAGAAGCAAATCCAGAGGCTGGAGAAGGAGATAAACAAAAAGGATGCAATGAATCTCATTATCCAGCAGGTCCCCATCAAACTACTCAGATCCATGTGGAATTTTGTTGACATACCTTCCAGAAAATTTTATGAGATGCTAGGTGTTCTTGCTCATCTGTTTGATCACCTCTCAGCTCAAGCTCCTACCTCCGAATCATACGATAATCTCACCCGCCAACTCAACACTGGACTTCAAAAAGTGTTTGAGAAATTTGAAGAGATGAAAGACTCCTTGATGCTTGCACCGCCACGCCGGGTCCCCGATGCAAGAGGGGGAGAAGGACCAAGTCAGCCATGGAAACCTGCCATTCAGTTCGCCCACCGAGATGAAGAAGATTCAGGAGATGATGAAGTACAGGTCCTTTCCGTATCTCCTTCCAAAAGCACTGAGGGAGAAGTGAGTGATGAAGATGACGAATACATTCCGGATGACGCTCCTAAAGGAGTTCTTGGTCATCAAGCTCCAAAGGTGACCGCTCCAAAGGAAATGACGGATGAGAAGAAGTGGATATGGTCTGCTGTTTCTTGGCCATCCTCTCTTCGTGATGCTCTCCATTCGAAATCCAAATGGCTAAGGGTAAATCATTGTTGACTGCTCAAGCATTCCGCGCCAGTCCTTCAGTCCTGCCTCCCATTCCAGAACCAAAAATAGCTCCAATCGACCAGGGCTCTCCCCTCCGGATCCCTGATGAACTTCCAGAAGAACCACTTCCAATTCCCACTCTGGAATTCACGATTGATGAGAATATGAAGCTGGTGATAAATGCACTTCAAAGAGACAAAGGGAAGAAACCATTGACTGTCGAACAATAAGCCTTTCACTCCGGACCTCCTCTCAAGCGAAAACAAGGATAGTCCCAGGATGAAATAAATCAGGCACTAGAGGACAGCATCCGGATCCAAGCACTGAAAGACAATCCTGATCTGATGTGTGACATCTCTCCTCTCTGTCGTGAAGGCATTCTCAAGGCTCAGGAAATCGTTATGTGCCTCTACTACAAACTTCCCTCCAATGACGCCGATCAGCTGGATCTTCCTCCCTCTCCTTATAGCAAATTCTACACCAAATTTTCTCCTCTTTACCTAACTGACAATCTGGAAGTGATCATTCGGACAGAGCGAGAAAGGCTGAAAACTTTCTAAGCTAAAAACGTTCAACCTTTCAACGAAGTATGGACAAGAAAGAGGATTACCAAAGTTCAAGGCTTCGGAAGAAAAATATTGGTCAAATTTGAGCCGAACTGTCCCTTATTCAGTTTTCACCTCCTCCGGAAGAAGCCAACTCCCCGGACCGTTACTGATGCGGATTTTCCGTCCATGAATATGAACGACATCCTCACCTTGGCTGCCTACTTCAGATAAAATCAAAAGGATGACATCAGTATGGGTGCTTATCACGCTACTCTTGGTTTCTTAAAATATTATGTTGTAGAATTTTCCAGACATGATTGTGAGCTTGCACATCTGTTTGGAACTGAGCAGTTCATTGCTAAAATTGGCTTCGTTCTTCCAGAAGCTGAACTCCTTGCCGATGGCCCAACCGAAGAACCATTTCTAGGGTTTGTCTACACTACAAGAAAATCAAACAAGAAGGAATTCTTCCGACTCCTTGACAAACATCTGGTTCCAACCAAAGCTATGAAGAAATTTATTTCGCGTGCATCCAAGTCTGATGCTCCGGAACAGGTGACCTGATACATCGAAGTGCGAGAATGGATGTTCAGGGCCTACACCTTCATCAAGGAACAAGTGATGTAAAGAAGAATGGATTGCTAAGTTCACTTAGGGAGAGATTGTTGGAAACTGAAAGTGAACCTCTAGCAATCCTAAGTCCGTATTCCGAAGGGTGCTATTTCCGAAGAGGATGAATGCTTCGGAGTCTGTTCGGATTCGAATAAGTGAAGAGGAGTAAGGAAGAGAAGACATTCCAGAATGATTTTCATGTCCGGAATGGATGTTAATCCGGAATCAATATGTTTTGTCTTTTGTCATTTATTATCTCTATCTTTGTATTGATGTAACGTTTCATAGGACTTAGGCTTTTGATGTATTAGACAATCAGAATGTCAGAAACATTTCTATTGTCCGGTCCTATATAAGTTCCTTAGATAATTCGTTGTAACATTCTCTCCTATTTATAGGAGTATTCAATGCAAAGTCAATGACGGATCATTCATACAACTTTTGGCATTTACTAAGTTATTTCAGACTTCTTTCAAAAATTCTTGTTGTTCTTCATTTATTTGCTTTACCTTGATCATTTAATATCATTCTTCACTTCATGACTTGATTATTTGTTGAACGCATTATGTAAGACTTGACTGGTCTTTCCAGTCTAGACTTGAACATTTATTAGCAAGCAGACATTGATCATAAGCATTCACTCAAGGTTTGAGTTTTCAAACCTTGTCCCTGTGCATCGATCTTGTACTCACACAACTTGAAACATGAGGCCTTATCGTCTTAAGTCCCGTCCCTTATAGTTTACTCCAACCATTAACTCTTTGAGCCACTGGTCATTATGGATAACGCTATTAGGAATTGACAACTCCTCCCTTGCCTGATTGCTTGACTGCATGATACCATGTTCATATATGGAACGATAATCATAGATCTTGATAAGGCATCAGTCTTAGGCTTGGTTGTGAACTCATTGTTTGCTCATATACATACAAACTAGCTTACTTATTATAGCAACAAACTTTATTTATCATTATAGCAACAAACTTTTATTATTGGAATATTATTTACTTGTCTTAGCAATGAACTTGTTTGCTCCTTGTAGCAACGAACTTGTTTGCTCATTATAATAATGAAACAGGTTTACTCATTTTAGCAACAAACTTTATTTCCCATGAGAATATGAACGTTGGATCTCATTTGGGCAACGTACTTCATTTCTCATGATGACAACGAACTTGTTTATGCGAACTTATTTACTCGTTTTAGCAATATACTTTTATTTATGGAAACTTCTATCAAAACTTCGATTACAATTCATGAAACCAATATTATTTTTAACCTGTGAACTCACCAATTATTTTTATAGTTGACGCTTGTTTTACATGTTTTTTCAGGAAACACCTAGTAAGAAACACGTAGAGATACAACACTTCTAGGAGCATTTGCATGTGTTATCTTTCAAATAAATCATAATTTATCTTAAACATTTATTCAAAGTCATTGTAAGTTGTAATTCTTTTTAATACTATGGTTGGTGTTGTCTTTTAACTTTTGCTATGAGACCCATTGTACTGTCGCGTCCGTGTTTCCACTTTAGCGAGGTGTGACAGTTGTGTGACAACCCGAAATTTCTAACATGTACATTCTTCATTATTATCAAAGTTAGCCTCATTTTGCTATTTTATAATGAAGTTTTGGATCTTTATGGGCACTCGAGGCTTAGTATAATCTTGATATGAGTCTTAGGAAGGGTGAGAATGTGCGTAGCATCTCTAAAACAAGCCAAACACACCTGACAAGGTGTCTGCGGACGCACACCCGAGTGTGCGGCCAGCCAGCCGCACACAGCCGACCGCACACCCTCCCAGCCTCACTCTCTAGCCTATATAAAGGACCCCAAGACAACCTCACATGTTTTTACACTCCCTCAAAGCTGGAACACTTCTCTCTCTAGAGTTCTTCAAGCTCTCCTCTCCAATCTCCAAAACGAGTAAGTAAACATCCTTAGATCTTTACTACAACACGTTATAACACATAATCCTCGAGTTTGATCCATGAAATCATCATTCTAGATGATCTTCATGTGTGAACGGCTGCACACACATCATGTGTGACCGCACATGCATCTTTTGGTCCTATAATGGGCTTAAACACTCATCCAAGCCTAGCATCGACCAAAACACCTTCTTAGGATCATCACAAAGCCTTGGAAAATCGATTTGGACACATTTGCAGGAGTGTGTGCGACCGCACACAGGCCTGGCAGCACACTCTGGCCGCACACAGGTATGGCAGCACACTCTGGCCGCACACTCACAAAAGTTGAGTTTGGTAGCCTTACACTCAAAGGTAAGGCCCTACACTCACTAGGGGCTTCAAGGGGTGTTGTAACACTAAATTTTAGGTGCTTTTAGGACCCTAAGGCGTGTCCAAGTGTCTTTTAGTGGTTATATAGCCTAAATATATTCATATATGTGCTATTACATGAAAATAGGATTCGTTTGTGCTCAAGACTTCAAATGACACCGGACGATCCTACATCGACCTATCATTTGAGTTACTCACTGCAGGTGAGTTTCATACCCCTTAATTAACCTTTTATATGATTTTAAATGCTTTTATGTGGGGGGGAATACAAGTTGAACATTTCTAGTTATTGCTTTAATCATACGTGATCAATAACTAGAACCAACAGCAAAGATTTATTACTACTTTCAAATTGCTTTCAACCTTTGGATTTATAAGTGTTTCAAACCTTTTACTAAACTCTTTAATGCTACAACTACTTTCAAACTCTTTAAACTTACATTATTTTCAAACCCATATCTACACTAATATATCTATATAAATAAGACTTGAAGGATTTAGGACTGATAGCTCACCTTATTTCATGTTCCTTGTTTGGTTGTGGACTTAGGGTATCCTGTTATTTGTCCGACTGTCGTTGAATTCTTAGTTATATATCATATATATTCATGTTGGATATAAAACTCTTCACTTCAGTTCAGTACCTTTGTGTAACAGAGGCATACAAATCACACTATTATTTAACTATAATAGGTATAGTTAAGAGTCTACTACTCACTACTACCATTACAACGATCCATACAGGAGTCAGTACATTTGTGAGTCACTACATAAGTACTACATTGAGTAACTATACAAGAGAACATACTGTACACTATACAAGGGAACATACTATGCACTATACAAGAAAACATACTATACACTATACAAGAGAACATACTATACACTATACAAGAGAATATACTATGCACTATACAAGAGAACATACTATACACGATACAAACATTTGAATACTATAGCAGAATGTGACATACTACTTCTTGATACGACACTTCACTGTGCTATCACCGTGTAACCAGAGTCTCCTGGAGGGAGAGCGGGCATTATGTGTATAGATCTATAAGGGACAGACACTCCCACATCCCGACTGCTAGCTACAGTCCGAGCCGTTAAGGCCCAGGGGTGAGAAAATGTCACCATACTACATGTGACCTGGAGGGTCATCAGTTATTCAGCCGTCGATCAGCATGGTTACATACGAGTTCACATTTAAACCTTAAATTAACTAAACAAATATTTAAGGAAAAAATGGACTTTTCGAGGCATGTTGCCTGGAGTCTACACATTTCTACTTCGGACTCTCCGAGGCGTATCGCCTGGGATCTATATTTTATTGCTTTAGACTTTGCGAGGCGTATTGTTCATTTAATACTGCCTGGAGTCTACAAATCTCTACTTTTAGACTTTTCGAGGCGTATTGTTCATTTAATACAACCTGGAGTCTACACTTTTCTACTTTAGACTTTTCGAGGCGTATTGTTCATTTAATATTGCCTAGAGTCTACACATCTCTACTTTAGACTTTTCGAGGCGTACTGTACATTTAGTACTACCTGGAGTCTGTATTTCATTACTTTGTGACTTGTCGCATACTCGTTTTAGTAAACTATATTTTTATACAAATAGTTTCACTGAGAGAAAACCCGTATATTTACAAAGGAACAATTATACAAACAACCGGGTCTTGGTAGAAGACTACCTTTTACTGGAAAACATAGAGTTTTCTAAGGAGTATACTATTTCCAAAACATTTGAAATCAACTACTACGCTATATTGTTACTATCATTTTTATACAAGCAATGACACTAAATACTTATAAACTCACCAGCTTTATGCTGATACTCGCTTTCAAAATAACTTGTATTCTCAGGTCATCAGTAGACAAGTACAGATGAAGCTTTTGAGAAGATGGAGCACATATAAGACTCATCTTTTATTTTGATTATACTTTTGGTGTCATACAACTATACAGAACACGCTTGTATTACAATTATTATATTAATGCAATGGATGTTGTTGCTTGCCTTACTATTATGCATTGTTGTGATACTGAACATGACGTCCTCCACCCCAGAACGTTTCCGCCGTTCTCGGTTTTGGGGTGTGACAGATTGGTATCAGAGCACTGTTTATAGTGAATCAAGTATATCAACCCATAAAAGATATACGAACTATAAACACAACGGGATTAAAACACTCTGACCAAGAATATATACTTTTAAATGATAAAGTATTTAACTAAGTATATATATGCATCCATTCATACAAAGGGTCAGTATCATACTAGAACAGAACAAAAGTATTAAGATTGTTGAACAACACAATTAGGCTTAGAGACATATAGTCAAATCTGGGTGGATGTAGCCTGATCAACTACATTTTCCTAGGAGTGACTAGCATGTGCCTAAGGGTGGTTGTGGTGTTGCAACAAGTCTAAAAACTTATCAAGACTACTACAATAACATTAGGATAGAATACTATAGGAGTATTCTGCATTACTATAGATTCATATGTGAAAACTAAAAAGGTCGTTACTAGTAGAGCAATAGTTGCTAAGTGGATACTCTAAAGTTACATGTAACTAAGACGCTATAGACTTAGAATCTGTGATCTTTGCTTACTTCCTGTCCCTTGTTTGGTTGTGGATTTAGAGTTAGGGTCACTTATTCGAAGGTCTATCCTGTTTCGGTTGCATCTAATCAGTATGCACTATGCAAGTATTGAGTCAACTAATAACGATCATCTATTGATTATCCTAGATAAGTACACCTATTAACTATTCTTTCCCCTATTCTCGCGTAGATATCATGGCTGGCTTCCATCCTCCCGGCAATCCGTACAATCCCAATCAAGGAAACGGTGGGTGGCTTGATAATGAGCCCGAAGTCGGTCACCAAATCCCCCTGGGTAATCACCGTGCAGGAGGCTCTTCGGATAGCTCTGACTCAGTACCAGAAGTCAACAACCTACACCCAGTCGCTCCAAACCCTAACCAACGCCCACTCTTCCGAGGCCTAACACCTCTGTGGGTGGAGAGTTTGGAGGCTTGGAGTCAGGAGCTAGACCAACCCATCCCCTACAACGGAGACCAAGGATTCTACAACATGAACGAAGGAAGCACTGCGGACAGGGTCCTGCCTATCCTAGTCCGCAGGGTTGCTCGAAACGAGATCCAGGGGAGAACCGCCATTAACTGAATTGCTGAAATAGTCACCCACACGAGGCTGAGTGACATCCACATCCGCCGTCTGCAAGATGCTGAGGAGAGGACTCAGAATGACCGCGAGTCTCTACTTCGGGCACTAGCTGAGACTAGGGCAGAAGTCATAGAGCATCGCGTACGCCAGCGTGTGTACGAGCAGCGCCTACTCGACATGGAACGCCAACTGGCAGATCTGAGGATCCGCCCGAGGAATAACCGTCGTCGTTAGAGGATGTCAGCTCATCTTTTCTTTTGAATTAAGTAATAGCCTTTCTTTCTGTGCCCTAGGGAGCACTAGTCTGTAAAATATTCCTAACTTTTAAAGTACTCTAACTAGACTTCTAAGCTGCCAACATTTTCCTTTTATGGTTTAATGTAAGACCTTCTGCTAGGTCATTTTTCCCAAACTCTTTTTCCATCATTAATACCAATAATATTGGCAGTTATCTAATCTACGAGAAGCTCTTACACATGTGTGTTACTACTCTATTATTATGACTCTACCCGATTTCTAGACTATGGCAATTTAGTTCATGAAACACACTACTCATACTCGCAATTGATTCTCACTATTATCACCATCTATATCAACTTTCAGTATAAGATGCCGCCTCGTCCGCGTCCGACCAGGGGCAGGCTTGCGAACCAAACTCCACCACCACCCCCTCCGCAGTTCGATGCGATAATCTTTCAAGCCGCGGTGACCGCAGCTGTGAATGCAGCCATGGCTCAAGTAAATTCTGGTGGTGTCAGTGGAGGAGGTTTGGCCACAAACTCTAGCCATGGTGAAACTCAACCACGTACGTGGGAGTGCACCTACAAAGATTTCATCAGCTGTAAACCGACACACTTCAATGGAATCGGAGGGATAATTGCGCTGTCCCAATGGATCGAGAGATCAGAAGCAATCTTCGAGATGTGCTCCTGCCCTGAGGGGAGCAAGATAAAGTTCGCTGCTTGTACCTTCACTCAAAGGGCTTTGACGTGGTTGAATGGCCATGTCAAAACACTCTCCCTAGTAACAGCTAACGCCATGGGTTGGGTTACACTAAAGGACATCCTGGCAAGAGAGTACTGCCCAAGGGGCGAAATTCAGAAACTCGAGGAGGAACCGTGGAACCTCAAGATGCAGGGTTCCGACATAGTAGCTTATACAGCCAGGTACTGCGACCTGGTGACTCTATGTCCTAACATGGTTCCCACCGAAAGCAAGAAGATCGAGAGATACATATGGGGTCTGGTGCCCCCGTATCATGGGAACGTTTTAGCATCACACCCTGCCACCTTTGAAAGTGCCAAAGAATTGGCCCAAAGGTTGATTGATCATGAAGTCCCTTCTGCTCCATCAACAACTGCAACCACTACCGCAACACCAGCCCACGCAACTGACAACAAAAGGAAGCATGGGGATCGAAGGAAGGGCAGATCAAACCAACACTCTTCCAAGAAACAACAAACGGTGACTAGCCATGTTGCCACTACTCCTGCTGCCCCTATACCAGCCAAAACATATGCAGGGAACCTACCCAAGTGCACTAAGTGCTCTTTCCATCATAACGGCCCCTGCCGTGAGATGCACTGCACTAATTGCGACCGAAAGGGCCATACCGCCTGGTTTTGCCGAACACAACCCAAACCCATCACCCAGGTTCCCAGTACCGGAGTGAGTCAAGCCTGCTACGGTTGCGGCGAGACGGGTCACTTCAAAAGAAACTGCCGTAAAGCTGGGAATGCGGGAGGAGCAGGGAGACTACTCGCTATTGGCCTCATTGAAGCAGTAGCAGACCCCACAGTAGTTACGGGTACGTTCCATCTCGATAACTCTTACTTAAAAACTCCCTGCAAACAGTAAAAGAAACCTTCATCGTAGTAATGGCTAACAGTAGGACAGAGAGTTCTCACGAGATTTACATAGGTTGTTTCCTCACACTAGATAACCATTCGTTTCCAATCGACCTTATACTAGTAGCAATCAAGAGCTTCGATGTCATTATAGGCACGGACTGGTTGAGTCTCCATCGTGCCGATATCCTGTGTTTCGACAAGGCAATCCGTCTAAACCTACCCGATAAAGGAACCTTATTGATCTATGGAGACAAACCCAGTACGAGCCTTCGTATCATCTCAAGTATTCAAGCCCAGAAGTACTTGCGTAAGGAATATCGTGCGTTCCTTGCACACGTCGTGGATACAAGTCAGAAAACCAAAAACCTAAAAGATCTCCCCGTAGTACGTTACTTCCCCGACGTTTTTCCAGAAGAACTCCCAGGATATCGCCCGCAACGTCAAGTCGAGTTCTGAATGGACTTAATTCCAGGAGCTACCCCCGTGGCCAAAGCGCCATATCGTCTAGCACCTGCCGAGATGCAAGAACTATTCGGTCAACTTAATGAATTGCTCAGCAAGGGCTTTATAAGACCAAGCTTCTCACCCTAGGGAGCTCCGGTCTTGTTCGTCAAATAGAAAGACGGATCGTTCCGTATGTGCATCGACTATAGGGAACTCAACAAACTTACGGTCAAAAATCGTTATCCTCTTCCTCACATAGACGATTTATTCGACCAGCTACAAGGGGCGAGTTACTTCTCCAAGATCGACCTGAGATCCGGGTATCACCAGTTACGAGTGCTTGAGGAGGATGTCCCGAAGACATTTTTCCGAACTCGTTATGGGCACTATGAGTTCGTGGTGATGCCATTCGGATTGACCAATGCGCCCGCAGTGTTCATGGACTTGATGAACAGAGTATGTCGTCCTTACTTGGATCAGTTCGTCATTGTTTTCATCGATGACATACTCATGTACTCTCTAAGTGAGGAGGAGCACATCAATCATCTACGACAAGTCCTAGAAACCCTACACTCAGAGAAACTGTATGCGAAATTCTCTAAATGCGAATTTTGGATCCGAAGAGTCGAATTCATAGGACACGTGGTTAGCGAAAAAGGAATCCATGTGGACCCCTCCAAAATTAAGGCCATCGAGAACTGGTCAGCACCGAAGACGCCTACAGAAATCCGTCAATTTCTAGGCCTCGCTGGCTACTACCGCAGATTCATTCAGAATTTCTCTCGAATCGCGAAACCCCTTACTACATTGACCCAGAAAGGCGTGGCCTTTGACTGGGAAGAGAAGCAGGAAAAAGCGTTCCAAACGCTAAAACGAGCCTTGTGTACCACACCGATACTGTCCCTCCCCGAAGGAACAGAAGACTTCGTGGTCTTCTGCGATGCGTCAAACCAAGGACTCGGTTGTGTTCTTATGCAACGAGGTAAGGTCATCGCCTACACCTCAAGACAGCTGAAGACACACGAGGTCAACTACACCACCCACGATCTCGAATTAGGAGCAGTTGTGTTTGCTCTGAAAATCTGGAGACACTACCTGTATGGTAGAAAAAGCACTATCTTCACAGACCACAAGAGCCTACAACACATATTCGACCAGAAGGAGCTCAATATGAGACAACGACGGTGGGTCGAGCTACTCAATGACTACGAATGCGACATTCGTTATCACCCGGGTAAAGCCAACGTAGTAGCAGACGCCCTAAGTCGGAAGGAATATTCTGGTCGAAGAGTCAAGTCATTGACAATGACTATCCATTCGCATCTCCCCGCACAAATTAAGGAGGCTCAGCTCGAAGCTTTGAAACCTGAAAATGTGGCGGGAGAATCCCTGCGAGGAATGGATAAGAACTTGGAAGCTAAGGGTGACGGAGCCTTATATCTCATGGACCGGATCTGGACACCGAAACACGGAGGCTTCAGAGACCTGGTCATGAAGGAAGCGCATAACACTCGATATTCCGTCCACCCAGATTCAGATAAGATGTATCTGGATCTCAAAAAGTCATACTGGTGGCCTAACATGAAAGCAGAGATTGCTACCTTCGTGAGTAAATGCCTTACTTGCGCTAAGGTAAAGGTCGAATACCAGAAACCATCAGGTCTACTCCAGCAATCCGAGATACCGGAGTGGAAGTGGGAGCGGATCACTATAGATTTCATAACCAAGCTACCCAAGACAACGGGTGGACTTGATACCATTTCGGTCATCGTCGCCAGATTGACCAAATCCGCACACTTCCTACCCATCAAAGAAACTGACAAGATGGAGAAACTCACAAGAACCTACATTAGGGAGATCGTGCGACTGCATGGTGTTCCTATATCTATTATCTCCGATAGAGATAATAGATTCACTTCGAGGTTCTGGCAGTCACTATAAAGCTCCCTAGGAACGAGGCTGGACATGAGTACAACCTACCATCCACAGACCGACGGACAAAGTGAGAGGACTATCCAAACCCTGGAAGATATGCTGCGAGCCTGTGTGATCGACTTTGCTAAGGCGTGGGATACCCACTTACCTCTCGTCGAATTTTCCTACAACAACAGTTATCACACGAGCATCAAGGCTGCTCCATTTGAAGCCCTCTACGGCCGGAAGTGCAAGTCCCCTATGTGCTGGGCTAAGGTGGGTGACACTCAGTTAGCTAAAGGACGAGTTCTAGACAGCGCTCTCGCGGGACCGGAAATCATTCGGGAAACGACAGAGAGGATCGTTCAGATTCGTGAACGATTAAAACCCTCTAGAGACCGACACAAAAGCTACACAGACAAACGAAGGAAACCCTTGGAATTCCAGGTGGGATACCGAGTCCTTTTGAAAGTCTCACCCTGGAAAGGCTTGATACGCTTCGGGAAGCGTGGAAAGCTGAATCCAAGATACATTAGGCCTTTCGAGATTCTCGCTAGAATCGGCCCCGTAGCATACAAACTCAACCTACCCCGCGAACTCAGTAACGTACATCCGACCTTCCACGTCTCAAACTTGAAAAAGTGCCTATCCGATGAGACTCTCGTAATCCCACTCGACGAGATCGAGGTCAACGAGAGCCTCAACTTCGTGGAAGAACCAGTAGAGATCATGGATAGAGAAGTGAAACGAACCAAGCAAAGCCGTATTCCTATTGTGAAGGTTTGCTGGAACGCCAAGCGAGGACCGGAATTCACTTGGGAAGGTGAGGATCAAATGAAACATAAACATCCTCATCTTTTTACTTAGTTATTTATAATGACTTAGTTTCTTAAACTCAAATTTCGGGACGAAATTCCCTCTAACGGGGGGGATGATGTGACAACCCGAAATTTCTAACATGTACATTCTTCATTATTATCAAAGCTAGCCTCATTTTGCTATTTTATAATGAAGTTTTGGGTCTTTATGGGCACTCGAGGCTTAGTATAATCTTGATATGAGTCTTAGGAAGGATGAGAATGTGCGTAGCATCTCTAAAACGAGCCAAACACACCCGACAAGGTGTGTGCGGCCGCATACCCGAGTGTGCGGCCAGCCAGCCGCACACAGCCGACCGCACACCCTCCCAGACTCACTCTCTATGCTATATAAAGGAGCCCAAGACAACCTCACACCTTTTTACACTCCCTCAAAGCTGGAACACTTCTCTCTCTAGAGTTCTTCAAGCTCTCCTCTCCAATCTCCAAAACGAGTAAGTAAACATCCTTAGATCTTTACTACAACACATTATAACACATTATCCTCGACTTTGATCCATGAAATCATCATTCTAGATGATCTTAATGTGTGAACGGCTGCACACACATCATGTGTGACCGCACACGCATCTTTTGGTCCTATAATGGGCTTAAACACTCATCCAAGCCTAGCATCGACCAAAACACCTTCTTAGGATCATCACAAAGCCTTGGAAAATCGACTTGGACACATTTGCGGGAGTGTGTGCGACCGCACACAGGCCTGGCAGCACACTCTGGCCGCACACAGGTCTCGCAGCACAGTCTGGCCGCACACCTGGCCGAACACTCACAAAAGTTGAGTTTGGTAGCCTTACACTCAAAGCTAAGGCCCTACACTCACTAGGGGCTTCAAGGGGTGTTGTAACACTAAATTCTAGGTGCTTTCAGGACCCTAAGGCATGTCCAAGTGTCTTTTAGTGGTTATATACCCTAAATATATTCATATATGTGCTATTACATGAAAATAGGATTCGTTTGTGCTCAAGACTTCAATTGACACCCGACGATTCTACATCAACCTATCATTTGAGTTACTCACTGCAGGTGAGTTTCATACCCCTTAATTAACCTTTTATATGATTTTAAATGCTTTTATGGGGGGGGGGAATACAAGTTGAACATTTCTAGTTATTGATTTAATCATACGTGATCAATAACTAGAACCAACAGCAAAGATTTATTACTACTTTCAAATTGCTTTCAACCTTTGGATTTATAAGTGTTTCAAACCTTTTACTAAACTCTTTAATGCTACAACTACTTTCAAACTCTTTAAACTTACATTATTTTCAAACCCATATCTACACTAATATATCTATATAAATAAGACTTGAAGGATTTAGGACTGATAGCTCACCTTATTTCTTGTTCCTTGTTTGGTTGTGGACTTAGGGTTTCCTGTTATTTGTCCGACTCTCGTTGAATTCTTACTTATATATCATATATATTCGTGTTGGATATAAAAGTCTTCAATTCAGTTCAGTACCTTTGTGTAACAGAGGCATACAAATCACACTACTATTTAACTATAATAGGTATAGTTAAGAGTCTACTACTCACTACTACTATTACAACGATCCATACAGGAGTCAGTACATTTGTGAGTCACTACCTAAGTACAACATTGAGTAACTATACAAGAGAACATACTATACACTATACAAGAGACCATACTATACACTATACAGGGGAACATACTATACATTATACAAGAGAACATACTATACACTATACAAGAGAACATACTATACACTATACAAGAGAACATACTATACACTATACAAGAGAACATACTATACACGATACAAACATTTGAATACTATAACAGAATGTGACATACTACTTCTTGATACGACACTTCATTGTGCTCTCACCGTGTAACCAGAGTCTCCAGGAGGGAAAGCGGGCATTATGTGTATAGATCTATACGGGACAGACACTCCCACATCCCGACTGCTAGCTATAGTTCGAGCCGTTAAGGCCCAGGGGTGACAAAATGTCACCATACTACATGTGACCTGGAGGGTCATCAGTTATTCAGCCGTCGATCAGCATGGTTACATACGAGTTCACATTTAAACCTTAAATTAACTAAACAAAGATTTAAGGCAAAAATGGACTTTTCGAGGCATGTTGCCTGGAGTCTACACATTTCTACTTCGGACTCTCCGAGGCGTATCACCTGGGATCTATATTTTATTGCTTTAGACTTTGCTAGGCCTATTGTTCATTTAATACTATCTGGAGTCTACACATCTCTACTTTTAGACTTTTCGAGGCGTATTGTTCATTTAATACAACCTGGAGTCTACACTTTTCTACTTTAGACTTTTCGAGGCATATTGTTCATTTAATACTGCTTGGAGTCTACACATCTCTACTTTAGACTTTTCGAGGCGTACTGTACATTTAGTACTACCTGGAGTCTGTATTTCATTACTTTGTGACTTGTCGCATACTCGTTTTAGTAAACTATATTTTTATACAAATAGTTTCACTGGGAGAAAACCCGTATATTTATAAAGGAACAATTATACAAACAACCGGGTCTTGGTAGAAGACTACCTTTTACTGGAAAACATAGAGTTTTCTAAGGAGTATACTATTTCCAAAACATTTGAAATCAACTACTACGCTATATTGTTACTATCGTTTTTATACAAGCAATGACACAAAATAGTTATGAACTCACCAGCTTTATGTTGATACTCGCTTTCAAAATAACTTGTATTCTCAGGTCATCAGTAGACAGGTACAGATGAAGCTTTTGAGAAGATGGAGCACATATAAGACTCATCTTTTATTTTGATTATACTTTTGGTGTCATACAACTATATAGAACATGCTTGTATTACAATAATTATATTAATGCAATGAATGTTGTTGCTTGCCTTACTATTATACATTGTTGTGATACTGAACATGACGTCCTCCACCCCAGAACGTTTCCGCCGTTCTCGGTTTTGGGGTGTGACAAGTTGGGTCGCAGAAATCAGAGTTTAGTCCAAAGACGACGATCATAAACGCGTCAACTTTACCCCAAATCTGAGGATTTTAAAAAAGATTGGTTTCGAATCGCCAGTGGATTCAAGTTTGAACTCAGCAGAGGCATTATTTGTTGGTCCAAATGGGAACAAGAAGTTTCAAGACAAAGAACAGATCAAGAAGATGGTTTTACGAGCACCCAAAAGTCAAAAATCAAGAAAATCCATTGAATCAAACTCGATTCTTGAGGCACTCAAGAAGAAATGCCCTCTCGGTGGTGAAGGTATGGTGGTGATTTACACCACCACATTAGGAGGAATTCGAATAACATATGAAGACTGTCACACCGTTCGTGGAATCATTGAATTAGACCATGTTCGTATAATTGAACGTGATATCTCCATGGATTCAAGGTTTAAGGAAGAACTAAGGCTGCTATTAGGCAAGAAACAAGTGAAGGTGCTGATCGTACTGATGAAAAGGGAGATTGATCATTGGATCAAATCAAATAATGAAGTTAGAGGAGGAGGGTAAATTGGGGATTTTACTAGATGGGACTCCAATAGTGGGGGCGGCGGACGTCGGATGCAAGGGTTGTGGTGTGGTACGGTTTGGACGTGTACAGTGTGCAACAGGAGTTGTAAGTTGATAGGCGGTGACGGGAGGCAGAGCATCAAGTGTGTAGATTGCAATGAAAATGGGTTGGTTGAATTTCCCATTTGTTTTTAATTTAGAAGTTTGGACGTGATGAATTTGCAGGTTAGTACAGAATCATAATATGTCTATTATCCTTAAATTTTGACCATTTTGGTCATAAATCAAGGAAATTTTAGGGGATTTGTATCATCCTTATTTTCATATTACATTTTCTAAATCATAGTTGATATATGAGTAATACTAAAAAGTATTTATTTGTTGACACTAGGTTGTAATATATTTGTGACTTGTGAGGAGTCATTGTTACCAAATGATCTATGTTTTCATTGATGCCATATGACAATTGTGTAAAAAAACAAATTCTAAACCGACTAGCTTTATTATCTGCTATTGAGGTAAATATCTAATTTTTGCTCTTTTGGTCTCGCAAAGGAAGAAGGAGTCAGAACCCATGTTATAATTCTCAAGTAAGTTTCTTCTCCATACCAACCCACCGAATTCTAATCCTAATCAAACATTTTCTTCTTTTTATGCAGATACTACATCTAAGCCACTTTTTTGTCAAGAAATTTTTAAGACTTCGAAGTTTGATGTGGTAAGTAATGTTGTTCTTATTTCACTTTCCGAAATTTAATAGGATTATAACAATTATTGATTTTTTTTTCATCATTAGTCATAATATAAGAGCCTTTGACTCTTTGACATATAAAATGGCTTTATCATTTGTTCAGTAAGTCCACATCATTGATATGCAAATCTTAAATAAAAGCATGAATACTTATTATTCTTTTTCTAAAAAGGAACCAGTGTACTGTTTTCGCGGTAATATGGTAGTTTCTCACCAATTTTATATAGATGATGTTTTCTTTTTTGGATAATGTTCACAGGAGAATATTGATGTTTTTTTTTTCGTTTTCTTAAATGCTTTAATTTATCGTCAAGTCTCAACTTGAATTTGCAACAGTCAAACCTTTATAAGGTTCGGGTGCACATGTATTGATGAGCAACCATGAATGAAATTACCGGTTATCTTCTGAAACCTTTTTATTTTCATAGTTTATTTAATGATAGTTCTCTCATCTTTTTTCATTCCAGGAAAATTAGTTGGAGATCTACATTATACAAGTGATAATCTCTAAATTTAACTGTTAATAATCGTATGAAAAATTTTGGTATGATTTGGCTTCAAATTTTAGTCGATTAACCTGGTCACTCTTGGATTCTTACTAATAAATGACATTGGGAATTGCAGTTGCATTTGTTCATTCTTTCCTCCTAATCCTTTTAATTCGTCATTGGTACGCTTAATAGTATTTTTAGCAAAACCTAAAATTTAGTTTTCTCCTCTGTTTTCACAGCAATGGATGTATTCATCTGATTATGGTGTTGGTTGGAGTTGGATTATTCATGTTTGAGCAAATTAAATAAATGTTATGGATCATAAAACTTTCATAAGTTACATTCGAGTTAAAATTTTTGGTAGAAAAGTTTGGTTCGCTAATGAATTGTTGTGCGGACTATACTTGACACCAGTTGTGGGGCATGTATGTTTCTATATTTAAATCTTTCTGAATGTTTTCTTATTGATTTGGGATTTTTAAAAATTGTGATTTTTTTCTTTTTTGACGTTTTACGGTTGCAACTTCTGATGTTTACCTATGGAATACAAGTGTGATAACAAACAAACAAAAGTATATTGGTATTTGTTGATATTACACTTTTGGTAGAATTGTACCTATCAAGTGGAAGTAGCGGTTGAGAAACAAGCATCAGAAACAAAAGTATATTGGTATTTGTTATACTTTTATTATTTTTTCATATTAAAACATTCTATTTTTCCAAAATACAATTTCTATGTTTTGGGTTAAATACAAGAAGTAGTAATGTGCTTGTGTTTGTTGGTGTATTGTAGCATTTTACTTTCACTTTTTCTTATTATAGGATCCTATTTTCATTATTTTTTTTTCTTCTTAACACATTCTATTTTTGTGTGGAAAAAAATTACATAAATGGTTTGTGTCTTTCAGGAAAATTGATAGAATTTGTCATTCTTTGACAAAAAGTTACATAACTGGTCACTATCCAACAAAGTAACAGAAATTGCCTTGTTGTTGCTTATTTTATCCAAGGTCACTCTTTTAACTAATTCATAAATTATAATTCAGTAACGTATAAAATAAGAGTGAAAACACGAAACTCTACGTTGTGTTTACATATATTATATTGTCACATTTTAGCAAATGAGTTAACTATTAGTTTAAGCCACAAAGGAACAATTTTAATCATAAGGGTAAAACGGTCATTTTCTCTAAACAGAATAGTGAAATGGTCATTCCCTCACATAAATAGTTATTTTGTATTCAACAGATGGCTTTCTCCTATCCGGTTCAACTTGTGACCATTTTGCCCCTGGTGTCACTTTGTTGAAATTCAACATTTTTGATTTACAACTTGGGTTGACAAATTTATGTTGTTTTGTAGGTGGAAAAACTCAAACCCCATGTTCTTCTTGATTCATATGGAGTTGCATTGTTATGATACTGTACATGACGTCGTCCACCCTCGAATGTTTCCGTCATCTCGGTTTGGGGGTGTAACATATGTTCATGGATACAAAACTAATATGGAAATGTTGGATACTTTGAAAGAGAAGTATCGTGGAAATGATAGAATAAGGAAAAGGTTAGTAACGAAATGTTTGTTTGAACTTGTTGATCTCAAGGATAAACAAAAGGAAAACATTGAAGTATACTATGACAGGTTGAATGATCTGATCTTAACGTGCAATCGGTGTAGGGTAAAGCGTAAATCTCGAGAATTCAAATTTACTTTCGTGTAAGGGCTCAGAAAGGAATGGCGCAACATGTGCTTTATGATCCAGACACAACATAATTTTGATACTCCTTTGTTATCAAATTCGTACAATATTCTTAAAAATTATGAAACAGAGGTAATGACGATTGCTAAAGAGAAGAAGTTGACCCATGGAGGTCGAATGGCGTTGCTGTTGAATGAAAATTTGAAGGAAAATGAGTCTGAGGGTGATGAGAAAGATGATGAAGAAGGATTTATGCTAAATTCCAATGATGAAGCAGATGTTCATTACTCAAATAATAAGGTGAAGAATTTTTTCAAGAAAACAATTAGTGGATGTTTTAAGAACAATTTTGAGAAGAAACAGGTGTCGAATGTCGGTGGAAATCAAAATGTGATGTTGAAAGTCGAGAAAAAAGAAGATGAGAAAAAACTAAAGTGAAACTAAAAGGAGATTCTTCATACAACTATAATTATTTTAATGGAAACAATGATTTAGCTAAGGATTGCATGTTAAGAAAGATGGAAGATAAGGTGGAAGATGAGGATTATTTTTCGAAAACACTCGAGGAAGTTCATGCTCTAACGAAGAATATTTCGCTAATGGCTAGATAAGGTGATAAGAGTGATGGGAGTTATCAAATATGGTCATCTGGATCCGACAATGAAGAAATGCGACATTCTACTCATGACGTGTTATTTGTAGAGTATGATGAGGGCGAATAATGTGGCCTTCAAATTTACTAGTGCAAACCTTCCGTTAATGAATCTGAATGATCTCATCGTGTATCAAAAATTTTGCGCAATGTTGATGATTCAAAAGTGGTAGAGGAGAATAGAGATGTGTTTATTCTTAGATATGCTCATATAAAGGTATTTCTTGATTGCTACTATGAATATTTGGAAAATACCGACATAGATCTTGCCATGGCAATCAACAAAACTTCTAAGGTGCCCCACTTGTTACTAAAAGGGAAGTCGAGTATTAAAAAATTAGAAGTTGGTGAGATTATTCACAAACCTAAGGGAAGAACAAGAAGGGCGATTTGACAAAATTTATTTTTCAAGTGAATGAAGTTGAGAGATACATAAACTCTCATTTTTTGAATATGTTAATCTATATAAATAATTTTAGGAAAATGACAATTAAGATAAACCAGAGATTTGAAAAGTCATTCTTTGGTATATGGACTTTAGAAGGGTGTTGTTACAGGCAATGAAGACTATGGCTTGAAGTTTCGACTATTCTCACTAAGGGGGAGATTGTAGATTCGAAATTTGTAGGGAGTATTCAAAAGCTCTGTCTTTTTGTTTCATGTATGTAAATACTGACAGTTTAGTACTTTTGTTATCATATCTATTTACACCGCCTTTATTAGTTTTGCATTGTATGGTCTAGTCCTTTTATATTTTGTGTATATATGATGTACCCTATGTTCGATTAGATGTCTAAGCCCATAACTATTATTGGTATGTACTTGACCCGAGAGTAGCATGGTCCATTTGGGTTGCATATCATCAAGACAATTTGTTAGGATAGACTCTTGAGAGAAGGTTATGTATGATTTATTAATATATTATAAGTTCTAATATATTATTATGAAATCATATGTTTTAATTAGATTTGATAAATAATTAATTTGGAATTAATTTGGTGATCGAAACAGACTAATTAAATCTATGAGGACTTATTATCGTAATTACTTATATATATATATATATATATATATATATATATATATATATATATATATATATATATGTGTGTGTGTGTGTGTGTGTGTGTGTGTGTGTTGGGGTTATGATCCATGTTGGACCAAGTATATGTATGGATAGATAAAGAGTTGGGCCACATGAACCATAGATCATAAACCCATGGGTATGGGTTTTGGGTTAACCCATGACCTTTGGAATTCCACATATAATTATGTTACTTCATAACCAAAATCACCACTAATGTATTCTTGGTGGATATCGACGGTTTTGGTGTGTATGAATTCTCTCTCAAGTTTCAACATTTTTCCATGATGTGTTGTGACTTCATTTGAGGCTTCTACACTATTGGGGCTAAGCTCTTTAGGCCAACTACATCAAGACTTCAAGCTACATAAAAGGTATGTTACTCCAACTAGTATCTTATATGGTATATCACAATTGCATGCTAGTTATAGGATCAATGCCTTCGAAACCATTTTCATGTATAATTAGTGAAAACATAGACCAAGGTATTTAGGGTTGTATGTGCACCCTAGGATGTTGTAGTATACAAAACCCAACAGTGGTATCAGAGCCTAGGCTTGGTTTTCAATTATACTTGATGCAATTGCTTGAAAATCGAAAATTTTGGCTTTCTGGACTGTGGACTCGCCGAGTCCACTGGGACTCGCCGAGTCCACTGGGACTCGCCGAGATGGTTACTGCACTCGACAAGTTGGTGCTCCAGAGGGCATATTTTCGACTTGTAAGGATGGAAGTGGACTACAATCATTACCCTAAACTGTTTTTGAACATATAAACTTGTTTTTGATGTGGTAATGACCATGCTAATCCAATTTCTAAGATAATTGTCATAATTTCAAGATTTGTATTAGTTTATATGTTCATGCTAATTTCTTGAAGATTGAAGATTTGAATTATCTTGTTCTTATGAGTTAGTTTAGATTAATACAAAATTTATGTGATAATTTGTTTTCGATGACAATTGATCTAAAAGTTGTTCATAAAATGTTTTTTTGTAACTTGTCCTCAAGTTATATGAAAAGTCTCATTTATGATTTTTAAAACTCATAAGATTTCCATAAGTTATGAAAATGAAGAGTCTCATTTTTTAAAGGTTTTAAAGTCTTTCATAACTTGTCCTCCAATTATGGAAATTGAAGAGTATTTTCATTAAAACTACTTTAAACTCATAGGTTATGGAAACCAAAGGTTTTTGAATTGTTCAAAACTCTCCCTCAAGTTTTGGAATTTGTAAAGTTACCCCCCATGTATACTTTAGCTCCAAACCCTAGAATTTTAAATAGTTTAAAATTCAACCCTTATACTATTATAATATTATAGGTTTAATATTTATATATATGTATAAGAGTAAGTCAGTCTTACTGTTAGTAAGCCTCATTCAGGAAGCCGTTGTATAAGGGGGTATAAGGTTACTACCTATAAAATGACAATTTAATGGGTGCCCACTCTCACCCACCGCTTCCTTGACTGGTGGAGAGTCGTTAGCCGAACGGGTTTGACAGGACATTAATTCTCCCTACATTAAAACTATAATTATAAATATAAAGTAACTAAACCTTATTAAATTCCCAATCTTAGTTACTTTAGGAAATTGTGAATTTGGTGCTAACCCATGAGATTACACTTTGTACCTTATCAAGTCGTTGGTGGAGTGTGTGTGGTTAATCGGCACACTAACATGGACTACTAAGAGTGGCAAAGGGTAACTTAATGTTTATCATAGATCGGTGGAGCGCGTGTGGTTAACCAGCACATCGATTAGGTGATAAAGTTAAGGGTACCAAGTTAATTTTGCATGGTTATTCAGACCTTGTTTGTGATCCTCGACATCCCAGTCAGAAACTTGAGAGGGCGCAATCGAGATTTAAACATGACATTGAAATGTTCAATGAATCTCAAAGGATCCAGGAGTTTAATTTCACTTAAGACCTAAAATTCTTTTTCGTGTTCGTGGTGGAAATTGGTAAATTGTTAGTTACCTACCTTCAAATATTTTATAGCTTGGATTACAACATCCCTCTTCCAAGTTATAAAATATTGTGTTGGGTCATAGCCTAAATATTTCATACTAGGTGTTATATTAAGGACTTAAATCAACTAAACTTGAATTTCTCCCTCATAGATGTCTAGTTATGACAACTATGATCTTCCATATCCCTTTGTTGTGCATTAATGGGACTGGAAATCATACTTCACCTCATCAACCTCCTCCAATTGCTCTCCTTAACCCATAAGTTCTTGAATAGTTGAAGGTCACTCAATCCCTATTGGCAAGCAATGTCTATATGTGCTCACATCTTGGAGATGAAGTCACATATTGAAAAGCTGGGAGAGTTGGGTGTCGAAGTCTCAAAGTAGCTGGGTGTTGACTTGGTTCTTGAGTCACTCCCTGATGACAGATCACGACATGACCTTTATTGATCTTACCTACTTGTTTGTTGCTGCTGAATCAACAATGATTTAGGGCACTAGTAAAGCAAATTTGATTGGAAGATCTACTTCCCAAACTTTCATGGACATTGACAATGGAAACATTACAAGTCCAGAAAAGCTTTCTCTTCCTAATGGAAAGGGAACGACCATAGTCAACTCGGTTGACCAAATGGTAAAGAGAAATGCTAAGACTGAGATAGTCCTGTATACCATTCCCAAAGAGTCCATATGATTGTATTGCCAAAGGAAGGGCCATTGGTTGCGAAGCTGCCCTATTTAACTGAGAGATCATAAGGATGGTAAAGTCAAATGTTTGACTCTACTTCGGGTAAAGTCCACTATCTAACTCTATTAAGTTCCTATTTTGAGATTCTTATTATGTGATGTGACTAGGTCGCATTTTCATGTTTTAAGAATCAAAGAAAAGAGAGGAAGCTTAAAGGAAGAATATTTTGATTCTGATCACGAAGATGGATTTCGATCGCATGCTTCGGTGATCAGAATTTTGAGTTGTTGCTTAAGAGTTGTGATAGATTGCCTAGGAATAAATAACAACATTGTTTTCATATGCATTTGCATTGTAAGGATAAGTTTTTTGCGCAAGTTTTAAAATAAAAGAAAAAGTCTTAATTATATTTATTTTAAACATCCTTACAATGACATTTGTGAATAAATTGTTGTTTATATGATTCCATTAATAGCAATATTGGAAAATAGGTTTGATTCTTTCGTTTGTGGTAGTGTCATAATTTACCAAATAAGGAAAGATTCTCATCACCCAAGCTTCGGTTGGATAGAAATTTGCAATCATGCAACTTGTATTGTATGATGAATGAGAATTTTCATATTTGGGAAAGTAAGACTAATTCCTTGTTCACATATATATGTGAGTCAAGTGAAGGACTGGGAGATCCGGTACACTTGGTTGTGCACTGATCAGGTCCACCATAAAGAACGATAAGGCTATTCGTCATGATTTACTAAAGTTTAGTAAATATGGTTGTGCTTACAAGTTTAAGCATAATTTTGAAACATTGGAAAAGTATCAATGTAAGGCAGAACGAACAAGAAGAATCAAATTAGGCAGAAAGATAAAAATTTCTCCAATCTGAAAAGATTGGAGAGTACTTGAGTATCTTGTTTTCTGATTATGTTAGCGACTAAGAAACCATATCACAATTAATCCTCTAAGGACATCTTAGTGAATTTGTTTGACTAAGAAGAGGAATCGTGAATTGTTGAATTGGTTAAATCAAAAAGATAAGTCATAATTCGATCCGAAATTGAGTCTTAGAGTAATACTCCGAGATTGTAACTTGAGTGACATAATCTTAAGAAGGTTTAAAACACTTATCAAATATAGAGTAAAATTTTTTCTACTCTTGTACATTTGAAATTGGAAAGTTGTGATGTTTTGGATAAAGTAAAGACCAACTAAAGACCAATTGTGTGAAGTGTTTGTCTTGATAAGAATCCGCACTAACTCTTGAATATTTGTTTTGTCAAGGAATGATTCTTGACAAGAGAATCTTATATGTCAATAGGTCTGTGGGAGTCTTAAATATCTTGAAAAGTCTTGAGAGCTAATCAACAATAAAACCTATTGTTTATCACTAGCACACGACTAGAGGTTTATAACTTATCGTGTTGACATATTCTTATTTCTGTGCCCATTCTAGTTAAAGTTGTCTATGCATGTGGGTTCTATGAGTTCTCAATTGTTTTCATAACTACTTGGAAGCAATGGTAGGGCTTGTGCTACCAGGTGACAAGAAGTTAAGATTGCACAAGTTCAGTCCATATGAGTTTGGATTTGTCACTAACCTTGACTTGTGATTATGGTTTTGACAAATTCATATGGATAGGAGCACATACACCGTAGAAATCTAAGTGTCATAAGGTTTCTCTTTGATTCATGAAAATGATGGTAAGGAAACGCTTTCACTAAGTAGATTTCAAGTAGATAGTAATTGTGATATTTGCATTCTCAAAGTCGTTAGTGGAGCGTGTGTGGTTAACTGTCACATTAACATGGACTTGTGAGAAATGGCAAAGGTCTAAACAATTGAGACTATGACTACGACATCCCTTTTCATAGTTCTAAAAATTATTTAGACACACATGTGAGCTATCTAATGAAATGTGTATGATTTTGATAAAGTTTTATCAAAGCATCTCGTACCAGAAATCTGAACTTTGGTAAGAAAGTCAATAAAGTATTGATTTCTAGAAGTCCAGCTGATTTCTGGATATATGTCAAAGCTAGTGGGAGCATAAGTGTTATGGTAATAATTATCATGTTAATGGGAGCATGATTATTATGTATTGCAAGTTAGCAATGTTAATTATAGAAAACAAAAGGGTTTCAATTCGTGAAGTTGCAGGGGTTGAAAAGTTGTTTTCTATAATTATGGGAGAGGAAATTATACTTCATTTCAAATCTAAAAGCTTAGATTGTGAGATTTTAATCAAATTTAGTCATGATTACATTATTTGCGTTCTAAAATTCGATTATGATTACAACATCCCTTTTCATAATTTGAATTATGAGAACATGACAAATAGAAATATTATAGCAAAACACTGGTCTAGTATCATGTCTTAATGTGAGATATCATGAATCGTGTCCAATATGCTTCAGATATAGGATCGATTACATGTGTTGTAATATTCATCTATTCTAAAGTTTTCCAAATGCCTAGGACATTAAGAGGGAAAATGTATTACAACTGGATATGACTAAAATGATTAAGCAATTGTCGAGGACAATCTGAGGTTTACCAAAGATTGGTTGCTCATGGACAATTGGAAGTATAGTGTTAATTTGTGAAGGACCATATTGACATATTCTGAAAGGAGGCAAATCTTGTTTAGAAGTGATAGTCAAAATGGGAATATGGAAATGTTTCCATAGGTGAAAGTTATTCATTAAATCTGTGTAATATTAGAAAACTTAATGCAAGAAGGATGTTCAAAGGAATGTACTGTGAATGTGAGACTTCGTTTCCATGGAATTGCTCTCCATTGGCATACTTTGTAAATGTCTGTTGCCAAGTCTTTGTGACTTTTGTGCATAGTCATTACACGAGGATCAATGCATATAAGTTTAGAATCTAACTGATTTCTGTAAATGGTAAGAATTTGGTATTCTTACATTTATCACAAGGATTTGGATTTTTAAATCAACATCATTGGAATCATGTTCAATTGGTCTATTTCACAAAGTGAAGGATCATAGACAAACATAGTGTGCATACTTGGACTATGGCATAACTATTGTTTGGACAAACATAGTGTGCATCTTGGAGCATGGCATGGTTATTGTTTTAGTTCAAATATTAAGTTGATTATTTGAAACATTATGCAATGAATAATGTGTAATCAATATGGTGATTAAATAAAAGTTGTTTTATTTATATTCATAAGTTCTGAGACCATATTGGATTCGATTATTCTTGTGTTTCTCTTTGCATGTTTTGACTTCCAAAATAACTAGGTTATTCAAATTCTCCATAGTCAATCATACTTTGGAAGTAGGTATGAATCAAGACTGTCATGAATTGGTCTTGTAGATGTCTAAAGTGTTTAGACAGGGCAAAAGATGTTGCAACATTCATGAGTGCTCCTGTAATGAGATTCGAGTATTGGATTAAACCCACGCTCATTTGAGTCACTTCATGGATTTATCACGAGTCATCATGAGACGATAATATATTATATTTTTCAAACCTAGAGATATGATTTGTTGACTATGATTTGTTTGTGCATTTATTGTACGAAAACGCATCAGTAACTTGATGTTATAAAACATGCCTTTATGTATGATTCAACAAGTAGCTAGTACAAGCATATGAGTCAAATTTTATCCATTCCTTTTACCCTTGGAGGGATAAAAGCGATATCTATGGGCCCCTCGATAATTTATTGATGACAAACATAAAAGCTCGACTGGGCCGGGACTGATTTGATTTGTTCAATTAGTCGGTCGTCATAAATCGGAAATCGGGAATCAGCAAATGGACAAAAAGAATGATTATAATCCATGTCTCAGGTCATACGATATCTATAATGGTGGAATATATGATCCCTTTGTTGGGTTTTGAGCATTCTAACACTCCTATGGTGTACATGTAACCCTAAATACCTTGGATCTATGTTTTCTCTATTATACATGCAAATATCAATTTCCAAGGTATTTATCCTAACTATCATATTATGAAGTACAAGTAAGATAGAAACTAGTAGAAATACATACCTCTTTGTTGGTGCTTGATTCCATGGAGCTCAAGAGCCTAGTGCCCCAAATGTGACACCTCAAATGGTTCACACAACATCAAATGCACTTGGAATAACTTAGAGAGAAATGAACACTTCATGAAATCAGCTTGCCCTCACTTGTTTCTCTAGTGGCCGATTTTACACAAAATAATATGCTTATATAGTTGTTACAATTAGGGTAAATCCTAATTGTCATGGCTTTCCATTTCCTTGGATCCATGGGTTCAAATACACCATGGAGCATCCTATGGATTTTAGCCCAACTTGATAATCCATGGAACAATAGCCCACTATATAAGTATGGATGATTTACACAATCAACCCATATATTTAATTAGTCTTCTTTTGATCACTTAATTAATTCTAGATTAATTCTTGATCAATACTAATTAAATAATCTTATTAATATATTAGAACTTATAATATATTAATAAAACTTAAGCGTTATTTCTCTCATTTTAGTCTATCCAAATGCACGATGCCATGCAACCCAAATGGACCATGCCGGGTCAGGTCAAGTATATACCAATTATAGTTATGGACTTAGACACTAATCCAACAGTCTCCCGCTTGGATAAGTCTAATAACTATTATTGCAAGTACGCCTTCATAACTTGACCAGCAATCGTAGCTCTTAAAAGCTGCTGCCGAACTCTGAACAAATCAATGACGCGTCCATTAGATAAGTGATCATATATTCCTTCATTCTAGATATCATATGGACTGAGACGTGGATTATAATCATTCTCTCTGTCCATTTGTTGTTTCCCGATTTCTGATTTATGATGACTGACTAATTGAACAAATCAAATCAGTCCAGGCCCGACCGAGCACTTACATTTTGTCGTCACTAAATCATCGAGGGGCCCACAGATATCGTTTTTATCCCTTTAAGGGTAAAAGGAATGGATAAACTTCGACTCATATGCTTGTACTGACTACTTGTTGAATCATACACAAAGGCACGTTTTATAACATCGAGTTACCAATGCGTTTACGTGCAATCAATGTGTAACCAACTCATAGTCAACAACACATATCTCTAGGTTTGAAGAATATAAGATGTTATCGTCTCATGATTCACTCGTGATAAAATCCATGAAGTGAATCCAAATGAGCGTGGGTTTAATCCAATACTCAGAACTTATGAGCACTTATGAATGTTGTAGCAACCATTGCTATGTCTAATGCACATTAGACAAATCATACAAGCCAAATTCATGACAGTCTTAAATCAATACCTACTTCCAAAGTATGACTGACTGTGGAGAGTTTGAATAACTTAGGCATTCGGAAAGAATGACCTAGTTATTCTGGAAGTCAAAACAAGCAAAGTGAAATACAAAAATAATACTAATCCTGTATGGACCCAACACTTCCAGTGTAAATAAAAACCCTTTTATCTAAGCACCATATTGATTACTCATTATTCATGTTTCGATTAATCAACTTAATACTTGAATTCAAAGAATAGTCATGCCATGCTCCAAGCATGCACACTATGTTCATCCAAACAATAGTTATGCCATACTCTAAGTATGCCCACTATGTTTACATGTGGTCCTCTCTTTGTGAAACAGATCGATTGAAAACATTTCAATGATGCTCATTTCACAATCCCAATCCTCTTGTGATTTACTGTAATATGTTAGATTCTAAACTTATATGCACTGGTCCTCTTGTAATGACTATACCCAAAAGTCACAAAGACTTGGCAACAAACATTACAAAAGAATTCCAATGGAAATCAATTCCATGGAAACGAAGTCTCAAATTCAAAGTACATTCCTTTGAACATCCTTCTTGCATTAAGTACTCTAATCTTACACAAATTCAAAGAATAACTTCCACCTATGGAAACAATTCCATATTACCATTTTGACCATCACTTCTAAACAAGAGTTGCCTCTTTTCAAAATATGTCAATATGGTCCTTACTCTATACTTCTAATTGTCCATAAGCAACCAATCTTTGGTAAACCTCAGATTGTTCTCGACAATTGCTTAATCATTTTAGTTATATCCAGTTCTACTCCCTTTTCCCCTCTTAATGCCCTAAGCATTAGGAAAATTTAGAAAGGATAACTATTATAGCTCATGTAATCGATCCTATACCCGAAGCATATGGGACACGATTCATGCTATAAATTTTTTTTATTTGCCATATTCTCACAATTCGAACTATGAAGAGGTAAGCCGTAATCATAATCGAATTTTGAGAACGCAACATATATAGAATTTCCTTATGTTGAACCATTCCAACATAACATTCTTATATATCTTTGACTAAAGTTGATTAAAATCTCAATCTAAGCTTGTAGAATTGGAATGAAGTATAAAATCCTCTCCCTTAATTATAGGGAAACAACTTTTCAAAGCGAATTGAAACTTTTGTTTTCCATAATTAACATTGCTAACTTGCAACATAATCATCATGCTCCCACTAGCATAACGATTATTATCTTACTAGCATAACACTTATGCTCCCACTAGCTTTGACATGTACTCAGAAATCAGCTGGACTTCTAGAAAAACAATACCTTATTGACTTTCTTACCAAAGTTCAGATTTCTGATACAAGATGCTTTCATAAGACTTTATCAAAATCATACACCTTTCCTTAGATAGCTCACTTGTGTGTCTAAACAATTATGAAAAGGGATGCCGTAATCATAATGTTTAGACCTTTTGTCATTCTCACAATTGCTATCTACTTAAAATCTACTTACTGAAAGAGTTTCCTCACCATCATTTTCATGAATCGGAGAGAAACCTTATGACACTTAGATTTTATGGTGTAAGTATTCCTATTCATGCGAATTTGTCATAACCATAATCACAAGACAAGGTTAGTGGCAAATCCAAACACATATGGAATGAACTTGTTCAATCTTAATTTCTTGCCACCCGGCAGCACAAGGGCCTACCATTGCTTCCAGGTTGTTATGCAAACAATTGAGAACTCATAGAACTCACACGCATAGTCAACTTTTAACTGGAATAGACACAGAAATAAGAATATGTCAACACGATAGGTTGCAAACCTCAAGTCGTGGGCTAGTGATTAACAAATATCTTGATTAGTTCTTGAACCTATCTTAATATCTTTTAGACACCCGCTGTCCTCTTGACATATAAGACTCTCTTGCCAAATATTCAAGAGATAGTGGATTCTTTTACAAACACTTCACACAATTGGCCTAACTTGGTCTTTGTTTTATCCAAAACATCACAACTTACCAATTTCAAATGTATAAGAGTAAGAAAACATTTTACTCTACATTTGAAAAGTGTTTTAAACCTTTCTTAAGATTATGTCACTCAAGGCTCAATCGTGGAGTATAACTCCAGGATTTTATTTTTGGAATGAAGTATGATTTATCTTTTGATTTAACCATTTCCACAATTCACGATTCCTCTCCTTAGCCAACAAATGCACTAAGGTGTCCTTAGAGGATCAATTGGGATATGGTTCCATAATCACTAACATAATCATAAAACAAGATACACAAGTACTCTCCCATCTCTTCAGATTGGAGAAACTTTTATCTTTCTGTCTTATTTGATTCTTCTTATTCATTCTGCCATATATTGAAACTTTTCCAATGTTTCAGAATTACACTTAAACTTGTAAGCATAATCATATTTACTAAACTTTAGTAAATCTTACCAACCTTTGTGGTGGACCTGACTAGTGCACAACCTAATGTACCCGATCCTTTAGTCCTTCGCTTGACTCACATGCGAATGTGAACAAGGAATTAGTCTTAATTTACCAAAGATGAAAAATCGCATTCATCACACAATACAACTTGGATGATTCCAAGTTTCTATCCAACTGAAACTTGGGTGATGAGAATCTTTCCTTATTTGATAAATTATGACACTACCACAAACGAAAGAAGCAAATTCATTTTCCAATATTGCTTATCAATGGAAACATATAAACAACAATTTTTCACAAATGCCTTTGAAAGGATACTTAAAATAAATAAAATCAAAAATTTTCTTTTATTTTAAAAACTTACGGAAAAAAAACTTATACTTACAATGCAAATTCATATGAAAACTTTGTTGTTATCTATTCCTAAGCAATATCTCATAACTCTTATGCAGTGGCTCAAAATTTTGGTCATCGTACCATGCGATCATAATCAGCACACTTTTCTTTAAGCTTCCTTTGATTCTTCAAAAACATCAAAATGTAATTACATTACATCATGTATTAAGAATCTCCAAAAGAGACTTAATAGAGTTAGATAACGGACTTTACCTGAAATAGAGTCAAACTCTTGACTTTACCATCCTTATGAGGTTTCAGGTAAATTCGGCAGCTTCGCAACCAATGCCCCTTTCCTTTGGCAATAGGCACATATGGACTCTTTGGGAAGTCGATCTTCTAATCAAATTTGCTTTACCAATGTTCCAAATCATTGTTGATTCAGCAGCACCAAGCAAATAGATAAGATCATTAAAGGGTCATGTCGTGATATGTCATCAGGGAGTGACTGAAGAACCAAGTCAACAGCCAGCTACCTCGAGACTTCGACACCCGACTCTCCCGGCTTGTCAATATGTGACTTAATCTCCAAGACCTAAGCACATATACACTTTGTTTGCCAATATGGATTGAGTGAATTAGAACTTATCAAGTCTTGAAACTTGTGGGATATGGAGATTTATTGGAGGAGGTGGAGGAAATGAAGTATGATTTCCAGTCCCATTAGTGCTCAATAAAGGGATTAGTCTTTCACCTTGATTGCCTTTTGGGATATCATCTTCATTAGGATAGCTTGTTCCTAAGGATTTGGGAAGACCATATTTGTCTGAAGGAGACATCTATAAGGGAGAAATTCAAGTTAGTTGATTTAAAGTCCTTAATATAACACCCAATATGAAATATTAAGGCTAGGATCCAACAACCTATTTATAATTGGAAGAGGGATGCCGTAATCCAAATTATAAAATAGTTGAAGGTAGGTAAATGACGATTTACCAATTTCCACCATGAAAAACGAAATATAATTAAGTTTTAATTGGATTTGAAACTCGTAGATCTTTTGAGATACATTGAACTTTCAATGGCATGTTTGAATCTCGATTGTGCCCTCTCAAGTTTGTGACTGGGATGCCGAGGATCACAAACAAGGTGTGAATAACCATGCAAACTGACTTGGTACCCTTAACTTTATCACCTAATCGATATGCCGGTTAGCCACACAGCTCCACCGATCTATAATAAGGTCAAGTTACCCTTTGCCACTCTTACTAGTCCTTATTAGCGTGCCGGTTAACCACACATGCTCCACTAATCGACTTGGTAAGGTACAAAGTATAATTTCATGGGTTAGCACCTTTTTCACATTTTCCTAATTAACTAAGATTGGGAATTTATAAGTGTTTAGTTACTTAGTATTTATCATTATACTTTTAATGAAGGGAGAATTATAGTCCTTTCCTACCCGTTCGGCTAACGACCGTCCACCGGTCAAGGAAGCGGTGGGTGAGAGTGGATACTCATTAAACTGCCATTTTATAGAAAGTAACCTTATACCCCCCTTATAGAACGGCTTCGTGAATGAGGCCTAATAATGGTAAGATTGACTTTATCTTATACATATCTATATAATTAAAATTATAATAATAGTATAAGGGTGTATTTTAAACATTTAAAATACTTGGTGGTTTAATCTATTAATTAAACTATACTCTTAATTTAATTAAACTTAAACCATGTCTTTATGGAATTATTAACTCTTTTAATTAAACACTTTAATTAATTTAATGAAGTCCATAAAGTTTGAATTTTAGCTTTTAAAATTCTAAGGGTTCAATTTGGAATTAAAGTATACATGAAGAGTAACTTTACAAATTCCAAAACTTGAGGGAAAGTTTTGAAACTATTCAAGACTTTTCATTTCATAACTTATGAGTTTTATGTACATTAAAATGAAGACTCTTCATTTTTATGTAACTCCTTATCTTTTGATGACATCTTTTAAAGAAGTGACTCTTTAACATCCATAACTTGAGGACAATTTATGGAGTCATAATACTATTTAATGAAAAGGACTCTTCACTTTTATGTAACCTATGACACTTTTATGAGTTTTAAGATTCATAAATATGAATTTTCATATAACTTGAAGACATGTTACAAAAACATATTTTATGAACTAACTATAGATTAATTTGGATCAAAAACAACTAAAACACAATTTTTTTTCATTAATCTAAACTAACTCATAAATCAAGGAAACATAAAAAAGCTTTTGGTAATCCATAACTTGAGGACAAGTTACGGAGTCCATACAATTTCATTGAGATCAAGAATTATAATAACAAACAATTTGCACATAATTCCTATGATCTACCAAAACTCATCAGCATGAACATTCATAATCAACAATATTTCAAGAATCACATAAACATATATAAAACTTGAAACTTTGATTACAGCATTGAAATTGGTTTAACATAATCATTACCACATTAAAAACAGGTTTTATAAGACCAAAACAATCAAAGGTAATGATTCTAGACCAATTCCAGCACCAAAACTCGAAGATATGTTGTTTGGGGGTCCAACTCGTCGAGTGCACGAACCAACTCGGCGAGTTGGATGCATTTTGTCTTGGACTCGTCTAGTCCCTCAATGGACTCGTCGAGTCCCCTGTTTAGACAGCACATAACTTCGATTTTTAAGCAGTTTACATCAAGTATAGGTGAAAACAAGCCTAGGCTCTGATACCACTGTTGGGTTTTGAGCATTCTAACACTCCTATGGTGTACATGCAACCCTAAATACCTTGGATCTATGTTTTCTCTATTATACATGTAAATATCAATTTCCAAGGTATTTATCCTAACTAGCATATTATGAAGTACAAGTAATATATAAACTAGTAGAAATACATACCTCTTTGTTGGTGCTTGATTCCATGGAGCTCAAGAGCCTAGTTCCCCAAATGTGACACCTCAAATGGTTCACACAACATCAAATGCACTTGGAATAACTTAGAGAGAAATGTACACTTCATGAAATCGGCTTGCCCTCACTTGTTTCTCTAGTGGCCGATTTTACACAAAATAATATGCTTATATAGTTGTTACAATTAGGGTAAACCCTAATTGTCATGGCTTTCCATTTCCTTGGATCCATGGGTTCAAATACACCATGGAGCATCCTATGGGTTTTAGCCCAACTTGATAATCCATGGAGCAATAGCCCACTATATAAGTATGGATGATTTACACAATCAACCCATATATTTTATTAGTCTTCTTTTGATCACTTAATTAATTCTAGATTAATTCTTGATCAATACTAATTAAATAATCTTATTAATATATTAGAACTTATAATATATTAATAAACCTTAAGCGTTATTTCTCTCATTTTAGTCTATCCAAATGCACGATGCCATGCAACCCAAATGGACCATGCCGGGTCGGGTCAATTATATATCAATTATAGCTATGGACTTAGACACTAATCCAACACCCTTATCTAATGGACAAGTCATTGACTAGGCCAGAGTTCGACAACGGCTTTTAAGAGGTACGTATGCTAGTCGGGTTTTGGAGTCGTACTTGCAATAATAGTTTTAGACTTATCTAAGTGGGAGACTGTTGCATTAGATGTCTAAGCCCATAACTATTATTGGTATGTACTTGACTCGAGAGTAGCATGGTGCATTTTGGTTGCATATCATCAGGACAATTTGTTAGGATATACTTTTGAGAGAAGGTTATGCATGATTTATTAATATATTATAAGTTCTAATATATTAATATGAAATCATATGTTTTAATTAGTATTTATCAAGAATTAATTTAGCATTAATTTAGTGATCAAAAGAGTCTAATTAAATCTATGGGGACTAATTATGGTAATTAGTTATATTTATATGTGTTGGGCTAATGATCCATGTTGGACCAAGTTTATGTATGGATACTGAAAGAGTTGGGCCACATGAACCATGGATCATAAACCCATGGGTATGGGTTTGGGTTAACCCATGACCTTTGGAATTCCACATATAAATATGTTACTTTATAGCCAAAATCACCACTAATGTATTCTTGGAGGATATGGTCAGTTTTGGTGTGTGTGAATTCTCTCTCAAGTTTCATCCTTTGTCCATGATGTGTTGTGATTTCACTTGGGTCTTCCATACTATTGGGGTTAACCTCTTAAGGCCAACTACATCAAGACTTCAATCTACATAAAAGGTATGTTACTCTAACTAGTATCATATATGGTATATGAGAATTACATGCTAGTTATAGGATCAATACCTTGGAAACAATTTACATGTATAATTAGTGAAAACATAGATCCATGGTATTGAGGGTTGTGTGTGCACCATAGGATGTTGTAGTATACAAAACCCAACACCCTATAAACAAGGTAATTAGTTAGGTGATAGGGTAACGAACACTCCCAATGAGTTTCCTTGACGAAACCGTGAGTTTTTTTATGAAAACCGGGCTTTACACTGGCAGAGTTTTGACCGGAAAATATTATTTTCTCGAGGACGTCGGGGCTCCGGGCTTTTTTCGGGTGTTAGGGGGGTATTACTAGGATTCTGGGGTTTTAGAGGGGCTAAAAAGTGTGTATGAGTGAAAAGGGTGTGTAAAAATGTAACCAAAACCTGGAGGCTTCGTATCCTATTTATAGTGGCTGAAATCTCAACTCTCACGTCGTGAGCATGCATAGCTCACGTCGTGAGTGTGGTCCTGATCAACTCGTAGCTTTGCCACGTGCGTTTCTAGCTCCGAAAGGTGTCCAGGTGACTTCTCACGTCGTGAGCCTTTAACATAGACTTGTTATGTGTCTTCTAGGCTTGAAAAGTGGCGTTTTGACTCCTCACGTCGTGAGGAATGATGATCACATCGTGAGTTCAGTTAAATTAGGGTTTCTGACACGCGTCATGCTCTCAAATAGCTGTATCTTTGGAAGGTCATAACTTTTTAGACGAGCTCCGTTTTTGACGTTCTTTATATCCACGCGTAGGTGTAGACGTACTCTACAAATTTCATTTTGATCATTAAGGATAAAAAGTAATCTATCGTAAACTCACTTTTTATGATTCCCGGTGTCGTGCTCGTTTGTTGTGAAACCTCGACATGTCATAACTTCTTCGTTATAACTCGGATTTCGGCGTTCTTTATATGTACGGAAATCTTGTGACATATATTACAACTTAGTTAAGATTATTTATTATAAATAATCTTCTATCGAAAAGTCATTTTGACGGTTATTGTCTCTAAATTGACTAGCACGAATCTGTGGGCATTACAATTATCTCCCCCTTAGGATGATTACATTATGAATTCACTGGTACATGATTGAAGTTTAGACCTAGTTTGGTCTAGAATTTTCTAGTTGTCACATTATCCACCCGTTAGAGGAAATTTCGTCCCGAAATTAAAACTATAGAGATAATCTAGGACTAGGGAAAAAGATGTGGATACTTTTGCATCATTTGATCCTCCCGCTCCCAAGTGAATTCAGGTCCTCGCTTTCCAATCCAGCGAACCTTCACTATCGGGATACGACTTTGCTTGGTTCTTTTGATTTCCCTATCCATTATTTCTGCTAGTTCTTCTACAAACTGTATACTTTTATTTAACTTGATTTCATTGAGTGGGATAACAAGTGTTTCATCGGATAGACACTTCTTTAGATTAGATACGTGGAAGGTGGGATGAATGTTACTAATTTCCTATTATAGTTTGAGTTTATAAGCAACTGGACCGATTCTAGCAAGAATCTCGAATGGTCCTATGTACCTTGGATTTAGTATTCCACACTTTCCAAAGCGTATCTTACCCTTCCGGTGTGAGACCTTCACATGATGTGGTCACCAACAACGAATTCCAAGGGTTTTTCTCTTATCGAAGTCGTAGCTTTTCTGTCTAAGTCTGGGAGCTTCACGTCACTCCTGGATTCTTACTCTCTTCTTGATAGTTTCTCGGATGATTTCCGGACCATCGAAGGTGCTGTCTGGAAATTGGACCTCTAGCTAGTTGCGTGTCACCTACTTTAGTCCAGTGTAGAGAGGATATGCACTTGCGACCATAGAAGGTTTCAAATGGAGCAACTTTAAATGTTAGCATGGTAAAGGACTCGACTAGTTGGTAAATGGGTATCCCATACTTTACCAAAGTCGATCACATATGCTCTCAGCATGATTTCTAATGCTTGAGTCGTTCTCTCATTCTGTCTGTTGGTTGTGGATGGTAGGTTATGCTCATGACTAGCCTAGTTCCAAAAGATTTATGAAGTGACTGACTAAACTGAGAGATCATTCTACTATCTTGAATGGAGATAACAGATATTAGAACACCGTGTAGTCTAACCAATCTCTTGGACACACGTTCTAGTTAGTTTCTCTATTTTTCCTGTTTCTTTCAATTTGCAGGAAGTGTGCAGACTTGGTTAATCTGTTGACGATCATCCAAAATGGTATCACGTCCACATGTTGCCTTCGGTAACTTGATTATGAAGCCCATTGTAATCCGCTACCACTTCCTCTTAGGTATCTCCGGTTGTCGTGGTATGACTATAGGTTTTTGCTCTGAAGTTCATGATAAGACTCATGCTTTCCTCATCCATCATCACATCCTGTATACGAGTAATATATAATTTAGATCGACAAAACTTTCGGTTGTGTGGCTCTGCCCCAAGTCGACAACCAGACAAGGAACAGGAAATAGGACGGGATCACACATCCTAAATCGTGTTGAGTCTAAATTATATGTCACACTTGCATATACACTTAGCAGCGATAGATTAACGTAATGAGTTCTTATACTCTATTCTTAAACTTGACCTGCGGTACAAGTGGTCTTCCTCGGAGATCTATTGGTTATACTACGGGTGGTTACTGACTTCTGAGACTTCTTTGGTGCTTTTCGCTTCAAGTTTTCTATCTACTGAGCAGGGTAGAAGGTGCGATACCCTTCGCATGGGTACTTCTGAAGTCTTGAAGTGAGAGATGATATAAGGGTTCGCGTTATGGATTGAAAGAATTTCATTTCACTGATGATTAAGGAAAAAAGGTCTTTTACACAGCAAGAGAATTTTTCATGGTAAGGACCAAGCCAAACCATGTCGGATGAGGATGTCAGAATTTCTCAACGACATAGATATTTAGTGCTTATGGAAGAAATGATTACCAGGATGATGAGCTATCCTATGTACATAAGTTTTTAGCGCTTCTGGTTTTATTATTGCTACGAACCCCTTTTTGATTCGAACATGACGAGCACTAATAATACGAGGGTTCTGGCAATTTAAAATTATGAATTTTTATTAAAAGATCCCTACTAGGTCTCTATAGAACCGCTTGGTGTACACAAGTCATGTATAATTAAGATTGGTAAGACCGTTGACTGAGCAATCCTGCCCTAAATCCACAACCAAACAAGGAACAGGAAATGAGGCGGGATCAATCAATCTAAATCTACAAATATTAATTATAAATGACTCTAATGTATACACTAAGCTATCATAGCTTACCTGTTAGGGTTCCTAGTTTTATATGAGAGCTGCGATTTAGTTCGAACGAGAGAGTAAGTATAATTATAATTATTTATTGGGATTTGGAAGTGTACCGAAAATATAGTGGGGGTTCTTTGATGCCTCCCCATGCACTGGGGTCAAACTCCTCCTTCTTGAAATGTCCAATTTCACCATAAAGGTGGCATATTGGACTGGTTCCAACATTGGTGGTTGAAGTGATGAACTCGACCGGAGTCCTACGGATGCGGACGGTGTGCCCCTTCATGTTGCATCTATTGCAATGCAGCACTTGGCGGACTCCATGATGATGTTAGTTGCACTTGCTGTAATGTGGGAGGTTTCCTAAGTATGGTGTGGTCTGTGTTGGGATAACAGGGCTGATGGGGGTATTGACTGACCCACATTGTTGTCCTTCGGTAGGTCCTTGAGTTAAACAACTCTCTTTCTCGTTTTTGAACTTTCCTTTCAGGATATTAGGTTTAAGTTCCAGAGTGTCTTTACAAGTAGGCACTCATTGCTGAAACTGGTGTGCCATGATCGGAATTGTCGATTGCATTTCTACTAACATTTGCGTTATTAGCATTTAGGTGTGCCACGGCAGCTGCTACGGCTGCTGTGACTGCAGTTTGAAACGTAGCCGGATCTATCTGACGGATTGGTGTTTTATCGGAGGGATGGTTACGTTTCTTCGGAGGCATGATTCTGTTATAAGATGAGAAAATGAGCTCGTGAGCGATTATGGTTGGCTCTAGATGTATTCTAATCATTTATATGAATATAAATTTTTTGTTTTGTTATACTGATCTCAAAGGTTCGACCTACATCCTATGATGCAGTCCTGGTAAAGAGCAGAAGTAAGTTTCTAGAATGGTTATCAGACGAGTCTCATCCGAACGGAGTTATCTTTGGTTGGTGGATATCAACTTCCAACTTTCGAAAAGATGTGAAAGTAATTCATATTAGAGTCTACATAAACTAGATTTATGAATTTGAGAAATAATCACTCTCAACTGAGATTTCGTGATCCTATTTACTATTATTAGCCAGGATAGGAAAAGACAATAAACTTAATACCTAATGTGAGTAATGTAATCACTAACTCACTAGGTTGCATTAAATTATTAGTTATTACTCTGACGAAAAGACACTCAAACACTTCGTATGTGACACGCATGGTTTTCCTCTGTTCTCAGTTCTATTCTGGGCGGTAATGATTTGTTTTCTCCTGGTATTTATGTGGTGTCCTTCTACTCCGTAGGTATATTGAATTTCTGTGACTTCTTACTTCTAATTCTAACACTAATCCCCATTACTTCATAATGGAGAGTTCGAATCTCGGAAGTTCATGCTAAACTTACATCGGTGCCCTTAATAAGGTAAAGGCATTTGGTGGTTTCTATAGTTTCTTTACTGCTCATCTGTTTCTCTCTTGAAATTCTCTTAATGAAACTCTGCTGGATCCTCGTTGATTCCTCTGTTGATTGGTGGAGTGGCTACATCTATCTAAGTGGTTTATATGAGAATGGGAATATCTAAAGTATCTATGAGATTAATAAAAATTAAATTTTTATGAAGATGATCCTTTCTGGTCTTTCTATACTCACGAATTGTGTACATATTATATATAATCTAGATCAAATAGACCTTCGAATAAGTGATTCTACTCTAAAACCACAACCAAACATGGAACAGGAAGTAGAGTGAAAATCACCTATTTTATGTCTATAAAATCTCAACTATATATAACCTTAAATATACACTTAGTAATCATAGACCTACCACAAAAGGTGTTTTTAATACTTCCCACAAGTTATTTATGGTACCTAAAATACTTCTTTAGTATTTTACTAATATGTTTGATTCTAGAACTTTTAGATATAAGAAGTTGATAAGTTTTCAGTTGTATTGTTATACCATCCTAAAATACTCCTATATTACTTTAACTTTTATGTTTGGTTCTAGAATTCTTTTGGTACCTTGGTAGGTTTTATACTTGTTGCAACACTACAATCACTCCCAAACACATGTTGGTCATATTTCAAATAAATATAGTTTATCATGCTATATTGATCCCAAATATGACTACATAACTGTCCAGGATTAACTACAATGTCCAACATCGAAATACTTTTATTTTGTTATTCTTGTGATACTCGTTCTAGTATATATATTTTGCATGTACTTATATGTCACACCCCAAAACCAAGAACGGCGGAAACATTCTGGGGCGGAGGACGTCATGTAGAGTATCATAACAATGAATAGTAGTAAACAAACAACAACATCATCCATTGCATTAATAATATAATTTTAATACAAGTGTGTTCTGTCAAGTTATATAGACACCAAAATATAAATCAAAATGAAAGATGAGTCTTGAACGAGCTCCATCTTCTCTAAACCTTGCATCGGTACCTGTCTACTGGTGACCTGAGGATACAAGTTATTTTGAAAGAGAGTATTAGCTTTATAGCTAGTGAGATCATAAGTATTTTATTGTATGTATTTGTAAGAAAGTATTTGTAAGTATGTGAAGTATAAGTATGTAAAAGTTTTGAACCTCCTAGAAAACCCTTTGTTTCCTACTAAAAGTAGCCTTCTACCAAGGCATCTAGTATCTGTGTGTGTCTCTTGTAAGAGTGTGTATTTTCCCAAATCTGACTATCATTTATCAAAAATATAGTTTTCGCATTTCTGTATATTGTGTGAAAATCACAAAGTGAATGCAATGGGAAATGAAATAGTACTGTAGTATTGTAATAAGTAACTACTGATGTACTAACTACCTTAAACCAATTATAATTTAAAGTACCATGTGATCGGCCTGTATCCTGCTACCGACTATAGTACGCGACAATGTAAGATGTCGGAGAAAAATGACATTTGGCACCCGTAGACTTGCAAGTCCCACTGTAGCTAGCAGCAAGGTGTAGGATAGTTAATCCAGTATAGATCTATATGCAAACTCATACGCTCCCCAATTAAGGAGATTCTGGATACATGAACGGTCATGGCAGGTAGTGCCATGCCCCGTTACGTGGCTCACATAACTGCAGAACTGTATATGTAATGAATGTGCTAGCTGTATTGTATGTTCTCTCCCTGTCTAGCAGGTATTGTAATGTACTGTGTGTACTAGCTGTATTGTGTGTTCTCTCCCTGTCTAGCATGTATTGTAATGTAGTGTGTGTACTAGATGTATTGTGTGTTCTCTCTCTATCTAGCAAGTATTGACTCATGTATGAACTGACTCATCGTATGATTCGTTGTTCTAATAATAGTATTAGTAACTTCCTAAACTACGCCTATTGTAGTTTACTAGTAATATGACTTGTACGTATGAACATGAATGTATACCCTTGCTACCCAAGGGTATTGAAATGGAAAGAAGGAACCTTTATATCTATATACATATACATGATATATAACTAGGATTCAAACGACATTCGAACAGATAACCGATACGCTAAGTCCACAACCCAACGAGTAACAGGAGGTTGGGTGAGTTATCAGTTCTAAGTCCTTTCAATCCTACTTATATAACTATATCTATAGAGATATACATTTAACAGAATATAAGTGTAAAAGATTTGAAGTAAAAGTATTTGATAGGTAAAAGAGTTTAAGTAAAGTATTTGACATGTAAAAGAGTTTGATAAAACCATTTGATATGTAAAAGAGCTTGTAAAACCATTTGAAAAGTAGTTTGTTGAAAACTCAGTTTGAAAAGTAAGAAATCCACTAGACTGGTAGTTATTAATCACATGTGATTGATATAATAACTATAATTGATTAACTTGTATCCCCCCCCATAAAAGCATTTAAAAACATTTAAAACATTTAAAAGGTTAATTAAGGGGGTATGAACTCACCTGTAGTGAGTGGTTTGGATGAACGGAAAGTATAGGATGCTAGGTGTCAAGTGAAGACTTGTACACACTCAATGATCCTAGTAAACATATAATAACACATATATGTATCCAATTAGTCATTAAACAACTAATTAACCAAGTTAAGACATCCTAAGACATGTAAAACACTTTATTTAAGTGTTGAAAGTCCTAAGGATTGCATCTAAGGGTTGCATGGCATGGCATTGGAGTTTATGGCCCAAGAACCACTCCTTATGGAGTTTACGGCCTAAGGTCGCTTCCCCCATGAGTTTACAGCCGTAAACTCATGGTACTTAGTGCCATATGGTGATTTAAGGTCTTATAAGTCAAGAGTATGCATTCTATGATCAAGTCCAAGCCTTAGGAAGATTTACGGGCACAATAACACCTCTTTATAGAGTTTATGGCCTAAGGACCATTTCCTTATGTGTTTACGGCCGTAAACTCTTATGGGGACATGTTTTCTTTGTTGTTTAAGGTCTTAAACACTTCTAGGAAGGATCAACTCTAGTATCCTAGGCTTTGGAAGGGACTAGGGTCCATTTAACCCCCTTAAGAAGGGTTTACGACCCAAGAACATCCTTGGCCGTAAACTCCTTTGATCTATTGATTTTTGATGATTTTCAAGTGTTATCAAGTTCATATTAAGCACACAAGAAGCTAGGGCAAGTGTACTTACAAGATAGAAGCTTGATTGGGTGTTTAAGGTCCAATAACACTAGTGTGTGTTCTTGGTGTTCTTGGTGTTTTGAAGATCTAAGTGAAAATCAACAATGAATGGATGAAATGATGTATAAACACTAGGTGATAGGTTATAACAACAAATCAAGTCAAGTAAAACTTACGTTTTCGGAAGATCGGGTGAAGAACGGGATGCTACTTGAGAGAGAATGGTAAGTGTTCTTGAGGGTGGAAGTGAGAAATGAGGGATTTAGGGAGTAAACTCATGCGTAAGGCATGAGTGCACGACCATGATAGAGTTTATGGCCCAAACTCCCTTTGTTTGGCCGTGAACACCTAACTAAGGTGTTTGTTGCTCCATTATTATCCCGATATTCTAGAAATCACTTCCTTTTATCCGTTCGATTCATGAATAATTAAATAAAATACTCAAACGGACTTTAAACTAGCTAAAATTTAGCAGAAAAGTATTTAACTTTTAATTAAAGTTCTGGACTGTAGGGTTTGACGATGACCCATATGGTATCAAGTCCACCCGTTGTCTTGGGCAACTTGGTTATGAAATCCATAGTAATCCGCTCCCACTTCCATTCCGGTATCTCTGGCTGTTGTAGTAGACCGGAGGGTTTTTGGTATTCGACCTTGACCTTAGCGCAAGTAAGGCATTTACTTACGAAGGTAGCAATCTCTGCTTTCATGTTAGGCTACCAGTATAGCTTTTTAAGATCCATATAGATCTTATCTGAACCTGGGTGGACGGAATAACGAGTGTTGTGCGCCTCGTTCATGACCAAGTCTCTGAAACCACCAAGTTTCAGTGTCCAGATCCGATCCATGAGATAATAAGCTCTGCCACCCTTAACCTCCAAGTTCTTATCCATCCCTCTCAGGGATTCACCCGCCACATTTTCAGGTTTCAAAGCGTCGAGTTGAGCCTCCTTAATTTGTGTGGACAAGTGTGAATGGATAGTCATAGTCAATGATTTGACCCTACGACCAGAATATTCTTCTCTAAACCTTGCATCGGTACCTGTCTACTGGTGACCTGAGGATACAAGTTATTTTGAAAGAGAGTATTAGCTTTATAGTTAGTGAGATCATAAGTATTTTATTGTATGTATTTGTCAGAAAGTATTTGTAAGTATGTGAAGTATAAGTATGTAAAAGTTTTGAACCTCCTAGAAAACCCTTTGTTTCCTACTAAAAGTAGCCTTCTACCAAGGCATCTAGTATCTGTGTGTGTCTCTTGTAAGAGTGTGTATTTTCCCAAATCTGACTATCATTTATCAAAAATATAGTTTTCGCATTTCTGTATATTGTGTGAAAATCACAAAGTGAATGCAATGGGAAAATGAAATAGTACTATAGTATTGTAATAAGTAACTACTGCTGTACTAACTACCTTAAACCAATTATAATTTAAAGTACCATGTGATCGGCCTGTATCCTGCTACCGACTATAGTACGCGACAATGTAAGATGTCGGAGAAAAATGACATTTGGCACCCGTAGACTTGCAAGTCCCACTGTAGCTAGCAGCAAGGTGTAGGATAGTCAATCCAGTATAGATCTATATGCAAACTCATACGCTCCCCAATTAAGGAGATTCTGGATACATGAACGGTCATGGCAGGTAGTGCCATGCCCCGTTACGTGGCTCACATAACTGCAGAACTGTATATGTAATGAATGTGCTAGCTGTATTGTATGTTCTCTCCCTGTCTAGCAGGTATTGTAATGTACTGTGTGTACTAGCTGTATTGTGTGTTCTCTCCCTGTCTAGCATGTATTGTAATGTAGTGTGTGTACTAGATGTATTGTGTGTTCTCTCTCTATCTAGCAAGTATTGACTCATGTATGAACTGACTCATCGTATGATTCGTTGTTCTAATAATAGTATTAGTAACTTCCTAAACTACGCCTATTGTAGTTTACTAGTAATATGACTTGTACGTATGAACATGAATGTATACCCTTGCTACCCAAGGGTATTGAAATGGAAAGAAGGAACCTTTATATCTATATACATATACATGATATATAACTAGGATTCAAACGACATTCGAACAGATAACCGATACCCTAAGTCCACAACCCAACGAGTAACAGGAGGTTGGGTGAGTTATCAGTTCTAAGTCCTTTCAATCCTACTTATATAACTATATCTATAGAGATATACATTTAACAGAATATAAGTGTAAAAGATTTGAAGTAAAAGTATTTGATAGGTAAAAGAGTTTAAGTAAAGTATTTGACATGTAAAAGAGTTTGATAAAACCATTTGATATGTAAAAGAGCTTGTAAAACCATTTGAAAAGTAGTTTGTTGAAAACTCAATTTGAAAAGTAAGAAATCCACTAGACTGGTAGTTATTAATCACATGTGATTGATATAATAACTATAATTGATTAACTTGTATCCCCCCCCCATAAAAGCATTTAAAAACATTTAAAACATTTAAAAGGTTAATTAAGGGGGTATGAACTCACCTGTAGTGAGTGGTTTGGATGAACGGAAAGTATAGGATGCTAGGTGTCAAGTGAAGACTTGTACACACTCAATGATCCTAGTAAACATATAATAACACATATATGTATCCAATTAGTCATTAAACAACTAATTAACCAAGTTAAGACATCCTAAGACATGTAAAACACTTTATTTAAGTGTTGAAAGTCCTAAGGATTGCATCTAAGGGTTGCATGGCATGGCATTGGAGTTTATGGCCCAAGAACCACTCCTTATGGAGTTTACGGCCTAAGGTCACTTCCCCCATGAGTTTACAGCCGTAAACTCATGGTACTTAGTGCCATATGGTGATTTAAGGTCTTATAAGTCAAGAGTATGCATTCTATGATCAAGTCCAAGCCTTAGGAAGATTTACGGGCACAATAACACCTCTTTATAGAGTTTATGGCCTAAGGACCATTTCCTTATGTGTTTACGGCCGTAAAGTCTTATGGGGACATGTTTTCTTTGTTGTTTAAGGTCTTAAACACTTCTAGGAAGGATCAACTCTAGTATCCTAGGCTTTGGAAGGGACTAGGGTCCATTTAACCCCTTAAGAAGGGTTTACGGCCCAAGAACATCCTTGGCCGTAAACTCCTTTGATCTATTGATTTTTGATGATTTTCAAGTGTTATCAAGTTCATATTAAGCACACAAGAAGCTAGGGCAAGTGTACTTACAAGATAGAAGCTTGATTGGGTGTTTAAGGTCCAAGAACACTAGTGTGAGTTCTTGGTGTTTTGAAGATCTAAGTGGAAATCAACAATGAATGGATGAAATGATGTATAAACACTAGGTGATAGGTTATAACAACAAATCAAGTCAAGTAAAACTTACGTTTTCGGAAGATCGGGTGAAGAACGGGATGCTACTTGAGAGAGAATGGTAAGTGTTCTTGAGGGTGGAAGTGAGAAATGAGGGATTTAGGGAGTAAACTCATGCCTAAGGCATGAGTGCACGGCCATGATAGAGTTTATGGCCCAAACTCCCTTTGTTTGGCCGTGAACACCTAACTAAGGTGTTTGTTGCTCCATTATTATCCCGATATTCTAGAAATCACTTCCTTTTATCCGTTCGATTCATGAATAATTAAATAAAATACTCAAACGGACTTTAAACTAGCTAAAATTTAGCAGAAAAGTATTTAACTTTTAATTGAAGTTCTGGACTGTAGGGTTTGACGATGACCCATATGGTATCAAGTCCACCCGTTGTCTTGGGCAACTTGGTTATGAAATCCATAGTAATCCGCTCCCACTTCCATTCCGGTATCTCTGGCTGTTGTAGTAGACCGGAGGGTTTCTGGTATTCGACCTTGACCTTATCGCAAGTAAGGCATTTACTTACGAAGGTAGCAATCTCTGCTTTCATGTTAGGCTACCAGTATAGCTTTTTAAGATCCATATACATCTTATCTGAACCTGGGTGGACGGAATAACGAGTGTTGTGCGCCTCGTTCATGACCAAGTCTCTGAAACCACCAAGTTTCAGGGTCCAGATCCGATCGATGAGATAATAAGCTCTGCCACCCTTAACCTCCAAGTTCTTATCCATCCCTCTCAGGGATTCACCCGCCACATTTTCAGGTTTCAAAGCGTCGAGTTGAGCCTCCTTAATTTGTGTGGACAAGTGTGAATGGATAGTCATAGTCAATGATTTGACCCTACGACCAGAATATTCTTTCCGACTTAGGGCATCAGCTACTACGTTGGCTTTACCCGGATGATAACAAATTTCGCATTCGTAGTCACTGAGTAGCTCGACCCACCGTCGTTGTCTCATGTTGAACTCCTTCTGGTCGAATATATGTTGTAGGCTTTTATGGTCTGTAAAGATAGTGCTTTTTGTACCGTACAGGTAGTGTCTCCAGATCTTCAGAGCAAACACAACTGCTTCTAGTTCAAGATCGTGGGTAGTGTAGTTGACTTCATGTGTTTTCAGCTGTCTCGAGGCATAGGCGATGACTTTACCTAGCTGCATCAGAACACATCCGAGCCCTTGATTTGACACATCGCAATAGACAACGAAGTCTTCTATCCCTTCGGGGAGGAATAGTATTGGTACGGTACACAAGGGTCGCTTGAGCGTTTGGAACGATCTCTCCTGCTTCTCTTCCCAGTACAAGGCCACGCCTTTCTGGGTCAGTGTTGTAAGAGGGTTCGCAATGCGGGAGAAGTTCTGAATGAAGCTGCGGTAGTAGCCAGCGAGGCCCAGAAATTGACGAATTTCTGTAGGCGTCTTCGGTGCTGACCAGCTCTCAATGGCTTTAATTTTGGAAGGGTCCACGTGTATTCCCTCCTCGCTAACCACGTGCCCAAAGAATTCGACTCTTCGGATCCAAAATTCGCATTTCGAGAACTTCGCATAAAGCTTCTCCGCACGTAGTGTTTCTAGGACTAGTCGCAGATGTTGACTATGCTTTTCCTTACTACGAGAGTAGATAAGTATGTCATCGATGAAGACGATGACGAAATGATCCAAGTAAGGACGACACACCCTATTCATTAAGTCCATGAATACTGCGGGCGCATTTGTTAATCTGAACGGCATCACTACGAATTCGTAGTGCCCATAACGAGTTTGGAAGGCTGTCTTCGGAACATCCTCCCCTAGCACTCGTAGTTGGTGATGTCCGGATCTTAAGTCGATTTTTGAAAAGAAGTTCGCCCCTTGAAGTTGATCGAATAAATCGTCAATCCGAGGCAAAGGATAACGATTTTTGACGGTCAGTTTGTTGAGCTCCCTCTAGTCGATGCACATACGAAACGATCCGTCTTTCTTCTTGACGAACAAGACTGGAGCTCCCCAGGGTGAGAAACTTGGTCTTATAAAGCCCTTGCTGAGCAGTTCGTTAAGTTGACAGGACAGTTCTTGCATCTCTGCAGGTGCTAGACGATAGGGCGATTTGGCTACGGGGGTAGCCCCTGGAACTAAGTCGATTCGAAACTCGACTTGACGTTGCGGAGGTAATCCTGGGAGTTCTTCTAGAAAGATGTCGGGAAAGTCGCGTACCACTGGAATGTTCTGAATGTCTTTCGTTTCTTGGCTCACATCGACCACATGAGCAAGGAATGCGTGACATTCCTTTAGCAAGAATTTCTGAGCTTGAATGCTGGAGATGATACGGAGGTTTGTGCCGGGTTTGTCGCCGTAGATTACTAGAGTTTCGTCAGACGACAGATTAAGGCGAACAGCCTTTTCGTAGCACATGATGTCGGCACGATGAAGACTCAACCAATCCATGCCGATAATGACGTCGAAACTTTTAATATATACTGGCATGAGGTCGATCGAAAATGAATGGCTATCTAGAGTTAAGGTACACCCTATGAGTATACTGCTAGTGCTCTCTCTCTTTCCATTAGCCATTTCTACAGTGAACGGTTCTTTAAGTGCTCGTGATTTTTGCTTATGTAAATGAGCAAATTTTTGGTTCAGGAAGCTCCTCTCCGCTCCATTATCAAATAGTATGCATGCATAAGAGTTGTCGAGGAGAAACGTACCAGTGACCACTGTGGGGTCGGCAACCGCTTCCTCGTGGCCTATGGCCAGCACTCTTCCCACCCTACCGGAATTCCCTGCCTTTGGGCAGTCCCTCTTGTAGTGGCCCACCTCGCCACAACTGTAGCAAGCTTGGCCCACACCAGCGCCGGGGACTTGGGTGATTGGTTTTGCTGGAGCCTTGCAGAAGCGGGCAGTGTGCCCCTTCCTGTTGCAGTTAGAGCAGTGCATTTCACGACAGGCTCCAACGTGGTGGAAGTTGCACTGATTGCACTTAGGAAAACTTCCTGCGTACTGCTTTACCGGAGCAGTAGCAGCAGTGGCAGGTGCTATCGCAGCATGAACTGCCACGGCCCGCTGCTTCTTGGCAGCCTTCTTCTTTTTCTTGTCATCCCAAATCTTCCGCTTGGAATCAGCGGTTCTGGCAGGTTCTGAGATGGCCAGGGTCGTTGTTGCGGCTGGGGTACGAACCCCATGGTCTGTGAGCCGCTGTGCCAATCGCTTGGCACTGTCGAATGTAGTGGGGTTTGAAGCGAAAACATTTCCCTGGAATGGAGGCACCAGCCCCCATATGTATCTTTCGATCTTCTTTCCCTCTGTGTGAACCATGTTGGGACAGAGGGCCAGCAGCTCGCAGAACCTGGCGGTATAAGAGACTATGTTGGAGCCCTTCATGGTTAGACTCCACAATTCCTCCTCTAGTTTTTGGATCTCGCCCCTCGGGCAGTACTCTTCGATCATCAGGTCTCTCAGAGTTTCCCAACCCATTGCATTAGCCACTACTAGAGATAGTGACTTGACAAGCAGCGAACTTGACCTTGCTCCCTTCTAGACAGGAGCAGATTTCGAAAACCGAATCGGTTTTCCGAACCATTGCGAGAGGGCAATGACTCCCCCGGTTCCTCTGAAGGACTTGGGCTTGTAGTTAGTGAAGTCCTTATAGGAGCACTCTCTCGAGCGCATAGGAGCTTCACCCAGAGTATATTGAACAGGGGTTCCTCCCCCAGTGGAACCTGAAGAATGATATTGAGCCATGGTTGTAGCCACAGCCGCAGCTACAACAGCATTTAGAGCTGCTGTATCGATTAGAGGAGCAGGTGGTGTTGGTGCGGGAGGATTGCGTCTTGTTGATTTACGAGGAAGCATCTTTTAACTATAAGTTTAGAAAGATGAAGACATTGATAAGAATTTAATGGGAAAATGATGAGAATGACTCATGGACTAACTCTCCATAGCCCAATAGCATAATTGAATAGCACGATTGCAGGATGATCTAGTACTAGCAGATGATAACAATTGGATATTGATTTCCATAAGATTATATATCTGTCAATAATACTGGAATTACAGATGTAACAAGTTCAGGAAAAATGGCCTAGAAGTAGGCCTTACATTAATCAAGATGGGAAAATTTTGACAGAACTACTACCTAATCAAGACCTAACAGGTCTAAGATTTTCAAAGATAGGAAATTAGACTAGAGTTTTTACACAAACTAGGTTATATCCAAAAGAGAAGTCGATGAGACTCTATCGGCGACGAGAACTGCTAGAGTGAGTTCTTGAATCCGACATAAGGCGTTCTATGTCCCTCACGCGCCTATCGGATCTTACTTGCTGAGCTCGAAGTTCCCTGACTTCAGCTTGGGTTTCAGCAAGTTCCCGCTGCAGAACTGCATTTCAGACCTGAGTCCTTTCATTAGCAGACTCCAACTGGCGAATGCGGACTGTGTTAACGCCAGAGTTGGTGTCAATCTCTACGACTCGGTCGATAGTTGCTCGACCCTGAACTGTGTTTCGAGAAATACTACGAACCATGATGGGTAGGACCCTGTCAGCAGAACCTCCCTCGGTAAGGTTGTAGAAGCTTCTGTCTCCATTGTAGGGCATGGGTTGGCCCTGTTCCTGACTCCATCTGTTCAAGTTTGTGGCCCACAGAGGTGTGGGTCCTTCAAATGATGGACGATGGTTTGGGTTTTGAACAGCTGGGGGTAGGTTGTTGACTTCCGGCTCCGAGTCAGAATCATCAGAAAAGCCTTCAGCTTCGTGATCATCCAAAGGGATTGGGTGATCATCTTCTGTCTCTTCTCCAAGCCATCTAGCATTGTCGTGGTTGGGATAGTACGGGTCTCCGGGAAGATGGAATCCAGCCATTAAATCTACGTGAGAAAAGGATATAAGAATCTAGCACATAAGTAGTTTATAGTAACACAAAATACTCCTATAGTATTTTAGGTTTATGTTCTATTGTTCTCATTGCGGTATTGTTGGTAAGTTTTTAGACTTGTTGCAACCTCACAACCACACTTAGGCACATGCTAGTCAACCCTCGGATAATATAGTTGATCAGGCTATATCTTCCCAGTTTTGACTATATGTCTCTAAGTCTACTTGTGCTGCCCAACAATCATAATACTTTTGTACTGTCCTAGTGACACTGATTTTAGTATGAATGCAAGCATGTATACTTAATTAAATATTTTATTATTTACAAGTATAAACTCTTTGTCAGAGTATTTTAATCCCTTTGTATTCATAGTCTGTATATCTTTTATGGGTTGATATACTCAATTCACTATAAACAGTGCTCTGATACCAATCTGTCCACCCCAAAACCAAGAACGGCGAAAACGTTCTGGGGCGGAGGACGTCATGTACAGTATCACAACAATGAATAGTAGTAAAGAAGCAACAACATCATCCATTGCATTAATAATATAATTTTAATACAAGTGTGTTCTGTCAAGTTATGTAGACACCAAAATATAAATCAAAATGAAAGATGAGGCTTGAACGAGCTCCATGTTCTCTAAATCTTGCATCGGTACCTGTCTACTGGTGACCTGAGGATACAAGTTATTTTGAAAGAGAGTATCAGCTTTATAGCTGGTGAGATCATAAGTATTTTAGTGTCTGTATTTGTAAGAAAGTGTTTGTAAGTATGTGAAGTATAAGTATGTAAAAGTTTTAAACCTCCTAGAAAACCCTATGTTTCCTACTAAAAGTAGCCTTCTACCAAGGTGAATGCAATGGGAAAATGAAATTGTACTGGGAAAATGAAATTGTGTGAAAATCACAAAGTGAATGCAATGGGAAAATGAAATTGTACTGTAGTATTGTAATAAGTAACTACTGCTGTACTAACTACCTTAAACCAATTATAATTTAAAGTACCATGTGATCGGCCTGTATCCTGCTACCGACTATAGTACGCGACAATGTAAGATGTCAGAGAAAAATGACATTTAGCACCCGTAGACTTGCAAGTCCCACTGTACCTAGCAGCAAGGTGTAGGATAGTCAATCCAGTATAGATCTATACACAAACTCATACGCTCCCCAATTAAGGAGATTCTGGATACATGAACGGTCGTGGCAGGTAGTGCCATGCCCCGTTACGTGGCTCACATAACTGCAGAACTGTATATGTAATGAATGTGCTAGTTGTATTGTATGTTCTCTCCCTGTCTAGCATGTATTGTAATGTACTGTGTGTACTAGCTGTATTGTGTGTTCTCTCCCTGTCTAGCATGTATTGTAATGTACTGTGTGTACTAGCTGTATTGTGTGTTCTCTCTCTATCTAGCAAGTATTGACTCATGTATGAACTGACTCATTGTATGATTCGTTGTTCTAGTAATAGTATTAGTAACTTCCTAAACTACGCCTATTGTAGTTTACTAGTAATATGACTTGTACGTATGAACATGAATGTATACCCTTGCTACCCAAAGGTATCGAAATAGAAAGAAGGAACCTTTATATCTATATACATATACATGATATATAACTAGGATTCAAACGACCTTCGAACAGATAACCGATACCCTAAGTCCACAACCCTACTTATATAACTATATCTATAGAGATATACATAGAGATATACATTTAACAGAATATAAGTGTAAAAGATTTGAAGTAAAAGTATTTGATAGGTAAAAGAGTTTAAGTAAACTATTTGACATGTAAAAGAGTTTGATAAAACCATTTGATATGTAAAAGAGCTTGTAAAATCGTTTGAAAAGTAGTTTGTTGAAAACTCAGTTTGAAAAGTAAGAAATCCACTAGACTGGTAGTTATTAACTATAATTGATCAACTTGTATCCCCCCCCCCCCATAAAAGCATTTAAAAACATTTAAAACACTTAGTGAGTGGTTTGGATGAACGGAAAGTATAGGATGAACGGAAAGTATAGGATGAACGGAAAGTATAGGATGCTAGGATGCTAGGTGTATGAACGGAAAGTAAAGGTTAACTAAGGGGGTATGAACTCACCTGTAGTGAGTGGTTTGGATGAACGGAAAGTATAGGATGCTAGGTGTCAAGTGAAGACTTGTACACACTCAATGATCCTAGTTAACATATAATAACACATATATGTATCCAATTAGTCATTAAACAACTAATTAACCAAGTTAAGACATCCTAAGACATGTAAAACACTTTATTTAAGTGTTGAAAGTCCTAAGGATTGCATCTAAGGGTTGCATGGTATGGCATTGGAGTTTATGGCCCAAGAACCACTCCTTATGGAGTTTACGGCCTAAGGTCACTTCCCCCATGAGTTTACGGCTGTAAACTCATGGTACTTAGTGCCATATGGTGACTTAAGGTCTTATAAGCCAAGAGTAAGCATTCTATGATCAAGTCCAAGCCTTAGGAAGCTTTAGGGGCGCAATAACACCTCTTTATAGAGTTTACGGCCTAAGGACCATTTTCTTATACGTTTACGGCCGTAAAATCTTATGGGGACATGTTTTCTTTGTTGTTTAAGGTCTTAAACACTTCTAGGAAGGATTAAGACTAGTATCCTAGGCTTAGGAAGAGACTAGGGTCCATTTAACCCCCTTAAGAAGGGTTTACGGCCCAAGAACATCCTTGGCCGTAAACTCCTTTGATCTATTGATTTTTGATGATTTTCAAGTGTTATCAAGTTCATATTAAGAACACAAGAAGCTAGGGCAAGTGTACTTACAAGATAGAAGCTTGATTGGGTGTTTAAGGTCCAAGAACACTAGTGTGTGTTCTTGGTGTTTTGAAGATCTACGTGAAAATCAACAATGAATGGATGAAATGATGTATAAACACTAGGTGATAGGTTATAACAACAAATCAAATCAAGTAAAACTTACGTTTTCGGAAGATCGGGTGAAGAACGGGATGCTACTTGAGAGAGAATGGTAAGTGTTCTTGAGGGTGGAAGTGAGAAATGAGGGATTTGGGGAGTAAACTCATGCGTAAGGCATGAGTTCATGGCCATGATAGAGTTCACGGCCCAAATTCCCTTTGTTTGGCCGTGAACACCTAACTAAGGTGTTGGTTGCTCCATTGTTATCCCGATATTCTAGAAATCACTTCCTTTTATCCGTTCGATTCATGAATAATTAAATAAAATACTCAAAAGAACTTTAAACGGGCTAAAAATTAGCAGAAAAGTATTTAACTTTTAATTGAAGTTCTGGACTGTAGGGTTTGTACGAATGAAAATTTCGGGTTGTCACATCATCCCCCCATTAGAAGGAATTTTGTCCCGAAATTAGAGTTTTAGAAAATAAGTAGTTACAAATAACTAAGTAAAAAGATGAGGATATTTCAGTTTCATCTGATCCTCTCGCTCCCAAGTGAATTCAGGTCCTCGCTTGGCGTTCCAGCGAACCTTCACTATCGGGATGCGGCTTTGTTTCGTTTGCTTTACCTCCCAGTCCATGATCTCTACAGGTTCTTCCACGAAGTTGAGGCTCTCGTTGATCTCGATCTCGTCGAGTAGGATTACAAGAGTCTCGTCGGACAGACACTTTTTCAAGTTCGAGACGTGGAAGGTAGAATGTACGTTACTGAGTTCGCGCGGTAATTTAAGTTTGTAAGCTACAGGGCCGATTCTTGCGAGAATCTCGAAAGGCCCTATGTACCTTGGATTTAGCTTTCCATGCTTTCCGAAGCGTATCAAGCCCTTCCATGGTGAGACCTTCAATAGAACACGGTTGCCGACCTGGAATTCCAACGGTTTCCTTCGTTTATCAGCGTAGCTTTTCTATCGGTCTCTAGAGGCTTTCAATCGTTCCCGAATCTGAACGATCTTCTCTGTCGTTTCCCGAATGATCTCCGGACCTATGAGAGTGCTTTCAGGAACTCCTCCTTTAGCTAACTGGGTATCACCCACCTCAGCCCAGCACAGGGGGGATCTGCACTTTCGGCCATAGAGGGCCTCGAATGGAGCAGCCTTTATGCTCGTGTGATAACTGTTGTTGTAGGAAAACTCGACAAGGGGTAAATGAGTATCCCATGCTTTCCCAAAGTCGATCACACAGGCTCGCATCATATCTTCCAAAGTTTGGATAGTCCTCTCACTTTTCCCGTCTGTCTGTGGATGGTAGGCTGTACTCATGTCGAGCCTAGTTCGTAGGGAACTTTGTAACGACTGCCAGAACCTCGAAGTGAATCTACTATCTCTGTCGGAGATAATGGATATGGGAACACCGTTCAGTCGTACAATCTCCCTAATGTAAGTTCTTGTAAGCTTCTCCATCTTGTCTGTTTCCTTGATAGGCAGGAAGTGTGCGGACATGGTCAATCTGTCGACGATGACCCATATGGTATCAAGTCCACCCGTTGTCTTGGGCAACTTGGTTATGAAATCCATAGTAATCCGCTCCTACTTCCATTCCGGTATCTCTGGCTGTTGTAGTAGACCGGAGGGTTTCTGGTATTCAACCTTGACCTTAGTGCAAGTAAGGCATTTACTTACGAAGGTAGCAATCTCTACTTTCATGTTAGGCCACCAGTATAGCTTTTTAAGATCCAGATACATCTTATCTGAACCTGGGTGGACGGAATAATGAGTGTTGTGCGCCTCGTTCATGACCAAGTCTCTGAAACCATCAAGTTTCGGGGTCCACATCCGATCCATGAGATAATAAGCTCTGCCACCCTTAACCTCCAAGTTCTTATCCATCCCTCTCAGGGATTCACCCGCCACATTTTTAGGTTTCAAAGCGTCGAGCTGAGCCTCCTTAATTTGTGTGGACAAGTGTGAATGGATAGTCATAGTCAATGATTTGACTCTATGACCAGAATATCCTTTCCGACTTAGGGCGTCAGCTACTACGTTGGCTTTACCCGGATGATAACGAATTTCGCATTCGTAGTCACTGAGTAGCTCGACCCACCGTCGTTGTCTCATGTTGACCTCCTTCTGGTCGAATATATGTTGTAGGATTTTGTGGTCTGTAAAGATAGTGCTTTTTGTACCGTACAGGTTGTGTCTCCAGATCTTCAGAGCAAACACAACTGCTCCTAGTTCAAGATCATGGGTAGTGTAGTTCAATTCATGTGTTTTCAGCTGTCTCGAGGCATAGGCGATGGCGTTACCTCGCTGCATCAGAACACATCCGAGCCCTTGATTTGACGCATCGCAATAGACAAAGAAGTCTTCTATCCCTTCAGGGAGGGATAGTATTGGTGCGGTACACAAGACTCGCTTGAGCGTTTGGAACGCTCTCTCCTGCTTCTCTTCCCAGTCAAAGGCCACGCCTTTCTGGGTCAGTATTGTAAGAGGGTTCGCAATGCGGGAGAAGTTCTGAATGAACCTGCGGTAGTAGCCAGCGAGGCCCAGAAATTGACGAATTTCTGTAGGCGTCTTCGGTGCTGACCAGCTCTCAATGGCTTTAATTTTGGAAGGGTCCACGTGTATTCCCTCCTCGCTAACCACGTGCCCTAAGAATTCGACTCTTCGGATCCAAAATTCGCATTTCGAGAACTTCGCATAAAGCTTCTCCGCACGTAGTGTTTCTAACACAAGTCGCAGATGTTGACTATGCTCTTCCTTAATACGAGAGTAGATAAGTATGTCATCGATGAAGACGATGAAGAACTGATCCAAGTAAGGACGACACACCCTATTCATTAAGTCCATGAATACTGCGGGCGCGTTTGTTAATCCGAACGGCATCACTACGAATTCGTAGTGCCCATAACGAGTTCGGAAGGCTGTCTTCGGAACATCCTCCCCTAGCACTCTTAGTTGGTCATACCCGGATCTTAAGTCGATTTTTGAAAAGAAGTTCGCCCCTTGAAGTTGATCGAATAAATCGTCAATCCGAGGCAAAGGATAACGATTTCTGACGGTCAGTTTGTTGAGCCCCCTGTAGTCGATGCACATACGAAACGATCTGTCTTTCTTCTTGACGAACAAGACTGGAGCTCCCCAGGGTGAGAAACTTGGTCTTATAAAGCCCTTGCTGAGCAGTTCGTTAAGTTGACAGGACAGTTCTTGCATCTCTGCAGGTTCTAGACGATAGGGCGATTTGGCTACGGGGGTAGCCCCTGGAACTAAGTCGATTCGAAACTCGACTTGATGTTGCGGAGGTAATCCTGGGAGTTCTTCTAGAAAGATGTCGGGAAAGTCGCGTACCACTGGAATGTTCTGAATATCTTTCGTTTCTTGGCTCACATCGACCACATGAGTAAGGAATGTGCGACATTCCTTTCGCAAGAATTTCTGAGCTTGAATGCTCGAGATGATACGGAGGTTTGTGGCGGGTTTGTCGCCGTAGATTACTAGAGTTTCGTCAGACGGCAGATTAAGGCGAACAACCTTTTCGTAGCACATGATGTCGGCACGATGAAGAATCAACCAATCCATGTCGATAATGACGTCGAAACTATTAATAGAGACCGACATGAGGTCGATCGAAAATGAATGGCTATCTAGAGTTAAGGTACACCCTATGAATATATTGCTAGTGCTCTCTCTCTTTCCATTAGCCATTTCTATAGTGAACGGTTCTTTAAGTGCTCGTGATTTTTGCTTAAGTAAATGAGTAAATTTTTGGTTCACGAAGCTCCTCTCCGCTCCACTATCAAATATTATGCATGCATAAGAGTTGTCGAGGAGAAACGTACCAGTGACCACTGTGGGGTCGGCAACCGCTTCCTAGTGGCCTATGGCCAGCACTCTTCCCACCCTATCGGCATTCCCTGCCTTTGGGCAGTCCCTCTTGTAGTGGCCCACCTCGCCACAACCGTAGTAAGCTTGGCCCACACCAGCGCCGGGGACTTGGGTGATTGGTTTTGCTGGAGCCTTGCAGAAGCGGGCAGTGTGCCCCTTCCTGTGGCAGTTAGAGCACTGCATTTCACAACAGGCTCCAACATGGTGGGAGTTGCACTGATTGCACTTAGGCAAACTTCCTGCGTACTGCTTTACCGGAGCAGCAGCAGTAGTGGCAGGTGCTATCGCAGCATGAACTGCCACGACCCGCTGCTTCTTGCCAGCCTTCTTCTTTTTCTTGTCATTCCAACTCTTCCGCTTGGAATCAGCGGTTCTGGCGGGTTCTGAGATGGCCAGGGTTGTTGTTGCGGCTAGGGTACGAACCCCATGGTCTATGAGCCCTTGTGCCAAACGCTTGGCACTGTCGAATGTAGTGGGGTTTGAAGCCAAAACATTTCCTTGGAATGGAGGCACCAACCCCCATATGTATCTTTCGATCTTCTTTCCCTCTGTGTGAACCATGTTGGGACAGAGGGCCACCAGCTCGCAGAACCTGGCGGTATAAGAGACTATGTCATAGCCCTTCATGGTTAGGCTCCACAATTCTTCCTTTAGTTTTTGGATCTCGCCCCTCGGGCAGTACTCTTCGATCATCAGGTCTCTCAGAGTTTCCCAGCCCATAGCATTAGCCACTACTAGAGATATGACTTGACATGGGTATTCCACCATGTCTGTAACAACGTAAATTTTCAAAACAAAATTTCATTTTTAAATCATACTTTCATTCACATGATAATCACAAAACATAATGTTTCACTGTGTCATAACAAAAAAATGTCCCAGAATCTCAATAACATAAACTCAATAAGTGTGTACGGATCATGTCGGCGCCTTCCCACGGTCCTCGCTAGTACCTGAAACACATATCATAACAACTATAAGCATAAATGCTTAGTGAGTTCCCCAAAATACCACATGCCACACATACGCCTTTCCAGGCCACAACTCTGTAGGATCTTCCGATCCATGTGTGTCAGGAGACTCCCGTCCCAAATCCCGGTAGACCTTCCGGTCCTACCCGTATCCACCTTCCGGTCTGTAACCTCTTGACCTTCCGGTCCATATCATACATAATCATACATAGCACATACATATCACATAACCACATATAGCACATACATCATAGCATACAAGACCTTTCGGTCACACATAAGTACCCTTCCAGGTACAGTATAGTGAGAAGACTCACCTCGTATGATGTCTAGTAACTCACGAGCTCGATATCCCTGAATCTCAAAACAACGACCTAGCCCCGCCTAATCACATAAAGTAATTATTTCAAATCATTAACGGCTCTCAAGGCTAGACTAATCCTTTCCTATGTTCTCTCAGAAGGTTAAAAGACCATTTTACCCCTCAATGGTCCCAAAAGTCCAATTGTTGACCAAAACCCTAAAAGTCAACAAAAGTCAACTCTCCGGGTTACGCTGCGCGTACCAAGCCTGTACGCTGGGCGTACCCGGTGACCTCACAGAAACGGGGAACGCCCAGCGTAACTCCCAGTTTCAGACTCCTTAGCTCTTGAGGTCTTAAACAGTTAAGACCCACGTCCAACTTTTAGATCTGACCATTTCTAAGCCTCTTAATCCATAAAGTTGGTGACTTTAAGCCTTTGCATGGCTGGACAAGTCACTAACACACATAACATTCCATTTCCCAACTCTAGAAAGCTCATAATTCAAGCATGACCTCATATCAACGACCAAGATGGAAACTTTATGGATCTATAACACAAATATCACTGAAATGGGACAGATCTAGGTCCATGGAGTGAAGCTTTGAGCTTTATACCTCCAAGTGAAGCTCCTCCCTCTGTAGAACTCAGATCCAAGCTTGTATTCCAACTTCTAGCCTCCACAAGAACCTCCTTTTCTTCTTTACTAACACACAAAGGCACTTTCTTGCTCAAGAACACACACACGAGCTTTAGACCGATAAAGTTGCTCTTCTAGGGTTTCTCTCTGAGGGATGGTGGCTAGGGACAAGTCCATCTCATTCCTTTTATAGCCCTCAAGCCACAATTAGGATTTTGCACCTGGGCCAACTACGCCCAGGGTAACCTTGGGTACGCCCAGTGTACCTAGGCGAGTCCGCGTCCAAAATAAGCGCATGAGTACGCGCAGCGTACTCTTGAGTACGCCCAACGTACTCATTTGCTACAATTTCCACTCAAGGGCTAATCTTGACAACTTGACAAAAGAGAAGGGTTAAATATTTGTACCTGAATTTCGGGATGTTACAATTCTCCCCCACTAGAACCAGACTTCGCCCTCGAAGTCTCATGCTGAAAACAACTCCGGATGCTGCTCCCGCATCTCTGACGCTGTCTCCCAGGTCAGCTCAGACCCCCTCCGATGTTGCCACTGAACCTGAACCAGGGGCACCTCCTTGTTCCTCAGAACCTTGATCTTTCGATCCACAATCGCGATTGGCCTCTGAGCATAATTCGGGCTCGCATCCACCTAAATGTCCTCCAACGGCACCACTGCCGACTCGTCGGCTGTACACTTCCTCAACTGAGACACATGGAAGGTATCATGAATCTGGCTCAACTCCGCAGGTAGCTCCAACCGATATGCTACCTTGCCCACCCTCACGGTCACCATGAACAGACCAATGTACCAGGGCCCCAGCTTGCACCTCTTCCTGAATCAGATCACTCCTTTCCAAGGGGACACTTTCAAGAGTACGAAGTCCTCCACCTGGAACTCCAGCTCGGATCGTCGCCGATCTACATAACTCTTCTGATGACTCTGAGCCGTCAGTACCCTCTGTCTAACCTGTTGTATCTGCTCTGTCGTCTGCAGCACTATCTCAGTGCTACATATCACACGCTGTCCTACCTCTCCCCAGCAAATGGGAGTCCGACACCTCCTCCCATACAACAACTCGAAGGGAGGCATACCAATACTAGAATGGTGGCTGTTGTTGTAGGAAAACTCAGCCAACGGCAAGTACGTGACCCAACTTCCTCCGAAGTCCAACACACATGCTCGAAGCATGTCCTCGAGCGTCTGAATCGTCCGCTCACTCTGTCCGTCCGTTTGGGGGTGGTAGGCGGTACTGAAATGCAACCTCGTACCCAACTCCTCGTGGAACTTCTTCCAGAACCTAGAAGTGAAACGTACATCTCGATTTGATACAATCGAGATCGGTACCCCATGACGCGATACCAGCTCCCTCACATACATCTCTGCCAACCTCTCAGCAGAAGAGCTCTCACTGATAGCAAGAAAATACGCGCTCTTCGTCATCCGGTCAACGATCACCCAAATTGCATCGACACCCCTCGCGGTCCTCGGCAATTTGGTAATCAAAATCTATGGAAATATGTTCCCACTTCCACTGGGGAATCTCAAGCGGCTGCAACTTGGCATGCGAACGCTGGTGCTCGGCCTTAACCTTGCGACAGGTCAAGCACCTCTCGACAAACCACGCGACATCCCTCTTCATACAGGGCCACCAATAATCTTTCTTCAGGTCCAAATACATCTTCGTGGCCCCGGGATGGATCGAGAACCTCGATCTATGCGTCTCCTCCATCAAAGTGGTACGTGCCCTGCCTGTATACGACACCCAAATCCGACCTTGAAAGGTCATCAGCCCTCGACTATCGGTAACGAACTCAGGCACCTGCCCGATCACCCGCTCCCTCTTGCGGTTCTCCGGTCTCACAGCCTCTGCCTGGGCCTCCCGAATGGTGTCCAACACCGGAGTCATCACTGTTAATCTCATACAAGTGCCTCGAATCATGGCACCCTCCGCACTACGACTCAACGCATCAACTACAACATTAGCTTTGCCCGGGTGGTACAGGATTTCACAATCGTAATCCTTTACCACGTCCAACCATCTCCTCTGACGCATATTCAGATTGGGCTGATCCATCAAATACTTCAAGCTCTTGTGGTCCGTGTATATGGTACACCGAACCCCATAGAAATAGTGACGCCAGATCTTGAGGGCGAACACCACTGCTCCCAACTCCAAATCGTGGGTGGGATATCTCGTCTCATGAGGCTTCAGCTGCCTCGATGCATACGCTATCACATGCCCCCTCTGCATAAGTACTGCACCCAACCCCGATATCGACGCGTCACAATACACCACAAAATCCTCCATCCCTTCCGGGAGGGCTAACACAGGGGCTTCGCATAACTTCTGGCGAAGTGTCTCAAACGAGGTCTGCTGCTCCGGACCCCATGAAAAAGCAACACCCTTCCGGGTCAACCTGGTGAGAGGCACGGCGATCTTGGTGAAATCTCTGATAAATCTCCGATAGTAGCCGGCTAATCCCAGAAAACTCTTGATCTCGGTGGGTGATCTTGGCACCTCCCACCTCATAACCGCCTCGATCTTGGCCGGATCGACCAAAATCCCATCCTGGTTGACGAGATGCCCCAAGAACTGGACCTCCCATAACCAGAACTCGCACTTGGAGAATTTGGCATAAAGCCTCTTCGTCCTCAATACCCCGAGTATCTCTCTCAGATGCTCCTGGTGCTGCTCTCTAGATCTCGAATACACCAGTATATCGTCGATGAACACGATCACCGAACGATCTAACATCGGTCTACACACCCTGTTCATGAGATCCATGAACGCTGCTGGTGCATTGGTGATCCCGAAAAGCATCACCACGAACTCGTAATACCCATAACGAGTCCTGAACGTCGTCTTCTGGACATCCTCATCACGCACTCTCATCTGATGATATCCAGACGTCAGATCAATCTTGGAGAACCAAGACGCTCCCTACAAGTTGTCAAACAAATCGTCGATCCTCGGTAATGGATAACGGTTCTTGACCGTGAACTTGTTCAACTCCCGGTAATCAATACACATCCGGTGTGAACCATCCTTTTTCTTGACAAAAAGGATCGGTGCTCCCCAGGGGGAGTTGCTCGGTCTAATAAACCCCTTCCCCAGCAGCTCCTGAAGCTGCAAGGATAACTCCTGCATCTCTGGCGGCGCAAGGCGATAAGGCGCCTTGGCGATAGGCGCTGCCCCCAGAACCAAATCAATGCCGAACTCTACCTGCCTCTCGGGAGGCACACCCGACAACTCCTTGGGAGAAACATCCGGGAACTCGTGCACTATCGGAACGTCATCCACAGAACTTGGCCCCTCAGCGGCACCTCGTGTGTCCATCACATAGGCTACAAACCCGCTGCATCCATGCTGTAAACTCTGCCTCGCTCTGGCAGCCGAACAAAACGCTATCCCAGAACGAGTACACTCGCCGTACACCGTAAGTACTCCCCCACTAGGGTCTCGTATCGTCACCAACTGTCGCTCGCAGTCTATAACAGCCCCAAATCGCCTCAACCAATCCATGCCCACTATGACACACACGTCCCCCATCGCTATCTGGACCAGATATACCGTGAACTCAACACCGAAGATCTCGAGTACACATCCTCGTATCACCTCCGTAGCATACACCGCTCGCTCGTCAGCTATGGAAACTCGCAGAGGTCGACTCAACGCCTCTCGTCTGCTACTGATGTGCCGACTAAACGCTATCGACACGAACGATCGACTCGCACCCGAGTCAAATAACACTAAGGCAGGTACAAAACTCACAAGAAAAGTACCTACGCATATCATCATATAAGCACAATATCTCAACTCAACATAAATAAATAAAGAATACATACCAGCCACAACATCGGGCGCTGCGCGGACCTCCTCCGCTGTCAACTGGAAAGCTCTCCCGCGAGCCTTCGGTGCCTCGGCCTTTACTGGCCAAACCTCGGTAACCCTAGCAGCAGGTGCATATCCCTGATGTAACTGCGGGCACTCGGCCTTCCAATGGCCAGTCTGGTTGCAATGAAAGAAAACCATAAATCCCTTGGGGCAATCCTTGGCGATATTCCCCTCCTTGCCATATTTGTAGCAAGCACCTGATCGACAGACCCCATCATGTCCCTTGCCGCACTTCCCACAAGTGCGGCCCTTCTGGCCTCCAGATCTCGTATCAGCAGGCTTGGCCTGCTTGGCTGCCGGCTGCGACTGTGCCGGCCGCCGATCCATCCTCTGAGACTCGGCCTCCTCCCTGGCCTGAGTCTCCAACTCAATCTCCCTCTTCCGGGCATTTGCCTGGAGCTCAGCAAATGACCGGTAAGTCGAGTTCGACACGAACTCCCGAATGTCCCTCCTCAAAACGCCCAAATACCGGATCATGCGTGCCTGTTCAGTAGACACCTGCTCAGGGAAGAACATCGCCCTCTCATGAAACTTCCTGGTAACCACCGTAACAGAATCAGTACCCTGCTTGAGGGTCAAGAACTCCTGAACCAACCATTCCCTCTCCACCGGGGGAACATACTCGACGTCATGAACTTCCACTAATCCTTCGCTCCCAAGCGGAGTTGGTTCAACGCGAATCGTACCCTCAGATGCTCCGGACATGAACATGTATACAAGCATCCCTCAATATCAGAAATCGATCTCATCGCAGCGATCGGATCCTGCGTCCCATCAAACTCTGGTGGCTTCGTGTTCCTGAACTCTCGAAGCAACAACGAGTCACCTCCCTGAGGTCTGGCAGCAGCCACAGCTGCAGTAGCTGCAACAGCCGCAGCCTCAGTCACCGCTGCGTACCGCTCATCAAACGTCTCAATCAATGTGGTCTTGATAGACCAAAACATCTCCAGAATCTCGGCTCGAATCGCCGCTGCCACCTCATCGTGGATCATCTGAAGAAGCTCCTCTTCACTCACACCGCTCGCCTCAGGTCTGTGGCGTGTCCCAACCATGATGCCTCTGAAATACAACATAATAATATCAGAGACTCGCTCGAGCATACTCGCACTCGATAACTCAACCCTACTTGTTCCTTAGTACCCAAAGGATTCTTACTTAGGGTGCGCACTGCTCCGGTGTCTTCAGTAGTACGGGCCCTATACTACCGTCCACACCGCATCAGCATTCACTCTAAGTCTTCTTCCATGGATCCCAGATCACAAGTACCATACATCTCGCTGGCATAGGCTACCCTTCGGTAGACCTCTTATAAGCTCCTCACTGTTATCTACTCACTCTCAAGCATCACATAGCAGCAAAAATCTTCCTAGGCTAAGGCATCCCAAAATCAGGCCACTCTTGTCCTAATATGAATACCTAGCCAATTCTAGCATGCATATCATATCATAACATATCTCAGAACACGTAATGTAAGGGTATTTTGGGAAATCGTCATTCAGGCGCTGCCTGATCGTACACACTACTTCCTTCTGCCTTTCTCAAAATCTTTTACTCTTTTAGAAAAAAAAATTATTTTATGAAAAACTTTCTCAATTCCTCAGTTTGAGTTTAGATCCATCCAAAGATGCACCTGAATCCCTCAAACCAAGGCTCTGATACCAACTTGTAACAACGTATATTTTCAAAACAATTTTTCATTTTTAAATCATACTTTCATTCACATGATAATCACAAAACATAATGTGTCACTGTGTCATAACAAAAACATGTCCCAGAATCTCAATAACATAAACTCCATAAGTGTGTACCGATCATGCCGGCGCCTTCCCACAGTCCTCGCTAGTACCTGAAACATATATCATCACAGCTGTAAGCATAAATGCTTAGTGAGTTCCCCAAAATACCACATGCCACACATACGCCTTTCCAGGCCACAACTCTGTAGGATCTTCCGATCTAGGTGTCTCAGGGGACTCCCGTCCCAAATCCCGGTAGACCTTCCTGTCCTACCCGTATCGACCTTCCGATCCGTAACCTCTTGACCTTCCGGTCCATATCATACATAATCGTACATAGCACATACATATCACATAACCACATATAGCACATACATCATAGCATACAAGACCTTCAGGTCACAAATAAGTACCCTTCCAGGTACAGTATAGTGAGAAGACTCACCTCGTATGATATCTAGTAACTCACGCGCTCGATATCCCTGAATCTCGAAACAACGACCTAGCCCCGCCTAATCACATAAAGTAATTATTTCAAATCATTAACGACTCTCAAGGCTAGACTAATCCCTTCCTATGTCCTCTCAGAAGGTTAAAAGACCATTTTACCCCTCAATGGTCCCAAAAGTCCAATTTTTTACCAAACCCTAAAAGTCAACAAAAGTCAACTCTCCGGGTTACGCTGCGCGTACCAAGCCTGTACGCTGGGCGTACCCGGCGACCTCACAGAAATGGGGAACACGACCCCCTACGCCGCGCGTATTGGGATTACGCCCAGCTTAACTCCCAGTTTCAGACTCCTTAGCTCTTGAGGTCTTAAACAGTTAAGACCCACTTCCAACTTTTAGATCTGACCATTTCTAAGCCTCTTAATCCATAAAGTTGGTGACTTTAAGCCTTTTCATGGATGGACAAGTCACTAACACCCATAACATTCCATTTCCCAACTCTAGAAAGCTCATAATTCAAGCATGACCTCATATGAACGACCAATATGGAAACTTTATGGATCTATAATACAAATATCACTGAAATGGGACAGATCTTGGTCCATGGAGTCCTTAATGCTCATAAAGTCTCCACCTTTGGGACTTTAACCCTAGAAATGATCCATAAAGCACAAATTAAAAATAACAAGGAAAGCTTTGAGCTTTATACCTCCAAGTGAAGCTCATCCCTCTGTAGAACTCAGATCCAAGCTTGTATTCCAACTTCTAGCCTCCACAAGAACCTCCTCTTCTTCTTTACTAACACACAAAGGCACTTTCTTGCTCAAGAACACACACGCTAGCTTTAGAACGATAAAGTTGCTCTTCTAGGGTTTCTCTCTGAGGGATGGTGGCTGGGGACAAGACCATCTCATTCCTTTTATATCCCTCAAGCCACAATTAGGGTTTTGCACCTGGGCCAACTACGCCCAGCGTAACCCTAGGTACACCCAGCGTATCTAGGCGAGTCCGCGTCCAAAATAAGCGCATGAGTACGCGCAGCGTACTCTTGAGTACGCCCAGCATACTCATTTTCTACAATTTCCACACAAGAGCTAATCTTGACAACTTGACAAAAGAGAAGGGTTAAATAGTTGTACCTAAATTTCGGGATGTTACAATGTCAGGGCTTTTTCCTCAAAGGTGCAAGCAGCGAACTTGACCTTGCTCCCTTCTGGACAGGAGCAGATTTCGAAAACCGAATCGGTTTTCTTGAACCATTGCGAGAGGGCAATGACTCTGCCGGTTCCTCTGAAGGACTTGGGCTTGCAGTTAGTGAAGTACTTATAGGAGCACTCTCTCGAGCGCATAGGAGCTTCACCCATAGTAGATTGAACAGCGGTTCCTCCCCCAGTGGAACCTGAAGAATGATATTGAGCCATGGCTGTAGCCACAGCCGCAACTACAACAACATTTAGAGCTGTTGTATCGATTTGAGGAGCAGGTGGTGTTGGTGCGAGAGGATTGCGTCTTGTTGATTTACGAGGAGGCATCTTTTAACTATAAGTTTAGAAAGATGAAGACATTGATAAGAATTTAATGGGAAAATGATGAGAATGACTCATGGATTAACTCTCCATAGCCCAACAGCATAATTGAATAGCACGATTGCAGGATGATCTAGTACTAGCAGATGATAGCAATTGGATATTGATTTCCATAAGATTAGATATCTGTCAATAATACTGGAATTACAGAAGTAACAAGTTCGGGAAAAATGGCCTAGAAGTAGGCCTTACATCAACCAAGATGGGAAAATTTTGACAGAACTACTACCTAATCAAGACCTAACAGGTCTAAGATTTTGAAAGATAGGAAATTAGACTAGAGTTTTTACACAAACTAGGTTATATCCAAAAGAGAAGTCGATGAGACTCTATCGGCGACGAGAACTGCTAGAGTGAGTTCTTGAATCCGACAAAAGGCGTTCTATGTCCCTCACGCGCCTATCGGATCTTACTTGTTGAGCTCGAAGTTCCCTGACTTCAGCTTAGGTTTCAGCAAGTTCCCGCTGCAGAACTGCATTTCAGACCTTAGTCCTTTCATTAGCAGACTCCAACTGGCGAATGTGGACTGTGTTAATGCCAGAGTTGGCTTCAATCTCTATGACTCGGTCGATAGTTGCTCGACCCTGAACTGTGTTTCGAGAAATCCTACGAGCCATGATGGGTAGGACCTGTCAGCAGAACCTCCCTCGGTAAGGTTGTAGAAGCTTCTGTCTCCATTGTAGGGCATGCGTTGGCCTTGTTCCTGACTCCATCTGTTCAAGTTTGTGGCCCATAGAGGTGTGGGTCCTTGAAATGCTGGACGATGGTTTGGGTTTTGAACAGCTGGGGGTAGGTTGTTGACTTCCGGCTCCGAGTCAGAATCATCAGAAAAGCCTTCAGCTTCGTGATCATCCAAAGGGATTGGGTGATCATCTTCTGGCTCTTCTCCAAGCCATACAGCATTGCCGTGGTTGGGATAGTACGAGTCTCCGGGAAGATGGAATCCAACCATTAAATCTACGCGAGAAAAGGATATAAGAATCTAGCACATAAGTAGTTTATAGTAACACAAAATACTCCTATAGTATTTTAGGTTTATGTTCTATTGTTCTCATTGTGGTATTGTTGGTAAGTTTTTAGACTTGTTGCAACCTCACAACCACACTTAGGCACATGCTAGTCAACCCTCGGATAATATAGTTGATCAGCCTATATCTTCCCAGTTTTGACTATATGTCTCTAAGTCTACTTGTGCTGCCCAACAATCATAATACTTTTGTACTGTCCTAGTGACACTGATTTTAGTATGAATGCAAGCATGTATACTTAATTAAATATTTTATTATTTACAAGTATAAACTCTTTGTCAGAGTATTTTAATCCCTTTGTATTTATAGTCTGTATATCTTTTATGGGTTGATATAATCAATTCACTATAAACAATGCTCTGATACCAATCTGTCACACCCCAAAACCAAGAACGGTGGAAACGTTCTGGGGCGGAGGACGTCATGTACAGTATCACAACAATGAATAGTAGTAAACAAGCAACAACATCATCCATTGCATTAATAATATAATTTTAATACAAGTGTGTTCTGTCAAGTTATATAGACACCAAAATATAAATCAAAATGAAAGATGAGTCTTGAACGGGCTCCATCTTCTCTAAACCTTGCATCGGTACCTGTCTACTGGTGACCTGAGGATACAAGTTATTTTGAAAGAGAGTATCAGCTTTATATCTGGTGAGATCATAAGTATTTTAGTGTCTGTATTTGTAAGAAAGTATTTGTAAGTATGTGAAGTATAAGTATGTAAAAGTTTTGAACCTCCTAGAAAACCCTATGTTTCCTACTAAAAGTAGCCTTCTACAAAGGCATCTAGTATCTGTGTGTGTCTCTTGTAAGATTGTGTATTTTCCCAAATCTGACTATCATTTATCAAAAATATAGTTTTCGCATTTCTGTATATTGTGTGAAAATCACAAAGTGAATGCAAGGGGAAAATGAAATAGTACTGTAGTATTGTAATAAGTAACAACTGTTGTACTAACTACCTTAAACCAATTATAATTTAAAGTACCATGTGATCGGCCTGTATCCTGCTACCGACTATAGTACGCGACAATGTAAGATGTCGGAGAAAAATGACATTTGGCACCCGTAGACTTGCAAGTCCCACTGTAGCTAGTAGCAAAGTGTAGGATAGTCAATCCAGTATAGATCTATACACAAACTCATACGCTCCCCAATTAAGGAGATTCTGGATACATGAATGGTCATGGCAGGTAGTGCCATGCCCCGTTACGTTGCTCACATAACTGCAGAACTGTATATGTAATGAATGTGCTAGCTGTATTGTATGTTCTCTCCCTGTCTAGCATGTATTGTAATGTACTGTGTGTACTACCTGTATTGTGTGTTCTCTCCCTGTCTAGCATGTATTGTAATGTACTGTGTGTACTAGCTGTATTGTATGTTCTCTCTCTATCTAGAAAGTATTGACTCATGTATTAACTGACTCATTGTATGATTCGTTGTTCTAGTAATAGTATTAGTAACTTCCTAAACTACGCCTATTGTAGTTTACTAGTAATATGACTTGTACCTATGAACATGAATGTATACCCTTGCTACCCAAGGGTATTGAAATGGAAAGAAGGAACCTTTATATCTATATACATATACATGATATATAACTAGGATTCAAATGACCTTCGGACAGATAACCGATACCCTAAGTCCACAACCGAACGAGGAACCGGAGGTAGGGTGAGTTATCAGTTCTAAGTCCTTTCAATCCTACTTATATAACTATATCTATAGAGATATACATTTAACAGAATATAATGTAAAAGATTTGAAGTAAAAGTATTTGATAGGTAAAAGAGTTTAAGTAAAGTATTTGACATGTAAAAGAGTTTGATAAAACCATTTGATATATAAAAGAGCTTGTAAAACCGTTTGAAAAGTAGTTTGTTGAAAACTCAGTTTGAAAAGTAAGAAATCCACTAGACTGGTAGTTATTAATCACATGTGATTGATATAATAACTATAATTAATCAACTTGTATCCCCCCCATAAAAGCATTTAAAAACATTTAAAACATTTAAAAGGTTAATTAAGGGGGTATGAACTCACCTGTAGTGAGTGGTTTGGATGAACGGAAAGTATAGGTTGCTAGGTGTCAAGTGAAGACTTGTAGACACTCAATGATCCTAGTTAACATATAATAACACATATATGTATCCAATTAGTCATTAAACAACTAATTAACCAAGTTAAGACATCCTAAGACATGTAAAACACTTTATTTAAGTGTTGAAAGTCCTAAGGATTGCATCTAAGGGTTGCATTGCATGGCATTGGAGTTTATGGCCCAAGAACCACTCCTTATGGAGTTTACGGCCTAAGGCCACTTCCCCCATGAGTTTACAGCCGTAAACTCATGGTACTTAGTGCCATATGGTGATTTAAGGTCTTATAAGTCAAGAGTAAGCATTCTATGATCAAGTCCAAGCCTTAGGAAGCTTTAGGGGCAGAATAACACCACTTTATAGAGTTTACGGCCTAAGGACCATTTCCTTATGTGTTTATGGCCGTAAACTCTTATGGGGACATGTTTTCTTTGTTGTTTAAGGTCTTAAACACTTCTAGGAAGGATCAAGACTAGTATCCTAGGCTTAGGAAGGGAATAGGGTCCATTTAACCCCCTTAAGAAGGGTTTACGGCCCAAGAACATCCTTGGCCGTAAACTCCTTTGATCTATTGATTTTTGATGATTTTCAAGTGTTATCAAGTTCATATTAAGCACACAAGAAGCTAGGGCAAGTGTACTTACAAGATAGAAGCTTGATTGGGTGTTTAAGGTCCAAGAACACTAGTGTGTGTTCTTGGTATTTTGAAGATCTAAGTGAAAATCAACAATGAATGGATGAAATGATGTATAAACACTAGGTGATAGGTTATAACAACAAATCAAGTCAAGTAAAACTTACGTTTTCGGAAGATCGGGTGAAGAACGGGATGCTACTTGAGAGAGAATGGTAAGTGTTCTTGAGGGTGGAAGTGAGAAATGAGGGATTTGGGGAGTAAACTCATGCCTAAGGCATGAGTTCACGGCCATGATAGATTTCACGGCCCAAACTCCCTTTGTTTGGCCGTAAACACCTAACTAAGGTGTTGGTTGCTCCATTGTTATCCCGATATTCTAGAAATCACTTCCTTTTATCCGTTCGATTCATGAATAATTAAATAAAATACTCAAACGGACTTTAAACTGGCTAAAAATTAGCAGAAAAGTATTGAACTTTTAATTGAAGTTCTGGACTGTAGGGTTTGTACGAATGAAAATTTCGGGTTGTCACATTATACTTTTATAAAATATTGTTACATTTTAAAGTATAACTCTTGGTAAGAGTGTTTTTATCCGAATTAGTTTATAGTTGCATATCTTTTATGACTGATATACTGAGTTCACTATAAACAATGCTCTAATACCAATTTTTCACACCCCCGAACTAGAACGGTGGAAAAGTTCGGGGGCGGAGGACGTCATGTAAGTATCACAACACAAGCATTATAGTAATCAAAGTACAAACAACCATTGCATTAATAAGTATAAGTTTTACATAAGTGTTTAAACATTACATATTCAAACATCAAAGTAGATATGGTAAAAGAGAGAAGACGCAACACAGTACTAGGCTGTCTTCTAAAAAGCTCCGGGAGTGTACCTGTCTACTGGATTCCTGAGAATACAAGCTATTTTGAAAGAGAGGATCAACATTAAAGATGGTGAGTTCATAAGTATTAGTTTATAACTCAAATCCCTTTTCTCGTTATTTGATAAAGTAAACACGTATTTCTCCAGAACATCCTATATTTTCTGATGTATTATACGGTAAGCAAACAGGGTGAATGTCTCTGGTTTCTAAGTGGTATACTGTATTATCGTTTACATAAAATCATAAAGAAAAGGCGTTTTCCAATACGAAAATAGTATTTTCGTATTTAAACTGGTAAAATACAGTATTATAGTTTTATAAAAATAAAACTATGTGAAGTTTTACTTATTCATACAATAATTATTAAATTCAATACCAAATTGTTAGTTATTATAACCATACTATGACTAGATGGCCTGAACACGACGTTCCTCAGGCGTCGCAAAAGCTACAACATTTGTCACTATAGGTCTGCCGAACTAGCTATTGCAAGCAGCTCTGGTGCGAGATTGTCAGTCCCGTATAGATCTATACACAATTGTCATGCTCCCACTCAAGAAGATTCTGATTATAATTTCAGGGCTTTTGTTGGTACTTGGAAAAGTACATGAAGGTAGTCTCATAAGTGCTATATTGATGATTACGTATAGAATATTGATAAGTTACTAAGTAATAAATACTCAGTAGGTTAGTTTCATAAACTATATAAGATATAGTTTATATGGTTTTTTTCTGATTGATGTTTTCTAAAGAATGTTTTATGCTCATTTCTTGTTAAATTCCAATGAATGTTTTCTCTAAACTATACCTATTACAGTTTAACTGTTAATAAGAAATCGGTAATACTGCTATTCCATGAGGTAATACTGTTATTCCATGAAGTTCACTTTTTGTACCAAACAGTACCAAACAGTTAGAAAACCATTTTATATTTATATAAACGTAATATTTATATAATTGTGATTAGTTATATCTACGAATATATAACTTTACCCGAAGCCCACAACCAAACAAGGAACAGGAAATGAGGTCAAATTATATATTCTAAGTCTTTATATAATTGTGATTAATTAGACCTTCAAATATTTAAAGTTTTTAAATTTTTTTTAATTATCAAATTATAGCTTTGCCATGTGCGTTTCTAGCTCCGAAAGGTGTCTAGGTGACTTCTCACGTCGTGAGAATTTAGGCTTACGTTGTGAGCCTTTAACATAGACTTGTCGTGTGTCTTCTAGGCTCACGTCCTGATGCTCACGACGTGAGTTTAGTTAAAATTAGGGTTTCTGACACGCCTCATGCTCTCAGACACCTGTATCTTCGGAAGGTCATAATTTTTTCATACGAGCTCTGTTTTTGACGTTCTTTATATCCACGCATAGGTAGAGACATACCTACAACTTTTATTTAGATCATTAAGGCTAAAAAGTAATCTATCGTAAATGTTGACTCCATTTATGTTGCGTCTTGGGCCTTACGTTTTGTATCCGGATTGGGCCTGTCCATCCGTGATTATCTAGATTAGCTGGTAGGGTTATACTATATATATGCATGCATGTATGCATTATACAGAGTTGATTATCACGTTGATTATTTGTAACCCTAAAACACCTCTACAGTTGAAGTTCTCTATCGAGCTCTTCTGAGGTGTTGAAGCATTAATCATACGACATATTCAAAGCCATACTCGTGTTCTTAATTACTTTCATAATTGTTTGCTTGCATAGAATCTAACGATCCTAATAGAACTTTGTTCTAACAATTGGTATCAGAGCAGGAGACTGTGTGATCAATACACATTCCTTCTGTATTCGAAATTCTTTAGGGTTTCCGCTTTTATCGTATAAATAGAGGCCGTCTTCTTCATATCGACGGTAACTCTGTTTCTGATAAAACCCTAATCTCAAGTTTACAGGTTTGATTCTAGCAGCCCACCATGTCTCACGAAGATTCGGAAACAAATCACATCAACATCTCAAACAACATTGGATCTACAACCAGAATACCCATTCTCTACACTCAAGACTACGGAGTATGGGCTCATCACTTTGAAGACTATGTGGTTGGATCTGAAGATAATGGCTATCTCATCTGGGAAGCTATCACACTTGGGCCATTTGTTCACTCAGCAACGAACACAACTGTCAAGTCCCAAAAGGAATACAACAAGCTGGTGGCGGATGTAGACAAGATGCCACAGGACGAGAAAGACAAATTGCTATGTAATGTGAAGGCCATGAGGATGATCAGATTCGCCTTACAATCTGACACCTTTCGGTTGGTTGGTTCATGCTCGACGGCCAAAGAAATCTGCGATAGGTTGAAAGAACTCTATTAGACAGATGAAGATCTAGAACACTCCATTCAAACCTTGTTGCTGTCAGAATTTGGAGTTTTCGAACAGAAACCTGAGGAGAAGCTCATACAGACTTTCGATCGGTTGAATCATCTCCTAAGTAAGATGATCAAGCATGGAATAGAGAGGAAGTTGATCGAGCAGAAAGTAACTTTCATGAACGGGCTAAGACCGGAATGGATGGCTGTGGTTTCAACTGTAAAAGCCCATGAACAGTTTAAGTCTTATTCTCTAGTGAAACTGGTGGGAATACTTAAGTCCCATGAAAGTGTTGTAACCAAATAAGCGAAAGTAGTTTCTGGTGTGGGATCGCTGGCACTTGTCTCAAAAGGAAAAAGTGTTGCAGAAGAAGAAGAAGGGTCTGATATGTCTAAGTGTGATCTAACGAACGAGGAGTATGTTATGATGGTATCCAATCCGAAGAAGTTTGCATGGAGAAAATTTCCTGTCAACAAGAACCGAAACTGGCAGGGAAGTTACAGCTCTGAGAAAGTGAAGGATGAAGCGAAAATTTCCTCTCAGAAGGATGAAGAGAAGAAGGAGAGTAGGCTTGCAGGAGACTCTAGATACGACTGCAATTACTGTCATGGCAAGAACCATTTTGCCAAAGATTGCATGTTAAGGAAAATGGCTGAGAAAAGAGATGGTGAAGACGATGAGGCGTATTATATGCGGAAGCTGGAAGAGATCAAGAAAAAGAAGGCGACTAACAGTTCTATGAATGCCTTGATTGTACAGGAGAATGTTGATGAAGATGAGTTCGGTGGCATTGAAGTTTGGTCAACCGATTCTGAAGATGAAGAGGTGAGAAAGCCCACTCATGGAAAGGCTTATATGGCAAAGGAAGTGGGTTCGGCTAGAAAGTGTTTAATTGTCACTGCTGGTTCATCAACCGAAAGCACAAATGAAGAACCGAACCTGACCGAGAACAATTGTTTTGCAGCAAAGCCGGTTAGTGAAAAGATCAACGGTTGCGATCGATTGATCAAAAAGGTACAATCCATCCTTGAATCACTTAAACTTCCAATAACAGATTATGAAGAAGAATTAAATGAATTAAAATTTAAATTTAATAACTTAAGTGGTAGTCTCATGCAAACTCGCTTAGCGAATTCTAACCTAACTGACCAACTCAGCAGGGTATCTTCAAAAAGTGAGGAGAGAAGGATGTGGATTGAGATGAAAGAGGCGGAGTTAGTTAGGGCTAGGGATGAAAGTATTTATTTGCAAAGAGACAACTTAAAGTTTTTAAAACAAAGGAATGTATTTTGTTTAATTGCTAAGCGTTTATATACTAATATTGCTCAATTGCATTTAAGTTGCGAGATAGGAAAGAAAATTCACAAGATGATTCTGCCCTTTCTTGAATTTAAGGAAGATGAGGTCATAGCAGAATGTGAATCAGTAGTATCATCAGAAGAGACATCCATGTCTTACAAAATTGGACTGGACAAAATAGAATCCTTCATTGACTCTAAGGAACATAAAAGTATGCTCAAAGATCTTTTAGATGAAAATGATAGGTTAAAATTAAAGTCTGAAACCATTGAATCATTTGACTCGTCTAATGCAAAATTGCTTTCTGAACATAAAATAAACTTAGAAAACACGTCTGAATTTGATGAGGAAAGTGAGATGAGTGAAATCTCAGTAGAAGACGTTGTTGATTGCTCTGAGTTTATGAAAAGCGAAACCGAGCATGAGAAACCCCTTATTTCTGAAAACTCGGTTGAATTCACTCGTCTGTCAAAAGACAAGATACATAAACTCAAAGAAAAAGCTTTGGTTTATCAAAAGGTTCAAACTGTGCCAAATCATGTTTATGCAGTTACAGGAGTCACTCCAAAGCAAACGACGGAGTTAGAGGAAGATATGTTGCTGAACCCATCAACAACGCAGACGAAACCGTAAAGTGTGCGATGACTACTTCTGGTCAGCCCCTATTGACAACGCAGACGAAACCGTAGGCTTGTCTGAGCAGACTTCTTGGAGGGTTAAAGGAAGATATGTTGTTGAACCCATCAACAAACCCTTGAGCTTTGACAAACCAAGCACAAGTGGAACCAAAGAAATCCCTAAAGAGCCAAAGGAAGAACCGAAAGTTCCAACCAAGACTATGACAGAACCACATGTTCCAACAAAGACACCCGAAAGTCAAAAGGAAAAGCCAAAGTCTAGCTTCAATATACACAAATCTCAGAAGGAGTTAGCTGAACAGAAACGCTTAAGAAATCAGAGATATGCCAAGAATCTGAATGAGCGAAAAAGGCACTGGAATTCTCAAAATTCCAACTATGAGACTCCTAAGAAAGAATCAACGGACAAAGGAAAGGAAAAACTAAAGGAAAATTTCAGTCCAAATTCCTACTATTACAAGTCCCAGAACCGAAAGTCTAGTTTCGGTTCCAACACCGTCACTCAGAACCGAAAGTCTGGTTTCGGTCCCCAGTTCAGTTTCGGTCCTAAACCCCGTTTCGGTCCTAAACCCAGTTTCGGTCCTAAACCAAGTTTCGGTCCTAAACCCAGTTTCGGTCCTAAACCCAGTTTCGGTCCCAAACTCAGATGCAAAACAAATTCTATGAAGGACATCAAAGGAAAGGGAAAGCTAACATCAGATTCTGAGTATTATAATAGGACAAAGTCAGCTAACCCTAGGATTCATAAGAAGAATTCTAAACCATCAAACAACACACCATCTAATGCACCAAAAATTAAAGAAGATAAAACTAAAATCAAGGTGTATACCATTAAAAGAAAAGATCAAACCACTTTAGTAAAAAGAACATATTTGGTTGATATTTTTGCTGTAATTCCTTTTTCTGTGATCAGTGACGAGCAGTTCGATGATGAATGGTATATAGACAGTGGCTGCTCGCGTCACATGACAAGAAGGAAGGAAGAGCTGAGGGAGTTTCGGTCCCTAAAAGATGGTGGGTGTGTAAAGTATGGTAATAATTCTTATGGAACAATTAAGGGATATGTAATGATAACCAATGGAGATTTCTCAATTCGCAAAGTGGCTTATGAGGAAGGATTACAACATAACCTCATTAGTGTGTCGCAACTAGTTGTGGGCACAGGTTTGAAAGTTTCCTTTGATGATGAGGGTTCTGAAATAATTGAAAAGCAATCGAAAAAGGTTCTGCTAAAGTCTGAACGTAAGGGAGAGATGTATCCTTTGAATCTCAACCCAATACGAGGGAAACCAGCAGTATGTTTGCTGTCAAAGGCGAACACAGATGACAGCTGGTTATGGCATCGACGGTTATCGCACCTGAACTTCAAAGACATTAATAAGTTGGTGCTTGGTGATCACGTTCGAGGACTCCCTCTTCTCAAGTTCGACAAGGAGCATTTGCGTGCAGCATGTGAAATGGGCAAACAAAGCAGGAAGAGCCACCCTACACGAATCAATACAAAGATTGTTGAGGCTCTTGAACTTCTACATATTGACTTATGTGGACCTTCTGCTATTGACTGCATCGGTGGTAGTAAGTACATTCTAGTTATTGTAGACGCTTTTTCACGTTTCACCTGGGTTTTCTTTCTTAAACAGTGGGTTTTCTTTCTTAAACAGAAGTCAGATGCAACTCCCAAGTTGAAGACATTCATCAAGCAAGTGGAGGGGCAGCTGAGAAAGACGGTGAGGAATATCAGAAGTGACAACGGTCTGGAATTCAAGAATAACGAGTTTGAGAACTTTCTGGCGGACAGGGGATAACTCACAATTTTTCGGCCCCTTATACACCTCAACAGAATGGGATTGTTGAAAGATGAAACCGTTCTTTGTGTGAGGCTGCCAGAACCATGCTTAGTTTCGCCTCTCTCCCTCTATACTTCTGGGCTGATGCAGTTGTAGCCGCGTGCTACACTCAGAACCGATCATTGCTTAACAAGAGATTTTTTTGATAACTCCATATGAGATCATAAACAACCGAAAGCCCAACGTCAAATTTTTCCATGTGTTCGGTTCAAGGTGCTTCATATTCAATTCAAAGGAGAACCGAAACAAGTTTGACGTCAAAGCCGATGAGGGCATCTTTCTGGGTTATTCGCTATCATCAAAAGCATACAGAGTGTTGAATAAACGCTCTAAACGAATTGAAGAAACCTATTATGTCACCTTTAACGATAATTATATGAAGAAAGTTCAAAGAAGTGAATGTGACTTAGGTGAAATATTTCCAGAATCTGGAAAAGTCTCGGTTTCCATATCCAACTTGTTTGAAGAGTACATTCGGTTGTTTGATGAACCAGAGAAAGCGACACAGTCAGAGGCGAGAGCAGCAGAAAACCAAATTGATAATCTCAAAAAGATCATCGATGAAGCTGCCGTAGAAATGGAAAGTGAACCTCCTGAAGCTAAAGGTGGTCAATCCTCTAATGCCTCTCCAAGCAATGGCTCAAAGTTCTAGGGGGAGAGTTCAACAGCACCAAAAACAACTGAAGTATCTTTCGAGGGGGAGAATTCTTATCCTTCCCCAACTCATAAAGATCCAGCCGAAGGGGTTAATTCAGCTCCAAAACCACCCAATAGTAGTCCAATTGAGGGGGAGAATCCAACTCCCACAGAGAATGCAAACTCTGATGCTGCCACCGGTTACACTTCGCCAGTCGAGGGGGAGAAAGAAGATACAACTGACGAAGGTGATGACGATCAATCAGAATTTGAAGTAGAAGTGGATGCTGAACTGGATCCAGCATATGATCCAAACTATCCTCCGTTAGCAAAATGGACCAAAGACCATCCCAAAGCACAGATCATTGGTGAATCTTCTAAGAAAGTTCTTACTCGTTCTCAACTGAAAGCGAAACAAACATCATTATTCTCTAAAGTGGAATTTTGTATGTTTAACTCGTTTATCTCCAAGATAGAACCGAAAACAGTTGATGCTGCTCTTGATCATTCTGATTGGGTTCAAGCAATGCAGGATGAGCTCCACGAGTTTGAATGAAACGGAGTTTGGAGGTTGATTCCTACACCAAAAGATGCTTTTGTGGTCGGCTTGAAATGGGTATTTAGAAATAAATTGGACAAAGAAGGGAATGTCATTCGCAACAAGGGTCCATTGCTGGTGAAAGGATATTGTCAAGAGGAAGGGATAGATTATGAAGAAACCTTCGCTCCAGTAGCTAGGTTGGAATCAGTAAGAATCTTCTTGGCATATGCTGCTCATAAAAACTTTGAAGTTTTCCAGATGGATGTCAAATGCGCTTTCTTGAATGGAGAATTAGAAGAAACAGTGTATGTTGAGCAACCGCCCGGATTCGTAAACGAGAAATTCCCTGATCATTGCTATGTGCTAGATAAAGCTGTCTATGGATTAAAGCAAGCACCGAGGGCCTGGTATGAAACTTTAACTCGCTTTCTGAAAATGTCAAAATTTAAGCAAGGTTCGGTTGACCCAACCTTCTTTCCAAAGAAGGAAGGCGAATATCTTATGATAGTTCAGATTTATGTCGATGACATCATCTTCGGCTCCACGAATCCTAGCTTAACAGCTGAATTCAGGAAGTTGATGGAGACTAAATTTAAAATGAGCGCAATGGGTCCAATAAATTTTTTCCTTGGTTTGAATATTAGACAGGGACCATAAGGTATTTTTATCAACCAGGAGGCATATACAAAGACCCTACTAACAAAATTTGGCATGGCAGGACACTCAAAAGTGAAAGTTCCTATGGCTTTTGGCACTAAGTTAACACCATCTCTGGAAAAACCTGCTGTTGACATAACTCTTTATCGTCAAATGATAGGGTCCCTTATGTATCTAACAGCTAGTAGACCGGACATTATGTTTTCTGTTTGTTATTGTGCTAGATTTCAAGCTAATCCAAGAGAACCTCACATGGTAGCTGTGAAGAACATTTTTCGTTATCTGAAGCGAACCTCATCTCTCGGTCTCTAGTATCCTGCAAGATCTGGATTCTTCATTCAAGCCTTTTCTGATGCTGATCTAGGAGGATGTGGTCTGGACAGAAAGAGTCGGTACCGAATCCTCAAATTTCTCACTAAAAATTAGACAAGCGAAATGGAGCGAACGCTCGGTCTATTTCGGCTCCATAATTTTCGGGAACCGAAATGAACCGACCGCTCGGTCTATTTCGGCTCTGAAATTTAAGGAACCGAAATGAACCGATCGCTCGGTCTATTTCGGCTCTGAAATTTTAAGAACCGAAATGAACCGATCGCTCGGTCTATTTCGCTTCACTTATTTAAGATAAGGTTTCGGTTGTAAAATATGTACACTCTTTTCTCTTGTCTTTAATATGGTTTACCCAAATATATTTTTTCTTTCTGTTTTTATTATTTTTCAGAAAATTTCAAAAATACATATATATATACATATATATACATATTTTTCTATTTCTGTTTTTATTATATATATATATATATATATATTTTTTTTCTGTTTTTATATATATATATATATATATATATATATATATATATATATATATATATATATATATATATATTTTCTATTTCTGTTTTTATTATTTTTCAGAAAATTTCAAAAATCCAAAAATATTTTCTCTTTCTGTTTTTATTCTTTTTCAGAAAATTTCAAAAATCCAAAAATATTTTCTATTTCTGTTTTTATTATTATTTTTCGTTTTGTTTGTTTGTTTTGTTTGTGTGGTATGTTTGTTTCTTCTTACTTTCATTAGGTCACAAGAGTACCAGTACAACTGAATTTGGAGCTAAGGCAGGTACAATTATTTCCATAAGAGAACTAGTTACGTGTCCCTAGAAGCATGCTGCTGCATGTTGACCAAAGCCTCTACGACTTTGAGTAGGCCTTAATGATTCGATCTACACCTATCGTATCTTCCCAATCAGGCTGTTAAAATCAACTCAGTCTAGAGCTACCTTACTCTTCTCATATGAGTTAAGAGTTTTTCTGTCTGTCACGTCTTTATAGCAAAAGGTACTTTCGGTTCTCTAGCCATCTTTCTTATATTCTCCATCTACTTTCAGTTCACTATTGTAACCCTTGAGACTCTCGGTCCTTACCACTGAGGTTTATGGTTGCACAAAATCTGTGTTAGTGATCTTAGATATGTATACCACGTGCTAAGTGAAACCCAAAATCCAACACCTATAATGAATTGATGGTGAATTACTATATTCAAGAACTTACTGGTTACCCAATGAAATCTCTTTTTATTTTTGCGTGGTCTTTTATGAAATTGTCTAAAACCAAGGCTTTTCTTCCCAAAAAGATCCACTTTAATTTTGTTTTTGAGATTTTTATTACTTTATTTGTCACTCCAACTTATATCCCACCTACTTGTTCAACAGACCACATCGGTCTCACAAGTACTTCTTCCAATGTTCGGTCTTATGTTAAGACTCGATATTCGGTTGAAGATAAGCTACCCTAAACCTGCAAGCCTTTCAATGTTTATTAACAAACACTTGATCGTATTTTTCGGGAAACCAGACAAGCACTTCAAGTCTCTTTTGACTATGTAGGAAGCGATTCTCGCCCGGAATCTTCTGCTTTCTGTCTTATAATGAGACATCACTCACATCCCATACACATTTGCTTTATTTCTTTATCTTTTGACACTCTAATGCACGAAAATTTTATTTTCCCACATTCTGGTCACTAATTGGTTCGATCTTTGTTTATCTATTGAAGTCAAAAGAGGGGTTACTCAGAATTTCCAACGACGATTAACGATAAGATTTGGGCGCGTGAATTTGAACGGTTTCTATACCCATGCGTGCTGACGTATACCTAGGAGTAACCACACTGTCACATCGCGCTTTTTCAGGCGACGTTTCAGTGATCACGTCATTATCATCATGATTTTTCTCTCTCCTGGCGATGGTATATAAAGGGTTTCTAGTTTTATTTGTCTTTTACCAGCAACAAATTCTCTCAAACTTACAAGGCAAGTATCAACTGTTCATCTTCCTTCTTCGATCAACAATGGCGACTTCTTCCTCAATTCATGATCAGACTGTGTCGTCTACATTGCTTTCTATCAGGCCAAATCAAAATATGATCATCGAATTAACCCGTTTCTGTATGATTCATATATGATGCACGTCGTTGAATGTTTGAAATACTCACCGCTGGTTTTAGCCCTAACTCAAGTTGAAGCTGTCCCAATGTCGCTTTTATCCCAAGTTTATTCTACTACGCAATATGACAAGAACAAAGAGCGCATCTACTTTCAAATCCATGATAAAAAGACTTCTATTTCCAAGGGAAGATTTTGTTCATTAGTGCATCTTGCCGTAGATTCCTCTGTCATCTCGCCAGATTTTATCACGACGACTCAATTATTCTCGATGCTCTACGAGATGGGGTATACGGATGTGCTCACCACCATTACCAAAGTAAAGAAGTCATGTTTGCCATCTCAGTGGAATGGTTTGCTTACTCTATTCATTAAGGGTTTGGCAGAAAGAAGTGGTGGATCAGATGGCACCAGCAAGGGTTTCCTGACCCTTCTTTATGGTCTTTACAACGGAATTAATCTTGATTATGGGACGATTATCTGGTCTCAGGTGGTGCAGAGCCTCAATACTTCTACGAGGCATTCTGAAGTATCATGTGGAAGATTTTGGACTCTTATTACGAGAAGGGCGATCAATTCATTGGATATTCCGGTTATGAAAGATGTTCTGCTTGCGTCTATTGCTACCTTTCACACGAAGAAGATCATTATTTCGGATCCACACAAGTTCCCTCACAATGGATCAATTCCTAAGTCGATGTATCGATGTGTCACAGCCGAGAGTCACGTCATGGCTGACTATCGAAAACTTACTCCTACTGGACCGAGAGTTCTATCACCAGAACAGCAGGGTGCCCTGGATGCTGTGGATAAGCCTAACAACCGAGGGAAAAGAATTTCAAAGAAAGAGCCAACTGAGGAGGGAAAGTCTAAGTCTTCTAAGTCGAAGAAGCGCAAGTCTGATAAGGAAGAGTCTTCCAAGCCCAAGAAAATCAAAAGGATGGCAAGAAGGTCCAAGAGTCCTACTCCTCCTAGTTCTCAACACGATGAAGAGGATGACGAAGAAGAGGAAGTTCGTCATGCAACACCGAGAGGTAATACTCCTCTCCGTTCTCCTACCCCAACCGAACCCATTCATGACAAAACTCCTACCTCACCTCAATCACCGAAACAGACTGTTCCAGTATCTGTTCCAATTATTCCTCCACCTATTACTTCTCAAGAAACCACTTCTTTACCACCACCACCACCAGTCACTTCAATTCCTATTTCCACAACTTCGTTACCACCTCCCATAATTTCCCAATCGACCATTACTACTATTCCTGACCCAACAGTAGAAGTCAACGTATCTGACGCGGGGGCAACTACTGTAACAGAAACTCCAGTCATCACTAAACCTCTTTCACCTACCAACTCAACCGATTTTGGTGCTACTCTCGGTGGAGAGAATGATGAGTATGACTCTACATACTTCAGTCCATACCGGCTTCCCACTGATGAAGATCATGATGCTCCTATCAACAGCCAACACTTGCAGGATATTCATGAAAAGCTGGTTCGTTTGCTTGAAGACATCAAGGCTTATAGTGGTGTGGTTCTCAAAGCTTTCCTGGAAACTGCCATAGAACAATACACATCGTCAATTGAAAAATCAACTAAAGCCATTGATGCGTCTACTTGTTCCTGCAAAAAGGCAACAGATGATGTTACTGAGATTGTTCACACAACTCAGATTTTTCTTGAATCATTGAAAGGTCATGCTGATACAAGTGCAACAAAAGTACAAGCCTCTGTGGATTCCTTTTCTAAGTCCCTTCAGGAAGAGAGCACTAAGTTTGAAGCTGTGCGTTCATCTATCCAAACCGAGAACACTTCCTTTTTGAGTTCAGTGAATTCTCGTTTTGCCTCTCTTCACGCTGACCTGGCAACCGAAAGTGCTCTGAAGGCAGATTTGGCCAAACAAGCGTCTACTATTGAAGTCCAGAAGGTGCAGCTAGCCCAACCTGAAAAAGAGATTTCTTTATTAAGGACAGAACAGGCTGTATTTCGAAGCTGTGCAGGAGATGTGAAGGACATGTTGACCAATCTCCTTGGTGCTCATGATCCCATTCTAACTCTCACCATCAGAAATCATCTAACAACCAAATTGCTTATTGCCCTTGCAATGCTCCATGAAATGAAGGGTGTTTCTGAGAGGTTCGTACCTCCGAAACAAGGGGGAGAAGGTGCTCGTGTTGTTGAATCGAGAGTAATTGTAAAGACAGAAGGTGCTCAACTGAAAGTCTCAACCGAACTGAAGGATAATGTAGCTTCAGGTTCTGGTTCACAAATGAAGCGAAAGGAGATCAATGATGATAGTGAAAGTGATGTGGAAGAAACAATTGCTGAAGCTCTCCAGAGAAAGAAGAGAGACCGAGAGCTGGATGAAAATGTGAAAGTTGCTAAGGAAGCAGAGGAGAGGGAAAGGAGAAACAAGGAAGTAGAAGAAGCCTTGAATTGTAAAAAGGCCTTGTTTCCCTTATGGACGAAAGAGACACTTGTCAATCAGGCGATAGAATTTCCAAGTATTTATTGGTTGGAACCTGTTGCTTCATTTAACTGTGATAACTCTAAGGACTTGCAGTTCGACATGTCAATTACAAGAAAAGCATTCACGTTCCATTGCTTTGATTCGACTGCTGAGGTTCCTTTTCCTCATCCGAAGGTTGACCGTGAACTGATTGACTTCTATTTGAAGTATGGGCAACCGCAGTACTTGACTTGGAGTGCCCAGAAGATCATTACAGTCAAGGTACTGAAACCTTCACCTGCTAGGAGATTTATCAATGTCCATTTCAGGATCACTCGTGGTACTGCAAACACGGTGTCGACTATCTCTCTAGCAGACCTTCCTAATCTCAATCCCCATGATTGGATTCTGCTATATAACATTCTGCTCACTAATCCTAAGGAATATGAGCCCATTCTAGAACATTTGAAGAGAATGATAGCCTCCTACATCCATGAAGTTGCTGCTATGGATCAGGAGATAGCAAAGGTCATGAACAAGAAGCCAACAGTCAAGCCTACACCAAAGCCAGTGGATGTGAACAAGATGAAGATAGGCCAAATAGATTCAACACATCTCACTGTGATGTTTACCAAAGGCGAAGCTCACAGATTTTTGTTTGCTCTGGTTGATAAGCACTTATTTTCCACAGACTGCTTGGAGCACATCATCAACATAATACATCAGTCCAAGCAGAATTCAGAAGCTGCCAAGAAGAATTTTACAGACATGCTTCGGTGGTACATTACATTTCGCTACCATCTTTTAGCCATTATATTGAAGGTGTTTAAAACTGTGAAGAAGACTTCTATTGTTCAACAGAATTGAGGTTTCGGCTCCAAAGACGCAAAGGGGGAGATTGTTGAGTCCATTTGTGTTGCGTCTTGGGCCTTACGTTTTGTATCCGGATTGGGCCTCTCCATCCGTGATTATCTAGATTAGCTGGTAGGGTTATACTATATATATGCATGCATGTATGCATTATACAGAGTTGACTATCACGTTGATTATTTGTAACCCTAAAACACCTCTACAATTGAAGTTCTTTATCGAGCTCTTCTGAGGTGTTGAAGCATTAATCATACGACATATTCAAAGCCATACTCGTGTTCATAATTACTTTCATAATTGTTTGCTTGCATAGAATCTAACGATCCTAATAGAACTTTGTTCTAACAGTAAACTCACTTTTTACGATTCTCGGTGTCGTGCTCGTTTTGTCGCGAAACTTCGACATATCATAACTTCTTCGTTATTACTCGGAATTTCGGTGTTCTTTATATGTACGGAAACCTTGTGATATATAATACAACTTAGTTAAGATTATTTATTCTAAATAATCTTCTATCAAAAAGTGATTTTTGACGCTTATTGTCTCTAAATTGACTAGCCCGAATCTGCGGTCGTTTAAATTATCCCCCACTTAGGATGATTTTGTTATGAATTCACTGGTACATGATTGAAGTTTAGACCTAGTTTGGTCTAGAATTTTCTAGTTGTCACACTCGACCAATCTCTTTGATCCACACTCACATAGTGTCGCAAGTATAACTCTAATAGATCATTCACACTCTCTGTTTACCCATCAGTTTGGGGACGAAAACTAGTAGAAAATTTTAGTTTCGTGCCCATTTATTTGAACAACTCCGTCCAAAATATTCCAGTGAACCGAGGGTCACGATCACTGACGATGATTTGTGGCATGCCCCAATACTTCACCACTTTGCTTGAAGAACAACTTGGCAGTTTCGTCCGCAGCGCAATCCGTTGGAGCCGGTATGAAGGTGCTGAACTTTAAGAACCTATGCGCGACAACAATAATACTCCCACATCCTTCCGACTTTGGTAGGCACGTAATGTAATCCATAGATACACTCTCCCACGGGCCCTTAGTAGTAAGTAATGGCTCCAATAGTCCGCCTGACTGTCTTTGCTCAATTTTGTCTTGTTGGCACACCAAGCATGTCCGAACATAACCTTTAATATCATCCCTCATATGTGGTCAATCGTAGTCACTCTCGACTAATGCTTCTGTCCTCTTGACACCCGAATGTCCCGCCCACTTTGAATCATGGCACCCTTTCATTATTCTCCGTATAAGATCGCCCCACTTTGGCACAAATAACTTGTCTCCGTTTGTAAAGAGTAGATCTCCCTTAAGCCAAAATCTCTGCGTCTTCCCTTCTCGGGCCATAACAAATAGGTTCTTGGCTAAAGCATCATCCTCTAGGCCTTGTTTGATCCGCTCTTGCAAGAAGAATCGTGCTTGGGTGATTGAAGCGAGGATGCTTTTGTGACTTAGTGCATCGGCAACGATGTTACCTTTCCCCGGTTCTTACTCGAGCACATAATCGAACTCTGCTAAAAAGTCTTGCCATCGGGCTTGTTTTGGGATCAACTTCTTTTGTGTTTGGAAATAGCTTGTCGCGATATTATACGTCTTGATCACGAATTTGGCACTGAGTAAATAGTGTCTCCATACTCGTAAATAATGGATGATATCGGTCATCTCCTTTTCATGCACCGTGTAACGTTTCGCTGCCTCATTCAATTTTCGACTCTCGTATGCGATCGGGTGCCCATCTTGCATTAAGACCCTGCCTATGGCGAAGTCAGAAGCATCAGTATGTAACTCGAATGGCTTTGTGACATCTGGTAATCTCATCACACGTTCTTGCATCACTACCTCTTTCAACTCTTGGAACGCTTCTTGAAAACGTTAATCCCATCTCCAAGTTTTGTCTTTCTTTAAGAGATCGGTCAAGGGAGCCACCCGAGTAGAGTACCCTTTGATGAAGCGCTGATAATAATTAACCAGGCCAAGGAATGATCGAAGTTCGGTTACCTTGGTTGGTTACACCCAATCTCAAATGGATTCAATCTTCCCTTCGTCCATCATTAATCCTCCATCTTTGACATTATGACCCAAAAATTTCACTTCTTGTTGTGCAAATGAGCATTTCTCTACTTTTACATAAAGTTGGTTTTCTCGCAATACTTGAAATACATGCGTCAAGTGGGAAAGAGTGGCTATATACCACGGTGTCGTCTAAATATACCACCACAAATTTATCGAGGAAAGGGTGGAATAACTTATTCATTAGAGTAGAAAACATGGCGGGGGCGTTGGTCAAGCCGAAAGGAATGACTAAGAACTCAAAAGATCCATACCTCGTGACCCAAGTTGTTTTTGGCTCGTCCCGTTCGTCAATACGAACTTGATAATACCCCGATCGCATGTCAAGTTTAGTGAAGTAGCGTGCTTTCCCTAGTTGATCGAACAAATCGGCTATATGGGGAATTGGGTATTTGTTCTTCATTGTTACCTTATTTAATGCTCGGTAATCAATGCACATACGTAGGGATCCATCTTTCTTTCTTTGAAATAGTACCAAATCAACAAAAGGGGCTTTTGAGGGGCGGATATAACCACCATCAAGTAGTTCTTTGAGTTGCTTCCATAAATCTTCAAGTTTGGGTGGCTCCATTTGATAACGGGCCCTGGATGGGGGCTTGGAACCTGGTTCCAATTCTATTTCATGATCTACTTCTCTTCTTGGTAGAAGCTTCTTTGGCAACTCCTTGGGCATCACATCTTGGAACTCTTTGTGGACTTGCTCAATCTCTATAGGGACTTCCTTTGTTGATGACAGTCTCTCCGACTCTTTCCTTATCACCGCTAAGTAACATGGCTCCTGTTTGTTGAATCCCTTCTTGAATTGCATGGCGAAGAGAGTCTTGGTGGTATTGTTTGTGCCTCGTTCCGTTTAAACTATGCCAGTGTGGACGCCATCAAGAATACATAAATAATTAGCAAAAGGAATTGGGAAAGCACACACCGTATCAAAGAACTCCAGCCCGAGTACAAATTGAAAGTCATCCATCAGTACAACGGACATGTTGATGACTCCCTCCCATTCTCCATTCTTTGCTTCGACCTCATGTGCAACACCTGCTACAGGTTTGGAGGCGGAATTCACAGCTTTGATGGAGCCACCCCCTTTTACATAGTTGATCCCTAATCGTTGCGCCTCATCCACGGAGATATAGGTATGAGTCGCCCCACTATCAACAAGGGCCCTTGCATGAGTGCCTTGGATGATTGCTTCCACAAAAGGAAGTCCCTTCTTCTTCGACTTTGGCACCTCGGTCTTTGCTTTGATTGCATTGATAATCCTCGATGACCCTACACATGCTTCCTCTTCTCCTTCCTCGCTTTGGATCATTGCTTGAAATTTGGCATGCTTTGGGCAATTTCGGAGGGCATGCGGTCCACCGCATAGAAAACAACCATCAACCTTGTTGGTAGGGCGTGCATCTCTTCCGTTATGGAATGAGGTCCTCCGAGTATTGTCGACCCTTTGGGCATCAGATCTTGGGACTTCATTCCTAGATTGCATCGATCTATCTCCCCCATTCTTCTCAAAGTTCTCCCTTCGAGGGTCTTGTGATTTCGAAGGTTCCCTTTAGCTAAAATCGAACAATTCTTCGGCTTCCACGATTTTAATTGCGAGGTATTTTACTCCTCGTCTCTTCAACTCTGTCTTGGCCCACCCTTTTATCCCATCAAAGAATTAGACAAAAGCATCATCATCCGAGAGATCGAGAATCTCAAGCTAGAGGGTGGTGAATTCTTTCATGTACTCATGAATAGCCCCCGTTTGTTGAAGTTTCCAAAGGCGAATCTTGGCTTGCATCATTGCATTCTCCGGGTAGAATTGTTTCTTGAGTTCATAAATAAAGTCATCCCAAGTGTTCATGACACACGTACCTCGTTCGATATCAGCATGCACCATAGTGTTGTAGTATCCTTCAAATACCTTGTAGCAGTCTTGATCTTCATATCATCATCCGTTATGTTTACTCCTTCGAAATATTGCTCTATTTCCCACAGAAAGTCAACAACCACCCTTGCTTCTCTCCTTCCCACGAACAATGAGGGATTTGGAACTTCAACTTTTTGAGCGTAGATGTTGGTACCTCCTACTCCACCAACTACCACCCGCTTGCAAAAGGCCCAATACGTATGGACATCCTCTACACATTGAGTCAAGATAGAGAGCTCACCTTGAACTTGTTCACATAATTTAGCCACCTATCCTAGGAGCATCTCTTGTAAGCCACACATCTCCATACGTAAGTCCCCTCCATGTTTGTTGATCGTTCCTTTCACATTGTCTTGCATTACATCATTATACAATGCCATCACCCCCACTTGTTGATGTGTATCTTTAACTTGATCACACAACATCTCTAAGGAAGTCTCCACTTCGGAAATTCTCTTATCTAAGGATCCCCACATTTCCTTGGACTTACCACGTCCCTTGCTTGCACTCTGAGGAATCTCCTTTCGTCCTCGATTATCTTCATTCACCACGATACTAGCATCTCCAGCAACATTCCTCTCCATTTCATTCAACATACCTTCCTTGAATTGCTTTGCTTTGATACCACTTGTCACAGACTTGAATCTTCAAGCTCACCGTGCGGCACTTAGTTCTCAAACTAAGTCAGCCTATCTCGAAACTTCAACACAAGAACAAGGAAAGAAGGAAATAACTCAACACAAGAAAGTTCTTTATTACTTAAGAGAACTCAAATCAATTACAAGGTGAGGAGAAATGAAGTGGGAGAGCCCTATTTATACAAGAGGCAACAACTACTAGGAAATAAGGGACATCTTCTAAAATGTTTCTAGAAGATGTCTCTTCATGAGCCTTCCATGGAGCTTCTAGATATCTTCTAGAATATTTCTAGAAAGGACTCTTCTAGAGAAAAAAACAATTAGAGAAAATATCTAAATAAGTCGGGTCGTTACATTAAGCTTCAATCAAATTACGAAACTTGACATAAGTCTGAAGATCTGAGAGATGTACTTTCCTGACCAATATAGCCATAAAAACAATTATGCTTTGGATATTCTTAAAGTAGCTGGATATATTATGGAAATCTTAAGAAAAATAAAAACCTAGATCCGGTTGGGAAGAAAAGTCTTGGGTCGAGAACATTTCATTAAGATCACTCAAAAAAGAAAAATGATATTTCAAACGTGAAAGGTATAAACGATAAACGTTTTAAATGTCATTTCTTTGGTGAAAATATCTACAACATTTAATTGTTCACCATCAATTCAGAAATGGGTTTCGAATTTTAGGGTCTCACTCAAAATCATGTTAATAACCATTTCTAGTTCATAAACACAGATGTTGTGTAACCACAAACCTCAGTGGTAATTGCTGAGAGTCTCAAGGGTTATGTTTAAGAATGCGAAATTGATGCAGAGTGTTTATATTGGTTCCAAGGAAGAAAGTCAACCTATGATATATATGAATGACAAAGCAGTAAACTCTTAACTAAATGTGAAAAACTAACTTTGCTCGATGACTTATGTGATTTATTAGCTTGATTGGGAAGAAACGATCGGAATGAAAGTTTCATTCAAGCTTCGAACATAGAGTCTCACAGGTTTGGGACAACATGCAAGAGTATCCTTCTAGGGACACTTAGCTAATACATAAATTAAGAATTATACCTGCCCTATCGTTCTGAATTGAAGTGTTGAAGTGTAAGTACCTGAAAAACGAATGATAACTTTGTCAAAAGTAAACTGTTTTTGGTATATTTGATTTTCTGAAAAAGATAAAATAAAAATTATTTTGTGATTTTCGGTTTTCTAAAAACAAATGAAAAACAGAAAAAAAGGAAAATATTTTTGACATTTTTGGATATCTAAAAAAAACAAAACAAAAATAAATGTAAATATTAAAGATAAATAAATTTAGAAACACTGGTGAACAGTAACCTCCGAACAATTCCGAAGCTCGGAATCAATCGGAGGACACTTAATGTACAAAGGATACAAAAGATTTCCGAAACCCCAATGAACAGTGGATTCTGAACAATTTTGAAACTCGGAGCCATTCGGAACATGGACAGTAAATTTCGATTACGAAGGGGATTTCAGAACTAAGTCCGCTTCAATCATGCCTAGCTCTTGTAAAAATCCGATTAAATGTTGTTTCAGGTAGAGCTTTTTTAAAGATGTCTGCCAACTGATTTGAGGATCTAACAAAATGGAATTCTATATTGCCATCCTCAACATGATCCTTTATGAAGTGATAACCTAGTGCTATATGTTTCATCTTTGAGTGTTGTAATGGATTATGGAAGATTCTGATTGCACTTTCTAAATAACAGTATAGTGGAATCCTTTTCATATTGATTCCATAATCCCTAACATGATTCTGAATCCACACTACTTAGAAAGTGCATGATGCAATCGCGATGTATTCAGCTTCTATAGTAGATAATGAGAAACAAGTCTGCTTCTGGGATTCCCAACATAAAAGTTTCCCATCCAGAAACTGACAACACCGGAAGTGTTTTTTCGATCAAGTCAACATACACCAAGATTAGCATCGAAATATTCTTGCACAAAGATCTGAATTTAGAAGGATACCAAATTCCAAGAGAGGTTGATCTTTAGTGGTATTGGAATATGTTCTTCATAGCTACAATATGAGGTTCACAGGGTTCACCTGAAGCCTAGCACAATAACATATAGGAAACATAATATCAGGACGACTCGACCTTAGATACATTAAACATACAATCATCTGGCGATATAGAGTGATATCAACTGTTGGATTGTTCAAGGATGGAGTGAGTTTCGTTCCGAATGCCATAGGAACCTTGACCTTTGAATCACCCACCATACCAAATTTCGCTAGCAAAGTCTTATTGTAGGCTTCTTGGTTGATATATATTCCCTCTGAACTCTATCTAATGTTTAAACCAAGGAAAAAGTTAATATGACACATTGAACTCATTTCAAATTTAGTTTCGATCAGTTTTCAAAATTCAACTGTTAATTTAGGATTTTTGGATACGAAAATGATGTCATCAACGTAAATTTTAACAATCAACAAATGGTCACCGTCTTTCTTGCAAAAGAAGTTTGGGTCACCCGAACCTTGTTTTAATTTTAATTGTTTCAGAAAACGAGTAAAGGTTTCATACCATGCTCGAGGGGCTTGTTTCAGGCCATCAACAACCTTATCCAATATATAACAATGATTTCGTTATTTTTCGTTAACGAAACCATGTGGTTGTTCCACGTAGACTGTTTCCTCAAGTTCATCATTCAAAAACATGCACTTCACATCTATTTGATAGAATTCTAAACTTTTGTGAGCCACATATGCAGGAAAGATCCAAAAAGATTCAAGTCTTGCAACCGGTGCGAACGTCTCTTCTTAGTCTGTTCCTTCCTCTTGGCAATATCCTTTCACCACCAATCGTACTTTGTTGCAAATAACGTTTCCTTCCTTATCCAATTTATTCTAAAACACCTATTTCATTCCGACAAATGAAGCATCCTTCGGAGTGGGAACTAATCTTCGTACTTTGTTTTTCTCGAATTCATTGATTTCTTCCTGCATAACTTGAACCCAATCTTCAATATCGAGATCTATTTTTCACAACTTTAGGCTTAATGTTGGAAATGAACGAATTAAACATGAAAAATTCCATTTTTGAAAATAATGCGTTTGTTTCGCTTTTGTCGTGCTCGAGTAAGGAATCCTTAAGATGATTCTCCTATCACTTGATATTGTGGATGATCTTTGGTCCACTTAGTCATCAGAGGATAATACGAATCAAGAGTTGGAACAATTTTAGCATAAACTTTTTCGAATTCTGATTCTATGTCGGAGTTATTACTTTCATTCTCCCCCTGGAAGTTTGCATGTGACTCTACATTCTGGAATCATATCCTCCCCCTGGAATGTATCATCGGATTTGGAGTATGAAGTGGAGCCCTCCACCTGGAACGGATTATCAGTAGGTTGTGGAGGATTTGGGAATTCAGAAGCATTCGGAATTGGTTTTTCATGGGAACTATCGATGTTTTCAGCAGCTTCATCAACGATCTTCTTGAATTCATCTTGTTTGTTATCCTTGGCGTTCGATTCCGGGGAAATGGATTTTTCAGGCACAACAAAAAAATTTAAAAATTCCTCATATAAATTCATGAGAGGAATTGTCGTTTAATTTTTTGATGGAATGATTTCCCCAGACTGATAGTCTTCTTTTTGATATCTCTTCATGTAGTTCTCATCGAAGGTGACATAGTAGGTCTCTAAAATTTTTCTTGACTTATTGTTCAGAACCCTATATGCCTTTGAAGTTAGAGAATAACCCATAAAGATTCCTTCGTCTGCCTTGACATCGAACTTGTTCCTATTTTCTTTAGAGTTGAATATAATGCACCTGGATCCAAACACATGGAAGAGTTTGACATTAGGTTTCTGATTGTTAAGAATTTCGTAAGGTGTAATCAGAAATCGTTTGTTGATAAGCGAGTGGTTCTGAGTGAAACAAGCGGTTTCTATAGCGTTATCCTAGAAGTAGAGAGGAAGATTTGCAAATGATTACATCGTCGATGCAGCTTCGCAAAGAGAACGGTTTCGTCATTCAACTAAACTGTTCTGCTGCGGAGTGTAAGGAGCAAAGAAGTTGTGAATTAGAAACATTGTCACTGCGAATTTTCCGAATCGGCTTTCGTAATTGAAGCTCCACTTTCTTGATGAAATCTATCAGCTTTGGAGTTGCATCTAATTTTGGTCTAAGAAAGAACACCCAAGTAAATCTAGAAAAATCATTAACAACAACCAAAATATACTTATTACCACCAATACTTTCGATAGCAGATGGACCACAAAGATCAATGTGCAATAGTTCCACTGGTTCAACAATTTCTGTATTGATGATGGTTCAGTGACTCTTCCTACTTTGCTTTCCGAGTTCACAAGCAGCACATAGATGTTCCTTATCAAATTTTAGAAAAGGTAGACCCAAAACAAGATCACCGAGTATGAGGTTGTTTATATCCTTCAAGTTCACATAAGAGAACCTTTAGTGCCATAGCCAACTATCACCCGTAGATGCTTTCGTAACTAGGCAAATGGAAGGATTTCCTTTGATTGGATTCAAACTCAAAGGATACATTTCTCCCTTCCTTTTGGATTTTAGAAGATCCACCTTAGATTTCTTTTCGATTATCTCTGAACCTTCATCATCAACTGATACCTTCAAACTAGTACCTATAACCAGTTGCAAAACCCTAATCAGATTGTGTTGCACGCCTTCCATATATGCTACCTTCCGAATAGGGAATTCGTCATTAGTGATCATTCTGTAGCCTTTTATCTCTCGAGTGGCGTTATTTCCAAACTTCACTCTACCACCATCTTTTAATGATCTAAACTCCGGCAATTCATCTCTTCTCCCAGTCATGTGATAAGAACAACTTCTGTCGATAAACCATTCTAAATCGTACTGTTCGAAATCCGTAACCTGCAAAAAATTAGAGAGATTTAAGAACCCAAACTGTAGCATCCCGTTATTTTCAGTATAATAAAAGTCAACTTATATCTTATTCTATCTTAAATGGGTAATATTAATGTTTTATAAGTGTTTACACCTTGTATTCAAAGTGTTATATGTTCAAGAAGGGAATTAGTTAGAACCGAGAAATCTCGCATCTTTTCTTCTTTCTTCCCTTCGGACCACACACTTCGGGCCGCAAAAGGTTCACAACCGTGAACCCTCGCAGCTGTGATCAACTTCGGGCCGTAAACTACTAGTCGACCTCGGACCATGAACCCTAGCAAACCGCCTTTGGGCCGTGAACCTTCGGACGGTGAACCTCAGACTATATATATGCGAGACGCTCATTTTTCTCTCATTTTTCACACTTCAACCGCAAACACTCTCATTCTCTCTCAAGTAGAAAGGGTCGAAAACATCCTCTCTCCTCAAGAACATCAAGTATTCTTCATCTTTATCAAACAATCACCTTCCAATATTCATATTATTGGTCCAAAACCACCTGAATCTTCAAGTGTTCTTCAATTTACCAAGAGCACCAAATGAAAACCCAAGAACATCATCACTATTTGGGCTGTGAACTCAAGTACATCAAGTGTTCTTGGGCCATGAACTCTTCATCTGGCTGTGAACTCTTTGCAGCCTCCATCTTAGCATCTAACTCTCCTATTTTTAAGTTATACTTACAAATTAGACCAATTTCCAAATTAGCTGCATATATATACTATACAAATTGCTATATCAGATTTGTTTTACTACGGGATTTCACTCGTGGAAATAACATTCAAAATAAGTCTTCAGTCAAATCACTCACGAAAGGTGAGTTCATACCCCTACATTTTCATGATTTTAACTATTATAGGCGGGGTGGGGGGATACAAGTGAAACACAATGGAAATTGTGTTAATATCTCAAAAGATTTTTAAATGTTTTATTATATTTTAAATTGTTAAAATTACATATTTATGTCTGTGTAAATTATATAATTTGGATTCTGAAGATTTAGAATATGTAATTTTCCCCATTTCCTATTCCTTGTTTTGTTGTGGGCTTGGGGTAAAGTTATTTAATCGAAGATCTAATTAATCACAATTATATAAATATTACATTTATATAAATATAAAATGGTTTTCAAACTGTTTAATACTACGTGAGTACAAACAAAATTTTTTCATGAAATAACAGTATTACAGAAAAACAAACAGCTAAACTATAATAGGTATAGTTTAGAGGACTCATTCATTATTTTCAAGTTTCAGAGTACATAATAGGAACATAAACATGGTACATAACAGAAAGCAAACAGAGGACATGATGGAAAACAAGCAGATAACATTATCAGAAAACAAACATAATACTTTACTGAGAAAACAAACTTATAAAGCATATTCCATACAGTTTATGAAACTTACTTACAGTGTATTTATTACCAGTAACCTTTCAATGTTCTACACATAATCATCAATATAGCGTTTGTGAGACTACCTTCACGTACTTCTCCAAGTACCAACAATGTCCTGAAATTATAACCAAAGTCTCCTGGAGGGAGAGCGCGACACTTGTATATAGATCTATATGGGACTGACAATCCCACAACTGAACTGCCAGCTACAGTTAGGCAGGCATGCTTGGGGTGAAAAATGTCTTGCATATTACGACGCCTGCAGAACGTCATGTTCAGACCATCTTAGGTCATCTAGTATGGTTATAATAACTCACAATTTGGTATTGAACAAAATGATTATTGTATGAATAAGCAACACTTCACATAGTTTTATTTAACTACAAACTATAATACAATATCTTACAATAATAAACATGGAATACTATTTCAATTCAGAGAAAACATATTTTTAATGGTTTTATGAGAACTAAACTACATTTTACAAGTTGTTGTTACAATAAATAATTATACAATTTGCTTACAGTATAACATAGCAAAAAATATAGTATTTTCTGGGAGAAACACGTTCACTTTATCAATACACAAGAAAACAGATTTCAGTTATAAACATAGTTATGAACTCACCAACTTAATTATTGACACCTTTTCAAAATCTACTTGTATTCTCAGGGAAACAGTAGTAGAGGTACAACCACAGCTTTTGAGAAGATGGATATCTATAAACTCATGTCTTTTAAACTTGTACTTTTGAGTTGATATAAACTACGTTTTGAACACAATTGTAAAACTTATAACTTTTTAAATACAATGGTTGTTGTACTTTTATTACTATTATGAATTGTTGTGATGCTACATATGAAGTCCTCCACCCCCAGACGTTTCCGCCGTTCTGGTTTGGGGGTGTGACACAAACCATCTTGGGTCCTTGTGAGGATTTCTTTTGAACAAAAATATCATTGTGTTATCAACACAAAAAGATTTTCTTTTCAAAACAAGATTCTTCCCTTTTTCAATTTTAAAAACATCCACTCTATGATCACAAAGATTAATTTCAACAAAATTGAATTTTTGTTGAATATATTCTTTGATTTTTGGTGTCATTCTTTTGAAAAAAGCCTTTTCTTCATTTTTCAAATTTTCTTCGCATTCCTTGAGAATTGTCTCTGGTTCCGAAACAATTTATTTTTACCCTAACATCTTTTGACTTGATGTCAGGTTTTGAAGAGTGAGACTGAGGAGAAAAAATTGTTTTTGGCTTTTCAATTGGTTTTGAAACCTGTGATTTTGGAGCAAAATTTGATTTAGGTTTCGAATTTTTAGAAGAATCAACTTTTTGATTAGTAGCTTATACTGAATTGATAGAAATTTGATTTGAATTCTTATTTTTCCAAAAACGCTTTTTTTCTTGCAAATTCTTCCTATATTTTGAAGTCACCTGTCTTTTCTTAGCCATAAGTTCTTCAGCAGACTTATGAATGTTAGTTTTTGGTTTTTCTATTCTGAGTGGCTTTTCATGTTGTTCGGATGAGGCTTCACTGGAAACGTCTTTTGTGCCACTTAGTCCATCCTGATCGTAAAGAAGATTAACACGATTCAATGGTTCTGAAACATATTTCCCTTTTGGTTTCCATGATATCATTTGTGAAATACCTTTTGTTTCATCGCCATTATCGATTTCTTGGACCAGAAGAATTCATCGAATCCATTTGCACTGTCATCAACAACCAGGGACGTTAACTCAGTTGTATCATTTTTCCATTCTTGTCTTAACAAAAACTTGATTCGGAACATTTTGGACTTTCGGAAAAAAAGAGTTGCTTTTTCTTTCAAAACATTTGAACCTTTGTCTTGAACAATTCAAATGAATTCAATTGAGTTTTTAGAAATAAAATTTCTCTTAGGTTCATTAGCATTTTGCACAAAAACAGAAGAATCAATTTCATCCTCTACAAAAATTTTACTCATATCACTTTCATCGAATTCAGAAACATTTTCGGAATTAAAAGTATTTTCTGAATTTAGTTTCTTGCATATTGAGTTATATTTTTGCATAGTACTTAATATGATTTGTTCTTTATCTTTTTCATTGAACATTTTTTTCAACATGTTTTTGTGGTCTTTGGACTGTATGTATTCCTCGATTTTCTCAAGTCCAACCCTATATGAGTCAGAAATGTCATCTGATGAAACAATAGATTCTCATTTATAATAGTCAACATCAATTTCATCCTCTTTCAATTCAAGAAAGGTTAAAATCATTTTATGGAAACCTTTTCCCTATTTCACAATCCAAATCCAATTGAATAATATTGAAATATAAACTCTTAGCAATTAAACAAAAAATGTTCCTTTGTTTCAAAAGTGCACAACTATCTCTTAAGATAAATGACATCATAAATAACATGACTTAGTAAGCTCTAATTTCAAGGACTCTATTCTTAATCTTCTCTCTTCACTTTTAAATGTTACCATGTTAAGTTGATGAGTCAGATTAGAATTATTGAGACGAGTTCGTTTTAAATTATCACTGATGTTAGAAATAGTGTATTTTCAATCGCCTAGTTTAGAGTCATAACATGAGACAGGAATGTTAAGAGATTTGAGTATACAGTGTACCTTATCGACCACCTTCTCGCATTCTTTCACTATCTCCGAAATAGTCTTTGCAACAAACCGGCTTTTAGATTCTCGACCACCATTAGTACTATACCTTCTTTGTTCCGAAACTCTGTTCTGAACCATTAAGCACTTGCCTTCGTATCCATGCACTTCTGAATTTGCCACAAAACACCCGCCATGTGTGGGTTTGCTGACCTCGTCATCTTCCAAATCTTTAGACCAAACCTCAACTCGTCCTTCATCATCACTACCTTCTTGAACAATCAACGCCGACTTCACATTTGACAAATTCTCTGTCCGAAGCTCCTTTATCTTCTGTAAATAATAGGCTTTGTTCTTTTCATATTCACTTTTCTCATTTTGCTTCCTCAACATACACTCTTTCATAAAGTTATTCTTGACATGACAGTAATTACAATCATTACCTGAATCACCCAACAACTTCTTTTCTTTTTCTCCTCGTTGTTCCCAGAGTTCTTGAAAAACGCATTCCTAGGCTTCTCTGAACCTGAATTACCTTGCCTGAACTTATTTTTGTAACGAGAAATTTTTTTTATAGAACTTCTTGGGATTATACACCAAAAGAGCCTTTTCTTCTTTTGAGATTTCACATTTCAAAAGGTCTGATTCAGAATCTTCTCCAGCAGTTGTTGAAACAAAAAGTGACCCTCTTCAGCTATAACGAACCACAAACTTCTACACTTGGTGATACCGCAGAGAAGCTACTGTCGGAGACCCTTTTGTGAACATTGAAGAAGCGCAAAGTTGAAAAGATGAACCGCAGAGTGAATATTTGCATGAAGATAGTTTTCTTTACATTACTGACATTTCTTGTTTACATTGTCACATCCGGTGAACCATTCATGGCCACCGTAGTCAGTTACTTAAGATTATTTTACTATTTCAATTTAACTTTCAGGATACTGTAAATAGAGTATCCCTCTTCATGTACTCTTACCACTTCCAGAACTCCTATTGAAATACAAGATCGTTCATCTCTATCTCTATTATCTTAACTGATAAATCAAGTCCCTCTTCACTTTAGTTAATCGCACTGACTAAGTTGTGTTTGCATGCAAACCTCGTTATGAATGAACTTGGTGTCTACTTGATATAACTTTTTTCTATTTATTTCCTTTATATTTCCACAATCTAACTCTTCTAACTTAATATTGTTGAGCTAACAAGATCCTTCGAGTTAACTTATTATTCCGCATCATATTATCTTGTGACTAACGTCTCTTCAAGTTTTTCTCTCAATAATTGGTATCAGAGCCAAAGTGGTTGTTTTTTAAACGAAACTCTGATTTAAGAAAGCTTTCTATACCACTGAAGCTCATTCTTAAAATAAAAAACAAGGAAATATGGCACATGCTTATTCATTGAATATTTCCAGCAATCTTGGAGGCTCAAATAGAGCTCCAATACTTGTTGCAAGTGAATACCATCATTGGTATCAAAGAATGGAAAGGTATCTTAAGAGGCTTGCTAGAGATGTATGGAGGTCTTTGGCAGCCAGAAACCAACCAACAAATGACGATCTTGAAAAAATTGAGAAAGACACCACATCCTTTCATGAAATCTCATGTGGTGTTGCTCAAGATAACTTCGACATCATCACCAACTGCAAATCTGCCAAGGAGAACTGGGATGTGCTCAATAATATTTACAAGGGGTCAGAACAAGCTCAGGACAAAAAGCTCACCACTACTCTCAATGAGTTCAAAAATTTAAAACTCTTCCTGGTGAAAGTCTTGACGATTCATTCAAAAGCTTCAACCTCATCATCACGTAGCTATCAAATGCTGGTACAGTCCGCACTAATCACAAAACAAACCTGGAATTCATGAATTTTTTGGGTAGACATTGGGCTCTTGATAAGATGATAGTCCAAGGAGACAGAAAGATCCATATTCTCTCACTGTTCAAGCTATACAGTGAACTTCAAGCCTAAGAATCAGAGCTGGTAAAGGATTGTCTAGATCTGGTGCACTACTTGCTTTAATGGGTCAAACTCAACAGTTCAAAACTCCTCATTACCCATATCCCACAAAATTATCATACCAACACTCATGTGACATCTCAACACATTCATATGAAGCTGATGCAGAACTTCCTGACAAAGAAGAGTTTCAAAATGCCATTTCCTTGGTCAGCCAATAGGTCAATAGACACCCACCACCATCCTTTCATAAAAACCAACAGTTCATCAAACCACCTTTCAATTGCAATTTCAACTCGCAGAATAACCATCGCAGATATCCCAGAAATCATCATCATCCTTCACAGCCGCAAAATCCTCATTCAAAAGATATACCGTATACTAACAAACCTTCATACTCCGGTACCACTACCGACGACAAAGATGGAGTCATTGTTTGCCACAAGTGTCACAAGGAAAACCACTTTTCCAAATACTACAAAGAAAACGTGGTAAAGGACAAGGCATTCTACCTCAGAATGGCTCAAGAAATGGAGGAAAAAGAAAAAGCAAGAGCTTATGTTGCTCAAGTGAGAAGGGATCATCAAGTTTGGTCTTCGGGTGAGGAAGATGAAGCGATTGACAACAACAAGAAGAAAGGGAAAATATGCATCGTGGCAACTAGTGAGGAAGACAGATCAACAAACCTACAGAGGAACTACTGCTACATGTCAAACGATGGAAGTCGCAGCATCGTCGAGCAGGTAAAAATCAGATATCAGTAAGCAAATTTCTCATTTATTAATTTATTTATATGTAAATGAGGATCTATCCATGATATGCCTAACAAAAAATGTGGGGGTTACACTTATCGCCTACTTAGGTGTTGGGATATTTTGTGTTGTGTCAATTATGTTTTGTGCTAGTATAGTCCGTTTTGTCATGGGTTGGGCCTGTCCACCTGGTTATTAATAATTTTAGGGTTAGACTATATATATTGCATGCATGCACCGTATTAGGGTATTGATTGAATTGATTGTTTTTACCCTACTTTGCCTTTACAGTAGAAGTTCTTTATTGAGCTCATCTAAGGCATTGGTTTTTAATCATTCGACACATCTTTCATCTTTGCATTCATTGATTGATTTACTTTTCTGTTTAGAATATATCGATCAACTCATATTTATTGTAAAAATTGGTATCAGAGCAGGAAATTGTGTAAACCATACGCAATTCTTCTATCGAGTGTTTGAGGGTTTCCGCTTTTATTGGATACGTCCTAGTTGTCTTCATCATTTTTCATCGATTGTTGACGTGGGATCTTGATCCTTATTTTGCCCTAATCTCGATCAAATTCTTACACATCTACTTCTTTACAGGTTTTTAGTTATTCAACGTCATGCTGTAGAGTCGAAATATCTTGTAATATGTCAAAATCTCTGTAACTGCCTTTTTCGTATGTTAGTATTTTTTGTACTTTCAGCCTCCTATAAATAGGAGCTGAACATTGAGTTGTAAGTAGAGTTTTCCCATTTTCTACTTTGTTTTGTACTTGTGTTCATTGGAAGTAATGAGAGCTTAAACCAGACCTTATTTACTTCTCGTGTTCATCTTTACTCTGATTTTAATTCTCTTACTCAATTAATTCAACAACAATTGGTATCAGAGCAGGAATCATATTGCAAGGATCTAATTTTCAATTGAGTCTCCAGTTTTTGAGTCGCGAGTTTGTCTCAAAAGTTTCCGCACTGTTTGATTCTAAAAATCATCTCTGATCTACAGTTTTGATTTGATTCTGCGTTTGAATTGTGTAATCGAGTAATCATTTTTGAGTTTCTGATCAATTCAGTCATTCAAATTCAAGTTTATACAAGTTGTTCTGAAAAATCTCATCCGTACGTTAATGGCGAACTTCAACATGAGCACGATGACTTCATTTTCTCATGTATTAGGATCTTCTACGAAGATTCCTATGTTGATTCTGGAGTATTATGATCAGTGGGCTGATCGAATGGAGGATTAGTTGAACGGATTGGACGAGGAAATCTGGAGCTGCATTACTGGAATTGCTCCACCTCCACCAAATGTTCAACAAATTGGATCATCTGGATCAGCACCTGTAGTTCTTGATCTATCCACCAGACTGAAGAACAACAAAAAGCGATGTTTAAGAGAACTTAGAGGTGCCTTGCCACCTGTAGTTTACAATTACATCTGTGGTTGTAAAACTGAAAAAGATATTTGGAATACTGTTAAGGAAAAGTATCATGGAGGCGAGAAAATGAAGATAAACTCTGTTAAGCAGTGTCTTGTGGAGCTGAAAGAGTTCAGACAAAAGGAGAGTGAAACGATTGAACTTTATTATGATCGTCTTAATGAACTGATCTATAGATGCAAACGTTATGGAATCATAAGGTCATAAATGGAGTTCAATCTCACTTTTGTAATGGGACTTCGTAAGGAGTGGAGAAGTGTCAGCATGATGGTGAATGTCACACCCCAAAATCGGAACGGCGGAAACGTGCAGGGGTGGAGGACGTCATGTACAGTATCACAACAAAGCATAGTACTAAATAAGCAACAACATCATCCATTGCATTAATAATATAATTTCATACAAGTGTGTTCTGTGAAGTTTATAAGACACCAAAAATGTAAATAAAAAATAAGAGATGAGTCTTGAACGAGCTCCATCTTCTCAAAACCTGCCATCGGTACCTGTCTACTGATGACCTGAGAATACAAGTTATTTTGAAAGAGTTTATCAGATTTAAAGATGGTGAGTTCATAAGAATTTTATTCTCATTGTTTGTATGAAAGTGTTTGTAAGTACTTGATGTATAAGTTTGTAAATGTTTGTAAATGTTTGTACCTCCTACGAAATCCTATATTTTCTACTAAACGTAGCCTTCTAACAAGGCATCAAATGAAATGTATGTTTATTTCTTGTAAGAGTGTATATTTTCCCAAGTGTGACTATCATTATCCAAAAATATAGTTTTACATTACTTTTTATGTGAAAAGATCACAATGTGAATGCAGTGGGGAAATAATAAAGTACTGTAGTGTTGTATTAAAGTAACTACTTCTGTACTTTCTACCTTAATCCGGCCGTTAATTAAGGTTAAATGTGAAATGGTTGCACCATACTATCGACTAATAACACGACGACGAAAGACGTCGGAAGAAATGACATTTGGCACCCATAGACTTGCAAGTCCCACTGTAGCTAACAGCAAGGTGTAGGATAGTCAATCCAGTATAGATCTATACGCAAACTCATGCTCTCCCTCCAAGAGATTCTAGATACAAATTGGGCCATGACAGGTGATGCCATGCCTCGAACGATGGTTCACATTTATGTTATTGTATACTTGTATATGTAATGTATGTACTAGCTGTATTGTATGTTCTCTCTGTCTAGAATGTATGTATGTTCTCTCTGTTTCTCATAATAGTATGTTCTCTTGTATAATGTATAGTATGTACTAGCTCTATTGTATGTTCTCTCTGTCTACTATGTATGTATGTTCTCTCTGTTTCTCATAATAGTATGTATTGACTCATGTATGAACTGACTCTTTGTATGTTTCATTGTTCTAGTAATAATATTAGTAACTTCCTAAACTATATCTATTATAGTTTACTAGTAATGTTTTTTGTATGAATGAACATGATTGTATACCTTTTCTACCCAAAGGTATTGAACTGAATGAAGGAACTTTTATATCTATATACATATACATAATATATAACTAAGATTCAAACGACCTTTGGACAAACAACCGATACCCTAAGTCCACAACCAAACAAGGAACAGGAAGTAAGGTGAGCTATTAGTCCTAAGTACTTTCAATCCTACTTATATAACTATATCTATATAGGTACACATTTGACAAAATATAAGTTTAAAAGAGTTTAATAAAAGTATTTAACATGTAAAAGAGTTTGTAAAATGATTTGAAATAGTTGGTTTGATAACACAGTTTGAAAAGTAAGAAAATCCATATGTTTGATAGTTATTAATCACATGTGATAGATATAGTAACTATAATGTTTCAACTTGTATCCCCCCCATAAAAGCATTTAAAATCATTTAAATGGTTGATTAGGGGGTATGAACTCACCTGTAGTGAGTGGTTTGGATGAACGGATGTTATAGGATGCTAAGTGTCAAGTGAAGACTTGAGCACACACACGGATCCTATTTAACATATAATGACACATATATGTATCTAATTAGTCATTTAACAACTAATTAAGCAAGTAAATACACCCTAGGACATGGATAACACTTTAATTCAAGTGCTACAAGTACCAGAGGGTTGCATCTAAGGGGATTATGGCCTCCCATTGGAGTTTATGGGCAACATGGATGTATCACATGAGTTTACGGCCAAGAGGTAAATCCCCATGAGTTTACGGCCGTAAACTCATGGTATTTTGTACAAAGTTGTGATATAAGGTCTTATAAGTTAAAATGAAGTGTTCTAATGTTGAAGTCTAAGCCTTAGAAAGGAATGGGAGCACAATTGCACCACTTACTAGTGTTTACGACCCAAGGTGATTGCCGTGGCCGTAAACACCATTCGTTCTTGGTTCTTTTGATGTTTAAGGTCCTATACTCTTCTTGGAAGCATTCTAGACTTGGTTCCAAGGCTTTGGAAGGGGTTAGGGCTCATCATCCCCCCGTTAGAGGGAATTTCGTCCCTAAATTAGAGTTTAAGCAAATAAGTAGTTACAAATAACTAAGTAAAAGATGAGGATATTTCAATTTCATTTTGATCCTCCCGCTCCCTAAGTGAATTCAGGTCCTCGCTTGGCGTTCCAACGAACCTTCACTATCGGGGCATGGGTTTGATTCGATTGCTTGACCTCTCGGTCCGTGATCTCTACAGGTTCTTCCACGAAGTTGAGGCTCTCGTTGAACTCGATCTCGTCGAGTGGGATTCACAAGAGTGTCGTCGGATAGGAACTTTTTCAAGTTCGAGATGTGGAAAGTAGAATGTACGTTACTAAGTTTGCGGGGTAGATTGAGTTTGTATGCTACAGGGTCGATTCTTGCGAGAATATCGAAAGGCCCTACGTATCTTGGATTGAGCTTTCCATGCTTTCCGAAGCGTATCAAGCCCTTCCAGGGTGAGACTTTCAAAAGAACTCGGTCTCCCACCTGGAATTCCAAAGGTTTCCTTCTGTTGTCTGCGTAGCTTTTCTGTCGGTCTCTAGAGGCTTTTAATCGTTCACGAATCTGAACGATGTTCTCTGTCGTTTCTCGAATGATCTCCGGACCTTTGGAGCAATTTCCACTGTATCTAACTCCAGATCGTGTGTTGTATAGTTGGCTTCGAGTGTCTTAAGCTGACGGGAGGTATAGGCAATGACCTTACCTCGTTGCATCAAAATGCAACCGAGCCCTGGATTTGGATGCATCGAAATATACCACAAAGTCTTCTATTCCTTCTGGGAGGGATTGTATCGATGTGGTGCATAAGGCTCGCTTCCGCGTTTATAACGCTTTCTCTTGCTCCTCTTCCCATTCAAGAGCCATGCCCTTCGGGGTCGAAGTCATATAAGGCTTTGCGAATCGAGAGAAGTTCTGAAAGAACCTACGATAGTAGCCTGTAAGACCTAGAAATTTACGAATTTTTGTAGGTGTCTTCGGATCTGACAGTTCCCAATGGCCTGGATTTTGGAAGTGTCTACATGAATTCCCTCTTCACTAACAACGCGACCCAGGAATTTGACTCTTCGAATCCAAAACTCGCATTTAAGAGAACTTCGCGTAGAGCTTCTCTGATCGTAATGTTTCTTAGATCTGACGTAGATGCTTACTATGCTCTTCCTTCCTACGAGAGTAGATAAGTATGTCATCTATGAAGAGAATGACAAACTGATCCTAAGTAAGGACGACATACCCTATTCATTAAGTCCATGAATACTGCGGCACATTGATCAATCCGAATGGCATCACTACTACCTCGCAGTATCCATAACGAGTTCGGAAGGTTGTTTTTGGAACATCCTCCCCTGGCACTCGTAATTGGTGATACCCGGATCTTAGATCTATCTTTGAAAAGCAATTCGCCCCTTGCAGTTGGTCGAACAAATCGTCTATGCGAGGCAGAGGGTAACAATTCTTGACGGTCAGCTTGTTGAGCTCCCTTTAGCCGATGCACATACGAAACGATCCGTCTTTCTTCTTGACGAACAAGACAGGAGCTCCCCAGGGTGAGAAGCTTGGTCTTATAAAGCCCTTGCTGAGCATTTCGTTAAGTTAACCAGACAGTTCTTGCATCTCTGCAGGTGCTAGACGATAGGGCGATTTGGCTACTGGGGTAGCCCCTGGAACTAAGTCGATTCTGAACTCGACTTGACGTTGTGGAGGTAATCCTGGGAGTTCTTTTGGAAAGATGTTGGAAAGATCTAAAAGAAATTATGATTACTCATAAATCAAGGAAAAAGGATAGGTACTTCTGTTCTATCTGAATCTCTTGTCTCGATCGGTGGGAAAGGCATTTGATTGGCTCCTAAGTTTATTCGCGTAGCAGTGCGATCACTCGTATTCTTGAGGAGTCTTCGTCCTGAAGTTCATTTTAGAAGTCATATTTGGTTCATCAGTCACAGCTTCGTGTATACGAGTCATATATAGTTAAGATTGAAAAGGCCGTCGAATAAATGATTCTTCTCTAAACTTACATCCAAACAAGGAAAAGAAGTTAAAGCGGAACCATCAATTCTAAACTTGTAGAACCTTGATTATATACCACCCTTGCGTATACATTCCTCAGCGATAGATTAACCGTATAGGTCTTCAGATGAAACTTGACGTACTGTACGAGTGGTATTCCGGGGAGGTTTCTTCGGGAAGGATACGAAACATAAGATACCCATTGCATGAGTATCTCGAAGTTCTGGAATGATCGCTTCGCTAGAAAGGCGACTACGGGGAAAAGTATTTTCGCACGAGACTGGCATTGTGAGGATCGAATGGACTCATGTTACATGATAATTTCGGACTACTCGGAATAAGAGGCGTTAGACTAGATCATAAAGGTGTTACCAAACATAATGGTGCAACTGGGCAGAGTTTCAGTACTTTAGTTTTATCTTACAAGACTGTTGTTGTGAACAAGGTATACTACAAAATCAAGTACACGCAGCACGAGAGTCCCTTGACTGACGGGATCTCGCAAAAGATATGACTTGAGTTGCACTAGTTTTTAATAGTTTATAAGTCTATTATAACGAAACGCCCTAGAATTTCAACGTGGGTCCGGAGTAGTCTCTCCTTCAGTAGTGATCCTTAGTATCTTCCCGTCTGCGCCAGAGTTCTTTGTTATTGGACAATCCTTCTTAAGATGTCCTATCTCACCGCATAAATGGCAAATCTGGCTTGCACCAGCATCGGTGGTGGAAGTGAAGTGTCGGGTCGGAGTTATGTGGACGCGAGCGCTTTCGTTGTTCCTCTCTTTTGGACAATTCCTTTTATAGTGTCCGGTTTCACCACAACCATAGCAAGCCGGGCTGACCCCGATGCTAGTGGCTTGGAAGACGGTTCGTGTCGGCGCCCTACAGACACGAGTAGTGTGCCCCATTCCATTGCAATTCATGCATTGCGAATCACGGCAAACTCCGTTATGATGAAAACTACACTTTTTACACTTCGGGAGTGTTCCCTCATATGGTCTAAACGGTGTTGAAGTGGCAGGGGTCGCCACGTGTTGCTGTTGCGTGACAAATTTTTGAGATCGTTTGCGCTCCTTTTGGGCTTGACGCCTTCGTTTCTTACCCTCAGATTTGTGGCTTTGGGTGTTGGTAACAGTTATCCTTTGTTGATTTCCTTGATGGTTACAACCATTTGAACTGTCTGTTGGAGATAGTGTCTAAGTCCATAACTATATTTGGTATGTACTTGACCCGACCCGGCATGGTCCATTTGGGTTGCACTTCAGCCGAACAATTTACGGATAATCTTTTGAGAATAGTATAAGTTATGATTTATTAATATATTATAACTTCTAATATATTAATATAAAATCATATTATTTAATTAGTGTTGATCTATAATTAATTTAGAATTAATTTAGAGATTAAAAAGTATGACTAATTAAATATGGGTTCTAGTATTTATATAGTGTGGGCTAATGTTTATTCGGAATGGGCTAGGCTTGCATGGAAAGTCCATGGATACTCCATGGAGCTTTAACCCATGGATCTCATGGAAATGAAAAGACATGGGTATTAGGGTTTACATGGATGTAACCCTAATCCACCACACTATATAAAGGAGGTTTTGGTTCTTGAAATTGTACTACTTGATGTGTGTAAACTAAGAGGGCCGATTTCAAGAAGTTTGTGACTATTCTCTCAAGTTTCCAAGTTTGTGGTGATTTGTGACTTCCATTTGAGGCATCCACATTATTGGTGCTAGGCTCTCAAACTCCAAGCAATCAACTACTACTACAAGGTAAGTAATTCTACTAGTTTTATTTGGTTCAAGTACCCCATGCCATGCTAGTTAGGATAAGAACCTTGGAAAAATAATTATTTGCATGTATCTTAGTCAAACATAGATCCAAGGTTTCAAGGGTTTCATGTACACCATAGGAGTGTTAGAATGCTGAAAACCCATCAGTGGTATCAACGCCAGGTTTGTTTATTTGATACTTGATGCAAAAAAAAAAAAAAAAAAAAAAACTTGAAATTCGAAGTTTTGTTCAAAAGCTCGTAACAAAATTTCAAGTTTTGTATATGTACTTACAATTCTTGAAATTTTTGATATGAACATTCATAAACATATGAGTTTAGAAGATCATAGAAATTATGTGCTAATAATTGATTAGATTAATTCTTGATCTTTATGTGTTTTAATGGAGTCCATAACTAGTTCTTAAGTTATGGATAACCAAAAGTCACATTTATCAATAACCATTAAAAGAACAAATAGGTTACAAAAAATGAAGAGTCTTCATTTTTAATAACCATTAACTCATAAGTTATGAGAAATGAAAAGTTTTGAAAGTTTACAAAACTTGGCCTCAAGTTTTGGAACATGTAAAGTCATATTAAAAACTTTAGTTCCAACCCCTAGAATTTTAAAAGTTAAAATTCAACCCTTATACTTTATAATATTATAAGTTTAAGGATATTTATATATGTATAAGATCAAGTCGTCTTACCGCTAGTACGCCTCATTCACGAAGCCGGTCTATAAGGGGGGTATAAGGTTGTTACCTATAAAATGGCAACTTAATGGGTGTCCACTCTCACCCACCGCTTCCTTGATCGGTGGAGGGTCGTTAGCCGAACGGGTAGGACAAGGACTTATAAATTCTCATTAAAAGTATAATGATAATACTAAAGTAACTAAACTTTATTGAATTCCCAATCTTAGTTATTTTAGGAAAATGTGAATAAGGTGCTAATCCATGAAATTACACTTTACACTTTGTTTAAGTCGTTAGTGGAGCGTGTGTGGTTAACCGGCACACTAACTTGAACTTAACAAGGTAGGTAAAGGGTGACTTAATGTTTATCATAGTATCGATGGAGCGTGTGTGCTTAACCGGCATATCGATTGAGGGGTAATACATTAAGGGTACCAAGTAATTTGCATGGTTACTTCACACCTTGTTTTGCGATCCTCGGCATCCCAGTCACAAAACTTGAAGGGCACACTCGAGATTGAAACATGCCATTGAAGAAAGTTCAATGAATCTCAAAGAATCTAGGAGTTTCTAAACCAATTAAAACCTAATTAAATATTTCGTTTTTCATGGTGGAAATTGGTGAGTCGTCATTCACCTACCTTCAAATATCTTATAGCTTAGATTACGGCATCCCTCTTCTAAGTTTATAAAATATTGTGTTGGGTCCTACCCTTAATATTACATTTGGGTGTTTTGTTAAGGACTATCTCTATATCTAATCTAATCTATTCCCTCTTCTTTTCAGATGTCTTCCAATAACAATGCTTCTGGCTCAAACCCTACTAGCTCCTTCTCTCTCACGAATCTTTGTGGGAGAGTCATCTTTGATGGGTCCAACTTTACAGATTGGATCAGAAACATCAGGATGGTCACTCGGTATGAGAACAAAGAATATGTTCTCGACAAGGAGCTGAAGGTACCCGAGCCAACTGCTACTCCTGAAGAGCTTGCTGAATATGAGGTACATGAAAGAGATGCTACAAAAGTGGCATGCATCATGATGGCCACCATGACAGCCGAGCTCCAAAAGTCCTATGAGGACTATTATCCATTTGAGATGCACCTGGACTTGATGGACCGCTACCATCAAAGTGCTCGTCAAGAGCGATATGAAATAATCTCCTCCATGATAACAACCCGAATGAAGGATGGTGAACCCATCACGGGCCACATGCAGAAAATGCAAAGGTATGTGGACCGTTTACTGAAGCTGAATGTGAACTTCCCTGAGGAGTTAGCAATAGACATCATTTTACACTCCTTGCCATCGTGTTATGATCAATTCCGCATGACATATCACATGAACAAGGAAGAAGTCACCCTCAGCAAACTTCAAGGACTCTTGAAGACCACCGAAAGTGGTCTAAAGGGTAAGTCGGTTGTTACTACTCCTACTCCTACTCCAACTGCGACCAATGTCTTGGCAATCGGGCATGGCAAAGGGAAGAAGAGAAAGAACCCTTCTAAGGGTACCAAGGGTAAGACCCTTGAAGGCTCCTCTTCAAGCAAAACCAAGAAAGGTTTTGCCATGAAAAGTCGCACTGGAACCGAAACTGCCCAAAGTACCAGCAAGATTTGAAGGATGGGAAAGTAAAACCCAACCATGCAGGTATATACACTATATTGTCTAATAACTCACCTCATTCTAAGTCTTGGGTCCTTGATACAGGTTGTGGTATTCACATATGTTCTGATTTGCAGGGACTAAAAAGAAGTGAGAATGTGAAGCAGGGAAAGATAAACTTGATCATGGGAAACAGGAAAGCTTCACCTGTCACCAAGATAGGAGTTTATTCCTTAGTGCTAAATAGTGGGTTTACATTAGATTTGAATAAATGTTATTATTCGCCAAAAATGGCAAGAAATGTTATTTCCTTTCATGCATTGTATAAACAAGGTTTTACCTTTTAATTTGATAATAATAATGGTAGTATTGATGCTTTCTTTAATAATGTTCTTTATTTTAAAGCATTACCTTGTGATGGCGTGTATGAAACTGTATCTATTGTAGATAATCTAGGAAATAATGTATTATGTATTAACTCTTCCACTAGCTTAGATAAAGCATCCTTATGACATTGTCGTCTTGGACATTTAAGTAAGAAACGCATAGGCCAACTCCAAAAGGATGGAGTCTTGGAGTCATTTGACCTAAAGTCAGATGATAGTTGTGAATCTTGTTTGCTTGGTAAAATGACAAAGTCACCTTTTACTGACACTTGTGATAGGGGTGAAGGTTTGTTGGACCTCATACACACGGATGTGTGTGGACCCTTCAGAACCGCCACAAGAGATGCTAATCGGTTCTATGTGACTTTTACTGATGATTTTAGTAGATATGGATATGTCTACCTAATCAAGCATAAGTCAGAAACCTTTGAGAAATTCAAAGAGTTTAAGCAAGAAGTGGAGAATCAGTTGGGTAGGAACATTAAGATGCTTCGATTCGATCGTGGTGGTGAGTATCTTAGTACTGAGTTCCTTGACTATCTTAAGGAATGTGGGATTGTCTCACAATTGACACCACAGTTGAATGGTGTAGCTGAGAGGCGCAATCGGACCTTGTTGGACATGCTTCGTTCCATGATGAGTCGAGCTTCGCTACCAATCTTATTTTGGGGGTATGCCTTAGAGACTGCTACCCATATCCTTAATCTAGTCCCTACAAAGAAGGTTTCCAAATAACCTCACGAGGTGTGGACTGGAAAAGTTCCCAATCTAGACCACATCAAGATTTGGGGTTGCGAGGCTTTCGTGAGACGCGAGACTCACGATAAGCTCGAACCCCGAAGCGAAAGGTGTATTTTCATCGGCTACCCACAAAAATCCTTTGGTTACATCTTCTACAGACCTAGTGATAATATGGTCTTTGTAGCAAGAAGAGGATTCTTTCGAGAGAGAGAGAATTCATGAGCCAAGGAGACAGTGGGAGGGAAATTGACCTTGAGGAAATTCAAGAGTCAAGTCATGAAGAAACCTCAAATCCTAGCCCTCAACCTGAGGAGGAAACTCCTGCTGAGCCAACTGAAGAATCTATACCTCTGAGGCGTTCCACCAGAGTTAGGAATGCACCTGAGCATTATTATGGTTTTCATATTACTGCAGAAGGTGAGACACTTATCAGTGATAACACACTGGTAAATCTGGATGAGCCTAACAGCTACACGGAAGCCATGGCAGGCCCTGAGGCTGCTAAATGGAAAGAGGCTATGGATAGCGAGATACAGTCCATGTATGACAATCAAGTTTGGAACTTGGTTGACAATGTACCTGATCGTAAGATAGTTGGGTGCAAATGGATCTTCAAGAAGAAGACCGACATGGATGGTAATGTACACACTTATAAGGCACGACTGGTTGCAAAGGGTTATTCTCAAACTCCGGGAGTTGATTATGATGAGACCTTTTCACAAGTGGCAAAGATTAAGTCTATTAGGGTTCTGTTAGCCATTGCTGCATTTCATGATTATGAAATATGGCAAATGGATGTCAAAACCGCTTTCCTTAATGGAAAGTTGGCTGAAGATTTTTACATGGTTCAGCCAGAGGGTTTTGTCAGTACAGAGTACCCCAGTAGAGTGTGTAAGCTCGAGAAATCCATTTATGGATTAAAACTGGCACCTCGCAGATGGAATCTTTGCTTTGATGAGAAAATCAAAGAATTTGGCTTTTCAAGGAGTGAAGATGAATCTTGTGTCTATATCAAGGCTAGTGGGAGTATAGTCAGCTTTTTGGTACTGTATGTGGATGACATACTACTCATAGGAAATGACATCCCAACCCTGCAAGAAGTAAAGTCCTGGCTTGGGAAGTGTTTCGCTATGAAGGACCTTGGAGAAGCTGCCTATATCCTAGGGATAAGGATTTTGAGAAACGGGAGTAAAAGACTAATTGGACTTTGTCAAAGCACCTATGTGGACAAAGTGTTGAAAAGGTTCAACATGCATAACTCCAAGAAAGGAGAGTTACCCATCCAGAGTAACGCCAGATTGAGTAAGACACAAAGCCCTAGTACTGAGGCTGAGATAGCAGAAATGAGTCGAATACCTTATGCTTCAGCTGTACGATCGATCATGTATGCTATGACGTGTACTCGACCTGATGTAGCCTTTGCTTTGAGCATGGTTAGTAGGTATCAGGGGAACCCTGGCAAGGCACACTGGACTGCGGTAAAGAATATCCTCAAGTACCTACGGAGGACTAAGGACTGGGTCCTTACCCTCGGTGGCAGTGAGGACTTGAGAGTTGTAGGGTACAGTGATGCTAGCTTTCAGACTGACAGGGATAATTTCCGCTCTCAGTCGGGCTGGGTCTTTACTCTAAACGGAGGGGCAATTACTTGGAAAAGTTCCATGCAGGAGACAGTGGCTGATTCCACTTGTGAATCAGAGTATATAGCAGCAAGCGAGGCAGCAAAGGAGGCTATATGGCTAAAGAACTTCATCGGAGACCTTGGAGTTGTACCAGCTATAAAGGAGCCAATGGAGATTTTCTATGACAGCAATAGTGCGGTTGCCTTAGCCAAGGAACCAAGAGATCATGGGAGATCTAGACACATTGACAGAAAATATCACTTCATCAGACATCGAATAGAAGAAGGAATCCTCGTGGCAAAGAGGGTATCATCGGATGAGAACCCAGCAGATCCCCTCACGAAGGGACAAACTCGGGCTAACCATCTCCAGCATGCTCGGAGCATAGGGCTGAAGGATGATATTAGTTTTAGTAGTTAGATAATCTTGAAATTTGTAAAATGTAATTGACATTTGATGATAAATAAAAGTTGTTATTTATGAGTAAAGTGTTGCTATCTCTTGTCAATCGTTTACTATTATTTCTTTTTGCATGTTTTGACTTCCAGAATAATTATGTTATGGTTTATATCATATTATTCAAACTCTCCACAGTCGGTCATATGTTGGAAGTATATTTGAATCAAGACTGTCATGGGTTGGCTTGTAGAGGTCTAAGACGTTAGACAAAGCAGGGCTACAACACTCATGAGTGCTCATAAGTTCTGAGTATTGGATTCAACCCACGCTCACTTGTATCACTTCATGGAATTTATCTCGAGTGATCGTGAGACGGTAATATCATATAAGTCTTCAAACCTAGAGATATGATTTGTTGCCTATGAGTTGGTTATGCATTGATCGCACGAAAACACATTGGTAACTCGATGTTCTAAACCGTGCCTTTGTGTGTAGTTCAACAAGTAGTAGAGCAAACATATGAGTCGAAGTTTATCTGTTCCTTCTAGGATTAGAAGTGATATTTGGGCCCCGCGATGATTTTGTTTTGACCTATGTACCGGGCCCGGTCAGAACTAAATTGATGTGTTCAGTTAAGTTCTATGTCAAACAAATCAGAAATCGGGAAACAAATGCTGGACAATAAGCAAGACCATGTTCCATGTATTTGTCCAGCTGATATCTAGAACATAGGATTATATGATCACTTATCTAAAATGGCGCTTCATAGTTCAACAGAGTTTTAAGAGCTACGATTGCTGATCGGTTCCTGAAGTCATACTTGCAACTATAGTTATTAGACTTATCCAAGTGGGAGACTGTTGGAGATAGTGTCTAAGTCCATAACTATATTTGGTATGTACTTGACCCGACCCGGCATGGTCCATTTGGGTTGCACTTCACCAGAACAATTTACGGATAATCTTTTGAGAATAGTATAAGTTATGATTTATTCATATATTATAACTTCTAATATATTAATATAAAGTCATATTATTTAATTAGTGTTGATCTATAATTAATTTAGAGATTAAAAAGTATGACTAATTAAATATGGGCTCTTGTATTTATATAGTGTGGGCTAATGCTTATTTGGACTGGGCTAGGCATGCATGGAAAGTCCATGGATACTCCATGGAGTTTTAACCCATGGATCTCATGGAAATGAAAAGACATGGGTATTAGGGTTTACATGGTGTTACCCTAATCCACCACACTATATAAAGGAGGCTTTGGTTCTTGAAATTTTATTACTTGATGTGTGTAAACTAAGAGGGCCGATTTCAAGAAGTTTGTGACTATTCTCTCAAGTTTCCAAGTTTGTGGTGATTTGTGACTTCCATTTGAGGCATCCACATTATTGGTGCTAGGCTCTCAAACTCCAAGCAATCAACTAGTACTACAAGGTAAGTAATTCTACTAGTTTTATTTGGTTCAAGTACCCCATGCCATGCTAGTTAGGATAAGAACCTTGGAAAAATAATTATTTGCATGTATCTTAGTCAAACATAGATCCAAGGTTTCTAGGGTTGCATGTACACCATAGGAGTGTTAGAATGCTGAAAACACATCACTGTCAACCTCTTTTACAGTATTGATCGCGTTACCAGCGTTGAAGTGTGCAAGGACAATTGCCACGATGGCTGTTACCGCTGCTTGGAAGGTGGCAGTGTCTACATGAAGGATCGGGGTTTTGTCGTTCGGCTGACTATTTCTAGACGACGACATGATTATGTTATTTGACAAGAAAAGGAGTTTGTGAGTGATTATGGTCGGTCCTAGATGTATTCTACTCATTCATGTAAAGATAAAGTTTTCGTTTTGTTAAACTGTTCTCGATGGTTTGACCTACATCCCTATGATGCAGTACTGGAAAAGAGTTGAAGTAAGTTTGTAGAATGGTCACTAGATGATTGCTATTTTGAACTAGGCTATCATTGGTTGGTGGATAACATGATCCAACCTTCGACAAGAATTGGAAGTGATCCTTGAGCTAATTTACCACAACTCAATAATTTGACGAAAGTGAGGTTTAGATAGAATTCTAACGATAGTAGAACGAAAGTATTTGAACAAGGATTGGCACACAAATTAGCCGACTGTCAATATCTTTGATATTTAAGATGTAATAAGTTTGGACAAAAATGACCTTGGAGTAGATCTTACATCATATTCGAAGTAGAAAAGTTTTAACAGCATAAAGGCCTAACTTAGAAAGTGCTTACAATACAGGGATGGTTACATAGAAACGTGCTACTTGGAGCATAGATAGGAAGACTATTCTTTAAACCAAGGAAAGAAAGGTAGAATATCTCCTACTGGTAACGGTTATCCCTCGGGTGAGCCCTTAGTTCAGCCAGCTGACGCTCCACCTCGAGCAGGTGCCTTACGTACACCCTTTGGCGTACACAGAGATCTATGACTTCAGCTCGAGTTTCAGCTAGCTCTTACTGCAGGGCCTCGTGGTCTCCCCTAGATCTCTCACGAGCATCTTCCAGATGAATGGTGCGGATGGTATGCATTCTCACATTGGCGTCAACTTCCGTGATTCGATGGAGAGCTGTAATGCCCTGAATTTCGTTTCGGGCAACTCTACGGACCAGGATTGGCAAGACTCTGTCTGCTGAGCCTCCTTCGCTCAGGTCATAAAAGCTTCGGTTTCCATTGAATGGTATGTGATGATCCTGCTCTTGACTCCATGTTTCCAAGCTTTCCACCCACGGAGGCGTTGGGCCATGAAAAGCCGGATGAGGGTTAGGATTTAGGACAGGAGCCACCGAGGGTAGGTTATTGACCTCAGACTCGTAGTCCGAACCATCAGAAAAGCCTTCAGCCTGGTGATCATCCACAGGGATTGGGTGATCATCTTCTGGCTCTGCTTCAAACCCTCCTCCATTACCTTGGTTAGGGAAGTACGGGTCGCCGTGGGGTTGGAATCCAGCCATGTTATCTACGCGAGAAAAGGGGTATAATAAATAACTAAATAGACGTACTAAATAGATAATTATAAGATGATCTTTATCAGTTACTTCAATACTTGTTTAGTGCATACCAGTTATATGTACTCAAAACAGGATAGACCTTCGAGTAAGTGACCCTAATTTGAAACCCACAACCAATCAAGGAACTGGGAGTAAAGAAAAGATTACAGATTCTAAGTCGATGACATCCTAGTTACATATAACCTTAGCGTATCCACTTAGCAACTACTGACCTACTGATAAAGACCTTTTTAGTTCGCATATAAGTAATTTATAGTAACACAAAATACTCCTCTAGTATTTTAAGTTTATGTTTTGTTATAATGTTTTCATTGTAGTAGTATTGGTAAGTTTTTAGACTTATTTCCACCTCACAACCATTCTCGGGCATATGCTAATCACTTCTCAAACTAACATAGTTGATCAGGCTATGTCACTCCCAGAACTGATCATACATCCCCGAGTCTACTTGTGATGTTCAATAATCGTAATACTTTTGTTCTGTCCTACTCACACTGATTTTAGTATGAATGCAGGTATGTATACTTAGTTAAATGTTATATTATTTAAAAGTATAAACTCTTGATCAGAGTATTTTAATCCCGCTGTGTTTATAGTTTGTATATCTTTTATGGGTTGATATACTCAATTCACTATAAACATTGCTCTGATACCAATCTGTCACACCCCAAAACCGAAACGGCGGAAACGTTCAGGGGTGGAGGACGTCATGTACAGTATCACAACAAAGCAGAGTAGTAAACAAGCAACAACATCATCCATTGCATTAATAATATAATTTCATACAAGTGTGTTCTGTGAAGTTTATAAGACACCAAAAATGTAAATAAAAAATAAGAGATGAGTCTTGTATGAAAGTGTTTGTAAGTACTTGATGTAAAAGTTTGTAAATATTTGTAAATGTTTGTAAATTTTGTAAATGTTTGTAAATGTTTGTAAATGTTTGTAAATGTTTGTATCTCCTAGAAAATCCTATATTTTCTACTAAACGTAGCCTTCTACCAAGGCATCAAATGAAATGTATGTTTGTTTCTTGTAGGAGTGTATATTTTCCCAAGTGTGACTATCATTATCAAAAAATATAGTTTTACATTACTTTTTATGTGAAAAGATCACAATGTGAATGCAGCGGGGAAAAAATAAAGTACTGTACTGTTGTATTATAGTAACTACTTCTGTACTTTCTACCTTAATCTGACCGTTAATTAAGGTTAAATGTGAAATGGTTGCACCATACCATCGACTAATAACACGACGATGAAAGATGTCGGAAGAAATGGCATTTGGCACCCATAGACTTGCAAGTCCCAATGTAGTTAACAACAAGGTGTAGGATAGTCAATCCAGTATAGATCTATACGCAAACTCACGCTCTCCCTCGAGGAGATTCTGGATACAAATCGGGCCATGACAGGTGATGTCATGCCCCGAACGATGGTTCACATGTATGTTATTGTATACTTGTATATGTAATGTATGTACTAGTTGTATTGTATGTTCTCTCTGTCTAGTATGTATGTATGTTCTCTCTGTTTCTCATAATTGTATGTTCTCTTGTATAATGTATAGTATGTACTAGCTGTATTGTATGTTCTCTCTGTATGTATCTATGTATGTTCTCTCTGTTTTTCCTAATAGTATGTATTGACTCATGTATGAAATGACTCTTTTTATGTTTCATTGTTCTAGTAATAGTATTAGTAACTTCCAAAACTATACCTATTATAGTTTACTAGTAATGTTGTTTGTATGAATGAACATAATTGTATACCTTTGCTACCCAAAGGTATTGAACTGGATGAAGGAACTTTTATATCTATATACATATACATAATATATAACTAAGATTCAAACGACCTTCGGACAAACAACCGATACCCTAAGTCCACAACCAAACAAGGAACAGGAAGTAAGGTAAGCTATCAGTCCTAAGTCCTTTCAATCCTACTTATATAACTATATCTATATAACTACACATTTAACAAAATATAAGTTTAAAAGAGTTTAATAAAAGTATTTAACATGTAAAAGAGTTTGTAAAACGATTTGAAGTAGTTTGTTTGATAACACCGTTCGAAAAGTAAGAAAATCTATATGTTTGATGGTTATTAATCACATGTGATTGATATAGTAACTATCATGTTTCAATTTGTATCCCCCCCATAAAAGCATTTAAAGTCATTTAAAAGGTTGATTAAGGGGGTTTGAACTCACCTGTAGTGAGTGGTTTGGATGAACGGATGTTATAGGATGCTAAGTGTCAAGTAAAGACTTGAGCACACACACGGATCCTATTTAACATATAATGACACATATATGTATCTAATTAGTCATTTAACAACTAATTAAGCAAGTAAAGACACCCTAGGATATGGATAACACTTTAATTCAAGTGCTAGAAGTACCAAAGGGTTGCATCTAAGGGGAGTATGGCCTCCCATTGGAGTTTACGGCCAACATGGACGTATCACATGAGTTTACGGCCAAGGGGTAAATCCCCATGAGTTTACGGCCGTAAACTCATGGTATTTTGTACCAAGTTGTGATATAAGGTCTTATAAGTCAAAATGAAGTGTTCTAATGTTCAAGTCTAAGCCTTAGAAAGGAATGGGAGCACAATTGCACCACTTACTAGTGTTTACGGCCCAAGGTGATTGCCTTGGTCGTAAACACCATTTGTTCTTGGTTATTTTGATGTTTAAAGTCCTATACTCTTCTTGGAAGTATTCTAGACTTGGTTCCAAGGCTTTGGAAGGGGTTAGGGCTCATCTTGCTCCCTTAATTAGGGTTTACGGCCCAAGGAGATTGTGTTGGCCGTAAACACCTTTTGATTTTGATTTCTTGATGTTTTCTAGGTGTAAACTAAGTGATTCAAACATATAACAAGCTAAGACAAGCGTACTTACAATATTGAAGCTTGGAAGGGTGTTTAAGGTCCAAGAACACAAGTGTGTGTTCTTGGTGAAATGAAGAACACTTGAAGATCTATCAAAATGGAATGATTTCATGGATGAAATCAAAGGCTTGTACTAGATAAAGTGTTGTAACAACAAATCAAAGGAAGAAATTCTTACATTTTTGTAAGATTAAGATGAAGATCTTGATGATAGTTGAGAGAGAATGGGAGTTCTTTGACTTGAAATGAAGGAAATGATGAAAAATGAGGTAAACTCATGCTTAAAGCATGAGTTCACGGCCATGGATGAGTTTACGGCCCAAACTCATAAAGTTTGGCCGTAAACACCTCATAATGGGGTTTAAGCTTGATTTAGGTACAATAGATTCAAGCAGATACTTCCTAACACCCGATTCTTGAATATTCTAGGCTTAGAACACTCAAATAGACTCTAAACAGTGCTAAATGATAGCAGAAACAAGTCTGACTTTGGTTGAATTGATTGACTGTACAAGATAGAAATTTCGGGTTGTCACATTGAAGAATCAACAAAGCTTCGATACTTCATCTCTGAATGATGTGTATAATTAGTTGAAAACACACGAAAGTGAAGTGAATGAGATGGAAGAAGAGTCGAAACTGAGGTTGGGAGGTCCTTTAGCTCTTGTTTTGAAAGTGTCTAAGAAAGAAGCTATTGAGAAAGATGGTTCTGATGAAGAAGGTTTTGTAATGAACTCTGATGATGAAGCAGTTGCTTTTATTCGAACAACCGAGTTAAAAAAAATTTCAAGAAACCTTTCAATCCCAAGTTTAAGCAGAGTGATGTTAAAGGAAGTTTCGTGAATAATTCTGTGGGTGAGGTGAAGAAGAAATTCGAGAAGAATGATGTGAAGGCAACTAAAGCAAAAATTGAAAAGAAACATAAAGGAGATTCAGGAATTGATTGTCATTACTACAACGAAGCAAATCATTTGCCTAATGATTGCATGCTTCGTAAGAAAGAGGAGAAAAAGAATAGGGTCAAGGACGAAGCCTATTATGTAGAAATATTGGAAGAAGTTCGTGCGAAAACAAAGGGGTTATCTTTGGTTGCTCAAGGCGAAGGTTAGGAGGATGGCACATATCAGATCTAGTCTTCAGGGTCTGATGATGAAGAGATGCGTAATCCGACGCATGGTGCTATGTTTGCACAATTTGAGGAGGGTGACAACGAAAAGGTGACTGGTCATTGTTTCATGACCAAGATAGGAGACAAATCACCAATTACAACTAAGGTACGTGGTATTCTTCAGTCTTTTAACATTCCTTTACAAGTTTATGATTCTGAAATAATTGCTTTTGAAGATATTATTGCTTACTTTGATATAATAGTGGTGTCTACTAGTAATGAAGCTAATAAACTGAATATTCAGTTGCTAGAGACCCAGAAATTGTTAGATTCGAAAAGAATCAGAGTAGAGTATTTGGAATTCCAATTAAGTAATATGAATAATGATAGAGAATGTGTAGATAAAGATGTTCGAATGTTACTTGCATAGAGAAACGTTTATTGTAATTCAACCAAAAGACTATATGCTAAATTGACTGCATTGCATCATTCGTGTAATATAAGCAAAGAACAACATAGGAAACTGTTTCCTTTTCTTGCTTTCAAAAGAGAGAAAATTGATAGTTTATCCTATGATTGAGAGAAAACCATAGCATAATTCGATAAACTGTCTGATAATCGATTTGCTTATGGTATTGTTAAGATAGACGAATACTTTAATGCTCATGAACTTGTTGAAATAGTGACTGATACTTTGACTAAAAGTGAACAATTCAAAATTTTGAAAAGAACTGAGAATTCGAAACTTGACTCTCAATCTAATTTTGCTGATATCGATGATAATTCTGATAATTTTAGCGAAATCAGTGAAATTGAGGAGGAGGAAAGTATTGATTGTTCTCAGTCATCTGTCATTAAAGTCACATCTAAGTCAAAAGGTAAAGAAATTTATAATGATTCGATGGTTGAGAACGACACTGATAGACCCTCTACTTCGAAAGTTTGTGACTTTGATTATGTGAGTGTGTGAGACAGTTAAACGGATAGTAGTGATGATGAGAATGAAGAAGAAATTTTGAAAAATTCTGAACCAGAAAAGAATTTTTCACATGAAACATCCATTCCACGAGTGGTTGTTGATCAAGTGTTTGGTAAATTTCGACAAAATTGTATCTGACAAAGGTGCACATTATTTGGAAACAAACACTGTTGTGTATCCAAATTTTAAGTATTCATATGATGTTGTATTTCCGAATCAAGTGTTTATCACTAGTGGAAATGTTGAAAACATCAAATCAGAGTTCAACAAAATGGTCGCAGAAGATAACAAGAAAACATCAGATGAAGGATTTAACAAATCAAAGCACTGTCGAAAACAATCTAACAAAGAATTCGTATGTTTTCCCTAGACAAAAACCACAAAGAAAATGGGTTGATAAACAAGAAAACACAAAAGAGATTTTGAAACAGGAATCTAATGAAACAAATGAAAATGTGAAACTTAATTCACAAGAATTTAAGGATCTTGTTGAAAAATTTTCGAATGAAAAAGGAATATCAAAAAGACAGGCACGAAAGAGAGTTTTTTGGCAAGTAGTGTCCAATGAAAAACATTCAAGCATTCCAATTAAGAAAATTTCTGAATATGAGCTGACTAAATCAACAAAAACCAAGTTATCAACTCGTTCGAATAAAAAGGAAAATCCCGCTCAATCAATTTCGTCTGATTCTCAAAATTCTTCAACAAAGTTTTCTAAATCATCATCTTCAAAGTCTTTTCAAACAAATATGCAAAAAAAAAAAATTCATTCACAAAAGCAACAAAAGTTTTCAATTTCAAATTCATCTTTTTCAAAACCAACAAACAATCAAAACCGATTTTCTTCAAATAGAATAAATCGACCTTTTGACAATGTTCAAAAATTTGATAATGTTTGAAAATTTGAGAATGTTCAAAAATTTGACAATGTTCGAAAATTTGAGAATGGTCGAAAATTCAACAATATTCGAAAATTTGAGAATATTCGAAAATTTGACAATGTTCGAAAATTTGAGAATGGTTGAAAATTCGAAAATGTTCGAAAGTTTGCAAACAATCAAACATTTGTGCAAAATAAATCAACAATATCTGCAAATTTTACTCCACAAAAACCAAATTTTCTGAATCCATCTGCACACAAAGGCACCAAAGTTTCATACACAAAAGGTTTGTCTGGGGTGGAAACAATCAACCATTGGCTTGAAGAAAAAGGTAAAAAGTATCAATATGGAAAGTTTTCCATCATCAAATCAAGAAAGCTTATGAACAATATTTGAATGATACTTCATCTGGAAGTTCATCTTCGAAAGAATCAAATACTCCGGTTCAAAAATGGAAACCAATCTCAAAGGAAAGACACACTGAGAAGCATGAGTAGAAAGTTAGTGAAATTCCCAAACTATCGAAAAATTATGTTTCGGTACCTTTAACTAATGATGTTGACTTAATTGATAATTTCAAGAACAAAGTTCAAAATTAGGAAACCTTCAGTTTGTTTACTTTCGAAAGCTTCATCTGATGTTAGCTGGTTGTGGCATCGACGTTTATTTCATTTAAACTTTCAAAATCTGAATAAGTTCGTTGAAGATGATCTTGTTCGAGGTTTACCTGTTCTAAAGTTTGATATTGATACTTTATGTGCAGCTTGTGAACAAGGAAAACAACATCGTAAAGGACATCCAATTGTCATAGATTCGAAAATTGTTGAACCGCTGGAACTTCTTCATACTGACCTTTGTGGACCATCAACTGTTGAGACACTCAACAAGAAACGATACATTTTGGTTATTGTTGATGATTTTTCACGATTCACTTGGGTGTATTTTCTCAGGTTAAAATCTAAAGTTGCTCAAACAATGATCGAATTTATCAAGAAAATTGAGACAAGTCTGAAAAGGAGAGTTCGTAAAATCAAAAGTGATAATGGTTTTAAAAATAACATGCTCAATTCGTACGTAACAGAAAAAGGAATTTCACCTAATTTCTCATTGCATGCATGCACCGTATTAGGGTATTGATTGAGTTGATTGTTTTTACCCTACTTTGCCTTTACAGTAGAAGTTCTTTATTGAGCTCATCTAAGGCATTGGTTTTTAATCATTCGACACTTCTTTCATCTTTGCATTCATTGGTTGATTTACTTTTATGTTTAGAATATATCGATCAACTCATATTTATTGTAAAAATTGGTATCAGAGCAGGAAATTGTGTAAACCATACGCAATTCTTCTATCGAGTGTTTGAGGGTTTCCGCTTTTATTGGATACGTCCTAGTTGTCTTCATCATTTTTCATCGATTGTTGACGTGGGATCTTGATCCTTATTTTGCCCTAATCTCGATCAAATTCTTACACATCTAATTCTTTATAGGTTTTTAGTTAATCAACGTCATGCTGTAGAGTCGAAATATCTTGTAATATGTCGAAATCTGTGTAACTGCCTTTTTCGTATGTTAGTATTTTTTGTACTTTCAGCCTCCTATAAATAGGAGCTGAACATTGAGTTTTAAGTAGAGTTTTCCCATTTTCTACTTTGTTGTGTACTTGTGTTCATTAGAAGTAATGAGAGCTTAAACCAGACCTTATTTACTTCTCGTGTTCATCTTTACTCTGATTTAAATTCTCTTACTCAATTAATTCAACAACAATTGGTATCAGAGCAGGAATCATATTGCAAGGATCTAATTTTCAAAAGTTTCCGCACTGTTTGATTCTAAAAATCATCTCTGATCTACAGTTTTGATTTGATTCTGCGTTTGAATTGTGTAATCGAGTAATCGTTTTTGAGTTTCTGATCAATTCAGTCATTCAAATTCAAGTTTATACAAGTTTTTCTGAAAAATCTCATCCGTACGTTAATGGCGAACTTCAACATGAGCACGATGACTTCATTTTCTCATCTGCTAGGATCTTCTACGAAGATTCCTATGTTGATTCTGGAGTATTATGATCAGTGGGCTGATCGAATGGAGGATTAGTTGAACGGATTGGACGAGGAAATCTGGAGCTGTATTACTGGAATTGCTCAACCTCTACCAAATGTTCAACAAATTGGATCATCTGGATCAGCACCTGCAGTTCTTGATCTATCCACCAGACTGAAGAACAACAAAAACCAATGTTTAAGAGAACTTAGAGGTGCCTTGCCACCTGTAGTTTACAATTACATCCGTGGTTGTAAAACTGAAAAAGATATTTGGAATACTGTTAAGGAAAAGTATTAGGGAGGCGAGAAAATGAAGATAAACTCTGTTAAGTAGTGACTTGTGGAGCTGAAAGAGTTCAGACAAAAGGAGAGTGAAACGATTGAAGTTTATTATGATCGTCTTAATGAACTGATCTATAGATGCAAACGTTATGGAATCATAAGGCCATCAATGGAGTTCAATCTCACTTTTGTAATGGGACTTCGTAAGGAGTGGAGAAGTGTCAGCATCATGGTGAATGTCACACCCCAAAACCGGAACGGCGGAAACGTGCAGGGGTGGAGGACGTCATGTACAGTATCACAACAAAGCATAGTACTAAATAAGCAACAACATCATCCATTGCATTAATAATATAATTTCATACAAGTGTGTTCTGTGAAGTTTATAAGACACCAAAAATGTAAATAAAAAATAAGAGATGAGTCTTGAACGAGCTCCATCTTCTCAAAACCTGCCATCGGTACCTGTCTACTGATGACCTGAGAATACAAGTTATTTTGAAAGAGTTTATCAGATTTAAAGATGGTGAGTTCATAAGAATTTTATTCTCATTGTTTGTATGAAAGTGTTTGTAAGTACTTGATGTATAAGTTTGTAAATGTTTGTAAATGTTTGTAAATGTTTGTACCTCCTACAAAATCCTATATTTTCTACTAAACGTAGCCTTCTAACAAGCCATCAAATGAAATGTATGTTTGTTTCTTGTAAGAGTGTATATTTTCCCAAGTGTGACTATCATTATCCAAAAATATAGTTTTACATTACTTTTTATGTTTCAAGATCACAATGTGAATGCAGTGGGGAAATAATAAAGTAGTGTAGTGTTGTATTAAAGTAACTACTTCTGTACTTTCTACCTTAATCCGACCGTTAATTAAGGTTAAATGTGAAATGGTTGCACCATACTACCGACTAATAACACGACGACGAAAGACGTCGGAAGAAATGACATTTGGCACCCGTAGACTTCCAAGTCCCATTGTAGCTAACAGCAAGGTGTAGGATAGTCAATCCAGTATAGATCTATACGCAAACTCATGCTCTCCCTCCAAGAGATTCTGGATAGAAATTAGGCCATGAGATGTGATGCCATGCCTCGAACGATGGTTCACATTTATGTTATTGTATACTTGTATATGTAATGTATGTACTAGCTGTATTGTATGTTCTCTCTGTCTAGAATGTATGTATGTTCTCTCTGTTTCTCATAATAGTATGTTCTCTTGTATAATGTATAGTATGTACTAGCTCTATTGTATCTTCTCTCTGTCTAGTATGTATGTATGTTCTCTCTGTTTCTCATAATAGTATGTATTGACACATGTATGAACTGACTCTTTGTATGTTTCATTGTTCTAGTAATAGTATTAGTAACTTCCTAAACTATATCTATTATAGTTTACTAGTAATGTTTTTTGTATGAATGAACATGATTGTATACCTTTGCTACCCAAAGGTATTGAACTGAATGAAGGAACTTTTATATCTATATACATATATATAATATATAACTAAGATTCAAACGACCTTTGGACAAACAACCGATACCCTAAGTCTACAACCAAACAAGGAACAGGAAGTAAGGTGAGCTATTAGTCCTAAGTACTTTCAATCCTACTTATATAACTATATCTATATAGGTACACATTTGACAAAATATAAGTTTAAAAGAGTTTAATAAAAGTATTTAACATGTAAAAGAGTTTGTAAAATGATTTGAAGTAGTTGGTTTGATAACACAGTTTGAAAAGTAAGAAAATCCATATGTTTGATAGTTATTAATCACATGTGATAGATATAGTAACTATAATGTTTCAACTTGTATCCCCCCCCCATAAAAGCATTTAAAATCATTTAAAAGGTTGATTAGGGGGGTATGAACTCACCTGTAGTGAGTGGTTTGGATGAACGGATGTTATAGGATGCTAAGTGTCAAGTGAAGACTTGAGCACACACATGGATCCTATTTAACATATAATGACACATATATGTATCTAATTAGTCATTTAACAACTAATTAAGAAAATAAAGACACCCTAGGACATGGATAACACTTTAATTCAAGTGCTACAAGTACCAGAGGGTTGCATCTAAGGGGATTATGGCCTCCCATTGGAGTTTATGGGCAACATGGATGTATCACATGAGTTTACGGCCAAGGAGTAAATCCCCATGAGTTTACGGGCGTAAACTCATGGTATTTTGTACCAAGTTGTGATATAAGGTCTTATAAGTTAAAATGAAGTGTTCTAATGTTGAAGTCTAAGCCTTAGAAAGGAATGGGAGCACAATTGCACCACTTACTAGTGTTTACGGCCCAAGGTGATTGCCTTGGCCGTAAACACCATTCGTTCTTGGTTCTTTTGATGTTTAAGGTCCTATACTCTTCTTGGAAGCATTCTAGACCTGGTTCCAAGGCTTTGGAAGGGGTTAGGGCTCATTTTGATCCTCCCGAAATTAGAGTTTAAGCAAATAAGTAGTTACAAATAACTAAGTAAAAGATGAGGATATTTCAATTTCATTTTGATCCTCTCGCTCCCTAAGTGAATTCAGGTCCTCGCTTGGCGTTCCAGCGAACCTTCACTATCGGGGCATGGCTTTGATTCGATTGCTTGACCTCTCGGTCCGTGATCTCTACAAGTTCTTCCACGAGGTTGCGGCTCTCGTTGAACTCGATCTCGTCGAGTGGGATTCACAAGAGTGTCGTCGGATAGGAACTTTTTCAAGTTCGAGATGTGGAAAGTAGAATGTACGTTACTAAGTTCGCGGGGTAGATTGAGTTTGTAAGCTACAGGGTCGATTCTTGCGAGAATCTCGAAAGGCCCTACGTATCTTGGATTAAGCTTTCCACACTTTCTGAAGCGTATCACGCCCTTCCAGGGTGAGACTTTCAAAAGAACTCGGTCTCCCACCTGGAATTCCGAAGGTTTCCTTCTTTTGTCTGCGTAGCTTTTCTGTCGGTCTCTAGAGGCTTTTAATCGTTCACGAATCTGAACGATGTTCTCTGTCGTTTCTCGAATGATCTCCGGACCTTTGGAGCAATTTCCACTGTATCTAACTCCAGATCGTGTGTTGTATAGTTGGCTTTGAGTGTCTTAAGCTGACGGGAGGTATAGGCAATGACCTTACCTCGTTGCATCAAAATGCAACCGAGCCCTGGATTTGGATGCATCGAAATATACCACAAAGTCTTCTATTCCTTCTGGGAGGGATTGTATCGATGTGGTGCATAAGGCTCGCTTCCGCGTTTGTAACGCTTTCTCTTGCTCCTCTTCCCAGTCAAGAGCCATGCCCTTCGGGGTCGAAGTCATATAAGGCTTTGCGAATCGACAGAAGTTCTGAAAGAACCTACGATAGTAGCCTGTAAGACCTAGAAATTTACGAATTTTTGTAGGTGTCTTCGGATCTGACAGTTCCCAATGGCCTGGATTTTGGAAGTGTCTACATGAATTCCCTCTTCACTAACAACGCGACCCAGGAATTTGACTCTTCGAATCCAAAACTCGCATTTAAGAGAACTTCGCGTAGAGCTTCTCTGATCGTAATGTTTCTTAGATCTGACGTAGATGCTTACTATGCTCTTCCTTCCTACGAGAGTAGATAAGTATGTCATCTATGAAGAGAATGACGAACTGATCCTAAGTAAGGACGACATACCCTATTCATTAAGTCCATGAATACTGCGGCACATTGATCAATCCGAATGGCATCACTACTACCTCGTAGTATCCATAACGAGTTGGGAAGGTTGTTTTTGGAACATCCTCCCCTGGCACTCGTAATTGGTGATACCCGGATCTTAGATCTATCTTTGAAAAGCAATTCGCCCCTTGCAGTTGGTCGAACAAATCATTTATGCGAGGCAGAGGGTAATAATTCTTGACGGTCAGCTTGTTGAGCTCCCTTTAGCCGATGCACATACGAAACGATCCGTCTTTCTTCTTGACGAACAAGACAGGAGCTCCCCAGGGTGAGAAGCTTGGTCTTATAAAGCCCTTGCTGAGCAGTTCGTTAAGTTGACCAGACAATTCTTGCATCTCTGCAGGTGCTAGACGATAGGGCGATTTGGCTACTGGGGTAGCCCGTGGAACTAAGTCGATTATGAACTCCACTTGACGTTGTGGAGGTAATCCTGGGAGTTCTTTTGGAAAGATGTTGGAAAGATCTAAAAGAAATTATGATTACTCATAAATCAAGGAAAAAGGATAGGTACTTCTGTTCTATCTGAATCTCTTGTCTCGATCGGTGGGAAAGGCATTTGATTGGCTCCTAAGTTTATTCGCGTAGCAGTGCGATCACTCGTATTCTTGAGGAGTCTTCGTCCTGAAGTTCATTTTAGAAGTCATATTTGGTTCATCAGTCACAACTTCGTGTATACGAGTCATATATAGTTAAGATTGAAAAGGCCGTCGAATAAATGATTCTTCTCTAAACTTACATCCAAACAAGGAAAAGAAGTTAAAGCGGAACCATCAATTCTAAACTTGTAGAACCTTGATTATATACCACCCTTGCGTATACATTCCTCAGCGATAGATTAACCGTATGGGTCTTCAGATGAAACTTGACGTACTGTACGAGTGGTATTCCGGGGAGGTTTCTTCGGGAAGGATACGAAACATAAGATACCCATTGCATGAGTATCTCGAAGTTCTGGAATGATGGCTTCGCTAGAAAGGCGACTACGGGGAAAAGTATTTTCGCACGAGACTGGCATTGTGAGGATCGAATGGACTCATGTTACATGATAATTTCGGACTACTCGGAATAAGAGGCGTTAGACTAGATCATAAAGGTGTTACCAAACATAATGGTGCAACTGGGCAGAGTTTCAGTACTTTAGTTTTATCTTACAAGACTTATGTTGTGAACAAGGTATACTACAAAATCAAGTACACGCAGCACGAGAGTCCCTTGACTGACGGGATCTCGCAAAAGATATGACTTGAGTTGCACTAGTTTTTAATAGTTTATAAGTCTATTATAACGAAACGCCCTAGAATTTCAACGTGGGTCCGGAGTAGTCTCTCCTTCAGTAGTGATCCTTAGTATCTTCCCGTCTGCGCCAGAGTTCTTTGTTATTGGACAATCCTTCTTAAGATGTCCTATCTCACCGCATAAATGGCAAATCTGGCTTGCACCAGCATCGGTGGTGGAAGTGAAGTGTCGGGTCGGAGTTATGTGGACGCGAGCGCTTTCGTTGTTCCTCTCTTTTGGACAATTCCTTTTATAGTGTCCGGTTTCACCACAACCATAGCAAGCCGGGCTGACCCCGATGCTAGTGGCTTGGAAGACGGTTCGTGTCGGCGCCCTACAGACACGAGTAGTGTGCCCCATTCCATTGCAATTCATGCATTGCGAATCACGGCAAACTCCGTTATGATGAAAACTACACTTTTTACACTTCGGGAGTGTTCCCTCATATGGTCTAAACGGTGTTGAAGTGGCAGGGGTCGCCACGTGTTGCTGTTGCGTGACAAATTTTTGAGATCGTTTGCGCTCCTTTTGGGCTTGACGCCTTCGTTTCTTACCCTCAGATTTGTGGCTTTGGGTGTTGGTAACAGTTATCCTTTGTTGATTTCCTTGATGGTTACAACCATTTGAACTGTCTGTTGGAGATAGTGTCTAAGTCCATAACTATATTTGGTATGTACTTGACCCGACCCGGCATGGTCCATTTGGGTTGCACTTCAGCCGAACAATTTACGAATAATCTTTTGAGAATAGTATAAGTTATGATTTATTAATATATTATAACTTCTAATATATTAATATAAAATCATATTATTTAATTAGTGTTGATCTATAATTAATTTAGAATTAATTTAGAGATTAAAAAGTATGACTAATTAAATATGGGTTCTAGTATTTATATAGTGTGGGCTAATGTTTATTCGGAATGGGCTAGGCTTGCATGGAAAGTCCATGGATACTCCATGGAGCTTTAACCCATGGATCTCATGGAAATGAAAAGACATGGGTATTAGGGTTTACATGGATGTAACCCTAATCCACCACACTATATAAAGGAGGTTTTGGTTCTTGAAATTGTACTACTTGATGTGTGTAAACTAAGAGGGCCGATTTCAAGAAGTTTGTGACTATTCTCTCAAGTTTCCAAGTTTGTGGTGATTTGTGACTTCCATTTGAGGCATCCACATTATTGGTGCTAGGCTCTCAAACTCCAAGCAATCAACTACTACTACAAGGTAAGTAATTCTACTAGTTTTATTTGGTTCAAGTACCCCATGCCATGCTAGTTAGGATAAGAACCTTGGAAAAATAATTATTTGCATGTATCTTAGTCAAACATAGATCCAAGGTTTCAAGGATTGCATGTACACCATAGGAGTGTTAGAATGCTGAAAACCCATCAGTGGTATCAAAGCCAGGTTTGTTTATTTGATACTTGACGCAAAAAAAAAATAAACTTGAAAATCGAAGTTTTGTTCAAAAGCTCGTAACAAAATTTCAAGTTTTGTATATGTACTTACGATTCTTGAGATTTTTGATATGAACATTCATAAACATATGAGTTTAGAAGATCATAGAAATTATGTGCTGATAATTGATTAGATTAATTCTTGATCTTTATGTGTTTTAATGGAGTCCATAACTAGTTCTTAAGTTATGGATAACCAAAAGTCACATTTATAAATAACCATTAAAAGAACACATAGGTTACAAAAAATGAAGAGTCTTCATTTTTAATAACCATTAACTCATATGTTATGAGAAATGAAAAGTTTTGAAAGTTTACAAAACTTGCCCTCAAGTTTTGGAACATGTAAAGTCATATTAGAAACCATAGTTCCAACCCCTAGAATTTTAAAAGTTAAAATTCAACCCTTATACTTTATAATATTATAAGTTTAAGGATATTTATATATGTATAAGATCAAGTCGTCTTACCGCTAGTACGCCTCATTCACGAAGCCGGTGTATAAGGGGGGTATAAGGTTGTTGCCTATAAAATGGCAACTTAATGGGTGTCCACTCTCACCCACCGCTTCCTTGATCGGTGGAGGGTCGTTAGCCGAACGGGTAGGACAAGCACTTATAAATTCTCATTAAAAGTATAATGATAATACTAAAGTAACTAAACTTTATTGAATTCCCAATCTTAGTTATTTTAGGAAAATGTGAATAAGGTGCTAATCCATGAAATTACACTTTACACTTTGTTTAAGTCCTTAGTGGAGCGTGTGTGGTTAACCGGAACACTAACTTGAACTTAACAAGGTAGGTAAAGGGTGACTTAATGTTTATCATATTATCGATGGAGCGTGTGTGGTTAACCGGCACATCGATTGAGGGGTAATACATTAAGGGTACCAAGTAATTTGCATGGTTACTTCACACCTTGTTTTGTGATCCTCGGCATCCCAGTCACAAAACTTGAAGGGCACACTCGAGATTGAAACATGCCATTGAAGAAAGTTCAATGAATCTCAAAGAATCTAGGAGTTTCTAAACCAATTAAAACCTAATTAAATATTTTGTTTTTCATGGTGGAAATTGGTGAATCGCCATTCACCTACCTTCAAATATCTTATAGCTTGGATTACGGCATCCCTCTTCTAAGTTATAAAATATTGTGTTGGGTCCTACCCTTAATATTACCTTTGGGTGTTTTGTTAAGGACTATCTCTATATCTAATCTAATCTATTCCCTCTTCTTTTCAGATGTCTTCCAATAACAATGCTTCTGGCTAAAACCCTACTAGCTCCTTCTCTCTCATGAATCTTTGTGGGAGAGTCATCTTTGATGGGTCCAACTTTACAGATTGGATCAGAAACATCAGGATGGTCACTCGGTATGAGAACAAAGAATATGTTCTCGACAAGGAGCTGAAGGTACCCGAGCCAACTGCTACTCCTGAAGAGCTTGCTGAATATGAGGTACATGAAAGAGATGCTACAAAAGTGGCATGCATCATGATGGCCACCATGACAGCCGAGCTCCAAAAGTCCTATGAGGACTATTATCCTTTTGAGATGCACCAGGACTTGATGGACCGCTACCATCAAAGTGCTCGTCAAGAGCGATATAAAATAATCTCCTCCATGATAACAACCCGAATGAAAGATGGTGAACCCATCACGGGCCACATGCAGAAAATGCAAAGCTATGTGGACCGTTTACTGAAGCTGAATGTGAACTTCCCTAAGGAGTTAGCAATAGACATCATTTTACACTCCTTGCCATCGTGTTATGATCAATTCCGCATGACATATCACATGAACAAGGAAGAAGTCACCCTCAGCAAACTTCAAGGACTCTTGAAGACCACCGAAAGTGGTCTAAAGGGTAAGTCGGTTGTTACTACTCCTACTCCTACTCCAACTGCGGCCAATGTCTTGGCAATCGGGCATGGCAAAGGGAAGAAGAGAAAGAACCCTTCTAAGGGTACCAAGGGTAAGACCCTTGAAGGCTCCTCTTCAAACAAAACCAAGAAAGGTTTTGTCACTCCTTCTGCTAACCCTAATGAGGCTGAATGCTTCTATTGCCATGAAAAGTCGCATTGGAAGCGAAACTGCTCAAAGTACCAGCAAGATTTGAAGGATGGGAAAGTAAAACCCAACCATGCAGGTATATACACTACATTGTCTAATAACTCACCTCATTCTAAGTCTTGGGTCCTTGATAAAGGTTGTGGTATTCACATAAGTTGTGATTTGCAGGGACTAAAAAGAAGTGAGAATAAGAAGCAGGGAAAGATAAACTTGATCATGGGAAACAGGAAAGCTTCACCTGTCACCAAGATAGGAGTTTATTCCTTAGTGCTAAATAGTGGGTTTACATTAGATTTGAATAAATGTTATTATTCGCCAGAAATGGCAAGAAATGTTATTTCCTTTCATGCATTGTATAAACAAGGTTTTACCTTTTATTTTGATAATAATAATGGTAGTATTGATGCTTTCTTTAATAATGTTCTTTATTTTAAAGCATTACCTTGTGATGGCGTGTATGAAACTGTATCTGTTGTAGATAATCTAGGAAATAATGTATTATGTATTAACTCTTCCACTAGCTTAGATAAAGCATCCTTATGGCATTATCGTCTTGGACATGTAAGCAAGAAACGCATAGGCCAACTCCAAAAGGATGGAGTCTTGGAGTCATTTGACCTAAAGTCAGATGATAGTTGTGAATCTTGTTTGCTTGGTAAAATGACAAAGTCACCTTTTACTGGCACTTGTGCTAGGGGTGAAGGTTTGTTGGACCTCATACACACGGATGTGTGTGGACCCTTCATAACCGCCACAAGAGATTCTAATCGGTTCTATGTGACTTTTACTGATGATTTTAGTAGATATGGATATGTCTACCTAATCAAGCATAAGTCAGAAACCTTTGAGAAATTCAAAGAGTTTAAGCAAGAAGTGGAGAATCAGTTGGGTAGGAACATTAAGATGCTTCGATCCGATCGTGGTGGTGAGTATCTTAGTACTGAGTTCCTTGACTATCTTAAGGAATGTGGGATTGTCTCACAATTGACACCTCCTAGGACACCACAGTTGAATGGTGCAGCTGAGAGGCGCAATCGGACCTTGTTGGACATGGTTCGTTCCATGATGAGTCGAGCTTCGCTACCAATCTCATTTTGGGGGTATACCTTAGAGACTGCTGCCCATATCCTTAATCTAGTCCCTACAAAGAAGGTTTCTAAAACACCTCACGAGGTGTGGACTGGAAAAGTTCCCAATCTAGACCACATCAAGATTTGGGGTTGCGAGGCTTTCGTGAGACACGAGACTCACGATAAGCTCGAACCCCGAAGCGAAAGGTGTATTTTCATCGGCTACCCACAGAAATCCTTTGGTTACGTCTTCTACAGACCTAGTGATAATGTGGTCTTTGTAGCAAGAAGAGGATTCTTTCGAGAGAGAGAATTCATGAGCCAAGGAGACAGTGGGAGGAAAATTGACCTTGAGGAAATTCAAGAGTCAAGTCGTGAAGGAACCTCAAACCCTAGCCCTCAACCTGAGGAGGAAACTCCTGCTGAGCCAACTGAAGAATCTATACCTCTGAGGCGTTCCACCAGAGTTAGGAATGCGCCTGAGCATTATTATGGTTTTCATATTACTGCAGAAGGTGAGACACTTATCAGTGATAACACACTGGTAAATCTGGATGAGCCTAACAGCTACACGGAAGCCATGGCAGGCCCTGAGGCTGCTAAATGGAAAGAGGCTATGGATAGCGAGATACAGTCCATGTATGACAATCAAGTTTGGAACTTGGTTGACAATGTACCTGATCGTAAGATAGTTGGGTGCAAATGGATCTTCAAGAAGAAGACCGACATGGATGGTAATGTACACACTTATAAGGCACGACTGGTTGCAAAGGGTTATTCTCAAACTCCGGGAGTTGATTATGATGAGACCTTTTCACAAGTGGCCAAGATTAAGTCTATTAGGGTTCTGTTAGCCATTGCTGCATTTCATGATTATGAAATATGGCAAATGGATGTCAAAACCGCTTTCCTTAATGGAAAGTTGGCTGAAGATTTTTACATGGTTCAGCCAGAGGGTTTTGTCAGTACAGAGTACCCCAGTAGAGTGTGTAAGCTCGAGAAATCCATTTATGGACTAAACAGGCACCTCGCAGATGGAATCTTTGCTTTGATGAGAAAATCAAAGAATTTGGCTTTTCAAGGAGTGAAGATGAATCTTGTGTCCATATCAAGGCTAGTGGGAGTATAGTCAGCTTTTTGGTATTGTATGTGGATGACATACTACTCATAGGAAATGACATCCCAACCCTGCAGGAAGTAAAGTCCTGGCTTGGGAAGTGTTTCGCTATGAAGGACCTTGGAGAAGCTGCATATATCCTAGGGATAAGGATTTTGAGAAACAGGAGTAAAAGACTAATTAGACTTTGTCAAAGCACCTATGTGGACAAAGTGTTGAAAAGGTTCAACATGCATAACTCCAAGAAAGGAGAGTTACCCATCCAGAGTAACGCCAGATTGAGTAAGACACAAAGCCCTAGTACTGAGGCTGAGATAGCAGAAATGAGTCGAATACCATATGCTTCAGCTGTACGATCGATCATGTATGCTATGACGTGTACTCGACCTGATGTAGCCTTTGCTTTGAGCATGGTTAGTAGGTATCAGGGGAACCCTGGCAAGGCACACTGGACTGCGGTAAAGAATATCCTCAAGTACCTACGGAGGACTAAGGACTGGGTCCTTACCCTCGGTGGCAGTGAGGACTTGAGAGTTGTAGGGTACAGTGATGCTAGCTTTCAGACTGACAGGGATAATTTCCGCTCTCAGTCGGGCTGGGTCTTTACTCTAAACGGAGGGGCAATTACTTGGAAAAGTTCCAAGCAGGAGACAGTGGCTGATTCCACTTGTGAATCAGAGTATATAGCAGCAAGCGAGGCAGCAAAGGAGGCTATATGGCTAAAGAACTTCATCGGAGACCTTGGAGTTGTACCAGCTATAAATGAGCCAATGGAGATTTTCTATGACAGCAATAGTGCGGTTGCCTTAGCCAAGGAACCAAGAGATCATGGGAGATCCAGACACATTGACAGAAAATATCACTTCATCAGACATCGAATAGAAGAAGGAATCTTCGTGGCAAAGAGGGTTTCATCGGATGAGAACCCAGCAGATCCCCTCACGAAGGGACAGACTCGGGCTAACCATCTCCAGCATGCTCGGAGCATAGGGCTGAAGGATGATATTAGTTTTAGTAGTTAGATAATCTTGAAATTTGTAAAATGTAATTGACATTTGATGATAAAATAAAAGTTGTTATTTATGAGTAAAGTGTTGCTATCTCTTGTCAATCGTTTACTATTATTTCTTTTTGCATGTTTTGACTTCCACAATAATTATGTTATGGTTTATATCATATTATTCAAACTCTCCGCAGTCGGTCATATGTTGGAAGTGTATATGAATCAAGACTGTCATGGGTTGGCTTGTAGAGGTCTAAGACGTTAGACAAAGCGGGGCTACAACACTCATGAGTGCTCATAAGTTCTGAGTATTAGATTCAACCCACGCTCACTTGTATCACTTCATGGAATTTATCTCGAGTGATCGTGAGACGGTAATATCATATAAGTCTTCAAACCTAGAGATATGATTTGTTGCCTATGAGTTGGTTATGCATTGATTGCACGAAAACACATTGGTAACTCGATGTTATAAATCATGCCTTTGTGTGTAGTTCAACAAGTAGTAGAGCAAACATATGAGTCGAAGTTTATCTGTTCCTTCTAGGATTAGAAGTGATATCTGGGCCCCTCGATGATTTTGTTTTGACCTATGTACCAGGCCCGGTCAGAACTAAATTGATGTGTTCAGTTAAGTTCTATGTCAAACAAATCAGAAATCGGGAAACAAATGTTGGACAATAAGCAAGACCATGTTCCATGTATTTGTCCGGCTGATATCTAGTACATAGGATTATATGATCACTTATCTAAAATGGCGCTTCATAGTTCAACAGAGTTTTAAGAGCTATGATTGTTGATCGGTTCCTGAAGTCATACTTGCAACTATAGTTATTAGACTTATCCAAGTGGGAGATTGTTGGAGATAGTGTCTAAGTCCATAACTATATTTGGTATGTACTTGACCCGACCCGGCATGGTCCATTTGAGTTGCACTTCACCCAAACAATTTACGGATAATCTTTTGAGAATAGTATAAGTTATGATTTATTAATATATTATAACTTCTAATATATTAATATAAAGTCATATTATTTAATTAGTGTTGATCTATAATTAATTTAGAATTAATTTAGAGATTAAAAAGTATGACTAATTAAATATGGGCTCTTGTATTTATATAGTGTGGGCTAATGCTTATTTGGAATGGGCTAGGCATGCATGGAAAGTCCATGGATACTCCATGGAGTTTTAACCCATGGATCTCATGGAAATGAAAAGACATGGGTATTAGGGTTTACATGGTGTAACCCTAATCCACCACACTATATAAAGGAGGCTTTGGTTCTTGAAATTGTACTACTTGATGTGTGTAAACTAAGAGGGCCGATTTCAAGAAGTTTGTGACTATTCTCTCAAGTTTCCAAGTTTGTGGTGATTTGTGACTTCCATTTGAGGCATCCACATTATTGGTGCTAGGCTCTCAAACTCCAAGCAATCAACTACTACTACAAGGTAAGTAATTCTACTAGTTTTATTTGGTTCAAGTACCCCATGCCATGCTAGTTAGGATAAGAACCTTGGAAAAATAATTATTTGCATGTATCTTAGTCAAACATAGATCCAAGGTTTCTAGGGTTGCATGTACACCATAGGAGTGTTAGATTGCTGAAAACCCATCTCTGTCAACCTCTTTTACAGCATTGATCGCGTTACCAGCGTTGAAGTGTGCAAGGACAGTTTCCACGACGGCTGTTACCGCTGCTTGGAAGGTGGCAGTGTCTGCATGAAGGATCGGGGTTTTGTCGTTCGGCTGACTATCTCTAGACGACGACATGATTCTGTTATTTGACAAGAAAAGGAGTTTGTGAGTGATTATGGTCGGTCCTAGATGTATTCTACTCATTCATGTAAAGATAAAGTTTTCGTTTTGTTAAACTGTTCTCGATGGTTTGACCTACATCCCTATGATGCAGTACTGGAAAAGAGTTGAAGTAAGTTCGTAGAATGGTCACTAGATGATTGCTATTTTGAACTAGGCTATCATTGGTTGGTGGATAACATGATCCAACCTTCGACAAGAATTGGAAGTGATCCTTGAGCTACTTTACCACAGCTCAATAATTTGACGAAAGTGAGGTTTAGATAGAATTCTAACGATAGTAGAACGATAGTATTTGAACAAGGATTGGCACACAAATTAGCCGACTGTCAATATCTTTGATATTTAAGATGTAGTAAGTTTGGACAAAAATGACCTTGGAGTAGATCTTACATCATATTCGAAGTAGAAAAGTTTTAACAGCATAAAGGCCTAACTTAGAAAGTGCTTACAATACAGGGATGGTTACATAGAAACGTGCTACTTGGAGCATAGATAGGAAGACTATTCTTTAAACCAAGGAAAGAAAGGTAGAATATCTCCTACTGGTGACGGTTATCCCTCGGGTGAGCCCTTAGTTCAGCCAGCTGACGCTCCACCTCGAGCAGGTGCCTTTCGTACACCCTTTGGCGTACACAGAGATCTATGACTTCAGGTCGAGTTTCAGCTAGCTCTTACTGCAGGGCCTCGTGGTCTCCCCTAGATCTCTCACGAGCATCTTCCAGATGAATGGTGCGGATGGTATGCATTCTCACATTGGCGTCAACTTCCGTGATTCGATGGAGAGCTGTAATGCCCTGAATTTCGTTTCGGGCAACTCTACGGACCAGGATTGGCAAGACTCTGTCTGCTGAGCCTCCTTCGCTCAGGTCATAAAAGCTTCGGTTTCCATTGAATGGTATGTGATGATCCTGCTCTTGACTCCATGTTTCCAAGCTTTCCACCCACGGAGGCGTTGGGCCATGAAAAGCCGGACGAGGGTTAGGATTTAGGACAGGAGCCACCGAGGGTAGGTTATTGACCTCAGACTCGTAGTCCGAACCATTAGAAAAGCCTTCAGCCTGGTGATCATCCACAGGGATTGGGTGATCATCTTCTGGCTCTGCTTCAAACCCTCCTCCATTACCTTGGTTAGGGAAGTACGGGTCGCCGTGGGGTCGGAATCCAGCCATGTTATCTACGCGAGAAAAGGGGTATAATAAATAACTAAATAGACGTACTAAATAGATAATTATAAGATGATCTTTATCAGTTACTTCAATACTTGTTTAGTGCATACCAGTTATATGTACTCAAAACAGGATAGACCTTCGAATAAGTGACCCTAACTTGAAACCCACAACCAAACAAGGAACAGGGAGTAAAGAGAAGATTACAGATTCTAAGTCGATGACCTCCTAGTTACATATAACCTTAGCGTATCCACTTAGCAACTACTGACCTACTGATAAAGACCTTTTTAGTTCGCATATAAGTAATTTATAGTAACACAAAATACTCCTATAGTATTTTAAGTTTATGTTTTGTTCTAATGTTTTCATTGTAGTAGTATTGGTAAGTTTTTAGACTTATTTCCACCTCATAACCATTCTCGGGCATATGCTAATCACTTCTCAAGCTAACATAGTTGATCAGGCTATGTCACTCCCAGAACTGATCATACATCCCCGAGTCTACTTGTGATGTTCAATAATTGTAATACTTTTGTTCTGTCCTACTCACACTGATTTTAGTATGAATGCAGGTATGTATACTTAGTTAAATATTTTATTATTTAAAAGTATAAACTCTTGATTAGAGTATTTTAATCCCGTTGTGTTTATAGTTTGTATATCTTTTATGGGTTGATATACTCGATTCACTATAAACATTGCTCTGATACCAATCTGTCACACCCCAAAACCGAAACGGCGGAAACGTTCAGGGGTGGAGGACGTCATGTACAGTATCACAACAAAGCAGAGTAGTAAACAAGCAACAACATCATCCATTGCATTAATAATATAATTTCATACAAGTGCGTTCTGTGAATTTTATAAGACACCAAAAATGTAAATAAAAAATAAGAGATGAGTCTTGTATGAAAGTGTTTGTAAGTACTTGATGTAAAAGTTTGTAAATATTTGTAAATGTTTGTAAATTTTGTAAATGTTTGTAAATGTTTGTAAATGTTTGTATCTCCTAGAAAATCCTATATTTTCTACTAAACGTAGCCTTCTACCAAGGCATCAAATGAAATGTATGTTTGTTTCTTGTAGGAGTGTATATTTTCCCAAGTGTGACTATCATTATCCAAAAATATAGTTTTACATTACTTTTTATATGAAAAGATCACAATGTGAATGCAGCGGGGAAAAAATAAAGTACTGTACTGTTGTATTATAGTAACTACTTCTGTACTTTCTACCTTAATCCGACCGTTAATTAAGGTTAAATGTGAAATGGTTGCACCATACCATCGACTAATAACACGCCGATGAAAGACGTCGGAAGAAATGACATTTGGCACCCATAGACTTGCAAGTCCCACTGTTGTTAACAACAAGGTGTAGGATAGTCAATCCAGTATAGATCTATATGCAAACTCACGCTCTCCCTCGAGGAGATTCTGGATACAAATCGGGCCATGACAGGTGATGTCATGCCCCGAACGATGGTTCACATTTATGTTATTGTATACTTGTATATGTAATGTATGTACTAGTTGTATTGTATGTTCTCTCTGTCTAGTATGTATGTATGTTCTCTCTGTTTCTCATAATTGTATGTTCTCTTGTATAATGTATAGTATGTACTAGCTGTATTGTATGTTCTCTCTGTCTGTATGTATGTATGTTCTCTCTGTTTTTCCTAATAGTATGTATTGACTCATGTATGAAATGACTCTTTTTATGTTTCATTGTTCTAGTAATAGTATTAGTAACTTCCTATACTATACCTATTATAGTTTACTAGTAATGTTGTTTGTATGAATGAACATAATTGTATACCTTTGCTACCCAAAGGTATTGAACTTAATGAAGGAACTTTTATATCTATATACATATACATAATATATAACTAAGATTCAAACGACCTTCGGACAAACAACCGATACCCTAAGTCCACAACCAAATAAGGAACAGGAAGTAAGGTGAGCTATCAGTCCTAAGTCCTTTCAATCCTACTTATATAACTATATTTATATAAGAACACATTTAACAAAATATAAGTTTAAAAGAGTTTAATAAAAGTATTTAACATGTAAAAGAGTTTGTAAAACGATTTGAAGTAGTTTGTTTGATAACACCGTTCGAAAAGTAAGAAAATCCATATGTTTGATGGTTATTAATCACATGTGATTGATATAGTAACTATAATGTTTCAACTTGTTTCCCCCCCATAAAAGCATTTAAAGTCACTTAAAAGGTTGATTAAGGGGGTATGAACTCACCTGTAGTGAGTGGTTTGGATGAACGGATGTTATAGGATGCTAAGTGTCAAGTGAAGACTTGAGCACACACACGAATCCTATTTAACATATAATGACACATATATGTATCTAATTTGTCATTTAACAACTAATTAAGCAAGTAAAGACACCCTAGGATATGGATAACACTTTAATTCAAGTGCTAGAAGTACCACATGAGTTTACGGCCAACATGGATGTATCACATGAGTTTACGGCCAAGGGGTAAATCCCCATGAGTTTACGGCCGTAAACTCATGGTATTTTGTACGAAGTTGTGATATAAGGTCTTATAAGTCAAAATGAAGTGTTCTAATGTTCAAGTCTAAGCCTTAGAAAGGAATGGGAGCACAATTGAACCACTTACTAGTGTTTACGGCCCAAGGTGATTGCCTTGGTCATAAACACCATTTGTTCTTGGTTCTTTTGATGTTTAAAGTCCTATAGTCTTCTTGGAAGTATTCTAGACTTGGTTCCAAGGCTTTGGAAGGGGTTAGGGCTCATCTTGCCCCCTTAATTAGGGTTTACGGCCCAAGGAGATTGCATTGGCCATAAACACCTTTTGATCTTGATTTCTTGATGTTTTTTAGGTGTAAACTAAGTGATTCAAACATATAACAAGCTAAGACAAGAGTACTTACAATATTGAAGCTTGTAAGGGGGTTTAAGGTCCAAGAACACAAGTGTGTGTTCTTGGTGAAATGAAGAACACTTGAAGATCTATCAAAATGGAATGATTTCATGGATGAAATCAAAGGCTTGTACTAGATAAAGTGTTGTAACAACAAATCAAAGGAAGAAATTCTTACATTTTTGTAAGATTAAGATGAAGATCTTGATGATAGTTGAGAGAGAATGGGAGTTCTTTGACAAGAAATGAAGGAAATGATGAAAAATGAGGTAAACTCAAGCTTAAAGCATGAGTTCACGGCCATGGATGAGTTTACGGCCCAAACTCATAAAGTTTGGCCGTAAACACCTCATAATGGGGTTTAAGCTTGATTTAGGTACAATAGATTCAAGCAGATACTTCCTAACACCCGATTCTTGAATATTCTAGGCTTAGAACACTCAAATAGACTCTAAACAGTGCTAAATGATAGCAGAAACAAGTCTGACTTTGGTTGAATTGAGTGACTGTACAAGATAGAAATTTCGGGTTGTCACAGTGAAGAATCAACAAAGCTTCAATACTTCATCTCTGAATGATGTGTATAATCAGTTGAAAATACATGAAAGTGAAGTGAATGAGATGGCAGAAGAGTCGAAACTGAGGTTGGGAGGTCCTTTAGCTCTTGTTTCGAAAGTGTCTGAGAAAGAAGCTATTGAGAAAGATGGTTCTGATGAAGAAGGTTTTGTAATGAACTCTGATGATGAAGCAGTTGCTTTTAATCGAACAACCGAGTTAAAAAATTTTTCAAGAAACCTTTCAATCCCAAGTTTAAGCAGAGTGATGTTAAAGGAAGTTTCGTGAATAATTATATGGGTGAGGTGAAGAAGAAATTCGAGAAGAATGATGTGAAGGCAACTAAAGCAAAAATTGAAAAGAAACATAAAGGAGATTCAGGAATTGATTGTCATTACTACAACGAAGCAAATCATTTGGCTAATGATTGCATGCTTCGTAAGAAAGAGGAGAAAAAGAATAGGGTCAAGGACGAAGCCTATTATGTAGAAATATTGGAAGAAGTTCGTGCAAAAACAAAGGGGTTATCTTTGGTTGCTCAAGGCGAAGGTTAGGAGGATGGCACATATCAGATCTAGTCTTCAGGGTCTGATGATGAAGAGATGCGTAATCCGACGCATGGTGCTATGTTTGCACAATTTGAGGAGGGTGACAACGAAAAGGTGACTGGTCATTGTTTCATGACCAAGATAGGAGACAAATCACCAATTACAACTAAGGTACGTGGTATTCTTCAGTCTTTTAACATTCCTTTACAAATTTATGATTCTGAAATAATTGCTTTTAAAGATATTGTTGCTTACTTTGATACAATAGTGGTGTCTGCTAGTAATGAAGCTAATAAACTGAATATTCAGTTGCTAGAGACCTAGAAATTGTTAGATTCGAAAAGAATCAGAGTAGAGTATTTGGAATTCCAATTAAGTAATATGAATAATGATAGAGAATGTGTAGATAAAGATGTTCGAATGTTACTTGCACAGAGAAACGTTTATTGTAATTCAGCCAAAAGACTATATGCTAAATTGACTGCATTGCATCATTCGTGTAATATAAGCAAAGAACAACATAGGAAACTGTTTCCTTTTCTTGCTTTCGAAAGAGAGAAAATTGATAGTTTATCCTATGATTGTGAGAAAACCATAGCATAATTCGATAAACTGTCTGATAATCGATTTGCTTATGGTATTGTTAAGATAGACGAATACTTTAATGCTCATGAACTTGTTTAAATAGTGACTGATACTTTGACTAAAAGTGAACAATTCAAAATTTTGAAAAGAACTGAGAATTCGAAACTTGACTCTCAATCTAATTTTGCTGATATCGATGATAATTCTGATAATTTTAGCGAAATCAGTGAAATTGAGGAGGAGGAAAGTATTGATTGTTCTCAGTCATCTGTCATTAAAGTCACATCTAAGTCAAAAGGTAAAGAAATTTATAATGATTCGATGGTTGAGAACGACACTGATAGACCCTCTACTTCGAAAGTTTGTGACTTTGATCATGTGAGTGTGTGAGACAGTTAAACGGATAGTAGTGATGATGAGAATGAAGAAGAAATTTCGAAAAATTCTGAACCAGAAAAGAATTTTTCACATGAAACATCCATTCCACGAGTGCTTGTTGATCAAGTGTTTGGTAAATTTCGACAAAATTGTATCTGACAAAGGTGCACATTATTTGGAAACAAACACTGTTGTGTATCCAAATTTTAAGTATTCATATGATGTTGTATTTCCGAATCAAGTGTTTATCACTAGTGGAAATGTTGAAAACATCAAATCATAGTTCAACAAAATGGTCGAAGAAGATAACAAGAAAACATCAGATGAAGGATTTAACAAATCAAAGCACTGTCGAAAACAATCTAACAAAGAATTCGTATGTTTTCCCTAGACAAAAACCACAAAGAAAATGGGTTGATAAACAAGACAACACAAAAGAGATTTTGAAACAGGAATCTAATGAAACAAATGAAAATGTGAAACTTAATTCACAAGAATTTAAGGATCTTGTTGAAAAATTTTCGAATGAAAAAGGAATATCAAAAAGACAGGCACGAAAGAGAATTTTTTGGCAAGTAGTGTCCAATGAAAAACATTCAAGCATTCCAATTAAGAAAATGTCTGAATATGAGCTGACTAAATCAACAAAAACAAAGTTATCAACTCGTTCGAATAAAAAGGAAAATCCCGCTCAATCAATTTCGTCTGATTCTCAAAATTCTTCAACAAAGTTTTCTATATCATCATCTTCAAAGTCTTTTCAAACAAATGTGCAAAAAAAAAAAATTCATTCACAAAAGCAACAAAAGTTTTCAATTTCAAATTCATCTTTTTCAAAACCAACAAACAATCAAAACCGATTTTCTTCAAATAGAAGAAATCGACCTTTTGACAATGTTCAAAAATTTGATAATGTTTGAAAATTTGAGAATGTTCGAAAATTTGACAATGTTCGAAAATTTGAGAATGGTCGAAAATTCGACAGTATTCGAAAATTTGAGAATATTTGAAAATTTAACAATGTTCGAAAATTTGAGAATGGTCGAAAATTCAAAAATGTTCGAAAGTTTGCAAACAATCAAACATTTGTGCAAAATAAATCAACAATATTTTCAAAGTTTACTCCACAAAAACCAAATTTTCCTAATCCATCTGCACACAAAGGCACCAAAGTTTCATACACAAAAGGTTTGTCTGGGGTGGAAACAATCAACCATTGGCTTGAAGAAAAAGGTAAAAAGTATCAATCTGGAAAGTTTTCTCATCATCAAATCAAGAAAGCTTATGAACAATATTTGAATGATACTTCATCTGGAAGTTCATCTTCGAAAGAATCAAATACTCCGGTTCAAAAATGGCAACCAATCTCAAAGGAAAGACACACTGAGAAGCATGAGTAGAAAGTCAGTGAAATTCCCAAACTATCGAAAAATTATGTTTCGGTACCTTTAACTAATGATGTTGACTTAATTGATAATTTCAAGAACAAAGTTCAAAATTAGGAAACCTTCAGTTTGTTTACTTTCGAAAGCTTCATCTGATGTTAGCTGGTTGTGGCATCGACGTTTATTTCATTTAAACTTTCAAAATCTGAATAAGTTGGTTGTAGATGATCTTGTTCGAGGTTTACCTGTTCTAAAGTTTGATATTGATACTTTATGTGCAGCTTGTGAACAAGGAAAACAACATCGTAAAGGACATCCAATTGTCATAGATTCGAAAATTGTTGAACCGCTGGAACTTCTTCATACTGACCTTTGTGGACCATCAACTGTTGAGACACTCAACAAGAAACGATACATTTTGGTTATTGTTGATGATTTTTCACGATTCACTTGGGTGTATTTTCTCAGGTTAAAATCTGAAGTTGCTCAAACAATGATCGAATTTATCAAGAAAATTGAGACAAGTCTGAAAAGGAGAGTTCGTAAAATCAAAAGTGATAATGGTTTTAAAAATAACATGCTCAATTCGTACGTAACAGAAAAAGGAATTTCACATAATTTCTCATTGCCATATACACCACAACAAAATGGTGTGGTTGAAAGGAGAAATATGTCTCTTTGTGAAGCAGCAAGAACAATGTTGTCATATGCGAATCTTCCTCAATATCTTTGGGCAAAAGTAGTTTTGACAGCATAAATAATCGAAATCCTAATGTCAAATTCTTTCATGTTTTTGGTTGCAGGTGTTTTATAATGAATCTCAAAGACAATCTTTCTAAATTTCAAGCTAAGACTGATGAAGGAATATTTTTGGGATATTCAATTAATTCGGTTGCATACAGAGTGTTGAATAAGCGAACAAGAAAAGTTGAAGAGACATTTAATCTAACTTTTGATGATTACTATGTGTAACAAGTTGAAAAAAATTTCGAACAAAACCAATTCTTAATGAATCGAATGATGAGTCTGAAAGTTATAGTTACTCTGATTTTGATTATGATTTAATTTTTGGTGTTCCAGAAAGGGCTGCTGATGCTGAAGTAAATGTTGCTGATAATCAAACTCCTGAATCTTCGAAACATTCTGATGATTCGACAATCACTTTAGATACTACTGCTAATGGCGAAAGTATGCTAGATGCACCAGTGGACGGGGAGCCCTTGCATATACCTTCAACTGTTGAGGATGACCATCCTTTCGAGGGGGTGAGTAGCAGTGTCAATGATGTTGTCGAGGGGGAGCATCAGAATGACAATTATGTCGAGGGGGAGCATAATGAAACTGAAACTATAAATCTTGATGAAAATGATGAATTTCATGAACTAAATGATAATAATTCTGTTACAGGATCAGAAAATGAAGAAATGTATGAAGATGCACCATTGGACTTTGATCCAGCATATCGACCATTGGAAAAGTGGACAAGAAATTATCCGAAAGAACAAGTCATTGGAAATCCACAAGATGGAGTTTTGACCAGAGCTCAAATTCATGCAAGGAACGAGGTACTGAATGCTCGTCAATAGTTTTGCATGTTTACTGTTTTCATCTCGAAAACTGAACCAAAGACAGTTAAGGTTGCAATGGAACACTCATATTGGGTTTTTGCACCACAATCCGAACTTGCTGAGTTCGATAGAAACAAGGTTTGGAGGTTAATTCCTAAACCTGAAAATGTTTCGATTGTCGGATTAAAATGGATTTTCAAAAACAAAACCGACAAGGATGGAAATATTGTTTGAAATAAAGCATAATTAGTCGTAAAAGGATATTCGTAACAAGAAGGTATCGATTATGAAGAAACCTTTGCCCCTGTCGCAAGACTCGAGGCTGTTCGAATATTTTTGGCTTATGCAGCTGTCACACCCCAAAACCGGAATGGCGGAAACGTTCTGGGGTGGAGGACGTCATGTACAGTATCATAGCAATGCATAATAGTAAAGACAAGCAACACCATCCATTGCATCAATATAATAGTTAAATACATGTGTGTTCGTTTGTCAATTTAAATGACACCAAAAATGTACAATCAAAATAAAGACGAGTCTTGGATCCACTTCGTCCTTCAAAAGCTGCATGGGTATACATGTCTTACTGGTTCCCTGAGAATACAACTTATTTTGATAGAGAGTATCAGCATAAAATGATGGTGAGTTCATAAGTATTAAGTGTCATTACTTGTATGAAAATGTTTGTAACGATGTAATGTAAGTGTTAGTGAAATGTTTGTAAAAGTTGCAATTGTTTGTACTTCCTAGAAAATCCTATATTTTCTACTGAAATGTAGCCTTCTACCAAGACCTGATTTTTGTGTGTTTGTTCATTTGTAAAGGTACAAGTTTTCCCAAATATAACTATCATTATCAAAATATAGTTTTCATTAACATTTATGTGAGGAGATCACAGAGTGAGTGTAATGGGGAAAATAATGTTTTACCTCAGCGGTCACACTGCTGACTATAAGTTACAAAATACAGACTCCAGGTGTATTAAATGTACAATACCCCTCACGGAGTCTTTTTTCCTTTAATCCTTAGTCGGTTAATTAGAGGTTTAAATGTGAACTCGTGCGTAACCATGCTGATCGACGACTGAATAAATGATGACCCTCCGGTGTCATATGTAGTGAGGTGACATTTTGTCACCCCTTGGCCTTATCGACTGGGACTGTAGCTAGCAGTCGGGGTATGGGAGTGTCTATCCCGTATAGATCTATACACACAATGCCCTCTCTCCCTCCGGAAGACTCTGGTTACAAAGTGATACAACAATGTAGTGTCGTATCGAGAAGTAGTATGTCACATTCTAGTTATCGTATTCAAATGTTTGTATAGCACGTCATAGTGTAGTAATATTTTCTCTATACCAGTATATAGTATATTCGCTTGTATAGTGTATAGTATGTTCTCTTGTATAGTGTATAGTGTGTATTGTATTTTGTTATAGTACGTTTGTAATGACTTATAAATGTACTAACTCTTGTATGCTTCGTTGTACTAGTAATAGTGAATAGTAATCTCTTAAACTATACCTATTATAGTTTACTAATAATGTTGTCTGTATGCCTTTGCTACCCAAAGGAAATGAACTGGATTAAAAGCTTTTATATCTAAACACATATATATGGTATATAACTAAGATTTCAACGACTTTTGGACAAATAACAGGTTACTCTAAGTCAACAACCAAACAAGAAACAAGAAATAAAGCGAGCTATCAGTCCTAAGTCCTTCAAATCTTACTTATATAAATATATTTGGATAGACATGAGTTTGAAAATAATGTAAGTTAAAAAGAGTTTGATAAATGATTTAGCATTTAAAGGAGTTTAATAAAATGTCTTGAAGTATTTGAAATCCCCAAGTTTGATAATAAGTATTGATGACTTTATGTCAATTTGCAAAACGATTTAAGAGTAGTTTGTTGGATAACACAGTTTAAAAAGTAAGAAATTCACTTGTTTGGTAGTTATTAATCATATATGATTGATATAATAACAATGATACTTCAACTTGTATTCCCCCCCCCCCCATAAAAGCATTTAAAATCCTTTCAAAGGTTGATTAAGGGGTATGAACTCACCTGCAGTAAGTGGTTTGGATGGAAGTGCCGGACAGGATGCTAAGTGTCAAGTGAGGACTTGAGCACACACGGATCCTATTTAACATATAATGACACATATATGTATCTAATTAGTGATTAAGCAACTAATTAAGCAAGTAAAGACACCCTAGGACATGGAAAACACTTTGATTCAAGTGTTAGACGTACATAGGTTTGCATCCAAGGGTTGTAGGGCCTGACATTGGAGTTTACGGCCCAGAAGTTAAGGCCCCATGAGTTTACAGCCCATGGGTTTACAGCCCAATGAGTTTACGGCCGTAAACTCATGGTGTTTTGTACCAAAGTGTGTGTTAAGGTCTTACAAGCTACCAGGAAGTGTTCTAGACCAAAGATCAAGCCTTAGGAAGAAGTTATGGCCCATTTGAACCCATAATTAGGGTTTACGGCCAAGGGAGATTACCTTGGCCGTAAACACCCTTCTGCACCCATCATTTTTATCCTTTTTATGTTAATTTGTTTCTATTTTCCTATGATTAAATACACATAAATCCACAAAAATCGGAGTCCAGTATATAAAAATCACCTTTGGTATTTTTCCCAGATTATGTACACTGTGTATAAATTTTGAAAAATGTTTTGTAATTTACCTTAACTCTTTAAAAATTATTCACGAATTAATTGTTATTTAACTGAATAAAACAAATAAAAATAGCCAAACTGATTGAAAAATAACTTTTATATTTTTCATAACTTATATAACTTTTGCTATGAAGCCCTTTGTACTGCCACGCCCTGTGTTTCTGCTTTAGCGTGGTGTGACACAAGATGTACCAGTTAATCATATATGAGAAAAATTTCTTGCCCCCAACACTATTCGCTTTGCACTGATTTATAAACTCCAATATGTATTCCAGTCAAGAGGTGGAGTATAGATGCTTGTCGGGCAGAAAGAAGCAAACTCTTTCAAAATTATCATCAGCTCTTTCTCGTATTTGAAATGCCACACTCCAATAATCCTTCCGTATTCTCCCCAGTTTCATCTTGTCAAGAACTTTCAGAGGCTCCTTAGGAAGCACTATAGGTTTCTTGCGAATGATAGTCATTATCTCTACATCCATCTTCCCAATTTATTGGATGTACGAGAAGATCATCCTTTTGATATGTGCCATAATTGGTTCAAATTTTTGTTCATCCTTCTGCAAAAGATGCAATAGAGAAATCCAGTCAAAAGTATTAAGGAAGGGCAAATCAACGAGAGTAAATTCAAACACCGAACTCGCAGCACCTCGTGCAACCTTAAAACGAGCATTCATGAAGCTTTCGGTTTCAATCGAGCCAGAAAGCTTCATGTGCTTGAGATAAAACGAGAATAATATACGATCAACATCATTATCAGAAGGAGGAACGTTCGCAATCCTATCAAAACAACGAAACAGAAAGGCCTTTGGTGTGATTGGAAGATCAAGCTGCGAATATGGAGTGTTCAGCAAATCAAATGACATAATAGGTTCTAGCCAATAAACGCTTCCATTATCAAAGAGTTCATTCGAAATTCGTTGCATTGACCATAAAGGAAAAAGAGATTTCTGAGTTTTCAAAGTTTCTTCAGCTTCACGAGCTGCCTTCTCTCGTTCTTCAGCCTCCCTAGCAACTCGTAGGTTTTCATCAATTTCTACGTCACAATACTTGCGTTTTAACTTTTCATTTTCATTTTCTTCTTCCTCAACATCATCATCACCAAACTTGCCTTTCCTTTTAGATCTAGAAGCTTCATTACCCTTCGGATCGTTTGGCTATGGATTTTGTTTGTGATCATCCAAAACAATTGCTTTACCATCACTAGAAGTTCTCCTCAGTTCTCCCCTTGTTTTGGAATAGACGATTCCGAAACACCCAGAATTCTGTCAAGCATGGAGAAGATGGGCTTCAATTTCTCAAAAAGATGCTGACGAACAGAAACTGTGAGTAGACAATCATGAGTCTCAATGAGATTATGCAAGTCAACATTTACATCAGCAACACAACTCTTGATTACAGGTTTCTCAGACTGGAGTTCAGCAGTTTGCTTATCCACATAAGATAACTTTTTGGACAGAACCTTCATCTTTTATGTTTTAACAACAAGTTCATCCATGATCTTGTCTATGGCCAGATGTTCCTGAAGCTTTTTGATTTTGGAGGAGATGGATGTTTGAAACTACGTATTGGCAGCTTGGATTTCAGTTCAAAACTTCTTAAGAGTTTCTTTTTATGTTTGGAGTAAAAAACGAAGGCTGGTGATAACTTGATTTCCTATGGCAGTGTTTTATTCAAAAGGAGATTTGAAATCACCCATCAATGTTTGAACATCAGAGAGTAGTTTTCGACTTTTTCGCTTGTATCCTTGCAACTTTTCTGTGAATCCTCGATATCTTTGTTTATTTTTGAAAGGTTCGCAGCATGCTCTTTTGTCAAGGACTCAATTAAAGCCTCGTGAGTTTCAATAGAGTATTCTGAGTTGGAGGAGGATTTGGATGACTCAGTTAAAGTGTCCAGCTTTTCTTGAAGAAGCTTCAAATGATGTTTGGTCATGGGAGCATAATCATCATCACTAGCGTCTTGGACATTGAAAGTGTTGTAGTGGAAGTCTTGAAAATAGTACCTATCATCACCGAACATGGTATCCGAATCATCATGTGTAAGAGGTGAGACGGAAGTGAAATCTGTACTAAAAGAGAAACCAGAAGCCCATGCCCCCGTATCAGATTCGTTGACGGTGACCGGTGGTGTACTAGTGGTTGTAGTGGTTATTGATGTGGAGTCCATGAAGAAAGCTGTTGATTGTGCAATAGACACCTGTGGTTGCGAAACTCCCATAGAAACATTCGGACATGGAGTGATCATGACAAGTGTTGTAGTAGCAGTAGGAGAATGTGGAGTAAAATCATAGAAAGAGGTATCTATTATGGGAAAAAAAGTTGGCATGGAAAAAGTTACCTCAAGATTAGTTGTTGATTGTTCTGAAACCATAGGTTGCGAAGTCGCAGCAGTTTCTTTAGTGTCATGTTGGACTTGCTCTGGTATACGAACGTCGGAGATAGTGTGTGACTCTGAACCCTCCTCATTGTTTGGTGAAGGTGACCTAGGCTTACGAACGACTTGATTGTCTTTCTTCTTCGGAGTGTGAGCAGGCTCGGAGGGTCCAACCTTTATTTTTCTTTTTACCCCTTTCTTTGGCTTGTCAGGCTCTTCTAAAGCTTGTTGCATCTCAGTGGTTAATGGACAAGGACCAGATGTCGGTTGTATGCTATATTCGCTGATAACTTCACCTTTTGTCGGAACATTGTGAAGCATGGTCTCTGGAATAGATCTGATAAAGGCGAACCTTGAACTGTCAGACACAATAACATTGGATGTGTGGAAGACATGAATTTTTGCAATCACCAAACCCTTGATCACCGGAATGTTGTCAGGATCAATTTCCTCTGCACAATGATAGCCCAAAAACGAGCACAAGATATCTCTGTGTGCCTCGTTGTAGAAGGATTACTTTGAACAAGTTGAGCCCAAAGGACTCTACCATAATCCAGATTGATCCCAGAGTAAATACCGTAAAGAAGATTAAGAAAAAGCATATTTGTACTGTCTGATCTCGTTACCCTCTCTGAAAAGCTTTTGAAAATTGGGGTAAACAGCCCATTCCACATGGGAGTAAGGTTGGGCTTCTTGAACTTAGATACAATCTCAAGAAGGTGTCTGTAACCCATCTGGTAGAATATTTCCAAAACAGCGGAAGAGGAGATTAATTCAGGATCGACCAAATATCTAGCGGATGGAAACCCCATTAAACGACTGAATCCGGATTTGGTGATTGTTGTTTGTTGCTTACCAAGCTCGAAAGTAATAATCGATTCATGCCCTTCATAACAAGAAATAGAGTGAGCTTTGGATAAAAAGACAAAAGAACATTCTCTGTCTTTGATAGTGCAGTATATCTCCATTTCCTGTACTCCGAATCTAAAAGTAACCATTAGAACTACGAACTAGACTTTTGAAAAATCACAAGGATCTTCGTGCAAGAGGGTGCCAAATATAGAGAAATAAAGAAAAATATCAAAGGATTTCTAGTGATGTCAATAAAGACATGAAACAGTTGTATCCCGGGCAACAATCTCTTCCTTCGAAGGCAAGAGAGACTCAGAAGTGTCTGCGTGGTATCCCGTTGAATTACAATCAACTTTTTGTTGTGAAACAGTGAAAGCCTTCTTTTCAATAAGGTTGAAGAGTGGCTTCATCTTCAACCAAACTCGAAAACCCAACATAAGTACGAACGTTCGGAAGAAGTACTTGTCTGACCAGTGTAGCCATAAGAACCTGTATGCTTTGGGATAATTTTGGTGGCAGAATAAATGAGAAATCTCAAGAAAGAAAAAAATTGGATCTAATGGGATAATATGTCTTAGGTCTAGAACATTTCATTAAGATCTCGCAAAAATAAAATAATGAGATTTCAAGGTACGAACCACAAAGGTGGACTCACATAAATTCCATGGTGAAAAGTTAGAACATGTAAATTGTTCATCTTCAATTCTGAGATAGGTGATGGATTGTGGGTTTCACTCAATTCGTGGTGATAAGGAATTTAAGATCATAAATACACAAGTTGTGTAACCATAAACCTTAGTGGTAATATCTGAGAGTTTCAAGGGTTACGAGAGTGAAATCGAATGTGATGGAGAAGTATTGGAGGTGGTTCCGAAGAGAAATGTACTTCTACTACGAAAGAATGACCAAGCAGTGAACTCTTAACTCAATATGAGAAGAGTAAGGTGGCTCAATGACTTATGTAAATTTTATCCTGGTTAGGAAGAAACGATTGGTATTATTGATTCTTAAGGCTTCAAACATAGAGTCTCAGAGGTTTCGGACAACTTGCAACAGCATGCATCTAGGGACACTTAACTAGTGCAAAAATTAGGAATTAAATACTTGGCCCATCATTCGTAATTGAGAGTATCATGATTTGTTCCTTCAATCCTGCTCAGTTATCTATTATTTTTTGGTATTTTGATATTTCATTAAAAGAAATAAAACCGCAAATGAAGAAAATATTTTTGTATTTTTGAGTTTATTTTAAATAAAAACAGAATAATGAAAAAAATTGAGTTTTGGATTTTCTGAAAAAGAAATAAAAACAGAAAAGAAAAAAATATTTTTGAGTTTTGGATTTTCTGAAAAAGAAATAAAAACAGAAAATAAAGAAAATATTTTTGAGTTTTGATTTTCTGAAAATGAAATAAAAACAGAAAATAATAAAAACAAAAATACAAGTGTACAAAGACCTAAGAAAACATAATATAGAATGGATACATAAAGTTTAGAACCTCCGAATGAACAGCGGACTGCGAGTCGCTCCGAGTGTTCGAACCCATTCGCACTATGAACAGTGGACTACGAATCACTACGGACGTTCACAAACATTCATAGTGTAACCAATACTTTCCGAGTGCAAAGGTGCTTTTGGAACAATGTCTGCTTCTATCATACCTAGGCCTTGTAGAATTCGATTGAAGGTTTGTTCAGGCAAGGCTTTCGTAAAGATATCAACTAATTGATCAGCAGACCTCACAAAATGAATTTCAACATTGCCATCTTCTACATGATCCTTAATGAAGTGATACCTCAGTCCAATGTGTTTAGTCTTAGAATGTTGCATTAGGTTATGGAAAATGCAAATTGCACATTCAGAATCGCAGTATAAGGGGATCCACTTCATATTTATCCCATAGTCCCTCAGATGACTTTGAATCCAAATAACTTGTGAAGCACAAGGGGCAACTCCAATGTACTCAGCTTCAGTTGTCGATTGGGAGACAGAGGTTTGCTTTTTAGATTGCCAATTGACAAATTTTCCATCTAGAAATTGACATCCTCCAGTTGTACTTTTGCGATCAAGACCACATCTGCCAAGATGAGCATCTAAGAATGCATGCACAAAGAACCCTGAGCTAGAAGGGTACCAAATTCTGAGCGAGGAAGTTCGTTTAAGATATCTGAAGATGTTTTTCACAGCAGTCATGTGGGTTTCGAGAGGATTTGCTTGAAACCTGGCACAATAACAAACAAAAAACATGATATCTGGACGACTAGCGGTTAGATACATCAATGAACCTGTCATTTGTCGATAAAGGGTCATATCCGCAGCTGGTTTGTCAAGGAACATTGTTAGCTTCGTTCTGAATGCCATTGGAACCTTCACTTTTGAATCTCCCACCATTCAGAACTTTGTCTTATATTAAAACCAAGGAAAAAGTTAATCGGAAACATTAATCTAATCTCAAACTTAGTTTCCATCAACTTTCGGAAATCAGAAATTAATCTCGGATTAGTAGACCCGAAAATGATATCATTAACATAAATTTGGAAGATCATCATATGTTCACCATCTTTCTTGCGAAAGAAGATTGGGTCGACCGAGCCTTGTTTAAATTTGATTTTTTTAATAATCTAGTGAGAGTTTCATACCATTCTCGTGGAGCCTGCTACAGTGTCACACCCCCAAACCAGAACGGCGGAAACGTTCGCGGACGGATGATGTCATGTTCAGTATCATAACAATGCACAATAGTAAAACAAGCAACAACATCATCCATTGCATTAATAATATAGTTAATACAAGTGTGTTCTGAATGTATTTGTAAGACACCAAAATTATATATATCAAAATAAAAGATGAGTCTTGAACACGCTCCGTCTTCTCAAAGCCTGGTCCAGTGTACCTGTCTACTGGTGACCTGGGAATACAAGTTATTTTGAAAGAGTAGATCAACATTAAACTGGTGAGTTCATAAGTATTTTAGTTTAAAATGTTTGTATAAGTTGGAAGAAAGTGTTTGTAAGTGTTTCATGTAAAGTTTGTATACTTCCTAGAAAATCCTATATTTTCTACTAAAATGGAGAGTAGTCTTCTACCAAGACCCGACTGTTCTGTATGTTTGTTCTTTTGTAAAACTGAGTGTTTTCCCAAGTGTATGACTATCATTACTAGAAAATAGTTTACATTACCTTTTATGTGAGAAGATCACCATATGAATGTAATGGGAAAATGACAGTGTATAGTAATGTTGTAATAAGTAACTACTGAAGCACTAACTACCTCAAAACTAATTTGTTTAATTAAGGTTAAAATGTGATGTGGTTATAACCATATTGATTGATGAGTGTTTAACACGACGACCAACAAGCGTCGAAACTGATGTGACATTTGTCACCCGTTGGCCTACCGGCCAAACTCTAGCGGACAGTCGGAATGCGGTATTGTCAGTCCCGTATAGATCTATACACACAATGCCCGCTCTCCTTCCAGGAGACTCTAGTTACAAAAACGCCCCCTAACAAGTATATTGCTATGCAGTGAAGTAGTGGTTTCACATTAAAGTTATCCTATTCTTGTAAAAGGATGTATGTTCCTTTCTATTCTTATTATTGGATGTTCCTTTCTGTGCTAGTTATTGTATGTTCCTTTCTGTTCTAGTTATTGTATGTTCCTTTCTGTTCTAGTCATTGTATGTTCCTTTCTGTTCTAGTTATTGTATGTTTGAACTGACTCATGTATGAATTGATTCATGTATGAACTGACTCTTGTAAGTTTCATTGTTCTAGAAATAGTAAGTAGTAATCCTCTAAGCTATACCTATTATAGTTTATTAGTAAGCTATGAAGTTGAATGACTGATCATGTTTGTACACCTTTGCTACCCAAAGGTATTGAACTGATTGGAAGAACTTTTATATCTACATATATATACATAATATATAACTGAGATTTAAATGACACTCGGACAAACAACCGATGCCCTAACTCCAGAACAAAACAAGGAACAGGAAATAAAGCGAGTTATGAGTCCTAAGCCCTTTCAACCTTATTTATATAACTATATTTATATAGACATGATTTTGACAATATATTAGTTTAAAAGAGTTTTGTAAAACGATAAAGAGTTTATCATATAAAAAGAGTTTTAACCATTTGAATGGTTATTGATGACTTGATGTCAGTTTATAAAATGATTTGAAACAGTTGGTTTTGATAATACAGTTTTGAAGTCTAAGAAATCCTTTTGTTTGATAGTTATAAATCACATGTGATTGATATTATAACTATAATGTTTTCTACTTGTATTCCCCCTCCCCCCCCCCCAATAAAAAAGCATTAAAATCATTAAAAGATAAGTTTAGGGTATGAAATCACCTGTAGTGAGTGATTCGAATGAAAGATAGATATAGGATGATTGAGATTACAAATGAAGTCCTGAAGCACAATTGGATCCTATTACACATATAATCACATATATAGACATACAATTAGTGTATATAACAACTAATCTTGTAAGGGAACAACCTTAGGTACTAGGAAACACTTCAAATGAAGTGTTACATTCACATATGATTGTCTAAAAGGGTGTTCATGACCAAGGATGTGTTCATGACCAAGAATGCTTAAGTGTTTACGGCCAAAGCTTGGTCTAAGAAGGGTTTACGGCCATGGGTTGAAGGGTTCACGACCACCACATGAACTAAGAAGGGTTTACGGTCATGGATTAAAGGGTTCACGGCCACCACATGAACTAAGAAGGGTTTACGGCCATGGGTTGAAGGGTTCACGACCAACACAAAAAATAAGAAGGGTTTACGGCCCTAACAATATCACTTGAAGGGTTCACGGCCACATGAAGGGTTCACGACCGTGAACTCTTGAAGATGATGCTTAAAAGGTGTTTGTTTCATGGGGATTCAAGAGCTCCTAATGGATAACAAGTATATGGAAAGGATACTTATGTTTTGGAAGCTTATAGGGTGATTACGACCCAAAGACCAAGTGTGTGTTCTTGGTGTTCTTGGTGATTTGAAGATCTAAACCCAAAAGAGATGAATTCATAGATGAAATCATAGGGTTTCACTTGAATAAGAAGGATATCAAGAAAGAATGGAATCATCACTTACACTTTTGAGGATCAAGCATGATTTCCTTGATGATACTTGAGAGAGTTTGAGTGTTCTTGACTTAAAGATGTGAGAAATGAAGAATAATGAAGGAACTCTATACTAGTAGAAAGGGATTTACAGCCAAGCTTGGGTTTACGGCCGTAAACCTACTTTCAGCCGTAAACACCCTTTGATAGATGATCTTGGCTCAATTTGAAACTCATAAAATTCCTTAGTCACAATACATAACATTAATTCCTATGTGTACAAGGCTTAAAACTTCTAGAATAACCCTTAGCAAGGCTAAAAGGTAACAGAAACAAGTCTAACTTTGATTGAATGGAATGGCTTTACAAGATAGAAATTTCGGGTTGTCACATCATCCTCCCGTTAAAGGGAATTTTGTCCCGAAATTAGAGTTTAAGCAAATATAGATAAACTAAGGGAAAATATGAGGATAGTTCAGTTTTATTTGATCCTCGCGCTCCTAAGTGAATTCAGGTCCGCGCTATGCATTCTAAGTGGACTTTCACTATCGGAATAGGGATCCGATTAGTCCTAATGACTATGCTGTCTAGGGTTTCTACGGAATTTTCCACAAAGTTTAGGTTCTCGCTTACCTCGATGAAAGCGAGTGGAATAACAAATGTCTCGTCGGACGACCAATTTTCAAGTTAGAGACATGGAAAGTAGGGTGCATGTTATTGGATTTCTGAGGTATTCGGGGTCTATAAGCTACTGGATCAACTCTAGTAAGAATCTCAAATGATCTTACGTACCTTGGATTTTGTATTCCACACTTTTCGATGCGTATTATGCCCCTTCGGGTTAGACGAGGTCAGCAATCTGGAATTCCAAGGGTTTTCTCTTATCGAAGGCGTTAGCTTTTCTGCCTGACCCTGGGAGCTTCACGTCGCTCCTGGATCTGTACTCTCGTCACGGTAGTTTCTCGGATGAATTTCAGACCAACGAAGGTGCCGTCTGGAAATTGGACCTCTAGCTAGTTGTGTGTCGCCTACTTTAATCCAGTGCAGAGAGGATCTGTACTTGCGACCAATGTGGGTTTCGAACGGAGCAACTTAAAATGCTAGCATGGTCAAGGACTCGACTAGTTAATAAGTGGGTATTATTGTTCTACCAAAGTCTATCACATATGCTCTCCGTACAACTTCTAATGATTGAATCGTTCTCTCATTCTGTCTGTTGGTTTAAGGAAGGTAGGCTATACATCAAGTTCGGGGGAAAGAAAAGGAAGGTAGCAGCAATGATTGCTATTGTTTAAAATTTAAGAACAATACATATAGGTTGATAAAAAAATAGGGTGAGAAATACTTCAAACTTGAATCCTTAATTTATTTTTATGATTAGATAGAGATGTGGAACTTTTAAAGTGATTGCTAATACTTCGGGAGTTACCAATTAAGTTAAACTCCATTTGTGAAAAAGAAGAAACACCACCACTGGTAATTGAAAATATGACAGCTTTGACTTTTTAGACCGGAATCCAAGTATGGTTAAAATGGATAAGGTAAAGACGCAACATATTTAGATGAACAATCGTGCATTGTCGAAAGTGCGTCACTGGAATTTTAAAAGTGAACACTAAGTTTTGCAATGTTTTAAATTTTATAAACTTTATAGATTATAAAACTAATTTTAAGTAAAATAATCAAATGAGGTATGTTTTTAGATGTAGGCATTAGAGATGTCTTATAAACATGTTTGAAGTAGAAAGTTGCAGAAATATCATATTGGATTTCAAGAAAACACATTTAAGTAAATTACAATTTCTAAATGAGAAAGTGGTCAAAAGTGTCAAAACAAAGTGGTTTGAAAAATCCGATGTAGCTTTTACAGATAATATGAATTTTAATGTCATATGTTTAAGTTTTATAGCATAGAGTTTAAACACTTTCATAAAAGAAAATGTTTCCAAGTTTTTCGAAACGTGTCAATATGTATGCAAGGTTTAAAATGGTTTATATGCCCTTAAAAGCACATCTCTTCATTGAAATGGATTTGAAATGAAAGTGAAATATCTTTTTGATGGGAGATTAAGAAGGAACAGGTAGATTTGTGTAGCTGATCGTACCTAAATACTAAGGCGAGTATAAGACGAGTATCGATGTCTTTTTCTCAAAGATAAAGGACAATAAAAAAAATTGTTTATAAAACATTTTATGGTGTCAATGCAGTTTCACGGCCTTTTATAGAGGTCAAAGGGATATCCTATGTTAAGTTTTAAGCTAAAGGTGGAAACAACCTAGAGCTAAATCGTAGCGTAGAAAGAAGGTCTCACATATTAGTAATAAAGGGTTAAACCTTCGTGTCTCCTCGTGAGTCGAATCAGGAATGCTCGTCGATGGTATCCAAGTGATCACTTAGTGGTGACTCATCTACCTCCTTACGCGATGCTCAAATTCTCATCTGTGTCGGTTTTAGAACGCTTTCCTAGTTGTAACTCTAGTACGCAAACGATGAAGACGTATTGATGAACAATTGGTATAATTTTCGACTTAAGATTATTACTAGTGTATATCTAGGTACCAACCTTACATCTAAAGTCAATAACTATCGATGAATACTCATTCTTAGTACTAAGTGCATTGCTCCTAGAGTGGCTAGTGATATAACCTAAGTGGTTAACCTAGTACTTGATAAGGGATAAGAATATTTCTAAATAAAGGCATTGTTAGAAAGGTGCACTTAGTTTCTAAGTGTATCTAGATGAATGCCTATATTATGCAATGCCCGTACTCACACCGAAAAAATTTGTGTTTCAAAAGTTTAAGTTGAAAATTGTTTTGAACATAATTCTACTATAACCATTTCCAGTCTCACATTAACTTTCCTTAATTAAGCATAGTTGGACATGCTATACTTAATTAAAGTCCAATAATGCGTACTCGAATTAGTTATACCAGTAGTATGTTCAGTATTTTAAAAACATTTTGAAAATTTTTGGCTATAGTTGTGGTTCTCCAAAGGAAAACCGGTATTCTCTATAACCTTCGGCTCTAATACAGATTCTATCACACCCCGCTAAAGCGGAAACACAGGGCGTGGCTATACAAAGGGTTTCATAGCAAATGTTAAAGACAACACCAACCATAGTATTAAAAAGCATTACAAATTTACAATGAGTTTGAACAAAATTTTAAAAGAAATTACAATGTAAACTGAAATACAACACATCCGAATGCTCCTAAAAGTGTAGTATCCTTAAGTCCCACTTACTCGATGATTCTAAAAAAGCATGTAAAACGACCGTCAACTATACAAATAGTTGGTGAGTACTCACACACACACACACACACACATATATATATATATATATATATATATATATATATATATATATATATATATATATATATATATATATATATATATATATATATATATATATATATATATTATTGGTTTCATGAATCGAAATCAATGTTTTGCTTAAAGTTTCCATAAATAAAAGTATATTTCCAAAATGATTAAATATGGCTTGTTCTACTACTTGTTGAATCATACACAAAGGCACATTTTATAACATCGAGTTACCAATGCGTTTTCGTGCAATCAATGTATAACCAACTCATAGTAACAACTCATATCTCTAGGTTTTAAGAATATAAGATATTATCGTCTCATGATCACTCGTGATAAAATCCATGAAGTGATTCAAATGAGCGTGGGTTGAATCCAATACTCAGAACTTATGAGCACTCATGAGTGTTGTAGCACCACTTTGTCCACCAACTTGGACCTCTGCAAACCAACCCATGATAGTCTTGATTCATATCTACTTCCAACATATGCCCGACTGTGGATGGTTTGAATAACTTAATCATTCAAGAAGAGCGACTTAGTTATTCTGGAAGTCAAAACATGCAAAGTGAAACACAAGAATAAATGAATCAAATATGGTATCAAACCCTATGAATATAAATAAACACTTTTATTTATCACCATACTGATTACTCATTATTCATTGTTTCGGTTTTATCAACTTTATACTTGAATTAAAAACACTAGTTGTCCCATGCTCCGAGCATGTACACTATGTTTTTCTTAAACAATAGCTTTGCCATACACCAAGTATGCACTCTATGTTTGTCTATAATCCTTACTTGGTGAAATAAACCAATTGAACATAATTTCAACGATTCTAATTTCACACTCCCAAATCCTTATCGAAAAATGTGAGAATTTCAAATTCCTATCATTTATCGAAATCTGTTTAGATTTTAAACTTATATGCACTGACCCTCGTGTAATGAATATGTACAAAGTCACAAAGACTTGTCAACAGTCATTATAAGGTATTCCAATGGAGATCAACTCCATGGAAACTAAGTTTCATATTCAAAGTTCATTGCTTTGGACATGCTTCTTGCATTAAGTTTTCTAATCTTACACAGATAACTTCCACCTATGCAGACAACTCCATATTCTCATTTTGACTATCACTTCTGAATAAGAGATGCCTCTTTTCAGAATATGTCAATATGGTGCTTCCAAAATTAGCACTATACTTCCAACTGTCCCTGAGCAACCAATCTTTGGTAAACCTCAGATTGTCCTCGACAATTGCTTAATCATTTTAGTCATGTCCAATTCTAGACCTTTTCCCTTCTTAATGCCTCTGGGCATTTGGAAAAATTTAGAAATGACAAATATTATAGCACATGCAATCGATCCTGTACCCAAAGCAAATGGTACACGATTCATGATGTCTCACATAAAGGCATGATTCTAGACCAGTCTTTTGCTACAATATTTTTATTTCCCATGTTTTGAAAATTTGACTATGAAGAGGGATGCCGTAATCATAATCGAATTTTGAGAATGCAATATATAGAATTTCCTTAAGTTGAACCAATCCAACATGAAATTCATATATATATTCTTGACTAAAGATGATTAAGGTCTCAATCTAAGCCTTTAGAACTGAAATGAAGTATATCCTCTCCCTTAATTATAGCAAAACAAGTTTTTCAATCCCTGCAGCCTCACGAATTGAAACTTTTGTTTTTTATAATTAACATTGCTAACTTGCAACACTAACAATAATTATCATGCTCCCACTTACATGGTGATTATTAGCATAACACTTATGCTCCCACTAGCTTTGACATGTACTCAGAAATCAGCTGGACTTCTAGAAATCAATACTTTATTGACTTTCTTACCAAAGTTCAGATTTCTGATACGAGATGCTTTGATAAAACTTTATCAAAATCATACACCTTTCCTTAGATAGCATGCATGTGTGTCTAAACAATTTCAGAACTATGAAAAGGGATGTCGTAATCATAGTCTCAATTGTTTAGACCTTTTGCCATCTGCTTCAAATCTACTTGGTGAAAATGTTTCCTCACCATCATTTTCATGAATCGGAGAGAAACCTTATGAACCTTAGATTTTATGGTGTATGTGTTCTTATCCATGTGAATCGTCAAAACCATAGCCATAAGACAAGGATAATGACAAATCCAAACTCATATGGACTGAAATTATGCAATCTTAACTTCTTGCCATCTGGCAGTACAGGGCCTGCCATTGCTTCCAAGTTGTTATGAAACTAATTGATAACTTTCAGAACTCCTATGCAAATCCAACTTTAACTGGAATGGGCACAGAATATGTCAACACGATAGGTTATAAACCTCAAGTCGTGTGCTAGTGAAGAACCTCAGGTTTTATTCTTGATTAGTTCTTGAAATTCTTTTTAGGATCTTTAAGACTCCCACTATCCTCTTGACATATAAGACTATCTTGCAAAATATTCAAGAGATAGTGCGGATCCTTTATCAAGACAAACACTTCACACAATTGGCCTTAGTTGGTCTTTGTTTTATCCAAAACATCACAACTTACCAATTTCAAATGTACAAGAGTAGGACACTTTTACTCTTACATTTGACAAGTGTTTTAAACCTTTCTTTAAGATATGTCACTCAAGTTACAATCTTGGAGTATGACTCTAAGAATTGTTTTGGAACGAAGTATGACTCATCTTCCTGATCTAACCATTTCAACAATTCATGACTCCTCTTCTTAGTCATAAGAATGCAATAAGATGAACTTTAGAGGACTAATTGTGATATGATTTCTAAATCATTAAGATGATCACAAACATGATACTAAATTACTCTCCCATCTTTTCATATTTGAGAAACTTTTATCTTTCTACCTAATTTGATTCTTCCCATTCGTTCTGCCATACATTGAGACTTTTCCAATGTTTCAGAATTATACTTAAACTTGTAAGTATAACCATATTTACTAAACTTTAGTAAATCAAATAGTCTTAACGAGCTTTGTGGTGGGCATGACCAGTGCACAAGAATGTGTACTCGATCCCTTTAGTCCTTCACTTGACTCACACATCCATGTGAATAAGTAATTAGTCTTGATTTTCCAATGCTTTAAAGTTCTCATTCATCATACTATTCAACTTGCATGATTCCAAGTTTTGGTCCAATTGAAACTTGGGTGATGAGGAACTTTCCTGATTTGGTAAATTTAGACACTACCACAAATGAAAGAATCAAATCCATTTTCCAATATTGCTGTCAGTGGAATCATATAAGCAACAATTTTCCACGAATGCCATTATAAGGATACTTCAAATAAATAACATTAAACAATTTTCTTTTATTTTAAAACTTTGCGGAAAAACTTATCCTTACAATCCACATGGAAAAATGTTGTTATTTATTCCTTAGCAATATATCATAACTTCTTAAGCAACTGCTCAAAATTCTGATGCGATCGAAATCCACCTTCGCGATCAGAATCAGCATATACTTCCTTTAAGATTTCTCTCTATTCTTTGATTCATAAAACATCAACATGTGACCCAGTCACATCATGTAATGAGGATCTCAGAATAGAACTTAACAGAGTTAGATAATAGGCTCTACCTGATGTAGAGTCAAACTTATTGACTTTAACATCCTTAGGTAAATTTGGAAGCTTTGCAATCAACGCCCCTTCCTTTGGCAAAATAAACATATGGACCCTTTGGTAATGGGACTATCTCAGACTTAGCCTTTCTCTTTACCATTTGATCAACCGGGTCGACTATGGCCAATCCCTTTCCATTGGGAAGAGAATGCTTTTTCTGGATTTCCAGTGTCACCATTGTCACTGTCCATAAATTTTTTTGGAAGTTGATCTTCTAATCAAATTTGCTTTACTATCGTTCCAAATCATTGTTGATTCAGCAGCACCAAGCAAATAGATATGATCATTAAGGTTCATGTCATAGTCTGTTTCATAGTAGTCCCAAAGGAACTCACTATGTGACTTAGAAAGTGATTGAACATCCAACTTTCTCAAGACTTTGACACCCAACTCTCCCGGCTTGTCAATATGTGACTTCATCTCTAAGATATGATCACACATAGACCTTGCTTGCCATTAGGGCTTGAGTGACCTTGAACTTGTGGGTTAGGGAGAATAATTAGAGGAGGTGGAGGAAGAGAAGTATGACTTCCATGAGCCAAACTCGGGAAGTCTTATTCATTAGGAAAGCTTGGTTTGGGAAGATCATTGTTGTCTAACCCAGACATAAACAATGGGAGAAATTCACGTAAACTTGATTTAAGTCCTTAATATAACACCCAATATGATATATTAAGGCTAGGACCCAACAAACTATTTTATAACTTGGAAGAGGGATGCCATAATCCAAGCTATAAAATATTTAAAGGTAGGTGAATGACGATTCACCAATTTCCACCAAGATAAACGAAATGTATTATTAGGTTTTAATTGGTTTTGAAACTCCTAGACTCTTTTGAGATTCATTGAACTTTTCAATGGCATGTTTCAATCTCGAGTGTGCCCTTCATGTTTTGTAACTGGGATGCCGAGAATCACAAAACAAGGTGTGAAGTAACCATGCAAATATACTTGGTACCCTTAATATTTACCCCTCAGTCGATGTGCCGGTTAACCACACACGCTCCAACGATACTATGATAAACATTAAGTTACCCTTTGCCTACCTTCTTAAGTCCAGGTTAGTGTGCCGGATAACCACACACGCTCCACTAACAGCTTAAACAAAGTGCAAAGTGTAATTTCATGGATTAGCACCTTATTCACATTTTCCTAAGTAACTAAGATTGGGAATTTATAAGTATTTAGTTACTTAGTATTTATCATTATTCTTATAATGAAGGGAGAATTATAGTCCTTGTCCTACCTGTTCGGATAACGAACCTCCACCGGTCAAGGAAGCAGTGAGTGAGAGTGGACACCCATTAAACTGCCATTTTATAGGCACTAACCTTATACCCTCCTTATAGACCGGCTTCGTGAATGAGGTCTACTAATAGTAAGACGACTTTATCTTATACATATCTATATAATTAAAATTATAATAATAGTATAAGGGTTGAATTTTAAACTTTTAAAATTCTAAGGTCTAGTTTGGATCTATGTTTTCTCTATTATACATGCAAATGGTTTCCAAGGCATTAAACCTATAACTAGCATGCATTTGACATAAACCATATAATATACTAGTTAGGGAAACATACCTTTTATGTGGCTTGAAGTCTTGATGTATTTGGCCTTAAGAGCTTAGCACCAATAGTATGAAATGCCTCAAATAGAATCAAAACACACCTAGGACAAAGGTGGCTCTTGAGAGAGAATTCCATGCACCAAAACACCTCCATATTTCTCTAAGAAATGAAGTGGTGATTTTGGCTATGGAGTAACCTATTTATATGTAGGATTCCAAGGGTCATGGGTATAACCCATAATCCATACCCATGGGTTTTATGATCCATGGTTCATATGGCCCAACTCTTTATGTATCCATACATAAACTTGGTCCAACATGGATCATAAGCCCAACACATATAAATATAACTAATTATCATAATTAGTCCCCATAGATTTAATTAGTCTCTTTTGATCACTAAATTAATTTCAAATTAATTCTTGATCGATACTAATTTAAAACATATGATTTCATATTAATATATTATAACTTATAATATATTAATAAACCATAAATAACCTTCTCTCAAAAGTCCATCCTAACAAATTGTCCTGATGATATGCAACCCAAATGGACCATGCTACTCTCGGGTCAAGTACATACCAATAATAGTTATGGGCTTAGACATCTAATCAAACAGGTAAAGTATCTCACAGTCATAGACCTTGAGTTATTCCAGCCAACGTCGTTTCCCCATATTCAATTCCTTCTGATTAAAGAGATACTGGAGACTCTTATGATCAGTGAAAAGTTTGCACTTCGTGCCATAGAAGTAATGCCTCCATATCTTTAAAGCAAATACTACCGCTGCCAACTCCAGATCATGAGTGGGGTAGTGCTTTTCGTGCTCCTTCAAGTGTCGAGATGTGTATGCTATCACCTTTTCTCTTTGGGTCAGAAGAGATCCCAACCCGACTCCCAACGCATCGCTATATACCGCGAAGTCTTCAATTCCATCGGGTAGAGAAAGAATCAGTGCTTCACATAATTTCTTCTTTAGCTTCATGAATGCTTCTTCGTGCTTCTCACTCCATGTATAAGTAGCTCCTTTGTCAGTCAAAGCTATCAATGGAGCAGCTATCAAAGAAAAGCCTTGGATAAACCTTCCGTAATATCCAACTAATCCTAGAAAGCTTCGAATCTCTGTGGGACTTTTCGGTCGTTCCCACTTCATCACCGCTTCGATCTTTTCTGGGTCAACCATTATCCCTTCTTGGTTAATGTCACACCCCGCTAAAGCGGAAACACAGGGCGTGGCAGTACAAAGGGTTTCATCGCAAAAGTTAAAAGACAACACCAACCATAGTATTAAAAATCATTACAAATTCACAATGGGTTTGAACAACTTTTAAAAGAAATTACAATGTAAATTGAAATACAACACATGCGAATGCTCCTAAAAGTGAAGTGTCCCTAAGTGCCACTTACTCGATGATTCCTGAAAAAGCATGTAAAACGAGCGTCAACTATAAAAATAGTTGGTGAGTACTCACAGATAAACAAAATAATATTGGTTCCATGAATTGAAATTAAAAGTTTTGATAAAAGTTTCCAATAATAAAAGTATATTGTTAAAATGAGTAAATAAGTTTGTATAAACAAAGTTCTTTGTCATCATGAGAGATAAAGTATGTTGCCCAAATAAGATGCAACATTCATATTCTCATGGAAGATAAAGTTCGTTACTCAAACGAGTAAACAAGTTTCATTGCTAAAATGAGCAATCAATTTCGTTGCTACAAGGAGCAAACAATTTCATTGCTAAAACATGTATATAAGTTTTCAGTAATAAAAGTTCGTTGTTGTAATGAGAAACAAAGTTCATTGCTATAATTAATAACAAGTTTATTGCTATAACGAGAAACGAGTTTGTATGTGTATGAGCATACAATGAGTCTAAACCAAACCTATGACTGAAGCCCTATCAAGATCTATGCTTATCGTTCTATAGATGAATATGGTATCATGCACTCCAGCAATAGGGCGAGTGAGGAGTTGTCAATTCCTAATAGCGCTATCCATAATGACCATTGGCTCAAAGAGTTAATGGTTAGAGATAAGGGAAGGGCCTTAGTACGATAAGTTCTCATGTTCCGTGTTGCATAGACATACATAGAGAGACATAGCAATAAAATAGCAATCATGTTTGACACAAATCAATTTAAATACAACATTCAAATAATAGTTTTCGGGACATGCTTTTCCACCCCAAAACATAAAAACTGAAAATAGGGGAGTGCGTGATACTCACAATACATTTAGATAATGCAAATGGTGCCTTGAACTACGTTCCACGTGTACCACTACCGATTCCTACAATAATGGTATTCGCTAGTGAGTCTCTAATCGAAATCTAACACTAGTATACTTACTACTACAATAGAATTATGCCAATAATGTGTCAAAATTTAATATTGATAAGTTACAAACATTTTTCTGTGGAAATTAAGTTTCAAAGAATCAATTGTTATATAACAATTTAAGTGGAAAATTTCCATTATTGAAATGTTAATATTTAACATTTTAGAGGTGTTCCAATGATTAAATATTCAAAACTAAATCAATTTAGTTCTAAACTTTCCCAAACTTTGCATTTAAGTTTTAATTGAAGTCAAAGACCTTAAGATAAATTTTCTTGAATTTTTGATTTGTCTGACTATTTTTCACAATTTTAGTTTCTTGAATAACCATAAAATTATGAAAAATACTAAACAGTTAATAAACATTACCAAACTTCAGATTTTGGTTCCAAACGTACTAAAAGACTTCTAGATAAATTTTCATGGATTAGGAATATGTATAACCATTTTTCACATATTTAATTCTCTAAATAGATACAAATTCATGAAAAATAGAATTCAGTTATGAAAATACCCCAAGCTTTTTATAACAATGTCATTACACATACTTAAGCTGGGAAAAATATAAAAAGGGGTTTCTAAACTGTTTAACCCAATTTTATGATTTTTATGCATTTATTCTAATAAAAATGGGGATAAATAATAAAAATGGGGATAAATAGAAAACAGTTTCCAAAATTACGCAAACTTTTTATTTAACTGTTATTATACATAACTAAGCTATGAAAAATATAAAAATGGATTTCCAAACTGCTTAATTATATTTTATGATTTTTGAGCATTTATTCTAATAAAAATTGGAATAAATAGAAAACAGTTTCCAAAATTACTCAAACTTTTTATTTAACTGTTATTATACATAACTAGGCTGGGAAAAATACAAAAGATATTTTTCAGTGGTTATTTCTATTTTTCTTTGTTTTATCCCCTTAAATAATCATTAATTGAAGAATAAATAACAAACAGTTAAAATAAATTACCAAAAATTTTTCTAACATCATTTACAGTGTAAGTAATCTGGGAAAAATACCAAAAGTGGTTTTCATATTGTATAATCCGGTTTTGGGTATTTATGTGTATTTAAGTGTATTTAACCTTAGAAAATAGTAGAAAATAGTATACAGTAGAGGAAAATCATCAAAATTTTTATGTATCCTCCTAATCTACAACATGATGTTCTGGTAAATTTTCATGAAATTTGGATAATCAGAACTATTTTTCCTATTTTTAGGCCATTATAACTACCAAAAATTGGGAAAAATAGAAAGGCATGATGAAAAATTCTAAAATTATTTTTCTGAGTCTCCCACCATAGGTAAGAGCTGCGAAAATTGTTAGATACAATTTTCACACTCTTTAAAGTGGTTTTGTGATTTATTGCACCCAAACAAAAAGAAAATCGCAAAATCATACTAAACAGCAACATAAATCGATGAAATTTAATGAGAGGTCATTATTCACCATAGGGGTCATCCACGAATTTATTCCGGATTTATAGACCTCTGGAAGTATTTTATGTGATTTATGCCCTTGTTTTCTTGCAACAATTTTACTAAATCAAGGAAACGATAAAAACTCTTGGGATTTTCCAGATATTCATATTACCTTAATGGGAATCTGGAAAAATTTTGATTTGAACAGAAAACAACTTTTAGATATTTTTCTAGACAAAATCATTTACATGCACTATTAACAATGTACTTTGATCATCAAGCTCTTTAGCTTGGTGTTCTTCACATGCATCACGGTTTGAAGACCATGCATGGACATATGTTTGTTATAGTGATGTTTTTAAAGGAAATACTTGAATGCATAAGGTGTATGAGCCTTTAAAACTTGTAAAAATCCGAACGTTAGTGTTTGACATAGGTTTTGGTCCTTGGATTTCACCATTAAACAACATGCATGTTGTTCTTGGGTGAAACCCTACCACCATCATCATCAAACACGACATTCATGAACATGTTCATGAATGTTCATAACGAATGGTGTAGAAGGAGGAGAAGTACAAGAAAACCCTTTAAAAACAAGAAGGAAAAGTAAGGAGAATGAAGGATTTTCGTGAATACCTTGAAGAACAACCTTAGAAGATGAAGATTTGAGTGTGGGGAGGTGTTCTTGGCTGATGATTTTCGTGGGTTTGGAGAGAGAGGAGGAGAGTTTGAGAGTTGAAAGGGTGGAGTGTGAGAGAGAGTGTAGAGAGAGAGAGAGAAGTGAGGGAGATGGAGTGTGAGAGAGGAGTGATTATGTGTTTTGGGAAGAGGGGAAGCATCTTGGGAAGAGGGTGGACGGTTTTGAGAGTATTATGCCCTCCTTCCCTTTTAATTTTATAAAAAATTTCAATTCTTTTATAAAAATATCAAACTTTTTATAAAATATACACCCTAACCAAGTTTTTGCTCATGAAACCTTGATTTTTGACTTATAAATTAAGGTTAAATGTTAATGACTTAAATTTTTATTTTCCTTGATTATATTTTCATAATTTTAATTATTATAAGATCATATTATAAGTTTCATAATTATTTTTATAGAATTTTTAAGGTTAAAGGTTATAAATGTGAGTTTTTAGGGCATTTAGGGTTTTTGAGAGTATGTAAGCCTTTGGATATCAAAATTAATTAAATTTTTGAGACTTCAAATTATTTTTGGGTTTTCTAACTCTTATTCAAGTTAGAAATAATGCTTCTAATTTATTTTTACCGGTTTATTGGCACTCTATGTAGTGATTCCGAGATTCAAGCGAAATTGAGGAATCAAGTATACTAGTCCTAGTCTTTGACTTTGACTTAAGTTTCTATGAGACTTTGACCTAATTTCTACTACTAGGTCAAGTGCATGATGTGTGTATATGATTCATGAAAAGGTGTTCGAGTCAAAGAGTGACCCAAATATAGATAGTCACTACAGTTAAGTAGTAGTAGAATTCACATATCAATGTGAAATCTAAGCACATTATCCATTGTTTCTAATTGTTTCCAAGTTTCTAGTAGGTTATAACTTAGCTTCTAGTTACTAAGTCTAGTATGTGTAGTGCCTATATGTGCAACTAAGTTTAGTCAAATCTAAAACCGACTCGAATTTTGACGACTGTCACAGTCTCCCCCGGTTGAAAGAATTTCGTCCCGAAATTAAATTTGTGACGTATTCTATTAGAACTCAGACGAATACAATTGCATCATTCGGGAGGTGGTGACTTGAAGTGTTCTTTGATTATTTTGGGTTTATTTCCTCAAAGGAAGAGCCAATTCTTTAGCTATAGTCAAGTTAGTGTTTCCTTAATTCGAGTTCTTTCGTCTAGATTATGGAAAATTTGGGTCGTGGAATCATGATCCAACCATAGCGACCTATTCGAAAAAGATCATCTAGTTAGATATTATGTGAATTAAGAGAGCGGTAGAAGTTTTGCTGAAGCACCAACTGCACTGAGCGTTAAATCCGCATTGATGCTTAAGTCGCATTCTAAATTAGCACTAAGTGTAAATTCGCCGCCTAGTAAAGAAGAGATTAGGAACAATTTGTTCACTTCCGGGTTAGCTATTACCTCTGGAAAAGATATATTTTGAAACAAGAAGGGGTAGCACGAATGAAAGAGAAGCGATTGAGGGTAAGTTCCTAAAAATACGTACTAAGGGTAGGCAACGAAGTTTTGGTACATCTCAAATGTAAAGGCTAATTAAGTGTCGTCGACAAAATAAATTACGAATGATTGAGCATCTCCGAGGCTACAATTACTACTACCGTTACTCTTACAATAATAAAACCTTATTCGAAGGATAAATATATTTAGAGAGTCATTGGTGCAAATGGAGGCGATGAAAATTTATGATAAATTAAATCACATTGTGTATATAGCATTTTAAGTGTTTAGAAGTGATTAAAAATCTCATTGTTATCAAAATGTCTGTTTAGAAATGATAATTAATCTCACTATTATCAAAATGTGTAATAATTCCAAGATAATGAAGATACATGTGTGACGATCCAACAAAGTAGTAAAATAATATAAAGATTAATTAAAGTTAAAGGTTTAAGTCGTCATTAAGGGAAATTTTTTTTTATTGAAATTATTGATATTACGCTATTTGAAAAATTGACTAATTGTCTAAGTCAGGACAAATCTAAGTTTACAAGGAGTCAAAATACTTATGAAAACAAGCTTGAGAGTTTAGGAACTCACTGAAAATTGCAAAGTAAATTACTATTTTAAGAAAGGTGTAAAAATGTCAATCTTCAAAATAGGGCATTCATAGTTTAGTGTTTCTACAAAAACAATCATTTAGAGAATAGATAATCGTAAAATTCAAAATTCTTGATGTATTTAAAGAAAAGAAGAAACATAAGGATACATATCCTTCACATATATTTTCCGGATATAGAAAAATTATAAGCATAAGAGTATTCATCTTGTGTATTAATTATAAGGAAAAATACAATGAAAATTGCATTTTATATCAAGTTTCTGAATTTAGAACGAAAGAGCAAATGTAAATAAGGATCACTTGTTTATAGAGATTTCAAAATAAAAACAAGATATATATGATAAAAGGCGTAATTGAATGTATCAAAGTTGACTAAATAAAATTTTTTCCTCACGGCTATACGTGTATTAATCGCTCAAAACGAAAGGATAGACTTTTAGTATGTATGTGTACAAACATGATACTAGGAGAAGCAAAATAGACAGAAACAAAGTTAGACAATGTATTATGTTACTATTATGGGTGTGCGAGATCTAAAATCATAAGGAGAGCAATAACTCAAGTGCGGGGGAAAGAAAAAGGAAGGTAGTGGCGGCAATGATTGTTATTGTTAAAATTATAAGAACAATACATATAGGTAGATTAAAACCAGGTTGAGATATATTTTAAACTTCAATATTTGATGTATATTGATGATTAAATAGACATGTGGGAGTTTTAAAGTGTTCTCTAAAAATTTATGAGTTATATATTAAGTTAAACTCCATTTGTGAAAAAGAAGAAACACTAAAACTTGTAATTGAAATTCCGACAGCTTTGACCTTTTTGACTGGAGTCTAACAATGGTTAAACGGATAAGGTAAAGACTTAACATATTTAGATGAATAATTGTGCATTGTCGAAAGTGCGCCACTGGAAATTTAAAAGTGAACACTAAGTTTTGCAATGCTTTATATTTTAGAATCTTTATAGATTATAAAACTATATAGAAGCAAAGTACACAAATAAGGTATGTTTTGAATTACAAGCGTTAGATATGTCTTATAAACATGTCTGAAGTAGACATTTGCATAAATATCATGTTGTGTTTTCGAGAAAACACATTAAAGTAAATTACAATGCCTAAATGAGAAAGCGGTTAAATGTGTCAAAGCAAAAGTGGTTTGGAAAATCCGATGACGCTTTTACATATAATAGGACTTCAATGTTATATGTTTAAGTTTTATAGAATAGAGTTTAAACACTTTTATAAAAGAAAATGTTTCTAAGTTTTTCGAAAACGTGTCAAAATGGTAAGCAAGGTTTAAAATGGTTTATATGCCCTTAAAAACACATATATCCATTGAAATGGATTTGAAATAAAATTGAAATAGCAAGGTTAAAACCAATAATGGTTAAATTGAGTTTTGAAGAAAAGTGTTAAGTTAAAGCAAGTTGTCAAAAGATTTTTAGCGAGAATATTGCTTACATTGTTAAGAAATGTCTACTAAGTTGATTGAAGTGGTTATAAAATATTTTATTGATGATAAATAAAACCGATGAAGCGAAATAATTTTTTGATGGAAGATTAAGAAGTAAGGAATAAGTATATTAGTGTAGCTGATCGTACCTAAATACTAAGGCGAGTACAAGGCGAGTATAAGACGAGTACCGATGTCTTTTTCCCTAAGATAAAGGGCAAGAAAATTGTTTGAAAAACGTTTTATGGTGTCAATGCAGTTTACGACCTTTTATAGAGGTCGAAGGGACATCCTATGTTAAGTTTTAAGCTCAAGGTGGAAACAACGTAGAGCTAAATCGTAGCGTAGTAATAAGGTCTCATGTATGCGTTAAACCTCCGTGTCTCCTTGTGAGTCGAATCCGGAATGCCCACCAATGGTATACAAGTGATTACTTAGTGGTGACTCATCTACCTCCTTACGAGATGCTCCAATTATCATTCGTGTCGGTATCGAAACGCTTTTTCCTAGTTGTAACTCTTGAAGACGGTGAAGAGGTATTGAGGAATAAATGGTATATGTTTCGACTTAAGATAATTACTAGTGTATATCTAGCTACTAATCTTACATCTAAATTCAATAGCTACCGAGGAATACCCATTCTTAGTACTAAGTGCATTGCTCCTAGAGTGGCTAGTGATATAACCTAAGTGGTTAACCTAGCACTTGATAAGGGACAAGAATATTTCTAAATAAAGGCATTGTTATAAAAGTGCACTTAGTTTCTAAGTGTATCTAGATGAATGCCTATAATATGCAATGCCCGTACGCAAACCAAAAATTTTGCTTTTCAAAAGTTTAAGTTGAAAATTGTTCTGAACATAATTCTACTATAACCGTTTCAAGCCTCGCATTAAGTTTCCTTAATTAAGCATAGTTGGCCAGGCTATACTTAATTAAAGTCCAATAATGCGTACTCGAATTAGTTATACCAGTAGTATGTTCAGTATTTTAAAAACGCTTAGAAAATTTTTGGCTATAGTTGTGGTTCTCCAAAGGAACACCGGTATTCTCTATAACCTTCGGCTCTGATACCATTTTCTGTCACACCCCGCTAAAGCGGAAACACAGGGCGTGGCAGTACAAAGGGTTTCATCGCAAAAGTTAAAAGACAACACCAACCATAGTATTAAAAATCATTACAAATTCACAATGGGTTTGAACAACTTTTAAAAGAAATTACAATGTAAATTGAAATACAACACATGCGAATGCTCCTAAAAGTGAAGTGTCCCTAAGTGCCACTTACTCGATGATTCCTGAAAAAGCATGTAAAACGAGCGTCAACTATAAAAATAGTTGGTGAGTACTCACAGATAAACAAAATAATATTGGTTCCATGAATTGAAATTAAAAGTTTTGATAAAAGTTTCCAATAATAAAAGTATATTGTTAAAATGAGTAAATAAGTTTGTATAAACAAAGTTCTTTGTCATCATGAGAGATAAAGTATGTTGCCCAAATAAGATGCAACATTCATATTCTCATGGAAGATAAAGTTCGTTACTCAAACGAGTAAACAAGTTTCATTGCTAAAATGAGCAATCAATTTCGTTGCTACAAGGAGCAAACAATTTCATTGCTAAAACATGTATATAAGTTTTCAGTAATAAAAGTTCGTTGTTGTAATGAGAAACAAAGTTCATTGCTATAATTAATAACAAGTTTATTGCTATAACGAGAAACGAGTTTGTATGTGTATGAGCAAACAATGAGTCTAAACCAAACCTATGACTGAAGCCCTATCAAGATCTATGCTTATCGTTCCATAGATGAATATGGTATCATGCACTCCACCAATAGGGCGAGTGAGGAGTTGTCAATTCCTAATAGCGCTATCCATAATGACCATTGCCTCAAAGAGTTAATGGTTAGAGATAAGGGAAGGGCCTTAGTACGATAAGTTCTCATGTTCCGTGTTGCATAGACATACATAGAGAGACATAGCAATAAAATAGCAATCATGTTTGACACAAATCAATTTAAATACAACATTCAAATAATAGTTTTCGGGACATGCTTTTCCACCCCAAAACATAAAAACTGAAAATAGGGGAGTGCGTGATACTCACAATACATTTAGATGATGCAAATGGTGCCTTGAACTACGTTCCACGTGTACCACTACCGATTCCTACAATAATGGTATTCGCTAGTGAGTCTCTAATCGAAATCTAACACTAGTATACTTACTACTACAATAGAATTATGCCAATAATGTGTCAAAATTTAATATTGATAAGTTACAAACATTTTTCTGTGGAAATTAAGTTTCAAAGAATCAATTGTTATATAACAATTTAAGTGGAAAATTTTCATTATTGAAATGTTAATATTTAACATTTTAGAGGTGTTCCAATGATTAAATATTCAAAACTAAATCAATTTAGTTCTAAACTTTCCCAAACTTTGCATTTAAGTTTTAATTGAAGTCAAAGACCTTAAGATAAATTTTCTTGAATTTTTGATTTGTCTGACTATTTTTCACAATTTTAGTTTCTTGAATAACCATAAAATTATGAAAAATACTAAACAGTTAATAAACATTACCAAACTTCAGATTTTGGTTCCAAACGTACTAAAAGACTTCTAGATAAATTTTCATGGATTAGGAATATGTATAACCATTTTTCACATATTTAATTCTCTAAATAGATACAAATTCATGAAAAATAGAATTCAGTTATGAAAATACCCCAAGCTTTTTATAACAATGTCATTACACATACTTAAGCTGGGAAAAATATAAAAAGGGGTTTCTAAACTGTTTAACCCAATTTTATGATTTTTATGCATTTATTCTAATAAAAATGGGGATAAATAATAAAAATGGGGATAAATAGAAAACAGTTTCCAAAATTACGCAAACTTTTTATTTAACTGTTATTATACATAACTAAGCTATGAAAAATATAAAAATGGATTTCCAAACTGCTTAATTATATTTTATGATTTTTGAGCATTTATTCTAATAAAAATTGGAATAAATAGAAAACAGTTTCCAAAATTACTCAAACTTTTTATTTAACTGTTATTATACATAACTAGGCTGGGAAAAATACAAAAGATATTTTTCAGTGGTTATTTCTATTTTTCTTTGTTTTATCCCCTTAAATAATCATTAATTGAAGAATAAATAACAAACAGTTAAAATAAATTACCAAAAATTTTTCTAACATCATTTACAGTGTAAGTAATCTGGGAAAAATACCAAAAGTGGTTTTCATATTGTATAATCCGGTTTTGGGTATTTATGTGTATTTAAGTGTATTTAACCTTAGAAAATAGTAGAAAATAGTATACAGTAGAGGAAAATCATCAAAATTTTTATGTATCCTCCTAATCTACAACATGATGTTCTGGTAAATTTTCATGAATTTTGGATAATCAGAACTATTTTTCCTATTTTTAGGCCATTATAACTACCAAAAATTGGGAAAAATAGAAAGGCATGATGAAAAATTCTAAAATTATTTTTCTGAGTCTCCCACCATAGGTAAGAGCTGCGAAAATTGTTAGATACAATTTTCACACTCTTTAAAGTGGTTTTGTGATTTATTGCACCCAAACAAAAAGAAAATCGCAAAATCATACTAAACAGCAACATAAATCGATGAAATTTAATGAGAGGTCATTATTCACCATAGGGGTCATCCACGAATTTATTCCGGATTTATAGACCTCTGGAAGTATTTTATGTGATTTATGCCCTTGTTTTCTTGCAACAATTTTACTAAATCAAGGAAACGATAAAAACTCTTGGGATTTTCCAGATATTCATATTACCTTAATGGGAATCTGGAAAAATTTTGATTTGAACAGAAAACAACTTTTAGATATTTTTCTAGACAAAATCATTTACATGCACTATTAACAATGTACTTTGATCATCAAGCTCTTTAGCTTGGTGTTCTTCACATGCATCACGGTTTGAAGACCATGCATGGACATATGTTTGTTATAGTGATGTTTTTAAAGGAAATACTTGAATGCATAAGGTGTATGAGCCTTTAAAACTTGTAAAAATCCGAACGTTAGTGTTTGACATAGGTTTTGGTCCTTGGATTTCACCATTAAACAACATGCATGTTGTTCTTGGGTGAAACCCTACCACCATCATCATCAAACACGACATTCATGAACATGTTCATGAATGTTCATAACGAATGGTGTAGAAGGAGGAGAAGTACAAGAAAACCCTTTAAAAAGAAGAAGGAAAAGTAAGGAAAATGAAGGATTTTCGTGAATACCTTGAAGAACAACCTTAGAAGATGAAGATTTGAGTGTGGGGAGGTGTTCTTGGCTGATGATTTTCGTGGGTTTGGAGAGAGAGGAGGAGAGTTTGAGAGTTGAAAGGGTGGAGTGTGAGAGAGAGTGTAGAAAGAGAGAGAGAGAAGTGAGGGAGATGGAGTGTGAGAGAGGAGTGATTATGTGTTTTGGGAAGAGGGGAAGCATCTTGGGAAGAGGGTGGACGGTTTTGAGAGTATTATGCCCTCCTTCCCTTTTAATTTTATAAAAAATTTCAATTCTTTTATAAAAATATCAAACTTTTTATAAAATATACACCCTAACCAAGTTTTTGCTCATGAAACCTTGATTTTTGACTTATAAATTAAGGTTAAATGTTAATGACTTAAATTTTTATTTTCCTTGATTATATTTTCATAATTTTAATTATTATAAGATCATATTATAAGTTTCATAATTATTTTTATAGAATTTTTAAGGTTAAAGGTTATAAATGTGAGTTTTTAGGGCATTTAGGGTTTTTGAGAGTATGTAAGCCTTTGGATATCAAAATTAATTAAATTTTTGAGACTTCAAATTATTTTTGGGTTTTCTAACTCTTATTCAAGTTAGAAATAATGCTTCTAATTTATTTTTACCGGTTTATTGGCACTCTATGTAGTGATTCCGAGATTCAAGCGAAATTGAGGAATCAAGTATACTAGTCCTAGTCTTTGACTTTGACTTAAGTTTCTATGAGACTTTGACCTAATTTCTACTACTAGGTCAAGTGCATGATGTGTGTATATGATTCATGAAAAGGTGTTCGAGTCAAAGAGTGACCCAAATATAGATAGTCACTACAGTTAAGTAGTAGTAGAATTCACATATCAATGTGAAATCTAAGCACATTATCCATTGTTTCTAATTGTTTCCAAGTTTCTAGTAGGTTATAACTTAGCTTCTAGTTACTAAGTCTAGTATGTGTAGTGCCTATATGTGCAACTAAGTTTAGTCAAATCTAAAACCGACTCGAATTTTGACGACTGTCACAGTCTCCCCCGGTTGAAAGAATTTCGTCCCGAAATTAAATTTGTGACGTATTCTATTAGAACTCAGCCGAATACAATTGCATCATTCGGGAGGTGGTGACTTGAAGTGTTCTTTGATTATTTTGGGTTTATTTCCTCAAAGGAAGAGCCAATTCTTTAGCTATAGTCAAGTTAGTGTTTCCTTAATTCGAGTTCTTTCGTCTAGATTATGGAAAATTTGGGTCGTGGAATCATGATCCAACCATAGCGACCTATTCGAAAAAGATCATCTAGTTAGATATTATGTGAATTAAGAGAGCGGTAGAAGTTTTGCTGAAGCACCAACTGCACTGAGCGTTAAATCCGCATTGATGCTTAAGTCGCATTCTAAATTAGCACTAAGTGTAAATTCGCCGCCTAGTAAAGAAGAGATTAGGAATAATTTGTTCACTTCCGGGTTAGCTATTACCTCTGGAAAAGATATATTTTGAAACAAGAAGGGGTAGCACGAATGAAAGAGAAGCGATTGAGGGTAAGTTCCTAAAAATACGTACTAAGGGTAGGCAACGAAGTTTTGGTACATCTCAAATGTAAAGGCTAATTAAGTGTCGTCGACAAAATAAATTACGAATGATTGAGCATCTCCGAGGCTATAATTACTACTACGGTTACTCTTACAATAATAAAACCTTATTCGAAGGATAAATATATTTAGAGAGTCATTGGTGCAAATGGAGGCGATGAAAATTTATGATAAATTAAATCACATTGTGTATATAGCATTTTAAGTGTTTAGAAGTGATTAAAAATCTCATTGTTATCAAAATGTCTGTTTAGAAATGATAATTAATCTCACTATTATCAAAATGTGTAATAATTCCAAGATAATGAAGATACATGTGTGACGATCCAACAAAGTAGTAAAATAATATAAAGATTAATTAAAGTTAAAGGTTTAAGTCGTCATTAAGGGAAATTTTTTTTATTGAAATTATTGATATTACGCTATTTGAAAAATTGACTAATTGTCTAAGTCAGGACAAATCTAAGTTTACAAGGAGTCAAAATACTTATGAAAACAAGCTTGAGAGTTTAGGAACTCACTGAAAATTGCAAAGTAAATTACTATTTTAAGAAAGGTGTAAAAATGTCAATCTTCAAAATAGGGCATTCATAGTTTAGTGTTTCTACAAAAACAATCATTTAGAGAATAGATAATCGTAAAATTCAAAATTCTTGATGTATTTAAAGAAAAGAAGAAACATAAGGATACATATCCTTCACATATATTTTCCGGATATAGAAAAATTATAAGCATAAGAGTATTCATCTTGTGTATTAATTATAAGGAAAAATACAATGAAAATTGCATTTTATATCAAGTTTCTGAATTTAGAACGAAAGAGCAAATGTAAATAAGGATCACTTGTTTATAGAGATTTCAAAATAAAAACAAGATATATATGATAAAAGGCGTAATTGAATGTATCAAAGTTGACTAAATAAAATTTTTTCCTCACGACTATACGTGTATTAATCGCTCAAAACGAAAGGATAGACTTTTAGTATGTATGTGTACAAACATGATACTAGGAGAAGCAAAATAGACAGAAACAAAGTTAGACAATGTATTATGTTACTATTATGGGTGTGCGAGATCTAAAATCATAAGGAGAGCAATAACTCAAGTGCGGGGGAAAGAAAAAGGAAGGTAGTGGCGGCAATGATTGTTATTGTTAAAATTATAAGAACAATACCTATAGGTAGATTAAAACCAGGTTGAGATATATTTTAAACTTCAATATTTGATGTATATTGATGATTAAATAGACATGTGGGAGTTTTAAAGTGTTCTCTAAAAATTTATGAGTTATATATTAAGTTAAACTCCATTTGTGAAAAAGAAGAAACACTAAAACTTGTAATTGAAATTCCGACAGCTTTGACCTTTTTGACTGGAGTCTAACAATGGTTAAACGGATAAGGTAAAGACTTAACATATTTAGATGAATAATTGTGCATTGTCAAAAGTGCGCCACTGGAAATTTAAAAGTGAACACTAAGTTTTGCAATGCTTTATATTTTAGAATCTTTATAGATTATAAAACTATATAGAAGCAAAGTACACAAATAAGGTATGTTTTGAATTACAAGCGTTAGATATGTCTTATAAACATGTTTGAAGTAGACATTTGCATAAATATCATGTTGTGTTTTCGAGAAAACACATTAAAGTAAATTACAATGCCTAAATGAGAAAGCGGTTAAATGTGTCAAAGCAAAAGTGGTTTGGAAAATCCGATGACGCTTTTACATATAATAGGACTTCAATGTTATATGTTTAAGTTTTATAGAATAGAGTTTAAACACTTTTATAAAAGAAAATGTTTCTAAGTTTTTCGAAAACGTGTCAAAATGGTAAGCAAGGTTTAAAATGGTTTATATGCCCTTAAAAACACATCTATCCATTGAAATGGATTTGAAATAAAATTGAAATAGCAAGGTTAAAACCAATAATGGTTAAATTGAGTTTTGAAGAAAAGTGTTAAGTTAAAGCAAGTTGTCAAAAGATTTTTAGCGAGAATATTGCTTACATTGTTAAGAAATGTCTACTAAGTTGATTGAAGTGGTTATAAAATATTTTATTGATGATAAATAAAACCGATGAAGCGAAATAATTTTTTGATGGAAGATTAAGAAGTAAGGAATAAGTATATTAGTGTAGCTGATCGTACCTAAATACTAAGGCGAGTAGAAGGCGAGTATAAGACGAGTACCGATGTCTTTTTCCCTAAGATAAAGGGCAAGAAAATTGTTTGAAAAATGTTTTATGGTGTCAATGCAGTTTACGACCTTTTATAGAGGTCAAAGGGACATCCTATGTTAAGTTTTAAGCTCAAGGTGGAAACAACGTAGAGCTAAATCGTAGCGTAGTAATAAGGTCTCATGTATGCGTTAAACCTCCGTGTCTCCTTGTGAGTCGAATCCGGAATGCCCACCAATGGTATACAAGTGATTACTTAGTGGTGACTCATCTACCTCCTTACGAGATGCTCCAATTATCATTCGTGTCGGTATCGAAACGCTTTTTCCTAGTTGTAACTCTTGAAGACGGTGAAGAGGTATTGAGGAATAAATGGTATATGTTTCGACTTAAGATAATTACTAGTGTATATCTAGCTACTAATCTTACATCTAAATTCAATAGCTACCGAGGAATACCCATTCTTAGTACTAAGTGCATTGCTCCTAGAGTGGCTAGTGATATAACCTAAGTGGTTAACCTAGCACTTGATAAGGGACAAGAATATTTCTAAATAAAGGCATTGTTATAAAAGTGCACTTAGTTTCTAAGTGTATCTAGATGAATGCCTATAATATGCAATGCCCGTACGCACACCAAAAATTTTGCTTTTCAAAAGTTTAAGTTGAAAATTGTTCTGAACATAATTCTACTATAACCGTTTCAAGCCTCGCATTAAGTTTCCTTAATTAAGCATAGTTGGCCAGGCTATACTTAATTAAAGTCCAATAATGCGTACTCGAATTAGTTATACCAGTAGTATGTTCAGTATTTTAAAAACGCTTAGAAATTTTTTGGCTATAGTTGTGGTTCTCCAAAGGAACACCGGTATTCTCTATAACCTTCGGCTCTGATACCATTTTCTGTCACACCCCGCTAAAGCGGAAACACAGGGCGTGGCAGTACAAAGGGTTTCATCGCAAAAGTTAAAAGACAACACCAACCATAGTATTAAAAATCATTACAAATTCACAATGGGTTTGAACAACTTTTAAAAGAAATTACAATGTAAATTGAAATACAACACATGCGAATGCTCCTAAAAGTGAAGTGTCCCTAAGTGCCACTTACTCGATGATTCCTGAAAAAGCATGTAAAACGAGCGTCAACTATAAAAATAGTTGGTGAGTACTCACAGATAAACAAAATAATATTGGTTCCATGAATTGAAATCAAAGTTTTGATAAAAGTTTCCAATAAAAGGATATTGTTAAAATGAGTAAATAAGTTTGTATAAACAAAGTTCTTTGTCATCATGAGAGATAAAGTATGTTGCCCAAATAAGATGCAACATTCATATTCTCATGGAAGATAAAGTTCGTTACTCAAACGAGTAAACAAGTTTCATTGCTAAAATGAGCAATCAATTTCGTTGCTACAAGGAGCAAACAATTTCATTGCTAAAACATGTATATAAGTTTTCAGTAATAAAAGTTCGTTGTTGTAATGAGAAACAAAGTTCATTGCTATAATTAATAACAAGTTTATTGCTATAACGAGAAACGAGTTTGTATGTGTATGAGCAAACAATGAGTCTAAACCAAACCTATGACTGAAGCCCTATCAAGATCTATGCTTATCGTTCTATAGATGAATATGGTATCATGCACTCCAGCAATAGGGCGAGTGAGGAGTTGTCAATTCCTAATAGCGCTATCCATAATGACCATTGGCTCAAAGAGTTAATGGTTAGAGATAAGGGAAGGGCCTTAGTACGATAAGTTCTCATGTTCCGTGTTGCATAGACATACATAGAGAGACATAGCAATAAAATAGCAATCATGTTTGATACAAATCAATTTAAATACAACATTCAAATAATAGTTTTTCGGGACATGCTTTTCCACCCCAAAACATAAAAACTGAAAATAGGGGAGTGCGTGAATACTCACAATACATTTAGATGATGCAAATGGTGCCTTGAACTACGTTCCACGTGTACCACTACCGATTCCTACAATAATGGTATTCGCTAGTGAGTCTCTAATCGAAATCTAACACTAGTATACTTACTACTACAATAGAATTATGCCAATAATGTGTCAAAATTTAATATTGATAAGTTACAAACATTTTTCTGTGGAAATTAAGTTTCAAAGAATCAATTGTTATATAACAATTTAAGTGGAAAATTTCCATTATTGAAATGTTAATATTTAACATTTTAGAGGTGTTCCAATGATTAAATATTCAAAACTAAATCAATTTAGTTCTAAACTTTCCCAAACTTTGCATTTAAGTTTTAATTGAAGTCAAAGACCTTAAGATAAATTTTCTTGAATTTTTGATTTGTCTGACTATTTTTCACAATTTTAGTTTCTTGAATAACCATAAAATCATGAAAAATACTAAACAGTTAATAAACATTACCAAACTTCAGATTTTGGTTCCAAATGTACTAAAAGACTTCTAGATAAATTTTCATGGATTAGGAATATGTATAACCATTTTCACATATTTAATTCTCTAAATAGATACAAATTCATGAAAAAAAGAAATCAGTTATGAAAATACCCCAAGCTTTTTATAACAATGTCATTACACATACTTAAGCTGGAAAAATATAAAAAGGGGTTTCTAAACTTTTTAACCCAATTTTATGATTTTTATGCATTTATTCTAATAAAAATGGGGATAAATAGAAAACAGTTTCCAAAATTACGCAAACTTTTTATTTAACTGTTATTATACATAACTAAGCTATGAAAAATATAAAAATGGATTTCCAAGCTGTTTAATTATATTTTATGATTTTTGAGCATTTATTCTAATAAAAATTGGAATAAATAGAAATACGTTTCCAAAATTACTCAAACTTTTTATTTAACTGTTATTATACATAACTAGGCTGGGAAAAATATAAAAGATATTTTTCAGTGGTTATTTCTATTTTTCCTTGTTTTATCCCCTTAACTAATCATTAATTGAGGAATAAATAACAAACAGTTAAAATAAATTACCAAAAATTTTTCTAACATCATTTACAGTGTAAGTAATCTGGGAAAAATACCAAAAGTGGTTTTCATATTGTATAATCCGGTTTTGGGTATTTATGTGTATTTAAGTGTATTTAAGTGTATTTAACCTTAGAAAATAGGAGAAAAATAGTATACAGTAGAGAAAAATCATCAAAATTTTTATGTATCCTCCTAATGTACAACATGATTTTCTGGTAAATTTTCATGAATTGTGGATAATCAGAACTATTTTTCCTATTTTTAGGCCATTATAACTACCAAAAATTGGGAAAAATAGAAAGGCATGATGAAAAATTCTGAAATTATTTTTCTGAGTCTCCCACCACAGGTAAAAGCTGCGAAAATTGTTAGATACAATTTTCACACTCTTTAAAGTGGTTTTGTGATTTATTGCACCCAAACAAAAAGAAAATCGCAAAATCATACTAAACAGCAACATAAATCGATGAAATTTAATGAGAGGTCATTATTCACCATAGGGGTCATCCACGAATTTATTCCGGATTTATAGACCTCTGGAAGTATTTTATGTGATTTATGCCCTTGTTTTCTTGCAACAATTTTACTAAATCAAGGAAACGATAAAAACTCTTGGGATTTTCCAGATATTCATATTACCTTAATGGGAATCTGGAAAAATTTTGATTTGAACAGAAAACAAGTTTTCGATATTTTTCTAGACAAAATCATTTACATGCACTATTAACAATGTACTTTGATCATCAAGCTCTTTAGCTTGGTGTTCTTCACATGCATCACGGTTTGAAGACCATGCATGGACATATGTTTGTTATAGTGATGTTTTTAAAGGAAATACTTGAATGCATAAGGTGTATGAGCCTTTAAAACTTGTAAAAATCCGAACGTTAGTGTTTGACATAGGTTTTGGTCCTTGGATTTCACCATTAAACAACATGCATGTTGTTCTTGGGTGAAACCCTACCACCATCATCATCAAACACGACATTCATGAACATGTTCATGAATGTTCATAACGAATGGTGTAGAAGGAGGAGAAGTACAAGAAAACCCTTTAAAAACAAGAAGGAAAAGTAAGGAAAATGAAGGATTTTCGTGAATACCTTGAAGAACAACCTTAGAAGATGAAGATTTGAGTGTGGGGAGGTGTTCTTGGCAGATGATTTTCGTGGGTTTGGAGAGAGAGGAGGAGAGTTTGAGAGTTGAAAGGGTGGAGTGTGAGAGAGAGTGTAGAGAGAGAGAGAGAAGTGAGGGAGATGGAGTGTGAGAGAGGAGTGATTATGTGTTTTGGGAAGAGGGGAAGCATCTTGGGAAGAGGGTGGACGGTTTTGAGAGTATTATGCCCTCCTTCCCTTTTAATTTTATAAAAAATTTCAATTCTTTTATAAAAATATCAAACTTTTTATAAAATATACATCCTAACCAAGTTTTTGCTCATGAAACCTTGATTTTTGACTTATAAATTAAGGTTAAATGTTAATGACTTAAATTTTTATTTTCCTTGATTATATTTTCATAATTTTAATTATTATAAGATCATATTATAAGTTTCATAATTATTTTTATAGAATTTTTAAGGTTAAAGGTTATAAATGTGAGTTTTTAGGGCATTTAGGGTTTTTGAGAGTATGTAAGCCTTTGGATATCAAAATTAATTAAATTTTTGAGACTTCAAATTATTTTTGGGTTTTCTAACTCTTATTCAAGTTAGAAATAATGCTTCTAATTTATTTTTACCGGTTTATTGGCACTCTATGTAGTGATTCCGAGATTCAAGCGAAATTGAGGAATCAAGTATACTAGTCCTAGTCTTTGACTTTGACTTAAGTTGCTATGAGACTTTGACCTAATTTCTACTACTAGGTCAAGTGCATGATGTGTGTATATGATTCATGAAAAGGTGTTCGAGTCAAAGAGTGACCCAAATATAGATAGTCACTACAGTTAAGTAGTAGTAGAATTCACATATCAATGTGAAATCTAAGCACATTATCCATTGTTTCTAATTGTTTCCAAGTTTCTAGTAGGTTATAACTTAGCTTCTAGTTACTAAGTCTAGTATGTGTAGTGCCTATATGTGCAACTAAGTTTAGTCAAATCTAAAACCGACTCGAATTTTGACGACTGTCACAGTCTCCCCCGGTTGAAAGAATTTCGTCCCGAAATTAAATTTGTGACGTATTCTATTAGAACTCAGCCGAATACAATTGCATCATTCGGGAGGTGGTGACTTGAAGTGTTCTTTGATTATTTTGGGTTTATTTCCTCAAAGGAAGAGCCAATTCTTTAGCTATAGTCAAGTTAGTGTTTCCTTAATTCGAGTTCTTTCGTCTAGATTATGGAAAATTTGGGTCGTGGAATCATGATCCAACCATAGCGACCTATTCGAAAAAGATCATCTAGTTAGATATTATGTGAATTAAGAGAGCGGTAGAAGTTTTGCTGAAGCACCAACTGCACTGAGCGTTAAATCCGCATTGATGCTTAAGTCGCATTCTAAATTAGCACTAAGTGTAAATTCGCCGCCTAGTAAAGAAGAGATTAGGAACAATTTGTTCACTTCCGGGTTGGCTATTACCTCTGGAAAAGATATATTTTGAAACAAGAAGGGGTAGCACGAATGAAAGAGAAGCGATTGAGGGTAAGTTCCTAAAAATACGTACTAAGGGTAGGCAACGAAGTTTTGGTACATCTCAAATGTAAAGGCTAATTAAGTGTCGTCGACAAAATAAATTACGAATGATTGAGCATCTCCGAGGCTATAATTACTACTACGGTTACTCTTACAATAATAAAACCTTATTCGAAGGATAAATATATTTAGAGAGTCATTGGTGCAAATGGAGGCGATGAAAATTTATGATAAATTAAATCACATTGTGTATATAGCATTTTAAGTGTTTAGAAGTGATTAAAAATCTCATTGTTATCAAAATGTCTGTTTAGAAATGATAATTAATCTCACTATTATCAAAATGTGTAATAATTCCAAGATAATGAAGATACATGTGTGACGATCCAACAAAGTAGTAAAATAATATAAAGATTAATTAAAGTTAAAGGTTTAAGTCGTCATTAAGGGAAATTTTTTTTATTGAAATTATTGATATTACGCTATTTGAAAAATTGACTAATTGTCTAAGTCAGGACAAATCTAAGTTTACAAGGAGTCAAAATACTTATGAAAACAAGCTTGAGAGTTTAGGAACTCACTGAAAATTGCAAAGTAAATTACTATTTTAAGAAAGGTGTAAAAATGTCAATCTTCAAAATAGGGCATTCATAGTTTAGTGTTTCTACAAAAACAATCATTTAGAGAATAGATAATCGTAAAATTCAAAATTCTTGATGTATTTAAAGAAAAGAAGAAACATAAGGATACATATCCTTCACATATATTTTCCGGATATAGAAAAATTATAAGCATAAGAGTATTCATCTTGTGTATTAATTATAAGGAAAAATACAATGAAAATTGCATTTTATATCAAGTTTCTGAATTTAGAACGAAAGAGCAAATGTAAATAAGGATCACTTGTTTATAGAGATTTCAAAATAAAAACAAGATATATATGATAAAAGGCGTAATTGAATGTATCAAAGTTGACTAAATAAAATTTTTTCCTCACGGCTATACGTGTATTAATCGCTCAAAACGAAAGGATAGACTTTTAGTATGTATGTGTACAAACATGATACTAGGAGAAGCAAAATAGACAGAAACAAAGTTAGACAATGTATTATGTTACTATTATGGGTGTGCGAGATCTAAAATCATAAGGAGAGCAATAACTCAAGTGCGGGGGAAAGAAAAAGGAAGGTAGTGGCGGCAATGATTGTTATTGTTAAAATTATAAGAACAATACCTATAGGTAGATTAAAACCAGGTTGAGATATATTTTAAACTTCAATATTTGATGTATATTGATGATTAAATAGACATGTGGGAGTTTTAAAGTGTTCTCTAAAAATTTATGAGTTATATATTAAGTTAAACTCCATTTGTGAAAAAGAAGAAACACTAAAACTTGTAATTGAAATTCCGACAGCTTTGACCTTTTTGACTGGAGTCTAACAATGGTTAAACGGATAAGGTAAAGACTTAACATATTTAGATGAATAATTGTGCATTGTCGAAAGTGCGCCACTGGAAATTTAAAAGTGAACACTAAGTTTTGCAATGCTTTATATTTTAGAATCTTTATAGATTATAAAACTATATAGAAGCAAAGTACACAAATAAGGTATGTTTTGAATTACAAGCGTTAGATATGTCTTATAAACATGTTTGAAGTAGACATTTGCATAAATATCATGTTGTGTTTTCGAGAAAACACATTAAAGTAAATTACAATGCCTAAATGAGAAAGCGGTTAAATGTGTCAAAGCAAAAGTGGTTTGGAAAATCCGATGACGCTTTTACATATAATAGGACTTCAATGTTATATGTTTAAGTTTTATAGAATAGAGTTTAAACACTTTTATAAAAGAAAATGTTTCTAAGTTTTTCGAAAACGTGTCAAAATGGTAAGCAAGGTTTAAAATGGTTTATATGCCCTTAAAAACACATATATCCATTGAAATGGATTTGAAATAAAATTGAAATAGCAAGGTTAAAACCAATAATGGTTAAATTGAGTTTTGAAGAAAAGTGTTAAGTTAAAGCAAGTTGTCAAAAGATTTTTAGCGAGAATATTGCTTAGATTGTTAAGAAATGTCTACTAAGTTGATTGAAGTGGTTTTAAAATATTTTATTGATGATAAATAAAACCGATGAAGCGAAATAATTTTTTGATGGAAGATTAAGAAGTATGGAATAAGTATATTAGTGTAGCTGATCGTACCTAAATACTAAGGCGAGTACAAGGCGAGTATAAGACGAGTACCGATGTCTTTTTCCCTAAGATAAAGGGCAAGAAAATTGTTTGAAAAACGTTTTATGGTGTCAATGCAGTTTACGACCTTTTATAGAGGTCAAAGAGACATCCTATGTTAAGTTTTAAGCTCAAGGTGGAAACAACGTAGAGCTAAATCGTAGCGTAGTAATAAGGTCTCATGTATGCGTTAAACCTCCGTGTCTCCTTGTGAGTCGAATCCGGAATGCCCACCAATGGTATACAAGTGATTACTTAGTGGTGACTCATCTACCTCCTTACGAGATGCTCCAATTATCATTCGTGTCGGTATCGAAACGCTTTTTCCTAGTTGTAACTCTTGAAGACGGTGAAGAGGTATTGAGGAATAAATGGTATATGTTTCGACTTAAGATAATTACTAGTGTATATCTAGCTACTAATCTTACATCTAAATTCAATAGCTACCGAGGAATACCCATTCTTAGTACTAAGTGCATTGCTCCTAGAGTGGCTAGTGATATAACCTAAGTGGTTAACCTAGCACTTGATAAGGGACAAGAATATTTCTAAATAAAGGCATTGTTATAAAAGTGCACTTAGTTTCTAAGTGTATCTAGATGAATGCCTATAATATGCAATGCCCGTACGCACACCAAAAATTTTGCTTTTCAAAAGTTTAAGTTGAAAATTGTTCTGAACATAATTCTACTATAACCGTTTCAAGCCTCGCATTAAGTTTCCTTAATTAAGCATAGTTGGCCAGGCTATACTTAATTAAAGTCCAATAATGCGTACTCGAATTAGTTATACCAGTAGTATGTTCAGTATTTTAAAAACGCTTAGAAATTTTTTGGCTATAGTTGTGGTTCTCCAAAGGAACACCGGTATTCTCTATAACCTTCGGCTCTGATACCATTTTCTGTCACACCCCGCTAAAGCGGAAACACAGGGCGTGGCAGTACAAAGGGTTTCATCGCAAAAGTTAAAAGACAACACCAACCATAGTATTAAAAATCATTACAAATTCACAATGGGTTTGAACAACTTTTAAAAGAAATTACAATGTAAATTGAAATACAACACATGCGAATGCTCCTAAAAGTGAAGTGTCCCTAAGTGCCACTTACTCGATGATTCCTGAAAAAGCATGTAAAACGAGCGTCAACTATAAAAATAGTTGGTGAGTACTCACAGATAAACAAAATAATATTGGTTCCATGAATTGAAATCAAAGTTTTGATAAAAGTTTCCAATAAAAGCATATTGTTAAAATGAGTAAATAAGTTTGTATAAACAAAGTTCTTTGTCATCATGAGAGATAAAGTATGTTGCCCAAATAAGATGCAACATTCATATTCTCATGGAAGATAAAGTTCGTTACTCAAACGAGTAAACAAGTTTCATTGCTAAAATGAGCAATCAATTTCGTTGCTACAAGGAGCAAACAATTTCATTGCTAAAACATGTATATAAGTTTTCAGTAATAAAAGTTCGTTGTTGTAATGAGAAACAAAGTTCATTGCTATAATTAATAACAAGTTTATTGCTATAACGAGAAACGAGTTTGTATGTGTATGAGCAAACAATGAGTCTAAACCAAACCTATGACTGAAGCCCTATCAAGATCTATGCTTATCGTTCCATAGATGAATATGGTATCATGCACTCCAGCAATAGGGCGAGTGAGGAGTTGTCAATTCCTAATAGCGCTATCCATAATGACCATTGGCTCAAAGAGTTAATGGTTAGAGATAAGGGAAGGGCCTTAGTACGATAAGTTCTCATGTTCCGTGTTGCATAGACATACATAGAGAGACATAGCAATAAAATAGCAATCATGTTTGATACAAATCAATTTAAATACAACATTCAAATAATAGTTTTCGGGACATGCTTTTCCACCCCAAAACATAAAAACTGAAAATAGGGGAGTGCGTGATACTCACAATACATTTAGATGATGCAAATGGTGCCTTGAACTACGTTCCACGTGTACCACTACCGATTCCTACAATAATGGTATTCGCTAGTGAGTCTCTAATCGAAATCTAACACTAGTATACTTACTACTACAATAGAATTATGCCAATAATGTGTCAAAATTTAATATTGATAAGTTACAAATATTTTTCTGTGGAAATTAAGTTTCAAAGAATCAATTGTTATATAACAATTTAAGTGGAAAATTTCCATTATTGAAATGTTAATATTTAACATTTTAGAGGTGTTCCAATGATTAAATATTCAAAACTAAATCAATTTAGTTCTAAACTTTCCCAAACTTTGCATTTAAGTTTTAATTGAAGTCAAAGACCTTAAGATAAATTTTCTTGAATTTTTGATTTGTCTGACTATTTTTCACAATTTTAGTTTCTTGAATAACCATAAAATTATGAAAAATACTAAACAGTTAATAAACATTACCAAACTTCAGATTTTCGTTCCAAATGTACTAAAAGACTTCTAGATAAATTTTCATGGATTAGGAATATGTATAACCATTTTCACATATTTAATTCTCTAAATAGATACAAATTCATGAAAAATAGAAATCAGTTATGAAAATACCCCAAGCTTTTTATAACAATGTCATTACACATACTTAAGCTGGGAAAAATATAAAAAGGGGTTTCTAAACTGTTTAACCCAATTTTATGATTTTTATGCATTTATTCTAATAAAAATGGGGATAAATAGAAAACAGTTTCCAAAATTACGCAAACTTTTTATTTAACTGTTATTATACATAATTAAGCTATGAAAAATATAAAAATGGATTTCCAAACTGCTTAATTATATTTTATGATTTTTGAGCATTTATTCTAATAAAAATTGGAATAAATAGAAAACAGTTTCCAAAATTACTCAAACTTTTTATTTAACTGTTATTATACATAACTAGGCTGGGAAAAATATAAAAGATATTTTTCAGTGGTTATTTCTATTTTTCTTTGTTTTATCCCCTTAAATAATCATTAATTGAAGAATAAATAACAAACAGTTAAAATAAATTACCAAAAATTTTTCTAACATCATTTACAGTGTAAGTAATCTGGGAAAAATACCAAAAGTGGTTTTCATATTGTATAATCCGGTTTTGGGTATTTATGTGTATTTAAGTGTATTTAACCTTAGAAAATAGTAGAAAATAGTATACAGTAGAGGAAAATCATCAAAATTTTTATGTATCCTCCTAATCTACAACATGATGTTCTGATAAATTTTCATGAATTTTGGATAATCAGAACTATTTTTCCTATTTTTAGGCCATTATAACTACCAAAAATTGGGAAAAATAGAAAGGCATGATGAAAAATTCTAAAATTATTTTTCTGAGTCTCCCACCATAGGTAAGAGCTGCGAAAATTGTTAGATACAATTTTCACACTCTTTAAAGTGGTTTTGTGATTTATTGCACCCAAACAAAAAGAAAATCGCAAAATCATACTAAACAGCAACATAAATCGATGAAATTTAATGAGAGGTCATTATTCACCATAGGGGTCATCCACGAATTTATTCCGGATTTATAGACCTCTGGAAGTATTTTATGTGATTTATGCCCTTGTTTTCTTGCAACAATTTTACTACATCAAGGAAACGATAAAAACTCTTGGGATTTTCCAGATATTCATATTACCTTAATGGGAATCTGGAAAATTTTTGATTTGAACAGAAAACAACTTTTAGATATTTTTCTAGACAAAATCATTTACATGCACTATTAACAATGTACTTTGATCATCAAGCTCTTTAGCTTGGTGTTCTTCACATGCATCACGGTTTGAAGACCATGCATGGACATATGTTTGTTATAGTGATGTTTTTAAAGGAAATACTTGAATGCATAAGGTGTATGAGCCTTTAAAACTTGTAAAAATCCGAACGTTAGTGTTTGACATAGGTTTTGGTCCTTGGATTTCACCATTAAACAACATGCATGTTGTTCTTGGGTGAAACCCTACCACCATCATCATCAAACACGACATTCATGAACATGTTCATGAATGTTCATAAAGAATGGTGTAGAAGGAGGAGAAGTACAAGAAAACCCTTTAAAAACAAGAAGGAAAAGTAAGGAAAATGAAGGATTTTCGTGAATACCTTGAAGAACAACCTTAGAAGATGAAGATTTGAGTGTGGAGAGGTGTTCTTGGCTGATGATTTTTGTGGGTTTGGAGAGAGAGGAGGAGAGTTTGAGAGTTGAAGGGGTAGAGTGTGAGAGAGAGTGTAGAGAGAGAGAGAGAGAAGTGAAGGAGATGGAGTGTGAGAGAGGAGTGATTATGTGTTTTGGGAAGAGGGGAAGCATCTTGGGAAGAGGGTGGACGGTTTTGAGAGTATTATGCCCTCCTTCCCTTTTATTTTTATAAAAAATTTCAATTCTTTTATAAAAATATCAAACTTTTTATAAAATATACACCCTAACCAAGTTTTTGCTCATGAAACCTTGATTTTTGACTTATAAATTAAGGTTAAATGTTAATGACTTAAATTTTTATTTTCCTTGATTATATTTTCATAATTTTAATTATTATAAGATCATATTATAAGTTTCATAATTATTTTTATAGAATTTTTAAGGTTAAAGTTTATAAATGTGAGTTTTTAGGGCATTTAGGGTTTTTGAGAGTATGTAAGTCTTTGGATATCAAAATTAATTAAATTTTTGAGACTTCAAATTATTTTTGGGTTTTCTAACTCTTATTCAAGTTAGAAATAATGCTTCTAATTTATTTTTACCGGTTTATTGGCACTCTCTGTAGTGATTCCGAGATTCAAGCGAAATTGAGGAATCAAGTATACTAGTCCTAGTCTTTGACTTTGACTTAAGTTTCTATGAGACTTTGACCTAATTTCTACTACTAGGTCAAGTGCATGATGTGTGTATATGATTCATGAAAAGGTGTTCGAGTCAAAGAGTGACCCAAATATAGATAGTCACTACAGTTAAGTAGTAGTAGAATTCACATATCAATGTGAAATCTAAGCACATTATCCATTGTTTCTAATTGTTTCCAAGTTTCTAGTAGGTTATAACTTAGCTTCTAGTTACTAAGTCTAGTATGTGTAGTGCCTATATGTGCAACTAAGTTTAGTCAAATCTAAAACCGACTCGAATTTTGACGACTGTCACAGTTAACCACATGACCCAAGAATTGTACTTCTCGTATCAAAAAATCGCATTTGGAGAACTTTGCATATAGTTTCTCCCTCTTCAACACTTCCAATACTTCTTGTAGATGCATGCCATGCTCCTCCTGGCTTTTCGAGTAGATGAGAATGTCATCTATGAACACTATCACAGATTTATCGAGGAAGGATTTACAAACCCTATTCATCAAATCCATGAACGCTGCTGGAGCATTGGTTAGTCCAAATGACATAACCAAGAACTCGTAGTGTCCATATCTTATTCTGAATGCAGTGTTCTCAATATCCTTCCCTCTTACCTTTAGCTGATCATATCCTAACCTGAGATCGATCTTTGTGAAATAGCTCGAACCTTGCAGTTGATCGAATAGGTCATCAATCCTTGGCAATGGGTACTTGTTCTTCACCGTTGCCTTGTTCAGCTCTTTGTAGTCTATACACATTCTCATGCATCCGTCATTCTTCTTCACGAATAGTACCGAAGATCCCCAGGGTGATGAACTAGGTCGAATGAATCCGTTGTCCAATAATTCCTGAAGTTGCGTCATAAGCTCTTTAATCTCCGTCGATGCTAATCGGTATGGTTCCTTCGCTATCGGTGTCGTTCCTGGTAACAAGTCTATTCTGAACTCCACTTGTCTATCAGGCGGTAATCTGAAAAGATCTTCGGGAAAGACCTCCGGATAATCACAAATGACCGGTATGTTCTGCACCTCCTTCTTTTCCTTCTTAGCATCAATCACAAATGCCAAATATGATGCACATCCCTTGGACAAACATTTCCTGGCTTTCATCAGGGAGATGATTCCAGAATTTACTCTGCGTTTGTCCCCGTACTGTTGGATAAGGTGTCTAAGTCCATAACTATTTCTGGTATGTACTTGACCCGGTTAGCATGGTCCATTTGGGTTGCATGGCATTGAAATACTTGGATAGACCAAAATGAGAGAAAGGACACTTAAGGATTATTAATATATTATAAGTTCTAATATATTAATAATATTATTTAATTAGTATTGATCAAAGAATTAATTTGAAATTAATTAAGTGATCAAAAAGAGACTAATTAAATATATAGGGTTGATTGTATAAATCATCTATTCTTGCATAGTGGGCTAATGATCCACGGTTTGTATATATTGGGTTAAAACCCATAAGGTGCTCCATGGATAGTCCATGGAGGTTACAAACCCATGGATCATGGAATGTGGAAAGCCATGACAATTAGGGTTTACATGGTGTAACCCTACTTGTGCCACAACTATATAAGGATCCCTATGCAAGCAAAATCGGGCACTACTTGTACAAGTGAGGGGGCAATCCGATTTTGAGGCTTAGTGAACTTCTCTCGGAAATTCGTTAATTTCTAGGCCTCGCTGGCTACTATCACAGATTCATCTATAACTTTTCAAAGATTGCGAAACCAATTACCACATTGACCCAGAAAGGTATAAATTTTGACTGGGAAGAGAAACAACAAAAATCGTTCCAAACGCTGAAGCAAGCCTTATGCAGCACACCGATATTCTCCCTCCCAGAAAGGATAGAAGATTTCGTGGTATACTGCGATGCATCCAACCAAAGGCTTGGTTGTGTTCTTATGCAATGGGGAAAGGTGATCGCCTATGCCTCAAGAAAACTTAAGACAAACGAGGTCAACTACAAAACACATGATCTTGAGTTAGGACCAGTGGTATTTGCTTTGAAGATCTGGAGACACTACCTGTATGGTACGAAAAGCACTATCTTTACATACCACAAAAGCCTCCAACATATATTCGACCAGAAGGATCTCAACATAAGACAACGATGGTGGGTTGAGCTACTAAATGACTATGAATTCGAAATTCGTTATCATCCCGGTAAAGCCAATGTAGTAGATGACGCTCTAAGTCGGAAAGAATACTCAGGTCGTAGAGTCAAGGCATTGACTATGACAATCCATTCACATTTGTCCACACAAATTAAGGAGGCTTAATAGGAAGCCTTAAAGCCTGAAAATGTGGCAGGTGAAACACTAAGAGGGATGGATAAGAACTTAGAAGTTAGGGGTGACGGAGTCCTATACCTCATGGATCAGATCTGGACCCCAAAGCTTGGTGGTTTCAGAGACGTTGTCATGAATGACTCACACAATACTCGATACTCCGTTCATCTAGGTTCAGACAAGATATATATCTGGACCTCAAAAGTTATATTGGAGGCCTAACATGAAAGCAGATATTGCTACCTTTGTAGGCAAGTGTCTTACTTGTGCGAAAGTTATGGTAGAATATCAAAAACCCTCAGGTCTACTACAACAGCCGGAGATACCTGAGTGGAAGTGGGAGCGGATTACAATGGAATTCATAACCAAGTTGCCCAAGACAACGAGTGGTCTCGATACCATTTGGGTGATCATTGATAGGTTAACTAAGTCTGCACACTTCCTGCCAATCAAGGAAACCGACAAGATGGAGAAACTGACAATAACATACACTAAGGAGATAGTACGACTGCATGGTGTTCCCATATCTATATTCTCTGATAGAGACAGTAAATTCACCTCAAGATTTTAGCAGTCGCTATAGAAATACCTGGGAACCAGGATGGACATGAGTACAGCCTACCACCCACAAACTGTTGGACAAAGTGAGAGGACTATGCAAACATTGGAAGACATGTTGAGAGCTTGTGTAATTTACTTTGGTAAAGCATGGGATATCCATTTACCATTGGTGGAGTTTTCATACAACAAAAGCTACCATACTAGTATCAAAGTTGCTCCATTTCAATTCCTCTATGGCCGTAAGTGCAGATCCCCTCTGTGCTGGGCTGAAGTGGGTGACACGCAACTAGCTAAAGGACAAGTTCCTGATAGCACTCTCACAAGTCCAAAAATCATCAGGGAGACGGTTGAAAAGATTGTTCAAATTTGTGAACGATTGAAGGCCACTAGAGACAGACAGAAAAGCTACGCTTACAAAAGACGGAAACCCTTGGAATTTCAGGTTGGTGACCTTGTTCTCTTGAAGGTCTCACCCTGGAAGGACATGATACACTTCGGAAAGCAGGGAAAACTAAATCCAAGGTACATTGGGTCTTTTAAGATTCTCGCTAGAATCGGCCCAGTAGCTTACAAACTCCGACTACCACAAGAACTTAGTAACGTACACCCTACCTTCCACATATCCAACCAAAATAAGTGGCTATCTGATGAGACTCTTGTTATCCCACTCGATGAAATCGAGATCAACGAGAGCCTCAACTTCATGGAAGAACCAGTAGAAATCATGGAGAGGGGAGTCAAGCAAACAAAACAAAGCTGTATCCCGATAGTGAAGGTTCGCTGGAATGCAAAACGGGGACTTGAATTCACTTGGGAGCAAGAGGATCAAATGAAACACAAGTATCAGCATCTTTTCCCTTAGTCCATATCTATCTCTTAGACTTAATTTCGGGATGAAATTCCATTTAACGGGGGATGATGTGACAACCCGTAATTTCAAATCTTGGTCAACGAAAGTCAAACATATCAAATCAAGGTCAAACTTATTTATTTAATTATCTTAATATGATTAGATTAATGAGTTATATGTGTATCAATCTTGTATTCAAAGGTGTTGTGTGTTTAAGGAGGAAAACATTTGGAACCGAGAACTGAGAACCTTGTCCGAACTAGAAAACCCTCGCTTGGGTGGTAAACCCTCGGCCCATAAACAGTTTGTAGCAGCAAACGAGGTTCACGACCAAGAACCGAAAACCTCGGTCTTATCCCTTCGGTGTGGAAACCAATGAAGGTGTCTCATCAGTTTTGACCCTATATAGGGACCAATCCATAAACCCTTCCTCACTTCTTGTTCCATCCGAAAAATCACTCCTTCTCTCTCAAGAACACCCAACCGTAAACACCTTTTGCTCTCAACTATCATCCTTCAATCCTTTAAATCTTCTTAGGATCTTGCTTAGGATCTTCAAGTGTTTTTCATTTCCTCAAGATCATTGGGCCAAAAATCCTTGAATCTCCTTGGTTTCACCAAGAACACCAAGAACACACACTTATGTTTACAGTCGAAAACACTTGAATCTTCAAGTGGCCGTGAACCGTTTACGACCGTAAACACCGAAGCCCAGCCGTGAACTCCAAGCAGTCACTCGATTGCGCTTCTAACACTTCTTTTGTAAGTAATTCTTACATCGTAGGTTGTTTCGTTAACACATTTGAGGTTATATTCACTAATCTCATGCCAATAATTATGGGTTTTAGGTAAAACAAATAAACTAGAAAAACAAATCCTAAGTTCACATGCAACCTACTTTGGATCTATGTTTTAACTATTGAACATATAACTTTGAATTGCAAACAAGAACCCTAGAGGAAAGAGGCTATTTAAAAAAATAACTAACTAGGATTTAAGAGTTACATATCTTTCAATTGTTATAGCAAACAATTGTTAATCCTCTTGAACTTGATCTTCTTGGAAGCCTACCACCACAAATGTAATGCCTCTAATGGAGTCACACCCAAAAGCTAACAAGAAGGAAAGTTGAAGGAGAGAGAGTAGGGTATGCAAAAATTGGCCCTAGGGTTTAAGAAGGGAAGGGGTGGCCGAATTTAGGAGGTGGGAGAATCCTTATATAGCTGAGGGATCTAGGGTTTAGGGAAAACCCTAATGTTCCTTTGCTCGGGGCCTAAGCTAATCCAAAGGCCTTATCCAAGCCCCCTTGGACAAATCATAAGGGTTCCCCCTATAGATTTCGTCCACCTCCTTCCAAGGAGGTTCTACAACCTTCCACTCAACTATTTGATAATTGCAAACTAGTCCCTGCACTTTATAATTAATACAATTAACCCTAAAATTAATTCTAATTAATTTCTGGCTAACTATTAATTAATCCTTATGATTTCTAATTGATATATTCATTTTTTAACATATTAATAAATCATTTATATTAATTTATTAATCTTATAATAAATCAATATCTCTCCTTTCATAATTTCCTTGTCCAGTTGCTAGGTTTGAGGGCAACCCAAAAGGACTGTGCTGCTATCCATTCAAGTACATACCAATTATAGTTATGGGCTTAGACACCTAATCCAACAGTCTCCCACTTGGATAAGTATGTAACTATAATTGCTAGTATGACTTTTAAATTTGACCAGCAAATTGTAGCTTCCAAAAGCTACTGCTGAACTCTGACCCAGTCAGTTACGTGTCCTTAGATAAGTGATCATATAGTCGTTCGTTCTGCAAGATATGCCCAGACATAGGACATGGAATGTAATCAATCTCTTTGTCCACAATCTTTGTTTCCCGATTTCTGATTTGTGATGATGTAGGACTTCTAATTGAACACATCAATTTAGTCATGGCTGGGCCCAGCACATAAGTCAACACCAAATCATCGAGGGGCCCACAGATATCGCTTTTCCGGTTAGGGAAAAAGGAATGAATAAACGTTGACTCATATGCCTGTATCTTTTACTCATCAAATTATACATGACAATACGTTTTATAACACCGTGTTACTGATGCGTTTTCGTATCACCAATGTATAACCGACTTTGTAAATTACAACTCGTATATCTTCGTTTCAAGATTATAAGATATTATTGTGTCAGTATTACTCGTGATGAATTCCATGAAGTGATACTCTGAGCGAGGGTTTATCCAATATTCAAATCTCAATTTCTGAGTACTCATGAACATTGCAACAATTCTATTGCCATGTCTATCCTTAGACAATCTGCAATCCAATTCACGACAGTCTTAATTCACTACTTACTTCCAAAAGTACGAGGGACTGTGGAGTTTGAATAATCATATTATTTGGGAAGTAAAAACATGCAAAAAATGAAACACAATAATAAACAATTGACAAAAGGCAGTAAACAAACTCATAAATAATACTTTATTATTTAATCACCAAAAGTCAATTACATTTACTTTGTAACAAGTTTCTGAACTAGACTAATCTAACTAATAAAACTAATATCATCTTTCAGTCCTATGCTCCGAGCATACTGAATATGCTTAGCCCTACTCAGACCCTTTGTGAGGGGGTCTGCTGGGTTATCTTCAGATGACACCCTCTTTACTAGACGATGGCCTTCTTCTACTCTATGTCTGATGAAATGGTACTTTCTGTCGATATGCCTGGTTTTACCATGATCTCTGGGTTCCTTAGTTAAGGCAACCGCTCCCTCATTATCGCAGAACAGTTTCGTAGGCTCCTGGATGGTTGGAACAAATCTGAGATCTCCGATGAACTTCCTCAACCAATCTGCTTCTTTCGACGCTTTACTCGCTGCTATGTACTCTGATTCACAAGTAGAATCAGCCACCGTATCTTGCTTGGAAGTTTTCCAAGTAACTGCCCCTCCATTCAGTAAAAATACGAAGCCTGATTGAGAACGGAAGTTAACTCTATCCGTTTTGAAAGCTGCATCACTGTAACCATCTATTCTCAAAGTATATTTGCCACCAAGTACAAGGACCCAATCCTTTGTCCTTCGTAAATACTTAAGTATATATTCTTAACCGCTACCCAATGAGCTCTACCCGGATTTCCCTGATAGCGACTGACCATGTTTAAAGCAAAGGCCACATAAGGACGAGTACATGTCATAACGTACATGATCGATCCGACAGCGGAAGCATAAGGTACACGACTCATGTCAGCTATTTCCTCATCTGTACTCGGGCATTTAGTCTTACTCAATTTGGTATTGCTTTGGATATGTAGCTCTCCTTTCTTGGAATTTTCCATACTAAACCTATTTAGTACCTTATCCAAGTATGTGCTTTGACTAAGTCCAACCAGTCTCTTCTTTCTATCTCTCAATATTCTAATCCCAACAATATAGGCAGCTTCTCCAAGGTCACTCATGGCAAAACACTTTCCAAGCCAAGACTTAACATCTTTCAAGGTTGGAACGTCGTTACCAATGAGTAATATGTCATCGACATATAACACCAGAAAAGTTACAATACTCCCACTAGCCTTGATATACACACAAAACTCATCTTCACTTCTAGAGAAACCAAACTCTTTGACTTTCTCATGGAAGCAAAGATTCCAGCTGCGAGATGCTTGTTTCGATCCATAAATGGATTTCTCAAGCTTGCACACTCTATTGGGAAACTTTGCATCAACAAAACCCTCTGGCTGATTCATGTAAAAATCCTCAGCTAACTTCCCGTTAAGGAAAGCAGTCTTGACATCCATCTGCCAAATTTCATAGTCATGAAAGGTAGCTATGGCGTCAACATCCTAATAGATTTAATCTTAGCTACTGGCGAGAAGGTCTCATCATAGTCAACCCCTGGGGTTTGTGAGAAACCTTTTGCAACCAGTCGAGCCTTGAATGTGTGCACATTTCCATCAATGTCTGTCTTCTTCTTGAAGATCCATTTGCACCCAACTGTCTTACGACCTGGTGCACTATCAACCAAATTCCAAACTTGGTTGTCATACACGGACTTAATCTCGTTGTCCATTGCCTCTTTCGACTTGGAAGCCTCTGGGCCTTCCATTGCTTCCTTGTAAGGAACTGGTTCATCGAAATTTACCAGTGTCCTATTACTGATGAATGTGTCACCATCTGAAGTAATATGAAAAAGAATACAACTCAGGTGGCACACTCACCCTAGTGGATCTTCGAAGAGGTAATGAGTTGTCAATTGGTTCAACAGGAACTGTTTCCTCTGGTTGAGTGCTAGTGTCATCTAAGGTTCCTTCATTGGCTAACTCTTGAATTTCTTCAAGGACTATGGTGCTCCCACTGTCCTCTTTGAATATGAGCTCTCTTTCTAGAAAGACTCCTCTTCGTGCTACAAAGACCACGTTTTCACTAGGTCTGTAGAACAAATATCCAAAAGACTGTTTTGGGTACCCAATGAAAACACATTTCTCACTCCTAGCTGCTAGCTTGTCGTGAGTCTCTCGTCTTACGAAAGCTTCACAACCCCAGACTTTAATATGTGCTAACGAGGGAACTTTCCCCGTCCACATTTTGTGAGGTGTTTTGGCAACCTTCTTTGTAGGGACAAGATTGAGGATATGGGCGGCTGTCTCTAAGGCATACCCCCAGAAGTGAATAGGAAGCGAAGCACGACTCATCATAGAACGAACCATGTCTAACAAGGTTCGATTACGCCTCTCAGCTACACCATTTAACTGTGGTGTCCTAGGAGGAGTTAATTGTGAGACTATCCCACATTCTTTTTGATAGTCGTTGAACTCAATACTAAGATACTCCCCGTCTCTATAGGATCTAAGTACCTTTATCTTCCTACCCAATTGATTTTCGACCTCATGCTTAAAATCTTTGAACTTTTCAAAGGTTTCTGACTTATCTTTGATTAAGTAGATATAGCCATATCTTCAATAATCATCAGCGAAAGTCACACAGAATCGATTAGCATCCCTTGTAGTTGATCTGAAGGGCCCACATACATCTGTATGTATGAGATCCAACAGACCTTCATCTCTTTCACAATACCCTGTGAATGGTGATTTTGTCATCTTTCCCAAAAGACAAGATTCACACATATCATCTGATTTTAGGTCAAATGATTACAACACTCCATCCTTTTGGAGTTAGGCTATGCGTTTCTTGTTAATGTGTCCAAGACGACCATGCCACAAGCATGGCTTGTCTACACTATTAGACAAGTCAATATTAAATACACTATTTCCTAAGCTATCAACACAAGTCACTGTTTCATACACACCATCACAAGGTAAAGCTTCAAACACAAAAACACCAATCTTATAAATAGAAATTGAACCATTCAAATCATTAAAAGAATACTTAAAACCTTGTCTGAACAATGCATGAAATGAAATAATGTTTCTCGTCATCTCAGACGAATAGCAACAATTCAATAAATCAAATTTAACATCATTATTAAGCAAAAGTTGATAAACTCCGATCTTGGTTACTGGTGAAGACTTTCTGTTCCCCATGATCATGTTTATCCTCCCTCGCTCCACCTCCTCACTTTCTTTTAGCCCCTGCAAATCAGAATAGATGTGAAAACCACAACTTGTATCAAGGACCCATGAACGAGAAGATAATGAGTTATTAGAAGAAATAGTGTAAATACCTGCTGAAGATGGCTTCACTTTGCCATCTTTGATGTCCTGCATATATTTTGGGTAGCTTCTCTTCCAGTGCCCTTTGTCATTGAAATAAAAGCAATCAGCATCCTTTGGATCAGAAACATGGGGAATGGTAGCATTTGGTTTAGGCTTTGGGCCATTTGTAGATGACCCAGCTTGAGCCTTGCTCTTCCAATTTTGCTTTGGAGGACCTTTACTCTTTTTCCCCTTTCCCTGTCCAATATCCAAGACAGGGGAACTTGCAGGAATGGAGGCTATACTTTTACCCTTCATCCCTGCTTCAGCTGTCTGCAACAAGTTGTGCAATTGGGCCAGTGTCTGCTCAGTGTTGTTCAAATGGTAAGTTAGGATAAACTGACCATAACAATCAGGTAATGAGTTCAAGACCATGTCAATGGCCAATTCCTCATCAAAGTGAATGTTGAGCTTGACCAAACGCTCTATGTAGCGTTGCATTCTTTGCATATGAGATACAACCGAGTCCCCTTCTTTCATCTTGCAAGCCATGAGTGACTTGACAAGTTCAAACTTTTCTTGATGAGCTCGCTTATGGTACTTTTCCATAAGGTCCTTGTTCATCTCAAAGGGCCAGTATTCCTCATAGTACCTCTACATTTCTGGGGACATGGTTGTGACCATGATGCATGCCACTTTTGTAGCATCATCATAGTGTTTCTTGTAGGCCGCATATTCTTCAGGAGTATCTTTAGACTCATCAAGCTCTTTGAGCTCCTGTTCAAGGACATATTCTTTGTCCTAAAATCGAAGCGCCATCTTGATGTTACGCATCCAATCGTTATAGTTAGAGCCATCCATAACGACTTTGGAGCAAATGTTGAGCAAAGAGAAATTGTGGTTGGAGGATGATGAAGTAGAAGTGTTTCCAAGAGTAGACATCTAAGAAGAAAGAAAGTTTTAGTTATATTTTAAGATACCTCAATATAATAACCCAAAGATATAATATCAAGGTTAGGATCCAACTATGAAGATTCACAACTTAGAAATGGGATGCCGAGATCCACGTGTAAATTTCATAATGGTAGGTGAATGACGATTCACCAATTCCACCATTCGAAGAAACAAACGAAGTGAAATTCCTAATTCCTTTTGAGATACATTGAAACTATTCAATGACATGTTTTAATCTCGGATTATGCTCTTCTATTTGTGACTGGGATACCGATGATCACAAACCAGATGTGAATAACCATGCAAATGTGCTTGGTAACCTCATTGTCTTTATCATTAACTATTGATGTGCCGGTGAACCACACACGCTCCACCAAAATGACAATTATGAGATACCCATTACTACTCTTTATTAGTTCGTATCAGTGTGCCAGTAATCCACACACGCTCCACTAACTACCAATAAAGCATAATGTGCAATTTCATGGATTAGCATACTTTTCACATTCTTCCTAAAGTAACTAGAGTTGGGATTTTGTAAAAGAATGTTCTAGTACTTTCTTTAATAACATTATACTTTTAATGAGATGTAGTTGTCCTATGAAACCCGTTCTGCTAACGACCCTCCACTAATCCAGGAAGCGGTGGGTGAGAGTGGACACCCATTCAACTACCATTTTATAGGCAATTTCCTTATACCCCCCTTATAGACTAGCTTCGTGAATGAGGCATGCTAGTGATTTGACTGACCATATTCTTATACATATATAATATTTAACTTTTAATTATAATACATATATAAGGTGTGTTTTAAACTTTTTAAAACTTTAAGGTTTATATATAAATTTCGAAAATTAAGCCATTAATTTTAAATTTAAAAATAAACCAAATAACTAGATTTAATATTTATCTATTAATTGACTTTTAATTAATTTATTAAATCTTGTAAGGATTATCTAATTAAATCAAACAATTAATTTAATCCTAATCCATATCCCTTCTAGATTTCGAAAATATGGGGATAGGATAATTTCCTTATTTTTCTCAGTTATCCAATAAGGCAACAATTATCCAAAAAACATGAAACCCTAAATTACCATGTAAATTTCGAAAATCAAGGGAGGAGGGTAGGGTTTTCAAAACCCTAACCCTAATTTCGATTAGGGTTCATGGAGGCTAGAGTTTTACGAAAACCCTTTGAACCAAAACCCTAAAAATTGAAAATTTTGGCCTTTAGGGTTTAATAGCTATAAACCCTAATTTGCAATTCAACTATTATAGCAATTCAATTTATAACAAACAATGGCTCTGATACCACTGAAGGGTTTTAGGTAAAACAAATAAACTAGAAAAACAAATCGTAAGTTCACATGCAACCTACTTTGGATCTATGTTTTAACTATTGAACATATAACTTTGAATTGCAAACAAGAACCCTAGAGGAATGAGGCTATTTTAGAAAATAACTAACTAGGGTTTAAGAGTTACATACCTTTCAATTGTTATAGCAAACAATTGTTAATCCTCTTGAGTCACACCCAAAAGCTAGCAAGAAGGAAACTTCAAGGAGAGAGAGTAGGGTATGCAAAAATCGGCCCTAGGGTTTGACAAGGGAAGGGGTGGCCGAATTTAGGAGCTGAGAGGCTCCTTATATAGCTGAGGGATCTAGGGTTTAGGGAAAACCCTAATGTTCCTTTGCTTGGGGCCTAAGCTAATCCAAAGGCCTTATCTAAGCCCCCTTGGACGAAATCATTAGGGTTTCCGCTATAGATTTCGTCCACCCCCTTCCAAGGAGGTTCTGGAACCTTCCACTTAGCTATTTGATAATTGCAAACTAGTCCCTATACTTTATAATTAATACAATTAACCCCAAAATTAATTCTAATTAATTTATGGCTAACTATTAATTAAACCTTATGATTTCTAATTAATATATTAATCTTTTAACATATTAATAAATTATTTATATTAGTTTATAAATATTATATTAAATCAATATCTCTCCTTTCATAATTTCCTTGTCCGAGTTATAACGAAGAAGTTATAACCAATCGAAAATCCGCAACAAAATCGGCAAAACACTGTTCAGTGTAAAACACGAAAATTCAATAAAATACTTTTCAGCCTTAGGTATATAAATGAAAGTCGTAGATATCATTAAACCGTAAGCGTACATAAAAAGAACGTCCAGATCTGACTTCGTATGACGAAGTTATGATTTTTCTAAGTTTCGGATATAGGAGTAGACAGCTAAAAACTAGAAATAGAGATCGAGCGACTTTTAGCTGACGTAACTATAACAAGAATCGAAGACCCCAATAATAGTAATGCAATAGTAAAAAGGCAGACGAAATCAGACGTCGGATGAAGGAGTTATGGATTTTTAACGAACTTTTCCAGTCCCGACCTGTTAAAAATACAATATTAAATATAAAATCAAAATTTGCCAACGGAGTCTAAACGAAAGTTGTAGAGCATAATATCACCTACTCGTGGATATAAAGAACGTCGAAATCGGAGCTCGTATGCGAGAGATATGAATTTACGAAGTTCAGGGCATGAAACCCCACACTGTCAGAAACTCACGACGTGAGACTGAAGCTCACGATTTGAGCTAGTGACTGATGGGTGCCAGGCTCGGGCTATGAGTCGCCATGTCCACGGGAGAGGATAAGATCGAGGTCACGACATGAGCCACTCTATGCTCACGACGTGAACTCCGAAAATGGACCGTATAAATAAGAGGTCGAGGGTTCCGAGTTTTGCTGCTCAATTCTATTCCCTCTCCTACTTTTGCTCTGTGTTTAGCATCTCGAGACCACCACGATGCCCCGGTTTCATATCCAAGCTATGAATGAAGTTCGAAGCCCCGATATTTCCTAGAAATCGACTTCTTTCCGGTCGAAGTGTTGTCCGACTAAAGCATCATTTTCTTCAACCCATCACTTCTACCAAGTGAGTTCATACCCCTATCACAACACTTTTAAATGTTTTGTAAATGCTTTTTAAACACTCTTAGGGGGAGAATACAAGTAAACACACGGTTAAACTCGTGTGAAAAACATCAATCTTTTGCTATACATATCTTACTATTGTTATAACTATCATATGAAGTCGTTAACATGCAAAACATCACACATTACAACTTTACCCTCATGGGATACAATATATTTTATAAATAGAAATATGTTTTATTTATATATCTGCATACTACATCATACCAAGGGTAACCATTTCAACTATAACATTATGTTTATACAAGAAAATACAACTCATTATTATGCCTTTGTCAACACTGTAAAAAAGGGAAATCATTTCAGAAATCATTCATATATATTTCAAAATACGTGACTTAATTGAGAATATGTGAGTCATTCGTCTTCACCATACCTGTCAAGGTACCACTAGAAATCCCTGTTTTATAACGAGAGTCTCTGTTGTGAGAACGTGATAAGTGTGTATAGATCTATACGGGACTGATGATCTCGTGCCCTGACTATTAGCTACGGTCCGCGGGGTGACAAATATCATAATGCTTCGACGCCTGAAGAACGTCGCCGCAGGCAAATCCATCATAGTACGGTTATGAAAAGTCACAGGATAGACAATTATTACGGTATTATGTTTTTGCGGGAAAAGTAATTTTACAGTTATTTTTACGTGAAATTACAAACTTCTTATAGTTTTGTTTACTAATAAAACTATGCATCATTATTTTAAGTATGACATATTTACTTACAAATTACAGTCTTGGGCATTTGAGACTACTTCTCTATTTTAGGAAAATATAGGTTTTTCCTGGTTCAATACATTCATTTTATACAACATCGATTTATAACTCATATTATAAGAAAATATCAGATTTTCTGGAAAACAAACGCAAACTTTCGAATGGCATGCATTTACTCAAATAACTACTTATGAGCTCACCAACTTAAATGTTGACACTTTTTCTTTGAACAAGAGATCCCCCTACTCTTCACACCCCTCTAGTCCTGATCTTGCTTATGCATTACTTGGGAAGGATTGCCCTCTCCCTTTGTTGGGGGCTTTGGCTACCCTATCTCATTCCCTTTAACTTGTATTCTCAAGGAATCGCTAAACCAGGTTAGCAACTGCTTTTGGGGACTAATGCTCTGGCGTTAGTAACATCTTTTGGAACATCATATTGTATTTGACTTTTGAAACATGTAATACAACAATCATGTAAACTTTTCAAATATATATTATGGTGGTGTGTACTTTCTTTACTATTCAAGTGTTATGATATTGTACATGACGTCCTCCGCCCCCGAACGTTTTCGCCGTTCAGGTTTGGGGGTGTGACAGTTTTCCACATATCGAATATCAAAAGATGTCTATGTGACGACACTCTTGTTTTACCTCTCGACAAGATACAAGTCAATGCCAAACTCAACATTGTAGCAGAACCTGTCGAAATCATGGATCGAGAAGTCAAACAATTAAAACAAAGTCCTATTCCCATGGTGAAAGTTCGATGGGACTCTTTACGAGGACCTGAATTTACTTCAGAGCGGGAAGATCAGATGATACAAAAATACCCCCAACTACTTAACAATACCCCATCCACAAGAGAAATTTCAGGACGGAATTATTTCAATGCGGGGAGAATGTAACACCAGTCAAAACAGGTCAACAACAATCACATGTGATTATATCAATCAAGTAATGTGATAAACTTACTATATAGTTCATGAGAAATTCTAATGCAAGTATGAGTTTTCATACCTACTTTATAATATAAATCAAAGTATATGTCCATACAAATCTCAATCTAACTTCGCGCGAAGAAGTTATGATAAAGTCTAACACTATAAATCTCTGTAATAAGAAGAAGTTAAAATATAGTGAGAGTTAGCTATAGGAATCTAAAAGAGAGTTTTAGTAATCGTAAATACCTACACATGGATATTAAGAACGTTAACAACAGATTTTATATGCAAAAGATATGATCTTCTGAAGATGTAGCAGTCTAAGAGCATGACCCGTGGCAGAAACCCTAATTAGCCATGCTCCACGACATGAACATCAAGGTTCACGACGTGACTGTGATCTAGCACACTTCTCAAGGACAGAAGGCAGATGGAAAGTCTATGGGAGTGATGTGTTAAGACTCCATGACGTGGACATAAAGGTCACGACATGAAGATAGTATCTTGACACCTTCCGAAGCTAGGACCCAAATAACAAGTCTATGAGGTGATGCAGCTATGCCTCACGACGTGGACATATAAATCCATGACGTGAACTTGTCTTGGGCATCAGATAAATAGAAAGCTCGACCCTAACCATTCTTACGCCTAAATTTCTTTCCTCTCTCTCGTTTGCTGAAGGCATTCCGCATCCTGAGCATGACGATCATGAACCATTGACCGTTTCTAGTTAGATTCTATAAAAACACGCTACTAGTGTGAGTCTCACGGCCCCACTTTTACTGTTTCGGGGGAAATGCATGCTAAATATTATATAAAATTTAATATTTTGTTTATATGATAGTATGTTTGTATCAACAAAGATAGTTATTTTAATCGGGATATAGTTGTTTTGTATCATATATACCTAGAATATATCTGATATATTGAAAACATACAACTATCTTAAACTTGTTAGCATGTTATTATTATAGATTATACCAATGTAGCCCCAGATTAATACTCGGGAGTTCTATGTATATTATGTGCGATATAGTCCCTGGGTTATACTCGGGAGTTCTATATATATTATGTGTGTTATAGACCCTGAGTTATACTCAGGAGTTCTATATAGCCCCATAGTTATACTCTGGAGTTCTATATACTAATTGCTAAGTTTATTATTATTATTGATTTTATGTAAAGATAAAACCTGGTTTTACTTCAAGTTATAGCTGTTGTACTGCCTAAGTATTATGAAATTAGGAGTAATGTTTAAAAGCATAGTCTAGTAACTTAGGGTTTTAGACACGAATATGCTTATGTTATTACAACTATAGGAGCTCGACAAAGTCTACATGAGCTATTATATTCATCAACTAAGATTGGGAATCTTCGGGGAAATCATCTAACCTGTAGCCGCTAAACCCGTGTAAGGGAGGAAGTCGTGTATGAAGCTATACGGGTTGACAACCCCACTCGTGGTTGTTAGCTACAACCCAGCACATAGCGAGTGACGAAGTGTCCTTTTATTTGTTTATTGATCCAATATTGATGAAGAACGCGGTGTTTTTATATGGGTGGAATCTTTCGTGCTAGCCCGGGCATAATCTTTTATGGCATCAATGCTAGAAATCCTTCGTGCAACCATTGGTGGGATTTTTTCAGAGGTCTTGTATGTCATAGCAGTGGTTACGGACTAATGGTAGCAAATTACTACAAACATTTTACTTTGTCAATATACAAGTATTAATGTTAAATATAAGTTTCCTAATCGCTTATACTCTCGGAATAAGGAATTTATAGGTATTTTTACTTATTCATTAAGTGAATAGTTACACCTAGTATATATACTCGTATAGAATTGAAATAGGATTTATACATAGTAACCTTCCTTGATTTAAGTATATGGAGAGTTTAGGTATATAACTTATTTGATAAGTAAAATATTATACCTAGGATATATATACTATATGGATATGAGTCAGGATGACTCTTTTATACTATGTTTTTATACTTTTTGTACTTTTTAAACTTGGAAAAAGTACAATTTTACATAGAGTCAAAACCTACGGACTCAACAACTTTATGTTGACATATTTTCTAAATGCATGAGTATTTAGGAACTTGAAAACCTGAATGTTACTCAAACAGGAGAAGTTTTACTATTATCCTTTCTGTTCGTGTGGAACATATATCCGTTAAGACGTATACGATAGTTCGAATACTATGTAATAAATACTAGTGATAAAACAATGAATCAAGTATGAAATGAATCAGAGTTTAATGATCAAAGTAGAATTGTGAGATTTGAACACAGATGTAAATATGATCTTGTTTCAGCTCTATTACGCTCTCAAGTTTTACAGAGTACAAATGTCAATTCTGTAAAGACTCGTATTTCTGACTCTAGTAAACACTCCTATTTATAGGAGAGGAAAGCGTACAAAAAATAAACTAAGGACTATGCGTTAAGCTTCGAATACAATGCCCTAGTAAAATAGATTACAAAAATGTTCGAAGGGTACAAAACATACTTCGACTAATTACAACATTTCAACCCTTACAATCTCCCCCTTTGTAATCATAGTCGAAGTCTTCAGTTTGTAAGAAGTGTGATGGAATACAACAACACCCTTCGAATCTCTGTGTACCAAGAGATAATTTTCTTCAACTCTTTCTTATCTCCTTCATTGTTCTTCTTGCAGTGATTCATACGAACAATTAAGTTCGTATATTGAGACGTAGTGTATCTCTCCACTTCACTTGCCTGGAATAAAAACCTTTTCGCTTTTCCAGCTTTGTCTTTTCCTGCGAAGACTAATCCAAAAGGATTTAGGCAAATTTGACCATCATCATACTTCTTCAAATCAGCCTGAGTCTTCGAAGGAGCCATTGGAGCAGTTATTTCCATTCCTTTAGCTGTTGCTAACTCTACATCAGTCATTGCCAAACACTCATAGTAATTTTCGATGAAGATTTTGATGTGAGCAACTCCAATCTTGAATTCTTCTGTTCTGTGTTTTGAAGGAATGAAAAGGATTTATCTTTCAAAAGTAATGCAAGTTGTATAAGATCATACAAGTTCATTAATGGAAAATCTGCAACAGTGAATTCGCAAATTTTTCCATCTGCCCTGGCAACCACATATTTAAAATTTTGGACTGTGTTTTCGAAAACCACATCCTTTTTCATACTTATCACCTTCTTCAGTTTGATCAAAGACCAAACATCCTCAGGGGTTTTTCCTAGAATAGTATGAAAACGAATTTTCATGTGTGTCCCTTCATCCTTGTTTTTAAAATTCCCTTCTGCCTAGAACTGAGGCATGATAAACATCATTTCATTTATCGAGAAATCCAGCTGGCTTGCATCAGTATTCGTGACCAGGTAACTCTGCTTTGGTTTCTTTTCAAACGAATACATGTGATTGAATGCAACCTTGGCTTCGATTGTTTCATAGTTATAGTGTTTCGTTGGATCCCCTTTATCCATTCCCTTTGGATCACTTGCTCGTAGAGCCATTATACTTTGAACGATTCTGAGCTTTTCGATCTCAGCTTCAGCTTCAGCCTTCTTTTCTTCCTTCGACTTTTCGACAACAATCGATTTCCCCTTGTCCTTCAATCCTGGATTATCAATTATCTCTTTTGGAATTGAACCACTTCCACCAGTCTCCGAAGATTTACCAATTACAATCCCTTTCGAAAAAGTTCTTGTAATGGGTAATGTTGTTACAACTGGAGAAGTCACCATCCCAGCAGAAACTATTATTGGCTTTGTTGTTGGGATTTTCGAAGAAAAGACTTTTCCCACCACTTTCGCATCTTCTCCACTAGTCTTCGACTCACTGGTTTTCCTTTCTCCCCCTTGCACTCCTGTGATAGCAGGTGGGGCATTTGTGGTTGGAAGAAGACTTGATATGCGAAAGAGAGGAGCAAGTTGTTTGTTAAAAATGACTTCGAATTGGATAAACTTCTGAGACAAAAATTCAGGAGTCATCAGTGGAGACGAAACTGGCTTGACAGAAAGTTCCTTTAATTCCTTGAGTAGAGAAATTACGTCGTCAAAATTCGCACTTTTTGTTGTTGAAATTTGAGAAATTTGAGGACTCAAATTTTCATACAACTTGACAAATTTAGTGACAGCGTCACAAATTATATCAACTTTTTGATGCAAGGAAGCATAGTCTTGTTGAGCCGTAGCGATTTCTCATTTCATATCGTCACGAAGTTCGTGAATCTGCAAGTTGACATCCTTTCGTACTTTCTTCACATCTTGAACAAAAAGCACATGTCGTTCCTTTGCTACATTTTTCAACTCTTTCAAATCACTAGCAAATTTCGAACTTTGACAATTGAGTCGAATTTCAGTGTTTTGATCATTAAGATCAACTTTCTCCAAGACTCGAGATTCAGAATCTTTAATCATCCACGATACTTTGCTTACCATTCTGGCTTCGAACATCTTGAGCATAGAATCAATCTACAAACTAGAAAAAGATGAACCACCTCCAAGATCGGCTTGAGATTGAATTATAGAATTCAATTTCTGATTCAAAATTTTATACTGCTTCATGGTCATCAGCATATGATCAGGAAATTCCTCTTCCTCTTCGTGAAACTCCAATTCTTCAAATGTACCACCAAACCCCTCATTATCAGTCTTAGTCTCCATTTCAATGGTTTCTTGAATAGGTGAAGTTGGTTTGGGTGGATCAGTAGATTGAGAAGAGAAAATTGAAGTGAATGGTTGATTGATAATCTGTTCGAATGTAGGTGAATATGTGGTTGATATGATGGGAATAATAGATGTTGATGAAGAAACAACATGTTCGAAAGGAGCAGAAGTAACAAGAGCTTGAGTTTCAAGTTTCGAACCTCCTTTACCCATACTGACATTTGCATCCGTATCAGATACGTGTGCAGGGATGCCTGAAGTTCGACCCTCCTCAGGAACTGATTTGGCAATCGAATCTTCGGGTGGAATGATGAGTATTTTCTCAGGAGTCGAAATCTGAGCAAAAATAGGAGTTTCAGGAATTCGTTTGTCATCGTCTTCAGTTGATTCATTAGAAATCACCAGCTTTCGAGTCTTCCTCTTTTTCTTCTTGGTCAAACGCTTGGCCATATCCTCAGCCATTCGTTTCTTGGACACTGGAGAAACCGGTGCTGACACCTCTCTAATTAACACCCCTTGATGAGTGATTTCAGGTTTTCGAACCACATTTTGTGTAGGAGACTTACGTTTGTGAGAAGACTTCATTTTAATTCTTCTAAACATTCCAGTGTTCGAAGGAATAATGACATTCTCTTGAGTTTCTGCAATGATAGGCTCAATCACTTGGGTCTCATCAATAGATACTTCACCAGTTTCAGGCTTTTTCTTTGGAGACTTCGAGGATTTCGAATCCTTAGTTTTCTTTTTAGATGAAGCACGATCAGACTTCTTTGATTTTTTAGACTTCTTTTCTTCCCTAGGCAACAAAATCCCAGTCTGAACAGAAGAATCAATGGTTTGCAAATATGCCACCAAAACAGAATTCGTAGGATCAACCCTTTTGAGCATCACATTTGGAATTCGAGCCACAGTTGGGAAATCATCAGCATTATCTACAACTTCCTTCGGATAATTGTATGATTGAAAAGCAACTTTTTCTTCGTCATTTGGTACCAAAATCCCTTCCTTATTATAAAAATATTGTAGAATCAGGCTCCAATATCTTGCACACGAAATACCGTGAAGGGCATTCGTATGTTCTACACCCTTTTGGAATTCCTTCCATAATTGTGTAGAATAGTCCACTTGAAGATCGTAGTATAGACCTGCAACCATTACATACACCTCCATTCTTCCTTTGTCTAAACCAACTGTTCTCCTGGTTAAACAGCGTATAAAAATACCAAATAAGAAATTCCACAGTCTTGGAAGACCAGATTTCTTAAAATCACTTATTTTGGACAATGGTGGCCGATATCACGTCTCATTAAACATATAGACAATTTGAGGTAATGTGAAATCAACATAAGGAGGCGAATTCGGAATATCAAGAATCTGGCAGAAGAGTTTCTTGGATAGCCTAACCTTTTTGTCGTTCACTAGATGGAAAGTGATCGTATCAAATGCTTTGTTGTAAGTCGCAGTGGATCCTGCTTGAGAAAGCCAGGATAATGGAACAGAAAAAGAATTGAACATCGCCGTAGATAAAAAATAGTGCTTCAAAGCAACGATGAGCATCTTCACTTCTTCTGGGTATTGAGAAACTTCACCATCCACATAATAGTTAGTGGATTGAATCTTCATTACTGGTGCAGATGAAATATCTGCAGTGGAAGGATCAACATGAGCTGAAGTCGCCATTGTTAGCGTTTGAAGAGGATGATGAACAGAGAATATTGGGAAATTTGCTTTTTGATCGCGTAAACGGACAATGAACCCTTGAATCCCCTTTTTATATGTAACCCTGAAGTTTGAATTTGAAGCGGGATGCATTCAATGAGATCCGACGTGGCACCTTGAAAATCGGACCATTACTGTGTAAAAGTAGCCATGCGTCAAAAAGGAACTGTCACATCTCCTTGAGAACCGGACAGAATACCATACGTCATATGTAGACAGCCTGTATTGTTATCCCCAAGATGATTTGTAACCGTTATGACTCTTTGTATGGAAGCAAGGCTCTTTCACTTTTGGGTTGAAAAGCGAAGTCATACGCTAGAAGTTCGAAATCATCAGCCTGAGTTGGTGTTACTCAGAACCTCAAGGATTTCGTGAGTGCAGTGTTCCAAAGAAAGTTAGACATGAAACAATGAAATAAAAATTTTGGGATTTTGTGATGTCAAAAATTTAATTTGACACGAATGCAGTTAAACCCCGGGCAAAGGTTGCTTTGTTAATCAACAAGAGAGATGATCAATAGCTTGTGTATATTCCCGTGAATTACAATCGAAAACTTGTAGAGAAGTTTCGAAGGGCATCTTTTGTAAGGCTACATAGGTGGCTTAACAAATTTCGTTACATATCAGCCTTAACATAAGGTGAGTAATTGTAACATAAATTACTTGTTTGACCAGTGTAGTCAGTGACAAGTGTGTTTTGAAAAATGTTTAAAATAACTTTTAGATTCGAAGTAAACTCACACGGAAATCATATTCATGAAAAAAAATTATATGCTGGATCTTGTTGGGTAACAAACATCGTGGGTTTCAAATGTTTGATCAAGACCACTCATTCGAAATGAATATGATTTGGAGTTTCGAATTTTGGTACATAAATAAAAGTTTCGTGACAATCTGGAACTGAGTTCCCCGTCAATTCCTTAAAAGTGAATGAAAATTGGGTTTCACTTTCATCACGGTCTCATGATGTCAGATCATAAACACAGAGTTTTGATATATCTAAGTCTCGATGGGTTTGATCAGAGACCTCTCGGACATATCTCTTTGTGTGTCATTGTGAAAGAAATTTTAGATGAAAAGATAGGTGAAGACACGAAGTGTACCTCTGTTATTTTTGGACTAAACAGTAAACTCTTAACTAATTTTGAGAAGAGTAAGGTAGCTCAGAGACTAATGTGAATATAAGCCTGATTGGGAAGAAATCTTCGTATGAATAATTTCATTAAGGCTTTCGTACATACACATTGAGTCATGGAGGCTTTGGTCAACATGCAGCAGCATGCTTCTAGGGACAACTTAACTTAGTTCAAAATGCGAAAAATATTGATCAATTCATACGAAAAAAAATGTACCTGACCCTAGAACTGCAAGCATAACCCCTTTTTGTATCGTCATGATAATCTGCAACAAAATACTAAAGAGAAGTAAGAATTAAAATATTTTTGTTGATTTGAATTTTTCGAAAATAAAGACAAAATAAAATAAAATCTTTTTTTATTTTTGGAAATTTTCGTAAATTGAATGACAAAACAAAAGAAAATCTTTTTGGATTTTTGAAATTTTCGAAAAGTAAATGACAAAAATAAAAGAAAATCTTTTTGGATTTTTGAAATTTTCGAAAAGTAAATGATAAAAATAAAAAGAAATCTTTTTGGATTTTTGAAATTTTCGAAAATAAAAAAATACTGTAGTTGTTGCAAACACACGAAATTTTGTCATTCCTTTATCATTGACAAATGTACGAATTCGAAGGGGTCGAAGCGTTGACTATGAACAGTAACCTCAGAATCAACCCTTAAAAGAAGTGATAAATGTGTGAATTCGAAGGGGTCGAAGCGTTGACTATGAACAGTAACCACTGAATGCTGAATAACTTTGCTTTATCTTTTATTCAGCGCCTCTGATTTATTCCTTGTCAACCATCATGCTCCTTTTTCGCATTAGACAGAATTTCCATCGATCATTCCAAGCCCTTCTATTATTCTCACAAGGGATTTTTCATCTAAAGGTTTCGTGAATATATCAGCTAACTGATCAGTTGTTTTCACGAAATGTACTTCAATATTTCCATCCTCCACGTGATCTTTAATGAAATGATAACGAAGAGCTATATGTTTAGTTTTCGAATGCTGCACAGGATTATGACAAATTCGTATTGGACTTTGAGAATCACAATATAATGGAATCGTTTTCATATTTATTGCATAATCACGCAATTGACTTTGAATCCATATTATTTGCGAAGTGCAAGCAGCAGCAGCCACATATTCTGCTTCAGCTGTTGAAATTGATACACATGTTTGCTTTTTCGACTGCCAACTCACCAATTTGCCATCAAGAAATTGACATCTTCCACTTGTGCTTTTTCGATCAAGATTACATTTACCCAAGTCTTCATCCGAATATGCTTGTACAAAGAACCCAGTTTTCGAAGGATACCACAATCCTAACGAAATTGTTCCTTTAAGATAACGAAAGATATTCTTCACAGCAGTGAGATGTGGTTCTTGTGGATTAGACTGATACCTAGCACAATTACACACAGAAAACATGATGTCAGGTCTACTAGATGTGAGATAAAGTAATGAACCAATCATGCTTCTATATAAAGTTATGTCAATAGCAGGTTTATCCAACGACGGTGTTAGCTTGATGCCCGTTGCCATTGGAACTCGTAACTTCGTGTTATTCGTCAATCCAAACTTTTCTTGCAAATTCTTCGTATATTTTTCTTGATTGATAAAAATTCCTTCTCTGTTTTGACGAATATTCAAAGCAAGAACATTATTGATTTTTCCCATCATGCTCATTTTGAACTTACTCTTCATCAAATCTTCGAATTCTGTAGACAAAGCAGGGTCAGTTGAGCCAAAAATAATATCATCAACATAATTTTGAACAAGCATTAGATGATTCCCCACTTTCTTTCGAAATAATGTGGGATCAACAGATCCTTGTTTAAATTTAGATTGTTTCAAAAATGAAGTTAGAGTTGCATACCATGCCCATGGTGCTTGTTTCAAACCATAAACTGCCTTATCTAAAATATAAACATGATTTGGAAATTCTTCGTTAATGAAACCTGGGGGTTGTTCTACGTATAATGTTTCTTCAAGCTCTCCATTTAGAAATGCACACTTCAAGTCCTTGTGAGCTGCATAAGCCAGAAATATACGAACCGCCTCGAGTCTTGCGACAGGGGCAAAAGTTTCTTCATAGTCAATTCCTTCTTGTTGTGAATATCCTTTGACAACAAGTCTGGCTTTGTTTCGAACAATATTGCCATATTTATCGGTTTTATTTTTGTAAATCCATTTTAACCCGACAATCGAAACATTTTCAGGTTTAGGAATTAATCTCCAAACCTTGTTTCGTTCGAATTCAGACAATTCAGATTGCATTGCAACAACCCAATCTGAGTGTTCCATTGCAATCTTAACTGTTTTTGGTTCAATTTTAGATATGAAAACATTGAACATGCAAAATTCTTGATGATTATTCAATACCTCATTCTTTGCACGAATTTGAGCTCTTGTTAAAACTCCCTCTTGTGGATTCCCAATTACTTGATCCTTCAGATGATCTCTTGTCCATTTTTCCATTGGTGGATATGCTGGATCAAATTCCAAAGGAGCATCTTCGTATAGATCATCATTCTCAGAACCTACAATCGAACAAACATCATCAAAATCATTATTATTTTCAATATTTTCTATATGCTCCCCCTCAACATTAGGCTCCCCCTCAACATCATCATTTAATGTTTCTTTCTCCCCCTCGAAAGAATGCTTATCATTATCTAATGTATTCGAATCCAAGTGCTCCCCCTCCACAGGATTGTTTTGTATATTTTTGTCTATTTCTTGAGGAGTTGATGTTGATTCATCAGTAAACTTTGCAAATTCGGGTATGTGATTATCAGGAGCATGAATTTCAGCATCGACTGCATGATCTGAAATTCCAAAAATCAAATCATAATCAATATCATCCATTTGCAAGTTGTGTGTCTTGTAAAATTGGATGATGTGCAAATTTATGCTCATTTTGTTTAACATAGTAATCATCGAATGTGAGATTGAAAGTTTCTTCCACTTTTCGTGTTCGCTTATTTAACACATGATATGCGATAGAATTGTGTGAATATCCAAGAAAAATCCCTTCATCAGCTTTTGCTTGAAATTTCGAAAGATGATCCTTGAGATTCATAATAAAGCACCTACATCCGAAAACATGAAAGAATTTCACATTAGGTTTACGATTATTCAGAATGTCGTATGGTGTAATATTAAAACGCCTGTGTATGAAAGATCTGTTCTGAGTAAAACATGCAGTGGATATTGCCTCAGCCCAAAGATATTGAGGTAAATTCGCATATGCCAACATGGTTCTTGCTGCTTCGCACAATGAGCGATTCCTTCGTTCTACAACACCATTTTGTTGTGATGTGTATGGAGATGAAAAATTATGCGAAATCCCTTTGTCCACCACAAATGAATCAAGAACATTGTTCTTAAATTCAGTTCCATGATCACTCTTGATTTTTCGAACAATCTTCTTTAATGTTGTTTCCATCTTTTTGATAAAATCAATCATGATTTGTGCAACTTCGGATTTAAGCCTGAGAAAATAAACCCATGTGAATCTGGAAAAATCATCAACAATAACTAAAATGTATCGTTTCTTGTTGAGAGTTGAAACAGTCGAAGGACCACACAAATCAATATGTAAAAGCTCCAGAGGTGCAACAATTTTCGAATCTATCGTAATTGGATGACCTTGTTTATGTTGCTTGCCAACTTCACAAGCTGCACATAAAGAGTCATTATCAAATTTAAGTACAGGTAAACCTCTTACTAGATCTTGTACCACCAGTTTATTGATGTTTCGAAAGTTGAGACGTGAAAGTATTCGATGCCATAGCCAGCTTAGATCAGATGTGGCTTTCGAAAGAAGGCATACAGCAGGTTTGCCTACAATAGGATTGATGTCCAGAATGAACATGTCACCTTTCCTTTTGGATTTCAGTAACACTTCGTTTGTGTTGACATTCGAAATAATACTTCCTTCTTCGTTAAAGAGAACTTGATTGCCAGTTCCCACAACAAGTTGAGAAACACTTATCAAGTTATGTTGGAGACCTTCAACATATGCAACACGATTCACTATGAATTGTCCATTTGTGATCTTTCCATATCCTATAACTTGACATTTTTTATTGTTCCCAAATTTTACTACTCCAGCATTTTTGAGACTTCGAAAATCTCGTAAATTTTCTTTCTTCCCAGTCATGTGACGAGAGCAACCACTATCAATGTACCAATTGTTATCATATTGCTCGTCACATAGTACCTACAATCAGTGGAAAAATTTAGGTACCCAAGACTTTTTGGGTCCTTGGAAATTAGATTTCAACAGGGAATTAAATGAAGAATTTTTGACCCAGTCACAAACTTTAGTTTTGAGACTATCAATAATGTCCACATCATCATTTGTAGGAACCGAAACATAAGATTTTGTTGGTTTCGGATGTACACTGACTTTACTCTTTGCATTTTGAGTTTGTGACTGAACTGTGTTCGCTTTTGTGACTGGTCTCCAAGCTTTGATGGAGATGTTCGAATCTTTTGAGGATGAACTTCCATTCGAAGAAGTATTGACATACTTTTCATAAGCTTCGTTGATTTGTTTTTCTGAGTATTTGTTGGATTGATAAACTTTTCCTCGTCCTTCGAGCCAGTGATCTATATTTTTCCTTGAAGTTATGCCTTTTTCATGTGAAGCCTTTAGTGTTTGTTTCTTCGTATGATTAGGAAAATTTTGCTTTTGAGGAACAAAATTAACTTTGGGATTTTTAAAATGTTGATTTTGAATGACTTGTTGATTTGAATTAGATTTATTTGAAAATGCTCTTGATTTGTTAGTGTCAGAAACTTTCGATAACTTTGGTTGCTTATTCACTTCAGACCATGTATGAGTTGATTGAGATGAATGTTGGGTTTTTGTTGAAAAAGAGGAATTTTTAGCTTTGAAAACATTTTTGGTTGATTGTGATTCAGACATCTTTTCAGACTTAACATTTTGCCAAAATATTTTCTTTCTTGCTTGTCGTTTTGAAATCTTGTTTTCCTTCGAAAAATTGTCAATTTGATCTTTAAATTCCTTAGAGTTTAATTTGACAACTTTTTCATTTTCCTTTTCAACATGTTTTGTATTCTCTTTTTCAATTTTTGATTTTTCAACCCATTGGCTTTGTGGTTTTTGTCGTTGAAATACATACGAATTCTTTGTTAAGTTGTTTTCAATTGTGTTTTGATTTGCGAAAAAGCCTTCATCAGTTGTTTTTGAATTATCCTCCTCAACTAACTTCTTTAATTCGGGTTTGATATTTTCAACATTTCTAGTAGTTACGAAGACTTGGTTTGGAAAAACAACATTATCAGTACACTTGAAAATCGGGTAAACCACCGTATTCGCTTCTAGGTAATGAGCACCTTGTTCAGTCAGCACTTTTTCGAACTTTTGTGTATCTCCATACACTTGGTCAACAACTATACGAGGAATTTCTTTTTCCTTTGTAACTTCCTTTTTCTTCGTTTGTTTCTCTTCTTTCTCATCATCACTATCATCTGTTTGGCTGTCTCTGACTTCCACAAAGTCCACATCACAAACTTTCGAAGTTGAGGGTTGATTAGTATCAATCTCAACCAACAAATCCTTACCTTTTTCTTTTCCTTTAAATGATGATCCAACATTTATAATAGACAACTAAGAACAATCAACATCCTCAATATCACTGATTTCACTAATATTGTCAGAATTATCCTCAATATCAGCAAAATTAGATTGAGAATCATTTGTTGAATTCTCAGTCTTTTTCAAAATGTGAATTTGTTCAGACTTAGTCAAAGTTGAATCAAGACATTCATCTACTTTGACTATTCCATATATGTACTTATCATTCGGAACTTTGTTAAAATCAGCTATTTCTTTTTCACAATCATACGAAATGTTATCTACCGTAGCTCTTTCATAAGCTAAAAATGGCAGCAATTGTCTATGTTGTTCTTTACTGATTTCGCACGAATGATGTAGTTTAGTTAATTTCCCATACAATCTTTTAGCCGAATTACAGTAAATGTTCCTCTGAGCTAACAACAGTTTAGATTCACTAGACAAGTTATCCCTATCAACCATGATATTAGTTATTTGAAGTTCTAAACAATCTATCTTAGTAATTTTCGAATCTAGTTTCTTCTGTGTCTCTAGCAACTGCATAGACAGCTTCTTAGCCTCATTGCTAGCAGATACCACAATTGAATCAAAATAAGTAACAATTTCATCGAAAGATACTAATTCAGAATTATAAGCATGTATTGGAATATTGAAAGATTCAAGAATATTACGTACCTTCGTGGTCATCGAAGATTTGTCAGCGGCTTTTTATACGAAGCATCTCCCATGAACTTCGTATGCCTCCTCATCTGATTCTTCTTCCATCTTTGCAAACATTGCTCCGTGGGTTGGATTTCGCATCTCCTCATCATCTGATCCAGATGACCAAATTTGATAAGTTCCATCTTCTTCTTGTTCACCACGAGCAACTAATGAAAGATTCTTTGCCTTCGCACGCACCTGCTCCAACTTTTCCACATAGTACGCTTCATGCTTCGTCTTATTCTTTTTCTCATCTTTCTTCCTGAGCATGCAATCATTAGCTAAATGATTAGCCCCGTTGCAATCATGACAATCAATCCCAACATCTCCCATTAACTTCTTCTCTGTTTTTCCCTCAACAAACTTCATATCTTTCTTCTCTTCCTTCTTCTTCTCATCCCCAACACTTTTACTCAAAAAATTCCCTTTTGTCTCAGATGACTTTCCCTTCAGATTGAATGGCTTTTTGAAGAACTTTTTCACACGATTCTTTGAATAGAAAGCAATCGCCTCATCATCTGAATTCATGATGAACCCTTCGTATTCATCTGAAACATCTTTCTCAACTTCCCTTTCAGAGATCTTCGAAACAAAGCTAGTGGACCTCCCAAACATGCCTTCGATTCTTCAGCAATTTCTTTCACTTCGCTTTCATGAGACTTCAGCTGATTGTACAAGTCATTCAAAGTTGACGTATCAAAGCTCTGTTGATTTGTAACCATCATGCTCACACTACGCCACTCCTTACGAAGACCCATAATAAAAATTAAATTGAACTCCACGGCTGATGTGGTGATACCATATCGATTGCATCGATAAATTAATTCATTAAGACGATCATAGTAAACTTCAATCGTTTCACCATCTTTCTGTCTGAAGTCCTTCAGTTCCACTAAGCATTGCTTCACAGAGTTAACTTTTGTCTTCTCACTCCCCTGAAATTTCTCCTTCAGAATGTTCCAGATCTCCTTTGCAGTTGTACAACTCCTCACATAGTTGTAAACAACTATAGGCAAAGCACCTCTTAGCTCTCTTATGCATCTCTTCTCTAGCTTTTTTTGACGATCAAACTGATTCTCAACTTCAGAACTTCCAGAAGATGATCCAATTGGGTGAACATTCGTTGGTGGATTGAGATTGCCAGAAATGCAATTCCACAGTTCTTCATCCAGTCCGTTGAGATAATCCTGCATACGATCAGCCCATTGATCGTAATACTCAGGGATTAGCATAGGAATTTTGGTGGATGATCCTAGAAGATGAGAAAATGAAGTCATGGAATTAAGATTGAAAGACGCCATTGATGTACGGAATAAATCCTTGAGAATTTTTGAAGAAACTTTGAGAATTTGACAACAAAGTATATGATTCAAATCAGAATCACTAGCAGAACACTCGATTCAATGATTCAAGTGCAGAATCGAATCACTGACTTAGATCTAACGAATTTTTCACTTTCAAAAAGTGCGAAATTTCTTACACCAAAAATTTGATTTAAAAACTTTTGAAAAGATGAAAATCAGATCAGAGATATGATTCCTGCTCTGATACCAATTGATAAAACAATGAATCGAGTATGAAATGAATCAGAGTTTAATGATCCAAGTAGAATTGTGAGATTTGAACACAGATGTAAATATGATCTTGTTTCAACTCTATTACGCTCTCAAGTTTTACAGAGTACAAATGTCAATTCTGTAAAGACTCGTATTTCTGACTCTAGTAAACACTCCTATTTATAGGAGAGGAAAGCATACAAAAAATAAACTAAGGACTGTGCGTTAAGCTTCGAATACAATGCCCTAGTAAAATAGATTACAAAAATGTTCGAAGGGTACAAAACATACTTCGACTAATTACAACATTTCGACCCTTACAACTAGGAAACAATAATAATTTAACTTTCAACCATCAATGAACGTAGGTAGTTTATAAAATTCTTTAGTACTTGTCACACCCCCAAACCGGAACGGCGGAAACGTTCGGGAACGGAGGACGTCATGTTTAGTATCACAACACATGCATCATAGTAATCAAAGTAACAAACAACTATTGCATTAATATGAAAGTGTTTACAAGTATGTTATTCACAAAAGTTTGACTCCAAAAGTAAATAACAAAACAAGACATGAAGCTACTATGCTCCATCTACTGAATCCCAGTGCACGTACTTGTCTACTATTCTCTTGAGAATACAAGTTATTTTGAAAGAGTTGATCATCATTTAAGCTGGTGAGTTCATAAGTATTGTAGTGATGTAAACTAAACTGAAAGTTCTTTTTAGAAAAGTTCGCATGTTCTTTCAGAAAATCCTATATCTGCTGATGTAATGAAAGATAAGTAAAAATGACTCTACAATTCCTTATATGAGTACTAAATCGATACAAGTTATATACAATTTAGAGTAAATAGACAATCGATTGTGTGAATCTACCCTAACCCCACAACCAAACAAAGAACAGGGAATGAGGCGGAAATCACACATTCCTTTGTTTGTTAGATCCTCACTGTATATGACCCTGGTGTATTCATTTGGTACCTACGGAGTTAACTGTAACAGTTCTTTATATTTGATGAAAACATTCTTTCAGAAAATCGTATATTTCCTTTAGTAAAAATGGTAACCACAATAGTTCCTTCTATAATCACTTAGTTTATACAAGCTATATATAATATAATATCGAACGGACAGTTCAATGACTAAATCTGCCCTAAGCCCACAACCAAACAAGGAACAGGAAGTAAGGCGGAAAGCACACATCTAACTGCCTATCGGATATTAATTATGTATAGCTCTGATGTATAAACTAAGGTATTATAGAGTTAACCACTAACGGTCCTTTAAGTTATACTGGTTTAATAAAATGAATTGAACCTTTCTTTTTGATAAGTTTCTAGTTTAGCCTACTAAATGTTCTTTCTAAAAAGTATGAGTTTGTACTATAAAACGGTGTATTGAATTTGTATACTAGGACCTGACCTATACCTGGTACTCCTTATGATTACTTGGTGTATACGGAATATATATATATATATATATATATATATATATATATATATATATATATATATATATATATATATATATATATATATATATATATATATATATATATATATATATATAGCTAAGATCGAATAGATAGTAGACTGGGTGCATCTCCTCTAAGCCCACAACCAAACAAGGAAGAGGAAATGAAGCGGCAAGCACATATCCTACTTTTTGCCAGACCCGATTAATATATATCCTTGATGTATCTACCGAGGAATCATAAAGTTAGCATTATAGGCCCCCTTTTTACTGAATGTACTATGACTCGACTGTACTGTTTGTCTTTTGTAATGATGTAAGTTTTCCCAAGTTTAAGACTATCTTTACTAGAAAATAGTCTACATTACTTTTTATGTGAAAAGATCACTATATGAATGTATTGGGAAAGTGAAAGTATTCAGTAATATTGTATAAGTAATTACTGAAACACTTACTACCTTAAAACCAATTTGTTAATTAAGGTTAAAATGTGATGTGATTATAACCATACTGATATGACACGTGATTAATACGACGACCTAATGGTGCCGAACTGATGTGATATTTGTCACCCGTAGACTTACAAGCCCACTATAGCTAGCAGTAAGGTGTCGGGTGTCAATCCCATATAGATCCATACACAAACTCATGCTCTCCCTCCAGGAAACTCTGGTTACAAAACACGACCTAGCAAGTATATTGCTAAGCCGTGAAATAGTGGCTCACATTAATGTTATAGTATTCTGGAATTTGTATTGTATGTTCCTCCCTGTACTAGTTATAGTATGTTCCTCCCTGTACTAGTTGTAGTATCAATTGAACCCCTAAACTATACCTATTATAGTTTACTAGTATGTTTACTTGAACTGTTACTGACTTGAAGAAAAGACTCATTTATCTACTGAGTTATGATTGTACTTTAAAAACAGAGTTTATAAACAACAAAGTAACATAACTTTAGAAGAGTGTTTGAAATGATTTGATCACTTATAAATGCATAAGAAATATTTTAATGTGATAGTTATCACAAATAACATGTACACAATTATCATTGAGTTCAACTTGTATTCCCCCCCTTTAAAAGCATTTAAAACGTTTAAAATATTGATTATAGGGGTATAAACTCACCTTATGTGGGTGATTAAAATGAAGGTTCGCGTAAGGATGAGAAGTTCCACGAATGAATTCCCTAGACAGAGACGAGTCCTAGCGACATATAATGGCATATATAGGCATGTAATTAGTGTTTAAAACAACTAAAATGCAAGGAAACAACCTTAGGGACTAGGAAACACTTGGAAATGAAGTGTTACAATCATATGTGATTTGCTAAAAGGTGTTTACAGCCAAGGGAAAGTGTGTTCACGGCCACACTTGAGTTTACGGCCATGGAAGATTAGTTTACGACCATGGGAGATTATATGGCCGTAAACACTCCAAAATGATGCACTTTGGGTCTTGATTCAAGCTTAAAGGGTATTGGTCTTATGAGGATACACGAGCTTCTAGTAATTAACAAGATGATAAAAGAAATACTCACCCTTGGAAGGCTTTAGAGTGTTCACGGACCAAGAACAAGTAGGTGTTCTTGGTGTTCTTGGTGAAAAGAAGAAGATTTGAAGATCTTGAAGGAAAAGTGATGAAATCAAGGATGTGATATATAGGAGTCGTATGAACAAGAAGGTTAACTAGCAAAATGGAGGAATTACTTACATTTTTGAAGAGAAATGATGGATTCCCATGATGATACTTGAGAGAGAATGAGTTTTCTTGGCTTGAAGATGTGAGAAATGAAGAACAAAAGAAGCATACTTATCATGGGAGTTCATGGCAAGGAGGGTGTTTACGGCCGTGAATAGAGTTTACGGCAGTAAACCCCATGTGGTTAGCTTTTGATTCGGGTGCAGCCTTCTGATCTCGAGCCAATACTTCATAACACTCAATCCTTAAGTGTACTAGGCTTAGAACATTCAAACAGACCCCTAACAATGTTAAAAGATAGCAGAAACAAGTCTAACATTTGATTGGATTGATTGGCTTTACCGGATTGAAATTTTTGGGTTGTAACATCTGATGGGTTTTGAGCATTCTAACACTCCTATGGTGTACATGCAACCCTAGAAACCTTGGATCTATGTTTGACTATGATACATGCAAATAATTATTTTTCCAAGGTTCTTATCCTATCTAGCATGGCATGGGGAACTTGAATCAAATAAAGCTAGTAGAATTACCTACCTTGTAGTTGTAGTTAATTGCTTGGAGTTTTAGAGCCTAGCACCAATAGTGTGGATGCCTCAAATGGAAATCACAAATCACCACAAACTTGGAACTTTGAGAGAATAGTAATCACCTTCTTGAAATCGGCCCTCTTACTTTACCCACCACAACTCGTGTCATTTCAAGAACCAAAGCCTCCTTTATATAGTGTGGTGGATTAGGGTTACATCCATGTAAACCCTAATACCCATGTCTTTTCATTTCCATGAGATCCATGGGTTAAAGCTCCATGGAGTATCCATGTACTTTCCATGCAAGCCTAGCCCATTCCAAATAAGCATTAGCCCACACTATATAAATACAAGAGCCCATATTTAATTAGTCATACTTTTGATCTCTAAATTAATTCTAGATTAATTATAGATCAATACTAATTAAATAATATGATTTTATATTAATATATTAGGACTTATAATATATTAATAAATCATAACTTATACTATTTTCAAACGATTATCCATAAATTGTTCGGATGAAGTGAAACCCAAATGGACCATGCCGGGTCGGGTCAAGTACATACCAAATATAGTTATGGACTTAGACACTAAATCCAACAGTCTCCCACTTGGATAAGTCTAATAACTATAGTTGCAAGTATGACTTCAAGAACCGACAAACAATTGTAGCTCTTTAAACTCTGTTGAACTATGAAGCGCCATTTTAGATAAGTGATCATATAATCCTCTGTTCTAGATATCAGCCGGACAAATACATGGAACATGGTCTTGCTTATTGTCCAGCATTTGTTTCCCGATTTCCGATTTGTTTGACATAGAACTTAACTGAACACATCAATTTAGTTCTGACCGGGCCCGGTACATAGATCAAAACAAAATCATCGAGGGGCCCAGATATCGGTTCTAATCCTAGAAGGAACAAATAAACTTCGACTCATATGTTTGCTCTACTACTTGTTGAATTACACACAAAAGCACGATTTATAACATCGAGTTACCAATGCGTTTTCGTGCAATCAATGCATAACCAACTCATAGGCAACAAATCATATCTCTAGGTTTGAAGACTTATATGATATTATCGTCTCACGATCACTCGAGATAAATTCCATGAAGTGATACAAGTGAGCGTGGGTTGAATCCAATACCCAGAACTTATGAGCACTCATGAGTGCTGTAGCCCCGCTTTGTCTAACATCTTAGACCTCTACAAGCCAACCCATGACAGTCTTGATTCATATCTACTTCGAACAAATGACCGACTGTGGAGAGTTTGAATAATATGATATAAACCATAACATAATTATTCTGGAAGTCAAAACATGCAAAAAGAAATAATAGTAAACGATTGATAAGAGATAACAACACTTTACTCATAATTAACAGCTTTTATTTATCATCAAATGTCAATTACATTTTACAAATTTCAAGATTATCTAACTACTAAAACTAATATCATCCTTCAGCCCTATGCTCCGAGCATGCTGGAGATGCTTAGCCCGAGTCAGTCCCTTCGTGAGCGGATCTGATGGGTTCTCATCCGATGATACCCTCTTTGCCACGAGGATTCCTTCTTCTATTCGATGTCTAATGAAGTGATATTTTATGTCAATGTGTTTGGATCTCCCATGATCTCTTGGTTCATTGGCTAAGGCAACCGCACTATTGCTGTCATAGAAAATCTCCATTGGCTCCTTTATAGCTGGTACAACTCCAAGGTCTCCGATGAAGTTCTTTAGCCATATAGCCTCCTTTGCTGCCTCGCTTGCTCCTATGAGTAGTATGTCATCCACATACAGTACCAAAAAGCTGACTATACTCCCACTAGCCTTGATATAGACACAAGATTCATCTTCACTCCTTGAAAAGCCAAATTATTTGATTTTCTCATCAAAGCAAAGATTCCATCTGCGAGGTGCCTGTTTTAATCCATAAATGGATTTCTCGAACTTACACACTCTAGTGGGGTACTCTGTACTGACAAAACCCTCTGGCTGAACCATGTAAACATCTTCAGCCAACTTTCCATTAAGGAAAGCGGTTTTGACATCCATTTGCCATATTTCATAATCATGAAATGCAGCAATGCCTAACAGAACCCTAATAGACTTAATCTTGGCCACTGGTGAAAAGGTCACATCATAATCAACTCCCGGAGTTTGAGAATAACCCTTTGCAACCAGTCGTGCCTTATACGTGTGTACATTACCATCCATGTCGGTCTTCTTCTTGAAGATCCATTTGCACCCAACTATCTTACGATCAGGTACATTGTCAACCAAGTTCCAAACTTGATTGTCATACATGGACTATATCTCGCTATCCATAGCCTCTTTCCATTTAGCAGCCTCAGGGCCTGCCATGGCTTCCGTGTAGCTGTTAGGCTCATCCAGATTTACCAGTGTGTAAATCACTGATAAGTGTCTCACCTTCTGCAGTAATATGAAAACCATAATAATTCTCAGGTGCATTCCTAACTCTGGTGGAACGCCTCAGAGGTATAGATTCTTCAGTCGGCTCAACAGGAGTTTTCTCCTCAGGTTGAGGGCTAGGGTTTGAGGTTCCTTCACCACTTGACTCTTAAGTTTCCTCAAGGTCAATTTGCCTCCCACTGTCTCCTTGGCTCATGAATTCTCTCTCTCTCTCTCTCTCTCGAAAGAATCCTCTTCTTGCTACAAAGACCACATTATCACTGGGTCTGTAGAAGATGTAACCAAAGGATTTCTGTGGGTAGCCGATGAAAATACACCTTTCGCTTCGGGGTTCGAGCTTATCGTGAGTCTCGCGTCTCACGAAAGCCTCGCAACCCCAAATCTTGATGTGGTCTAGATTGGGAACTTTTCCAGTCCACACCTCGTGAGGTGTTTTGGCAACCTTCTTTGTAGGGACTAGATTAAGGATATGGGCAGCAGTCTCTAAGGCATACCCCCAAAATGAGATTGGTAGAGAAGCTCGACTCATCATGGAACGAACCATGTCCAACAAGGTCCGATTGCGCCTCTCAGCTACACCATTCAACTGTGGTGTCCTAGGAGGTGTCAATTGTGAGACAATCCCACATTCCTTAAGATAGTCAAGGAACTCAGTACTAAGATACTCACCACCACGATCGGATCGAAGCATCTTAATGTTCCTACCCAACTGATTCTCCACTTCTTGCTTAAACTCTTTGAATTTCTCAAAGGTTTCTGACTTATGCTTGATTAGGTAGACATATCCATATCTACTAAAATCATTAGTAAAAGTCACATAGAACCGATTAGCATCTCTTGTGGCGGTTATGAAGGGTCCACACACATCCGTGTGTATGAGGTCCAACAAACCTTCACCCCTAGCACAAGTGCCAGTAAAAGGTGACTTTGTCATTTTACCAAGCAAACAAGATTCACAACTATCATATGACTTTAGGTCAAATGACTCCAAGACTCCATCCTTTTGGAGTTGGCCTATGCGTTTCTTGCTTACATGTCCAAGACGATAATGCCATAAGGATGCTTTATCTAAGCTAGTGGAAGAGTTAATACATAATACATTATTTCCTAGATTATCTACAACAGATACAGTTTCATACACGCCATCACAAGGCAATGCTTTAAAATAAAGAACATTATTAAAGAAAGCATCAATACTACCATTATTATTATCAAAATAAAAGGTAAAACCTTGTTTATACAATGCATGAAAGGAAATAACATTTCTTGCCATTTCTGGCGAATAATAACATTTATTCAAATCTAATGTAAACCCACTATTTAACACTAAGGAATAAACTCCTATCTTGGTGACAGGTGAAGCTTTCCTGTTTACCATGATCAAGTTTATCTTTCCCTGCTCCACATTCTCACTTCTTTTTAGTCCCTGCAAATCACAACATATGTGAATACCACAACCTGTATCAAGGACCCAAGACTTAGAATGAGGTGAGTTATTAGACAATATAGTGTATATACCTGCATGGTTGGGTTTTACTTTCCCATCCTTCAAATCTTGCTGGTACTGTGGGCAGTTTCGCTTCCAATGCGACTTTTCATGGCAATAGAAGCATTCAGCCTCATTAGGGTTAGCTGAAGGAGTGACAAAACCTTTCTTGGTTTTGCTTGAAGTGGAGCCTTCAAGGGTCTTACCCTTGGTACCCTTAGAAGGGTTCTTTCTCTTCTTCCCTTTGCCATGCCCGATTGCCAAGACATTGGCCGCAGTAGGAGTAGGAGTACCAGTAGTAACAACCGACTTACCCTTTAGACCACTTTCGGCGGTTTTCAAGAGTCCTTGAAGTTTGCTGAGGGTGACTTCTTCCTTGTTCATGTGATATGTCATGCGGAATTGATCATAACACGATGGCAAGGAGTGCAAAATGATGTCTATTGCTAACTCCTCAGGGAAGTTCACATTCAGCTTTAGTAAACGGTCCACATACCTTTGCATTTTCTGCATGTGGCCCGTGATGGGTTCACCATCCTTCATTCGGGTTGTTATCATGGAGGAGATTATTTCATATCGCTCTTGACGAGCACTTTGATGGTAGCGGTCCATCAAGTCCTGGTGCATCTCAAAAGGATAATAGTCGTCATAGGACTTTTGGAGCTCGGCTGTCATGGTGGCCATCATGATGCATGCCACTTTTGTAGCATCTCTTTCATGTACCTCATATTCAGCAAGCTCTTCAGGAGTAGCAGTTGGCTCGGGTACCTTCAGCTCCTTGTCGAGAACATATTCTTTGTTCTCATACCGAGTGACCATCCTGATGTTTCTGATCCAATCTGTAAAGTTGGACCCATCAAAGATGACTCTCCCACAAAGATTCATGAGAAAGAAGGAGCTAGTAGGGTTTGAGCCAGAAGCATTGTTATTGGAAGACATCTGAAGAGAAGAGGGAATAGATTAGATTAGATATAGAGATAGAGATAGTCCTTAGAAGAGGGATGCCGTAATCTAAGCTATAAGATATTTGAAGGTAGGTGAATGACGATTCTCCAATTTCCACCATGAAAAACGAAATATTTAATTAGGTTTTAATTGGTTTAGAAACTCCTAGATTCTTTGAGATTCATTGAACTTTCTTCAATGGCATGTTTCAATCTCGAGTGTGCCCTTCAAGTTTTGTGACTGGGATGCCGAGGATCACAAAACAAGGTGTGAAGTAACCATGCAAATTACTTGGTACCCTTAATGTATTACCCCTCAATCGATGTGCCGGTTAACCACATACGCTCCTTCGATACTATGATAAACATTAAGTCACCCTTTACCTACCTTGTTAAGTTCAAGTTAGTGTGCCGGTTAACCCCACATGCTCCACTAACGACTTAAACAAAGTGTAAAGTGTAATTTCATGGATTAGCACCTTATTCACATTTTCCTAAAATAACTAAGATTGGGAATTCAATAAAGTTAGTTACTTTAGTATTATCATTATACTTTTAATGAGAATTTATAAGTCCTTGTCCTACCCGTTCGGCTAACGACCCTCCACCGACCAAGGAAGCGGTGGGTGAGAGTGGACACCCATTAAGTTGTCATTTTATAGGCAACAATCTTATACCCCCCTTATAGACCGGCTTCGTGAATGAGGCGTACTAGCGGTAAGACGACTTGATCTTATACATATATATATATATATATATATATATATATATATATATATATATATATATATATATATATATATATATATATATATTATTAACTTATAATATTATAAAGTATAAGGGTTGAATTTTAACTTTTAAAATTCTAAGGGTTGGAACTAAAGTTTTAATCATGACTTTCAAAACTTTTCATTTCTTATAACTTATGAGTTAATGGTTATTAAAAATGAAGACTCTTCATTTTTTGTAACCTATGTGTTCTTTTAATGGTTATTTATAAATGTGACTTTTGGTTATTCATAACTTAAGAACTAGTTATGGACTCCATTAAAACACATAAAGATCAAGAATTAATCTAATCAATTATTAGCACATAATTTCTATGATCTTCAAAACTCATATGTTTATGAATGTTCATATCAAAAATTTCAAGAATCGTAAGTACATATACAAAACTTGAAATTTTGATACGAGCTTTTGAACAAAACTTCGACTTTCAAGTTTTTTTTTTTTTTGCATCAAGTATCAAATAAACAAACCTGGCTCTGATACCACTGATGGGTTTTGAGCATTCTAACACTCCTATGGTGTACATGCAACCCTAGAAACCTTGGATCCATGTTTGACTATGATACATGCAAATAATTATTTTTCCAAGGTTCTTATCCTATCTAGCATGGCATGGGGAACTTGAATCAAATAAAGCTAGTAGAATTACTTACCTTGTAGTTGTAGTTGATTGCTTGGAGTTTTAGATCCTAGCACCAATACTGTGGATGCCTCAAATGGAAATCACAAATCACCACAAACTTGGAACTTTGAGAGAATATTAATCACCTTCTTGAAATCGGCCCTCTTACTTTACCCACCACAACTCGTGTCATTTCAAGAACCAAAGCCTCCTTTATATAGTGTGGTGGATTAGGGTTACATCCATGTAAACCCTAATACCCATGTCTTTTCATTTCCATGAGATCCATGTGTTAAAGCTCCATGGAGTATCCATGGACTTTCCATGCAAGCCTAGCCCATTCCAAATAAGCATTAGCCCACACTATATAAATACAAGAGCCCATATTTAATTAGTCATACTTTTGATCTCTAAATTAATTCTAGATTAATTATAGATCAATACTAATTAAATAATATGATTTTATATTAATATAATAGGACTTATAATATATTAATAAATCATAACTTATACTATTCTCAAACGATTATCCATAAATTGTTCGGGTGAAGTGCAACCCAAATGGACCATGCCGGGTCGGGTCAAGTACATACCAAATATAGTTATGGACTTAGACACTATATCCAACAACATCATCCCCCCGTTAGATGGAATTTCGTCCCGAAATTAGCTTTCATAGCAGTACTCCTGAGGCCGCACTTCTCTGAAAAGCAGAATACTCACTCGTAGACTTGTCAATTCTTGCCCTTAAGCTCATGATAGCATTCATACCTGGTCCATCTATCATTACCTCGTGTATACAAGTCGTATATAATTAAGATTAGTAAGCCGGTCGGATGTGCAACTCTGCCCCAGGTCCACAACCAAACCAGGAACAGGAGATAGGGCGGAAACACACATAATAAATCTGTGTAATCCTAATTATATACCACCCTCGCGTATACACTTAATAGCTATAGGTGGGTCGTATTCGTCCTTAGCCTCTGTGCTTGAACTTCATTTGCTGGACGAGTGGTAGTTCGGGAAGATCTGCTGGGTATACTTGTTGGGTTTTGAGCATTCTAACACTCCTAAGTGTACATGCAACCCTAAATACCTTGGATCTATGTTTTCTCTATTATACATGCAAATGCTAATATTCGAAGGTATTACCCTATCTAGCATACAATTATAGATACTTGGGTAATAATATAGATAGAATACTTACCTTTTGTAGTGTAGCTGGACTCCATGGGGCTTGAGTGCCTAGTGCCTCAAATGTGACACCTCAAATGGCTCACATAACATCAAATGCTCTTGGAATAACTTAGAGAGAAATCCACACTTCAAGAAATCGGCTAGCCCTTCTTTTTCACACACTAGTGTCCGATTTTGGTGAATAATATGATGCTTCTATAGTATGTTACAATTAGGGTTACACCATGTAAACCCTAATTGTCATGACCTTTCATTTCCATAACCCATGGGTTAAGTAACCTCGATGGAGCATCCATAGAGTATCCTATGGGTTTAACCCAACTTGATTATCCATGGAGCTTTGGCCCACTATATAAGTTATGGATGATTTACACAATCAACCCATATATTTAATTAGTCTTCTTTTGATCACATAATTAATTCTAAATTAATTCTTGATCAATACTAATTAAATATTATTATTCTTATTATTAATATATTAGAACTTATAATATATTAATAACCATAAGTGTCTTATTTCTCTCATTTAGTCTATCCAAGTGCATGATGCCATGCAACCTAAATCGACCATGCTTGGTCGGGTCAAATACATACCAAATATAGTTATGACTTAGACACTAATCCAATAGTCTCCCACTTGGATAAGTCTAAAACTATTATTGTGTATGACTTCAAGAACCAACTGGCAATCGTAGCTCTCAAAAGCCTTCGTCGAACTCTGACCTTGCCGATAATCTCTGACCTTTGTCAATGACTTGTCCATTAGATAAGTGATCATATATTCCTCTATTCTAGATATCATATGGACTGAGACATGGATTATAAATCATTCTCTCTGTCTATTTGTTGTTTCCCGATTTCCGATTTACGACGACTGACTGATTGAACAGATCAAAATCAGTCCTGGCTTGGCCAAGCACTCACATGTGTCATCGCTAAATAATCGAGGGGCCCACAGATATCGCTTTTATCCCGAAGGTAAAAGGAATGGATAAACTTCGACTCATATGGCTTGTTCTGCTACTTGTTGAATCATACACAAAGGCACGTTTTATAACATCGAGTTACCAATGTGTTTTCATGCAATCCATGTACTCTCAACTCATAGTAACAACTCATATCTCTAGGTTTGAAGAATATAAGATATTATCGTCTCATGATCACTCGTGATAAAATCCATGAAGTGATTCAAATGAGCGCGGGTTGAATCCAATACTCAGAACTTATGAGCACTCATGAGTGTTGTAGCACCACTTTGTCCACCAACTTGGACCTCTACAAGCCAACCCATGACAGTCTTGATTCATATCTACTTCCAACATATGACCGGCTGTGGATGGTTTGAATAACTTAGTCATTTAGGAAGAATAACCTAGTTTATTCAGGAAGTCAAAACATGCAAAATGAAACACAAAAATAAATGAATCTAATATGGTATCAAACTATGAATATAAATAAAACACTTTTATTTATATTCATAGTTTACAACTATGAATATAAACAAAACATGCATTAATATGAAAGTGTTTACAAGTATGTGATTCACAAAAGTTTGACTCCAAAAGTAAATAAAAAAACAAGACATTAAGCTACTATGCTCCGTCTCTGAATCCCAGTGCGCGCACCTGTCTACTATTCTCCTGAGAATACAAGTTATTTTGAAAGAGTAGATCAGCATTTAAGCTGGTGAGTTCATAAGTATTTTAGTGATGTAAAGTAAACTAAAAGTTCTTTTTAGAAAAGTTTACTTGTTCCTTCAAAAAATCCTATATCTTCTGATGTAATGAAACATACATAAAAATGACTCTGCAATTCCTTCTATGAGTACTAAATGGATACAAGTTATATACAATTTAGAGTAAACAAACAATCGATTGTGTGAATCTGCCCTAAGCCCACAACCAAACAAGGAACAAGGAATGAGGCGGAAATCACACATTCCATTGTTTATGAGATCCTCACTGTATATGACCCTGGTGAATTCAATTGGTACCTACGGAGTTATCTGTAACAGTTCTTTATATTTGATGAAAACATTCTTTAAAAAAATCATATATTTCCTTTAGTAAAAATGGTAACCACAATAGTTCCTTCTATACTCACTTAGTTTATACAAGCTATATATAATCTAATATCGAACGGACAATTGAATGGGTGAATCTGCCCTAAGCCACAACCAAACAAAGAACAGGAAGTAAGGCGGAAAGCACACATCAAACTGCCTATCGAATATTAATTATGTATAGATCTGATGTATAAACTAAGGTATTATAGAGTTAACCACTAACGGTCGTTTAAGTTATACTGGTTTAATAAATTGAATTGAACCCTTTTTCTGATAAGTTTCTAGTTTAGCCTACTAAATGTTCTTTCTGAAAAGTATGAGTTTGTACTAGAAAACGGTGTATAGAATTTGTATACTATGACCTGACCTATACCTGGTACTCCTTATGATTACTTGGTGTATACGGATTATATATATATATATATATATATATATATATATATATATATATATATATATATATATATATATATATATATATATATATATATAGCAAAGATCGAATAGATAGTAGACTGGGTGCATCTGCTCTAAGCCCACTACCAAACAAGGAACATGAAATGAAGCGGAAAGCACACATCCTACTGTTTATCGGACCCGATTAATATATATCCCTGATGTATCTATCGAGGAATCATAAAGTTAGCATTATAAGCCCCCTTTTTACTGAACGTACTAAGACTCGACTGTACTGTTTGTATTTTGTAATGATGTAAGTTTTCCCAAGTTTAAGACTATCTTTACTAGAAAATAGGTTGTATTACTTTTTATGTGAAAAGATCACTATATGAATTTAATGGGAAAATGAAAGTATTCAGTAATATTGTATAAGTAATTACTGAAACACTTACTATCTTAAAACCAATTTGTTAATTAAGGTTAAAATGTGATGTGATTATAACCATACTGTTATGACACGTGATTAACACGATGACCTAATGGCGCCGAACTGATGTGAAATTTGTCACCCGTAGACTTGCAAGTCCCACTGTAGCTAGCAGCAAGGTGTGGGGTGTCAATCCCGTATAGATCCATATACAAACTCATGATCTCGCTCCGGGAGACTCTGGTTACAAAACACGACTTAGCAAGTATACTGCTAAGCCGTGAAATAGTGGCTCACATTAATGTTATAGTATTGTTGTATGTGTATTGTATGTTCCTCCCTATACTAGTTGTAGTATGTTTCTCCTTGTACTAATTATATTATGAACTAAACCCTTAAACTATACCTATTATAGTTTACTAGTACATTTGCTTGAACTATTACTGACTTGAAGAAAAGACTCATTTATCTACATAGTTATGATTGTACCTTAAAAACAGAGTTTATAAACAACAAAGTAACATAACTTTAGAAGAGTTTTTGAAATGATTTGATCACTTATAAAAGCATAAGAAATCTTTTAATGTGATAGTTATCACAAATAACATGTACATGATTATCATTGTGTTTAACTTGTATTCCCCCCCCCCCCTTTAAAGGCATTTAAAACATTTAAAAGATTGATTATAGGGGTATGAACTCACCTTATGTGGGTGATTAAAATGAAGGTTCGCGTAAGGATGAGAAGTTCCACGAATGAATTCCCGAGACACAGACGATTCCTAAACGACATATAATGGGATATATATATATATATATATATAGGCATGTAATTAGTGTTTAAAACAACTAACACGCAAGGAAACAACCTTTGGGACTAGGAAACACTTGGAAATGAAGTGTTACAATCATATGTGATTGACTAAAGGGAGTTTACGGCCAAGGGAAAGTGTGTTCATGGCCACACTTGAGTTTACAACCATGGAAGATTAGTTTACAGCCGTGAGATATTGTATCGCCTTAAACACTAAAAAATGATGCACTTTGGGTCTTGATTCAAGCTTAAAGGGTATTGGTCTTATGAGGATACAAGAGCTTCTAGTAATTAACAAGATGATAGAAGAAATACTCACCCTTGGAAGGCTTTAGGGTGTTCATGGCCCAAGAAGAAGTAGGTGTTCTTGGTGTTCTTGGTGAAAAAAAGAAGATTTGAAGATCTTGAAGGAAAAGTGATGAAATCAAGAATGTGATTTATAGGAGTCATCTGAACAAGAAGGTTAACTAGTAAAATGGAGGAATTACTTACGTTTTTGAAGAGAAATGATGGATTACCTTGATGATACTTGAGAGAGAATGAGTTTTCTTGGCTTGAAGATGTGAGAAATGAAGAAAAAAAGAAGGAATTCCATATTATCATTGGAGTTCACGACTAGGAGGGTGTTTACGGCCGTGAATAGAGTTTACGGCCGTAAACACCATGTGGTTGGCTTTCTGGTTCGGGTGCAGCCTTCTGATCACAATACTTCATAACACTGAATCCTTAAGTGTACAGAGTTGATAAGGAATTGTTGGTGCATGGAAATGCTCCACAAATAATGAGTGTTTATTAGGTTGTATTTTCCCTTTATTGTATTTATGGTGTAAATACTCTCCCTCCTATATAAAGGGAGAGTTGGTCATTTATTATTTTTAGCTGGCTCGCTTTTTCTAAGTTAATGATTACTTTTCTTACAATGTAATCCTAGAGAGAGACGTGGTGGGTTCTCCCACCCAGGGAGAGTTTCTCTCCCACCATGTTCTTCATGAATATCAATATTATTCTCTCTCTGTTCTTAGTCTTTTTTATGAACTCATAATATGTTCTTCGTGTTCATACTGCCAAAAACACGATTAATCTCGAGATATCTTTCTTCCGCACTCACCGTTCGTCATAAAAATGGGTCTCTACAATTGGTATCAGAGTCGTACCTTGAAGATCTCACGATTAGTTCAAGGGAACGACTCCCGTTCGGTGATTATCTTGTGATTTTTCCGTGTTTCTGCAAGAAAATTTTTTCAGGTTTCTTACCGGAATTTTTTTTATGAAGTTCGTTCTTAGTTAGATTTTCTGGGTGATTCTATCTTAGTAAAATAAATTGTTGCTGATGCTGCTCGTTCTATTTGATGCTGAAAAAGATGTTCTTAAAAGTTATTATTTTGTCGCTGTTGAAGAAATGAAGAAAAAAAATGGGAGAAGAATTAATTCTGTGGTCTCTTAAAAATGTTGAAGATGTTCTCCAGGAGGTTCTTTTTCTTGGATGTGAAGACACAAAGATTAATGGGCTTATTATTCATGAAGAAAGTGGAGAATTTCTTTTGAAGACTTTTTCCCAACACTTTTTCTCATCATAAGAGGTATTATCTTCATATCTCTCAATTTTAAATTGTTGCTGTGGATCTTTGATTTGAAGAAATTTGGACGCATTATTTGTTTGCAAAAAAGTCAATTGTCCTTGTTACTCTTTTGGGTAAAGAGTATTCCACTATTTGCTCCCTCAAAAAGACAAAAACCATGTGACATTGTCCAATCCCATCACCTTTTGTCCCTAAAAACCCCCTGCACACTCCTCTTTTTGCCTTCCCAAGACCCACCTTTGACTTAGAATGCTTTATAAAAAGATTCCCTTATTAAAATATGAATAAATGGCCTTTGCGGTACCATTTCTCATGAAAAAATAGCATTTTTCATCATCTGTTCAGCCCTTTCCGGACCCCCGAACCGCAGCCAAAAACTGCCTACCGGAGTCCCCTGAGAAGCCTCCCCGTAGCCCTTCTCAGCCCCTTATCTAAAGTCCCTACCCGCAGCCTCTTGGTCCGCAACCGAGAGACCGAACCCTATTCCTTAACTGCTGACTGCAGTTGAGGTACCTGCCTGCTGACCGAAGTCCTTCTTCTCGGACCGAGGTCCTCGCACCGCAAGCACTCCACTGCAGTTCGATTCGGACCGCAGGCGTCTCTCTCCATCTCGGACCGTAACTGGCTTCCCTTGCCTCCTCGCCTACCGCAGCCAGCTCCATCCGCAGCCTACTCGTCCACACTCAACCCTTCATCCGCAATGCACCTCCACTACCCAAGACTCCACCCAACCGCACCCAGCTCCCACCACAACCACCATAGACCCGCAACCACCCTCTCAGACTTCGGATCCTCTTTCCAGCGCCCCCCCCCCCTTCTTCCTTCAGCCCCCTTCTTCCTTTAGCCCCTCCTTCCTCCTCCTCCCCCCTCCTTTTCTCCTTCTTTTTCCTCCCCTCCCCTCCTTTTTTTTAAAAACCCTCTTTATTTAAGATTTTTTTTATTATTAAGTTTTTTTTTTCTGCATTATTTTTTTAATTCAATTTTTTTTTCAGCCAATTTTTTTTATTTAGCCATTTATTTTTTTTAACACCAAATTTCTTTTATTTAGCCATTTTTTGTATTATAACCAATTTTTTTTATTAAAACCCTTTTTTTTATTATACCCAATTTGTTTTTTAAAACCAATTTTTTTTAAAACTAATTATTTTATTTAACACCAATTTTTGCCACAACCGAACCTTGGATTGTCACATTGGTTCATTTGATGTCGGTTATTATTGGAAGAATACTCCTACCGCAGTCGGACTTCATATTATTTTTTGTGATGCTTGTACCGCAACGGTGATTGATCAACAAAGTTGTTTCGCATTCTGCACTTTATGAGATTTTATGACTTGTCGCTCTTGATTTTTGGTTGACGAATCATGTATCTTGAGCATGTGGACTTTATTATCTATGGAAGACCACTTTAAGTGTTCCGGCACCGCAGTTTGGATATTTGGATATTTTTTGGCACAACAGATTATTCTCAGCACAGCTTCAGCAACTATGTCACCCGCCTCCTCAAGACCGCAAGAGTATCTCTTTTACTCTGTCTCGTTTCTTATCGAGACCGTTCATACATCTAGGGAGAGCTTCTCTATTAGCTCTTAGTATCCGACACTCTCCATTCGATGATTTGTTGATTTTTGATATCCGGTCATTGGTTATCAAAAATAGGGAGAGAATATCATCCGGATTTGGTTATTATGATTGTTTGAGTTTGGATTTTTGAAGACTTTGAAGACGATTATTTATTTAGTGATGCAATGTGGCACTTATTTTTGGTATTTACAGATCAAATTTTTGGCATTACTCGATGTTTTCCGATTCAGATTATTTATTATTCGGACTCCACCACAGGATGATTTTGTGTTCGCATCCGGTTCAGATCTTATGCTTTCACGAGTTTGGATTTGTGATATGTTGAAGACGAAGATTATTTTGGCAATGTGACGTGGCACTTATTTTTGGTCCTTGGATCAAATTTTCGGCATCGCTGGACCATGTTTTTGGACTCACATTATTTTTATCCGGACTTCATTTTATGGATGCTTCACATTTTTAGCAGGTTATTCTTTGAAGAATTTCGGTGTATTATGATTCGAGAACTCAAGATGTTTTTCAGACTTTTGAAGCCGAAGTGTTTCTTTTATTGGATCTTCTACTTGCTCATGGTGACCTCCTTCTTCAGGTGATTATCATTGGTTTGAAGATTTGGATCTTATTTTTTCTGCTTCATTGGTTGTGCTTTGAAGCCGAAGACCTTCATTTCAAAGATTCATGACTAGTTTCAGACTTCACAGACACTTCAGAGTTTCAGAGACATTTCAGCACTTGATTTCATTTTATTACCACACTTGCTAGTCGGATTACTGTATTATAGCCTTATATCACTTATTGGATCTCTCATCATTTGTAAGCATTTAGGGAGAGAATGTTGGTGCATGGAAATGCACCACAAATAATGAGTGTTTATTAAGTTGTATTTTCCCTTTATTGTATTTATGGTGTAAATACTCACCCTCCTATATAAAGGGAGAGTTGGTCATTTATTATTTTTAGCTAGCTCACTTTTTCTAAGTTAGTGATTACTTTTCTTACAATGTAATCCTAGAGAGAGAAGTGGTGGGTTCTCCCACCCAGGGAGAGTTTCTCTCCCACCATGTTCTTCATTAATATCAATATTATTCTCTCTTTGTTCTTAGTCTTTTTTATGAACTCATAATATGTTCTTTGTGTTCATACTTCCAAAAACACGATTAATCTCGAGATATCTTTCTTCCGCACTCACCATTCGTTATAAAAATGGGTCTCTACAGGAATAGTCAGGTAAGATCATATTGGAGGTATGATCCCTTTTGGTGTACAAAGTTTACTATTTGGAAAATCCACTTTAAATAACTCACAAATCTATCCTAGACAGCACTCTCGTAAGTAGATCAATCATTAATATGAATTGGAATCATTGATAAATCTTATTTATAAGTTCAAAATAATAACTATGAATATAAATATCAGTTACAATTAAAGCATTGTTAGTGCAGCTTAAGTAAAAAAAAAACTTTCTAGTGAGGAACCGAATAACTATGCGGGCAGAACTCCAAAAGTAAAGGCTCTATCTCTCCTACCTCTTTGATGCTCCAAAGCTTTGCTACAAAGAGTTAAAAACACCTAATGTTAGTCCTTGGGGTTCCGTGAAATTTGAGAGTTTTAGAGAGGAATTAAAGTGAAAATGAGCAAAAAAATTGAAAATATTTATAGGTTGGTATAGGGGTCGCGACGCACCCTAAGTGAAATTTAAGAGTTTTAGAGAGGAATTAAAGTGACACGCCTCGTCGACATTTATCTTCCCATCTGCTACCACATGTCGTCATACCCGTGGTCCATATTGCTTAATCAGTTGGAGGAGGCGCTCGTCCGACAAGGCCACGTGGCACCCTTTGCGTGGTGTCCTCCCATCGCTAACGTTGGTAAAGTTACCAATCTTTTAATATTGATAACTTTTGCATATGAGATCCATTTTCTACGTTCTTTAGATCCACGTGTTCCTATCGACGAGTACTACAACATTCCTTGACTTTGATGGCTAATTACCATTTCACTTTAAATTTACAATCTATGAAGATTAAACTATAAAAGATCATGCAAAATTCATAACTTCTTAATAACAATTATTTTTCTTGACTTTCTCTATATGGACAGAATCAAACAAAATATTGGCAGGCAAATTATTTACTAGAAAGGTGCCTGAAGCAACATATACTTCCGATTTTGTTGTTGCCAGAGTCATCTAGAATGCTCTCGCCTATGGGAAATCCTTTCGAATATGTCGCTCCTCTCCATATCCATAACATATTGTCTTGTTAAACGTACATTCATTGGAATAGTGACCCGTTCTTCCGCATTTATAACAGGTCAATTCATCACTATGCTTCCCAAAGTGCTTCTTCTTGTACTTATCGTACCACTTAGCTTCACCACTTGCCCTGAACTTCTTGTTGTTGGGGTCAGATTTTGAAAATCCGATCATGTTGTTCGATCCAGAAGACCCTTCTCCCTTATTTGGTTACCAACATTCTTGGTTGGCCAGATGGTGGCCTTCAATGTCGTTTCTTGTTTTACCATTGGACCAAAATCTATTGCTAATCCATTAGCAAACTTGTCAACCTTGGAGAGTTTAGTAGGAACTAAATAAGATACTAGCTTCATCTTCTTTGTAAAACTTGCAATGTACTCGATGATGCTCATATTGCCCTTTTTCAGATACTGGAACTAATTGATGATTTCCAAAAAGTCTTGTTCAGAGCAATACTCTCTCTTCAACTCCATAAGGAATTCTTCCCACGAAAAATTATTTGCTTCTCCTTTTGGCATAGAATCTGCCAACAGCTTCCACCAGCTCAACACCCTAGACTTAAGTTGTCTAGCAGGGAAGATTTTCTTATGCATGTCGCTTCAATCACAACTTTCGAACACCATCTCCATCTCGTAGATCCAATCCATCACTTGTATTTATGTTGGGATTCCATAGTGGCTTGGTGGTTTGGTTGCTCTAAAAGGCTTATACTTGTAGCCATTTCTTTCAATCCCTTCCTCAAGATCACTCTTTGTAACCATTGGGGGTTCAACATGACAAACTGTCCTATTGTAGTTTCCTTGATCTGATGGCTCTACATTGAGATCAGGCTGCTCAACAGGTGTCATAGGCTCATCCTTATTATGACACAACATTTTTCTCATCTCCTCCCTTTGCTCGCCATCATAGCCCACATCATTGCTTGGACTCCTGTCACTGTAATTGCTTATTACGCAGGCATTTCCCCTGGTGCATGCTTGACTGCACGAGGCTCAGGCTACTGATTACCCTTTTCTAATCCGCTTTGAGATCTCACCATGTCGATCTATACACCAAAGCAGGTGTTCAGTTTACCGAGACAAAAATTTAATATTGGGAAGGTCTTAGATATGATTCAACATATAAGTTCTATTTATCTCTCTGAAAAGTTATATGCCAGTTCTAGTAGCGTAATTAAATTTTTAGAATTTAGAACTCATAAAATTTCTAAATCTCGTTCGGCAATATACCTTAGATCTATTCATGTAAATTAGCATCCTATGTATGCATCTTTCCAAAAGTGAGCTAGAGCTAGGGTCAATTCGGGCATTATTACCTACATATTAAAGACACACACCTCACGATTATCACTTAGAGTTCTAAGTTTAAGTTTTTAAATCCTCAAATATTCCTAGTTCGATTAAACTAACGATATAATACCAACTGTGACTGTAACATCCCAAATACGAGCCAAAAAAATTCATTTTTGAAACATATACTTAGCAAAACATTAGAAATAAAACATTCACTGATCATATCATTTCATAAAAAATGTCGCGTGTCCGGAAACCATTTTATAAAAACATAATAATGTCAGAGTACAAATCCCAGAATAACTCATGATGCGGAAATCAATGTGTGTGTATGATGTGCCGCTACCACGCCAACTCCTTCCCCTTCGACGAAGAGGTACCTGAAAACAAAACTAATAATTGTAAGCACAAAGCTTAGTGAGTTCCCCCATCATACCACATACCATACAGTTACATAACATACATATATTGTTCGGCATATCTGGGTGCCCGACCTACCCCTTCGGTCCTCCCGACCGGATACTGTCTAACATATCTGGGAGCTGGCCTCCCCTTCGGTCCTCTCGACCGGGTACTAACTAGCATATCTGGGTGCTGGTCTCCCCTTCGGTCCTCTCGACCGGGTACTGGGGACTATTTCACCCCTTACTACTACCACATAACACATTTATCACATAATCTATCTAGCATGGCTGGGCACGACCGCCCCTTCGACCCTATCGGCCGGTAATCTGGGGACTATCTCCCCCTACTGTCACTAGTACATAGCATCATATCATTTTAGCACATAAACATATCACAGGTAGTAACAACCCTAGATGAATATCACAGAGACAATCATCTATCATGCAACTCCTACTGGTGGGCCGTCATTGTGGCCGTAGACCCACCGCTACTGGAAGGTAACTTACCTCAAAGTAGCTGTTGATCTGCGTGGGAACTGACTGACTTCTGCTGTTGCTGCTCCGGAAATCCTCCGGCTATAATTCCCACAAAAACACTCAGTCAAATACTGCTAACCGACCTCAGGGTAAAATGAACATTTACCCCTAACTAAACCAAGAGTCAAAATCAAAGTCAACTTCCAGTTGACCCGACTCGCCGAGTTGGCTTGCCAACTCGCCGAGTCCCTATCCACTCGATTGACCATAATCTCGTCTCTACTCGTCGAGTTAGGCATTGACTCGACGAGTTTCCTTCTAAACCGATGACTACTAGTCCTTCATCCTACTCGCCGGGTTGTATGAACAACTCGTCGAGTTCATCTTCAACCGAAGAACATTCTATGCTGAGACTCGCCAAGTCGTATGAACAACTCGCCGAGTCTGTTCTTGAGGCTCGCCGAGTCAGGGCATTGACTCGCCGAGTTCCTCCATGAGTGAGTCTGGCTTCCGACTCACTGAGTCACCCCCCCATGACTCACGACTCCACTCAACAACACGAAAAGGGGAAAACTCGAGGACTCGTGACTCGACTCGCCGAGTCTGATGAACGACTCGTCGAGTCGGCCACATGCCACTATTATATACTCGATTTTGCTTGGATCCAGCTCATTCCATACGTAGATCTAGGTTCCTAGGGCTTGATTAACACGTAAAGTTTCCAACTTTACGTGTAAATAAACACCAATGAAGGTTTTAGGGCTCAAAATGCACTAAAAGAGTAGATCTAGGGCTTTCATGCAATATGGCTTCATAAAGGCAGTGGATCCGAGCTCCTGGAGCTCGATCATGCCTAGATCTAAAGGTTAATCAGCTTATCACAGACCCTAGTTCATACCCAAGCTTGGAAATGGCTCAAGAATGACTTTAATGGAGCTCTAAGGGACTATAAGCATGAAAACAGAGGGAAACTGAGTTATACCTCAAGGAAATCTCTGAAATAACACCAAGATGCCTGGCCTCCTTCCTCTCCTCTTGATCTACTCTCCTTTCTCTCTCAAAGTCTTCAAGAAATCACACCAAGCACTTCAATTTCACAAGGAACGATGCTAGAACGATATAGGGGGCTCTAAGGGTGAATGGGGGCGAGCTTGGGGCGCATAAGGTTGGTTTAAATAGGGTGCAAACCCTTGGAATTAGGGTTTCACCAGACAGCGGGGACTCGCCGAGTCCAGAATATGGACTCGCCGAGTCGCCAACTTAAACGTGTTCCATGTCCCGGCTCTACTCGGCGAGCCGGGCCTACAACTCGCCGAGTCCAAGGCTAAAAATGCAAAATACTTAGATAAATTTACATACCAGGAACCAGGTGCTACAGTGACAACCCCATTTTCATGACTAATTTCAATCTTTTTATTTATGCTTTATTTATTTCATAGTATAAGGCTTAATGTTGAATTTGTTCCTAAAACAAGATAATATCATTATCAAAGCATTTATGAAGAAATGTATTTTATTTATATTTCAACGCCATGGGATACAATTTTCAGTACATATACATAAGCATAAACAGGTCTTAATAGGCCTTACAACATATTATTATACTATTTGCCTACAAACTACACAAATCACTCATCATACAAGTGCCTTCATACCATTACCTGTGATACAAAGAAACAAAGTGGCTCCGGCTTAGGGCCTGGTGAGCACATTGGGTTTTTAACTCACAATAATTAAGTTCTTTAAATTATATATTACATCAAATAATTTACCCAATTACCCATTCCTGTTATTCTCACATACGAATCCTAAAATACTAATCTCAAGGTACCTATCCTAAGGATAATCATCAGCAATGGGTAGACAATATTACTTAGGGGATTCCTTCAGCAATATGTGTCCATATGGCAAGCATAGGGGGGATAGAGTACATCAAACGAAGAGATAGTTTATTAATACCTACAAGTTGCGAACCTGCTAGTGCTTCCACTGGACTGTGTAGAATAGTTTATGGTCGTCATCTATAAATAGTCAAGTCCTCACATCATCATCTCATCATTTTCATCACCCATCACTTTCCAATATAATCCATATAAATACATAAGAAAATACGTATATGATTAAACTAAGTAAAAATCTTATAATTCATCTAACACATATATCAAGTAATTTAGATAATAGGCACACATAGCATTTAATCATCTATGTGTAAGCTAAATGTAACTATGCACTCACTTATAAAATTGATGACTGGAAAGTTTGGCAGCACTTCGCTTCAGCGCTTAGTCTTTCCTTTGATGTAACCTAGGTTCAGTTATCACTATGTCTTAGTTTATTATTTCTTATGACTAATTAATAATCTAGATTTCTCAATAATCTAAATGTACACTGAGAGTTCTATTAAATAAGGATCAGTCAGGTAGGACTGTTGGGAGGCAGGACCATTTCGGCATATAGCATTTCTAAAATCCAACAATCAAGCCAACATAACGATTCTAGATACCTCTCCCATAAGTAGATCAACGGGTAGAACGAAATGCAATTACTGATAAATCTTACTTATAGATTCCTAACAACGACTATGACTATAAATATAAATTAAACTAAAATAAGGATGAGTGTAATTCAACATACAAAGATTACCTAGATAAAACTTTAGATTTTACACTAGTAGAACTCCTACCTGGTAGCTACCAGACGTTGGTAACTCATCGACCTTAGGGCTTCGCCAAAATACCCTAACCACTAAGAAAACTTTGGGTGAAATGCCAAGAATTTAGAGAGAGAAGTATGTTATAGTGTGGAGTAAGGAATGAGCTAAAATATGAATGTATAGGATGATTTTAGGGTAGCCACACCGTGCATAAACATGGACCACGCCTCGATCAAGCTTAGTCGGTACACTCAGCCTACGAAAATTAGACACGTGTCGGCTGCCTACAGGTGATGCATCACAAGGAGTTAGGTACGAGCTGAAACTTTAAAAATTCATATCTCATCCATACAAACTCCATTTTCAACGTTTTGTATATCCACACACAGGTATTTCAGACTACTACAACTTTGATTTAGGCCTCATCGGCTAATTCTCAGTCGATCGTAAATTTAACAGTCTACGAAGATTACATTGTTTAACGACCATGTAAAATTCATAACTTTCTCATACAAACTTTGTTGTCGATGGTCTTTGTACCATTCGGTTCGTATTAATGAGATCTTCAACTTTTTTTTAGATTATTTCATCTAACAATCAGCCAATCTAAAATTTGATTTCTGTGTCCACAATGCTACGATGAAACTTCGAAAAATCAAAACTTCCTCATACAAAGTCATATGTGGACGTTCTTTATATGCATGCTTTTGTTTTTATGATTATTATGACTTTCATTTAGATTACCTAGGGTAATAAGAAACCTTCAATTTTTACGATGCACGTTGTCGTATCGCATAGAACACAAAACTTCAAACGATCATAACTTCTTCATTATACGTAGGACTGGAGCGTTCCTTATATCCCTGAAATCCTCATCAAGACTACTTCGAATTTCGTAAAAGTTATTCGGCCAAATTACTATTCTATTTGAGACACGTATTTTATTCCTATTTTATTATATCGTTATAAGCACATACATTACATATAACTACACATAAAACACATAATACTCTAATAATTTTTTTATTTATTTAATAGAAAGGTTACATTTGTTTAACATTACAATCACATCATTTTATTAATGCTTAGCGAGGAATGTGGGCATTAAATGAAGAGAAGGATGATCCTTACATCGATAAAAGATAAAGCTTGCTTGATACTAAGCCTCAACCTTGTTTTCTCAACTTTCAATTTTTGGAGGTGTTCCGACTAGCGGGGCTAGTTCACAACAAGGGTGAGAAAGGGTGAATATTATGAATCCTTATGTGCGAGTCTTTAGCTGGACTCTCAACTTAATAAACTTCCAATAAACTGAATGCCAATCCATCTGTTGCATTGAATATCTTCTCTGGTGGACCAATTTGTAAAATTTGGCTCTTTGCTTCGAAAATTGGCCAAACGAGCTTGAATATATAAAACCAAGAATCTTGATAAGGGTTGGGACCAGTCGGGTACTAATCAGAAATGAATCGCGCTTCAGAACTTTCTCTAAAGTTGGAATCATCACCCCATGCTTCAAAAGACAAACCGGAAGAACAGGGGGCCACGTCGTGGTAATGGTCAAACCACGACTTGGTTCCTACAACTTAGGTTTTTCTTGTTCTTCATCTGACCTACAACTTAGGTTTTTCTTGTTCTTCATCTTGTAGATTTAGCTCTTGTAACGCAGATTGCTCTTATGTGTTGGGAAAGATGTTATATAACCATCTTCCAAATTCCTTCAAATCATCATCTGAGTCATACTCCTCATCTTCTTGCTCAATTTCATGTACTACGTTCTCAAGAAAAGCATCAAAAGCATTGAGATTTAGAAAATACATAATAAATATTAAAACAAAAAAAAAACTCGTAACATTATATGAGATAAATCTCACAAAAAGGATCCATAATAGTAGCAATTAAAATAAATTTTAGAACCGTTCCCCGGCAACGGCGCCAAAAACTTGATGTGTGTGGAATGCACTCGTTTTAATCCTACTAACTTAGACACAAAATATACACACGAAAGGCAGTGTACTTATCGATTAATAATATAGTTCAAGCAAGTAGGGTATCGAACACAAGGAACAATAAACAATTAGCAAATAAAATTAACTATTTGAACCGTTCCCCGGCAACGATACTAAAAACTTGATGTGTGTAAAATGCACTAGTTTTAATCCTACTAACTTAAACACAAAGACAAGCACACGAAAGGCAGTGTACATATCGATTAGTAGTTTAGTTCAGGTAACTAGGGTATCGAACACAGGGAACGGTAAACAATTAAAATAAATGCTAATATTATCTAAATAAAACAAGTAATAGAAAGGGGGTTTTCTCTAGTTTTGCAAGACTAGAAACTTAAACAATTAACTAAAACTTAAACTAAGAAACTAAGAGCTAAGCAAATAAAAATCAACTAAATTCAATAATTACAGAGACTTCTGTTTAGGTTCGAATCATTTATTCCTATGGTTGATTTTATGAAAAGTGCAATGGATTAATTGGCATTGGCTACCGATTAGTGTGATTAGGTTCACGTTTGCTATTACTAATCCTTAGAAAACAAATTAATTCAAGCAGTGACTAGTTGATTAAACCAATGAGTTTCCTAGTTTATTGATTCGGGTTAAATAAGAATTATAATTAGTTAATCAAATTACTAATTCAATTAACCTCTTGTTGATGGTTTGTCACACAAACTCACACATTAATTTACCCACTTTTTAGTTAATCCTAGTTTCACGTTCGCTAATCCTGGGCACATAACTATGTTTTCACATAAATCACATGAGGTAAGCAATTAAGAGATGTTCATGCAGCTTAATTAATTGATAATTAACAGAAAATAGTTATGGTTAATGCATAAGGTTCTTTAACAAGCTTAATAAAACAAAGTTCACCAAATTAAATTAATCCAACCAAAAATCAAACCGTAATGACAAAATCATCTATCCCAAATAGAAGGTATGAGTTTTAGCTCATGATTACAGCAGAAACAAGCTCAAAAATGAAATCAATTGGTAAAAACATAGTTCAAACAAGAGATTAGGTAAAGATTAAACTTGATTTTGCCTCGATTCTCTTTAAAATTGAATATAGGGTTGATTCCTTAGCTTCTCACGCTCCAGCAGCACCTTTAGTTGACAATTGGCCTCCAAGGGTTCGTCTATATGCTAGGGTATCGGGCAGGAAAGCCCTTTATATAGATTTTCACAAAACAGAGGTGACTCGTCGAGTCCGGTCACCGACTCGGCGAGTCCGTCACTTAAAACCCGTGCACGGCAAGTCAGGACTCGTCAAGTTGAGGCCCAACTCGTCGAGTTTGTTTGGAATCAGGACTTTCTCAAAACACGAAAGTCGTCCTAAATTGTGTCTAGTTTTCAAAATATTTTGAATCTCATCAATCGGAGTTATGGTTCATGAGATGTGGCCAAAACACTGACGAGGGGTCAAGCTGTCTAACAACATCCTTCTTTCTTCAAAATCAAAGATCCAAGCTTCCAATCGCCAATTCCACTTCCTTTTTCATCCGAGCATGTCATTGTTGCTGAAAAATGAAATTCTAAACTAATTAAGCACCTTTTGTTCATTAAATGAGACAAAAACAGCATAAAGTATTAAGATAATGCATGAATTATATGACTAAATATGCCCATATCATTATACATAGCAGATCACTACAGCATAGCAACATCCAATTCACAAGGATCCATAATCAAATCTAGTGGCCCGATATTGGTGCTTTCGACCCATGAGTATAGTGAGGAAAACTCACGTAAATCAAAGAACCCAGAAAAACTGTGTTGTGACACACTACCCTCTCTGTACGTTTTTCTCCCATGAACCTTCTAGCATAAAAACATTGTAGAATCTTAATCAACAGTCTGAATCTTTCACGTTTGGCTTAAATTGAAACTGGTCAAGAAGTCAACGATCAACAATCAACGATTAACAAAAGTCATTGGTTAACTGTTCCTCACAACATGACACTCTATTAGTCATGTCGTGTCCAGATAAAAGACACAATAGTTGAGAGTCTTCAATCATCACGACGTAACAGGCATCATGTTACGTCGTGATAACTAGTTGAAAGACAAGTTGATGAGTTAAGCCCTTAATCCATTGAACCAGTAATCCATCTCCTCCAGAAGGCTTACTAACACCTCCAAACCCATAAAAATCAATGATTTAAGGTATTGCATGTCCAATGCAAGACTTGAGCTCAAATTAGGTCATTTACGAAGAAAAGTAGGACAAAACCTCAAACATGAGCTCAAACATCAGCCAAACTTCAGATCTACCACATATTATCACCAAGGGACTCTAAGGACCCATAAAGTTACCAACTTTATGGAATGCCAACACTCTAGGTCATCTAACTAGGGAAAATAATGCATAAAACTCTATAGCTAGCAAGAAGGAACCATAAATCATGAAACTTGAATACTCACAAAGGTCCAAAGTGGTTGCTAGAAGATTCTAATGAATCTTCCAAGCTAGATTAATTGTCCAAGGAAGATACCGTCACCTTCGAGAGACCAAAAAACCCTAAAAGAGTGATGAACTCATAGATGGGGCAAGGTTTTCGTTTGAATTGACTTGAGGGTGAAGAAGATACCCAAGATCACGAGATAAAGTCCATAAATATGGACAGAAGCCTAAAATTTGTGGGTTTAGGCTGCAACTATTCTCACGACGTGAGAATTCTATTGTTACACCGTGACTGTCATTTTTACTTGTCATGTCATGACATCCATATGGTCACGTAAAAACACCCAGTTTTTCCCAAAAACCATGGCTTTGACTCCTTGATGCCATAAATCGATCCTCTCTAGAAAGTGGTGTTACAATTCTCCCCTACTTAAATTAGATTTCATCCTCAAAATCAGTTCTCGCTTTTATCTTCAGAGTAATACCTTGTGGACCCTTCCAACCTGAATCCTCTAACACGGACAAAGTTTAATTGACTTCTAACACCTGCAACCGTTGACATCCAAGGTTCGAAAAACAGGGTCATAAGCCAATTCGAGAAATGACTCTAGTAGTTTGAATCACGTCTATTGCAGCACCACTTGAACAGTTGACCAACTCTCGTCACGTCTGTAGAATTTAGCCACAGTTGACTTTAGTAGTTTGAATCACGTCTAGTAGTTTGAATCAAGCGACCTGACGAAAACAATTCCACACAACATCCTTAATCCACAAGAAAATAATCCACTTCTTAGTCATGGACCTGCATCTTCAAAGTCATACCCAACTTTCAAATAGACAAAGCCACCCCATTTGTCACCCTTGTAGACCAGAACTCACAACCTAACAAAACCAAGTCCTCATGACCTTGCGCCGCCCATTAAACAGCCAACGAAGGAAACCAACACTCATGCCATATCCGACCACCTTGGATACCAATGCACCAGTGAGAAATTCATAAAACACTGGCAGAAAAAGACTACACCAACTTTCACATCAACTATGTTGACCAAAAATCCACATATTTGATCGGTCCAAGATCTTTTCGACCAAAATCCTTCCCACTAAACAATAAAACATAGAACATTACGTCTACCGTTGTCATGCTAACCCAGCATATAACTGCACCAATCCCACGAAAACCAAGCGATCACATAGTAAACTACACCATTCTCTCACTCGACTCTAATAGTCCTACTCTGCTATGCACTAACAATACTCGAGCTTACCCCCGATCCAGTAACCACTAACAGTTTCCTGGCTTACCCCGATCCGCTAACCAATAATAGCACTTGGGCTTATCCATGATCCGCTAACCAATAACTGCACTCACAGCCTAACATACTGCACACCGACCCCAATAAGACTTAACTTACCCTACCAGTCCTGTGGGACATTACGTAGACTTCCAAGCCCCAATCAAACAAGAACAGACAAGGAACCCTCCTTACAACCCTCAACCTGGGCTCGTGACACCATAGCATCTAAAACACGACGACCCCGTACATATTACTAATACTACTAAAACTAATATAACTCGAAAGGCCTTTCAACACTCGACGATGGCCTCGACGCGAAATTAGAAGATTAAGCATTGGCGATAAAGTCTTGAACTGGACAAATCTGACTGAGAGCTTAACCTTGACATAAAGTCTTCCTGCTACGAGGTCTTTACTCTCCCCCACTTGGAATATTATAAAATATGATAGCTCCAAAACCCTTCTAAATTCCAGGGCAACTCGAACTCTACTACTTGATCTCCCCCCTAAGATCCAGATACATACGAGAATCTGAACACACAAGAACATTCACTAGTTCCAACATGCATGGAAAAACTTCAAGGACAATAATCAATCCCTTCATAATAAGAAATCAAATAAGACTAGAGCTAATTAAGATAATTCCATTCAACTAATCTATCAAGATTACAACTAAACTTCAGAACATAAACATAAAATACAAATGATACCAACATTGTAGTAACTAACTAAATCGAAGAATTGGTAACTAAAACCTCGGTCTCTGGAACTCCATCCGCCCATAACATCCGTTGGGTAACTACCAAGCTAGGGGTGCAGGGTTATGCACCCTTTTCGGAAATGAGAAAGGGACAACAAGCTCTAATGTTGCATTCCTGGTCGCAAATGAAACAAACGGACATACTATGCTTGTAATTCTTACAAAAATTCCCCTCCTTGCCACTATAGCGACATGTAACAGGTCGGAACCTCCTCCCACGAATCTACCCGCACTTGCCGCACTTGGAAATCCTCCCCTCAGTTTGTCCTGAACTCGAGCAGTTTGTCCTGAACTCGAGTGAGCAGACTTGAACAACCTGGCTATCAGCTGATACTATCATGAACATGAACTCTCCTCCTTCTATTGGGTCTCCAACTCAATCTCCCTGCTCATGATTTTTGTCTGCAACCCAGTCAAGGTCTGATACGGTGAGTTGATACAAACTATCAAATCTTCATCTTGAGTATGCTCAGTTACCGCAACATCTGCACCTATTTTGAACTGGCATACTCTGGGCAGAAAAGAGCTACCTCTTATGCCAGGTGATCTTTGTCACTGAATTTTGTTGGATTAGTGTCTAAGCCCATAACTATAATTGGTATGTACTTGACCCGATTTGGCATGGTCCATTTGGGTTGCATGGCATTGGAACAATTTGGATAGACTTTTGTGAGAAAAGGATATTTATGATTTGTTAATATATTATAAGTTCTAATATATCAATATGAAATCATATTATTTAATTAGTATTCATCAAGAATTAATTTGGAATTAATTTTGCGATCAAAAGGAGACTAATTAAATATATGGGGATTGATTATGTAAATCATTCATTCTTATGTATGTGGGCTTATGATCCGTAGTTCTTTATGTTCGGCTAAACCCATGGAATAACCCATGGATACTCCATGGAGGTTTTCACCCAGGGAGCATGAAGAATATGGAAAGACATGAGTTACATGGTGTAACCCTAATAGCCACAATATATAAGGACCCCATGGCTCAAGAAATTGGCACTAAGGTGTGTGCACATGAGGGCTAGCCGATTTGAGCATAAAAACTTCTCTCAAGTTATTCTAAGTTGTTTATGGTATTGTGTGAACCATTTGAGGTGTCACACTTGAGGCACTAGGCTCTTAAGCTCCATGGAATCAAGCTACAACATCAAAAGGTATGTCATTCTACTAGATTCTTGTAGTATAGTTGCTTCATATTATGCTAGTTCGGATGAAACTTTGGAATATCAAATATTTGCATGTATAATAGAGAAAAAATAGATCCAAGGTTTATAAGGTTGCATGTACACCATAGGAGTGTTATAATGCTCAAAACCCATCAGTGGTATCAGAGCCTAGGCTTGTTTTCTTTAATACTTGATGCAAATTGATGAAAATTGAAGTTTGTATGTTGTCTGGACAGCTGACTCGCCGATTCCATTAAGGGACTCGATGAGTCCATGCCTAAATTCATCCAAATCGTCGAGTTGGTTCATGCACTCGATGAGTTGGACACCCTGACAGAATATCTTCGAGTTTTAAGGCTGGAATTGGTCTAGAATCAATACCTTAAACTGTTTTGGACTTATAAAACCTATTTTTTGATGTGGTAATGATTATGGTAAACCACGTAATTATAAAAATTTCAAGTTTTATATGTGTTTATATGATTCTTGAAATTGTTGATATGATTGTTCATACACTTATGATTTTTGGTAGATCATAGGAATTATTTGCAAAAATTGTTTGTTAGTTAATTCTTGATCTAAATGTATTTTAATGGAGTCCATAATTTGTCCTCAATATACAGATTACCAAAATTCATTTCTTTTAAAGATTCATTAAAAGGCATAGGTTACAAAATTGAAGAGTCTTTTTGTTTTATGAACTCCATAACTTGTCCTCAAGTTATGGATGTTCAAGAGTCTCTTCATTACAGTTTTTAAAACCTTAATTAAACTCATAAGTTATGAAAATCCAAAAGTTTTTGAATAGTTCAAAACTTGCCGTCAAGTTTTGGAATTTGTAAAGTTTCTCCTCATGAATACTTTAATTCCAGGTAAAACCCTTAGAATTTTAAAAGTTAAAATTCAACCCTTATACTTTATAGTATTATAAGTTAATAATATATATATGTATAAGAACAAAGTCAGTCTTACCGTTAGTAGGCCTCATTCAGGAAGTCGGTCTATAAGGGGGTATAAGGTTACTGCCTATAAAATGGCATTTTAATGGGTGTCCACTCACCCACCGCTTCATTGACTGGTGGAGGGTCGTTAGACGAACGGGTAAGACAAGGACTATAATTCTCCCTTCATTATAACTATAATGATAAATACAAAGTAACTAAACCTTTTATAAATTCTCAATCTTAGTTTCTTTAGGAAAATGTGAATTTGGTGCTAACCCATGAAATTATACTTTGCACTTTGCTTAAATCATTAGTGGAGCATGTGTGGTTAACCGGCACATCGATTAAGTGATAAATATTAAGGGTACCAAGTATATTTGCATGGATATTCACACCTTGTTTTGTGATCCTTGGCATCCCAGTCACAAAACTTGAGAGGGCACAATCGAGATTGAAACATGCCATTGAAAAGTTCAATGAATCTCAAAAGATCTACGAGTTTCAAATCCAATTAAAACCTAATAAATTATTTTTTTTAATGGTGGAAATTGGTGAATCGTCAATCTCCTACCTTCAAATAGTTTATAGCTTGGATTACGACATCCATTTTACAAGTTATAAAATATCGTGTTGGGTCCTAGCCTTAATATTTCATATTGGGTGTTATATTAAGGACTTAAATCAACTAACTTGAATATCTCCCGTTTTAGATGTCTGGTTTAGACAACTATGATCTTCCCAAATCTCATGGAAATCATACTTCTCTACCTCCACCTCCTCCAATTATTCTCCCTAACCCACAAGTTCTTGAATAGTTCAAGGTCACTCAAGCTCTATTGGCAAGCAAGGTCTATGTGTGCTCATATCTTGGAGATGAAGTCACATATTGACAAGTCGGGAGAGTTGGGTGTCAAAGTCTTGAGAAAGTTGGTGCTCGAATCACTTTCTATGTCACATAGTGAGTTCCTTTGGACTACTATGTAACACACTATGACATGACCCTTAATGATCTATTTGCTTGGTGCTGCTGAATGAAAAATGATTTGGAGCACTAGTAAAGAAAATTTGATTAGAAGATCAACTTCCCAAACTTCCATGCACATTGACAATGGAAACATTGGATATCCAAAAAAGTCTTCTCTTCCCAACGAAAAGGGATCGGCCATAGTCAACTCAGTTGACCAAATGGTAAAGAGAAAGGCTAAGTATGAGATAGTCCTATGTACCATTACCAAATAGTCCATATTGTTCTATTGCCAAAGGAAGGGGCATTGGTTGCGAAGCTGCCCTAACTACATGAAAGATTTGAGAGAAGGTCAAGTCAAAAAGTTTGACTCTACTTCGGGTAAGTCCAGTATCTAACTCTGTTAAGTTCCTTATTAGTGATTCTTCATACAAAATGTGACTCGGTTACATTTTGATGTTTGGCAGGATCAAGCAAAGGGAAGGAAGCTTAAAAGAAGAGTATGTTTAATCTGATCGCGAAGATGGATTTTAATCGCATGGTTCGAAGATCGGATTCTTGAGCTACTACTTAGAGAGTTATGATAGATTGCTAGAAAATATGTAATAGCATAATTTTCATTTAAGGTTGCATTGTAAGGAAAAAGTTTTTTTCTGCATTTTTAATAAATAAATAAAATTTTGTTTTATTTTATTATATCTCCTTGCAATGCCATTTATGGAAAATTGATGTTTGTATGTTTCTAGCAATAATGGAAATGTGAATTTGATTATTTCATTTGTGGTAGTGTCTAAATTTACCAAATAAGGAAAGATTCTCATCACCCAAGTTTCAATGGGACCAAAACTTGGAATCATGCAAGTTGTATAGTATGATGAATGAAAATTTTCATCTTTGGAAAATTAAGACTAATTCCTTATTCACATGTATATGTGAGTCATAAGGGACTAAGGGATCGAGTAGACATTCTTGTTCACTGGTCAAGTCCACCATAAAAGATCCATAAGACTATTAGTCATGATTTACTAAAGTTTAGTAAATATGGTTATACTTACAAGTTTAAGTATAATTCTGAAGCATTGGAAAAGTTTCGATGTATGGCTGAACGAATGAGAAGAATCAAATTAGGCAGAAAGATAAAGTATCTCAAATCTGAAAAGATGGGAGAGTACTTTAGTATCATGTTTTGTGATCATCTTAATGATTAAGAAACCATATCACAATTGGTCCTCTAAGGACATCTTAGTGCATTCCTATGGCTAAGAAGAGGAATCATGAATTGTTAAAGTGGTTAAATCAAGAAGATGAGTCATACTTCGTTCCAAAACAATTCTTAGAGTCATACTCCAAGATTGTAACTTGAGTGACATATCTTAAAGAAAGTTTTATAAAAATTGTCAAATGTAAGAGTAAAATGTGTTCTACTCTTGTACATTTGAAATTGGTAAGTTGTGATGTTTTGATAAAACAAAGACGAACTAAGGCCAATTGTGTGAAGTGTTTGTCTTGATAAGAATTTGCACTATCTCTTGAATATTTAGCAAGAGAGTCTTATATGTCAAGAGGATAGTGGGAGTCTAAAACATGTTGAAAGAGTCTAATCAAGAATAAAAACCTATAGTTTATTAGTAGCACACGACGTGAGGTTTATAACCTATCGTGTTGACATATTCCTATTTATGTGCCCATTCCAGTTAAAGTTGGCTATGCATCTGAGTTCTACATGATCTCATTTGTTCGCATAACAACTTGGAAGTAATGGCAGGCCCTTGTGCTGCCAGGTGGCAAGAAGTTAAGACTGCACAAGTTCAATCCTTTGAGTTTGGATTTGTCACTAACCTTATCTTGTGATTATGGTTTTGACAAATTCACATGCATAGGAACACATACACCGTAAAAACTAAGTGTCATAAGGTTGCTGTCTGATTCATGAAAATGATGGTGAGGAAACGCTTTCACTAAGTGGTTTTAAGTAGATAGCAATTGTGATATTTTCATTCTCAAAGTCGTTAGTAGAGTGTGTGTGGTTAACCGGCACACTAACATGGACTTGTGAGAAATGGCAAAGGTCTAAACAATTGAGACTATGATTACGACATCCTTTTTCATACTTATGAAATTGTTTAGACACACATGTATGCTATCTAAGTAAAGGTGTATGATTTTGATAAAGTTTTATCAAAGCATCTCGTATCAGAAATATGAACTTTGGTAAGAAAGTCAATAAAGTATTGACTTCTAGAAGTCCAGCTGATTTCTGATAACATGTCAAAGCTAGTGGGAGCATAAGTGTTATGCTAATAATCATCATGTTAGTCAGAGCATGATAATTATAATAAGTGTTGCAAGTTAGCAATGTTAATTATAGAAATCAAAGGTTTCAATTGGGTAAAGTTGTTTTTCAATAATTAAGAGAGAGGAAATTATACTTAATTTCAAATCTAAAAGCTTAGATTGTGAGATTTTAATCAAATTTAGTTAAGTATATATATGAATGTTATGTTGGAATGGTTCAACATAAGGAAATTCTATATATGGGGACATTATTTGTGTTCTAAATTTCGATTGTGATTATGGAATCCGTTTTTCATAATCTGAATTATGAGAACTTGGAAAATAGAAATAGAAATATTATAGCAAAAGATTGGTCTAGTATCATGTATTTATGTAAGACATCATGAATCGTGTCCCATATGCTTCGAATATAGGATCGATTGCTTGTGCTATAATATTCATCTGTTCTAAATTTTTCCAAATGCCTAGAGCATTAAGAGGGAAAAAGTACTAGAACTGGATATGACTAAAGTGCTTAAGCAATTGTCAAGGAAAATGTAAGGTTTACCAAAGATTGGTTGCTCGGGGACAGTTGGAAGTATGGTGTAAATTTTTTGGAGAGGACCATATTGACATATTCTGAAAAGAGGAAACTCTTGTTCAGAAGTGATAGTCAAAATGGGAATGTGGAAATGTTCCCATAGGTGGAAGTTATTCATTAGATCTGTGTAAGATTAGGAAACTTAATGCAAGAAAGATGTTCAAAGCATTGTACGTTGAATTTGAGACTTCGTTTCCATGGAATGATCTACATTGGAATACTCTGTAATGACTGTTGACAAGTCTTTGTGACTTTGTGCATAATCGTTACAAAAGGATCAGTGCATATAAGTTTAAAATCTAACAGATTTCAGTAAATGGCAGGAATTTGGAATTCTTGCATTTGTAGTAAGGATTTGGGACTGTGAAATGAGAATCATTGGAATTATGTTCAATCAATCCATTTCACAAAGTAAAGATCATAGACAAACTTAGTGTCCATACTTGGTGTATGGCATAACTAATGTTTAGACAAACATAGTGTGCATACTTGGTGTATGGCATGACTATTGTTTCGAAAACATAGTATACATGCTTGGAGCATAGGACAACTATTGTTTTAATTCAAGTATTAAGTTGATAAATTTGAAACATTATAGAATTAATAATGTGTAATCAATATAGTGATAAATAAAAGGTGTTCTATTTATATTCATAAGTTCTGAGACCATATTGGATTCGACTATTCTTGTGTTTCACTTTGCATGTTTTGACTTCCAGAACAACTAGGTCATTCTTCCTGGATGACTAAGTTATTCAAACCATCCACAGTCGATAATACGTTGGAAGTATGTATTGAGGCAAGATTGTCATGAATTGGGTTTGTAGATGTCTAAGGTGTTGGACATAGCAAGAGTTGCTACAATATTCATGAGTGCTCCTGGAATGAGATTTGAGTATTGGATTAAACCCACGCTTATTTGACTCACTTCATGGATTTTATCACGAGTGATCATGAGACGATAATATCTTATATTCTTCAAACATAGAGATATGAGTTGTTGACTATGAGTTGGTTATACACTGATTGTACGAAAACGCATTAGTAACTCGATGTTATAAAACGTGCATTTATGTATGATTCGACATGTAGTAGAACAAGCATATGAGTCAAAGTTTATCCATTCCTTTTACCCTTAAAGGGATAAAAGCGATATTTGTGGGCCCCTCGATGATTTAGTGATGACGCCCCGAAGTGCTTGACCAAGCATGGACTGATTTGATTTGTTCAATTAGTCGGTCGTCATAAATCGGAAATCAGGAAACAACAGATGGATAGAGAGAATGATTATAATCCATGTCTCAGTCCATATGATATCCAGAATGGGAGAATATGTGATCCCTTATCTAATGGACGCATAATTGATTTGTTCAGAGTTCGACAACGGCTTTTAAGAGCTACGATTGCTAGTCGGGTTTTGGAGTCATACACAATAATAGTTTTAGACATATCCAAGTGGGAGACTGTTGGATTAGTGTCTAAGCCCATAACTATAATTGGTATGTACTTGATCCAATGTGGCATGGTCCATTTGGGTTGCATGGCATCGGAACAATTTTGATAGACTTTTGTGAGAAATGGATATTTATGATTTGTTAATATATTATAAGTTCTAATATATTAATATAAAATCATATTATTTAACTAGAATTGATAAAGAATTAATTTTCTGATCAAAAGGAGACTAATTAAATATATGGGGATTGATTGTGTAAATCATTCATTCTTATATATGTGGGCTTATGATCCATGGTTCTTCATGTTGGGCTAAACCCATGGAGTAACCCATGGATACTCCATGGAGGTTTTAACCCATGGAACATGAAGAATATGGAAAGACATGAGTTACATGGTGTAACCCTAATAGCCACAATATATAAGGACCCAATGGCTCGATAAATTGGCACAAAGGTGTGTACACATGAGGGCTAGCCGATTTGAGCATAAGAACTTCTCTTTCAAGTTATTCCAAGTTATTGGTGGTGTTGTGTGAACCATTTGAGGTGTCACACTTGAGGCACTAGGCTCTTAAGCTCCATGAAATCAAGCTACAACATCAAAAGGTATGTCATTCTACTAGATTCTTGTAGTAGAGTTGATGCATATTATGCTAGTTAGGATGAAACCTTGAAATATCAAATATTTGCATGTATAATAGAGAAAACATAGATCCAAGGTTTATAGGGTTGCATGTACACCATAGGAGTGTTAGAATGCTCAAACCCCATGAAATTTGTCGTTCACTTCAGCAACAGGTAGTCATGTGCTAGTCGCTCTTTTTCCACAAGTGGAACATACTATGTATTGAATATCTCCAGAAACTGCTCCCAAGTGATTGCGGCTCGCTCTACCTACGAATAGCCCTGGGTCACAAACTCTCATCAATCCTTCGCACGCCATTGAAGAGGATTCAACACAAATTTCACCTTCTGGTCCTTGGGACAAGAACACATGTAGAAAAATTCCTCCACGTCAAATATCTATCTCAGAACAATAACTAGGTCCTTGTCACCTACGAACTTCAAAGGCTTCGTATTATCAAACCCCGATTAGCAATCGTAGCTCTCAAAAGCTTCTGTCAAACTCTAACCTTGCCGATGAACTCTGACCTTTGTCAATGACTTGTCCATTAGTTAAGGGATCATATATTCCTCCATTCTAGATATCATATGGACTGAGACATGGATTATAAATCATTCTCTCTGTCCATTTGTTGTTTCCCGATTTCCGATTCATGACGACTAACTGATTGAACAGATCAAATCAGTCCTGCCTTGGCCAAGCACTCACATGTGTCATCATTAAATCATCGAGGGGCCCACATATATCGCTTTTATCCCGAAGGTAAATGTGACAACCCGAAATTTTCATTTCTATAATCTCTACAGTCAAATACTTCAAATAATAGTCAAATACATTTCAGTACATTTTTGGCCGGATTTAAGTCCGATTGGGCGTTTTATTTTATTTTCGTCAAACCATTAAATAAAAAGGGAATATTGTTATGAGTTAGGTGTAACCGTTTAACATTTTAACACCTTAACAAGGTGTTTACGGCCAAACTTGGGGAGTTTGGGCCGTAAAATACCTCTTGACCATGAACTCATGCTTAAAGCATGAGTTTACCCTTATTTCCACTATTCCTCACTTTACACCTTCAAGTTCAAGAAAACCCACCAACTTTTCTCTCAACTATCATAAGATCATTTCTTCAAATCCTCCAAAATATAAGTGTTTCCTTCCAAGATTCGTTCATACAACACTTAATCTAGTGTTTATACATCATTTCATCCATAGATTCTTGATTTTTACTTAGATTTTCAAGTGTTCTTCAAAACACCAAGAACACCAAGAACACACACTAGTGTTCTTGGCCCTTAAACACCCTCACAAGCTTCCTATAAGTAAGTACACTCTTCCTAACTAGTTACTTGCTTAGTGTGCTTGTTAATCCATGGAAAAACATGAAGAACACCCAAGAACACTTGGGTTTACGGTCAAGGGAGATCCTTGAACCGTAAACACCACCAAGTGTTGTTTAGATGCCCCTAACACCTTCTATACCTTGGATAAAAGGCTAGAACCTTGCATGCATGAACTAGAAACACCAAAACATGAAATGGTTGGAGTAACCATGAGTTTACGGCCATAAACTCATGGGTTTACGACCGTAAACCCAAGTATTTACGACCGTAAACTCCAATGGTGAGTCCTTTTGTGCCCTAACCACTTCCTAAGCCTTTGATTCAAACTTAGAACCCTTCCTTGTGAGATATAAGACCTTAAAACACACAAATGCACCATTTCCATGAGTTTACGGCCGTAAACTCATGGGGGAAATGGTCCAGAAACCGTAAACACATGTGGGGTTACCATTTGAGGAGTAAACTCCAATGTGAGGCCATACTCTCCTTAGATGCAACCCTTTAGCACTCCTAACACTTAAAACAAAGTGTTTCCATGCATTAGAGTGTCTTCACTTGATTAATTAGTTATTAAATGACTAATTAGATACATTTATATATCACTACGTGTTATATACAATTCGTGTGTGTGTTCAAGTCCTCACTTGACACCTAGCATCCTACCCGACATTTCCATCAAATCCACTCACTGCAGCTGAGTTCATACCCCTAAATCAACCTTTTAAATGATTTTAAATGCTTTTATGGGGGGAACACAAGTTGATCTGTTATAGTTATTGTATCAATCACATGTGATTAATAACTAAAACGGACTACAAGAATTGCTATTGCTTTCAAATTACCATCAAACTTTGGATTTTCAAGTGTTTCAAACCTTTTTTCAAACTCTTTAAATGCCTAAACTGCTTTCAAACTCTTTTAAACTTGCTTTATTTTCAAACCCATATCAATACTAATATATTTATATAAGTAAGACTTGAAGGACTTAGGACTGATAGCTCACCTTATTTCCTGTTCATTGTTTGGTTGTGGACTTAGGGTATTCTGTTATTTGTCCGACTGTCGTTGAATTCTTAGTTATATATCATATATATTTGTGTCGGATATAAAATTCTTCACTTCAGTTTAGTACCTTTGTGTAACAAAGGCATGCAACCAACATTACTATTTCACTATAATAGGTATAGTTAAGGATTACTACTCATTACTACTATTACAATGACACCTACCAGAGTCAGTACAGTTATGAGTCAATACATGCTAAATACTATACAAAGAGAATACTATATCCTATACAAGGGAACACTCTATACATTCTACCAGAAAATACATTATACAATATACAAGAGAATATACTAAAACAGAATGTGACATACTACTTCTCGATACGACACTTCATTGTGCTATCACCATGTAACCAGAGTCTCCTGGAGGGAGAGCGGGCATTATGTGTATAGATCTATACGGGACAGACACTCCCACATCCCGACTGCTAGCTACAGTCCGAGCCGACTAGGCCCAGGGGTGACCAAATGTCACCATACTACGTGTGACCTAGAGGGTCATCAGTTATTCGATCGTCAATCAGCATGGTTACATACGAGTTCACGTTCATACCATTAATTAACACTTTAAGAATTAAAGCAAAAACAGACTCCCCGAGGTGTATCGTACATTTAATACTACCTGGAGTCTGCATTTTCATTACATTCAGCCGGCAGTGGCACTGCTGGGTGTAAAACATTATTTTCCCAAGTACTTTACATGAATGAAGTCTAAAACTATATTTTCATACTGATAGTTTCACTGGGAAAACTTTTACATTTTCAAAGGATCAAACATGCAAACAACCAGGTCTTGGTAGAAGACTACTTCTACTGGAAAATATATGATTTTCTAGGGAGTGTACTATTTTCAAACATTGATGTCAGCTATTATACTACATTGTTGTAAACATTTTTATACAAGCAATGACACTAAATACTTATGAACTCACCAGCTTTATGCTGATAAACTCTTTCAAAATAACTTGTATTCTCAGGTCATCAGTAGACAGGTACATATCCAGCTTTTGAGAAGATGGAGCACATACAAGACCCATCTTTTATTTTGATTATACTTCTGGTGTCTTACAAACTATATAGAACACGCTTGTATTACAATTATTATATTAATGCAATGGATGTTATTGCTTGTCTTTACTATTATGCATTGTTATGATATTGTACATGACGTCCTCCACCCCAGAACGTTTCCCGCGTTCTCGGTTTTGGGGGGTGGCAGATTGGTGTGACAACCCGAAATTTTCATTCATACAAATTCTACAGTCCAACACTTCAATTAAAAGTTAAATACTTTTCTGCTAAATTTTAGCCGGTTTAAAGTCCGTTTGAGTATTTATATTAATTGTTCATGAAACGAACGGATAAAAGGAAGTGATTTCTAGAATATCAGGATAGCAATGGAACAATCAACACCTTGGATTGGTGTTCACGGCCAAACAAAGAGGGTTTGGGTCGTGAACTCTCTTTAGGCCACAAACTCATGCCTTAGGCATGAGTTTACTCTCCATTCTTTCACTTCCTAACTTCCAGACTCAAGAACACTTACCTTTCTCTCTCAAATGTCATCCCGTTCTTCACCCGATCTTCCGAAAAATAAGTGTTTCTCGACTTGATTTGTTGTTATAACCTATCACCTAGTGTTTATACATCATTTCATCCATTCATTGTTGATTTTCAATTAGATCTTCAAAACACCAAGAACACCAAGAACACACACTAGTGTTCTTGGACCTTAAACACCCAAACGAGCTTCTATCTTGTAAGTACACTTGCCCTAGCTTCTTGTGTGCTTAATATGAACTTGATAACACTTGAAAATCATCAAGAATCATAAGAACAAATGAGTTTACGGCCAAGGATGTTCTTGGGCCGTAAACCCTTCTTAAGGTGGCTAAATGAACCCTAGTCCTTTCCTAAGCCTTGGATGCCAACCTTGATCCTTCCTAGAAGTGTTTAACACCTTAAAAAACAATCAAAATAAGTCCCCATAAGAGTTTACGTCCGTAAACACCTAAGGAAGTTGTCCTTAGGCCGTAAACTCTACTAGGTAGTGTTATTGTGCCCCTAATGCTTTCCTAAGGCTTGGACTTGATCATTGGATGTTCAATCTTGACTTATAAGACCTTAAATCACCAAATGGCACTTAGTACCATGAGTTTACGGCCGTAAACTCATGGGGGTAATGACCTTAGGCCGTAAACTCCATAAGGAGTGGTCCTAGAGCCATAAACTCCAATACCATGCCATGCAACCTTTAAATGCAACCCTTTGGTACCTATAACACTTGAATCAAAGTGTTTTCATGTCCTAGGGTGTCTTAACTTGGTTAATTAGTTGTTAAATGACTAGTTGGATACATATATGTGTTATTATATGTTAACTAGGATCATTGTGTGTGTACAAGTCTTCACTTCACACCTAACATCCTACATCATCCGTTCATCCAAACCACTCACTACAGGTGAGTGCATACCCCTTAATCAATCCTTTTAAATGATTTTAAATGCTTTCATAGGGGGGAATACAAGTAGAAAACAGGAAGTTATAGAATCAATCACATGTGATTTATAAGTATGTTTTCAACCAACTGATTTTCACATGCTTCAAAATGTGTTAATTACAATGGCTTTCAGTTATTTCATTCTTTGTTATCAAATGAATTACTTTTGAAATGTTTTATAAAATGACATCAAGTCATCAGTATTTATTGTTCAAAACTCTAAAATGTTTTACAAAACCTCTCAACTTATTGTTAAAAACCATATCTATACACTTATGTTTCATGTATATATGTATTGATATGAGACCTTTCATTCTTCATTCGGTTCCAACACTCTTGGGTAGCAAGGGTGTATAAACCTACTTGGACACTCAATTTATATTCCAGTAAACTATTATAGGTATAGTTTAGGGGATACAAAACATTATTCCTATTACAGGGAATTACACCAGAGTCAGTTCATTCATGAGTCTATACTAATACATCATACACAATATGAAGAGATACTATTACATGGATACTTTTACATAGATACTTTTACGTAGATACTTTTACATGGATACTGTTACATAGATACTATATGATGAGATACTATTACATCTTATATATATAGATACTATTATATATGTACATGACTAACCATTCTACACCCAACTGTTAGCTACAGAGGGAAAATGCACATCGCCGGATGTCTACGGTTAATACTATTCGGCATTTACTATGTCGTGTTTATCCTAGTACCAAAGGATAATACTTAAATGATTATATAATTTCCCTTTTACTTTTATTTTGTGACACATTCCCATAAACGATGAGGTAGACTATATATTTATAATAATAGTCGCACATGGGAAAAACTTCATTTATACAGAAATGCAAACTTCAAAGCATTCGGGTTTTGGTAGAAGACTACCTTTTATACTAGTAGGAAATATGGGATTTTCTAGGGTTTTCACACTTATACTAAATGTTTCATTGAACATTCACTAGTCTTTCATAACAGCTTTTCAGAGTAATGACACTAAAATACTTATGAATTCACCAGCTTTATGCTGATCTACTCTTTCAAAATAACTTGTATTTTCAGGTCACCAGTAGACAGGTACGATGACCAGGTTTCGAGAAGACGGAGCACAGACAAGACTCGTCTTTTATTTTGATTACATATTTTGGTGTCTTATTACTATGATAGAACACTCATGTATTAAAACTTTACTTTTAATGCAATGGATGATGTTGTTGCTTGTTTACTACTTTGCACTGTTATGATACTTCACATGACGTCCTCCACCCCTGAACGTTTTCGCCGTTCTTGGTTTTGGGGTGTGACAGATTGGTATCAGAGCTTTGTTTATAGTAAATTAAGTATATCAACCCATAAAAGATATACGGTCTATAAATACATTGGGATTAGGATACTCTAACCAAGAGTTTATACTTTTAAATAATAAAATAGTTAACTAAGTATGCATGCCTGCATTCATACTAAAATCAGTGTCACAATGACAAGAACAAAAGTATTACGATTGTTGAATATCACAAGTAAGCTCAGGGGTGTATGGTCAGTCCTGGGAGTGAGATAGCCTGATCAACTATGCTGGTCCGAGGAGTGATTAGCACATGCCCAAGAATGGTTGTGACGTGTCAACAAGTCTAAAAACTTACCAACACTACCACAATGAAATACCATAGGGGTATTTGGTGTTATTATAATTACTTATATGAGAATTAAAGGTCTTTATTAGTATGCCAATAATTGTTTAGTGGATACACTATGATTATATGTATCTAGGATGTCATAGACTTAGAATCTGTGAATCTTTGCTTTATGTCCTGTCCTTGTTTGGTTGGGGGCTTAGAGTTAGGGTCACTTATTCGAAGGTCTATCATGTCCTGGATACATATAACTAGTATGCACTAAATAAGTATTGGAGTAACTGATAAAGATCATCTTATAATTATCTAATTAGTACGTCTGTTTAGTTATTTCTTATATCACGTTTCTCGCGTAGATATCATGGCTGCATTCCATCCCCACGGCGACCCGTACTACCCTAACCACGGCAATGCTGGATGGCTCAGAGAGGAGCCAGAGAATAAGCACCCAATTCCTTTGGATGATCACGAAGCTGAACGCTTTTCTGATAGTTCAGACTCAGAACCAGAAGTCAACAACCTACCCCCAGCTGCTCAAAACCCAAACCTGAACCCTCCCCCAACATTTAAAGGACCCACACCCCTGTGGGCCACAAACTTGAATAGATGGAGTCAGGAACAGGGTCAACCCTTTCCCTACAATGGAGACAGAAGCTTCTACAACCTCACTGAGGGAGGTTCAGCTGACAGGGTCCGGCCAATCATGGTTCGTAGGATTTCCCGGAACACCGAACAGGGTCGAGCCGCTATCGACCGAGTCGTGGAAATTGGCGCCAACTCTGGCGTAAACACAGTCCGCATTCGCCAACTAGAGTCTGCTCATGAAAGGACTCTGGTCCGCAATGCAGCTCTGCAGACAGAAATTGCTGGAACCCAAGCTGAAGTTAGAGAACTTCGAGCTCAGCAAGTAAGATCTGACAGGCGTGTGAGGGACATAGAACGCCTTCTGTCGGAATCAAGAACTCACTCTAGTAGTTCTCGTCGCCGATAAAATCTCATCGAGTTCTCTTTTGGATATAACCTAGTTATGTAAAACTCTGGTCTAATTCCCTAACTGTGTAAATCTTAGGCCTGTTAGGTCTTGGTTAGGTCGTAGTCCTGTCAAAGTTTTCCCATCTTGGTTGATGTAAGGCCTCCCTCTGTGGGCCATTTTTCCCGAACTTGTTATATCTGTAATCCCAATATTATTGACAGGTACCTAATCTCATGGGAATTATTATCGAAATGCTATCATCTGTGGTTGAGCTATGGCGATTTAGTTCATAAGACACGTTCATTTTCTATACTATTGAATTCTTATCATTGCCTTTATCTTTTCAACTTATAGTTGAAAAATGCCACCTCGCAGAAATCCAAGGCATAACAATAATAACGAAACACCGATACCACCACCACCTCCACCACCTCCTCAGTTCGATGCTGCTATGTTCCAAGCAGCTGTCACAGCGGCTGTAGCGGCTGCCATGTCACACATCAATACTCATGTCCCTAGTGGATCGGGAACAGGTGCACCTCCTTCCAACCATGGCGAGAGCCATGGGCATCCCCGGGAATGCACCTACAAGGATTTTACGAATGCGAAACCCAGGAATTTCAATGGAACTGGAGGGGTTATGATCTTAAGACAGTGGATAGAAAAGACAGAAGCAGTCTTTGAAATCTGCGCCTGCCCAGAGAACAATAAGGTCAAGTTTGTTACTTATACCTTTTCTAACAGGGCTTTAACTTGGTGGAATGGCGACGTTAAGTCTCTGACTCTAATAGTGGCAAATTCGATAAGTTGGGAAAACTTAAAGGCCATGCTAATGAGAGAGTATTGTCCACGAGGGGAAATTCAAAAACTCGAACAGGAACTCTGGGGTCTTGAAATGGTTGGTTCTGACATATCAACTTATACTAATAGATTCTGTGATCTGGCAATTCTTTGCCCTGATATGGTTGCTCTTGAGAGCAAGAAAATAGAGAGATATATTTTGGGGACTGTCGCCCCAGATCCAGTCAAGTGTGTTAGCATCCAGGCCTGTTACTTTTGACAGCGCCAAAGAGCTGGCACAATCTCTTATAGATCACGGAAACCACCAGAACCCAACAATTCCTACACCCGAGCCACAAAAAGGAAACAACAACAACAAGAAAAAGGGGTGGAACAAGAGGAAAAGCGGGGCTTCGCAAGAATCCTCGAAGAAACAACAGTTAGTTACAGTAAATGCTGATGTTGTACCTACTGCTGTTCCTACTAACCCCTACCCAACGAAGCCTTATGCCGGTAATCTTCCGAGTTGCAACAAATGCACCTTCCATCACAACAGACCTTGCCGGGAAATGCAGTGCACTAACTGCAACAGAAGGGGGCATAATGCCCGTTTCTGCAAGACTCCAGCAAGGCCGACCGCTCAAGTTCCTAACGCCGGTGTGGGACAAGCTTGCTACGGTTGTGGAGAAGTGGGCCACTACAAGAGGAACTGTCCTAAGGCATGGATAGCTGGCGGAGTAGGAAGAGTTCTGGCCATAGGCCACGAGGAAGCCGTAGCTGATCCTACAATAGTTACTGGTACGTTTCTCCTCGATAACTCATATTCTTGCATACTTTTCGACAGTGGAGCGGAGAAAAGTTTCGTAAGCCAGAAATTTGCACACCTGCTTAAACAAAAACCACATGCACTAGATAAATCATTCAATGTAGAAATGGAAAACGGGAAAACGGAAAGTACTAACTGCATATACGTAGGTTGTACTCTAAATTTAGATGGCCATACTTTCAAGATAGACCTCATGCCGGTCCCAATTAAAAGTTTCGACGTCATTATCGACATGGATTGGTTGAGTCTTCTTCGCGCCGACATCTTGTGCTTTGAAAAAGCAGTTCGTCTTAACCTCCCTAACAACGAAACTCTAGTTATCTACGGCGACAAATCTAGTACGAACCTTCGAATCATTTCGTCTATCCAAGCTCATAAGTGCTTGCAAAAGGAGTATCATGCATTCCTCGCACACATAGTCGATATGAGTCAAGAAGTGAAAGATATTCAGAACATCCCAGAGGTACGCGACTTTCCGGACATCTTTCCTGAAGAACTACCAGGATTACCACCACAACGCCAAGTCGAGTTCAGAATCGACTTAGTGCCAGGGGCTACGCCAGTAGCCAAATCACCATATCGTCTGGCACCAGCGGAGATGCAGGAACTTTCCAGTTAGCTTAACGAACTTCTCAAGAAGGGATTCATTAGACCAAGCTTCTCACCATGGGGAGCACCGGTCTTGTTCGTCAAGAAGAAAGACGGATCGTTTCGTATGTGCATCGACTACATGGAACTCAACAAGCTTACCATTAAAAATCGTTATCCCTTGCCCTGCATTGACGATTTATTTGACCAACTTCAAGGAGCCAACTACTTCTCGAAGATAGATCTACGATCCGGGTACAACCAACTACGAGTGTTAGAGGAGGATGTTCCCAAGACAGCCTTCCGAACTCGTTATGGACACTATGAGTTTGTAGTGATGCCGTTCGGATTAACAAACGCGCCCGCAATATTCATGGATTTAATCAATAGGGTGTGTCGTCCTTACTTGGATCAGTTTGGCATCGTCTTCATCGATGACATACTCATCTACTCTCGAAGTAAGGAGGAACATAGTCAACACCTCCGAAGAGTCTTATAAACATTACGATCGGAGAAGCTCTATGCGAAGTTCTCTAAGTGCGAATTTTGGATTCGAAGAGTCGAATTCTTGGGCCACGTAGTTAATGAAGAGGGAATACACATGGACCCTTCCAAAATCAAGGCCATTGAAAATTGGTCAGCACCGAAGACGCCTACAGAAATTCGTCAATTTCTAGGCCTCGCTGGCTACTATCGTAGGTTCATTCAGAACTTCTCCCGCATAGCGAAACCTCTTACAACACTGACCCAGAAAGTCGTGGCCTTTGACTGGGAAGAAAAGCAGGAGAGTGCGTTCCAAACACTCAAGCGAGCCTTGTGCACCGCACCAATACTATTCCTCCCCGAAGGGATAGAAGACTTCGTAATCATAGTCTCAATTATTTAGACCTTTTCCATTTCTCATAAGTCCATGTTAGTGTGCCGGTTAACCACGCACGCTCCACTAACGACTTTGAAACTGCAAATATCACAATTGCTATCTACTTAAAATCTACTTAGTGAAAGAATTTCCTCACCATCATTTCCATGAATCGGAGAGAAACCTTATGACACTTAGATTTTATGTTGTATGTGTTCTTATCCATGTGAATTTCTCAAACCATAATCACAAGACTAGGTTAGTGACAAATCCTAACTCATATGGATTGAACTTGTGCAATCTTAACCTCTTGCCTCCTGGCAGCACAAGGGTCTGCCATTGCTTCCAAGTAGTTATACAAACAATTGAGAACATGTAGAACTCAAATATATATAGCCAACTTAACTGGAATGGGCACAGAAATGTCAACACGATAGGTTATAAACCTCTAGTTGTGTGCTAGTGATGGCATACATGTTTTATTCTTGATTACTTCTTGAAACCCTTCTAGGATCTTTTAGACTCCCACTGTCTCCTTAACCTATAAGACTTTCTTGCCAAATATTCAAGAGATAGTGTGGATTCTAATCAAGACAAACACTTAACACAATTGGCCTAAGTTGGTCTCTGTTTTATCCAAAACATCACAACTTACCAAATTCAAATGTACAAGAGTATAAAACCTTTTACTCTTACATTTAACTAGTGTTAATAAACCTTTTTTAAGATGTGTCACTCAAGTTACATTTTTGGTGGGCTTGATCAGTGCACAAGAATGTGTACTCGATCCCTTAGTCCTTTACTTGACTCACACATCCATGTGAACAAGTAATTAGTCTTAATTTTCCAATGCTTGAAAGTTCTCATTCATCATACCATACAACTTGCATGATTCCAAGTTTCGGTCCAATTGAAACTTGGGTGATGAGAAACTTTCTTTATTTGGTAAATTTAGACACTACCACAAATGAAAGAATCAAAACCATTTTCCTATATTACTAGCAATGGAATCATATAAACAACAATTTTTTTCACAAATGCCATTGTAAGGATACTTAAAATAAATAAAATCAAAAATTTCCTTTTATTTTAAAAACTTTGCGGAAATACTTATCCTTACAACCCATATGAAAACCTTGTTGTTATATATTCCTAAGCAATGTGTCATAACTCCTAAGTAACAGCTTCAAAATTCTGATGCGATCGAAGTCCATCTTCGCGATCAGAAGCAGCATATACTTCCTTTAAGCTTTCTCTCTTTTCATTGATTCTTATAACATCACCATGTGAGTCAGTCACATTATGTAATAAGAATCTCCAAATAGGAGCTTAACAGAGTTAGACAATGGACTTTACCTGAAGTAGAGTCAAACATATTGACTTTAACATCCTTAGGTAAATTTGGCAGTTTTGCAAACAGTGCCCCTTCCTTTGGCAATTTTAACAAATGGACCCTTTGGTAATGGTACATGGGACTATCACAGACTTAGCTTTTCTCTTTACCATTTGGTCAACCGAGTTGACTATGGCCGATCCCTTCCATTGGGAAGAGAATGCTTTTTCTGGATTTCCATTGTCATCATTGTCAATGTCCATAAAGTTTTGGGAAGTCGATCTTCTAATCAAATTTGCTTTACTAGCCTTCCAAATCATAGCTGATTCAGCAGTACCAAGCAAATAGATGAGATCATTAAGGGTCTTGTCATAGTCTGTTTCATAGGAGTCCCAAAGGAACTCACTATGTGAGTTAGAAAGTGATTGAACCACCAACTTTCTCAAGACTTTGACACCCAACTCTCCCGGCTTGTCAATATGTGACTTCATCTCCAAGATGTGATCACACCTAGACCTTGCCTTGCCAATAGGGCTTGAGTGACCTTGAACTTTTGGGTTAGGGAGAATAATTGGAGGAGGTGGAGGAAGTGAAGTTCCAAGAGATTTGGGAAGATCATAGATGTCTGAACTAGACATCTTTTGGGAGATATTCAAGTTTAGTTGATTTAAAGTCCTTAATATAACACTTAATATGAAATATTAAGGCTAGGACCCAACAACCTATTTATAACTGGAAGAGGGATGTCGTAATCCAAGTTATAAAATAGTTGAAGGTAGGTAAATGACGATTTACCAATTTCCATCATGAAAAACGAAATATAATTAAGTTTTAATTGGATTTGAAACTCCTAGATCTTTTGAGATACATTGAACTTTCAATGGCATGTTTGAATCTCGAGTGTGCCCTCTCAAGTTTGTGACTGGGATGCCGAGGATCACAAACAAGGTGTGAATAACCATGCAAATTGACTTGGTACCCTTAATTTTATCACCTAATCGATGTGTCGGTTAACCACACACGCTCCACCGATCTAAGATAAAACTTAAGTCACCCTTTGCCACACATTGTCAGTCCCATGTTAGTGTGCCGGTTAACCACATACACTCCACTAACGACTTAACAAAGGTGCAAAGTGTAATTTCGTGGGTTAGCACCATCTCACATTTTCCAAAGTAACTAAGATTGAGAATTTATAAGTGTTTAGTTACTTAGTATTTATCATTATACTTTTAATGAAGGGAGAATTATAGTCCTTGTCCTACCCATTCGACTAACGACCCTCCACCAGTCAAGGAAGTGGTGGGTGAGAGTGGACACCCATTAAGTTGCCATTTTATAGGCAACAACCTTATACCCCCTTATAGACCGTCTTCGTGAATGAGGCCTACTAATGGTAAGACGACTTGCTCTTGTACATATATATAAATATTATTAACTCATAATATTATAAAGTATAAGGGTTGAATTTTATCTTTTAAAATTCTAAGGGCTTAACTTGGAATTAAAGTATTCATTAGAGAAAACTTTTCAAATTCCAAAACTTGAGGGCAAGTTTTGAAACTATTCAAAACTCTTGGATTTTCATAACTTATGAGTTTTGAGTAAAGCTTTAAAACTTTTAATGAAGAGACTCTTGGACATCCATAACTTGAGGACAAGTTATGGAGCCATAAAAACTATTTATAAGAAAAGACTCTTGGACATCCATAACCTAAGGCGTATTTATGAGTTTTTAAGATTCATAAATGTGACTTTTCATATAACTTGAGGACAAGTTACAAAAAAACACATTTTATGAACAACTTTTAGATTAATTAGTATTGAAAACAACTAAAACACAATTTTTTTTCCATTAATCTAAACTAACTCATAAATCAAGGAAACATAGAACTTTTGGTAATCTATAACTTATGGAGTTAAATGTTTGTTTTATGATGAAACTTTTCATGTTCCATAACTTAAGAATAAGTTATGGAATTCTTTAAAACATTAACACCAAATTTTGTAACTCCATAAAAACTTTGAATCAATTTTTTTATAAAACCTTTTCATATCCATAACTTATGGAGGTTTCAAAACACATAAGATCACAACTTTAAGAAAAAACTTTTTGAGCTCCAAAATTTTATGACAAAATTTGTAACTCTTTAAAACATTTAGATCAAACTTTTAAAACTAATAAAATAATCATATCATTTTATCTTTTACTAAATTTGACCTAATTCAACTCATATACAAATGATTTAACTTTTACAAGTAATTAGATTTTCACAAAACAAGTAATTATCTTAAAATTTGACAAACTTCATGTTTTTTTTTTCTTTTTTTTTCTCTTTTATTTCAACTTTGAAAATCAAACATTTGCATGAATATAACAAAAAACAACCCATGGCTCTGATACCACTGTTGGGTTTTAGTATACTACAACATCCTATGGTGCATATACAACCCTAAATACCTTGGATCTATGTTTTCTCTATTATAAATGCAAATATGAAATTTCCAAGATATTACCATATACTAGCATACAAATATCATATACTTGGGTAATAAAATAGATAGAACACATACCTTTTTTTTTATGTAACTTGTCTTCATGAAGCTTGAGTGCCTAGTGCCCCAAGTGTGACACCTCAAATGGTTCACACAACACCATGAACACTTGGAATAACCTTGAGAATAAGGATACATTGGTTCTCTCTAGTGAAATCGGCCTTGCCCATTTGTGTACACACACTAGTTCCAATTTCACCAACCAAGGACATCTTTATATAGTGTGGAGATTAGGGTTAAACCCTAATACCCATCACCTTTCATTTCATATGATCCATGGGTTAAACACTCCATGGACTATCCATGAAAGCGTAGCCCAACCTAAATGAACTTGACCCATCACACACATATATCTTAGAGTCCATATTTAATTAGTTCCTTTTGATAACTTAATTAATTATAAATTAATTCTTGATCAATACTAATTAAATAATATGATTATATATTAATATATTAGAACTTATAATATATTAATATAAATCACTAGTATCCTTTTTCCTCATCTTGTCTATCCAATTGTCTCGATTCCATGCAACCAAAATGGACCATGTCGGGTCGGGTCAAGTCTTACCAATTATAGTTATGGACGTAGACATTAATCCAATAACTCTAACCTACCCTATCAGTGCCACCAGCAGCTGATCCTAAACCTCGTATAGCCACCATACTGAAATATACAAGAAAAAAACTCAGACATCAAAACACAATTCTCAACACACCAGTCCTCCACCTATCAGTTCCTCGGTATCCTTGAGATTTCTTTTGACTCTCATACAAATCATGTGCTTGCAGTAGTAGGGGACCATACTACCTTCCACACCTATCACTAGTCGATTTAAAATTCATCCCAACGTCCTAAGTCAGTATACTATACCACCCATAGGTGTACTGGCACCCACTTACTATTGGTTTCCTTGCGTATTCTTGTTATATACAATACATGATCAGATAGATAGTCGAAAAATTGACTCTACCCTAAGCCCACAACCAAACAAGGAATATGAAATAAGGCTAAGTCAATCATTCTAAGACTATATAATCCTAACCGTATACAACTATACGACATACACATAGCACTCGCACAATCAAATAACATATAACATGCACTTCAATAGGCTATCAGGCATCACATAAATTCGGAAATTATATCATACAGTTCCTGAAGGAATCCTTAGCCTATCCACTAGCATGCTTTTCTAATAATTCAAATATACATAAGTTCAAATTCAACACAAATAATAAGTATGTGTATTTTGGTAATCACTTTCCTATTCAGTCTTTGGCTGACTGTACACATCACATATTCTTGTATAACTAAGGTTAAGTCAGAAGTACACGTTCCCGATCCCAATCCAATAATCAAACAAGAACATGAAAAGAGACCAAGCCAATGTCTCTAACCCAAACATTTAATAAATAGTTGAGAAAATTTCTCGAATCCTAGTTTGAGTTTGGATTCACACAAGTGTTTCTCCAAATCGCTCAAACCAGGGCTCTGATACCAACTTGTAACGTCTCATTTTCACAACCAAAAATTTCCATTTTGTTTAAGGTAAAACATCACAGTTATAAATTCCATGTTAAGAAAACCGTTGTCCCGAATTACATTTGTTGAGAATTCATAGTAATATAATAAACGAGGAATCCTCAATGTTTCTTATGAGTGTGTACAGTCACTCCTTCGCCGTCCCACTATCACTGATGGAAGCTGAAAAAAAATATTAACAGTTGGGTAAGCATAAAGCTTAGTGATTTTCTCAAAAAAATCACACAATGCAAAACATGTACACCAAGCATATTGGGTCCACAGTCATCAGACTGGATTACCTCGGGGTTGTTGGCATGCTGCCTTAACCCAACCGCTCCCTGAGTTCGTTGGTTTGTTACCTCAACCCAACCGCTCGTTGCGGGCCTTTATGCCTATGGCTTACAGTCAGGCCACACCTGGAATCTTGTCCTACAACACACATCAGGTTCGCTTGAAGCTGACCTGCCCAAATATGTCAACATATAAACAATCAAGAAATCAAGTAGGCACATAAGTATAATAAACTATCAATCATACAGTTCACTAGCACCTAATAGGCCCCTCACAGTACACTGCTCTGCTAGCAACAAATCTCCAAGAAATGCATAGTCATAAATCACCAGAGGTGAGATAGCCACCCAAACAGATGATCCTACTCTAGAGGCACAACCAAAAAAGGAACAGGAAAAAAAAAGCCTAGATCAAGAGTTCTCAGGCTATCCTACGTGGCTACTGATAACTCCTAGGGCATTCCACTAGCAGATAACCAGCCTATCAGCATACTACTAATCCTACATCCTAACACATAAGGATATATATATATATATATATATATATATGTATCTATTGTGTTATTGTATGCATAAATGTGGGCCAATCAAAATTTAAAATAAAAAAAATAATTAACTAAATAAATAAGGGTAAATAGGTAATTTGATAATTAGTTTTCACATATAATATCCTATAATTATGGTAACCATTGACTTCAGCTACCTACCTACCTAGGTTTTCTCCATCGGTTTTTTAAAACCACCGAAAGTGAACAAGATCGACATCACCATGGTCCCGATTCTTATGATCGACATCATCCGAAGGTTTTAGGAGGAGAAATCGACTGAACAGCAACGACATCATAAGCAAAAAAAGGATGTGGGTTCATCCCTGCGGCGAGTCCAGTGGTGGTTTCAGGTTATCCGATGAGTGCCGCCTGTTCTTCTGATTCAAGCTACTTCAGATATGGTAGAGGGATTTAATTCTTCGAAACCCAAGGTTAGTAATTCTAAGACATCGTTTCTTCCCTCTGTGAATGATACGATCTAAGATAAGGGTATATTGGGCGCTAAACATGTGGTTCCTGATCCAAAATCTGTTACGCCATCTGTGCCTGTGAAGGTAGCGTTCTCTTCTGTTACAGTCTCTGTGCACATAAGGTGCTCGATGAAGTGCCCAAATTGAGAAAACTGTAACTTGAATGCTTGATCGATTCTTTCTCCATTTCGTTTCCCTCCTTCACTCATAACTCTCTATTTCTTTCCTTCCTATAAACTTAATGCCACCTTCCTCCCACCTTCCTTTCTTCAAATTCACAGCAAACGTATTCTAGGAATACTCTCAATATCATATCTGAAATCAACTTCCTTACAACCCCTCCCCTCTCCTCGAAACCCATCAAAACTGAAGGCAGAAATGGAGTTGTTGCCTCCTCTTTTTTAGCCTCCAATCACAGCCACTTAGCACCAATTTTCTACATGTTTTTATCCTAAAAATACCCCTGAACATGTCTCCTGTTGCAGTTGTGTTTGAAGCCACCATAATATCCCCAAAACTCCTCTTATTCATGTTTTATTGCTGAATTTTTGAGACCTAAAACAACTCAATAAAGAGTTGTTTTTCTAGTGGTTTATAGCAGCCTAAAAACCACCTATTTTGCTGTCAAAAACCTCATGTTTGCTGTCAAAAATTCAAGAACACATCAGCCCTATACAAAGCTGTTTTCAAGTGACCAAATGTGATCCAAAAACCACTTGTTTTGTAGTGAAATTTTGAGAACCCAACAACCAAGTATACCTCTGCTTTTTAGTGACCAAAAGAGACCCAAAAACCCCTTATTTTTGCTAATTTTTCGAGAGCAAAAACACCCCAAACAGCAGCTGATTTTCGAACAACCTACAACACCTAAAAAGCTCATTTTCTTGTTACTATTTTCGAGTATCTAACAGCCCAATAAAAAGATATTTTTGAGTAACAATAAACCTAAAAAAGATCCATCTCTTTTACCTTTAAAAACTTGTATTAAATTTCTCTTTTGACAACATACTTTCAGTATAACAAGAACAAACGTAAAGACTTGACAACATACTTTATGTTTTTTTTTTCTGATTTAACACTTCATTTATGTGGACAGTGCAAGATCTTGACAAGGTTGAATTCTGAAAAGGTATCAAGTATGTTGGCTTCTCCAAGTATGTTTATGTAGATGATTCAATGGATGATATTGGTGAGATTCCAATTCTATTGGAATGGAATGACGAATTCCAATTCTGTTGGAATGGAATGACGAATTCCAATTATGTTGGAATCACAAAAGTTGATGCTTGTAGAACGGACCACATTATTCTTTTAGAATGTATTAGTCTGTGTTTGATTTTAATGTTTTCTTCCCCGTTTTGATTGTTTTTTTAGTTTTATTTTTTAACAATAAATGTAATTCTTAACAATTGTTACTCATATTCTAAAAGAAAAAATGTATTTTTTGTTTTTATTCTTCAATTGATTGTTCAAGATTTTGTTAGTCTACAAGAAGTTGTTATTCTTCAACGAGTTTTTAAAGTCATCATCAAGAAATAGGTTAAAGAATATTTTTATTATTTATGGTTCAAGAATATTTTTATTTTTGAATATACTCATAAACATATTCTGTCAAAATGTCTAAATTAAAAAAATTATAGTTCTTAAAATCGGATTTTTAAAATTAATAGAATCTATGATCCCTTAAAAAGTGCAATTTTCCTTTATTAAATCTATATTAATTGACTAAATTACCCTTGTAATTAATTAAGATGATTTTTTCAATTATATTTAATTCAATAATATATATTAATCACTTTCTTAAAATAAGTAAATTTGATTTACCCACATTTATGCATATAATAACATAATAATTACTTTAAACAAAATAACCTAAGCCTATATATATATATATATATATATATATATATATATATATATATATATATGTATATATATATATATATATATATATATATATATATATATATCACATATCACTGCAGCATAGAAATAACCTGTACACAAGGATACATAATCAAATCTAGTAGGTTGGCATTAGTTTGTTCGACCCATAGGCACAGTGAGGAAAACTCACATAAATCGAAGAACCCAGAAACACTACGACACACTCCCCTTTATGTATTGCTTCCTCCCATAAACATTTTAGCACCAAAACATGGTAGAATCTTAATCAAAATCCCAAATCCTTCAAGTTCGATTCAATGTCAAACCAATCAAAATGTCAATGGTCAACTGCTCCTCATGGCCTGACACTCTTGTGGTCACGTCGTGACCAGCTAAAATACAAAATATTTGAGACTCTTCAATCTTCACGACGTGACAAGAGTCATGTCACATTGTGAGAACTGGCTAAAAGACATCTTAACGAATTAAACCCTTAATCCATTAAGCCATTATTCCATCTCCCCCATAAGGCTTCCTAACACCCAATAAGCCATAAAAACTGGTGCTTTAGGTTCTTTCATGTCCAATGCAAGACTTAAGCTCAAATTAGGTCATTTATGAAAAAAAGAGGTCAAAACCTCAAGCATGAACTCAAACATCAACCAAATTTTAGATCTACCACATATGATCACCAAGGGACTATATTGAGCCATAAAGTTGCCAAGTTTATGCAATCCTAACACTCTAACTCATCTAACCATGGACAATAACACATAAAACTCTAGATATAGCAACAAGGAACCATAAAGCATGAATCTTGAATACTCACAATGGTCCAGGGCGGTTTCTAGAAGGTGCTAATGAAGCTTCCAAGCTGGATTAATGCTCCAAGGAAGATCCCTTCACCTTGAACACACCAAAACACCGTCAAAGACTCAAGAACTCATAGATTGGGCTAGGGTTTCGTTTGAATGGAGCGGAGGTTGAAGAAGAAACCCTATATCACGAGATAAAGTCCTTAAATTTGGAGAGAACCCTAAAATTAATGGGCTTGGGTTGCAACCATTCTCACGACATGAGCATCCTATTGTCACGTTGTGACTTTCATTTTTACTTTTCACGCCGTGACCTCCCTATGGTCACGTCGTGACACCTAGTTTTTTCCAAAAACCTTTCATTTGACTCCTTAATGCCCTAAACTGATCTGTTCTACAAAACAGGGTGTATAGAAACAAGACGTTTTGGAGTTTGAAGAAGATGTAAGCTATTATTGATTATAAAACCAAAGGTTATGTGAAGGGTACATTTATCAATTACAAGTTTAAATTCTTGAGGGGAAACGTTGATGAAGAGTTTCAATTTTCTTTTGGTGATCTTCCTCTCACGAATATCATAATTGGTTTAGTTGTCTACTATTCTTTATAGAGAAAACGAGAAATATGTGAATGAGATTATCCATTCGAAGAAAATAATAATATGTTATTTTCTTAAGATTAGTAAGATATATATCGAATTGGAAAAAAATTAAGAAGAAGCATTCAAGCAATACTTGTGATCAAACAAATAACATTCACAGTATGAAGGATTGGCTTATTTATAAAGAGCCTGGGGGAGTTGTGTATAAAACCTTGGTGAACAAGACATATAAGAGTCCAATGTTTTAAATACAAGAAAAGCATAGCTACAAAACTAGAACTTTCAATCGAATCATTTCGAATATTGAGCTTCGTAGAAATAATTCAAATGAATAAGTGAAGAGTGTATCTGACGTGTCAAGATCATGGATAACCCTTCAGATTGTATTCCTTGGGTATGCTTCTCAAAATATTGATTAAAGTACATGAGGACTATATTCACAGACTCGACATAAAGGGGAGATTTTTACCTATCAAAGTCTTGTGTTGGCCCTGTCTATTACGAAAACTTTCATTGTAATATCTCGTCTTCTTTATATTGTTAGTTCTGATAGTATATTGTTTTGAAATGTATACACCTTAGTTTTTGGAGTGAATTAGCTTAACTATTAGTATCACATGTCATAAACTAGGTGTCATAACCTTAATGGTTATTCTCTAACCGACTCACTGTTTTTCAACCTATAATTAGAGATGTTAGTTAGAAGGTAGAGTAAGTATTTTGTTATTTATTACATTCCTTGATGTAATTGAACTTCTTACTCTCTTGGAAATAGAAAGAGAATGATTTACCTTCTTGTGCTTATGTTACATTTATTATTGTTAATCAAGATTTCAAAGTTAATCGAACTTTATAATTAATCCTACAAAAAGGATAAAGCCACTCATATTCATAAGACCGAGCCACTCGTGAGGATTCTAGATCATATCCTCAAGGGAATCTGTGGATCCCTTCTGGATAGTATAAGTATGCAAATAGAAATGTGTTACTTAGAGGACGACCCATCTCAGTGTGTGATAAACTATATTCATGTCCCACCTATTGCATTTGTGACACAACATGTAACTCGTTGCCTATCAAATCATTCATGTAACTCGTTTCCTTCTTGGTGCTCATGCTCGACGTCTTTGCCTTCGTTCCGATTCCTCATCTGGTCCTCGGAGGGCAGCAATTGATGTATCATACAGAATAGTGTGCACGCCCCAATGACATGCACTTCCAACATCATATTCTCTAACTGCGACACTTTAACTTCCTTAACATCAAACTGGGTTAATGTGCATTGAATAGATGGTGAAAAAAATAAGGTATGATATAGCCAGCCGCATGATAAGTTGCCAACCGTACACGGGCCTACCCTCTCGTTCTCCTGTAGCTCTCTTAGATAAAAGTAAACCACTTCATGAGGAATGCATCAAAAGAACCTCGTACTCTGACTGTCCATAGATAAAATAAATCGAGAGTGGGAATTTTCTCATTCACCTTCCTTTGATTAACCGAGGAAGCGATGAGACGATGCAATTAGGCGGTGAATAGGAGAACGAATGTCACCCTCTACCGACGTCCTCGGATAATATGTTTGCAATCATGCTCTAAAATGCATACTGTTGAAACTTGTTTGGAGTTGACCTCGTTCCAACTTCAAGAAATTTGACAAATAACAAGTGATATGTTTCTTCTATTGATTAAATACCCACATGTATCCCCAAGACAGCTAAACTACATTCTTGACTTTGGCATCCAATTTTGAAAGATAAGGATCTCTTTGTAACCAATGGCTTATTTTTTCTCTAATCCACGATCATAAAGAACCCGAGTATGATCTCCTTGTAAACTAGTTCAAAAATGTGGAAGATATTCCCCCACCCATTACATTTAAAACACATTCCTTCTAAAACATAGGTTTTTGACGATATCGACACAAGTCTCTCTACTAACCCAACATTTGCTAACCATCCCCAATTCAATCACGTATTGAGCTCGTGAAGTGAATAATGAATAGATATAGATATGTGTTTTTATAAGACAATTACAAACATATTTGATTGATTTCCTATGTCGAAACGATATACAATAGTTACACTGACACGTATATGTATGTCTTAATGGTAGAAATGGTGGTTCTTAAAAGTATCTGTGGGACTGTAACTTAAAGGGTAAACATATTCAAAAAACAGTCTATAAAAACAATTTTGACCATGACTTCCTTAAATCGATGTGTCTAAGCTCTCACAAAATAATTATTTTTGTTACTAAATAATAGCAAAGGACATAGTGAAAAGAATATTAGTGTGGCCATTGGATGAAAAACAGCCACGGTTAAAAACACCTGTGTATCTAAAAAAAGTGTATAGTCACAATTATTGGACAAAATGATTAATCACTGCAACACTTTTGTCATAATTTTCTTAAATCAATGTAACTAAAAACTCAATAAAAAAAGCTTTTTGGTCACTACGTAATAACAAATGTCACACTAACAATAAATTGATGTGGTCTTTGGTTAACAATAGTCACTATAAAAAAAATGCATGTGTGTCTAGAAAGAGTTTATAACCACAGTTATTAGACAAAATGTTTGATTACATCAATACTTTTTCCATAATTTCTTATATCAATGTGACTAGTGACTCGATAAGCAATCATTTAGTGACTGAATAATAGAAAAATCCACACAAATAATAAATTCATGTTGCCATTGGACGAACAACAATTATTATAAGAAACGATTGTGTATAGAAATTGCTTATGGTCACGCTTAATGGACGGAATGCTTGATTAAGGTAAAAAATATGTGTGCTCATTAGCAACAGTTTTATGATATGATCACATTTCTGAGTCGGTACAACCAATAAAGGTCAATGTGGTCATATAATACTTGGAATGACATGACTTTTGGTCACACTTGAGGTGGAAAATAAAACACCTGGACAAAGGCATATATGCTCACATTTTTTTTTGTGTGACCTATATCGATTTTTGTACTAGGGTGAATTATGGTAGTAATTTGTTGATTCATCACCGTTATATGCATGCTCTTCAAAAGAAAACGTGTTTTCAATAAATAAATATACTAATTTCAACCCTTTTCTTGGGTTTTTGACTCAACGTTTGGAGTCACCATAATAAAAAATAAAGTACATACTTCATTTCTTCTTACTCAGACCAATTTCAGTCGAACCCATTTTCCCTACCCAGATTGTCAACTGGAGTAGGAATTCAATATATAATTGCTCTAACCATCTTACTCTAAAAGATTAGTAAATCGCACCATATGAATAATCTACGTCAACGTGCGTAAGGCCCACGTAAAAAAACGTGTGCTCAGCTTCTGAGCCACCAAATTAATCACTGCATGAAAATTGATATTTTATGTCAAATATAAACCATAACACCTGTGTCTTGTAACCTGATGATATATATTGTCTCACGGATTTGATTCGCCGCCACGACCTTCCGATAGAAAAAGAGACCCTGAAAAATGATTATATATACTTATTTTGAACACAAAGATGTGCATCTAAAATGATTTGAAATTTGTTAGTACAAATATACGATGACAAACCATCAAATACAAAAAAAGAAATCATGTCTTAATGGCACGTAGGAGTATAAAAAGGATGCCACATTTAAAGTCTATAAATATAGTTGATAGTATAAGTATGTCGCCGTATCTCACCAGTTTCATAGAATTCCAAAACATAATTATTGTACATATCTAATTTGAAACTACAAATAAACAACGAATTTCAGCATATTTTTTTTAAACAGGAAAAGAGAGATATATAAATAAAAGGAAAGTAAACCCCATCTAACATGAAGCTAAGGGGAAACAGAGTACAAATTTAAGAAAGTAAAACAATGACCATTACATACAACTGAATGGATATGAAATCCAATTTGGCCATTTGACACCATTTTTTTTTTCGTTTCTATGCCTAAACCATAATAAAAGTCGATGATATAATGATATCAACAACTTTCGTAGCACACGCCTTTTTGTTGTTGAATACTCTTTCATTCCTTGCCTTCCATATACACCATAAAGTCCCATAGCAGATGGCCATGAGTCTCCTTTTATTTTGTGGGCAATTTCCCCAATTTGAAGCATAATCTAGAACCTCGCAACCGAAAGTCTACCAATGCAATTTGACACCAGTAAAAGACCCCTTTCAGAACAACTTTTGTAAATGGGCATTGTACCAATGCATGGAAGTCTATTTCATCATTATGTTCACATTGGCAGCAATATGTAGAGGAAAGAGTGATGCCTCGAGTGGATAGATCTGAGGCAGTAGGGATTCGTCCTAATTTCGCCCTCCACACAAAGCATATCACTTTGATTGGTACTTCTTTAATCCACCATAATTTTCTTGCATCTACACTATTGTTAACTTCTAGCAGCTTTCTTAGCTCGCGCACCTAGTAATTCCCATCATCCATAAGGCTGCAGGTCCATGAGTATCCATTTGACACCTCATGCTTCTTTACGACATCGGTGGAAGGGATGCCCATTTCAACTAGTTCCTTTTCGATACTTGTAATTGTAACACCGTAAATTTTCAAATAAAATTTTCATTTAAAATCGCATAATTCTCACAACACATTTCACGAAAATCTCATTTATTTAATTTACAAATCGCAACTCCAAAATTGTTTGCTTCAAATATAGGATCCTCAAAACATAACTCTTTCACTAGTGTGTACAAACAATTCGGTGCCTTCCCACGATCCTGAGAAACCTGAAACACATAACACATAATGTCACACCCCAAAACCGGATCGACGGAAACGTTCTGGGGTGGAGGACGTCATGTTTAGTATCACAAGACATGCATCATGGTAAGCAAAGTAATAAACAATCATTTCCTTCGAAAGAAAGTGTTTACAAAGTATGATTCACATAACATCGAATACATAGCAAATAACAAAAAGACATGAAGCTATACTGCTCCATCTTCTGAATCCCAGTGCGCGAACCTGTCTACTGGTCTCCTGAGAATACAAGTTATTTTGAAAGCGTAGATCAACATTTAAGCTGGTGAGTTCATAAGATTTTAGTGATGTAGTAAGTAGTAAGAAAGTTTGTAGAAAGTTGTAGTAAGTTGTAGTAAGTTCTGTTTAGAAAAGGGAGTTTACAGCTGTAAACTCATGGTCAAACATGCATAAGAGGGTGTTTGAAGGCTAGGGAAACTTGAGGGACCATTGCTCTACACAAGGATGAGAAAGACCAACTTAATGAAGAGTGTTGAGGTGTTTACGGCCACACCATAAACCCTATGGTCGTAAACCCTCTAAAGGGTGCCTTATTGGGTCTTAAAGGCAAGGAGTTTCAAAGGTTCAAGTATCCCAAAGGTTACTAAAGGTCTATATGTGTTTAAGGTCCAAGACTTGGCCATAATTAGGGTTTATGGCCAATGGAGATACTCTTTGGCCGTAAACTCTCATTGATGAAGAGTTTGGTGATGTTTTAAGGCTATAATATAGTATTTAACATGTACAACTAGATGATAGATGGAATACTCACCCTTTTGAGGCCCTTAGAAGAGTTTCCGGCCACCAAGAACAAGTGTCTGTTCTTGGTGAAAGTTGAAGATCTAGCAAAAGTTGATTTCCATGGATGAAATCAAAGAGTGATTCATGAGAAGAAGGGATAACAACAACTAGAGGGAAGAATCACTTACATTTGTGAAGATCGGGAGTGAAAATCTCGATGATACTTGAGAGAGAAATCAAGTGTTCTTGAGGTGGAAGTGAAATAATGAAGGAAAAGTTGAAGGAAATGGAGTCTTATAGGGGAGTTTACGGCCAACAATGACTTCATGGCCGTAAACTCATGAGTCTTGGCCATGAACTCCTTTTTAGTGATGCTAAGCCTTGAATGTTTGCATAGTGTCTGTAGCAGGTACTTCCTAACACTCATTCCTTGAATGTATTGGGCTTAAAACACTCAAACAGACTCTAAACAGTGCTAAATGATTGCAAGAGTGAGTCTGACTTAAGGTTGATTGGCTTGAATTATAAAGCAAAAATTTTCGGGTTGTCACATCATCCCCCGGTTAGATGGAATTTCTTCCCGAAATTAGCTTTCATAGCAGTACTACTGGGGTTGCGCTCCTACTGGGGTTGCGCTCCTCGGATTTATAGAATACTCACTCGTAGACTTGGCAACTTTGCCCTACTGTTCATGATAGGATTCATACCCGGTCCATCCATCATTATTTCCTGCATACAAGTCGTATATAATTAGGATTAGTTAGACGGTCGGATGTGCGACTCTTCCCCTGGTCTACAACAAAACAAGGAACAGGAGATAGGGCGGAAACACACATACTAGATCTGCGTAATCATAATCATATACTACCCTCGCGTATACACTTAATGGTGATAGGTGGGATGTATTCGTCCTTAGCCTTTGTGCTTGAACTGGGTCTGCTGGACGAGTGGCATTTCGGAAAGGTCTGCGGCCATACGACGGCAAGGCTTCGGAGGACAAAGTACTCTTCGCATGAGTACTTCGGGGTTTAGAATACGAAAGACAAAACTGAGTTTTAGGTCGGACTGTCGTTAAGAATGACGAAGGTTTCGTTAACTTGACGGTCGAGGCGATAGAAACATATGAACTTAGTATGGTGAAGACCACGCTAACTCATGACGAAAGATAGCAACCGACTCTTTATTGAACAAAGTTTTGGCCGATTTGAAAGAAATGTATGTTATACGATGATGTACTTCCCTAGTGTGCTCGAAAATGTACTCTATAAATGTTCTAGTGCTTTCTGCTTTCCCCTTGTTGCTAACACTACTATGTATCGTACCGCGATGTGTGCGTACATACTGCGAAAGTGCTTTGTTATCTACTATTGATACTTTAAACTACGATCCTCCTTGGTACCACTACGATCGCCTGGAATATACAAGTTATGAATAATTAAGATGAATTGGACGGTTGACTGAGTAACTCTGCCTCAAATCCACAACCAAACATGGAACATGAGTTAAGGCGGAATCATTCACTTTATGTCTGGAAAATCTTAGCTATGCACAACCCTTAATGTACATACTAGCCATCATAGCTTCTCAGAACGGACCTCTTAGTTCTTTTGAATACTGTGACTTATTTCAATAACTGAGTTATTATAATTACTTTTAAGTGTTATCCCCAAGTTTTAATCTTATATAAATATAAATTAATCTTTAAAGCAATTACTATTTCGAAAAATGTACCACTGCTCGATGGCGACTCCGAGGTCGATTCTCCTGCGGTGATCATCAGAATTCGTCCATCCGCTCCTGAGTGCTTTGTTATCGGGCAGTCCTCCTGTTAGTGTCCAATATCACCACAGCCATATCAGGCTTGGTTTTCTTCAACTCTGGGGACTTGGGAGATCAGTTGTGCCGGTGCCCTGCAGAAACGGACTGTGTGTCCTTTCCTGTGGCAGTTCAGACACTGCATTTTCCCAAATACGCCAGTGTGGTGATAGTTGCACTTTCCACACTTCGGGAGGGTTCCAACATATCGACTGGCAGGTGCTGGAGTAGCAGGTTTTGTGGCAGCGTACATTGTACTCATTTGTTCCTCCTGCGGGGGTTCCTGTGTTGTTCGCTTCTTCTTCCTCTTGTTCCCCGACTTCTGCCCATAGTCCTCTTATCTGGATGGCTCGGGAATGGGGGCTTCCAAACCATGGCAGACTCCGTGGTCGATGAGTCGTTGGGCCAGACGTTTGGCACTATCGAATAAGGCTGGGTTAGAAGACAATACAACTCGTTGGATCGGGGCAGATAGACCCCAGATGTATCTTTCTATCTTTTTGCTCTCCGGGGTAAACATCTCGGGGCATAGTGTTGTTAGGTCGCTGAATCGTTCGGTGTAGGCCAATATGTTTGAGCAGCCCATAGTGAGCTCCCACAGCTCTTGTTCCATCTTTTGAATTTCGCCCAAGGGGCAGTATTCTTCTCGCATTAACTCTTTTAGGTTCTCCCAACCTATTGAGTTAGCCACTGATAGGGTCAGTGACTTGACACGGCTGTTCCACCATGTTAGGGCTCTATCAGATAAGGTGCAGGCAGCAAACTTCACTTTGCTCCCTTCTGGGCACGAACAGATTTCAAAGACCGAATCTGTTTTCTCGAACCATCGCATCGAAGCGATGACTCCACCAATTCCATCAAAGGAATTGGGTTTGCAGTTCATGAAGTCTTTATACGAACACTCCCTTAGGTGTCCATGCTTAGCTCAGGGGTTAGTTAAGTGGGTACCACTACCAGATCCGAGGGTACCACTTTCGCCGAAGTGAGCTAAAGCATTTGCCACTGCGGAGGATATTGCTGCTTGAAGAGCAGCAGGATCGAAATGCGACAGGGGAGTTGGAGTTATCAGAGTAGTGCATCTGTTTGATCTGCGAGGAGGCATCTTTGCGAAAAGAATACAAAGATGAGATGGAATAAGTCTAAAGCAATGGACACAAGCCGAAAGCTGAAAAGACAAGGTTATCCTAGTTCTAAGTGTATCGGGTCCTGACTTCCACAGGGTTCTAGAATTAATTCATAATAGAGTCCCCTAAGTTCAATTAATCTCTTTTAGCCAAAAAATTAATTCTTAATTAATTATTGACTAATATTAATTAAACAATATGATTTCTCCTTTAATATATTATTCTCATAATATATTAATAAATCATAATTAATCCTCTTTCTCCATAATTAATCCTATCAAGTTGCTCTGGTGAAGGCAACCCAAAAGGACCATGCACCATCGGGTCATGTACATACCAAAATAGTTATGGACTTAGACATTAATCCAACAGTCTCCCACTTGGATAAATCTAATAACTATTATGCGTATGACTTCAGATCCTGATCCGCAATCGTAGTTTTCAAAAGCCGCTGTCAACTCTGATCTTATCAGAAGCGTGTCTTTTAGATAAGGGATCATATATTCCTCCATTCTAGATATCGTATAGACGTGAAACATGGATTGAAATCATTCTCTCAGTCTATGTTTTGTTTCCTGATTTCTGATTTATGACGTCTGACTAATTGAACAAATCAAATCAGTCCTGGCCCGACCGAGCACTTTCCTTTGTCATCACTAAATCATCGAGGGGCCCACAGATATCGCTTTTATCCCACTTTGGGTAAAAGGAATGGATAAACTTCGACTCAATGCTCGCTTATACTTACTCACCGAATCACACAACAATACGTTTTATAACACTAAGTTACTGGTGCGTTTACATATTATCAATGTGTAACCGACTCACAAGATACAACTCACACATCTCGGTTTCAAGAATATAAGATATTATAATCTCACCAATCACTCGTGTTAAAATCCATGAAGTGATCCAAGTGAGTGTAGGTTTAATCTAATGCTCAAATCATATTTATAAGCACTCATGAACGTTGTAGCAAACTTTTGCTATGTCTAATACAATTTAGACAATCTACACACCAATTCATGACAATCTTCTTTCATACCTACTCCCAAAGTATGAGCGACTGTGGAACGTTCAAATAATTTGATTATTCTCAAATAACTCAATTATTTAGGAAGTCAAAACATGCAAATTGAAACACAAGAATAATACAAATCTTATATGGCCCCAAATTTTTTAGTATAAATAAAACACTTTTATTTAATCACCATATTGATTACTCATTATTTGTTGTTTCGGTTAATCAACTTCTTACTTGAATTATAACGACAATTGTCCCATGCTCTTAGCATGCACACTATGTTTACTTATGGTCCTTACTCTGTGAAATAGTATAATTGAATAACATTTTCAATCACACTCATTTTACAATTCCCCATCCTTACCACAAGTGTAAGAATACCAAATTCTTGCCACTTATAGAATATGTTAGATTCTAACACTTTGTGCAACGGTCCTTTCGTAATGTCATGGCACAAAAGTCATCAACCCTCGGCCAATGAAATTACAAAATGCTCTATTGGAGATTGTTACAAGACAATTCCATAGATGTGAAGTCTCACATTCAAAGTACAGTCCTTTGAATATCCTTCTTGCATAAAAGTTTCTAATCTAGACATAAATTCTTAACGTCCAACTCCCAATATGGAAACATTTCCATATTTTCCATATGAAAAATCGTTCTAAATAGAGTCATATCCATTTATACTAATGTCAATATGTTCCATCCATGACTATACTTCTAACTGTCCACAAGTGACCAATCCTTGGCAAACCTTAGATTATCCTTGACAGTTGTTTAACTAATTCAGTCAAATCCGATTCCAGTCCTCTTTCCCTCTTAATGCCCTAGGCATTTGGAAAATTTTAGAATAGTCGAATATTACAACGACATGATACTTTACCAGTCTTTTGTTATAATATTTCTATTTCTATTTGCCATGTTCTCACGATTCGAACTATGAAGAGGGATGTCGTAATCATAATCGAGTGTGAGAACGCAACAATTATTTCCATATATATAATTCTCTTACGTTGAATCCTTTCAACATAACATTCATATATCTTTTTGACTAAATTTTATCAAAAATTATCGATCTAAACCTTTAGATATAAAACGAAGTATAATATTCTCTCCCTTAATTATAGCAAAACAACTTTTCAACCTATGCAACTTTGCAAAGTGAAACTTTTGTTTTCTATAATTAATATTGCTAACTTGAAATAATAATCATGTTCCCACTAACATGATGATTATATCCATACCAGCATAACATTTATGCTCCCACTGGCTTTGACACGTATTCAAAAAACAGCTGAACTTCTAGAAAACGATGCTCATTGAATATCTCAAGTTCATATTTCCAATACGATGTGCTTCGATAAGCCTTTATCTAATCTTCTCAAATTCACACACCTTTCCTTAGGTAGCTCACATGTGTGTCTAAACTAATTCAGAACTTATATTCCTAAGTCCTAAATGTTCAGACTAACTGTCAAATCTCATAATTCGAACTATGAAGAGGGATGCCGTAATCATAATCGAATTTGAGAATGCAATTTACATAATCGCTATCTCCTTAAAATCTCTCTTAGTGAAATCGTTTCCTCACAATCATATTTATGAAGGAGAGAAACCTTATGACACTTAGATTTTATGGTGCATGTGTTCCTATCCATGCAAATTTGTCATAAGCATAATCGTAAGATAATGATTGTGATAAATTCAACCTCTTATGGACAGAACTTGTTCATTCTTAATTTCTTACCATCAAGGGTCCCACCATTGCTTCCAAGTTATTTAGCAGCTCACCTATGCCAGTCAATGTACTTTCATTGATCAAGGCGTTTGACCTTGTGCATTCAACTGAGAACTCGTAGAACTCATATGCCTAATCACTCAACTGGATTGGCACAGAAATAAAATTTTGTCAACACGATAGGTTACAACCCTCAAGTCGTGTGCTAGTGTTTATTACGGTTTACTTCTTGATTTGTTCTTGAAACTTTTCAAGATCTTTAGACTCCCACTTACCTCTTGACATATAAGATTCTCTTTTCAAGAAACATTTCTTGACAAACAACTATTCAAGAGTCAGTGTGTGTCTTTATCAAGACAATCCTACACACAATTTGGTATTAGTTGGTCTTTGTCTTATCCAAGACATCACAACTTACCGACTTCAAACGTGCAAGAGCAAGAAAACATTTTCCTACTTCACATTTGATGAGTGTGTCAAATTTCTTAAGATGATGTCACTCAAATCACAATTTTGGAGTACGACTCTAAAACTTGATTTTGGAACGAAGTACGATTCATCTTATTGACTTAACCACTACAACAATTCATGATTCCTCTTCTTAGCCAAACTAGTGTACTAAGGTGTCCTTAGAGGATGAATTGTAATATGGTTCTTAAGACGATCATAAACATGATACAAAAGTACTCTCCCTTCTTCTTAGATTGGATAAACTTTTATCTTTCTTGCCTAATTGATTCTTCTTATTCGTTCTGCCATTCATTGAAACCTTTCAATGATTCAGAATTATACTTAATCTATTAAGTATAATCATATTTACTAATCTTTTAGCAAATCATGACGAACATTTTATCGTTCTTTGTGGTGGACTTGACTAGTACACAACATTGTGTACCAGATCTCATTATCCTTCACTTGACTCAGATACTTATGTGAACAAGGAATTAGTCTCAATTTTCCAAATACGAAGGTTCTCATTCGTCACACAATACCAGTTGCATGATTCCAAGTTTCTGTCCAATTGAAACTTGGGCGATGAGAATCTTTCCTCATTTGGTAAATTTCTGACATTACCACAAATAACATAACTAAGAATCAAATTTATTCACAATATTGCTAACAATAGAACCATTCAAACACCAATTTTCATAAAATTCATCGCAAGGAAACATAAATAAGATAAATCAAAATTTATTGTATTGCGGAAAAATATTGTCCTTACAATGCGATCACAAATGAAAACTATGTAAATATTACTTAACAATATATCCTAACTCTAAAGTAGTAGCTTTAATATCTGATCCTTGAATCATGCGATCGAAATCCATTTCTTCGCGATCAGACTCAGCTTGCTCCTTCCTTTAAGCTTCCTTTCCTTTCTTTGATCCTTCAAAACATCGAAATGTAATCTTATCACATCATGTATTAAGAATCTCCAAATAGGAACTTAATAGAGTTAGATAGTGGATTTTACCTGAAGCAGAGCCATACATCTTGACTCTCCCATCTCTTAGATCTTTCAGGTAGTCAGGGCAACTTCGTAACCAATGCCCCTTCCTTTGGCAGTAGAAACACATGGATTCTTATGGAATGGTACACGGGACTATCTCAGACTCAGCCTTTCTCTTGCGTAGGGAAAACTTTTATGGACTTCCAATGTTACCATTGCCCATAGAGGGTTGGGATATTGATTTACCAGACAAATTTGCTGACCAGTGCGCCAAATCATTTCTGATTCAGCAACAATAACCAAATAAGTCAAATCAATAAGAGTCATGTCGTGTTCCATCATATAGTACTCTCTAACGAACTAACCAAATGATTCGGGAAGTGACTGAAGAACCAAGTCAACATCCAACTTCCTTTAAACATCGACAGTTAACAATCTTATCTATCAATATGTAACCTTTTATCCAAGACATGAGCACATATAGACTTTCCATTTTCATGTCCTTTTGCCAATAGGGCTTGAGTGACGTTGAACTTTTCAAGTCTTCGAACACGTGGGTCAGGGAGAATTATTGGAGGAGGTGGAGGAAATGAAGCATGATTTCCATTTCCACAATACAATCGTGGAACAGCATCTTCACGTGGAAAACTTTTTCCAATGGATTTAGGAAGACCATAGTTGTCAGACTTTGACATCCATGAAACGGGAGAAAATTCAAGTTTAGTTGATTGAGTCCTTAATAAAACACCCAAATGAGATATTAAGGCTAGGACCCAACACAATATCCTACAAATTGGAAGAGGGATGCTGTAATCCAACTCGCAGAACATTTGAAGGTAGGTAAATGACGATTTACCAATTTTCCACCATGAAAAACGAAAAAGAATTTAAGTTTTAAATGTATTGAAAACTCCTAGATCTTTTGAGATTCATTGAACTTTTCAATGTTATGTTTAATCTTGATTATGCCCTTCATCTGTGACTGGGATGCCGAGGATCACAAATAAGGTGTGAATAACCATGCGAATGTACGTGATGCCCTCAATGTTACAGTCACCTAATCGTCGTGCCGGTTAACCACACACGCTCCATCGATCTATGACAAACATCGAGTCACCCTTCGCTACCAATGCCAAACCCAACTTATTGTGTCGGTTAACCACACACGCTCCACTAATTGTCTCGACAAGGGTACAAAGTGTAATTCCATGGATTTGCATCGATTTCACTTTTTTGTAAAGTAACTAAGATTTGGGTATTTAGTAAAACATTTAGTTACTTCAACATTCATTATACTTTTAATGAGGAGAGGGTTTGCCCTATCCTACCCGTTCGGCTAACGACCCTCCACCAATCAAGGAAGCGGTGGGTGAGAGTGGACACCCATTAAACGACCATTTTATAGGCCATAACCTTATAACCCCCTTATAGATCGGCTTCGTGAATGACGCCTACTAATGGTAAGATTAACAGTTTAAGTTATACATATATAATATTAGACTTTTAATGTTATATAGTATAGGGTGTATTTTTCACTTTTAAAATACTAGGTAGGTTAATTTAATAAATTATACCTTTCAATTTAATTAAACATAAACCATGTCATTATGGATTTATTAACTCTCTTTTAATTATATTTTAATTAAATTAATAAAACCATAAGGGTAAAATTTGAACTTTTCAAAACTAGGGTTTTAGAATTTAAAATTTTCAAAAATTAAACTTTTAATCAAAAATTTAAAATCCAAAACTTGAGGGCAAGTTTCGAAACATTTCAAAAAACATTAGGGTTTAGAATTTTAATATTTCCAAATTAACTTTTTAATCAAAAATTTAAATTCCAAAACATGAGGACAAATTTTGAAACCTTTCAAAATATTAGGATTTAAATATTTAAATTTCAAAACTAAAACTTTTAAATTTCAATTTTAAACTATAAAACCCAAGGGGTGAAAATTGAAACTTTTTTAAATTTACTAGGTCAAATATTTGACTAATAATAATCATATATTATCCATATTTAACCAAATCCATCAATTTTGATGAGGATAATTATTCCAAACATAAAAATTCGGATTTTGGCAAGAAAAACGAGTTTTGGCAATTATCATCAACAAAATCTGGTGGAAAATTCGAAAAATCCGGCAACATACCCTTGGAATCGTCGAATCCACAATGGAACTCGTCGAGTAGGACCTACTCGTCGAGTCCATTCATGGACTCGGCAGGTCTACCAGTCAGAACCCAAACAATACGAATTTTCAAGCAATAAACGATTAAATATGCATCAATTCATCAACAAACAGCCCTAGAACTGATACCACTGATGGGTTATGAGCACTACATCATTCCTATGGTGTACATGCAAACCCTAAAGCTTTGGATCTAGTTTGTCTAAGGAACATGCAATAATCATCCAAAGCCATAAACCCTAGATCTAGCATGTGATAATCAAATAACATATGAATTAGGGTTTAGATCTTACCTTGATTGTTATGTAGCAATAACAATCTCAATTCCTTCTTGTAATTGGCTTCTAAAAGCTTAGAGTCACAAATGTTACTCCTCTAATGGCTCACAAACACCAAGAGCAAGAGGATGAAGAAGGAGAAGAGGAGAGGCACTCAAAAACGTCTAGACACCCTAAGGAAACTCTTAGCCACGTTTTTGGTGTCGTAGGGGTCCTTAAATAGTGAGGCTATTAGGGTTATCTAACAAGGAAACCCTAATTTGACTGCTTAGGCCCTAAGCAGCCCATGGACTCCCTCTTTAGAGGCCTTGGACGATTTCTAATGGGTTTCCCCATAGAATTCGTCCACTCCATCCTCTCTAGAGTCCATTAGCCCAATATTCAACTATCACACAATTGATAGTTCTAGTCCCCTAAGTTTAATTAATCTCTTTTAGCCACAAAATTAATTCTTAATTAATTATTGACTAATATTAATTAAACAATATGATTTCTCCTTTAATATATTATTCTCATAATATATTAATAAATCATAATTAATCCTATCTCTCCATAATTCATCCTATCAAGTTTCTTTGGTGAAGGCAACCCAAAAGGACCATGCACCATCGGGTCAAGTACATACCAAAATAGTTATGCACTTAGACATTAATCCAACAAAATCGCCCTTCAACAACACATAGATCAAACCCAATAACCCGAAAAGCACCACTGAAAGGATCTCATACCACTCAGATATCTTTCCCCATGGACACCTGAATCCAAACAGGAACTTCCAAACCCGGAATAAGACAGACCTTTCTGCTGCTACGATACCCCTTCTGACTCTCCAGACTCTGAAAAATCTAGTGGCCTGTCTCACTACCATACCACCCTCTCAAGATATTACCATGTTATTCGCTCCTCGAATAACAGACGCCAATAACTCATTGCCCCTCTGCTTCTTTCTTTGCGACTAAGAAAACAAGTCAATGCCCTAAAAATTGGCCATCGAACACTTATACTAGATATATTAAATGATCCAGGTCCCACTCCAGGGAATGAAAGGATCACATCTCACTAGGGAGCTCACCAACTGCAATCAAAACCCATCTAAACAGTGAACTCTCAACACCCTGTCCTCAGACACAAGAAAATTGTCATGCTTGCTAAGAAGTGTCCGCTGACATCTAACATTCATAAGCCCCAACTCCCTTCTCCAATGTCCCTTTCAACACTGAGTACCAGGTCAACCCCCGACCCCACAGTTGAACCTCCAAAGGTTACACATTGCATACCCCAAAACGTCTCATTGACTCCTTTCTCACACTAACTATCTCGGCCCAGTATGACACACAAGTCACGAAGTTCGCTTTACCCCAAGCGAATACCACAACCCCAACTGAAATCTTCTCAACCTCGACCTCCGTCATCTAATTCTCATTAGCTCCATACGTCTCGCAGTCATTTACATACAACCGAACTGACCGTCACAGGTGTAAGACATCAGATGGTACACAATACCCCTCAAATGGAATCCACCTCTAAGTCCGAATCTCATCTCGACTTCTCAATACGCCACTAAAGCCAAGTCAGACTCGGGAGTCTATCCCAACGCGGAATTGGAACCACTCATCCGAATGAAGTACTCAACTCATAACCCATGACTCGCAACTTTCGCATACATCACTTCTCCAGTTCTTTCTGATTGCGATTCCCGATAAATATGGAGACCCCAGTCTCGCCCCTGGTCCAACCACCAGGTTCCCGAAACTCAAAGAATAAGGCTACCCAAGCCTAAAAACTCTTCTGAGCCATGATCTGACTAGCGAATAATACGGCCCCGCGTAGAATCATAAAATTGCCTCTCACTAACCTGTGAAAGCTACGGCTCCCCGCAGGCCTATGACACTCTCTCACTGACTCATGGATACTATGGCGCCCCACAGTATCATAACACTTTCTCGCTAACTGGTGAACACTACGGCTCCGCGCAGTATCACAACACTCTCTCTTACTGACTCGCCATGGGCTCGCTCCATGGTTTTCCTCTGATAATCCGAAGTGATTACTCCCACTCAGATCCACTCACCCTCTTATCACCCCATAATCTCCTCCTCGATTCATCACCCCACTGAGTTCAGTATCGAATACTCCACGGCTCAACATAGATAGGTGCACACACCCACCCAGGTTATGCATCACCTATCTTGATGACAATCGTCGTGACCAACACTTTCTCTCGCTGTAATTCACATTCTTGGATACTCCTGTTTGATTACAATTAGCTGTAGGGCTCCCGCTGGAACCATAGTCACTTGATACTCCACTTGCCATCTCATAACTCAAGTCTTAACGTAATCCACAATTTAGGGCATTCTACTCAGATACCTCGGTACACCATCACAGAATCCTCACGATGTTTTGTCTCAACCATTGATCTCCTACTTCCGACATCATATTCGGATACAACAATGCATCCTTTCAGAATCTCACAACTGATCTTCCTCTCACACAACTCGTAACTTCGGAATATCCCAACTCTCAATTGAAACACAGAGGAATCTTCAACGACTCATAAAAAGTTGACAACAATCCGAAACTCCCTCCTCTATTACTCAAAACCCATGCAAGAATACACATACCGACCCTGAAGTTGGTTGCCCAATCGAATTCTATCCTTCACAAAGTGCATATAACAACCCATACATCGAACAAAAAATTCTCAACTGCCGAAACTATCCTTACGAGCCAACCACCTCAAATTTACCATTACAACCTCGAAGAATTCATAACCACCACAAGGTCTCTGACCAACGGCCACCTGCCATGGAGACACTCATCCTTTCCTGAACACGTACAACATGCATTATCTAGCTCTACACCTCGCCTCGACCACCAATAAGCCTGGTATCATGTAATCGTACCGTAGGTCACTATATCCAGTCCTCTAACCGTTGTTGAACAAATCTATGATACCCTCAATAAAATACCCGGTTCTCCCCCACTCAGGGCACGAACCATCACCATTTGGCACACCAACCATCTTTTCTACAGACTGTTTAACCAGGTACATCACACTTAATCTTGGAAAGTACCACAGAACACTCGATGATCTTCCCGGTAGGGACAAAGCAACTCCAAACAACCCGAATCTCAGATAAAATCCTCAAAAACTTCCCAACGTGACTGCCCCTAGTCATCTTGAATGCCTCAGACTGACACACCGCCGGATACTCTAACTGTCCCGACACAATCTTGACTCTCAATCTGAAAATAATGCACTATTAAGCACCTCGTTTCTGATTCCTCGACCAATCTCCCAACGTCATTCAAATCTCATACTGACACACTACCAGACATCCCAACTGTCACGTAGTAGTCATAACTCTTAGTCTGAAAATTAATGAATTATCACACTCCTCATCTGTGACTCCTCATCTTCGACTCCCCAACTGACGTCCCATCATGAGAATTATCATGATAGCAGAGAACTTACTCCCACACTCGACATCCATCATAGACGATGAGAGCCACCGCCCCAATATACTCATCTTGATAACCGACACTGCTGCTAATGTATGCCCTACTATACTCAAATAGGGTATATCCTTGTCCTTGACCATCTCAGTCCCCACTAATGACCCTCTCATACTATAATGTTACTTTTGGTAGACATACTGCCTAGATACTCTGGTGAAAGATCACAACCAATGCTACCCCACCAGGTTTACCTTCAAACTCAGAAACTGAAAACTCAATGGCTCTTCTGCTTCTCACAGGAAAAGGAAATAGCACGACTCTGGTCATCGAAAGTGACGTCTCCACTATCGTCCGATTGCTAAACTCAGACCATAATCCTCCATAAAGCATCATATCTACTCATTCCCGAGTCTTTCGACTCCAACTGGCATCTCACCAAAAATCTCTCAGAAACTATCTCAATTTCCCTCTCAAGTTATGCTCCCATGAAACTCGTTCAACATGGCCCTCTGGCCCCACACTCTATCTCATCTGATCTCAGTCTAATCAATCACAACGGGATAACTAGTAAAACCAGAAGCACTTACCCACCACGAGTCATGGTACATGAACCATGTTATCTCCTTTCAATCTGCTATAAATCATGGTACCTGAACCATGTTATCTCCTATCAATCTGCTATAAATCATGGTACCCGAACCATGTTATCTCCTCTTGATCTGCTACATAGAACCTCTGGAACTCTCCCTGTTTCGAGTATGGGTCCTCTGCTTTCAGTAGTACGGGCCCATACTACCTGCCACATCTACCCATACTTTCCGCACCGATCGTCCCGGATTTCCTAAGTAGCTACTCAACCTTCTCGATCACCAATCCTATTAAACCTGGTTGCTCCCCAGCGAATACTCTAATCTATCAGCGTACTCATCTGACTAAGGTCACTCCCTAGGCTGTTCCTAGGTTCTCACACTTCTCTGCCATCAGCTGCTGATGAACTCCTTATGATACCAGCCATCTACCTCCTGAATATCGTCATATTCACTTAGTAGCTGATTCCCATCATCGAGAGTTCCACAAAGTACGAAGCAAGCAGCATTCGGGCATCGAATAATCTCCACCCGGACGCAAAAACCACTCTAGGTTACAACTCTATCTGCTCTACTAACACTCAAAAGGTGTCACCGAACTCAAACAACTCTACCCTAAGCGGGTATCTAACTACTCTCTCAGTAGGCTCCTCCAATGCTCATCTAGGTATCTCTCCTAGATTACTCCTCTACTCAAAGCACTATCCCTGAAATATTCCGGCTGGATACTCTTACTCCGCACATACTCAAAGCACATCACAGATAACAACAATTCCTAGGCTAAGACATCACAAATCAGGCAACTCTAGCCCTATTATATGGAGTACCTAGCCTATCATATGTCATGCATCACTAATATATCAATAATAACTCATAACATAAATAAGTAAGGGTACTTTGGGAAATCACCGTTCGGGCTCTGGCTGATTGTACACACTGCTCCTTCTCGTTTTCTCTTAAAAACTCTTGCACATTTTAGAAAAATCATTTCTTTTGAAATTTTTTCTCAAATCCCCAATTTGAGTCCAGACATACCCGAAATTGTATCCGAATCCCTCAAACCAAGGCTCTGATACCAACTTGTAACACCGTAAATTTTCAAATAAAATTTTCATTTAAAATCGAATAATTCTCACAACACATTTCACGAAAATCTCGTTTATTTATTTTACAAATCGCAACTCCAAAATTGTTTGTTTCAAATCGAGGATCCTCAAAACATAACTCTTTCACTGGTGTGTACAAACAAGCTGGTGCCTTCCCGCGATCCTGAGAAACCTGAAACACATAACACATAACACGTTAGGAACGAAGCTTAGTGAGTTCCCCAAAATACCACACATATCTCAACAGCCTCTCATGGCTATACTCAGATAAGACCCTCCGGTCAACGTGTCTTAGTAGGACCCTCCGGTACCATAACTCGGGTGGACCTTCCGGTCCTAACTCAGCAAGTCATAACATAATAACAAAGCATAGCATAATTACGAAGCATAATGCATAATATAGATATCACATAACTCAGCGTGAGCACATATAAACAACATTTACGTTGACTAACATAACTGCATAAGTCACAAAGACAGTATGCACAATAACACATATATGAATATATAACAATGAGACCCTCTGGTCAATAATGAGAACCCTTCGGTCCAGTATCTCCGTGAAGACCCTCCGGTCACACAGTAACTACTACGCATATGTATAGTGAGAAGACTCACCTCGACAGCAAGCAATCATCCTCAAACTCCAATCTCGAACAAGCCACCGCCTAACACATAGGGTAATTATCTCAATAAATACTCGATTCTCGACTCTAAGTAAACCAAAGGTTACTCTTCCTCTTTCTAACTCTTGAAGTGGATAAAAGACCATTTTACCCCTCCATGGTCTCCATTACTCATGTTGACCAAACCCTAAAGTCAACAAAAGTCAAACTACAGTCAACAGTCCATATTTGACCTGAGTCGCCGAGTGCACCCATGTGACTCGTCGAGTCCCATTGTTTTCCTCAGAAGTTTCATGGAGGTTGACTCAGCTCGTCGAGTTGACTCCCAACTCATCGAGTTATTACATGGCCGTGAACATCGAGACAAATCCTAACTGACTCGTCGAGTCATCTCATGGACTCGGCGGGTTTACTCGCTCTGATCACTCATTCAGACGCCCAAGGTCAAATCTACCACACTAGACTCTAGATCCAGTCCTTAAAGGTACAGAAATTGCATAAAGTCTCAACCTTTACGTTCATGCATGACATATATGACCAAAAATGCCAAAACAAGTCTTACAAAGGGTTAGGTGCTCAAAGTCTAGTCTCTAGCTCAATAAAGTTCAGGTCCTTGGGTTCTCCCTACCCTCTACACTTCAGATCTGAGGTTTCAACCTCAAATCATACACAAAAAGGCTCATTGACTCTAAACACTGGAGGAAAGCCCTAGAAAACTCCCATATCAAGATCTCCGTAGAAGATGAGCAAATCAACATCTTTACCTCAAGAAAACTCTGCTGAATATGAAGATCCAAAGTCTCCTCTTGCTCCAACCTCAATACTCTTCACTTCTCCTTCAAAGAATGCACCCACAATCACTAGTTGTAACACCCTGTTTATTCATTATACAAATAAATAAATGAATGAACGAACAGTATCCCTAAAATTAATAATTATATTTTAAAGGTTGATCTTGAGGAGCTAATTGTCACACTTTAAGAGATTGGGGGGTTAAAAGTGTAAAATCCGGACGTAATTTGTAAGTATTAATGAAGGCAGGGACTAAATGCTAACTTCTGGGACTTATTATGAAGAATTTTTGAGAGCTAGGGGTTGTTGGGTAAGTTTAAGACCTAAAATGAAAAGAAATTATGGAATCAGGGGGCAAAAGGGTAACTGTTGGATTAAAATTGAAAAGATTTAATGAATGAGGGGCTGAACTTGTAAAATATGGAAGAAGTTTGATGGATACGGGTGAACCCGTCACCCTAGTGTGCAACCTTCATATTTAATCCAATGCAAACCCTTCAACTGCCACTTCCTTTCTCTACCATTCCCAACCGCCGCTATCAGCTCCGCCCATTAGCGTCACCGAGGAATGGAAGCCATCCAGCCGCAACTGCGTGTCAAGCCTGCTACCACCATTCCTTCGCCATCGAAGAGCCACAACTTCGATACCGGAGACGCCGACGATTGAAGGTCCGACGAGCCGGTTGATGGGTTTTGGGACATAAGAGGATGAAGAAAGAACCACGACGTCGTCGTCGTCGTTTCCCAATCGGAGAATCGCGTGTATCCCTTGCCTCCATCCTCGCTGCCAATCACCTGCCATCGTCGCCACCACGAGCGGTTGAAGAGTACCGCCGCTATGTCATTCCGTCGAAGACGTGAGCTGCCGCCATTAACTGCTGCCGCTACCATGTTCTTCGTCGGCAACCATCGCCTGCCGCTATTTTCCTCTTACTGTCGTGTCTTGACACCACCAACCACGTGGATGTGGCTGTGAGTTGTGTGGGTGTGTTATTTTGCTCTTATGGGGTGTTGTCTGTGTGTTTTATATAGCCAGAAAAGCAAGAAAGGCCACCGCCACCACGAGCCGCCGCCGGCCACCACTAGGCTGGCCCCGTGTGTGTGTGTGTGTGTTTAGCTTAGTGTGTGTGTGTGTGTTATTGAGATTGGATTGTGTATTAAGCCCAAATTATTCCATATCATTTATGTAGTAGAGTAAAGGACTTAATGGATTAACTTCTTAATGGGTTAAGTGAGAAACATTTAACCCTAATCTTCATTTTATGTAAAACCCTAATTTCACTTGGACCTTGAGTTAGGCTTTCCTATTGGGCTTTGGTAATTGGGCCATTATGGGCCATCCAAGAATAACCTTATGGAGTAGAATATTTAGATGGGCTTTAGGGTAAGGCCCAAATGAGGAGTTAGGCCCAATTTGGAAAATGGGGCCATAGATGGGCCATAGTTTGGGCCTTTATGGGCCATTTAAATACCAAATGTTGGACCAGACTTTTTGGTTGGGCCTTTGAATAATACATGTAAAGGCTTGGGCCCAATTTGGAAAATTGGGCCACATGTTGGGCTTTGAGCCATAGTTTGACTTTTGGGGCTTTGGATTGGGCCTCAGGCTTGAATCAAGCCAAGTTAAGGGTAGAGTAGTCTTTTACCCCCAAGCATGGACTTATGGTTATGTATTCGAACCCAATTATTAATTGGGTGTTATTTTGATGATTGACGGATTCGGGAATCTGTCATCCAACAACTAGGGTTTTGTCAGCGGGACTTCAGCAGTGTGAGGTGAGTCTTCCTCCAGTAGGAACGGGTCTACGGCCACAATGTCGGCCCGTTTTGATAGTAGCAGTTCCGGATTTAGATTCGATGTCGAGGATTAGCCCGTTGCGGTTTGTATGCTTTCGGACTTCGGTCCAATGTCGGGGCGGTCCCGAGAAGTGGTTATGTATGTTTGAATTCTTTGTGATTCATGCATGTTATGTGTTATAGTGTTATATGTACCGGGGTAAGCCCGATGCCGGGGCAAGCCCGATGTATGCTACCTTATATGTTATGATTATATGTTCCGGACTTCGGTCCGATGTCGGGGTGGTCCCAATGCAGATTGTGTGATTATGTTATGTGTTTATGATATATGTTATGTTGTGTATGTGTTGGGGTAAGCCCGATGTCGGGGCAAGCCCGATGCCGGTGTGAGCCCGATGCCCGATGCGGTCGGATATCGGGGTGAGCCCGATGTCGGGTAAGCCGATGCCAGGATTTGTCTCGATGTAGTTGGGAGTAGTCCCAGAGTTCTATTTATGTTATGTGTTTATGTTATATGCATTGTTGATATGTTTAGATGTGTACCAGATTATGGTCCAATGCCGGCCAGGTCCCGATGCATTGGCTTAGGCCCAAGTTATGTGATTTTGTGTATAGTATGCGGTAGTATGAGGAGACTCACTAAGCTTCGTGCTTACAGTTTTCAGTTTTGGTTTCAGGTATTCCAGTTTTCAAAAGAGGAGCTCGGGAAGATTGCAGTACACACACCATTTGCTTCAGCATGGGATGTTTGTACTCTGATGTATATTATAGATGTTGTGATATATTTTGACATGTGACTTTGATACATTACTTATGATTTTTATATGACGAGGGTCATTATGATTTTTATTAATGGTTTAAAAAGAAATTGTCAGACTGTATTTTTGAGATGTTACACTAATTTAGCTCTTCTCTCCCTCTCTAGCTCTAACGGCGATTAGGGTTTGCTCTCAGGGGTGTATGGTGACTGGTGGGGCGGATATGGGGGCATAAGTTCCCTTATATAGGCCCCAACCCTGGGAAATTAGGGTTTCTTTGCCCAGTACCTACTCGGCGAGTCAGTCCTATGCTCGTCGAGCCCACTTATTAAATCCATCCGAGCCACTCGACTCGACTCGGCAAGTTGGACCCTCAACTCGCCGAGTCTCTCCATAAATCTCAAAATTAAAATTCATAATAATATACCTGAAAATCCGGATGTTACAGTAATATTGTTCCAGGCCCTTGCAATTGATTTCATGGAGTATTGATTATCAGGTTTATTAACGAGGTTGTGTATGCTTGAGATGACTTTGGTGTTGGATAAGGTGTCTAAGTCCATAACTATATTTGGTATGTACTTGACCCGAGAGTAGCATGGTACATTTGGGTTGCACTTCACCGGGACAATTTGAAGGATGGACTTTTGAGAAGAGGATAATTATGATTTATTAATATATTATAAGTTCTAATATATTAATATGAAATCATATTATTTAATTAGTATTGATCAAGAATTAATTTGTAATTAATTTTGTGATCAAAAGAGACTAGTTGAATATAAGGGGTTGATTTTGTAAATCATTCATTCTTATAAAGTTGGTTAATGATCCATGATTCCTATGTTGGGCTAAACCCATGTGGTGACCCATGGATACTACATGGAGGTTTTAACCCATGGAGCATGAGGGATATGGAAGGTCATTAGGGTTTACATGGTGTAACCCCAGTTTGCCACACTATATAAGAGACCCTAAGGCTACCAAAATTGGCACCTAAGTGTACTTAGAAGAGTGCTTGCCGATTTTGAGTGCAATGAATTTTGTCTCTAGTTCTTCCATTTGTTCGTGGTGATTTGTGGTTCCATTTGAGGCATTCACACTATTGGTGCTAGGCTCTTAAAGCTTCAAGGTTTTCAACTACACTAAAAGGTATGTCATATAAGTGGAATTTTGTAGTATAGATACTCCATTGTATGCTAGTTAGGATGATGCTTTGGAATTTTGAAAGTTTGCATGTATATTATAGAAAACATAAATCCAAAGCATCTAGGATTGCATGTACACGATAGGAGTGTTAGAATGCTCAAAACCCATCAGTGGTATCAGAGCCTAGGATTGTTTTCCAATATACTTGATGCTACTTGCTTTCAAATGCTTGAAAAATTGATTTTTTGTTGTCTGGACAGTGGACTCGTCGAGTCTACTGGGGAAATCGCCGAGTCCCCTCACAAATCTGACCAACTCGCTGAGTTAGTTCATGCACTCGACCAGTTGGTGCTCCAGAGTGTAGATTTTCGAGTTTTAAGGTTGGAATTAGACTAGCATCATTACCCTAAACTGTTTTTGAACTTACAAACCTGGTTTTGATGTGGTAATGATCATGCTAATCCAATTTAAAATATAATTGTCAAAGTTTCATGTTTTCCATTAGTTTAGATGGTTAGACCAATTACATGAAATTTGTTTTATTTAAATTGTCTTATTCATATGAGTTTAATTGTACCTTCTATGAATTATTTGATTATTGTATTAGTTAAATAATGTTTTAAATGTTTTTAATGGACTCCATAACTTGTCCTCAAGTTATGGATGTTATGGAACATGAAAGGTTTTTTCTATTAAAAAATGTCATTAAACTCATATGTTATGGACTTGAAGCGTTTTGACAAGTTTCAAAACTTGCCCTCAAGTTTTGGAATTTATAAAGTCTCACTAAATGAAACTTTAATTCCAAACCCTTAGAATTTGAAAAGTTAAAATTCAACCCTTATACTATTATAATACTATAGGTTTAATATTTATATATATGTAAAAGACAAGTCGGTTTTACCGTTAGTAGGCCTCATTCACGAAACCGATCTATAAGGGGGTATAAGGTTACTTCCTATAAAATGATGGTTTAATGGGTGTCCACTCTCACCCACCGCTTCCTTGACTGGTGGAAGGTCATTAGCCGAACGGGTAGGACAACGACTATAACTCTCATTAAATGTATAATGATAAATATAAAGTAGCTAAACCTTTTATAAATTCCCAATCTTATTTACTTTAGGAAAACGTGAAATTGATGCTAATCCATGAAATTACACTTTGCACCTTACCAAGTCGTTGATGGAGCGTGTGTGGTTAACCGACACATTAACTTAGACTATTAAGGGTGGCAAAGTGTAGCTTAATGTTTATCATAAGGTCAATGGAGTGTGTGTGGTTAACTGGCACATTGATTAAGCTAATAATTGACATTGAGAGTACCAAGCACATTTGCATGGTTATTCACAACTTGTTTGTAATCCTCGGTATGCCAGTCACAAACCTGAAGCGCATAATCGAGAATTAAACATGTCATTGAATTGTTCAATGAATCTCAAAGGATCTAGGAGTTTCAAATCCAATTAAAACATAATTAACAAATTTCGTTTTCATGGTGGAAATTGGTAAATCGTCATTTACCTACCTTCAAATATTTTTCAAGTTGGATTACGGCATCCCTCTTCCAAATTGTAAAATATTGTGTTGGGTCATAGCCTTAATATTCCATTTTGCGTGTTATATTAAGGACTCTTTATCTAATCTAAACTTTGTCTTTCTTTCCTTTCAGATGTCTTCCAACAGTGCTTCTGGCTCAAACCCTACTGGTTACTTCTCGCTCATGAACCTTTGTGGGAGATTCATCTTTGATGGGACTAATTTCAATGATTGTATTAGGAATATCAGGATGGTCACTCGCTACAAGGACAAGGAATATGTCCTCGACAAGGAGCTTAAGGAAATCGATGAGTCTGCTGCTACTTCTAAGGAGATTGCTGATTTCAGGGCACATTAGAAAGATGCCACCAAGGTAGCTTGTATCATGCTTGTCACCATGTCTCCTGAACTCCAAAAGTCCTATGAGGACTTCTACCCTTTTGAGATGCACCAGGACCTGATGGAAAGATACCATCAGAGTGCTCGTCAAGAGCGGTATGAAATCATATGCTCTATGATTACAACAAAGATGAAGGATGGTGAACCCATCACGGGCCACTTGCAGAAAATGAAAAGGTTTGTGGACCATCTGATCAAATTGAATGTGAACTTTGATGAGGAGCTGGCTATAGATATTATTCTACACTCCTTACCTCCATGTTATGATCAGTTCCGCATGACTTATCATATGAACAAGGAGGAAGTCACTCTGAGCAAGCTTCAGGGCCTTTTGAGGACTATCGAAAGTGGTCTCAAAGGTATATCTATTGTAACCACTCCTACTGCTAGTGCCCCTGTTCTGGCAATTGGACAAGGTAAGGGGAAGAAGAGGAAGGCTCCTTCCAAGAGCCGTAAAGGAAAGTCTCTTCATGGATCCTCTTCAAGTGGAACCAAAGGAGGTTCTGCTACTCCCTCGACCATCCCAAAAGAAGTCGTGTGTTTCTATTGCCATGAAAAGGGGCAATGGAAGTGAAGCTGCCCCAAGTACTTGCAGGATGTTAAGGATGGGAAGGTCAAGCCCACCCATACAGGTGTTTACACTATTCTATTTAAAAACTCATCACATACTAACTCTTGGGTGCTTGACACAGGTTGTGGATTTCACATTTGTTCTGATGTGCAAGGCCTAAAAAGAAGTAAGCATGTGGAGCACAATAAGATAAACTTGATCATGGGGAATAGGAAGGATTCACCTGTCACCAAGATTGGAGTTTACTCTTTATTTCTTAGTAGTGGGTTAGAAATAGATTTGAATAATTGTTGCTACTCGTCTGATATGGCGAGAAATATTATTTCCATTCATGGTTTGTACAAACAAGGTTTCACATTTTCGTTTGATAATGAAATTGGTGCAATAAATGCTTATTATAATGGTGCTTTTTATTTTAGAGCATTACCTTGTAATGGTGTATATGAAACTATGATGGTTGTAGACAACTTAGGAAATAATGTGTTGTTTATTGATTCTTCTAATGATTTGGATAAGACATCCTTGTGGCATTGTCGTCTTGGACATGTCGAAAAGAAGCGCATAGGCCAACTCCACAAGGCTGGAGTTTTGGAGTCATTCGACTTAAGGTCGGATGACACTTGCGGGTCTTGTATGCTTGAAAAAATGACTAAGTCACCCTTCACTGGTTCTTGTGAAAGGGGTGAGGGTTTGTTGGATCTCATACACACCGATGTGTGTGGGCCCTTTAGAACCGCCACAAGGGATGCTAAAAGCTTCTATGTGACTTTTACTGATGATTACAATAGATATGGCAATATCTACTTAATCAAGCATAAGTCATAAATCTTTGAGAAATTCAATGAGTTTAAGCAAGGTATGGAGAATCAGCTGGGCAGGAAGATAAAGATGCTCCGATCCGATCGGGGTGGTGAGTATCTTAGTATCGAATTCCTGGACTATCTTAAGGAGTGTGGAATTGTTTCACAGTTGACGCCACCTAGGACACTACAGCTTCATGGTGTGGCTGAGAGGTGCAACCAAACCTTGTTAGACATGGTTCGTTCCATGATGAGTCGAGCTTGCTTACCAATCTCATTCTGGGGGTATGCCTTAGAGACTGCCGCCCATATCCTTAATCGAGTCCCAACTAAAAAGATTGCCAATACACCTCACAATATGTGGACAGGGAAGGCTCCCTCATTAGCACACATCAAGGTTTAGGGTTGCAAGTCTTTCGTGAGGCTCGAGACTCATGACAAGCTCGAACCTCGGAGTGAGCGGTGTATTTTCATCGGCTACCCGCAAAAGTCCTTTGGTTATCTCATCTACAGACCGAGTGATAATGTTGTCTTCGTTTCGAGGAGAGGGGTGTTCCGAGAGAGGGAACTTATTTTCCAAGGGGATAGTGGAAAACTCATGTTGAGCCGATTAACGAGTCCATACCTTTGAGGGTTCCAGTAGAGTTAGTTTTCCACCTATGTTATATGGTTTTCATATAACATATGTGCATGATAAATTTATCAGTGACATCACACTGATAACTTTGGATGAACCTAACAACTACAAGGAGGCCATGGCAGGCCCCGAGTCTGCGAAATTGAAAGAGCCGATGGACAGCGAGATTCAGTCCATGTATGACAATCAAGTTTGGAACTTGGTTGACAATGTACCGGGTCGTAAGATAGACGGGTGCAAACGGATCTTCAAGAACAAGACCGACATGGATGGAAAGGTACACACTTATAAGGCACGACTGGTGGCAAAGGGCTTTACTTAAACTCCGGGAGTTGACTATCGTAAGACCTTCTCACCAGTAGCGAAGATTAAGTCTATTAGGGTTATGCTAGCCATTGCTGCATTTCATGACTATGAAATATGGCAAATGGATGTTAAAACCGCATTCCTTAATGGGAAGTTGGTTGAGGATGTTTACATGAGTCAGCCAGAGGGTTTTGTCGATGCTAAGTACCCTAATAGAGTGTGTAAGCTGTTAAATCAATATTTTTCCTTGTATACACTCTTTACAACTCCTTATTTCAGTAACCATCACATAGGGGGAAATTGTTGGAAATATTTTGATGTGATTGTCACTTGAAATAAGTTGAGTATTCATTTACATTTGCCATTGAGAACAGGTGATACTAGTTTGAAACTTGAAAAAGTATTTTTGGAAAAATTTTCTAAGTCTCAAAGTCGATCACTCGAGCTCTGATACCAACTGAAGAAATCAGAAAAAATTCATTAAACCTAGACTAGAATAGTCCAAGTGCTGAAAATACTGAAACAGAGTTTCAGAATCGTCAAGTGGCAAGTAGTGCGGAAAATAAAGAGTTGTGAATCAATCAAATTAATAGAAAAACATTTTTTGACTTAAGATAAATGATTCAAATGTGTCTCATATTCATGAATATTCAATTACAAGTGTTTGAATGTAAAACACACACTAAAACTCTCAAACGGCTCTCTAAAGACTAGTCTAAGCAGCAATTGTGCAGAATGAGCAGGAATGATCAGAAAAGAGCAGAAAGAGCAACTTTATAATGGATCCCAAGGGGCCTATTTATAGGCTTTGGAAAAGCCCATGACATGGCTTGACCAATCAAGTGTTGACACGTCATCATGACTTAGTCATCAGTTGACACCTTTGCCCTACTTAACGGAGAATGGATGGAATATTCCAATTTCGTTAGTATTCCATTAGGGTTCCATCCAAGTTATGAGTCTTAATAATTCTTGAACCTTCTTGATCAACATTGAAAACGTGATGAGCAACATGATCATCATGTTGCTCAATTGTCTTCTTAGATGTCATCAACTTCCAGAACTGTTGTTGATCATGTTGAGTAGTTTCTTGAATGTTGGACTGTGTCTTGAACTTGGGGATGTACCACCACATGTTCATGATGGACCATGGACGAAATTCATGTTACTTTAAGTATTTGGACGTGCCTTCATTGTACATGATGTGCCATGTGCAGTCTTGTTGAGTCATCAATGTGATCATGTTGATCCATTGACTTGAGTTGAGCCACCAAGTATTCCTGTTGAGTCATCAACTCTTGTTGAGCCATAGAGTTGTGGATGAGCCAACAATGTTTCTGATGAGCCATCAATATTCTAGAAGATCCATCAATGTCTTGATGCTCCACATATGCTATAGATATGTCATCTAAGATCATGATAATCCAACTAGCTTTCAATAAGTTCTCCATGTCAACAGTAGGTGCTCCATGTGTACAACAAGTGCTCCAAGTAAACTTCAAGTGCTCTAACATCTGATTCTTCAAACACTTGTTGAATATTCAATATCTTTTCAACCTGAAACATTATGATAATGTTTATTAAAAAATGTAAATAAATACTCAACTTATTTCAAGTGACAATCACATCAAAATATTTCCAACATAAGCCTGAGAAATCCATTTATGGATTGAAACAAGCATCTCGCAGATGGAATCTTTGTTTCGATGAGAAAGTCAAAGAGTTTGGCTTTTCGAGAAGTGAGGATGAGTCTTGTGTATATGTCAGAGCTAGTAGGAGTATAGTTAGCTTTTTGGTACTATATATGGATGACATACTAGTCATAGGAAATGACATCCCAACCTTAAAGGAGGTGAAGTCCTGGCTTGGGAAGTGTTTCGCTGTGAAGGACCTTGGAGAAGCGGCCTATATCCTAGGGATATGGATATTTTGAGATAGGAGTAAGAGACTAATTGGACTTAGTCAAATTACCTAGTTGGACAAAGTGTTGAAGAGGTTCCACATGCATAATTCCAAGAAGCTGACTTACTGATCCAGAGCAATGTCAAACTGAGTATAGCTCAGAGTCCGAGTATAGAGGTTGAGATAGCTGAGATGAGTTGATTACCATATGCTTATGCTGTTGGCTCGATCGTGTATGCTATGACTTGTACTCGCCCATATGTGGCCTTATCATTGAGCATCGTCAGCAGATATCAAGGGAATCCTGGCAAGGCTCACTGGACTGCGGAGAAAAACATTCTCAAGTACCGGCGGAGAACTAAGGACTCGGTCCGTACACTTGGTGGGACTGATGACTTGAGAGTGGTGGGGTATAGTGACTCCAACTTTCGGACCGACAGGGATAATTTCTGCTCTTTGTCAGGCTGGGTCTTTACCCTGAATGGAGGATAAATAGCTTGGAAAAGTACCAAGCAGGAGACTGTAGTTGATTCCACATGCGAATCAGAGTACATAGCAGCAAGCGAAGCGAAGAAGGAGGTGATATGGCTGAAGAACTTCATCGGAGACCTTGGAGTTATACCAGCTGTAAAGGAACCAATGGAGATTTTCTGTGACAGCGATAGTGCGGTTGCCTTAGCCAAGGAACCAAGGGATCATGGCAGGTCCATACACATCGACAGTAAATATCACTTCATAAGACACAAGATAGAAGAAGGAGTCCTCGTGGCAAAGATGGTATCATCAGATAAGAACCCGACAAATCACCTCAGGAAGGGACTGAATAGGGTTAAGCATTTACAGCATGTGAGACGCACTGGGCTGAGGGATGATATTAGTTTTAATGATTACATAGCTATTTCGAAACATGTAATAGGTAAACTGTAATTGACATTTGATGCTTAAATAAAAGGTGTTTTTTATTTACTATTATGGTACTGTCTCATGTCAATTGTTTTACTATTGTTTCATTTTTGCATGTCTTAACTTCCAGAATAATTGGATTATTCAAACCATCCACAATTCATCATACTTTGGAAGTAGGTATTGAAGCAAGACTGTCATGAATTTGGCTGGTAGATTGTCAGAAATGGTTAGACATTGCTATGACATTCATGAATGCTCATAAGGTCTGAGTATTGGATTTAACCCACGCTCAATTGTATCGCTTCATGGAATTTATCTCGAGTGATCATGAGACGATAATATCTTATAATCTTGAAACCTGGATATATGAGTTGTTCACTATGAGTTGGTCGTACATTGATAGTATGAAAACGCATCGGTAACTCGATGTTATAAAACGTGATGTTGTGTATGGTTCAGTGAATAGTTAGTACAAGCATATACTATCAATGTTTATCTGTTCCTTTTAATCCTTGGAGGATTAAAAGCGATATCTTGGGCCCCTCGATGATTTTAGTTTGACTTATGTGCCGTGCCCGGTCAAAACTAAATTATTGTGTTCGATTAAGTTCTATGTCAAATGAATCAGAAATCGGGAAACAAACTGCTACACAGTAAGATTAACTGTGTTCCATGTGTTTGTCCGGCTGATATCTTAAGGACAGAGGATTCTATGATCACTTATCTAAAATGGTACGTCTAAGCTCGACAAAGGTATTTAAGAGCCACGATTGCTAGTCGGATCCTAAAGTTACACTTACAACTATAGTTATTAGACTTATCCAAGTGGGAGACTATTACATAACGTGTCTAAGTCCATAACTATATTTGGTATGTACTTGACTCGAGAGTAGCATGATCCATTTGGGTTGCACTTCACCGGGACAATTTGAAGGATGGACTTTTGAGAAGAGGATAATTAAGATTTATTAATATATTGTAAGTTCTAATATATTAATATGAAATCATATTATTTAATTAGTATTGATCAAGAATTAATTTGGAATTAATTTTCTTATCAAAAGAGACTAATTGAATATAAGGGGTTGATTTGGTAAATTATTCATTCTTATAAAGTGGGCTAATGATCTATGATTCCTTATATTGGGCTAAACTCATGTGGTGACCCATGGATACTCCATTTATGTTTTAACCCATGGAGCATGAGGTATATGGAAGGTCATTAGGGTTCACATGGTGTAACCCTAGTTTGCCACACTATATAAGAGACCCTAAGGCTACCAAAATTGGCACCTAAGTGTGCGTAAAAGAGTGCTAGCCGATTTTGAGTGCAAGGAATTCTCTCTCTAGTTCTTCCATTTGTTGGTGGTGATTTCTGGTTCCATTTGAGGCATTCAGACTATTGGTATTAGGCTCTTAAAGCTTGAAGGTTTTTAATGTTGTAGTATAGATACTCCATTGTGTGCCAGTTAGGATGATGCTTTGGAATTTTGAAAGTTTGCATGTATATTAGAGAAAACATAGATCCAAAGCATCTACGGTTGCGTGTACACCATAGGAGTGTGAGAATGCTCAAAACCCATCATTTTGCCCATAGTAAACCGGGCTCGTTTCAAAGCTCCCACCACCATTTAACAATTAACGATGTGTTGAGAGATTTTATAGATCCCACACCCAGACCTCCAACATCCTTGCTAGCTATCACTTTTGTGAGAACAAAGACAATCTGATGCATAGGGACAAGGTTTGAAAACTCAAACCTTGATTTAATGCTTAAGATCAATGTCTGCTTACTAAGGAATGTTCCAGTCAAGTCTGGCAAGACCAGTCAAAGCTGAATTAATGCAACCTGTAAAGTATTCAAGATAATAATGAAGAGTGAAGATAATGATCAAGGTAAAGACGATAAATGAAGAACAAGAAGAATGTTTGAGAGAATAAGTGAAGTAAACTAGAATATTGCTAGATATGTTTAAAATGATCAGTCCTTGATTTGTCATTAAAAACGCCTATAAATAGGAGAACATGAAACATCGTACAAACTAACTTACATACATAAGACTGGATAATAGAGTTATTTCTGACACTCTAATTACCCAAGTTGACAAAATAGATTTAATCTTATGAAATGTAACATCAAGCTAAATGACAAATACAATAAATGTACATGGATAAAAAACTGGTTCAGATAAGTTAACATTCCAGACATAAGATCCATTCTGGAATGCCTTCAATTGGTCCGGAACACAAACATCAATCTTCTCTTCCGGAGCAATGCTTCAAGTCCGGACACCAACTTATTCTGTAACAGCATCCATTTTGGAACTCTAAATGACTTCGGATCTTCAAAGGAGTTTGAGATTGCTAGAGATTCAGTTTTAGGTTCCAACAATCTCCCCTTAAGTGAACTTAGCAATCAAGTCAAATTAATTCGCTTCTTCCTTGATGAACGTGTAGGTTCTAAACAACCAATCTCCCACTACAACTGACTCACAAACTTTGCCTTGACATATTCAGGAGCTTCGGACCTGGATGCTCGACTGATAAATTTATTGAGAGCTCTTGTAGGAACTAGGTGTTTGTCAAGGATTCTGAAAAAGTCCTTTTTGTTGGTCTTCTTTGTCTTGTAAACACACCCTAGAACTGGATCATCTATAGGTCCTTCAGCTAGCAGTTCAACTTCTAGGAGAACATATTCAATGTTCCGAACAAGTGTGCTAGCTGATAGTCGCATCGAAAAAATTTTGTGACATAGTCCTTGAGAAAGCTTAAGGTTGCGTGGTAAGCACCCATGCTGATATCATCTTTTTGGAGACTTCGGAGATGAGCAACAATGGTCAGAACATCGTTGGGATTGATTGAGGGGAAGTCAGCATCAGTGATGGTTCGATAAGCTGGCTTGTTCCAGATGATGTCATATCGGAACAATGTGCAGTTGAGCTCAAAATTCGTCAAGATCTTACTTCTAAACGTAGAGATCTTGGTTAACCTCTTCCTTTTCCACACTTCGTTTTGAGGTTGTGCGTTCTTGGAGTAGAAAGTTTTTAATCTTTCACGCTCTATCCGGATGATCATATCTGGATCGTCATTTGGGTGGAGAGGAGCTAACTTAATGTAGAATTTGTTGTATGGAGAGAGAGGCAGATCAAGTTGTTCCGAATCACCTACTGGAATATCATAGTACATGAAAGGTATTATATCTAAATCACGAAGGATTCCTTAATGGCATAGAGGAGAGATACTACGCATCGGATCAGAGTTATCTTTGAGAGCTTGGATCTGAATGCTATCCTCTAGAGCTTTGTTCATTTCCTCCTGAGACTATCCAAATATTTGCTTTGGTAGAGGTCCGGAGTGAAAAGCTTGATGACTTTCCGTGATGGGCTTCTTGCCTTTATCTTTGTTGAGAACTGAAATGACATGCTGCATGTTCTGATCTATGACGAATTTTGGTCGAGAGGATTGCAATGGTTCCTCCGGAATAACATCTCGGATCTGAAGCGGAGAACCTTGATCTATGGGAACAATCCTTGGAGCAGGTTTCAGAGGCAACATGGAGGGAGTGGCCTGGAAAGCATCAACCGTTAACTTGGTTTTAGCTTTGGCCATTTGGATACTTCTTTTAAACACATCCGGAAGGGTTGATCGCCATGAGACTACGGACCAGATTCTCTGCTCTTCCTCTGTAAGCACCTTGGAGGGAAATTTCTTTGGAGTTAGGATTGCCACTACAGTGTTGGTAACATACTCTACTTACTCTTCATCATCACCTTCATCATCATCATCATTTCCTAGAAGTCTGGAAAGAACATGGACTTTATCATCAGAATTTTCATCTTCATCTCGGAGTGTAAACTCCGAGGCAGGTTTCCAGATTTTGCTTGGGCCTTCTACCCCTCTTGCATTGGTAGCCCGGGGAACCGGTGCAAGCAAAAGTGACTCCATTATATCATAAAATTTCTCTAACACCTTTTGGAAGCTGGTGTAGAGCTGAAGGGTGAGCGCATCGTAGGCTTCAACTGTTGGAGCTTGGGCTTTAAGATGGTTGAACAGGATGGAAATAATAGAGATAATCTCATCGAACTTTTGGTTCGGAACATCCGTAATATTCCATCAAGAAGGGAGAAGCTTGAGGAGGACTTGTTGTATAATGAGATTCATCTCATCCTTCTTTCGGATCTCCTTTTCCAAGCGCTGGATCTGCTTCACATGACGAATATGTGGTTGCTTTATATGTTCATTGGAAACATTCAACATATCATCATGGACCTTCAACATCTTTGTGATCGTGTCAAGCTAGTGATAGACACTTTCATCATACTTCTCTTTAACTTCCTCAATGGGCTTCACGTTCATCTATGGTAGGTCCGAAATTGGTTGCTAAGGACTAGAGAATGGCATTAAGTTTCGAATCCAGTCCGGAAACATTCTCATCAATTTTGGAGTTGAGTCCGGAAACTGAGGATTCAAGTGTATTCACCTTCTTCATGGTGTTTGACACATTGGTTTGGATATCAAGAAGAACAAACGGATCAATGTAGTCTCATGCGGAGGATCCGGTATCGGAGTTGGAATGTTGAGGCTTGTGCTTGTGAGATTCAGGATTGATTGGAGTAACTGAAGGACCAGGCTTGTGGGTGGCAACATCGTCATGAAGCTTCTGAGTGGATTTAGAGTCATTGTCATGAGTGGACGAAGAGGATCTGAAATCAAAAGCAAACTTGGAGTGAAAATGAACAGAGGGAAGCACGTTTGTATCAGCCACATTCACACCATCATCGTTCAGAAACACTTCTTCGGAAAGTTCATCATCCGAAGTAGAATGAATTGAAGCGTGGGAAAGAGTCTTGGGAGTTTCTCCGGAGGTAAACTCGAGATGAATTATCTCGCCTGAAGGAGCAACATAAGGCAGATTTCTCTATATGGCTCTCTTCTTCATTGCCATCAATGTGTACTCCACTTGTGATCTTGTAAGCTTCGGATGCCGAGAATGAGCCCTGTCAACATAATCTTCCCACAACAGATCATTAGCACCTGGTCATCCTGTACCCTTACCGGGTATCAGACCAGTTAGGGCATCGGAGGTTGGACGGACTGCTCTAGCCTCGGAGTGCTTGGGGTCCGAAACAGGGGTTCCGGAGTGTGTGTGTGTGTGTGTGTTGAAAGAGATTGGATATCAAATGTGACTCGTGAGTGAGTTCCAGGGGCCAAGGAACTTTGTTCAACAACATCAACACCTTTTTGGGAAGCTTATAGTGGATTATGTGCAGACTCCCCGTGGGTGTGTGCAAGTGGTTTTGAAACACCGAGGGGTACCTCGGATGAGTGGGTTGGTGGGGTTTTCGGACGGCGAGACTCAGCCAGAATATCATGAGCTCCTTCCTGTTGAGAGGAAGAGCTCACATTAGGCCTCTTCTAGAGTGGGCTCAATAGAGACAGGGGCAGGTTGTTTTGGATCGAAGACAACTGAAGTCTCTAGGTGATGTTTCAAGTGAATTGATCTGGAAGGTGTAACATCCGGAATCCATAGGTACATCATTTTTATTATTTATTTTTGAAGTTCATAGAGCGACTCGACGAGTTGATGCTATGACTCGTCGAGTCGAGTCGCACGTGGCCACAAGGGTTTAATGACCTACTCGACGAGTCGAAGAGGTTACTCGCCGAGTAGGCGCTGGAATGAGAAACCCTAAATCCCCGGGTTTGAGACCTATTTAAAGGCACTTATAGCCTCCTTGTGCGGCCACACTTCACAGAGAGAAACCCTGACTTGCCCCTTTCGTTGTATAGAGAGAGAGAGAGAGGGAGAGAGACCATTTTAAGCATGCTTGTGCATTTTGGAGCAAGGATTGGAAGAGCTTGGTGGATCTAACCGAGGGAAGGCTATGGATCTTGCATTCTTCTGTCATTAGCTTCTTTTTAGAGGTAAAAAGCTCTCATTTTGGCCTCATATTCGTTAGATCTCATTTTTGGGAGCTTTTAGGGTTTCTCCCAAATCATATTATGTTCTTAAGTTATTTGAGCATGGTTTCAGGTTAGAACCTCAAATCTGGACTATAGAAGGCCTTGAAAGTCCAAAGATTCGAGCTTTATTGAGCTGGAGGCAAGCTCTTGTGCATTTAACCTTTCTTGGAGCTTGTAATGGCATTATGGAGCAAATATGCCATGCATGAATGTAAAGATCGAAGCTTTACGTAACATTCGAGCCTAGGGAGTCTAGATCTAGTATTTGGAGTGATAGATCTGTCGTAAAATGTCTGAATGGGATTATGGACTGGATGAACTCGCCGAGTCCATGTGCAGACTCGACGAGTCGCTTAGGGTTTATTCTGATAAGTCTGAGCATTCTGTAACTCGTCGAGTTAGCGGGTCAACTCGATGAGTAGAGTGGATTTTCTTAAGGCCTCTTAGAGAATGAGAGGACTCGACGAGTCCTCCTGGTGCACTCGCCAAGTTGGGTCAACATGGACTGTTGACTCAAGTTTGACTTCGGTTGACTTTTAGACTTTTCACCAAATGTGATTAACTGAGATCTTGGAGGGGTAAAATGGTCTTTTACCCTTACCAAGTGTTAAAAGGGGTTAATATGAATTTATTAGAATTGTGATCTAATTAGAGATAATCACCACATGTATTAGGCAGAGGCTAGATCGGTGATTCGTGTACGAGGTGTATTAGATTGCTTGCTTCGAGGTGAGTCTTCTCACTATACCTAGAGTGGTATTTACGTCTGACCAGAGGGTCGTATGTGCTTACTTGATTTATGCATTTTGTTGTGTGATATTTATGCTATATTATGTGATTCTTAAACCGGGACGGAAGGTCCAACGAACTATAAGGCCGGAGGGTCCTCACTTAGACCGGGTCGGAGGGTCCTCACTTAGGCCGGAGGGTCCTCACTTAGACCGGGCCGGAGGGTCCAACGAGTTGTGGGACTAGAGGGTCCCACTAAGACACATTGACCGGAGGGTCATCCAGAGCTATAGCCTCGAGTGGCTAATTATTTATGTGTGGTATTTTGGGGAACTCACTAAGCTTTATGCTTACCGTGTTATGTGTTATGTGTTTCATGTACTTCCGAGGATCGCGGGAAGGCACCGGCGTGATTGTACACACCTATTCGAGAATACGTTGAGGATTCTGGGAATTGACTTTTGTTGTGGATTTATGTTGACATTGAGACACTTATGATTTTTAGGAAATATAATATATGAGTGTTATATGTTTTAAAAATGAAAAAGTTGGTTGAAAAATTACGTCGTTACTAGTTGGTATCAGAGACTTGGTTTTAGGGATTTGGATGCGCCTTCGGGTATGTCTGGACTCAACTTAAGGATTTGAGAAACTTTTCCAAGAGAAACGATTTTTCTAAAATGAGTAAGAGTTTCTAAGAGAAAAACAAGAAAGAGCAGTGTGTACAATCAGCCAACGCCCGAACGGTGATTTTCCCAAAATACCCTTACTTTCAGTATTATGAGATGTTTATGAGATATTATGAGATACGTTATGCGTGCTAGAGAGTAGGCTAGGTACTTCATATTTTAGGACTAGAGTGGCCTGATTTGTGATGCCTTAGCCTAGGAGTTACAGCTACCTGTGATTTGCTTTGAGTACGAGTATGTAGCAGAAATGAGCTTATGAGAGTAGCTTATGTTCGGCAAAATATAGAGTAGTTGCGATCTGGAATCCTAGGAGGAGGACTTGGTGTGATTACAGATGCGGTGTGAATGGTAGCATTGGGCCCGTACTATTGGAAGCGTCGGGTCGGTAAGCAGTCTAAGTAAGAATCCTTGGGATGCTAAGGAACAAGTTGGGAGAGTGATCGAGAGTGAGTATTCTCGAGCAAGTCTCTGATTATTTTATGTTGTGTTTCAGAGACATCATGGTGGGTACGCGCCACAACCCTGGGAGCAGTGGAGTTAGCGATGATGAGATTCGCAGGATGATTCACGAGGAGGTGGCCGCAGCTATCCGAGAGGTCATCCCGGAGATGTTTGGATCTATCAAGACCACCTTGATTGAGACATTTCATGAGCATTACGCTGCAGTTACCGAGGCGGCTGCTGTTGCAGCCACCGCACCAGTCGCTGCTGCCAGGCCGCAGGTGGGTGACTCGTTGCTGTACGGGGACCTCAGCAACACGAAGCCACCAGAGTTTGACGGGACTCAGGACCCGAGTGCCGCGATGAGATGGATCTCCGACATCGAGGGGTGTTTCTACACTTGTTCCTGTCCAGAACATTTGACGGTACGGTTCGCGCTTAACCTGCTTCGCTTGGGGGTGAAGTACTGGTGGAAGTTTGTGATAGCCAACTTCACTTCTGTAGAGCTCACTGCAGTGTCTTGGGAGAGGTTTACTACTATGTTTTGAGATGAGTACGTTCTCCCGATGGAGAGGGAACGGTTGGCCCAAGAGTTCTTGTCCCTCAAGCATAGGACAGAGTCGGTGACAATGATTTCGAGGATGTTCCATGAGAGGGCGATGTTCTATCCTGAGCACGTGTCTACCGAGCAGACACATATGAGCCAATATTTCACTAAACTGAGGAGGGATATTCGTGAGTTTGTGACGAACTCGACATACCGGACATTTGCTGAGCTTCAGGAAAATGCCCGGAATAGGGAGATTAAGCTGGAGACTCAGGCCAGAAAGGAGGCGGAGTCTCAGGGGAGGGATAGGCGACCGGCACAGTCTCATCCGACAGCCAAGCGAAGCGGGCAATGCCCGCTGATGTGAGATCTGGAGGCCAGAAGGGCCGCACTTGTGGAATGTGCGGCAAGAGTCATGAGGTGGTGTGTTGAGCTGATGTCTGCTACAAGTGTGGCAAGGAGGGGCAGATCGCGAAGGATTTCCCCAAGGGGTTTGCAATCTGTGTCCACTACAACGAGACTGGCCATAGGAAGGCCGAGTGCCCACAGTTGCCATAGGGATCAGCACAGGGATCTGCCCGTGCTACTACACGAGCTACAGAGAGCCGGCCAGTGAAGGCCGAGGTACCGAAGGCTCGCGGGAGAGGTTTCCAGCTGACAGCGGAGGAGGTCCGCGCAACACCTGATATCATGGCTAGTATGTGTTCTTTTATTTATTTTAATTGAGTGATGTTGTGCTTATATTGTGTTATGCATAAGTACTTTTCTTGTGAGTTCTGTACCTGCCTTGGTGTTATTTTACTCGGGTGTGAGTCGATCCATCGTATTATTAGCATTTATTCATCACATCAGTATCTGGCGAGAGGCGCTGAGTCGACCTCTAAGAGTCTCTATAGCCGATGAGCACGCAGTGTTTGCGACTGATGTGATCCGGGGATGTGTACTTGAGATTTCTGGAGTTGAGTTTCCGATAGATCTGGTACCGATTGCGATGGGGGATGTTTGTGTCATCGTGGTCATGTACTGGTTGAGTCGATTCAGAGCTACAATCGACTGTGAGCGTCAGTTCGTAACCATACGAGACCCTAGTGGGGGAGTGCTTACAGTATATGGCGAGGGTACCCGATCTGGGTCAGCATTTTGCTCGGCAGCCAGAGCGAGACAGAGTCTACATCAGGGTTTCAGTGGTTTTGTAGCGTATGTGATGCATATGCGAGTTGCTGCCGAGAGATCGAGTACTATCGCCGAGGTTCCGATAGTGAGTGAGTTTTCAGATGTTTTTCCCGAGGAGTTACCGGGTGTGCCTCTTGAGAGGCAGGTGGAGTTCCGGATTCATTTGGTTCCGGGATTGGCGCCTATTTCAAAGGCACCTTATCGCCTTCGCCGCACGAGATCCAGAAGTTATCCTCGCAACTTCAGGAGTTGTTGGGGAAGGGTTTTATCCGACCGAGTAGCTCGTCGTGGGGAATCCTTTTTGTCAAGAAAAAGGATGGTTCACACCGGATGTGCATTGATTACCGGGAGTTGAACAAGCTGACGGTCAAGAACCGTTATCCGCTGCCGAGGATCGACGATCTGATCGATTAGTTGCAGGGCGCGTCTTGGTTTTCCAAGTTCGACTTGAGATCTGGATACCATTAGATGAGAGTCCGCGAAGAGGATATCTAGAAGACGACTTTTAGAACTCGTTATTGGCATTACGAGTTGGTGGTGATGCCTTTTGGGCTCACCAACGCACCGGCAGCGTTCATGGATCTCATGAACCGGGTGTGCAGGCCTATGTTGGATCGATCGGTGATCGTGTTGATCGACGATATTTTGGTGTACTCGAGATCCAGAGAGCAGCATGAGGAGCATTTGAGAGATATTCTTAGGGTATTGAGATCGGAGAGGCTTTATGCCAATTTCTCTAAGTGTGATTTCTGGTTACGAGAGGTCCAGTTCTTGGGACACCTCGTTAATCAGAATGGGATTTTGGTCGATCAGGCCAAGATTGAGGCAGTTATGAGATGGGAGGTGCCGAGATCCCCCACCGAGATCAGGAGTTTTTTAGGGTTGGCCGGATACTATCGGAGATTTATCAGGGATTTCTCCAAAATTGTCGTCCCCCTCACAAAGGTTGACCCGGAAGGGCGTTCCTTTTACTTGGGGTACCGAGCAACAGACCTCATTCGAGACTCTTCGCCAGCGATTGTGCGAAGCCCCGGTGTTAGCTCTTCCCGAGGGAATGGAGGACTTGGTGGTTTATTGCGATGCATCTATATCCGTGCTAGGTACGGTGCTAATGCAGAGAGGACACGTGATAGCATACACATCGACGCAGTTGAAGCCTCATGATACGAGCTATCCCACCCATGACCTAGAGCTGGGGGCGGTGGTGTTCGCCCTCAAGATCTGGCACCACTACTTGTATGGGGTTCGGTGTACCATATACACGGACAACAAGAGCCTGAAGTATCTAATGGATCAAACCAACCTAAATATGCGGAAGAGGAGATGGTTGGACGTGGTGAAAGACTATGACTGTGAGATCCTGTATCATCCGCGCAAGGCTAACGTGGCGGCCGACGCCCTGAGTCGTAGAGTAGAGAGTGCCCCGATTCGATATATGTGTATGAGGATGACAGTGATGACCCTAGTCTTGGATACCATTCGAGAAGCCCAGGCGAAGGCCGTGAAACCGGAGAACCGCAAGAGGGAGCGGGTGATTGGACAGGTCTCCGAGTTTGTGACGGATAGCCGAGGACTTATGACTTTCCGAGGGCGGATTTGGGTGCCCTATACGGGCGGAGCTCGGCGTATTTGGATGGAGGAGGCGCATAGATCGAGGTTCTCGATCCATCCCGGGGCTACTAAGTTGTATTTAGACTTAAAGAGAGACTATTAGTGGCCCTGTATGAAGAGGGACGTTGCCTGGGTAGTTGAGAGGTGCTTGACCTGCCGCCAGGTCAAGGCAGAGCACCAACATCCACATCGTCCATTACAGCTCCTTGAGATTCCTCAGTGGAAATGGGAGCAGATATTGATGGACTTTATCACCATGTTTCCAAGGACTGCGCGACGAGTTGACGCGATTTGGGTGATTGTGGACCAATTGACGAACAGTGCTCACTTCCTTGCTATTAGTGAGAGCTCTTTTGTGGAGAGACTGGTTGAGATCTATGTGAGAGAAGTGGTAGCACGTCATGGGGTGCCGGTCTCGATAGTGTCAGATCGGGACATGCATTTTACTTCCAAGTTTTAGAAGAAGTTTGATGAGGAGTTGGGCACGTGCTTTCATTTCAGTACCACGTATCACCCAAAAACGGACGGGAAGAGCGAGCGGACGATTCAGACGTTTGAGGTCATGTTGCGTGCATGTGTCATGGACTTCGGAGGAAATTACGACACCTACATACCCCTGGCTGCGTTTTCTTACAACAACAGCTATCACTCGAGTATTAGTATGCCTCCCTTTGAGCTTCAGTATGGGACAAGGTATCGGACTCCCATTTGCTGGGGGGAAGTGGGACAGAGAGTAATGGGTGGTGCAGAGATAGTGCTGAAAACGACTGAGCAGATTCAACAAGTCAGACAGAGATTACTGACGGCACAACGCCCCTAGAAGAGTTATGCGGACATGCGACGATCCGAGCTAGAGTTTCAGGTCATAGACTTTGTACTCCTGAAGGTATCCCCTTAGAAAGGGGTGATCCGATTTAGGAAGCGGCGCAAGCTGGGATCCCGGTACATCGGTCCTTTCAAAGTGACTGCCAGAGTAGACAGGGTGGCATACCAGTTGGAGCTACATGCGGATTTGAGCCAGATTCATAACACCTTCCACGCATCTTAGTTGAGGAAGTGTGTGGCCGATGAGTCGGCAGTGGTACCGCTAGAGGACATTCAGGTGGATGCGAGCCTGAATTATACTGAAAGACCGATCACAATTTTCGATCGAAAGGTGAAAGTTCTTAGGAACAAGGAAGTGCCCCTGGTTCAAGTCCAGTGGCAACATCGGAGGGGGGTCCGAGTTGACCTGGTTGCCGGAGTCCGAGATACAGGAGCAACATCCAGAATTATTTGCGGAGCATGACTTCGAGGGCGAAGTCTGATTCTAGTGGGGGAGAATTGTAACATCTGGAATCCCAGGTACATAATTTTGATTATTTATTTTTGAAGTTCATAGAGCGAATCGACGAGTTGATGCTATGATTCGTCGAGTCGAGTCGTGCATGGTCACAAGGGTTTAATGACCTACTCGCCGAGTAGGCGCTGGAATGAGAAACCATAAACCCCCGGGTTTGGGACCTATTTAAAGGTACTTATAGCCTCCTTGTGCGGCCACACTTCACAGAGAGAAACCCTAACCTGCCCCTTTCGTTGTATATAGAGAGAGAGAGAGAGACCGTTTTAAGCATTCTTGTGCATTTTGGAGGAAGGATTGGAAGAGGTTGGTGGAACTAACCGACGGAAGGCTGTAGATCTTGCATTCTGCTCTCATTAGCGAGTTTTTAGAGGTAAAAAGCTCTCATTTTGGCCTCATATTCGTTAGATCTTATTTTTGGGAGCTTTTAGGGTTTCTCCCAAATCATATTGTGTTCTTGAATTATTTGAGCATGGTTTGAGGTTAGAACCTCATATCTGGACTAGAGAAGGCCTTGAAAGTCCAAAGATTCAAGATTTATTGAGCTGGAGGCAAGCTCATGTGCATTTAACCTTTCTTGGAGCTTGTAATGGCATTATGGAGCAAATATGCCATGCATGAACGTAAAGATCGAAGCTTTACGTGACATTCGATCCTAGCGAGTCTAGATCTAGTATTTGGAGTGATAGATATGCCCTAAAACGTCTGAATGGGAGTATGGACTGGATGAACTCGCCGAGTCCATGAGAAGACTCGACGAGTCGCTTAGGGTTTATTCTGCTAAGTCTGAGCATGTTGTAACTCGTCGAGTTAGCGGGTCAACTCGGCGAGTAGAGTGGGTTTACTTAAGGCCTCTGAGGGAACGAGGGGACTCGACGAGTCCTCTTGATGCACTCGTCAAGTTGGGTCAACATGGACTGTTGACTCAAGTTTGAATTCGGTTGACTTTTAGAGTCTTGACCAAATGTGAGTAACTGAGATCTTGGAGGCGTAAAATGGTGTTTTACCCTTACCAAGAGTTAAAAGGGGTTAATATGAATTTATTAGAATTGTGATCTAATTAGAGATAATTACAAAATGTATTAGGTGGAGGCTAGATCTGTGATTCGTGTACGAGGTATATTAGCTTGCTTGCTTCGAGGTGAGTCTTCTCACTATACATTACCTAGAGTGGGATTTATGTGTGACCAAAGGGTCGTATGTGCTTACTTGAGTTATGCATTTTGTTGTGTGATATTTATGCTATATTATGTGATACTTAGACCAGGTCGGAGGGTCCAACGAACGATGAGGCCAGAGGGTCCTCACTTAGACCGGACCTGATGGTCCAACGAGCTGTGGGACTAGAGGGTCCCACTAAGACACATTGACCGGAGGGTCATCTAGAGCTATAGCCTCGAGTGGCTAATTATTTGTGCGTGGTATTTTGATGAACTCACTAAGCTTTATGCTAATCGTGTTATGTATTATGTGTTTCAGGTACTTCCGAGGATCGCGGGAAGGCACCGGAGTGATTGTACACACCTGTTCGAGATTACCTTGAGGATTCTGGGAATTGACTTTTGTTGTGGATTTATGTTGACAATGACACACTTATGATTTTCATGAAATATAATATATGAGTTTTATATGTTTTAAAAATTAAAAATTTGGTTGAAAAAATACGTCGTTACAGAAGGTATTAAGGCCAACATATGGTACGGAAAACGTCTAACGGGACCAAAGGAAGATTGGTTCGGAACTCTATAGTGCTTAACAGTTTTAAAGGATAGATATACCTCTTTCGAAATTGTGGACACAGGAATTGGTTCGAACCTTTCCTTGTAGAGCTCTTGGATCGTCAGGGCCCAAAACCTAGAGCTTGAGATTTCATTGCTCTTCACCTTGATGGCGAATTTCCGAAAATCTTGCCAAAGCACCTCCGGAAGGTCTACAACATTGTCACGTCCGAAGTAGATGTTGTATATCACATAGAGCCAATCTTTGCTAAAGGTGTCCGTACCACCGTGCTTTCCGGACATCCCTCGGATGACAAAGTGCATCAGCACGGTCCAGACACCTGAAACCGCCAACTTCTTGAATTCCTTAGCTTTGTGCTCCTGATCGTAGCCGATATGGTTCACGAATTGTTGAAATTCTTCATTGGTGGGTTCTTGAACCTTAAAACACTTAGGGTTTTCTCTGACGCCTATAGCCCTGAGAAACATCGATTCGTAGATAGGCACGATTCTGTCACCGGTGATTTTTGTTTCAAAGAACTCCATCTTGAATCTTAATCCTTGTGAATGCTGTGTGTAGAAGATTGAGTGGATGAGGTGGTTCGGGGAGTTTAGAGAGAGGAATCGAGATTGGATGATTAGCGATGAACTCGATCATCACTCTTATGGGTTCATGGAAATCTATGGGGTTTAGCAAGATGATTTGATTGGTATCTCTGAGGAATGATTCATTCGACATTGAAGATGTCGATCCTTTGGATGATTTCTTCTTCAGAACAGCTTTCTTGGTTGCAGGAGCAGTTTGATCAACTTTTTAAGGAGATGAAGGGGATGCCATTGTTGCAGGTGTGATGAAATCTTGAAGAACACAAGAACACAGAGAAGGTTTGGGAATTTGGGAGATTTTGAGCGTGTAAAGAGGTAAATGAGGGTTGAAGGATGTTTATATAGGTGAATGAAACAGTTCGGGTCAGGAATCGTAGTGATGAGGATTATAAATGGAAATGGGTTGCATTTAATGGTTATCCGTTTTTGGGGGTGAGTTGACATCGGATAGGAATGGTTGCGATAGATGATAGCTTAAAATGGAAACCCTAAACGGCGATGTGATGGTTGCTTTTGGAACGTGCAATCGTGGTGCGAGCTTCAAGGAAGACACGATAAGGATCCTCAAAAGTTACCGTTATAAAAAAAAACATTTCATCTTAAAAACCCTTGGAATTCCTAATGATTGATTCTGGATAGTTTGAGAGTCGGAGTGTAATTAGGTGTATTCCGGATCATAGTGATTTGAAGAGAGGGTCCGGAATATGATCAATCAGGAGTGAAACTTTGATATTTCGGATAAAAAAACATTAGATTTCCGGAGTAGAATATTTTTGAAAAATTCCGGAGAAAGTAGTTTTCATAGATTTCGGAGAGGTTTTAAGAAGTAAGTCCGGAGAAAAATTTGAAATTCCGAAAAGGTTATTTTAATGTTCCGGAGTGCATTTGAAAGAATTTCCGGAGCAAGAGTTTGAAAGACTTCCGGAGTGAGATTTACAAGAATTTCCGGAACAAGATTTTGAAAGACTTTCTGGAACAAGATTTGTGTTGGGTCTATAAATTTGGTTTATACTTTGCTTTTCTAAGCATTTATTGTATTTATTATTTGGGCCGAAAATAGTATAGGATTAAGCATTGGATTATTGGTATTTTGGGCTTGGCCTTAGGTCCATATATATATAGGGTGAGGAGTGCATGTAAGGGACAAGAGAAAAGGAGCTTAAGTGTGTGTATTCTAAGGTGTGAGAGAAACAAGAGAGAAGAGTGTGTGTGTGAACTGTGTATGGAGCTTCAATCATTTCATTGAATACATCAAAGATTCATCTTCTTCTTCTTCTCCTTCTCTTCTATTTGATCTGAAATCATCCAATTGACTGGGATTCCACACCATCAATTGGATCTGATTGATACACAAGCAGATTTAGGGACTTACAAGTGGTATCAGAGCTTGGTTGTATCAATTAATTTTTTCAGATCTGGAGCTTATTTGATCTTATTTTGAAGAGTTTTTTGCGTTTTTGGATAGACCTTGGCAAAATAAGGGGGGTTTGTTCTTCGCGTTTTTCATAAAAACGAGTTTTTGATCGAGTTTTGGAGCAAAAAAGAGAAAAAAATGCTGTTTTTCGTCGTAACCAGCGATTTCCGAGGTTCTCGGTCACCTTTTCGGTCGGAGTTCTCGGCCGGAGTTTTCGGTCTGAAGTCACGAGTTCAGTCCGACGTTTTCGGTCCGAGCTTTCGGTCCGAGGTTTGCGGTGCACGTGTTCGGTTCACACGTTTTCGGTCTCGGTCGACAGCAGTAGTGGTCTTTGCTTCCTCGCATTGCACCAGCCTCGGTCTCGCATGCAGCCTCGTCCTCGCAGCAGCGTCCAATAAAAAAAGTAAACGCATTGCGGGTGCCGGGGATCGAACCCGGGTCTCCTCCAAACACAGCCACACGCGTTACCAACTGCTCTACCAACCCTGATGTTCTTCTCCTCCCATTTTTAATTCTTAAAGACTCCCTTCTCGGTTCATAATTTCGCAAATTGACATTTTTAACCCAAAATTCAAAATTTTATTTTTAAAAACCTTTTTCAACCCAAAAATCTTTTATTTTAATTTTCGACTTTTAATTTTGACTTTTTCCTTAAAAAATTTGACTTTGACTTTCAAGTTTGACATTTGACTTTAAACTTTGACTTTCTCGTTTGACTTTTAAATTTTCAAATTTAGCTTTTCGGTTTGACTTTTAAGTTTGACCTTTTAAATTTGACTTTTAAGGTTGACTTTCTTGGTTTTTAGTCAAAGGGCATATTTAAAAAAAAATGAGTTCCTCAAACATTCCGGTCACTGAAGTTTCATGTACTCCAGCTTGTGAAACTACGATTAAATTTCTTCGGGAACAAATTGATTTATTAAAAAGAGAAGTTGAGGACCGTAAATATGAAGGCTATACTCTTAGGAAAGGTCAGAAACCTTTGAAAGCTCAATTAGAGGCCAAGACTAAGGACTTTAGGAAATTACAAGAAGATTACAGTAACAAGTGTGAAAATTACGATTACATTAAGAAACAACTTGTTGCTGTAACTGAAGAACTTGAGGTTTTGAAAATTAAGTGTGGAAAAACAAATGTTAGTTTCAAAAATTATACTGCGTCAAGTAAGACAGTCGAGTACTTATTTGAAAACCAATTAAAATTCAAAGATAATCAAAACAAGGCTGGCAGAACGCGTATACTGTGGAACACCTGGTCACATTGCCCGAAATTCTCCTAATCGCGCATACGTTCCCTACTATGCACAAGGCTGGCAGAACGCGCCAAGAAGGAGATACTCCAAAAGAAACCCCTCAAGGTCACGTTCAGACCATGGTGACTGGAACGCACAGAAGGCCAAGAATCAAACCCACAAGGCTAAGAATCTGAATCCCAAGAATAAGAAGGGATTGCCAGCCAAGAAGTCCAATCGAAGAGATGCTCCAGCGAAACCAAGACCGGCTAGGTCAAAGTCATCTCGGCGATCGGCTTCGATTTCAAAATAAAGTGTCGAGGCACCCATCCGATCCAACAAGAAATGGGTTCCGAAGGTCCACTCTTCCAAATCTTCTAATGGTTCTAATATTTCCACATCTTCTGTTTGTGATAAGCAGGACATGTCATGGGCGAGAGTACTATGCAAGGATGAAAAATGTCAACCCAGTTTCAAAATGGACTAGGTTCCAAAGACCAACTGATCCCGCTCGGTGTCGGAACAACTATGGAGGCATATCATCAGACTTCGTTTTGTTGATAGTGACTGTTCCAGGCACTTGATAGGAGGCATCTCTCAACTGTACAACATTCAGAACTTTGTTTGATAGTATGTGTCCTTTGTGGGAAAGGAAGAAAAGAAGGGATCACACATGGGGTTAGTGCTTATTGACATGAAGAATTTTCGGATCTGTTCTGAGATTATGCATGTTGTTCTCAGACCTTCTGGATGCAAATTCAATCGGTGAATTACGGTTTGAGTTTTCTTCTCGATACTCCTGAGTTTATTTTACACTGATTCATTCTGAAGTTAATCTTTTACTTTCTTATAGTTTTTTGTTAGTAGGTATTGTTTGGGAAGTGATATGAAGTCTAGTGCTAAAGGGCAATATGCAATTCGTGTAATGCACTAAAGTCGAATTGTCTAGACTCTGTATTCAATGTGCTGGTAGGCACAAAGGATTCAAATGGACTAGACATTGATTGACCATGAAAGGACTAGACAATATAGACTTAGATAGTTTCATTTGGACTGACCATACGACGCTCGGGTAGATTGAGCAGTGAGATAAACATGGGAACCTGCGAGATACACTAAAAGTTAATTATCTAGAATTGTGGCTAAACATTTCCTTGATGTATGGACTCATGTCCTTAATTCCGGTATTGATAGGGCAACTGGGGGGTTCTGATAAAGTAGGTATGTAGGAAATTATTTTCTTGCTTTCTATCTGTCAGTCATATGTTGCTTCCTTTGCGTGATCGGAACATATCTGACCTGGATTGCAACACATGCAACTCTAATTCTACGCACCTCCTTATTTATGAAATTCTTTATATCTGTTAGCCATATGTTGTCCCCTCTGCGTCATCGGAAGATCCGACCTGGGACACAACATATGCAACATTCTACCTCTCAATCCCTCTATCTATGTTAGTCATATGTTGTTCCTTCTGTGTGATTGGAAGACATCCGACCTGGGATACAATATATGCACTTCTATATCTGACTTCTTTCTTAATGATTGAATACTCACCTAAAGTAAGGAGTTATTTGGAAGTTCTTGATTACTGAGGTATATCGGGAAGTGGGAAACACGTTCTAGTACATCTAAAATTGAACCATTTAATAGGTTGTCTGTAGATCTTGCTGCTTAATTTAAGTGGACAACAATATCCTTGGTCGTTGTCAGCTAAATGTCTATTTAGGAATATATATCACAATGACTTGTCACCTATAATATGTCCAAATTGTCAACATCCTTTGTGTTTAAGTGGACCACAATACCGGTGATTGACCAGATCTAGACATGCAGGCGTGTGCTGATAAACGATATTGGATTGCTTGACAAATTTGATCCCAAATATTTTTGTTTTTGTTAAATTTGTTCATAGTTTTCCTCTATGCATAAATTTAGGGGGAGAATTAAAAAAAATCGAACAAAAATCAGAAAATTAAAAATCAAACAAAAAATCAGAAAATTAAAAATCAAACAAAAAAAATCAGAAAAATCAAAAACCCAAAAATATTTTAGTTTCTGTTTTAATTTGTGCGCTAAGTTTTCTTTTAGTTTTGTTTTGTCTTGAAAAGTGAATCCAGGTGTAGATGAGACTCATGGAGACTGTATCGAAGATTTTTTCTGAGCCAAGGATTTATCCGTGATCATCGAAGAATTCTCATTCGAAAGAGCAAGAAATGACGATTATTCTTTCGACATTCAATGTTTCATCCCCAGAAGCAAGGTGAAGTTGCACTTGAAGATTATGTGACATATTGCATTGAAGCCTCCTCAATCAATTTTCTGCTATCTATGTACCTGCTGAAGTGATCCAGAAGATTATTTCTCTCCGTTGTTCTCTCTGAAGATTCTCAAGCTGAAAGTGCTATCTTTCAAGAATCTTTTCATCAAGCCTCCTCACCCAATGTGCGTTCAAAGTCAAATCTTGAAGAAATGCCCAACTGCTCTAGATGAAGTTATTCGTTGAAGATTCATCAAGTTCATCTTGAAGTTGTGAAGAATTTGAAGATAAATGTTGAAGCCAAGCTCACAATGAAGATTAACAAGAAAAAGGCAGCTACCTTTTTAGGGGGAGCTTGTTGGGTCAATTAAAAAAGAAAGCTATAAACCAAGGGGGAGATTGTTGGGTCTATAAATTTGGTTTATACTTTTCTTTTCTAAGCATTTATTGTATTTATTATTTGGGCCGAAAATAGTATAGGATTAAGCATTAAATTATTTGTATTTTGGGCTTGGCCTTAGGTCCATATATATATAGGGTGAGGAGTGCATGTGAGGGACAAGAGAAAAGGAGCTTAAGTGTGTGTATTCTAAGGTGTGAGAGAAACAAGAGAGAAGAGCGTGTGTGAACTATGTGTATGGAGCTTCAATAATTTCATTGAATACATCATAGATTCATCTTCTTCTTCTTCTCGTTCTCTTCTATTTGATCTGAAATCGTCCAATTGATTGGGATTCCGCACCATCAATTGGATCTGATTGATACACAAGCAGATTTGGGGACTTACAATTTGAAAAACTTCCGGAGTGAGATATGAGCAGATTGCGAAGTTTAGAATACAATACATTTCTGGATTTGAATTTTGGGATGACCTTATGAAGTAAATTCTGAAGTCAAAATTTGAACAATGTGACTATGTGGACTATGGATATCAAATGATAAAATGAACTGTACAACTTAAAACTCAAGTGCTGGTTAGAAATAAAGACAAGTAAAATGATCCTATATATTCTGAGCGACAATATTTCCGAGATGAAAAAAGTTTTGAGTTCGGAACCAAATTTCTATCTGATGTTACCATCAGAGAGACCAGGTCTCTTGAATGAACTGATGATCAGGCATCATCATACCCATTTTGTTCAAAAGACCATTGAACTTGGTTTTGTCTGATTCCTTAGTAAAGACATCAGCAATTTCAACGTCAGATGGAACAAAAATAAGTTCAATATTTCCATTTAAAACATTATCTTTTATAAAATGGTACCGTATATCAATGTGCTTCGTCATGAAGTGCTGAATTGGATTGTGCGAGATTGGAATCACACTTTGAGAATCACAATTGATTGGAATGCGTTTGAAGCGGTAACCATAATCCAAAAGTTGAGATTTCATCCAGAGAACTTGAGAGGTACAGCTAGCACCAGCAATGTATTTTGCTTCGGCTGTTGAGAGAGCAATGTAGTTCTGCTTCTTCGATGACCAACTAACCAATCGACCACCTGAAAATTTACAGCCACCTGATGTGCTTTTCTTATACAATTGTAGACCACCATAGTTTGAATCTGAATATGCTTGAAGTAGGAAGCTCTCATTTGTTGGGTACCAGATTCCCAGATTCTTTGTATCTTTAAGGTATCGGAAAATTTGCTTAACAGCCAAAAGATGAGACATCTTTGGGTTGACCTTAAATCTGGGACACAAACATATAGAACACATGATGTCCGGACGACTTGCAGTGAGATAGAGCAGGGATCCAATCATTCCTCTGTACTTCTTTTCATCAACTGCTAGACTTGAAGGATCGGCAACGATCTTGTGTCCAAAGCCTATTGGTACCTTGGTTGAGGTACAGGTGTCCATTGAGTACTTTTTGAGGAGTTCCAAAATGTACTTCCCTTGGTGAATAAGATTCCTCGGTTGGTCTGTTTGACTTGGAGACCAAGAAAGAAGCTTAATTCCTGACTCATACTCATTTGAAACCTACTGACCATTAACTTGGCAAAGTTAGCAACCATTGAAGAATCGATAGATCGGAAAATGATATTGTTAACATAAATTTGGACCAGCATGAGATGCTTTCCATTTGATCGTCGGAACAGAGTAGGATCTAAAATTCATCTTTGAAACCCTGAACGATTGAGAAAATCAGTGAGAGTCTCGTACCATGCACCAGGAGCTTGCTTAAGGCCATAAACAGCTTTCCGGAGTTTGTAGCAGTAGTTTGGATATGAAAGATTAACCAAACCAGGAGGTTGTTGAAGATATACTTCAGTATCAAGTTCACCATTTAGAAAAGAACTTTTGACATCCATTTGGTAAACCGTGAAGCCTTTATGAGCAGCATAAGCAAGAAAGATTATGATAGCTTCAAGACGTGTAACTAGAGCAAAGGTCTCATCATAGTCAAAGCCCTTCAATCTGTGTAAAGTTTTTAGCTACCAATCTTGCTTTGTTTCGAATGATAACTCCTGCATCATCTAACTTATTCTAAAACACCCATCTAGTACCAACAATGGCATGATTCTGAGGAGGAGGGACGAGAGTCCAAACTTCATTTCTATCAAATTCTGCCAATTCTTCTTGCGTGGCTGTAATCCAATCAGCATGTTTAATTGCTTCTTTGATGTATTTAGGTTCAACCATTGATATAAATGTCTAGAAATGACTTTTTTTGGATCCTTTCTCAAAACATGTAACCTACGAAGTTCTTGTGCAGTAAATGATCCAATATCAACAATGGGGTTGTGTTGCTCCCCCTAAATAGTCTGAATATTTGGATGATGCTCCCCGTGAACTTCTGAACCTGATAGGTTGACATCATCTTCAGGTGGGACTTCAAAGAAGTTTACATCATCATCGATGGTGATCGTATTGGAATCATCGAAATCAACATCTACATCTTGATATCCATCCACATTTGATTCAAGGGAAGAGTGACCATTCTCCCCCTCAACCTGAAAAAGTTGAAACAGTTCAGAATCAAATGGAGGAAGACTTGGTGTCGGACCACCCAAGTTTTGAGAGACCAGAGCTTCGGATGTTGTTGGTCTTGATTGATATTATGAATCAAGGAGTTTTGACATGGAGTTGAAGAATGACAATTCCGAGATACACTCTTTTTGGAGTTCTCTAGGAATCTGGAATTTTGTCTCGACTTAACATCCTTTTTGAGAGCATTTTTTGGCTTCTTGTTTAGGACTAATGACATATTTTCGGTTCGAGGAAGGTTTCTTTCTTTGGTCAGATGTTGACTTGGAAGTCTGACCATTTGAAGGATTGCCAAACTTGGGCTTGATGGGTACCAAGGTTGTTTTAGAGGTTACCAAGGACTTTGATTCACAAGAATCATAGGAGACATGAGTTGTTGTTTCACAGTTATCATCTAACGATGTAAAGTCAGAAGTAACAGGTTCAGTTGTCACTGGAGGAATTTCCTCAACAACACAGTTGTTAGGAGGATTGTGTTTTGGAACATGATATACACAATTTGAAACATTATGGTGGAATTTCATGATCCGATTTAGGTCCAGGTTTGTTAGAGGCGGAAGTAGTGTGGAATCAGGACACTTGACAACTATAGGCTTAAACTCAAGAATCAAAGATGCAAACTGTTCGGAAGTTTCAGGAAGGGGTGATATGGGAGAAACAGGAGTATCCGAATATTTAGGGTTTGGAACATCTCCCATAAATTCAGGTTTTGCAACTCCTTCAAGGGACTAACAATTGGTTTCGGAAACTCACTTCCTAGACCAGGAGCTTTAGACCAAGGATGACGAAAGTAATGTGTCATCCTTTGATTTGCTTCGAGCAAGTCAACAGAATTATGCAAAGCATCAATTTTGGCATTAAGACGTTTGTTATCCGAAATCAAAACATTTCTTTCAGAATAAGTGATTTCACATTTGTCTTTGAGAATGATACATTCATCTTGTGACATTACAAGTTCACGCTTTAAAGACTCTATTTTTAATTTCTTATCCTCAAAACGTAACCTAAGACGACCAAATTCATAGTCCTTCTTCTCACTAGCTTCTATGGCTGACTCATCGGCTCTAAAGATGGTGTTCATATCTGTTTGGATCTGGGTCAGATAAGATTCACAAAGAGTCATATCAAAATTATTATCAGTAGTCATAGATGTTAGCTGCTGAACGATGCTTCGACCTGGTGGATCGGTGGTGGTCATGTAGCAGTAGTTCGGTTCCACAACATTTTCTTCATCTTCATCTTCTGACCCTGAAGACAAATAGCCTTTGTCACACCCCCAAACCAAGGATGGCGGAAACGTCCGGGGGTGAGGACTTCATGTATAGCACTACAACAACGAGTATAATAGTGTTCAAAGTAAATACAACCATCATAGATATAATTGAAAAAGTTACACCATAGTATGTGTTTACATGTTTCAAATCAATTACACTATGATGACAAAATGAAATGTTTGACGATTTAACGTCCCATCCTCAGAAGCTGTTGATTTCTTGTGTCACTGATTTCCTGAGAATACAAGTAGTTTTGAAGGAGTGTCAACAATTAAGTTGGTGAGTTCATAAGAGTTTTATTTGATAAAGAAGTCGTTTTCCTTGTAAAAACGATAGAGTATGATTCCAGAAATTCAATATTTTCTTTATTAAGTGCGAAATGGAAGCTCTTATATTATGCAATAATGTACCCTAGAAAGACCCGTAGATTCCTTCTATAATCACCCAGTGGATATAAGTTATATAAAATTTAAGTTAAATAAACCGTTGAATATAATGGGTCTGTCCTAGGTCCACAACCAAACAAGGAACATGAAGTGAGGCGGGCCCACCAATTCTAAGTCGATTGCGAATAAATTCATATATAACTCTATCATGTACACTTAGCAATTACAACTGAAGTCAAACAATTCTAGATGAAACGTAGTTTTAATAGAATAAACACCATTTTGCATAAACCTAGTACTTTGTAATGTAAACTTCAAGAAAAATCCCTTATTTTCCTTATAACAAGTTATGTAGCCTTAAATCCCAAGACCGAGAATATGTGTGTGTTTTGTACTTATAACGTGTTTGTAGTTTTAAGTAGATAAAACCCCTTTTTAAAGTAGAATTTTCCCTGTAAACTTGAAAGATTGTTAACTCTCTATGTCAGTCGTTATAACCATACTATAATGAGAATTAACCTGCAGGTCTGGCTGTTTCTAGCAACGAGGTGTGGGGTGTCAATCCCAATATATATCTATACACAATTATGTCACAACTAGCATTTTTGGCTAGGAAATTTCGACTTCAGGTAAGAAAGTACTATTGTGAGACTTGTGCTAACACATTTAAGTGTGCAATATGAGTTCCTAATGAGCCATGTACTATTAGAATGAAATCTCTCCAAGTATATCGAATCTCTCCCAACACTCTCCAAGTATATGAAATCTCTCCCAAATCTTTCCAAGTATGTGAAATCTCTCCGAATATATCAAATCCCTCCTAAATCTCTCCAAGTATATGAAATCTCTCCCAAATCTCTCCAAGTATGTGAAAATCTCCCAAATCTCTCTAAGTATGTGAAATCTCTCCCAAATCTCTCCAAGTATGTGAAATCTCTCCCAAATCTCTCCGAGTATGTGAAATCTCTCCCAAATCTCTCCAAGTATGTGAAATCTCTCCCAAATCACTCCAACAATATGAAATCTCTCCCGAATCTCTCCAATTATTTGAAATCTCTCCCAAATCTCTCCAGGTATGTGACATCTCTCCCAAATCTCTCCAAGTATGTGAAATCTTTCCCAAATCTCTCTATGTACCTTCCTCAATCGAAAACAACCCAAAACCGAAAGAGAAAACCCAAAAGGACCCTCTTGGTCCGGACTCCACTTGGTCCGGAACCCTCTTGGTCCGGACTCGTCTTGGTCCGGAACCCTCTTGGTCCAGACTCCTCTTGGTCTGGAACCCTCTTGGTCCTGAACCTTTCGTCTGGAACCCTCTTGGTCCGGAATGCCTTCTAAGGAACCAAGAGGACTCACAATCTCGGAAGACTTATGGCTTGCTCCGGAACGACCTTGTACCGGACAATTTCGCATGTAGGAATGCCCTGGTCCGAACAATCTTGCAGCTCCGGATGCTCCATGCTTCTCCTCGCTTCGGGAACCCTGGCCGGACCGGACTTCGCCTCCGGACTTCGCATCTGCCTCCGGAAGGGTAGGGAGAGCCTCGGAATTTGATTATTTACTCCGGAACTTTGAGGGTTACCCCGGAAGTTGAGAATGACCTTCGGAACTCCTAAAATGGCTCCGAAACTCACTTCTTGACTTTAGATTTTAGACCATTTCGCAACATTTCATCATTTGAAGGCATATTGACGCCAGAAATCGCACCAAACTCATATTTTTCATATTTTAGACCCCTTAAACCCCTATTTTATGCCAAAATATATTATTTTAAACATATTTATATAAAATAATACCCAATATTTTAAAGAGATTTTTAGAAGATAAAGGGGTTTGACTTTATGATGTCATGTAAATTCCTCATTTCCCATGCAAATCCTAGGTAACCACAAATTATCCGTAGATAACAAGCTTTACCCACCAGCCCTCTATGCAAATGTCAAGTCACCCTTATCCTTCCATTTTGATACGTGAACTCCTTTTCCTTCCCAAGTCCCACTTCTCGTTTCTCACTTCCAGAAAACTCCTAAGAATACTCTCAACTCCTTCAAGCTTCAAGTTCATCCCTTCAAAAAAAATTCCTTTGGTGAGTATTTTATCAACTTTGAATAATTATTCTTGACATTATTCTAAGATTTCATTATATTTACACACAACAATTGTTCTTAGAATCCTCTAAAGATTTAAGAATCTTTCAAGCTTTGGAGCTTGGAAACTTCCTCATCACTCTTCAAATCATCCAGTAAGCTAATCAAGGTGAGGTTCATACCCCATCTTTTTCAATATTTCAATGTTTTTGGGGGAGAGTACATGTCAAACCTTGCCTAAATACTTGAATAATTGCATGTATACGTATGTTTGTATGTGTGTGTGAAATATTATTAAATTATTATTTTAGTAATATTCTCATGAACGTAATATTTCACAACTTCATAAAGAACAGATGATATTTTGTGTACAAAAGAGCCTCCCAACTATTGGGCGTGTCCAACTTAACCCCTTTATCTATGCTTTCATGTCTAGAGATAAAAGTTATAAAAAAGGACCTTGATAAGTTGACACTATTTCTAGTAATTTTCGAAAATGGGAACTTTGTGACTGTTTGCAAACCATTAGGGATTATTTATAAATATTTGATAAATAATTTCACCAAGGAAATACATGAATAGAGCCTTTATGACAAAAATATTTGCATGTTATAAACTGATGTCGTAAAACCTCCAAGAACATAAGAAATGTCCTATATGTCATGAAATAGAAAATGCGTGTCATAACCGGCAGTTATAAATTTATACAAATTATAACCTGACATTTTCCCCTTGACTAAAATGACTTATTTTTCAATAAACGAAAAGGAACGAACACGAGCACCCAGTTAACGAGCACAATCAACGATATGGAACGAGAACGATATTTCTATTCAATGAGTACGAATTTCATTATTTATCTAACAAATAATGGATCTCTAACGATTGCTCAAAAGGTTGTTAATATTCTAGTTAGACAAATCTCAAAAGTACCTAAATATAAAAAAATATTAGTGTATGTCTAAAGTCCTGTAGGGAGTTATAGCCAGAGTCTCCTGGAGGGAGAGCGGGAATTTGTGTATAGATCTATACGGGGTTGACACCCCACACATTCGATGTTCGCTACAGCTAGACAGGCCAGCCTAGGGTGACAAATGTCTTTTCCAAAACTAGGGCGCCTGAAAAACGCCAAAATGGGCACTCTGTCAAATTAGTATGGTTATAACGACTCACTAGAATATGTTATATTAACTAGAAATTTATGTAAGGAAAAGCTCATAAATAAATTTTGGCACGTTGTGGTCACTGTCCTACACGTGATAGGTGATGGTCCGCATTTGTTGTGTTGACTATCGTTTTTCATCGCGTAGAATGTCCACAATTGTCATGTTGATTCTTTCTCCTAACAAGTATAGCGTCGTAATACTGCTATTTTACAAATTAAAAAGCGTAGGACTCTATGGAAAACGTTTGTAAACAATTTTGAAAATGATAAACTAACCCACATGTATACATAGTTGGAACTAGAACTTACGAATATTTTATAGCAGAAATTATATGATTTCCTGGAGAAAACGATTTTCTACGATTTCGATAACGATAAACTAGAACGCACACTCAATTTTACTCGATAAGAGGAACAAGATTTTCAACCATATTCTCTTTTTGAAAATAACGGATTTTTCTGGAAACGTTTGACTATTACTATTCAAAAGAACTATCCTCGTACACAACTCGCTTTTACAAGTCACACTACTTTTCAAAATCACTCGTTATAAGGATGAATAAAAGTAATCACCAACTTTTTAGTTGACGCTTTTCAAAATCACTTTCAAACGATTTCATAGAAAATATCGGATTTTCTGCAAGTAGAATAAGAACGATTCTAAAAAAGTGTAAACGATTTTATACACAAAAAATGCTTATGAACTCACCAACTTTTTAGTTGACGCTTTTCAAAACGACTTGTATTCTCAGGGATCTAGTAAGCAGGTAACAAGGGACGCGGATGCAGGACTATTTAGTTGTAGCTTGGAATTTTTTACTTATGTCTCTTTTGTGTAACTCGAATAACAAATACAATATGTAAACAATGTATGTTTGTTATCTCAATGTATGATGTTTGGATTGCTCTGTTTCATTTATATTCAATTGTTATGATACTGCACAATGAAGTCACCAGCCTCCGGACGTTTCCGCCGTCTGGTCCGTGGGTGTGACAAATTATCACGCTCTCCCTACAAGAGACTCTTGTTATAACTTACAGGAATTTGAACTCGTACTCTAAGAATACGATGGAAGAATTGTCTCACAACTTACGTTAACTAGTTTACATATAGTTTGAGTATAAAACCTCTTCCGTGGGGAAGTGAAATCACCTTTTATGTAATAAATTCGTGATATGAAATCCATAATCTATTACTATTATAGTTTATCATGTAGTATATAAAAAACCTGGTTGATTTGAGAGTAAAACCTTTTTCATGTAGTATGCTTTTATTGTAAAATCCATAAACTATACTTATTGTAGTTTATTATATGTGTTCGAAATGAATTAAAAACCTTATCATGAATGACTAATTTCTATTTATGATGATAAACTAACAAGAAATACATTCTACATTTAGAAACTCATCGTTATGCACTTTCCTCAACATACTACAAAGTGTTGTTAATATTGTAAGCCATGTAACTAGTTTTTAACCTTTCTGCACTATTTTAAAAACATCATAGAAAAATCATACGAAGTCGGAAACTGAATCCATAAATTTAGAGAGTTTAGAAAATGTGTCTAGTGTATTCATAATTTTTATTATGATTTTTAGAAGTCCCTAACTTGTGAGAAAATGTTCATATTCACAGACTGGTCCGAATTCATTTCTGAATTGATAGCCAGTTTTGTAAAAATCACCATAAATTGTAGAAAAATCGTATGGAGATGTGCAAGTAGTCATTTTAAAGATATGAACCTGAAATATTTTCATATTAAACAATTTTGAAAGATATTAAGTTTAAGATGGTCAAAATAGTCCGTGAATGGAACTAAAATTTCCTGTTGAAAGTTGATGTTTGAATTTAGTTAAGTTCTTGGTATTTTAACTTGTTCTCTCCCCCTAAAACTTGAAGAAAACATGAAAATTGTTGGGAAATTCGATTTAGGGTTCTGGGAAATCTGGATAACAAACAGGAATTGTGTGAACACTTTCCTTGTTTGATATTTCGACCCTATATGCCTTGGGTATCACGAAATCCAAACTGGCATAATTCCTGATGTAGCAATTCAGATTTTAGGCATAAAATCATAATCAATTTGGAAAAGATGAAGAGAGAGCGTTCTGCCTTTTCTGTGTGTTTCAAACAGGCGCCGTTATGCCAGATTTATACAACAACGGATAAATCAAAACGGTTTTCATCTTTCAAGAATGACAAATTAGACATTGTATTGTCTTAAAAAAACAAAAAAAATTTAGTAAGTACAAGTGTGCACTCCCGCACCTCCTAACTTGTATTATAACTAAAACATTATTCTTGAAACACTTGTTAAGTCCATTACACTAAAATATATTTGGTGATAAAATCACCAACAAAAATGTGGGGGGGGGGGTATGAACTCACCTTGAGTGATCTCTTAGGATGGATGATGAATAGAAGAAGTTTCCAAGTCAAGAACACTTGGTAGATGCTTAAAGATTCAAAGATCTAGCAACAAATATGATGATATTTGTGTAAGGAACCCATGATTTGAGTGGAGGGGTGTACGATAATCAAATGTGGGATGAAATTTACTTACCAAAAGAGGGTGAAAAGCTCAAAACTCCTGGAGAATCTCGAAATCTTGGAGAGAAAACGAGAGAGAAAAGTGTATTAGCTTTTTGTGAAGTGTTTGTGATCTAGGGAGAATGAGTAGTAAAGTTTCTTTGTGTGTATGGGTTTAAGGAAACTTGTGGGGGAAGGATAAGAGTACAATGAGTGGACAAGGCTGATGTAAATAGTGACTGAGGGTGTCATAGAGTGGGTATAGGAGGTAGCTTGTGTCTTTGCTTTATGGAAAAGTCAACACTCCACCTTTTGTACTTTGCCTTTACTCTTAAGAAAACTCTGGGTTTTAATACAAGAATCCTTATAATATGCATATTTAATGATCTTGGAAGGTTAAAAATAATAATATATGGATTTATACGAAAATCCCGCGTTAAAATAACCAAAAACGAGCTTAAAACGAAGTCGGGGTCGAAAACCGGGAAAAAGCGTGAAGATCCGAAATCAGGCCGAAGGTTCGGTCCTTAGAGGGTGAGACCCGAACCTAGCCTTCGGTTCGAGAAAGAGAGACCCGAAGCCAAAACTGGAGTTGGAAGCGAACCCGGATTTGATAGAAGCAAAATGATGATTCGGTCCGAAAAGGGACCTTCGGTTGTACAGGATTCGGGCCCTAACTGGACCTTCGGGTTCGGTTCTTGGCAGGTTCGGTCCTCAAGACTTCGGTTTCTAAGCTAGTTTCGGTTCTAATGAGAGGTTCGACTCCTTAAGAGGGTTCGGCTCCTTAAGAGGGTTCGACTCCTTAAGAGGGTTCAGCTCTAAGAGGGTTTCGCTTCTATAGAGCTGTTTTTCGCATAAACTTCCCGTTTCGAGCGGTTTTTGTCTAAGTTAAGGGTCGGGATGCCCCAAATGATTATAAATAGTTGAGGGAAGTTATGAGAGAGATTTGGGATAGATTTCACATGCTTGGGGAGATTTCACATACTTGGAGAGATTTCACATACTTGGAGAGAAATCACATACTTGGGGAGATTTGGGAGAGATTTAGATACAGTGAAAGAGATTGAGATAGGCTTTGTTTGTGACTTTTGCGAGTGTTTTAACTTCGAAATGCAAGGTTTGTAAAACCCCTTTTGCCTTGTTATGAGCGTTATATGCCCCCGAAGGGTATGTATTAATGTTTTATTGAGTTATTCCATCAGTTACACTGATTAGGGTTTAGATTTTCTGAACACAGGAACACTTAAAGTGATACTTGCATTATGATGGTGTGCTGTACAATAGTAAGCACGATGTAAACCCTAATATACAAAGGTTAATTGAGTTGACAGGTTTGACTTGTTGACTTTATTTGACTTTGACTTGGCCGTAAATTGACGGTTGTCACATCATCCCCCGTTAGAAGGAATTTCGTCCCGAAATTAGCACTTGTTTCATCTGGTCTTCGCGTTCCCAGGTGAACTCGGGTCCTCGTTTTACGTTCCAACGGACCTTCACAACATGGATGTGACTTTGATTTCGTTCTCTTGATCTCTCAATCCATGATTTCTATCAGTTCTTCCACGAAGTGGAGACTCTCGTTGATTTTGATTTCGTCGGGAGGTATCACAAGAGTCTCGTCAGACAAACATTTCTTTAAATTTGGCACGTGGATGGTTGGATGTACATTATTAGGTTCTTGTGGTAGTCGGAGTTTGTATGCTACCGGGCCAATCCTAGCGAGGATTCTGAATGGCCCGTTGTACCTTGGATTCAGTTTCCTATGCTTACCGAAACATATCATTCTTTTTAACGGTGAGGCCTTTAGCAGAACTCGGTCGCCAACCCGCAATTCCGAGGGTTTGCGTTGCTTATCTGAGTAGCTCTTTTGTCGGTTTCGAGATGCTTCCAGCCTTTCTCGAATTTGTACTAAGTCATAAGTAATATCTTCTCCTCGGAGCGATGCATAGGGCCTGCTTTAGTGTTTCTCGTTTGATTAGATCGGTAGGAAGCATATGGGTTCGGTTTACGCGACTAGACTTATTCGGATGGTAGAACGTTCACTCGCACTCCTGGGTAGCCTTGTCTCGAAGTTCCTGGTAGGACTCATACCTGGTCCATCTATCTTTAACTTGCGCATAAAGGTATTATGTAATTAGGGTTGGTAAGACAGTTGGATGGGTGACTCTGCCCCAAGTCCACAACGAGACAAGGAACAGGAAATAGGGCGGAAGCACACATCCAATGTCCGTAGAATCTTAATTATACATTATCCTCGCATATACACTTAGTAGGGATAGACCAAGCTTTTGTGCTTGAACCTTATCTGCTGCATGCGTGACATTCCCGAAGGGTTTTTAGGAAATACTTGTGGAAAGGTTTCGGAAGGTATAATACTCCTCTGGTGAGTGTTTTGGGGTTTCGCAGTGAGAGATGACCCAGAGGTCCATGTCGGATTTGCGTTTATGAAAGGCGAGGGTTTCGATATTCAGTGGGTTAGGTGAAGGGTCTTTTTGTAGCCGTTTAATCGGGAAGGTGAGGACTATAGCAATCGAAATCGAATGACGACAACCAATTTTTTTTAGGTAAAACATGTGTTAAGTTGTATTCGTAAGAGATATTCGTTAGAGTGACAGTGCATCTTGTGTTTCTTTTCAGTGTGATCCGTTTTGATCGATGTTATTGTTATTGCAAACGATTCATACCATAGCAGCTAGTACTGGTAGTAAGTCATCACAGGTCACCGGTAATGATCCTAAGGTCAAATATGAGTGTCTTTCATTTGATTGAATGAGAGAGTATTTTAACTACTTTTTGAAAGACGGTAATTTTAGCAAACATGCCAAATTCATTACAAACATATGGTACTTAAACGTTTTTGTTGGAAACATTACAAAAGTCCTAATAAGGTTCCTTGTTGCTCCTGCTGGTTTGTTTGTCACGCTCCTCCTACTCCCCCGTCATTCCTCTCAGTTTGACAGTCCCTCTTGAAGTGTCCCGTTTCACCGCATAGGTAGCATACTGGACTTACACTAGTATTGGTGATTGAAGCGATGCGCTGGGTCTGGTCCTGTAGAAGCGGGAAGTATGTCGGTTCTTGTTGCAGTTTTTACAGTGCGGCAACCGGAAAACCCCATTGTGATGGTAGCCACACTTGTTACACTTTGGGTGTGTTCCCATACATTGTCTGACTGGTGCTTGAGTGACAGACGTTGTGGCTAGTGTCGAGGCATGAGTCGTGACTGCTGTTGTAATTACAGGGGCAGCCATAGATTGTTGTATTTTAGCGAGATTTTGAGATATATTACACTTCTTTTTGTCCTGAAACTTTCGTTTCTTGCTCTTGGGTTTGTGGTCCGAGGCGTCTTCGTTGGTAGACACCTGCTGGTGTTCTTGACTGTTACTTTGGTTAGTATTGCCGACACCGCCTTCGCCTCTGCTGCCATTGTTAGCAGTGAGTTGCCCCATGACAGCTGTCACGGCTGCCATGACCGCAACATGAAAAGAAGCAGAGTCTATCTGCAGGATTGCTGCCTTGCTTGTTGGCTGATTACCTCCTTGTGAATACATAATGTGACAGTCGTCAAAATTCGAGTCGGTTTTGGATTTGACTAAACTTAGTTGCACATATAGGCACTACACATACTAGACTTAGTAACTAGAAGCTAAGTTATAACCTACTAGAAACTTGGAAACAATTAGAATCAATGGATAGTGTGCATAGATTTCACATTGATATGTGAATTCTATAACTACTTAACTATAGAGACTATCCATATTCGGGTCACTCTTTGACTCGAACACCTTTTCATGAATCATATACACACATCATGCACTTGACCTAGTGGTAGAAATTAGGTCAAAGTCTCATAGAAACTTAAGTCAAAGTTGAAGACTAGGACTAGCATACTTGATTCCTCAATTTCGCTTGAATCTCGGAATCACTACAAAGAATGCCAATAAACCGATAAAAATAAATTACAAACATTATTTATAACTATAAAAGAGTTATAATACCATAAGATAATTTGAAGTCTCAAATATTCAATTTATTTTGATATTCAAAGTTTATTAAACTTCAAAACCCTAAAAGCCCTAAAACCTAAATTTTATAAAGTTTAACATCAAGAATTTTATAAAAATAGTTATGAAACTTATAATACTATCTTAAAATAATTAAATTCAAGGAAATATAATCAAGGAAAATAAAAATTTAAGTCATTAACATTTACCCTTAATTTATAAGTCAAAAATCAAGGTTTCATGAGCAAAAACTTGGTTAGGGTGTATCTTTTATAAAAAGTTTGATATTTTTATAAAAGAATTGAAATTTTTTATAAAATTAAAAGGGAAGGAGGGCATAATACTCTCAAAACCGTCCACCCTCTTCCCAAGACACCTTCCCTCTTCCCAAAACACATAATCACTCCTTTCTCTCTCACACTCCACTTTCTCTCTCATTTTCTCTCACTTCTCTCTACCTTCACCATTCCATTTTCTCTCTTCCTCTCTCTAGGAACCACGAAAATTTCCAGGAAACAAGTCCAAGAACACTCATGATGCTCAAAATATTCATCATCTAGTGGTGTTCATTAAGGTAGAAGACGATTTCCTTTCATTTTCCTTCAAGTTTGATGGTTTTTCTTGCATTTCCTTCTTCTTCTATGCCATTCTCTTAGAAAATTTGTGTGAATATTCACTCACTTTAGTTTTCATGATGATGTTGGTAGATTTTCACCAAAAACATCTTGCATGTTACATAATGGTGAAGATCCATGACCTAAACCTAAGTCAAAACCATGGAAATGCACTTTTCTACATGTTTTGGTGGAAAAACACCACATGCATCCAAATTTTTCTTTAAAAAACAAATTTTGAACATTTCAAACTCATGAATCATCTTCAAACAAACATGCATGTGATGATCTTCAAGCTTAGATGCTAGATCATTAAAGTATGTTGTTAAAAGCTTTCAAATATGTTCATGAAGGATTTATTTCCAAATAAATATCTAAAACTCTATTTCTGACCAAATCCGATTTTTCCCATATTCCCACCAACAAAATTAGATGTTCTACAAATTGTCAGAAAATAATTCATTTTTCTCGAATTATTATAATTATTGCAATGAAATAGTGCAATAAATCATATAAAATACTTTCTGATGTCTATAAATCCTAGGTAAATTCGTGGATGAACCCTAGGCTAAAGAATGACTTCTCATTAAGTTTCATCGATTTTTATTGATGTTTAGTGTGGTTTTGAATTTTTTTTTTGTTTAGTCGCAATAAATCATAAAACTACTTTAGAGAATGTGAAAATGATATCTAACAATTTTCGCAGTTGCTACCAGAGGTGTAAGACTCAGAAAAATATTTTCAGGATTTTTCATAATGCATTCCTATTTTCCCCGATTTTTGTATTTATAATGGCCTAAAAATAGAAAAAATAGTTCTGCTCATCCAAAATTCATGAAAATTTTCCAGAAAAACTTGTAGTACATTAGGAGGCTACATAAAAACTTTTGATGATTTTTCTCTTCTGTATACTATTTTTCTCCTATTTTCTAAGATTAAATACACTTAAATACACAAAATCGGATTCCAGTAGATAAAAACCACCTTTGGGATTTTTCTCAGATTATTTACACTGTAAATGAACCTTACAAAAATTTTGGTCATTTACTTTAACTGTTTAATAATTATTCTCCAATTAATGATTATTTAGGAGGATAAAACAAAGAAAAATAGAAAGACTAATTGAAAAATATCTTTTATATTTTTCACAGCTTCTACATGTATAATAAAAGTGTTACAAAAATTTTGCGCAATTTTGGAAACTGTTTTCTATTTAGTTCAATTTTTATTAGAATAAATGCACAAAAATCATAAAATTTGGTTAAACAGTTTAGAAATCCATTTTTATATTTTTCCCAGCTTAAGAATGTTTAATAACAGTGATACAAAAAGTTTGGGCAATTTTGGAAACTGTTTTCTATTTATTTCAATTTTTATTAGAATAAATGCTCAAAAATAAATAAAATTGGGTTAAATAGTTTGGAAATCCATTTTTATATTTTTTTTCAAGCTCAAGTATGTGTAATGGCAGTACTATAGAAATTTTGGAAATTTTTATCCTTTGAATGTTATTTTTCATGAATTTATATTGTTATGAAGGCTTAAAATCGTGAAAAATAATTAGACAAATCAAAAAATCAAGAAAATTTATCTTAAGGTCTTTGACTTCAATTAAAACTGAAATGCAAAGTTTGGGAAAGTTTAGAACTAAATTGATTTAGTTTTTGAATATTTAATCATTGGAATACCTCTTAAAATGTTAAATATTAACATTTCAATAATGAGAATTTTCCACTTAAATTGTTATATAACAATTGATTTTTTGAAATTTAATTTTCACAGAAAAATGTTTGTAACTTATCAATATTAAATTTTGACACAATATTGGCATAATTCTATTGTAGTAGTAAGTATACTAGTGTTAGATTTCGATTAGAGACTCACTAGCGAATACCATTATTGTAGGAATCGGTAGTGGTACACGTGGAACGTAGTTCAAGACATCATTTGCATCATCTCAATGCATTGTGAGTATTCACGCACACCTCTATTTTCAGTTTTTATGTTTTGCGGTGGAAATACATGTCCCGAAAAACTATTATTTGTTCGTTGTACTTAAATTGATTTGTATCAAACATGATTGCTATTTTATTGCTATATCTCTCTATATATGTCTATGCAACTCGGAACATGAGAACTTATCGTCTTAAGGCCCTTCCCTTACACTTTTCTCTAACCATTAACTCTTTGAGCCAATGGTCATTATGGATAGCGCTATTAGGAATTGACAACTCCTCACTCGCCCGATTGTTGGAGTGCATGTTACCATATAATTTATGGAACGATAAGCATAGATCTTGATAGGGCTTCAGTCATAGGCTTGGTTGAGAACTCATTGTTTGCTCATATACATACAAACTCGTTACTTATTATAGCAATAAACTTTGTATCTCATTATAACAACGAACTTTTGTTTCTAAATACTTATTTATTTGTTTTAGCAACAAACTTGGTTGCTTCTTATAGTAACAAACTTGTTTGCTCCTTGTAGCAATGAAACTTGATTACTCATTTTAGTAACAAACTTTATTTTCCATGAGGATATGAACGTTGCATCTCTTTTGGGCAACATACTTTATTTCTCATGATGACACTGTTTACACAAACTTATTTACTCATTTTAGCAATATATTTTTATCTATGGAAACTTATATCAAAATTTTGATTTCGATTCATGAAACCAATATTATTTTTAAACTTGTGAGTACTCACCAACTATTTTTATAGTTGACGCTCGTTTTACATGCTTTTTCAGGAATCATCGAGTATGTGGCACTTAGGGACACTTCACTTTTAGGAGCATTCGCATGTGTTGTATTTCAATTTACATTGTAAATTTCTTTTAAAAGCTGTTCAAACCCATTGTAAAATTGTAATGATTTTTAATACTATGGTTGGTGTTGTCTTTTAACTTTTGCTATGAAACCCTTTATACTGCCACGCCTCGTGTTTCCGCTTTAGCGGGGTGTGACACATAATACTGTTGCATGGGGAGAAACTATTTTGTGAGTGGGGATGATTATCTCCAGTTATATTCTTATCATTTATATACACACATATAAATTTTGCACTTTACTGAACTTTTCTCGATGTTTCTGCTAACGTTCCTGAGACGAAGTTGTGGTAGTGGGTAGAAGTAGGTTTTGTACGGGCGTTAAGTTTTACCCATCCTAGGATTATTTTTGTCCAAACACACATAGCTGAGGATTTCTGATGGGATCCGGTGCATTAGTACTGGTATGATCGCACACTATAGTTCTACGAAAAGGCACCTTTCAACCATGATGTTTAAAAAGGCGAGATGATAGTGAGTCTTGAATAAGGGCTTATACGTCGTGAGTTATCTCACTAAGTTTATCTTAGTTCTGAGTGTATCGTGTTCCGGTTTTTGTGGTGTTCTGAAAACAATTCATATTGAGAGTCTATATGTAATAAACTTATGAATTCTTAGTAGTATTGCTCCCAATGAAATAATACGCATGCCTATTTCATTTGTATGATTCTAGTATATTTAGTTTTTAGAGAAAGGTTTTGAGTCTGATGCAGGTCTACACCACATCATTGCAAGGAAAAGTTTGGACTGCAAATAAATCTCTCAATTAGTGTAATCACTAACTCGCAGGGTCGGGCCTACACATGGAGGGGAGTAGCACCAACGCATACTCATAGAACTAATCTATAAGGTCTTGTGAGTAAAATGAACTCTGCTCACGACAATACGTCCCCAGTGGTGCTTGAAACGAAGCCGATGTGTCCTGTAGTTCTACCAACCTATAATCGGCTACGACCACTCTCTCTTCGAGCGTCGAGTGTCTATCCTGATGCTCCTTTTCCTTCGCCTGAGCGGCGATAAGGTTCTTAATGAGTTGGTCTCTGAAATAGCGATCATTGTCGCTGTTGGCGACTCAACCTCTCGATCAATGTTGCCCAACGGGGCACAGGTTAGATGTAGTCGAAACGATTCGCGAGAGCCCTGGCTATGTAAGGAGGGTTAACGACCTCTGGCTTGACTTCCGACTCTTTTCCTAATCACCCACTAACTCTCTGGGTTCGGAAAGTAGGGGTCTCCTGGTAAGTAAAATCTTGTCATGATGTCCGTGCGAGAATAGGTGTGAGGTAAGAGGCATATAATAATCATATTCCTAGAAATACTTGTAGGGGTTTGATCCTCCTTACTTATTTATATAATGACATGGTGCATACCAGTTACATATAACAAAAGATATGATAGACCTTCGAATAAGTGATCATACTCCAAAACCACAACCAAACAAGGAAGATGAAGTAAAGCAATGATCATAGATTCTAAGTCTATGATATCTAAGTTATATATAACTTTAGAGTATCCACTTAGTGATTGTAGATCTACTAGCAAGAATCTGTTTAGTTTTCACATAAGTTATAGCACCACAAAATACTCCTATAGTATTTTAAATGTTATGTTTGGTTCTTAACGATTTTCAGGTATGGGTGTTGGTAAGTTGATAGACTTGTTGTCCACTATGACTATCCCCCGGCACATACTAGTCACTTCTCGGACGAATATAGTTGATCAGGCTATATTCCTCCCATACTTGATTGCACATCCCAGGGCATATTCACATTGCACAACTCCTCTATTTTTAACTTTTGTGTTTTCCTTAGATGTGACACTATACTGGTATGCATGTATGTACTTATACTTTTAACAAGAAACTATTTATTTCTAAAGGTATAGTTATTTGAAATTTTTTAGTCAAAGACTTTAGTCCAAATGCATTTATAGTTTGTATATCTTATGCGGTTCGATATACTTAGTCCACTATAAACAATGCTCTGATACCAATCTGTCACACCCCCAAACTAAGGATGGCCGAAACGTCTGGGGGTGAGGACTTCATGTATAGTACCACAACAACGAGTATAATAGTGCTCAAAGTAAATACAACCATCATATATATAATTGAAAAGGTTACACCAAAGTATGTTTTTACATGTTTCAAATCAATTACACTATGATGACAAAATGAAATGTTTGACGATTTAACGTCCCATCCTCAAAAGCTGTTGATTTCCTGTTTCATTGATTTCCTGAGAATACAATTTGAAGGAATGTCAACAATTAAGTTGGTGAGTTCATAAGAGTTTGATTTGAGAAAGAAGTCGTTTTCCTTGTAAAAGCGATATAGTATTATTCAAGAAAATTCAATATGTTCTTTATTAAGTGCGAAACGGAAGCTCCTATGTTATTCAATAATGTACCCTAGAAAGACCCGTAGATTACTTCTATAATCACCCAGTGTATATAAGTTATATAAGATTTAAGTTAAATAAACTGTCGAATATAATGGGTCTGCCCTAGGTCCACAACCAAATAAGGAACAGGAAGTGAGGCGGGCCCACTAATTATAAGTCGATTGCGACTAAATTCATATGTAACTCTAACATGTACACTTAGCAATTACAACTGAAGTCTAACAATTCTAGATGAAACGTAGTTTTAATAGAATAAAATCCATTTTGCGTAAACCTGGTACTTTGTAATGTAAACTTCAAGAAAAATCCCTTATTTTCCTTATAAAAAGTAATGTAGCCTTAAATCCCAAGACCGACAATATGTGTGTGTTTTGTACTTATAACGTGTTTGTACTTTTAAATACATAAAACCCCTTTTTAAAGTAGAATTTTCCCTATAAACTTGAAAGATTGTTAACTCCGTATGTGAGTCGTTATAACCATACTATAACGAGAATTAACCTGCAACAACGTTTTTCAGACGTCAAGATCCTATGCCTCTTGTCACCCGTAGACTGCAGGTCCGGCTGTAGGTAGCAGCGAGGTGTGGGGTGTCAATCCCAATATAGATCTATACACAATTATCACACTCTCCCTACAAGAGACTTTGAACCCGTACTCTAAGAGTACGATTGAAGAATTGTCTCACAACTTACGTTAACTAGTTTACATATAGTTTGAGTATAAAACATCTTCCGTGGTGGAAGTGAAATCACATTTTATGTAATAAATTCGTGATATGAAATCCATAAACTATTACTATGATAGTTTATCATGTAGTATATGAAAAACCGGGTTGATTTGAGAGTAAAACCTTTTTCATGTAGTATGCTTTTATTGTAAAATCCATAAACTATACTTATTGTAGTTTATTATATGTGTTCGAAATGAATGAAAAACCTTATCATGAATGACTAATTTCTATTTATGATGATAAACTAACAAGAAATACATTCAACATTTAGAAACCTATCGTTATGCACTTTGCTCAACATACTACAAAGTGTTGTTAATATTGTAAGCCATGTAACTAGTTTTTAACCTTTCTGCACTGTTTCAAAAACATCATAGAAAAATCATACGAAGTCGAAAACTGAATTCGTAAACTCTGAGAGTTTAAAAAATGTGTCTAGTTTATTCATAACTTTTATTATGATTTTTAGAAGTCCCTAACTTGTGTGAAAGTGTTCATATTCACTGACTGGTCCGAATTCGTTTCTGAAATGATAGGCAGTTTTGTGACAATCACCATAAATTGTAGAAAAATCGTATGGAGATGCGCAAGTAGTCAATTTAAATTTATGAACCTGAACTATTTGCATATTAAACAGTTTTGAAATATATTTAGTCTAAGATGGTCAAAACAGTTCGTGAATGGAACGAAACTTTCCTGTTGAAAGTTGATGTTTGAGTTTAGTTAAGTTCTTGGTATTTTAACTTGTATTCTCCCCATAAAACTTGAAGAAAACATGAAAATGTGGGGGTATAAACTCACCTTGAGTGATCTCTTAGGATGGATGATGAATAGAAGAAGTTTCCAAGTCAAGAACACTTGGTAGATGTTTGAAGATTCGAAGATCTAGTAACAAATATGATGATATTTGTGTAAGGAACCCATGATTTGAGTGGAGGGGTGTAAGATAATCAAGTGAGGGATAAAATTTACTAACCAAAAGCGGGTGAAAAGCTCAAAACTCATGGAGAATCTCGAAATCTTGGAGAGAAAATGAGAGAGAAAAGTGTATTTGCTTTTGGTGAAGTGTTTGTGATCTAGGGAGAATGAGTAGTAAAGTTTCTTTATGTGTATGGGTTTAAGGAAACTTGTGGGGAAGGATAAGAGTACAATGAGTGGACATGGCTGATGTGAATAGTGACTGAGGGTGTCATGGAGTGGGTATGGGAGGTAGCTTGTTTCTTTGCTTTATAGAAAATTCAACACTCCGCCTTTTGTACTTTGCCTTTACTCTTAAGAAAAGTGTGGGTTTTAATACAAGAATCCTTAGAATATGCATATTTTATGATCTTGGAAAGGTTAAAAATAATAATATATGGATTTATACGAAAATCCCGCGTTAAAATAACCAAAAACAAGCTTAAAACGAAGCCGGGATCGAAAACCGAGAAAAAGGGTGAAGATCCGGAATCTTGCCGAAGGTTCGGTCCTTAGAGGGTCAGACCCGAACCTAGCCTTCGGTCCGAGACAGGAAGACCCGAAGCCGAAACTGGAGTTGGAAGCGAACCTGAATTTGATAGAAGCGAAATGATGGTTCAGTCCGAAAAGGAACCTTCGGTTGTGTAGGTTTCGGGCCCGAACTGGACGTTTGGGTTCGGTTCTTAGCAAGTTCGGTCCTCAAGAGTTCAGTTTCTAAGCTAGTTTCGGTTCTAATGAGAGATTCGGCTCCTTAAGAGAGATCGGCTCCTTAATAGGGTTTGACTCTAAGAGGGTTTCGCTTCTATAGAGATGTTTTTTTTGCATAAACTTCCCGTTTCGAGCGGTTTTTGTCTAAGTTAAGGGTCGGGATGCCCCAAATGATTATAAATATTGAGGGAGGTTATGAGAGAGATTTGGGAGAGATTTCACATGCTTGGAGAGATTTCACATACTTGGAGAGATTTCACATAGTTGGAGAGATTTCAATACTTGGAGAGATTTGGGAGTGATTTAGATAGAGTGAGAGAGATGGAGATAGGCTTTGTTTGCGACCTTTGCGAGTGTTTTAACTTCGAAATGCAAGGTTTATAAACCTCGTTTTGCCTTGTTATGAGCGTTATCCGCCCCCGAAGGGTGTGTATTAATGTTTTCTTGAGTTGTTCCATCAGTTACACTGATTAGGGTTTAGATTTTCTGAAACACAGGAGGACTTAAAGTGATACTTGCATTACGATGGTGTGTTGTACAATAGTAAGCAGGATGTAAACCCTAATATACAAAGGTTAATTGAGTTGACCGGTTTGACTTGTTGACTTTATTTGACTTTGACTTGGCTAGAAATTAACGGTTGTCACGACCTTCATCACACTTAATGGTTTGTCTCGCCATAAAACACATGTTTCTTCTAGTAATCAAATCATCATCATCTACGGATGACCAATATCCTTCCACATCTCTAGACACAGTTGTGACAAATGCCTTCTCACTTTCAGCCAACTCTTGTGCTCTTCGGGCATAGTAAGCAGAATCCTTGATTTTTGGTTTTTGTGGAATATCAGCCAGACAATCTTTTGCAAAATGGTTTGCATGTCCATGCTTATGACACATAATTTTTGATTTGTCTTATTTCGGAATCTGTTGAGGCTCCGGAGCGGGAATGGGTTTCGAGATATTTGGTTTGTAGGCTGGTGGATTTTCCGATGTAGTTTGTTGTTGCAGAGCAGAGTATGATTAAGGATTGTTTTGATGTGGAGCATGTAAGCGATTGTGTTAACGTTTTTGAGATGTATTAAATGGACGTTTCTATCTCATGGAGAGTAGTGCGAACTCCTGCTGAAAACATAGTTCGGAGTCCATGGCTTCGGAATCGAGAGCACCATCAATAGAATAGTTTTGAGTGTATAGAATAGGTTAGGAGGGTTGAACAGGTGGTACAATGGGTTTAAGAGGGTCCGATATAGATGGGTTTGGAACAGATGATTCAAAACAACTGACAAGAGCGAGGGGACCTCCGAAGAGTTCTCTTAGTGTCTGAGCAACGTTCGATTCATGACCTTGCAATTCATCAAATAGTTGATAAAGCTTCAACTTCTTCATAGATCCATTGCTTTGAAGGCAAGACTTCACGTTTCCCCATCCTTTACCAAGGATATTTATGAACTTGAGATTGTACTCCAAAGGAGTTCGGATAATCCCATGAGCAGTCATATTGTTGACTACGATTCGGTATCGGTTGGAGGCTGAGGCAACTGAGTCACCAGGAGTTGTTGTAAAGGTTTCAAACTTGTTTACAACATATCTCAGACGCTTATCTTTCATATTTTTAGAACCTTCGATCAAGTCTAGAAGATTGTCCCAGATCTCTTTGGTAGATTTACACAGCTTGATGTGTTCAAAGAGAGATGGTGGAACACCAAACACCATTTCAGAGAATGTCACGTGATCATCATCTAGCTTCTCGATATCAACTTCAGTGAGAGGAGTTGGGTGTTGTTCATCTTGACCCATTAGTTGAGCAGCAACATCTCTAACTGTCGTTCTAACCGGAACATGAGGACCTTCTTTGACAGATCTCCAGATAGCTTCACCTTTCTCTTTAGCCAGTAACAATCTTTCCATTCTGACTTTCCAATGATCATATTCTTTAACAACTACAAATGGGGCACGAGAAGGGCAACCCATGCTATTTGCTCTTTGCATTGAATACATTTGTTGAGGATTAGAAGCAGCCATTAAAGTTAAGATATCTTCAAGCAAAAGTCGTATATAGAAGAACTTTTATCCTGAACACATAAATGGTTGAAATATCAAGCTAATTTCGAACCAATTATAATCCAATCTTATGGATTCAAAGGACAAGCACTCAAGCTCTGATACCAACTGTGAGAAAAAAGATGATCTGATGCGCAGGGACAAGGTTTGAAAACTCAAACCTTGAGTTAATGTTTAAGATCAATGTTTGCTTACTACTGAATGTTCAAGTCAAGTCTGGCAAGACCAGTCAAGAATGAATTAATGCAATCAACAAGGTATTCAAGATATTAATGAAGAGTGAAGATAATGATCAAGGTAAAGATAATAAATGAAGAACAGGAAGAATGTTTGAGAGAATAAGTGAAGTAAACAAGAATATTGCTAGATATGTTTAAAATGATCCGTCCTTGATTTATCATTGAAAACTCTTATAAAGAGGAGAACATGAAACATCATACAAACTGACTTACATACATAAGACTGGATAATATAGTTATTTCTGACACTCTGATTACCTAAGTTGACAAAATAGATTTAGTCCTATGAAATGTAACATCAAGCTAAATGACAAATACAATAAATCCACGGGGATAAAACATTGATTCAGATAAGTTAATATTCCGGACATAACATACATTCCAGATTGCCTAAAATTGGTTCGGAACACAAAAATCAATCTTCTCTTCCGGAGCAAAGCTTCAAGTCCGGACACCAACTTATTCCGTAACAGCATCCATTTCGGAACTTTGACTTACTTCGGATCTTCAAAGGAGTTTGAGATTGCTAAAGGTTCACTTTCATGTTCCAACAACTTTCTACCATGAGATCCAATGAATCTTCTTATTGCACTCGGATCCACCCCATAAAAACCTCCTTCTATGTTTTTCATGTTTCTCCAGTACACCAGCAGGTGCGAAAAAGAGAGACATGAAATAATTTGGAAGGTTTCCAAGGACGGATTTAATTAGTTTCAGGCGCCCACTAAATGAGAGCGTTTTCGCCTTCCGTGAAGACAAATTTTTTTTGAAACTTATCAACAATTGGATTCCAATGCTTTATGAGCCTCATGTTAGCACCCACGGGGACTCCAAGATACGTGAATGGAAATATCGATGGTTCACAACCTAAGTGTGTTGCCCAGCGAGACACCTCTTGCAGACAAGCTCCTACTCCGAACACCTTTGACTTGTTGAAGTTGACTTTAAGTCCCGAAGCCACATGAAAACAACATAGGATTCTTGCTAGGTTTTTTATGTTGTGTTTGGTCCATTCACCTACAAAAAGTGTGTCGTCCGCATATAGGAGATGTTAGATTAGTTGCCCCCTATGTGGAAATTCGATGCCTTGTAAGACACCAGCTTGGCAGGCTACGCTCATTGTGACACTGAGAGCTTCCAAGGCTGTGATGAAGAGGAACGGGAGAGAGGGTGTTCCTGTCGGACTCCTTTCAGGATTTTGAACTCATCTGTGGGATTTCTGTTAATAAGGACCGATGTATGAGATGAATGAAGGCACCCTTTGATCCACATTCTTCATTTGTCTCCAAAGCCCATCTGCGTGAGGTTAGCGTCCAAAAATCCCCAGTTAATAGAATAAAATGCCTTTTCAAAGTCAGCTTTAAAGACAAGTACTTTCTTTTTGTTCTGTTTTGCCCAAGAGCAAATCTCATTTACAATCAATGGCCTGTCTAGGATATTTCTGCCCTCAGCATAAGCCGACTGCACTACATCGATACTATGCCCCATTACTTTGTTTAATCTAGTAGCCAAGATTTTCGTGATGATTTTATAAATGTACCCAATAAGGCTGATTGGTCTGAAGTCACTTAGCATTTGAGGATCTTTGATCTTTGGGATTAGGGATATGAAGGACGAGTTGCAAGACTTATCTAGCCGACCATATCTTTCGAAGAATTTTACCACCGCTGCGATGTCACCAAAAAGAACTTCCCAATATTTGTTTTATGAATTTGAAGGAAAACTCGTCGGGCCCCGGAGCCTTCTCATTGCAACATGCCCAAACTGACGCCTTAATTTCATCAAGATAAATTGGGGCTCAAGATTATGAAGTTCAGAATAAGGAATTTTTTTAAATAGGGGGCTTATTATCTTTGGTCTAGAAGGCCAATTTTCAGTGAATTTTGTTTTAAAAAAGCTCAAAGTCTCGAGTTTGATCTTCATTGATCTTGATTCCATTGATCATGTTCCTCCTTTTCTTATTATTGACGTATCCGTGCAAGAACCTAGAGTTCTCATCCCCATCTACCATCCATTTGATTTTTGATTTCTGTTTGAGGTCCAATATCCCCAGCTATAAAGAAATTGTAGAAAAATAAATTTAATTTAAGGTTTTTTCGACAAAAAAAACCAAAAAAATTATAATAAAAAAACGATTTTTAATTTTTTTTTCAGCAAATTTATAAAAAACGTTGTGATGTTTAAGTATATAAATTCAAAAAAAAAAATGAGTTGTGATCTAAGTATTTTTTTTATGTATTTTTATAATTTTTATGTTTTTTTTGTTTTCCATATAACCTTTTATATATATATATATATATATATATATATATATATATATATATATATATATATATATATAATACTAAATTGTTGTGCAGTGGGGGGGACCAAACTTACGTCAATACGAAGTATAGGGACTAAACCTATAAGTATACAAAACATCTATGGAGAAAGTGTGAAATAAAAATATATAGGGACGAAACACGACTATATATATATATATATATATATATATATATATATATATATATATATATATATATATATATATATATATAGGTTTAGTCCCTATACTTTCGTATTGACGTAAGTTTGGTCCCCAAGTAAGTATTTGATATGCACAACAAACAAACAAACAATTTAGTATCTTCAAACATAGTTATAATAATCTTAAAAGACGATCTTCACGTTCAAAGAATAAGTTAACACAAAGATAGATGTGTATATGTTTTTTTCTATGGAAATTGAGTAATATAAACATTTTTTTGGGTTTTTTTTTAATATAATTTTTTTTGACAAAATAACCATATATTCCGGAATGGGTCGTTCCGGAACGAATTCCTGATTATTTTTCGTGTGGTCCGGCCTATTTCATTGGATCCGGAATGCCTATTCTAGAGGAACCGTATATGATCCAGATCTGGATTTTGAATTTCGAAATCTGGAATATAATTTGAGGCAGCACTCCAGAAAGGCGCATTTCGATTCCGACGTTTCGAATAGATTATGATGTTCCGACTCGATTCCGACACGCAACTTCCATCTCCGACATGCATCGACACCCATCTCCGACATGGAAGACTAACACTACGACCCCGTTATTTTATGAGTATGTTCTTCATTTTTTATTGTTACTTATTGTTCTGAATGTAGTAAATCACCTTCCGAATGTACTGAAAATGTTTCGGATTTTAAATTAAAGATGTCATTGTTGTGGGATCATCTGAAAAGTAGTTTAGATGTTTATTTATTGTTGATTTACATCAAAATGTCGTGTTCCGGATCTTAAAATGTCATTCCAGAAGCATTTGGAACACGTAGAACCATTCCGGAACACAATGAACACGTCCAGAATATTAAGAACAGGTCTGGAACTGGTCCATAATATTGGTCATTTCTCTTTTAGAAAGAAGTGCCAACACCTTTTTTATTTGTGAAACACGACATGATTGTTGATGGACCAATTACACTCTCTTGTAAACCCAAAATCGGTGGGGAAATCCTTGCGACATTCAGAAACAAACCTGCATGTGAGACTATGTTCTGAAATACATGTTTTGGGAGGTGGTTAGACATTCCTAATGTAGATGGGGATGCTTTGCTTCTACATTACGTGTTTTCCCACGAAGTTGTCATCGACCCCCGAAGCCAAATAGAGGAAATGATTTTTGAGATTGGGGGTTACGATTTGTCTTTCAGGAGGAAAGAATTTTGTCTCATCACCGACTTCCGGTTTTGGTAACTATTTTCCTGCTTTTGCATCCGACGCCACCCTTTGTTCCTGTGCCTTTCCTATGGTCCTAACGAATGTCTCGGTCAAATTACACCATGTTACAGATTGTTTAAACAATCACTTAATGAGTTGTCGGACGAGGATACAATCTGTGTATGTCTTCTATACTCCTTATAGAAGGGTATCAATGTACGATTGGGTAAACAACGTGTTACAGAAGAGTGTTTCGCTTTGCTATCCAATCTTGATGAATTCAACAGGGATAATGTCATCTATTTTATAATTATTGATTAAAATTACTTATTGTTACTAATATTTTTTAGAAATTTAATTGTTAACTAATTTTTTTACGGAATTTGAGTAATCTAACCACTTTTTTGGTTTTTTTTAAATATAACTTTTTTTGGAAAAATAATCCTTTGGTCCAGAATGGGTCATTCCAGACCTGAAAACCGGCCCAAGCCTAATTTTGTAGCCCAATGGTATATATATGCGTCACACACACAAAAAATCTGGAATACGCGTGCCGAAATTAACAGATCCGAAACACCATATACCTGCATTTCAGACCAAATTTTGAGCATGAATTCGTGAAACCAATTAAGTTCTACACTTTAACTTAATTTGTATTTGATTTTCTGAAACAAATTTTCTATTCCGGAATGGTTCGAAACACGAGGAACAACTCCGAAATATCAGGAATATCCTTTTTTTCTTTTTGTCCTTGTATGTGTATGGATGTTGTGTATGTACTTTTTCATGTGTTTCTGATTGGTTGTTTTAGTCCGGAATTAGGTATTGTAGGTGTTCCAGAATGATAATGTAGGTCCGGAACACGATGAACATTGTCCGGAACATGATGACCTATTCCAGAATGATGATCCGGAATACTTATAATATATAATTTTTTTTTCTAAGTATTGTTTAATAACCCATGTTAGTCCAAAGACGAGTTAGCGTGGATGTTGTTAAAAAAAGTGGCATTTACGGACGACGAAGTTGTATTCCATTTACAGGAGCTCTCAGAATTATGTCCAATAAAGGTAAAATCGAAAAACAATAATTTTATAATTCTAATTTATTTTTACGGTAATGTATTAAAATGTTCTTGGAATTTTTTTTGCAGATAGAAAAAGATGATGTTGAGTTTCAAAATAAGATAAAAAATAAACCAACAAAGGCACCTATAAAATTAAGAAAGAAATCAGGAAGGGTGTTAAAACTTACTTGAAAGCAGACAATACTCGAATAAATGGCACCGGAGCAAGTGCAGACAAACCCGTTATGATAGACTAGTTGCAATTATGTTTTTTTTTGTTATGGATATGTTTCACGAAGTGTTTTTTATTATTATCAAATACCTTTATGCACATTGGTTTTTCAAATAGTATATAAATATAATTTAGGTATATTCTATTTTCAGTCTCCAACATCCGTGACTCGAACAATCAGGATGAGTTCCATATAGAGTATCCTATACCACGTCTTAAAGAAAAGGAACGATATCTTGTTGATACGTCTGCATTAGAAATGATTTGTGATTATCAATGTGCTAAACAATGAATGGTAATACTAGAAATCCTATTACTACCTACACCGACTGAGGACCGGAGAAAGCAACATTGTATAATAGGCAAACTCTCCTTTATACCATGTCTGAAGATATACGACAATTTGTAAACACAATGGACATCATCGAAGAAACATGTAGGACAAATCCAACAATAGAAGATCGAGTCGAATTGACTGATAATTGTTTCGAACTAACTGAGACCTCCATGGAATTGTTTGAAAATCATGTAGACACGGCTAGTTTGCATCGGATGCAAGTTTCCAGCTATCGGCCACAAATGTAATCTAATTTTAAATATGGATATTGTGATGTCTTTTCAAACTGAATTTTGCATCGGATCCGGAATGGGGTTCCGGAATAAGGGCCCAAAATACTGTTAAGAATCTATGACACTTACTGTTTGGAATAACGATAGATACTGTCAGGAATCTAAGAATGTTAATGTTGGGAAATGACTACACATATGTTAGGAATCTATGATAATTATTGTTTCGAAATTATGGTCCAAAATATCAATTCCTGAATGTGGCTCCGAAACCTGGCTCCGAAATAGCTGGTCTACAACAATGGTCTGAAAGACTATCATGAATCTACAACACTTACTATTCGGAGTGACTACACATAATGTTAGGAATCTCTGACTTGTGCTATTCGGAATGACTAATCATGTGTCAAGAATCTAGGACAATTATTGTTCCGGAATTAGGGTCTAAAATATCATTTCCGGAATGTGGCTCCGGAATGTGTTTCCGGAATAGTGTCAGGAACCATAACCCTAGTAAATGCCATTATATAAGGAATTCAAGCGTCCAAACTCTTTACCTTTTTAAATTTACTACTAAAAATTCATTATTCATAATCCAAAGAAATGGCATACTGCGATTGTGGCGCTGAAGGCATAATAAGGACATCAACTACAAGAAATAACCTGGACGGCGTTTATACGCTTGTCCTAAAAGAGTTATGTCGGTTATCCTTTTATTATTTTTCTTTGAATTAATATTAATTTACACAATATACGTCATTTGTTTGATCTAAAATTTTCAGGGACCATAGTCTGGGTTTATCTGTTGGGTTGACAAAGAAAAATACAATAGTTCAGTGATAATCACTAACTTATTTTGATCGAAGAAGAAACTTGAAACCCAAAATATAAAAGTCAAGATAGTGTTACTTTGTAGTTGGATTTTCTTTTTTGGAATCAATGTGTACAAGCTGTAAGATTTATGTTCATGAACTAAGTTTCTCTTTTCTAATGCTTATTAATCTTTTTAATATGTAATGTTTTATTGTTTGTTAGTATTACTATGGTACTTGTAAATTATATTTTTTCTATCTTTGTAAGTGTTGTATTTTTTGTATACTAGAACATCCTATGGTGCACATACAACCCTAAATACCTTGGATCTATGTTTTCACTAATTATACATGCAATTATGTTTCCAAGATATTAAGCCTATAACTAGCATGCAATTGTTATATACCATACAAGATACTAGTTAGGGTAACATACCTTTTCTGTAGTTTGAAGTCTTGAAGTATTTGGCCTTAAGAGCTTAGCCCCAATAGTGTGGAAGCCTCAAATGATGTCACAACACATCATGGACAAAGGTGGCTCTTGAGAGAGAATCTCCACGCACCAAAAACACCTTCATGAACTCCAAGTACTGGTCTAGGCGATTTTGGCTATGAATGGACATATTTATATGTAGGATTCCAAGGTTCATGGGTATAACCCAAATCCATACCCATGGGTGTTATGATCCATGGTTCATGTGGCCCAACTCTTTATGTATCCATACATAAACTTGGTACAACATGGATCATAAGCCCAACACATATAAATATAACTAATTACCATAATTAGTCCCCATAGATTTAATTAGTCTCCTTTGATCACTAAATTAATTCAAAATTAATTCTTGATCAATCCTAAGTAACACATATGATCTCATATTAATATATTATAACTTATAATGTATTAAAAAAATCATATATAACCTTCTCTCAAGAGTCCATCCTAACAAATTGTCCTAATGATATGCAACCCAAATGGACCATGCTACTCTCGGGTCGAGTACATACCAATAATAATGGGCTTAGACATCTAATCCAATAGTCTCCCACTTGGATAAGTCTAAAACTATTATTGCAAGTATGACTCCAAAACCCGACTAGCAATCGTAGCTCTTAAAAGCCGTTGTCGAACTCTAACCTAGTCAATGACGTGTCCATTAGATAAGTGATCATATATTCCTCCATTCTAGATATCATATGGACTAAGACGTGGATTATAATCATTCTCTATGTCCATGTATTGTTTCTTGATTTCTGATTTATGACGACCGACTAATTAAACAAATCAAATCAGTCGAGGCCCGGCCGAGTACTTACGTTTGTCATCACTAAATGATCGAGGGGCCCACAAATATCGCTTTTATTCACATGGAGTAAAAGGAACGGATAAAATTCGACCCAAATGTCGGCTTGTACTCACTCATCAAATTACACACAACGATATGTTTTATAACATCCAAGTTACTGGTGTGTTTGCATATGTCAATGTGCAACCGACTCCCAACTACAAATCACATGTATCCGTTTGAAGAATATAAGACATGATTGTCTCATGATCACTCATGATAAAATCCATGAAGTGATTCAAATGAGCATGGGTTTAATCCAATACTCAAATCTTATTCCAGGAGCACTCATGAACACTGCAACTATGTCTAGGCCACCTAGACAAACTACAGACCCATTCATGACAGTCTTGCCTCAATACGTACTTCCAAAATATGATCGACTGTGGACGGTTTGAATAACCTAGTTATTCGGGAAGTCAAAACATGAAAAGTGAAACACAAGAATAATACTAATCATATATGGCCCCGAAACTTTTGAGAGTAAATAAAAGACATTTTATTTAATCACCATATTGATTACTCATTATTCATTATATAATGTTTCTAATAATCAACTTAATACTTTAACTAAAACAATAGTGGTCCCATGCTACAAGCATGCACACTATGTTTACCGATGGTCCTTTCTTTGTGGAATAAATCAATTGAAAACATTTCAATGATGCTCATTTCAGAATTCCAAATCCTTATCGCAAATGTAAGAATACAAGATTCTTTGCCATTTACTGAAATCTGTTAGATTCTAAACTTATATGCATTGATCCTTTTGTAATGACTATGCACAAAAGTCACAAAGACTCGGCAACAGACATTACAAAGTATTCCAATGGAGAGCAATTACATGGAAATGAAGTCTCACATTCAAAGTACATTCCTTTGAACATCCTTCTTGCATTAAGTTTTTCTAATCCTACACAAATTTTTCGATATTCCAAATTTTGACTATCACTTTTGAACAAGAGTTGCCTCGTTTCAGAATATGTCAATATGGTCTTTCCAAAAATTAACACTATACCTCCAACCATCCATGAGCAAGCAACCTTTGGTAAACCTCAGATTGTCCTTGACAATTGCTTAATCATTTTAGTCATATCCAGTTCTAGTCCTTTCCCCTCTTAATGCCCTAGTCATTTGGAAAATTTAGAACAGATTAATATTACAGCACATGTAATCGATCCTATATCCAAATAATATGGGACACGATTCATGATGTCTCACATAAAGACATGATACTGGACCAGTCTTTTGCTATAATATTTCTATTTCTATTTGCCATGTTCTCATAATTCGAATTATGAAAAGGGATGTCCTAATCATAATCGAATTTTAGAAATCGAATTTTAGAACGCAAATAATGTAATCATGACTAAAATTTATTAAAGACTAACAATCTAAGCTTTTAGAATTGGAATGAAGTATAATTTCTTCTCCCTTAATTATAACAAAACAACTTTCGAAACCCTGCAACTTTGTAAATTGACACTTTTGTTTTCTATAATTAACATTGCTAACTTGCAACACCTACCATAATAATCATGCTCCCACTAACGTGATAATTATTAGCATAACACTTATGCTCCCACTAGCTTTGACATGTATCCAGAAATGAACTTCTAGAAATCATTACTTATTGACTTTCTTACCAAAGATCAAATTTTTGATACGAGATGCTTTGATAAAACTTTATCAAAATCATACACCTTTCCTTAGATAGCTCACATGTGTGTCTAAACACTTATGAAGAGGGATGTCGTAATCATAATGGCTAGACCTTTTTCCATTATCACTAGTCCAAATTAGTGTGTCAGTTAACCACACACGCTCCACTAACGACTTTGATAATGGAAATATCACAATCGCTATCTACTTAAAATCTACTTAGTGCAAGCGTTTCCTCACCATCATTTTCACGAATCGGAGAGAAACCTTATGACACTAAGATTTTTATGGTATATGTGTTCCTATCCATGTAAATTTGTCATAACCATAATCACAAGACAAGGTTAGTGACAAATCCAAACTCATATGGACTGAACTTGTTTAATCTTAGTTTTCTTGCCACTCGGAAGCATAAGGGCCTACCATTGCTTCCAGGTTGTTTTGCAAACAATTGAGAACTCATAGAACTCACATGCATAGTTAACTTTTAACTAGAATCGGCACAGAAACAATAATATGTCAACACGATAGGTTATAAACCTCAAGTCGTGTGCTAGTGATAAACAATACCCTTGATCAGTACTTGAAACTTTTGAAGATCTTTAAGACTCCTACTGACCTCTTGACATATAAGATTTTCTTGTCAAGAACGATTCCTTGACAAAGCAAATATTCAAGAGTTAGTGCGGATTTTTATCAAGATAAACACTTCACACAATTGGCCTTAGTTGGTCTTTGTTTTATCCAAAACATCACAACTCCCCAATTTCAAATGTACAAGAGTATAAAACATTTTAGTCTACATTTGATAAGTGTTTTAAACCATCTTAACATTATGTCACTCAAGTTACAATCTTGGATTATGACTCTAAGACTTGTTTTGGAACGAAGTATGACTCCACTTCTTGATTTAACCATTTCAACAATTCACGATTCTTCTTCTTTGCCAAACAAATGCACCAAGATGTCCTTAGAGGATCAATTCTGATATGGCTTTCCATAATCATTAAGATGATCATAAAACATGATACTGAAGTACTCTCCCATCTTTTCAGATTGGAGAAACTTTATCTTTCTGCCTAATATTATTCTTCTAATTCGTCCTGCCATACATTGAAACTTTTCCAATGTTTCAGAATTATACTTAAACTTTTAAGCACAACCATATTTCCTAAACTTTAGTAAATCATGACGAATAGCCTTATTATTCTTTGTGGTGGACCTGATCAACGCACAACCAAGTGTACCCGATCTCCTAGTCCTTCACTTGACTCACATATACATGTGAACAAGGAATTAGTCTTAATTTCCCAAAGATGAAAATTCTCATTTATCATACAATACAGGTTGCATGATTCCAAGTTTCTATCCAACTGAAACTTGGGTGATGAGAATATTTCCTTATTTGGTAAATTATGACACTACCACAAACGAAAGAATCAAATCCATTTTCCAATATTGCTATCACTGGAATCATATAAACAACAATTTTCACAAATTCCATTGTAAGGATACTTAAAATAAATAAAATCAAAAATTTTCCTTTTATTTTAAAATTGCGGAAAAAAACTTATCCTTACAATGAAAATACATATGAAAACTATGTTGTTAGCCATTCCTAAGCAATATATCATAACTCTTAAGCAGCAATACAAAATTCTGATCTTCGAATCATGCGATTGAAATCCATCTCCGCGATCAGATTCAGCGTACTCTTCTTGTAAGCTGCCTCTCCTATTTCGATTCTACAAAACATCAAAATGTGACCTAGTTACATCATGTAATATGAATATCCAAATAGGAACTTAATAGAGTTAAATAATGGACTTTACCTGAATTATAGTCAAAATTTTGACTTTTACCATCCTAGTGAACTTTCAGGTAAATAAGGCAGCTTTGCAACCAATGCCCCTTCTTTTGGCAATAGAAATATATGGACTCTTTAGTAATCGTACATGTGGCTATATCTGACATAGCCTTTCTTTGTACCATTTGGTTAACCGGGTTGACTATGGCCGATCCCTTTCCATTGGGAAGAGAAGACTTTTCTGGACATCCAATGTTTCCATTGTCAAAGTCCATGAAAATTTTGGGAAGTAGATATTCCAATCAAATTTGCTTTACCAGTGGTCCAAATCATTACTGATTCAGCAACAACAAGCAAATAAGTAAGATCATAAGGGTCATGTCGTGGTCTGTCACATAGTAGTCCTTAATGAACTCACTATATGACTTGGAAAGCGATTGAAGAACCCAGTCAACAGTCAACTTCCTTGAGACTTCGACACCCAACTCTCACAGCTTGTCAATATGAGACTTCATCTCCAAGATGTGAGTACATATAGACACTACTTGCCAATAGGGATTGAGTGACCTTGAACTTTTCAAGAACTTGTGGGTTATGGAGAACAATTGGAGGAGGTGATGCAGGTGAAGTATGATTACTAGTCCCATTAATGCACAACAAAGGGATTAATCTTTCACCTTGATCGCCATTTGGGATATCATCTTCATTAGGATAGCTTTATCCAAAAGGATAAGGAAGACCATAGTTTTCATAACTAGACATCTATGAGGGAGAAATTCAAGTTTAGTTGATTTAAGTCCTTAATATGACACCCAATATGGAATATTAAGGCTAGGACCCATAACAATATTTTATAACTTGGAAGAGGGATGTCGTAATTTAAGCTACAAAATATTTGAAGGTAGGTAAATGAGGATTTACCAATTTCCACCACGAAAAACGAAAAAGAATTTTAGGTCTTAAGTGAATTGAAACTCCTAGATCCGTTGAGATTCATTGAACTTTTCAATGGCATGTTTAAATCTCGATTGTGCCCTCCAAGTTTGTGACTGGGATGCCGAGGATCACAAAGAAGGAGTAAATAACCATGCAAATTAACTTGGTACACTTAATGTTACAACCACCTAATCAATGTGTTGGTTAACCACACACACTCCATTAATCTATGATTAACATCAAGCTACCCTTTGCCACACATTGTTAGTCCCAGATTAGTCTGATGGTTAACCACACACGCTCCACTAACGACATAACAAGGTGCAAAGTGCAATTTCATGGGTTAGCACCAAATTCACATTTTCCTAAGTAACTAAGATTGAGAATTTAAAAGTGTTTAGTTAGTTAGTATCTATCATTATACTCTTAATGAAGGGATAATTAATGTCCTGTCCTACCTATTCGACTAACGACCCTCAACAAGTCAAGGAAGCGGTGGGTAAGAGTGGACACCCATTAAACTGCCATTTTATAGGCAGTAACCTTATGCCCCCCTTATAGACCGACTTCGTGAATGAGGCATACAAACGGTAAAACTGACTTACTCTTATACATATATATATATATATATATATATATATATATATATATATATATATATTAAGCTTATAATATTATAATAGTATAAGGGTTGAATTTTAAACATTTAAATTTCTAAGGGTTGGAATTAAACTATACATGAGGGGTAACTTTACAAATTCCAAAACTTGAGGGCAAGTTTTGAACAATTCAAAAAGTTTTGGTTTCCATAACTTATGAGTTTAAAGTAGTTTAGTGAAAAATCTCTTCAAGTTCCATAACTTGAGGACAAGTTATGGAAGACCTTAAAACCATTTAAAAATGAGAATCTTCATTTTCATAACTTATGGAAATTTTTTGAGTTTTTAAAATTTATAAATGAGACTTCTCATATAACTTGAGGACAAGTTACAAAAACTCATATTCTGAACAACTTTTAGATCAATTTGAATCGAAAACCAATTATAACATAATTTTTCTATTCATCTAAACTAACTCATAAGAACAAGATAATTAATATCATCAATCTTCAAGAAATTAGCATAGACATATAAACTAATACAAATCTTGAAATTATGACAATTATCTTTTAATTGGATGAGAATTATCATTACCATAACAACAAAATCAAATTTTATGAACAAAAACAGTTTGTGGTAATGATTGTTATCCAAAACAGGCCAAAAACTCGAATATATGCTGTTAGGGACTCCAACTCGCCTAGTGCAAGAACCAACTCGGCGAGTTGGATAAGTTTACACATGGACGTGTCGAGTCCATCAATGGACTCATCAAGTCCCCAGTCCAGACAACAAAAAATTTGATTTGTTCAGCTTTTTTCAGCAAGTAGCATCAAATATAATTTGAAAACAACCCATGGCTCTGATACCACTGTTCGGTTCTTGTATACTACAACAACCTATGGTGCACATACAACCCTAAATACCTTGGATCTATGTTTTCACTAATTATACATGAAATGATGTTTCCAAGGTATTAAGCCTATAACTAGCATGCAATTGTTATATACCATACAAGATACTAGTTAGGGTAACTTACCTTTTGTGTAGTTTGAAGTCTTGATGTATTTGGCCTTAATAGATTAGACCCAATAGTGTGGAAGCCTCAAATGAAGTCACAACACATCATAGACAAATGTGGCTCTTGAGAGAGAATCTCCATGAACCAAAAACACCTCCATTAACTCCAAGTACTAGTATAGGCGTTTTTGGCTATGAATGGACATATTTATATATAGGATTCCAAGGGTCATGGGTATAACCCAAGTCCATACCCATGGGTGTTATGATCCATGGTTCATGTGGCCCAACTCTTTATGTATCCATACATAAACTTGGTCCAACATGGATCATAAGCCCAACACATATAAATATAACTAATTACCATAATTAGTCCCCATACATTTAATTAGTCTCCTTTGATCACTAAATTAATTCCAAATTAATTCTTGATAAATCCTAATTAAAACATATGATTTCATATTAATATGTTATAAGTTATAATGAATTAATAAATCATATATAACCTTCTCTCAAGAGTCTATCCTAACAAATTGTCCTGATGATACGCAACTCAAATGGACCATGCTACTCTCGGGTCGACTACATAGCAATAATAGTTATGAGCTTAGACATGTAATCCAACAGTAAGATGTAACAAATACTAGGCCAATAATAATATTTTTCATTACACGCTGCAAATCAATTACAAACATAAATAATTGCAAGTACATTGGCAATAAAAATTACAATTAAAGGGTCTGGCATTTCCCATTGATTTAGAGGCGGAAGAGGGTGCACGATTTGTGTCCGGTAGGCAGTCTGTAAGACATCAGACCGATAATATATTTGAACCATATCAGGTAATTCATGGATGTTCGACTAATGTGATGTCACAATAGCATGAGCGCAAGCTATACCCAAACTGTGTCATTTCTCACATGAACATGTATGACAGTTCAGATCAACAACACAAGTTTTTTTAAAAATAAAAAACTCAATAAATGTCGAACGGGAGCGGAGATGGGATCTCTGGTGGGATCTTTGTTGCTTGCTATCGAACAGACTTTTGCATCCTTTTTTGAAGCACCATTTTAGCATATGGGGTGAGTACAGTAGTCAATCTCGGTGAAAAGGAAATATGATCAAATAAGGTTCTTGTACAAGTATTTAAATAAATTTAATATTTCACTCGGTATTTTACCTCCCATTCATCTACGTTCATCGAAAGTCTGTAGAATGTAGTCACGAATTGCCTCGGTAAGCATTATTATCGTTACATTGAGTTGATTGAACGACAACACAAAATTATTTTCGGGAAAATCAATGTTGACTAAATTCCAACGGATGTTAGGAAAATACTCTTACCTATTTCACTTGACCTATGTTGGAAAGAATTTCACGAGTATCAGGGGTCAGCTGATGGAGTTTTCTTCAAAAGCAGACACAATATATGAGTTGGATGTTATCCAAAACAAAGGTGGTAATGTTTTTCCAGACACGCCTCTTGTAAGCATATACTTGAACACACTTTTAGAAGTATACCCATGATAAGAATCAGGGAATACATGCTTTATGCAATAACTAACGACATCGTCCATATTTGTTACGAATGCTACTTCCTTACTCTGTTTCAGAGATTCTCTTAACCACATGAGGAACTAGGTACAACAGTAGAGATTATTTTCCACGGTAAGACAAAATGCTATAGGGAGTGTCTGGTTGTTCCCGTCGAAAGAAACTGCTACAAACATTGTTTTTAGGTAATCCCCTCTAAGAGGGACACTACCTATGAGGATGACAGGCAAGAAGCAGCCTATGAATGCATGGATCTGTAGTTTTTTGGGAACAAAAATGAATTAATTTAGATGAAGAAACATTATATATTTTAAAGAAACAATAGAAAAGTGCAAAGAAACAAATATACCACTCATCCAATAGCCACAAAACAAGCTTCGAAACAATCCATCAAATCAGTTTTGATGTGAGTGTAAGAATGTGTGTTGGTTTGCCTAAGGTTGTGAATGTAAACATGCAAGTTGTTAAAGCGTTATTTGTGTTGACTCTCTTACAAACTTATTTTCACGCAGTTTTATAAGAGATAATTACGAATTATTTGATTGAATGTAAGGTTCTAAGAACATATGGACACATACACACACATGCACGCACACACACACACACGCACACACACACACACACACATATATATATATATATATATATATATATATATATATATATATATATATATATATATATATATATATATATATATATATATATATATATATATATATATATATATATATATATATATATCCAGAGTAGGAACTCCAGAACGAAGATCACAGCTCCAGAATGCTATGTTCCGGAGCAAGTGGCCATTTTATCAAAAAAAAAAGTTGGTTGTTTTTGTTAAAATGGTCGTTTATAAGTGTTAGATTGCTAACATTCAGATATGGATTCTTTTAAGGTAATTATATAATGAAAATGTATTATTTATTTTTATTTGCTAACATTCTAACTATTTTTTATTTAGTTGATTGCTAACATTCAGATATGGATTCTTGAGACTTTGCCGGTGAGCAGTTTATTTGGTACCCAACAACAGAATATGATCCCTCGGGCTATTGCATGGTCAAAACTAAGGGGGTTAGAAAAGACTCACTGCAACCATTTTTTAAAAATAGACGACGTATGGTTACTTTATTATTTAAATAGTTATTTATTTTATAATTTATGTTTATTTATAATTTTATAATTGTGTTAGCAGGGTAATAGACTCGTACCAAAGTTAGAGCCTACAGAAGATGAGATGTGTGCTGAATGGTGGATTGCTAGTTCATCGTGGATTGATTGGCCTGATTTTCCCAACATTGAAGTTCACAAGGCACCTTACCTAAAACCATCACCCAAAAACTCCCCTACCCATGACCATCGAGAAAAGAAGTCACAGATAGATGATCCATCTCACCTGCCACCACCACCACCACCGCCGGCCACTAACCCATCAATTGATAAGAACCAAATTATTAGTGACTCGTAGAACGACGTCGGTCAATTGAAAAATGAGGTTTTTCAATGTCGCAAGCAGTTGCGGTCTCATCAGGAGCATTTAGCAGAGCATGAGGTTACTTTAGCCATGGTTCTAAAACTTATCAATAAGACTCCCAGAGACGATGTTGGTACCTCGAAGGGTATTGAGGGACATTTTTAATTATTTCATAGCTTGTGGTCGTTATGTTATTGCATCGTTTACAAGTATACATTATTGAACTGTATAGAGATAGTACAATGAAAATGAGTTATGGGAGTATGATTATATCTTTTGCACCCCCGAAAAGCCGGAGAATGTCGTCCCTGAACAGCAGCTGAATGTCGGCCCTAAACGTTCGCTGAATGTCGACCTTGAGAAGCCGTCTACGGTTATTCACCCATCGGATGTAATAGAGATTTTGCGGGATGAATACAAAACAATGTTGCCATCACCTTTTAGGCTTTCTAAACACTGTTGCCATCACCTCATATGGTATAAGCCGTCATGGATACAAGTGAAGAGAAAAGGTGTTACGCGACAACAACTAGCACCGTTGGACAATCTCTTAGATCCTACCGTACATACTGTTTATAAAGAATGGGATGGATCGCTGTTGTTTGGTCACAATTATTTGATCGGCTTTGTTACGCTTCAGTTTTGGATATGGTTATATACAGATAGCCAAGGAGGATGGTTGTCATATGATCTAAGTAATATAATTATTTGTTTATTACATAATATTCTTCTAATAACTGCTGGATAAGGTGTGTAAGTCTGTAAGTATATTTGGTATGTACTTGACCCGACCCGACATGGTCCATTTCGGTTGCACTTCACCGAAACAATTTGTATGGATAATCTTTTGAGAATAGTATATTTATGATTTATTAATATATTATAAGTTATAATATATTAATATGAAATCATATTATTTAATTAGTATTGATCAAGAATTAATCTAGAATTAATTTAGTAATCAAAAGAAACTAATTTAATATGGACTCTTATGTATATAGAATGAGCCAATGTTCATTTAGGGTGGGCTAAGCTTGCATTGATAGTGCATGGAGTTTTTAATCCACGGATCCTATGGAAATGAAAGGTCATGGGTATTAGGGTTTACATGGATGTAACCCTAATCCACCATACTATATAAAGAGGTCTTTGGCACATGAAATGGCACTAATGTGTGAGAACAAAGGTGGGCCAATTTCTACAAGTGCATACTATTCTCTTAAGCTTTCGAAGCTAATTTGGTGATTTGTGATTCCACTTGAGGCATCCAAATTATTGGTGCTAGGCTCTTGAAGCTCCAAGCAATCAACGGCAAGAAAAGGTATGTTATTCTAATAAGGTTTTATATTACAAGTACCCCATAACATGCTAGTTAGGTTGAGAACCTTGGAAAAATGAAATTTGCATGTATAATAGAGAAAACATAGATCGAAGGTTTCTAGGGCTACATGTACACCACAGGAGTGTTAGAATTTTCAAAACCCTTTAGTGGTATCAGAGCATAGACTTGTTTTCATTATACTTGATGTAAACTGCTTGAAAAAGTCGAAAATCTGCTCACTATTTAGTGGACTCGCCGAGTGCATGGGGGGACTCGACGAGTCCAAGTGATAACTCATCCTACTCATTGAGTAGGTTCTTCCACTCGGCGAGTAGGAGGCCCAGAGTGCTGATTTTCGAGTTTTGTTACTGGAAATAGACTAGAATCATTACCCTAAACTGTTTTGGACTTAGAAAATCTATTTTTGATGTGGTAACGATTATGCTAATCCATTTTCAAAGGTACTTATCAAAATTTCAAGTTTTATATGTGTTTATACGATTCTTGAAATTGTTGATATGAATGTTCATGCTTATGACTTTTACTAGATCATAGGAATTATTTGCAAATTGTTTGTTAGTGTAATTCTTGATCTAAATACCAATTAATGGACTCCATAACTTGTCCTCAAGTTATGGAATTCCAAAAGTCTTTTCTTTAAAACCATTAAAACTCATAAGTTATAGAAATGAAAAGTCTTGAATAGTTTCAAAACTTGCCCTCAAGTCTTGGAATTTGTAATGTCTCAGACAGAGTTTAATTCCAAACCCTAGAGTTTTAAAAGTTAAAATTCAACCCTTATACTTTATAGTATTATATATATATATATAGATATATATATATATATATATATATATATATATATATATATATATGTATGTATGTATAAAATCCTAGAGTTTTAAAAGTTAAAATTCAACCCTTATACTTTATAGTATTATATATATATAGATATATATATATATATATATATATATATATATATATATATATATATATATATATATATATATATATATATATATATATATATATGTATATATATACATATATATATATATATATATATATATATATATATATATATATATATATATATATATATATATATATATATATATATATATATATATGTATAAAATCAAGTCAGTCTTACCGTTAGTAGGCCTCATTCACGAACCCGGTCTATAACGGGGGTATAAGGTTGTTGCCTATAAAATGGCAGCTTAATGGGTGTCCACTCTCATCCACCTTTTCCTTGACTGGTGGAGGGTCGTTAGCCGAACGGGTAGGACAAAGACTATATTCCTCATTAAAAGTATAATGATTATAAAGTAACTAAATGTTTTATAAATTCCCAATCTTAGTTACTATAGGAAAATGTGAATTTGGTGCTAACCCATGAAATTACACTTTGTACCTTACCAAGTCGTTAGTGGAGCATGTGTGGTTAACCGGGACACTAACATGGACTAGTAAGTGTGGCAAAGGGTAACTTAAATTTATCATAGATCGGTGGAGCGTGTGTGTTTAACCGACACATCGATTATTTGATAGTATTAAGGGTACCATGTTAATTTGTATGGTTATTCACACCTTGTTTGTATCCATTGAAAAGTTCAATGAATCTCAAAAGATCTAGGAGTTTCAATCCAATTAAAACCTAATACCTATTTCGTTTTTCATGGTGGAAATTGGTGAATCTGTTGGATTAGGTATCTAAGTTCATAACTATTCATGGATTGTACTTGACCCGGTTAGCATGGTCCATTTGGGCTGCATGGAATTGCAATACTTGAATAGACCAAAATGAGAGAAAGGACACTTAAGGTTTATTAATATATTATAAGTTCTAATAAAATAATAATATTATTTAATTAGTATTGATCAAAGAATTTATTTGGAATTAATTAAGTGATCAAAAGGAGACTTATTAAATATATGGGGTTGATTGTGCAAATGATCTATTCTTGTATAGTGGGCTAATGATCCATGGTTTGTGTGGATTGGGCTAAAACCCATAAGGTGCTCCATCGATAGTCCATGGAGGTTACAAACCCATTGATCATGAAATATGGAAAGCCGTGACAATTAGGGTTTACATGGTGTATCCCTACTTATGTCACAACTATATAGAGACCCCAAGTCCAGCAAAATCGGCCACTACAAGCAAGTGTAAGAGGGCTAGCCGAATTTTGAGTGTAAGTGTGCTTCTCTCAAGGTTATTCCAAGGGTTGTGGTGTTGTGTGAGACATTTGAGGCATCAAACTTGAGGTGCTAGGCTCACAAGGTTCTCAAGGAATCCAAACAACAAAAAGGTATGTACTTCAACTAGCTTTTATGTTTAAAAGTTCCCCATGCCATGATAGTTAGGTTAATAACCTTGGAAAATCAAATTTGCATGTATCTTAGTAAAACATAGATCCAAGGTTTCTGGGGTTGCATGTACACCATAGGACTGTTAGAATGCTCAAAACCCTTTAGTAGTATCAGAGCCTAGGCTTGTTTATTTGATACTTGATGCAAACTTGTTAGGAAAATCGAAGAAACGACTTTCTGCCTTAGTGAACTCGCCGAGTCCATGGGGGGACTCGACGAGTCCATGCCTATCTTCAACCAACTTGGCGATTCAGTTTATGCACTCGACGAGTTGGCTTGTCAGAGTGCAGTTTTTCGACTTTTGCTGCTGGAAATAGACTAGAAACATTACCCACAACTGTTTTGGTGTTATAATTTTTTTTAGATGGTGTAATGGTAATGCTAATCCATTTTCAATGGCTATTATCAAAATTTCAAGTTTTGTATGGTTTATTTATGATTCTTGAAATTGTTGATATGAACATTCATCAACTTATGAGTTTAGAAGATCATAGGAATAATTTGTAACTTGCTTGTTAGTTTAATTCTTGATCTTGATGTGTTTTAATGGAATCCATAATTTGTCCTCAAGTTATGGATTACCAAAAGTCACTTTTTTAAGTCCATTATTAAACACGTAGGTTACATAAAATGAAAAGTATCTCATTTTATTAATTCATTAACTCATAAGTTATGAAAGATGAAAAGTTTTGAAAGTTACAAAACTTGCCCTCAAGTTTTGGAACCTGTAAAGTCAATTTAAAAAACTTTAGTTCCAACCCCTAGAATTTTAAAAGTTAAAATTCAACCCTTATACTTTATAATAATCTAAATTAATATATATATATATATATATATATATATATATATATATATATATATATATACATATATATAAGATCAAGTCGTTTTACCGTTAGTAGGCCTCATTCACGAAGTCGGTCTATATGGGGGGTAAAAGGTTGTTGCCTATAATATGGCAGCTTAATGGGTGTCCACTCTCACCAACCGCATCCTTTACTGGTGGAGGGCCGTTAGCCGAACTGGTAGGACAATGACTTTAATCCTCATTAAAAGTATGATGAATATAAAGTAACTAAATGTTTTTTTAAATTCCCAATCTTAGGTACTTTAGGGAAATGTGAATAAGGTGCTAACCCATGAAATTACACTATGCACTTTGCTTACGTCGTTTGTGGAGCATGTGTGGTTAACCGACACACTAACCTGGACTTAACAAGGTAGGCAAAGGGTGGCTTAAAATTTATCATAGGTCGGTGGAGCACGTGTGGTTAACTGGCACATCGATTGAGTGATAAACATTAAGAGTACCAAGTAATTTGCATGGTTACTTCACACCTTGTTTTGTGATTCTCGGCATCCTAGTCACAAAACTTGAAGGGCACACTCGAGATTGAAACATGCCATTGAAAAGTTCAATGAATCTCAAAGTATCTAGGAGTTTCAAAAACCAATTAAAACCTAATAATTTATTTCGTTTTTCATGGTGGAAATTGGTGAATCGTCATTCACCTACCTTCAAATATTTTATAGCTTGGATTACGACATCCCTCTTCTAAGTTATAAAATGTTGTGTTGGGTCCTAGCCTTCATATTACATATGGGTGATTTATTAAGGACTATCTTTATATCTAATCTAAACTTGTCTTTCTTTTTCAGATGTCTTCCAACAATGCTGCTGCTGGCTTAAACCGTACCGGCTCCTTCTCTCTCATGAACCTTTGTGGGAGAGTCATCTTTGATGAATCCAACTTTATGGATTGGATCAGGAACATCAGGATGGTCACTCAGTATGAGGACAAGGAATATGTCGTCGACAAAGAGCTTAAGGAACTTGAGTCGTCTGCTACTCCTGTGGAGATCGTTGAATACCAGGCACATGAGAGAGATGCTACCAAAGTGGCATGTATCATGTTGCCCACAATGACAGTCGAGCTCCAAAAGTCCTATGAGGACTACTACCCTTTTGAGATGCACCAGGATTTGATGGACCGCTACCATCAAATTGCTCGTCAAGAGCAGTATGAAATCATCTCTTCCATGATAACAACCCGGATGAAGGATGGTGAACCCATTACGGGCCACATGCAGAAAATGCAAAGGTATGTGGACCGTTTGCTGAAGCTGAATGTGAACGTACCCGAGGAGTTGGTAATTGTCATAATTTTGCACTCCTTACCTTCTTGTTTTGATCAATTCCAAATGACATACTACATGAACAAGGAGGAAGTTACACTCAGCAAACTTCAAGGACTCTTGAAGACCGCCGAAAGTGGTCTTAAGGGTAAATTAGTTGTTACCACTCCTACTCCTTCCGCGGCCTCGGTCTTGGCAATCGGGCAAGGCAAAGGGAAGAAGAGGAAGAGCCATTCGAAGGGTACAAAGGGAAAGTCCCTTAATGGATCCTCTTCAAATGGAACCAAGAAAGGTTATGTCACTCCTTTTGCTAACCCTAAAGAGGCTGAATGCTTCTATTGCCATGAAAAGTTGCACTGGACGCGAAACTGCCCAAAGTATCTGCAAGATGTGAAGGACGGGAAAGTGAAACCCAACCATGCAGGTATTTACACTATATTGTCTAATAACTCACGCCATTCTAATTCTTGGGTCCTTGGTACCGGTTGTGGTATTCATATTTGTTCTGATTTGCGGGGACTAAGAAGAAGTGAGGATGTGGAGCATGGGAAGATCAGCTTAATCATGGGGAATAGGAAAGCATCACCTGTCACCAAGATTGGAGTTTATACTTTGTTGCTAAGTAGTGTGTTAACATTAGATTTTAATAAATGTTGTTACTCATCTGAAATGGCGAGGAATATTATTTATTTTCATGCGTTGTACAAACAAGGATTTACCTTTTCTTTTGATAATGAATGTGGTCGTATTAATGCTTTCTTTAATAATGTTCTTTATTTTAAAGCATTACCTTGTGATGGTGTATATAAAGCTGTGTCGGTTGTAGATAAGCTAGGAAATAATGTATTGTGTATTGATTCTTCCACTAACTTGGATAAAGCATCATTATGGCATTGTCGTCTTGGAAATGTAAGCAAGAAACGCATAGGCCAACTCCAAAAGGATGGAGTCTTGGAGTCATTTTACCTAAAGTCGGATGATAGTTGTGAATCTTGTCTACTTGGAAAAATGACAAAATCACCCTTCACTGGTTCTTGTGCTAGGGGTGAAGGTTTGTTGGATCTGGTACACACTGATGTGTGTGGACCCTTCAGAACCGCCACAAGGGATGCTAACCGCTTCTATGTGATGTTTACCGATGATTATAATAGATATGGATATGTCTACTTAATCAAGCATAAGTCAGAAACCTTTGCAAACTTCAAAGAGTTTAAGCAGGAAGTGCAGAATCAATTGGGCATGAACATTAAGATGCTTCGTTCCGATCGAGGTGGTGAGTATCTTAGTACAGATTTCCTTGACTATCTTAAGGAATGTGGGATTGTCTCACAATTGACACCTCCCAGAACACCACAACTTAATGGTGTGGCTGAGATGCGTAATCGAACCTTGTTGGACATGGTTCGTTCCACGATGAGTCGAGCTTCGCTACCAATCTCATTATGGGGGTATGACATCGAGACTGCCGCCCATATTCTTAATCTAGTCCCTACCAAAAAGGTGGCCAAAACACCTCATGAGATGTGGACTGGAAAAGTTCGTAATCTAGACCACATCAAGATTTGGGGTTGCGAGGCTTTTGTGAGGTGCGAGACTCACGATAACCTCGAACCTCGTACTGCGAGGTGTATTTTCATCGGCTACCCACAGAAATCCTTTGGTTACCTCTTCTACAGACCCAGTGATAATGTGGTCTTTGTAGAAAGGAGAGGAGTCTTTCGAGAGAGAGAGCATTCATAAGCCAAGGAAACAGTGAGAGGAAAATTGACCTTGAATAAATTCAAGAATCAAGTGGTGAAGGAACCTCAAACCCTAGCAATCAACCTGAGGAGAAAACTCATGTTGATCCGACAAACGAGTCTGTACCTCTGAGGCGTTCCACGAGACTTAGGAATGCAGCTGAGCATTACTATGGTTTCCATATTACTACGGAAGGTGATACAGTTATCAGTGATAATACACTGGTAAGTCCGGCTGAACCTAACAACTACACGGAAGCCATGGCAGGCCCTGAGGCTGCTAAATGGAAAGAGGCTACGGACAGCGAGATACAGTCTATATATGACAATCAACTTTTGAACATGGTTGACAATGTACCAGGTCACAAGACCATCGGGTGCAAATGGATTTTCAAGAAGAAGAACGACATGGATGGTAACGTACACACTTATCAGGCGCGACTGGTTGCAAAGGGATTTTCTCAGCCAGAGGGTTTTGTCAGCACAGAGTACCCTAATAGAGTGTGTAAGCTTGAGAAATCCATCTATGGATTGAAACAAGCATCTCACAGATGGAATCTTTGTTTCAATGAGAAAGTTAAAGAGTTTGGCTTTTCGAGGAGCGAAGATGAGTCTTGTGTATATGTCAAGGCTAGTGGGAGTATAGTTAGCTTTTTGGTATTGTATGTGGATGACATACTACTCATAGGAAATGACATCCCAACTCTGCAGGAAGTGAAGTCCTGGCTTGGGAAGTGTTTCGCTATGAAGGACCTTGGAGAAGCTGCCTATTTCCTAGGGATAATGATTTTGAGAGACAGGAGTAAAAGACTAATTGGACTTAGTCAGAGTACCTACTTGGATAAGGTGCTGAATAGGTTCAGCATGTAGAATTCCAAGAAAGGAGAGTTACCGATCCAGAGTAATGCCAAATTGAGTAAGACTCAAAGCCCGAGTACAAAGGCTGAGATAGCTGAGATGAGTCGAGTACCATATGCTTCCGCTGTAGGCTCGATAATGTATGCTATGACTTGTACTCGTCCTGATGTGGCCTTTGCGTTGAGCATGTTCAGCAGATATCAGGGAAATCCTGGCAAGGCTCACTGGACCGCGCAATATTCTCAAGTACCTGCGAAGGACTAAGGACTAGGTCCTTACCCTCGGTGGGAGTGATGACTTGAGAGTAGTAGAGTGTAGTGATGCTAGCTTTCAGACTGATAGTGATAATTTCCACTTTCAGTCAAGCTTGGTCTTTACCTTAAACGGAGGAGCAATTTCTTGTAAATGTTCCAAGGAAGAGACAGTGGCCGATTCAACTTGCGAATCAGAGTATATAGCGGCAAGCAAGGCAGCAAAGGAGGCTATATGGATAAAGAACTTCATTGGAGACCTTGGGGTTGTACCAGCTATAAAGGAGCCTGTGGATATTTTCTGTGATAGTAAAAGTGCAGTTGCCTTAGCCAATGAACCAAGGGATCATGGGAGATCCAGACACGTCGACAAAAAATACCATTTTATCAGACATCGAATAGAAGGACTCCTCGTGGCAAAGAGGGTATCATCGGATGAGATCCCAGCATATTCCCTCACGAAGGGACCGGGTAGGGTTAAGCATCTCTAGCATGCGAGGTGCATAGGGCTGAAGGATGATATTAGTTTTAGTAGTTAGATAGCTTTGAAATTTGTAAAGTGTAATTGACATTTGATGATAAATAAAAGTTATTGTTTATTTATAAGTAAAGCGTTGCTATCTTCTGTCAATCATTTACTATTATTTCATTTTGCATGTTTTGACATCCAGAATAATTATGTTATGGTATATCATATTATTCAAATTCTCCACAGTCGGTCATATGTTGGAAGTAGAGATGAATCAAGACTGACATGAGTTGGCTTGTAGATGTCTAAGTTGTTGGACATAGCAACAGTTGCTAAAACACTCATGAGGGCTCATAAGTTTTGAGTATTGGATTCAACCCACGCTCACTTGTATCACTTCATGGAATTTATCTCGAGTGATCGTCTAAGTCTTCAAACCTAGAGATACGAGTTGTTAACTATGAGTTGGTTATACATTGATTGTAATAAAACGCATTGGTAACTCGATGTTATAAAATGTGCCTTTGTGTATAATTCAACAAGTAGTAGAACAAGCATACGAGTCGAAGTTTATCTGTTCCTTCTTGGATTATAAGTGATATATGGGCCCCTCGATTATTTTGTTGTGACCTATGTACCGGGCCTGGTCAGAACGAAATTGATGTGTTCCATTAAGTTCTCTGTCAAACAAATCAGAAATCGGGAAACAAACTGTTGGACAATAAGTAAGACAATGTTCCATGTATTTGTCCGGTTGATATCCAGAACAAAAGATTATATGATCAGTTATCTTAAATGGCGTATCATCATCATCTCAGTTCCACTAGACCTTGAAAGAGCTACAATTGCTGATCGGTTCCTGAAGTCATTCTTGCAGTTATAGTTATTAGACTTATCCAAGTGGGAGACTATTGGATTAGGTGTCTAAGTTCATAACTATTCCTGGAATGTACTTGACTCGGTTAGCATGGTCCATTTGGGTTGCATGGCATTGCAATACTTGGATAGACAAAAATGAGAGAAAGGATACTTAAGGTTTATTAATATATTAAAAGTTCTAATATATTAATAATATTATTTAATTAGTATTGATCAAAGAATTAATTTGGAATTAATTAAGTGATCAAAAAGAGACTAATTAAATATATGGGGTTGATTGTATAAATCATCTATTCTTGTATAGTGGGCTAATAATCCATGGTTTGTGTGGATTGGGCTAAAACCCATAACGTGCTGCATGAATAGTCCATGGAGGTTACAAACCCATGGATCATGGAATATGGAAAGCCATGACAATTATGGTTTACATGGTGTAACCCAACTTGTGTCACAACTATATAAAGACCCCAAGTCTAGCAAAATCAGCCACTACAAGCAAGTGTAAGAGGGCTAGCCGAATTTTGAGTGTAAGTGTGCTTCTCTCAAGGTTATTCCAAGGGTTGTGGTGTTGTGTGGACATTTGATGCATCACACTTGAGGTGCTAGGCTCACAAGGTTCTTAAGGAATCCAAACAACAAAAAGGTATGTAATTCAACTAGAATTTATGTTTAAAAGTTCTCCATGCCATGCTAGTTAGGTTAATAACCTTGGAAAATCAAATTTGCATGTATCTTAGTAAAACAAAGATCCAAGGTTTCTAGGGTTGCATGTACACCATAGGAGTGTTAGAATGCTCAAAACCCTTCAGAATCGTCATTCGCCGACCTTCAAATATTTTCTAGCTTGAATTACAACATCCCTCTTCCAAGATATAAAGTATTGTGTTGGGTCCTAGCCTTAATATTTGGGTGTCTTATTAAGGATTCTATATCTAATCTAAACTTGTCTTTCTTCTTTTTCAGATGTCTTCCGACAATGTTGTTTCTGGCTCAAACACTACCGGCTCCTTCTCTCTCATGAACCTTTGTGGGATAGTCATCTTTGATGGTTCAAACTTTAATGATTGGATCAGGAACATCAGGATGGTCACGCCATACGAGGACAAGGAATATTTCCTTGACAAGGAGCTGAAAGAAATTGATGAGTCTTCTGCTAGTCCACAGGAGATTGCTGACTTCAGGACTCATGAGAGAGATGCCACCAAGGTGGCATGTATCATGTTGGCCACAATGACAGTTGAACTCCAGAAGTCCTATGGGGACTTTTACCCTTTTGAGATGCACATGGACTTGATGGACAGATACGATCAAAGTGCTCGTCAACAGAGGTATGAAATCATCTCCTCCATGATAACAATCCGAATGAAGGATGGTGAACCCATCATGGGCCACATGCATAAAATGCAAAGGTTTATGGACCGATTGCTGAAGTTGAATGTGTACTTCCCCGAGGAGTTGGCTATTGTCATCATACTGCACTCCTTACCTCCATGTTATGATCAGTTCCAAACACCGCCCCTGTTCTGGCAACCGGGCAAAGTAGAGGGAAAAAGATGAAGAACCCTTCGAAGGGTACTAGGGGAAAGTCTCTTGATGGCTCTTCTTCGAGTGGAACCAAAGGTGGTTCTGTCACTCCTTCTTCCAACCCAAAGGAAGTTGAATGCTTCTATTGTCATGATAAAGGGCACTGGAAACGAAACTGCCCTAAGTACCTGCAAGATGTTAAGGATGGGAAGGTCAAACCTACCAATGTAGGTATTTACACTATATTGTCTAGTAACTCACCGCATACTAATTCTTGGGTCCTCGATACAAGTTGTGGTATTCATATATGTTCCAATTTGCAGGTCCTAAGAAGAAGTGAGGATGTGGATCAAGGAAAGATAAACTTGAACATGGGGAATAGGAAAGCTTAACCTGTCACCAAGAATGGAGTTTATTATTTGTTGCTAAGTAGTGGGTTAATGTTAGATTTGAATAGGTGTTGTTACTCGTCTGAAATGGCGAGAAATATTATTTCTTTTCACGGTTTGTACAAACAAGGGTTTTCTTTTGTTGGGTTTTAGTATACTACAACATCCTATGGTACACATACAACCCTGAATACCTTGGATCTATGTTTTCACTAATTATACATGTTGGGTATTGTTTGTTGCGTCATGGGCTGGTTTTTGTATATCCGGATTGGGCCTGTCCATCCGTGATTATCATGTAGGGTTAAACTATAAATAGTGCATGCATGTATGCATTAGATACGTTCTTGATTATCATAATTATTGTTTTTGTAACCCTAAACACATCTACAGTCGAAGTTCTAAATCGAGCTCTTCTGACGTGTTAAAGTTTAATCATTCGACATCTTTCAAATCATTCCTGTGTTCTTCATTACATCTTTAATTGTTTATCTGCTTAGAATATATCGATCCTACTAGAACTTTGTTCTAACAATTGGTATCAGAGCAGGAGACTATGTGATCTATACACATTCCTTCTATATTAAGAATTCTTTAGGGTTTCCGCTTTTATCGAATATAAAGAAGTTGTCTTCTTCCTGTCGACGGTAACTCTTGTGATTGATAAAACCCTAATCTCAAGTTTACAGGCCAGATTCTAGCGGTTCTAAGGAAAGGCTCACCATGTCTCATGAAGATTCTCAAACTAATCCCATCAACATCTCTAACAACATTGGATCCACTACAGGGATTCCTATTCTTTACACTCAAGACTACGAAGTATGGGCGCATCACTTTGAAGATTACGTGGTTGGATCTGAAGATAATGGTTATCTCATCTGGGAAGCTGTCACGCTTGGGGCGTTTGTTCACTTTGGAACGAACACGACTGTGAAGACTCAAAAAGAATATAATAAGCTGGTGGCAGACGTAGATAAGATGCCGCAGGATGAGAAAGACAAGTTGCTATGTAGTGTGAAGGCCATGAGAATGATCAGATTTGCTCTGCAATCTGATACTTTTTAGTTAGTTGGTGCATGCACGACGGCCAAAGAAATCAAGGATAGGTTGAAAGAACTTTACTCAACCGATGAAGATCTAGAACACTCTATTCAAACCTTGTTGCTCTCAAAATTTGGAGTTTTCGAACAGAAACCTGAAGAGAAACTGATACAAACCTTCGATCGCTTCAATCATCTCCTAAGTAAGATGATCAAGCATGGAATAGAAAGAAAGTTGATCGAGCAAAAGGTAACCTTCATGAATGGTTTGAGACCTGAATAAATGGCAGTGGTTTCAACAGTGAAAGCTCAGGAACAGTTTAAATCTTACTCACTAGCGAAACTTGTGGGAATACTAAAATCCCATGAGAGTGTGGTAACCAAGGAGGCGAAGGTAGTTTCGGGTGTGGGATCGTTGGCCGTAGTTTGAAAAGGAAAAAGTGTTGTAGAAGAAGAGGAGGAGTCAGATATGTCTAAGTGTGACCTTACAAGCGAAGAATACGCTATGATGCTCACCAATCCAAAGAAGTTTGCACGAAGGAAATTTCCTGTCAGTAAGAACTGAAACTGGTAGGGAAGTTATAGTTCTGAGAAGGTGAAAGATGAAGCGGATAATTCTTCTCAAAAGGATGACGACAAGAAGGAGAGCAAGCTTGCAGGAGACTCTGGATTCGACTGCAATTACTGTCATGGCAAGAACCACTTTGCCAAAGATTGCATGCTGAGGAAGATGGATGAGAAAAGAGATGGTGAAGATGATGAGGCATATTACATGCGAAAGTTGGAAGAAATCAAGAAAAAGAAGGCAAATAACAGGTCAATGAATGCCTTAAATGTACAGGAAAATGGGGATGAAGATGAGTTCGGTGGCGTTGAAGTTTGGTCAACCGATTCTAAGGATGAAGAAGTGAGAAAGCCCATACATGGAAGAGCTTATGTGGCGAGAGATGCAAGTTCGGCTGGAAAATGTTTGATGGTTACAACAGGAAGACCAACCGAAAGTGAACGTAAGGAGCCGAACCTGACTGAGGACAAGTGCTTTGCTCCCAAGCCTGATAGTGGGAAGATCGACGACTATGATCGGTTGATCAAAAAGGTACAATCCATCCTTGAATCACTTAAAGTTCCAGTAGTAAATTATGAAGAAGTATTAAATGAATTAAAATTTAAATTTTCTAACTGAAGTGGTAGTCTCATGCAAACTCTCTTAGCGAACTCTAACCTAACTGACAAACTCAGCAGGGTGTCTTCAAAGAGTGAGGAGAGAAGGATGTCGATTGAGCTGAAGGAGACGGAGTTAAATAGGGCTAGGGATGAAATTATTTATTTTCAACGAGACAATTTAAAGTTTTTGAAACAAAGGAATGTTTTTTGTTTAATTGCTAAACGCTTATATACTAATATTGCTCAATTTCACTTAAGTTGTGAAATAGGGAAAAAGATTCATAAGATGATTTTACCCTTCCTTGAATTTAAGGAGGATGAGGTCATCGCTGAATGTGAATCAATAATTTCCTCAGAAGAAACATCCATCGCTTACAAAATCGGACTGGACAAGATAGAGACCTTCATTGACTCTAAGGAACATAATGTTGGGTTTTGAGCATTCTAACACTCCTATGGTGTACATGCAACCCAAAATACCTTGGATCTATGTTTTCTCTATTATACATGCAAATATCAATTTCCAAGGTATTGTTCTAACTAGAATAATATAAAGTACACATAATATAAATTCTAGTAGAATTACATACCTCTTCTTTGGAGCTTGATTCCATGGAGCTCAAGAGCCTAGTGCCCCAAGTGTGACACCTCAAATGGTTCACACAACATCATAAACACTTGGAATAACTTGAGAGAAAGTACACATTTCATGAAATCGGTTTGCCCTCTCTTGTTTCTCTAGTGGCCGATTTCTTCAATAATAAGATCATTATATAGTTAGTCACAATTAGGGTAAACCCTAATTGTCATAGCTTTCCATTTCCTTGGATCCATGGGTTCAAATACACCATGGAGCATCCATGGAGCATCCTATGGGTTTAGCCCAACTTGATAATCCATGGACCATTATCCCACTATATAAGTATGGATGATTTACATAATCAACCCATATATTTAATTAGTCTTCTTTTGATCACTTAATTAATTCTAGATTAATTCTTGATCAATACTAATTAAATAATCTTATTAATATATGTAACGTCCATAAAGATTGAGCCAATTTGAAGCATTTTAATTTATTAAAAAACCATTAAGTTCATACATCTCGTTTTCAAAATAGTTTAAACATCAGAGTATCCCCCAGAACCATATCAGATAAATCATAAAACATGAGGAGCGGTACGATCACGCCTTCGCCTTGCCACGATCTCCGGAAGTACCTGAAACAATACACTGAAACTGTAAGCCCGGAAGCTTAGTGAGTTACCCCGAAAATACCAACCACACATAACATACTCATATCATATCACAAATAGAACATCCATTCACAACGGGTCTACTGTGTGACTGGTCCGCCCGCACCGGGCCTTCAGTCCACCTGGTCCATCCTCCGAGTCTAGCCATGTACATCGAGTCTAGAGTGTGATTGGTCCGCCCACACCGGGCCTTCAATTCACCTGGTCCACTCTCTGAGTCTACAGTATGACTGGTCCGCCCACATCGGGCCTTCAGTCGGCCTGGTCCACTCTCCGAGCCTCGGCACGTCTGGTCCGCCGTCTTGGGGCCTTCAGCCTATCCGGACCGCTCGCTGGGCCTTCAGAATATCCGGTCCGCCCTGGGTATGTTGGCCTACAGCACAAAGCAGGACCCGCCTCAACCCAACCCCCGTCAAACAACCATGTGCACATACAACAATTAATCACATAACAATCCTCAACCAGAAAACAGTCTAACAGATCACATAACATATCAACATCCTAACCAGGATTCCGACCTAACCGGTCACTAGCATAACATTACCCTATATCCCGGGTACTGACCTTAACCAGGTCACTAACATAACACCATCCTAAATACCAGGATGCAGATCTAGCAAAACAATAACATAACAAACAATACCCGGATTTCCATCCGATAAAGGGCCGGCCTTGGTGCCGTAGACCCTGTTGATATATTGAGGATAACTCACCTCGCAATTGCCGACTGAAAGGTAAGATCAGCTGCTCCGATCACCGACACGAACTCCACCACTGAACACTACCAAAGAACCAATTCCATAAATACCAAAATCACCAAAAATACCCTTGGAAGTCAAACTGGTCAACTCTTGGTCAAAGTCAAAGTCCTCAGTCAAAGTCAACCTCCCTGACTGACTCTACTCGCCGAGTCGACCCGTCGACTCGTCGAGTCCCTATACTCAGAAACTCCCATAACACGAGTCTACTCGCCGAGTCACCCCAAGACTCGTTGAGTCCAACGATCTCCGAGTCCCATCTTGTCCAACTCACCGAGTCACCCCTCGACTCACTGATCTGCGTCTTAACCAAAAGAGGTTAGGGGTTCTGCGACCAGACTCGCCAAGTCCAAGAATAGACTCGTCGAGTCCACGACAATCTTCAATAGACTCGCTGAGTTGTTCTTCCAGCTCGTCGAGTCCAAGCTCATCATCATAAGACTCGCCAAGTCACCCATGCGACTCGCCGAGTTACTACGCGACTCAAAGTCCGATCTCTAGCCTGACTCGACGAGTCATCTCCCAGACTCGTCGAGTCCATACGTGCATTCCCATAATCTCGAGTCACAGAGCTACTCCTTTGCTCCAAACAATAGATCTGGGTCTCTAGAGTCCATTAGCAACATAAAGTTGCTACCTTTATGTGCTTCATGCCCCATAATACCAAAAACCAAGCTAGAAAGGGACTTAACTCTTGGGGAAAGGCTTTTCATAGCAACCAAAAGGGCTTTCTGCATCTTTGATCTAAATAGAGCTCAGATCTGGAGTTTCAACTCCAGATCTAACTTATACACCAAGATCTCTTCATATCATCTCCAAACAAGCCCTAAAACTTCCATGAAAATGGATCTAGAAAGGGGAAAGCCAAGGATAACGATTCATTACCTCCAAAACGACCTCTTGCTGAAGAGTAATATGAATCTCCACAAATCTCCTTGATCCAAGCTTCTTGATCTTCAAGATCTCTTCACAAAACACTTAACAATGCTCCAATTTGCTTCCAATGGCTCTCACTCACGATTCAAGGGTTTCTGGGTCTCAAAGGGGGCTAAGGGAGCTGAGGGGATGACATTAAGTCCTTTAAATAAGGTGCAACCCCGAAGATTAGGGTTTTTCCTCGACCAACACTGACTCGTCGAGTCAAGCCGCCGACTCGCCGAGTCATGCCACTTAACCCCGTGCCACGCACCCGCTTCGACTCGGCGAATCAAGAGACCTACTCGCCGAGTCCCTTCCTTTATTCTCACTTAGCACCCTTCAAATTCTTGCTTCTGAACTTTGGATGTTACAATTCTCCTCCACTTAAATTAGGCTTCGTCCTCGAAGCCTGCGACAACATGAACTTCCGGATGATACTCCCACAATGCATCCACTGATCTCAAACCGGCCCAGATTCCTTCAACACTGCTATCGAATCCCTAAAATCCATCTATTCCCTTGCAGGGTCCTGATCAACTGCTTCAAGGCGGCCATCGGCTTCTTTTCTCTGATGACAACACTCATCAACTAAGTACCACCTGAAGACACTACCTTACTTCCGTCTTACGCATTCATTCGCAACCTGCGAAAACTGGATACCACAACACCCACTGAGCTCCGCCAAGACACTAATTCATCTTCCTTCGCCCAAAATTGGCGATAACCCTGGCAACTAGCAACCTGGAACGAATCCTCATGATGGAATACCCTAGGTTGGAATACCTCTACATACATAACTCAAGCCTACAACTATACTCGGAACTAAGGACCTTGTCCTTGCGTCACCCTCGAACCCTTCGGTTCGACACAACGGAGTGCAATCCACCCACACTTCCCTATCGCGATCTCTAGGTCCTTGACCTCCGACTATAATATCCTTATGCAGTCCTCAGCACCGGTCCAGACTGCTCCCGAGTCTGTTATCCTGCTGAATCACCTTCCTCTGTCCCATTCCCCAATCTGGAACCACTATCCTCCTCCTCTTCCAAGGAGACCGAAAACATGCCTGCACATCATCCAACATTGCCACAACCTCAACGGGCATCCAACCCGTATGTGCTTCCATATATCTGGTACAATCCTAGTGCTTACTACCAATAACTGAAGCACTTTCGATCATCCATTTACTCCACTGCCTCCCTTTTAGAGGACCCACACTCCTTCCGGGGTTACATACCCTTCCTTTCCAGGAAGTCTACTCAACAACCCTTACCGCACCTATAAGTGCCACAGAGCTAAAATCCACTCTACACTATCCATGTAGAGCAACTGCTATTTTCGAACTCCCATATACTCCGAATCCGATCACATAACTAACAAGCCCCACGTACGGCCTCCAACCAACTTCATCATCATGATCAATACTTGGGGCCAGACCATATCGATTACTATTGCATGGAGACATATTCACTCATTCTCCACATACCGATCTCCTAACACATCCAGAGTCTTCAGCATGACTGGACCGCCTTACCAGACCTTCAGCCTATCTGGACCACTCTCAGAACCTTCAACATTTCTGGACCGCCCTCCTGGGCCTTCAGCCTGTCTAGACCGTTCCTCGAGCCTTCGGCCTGACTGGTACGCCTTCCGGCCTTCAGTCTATCCGGACCGCTCAAAAATATCGTACGTCACCCTGAACCGTCCTCCCCGAAAATCTCTCCCATGAAGTCTGTTCTAGCCCTCTTGGGGTTCCGAACTCCCGTTCCGTTCCCGGAATCCTTTCCATGGCCTAAACCCAGGCCTCACAACAATCAATCACTTTCTCTGGAAACGATGGCCTGTTCCCTGCCCCACGTGTCTATTTCCACATTCTTGGCTAACACAACACTGAAATCCAACAGGTAACCATCCTTGGATGCATGTTGTTCCACCGGAGAATTTTTCTAATTCTCCCCCACTTAGTGCATCGACTACTAACCACCGATGCTCAAAACCGGCATAGCTCAATCGCCCTTACTCCATTCATTCCCTCTTATCCATGAACTAACTCCCTCGGGAGTAAGTAACCTTCACCGAATAACCCTTCCGTCATCGCACACCCAAACTCCAAGTAAGTTCGAATCTCAACTGAACGCTCCTCACATCGCCGTTGCTATTCCTAGCAGCGAGATCACATAACTTGTCTTCCGACCATAATCCTCCTGGACGCTAACCAACTACAACTCCTAACTACTAAGATCCTCAATCATACTACGAACATATGGAACAATGTAGATAGATTTACAATGCCACACAAATAACCAGATAACAAGATGGTAACATACCCGCAGCTGCATCTGGCTCTGCCCTGACCTCCTCTGCTGTAAGCTGGAATGCGCGTCCCTGAGCCCTCGGAGGCTCCGCTCCACCCTGGCCTCCGCCAGTAATCCTCAAAGTGTCCGGTGCTGGAGCCTGCACCGGTCTTGCAACAAGCTGTGGACAGTTGGCCCTCAAGTGCCCAACCTGATGGCAATGATAGCAAATCCTCATATCCTGAACCGGGGCTGACTGTCGGCAATCCCTCACATAATGCCCCTCCCTCCCGCACTTGCGGCACGTACCACCGGACCTACAAATTCCGGCATGACCCTTCCCACATTTCTCACAAGTGTGACTGCTCTGACCTCCAATCCTTGAGTAAATGGTTTTGGACCATTTCGGCGCCGGCTGCGACTGCACCGGGGCCTGTCTCTGCTCTCGTAACTACAACTCCATCTCTAACTCCCGTCGCCTGGCGGCCTCCTGTAGCTCTAACAAGGTATCACACCTTTGCGTGGACACAAAATGCCTGATGTACCTCTTGAGCATACTCAGATATCGGGACATCTGAGCCTGCTCTGAAGCAAACTCTGGGCAAAACATCTCCCTCTCAGTAAACATCCTGGTGATCTTCGTCACCGACTCTGAATCCTGCTTTAGCTCCAGGAACTCCTGAGCCAACCTCTCTCTCTCAACCTGCGGAACATAACGAGTACTGAATATCTCCCAGAACTGATCCCAAGTAACCGCAGCCCGCTGCGCATCAGAGTAAGATCCCGTAGTCAACCTCCACCAATACTTCGCCCCGAGCCTCAAAAGGTTCAGAGCACACCTCACCCTTTGATCCACAGGGCATGAACACGTGAACAAACAACCCTCCACGTCTGACAACCATCTCATAGCAACGATCGGATCCTGACTCCATCGAAAGTAGGGGGCTTCGTATTATCGAAGTCCCGATACTGAAAACCTCGACCGGTTCCTCCCCCTGCCACTGCTACAGCCACTGTAGCTGCCGCGACAACCACCTCCGCAAGAGCTGCATAGCGCTCATCAAAGTACTCAACCATGGTGTTGTTGATCGACCCAAACATCTCCGGCAACTCGGCCCAGAACATAGCAGCAACCTCATCATGCAGGATCTCACGAATCGTGGCATCCAACTCGTCTGTAATCATCTGACCGATGACCTCGGGTGGTACTGACCCATCCTGACCACCCTCTCTCGATCCTGATCCCGAACCGGATCCTGTCCCGAAACGTCTCGTAATCGCCATACTGCAATACACCAACAAGACCCTTAGACACATCACATGTCCACCCAGGGAACCATCTCATAACTGATACCCTAGAGAGTTGTGACTTCCTTGATACGCGTATGGGTCCTGTGCTTTCAGTAGTATGGGCCCATACTACCTTCCACACCTACCCATAGTTTTCTCAAGTATCACTAGAACACTCTAACCATATATACACACACACGCTCAATCCTCACTCCTAGAGGAAAAGCTGAATATCTCATATAAGGAAAACCCTAGGCTAGTGGGCATCACATAATCAGGAAACTCTATCATGCAATTCCTGAAGATCCGTAGCCTAGTACTAGCATGCTGTTCTAACATATCACATAATCAAATACTTGCATGGTATTTTGGGGTCTACTTACTGGCTCTGGCTGATCGTACCCTCTGCATCCTCCTTTACTTATTTCGAAAACCTTTTGAAAACCATTTTGAAAATCCCTCCTTGATTTGAGACTGGATTCACACGAATGTTCCTCCAATTCACTCAAACCAAGGCTTTGATACCAACTTGTAACGTCCATAAAAATTGAGCCAATTTGAAACATTTTAATTTATTCAAAAACCATTAAGTTCATACATCTCGTTTTCAAAATAGTTTAAACATCAGAGTATCCCCCAGAAACATATCACATAAATCATAAAACATGAGGAGCGGTACGATCACGCCTTCGCCTTGCCACGATCTCCTGAAGTACGTGAGACAATACACTGAAACTGTAAGCCCGAAAGCTTAGTGAGTTACCCCCAAAATACCAACCACACAAAACCTATTCATATCATATCACAAATAGAACAGCCATGCACATCGGGTCTACTGTGTGACTGGTCCGCCCGCACCGGGCCTTCAGTCCACCTGGTCCATTCTCCGAGTCTAGCCATGTACATCGAGTCTAGAGTGTGATTGGTCCGCCCGCACCGGGCCTTCAAGCCACCTGGTCCACTCTCTGAGTCTACAGTATGACTGGTCCGCCCACAACGGGCCTTCAGTTGGCCTGGTCCACTCTCCGAGCCTCGGCACGTCTGGTCCGCCCTCGTGGGGCCTTCAGCCTATCCGGACCGCTCGCTGGGCCTTCGGAATATCCGGTCCGCCCTGGGTATGTTGGCCTACAGCACAAAGCAGGACCCTCCTCAACCCAACCCCCGTCAAACAACCATGTGCACATACAATAATTAATCACATAACAATCCTCAACCAGACAAACAGTCTAACATATCACATAGCATATCAACATCCTAACCAGGATTCCGACCTAACCGGTCACTAGCATAACATTACCCTATATCCCGGGTACTGACCTTAACCAGGTCACTAACATAACACCATCCTAAATACCAGGATGCAGATCTAGCAAAACAATAACATAACAAACAATACCCGGATTTCCATCCGATAAAGGGCCGGCCTTGGTGCCGTAGACCCTGTTGATATAGTGAGGATAACTCACCTCGCAATTGCCGACTGAACGGATAAGATCAGCTGCTCCGATCACCGACACGAACTCCATCACCGAACAGTACCAAAGAACCAATTCCATAAAACCAAAATCACCAAAATACCCTTGGAAGTCAAACTGGTCAACTCTTGGTCAAAGTCAAAGTCCTCAGTCAAAGTCAACCTCCCTGACTGACTCTGCTCGCCGAGTCGACCCGTCGACTCGTCGAGTCCCTATACTCAGAAACTCCCATAACACGAGTCTACTCGCCGAGTCACCCCAAGACTCGTCGAGTCCAATGATCTTCGAGTCCCATCCTGTCCAACTCACTGATCTGCATCTTAACCAAAAGAGGTTAGGGGTTCTGCGACCAGACTCGCCGAGTCCAAGAACAGACTCGCCGAGCCCACGACAATCTTGAATAGACTCGCCGAGTTGTTTTCCAGCTCATGGAGTCGAAGCTCATCATCATAAGACTCGCTGAGTCACCCATGCGACTCGCCGAGTTACTATGCGACTCAAAGTCCGATCTCTAGCCCGACTCGCCGAGTCATCTCCCAGACTCGTCGAGTCCATACGTGCATTCCCATATTCTCGAGTCACAGAGCTACTCCTTTGCTCCAAACAATAGATCTAGGTCTCTAGAGTCCATTAGCAACATAAAGTTGCTACCTTTACGTGCTTCTTGCCCCATAATACCAAAAACCAAGCTAGAAAGGGACTTAACTCTTGGGTTTCAACTCCAAAAGGGCTTTCTACATCTTTGATCCAAATAGAGCTCAGATCTGGAGTTTCAACTCCAGATCTAACTTATACACCAAGATCTCATCATATCATCTCCAAACAAGCCCTAAAACATCCATGAAAATGGATCTAGAAAGAGGAAAGCCAAGGATAACGATTCATTACCTCCAAAACGACCTCTTGCTGAAGAGTAATCTGAATCTCCACAAATCTCCTTGATCCAAGCTTCTTGATCTTCAAGATCTCTTCACAAAACACTTAACAATGCTCCAATTTGCTTGTAATGGCTCTCACTCACGATTCTAGGGTTTCTGGGTCTCAAAGGGGGCTAAGGGAGCTGAGGGGAGGACATTAAGTCCTTTAAATAGGGTGCAACCCCGAAGATTAGGGTTTTTCCTCGACCAGCACTGACTCGTCGAGTCCAGCCGCCGACTCGCCGAGTCAGGCCACTTAACCCGTGCCACGCACCCGCTTCGACTCGGCGAGTCAAGAGACCTACTCGCCGAGTCCCTTCCTTTATTCTCACTTAGCACCCTTCAACTTCTTGCTTCCAAATTGGGATGTTACAATATATTAGAACTTATAATATATTAATAAACCTTAAGTGTTATTTCTCTCATTTTAGTCTATCCAAATGCATGATGCCATGCAACCCAAATGGACCATGCCGGGTCGGGTCAAGTATATACCAATTATAGTTATGGACTTAGACACTAATCCAACAGTCTCCCACTTGGATAAGTCTAATAACTATTATTTCAAGTACTCCTTCATAACCCGACCAACAATCGTAGCTCTTAAAAGCTGCTGCCGAACTCTGAACAAATAAATGACGCGTCCATTAGATAAGTGATCATATATTCCTCCATTCTAGATATCATATGGACTGAGACATGGATTATAATCATTCTCTCTGTCCATTTGTTGTTTCCCGATTTCCGATTTATGACGACTGACTAATTGAACAAATCAAATCAGTCCAGGCCCGGCCGAACACTTAAATTTTGTCATCACTAAATCATCGAGGGGCCCACATATATCGCTTTTATCCCGAAGGTAAAAGGAATGGATAAACCTCAACTAATATGCTTGTACTGACTACTTGTTGAATCATTCATAAAGGCACGTTTTATAACATCGAGTTACCAATGCGTTTTCGTGCAATCAATATATAACCAACTCATAGTCAACAACTCATATCTCTAGGTTTGAAGAATATAAGATATTATCGTCTCATGATTCACTCGTGATAAAATCCATGAAGTAATTCAAATGAGTGTGGGTTGAATCCAATACTCAGGCCTTATGAGTACTCATGAATGTTGTAGCAACCACTGCTATGTCTAATGCACATTAGACAGATCATACAAGCCAAATTCATGACAGTCTTAAATCAATACCTACTTCCAAAGTATGACTGACTGTGGAGAGTTTGAATAACTTAGTCAGTCGGGAAGAATGACCTAGTTATTCTGGAAGTCAAAACATGCAAAGTGAAACACAAAAATAATACTAATCCTGTATGGCCCCAACACTTTGAGTGTAAATAAAAACACCTTTTATCTAAGCACCATATTGATTACTCATTATTCATGTTTCGATTAATCAACTTAATACTTGAATTGAAACAATAGTCTTACCATTCTCCAAGCATGCAAACTATGTTCGTCCAAATAATAGCTATGCCATACTCCAAGTGTGCACACTATGTTTACATGTGGTCCTCTCTTTGTGAAACAGATCGATTGACAATATTTCAATGATGATCATTTCACAATCCCAATCCTCTTGTCATTTACTGTAATATGTTAGATTCTAAACTTATATGCAATGATCCTCTTGTAATGACTATACCCAAAAGTCACAAAGGCTTGGCAACAAACATTACAAAGAATTCCAATGGAGATCAATTCCATGGAAACGAAGTCTCAAATTCAATGTACATTCCTTTGAACATCCTTCTTGCATTAAGTTATCTAATCTTACGCAGATTCAAACAATAACTTCCACCTACGGAAACAATTCCATATTACCATTTTGACCATCACTTCTGAACAAGAGTTGCCTTTTTTCAAAATATGTCAATATGGTCCTTACGATATACTTGTAATTGTCCATGAGCAACCAATCTTTGGTAAAACTCAGATTGTCCTCGACAATTTGCTTAATCATTTTAGTCATTTCCAGTTCTATTCCTTTTCCATTTTAATGCCTTAGGCATTTGGGAAATTTAGAATGGATTATAGCACATGTAATCGAACCTATACCCAAAGCATATGGGACATGATTCATGCTATAAAATTTTTATTTGCCATGTTCTCACAATTCGAACTATGAAGAGGTATGCCGTAATCATAATCGAATTTTGAGAATGCAACATATATAGAATTTCCTTATGTTGAACCATTCCAACATAACATTCATATATATCCTTGACTAAAGTAGATTAAAATCTCAATCTAAGCTTGTAGAATTGGAATGAAGTATAAAATCCTCTCCCTTAATTATAGCAAAACAACTTTTCCAAGGCGAATTGAAACTTTTGTTTTCTATAATTAATATTGCTAACTTGCAACACTTAACATAATAATCTTGCTCCCACTAGCATAATGATTATTATCTTGTTAGCATAACACTTATGCTCCCACCAGCTTTGATATGTATCCAGAGATCAGCTGGACTTTTAGAAATCAATACTTTATTGACTTTCTTACCAAAGTTCAGATTTCTGATACGCAATTGCTTTGATAAGACTTTATCAAAATCATACACCTTTCCTTAGATAGCTCACTTGTGTGTCTAAACAATTATGAAGATGGATGCCGTAATCATAATGTTTAGACCTTTTGTCATTCTCACAATTGCGATCTACTTAAAATCTACTTAGTGAAAGAGTTTCCTCACCATCATTTTCATGAATCAGAGAGAAACCTTATGACACTTAGATTTTAAGGTGTAAGTATTCCTATCCATGTGAATTTGTCATAACCATAATCACAAGACAAGGTTAGTGGCAAATCCAAACACATATGGACTGAACTTGTTCAATCTTATCTTCTTGCCACCTGGTAGCACAAGGGCCTACCATTGCTTCCAGGTTGTTATGCAAACAATTGAGAACTCATATAACTCACAAGCATAGTCAACTTTTAACTGGAATAGACACAAAAATAAGAATATGTCAACACGATAGGTTACAAACCTCAAGTCGTGGGCTAGTGATTAACAAAACTCTTGATTAGTTCTTGAAACTATTTCAGGATCTTTTAAACTCCCACTGTCCTCTTGACATATAAGACTCTCTTGCCTAATATTCAAGAGATAGTGTGGATTCTTTTATAAACACTTCACACAATTGGCCTTAGTTGGTCTTTGTTTTATCCAAAACATCACAACTTACCAATTTCAAATGTATAAGAGTAAGAAAACATTTTACTCTACATTTGACAAGTGTTTTAAACCTTTCTGATGATTATGTCACTCAAGGCTGAATCTTGGAGTATAACTCTATGATTTTATTTTGGAATGAAGTATTATTTATCTTTTGATTTAACCATTTCCACAATTCATGATTCATCTCCTTAGCCAACAAATGCACTAAGGTGTTCTTAGAGGATCAATTGTGATATGGTTCCATAATCACTAAGATAATCATAAAACAAGATACACAAGTACTCTCTCATCTCTTCAGATTGGAGAAACTTTTATCTTTCTGCCTTATTTGATTCTTCTTATTCATTCTGCCATATATGGAAACTTTTCCAATGTCTCAGCATTACACTTAAACTTGTAAGCATAATCATATTTACTAAACTTTAGTAAATCATAACGAATAATCTTATCAACCTTTGTGGTGGACCTGACTAGTGCACAACCTAATGTACCCAATCCTTTAGTCCTTTGCTTGACTCACATGCGAATGTGAACAAGGAATTAGTCTTAATTTACCAAAGATGAAAAATCTCATTCATCACATAATACAACTTGCATGATTCCAGGTTTCTATCCAACTGAAACTTGGGTGATGAGAATCTTTCCTTATTTGATAACTTATGACACTACCACAAACGAAAGAATCCAATTCATTTTCCTATATTGCTTATCAATGGAAATATATAAACAACAATTTTTCACAAATGCCTTTGTAAGGATACTTAAAATAAATAAAATCAAAACTTTTCTTTTATTTTAAAACTTGCGAAAAAACTTATCCTTACAATGCAAATTCATATGAAAACTTTGTTGTTATCTATTCCTAAGCAATATCTCATAACTCTTATGCAGTGGCTCAAAATTTTGGTCATCGAACCATGCGATCAGAATCAGCACACCTTTTCTTTAAGCTTCCTTTGATTCTTCAAAAACATCAAAATGTAATTACATTACATCATGTATTAAGAATCTCCAAAAGAGAATTAATAGAGTTAGATAACGGACTTTACCTGAAGTAGAGTCAAACCTTTGACTTTACCATCCTTATGAGGTTTCAGGTAAATTCGGCAACTTCGCAACCAATGCCTCTTTCCTTTGGCAATAGGCACATATGGACTCTTTGGGAATGATACATGGGACTATCTCAGACTTAACCTTTCTCTTTACCATTTGGTCAACCGAGTTGACTATGGCCGATCCCTTTCCATTGGGAAGAGAAAGTTTTTTTTTTGGATTTCCAGTGTCACCATTTTCAATGTCCATGAAGTTTTGGGAAGTTGATCTTCTAATCAAATTTTCTTTACTAGTGTTCGAAATTCATTGCCGATTGATCAGCACAAAGCAAGTAGATAAGATCATTAAGGGTTATGTCATAGTCTTTTACATAGTAGTCCATAAAGAACTCACTATGTGTCTTAGGAAGTGATTAGTCAACATCCAACTTCCTCAAGACTTTGACACCCAACTCTCCCGGCTTGTTAATATGTGACTTAATCTCCAAGACCAAAGCACATATAGACTTTGTTTGCCAATAGGGATTGAGTGACTTAGAACTTATCAAGTCTTGAAACTTGTGGGATAGGGAGATTTATTGGAGGAGGTGGAGGAAATTAAGTATGATTTCCAGTCCCACTAATGCACAACAAAGGGATTGATCTTTCACCTTGATTGCCATTTGGGATATCATCTTCATTGGATAGCTTGTTCCTAAAGATTTGGGAAGACCATAGTTGTCTGAAGGAGACATCTATAAGGGATAAATTCAAGTTAGTTGATTTAAAGTCCTTAATATAACACCCAATATGAAATATTAAGGCTAGGATCCAACAACCTATTTATAACTGGAAGAGGGATGCCGTAATCCAAGTTATAAAATAGTTGAAGGTAGGTAAATGACGATTTACCAATTTCCACCATGAAAAATGAAATATAATTAAGTTTTAATTGGATTTGAAACTCCTAGATCTTTTGAGATACATTGAACTTTCAATGTCATGTTTGAATCTTGATTGTGCCCTCTCAAGTTTGTGACTGGGATGCCGAGGATCACAAATAAGGTGTGAATAACCATGCAAATTGACTTGGTACCCTTAACTTTATCACCTAATCGATGTGACGGTTAACCACACACGCTCCACCGATCTATAATAAAGTGAAGTTACCCTTTGCCACTCTTACTAGTCCTTATTAGTGTGTCGGTTAACCACACACACTCCACTAATGGCTTGGTAAGGTACAAAGTGTAATTTCATGGGTTAGCACATATTTCACATTTTCCTAAGTAACTAAGATTGAGAATTTATAAGTGTTTAGTTACTTAGTATTTATCATTATACTTTTAATGAAGGGAGAATTATAGTCCTTTCCTACCCATTCGGCTAACGACCCTCCACTAGTCAAGGAAGCGGTGGGTGAGAGTGGACACCCATTAAACTGCCATTTTATAGGCATTAACCTTATACCCCCCTTATAGACCGACTTCGTGAATGAGGCCTACTAACGGTAAGCTTGACTTTATCTTATACACATCTATATAATTAAAATTATAATAATAATATAAGGGTGTATTTTAAACATTTAAAATACTTCGTGGTTTAATCTATTAATTAAACTATACTCTTAATTTAATTAAACTTAAACCATGTCTTTATGGAATTATTAACTCTTTTAATCAAACACTTTAATTAATTTAATGAAGTCCATAAAGTTTGAATTTTAACTTTTAAAATTGTAGAGTTTGGAATTAAAGCATTAATGTGTGTGAGACTTTACAAATTCCAAAACTTGAGGGCAAGTTTTGAAACTATTCAAAACCTTTCATTTCATAACTTATGAGTTTAATGGTTTATTAAAATGAAGACACTTTATTTTTATGTAACCTCTTATTCTTTAATAACACTTTTAAAGAAGTGACTCTTAAACATCCATAACTTGAAGACAAGTTATGGAGTCATGAAATAATTAAATGAAAAAGCCTCTTCATTTTTATCTAACCTATGGTACTTTTATGATTTTTAAGATTCATAAATGTGACTTTTTATGAACTAACTCTAGATTAATTTGGATTGAAAACAACTAAAACACAATTTTTTTTCATTAATCTTAACTAACTCATAAATCAAGGAAACATAAAACTCTTGGTAATTGTAACACCCGTCAAAATTAGGTCAATAACAATCACATGTGATTATGCCAATCATGTAATGTGATTTTGTTAAACTAGTAATGTGATAAACTTACTATGTAATTCATGTTAAAGTATGAACTTTCATGATACAACTCAAAGTATACGTTCATACGATTACAAAAATATAGAGAACATCTAAATCTGACTTCGCGTGAAGAAGTTATGATAAATTCTAACGCTATAATGCCTTATAACAAGAGGGATTTAAAATAAACTTAGAATTAGCTATTGGAGTCTAGAAGAAAGTCGTAGTACTCGGAATTACCTACGTGTGCATATAAAGAACGCCGAAAACGGAGTTTGTATGCAAAAGTTATGGCCTTTCGAAGATGCAGCTGTCAGAAACCCTAATTTGATTGAACTCACGACGTGAGCATCAAAATTTCACAACGTGAGGAGTCAACATACACTAATCGGAGCTAGAAAACACGCGTTAAGGCTATGGGATGACTCATGAAAGTTCACGACGTGAACCTATCATGTTCACGACGTGAATGGCCCCAGAACACCCTATAAATAGCGATCAAAGCTCATTCAATCCTTTCATTCTCTCTCGTTTCCGAAGGCCGTTTTCCCTTCTCGAGCCTGACAACGACGAGCCTCTGACCGTTTAGATTCTATAATCACGCTACTAAGGTGAGTTTCACGGCCCCACTTTCTAATATTTTCGGGGGAAAACGCATGCTAAATATTGTATATACGTTATTATTATGTCTATATGATAGTATATTAGTATCAACGTAGATAGTTATAATAACCGGGATATAGTTATTTCGTATCTAAAAAGATACGACTATCGTAAAGTTGTTAGCATGTTATTGTTATTGTAGTATACTAATGTAGACCTTGAGTTATACTTAGGATTCTATACATATGTTGTGTGCGATATAGTTCCAGAGTTATACTCGGAAGTTCTATATGTTAATTGATATGTACGTTGTTATTATTGGTTTTATGTCAAGATAAAACTAGGAACGCTATATGTTGTTATTATTGGTTTTATGTAAAGATAAAACTAGGAACGCTATATGTTGTTATTATTGATTTTATGTTAAGATAAAACCTGCTTTTAATTCTAATTATAGATGCTGTACTACCGCAAGATGTACTCCTTGTACTACCGCAAGGTGTAATTCTTGTACTACCGCAAGGTGTAATCCTTGTACTACCGCAAGATGTACTCCTTGTACTACCGCAAGGTGTAATTCTTGTACTAGCGCAAGGTGTAATCTTTGTACTACCGCAAGATGTATTCCTTGTACTACCGCAAGATGTGATCCTTGTACTACCGTAAGGTGTGATCCTTGTACTACCGCAATGTGTGATCCTTGTAATAATAATAAGAGGTATAAAACTAAGTCATACAGTCGCAACTATAGACTCATGGTAGCACAATTTTAAAAGCATTATACTTTGTTGATATACAAGTATGAATGTTAAGTATAAGTTTCCCAAAGACTTATACTCTAAGTATAAGAATCTAGTAGGTATGTTATTTGTATATTAAGTAGACCACTATACCTATTCTACTTACTCGTATAGAATTGAAATAGATTTATACGTAGCGGTTTTACTCGTATAGAATTGAAATAGATTTATACGTAGCAACTTTCGTTTGTCTGGAATTACAAACACTTATAATCATAGTATATGAGACTTATAGGTAAACTACTTATTTGGTAAGTAAACTTTTATATCTAGGATATATATACTAAACGTTGGAGAGTTAAAATGATACTTTCAAAACTATACTTTTGAACTTGGAAAATGTATTATTTTTATATGGAGTCAAAACCTGTGGACTCACCAACTTTATGTTGACGTAATTTTAAATGCATGTGTTTTCAGGAAGTTGATAACTATGATACGAGAAATGACGTTACACTACCTGGTGTTTCCGCCGACGGCCGGGGTGTGACAGATTGGTATCAGAGCTATTAACTATAGTGAATTAGTACTTTCTTAGGAAAGGACGACTATAGTTTAGGGCTTACTCTGTTAGGTTTAGGTATATCCCTTAACCTACAAATAAAAAGTATTATTAAATTATACTACTGAAGGACTACTTACGGGAGCGGTGACAAGGATAGACATGTCAATTTGGGTTGCTGGATTTCAGAACGGCTATATGCTAAAATGATCCTGCCCACCTACTGTCCTGACTGGCCGGTGCCTTATCAGCTAGACCTGAAGTAACAAACAATAAATAATAATACCCGTGAATACAACGAACACAAAGATATAGAGTTATGTATGAACTCAGTTCCGCAAGGAGAACACATGTATATAACCCAAAAATATAGAAAACCCAAACCCTCGATAAGAATTCAACGCAAGGTTTTAGGTCAAACTATTTAGTCGAGTTTTATTGTACATGGTACGAACCACAACTAAACGTAGACTGATCACCTATATTTAATTTTGGTCAGACCGATGCACAACTAAACTTGGATACGGTGTCTGAAAGACTAAAACACCTGAAGATTCTAGAAGATTAAAGATAGATCTCAGATCAGGATACCATCAACTCGGAGTACAAGAAGACGATGTTCCGAAGACAACATTTAGGACTTGGTATAGTCAATCTAAGTTCCTAGTTAAGTCTTTGGATTGACCAGCGCTCCAACAATGTTTATGGATCTCATGAATAGTGTTTGCAAAACCGTACTTGGATAAATTCGTGATAGTAGTTATTGATGATATATTGATATATTCACGAACCAAGGAAGAACACGGTTAACACTTGCAAATAATCTTGGAACTTCTAAGAAAAGAAAAGTTGTACGCCAAATTCTCCGAATGTGAATTTTGGATTAGAGAAGTACAAATTTTTACATGTAGTTAGTAACAAAGGGATTCATGTCCAACCCTCCAAGATTGAAGGAATTAAGAATTGGGAAGCACCAAAGACGTCAATAGAAGTGCGTCAATTCTTAGGATTTGCTGGATATTACCGTAGATTCATAGAGAATTTCTCCAAGGTAGCCAAGCCACTTACAACACTAACCCAGAAGGATATGAAGTTCAACTAGGAAGACAAACAAGAAGCTGCTTTTCAGAAACTAAAGCAAATGTTGTGTAGTGCACCAATCCTATCCCTTCCAGATGGGACAGAAGATTTCGTCGTATACTGCGACACATCAAATCAAGGATTGTGATGTGTGTTGATGCAAAGAGGAAAAGTTATCGCCTACGCATCACGACAAGTAAAGGTGCATGAGAATAATTACACTACCCATGACCTTGAATTGGGAGTTGTAGTTTTTGCACTGAGAAGTTGGAGACACACAATTGGCCAGAAAACATATAGGTGATACCTTATGTGCCGAGCTAGAAATAATCCACAAGACAAACCCAAAAGATCGTGCAAATTAAGGATCGATTAAAGGCTGCACGTGATCGTCAAAAGAGCTATGCTGACGTAAGACGTAAGCCTTTAGAATTCCAAGTTTGAGATAAAGTAATATTGAAGGTCTCTCCTTGGAAAGCCAATATTCGATTCAGAAAACGAGGCAAACTAAACCAACGGTATATAGGACCTTTTTCTAGCAAGAATTGGTTATGTCGCATACCAACTCAAGTTACCTCAAGAGCTAAGCAATGTACACGATGTTTTTCACCTGTCAAATCTCAAAATATGTCTATCGGATGACACTCTTTTTGTACCTCTCGACGAGATACAAGTCAATACCAAACTCAACTTTGTAGAAGAACCTGTCGAAATCATGGATCGATAAACCAAACGATTAAAACAAAGTCGTATTCCCATAGTGAAAGTTCGATGGAACACTTTACGAGGACCTGAATATACTTGGGAATGTGAATATCAGATGAAACAAAAATACCCCCAACTATTTAACAAAACCCCATCCACAAGATAAATTTCGGGACGAAATTATTCTAACGGGGGGAGAATGTAACACCCGTCAAAATTAGGTCAATAACAATCACATGTGATTATGCCAATCATGTAATGTGATTTTGTTAAACTAGTAATGTGATAAACTTACTATGTAATTCATGTTAAAGTATGAACTTTCATGATACAACTCAAAGTATACGTTCATACGATTACAAAAATATAGAGAACATCTAAATCTGACTTCGTGTGAAGAAGTTATGATAAATTCTAACGCTATAATGCCTTATAACAAGAGGGATTTAAAATAGACTTAGAAATAGCTATTGGAGTCTAAAAGAATATCGTAGTACTCGGAATTACCTACGCGTGCATATAAAGAATGCCGAAAACGGAGTTCGTATGCAAAAGTTATGGCCTTCCGAAGATGTAGCTGTCAGAAACCCTAATTTGACTGAACTCATGACGTGAGCATCAAAAATTCACGACATGAGGAGTCAACAAACACTAATCGGAGCTAGAAAACACGCGTTAAGGCTATGGGATGACTCATGGAAGTTCACGACGTGAACCTATCATGTTCACGGCGTGAATGGCCCCAGAACACCCTATAAATAGCGATCAAAGCACATTCAATCCTTACACCTTCTCCTTTCATTCTCTCTCGTTTCCGAAGGCCGTTTTCTCTTCTCGAGCCTGACAACGACGAGCCTCTGACCGTTTAGATTCTATAATCACGCTACTAAGGTGAGTTTCACGGCCCCACTTTCTAATATTTTCAGGGGAAAACGCATGCTAAATATTGTATATACGTTATTATTATGTCTATATGATAGTATATTAGTATCAACGTAGATAGTTATAATAACCGGGATATAGTTATTTCGTATCTAAAAACATACAGCTATCGGAAAGTTGTTAGCATGTTATTGTTATAGTAGTATACTAATGTAGATCTTGAGTTATACTTAGGATTCTATATATATGTTGTGTGCGATATAGTTCCAGAGTTATACTCGGAAGTTCTATATGTTAATTGATATGTACGTTGTTATTATTGGTTTTATGTCAAGATAAAACTAGGAATGCTATATGTTGTTATTATTGGTTTTATGTCAAGATAAAACTAGGAACGTTATATGTTGTTATTATTGATTTTATGTTAAGATAAAACCTGGTTTTAATTCTAATTATAGATGTTGTACTACCGCAAGATGTACTCCTTGTACTACCGCAAGGTGTAATTCTTGTACTACCGCAAGGTGTAATCCTTGTACTACCGCAAGATGTACTCCTTGTACTACCGCAAGGTGTAATTCTTGTACTACCGCAAGGTGTAATCCTTGTACTACCGCAAGATGTATTCCTTGTACTACCGCAAGATGTGATCCTTGTACTACCGCAAGGTGTGATCCTTGTACTACCGCAATGTGTGATCCTTGTAATAATATTAAGAGGTATAAAACTAAGTCATAGAGTCGCAGCTATAGACTCATGGTAGTACAATTTTAGAAGCATTATACTTTGTTGATATACAAGTATGAATGTTAAGTATAAGTTTCCCAAAGACTTATACTCTAAGTATAAGAATCTAGTAGGTATGTTATTTGTATATTAAGTAGATCACTATACCTATTCTACTTACTCGTATAGAATTGAAATCGATTTATACGTAGCGGTTTTACTCGTATAGAATTGAAATAGATTTATACGTAGCAACTTTCGTTTGTATGGAATTACAAACACTTATAATCATAGTATATGAGACTTATAGGTAAACTACTTATTTGGTAAGTAAACTTTTATATCTAGGATATATATACTAAACGTTGGAAAGTTAAAATGATACTTTCAAAACTATACTTTTGAACTTGGAAAATGTATTATTTTTATATGGAGTGAAAACCTGTGGACTCACCAACTTTATGTTGACGTATTTTTAAATGCATGTGTTTTCAGGAAGTTGATAACTATGATACGAGAAATGACGTTACACTGCCCGGTGTTTCCGCCGACGGCCGGGGTGTGACAGTAATCCATAATTTGAGGACAAGTTATGGAATCCTTACAATGTCATTGAGATCAAGAATTATAATAATAAACAATTTGCACATAATTCCTAGGATCTACCAAAACTCATAAGCATGAACATTCATAATCAACATTTTTCAAGAATTACATAAACATATATAAAACCTGAAACTTTGATTATAACATTGAAATTGGTTTAGCATAATCATTACCACTAAAAAAATAGTTTTTATAAGTCCAAAACAGTCAAAGGTAATGATTCTAGACCAATTCCAGCACCAAAACTCGAAGATATGCTGTTTGGGGGTCCAACTCGTCGAGTGCATGAACCAACTCGGCGAGTTGGATGCATTTTGCCTTGGACTCGTCGAGTCCCTTGATGGACTCGTTGAGTCCCCTGTCCAGACAGCACAAAACTTCGATTTTTAAGCAGTTTGCATCCAGTATAAGTGAAAACAAGTCTTGGCTCTGATACCACTGTTGGGTTTTGAGCATTCTAACACTCCTATGGTGTACATGCAACCCTAAATACCTTGGATCTATGTTTTCTCTATTATACATGCAAATATCAATTTCCAAGGTATTGTTCTAACTAGCATAATATAAAGTACACATAATATAAATCCTAGTAGAATTACATACCTCTTGTTTGGAGCTTGATTCCATGGAGCTCAAGAGCCTAGTGCCCCAAGTGTGACACCTCAAATGGTTCACACAACATTATACACACTTGGAATAACTTGAGAGAAAGTACACATTTCATGAAATCAGTTTTCCCTCTCTTGTTTCTCTAGTGGCCGATTTCTTCAATAATAAGATCATTATATAGTTAGTCACAATTAGGGTAAACCCTAATTGTCATGGCTTTCCATTTCCTTGGATCCATGGGTTCAAATACACCATGGAGCATCCATGGAGCATCCTATGGGTTTTAGCCCAACTTGATAATCCATGGAGCATTAGCCCACTATATAAGTATGGATGATTTACACAGTCAACCCATATATTTAATTAGTCTTCTTTTGATCACTTAATTAATTCTAGATTAATTCTTGATCAATACTAATTAAATAATCTTATTAATATATTAGAACTTATAATATATTAATAAACCTTAAGTGTTATTTCTCTCATTTTAGTCTATCCAAATGCATGATGCCATGCAACCCAAATGGACCATGCCGGGTCGGGTCAAGAATATACCAATTATAGTTATGGACTTAGACACTAATCCAACACATAAATGTATGCTCAAAAATCTTTTAGATGAAAATGATAGGTTAAAAATTAAGTCCGAAACCATTCAATCATTTGACTCGTCTAACGCCAAATTAATTTCAGAACATAAAATGAATATAGAAAACACGTCTGAATTTGATGAGGAATGTGAGATGAGCGAAATCTCGGTAGAAGATGTGGTTGATTGCTTTGAATTCACGAAGAGCGAAACCGAAAGTGAGAAACCCCTCATATCTGAGACCTCGGTTGAATACGCTCGCCTGTCAAAGGACAAGCCATAGAAACTCAAAGAGAAGGCAATGGTTTATCAAAAGGTTCAAACAGTGCCGAATCAGGTATATGTTGTTACAGGAGTCACTACAAAACAAACAGCAGAATTGAAAATCTTGGTCGACAAAGACAATGCTGAAGGGTGCAACGATTACTTCTGGTCAGCCCCTATTGATAACGCAGACGAAACCATCGGCTTATCAGAGAAAACCTCATGGAGGGTAAAAGGAAGATATGTTGCTAAACCCATCAAAAGAGATCCCTGAAGAACCAAAGAGAACACCGAATGTTCCTTCTAAGACAACCGAAAATCAAAAGGAAAAGCCAAAATCTAGCTTCAATATTCACAAATCTCAGAAGGAGTTAGCTGAACAGAAATGCCAAAGAAATCAAAGATGTTTGAAAAATCTGAATGAGCGAAAACGTTATTGGCAATCTCAAAACCCCAACTACGTTCCTTCCAAGAAAGAGTCAATTGCCAAAGAAAAGGAAAAGCTAAAAGGAAAAGAAAGTTTTAGTCCAAGCTCCTACTATTCCAAGGCACAGAACCGAACGTCTACTTTCGGTTCCAAAACCAACGCTCAGAACCGAACATCAAGTTTCGGTCCCAACGACAAGGCTAACAACCGAAAGTCAAGTTTCGGTCCTTCCTACTCCCAAAGAAAACCGACATCAATGAAGGACATCAAAGGAAAGGGAAAGCTTGATTTAAATTCTGATTTCAATAATAAGAAAAAGTCAGCTAACCCTAGGATTCAAAAGAAAATTCCAAAACCATCTAACAACACACCATCCAATACACCAATATTTAAACAAGATAAAACCAAAATCAAGGTGTATACCATCAAAAGAAAAGATCAATCCACTTTAATAAAAAGAACTTATTTGGTTGATATTTCTACTGCATTTCCTTTTTCTGTAAAAGACTCACAAGGGCCCAAGAAACTTTGGGTTCCTAAATCTGCTTAAATTTGCAGGTTATTATTGACGAGCAATTCGATGATGAATGGTACATAGACAGTGGATGCTCGTGTCACATGATAGGAAGGAAGGAAGAGCTGAGGGAGCTTCAGTCCCTAAAGGATGGTGGGTGTGTAAAGTATGGAAATAACTCTTATGGAACAATCAAAGGATATGGAATGATAACCAACAGAGACTTCTCGATTCGAAAAGTAGCTTATATGGAAGGATTGCAGCACAACCTCATTAGTGTGTCTCAATTAGTTGTGGGAACTGGTTTGAAGGTTTCATTTGATGATGAGGGATCTGAAATAATTGAGAAGAAATCTAAAAGAGTTCTGTTGAAGTCTGAACGCAAGGGAGAGATGCATCCTTTATATCTCAATCCAATTCGAGGAAAACCAGCAATATGCCTGCTGTCAAAGGCGAACACTGATGAAAGTTGGTTGTGGCATCGACGCCTATCGCACCTGAACTTCAAAGACATTAATAAGTTGGTGCTTGGTGATCATGTTCGAGGTCTTCCTCTTCTCAAGTTTGATAAGGAACATCTGTGTGCAACATGCGAGACGGGAAAACAAAGCAGAAAGATCCATCCTACACGTATCAATACAAAGATTGTTGAAGCTCTTGAACTTCTGCATATTGACTTACGTGGACCTTCGGCAATCGAAAGCTTCGGTGGTAGTAAGTTCATTCTTGTCATAGTAGATGATTTTTCTCGCTTCACCTGGGTTTTCTTTCTTAAACAGAAATCAGACGCGACTCCCAAGCTGAAGACGTTCATCAAGCAAGTGGAAGTGCAGCTGCGAAAGCTGGTGAGGAACATCAGAAGCGACAATGGGCTTCAATTCAAGAATAAAGATTTTGTGGATTTTCTGGCTGACAAGGGAATATCTCACAACTTTTCGGCCACCTATACACCACAGCAGAACAGAATTGTTGAAAGGCGAAACCGTTCTTTATGTGAGGCAGCCCGAACTATGCTAAGCTTCGCTTCTCTTCCACTATACTTCTGGGCTGATGCAGTTGCAACCGCGTGCTATACTCAGAACCGATCATTACTTAACAAACGATTCTCCATCACTCCATATGAGATTCTGAACAATCGGAAGACCAACGTTAAATGTTTCCACGTGTTCGGTTCAAAGTGCTTCATTTTCAACTCGAAAAATAACCGAAACAAGTTTGACGTCAAAGCCGATGAAGGAATTTTTCTTGGTTACTCACTAACTTCAAAGGCATACATAGTTTTGAACAAACGCTCGATACGTATTGAAGAAACATATCATGTAACCTTTGATGATAACTACATGAAGAAAGTTCAAAGAAGCGAAAGTGCCTTGGGGGAAATATTTCCTTAATCAGGACAAGTCTCGGTTCCAATTTCAAATTTGTTTCAAGAGTACATAAGGCTATTTGACGAACCAGAGAAGGCTGCACACTCATAGGCGAAAGCAGCAGACAACAAAATCGACAATCTAAAAAAGATAATTGATGAATCTGCCAAAGAAATGGAAAATAAACCTCCTAAACCAACTAATGGTCAACCCTCAACTGACCCTCCAAACAACGGCTCAACGTTCAATTCAGAGGGTTCGTCTGCACCTAAACCTATCGTTCTGTCTCTCGAAAAGGAGAATCCAACTTCATCCCCAACCAATGATAGTCAAATCGAGGGGGAGGATCCTACTCCAACACAGGAGGCGAATTCTGAACATGACAAGGGATACGCTTCGCCATTTGAGGGGGAGAATGAGAATACAAATGACGAAGGTGAACAATCAGAACTTGAAGAAGAGGTAACTGCAAAGTTGGATCTGGCCTGTGACCCAAATTACCCACCTCTAACGAAATAGACCAAGGATCATCCCAAAGCATAAATAATTGGTGAATCATCTGAGCGAGTTCTCACACGTTCTCAGTTGAAAGCGAAACAAACTGCATTATTCTCTAATGTTGAATTCTGTATGTTTAATTCGTTTGTCTCCAAAGTCGAACCGAAGACAGTTAATGCTGCACTTGATCATTCTGATTGGGTACAAGCAATGCAAGATGAACTCCATGAGTTCGAATGAAATCGAGTTTGGAGACTGATTCCCACTCCGAAGGATGCTTCAGTGGTCGGCTTAAAATAGGTCTTCAGGAATAAACTGGATAAAGAGGGAAATGTTATACGAAATAAGGCTCGGTTGGTGGTGAAGGGATATTGCCAAGAAGAAGGAATAGATTATGAGGAGACCTTTGCTCCTGTAGCAAGGTTGGAATCAGTTAGAATCTTTCTGGCATATGCTGCTCATAAAGACTTCGAAGTTTTCCAAATGGATGTAATATGCGCTTTCTTAAATGGAGAACTCGAAGAATGTATGTTGAGCAACCACCTGGGTTCGTGAACGATAAATATCCTAATCACTTCTATGTGTTAGATAAAGTTGTATATGGTCTAAAGCAAGCACCGAGGGCCTAGTATGAAACTTTAACTCGCTTTCTGAAAATGTCGAAATTTAAGCAAGGTTCGGTTGACCCAACCTTCTTCCGAAAGAAAGAAGGCGAACACCTAATGATAGTTCAGATTTATGTCGATGACGTCATCTTCTGCTCCACGAATCCTAGCTTAACGGCTGAATTCAGGAAGTTGATTGAGACTAAATTTGAAATGAGCGCAATGGGTCCGATTAATTTTTTCCTTGGTTTGAATATTAGACAGGGACCAAAAGGTATCTTTATCAACCAGGAGGCCTACAAAAAGAACTTGCTGGCAAAGTTCGGTATGACGGGAGATTCGAAAGTGAATGTTCCTATGGCATTTGGCACTAAGTTAACACCATCTCTGGAAAAACTTGCTGTTGACATAACACTATATCGTCAAATGATAGGGTCCCTTATTTATCTAACAGCTAGTAGACCGGACATTATGTTTTCTGTTTGTTATTGTGCCAGGTTTCAAGCAAATCCAAGAGAACCTCACATGGTGGCAATGAAAAACATTTTCCGTTATCTGAAGCGAACCTCGTCTCTCGGTCTCTGGTACCCTGCTAGATCTGAATTCTTTATTCAATCCTTTTCTGACGCCGATCTTGGAGGATATGGTCTGGATCGAAAGAGCACAACTGGTGGATGCCAATTCCTTGACGGTAAACTTGTTAGCTGGCAGTCCAAGAAGCAAACTTGTGTGTCTCTTTCAACAGCCGAAGCTGAGTACATAGCTGCAGCATCCTGTACCTCTCAAGTGATATGGATACAAAACCAACTAAGAGACTACGGACTAAGTATGAAGAAAATACCTCTCTATTGTGACTCAGAAAGTGCGATAAGAATATGTCACAATCCAGTGCAACACTCAAAGACAAAGCATATTACACTGAGATATAATTTCAACAAGGACCATGTAGAAGATGGGAACGTGGAAGTACATTTCGTTCGGTCCTCTGATCAATTGGCTGATATATTCGCTAAAGCCTTACCAGAAGCAAGCTTCAATAAAATTTTAGAAGGTTTGGGAATGATGGAAGCAGAGTCGGTACCGAACTCTCAAATCTCTCTAAATTAGACAAGCGAAACAGAGCGAACGCTCGGTCTATTTCGGTTCTATCTGGAACCGAAATGAACCGAACGCTCGGCCTATTTCGGCTCCATAATTTTCGGGAACCGAAATGAACCGAACGCTCAGTCTATTTCGGCTCTGGACTTTTAGGGAACCGAAATTAACCGATTGCTCGGCTTATTTTGCTTCATTCTTTTAAGGTTTGGTTTCGGCTGTACATTTTGTTTATTTTTTAAGAATGTTTTGTGCTACTTTCTTTTTGTTTATTTTTCTTTTTTTATTATTTTTCAGAAAATTTCAAATATCCAAAAATATTTTTTCTTTTATTTTTCTGTTCTTATTATTTTTTAGAAAACTTCAAAAATCCAAAAATATTTGTTTTCTTTCTTTCATTTATTTTTCTGTTGTTATCAATTTTCAGAAAATTTTAAAACTCCAAAAATATTTTCCTAAAAGTTTTTTTTTTTTTTTTGTGTTTTGTTTGTGTGGTTTGTTTGTTTGCGTGTTCTTTTTACTAGGTCTCAAGTACTTCATTGCAACATCTTTTGGAGCTATGGCAGTTATGATTCTTTTCCTAAGAATTAGTTAAGTGTCCCTAGAAGCATGCTGCTGCATGTCGACCGAAGCGTCTAAAACTAAGAGCAAGGCCTTAATGATACGATCTATACCTATCGTTTCTTCCCAATCAGGCTGTTAAATATACTCAAGTCAAGAGCTACCTTACTCTTCTCACAAGAGTTAAGAGTTTTCTGCTTTGTCACGTTAATATAGTAGAGGTACTTTCGGTTCTTTAACCACCTTCCTAATATTCTCCATCAACTTTCGGTTCACCACTGTAACCCTTGCGACTCTCAGCTTTACCACTGAGGTTTATGGTTGCATAAAATTTATGTTTATGATCTTAGATACGTATTGTTGAATCATGAAAAGTGACCCTCTTGAACTTCAGCTACCACATCCTACAAGCACCCGTAGTCAAGCTCCTTCATCAGCAGCCCCATCCGGAGTCACTATCTACCGCAGTCTCTTTACTAGATTACTTTACTTGTCTTCTATTGTAATACTCTCTATTGTCCAGTATGCCTTGCATGGCTAGTCTTAGAGATGTAGTCTAGTGTACTTCCTGAGTCTCTATAAATAGAGCTCATTCGTTCTTACTTAATAACAACTCTAAAGATATCTTTTCTATCTCTCCATCTTACTACGCATCCCTTCTTACTCTCAAATCTTACTAGATTATAACTTATTATAACCTCTCTTCGGAGCAAGTCTTCTGTGACTTAATCACTAAGTTTGATCTTCCTTATTAACTTGGTTTGAATGCATTCCTTGTTATGAATCAACTTATGTGTATTCTTGATATAACAATTCTTGTCATTTCTATTTCTTTACTTTTCCGCAACTAACTCTCTAACTATCTAACTCTAACTTATTAATATTATTGTTGAGCTTTTAGATCCTTTGAGATTAACTATTCTGCAATCCACTTGTTCTAACGTTTGTTCAAGTGTGTCTCTAAGTTTCTCTCTCAACAATTGGTATCAGAGCCATAGTGGTTGCTTTTTGAAAAACGGAACACTGATTTTCAAAAGGCCTTCTATACCACTAAAGCTCATTTCTTAAACAAAAAAAAAACTTCAAAAAATGGCACAATCGTTATCTCTGAACGTTTCCAACAGTGTTGGTGGTTCTAACAGAGCTCCAATACTGGTAGCAAATGAATATCATCACTGGTCACAAAGAATGGAAAGATACTTAAGGAGACTTGGTAGAGATGTATGGTGATCCGTAGAAGAAGGACCACATGTCCCAGTTCTTACACCAGTCCAAACTGACGACGCTATAGCCAGACTAGGAGGAGGTCAACCAGTTATGAGCCGTCCCACCAAGGATGACATCGATAAAATTGAAAATGATGTTGTTGCTTTTTATGAAATTTCTTGTGGAGTTGCTCCTGACAACTTCGATATTATCATAAATTGCAAATCAGCAAAAGAGATCTGGGAAGTTCTCAAGAATTTGTACGAAGGCTCAGAACAAGCACAAGACAAGAAGCTTACAACCGCACTCAATGAGTTCAACAACTTCAAAGCTCATGCCGGCGAAAGTTTGGAAGACTCCTTCAAAAGGTTCAACCTGATAGTCACCAAGTTATCCAATGCGGGCACCATCCGCAGTACTCATGAAAAAAATCTTCAGTTCCTTAATGGCTTGGGAAGACATTGGACTACGACCAAACTGATAGTCCAAGGCGATAGAAAGATTCATTCTTTGTCTCTCTACAAGCTCTATGGAGAATTGCAAGCACAAGAATCCACCGTACTCAAAGACTGTGCTGACTTCGGAGGACCACTTGCTCTCATAGCACAAGCCCCACTCAATCAATCCTACTCTCCCTCGTATGACACTCCACCGCAGTCATACAAAGCTGATTCAGAGTATGATGATGAAGAAGAATTTCAGAAGGCTATTGCTCTGGTTAGCCAACAGTTCAACCGTCTACCACCTCCTTCCTTCCGCAAGAATCAGCAGTTCAACAAACCTCCATTCAACCGAAATTTCAACCCTCAGAATAATCACTCTCGTTATCCCGGAAGTTCTCATGCACCACCGTAATCCCAAAATACTCTACCAAAGGAGGCACCGCAGTCTACTCAAACCACTGACTCTGATACCCCCTCAGATGACAAAATGGATGTTGTGATTTGTCACAAATGCAACAAAGATTATCATTTTGCAAGAGATTGTAAGGCCAATGTAGTAAGAGACAAAGCATTCTATCTTAGAATGGCTCAAGAGTTGGAAGATAAGGAAAAGGCAAGGGCATACGTAGCCCATGTCCAAAGAGACCATCAAGTTTGGTCATCCGGAGATGAAGATGATGCCATCAGCAATGTCAAAGGAAAAGGGAAAATCTGCATGCTGGCAACCACGGATGATGATGAGTCTACAAAGCTGGGAAAGAACTACTGCTACATGGCAAAGGATGGAACTCTAAGCATCGTTGAACATGTAAAAATCATGATTCAAACACTAAACTATAGCATGCATGACTGTCAACCTTTCATAGATAATCTTAATGACACATGTGCTGCCGTCCTTACAGACTATAACAAAGCCTTAGATGAGAAGAACATTGCGTCCCAAGAGATGTTCCATGTGAGAGGACGACTGGATAACAAAAGACTCATAATGGCTAGGTTAGAGAAGGACTTAGAGTTAGAAAAAGATGCTAGAATGTTGAGTGAAACCCAATTAGAAATAGCTTTGAACCAAAGAGATTTAGCTCAGAGTGAAATTGTACGCTTAAATCTTTTAATCGAAAAATTGTTCAATGAAAGTGAAGCTATTGAAAATTTGGTAAATAATGGAACCGTGGACAATACATACAATTGGGGTTGGTCAAATGGATATCCTACCGTAATGGATTCCTCACCCCGGTTTAACAAAGACAGACTGTATGTCCCTCCAGACCGAGAATTTCATTTCCCAGTCAATGACAAGACTTTTCCCGAAGACATCAGAACACACTTCGGTAGACTTCATAATCTAAGAAATAATTGTGTCATTGAGGAAATCGTGCCTGAAGTTTCGGGTCACACAGGTGATCAAACTCCTATCTGTGGCACCATTTACCCAAGTTCTCAAACTTCATCCGAAGTCGATGAAGAAATAGTTGTTGAGGGACCGAAAGTGTTGCAAAACATTCCATCTCTGCCCTCAGACCGCAGTGTCTCTCACTGTAGTCAAAAGTCCCACAAAAGTCCCACTGCAATCCCAACTAAGACTTACTCTGCGGTAGTCAAGTCATCCCTACCGCAGTCCTCGAAGAAAAGTTATGCAACTCTTCAACCAATTCCTCACGAATTACCCATAGAAAACTTTGAAGTGGGACAATGCTCTCAAATCCCTGAATCTTTAACTTCTGATGACTCAAGCCCTCGTTTTCACAAATTTTCAAACGGTTCCAGGAAGCCGCAGTTGAACAACAAAGACTGCGGTTCACCAAAATCCTTAGCTAAAAAGGCTTTCAAAGAGGAAATTCGATCCCGTGGCACAAATAGACAAACTTTTTCGAAAAACAAGAAGCATGTCAGATTTCCAAAGTCAAAAAGTCCAGAAAAATTTGTTTTCTCACACTACTTTTCAAAAAACTCTCCTATCAAGAAAACATACAAAAAGGAATGTCAAGTTTCATCAGTCATTCCTAATTCATCTGACAAAACCCAAAAAAGTGTAAAGTCTTTTCGAAACAATGGTTTTCAAGTCTATTCCTCAGATGATCCAAAATGGAAGGGTATCTTACCCACTCCAACACTTTCAAAGTCATGTCAAACTTTCAAAAAGTGGAAGGGTATTCTACCAAATCCACCAAAAAGAACTCAAACACCCACACGTGCTAAACCTTTTCAAAAACAAACTTTTTCAAAACCCAACAACACTCATGTCAAGGATTACCAACCTCGGACCGGTAACAAGTCCATTTCATCCTATAGACCGCTGAACAAGCAGAGTGTCAGATCAAAAGACAAAATCTCTTTTTGTAAATGTCAGTGTAGTTGTCAAAAGGATTCATCCTATGTCAAATCTAGTCGGAGTCAAAAACCTCATATTTTTTTCAAAAACTCACAACACTCCAAAACTGCACAAACACCCACGACTAGGATTAAAAGTTGACAAGAGACCCGTCCCTGCAACCTCGGTCCACGCATCATTCAGTAATTCACCAATTGCCCCAGGCTCCAAACTAGTTTGGATGCCTAAACTAACCGTGTAATTCTTAGGCTTTGTGCAAGGAGGAACAAGAAGATGAATGGTTAATTGACGGTGCCTGCTCCTTGCACATGACCGGAAGGTTAGAATACCTTTGGGATTTGTGACAACCCGAAATTTCCATTCGTACAAACTCTACTGTCAAGCACTTCAAATAAAAGTCAAATACTTTTCTGCTAAATTTTAGCCGGTTTAAAGTCTGTTTGAGTATTTTAAAGCTTAGTGCTTCAGGAGATAACTGGAGAGAGGATACCCTAGGGTTTATTGAGCATCAAGAAAGTCCCAAAACTCCAAGAGTTTGGAGTTTACGGCCCAAACATGGTGTTTACGGCCGTAAACATCAAGGAGTATAACTATGACACTTAGTCATTTTTATCACTTTTTCCACCTTCAAGCTCAAGAACACTCCCTTTTCTCTCTCAAGTAGCATCCGACTTTTCTACAAGATCTTCCAAAATGTAAGTGTTTCTTCCCTAGATTCGTTGATATAACACTTAATCTAGTGTTTATACACGATTTCATCTATGAAATCTTGTCTTTTTCATAGATCTTCAAGTGTTCTTCAAAACACCAAGAACACCAAGAACACACACTAGTGTTCTTGGACTCTAAACACTCTTTCAAGCTTCATATAAGTAAGTATACTCCTCCTATCTAGTTGTTTGCTTAGTATACTTGTTAAATCATGGAGGAACACCAAGAAACCCCCAAGAACACATGGGTTTATGGTCAAGGGATCTCCTTGAACCGTAAACACCATCAAGTGGTGTTTTTATGCCACTAACACCTTCTAGGGCTTGGATATTGGACTAGAACCTTGCATGCATGAGCTAGAAACCCCAAATCACGAAATGGTTGGAGTGACCATGAGTTTACAGCCGTAAACTCATGGGTTTACGACTGTAAACTCAAGGGTTTATGACCGTAAACTCCCAAGAGTGGTCCAAGGACCGTAAACTCCAAAGATGAGCCATTTCGAGCCCTTGTCCCTTCCTAAGCCTTTGATACAAACCTAGAACACTTCCTTTAAGGGTATAAGGCCTTAAAACTCACAAATGTACCAATTACCATGAGTTTACGGCCGTAAACTCATGGGGGAATTGACCAAAAACTGTAAACTCCTGTATTGGTGCCAAATGAGAAGTAAACTCCAATGTGAGGCCATACTCTCCTTAGATGCAACCCTTTAGCACTCCTAGCACTTGAAACAAAGTGTTTCCATGTATTAGAGTGTCTATACTTGATTAATTAGTTATTAAATGACTAATTAGATACATTTATGTATCACTACATGTTACATAGGATCTGTGTGTGTGTTCAAGTCCTCACTTGACACCTAGCATCCTACCAGGCACTTCCATCCAAACCACTCACTGCAGGTGAGTTCATAACCCTTAATTAACCTTTAAAATGTTTTTAAATGCTTTTATGGAGGGGGGATACAAGTTGAATCATGATGGTTATCATATCAATCACATGTGATTGATAACTATCAAACTATGGAATTACTACACTTTTAGCTGTTTTATCAAGCAAACTACTTCAAAATGATTTCTCGAATACTTTTACACGATGAACTCTTTATCAAACTTGATTTCTAAAACTAACTTTTCCTTTCAAACCCTGTTATATCTATGTTTCAAACAAAGGTTTTCATGTACTTTAAACTATGTTCTAAATAAGGGATTTCTTATACTTTAAACTGTTTATATCAAACAACTGCTTTTAAATCGTTTTATAAATTGACATCAAGTCATCATTTCTCATTATTAAACTTTTCAAATGTTTTACAAAACTTCTTTTAAACTTTTATATTATCAATTGCATGCCTCTATATGTATAGTTATATAAGTAATGTTTAAAGGACTTAGGACTGCTAACCTGCCTTACTTCCTGTTCCTTGTTTGGTTGTGGACTTAGGGTATCCCGTTATTTCTCCGAAGGTCGTTTAAATATTAGTTATATATTATGTATACATATATAGACATAAAAGTTATATATCAGTCAGTTCAGTACCTTTGGGTAGCAAAGGCATCCTTCCACTTGGTCATATACATATTACTAGTAACTAGTATGGGTATAGTTAGGAGATACTATTTACTATTGCTAGTACAAGGAATCACACAAGAGTCAGTTCATTTATGAGTCTATAAAAATATTTTAATACCATAAAAAGAGTGTGATATACTATTTCTCGATACGACACTTCATAGTGGTATCACCGTGTAACCAGAGTCTCCTGGAGGGACACTCCCACATCCCGGCTGCTAGCTACAGTCCGTGCCGATAAGGCCCAGGGGTGACAAAATGTCACATTATCATATATGACCTAGAGGGTCATCAATTATTCAGCGTCGATCAGCATGGTTACATACGAGTTCACATTCAAACCTTTATTTATCCAATTAAGAATTAAAGGCCATTTTAGACTTTTCGAGGCGTATTGTTCATTCGATACCACCTGGAGTCTACCCTCCATTCATTTAGGCTTTTCGAGGCGTATTGTTCATTCGATACCACCTGGAGTCTACCCTTCATTCCTTTAGGCTTTTCGAGGCGTATTGTTCATTCGATACCACCTGGAGTCTACCCTTCATTCATTTAGGCTTTTCGAGGCGTATTGTTAATTCGATACCACCTGGAGTCTACACTTCATTCATTTAGGCTTTTCGAGGCGTATTGTTCATTCGATACCACCTGGAGTCTATGTTTTATTCACTTTTTAGTCAGCAGTGTCACTGCTGAGGAAAATATTATTTTCCCTATTACAGTTATTTTGTGATTTAATCACATACACGTTTATGTATATCTATATCTAGATAATAATAGTTATATTAGGTTGCAAAAACCTTCATTTTTACAGAAATACAAATCTTCAAAACAGTCAGGTTTTGGTAGAAGGCTACTTCTATACTAGTAGGAAATATGGGATTTTCTAGGGTTTTTCATACTCATACCAAGTTTTCATAAAATAATTACAAATCTTTTCTTTACAGTTTTACAAAGCAATGACATTAAAATACTTATGTTCTCACCAGCTTTAAAGATGATACTCGCTTTAAAAATAACTTGTATTCTCAGGTCACCAGTAGACAGGTACGATGACCAGGTTTTGAGAAGACGGAGCGGTCAAGACTCGTATTTTATTTTGATTTCTTACTATTATGTCGTATACTATGAAAGAACACACATGTATTAAAATTCTACTATTAATGCAATGGATGATGTTGTTGCTTGTTTACTAATTTACACTGTTGTGATACTGTACTTGACGTCCTCCACCGTAGAACGTTTCCGCCGTTCTTGGTTTGGGGTGTGACAGATTGGTATCAGAGCACTGCTTATAGTGAATCAAGTATATCAACCCATAAAAGATATACGAACTATAAACACATCGAGATTAAAACACTTTGACCAAGAATATATACTTTTAAATAATAAAATATTTATCTAAGTATACATACCTGCATTCATACTAAAATCAGTGTCACTAGGACATAGCAAATGTATTACAATTGTTGGGCAGCACAAGTAGACTTAGAGACATATAGTCAAATCTGGGAAGATATAGCCTGATCAACTATATTATCCGAGGATTAACTAGCATGTGCCTAAGTGTGGTTGTTAGGTTGCAACAAGTGTAAAAACTTACCAACAATACCACAATGAAAACCTTAGAACAAAACATAAACCTAAAATACTATAGGGGTATTTTGTGTTACTATAAATTACTTATGTGCTTATTTCTTATATCCATTTTCTCGCATAGATAATATGGCCGGATTCCATCCCCACAGCCATTTGTACTTCCCTAACCAAGGTAATGAAGGAGGGTTTGAAGCAGAGCCAGAAAATGATCACCCAATCCCTGTGGATGATCACCAGGCTGAAGGCTTTGCAGATGGTTCTAACTCCGAGCATGAAGTTGAGAACCTACCCCCGATGGCTCCCAACCCAAATCCTAACCCTCGTCTGGCTTTTCAAGGCCCGACTCCCCATTAGGTAGAATGTTTGGAAACATGGAGCGAAGAGCAAGATCAACTCATGCCATTCAATAGAGACCAAAGCTTTTATGACCTGAGCGAGGGAGGCTCAAAAGACAGAGTCTTGCCAATTCTGATCCGCAGAGTGGGCCGAAACGAGATCCAGGGTAGGACAGCTCTCCATCGAGTCACGGAAGTTGACGCCAATGCGAGAATGCATATCCTCTGCACAATTCGTCTGGAAGATGTTCGTGAGAGATCTAGGGGAGACCATGAGACCCTACTTCAAGAGTTAGCTGAAACTCGAGCTGAAGTCATAGAGCTCCGAGTACGCCAAATGGTGTACGAAAGACATCTGCTAGATATGGAACGTCAGCTGGCTGAACTAAGGGTGCACCAGAGGGATGACCGTCACCATTAAGAGATGTTTTACCTTTCCTTCCTTGTTATAAGGAATCGTTTTCCTGTCTATGCCCTATGTAGCGCTTTTCTATGTAACTAACTCTGTACTGTAAGTACTTTCTAGTTAGGCCTTTAGGCTTTCAAAACTTCTCTTCTCCAGATATGATGTAAGACCTACTACAAGGTCAATTTTCCCAAACTTATTACATCATAAATATCAACGATATGAACAGTCGGCTAATTTCTGTGTCAACCCTTGTTCAAATACTTTCGCCCTACTATCGGTAGAATTCTATCTGAAACTCACTCTAGTCAAGTTATTGAGTTATGGTAAATATAGCTCAGAGATCACTTCCAATTCTTGTCGAAGGTTGGATAACAATCGTCTTATAACCATTCTATGAACTTACTTCTACTCTTTACTAGGACTGCATCATAGGGATGTAGGTCAACCCTCGAGAACTTACTCCTACTCTTTACATGAATGGTCGAAATACGTCTTGACTCAATCATGATCACTCACGAACTCATTTTCTTTGTATAACAGAATCATGTCGTCATCCGGAAATAACCAGCCGAGCAACGAAAGCCCTATCCTTCATATCGACGCCGCTACATTCCAAGTCGCGGTAACAGCCGCAGTGGCAGCTGTCCTTGCAAACCTCAGCGCTAACAGCACAAGCAAGGCTGGCAAGGGAGTTGACAATTCCAATCGTTGTATCGATCTGGGAAACCAACAAATGAAAACAGTCACAGGCTTGCAAAGCCGTAAAACTGAGAATAGGAAACGAAAGTGCCAAGCCCAAAAGGAGCGCAAGTAATCCCAAAGACTTGCCGCATGACAGCAACAAGTGGCGACCCCTGCCAACCCAGCACCGAATAGGCCCTATAAGGGAACACTCCCTAAGTGTGAAAGGTGTACCTTTCACATCAAGGAGTTTGTCGGGAGTTGCAATGCCTCGATTGCAACCAAAAGGGGCACACCACTAGTGCCTGCAGAGCACCGACACGAACCACCTCCCAAGCCACTAATATCGGAATCAGCCCAGCTTGCTATGGTTGTGGTGAAACCGGACACTACAAGAGGAATTGTCCAAAAGGGAAGAACAACGCAAGCACTCGTGTCCACATAACTCCGATCCGACGCTTCACCTCCACCACTAATGCTGGTACAAGCCAGATATGTCATTTATGTGGTGAGATTGGGCATCTCCAGAAGGGTTGTCTAATAACGAAGAACTCTGGTGCGGACGGGAAGATACTAAGAATCACAACCGCAAGAGAGACTACTCCGGACCCACGTTAAAGTACTAGGGCGTCTCGTTCCAATAGACTTATTAACTGTTAAACACTAGTGCTACTCGAGTCTTGTCTTTTGCGAGATCCCGTCAGTTAAGGAACTCTCGTGCTGCGTATACTTGTTTTTGTAGTATACCTTATTCGCTGCAGTAGTCTTGTAGTAAACTTAAGTACTGAAGCTCTGTTAAAAGTTGCACCGTTGTGTTTAGTTTGTAATACCTTTTTGAAGTAAGTGTAATGCCTCTTATTCCAAGTAGTCCGACATTTCATATAACTTGAGTAAATTCTACCCTCACAATACCAGTCTCACGCGTAAATTCTTTTCTCTGAAATCATCTTTCAAGCGAAGCCGTCGTTTCAGAACTCCGAGGTACTCATGCGAAGAGTACCTTATGTTTCGTATCCTTCCCGAAGACACCTCAGAAAACCTCCCCGGGGTACCACTCGTACAGTACGTCAAGTTCAACCCGAAGACCCATACGGTTGATCTATCGCTGGAGAAGGTATACGCAAGGGTGGTATATAATCAAGGTTCTACAGGCTTAGAATTAATGATTCCTCTTTAACTTCTTTTCCTTGTTTGGATGTAAGCTTGAAGAAGAATCATTTATTCGACTGCCTTTTCAGTCTTAATTATATACGACTCGTATACACGAAGCTGTGATTGATGAACCAAATATGACTTCTGATATGAACTTTAGGACGGAGACTGCCCAAGATTACGAGTGACCGTACTGCCAAGCGGATAAACGTAGAATCCAAATCAAATGCCTTCTCACCGATCAAGACAATAGATCCAGGTAGAACAGAACACTCCCTGGATTTACCTTCGCAACTTCAAATCGAAATTAGGATCGACTTAGTTCCAGGGGCTACCCCAGTAGCCAAACCGCCCTATCATCTTGCACCAGCATTGATGCAAGAACTATCCGATCAACTTAACGAACCGCTCAGTAAGGGCTTTATAAGACCAAGCTTCTCACCCTGAGGAACTTCGGCCTGGTTCGTCAAAAATAAAGAATGATCACTTTGTATAGGCATCAATTACAGGAAGCCCAACAAGCTAACCATAAAAAATCAGTACCCTTTTTCCTATCTTAGACAGATTTTTCGATCGACTGTAAAAAGGGCAACCTTCTTTTCAAAAGTCGATCCAAAATCCGGATATAACCGACTATGAGTACTAGGGGAGGATGTTCCGAAGACAGCCTTTCGAACTCGTTATGGGCGCTACAAATTCGTAGTGATGCCATTCGGATTAACAAACGCACCGCAATATTCATAGATTTAATGGATAAGGTGTGTCGTCCTTACTAGGATCACTTCGTCATCGTCTCCATCGATGACCTACTTATCTACTCTCGTAGTAAGGAGGAACCTAGTCAACATCGTCAATAGACCTTGGAAACATTTCTATCAGAGGAGCTCTACGCTAAGTTCTCTAAATGCGAGTTTGGATACGAAGGGTCAAATTCCTGTATCACATCGATAGTGAGGAGGGAATTCAAGTAGACACTTCCAAATCTAGGGCTCAGTTGCATTTTGATGTAACGAGATAAGGTCATTACCTAAGCCTCCCATCAGTTAGAAACCCTCAAGGCTAGCCACGAAATACACGATCTAGAGTTAGAGGGCATCATTAGAGCAGACCGTTCAGATTAGTGGACGATTGAAAGCCTCTAGTGACCGACAGAAAAGTTACGCAAGACTTTTCAAGACTCTCGCAAGAATCGGCCCTGTAACCTACAAACTTAACTTACCCACGAAGTCAGTAACGTACATCCTACTTGCCACGTCTTGAACTTAGGCACATGCTAATCACTCCTCGGATAATGTAGTTGATCAGGCTACATCTTCCCAAGGTTGACCATATGTCTCTAAGTCTATTTGTGCTCCCCAACAATCGTAATACTTTTGTTCTGTCCTAGTGACACTGATTTTAGTATGAATGCAGGTATGTATACTTAGTTAAATATTTTATTATTTAAAAGTATAAACTCCTTATCAGAGTATTTTAATCCCGCTGTGTTTGTAGTTCGTATATCTTTTATGGGTTGATATACTCGATTCACTATAAACAATGCTCTAATACCAATCTGTCACACCCCAAAACCGGAACGGCAGAAACGTTCGGGGGTGGAGGACGTCATGTACAGTATCACAACAATGCAAAGTAGTAAACAAGCAACAACATCATCCATTGCATTAGTAGTATAATTTAATACAAGTGTGTTTTGTCAAGTTATATAGACACCAAAAATATACATCAAAATAAGAGATGAGTCTTGAAGGAGCTCCATCTTCCCAAAACCTGGCACCGGTACTTGTCTACTGGTGACCTGAGAATACAAGTTATTTTGAAAGCTAGTATCAACTTTATAGCTGGTGAGATCATAAGTATATTAGTGTCTATATTTGTATGAAAGTGTTTGTAAGTCTGTAATGTATAAGTTTGTAATTGTTTTAACTCTCCTAGAAAACCCTATGTTTCCTACTAAAACTAGCCTTCTACCAAGGCATCTAGTGTCTGTGTGTGTGTGTGTCTCTTGTAAGAGTATGTATTTTTCCCAAATCTGACTATCATTAACGAAAAATACAGTTTCTACATTATTGTTTATTGTGTGAATATCACAAAGTAAATGTAAAAGGGAAAATGAAATAGTACTGTAGTGTTGTATTAAGTAACTACTGATGTACTAACAACTTTAAACCAATTGTTATTTAAAGTACCATGTGATCAGCATGTATCCTGCTACCGACCCTAGAAAAACGACGATGTAAGACGTCGTAAGAAATGACGTTTGGCACCCGTAGACTTGCAAGTCCCACTGTAGCGAGCAGCAAGGTGTAGGATAGTCAATCCAGTATAGATCTATACACAAACTCATACGCTCCCCACTTAAGCAGATTCTGGATACAAAACGGGCCATGACAGGTAATGCCATGCCCCTGTTACGTGCCTCACATAACTGTAGTAATGTTCTTGTATATGTATGTGCTAGCTGTATTGTGTGTTCTCTCCCTGTCTAGCATGTATGTATGTTCTCTCTGTATGGTATTGTTTCATGTATGTACTGACTCTTTGTATGTTTCACTTTTCTAGTAATAGTATTAGTATCTCCCTAAACTTTACCGATTATAGTTTACTAGTAATGTTGTTTGAATGTATGAACATGTGTGTATACCTTTGCTACCCAAATGCATTTAACTGAATGAAAGAAGGAACCTTTATACCTATATACATATACATAATATATAACTAGGATTCAAACGACCTTCGGACAAATAACCTGAATACCCTAAGTCCACAATCAAACAAGGAACAGGAAGTAAGGTGAGCTATCAGTCTTAAGTCCTTTCAATCCTACTTATATAACTATATCTATATATATATATATATATATATATATATATATATATATATATATATATATATACACATTTAACAGAATATAAGTTTAAAAGAGTTTAATAAAAGTATTTGATATGTAAAAGAGTTTGTGAAACAGTTTGAAGTAAAACAGTTTGATAACACAGTTTGAAAAGTAGGAAATCCACTTGTTTTGTAGTTATTAATCACATGTGATTGATATAATAACTATAATAGTTCAACTTGTATTCCCCCCCATAAAAGCATTTAAATCATTTAAAAAGTTAATTAAGGGGGTATGAACTCGTCTGTAGTGAGTAACTCGAATGAAAGATCGATATGGGATTGTTGGGTGTCAATTGGAGTCTTGAGCACAAACGAACCCTATTTAACATATAATTACACATATGTGAATACAATTAGTGCTTATAACAACTAATTATTGAATTGGAACCACCTTAGGGGCTAGTAAACACTTATTTTGAAGTGTAACAACCACATATGATTGTATATAAGGGGTGTATCGCTATACAAGGGAGTGTATGGTCAAAATGCACAACATTTGTGTGTGTGCGGCCAGGGTGTGCGGCCAGGGTGTGTGTGCGGCCGCACACTCCCTATGGAATATGCCAAAACGTATTTTAAGGCTTTAGGACTCATCCAGAAAGGTTTCTTACTTCATGCTTTAGCCTTATAAGAAGTTTATTGCCATTTTTGGACCTAAAAAGGGTGTGTGCGGCCACCATGATGTGTGCGGTCGCACACCCTTTATGAAGATGATAAAATCGTTTTTTTCTAGCATATCATCAAGTTTTCTTAGCATATAACAAGTTATGATAAGTGTATACACGTTATAGAGGCTTGAAAGGGTGATTAAGGTCCAAAACTAGTGTGTGTTCTTGGTATTCTTGGTGTTCTTGACTAAAAATGGATGTTTTCATGGATCAAACCAAACGGTTTTGCTAGTTAAGGTCGTATATCAACAAATAAAAGGAAGGATTACTACCTTTTATGAAGATCAAGATGAAGATTTGGATGATACTTGAGAGGATTTCGAGTTCTAGCTTTGAAGAAATGGAAAAGTGTTCAAAAATGACTAAGTCTTATATATATAGGTGGGAGTGTGCGGTTGGGATGGGTGTGTGGCCGCACACTCGGTTGTGCGGCCGCACACACCTTGTGTTGGTGTGTTTGGCTCAATTGCAAGGTGTTACCCTCAAAATACTCATCCCCCGACTCTTACCTTGATTATATTAGGTTTTAAACATTCTAATTGACTCTAAATAGTGCTAGAAGATAGCAAAAACAAGTCTGGCCTTCATTGATTTGAATAAGTGTATAAGATAAAAATTTCGGATTGTCACATCATCCCCCCGTTAGAGAGAATTTCGTCCCGAAATTAGATTTTAAGCAAATAAGTTATTACAAATAACTAAGTAAAAAGACGAGGATATTTCAGTTTCATCTGATCCTCTTGCTCCCAAGTGAATTCAGGTCCTCACTTGGCGTTCCAGCGAACCTTCACTATTGGGATACGGCTTTGTTTCGTTTGCTTGACCTCCTGGTCCATGATCTCTACAGCTTCTTCTACAAAGTTGAGGCTCTCGTTGATCTCGATCTCGTCGAGTGGGATTACAAGAGTCTCGTCGGACAGACACTTTTTCAAGTTCGATACGTGGAAGGTAGAATGTACGTTACTGAGTTCGCGTGGTATGTTAAGTTTGTAAGCTACAGGGCCGATTCTTGCGAGAATCTCGAAAGGCCCTATGTACCTTGGATTTAGCTTTCCACGCCTTCCGAAGCGTATCAAGCCCTTCCAGGGTGAGACCTTCAATAGAACACGGTCGCCCACCTGGAATTCCAACGGTTTCCTTCGTTTACCAGCATAGCTTTTCTGTCGGTCTCTAGAGGCTTTCAATCGTTCACGAATCTGAACGATCTTCTCTGTCGTTTCCCGAATGATCTCCGGACCTGTGAGAGTGCTTTCAGGAACTCGTTCTTTAGCTAACTGGGTATCTCCCACCTCAGCCCAGCATGGAGGGGATCTGCACTTTCGGCCATAGAGGGCCTCGAATGGAGCAGCCTTTATGCTCGTGTGATAACTGTTGTTGTAGGAAAATTCTACAAGGGGTAAATGAGTATCCCATGCTTTCCCAAAGTCGATCACATAGGCTCGCAACATATCTTCCAAGGTTTGGATAGTCCTCTCACTTTGTCCGTCGGTCTGTGGATGGTAGGCTGTACTCATGTCCAGCCTAGTTCCCAGGGAACTTTGTAACGACTGCGAGAACCTCGAAGTGAATCTACTATCTCTGTCCGATATAATGGATATGGGAACACCGTGCAGTCGTACAATCTCCAGTATGTAAGTTCTTGTAAGCTTCTCCATCTTGTCTGTTTCTCTGATAGGTAGGAAGTGTGCGGACTTGGTCAATCTGTCGGCGATGACCCATATGGTATCAAGTCTACCCGTTGTCTTGGGCAACTTGGTTGTGAAGTCCATAGTGATCCACTCCCACTTCCATTACGGTATCTCAGGCTGTTGTAGAAGACCGGAGGGTTTCTGGTAATCGACCTTGACCTTTGCGCAAGTAAGGCATTTACTCACGAAGGTAGCAATCTCTGCTTTCAAGTTAGGCCACCAGTATAGCTTTTTAAGATCCATATACATCTTATCTGAACCTGGGTGGACGGAATAACGAGTGTTGTGGGCCTCGTTCATGACCAAGTCTCTGAAATCGCCGAGTTTCGGGGTCCAGATCCGATCCATGAGATAATAAGCTCGCCACATTTTCAGGTTTCAAAGCGTCGAGGTGAGCCTCCTTAATTTGTGTAGACAAGTGTGAATGGATAGTCATAGTCAATGATTTGACTCTACGACCAGAATATTCTTTCCGACTTAGGGCGTCAGCTACTACATTGGCTTTACCCGGATGATAACGAATTTCGCATTCGTAATCACTGAGTAGCTCGACCCACCTTCGTTGTCTCATGTTGAGCTCCTTCTGGTCAAATATGTGTTGTAGGGTTTTGTGGTCTGTAAAGATAGTGCTTTTTGTTCCATAGAGGTAGTGTCTCCAGATCTTCAGAGCAAACACAACAGCTCCTAGCTCAAGATCGTGTGTGGTGTAGTTGACCTCGTGTGTCTTCAGCTGTCTCGAGGCATAGGCGATGACCTTACCTCGCTGCATCAGAACACATCCGAGCCCTTGATTTGACGCATCACAATAAACAACGAAGTCTTCTATCCCTTCGGGAAGCGATAGTATTGGTGTGGTGCACAAGGCTCGCTTGAGCGTTTGGAACGCTCTCTCCTGCTTCTCTTCCCAGTTAGAGGCCACGCCCTTCTGGGTCAGTGTTGTAAGAGGTTTCGCAATGCGGGAGAAGTTTTGAATGAACCTGTGATAGTAGCCAGCGAGGCCTAGAAATTGACGAATTTCGGTAGGCGTCTTCGATGGATCTTTAATAGCTGGTACAACTCCAAGGTCTCCAATGAAGTTTTGAATGATCCCTTGGTTCCTTGGCTAAGGCAACTGCACTTTCACTATCACAGAAAATTTCCATTGGATCTTTAATAGCTGGTACAACTCCAAGGTCTCCAATGAAGTTCTTCAGCCATATCGCCTCCTTTGCTGCCTCGCTAGCTGCTATATACTCTGATTTGCAAGTTGAATCAGCCACTGTCTCTTGCTTAGAACTCTACCAAGAAATTGCTCCTCCATTTAAGGTAAAGACCCAGCCTGACTGAGAGCGGAAATTATCCCTATCAGTCTGAAAGCTAGCATCACTATACCCTACAACTCTCAAGTCTTCACTCCCACCGAGGGTAAGGACCCAGTCCTTAGTCCTCCGTAGGTACTTGAGGATATTCTTTACCGCAGTCCAGTGTGCCTTGCCAGGGTTCCCCTGATACCTGCTAACCATGCTCAAAGCAAAGGCTACATCAGGTCGAGTACACGTCATAGCATACATGATCGATCCTACAGCCGAAGCATAAGGTATTCGACTCATTTCTGCTATCTCAGCCTCAATACCAGGGCTTTGTGTCTTACTCAATCTGGCGTTACTCTGGATGGGTAACTCTCCTTTCTTGGAGTCCTGCATGCCGAATCTCTTCAGCACCTTATCCAAGTACGTACTCTAACTAAGTCCAATTAGTCTTTTACTCCGGTCTCTCAAGATCCTTATCCCTAGAATATAGGCAACTTCTCCTAGGTCCTTCATAGAGAAACACTTCCCAAGCCAGGACTTAACTTCCTGCAGAGTTGGGATGTCATTTCCTATGAGTAGTATGTCATCCACATACAATACCAAAAAACTAACTATACTCCCACTAGCCTTGACATATATACAAGATTCATCTTCACTCCTAGAAAAGCCAAATTCTTTGACTTTCTCATCAAAGCAAAGATTCCATCTGCGAGGTGCTTGCTTTAACCGATAAATGGATTTCTCAAGCTTACACACTCTATTAGGGTACTCTATATTGACAAAACCCTCTGGCTGACTCATGTAAACATCCTCAGCCAACTTTCTATTAAGGAAGGCGGTTTTGACATCCATTTGCCATATTTCATAGTCATGAAATGCGGCTATGGCTAACAGAACCCTAATAGACTTAATCTTGGCCACTAGAGAAAAGGTCTCATCATAATCAACTCCCGGAGTTTGTGAGAAACCCTTTGCAACCAATCCTGCCTTATAAGTGTGTACATTACCATCCATGTCGGTCTTCTTCTTGAAGATCCATTTGCACCCTACAGTCTTACGATCTGGTACATTCTCAACCAAGTTCCAAACTTGATTGTCATACATGGACTGTATCTCGCTGTCCATTGCCTCTTTCCACTTGGCTGACTCAGGGCCTGCCATGGCTTCCGCGTAACTGTTAGGTTCATCCAGACTTATCAGTGTCTCATCACTGATAAGTGTATCACCTTCCGCAGTAATATAGAATCGATAGTAATGCTCAGGTGCATTCCTAACCCTTGTGGAACGCCTTAGAGGTACAGACTTGTCAATTGGCTCAACAGGAGTTTCCTCCTCAAGTTGAGTGTTAGGGTTTGAAGTTCCTTCACCACTTCAAGGTCAACTTGCCTCCCACTGTCTCCTTGGATTATGAACTCTCTCTCTCGAAAGAACGCCCTCCTAGCTACAAAGACCACATTCTCACTAGGTCTGTAGAAGAGGTAACCAAAGGATTTCTGTGGGTAGCCGATGAAAATACACCTCTCACTTCGAGGTTCGAGCTTATCATGAGTCTCGCGTCTCACGAAAGCCTCACAACCCCAAATCTTAATGTGGTCTAGTTTGGGTACTTTACCAGTCCACATCTCATGAGGAGTTTTGGCAACTTTCTTTGTGGGAACTAGATTAAGGATATGTGCGGTAGTCTCTACGGCATACCCCCAAAATGAGATTGGTAGCGAAGCTCGACTCATCATGGAACGAACCATATCCAACAAGGTTCGATTACGCCTCTCAGCTACACCATTCAACTGCGGTGTCTTGGGGGGTGTCAATTGTGAGACAATCCCACATTCCCTAAGATAGTCGAGGAACTCTGAACTAAGATACTCACCACCTCGATCGGATCGAAGCATCTTAATGTTCCTGCCCAATTGATTCTCGACTTCCTGTTTAAACTCTTTAAACCTCTCAAAAGTCTCTGACTTATGCTTGATTAAGTGGACATATCCATATCTACTGTAATCATCAGTAAAAGTCAAATAATAACGATTAGCATCCCTTGTGGCATGTTTGAAGGGTCCACACACATCCGTGTGTATAAGATCCAACAAACCTTCACCCCTCTCACAAGAACCTGTGAAGGGTGACTTTGTCATTTTTCCAAGTAAGCATGATTCGCAACTATCATCTGACTTTAGGTCAAATGACTCCAAGACTCCATCCTTTTGGAGTTGGCCTATGCGTTTCTTGCTTATATGTCCAAGACGACAATGCCATAATGATGCTTTATCCAAGTTATTATTATTAACATAATCAATACACAATACATTATTTCCTAAGTTATCAACCACAGATACAGTTTCATACACGCCATCACAAGGTAATGCTTTAAAATAAAGAACATTATTAAAGAAAGCATTAATCGAACCAACTTCATTATCAAATGAAAAGGTGAAACCTTGTTTATACAATGCATGAAAGGAAATAATGTTTCTTGCCATTTCTGGCGAATAACAACACTTATTCAAATCTAAACTAAACCCACTACTTAGCGATAAAGTATAAACTCCAATCTTGGTGACAGGTAAAGCTTTCCTATTCCCCATGATTAAGTTTATTCTTCCATGATCCACATTGTCACTTCTTCTTAGTCCCTGCAAATCAGAACAGATATGAATACCACAAACGGTATCAAGGACCCAAGAGTTAGAATGGGGTGAGTTATTAGATAAGATAGTGTAAATACCTGCATGGTTGGGTTTAACTTTCCCATCCTTCACATCTTGCTGGTACTTTGGGCAGTTCCGCTTCCAATGTGACTTTTCATGGCAATAAAAGCATTCAGCCTCTTTTGGGTCAGAAGAAGGAGTGACGAAACCTTTCTTGGTTCCACTTGAAGAAGAGCCATCAAGGGTCCTAGCCTTGGTACCCTTCGAAGAGCTCTTCCTCTTCTTCCCTCGACTTTTCCCGATTGCCAAAACCGGGGCGGAGTTTGGAGTAGGAGTGTTAACGACTGACTTACCCTTAAGACCTGTTTCTGCGGTCTTGAGGAGTCCCTGAAGTTTGCTGAGTGTGACCTGAAGTTTGCTGAGTTCCTGAAGTTTCCCGATTGCCAAAACAAGGGTTTTCTTTTGTTGGGTTTTAGTATACTACAACATCCTATGGTACACATACAACCCTGAATACCTTGGATCTATGTTTTCACTAATTATACATGTTGGGTATTGTTTGTTGCGTCATGGGCTGGTTTTTGTATATCCGGATTGGGCCTGTCCATCCGTGATTATCATGTAGGGTTAAACTATAAATAGTGCATGCATGTATGCATTAGATACGTTCTTGATTATCATAATTATTGTTTTTGTAACCCTAAACACATCTACAGTCGAAGTTCTAAATCGAGCTCTTCTGACGTGTTAAAGTTTAATCATTCGACATCTTTCAAATCATTCCTGTGTTCTTCATTACATCTTTAATTGTTTATCTGCTTAGAATATATCGATCCTACTAGAACTTTGTTCTAACAATTGGTATCAGAGCAGGAGACTATGTGATCTATACACATTCCTTCTATATTAAGAATTCTTTAGGGTTTCCGCTTTTATCGAATATAAAGAAGTTGTCTTCTTCCTGTCGACGGTAACTCTTGTGATTGATAAAACCCTAATCTCAAGTTTACAGGCCAGATTCTAGCGGTTCTAAGGAAAGGCTCACCATGTCTCATGAAGATTCTCAAACTAATCCCATCAACATCTCTAACAACATTGGATCCACTACAGGGATTCCTATTCTTTACACTTAAGACTACGAAGTATGGGCGCATCACTTTGAAGATTACGTGGTTGGATCTGAAGATAATGGTTATCTCATCTGGGAAGCTGTCACGCTTGGGGCGTTTGTTCACTTTGGAACGAACACGACTGTGAAGACTCAAAAAGAATATAATAAGCTGGTGGCAGACGTAGATAAGATGCCGCAGGATGAGAAAGACAAGTTGCTATGTAGTGTGAAGGCCATGAGAATGATCAGATTCGCTCTGCAATCTGATACTTTTTAGTTAGTTGGTGCATGCACGACGGCCAAAGAAATCAAGGATAGGTTGAAAGAACTTTACTCAACCGATGAAGATCTAGAACACTCTATTCAAACCTTGTTGCTCTCAGAATTTGGAGTTTTCGAACAGAAACCTGAAGAGAAACTGATACAAACCTTCGATCGCTTCAATCATCTCCTAAGTAAGATGATCAAGCATGGAATAGAAAGAAAGTTGATCGAGCAAAAGGTAACCTTCATGAATGGTTTGAGACCTGAATAAATGGCAGTGGTTTCAACAGTGAAAGCTCAGGAACAGTTTAAATCTTACTCACTAGCGAAACTTGTGGGAATACTAAAATCCCATGAGAGTGTGGTAACCAAGGAGGCGAAGGTAGTTTCGGGTGTGGGATCGTTGGCCGTAGTTTGAAAAGGAAAAAGTGTTGTAGAAGAAGAGGAGGAGTCAGATATGTCTAAGTGTGACCTTACAAGCGAAGAATACGCTATGATGCTCACCAATCCAAAGAAGTTTGCACGAAGGAAATTTCCTGTCAGTAAGAACTGAAACTGGTAGGGAAGTTATAGTTCTGAGAAGGTGAAAGATGAAGCGGATAATTCTTCTCAAAAGGATGACGACAAGAAGGAGAGCAAGCTTGCAGGAGACTCTGGATTCGACTGCAATTACTGTCATGGCAAGAACCACTTTGCCAAAGATTGCATGCTGAGGAAGATGGATGAGAAAAGAGATGGTGAAGATGACGAGGCATATTACATGCGAAAGTTGGAAGAAATCAAGAAAAAGAAGGCAAATAACAGGTCAATGAATGCCTTAAATGTACAGGAAAATGGGGATGAAGATGAGTTCGGTGGCGTTGAAGTTTGGTCAACCGATTCTGAGGATGAAGAAGTGAGAAAGCCCATACATGGAAGAGCTTATGTGGCGAGAGATGCAAGTTCGGCTGGAAAATGTTTGATGGTTACAGCAGGAAGACCAACCGAAAGTGAACGTAAGGAGCCGAACCTGACTGAGGACAAGTGCTTTGCTCCCAAGCCCGATAGTGGGAAGATCGACGACTATGATCGGTTGATCAAAAAGGTACAATCCATCCTTGAATCACTTAAAGTTCCAGTAGTAAATTATGAAGAAGTATTAAATGAATTAAAATTTAAATTTTCTAACTTAAGTGGTAGTCTCATGCAAACTCTCTTAGCGAACTCTAACCTAACTGACAAACTCAGCAGGGTGTCTTCAAAGAGTGAGGAGAGAAGGATGTCGATTGAGCTGAAGGAGACGGAGTTAAATAGGGCTAGGGATGAAATTATTTATTTTCAACGAGACAATTTAAAGTTTTTGAAACAAAGGAATGTTTTTTGTTTAATTGCTAAACGCTTATATACTAATATTGCTCAATTTCACTTAAGTTGTGAAATAGGGAAAAAGATTCATAAGATGATTTTACCCTTCCTTGAATTTAAGGAGGATGAGGTCATCGCTGAATGTGAATCAATAATTTCCTCAGAAGAAACATCCATCGCTTACAAAATCGGACTGGACAAGATAGAGACCTTCATTGACTCTAAGAAACATAATGTTGGGTTTTGAGCATTCTAACACTCCTATGGTGTACATGCAACCCAAAATACCTTGGATCTATGTTTTCTCTATTATACATGCAAATATCAATTTCCAAGGTATTGTTCTAACTAGAATAATATAAAGTACACATAATATAAATTCTAGTAGAATTACATACCTCTTCTTTGGAGCTTGATTCCATGGAGCTCAAGAGCCTAGTGCCCCAAGTGTGACACCTCAAATGGTTCACACAACATCATAAACACTTGGAATAACTTGAGAGAAAGTACACATTTCATGAAATCGGTTTGCCCTCTCTTGTTTCTCTAGTGGCCGATTTCTTCAATAATAAGATCATTATATAGTTAGTCACAATTAGGGTAAACCCTAATTGTCATAGCTTTCCATTTCCTTGGATCCATGGGTTCAAATACACCATGGAGCATCCATAGAGCATCCTATGGGTTTAGCCCAACTTGATAATCTATGGACCATTAGCCCACTATATAAGTATGGATGATTTACATAATCAACCCATATATTTAATTAGTCTTCTTTTGATCACTTAATTAATTCTAGATTAATTCTTGATCAATACTAATTAAATAATCTTATTAATATATGTAACGTCCATAAAGATTGAGCCAATTTGAAGCATTTTAATTTATTCAAAAACCATTAAGTTCATACATCTCGTTTTCAAAATAGTTTAAACATCAGAGTATCCCCCAGAACCATATCTCATAAATCATAAAACATGAGGAGCGGTACGATCACGCCTTCGCCTTGCCACGATCTCCGGAAGTACCTGAAACAATACACTGAAACTGTAAGCCCGGAAGCTTAGTGAGTTACCCCGAAAATACCAACCACACATAACATACTCATATCATATCACAAATAGAACATCCATTCACAACGGGTCTACTGTGTAACTGGTCCGCCCGCACCGGGCCTTCAGTCCACCTGGTCCACCCTCCGAGTCTAGCCATGTACATCGAGTCTAGAGTGTGATTGGTCCGCCCACACCGGGCCTTCAATTCACCTGGTCCACTCTCTGAGTCTACAGTATGACTGGTCCGCCCACATCGGGCCTTCAGTCGGCCTGGTCCACTCTCCGAGCCTCGGCACGTCTGGTCCGCCGTCTTGGGGCCTTCAGCCTATCCGGACCGCTCGCTGGGCCTTCAGAATATCCGGTCCGCCCTGGGTATGTTGGCCTACAGCACAAAGCAGGACCCGCCTCAACCCAACCCCCGTCAAACAACCATGTGCACATACAACAATTAATCACATAACAATCCTCAACCAGAGAACAGTCTAACAGATCACATAACATATCAACATCCTAACCAGGATTCCGACCTAACTGGTCACTAGCATAACATTACCCTATATCCCGGGTACTGACCTTAACCAGGTCACTAACATAACACCATCCTAAATACCAGGATGCAGATCTAGCAAAACAATAAGATAACAAACAATACCCGGATTTCCATCCGATAAAGGGCCGGCCTTGGTGCCGTAGACCCTGTTGATATATTGAGGATAACTCACGTCGCAATTGCCGACTGAAAGGATAAGATCAGCTGCTCCGATCACCGACACGAACTCCACCACCGAACACTACCAAAGAACCAATTCCATAAATACCAAAATCACCAAAAATACCCTTGGAAGTCAAACTGGTCAACTCTTGGTCAAAGTCAAAGTCCTCAGTCAAAGTCAACCTCCCTGACTGACTCTACTCGCCGAGTCGACCCGTCGACTCGTCGAGTCCCTATACTCAGAAACTCCCATAACACGAGTCTACTCGCCGACTCACCCCAAGACTCGTCGAGTCCAACGATCTCCGAGTCCCATCCTGTCCAACTCACCGAGTCACCCCTCGACTCACTGATCTGCGTCTTAACCAAAAGAGGTTAGGGGTTCTGCGACCAGACTCGCCAAGTCCAAGAATAGACTCGTCGAGTCCACGACAATCTTCAATAGACTCGCTGAGTTGTTCTTCCAGCTCGTCGAGTCCAAGCTCATCATCATAAGACTCGCTCAGTCACCCATGCGACTCGCCGAGTTACTATGCGACTCAAAGTCCGATCTCTAGCCTGACTCGACGAGTCATCTCCCAGACTCGTCGAGTCCATACGTGCATTCCCATAATCTCGAGTCACAGAGCTACTCCTTTGCTCCAAACAATAGATCTGGGTCTCTAGAGTCCATTAGCAACATAAAGTTGCTACCTTTACGTGCTTCATGCCCCATAATACCAAAAACCAAGCTAGAAAGGGACTTAACTCTTGGGGAAAGGCTTTTCATAGCAACCAAAAGGGCTTTCTGCATCTTTGATCCAAATAGAGCTCAGATCTGGAGTTTCAACTCCAGATCTAACTTATACACCAAGATCTCTTCATATCATCTCCAAACAAGCCCTAAAACTTCCATGAAAATGGATCTAGAAAGGGGAAAGCCAAGGATAACGATTCATTACCTCCAAAACGACCTCTTGCTGAAGAGTAATATGAATCTCCACAAATCTCCTTGATCCAAGCTTCTTGATCTTCAAGATCTCTTCACAAAACACTTAACAATGCTCCAATTTGCTTCCAATGGCTCTCACTCACGATTCAAGGGTTTCTGGGTCTCAAAGGGGGCTAAGGGAGCTGAGGGGAGGACATTAAGTCCTTTAAATAAGGTGCAACCCCGAAGATTAGGGTTTTTCCTCGACCAACACTGACTCGTCGAGTCAAGCCGCCGACTCGCCGAGTCATGCCACTTAACCCCGTGCCACGCACCCGCTTCGACTCGGCGAATCAAGAGACCTACTCGCCGAGTCCCTTCCTTTATTCTCACTTAGCACCCTTCAAATTCTTGCTTCTGAACTTTGGATGTTACAATTCTCCTCCACTTAAATTAGGCTTCGTCCTCGAAGCCTGCGACAACATGAACTTCCGGATGATACTCCCACAATGCATCCACTGATCTCAAACCGGCCCAGATTCCTTCAACACTGCTATCGAATCCCTAAAATCCATCTATTCCCTTGCAGGGTCCTGATCAACTGCTTCAAGGCGGCCATCAGCTTCTTTTCTCTGATGACAACACTCATCAACTAAGTACCACCTGAAGACACTACCTTACTTCCGTCTTACGCATTCATTCGCAACCTGCGAAAACTGGATACCACAACACCCACTGAGCTCCGCCAAGACACTAATTCATCTTCCTTCGCCCAAAATTGGCGATAACCCTGGCAACTAGCAACCTGGAACGAATCCTCATGATGGAATACCCTAGGTTGGAATACCTCTACATACATAACTCAAGCCTACAACTATACTCGGAACTAAGGACCTTGTCCTTGCGTCACCCTCGAACCCTTCGGTTCGACACAACGGAGTGCAATCCACCCACACTTCCCTATCGCGATCTCTAGGTCCTTGACCTCCGACTGTAATATCCTTATGCAGTCCTCAGCACCGGTCCAGACTGCTCCCGAGTCTGTTATCCTGCTGAATCACCTTCCTCTGTCCCATTCCCCAATCTGGAACCACTATCCTCCTCCTCTTCCAAGGAGACCGAAAACATGCCTGCACATCATCCAACATTGCCACAACCTCAACGGGCATCCAACCCGTATGTGCTTCCATATATCTGGTACAATCCTAGTGCTTACTACCAATAACTGAAGCACTTTCGATCATCCATTTACTCCACTGCCTCCCTTTTAGAGGACCCACACTCCTTCCGGGGTTACATACCCTTCCTTTCCAGGAAGTCTACTCAACAACCCTTACCGCACCTATAAGTGCCACAGAGCTAAAATCCACTCTACACTATCCATGTAGAGCAACTGCTATTTTCGAACTCCCATATACTCCGAATCCGATCACATAACTAACAAGCCCCACGTACGGCCTCCAACCAACTTCATCATCATGATCAATACTTGGGGCCAGACCATATCGATTACTATTGCATGGAGACATATTCACTCATTCTCCACATACCGATCTCCTAACACATCCAGAGTCTTCAGCATGACTGGACCGCCTTACCAGGCCTTCAGCCTATCTGGACCACTCTCAGAACCTTCAACATTTCTGGACCGCCCTCCTGGGCCTTCAGCCTGTCTAGACCGTTCCTCGAGCCTTCGGCCTGATTGGTACGCCTTCCAGCCTTCAGTCTATCCGGATCGCTCAAAAATATCGTACGTCACCCTGAACCGTCCTCCCCGAAAATCTCTCCCATGCAGTCTGTTCTAGCCCTCTTGGGGTTCCGAACTCCCGTTCCGTTCCCGGAATCCTTTCCATGGCCTAAACCCAGGCCTCACAACAATCAATCACTTTCTCTGGAAACCATGGCCTGTTCCCTGCCCCACGTGTCTATTTCCACATTCTTGGCTAACACAACACTGAAATCCAACAGGTAACCATCCTTGGATGCATGTTGTTCCACCGGAGAATTTTTCTAATTCTCCCCCACTTAGTGCATCGACTACTAACCACCGATGCTCAAAACCGGCATAGCTCAATCCCCCTTACTCCATTCATTCCCTCTTATCCATGAACTAACTCCCTCGGGAGTAAGTAACCTTCACCGAATAACCCTTCCGTCATCGCACACCCAAACTCCAAGTAAGTTCGAATCTCAACTGAACGCTCCTCACATCGCCGTTGCTATTCCTAGCAGCGAGATCACATAACTTGTCTTCCGACCATAATCCTCCTGGACGCTAACCAACTACAACTCCTAACTACTAAGATCCTCAATCATACTACGAACATGCGGAACAATGTAGATAGATTTACAATGCCACACAAATAACCAGATAACAAGATGGTAACATACCCGCAGCTGCATCTGGCTCTGCCCTGACCTCCTCTGCTGTAAGCTGGAATGCGCGTCCCTGAGCCCTCGGAGGCTCCGCTCCACCCTGGCCTCCGCCAGTAATCCTCAAAGTGTCCGGTGCTGGAGCCTGCACCGGTCTTGCAACAAGCTGTGGACAGTTGGCCCTCAAGTGCCCAACCTGATGGCAATGATAGCAAATCCTCATATCCTGAACCGGGGCTGACTGTCGGCAATCCCTCACATAATGCCCCTCCCTCCCGCACTTGCGGCATGTACCACCGGACCTACAAATTCCGGCATGACCCTTCCCACATTTCTCACAAGTGTGACTGCTCTGACCTCCAATCCTTGAGTAAATGGTTTTGGACCATTTCGGCGCCGGCTGCGACTGCACCGGGGCCTGTATCTGCTCTCGTAACTGCAACTCCATCTCTAACTCCCGTCGCCTGGCGGCCTCCTGCAGCTCTAACAAGGTATCACACCTTTGCGTGGACACAAAATGCCTGATGTACCTCTTAAGCATACTCAGATATCGGGACATCTGAGCCTGCTCTGAAGCAAACTCTGGGCAAAACATCTCCCTCTCAGTAAACATCCTGGTGATCTACGTCACCGACTCTGAATCCTGCTTTAGCTCCAGGAACTCCTGAGCCAACCTCTCTCTCTCAACCTGCGGAACATAACGAGTACTGAATATCTCCCGGAACTGATCCCAAGTAACCGCAGCCCGCTGCACATCAGAGTAAGATCCCGTAGTCAACCTCCACCAATACTTCGCCCCGAGCCTCAAAAGGTTCAGAGCACACCTCACCCTTTGATCCGCAGGGCATGAACACGTGAACAAACAACCCTCCACGTCTGACAACCATCTCATAGCAACGATCGGATCCTGGACTCCATCGAAAGTAGGGGGCTTCGTATTATCGAAGTCCCGATACTGAAAACCTCGACCGGTTCCTCCCCCTGCCACTGCTACAGCCGCTGTAGCTGCCGCGACAACCACCTCCGCAAGAGCTGCATAGCGCTCATCAAAGTACTCAACCATGGTGTTGTTGATCGACCCAAACATCTCCGGCAACTCGGCCCAGAACATAGCAGCAACCTCATCATGCAGGATCTCACGAATCGTGGCATCCAACTCGTCTGTAATCATCTGACCGATGACCTCGGGTGGTACTGACCCATCCTGACCACCCTCTCTCGATCCTGATCCCGAACCGGATCCTGTCCCGAAACGTCTCGTAATCGCCATACTGCAATACACCAACAAGACCCTTAGACACATCACATGTCCACCCGGGGAACCATCTCATAACTGATACCCTAGAGAGTTGTGACTTCCTTGATATGCGTATGGGTCCTGTGCTTTCAGTAGTATGGGCCCATACTACCTTCCACACCTACCCATAGTTGTCTCAAGTATCACTAGAACACTATAACCATATATACACACACACGCTCAATCCTCACTCCTAGAGGAAAAGCTGAATATCTCATATAAGGAAAACCCTAGGCTAGTGGGCATCACATAATCAGGAAACTCTATCATGCAATTCCTGAAGATCCGTAGCCTAGTACTAGCATGCTGTTCTAACATATCACATAATCAAATACTTGCATGGTATTTTGGGGTCTACTTACTGGCTCTGGCTGATCGTACCCTCTACATCCTCCTTTACTTATTTCGAAAACCTTTTGAAAACCATTTTGAAAATCCCTCCTTGATTTGAGACTGGATTCACACGAATGTTCCTCCAATTCACTCAAACCAAGGCTTTGATACCAACTTGTAACGTCCATAAAAATTGAGCCAATTTGAAACATTTTAATTTATTCAAAAACCATTAAGTTCATACATCTCGTTTTCAAAATAGTTTAAACATCAGAGTATCCCCCAGAAACATATCACATAAATCATAAAACATGAGGAGCGGTACGATCACGCCTTCGCCTTGCCACGATCTCCTGAAGTACGTGAAACAATACACTGAAACTGTAAGCCCGGAAGCTTAGTGAGTTACCCCCAAAATACCAACCACACAAAACATATTCATATCATATCACAAATAGAACAGCCATGCACATCGGGTCTACTGTGTGACTGGTCCGCCCGCACCGGGCCTTCAGTCCACCTGGTCCATTCTCCGAGTCTAGCCATGTACATCGAGTTTAGAGTGTGATTGGTCCGCCCGCACCGGGCCTTCAAGCCACCTGGTCCACTCTCTGAGTCTACAGTATGACTGGTCCGCCCACAACGGGCCTTCAGTCGGCCTGGTCCACTCTCCGAGCCTCGGCACGTCTGGTCCGCCCTTGTGGGGCCTTCAGCCTATCCGGACCGCTCGCTGGGCCTTCGGAATATCCGGTCCGCCCTGGGTATGTTGGCCTATAGCACAAAGCAGGACCCTCCTCAACCCAACCCCCGTCAAACAACCATGTGCACATACAATAATTAATCACATAACAATCCTCAACCAGACAAACAGTCTAACAGATCACATAGCATATCAACATCCTAACCAGGATTCCGACCTAACCGGTCACTAGCATAACATTACCCTATATCCCGGGTACTGACATTAACCAGGTCACTAACATAACACCATCCTAAATACCAGGATGCAGATCTAGCAAAACAATAACATAACAAACAATACCCGGATTTCCATCCGATAAAGGGTCGGCCTTGGTGCCGTAGACCCTGTTGATATAGTGAGGATAACTCACCTCGCAATTGCCGACTAAACGGATAAGATCAGCTGCTCCGATCACCGACACGAACTCCATCACCGAACAGTACCAAAGAACCAATTCCATAAAACCAAAATCACCAAAATACCCTTGGAAGTCAAACTGGTCAACTCTTGGTCAAAGTCAAAGTCCTCAGTCAAAGTCAACCTCCCTGACTGACTCTGCTCGCCGAGTCGACCCGTCGACTCGTCGAGTCCCTATACTCAGAAACTCCCATAACACGAGTCTACTCGCCGAGTCACCCCAAGACTCGTCGAGTCCAATGATCTTCGAGTCCCATCCTGTCCAACTCACTGATCTGCATCTTAACCAAAAGAGGTTAGGGGTTCTGCGACCAGACTCGCCGAGTCCAAGAACAGACTCGCCGAGCCCACGACAATCTTGAATAGACTCGCCGAGTTGTTTTCCAGCTCATGGAGTCGAAGCTCATCATCATAAGACTCGCTGAGTCACCCATGCGACTCGCCGAGTTACTATGCGACTCAAAGTCCGATCTCTAGCCCGACTCGCCGAGTCATCTCCCAGACTCGTCGAGTCCATACGTGCATTCCCATAATCTCGAGTCACAGAGCTACTCCTTTGCTCCAAACAATAGATCTGGGTCTCTAGAGTCCATTAGCAACATAAAGTTGCTACCTTTACGTGCTTCTTGCCCCATAATACCAAAAACCAAGCTAGAAAGGGACTTAACTCTTGGGTTTCAACTCCAAAAGGGCTTTCTACATCTTTGATCCAAATAGAGCTCAGATCTGGAGTTTCAACTCCAGATCTAACTTATACACCAAGATCTCATCATATCATCTCCAAACAAGCCCTAAAACATCCATGAAAATGGATCTAGAAAGAGGAAAGCCAAGGATAACGATTCATTACCTCCAAAACGACCTCTTGCTGAAGAGTAATCTGAATCTCCACAAATCTCCTTGATCCAAGCTTCTTGATCTTCAAGATCTCTTCACAAAACACTTAACAATGCTCCAATTTGCTTGTAATGGCTCTCACTCACGATTCTAGGGTTTCTGGGTCTCAAAGGGGGCTAAGGGAGCTGAGGGGAGGACATTAAGTCCTTTAAATAGGGTGCAACCCCGAAGATTAGGGTTTTTCCTCGACCAGCACTGACTCGTCGAGTCCAGCCGCCGACTCGCCGAGTCAGGCCACTTAACCCGTGCCACGCACCCGCTTCGACTCGGCGAGTCAAGAGACCTACTCGCCGAGTCCCTTCCTTTATTCTCACTTAGCACCCTTCAACTTCTTGCTTCCAAATTGGGATGTTACAATATATTAGAACTTATAATATATTAATAAACCTTAAGTGTTATTTCTCTCATTTTAGTCTATCCAAATGCATGATGCCATGCAACCCAAATGGACCATGCCGGGTCGGGTCAAGTATATACCAATTATAGTTATGGACTTAGACACTAATCCAACAGTCTCCCACTTGGATAAGTCTAATAACTATTATTTCAAGTACTCCTTCATAACCCGACCAACAATCGTAGCTCTTAAAAGCTGCTGCCGAACTCTGAACAAATAAATGACGCGTCCATTAGATAAGTGATCATATATTCCTCCATTCTAGATATCATATGGACTGAGACATGGATTATAATCATTCTCTCTGTCCATTTGTTGTTTCCCGATTTCCGATTTATGACGACTGACTAATTGAACAAATCAAATCAGTCCAGGCCCGGCCGAACACTTAAATTTTGTCATCACTAAATCATCGAGGGGCCCACATATATCGCTTTTATCCCGAAGGTAAAAGGAATGGATAAACCTCAACTAATATGCTTGTACTGACTACTTGTTGAATCATTCATAAAGGCACGTTTTATAACATCGAGTTACCAATGCGTTTTCGTGCAATCAATATATAACCAACTCATAGTCAACAACTCATATCTCTAGGTTTGAAGAATATAAGATATTATCGTCTCATGATTCACTCGTGATAAAATCCATGAAGTAATTCAAATGAGTGTGGGTTGAATCCAATACTCAGGCCTTATGAGTACTCATGAATGTTGTAGCAACCACTGCTATGTCTAATGCACATTAGACAGATCATACAAGCCAAATTCATGACAGTCTTAAATCAATACCTACTTCCAAAGTATGACTGACTGTGGAGAGTTTGAATAACTTAGTCAGTCGGGAAGAATGACCTAGTTATTCTGGAAGTCAAAACATGCAAAGTGAAACACAAAAATAATACTAATCCTGTATGGCCCCAACACTTTGAGTGTAAATAAAAACACCTTTTATCTAAGCACCATATTGATTACTCATTATTCATGTTTCGATTAATCAACTTAATACTTGAATTGAAACAATAGTCTTACCATTCTCCAAGCATGCAAACTATGTTCGTCCAAATAATAGCTATGCCATACTCCAAGTGTGCACACTATGTTTACATGTGGTCCTCTCTTTGTGAAACAGATCGATTGACAATATTTCAATGATGATCATTTCACAATCCCAATCCTCTTGTCATTTACTGTAATATGTTAGATTCTAAACTTATATGCAATGATCCTCTTGTAATGACTATACCCAAAAGTCACAAAGGCTTGGCAACAAACATTACAAAGAATTCCAATGGAGATCAATTCCATGGAAACGAAGTCTCAAATTCAATGTACATTCCTTTGAACATCCTTCTTGCATTAAGTTATCTAATCTTACGCAGATTCAAACAATAACTTCCACCTACGGAAACAATTCCATATTACCATTTTGACCATCACTTCTGAACAAGAGTTGCCTTTTTTCAAAATATGTCAATATGGTCCTTACGATATACTTGTAATTGTCCATGAGCAACCAATCTTTGGTAAAACTCAGATTGTCCTCGACAATTTGCTTAATCATTTTAGTCATTTCCAGTTCTATTCCTTTTCCATTTTAATGCCTTAGGCATTTGGGAAATTTAGAATGGATTATAGCACATGTAATCGAACCTATACCCAAAGCATATGGGACATGATTCATGCTATAAAATTTTTATTTGCCATGTTCTCACAATTCGAACTATGAAGAGGTATGCCGTAATCATAATCGAATTTTGAGAATGCAACATATATAGAATTTCCTTATGTTGAACCATTCCAACATAACATTCATATATATCCTTGACTAAAGTAGATTAAAATCTCAATCTAAGCTTGTAGAATTGGAATGAAGTATAAAATCCTCTCCCTTAATTATAGCAAAACAACTTTTCCAAGGCGAATTGAAACTTTTGTTTTCTATAATTAATATTGCTAACTTGCAACACTTAACATAATAATCTTGCTCCCACTAGCATAATGATTATTATCTTGTTAGCATAACACTTATGCTCCCACTAGCTTTGATATGTATCCAGAGATCAGCTGGACTTTTAGAAATCAATACTTTATTGACTTTCTTACCAAAGTTCAGATTTCTGATACGCAATTGCTTTGATAAGACTTTATCAAAATCATACACCTTTCCTTAGATAGCTCACTTGTGTGTCTAAACAATTATGAAGATGGATGCCGTAATCATAATGTTTAGACCTTTTGTCATTCTCACAATTGCGATCTACTTAAAATCTACTTAGTGAAAGAGTTTCCTCACCATCATTTTCATGAATCAGAGAGAAACCTTATGACACTTAGATTTTAAGGTGTAAGTATTCCTATCCATGTGAATTTGTCATAACCATAATCACAAGACAAGGTTAGTGGCAAATCCAAACACATATGGACTGAACTTGTTCAATCTTATCTTCTTGCCACCTGGTAGCACAAGGGCCTACCATTGCTTCCAGGTTGTTATGCAAACAATTGAGAACTCATATAACTCACAAGCATAGTCAACTTTTAACTGGAATAGACACAAAAATAAGAATATGTCAACACGATAGGTTACAAACCTCAAGTCGTGGGCTAGTGATTAACAAAACTCTTGATTAGTTCTTGAAACTATTTCAGGATCTTTTAAACTCCCACTGTCCTCTTGACATATAAGACTCTCTTGCCCAATATTCAAGAGATAGTGTGGATTCTTTTATAAACACTTCACACAATTGGCCTTAGTTGGTCTTTGTTTTATCCAAAACATCACAACTTACCAATTTCAAATGTATAAGAGTAAGAAAACATTTTACTCTACATTTGACAAGTGTTTTAAACATTTCTGAAGATTATGTCACTCAAGGCTGAATCTTGGAGTATAACTCTATGATTTTATTTTGGAATGAAGTATTATTTATCTTTTGATTTAACCATTTCCACAATTCATGATTCCTCTCCTTAGCCAACAAATGCACTAAGGTGTTCTTAGAGGATCAATTGTGATATGGTTCCATAATCACTAAGATAATCATAAAACAAGATACACAAGTACTCTCCCATCTCTTCAGATTGGAGAAACTTTTATCTTTCTGCCTTATTTGATTCTTCTTATTCATTCTGCCATATATGGAAACTTTTCCAATGTCTCAGCATTACACTTAAACTTGTAAGCATAATCATATTTACTAAACTTTAGTAAATCATAACGAATAATCTTATCAACCTTTGTGGTGGACCTGACTAGTGCACAACCTAATGTACCCGATCCTTTAGTCCTTTGCTTGACTCACATGCGAATGTGAACAAGGAATTAGTCTTAATTTACCAAAGATGAAAAATCTCATTCATCACATAATACAACTTGCATGATTCCAGGTTTCTATCCAACTGAAACTTGGGTGATGAGAATCTTTCCTTATTTGATAACTTATGACACTACCACAAACGAAAGAATCCAATTCATTTTCCTATATTGCTTATCAATGGAAATATATAAACAACAATTTTTCACAAATGCCTTTGTAAGGATACTTAAAATAAATAAAATCAAAACTTTTCTTTTATTTTAAAACTTGCGAAAAAACTTATCCTTACAATGCAAATTCATATGAAAACTTTGTTGTTATCTATTCCTAAGCAATATCTCATAACTCTTATGCAGTGGCTCAAAATTTTGGTCATCGAACCATGCGATCAGAATCAGCACACCTTTTCTTTAAGCTTCCTTTGATTCTTCAAAAACATCAAAATGTAATTACATTACATCATGTATTAAGAATCTCCAAAAGAGAATTAATAGAGTTAGATAACGGACTTTACCTGAAGTAGAGTCAAACCTTTGACTTTACCATCCTTATGAGGTTTCAGGTAAATTCGGCAACTTCGCAACCAATGCCTCTTTCCTTTGGCAATAGGCACATATGGACTCTTTGGGAATCATACATGGGACTATCTCAGACTTAACCTTTCTCTTTACCATTTGGTCAACCGAGTTGACTATGGCCGATCCCTTTCCATTGGGAAGAGAAAGTTTTTTTTCTGGATTTCCAGTGTCACCATTTTCAATGTCCATGAAGTTTTGGGAAGTTGATCTTCTAATCAAATTTTCTTTACTAGTGTTCGAAATTCATTGCCGATTGATCAGCACAAAGCAAGTAGATAAGATCATTAAGGGTTATGTCATAGTCTTTTACATAGTAGTCCATAAAGAACTCACTATGTGTCTTAGGAAGTGATTAGTCAACATCCAACTTCCTCAAGACTTTGACACCCAACTCTCCCGGCTTGTTAATATGTGACTTAATCTCCAAGACCAAAGCACATATAGACTTTGTTTGCCAATAGGGATTGAGTGACTTAGAACTTATCAAGTCTTGAAACTTGTGGGATAGGGAGATTTATTGGAGGAGGTGGAGGAAATTAAGTATGATTTCCAGTCCCACTAATGCACAACAAAGGGATTGATCTTTCACCTTGATTGCCATTTGGGATATCATCTTCATTGGATAGCTTGTTCCTAAAGATTTGGGAAGACCATAGTTGTCTGAAGGAGACATCTATAAGGGATAAATTCAAGTTAGTTGATTTAAAGTCCTTAATATAACACCCAATATGAAATATTAAGGCTAGGATCCAACAACCTATTTATAACTGGAAGAAGGATGCCGTAATCCAAGTTATAAAATAGTTGAAGGTAGGTAAATGACGATTTACCAATTTCCACCATGAAAAATGAAATATAATTAAGTTTTAATTGGATTTGAAACTCCTAGATCTTTTAAGATACATTGAACTTTCAATGTCATGTTTGAATCTTGATTGTGCCCTCTCAAGTTTGTGACTGGGATGCCGAGGATCACAAATAAGGTGTGAATAACCATGCAAATTGACTTGGTACCCTTAACTTTATCACCTAATCGATGTGACGGTTAACCATACACGCTCCACCGATCTATAATAAAGTGAAGTTACCCTTTGCCACTCTTACTAGTCCTTATTAGTGTGTCGGTTAACCACACACACTCCACTAATGGCTTGGTAAGGTACAAAGTGTAATTTCATGGGTTAGCACATATTTCACATTTTCCTAAGTAACTAAGATTGAGAATTTATAAGTGTTTAGTTACTTAGTATTTATCATTATACTTTTAATGAAGGGAGAATTATAGTCCTTTCCTACCCATTCGGCTAACGACCCTCCACTAGTCAAGGAAGCGGTGGGTGAGAGTGGACACCCATTAAACTGCCATTTTATAGGCATTAACCTTATACCCCCCTTATAGACCGACTTCGTGAATGAGGCCTACTAACGGTAAGCTTGACTTTATCTTATACACATCTATATAATTAAAATTATAATAATAATATAAGGGTGTATTTTAAACATTTAAAATACTTCGTGGTTTAATCTATTAATTAAACTATACTCTTAATTTAATTAAACTTAAACCATGTCTTTATGGAATTATTAACTCTTTTAATCAAACACTTTAATTAATTTAATGAAGTCCATAAAGTTTGAATTTTAACTTTTAAAATTGTAGAGTTTGGAATTAAAGCATTAATGTGTGTGAGACTTTACAAATTCCAAAACTTGAGGGCAAGTTTTGAAACTATTCAAAACCTTTCATTTCATAACTTATGAGTTTAATGGTTTATTAAAATGAAGACACTTTATTTTTATGTAACCTCTTATTCTTTAATAACACTTTTAAAGAAGTGACTCTTAAACATCCATAACTTGAAGACAAGTTATGGAGTCATGAAATAATTAAATGAAAAAGCCTCTTCATTTTTATCTAACCTATGGCACTTTTATGATTTTTAAGATTCATAAATGTGACTTTTTATGAACTAACTCTAGATTAATTTGGATTGAAAACAACTAAAAGACAATTTTTTTTCATTAATCTTAACTAACTCATAAATCAAGGAAACATAAAACTCTTGGTAATTGTAACACCCGTCAAAATTAGGTCAATAACAATCACATGTGATTATGCCAATCATGTAATGTGATTTTGTTAAACTAGTAATGTGACAAACTTACTATGTAATTCATGTTAAAGTATGAACTTTCATGATACAACTCAAAGTATACGTTCATACGATTACAAAAATATAGAGAACATCTAAATCTGACTTCGCGTGAAGAAGTTATGATAAATTCTAACGCTATAATGCCTTATAACAAGAGGGATTTAAAATAAACTTAGAATTAGCTATTGGAGTCTAAAAGAAAGTCGTAGTACTCGGAATTACCTACGTGTGCATATAAAGAACGCCGAAAACGGAGTTTGTATGCAAAAGTTATGGCCTTTCGAAGATGCAGCTGTCAGAAACCCTAATTTGATTGAACTCACGACGTGAGCATCAAAAATTCACAACGTGAGGAGTCAACATACACTAATCGGAGCTAGAAAACACGCGTTAAGGCTATGGGATGACTCATGAAAGTTCACGACGTGAACCTATCATGTTCACGACGTGAATGGCCCCAGAACACCCTATAAATAGCGATCAAAGCTCATTCAATCCTTTCATTCTCTCTCGTTTCCGAAGGCCGTTTTCCCTTCTCGAGCCTGACAACGACGAGCCTCTGACCGTTTAGATTCTATAATCACGCTACTAAGTTGAGTTTCACGGCCCCACTTTCTAATATTTTCGGGGGAAAACGCATTCTAAATATTGTATATACGTTATTATTATGTCTATATGATAGTATATTAGTATCAACGTAGATAGTTATAATAACCGGGATATAGTTATTTCGTATCTAAAAATATACGACTATCGTAAAGTTGTTAGCATGTTATTGTTATTGTAGTATACTAATGTAGACCTTGAGTTATACTTAGGATTCTATACATATGTTGTGTGCGATATAGTTCCAGAGTTATACTCGGAAGTTCTATATGTTAATTGATATGTACGTTGTTATTATTGGTTTTATGTCAAGATAAAACTAGGAACGCTATATGTTGTTATTATTGGTTTTATGTAAAGATAAAACTAGGAACGCTATATGTTGTTATTATTGATTTTATGTTAAGATAAAACCTGCTTTTAATTCTAATTATAGATGCTGTACTACCGCAAGATGTACTCCTTGTACTACCGCAAGGTGTAATTCTTGTACTACCGCAAGGTGTAATCCTTGTACTACCGCAAGATGTACTCCTTGTACTACCGCAAGGTGTAATTCTTGTACTAGCGCAAGGTGTAATCTTTGTACTACCGCAAGATGTATTCCTTGTACTACCGCAAGATGTGATCCTTGTACTACCGTAAGGTGTGATCCTTGTACTACCGCAATGTGTGATCCTTGTAATAATAATAAGAGGTATAAAACTAAGTCATACAGTCGCAACTATAGACTCATGGTAGCACAATTTTAAAAGCATTATACTTTGTTGATATACAAGTATGAATGTTAAGTATAAGTTTCCCAAAGACTTATACTCTAAGTATAAGAATCTAGTAGGTATGTTATTTGTATATTAAGTAGACCACTATACCTATTCTACTTACTCGTATAGAATTGAAATAGATTTATACGTAGCGGTTTTACTCGTATAGAATTGAAATAGATTTATACGTAGCAACTTTCGTTTGTCTGGAATTACAAACACTTATAATCATAGTATATGAGACTTATAGGTAAACTACTTATTTGGTAAGTAAACTTTTATATCTAGGATATATATACTAAACGTTGGAGAGTTAAAATGATACTTTCAAAACTATACTTTTGAACTTGGAAAATGTATTATTTTTATATGGAGTCAAAACCTGTGGACTCACCAACTTTATGTTGACGTATTTTTAAATGCATGTGTTTTCAGGAAGTTGATAACTATGATACGAGAAATGACGTTACACTGCCTGGTGTTTCCGCCGACGGCCGGGGTGTGACAGATTGGTATCAGAGCTATTAACTATAGTGAATTAGTACTTTCTTAGGAAAGGACGACTATAGTTTAGGGCTTACTCTGTTAGGTTTAGGTATATCCCTTAACCTACAAATAAAAAGTATTATTAAATTATACTACTGAAGGACTACTTACGGGAGCGGTGACAAGGATAGACATGTCAATTTGGGTTGCTGGATTTCAGAACGGCTATATGCTAAAATGATCCTGCCCACCGACTGTCCTGACTGGCCGGTGCCTTATCAGCTAGACCTGAAGTAACAAACAATAAATAATAATACCCGTGAATACAACGAACACAAAGATATAGAGTTATGTATGAACTCAGTTCCGCAAGGAGAACACATGTATATAACCCAAAAATATAGAAAACCCAAACCCTCGATAAGAATTCAACGCAAGGTTTTAGGTCAAACTATTTAGTCGAGTTTTATTGCACATGGTACGAACCACAACTAAACGTAGAATGATCACCTATATTTAATTTTGGTCAGACCGATGCACAACTAAACTTGGATACGGTGTCTGAAAGACTAAAACACCTGAAGATTCTAGAAGATTAAAGATAGATCTCAGATTAGGATACCATCAACTCGGAGTACAAGAAGACGATGTTCCGAAGACAACATTTAGGACTTGGTATAGTCAATCTAAGTTCCTAGTTAAGTCTTTGGATTGACCAGCGCTCCAACAATGTTTATGGATCTCATGAATAGTGTTTGCAAAACCGTACTTGGATAAATTCGTGATAGTAGTTATTGATGATATATTGATATATTCACGAACCAAGGAAGAACACGGTTAACACTTGCAAATAATCTTGGAACTTCTAAGAAAAGAAAAGTTGTACGCCAAATTCTCCGAATGTGAATTTTGGATTAGAGAAGTACAAATTTTTACATGTAGTTAGTAACAAAGGGATTCATGTCCAACCCTCCAAGATTGAAGGAATTAAGAATTGGGAAGCACCAAAGACGTCAATAGAAGTGCGTCAATTCTTAGGATTTGCTGGATATTACCGTAGATTCATAGAGAATTTCTCCAAGGTAGCCAAGCCACTTACAACACTAACCCAGAAGGATATGAAGTTCAACTAGGAAGACAAACAAGAAGCTGCTTTTCAGAAACTAAAGCAAATGTTGTGTAGTGCACCAATCCTATCCCTTCCAGATGGGACAGAAGATTTCGTCGTATACTGCGACACATCAAATCAAGGATTGTGATGTGTGTTGATGCAAAGAGGAAAAGTTATCGCCTACGCATCACGACAAGTAAAGGTGCATGAGAATAATTACACTACCCATGACCTTGAATTGGGAGTTGTAGTTTTTGCACTGAGAAGTTGGAGACACACAATTGGCCAGAAAACATATAGGTGATACCTTATGTGCCGAGCTAGAAATAATCCACAAGACAAACCCAAAAGATCGTGCAAATTAAGGATCGATTAAAGGCTGCACGTGATCGTCAAAAGAGCAATGCTGACGTAAGACGTAAGCCTTTAGAATTCCAAGTTTGAGATAAAGTAATATTGAAGGTCTCTCCTTGGAAAGCCAATATTCGATTCAGAAAACGAGGCAAACTAAACCAACGGTATATAGGACCTTTTTCTAGCAAGAATTGGTTATGTCGCATACCAACTCAAGTTACCTCAAGAGCTAAGCAATGTACACGATGTTTTTCACCTGTCAAATCTCAAAATATGTCTATCGGATGACACTCTTTTTGTACCTCTCGACGAGATACAAGTCAATACCAAACTCAACTTTGTAGAAGAACCTGTCGAAATCATGGATCGATAAACCAAACGATTAAAACAAAGTCGTATTCCCATAGTGAAAGTTCGATGGAACTCTTTACGAGGACCTGAATATACTTGGGAATGTGAATATCAGATGAAACAAAAATACCCCCAACTATTTAACAAAACCCCATCCACAAGATAAATTTCGGGACGAAATTATTCTAACGGGGGGAGAATGTAACACCCGTCAAAATTAGGTCAATAACAATCACATGTGATTATGCCAATCATGTAATGTGATTTTGTTAAACTAGTAATGTGATAAACTTACTATGTAATTCATGTTAAAGTATGAACTTTCATGATACAACTCAAAGTATACGTTCATACGATTACAAAAATATAGAGAACATCTAAATCTGACTTCGCGTGAAGAAGTTATGATAAATTCTAACGCTATAATGCCTTATAACAAGAGGGATTTAAAATAGACTTAGAAATAGCTATTGGAGTCTAAAAGAATATCGTAGTACTCGGAATTACCTACGCGTGCATATAAAGAATGCCGAAAACGGAGTTCGTATGCAAAAGTTATGGCCTTCCGAAGATGTAGCTGTCAGAAACCCTAATTTGACTGAACTCACGACGTAAGCATCAAAAATTCACGACATGAGGAGTCAACAAACACTAATCGGAGCTAGAAAACACGCGTTAAGGCTATGGGATGACTCATGGAAGTTCACGATGTGAACCTATCATGTTCACGGCGTGAATGGCCCCATAACACCCTATAAATAGCGATCAAAGCACATTCAATCCTTACACCTTCTCCTTTCATTCTCTCTCGTTTCCGAAGGCCGTTTTCTCTTCTCGAGCCTGACAACGACGAGCCTCTGACCGTTTAGATTCTATAATCACGCTACTAAGGTGAGTTTCACGGCCCCACTTTCTAATATTTTCAGGGGAAAACGCATGCTAAATATTGTATATACGTTATTATTATGTCTATATGATAGTATATTAGTATCAACGTAGATAGTTATAATAACCGGGATATAGTTATTTCGTATCTAAAAATATACAACTATCGGAAAGTTGTTAGCATGTTATTGTTATAGTAGTATACTAATGTAGATCTTGAGTTATACTTAGGATTCTATATATATGTTGTGTGCGATATAGTTCCAGAGTTATACTCGGAAGTTCTATATGTTAATTGATATGTACGTTGTTATTATTGGTTTTATGTCAAGATAAAACTAGGAATGCTATATGTTGTTATTATTGGTTTTATGTCAAGATAAAACTAGGAACGTTATATGTTGTTATTATTGATTTTATGTTAAGATAAAACCTGGTTTTAATTCTAATTATAGATGTTGTACTACCGCAAGATGTACTCCTTGTACTACCGCAAGGTGTAATTCTTGTACTACCGCAAGGTGTAATCCTTGTACTACCGCAAGATGTACTCCTTGTACTACCGCAAGGTGTAATTCTTGTACTACCGCAAGGTGTAATCCTTGTACTACCGCAAGATGTATTCCTTGTACTACCGCAAGATCTGATCCTTGTACTACCGCAAGGTGTGATCCTTGTACTACCGCAATGTGTGATCCTTGTAATAATATTAAGAGGTATAAAACTAAGTCATAGAGTCGCAGCTATAGACTCATGGTAGTACAATTTTAGAAGCATTATACTTTGTTGATATACAAGTATGAATGTTAAGTATAAGTTTCCCAAAGACTTATACTCTAAGTATAAGAATCTAGTAGGTATGTTATTTGTATATTAAGTAGATCACTATACCTATTCTACTTACTCGTATAGAATTGAAATCGATTTATACGTAGCGGTTTTACTCGTATAGAATTGAAATAGATTTATACGTAGCAACTTTCGTTTGTATGGAATTACAAACACTTATAATCACAGTATATGAGACTTATAGGTAAACTACTTATTTGGTAAGTAAACTTTTATATCTAGGATATATATACTAAACGTTGGAAAGTTAAAATGATACTTTCAAAACTATACTTTTGAACTTGGAAAATGTATTATTTTTATATGGAGTCAAAACCTGTGGACTCACCAACTTTATGTTGACGTATTTTTAAATGCATGTGTTTTCAGGAAGTTGATAACTATGATACGAGAAATGACGTTACACTGCCCGGTGTTTCCGCCGACGGCCGGGGTGTGACAGTAATCCATAATTTGAGGACAAGTTATGGAATCCTTACAATGTCATTGAGATCAAGAATTATAATAATAAACAATTTGCACATAATTCCTAAGATCTACCAAAACTCATAAGCATGAACATTCATAATCAACATTTTTCAAGAATTACATAAACATATATAAAACCTGAAACTTTGATTATAGCATTGAAATTGGTTTAGCATAATCATTACCACTAAAAAAATAGTTTTTATAAGTCCAAAACAGTCAAAGGTAATGATTCTAGACCAATTCCAGCACCAAAACTCGAAGATATGCTGTTTGGGGGTCCAACTCGTCGAGTGCATGAACCAACTTGGCGAGTTGGATGCATTTTGCCTTGGACTCGTCGAGTCCCTTGATGGACTCGTTGAGTCCCCTGTCCAGACAGCACAAAACTTCGATTTTTAAGCAGTTTGCATCCAGTATAAGTGAAAACAAGTCTTGGCTCTGATACCACTGTTGGGTTTTGAGCATTCTAACACTCCTATGGTGTACATGCAACCCTAAATACCTTGGATCTATGTTTTCTCTATTATACATGCAAATATCAATTTCCAAGGTATTGTTCTAACTAGCATAATATAAAGTACACATAATATAAATCCTAGTAGAATTACATACCTCTTGTTTGGAGCTTGATTCCATGGAGCTCAAGAGCCTAGTGCCCCAAGTGTGACACCTCAAATGGTTCACACAACATTATACACACTTGGAATAACTTGAGAGAAAGTACACATTTCATGAAATCAGTTTTCCCTCTCTTGTTTCTCTAGCGGCCGATTTCTTCAATAATAAGATCATTATATAGTTAGTCACAATTAGGGTAAACCCTAATTGTCATGGCTTTCCATTTCCTTGGATCCATGGGTTCAAATACACCATGGAGCATCCATGGAGCATCCTATGGGTTTTAGCCCAACTTGATAATCCATGGAGCATTAGCCCACTATATAAGTATGGATGATTTACACAGTCAACCCATATATTTAATTAGTCTTCTTTTGATCACTTAATTAATTCTAGATTAATTCTTGATCAATACTAATTAAATAATCTTATTAATATATTAGAACTTATAATATATTAATAAACCTTAAGTGTTATTTCTCTCATTTTAGTCTATCCAAATGCATGATGCCATGCAACCCAAATGGACAATGCCGGGTCGGGTCAAGAATATACCAATTATAGTTATGGACTTAGACACTAATCCAACACATAAATGTATGCTCAAAAATCTTTTAGATGAAAATGATAGGTTAAAAATTAAGTCCGAAACCATTCAATCATTTGACTCGTCTAACGCCAAATTAATTTCAGAACATAAAATGAATATAGAAAACACGTCTGAATTTGATGAGGAATGTGAGATGAGCGAAATCTCGGTAGAAGATGTGGTTGATTGCTTTGAATTCACGAAGAGCGAAACCGAAAGTGAGAAACCCCTCATATCTGAGACCTCGGTTGAATACACTCGCCTGTCAAAGGACAAGCCATAGAAACTCAAAGAGAAGGCAATGGTTTATCAAAAGGTTCAAACAGTGCCGAATCAGGTATATGTTGTTACAGGAGTCACTACAAAACAAACAGCAGAATTGAAAATCTTGGTCGACAAAGACAATGCTGAAGGGTGCAACGATTACTTCTGGTCAGCCCCTATTGATAACGCAGACGAAACCATCGGCTTATCAGAGCAAACCTCATGGAGGGTAAAAGGAAGATATGTTGCTAAACCCATCAAAAGAGATCCCTGAAGAACCAAAGAGAACACCGAATGTTCCTTCTAAGACAACCGAAAATCAAAAGGAAAAGCCAAAATCTAGCTTCAATATTCACAAATCTCAGAAGGAGTTAGCTGAACAGAAATGCCAAAGAAATCAAAGATGTTTGAAAAATCTGAATGAGCGAAAACGTTATTGGCAATCTCAAAACCCCAACTACGTTCCTTCCAAGAAAGAGTCAATTGCCAAAGAAAAGGAAAAGCTAAAAGGAAAAGAAAGTTTTAGTCCAAGCTCCTACTATTCCAAGGCACAGAACCGAACGTCTACTTTCGGTTCCAAAACCAACGCTCAGAACCGAACATCAAGTTTCGGGCCCAACGACAAGGCTAACAACCGAAAGTCAAGTTTCGGTCCTTCCTACTCCCAAAGAAAACCGACATCAATGAAGGACATCAAAGGAAAGGGAAAGCTTGATTTAAATTCTGATTTCAATAATAAGAAAAAGTCAGCTAACCCTAGGATTCAAAAGAAAATTCCAAAACCATCTAACAACACACCATCCAATACACCAATATTTAAACAAGATAAAACCAAAATCAAGGTGTATACCATCAAAAGAAAAGATCAATCCACTCTAATAAAAAGAACTTATTTGGTTGATATTTCTACTGCATTTCCTTTTTCTGTAAAAGACTCACAAGGGCCCAAGAAACTTTGGGTTCCTAAATCTGCTTAAATTTGCAGGTTATTAGTGACGAGCAATTCGATGATGAATGGTACATAGACAGTGGATGCTCGTGTCACATGATAGGAAGGAAGGAAGAGCTGAGGGAGCTTCAGTCCCTAAAGGATGGTGGGTGTGTAAAGTATGGAAATAACTCTTATGGAACAATCAAAGGATATGGAATGATAACCAACAGAGACTTCTCGATTCGAAAAGTAGCTTATATGGAAGGATTGCAGCACAACCTCATTAGTGTGTCTCAATTAGTTGTGGGAACTGGTTTGAAGGTTTCATTTGATGATGAGGGATCTGAAATAATTGAGAAGAAATCTAAAAGAGTTCTGTTGAAGTCTGAACGCAAGGGAGAGATGCATCCTTTATATCTCAATCCAATTCGAGGAAAACCAGCAATATGCCTGCTGTCAAAGGCGAACACTGATGAAAGTTGGTTGTGGCATCGACGCCTATCGCACCTGAACTTCAAAGACATTAATAAGTTGGTGCTTGGTGATCATGTTCGAGGTCTTCCTCTTCTCAAGTTTGATAAGGAACATCTGTGTGCAACATGCGAGACGGGAAAACAAAGCAGAAAGATCCATCCTACACGTATCAATACAAAGATTGTTGAAGCTCTTGAACTTCTGCATATTGACTTACGTGGACCTTCGGCAATCGAAAGCTTCGGTGGTAGTAAGTTCATTCTTGTCATAGTAGATGATTTTTCTCGCTTCACCTGGGTTTTCTTTCTTAAACAGAAATCAGACGCGACTCCCAAGCTGAAGACGTTCATCAAGCAAGTGGAAGTGCAGCTGCGAAAGCTGGTGAGGAACATCAGAAGCGACAATGGGCTTCAATTCAAGAATAAAGATTTTGTGGATTTTCTGGCTGACAAGGGAATATCTCACAACTTTTCGGCCACCTATACACCACAGCAGAACAGAATTGTTGAAAGGCGAAACCGTTCTTTATGTGAGGCAGCCCGAACTATGCTAAGCTTCGCTTCTCTTCCACTATACTTCTGGGCTGATGCAGTTGCAACCGCGTGCTATACTCAGAACCGATCATTACTTAACAAACGATTCTCCATCACTCCATATGAGATTCTGAACAATCGGAAGACCAACGTTAAATGTTTCCACGTGTTCGGTTCAAGGTGCTTCATTTTCAACTCGAAAAATAACCGAAACAAGTTTGACGTCAAAGCCGATGAAGGAATTTTTCTTGGTTACTCACTAACTTCAAAGGCATACATAGTTTTGAACAAACGCTCGATACGTATTGAAGAAACATATCATGTAACCTTTGATGATAACTACATGAAGAAAGTTCAAAGAAGCGAAAGTGCCTTGGGGGAAATATTTCCTTAATCAGGACAAGTCTCGGTTCCAATTTCAAATTTGTTTGAAGAGTACATAAGGCTATTTGACGAAGCAGAGAAGGCTGCACACTCATAGGCGAAAGCAGCAGACAACAAAATCGACAATCTAAAAAAGATAATTGATGAATCTGCCAAAGAAATGGAAAATAAACCTCCTAAACCAACTAATGGTCAACCCTCAACTGACCCTCCAAACAACGGCTCAACGTTCAAGGCAGAGGGTTCGTCTGCACCTAAACCTATCGTTCTGTCTCTCGAAAAGGAGAATCCAACTTCATCCCCAACCAATGATAGTCAAATCGAGGGGGAGGATCCTACTCCAACACAGGAGGCGAATTCTGAACATGACAAGGGATACGCTTCGCCATTTGAGGGGGAGAATGAGAATACAAATGATGAAGGTGAACAATCAGAACTTGAAGAAGAGGTAACTGCAAAGTTGGATCTGGCCTGTGACCCAAATTACCCATCTCTAACGAAATAGACCAAGGATCATCCCAAAGCATAAATAATTGGTGAATCATCTGAGCGAGTTCTCACACGTTCTCAGTTGAAAGCGAAACAAACTGCATTATTCTCTAATGTTGAATTCTGTATGTTTAATTCGTTTGTCTCCAAAGTCGAACCGAAGACAGTTAATGCTGCACCTGATCATTCTGATTGGGTACAAGCAATGCAAGATGAACTCCATGAGTTCGAATGAAATCGAGTTTGGAGACTGATTCCCACTCCAAAGGATGCTTCAGTGGTCGGCTTAAAATAGGTCTTCAGGAATAAACTGGATAAAGAGGGAAATGTTATACGAAATAAGGCTCGGTTGCTGGTGAAGGGATATTGCCAAGAAGAAGGAATAGATTATGAGGAGACCTTTGCTCCTGTAGCAAGGTTGGAATCAGTTAGAATCTTTCTGGCATATGCTGCTCATAAAGACTTCGAAGTTTTCCAAATGGATGTAATATGCGCTTTCTTAAATGGAGAACTCGAAGAATGTATGTTGAGCAACCACCTGGGTTCGTGAACGATAAATATCCTAATCACTTCTATGTGTTAGATAAAGTTGTATATGGTCTAAAGCAAGCACCGAGGGCCTAGTATGAAACTTTAACTCGCTTTCTGAAAATGTCGAAATTTAAGCAAGGTTCGGTTGACCCAACCTTCTTCCGAAAGAAAGAAGGCGAACACCTAATGATAGTTCAGATTTATGTCGATGACGTCATCTTCTGCTCCACGAATCCTAGCTTAACGGCTGAATTCAGGAAGTTGATTGAGACTAAATTTGAAATGAGCGCAATGGGTCCGATTAATTTTTTCCTTGGTTTGAATATTAGACAGGGACCAAAAGGTATCTTTATCAACCAGGAGGCCTACAAAAAGAACTTGCTGGCAAAGTTCGGTATGACGGGAGATTCGAAAGTGAATGTTCCTATGGCATTTGGCACTAAGTTAACACCATCTCTGGAAAAACTTGTTGTTGACATAACACTATATCGTCAAATGATAGGGTCCCTTATTTATCTAACAGCTAGTAGACCGGACATTATGTTTTCTGTTTGTTATTGTGCCAGGTTTCAAGCAAATCCAAGAGAACCTCACATGGTGGCAATGAAAAACATTTTCCGTTATCTGAAGCGAACCTCGTCTCTCGGTCTCTGGTACCCTGCTAGATCTGAATTCTTTATTCAATCCTTTTCTGACGCCGATCTTGGAGGATGTGGTCTGGATCGAAAGAGCACAACTGGTGGATGCCAATTCCTTGACGGTAAACTTGTTAGCTGGCAGTCCAAGAAGCAAACTTGTGTGTCTCTTTCAACAGCCGAAGCTGAGTACATAGCTGCAGCATCCTGTACCTCTCAAGTGATATGGATACAAAACCAACTAAGAGACTACGGACTAAGTATGAAGAAAATACCTCTCTATTGTGACTCAGAAAGTGCGATAAGAATATGTCACAATCCAGTGCAACACTCAAAGACAAAGCATATTACACTGAGATATCATTTCAACAAGGACCATGTAGAAGATGGGAACGTGGAAGTACATTTCGTTCGGTCCTCTGATCAATTGGCTGATATATTCGCTAAAGCCTTACCAGAAGCAAGCTTCAATAATATTTTAGAAGGTTTGGGAATGATGGAAGCAGAGTCGGTACCGAACTCTCAAATCTCTCTAAATTAGACAAGCGAAACAGAGCGAACGCTCGGTCTATTTCGGTTCTATCTGGAACCGAAATGAACCGAACGCTCGGCCTATTTCGGCTCCATAATTTTCGGGAACCGAAATGAACCGAACGCTCAGTCTATTTCGGCTCTGGACTTTTAGGGAACCGAAATTAACCGATTGCTCGGCTTATTTTGCTTCATTCTTTTAAGGTTTGGTTTCGGCTGTACATTTTGTTTATTTTTTAAGAATGTTTTGTGCTACTTTCTTTTTGTTTATTTTTCTTTTTTTATTATTTTTCAGAAAATTTCAAAAATCCAAAAATATTTTTTCTTTTATTTTTCTGTTCTTATTATTTTTTAGAAAACTTCAAAAATCCAAAAATATTTGTTTTCTTTCTTTCATTTATTTTTCTGTTGTTATCAATTTTCAGAAAATTTTAAAACTCCAAAAATATTTTCCTAAAAGTTTTTTTTTTTTTTTGTGTTTTGTTTGTGTGGTTTGTTTGTTTGCGTGTTCTTTTTACTAGGTCTCAAGTACTTCATTGCAACATCTTTTGGAGCTATGGCAGTTATGATTCTTTTCCTAAGAATTAGTTAAGTGTCCCTAGAAGCATGCTGCTGCATGTCGACCGAAGCGTCTAAAACTAAGAGCAAGGCCTTAATGATACGATCTATACCTATTGTTTCTTCCCAATCAGGCTGTTAAATATACTCAAGTCAAGAGCTACCTTACTCTTCTCACAAGAGTTAAGAGTTTTCTGCTTTGTCACGTTAATATAGTAGAGGTACTTTCGGTTCTTTAACCACCTTCCTAATATTCTCCATCAACTTTCGGTTCACCACTGTAACCCTTGCGACTCTCAGCTTTTACCACTGAGGTTTATGGTTGCATAAAATCTGTGTTTATGATCTTAGATACGTATTGTTGAATCATGAAAAGTGACCCTCTTGAACTTCAGCTACCACATCCTACAAGCACCCGTAGTCAAGCTCCTTCATCAGCAGCCCCATCCGGAGTCACTATCTACCGCAGTCTCTTTACTAGATTACTTTACTTGTCTTCTATTGTAATACTCTCTATTGTCCAGTATGCCTTGCATGGCTAGTCTTAGAGATGTAGTCTAGTGTACTTCCTGAGTCTCTATAAATAGAGCTCATTCGTTCTTACTTAATAACAACTCTAAAGATATCTTTTCTATCTCTCCATCTTACTACGCATCCCTTCTTACTCTCAAATCTTACTAGATTATAACTTATTATAACCTCTCTTCGGAGCAAGTCTTCTGTGACTTAATCACTAAGTTTGATCTTCCTTATTAACTTGGTTTGAATGCATTCCTTGTTATGAATCAACTTATGTGTATTCTTGATATAACAATTCTTGTCATTTCTATTTCTTTACTTTTCCGCAACTAACTCTCTAACTATCTAACTCTAACTTATTAATATTATTGTTGAGCTTTTAGATCCTTTGAGATTAACTATTCTGCAATCCACTTGTTCTAACGTTTGTTCAAGTGTGTCTCTAAGTTTCTCTCTCAACAATTGGTATCAGAGACATAGTGGTTGCTTTTTGAAAAACGGAACACTGATTTTCAAAAGGCCTTCTATACCACTAAAGCTCATTTCTTAAACAAAAAAAAAACTTCAAAAAATGGCACAATCGTTATCTCTGAATGTTTCCAACAGTGTTGGTGGTTCTAACAGAGCTCCAATACTGGTAGCAAATGAATATCATCACTGGTCACAAAGAATGGAAAGATACTTAAGGAGACTTGGTAGAGATGTATGGTGATCCGTAGAAGAAGGACCACATGTCCCAGTTCTTACACCAGTCCAAACTGACGGCGCTATAGCCAGACTAGGAGGAGGTCAACCAGTTATGAGCCGTCCCACCAAGGATGACATCGATAAAATTGAAAATGATGTTGTTGCTTTTTATGAAATTTCTTGTGGAGTTGCTCCTGACAACTTCGATATTATCATAAATTGCAAATCAGCAAAAGAGATCTGGGAAGTTCTCAAGAATTTGTACGAAGGCTCAGAACAAGCACAAGACAAGAAGCTTACAACCGCACTCAATGAGTTCAACAACTTCAAAGCTCATGCCGGCGAAAGTTTGGAAGACTCCTTCAAAAGGTTCAACCTGATAGTCACCAAGTTATCCAATGCGGGCACCATCCGCAGTACTCATGAAACAAATCTTCAGTTCCTTAATGGCTTGGGAAGACATTGGACTACGACCAAACTGATAGTCCAAGGCGATAGAAAGATTCATTCTTTGTCTCTCTACAAGCTCTATGGAGAATTGCAAGCACAAGAATCCACCGTACTCAAAGACTGTGCTGACTTCGGAGGACCACTTGCTCTCATAGCACAAGCCCCACTCAATCAATCCTACTCTCCCTCGTATGACACTCCACCGGAGTCATACAAAGCTGATTCATAGTATGATGATGAAGAAGAATTTCAGAAGGCTATTGCTCTGGTTAGCCAACAGTTCAACCGTCTACCACCTCCTTCCTTCCGCAAGAATCAGCAGTTCAACAAACCTCCATTCAACCGAAATTTCAACCCTCAGAATAATCATTCTCGTTATCCCGGAAGTTCTCATGCACCACCGTAATCCCAAAATACTCTACCAAAGGAGGCACCGCAGTCTACTCAAACCACTGACTCTGATACCCCCTCAGATGACAAAACGGATGTTGTGATTTGTCACAAATGCAACAAAGATTATCATTTTGCAAGAGATTGTAAGGCCAATGTAGTAAGAGACAAAGCATTCTATCTTACAATGGCTCAAGAGTTGGAAGATAAGGAAAAGGCAAGGGCATACGTAGCCCATGTCCAAAGAGACCATCAAGTTTGGTCATCCGGAGATGAAGATGATGCCATCAGCAATGTCAAAGGAAAAGGGAAAATCTGCATGCTGGCAACCACGGATGATGATGAGTCTACAAAGCTGGGAAAGAACTACTGCTACATGGCAAAGGATGGAACTCTAAGCATCGTTGAACATGTAAAAATCATGATTCAAACACTAAACTATAGCATGCATGACTGTCAACCTTTCATAGATAATCTTAATGACACATGTGCTGCCGTCCTTACAGACTATAACAAAGCCTTAGATGAGAAGAACATTGCGTCCCAAGAGATGTTCCATGTGAGAGGACGACTGGATAACAAAAGACTCATAATGGCTAGGTTAGAGAAGGACTTAGACTTAGAAAAAGATGCTAGAATGTTGAGTGAAACCCAATTAGAAATAGCTTTGAACCAGAGAGATTTAGCTCAGAGTGAAATTGTACGCTTAAATCTTTTAATCGAAAAATTGTTCAATGAAAGTGAAGCTATTGAAAATTTGGTAAATAATGGAACCGTGGACAATACATACAATTGGGGTTGGTCAAATGGATATCCTACCGTAATGGATTCCTCACCCCTGTTTAACAAAGACAGACTGTATGTCCCTCCAGACTGAGAATTTCATTTCCCAGTCAATGACAAGACTTTTCCCGAAGACATCAGAACACACTTCGGTAGACTTCATAATCTAAGAAATAATTGTGTCATTGAGGAAATCGTGCCTGAAGTTTCGGGTCACACAGGTGATCAAACTCCTATCTGTGGCACCATTTACCCAAGTTCTCAAACTTCATCCGAAGTCGATGAAGAAATAGTTGTTGAGGGACCGAAAGTGTTGCAAAACATTCCATCTCTGCCCTCAGACCGCAGTGTCTCTCACTGTAGTCAAAAGTCCCACAAAAGTCCCACTGCAATCCCAACTAAGACTTACTCTGCGGTAGTCAAGTCATCCCTACCGCAGTCCTCGAAGAAAAGTTATGCAACTCTTCAACCAATTCCTCACGAATTACCCATAGAAAACTTTGAAGTGGGACAATGCTCTCAAATCCCTGAATCTTTAACTTCTGATGACTCAAGCCCTCGTTTTCACAAATTTTCAAACGGTTCCAGGAAGCCGCAGTTGAACAACAAAGACTGCGGTTCACCAAAATCCTTAGCTAAAAAGGCTTTCAAAGAGGAAATTCGATCCCGTGGCACAAATAGACAAACTTTTTCGAAAAACAAGAAGCATGTCAGATTTCCAAAGTCAAAAAGTCCAGAAAAATTTGTTTTCTCACACTACTTTTCAAAAAACTCTCCTATCAAGAAAACATACAAAAAGGAATGTCAAGTTTCATCAGTCATTCCTAATTCATCTGACAAAACCCAAAAAAGTGTAAAGTCTTTTCGAAACAATGGTTTTCAAGTCTATTCCTCAGATGATCCAAAATGGAAGGGTATCTTACCCACTCCAACACTTTCAAAGTCATGTCAAACTTTCAAAAAGTGGAAGGGTATTCTACCAAATCCACCAAAAAGAACTCAAACACCCACACGTGCTAAACCTTTTCAAAAACAAACTTTTTCAAAACCCAACAACACTCATGTCAAGGATTACCAACCTCGGACCGGTAACAAGTCCATTTCATCCTATAGACCGCTGAACAAGCAGAGTGTCAGATCAAAAGACAAAATCTCTTTTTGTAAATGTCAGTGTAGTTGTCAAAAGGATTCATCCTATGTCAAATCTAGTCGGAGTCAAAAACCTCATATTTTTTTCAAAAACTCACAACACTCCAAAACTGCACAAACACCCACGACTAGGATTAAAAGTTGACAAGAGACCCGTCCCTGCAACCTCGGTCCACGCATCATTCAGTAATTCACCAATTGCCCCAGGCTCCAAACTAGTTTGGATGCCTAAACTAACCGTGTAATTCTTAGGCTTTGTGTAAGGAGGAACAAGAAGATGAATGGTTAATTGACGGTGCCTGCTCCTTGCACATGACCGGAAGGTTAGAATACCTTTGGGATTTGTGACAACCCGAAATTTCCATTCGTACAAACTCTACTGTCAAGCACTTCAAATAAAAGTCAAATACTTTTCTGCTAAATTTTAGCCGGTTTAAAGTCTGTTTGAGTATTTTAAAGCTTAGTGCTTCAGGAGATAACTGGAGAGAGGATACCCTAGGGTTTATTGAGCATCAAGAAAGTCCCAAAACTCCAAGAGTTTGGAGTTTACGGCCCAAACATGGTGTTTACGGCCGTAAACATCAAGGAGTATAACTATGACACTTAGTCATTTTTATCACTTTTTCCACCTTCAAGCTCAAGAACACTCCCTTTTCTCTCTCAAGTAGCATCCGACTTTTCTACAAGATCTTCCAAAATGTAAGTGTTTCTTCCCTAGATTCGTTGATATAACACTTAATCTAGTGTTTATACACGATTTCATCTATGAAATCTTGTCTTTTTCATAGATCTTCAAGTGTTCTTCAAAACACCAAGAACACCAAGAACACACACTAGTGTTCTTGGACTCTAAACACTCTTTCAAGCTTCATATAAGTAAGTATACTCCTCCTATCTAGTTGTTTGCTTAGTATACTTGTTAAATCATGGAGGAACACCAAGAAACCCCCAAGAACACATGGGTTTATGGTCAAGGGATCTCCTTGAACCGTAAACACCATCAAGTGGTGTTTTTATGCCACTAACACCTTCTAGGGCTTGGATATTGGACTAGAACCTTGCATGCATGAGCTAGAAACCCCAAATCACGAAATGGTTGGAGTGACCATGAGTTTACGGCCGTAAACTCATGGGTTTACGACTGTAAACTCAAGGGTTTACGACCGTAAACTCCCAAGAGTGGTCCAAGGACCGTAAACTCCAAAGATGAGCCATTTCGAGCCCTTGTCCCTTCCTAAGCCTTTGATACAAACCTAGAACACTTCCTTTAAGGGTATAAGGCCTTAAAACTCACAAATGTACCAATTACCATGAGTTTACGGCCGTAAACTCATGGGGGAATTGACCAAAAACTGTAAACTCATGTATTGGTGCCAAATGAGAAGTAAACTCCAATGTGAGGCCATACTCTCCTTAGATGCAACCGTTTAGCACTCCTAGCACTTGAAACAAAGTGTTTCCATGTATTAGAGTGTCTATACTTGATTAATTAGTTATTAAATGACTAATTAGATACATTTATGTATCACTACATGTTACATAGGATCTCTGTGTGTGTTCAAGTCCTCACTTGACACCTAGCATCCTACCAGGCACTTCCATCCAAACCACTCACTGCAGGTGAGTTCATAACCCTTAATTAACCTTTAAAATGTTTTTAAATGCTTTTATGGAGGGGGGATACAAGTTGAATCATGATGGTTATCATATCAATCACATGTGATTGATAACTATCAAACTATGGAATTACTACACTTTTAGCTGTTTTATCAAGCAAACTACTTCAAAATGATTTCTCGAATACTTTTACACGTTGAACTCTTTATCAAACTTGATTTCTAAAACTAACTTTTCCTTTCAAACCCTGTTATATCTATGTTTCAAACAAAGGTTTTCATGTACTTTAAACTATGTTCTAAATAAGGGATTTCTTATACTTTAAACTGTTTATATCAAACAACTGCTTTTAAATCGTTTTATAAATTGACATCAAGTCATCATTTCTCATTATTAAACTTTTCAAATGTTTTACAAAACTTCTTTTAAACTTTTATATTATCAATTGCATGCCTCTATATGTATAGTTATATAAGTAATGTTTAAAGGACTTAGGACTGCTAACCTGCCTTACTTCCTGTTCCTTGTTTGGTTGTGGACTTAGGGTATCCCGTTATTTGTCCGAAGGTCGTTTAAATATTAGTTATATATTATGTATACATATATAGACATAAAAGTTATATATCAGTCAGTTCAGTACCTTTGGGTAGCAAAGGCATCCTTCCACTTGGTCATATACATATTACTAGTAACTAGTATGGGTATAGTTAGGAGATACTATTTACTATTGCTAGTACAAGGAATCACACAAGAGTCAGTTCATTTATGAGTCTATACAAATATTTTAATACCATAAAAAGAATGTGATATACTATTTCTCGATACGACACTTCATAGTGGTATCACCGTGTAACCAGAGTCTCCTGGAGGGACACTCCCACATCCCGGCTGCTAGCTACAGTCCGTGCCGATAAGGCCCAGGGGTGACAAAATGTCACATTATCATATATGACCTAGAGGGTCATCAATTATTCAGCGTCGATCAGCATGGTTACATACGAGTTCACATTCAAACCTTTATTTATCCAATTAAGAATTAAAGGCCATTTTAGACTTTTCGAGGCGTATTGTTCATTCGATACCACTTGGAGTCTACCCTCCATTCATTTAGGCTTTTCGAGGCGTATTGTTCATTCGATACCACCTGGAGTCTACCCTTCATTCCTTTAGGCTTTTCGAGGCGTATTGTTCATTCGATACCACCTGGAGTCTACCCTTCATTCATTTAGGCTTTTCGAGGCGTATTGTTCATTCGATACCACCTGGAGTCTACACTTCATTCATTTAGGCTTTTCGAGGCGTATTGTTCATTCGATACCACCTGGAGTCTATGTTTTATTCACTTTTTAGTCAGCAGTGTCACTGCTGAGGAAAAATATTATTTTCCCTATTACAGTTATTTTGTGATTTAATCACATACACGTTTATGTATATCTATATCTAGATAATAATAGTTATATTAGGGGCAAAAACCTTCATTTTTACAGAAATACAAATCTTCAAAACAGTCAGGTCTTGGTAGAAGGCTACTTCTATACTAGTAGGAAATATGGGATTTTCTAGGGTTTTTCATACTCATACCAAGTTTTCATAAAATAATTACAAATCTTTTCTTTACAGTTTTACAAAGCAATGACATTAAAATACTTATGTTCTCACCAGCTTTAAAGATGATACTCGCTTTAAAAATAACTTGTATTCTCAGGTCACCAGTAGACAGGTACGATGACCAGGTTTTGAGAAGACGGAGCGGTCAAGACTCGTATTTTATTTTGATTTCTTACTATTATGTCGTATACTATGAAAGAACACACATGTATTAAAATTCTACTATTAATGCAATGGATGTTGTTGTTGCTTGTTTACTAATTTACACTGTTGTGATACTATACATGACGTCCTCCACCGCAGAACGTTTCCGCCGTTCTTGGTTTGGGGTGTGACGGATTGGTATCAGAGCACTGCTTATAGTGAATCAAGTATATCAACCCATAAAAGATATACGAACTATAAACACATCGAGATTAAAACACTTTGACCAAGAATATATACTTTTAAATAATAAAATATTTATCTAAGTATACATACCTGCATTCATACTAAAATCAGTGTCACTAGGACATAGCAAATGTATTACAATTGTTGGGCAGCACAAGTAGACTTAGAGACATATAGTCAAATCTGGGAAGATATAGCCTGATCAACTATATTATCCGAGGATTAACTAGCATGTGCCTAAGTGTGGTTGTGAGGTTGCAACAAGTGTAAAAACTTACCAACAATACCACAATGAAAACCTTAGAACAAAACATAAACCTAAAATACTATAGGGGTATTTTGTGTTACTATAAATTACTTATGTGCTTATTTCTTATATCCCTTTTCTCGCATAGATAATATGGCCGGATTCCATCCCCACAGCCATTTGTACTTCCCTAACCAAGGTAATGAACGAGGGTTTGAAGCAGAGCCAGAAAATGATCACCCAATCCCTGTGGATGATCACCAGGCTGAAGGCTTTGCAGATGGTTCTGACTCCGAGCATGAAGTTGAGAACCTACCCCCGATGGCTCCCAACCCAAATCCTAACCCTCGTCCGGCTTTTCAAGGCCCGACTCCCCATTAGGTAGAATGTTTGGAAACATGGAGCGAAGAGCAAGATCAACTCATGCCATTCAATAGAGACCAAAGCTTTTATGACCTGAGCGAGGGAGGCTCAACAGACAGAGTCTTGCCAATTCTGATCCGCAGAGTGGGCCGAAACGAGATCCAGGGTAGGACAGCTCTCCATCGAGTCACGGAAGTTGACGCCAATGCGAGAATGCATATCCTCTGCACAATTCGTCTGGAAGATGTTCATGAGAGATCTAGGGGAGACCATGAGACCCTACTTCAAGAGTTAGCTGAAACTCGAGCTGAAGTCATAGAGCTCCGAGTACGCCAAATGGTGTACGAAAGACATCTGCTAGATATGGAACGTCAGCTGGCTGAACTAAGGGTGCACCAGAGGGATGACCGTCACCATTAAGAGATGTTTTACCTTTCCTTCCTTGTTATAAGGAATCGTTTTCCTGTCTATGCCCTATGTAGCGCTTTTCTATGTAACTAACTCTGTACTGTAAGTACTTTCTAGTTAGGCCTTTAGGCTTTCAAAACTTCTCTTCTCCAGATATGATGTAAGACCTACTACAAGGTCAATTTTCCCAAACTTATTACATCATAAATATCAACGATATGAACAGTCGGCTAATTTCTGTGTCAACCCTTGTTCAAATACTTTCACCCTACTATCGGTAGAATTCTATCTGAAACTCACTCTAGTCAAGTTATTGAGTTATGGTAAATATAGCTCAGAGATCACTTCCAATTCTTGTCGAAGGTTGGATAACAATCGTCTTATAACCATTCTATGAACTTACTTCTACTCTTTACTAGGACTGCATCATAGGGATGTAGGTCAACCCTCGAGAACTTACTCCTACTCTTTACATGAATGGTCGAAATACGTCTTGACTCAATCATGATCACTCACGAACTCATTTTCTTTGTATAACAGAATCATGTCGTCATCCGGAAATAACCAGCCGAGCAACGAAACCCCTATCCTTCATATCGACGCCGCTACATTCCAAGTCGCGGTAACAGCCGCAGTGGCAGCTGTCCTTGCAAACCTCAGCGCTAACAGCACAAGCAAGGCTGGCAAGGGAGTTGACAATTCCAATCGTTGTATCGATCTGGGAAACCAACAAATGAAAACAGTCACAGGCTTGCAAAGCCGTAAAACTGAGAATAGGAAACGAAAGTGCCAAGCCCAAAAGGAGCGCAAGTAATCCCAAAGACTTGCCGCATGACAGCAACAAGTGGCGACCCCTGCCAACCCAGCACCGAATAGGCCCTATAAGGGAACACTCCCTAAGTGTGAAAGGTGTACCTTTCACATCAAGGAGTTTGTCGGGAGTTGCAATGCCTCGATTGCAACCAAAAGGGGCACACCACTAGTGCCTGCAGAGCACCGACACGAACCACCTCCCAAGCCACTAATATCGGAATCAGCCCAGCTTGCTATGGTTGTGGTGAAACCGGACACTACAAGAGGAATTGTCCAAAAGGGAAGAACAACGCAAGCACTCGTGTCCACATAACTCCGATCCGACGCTTCACCTCCACCACTAATGCTGGTACAAGCCAGATATGTCATTTATGTGGTGAGATTGGGCATCTCCAGAAGGGTTGTCTAATAACGAAGAACTCTGGTGCGGACGGGAAGATACTAAGAATCACAACCGCAGGAGAGACTACTCCGGACCCACGTTAAAGTACTAGGGCGTCTCGTTCCAATAGACTTATTAACTGTTAAACACTAGTGCTACTCGAGTCTTGTCTTTTGCGAGATCGCGTCAGTTAAGGAACTCTGGTGCTGCGTATACTTGTTTTTGTAGTATACCTTATTCGCTGCAGTAGTCTTGTAGTAAACTTAAGTACTGAAGCTCTGTTAAAAGTTGCACCGTTGTGTTTAGTTTGTAATACCTTTTTGAAGTAAGTGTAATGCCTCTTATTCCAAGTAGTCCGACATTTCATATAACTTGAGTAAATTCTACCCTCACAATACCAGTCTCACGCGTAAATTCTTTTCTCTGAAATCGTCTTTCAAGCGAAGCCGTCGTTTCAGAACTCCGAGGTACTCATGCGAAGAGTACCTTATGTTTCGTATCCTTCCCGAAGACACCTCAGAAAACCTCCTCGGGGTACCACTCGTACAGTACGTCAAGTTCAACCCGAAGACCCATACGGTTGATCTATCGCTGGAGAAGGTATACGCAAGGGTGGTATATAATCAAGGTTCTACAGGCTTAGAATTAATGATTCCTCTTTAACTTCTTTTCCTTGTTTGGATGTAAGCTTGAAGAAGAATCATTTATTCGACTGCCTTTTCAGTCTTAACTATATACGACTCGTATACACGAAGCTGTGATTGATGAACCAAATATGACTTCTGATATGAACTTTAGGACGGAGACTGCCCAAGATTACGAGTTACCGTACTGCCAAGCGGATAAACGTAGAATCCAAATCAAATGCCTTCTCACCGATCAAGACAATAGATCCAGGTAGAACAGAACACTCCCTGGATTTACCTTCGCAACTTCAAATCGAAATTAGGATCGACTTAGTTCCAGGGGCTACCCCAGTAGCCAAACCGCCCTATCATCTTGCACCAGCATTGATGCAAGAACTATCCGATCAACTTAACGAACCGCTCAGTAAGGGCTTTATAAGACCAAGCTTCTCACCCAGAGGAACTTCGGCCTGGTTCGTCAAAAATAAAGAATGATCGCTTTGTATAGGCATCAATTACAGGAAGCCCAACAAGCTAACCATAAAAAATCAGTACCCTTTTTCCTATCTTAGACAGATTATTCGATCGACTGTAAAAAGGGCAACCTTCTTTTCAAAAGTCGATCCAAAATCCGGATATAACCGACTATGAGTACTAGGGGAGGATGTTCCGAAGACAGCCTTCCGAACTCGTTATGGGCGCTACAAATTCGTAGTGATGCCGTTCGGATTAACAAACGCACCGCAATATTCATAGATTTAATGGATAAGGTGTGTCGTCCTTACTATGATCACTTCGTCATCGTCTCCATCGATGACCTACTTATCTACTCTCGTAGTAAGGAGGAACCTAGTCAACATCATCAATAGACCTTGGAAACATTTCTATCAGAGGAGCTCTACGCTAAGTTCTCTAAATGCGAGTTTGGATACGAAGGGTCAAATTCCTGTATCACATCGATAGTGAGGAGGGAATTCAAGTAGACACTTCCAAATCTAGGGCTCAGTTGCATTTTGATGTAACGAGATAAGGTCATTACCTAAGCCTCCCATCAGTTAGAAACCCTCAAGGCTAGCCACGAAATACACGATCTAGAGTTAGAGGGCATCATTAGAGCAGACCGTTCAGATTAGTGGACGATTGAAAGCCTCTAGTGACCGACAGAAAAGTTACGCAAGACTTTTCAAGACTCTCGCAAGAATCGGCCCTGTAACCTACAAACTTAACTTACCCACGAAGTCAGTAACGTACATCCTACTTGCCACGTCTTGAACTTAGGCACATGCTAATCACTCCTCGGATAATGTAGTTGATCAGGATACATCTTCCGAAGGTTGACCATATGTCTCTAAGTCGATTTGTGCTCCCCAACAATCGTAATACTTTTGTTCTGTCCTAGTGACACTGATTTTAGTATGAATGCAGGTATGTATACTTAGTTAAATATTTTATTATTTAAAAGTATAAACTCCTTATCAGAGTATTTTAATCCCGCTGTGTTTGTAGTTCGTATATCTTTTATGGGTTGATATACTCGATTCACTATAAACAATGCTCTAATACCAATCTGTCACACCCCAAAACCGGAACGACGGAAACGTTCGGGGGTGGAGGACGTCATGTACAGTATCACAACAATGCAAAGTAGTAAACAAGCAACAACATCATCCATTGCATTAGTAGTATAATTTAATACAAGTGTGTTTTGTCAAGTTATATAGACACCAAAAATATACATCAAAATAAGAGATGAGTCTTGAACGAGCTCCATCTTCCCAAAACCTGGCACCGGTACTTGTCTACTGGTGACCTGAGAATACAAGTTATTTTGAAAGCTAGTATCAGCTTTATAGCTGGTGAGATCATAAGTATATTAGTGTCTATATTTGTATGAAAGTGTTTGTAAGTCTGTAATGTATAAGTTTGTAATTGTTTTAACTCTCCTAGAAAACCCTATGTTTCCTACTAAAACTAGCCTTCTACCAAGGCATCTAGTGTCTGTGTGTGTGTGTGTCTCTTGTAAGAGTATGTATTTTTCCCAAATCTGACTATCATTAACGAAAAATACAGTTTCTACATTATTGTTTATTGTGTGAATATCACAAAGTAAATGTAAAAGGGAAAATGAAATAGTACTGTAGTGTTGTATTAAGTAACTACTGATGTACTAACAACTTTAAACCAATTGTTATTTAAAGTACCATGTGATCAGCATGTATCCTGCTACCGACCCTAGAAAAACGACGATGTAAGACGTCGTAAGAAATGACGTTTGGCACCCGTAGACTTGCAAGTCCCACTGTAGCGAGCAGCAAGGTGTAGGATAGTCAATCCAGTATAGATCTATACACAAACTCATACGCTCCCCACTTAAGGAGATTCTGGATACAAAACGGGCCATAACAGGTAATGCCATGCCCCTGTTACGTGCCTCACATAACTGTAGTAATGTTCTTGTATATGTATGTGCTAGCTGTATTGTGTGTTCTCTCCCTGTCTAGCATGTATGTATGTTCTCTCTGTATGGTATTGTTTCATGTATGTACTGACTCTTTGTATGTTTCACTTTTCTAGTAATAGTATTAGTATCTCCCTAAACTTTACCGATTATAGTTTACTAGTAATGTTGTTTGAATGTATGAACATGTGTGTATACCTTTGCTACCCAAATGCATTTAACTGAATGAAAGAAGGAACCTTTATACCTATATACATATACATAATATATAACTAGGATTCAAACGACCTTCGGACAAATAACCTGAATACCCTAAGTCCACAATCAAACAAGGAACAGGAAGTAAGGTGAGCTATCAGTCTTAAGTCCTTTCAATCCTACTTATATAACTATATCTATATATATATATATACACATTTAACAGAATATAAGTTTAAAAGAGTTTAATAAAAGTATTTGATATGTAAAAGAGTTTGTGAAACAGTTTGAAGTAAAACAGTTTGATAACACAGTTTGAAAAGTAGGAAATCCACTTGTTTGGTAGTTATTAATCACATGTGATTGATATAATAACTATAATAGTTCAACTTGTATTCCCCCCCATAAAAGCATTTAAATCATTTAAAAAGTTAATTAAGGGGGTATGAACTCGTCTGTAGTGAGTAACTCGAATGAAAGATCGATATGGGATTGTTGGGTGTCAATTGGAGTCTTGAGCACAAACGAACCCTATTTAACATATAATTACACATATGTGAATACAATTAGTGCTTATAACAACTAATTATTGAATTGGAACCACCTTAGGGGCTAGTAAACACTTATTTTGAAGTGTAACAACCACATATGATTGTATATAAGGGGTGTATCGCTATACAAGGGAGTGTATGGTCAAAATGCACAACATTTGTGTGTGTGCGGCCAGGGTGTGCGGCCAGGGTGTGTGTGCGGCCGCACACTCCCTATGGAATATGCCAAAACGTATTTTAAGGCTTTAGGACTCATCCAGGAAGGTTTCTTACTTCATGCTTTAGCCTTATAAGAAGTTTATTGCCATTTTTGGACCTAAAAAGGGTGTGTGCGGCCACCATGATGTGTGCGGTCGCACACCCTTTATGAAGATGATAAAATCGTTTTTTTCTAGCATATCATCAAGTTTTCTTAGCATATAACAAGTTATGATAAGTGTATACACGTTATAGAGGCTTGAAAGGGTGATTAAGGTCCAAAACTAGTGTGTGTTCTTGGTATTCTTGGTGTTCTTGACTAAAAATGGATGTTTTCATGGATCAAACCAAAGGGTTTTGCTAGTTAAGGTCGTATATCAACAAATAAAAGGAAGGATTACTACCTTTTATGAAGATCAAGATGAAGATTTGAATGATACTTGAGAGGATTTCGAGTTCTAGCTTTGAAGAAGTGGAAAAGTGTTCAAAAATGACTAAGTCTTCTATATATAGGTGGGAGTGTGCGATTGGGATGGGTGTGTGGCCGCACACTCGGTTGTGCGGCCGCACACACCTTGTGTTGGTGTGTTTGGCTCAATTGCAAGGTGTTACCCTCAAAATACTCATCCCCCGACTCTTACCTTGATTATATTAGGTTTTAAACATTCTAATTGACTCTAAATAGTGCTAGAAGATAGCAAAAACAAGTCTGGCCTTCATTGATTTGAATAAGTGTATAAGATAAAAATTTCGGATTGTCACATCATCCCCCCGTTAGAGAGAATTTCGTCCCGAAATTAGATTTTAAGCAAATAAGTTATTACAAATAACTAAGTAAAAAGACGAGGATATTTCAGTTTCATCTGATCCTCTTGCTCCCAAGTGAATTCAGGTCCTCACTTGGTGTTCCAGCGAACCTTCACTATTGGGATACGGCTTTGTTTCGTTTGCTTGACCTCCTGGTCCATGATCTCTACAGCTTCTTCTACAAAGTTGAGGCTCTCGTTGATCTCGATCTCGTCGAGTGGGATTACAAGAGTCTCGTTGGACAGACACTTTTTCAAGTTCGATACGTGGAAGGTAGAATGTACGTTACTGAGTTCGCGTGGTATGTTAAGTTTGTAAGCTACAGGGCCGATTCTTGCGAGAATCTCGAAAGGCCCTATGTACCTTGGATTTAGCTTTCCACGCCTTCCGAAGCGTATCAAGCCCTTCCAGGGTGAGACCTTCAATAGAACACGGTCGCCCACCTGGAATTCCAACGGTTTCCTTCGTTTACCAGCATAGCTTTTCTGTCGGTCTCTAGAGGCTTTCAATCGTTCACGAATCTGAACGATCTTCTCTGTCGTTTCCCGAATGATCTCCGGACCTGTGAGAGTGCTTTCAGGAACTCGTTCTTTAGCTAACTGGGTATCTCCCACCTCAGTCCAGCATGGAGGGGATCTGCACTTTCGGCCATAGAGGGCCTCGAATGGAGCAGCCTTTATGCTCGTGTGATAACTGTTGTTGTAGGAAAATTCTACAAGGGGTAAATGAGTATCCCATGCTTTCCCAAAGTCGATCACATAGGCTCGCAACATATCTTCCAAGGTTTGGATAGTCCTCTCACTTTGTCCGTCGGTCTGTGGATGGTAGGCTGTACTCATGTCCAGCCTAGTTCCCAGGGAACTTTATAACGACTGCGAGAACCTCGAAGTGAATCTACTATCTCTGTCCGATATAATGGATATGGGAACACCGTGCAGTCGTACAATCTCCAGTATGTAAGTTCTTGTAAGCTTCTCCATCTTGTCTGTTTCTCTGATAGGTAGGAAGTGTGCGGACTTGGTCAATCTGTCGGCGATGACCCATATGGTATCAAGTCTACCCGTTGTCTTGGGCAACTTGGTTGTGAAGTCCATAGTGATCCACTCCCACTTCCATTACGGTATCTCAGGCTGTTGTAGAAGACCGGAGGGTTTCTGGTAATCGACCTTGACCTTTGCGCAAGTAAGGCATTTACTCACGAAGGTAGCAATCTCTGCTTTCAAGTTAGGCCACCAGTATAGCTTTTTAAGATCCATATACATCTTATCTGAACCTGGGTGGACGGAATAACGAGTGTTGTGGGCCTCGTTCATGACCAAGTCTCTGAAACCGCCGAGTTTCGGGGTCCAGATCCGATCCATGAGATAATAAGCTCGCCACATTTTCAGGTTTCAAAGCGTCGAGGTGAGCCTCCTTAATTTGTGTAGACAAGTGTGAATGGATAGTCATAGTCAATGATTTGACTCTACGACCAGAATATTCTTTCCGACTTAGGGCGTCAGCTACTACATTGGCTTTACCCGGATGATAACGAATTTCGCATTCGTAATCACTGAGTAGCTCGACCCACCTTCGTTGTCTCATGTTGAGCTCCTTCTGGTCAAATATGTGTTGTAGGGTTTTGTGGTCTGTAAAGATAGTGCTTTTTTTTCCATAGAGGTAGTGTCTCCAGATCTTCAGAGCAAACACAACAGCTCCTAGCTCAAGATCGTGTGTGGTGTAGTTGACCTCGTGTGTCTTCAGCTGTCTCGAGGCATAGGCGATGACCTTACCTCGCTGCATCAGAACACATCCGAGCCCTTGATTTGACGCATCACAATAAACAACGAAGTCTTCTATCCCTTCGGGAAGGGATAGTATTGGTGTGGTGCACAAGGCTCGCTTGAGCGTTTGGAACGCTCTCTCCTGCTTCTCTTCCCAGTTAGAGGCCACGCCCTTCTGGGTCAGTGTTGTAAGAGGTTTCGCAATGCGGGAGAAGTTTTGAATGAACCTGTGATAGTAGCCAGCGAGGCCTAGAAATTGACGAATTTCGGTAGGCGTCTTCGATGGATCTTTAATAGCTGGTACAACTCCAAGGTCTCCAATGAAGTTTTGAATGATCCCTTGGTTCCTTGGCTAAGGCAACTGCACTTTCACTATCACATAAAATTTCCATTGGATCTTTAATAGCTGGTACAACTCCAAGGTCTCCAATGAAGTTCTTCAGCCATATCGCCTCCTTTGCTGCCTCGCTAGCTGCTATATACTCTGATTTGCAAGTTGAATCAGCCACTGTCTCTTGCTTAGAACTCTACCAAGAAATTGCTCCTCCATTTAAGGTAAAGACCCAGCCTGACTGAGAGCGGAAATTATCCCTATCAGTCTGAAAGCTAGCATCACTATACCCTACAACTCTCAAGTCTTCACTCCCACCGAGGGTAAGGACCCAGTCCTTAGTCCTCCGTAGGTACTTGAGGATATTCTTTACCGCAGTCCAGTGTGCCTTGCCAGGGTTCCCCTGATACCTGCTAACCATGCTCAAAGCAAAGGCTACATCAGGTCGAGTACACGTCATAGCATACATGATCGATCCTACAGCCGAAGCATAAGGTATTCGACTCATTTCTGCTATCTCAGCCTCAATACCAGGGCTTTGTGTCTTACTCAATCTGGCGTTACTCTGGATGGGTAACTCTCCTTTCTTGGAGTCCTGCATGCCGAATCTCTTCAGCACCTTATCCAAGTACGTACTCTAACTAAGTCCAATTAGTCTTTTACTCCGGTCTCTCAAGATCCTTATCCCTAGAATATAGGCAGCTTCTCCTAGGTCCTTCATAGAGAAACACTTCCCAAGCCTGGACTTAACTTCCTGCAGAGTTGGGATGTCATTTCCTATGAGTAGTATGTCATCCACATACAATACCAAAAAACTAACTATACTCCCACTAGCCTTGACATATATACAAGATTCATCTTCACTCCTAGAAAAGCCAAATTCTTTGACTTTCTCATCAAAGCAAAGATTCCATCTGCGAGGTGCTTGCTTTAACCCATAAATGGATTTCTCAAGCTTACACACTCTATTAGGGTACTCTATATTGACAAAACCCTCTGGCTGACTCATGTAAACATCCTCAGCCAACTTTCCATTAAGGAAGGCGGTTTTGACATCCATTTGCCATATTTCATAGTCATGAAATGCGGCTATGGCTAACAGAACCCTAATAGACTTAATCTTGGCCACTAGAGAAAAGGTCTCATCATAATCAACTCCCGGAGTTTGTGAGAAACCCTTTGCAACCAATCCTGCCTTATAAGTGTGTACATTACCATCCATGTCGGTCTTCTTCTTGAAGATCCATTTGCACCCTACAGTCTTACAATCTGGTACATTCTCAACCAAGTTCCAAACTTGATTGTCATACATGGACTGTATCTCGCTGTCCATTGCCTCTTTCCACTTGGCTGACTCAGGGCCTGCCATGGCTTCCGCGTAACTGTTAGGTTCATCCAGACTTATCAGTGTCTCATCACTGATAAGTGTATCACCTTCCGCAGTAATATAGAATCGATAGTAATGCTCAGGTGCATTCCTAACCCTTGTGGAACGCCTTAGAGGTACAGACTTGTCAATTGGCTCAACAGGAGTTTCCTCCTCAAGTTGAGTGTTAGGGTTTGAAGTTCCTTCACCACTTGACTCTTGAATTTCTTCAAGGTCAACTTGCCTCCCACTGTCTCCTTGGATTATGAACTCTCTCTCTCGAAAGAACGCCCTCCTAGCTACAAAGACCACATTCTCACTAGGTCTGTAGAAGAGGTAACCAAAGGATTTCTGTGGGTAGCCGATGAAAATACACCTCTCACTTCGAGGTTCGAGCTTATCATGAGTCTCGCGTCTCACGAAAGCCTCACAACCCCAAATCTTAATGTGGTCTAGTTTGGGTACTTTACCAGTCCACATCTCATGAGGAGTTTTGGCAACTTTCTTTGTGGGAACTAGATTAAGGATATGTGCGGTAGTCTCTACGGCATACCCCCAAAATGAGATTGGTAGCGAAGCTCGACTCATCATGGAACGAACCATATCCAACAAGGTTCGATTACGCCTCTCAGCTACACCATTCAACTGCGGTGTCTTGGGGGGTGTCAATTGTGAGACAATCCCACATTCCCTAAGATAGTCGAGGAACTCTGAACTAAGATACTCACCACCTCGATCGGATCGAAGCATCTTAATGTTCCTGCCTAATTGATTCTCGACTTCCTGTTTAAACTCTTTAAACCTCTCAAAAGTCTCTGACTTATGCTTGATTAAGTGGACATATCCATATCTACTGTAATCATCAGTAAAAGTCAAATAATAACGATTAGCATCCCTTGTGGCATGTTTGAAGGGTCCACACACATCCGTGTGTATAAGATCCAACAAACCTTCACCCCTCTCACAAGAACCTGTGAAGGGTGACTTTGTCATTTTTCCAAGTAAGCATGATTCGCAACTATCATCTGACTTTAGGTCAAATGACTCCAAGACTCCATCCTTTTGGAGTTGGCCTATGCGTTTCTTGCTTATATGTCCAAGACGACAATGCCATAATGATGCTTTATCCAAGTTATTATTATTAACATAATCAATACACAATACATTATTTCCTAAGTTATCAACCACAGATACAGTTTCATACACGCCATCACAAGGTAATGCTTTAAAATAAAGAACATTATTAAAGAAAGCATTAATCGAACCAACTTCATTATCAAATGAAAAGGTGAAACCTTGTTTATACAATGCATGAAAGGAAATAATGTTTCTTGCCATTTCTGGCGAATAACAACACTTATTCAAATCTAAACTAAACCCACTACTTAGCGATAAAGTATAAACTCCAATCTTGGTGACAGGTAAAGCTTTCCTATTCCCCATGATTAAGTTTATTCTTCCATGATCCACATTCTCACTTCTTCTTAGTCCCTGCAAATCAGAACAGATATGAATACCACAACCGGTATCAAGGACCCAAGAGTTAGAATGGGGTGAGTTATTAGATAAGATAGTGTAAATACCTGCATGGTTGGGTTTAACTTTCCCATCCTTCACATCTTGCTGGTACTTTGGGCAGTTCCGCTTCCAATGTGACTTTTCATGGCAATAAAAGCATTCAGCCTCTTTTGGGTCAGAAGAAGGAGTGACGAAACCTTTCTTGGTTCCACTTGAAGAAGAGCCATCAAGGGTCCTAGCCTTGGTACCCTTCGAAGAGCTCTTCCTCTTCTTCCCTCGACTTTTCCCGATTGCCAAAACCGGGGCGGAGTTTGGAGTAGGAGTGTTAACGACTGACTTACCCTTAAGACCTGTTTCTGCGGTCTTGAGGAGTCCCTGAAGTTTGCTGAGTGTGACCTATTCCTTATTCATGTGATATGTCATGCGGAATTGATCATAGCACGATGGTAAGGAGTGCAAAATGATATCTATTGCAAGCTCCTCAGGGAAGTTCACATTAAGCTTCAGCAACCGATCCACATACCTTTGCATTTTCTGCATGTGGCTCGTGACGGATTCCCCGTCCTTCATCATGGTTGTTATGATAGAGCATATGATTTCATACCTCTCTTGTCGTGCACTTTGATGGTATCTTTCCATCAGATCTTGGTGCATTTCAAAAGGGTAGAAGTCCTCATAGGACTTTTGGAATTCCGCTGTCATGGTGGCCAACATGATGCATGCCACTTTTGTAGCATCCCTTTCATGTGCCCGGAAGTCAGCGATCTCCTGGGGAGTTGCAGTGGTCTCATCAATCTCCTTAAGCTCCTTGTCAAGGACATATTCTTTGTCCTCGTAGCGGGTAATCATCCTGATGTTTCTGATCCATTCATTGAAGTTGGATCCATCAAAAATGACTTTCCCACACAAGTTCATAAGGGTAAAGGAGCCATTAGGATTAGAGCCAGAAGCAGCATTGTTTGAAGACATCTGAAAGAAGAGAACAAGATGAGTTTAGATATTAAGAGAGTCCTTAATAAAACACCCAAATGTAATATTAAGGCTAGGATCCAATCACAATATATTATAACTTAGAAGAGGTATGCCGTAATCCAAGCTATAACATATTTGAAAGGTAGGTGAATGACGATTCACCAATTTCCACCATGAAAAACGAAATATAAATATTAGGTTTTTAATTGGTTCTTAGAAATTCCTAGATTCTTTTGAGATTCAATGAACTTTTCAAAGGCATGTTTCAATCTCGAGTGTGCCCTCCAAGTTTTGTGACTGGGATACCGAGGATCACAAAATGAGGTGTGAAGTAACCATGCAAATCACTTGGTACCCTTAAAGTTTATCACTCAATCGATGTGCCGGTAAACCACACACGCTCCACCGATACTATGATAAACCTTAAGTCACCCTTTACCTACCTTGTTAAGTCCAAGTTAGTGTGCCGGTTAACCACACACGCTCCACCAACGACTTAAACAAAGTGTAAAGTGTAATTTCATGGATTAGCACCTTATTCACAATTTCTTAAAGTAACTAAGATTGGGAATTTAATAAAAGCATTTAGTTACTTTATAATATTCATCATACTTTTAATGAGAATTTATAAGTCCTTGTCTTACCCGTTCGGCTAACGACCCTCCACCGATCAAGGAAGCGGTGGGTGAGAGTGGACACCCATTAAGTTGCCATTTTATAGGCAACAACCTTATACCCCCCTTATACACCGGCTTCGTGAATGAGGCGTACTAGCGGTAAGACGACTTGTTGTTATACATATATATATTAGTAACTTATAATATTATAAAGTATAAGGGTTGAATTTTAACTTTTAAAATTCTAAGGGTTGGAACTAAAGTTTTAATCAAGACTTTACATGTTCCAAAACTTGAGGGCAAGTTTTGTAAACTTCCAAAACTTTTCATTTCTTATAACTTATGAATTAATTGAGTAATAAAAATGAAGACTCTTCATTTTTATAACTCTTGTGTTCTTTTAATGACTTTAATAAAAGTGAGACTTTTGGTTTTCCATAACTTGAGGACAAGTTATGGACTCCATTAAAACACATTATGATCATGAATTAAACTACCATGAAGGTTACAAACAATTCCTATGATCATCTAATCTTCATAAGTTCAAGAACATGAATATGAACACTTTCAGGAATCAAAAATTACACTTAAAAAAAACTTGTAATTTTAATAATTGCCATTCTAAATGGATTAGCATAAACATTACACCATCTAAAACAAGCTTTAAAACATCAAAACAGTTTAGGCTAATGTTTCTAGTCCATTTCCAGCAACAAATGTGCAAACTTTCATACGAGCAGAAAACAGAAACACGAATGTGCAAACAGTTTAGGGTAATGTTTCTAGTCCATTTTCAGCAACAAATGTTTCTAATTACCTTGTTGTTGATTATGATCCTTGAAACCTTGTGAGCCTAGCACCCCAAGTGTGATGCCTCAAATGCTTCACACAACACCAAATGCAAAGGAGTAAACTTATGAGAGAATATTACACTTGCAAAATCGGCTCTAGCCCTCTTGTTTCTTAGTGTGCCACCGATTTTGGTGGAGCATGGGTTCTTTATATAGTGTTGACACATCTAGGGTTACACCATGTAAACCCTAATGTGTCATGACTCTTCATTTCCATGACCCATGGGTTTGTAACTCCCACGGAGCATCCTATGGGTTTAACCCAACTTGATAATCCATGGAGCCTCTTAGCCCACTATACAAGTTATGCATAATTTACATAATCAACCCATATATTTAATTAGTTATCTTTTGATCACTAAATTAATTCTAAATTAATTTTTGATCAAACTAACCGAGTTTACTAATCATCTCCTCAACAGTTTCTTGGTTTCCAAAGGCATCACTCACAACTTCTCAGCTCCTTATACACCACAACAAAACGGAGTAGTAGAGAGAAGGAATCGCACTCTAGTAGAAGCAGCGAGGTCCATGCTTAACTTCGCACACCTTCCTCTCTACTTCTGGGCTGAAGCTGTAGCCACCGCATGCTTTTTTCAAAACCGAAGCATTATGTGCAAACGTCTCAAAAAAACACCACATGAGGGCCTTAACAACAGAAAGCCAAATGTCTGCTTCTTTCATATCTTTGGGTGTAGATGTTTTGTGATCAACGGCGATCATCTTAACAAGTTTGCACCGAAGTCTGATGAAGGCATCTTCCTTGGCTATTCCACTAACAAAGTTGCTTACAGGGTCCTCATCAGACATACAAGGCTAATCAACGAAAGTTTCGATGTGAAATTTGATGATTCTCACATCTGCAACGCCCCTCCATCAACTGAAACCACAACAATCATGGAAAGCGATATTCCTGCCTCTTCCGGTCCTTTAAATCTAGTTGAAGTCAATTATGACGATCTTTTCGACCCTGTTGAAACGGCGAAATTATCCGAAGTTCTTGTGTCTCCGGCAGCTCAACAGCAACACGTTGATGTTTCTGGTCCATCACTATCCGAAGTAGCATCTCTCAATACTTCCACCTCTCCGGTTGAGGGGGAAAGCTCTACTCCGGATCAAGAAACAATCGTCGAGGTTCCAGTACTTGATGTTGCTCAAGTTCCCATCCGTAGAGAATCATTACCATCAAACGTATCTTCGGATTCGGATGATGATCACATAGAGAACATTGACATAAGAACTGATTCAAGGATTATCACTCTCCCATCCGCAGTCCAGGGGGAACCTTCTCAGGTTCCAGAGGATCTCCAGTCAGCAATCCAGGGGGAACCTCTCCCAACTGCTCAACAAAATTCCATTCTCGCTCCAACAATCCAAGATGATTCTGCAGGATGTTCTCAAATCCAGGGGGAACTGCCATCTCCAACCACAGAGTCTTCTTATATCGAAGACATTCCCTGTACCGCAGCTGCTGATCATCTGCAACCCCGTCTACACGTATGGACGAAGGACCACCCACCAGGTCAAATCTTTGGCAACCCATCCGCAGGCATCCAGACTCGATCTTCCAAGGACTTATCTGATCACTTCCACTACGCAGCACTTATGTCATCGGTGGAGCCCCGGACGATCAAAGAAGCATTGCGTGAACCTGACTGGATATCCGAAATGCAAGAAGAGCTAGAAGAATTTCAAAGAAACAAAGTATGGCAGCTCGTTCTGAAGCCACGTGGTCACACCATTGTTGGCACTAGATGGATGTTCAAAAATAAGCTGGATGAATCTGGTGCGGTAGTCAGAAACAAGGCAAGGTTAGTTGCAAAGGGATATAGTCAACTTGAAGGCATTGACTACGATGAAACGTATGCTCCGGTAGCACGCATGGAAGCTATCCGGATCTTTCTGGCATACTTAGCCCACAAGAATATCAAGGTTCATCAAATGTATGTAAAAAGTGCCTTTCTCAATGGGGAACTAAAAGAAGAGGTTTATCTTCAGCAACCTCCGGGCATTGAAAATGTTGAATTCCCAAACCACTGCTACAAGCTTGAAAAAGCAGTCTACGGTCTGAAGCAAGCCCCAAGAGCATGGTATGAGACTCTTTCTGAATTCCTTGTCTCATCCGGGTACAAGAGAGGAGTGATTGAGCCCACTTTATTTAGAAAAGCAAATGGCAACCACCTTATGCTCGTACAAATATATATGGACGATATCATCTTCGGATCAACTGACCAAGAAATGGTGAATGAATTTGATAAGCTCATGACTAACAAGTTCCAAATAAGCATGAATAGAGACATTAACTTCTTTCTAGGACTTCAAGTGAAACAAATTCCACAAGGAATTTTCATTCATCAGGAAAAATACACCACCGAACTGTTAAAGAAATATTCTATGGACAATTGTTCTTCGGCTAAGGTCCCCATGGCCTTTGGTTATAAGATCTCTGCTGATCCTTCAGGAGAACCTGTGGATGACAAGACTTATAGAGGTATCATTGGCTCTCTAATGTACCTCACCGCAAGCCGACCAGACATTGTCTTTGCCACTGGTGTATGTGCAAGGTATCAGGCTGACCCAAAAGTGTCTCACATGACCGCAGCCAAATAAATACTATGGTACCTAAAAGGAAGCAAATCTCTTGGTCTATGGTACCCGGCAGGCAATGACTTCAGCCTGCAAGCATTCACAGATGCGGATCACGCCGGATGCAGATTAGATCGCAAAAGTACCTCAGGAGGATGTCAATTTCTCTGTGTACAGCAGAAGCTGATTATGTGGCCGCAGCCAGCTATTGTTCTCAAGTCCTTTGGATGAAAACTCAACTATTGGACTACAGATATAGAATGTCACGGATACTGATCTATTGTGACTCTGAAAGTGCTATTGCTATTTCTCATAATCCAATTCAGCACTCCAAGACTAAGCATATTGAACTACGGTATCACTTCATTAAAGACCACATCTTGAAAGGTAACATTGAACTCATCTTTGTCCATACTCATGAAGAGATTGCTGATGTGTTCACAAAAGCGCTCGACTCTACAAAACTTAACACCTTCCTGCAAATGTCAGGAATGATGAATCCAGACCCGTAATTCTTTTTGAATTGATAGATACCGCAGACCATCCTTGGTCTCCGTTGCGGTTCTAACTGAAAGTTACTTATGATAGATGGTTTTGGTATATCATGTGTACCGCAGCCTATATACCGCAACCATATATCATACTTATCTCTCATGGGTCCTTATTGTTTGTTATTACTAACTTCTTGTATAAGTGCTCTCCTCAGTTCCTCTACTGCAGACATTCATTTGTTCATCCGCAATGACATCTAGTCATCCCCAATGCAATCTCCATCCGCAACCACCTTGATCGTTTTTCAACTGTTTCATAAATCCTTGATTCATGGTGTGCTATTTAATGATCCTTCATTAAATAAGAAAACATTAAATAAAAAACATTCCTTGAGAAACTGTCTCCTCACCTTTTGAATATACCTTGTATCGGACATATTTTAGGTATGATGACAAAAAGAACGGTTTTCCATACACAAATCCTTAATCTGTCTTTTCCTCTTACCCAGCACGTCCAATCCGTTACAAGTTCTCTTTGCACAACGGATTAAATCAACCCCATCCACACGATTACCTGTCGTGATATTGTACACCTGACAGTTCATTAAATGAAAACCTTTTTTGGTAAATCTCAAAAACCTTTTTTAAACCGTTTCATATTATGTGGCTGAGATTTAATTCTCAATTCAAAAGATCCCCCCAAACGACCTTTTACCTTATCCTTTCTTTTTACCTAGGGTAAAAACAGTTACTGTTCAAATTCATCCATATATAAAGCCTTCTTCTTCCCCAAAATCACTTTACACTCTCTGAACATTGAATCTTCTCACCATTATCGCACTCTGTTTTCTACTCCTTCTCTCAATCTCCCATAATGGTGAAATCAGGTGTATCCAAGAAACAATCCAAGGCATCTGGATCAGTGAACCCTACTCGTTCAGACTCTCCTACGATTTCTTCAAGCAACTTCAGAGCAGTGTTCGAAGATCATTCATCCTACAATGCTCCGATCAAGCTGATGATCAAGTTTCTGAAGAATCACCCCCTGTTTGGCCCCTTCGATGCTTTCACAGATGTTGTTCCACTCTCAACCCTATTCAAATGTGCCTTCTCAGCCTATCGCCCAAACGAAAACCCACAAGAAGTACATCTAAACCTAGTTAACGATTTTTTGGTCATTCTGTCTAAAGAAAAGTTTCTTTCTGGCATTAATCTCCTTGTTCATCCCTCCATCAACATTTTCACCCCATCCATGGCGGACATCACTTCTGCACTTTACCAAATGGGATATCAGAAGAAGATTAAAGGGATTGGGGAATTCAAGAAAAACCAACTGCCTGCGGTCTGGCAATTCGTTTTCTATTTCGTCATCCGCAGTCTATCCGGCAGAACCGGAGGCACGGATAACATGGGACTCAAACTTCTAGAGCTGGTGTGGAGTATCTTCTCAGGCCATGACGTGAACTATGGTCAAATTCTATGGGACGACTTTCTGCAATACATGCCCAAGTAGAGGCCAAGGGAGAACCCAACCGAACTCACTTTTGCAAGGTTCTGGTCCCTCTACATTTCAGACCTCCATGCGAATGCAGGGATCAACATGGGCAGCGACATCCATTTCTTCGTCACCAAGGATCTCAAAAGGTACAATCCTTCATCTGATCAATCTATTTTTGGACCGATTCAAAGACTTCCCACCCACATTCTTTCCACTCTTGGTCTTGAGACTGCTGATGTCTCAGATCACATTGAGGCTACGGAAGGTATTACCCCATACCTTCCTACCCCACCTCTTCAAAACCCATCCGTAATCATTAACCCTGGAGGTACTGTAGTCCCTTCTTCCACTACTCTCTCCAACTTTCTCCAAGAAGAAAGCAATTGGCCACAAAAAAGAAACAAAGAACTCCAAAGAAGGATGCTCCCAAACCAACTGCACCCTCAAAGAAACGTAAAATCACACCAACTGCACCCACACTTGATAGTGATTCTAATGAGGATGCGCAACCAATTGCCATCCTTAAGAAAAGGAAAACCACTATCCTTTTCCAATCAGACTCAGAAAGTGAGTCTGATTCACCACATCGTGGAGACTCCCCCCAGTTCACTCCCAAGAGGATGACACTGGTTCACGCCCTAAGGTCTCCAGAGCTTCCCGACTGCATTTCTTTTCCCCAGAGGAGTTGAACTCCATCCTCTTGAACGTAACCCAAACACTTCAAACACCTTCCCAACCGCATGACACTTCTTCCACCCTAGCCAGAACTGAGCCGAGGCCAAACTTAACTACAGGTCAAGGAGACCAAGGAAGCTCAGGAAATCCTACTCTGCTTACATCCGCAGCAGGTGGTTTAGGCGCGGTGAGCACAAATGTGCAAGGATCCGTGGACCCGAAGGACACTTCGATGCGATTCCAAGGATTTGACGGTGAAGAATCAAACGACTCATGGTTACACTACACTCCGGTGACCGAGTCAGACATCAAGAAATATGCCGCTTTCAGGAGGGCATTCCATGCACGCAAGGAACAACAGATCAAGCAACAGAAACAGAAGGAATAAGAAATCCAATTTGTGGCTAAGTATTGGGCAGATGCAATCAGTAATGCAAATACCGTAGCCACCATTCTGAAGGTTCAAGACTGGATGACAGAGATGGCTGAGACAATCCTTAAAGCTCAAGCAACTGGGGAAGGTGCTGGCCCCTCCATAGTAACTCCAACTCCAAATCCGATTCCAACTCCAACAGTTCATGAATCACAAGACGAAGGAACCGCAATAGAAGTCAGTTCTGCTCCCACCTTCGGTTTTGATGATGATGATATTCAGGAGGTAAATAAGCCCAGTCCTTCTGATGATGACCTGATGATGTTCGATGAAGAAGAAGAATCCAGTGGCTCTCACCATTCAACTTCTAAGCCCAAAGAGAAGAAGAAAAAGAAGAAGAATGTTGTCACAAGAAAAGAATTCTTGAGCCTGCAAGCAAAGGTTGATCAAATTCTAGCTGCGGTCAAGTCAACTCAACCGCAACCAGAAGACACACCCGGACCGCAGTCATTGATCGAACGGATAGAGCGCTTGGAAACTCGTCAGAGATTGGCTGCTGAGCGTATCTCCCTCAAAGTTGAAATGGGAATCCGGTCGCTTGACAACAATCGACAAGCAGATCACAAGGACTTCATGGCTGCTACGGAACGCCTCATCTCTGAGGTGACCGCAATCAAGAAAGATCTGCAAGCAGCCATTGCGGATCAAGCCACACAATCTTAAAAGCTGATAGCTGAGACTCACACTGCATATGAGTCACCTATCTCAGTCCTTCAAGCTACAATCAACCGCCTGCAAAGATCTTTGTCAACCAACTTCCATGGCCCAGAAATCCTTCAACTAACCAAAGAAATTCACAGGCTGCTCTTCAACTTCAGGAACTTTTTGCCAAAGTTGATGGCCTTCAAAAATGGCTTGAGCATGCTCCTGGGTTGCATTCCTCAAGAGGGGGAAGTGAAGACGAAGTCCATCACAGTGAAGATGAAGTCCATCACTCCAATCATTCCATCTCACAACATCAGAGTCCCCCCATCATTACAGAAAAAATTCCTACACCGCAACCTTCACCACCACCATCTCATTAGACTCCACCTCAAAAAGAGATCACGGTTGAGAAACCAGAGACTCCCCTTCACTTCAATAATCTGGTGGATCACATGTCCTCTCCAACCTCAAATGACTCTCCTGCCACTACCCAAAGGAAAAAAGATTGGAAGGCAGATCAACTCTTGGATCAATCCTCACTGCAGACTGTTGGATGACGACTACAAACCTCACCTCACTTATGCTGAACCCCCTTCGGACGGTTACTAGGATGTCCCAATCTCCCCAAATGCCAAATACTTCATAGTATTTTAGCAGTTCGACCGCAGCCGTCCAGACCACAAAATATTGCCAATGGAATTTGAGAGACGTAGTCATTTTTATGCTAAGCATGCCTCTCCCATTGAGAAAATATGGTCTAACGATAGACCATCCACAGTCAAGAACTACAAGCTTCGGAAGTTCATGAAGGTTGACTTCATCCAGTACACCCTCACTAGAATGGAACACGACTACGTCCGCACCCAAGCTGACTTCCCCTGTATGAATCCGGAAGAAGTCTTTCTCATAGCTAAGGTGTTCCAGAACAAGTCGGAGAAGCACCCGAAGATGAAGATAGCGCTTGAAAGGGCTAATACTTTTTTGAAGGAAACGGTCTGTGATTTTGCGAAAATCGACGCAGACATCTACCCCACCATTGCCAAGAAGTTTGATCTGCCACCACTCGATCCTGCACCAATGCCTACCGAAGGCTACCAAGAAAGATCCTTGGGTGCAACCAACTTTCCTGAACTTGGAGTCATTTTCAAAAGGAAGATCAGTAATGTCAAATACTTCATTCCTATGACTGCCATGCATCGCCTCACCAGGAAGCAACTTGAAATCTGCCGAACCGCAGTTGAAAAATCAAAGCACACTACCGCAGAAGTCAGGTTCGAGATTTTAAGGAGGATCATTTGGTTGGAAAACATCAGGAAGTTTTGGTGGATCCTGATAAAGTTTCTTAAACTTGATAGCTGAACAAAAGTTAAAGAGGTCACTTAGGGGGAAATTGTTGAATCATGAAAAGTGATCCTCTTGAACTTCAGCTACCACAGCCTACAAGCACCCGCAGTCAAGCTCCTTCATCAGCAACGACATCCGGAGGCACTACCTACCGCAGTCTCTTTACTAGATTACTTTACTTGTCTTCTACTGTAATACTCTCTATTGTCTAGTATGCCTTGCATGGCTACTCTTAGAGATGTAATCTAGTGTACTTCCTAAGTCTCTATAAATAGAGCTCATTCGTTCTTACTTAATAACAACTCTAAAGATATCTTTTCTATCTCTCTATCTTACTACGCATCCCTTCTTACTCTCAAATCTTACTAGATTATAACTGATTATAACCTCTCTTCGGAGCAAGTCTTCTGTGACTTAATCACTAAGTTTGATCTTCCTTTTTAACTTGGTTTGAATGCATTCCTTGTTATGAATCAACTTATGTGTATTCTTGATATAACAATTGTTGTCATTTCTATTTCTTTACTTTTCCGCAACTAACTCTCTAACTCTCTAACTCTAACTTATTAATATTATTGTTGAGCTTTTAGATCCTTTGAGATTAACTCTTCCGCAATCCACTTGTTCTAACGTTTGTTCAAGTGTGTCTCTAAGTTTTTCTCTCAACACGTATACCACGTGCTGAGTGAAACCCAACATCCAACACCAATAATGAATTAACGGTGAATGTTTATATTCAAGATCTTACTTGTTACTTAAAGTAATCTCATTTTATTTTTGAGTGGTCTTTTATGAAATTGTCTAACACCAAGGCATTTCTACCCAAAAAGATCCAGATTGTTTTTGTTTTTGAGATTTTTATAATATCTTTAGTCACTACAAATTATATCCAACCTACTTGTTCAATAGACTATATCGGTCTCACAAGTACTTCATCCAACATTCGGTCTTATGTTAAGAATCGATGTTCGATTGAATATAAGCCACCCATAGACTATTATTTAAAAGAAGCCTTTCGGTGTTTCTTTACAAGCACTCGATCATATTTTCTCGGGATACCAAGCAAGCACTTCAAGTCTCTCTTGACTTTGAAGGAAGAGATTCACGCCCGGAATCATCTGCTTTATGTCTTCTAACAGACATCACTCACATCCTATACAATTTTTGCTTTATTTCTTTATCATTTGTCACACTATTGCACAAATTTTTTTTGTGATTTTCCAACATTCTGGTTCCTGTTCCTTTTGGTTCGTTTATTGTTTAGATTTTGGAGCAACAGTGGTTATCTTAATTTTTGGAGCGAAGATGAATTTCAAACGACGATTTGTGGAAAAGATTTTAGGCGCGTGAATTTGAACGGTTCCTAAACCCACGCGTGCTGACGTATACCTAGGAGAAACCAAACTGTCACATCGTGCTTTTTCAGGCGACGTTTCTGTGACCGCATCATTATCATGACGATTCTTTCTCTCTCCTGGCAACGGTATACAAAGGGTTTCTAATTACATTTGTGTCTTTTACCAGCATCAAATTCTCTCAATACATAAGGCGATTTGCAACTGTTTGTCTTCTTCCTTACCTCAACAATGGCGAATTCCTCATCTGCTCCGGATCAGACTACTTCGTCTTCATTGCTCTCGATCAAACCAAACCAGAACATGATCATTCAACTCAACTGTTTTCTGTATGATTCATACATGCTACAAGTTGTTGAATGCTTGAAGTACTCTCCTCTAGTTCTTGCACTAACACAAGTGGAATCCGTCCCAATGTCACTCCTATCGCAAGTCTACACTACTGCTTCATATGACAAGAACAAGGAGAGGATCTACTTCCAAATCTTCTCTCCAAGGCTTCGATTTTGAAAGGACGATTATGTTCGTTGTTACAACTGGTTGTGGATGCTTCTGTAATCTCACCTGATTTTATAACCACAACCCAACTATTTTCGATTCTATATGAGATGGGCTACATTGATGTTCTTACCAACGTGACGAAGGTTAAGAAATCATGTTTGTCGCCCCAATGGAATGGATTGCTTACTCTTCTCAACACGAGTTTGGAGGAGAGGAGTGATGGGTCCGATGGTACCAGCAAGGGTTTTCTTACCATTCTATATGGTCTCTACAATGGGATTAATCTCGACTATGGGTCGATTATCTGGTCACAAGTGGTGCAAAGTCTCAACACTTCAACGAGACACTCAAAAATTTCTTGTGTTCGCTTCTGGACCATCATCACGTGAAGGGCTATTGATTCTTTGCAGATTCTCGTGATGAAGGATGCCCTGGTCTCGTCTGTGGCTACTTTTCACACGAAAAAGATCATCTTCTCCGATGCCACAAAATTCTCACACAATGGTTCTATTCCGGAAACGATGTACCGGTGTGTATCAGCTAAAAGTAAGGTTATGGCTGACTACAGAAAGCTTCCTCCCAAGGAACCGAGGGTGTTGACTCCTGAACAGCAAGCTGCTCTGGATGCTGCGGAGAAGCCTGCAAACCAAGGCAAAAGGGCTACTACCAAGAAAGGGACAACCGAAGGTCCTTCGTCTAAGCCTGCCAAGTCTAGGAAGCGAAAGGCTGAAAAGGGTGATTCTTCGGCACCAAAGAAGATTAAAAAGATGGCGAAGAAATCCAAGAGTCCATCCCCTTCAAGCTCAGACAATGATGAGGAGGATGAGGAAGAGGAAATTCAGCATCATGAATCACCGAGAGGTAACACACCTCCTCAATCTCTAACTCCAACCGAACCTCTTAATGACAAAAATCCAACACCTCCTCCATTTCCACCGAGAACGACTGTTCCAGTCTCGGTTGCTCCTGTTCCACCACCCACTACATCTCAAGTCATAACTTCTGTCTCACCACCACCACCATTTAGCACTATGCCTATCTCTACAACTCCTCTACCACCACCTATCTTTTCATCCGCAACTACTGCAACCACTCCTACCACCACAACAACAGAAACTCCAGTCAATGTCAACGTATCTGATACGGGGGCACATCCTGAAACCGAACCACCAGTTACTTTTACACCTCTTTCACCCTCACCTTCATCAGATTCTGGTGCTACTCTAGGAGGTGATAATGTTGAGTTTGACTCGACTTATTACAGTCCCTATCGTCTTCCAACCGACGAAGATGAAGAGACTCCTGTCACTCGCCAACTGTTGCAGAACATTGATGACAAGCTTGATCAATTGCTTTCCGCTTCCAAGTCCTATAATGATGTTTTGCTCAAAACTTTTCTTGACACAGCTCTTGAGCAATATACGGGAGCTATCGACAAATCTACCCAAGCAGTTGACGCATCTACTTCTTCTTGCAAGAAGGCCACTACAGAGGTTACAGAACTTGTTCACAGTTCTCAAATTTTTCTCGAATCACTCAAAGGCCATGCTGATGCCAATGCAGCCAAAGTGAACGCTTCTGTTGATTCTTTATCCAAGTCACTTCAAGAGGAGCAAGCTAAATTTAAAGTTGTTCGTTCCTCTATTCAGGCTGAGAACACTTCTATAATTGGCTCCCTGACTTCTCGCCTTGAAACACTTCAGGCTGATTTAGCTAAGGAGAGTGCCTTGCAAGATGATCTTGCACGACAAGCATCCACTATTGAAGTCCAGAAAGTTCAGCTGGATAAAGCTGAAAAGGAAATTTCCTTGTTGAAAACTGAGAGAGCTGTATTTAGAAGTTGTGCTGGTGATGTCAAAACTATGCTTACAGATCTTCTTAGTGCTCACGATCTGATGCTAACGATGACCATCAGAAATCATTTGACTTCCAAGCTTCTTCCTGCTTTTGCACTGCTACATGAAATAAAGGGTGTTTCGGAGAGATTCGTACCTCCAAAACAAGGGGGAGAAGGTGCTCAACCGAAGGTTACTGTTAAAGCTGAATCTACTCAACCGAAGGTGGTCAATGTCAAAACCGAACCGAAGGGTAATGAAGCTTCGGGTTCTGATACTCAAGATAAAAAGAAGGGTATGGATGATGACAGTGAAGAAGAAGAAGAAACAATTGCCGAAGCCCTAAAAAGAAACAAAAGGGATAGGGAATTGGATGATACCCTTGGGGTTGCGAAGGAAGCTGAGGAAAGGGAGCGAAAGAACAAGGAAGAGCAAGATGCTATAAACTGTAAAAAGGCCTTGTTTCCTCTCTAGACAAGAGAAACGCTCATCAAAGAGGCAATAGAATTTCCAAGTGTCTACTGGCTGGAACCTATCGCTTCTTTTGATTATGAAAATTCAAAGGACTCACAGTTCAACATGCCTATAACACGAAAGGCATTTACATTTCATTGCTTTGATTCGACTGTTCACGTTCCTTTCCCTCATCCTAAAGTTGATCGCGAACTTATTGGTTTTTATTTGAAGTTCGGCCAGCCTCAGTACTTGACATGGAGTGCACAGAAGATTATTACTGTCAAGGTACTGAAACCTTCGCCTGCCGGGAAGTTTATAAATGTTAGTTTCAAAATAACCCGAGGTTCAGCAAACTCGGTTTCGGTTATCTCCCTCGCAGACCTTCCAAATTTAAATCCTCATGATTGGATCTTGTTATTTAACATTCTGCTCACCAATGCGTGTCACACCCCCGAAACCAGACGGCGGAAACGTCCGGGGGCTCACGTGACTTAAATTGAATACAATCACAATGAATATACATGAATCATAACTTAAACATCACCATGCATCAATACATTACAACTGACATTGTTTACATCCTGTACATTGTTATCAAATATTACACATTCGTAACACAAATTGTTTCAAAGTTTTCATTACAAAACATTCTAACATACTTGGTATTACCCTTCCGCTTATCTGTTACCTGAGAATACAAGTTATTTTGGAAAACGTCAACATATGGAATGTTGGTGAGTTCATAAGCATAGTTGTGAATAAAATGATTTGTATAGTTTGTAAAACCCAAAAAATCCGATATTTTCTGAAAAGACATTAGTTTATCAAAGTGTGAAGATCCATAAGTTGATGCATGAATGATTTCAAAACATATATATATAAAGAGGGTGTTTTGTATTATAGTTATGGAATTTTCGAACGAATAGTATTGATTTCCCCAGAAAACCCGATGTTTTCCGATGTCAAAAGATATAAGTGATTACTAACTTTTGTACCGTCATATCGAATGACTATTGATTACTCCACCTTGATTATTGTTGAATAACGTCCTAATTTCGTCTACTTTGATTACTCATAAGCCTTGGCGAACGAAGAGAAGAGGAGCACTATGTCCTTATACTATCGTAAGTACCTTAGGCTGTCGGGGATGCGAAAGACGCGATGGTCCAACTCGCATTTGAATACTTTGACCTTACTAGCTTTACTAATGGGCCACTAGGGCCCTATAGCACACAAAAGCTATTGAAAGTCCTTTTATAAAATATTGGGTCATAGAAGGCCCAATAACATATAAGTGTTATCCCTTTGGGCCCAAAGATCATGTTGATGGACTTGCAAGATCCAACAAGCATGATTTGAAACTCTCAAGCCCAAAGTTTGTATATCTACTCATCTTAGGTATCGCGTATCTATTGAAGGGTTTGATTTAACGTTTGTTGGTTTGGTATCGATTCGAGACCGATCGATTCGTTTGTCACGATATTTGGAGTTAAACGTGTATTCGTATTTCAATTTGTCGGTAGTCGTGATTTTGTATTTTGACTTAATGAAATAGTTTGTTTAAAAGTAGGGATTTGACCTTTTCACTACCTTTCTTTTTATAAAAATAACAATTTTAGTCTTTTAAATAAAAGAATTGCATTTTTAGTCCTTAAAACATTTTCTTGAAACTTTTGCATCATAAATTTATTGAAATGATAGTTTTAACCCAAAAGTGAATTTGTTAACAGATTTAGCCCTTCCAGAATGGTATTTCTCGGTTAAAACCCTATTTTTCGCAATTTTTACAGTTTTGGCCCAAAATCCAAAAACTTTACATTTTTTATCCTTTTTGGATATGAAAAGCATTTTTGACCCTTGAAATGGTTTTGTTACACTTTTTATCCCCTGTTTTGAATAAAGTTTCATTTCAGCCCCTTTAGTTGTCATTTTTCGCAATTTTGGGCTTATTGGGCCAAAAAGCCCAAAATTAGCCCATTAAGCTAAAAATTTACATTTCAAGTCCTTTGAAAATTTTAATATTCAGAAAAACAATTATGGAAACTGTTTTGACTCTTTTGGCCCTTAAGAAACTGTGACTTAACAATTTTTAACCCAAGTTTTGTATTTTTGCCAATTTAAGCCCAAAAATGGGTTTTATGTTGGAAATATGTTCATCATAATCTTATAAGTTATTATTCTTGACTTGTTTAGTGTAAAATAACTTAGATCATGTTTGTTTCCTTTCTCATGTCATAGATCTCGAGTATCACCCCTTCTTAGTTACATGTTCATCATAAAAACACATAAAAACACACATACATGCATAAAATCACACATAGCATACACATACACATAGATCTACACATTTTCTTGTATTCTCCCCCATAAAACACATAAAAACCGAAAATAGAGGGGTATGAAGCTCACCTTGAGTTGTGGTTTCGGTTTTGAAGAGAGAAATGAAGAAAGTTTCGATCCTAGCAAGTCTTCTTGGAAGATCTCGAATTTAGAGGCTTCTAAGATGCAAGATCACAAGTTTGAATAGATTTAGAAGAGATTTTTAATGAAATGAAGTAACTAGATCATGGATCCAAGTAATATATTACCTTAGATGATGTATTTGTGGAATAATCTCCTTGAAAGCTTCCTAAATCTCGAAAATTTGGTGGAGAGTGGAGAGAGTTTCCTTGAGAGAGTTTAAGTGAGTTGTGTGTGTGTTTGTGTTGTGTTCGGCCGAGAGAAGAAGAGAGATGAAGAGATATCTTTGATGGGATAGTTGCATGGAAATATTAGATGAATGCATGGAAATCCAAGAGATAATGGTGAGGTGGCTATCCTAAAGTCAACTCCTTCCTTTCTTTTGTGGTTTGGGCCGAGAATGGAGAGGGGAAGGAAAAATAATTGGGCCTTGTATGCTTAAGCCCATGTTATGGTTAAATTAGATGATTTTTGGCCCAACATAAATCAAAGAATGATTTTTATGACCTATGAGGGCTAAATTAAATTGGTTGTGACCCAATAAGGCCCATTAAAGTTAACCTAGTTTATTTTAGGCTTATAAGGACCAAAATATTAAGTTGCATGTATATGGGTCCAATTAGGGCCCATTTGAGAGTTCTATGTTCAAGATAGTTAAATTGGAAGCTTATTGGTCCATTAGGTCCAATAACGAAATCCTAGTCCAAAATAGACTTAAACCGGGATTTCAAGGGTTTCCAATTCTTTGTTGACTATTTGTAGTGTTTGAATGGAGTATTTGATGAAGTTTTGTTGTTATTGAATAAGCATCATACATGCTTTCTCATTGTTGGTTCATAAATGACATAATTGTTGTAGTTACAAAGCATCAAAATTCCTAGTTGTGACATCATCCCCCCGTTAGAGGGAATTTCATCCCGAAATTCTTTTGAAAGCTAGATTTAAGAATGCGAGAATAGATGAGGGTACTTATGTTTCATTTGATCTTTGCGTTCCCATGTGAACTCTGGTCCGTGTTTCGCGTTCCATCGAACTTTCACAATTAGAATGCGGCTCTGCTTAGTACGCTTCACCTCTCTGTCCATGATTTCAACTGGTTCTTCGATGAACAGAAGATTCTTATTGATTTCAATTTCTTCTAATGGGATGACGAGAGTCTCGTCAGATAAGCACTTTTTCAAATTGGAAACGTGGAACACAGGGTGTACACTGCCGAGCTCAGCGGGTAGCTGCAGTCTATAAGCCACTGGACCGATTCGGGCAAGAATCTCGAAGGGTCCAATATATCGAGGGTTCAGTTTGCCCCTCTTCCCAAAATGAATCACTCCTTTCCAAGGAGAGACTTTTAGTAACACCCTATCTCCGACTCTGAATTCCAAGGGCTTTCGTCGTTTATCGGCGTAGCTCTTTTGCCTGTCTCGTGATGATTGCAGTCGGGCCCTGATCTGAATAATCTTCTCGGTCGTCTCGCGCATGATTTCCGGTCCCGTTAAGGCATTGTTTGGCGTTTGCCCTCTTGCTAGCTGGATGTCTCCTACCTCTGCCCAACATAGTGGTGATCTACATTTACGCCCGTATAATGCTTCGAAAGGAGCGACTTTGATACTCGAGTGATAACTGTTGTTATATGAGAACTCGATCTAAGGCAAGTGGGTATCCCACGATTTTCCAAAGTCTATCACACACGCACGAAGCATATCTTCTAGAGTTTGAATGGTTCGCTCGCTTTGACCATCTGTCTGTGGGTGGTAGGCAGTGCTCATGTCAAGTTGCATTCCCATAGCGTGAAGTAAATCTACTATCTCTATCTGAGATGATAGATACGGGTACTCTGTGGAGTCTCACAATTTCTTTGATGTAGATTCTTGTCAGGCACTCCATCTTGTATGATTCTTTTATTGGTAGGAAATGGGCGGATTTCGTTAATCTATCAACTATTACCCAGATCGTGTCTAAACCATCCGTCGACTTGGGTAGTTTGGTCACAAAATCCGTGGTAACCCTTTCCCATTTCCACTCTGGAATTATTGGTTGCTGTAGTAATCCGGAGGGCTTCTGATATTCCACCTTTACTTTAGCACAAGTGAGGCACTTGCTAACGTAAGTGGCAATCTCTGCCTTCATATTAGGCCACCAATAATGTTGCTTAACATCCAAGTCCATTTTGTCTGAACCTGGATGGATAGAGTATCGCGTCTTGTGGGCTTCGTTCATGACTACCTCTCTGAATCCCCCACGTTTAGGGACCCAGATACAGTTCATGAAGTAATTTGCTCCGTCTTCCTTCACTTCAAAGTTCTTCTCCATTCCACGCAGCGCTTCGCTAGTTTTGTTTTCTGTCTTCATGGCATCGAGCTGGGCTGCCCGGATTTGAGAGGTTAGGTGGGATCGAATGGTTATGGAGAGAGTCTTCAAACGACGATTCGAGTATTCTTTCCGACTCAAGGCATCGGCTACTACGTTAGCCTTGCCTGGGTGGTACTTGATTTCGCACTCATAGTCGTTTAGCAGTTCGACCCATCTTCGTTGCCTCATGTTTAGCTCTTTTTGATTCAAGATGTGCTGGAGACTCTTGTGGTCGGTGAAGATGGTGCACTTAGTACCATAAAGGTAGTGCCTCCAAATCTTCAGGGCGAAGACCACTGCTCCCAGTTCCAAATCATCAATGGTGTAATTCACCTCGTGCGTCTTTAGTTGCTGGGACGCGTAAGCTATCACCTTTCCACGCTGCATGAGTACACAGCCTACACCCTGATTTGACGCATCGCAGTAAACTACAAAGTCTTCTGTTCCTTCCGGTAGCGATAGCACCGGCGCAATGCAGAGTGCTTGCTTCAGAGATCGAAATGCAGCTTATTGCTTGTCCGTCCATAAGAAGGGTACGCCCTTTTGTGTAAGCGAGGTAAGTGGCTTTGCTGTTTTGGAGAAGTTTTGAATGAATCTCCTGTAGTAGCCTGCGGGGCCTAGAAATTGGCGAATTTCCGTGGGTGTTGTTGGAATTGCCCATCCTTCGATGGCTTGGATCTTAGAAGGATCCACATGAATTCCTTTCTGACTAACAACATGTCCCAAAAAGTTCACACTTCGGAGCCAAAACTCGCACTTAGTGAGTTTTGCGTACAACTTTTCGGTCTGCAGGGTTTCCAGGATTTGTCGGAGATGTCGGCCGTGTTCTTCCTTGCTTCGAGAATAGACGAGGATGTCGTCGATGAAAACGATGACAAAGTTATCGAGGTTTTGGTCAGCAGATTCGATTCATAAGGTACATAAATACGGCAGGAGCATTCGTTAGACCGAAGGGAATTACAACAAATTCATAATGTCCGTAACGAGTTCGAAAGGCGGTTTTTGGAATATCCTCCTCCCGGACTTTGATTTGGTGGTATCCAGATCGCAGATCTATCTTTGAGAAGTAACTACCTCCTTGGAGCTGGTCAAATAGATCGTCAATTCGTGGAAGTGGATAACGGTTTTTGATGGTGAGCTTATTAAGTTCTCTGTAGTCGATACACATCCTGAAGGTACCGTCTTTCTTCTTGACAAAGAGAACCGGAGCTCCCCAAGGTGAGAAGCTGGGTCGGATGAATCCTTTGTCCAAAAGCTCACTGAGTTGACTGGACAACTCTTGCATCTCCGCAGGAGCCAATCTGTAGGGTGATTTGGCGATGGGAGTAGCTCCTGGCACTAGATCAATTCGGAACTCGAATTGTCTTTCTGGGGGAATCCCCGGAAGATCATCCGGAAAGACATCCGGGAAATCACAAGCCACAGGGATGTTTCGAATATTGATCTCTTCTTTGGACTTATCCACTATATGGGCTAGGAACGTCAAGTCCTTCTTTCTTAGGTACTTTTGCGCCTTAATGCATGAAATAAGACGAAGGTTCGTGCTGGGTTTGTCTCCGTAAATAATTAGGGTTTCGTTATTTGGGAGATGAAGGCGAACGGCCTTCTCGTGACACATAAATTCAGCATGGTGGGGGCTTAACCAATCCATGCCGATAATCACATCAAAACTCCTAATGGAAACGGGCATTAAGTTTATTTGAAAGACGTGATGATTTAAGGTCAGGGTACATCCGATGTAGATTTCCCCAGTGGATTCTGTCTTCCCATTGGCCATTTCCACCGTGAAGGTTTCATTAAGCTTCAGGGGTTGTTGTTTTAATAAGTGTTTGAATTTATTACTCACGAAACTTCATTCCGCCCCGGTATCAAACAGGATGCATGCATAAGTGGTGCAAGTTCGGCAGCGTAACGGCTCTATGAGTAGTGTAATCACTTCAACATAGAGTCGATGGTACATAGCATAGATCACCTAAGCATAATACTAAAGATAGATATGACTAGTTCCGCGTACGGTGAGACCTATATAGCAGGTAGTAGAGCAGGTCCTACAAGTAAGGATGGCGACGACGCTCAATCGTCGAGCTGACGTATCAGGAGTTCAGCCAGTTCATCCGCCTCTTGGGTGATTACCGCTACTCTTTTCTCGGCTCGCACAGCCCTCGCCTCGGCCGTAATAAGTTGAAGCTTCAGGCTGATAATTGCCTCCTCGAGAGAGCGTAGATAGTTTGTATCAACCCTTTGAACCGTGCGGGAATCTGACGGGGCTTCCGACTGGTGGGGTTCACTATGTGCCTCCTCTACGCGCTTCTCTTCGTCTAACTCCTAGTCAAGATCGTCATATTCGAAATCAACTATTACATATTCGTCTTGTTCCACTTCAATTCCAACGTCGTGTGCTCTCCCCTGATCTCCCTCAGGCTCATCCTCGTTTATCCCGTGGGCTACTAGGACCTGATGAAACTGAATGCCCTGGTGTTCTCCTTCCATGGCGACTGAGAGGAGGTATATGAATAAACTATTATTACACCTAATATGGTTTAGTTACTATGTAACTTGAATTAATGTTCTCTTCTTGGTATTAAGGGGTATGTTTTTAGGTTTACTGATCATCGTGGTTTTCCCGGAGCATGCGATAGTTGCACTTCGGAGGAAATGTAGTTGATCAGGCTACATTCACCCCTTACTACAACCATGAACAGTCCCGACTTAACCGAGATGTCAGTGTTATTTTGTTTGATTTTTGAATTATGTTCTCTTTCCTATATCACACAAGTAAGGATGTTTTATCGTTGTGTTTTATTTGTTTTGTTCAGAGTTGTGTTAGTCCCTCTTTTGGTTTATAGTTGCATATCAATGTGTGGTTAGATATGCTAGTTCACTATAAACGGAGCTCTGATACCAACCTGTCACACCCCCGAAACCAGACGGCGGAAACGTCCGGGGGCTCGCGTGACTTAAATTGAATACCATCACAATGAATATACATGAATCATAACATAAACATCACCATGCATCAATACATTACAAATGATATTGTTTACATCCAGTACATTGTTATCAAATATTACACATTCGTAACACAAATTGTTTCAAAGTTTTCAATACAAAACATTCTAACATACTTGGTATTACCCTTCCGCTTATCTGTTACCTGAGAATACAAGTTATTTTGGAAAACGTCAACATATGGAATGTTGGTGAGTTCATAAGCATAGTTGTGAATAAAATGATTTGTATAGTTTGTAAAACCCAGAAAATCCGATATTTTCTGAAAAGACATTAGTTTATCAAAGTGTGAAGATCCATAAGTTGATGCATGAATGATTTCAAAACATATATATAGATATATATATATATATATATATATATATATATATATATATATATATATATATAATTTGAAGCTTTTCGTTCCTCTATTCAGGCTGAGAACACTTCTCTAATTGGCTCCCTGACTTCTCGCCTTGAAACACTTCAGGCTGATTTAGCTAAGGAGAGTGCCTTGCAAGATGATCTTGCACGACAAGCATCCACTATTGAAGTCCAGAAAGTTCAGCTGGATAAAGCTGAAAAGGAAATTTCCTTGTTGAAAACTGAGAGAGCTGTATTTAGAAGCTGTGCTGGTGATGTCAAAACTATGCTTATAGATCTTCTTAGTGCTCACGATCTGATGCTAACGATGACCATCAGAAATCATTTGACTTCCAAGCTTCTTCCTGCTCTTGCACTGCTACATGAAATAAAGGGTGTTTCGGAGAGATTCGTACCTCCAAAACAAGGGGGAGAAGGTGCTCAACCGAAGGTTACTGTTAAAACTGAATCTACTCAACCGAAGGTGGTCAATGTCAAAACCGAACCGAAGGGTAATGAAGCTTCGGGTTCTGATACTCAAGATAAAAAGAAGGGTCTGGATGATGACAGTGAAGAAGAAGGAGAAACAATTGCCGAAGCCCTAAAAAGAAAGAAAAGGGATAGGGAATTGGATGAAACCCTTCGGGTTGCGAAGGAAGCTGAGGAAAGGGAGCGAAAGAACAAGGAAGAGCAAGATGCTATAAACTGTAAAAAGGCCTTGTTTCCTCTCTAGACAAGAGAAACGCTCATCAAAGAGGCAATAGAATTTCCAAGTGTCTACTGGCTGGAACCTATTGCTTCTTTTGATTATGAAAATTCAAAGGACTCATAGTTCAACATGCCTATAACACGAAAGGCATTTACATTTCACTGCTTTGATTCGACTGTTCACGTTCCTTTCCCTCATCCTAAAGTTGATCGCGAACTTATTGATTTTTATTTGAAGTTCGGCCAGCCTCAGTACTTGACATGGAGTGCACAGAAGATTATTACTGTCAAGGTACTGAAACCTTTGCCTGCCGGGAAGTTTATAAATGTTAGTTTCAAAATAACCCGAGGTTCAGTAAACTCGGTTTCGGTTATCTCCCTCGCAGACCTTCCAAATTTAAATCCTCATGATTGGATCTTGTTATTTAACATTCTGCTCACCAATGCGAGAGAATATGAGCTGATCCTGGATCATTTGAAGAGAATGTTAGCTTCTTACATCCATGAGTGTCACACCCCCGAAACCAGACGGCGGAAACGTCCGGGGGCTCGCGTGACTGAAATTGAATACCATCACAATGAATATACATGAATCATAACATAAACATCACCATGCATCAATACATTACAACTGATATTGTTTACATCCAGTACATTGTTATCAAATATTACACATTCGTAACACAAATTGTTTCAAAGTTTTCAATACAAAACATTCTAACATACTTGGTATTACCCTTCCGCTTATCTGTTACCTGAGAATACAAGTTATTTTGGAAAACGTCAACATATGGAATGTTGGTGAGTTCATAAGCATAGTTGTGAATAAAATGATTTGTATAGTTTGTAAAACCCAGAAAATCCGATATTTTCTGAAAGGACATTAGTTTATCAAAGTGTGAAGATCCATAAGTTGATGCATGAATGATTTTAAAACATATATATAGATATATATATATATATATATATATATATATATATATATATATATATATATATATAAATTTGAAGCTTTTCGTTCCTCTATTCAGGCTGAGAACACTTCTCTAATTGGCTCCCTGACTTCTCGCCTTGAAACACTTCAGGCTGATTTAGCTAAGGAGAGTGCCTTGCAAGATGATCTTGCATGACAAGCATCCACTATTGAAGTCCAGAAAGTTCAGCTGGATAAAGCTGAAAAGGAAATTTCCTTGTTGAAAACTGAGAGAGCTGTATTTAGAAGCTGTGCTGGTGATGTCAAAACTATGCTTATAGATCTTCTTAGTGCTCACGATCTGATGCTAACGATGACCATCAGAAATCATTTGACTTCCAAGCTTCTTCCTGCTCTTGCACTGCTACATGAAATAAAGGGTGTTTCGGAGAGATTCGTACCTCCAAAACAAGGGGGAGAAGGTGCTCAACCGAAGGTTACTGTTAAAACTGAATCTACTCAACCGAAGGTGGTCAATGTCAAAACCGAACCGAAGGGTAATGAAGCTTCGGGTTCTGATACTCAAGATAAAAAGAAGGGTCTGGATGATGACAGTGAAGAAGAAGAAGAAACAATTGCCGAAGCCCTAAAAAGAAACAAAAGGGATAGGGAATTGGATGAAACCCTTCGGGTTGCGAAGGAAGCTGAGGAAAGGGAGCGAAAGAACAAGGAAGAGCAAGATGCTATAAACTGTAAAAAGGCCTTGTTTCCTCTCTAGACAAGAGAAACGCTCATCAAAGAGGCAATAGAATTTCCAAGTGTCTACTGGCTGGAACCTATCGCTTCTTTTGATTATGAAAATTCAAAGGACTCATAGTTCAACATGCCTATAACACGAAAGGCATTTACATTTCACTGCTTTGATTCGACTGTTCACGTTCCTTTCCCTCATCCTAAAGTTGATCGCGAACTTATTGATTTTTATTTGAAGTTCGGCCAGCCTCATTACTTGACATGGAGTGCACAGAAGATTATTACTGTCAAGGTACTGAAACCTTTGCCTGCCGGGAAGTTTATAAATGTTAGTTTCAAAATAACCCGAGGTTCAGCAAACTCGGTTTCAGTTATCTCCCTCGCAGACCTTCCAAATTTAAATCCTCATGATTGGATCTTGTTATTTAACATTCTGCTCACCAATGCGAGAGAATATGAGCCGATCCTGGATCATTTGAAGAGAATGTTAGCTTCTTACATCCATGAGTGTCACACCCCCGAAACCAGACGGCGGAAACGTCCGGGGGCTCGCGTGACTGAAATTGAATACCATCACGATGAATATACATGAATCAGAACATAAACATCACCATGCATCAATACATTACAACTGATATTGTTTACATCCAGTACATTGTTATCAAATATTACACATTCGTAACACAAATTGTTTCAAAGTTTTCAATACAAAACATTCTAACATACTTGGTATTACCCTTCCGCTTATCTGTTACCTGAGAATACAAGTTATTTTGGAAAATGTCAACATATGGAATGTTGGTGAGTTCATAAGCATAGTTGTGAATAAAATGATTTGTATAGTTTGTAAAACCCAGAAAATCCGATATTTTCTGAAAAGACATTAGTTTATCAAAGTGTGAAGATCCATAAGTTGATGCATGAATGATTTCAAAACATATATATATAAAGAGGGTGTTTTGTATTATAGTTATGGAATTTTCGAACGAATAGTATTGATTTCCCCAGAAAACCCGATGTTTTCCGATGTCGAAAGATATAAGTGATTACTAACTTTTGTACCGTCATATCGAATGACTATTGATTACTCCACCTTGATTATTGTTGAATAAAGTCCTAATTCCGTCTACTTTGATTACTCATAAGCCTTGGCGAACGAAGAGAAGAGGAGCACTATGTCCTACTACTATCGTAAGTACCTTAGGCTGTCGGGGATGCCAAAGACGCGATGGTCCAACTCGTATTTGAATACTTTGACCTTATTAGCTTTACTAATGGGCCACTAGGGCCCTATAGCACATAAAAGCTATTAAAAGTCTTTTTATAAAATATTGGGTCATAGAAGGCCCAATAACACATAAGCGTTATCCCTTTGGGCCCAAAGATCATGTTGATGGACTTGCAAGATCCAACAAGCATGATTTGAAACTCTCAAGCCCAAAGTTTGTATATCTACTCATCTTAGGTATCGCGTATCTATTGAAGGGTTTGATTTAACGTTTGTTGGTTTGGTATCGATTCGAGACCGATCGATTCGTTTATCACTATATTTGGAGTTAAACGTGTATTCGTCTTTCGATTTGTTGGTAGTCGTGATCTTATATTTTGACTTAATGAAATAGTTTGTTTAAAAGTAGGGATTTGACCTTTTCACTACCTTTCTTTTTATAAAAATAACAATTTTAGTCTTTTAAATAAAAGAATTGCATTTTTAGTCCTTAAAACATTTTCTTAACACTTTTGCATCATAAATTTATTGAAATGATAGTTTTAACCCAAAAGTAATTTTGTTAACAGATTTAGCCCTTCCAGAATGGTATTTCTCGGTTAAAACCCTATTTTTTGCAATTTTTACTGTTTTGGCCCAAAATCCAAAAACTTTACATTTTTGATCCTTTTTGGATATGAAAAGCATTTTTGACCCTTGAAATGGTTTTGTTACACTTTTTATCCCTTGTTTTGAATAAAATTTCTTTTCAACCCCTTTAGTTGTCATTTTTCGCAATTTTGGGCTTATTGGGCCAAAAAGCCCAAAATTAGCCCATTAAGCTAAAAATTTACATTTCAAGTCCTTTGAAAATTTTAATATTCAGAAAAACAATTACGGAAACTGTTTTGACTCTTTTGGCCCTTAAGAAACCGTGACTTGACAATTTTTAACCCAAGTTTTGTATTTTTACCAATTTAAGCCCAAAAATGGGTTTTATGTTGGAAATATGTTCATCATAATCTTATAAGTTATTATTCTTGACTTGTTTAGTGTAAAATAACTTAGATCATGTTTGTTTCCTTTCTCATGTCATAGATCTCGAGTATCACCCCTTTTTAGTTACATGTTCATCATAAAAACACATAAAAACACACATACATGCATAAAATCACACATAGCATACACATACACATAGATCTACACATTTTCTTGTATTCTGCCTCATAAAACACATAAAAACCGAAAAGAGAGGGGTATGAAGCTCACCTTGAGTTGTGGTTTCGGTTTTGAAGAGAGAAATGAAGAAAGTTTCGATCCTAGCAAGTCTTCTTGGAAGATCTCGAATTTAGAGGCTTCTAAGATGCAAGATCACAAGTTTGAATAGATTTAGAAGAGATTTTTGATGAAATGAAGTAGCTAGATCATGGATCCAAGTAATATCTTACCTTAGATGATGTATTTGTGGAATAATCTCCTTGAAAGCTTCCTAAATCTCGAAAATTTGGTGGAGAGTGGAGAGAGTTTCCTTGAGAGAGTTTAAGTGAATTGTGTGTGTGTTTGTGTTGTGTTCGGCCGAGAGAAGAAGAGAGAGGAAGAGAGATCTTTGATGGGATAGTTGCATGGAAATATGAGATGAATGCATGGAAATCCAAGAGATAATGGTGAGGTGGCTATCCTAAAGTCAACTCCTTCCTTTCTTTTGTGGTTTGGGCCGAGAATGGAGAGGGGAAGGAAAAATAATTGGGCCTTGTATGCTTAAGCCCATGTTATGGTTAAATTAGATGATTTTTGGCCCAACATAAATCAAAGAATGATTTTTATGACCTATTAGGGGTAAATTAAATTGGTTGTGACCCAATATGGCCCATTAAAGTTAACCTACTTTATTTTAGGCTTATAAGGCCCAAAATATTAAGTTTCATGTATATGGGTCCAATTAGGGCCCATTTGAGAGTTCTATGTTCAAGATAGTTAAATTGGAAGCTTATTGGTCCATTAGATCTAATAAGGAAATCCTAGTCCAAAATGGACTTAAACCGGGATTTCAAGGGTTTCCAATTCTTTGTTACTATTTGTAGTGTTTGAATGGAGTATTTGATGAAGTTTTGTTGTTATTGAATAAGCATCATACATGCTTTCTCATTGATGGTTCATAAATGACATAATTGTTGTAGTTACAAAGCATCAAAATTCCTAGTTGTGACAATGAGGTTGCTGCTATGGACCAAGAGATTGTGAAAGTCTTGAAGAAGAAACCGACAGTTAAGCCAACAGAAAAACTTGGAGATGTGAATAAAATGAGGATGGGCCAAATTGATTCAACACATCTTACAGTGATGTTTACAAAAGGTGAAGCTAATCGATTTCTGTTTGCTCTTGTTGACAAGCATCTGTTCTCAACAAACTGCTTAGAGCACATCATCAATATCATTCATCGGTGCAAGCAGAATTCTGAAGCAGATAAGAAGAACTTCACGGACAAGCTTCGGTGGTACATCACGTTTCGTCATCATCTGCTGGGCATCATACTGAAGGTGTTCAAGACAGTCAAGAAGTCTTCAGTAGCTCAACCGAACTGAGCTTTCGGCTCCATTGACTCAAAGGGGGAGATTGTTGGGTATTGTATGTTGCGTCATGGGCTGGTTTTTGTATATTCGGCTTGGGCCTATCCATCCGTGATTATCATGTAGGGTTAAAATATAAATAGTGCATGCATGTATGCATTAGATACGTTCTTGATTATCATAATTATTGTTTTTGTAACCCTAAACACCTCTACAGTCGAAGTTCTTAATCGAGCTCTTATGAGGTGTTAAAGTTTAATCATTCGACATCTTTCAAACCATTCATGTGTTCTTCATTACATCTTTAATTGTTTATCTGCTTAGAATCTATCGATCCTACTAGAACCTTGTTCTAACAATACATGCAAATGGTTTCCAAGGTATTAAACCTACAACTACCATACATTTGACATAAATCATATAAGATACTATTTAGGATAACATACCTTTTGATGGAGCTTTAAGTCTTGATGTATTTGGCCTTAAGAGCTTAGCCCCAATAGTGTGGAAGCCTCAAATGGAATCACAGCACACCATGGACAAAGGTGGACATTTGAGAGCGAATATTAATACACCAAAACACCTCCATATTTCTCTATGAAAAGAAGTGGTGATTTTGGCTATGGAGTAACCTATTTATATGTAGGATTCCAAGGCTCACGGGTATAACCCAAATCCATACCCATGGGTTTTATGATCCATGGTTCATGTGGCCCAACTCTTTATGTATCCATACATAAACTTAGTCCAACATGGATCATAAGCCCAATACATATAAATATAACTTAATTACCATAATTAGTCCCCATAGATTTAATTAGTCTCTTTTGATCACTAAATTAATTCCAAATTAATTCTTGATCAATACTAATTAAAACATATGATTTCATATTAATATATTATAACTTATAATATATTAATAAACCATAAATTACCTTCTCTCAAAAGTCCATCCTAACAAATTGTCCTGATGATATGCAACCCAAATGGACCACGCTACTCTCGGGTCAAGTACATATCAATAATAGTTATGGGCTTAGAAATCTAATCCAATAGTCTCCCACTTGGATAAGTCTTAAACTATTATTGCAAGTACGACTTCATAACCTGACTAGCAATCATAGCTCTTAAAGCCGCTGTCGAACTCTGAACAAATCAAATGACGCGTCCATTAGATAAGTGATCATATATTCCTCCATTCTAGATATCATATGGACTGAGACATGGATTATAATCATTATCTCTGTCTATTTGTTGTTTCCCGATTTCCGATCTATGACGACTGACTAATTGAACAAATCAAATCAGTCCAGGCCCGGCCGAACACTTACATTTTGTCATCACTAAATCATCGAGGGGCCCACATATATCGCTTTTATCCCGAAGGTAAAAGGAATGGACAAACTTCGACTAATATGCTTGTAATGATTTGATTTGTTCAATTCATTGGCCAAGCACTTAGGGGTGTCATCACAAAATCATCGAGGGGCCCACATATATTGCTTTTATCCCGAAGGTAAAAGGAATGGATAAACTTCGACTCATATGGCTTGTTCTACTACTTGTTGAATCATACACAAAGGCACGTCTTATAACATCGAGTTACCAATGTGTTTTCATGTAATCAATGTATAACCAACTCATATCTCTAGGTTTTAAGAATATAAGATATTATCGTCTCATGATCACTCGTGATAAAATCCATGAAGTGATTCAAATGAGCGTGGGTTGAATCCAATACTCAGAACTTATGAGCACTCATGAGTGCTGTAGCAACTCTTGTTATATCCAACATCTTAGACATCTACAAGCCAACTCATGACAGTCTTGATTCATATCTAGTTCCAACATATGACCGACTGTGGATGGTTTGAATAACTTAGTCATTCGGGAAGAATGACCTAGTTTATTCTGGAAGTCAAAACATGCAATGTGGAACAAAAGAATAATATGAATCCTATATGGCCCCAACTAAATACTTGAATAAAAACAATAGTCATGCCATGCTCTAAGCATGGATACCATGTTTGTCTAAAATCCTTACTTTGTGAAATAGATCGATTGACAATATTTCAATGATGGTCATTTTCACAACCCCAATCCTTATTGTAATTGTAAGAATACCAAACTCTTGCCTTTTAACTTATTTGTTAGATTCTAAACTTATATGCAATGATCCTGTCACACCCCCAAACCTGAACGGCGGAAACATTCGGCGGCGGAGGACGTCATGTACAGTATCATAACAAATGTAAAATAGTAATCAAAGCAACAACAACCATTGTATTGATAATAAAGTGTTTACATTGAATAAATAAAGTAGATAGTGTGATTTCAAAAGTAGAAAACCAAAACTAAGACTTGAAGCTACTATGCTCCATCTTCTTGACATTTGTACGAGTACCTGCTTATTAATTTCCTGAGAATACAAGTGATTTGGAAAGTGTATCAACATTTAAGTTGGTGAGTTCATAACTATTTGATTTAGAAGGTAAGTTTATTGTTTCTTGAAAATGTTCGTATGATATTACAGAAAATCCTATATTTTCTTAATAGCTTGAAGTGTAGCCCTTAGCATTGATAACAGAATATATTTGATTCTTACGTTTAAAGAGTGATATATGATACTTTGAATTTGTATATGAAAAGTGACCAATGTTATTTCCTACTATGATTACTTAGTGCATATAAGTTATATAAACTCAAAGACTTGAACCGGCAGTCGATTGGGTGAATCTGCCCTAAGTCCACAACCAAACAAGGAACAGGAGATAAGGCGGAAATCAAACATTCCACTGTCGATCAAATATTCATTTTTTATAACCCAAACATATCCACTAAGTAGTCATATCAATACGTAACTATATGTATATGTTTCCAGAAAATCCGATATTTTCTCATAAAAAGAGTTATGAATCTTTGTTTGTATAGAATGAAGGTGTCGAACCAGGAAAAACCTATATTTTCCTAACAGTGGAGAGTAGTCTAAAATGTCCAAGACTATGATTTTGTAAGTAAATATGTCATGCTTAAAATAATGAAGCATAGTTTTATTAGTAAACAAAACTATAAGAAGTTTGTAATTTGACGCAGGAAAAACCTATATTTTCCTAACAATGAGGAGTAGTCTCAAATGTCCAAGACTATGATTTGTAAGTAAATATGTCATACTTAGTTCGGTATCTTGTAGTTTTATTAATAAGTAAAACTAATAGAAGATGTGTTTACCCTGAGTTTTGAATGTGTTGATAATACCCTATCATGATTACCTAGTTCCTACGAATTATATATAACTAAGATTTGAACCGGCAGTCGATTGGGTGAATCTGCCCTAAGTCCACAACCAAACAAGGAACAGGAAATGAGGCGGAAATCATACATTCCACTGTCTATCAAGTAAAAGCCAAATATAACCCTAATGTAAATACGAAGTAATCATATAGTTATTATTCCTTTGAGCTTGATTGAGTTGCGTATTACTAAGAGTCATTGTTTCCGCGTTGCGAGTTCCTATAACCATGCTAATATGACGGATATCTTTACTAGTAAATGACATTTGTCACCCCGGGTCGACTGTAGCTAATAGTCAAGGTGCGGGATTGTCAGTCCCGTATAGATCTAATTTGTAACCCCGGGTCGACTGTAGCTAACAGTCAAGGTGCGAGATTGTCAGTCCCGTATAGATCTATACACAAACTCACGCTCTCCCTACAGGAGACTCTAGTTATAAGTGATAGACTTTTGTTTATTACTAAACAAAGCCGCTCTCTCACAGATGATTCGCTAACAATAAGTTCACTAGTAACATGTTTGCAAAAACCTTTTGTTAAATAAAAATTTATATGATAGAAAAAGTGGATTGATTTGTAAAGTTTAATCAATATAATTTATATGATTTTGTATGAAAAGATTATCCTTTCGACGGTGTTAATAACAACATAATGATGAGTTATATTTACTTGTAACTACATGGTGTTATAGTTGAAATGGTTAGCCTTGATATAATGTAGTATGCAAACGTATAAATAAAATGTATTTCATGTTAACAATTTCTATATGATAGTTGTGTTGTGAGGTGTTTTGCATGTTAACAATTTCTATATGATAGTTATAAAAGCAACATGAAAGGTATAGCAAAAGATTGATGTTTTCACTCGGAATTAACCAGGTGTTTACTTGTATTCCCCCCTATAAAACATATAAAAAGTTTAGAAAAGTGTAGGGGTATGAACTCTCTTGATAGAAGTGGTGAGTTGAAGAAGGTGAGACAAAGATCGAGCAGAACTACGACAGGAGAAAGCTGATTTCTCGGGATTCTCGGGAATCTCAGGAATCTCGGGAATCTTGGGAGCGTAACACTTACTTCGAGACTTGGACGTGCAAACTGGCATGGCTTCGAGGGGTTAAACGCAGAGCATAAGCACGAGGAAGAGAGGAATTGAGCATTAAACCCGGAACCCCTTGGGTTCTATTTATAGGCTGAAATTGGGGTCTCACGTCGTGAGTTTTGCCAATTCACGTCGTGAGTTTGTCCTGAATCGTCATGGCATGCGTCATCCGTCAAGTGGCTCTGAAATGGTCAGTCAGACTGTTCACGTCGTGAACTCTGAAAAATCTGACACAGCGTCGAAACTCGTGCCTCGAACTTCAAAAATTCATATCGTTCGCATACGTGCTCCGTTTTCGACGTTCTTTATATCCACGCGTAGGTGAGATTATGCTCTAAAACTCTCGTTTAGACTTCGTTGGCTAATTTTGAGTTTATTTTTAATGTATTATTAATATATTATTTTTAGTAGGCCGGGACAGGAAAACTCTGTTAGAAATCCATAACTTCTTCGTCTGATGTCCGTTTTCGTCAGACTTTTTACCTTTGAAATACCATTGATGAGTTCTTCGATTCTCGTTTAGGTCATGTTGGCAAAAAGTTGCTCGATGTCGATTTCGAGTTTTTAGCTGTCTACTGCTATGTCCGAAACTTCGAAAAATCATAACTTCCTCATATGAAGTCAGATTTGGGCGTTCTTTTTATGTATGTTCACGGTTTTTGGATATCTATGACTTTCATTTAGATACCTAAGGCCAAAAAGTATTTTATTGGAATTTCCCATTTTACGCTTTACAGTTTTTACCGGTATTGCCGCGGATCTTCGATTGGTCATAACTTCTTTGTTATAACTCGGATTTCAGTGTTCTTTATAATTTTGGAAACCTAGTTACGATCTCTAACACTTTATTTATCCCAATCAAGGTTATTGAACAATTTATTTTTGACCTAAATTTTGCTGGTGTTACATTATCCCCCCGTTAGAGAGAATATCGTCCCGAAATTTACATTTTGAAATGAGAGTGGATTTGGGAGTTGGAGTTGGGTTTATCATTACAGATAGAAAGGGTTTCGATAGTTGTCGGTTACTACGAAGGGTCTTCCCTTAGCACATGGAGCTGGTATGGGGAGGACTAAGCCAATCCATGTCGAATGGCGATGTCGGAACTTCTCATTGTAACAGGTGTTAAGTCGATTAGGAAAAATGTTCGTTAGCGCGACAGTGGGTTCTATGTGTATGGTTTTGGTGCCTTCAGTTTATTCTTGTTATTATTTATTGTGAACATTGTACTTCGCTTAGCGATTACTAGTAGACGGGTGTTTTGATAATTATAAACGATGACTTGTATGCAAAATAACAATATTTTATCAAAGTTTGTAGGTTTGTATTATGTGTTAAAAATGTATGTTTAGTGAGTGATTTTAAAAAGTTTATCTTAGCTTTGTATGTATCATGATCCGAAAGTGTTTTGTAAACAATTCATAACAGAGGTTTATTTAAAATAAACTTATGAATTTTTGAATATCCTCACTTGAAATTTCGTAATTTCTTTTACTGTTACTTGTCACGTCAGAAAAAGCATTAAGCCTAACACGTAGTGTGAATAGTGTAATCACTAACTCACTAGGTTATATCAATTTATTAGTTATTAGTATGATGCATCAGGTCCTTGATGATTTCTCTATCTCTTTGATCCTCGTCTGTTCCTTTCTCGGGATTCTCTTTATGAGTTACTTTTTGATCTTCCTTGACTCCTCTGTTGACTGATGTAGTGGAGTGGTTATATCTAATCAAAGCGACAACAACCATTGTCTTTATAATAAAGTGTTTACATTGAATACATAAAGTAGATAGTGTGATTTCAAAAGTAGAAAACCAAAACTAAGACTTGAAGCTACTATGCTCCATCTTCTTGACATTTGTACGAGTACCTGCTTATTAATTTCCTGAGAATACAAGTGATTTGGAAAGTGTATCAACATTTAAGTTGGTGAGTTCATAACTATTTGATTTAGAAGGTAAGTTTATTGTTTCTTGAAAATGTTCGTATGATATTACAGAAAATCCTATATTTTCTTAATAGCTTGAAGTGTAGCCCTTAGCATTGATAACAGAATATATTTGATTCTTACGTTTAAAGAGTGATATATGATACTTTGAATTTGTATATGAAAAGTGACCAATGTTATTTCCTACTATGATTACTTAGTGCATATAAGTTATATAAACTCAAAGACTTGAACCGGCAGTCGATTGGGTGAATATGCCCTAAGTCCACAACCAAACAAGGAACAGGAGATAAGGCGGAAATCAAACATTCCACTATCGATCAGATATTCATTTTTAATAACCCAAACATATCCACTAAGTAGTCATATCAATACGTAACTATATGTATATGTTTCCAGAAAATCCGATATTTTCTCATAAAAAGAGTTATGAATCTTTGTTTGTATAGAATGAAGGTGTCGAACCAGGAAAAACGTATATTTTCCTAACAGTGGAGAGTAGTCTAAAATGTCCAAGACTATGATTTTGTAAGTAAATATGTCATGCTTAAAATAATGAGGCATAGTTTTATTAGTAAACAAAACTGTAAGAAGTTTGTAATTTGACGCAGGAAAAACGTATATTTTCCTAACAATGAGGAGTAGTCTCAAATGTCCAAGACTATGATTTGTAAGTAAATATGTCATACTTAGTTCGGTATCTTGTAGTTTTATTAATAAGTAAAACTAATAGAAGATGTGTTTACCCTGAGTTTTGAATGTGTTAATAATACCCTATCATGATTACCTAGTTCCTACGAATTATATATAACTAAGATTTGAACCGGCAGTCGATTGGGTGAATCTGCCCTAAGTCCACAACCAAACAAGGAACAGGAAATGAGGCGGAAATCATACATTCCACTGTCTATCAAGTAAAAGCCATATATACCCCTAATGTAAATACGAAGTAATCATATAGTTATTATCCCTTTGAGCTTGATTGAGTTGCGTATTACTAAGAGTCATTGTTTCCGCATTGCGAGTTCCTATAACCATGCTAATATGACGGATATCCTTATTATAAATGACATTTGTCACCCCGGGTCGACTGTAGCTAACAGTCAAGGTGCGGGATTGTCAGTCCCGTATAGATCTAATTTGTCACCCCGGGTCGACTGTAGCTAACAGTCAAGGTGCGGGATTGTCAGTCCCGTATAGATCTATACACAAACTCACGCTCTCCGTACAGGAGACTCTAGTTATAAGTGATAGACTTTTGTTTATTACTAAACAAAGCCGATGTCTCACAGATGATTCGCTAACAGTAAGTTCACTAGTGACATGTTTGCAAAAACCTTTTGTTATATAAAAATAACGATTTTTATTTATAACCTTGTACGATAGAAAAAGTGGATTGATTTGTAAAGTGTAATCAATATAATTTATATGATTTTGTATGAAAATATTATCCTTTCGACGGTGTTAATAACAACATAATGATGAGTTATATTTACTTGTAACTACATGGTGTTATAGTTGAAATGGTTAGCCTTGATATAATGTGGTATTCAAACGTATAAATAAAATGTATTTCATTTATAAAACATATCGTATCCCATAAGGGTAAAGTTGTGTTGTGAGGTGTTTTGCATGTTAACAATTTCCATATGATAGTTATAAAAGCAACATGAAAGGTATAGCAAAAGATTGATGTTTTCACTCGGAATTAACCGGGTGTTTACTTGTATTCCCCCCTATAAAACATATAAAAAGTTTAGAAAAGTGTAGGGGTATGAACTCACTTGATAGAAGTGGTGAGTTGAAGAAGGTGAGACAAAGATCGAGCAGAACTTCGACTGGAGAAAGCTGATTTCTCGGGATTCTCGGGAATCTCGGGAATCTCGGGAGCGTAACACTTACTTCGAGACTTAGACGTGCAAACTGGGATGGCTTCGAGGGGTTAAACGGAGAGCATAAGCACGAGGAAGAGAGGAATTTAGCATTAAACCCGGAACCCCTTGGGTTCTATTTATAGGCTGAAATTGGGGTCTCACGTCGTGAGTTTTGCCAATTCACGTCGTGAGTTTGTACCGAATTGTCATGTCATGCGTCATCCGTCAAGTGGCTCTGAAATGGTCAGTCAGACTGTTCACGTCGTGAATTTTAGTGTTCACGTCGTGAACTCTGAAAAATCTGACACAGCGTCGAAACTCGTGCCTCGAACTTCAAAAATTCATATTTTTCGCATACGAGCTCCGTTTTCGACGTTCTTTATATCCACGCGTAGGTGAGATTATGATCTACAACTCTCGTTTAGACTTCGTTGCCTAATTTTGAGTTTAATTTTAATGTATTATTAATATATTATTTTTAGTAGGCCGGGACAGGAAAACTCTATTAGAAATCCATAACTTCTTCGTCCGATGTCCGTTTTCGTCAGACTTTTTACCTTTGAAATACCATTGATGAGATATTCGATTCTCGTTTAGGTCATGTTGGCAAAAAATCGCTCGATCTCGATTTCGAGTTTTTAGCTGTCTACTGCTATGTCCGAAACTTCGAAAAATCATAACTTCCTCATTTGAAGTCAGATTTGGGCGTTCTTTTTATGTATGTTCACGGTTTTTTGGATATCTATGACTTTCATTTAGATACCTAAGGCCAAAAAGTATTTTATTGGAATTTCCCATTTTACGCTTTACAGTGTTTTACCGGTATTGCCGCGGATCTTCGATTGGTCATAACTTCTTTGTTATAACTCGGATTTCAGTGTTCTTTATAATTTTGGAAACCTAGTTACGATCTCTAACACTTTATTTATCCCAATCAAGGTTATTGAACAATTTATTTTTGACCTAAATTTTGCTGGTGTTACAGATCCTCTTGTAATGACTATGCCCAAATCACAAAGACTTGGCAACAAACATTACATAGTATTCCAATGGAGAGCAATTCCATGGAAACGAAGTCTCACATTCAAAGTAAATTCCTTTGAACATCCTTCTTTGCATTAAGTTTTCTAATCTTACATAGATTCAAAGAAGAACTTCCACCTATGGAAACAATTCCATATTCCCATTTTGACTATCACTTGTGAACAAGAGTTGCCTCTTTTCAGAGTATGTCAATATGGTCCTATCCAAAGTTTACACTATACTTCCAATTGTCCATGAGCAACCAATCTTTGGTAGACCTCAGATTGTCTTCGACAATTGCTTAACCATTTTAGTCATATGGGACACGAGTCATGCTACAAAATTTTTATTTGCCATGTTCTCACAATTCGAACTATGAAGAGGTATGCCGTAATCATAATCGAATTTTGAGAACGCAACATATATAGAATTTCCTTATGTTGAACCATTCCAACATAACATTCATATATATCCTTGACTAAAGTTGATTAAAATCTCAATATAAGCTTGTAGAATTGAAATGAAGTATAAAATTCACTCCCTTAATTATAGCAAAAAAACATTTTCAAAGCGAATTGAAACTTTTGTTTTCTATAATTAATATTGCTATCTCGCAACACTTAACATAATAATCATGCTCCCACTAGCATAATGATTATTATCTTACTAGCATGACACTTATATTCCCACTAGCTTTGACATGTACCCAGAAATCAAATGAACTTCTAGAAATCAATACTTTATTGACTTCCTTACCAAAGTTTAGATTTCTGATACGAGATTGCTTTGACATAACTTTATCAAAATCATACACCTTATCTTAGATAGCTCACAGGTGTGTCTAAACAATTTCAGAACTATGAAAAGGGATGTCGTAATCATAGTCTCAATTGTTTAGACCTTTGTTATTTCTCATAAGTCCATGTTAGTGTGCCGGTTAACCACGCACGCTCCACTAACGACTTTGAGAATGCAAAGATCACAATTACTATCTACTTAAAATCTACTTAGTGAAAGTGTTTCCTCACCATCATTTTCATGAATCGGAGAGAAACCTTATGACACTTAGATTTTTATGGTGTATGTGTTCCTGTCCATGTGAATTTGTCATAACCATAATCATAAGACAAGGTTAGTGACAAATCCAAACTCATATGGACTGAACTTGTTTAATCTTAATTTCTTGCCACTTGGTAGCACAAGTCCTACCATTGCTTCCAAGTAGCTATGCAAACAAGTGAGAACATGTAGAACTCAAATGCATAGCCAACTTTAACTGGAATGGGCACAAAAATAAGAATATGTCAACATGATAGGTTATAAACCTCTAGTCGTGTGCTAGTGATGAAATACAGGTTTTATTCTTAATTAGTTCTTAAAACTATTTCAGGATCTTTTAGACTCCCACTGTCCTCTTGACATATAAGACTCTTTTGCCAAATATTCAAGAAATAGTGTGGAATCTTATCAAGACAAACACTTCACACAATTGCCCTTATTTGGTCTTTGTTTTATCCAAAACATCACAACTTACCAATTCCAAATGTACAAGAGTAAGAAACATGTTACTCTACATTTGAAAAGTGTTATAAACCTTTCTTAAAATCATGTCACTCAAGTTACAATCTTAGAGTATGACTCTAAGACTTTTTTTTGGAACAAAGTATGATTTATCTTTTGATTTAACCATTTCAACAATTCACGATTCCTCTCCTTAGCCCAACAAATGCACTAAGGTGTCTTTAGAGGATCAATTGTGATATGGTTTTACAATCATTAAGATAATCATAAAACAAGATACTTAAAGTATTCTCCCATCTTTTCAGATTTGAGAAACTTTTATCCTTCTGCCTAATTTGATTCTTCTTATTCTCTCTGTCAATCATTGAAACTTTTCCAATATTTCAGAATTCCACTTAAACTTGTAAGCATAACCATATTTACTAAACTTTAGTAAATCATGACAAATATTCTTACTGATCTTTTGTGGTGGACTTTGACTAGTGCACAAGAATGTGTACTTAATCCCTTAGTCCTTCACTTGAGTCACATATATGTGAACAAGGACATAGTCTTAATTTCCCAAAAATGACAATTCTCATTCATCACACAATACAACTTGCATGATTCCAAGTTTCTATCCAACTGAAACTTGGGTGATAAGAATCTTTCCTTATTTGGTAAATTACGACACTACCACAAATGAAAGAATCAAATCCATTTTCCAATATTGCTATCAATGGAAACATGTAAACAACAATTTTTTACAAATGACATTGTAAGGATACTTAAAATAAATAAATCAAAATTGTTTTTTTTTTATTTTAAAACTTGCGGAAAAATCTTATCCTTACAATGCAAATACATATGAGAACTATGTTGATATCTATTCCTATGCAATATATCGTAACTCTTAAGCAGTTGCTCAAAATTCTGATCACCAAACCAACTTCGCGATCAGAATCAGCATACTCTTTCTTTAAGCTTCCTTTGATTATCTAAAACATCAAAATGTAATTAGATTACATTATGTATTAGGAATCTCCAAAAGATACTTAATAGAGTTAGATAACGGGCTTTACCTAAAGTAGAGTCAAACTTTTGACTTTACCATATCTTTCAGGTAAATATGGCAGCTTCGCAACCAATGCCCCCTTCTTTTAGCAAAAGAAACATATGGACTCTTTGGAAATGGAACATGAGACTATCTCAGACTTATCCTTTCTCTTTACCATTTGGTCAAATGACTTGACCATGGCCGATCCCTTTCCACTGGGAAGAGAAAGTTTTTTTTGGACTTCTAATGTTACCATTGTCAATGTCCATGGAAGTTTGGGAAGTTGATCTTACAATCAAATTTTGCTCTACCAGTTCCCCAAATCATTGTTGATTTAGCAGCATCAAGCAAATAGTTACGATCATTAAGGGTCATGTCTTGATCTGTCATCATGGTGTGACTAAAGAACCAAGTCAACAGCCAGCTACCTCGAGACTTCGACACCCGACTCTCCCGGCTTGCCATTAGGGATTGAGTGACCTTGAACTTTTCAAGTATGTGAACTTGTGGGATAGGGAGAATAATTGGAGGAGGAGGAAATGAAGCATGATTTCCAGTCCCATTAATACACAACAAAGGGATTAATCTTTCACCTTCATTGTCATGTGGGATATTATCTTCATCAGGAAAGCTTTTTCCTAAAGATTTGAGAAGACCATAGTTGTCTTAACTATACATCTATAATGGGAGAAATTCAAGTTTAGTTGATTAAAAGTCCTTAATATAACACCCAATATAAAATATTAAGGATAGGACCCAACTGTTGGATAAGGTGTCTAAGTCCATAACTTATTTGGTATATACTTGACCCGACCCGGCATGGTCCATTTGGGTTGCACGTCACCCAAACTGTTTATGGATAATTTTATGAGAATTGTATACTTACGATTTATTAATATATTATAAGTTATAATATATTAATATAAAGTCATGTTATTTAATTAGTTTTAATCTTGAATTAATTATGAATTAATTTAGTGATTAAAAGGAAGACTAATTAAATCATGGGCTATTATATTTATATGGTGTGGGCTAATACTCATTTGTTAATGGGTTAAGCTTATATGGAAGTCCATGGATGATCCATGGAGCTTTTAACCCATGGATCCTTGGAAAGGAAAAGACATGCATTATTAGGGTTTCACCCTAACCATGCACACTATATAAACAAGCTCATGTTGCATGAAATACTACCCTAGTGTGTGTGTAATAGTGGTGGCCGATTTCTAATTGTTAGTAATATATCTCATACATTTTCCAAGTTTGTGGTGATTTGTGATTTCCATTTGAGGCGTTCACATTATTGGTGCTTGCCTCTCAAACTCCAAGGAATCAGCAATCAACAAAAGGTATGTAATTCATCTAGTTCTTTTATGTTTAAAAGTACCCCATGCCATGCTAGATAGGTTATAAACCTTGGAAATTAATATTTTGCATGTACCTTAGACAAACATAGATCCAAGGTTTATTAGGGTTGCATGTACACTTAGGAAGTGTTAGAATGCTCAAAACCCAACAGTGGTATCAGAGCCTAGGCTTGTTTGTTTGATACTTGATGCAAAATAGTGATAAAAGGTCAATTTTTTGCTGTCTGACTGATGAACTCGCCGAGTCCATGGGGGGACTCGCCGAGTTCATGTGTAAACTCATCCTACTCACCGAGTAGGTTCATGCACTCGACAAGTAGGAGCCTCAGAATGCATATTTTCGACTTTTGCTGCTGGAAATGGACTCGAAACATTACCCTAAACTGTTTTGGTGTTTTAAAACTTGTTTTAGTTGGTGTAGTGGTTGTTCTAATCCATTTACAATAGCTTATATCAAAATTTCATGCTTTGTATGTGTTCATATAATTCTTGAAACTTTGATGATCATGTTCATGTTCTTATGAATTTAGAAGATGATAGGAATTATTTGCTGAATTGTTTAGGATTAATTCTTGATCATTTATGTGTTTTAATGGAGTCCATAATTTGTCCTCAAGTTATGGATATCCAAAGGTCACTTCTTTTAAACACACACTTAAAACACATAAGTTACATAAAATGAAGAGTCTTCATTTTTATGAACCTTTAATTCATAAGTTATGAAATGAAAAAGTTTTGGATAGTTACAAAACATGCCCTCAAGTTTTGGAATTTGTAAAGTTTCACACACTTTAATAAACTTTAATTCCAAACCCTTAGAGTTTTAAAAGTTAAAATTCAACCCTTATACTATTTATAACATTAATGGTTAATTATTATATATATGTATAAGATCAAGTCGTTTTACCGTTAGTAGGCCTCATTCACGAAGCCGGTCTATAAGGGGGGTATAAGGTTGTTGCCTATAAAATGGCAACTTAATGGGTGTCCATTCTCACCCACCGCTTCCTTGATCGGTGGAGGGTCGTTAGCCGAATGGGTAGGACAATGACTTTAAATTCTCATTAAAAGTATAATGAATATTATAAAGTAACTTAACCTTTTATAAATCCCAATCTTAGTTACTTTAGGAAAATGTGAATATGGTGCTAACCTATGAAATTCACACTTTGTACCTTACCAAGTCGTTGGTGGAGCGTGTGTGGTTAACCGACACACTAACTTGGAATAGTAAGGATCACGAAGGGTGACTTAATGTTTATCATAGATCGGTGGAGCGTGTGTGGTTAACCGGCACATCGATTAGGTGATAATATTAAGGGTACCAAGTGAGTTTGCATGGTGATTCACACCTTGTTTTGTGATCCTCGGCATCCCAGCCACAAAACCTGAAGGGCACAATCGAGATTGAAACATGCCATTGAAAAGTTCAATGAATCTCAAAAGATCTAGGAGTTTCAAATCCAATTAAAACCTAATAAATTATTTCGTTTTTCATGGTAGAAATTGGTGAATCGTCATTCACCTACCTTCAAATATTTTATAGCTTGGATTACGGCATCCCTCTTCCAAGTTATAAAATATTGTGTTGGGTCCTAGCCTTAATATTTCATATTGGATGTTATATTAAGGACTTGAATCAACTAACTTGATTTTCTCCCATTTTAGATGTCTGGTTCAGACAACTATGATCTTCCCAAATCGCTTGAAACAGGCTTTCCTCTTGAAGATGATGTCCCTCAACATCATGCTTCACTCCCCCCACCTCCTCCATTTATTATCCCTGACCCACAAGCCCGAAGACTTGAAAGGTTCAAGATCACTCAAGCTCTACTAGAAATGAAACATAAAGATGGAAGACCTGTGTGCATTCATGTCTTAGGAATGAAGTCACACATAGACAGGTTGAGAATGTTGGGTGCTGTTATTTCAAGGAAGTTCGCTGTTGAATGGGTTCTACAGTCACTTCCTGAGTCGTATGGTGAGTTTATTAAAGACTACCATATGACAGATCCTGACATAACCCTAATAGATCTTTCTTATTTGCTTGTTGCTGCTGAATCATCAATGATTTGGCGTAATGGTCAAGCAAATATTGATGGAAAATCTATTTCTCAAACTTCCATGGACATGGACAATGGTAATGTTGGAAGTCCAGAAAAGCTTTCTCGTCCCAATGGAAGGGGATCGGCCTTGGTCAACCCGGTTGACCAAAAGGTAAAGGGAAAGGCTAAGTCTGTGATTGTCTCGTGTACCATTCCCAAAGAGTCTATATGTTTTTATTGTCATGAGAAGGGACATTGGAAGCGAAGCTGCCCTGAATACCTGAAATATTTGAAAGCAAGTAGAGACAAAATGTTTGACTCGGCTTCAGGTAAGCCCACTATCTAACTTTGTTAAAGTTCCTAATTGTTGATTCTTATTACATGATGTGACTAGGTTGCATCTTGATGTTTAGCAGGATCGAGCAAAAGGAAGGTTAAAATAAGAGTGTGCTGAATCTGATCACGAAGATGGATTTCTATCGCATGGTTCGAGGATCGGATTTTTGAGCCACTACTTAAAAGTTATGATAGATTGCTAAGAAATATGTAATAGCATAGTTTTCATTTAAAGTTGCATTGTAAGGAATATCTTTCCGCATTTTAATAAAGAAATAAAAGTTTTGTTTACTTTATTTTATATTATATCCCCTTACAATGGCATTTATGGAAATTGATGTTTGTATGTTTCTAGCAATATTGGAAATATGAGTTTGATTCTCTCATATGTGGTAGTGTCTGAATTTACCAAATAAGGAAAGGTTCTCATCACCCAAGCTTCAGTTAGACAGAAACTTGGAATCATACAAGTTGTATTGTATGATGAATGAGAATTTTCATCTTTGTAAAATTGAGACTAATTCATTGATCACATGCATATGTGAGTCAATTGAAGGACTAAGGAATTAGGTACACTGGGTGTGTGCTGGTCAAGGTCCACCACAAAGATCAATTCGTCATGATTTACTAAAGATTAGTAAATATGGTAATACTTATAAGGTTAAGTATAATTCTGTAACATTGGAAAAGTTTCAACGTATGGCAGAACGGATGAGAAGAATCAAATTTTGCAGAGAGATAAAAGTTTCTCAAATCTAAAAAGATGGGAGAGTACTTTAGTATCATGTTTTTATGATCATCTTAATGATTATGAAACCATATCACAAATTCATACTCTAAGGACATCTTAGTGCATTGTTATGACTAAGATGAGGGGTCATGAATTGTTGGAATGGTTAAAATCAAGAAGATGGATCATACATGTTTTATGATCAATGATTATGAAACCATCTCACAAATTCATACTCTAAGGACATCTTAGTGCATTGTTATGACTAAGATGAGGGGTTATGAATTGTTGGAATGGTTAAAACAAGAAGATGGATCGTACTTCATTCCAAAACAACTGTTAGAGTCATAATCCAAGACTTTAACATTGAGTGACATAAAGTAAGGTTTAAAACACTTATCAAATGTAGTGTAAAATGTTTTCTACTCTTGTACATTTGAAATTGGTAAGTTGTGATGTCTTGAATGAGACAAAGACCAATTAAGACCAATTGTGTGAAGTGTTAGTCTTGATAAGAATCCGTACTATCCCTTGAATATTTGTTTTGTCAAGGAATGGTTCTTGACAAGGGAAGCTTATATGTCAAGAGGACAGTAGGAGTCTTAAAGATCCTGAAAGGATTTCAAGATTTAATCAAGAGTAAAACCTGAGTTTTATCACTAGCACACGACTTAAGGTTTGCAACCTATTAAGTTGACATAATTCTTGTTTCTGTGTCTGTTCCTATTAAGTTGACTATGCATATGAGTTCTGTTAGTTCTAAACTGTGTGCATAACAGCTTGGAAGCATTGGTGGGCCTTGTGCTACCGATGACAAGAAATTAAGATTGAACAAGTTCAATCCATGTAAGGCTGAATTTGTCACTAATCTTGTCTTGTGATTATGGTTTTGACAAATTCACATGGATAGAAACTCATACACTATAAAATCTAAGTGTCATAAGGTTTCTCTCCTATTCATGAAAATGATGGTGAGGAAATGCTTTCACTAAGAAGATTTTAGGTAGATAGCAATTGTGATGTTTGCATTCTCAAAGTCGTTAGTGGAGCGTGTGTGGTTAACCGGCACACTAACATGGACTTGTGAGAAATGGCAAAGGTCTAAACAATTAAGACTATGATTACGGCATCCCTTTTCATAGTTCTGGAAATTGTTTAGACACACATGTGAGCTATCTAAGAAAGGGTGTACGAATCTAAATTTCAGAAGTCCAGCTGATTTCTGGAAATATGTCAGAGCTAGTGGGAGCATAAGTGTTATGCTGATAATCATCATGTTAGTGGGAGCATGATTATTATGTTTAGTGTTGCAAGTTAGCAATGTTAATTATAGAAAAACAAAAGTTTCAATTCGTAAAGTTGTAGGGTTTGAAAAAGTTGTTTTGCTATAATTAAGGGAGAGGAAATTATACTTCATTTCAATTCTAAAAGCTTAGATTGAGTTTTTAATCATCTTTAGTCAAGGATATATATATGAATTTTATGTTGGAATGGTTCAACATAAGGAAATTCTATATATATTGCGTTCTCAAATTCGATTATGATCACGACATCCCTCTTCATAGTCGATTTTTGAAAACATGGAAAATAAAAAAAATATTGTAGCAAAAGACTGATCCAGTATCAGGTATTTATGTGAGACATCGTGAATCGTGTCCCATATGCTTCGGGTATAGGATCGGTCACATGTGCTATAATATTCATCCTTTCTAAATTTTCCAAATGCTCAGAGCATTAAGAAGGGAAAAGTCTAGAATTGGATAAGACTAAAATGATTAAGAAATTGTCGAGGACAGTCGGAGGTTCGCCAAAGATTGGTTGCTCGGGGACAGTTGGAAGTATAGTGTTAAATTTTGGAAGGACCATATGGATATATTCTGAAAAGAGGTAGCTCTTGTTCAGATATGATAATCAAAATGGGAATATGGAAATTTTCCATATTCGGAGTTGGATATTAAGAATCTATGAGAAAGCTAGAAACTTTTATGCAAGAAGGATGTTCAAAGAAATGTACTTTGAATATGAGAGTTTGTTTCCATAGAGTTGATCTCCTTTGGAATCCTCTGTAATGACTGATGACAAGGTTTTGGTGACCTTGTGCATAATCATTACGAGAGGATCAGTGCATATAAGTTTAAAATCTAACAGTTTTTTGGTAAATGGTAGGAATTAGGAATTCTTACATTTACAATAAGGATTTGGGATTGTGAAATGAGCATCATTGGAATCATGTTCAATTGATCTATTTCACAAACTAAAGATCATAGACAAACATAGTGTGCATACTTGGAGTATGGCATAACTATTGTTTAGAAAAACAAAGTGTACATGCTAGGAGCATGGGACGACTGTTGTTTTTTGTTCAAGTATTAAGTTGATTATTTGAAACATTATACAATGAATAATGTGTAATCAATATGGTGATAAATAAAAGGTGGTTTTATTTATATTCAAAAGGGTTCTGAGACCATATTGGATTCGATTATTATTGTGTTTCACTTTGCATGTTTTGACTTCCATAATAGCTAGGTTATTCTTTCCGAATGACTAAGTTATTTAAACACTCCACAGTCGTTCATATGTTGGAAGTAGGTATGAATTAAGACTGTCATGAATCGAGTTTGTAGATGGCTAAACGTGTTTAGACATAGCAATGGTTGCTACAACATTCATGAGTACTCATAAGTTATGAGTATTGGAATTAACCCACGCTCACTTGTATCACTTCATGGAATTTATCTCGAGTGATCGTGAGACGGTAATATCATATAAGTCTTCAAACCTAGAGATATGAGTTGTTACCTATGAGTTGGTTGTGCATTGATTGCACGTAAACACATCAGTAACTTGATGTTATAAAACGTGCCTTTGTGTATAATTCAACAAGTAGTAGAAACAAGTATATGAGTCGAAGTTTATCTGTTCCTTCTAGTCCTTGGAGGATTAGAAGCGATATCTGGGCCCCTCGATGATTTTGTTTTGACCTATGTATCGGGCCCGGTCAGAACCTAATTGATGTGTTCAATTTAGTTCTTTGTCAAACAAATCGGAAATCGGGAAACAAACTGGTGGACAATAAGTATGACGTTGTTCCATGTATTTGTCCGGCTGATATCATGAGAACAGAGGATTATATGATCACTTATCTAAAATGGCGCTTCATAGTTCAACAGAGTTTTCGAGAGCTACGATTGCTGGTTGGTTCCTGAAGTAACATACGCAAATACAGTTATTAGACTTATCCAAGTGGGAGACTGTTGGATAAGGTGTCTAAGTCCATAACTTATTTGGTATATACTTGACCCGACCCGACATGGTCCATTTGGGTTGCACTTCACCCAAACTGTTTATGGATAATTTTATGAGAATTGTATACTTACGATTTATTAATATATTATAAGTTATAATATATTAATATAAAGTCATGTTATTTAATTAGTTTTAATCTTGAATTAATTATGAATTAATTTAGTGATTAAAAGGAAGACTAATTAAATCATGGGCTATTATATTTATATGGTGTGGGCTAATACTCATTTGTTAATGGGCTAAGCTTATATGGAACTCCATGGATGATCCATGGAGCTTTTAACCCATGGATCATTGGAAAGGAAAAGACATGGGTTATTAGGGTTTCACCCTAACCATGCACACTATATAAACAAGCTCATGTTGCATGAAATACTACCCTAGTGTGTGTGTAATAGTGGTGGCCGATTTCTAAGTGTTAGTATACTCTCTCATACATTTTCCAAGTTTGTGGTGATTTGTGATTTCCATTTGAGGTATTCACATTATTGGTGCTTGGCTCTCAAACTCCAAGGAATCAGCAATCAACAAAAGGTATGTAATTCATCTAGTTCTTTTATGTTTAAAAGTACCCCATGCCATGCTAGATAGGTTATAAACCTTGGAAATTAATATTTTGCATGTACCTTAGACAAACATAGATCCAAGGTTTATTAGGGTTGCATGTACACTTAGGAAGTGTTAGAATGCTCAAAACCCAACACCAACGACCTATTTGTTACTGGAAGAGGGATGCCGTAATCCAAGTTATAAAAGAGTTGAAGCTAGGTAAATGACGATTTCCCAATTTCCACCATGAAAAAAAAAATATAATTAAGTTTTAATTGGAATTGAAACTCCTAGATATTTTGAGATACATTGAACTGCTAATGGCATGTTTGAATCTCGATTGTGCTCTCTCAAGTTTGTGACTGGGATGCTGAGGATCAAAAACAAGGTGTGAATAACCATGCAAATTAACTTGGTACCCTTAACTTTATCACCTAATTGATGTGCCGGTTCACCACACACACTCCACCAATCTATGATAAACTTAAGTTACCCTTTGCCACACATTGTCAGTCCCATGTTAGTGTGCCTGTTAACCACACACGCTCCACTAACGACTTAACAAAGGTGCAAAGTGCAATTTCACGGGTTAGCACCATTTCACATTTTCCTAAGTAACTAAGATTGGGAATTTATAAGTGTTTAGTTACTTAGTATTTATCATTATACTTTTAATGAGGGGAGAATTATAGTCTTTATCCTACCCGTTCGGCTAACGACCCTCCACCAGTCAAGGAAGCGGTGGGTGAGAGTGGACACCCATTAAACTGCCATTTTATAGGCAGTAACCTTATACCCCCCTTATAGACCGGCTTCGTGAATGAGGCCTACTAACGGTAAGATTGACTTTATCTTATACATATCTATATAATTAAAATTATAATAATAGTATAAGGGTGTATTTTAAACATTTAAAATACTTGGTGGTTTAATCTATTAATTAAACTATACTCTTAATTTAATTAAACTTAAATCATTTCTTTATGGAATTATTAACTCTTTTAATTAAATAGTTTAATTTATTTAATGAAGTCCATAAAGTTTGAATTTTAACCTTTTAAAATTCTAGGGTTTGGAATTAAAGTGTACATGGGGGCTGACTTTATAAATTCCAAAACTTGAGGACAAGTATTGAAACTTTTCAAAACTTTTCAATTTCATAACATATGAGTTTAATGTTCCTTTAATGGAGTGACTCTTGAAAATCCATAACTTGAGGACAAGTTATGGAAGTCATAAAAACCAATTTATGGAGAAAAGACTCTTCAAGTTTTCTAACCTATGACTTTAATAACACATTTAAAGTAAAAACTCTTGGTTTTCCATAACTTGAGGACCAGTTATGGAGTTCATAAAAACCATTAAGATCAAATATTCCAATTAACACAATAATCAAATAATTTTTCTATGATCTAGATTAAACTCTTGGAATATTCCAATTAGCTAATCAAATAAACTAATAAAATCTTGAAACTTTGACAATTATCCTTTGAAGACTCTTGGAATTCATAACCTAAAGAGTTAATGAATGAGACATTTCACATCCATAACTTATGGAAGTTTCAAAACTCTTAAGATCATAACTTTTAAAAAAAACTTTTGAGCTCCAAATTTTTATGACAAAATTTGTAATTTCTTAAAAACATTTAGATCAAACTTTTAAAACAAATAAAATAATCACATCATTCTATCTTTTAATAAATTGACCTAATTCAACTCTTGTAGTAAAGTGACTCACATTTTACAAACAATTAGTTTTTCATAAAATCAAGTAATTATCTTAAAATTTGACAAACTTCAAGTTTTTTTTCAACTTTGAAAAAAAATACATTTGCATCAAGTATAATAGAAAACAACCCATGGCTCTGATACCACTGTTGGGTTTTAGTATACTACAACATCCTACGGTGCACATACAACCCTAAATACCTTGGATCTATGTTTTCACTAATTATACATGCAAATGGTTTCCAAGGTATTAAACCTACAACTACCATACATTTGACATAAATCATATAAGATACTAGTTAGGATAACATACCTTTTGATGGAGCTTGAGGTCTTGATGTATTTGGCCTTAAGAGCTTAGCCCCAATAGTGTGCAAGCCTCAAATGGAATCACAACACACCATGGACAAAGGTGGACATTTGAAAGAGAATATTCATACACCAAAACACCTCCATATTTCTCTATGAAAAGAAGTGGTGATTTTGGCTATGGAGTAACCTATTTATATATAGGGTTCCAAGGGTCATGGTGTGACAACCCGAAATTTCTATTCTGTACAACCATTCACTTCAATAGAAGTCAAAAACTGTTTCTGCTAAGTTTCAAGCTTTTTGGAGTCAGTTTGAGTGTTTTAAAGTTAGTACTTCAAGAGGTAACAGGAGAGAGGATGCCCTAGGGTTTATTGTGCTCCAATAAAGTCCCAGAACTCCAAGAGTTTGGAGTTTACGGCCTAAACAAGGTGTTTACGGCCGTAAACCCCAAGGGTATAAATATGGTACTTAGCCATTTTATTCACTTTTTCACATTTTCAAGACTAGAACTCAAATCCTCTCAAGTATCATCCGATTTTCCTTCTTGATCATCAACTATGTAAGTGTTTCTTGCCCTAAAAAAATTGATATCTTCCTTAATCTAGTGATCTTACATGATTCCATCCGTGAAATCATTCCATTTGTGTAGATCTTCAAGTGTTCTTAGTTTCAACAAGAACACACACTAGTGTTCTTGGACTTTTAACACCCTTTCAAGCTTCTACATAGTAAGTACTCTTACCTTGGCTTGTTATAAGGATTGTTACACTTCTTAAACACCTATAAAACATAAGAAAACACAAGATCAAAGGTGTTTACGGTCCAAGATGTTCTTGGACCGTAAACCCTAAAGAAGGGGCCAAAGTGTGCCCTAGTCCCTTACCAAGCCTTGGATACTAGTCTAGAACATATCCTTAAAGTGCTTAGGACCTTAAACATCAAAAAGACCACAAACCATTAGGGTTTACGGCTGTAAACCCAAGGAGAAATGGTCCATGGACCGTAAACTCCACAAAGGAGTGAAATGGTGCCCTAATCACTTCCTAAGGCTTAGACTTGAAGTAGGAATGCTTCTTATGACCTTTAAAGCATCAAAACACGAAATGGTATAAGTACCATGAGTTTACGGCCATAAACTCATGGGTTTACGACCGTAAACTCAATAAGAGTTGGTCACAAAACTATAAACTCCAAAAGAGTTTACCCTTGGACCCTAAACTCAATAACCAAGTCCTACAACCCTTAGATGCAATCCTTAGGACTTATAGCACTTAAATCAAGTGTTTTACATGTCTTAGGATGTCTTAACTTGGTTAATTAGTTGTTTAATGACTAATTGGATACATATATGTGTTATTATATGTTAACTAGGATTCTTGTGTGTGTTCAAGTCTTCACTTGACACTTAGCATCCTCTAACATCCGTTCATCCAAACCACTCACTACAGGTGAGTTCATACCCCTTAATCAACCTTTTAAATGATTTTAAATGCTTTTATGGGGGGGAATACAAGTTGAACTATTATAGTTATTATATCAATCACATGTGATTACTAACTACCAAACAAGTGGATTTCTTACTTTTTAAACTGTGTTATCAAACTGTTTTACTTCAAACTGTTTTACAAACTCTTTTACAAATCAAATACTTTTATTAAACTCTTTTAAACTTATAATATGTTAAATGTGTATCTATATAGATATAGTTATATATGTAGGATTGAAAGGACTTAGGACTGATAGCTCACCTTACTTCGTGTTCCTTGTTTGGTTGTGGACTTAGGGTATTCAGGTTATTTGTCCGAAGGTCGTTTGAATCCTAGTTATATATCATGTATATGTATATAGATATAAAAGTTCCTTCTTTCATTCAGTTCAATACCTTTGGGTAGCAAAGGTATACACACATGTTCATACATTCAAACAACATTACTAGTAAGCTATAATTGGTATAGTTTAGGGAGATACTAATACTATTACTAGAACAATGAAACTTACAAAGAGTCAGTACATACATGAAACAATACCATACAGAGAGAACATACAATACCATACAGAGAGAACATACAATACCATACAGAGAGAACATACAACACCATACAAAGAGAACATACATACATGCTAGACAGGGAGATAACACACAATACAGCTAGCACATACATATACTAGAACATTAATACAGTTATGTGAGCCACGTAACGGGGCATGGCATCACCTGTCATGGGCTGTTTTGTATCCAGAATCTCCTTAAGTGGGGAGCGTATGAGTTTGTGTATAGATCTATACTGGATTGACAATCCTACACCTTGCTGCTCGCTACAGTGGGACTTGCAAGTCTACGGGTGCCAAATGTCATTTCCTCCGACGTCTTACATCGTCGGGTTTATAGTCGGTAGCAGGATACAGGCCGATCACATGGTACTTTAAATAACAATTGGCTTAAGGTAGTTAGTACAACAGTAGTTACTTAATACAACACTACAGTACTATTTCATTTTCCCATTACATTCACTTTGTGATCTTCACAAAATAAACAACAATGTAAAAACTATATTTTTGGTTAATGATAGTCAGATTTGGGAAAATACAAACTCTTACAAGAGACACACACACAGACACTAGATGCCTTGGTAGAAGGCTACTTTTAGTAGGAAACATAGGGTTTTTTTAGGGAAGTTCAAACATCTTACAAACACTTTCAAACTTATACATTACATACTTACAAACACTTTCATACAAACATAGACACTAATATACTTATGAACTCACCAGCTTTAAAGTTGATAATCTCTTTCAAAATAACTTGTATTCTCAGGTCACCAGTAGACAGGTACCGGTGCCAGGTTTTGAGAAGATGGAGCTCGTTCAAGACTCATCTTTTATTTTGATTCATATTTTTGGTGTCTATATAACTTGACAGAACACACTTGTATTAAATTATATTATTAATGCAATGGATGATGTTGTTGCTTATTTACTACTTTGCATTGTTGTGATACTTTACATGACGTCCTCCACCCCCGAACGTTTCCGCCGTTCCGGTTTTGGGGTGTGAGAGATTGGTATCAGAGCATTGTTTATTGTGAATTGAGTACATCAACCCATAAAAGATATATGAACTATAAAAACAGCGGGATTAAAATACTCTGATAAAGAGTTTATACTTTTAAATAATAAGATATTTAACCAAGTATACATACCTGCATTCATACTAAAATCAGTGTCACTAGGACAGAACAAAAGTATTACAATTGTTGGGCAACACAAGTAGACTTAGAGACATATGGTCAACCCTGGGAAGATAGCCTGATCAACTAGCATGTGCCTAAGGATGGTTGTGAGGTTGCAACAAGTCTAAAAACTTACCAACACTACTACAATGGAAACAATAGAACAAAACATAAATTTAAAATACTATAGGGGTATTTTGTATTACTATTAATTACTTATCTGAGAACTAAAGGTATTAGTATGTCAATAGTTGCTAAGTGGATACGCTAAGGTTATATGTAACTAGGATGTCACAGACTTAGAATCTGTGATCTTTGCTTTACTTCATGTTCCTTGTTTGGTTGTGGGCTTAGAGTTAGGGTCATTTATTCGAAGGTCTATCATGTCTTGGTTACATATGACTTGTATGCACTATGCAAGTGCTGAATTAACTGATAAAGATCATCTTATAATTATCTAATTAGTGCGTCTATTTAGTTATTTCTTATATCCCTTTTCTCGCGTAGATATCATGGCTGGATTCCATATCCCCGGAGACCCGTACTATCCCAACGAAGGCAATGCTGGATGGCTTGGAGAAAAGCGAGAAGATGACCACCCAATCCCATTGGATGATCACGAAGCTGAAGGTTTTTCTGATGGTTCTGACTCAGAACCTGAAGTCAACAACCTACCCCCAGCGGCTCAAGACCCGAACCCTCGTCCAACATTTCAAGGACTCACACCTCTGTGGGCCACAAACTTGAATAGATGGAGTCAGGAATAGGGTCAACCCATTCCCTACAATGGAGACAGAAGCTTCTACAACCTCACCGAGGGAGGTTCAGCTGACAGGGTCCTACCCATCATGGTTCGTAGGATTGCTCGGAACACCGAGCAAGGTCGAGAAACTATCGACCGAGTCGTGGAGATCGACGCCAACTCTAGCGTTAATACAGTCCGCATTCGCCAACTAGAGTCTGCTCATGAAAGGACTCAGGTCCGCAATGCAGCTCTGCATAGGGAACTTGCTGAAACCCAAGCTGAAGTCAGAGAACTTCGAGCTCAGCAAGCAAGATCTGAAAGGCGTCTGAGGGACATAGAACGTCTTCTGTCGGAGTCAAGAACTCACTCTAGTAGTTCTCGTCGCCAATAGAGTCTTATCCACTTCTCTTTTGGATATAACCTAGTTTATGTAAAAACGCTAGTCTAATTTCCTATCTTTGTAAATCTTAGACCTGTTAAGTCTTGATTAGGTCGTAGTTCTGTCAAAATTTTCCATCTTGGTTGATGTAAGGCCTACTTCAAGGCCATTTTTCCCAAACTTGTTACATCTATAATTCCAGTGTTATTGACAGATATCTAATCTCACGGAAATTATTATCCAAATGCTATCATCTGTTAGTACTAGATCTGCATTCAAATCATGTTATTCAATTGTGTTGTTGGGCTATGGAGAGTTAGTCCATGAGTCATTCTCATCAATTTTCCTACTAAATTCTTAACAATATCTTCATCTTTCTAAACTTATAGTTAAAAGATGCCTCCACGACGATCAACGAGACGCGATCCTCCAGCACCAGCACCACCTGCTCCTCAAATCGATACGGCAGCATTAAATGTTGCTGTAGCTGTGGCTGTGGCTACAGCCATGGCATAATATCATTCTTCTGGTTCCACTGGAGGAGGAACCCCTGTTCAATCTACCCTTGGTGAAGCTCCTGTGCGCTTGAGAGAGTGCTCCTATAAGGACTTCACTAACTGCAAGCCCAAGTCCTTTAGAGGGACTGGCGGAGTCATTGCCCTCTCGCAATGGTTCGAGAAGACCGAGTCGGTTTTTGAAATCTGCTCCTGTCCAGAAGGGAGCAAGGTCAAGTTTGCTGCTTGCACCTTTGAGGAGAAAGCCCTGACATGGTAGAATAGCCATGTCAAGTCACTATCCCTAATAGTGGCAAATGCTATGGGCTGGGAAACTTTAAAAGACCTCATGATTGAGGAATAATGCCCGAGGGGCGAAATCCAAAAACTGGAGGAAGAACTGTGGAGCCTAACCATGAAGGGCTTTGATATAGTCTCCTACACCGCCAAGTTCTGTGAGCTGGTGGCCCTCTGTCCCAATATGATTCAATGAGAGGGGAAGAAGATAGAGAGATTCATATGGGGGCTGGTGCCTCCATTCCAGGGAAATGTTTTGGCTTCAAACCCCACTACATTCGATAGTGTCAAGCGATTGGCACAGCGGCTTATAGACCATGGGGTTCGTACCCCGTCCGCAACAACGACCCTGGCCATCTCAGAACCTTCCAAAACCGCTGATTCCAAGCGGAAGTTCTGGGATGACAAAAAGAAGAAGAAGGCTGCTAAAAAGCAGCAGATCATGGCAGTTCATGCTACGATAGCACCTATCATTGCTGCTGCTCCGGTAAAGTAGTACGCTGGAAGTTTGCCTAAGTGCAACAAATGCAACTTCCACCACACAGAATCCTGCCGGGAAATGCAGTGCTCGAACTGCAACAGGAAGGGGCACACCACCCGTTTCTGCAAGGCACCGGCGAGACCACTCAATCAAGTCCCCGACGCAGGAGTGGGCCAAGCTTGCTACGGTTGTGGCGAGGTGGGCCACTACAAGAGGGACTGGCCAAAGGCAGGGAATGTCGGTAGAGTGGGAAGAGTTCTGGCCATAGGCCACGAGGAAGCGGTTGCCGACCCCAGAATGGTCGCTGGTACGTTTCTCCTCGATAACTCTTATGCATGCACTCTGTTTGATAGTGGAGCGGAGAGGAGCTTCGTGAACCAAAAATTTGCTCACTTACTTAAGCAAAAATTACGAGCACTTAAAGAACCGTTCACTGTAGAAATGGCTAATGGAAAGACGGAGAGCACTAGCAGTATATTCATAGGGAGTACCCTAACTCTAGATAGCCATTTTTTTAATCGACCTCATGCCGGTCTTAATTAAAAGTTTCGACGTCATAATCGGCATGGATTGGTTGAGTCTTCATCATTACGACATCATGTGTTACGAAAAGGCTGTACGCCTTAATCTGTCGTCTGGCAAAACTCTAGTAGTATATGGCGACAAACCCGGCACGAACCTTCGTATCATCTCTAGCATTCAAGCTCAGAAATTCTTGCGAAAGGAATGTCGTGCATTCCTTGCTCATGTGGTCGATGTGAGCCAAGAAACGAAAGACATTCAGAACATTCCAATAGTACACGACTTTCTCGACATCTTTCCAGAAGAACTCCTAGGATTACCTCCGCAACGTCAAGTCGAGTTCAGAATCGACTTAGTTCCAGGGGCTACCCCCGCAGCCAAATCGCCCTATCGTCTAGCACCTGCAGAGATGCAAGAACTGTCCTGTCAACTTAACGAACTGCTCAGCATAGGCTTTATAAGACCATGCTTCTCACCCTGGGGAGCTCCAGTCTTGTTCGTCAAGAAGAAAGACGAATCTTTTCGTATGTGCATCGACTATAGGGAGCTCAACAAATTAACCGTCAAAAATCGTTATCCTTTGCCTCGTATTGACGATTTATTTGACCAACTTCAAGGGGCGAGCTTCTTTTCAAAAATCGACTTAAGGTCCAGATATCACCAGCTACGAGTGCTAGGGGAGGATGTTCCGAAGACAGCCTTCCGAATTCGTTATGGGCACTACGAATTCGTAGTGATGCCGTTCGGATTAACAAATGCACCCGCATTATTCATGGATTTAATGAATAGGGTGTGTCGTCCTTACTTGGATCAGTTCGTCATCGTCTTCATCGATGACATACTTATCTACTCTCGTAGTAAGGAGGAGCATAGTCAACATCTGCAACAGGTCTTAGAAACTCTACGTTCGGAGAAGCTCTATCCGAAGTTCTCGAAATGCGAATTTTGGATACGAAGAGTCGAATTCTTAGGGCACGTGGTTAGCGAAGAGGGAATACATGTGGAACCTTCCAAAATCAAAGCCATTGAGAGCTGGTCAGCACCGAAGACGCCTACTGAAATTCGTCAATTTCTAGGCCTCGCTGGCTACTATCGCAGCTTCATTCAGAACTTCTCCCGCATTGCGAAACCTCTTACAACACTGACCCAGAAGGGCGTGGCTTTTGACTGGGAAGAGAAGCAGGAGAGAGCGTTCCAAACGCTCAAGCGAGCCTTGTACACCGCACCAATACTATCCCTCCCCGAAGGGATAGAAGACTTCGTTGTCTATTGTGATGCGTCAAATCAAGGACTTGGATGTGTTCTGATGCAGCGAGGTAAGGTCATCGCATATGCCTCAAGACAGCTGAAGACACACGAGGTCAACTACACCACACACGATCTTGAGCTAGGAGCAGTCGTGTTTGCTCTGAAGATCTGGAGACACTACCTGTATGGAACAAAAAGCACTATCTTTACAGACCACAAAAGCCTACAACATATATTCGACCAGAAAGAGCTCAACATGATACAACGACGGTGGGTCGAGCTACTCAGTGATTACGAATGCGAAATTCGTTATCATCCGGGTAAAGCCAACGTAGTAGCCGATGCCCTAAGTTGGAAAGAATACTCTGGTCGTAGAGTCAAATCATTGACTATGACTATACATTCACACTTGTCCACACAAATTAAGGAGGCTCAGCTCGACGCTTTGAAACCTGAAAATGTGGCGAGTGAAATCCTAAAAGGGATGGATAAGAATTTGGAAGTCAAGGGTGGCGGAGCCTTATACCTCATGGATCGGATCTGGACACCGAAACACGGTGGCTTCAGAGACCTGGTCATGATCGAGGCACACAACACTCGTTAATCTGTCCGCCCAAGTTCAGATAAGATGTATATGGATCTTAAAAAGCTATACTTGTGGCCTAAACAAGAACGTACATTAGGGAGATTATACGACTAGAAGTCAAAAACTGTTTCTGCTAAGTTTCAAGCTTTTTGAAGTCAGTTTGAGTGTTTTAAAGATAGTACTTCAAGAGGTAATAGGAGAGAGGATGCCCTAGGGTTTATTGTGCTCCAATAAAGTCCCAGAACTCCAAGAGTTTGGAGTTTACGGCCTAAACAAGGTGTTTACGGCCGTAAACACCAAGGGTATAAATATGGCACTTAGCCATTTTATTCACTTTTTCACATTTTCAAAACTAGAACTCAAATCCTCTCAAGTATCATCCGATTTTCCTTCTTGATCTTCAACTATGTAAGTGTTTCTTGCCCTAAAAAAAATTGATATCTTCCTTAATCTAGTGATCTTACATGATTCCATCCGTGAAATCATTCCATTTGTGTAGATCTTCAAGTGTTCTTAGTTTCACCAAGAACACTAAGAACACACACTAGTGTTCTTGGACTTTTAACACCCTTTCAAGCTTCTACATAGTAAGTACTCTTACCTTGGCTTGTTATAAGGCTTGTAACACTTCTTAAACACCTATAAAACATAAGAAAACACAAGATCAAAGGTGTTTACGGTCCAAGATGTTCTTGGACCAAAAACCCTAAAGAAGGGGCCAAAGTGTGCCCTAGTCCCTTACGAAGCCTTGGATACTAGTCTAGAACATATCCTTAAAGTGCTTAGGACCTTAAACATCAAAAATACCATAAACCATTAGGGTTTACGGCCGTAAACCCAAGGAGAAATGGTCCATGGACCGTAAACTCCACAAAGGAGTGAAATGGTGCCCTAATCACTTCCTAAGGCTTAGACTTGAAGTAGGAATGCTTCTTATGACCTTTAAAGCATCAAAACACAAAATGGTATAAGTACCATGAGTTTACGGCCGTAAACTCATGGGTTTACGACCGTAAACTGTGACAACCCAAAATTTCTATTCTGTACAACAATTTACTTCAATAGAAGTCAGAACAGTTTCTGCTAACTTTCAAGCTTTCTATAGTCAGTTTGAGTATTTTAAAGTTAGTACTTCAGGAGATAACAGGTGAGAGGATGCCCTAGGGTCTATTGTGTAGCAATAAAGTCCCAAAACTCCAAGAGTTTGGAGTTTACGGCCTAAACATGGAGTTTACGGCCGTAAACCCCAAGGGTATAAATATGGCACTTAGCCATTTTATTCACTTTTTCACTTTTCAAGAACAAAACTCAAATCCTCTCAAGTATCATCCGACTTTTCTTCTTGATCTTCAACTATTTAAGTGTTTCTAGCCCTAAAAAAAGTTGATATATTACTTAATCTAGTGATCTTACATGATTACATCCATGAAATCATTCCAAAAGTGTAGATCTTCAAGTTTCACCAAGAACACACACTAGTGTTCTTGGACTTTTAGCACCTTTTCAAGCTTCTACCTAGTAAGTACTCTTACCCTAGTGTATTATAAGACTTGTTACCCTTCTAAATCATCAAGAAAACACCAAGGAACACAAGATCAAGGGTGTTTACGGTCTAAGAACACCTTGGACCGTAAACCCTAACAAAGGGGCAAAAGTGGCCCTAATCCCTTACTAAGCCTTGGAAACTAGTCTAGACCCCTTCCTTGATGTGCTTAGTACTTGAAACATCAAAAATACCATAAACCATTTGGGTTTACGGCCGTAAACCCAAGGAGAAATGGTCCAAGGACCGTAAACTCCTCAAAGGAGTGAAATGGTGCCCTAATCTGTTCCAAAGGCTTAGAGTAGAAGTAGGAATGCTTCTTAGGACTTGTAAAGCTTCAAAACTCAACATGGTGAAAGTACCATGAGTTTACGGCTGTAAACTCATGAGTTTACAACCGTAAACTCAATGAGTTATGGTCACAAAACCGTAAACTCCAAGGGAGTTTACCCTTGAACCCTAAACTCAATAGCAATGTCCTACAACACTTAGATGCAATCCTTAGGACTTATAGCACTTAAATTAAGTGTTTTACATGTCTTAGGATGTCTTAACTTTGCTAATTAGTTGTTTGAAGACTAATTGGACACATATATGTGTTATTATATGTTAACTAGGATCATTGTGTGTGTACAAGTCTTCACTTGACACCTAGCATCCTACATCATCCGTTCATCCAAACCACTCACTACAGGTGAGTTCATACCCCTTAATCAATCCTTTTAAATGATTTTAAATGCTTTCATGGGGGGGGAATACAAGTAGAAAATAGGAAGTTATAGAATCAATCACATGTGATTTATAACTGTGTTTTCAACCAACTGATTTCACATACTTCAAAATGTGTTAAATACAATGGTTTTTAGTTATTTTATACTTTGTTATCAAATAAACTACTTTGGAATCGTTTTACAAATTGACATCAAGTCATTATTATTTATTGTTCAAAACTCTTAGATGTTTTACAAAACCTCTTTCAACTTATTGTTAAAAACCATATCTATACACTTATGTTTCATGTATATATGTATTGCTATGAGAGCTTTCATTCATTATTCAGTTCCAACACTCTTGAGTAGCAAGGGTGTATAAACCTACTTGGACACTCAATTTACATTCCAGTAAACTATTATAGGTATAGTTTAGGGGATACAAATTACTATTCCTATTACAAGGAATTACACAAGAGTCAGTTCATTCATGAGTCTATACTAATACATTACATACAATACGAAGAGATACTATTACATGGATACTTTTACATGGATACTATTACATATATACTATATGATGAGATACTATTACATATTATATGTGTAGATACTATTATATATGTACGGGACTAACCATTCTACACCCAGCTGTTAGCTACAGAGGGAAAATGCACATCGACGGATGTCTACGGTTAATACTATTCGACATTTACTATGTCGTGTTTATCCTAGTACCAAAGGATAATACTTAAATGATTATATAATTTCCCTTTTACTTTTATTTTGTGACACATTCACATAAACGATGAGGTACACTATATATTCATCATAATAGTCGTACATGGGAAAAACTTTCATTTATACAAAAATGCAACCTTCAAAGCATTTGGGTCTTGGTAGAAGACTACCTTTTATACTAGTAGGAAATATGGGATTTTCTAGGGTTTTCACACTTATACTAAATGTTTCATTAAACATTCACCAGTCTTTCATAACAGCTTTTCAAAGTAATGACACTAAAATACTTATGAATTCACCAGCTTTATGCTGATCCACTCTTTCAAAATAACTTGTATTCTCAGGTCACTAGTAGACAGATACGATGACCAGGTTTTGAGAAGACGGAGCACAGACAAGACTCGTCTTTTATTTTGATTACATATTTTGGTGTCTTATTACTATGATAGAACACTCATGTATTAAAACTTTACTTTTAATGCAATGGATGATGTTGTTGCTTGTTTACTACTTTGCACTGTTATGATACTTCACAAGACGTCCTCCCCCTCTGAACGTTTCTGCCGTTCTTGGTTTTGGGGTGTGACAGATTGGTATCAGAGCTTTGTTTATAGTGAATTGAGTATATCAACCCATAAAAGATATACAGACTATAAATACAATGGGATTAAAATACTCTGACCAAGAGTTGATACTTTTAAATAATAAAATATTTAATTAAGTATACATACCTACATTCATACTAACATCAGTGTCACAATGACAAAAACAAAAGTATTACGATTATTGAATATCACAACTAAGCTCGGGGATGTATGGTCAGTCCTAGGAGTGGCATAGCCTGATCAACTATGCTGGTCCGAGGAGTGATTAACATATGCCCAAGAATGGTTGTGATATGGCAACAAGTCTAAAAACTTACCAACACTACCACAATGAAATACCATAGGGGTATTTGGTGTTATTATAATTACTTATCTGAGAACTAAAGATCTTTATTAGTATGTCGATAGTAGTTTAGTGGATACGCTAAGATTATATGTACTAGGATGTCATAGACTTAGAATCTGTGATCTTTGCTTTACTTCCTGTTCCTTGTTTGGTTGTGGGCTTAGAGTTAGGGTCACTTATTCGAAGGTCTATCTTGTCCTGAGTACATATAACTGGTATGCACTAAACAAGTATTGAAGTAACCGATAAAGATCATCTTATAATTATCTTAGTTAGTATGTCTATTTAGTTATTTCTTATATCCCTTTTCTCGCATAGATATTATGGCTGGATTCCATCCCCACGGCGACCCGTACTTCCCAAACCAAGGCGATGCTGGATGGCTAGAGGAAGAACCAGAAGATGATCACCCAATCCCTTTGGATGATCACCACGCTGAAGGCTTTTCTGATAGTTCTGACTCAGAGCCTGAAGTCAACAACCTACCCCAAGTGGGTCAGGCCCCAAATCTCAACCCCCAACCCGTGTTTCAAGGTCCCACACCATTGTTGGCAGCAAACTTGAATCGCTGGAGCGACGAACAGGGTCAACCCTTACCCTACTATGGGGACTGAAGCTTCTATGACCTTAGCGGAGGTGGCTCTGCGGATCGAGCTCTACCTGTTATGATCCGTAGGATTGCTCGGAATGTCGAGCAAGGTCGAGCAGCCATCGACCGAGTCATGGAAATTGATGCCAACTTAGGCATTAACACCGTCCGCATTCGATATCTGGAAGACGGTGTCGAAGGGACGAGAAGAACCAATGGGACTCTGCGACAACAATTAGCTGCATCTCGGACCGAAGTCATAGAACTTCGAGTTCGTCAGAGGGCTCACGAGCGACATCTCCAAGAGGTGGTACGTCAACTGTCGGATATGAGAATTCTCCCCAGGAATTCCGATCGCCGGTAGAAGATGTCTAGTACATCTTTTCTTTTGATATAAGGAATAGCCTTTCCTAACTGAGCTCTAAGTAGCACTTTTCTGTAAAATGTTCCTGTCTCTCAAGTACTTTCTTAGATTTCTAAACTGTGGACACTTTCCTTATGGTATGATGTAAAACCTATAGTTAGGTCATTTTCCCGAACTTGTTTACATCTTATATACCAGTAATTTCGGCAGTTATCTAATCGATTTAGAAATTCATACTCTCATTCGATATAGAACTATGGCGATTTAGTTCACAAGACACTTTCATTCTTTATACTATTGGATTCTTATCATTGTTTCTATCCTTTAAACTTGAAGTTAAAAGATGCCTCCTCGCAGAAATCCAAGGCGTAACAATGATAACGAAACATCAATACCTCCACCACCTCCCCAGTCCGACACTGCTATGTTCTAAGCAGCTGTCACGGCAGCCGTAGCGGCTGCCATGTCACACATCAATACTCATGTCCCTAGTGGATCGGGAACAGGTGCACCTCCTTCCAACCATGGCGAGAGCCATGGGCACCCCCGGGAATGCACCTACAAGGATTTTACGAATGCCAAACCCAGGAATTTCAATGGAACTGGAGGGGTTATGATCTTAAGGCAGTGGATAGAAAAGACAGAAGCAGTCTTTGAAATCTGCGCCTGCCCAGAGAACAATAAGGTCAAGTTTGCGACTTGTACCTTTTCTAACAGGGCTTTAACTTGGTGGAATGGCCACGTTAAGTCACTGACTCTAATTGTGGCAAATTCGATAAGCTGGGAGAATTTGAAAGCCATGCTGATGAGAGAGTACTGTCCACGAGGGGAAATTCAAAAACTCGAGCAAGAACTCTGGGGACTAGTAATGGTTGGTTCTGACATATCAACCTATACTAATAGATTATGTAATCTGGCAATTCTTTGCCCTGATATGGTTGCTCTTGAGAGCAAGAAAATAGAGAGATATATTTGGGGACTGTCGCCCCAGATCCAGTCAAGTGTGTTCGCATCAAGGCCTGTTACTTTTGACAGTGCTAAAGAGTTGGCACAATCTCTTATAGATCACAGAAACTACCAGAACCCAACAATTTCTACACCCGAGCAACAAAAGGGAAACAACAACAACAAGAAAAAGGGGTGGAACAAGAGGAAAAGCGGGACTTCACAAGAATCCTCAAAGAGACAACAACTAGTTACAATCAATGCTGCCACGGTAACTCCGGTTGTCCCTACTAATCCCTTACCAGCGAAGCCTTATGCCGGTAATCTTCCGACGTGCAACAAATGCACCTTCCATCACAACGGACCTTACCGGGAAATGCAGTGCACTAACTGCAACAGAAGGGGGCATATTGCCCATTTCTGCAAGACTCCAGCAAGGCCGAGCGCTCAAGTTCCTAACACCGGTGTGGGCCAAGCTTGCTACGGTTGTGGCGAAGTGGGCCACTACAAGAGGAACTGCCCTAAGTCAGGGATAGATGGCGGAGTAGGAAGAGTTCTGGCCATAGGCCATGAGGAAGCCGTAGCTGATCCTACAATAGTTATGGGTACGTTTCTCCTCGATAACTCTTACGCATGCATACTTTTCGACAGTGGAGCGGAGAAAAGCTTCGTAAACCAGTAATTTGCACACCTGCTTAAACAAAAACCGCGTGCACTAGATAAAACATTCACTGTAGAAATGGCAAACGGGAAAACGGAAAGTACTAACTACATTTACGTAGGTTGTACTCTAACTTTAGATGGCCATACTTTCAAGATAGACCTCATGCCGGTCCCAATTAAAAGTTTCGACGTCATAATCGGCATGGATTGGTTAAGTCATCGTCGCGCCGACATCATGTGCTTTGAAAAAGCAGTTTGTCTTAACTTCCCTAACAGCGAAACCCTAGTTATCTACAGCGACAAACCTAGTACGAACCTTCGCATCATTTCGTGTATCCAAGCTCAGAAGTGCTTGCGAAAGGAATATCATGCATTCCTCGCACACATCGTCGATACGAGTCAATAAGTAAAAGACATTCAGAACATCCCAGAGGTACGCGACTTTCCCGACATCTTTCCAGAAGAACTACCGGGATTATCACCACAACCCCAAGACGAGTTCAGAATCGACTTAGTGCCACGGACTACTCCAGTAGCCAAATCTCCATATCGTCTGGTACCAGCGGAGATGCAGGAACTTTCCAGTTAGCTTAACGAACCTCTCAAGAAGGGATTCATTAGGCCAAGCTTCTCACCATAGGGAGCACCGGTCTTGTTCGTCAAGAAGAAAGACGGATCGTTTCGTATGTGCATCGACTACAGGGAACTCAACAAGCTTACCATTAAGAATCGTTATCCCTTACCCCGCATTGATGATTTATTTGATCAACTTCAAGGAGCCAACTACTTCTCGAAGATAGATCTGCGATCCGGGTACCACCAACTACGAGTGTTAGAGGAGGATGTTCCCAAGACAGCCTTCCGAACTCGTTATGGACACTACGAGTTTGTAGTGATGCCGTTCGGATTAACAAACACGCCCGCAGTATTCATGGATTTAATGAATAGGGTGTGTCATCCTTACTTGGATCAGTTCGTCATCGTCTTCATCGATGACATACTTATCTACTCTCGAAGTAAGGAGGAACATAGTCAACACCTACGAAGAGTCTTAGAAACATTACGATCGGAGAAGCTCTATGCGAAGTTCTTGAAATGCGAATTTTGGATCTGAAGAGTCGAATTCTTGGGCCACGTAGTTATTGAAGAGGGAATTCACGTGGACCCTTCCAAAAATCATGGCGATTGAGAACTGGTCAGTACCGAAGACACCTACATAAATTCGTCAATTTCTAGGTCTCGCTGGCTACTATCGCAGGTTCATTCATAACTTCTCCCGCATTGCGAAACCTCTTACAACACTGACCCAGAAGGGCGTGGCCTTTGACTGAGAAGAGAAGCAGGAGAGAGCGTTCCAAACGCTCAAGCGAGCCTTGTGCACCGTACCAATACTATCCCTCCCCGAAGGGATAGAAGACTTCGTTGTCTATTGCGATGCGCCAAATCAAGGGCTCGGATGTGTACTGATGTAGCGAGGTAAGGTCATCGCCTATGCCTCGAGACAGCTAAAGACACAGGAGGTTAACTACACTACCCACGATCTTGAGCTAGGAGTAGTTGTGTTTGCTCTGAAGATCTGGAGACACTACCTGTATGGTACAAAAAGCACTATCTTTACAAAACACAAAAGCCTACAACATATATTCGACCAGAAGGAGCTCAACATGAGACAACGACGGTGGGTCGAGCTACTCAGTGACTACGAATGCGAAATTCGTTATCATCCGGGTAAAGCCAACGTAGTAGTTGACGCCCTGAGTCAGAAAGAATACTCTGGTCGTAGAGTCAAATCATTGACTATGACTATCCATTCACACTTGTCCACACAAATTAATGAGGCTCAGCTCGACGCTTTGAAACCTGAAAATGTGGCGGGTGAATCCATTAGAGGGATGGATAAGAACTTGGAAGTCAAGGGTGGCAGAGCTTATTATCTCATGGATCAGATCTGGACCCCGAAACAAGGTGGTTTCAGAGTCTTGGTCATGAGCGAGGCGCACAACACTCGTTATTCCGTCCACCCAGGTTCAGATAAGATGTATCTGGATCTTAAAAAGCTATACTGGTGGCCTAACATGAATACAGAGATTGCTACCTTCGTGAGTAAATGCCTTACTTGCGCCAAGGTTAAGGTCGAATACCAGAAACCCTCCGGTCTTCTACAACAACTGGAGATACCGAAATGGAAGTGGGAGCGGATCACTATGGACTTCATAACCAAGTTGCCCATGACAACGGGTGGACTTGATACCATATGGGTCATCGTCGATAGATTGACCAAGTCCGCACACTTCCTGCCTATCAAGGAAACAGACAAGATGGAGAAGCTTACAAGAACTTACATTCGGGAGATAGTACGACTGCACGGTGTTCCCATATCCATTATCTCAGACAGAGATAGTAGATTCACTTCGAGGTTCTGGCAGTCGCTACAAAAGTCCCTAGGAACTAGGTTGGACATGAGTACAGCCTACCATCCACAGACCGACGGACAAAGTGAGGGGAATATCCAAACCTTGGAAGATATGTTGCGAGCCTGTGTGGTCGACTTTGGGAAAGCATGGGATACTCATTTACCCCTTGTCGAATTTTCCTACAACAACAGTTATCACACGAGCATAAAGGCTGCTCCATTCGAGGCCCTCTATGGCCGAAAGTGCAGATCCCCTCTGTGCTGGGCTGAGGTGGGTGATACCCAGTTAGCTAAAGGACGAGTTCCTGAAAGCACTCTCACGGGTCCGGAGATCATTCGGGAAACGATAGAGAAGATCGTTCAGATTCGTGAACGATTGAAAGCCTCTAGAGACCGACAGAAAAGCTACGCTGATAAACGAAGGAAACCGTTGGAATTCCAGGTGGGCGACCGGGTTCTATTGAAGGTCTCACCCTGGAAGGGCTTGATACGCTTCGGAAAGCGTGGAAAGCTAAATCCAAGATACATAGGGCCTTTCGAGATTCTTGCCCGAATCGGCCGTGTAGCTTACAAACTTAACTTACCCCGCGAGCTCAGTTACGTACATTCTACTTTCCACGTCTCGAACTTGAAAAAGTGTCTGTCCGACGAGACTCTTGTAATCCTACTCGACGAGATCGAGATCAACGAGAGCCTCAACTTCGTGGAAGAACCTGTAGAGATCATGGACCGGGAGGTCAAGCAAATGAAACAAAGCCGTATCCCGATAATGAAGGTTCGCTGAAACGCCAAGCGAGGACCTGAATTCACTTGGGAGAGAGAGGATCAGATGAAACTGAAATATCCTCGTCTTTTTACTTAGTTATTTGTAACTACTTATTTTCTTAACTCTAATTTCGGGACGAAATTCCTTCTAACGGGGGGATGATGTGACAACCCGAAATTTCTATTTTGTACAACCATTCACTTCAATAGAAGTCAAAAACTGTTTCTGCTAAGTTTCAAGCTTTTTGGAGTCAGTTTGAGTGTTTTAAAGTTAGTACTTCAAGAGGTAACAGGAGAGAGGATGCCCTAGGGTTTATTGTGCTCCAATAAAATCCTAGAACTCCAAGAGTTTAGAGTTTACGGCCTAAACAAGGTGTTTACGACCGTAAACCCGAAGGGTATAAATATGGCACTTAGCCATTTTATTCACTTTTTCACATTTTCAACACTAGAACTCAAATCCTCTCAAGTATCATCCGATTTTCCTTCTTGATCTTCAACTATGTAAGTGTTTCTTGCCCTAAATAAATTGATATGTTCCTTAATCTAGTGATATTACATGATTCCATCCGTGAAATCATTCCATTTGTGTAGATCTTCAAGTGTTCTTAGTTTCACCAAGAACACCAAGAACACACACTAGTGTTCTTGGACTTTTAACACCCTTTCAAGCTTCTACATAGTAAGTACTCTTACCTTGGCTTGTTATAAGGCTTGTTACACTTCTTAAACACCTAGAAAACATAAAAAAACACAAGATCAAAGGTGTTTACGGTCCAAGATGTTCTTGGACCGTAAATCCTAAAGAAGGGGCCAAAGTGTACCCTAGTCCCTTACCAAGCCTTGGATACTAGTCTAGAACATATCCTTAAAGTGCTTAGGACCTTAAACATCAAAAATACCATAAACCATTAGGGTTTACGGCCGTAAACCCAAGGAGAAATGGTCCATGGACCGTAAACTCCACAAAGGAGTGAAATGGTGACCTAATCACTTCCTAAGGCTTAGACTTGAAGTAAGAATGCTTCTTATGACCTTTAAAGCATCAAAACACAAAATGGTATAAGTACCATGAGTTTACGGCCGTAAACTCATGGGTTTACGACCGTAAACTCAATAAGAGTTGGTCAAAAACCGTAAACTCCAAAAGAGTTTACCATTGGACCCTAAACTCAATAACCAAGTCCTACAACCCTTAGATGCAATCCTTAGGACTTATAGCACTTAAATCAAGTGTTTTACATGTCTTAGGATGTCTTAACTTGGTTAATTAGTTGTTTAATGACTAATTGGATACATATATGTGTTATTATATGTTAACTAGGATCCTTGTGTGTGTTCAAGTCTTCACTTGACACTTAGCATCCTATAACATCCGTTCATCCAAACCACTCACTACAGGTGAGTTCATACCCCTTAATCAACCTTATAAATGATTTTAAATGCTTTTATGGGGGGGAATACAAGTTGAACTATTATAGTTATTATATCAATCACATGTGATTACTAACTACCAAACAAGTGGATTTCTTACTTTTTAAACTATGTTATCAAACTGTTTTACTTCAAACTGTTTTACAAACTCTTTTACACATCAAATACTTTTATTAAACTCTTTTAAACTTATAATCTGTTAAATGTGTATCTATATAGATATAGTTATATAAGTAGGATTGAAAGGACTTAGGACTGATAGCTCACCTTACTTCCCGTTCCTTGTTTGGTTGTGGACTTAGGGTAATCAGGTTATTTGTCCGAAGGTCATTTGAATCCTAGTTATATATCATGTATATGTATATAGATATAAAAGTTCCTTCTTTCATTCAGTTCAATACCTTTGGGTACAAAGGTATACACACATGTTCATACATTCAAACAACATTACTAGTAAGCTATAATAGGTATAGTTTACGGAGATACTAATACTATTACTAGAACAATGAAACATACAAAGAGTCAGTACATACATGAAACAATACCATACAGAGATAACATACAATACCATACAGAGAGAACATACATACATGCTAGACAGGGAGAGAACACACAATACAACTAGCACATACATATACTAGAACATTATTACAGATATGTGAGTCACGTAACAGGGCATGGCATCACCTGTCATGGCCCATTTTGTATCCAGAATCTCCTTAAGTGGGGAGCGTATGAGTTTGTGTATAGATCTATACTGGATTGACTATCCTACACCTTGCTGCTCGCTACATTGGGACTTGCAAGTGTACGGGTGCCAAATGTCATTTCTTCCGACGTCTTACATCGTCGGGTTTATATTCGGTAACAGGATACAGGCCGATCACATGGTACTTTAAACAACAATTGGTTTAAGGTAATTAGTACAGCAATAGTTACTTAATACAACAGTACATTACTATTTCAATTTCCCATTACATTCACTTTGTGATCTTCACACAATAAACAACAATGTAAAACTATATTTTTGGTTAATAATAGTCAGATTTGGGAAAATACAAACTCTTACAAGAGACACAGACAGAGACACTAGATGCCTTGGTAGAAGGCTACTTTTAGTAGGAAACATAGGGTTTTTTTTAGGGAAGTTCAAACATCTTACAAACACTTTCAAACTTATACATTACATACTTACAAACACTTTCATACAAACATAGACACTAATATACTTATGAACTCACCAGCTTTAAAGTTGATAATCTCTTTCAAAATAACTTGTATTCTCAGGTCACCAGTAGACAGGTACCGGTGCCAGGTTTTGAGAAGATGGAGCTCGTTCAAGACTCATCTTTTATTTTGATTCATATTTTTGGTGTCTATATAACTTGACAGAACACACTTGTATTAAATTATATTATTAATGCAATGGATGATCTTGTTGCTTATTTACTACTTTGCATTGTTGTGATACTGTACATGACGTCCTCCACCCCCGAACGTTTCCGCCGTTCCGGTTTTGGGGTGTGACACACGGGTATAACTCAAATCCATACCCATGGGTTTTATGATCCATGGTTCATGTGGCCCAACTGTTTATGTATCCACACATAAACTTAGTCCAACATGGATCATAAGCCCAATACATATAAATATAACTAATTACCATAATTAGTCCCTACAGATTTAATTAGTCTATTTTGATCACTAAATTAATTCCAAATTAATTCTTGATCAATACTAATTAAAACATATGATTTCATATTAATATATTATAACTTATAATATATTAATAAACCATAAATTACCTTCTCTCAAAAGTCCATCCTAACAAATTGTCCTGATGATATGCAACCAAAATGGACCATGCTACTCTCGGGTCAAGTACATACCAATAATAGTTATGGGCTTAGACATCTAATCCAACAACTTTTTCATTTGATAATGAATGTGGTGGTATTAATGCTTTTTATAATAATGTTCTTTATTTTAAAGCATTACCTTGTGATGGTGTATATGAAACTGTGTCGGTTGTAGACAACGTAGGAAATAATGTGTTGTATATCGATTCTTCCACTAGTTTGGATAAGGCATCCTTGTGGCATTGTCGTCTTGGACATGTCAAAAAGAAGCGCATAGGCCAACTCCAAAAGGATGGAGTCTTGGAGTCGTTTGACTTAAGGTCAGATGATAGTTACGAGTATTGTTTACTTGGAAAGATAACTAAGTCACCCTTCACTGGTACTTGTGCAAGTCGTGAAGGTTTGTTGGACCTCATACATACATATGTGTGTGGACCCTTCAGAACCGACACAAGGGATGCTAACCGCTTCTATGTGACTTTTACTGATGATTACAGTAGATATGGTTATGTCTACTTAATCAAGCATAAGTCAGAAACCTTTCAAAAGTTCAAAGAGTTTAAACAGGAATTGGAGAATCAGCTGGGCAGGAACATTAAGATGCTTCGATCCGATCGAGGTGGAGAGTATCTTAGTACAGAGTTCCTTGACTATCTTAAGGAATGTGGAATTGTTTCACAATTGACACCTCCCAATACACCACAGCTGAATGGTGTGGCTGAGAGGCGTAATCGGACCTTGTTGGACATGGTTCATTCCATGATGAGTCGAGCTTCGTTACCAATCTCATTTTGGGAGTATGCCTTAGAGACTGCCACCCATATCCTTAATCTAGTCCCTACCAAGAAGGTTGCCAAAACACCTCACGAGATGTGGACTGGGAAAGTTCCCAATCTAGACCACATCAAGATTTGGGGTTGCGAGGCTTTCGTGAGGCGCGAGACTCACGAGAAGCTCGAACCTCGAAGTGAGTGATGTATTTTCATCGGCTACCCACAGAAATCCTTTGGTTACCTCTTCTACAGACCCAGTGATAATGTAGCCTTTGTGGCAAGGAGATGAATCTTTCACGAGAGAGAATTCATAAGCCAAGGAAATAGTGGGAGGAAAATTGACCTTGAAGTGCTTCAAGAGTCGAGTGGTGAAGGAACCTCAAACCCTAGCAATCAACCTGAGGAGGAAACTCCTGTTGAACCAACTGACGAGTATGTACCTCTGAGGCGTTCCACTAGAGTTAGGAATCCAACTGAGCATTACTATGGTTTCCATGTTACTGCGGAAGGTGATACATTTATCGGTGATAGTACACCGGTAAATTTGGATGAACCTAACAGCTATAGGGAAGCCATGGTAGGCCCTGAGTCTGCTAAATGAAAAGAGGCTATGGACAACGAGATTCAATCCATGTATGACAATTAAGTTTGTAACTTGGTTGACAATGACCGGGTCGTAAGATAGTCAGGTGCAAATGGATTTTCAAGAAGAAGACCAACATGGATGGGAAATTGCACACTTATAAGGCGCGACTGGTTGCAAAGGGCTTCACTCAAAACTCAGGGAGTTGACTATGATGAAACCTTCTCACCAGTAGCGAAGATTAACTCGATTAGGTTTATGCTAGCCATTGCTGCATTTCATGATTATGAAATATGGCAAATGGATGTCAAAACCGTTTTCCTTAATAGAAAGTTGGCTGAGGATGTTTACATGAGTCAGCCAGAGGGTTTTGTCAATACAAAGTACCCTGATAGAGTGTGCAATCTTGAGAGATCCATTTACGGATTGAAAAAAGCATCTCGCAGCTGGAATCTTTGTTTTGATGAGAAAGTCAAAGAGTTTGGTTTTTCGAGAAGCAAAGATGAGTCTTGTGTATATGTATGAGCTAGTGGGAGTATAGTTAGCTTTTTGGTACTGTATGTGGATGACATACTACTCATAGGAAATGACAACCCAACTTTGCAGGAGATTAAGTCCTGGCTTGGGAAGTGTTTCGCTATGAAGGACCTTGGAGAAGCTGCCTATATCCTAGGGATAAGGATATCGAGAGAAAGGAGTAAAAGACTAATTGAACTTAGTTAGAGCACCTATTTAGACAAGGTGTTGAAAAGGATCAACATGCAGAATTTCAAGAAAGGTGATTTACCGATCCAAAGCAATGCCAAACTGAGCAAGGCTCAAAGTCCGAGTACAGAGGCTGAGATAGTTGCGTTGATTCGATTACCATATGCTTCCGCTGTTGGGTCAATCATGTATGCTATGACTTGTACCTGCCCTGATGTGGCCTTTGCTTTGAGCATGGTCAGCAGATATCACTGGCAAGGCTCACCGGACTGCGGTGAAGAACATTTTCAAATACCTGCGGAGGACTAAGGACTGGGTCCTTACCCTTGGTGGGAGTGATGACTTTAGAGTAGTGGGGTATAGTGACGCTAGCTTTCAGACTAATAGGGATAATTTCGGCTCTCAGTCTGGCTGGGTCTTTACCATGAATGGAGGACCAATTACATGGAATAGTTCCAAGCAGGAGACGGTAGCTGATTCGACGTGTGAATCATAGTACATAGCAGCGAGTGAAGCGGCGAAGGAGGCGATATGGCTGAGGAACTTCATCGGAGACCTTGGAGTTGTTCCAGCTATAAAGGAGCCTATGGAGATTTTCCGTGACAGCAATAGTGTGGTTGCCTTAGCCAAGGAATCAAGAGTTCATGGCAGATCTAGACACATTGATAGAAAATATCACTTCATAAGACATAAGATAGAAGATGGACTCCTCGTGGCAAAAAGGGTATCGTCAGAAGAGAACCCAGCAGATCCCCTTACGAAGGGACTAACTAGGGTTAGGCATTTGCAACATGCGGGGCGCATCGGGCTCAAGGTCGATATTAGTTTTACATATTAGATAGCTATTTCTGAAACTTGTAATATGTAATTGACATTTGATGATTAAATAAAAGTTGGTCTTTATTTATAAGTAAGGTGTTGCTATCTTGTGTCAATCGTTTACTATTGTTTCAACATTGCATGTTTTGACTTCCAGAATAATTACTTTATTCAAACTGTCCACAGTTAGTCGTACTTTGGAAGTAGGCATGAATAAGGACTGTCATTAATTGGGCTTCTAGATGTCTAAGGTGGTTAGACATAGCAAAAGTTACTACAACATTCATGAGTGCTCATAAGTTTCGAGTATTGGATTAAACCCACGCTCACTTATATCACTTCATGGAATTTATCTCGAGTGATCGTGAGACAGTAATATCATATAAGTGTTCAAACCTAAAGATATGAGTTGTTGACTATGAGTTGGTTGTGCATTGATTGTACGAAAACACATCAGTAACTTGATTTTATAAAACATGCCTTTGTGTATGATTCAACAAGTAGTTAGTACATGAATATGACTCGAAGTTTATCTGTTCCTTTTAATCCTTGGAGGATTAGAAGCGATATCTGGGACCCTCGATGATTTTGTTTTGACATATGTGTCGGACCCGGTCAGAACCAAATTGATGTGTTCAGTTTAGTTCTATGTCAAACAAATCAGAAATCGGGAAACAAACTGCTGGACAATAAGTACGACATTGTTCATTGTATTTGTCCGGCTGATATCTAGAACAGATGATTATATGATCACTTATCTAAAATGACACTTCATAGTTCAATAGAGTTTTAAGAGCTACGATTGCTGGTCGGTTCCTGAAGTCATACTTGTAACTATAGTTATCAGACTTATCCAAGTGGGAGACTATTGGATAAGGTGTCTAATTCCGTAACTATATTTGGTATGTACTTGACCCGACCCGGCATGGTCCATTTGGGTTGCACTTCACCGAAACAATTTGTATGGATAATCTTTTGGGAATAGTATATTTGTGATTTATTAATATATTATAAGTTATAATATATTAATATGAAATCATATTATTTAATTAGTATTGATCAAGAATTAATTTGGAATTAATTTAGTAATCAAAAGAAACTAATTAAATATGGACTCTTATGTATATAGAATGGGCCAATGTTCATTTAGGATGGGCTAAGCTTGCATGGAGTTTTTCACCCATGGATCCTATGGAAATGAAAAGTCATGGGTATTAGGGTTTACATGGATGTAACCCTAATCCACCATACTATATAAAGAGGTATTTGGCACATGAAATGGCACTAGTGTGTGTGAGAACAAAGGTGGGCCGATTTCTACAAGTGTGTACTATTCTCTGAAGCTTTCCAAGTTTATTTGGTGATTTGTGATTCCACTTGAGGCATCCACATTATTGGTGCTAGGATCTTGAAGCTCCAAGCAATCAACCACAAGAAAAGGTATGTTATTCTACTAAGGTTTTATATTACAAGTACCCCATAACATGCTAGTTAGGTTGAGAACTTTGGAAAACTGAAATTTGCATGTATAATAGAGAAAACATAGATCCAAGGTTTCTAGGGTTGCATGTACACCATAACAATGTTAGAATGCTCAAAACCCTTAAATAACAATACTTACTTTACTGCAAAAAAATTAATTGGTAGCACATCATGATGTGGATCTCATTGTTGCTAGAGCGAAGAGCGGATGATGCTTGGTGGACGATTGTGCTAACAACTTTCAACACTAACACATATGATTGGAGTGATATGACTGACTGATCCGTGTACGTAGCTTGGGCAGAGTGTGATACGATATAATTTTGTTTGGATTACATTACCTGAGTATTTATATACTAATTTATTATTTCTAACCTTTTTTGTAGCTTTACATCCCAATCAACATACCACAAGCTCATTGGTTTTTGGGTTCTTTGGATTTGAAGACATTCCAAATGACTATATATGACACCCATTGGAAGGGCGGCTACTGTTCGGAAAAGAGGATTGGTTTATAGGTCTGAGAGCCCGCATCCACAAACTGCTCGTGGGAGTCAACTACCGGGGTACCGAACCAACTGACTGAATCCCACTTGAGAGCTTCAAGGTGACCCTCGAAAAGGCCCCAGACGTACCACAACAGATTGACAACAGAGGAGATTATGGGGTGTTTTTGTGTTGGGTCCTGGTGGCGTTGATCACCGGTCCATGTGCTATGCGTTATAGAAAACAACTAGCGGAAATATTTTGGGTATAAGGACAAAAATAATTTGAACATCGTATTTATAATATGAACTACAAACACATCATTTATTTAGTTTATGTATTTATTAGTTGTTTGTTCATTTTAATTGCATTTTATATTTTTATAAAACCAAAAATTATACATTTTATGAAAGCAAAACTTATACATTTTACGAAAGCAAAACTTAAATGCAAAAAAAAATAAATAAATAAATAAAAAATAAAAAGAATTCAAATCTATTACGGAACAATGGTCCAGATTCCGGAATTCCGGAGACCTCTTCGGAATAATGTGTTTCGAAGAATGTTGTTCAAAACTAAGAAATTGTATTATCACGTTCTTTAAAACTAAGAAATTGTAATGGAAATCATTTTATACGTAATAAATAATAGATAATGGAAAAATGAAGAATTATGAGAGTAGTGATAGAGATTGGAGATCGAAAGGTTTTGTCCTTAGCAACTAGAGGTGGGGGTAGGATGCAGGGCCGGCGGCAAGTGGGTTCACGTGCGGGTGTGTCCAATGTCAAACAAAATCAACATATAGCTGTTCCCCACAACCCACCTCCACTCTTCAAGAACTGGTCACTCCCAACCCCCTTAAAACACGCGGTGCATTCTCTATTTTGGCCAACCTCATTTTCTTGAAATCGAAGGCTGGCTATTCTGATGATACAAGTAATTAAAATTCATAATATCTTTGAATTCATTTATATTAATAATTTAATATAATAAGAGTATGTTTACTGTGTTTTTTTAACGGCAATTGGTCGTAACTATTTAAAAAAAGAAATAATGTATACAGAGTAATTTTATGTTAGCTATTAGACAAAAGGGAGTGGAAGGCCCTAAGCCTCGCCACCTCCCTCGTCTATGACGCCAAACACATCTTCGGGCTCTGGTCAAGGGGCTCGCAAAATGAAGCTTGTGTTGCTGTCAGCGTGAAGAAAGAGTAGAAAGAAAATGAGAAAATATAGCTATTTAAATTCACAATTTCTAAAGAAATATAAAAGTGAACATGCTATTATGGCAGCAAAAAAAAAAGATAAGCTGAGATTGTGTTAAACTCACCACCACTCTCTCTATTCTTAAATATAAACTGAATAAAAGAAAAAGATAATATAAAAATTTAAGATCCCAACCTACACTCAATTTAACTCCCCAAATGTCACATAGAAAACGGTTATTTTTATTTTTATGTTTCTATTAATATTAATAATTATTTATAATATAATCTATATGTTAAATAATTATTAAAATTATATAAAAGTTTATCGTTTCTTAATTAATTGACATTTTCATGTTTGTTTAAAATCTCATAAAAATTATAATTTTAGCTGTTTTGGGGTTTTGATAAATAGTAAAAGAAACGGTTTAGATTGGTTATTAGTATTAGTTGTATAGGTAAATAAATAAGAAAATAATATATATATATATATATATATATATATATATATATATATATATATATAATAAAGGTATATGTTCTAACCCCACATTAATTTGAAACCCAATGTATTTTTATATTTTTCAATGATTTCCCATTGTCTTTTAATAACTATTACTAAATTCTTTAAAATCATACTACATAAACTATAAACTATTACATACCAATTTAGATTTATATATATATATATATATATATATATATATATATATATATATATATATATATATATATAGTTACTTTGTTTTCAGTAGACTTTTAGCCCTAGATGTTTATACAATGTGTTATGAAATATAGATAAGATTTTTGTGTTTATGTTTTTCTTTGGTAGATTTATATAATCAAAATTGTAAAGTTTTGGAAGACAATTTTTATTAATCATTTAAGGTAAATTCGAAAAAAAAAAACATAACTTATGATAACCAACCCAAAAATAATAAATGTAAAACATTTTTTTCATTTACCTCAATCATATTATTTATATATCCATTTAGGTTTCTTAAAAGACTTCCTGCCCGAAGTGTTGATTCAAGGTGTTTATGCAATGTAACATCCCGGAATTTTCAACAAGTTTTGAACTTTTTAAATAACATCAATCATCCATTTAATATTTTTTACTCAAAAAAAAAATTAAAACCAAAACCCAAGATAAATTCAATTACCAAAAACCATTATCATTTATAATTCTAAAATTTATGAAAGCCACATTTAGTTCAATATCAAAAATCCAATATCTCACCTCGAGCCAGTGTGTGTACAATCATGTGTACCTGAAAAAATATTTTTGGAGGGAAGTAGTAAGCACAAAGCTTAGTGAATTCCCCACATAATCAATATCATATCATATAATCTTTATCCATATACACTAATACAAACGATATCAACACTCGACCATGTATACATGTCAACAAAAGAATAAGAAACAACCATTCTCCTAATGGGAAACATTCGCTTGGCCCGAGTTCCCTTGCTCTATACATAGAGCCCTTGAGACACATTGGCTAAGCCCCATTGCCCGTACCCGAACCCATTTTGACATATTGGTTATGCCTGATCCCCTTTGCTCAATTCATCGAGCCTTTAGGACACAATAGCTACAACTAATCCCCACGTGGATGTGTCGAGCCCTACCATGCGACTTCCTCAATACATGAGGGAAAATCATACTATCACTAGACTCTAACCCCACCTAGTGCTGCCCACATAAACAACACTTAGCACACACGACCTAAGGTAAAAGAAAATATAATATAACACGGTGTAGTGAGAAAATCACCTTGAGTAGTAGGAACCACCTTAAAATATAGCCCATGACTCACTCCCACTAGGTCGCTGTTGTGATATGTCGAATATGGTTGAATTGAGATCGAGGGTGAGAGTCATGCTGGTAGCTTCTCCTGATATCACAGTACAAAAGAGAAAGATGATCGTTAGTCGACGTCCGGGAGGGATTCCCAGGACGACGCTCTGACGATCAAGTTAGAATGGATTCTGAGAGAAGAAAGGGTAAATCTGAGCAAAAAAGAGTTTCGTCCCCTTCATCATGAAGAAGAAGGGTCCTTTTATACTTGGGTGTGAGGCGTGTGCCTCCTAACTAATTGTGTTGAGCATTCTCTCGTGAGACGCAATGTGGAAGATCCGTATTGAAGGATCCCATGTCACGCCTTTTTGCATCGTCGCCTCATTGGCTAGAGGGGAATCTTCGATATTATGATGATCGTAGCTGTCGTCAGATGGGCAAGTGGAACTCTCTGATTGGTCCCACATTTTCCGAGGTGTTATTTCTAGGAGAAGAGGGCAAGGCACGGTTCTGCTCCTTAACCGCCATACCAGTGACTCCGCATTGGCGAAGGCCCCGCCTTGGCCTCAGAATGGATACAACCAGATTCTAACCACGCCAAGCTTTGCGTTAGTTTGAATTCTCTTTTTTTGAAGTTTTCCCTGAGGGAGACGTAACAAGTCTATTTGCCTTGTAGGATTATGTGTTGGCTTTGTAGCGTCGCCGTTCGAGCCTATATTACAAAACGTGTATGTTTGAGATTATCTCTAGCATTTGACAGAGTTTAGACAGCACCGTCAATGTGTGTCAGATTCATCGCGAGACGGTTCGTGACGCCAATTTTGCCTTTAAAATCCCCCCTTTTCCGAAGACCTTTCATATATACCTCCTTTCCTTGCTTTCGTTGTATCGACTCAGGCATTTTATGAATTTTTCTTTTCTATCATTCATTTGTTCTTGAAGATGGACCGTTATGGCAGAGTCCCTATAGCAGAGGAATTCCAACTTCTACAAGATCAATTCGGTTTCTTACCGGAGCATGGTGTGATGATTCCGGCTAAGGGTTCATCAATATATGATTGTCCTCGAGGGGAAGTGGGGGTTCCTAGTCCTCTATTCGAACCGGGGTTACACCTGTCGACATCTGACTTTTTCGATATGATCGTGCATCATTATGGCTTTTCTGTTGACGAATTAACCCCAAGTGTTGTCAATAAGATCGTAGGTTTTGAACTGATCTGTTGATCTCTGGATTGTATACCCACTTTTTGGGTTTTTAGTTACTTTTTCTATTTATCTACGAACTTCGGCGTCCGCGTGCTAGCGAGAAGGCGGGGCATTCATCAGTTGATCTCTGAACAAGATACTCCGAAGAAAAATTGGTAGAGGCAATGGATCTGGGTTAACCGATACCTTTTGGGGCATGGGTTTCGTTGGGGATAACCTAACTCTTGGCAAATTGACGGTATAAGTGCCGCCTGGAGGGCACATAGGAAGATGGCGTAGTTGTTCGTCGTAAGATGCGGTATACACTCATCTCCTTCTCCCCCTTTTTTTGAAAATATAAGAACAAGGTATCTTATTGGCTTGTGAGTTCTAATACTTGGTTTTTGTGTTCGCAGGTGCTGAAGCCGAGATTTCCTTGGAGATGACCCTGCGCTATCACTATCGGGGTAGGATTTGCCATCGGGAGGTTGATCTTGTGGAGGCTCTTCCCTCTTCTATATCTGAAAAACATATCTACGAGCTCGCTGGATTGCTCTCAACAAAAGGGGGAAATGATTGTTCTAGCAGACTTGCCTCGCCTTCCTAGCCGGTTGTTGGGGTCGTTTCCCTAGTAAGCTTTCTGGATTCTGCTTCTTCCGGTTTGCCTGTGGGGGTGCAAGCAGGAAAAGGTACTACCCCTGTTCGGAAAAAACAAATTTTGCGTGTGGTGCTATCGTCAGACGAAGAGACTGAATCTGATGATGCGGGCCTTAGTCCTCGTATGATGCGTAAGACGGTGTCTGTGCCCAAACTTCTTAGTGGTACTGGGGATGTTCCTGGCGATAAATTTGTTGTGAGTGGGCAGAAAGAGATAGTGGTGGTACCTAGTTATTCAAAGGCATCACCTTCGCCGTTCACTGGCTTGCTCTCAGGTGATCTTGGTTCCAACTCCGTGCTTGGGGGTGCACTGGGTGTGTCAATAGATTCTTCCCTAACGGACAAGCCTTCCATGGTTGACGAAACGAGAACAACGTCTCACCCCTTAACTTTTGAGGCTTATTCTCCAGGCTGGGCGGTTACTAAGGATTCCTTACTCTCGGAAAATATCGCCGCCCATGAGTAGAGTAGCCGTGCTCATCCATTGGCCACAACAAAGTTTGTCGACCAATCAGACGCTCGTATGGCCGGTGACCTTCGATATTCCGCTGCTCAGGCGTCTGTCTTTATGGTTGATGCCGCTGACCGGGTTTGCCGCTCTGGCATAAATGAATCACAGTTAAAAACTTTGCAAGATGCCATTGTAGGCTTAAGAGAGGAACTCCGTGATTCAGAGGCAGAGCGCCGAGTACTGTCCGAGAAAATTGCATAGTGGCCTGCGAGAAGGCCTGTTTGGAAGATCATGTAACCACTTTGGAAGGCCAAACGGAGCAACTCGAAAGTCAAGTGAGTTCTCTTACTCGGGAGAAAGGTGTGCCAACGTCAACAGGCCCGTGCCCGGGTTGATGGTGTTGTTACCCTTGGCAGTTTGCAATGGATGTTAGAATAGGGGATGTTTCGAGTAATTGAGAAGGTTATCGAGAGTGCAGAATTTCCCAGCGAGATCTGAGGTGTTCGAAAGTCGTGTGAGGCCCTTAAGCTTGAAAAGGGGAAACAGTTAGCTGGTCTTTCCATAATTTTTGGTGAACCTGAATCCCCGGATCCTGACCGTGTCACAAGAAGAACTAAATACGTGGATATTGCTCTTTCGTCCCTTACTGAGACAGATTTTGCGGGCCACTTTCATCTGGGGGAGCTGGATTATGATAGCTTCTACCAATTTTATCGTAGGCCGGGTCCGGGAAGCGCTTCCTCGGACTCTGAGGACTGATTTTTGTTTGTCCCTTTTGTTCATTATGTAATGTATTTGCATACCCCTGTATTATATGTGTAGTGAAAGATACTGGTTGTTAATGACCGAGAACTGTGTATTTTGCTTTGTACTCGGTATGGAAATGCTCTTTTTTATTTTTATACATTTTGAATTTACCTGTGATATCTTTAGACTAGGTTTATTCGACATTTCTACTATAATTCTTTTCTGCACACTCCCTTGTTCTAGGGTTCACGTTGACCGGTTAATGTGTGTTTCAGACGTCGTATAACCGCTAATATTAACTTATATTTCACTAAGATGTATGTTTAATCGGGATTTTTATGTTAAGTCGTCAAATGTTGGTCAATGTTCTTGACTATACTTTGAGGTTTAGCTACCTGTATGTTGGTCGATATCGTCACCTAAGGCCTTTTACTATTTAATTTTTAGGGGAGAGGTTATGAATCTTTTTAGAACCCCTTTCTTTATGCTATTAATTTAAGATTTATACATTCTCAGCTCTGAGATGTTATTGGCAAATTTTAGGTAAAGATTATGATTCTTTAAGACCTACGGTTGCATCTTTGCATAGATTAGTCGTTGTTGCTACTTGGAAACTATGCACAACCCCTTTAATTTATGTTTTTGCAAATGGTTAAACAGAATTCTGTAAAGCTCTTTCAAAATGAAAATTATATTAACTCTTAAAAAGGAAAGACCTGAAACAGTAGAATCTGAATATCTAAGTATCCGGGCACATGCGTGGTCTTCGTTTCGGCACCTGGAGTATGGTTATCATGTGCGAAGTTTGACCATACTCCTTTTTCTCAGCCTCCGCTCTTCTTTGGTCGAGTGCTCTACTATGACTACCTCATCATAGTTGTGCATCTTTTCCTCAACTGCTCCAAGTGGTTCTTGATAGGTTGGGGTTCCTTGTTGTTTCCACCACCGGGTCTCGGTGTGGAAGAGCTGAATTTCGCCCTTCATGTTCTGCAGGCGCTTGCGCTTTCCCTTCTTCTTGACCCAGCACGTGTTGCGGCCATGGGAAGCGCCACCCTTTGGCCGGGTGAGAATACCACTCGTGCTTTTCTGTGCACCTATCAATCTCGCGTTTCACACGGCTATTTGGGGTTTCTTTTTCTTCATCAGAGGCGATGGTTGGTTCTCTTTTATAGGAAAGCTTGCATGTTAGATTGAGTGACACTCCGCCACTATCTTTGTTGTTCCTGGCGCTTTGCTCCTTCATCCCAATGGGGGTTTGGTTCATCTTTGACACTGGAGAAGATCCGGTTCGAGTCCCACATCGCTCCTTTTTTTTGGCATGGCTTGGCCATCGGTTAGTAGTCACACTGGTTCCCTTGCTTGCAGGTAGGCATTCCCTTGATTTGCGATTTTTGCTACGTTTTCTGGCTGGACCATCTTTGGGTCAGCGTTTGCTTCTTTCAGTGGAAGATATGTTGTGAGCCGTCTGAACACGTCTCTCTTCCTTTTCCTAGACTCGTGGACCAGCATTTGTGCCGTTGCTGATCTCCGCTGTGGACTCTCCGCTTTCTGACATATTTCGCTTCGACATGATTTGGTTTCTTGCTTTGTATCTTGTTGGGTACTGCGTTCATTATCTGGTCTGGTTGCTACGAACGTCACCGACCCGTCACTTGTGCTAAATTTGAGAGTACCGTGGGGAGTGGACGGAATCGCTTGTAGCTTAATGGGTGCATGCCCGCCCAATAAAATGTTGTGTTTGCCTGGACAGTTAACAACCGAGAATTCGAGTACCCTTGTTATCTGTTTTGTCCCATCATGGCTGACTAATGTAAGCAGTAGTATGATTATTCCTGCTGGCCAGATGCCATGAGCAGTGAACCCAACTAGCGGGCGCTGTTGTGGTGGCTGGAGGTGTTTCTTCCATTCAACTGGTAACCGTCGAAGGCAGTGCTCATATATTACATTGACCCTGCTTCCATTATCAATGTATACGTGCTTAATACGGTCTTGCCTAATCAAACTGATGAGGTGCAATGGGTCGCTCGGATGCCAATGTTCTGGCCTAGGGTCACTCATTGAAAAGGCTATGTTAAGCATGTTTTGATAGTATACCGCCACGCTTGTGTGTTGGCTCTGGTGATTGCTACATGGGCGGGGGTCCGGTGATGGTAAGTATCTCTGCCCTCCTTTCATGGTCCTTTCCCCCATCCTTTTGATTTCTAGGCTGGTGTTTATCCTCATCAAATTTTTCTCTGAGGTCTTTTGCTATGTCAACTATGTTTCCAAGTAGCTGTTTCTCGTCTATCTCCCTTTCCAATACCGTGCATTCGGGGGTATCATGAGTTTTTCTCTTTTGATATTCGCAGAAATCGGTCTTGTCCTTGCTCTTCTTTGATGGAGTTTTGTTGATTGCATGAACATCTGCATGACCATTCCTATTGCCATCCTTGTTGAACGCCCTGTACATCCTCGACATTTATCTGGAGTGGCGATTGTGCTTCTGTTAGTTGTCGTCTTGCCTCTCCTGCTGGGTTGAGCTCGGTCGGGACGCCGCTTCCTCCTGTTTAATGTATGTGTTTGCTACAGCTTTGAGATTGTCCTCCTTTCGCTCTTCCCCTTCGATTTTTCTCAGTTATTTTTCCACATGGAACTTGAGCTCGTCCCTGGATCTGGGGACTGTCCCTTCCATCTTCTTGGATAAGGGTCCAGGAAGCCGACCTTGGGCGAAGGCGCCCGTCACCAGGAACTCTTCATGTCCTAGGATATTCAAGGTAGCTAGCATGAATCGATCGTAATAGTCATGAATCGACTCTCCTTATTTTTGCTTACACACCATAATAGAGTTGGCGGCCCCTTTTCCTTTCCTCAACTGCATGAAGTTGTTGAGGAAAAGGTATTTTAGCTGCTCAAAACTCGAGATCCTGCCTGGCCTCAGAGACTTGAACCACTTGTCTGTATTTCCTGTTAGGGTGCAGGGAAAATAGGTGCACGTAAAGCGGTGATCCATATTAAGAGATGTCGTCGTCCACTCGTAGTTGTCGATGTGGTCATCCTGGTTAGTAGTACCATCGTACTTTAGCATGTTCGGTATCATCGTAATGTGCGGGATCTCGTATTGGAGCAGTTCATGGCTGAAATTGGAGCTTGCACTTTCGCATGGAGTTGTCCATGTACGAGTACGACATACCGCCATAGGCCATATGTTCTTGCGTCTGGTAGGGGGTCGCGTACATCTGGGTATGCATGGATGCCGACGAGATGTACAGTTGATATTGGTTTAAGTTTGGCTGCAATCTAAATTGCTGGAATACGTATTACCATGCCGGGTGAAATATATATGGGTTTGCTCCTGTGTACCGTTGCGTGGACTGATTGAATGTTTGAATTCATGTGTTACTGAGAAATGAACGACCGGTCCATAGGAGTTGGATTCTGGGTTGATCGAGGTTTGTACACATGTGACTTGTGGCTAAGGCAGTTCTGGGACTGAACCTGGGGCCTGTTGAACAAACGGGTTGAAGATTGGTGGTTGTTGTACGAATAGCGACATGTGGGCCAAGCATGTCATGGTGATGTGTGGGTAGAACATGGATAAATATTGCGACTGCGGTTGAATATTGTGGGGGATGCAGGTTCCGGTGCTCGATGTGTGTAGAAACGATTATTGCTGCGAAATAGGTATCAATGTTTGTTGTGTTGAGACAATCTGTGGAGTTGTGGTTACAATTGCTGCTTGTGGAGGTGGGATAACTGTTGGGCGCCATTGACTGGCTATGTATGTTGCCGCCGTTTTAGCTGCAGAGCTGGATGGTGTCTGCGAGACTGGCGTGCCATTTGAAGCGTGTACTTCCTGGGAGGGAAATTGCCCTCCGTCCAACAGCTGCATTGGACGTACTGGGCTTGTTTCCGGTGCTCTTGAGATCGCCGAAATTTCGCCTGCCATTTTTTCTCTTTGGTTGTGCATCATGGATGTATCATTTTGGAGATACGTCCGGATGGCGCCAAATGTCGTGATATGTAGGAGATGGTTGAATTGAGATCGAGGGTGAGAGTCGTGTTGGTACCTTCTCCAGATATCACAGTACAAAGGAGAAAGATGATTGTTAGTCGATGTCCGGGAGGATTCCCAGGACTACGCTCCGACGATTAAGTTAGAATGGATTATGAGAGAAGAAAGGGTAAATATGAGAAAAAGAGTTACGTCCACTTCCTCATGAAGAAGAAGGGTCCTTTTGTACCTGGTTGTGAGGCGTGTGCCTCCTAACTGATTTTTTTGAGCATTCCCTCGTGAGATGTGACATGGAGGATCCGTATTGAAGGATCCCCCGTCACGACTTTTTGCCTCGTCGCCTCTTTGGCTAGAGGGGAATCTTCGATATTCTGATGATCGTGGCTATCATTAAATGGGAAAGTGGAACTCTCTGATTTTTCACGCATCTGTCGGGGTGTTATTTCTAGGAGAAGAGGCTAAGGCATAGTTCTTCACCTTAACCGCCATACTAGTGACTCCGCATTGGCGAAGGCCCGGCCTTGGCCTCAGACTGGATACGACCAGATTCTAACCAGGCCAAGCTTGGCGTTACTTTCAATTCTCATTTTTTAATGTTTTAACTGAGGAATATGTTAACAGTCACCCTTTAGTCCACCTAATAATAACAATTAAGTTTAAGAATAGCTACCCTTTTACTCTAAAACGGATTTAGTGTTATAGGTTAAATTTTCAGATTTTAACCGAAAACAGCAACCTGTTCAAGGCCTATTTTACCCCTATTAACCCCACCAAACCATCTTATGAAATCATTATCATGAAGCTCATTTCAATAACGTTTAAGGGACTACTCACACATGTTCCTACGATTTTTTGACAATTTTAGGTGAATTTTACAAAACTGCACATCATTGAAACTCATTCCAGACTAGTCTAGAAACGCGACCAATTTCAACCTTGTTATGAATCATATCAGACCAGGGAAAAAATTAGGGACAAAGTACACTCAAATATGAAATTTCATAGTTTACGGATCCTAATTCCACCTCCCGATGATTTTTCTAGATTTTTTACAAGACATGGGTAGATTGTTGAGTTTTTGTAGAAACTTACAACTTGGGTATCTCTTTCCCTTAATCCATTATGGACTTAAACAATGAGACAACGCCATCAGAAATAAAAATATAACACGTAGAATAAGCTCATTCAAAAGTGTAATGAAACCTTAGCAAAATATTTGTGCATATTTGGGTTTACAACTTGCAAGGCACCTAAAATATACATGAAATGAGAACCCTTAATACATGAAATATCAATATACTTTCCTAGGATTAGTCCCGCATCATAATCCATCAAAACCTTATGAAACCTCACCATCGGCTGGAAAATTAAACCCATACCACCCAACATAATAATGCTTTCAACAGTTGCATAATCAAAGTTTAATAAGTAGATTACCATAATGATAAAGACTAGGGTTTTTATTATTTCATGTGAATGTAACTTTAAGGTTTCATTTTCTTGCACCGCAACAATAGCCAAACGAGAAAAGAGGACACAACAGGGCATTAACATCATCATTACCGACTGCCACCACGTCAATGGTGGCAGCCACCACCTCGATGATGGTTCTAGGTCTTTTCGAGCATAAACCAAGAAAGAGAGAGAAGCAAACAAAAGAAACACCTATATATTGATGTTTTGATCTAGAAAAACCGTTGATCACTTTCCTTCCTCCTTGAAACTTCTCTTTCCGGTTGCCAAAACAACCTAAAGGCGTCAGCAGCGACATGCATTTTCCTCTAACGGTGGTGGTGGCAGTGACCGAACCCTAGGATGACGGTTAGAATAAGAGCATGGCTTAGGGATTTGCTACTTCGGTTAAAGAGAAGGAAAGGATGAATCCGGTCATCCTCGCGACATCTTCAAAAGTTTGCATACAAGGTTTAGGAAATGGCACTTTCTACCCTCACATCCCTTATTCAGCTCATTTAATCCTTATATCCTTAAATTCTACTATAACTTCCATTTAAATTATCAAAATATATTTATAATTATTATTTATTATATTAAACTAATTTATTTATTTATTTATTTATTGTCATTTACACCTATTATTATTTTATTAAATAATTAAACGGAGAAAGCGTCATTACAACTCTCCGCAACTTGAATCTGACTTCATCCTCGAAGTCACCGCTAGCAAACAACCCTAGATAATGTACCCGTATATCCATCTCTGAGTACAATGTCCACTCGAAACCTTACAATGTTATCAGTAAACTTTTGCTAACCCAACTTCCTATTGTGTAATGTGTGTGTCTCCCCCGATTTCCATACGTTAATCTCTAAAGGTCGGAACTTACTTTGCAGTCTCTGGTACTCGTCCTTGATCCTCCTATATGTCAAGTCTCCTTCCAGATAAGTAGCAACATATAGCTTCATACATGGTTAACAATAATTCTCACATATTTAGTGTTCTTATCCTGAAATTCCACTTAATGTAGGGTTTCCACCAACTCTAACTGAGGAGTAGACGTTGTCACTCATAGAGACAACTCCCGAAGTGGCTAGCCGAACTCCGATTAAGAGTGTCAACAACTATATTTTCTTTACCTGGATAGTAAAGTATATTGTCGTCCTAATCCTTAACCATGACTAGTAACATAATTCAACTCCTCAAAAATCCCTCATAAATCAAAAGTTTATAAACTGAAATTCCATGTATCGGCCCTCTAACTCGACGATCATTCCTACTCTGTCACACCCCAAAACCGAGAACGACGGAATACGTTCTGGGGTGGAGGACGTCATGTACAATATCATAACAATGCATAAATAGTAAATACAAGCAACAACATCCATTGCATTAGTATAATAATTGTTATACAAGCGTGTTCTGTACAGTTTGTAAGACACCAAAAGTATAATCAAAATAAGAGATGAGTCTTATATGTGCTTCATCTTCTCAAAAGGTGCATCTGTACCTGTCTACTGATGACCTGGGAATACAAGTTATTTTGAAAGAGTTTATCAGCATAAAGCTGGTGAGTTCATAAGTATTTAGTGTCATAGCTTGTATAAAAATGTTTACAACAATGTAGTATAATAACTGATCTCAATGTTTGAAAATAGTATACTCCCTAGAAAACCCTATGTTTTCCAGTAAAAGTAGTCTTCTACCAAGACCCGGTTGTTTGGATGTTTGATCCTTTGAAAATGTAAATGTTTTCCCAATGAAACAATTAGTATGAAAATATAGTTTTTGATTTCATTCATATAAAGTACTTGGGAAAATAAGGTTTTACCCCCAGCAGTGTCACTGCCGGCTGATTGTAATAAAAATGAGGCTCCAGGTAGTATTAAATGTACAATACACCTCGGGGAGTCTGTTTTGCCTTTAATTCTTCAAGTGTTAATTAAACGTATGAATGTGAACTCGTATGTAACCATACTGATTGACGATCGAATAACTGATGACCCTCCAGGTCACACATTGTATGGTGACATTTTGTCACCCCTGGGCCTAGTCGGGTCGGACTGTAGCTAGCAGTCGGGATGTGGGAGTGTCTGTCCCGTATAGATCTATACACATAATGCCCGCTCTCCCTCCAGGAGACTCTGGTTACACGGTGATAGCACAATGAAGTGTCATATCGAGAAGTAGTATGTCACATTCTGTTTTAGTATATTCTCTTGTATATTATATAATGTATTTTCTGGTATAATGTATAGAGTGTTCTCTTGTATAGTATATAGTATTCTCTTTGTATAGTATGTAGGATGTATTGATTCATAACTGTACTGACTCTGGTAGGTGTCATGTAATGGTATTAATGAGTACTAATCCTTAACTATACCTATTATAGTTAAATAGTAATGTTGGTTGCATGCCTTTGTTACACAAAGGTACTGAACTGAAGTGAAGACTTTTATATCTAACACAAATATATATATGGTATACAACTAAGAATTCAACGACAGTCGGACAAATAACAGAATACCCTAAGTCCACAACCAAACATGGAACAGGAAATAAGGTGAGCTATCAGTCCTAAGTCCTTCAAGTCTTACTTATATAAATATATTAGTATAGATATGGGTTTGAAAATAAAGCAAGTTTAAAAGAATTTGAAAACAGGTTTGGCATTTAAAGAGTTTGATAAAAGGTTTGAAACATTTGAAAATCCAAAGTTTGATGGTAATTTGAAAGCAGTAGAAATTCTTGTAGTCTGTTCTAGTTATTAATCACATGTGATTGATACAATAACTATAACAGTTCAACTTGTATCCCCCCATAAAAGCATTTAAAATCATTTAAAAGGTTGATTAAGGGGTATGAACTCACCTGTAGTGAGTGGTTTGGATGAACGGATGGTATAGGATGCTAAGTGTCAAGTGAAGACTTGAGCACACACACGGATCCTATTTAACATATAATAACACATATATGTATCCAATTAGTCATTTAACAACTAATTAACCAAGTTAAGACACCCTAGGACATGGAAAACACTTTGATTCAAGTGCTAGAAGTACTTAGGGTTGCATCTAAGGGTTGTAAGGCCACTTAAGGGAGTTTTCGGTCAAAGTGGTTTTCGGTCCATATGGTTTTCGGTCCAAAGAGGTTTTCGGTTCAAGTGGTATTCGGTCCATATGGTTTTCGGCTTTTAGGGTTTTCGGTTTAAGGAGATCCACCATACCGAAAACCCCTTTTGTTCTTGGAAAAATGACGATTTCGAGGCCCTAAATTCAGTATCCTTACTAGATAACAAGTATAGGAGATAGATACTTACAATATGGAAGCAAAGAAGTGTGTTTTCGGCCCAAAACACTAGTGTGTGTTCTTGGTGTTTTGAAGAATACTTGAAGATCTAAGTAAAAACCAAGAATCCATGGATGAAAAGATGTATAAACACTAGATTAAGTGTTGTAGGAAAGAATTTAGGAAGAAAACACTTACATTTTGGCGGATTTGAAAAAATGGACTTATGATACTTGAGAGAAAAGCTTGGTGTTCTTGAGGTGGGAAGTGGAAAATGAGGGAAAAAGGGTGTAAACTCATGCTATATGCATGAGTTCTTGGGAAAATGGTGTTTACGGCCCAAACACCTCTTGTTTGGCCGTAAACACCTTGCTAAGATGTTGTTTGTTTTTGTTTGCTACACCTCACTTAATAACGACACTTCCTTTTATTAAATCGTTTGACGAAAATAAAATAAAACACCCAAACAGGCTTTAATCCGGCCAAAAATGTACTGAAATGTTTTTGACTAAAATTTGACGTGTTTGACTGTAGAAATTATACAAATGAAAATTTCGGGTTGTCACATACTCCTTTAGTCACAAAACCAACTAATCCCTTCACAAGGAGTTTACCACTAATAAGTTAAACAATATATCGATCAACACCTCTTCAACATCTCGAAAGGGACAAAGGTTCTAACATGCATACATACAACTCCTAGCACTCAAGCTATCTACATGATAAATAAATACCTCATACTACATGAATGGGGCGTACCATGTATACTGGCTAGCAATCTTCGATTGATATACCCAAATCACACACTTATATTTTTCCACATAGCACCTAAGGTCTCGTACGTCGCACCGAACCGTACACAATGATACCCTTATCAATCAGTTAATGAACAATCATACTAACTAGTCTAAACATGCATAGAATACCTACCAACTACAAGATGATAACCTACCATTCTGTATCTATAGACATGTGACCATCCTTCTATAGACTTGTAGGTTTTTGATTACCATTTCCTTAGCTCACGACAACTCTTCGGTCTTGTTATCATCCAAAACGGGCATGTCTAGGACACAACCAACACCTCAATGGACATAAAGGTATAAGACCATCACCCCACATCCCATAACAATTATAGTCATGGACAGATTGAGATATCGAAGACTAGGAACCTAGATCTAGTCGGTATTCCGACCATGCCTCGAATCTCCAAGCCTTCATAAAAAAAGAATAGGCAAGTGGACCCACACCATGATCCTAAACTCGACCCAATCCAAATACTTACTACTAGAATTGATGCTAGTGAATCAAAAGACATGAAGATTACTTACTCACACAAGTTGCAGCCGCTAAAGACAATTGAACCCGTGACATTCTTGAATACGTAACAGGCGGAAATGATATACCATTCTAGAATCGAATCATCCATATATGAGAGTTCTCTGATCTTTCTCTTCCGTTTACGTGTTGCCTAAAATGAATAAAATTTTCAGGAACCTTCAGCAACTGTCTTAAGTGTTACCTACTATATTGAGTTATGTTCAATCCTTAGATTGTTCCCTAGATGGGTAACTCTCCCTCACATGGAATCTAATGAACATTTGATGCTTCCCTTGACTGATCGAACCCCTAATTATCTTAAATGGATATATGGTTCAGATTCTATGCGACTATGCCTAATACGAAACTAGGTAGAACTCTTTTTCACAAAAAGATATCATTTCTTTTTCAAGGAGAACCCCCTACAAACTTCAATACGCTTGACACATCCTTATCTGTATGCCCTTGTACATTGTTGCACATCTCCACCTCCATTCCTTGTAACTAGACATATTGATATGCCCCATCTACAACATCACCTTGAACTAATTGTTTTCACTCACTTGGGTTTGAACTCATAATTGTTTGTGAGGTAAAACAAAACTATGCATCGACCATGTCCTTTCATTTTCAATACCAGTCCCCATATTGTTATCAGAACCATGTTGATTAGTAACCTCTAACTTCTAAAGGTGCTCCAAAACTCCCACCACAACATCATCTCCCTGCTGAATGTAAATGATGCTAGGAGTAACTCGTTCCTAAGTTGGAATTGGTTTAAGTACTCACATATAATACATGATCAAATAGATAGTCAAATAACTAATTCTAAGGCTAGGAAACCTACTTGCACCACTTCCCAACCCGAGCACACTATAAATGATATAAAGGTGGCTATACATACCCAAATGTATATACTTAGGACATAATAACAACACAAACATGAAGACAATGTACTAGCAACATCTTGAGGCTCTAATGTGATCATAATGGTAAAAATGGTGTCAAATCTTCATCTTCAATATGCAATCTTGATGAGCATCTCCTTTTTTTTATGTATCTAGCGCATTTACACTTGTAGTGCATGAAAACATGGGTTATTCCACCCTTACCACATATTTGATGGTTCTTCTAACCTCCAGTTCTTGGCACAACACTTCAAACCTTCTTGATAGTTGTTAACAGAGTTGAGTGCTACGTCCGCTTACTCTTCTTCAGTTATGTCTCCAAACTAAGCTCTCTCTCGCTCTCTCTCTCTCTCTTGGGATGTATCTACTATCCTATCATCAATTTGAATGGACGCAACCCACTCCTCGAACCTGAAAATCAACCTATCAGTGATTTATCTAATGATACCAGGCAAACCGTCGAGTATGGTCTCATGAGACCTCAACAACATTCCAATCATGCATGACCGCGTTGTCCGAGTTAATCTCAGAGCTCTTTGCTCCAAGTTGCGTAACCAACATTCTGTTTAATATAAACAGAAGTGATCACCATATATTCAACTGTTACTTTCACATTAAAATGTATCTACTTGCAGACTAGCATCCCCAAAGCACCGTTTCTTATAGGCACCATTTCACATTTGAATGGGGAAAACTAAACAATACTATTGTCTAATTGTAACATCCGGATTCCCAGGTATATTATTTTATTATTTTATTTTGGAGTTTGTTGAGGGACTCGGCGAGTTGGTGCTTAGACTCGCCGAGTAGGGTCGTGCTTTCTCATCCGGATTAATGACCGGACTCGGCGAGTCCATGAGTGGACTCGGCGAGTCCACGCTGTTTAATGAAACCCTAATTTTTCCGGCTTTGGGACCTATTTAAAGGCCCTTATGGCCGTCAATTGCGGCCATCAACCCCCAGAGAGAAACCCTAAGTGATCTAGAGTGCTTGTGAGGAAGGAGAGGCCAATCTTGAACTTTTGTGGGTATTTTTGCAAGAAGGAAGTGTTCAAGGCAAGAGGAAGCTGAAGAAGGTGCGGTTTTGGTGGTTTTTGAGCTCATAGAGATTGTATTGAGGAATTATTCTCGGACCTTCTTCAGTTTTGGTGTTGATTCTTAGTATTAGGGTTTTCTAACCCTTTTAGAGGATGATTAAGTGGAGTATTTGGCCCCTTCTCGAGTTTGTGTTCTGGATCTGGACCCAAAGAGGTCCAGAGACCTTAACCCTTGGAGCTTTATGAGTCATTGTGGGAGTCATGAGCTTAGAATGTCATTTTTGGGGCTAAATCATCATTTTGGACCATTTAGATGTTATATGTGTGTCAAGGTCCGAACTTTACGTGATTATCATGCTTGGGGAGGCTAGATCTATGATTGTATGGAACAGATCTGACCTCAGAAGTTGTTTTGAGTTTGTGCATGGCATGAACTCGCCGAGTGCAAAGAACAGACTCGGCGAGTAGTATGAAGGTTGCCCGTTAATCACTCAGTGAGTGGACTTGTCGAGTTGGGGAAATGACTCGGTGAGTCAGGGAGAGTCAGGGGTCCGAGTTCAAGTTGGAACTCGCCGAGTTGTTCTTGAGACTCGGCGAGTTAAGTCGGGGTGGCCCCGCGATTCATGCCAGGTGGAACTCGTCGAGTCAAGGGAAGTACTCGACGTGCCAAGAGAGAATCTAAGAGAGTCAGTGGACACGTGTAGACTCGCCGAGTCGCCCTAGTGCACTCGACGAGTCGAGTCAAATTTTGACCGATGACCTTGTTGACTTTTAGGGTTGAGTACAGTTGTATTTATGAGAGTATTACTTTATGTGATTAGGCGGAGGCTAGATCACACTTCTTCCGAGTCAGCTATTTACGTAGACATCGAGGTGAGTCTTCTCACTATACTTTACCTTGAGTAGGTAATTAGAGTTATGTGACAGAGTTGTTGTATCCTTTTTGAGCTGACGTAACAAACTACGCGATCCTCCCAACGAAGCCAACATAAATCCGATCCGAATAAAAAAAATAAAAGATTTATATGATGTGTTGCACTGAATTATTTCTATGTGATTTATGCCGTGTATATATCAGAGTATATCAGAGTTGGAACCGAAAGGTTCACAGAGCTAGGACCAGAGGGTCCACAGAGTTAGGGTCCAAGGGCCCGCAGAGTTATAGCCTCGAGTGGCTAGTATGTGTTATGTGTGGTATTTTGGAAAACTCACTAAGCTTTGTGCTTACAGTGTTTTGTGTTATGTGTTTCAGGTACTAGTGAGGATCGCGGGAAGGCGCCGGCATGATTAGTACACACACACGCGGAGTTTTATATATGTTATGATCTTGGGATTTTGACTTATGTTTGGATATATGAAACAATGAGTTTTATAATATTATGAAATAAAGTGTTTTTAAAATGTGAAGATTGTTTGAAAATTTGGGTGTTACACTAATAATAAACATTTAACCATGTAAACATTACTACACTCAGCTCCTTCGATGCCCCGTGACTTTTCTTGACTCAGGCGTGGATCCTTTTCTTTCAATAATAGGGCCCTACTACTACGGTCCACAACGATCCATGCCTACTCCATGGTTTATCCCGAAGTAGCCAAGTCACATCTTGCCAACTATTATAACGATGTGCCCTACACCTACACATGACAACACTCTTCCTAGCTTACTAGGACTTCCACCCCACCCTGTTATCATTTGCGAAAGAAATTTCAAACGATGTCAACTAACTACCTTATGGATATAATTATATGTGACAAAAATTAAATGATTAGAATCAAACGAGAGATGCGCAACAGATTCAAAAGAGAGTTGTCCATGATCCAACACTACAACGGTTAGAATCAAACAAGAGTTGGATAATAGATTCTAATCAAACATTCTAAAACTACTTAATTTTATGGCAAGTAATCTAACACATTCTCTTAATAGTTGGCTAATATCATTATAGGTTCCTCTTAGCACAAAGCAAGCAACATTCGAGTAGTTAGTCTAGCAGGCAGTTCTATCATTTAAACTTTGTATCAACATTTGAAACATACTCCTAGATCCCTAGGAAGCACCCTCATCTTGCTACTTTACATCACATGGGGTCTCCATGAGTCCCGACTTGTCATCTTGTGAATTCATAATCGTATACAATATGAATCCAGATAGTCATTCGAATAAAGGATTTTGCACCTGAAGAGTTGGACTCAAACAAGAGTTGGACACCATGAAAACGTAGTCATTCTAAGTCTATTTAGTTCCATTTGCATATAACCTAAAGCATTTACTTAACAACATATCGGTAATAGCACAAATTCCAAATAGCATACATAACAAGCATCTAAAAAAGCATGTGGAAAAAATCAGGCTACCTAGAATACATATAACAATCTCATATCCGAAGACAATAAATAGATTTGATTGCTTTCCCTTTTTCCTCTGACACCGGATGACTATACGCATTATGCTTGCGGTGACCTTTTCCAAACACTTTCGTTTAGTTTTATAGCATTTTATTTTAAAAAAATTATCTTGAGTTGCAAACATGAGTTCAGAACTCAACGAAGTGAGCCTGATTCTCTCAAGTTGTGCTCTAATACCAACTTGTAACATCCCTAAATTTCTAATAAATTTGAACATTTTAAATAACATCAGTCATCCATTTAATGTTGTTTATTCAAAAGAAATTCAGAACCAAAACCCAAGATCAATTCAGTTACCCAAAACCATTATCAGTTTAGAATTCTAAAAGTTATTAAAAACACATTTAGTCAATATCAAAAATCCAATTGAGCTAGTGTGTACGATCAAGCCTGACCATCTTGTGTACCTGAAAAAATATTTTTGAATGTAAAAGGGTAAGTACAAAGCTTAGTGAATTCCATACATACACAATATCATATCATTTAATTCTTACTCTTTACACTAATACAAATGAAATCAATACACAACCACGTATGTATGTCAAAGAACGAAACAAAAACAAACATACTCCTACCAGGACATATTGGCTAGGACCAATCCCCCTTGCTCTATACGTTGAGCCCTTGGGACAAAATAGATCGTTTCGATTCGAACCGCCTAGTCTTGAGGAAAGTTCTTCTACTACTACCCACATGTCGATAGCTAAGGATCATTAGTTCATTTCTTTTTCTAATATGAAGTATCCTGAATTCATGGGGCTTTTTCTTTATGTTTAAGATCCAAGGTCACGTGATCTGGTGCTAACTTTACCCTCGCCGATCTTAACACAACCATGTCTAGTGACCAAATGGAGGTTAAAGAAAATCGTCTTCTCTTGTTTCCAAGAACACTCCCGTAGAGTTGTCGGTCAAAACTCCAAGATGCCAAAAATGGAAATTTGTTGAAGTTTTTCACTTGGAGAATCTCGGGGTGGACGATGCGTTGAAGAAGCTGCTCTCATTATTGCAGTCTGTAAGTAGCCTTCTATTCTCTTATATCTGCCTTTAGTTTTCTCATCGTTGTTTATTACAGGTGGCTGATCACATCTCCCATTCCTTCAAAATACTTAAAACCAAGATCGAACATACAAAACAAGCTTTGAGGGAAAAAGAAGCAGCCAACGAAGACTTCTTACAAAGGGCATAGAGACTGGTCAAGGTGAAAGCAGAAAGAGATGAGGAGCATGAGGTGGAAAGTAAAGAGGTGATAGCTCAAACCAGGAGTAGTGTTGCCGAGGTGGTTTGGTAGGAAAAAATCAAATTGGCAGAGGACGTTGAGATTGCGGGATCCTAGGACGTAGCTAGGTGGCATGAAGTTTTGGCCAAACTGGCTGGTAGGCCTATCAATGCTTGTCAGGATACTGCAGGGGAAAGGGAGAAGAATTTGAAGAAGAGAAAGAAAGAAGGAAGAGGAATCGAAAAAGAAAAAGAGAGAGAATACCCTAGTTAGGAGTGACTAAGCATTGCGTTATGTTTTTTAAAAAACCAATCTAAAATTTTCTCGGTAATATTTTGTTATTTTTGTGAGCTTGATGGGCAACCCTTTTTAGTTTTAAGCTATGGTTTCTTTGTATCTATCTCTTTGTTTGTGTGGTTGATATGATTTTAACAGTAGGATTTCTGAGGATCTTCATATGGTTAGGATCCTAAGAAGTTCAGGTATCATACGAACTCTTGGGATCTCAATGATCTGCAATAGTTCGTTTTCTGCTAAAGGATTTAGAGCAGTTAGGATCCTTATAAAAATAAACCTTTAGTTAGAATATAGGGAGATAATTGTTAATGAATAATGATATATAGAACATGATGATCCTTACATTTTAGGAGAAGTCTTGATTTATGATCACTTTAGTTTCATATGATCTTTGATGTCGGCGTAGAGAAGGATCCCTGTTAAGAGAACTTTGAAGATCCTTACTTTGCTTTTAAACTGAGAGAAATATTGCTTAGCAAATAACTGGCGAAGATTCCTACTAGAGAAGATCCCACTTTAAATAACAACTGGGGAAAATCCCACTATAACTGGGGAATTCCCATAACAAATCGGTAAAAATTCATAATAACTGGGGAAAATCCCAAAGTAACTGCGGAAAGTCCTAATATTAGGATAACATGATAATGTTATAAACTTTGGAATTTTACTGGGGATAATCCCAACTTAGGATAACATGATAATGCTATAAAACTCACAATTATCCAGGGGAGGATCGTAACTTAGGATAACATGATAATGTTATAAACAATAGATTCAAACATTGGGATCTTAACAAATGTTCGTAAATAAACGGGTTACTAGGTTCCTTAGATTTCTGCATGTTGCAAGCTAACGCCCTTCTTATGCATAAGTCAGTAATGGTCTTTGAAAATTTAAACGAAAGAATTAGATAAAAGTAACGGGTAGAGATTGGGTACCTTGAGTTTATTGGAAAATGATTAATACAACTTTCATGAAGTATGCGTTTAGATGTGTATCAATCCAAGATCTTGGAAAGACGTTTCCTTAAAGGATCGCTAGCCAATATGCCCCCTTTCCTGCTTCTGAATCAATGAGATATGGTCCTTCCCACGTAGGTCCCAATTTAACTGCATTGGGATCCTTGGTATGTTAAAATGTCATCCTAAGGACTAGGTCACATATTTGGAATCTTCTTAATTTAATGTTATTATTCTATGCTTTAGTGATCCTTTGTTGATGAGTAGCAATGTGGATCCTAGTAAGATCCATGAGTTCATCGATAGTATCAACATCCTGGGATAGTGGCTGTTGTTGAAGTGGTCCTATCTTGCCGTTGGGATCACAAATTTTGTTCCAAACACTATGAAGTATGGAGTTTGGCCAGTAGCTGTTGTTGAAGTGGTCCTATCTGTCCATAGACGAAATGGAGTTCTTCTGCCCATCTTCCTTTCTTATTATATAACCATTTTCTTCAAATTGTTGATGATAGGAAATAAAGCGGATAACTAGCAAAACCAAAAAAACACACAAGACATAGCATTTATGTGGTTCGTACAAGGTGATCTTCCTAAACGAGCATGAGGGGAGTATTCTTTATTTCAGAGCTCTCAACGCATAGGTTACAAGTACAATTACACAGAGATTCACATATCACTCTAGACTTGTGACCATCCTTCTATAGACTTGTAGGTTTTTGATTACCATTTCCTTAGCTCACGACAACTCTTCGGTCTTGTTATCATCCAAAACGGGCATGTCTAGGTCACAACCAACACCTCAATGGACATACAGGTATAAGACCATCACCCCACATCCCATAACAATTATAGTCATGGACAGATTGAGATATCGAAGACTAGGAACCTAGATCTAGTCGGTATTCCGACCATGCCTCGAATCTCCAAGCCTTCATAAAAAAAGAATAGGCAAGTGGACCCACACCATGATCCTAAACTCGACCCTATCCAAATACTTACTACTAGAATTGATGCTAGTGAATCAAAAGACATGACGATTACTTACTCACACAAGTTGCAGCCGCTAAAGACAATTGAACCCGTGACATTCTTGAATACGTAACAGGCGGAAATGATATACCATTCTAGAATCGAATCATCCATCTATGAGAGTTCTCTGATCTTTCTCTTCCGTTTACGTGTTGCCTAAAATGAATAAAATTTTCAGGAACCTTCAGCAACTGTCTTAAGTGTTACCTACTATATTGAGTTATGTTCAATCCTTAGATTGTTCCCTAGATGGGTAACTCTCCCTCACATGGAATCTAATGAACATTTGATGCTTCCCTTGACTGATCGAACCCCTAATTATCTTAAATGGATATATGGTTCAGATTCTATGCGACTATGCATAATACGAAACTAGGTAGAACTCTTTTTCACAAAAAGATATCATTTCTTTTTCAAGGAGAACCCCCTACAAACTTCAATACGCTTGACACATCCTTATCTGTATGCCCTTGTACATTGTTGCACATCTCCAACTCCATTCCTTGTAACTAGACATATTGATATGCCCCATCTACAACATCACCTTGAACTAATTGTTTTCACTCACTTGGGTTTGAACTCATAATTGTTTGTGACGTAAAACAAAACTATGCATCGACCATGTCCTTTCATTTTCAATACCAGTCCCCATATTGCTATCAGAACCATGTTGATCAGTAACCTCTAACTTCTAAAGGTGCTCCAAAACTCCCACCACAACATCATCTCCCTGCTGAATGTAAATGATGCTAGGAGTAACTCGTTCCTAAGTTGGAATTGGTTTAAGTACTCACACATAATACATGATCAAATAGATAGTCAAATAACTAATTCTAAGGCTAGGAAACCTACTTGCACCACTTCCCAACCCGGGCACACTATAAATGATATAAAGGTGGCTATACATACCCAAATGTATATACTTAGGACATAATAACAACACAAACATGAAGACAATGTACTAGCAACATCTTGAGGCTCTAATGTGATCATAATGGTAAAAATGGTGTCAAATCTTCATCTTCAATATGCAATCTTGATGAGCATCTCCTTTTTTTTATGTATCTAGCGCATTTACACTTGTAGTGCATGAAAACATGGGTTATTCCACCCTTACCACATATTTGATGGTTCTTCTAACCTCCAGTTCTTGGCACAACACTTCAAACCTTCTTGATAGTTGTTAACAGAGTTGAGTGCTACGTCCGCTTACTCTTCTTCAGTTATGTCTCCAAACTAAGCTCTCTCTCGCTCTCTCTCTCTCTCTCTCTCTCTTGGGATGTATCTACTATCCTATCATCAATTTGAATGGACGCAACCCACTCCTCGAACCTGAAAATCAACCTATCAGTGATTTATCTAATGATACCAGGCAAACCGTCGAGTATGGTCTCATGAGACCTCAACAACATTCCAATCATGCATGACCGCGTTGTCCGAGTTAATCTCAGAGCTCTTTGCTCCAAGTTGCGTAACCAACATTCTGTTTAATATAAACAGAAGTGATCACCATATATTCAACTGTTACTTTCACACTAAAATGTATCTACTTGCAGACTAGCATCCCCAAAGCACCGTTTCTTATAGGCACCATTTCACATTTGAATGGGGAAAACTAAACAATACTATTGTCTAATTGTAACATCCGGATTCCCAGGTATATTATTTTATTATTTTATTTTGGAGTTTGTTGAGGGACTCGGCGAGTTGGTGCTTAGACTCGCCGAGTAGGGTCGCGATTTCTCATCCGGATTAATGACCGGACTCGGCGAGTCCATGAGTGGACTCGGCGAGTCCACGCTGTTTAATGAAACCCTAATTTTTCCGGCTTTGGGACCTATTTAAAGGCCCTTATGGCCGTCAATTGCGGCCATCAACCCCCAGAGAGAAACCCTAAGTGATCTAGAGTGCTTGTGAGGAAGGAGAGGCCAATCTTGAACTTTTGTGGGTATTTTTGCAAGAAGGAAGTGTTCAAGGCAAGAGGAAGCTGAAGGAGGTGCGGTTTTGGTGGTTTTTGAGCTCATAGAGATTGTATTGAGGAATTATTCTCGGACCTTCTTCAGTTTTGGTGTTGATTCTTAGTGTTAGGGTTTTCTAACCCTTTTAGAGGATGATTAAGTGGAGTATTTGGCCCCTTCTCGAGTTTGTGTTCTGGATCTGGACCCAAAGAGGTCCAGAGACCTTAACCCTTGGAGCTTTATGAGTCATTGTGGGAGTCATGAGCTTAGAATGTCATTTTTGGGGCTAAATCATCATTTTGGACCATTTAGATGTTATATGTGTGTCAAGGTCCGAACTTTACGTGATTATCATGCTTGGGGAGGCTAGATCTATGATTGTATGGAACAGATCTGACCTTAGAAGTTGTTTTGAGTTTGTGCATGGCATGAACTCGCCGATTGCAAAGAACAGACTCGGCGAGTAGTATGAAGGTTGCCCGTTAATCACTCAGTGAGTGGACTTGTCGAGTTGGGGAAATGACTCGGTGAGTCAGGGAGAGTCAGGGGTCCGAGTTCAAGTTGGAACTCGCCGAGTTGTTCTTGAGACTCGGCGAGTTAAGTCGGGGTGGCCCCGCGATTCATGCCAGGTGGAACTCGTCGAGTCAAGGGAAGTACTCGACGTGCCAAGAGAGAATCTAAGAGAGTCAGTGGACACGTGTAGACTCGCTAAGTAGCCCTAGTGCACTCGACGAGTCGGGTCAAAGTTTGACCGATGACCTTGTTGACTTTTAGGGTTGAGTACAGTTGTATTTATGAGAGTATTACTTTATGTGATTAGGCGGAGGCTAGATCACACTTCTTCCGAGTCAGCTATTTACCTAGACATCGAGGTGAGTCTTCTCACTATACTTTACCTTGAGTAGGTAATTAGAGTTATGTGACAGAGTTGTTGTATGCTATTTATATGATGTGTTGCACTGCATTATTTCTATGTGATTTATGCCGTGTATATATCAGAGTATATCAGAGTTGGAACCGAAAGGTTCACAAAGCTAGGACCAGAGGGTCCACAGAGTTAGGGTCCAAGGGCCCGCAGAGTTATAGCCTCGAGTGGCTAGTATGTGTTATGTGTGGTATTTTGGGAAACTCACTAAGCTTTGTGCTTACAGTGTTTTGTGTTATGTGTTTCAGGTACTAGTGAGGATCGCGGGAAGGCGCCGGCATGATCAGTACACACACACGCGGAGTTTTATATATGTTATGATCTTGGGATTTTGACTTATGTTTGGATATGTGAAACAATGAGTTTTATAATATTATGAAATAAAGTGTTTTTAAAATGTGAAGATTGTTTGAAAATTTGGGTGTTACACTAATAATAAACATTTAACCATGTAAACATTACTACACTCAGCTCCTTCGATGCCCCGTGACTTTTCTTGACTCAGGCGTGGATCCTTTTCTTTCAATAATAGGGCCCTACTACTACGGTCCACAACGATCCATGCCTACTCCATGGTTTATCCCGAAGTAGCCAAGTCACATCTCGCCAACTATTATAACGATGTGCCCTACACCAACACATGACAACACTCTTCCTAGCTTACTAGGACTTCCACCCCACCCTGTTATCATTTGCGAAAGAAATTTCAAACGATGTCAACTAACTACCTTATGGATATAATTATATGTGACAAAAATTAAATGATTAGAATCAAACGAGAGATGCGCAACAGATTCAAAAGAGAGTTGTCCATGATCCAACACTACAACGGTTAGAATCAAACAAGAGTTGGACAATAGATTCTAATCAAACATTCTAAAACTACTTAATTTTATGGCAAGTAATCTAACACATTCTCTTAATAGTTGGCTAATATCATTATAGGTTCCTCTTAGCACAAAGCAAGCAACATTCGAGTAGTTAGTCTAGCAGGCAGTTCTATCATTTAAACTTTGTATCAACATTTGAAACATACTCCTAGATCCCTAGGAAGCACCCTCATCTTGCTACTTTACATCACATGGGGTCTCCATGAGTCCCGACTTGTCATCTTGTGAATTCATAATCGTATACAATATGAATCCAGATAGTCATTCGAATAAAGGATTTTGCACCTGAAGAGTTGGACTCAAACAAGAGTTGGACACCATGAAAATGTAGGCATTCTAAGTCTATTTAGTTCCATTTGCATATAACCTAAAGCATTTACTTAACAACATATCGGTACTAGCACAAATTCCAAATAGCATACATAACAAGCATCTAAAAAAGCATGTGGAAAAAATCAGGCTACCTAGAATACATACAACAATCTCATATCCGAAGACAATAAATAGATTTGATTGCTTTCCCTTTTTCCTCTGACACCGGATGACTATACGCACTATGCTTGCGGTCACCTTTTCCAAACACTTTCGTTTAGTTTTATAGCATTTTATTTTAAAAAAAATTATCTTGAGTTGCAAACATGAGTTCAGAACTCAACGAAGTGAGCCTGATTCTCTCAAGTTGTGCTCTAATACCAACTTGTAACATCCCTAAATTTCTAATAAATTTGAACATTTTAAATAACATCAGTTGTCACACTCCGCTAAAGCGGAAACGCAAGATATGACAGTCATAACGGTTTCATTGCAAAAGGTAAAGATACATCACCATAGCAATATTTAAAAGTTTACAACCCATAGCTTAAAAAGAACAAAGTACAAGTTTTCCAAAACAACATTGTTCAAAATATAACTTCATAATAGCTTCAACACGATGCAGCATGCTCTATGATGATGAATCTTTACATCCACTTACTAATTATTTCCTGAAAAAGCATGTAAAACGAGCGTCAACTATGAAAATAGTTGGTGAGTTCACAAGTTTATAAAATCGAGCTTGAAATAAGGCTTTTCGTAAATACAAGTAGATTGCTTTAATGATAAACAAAGTTGATTGCTATTAATGAATACAAGTTTATTGCTATAACGAGAAACGAGTTTGTATGTGTATGAGCAAACAATGAGTCTCAACCAAACCTATGACTGAAGCCCTATCGAGATCTATGCTTATCGTTCCATAGATGAATATGGTATCATGCACTCCAGCAATAGGGCGAGTGAGGAGTTGTCAATTCCTAATAGCGCTATCCATAATGACCATTGGCTCAAAGAGTTAATGGTTAGAGATAAGGGAAGGGCCTTAGTACGATAAGTTCTCATGTTCCGTGTTGCATAGACATGCATAAAGAAACATAGTAATACAATAGCAATCGTGTTTGATACAATTCAATTTAAATACAACATGCAAATAATAGTTTTTCTGGACATGCTTTTCCACCCCAAAACATAAAAACTGAAAATAGGGGAGTGCGTGAATACTCATAATGTTTCAAGTAGATACAAGTGGTGCCTCGGAATGCACCAACGTCTTACTCCCGGGATCCTACGACATCAAACACACACTAGTGAGTTTCCATGTCGAAATCTAATGCTAATATACTAAACTCTACATATAGTGAAATGCCAATTTTTGTTTTAGTATTGGATTTTATATTAATTGGTTACACTTTTCCTGAAATGATGAAATTCTACAAGTCGTGCGATTAATTACAACTTTGGAATATTAATTTTTCAGATTTAGTAATATAAATTAAAGGTATTTCTACACATTTAAGGTGTTTTACATTCCTAAAAATGTAAAATATTATCAAACAGTTTCCAAAAATTGTCAAACCTTGTATTTTCATTGTAAATACAATAGAGGTTTTCCAGAAAATTTTCCTTGAATTTTTGATATGGTTAACTATTTTTCAAATTTTTAAGTCTTCATAACAACATAAATTCACGAAAAATAGCATTCAAAGGATAAAAATTCTCAAACTTTTTATTTAACTGTTACTACACAATACTAAGCTGGGAAAAATATAAAAGTGGATTTCCAAGCTGTTTAATTATATTTTATGATTTTTGAGCATTTATTCCAATAAAATTTGAAATAAATAGAAAACAGTTTCCAAAATTACCCAAACTTTTTATTTAACTGTTATTATACATAACTAGGCTGGGAAAAATATAAAAGATATTTTTCAGTGGGTATTTCTATTTTTCCTTGTTTTATTCCTTTAAATAATCATTAATTGAAGAAATAATATTAACCAGTTAAAATAAATTACCAAAAATTTTTGTAACATCATTTACAGTATAAGTAACCTGGGAAAAATACCAAAAGTGGTTTTCATATTGTATAATCCGGTTTTGGGTATTTATGTGTACTTAAGTGTATTTAAGTGTATTTAACTTTAGAAAATAGGAGAAAAATAGTTTACAGTAGAGAAAAATCATCAAAATTTTTATGTAACCTTCTACTGTACAACATGATGTTCTGGTAAATTTTCATGAATTTTGGATAATCAGAACTATTTTTCCTATTTTTAGGCCATTATAGTTACCAAAAATTGGGAAAAATAGTAAGGCATGATGAAAAATTCTGAAATTATTTTTCTGAGTCACCCACCACAGGTAAGGGCTGCGAAAATTGTTAGATACAATTTTCACACTTTCTAAAGTGGTTTTGTGATTTATTATACTTAGACAAAAAGAAAATCGGAAATCATACCAAACAGCAACAAAAATTGATGAAATTTAGTGAGGGGTCATTACTCACCATAAGGGTCATCCATGAATTTATTCCGGATTTATAGACCTCTGGAAGTATTTTATGTGATTTATGCCCTTGGTTTCTAGCAATAATTTTAATAAATCAAAGAAATAATAAAAGCTCTTGGTATTTTACAGATTATCACATGCATGTGAGGGCTTTCAAAAGGAAAAATGTTCAAATTTTATTCAGAAGGGAAATAGGGGTATTGAACCCAAACAAGTTAAGAAATGTTGCATGCAATGGTGCATGAGATATAAATGTGGCTGAAGTTTATGAATTTATGTAGCCCATTCAGTGGGGTTTTAAGCCACGAAATTTCAACCATCATTCACTGGATATGTTAAGTTTCTAAAGTATTTTTCCCCAGATTTATGGTTGGGTTTAAGGCCACTGATCATGCAAGGCAAAAATGGTGATCATAGAAAAAGAGCTGTTTGCGCAACCATTTTGTAAAAATTTCCAAAAATCGGATATTTAATATTTTACAGTGAGACCAGTTGGGTTTGAAAGCTAACTCATGGAACTATCCAATAGAAAAAGAATATCATGATTTGGTTAAGTAATGACCGAGATATGGTCGTTCAAAGCTGAATAAAGTAATCTGGCAGATTGCATGTTTGCTTTGAGTGCATCCTTAGGACATTTTGACAAGAACATCATGCATGCCTTTGATAAGATCCGATTTCTAGCACATGCATGGAGTGAATGAGCATCCAAGATGTACTAGAAATGGTTTAAATGCTTTTGATCATGCAAGAACACAAAAGAAATGGAGAAGAAGATGTAATACTTGTTTTTGAAGTCACATGAACATATGTGCATCATTTTCACTCCTTGCATGGGTTTGATCCCGGATTTTCACCATTTTAAACACATGCATTGTGTTATGGTGAGAATCTACAAACCACAAGGGAAAAATAAAGATTTCTAGCCATGGAAAGGCATAGAATCCGAAAAGAAGAGAAAACTAAGAAGAAGAGGTAGTAGAATCATGAAATTATGGAAGAAGATGTTGTTGTTTACCTTGGTTTTGATCTTGAGGGAAGTAAGAACACTTCAAGGTCTTCAAAATCTCGAAATTTGGCAGAGGAATGAGAGAAATTTCGTGGGTTAGAGAGAGAGAGGAAGAGAGTTTATGTGTTAGGAGGGTGGAGTGTGAGAGAGTGAAGAGAGAAGAGGTAGAGTGAGGGTTTAAGTCTAATGATTGAGTTTTGGGAAGAGAGAGTGCATGGGGAGGGGAGAATGGCTGGCTCTATCATGCATTAGGCCTCCTCTCTCCTAATTTCAAATTTTATAAAATTCCCTCCATTATTTTTATAAAAACCCCAATTTTTATAAAAGCATTTATTAAGCAATTCTTGATTTATTTTAAAATCTTGTTTGTAACTAATAAATTATGATTATTGCATGATAATTTAATTTCTATTTCATTGATTAAAATCCATAATTTGATTAATAAAAATGTGATATTAGAAAGTTTATAGCCCAATTTTATAAGGTTTTTAAGCTTTATGATTTATAAATTTGGATTTTTAGCTCTTTTAGGGTTTTTGGAATATTGTTTGATATTCATCATCATAATGAAGTATAATTAGAATATTTTAATTTATTTTTAGGGTTTTATACCCTTTTTCAATTATAACAAAGCTTGAAAGTTTCATTCAAATTATAGCATTGACATTTCCTATTGTAGTTAAGCAACTTACTAGAATCGTAAGTGTCAAGTATATTAGTCCTAGGTCTTAGATGGATCCTAGTTTATGCAAGATTTTGACCTAATCTATACTACTAGGCCATGGCATGTTGTGCATGAATGGTTTTTATAAAGATGCATGAGTCCGAGAATGACCTGAATTGACAGTTGTCACAGTATCCCCCACTTAAAAAGAATTTCGTCCCGAAATTCATTCTATGTCATCGCTTGTCGTTGCAAGGGAAAAGTTGTGGATACTTTTCCTTCATGAAGTCCTCGCGCTCCCAGGTGTACTCCGGCCTGCGTTTTGAGTTCCATCGAACTTTCACAATCGGGATCTTACTCCGCTTGAGTTGTTTTACCTCCCTGTCAAGGATTTCTATCGGTTCCTCAACGAAGTTTAGCTTATCATTGATCTTAATTTCCTCCAGGGGTACTATCAATGCTTCGTCGGCTAAACATTTCTTAAGATTGGAGACGTGGAATGTGTCGTGAATGGCGCTTAACTCTTGGGGTAATCGGAGTTTATATGCCACCGGACCAATCCTTTCAATGATCTTGAAGGGTCCAACATATCTCGGGCTTAGTTTTCCTTTCTTACAAAAACGTACAAGCCCTTTCCAAGGCGACACCTTTAGAAGTACCTTGTCTCCAACTTGGAATTCTAATGGTTTCCGACGATTATCCGCATAACTTTTCTGACGATCTCTGGCGGCTTTAAGCCTATCTTTGATGATAGCAATCTTGTCAGTTGTTTCCTGGATAAGGTCGAGTTTAGTCAATTGTCTGTCTCCGATTTCTGTCCAACACAATGGAGAACGACACTTGCGTCCATACAATGCTTCATATGGGGCACATTGGATACTCGTGTGGTAACTGTTATTATAGGAAAACTCAATTAGAGGCAAATGAGTATCCCAATTTCCTTTGAACTCAATGACACACGCCCGTAGCATGTCTTCCAATGTTTGTATTGTTTCTCTCTGTCTGCCCATCTGTCTGAGGGTGGTAAGCTGTGCTCAAATTTATCTTGGTTCCTAGTGCCTTCTGTAACATCCACCAAAATCGTGATGTAAAACGACTATCTCTATCAGAAATGATGGATAGGGGTACACCATGCAGAGAAACAATTTTGTCGATGTAGATTTGGGCTAATTTTTTTTCCATCTTGAAATCTTCCCGAATGGGGAGAAAGTGAGCAGATTTCGTCAGTCGATCCACTATGACCCAAATTGAGTCGTGACCTTTAGAAGTTCTAGGAAGTTTGGTAACGAAATCCATAGATATTTGCTCCCATTTCCATTGGGGAATTTCAGGTACTTGTGAACCTTCACGCTTGATACTATGTTTAAAATTCTTCCTGGCTTCTCACCGTGTATGATAAGGGTTTCTCCATTAGGGAGAGGCACTCTAATAACTTTCTCGAAACAACCAATATCTGTTTTATTTTTGGATAACCAATCCATCCCTACTATCACATCAAAACTACCTAGCTCTATAGGAATTAGGTCAATGCTAAAGAGTTTATCAGCTAAATTCAGAGTACAACCAGGAATTATATCATTAGCCCTAATTTCATACCCATCAGCAAGTTCAATAGCATAAGCATTCCTCATCTTTTTCGATTTCAAGCCAATTAACGGTCTAAATGCTAAAGAAACAAAACTCCTATCTGCTCCCGCATCAAATATTACCGATGCAAAATGGTTGTCCAGGAGAAACGTACCTGTTATCACTTCAGGGTTCTGACGAGCTTCTTCTGCACCAATCACAAAGGCTACACCTCTTGGCCGCCCACCTTGATTTCCTTGGAATTTTTGCCTAGCTTGGCCTTGTCCATTGTTACCAGGCCCCTTGTTCAGTTTGGGACATGCTCTACGGAGATGATCAATACTCCCGCACTCGTAACATGCCCTTTTTCCCTCCTTATTCAGCTTACAATACTTCGAGTAATGGCCTGTTTGCTTACAGTTTTGGCACACTGGGCAAGCTCCCTTGTGATGAAAGTTACACTTATTGCACTTCGGAAGCGGTCCTGAGTACTGCTTTTTCTCCTACACTTCCTGTTCTTGAGTTTTCACTGGTTCTTGCTCCTGGGCTCTTACCATAAAGTTTCTTGAGACTTTCTGCTTCCTTCCTGACTTGCCTCCATACTTCTTCTCTCCCTGATCTGCTGGCTTCCTCTTGCTACTAGAGTTTTCCTTTGTCGATGCTCCCATCCTTATCACATCATTGGTTAGTCGATTTGCTAGACTTACTGCACTCTGAATAGTAGTTGGATTTGCTGAAGTAACCATTCCCCGAATCTCTGGTGCCAGACCCCAGATGTAACGATCTACCCGTTTCTCCTCAGGAGTAACCATGTGAGGTACCAGTTTTGCTAGTTCATGAAATCGGACTGTGTACTTCTCTATTTGTGTTCCAACCATAGAATGGTTCCAGAATTCAGATTCAAGCTTCTAAAGTTCATCCTTGGGACAATACTCCTCTATCAGCAGCTTCTTTAGGTCTTCCCAAGTTAGTTGATATGCTGCTGTACGGCCTCGGGTTTGCACTAGGGTATTCCACCAGGTTAATGCCCTATCTTGGAGTAGACAAGTTGCATACTCCACTTTGTTGCGTTCGAGACATTTGCTAATGTGAAGGACCGACTCCATGCTGTCAATCCATTTCAGCAACCCGACCGCACCTTCCTTTCCGTGGAATTCCTTAGGTTTACAGGCCATAAAGGACTTGTAGTTGCATTCTCTTTCATTGTTTCCCCGGTTTCCTCCACTACTTCCTTGGTTAGCATTAAGTCCTGCAGTTACTTGAGTAACAATGTTTGGGATTGCTTCCATGAGTTGTTGTGCTACAATTTGAGCAACATCGGGTGTTTCGTTCTGTGGGCGCCCGCGACTAGGCCTTCCTGCCATGGTTCTATGACACATGAGAAGAAATACGTATAAATACATAAAATAATGTATAATATTTTAGTTCACTACAATTTTGAAAACCGTAAGTGTTGTCAAATCATTGGTTTGCATTAATACTAGGCATATAGATTTTAGAAAGAAAAGAAAAGAAAAATCTCTTTATTCGACCATTTACCAAATAAATTCTAGGGTTTGACCTCATAGTAAAAGTTTTCAAACATAAAATAAAATTCTTCATTACCATTTGACATTGTCTTTAAAAACCAAACCAATACATCAAATCCAAAATATAGTTTCAAATGTTTTTCCCAAAAGACACCCAACATGGGTTTTCATTTCATGACAAAATAAATTAAAATACTGAAATCAGAACCAAACACTAATCGCTATCCCAACAAGAAACATCAACACCACAATCAGTAATAGACCAACAAGCACATAATATGCGGTCATCGCACGACATGCCACTCGTCTAGCAGTACTAGCAGTGTCAGCAGTCTCCATCGAATGCTGAAACAGGATTTCCATTCCTGTCACGACTTCATCCAAAACTTCCCGATGTCCAGCTATCACAGCGAGACTGTGACGTAGGCCCGCTGCTATCGACTGCAATCTCCGGGACTCCTACGGGGTCATACCTGGCTGCCTGACAGGTATCCCTATGACTCGCTGTGGTGGCGGTGCTCTCGGTCCTGCAACGCTGGGTCCTACCCCGCTAGGTCCTGCCGTGCCAAGTCCTGCTGTGCTGGTGGCTATCCTTCCTGGAATGGGAACACTCTTCCTCGCCGTCCTCCGAATGCGAAGTCCATAAAGTGGTGGCTGTGGCAACACCGATGAAGGCGATGCCTCGTGTCGTTGACTCGGGGCGTTGTCATTGCTGATCTCCACCGAGTTTCCTGTATCTTCCGTATCCTCCGATGGGTCTTCTTCTACCAAGGCGGGGGGATTTCGTCGAGGGATAATAGTGACGTAGCCGGACTCATCGGCTGAGGCGGCAGCGCAGGAAGATGACGATGTCGACATAGTGGACTGAGACATAGATTCAATGAGATATGAAATAAATGACAATGCATGCCTATAATATGCAATGCTTACACACACCAAAATTAACCTTTTTGAATTTTTGAAATAAAGTTTTCTCAAAAATTTTGTTGAACATATTCCCATTATAATTAGCTCAAGCTTTGTATAAATCTTTCCTTAATTAAACATAGGTGATCAGGCTATGTTTAATTGAGGTCCAACGATACAATTCCCGACCTAATTATATTAGTAATATGTTTGATGTAAAAGAATTTTTATAAGTTTTGGTTATAGGTTGTGTTTTCTTAAAGGAAAACTGATGTTCTCTATAACCAGTCTCTGATACCACTTCTGTCACATCCCGCTAAAGCGGAAACGCAAGATATGACAGCGATAACGGTTTCATTGCAAAAGATAAAGATACATCACCATAGCAGTATTTAAAAGTTTACAACCCATAGCTTAAAAAGAACAAAGTACAAGTTTTCCAAAACAACATTGTTCAAAATATAACTTCATAATAGCTTCAACACGATGCAGCATGCTCTATGATGATGAATCTTTACATCCACTTACTAATTATTTCCTGAAAAAGCATGTAAAACGAGCGTCAACTATGAAAATAGTTGGTGAGTTCACAAGTTTATAAAATCGAGCTTGAAATAAGGCTTTTCGTAAATACAAGTACATTACTTTAATGATAAACAAAGTTGATTGCTATTAATGAATACAAGTTTATTGCTATAACGAGAAACGAGTTTGTATGTGTATGAGCAAACAATGAGTCTCAACCAAACCTATGACTGAAGCCCTATCGAGATCTATGCTTATCGTTCCATAGATGAATATGGTATCATGCACTCCAGCAATAGGGCGAGTGAGGAGTTGTCAATTCCTAATAGCGCTATCCATAATGACCATTGGCTCAAAGAGTTAATGGTTAGAGATAAGGGAAGGGCCTTAGTACGATAAGTTCTCATGTTCCGTGTTGCATAGACATACATAAAGAAACATAGCAATACAATAGCAATCGTGTTTGATACAATTCAATTTAAATACAACATGCAAATAATAGTTTTTCTAGACATGCTTTTCCACCCCAAAACATAAAAACTGAAAATAGGGGAGTGCGTGAATACTCACAATGTTTCAAGTAGATACAAGTGGTGCCTCGGAATGCACCAACGTCTTACTACCGGGATCCTACGACATCAAACACACACTAGTGAGTTTCCATGTCGAAATCTAATGCTAATATACTAAACTCTACATATAGTGAAATGCCAATTTTTGTTTTAGTATTGGATTTTATATTAATTGGTTACACTTTTCCTGAAATGATGAAATTCTACAAGTCGTGCGATTAATTACAACTTTGGAATATTAATTTTTCAGATTTAGTAATATAAATTAAAGGTATTTCTACACATTTAAGGTGTTTTACATTCCTAAAAATGTAAAATATTATCAAACAATTTCCAAAAATTGTCAAACCTTGTATTTTCATTGTAAATACAATAGAGGTTTTCCAGAAAATTTTCCTTGAATTTTTGATATGGTTAACTACTTTTCAAAATTTTAAGTCTTCATAACAACATAAATTCATGAAAAATAGCATTCAAAGGATAAAAATTCTCAAACTTTTTATTTAACTGTTACTACACAATACTAAGCTGGGAAAAATATAAAAATGGATTTCCAAGCTGTTTAATTATATTTTATGATTTTTGAGCATTTATTCCAATAAAAATTGAAATAAATAGAAAACAGTTTCCAAAATTACCCAAACTTTTTATTTAACTGTTATTGTAGATAACTAGGCTGGGAAAAATATAAAAGATATTTTTCAGTGGGTATTTCTATTTTTCCTTGTTTTATTCCTTTAAATAATCATTAATTGAAGAAATAATATTAAACAGTTAAAATAAATTACCAAAAATTTTTGTAACATCATTTACAGTATAAGTAACCTGGGAAAAATACCAAAAGTGGTTTTCATATTGTATAATCCGGTTTTGGGTATTTATGTGTATTTAAGTGTATTTAAGTGTATTTAACTTTAGAAAATAGGAGAAAAATAGTTTACAGTAGAGAAAAATCATCAAAATTTTATGTAACCTCCTACTGTACAACATGATGTTCTGGTAAATTTTCATGAATTTTGGATAATCAGAACTATTTTTCCTATTTTTAGGCCATTATAGTTACCAAAAATTGGGAAAAATAGTAAGGCATGATGAAAAATTTTGAAATTATTTTTCTGAGTCACCCACCACAGGTAAGGGCTGCGAAAATTGTTAGATACAATTTTCACACTCTCTAAGGTGGTTTTGTGATTTATTATACTCAGACAAAAAGAAAATCGGAAATCATACCAAACAGCAACAAAAATTGATGAAATTTAGTAAGGGGTCATTTGTCACCATAAGGGTCATCCATGAGTTTATTCCGGATTTATAGACCTCTAGAAGTATTTTATGTGATTTATGCCCTTGGTTTCTAGCAATAATTTTAATAAATCAAAGAAATAATAAAAGCTCTTGGTATTTTACAGATTATCACATGCATGTGAGGGCTTTCAAAAGGGAAAATTTTCAAATTTTATTCAGAAGGGAAATAGGGGTATTGAACCCAAACAAGTTAAGAAATGTTGCATGCAATGGTGCATGAGATATAAATGTGGCTGAAGTTTATGAATTTATGTAGCCCATTCAGTGGGGTTTTAAGCCACGAAATTTCAACCATCATTCACTGGATATGTTAAGTTTCTAAAGTATTTTTCCCCAGATTTATGGTTGGGTTTAAGGCCATTGATCATGCAAGGCAAAAATGGTGATCATAGAAAAAGAGCTGTTTGCGCAACCATTTTGTAAAAATTTCCAAAAATCGGATATTTAATATTTTACAGTGAGACCAGTTGGGTTTGAAAGTTAACTCATGGAACTATCCAATAGAAAAAGAATATCATGATTTGGTTAAGTAATGACCGAGATATGGTCGTTCAAAGCTGAATAAAGTAATCTGGCAGATTGCATGTCTGCTTTGAGTGCAGCCTTAGGACATTTTGACAAGAACATCATGCATGCCTTTGATAAGATCCGATTTCTAGCACATGCATGGAGTGAATGAGCATCCAAGATGTACTAGAAATGGTTTAAATGCTTTTGATCATGCAAGAACACAAAAGAAAGGGAGAAGAAGATGTAATACTTGTTTTTGAAGTCACATGAACATATGTGCATCATTTTCACTCCTTGCATGGGTTTGATCCCGGATTTTCACAATTTCAAACACATGCATTGTGTTATGGTGAGAATCTACAAACCACAAGGGAAAAATAAAGATTTCTAGCCATGGAAAGGCATAGAATCCGAAAAGAAGAGAAAACTAAGAAGAAGAGGTAGTAGAATCATGAAATTATGGAAGAAGATGTTGTTGTTTACCTTGGTTTTGATCTTGAGGGAAGTAAGAACACTTCAAGGTCTTCAAAATCTCGAAATTTGGCAGAGGAATGAGAGAAATTTCATGGGTTAGAGAGAGAGAGGAAGAGAGTTTATGTGTTAGGAGGGTGGAGTGTGAGAGAGTGAAGAGAGAAGAGGTAGAGTGAGGGTTTAAGTCTAATGATTGAGTTTTGGGAAGAGAGAGTGCATGGGGAGGGGAGAATGGCTGGCTCTATCATGCATTAGGCCTCCTCTCTCCTAATTTCAAATTTTATAAAATTCCCTCCATTATTTTTATAAAAACCCCAATTTTTATAAAAGCATTTATTAAGCAATTCTTGATTTATTTTAAAATCTTGTTTTTAACTAATAAATTATGATTATTGCATGATAATTTAATTTCTATTTCATTGATTAAAATCCATAATTTGATTAATAAAAATGTGATATTAGAAAGTTTATAGCCCAATTTTATAAGGTTTTTAAGCTTTATGATTTATAAATTTGGATTTTTAGCTCTTTTAGGGTTTTTTGGAATATTGTTTGATATTCATCATCATAATGAAGTATAATTAGAAAGTTTCATTCAAATTATAGCATTGACATTTCCTATTGTAGTTAAGCAACTTACTAGAATCGTAAGTGTCAAGTATATTAGTCCTAGGTCTTAGATGGATCCTAGTTTATGCAAGATTTTGACCTAATCTATACTACTAGGCCATGACATGTTGTGCATGAATGGTTTTTATAAAGATGCATGAGTCTGAGAATGACCTGAATTGACAGTTGTCACATCAGTCATCCATTTAATGTTGTTTATTCAAAAGAAATTCAGAACCAAAACCCAAGATCAATTCAGTTACCCAAAACCATTATCAGTTTAGAATTCTAAAAGTTATTAAAAACACATTTAGTCAATATCAAAAATCCAATTGAGCTAGTGTGTACGATCAAGCCTGACCATCTTGTGTACCTGAAAAAATATTTTTGAATGTAAAAGGGTAAGTACAAAGCTTAGTGAATTCCATACATACACAATATCATATCATTTAATTCTTACTCTTTACACTAATACAAATGAAATCAATACACAACCACGTATGTATGTCAAAGAACGAAACAAAAACAAACATACTCCTACCAGGACATATTGGCTAGGACCAATCCCCCTTGCTCTATACGTTGAGCCCTTGGGACAAATTAGATCGTTTCGATTCGAACCGCCTAGTCTTGAGGAAAGTTCTTCTACTACTACCCACATGTCGATAGCTAAGGATCATTAGTTCATTTCTTTTTCTAATATGAAGTATCCTGAATTCATGGGGCTTTTTCTTTATGTTTAAGATCCAAGGTCACGTGATCTGGTGCTCACTTTACCCTCGCCGATCTTAACACAACCATGTCTAGTGACCAAATGGAGGTTAAAGAAAATCGTCTTCTCTTGTTTCCAAGAACACTCCCGTAGAGTTGTCGGTCAAAACTCCAAGATGCCAAAAATGGAAATTTGTTGAAGTTTTTCACTTGGAGAATCTCGGGGTGGACGATGCGTTGAAGAAGCTGCTCTCATTATTGCAGTCTGTAAGTAGCCTTCTATTCTCTTATATCTGCCTTTAGTTTTCTCATCGTTGTTTATTACAGGTGGCTGATCACATCTCCCATTCCTTTAAAATACTTAAAACCAAGATCGAACATACAAAACAAGCTTTGACGGAAAAAGAAGCAGCCAACGAAGACTTCTTACAAAGGGCATAGAGACTGGTCAAGGTGAAAACAGAAAGAGATGAGGAGCATGAGGTGGAAAGTAAAGAGGTGATAGCTCAAACCAGGAGTAGTGTTGCCGAGGTGGTTTGGTAGGAAAAAATCAAATTGGCAGAGGATGTTGAGATTGCGGGATCCTAGGACGTAGCTAGGTGGCATGAAGTTTTGGCCAAACTGGCTGGTAGGCCTATCAATGCTTGTCAGGATACTGCAGGGGAAAGGGAGAAGAATTTGAAGAAGAGAAAGAAAGAAGGAAGAGGAATCGAAAAAGAAAAAGAGAGAGAATACCCTAGTTAGGAGTGACTAAGCATTGCGTTATGTTTTTTAAAAAACCAATCTAAAATTTTCTCGGTAATATTTTGTTATTTTTGTGAGCTTGATGGGCAACCCTTTTTAGTTTTAAGCTATGGTTTCTTTGTATCTATCTCTTTGTTTGTGTGGTTGATATGATTTTAACAGTAGGATTTCTGAGGATCTTCATATGGTTAGGATCCTAAGAAGTTCAGGTATCATACGAACTCTTGGGATCTCAATGATCTGCAATAGTTCGTTTTCTGCTAAAGGATTTAGAGCAGTTAGGATCCTTATAAAAATAAACCTTTAGTTAGAATATAGGGAGATAATTGTTAATGAATAATGATATATAGAACATGATGATCCTTACATTTTAGGAGAAGTCTTGATTTATGATCACTTTAGTTTCATATGATCTTTGATGTCGGCGTAGAGAAGGATCCCTGTTAAGAGAACTTTGAAGATCCTTACTTTGCTTTTAAACTGAGAGAAATATTGCTTAGCAAATAACTGGCGAAGATTCCTACTAGAGAAGATCCCACTTTAAATAACAACTGGGGAAAATCCCACTATAACTGGGGAATTCCCATAACAAATCGGTAAAAATTCATAATAACTGGGGAAAATCCCAAAGTAACTGCGGAAAGTCCTAATATTAGGATAACATGATAATGTTATAAACTTTGGAATTTTACTGGGGATAATCCCAACTTAGGATAACATGATAATGCTATAAAACTCACAATTATCCAGGGGAGGATCGTAACTTAGGATAACATGATAATGTTATAAACAATAGATTCAAACATTGGGATCTTAACAAATGTTCGTAAATAAACGGGTTACTAGGTTCCTTAGATTTCTGCATGTTGCAAGCTAACGCCCTTCTTATGCATAAGTCAGTAATGGTCTTTGAAAATTTAAACGAAAGAATTAGATAAAAGTAACGGGTAGAGATTGGGTACCTTGAGTTTATTGGAAAATGATTAATACAACTTTCATGAAGTATGCGTTTAGATGTGTATCAATCCAAGATCTTGGAAAGACGTTTCCTTAAAGGATCGCTAGCCAATATGCCCCCTTTCCTGCTTCTGAATCAATGAGATATGGTCCTTCCCACGTAGGTCCCAATTTAACTGCATTGGGATCCTTGGTATGTTAAAATGTCATCCTAAGGACTAGGTCACATATTTGGAATCTTCTTAATTTAATGTTATTATTCTATGCTTTAGTGATCCTTTGTTGATGAGTAGCAATGTGGATCCTAGTAAGATCCATGAGTTCATCGATAGTATCAACATCCTGGGATAGTGGCTGTTGTTGAAGTGGTCCTATCTTGCCGTTGGGATCACAAATTTTGTTCCAAACACTATGGAGTATGGAGTTTGGCCAGTAGCTGTTGTTGAAGTGGTCCTATCTGTCCATAGACGAAATGGAGTTCTTCTGCCCATCTTCCTTTCTTATTATATAACCATTTTCTTCAAATTGTTGATGATAGGAAATAAAGCGGATAACTAGCAAAACCAAAAAAACACACAAGACATAGCATTTATGTGGTTCGTACAAGGTGATCTTCATAAACGAGCATGAGGGGAGTATTCTTTATTTCAGAGCTCTCAACACATAGGTTACAAGTACAATTACACAGAGATTCACATATCACTCTAGACTTCAAGATACTAAATAACTTAGCATGCATCCCTATTTATACTTGAAGGATCAGACCTAAAACCCTAATGGGCAAGCCCATTGGCCCACAGGTCCATGAAGGGTGTCAACCAATCATAATCCGCCATGCAACATCTTCTGGAATATTCTTGAGCATTATCATCTTCTAGGAATACTTGGACCAACATGGCACAAAAAGGAATCAATATGGCACATTATGTACCAAGATGGTCCCTGATGGCGCGATAGCTACTTCATGGTGCAACATCAACCCTAGTTGGCGCAACAAGGATCTAAATGGCGCAAGAACATCAAGTATGGCGCACAACATCAATCTTGGAGCAACAACATCACCATGAGGAACAGGCACATGCATAGCTCAACAAGGCCATGCATGGCTCAACAGGAAAATAAGATGGTGCAAGAGGAGAAGAAGATGGCGCAATAGCATCCCTCTTGACCCATATCTGCATCATGTGGTGCAAAAAGGACCCCTTGTTGCTCAATATCCCTTCCAAGTGATCCAAACTCCTTCCAAGTTCTCCAAACCCCCTTGTACACGATCCGTTCCTTTGGCACTTGATCAGTTCCTATGTTTGATGATTCATTCCTCTCTTAGAAGATTCGTTCCTTTCTCACAAGCTCCATGAACCCCAAGTGCTCCATTTATGTCCAAGTGCTCCAAATTCTTCATGAACATGATCCAAATGCTCCATATGCACTAGTCACATTTAACAATCTCCAACTTGACTTGGGTATCCTATGAACTCCACCTCGAACAAGAACTTCGTCTTGCTTCCTGCTATTCGTCCCCAAAGGGACCTACCTACTGCGAACATCAACCAAGTCCAAGAAAAGCTAGAACTTCTCTGTGGGCAATGAATTTGTCAACATATCTATTGGGTTGACCTTGGTATCAATCTTCAGTATTGAAAACTTGTCTCCTTCCAGAATATCCCGAATAATATTCAGCCTGACATCAATGTGCTTCGTCTTCTCATGATACACAGGATTATTTTCAAGACTCAAAGCACTTTGACTATCAAAATACAAGACAGGTTTCTCCACCATGAGACCAAGACTCTGAATAAGCCCTTGTAACCGTATCTCCTCCTTTATTCCTTCCGTCATGGACATGTACTCAGATTCTGTTGTAGATAAAGCAACGGTACCGTGTAATGTAGACTTCCTACTGATGGCATATCCGAATAAAGTGAACATGTAGCACGTCCACGACCTACACTTCAACAAGTCACCACCATAATCATAGTTGAAATATTCCGCCAAGTCACTCTTCGTATTTTCTCCATACACCAGCCAAACACCTGTCGTTCCCTTCAAGTATCGCAAGATCCACTTTACAGCTTCCCAATGAGTCTTCCCTTAATTACTCATAAACCTGCTAACCACACTAACTGCATGAACCAAATCAGGTCTAATACAAACCTAAGCATACATGAGAGTTCCAACAACACTAGAGTATGGAACCCTGTTCATGTACTTCCTTTCTTCATTAGTAGTGGGTATACAACTTGGACCAAGTTTAAAAGGAGCCACCAAAGAGTTCCAACTGGCTTGGACTGATCACAATTGAAGGATTGCAGAACATTCTCAAAGTATTTCTATTGAGAAATACATAACCTCCATCTATTCTAACCCTTTGTATCTCTATCCCTAGTATCTTCTTTGCTGCTCCCAAATCCTTCATTTCAAACTCATTCTTCGGGGTCGTCTTCAAGTCATTTATTACAACCATGTCTTTGGCTGCAATGAGCATATCATCAACATATAGCAACATATATATGTAGGAATTTGGTGAAAATTCCTTTGAGTAAACACAATTGTTAAACTGGTTCCGAGTGTAGCCATTCAAGATGATGAATGAATCAAATATCATGTACCATTGTCATGGAGACTGCTTCAAACCATATACGGATTTCTTCAGCAAACATATATGGTCCTTCTTAGCATCAAGGAACCCTTTTGGCTGGGACATATAAATCTTCTCTTCAAAATTTCCATGAAGAAATGCAGTTTTCACATCAAGTTGTTCAATCTCCAGATCAAATGCAGTCACCATGGCCAAATGAACTCGAATTGTCTTGCACTTCACGATCGGTGAGAACACCTCGTGATAATCAATTCCTTCTTTCTGAGAGAACCCTTTTGCCACAAACCTTGCCTTGAACCTAACTTGTTCAAATTCTGGTATCCCTTCCTTTTTATTAAAGATCCACTTGCATCCCACTGGCTTTGCTCCTTTGGTAATGAAACAATATCCCATGTTTCATTATTTTATAAAGATTGCATTTATTGCATCCCACTGGCTTTGCTCCTTTGGTAATGAAAAAATATCCCATGGTTGAGGCTCCTCAGTGTCAATGTCTTCTCCAATTGCTAAGGCAAAAGCGATGGAGTCAGCTTCACCTGCATTTACACATCGCACATATTTTTCAGGTTGTCGAATAAACCTTTTCGATATTCTACTTACTATAGATTCATACCCATCATCTTTCCCGACATCATCACCATTGGACGAAGATCACATGTGTTGCTCTTGGGTTTCATCTTGTCCAGGCTATTCACTACCGCCTTGCTCTTTGTCACTTATCATAACTCTGTCTGGAGTTTGAGATGCAAACTCCACCTTCTGGTTAGCACCCTGATCATTGTTCCCTACTTGACTTATTTCACCTCCTCATTGGTTACCCATGGCAGATTCATCCAAGGTCACATCTCTGCTCATGATAAATTCAGGAGTTATTCCTTCTTCTGTACACCACAGTTGATAACCTTTTACTCCTGTCATATATCGTAGATATATGCACGTTATTGACCTTGGCTCAAGTTTACCATCATTTATGTGAGCATATGCGGGGCATCCAAATATACGTAAACCGAAATAGAAAGGTGGTTTCCCGGACCATACCTCTTGAGGAGTCTTCAAGTCTATTGCAGTTAATGGTGATCTGTTCACCAGATATCATGCATTGTTAATTGCTTCCGCCCAAAATTCCTTGGATAAGTTAGTAAATATCCACATGCACCTTTCACGTTGCATGAGTGTTTGGTTCATACGTTCTTCCACTCCATTTTTTGTGGTGTGTGTCGTACAGTGTGGTACCTCACTACACCTTCTGCCTTGCAGAAATTATCAAATGGAGCATTGCAAAACTCCAATCCATTGTCGGTCCTCAGAGTCTTGACCTGTTTTCCAATCCTTTTCTCAGCCATGGTCTTCCACTCCTTGAACTTCCTAAACACCTCATCCTTCATCTTCAGAAAGTACAACCAAATCATCCTTGAATAGTCATCAATGAAGGTCAGGAAGTATGAGCATCCTCCTTGAGAATTCACTGTTGTAGGACCCCACAGATCTAAGTGAACATACTCCAGGATTTCCTTGCTTGTGTGTTGACCGGTAACGAACTTCACTTTGCGATGCTTTCCCTTGATGAATGCTTCATATAACTTTATCTTTCTAGTAGCCTCTCCACCAAGCAGTCCTTGTTTACATAGAAATGACATGCCCCTCTCACTCATGTGCCCCAACCTATGATTCCACAACTCTGTCTTGTCGTCACCTTCAATCAAGGATTAGGAGATAGCCACCGTTCCCATAACCGCACTACCATCTACGATATAGATACCTCCACAATTCATCTTCCCTTTCATAATAACCTGAGAGCCTTTGGTCACTTTGACCCAGTCGCCTTCGCAGCGTACCTTATCCCATTCTTAGCCAATGTGCCAAGAGAAATTAGATTGTTCCAAAGTTCGGGAACGTACCAGCAATGTAACTTCCTGACCATGCCATCATTCATCTTAATCTGCACCGTGCCACTACTTTTGATATTGCTCACTGAATCATCACCCATCTTGTATGTGCCATCCCACTCTTTGAAGGAGTCGAACCAGTCACGATTATACGTCATGCGATAGGATGCTCCGGAATCCAAGACCCAAGCATCAGCAGAAATTGATGGACACACGATCAGTACATCACCATCGTCCCCTTCATCAGAACTTTCCTGAACCACAACAATAGTGTTATTGCTGCTTGATTCACTCTTGGACTTCCCATTCCTCAGATGTGGACAATTTCTCTTGAACTGCCCCTTATCCTTACAGTTATAACATATCATATTTTATGAACCCTTAGACTTTGATTTTGAAAGTGATCTCCCTCTGTTTCCTCCTTTCCTCTTCTCTGTCCTCCCTCTCCCCGAAAACAAACCGGAACTAGACACATCCTCTACAACTGAAACTTTTCTTTTTCAGTTCCTTGGACATCATAGAGTCCTTCACATCATTCACAATGATAGTTGTCCTACTATAAAGCATGGTATCAACGAAATTCTCATATGAGTTAGGAAGCGAACATAAGAGAATAAGCGCCTGATCTTCATATTCAATATTCACATCAACACCTCGTAGATCCAAGCTGATACGATTGAAGTTATTCATATGATCTTTCACTTGGGTACTTTCAGACATTCTGAGATTTTACAACTTTTGCTTCTGATACAACCTGTTCGTCTGTGAGTTGTTCTGGTACTTGTCATAAAGTTTATCCAAGAACCCAAAAGTAGTTGTTTGATCCACAACCTCCCTCAGTACTTCATCTGTCAAGCTCAATAGAATCACACTATGTTCCTTCGTCAGAATATCCACCTTCTTATCAGCCGCCATGTCCTTTGGCAGTTTTGCCTCTCCTTCTAGTGTCGCTGCACATTCTTGTTGAACCAAAAGAGCCCTCATCTTCACCTTCCACAAAGTGAAGCCATTTGAGCCATTGAACTTCTCTAAATCGAACTTGTGAGTAGACATCTTCAATCATAGGAATACAAAACACAACTCTGATACCACTTGTTAGAAAGTAAAGCGGATAACTAGCAAAACCAAAAAAAGACACAAGACACTGTATTAATGTGGTTCAGTCAAGGTGACTTACGTCCACGGGCAGGAGGGGAGTATTCTTTATTTCAAAGCTCTCAACACAGAGGTTATAAGTACAATTACACAGAGATTCGCCTATCGCTCTAGAATTCAAGATACTAAATGACCTAGCATGCATCCCCATTTATAATTGAGGGATCAGACCTAAAACCCTAATGGGCCAATCCCATTGACCCATAGGCCCATGAAAAATGTCAACTAATTACAATTCGCCATCCAACATCTTCTGGAACATTGTTGAACATTATCATCTTCTAGGCATACTTGGATCAACATCGCACATCAAAGGAATCAATATGGCTCATCATGTACCAAGATAGTCTGTGATGACACAATAGCTTCTTTATGGCGCAACAACAACCCTAGTTGGCGTGTCACACCACCAAACCAAGATGCCGGAAACATTAGGGGGTGGAGGACGTCATGTACATTATCATAACAATGCACAATAGTAAAACAAGGGACAAAATCCATTGCTTAAGTAATATAGTTAATACATGTGTTTTCTTTGTATAGTTGTATGACACCAAATTATAAAGAAAAATAAAAGACGAGTCATGAACATGCTCCGTCTTCTCAAAACATGTGCTAGTGTACCTGTGTACTGGTTCCCTGAGAATACAAGTTATTTTTAAAGAGAGTATCAACATTTAAGTTGGTGAGTTCATAAGTATTTAGTGTCTAATGTTTGTATTTGTTTCATGAAAATGTTAGTATACTTCCTAGAAAATCTTATATTTTCTACTTAAAATAAAAAGTAGTCTTTTACCCAACACCCAACTGTTTGTATGTTTTGTTCTCTTGAAATAGTGTAAAATGTATGTTTGCACTTGAAATAGTGTAAATGTGTGTTTGTACATATTCGTAACTATTTTCACTAGAAAATAGTGATCTTGTCCATGTGTGAACATTATTGTATATATGTAATGGAAGATAATATCTTTTAGTAGTTTTGTTTAAAATAAAACCACTGAAGAAATGTTTGTCTTGTAAACCGAATTGTTTAGTTAATATTTAATGTGAATGAGATTATAACCATACTTAATTGACTAGTATAATACATGATGTTCTTCAGGCGTCGAAAAAGATAAGACATTTTCACCCGTAGACCTGCCGGTCCCAACTATAGCTAACAACCAAGGTGTGGGATTATCAGTCCCGTATAGATCTATACACAAATTCACGCTCTCCCTCCAGGAGACTCTGGTTTTAAAACATGATGTAGCAAGGATTTTGCTAAGTAACATGAAGTAGTATTTCACATTCTAGTTAACTTGTTTACGTATAGTATGTATATGTTTCTTGTTCTTGAAAATGAGTAGTGTACTACTTTGTAATGAAAGTGATAGTATGCATGTATTGATTCATGTAATGTTTCTCTGATCTAGAAAATAGTATTAATTGATTCTCTAAACTATACCTATTATAGTCTACTAGTATGTTTGTTTGAACTGAAAATGATTTGGAGAAAAGACCCATGTTCTCAGCATATACAAATTAGTTAAGTATGTTCTTGAAATGAGTTTTAATACTGATGTGTATATTTAGCATGTATAATTATGATTTAGCCGACAGTCGGACTGGTGATGCTACCCCAAGCCTACAACCAAGCAAGGAACAGGAGTTAAGGTAATAGCAATAGTCCTAAGTCCGTTAAAGCCTAATTATACATAAATATACAAATGATTATGATTTTGATAAAAGAAGTAATCTAATTAGTTGAAAAACAGTTTGAAATGGTTTTAACAATATAGATATAAACATATGATTTCTTTGATTGTTTGCAATTGTATTTAAGTGTTAACATAATTATATTGTGTCTTGCTTGTATTCTCCCCCTAAAAACATTGAAAAAGGTAAATTGTAAGGGTATGAACTCACCTTATGTGAGTGATTCGATTGAAGGTTCGATATAGGATGTTTTTCCACAAGTTAGATCCCGTGACAAAAACGAGTCCTAATAGCATTTCATAAATATATATGTATATAGTTAGTGAATATAATCGTAAGTATGTTAAGGAAATAGCCTAATTATTAAGTTTCACTTACAAAATATGAGTGTTACAAGCTATTTGGAAGGTTGTTGAGAGTTTTTGGCCAGCCTTGGGTTATCGGCCATATGAAGATTCAAAGGGTGTTCTTGGTATTCTTGGTGAAACTAAGAAGATCAAGGCATTTTCGGTTGGGTGTTATGGAGTTCGGATGATGATTTCTTCATGGAATGAAGAACGCTTGAAGAACTTGGTATGATCCTATGAAGATACAAGTGATCTTCGGATGATAGTGGAGAGGGAATTGAGAGTTTTTGGTTGTGACTTTGAGAGAGAAAAGAAGAGTTTTCGGCTGGAAGGTGTAGAATGAAGTGATGATTTCGGTCCCTTCACATGTATAAGGCCGAAATCGTGATGGGACAGCTTGGTTGGGAAGTATGAAGTGGATAGAACGTGGGTGGTTTTTGGCCGAGAATGCGAATCATGCGAGGTTTGCGGTCCGAAGGGTTTACGGCCGAGAATGGTATTCGGTTGCGAGGCGTTTACGGTCCGAATATTTTTCGGTCCGAAACTTGAAGCTTATGCGGGGGTTTTCGGTCCTAGCGAGACTTCTCGAATTTATGCATTTCACTTCCACTTTTTGTAACACTTCTAATAAAATGTTTAAACACATAGAGATTTTAAATCTAAACTTAATAAGATAGATCAAAACAATAAGTTTAACATTAGTTCACCCAAGTTTGACTTTTACAAGATTGAAAATAACGGGTTTTCACATGGCGCAACAGGGATCTAAATGGTGCAAGAGCATCGAGTGTGGCGCACAACATCAATCTTGGAGCAACAACATCACCATCGGAAACAGGCACGTGTGTGGCTTAACAAGGCCATGCATGGCTCAACAGGAAAACAAGATGCCACAAGAGCATCCCTCCTAACCCATCTCATCATCATGTGGCGCAACAAGGACCCCTTGTTGGTCCATATCCCTTCCAAGTGCTCCAAACTCCTTCCAGGTGCTCCACACCCCCTTGTACACGATTCATTCCTTTTTCACTTGATCAGTTCCTTTGTTTGATGATCTATTCCTCTCTTAGAAGATTCGTTCCTTTGTCACATGCTCCACGAAGCCCAAGTGCTCCATTGAGGTCCAAGTGCTCCAAATGATTCATGAACATGATCCAAATTCTCCAAATACTCGAGTCACATTTAACAGTTGATTATGATTTTGTTGATGGATTTAGCTTGACCATTAGCTTGACGATGAACAGGAGTGGACATTATCATTTTAATTCCCCAACTCGTGTAAAAGTATCTTGTTGCTTTGCTTATGAATTGGGATCCATTTCCACATATGATCTCATCAGGGATCCTGAACCTTGTCAGGATATTACGTTTGATAAAGGAGACTACTTCCTTGTCTTGTAATTAAAAAAAGGCTTTATCCTTTATTCTTTTTGAGAAATAGTATGTCATTACTAACATGAAGACCTTTCCACCAGAAGCCTCTGGTAAATTGCCAACTATATTCATTCCCCATTTCATGAATGGCCAAGGGGAAATGATAGGGTGTAAAAATTTTGCGGGTTAATGAAGGATGTTGCTGTAACAACCCGTTATTTTCATTTTTGTAAAGTTGAGCTAAAGTCAAACTTCTTATCTTGATCTATTTTATTTAAGTAGATCTACATTCTAGATTGGTTTAAAACCTTTAAATTAGAAGTGTTTCGTGAATTAAGAGTGAATTGCATGAAACCGAGAAACCTTGTCCAAACCGTAAAGTAGAATATCAAAAGCCCCCAGGTTACTACAACAACCAGAGATACCTAAGTGGAAGTGGGAGCGGATAATAATGGACTTCATAACCAAGTTACCCAAGACAATGGGTGGACTTGATACCATTTGGGTGATCGTTGATAGATTAACCAAGTCTGCACACTTCCTACCAATTTATGAAAATGACAAGATGGAGAAACTGACAAGAGCATACATTAGTGTCACACCCCAAAACTGGAACGACGGAAACGTTCTGGGGTGGAGGACGTCATGTCAAGTATCACAACATATGCAGTATAGTAATCAAAGTACAACAACCATTGCATTAATAGTAATAGTTTTACATAGATTACATTTAGCAACAACATCAAAAGCAGGTATAGAGAATAACATAAGATGCAGCTCGGTACAAGGCTGTCTTCACAAAAGCTTCCGGAGTGTACCTGTCTACTGACGACCTGAGAATACAAGTTATTTTGAAAGAGAGTATCAGCATTTTAATGCTGGTGAGTTCATAAGTATTTTAATGACATTGATACAAATACATGTTTTTCCTCAAAAAAATCTCATTAGATGATAGTAATAAAAGTTTATAGCTTATTTTGAATTCCTTCCCGAAAATCCTATATTTTCTATTATAAGTAGTCTTCTACCAAGGCCAGACTGTTTTGAGTTTAAAGAAAAGAGTTTATCTAATAAAAGCAGTCTTCTACCAAGACTCGACTGTTTTGTGTTTAAAGAGTATTTTTCCTAATGTTACTATCATTATCAAAATATATATTTACATTAATGAGTAGGTGGGAAAGCCACAATTGGATGTAATACGGAAGATAATGCTTTTATTTCAGCAATGACACTGCTGCTTATAAGGTGATAAAAATGTAGACTCCGGATAGTATTAGATGGACAATACACCCCGAGGAGTCTAAGGTAGTAAGATACAGACTCCAGGTAGTATTAAATGACAATACACCTCGGGGAGTCTAAAAGCAGCCTTTAATCCTAAGCAGGTTAGTTTAAAGGTTTAAAATGTGGCCTAGTGTATAACTAGGAAAATATATTATGATGGTTTAATATGTAGAAAATACCGTGATAATACTTACCTTAAGGCCATGAATTATAAGGTAAATGTAAAGATACTTGTAACCATACTGATTAACGGATGTAAACACGACGACCTGCTGGCGTCGAAATGAATGTGACGTTTGTCACCCCTTGGCTTCGTCGGTCGGGACTGTAGCTAGCAGTCAGGATGTGGGATGGTCTGTCCCGTATAGATCTATACACACAATGCCCGCTCTCCCTCCAGGAGACTCTGGTTACTTGAGAGGTTATCTAGGTACCTTTGCTACCCAAAGGTATTGAAATAGAGTAAGAGTTTTAATATCTATCCAGACATATATAATATATAACTAGGACTTCAACGACACTCGGACAGATAACCGGATGATCTAAGTCCACAACCAAACAAGGAACATGAAATAAAGGGGGCTATCAGTCCTAAGTCCTTCAAGCCTTACTTATATAACTATATCTATATAGACATGAATCTATCAAGAATATAAGTTTAAAAGACTTTGATAAAAGCTTAGTAATTTAAAAAGAGATTTTAGTGTTTTAAAAGAGATTTGAAAACGAGAATTGAAAACCTTTAGCTGAATAAAACAGTTTAACATGCAAAAATCTATTTGCTTGACAGTTATTAATCACATGTGATTGATATAATAACTTTGCAGTTCAACTTGTATCCCCCCCCCATAAAAGCATTTAAAATCATTTCAAAGGTTGATTAAGGGGGTATGAACTCACCTGTGGTGGGTGATTCGGATGAACGGATGGTATAGGATGCTAAGTGTCAAGTGAAGACTTGAACACACACACGGATCCTATTTAACATGTAATGATACATATATGTATCTAATTAGTCATTTAATAACTAATTCATCAAGTAAAGACAGTCTAATACATAGGTAACACTTTTATTCAAGTGCTAGGGGTGCTAAAGGGTTGCATCTAAAGAGGGTATGGCCTCACATTGGAGTTTACTTCCCATTTGGTACCAACACATGAGTTTACGGTTTTTGGTCATTTGCCCCATGAGTTTACGGCCGTAAACTCATGGTAAATGGTACCATTGTGTGATTTAAGGTCTTATACCCCTCAAGGAAGTGTACTAGGTTTCAATCAAAGGCTTAGGATGGGTCTAGGGCACAAAATGGCTCATCTTTGGATTTTACGGTCCTTGGACCACTCCTTGGGAGTTTATGGTCGTAAACCCATGTGTTTACGGTCGTAAAACCATGAGTTTACGGCCGTAAACTCATGGTCACTCCTACCATTTCGTGATTTGGGGTTTCTAGCTCATGCATGCATGGTTCTGGTCCAATATCCAAGCCCTAGAAGGTGTTGGTGGAACTCAAACACCACTTGATGGTGTTTACGGTTCAAGGATATCTCTTGACCGTAAACACATGTGTTCTTGGAGATTTTTTGATGTTTTCCAATGGTTTAGCAAGTATACTAAGCAAACAACAAGATAGGAGGAGTGTACTTACTTATAGGAAGCTTGTAAGAGTGTTTAAGGGCCAAAAAGACTAGTGTGTGCTCTTGGTGTTCTTGAAGAACACTTGAAGATCTATGAAAAAGACAAGATTTCATGGATGAAATCATGTATAAACACTAGATAAAGTGTTATATCAACAAAGCTAGGGAAAAAACACTTACGTTTTTGGAAGATTGGGAGAAATGTGATATGATACTTGAGAGAGAATTGTGGGTGTTCTTGAACTAGGAAGTGAAAAATGAGCCAAAAATGACTATGTGCCATATTTATACTCTTTAGAGTCTACAGCCGTAAACTCCATGTTTGGGGCCGTAAACTCCAAACTCTTGGAGTTTTGAGACTTAAGTGATGCACGACAACTTCTAAAGTATACTTCCTTTTATTTGTTCGTTTGACGAATATAAAATAAAAACACCCAAACGGACTGAAAAACGGCCAAAAACGTACTGAAATGAATTTGGCTACTATTTGAAGTGCTTGACTGTAGAGTTTATACAAATGAAAATTTCGGGTTGTCACATCATCCCCCCGTTAGAGGGAATTTCGTCCCGAAATTAGAGTTCAAAAAACTAAGTTATTGCAAAATAACTAAGCAAGAGATGGGGATATTTAAGTTTCATTTGATCCTCGCGCTCCCAAGTGAACTCCGGTCCTCGCTTGGCGTTCCAGCGAACCTTCACGATTGGGATGCAGATCTGTTTCGTTCTCTTGACCTCTAGGTCCATGATCTCTATAGGTTCTTCCACGAAGTTGAGGCTCTCGTTGATCTCGATCTCGTCGAGGGGGATTACAAGAGTCTCGTCGGACAAGCACTTTTTCAACTGTGAGACGTGGGTAGATTTGGGCGGAATTTATGGAATCCCTAAAGTAGTTGAGGTCTGACGGATGTTGGACCAATTCTTATCAAGAATCTCTGATGGTCCTAATTTCTTGGAACGATAGAACGTTTCGTATCTAAAACATAATGTACTTCCATTGTGAGATCATCACTTGGCGTGAGCGCCATTCTGAAGTTCCAAAAGTTCTCTCTTACTGAGGGAGTAGTCCTCCTGATTGGTTCTTAGAAGGCTCAGGTCGTCTTCGGATTCGTATTTCCTAATGGTTGGCTTTCGGAGGTTTTCTGGACCATAGAAGGTGCTGACTATATGCTGGCATCTATTGGTTAAGTGGCATCAATCTCAACCTAGTGCAAACTAGACCTACACTTTTGACTCTTGAGGTGTTTCTAATGGAATATCTCAAAGTCAATATGATAGAGGGTTTTACCAGACGATGCTTAGAAAATTTAAATTTTCATCTTCGTCTAATAGATGCTTTCTCAGTATGATGCATAATCGGGAAGAATCATTCTCTCACTCGCTTCACTGTTTCATGGATAGCAGTCTCTGATCAGGGCTAGCTTCACCCTTAGAGATTTTCTGAAGTGATTGACTATTTTAGGAGGTGGTTCTACTATCTCTTTAGAGATAGTATTCTTTGGAACACCTAATAGTCTGACAAATCTCTATGACATGCTCCATTTTCCATTGTGTCTGCTCCTTCCAGTTTGTAGGAAGTGCGTGTTTTTGTATAACCCATCGACTAACACCTAGACCAGTGTCGAGCCCATAATATCTTTATGACTTGGGTTATCAAGCTTTAACGCAACTTACCATCTACTGAGATGCTTAAATTTGTGGGATCAGGCGTGAATGGATGGTTGTAGTCAATGTCTTTGACTCTTATGATTTGAGTTACTTTTCCTAACTGATGATAACGACTACTATGTTGGCTTAACTGGGATGACAACAATTTCGAATTTGTAGTCCTTTTAGTAACTCAACCCACAATTGTTTCTTTGACTTCAACTCCCTTTCTAAAGGTATATGATGAAGGGCTGTATTTTAAGGTTCATGGTAGACCTCATACTCGGCTCAAACACTATTACTCGGTGTATGCAAGTCGTATATAATTGAGATTGACTGGATGTTCAGATGTGTGGCCCCACCCCAAACCCACAACTAAACAAGGAACAGGGAGTAGGGAGGAAGCACACATCTTAAATTTTGTTGAACTAAATTATATACCAATCTAATGCATATACTCAGTAGTAGTAAATTAATCTCAGGAGTTCTTTTCTCTTGATTCACGAACTAGCTCGTGCGGTGCAAATGGCCTTTCTGGAGGATTTACTGAGTAGGCCTCAGGCGGTTATTGTCTTCCGGAATATCCGTGGTGCCCTTCGCTTCTGGTTTTAAAGTCTAATGGAGTTGGTTAACAGCGCGCGATACTTCTCTCCTGGGTACTTCTGGAGGTTGGACGAGAAAGACGATCAATGGTTCACATTAGGTTTTTCCTTATTAGGTTCAGAAGAACCTTTATTTGACGCTTAGGATAAGGTGAAAGTTCTTTTTACACAGCACTAGGAATTTTCGCATGGTCGAACCAAGTCGAGCCATGACTGACGGTGGTGTCGAAATTAATAGACATCGACCCGATATAGAATGAAGATTGATAGGACCAGGTGCTGAACAGAGCACAGAAGTTCATAGCGTTTCGGGTTTTGTCCATGGTATCACTATCGTGGATACTTGGAACGACACGACTGACGCTGAACTCCAGGGGTCCTGATGTTTTGGAATAATGTACTTTTCATGAATAGATTCCTCACGAGGCCTCTCTATAATCGCCTAGTACACACTAGTCATGTATAATTAAGATTAAATAGACTGTTGACTGAGCGACTCCGCCCTAAATCCACAACCAGACAAGGAACAGGAAATAAGGCCGCATCGCTCACTCGAGGTCTATCCATCCCAATTACAAATGGCCTTAACGTATATACTAAGCCATCATGGCTTTACCTGATGGGTTTTTAAGTTTTACAGCAGTGCTGCGACTTTTGCCTTAATGAGGGAGTAATTAAAATTAGAATCGATTATTTAAAGTGTTCGACTAGCTACTTAAGGTTGAGAGACGTACCAAAATTCTACCGGGTTCCTTGATGTTTCCCCTAGGCATTAGGGTCAAACTCCTCCTGCGTCCTTGTCATTTCTTTCAATTGGGCAGTCCCTCTTGAAGTGCCCAATCTCACCACATAGGTGGCATATTGGACTGGTCCCAACATTGGTGGTCGATGTAATGAACTCAACCGGAGTTCTGCAGTTGCGAGCAGTATGCCCCTTCATGTTGCACCTAACACAAAAGGGTTCTCGACAGACTCCATAATGATGGAAGTCACACTTGCTGCAGTGGGGGAGGTTCCTTAGGTATGGTCTTCTCGGTGTCGAGGCAGGCGGGTTGACAGGGGTATTTATTACCTCTACTTGTTGCTCTCGGGAAGATCCTTGAGTCGAGGTACTTCCCTCCTCGATTCCAAACTTCCTTTTCAGTGGGTTTGGTTTGAGTTCTTGTGTGGCTATGCACACGGGTGTTGGTTGCTGTTGTCCATTGCTATGATCGGTATTCCCGATAGTGCTCCCGTTAACATTGGCGTTGTTAGCATTCATGTGAGCTATGACAGCTGCTACGGCTGCTGAAACTGCAGCTTGGAACGTAGCTTCATCGATCTGTAGAGTCGGTGTCTTGTTAGCAGGTTGGTTACGTTTCTTTAGAGGCATGGTTTTCCCTACACGATGAAGAACACAAGTTGGTGAGAAACGATGGTTACCCCTAGGCGTATCTTTCTTTACTATAATAGGCATAAAATCTTTCCCACGCTTTGAGCTATCGTTCTCTAAGGGTCGGCCTACATCCCCATGATGCAGTCCTGGTAACAGGGTAGAAGTAAGTGTATCGGAAAGCCATAAATCGGATGTCATTCCAACTAAGTTATCTTTATACTGGAGAGGTTCCTCTCCGGCTTAGAAAAGATTTGAAAGAATTCCGGAACGAGGATTACACAAGAAGAGGCTCATGCAAGTTTAGAGCTAACACTCTCAATTGAGATCTTGCGATCCAATTCATTTATCTTTAGTCGCAACAGGAAAGACGATTGGCCTAACACATAGTGTGAGTAGTGTAATCACTAGCTCACTAAATTGTATTATTTTATGGTTTATTAGCGTGACGTTTTAAGGAGGTAGAAACACTTCTCGGGTTCCATGCATTGGTTCCTTTTGTCCACCTTTTATCCTTGACTGGAACTGGCGTTGGTTTCCTTCAGGTACTTATATAGGGTTCTCTTTTCCTGTAGACATATTGAATTTCTGCTCCGCCTTACTTTCGATTCTGACTCTGATCGCCATTACTTCGTAATGGGTGACTAGAATCTCGGAAGTTCATGCGAATTTCCCACCAATGTCCCTAAAAGGTATAGGCACATGGTGATTTCAATAGTCTCGTCACTGTTCATTTATTTCTTACTTGGAAATCTTTCTCAATGAACCTCTTCCGGGTCTTTATCGACTCTTCTGTCGATTACTAAAGTGGGTAAGGTTTTGTAAAGGGGTTCACGCGAGGATGGGAATGTCTAAAGAATCTTAAGAGATTATTAAAACATTTTAATGTGCGATCCATTACGAGTCTTGCTACAATTACATAGTGTACACAAATCATATATAGCTTAGATCTAATAGGCCTTCGAATATGTGATACTACCCTATATCCACATCCAAACTAGGAAAAGGAAGTAGAGCGAAACCACACATTCTCAGCCTATGAGATCCTAACTATATATAACCTTGGGAGCATACACTCTGTAACTATGGACCGATCCGTAAGGATCTTTTTAGTTTTCAGACAAGGTTACTTATAGTTCCTAAAATACCCCTATAGTATTTTAATTACATGTTTGATTCTAAAACTTCTGAACATGCTTTTGGGTTTATTGTTAGTCCTTTAGTATCATAAAATACGCCTATAGTATTTTAAACTTTATGTTTGGCTCTAGCATTCTTATATGGTAAGTTTCAGATTCATTGCAACACCACCATCACTCCCAAACACACGTTAGTCGCATCTTGAATAAATATAGTTGATCAGGCTATATTTATTCCAGCTTACGATTACATAACTACCCAGGTTTGACGGTAATGTTCAACATCCAAAGACTTTTATTCTTATTCTTCTTGTGATACTTGTTCGGGTTTTTATAATCTGGATGTTCTTATACTTTTGTAAAAATATGGTTATATTTTAAAGTATAATTCTTGGTCAGAGTGTTTTTATCCCATTGTATTTATAGGTTGTATATCTTTTATGATTTGTGAAGGGTCTAACTAATGGTTTGGTCTAGGCTTTCAATGTAATAGGTTCTTTTGTTTAAATACGCAGGTTTTGGTAGCTTTTGTGTAGTTTACGGCCAGCTATGAGTTTACGGCCGTAAACTGTTTGCGGCCATAAACCCAAGGCCGGCCCAGGTCCAGTATATATAGAGGTGTGCTAGGTCATTTAGTAGTTGGTGCAACAGAGTTCACGGCTGCTATTCCACAAGTTGTACCAGACGTTTTTCCTAATAGAAGCGTGTGCAAGCTTGTTTTCATTCTTGTTTCTACTTGTTCTTTATTATTATTTATTTTGTTTATTGTTTGATCATTGGTAAGATCCGTTTCAGGACCTTACAATTGGTATCAGAGCAAAACCAGTGTCAAAGCAACCTACAATCGAATTTTTAACCGTATTCTTCATTGTTTACGACTGAAATTGGTGTTTGCTGCGAAAGGGTTTCAAGCTTAATTCAAAAACTACGTTTTTCTCGAATTTCTGGGAGATTACGGCCATAGCTTACGGCCGTAAACACAGATTACGGCCGCAATCTCAACTTAGTTCTTGAACCGTAAACTTGGTTCTTAGGCCGTGAATAAGGATTCTTCAACAACCGGAAACTTGGATTCTTAGACCTTAAACTGAGACCACAAACACTTTACGACCGTGAACAGAGTTCACGGCCGCAAACTCTCTTTTGACCGTGAACTTGTGTCTGACCGAAAACTTAATTTATTTTTAATCTAATTTCTATTTAATATTAATGGATTCACAAAGTCAAACACACCACCACGAGTTGGAATCTGTAATGGGCACAACCACTTGAATTCCAAGACTGCTGTCCGCTGAAGGTTTCCCTGAATGGAAGTACAGGATTGAGAAGTACATCAAGATGAAGGACTTTAAAATTTGGAGAAGCATCATAAAAGATCCTGTCAGAATAACCACCACTGTTGCAGGGCAAGTGGTTGACAAGAAGATTGAGAATTACACAGATGAAGACTTTGAGAAGGTTGAAGAGCAGGAAAGGGCTTTCGCCACTCTAACCATGGCCCTATCTCCGGATATAGCTCAAGGTTTTAGGGAGTATACTTCATCAAAGGCTTTGTGGGAAGCCCTAATTGAAGTATATGAAGGAAATGAAGATATGAAGGAGAGTCGCCAGGACATGCTGCGTCAAAGGTTCAACATGTTCAATTACATTCCTGGTGAGACCCTGGAGGCGCAGCTTCAACGATTCACAACTCTCACCACTGAGATGACCGTAGCAGGGATTTTTTACACCACGTCTGAAATAAACAAGAAGCTACTGAATGCTCTCCCAAAATCATGGGACATGAATGTAGCTGTTATCAAGAAGACTAAGGATCTAAGCCGGCTCTCTCTTGCTGAAGTGATGGCAGTCATCAACGCATGTCATATTGATGACAAACAGCAGGAGATAAATAATGTGAATTCATATTCAGCTGCAAACCTTGGGATATATTCTAATAATGCTCTTTCATCTCTCACCTTTTCTTGTGCAGGTCAACCATTTGCTGCTCAGCAAGCTCAGATTCAATTTCTTTCCTCTTTATCAGCTTCTTCACTTCCTGCTGCATCAGTCATGCCATTCTCTCAGAACCAATCTTTCGTGACTACTCAAGCTGCTTCTTCCTCAAATGTGGCTTCCTCATCAAATGGAAAGGAGGGTGATGAAAATCTAGCTCTTGCTACAGGGCTTGTTAACTGCTACAATGCACTTGTAGCTGGAGATCTTCCGCCCTAATTGTCATTTGCTGATCTCGATCAAATTCACCCTGAAGACGTAGAAGAAATGGATATCACATGGCAAATTGCCATGGCGGTTTTAAGGGCAAAACAGTTTGCAAAGAAGACCGGGAAGAACAACTGGGGAATGAGTGCTGACAAGAAGGTAGGGTTCAGCAAAGGAAAGTTGCGTTGTTTCAACTGCCACGAGCCAGGGCATTTTGCTCGTGAGTGCCCGCAGCCGGATAGAAGATTGAATAGTGACCGGACAATGGTTGCGGTAGGGAACAATCGAAGCGGTGCTCAGGTCAACATTGAAAAGGCCATGGTTGCGCAATCGTTTGACTGGGAGGATCAGATGCAGGCCCTGATCATATCAGGACCTGAAAATGCTCATTTGGCACAGGTTGGTGATGATGCTCCCGCGGAGACTGTTGCAGGTGAAGATCAAATGATGGAGCTGCAGTTTGCGTTGATGGTATCCTCTTCTCACGAACCAAAGAAAAGCGAGGTAAGTCTACCCTCATGCTCTCAAGCTTGTATTGATTATGTTAAAATTCTCCATGAGGAAATTGAGACACTACGTAGTGAAGTAGAGAACCTTACAATTCTTCGTGAACATAATGACTTGCTTAAAAGGGAAGTAGAGGACCTTAGGTATGAGGGTTACCAACTTAGAAAAGGACAAAAACCTCTTAAGGCCCAGTTAGAATCTAAAATAAAGGACTTTAGGAGACTTCAGGAGGAGTATAGTAATAAATGTGAAAATTATGACTTCATAAAGAAACAGAACGCTGAGTTAGTGACTGAAATTGAAACATTAAAGGGCAAATTTGAAACTGCTGATTTTGATTTTCGAAAATATGATGTATCAAGTGAGGTAGTTGCCAATATGATAGACCATTGCGTGCAATTTAAACGTAATCAGTCCAAGGAAGCGATTGCCAATGAACCATCAATGGTTTATGGCAAGCCACCCGGTTTTTTTTCGGGATGATTTATTAATGTTGAAAGTACTAACATTTCTACTTCTCCTGCAGATCAATCCTAAAATCAGTCAAAGCACGATGTTGAAGGATCTGTTTCTGAAAATAAAACTGCGTCTGAACCTGAAGTTTTAATTTTAAATAAAGACTTTAATTTTTCTGATTATGCTAGTGACAATGTTTCTTGTGATGTTTCTACATCTTCTGATACTTTTTTTAATGGTTTTAAAGTGTTTGATGATGTGGTTGGCAATTCTAATGTTTGTGATGTTAATAATGAAAAGCCACCAGTTTTACAAGTTTCTCCATCTGATGCACCCTCACTTGTCTCACAACCTAATTCTTGTTCATGTTCATGTGAGAAAAGCAAGGGTGTTGGTATGGAAAACAAATCTGAAAAATGCAGTACAAGTTTTAACAATAACAAATAGATTTGTTTCAATTGTGGTATTGGTGGTCATATAGCTAGGAATTTTCCTAATCGAATGTTTGTACATGTTGAGTCACCAAGAGGAGAGAACGAATTCATAGGAAGGTCTTTAACTAGAAAGTCCTCCGGAAATCGTTCTCGGAATGATGATTGGAAGGACGATCAGAGTAGAAAACGGGTTGTTTTTCAAAAGCATAAAAAGGTTATTCATAACAAAGTCCCAAGCAGTTTGCCAAAACCGAACATGGCCAAGCCAAGGTCGGTTTCATCAAGAAGCAGCAATGGGTCTGCAACCAATTTTGGTAGAAAACCAAAGTGCACCAAGCAAACTGATAAAAATCCGATTTCAAAACCACCCGGGACTGTTAGAAAACCTAATTATCAATGGTTGCCCAAATTAGCCTCCAATCCATCATCTGTGTCCTCTGAAAGGTTATTAAATAATGATAGATCTGAAAGGGCATTGGGACAACCCAGGAAAATAATGACCTGGGTTCCCAAATCTAAATAAACTCGCACATTTTGCAGGGACAGTTGCGGGGGAATGTCGTCAGACCTTGGTTCGTCGACAGCGGCTGCTCCCGACATATGACAGGAGATATCACCCAACTGCATAACATTCAATCTTTTAATGGGGGATATATTTCCTTTGCGGGTGGAGAAGGTGGTAAAATCACTCAAAGAGGAACCATCACAAATGGGGTGTTAAGTTTTGAGAATGTCAACTTTGCTCCGGAATTGAAGCATAGTTTGTTGAGTGTGTCTCATATATGCGACAAAGGCTATTCTACACATTTCACTGAAAAGGAATGCATGATTCTCAAGCCAGGCTTTGTCATCCCAGAAGAGTGGATTCTTGAAAAATATAAAAGGGATGGAAATGCTTACATCATTGATATGAATAGCAATCTTCCAGAACAAGTTACGTGCCTCTTTTCAAAGATCTCAAAACAAAATGCAATGCCATGGCACCGAAGACGCGGTCATGCTAACGCCAAGAACTTGAATCGTCTTGCAAAGAATGAGATGGTCTGTGGTTTGCCTGTCAAAGACTTTATAACGTTTGAAAAGTGTGTGTCATGTGCCCAAGGTAAGCATCACAGAAAACCACACCTGCCAAAACAGGTCAACTCAATTAGTAAGGTGCTTCAATTGCTACATATGGATCTATTTGGACCAGTCAACGTTCTCAGTATTAACATAAATTCGTACTGTCTGGTTGTGATTGATGATTTGTATCGTTTTATGTGGGTTTTCTTTTTGTCCAACAAAGCTGGAGTTGCTGATCTAATTAAGAAATTCATTGTGTTGATTGAGAACCAAACTAACAACTGGGTGAAGGCGCTTCGTACCGACAACGGAACAGAGTTCAAGAATTCTGTTCTCGATCATTTTTGCGCAGAAAAGTGTATTATGCGTCAATATAGTTCCGCTCACACACCTCAACAAAATGGTGTTGCTGAGAGGAGAAACAGAACTTTAAAAGACGCTGCAAGGGCGATGCTGTGTGACTCCAAACTACCAGTTTTCTTTTGGGCCGAGGTGATAAACACTACTTGCTACGTTCAGAATCGCGTGTTGATCAACAAAGCTCAGATGAAGACCCCGTATGAGATTCTATATGGTCACAAGCCTTCAGTCAGTCATTTCCGTGTATTTGGCTGCCCTTGCACTCTTCTTCACCTAGAGACCAACCCGAAGTTTAATGCCAAAGCTGATGATTGTTACTTTGTAGGGTATGCTGCTCGCACCGCGTATAGGGTCTATAATAAGAAGACAAAGCAGGTTGTAGAATCTTATGACATGCGCTGGTTGGAAGAAAATGAGACGGATCCTCGAGTGGGTCCGGATTGGTTGTTTGATTACACATCTCTTTTCAAATCCATAAATGTGTTTTCAGGTTGCTCATCTGGATCTGTCTCTGGTTCGAAGAATGTTTCTGAAGACGAAGATGAAGAAGTTGTCTACAGACCTCCAACGGTATCCTCTTCACAACCTGAGGGGGAGTCCTATGCTTCGCCTGAGGGGGAGTTCTCTACTTCGCCTGAGAGGGAGCCATCTGTACATCCTGATAGTCCAAAATCTCCAGTTCAGAATGATACTCCTGATGCTGAAACTACACCACTCACTCCTATAGAAAGAGAGTTCATGTCTAAAGATGCTTCCGTTATTACTTCAACCTTTATGGAACTACTCTTTCCTGAAAACATTTCAAATGAGTTTGTAGCAGATCCGTCTGGCGTGGCTCAATCAGCAAATGAAGGAGGTGTCAATATTCACAATCTTCCTGTCTCGCTTAATGATATCAGCCAAGAGATACCCTCCAGGATTCAACACGATCATCCGATCGAAAACAACATTCGTCAGCTGGGAGACGGCGTTAAAACCAGAAGTCAGAGTGGAGATGTCAATACTTGTCTTTACTCTTGCTTTATCTCTCAAATAGAGCCTAAGAATGTTGAAATGGCTCTGAATGATCCCAGGTGGGTAGATGCAATGCATGAAGAATTACATCAATTTGAAAAACTCGGGGTTTGGAAGTTGGTTGAATTGCCAAAGGCCAAAAAGTCTCTTGACACACGATGGGGCTATCGAAATAAGCAGGATGATTCAGGGGTTATAGTGCGAAATAAAGCTAGATTGGTGGTTTGCGGGTTTCAACAAGTCGAGGGTCTTGATTACATTGAAGTTTATGCTCCAGTGGCTCGCTTGGAGGATATTTGTATCTTCCTTGCATATGCCTCTTACATGAACTTCACCATTTACCAAATGGACGTCAAGACTGCCTTCTTGTATGGCAAGGTGAAGGAAGAAATCTACGTTGATCAGCCCCCTGGGTTCGTTGACTCGAAGTTTCCTAATCATGTCTACAAGTTGGACAAGGAATTGTATGGGTTACATCAAGCTCCTCGAGCGTGGTATGCGACTCTAACAAAGCGTTTGCTCGAGCATGGATACTCTCATGGCACTATCGATCAAACTTTGTTTATCAAGCATGTCAGTAATGATCATATTATGGTTCAAATCTATGTTGGCGACATTATCTTTGGGTCGACCAGTCCGCAGCTTTGCAAGGAATTCGAAGGTGTTATGAAAAAGTGGTTCGAAATGAGTTCATTGGGGGAAATGACCATGTTTTTGGGGCTTCAGGTCAAACAAAATTCAACCGGAATCCTGCTACATCAAGCCAAGTATGTGGAGAATATTCTTGAGAAGTTCGGATTTCACGACGCTAAATCTGCATCAACGCCAATGGCTGAAAGACCTCTTCTGACTCCAAATACTGATGGCGACTCCGTAGATCAGACTCTCTACAGATCGATGATCGGATCGTTGATGTATCTTACTGCAAGCCGTCCAGACATTATGTTTGCAGTTTGTCAATGCGGACGTTATCAGGCTAATCCTAAACTTTCACATCTTATTGCTGTCAAAAGAATTTTTCGGTATATCAAAGGTAGCCGAAAATTGGGTCTTTGGTATCCGAAGAATTCTGAATTTGATTTATATGCTTTTGCTGACAGTAATTATGGAGGCTGTGAGCTTGACAGGAAATCTACTTGTTGTTTTCAATATCTTGGTGACAGACTAGTCTCTTGGCAGTGCAAGAAGCAACACACTGTCTCAACCTCAACAGCGGAGGCGGAATGTGTTGCTGCATTTGCCTGTTGTTCTCAAGTTATCTGGATCCAACATCAGCTGTTGGACTACAGTTTGAATTACTTAGAAACCCCCATTTACTGTGATAATGAGGCCGCAATTCAAATTGCCAAAAATCCAGTCCAACATTATAAAACCAAGCACATCGATATTAAAATTCATTTCATCAGAGATTGTTATGAACGTTCACTAATCCGGCTGGAACAGGTTCCCACTGCTAATAATGTGGCGGATATGTTCACTAAGCCTTTTAACAAAGCTCGTTTCGATGTGCTTGTGGGATTTCTGAAAATGATTCGTTTTGAGGATTAACTTTTTCTGTTTTATTGTTTTCTTAATGCTTCTTAACCTTTAACTTTATTTTTGTTTTTGTAGGTAGGTTAGTTTAAATTTGCACATTTTATTTATTTCTATTTTTATTCTCACCCATGCACAAATTTTGGGGGAGAAATAAACAAAAAAAACCAAACAAAAATTGAAAAATTAAAAATCCAAAAACATCTTCTTTCTGTTTTATTTTTTTCAGAAAACATTCAAAAATCCAAAAACATTAAAAATTCAGAAAAATCAAAAATATTGTCGCATACAGTTTTGCTTGTTGATGTAGTACTGGGAAATGATATTAGCAAGTGATAACGGGCAATCTGAATCTGCATAACGTACCTAAATTGAATTGTCTACGCTCTGTGCTCGATGCGCTGGTAGGCATGAAAGATTTTAAATGGACTTGACTAGGGTGAGTTGAACTTAAGGAATTCAAGGACTTGACAAATAGTGACCTAGTTAGATCCGTTTAGTTTGACATTACGACGCTCGGATAGGTTGAGCAGGGAGATATACATGAGAATCTACCGGTCACATTAAAAGAACTCGTATCTAGAGCTGCGAATTAACTTTTACTTGATGTGTGGATTCTGTCCTTAATTCCGGTTTTGATGGGGTGACTGGGGAATTCCGATAAACTAGGTCTGTAGAAGGTTATTTTCTTGCTTTCTGTCTGTTAGTCATATGTTGCCTCCTTTGCGTGATCGAGAGATCCGACCTGGACTGTAACATATGCAATTCTATCCCTCTGCATCTTCTCTCTATGCAATTCTTTTTTATCTGTTAGTCATATACTGTCTCCTTTGCGTGACTCATAATCCGACCTGGTACACAATATATGAAACATTCTCTTCTCAATCCCTCTAAAACCTCAGTTAGTCATATGTTTCATCCTTTGCGTGATTGGAAGAGATCCGACCTGGATGTACAGCATATGCACTCTAAATCTATCTCCTCACTTAATAATTGTCTGTTCACCCGGTGTAAGGAGTATTTTGGAAGTCCTTGATGGCTGGAGCATATCAGGAAGCGGGAAACACGTTCTAGTACAATTAAAATTGAACTCATATAGATTGTCTGTAAATCTCGCTGCTCAATTTAGGTTGACAACAATATCCCTGGTTGTAGTCGGTTAAATGGCCACAAGGAAAATTATTTAAGAATAAGGGCTAAAAATGTCATGTTATTGGTAAATTGTCCAAATTCTGTCACAAATGTTTCGTGTTTAACTGGACCACAATACTAGCGATCAATCAGACGAAGACGTGAAAATAAGGGTACCGACAAGTGGAATAGGGTTGTCCAACAACTTTGATCCCAGTGTAACAAATTTATTCTCAGTAATTAAATTCTTTTGTTGAGTATTTTATTTGATTTGATTTTATTTTTATTTTTATTCTAATTTTATTTTTATTTTTTATTTTTTATTTTTTTTTTAATTTTTCATTGTTAAAATTTAACTGTTACTTTTTAATTTTTAAATTTTGCAAATTAATTTTATTTTACTTTATTTTATTTTATTTTTAGTTTTAGTTTTAATTTTAATCCTCAAAAAGTTATGTTTTTGAAATTTTTTGAAAGACTTGGACTGTGCCCTACACTGTGTGGCTAGCAGGTAAAAGAATTTTGGGTATTTAAGGAGTTTACAGCCGGAATCATCCTCACTTTTCTATTTCCGGCCGCAAACTCTCCTCCTCTCTCTCTCTCTTCGAAAAAAAAATTCTTGTTTTTCGTGAAATTGCTCTGATAGCTTCGAAGGTATCAAGTTTTCGACCGTGGATATGTGTTTATTTCAGAGATTAAACGATTTTTGAGCCTAAAATCGACGAAAATGGGTTTGTCGGCGTTTACGGCCCAAGCTTACGGCCGTGAAGAGTTTACGACCGTAAACTCAGTTTGCGGCCACAGGCTTACGGTCACGAGTTTACGTTCGTAAACTCCCCGTTGACCGTAAACTCCCATTGACCGTAAACTCCCCATTGACTTGAAATTTAATTTTTAAAAATTAATAATTCACTCGTGGGCTCGAAATTAAATTATTTAAAATATTATTTGCTCAAATTTTTTCCTCTTGTCTTACTTGGTGTGTTTTAGTGCAGATAAAATGGCAGCATTAAAATTTGCAGATATGCATAACCTGACGATGGTTCTCGCTGATCCTCCGGTGGCTCATGGAGACTTCAAATCAATGATTTATGGATTACGAGAATGCTGTCTGGCCTCTGCCATCACTATGAACATTGTTGTCTATCAGAAAATCATTCGGGAATTCTGGCAGATATGTTTTCTATCAGAAAATCATTCGGGAATGCTGTCTGGAGTTGTGACTGTGGATGCGATCGTTCAAGGATGCAAGATTGTTATCGATGAGCCTTTTGTAAGAGAGACCTTGCTGATCAACGACCTTCCAAGCTTTCCCACGGAGATTGGTATTGAAGATGCTCAGAAGATATTAAAGAAGATGGGGTACAAAGGTGATTCTCCACCTACAATGAAGAAGCTTCTGCCACCCTATTGGAGATTTCTAGCCCACGTGTTCGTGAGCTGCATCTCCGGCAGAAGGTCCGGTGCTGATGAAATATCCCTGAGAAACACTGGCGCTATAGTTTCTCTTGCTGCGGGGATCGGTTTCAATTTTTCTAGGTTTATCCTGGACGAATTTGTGGTCAACATTAATGGCACTACTTGGGATACCTTCCTAATGTACCCTCGGTTCTTTCAGCTCTTCATCAATAAACAATTTCCTGACTTGGTAAAGGAGAGAGAAACACTCGATATGAAGTCATTGGGCCCTCACACCATTGGGCTCATTAAACAAAATCGCAGGGGGAAGGTGATCTTTCAAGGGTTGTATCCTTTGGTTAAGTTCGGACGATTTGCTAAACCAAATGAAACAACCCAGTCACACGGATCTTCAGATAAGATATCATCGGAGCCCACTTCGTCAGAAAAGGTGATCACGGAAGGAGATGTGATCACTGTGTCAGATCAAGAAAGAGAAGAGACTATTGCTCCTGCTGTGTCAGTAGCCGAGGAGCATGACCTACAAACAGTCGAAGTTGAAGGAGATTACAATGAAGGGTCTTCCAAGAATACTGTTGAGCCTAATCAATATGAAGACCTTGATCTCACAGGTTTCGATAGAGATGAGATCCCAACTAATTTTGGAACCAATGATGACTTTCTGTCAAATGTCAACCTCAACTCGCTGCTAGATAATCTCAGTGATGTTGCTCACACGACAACGGAGAGTGGGGATACAGAAGACGTTCTCGAATCAACACCCATAACTACACAACAAGTGGTTGTTTCTACAATTCTAATGGTGACAGTGTCAGGGATTCCTCCCCTTGACGTTGTCTCACCTACATCTGAACCACTTCAGGGTGATCATTCAACAGACCAGACTTCGCAGCCTCCGTCCAAAAGAAGACGACGAGATCCTAGGTTGGGGCCTCTGGATTCTAGCTTGTCTCAAGGCTTTCCATTTACTCCAACTACCACTCCTGCTATTGTAGCTACAGAACCTTTACGTGAAGGCCCTAACACATTTTTTGAAGCCGGTGGCTCCTCTGTTTCACCAGGAATCTCTCCTCCAAGGACAGATCTCGATGCGGCCTCTGTGCGTTTGGCCTTGCATCTTGCTCAAGAACAAGCTGCTTCACCTTCTTCTAAGGGCAAAGGAATTTTTTTTAGAGAAGGTCAGTCAAAAGAAGATGACTCCGTAATTGATGAACTTCAAAAGAGAGTGAAGGTGCTGGATCAGAAAAACATTGAGCTCAACATTCGAGTTGAAGATCTCTTGAGTGAGAATACAAATTTGAAGATTCAAGTTTCTGATCTCCAAGAAGATAAGGCAACAAAGTCCAGGCAAATCTCTGAGCTCCAAGATCATTTCAATCTTCTGACCTCCAGCTATTTTAATCTCAAGAAGAAGCTTGAAGAAGACTTCGGTGATAAGTATAAGACATCCACAGATGAGTATAGAATCAATCTTCATTCTCAGGCTTGTCCTATTTCCGTGTCGACTGCTCAGACTTCTCAAGTGGTAAACCGTTTTGAAGAAGAGCCTGCTCATGCTCCACATGTTGCAGAGATTATTCGAGATAGTCAAGCCAAAGCCGGCGAAAAGGGACAACTCTTGTTCAAGAGGAGTTCTGACAAAAATGCACCAGGAAATGAATCCACAATCACTGTTATAGATCTCGAAGCCGTAAGGTTTAGAGACACGTATGGTGATCGGTCAGGAATCGTATCTTGGGGTTTTCATGATCCCCTAAATATGTGGATTATACGAAGGAAGAGCGGCAATACGGAGCTCTATAAAGACTGTCATGATTTTAATTCTTGGACCAGGGTGGATCTTTCAGAGTTGTCTCAATCTCCTTTTTCAAACCCGATGGATAATCAGCAAGCAACTAATTTCAAACACTTTTTGGAAGATCAAGTGAAGAAGGGTTTCCCATCTATGAAGACTGCTGAATCTGTGATAAAGCATTATCCTGATGTCATTGATCCCAAAACTGTTAATCCACTCCAGGTGGTGATGTGGCCTGCTACAAATCAGGTCAAACAAATTCCTGTGCTTCAAGATTACCCGAATGGATCCTTAAGCTCTATGCTCTACTGGGTATTTGATGAAACCACAACATCTGCTGTTATCAAACTAAAAGAGGGATGCATTCGTTTGTATGATAGAAGGGATTTGTTCCAGTTTAGATGATGGGACATTCATCATTTAAGCCTTTATCAGATCAGGGTTGCTGAGGAGATGTTTGAGTCAGCCGCGAAAGAATACACCTCCATGGTGGCTGATATTATAAACAAGCGAATGTGGAATGGAGCTATGGGGCTAGACGATGTGATGATCGTGGACAAAGATTAATTTCAAGCTAGCACCAAACAAAGGGGGAGATTGAAGGGTCTAATTAATGGTTTGGTCTAGGCTTTCAATGTAATAGGTTCTTTTGTTTAAATACGCAGGTTTTGGTAGCTTTTGTGTAGTTTACGGCCAGCTATGAGTTTACAGCCGTAAACTGTTTGCGGCCGTAAACCCAAGGCCGGCCCAGGTCCATTATATATAGAGGTGTGCTAGGTCATTTAGTAGTTGGTGCCACAGAGTTCACGGCTGCTATTCCACAAGTTGTACCAGACGTTTTTCCTAATAGAAGCATGTGCAAGCTTGTTTTCATTCTTGTTTCTACTTGTTCTTTATTATTATCGATTGTGTTTATTGTTTGATCACTGGTAAGATCCGTTTCAGGACCTTACAATTTGATATACTGAGCTCACTATAAACAATGCTCTGATGCCAATCTGTCACACCCCAAAACTGGAACAGCGGAAACGTTCTGGGGTAGAGGACGTCATGTCAAGTATCACAACATATGTAGTATAGTAATCAAAGTACAACAACCCTTGCATTAATAGTAATAGTTTTACATAGATTACATTTAGCAACAACATCAAAAGCAGGTATAGAGAATAACATAAGATGCAGCTCGGTACAAGGCTGTCTTCACAAAAGCTTCCGGAGTGTACCTGTCTACTGACGACCTGAGAATACAAGTTATTTTGAAAGAGAGTATCAGCATTTTAATGCTGGTGAGTTCATAAGTATTTTAATGACATTGATACAAATACATGTTTTTCCTCAAAATAATCTCAGTAGATGATAGTAATAAAAGTTTATAGCTTATTTGAATTCCTTCCCGAAAATCCTATATTTTCTTTTATAAGTAGTCTTCTACCAAGGCCAGACTGTTTTGAGTTTAAAGAAAAGAGTTTATCTAATAAAAGCAGTCTTCTACCAAGACTCGACTGTTTTGTGTTTAAAGAGTATTTTTCCTAATGTTACTATCATTATCAAAATATAGTTTTACATTAATTAGTAGGTGGGAAAGCCACAATTGGATGTAATAGGGAAGATAATGCTTTTATTTCAGCAATGACACTGCTGCTTATAAGGTGATAAAAATGCAGACTCCGGATAGTATTAGATGCACAATACACCCCGAGGAGTCTAAGGTAGTAAGATACAGACTCCAGGTAGTATTAAATGACAATACACCTCGGGGAGTATAAAAGCAGCCTTTAATCCTAAGCAGGTTAGTTTAAAGGTTTAAAATGTGGCCTAGTGTATAACTAGGAAAATATATTATGATGGTTTTACATGTAGAAAATATTGTGATAATACTTACCTTAAGGCCATGAATTATAAGGTAAATGTAAAGATACTCGTAACCATACTGATTGACGGATGTAAACACGACGACCTGCTGGCGTCGAAATGAATGTGACATTTGTCACCCCTTGACTTGGTCGGCCGGGACTGTAGCTAGCAGTCAGGATGTGGGATGGTCTGTCCCGTATAGATCTATACACACAATGCCCGCTCTCCCTCCAGGAGACTCTGGTTACCAACTTGACAACGGTGAAATCCGCGTCATGAGGATGTATCTAGTGTTTTCATTTCTATATACCTTTCTTTTTACTAAAAGTACAAGTTTTTATGAATATAGATATAACTAAGTTCTCGCTCATGAAAGTTATGGTTGGTTTCTAAACTATGCCTATTATAGTTTACTTGAGAGGTTATCTAGGTACCTTTGCTACCCAAAGGTATTGAACTGGAGTAAGAGTTTTAATATCTATCCAGATATATATAATATATAACTAGGACTTCTACGACACTCAGACAAATAACTGGATACTCTAAGTCCACAACCAAACAAGGAACAGGAAATAAAGCGGGCTATCAGTCCTAAGTCCTTCAAGCTTACTTATATAACTATATCTATATAGACATGAATCTATCAAGAATATAAGTTTAAAAGACTTTGATAAAAGCTTAGTAATTTAAAAAGAGATTTTAGTGTTTTAAAAGAGATTTGAAAACGAGAATTGAAAACCTTTAGCTGAATAAAACAGTTTAACATGCAAATATCTATTTGCTTGACAGTTATTAATCGCATGTGATTGATATAATAAATTTGCAGTTCAACTTGTATTCCCCCCCCCATAAAAGCATATAAAATCATTTCAAAGGTTGATTAAGGGGGTATGAACTCACCTGTGGTGGGTGATTCGGATGAACGGATGGTATAGGATGCTAAGTGTCAAGTGAAGACTTGAACACACACACGAATCCTATTTAACATGTAATGATACATATATGTATCCAATTAGTCATTTAATAAGCAATTCATCAAGTAAAGACACCATAATACATAGGTAACACTTTTATTCAAGTGTTAGGGGTGCTAAAGGGTTGCATCTAAAGAAGTATGGCCTCACATTGGAGTTTACTTCCCATTTGGTACCAACACATGAGTTTACGGTTTTTGGTCATTTATCCCATGCGTTTACGGCCGTAAACTCATGGTAAATGGTACCATTGTGTGATTTAAGGTCTTATACCCCTCAAGGAAGTGTTCTAGGTTTGAATCAAAGGCTTAGGAAGGGTCTAGGGCACAAAATGGGTCATCTTTGGAGTTTACGGTCCTTGGACCACTTCTTGGGAGTTTACGGTCGTAAACTCATGTGTTTACGGTCGTAAACCCATGATTTTACGGCCGTAAACTCATGGTCACTCCTACCATTTCGTGATTTGGAGTTTCTAGCTCATGCATGCAAGGTTCTAGTCCAATATCCAAGCCCTAGAAGGTGTTGGTGGCACTCAAACACCACTTGATGGTGTTTACGGTTCAAGGATATCCCTTGACCGTAAACACATGTGTTCTTGGGGATTTTTGATGTTTTCCAATGGTTTAGCAAGTATACTAAGCAAACAACAAGATAGGAGGAGTGTACCTACTTATAGGAAGCTTGTAAGAGTGTTTCAGGGCCAAAAACACTAGTGTGTGTTCTTGGTGTTCTTGAAGAACACATGAAGATCTATGAGAAAGACAAGATTTCATGGATGAAATCATGTATAAACACTAGATAAAGTGTTATATCAACAAAGCTAGGGATGAAACACTTACGTTTTTGGAAGATTGGGAGAAATGTGATATGATACTTGAGAGAGAATTGTGGGTGTTCTTGAGCTAGGAAGTGAGAAATGAGCCAAAAATAACTAAGTGTCATATTTATACTCTTTAGAGTTTACAGCCGTAAACTCCCTGTTTGGGGCCGTAAACTCCAAACTCTTGGAGTTTTGAGACTTAAGTGATGCACGACAACTTCTAAAGTATACTTCCTTTTATTTGTTCGTTTGACGAATAGAAAATAAAAACACCCAAACGGACTGAAAAACGGCCAAAAACGTACTGAAATGAATTTGGCTACTATTTGAAGTGCTTGACTGTAGAGTTTATACAAATGAAAATTTCAGGTAGTCACAATTAGGGAGTTAGTACGAATGCATGGTGTTCCCATACCTATTATCTCTGATAGAGACAGTAGATTCACCTCGAGATTTTGGCAGTCGCTACAGAAATCCCTGGGAAGTAGGTTGGACATGAGTACGACCTACCACCCACAAACGGACGAACAGAGCGAAAGAACGATTCAAACATTGGAATACATGCTGAGAGCTTGTGTGATCGACTTTGGTAAAGCGTGGGATATCCATTTACCATTGGTCGATTTTTCATACAACAGCAGTTACCATACTAGTATCAAAGTTGCCCCATTTGAAGCCCTCTATGGCCGGAAGTGCAGATCCCCTCTGTGCTGGGCTGAGGTGGGTGACACGCAACTAGCTAAAGGACAAGTTCCTCATAGCACTCTCACTGGTCCAGAAATCATCCGGGAGACGACTAAAAAGATTGTACAAATTCGAGAACAATTGAAAATCTCTAGAGACAGACATAAAAGCCACGCGGACAAAAAACGGAAACCCATGGAATTTCATGTTGGTGACCTTGTTCTATTGAAGGTCTCACCCTGGAAGGGCATGATACACTTTGGAAAGTGTGGCAAACTAAATCCAAGGTACTTTGGGCCTTTGAGATTCTCGTTAGAATCGGCCCAGTAGCTTACAAACTCCGACTACCTTAGTAACGTACACCCTACCTTCCTCTTATCCAACTTAACGAAGTGTCCATATGATGAGACTCTGGTTATCCCAGTCGATGAAATCGAGATCAATGAGAGCGTCAACTTCGTGGAAGAACCAGTAGAAATCATGGATAAGGAAGTCAAGAAAACTAAACAAAGTCGTATCCCGATAGTGAAGGCCCGCTGGAATGCAAAGCGAGGACCTGAATTCACTTGGGAGCGGGAGGATCAAATGAAACATAAGTATCTGCGTCTTTTCTCTTAGTCCATATGTATGCATTAGACTTAATTTCGGGACAAAATTCCCTTTAATAGGGGGATGATGTGACAACCCGTTATTTTCATTTTCATTTAATAGGGGGATGATGTGACAAACTTCTTATCTTGATCTATTTTGTTTAGGTAGATCTAAATTCTAGATTGGTTTAAAACCTTTAAATTAGAAATGTTGCGTGAATTAGGAGGGAATTACATGAAAACGAGAAACCTTGTCCGAACCATAAACGCTTCGCAGCCACAAACCCTCGCATGGGACACAAACGGTTCGTTGCTGCAAACCTCGGCCATAAACTCCAGTCTTATCCTATTGGTGTGGAAACCAACGAAGGTGTCCCATCACTTTTGACTCTATATAGGGGCTGAATCGTGAACTCCCTCCTCACTTCTTCTCTTCCAGCCGAAAACACACCCCTTCTCTCTCAATAACACTCAACCGTAAATACATATTCTCTCTCAACTATCATCCTTCAATCCCTTGAATCTTCTTAGGATCTTGCTTGGATCTTCAAGTGTTCTTCGTTTCACAAAGATCCTTAGGTTGTAAACCCTTGAATCTCCTTCTTTTCATGAAGAACATTCAGCCGAAAACCCTTGAATCTTCTTAGTTTCACCAAGAACACCAAGAACACACCCTTTGAATCTTCAAGTGTTTACATCCGAAAACGACTTTGGGTCGTGAACAGTTTACAGCCGTAAACCCCAAACAGCCCCTTTGATTTCGTTTCTAACACTTCATTTGACTTGTTTTGTCTCAGGATCTAACTTGTGGAAACAATCATCCTAAATTGAACTTTCAAGCGAATCACCTACATAAGGTGAGTTCATACCCCTACAATTTACCTTCTTAAATGCTTTTAGGGGGGGGGGGAATACAAGTAGAACACAAACAATATCGTTAAAAATCATTTTCAAACTCTTTTAAACTTTTTTAGATTGCTGTTTATTATCAAAATTGTATTAGTTTATATATTTATGTATAAGTATGCTTTAACGGACTTAGGACTATTGCTAAATACCTTGACGCATGTTCCTTGTTTAGTTGTGGGCTCAGGGTAGGATCACTAGTCTGGCTGTCGGTTAAATCATAATTATGCATGCTAAATATATACATGAATATTAAACCCCATTTTTAAAGAACATATTTAGTTCAGTTGCATATGTTAGACAATTGAATCTTTTCTTCAAATCATTTACAGTAGAGGCAAATATACTAGTAACTATAATAGGTATAGTTTAGGAAATCAATTCATACTATTTTCTAGATCAAAGATCATTACAAGAAACAATTTACAAACATGTTAGAATACAACAGTTTTCATAACAAAACGGAAACAGACTTACAATTTATAACGAATCTAGTTATGGTACAAAGGAAAACTATTTTCAAAAGGTTAAGGTATAAACAAAAAGGATTCTCAGTTATTACTCGTAATGAGAAGAAAACAATTTGTGAGTCATTCTTGTGTACTTATCTAAGTCTGGGCAAAAGTCCTGAGCTTATAACCAGAGTCTCTTGTAGGGAGAGCGATGATAATTGTGTATACATCTATATTGGGACTGTCAATCCCACATTCCGACTGTTAGCTATAGTCAGGTCGGCAAACCTGGGATGACAAATGTTGTTACCAGTTTTGACGCATGAAAAACGTCATTCTAAGGCAGCCAGGGTTAGTATGGTTATAAGAACTCACATGGAGAAAATCCCCGACCTATTTACAAGTAATATATATAACTTCATTTGATTAGTAATCTTACAGTCAGTTTACAAACAAATTTAGTTCAGTGGTGGTATTTTAACAATACTACTACAAGTTATTATTTTCCATTATCTACACTTAGAAAGGTTTATACATGAACAAGCATACTATTTTTCTAGTAAAAATAGTCTACTTTTATGGAAAATAAACATTATATAATTTCAGAGAACAAACATACATTTACACTATTACCGAGAACATAACATACAACCATTTGGGTCTTAGGGTTGGAGACTACTTTTCATTTATTATAGAAAATATGGGATTTTCTGGAGAACATAAACTAACACTTACATAGATCAAATAAAAACATTTGACACTAAATACTTATGAACTCACCAACTTAAATGTTGATACGCTCTTTAAAAATAACTTGTATTCTTAGAGAAGTAGTAGACAGGTACACTGGATCAGATTTTGAGAAGACGGAGCATGTTCAAGACTCGTCTTTTTATTTTGTTACACTTTTGGTGTCATACAACTATATAATGAACACACATGCATTAACTATATTATTAATGCAATGAATGATGTTGCTTGCTTTACTATTTTACATTTGTTGTGATTCTAAGCATGACGTCCTCCGCCACCGAACGTTTCCGCCGTTCTGGTTTGCGGTATGGCAGATTGGTATCAGAGCATTGTTTATAGTGAACTATGTATATCAACCCATAAAAATATACAATTATAAATACAAAGGGACTAAAAATACTCTGACAAAGAGATTATACTTTTTAAATAATAAAATATTTTACTAAAGTATACATACATGCATTCATACTAGAACTAGAATCACAAGAAGAACAAAACAGAAGTATTTAATGTAGGGCACTACACTCAAACCTGGACAGTTATGTAATCATATCTGGGATAAATATAGCCTGCTCAACTATATTTATTTGAGATACGACCAACATGTCTTTGGGAGTGATAGTGGTGTTGCAACAGGCTTAAAACTTACCAACTCCATATCCAAAGGAATACTAGAACCAAACATAATGTTTAAAATACTATAGGAGTATTTTATGATACTATACAATAACAATAAGTCTAGAAACCTACAAATTTCGTATACGAAGAAGTTCTAGAATCAAGCATGCAATTAAAATACTATAGGAATACCTTAGGTACTAAAAATAACTTATGTGAAAACTAAAAGACCTTTACTGGTAAGGCTATAATTACCAAGCGTATACATTAAGGCTATATATAATTGAGATTTTATAGACTTAGAATTCCTGATTTTCACTGTACTTCCTGTTCCTTGTTTGGTTGTGGTCTTAGAGTAGGGTCAGTTACTCAAAGGTCTATTTGATCTTGGTTATATATAATCGGTATACACTACGTGGTCATAGAAGGACCCGGTTAAGATCATCATAAAAAGCTCAAGAGAGATACTTTTATTAATATCATAGATTCTATAGACACTCCTATTCTCGCACAATGGACACACCTAGACATCGCAAACAACCAATAGAGGAGTCGAGACAGAACTAAAAGAGGGTTCACGAGGAGGATTCCGAGAAAGGATCAAACCAACAGAAAGGCACTAGAGGGATCATTAACAAACCTTATCCTATCAGAAACAAACTAGGGATCACCTTATACGTCATACTAAGAAAACCTAGTGAGTCGGTGATTACACTACTCACACTACATGTTAAATTTACCGTACATTTCGTCACAGCTAGCAACAGTAAAATCAACAGAGATACTCCCTTCCAAAACCCATGAGGTCCGATCATCTTGAGATTTCAATATCTACACTCCATGTGGCTAAACTTAAAATAAATATCTATTCTTACTCTCAACCATAAATACATCATAGGGAAGTAAGTCGAAACATTGAGAATGGTACAACAAAGTGATAAATTTATATATATATATATATATATATATATATATATATATATATATATATATATATATATATATATATATAAATAGATAAAGTACAACTAGCAACGATCATAGTAATTAACGAACTTGTTTCACATTATGCAATAGAATCATGTATTTACATGGAAATAACCAGTCAATCGATGAAACCCCGATCCTACATATAGACTCTGCTACATTCCAGGCTGCTGTGACCACAGTCATGGCGCAATTCAATTCTAACAACCGAAACGAAAGTAGAAACAATGTCGACACTTCAGACTGTAGTAAAAATCAAGGAAACCAACGAGCGCCTACCTATGAGAATATCCCAACCCACAAACCTAAGAGCAAAAAACGAATGTTCTGGGATAAAAAGAAGTGCAAATCATCTCAAAGATTTGTCAAGAGACAGCAACCTGTGGCAGCTCCTGCTACTACAAAATCTGTCACTCCAGCATCAGCACCAGTGCGACAATATGTTGGAAATCTACCAAAGTGCAACAAGTGCAGCTTCTATCACCTAGGAGTCTGCCGAGAGTTTCATTGTATGAAATGCAATAAGAAAGGGCATACTACCCGTTTTTATAGAATTTCGATCCAGCACATTACTTCAACCACCGATGCTAGTACAACTCAAGTATGTTATTTATGTGGTGAAACAAGACATTTCAAAAGATATTGTCCAACAGAGAAAAACGACGGAGGAGAGGGATGAGTCTAATGACAAAACATAAAGGAGCAACGAGCAACTCTTCAGAGATTTTTGGTAGATTCCGAAACAACAATAATTAAACATCGAATCTTCACGAAAAATAATTGAAATGTTAAAATCATAAATTAAAACATTGTTCATATAAAGACTAAGAACCCCGGAAGGTGAGCTATGATGGTTTAGTGTATACACAAGGGTCATTTATAATTAATATTTGTAAGCTTAGAGTGAGTGATTCTGCCTTAATTCCTATTCCTTGTCTGGTTGTGGATTTTGGGTAGAGCCACTCAGTCAACTGTCTTTCCAATCTTAATTATACATGACTTATATACACCAAGAGATTATTGCAGCACAGGTAGGGATTACTGTATGAAAGTTCATTATTTTCAATTATCAGAACACTCGTACTGCTAGTACTCATTAAAAGCGATTCAAAAGTGTTCGCATTAGAAATGACAAGGATAAAACAGAAAGCCCTGAAATCATATATATAGAATAGTTCATCGCTCTAACAATCATTCCTTTCCACATCGACTTAACATCCATTACTATAAAGAGTCCTGACGTCGTCATTCGACGTGGGATTGTCTTGGTCCTCACCATACCAATATTCTGTGCCACGTAAAAATCCTTCGCCTTAAAAGACGACCTAATGAAATCCTTTCAACCTATAACGACAAACTCAACACAAACCTCAGTATTGTCTCACGTTTCAAAACTCAGAAGTATCTGTGCGAGGGGTACCACACATTTCTAGCTTACCCCGTAGACAAAAAACATAAAGTAAACAACACTGAAGAATGTTCTGGAAGTCTGTAATCGTCCCGAAGCATCCCCAGTAGATCCCGTAGGAATACCACTCGTGCAGCAAGTCAAATTCAAGAATAAAGATTAAGGACTTATACCACTAGTCTATCACTACTAAGTGTATATGTGAGAGCAGTATATAATTAAGATTTTTCTGGTTTAGGATGTGTGCCTCCGCCCTATCTCATGTTCCTTGTCTGGTTGTGGACTTGGGGCAGAGCCACCCATCCGAACGTCTTTTCAATATTAATTATATACGACTTGTATACACGAGCTGATGGTGGATGAGCCAAGTGTGAGTCTTACCATTAACTTCAAAGCAAAAGCCTTCAACATATATTCGACTAGAAGGAGGCCAACATGAGACAACGACGGTGGGACGAGCTATTAAATGACTACGAATGCGAAATTCGTTATCATCCCAGTAAAGCCAATGTAGTAGCTGACGCCCTTAGTCATAAAGAGTACTCAGGTCGTAGAGTCAAATCATTAACTATGACAATCCATTCACATCTGTCCACACAAATTAAGGAGGCTGAGCAGGAACTATTGAAACCTGAAAATGTGGCAGGTGAAACCCTAAGAGGGATGGATAAGAACGTAGAAGTCAAGGGTGGGATATCCATTTACCATTGGTCAGGCTTTCATACAACAACAACTACCATACTGGTATCAAAGTTGCCCCAATTGAAGCCCTCTATGGCCGGAAGTGCAGATCCCCTTTGTGTTGGGCTGAGGTGGATGACACGCAACTAGCTAAAGGACAACTTCCTAACAACACTCTTACAGGTCCAGAAATCATCAGGGAGACAACTGAAAAAAGATTGTACAAATTTGAGAACGATTGAAAGCCTCTAGAGACAGACAGAAAAGCCACGCGGACAAAAGACGGAAACACTTGGAATTTCAGTTTGGTAACCTTGTTCTATTGAAGGTGTCACTCTGGAAGGGCATGATACGCTTCGTAAAGCGTGGCAAACTACATCCAAGGTACTTTGGGCCTTTGAGATTCTCGCTAGAATCACCCCAGTAGCTTACAAACTCCGACTACCTCAAGAACTTAGTAACGTACACCCTACCTTCCTTGTATCCAACATAAAGAGTGTCCATCTGATGAGACTCTTGTTATCCCACTCGATGAAATCGAGATCAATGAGAGCCTTAACTTCGTGGGAGAACCAGTAGAAATCATGGATAGGGAAGTCAAGCGAATCAAACAAAGCCGTATCCTGATAGTGAATGTCACAACTGGCATTTTGCTAGGAAATTTTGTGATTATGTAAACGTCATCTAAGATAATACTTGTAACTCTAACTTGATATCATACACTATGTGTTGGATTAGATGTCTGAGCCCATAACTATTATTTGTATGTACTTGACCCGAGAGTAGCATGGTCCATTTGGGTTGCATATCATCAGGACAATTTGTTAGGATGGACCTTTGAGAGAAGGTTATTTATGGTTTATTAATATATTATAAGTTATAATATATTAATATGAAATCATATGTTTTAATTAGTATCGATCAAGAATTAATTTGGAATTAATTTAGTGATCAAAAGAGACTAATTAAATCTATGGGGACTAATTATGATAATTAGTTATATTTATATGTGTTGGGCTTATGATCCATGTTGGACCAAGTTTATGTATGGATACATAAAGAGTTGGGCCACATGAACCATGGATCATAAAACCCATGGGTATGGATTATGGGTTATACCCATGACCCTTGGAATCCTACATATAAATAGGTTACTCCATAGCCAAAATCAACACTTCTTTTCTTAGAGAAATATGGAGGTGTTTTGGTGCATGGAAGTCTCTCTCAAGAGCCACCTTTGTCCTAGGTGTGTTGTGATTCCATTTGAGGCATTTCATACTATTGGTGCTAAGCTCGTAAGGCCAAATACATCAAGACTTCAAGCCATATAAAAGGTATGTTTCCCTAACTAGTATATTATATGGTTTATGTCAAATGCATGCTAGTTATAGGTTTAATGCCTTGGAAACCATTTGCATGTATAATAGAGAAAACATAGATCCAAGGTATTTAGGGTTGTATGTGCACCATAGGATGTTGTAGTATACTAAAACCCAACAGTGGTATCAGAGCCATGGGTTGTTTTCTATTATATTTGATGCAAATGTATTTTTTTTTCAAGTTGAAGGAAAAAAAAAGAAAAAAAAAACATGAAGTTTGTCAAATTTTATGATAATTACTTGATTTTATGAAAAACTAATTATTTATAAAATTTGAGTCACTTTACTACAAGAGTTGAATTAGGTCAATTTATTACAAGATAGAATGATATGATTATTTTATTTGTTTTAAAAGTTTGATCTAAATGGTTTTAAGTAGTTACAAATTTTGTCATAAAATTTTGGAACTCAAAAGTTTTTTTAAAGTTATGATCTTAAGAGTTTTGAAACTTCCATAAGTTATGGATGTGAAATGTCTCATTTATTAACTCTTTAGGTTATGAATTCCAAGAGTCTTCAAAGGATAATTGTCAAAGTTTCAAGATTTGTATTAGTTTATATGATTATCTAATTTCTTGAAAATTGTTGATGTGAATTATCTTTACTTATGAGTTTAATCAAGATCATAGAAAAATTATTTGATTATTGTGTTAATTGGAATATTTGATCTTAATGGTTTTTATGAACTCCATAACTTGTCCTCAAGTTATGGAAAGTGAAGAGTTTTTCTTTTTAAAGTGTCATTAAGTCTCATAGGTTATGAAAATAGAAGAGTCACTATTTTTAATGTCATCATTAAATGATTTAATGTCTTCCATAACTTGTCCTCAAGTTATGGAACTTGAATTTTTTTTTTCATTAAACCTTAATTAAACTCATAAGTTATGAAAAATCCAAGAGCTTTGAAAGGTTTCAAAACTTGTCCTCAAGTTTTGGAATTTGTAAAGTTACCCCCCATGTATACTTTAATTCCAAACTAGACCTTAGAATTTTAAAAGTTTAAAATTCAACCCTTATACTATTATTATAATTTTAATTATATAGATATGTATAAGATATAGTGGTCTTACCATTAGTAGGCCTCATTCACGAAGCCGGTCTATAAGGGGGGTATAAGGTTACTGCCTATAAAATGACAGTTTAATGGGTGTCCACTCTCACTCACCGCTTCCTTGACCGGTGGAGGGTCGTTAGCCGAACAGGTAGGACAAGGACTATAATTCTCCCTTCATTATAAGTATAATGATAAATACTAAGTAACTAAACACTTATAATTCCATAATCTTAGTTACTTAGGAAAATGTGAATAAGGTGCTAATCCATGAAATTACACTTTGCACTTTGTTTAAGTTGTTAGTGGAGCGTGTGTGGTTAACCGACACACTAACCTGGACTTAACAAGGTAGGCAAAGGGTAACTTAATGTTTATCATAGTATCGTTGGAGCGTGTGTGGTTAACCGGCACATCGATTGAGGGGTAAATATTAAGGGTACCAAGTATATTTGCATGGTTACCTCACACCTTGTTTTGTGATCCTCGGCATCCCAGTCACAAAACCTGAAGGGCACACTCGAGATTGAAACATGCCATTGAAAAGTTCAATGAATCTCAAAAGAATCTAGGAGTTTCAAAACCAATTAAAACCTAATAATACATTTCGTTTATCTTCGTGGAAATTGGTTAATCGTCATTCACCTACCTTCAAATATTTTATAGCTTGGATTACGACATCTCTCTTCCAAGTTATAAAATAGTTTGTTGGGTCCTAGCCTTAATATATCATATTGGGTGTTATATTAAGGACTTAAATCAACTTTACGTGAATTTCTCCCATTGTTGATGTCTGGTTTAGACAACAATGATCTTCCCAAACCAAGCTTTCCTAATGAATATGACTTCCCGAGTTTGGCTCATGGAAGTCATACTTCTCTTCCTCCACCTCCTCCAATTATTCTCCCTAACCCACAAGTTCAAGGTCACTCAAGACCTAATGGCAAGCAAGGTCTATGTGTGATCACATCTTAGAGATGAAGTCACATATTGACAAGCCGGGAGAGTTGGGTGTCAAAGTCTTGAGAAAGTTGGATGTTCAGTCACTTTCTAAGTCACATAGTGAGTTCCTTTGGGACTACAATGAAACAGACTATGACATGAACCTTAATGATCATATCTATTTGCTTGGTGCTGCTGAATCAGCAATGATTTGGAACGATAGTAAAGCAAATTTGATTAGAAGATCAACTTCCAAAAAAATTTATGGACAGTGACAATGGTGACACTGGAAATCCAGAAAAAGCATTCTCTTCCCAATGGAAAGGGATTGGCCATAGTCAACCCGGTTGACCAAATGGTAAAGAGAAAGGCTAAGTCTGAGATAGTCCCATTACCAAAGGGTCCATATGTTTATTTTGCCAAAGGAAGGGGCGTTGATTGCAAAGCTGCCAAATTTACCTAAGCATGTTAAAGTCAATAAGTTTGACTCTACATCAGGTAGAACCCATTATCTAACTTTGTTAAGTTCTATTTTGAGATCCTCATTACATGATGTGACTGGGTCACATGTTGATGTTTTAAGAATCAAAGAATAGAGAGAAATCTTAAAGGAAGTATATGCTGATTCTGATCGCGAAGGTGGATTTCCATCGCATCAGAATTGTGAGCAGTTGCTTAAGAAGTTATGATATATTGCTAAGGAATAGATAACAACAATTTTCCATGTGGATTGTAAGGATAAGTTTTTCCGCAAAGTTTTAAAATAAAAGAAAATTGTTTAATTTTATTTATTTGAAGTATCCTTACAATGGCATTTGTGGAAAATTGTTGCTTATATGATTCTACTGACAGCAATATTGGAAAATGGATTTGATTATTTCATTTATGGTAGTGTCTAAATTTACCAAATCAGGAAAGTTCCTCATCACCCAAGTTTCAATTGGACCAAAACTTGGAATCATGCAAGTTGAATAGTATGATGAATGAGAACTTTCAAGCATTGGAAAATCAAGACTAATTACTTGTTCACATTGATGTGTGAGTCAAGTGAAGGACTAAAGGGATCGAGTACACATTCTTGTGCACTGTTCATGTCCACCACAAAGCTCATTAAGACTATTTGATTTACTAAAGTTTAGTAAATATGGTTATACTTACAAGTTGAAGTATAATTATGAAACATTGGAAAAGTCTCAATGTATGGCAGAACGAATGGGAAGAATCAAATTAGGCAGAAAGATAAAAGTTTCTCAAATCTGAAAAGATGGGAGAGTACTTTAGTATCATGTTTGTGATCATCTTAATGATTTAGAAATCATATCACAATTAGTCCTCTAAAGGCCATCTTAGTGCATTCTTATGACTAAGAAGAGGAGTGATGAATTGTTGAAATGGTTAGATCAGGAAGATGAGTCATACTTCGTTCCAAAACAATTCTTAGAGTCATACTCCAAGATTGTAACTTGAGTGACATATCTTAAAGAAAGGTTTAAAACACTTGTCAAATATAAGAGTAAAAGTGTCCTACTCTTGTACATTTGAAATTGGTAAGTTGTGATGTTTTGGATAAAACAAAGACCAACTAAGGCCAATTGTGTGAAGTGTTTGTCTTGATAAAGAATCCGCACTATCTCTTGAATATTTGGCAAGATAGTCTTATATGTCAAGAGGATAGTGGGAGTCTTAAGGATCCTAAAAAGAATTTCAAGAACTAATCAAGAATAAAACCTGAGGTTCTTCACTAGCACACGACTTGAGGTTTATAACCTATCGTGTTGACATATTCTGTGCCCATTCCAGTTAAAGTTGGCTTTGCATAGGAGTTCTGAAAGTTCTCAATTGGTTGCATAACAACTTGGAAGCAATGGCAGGCCCTGTACTGCCAGGTGGCAAGAAGTTAAGATTGCATAAGTTCAGTCCATATGAGTTTGGATTTGTCATTATCCTTGTCTTGTGACTATGGTTTTGACGATTCACATGGATAAGAACACATACACCATAAAATCTAAGGGTCATAAGGTTTCTCTCCGATTCATGAAAATGATGGTGAGGAAACACTTCCACCAAGTAGATTTGAAGCAGATGGCAAAAGGTCTAAACAATTGAGACTATGATTACGGCATCCCTTTTCATAGTTCTAAAACTGTTTAGACACACATGCATGCTATCTAAGGAAAGGTGTATGATTTTGATAAAGTTTTATCAAAGCATCTCGTATCAGAAATCTGAACTTTGGTAAGAAAGTCAATAAAGTATTGATTTCTAGAAGTCTAGCTGATTTCTGAGTACATGTCAAAGCTAGTGGGAGCATAAGTGTTATGCTAATAATCATCATGTTAGTGGGAGCATGATAATTATTGTTAATGTTGCAAGTTAGCAATGTTAATTATAGAAAACAAAAGTTTCAATTCGTGACGCTGCAGGGATTGAAAAAGTTGTTTTGCTATAATTAAGGGAGAAGATATACTTCATTTCAGTTCTAAAGGCTTAGATTGAGATCTTCATCATCTTTAGTCAAGAATATATATATGAATTTCATGTTGGATTGGTTCAACTTAAGGAAATTCTACATATTGCGTTCTCAAAATTCGATTATGATTACGACATCCCTCTTCATAGTCAAATTTTGAAAACATGGCAAATAAAAATATTGTAGCAAAAGACTGGTCTAGAATCATGTCTTTATGTGAGACATCATGAATCGTGTACCATTTGCTTTGGGTACAGGATCGATTGCATGTGCTATAATATTTGTCATTTCTAAATTTTTCCAAATGCCCAGAGGCATTAAGAAGGGAAAAGGTCTAGAATTGGATATGACTAAAATGATTAAGCAATTGTCGAGGACAATCTGAGGTTTACCAAAGATTGGTTGCTCAGGGATAGTTGGAAGTATAGTGCTAATTTTGGAAGGACCATATTGACATATTCTGAAAAGAGGCATCTCTTATTCAGAAGTGATAGTTAAAATGAGAATATAGAGTTGTCTCCATAGGTGGAAGTTATCTGTGTAAGATTAGAAAACTTAATGTAAGAAGCATGTCCAAGGCAATGTACTTTGAATATGAGACTTAGTTTCCATGGAGTTGCTCTCCATTGGAATACCTTATAATGACTGTTGACAAGTCTTTGTGACTTTGTACATATTCATTACAGGGGGGTCAGTGCATATAAGTTTAAAATCTAAACAGATTTCGATAAATGATAGGAATTTGAAATTCTCACATTTTTCGATAAGGATTTGGGAGTGTGAAATTAGAATCATTGAAATTATGTTCAATTGGTTTATTTCAGAAAGTAAGGATCATAGACAAACATAGAGTGCATACTTGGTGTATGGCAAAGCTATTGTTTAACAAAAACATAGTGTACATGCTAGGAGCATGGGACAACTAGTGTTTTTAATTCAAGTATAAAGTTGATAAAACCGAAACAATGAATAATGAGTAATCAATATGGTGATAAATAAAAGTGTTTATTTATATTCATAGGGTGTGATACCATATTTGATTCATTTATTCTTGTGTTTCACTTTGCATGTTTTGATTTCCAGAATAACTAAGTCGCTCTTCCTAAATGGTTAAGTTATTCAAACCATCCACAGTCGGTCATATGTTGGAAGTAGATATGAATCAAGACTGTCATGGGTTGGTTTGTAGAGGTCCAAGTTGGTGGACAAAGTGGTGCTACAACACTCATGAGTGCTCATAAGTTCTGAGTATTGGATTCAACCTGCGCTCATTTGAATCACTTCATGGATTTTATCACGAGTGATCATGAGACGATAATATCTTATATTCTTCAGACCTAGAGATATGAGTTGTTACTATGAGTTGGTTATACATTGATTGCACGAAAACGCATTTGGTAACTCGATGTTATAAAACGTGCCTTTGTGTATGATTCAACAAGTAGTAGAACAAGCCATATGAGTTGAAGTTTATCCATTCCTTTTACCTTCGGGATAAAAGCGATATCTGTGGGCCCGTCGATGATTTAGCGATGTCACATGTGAGTGCTTGGCCAAGCCAGGACTGATTTGATTTGTTCAATCAGTCATTCATCATAAATCGAAAAACAGGAAACAACAAATGGACAGAGAGAATGATTATAATCCATGTCTCAGTCTATATGATATCTAGAATGGAGGAATATATGATCCCTTATCTAATGGACGCGTCATTGATTTGTTTAGAGTTCGACAACGGCTTTAAGAGCTACGATTGCTAGTCAGGTTATGAAGTCGTACTTGCAATAATAGTTTTAGACTTATCCAAGTGGGAGACTGTTGGATTAGATGTCTAAGCCCATAACTATTATTGGTATGTACTTGACCCGAGAGTAGCATGGTCTATTTGGGTTGCATATCATCAGGACAATTTGTTAGGATGGACTTTTGAGAGAAGGTTATTTATGGTTTATTAATATATTAAAAGTTAAAATATATTAATATGAAATCATATGTTTTAATTAGTATCGATCAAGAATTAATTTGGAATTAATTTAGTGATCAAAAGAGACTAATTAAATATATGGGGACTAATTATGATAATTAGTTATATTTATATGTGTTGGGCTTATGAGCCATGTTGGACCAAGTTTATGTATGGACACATAAAGAGTTGGGCCACATGAACCATGGATCATAAAACCCATGGGTATAGATTATGGGTTATACCCATGACCCTTGGAATCCTACATATAAATAGGTTACTCCATAGCCAAAATCACCACTTCTTTTCTTAGATAAATATGGAGGTGTTTTGGTGCATGGAATTCTCTCTCAAGAGCCACCTTTGTCCTAGGTGTGTTGTGATTCCATTTGAGGCATTTCATACTATTGGTGCTAAGCTCTTAAGGCCAAATACATCAAGACTTCAAGCCACATAAAAGGTATGTTTCCCTAACTAGTATATTATATGGTTTATGTCAAATGCATGCTACTTATAGGTTTAATGCCTTGGAAACCATTTGCATGTATAATAGAGAAAACATAGATCCAAGGTATTTAGGGTTGTATGTGCACCATAGGATGTTGTAGTATGCTAAAACCCAACACTATGTTCATTCTATGACCACAAACTTAATCAAGATTCACAATTGAAGTTCATAACTCTACACAAAGTATCCAAATAGTCAATTGGGGAGTTGAAAACCCTAGGGATCCAGGTTCAAGTTCATTATGGACTTGGATTTCCTTATTGGGCCTAATGGACCAATAGGCATTCAGTTCAACTATATTGGGCTTAGAAACCGTATTTGGATTCTAAATGGACCTAATTAATAAATCTATAATATTTTGGACCATTTGGGCCTAGAATGATTCATTCTAACCCTAATGGGCCTTATTGGGCCATCAATGAATTAATTTTCCCTAATGGGTCATAAAATCCATTCCTTTTATTCTAATGCGCCGAGAACCTTCCATTTGGGCCCATAATATCGAAATCAAGCACTAAAGGCCCAAACCACCCCTCCTTTCTCCTCTTCCTTCTCCCTCTCGGCCGAAAACAAACCACACACATACACATAAAATCAAATTCTCTCCAATACACTCTCAAGAACATCCCTCCCCTTCCATCAAAAATTTTCGAGAATTAGAGCTTTCCAAGGAGACTTTTCATCCAAAATCACTTCAAGCTACACTCTTGTGGTAAGATCTTGTAAACTTGAGTTGATTTAATCCATGTTTAGTTAACTCACTCATTAATAAACACCTATTCTCGTGATTTTTTCTTCCTAGAACCTCCTAAGTTCGAAAACCACTTAAGGAGCTTGATAGGGCCACAAATCACATCAACTTCTTCCATTTCTTCTTCAAAACCGAAACATCAAAGCAAAGGTGAGTTCATACCCCCTTGTTTTTAGGTTTTACTTTTTTTTGGTGGAGAATACAAGTGTTCATGTGTAGATCTATGTATTATTGCATGTTGTGTGTGATTTTATTTTGGTCTATGTTGTGTTTGTGTGATAAACTCGATGGATCCATGAAACTGCAACAAAAATAGGTGAGATTCATAAACAAAAACACTATATACACCATACTACAAAGTTAAAAGTGTTATAAATGTCTAAGTTGTGAAAAACAAAACAAAATCTTGTATAAGGATCATTTTTGGCAAATAAACAAAAGTTTGGGACAAGAGTGACACCTACGGTTTTATAGGGGCTAAAAGGGTATTATTAGCTTAAAAATGAGTTTTTATAACAACCATATTTTCCTAAGGGTCAAAAGTGTAAAATTTGGCACTTTGGGCCTTAATGTGGGCCTCACTGCTTATTGTGCCAAAATTGCAAAAATATCAATTTTTGGGGATTAAAATGTTATTTAATCAAAAATTTAGCCAAAAATGAGAATAAATGAGATTAGGGGTTGAAAATGACACTATCTCAAGATTTGGACCAAAAATGTTAATTTTATAAAAATTGGACCGAAAATGTTATTTTATTCAAAGGCTGAAATGGTAATTTTCTACAAAATGGGCTGAAAACGTCATTACATGTATTTTTGGGCCAACCCCGTCATTTACTAAACATTTGGGGCGAAAATATATGTTTTTATAAATCTAGGGGCTAAAATGTTATTTTTAAGTTAAAATAGACCAAAATGACATTTTATGTAAGAATAAGCCTTTAAATGTTCAAATTAATTCTTCAGGGACCTAAAATGAAATTTTAGTAAACATGGGTTCTAATTATTGAATTTTGACGTATCAAACTAAAAATAGCATTCTAACAAAACCTTGGACTTTTTATAACGTTAAGGATAAAGAATTCGACTGAACGAAATATACTATAGCAAATAAACAAAATACAACAATGGTGCGATAATTGGGCCTAGTATTTGCTATACATGTTTATTGGGCCTTCGTGGTCCATTTACATGTTTATTGGGCCCAATGTATTCATCACATGTCTATTGGGCCACAACGACCCAATTACATGTTAAATGGGCCTAATTTAGCCTTTTCTTCATGTTTGTTGGGCCTTATCTTTTCATTTCATGCATCATCTAGTGTTCGTACTTCTAAATACATATAACATTATACAAATTCATGTGGAAACAAATGGGATCTAGCGAGACGTGTCGGTTGACATCACCGAGTGTATGGCCATAGCCTGTAGTTATAATCAGAGTCTCCTGGAGGGAGAGCGAGAGTTTGTGTATAGATCTATACGGGGGTGACTCCCCCACACCTGAGTTGTTCGCTACAGTTAGACTAGGCCAGTCTAGTGTGACAAAACCTTGATCAAATATCGGCGTTTGGAAAATGCCAAAGCAGGAAATTTAGTCATTATCATGCATGGTTATAATGACTCACATAGAGAACCAATACCATTTTAACATTTCGGAAATCAAACTCTTCAATCGTGTCGATAGAAAACAATTTATACAATAATGCAAGAACTATAACACTTTTATATATCAGAAAATATCGGATTTTCTGGGGAAACACTATTAATCATTACCTCTTTCTTATAACAAATATAATACAATGAATTTGGATCTTTCATTTATACATGATTTTACAATGATAATCACACATACATTTATACTTAATCATTACATCTTTTTCAAAGAATTTTACAGAAAATATTGGATTTTCTAGGTTATGCGCCCAATACAAAAAAAATTCTATCAAATATGCTTATGAACTCACCAACATTATATATATTGACCGTTTTCAAAATAACTAGTATTTTGGAATTTCTTTTATGCAAATGTCAATTCTTGTACATTTTATGCTTTTGAATTATGTAATGTAAAACAATGCACTTGATGTGAACAATGCCAGTTGTATTATGTAATGTTGGTGACGATTGTGTTATGTTTCATGTATATTCATTGTGACGATATTTCAATTTATAGTCACACGAGCCCTCGGACGTTTCCGCCGTCTGGTTCGGGGGTGTGACAGATAGGTGTCAGAGCATTGTTTATAGTGAACTGGCATATCTAACGATACATGATATACAACTATATATACAATGGGACTAAAACACTCTGAATAAAGTGCATACATTAAAACTATAACACTAAAAGTCTCTAAGGGAAATGGAACACTGTGATTAAACTCGGGCAGTTATATAGTCATATTGGGGGTAAATATGGCCTGATCAACTATATTTATTCAAAATATGACCGCCATGTGTTTGGGGGTAATTATGACGGGAAGTTGACCTAGAAACTCACCTCATATTCAAAACTTCTCAGGAATTCAAACATAAATAATTAAAATACTATAGGAGTATTTTTGGAAATAGTATATGCATACGTGATTAAAATTTTTACGTCTCACACCCCTATTACACACTTCTCACCCTCAGTTTCTTGTGCAGCCACCATGGATGGAGCGCATCAAGGCATTCAATTCTACCAGAAACTAGTGGCTCACTGAGAGATTGAAGAAGACCTCGTGGTAGGACAAGAGGCAACCTCTGACCATGAGGGTGAGGAGTATACAGAAATGGACTACGAGTTTGACGAGACTGATGACGACCAGGAGGACGATAAGGACACCGATGAAGTTCTCGATGAGCCCGCTACCATAGGAGTGCATCTGGACCACGCTATACCGTCAAGGGACTCCGCTGGTGCAACCCACTCTTCGGAAGAGGAAATTCCCGCTCTTCGACAACAGCTGCTGGCAATGGAGACGCGAGTTGTGCAAGCAGAACGGGAAAGGGATGAGGTCATTAGATAAATGACTGAGATGGCTACTTTAGTAGTGCGACATTTTGGAATATGATATTGCTATTATTGTTAGACACATCCGGTCACGATTGGGATTCGCCCCTCGCTAACGAGTGTTGTCATGTTTCCTTTTGTATGTATGGTAGTTTATGTATTATCGACCTTATGCTTAAGTGATCACACTACTCATAGGGTCGTCATGCTGCCGGATTTTATATTTCCCCATGTACTGTATACCTACTGGCAAATTTTCATGTATAAACACAATTAGTATTAATGAAAATTCTTTTTGTTTTTATCATGATGTTGTTATCTGCTATGTGTTTTATTTCCTTGTTTTATGTTAATGTATGGAATTACTTAAATACAGACTCGATACGCCGAGTCTATGGAATTCTAAACTCGCAATACGATATGCATTCAACATCTTTCCGTTCTGTGACAGAAAGATGCCTCAAAGACCCAACCATGGAAACAACACAACACCAAGCCAGCCTGAAATAAGCTCAGTTGCATTCCTAGCAGCAGTGTCTGCTGTGGTCACTGCAACACTTGTGCAGATTCGCAACGGAAACAACGGATAAGGCAACGGACAGGGAACTGGGAGCACAAATCAAGGAACAAACAATGGAACCACACGAACCTGCACCTACACGGAATTCACCAACGGCAAACCTCGAACCTTTAATGGAACAGGAGGCGTAATAGCCCTGAAGCGATGGATTAAGAAAGTGGAATCAGTTTTTGAAATCTGCGGGTGTCTAGATGGATGCAAGGTCAAGTTCTCAGCTTGCACATTCATTGATCAAGCTCTCTCCTGGTGGAATGTCCACGTAGAGGTGATGACACTCCCGGTGGCGAACACGATGCCCTAGGAAGAGCTTAAGGAAATGATGTTGGCCGAATACTGTCCCAGAGGTGAAATTCAGAAGATGGAACAAGAGCTGTGGAACCTCACGGTTCAAAACTCCGATATCAACGCATACATATCCATGTTTAGGGAGCTATCTCTTCTATGTCCCCCAATGATCACCTCAGAAGGGAAAAAGATTGAGATATTTATCTGGGGATTGACCGCACCTATCCAAGGGAATGTCATTGCGGCAAACCCTGAGACGTTTGATAGTGAAAAAAGGCTGGCCAAGAAACTGTATGATTAAGAAAGAAGGTGAGAACAAGAAAGGAAATAACAACAGGCGAAAGGGAAAACAAAACTCGGAATCATCTAAGAAACAACAAACGGTGACTGTTCATGCTGCTACTCAAGCTACCACAACGCCACATGCTCCAGCCTCATCAACACCAATTGCTCCCAGACCGTACTCAGGAGCTCTACCCAAGTGCAATAAGTGCAATTTCCACCATCATGGAGAATACAAGGAGATGCATTGCACGAGTTACAACCAAAAGGGTCACACGGTGAGGTATTTTAGGACCCATCCATAATAGAATCAGCAGGTAACCAACAACAACAATTGTGACAACCGTCAAATTCAAGTCAAAGTCAAAGTCAAAATCAACAATGTCAAACCGGTCAAACATAACCAAAACTTGTATAAGAAAAGATATTATGTAAAAATGTGTGTTAGCATGCCAAGAATTCAAGTGTTTCAAATATTCTATGTGAATAGCGATGTAAAACCCTAAAAAGGGAGTTAAACGCTTCAAAACACGATTAACGACCCTCTCTGGGACGTAATACAATCATAAACGAAGTATAACGGGATTCACGAACCTTACATTATGAGATTATGTGATAATAATGGCTAAGATCAAATCTCTCCCAAATCTCTCCAAGTATGTGAAATCTCTCCAAGTATGTGAAATCTCTCCTAAATCTCTCCAAGTATGTGAAATCTCTCCCAAATCTCTCCAAGTATGTGAAATCTCTTCCAAATCTCTTCAAGTATGTGAAATCACTCCCAAATCTCTCCAAGTATGTGAAATCTCTCCCAAATCTCTCAAAGTATGTGAAATCTCTCCTAAATCTCTTCAAGTATGTGAAATCTCTCCCAAATCTCTCCAAGTATGTGAAATCTCTCCCAAATCTCTCCAAGTATGTGAAATCTCTCCAAGTATGTGAAATCTCTCCCAAATCTCTCCAAGTATATGAAATCTCTCCCAAATCCTTCCAAGTATGTGAAATCTCTCCCAGATCTCTCTCAAGATCTCTCTCAACTTTTTTTTAGTCATCCCGACCCTTAACTTGGCCAAAAACCGCTTGAAACGGAGAGTTATATCGAAAAACAACTAATTAGGTCCGAAACCCCTCTTAGGAACCGAACCTCTTAGGAGTCGAAACCCTCCTCTCGATTCCTTCCTTCTCCCCTCTCGGTTCTCACCCTCTTAGAGCCGAACCTTCTAGGTTCGGTCCATATTGCCCGGTTTTCGACCACTTTCGCTTCCTAAGCCCGTTTTTGACGGGATTTTTTCACCAAATTCATATTTTTATCATTTTCTAACCCCCAAAACTCATATTTTAATTATTTTTCAAGGATTTTTAATTAAAAATCATTATTTCATAATAAGAAGAGTATTCTACCCCACAAGTGGGTCAAGTGTGCCCACTTGCCTTCCATGTGTCATCCTCTCATTTGCCACCTTATCCACATCACACAAACCAATGTACACATCACTTCAAACTCACAAGTTGCTCCAGCAACCTTCTATATAAAGAAATCCTTGGAGGATTTCTTGATTTACTTGCTCATTTCAAACATACACACACTTCTCATACCACCTCAAGAAAGCTTCTTTCTCTCTATTTCCCACCACCTTGTGCAAGTGTTTTTGAGTTGCTACTGCACTTTTTGGTAAGTATTTACTTCTAACTCAAGTGCTATTACATGTTTTCATAACACTCTTTGATCATCTACACACATATTAACACGAAATCGCTCTTAGGATCATCCAAAAACTTTGTGTGTTCATCAAGTGATATAGACTTGAAACTCATCATCTTCAACCTTCTACTCTTCAAGAAATCACTCAAGGTGAGTTCATACCCCTACATTTTCTAGTTTTCTTCAGTTTTCAGGGGGGAATACAAGTTAAAACACCAAAACATATTCAAAACTTAACTTGACAGCTTACTACAGAAAAGTTGTGACCTGTTCACGAACTGTTTTACCCAAATTAAACTTAATATTTTTCAAAACTGTTTAATATGAAAGTAGCTCAGGTTTATACCTTTAAAATGAGTACTTGTACATCTCCATACGATTTTTATACAATTTATGGTGATTTTTACAAAACTGCCTATCATTTCAGAAATGAATTCGGACCAGTCTGTGAATATGAACGTTTTCACACAAGTTAGAGACTTCTAAAAATCATAATAAAACTTATGAATAAACTAGACACATTTTATGAACTCTCAGAGTTCACGGGTTCAGTTTTCCGTTTCGTATGATTTTTCTATGATATTTTCAAAACAGTGCAGAAAGAGTAAAAACTAGTTACATAGCTTACCATATTAATAACACTTTGTAGTATGTTGAGCAAAGTGCATAACAATAAGTTTCTAAATGTTTGGATACATTATTGTTAGTTTACCATCATAAACAGAAATTAGTCATTCATGTTAAGGTTTTTCCTCCATTCATTACGAACACATATAATAAACTACATTAAGTATAGTTTATGAATTTTCGATAAAAGCGTACTACATGGAAAAGGTTTTACTCTCAAAACAAATGGGTTTTTCATATACTACTTGATAAACTATAATAGTAATAGTTTATGGATACATATCACTAATGTATTTTCATAAAAGGTGATTTCACTTCCACCACGGAAGGGGCTTTATACTCAAACTATATGTAAACTAGTTAACGTAAGTTGTGAGACATTCTCATTGTACTCTTTGAGTACTGGTTAAAAATCCTGAATTAGTTATAACCAGAGACTCTTGTAAGGAGAGCGTGATAATTATGTATAGATCTATATTGGGATTGACAACCCACACCCATGCTGCTTGCATAAGTCCGATCGGCCGATCGGGGGTGACAAATGTCATTTCGTTTCCGACGTCTGAAGAACGTCTCAGCAGGTCATCCGTTCGTAGTATGGTTATAACGACTCACATAGGGAGTTAACAATCTTTCCAGTTTACGGGGAAAATTCTATTTTGAAAAGGGGTTTTATTTATTTGAAACTACTTGAACGTTATAAGTATAAAACACTCACATATTCTCGGTCTTGGGATTTAAGACTACATGACTTTTTATAAGGAAAATAAGGGATTTTTCTTGAAGTATACATTTTACCAGGTTTATACTAAATGGCTTTCATGATTACAAAACTTCGTTTCATCTAGAATTGTTAGACTTCAGCTATAATGGCAAAGTGTACATGTTAGAGTTATATATGAATTTATTAGCAATCGACTTAGAATTGGTGGGCCCGCCTCACTTCCTGTTCCTTGTTTGGTTGTGGATCTAGGGCAGACCCACTATATTCGACGGTTTATTTAAATAAAATTTTATATAACTTATATACACTGGGTGATTATAGATGGAATCTACAGATCTTTCTAGGGTAAATTATTGCATAACATAGGAGCATTCATGTCACACTTACTAAAGAAAATATTGGATTTTCTGGAATCATACTCCATTGCTTTTAACAAGGAAAACGATTTCTTTCTCAAATAAAACTCTTATGAACTCACCAACTTAATTGTTGACACTCTTTCCAAAACTACTTGTCTTCTAAGGAAATCAGTGAAATAGGAAATATACAAGCTTTTGAGGATGGGACGTTAAATCGTCAAACATCTCATTTTTGTCATCATAGTGTAATTGAATTGAAACATGTAAGAACATACTATGGTATAACTTTTTCAATTATATTTATGATGGTTGTATTTACTTTGAGCACTATTATACTCGTTGTTGTGATACTATACATGAAGTCCTCCACCCCCGGACGTTTCCGCCATCCTTGGTTTGGGGGTGTGACAGATTGGTATCAGAACATTGTTTATAGTGAACTAAGTATATCGAACCACATAAGATATACAAACCATAAATGCATTAGGACTAAAGTCTCTGATTAAAACATTTTCAAATAACTATACTTTTAGAAATAAATAGTTTCTTGTTAAAAGTATGAGTGCATGCATACATACTAGTACAATATCATATCTAGGACAACACAAAAGTTAAAAATAGAGGAGTTGTGCAATGTGAATATGCCCTGGGATATGCAATCAAGTCTGGGAGGAATATAGCCTGATCAACTATATTCGTCCGAGAAGTGACTAGCATGTGTCGGGGGATAGTCATAGTGGATAACAAGTTTATCAACTTACCAACACCCATACCAGAAAATCGTTAACAACCAAACATAACATTTAAAATACTATAGGAGTATTTTGTGGTGCTATAACTTATGTGAAAACTAAACAGATTCTTGCTAGTAGGTGTACAATCACTAAATGGATATGCTAAAGTTATATATAACTTAGATATGTAACTGGTATGCACCATGTCACCATAAAAGTAACTAAGGAGGATTAAACCTCTATAAGTATTTATATGAATATGATTATTATATGCCTCTTACCTCACCCCTATTCTCGCACGGACATCATGACAAGATCTTACTTACCAGGAGGGCCCTACTTTCCGAACCCGGAGAGTTAGTGGGTGATGAGGGAAAAGAGTCGGAGGTGGAGCCAGAGGCCGACAACTCTCCTTACATAGCCAGGGCTCACGCAAACCGTCTCGACTACAACGAACATGTGCCCCGTTGGACAGCATTGATCGAGGGGTGGGGTCGCCATCAGCAACATCAATTGCCATTTGGGGATGTATTGTCATGAGCAGAGTTCATTTTACTCACAAGGCCTTGTAGATTAGGTCTATGAGTATGCATTGGTGCTACTCCCCTCCATGTGTAGGCCCGACACCGCGAGTTAGTGATGACACTAGTCGAGAGATTTATTTTCGGTCCAAACTTTTTCTTGCAATGATGTGGTGTGGACCTGCATCAGGCTCAAAACCTTTCTCTAAAAACTTAGATCATACAAATGAAAGGGGCATGCATATTATTTCATTGGGAGCAATACTACTAAGAATTCATAAGTTTATTATATATAGACTCTCGTTATGAATTGTTTTCAGAACACCATAAAAACTGGAACACGATACACTCAAAACTAAGATAAAATTATCCCCAACGTATAAACCCTTATTCAATACTCATTATCATCTCGCCTTTTTAAACCTCATGGTTGAAAGGTGCCTTTCCATAGACCTATAGGGTGCGGTCATACCAGCACTAATGCACCGGATCTCATTAGAACTCCTCCGCTAAGCGTGTTTTGAGAAACCTAATCCTAAGATGGGTAAAACTTAACGTTGTACGAAACCTACTTCTACCCACTACCATAACTTCGTCTCAGGAACGTTATTAGAAACATCAAGAATAGTTCAGTAAAGTGTGAAATTTATATATGTGTATATAAATGATAAGGGTATAACTAAAATCATCCCCACTCACGAAATCATTTCTCCACATTTAACAGAGTTATGTCTTCACAAGGAGGTAACCGGCCAACAAGCAAGGCAGCAATCCTGCAGATAGACTCTGCTACTTTTCAAGCTGCGGTCACGGCAGCCGTGACAGCCGTCATGGCGCAACTCAATACTAACAACACCAGCAGAGATGAAGGCGGTGTTGGCATTTCTAACTGCAGTAACAATCAAGAACGCCAACAGGTGTCTGCCCACGAAGACGCCTCAGACCACAAATCTAAGAACAAGAAACAAAAATTTTGGGACAAAAAGAAGCGCAACCTTTCTCAAAAACGCGCTAAAAGGCAACAATCCGTGGTTGCCCCTGTAATTACAACATCAGTCCCGACTCATGCCTCGACACTATCCACAACGTCTGTCACTCAAGCACCAGTCAGACAATATATGGGAACACTTCCAAAGTGTAACAAGTGTGGCTACCATCACAATGGGGTTTACCGGGTGTTGCACTGTAAAAACTACAACAAGAACGGACATACTGCCCGTTTCTGCAGGACCCAGACACAACACATCGCTTCAATCACCAACACCAATGTAAGTCCAGTATGCTACCTATGCAGTGAAACGGGACACTTCAAGAGAGACTGTCCAACTGAGAGGAATGAAGGGGGAGCAGGAGGAGTGTGGCAAACAAGCTAGTAGGAGCAACAAGGAACCTTATTAGGACTTTTGTAATGATTCCAACAACAAAAACGTTTAAGTACCATATGTTTGTAATGAATTTTGTATGTTTGCTAAAATTTCTGTATATCAAAAAGTAGTTAAAATACTCTCTCCTTCAATCAAATCAAAGACACTTATATATGATCTTAGGATCATTACCAGTGAGCTGGGATAGCTTGGTATATACATCAAGGTTAATTATAATCAAAATACTACAGACTTAAAGCGAATAATTCCGTCCTGACTGCTGTTCCATGTCTAGTAGTGGGATTAGGGTAGAGCCACACATTCGACGATTTCATCAATACCAATTTACATACGACTTGCATATACCGCTTGATCATAGAGTGACCTATCGAGGATCATGATATAAAGTATCATTACTAGCTATCAGAACACACTTACTACCAATACTGGCTGTTGTGGTATGAATCATTTGCAGTAAAAATAACATCGATCAAAACGGAACACACTAACAAGATACACATGATACTCTCTCTCTCTAACGAATATCTCTTACGAATACAACTTAACACATGTATTACTAAAAAGATCTGTTGTCGTCATTCGATGTCGATTGGTGTAGTCCTCATTTTCCCAATTAAACGACTACGAAAAGACCCTTCACCTAACCCACTAAATATCGAAAACCTTCGTCTCTTATAAACGCAAATCCGACACGGACCTCCGGGTCATCTCTCGCTGCGAAACCCCAAAACACTCACCAGAGGAGTATTATACCTTCCGCACTTTTTCAAATTATTCCTAGTAAACCCTTCGAGAATCTCACGCGTATAACATGACAAGATCAAGCACTGAAGCTTGGGACGGATACAGTTAGTCTATGATTACGAAGTGTATATGCAAGGATAATATATAATTAAGATTCTACGGACATTGAATGTGTGTTTCCGCCCTATTTCCTGTTCCTTGTCTGGTTGTGGACTTGGGGCGGAGTCACCCATCCAACTGTCTTACCAACCCTAATTACATACGACCTATATGTGCAAGTTAATGATAGATGGACCAGGTACGAGTCCTACCATGAAATTCGGGACAAGGCTACCCAGGAGTGCGAGTGAACGTTCTACCATCCAAATAAGTCTAGTCTCGTGAACCGAATCCATATGCTCCCTACCGACCTAATCAAATGAGAAACACTAAAGCAGACCCTATGCAGCGCTCCGAGGGGAAGTTATTACTTATGACTTAGTATAAATTCGAGAAAGGCTGAAAGCATCTCGAAACCGGCAAAAGAACTACACAGATAAGCGACGCAAACCCTCGGAATTGCGGGTTGGTGACCGAGTTCTACCGAAGGCCTCACTGTTCAAAAGAATGATATGTTTAGGTAAACATGGGAAACTAAATCCAAGGTACAGCGGACCATTCGAAATCCTCACTAGGATTGGCCCGGTAGTATACAAACTCCGACTGCCCCCAAGAACCTAATAACGTACATCCAACCATCCACGCGTCAAATTTAAAGAAATGTATGTTCGACGAGACTCTTGTGATACCTCCTGACGAAATCAAAGACGCATCCTTGTTGTGAAGGTCTGTTGGATCGTAAAACAAGGAGCCGAGTTCACCTGGGAACGCGAAGACCAAATGAAGGAAAAATACCCACATCTATTCCCCAACCCTTGATGTCCCACTCAAAGTGCTAATTTCGGGACGAAATTCCTTCTAACGGGGGGATAATGTGACAACCGTCAAATTCAAGTCAAAGTCAAAGTCAAAATCAACAATGTCAAACCGGTCAAACTTAACCAATATTTGTATACGAAAATATATTTTGTAAAAATGTGTGTTGGCATGCCAAGAATTCAAGTGTTTCAGATATTCTATGTGAATAGCAATGTAAAACTCTAAAAAGGGAGTTAAACGCTTCAAAACACGACTAAGGATCCTCTCTGGGACTTAATACAATCATAAACGAAGTATAACGGGCTTCACGAACCTTACATTACGAGATTATGCGATAATAATGGCTCAGATCAAATCTCTCCCAAATCTCTCCAAGTATGTGAAATCTCTCCAAGTATGTGAAATCTCTCCCAAATCTCTCCAAGTATGTGAAATCTCTCCCAAATCTCTCCAAGTATGTGAAATCTCTCCCAAATCTCTTCAAGTATGTGAAATCTCTCCCAAATCTCTCCGAGTATGTGAAATCTCTCCCAAATCTCTCCAAGTATGTGAAATCTCTCCCAAATCACTTCAAGTATATGAAATCTCTCCTAAATCTCTCCAAGAATGTGAAATCTCTCCAAGTATGTGAAATCTCTCCCAAATCTCTCCAAGTATGTGAAATCTCTCCAAGTAAATGAAATCTCTCCCAAATCTCTCCAAGTATGTGAAATCTCTCCCAAATCTCTCCAAGTATGTGAAATCTCTGCCAAATCTCTTCAAGTATGTGAAATCTCTCCCAAATCTCTCCACGTATGTGAAATCTCTCCCAAATCTCACCAAGTATGTGAAATCTCTCCAATTATGTGAAATCTCTCCCAAATCTCTCCAAGTATGTGAAATCTCTCCAAGAATGTGAAATCTCTCCCAAATCTCACCAAGTATGTGAAATCTCTCCCAAATCCCTCCAAGTATGTGAAATATCTCCCAAATATCTCTCAAGATCTCTCTCAAAATTTTTTTAGGCATCCCGACCCTTAACTTGGCCAAAAACCGCTTGAAACGGAGAGTTATATCGAAAAACAGCTAATTAGGGCCGAAACCCCTCTTAGAAACCGAACCTCTTAGGAACCGAACCTCTTAGGAGCCGAAACCCTTCCTAGGAACCGAACCTCTTAGGAGCCGAAACCCTTCTTAGGAACCGAACTTGTCAGAAGCGAGACTGTCAGAAGCGAAGCACCCTTCTCGGACCGAAGCTCAGCAGACCGAACCGAGACCCTCGGACCTTCGGTCCCTCCCCCTCGCACCTTCGGTCCCTTTTCCTCCTCTCGGTTCCTTCCTTCTCCCCTCTCGGTTCTCACCCTCTTAGAGTCGAACCTCGTAGGTTCGGTCCATATTGGCCGGTTTTCGACCACTTTCGCTTCCTAAGCCTGTTTTTGACGTTTTTGACGGGATTTTTTCACCATATTCATATTTTTTATCATTTTTAACCCCCAGAAGTCATATTTTAATTATTTTTCAAGGATTTTTAATTAAAAATCATTATTTCATAATAAGAAGAGTATTCTACCCCACAAGTGGGTCAAGTGTGCCCACTTGCCTTCCATGTGTCATCCTCTCATTTGTCACATTATCCACATCACACAAACCAATGCACACATCAAGTTGCTCCAGCAACCTTCTATATAAAGAAATTCCTGGAGGATTTCTTGATTTACTTGCTCATTTCAAACATACACACACTTCTCATACCACCTCAACAAAGCTTCTTTCTCTCTACTTCCCACCACCTTGTGCAACTGTTCTTGAGTTGCTACTGCACTTTTTGGTAAGTATTTACTTCTAACTCAAGTGCTATTACATGTTTTCATAACACTCTTTGATCATCTACACACATATTAACACGAAATCGCTCTTAGGATCATCAAAAACTTCGTGTGTTCATCAAGTGATCTAGACTTGAAACTCATCATCTTCAACCTTCCACTCTTCAAGAAATCACTCAAGGTGAGTTCATACCCCTACATTTTTCTAGTTTTCTTCAGTTTTCAGGGGCATGGGAGGGGGGAATACAACTTAAAACACCAAAACATATTCAAAACTTAACATGACAGCTTACTACAGAAACGTTGTGACCTGTTCACAAACTGTTTTACCCAACTTAAACTTAATATTTTTCAAAACTGTTTAATATAAAAGTAGTTCAGGTTTATACCTTTAAAATGACTACTTGCACATCTCCATACGATTTTTATACAATTTATGGTGATTTTTACAAAACTGTCTATCATTTCAGAAATGAATTCGGACCAGTCTGTGAATATGAACGTTTTCACACAAGTTAAAGACTTCTAAAAATCATAGTAAAAATTATGAATAAACTAGACACATTTTATGAAGTCGCAAAGTTTACGGGTTCAGTTTCCGACTTCGTATGATTTTTCTATGATATTTTCTAAACAGTGCAGAAAGAGTAAAAACTAGTTACATAACTTACCATATTAATAACACTTTGTAGTATGTTGAGCAAAGTGCATAACAATAAGTTTCTAAATGTTTGGATGCATTCTTGTTAGTTTACCATCATAAACATAAATTAGTCATTCATGTTAAGGTTTTTCCTCCATTCATTTCGAACACATATAATAAACTACATTAAGTATAGTTTATGAATTTTCGATAAAAGCATACTACATGGAAAATGTTTTATTCTCAAAACAAATGGGTTTTTCATATACTATTTGATAAACTATAATAGTAATAGTTTATGGATACATATCACTAATGTATTTTCATAAAAGGTGATTTCACTTCCACCACGGAAGGGGCTTTATACTCAAACTATATGTAAACTAGTTAAAGTAAGTTGTGAGACATTCTCATTGTACTCTTTTGAGTACTGGTTAAAAATCCTGAATTAGTTATAACCAGAGTTTCTTGTAGTGAGAGCGTGATAATTGTGTAAAGATCTATATTGGGATTGACAACCCACACCCATGCTGCTTGCATAAGTCCGATCGGCCGATCGGGGGTGACAAATGTCATTTCATTTCCGACGTCTGAAGAACGTCGCAGCAGGTCATCCGGTTGTAGTGTGGTTATAACGACTCACATAGGGAGTTAACAATCTTTCCAGTTTACAGGGAAAATTCTATTTTGAAAAGTGGTTTTATTTATTTAAAACTACTTGAACGTTATAAGTATAAAACACTCACATATTCTCGGTCTTGGGATTTAAGACTACATGACTTTTTATAAGGAAAATAAGGGATTTTTCTTGAAGTATACATTTTACCAGGTTTATACTAAATGGCTTTCATGATTACAAAACTTCGTTTCATCTAGAATTGTTAGACTTCAGCTATAATGGCAAAGTGTACATGTTAGAGTTATATATGAATTTATTAGCAATCGACTTAGAATTGGTGGGCCCGCCTCACTTCCTGTAACTTGTTTGGTTGTGGATCTAGTTCAGACCCACTATATTCGACGGTTTATTTAACTAAAATTTTATATAACTTATATACACTGGGTGATTATAGAAGGAATCTACAGATCTTTCTAGGGTAAATTATTACATAACATAGGAGCATTCATGTCACACTTACTTAAGAAAATATTGGATTTTCTGGAATCATACTCCATCGCTTTTAACAAGGAAAACGATTTCTTTCTCAAATAAAACTCTTATGAACTCACCAACTTAATTGTTGACACTCTTTCTAAAACTATTTGTATTCTCAGGAAATCAGTGAAACAGGAAATGAACAAGCTTTTGAGGATGGGATGTTAAATCGTAAAACATTTTTATTTTTGTCATCATAGTGTAATTGAATTGAAACATGTAAAAACATACTATGGTATAACTTTTTCAATTATATTTATGATGGTTGTATTTACTTTGAGCCCTATTATACTCGTTGTTGTGATACTATAGATGAAGTCCTCCACCCCCGGACGTTTCCACCATCCTTGGTTTGGGGGTGTGACAACAATCGCAACAACAACAACAACAACAACAATGCTCGGGCTAGTCACACCGGCTATGGGTGTGGGGAAACCGGCCATTTCTGGTGCAACTTCCCCAAATAAAACAATCAAGGGGCGGGAGCAGCAGGGAGAGTGCTGACAATGGGTCAAGGTGAAGCAGTGCAGGACCCAGCAGTTGTTACTGGTACGTTCCTACTTAACAACTCGTACGCATGCATCTTATTTGATAGTGGGGCGGAGCGAAGTTTCATTAGTAACAAATTCAAACACTTGCTAAATCAACAACCCCAGAAGCTCAGCGAATCCTTCACGATGGAAATGGCTAATGGGAAAACTGAAACAACCAAAGATATCTATATAGGATGCACATTAGCACTAAACATCCACTCTTTCCAAATAGATTTGATGCCTATAAATATTAGGAGTTTTGATGTGATAATTGGCATGGATTTGTTAAGCCCCCATCATGCTGATATTATGTGTCACGAGAAGGTCGTTCGCCTTCATCTTCCCAATCACGATAACCTAATAATCTATGGAGATAAACCCGACACAAACCTTCGCTTTATCTCGTATATCAAGGCACAAAAGTGTCTACATAAGAAGAACTACACATTCCTGGCTCATGTGGTGGATAAAATCAAAGAGGAAGTGAACATACAAAACATTCCAGTGGCATGTGACTTCCCGGATGTGTTTCCAGAATATCTTCTGGGAATACCCCCAGAAAGACAAGTCGAATTCCGAATCGACCTAGTGCCTAGAGCCACTCCGATCGCCAAATCACCCTATAGGTTGGCTCCCGCTGAAATGCAAGAATTATCAAGCCAACTGAGTGAACTCCTGGATAAAGGATTCATAAGTCCAAGCTTCTCTCCATGGGGAGCTCCGATTCTTTTCGTTAAAAAGAAAGACGGATCCTTCAGGATGTGCATTGACTATAGGGAACTGAATAAGCTCACCATCAAAAACTGGTATCCACTTCCCCGAATCGATGATCTATTTGACCAGCTTCAAGGGGCTAGTTACTTTTCAAAGATAGATCTGAGATGCGGTTATCATCAACTCAAAGTCCGAGATGAGGACATTCCTAAGACTGCTTTCTGAACTCGCTACGGTCATTACGAATTCGTCGTGATGCCATTCGGTCTAACAAATGCCCCCGCTACATTTATGGACCTCAAGAATCGAGTCTGCTGCCCATTTCTTGACAATTTCGTGATCATTTTGCATCAATGATATTCTCGTATACTCTCGAAGCAAGGAAGTGTTGGATTAGTGTCTAAGCCCGTAACTATATTTGGTGTGTACTTGACCTGGTTATGCATGGTGCTTTTGGGTTGCCTTCACCAAAGCAACTAGACAAGGTAATTTAAGGAAAGAGAGAGGATATTATGGTTTGTTAATATATTAAAGGAGAAATCATATTTATTTAATTAGTATTGGTCATAAATTAATTAGGAATTAATTTAGTGACTAAAAGAGATTAATTAAATAAAGGGGCTTAAACTGTCAAATGTGTGATAGTTGAGTTTTGGGCTGGGAAACCTAATGGACTAAGGGGGAACGAAATTATGATGAAGGATCATCATATTTTCGTCCAAGGCCCTATTCCAGAAGGTTCCTTGGGCTGCTTGGTGACTAAGCTGTCCATTAGGGTTTAGACTGAAACCCTAGCAGCCTACAGTATAAATAGAGACCATTGCTTGTAATTTTCGGCCACTTGCTTCCAAAAGAAACCCTAGGGCCGATTTTAGCATTCTCTCTCCTCTCTCATAATTGCCTTCTTGCTTGTGGTGTTTGTAAGCCGTTAGAGGAGTTGCACTTGTGACTCTAAGCTCAAGAAGAAGAAGATTCAAGAGTTTTTCCAAGAGGTAAACTTTCAGATCTGGTAGTATTTAATATGTTTAAAATATCTATGCTAGATTAGGGTTTGTAAGTCTTGGATTCAATTGCATGTTCAATAGAGAAACCTAGATCCAAGCATTAGGGTTTGCATGAGCACATAGGAAAGTTCTTATGTATGAAACCCATCAGTGGTATCAGAGCCTTCATTTGTTTCTGTTGTATGTGATGTAATTGTCGAGTTTTTGCTGAAAATCGTTTTTCTGGCCTCTGCCCGACCCAAGTCGGCGAGTTAGTATCTGGACTCGGCGAGTTTGCCCAACTCGGCGAGTTCAGGTTGCTACTCGGCGAGTTTGGGAGTCAGACAAAGGATATCTCGGGATTTCTTGCTGTTTTGCTTAAGGATAAATGCCAAAATCGTTTCTTAATGATAAAATCCGAATTTTATTGTATTTAAATGATTATCCTTACCAAAACAAAATATGATATCAAATCTTTTAAATAATTGTTTCTTTATATGATAAATATTGATTGTTTAAATTATTTGGTAATTATCTTGTGAATAAAATTGAATTAGGTCAAATATAGATAACCATAAAATTAATTGTTTAATCTGTATTATTTTTTATTTGATCCCTTGTGTTTTGAAAAGTTCAAAACTTGCCCTCAAGTTTTGAAATTTAATTTTTTGATTAAAAGGTTAATTTTGAAATTTTTAAATTTCAACCTTAGAATTTTACAAGTTTAAAATTCAATCTTATACTTTATATATTACAAGATTAATATATATATATATATATATATATATATATATATATATATATATATATATATATATATATATATATATATATATATATATATATATATATATATATATATATATATATATATATATATATATATATATATATATATATGTAGAAGAATAAGCTAGTCTTATCGCTAGTAGGCCTCATTCACGAAGTCAGTCTATAAGGGGGGTATAAGGTTGCTCCCTATAAAATGGCGCTTAATGGGTATACACTCACACCTATCGCTTCCTTGATTGGTGGAGGGTCGTTAGCCGAACGGATAGGATAGGGCATTTAATTCCTCATTATAAGTATAATGAATATTGCAAAGTAACTACAATGTTTTCCAAATTCCCAATCTTAGTTACTTTAGGGTAAAATGTGAAAATTGATGCTATTCCATGGAATTATACTTTGTACCCTTGTCAAACGTTAGTGAAGCGTGTGTGGCTTACCGGCACACTAATTTGGGATTGACATTGGTGGCAAAGGGTGGCTCGATGTTTATCATAGATCAATGGAGCGTGCGTGGCTAACCGTCACATTGATTAGGTAATAGACACATTGAGTGCACCATGTTGATTCACATGGTTATTCACAACTTGTTTGCGATCCTCGGCGTCCCAGTCGCAAATTTGAAGTGCATATCGAGATTTAAACATGCCATTGAAATGTTCAATGAATCTCAAAAGAAATCTAGGAATTTTCAAATACATTTAAAACTTACTCTCTTTTCGTTTTTCATGGTGAAAATTAGTGAATCGTCATTCACTTACCTTCAAATTATTTACTTTTAGATTATGGCATCCCTTTTCTAAGTTGTAAATAATGTTGTTGGATCCTAGCCCTAATTTCTCATTTGGGTGTTTAATTGGCGATTCATTTCTAATCAAACTTTGTTCCTTTCTATTTCAGATGTCTAACGCAAACGCAAACAACAACGCTTCTGGGTCATTCTCGCTAATGAACCTATGTCAAAAGGTGACATTTGATGGGTCGAATTTCAACGAGTGGATGAGATACATTCGCATGATAACTCGCTACAAGGACAAAGAATATGTCCTCAATAAGAAACTAGAAAAGATCAACCCAGAAGTTGCTACTCCTGAAGAGATGGCTGCCTTTGAGGCCCACGAGTGTGATGCTACGAAAGTTCATTGCATCATGCTGGCCACCATGAACCTCGAACTCCAAAAGTCCTATGAGGACATGTATCCATATGAGATGCATCAAGATTTGCTGGACAGGTACCACCAAAGTGCGAGGCAAGAGCGCTATGAGATCATTACTAATATGATCACCGCTAAGATGGGGAGTGGAGAATCCCTAACCGCTCACATGCAGAAGATGCAGAGGTATGTTGATCGTCTTCTCAAACTTAATGTTAAGTTTGATGAGGATTTGGCTATCGACATTATCCTCCACTCCTTGCCTTCCTGCTACAACCAGTTCAGAATGACCTACCACATGAACAAGGAAGAGGTCACCCTGAGTAAACTTCAAGGGCTACTTAGGACTGCTGAGAGCAACCTCAAGGACAAATCTATTGCATCATCCTCTACTGTGGCTGCTCCTGTGTTGGCAATTGGCCAAGGAAAGGGTAAAAACAGGAAGGCTCTTTCTAAGAGCCACCAAAAGAGTAAGACCCAAGATGGTTCCTCTTCTAGTGGGACCAAAGCAGGTTCTGTTAAGCCCTCTTCTGACCCCAAGGAAGCAGAGTGCTTTTATTGCCACCAACAGGGCCACTGGAAACGAAGCCGCCCCAAATATCTGTAGGATATTAAGGATGGGAAGATAAAGCCCACCTTTGCAGGTATGTATTCAATTAAATCTAATAACTCATCACTTGCTACTTCATGGGTTCTTGATACTGGATGTGGTTTCCACATTTGTTCTGATTTGCAGGGGCTAAGAGAAAGTACGGAAGTGGAGCATGGGAGAATAAACTTGATCATGGGAAACAAGAGGTCGTCACCAGTCACCAACATCGGAATTTATTCCTTAGTGTTGAGTAATGGGTTTGGCCTAGATTTAAATAATTGTTGTTATTCGCCAGATATGGCAAGGAACATCATTTCTTTTCATGGATTATATAGACAAGGTTTCAGATATTCATTTGATAATAGCAATGGTTCTATTAATGTTTATTTGAATGGTGTTTTTTATTTCAATGCATTACCTTGTAATGGGATTTATGAATCTGTGTTGATTGTAGATAATTTTTGAAATGATGTCTTGAATATTGATCCGTCCAATAGTTCGGACAAAGCATGCTTGTGGCATTGTCGCCTTGGCCATGTTAACAAGAAACGCATAGCCCAACTCCAAAAGGATGGAGTCTTGGAGTCATTCGACCTTATGGACGATGACGTGTGTGAATCTTGTTTACTTGGGAAGATGACCAAGTCACCCTTTACTGGCACATGTGAAAGGGGTTAGGGTGTATTGGATCTCATACATACTGATTATATGTGGACCCTTTAGATCCACCACAACGGACGCTTGTCGCTTCTACGTGACTTTTACAGATAATTATAAGAGATATGGATATATCTACTTAATCAAGTAAAAGTCAGAAACCTTTGAAAAGTTCAAAGAGTTTAAAAATGAAGTAGAGAATCAGTTGGGCAGGAAAATCAAGATGCTTCGATCTGATCGAGGGGGAGAGTACCTAAGTCTTGAGTTTCACGACTATCTAAAAGAATGCGGAATAGTTTCAGAATTGATACCTCCTAGAACGCCACAGTTAAATGTTGTGGCTGAGAGACGTAATCAAACCTTGTTGGACATGGTTCGTTCTATGATGAGTCGTGCTTCGTTATCAATCTCATTCTGGGGGTATGCCTTAGAGACTGCCGCCCATATCCTTAACTTAGTTCCCACCAAGAAGGTTGCCAAAACACCTCACGAGATGTGGACAGGGAAAGCTCCCTCGTTAGCACATATCAAGGTTTGGGGTTGTGAAGCTTTCGTAAGACAAGAGACTCACGACAAGCTAGAACCTCGTAGTGAGAAGTGTTATTTCATCAGCTATCCATAGAAGTCTTTTTGGCTATCTCTTCTATAGACCAAGTGACAATATTGTCTTTGTTGCTAGGAGAAGGGTTTTCAGAGAAAGAGAACTCATAAGTCAAGGAGACAGTGGGAGTCAGATTCACCTTCAAGAGCTTCAAGAGTCAGGAGATGAAGGAACCTCTGACACTGGCGTTCAACCTGAGGTGGAAGCTCCTGTTGAACAAATTGACCAGTCCTTACCTCTTAGACGTTCGAGTAGAGTTAGTGTTCCACCCCAGTTGTATGGTTTTCATATTACTGCTGAAGGGGATATGTTCATTAGTGATAGTACACTAATGAATCTGGACGAACCTAATAGCTACAAGGAAGCCATGGCAGGCCCGGAGTCTGCTAAATGGAAAGAGGCAATGGGCAGCGAGATTCAGTACATGTATGACAACCAAGTTTGGAATTTGATTGATAATGTGTCGGGTCGTAAGACAGTCGGGTGCAAGTGGATCTTCAAGAAGAAGACGGACATGGATGGGAAAGTGCACACTTATAATGCGCGATTGGTCGCGAAGGGCTTTACTCAAACTCCTGGAGTTGACTATGATGAGACCTTCTCGCCAGTTTCTAAGATAAAGTCTATTAGGGTAATGCTTGCAATAGCTGCGTTTCATGACTATGAAGTATGGTAGATGGACGTTAAAACCGCTTTCCTTAATGAGAAGTTGGCTGAGGATATTTACATGAATCAGCCAGAGGGTTTTGTCGATGCAAAGCATCCCAATAGAGTGTAAAAGCTTGAGAAATCCATTTATGTATTAAAGCAAGCGTCTCGCAGATGGAATCTTCGTTTTGACGAGAAGGTCAAAGAGTTTGGTTTTCTGCGAAGCGAAGATGAGTCATGTGTATATGTCAAGGCCAGTGGGAGTATAGTAAGCTTCCTTGTATTGTATGTCGATGACATACTACTCATAGAAAACGACATCCCAACCTTGCAGGAGGTCAACTCCTGGCTTGGGAAGTGTTTCGCTATGAAGGACCTCGGAGAGGCTGCATATATTCTGGGAATAAGGATAGTGAGAAACAGAAGTAAGAGACTGATAGGACTCAGTCAGGATACATACTTGGAGAAGCTACTAAAGCGTTTTAGTATGGAAAACTCCAAGAAAGGGGAGTTTCCAATTCAATGCAATACCAAACTAAGTAAGACTCAGAGCCCGAGTACAGAGGCAAAGATAGCTGATATGAGCCAAGTACCTTACGCTTCCGCAGTTGGCTCGATTATGTACGCTATTACCTGTACTCGCCCTGATGTGGCCTTCGCTTTGAGCATGGTCAGCAGATGTCAAGGGAACCCTGGTAGAGCACATTGGATTGCTGTCAAGAATATTCTTAAGTACCTACGAAGGACTAAGGAATGGTTTCTAGTCCTTGGTGGGAGTGATGACTTAAGGGTGCGAAGGTACAATGACGCTAGTTTTCAGACGGATCGGGATAATTACCGATCGCAGTCGGGTTGGGTCTTTACCCTGAACGGAGGAGCAGTGACTTGGAAAAGTTCCAAGCAAGAGACTGTAGCTGATTCAACATGCGAATCAGAGTACATTGCAGCAAGCGAGGCGTCAAAGGAGGCTATATGGTTGAAGAACTTCATAGGAGACCTTGGAGTTGTGCCATCCATAAAGGAGCCCATGGAAATTTTCTGTGATAATGAAGGAGTGGTTGCCTTAACCAAGGAACCAAGGGATCATGGCAGATCTCGACATATCGATAGGAAATACCATTTTTTTAGACATCGGGTAGAAGAGGGACTCCTCATAGTGAAGAGGGTATCGTCAAAAGACAACCCAGCAGATCCCCTTACGAAGGGACTGAGTAGGGTCAAGCATTTGCAGCACGCTAGGAGAGTTGGGCTAAAGGACGATAATAGTTTAGATTAGATAGGTAGGAAACTTGTAATGGATAATTTTGTATTAAACATTTGATGATTAAATAAACTTGTGTTATTTATAAGAAAAGTTACTACATTGTGTTGATGATTTATCTATTGTTTCTATTTTGCATGTTTTGACTTCCTGAATAATAATATTCGAACGGTCCACAATCGCTCATATGTTGGAAGTCGATATGAAAGAAGATTGTCATGAATTTGTTTGTAGATTGTCTAAAAGGTTTTATACATAGCAACAGTTTGCTACAAAGTTTATGAGTGCTTATGAAATATGATTTGAGCATTGGAATAAACCCGCACTTGCAAGTATCAGTTCGTGAAAGTTATCACGAGTAATCGCAAGATGATAATATCTTATAATCTTTAAACCTAGAGATATGGTTATTGTTTGGTAGTTGATTATGCAGTGATAATAGGAAACCGCATCAGTAACTTGATGTTATAAAACATATTATTGTGTGTAACTTAGCTAGTGGATAATAAAAGCATATAAGTCGAAGTTTATATGTTCCTTTAATTCTAAGAGGATAAAAGCGATATCTTGGCCACTCGATGATTTGGTTTGACTTATATGTCGGGCCCGGTCAGGATGAAGTTGATGTGTTCAACTACATTCTATGTCGAACAAATCAGAGATCGAGAAACAAAATGCAGGACAATAAGTATTGTCGGCATGATATCTAGAATAGAGGATTATACGATCCCTTATCTGAAGGACATGATTTTGATCAGAGTTGACAGAAGCGTATAAGAGCCACGATTGCTAACCGGATCGTAAAGTCACATGTGAGATATAGTTACTAGACTTATCCAAGTGGGAGACTGTTGGATTAGTGTCTAAGCCCGTAACTATATTTGGTGTGTACTTGACCCGGTTATGCATGGTCCTTTTGGGTTGCCTTCACCAAAGCAACTAGACAAGGTAATTTAAGGAAAGAGAGAGGATATTATGGTTTGTTAATATATTATAAGAATAATATATTAAAGGAGAAATCATATTTATTTAATTAGTATTGGTCATAAATTAATTAGGAATTAATTTGGTGACAAATATATTCCGATTTCTTATTATTATGTAGCATACTATAAAAGAACACTCATGTATTAAAATTCTACTATTAATGCAATGGATGATGTTGTTGCTTGTTTACTACTTTACACTATTGTGATATTGTACATGACATCCTCCACCCCAGAACGTTTCTGCCGTTCTTGGTTTTGGGGTGTGACAGATTGGTATCAAAGCACTGTTTATAGTGAATCAAGTATATCAACCCATAAAAGATATACGAACTATAAACACATTGGGATTAAAACACTCTGACCAAGAATATATACTTTTAAATAATAAAATATTTAACTAAGTATACATACCTGCATTCATACTAAAATCAGTGTCACTAGGATAGAACAAAAGTATTACGATTGTTGGGCAGCACAAGTAGACTTAGATACATATAGTCAAATCTGGGAAGATATAGCCAGATCAACTATATTATTCGAGGATTGACTAGCATGTGCCTAAGTGTGTTTGTGAGGTTGCAACAAGTCTAAAAACTTACCAACACTACCACAATGAAAACCTTAGAACAAAACATAAACCTAAAATACTATAGGGGTATTTTGTGTTACTATAAATTACTTATGTGCTTATTTCTTACATCCCTTTTCTCGCATAGATATCATGGCTGGATTCCATCTTCCCGGAGACCCGTACTATCCCAACGAAGGCAATGCTGGATGGCTTTGAGAAGAGCCAGAAGATGATCACCCAATCTCATTGGATGATCACCAAGTTGAAGGCTTTTCCGATGGTTCTGATTCAGAACCAGAAGTCAACAACCTACCCCCAGCTGCTCAAGACCCAAACCCGAACCCTCGCCCAACATTTCAAGGACCCACCCCTCTGTGGGTCACAAACTTGAATAGATGGAGTCAGGGGCAGGGTCAACCCATTCCCTACAATGGAGACAGAAGCTTCTACAACCTCACCGAGGGAGGTTCAGCTGACAGGGTCCTACCCATCATGGTTCGTAGGATTTCTCGAAACGCCGAGCAAGGTCGAGCAACTATCGACCGAGTCGTGGAGATCGACGCCAACTCTGGCGTTAACACAGTCCGCATTCGCCAGCTAGAGTCTGCATATGAAAGGACTCAGGTCCGCAATGCAGCTCTGCAGAGAGAACTTGCTGAAACCCAAGCTGAAGTCAGAGAACTTCGACCTCAGCAAGCAAGATCTGAAAGGCGTATGAGGGACATAGAACGTCTTCTGTCGGAGTCAATGACTCACTCTAGTAGTTCTCGTCGCCGATAGAGCCCTATCGACTTCTCTTTTGGATATAACCTAGTTCATGTAAAAACTCTAGTCTAACCCCTATCTTTGAAAATCTTAAGACCTGTTACGTCTTGATTAGGTCGTAGTACTGTCAAAATTTTCCCATCTTGGTTGTTGTAAGGCCTGCTCCAAGGTCAATTTTTCCCAAACTTATTACATCATAAATATCAGCGATATTGACAGTCGGTTAATTTCTGTCAACCTTTGTTCAAATACTTTGATCCTACTATCGTTAGAATTCTATCTGAAACGCACTCCAGTCAAGTTATTGAGCTATGATAAATTAGCTTAGAAATCACTTCCAATTCTTATTGAAGGTTGGACAACAATCGTCTTATAACCATTCTATGAACTTATTTCTACTCTTTACTAGGACGGCATCATAGGGATGTAGGTCAAACCCTAGAGAACTTAGTCCTGCTCTTTACATGAATGGTCGAAATACGTCTGGGTCCAACCATAATCACTCACGAACTCATTTTCTTTGTATAACAAAATCATGTCGTCACCCAGAAACAACCAGCCGAACAACGAAACCCTTATCCTTCATATCGATGCCGCTACATTCCAAGCCGCGGTAACAGCTGTTGTGGCAGCTGTCCTTGCAAACCTCAGCGCTAACAACACAGGCAAGGCTGAAAAAGGTGTTGACAGTTCAAATTGTTGTAACCACCCCGGAAATCAACAAATGATAACTGTTGCGAACACCCAAAGCCACAACTCAGAGTTTAAGAAACGAAAGCGTCAAGCTCAAAAGGAACGCAAGCGATTTCAAAGGCTTGCCATGCAACAGCAACGAGTGGCGACCCCTGCCACCTCAGCACCGGTCAAGCGATATGAGGGGACACTCCCGAAGTGTAACAAGTGTACCTATCATCATAATGGAGCATGTCGGGTATTGAAATGCATCAATTGCAACAAAACGGGACACACTGCTCGTTTCTGTAGAACCACCTCTACCACCGGGGCCAGCCAAGTTTGCTATAGTTGTGGTGAGGCAGGACACTATTACAGGGATTGTCCAAAAGGGAAGATCAATGAAAGCAACCGTGTCCACATAGCTCCGATCTGACACTTCACTTCCACCACTAATGCTAGTACAAGCCAGATATGTCATTTATGTGGTGAAATTGGGCATCTCCACAAGGATTCTCCAATAACGAAGAACTCTGGCGCGGACGGGAAGATACTAAGAATCACAGCCGCATGACAGACTACTCCGGACCCACGTTAAAGTACTAGGGTGTTCCGTTATAATAGACTTATAAACTATTAAACACTAGTGCAACTCGAGTCTTGTCTTTTGCGAGATCCCGCCAGTTAAGGGATTCTCATGCTGTGTATACTTGCTTTTGTAGTATACCTTATTCGCAGCAGTGATCTTGTAGTAAACTTAAGTACTAAAACTCTGTTAACAGTTGCACTGTTGTGTTTAGTGTGTAATACCTTTTTGAACTAAGTCTAATGCCTCTTTTTCCGAGTAGTCCGACATTTTCATATAACTTGAGTAAATTCTACCCTCACAATACCAGTCTCACGCGTAAATTCTTTTCTCTGAAATCGCCTTTCTAACGAAACCGTCGTTTCAGAACTCCGAGGTACTCATGCAGAGAGTACCTTATGTTTCGTATCCTTCCCAAAGACACCTCAGAAAACCTTCCTGGAGTACCACTCGTACAGTACGTAAAGTTCAACCCAAAGACCCATACGATTGATCTATCGTTGGAGAAGGTATACGCAAGGGTGGTATATAATCAAGGTTCTACAGGCATAGAATTAATGATTCCACTTTAACTTCTTTTCCTTGTTTGGATGTGAGCTTGAAGAAGAATCATTTATTCGACTGCCTTTTCAGTCTTAATTATATACGACTCGTATACACGAAGCTGTTATTTATGAACCAAATATGACTTCTGATATGAACTTTAGCACGGAGACTGCCCAAGATTACGAGTGACCGTACTGCCAAGCAGATAAACTTAGAACCCAATCCAATGCCTTCCCGTCGAGACAATAGACTAAGATAGAACAGAAAACTCCCAGAATTACCTCCGCAACGTCAAATCGAACTTAGGATCGACTTAGTTCCAGGGACTATCCCAGTAGCCAAACCGCCCTATCGTCTAAACACCTGCATTGATGCAAGAACTGTCCGATCAACTAAACGAACTGCTAAGCAAGAGCTTTATAAGACCAAGTTTCTCACCCTGGAGAACTTCGGTCTCGTTCATCAAAAGAAAGACTGATTACTTCATATATGCATCACTTTCAGGGAGTTCAACAAGCTAACCATCAGAAAAATCAGTACCCTTTTGTCTATAATAGACGAATCATTCGATCGACTGAAGAAGAGCGATCTTCTTTTCAAAAGTCGATCCAAGATCCGGGTATAAACGACTACGAGTACTAGGGGAGGATGTTCCGAAGACAGCCTTCCGAACTCGTTATGGGCGCTACAAATTTGTAGTGATGCCGTTCAGATTAACAAACGCACCGCAATATTCATAGATTTAATGGATAAGGTGTGTCGTCCTTACTAGGATCAGTTCGTCATCGTCTCCATCGATGACATACTTACCTACTCTCGTAGTAAGGAGGAACCTAGTCAACATCGTCAACAGCCTTGGAAACATTTCTATCAGAGGAGCTCTACGCTAAGTTCTCTAAATGCGAGTTTGGATTCGAAGGGTCAAGTTCCTGTATCACATCGATAGTGAGGAGAGAATTCAAGTAAAAACTTCCAAATCCAGGGCTCAGTTGCATTTTGATGTAACGAGATAATGTCATTACCTAAGCCTCCCATCAGTTAGAAACCCTCAAGGCTAGCTATGAAATACACGATCTAGAGTTAGAGGGCATCATTAGAGCAGACCGTTCAGATTAGTGGACGATTGAGAGCCTCTAGCGACCGCTAGAAAATTTACGCAAGGCCTTTCGAGATTCTCGCTAGAATCGGCCCTGTAGCTTACAAAATCAATCTACCTCTCGAGCTCAGTAACGTACATCCTACCTTCCACGTCTCGAACTTGAAAAAGTGCCTATCCGACACGACTCTTGTAATCCCACTCCACGAAATCGAGATCAACGAGAGCCTCAACTTCGTGAAAGAACTGGTAGAAGTCATGGACTGAGAAGTCAAACGAACGAAACAAAGTCGTGTTCCGATAGCGAAGGTTCACTGGAACGCCAAGCGAGGACCGGAATTCACTTGGGAGTGCGAGGATCAGTTTAAGCTGGAATATCCTCATCTTCTTACTTCGTCTTTTTTTGTAATAACTTAGTCGCTTGAACTCTAATTTCTGGACGAAATTCCCTCTAACGGGGGATGATGTGACAACCCGAAATTTCCATTCGTACAAACCCTACTGTCAAGCACTTCGAATAAAGGTCAAATACATTTCTGCTAAATTTTAGCCGGTTTAAAGTTCGTTTGAGTAGTTTAAAGCTAAGTGCTTCAGGAGATAACTGGAGAGAGGATACCATAGGGTTTATTGAGCATCAAGAAAGTCCCAAAACTCCAAGAGTTTGGAGTTTACGGCCCAAACATGTTGTTTACGGCCGTAAACCCCAAGGAGTATAAATATGACACTTACTCATTTTTATCACTTTTTCCACCTTCAAGCTCAAGAACACTCCCTTTTCTCTCTCAAGTAGCATCCGACTTTTCTTCAAGATCTTCCAAAATGTAAGTGTTTCTTCCCTAAATTCGTTGATATAACACTTAATCTAGTGTTTATACACGATTTCATCCATGAAATCTTGTCTTTTTCATAGATCTTCAAGTGTTCTTCAAAACACCAAGAACACCAAGAACACACACTAGTGTTCTTGGACTCTAAACACTCTTCCAAGCTTCATATAGGTAAGTATACTCCTCCTATCTAGTTGTTTGCATAGTATACTTGTTAAATCATGGAAGAACACCAAGAAAACCTCAAGAGCACATGGGTTTACGGTCAAGGGATATCCTTGAACCGTAAACACCATCAAGTGGTGTTTTTATGCCACTAACACCTTCTAGAGCTTGGGTCTTGGACTCGAACCTTGCATGCATGAGCTAGAAACCCCAAATCAGGAAATGGTTGGAGTAACCATGAGTTTACGGCCGTAAACTCATGGGTTTACCACCGTAAACTCAAGGGTTTACGACCGTAAACTTCCAAGGGTGGTCTAACGACCGTAAACTCCAAAGATGAGCCATTTCGAGCCCTTGTCCCTTCCTAAGCCTTTGATACAAACCTAGAACACTTCCTTGAAGGGTATAAGGCCTTAAAACTCACCAATGTACCAATTACCATGAGTTTACGGCCGTAAACTCATGGGGGAATTGACCAAAAACCGTAAACTCATGTATTGATGCCAAATGAGAAGTAAACTCCAATGTGAGGCCATACTCGCATTAGATGCAACCCTTTAGCACCCTAGCACTTGAAACAAAGTGTTTCCATGTATTAGAGTGTCTTAACTTGATAAATTAGTTATTAAATAACTAATTAGATACATTTATGTATCACTACATGTTACATAGGATTCGTGTGTGTGTTCAAATCCTCACTTGACACCTAGCATCCTACCCGACATTTCCATCCAAACCACTCACTGCAGGTGAGTTCATACCCCTTAATTAACCTTTTAAATGTTTTTAAACGCTTTTATGGGGGGGGAATACAAGTTGAATCATGATAGTTATCATATCAATCACATGTGATTAATAACTATCATGATATGGAATTACTACACTTTTAGCTGTTTTACCAAGTATACTACTTCAAAATGATTTCTCGAATGTTATTACACGTTAAACTCTTTATCAAACTTGATTTCCAAAACTACACTTTTCCTTTCAAACCCTGTTATGTCCGTGTTTCAAACAATGGTTTTTCATGTACTTCAAACTGTGTTCCAAATACAGGATTTCTTATACTTTAAATTGTTTGCTTCTAAATCATTTTATAAATTGACATCAAGCCACTAATTTTTATTCTTAAACTTTTCAAATGTTTTACAAAACTTCTTCTAAACTTTTATATTACCAATTGCATGCCTCTATATGTATAGTTATATAAGTAATGTTTAAAGAACTTAGGACTGCTAACCCGCCTTATCTCCTGTTCCTTGTTTGGTTGTGGACTTAGGGTAACCCGTTAATTGTCCGAAGGTCGTCTAAATATTAGCTATATATTATGTATACATATATAGACATAAAAGTTCTATCAGTCAGTTCAGTACCTTTGGGTAGCAAAGGCATCCTTCCACTTGTTCATATACATATTACTGGTAACTATTATGGGTATAGTTAGGAGATACTATTTACTATTCCTAGTACAAAGAATCACACAAGAGTCAGTTCATTCATGAGTCTATACAAATAATCTAATAACTATAAAAAGAATGTGACATACTATTTCTCGATACGACACTTCATACTGGTATCACCGTGTAACCAGATTCTCCTGGAGGGAGAGCGGGCATTATGTGTATAGATCTATACGGGACAGACACTCCCACATCCCGGCTGCTAGCTACAGTCCGTGCCGATAAGGCCCAGGGGTGACAAAATGTCACATTATCATATATGACCTGGAGGGTCATCAATTATTCAGCGTCGATCAATATGGTTACATACGAGTTCACATTCAAACCTTTATTTATCCAATTAAGAATTAAAGGCCATTTTAGACTTTTCGAGGCGTATTGTTCATTCGATACCACCTGGAGTCTACACTTCATTCATTTAGGCTTTTCGAGGCGTATTGTTCATTCGATACCACCTAAAGTCTATGTTTTATTCACTTTACAGCCAGCAGTGTCACTGCTGAGGAAAAATATTATTTTCCATATCACAGTTATTTTGTGATTTTATCACATACACGTTTATGTATATCTAGATAATAATAGTTATACTAGGGTAAAAACTTTCACTTTTACAAAGGTGCAAATCTTCAAAACAGTCGGGTCTTGGTAGAAGACTACTTTTTATACTAGTAGGAAATATGGGATTTTCTAGGGTTTTTCATACTAATACCACGTTTTCACAAAGTAATTACAAATCGTTTCTTTACAGTTTTACTAAGCAATGACACTAAAATACTTATGTGCTCACCAGCTTTAAAGCTGATACTCGCTTTCAAAATAACTTGTATTCTCACGTCACCAGTAGACAGGTACGATGACCAGGTTTTGAGAAGACGGAGCGGTCAAGACTTGTCTCTTATTCCAATTTCTTATTATTATGTAGCATACTTTGAAAGAACACTCATGTATTAAAATTCTACTATTAATGCAATGGATGATGTTGTTGCTTGTTTACTACTTTACATTGTTGTGATACTATACATGACGTCCTCCACCCCAGAACGTTTCCGCCGTTCTTGATTTTGGGGTGTGACAGAGATCATTACAAGAAACAATTTACAAACATGTTAGAACACAACAGTTTTCATAACAGAACGGAAACAGACTTACAATTTATAACGAATCTAGTTATGGGAGAAACGAAAACTATTTTCACAAGGTTAAGTTATAAACAAAAAGGATTCTTAGTTATTACACTTTAATGCGAACAAAACAATTTGTGAGTCATTCTTGTGTACTTATCTAAGTATGGGCAAAAGTCTTGAGCTTATATCCAAATTCTCTCGTTGGGAGAGCAATGACAATTGTGTATAGATCTATATTAGGACTGACAATCCCACATCCCGACTGTTAGTTATAGTTAGGTCGGCAAACCTGGGATGACAAATCTTGTTACCGGTTTTGACGCCTGAAAAACGTCGTTCTCCAGCAGACAGGGTTAGTATGGTTATAAGAACTCACATGGAGAAAATCCCCGACCTATCTACGAGTAATATATATAACTTCATTTGATTAGTAATCTTACAGTAGGTTTACAAAACAAACTCACTTCAGTGGTGGTATTTTAACAATACTACTGCAACTTATTATTTTCCATTATCCGCACTTAGAAAGCTTCATACAGGAACAAGCATACTATTTTTCTAGTAAAAATAGTCTACTTTTATGGAAAATACACATTATACAATTTCAGAGAACAAACATACATTTACACTGTTACTGAGAACAAAAGATAAAAACATTTGGGTCTTAGGGTTAGAGACTACTTTTCATTTATAATAGAAAATATGGGATTTTTTTGGAGAACATAAACTAACACTTACATAGATCAAATACAAACATTTGACACTAAATACTTATGAACTCACCAACTTAAATGTTGATCCTCTCTTTAAAAATAACTTCTATTCTTAGGGAACCAGCAGACAGGTACATTGGATCAGATTTTGAGAAGACGGAGCATGTTCAAGACTCGTCTTTTTATTTTGCTACACTTTTGGTGTCATACAACTATATGATGAACACACATGTATTAACTATATTATTAATGCAATGGATGATGTTGCTTGATTTACTATTTTACATTTGTTGTGATTCTAAGCATGACGTCCTCCGCCCCCGAATGTTTCCGCCGTTCTGGTTTGGGGTATGACAGATTGGTATCAGAGCGTTGTTTTTAGTGAACTAAGTATATCAACCCATAAAAGATATACAATTATAAATACAAAGGGACTAAAAATACTCTGACAAAGAGATTATACTTTTTAAATAATAAAATATTTTACTAAAGTATACATACATGCATTCATACTAGAACTACAATCACAAGAAGAACAAAACAGAAGTATTTAATGTTGGGCACTACGGTCGAACCTGGACAGTTATGTAATCATATATGATATAAATATAGCCTGATCAACTATATTTATTTGAGATACTACCAACATGTGTTTGGGAGTGATAGTGGTGTTGCAACAGGCTTAAAACTTACCAACTCCACATCCAAAGGAATACTAGAACCAAACATAAAGTTTAAAAATACTATAGGAGTATTTTATGATACTATACAATAACAACAAGTCCAGAAACCTACAAATTTCGTATACCAAGAAGTTCTAGAATCAAGCATGCAATTAAAATACTATAGGAATACCTTAGGTACTAAAAATAACTTATGTGAAAACTAAAAGACCTTTACTGGTAAGGCTATAATTACCAAGCGTATACATTAAGGCTATATATAATTGAGATTTTATAGACTTAGAATTCCTGATTTTCAGTGTACTTCATGTTCGTTGTTTGGTTGTGGTCTTAGAGTAGGATCACTTACTCAAAGGTCTATTTGATCTTGGTTATATATAATCGTTATACACTACTTGATCATAGAAGGACCCAGTTAAGATAATCATAAAAAGCTCAAGAGATATACTTTTATTAATTCCATAGATACTATAGACAATCCTATTATCGCACAACCGACACACCTAGACATCGCAAACAACCAATAGAGGAGTCGAGATAGAACTAAAAGTGGGTTCACGAGGAGTATTCCGAGAAAGGATCAAACCAACAGAAAGGCACTAGAGGGATCATTAACAAACCTTATCCTATCAGAAACAAACTAGAGAGCACCTTATATATCATACTAACAAAACCTAGTGAGTCAGTGATTACACTACTCACACTACGTCTTAAAATTACTGTACATTTCGTCACAACTAGCAAGAGTAAAATCAACAGAGATACTCCCTTCCAAAACCCATGAAACCCGATCAACTTGAGATTTCAATATCTACACTTTATGTGGCTAAACTTAAAATATATATCTATTCTTACTCTCAACCAAAAATACATCATAAGGAAGTAAGTCAAAACATTGAGAATGGTACAACAAAGCGATAAATATATATGTATATATAAATAGATAGAGTACAACTAGCAACGATCATAGTAATTAACGAACTTGTTTCACATTATGCAATAGAATCATGTCTTCACATGGAAATAACCAGTCAACCGAAGAAACCCTGATCCTATATATAGACTCCGCTACATTCGAAGCTGCCGTAACAGCTGTTGTGACCGCTGTCATGGTGCAATTCAATTCTAACAACTGAAAAGAAAGTAGAAACAATGTCGACACTTCAGACCGTAGTAACAATCAAGGAAACCAACGAGTGCCTACCTATGAGAATATCCCAACCCACAAACCTACTAGCGAGAAACGAATGTTTTGGGATAAAAAGAAGTGCAAATCTTCTCAAAGATTTGTCAAGAGACAACAACCTGTGGCAGCCCCTGCTACCACAACATCTGCCACTCCAGCACCAGCACCAGTGCGACAATATGCTAGAAATCTAGCAAATTGCAACAAGTGCAACTTCTATCACCTGGGAGTCTACCAAGAGTTGCATTGTATGAACTGCAACAAAAAAGGGCATACTACCCGTTTCTATAGAATTTCGATCCAGCACATTACTTCAACCACCGATGCTAGTACAAGTCAACTATGCTATTTATGTGGTGAAACAAGACATTTCAAAAGAGATTCTCCAACAAAGAAAAACGAAGGAGGAGAGGGATGAGTCTAATAACAAAACATAAAGGAGCAACGAGGAACTCTTCAGAGATTTTTGGTACATTCCCAAACAACAATAATTAAACATCGAATGTTCACGAAAAATAATTGAAATGTTAAGATCATAAATTAAAACATAGTTCATATAAAGACTAAGAACCCTGGCAGGTGAGCTATGATGGTTTAGTGTATACACAAGGGTCATTTATAATTATGATTTGTAAGCTTAGAGTGAGTGATTCCGCCTTAATTCCTATTCGTTGTCTGGTTGTGGATTTAGGGCAGAGCCACTCAGTCAACTGTCTTTCCAATCTTAATTATACATGAGTTATATACACCAAGCGATTATAGCGGGACAGGTAGGGATTACTTTATGGAGCATCCTATGGGTCATGGAAATGAAGAGTCATGTCACATTAGGGGTTACATGGTGTAACCGTAACTGTAACACACTATACAAGGATCATCATGTTCACCAAAATCGGCCACTTAAGCAAGAGTGAAAGGGCATAGCCGATTTCTAAGTGTTCTACATTTCTCCTAAGTTTATTCCAAGTGCATTTGGTGTTGTGTGAAACATTTGAGGCATCACACTTGGGGTGCTAGGCTCACAAGGTTTTCAAGGAACCAAATCAACTATAAGGTATGTAACTCTAGCTATATTTTAGGTTTAAAAGTTCCCCATGTATGCTAGATAGGCTTAAGAACCTTGGAAATCATATTTTGTATGTATTTTAGACAACCATGGATCCAAGATTTCTAGGGTTGCATCTACACCTTAGGAGTGTTATGATGCTCAAAACCCAACAGTGGTATCAGAGCTTAGCCTTGTTTGTTTGATACTTGATGCAAAATTGTTGAAAAACTCAAGTTTTCTGCATTCTGCACCATGAACTCGCCGAGTCCATTGGGGGACTCGACGAGTCCATGAGTAAATTCATCCGACTCGTCGAGTAGGTTCGTGCACTCAATGAGTAGGATTCCCTGAATGTAGATTTTCAAGTTTTGCTCCTGGAAATGGACTAGAAACATTACCCTAAACTGTCTTGGTGTTTTAAAACTTGTTTTAGATGGTGTAATGGATGTTCTAATCCATTTACAATGGCTAACATCAAAATTTCATGTTTATATGTGTTCATATGTTCTTGAAATTTTGATAGGAATATTCATGTTCTTATGAGTTCTTGATAGATCATAGGAATTACTTGTTAAAATTGTTTAATTTTAATACATGATCATTATGTGTTTTAATGGAATCCATAATTTGTCCTCAAGTTATGGATTACCAAAAGTCTTTCTTTTAAAGTGCATTAAATAAACACATAACTTACATAAAATGAAAACTCACTCATTTTATTACATCATTAACTCATAAGTTATGAAAGATGAAAAGTTTTGAAAGTTACAAAACTTACCCTCAAGTTTTGGAACATGTAAAGTCACTTTAAAACTTTAAGTTCCAACCCCTAGTATTTTAAAAGTTAAAATTCAACCCTTATACTTTATAATATTATAAGTTAATAATAATTATATATGTATAAGAATAAGTCATTTTACCGTTAGTGGGCCACATTCACGAAGCCGGTCTATAAGGGGGTATAAGGTTGCTGCCTATAAAATGGCAGCTTAATGGGTGTCCACTCTTACCCACCGCTTCCTTGACTGGTGGAGGGTGGTTAGCCGAACGGGTAGGACAAGGACTTGAATTCTCATTTCATTAAAAGTATTAATGATAAATATATAAAGTAACTAAACCTTTTATAAATTCCCAATCATAGTTACTTTAGGGAAAAGTGAATAAGGTGCTAACCCATGAAATTACACTTTGCACTTTGCTTAAGTTGGTTAGTGGAGCGCATGTGGTTAACCGACACACTAGCTGGACGTAACAAGGTAGGCAAGGGGTAACTTAATTGTCACACCCCAAAACCAAGAACGGCGAAAACGTTCTGGGGTGGAGGACGTCATGTACAGTATCACAACAGTGTAAAGTAGTAAACAAGCAACAACATCATCCATTGCATTAATAGTAGAATTTTAATACATGTGTGTTCTTTCATAGTATACGACATAATAATAAGAAATCAAAATAAAATACGAGTCTTGACCGCTCCGTCTTCTCAAAACCTGGTCATCGTACCTATCTACTGGTGACCTGAGAATACAAGTTATTTTCAAAACGAGTATCAGCTTTAAAGCTGGTGAGAACATAAGTATTTAGTGTCGTTGCTTTGTAAAGTTGTAAAGAAAAGATTTGTAATTGCTTTGTGAAAACGTGGTATAAGTATGAAAAACCCTAGAAAATCCCATATTTCCTACTAGTATAAAAAGTAGTCTTCTACCAAGACCCGACTGTTTTGAAGATTTGCACCTCTGTAAAAATGAAGGTTTTTCCCCTAGTATAACTATTATTATCTAGATATAGATATACATAAACATGTATGTGATAAAATCACAAAATAACTGTAATAGGGAAAATAATATGTTTCCTCAGCAGTGACACTGCTGGCTATAAAGTGGATAAAACATAGACTCCAGGTGGTATCGAATGAACAATACGCCTCGAAAAGTCTAAATGAATGAAGTGTAGACTCCATGTGGTATCAAATGAACAATACGCCTCGAAAAGCCTAAATGAATGAAGTGTAGACTCCAGGTGGTATCAAATGAACAATACGCCTCGAAAAGTCTAAATTGGCCTTTAATTATTAATTGGATAATAAAGGTTTGAATGTGAACTCGTATGTAACCATGCTGATCGACGCTGAATAATTGATGACCCTCCAGGTCATATATGATAATGTGACATTTTGTCACCCCTGGGCCTTATCGGCACGGACTGTAGCTAGTAGCCGGGATGTGGGAGTGTCTGTCCCGTATAGATCTATACACATAATGCCCGCTCTCCCTACAGGAGACTCTGGTTACACGGTGATACCACTATGAAGTGTCGTATTGAGAAATAGTATGTCACATTCTTTTTATAGTATTAAAATATTTGTATAGACTCATGAATGAACTGACTCTTGTGTGATTCCTTGTACTAGAAATAGTAAATAGTATCTCCTAACTATACCCATAATAGTTACTAGTAATATGTATATGAACAAGTGGAAGGATGCCTTTGCTACCCAAAGGTACTGAACTGACTGATAGAACTTTTATGTCTATACATGTATACATAATATATAACTAATATTTAGACAACCTTCCGACAAATAACGGGATACCCTAAGTCCACAACCAAACAAGGAACAGGAAGTAAGGCGGGTTAGCAGTCCTAAGTCCTTTAAACATTACTTATATAACTATACATATAGAGGCATGCAATTGATAATATAAAAGTTTAAAAGAAGTTTTGTAAAACATTTGAAAAGTTTAATAATGAGAAATGATGACTTGATGTCAATTTATAAAACGATTTTAAAAGTAGTTGTTTGATATAAACAGTTTAAAGTATAAGAAATCCCTTATTTACAACATAGTTTAAAGTACATGAAAACCTTTGTTTGAAACCTAGTCATAACAGAATTTGAAAGGAAAGATGTAGTTTAGAAAACAAGTTTGATAAAGAGTTCCACGTGTAAAAGAATTCGAGAAATCATTTTGAAGTAGTTTGCTTGATAAAATAGCTAAAAGTGTAGTAATTCCATAGTTTGATAGTTATTAATCACATGTGATTGGTATGATAGCTATCATGATTCAACTTGTATTCCCCCCCCCCCCATAAAAGCATTTAAAACATTTAAAAGGTTAAATTAAGGGGTATGAACACACCTGCAGTGAGTGGTTTGGATGGAAGTGCCGGGTAGGATGCTAGGTGTCAAGTGAGGACTTGAACACACACACGGATCCTATGTAACATGTAGTGATACATAAATGTATCTAATCAGTTATTTAATAGCTAATTAATCAAGTAAAGACACTCTAATACATGGAAACACTTTGTTTCAAGTGCTAGGGGTGCTAAAGGGTTGCATCTAAGGAGAGTATGGCTTCACATTGGAGTTTACTTCTCATTTGGCGCCAATACATGAGTTTATGGTTTTTGGTCAATTCCCCCATGAGTTTACGGCCGTAAACTCATGGTAATTGGTACATTTGTGAGTTTTAAGGCCTTATACCCTTCAAGGAGTGTTCTAGGTTTGTATCAAAGGCTTAGGAAGGGACAAGGGCTTGAAGTGGCTCATCTTTGGAGTTTACGGTCCTTAGACCACCCTTGGGAGTTTACGGTCATAAACCCTTGAGTTTACGGTGGTAAACCCATGAGTTTACGGCCGTAAACTCACGGTTACTCCAACCATTTCCTGATTTGGGGTTTCCAGCTCATGCATGCGAGGTTCTAGTCCAATATCCAAGCCCTAGAAGGTATTAGTGGCATAAAAACACCACTTGATGGTGTTTACGGTTCAAGGAGATCCCTTGACCATAAACCCATGTGTTCTTGAGGGTTTCTTGGTGTTCTTCCATGATTTAACAAGTATACTAAGTAAACTACTAGATAGGAGGAGTATACTCACTTATATGAAGCTTGGAAGAGTGTTTAGAGCCCAAGAACACTAGTGTGTGTTCTTGGTGTTCTTGGTGTTTTGAAGAACACTTGAAGATCTATGAAAAAGACAAGATTTCATGGATGAAATCATATATAAACACTAGGTAAAGTGTTATATCCACGAATCTAGGGAAGAAACACTTACATTTTTGGAAGATTTAAAGAAAAGTTGGATGATACTTGAGAGAGAAAAGGGAGTGTTCTTGAGCTTGAAAGTGGAAAAAGTGATAAAAATGACTAAGTGTCATATTTATAATCCTTGGGGTTTACGGCCGTAAACTCCATGTTTGGGCCGTAAACTCCAAACTCTTGGAGTTTTGAGACTTTATTGATGCACAATAAACTCTAGGCTATCCTCTCTCAAGTTATTTCCTGAAGCACTAAGATTTAAAATACTCATACGGACTTTAAACCGGCAAAAATTTAGCAGAAAAGTATTTGACTCCTATTTGTAGCGCTTGATAGTAGAGTTTGTACGAATGGAAATTTCGGGTTGTCACATCATCCCCCCGTTAGAGGAAATTTCGTCCCAAAATTAGAGTTCAAGCGACTAAGTTATTACAAAATAACTAAGTAAGAAGATGAGGATATTCCAGCTTAAATCGATCCTCGCGCTCCCAATTGAATTCGGGTCCTCGCTTGGCGTTCCAGCGAACCTTCACGATTAGGATGCGGCTTTGTTTCGTTCGTTTGACTTCTCGGTCCATGACCTCAACAGGTTCTTCCACGAAGTTGAGGCTCTCGTTTATCTCGGTCTCATCGAGTGGGGTTACAAGGGTCGCGTCGGATAGGCACCTTTTCAAGTTCGAGACGTGGAAGGTGTTGGATTAATGTCTAAGTCCATAACTATATTTGGTATGTACTTGACCCGACCCGGCATGGTCCATTTGGGTTGCATGGCATCGGGACAATTGGATAGACAAGATGAGGAAAAAAAAGGATACTAGTTATTTATATTAATATAATATAAGTTCTAATATATTAATATATAATCATACTATTTAATTAGTATTGATCAAGAATTAATTTATAATTAATTAAGTGATCAAAAAGGAACAAATTAAATATGGACTCTTAGATATATATGTGTGATGGGCCAAGTTCATTTAGGTTGGGCTAAGCTTTCATGGATAGTCCATGGAGTGTTTAACCCATGGATCATATGAAATGAAGGGTCATGGGTTTAACCCTAATCTCCACACTATATAAAGATATCCTTGGTTGGTGAAATTGGCATTAGTGTGTGTACACAAAAGGGCAAGGCCGATTTCACTAGAGAGAACCAAAGTATCCTTATTCTCAAGGTTATTCCAAGTGTTCATGGTGTTGTGTGAACCATTTGAGGTGTCACACTTGGGGCACTAGGCACTCAAGCTTCATGAAGACAAGTTACATCAAAAAGGTATGTATTCTATCTATTTTATTACCCCAAGTATATGATATTTGTATGCTAGTATAGGGTAATATCTTGGAAACTTCATACTTGCATGTATAATAGAGAATACATAGATCCAAGGTATTTAGGGTTGTATATGTGCACCATAGGATGTTGTAGTATACTACAACCCAACAGTGGTATCAGAGGCATGGGTTGTTTTCTGTTATATTGATGCAAATGTTTTATTTTCAAAGTTGAAAAAAAAGAAAAAAAAGCATGAAGTTTGTTAAATTTTAAGATAATTACTTGTTTTTGTGAAAAACTAATTATTTGTAAAATTTGAATCATTTGCTATATGAGTTGAATTAGGTCAAATTTAGTAAAAGATAAAATGATATGATTATTTTATTAGTTTTAAAAGTTTGATCTTAAGAGTTTTTTGAAACCTCCATAAGTTATGGATATGAAAAGGTTTTAAAAAAATTGATTCAAAGTTTTTTATGGAGTTACAAAACTTGGTCTTAATATTTTAAAGAATTCCATAACTTGTTCTTAAGTTATGGAACATGAAAAGTTTTTTTTTTGTGTTACCTTGTTTTATGAGTTAATTTAGATTAATGAAAAAAAATTGTGTGTTAGTTGTTTTCAATCCAAATTGATCTAGAAATAGTTCATAAAATGTGTTTTTGTAACTTGTCCTCAAGTTATATGAAAAGTCACATTTATGAATCTTAAACCTCATAAAAATTGTCATAGGTTACAAAATGAAGAGTCTTGCCCTCATTAAATGGTTTTATGACTCCATAACTTGTCATCAAGTTGTGGAGGTTCAAGAGTCTCTTCATTAAATAAAATGTTTAACTTTAATTAAACTCATAAGTTATGAAAATCCAAGAGTTTTGAATAGTTTCAAAATTTGCCCTCAAGTTTTGGAATTTGTAAAGTTTTCCCCATGAATACTTTAATTCCAAGTTAGCCCTTAGAATTTTAAAAGTTAAAATTCAACCCTTATACTTTATAGTATTATAAGTTAATAATAAATATATGTATAAGAGCAAGTCAGTCTTACCGTTAGTAGGCCTCATTCACGAAGCCGGTCTATAAGGGGGGTATAAGGTTACTGCCTATAAAATGGCAGTTTAATGGGTGTCCACTCTCACCCACCGCTTCCTTGACTGGTGGAGGGTCGTTAGCCGAACGGGTAGGACAAGGACTATAATTCTCCCTTCATTAAAAGTATTAATGATAAATACTAAGTAACTAAACTTTTTATAAATTCTCAATCCTAGTTACTTAGGAAAATGTGAATTTGGTGCTAACCCATGAAATTACACTTTGCACTTTGCTTAAGTCGTTAGTGGAGCGCGTGTGGTTAACCGGCACACTAACCTGGACTTAACAAGGTAGGCAAAGGGTAACTTAATGTTTATCATAGTATCGGTGGAGCGCGTGTGTTTAACCGGCACATCGATTAATGGGTAAATTATTAAGGGTACCAAGTATATTTGCATGGTTATTCACACCTTGTTTTGTGATCCTCGGCATCCCAGTCACAAAACCTGAAGGGCACACTTGAGATTGAAACATGCCATTGAACAGTTCAGTGATTCTCAAAAGATCTAGGAGTTTCAAATCCAAGTAAAACCTAATTAAATTATTTCGTTTTCATGGTGGAAATTGGTGAATCGTCATTCGCCTACCTTCAAATATTTTATAGCTTGAATTACGGCATCCCTCTTCCAAGTTATAAAAGTATTGTGTTGGGTCCTAGCCTTAATATTTCATATTGGGTGTTATATTAAGGACTTTAGATTAACTATCTTGAATATCTCCCAAAAGATGTCTAGTTCAAACATCTATGATCTTCCCAAATCTCTTGGAACTTCACTTCCACCACCTCCTCAAGTTATTCTCCCTAACCTACAAGTTCAAGGTCACTCAAGCCCTATTGGCAAGCAAGGTCTATATGTGATCACATCTTGGAGATGAAGTCACATATTGACAAGCCGGGAGAGTTTGGTGTCAAAGTATTGAGAAAGTTGGACGTTCAATCACTTTCTAAGTCACATAGTGAGTCCCATTGGGACTACTGTGAAACAGACTATGACATGACCCTTAATGATCTTATCTAGTTGCTTGGTGCTGCTAAATCAACAATGATTTGGAGGACTAGTAAAGCAAATTTTATTAGAAGATCAACTTCCCAAAAAGGGCATTGGTTATGAAGCTGCCATATTTACCTGAAGGATCATAAGGTTGGTAAAGTCAAAGAGTTTGACTCTACTTCGGGTAAAGTCCACTATCTAACTCTATTAATCTAACTCTATTAAGTTCCTATTTGAGATTCTTATACATGATGTGACTAGTTCACATGTTGATGTTTTAAGAATCAAAGAAAATAGGAAGCTTATAGGAAGTATATGCTGGTTCTGATCGCGAAGATGGTTTTTGATCGCATGGTTCGGTGATCAGAATTTTGAGCAGTTGCTTAAGAGTTATGATATATTGCTTGGGAATAAATAACAACAAGTTTCATATGCATTTGTATTGTAAGGATAAGTTTTTCCGCAAGTCTTAAAATAATAAAAAAAGGGTTTTAATTTTATTTATTTTAAATATCCTTAAAGTGGCATTTGTGAAAAATGGTTGTTTATATGATTCCATTAAGAGCAGGAGTGGAAATATGAATTTGATTCTTTCATTTGTGGTAGTGTCTAAATTTACCAAACAAGGAAAGATTTTCACCCAAGTTTCATGTCACACCCCGCTAAAGCGGAAACGCAAGATATGACAGCGATAACGGTTTCATTGCAAAAGATAAAGATACATCACCATAGCAGTATTTAAAAGTTTACAACCCATAGCTTAAAAAGAACAAAGTACAAGTTTTCCAAAACAACATTGTTCAAAATATAACTTCATAATAGCTTCAACACGATGCAGCATGTTCTATTATGATGAATCTTTACATCCACTTACTAATTATTTCCTGAAAAAGCATGTAAAACGAGCGTCAACTATGAAAATAGTTGGTGAGTTCACAAGTTTATAAAATCGAGCTTGAAATAAGGCTTTTCGTAAATACAAGTACATTGCTTTAATGATAAACAAAGTTGATTGCTATTAATGAATACAAGTTTATTGCTATAACGAGAAACGAGTTTGTATGTGTATGAGCAAACAATGAGTCTCAACCAAACCTATGACTGAAGCCCTATCGAGATCTATGCTTATCGTTCCATAGATGAATATGGTATCATGCACTCCAGCAATAGAGCGAGTGAGGAGTTGTCAATTCCTAATAGCGCTATCCATAATGACCATTGGCTCAAAGAGTTAATGGTTAGAGATAAGGGAAGGGCCTTAGTACGATAAGTTCTCATGTTCCGTGTTGCATAGACATACATAAAGAAACATAGCAATACAATAGCAATCGTATTGGATACAATTCAATTTAAATACAACATGCAAATAATAGTTTTTCTGGACATGCTTTTCCACCCAAAACATAAAAACTGAAAATAGGGGAGTGCGTGAATACTCACAATGTTTCAAGTAGATACAAGTGGTGCCTCGGAATGCACCAACGTCTTACTACCGGGATCCTACGACATCAAACACACACTAGTGAGTTTCCATGTCGAAATCTAATGCTAATATACTAAACTCTACATATAGTGAAATGCCAATTTTTGTTTTAGTATTGGATTTTATATTAATTGGTTACACTTTTCCTGAAATGATGAAATTCTACAAGTCGTGCGATTAATTACAACTTTGGCATATTAATTTTTCAGATTTAGTAATATAAATTAAAGGTATTTCTACACATTTAAGGTGTTTTACATTCCTAAAAATGTAAAATATTATCAAACAGTTTCCAAAAATTGTCAAACCTTGTATTTTCATTGTAAATACAATAGAGGTTTTCCAGAAAATTTTCCTTGAATTTTTGATCTGGTTAACTACTTTTCAAAATTTTTAAGTCTTCATAACAACATAAATTCACGAAAAATAGCATTCAAAGGATAAAAATTCTCAAACTTTTTATTTAACTGTTACTACACAATACTAAGCTGGGAAAAATATAAAAATGGATTTCCAAGCTGTTTAATTATATTTTATGATTTTTGAGCATTTATTCCAATAAAAATTGGAATAAATAGAAAACAGTTTCCAAAATTACCCAAACTTTTTATTTAACTGTTATTATACATAACTAGGCTGGGAAAAATAAAAAAGATATTTTTCAGTGGGTATTTCTATTTTTCCTTGTTTTATTCCTTTAAATAATCATTAATTGAAGAAATAATATTAAACAGTTAAAATAAATTACCAAAAATTTTTGTAACATCATTTACAGTATAAGTAACCTGGGAAAAATACCAAAAGTGGTTTTCATATTGTATAATCCGGTTTTGGGTATTTATGTGTATTTAAGTGTATTTAAGTGTATTTAACTTTAGAAAATAGGAGAAAAATAGTTTACAGTAGAGAAAAATCATCAAAATTTTTATGTAACCTCCTACTGTACAACATGATGTTCTGGTAAATTTTCATGAATTTGGATAGTCAGAACTATTTTTTTCCTATTTTTAGGCCATTATAATTACCAAAATTTGGGAAAAATAGTAAGGCTTGATGAAAAATTCTGAAATTATTTTTCTGAGTCACCCACCACAGGTAAGGGCTGCGAAAATTGTTAGATACAATTTTCACACTCTCTAAAGTGGTTTTGTGATTTATTATACTCAGACAAAAAGAAAATCGGAAATCATACCAAACAGCAACAAAAATTGATGAAATTTTGGGAGGGGTCATTATTCACCATAAAGGTCATCCATGAATTTCTTCTGGATTTATAGACCTCTGGAAGTATTTTATGTGATTTATGCCCTTGGTTTCTAGCAATAATTTTAATAAATCAAAGAAATAATAAAAGCTCTTGGTATTTTACAGATTATCACATGCATGTGAGGGCTTTCAAAAGGGAAAATGTTCGAAATTTATTCAGAAGGGAAATAGGGGTATTGAACCCAAACAAGTTAAGAAATGTTGCATGCAATGGTGCATGAGATATAAATGTGGCTGAAGTTTATGAATTTATGTAGCCCATTCAGTGGGGTTTTAAGCCACGAAATTTCAACCATCATTCACTGGATATGTTAAGTTTCGAAAGTATTTTTCCCCAGATTTATGGTTGGGTTTAAGGCCATTGATCATGCAAGGCAAAAATGGTGATCATAGAAAAAGAGCTGTTTGCGCAACCATTTTGTAAAAATTGCCAAAAATCGGATATTTAATATTTTACAGTGAGATCAGTTGGGTTTGAAAGTTAACTCATGGAGCTATCCAATACAAAAAGAATATCATGATTTGGTTAAGTAATGACCGAGATATGGTCGTTCAAAGCTGAATAAAGTAATTTGGCAGATTGCATGTTTGCTTTGAGTGCATCCTTAGGACATTTTGACAAGAACATCATGCATGCCTTTGATAAGGTCCGATTTCTAGCACATGCATGGAGTGAATGAGCATCCAAGATGTACTAGAAATGGTTTAAATGCTTTTGATCATGCAAGAACACAAAAGAAATGGAGAAGAAGATGTAATACTTGTTTTTGAAGTCACATGAACATATGTGCATCATTTTCACTCCTTGCATGGGTTTGATCCCGGATTTTCACCATTTCAAACACATGCATTGTGTTACGGTGAGAATCTACAAACCACAAGGGAAAAATAAAGATTTCTAGCCATGGAAAGGCATAGAATCCGAAAAGAAGAGAAAACTAAGAAGAAGAGGAAGTAGAATCATGAAACTATGGGAGAAGATGTTGTTGTTTACCTTGGTTTTGATCTTGAGGGAAGTAAGAACACTTCAAGGTCTTCAAAATCTCGAAATTTGGCAGAGGAATGAGAGAAATTTCGTGAGTTAGAGAGAGAGAGGAAGAGAGTTTATGTGTTAGGAGGGTGGAGTGTGAGAGAGTGAAGAGAGAAGAGGTAGAGTGAGGGTTTAAGTCTAATGATTGAGTTTTGGGAAGAGAGAGTGCATGGGGAGGGGAGAATGGCTGGCTCTGTCATGCATTAGGCCTCCTCTCTCCTAATTTCAAATTTTATAAAATTCTCTCCATTATTTTTATAAAAACCCCAATTTTTATAAAAGTATTTATTAAGCAATTCTTGATTTATTTTAAAATCTTGTTTTTAGCTAATAAATTATGATTAATGTATGATAATTTAAATTTCTATTTCATTGATATAATCCATAATTTGATTAATAAAATTTGATATTTGGAAGTTTATAGCCAAATTTTATAAAGTTTTTAAGCTTTAAGATTTATAAATTTGGATTTTGGGCTCTTTAGGGTTTTTGGAATATTGTTTGATGTTCATCATCATAATGAAGTATAATTAGAATATTTTAATTTATTTTTAGGGTTTTATACCCTTTTTCAATTATAACAAAGCTTGAAAGTTTCATTCAAATTATAGCATTGGCATTTCCTATTGTAGTTAAGCAACTTACTAGAATCGTAAGTGTCAAGTATATTAGCCCTAGGTCTTAGATGGATCCTAGTTTATGCATGATTTTGACCTAATTTATACTACTAGGCCATGGCATGATGTGCATGAATGGTTATTATAAAGATGCATGAGTCTGAGAATGACCTGAATTGACAGTTGTCACAGTATCCCCCACTTAAAAAGAATTTCGTCCCGAAATTCATTCTATGTCATCGCTTGTCGTCGCAAGGGAAAAGTTGTGGATACTTTTCCTTCATGAAGTCCTCGCGCTCCCAGGTGTACTCCGGCCCGCGTTTTGAGTTCCATCGAACTTTCACAATCGGGATCTTACTCCGCTTGAGTTGTTTTACCTCCCTGTCAAGGATTTCTATCGGTTCCTCAACGAAGTTTAGCTTATCATTGATCTTAATTTCCTCCTAGGGTTCTATCAATGTTTCGTCGGCTAGACATTTCTTAAGATTGGAGACGTGGAATGTGTCATGAATGGCGCTTAACTCTTGGGGCAACTGGAGTTTATAAGCTACCGGACCAATCCTTTCAATGACTTCAAAGGGTCCAACATATCTCGGGCTTAGTTTTCCTTTCTTACCAAAACGCACAAGCCCTTTCCAAGGCGACACTTTTAAAAGTACCTTGTCTCCTACTTGGAATTCTAATGGTTTACGACGATTATCCGCATAACTTTTCTGACGATCTCTAGCAGCTTTAAGCCTATCATTGATGATAGCAATCTTGTCAGATGTTTCCTGGATAAGTTCGAGTCTAGCCAACTGTCTGTCTCCGATTTCTGTCCAGCATAAGGGCGAACGACACTTACGTCCATACAATGCTTCATATGGAGCACATTGGATACTCGTGTGGTAACTGTTATTGTAGGAAAACTCAATTAGAGGCAAATGAGTATCCAAATTTCCTTTGAACTCAATGACACACGCTCGTAGCATGTCTTCCAATGTTTGTATTGTTCTCTCTGTTTGCCCATCTATCTGAGGGTGGTAAGCTGTGCTCAAATCTATCTTGGTTCCTAGTGCCTTCTGTAACATCCACCAAAATCGAGATGTAAAGCGACTATCTCTATCAGAAATGATAGACAGGGGTACACCATGCAGAGAAACAATTTTGTCGATGTAGATTTGGGCCAATTTTTTTCCATCTTGAAATCTTCCCGAATGGGGAGAAAGTGAGCAGATTTCGTCAGTCGATCCACTATGACCCAAATTGAGTCGTGACCTTTAGAAGTTCTAGGAAGTTTGGTAACGAAATCCATAGATATTTGCTCCCATTTCCATTGGGGAATTTCAGGTACTTGTGAATCTTTATGCTCGATACAATGTTTAAACTTCTTCCTGGCTTCTCACCGTGTATGATAAGGGTTTCTCCATTAGGGAGAGGCACTCTAATGACTTTCTCGAAACAACCAATATCTGTTTTATTTTTGGATAACCAATCCATCCCTACTATCACATCAAAACTACCTAGCTCTATAGGAATTAGGTCAATGCTAAAGAGTTTATCAGCTAAATTCAGAGTACAACCAGGAATTATATCATTAGCCCTAATTTCATACCCATCAGCAAGTTCAATAGCATAAGCATTCCTCATCTTTCTCGATTTCAAGCCAATTAACGGTCTAAATGCTAAAGAAACAAAACTCCTATCTGCTCCCGCATCGAATATTACTGATGCAAAATGGTTGTTCATGAGAAACGTACCTGTTATCACTTCAGGGTTCTGACGAGCTTCTTCTACACCAATCACAAAGGCTACACCTCTTGGCCGCCCACCTAGATTTCCTTGGAAATTTTGCCTAGCTTGGCCTTGTCCATTGTTACCACGACCCTTGTTCAGTTTGGGACAAGCACTACGGAGATGATCAGCACTCCCGCACTCATAACATGACCTTTTTCCATCCTTATTCAGCTTACAATACTTCGAGTAATGGCCTGTTTGTTTACAGTTTTGGCACACTGGGCAAGCTCCCTTGTGATGGAAGTTACACTTATTGCACTTCGGAAGCGGTCCTGAGTACTGCTTTCACTCCTGCACCTCCATGACTTCCGGTTCCTGAGTTTTCACTGGTTCTTGCTCCTGGGCTCTTACCATAAAGTTTCTTGAGACTTTTTGCTTCCTCTCTGACTTGCCTCCATACTTCTTCTCTCCCTGATCTGCTGGCTTCCTCTTGCTACTAGAGTTTTCCTTTGTCGATGCTCCCATCCTTATCACATCATTGGTTAGTCGATTTGCTAGACTTATTGCACTCTGAATGGTAGTTGGGTTTGCTGAAGTAACCATTCCTCGAATCTCTGGTGCCAGACCCCAGATGTAACGATCTATCCGTTTCTCCTCAGGAGTAACCATGTGAGGTACCAGTTTTGCTAGTTCATGAAATCGGACTGTGTACTTCTCAATCTGTGTTCCAACCATAGAATGGTTCCAGAATTCAGATTCAAGCTTCTGAAGTTCATCCTTGGGACAATACTCCTCTATCAGCAGCTTCTTTAGGTCTTCCCAAGTTAGCTGATATGCCGTTGCACGACCTAGGGTTTGCACTAGAGTATTCCACCAGGTTAATGCCCTATCTTGGAATAGGCAAGATGCATACTCAACTTTGTTGCGCTCGAGGCATTTGCTAATGTGAAGGACCGACTCCATGCTGTCAATCCATTTCAGCAACCCGACCGCACCTTCCTTTCCATGGAACTCCTTAGGTTTACAGGCCATAAAGGACTTGTAGTTACATTCTCTTTCATTGTTTCCCCGGTTTCCTCCACTACTTCCTTGGTTAGCATTAAGTCCTGCAGTTACTTGAGTAACAATGTTTGGAATTGCTTCCATGAGTTGTTGTGCTACAATTTGAGCAACATCGGGTGTTTCGTTCTGTGGGCGCCCGTGATTAGGCCTTCCTGACATGGTTCTATTACACAGGAGAAGAAATACGTATAAATACATAAAATAATGTATAATATTTAGTTCACTACTATTTTGAAAACCGTAAGTGTTGTCAAATCATTGGTTTGCATTAATACTAGGCATATATATTTTAGAAAGAAAAGAAAAGAAAAATCTCTTTATTCGAGCATTTACCAAATAAATTCTAGGGTTTGACCTCATAGTAAAAGTTTTCAAACATAAAATAAAATTCTTCATTACCATTTGACATTGTCTTTAAAAACCAAAGCAATACATCAAATCCAAAATAAAGTTTCAAATGTTTTTCCCAAAAGACACCCAACATGGGTTTTCATTTCATGACAAAATAAATTTAAATACTGAAATCAGAACCAAACACTAATCGCCATCCCAACAAGAAACATCAACACCACAATCAGTAATAGCCCAACAAGCACATAATATGCGGTCATCGCACGACATGCCACTCGTCTAGCAGTACTAGCAGTGTCAGCAGTCTCCATCGAATGCTGAAACAGGATTTCCATTCCTGTCACGACTTCATCCAAAACTTCCCGATGTCCAGCTATCACAGCGAGACTGTGACGTAGGCCCGCTGCTATCGACTGCAGTCTCCGGGACTCCTCCGGGGTCATACCTGGCTGTCTGACAGGTATCCCTATGACGTGCTGTGCTGAGGGTGCTCTCGGTCCTGCAACGCTGGGTCCTACCCCGCTAGGTCCTGCCGTGCCAACTCCTGCTGTGCTGGTGGCTATCCTTCCTGGAATGGGAACACTCTTCCTCGCCGTCCTCCGAATGCGAAGTCCATAAAGTGGTGGCTGTGGCAACACTAATGTAGGTGATGCCTCGCGTCGTTGACTCGGGGCGTTGTCATCGCTGATCTCCACCGAGTTCCCTGTATCTTCCGTATCCTCTGATGGGTCTTCTTCTACCGAGGCGGGGGGATTACGTCGAGGGATAATAGTGACGTAGCCGGACTCATCGGCTGAGGCGGTAGCGTGAGAAGATGACGATGTCGACATAGTGGACTAAGACATAGATTCAATGAGATATGAAATAAATGACAATGCACGCCTAGAATATGCAATGCTTACACACACCAAAATTAACCTTTTTAAATTTTTGAAATAAAGTTTTCTCAAAAATTTTGTTGAACATATTCCCATTATAATTAGCTCAAGCTTTGTATAAATCTTTCCTTAATTAAACATAGGTGATAAGGCTATGTTTAATTGAGGTCCAACGATACAATTCCCGACCTAATTATATTAGTAATATGTTTGATTTAAAAGAATTTTTATAAGTTTTGGTTATAGGTTGTGTTTTCTTAAAGGAAAACTGTTGTTCTCTATAACTTTAGCTCTGATACCACTTCTGTCACACCCCGCTAAAGCGGAAACGCAAGATATGACAGCGATAACGGTTTCATTGCAAAAGATAAAGATACATCACCATAGCAGTATTTAAAAGTTTACAACCCATAGCTTAAAAAGAACAAAGTACAAGTTTTCCAAAACAACATTGTTCAAAATATAACTTCATAATAGCTTCAACACGATGCAGCATGCTCTATGATGATGAATCTTTACATCCACTTACTAATTATTTCCTGAAAAAGCATGTAAAACGAGCGTCAACTATGAAAATAGTTGGTGAGTTCACAAGGTTATAAAATCGAGCTTGAAATAAGGCTTTTCGTAAATACAAGTACATTGCTTCAATGATAAACAAAGTTGATTGCTATTAATGAATACAAGTTTATTGCTATAACGAGAAACGAGTTTGTATGTGTATGAGCAAGCAATGAGTCTCAACCAAACCTATGACTGAAGCCGTATCGAGATCTATGCTTATCGTTCCATAGATGAATATGGTATCATGCACTCCAGCAATAGGGCGAGTGAGGAGTTGTCAATTCCTAATAGCGCTATCCATAATGACCATTGGCTCAAAGAGTTAATGGTTAGAGATAAGGGAAGGGCCTTAGTACGATAAGTTCTCATGTTCCGTGTTGCATAGACATACATAAAGAAACATAGCAATACAATAGCAATCGTATTTGATACAATTCAATTTAAATACAACATGCAAATAATAGTTTTTCTGGACATGCTTTTCCACCTAAAACATAAAAACTGAAAATAGGGGAGTGCGTGAATACTCACAATGTTTCAAGTAGATACAAGTGGTGCCTCAGAATGCACCAACGTCTTACTACCGGGATCCTACGACATCAAACACACACTAGTGAGTTTCCATGTCGAAATCTAATGCTAATATACTAAACTCTACATATAGTGAAATGCCAATTTTTGTTTTAGTATTGGATTTTATATTAATTGGTTACACTTTTCCTGAAATGATGAAATTCTACAAGTCGTGCGATTAATTACAACTTTGGAATATTAATTTTTCAGATTTAGTAATATAAATTAAAGGTATTTCTACACATTTAAGGTGTTTTACATTCCTAAAAATGTAAAATATTATCAAACAGTTTCCAAAAATTGTCAAACCTTGTATTTTCATTGTAAATACAATAGAGGTTTTCCAGAGAATTTTCCTTGAATTTTTTATATGGTTAACTATTTTGCAAAATTTTTAAGTCTTCATAACAACATAAATTCACGAAAAATAGCATTCAAAGAATAAAAATTCTCAAACTTTTTATTTAACTGTTACTACACAATACTAAGCTGGGAAAAATATAAAAATGGATTTCCAAGCTGTTTAATTATATTTTATGATTTTTGAGCATTTATTCCAATAAAAATTGAAATAAATAGAAAACAGTTTCCAAAATTACCCAAACTTTTTATTTAACTGTTATTATACATAACTAGGCTGGGAAAAATATAAAAGATATTTTTCAGTGGGTATTTCTATTTTTCCTTGTTTTATTCCTTTAAATAATCATTAATTGAAGAAATAATATTAAACAGTTAAAATAAATTACCAAAAATTTTTGTAACATCATTTACAATATAAGTAACCTGGGAAAAATACCAAAAGTGGTTTTCATATTGTATAATCCGGTTTTGGGTATTTATGTGTATTTAAGTGTATTTAAGTGTATTTAACTTTAGAAAATAAGAGAAAAATAGTTTACAGTAGAGAAAAATCATCAAAATTTTTATGTAACCTCCTACTGTACAACATGATGTTCTGGTAAATTTTCATGAATTTGGATAGTCAGAACTATTTTTCCTATTTTTAGGCCATTATAATTACCAAAAATTGGGAAAAATAGTAAGGCATGATGAAAAATTCTGAAATTATTTTTCTGAGTCACCCACCACAGGTAAGGGCTGCGAAAATTGTTAGAACAATTTTCACACTCTCTAAAGTGGTTTTGTGATTTATTATACTCAGACAAAAAGAAAATCGGAAATCATACCAAACAGCAACAAAAATTGATGAAATTTAGTGAGAGGTCATTATTCACCATAAGGGTCATCCATGAATTTATTCCGGATTTATAGACCTCTGGAAGTATTTTATGTGATTTATGCCCTTGGTTTCTAGCAATAATTTTAATAAATCAAAGAAATAATAAAAGCTCTTGGTATTTTACAGATTATCACATGCATGTGAGGGCTTTCAAAAGGAAAAATGTTCGAAATTTATGCAGAAGGGAAATAGGGGTATTGAACCCAAACAAGTTAAGAAATGTTGCATGGAATGGTGCATGAGATATAAATGTGGCTGAAGTTTAGGAATTTATGTAGCCCATTCAGTGGGGTTTTAAGCCACGAAATTTCAACCATCATTCACTGGATATGTTAAGTTTCTAAAGTATTTTTTCCCAGATTTATGGTTGGGTTTAAGGCCATTGATCATGCAAGGCAAAAATGGTGATCATAGAAAAAGAGCTGTTTGCGCAACCATTTTGTAAAAATTGCCAAAAATCGGATATTTAATATTTTACAGTGAGACCAGTTGGGTTTGAAAATTAACTCATGGAACTATCCAATACAAAAAGAATATCATGATTTGGTTAAGTAATGACCGACATATGGTCGTTCAAATCTGAATAAAGTAATTTGGCAGATTGCATGTTTGCTTTGAGTGCATCCTTAGGACATTTTGACAAGAACATCATGCATGCCTTTGATAAGGTCCGATTTCTAGCACATGCATGGAGTGAATGAGCATCCAAGATGTACTAGAAATGGTTTAAATGCTTTTGATCATGCAAGAACACAAAAGAAATGGAGAAGAAGATGTAATACTTGTTTTTGAAGTCACATGAACATATGTGCATCATTTTCACTCCTTGCATGGGTTTGATCCCGGATTTTCACCATTTCAAACACATGCATTGTGTTACGGTGAGAATCTACAAACCACAAGGGAAAAATAAAGATTTCTAGCCATGGAAAGGCATAGAATCCGAAAAGAAGAGAAAACTAAGAAGAAGAGGAAGTAGAATCATGAAACTATGGGAGAAGATGTTGTTGTTTACCTTGGTTTTGATCTTGAGGGAAGTAAGAACACTTCAAGGTCTTCAAAATCTCGAAATTTGGCAGAGGAATGAGAGAAATTTCGTGAGTTAGAGAGAGAGAGGAAGAGAGTTTATGTGTTAGGAGGGTGGAGTGTGAGAGAGTGAAGAGAGAAGAGGTAGAGTGAGGGTTTAAGTCTAATGATTGAGTTTTGGGAAGAGAGAGTGCATGGGGAGGGGAGAATGGCTGGCTCTATCATGCATTAGGCCTCCTCTCTCCTAATTTCAAATTTTATAAAATTCCCTCCATTATTTTTATAAAAACCCCAATTTTTATAAAAGTATTTATTAAGCAATTCTTGATTTATTTTAAAATCTTGTTTTTAACTAATAAATTATGATTAATGTATGATAATTTAAATTTCTATTTCATTGATATAATCCATAATTTGATTAATAAAATTTGATATTTGGAAGTTTATAGCCAAATTTTATAAAGTTTTTAAGCTTTAAGCTTTATAAATTTCTACTTCATTATGTTCATCATCATAATGAAGTATAATTAGAATATTTTAATTTATTTTTAGGGTTTGATACCCTTTTTCAATTATAACAAAGCTTGAAAGTTTCATTCAAATTATAGCATTGGCATTTCCTATTGTAGTTAAGCAACTTACTAGAATCGTAAGTGTCAAGTATATTAGCCCTTGGTCTTAGATGGATCCTAGTTTATGCAAGATTTTGACCTAATTTATACTACTAGGCCATGGCATGATGTGCATGAATGGTTATTATAAAGATGCATGAGTCCGAGAATGACCTGAATTGACAGTTGTCACAGTATCCCCCACTTAAAAAGAATTTTGTCCCGAAATTCATTCTATGTCATCGCTTGTCGTCGCAAAGGAAAAGTTGTGGATACTTTTCCTTCATGAAGTCCTCGCGCTCCCAGGTGTACTCCGGCCCGCGTTTTGAGTTCCATCGAACTTTCACAATCGGGATCTTACTCCGCTTGAGTTGTTTTACCTCCCTGTCAAGGATTTCTATCGGTTCCTCAACGAAGTTTAGCTTATCATTGATCTTAATTTCCTCCAGGGGTACTATCAATGTTTCGTCGGCTAGACATTTCTTAAGATTGGAGACGTGGAATGTATCATGAATGGTGCTTAACTCTTGGGGCAACTGGAGTTTATAAGCTACCGGACCAATCCTTTCAATGACTTCAAAGGGTCCAACATATCTCGGGCTTAGTTTTCCTTTCTTACCAAAACGCACAAGCCCTTTCCAAGGCGACACTTTTAAAAGTACCTTGTCTCCTACTTGGAATTCTAATGGTTTACGACGATTATCCGCATAACTTTTCTGACGATCTCTAGCAGCTTTAAGCCTATCCTTGATGATAGCAATCTTGTCAGATGTTTCCTGGATAAGTTCGAGTCTAGCCAACTGTCTGTCTCCGATTTCTGTCCAGCATAAGGGCGAATGACACTTACGTCCATACAATGCTTCATATGGAGCACATTGGATACTCGTGTGGTAACTGTTATTGTAGGAAAACTCAATTAGAGGCAAATGAGTATCCCAATTTCCTTTGAACTCAATGACACACGCTCGTAACATGTCTTCCAATGTTTGTATTGTTCTCTCTGTTTGCTCATCTGTCTGAGGGTGGTAAGCTGTGCTCAAATCTATCTTGGTTCCTAGTGCCTTCTGTAACATCCACCAAAATCGAGATGTAAAGCGACTATCTCTATCAGAAATGATAGACAATAAGACTATTCGTCATGATTTACTAAAGTTTAGTAAATATGGTTATACTTATAAGCTTAAGTATAATTCTGAGACATTGGAAAAGTTTCAAATGTATGGCAGAGCGAATAAGAAGAATCAAATTAGGCAGAAGGATAAACGTTTCTCAAATCTGGAAAGATGGGAGAGTACTTTAGTATCATGTTATATGATCATCTTAATGATTAAGAGACCTAACCATAATTTATCCTCTAAGTGCATTCTGATAGCTAAGAAGAGGAGTCATGAACTGTTGAAGTGGTCAAATCAAGAAGATGAGTCATACTTCGTTCCAAAACAAGTCTTCGAGTCATACTCCAAGATTGTAACTTGAGTGACATAATCTTTAGAAAGTTTAGAACACTTGTCAAATGTAGAGTAACATGTTTTCTTACTCTTGTACATTTGAAATTGGTAAGTTGTGATGTTTTGGATAAAACAAAGACCAACTAAGGCCAATTGTGTCAAGTGTTTGTCTTAATTAGAATCCACACTATCTCTTGAATATTAGGCAAGAGAGTCTTATATGTCAAGAGGACAGTGGTAGTCTAAAAGATCCTAAAATGGTTTCAAGAACTAATCAAGAATAAAACCTGTATTTCATCACTAGCACACAACTAGAGGTTTATAACCTATCGTGTTGACATTTCTGTGCCCATTCCAGTTAAGTTGGTTATACATTTGAGTTCTACATGTTCTCAATTGTGTGCATAACTACTTGGAAGCAATGGAAGGCCCTTGTGCTGCCAGATGGTAAGAGGTTAAGATTGCACAAGTTTAATCCATATGGGTTAGGATTTGTCACTAACCTAGTCTTGTAATTATGGTTTTGAAAAATTCACGTGGACAAGAACACATACACCATAAAATCTAAGGGTCACAAGGTTTCTCTCCGATTCATGAAAATGATGGTGAGGAAACTCTTCCACCAAGTAGATTTTAAGTAAGATAGCAATTGTAATCTTTGCATTCTCAAGGTCGTTAGTGGAGCGTGCATGGTTAACCGGCACACTAACATGTACTTATGAGAAATGGCAAAGGTCTAAAAAATTGAGACTATGATTACGGCATCCTTTTTCATAGTTCTGAGATTGTTTAGACACACCTGTGAGCTATCTAAGATAAGGTGTATGATTATGATAAAGTCTTATCAAAGCAATCTAGTATCAGAAATCTGAACTTTGGAAAGAAAGTCAAGAAAGTATTGATTTCTAGAAGTCCAGTAGTTTCTGGATACATGTCAAAGCTAGTGAAGTGTGATGTAGAGTAATCATCATGTATAGTGGGAGCATGATAATTATGATAAGTATTGCGTGTTAGCAATGTTAATTATAGAAAACAAAAGTTTCAATTCATGAGGTTGCAGGGGTTGAAAAAGTTGTTTTGCTATAATTAAGGGAGAGGATATTATAGTTCATTTCAATTCTAAAAGGCTTAGATAGATATTTTAATCATCTTTAGTCAAGAATATATATATATGAATTTCATGTTGGATTGGTTCAACTTAAGGAAATTCTATATATTGCGTTCTCAAAATTCGATTATGATTACGGCATCCCTCTTCATAGTCAATTTTGAGAACATGGTAAACAAAAAATATTGTAGCAAAAGACTGGTCTAGAATCATGTCTTTTTGTGAGACATCATGAATCGTGTCCCATTTGCTTTGGGTACAATATCGATTTTATATTAATATATTATAACATCTTTAATCAAGAATATATATATGAATTTCATGTTGGATTGGTTCAACTTAAGGAAATTCTATATATTGCGTTCTCAAAATTCGATTATGATTACGGCATCCCTCTTCATAGTCAATTTTGAGAACATGGGAAACAAAAAATATTGTAGCAAAAGACTGGTCTAGAATCATGTCTTTTTGTGAGACATCATGAATCGTGTCCCATTTGCTTTGGGTACAATATCGATTGCATGTGCTATAATATTTATCCATTATAAATTTTCCAAATGCCTTGGGGCATTAAGAAGGGGAAAAGGTATAGAAGTGGATATGACTAAAGTGATTAACCAATTGTCGAGGACAATCTAAGGTTTACCAAAGATTGGTTGCTCAGGGACAGTTGGAAGTATAGTGTTATTCTAGAGGACCATATTGACATAGTCTGAAAAGAGGCAACTCTTGTTCAGAAGTAGTAGTCAAAATGGGAATATGGAGTTGTCTCCATAGGTGGAAGTTATCTGCGTAAGATTAGAAAACTTAATGCAAGAAGGATATTCAAAGAAATGTTGTTTGAATTAGTTTCCATGCAGTTGATCTTCATTGGAATGCCCTGTAATGACTGTTGACAAGTCTTTATGACCTTGTACATATTCATTACAAGAGGGTCAGTGCATACAAGTTTAAAATCTAAACAGATTTCAGTAAATGATAAGAATTTGGAACTCTTACATTTTTCGATAAGGAGTTGGGAGTGTGAAAAGAGAATCATTGAAAGTATGTTCAATCGATCTAGTTCACAAAGTAAGGATCATAGACAAACATAGAGTGCATACTTGGTGTATGGCAAGGCTATTGTTTTGAAAAACATAGTGTACTTGCTCGGAGCATGGGACAGCTAGTGTTTTTTAATTCAAGTATAAAGTTGATAAAACCGAAACAATGAATAATGAGTAATCAGTATGGTGATAAATAAAAGTGTCTTATTTATATTCATAGGTTTTGATACCATATTGGATTCAATTATTCTTGTGTTTCATTTTGCATGTTTTGACTTCCAGAATAAACTAGGTTATTCTTCCCGAATGACTAAGTTATTCAAACCATCCACAGTCGGTCATATGTTGGAAGTAGATATGAATCAAGACTGTCATGGGTTGGCTTGTAGAGGTCTAAGATGTTGGACAAAGTGGTGCTACAACACTCATGAGTGCTCATAAGTTCTGAGTATTGGATTCAACTCGTGCTCATTTGAATCACTTCATGGATTTTATCACGAGTGATCATGAGACGATAATATCTTATATTCTTCAAACCTAGAGATATGAGTTGTTACTATGAGTTGGTTATACATTGATTGCATGAAAATGCATTGGTAACTCGATGTTAGAAAACATGCCTTTGTGTATGATTCAACAAGTAGTAGAACAAGCCATATGAGTCGAAGTTTATCCATTCCTTTTACCTTCGGGATAAAAGAGATATCTGTGGGCCCCTCGATGATTTAGTGATGACACATGTGAGTGCTTGGCAAGCCAGGACTGATTTGATTTGTTCAATTAGTTAGTCGTCATAAATCGAAAATCGGGAAACAACAAATGGACAGAGAGATTGATTTATAATCCATGTCTCAGTCCATATGATATATAGAATGGAGGAATATATGATCCCTTATCCAATGGACAAGTCATTGACAAGATTAGAGTTCAGTTAACATGTCAGAGTTCGACAGAAGCTTTTGAGAGCTATGATTACTAGTCGGGTTTTGAAGTCATACTCAATAATAGTTTTAGACTTATCCAAGTGGGAGACTGTTGGATTAATGTCTAAGTCCAAAACTATATTTGGTATGTACTTGACCCGACCCGGCATGGTCCATTTGGGTTGCATGGCATCGGGAGAATTGGATAGACAAGATGAGGAAGAAAAAAAAAGGATACTAGTGATTTATATTAATATATTATAAGTTCTAACATATTAATATATAATCATATTATTTAATTAGTATTGATCAAGAATTAATTTATAATTAATTAAGTGATCAAAAAGGAACTAATTAAATATGGACTCTTTGTTGGATAAGGTGTCTAAGTCCATAACTATTTCTGGTATGTACTTGACCCGACCCGGCATGGTCCATTTGGGTTGCATGGCACCATGAAATTGGATAGACTAAATGAGAGAAATAACACTTGTGGATTATTAATATATTATAAGTTCTAATATATTAATAATATTATTTAATTAGTTTGATCAAGAATTAATTTAGAATTAATTAAGTGATCAAAAGATAACTAATTAAATATATGGGTTGATTATGTAAATTATGCATAACTTGTATAGTGGGCTAAGAGGCTCCATGGATTATCAAGTTGGGTTAAACCCATAGGATGCTCCATGGGAGTTACAAACCCATGGGGCATGGAAATGAAGAGTCATGACACATTAGGGTTTACATGGTGTAACCCTAGATGTGTCAACACTATATAAAGAACCCATGTTCCACCAAAATCGGTTGCACACAAGAATCAAGAGGGCTAGAGCCGATTTTGCAAGTGTAATATTCTCTCAAAAGTTTACTCCTTTGCATTTGGTGTTGTGTGAAGCATTTGAAGCATCACACTTGGGGTGCTAGGCTCACAAGGTTTCAAGGATCATAATCAACAACAAGGTAAGTTATTCTATCTTTCATTCAAGTTAAAAATGTTCCCCATGTATGCTAGATAGGAATATAACCTTGGAATTCAACTTTCCATGATTATTAGACAAACATAGATCCAAGGTTATTAGGGTTGCATGTACACTTAGGAAGTGTTAGAATGCCCAAAACCCATCAGTGGTATCAGAGCCTAGGTTTGTTTGTTGTTTTTTTTTTTTTTTAGTGCAAATTGCTTGGAAAAAAATCGTTTTTCTGTTTTTTGCTCGTATGAAAGTTTGCACATTTGTTGCTGGAAATGGATTAGAAACATTACCCTAAACTGTTTTGATGTTTTAAAACTTGTTTTAGATTGTGTAATGTTTATGCTAATCCATTTACAATGACAATTATCAAAATTACAAGTTTTTTTTTAAGTGTAATTTTTTATTCTTGAAAGTGTTCATATTCATGTTCTTGAACTTATGAAGATTAGATTATCATAGGAATTGTTTGTAACCTTCATGGTAGTTTAATTCATGCTCATAATGTGTTTTAATGGAGTCCATAACTTGTTCTCAAGTTATGGAAAACCAAAAGTCTCATTTTTATTAAAGCCATTAAAAGAACACAAGAGTTATAAAAATGAAGAGTCTTCATTTTTATTACTCAATTAATTCATAAGTTATAAGAAATGAAAAGTTTTGAAGTTTATAAAACTTGCCCTCAAGTTTTGGAACAAGTAAAGTCCTGATTAAAACTTTAGTTCCAACCCTTAGAATTTTAAAAGTTAAAATTCAACCCTTATACTTTATAATATTATAAGTTACTAATATATATATATATATATGTATAAGATCAAAGCGTCTTACCGCTAGTACGCCTCATTCACGAAGCCGGTCTACAAGGGGGTATAAGGTTGTTGCCTATAAAATGGCAATTTAATGGGTGTCCACTCTCACCCACCGCTTCCTTGATCGGTGGAGGGTCGTTAGCCGAACGGGTAAGACAAGGACTTATAAATTCTCATTAAAAGTATGATGAATATTATAAAGTAACTAAATGCTTTTATTAAATTCCCAATCTTATTTACTTTAGGAAAATGTGAATAAGGTGCTAATCCATGAAATTACACTTTACACTTTGTTTAAGTCGTTGGTGGAGCGTGTGTGGTTAACCGGCACACTAACTTGGACTTAAGAAGGTAGGTAAAGGGTGACTTAAGGTTTACCATAGCATCGGTGGAGCGTATGTGGTTTACCGGCACATCGATTGAGTGATAAACCTTGAGGGTACCAAGTAATTTGCATGGTTACTTCACACCTCGTTTTGTGATCCTCGGTATCCCAGTCACAAAACTTGGAGGGCACACTCGAGATTGAAACATGCCTTTGAAAAGTTCATTGAATCTCAAAAGAATCTAGGAATTTCTAAGAACCAATTAAAAACCTAATATTTATATTTCGTTTTTCATGGTGGAAATTGGGGAATCGTCATTCACCTACCTTTCAAATATGTTATAGCTTGGATTACGGCATACCTCTTCTAAGTTATAATATATTGTGATTGGATCCTAGCCTTAATATTACATTTGGGTGTTTTATTAAGGACTCTCTTAATATCTAAACCAATCTTGTTCTCTTCTTTCAGATGTCTTCAAACAATGCTGCTTCTGGCTCTAATCCTAATGGCTCCTTTACCCTTATGAACTTGTGTGGGAAAGTCACTTTTGATGGATCCAACTTCAATGAATGGATCAGAAACATCAGGATGATTACCCACTACGAGGACAAAGAATATGTCTTTGACAAGGAGCTTAAGGAGATTGATGAGACCACTGCAACTCCCCAGGAGATCGCTGACTTCCGGGCACATGAAAGGGATGCTACAAAAGTGGCATGCATCATGTTGGCCACCATGACAGCGGAACTCCAAAAGTCCTATGAGGACTTCTACCCTTTTGAAATACACCAAGATCTGATGGAAAGATACCATCAAAGTGCACGACAAGAGAGGTATGAAATCATATGCTCTATCATAACAACCATGATGAAGGACGGGGAATCCGTCACGAGCCACATGCAGAAAATGCAAAGATATGTGGATCGGTTGCTGAAACTTAATCTGAACTTCCCTGAGGAGCTTGCAATAGATATCATTTTGCACTCCTTACCATCGTGCTATGATCAATTTCGCATGACATATCACATGAATAAGGAAGAGGTCACACTCAGCAAACTTCAGGGACTCCTCAAGACCGCAGAAACAGGTCTTAAGGGTAAGTCGGTTGTTAACACTCCTACTCCAAACTCCGCCCCGGTTTTGGCAATCGGGAAAGGTAGAGGGAAGAAAAGGAAGAGCTCTTCGAAGGGTACCTAGGCTAGGACCCTTGATGGCTCTTCTTCAAGTGGAACCAAGAAAGGTTTCGTCACTCCTTCTTCTGACCCAAAAGAGGCTGAATGCTTCTATTGCCATGAAAAGTCACATTGGAAGTGGAACTGCCCAAAATACCAGCAAGATGTGAAGGATGGGAAAGTTAAACCCAACCATGCAGGTATTTACACTATCTTATCTAATAACTCACCCCATTCTAACTCTTGGGTCCTTGATACCGGTTGTGGTATTCATATATGTTCTGATTTGCACGGACTAAGAAGAAGTGAGAATGTGGAGCATGGAAGAATAAACTTAATCATGGGGAATAGGAAAGCTTTACCTGTCACCAAGATTGGAGTTTATACTTTATCGCTAAGTAGTGGGTTTAGTTTAGATTTAAATAAATGTTGTTATTTGCCAGAAATGGCAAGAAATATTATTTCCTTTCATGCATTGTATAAACAAGGTTTCACCTTTTCATTTGATAATGAAGTTGGTTCGATTAATGCTTTCTTTAATAATGTTCTTTATTTTAAAGCAGTACCTTGTGATGGTGTGTATGAAACTGTATCTGTGCTTGATAACTTAGGAAATAATGTATTGTGTATTGATTCTGTTAATGATAATAACTTGGATAAAGCATCATTATGGCATTGTCGTCTTGGACATATAAGCAAGAAACGCATAGGCCAACTCCAAAAGGATGGAGTATTGGAGTCATTTGACCTAAAGTCAGATGATAGTTGCGAATCATGCATACTTGGAAAAATGACAAAGTCACCCTTCACATGTTCTTGTGAGAGGGGTGAAGGTTTGTTGGATCTTATACACACGGATGTGTGTGGGCCCTACAAACATGCCACAAGGGATGCTAATCGTTATTATTTGACTTTTACTGATGATTACAGTAGATATGGATATGTCTACTTAATCAAGCATAAGTCAGAGACTTTTGAGAGGTTTAAAGAGTTTAAACAGGATGTCGAGAATCAATTGGGCAGGAACATTAAGATGCTTCAATCTGATCGAGGTGGTGAGTATCTTAGTTCAGAGTTCCTCGACTATCTTAGGGAATGTGGGATTGTCTCACAATTGACACCCCCCAGGACACCGCAGTTGAATGGTGTAGCTGAGAGGCGTAATCGAACCTTGTTGGATATGGTTCGTTCCATGATGAGTCGAGCTTCGCTACCAATCTCATTTTGGGGGTATGCCGTAGAGACTGCCGCCCATATCCTTATCTAGTTCCCACAAAGAAAGTTGCCAAAATTCCTCATGAGATGTGGACTGGTAAAGTACCCAAACTAGACCACATTAAGATTTGAGGTTGCGAGGCTTTCGTGAGACGCGAGACTCACGATAAGCTCGAACCTCGAAGTGAGAGGTGTATTTTCATCGGATACCCATAGAAATCCTTTGGTTACCTCTTCTACAGACCTAGTGAGAATGTGGTCTTTGTAGCTAGGAGAGCTTTCTTTCGAGAGAGAGAGTTCATAAGCCAAGGAGACAGTGGGAGGCAAGTTGACCTTGAAGAAATTCAAGAGTCAAGTGGTGAAGGAACTTCAAACTCTAGCACTCAACTTGAGGAGGAAACTCCTGTTGAGCCAATTGACAAGTCTGTACCTCTGGATGAACCTAACAGTTCCACAAGGGTTAGGAATGCACCTGAGGATTACTATGGATTCCATATTACTGCGGAAGGTGATACACTTATCAGTGATGAGACACTGATAGGTCTGGATGAACCTAACAGTTACGCGGAAGCCATGGCAGGCCCTGAGTCAGCCAAGTGGAAAGAGGCAATGGACAGCGAGATACAGTCCATGTATGACAATCAAGTTTGGAACTTGGTCGAGAATGTACCAGGTCGTAAGACTGTAGGGTGCAAATGGATCTTCAAGAAGAAGTCCGACATGGATGGTAATGTACACACTTATAAGGCACGACTGGTTGCAAAGGGTTTCTTACAAACTCCGGGAGTTGATTATGATGAGACCTTTTCTCTAGTGGCCAAGATTAAGTCTATTAGGGTTCTGTTAGCCATAGCCGCATTTCATGACTATGAAATATGGCAAATGGATGTCAAAACCGCTTTCCTTAATGGAAAGTTGGCTGAGGATGTTTACATGAGTCAGCCAGAGGGTTTTGTCAACACAGAGTACCCTAATAGAGCGTGTAAGCTTGAGAAATCCATTTATGGGTTAAAGCAAGCACCTCGCAGATGGAATCTTTGCTTTGATGAGAAAGTCAAGGAATTTGGCTTTTCTAGGAGTGAAGATGAATCTTGTGTATATGTCAAGGCTAGTGGGAGTATAGTTAGCTTTTTGGTATTGTATGTGGATGACATACTACTCATAGGAAATGACATCCCAACTCTGCAGGAAGTTAAGTCCTGGCTTGGGAAGTGTTTCTCTATGAAGGACCTAGGAGAAGCTGCCTATATTCTAGGGATAAGGATCTTGAGAGACCGGAGTAAAAGTCTAATTGGACTTAGTCAGATTACCTACTTGGATAAGGTGCTGAAGAGATTCGGCATGCAGGACTCCAAGAAAGGAGAGTTACCCATCCAGAGTAATGTCAGATTGAGTAAGACACAAAGCCCTAGTACTGAGGCTGAGATAGCAGAAATGAGTCGAATACCTTATGCTTCGGCTGTAGGATCGATCATATATGCTATAACGTGTACTCGACCTGATGTAGCCTTTTCTTTGAGCATGGTTAGCAGGTATCAGGGGAACCCTGGCAAGGCACACTGGACTGCGGTAAAGAATATCCTCAAGTACCTACGGAGGACTAAGGACTGGGTCCTTACCCTCGGTGGGAGTGAAGACTTGAGAGTTGTAGGGTATAGTGATGCTAGCTTTCAGACTGATAGGGATAATTTCCGCTCTCAGTCAGGCTGGGTCTTTACCTTAAATGGAGGAGCAATTTCTTGGAAGAGTTCCAAGCAAGAGACAGTGGCTGATTCAACTTGCGAATCAGAGTATATAGCAGCTAGCGAGGCAGCAAAGGAGGCGATATGGCTGAAGAACTTCATTGGAGACCTTGGAGTTGTACCAGCTATTAAAGAGCCAATGGAAATTTTCTATGATAGTGAAAGTGCAGTTGCCTTAGCCAAGGAACCAAGGGATCACGGAAGATCCAGACACATCGACAGAAAATACCATTTCATCAGACATCGAATAGAAGAAGGACTCCTCGTGGCAAAGAGGGTATCATCGGATGAGAATCCAGCAGATCCCCTCACGAAGGGACTGACTCGGGTTAAGCATCTCCAGCATGCTCGGAGCATAGGGCTGAAGGATGATATTAGATTTAGTAGTTAGATAACCTTGAAATTTGTAAAGTGTAATTGACATTAGATGATGAATAAAAGGTGTTTTATTTATGAGTAAAGTGTTGCTATCTCTTGTCGATCGTTTATTATATTTCTTTTGCATGTTTTGACTTCCAGAATAATTATGTTTGGTATATCATATTATTCGAACCTCCACAGTCGGTCATATGTCGGAAGTAGGTATGAATCAAGACTGTCATGATTGGTTGCAGAGGTCTAAGTTGTTTGACATGGCTACAACACTCATGAGTGCTCATAAGTTCTGAGCATTGGACTCAACCCACGCTCACTGGAATCACTTCATGGAATTTATCTCGAGTGATCGTGAGACGGTAATATCATATAAGTCTTCAAACCTAGAGATATGATTTGTTACTTATGAGTTGGTTATGCATTGATTGTACATTAACGCATTGGTAACTCGATGTTATAAAACGTGCTTTTGTGTATAATTCAATGAGTGGTAGAACAAAACATATGAGTCGAAGTTTATTTGTTCCTTCTTGGATTAGAAGCTGATATCTGGGCCCCTCGATGATTTTGTTTTGACCTATGTACCGGGCCCGGTCAGAACTAAGTTGATGTGTTCAATTAAGTTCTTTGTCAAACAAATCGGAAATCGGGAAACAAACTGCTGGACAACAAGTAAGACATTGTTCCATGTATTTGTCCGGCTGATATCTAGAACAGAGGATTATATGATCACTTATCTTAAATGACGTATCATCATCTTCTCAGTTCTGAGAGACCTTGAAAGAGCTACGATTGCCGATCGGTTCCTGAAGTATTGCAGTTATAGTTATTAGACTTATCTAAGTGGGAGACTGTTAGATAAGGTGTCTAAGTCCATAACTATTTCTGGTATGTACTTGACCCGACTCGGCATGGTCCATTTGGGTTGCATGGCACCATTCAATTGGATAGACTAAATGAGAGAAATAACACTTGTGGATTATTAATATATTATAAGTTCTAATATATTAATAATATTATTTAATTAGTTTGATCAAGAATTAATTTAGAATTAATTAAGTGATCAAAAGATAACTAATTACATATATGGGTTGATTATGTAAATTATACATAACTTGTATAGTGGGCTAAGAGGCTCCATGGATTATCAAGTTGGGTTAAACCCATAGGATGCTCCATGGGAGTTACAAACCCATGGGTCATGGAAATGAAGAGTCATGACACATTAGGGTTTACATGGTGTAACCCTAGATGTGTCAACACTATATAAAGAACCCATGCTCCACCAAAATCGGTTGCACACAAGAATCAAGAGGGCTAGAGCCGATTTTGCAAGTGTAATATTCTCTCAAAAGTTTACTCCTTTGCATTTGGTGTTGTGTGAAGCATTTGAGGCATCACACTTGGGGTGCTAGGCTCACAAGGTTTCAAGGATCATAATCAACAACAAGGTAAGTTATTCTATCTTTCATTCAAGTTAAAAATGTTCCCCATGTATGCTAGATAGGAATATAACCTTGGAATTCAACTTTCCATGATTATTAGACAAACATAGATCCAAGGTTATTAGGGTTGCATGTACACTTAGGAAGTGTTAGAATGCTCAAAACCCATCACTCTTAGATATATATGTGTGATGGGCCAAGTCCATTTAGGTTGGGCTAAGCTTTCATGGATAGTCCATGGAATGTTTAACCCATGGATCAAATGAAATGAAGGGTCATGGGTTTAACCCTAATCCCCACACTATATAAAGATGTCCTTGGTTGGTGAAATTGGCACTAGTGTGTGTACACAAAAGGGCAAGGCCGATTTCACTAGAGAGAAGCAAAGTATCCTTATTCTCAAGGTTATTCCAAATGTTCATGGTGTTGTGTGAACCATTTGAGGTGTCACACTTGGGGCACTAGGCACTCAAGCTTCATGAAGACAAGTTACATCAAAAAGGTATGTATTCTATCTATTTTATTACCCAAGTATATGATATTTGTATGCTAGTATAGGGTAATATCTTGGAAACTTCATACTTGCGTGTATAATAGAGAAAACATAGATCCAAGGTATTTAGGGTTGTATATGTGCACCACATGATGTTGTAGTATACTAAAACCCAACAGAAGGTAGGATGTACGTTACTGCTCGAGAGGTAGATTGAGTTTATAAGCTACAGGGCCGAGTCTAGCGAGAATCTCGAAAGGCCCTGCGTAACTTTTCTGGCGGTCACTAGAGGCTCTCAATCGTCCACTAATCTAAACGGTCTGCTTTAATGATGCCTTCTAACTCTAGATCGCGTATTTCATAGCTAGCCTTGAGGGTTTCTAACTGATGGGAGGCTTAGGTAATGACCTTATCTCGTTACATCAAAATGCAACTGAGCCCTGGATTTGGAAGTGTCTACTTGAATTCCCTCCTCACTATCGATGTGATACAGGAATTTGACCCTTCGAATCCAAACCCGCATTTAGAGAACTTAGCGTAGAGCTCCTCTGATAGAAATGTTTCCAAGGTCTGTTGACGATGTTGACTAGGTTCCTCCTTACTACGAGAGTAGATAAGTAGGTCATCGATGGAGACAATGACGAACTGATCCTAGTAAGGACGACACACCTTATCCATTAAATCTATGAATATTGCCGTGCGTTTGTTAATCTGAACGACATCACTACGAATTTGTAGCGCCCATAACGAGTTCGGAAGGCTATCTTCGGAACATCCTCCCCTAGTACTCGTAGTCGGTTATACCCGGATCTTTGATCGACTTTTGAAAAGAAGATCGCCCTTCTTCAGTCGATCGAATGATTCGTCTATTATAGACAAAAGGGTACTGATTTTTCTGATGGTTAGCTTGTTGAGCTCCCTGTAATTGATGCATATACGAAGTGATCAATCCTTCTTTTTGACGAACCAGACCGGAGTTCTCCAGGGTGAGGAACTTGGTCTTAAAGCTCTTGCTGAGCATTTCGTTTAGTTGATCGGACAGTTCTTGCATCAATGTAGGTGTTAGACGATAGGGCGGTTTGGCTACTGGTGTAGCCCCTAGAACTAAGTCGACCCTAAGTTCAATTTGACGCGGCAGAGGTAAATCCTGGGAGTTTTCTGTTCTATCTGAATTTATTGTCTCGATCGGTGAGAAGGCATTTGATTCAGATTCTATGTTTATCCGATTGACAGTACGGTCACTCGTAATCTTGGGCAGTCTCCGTCCTAAAGTTCATATCAGAAGTCATATTTGGTTCATCAATCACAACTTCGTGTATACGAATCGTATATAATTAAGACTGAAAAGGCAGTCGAATAAATGATTCTTCTTTAAGCTCACATCCAAACAAGGAAAAGAAGTTAAAGCGGAATCATTAATTCTAAGCCTGTAGAACCTTGATTACACACCACTCTTGCGTATACCTTCTCCAGCGACAGATCAACCGTATGGGTCTTCGGGTTGAACTTGACGTACTGTACGAGTGGTACTCCGGGGAGGTTTGCTGAGGTGTCTTTGGGAAGGATACGAAACATAAGGTACTCTCCGCATGAGTACCTCGGAGTTCTGAAACGACGGCTTCTTTAGAAAGGCGATTTCGGAGAAAACAGTTTACGCGTGAGACTGGCATTGTGAGGGTAGAATTTACTCAAGTTATATGAAATGTCGGACTACTCGGAATAAGAGGCATTAGACTTATTTCAAGAAGGTATTACAAACTAAACACAACGGTGCAACTTTTAACAGAGTTTCAGTACTTAATTTTACTACAAGACTACTGCTGCGAATAGGGTATACTACAAAAGCAAGTATACGCAGCACGAGAGCCCCCTTAACTGGCGGGATCTCGCAAAAGACAAGACTCGAGTTGCACTAGTGTTTAACAGTTTACAAGGCTATTGAAACGAAACGCCCTAGAATTTCAACGTGGGTCCGGAGTAGTCTCTCCTGCGGCTGTGATCCTTAGTATCTTCCCGTTTGCGCCAGAATTCTCTGTTATTAGACAATCCTTCTGGAGATGCCCAATCTCACCACATAATTGACATATCTGGCTTGTACCAGCATTGGTGGTGGAAGTGAAGTGTCGGATCGGAGTTATGTGGACACGGTTGCTTTCGTTGATCTTCCCTTTAGGACAATCCCAGTAATGGTGTCCTGCCTCACCACAACTATAGCAAACTTGGCTGGCTCCGGTGGTAGAGGTGGTTCTACAGAAACGAGCAGTGTGTCCCGTTTTGTTGCAATTGATGAATTGCAATACCCGCCAAGCTCCATTATGATGGTAGCTACACTTGTTACACTTCAGAAGTGTTCCCTCATATCGCTTGACCGGTGCTAAGGTGGCAGGGGTCGCCAGTTGTTGTTGTTGCATGGCAAGCCTTTGAAATCGCTTGCGTTCCTTTTAAGCTTGACGCTTTCATTTCTTAAACTTTGAGTTGTGGCTTTGGGTGTTCGCAACAGTTATCATTTGTTGATTTCCCGGCTGGTTACAACAATTTGAACTGTCAACACCTTTTTCAGCCTTTCTTGCGTTACTAGTGTGGAGGTGCACAAGGACAGCTGTCACGGCAGCTGACACCGCTGCTTGGAAGGTAGCGACGTCGATATGAAGGATAGGGGTTTCGTTGCTCGGCGGGTTATTTCTGGATGAGGACATGATTCTGTTATACAAAAGAAAACAAGTTCGTGAGTGATCATGGTTGAACCTAGACGTATTTCGACCATTCATGTAAAGAGTAGGAGTAAGTTCTCTAGGGTTTGACCTACATCCCTATGATGCAGTCCTAGTAAAGAGTAGAAATAAGTTCATAGAATGATTATAAGACGATTGTTATCCAACCTTCGACGAGAATTGGAAGTGATCTCTGAGCTAGATTACCATAACTCAATAACTTGAATAGAGTGCATTTTAGATAGAATTCTAACGATAGTAGGATGAAAGTATTTGAACAAAGGTTGGCACAGAAACTAGCCGACTGTCCATATCATTGATATTTATGATGTAATAAGTTGGGAAAATTGACCTTAAAATAGGCCTTACATCAACCAAGATAGGAAAATTTTTGACTGTACTACGACCTAATCAAGACCTAACAGGTCTTAAGATTTACAAAGATAGGAAATTAGACTAGAGTTTTTACATGAACTAGGTTATATCCAAAAGAGAAGTCGATAGGACTCTATCGGCGACGAGAACTACTAGAGTGAGTTCTTGACTCCGACAGAAGACGTTCTATGTCCCTCACACGCCTTTCAGATCTTGCTTGCCGAGCTCGAAGTTCTCTGACTTCAGCTTGGGTTTCAGCAAGTTCTCTCTACAGAGCTACATTTCGGACGTGAGTCTTTTCATGTGCAGACTCTAGATGGCGAATGTGGACTATGTTAACGCCAGAGTTGGCGTCAATCTCCACGACTCGGTCGATAGTTGCTCGACCTTGCTCGACGTTCCGAGAAATCCTACGAACCATGATGGGTAGGACCCTGTCAGCTGAAACCTCCCTCGGTGAGGTTGTAGAAGCTTCTGTCTCTATTGTAGGGAATGGGTTGACCCTGGTCCTGACTCCATCTATTCAAGTTTGTGGCCCATAGAGGTGTGGGTCCTTGAAATGCTGGACGAGGGTTCGGGTTTGGGTCTTGAGCAGTTGGGGGTAGGTTGTTGACTTCTGGTTCTGAGTCAGAACCATCAGAAAAGCCTTCAGCTTCGTGATCATCCAAAGGTATTGGGTGATCATCTTCTGGCTCTTCTCCAGGCCATCCATCATTGCCTTCGTTGGGATAGTACGGGTCTCCGGGGAGATGGAATCCAGCCATGATATCTACGCGAGAAAAAGGATATAAAAAATAACTAAATCGGCGTACTAATTAGATAATTATAAGATGATCTTTATTAGATACTTCAACATTTGCGTAGTGCATACCAGTCATATGTAACCAAGACACGATAGACCTTCGAATAAGTGACCCTAACTCTAAGCCCACAACCAAACAAGGAACAGGAAGTAAAGCAAAGATCACAGATTCTCAGTCTATGTCATCCTAGTTACATATAACCTTAGTGTATCCACTCTACAACTATTGACCTATTAATGAAGATCTTTAGTTCTCAACTAAGTAATTATAATAACACAAAATACTCCTAATGCTTTCATTGTGGTAGTGCTGGTAAGTTTTTAGACTTCTTGCCATATCACAACCATTCTTGGGCATATGTTAATCACTCCTCGGACCAGCATAGTTGATCAGGCTATGCCACTCCCAGGACTGACCATACATCCCCGAGCTTACTTGTGATATTTCAACAATCGTAATACTTTTGTTCTTGTCATTGTGACACTGATTTTAGTATGAATGCAGGCATGTATACTTAGTTAAATATTTTATTATTTAAAAGTATAAACTCTTGGTCAGAGTATTTTAATCCCATTGTATTTATAGTATGTATATCTTTTATCGGTTGATATACTCGATTCACTATAAACAATGCTCTGATACCAACCTGTCACACCCCAAAACCAAGAATGGCGGAAACGTTCTGGGGTGGAGGACGTCATGTACAGTATCACAACAGTGTAAAGTAGTAAACAAGCAACAACATCCTCCATTGCATTAATAGTAGAATTTTAATACATGTGTGTTCTTTCATAGTATACGACATAATAATAAGAAATCAGAATAAAATACGAGTCTTGACCGCTCCGTCTTCTCAAAACCTGGTCAACATACCTGTCTACTGGTGACCTGAGAATACAAGTTATTTTCAAAACGAGTATCAGCTTTAAAGCTGGTGAGAAACGACGGCTTCTTTAGAAAGGCGATTTCGATGAAAAGAATTTACGCGTGAGACTGGCATTGTGAGGGTAGAATTTACTCAAGTTATATGAAATGTCGGACTACTCGGAATAAGAGGCATTAGACTTATTTCAAGAAGGTATTACAAACTAAACACAACGGTGCAACTTTTAACAGAGTTTCAGTACTTAATTTTACTACAAGACTACTGCTGCGAATAGGGTATACTACAAAAGCAAGTATACGCAGCACGAGAGCCCCCTTAACTGGCGGGATCTCGCAAAAGACAAGACTCGAGTTGCACTAGTGTTTAACAGTTTACAAGGCTATTGAAACGAAACGCCCTAGAATTTCAACGTGGGTCCGGAGTAGTCTCTCCTGCGGCTGTGATCCTTAGTATCTTCCCGTTTGCGCCAGAATTCTCTGTTATTGGACAATCCTTCTGGAGATGCCCAATCTCACCACATAATTGACATATCTGGCTTGTACCAGCATTGGTGGTGGAAGTGAAGTGTCGGATCGGAGTTATGTGGACACGGTTGCTTTCGTTGATCTTCCCTTTAGGACAATCCCAGTAATAGTGTCCTGCCTCACCACAACTATAGCAAACTTGGCTGGCTCCGGTGGTAGAGGTGGTTCTACAGAAACGAGCAGTGTGTCCCGTTTTGTTGCAATTGATATATTGCAATACCCGGCAAGCTCCATTATGATGGTAGCAACACTTGTTACACTTTGGAAGTGTTCCCTCATATCGCTTGACCGGTGCTGAGGTGGCAGGGGTCGCCACTTGTTGTTGTTGCATGGCAAGCCTTTGAAATCGCTTGCGTTCCTTTTAAGCTTGACGCTTTCATTTCTTAAACTTTGAGTTGTGGCTTTGGGTGTTCGCAACAGTTATCATTTGTTGATTTCCCGGCTGGTTACAACAATTTGAACTGTCAACACCTTTTTCAGCCTTTCTTGCGTTACTAGTGTGGAGGTGCACAAGGACAGCTGTCGCGGCAGCTGATATCGCTGCTTGGAAGGTAGCGGCGTCGATATGAAGGATAGGGATTTCGTTGCTCGGCGGGTTATTTCTGGATGGCGACATGATTCTGTTATACAAAAGAAAACAAGTTCGTGAGTGATCATGGTTGAACCTCGACGTATTTCGACCCTTCATGTAAAGAGTAGGAGTAAGTTCTCTAGGGTTTGACCTACATCCCTATGATGCAGTCCTAGTAAAGAGTAGAAATAAGTTCATAGAATGCTTATAAGACGATTGTTATCCAACCTTCGACGAGAATTGGAAGTGATCTCTGAGCTAGATTACCATAACTCAATAACTTGAATAGAGTGCATTTCAGATAGAATTCTAACGATAGTAGGATGAAAGTATTTGAACAAAGGTTGGCACAGAAATTAGCCGACTGTCCATATCATTGATATTTATGATGTAATAAGTTGGAAAAATTGACCTTAAAATAGGCCTTACATCAACCAAGATGGGAAAATTTTTGACAGTACTACGACCTAATCAAGACCTAACAGGTCTTAAGATTTACAAAGATAGGAAATTAGACTAGAGTTTTTACATGAACTAGGTTATATCCAAAAGAGAAGTCGATAGGACTCTATCGGCGACGAGAACTACTAGAGTGAGTTCTTGACTCCGACAGAAGACGTTCTATGTCCCTCACATGCCTTTCAGATATTGCTTGCCGAGCTCGAAGTTCTCTGACTTCAGCTTGGGTTTCATCAAGTTCTCTCTGCAGAGCTGCATTTCGGACCTGAGTCTTTTCATGTACAGACTCTAGATGGCGAATGGGGACTGTGTTAACGCCAGAGTTGGCGTCAATCTCCACGACTCGGTCGATAGTTGCTCGACCTTGCTCGACGTTCTGAGAAATCCTACGAACCATGATGGGTAGGACCCTGTCAGCTGAACCTCCCTCGGTGAGGTTGTAGAAGCTTCTGTCTCCATTGTAGGGAATGGGTTAACCCTGCTCCTGACTCCATCTATTCAAGTTTGTGGCCCATAGAGGTGTGGGTCCTTGAAATGTTGGACGAGGGTTCGGGTTTGGGTCTTGAGTAGCTGGGGGTAGGTTGTTGACTTCTGGTTCTGAGTCAGAACCATCAGAAAAGCCTTCAGCTTCGTGAGCATCCAAAGGGATTGGGTGATCATCTTCTGGCTCTTCTCCAAGCCATCCAGCATTGCCTTCGTTGGGATAGTACGGGTCTCCGGGAAGATGGAATCCAGCCATGATATCTACACGAGAAAAAGGATATAAAAAATAACTAAATCGGCGAACTAATTAGATAATTATAAGATGATCTTTATTAGATACTTCAACATTTGCGTAGCGCATACCAGTCATATGTAACCAAGACACGATAGACATTCGAATAAGTGACCCTAACTCTAATCCCACAACCAAACAAGGAACAGGAAGTAAAGCAAAGATCACAGATTCTCAGTCTATATCGTCCTAGTTACATATAACCTTAGTGTATCTACTCTACAACTATTGACCTATTAATGAAGATCTTTAGTTCTCAACGAAATAATTATAATAACACAAAATACTCCTAATGCTTTCATTGTGGTAGTGTTGGTAAGTTTTTAGACTTGTTGCCATATCACAACCATTCTTGGGCATATGCTAATCACTCCTCGGACCAGCATAGTTGATCAGGCTATTCCACTCCCAGGACTGACCATACATCCCCGAACTTACTTGTGATATTTCAACAATCGTAATACTTTTGTTCTTGTCATTGTGACACTGATTTTAGTATGAATGCAGGCATGTATACTTAGTTAAATATTTTATTATTTAAAAGTATAAACTCTTGGTCAGAGTATTTTAATCCCATTGTATTTATAGTCTGTATATATTTTATGGGTTGATATACTCGATTCACTATAAACAATGCTCTGATACCAATCTGTCGCACCCAAAACCAAGAACGGCGGAAACGTTCTGGGGTGGAGGACGTCATGTACAGTATCACAACAGTGTAAAGTAGTAAACAAGCAACAACATCATCCATTGCATTAATAGTAGAATTTTAATACATGTGTGTTCTTTCATAGTATACGACATAATAATAAGAAATCAAAATAAAATACGAGTCTTGACCGCTTCGTCTTCTCAAAACCTGGTCATCGTACCTGTCTACTGGTGACCTGAGAATACAAGTTATTTTCAAAACGAGTATCAGCTTTAAAGCTGGTGAGAACATAAGTATTTAGTGTCGTTGCTTTGTAAAGCTGTAAAGAAAAGATTTGTAATTGCTTTGTGAAAACGTGGTATAAGTATGAAAAACCCTAGAAAATCCCATATTTCCTACTAGTATAAAAAGTAGTCTTCTACCAAGACCTGACTGTTTTGAAGATTTGCACCTCTGTAAAAATGAAGGTTTTTCCCCCAGTATAACTATTATTATCTAGATATAGATATACATAAACATGTATGTGATAAAATCACAAAATAAATGTAATAGGGAAAATAATATTTTTCCTCAGCACTGACACTACTGGCTATAAAGTGGATAAAACATAGACTCTAGGTGGTATCGAATGAACAATACGCCTCGAAAAGCCTAAATGAATGAAGTGTAGACTCCAGGTGGTATCGAATGAACAATACGCCTCGAAAAGCCTAAATGAATGAAGTGTAGACTCCAGGTGGTATCGAATGAACAATACGCCGCGAAAAGTCTAAATTGGCCTTTAATTATTAATTGGATAATAAAGGTTTGAATGTGAACTCGTATGTAACCATGATGATCGACGCTGAATAATTGATGACCCTCCAGGTCATATATGATAATGTGACATTTTGTCACCCCTGGGCCTTATCGGCACGGACTGTAGCTAGTAGCCGGGATGTGGGAGTGTCTGTCCTGTATAGATCTATACACATAATGCCCGCTCTCCCTCCAGGAGACTCTGGTTACACGGTCATACCACTATGAAGTGTCGTATCGAGAAATAGTATGTCACATTCTTTTTATAGTATTAAAATATTTGTATAGACTCATGAATGAACTGACTCTTGTGTGATTCCTTGTACTAGAAATAGTAAATAGCATCTCCTAACTATACCCATAATAGTTACTAGTAATATGTATATGAACAAGTGGAAGGATACCTTTGATACCTAAAGGTACTTAACTGACTGATAGAACTTTTATGTCTATATATGTATACATAATATATAACTAATATTTAGACGACCTTCGGACAAATAACGGGATACCCTAAGTCCACAACCAAACAAGGAACAAGAAGTAAGGCGGGTTAGCAGTCTTAAGTCCTTTAAACATTACTTATATAACTATACATATAGAGGCATGCAATTGATAATATAAAAGTTTAAAAGAAGTTTTGTAAAACATTTGAAAAGTTTAATAATGAGAAATGATGACTTGATGTCAATTTGTAAAACGATTTTAAAAGCAGTTGTTTGATATAAACAGTTTAAAGTATAAGAAATCCCTTATTTAGAACATAGTTTAAAGTACATGAAAACCTTTGTTTGAAACCTAGTCATAACAGAATTTGAAAGGAAAGATGTAGTTTAGAAAACAAGTTTGATAAAGAGTTCCACGTGTAAAAGTATTCGAGAAATCATTTTGAAGTAGTTTGCTTGATAAAACAGCTAAAAGTGTAGTAATTCCATAGTTTGATAGTTATTAATCACATGTGATTGGTATGATAACTATCATGATTCAACTTGTATTCCCCCCATAAAAGCATTTAAAACATTTAAAAGGTTAAATTAAGGGGTATGAACTCACCTGCAGTGAGTGGTTTGGATGGAAATGTCGGGTAAGTTGCTAGGTGTCAAGTGAGGACTTGAACACACACACGGATCCTATGTAACATGTAGTGATACATAAATGTATCTAATCAGTTATTTAATAACTAATTAATCAAGTAAAGACACTCTAATACATGGAAACACTTTGTTTCAAGTGTTACGGGTGCTAAAGGGTTGCATCTAAGGAGAGTATGGCCTCACATTGGAGTTTACTTCTCAGTTGGCACCAATACATGAGTTTATGGTTTTTGGTCAATTCCCCCATGATTTTACGGCCGTAAACTCATGGTAATTGCTACATTTGTGAGTTTTAAGGCCTTATACCCTTCAAGGAAGTGTTATAGGTTTGTATCAAAGGCCTAGGAAGGGACAAGGGCTCGAAATGGCTCATCTTTGGAGTTTACGGTCCTTAGACCACCCTTGGGAGTTTACGGTCGTAAACCCTTGAGTTTATGGTCGTAAACCCATGAGTTTACGGCTGTAAACTCATGGTTACTCCAACCATTTCGTGATTTGGGGTTTCTAGCTCTTGCATGCAAGGTTCTAGTCCAATATCCAAGCCCTAGAAGGTGTTAGTGGCATAAAAACACCACTTGATGGTGTTTACGGTTCAAGGAGATCCCTTGACCGTAAACCCATGTGTTCTTGAGGGTTTCTTAGTTGTCTTCCATGATTTAACAAGTATACTAAGCAAACTACTAGATAGGAGGAGTATACTTACTTATATGAAGCTTGGAAGAGTGTTTAGAGCCCAAGAACACTAGTATGTGTTCTTGGTGTTCTTGGTGTTTTGAAGAACACTTGAAGATCTATGAAAAAGACAAGATTTCATGGATGAAATCGTGTATAAACACTAGGTAAAGTGTTATATCCACGAATATAGGGAAGAAACACTTACATTTTTGGAAGATTTGAAGAAAAGTCGGATGATACTTGAGAGAGAAAAGGGAGTTTTCTTGAGCTTGAAAGTGGAAAAAGTGATAAAAATGACTAAGTGTCATATTTATACTCCTTGGTGTTTACGGCCCTAAACTCCATGTTTGGGCCGTAAACTCCAAACTCTTGGAGTTTTGAGACTTTATTGATGCACAATAAACTCTAGGCTATCCTCTCTCCAGTTATCTCCTGAAGCACTAAGATTTAAAATACTCATACGGACTTTAAACCAGCAAAAATTTAGCAGAAAAGTATTTGACTCCTATTGGATGTGCTTAACAGTAGAGTTTGTACGAATGGAAATTTTGGGGTTGTCACATTAATGTTTATTATAGTATCGATGGAGCGTGTGTGGTTAACCGGCACATCGATTGAGGAGTAATACGTTAAGGGTATCAAGTAATTTGCATGGTTACTTCACACCTTGTTTTGAGATCCTCGGCATCCCAGTCACAAAACATGAAGGGCACACTCGAGATTGAAACATGTCATTGATAAATTCAATGAATCTCAAAGAATCTAGGAGTTTCAAAACCAATTAAAACCTAATAAATTATTTCTTTTTTCATGGTGGAAATTGGTGAATCCTCATTCGCCTGCCTTCAAATATTCTATAGCTTGGATTACGGCATCGCTCTTCCAAGTTATAAAATATTGTGTTGGGTCCTAGCCTTAATATTTCATATTGGGTGTTATATTAAAGACTTTAAATCAACTATCTTGAATATCTCCGAAAAGATGTCTGGTTCAGACGATTATGATCTTCCCAAAAACTCTTGGAATAAGCTTTCCTAATGAAGATGATGTCATGTGACTGGGTCATGGAAATCATACTTCAATTCCTCCACCTCCTCCAATTATTCTCCCTATCCCACAAGTTCCAGGTCACTCAAGCCCCATTGGGAAGCAAGGTCTATGTGTGATCACATCTTGGAGATGAAGTCACATATTGACAAGCCGGGAGAGTTGGGTGTCAAAGTCTTGAGAAAGTTGGTTGGTCAATCACTTTCTAAGTCACATAGTGAGTGTCCTTTGGGACTACTATGAAAAAGACTATGACATGGCCCTTAATGATCTTATCTATTTGCTTGGTGCTGTTGAATCAGAAATGATTTGGAGCTTTGGCAAAGAAAACTTAATTAGTAAATCAACTTCCCAAACTACCATGAACGTTGAAAAATTGGTAACATTGGAAATCCAGAAAGCTGTCTCTTCCCAATGGAAAGGGATCGGCGATAGTCAACTCGGTTGACCAGATGGTAAAGAGAAAGGCTAAGTCTGAGATAGTCATGTGTACCATTTCCAAAGGGTCCATATGGTTCTATTTCCAAAAAGGAAGGGGCATTGATTGCGAAATGTCTATTTACCTGAAAGATCATAAGGTTGATCAAGTCAAGAAGATTGACTCTACTTCAGGTAAAGTCCACTATCTAACTCTGTTAAGTTTCTATTCTAAGATTCTTATTACATGATGTGACTGGGTCACATGTTGATGTTTTAAGAATCAAAGAAAAGTTAAGAAACTTAAAGGAAGTATATGTTGATTCTGATCGCGAAGATGGATTTCGATCGCATGGTTCGGTGATCAGAATTTTGAGTTGTTGCTTAGGAGTTATGATATATTGCTTAGGAATAGATAACAACAAGTTTTTCATATGCTTTTGCACTGTAAGGATAAGTTTTTCCGCAAAGTTTTAAAATAAAAGGAAAATTTTTGATTTTATTTATTCTAAGTATCCTTACAATGGCATTTGTGAAAAAAGTTGTTGCTTATATGATTCCATTGATAGCAATATTGGAAAATAGATTTGTTTCTTTCATCTGTGGTAATGTCTAATTTATCAAATAAGGAACGATTCTCATCACCCAAGGTTTTAATTGGACCCAAACCTAGAATCATGCAAGTTGTATAGTATGATGAATCAGAACTTTCAGCTTTGGAAAATTATGACTAATTCCTTGTTCACAAGTAAAGGACTAAGGGACCGAGTACACATTCTTGTGCAATATTCAAGTCCACCACAAAAGATTGATAAGACTATTCGTCATGATTTACTAAAGTTGAGAAAATATGGCTATACTTACCAGTATCAGTACAATTCTGAAACATTAGAAAATTTTTCAACGTTTTGCAGGACGAATGAGAAGAATCAAATTAGGCAGAAGGATAAAAGTTTCTCAAATCTGAAAATATGGGAGAGTACTTTAGTATCATGTTTTGTGATCATCGTAATGATTAAGAAACCATATCACAACTGGTCCTCTAAGGACATCTTAGTGCATTCCTATGGCTAAGAAGAGGAATCAAGAATTGTTGAAAAGGTTGAATCAAGAAGATGAGTCATACTTCGTTCCAAAACAAGTCTTAGAGTCATACTCCAAGACTGTAAGTTCAGTAACATATCTTAAAGAAAGGTTTATAACACTTGTCAAATGTAAGAGGAAAAGTGTCCTACTCTTGTACATTTGAAATTGGTAAGTTGTGATGTATTGGATAAAACAAAGACCAACTAAGGCCAACTGTGTGAAGTGTTTGTCTTGATAAAGAATCTGCACTATATCTTGAATATTTGGCAAGTGAGCCTTATATGTCAAGAGGACAGTGGGAGTCTTAAAAGATCTTGAAAAAGCTTCTAGATCTGATCAAGAAGAAAAAACCTACAGTTTATCACTAGCACACGCCTCGAGGTTTATAACCTATCGTGTTGACATATTCCTTTTATGTGCCCATTCCAGTTAAAGTTGGCTTTGCATATGAGTTCTGAGAGTTCTCAATTGGTTGCATAACAACTTGGAAGCAATGACAGGCCCTTGAGATGCCAGGTGGCAAGAAGTTAAGACTGCACAAGTTCAATCCATAAGTGTTTGGATTTATCACTAACCTTGTCTTGTGATTATGGTTTTGACAAATTCACATGGATAGGAACACATGCACCAGAAAAATCTAAGTGTCATAAGGTTTCTCTCCGATTCATGAAAATGATGGTGAGGAAACGCTTTCACTAAGTATATTTTAAGTAGATAGCAATTGTGATATTTGCATTCTCAAAGTCGTTAGTGGAGCGTGTGTGCTTAACCGACACATTAACATGGACTTGTCAGAAATGGCAAAGGTCTAAACAATTGAGCCTATGATTACGACATCCCTTTTCATAGTTCTATATTTGTTTGGACACACATGTGTGCTATCTAAGGAAAGGTGTATGATTTTGATAAAGTTTTATCAAAGCATCTCGTATCAGAAATCTGAACTTTCGTAAGAAAGTTAATAAAGTATTGTTTTTCTAGAAGTCCAGCTGATTTCTAAGTACATGTCAAAGCTAGTGGGAGCATAAGTTTTATGCTAATAATCATCATGCAAGTGGGAGCATGATAATTATGATAAGTGTTCCAAGTTAGCAATGTTAATTATAGAAAACAAAAAGGTTTCAATTGGGAAAAAGTTGTTTTGCTATAATTAAGGGAGAGGAAATTATACTTCAATTCAATTCTAAAAGCTTAGATTGAAGTTTTAATCATATTTAGTCAAGGATATATACATATACATATATATATATATATATATATATATATATATATATATATATATATATATATATATATATATATGAATTTCATGTTGGAATAGCTCAAGATAAGGAAATTCTATATATGGGTCCATTATTTGCGTTCTCAAATTCGATTATGATTACGGCATCCCTCTTCATAATCTGAATTATGAGAACTTGGCAAATAGAAATAGAAATATTATAGCAAAAGACTGGTCTTGTATCATGTCTTTATGAATCGTGTCCAATATGTTTCGGATATAGGATCGATTGCATGTGCTATAATATTCATCTGTTCTAAATTTTTCAAAAAATGCCGAGAGCATTAAGAGGGAAAAGGTACTTGTCACACCCCACTAAAGCGGACACGCAATATATGACAGCGATAAAGGTTTCATTGCAAAAGATAAAGATACATCACCATAGTAATAGTTAAAAGTTTACAGCCCATAATTTAAAAAAAAAAAACAAAGTACAAATTTTCCAAAATGACATTGTTCAAAAGATAACTTCGTAAAATAACTTCCACTCGATGCAGCATGCTCTATGATAATGAATCTTTATATCCACTTACTAATTATTTCCTAAAAAAGCATGTAAAACGAGCGTCAACTATGAAAATAGTTGGTGAGTTCACAAGTTTATAAAATCAAGATTTGGTATAAGACTTTCCATAAATACAAGTACATTGCTTTAATGAGAAACAAAGTTTATTACTATAATGAGAAACAAAGTTGATTGCTATGATTGATAAACGAGTTTGTATATATATGAGCAAACAATGAGTTCCCAACCAAGCCTATGACTAATGCCCTATCAAGATCTATGCTTATCGCTCCATAGATTATATGGTATCATGCACTCCAGCAATCGGGCGAGTGAGGAGTTGTCAATTCCTAATAGCGCTATCCATAATGACCATTGGCTCAAAGAGTTAATGGTTGGGGTAAAGTATAAGGGAAGGGACTTAAGACGATAAGGCCTCATGTTTCAAGATGCATAAACATACCATGTTTCAAGATGCATAAACATACATAGCATAATATAGCACAATTTATCAATCAAGTTTGATACAATTCACTTTTAAATACAATGAATAATAAATAGCTTTTCGGACATGCTTTTCCACCCCAAAACATAAAAACCGAAAATAAGGGAGTGCGTGAATACTCACAATGTTTCAAGTAGGTACAACTGGTGCCTCAGAATACATCAACGCCTTACTACCGGGATCCTACGACATCAAACACACGCTAGTGAGTTTCTATGTCGAAATCTAATGCTGATATACTAAACTCTACATATAGAGAAATGCCAAAAAAAATTTGTTCTAGTATTGGTTTTATATTAATTGGTTATAATTTTTCTGAAATTATGAAATTTTATAACTCATGTGGTTAATACAATTTTGGATATTAATTTTCCAGATTTTTTGTAATATTAATTGAGGGTAGTTCAACACATTTAAAGGTGTTTTAAGCTCCTAAAAATCTAAAATATTATAAAACAGTTGCCAAAAATTGTCAAACCTTGTATTTTCATTCTAAATATACTAGAGGTCTTCCAGAAATTTTCCCTTGAATTTTTGATGTGATTAACTAATTTTCCATATTTTTAAGCCCTCATAACAATATAAATTCATGAAAAATATCATCCAAAGGATAAAAACTCTCAAACTTTTTATAATACTGTCATTAGGCATACTTAAGCTGGAAAAAATATAAAAGTTGTTTTCTAAAATGTATAACAAATTTTATGATTTTTGTTCATTTATTCTAATAAAAATTGAAATAAATAGAAAACAGTTTCCAAAATTACCCAAACCTTTTCTATTATTGTTATTCAACATTATTAAGTTGGGAAAAATAGAAAAATGGATTTTAAACTGTTTAACCCAATTTTATGATTTTTGTGCATTTATTCTATTAAAAAAATGAAATAAATAGAAAACAGTTTCCAAAATTAACCAAACTTTTTCTATTACTTTTATTAAACATTATTAAGCTGGCAAAAATATAAAAATGGATTTCTAAACTGTTTAACCCCATTTTATGATTTTTATGCATTTATTCTAATAAGAAATGGGTTTTAGTGTATTTAATCTTGAGAAAATAAAAGAAAAATAGCATATAGAATAGATTATAAGGTGTTGTGGTAAATTTTCATGATTTTTGGTTGAGAAGAACTATTTTTTCTGTTTTTAGTCCATTATAAATATAAAAATAAGGGAAAAATAGGAATGCATCATGAAAAATCCTGAAAATATTTCTCGGAGTCTTCCACATCTGGTAGGAGCTGCGTAAATTGTTAGATACCATTTTCGCATTCTATAAAGTGGTTTTATGTTTTATTGGGACTAAACCAAAAAAAAACCAAAAGTCATAATAAACAGTAACAAAAATCGTTGAAACTTAATGAGAGCTTATTATTCACCTTAGGAGTCATCCACGAATTTATCTAGGATTTATAGACCTCAGAAAGTATTTTATATGATTTATGCCCTTGTTTTCTTGTAACAATTTTAATAAATCAAGGAAATGATAAAAACTCTTGGGATTTTTCAAATCCTCATATTATCTTACTGGGATTCTGAGGAAATTTTGTTTTGAACAGAAAAGGGTTTTTAGATTTTTTTATAAATAAAATCATTTACATGCACTATGAACAATGTACTTTGATCATCAAGCTCTTTAACTTGATGTTCATCGTATGCATCACGGTTTGAAGACCATCCATGTACATATGTTGGTCAAAGTGATGTTTTCAAAGGAAATACTTGAATGCATAAGGTATATGAACCTTTAAAACTTGTAAAAATCCGTATTTTAGGGTTTGACATAGGTTTTGGTCCTTGGATTTCACCATTAAACAGCATGCATGTTGTTCTTGGGTGAAACCCTACCACCATTATCATCAAATTCGACATTTATGGATATGTTCATCAATGTTCATAAAGAATGGTGTAGAAAAATGAGAAGTGCAAGAAAACCCTTTAAAACAAGAAAGAAAAGTGAGGGAAGATGAAGGATTTTCGTGATTACCTTGAAGAACAACCTTAGAAGATGAAGATTTGAAGGTTGAGAGGTGCTCTTGGCTGGAGAATTTCATGGGTTTAGAGAGAGGAAGAGAGAGTTTGAGTGTTGTAAAGAGTGGAGTGTGAGAAAGAGAGAGAGTGAAGGGGAAGTTGAAGTGTAAGAGAAGAATAAAATGATTGATATTTTTGGGGAAAAGGGGTGCCTTGGAGGAGGTGGCCGACTTTATGAGTGAGAGAGACTCCCTCTCTCTTAAAATTCAAATTAATTAAATTCCCTCTTTAATTTTTAAAAAACCCTAATTTTTATAAAAATGCTTCTTTATGTAATTCTTGATTTATTTAAAAATCTTTGTTTTTAACTAATAAATTATGATTAATGTTTGATAATTAAACTTTTTTTGTCTTGGTTTTATCTCATAACTTAACTATTTAAATTTTAATATAATGAGGTTCATAACAAATCTTATAGAGTTTTTAGGTTTTAAAGTTTATAAATTTGGATTTTTTGGCTTTTTAGGGTTTTTGGAACTTTGTTAGATATTTACCATCATATTGCGATGAAATTTGAATATTTTAATTTATTTTTAGGGTTTTATACACTTTTTCAATTGTAACAAATATTTTGGAGTTTGTTCTAATTCGGGTATTGGCATTTCCTACAGTAGCTAGACAACTTACTAAATTCGTAAGAGTCAAGTATATTAGTCCTAGATTTTAGTTGGATCCTTGTTTATGCAAGATTTTGACCTAATTTATACTACTAGACCATGGCATGTTGTGCATATATGGTTTTTATAAAAGATGCATGAGTCCGAGAATGACCTGAATTTGATAGTTGTCACAGTATCCCCCACTCAAAAAGAATTTCATCCTGAAATTCATTCTATGTCACGTTTGTCATCGCATGGGAAAAGATGTGGATACTTTTCCTTCATGAAGCCTTCATGCTCCCAGGTGTACTCCGGCCCGCGTTTTGAGTTCCATCGAACCTTCACAATCGGAATTTTACTCTGCTTGAGTTGTTTCACCTCTCTGTCAAGGATTTCTATCGGCTCCTCAACGAAATTCAGCTTATCATTGATCTTGATTTCCTCCAGAGGTACTATCAATGCTTTGTCGGCTAAACATTTCTTAAGATTAGAGACATGCAATGTGTCGTGAATGGCGCTTAACTCTTGGGGTAATTGGAGTTTATATGCCACCGGACCAATCCTTTCAATTATCTCAAAGGGTCCAACATATATTAGGCTTAGTTTTCCTTTCTTACCAAAACGTACAAGCCCTTTCCTAGGTGACACCTTTAGAAGTACCTTGTCTCCAACTTGGAATTCTAATGGTTTTCGACGATTGTCCGCATAAGTTTTCTGACGATCTCTGGCGGCTTTAAGCCTATCTTTGATGATAGCAATCTTGTCAGTTGTTTCCTGGATAAGGTCGAGTCTAGACAATTGTCTATCTCCGATTTCTGTCCAGCATAAAGGCGAACGACACTTGCGTCCATACAATGCTTCATATGGACCACATTAGATACTCGTGTGGTGACTGTTATTGTAGGAAAACTCAATTAGAGGCAAATGAGTATCCCAATTTCCTTTGAACTCAATGACAAACGCCCGTAGCATGTCTTCCAATGTTTGTATTGTTCTCTCTGTCTGCCCATCCGTCTGAGGGTGGTAAGCTGTGCTCAAATTTATCTTGGTTCCTAGTGCCTTCTCTAACATCCACCAAAATCGTGATGTAAAACGACTATCTCTATCAGAAATGATAGATAGGAGCACACCATGCAGAACAACAATTTTGTCGATGTAGATTTGGGCCAATTTTTCCATCTTGAAGTCTTCCCGAATAAGGAGAAAGTGAGCAGATTTCGTCAGTCGATCCACTATGACCCAAATTGAATCGTGACCTTTAGAAGTTCTAGGAAGTTTTGTAACGAAATCCATGGATATCTGCTCCCATTTCCATTGGGGAATTTCGGGTTGTTGCAATAAGCCGGATGGTTTTTGATGCTCAGCTTTGACTGTTGAGCAAGTCAAACACTTCCCAACATATAAGGCAATATCCTTTTTCAATCCAGGCCACCAATAGTACTCTTTAAGATCCTTCTACATCTTATCCGCTCTAGGGTGGATTGAGTATTTAGATCGATGAGACTCCTCTAGTACTATGTCTCTCAGATTGTTAACCCTTGGAATCCAAACTCTGTCCTTAAAATAATGAACTCCATCGAGTTTGGTTTCAAATCTCACTTCTAAACCATGTAAAGTTTCACCTGGAAGATTTTCCTTGAATAAGGCTTTCTCCTGGGCATCAATGATTTGAGATTTCAAGCTTGTCTGAATTACCATTCCCAAAGCTCTCACACGGGAAGGTTTCGCTCTTTCTTTTCTACTAAGAGCGTCGGCTACTACGTTAGCCTTGCCTGGCTGATATCGTATCTCACAGTCATAATCACTAAACAACTCTACCCATCTCCTCTGCCGCATGTTTAACATTTTCTGATCTAGGTTATGCTGAAGGCTTTTGTGATCGGTATAAATGATGCACTTGGTTCCGTACAAATAATGCCTCCATATCTTAAGAGCGAAAACTATTGCTCCTAGTTCTAGATTGTGGGTTGTATAATACTTCTCATGCGGTTTGAGTTGTCTGGAAGCATACGCAATGACCTTATCTTTTTGCATTAACACACATCCTAATCCTTGATGAGACTCATCACAATACACTACAAAGTTCTCTGATCCCTCTGGTAAGGCCAGAATTGGTGTTTCTCTTCCTAGAGAAATTTTCTATCCTTTTGGGTCAAAGATGTTAATGGTTGAGCAATCCTGGAGAAATTCTCAATGAAGCGTCTGTAGTACCCAGCTAATCCTAGGAACTGCCGTATTTCTGTCGGAGTTTTGGGGGCTTCCCACTTCTTGATTGCCTCAATCTTAGCTGGATCTACATTAATTCCTCTTTCGCCGACCACATGACCAAGGAAATGTACTACTCGAATCCAGAATTCACACTTAGTGAACTTGGCATACAATTTCTGCTCCTTCAATAGCTCCAACACTAGCTTCAGATGTCTCTCATGATCTTCTTTTGTTTGCGAGTAAACAAGTATGTCATCGATGAATACAATTACAAACTTGTATAGGTATAGTCTACAGACTCTGTTCATCAAATCCATGAAAACAGCTGGTGTGACAACCCGAAAATTTTTAAATTTTTGCCTTCCAAAGCTATCATTTAGCCTCGTTTAGAGTCAGTTTAAAGGTTCAAAGCTCAGTACATTCCAGCATTGAGCATAGGAATGGATCGCGTAAACTTCTAGCACCAAAATCGAGCCTTACACTCCAACATCAGGAGTGTACGGCCGAACACTGGGTGTGCGGCCGCACACCCCTCTCCTGGCAACACACTCACGTGTATAAGGTTGGGACTTAGCCTTCTTTCATCCCTTTCTCAACTATCATCCGATTTGCAGCCTAGATCATCGAGTTTGTAAGTGTTCTTCTCCCGATTTGTTGTTAATGTTCTTAAACTAGTAACACCCTTTCATTTAATCCATTTGAAATCATGTTTTGGCTAGATCTTCAAATCTCCAACCATTTCACCAAGAACACACACTGTTCTTGGCGATTTTGAGCCTTCTTGAGCTTCTGGATCGTAAGTACTCTTCCCTTAAGCTTAGAACTTGTTAAGCACACGAGATTAAGGCCTTGAAACTGCCCAGAACTCAAGAATATATGGTATGTGCGGCCGCACACACAGGTGTGGCCGTACACCCCTCAAACACCCTCAAAACAGCCCTAAAAGGCTTCTATTCGTGAGTACCATTCCCGTAAGGTGTTTCCTTGCATTTGGTTGCTTCTAAACACTATATTTATGTCAATATATGTCATTATATTTCATTTAGGACTCGTTAAGTCTCGGGACTTCATTCGTGGAACTTCTCATCCTTACGCGCACATTTGTTTGAATCACCCTCATAAGGTGAGTTCATACCCCGTAATGAATCTTTTAATAGTTTTAAATGCTCTTAAGGGGGGGGAATACAAGTTGAACACAACGATAATTGCTTAATTGTTTGTTATAAACATCTTTCAAAATGTTGCTTATGTCTTTTATAAGTGATCAAAACATTTCAAAAACTCTTTTAAAGTTATGTTACTTTATAGTTAATCAAACTCCATTTCTAAAGTACACGAATAACTTAGTAGATAAATAAGTCTTTTCAAACAGTTCAAGTAAAACATTAGTAAACTATAATAGGTATAGTTTAGGAATATACTATTCATTACTTCTAGTACAATGAAGCATACAAAGAGTCAGTTCATACATGAGTCAAACACACTATGATAAGAAACAAACAGAACATACTATGATGAGAAACAAACAGAACATACTATGATGAGAAACAAACAGAACATACTATGATGAGAAGCAAACAGAACATACTATTATGAGAAACAGAACAAACATACTAAATTGCTATAGCATGGAACTACTACAGGATCTAATTATACCAATGAATCACTAACTCATTGTTTTAAACAAAAGGTGATAGTTATATTGGGTATACATGATCATATAACTTCAATGTGAATTACACGGCTTGCAAGAATTTGCAGGGGTCGCGTTTGGTTCCCTAAATCTTGAGACGGGGAGAGCGTTTAGTAGGGGTACTAGCCTTCACATTATGACCATAATAAGACAAACATGTTTTAGGTCATCAGTACATCCGTATGTCATTATAAACGGCGATTGTGTACTTAAATTTCCCATTACTTTAATAAAGTGACAGTACCACTTGAAAGTCAATGCAAACTATATTTTTGGTTAATGATAGTCTAACTTGGGAAAATATACAACTTATGCAAGAAACAAACACACATAACATTAGATGCCTTGGTAGAAGGCTACGTTTAGTAGAGAGGACCATAATGCTGACCTTATGATCCCTTAATGTATACATCAAAGGATATATATATAATCAATAGGATCCGACAGTTAATAGGATGTGTGTTCTCCGCTTCATTTCCTGTTCCTTGTTTGGTTGTGGGCTTCGAACGAATTCACCCAGTCTATTTTCTATTCGATTCTAGACATACATATGCTCAGTATACATTAAGTCATCATAAGGGTACCAGGTATGGGTCAAGTCATAAGACACAAAGTCAATGCACAGTTTTCTAGTACAAAACATACTTTCCAAATCAGAACTTTTGGTATACAAAGCTAGAAACTTCCCAGTTAAGGGTTTAATCCATTTTATTAAACCAGTATAAACTTAAAGGACCTCAGGTGGTTAACTCTATAATACTTTAGTTTATACATCATGGTTATATATAATTAATACCCAATAGGTAGTTGGATGTGTGCTTTCTGCCTTACTTCTTGTTCCTTGTTTGGTTGTGGGCTTAGGGCAGATTCACTCAATTAACTTTCTATCCGATATTAGATCATATATATATCCAGTATAAACTAAGTTATTATAAAAGTAATCACTGTGGTCACCATTTTATTATAAGAAATAAGGGTTTTCTTAAAGAATCTTTTCATTAAATATAAAGGAACCATTACAATTAACTCCATGAGTAACAAGTGAATACACCAGGGTTATATACAACAATGATCTAAAAACCAATGGGATGTGTGCTATCCGCCTTACTTCCTGTTCCTCGTTTGGTTGTGGGCTTAGGGCAGATGCGCACAGTCGATTGTTTGTTTAATGTGAGTTTTATATAACTTGTATCCATTTAGTACTCATAAAAAGGATTGTAGAGTCATTTTTACTTATCTTTCATTAAAGTAGGAAATATAGGATTTTCTAGAGGAACAGGCGAACTTTTCTAAACATAACTTACAACTTACGACATTTTACAACTACATTTTACAACGACATTTACAACTTACTCACATCACTAAAATCTTATGAACTCACCAGCTTAATTGCTGATCAACTCTTTCAAATAACTTGTATTCTCAGGAGCCTAGTAGACAGGTACTCGTGCTGGGAATTCAGAAGATGGAGCATTATAGCTTGAAGTCTTGTTTTGTATTTGGCTTATGAATTCTATGTTTTGTGAACACACACATTGTAAACACTTTCTCTCTAATGAAATGGTTGTTCATTACTTGCTTACTATAATGCATATCTTGTGATACTAAACATGACGTCCTCCACCCCCGAACGTTTCCGTTGTTCCAGTTTTGGGGTGTGACAGCTGGCGCGTTCGTTAGTCCAAAAGGCATGACTAAGAACTCATAATGTCCATAACGGGTTCTAAATGCTATTTTATGAATGTCTCCTTCGTGAACTCTTAGTTGATGATATCCTGATCGGATGTCGATCTTTGAGAAGTATGAAGCGCCCTGCAACTGATCGAGCAAGTCATCAATTCGAGGAAGAGGATATTGATTCTTAATTGTCAACTTGTCCAATTCTCTGTAATCAATACACATTCGGAATGACCCGTCTTTATTTTTGACGAACAACACCGGGGATCCCCAAGGTGAAGAACTTGGTCGTATAAACCCTTTTTCTAGAAGTTCTTGAAGTTGTCCGGACAATTCTTGCATCTCGGATGGTGCGAGGCGATATGGTGCTTTTGCTACTGGTGTTGCTCCGGGAATTAAGTCGATCCGAAATTCGACTTGTGTGTGCGGGATCTCTTTGATTTGCTTAGCTTCAGGTTCTCTTTCTACCACATGGGCCATGAATGCAATACAATCCTTCTTCAGGTACTTATGAATCTTCATGCTTGACACAATGTTTAAACTTCTTCCTGGCTTCTCACCGTGTATGATAAGGGTTTCTTCATTGCGGAGAGGTACCCTAATGAATTTCTCATAACAACCAATGTCCGCTCTATTCTTGGATAACCAATCCATTCCTACTATTACATCAAAACTACCTAGCTCTATAGGAATTAGGTCAATGCTAATAAGTTTATCAGCTAAGTTCAGAGTACAGCCTGGAATTATTTCATTAGCCCTAATTTCATACCCATCATCAAGTTCAATAGTATAAGTATTCCTCATCTTTCTTGATTTCAAGTCAATTAATGGTCTAAATGCTAAAGAAACGAAACTCCTATATGCTTCGGCATCGAATTTTACTGATGCAAAATGATTGTTCAGGAGATACGTACATGTTATCACTTCAGGGTTCTGACGACCTTCTTCTGCACCAATCACAAATGCTACACCTCTTGGCCGCCCACCTTGATTTCCTTGGAAATTTTGCCTAGCTTGGCCTTGTCCATTGTTACCAGTCCCCTTGTTCAGTTTGGCACAAGCATTATGGAGGTGATCTGTACTCTCGCACTCGTAGCATGCCCTTTTTCCATCCTTAATCAGCTTACAATACTTTAGGTAATGGCCTGTCTGATTACACTTTTGGCACACAGGGCGAGCTCCCTTGTGATGGAAGTTACACTTATTGCACTTCGGGTGCGGTCCTGTGTACTGCTTTCGCTCCTGCATTTCCACGACTTTCTGTTCCTGGGTTTAAACTGGTTCTTGTTCCTGGGCTCTTACCATAAAGTTTCTTGATACTTTCTGCTTCCTCCCTGACTTGCCTCCATACTTCTTCTCTCCTTGATCTGCTGGCTTCCTCTTGCTACTAGAGTTTTCCTTTGTCGAGGCTCCCGTTATTATCACATCATTGGTTAGTCGATTTGCTAGACTTACTGCACTTTGAATGGTATTTGGGTTTGCTGAAGTAACCATTCCCCGAATCTCTGGTGCCAGACCCCAGATGTAGCGATTTATTCGTTTCTCCTCAGGAGTAACCATGTGAGGTACCAGTTTTGCTAGTTCATGAAATCGAACTGTGTACTTCTCTATTTGTGTTCCAACCATAGAATGGTTCCAAAACTCAGTTTCAAGCTTCTGAATTTCATCCTTGGGATAATACTCCTCTATCAGTAGCTTCTTCAGGTCTTCCCAAGTCAGTTGATATGCCGTTGTACGGCCTCGGGTTTGCACTAGGGTATTCCACCAGGTCAATGCCCTATCATGGAGTAGACAAGTTGCATACTCCACTTTGTTGCGTTCGAGACATTTGCTAATGTGAAGGACCGACTCCATACTGTCAATCCATTTTAGTAACCCGATCGCACCTTCCTTTCCATGGAATTCCTTAGGTTTACAGGCCATAAAGGACTTGTAGTTGCATTCTCTTTCATTGCTTTCCTGATTTGCTCCTCTACTTCCTTGGGTTGCATTAAGACCCGCAGTTACTTGAGTAACAATGTTTGGGATTGCTGCCCTGAGTTGTTGTGCTACCAATTGAGCAACATCGGGTGTTTCGTTATGTGGGCGCCCGCGATTAGGCCTTCCTGACATGGTTCTAAGACACAAGAGAAGAAATACGTATAAATATATAAAATACTGTATAATATTTAGTTCACTACTAATTTTTAAAACCATAAGTGTTGTCAAATTAATGGTTTGCATTAATATTATGAATATAGATTTGAGAAAGGAAAGAAAAAGAAAAATCTTTTAATTCAACCATTGACTGAGTAAATTCTAGGGTTTGACCTCATAGTAAAAGTTTTCAAACATAAAAATATCTTTTTCATAACCATACAAAATAGTTTTAATACCAAAACGATACATCATTCCCAAAATAAAGTTTGAATGTTTCTCCCAAAAGACACCCTACATGGGTTTTCATTACATGATATGATAAAATACTAAAATCAGAACCAAATACGAATCGATATCCCAACAAGAAACATCCACACCCCAATCACTAACAACCCTCGAAACACATAATATGCGGTCATCGCACGACCTGCCACTCGTGTAGCAGCACTAGCAGTATCAGCAGCCTCCATCGAATGCTGAAACAGGATGTCCATCCCTATCATCACTTCATACAAAACCTCCTGATGCCCAGCTATCACAGTGAGACTGTGACGTAGGTCTGCTACCATCCACTGCATTCTTCGGGACTCCTCTGGGGTCATACCTGACTGTCATCCAGGTATCCCTATAACTCGCTGTTGTGGGGGTGCTCTCGGTCCTGCCATGCTGGGTCTTACCCTACTGGGTCATGTTGTGCCAAGTCCTGTTGTACTGGTTGCTATCCTTCCCGGGATAGGAACACTCTTCCTTGCCGTCCTCCCAATACGAAGCCCATAAAGTGGTGGCTGTGGTAACACTGATGCAGACGATGCCTCGCGTTGCCGACTCGGGGCGTTGTCGCTGCTGATCTCCATCGAGTCTCTCGTGTCTTCCGTGTCTTCTGAGGGGTCTTCTTCCACCGAGGCGGGGGGGGGGGGGATCACGTCGAGGGATAACGGTGACATAGCCGGACTCATCAGCCGAGGGGGTAGCGCGAGAGGATGACGATGTCGACATAGTGGACTGAGACATGGTTTCAATGAGATATGAAATAAATAACAATGAATGCCTATAATATGCAATGCTTACACACACCAAAATTCACCCTTTTTTTTGAATTTTTGAAATAAAGTTTTCTCAAAAATTTGGTTGAACATATTCCCATTATAATTAGCTCAAGCTTTATATAAATCTTTCCTTAATTAAACATAGGTGATCAGGCTATGTTTAATTGAGGTCCAACGATACAACTCCACACCTAATTATATTAGTAATATGTTTGATGTAGAAAGAATATTTATAAGTTTTGGTTATAGGTGGTGTTTTCTTAAATGAAAACTGATGTTCTCTATAACTTTAGCTCTGATACGATTTCTGTCACACCCCGCTAAAGCGGAAATACAAGATATGACAGCGATAAAGGTTTCATTTCAAAAGATAAAGATACATCACCATAGTAATAATTAAAAGTTTACAACCCATAATTTAAACAAAACAAAGTACAAATTTTCCAAAATGACATTGTTCAAAAGATAACTTCGTAAAATAACTTCCACACGATGCAGCATGCTCTATGATGATGAATCTTTATATCCACTTACTAATTATTTCCTGAAAAAGCATGTAAAACGAGCGTCAACTATGAAAATAGTTGGTGAGTTCACACGTTTATAAAATCAAGATTTGGTATAAGACTTTCCATAAATACAAGTACATTGCTTTAATGAGAAACAAAGTTTATTACTATAATGAGAAACAAAGTTGATTGCTATGATTGATAAACGAGTTTGTATGTATATGAGAAAATAATGAGTTCCCAACCAAGCCTATGACTGATGCCCTATCAAGATCTATGCTTATCGTTCCACAGATTATATGGTATCATGCACTCCAGCAATCGGGCGAGTGAGGAGTTGTCAATTCCTAATAGCGCTATCCATAATGACCATTGGCTCAAAGAATTAATAGTTGGAGTAAAGTATAAGGGAAGGGACTTAAGACGATAAGGCCTCATGTTTCAAGATGCATAAACATACATAGCATAATATAGCACAATTTATCAATCAACTTTGATACAATTCACTTTTAAATACAATGAATAATAAATAGCTTTCCGGACATGCTTTTCCACCCCAAAACATAAAAACCGAAAATAAGGGAGTGCGTGAATACTCATAATGTTTCAAGTAGGTACAACTGGTGCCTCGGAATACATCAACGCCTTACTACCGGGATCCTACGACATCAAACACACGCTAGTGAGTTTCTATGTCGAAATCTAATGCTAATATACTAAACTATACATATAGAGAAATGCCAATTTTTTTTGTTCTAATATTGGTTTTATATTAATTGGTTACAATTTTTCTGAAATTATGAAATTTTATCACTCATGTGGTTAATACAATTTTCGATATTAATTTTCCAGATTTTTTGTAATATTAATTGAGGGTAGTTCAACACATTTAAATGTATTTTAAGCTCCTAAAAATCTAAAATATTATAAAACAGTTTCCAAAAATTGTCAAACCTTGTATTTTCAATCTAAATATACTAGAGGTCTTCCAGAAATTTTCCCTTGAATTTTTGATGTGATTAACTAATTTTCCAAATTTTTAAGTCTTCATAACAATATAAATTCATGAAAAATAGCATCCACAGGATAAAAACTCCCAAACTTTTTATAATACCGCCATTAGACATGCTTAAGCTGTGAAAAATATAAAAGTGGTTTTCTAAAATGTTTAACCCAATTTTATGATTTTTGTGCATTTATTCTAATAAAAATCGCAATAAATAGAAAACAGTTTCCAAAATTACCCAAAAATTTTCTATTACTGTTATTAAACATTATTAAGCTAGAAAAAATATAAAAATGGATTTCTAAACTCTTTAACCCAATTTTATGATTTTTGTGCATTTATTCTAATAAAAAATACAATAAATAGAAAACAGTTTCTAAAATTACCCAAACTTTTTCTATTACTTTTATTAAACATTATTAAGCTGGGAAAAATATAAAAATGGATTTATAAACTGGTTAACCCCATTTTATGATTTTTGTGCATTTATTCTAATAAAAAATGGGTTTAAGTGTATTTAATCTTGGGAAAATAGAAGAAAAATAGCATACAGAATAGAAAAATCATAAATATTTTTATGTAGCATCCTAATCTATTGTAAGGTGTTTTGGTAAATTTTCATGAATTTTGGTTGAGAATAACTATTTTTTCTGTTTTTAGTCTATTATAAATATAAAAATCAGGGAAAACTAGGAATGCATTATGAAAAATCCTAAAAATATTTCTCTGAGTCTTCCACCTCTGGTAGGAGCTGCGAAAATTGTTAGATACCATTTTCGCATTCTATAAAGTGGCTTTATGATTTATTGGGACTAAACCAAAAGAAAATCAAAAGTCATAATAAACAATAACAACAATCGATGAAACTTAATGAGAAGTTATTATTCACCATAGGGGTCATCCACGAATTAATCTAGGATTTATAGACCTCAGAAAGTATTATATATGATTTATGACCTTGTTTTATTGTAACAATTTTAATAAATCAAGGAAATGATAAAAACTCTTGGGATTTTTCAAATCCTCATATCATCTTACTGGGATTTTGAGGAAATTTGTTTTTGAACAGAAAAGGGTTTTGAGATTTTTTTTATAAATAAAATCATTTACATGCATTATTAACAATGTACTTTGATCATCAAGCTCTTTAACTTGATATTCATCACATGCATTACGGTTTGAAGACCATGCATGGACATATGTTGGTCATAGTGATGTTTTCGAAGGAAATACTTGAATGTATAAGGTATATGAACCTTTAAAACTTGTAAAAATCTGTATTTTAGGGTTTGACATAGGTTTTGGTCCTTGGATTTCACCATTAAACAACATGCATGTTGTTCTTAGGTGAAACCCTACCACCATCATCATCAAACTCGACATTTATGGATATGTTCATGAATGTTCATAAAGAATGGTGTAGAAGAATGAGAAGTGCAAGAAAACCCTTTAAAACAAGAAAGAAAAGTGAGGGAAGATGAAGGATTTTCGTGATTACCTTGAAGAACAACCTTAGAAGATGAAGATTTGAAGGTTGAGAGGTGTTCTTGGCTGGAGAATTTCGTGGGTATGGAGAAAGAGGAAGAGAGAGTTTGAGTGTTGTAAAGAGTGGAGTGTGAGAGAGAGAGTGAAGGGGAAGTTGAAGTGTAAGAGAAGAATAAAATGATTGAGATTTTTGGGGAAAAGGGGTGCCTTGGAGGAGGTGGCCGACTTTATGAGTGACAGAGACTCCCTCTCTCTAAAAATTCAAATTAAATAAATTCCCTCTTTAATTTTTATAAAACCCTAATTTTTATAAAAAAATGCTTCTTTATGTAATTCTTGATTTATTTAAAAATCTTTGTTTTTAACTAATAAATTATGATTAATGTTTGATAATTAAACTTTTTTTTGTCTTGGTTTTATCCCATAACTTAATTATTTAAACTTTAATATAATGAGGTTTATAACAAATCTTATAGAGTTTTTAGGTTTTAAAGTTTATAAATTTGGATTTTTGGGCTTTTTAGGGTTTTTGGAACTTTGTTAGATATTTACCATCATATTGCGATGAAATTTGAATATTTTAATTTATCTTTAGGGTTTTATACCCTTTTTCAATTGTAACAAATGTTTGGAGTTTGTTCTAATTCAGGTATTGGGATTTCCTACAGTAGCTAGTGTGACATCCCCATTTTCACGGCCAGAAAAGACCGATTTTGTTTATGCTTTATAAAAATCAGAGTACCTCTTTTAATAAAACTGTTGCGGAATTTGTTCCCAGTAAAACATGATAAATACGTTATCAAAGCATTTCCGAAGAAAAGTATTTTTATTCATTTTAAAATATTTGGGATGTCATCGTCAATACAGAAACATAAGCATAAACAGAACTTACATTCATTATCACTAGTGATTTATATCTCCTTAATCTCTCAGTGTAATGTGACTTCATATCAACACCTGTGATATAAATAAACTGAGTGGGTCAGGTTTGGAAACCTGGTGAGTACATAGGGTTTTCAACCCACAATAAATAAGTTTATTAACTTTATCAAACCAAACAAACACGATTACCCGTTCCCGTTATCCTCACTTTACGTCCCTAAAACATCTAACACAAGGGACCTAGTCTAAGGACTTTCATCGGGGTGACAACACATGCTTTGGGGGTTCCTCAGCAATTTATGTCAAATAAGGCAACCATGTGGGGGATGGAGTACTGCTGGTGAGCACACAGTTCAAATAAACACCTACAGGTTGCGAGCCTGCTAGCATTCCACTCGACTGTCTAGAATAGTTCGTGGTCGTCATCTATACTCCACTAGATAACTGGATCATCAATAACATCTATAACGAGGCCTCTCATTATTTTATTTTGTCACAGAACAACTATTACATCTACCCATGTTTTACCCAACACAATTTATAGATATAAAATACATATACAGTTTAAATCATTTAAAACATGTATAAAATTGTTCATCCAGCATAGATAGCAAGTATACAAATAATATGCACACGTAGCACGTAATTTATATAAAATACTTCATATCTATGTGTAAGATGAAAGTGACTATGCACTCACTTGAAATGGTGGTGATTCCGAACTCAGACAGCGCTTCGCTTCTTAAAAATAATTTCCTTCGACGAAACTCAGTATTATTACCACTAGAGTTTAGTATATTATTCGCCGAGACTAATTAATAGTCTAGCTATTATTACTATTATATAAGAGTTAAAAAATATTTATATAACCCATAATAATAGCCGAAGTACTTATTATATGTTCCTAATAACGTTATTATAATTAAATAAAAGCTATATTAAAAATAGTGTAGGTGTAGCTCACTTACAGCGGGTTTTATAGAATACCGGGCTTTTCTTGGAGCAGTGTTCCTGAGCCAAAAAGCTCTTCTTCTCGAAGCCGTCGAGCACTCCGGGGCTTCCGCCTCGTGCTAGGGAGGTTCCCTAGGCTTTTCGGGGGTTTCGGGGCTAGAGAGAGGTTCTAGAGAGAGAGTAAAGAGAAGAAAGAATGGGAAATGTGTGAAGAAAATGAGGGTGGGAGAGGTTCTATTTATAGGGTGAAAAATGGCTGAACTTGGTGCCACATGTCACCATCTAGTGGCAAGACTTGGGGAGAAAGCAATGGCCAAGATTGTGCCACATCACCCATTTTCGCACAGCACACTTCCGACTTCTAATATCTGTAACTTTCACATACGAGCTCCGTTTTTTATGTTCTTTATATCCACACATAGGTAAAATCAATATCTACAACTTTCTTTTTGACTCCGTCGGCTAATTCTCGACCGATCTTAAATTTAACACCACGAGGAGGTTATATTGTTAAATGTCCGCGTAAAATTCATAACTTCTACATACGGACTCTGTTTTTGTCTGTCTTTTTACCGTTGAGTTCCTATTAATGAGATCTTCAATTCTCATTTAGGTCGCGTAGGCCAAAAACCGCTCAAACTAAAATTCGAGTTTCGGGCCGTGCACTGCTATGCCAAATCTTAGAAAATTCATAACTTCCTCATACGAAGTCAGATTTGGGCGTTCGTTTTTTGTATATTCTCGGTCTAACGTATACTACAACTTTTGTTTAGATTTCTAAGGCTAAAAAGTCCTTCATCGTAAATTCACTATTTATGTCTCCCGGTGTCGTGCCGGTTTTGCCGTAAAACTTCGACGGACCATAACTTCTTCATTATAACTCGGATTTCAATGTTCTTTATATGTACGGAACCCTTGAGACGTATTCTACAACTTGGTTAAGTTTATTTATTCTAAATAATCTTTGGTAAAAAAGTCGTTTTCGACCCCTATTATCTCTAAATTGACTAGCCCTGATCTACGGGCGTTACAATTATCTCCCGCTTAGGATGATTACGTCCCGGAATCATCAACGAAACAGGGCTCACATGATGACTCCATACGTTATCTCTTCATCCTAAGTAATAACCGTAACTTTGATGTTTCTTCGAACGAATATCTAACTCTAAGACTTCCTGATTGCAGGCGGTGCTCGATCTTGCACTTGCTCCCTATCTCACATTAGACTCCAAATTATGACCTTCAAGTCACAATCTCGATCCTTACTGGAGACTACTTCTTCTTCTTAACAAACTTAAGATAAGTTATTTTATTACTAAAATGGACCGATGTGTCATATTCTAATGACTTAACATCGTATGTTCCCATGCTTACACTCAGGTCTCTTAGAGTCTTCCAGAACAGACTATATATGTTCTAATAACATCTTAAAAGGTAGCATTTTTAGCTACAAGCAACTATCGCGATACCTCTACCGATCGCTTTGATTATCTTTTATTTCAATATTCCGACTTAAGTCAGATGCTACATCAAACTTGGGTCTCTGAACCACGTAACATACTTATCGTAGTCGGACTCAATTCGATATGACCACTAGGGTGGAATAACAATCATCCTCTTAGTCATTACCGAAACGATGGTAACGACATATTTGAATAAAACGGTATCAATTACTAGCTTCTTGGTAACCTTGTGACTTTCCCTGATCCAAGCGTGAGTCCTGTGCTTCCGGTAGTATAGGCCTCTACTACCTTTCACACCTAATCATACTCGTCCCGAGTATTGTCTCGCAGTTCACCCAATTCACCATACAAGAAAATCACATAACAACTTGACACATTAGATAACAAAACGAAGGTTTTATATTATTCCTTGAAACAATTACATAGGTGTTCAAGTTCAACCTATACTATGCCTCTAATAGGCTACACCACGTGGTAGTATTTACATGACTACTTCATAGATCCTCATTCCTGATCACTTTCATTTCCATCTTCTTCGTCAAGGATCATATAGAACGCTCTTGCCTTCGGTTTCGGTGGAATGTTTGGTCTTGCCGCCTCTTTCTACTTCGGGCAATCCTAAGTAACGTGCCCTTCTTCACGGCATTTATAACACACCCTTTTGCTAGCGGTGCACTCGTTGGCGTAATGTTCGGTCTTCCCACACTTGTAGCAAGTCACTTCCTCGCTACATTTCCCAAAGTGCTTCTTCTTGCACTTCTCGCACCATTTCACTTTGTTTCCTCCTCCGCTAAACTCCTTTGAACCAGACTTGATCTTCTTATTGGGCCTCGTAGACCCCTCAAACTTCCTCTTTTCGCCAACCTCAATCTTGTTGGCAGCCATTCCCTTAATCATATCCTCCACAGACTTGACAGTCCAGATAGCTGCCTCCAGAGTAGGTGCCTGACGCACTGGCACCGTGTACTCCCATGGAAGTCCCTTTGCGTACTTGTCGATTTTCGTCAGTTCAACTGGAACAAGACGCAAGGCGAACTCCAGCTTCTCTATGAAGTTGTTGGTGTATTCATCAATTGACATGCTTCCTTTCTTCAGGGTTAGGAACTGGTTCTCTAGCTCGAGCAGGTTTTGGGCTGAGCAGTACTTGCATTTGAACGGCATCAAAAACTCTGCCCATGTCAGTTGCAGGGGCTCATTGGGGCTCAGAGTCTTCCCCAAGGTATTCTACCAGCGCACAGCACCTCCTCGGAATTGACGTACTGCAAAGGTGGTCTGTAACTTGCCTCTGCAACCACACGTCATGAAGCTAAATCCATCTCCGAGATCCAATCCATGACTCCGATCAGATTTTCCTTTCCAGTGAACGTCGAAGGCTTGCAAGCAAGAAATTCCTTGTACTTGCATCCATTCCTCTCGACTCCGTCATACTGGTTGTTTTGTCGAACTATTGGTGGGTTGGCTTGACCAACGGTCCCACTGTAGTTCCCTCCTTCTGACTGCCCATCGTTCAATTTGGATTGTTCAACTGGCATTGTAGGTTCGTCCCTATTTTCATGCAACATTTGCCTCATCTCTTCCTGTTGTTCAGCCAACATAGCCCGTATAATGGCTTGTACTCCGGCCATTGTAATTGGCTCAGGAGCATCTGCTACAACATGTATTTGCTCAATCACTGGTGGTTGATTCCTGTTCCCATTTGCATTCCCGGCTCCACTACGGGTTCTTGCCATTTCGATCTATATACCAAATCAGACGTTCAGTGTGCAATGACGAGAATTAAGATAGGAAAGATTTTATTTACGATCGATGTGTAATTCTCCCTATTTCTCCGAAACGTTATATGCCAGTTCTAATATCGTAATTAAACGTTTACAAATCTGAACACATAAATTTTCTAGATCTGGTCGGCAACAGACCAGAGATCCGATGATACAATGCATATCATAAATCATTTAGCACATAAAAGCATGTTAGGCATTTTCCATAAATTAGCTAGTGCTTGTGTCTATTCAAGTGCTTTACCTAAATTTTATTAGACACACTCCTCACAATCCTTGCTTAGCATTCTAAGTTTAAGTCTAGAAATAAATCTTTATTCCTAGTTCGCTTAAACTAATGCTCTGATACCAACTGTGACATTCACATTTTCACGGCCAGAAAAGACCGATTTTGTTTATGCTTTATAAAAATCAGAGTACCTCTTTTAATAAAAATGTTGCGGAATTTTTTCCCAGTAAAACATGATAAATACGTTATCAAAGCATTTTCGAAGAAAAGTTTTTTTATTCATTTTAAAACATTTGGGATGTCATCATCAATACAGAAACATAATCATAAACAGAACTTACATTCATTATCACTAGTGATTTATATCTCCTTAATCTCTCAGTGTAATGTGACTTCATATCAACACCTGTGATATAAATAAACTGAGTGGGTCAGGTTGGGAAACATGATGAGTACATAGGGTTTTCAACCCACCATAAATAAGTTTATTAACTTTATCAAATCAAACAAACCCGATTACCCGTTCCTGTTATCCTCACTTTACGTCCCTAAAACATCTAACACAAGGGACCTAGTCTAACGACTTTCATCGGGGTGACAACACATGCTTCGGGGGTTCCTCAGCAATTCATGTCAATTAAGGCAACCATGTGGGGGATGGAGTACTGCTGGTGAGCACACAGTTCAAATAAACACATATAGGTTGCGAGCCTGCTAGCATTCCACTAGACTGTCTAGAATAGTCCGTGGTCGTCATGTATACTCCGCTAGATGACTGGATCATCAATAACATCTATAATGAGCCCTCTCATTATTTTATTTTGTCACACAACAACTATTACATCTACCCATGTTTTACCCAACACATTTTGTAGATATAAAATACATATACAGTTTAAATCATTTAAAACATGTATAAAATCGTTCATCCAGCATAGATAGCAAGTATACAGATAATATGCACACGTAGCATGTAATTTATATAAAATACTTCATATCTATGTGTAAGATGAAAGTGACAATGCACTCACTTGAAAAGGTGGTGATTCCGAACTCAGACAGCGCTTCGCTTCTTAAAAATAATTTCCTTCGACGAAACCTAGTCTTATTACCACTAGAGTTTAGTATATTATTCGCCGAGACTAATTAATAGTCTAGCTATTATTACTATTATATAAGCGTTAAAAAATACTTATATAACCCGTAATAATAGCCCAAGTACTTATTATAAGTTTCTAATAACGTTACTATAATTAAATAAAAGTTATATTAAAAATAGCGTAGGTGTAGCTCACTTACAGCGGGTTTTATAGAAAATCGGGCTTTGCTTGGAGCAGCGTTCCTGAGCCGAAAATCTCTTCTTCTCGGAGCCGTCGAGCACTCCGGGGCTTCCGCCTCGTGCTAGGGAGGTTCCCTAGGCTTTTCGGGGGGTTTCGGGGCTAGAGAGAGGTTCTAGAGAGAGAGAGTAAAGAGAAGAAAGAATGGGAAAGGTGTGAAGAAAATGAGGGTGGGAGAGGTTCTATTTACAGGGTGAAAAATCGTTGAACTTGGTGCCACATGTCACCATCTAGTGGCAAGACTTGGGGAGAAAGCAATGGCCAAGATTGTGCCACATCACTCATTTTCGCACAGCACACTTCTGACTTCTAAAATCCGTAACTTTCACATACGAGCTCCGTTTGTGACTTTATTCATACCCACGCGTGGGTAAAAATAATATCTACAACTTTCATTTTGACTCCGTTGGCTAATTCTCGACCGATCTTAAATTTAACAACACGAGGAGATTATACTGTTAAATGTCCGCGTAAAATTCATAACTTCTACATACGGACTCTGTTTTCGTCTGTCTTTTTACCGTTGAGTTCCTATTAATGAGATCTTCAATTCTCATTTAGGTCACGTAGGCCAAAAACCGCTCGAATTAAAATTCGAGTTTCGGGTCGTGCACTGCTATGCCAAATCTTATAAAATTCATAACTTCCTCATACGAAGTCAGATTTGGGTGTTCGTTTTTTGTAGGTTCTCTGTTTAACGTATACTACAACTTTTGTTTAGATTTCTAAGGCTAAAAAGTACTCCATCGTAAATTCACTATTTACGTCTCCCGGTGTCGTGCCGGTTTTGCCGTAAAACTTCGACGTACCATAACTTCTTCGTTATAACTCGGATTTCAATGTTCTTTATATGTACGGAACCCTTGGGACGTACTATACAACTTTTTTAATATTATTTATCCTAAATAATATTTTGTCAAAAAGTCGTTTTCGACCCCTATTATTTCTAAATTGACTAGCCCGGATCCACGGGCGTTACAGCTAGACAACTTACTAGAATCGTCAGAGTCAAGTATATTAGTCCTAGATTATAGTTGGATCCTAGTTTATGCAAGATTTTGACCTAATTTATACTACTAGGCCATGGCATGTTGTGCATATATGATTTTTATAAAAGATGCATGAGTCTGAGAATGACCTGAATTTGACAATTGTCACAGTACTAGAACTAGACATGACCAAATTGATTAAGCAATTGTCGAGGACAATCTAAGGTTTACTAAAGATTGGTTGCTCAGGGACAGTTTAAAGTATAGTGTTAATTTTGGAAGGACCATATTGACATATTCTGAAGAGATGCAACTCTTGTTCAGGAGTAATAGTCAAAAGGAGAATATGGAAATATTCCCATAGGTGGAGGTTATTCATTAACCTATGTAAGATTAGGAAACTTAATGCAAGAAGAATATTCAAAGGCAATGAACTTTGAATATAAGACTTCGTTTCCATGGAGTTGATCTTTATTGGAACACTCTGTAATGTCTGTTGACAAGTCTTTGTGACTTTGTGCATAATCATTACCGAGGACCATTGCATATAAGTTTAGAATCTAACATATTTAGGTAAATGGTAGGAATTTGGTATTCTTGCATTTGCGGTAAGGATTTGGGATTGTGAAATGAGTATCATTGGAATTATGTTCAATCGATCTATTTCACAGAATAAAGATCATAGACAAACTTAGTGTGCATACTTGGTGTATGGTGTAACTAATGTTTGTAAAACATAGTGTGCATACTTGGTGTATGGCATGACTAGTGTTTAGAAAAACATAGTGTACATGCTTGGAGCATGGGACAACTATTGTTTCTAAATTCAAGTATAAAGTTGATAGTTTGAAACAGTATACAATGAATAATGTGTAATCAATATGGTGATAAATAAAAGTTGTTTTATTTATATTCATAAGTTCTGAGACCATAGTTGATTCGATTATTCTTGTGTTTCACTTTGCATGTCTTGACTTCCAGAATAACTAAGTCGCTCTTCCTGAATGACTAAGTTATTCAAACCATCCACAGTCGGTCATATGTTGGAAGTAGATATGAATCAAGACTGTCATGGATTGGCTTGTAGAGGTCCAGGATGTTGGACAAAGTGGTGCTACAACACTCATGAGTGCTCATAAGTTCTGAGTATTGGATTCAACCCACGCTCACTGGTATCACTTCATGGAATTTATCTCAAGTGATCATGAGACGGTAATATCATATAAGTCTTCAAACCTAGAGATATGACTTGTTGCCTATGAGTTGGTTATACATTGATTGTACGTAAACGCATTGGTAACTCGATGTTATAAAACGTGCCTTTGTGTATGATTCAACAAGTAGTAGAACAAGCATATGAGTCGAAGTTTATCTGTTTCTTCTTGGATTAGAAGCGATATCTGGGCCCCTCGATGATTTTGTGTTGACCCATGTACCAGGCCCCGTTAGAACTAAGTTGACGTGTTCAATTAAGTTCTATGTCAAACAAATCGGAAATCGGGAAACAAACTGCTGGAAAATAAGTAAGACATTGTTCCGTGTGTTTGTCCGGCTGATATCTAGAACAGAGGATTATATGATCACTTATCTTAAATGGCATATCATCATCTTCTTAGTTCCGAGAGACCTTGAAAGAGCTACGATTACTGATCGGTTCCTGAAGTTATTCTTGCATATATAGTTATTAGACTTATCCAAGTGGGAGACTGTTCGATTAGGTGTCTAAGTTCATAACTATTTTTGGGTTGTACTGATGGGTTTTGAGCATTCTAACACTTCCTAAGTGTACATGCAACCCTAATAACCTTGGATCTATGTTTGTCTAATTATCATGTAAAGTTGAATTCCAAGGTTATATTCCTATCTAGCATACATGGGGAACAAATTTTAACTTGCATGAAAGATAGAATAACTTACCTTGTTGTTGCTTATGATCCTTGAAACCTTGTGAGCCTAGCACCCCAAGTGTGGTGCCTCAAATGCTTCACACACACCAAATGCTTTTGGAGTAAACTTTTGAGAGAATATTACACTTGCAAAATCGGCTCTAGCCCTCTTGATTCTTGTGTGTTGCCTATTTTGGTGGAGAATGGGTTTCTTATATAGTGTTGACACATCTAGGGTTACACCATGTAAACCCTAATGTGTCATGACTCTTCATTTCCATGACCCATGGGTTTGTAACTCCCATGGAGCATCCATGGAGCATCCTATGGGTGGAACCTAACTTGATAATCCATGGAGCCTCTTAGCCCACTATATAATATATGGAAGATTTACATAATCTATCCATATATTTAATTAGTTATCTTTTGATCACTTAATTAATTCTAAATTAATTCTTGATCAAACTAATTAAATAATATTATTAATATATTAGAACTTATAATATATTAATAAACCATAAGTGTTATTTCTCTCATTTTAGTTTATCCAATTGCATGGTGCCATACAACCCAAATGGACCATGCCGGGTCGAGTCAAGTACATACTAGAAATACTTATCAGTATCTCATCACTGATAAGTGTATCACCTTCCGCAGTAATATGGAATCCATAGTAATGCTCAGGTAAACTATTTCCCATCCTTCACATCTTGCTGGTATTTTGGGCAGTTCCGCTTCCAATGTGACTTTTCATGGCAATAGAAGCATTCAGCCTCTTTTGGGTCAGAAGAAGGAGTGACGAAACCTTTCTTGGTTCCACTTGAAGAAGAGCCATCAATGGTCCTAGCCTTGGTACCCTTCGAAGAGCTCTTCCTCTTCTTCTCTCTACCTTTCCCGATTGCCAAAACCGGGGCGGAGTTTGGAGTAGGAGTGTTAACAACCGACTTACCCTTAAGACTTGTTTCTGCGGTCTTGAGGAGTCCCTGAAGTTTGCTGAGTGTGACCTCTTCCTTATTCATGTGATATGTCATGCGGAATTGATCATAGCACGATGGTAAGGAGTGCAAAATGATATCTATTGCAAGCTCCTCAGGTAAGTTCACATTAAGCTTCAGCAACCGATCCACATACCTTTGCATTTTCTGCATGTGGCTCGTGACAGATTCCCCGTCCTTCATCATGGTTGTTATAATTGAGCATATGATTTCATACCTCTCTTGTCGTGCACTTTGACGGTATATTTCCATCAGATCTTGGTGCATTTCAAAAGGGTAGAAGTCCTAATAGGACTTTTGGAGTTCCGCTATCATGGTGGCCAACATGATGCATGCCACTTTTGTAGCATCCCTTTCATGTGCCCAGAAGTCAGCAATCTCCTGGGGAGTTGCAGTGGTCTCATCAATCTCCTTAAGCTCTTTGTCAAGGACATATTCTTTGTCCTCGTAGCGGGTAATCATCCTGATGTTTCTGATCCATTCATTGAAGTTGGATCCATCAAAAGTGACTTTCCCACACAAGTTCATAAGGGTAAAGGAGCCATTAGGATTAGAGCCAGAAGCAGTATTGTTTAAAGACATCTGAAAGAAGAGAACAAGATTAGTTTAGATATTAAGAGAGTCCTTAATAAAACACCCAAATGTAATATTAAGGCTAGGATCCAATCACAATATATTATAACTTAGAAGAGGTATGCCGTAATCCAAGCTATAACATATTTGAAAGGTAGGTGAATGACGATTCACCAATTTCCACCATGAAAAACGAAATATAAATATTAGATTTTTAATTGGTTCTTAGAAATTCCTAGATTCTTTTGAGATTCAATGAACTTTTCAAAGGCATGTTTCAATCTCGAGTGTGCCCTCCAAGTTTTGTGACTGGGATACCGAGGATCACAAAACGAGGTGTGAAGTAACCATGCAAATCACTTGGTACCCTCAAGGTTTATCACTCAATCGATGTGCCGGTAAACCACACACGCTCCACCGATGCTATGGTAAACCTTAAGTCACCCTTTACCTACCTTGTTAAGTCCAAGTTAGTGTGCCGGTTAACCACACACGCTCCACCAACGACTTAAACAAAGTGTAAAGTGTAATTTCATGGATTAGCACCTTATTCACATTTTCCTAAAGTAACTAAGATTGAGAATTTAATAAAATCATTTAGTTACTTTATAATATTCATCATACTTTTAATGAGAATTTATAAGTCTTTGTCTTACCCGTTCGGCTAACGACCCTCCACCGATCAAGGAAGCGGTGGGTGAGAGTGGACACCCATTAAGTTGCCATTTTATAGGCAACAACCTTATACCCCCCTTATAGACCGGCTTCGTGAATGAGGCGTGCTAGCGGTAAGACGACTTGACGTTATACATATATATATTAGTAACTTATAATATTATAAAGTATAAGGGTTGAATTTTAACTTTTAAAATTCTAAGGGTTGGAACTAAAGTTTTAATCAAGACTTTACATGTTCCAAAACTTGAGGGCAAGTTTTGAAAACTTCCAAAACTTTTCATTTCTTATAACTTATGAATTAATTGAGTAATAAAAATGAAGACTCTTCATTTTTATAACTCTTGTGTTCTTTTAATGGCTTTAATAAAAGTGAGACTTTTGGTTTTCCATAACTTGAGGACAAGTTATGGACCCCATTAAAACACATTATGATCATGAATTAAACTACCATGAAGGTTACAAACAATTCCTATGATCATCTAATCTTCATAAGTTCAAGAACATGAATATGAACACTTTCAAGAATAAAAAATTACACTTAAAAAAAACTTGTAATTTTAATAATTGCCATTGTAAATGGATTAGCATAAACATTACACCATCTAAAACAAGCTTTAAAACATCAAAACAGTTTAGGGTAATGTTTCTAGTCCATTTCCAGCAACAAAAGTGCAAACTTTCATACGAGCAGAAAACAGAAAAATGATTTTTTTTCAAGCTGTTTGCACACAAAAAAAAAAAACAACAAACAAACCTAGTCTCTGATACCACTAATGGGTTTTGAGCATTCTAATACTTCCTAAGTGTACATGCAACCCTAATAACCTTGGATCTATGTTTGTCTAATTATCATGCAAAGTTGAATTCCAAGGTTATATTCCTATCTAGCATACATGGGGAACAAATTTTAACTTGCATGAAAGATAGAATAACTTACCTTGTTGTTGCTTATGATCCTTGAAACCTTGTGAGCCTAGCACCCCAAGTGTGATGCCTCAAATGATTCACACACACCAAATGCTTTTGGAGTAAACTTTTGAGAGAATATTACACTTGCAAAATCGGCTCTAGCCCTCTTGATTCTTATATGTTGCCTATTTTGGTGGAGAATGGGTTTCTTATATAGTGTTGACACATCTAGGGTTACACCATGTAAACCCTAATGTGTCATGACTCTTCATTTCCATGACCCATGGGTTTGTAACTCCCATGGAGCATCCATGGAGCATCCTATGGGTGGAATCTAACTTGATAATCCATGGAGCCTCTTAGCCCACTATATAATATATGGAAGATTTACATAATCTACCCATATATTTAATTAGTTATCTTTTGATCACTTAATTAATTCTAAATTAATTCTTGATCAAACTAATTATATAATATTATTAATATATTAGAACTTATAATATATTAATAAACCATAAGTGTTATTTCTCTCATTTTAGTTTATCCAATTGCATGGTGCCATGCAACCCAAATGGACCATGCCGGGTCGGGTCAAGTACATACCAGAAATAGTTATGGACTTAGACACCTTATCCAACATGTACTTGACCTTATTAGCATGGTCCATTTGGGTTGCATGGCATCATGCATTTGGATAGACTAAAATGAGAGAAATAACACTTATGGTTTATTAATATATTATAAGTTCTAATATATTAATAATATTATTTAATTAGTATTGATCAAGAATTAATCTAGTATTAATTAAGTGATCAAAAGATGACTAATTAAATATATGGGTTCATTGTGTAAATCATCCATACTTGTATAGTGGGCTAAATGCTCCATGGATTATCAAGTTGGGCTAAGTCCATGGGTCATGGAAATGAAGAGTCATGTCACATTAGGGTTTACATGGTGTAACCTTAATTGTAACACACTATATAAGGATCATCATGTTCACCAAAATCAGCCACGTAAGCAAGAGTGAGAGGGCATAGCCGATTTCTAAGTGTTCTACATTTCTCTCAAGTTTATTCCTAGTTCATTTGGTGTTGTGTGAGACATTTGAGGCATCACACTTGGGGTGCTAGGCTCACAAGGTTTTCAAGGAACCAAATCAACTACAAGGTATGGAAATCTAGCTATCTTTTATGTTTAAAAGTTCCCCATGTATGCTATATAGGCTTAACAACATTGAAAATCATATTTTGCATGTATTTTAAACAAACATAGATCCAAGGTTTCTAGGGTTGCATGTACACCTTAGGAGTGTTAGAATGCTCACAACCCAACAATGTTTGAGTTGTAAACTGAATTGTTTAGTTAATGTATAATGTGAATTAGATTATAATCATACTTAATTGACTAGTATAATACGTGACGTTCTTCAGGCGTCGAAAAAGATATGACATTTGTCACCAGTAGACCTGCCGGTCCCAACTGTAGCTAACAGCCAAGGTGCAGGATTGTTAGTCCCGTATAGATCTATACATAAACTCACGCTCGCCCTCCAAGAGACTCTGGTTATGAAACATGACTTAGCATGGATTTTTCTAAGTACCATGAAGTAGTATTTCATATTCTAGTTAACTTTTTTACGTATAGTATGTATATGTTTCGTGTTCTTTAAAATGAGTAGTGTACTCTATAATGAAAAGAAATAGTATGCATGTATTGATTCATGTAATGTTTCTCTGATCTAGAAAATTGTATGATTTGATTCTCTAAACTATACCTATGATAGTATACTTGTATGTTTGTTTGAATTGTAAATGATTTGGAGAAAAGACCCATTTGCGCAGCATATACAAATGAGTTAGCATGTATAATTATGATTTAGCCGACAGTCAGACTGGTGATCCTACCCCAAGCCCACAACCAAACAAGGAACAGGAGTTAGGGTAACAACAATAGTCCTAAGTCCGTTAAATTCTAATTATACATAAATATACAAATGAGTATGATTTTGATAAAAACAGTAATCTAATTAGTTGAAAAACAGTTTGAAATGGTTTTAACAATATTGACATAAACATATGATTTCTTTGATTGTTTGCAATTGTGTTTAAGTGTTAACACAATTATATTGTGTTTTGCTTGTGTTCTCCCCGTAAAAACATTGAAAAAGGTAAATTGTAGGGGTATGAACTCACTTTATGTGAGTGATTCAATTGAAGGTTCGACATAGGATGTTATTTCCACACATAATATATATGTATACAATTAGTGAAAATATGTTTTCACGTAATATATATCCTAAAATCATTTCACGTAATATATATGTATACAATTAGTGAAAATATAATGACAAGTATGTTAAGGAAATAGACTAATTTGTAAGATTTAGTTACAAAAAGGAGTGTTAGAAGTGAATTTGTAAAGCTGAAATATGTTTTCGGTCGGCCTTGGGTTTTCGGCCACATGAAGATTCAAAGGGTGTTCTTGTTGTTCTTGGTGAAAGTAAGAAGATCAAGGCGTTTTCGGTTGAATATCACCGAAATGGAAGATGATTGCTTGATGAAATGAAGAACACTTGATGTTCTTGGCAAGATCCTAAGGAGATACAAGGCTCTTTCGGATGATAGGTTAGAGAGAATGGAGGGTTTTCGGTTGAGGATCTTGAGAGAATGGATAGTGTTTTCGGTTGGGTGGTGAAGAAGTGAGGAAGGGTTTTCGGTTTGGCCTCCATATAGGGTCAAAACTAATGTGATATGTTCATTGAAAGGTGTGAAATCGTATTGGAATGTGTGCCAAATGATAGAATTTGGCCTGATTTCGGTCGTTAGCCAACCGTGAACGGGACTAGTTTGCTGCCAAGGATTCTCGGCCGAAAATGGTTTGCGGCTTCGGACGTTTGAAGTCAGAAGTGGGTTTATAGTCCGAAGGGAGTTTGCGGTCCGAGGTTTGTTTGCGGTCTGAGCGTAAATTCTCGGATTCTAGTGTTTTTACTTTTTAATCACACAACACCTTTAATACAAGGTTTATACACATATATGTTATTAGTCTAACCTTAATAAGATAGATCAAAACAATAAGTTTGACATTAGTTGATCCAAGTTGGACTTTTACAAGATTGAAAATAACGGGTTGTCACACAAATTATGCATATAGGTTACAATTAGATCTTGTAAATAACTTGTTCATGTATGCAAGTTTAATTATATGGTTATAATCACAAAACGAAATTATAATTTCGACATTGAAAATGGGTGTCACGAGTTAGTTCCCCCATATATAACAGTGATGAAACAATAACTTATAGATCGATAGATTCCAAATAGAATATTGAATCAAACAGTAAGAACAATGATTGAATGTGTGTCGAATGCTTTATAATCAATGTCATAGAAGAGTTCATCGAGAACTTTTCTGTGAAGCATGGTTGCAGAAATTGGGATTAATCGGCGATTAATCGTGGATTAATCGCTTGGCGTTCTCCAACCGTCGAGAATTAGGACCTTGATCGGAAATTAAGGATTAATCGAGTTTGGCGTGATTAATCGGTCAACAAAAGTGAAAAAAAGTCAAAAAAGGTAAAAAAAAATTAAAAAATTAAAAATAAAATTCAAAAAACCAACTTTTTTTACTCCAAAATTTTCAAATTTTCAAAATTTCGAATATTATATACCAAAATGTTAACATTTTCGTATTTCCAAATTACAAATTTTCTTATTTTCTAATTTTGAAGTACTTGTTTTTTTAAGATATATTAATATTTAACTAATTTTAATATTTTATTAATAATCTATGGTCACCGATTAATCCCGCCAAGACCGATTATTCCCTTAACACCAGTCGACCGTCGAGCTACCGTCGAGCGATTTTTTACAATCTTGCTGTAAAGACAATGTAGGGCAATACAAAACGATTAATCCTACACGGGATGAAGTGGCATTTAGAATTGTTGCTGACTTAACATTTAGGATTCGGCATAACAAAAACGTCGCCGTCCCATTTGAATTCCCTGAGCAAGCTCTTCTTTTCCACGTTGCTAGAAAAGGGCTTCAACGATACATGCATGCATTAAATATAGTCTAAACCTAGCATCATAATGACGGATGGACAGTCCCAATCCATTAATAATAAAGACTAAATAGATACATAGTAAATTTGATACAACACTTTAAATGACCCAACAAACGGACACTTATATTACATTGAAATCAAAAAGTTTCTACACTATATGTTCGCCTTCTAACAAAGTATTTCAAAAATATTTGTCTAGAAATTATAAAAAAATGCATCTAAAATAATATTGATTTTATATGTCTCTAAGATAAAAAGTGAAGAACTAATTTTATTACAATAGGAGACCAATAAAAAGGCTACTTAGATAATACTTGATGATTCTCCATAAACTAGATTTTGCTTAACATAATTAAACACTATGATAGTTGGATAGATATATAGAACACATGATGAAGTTGAAAATGTCTAGTTGGTGACTACATCACCATAAGAGGTGGAAGAAGTTAATGACTTAATGTTTTGTATTCAATAAGATTTTGTTTGACAATTTAGGACAAAACATCAGGCATTATACAAAATAAGGTTATGAAATGAGATCTGATGGGATGATCAAAACGAAACTCTAAGAAACTGGAGTCAAATAATCAAAGACAATGTAAGAAATGAACATGAGTAAATTTTCTGTAAAAAGAATACAAAACAAATGTGAAAATGAAAGAAAATTGGCCGAAGAGAATAAAGTTTTTGAAAAGAGTTCTCAATATAGTCAAAGAGAATGTAATTGATGAACACGATTAAATGTTCTTCTAAAAAAAGAGCAAAACAAAAATGAAAAATAAAAGAAAAAAACTTATTGATGAGAATAAATGTTATGAAATGAGAAATCAAAAGCATTATTTAAATTCAATGAAAACTATTCCTTATACGAAGGTAGGTGTACAACCTTCTTTGTTGGGGACATTACAAAGATGGATCATGAAGGTTGTCGGTAAAAAACCTTCTATATCTTTTATGTGATTGATATGTTTGTCCAAATATTACCTAACATAGGTATGAATATCTTAAGTAAGATTTTGCCGTATATAAGGACCAACAACAAATACATTTTTATATATTTAAATGGAGTGTTGATATTAATATATATGACTTTTCTATATTTTATAAGTTTCTTTGTAAAGTACGAGAATCGACATCGTAATGATGATAGATTATTTCATTATCCATCTAGTTTGAACGTGTATACATTTGAATTTCAATTATATTATATTCGGTTGAAATGAGTGATGAGTTATGTTTTAAATACAAAATAGATAACACATAGATGAATAGATTCTAGGAAGTTAATATATATATATATATATATATATATATATATATATATATATATATATATAAAAGATCAAATAAAAACAGTAAATAGTGTGAAAACGTAAAAACACTATGTTTATGTTATTATTCTGTAATGAATTTCGTATATGTGTATTGTTGAAGTAATTCTAATATAAATAATAACTTTCGATTAGTCATCTATTCATTACAATGTTATTATTCTATTATAAACTTATGTATGTGTATTTTTGTAGTAAATTCTAATTTTAATTTTAACCTTTGACTATTCATTTATTCTTTGCTGAATAATGCAATAAAGTTATCGATATAAAATTCATTGCAAAATAATAATATAAAAAATTGTTTTTACGTTCTCACACGATTTACTGTTTTTATTTGAACTGTCCCCATATATATATATATATATATATATATATATATATATATATATATATATATATATATATATGCACCAAAAACCTAAAGAGATGGGTTATAAGTATTAATTTTCAAATATGCATTATGACCCAAACAATTTCGAACAATCCTGCAGCCAAAATAATGCACATCTTCATCTATTAATCGACAAAATAAACTACTTATTTGACAAAAATATATACCTATAAAATTATAGAATTCGGTCACTAAATTGGTTAATTTCAAACCTTGATTTAACTTGTATGTTGTAATGATTAAGGAACAATAGCAAAGTGTTAAAATGGGGTATTAATGTTAATGAACATAAATTTAGTAAGTGTAACTTTTGGATATCGGATAAGTTTCTTAATAATGTATGTGAATATATATATATATATATATATATATATATATATATATATATATATATATATATATATATATATAGAGGTTATAATGTGGATGGTAAGTATTATGTGGATGTAGAAATGACGTAGACCAATAGTTTAAAATATATATTTCTAACAATATTTTGATTGAATACATATTCTGAAAGAATACATTTTATGATTGAATGAACATTTTGAAAAATAACAAATTTTTGAACCATAAGTATAAGAATAACAACATTCTTAAAGAATAATCATCTATTATTAACATTATTGAAGAATCTAACGTCCAAAAATAAAAACAAATAAATTTTTTTTACTGTCACATTCTAAAAAAATACAATATCATTTTTAAAAGTTTTGTCACATTCTATAAGAATACAATGCTTTATAGCAAGTCATTATTGAAAAAATCTTCGTTCTATAATAATACAATGTCATTAATGAAAGAATCTTCATTCTCATTCTTGTTTCATGTTGTTATAATTTTGATATGTTGATATGGTGAATCTCAATTGTTATGAAACTGTGGCTTAATTTCCACCCACCATTGTTGTTCCAAGCAACCTTGCCACATTCTGAATAGTCCTGAAACAAAACACATACAAGTAATTAAGTTGAAGAATATAAATAGATACAACTTGTGGCCTCATGGACCATAGTAGAACTTATAGTTCAATATATATATATATATATATATATATATATATATATATATATATATATATATATATATATATATATATATAGAATACAAAAGGCTAATCTAATTCATAAAATGCATAAAAGCTAATATGATAAAATTAATTACATGTAACCAAAATCATATTTATAGAATGCATTTGTTTTTCTGATACTTGATATATTTTGATAAAATTAATTGTAACAACTTTGCATAAAGTTTGAGATATTCTAATAAAGTTTCATTGGCTAATTTGATAATCTAATATAAACAAACAATCAATCTGTTTCAAAAAATCTGATACAAAACAACTAGTAATCAATGTAGAAAGTATAAAAAATAAAGGCTGAACTGAAGGCACAAGATTACACTGCAAAAAAGGAAAAAATAATTACAGGAAAAAAGAATTGAAGAAACATGAACCAACAGTTCTTTTCACAAATTTCGCATAATAGGTAAACAAAATCATATACAAGTCATATATTTCAGATAGGAAATTGAAGAAACATGATTCCATATAGGAAATTGAAGAAAAAGGAAAGCCGGAAAAGAAGAAAGAAAACATCAAAAAAGAAGAAATAGCGATAGAATCAGGAAGAAACACACCTGTAAATATGGGGTCGAAGGTCTATGGTGAGGTGTGGCGCTCCAATCATAGCTTCACAGGAGAGTAGAGGTGCTAGCCGGAGGTGGTTCAATAAATCTTAGTGGAAGTGGGAAGGGTATAATATTGTGGGTGTGGATTGAAGAGGCAGTAGGGCTTTAAATAAAATAATTTGCCTATATTAAAGAATAGACGACTTAATTAATTATTTATTAAAATTATATAGTATTGAAAATTACAATTTTTACTTTATTAATGTTTTTGAAATTGTTGGTCTATATTAATCCCAACATTCACAATATTTGTTCATCCACATTTGAACCTATCTCTCCCCGTTCTTTTTTTTTTTTTCTCTCTCTCTCTCTCTCTATATATATATATATATATATATATATATATATATATATATATATATATATATATATATATTAGAACCACATAACAATTCTTTAGCCTATTAGATCACTTTAGGCCTAGGATAGTAAATTATAATTTTATTTTAAAAAGATAATAATAGTTTATTATTTATATTCCTAAACTATAACATAAATTTTAATCAATAACAACAAAATAGGATTAAAAAAATTCAAACATCAATTATAAAAAATAATCGAATGAATCTGGAAAAAAATCAAGAATCCAACTTCAAAAAATTCTGATTACTTTTAATATTCATATGTGAACATCGGCAATTAATGTTCATATGTGACCATTAGAAAATATATGAATATTCATTGATGTTCATAAATGAATATGTATGAATATTATGATCAGAAAATGAATAGATGTTCATAATTGGATATGTATGAACTTATGATGAGATTTTAATAAACATCCATAAATTTGCAAAATTCATAAACGTAGGCTTTTTTAAAAAATTATCATATTCATACATTTTCATAACTACACATGTATAAATATCAATGATATGTATTTTATCATGTTAAATTCACTCGTAAAAATTTCTTAACGGATGAACATTACATGTTCCAAAATCAATATGTATGAATTTAAATCATTAAAACTAATAATAAAAATAAAAACATCATAAATGGTACCTTTAGTTTCCCCATATCTGAAGTTTAGTCCCCGCAGTTTAAAAATATCATAGATGGTCCTTGTGCTTTCAAAACTTTTGACGATTGGTTCTTATTGTTAACTCCGTTAACTTTTGTTCGTTAACTGAAGAGCATTTTTAGCATTTCACTACCACATGGACCATTTATGATGTTTTCACTTAGTTAAAAATGAAATAATATGCAAACGGGTCCCACCCCCTCTCTCTCTCTTTTCTCTGTTTCTCTCTCACTCTCTCTCTCTCTCTTTCTCTATCTCTCCCTTTCTCTCTCCCCCACATTATACAAGAAACCTCAGGCACATCTCTCTTTCCTTCAAGTATTAGTATCTCCTCTTATTTGTAATTCCACCACCACTCCTAGGCTGAAGCTTCCACCACTGTCACCTCTCAGTTTCACTGACGAACCATCCATTGTTCCACTATTATCTTCTGTAGTGATTATAGAACATTGGTTTGGCATGCGGAATTAAAGATTGCATAATGAACATGGTGATTTGGGTGTTTAAGAGATGTAGGTGTTACAAAAAGGGATCTAGATCTAAATCTACATAAATAACACACACTTACACACTCAACCTTTACACCTCTCAAGCACACCTCTACATGTGGAATAAACCCACCATATATAGAGGTGTTTACATGTCTCTCTCTCTCACTCTCTAGCTCATAAGTCAAAAGGCTAATGCACCACATGCAAGTGGGTTTTAAAAAAGTCAACACATTACAAAGTCATACATGGAAAACTTTGCACCCCAACATTTTCCCCCTCAAAGTTAGGAATGGATGACCCACTTCAATTCTTCCAAAATCAAGCAACTACGCGGCCCGAGCCTCAAGGGTGACAAATGTCGAAATGTACTTCAAATCTTCAAATCTTCCATGATTCTTCAATTTGGGCTCTAGGATGTGAGACCATACAAACCGAGCATCAGAAAATGATCAAAAGCTTCTCAAACTCTAACTAATCAGAGTAAATCAAATGTAATTTGAACACGAGAAGTAAATATAATTTGTTTTCAGCTCTATTTCTTCCGATGAACACGAGTACAAAAACGATAGTAAAAAGGGTGAAATCTTACAATCACTCTCTGACTCTTACTATCTACTCAATCTCCCCCTTTGTAATCAAGTCGAACTTTTCAAGGTGAGAGAATCTGTGCAACAATCAACATCAGTCTTCGTATCTCTGTATACCATGAAATAATCTTCTTTAACTCCTTCTTATCCCCTTGGTTGTTTTTCGAACAATTATTCATACGAACAATAAAGTTCGTATACTGGGATGTAGTGTACCTCTCCACTTCGCACACCTGGAATAAAAATCTTTTAGCCTTCCTATTCTTATCCTTTCCTGCGAAGACCAATCCAAATGCTTTTAAGCAAATCTCCCCATCTGCATATTTCTTCAACTAAACTTGAGTCTTCATGACTGCCATAGGCACTTTCACTTCCAACCCCTTCACAGTAGCCAACGCCACATCAGTAAGGACCAAACACTCATAGTAATTATCTATGAATATTTTGATGTGGGCAAGACCAAGTCTAAACACTTCTGGATCTGTTCCTTGAAGATGCGAAGCATTCTTGTCTTTCAAAAGCATTGCAACTTGTATAAGATCATACAAGTTCATTAAATGAAAATCAGCAACAGAGAAATCATAGATTTGACCATTCGCCCTTGCAACATGAAAATGAAAATTATGCATCATGTTCTCGAACAGAACATCCTTCGTAATACGGATCACCTTCTTTATCTTCACCAAAGACCATATTTCCTCTAGAACTTTCCCAAGAACAACATGAAACCTAAGTTTCATATAAGTGTAGTCATCATCATTATCAAACTTTTCAGCAATCCTGTATTGAGCCATTATGAACATCATTTCGTTCACGGGAAAATCTAGCTGGCTCATATCCGTATTAGTGACAACATAACTTTTCTTGGGCTTCTTCTCAAAAGCATACATGTGATTGAATGCAACTTTTGCTTTAATAGTTTCGTAATTATAATGTTTGCTTGGATCTCCCTTATCCATTCCAGGTGGATCACTCGCATGAAGTCTCATAATACTCTGAATAACCCTTAGTTTCTCCATTTCAGCTTCAGCTTCAGCTTTCGTCTCTTATTTTGATTTCTCCCCAAGAATTGTTTTCCCTTTGTCTTGTTTCGAAGAATCACCAACAACTATCTTTGGTTTTGAACTACTACCACCTTCAGCTGAAGAACCAATCACAATGCCTTTCGCTGTCAAACTCACCGGACCAGGAGTTGAAACAATTGTCTTTGTTGTTGGAATTTTCGTTGTGAAAACTTTTCGAACAACCTTGACATCTTCATGCGAAACTCCATCACCAACCTTCCTTTCTCCCCCCTTGCACCCCTGTGACAACAGGCGGGGCATCTATTGGTAATAAATTCGAAATCCTGGATAACGGAGTTAATTGTTTATGCAGAACAGCTTCAAACTGAATAAACTTCTGGGACAAGAACTAAGGAGTAATGAGCGAAGATGTAGCAGGCTTGACAACGAGTGCTTTCAACTCCTTTAACAAACTAATAACTTCCACGAAGCTTTGACTATCATTCGTAGAAAGTTGAGTAATTTGAGGACTGAAACTTTCGTACAATTTAACAAACTTTGTGACTGCATCACAAATAATATTCATCTTCTTATTGAGAGACGCATAGTCTTTCTGAACGCTAGCAATCTCTTTCGCCATGTCTTCACGAAGTTCTCTAATTTGCAAATTAACATCCTCCCTTACCTTCTTCACATCTTGAACAAACAATACATGTCGTTCCTTAGCCAACCGTCTAAAATCTTTAACTTCCCCCTCAAATCTCGAAGATTGAGACTTCACCCTCAACTCATTATTCTAATCATTTTGATCTACCTTCTCCATGATGTGTGATTCAGATTCTTTAATCAATCCAAAACATCTGGTAATCATTCTGGCTTCGACAACTTTGAGCAAACCATTAATCTCCATACTTGACACCGAATTACTTCCCCCCATATCAGCTCGAGATTGAATAATCGAATTCAACTTCTTGTTAAGAATCTTGAATTGCTTCATGGACATTAACATGTGATCTAGAAAATTTTCTTCCTCATCATCAAATTCAAAATCATCAAATGTACCTCCAAACCGCCTTCGTCAGTAGCAGTTTCAGGTTCATCGATAGATTTGGGTGGATCAGTGGATTGGGATGAGAAAAGTGTGGTAAATGGATTTTGGATAACGTGCTCAAAAGTAGGTTAGTTTGTTGTGTTTGAAACAGGGATGATATAAGCGGGTAAAGAAACTGAAGTATCCATGCAAGATAATGCAGGAATACCTTGGGTTGATAATGGAAGCTCTGTATGCAAATCTCCTTCACCCAAAAGTTGAGCATAACAACACACCCCAAAAATCTTCAATAAAACCAAACCCATTTCGAAACGAAATCACTTCCAAACTTCCAATTGCATCATTTCGTGTACTTCAAAAATTCAAGGTCACTTCGGTCTTCAAATCCGCGTAATATGAAAACTTCAAGTTCGAATTTCCATATAAATTTCTCCCCCTTTTTATAATCTAAATTTGATTATAAAACCTTCAAGGAAAGAGAACGTGCTCTATTCGGAAATTTTTGTGTCAAAACTCCCCCTTAACATGTGGCATAAACTTTGTGCTTCAATCCAGAAAATTAAAAATTTTTCAATTTTTAGCTTCGTTCACGGACCACCTTTGACAAAATTTCTCAAAAATGGGTAGAAATTGTCAATTTCAAAATTCTGCAGTGACCCGGTGTGCCCAAAATAGCCAAAAATGCGAAACTCTCCCCCTTTTCTGAAACTGGGTAGAAAGCATCAATTCGCATAAACTGCAAGGGCCTGAAATGCATTTTCTTCAATTTTTCAGCAATATCAGTCCATTTTCGAATTTGGGCAAAAACTGTCAACCTTTCGAAACTTCAATGACTGATTCGAAAGTTCTGCCTTTTGTCCTCCAAACTTTCGAAAAATACCCCAATTGACGAAGTTGGACAAAAACTGCCAAACATTCGAAAGTATAGGGACTGCTTACGAAACTCTTCCTCCTTTCTAACGAAAAATTGCCTATTCGTACGAAAGTTTTAAAATTTGTCAAACTGTCGAAAGTTTAGGGACCATTTTCGAAAATGTTTAAGCTTTCTTCTTCCCCAATTTCGTTTCTCAGGCAATCGTTCCCTTCGTACGAAATCCTCAGCACGCTTCTTATGAAATCCTCAACACCCTTCATACGAAATCTTTCTCTCGTTCGTTAGTTTCAATAACCAAATCCATAACCCATTTTAACGAAAACGAAGGCATTCGAAGTCGCTTAATCTCATCTGAATCATTTAGTCACTGAACCGACTAAAAATCTTTGTTAGCAAGCTTGAACAACAAATCATCGACATTAACTGGCTAGCTTTCATTCATAACACCAAAACCTTCGTTTTTTCCTCACTATTTCCCGATCCATACTCAACAACAAATCCAGACTCAAAGAATTCGTTAATTGAGGCCATCGACTCCAATATCCTCGACATAAAAAATCAACGACCATACATGAACCCTTCGCACATCAACCCAATCGACTAAATCACCAATAGCGAACCATTCGATCATTAACCCAAGCATCGATATCAAAATCTTCGCTTTTAACAATCAGGCATCGACATCAACTCCAAAAAAGAATCCACAACCTTTTGCTAATTCAAACCAATAATTTTGAACAACCATTCAATTTCGAACCAACAATTTTGAACGAACACAGTGTTCCTTCATCATGAACACACTCTCATTTAATTCCAAAATTAAGCCCCAATTAAACCCGATTTCGACTTTCACAGCCTCAAAACAACTTGTATCTATCGATTTCTTCTAACAATTCATTGAATCCACCCATAGAAGTCGAGTTTGACTTTTTCTGGGATTGACTTTTTAAAGTCAAACATCAACAAACACGAATTCAAAGATTCCAATGCCAAGTTTCATATCTAAACTTGAATATTTCATTGTTCTTCATAACCTTCAAGTGTTTTGATCAACAATTTCACCAAAATCAAAGATTCACAGTTCAATTTCTTTGCCAAAAACGTGATCCTCCTCGATTTAGAGATTGAAGACAAGAAGAATAAAATCGATTCACAAGTCAAATTATATAAGCAATGATTGTAAGAAAATAGAGACGAAATCATGTTCATAAGAACAGTCAAGAACATTTGAAGAGTACAAGTATTTGGAACCTGTGAGAACGAACGAATGATACTTTAATTTGATAATTGGATCGACTAAACTAATATCAAAATGTTTGAATTGGGCTTAGATGAATAGTACTCAAATTGAACTTGGGCTTAATCTGAACTGAATATAGAAGTGTTTACGTGATTGGGCTAAGTCAAATATGATGAAGAGTAACAAACTCTTAGATTCGAATATAATACATGATGCTTTTTGAACTCAATTTTGATTCAAAACAAAAAATTCAAATTTAGAATTGAATCAATCAAAAGAATAGAATTGGATCCGGACTTGATCAACGAAAAAATTATTGGATCACAACAAATGGGTTTTTCAAGAAAAATTTGATCCAACGAGTGAAATGATCACAAATCAAAAACGTAACGCACGATTCAATGAAATTAAGAGAGATCATAGAGAGAGACTCACCAAAAATGCTCCAATTGACAAATTTTGCCAAACCGAGAATCGTTCTTCAAAAATCCGTGTTCATCTTCGAAGACCAGCTCTGATACTAATTGTAGTAATTATAGAACATTGGTTTGGCATGCAGAATTAAAGATTTCACAGTGAACATGGTGATTTGGGTGTTTAAGAGATGTATTCGAATATGTATGGTATTACAAAAAGGGATCTAGATCTAAATCTACATAAATAACACACACTTACACACTCAAATTTTACACCTCTCAAGCACACCTCTGCATGTGAAATAAACCCACCTTATATAGAGGTGTTTACATGTCTCTCTCTCACTCTCTATCTCATGAGTCAAAAGGCTAATGCACCACATGCAAGTGGGTTTTACAAAAGTCAACACATTACAATGTCATACATGGAAAAATTTGCACCCCAACATCTTCTTCAACGACCGAAACCCTATTCACCATCTATCGTAATGTTTCCCACCCTTGGGCCAACCCATTGACGATCCAACCCCTATTCATGATTGCACACCAAATCCATTAAATCTACATCAACATCACGACCAACAACAAAGATATGATTTATGTTTTGTAACCAATCAATTCCAACTCGTCAGAGATCTGATTTCGTTATAAAACTTTGGGATGAAATTTTGTTGATCGATTTGGACGATGCTTCGTGCTTTTGATTGATAGCAACAACAAAAAAATCGTTTTCATTTGTCAAGATCTCATAGTGGGTCATCTAGGTTTCGATAAAAACCAAGTTTGGAATATCAAATCTAGTGAATTGTTGGTATGGTCAGATGGCTTCAAGGGTATCTCCGTTAATCATTTTTAGTAGTAGAAAAAGGGCAAAAGTGGTATGTTGCGTGTAATACATTCTGATACACAATGTACCCATCGGCAAAGAATGTCGAATTTTTATAAGTGTATGGCTAATATAGTGAACCATTAACTTCTTAATAGAATAATTATCTGGAAAGAGTGGGTAGGTGCGTGTAATACATCACAGACAATGCTATACCCATCGGCACAAAATTTTCGAATCCTCATCAGCATCTGGTATCATACGCTGAATAATAAAATTCTAAAGAAGAAAATACGGAGATAGTGAATATTTTCAGTTACGCTGAGGTGAAATCAGAGTAAACCATTAACACATATAATCCATCAATAAGAAATGGTTTAAATCTTGCATCATAGAGTTTTCTTTGCAGTCTAGAATCAAAGATTCTATGTTAACTCATAATTGTACCATGTCATACTTCAGACTAGGAAAAGGAATTAAAGCGAGCTAGCCTTCCTAAGTCCTTTAAACATTAGTTATATAACTATACGTATATAGGCATGCATTTGACAATATAAAAGTATAAAAGAAGTTTTGTAAAACCTTTGAAAGAGATAAATAACTAAGAAATGATGACTTGTTGTCAGTTTATAAAATGATTTGAAAGTAGTTAGACAAGCCAGTTTAAGTATATGAAAACCTTTGTTTGAAACACAATTTTGAAAGGAAACATACAGTATGTAAGACAGTTTGATAAAGAGTTTTAAACAAGTAAAAACGTTTTGGAAAGTCATTTGAAGTAATATGTTTGGTAAAACAGCTAAAAGTATAGTAAATCCATTTGTATGCTAGTTATTAATCACATGTGATTGATATAATAACTAGCATGATTCAACTTGTATTCCCCCCCATAAAAGCATTTAAAAACATTTAACAGGTTAATTAAAGGGGTATGAACTCACCTGCAGTGAGTGGATCGTATGGAAGTGTCGGACAAGTGCTTGGTGTTAAGTGAAGACTTAAACACACACAATGATCCTAATAACATATAAAGACATATGTATATATATACAATTAGTGATTATAACACTAATTTAGACAAGTATAAACATTCTAAGGCGTGGAAAACACTTTAGTCAAAGTGTTAGGAGGCCATTGGGTTGCAACAAAAGATTGCAAGGCATTGTAAGTGAGTTTGTGGTCAATGGACCATACTTAATGGAGTTTACGGCCCAGGGGAGTTTACTCCTGGCTTAAGTGGTTAAGTGCTTCAAGGCTAAACAAGAGGCTAGGTGAGTTTAAGGTCCAAGAATTGACCTTAACATGAGTTTACGGCCAAAGGACCATTCCTTCATGAGTTTACGGCCGTAAACTCATGGTACTAATTGTCATGGGGCGTTTTGAGGTCTTATAAGTCATAACGAAGCATCCTTACTTCAAGTCTAAGCCTTAGGAAGTCATGGAGGAACAATTTCACCCCTTTATAGAGTTTACGGCCCATGGACCATTCCTCATGGGTTTACGGCCGTAAACTCTATATGTTCATGGTCTTTTTGATGTTTAAGGTCCCTAGTTCAATGGTGGTTGGTTCTAGGCTAAGTTCTAGTCATTAGGAAGGAGAAAAGGGCATCATTGCACCCTTATAGGGAGTTTACGGCCTTGGGAGATCCTTGGCCGTAAACTCTCATTCATCCATTGATTCTTGATGTTTCTAAGGCCTAAACATGTTAAACCTAGTGTACAACGAGTTAGAACAAGAGTACTTACGATCTAGGAGCTTGAATGGTCGTTTTTGGCCGAGAACACTAGTGTGTGTTCTTGGTGAAACTTGAAGATCTATGAAACCATGATTTTCATGGATGAAATCAATGTATGAAGCTAGATTAAGAGGTGTATCAACTAATCAAGGATGAATACTTACTAGTTTTGAAGATCGGGGACGAAGATCATGATGATAGTTGAGAGGATTTGGGAGAAAATCAGCCAAGGGAAAGGTTGGAATGAAGAAATGGCCAACATTTCACCATATAAGGTGAGTTTATAGCCCACATGGAGTTTACGGCCGTAAAATCCCATGTGGTGGCTGTGAACTCCAGGTCAAGGTGTTTTAGGCTCGTTCTTTGTGCTATAGATTCAACAGATAAACCCCGACACTTATCCCTTAAGTGTACAAGGCTCAGAACATTCAACCAGGTTCCAAATTGTGCTAAATGATAGTAGGAATGAGTTTGACTTTCAATGAAGTGTTAGACTGTACAGGATAGAAAATTTCGGGTTGTCACACGTACGACAAACATGCTTCTTGGGACAAGGTCAGGTAAGATAGTTGACTAAGAATAAACAACCAAGCCTTTCTATCAATTCTTTATTTAGACCAGGCAATCTCACTTAGAAGGTGTAGACAATGGTAGACAGTCAGTGTGAGGGGTGACTCAATGTTCTCAGCAGATGGTCTCGCTGATGAGAAACTTAGATAGATTTAGTCACATACAACAACATGCTTCTAGTGACTATGATTTGTCAAAAGTTTCATAATAGGATTAGAATTGCCACCGTTAGTTCATTAAAAATGGTATAAAATAAAAAATTAGAATAAAACCAAAATAATTTAGTCAAACAAGAAAATAGTTGAAACAACAAAGTATGTGCAGCTTTTTTCTGAAAGGTGATAAAGACCCGTTCCATCAAATCTTTTGAATTGAATGGTCATAAATGTACTTCGATTTTACGAGATATCCACTCCTTGAATTCTGGATATAAAAGAGAGCAAGTAAAGATAAGCTCATTAGTACATAATGTTGGATAAGGTGTCCAAGTCCATAACTATTTCTGGTATGTACTTGACCCGACCCGGCATGGTCCATTTGCGTTGCATGGCACCATGCAATTGGATAGACTAAATGAGAGAAATAACACTTGTGGATTATTAATATATTATAAGTTCTAATATATTAATAATATTATTTAATTAGTTTGATCAAGAATTAATTTAGAATTAATTAAGTGATCAAAAGATAACTAATTAAATATATGGGTTGATTATGTACATTATGCATAACTTGTATAGTGGGCTAAGAGGCTCCATGGATTATCAAGTTGGGTTAAACCCATAGGATGCTCCATGGGAGTTACAAACCCATGGGTCATGGAAATGAAGAGTCATGACATATTTGGGTTTACATGGTGTAACCCTAGATGTGTCAACACTATATAAAGAACGCATGCTCCACCAAAATCGGTTGCACACAAGAATGAAGAGGGCTAGAGCCGATTTTGCAAGTGTAATATTCTCTCATAAGTTTACTCCTTTGCATTTGGTGTTGTGTGAAGCATTTGAGGCATCACACTTGGGGTGCTAGGCTCACAAGGTTTCAAGGATCATAATCAACAACAAGGTAAGTTATTCTATCTTTCATTCAAGTTAAAAATGTTCCCCATGTATGCTAGATAGGAATATAACCTTGGAATTCAACTTTCCATGATTATTAGACGAACATAGATCCAAGGTTATTAGGGTTGCATGTACACTTAGGAAGTGTTAGAATGCTCAAAACCCATCAGTGGTGTCAGAGCCTAGGTTTGTTTGTTGTTTTTTTTTGTGTGTGCGAACAGCTTGAAAAAAAAATCGTTTTTCTGTTTTCTGCTCGTATGAAAGTTTGCACATTTGTTGCTGGAAATGGACTAGAAACATTACCCTAAACTGTTTTGATGTTTTAAAGCTTGTTTTAGATGGTGTAATGTTTATGCTAATCCATTTACAATGGCAATTATTAAAATTACAAGTTTTTTTAAGTGTAATTTTTGATTCTTGAAAGTGTTCATATTCATGTTCTTGAACTTATGAAGATTAGATGATCATAGGAATTGTTTGTAACCTTCATGGTAGTTTAATTCATGATCATAATGTGTTTTAATGGAGTCCATAACTTGTCCTCAAGTTATGGAAAACCAAAAGTCTCACTTTTATTAAAGCCATTAAAAGAACACAAGAGTTATAAAAATGAAGAGTCTTCATTTTTATTACTCAATTAATTCATAAGTTATAAGAAATGAAAAGTTTTGAAGTTTACAAAACTTGCCCTCAAGTTGGAACAAGTAAAGTCTTGATTAAAACTTTAGTTCCAACCCTTAGAATTTTAAAAGTTAAAATTCAACCCTTATACTTTATAATATTATAAGCTACTAATATATATATATATATATGTATAACGTCAAGTCGTCTTACCGCTAGTACGCCTCATTCACGAAGTCGGTCTATAAGGGGGGTATAAGGTTGTTGCCTATAAAATGGCAACTTAATGGGTGTCCACTCTCACCCACCGCTTCCTTGATCGGTGGAGGGTCGTTAGCCGAACGGGTAAGACAAGGACTTATAAATTCTCATTAAAAGTATGATGAATATTATAAAGTAACTAAATGCTTTTATTAAATTCCCAATCTTAGTTGCTTTAGGAAAATGTGAATAAGGTGCTAATCCATGAAATTACACTTAACACTTTGTTTAAGTCGTTGGTGGAGCGTGTGTGGTTAACCGGCACACTAACTTGGACTTAACAAGGTAGGTAAAGGGTGACTTAAGGTTTACCATAGCATCGGTGGAGCGTGTGTGGTTTACCGGCACATCGATTGAGTGATAAACCTTAAGGGTACCAAGTGATTTGCATGGTTACTTCACACCTCGTTTTGTGATCCTCGGTATCCCAGTCACAAAACTTGGAGGGCACACTCGAGATTGAAACATGCCTTTGAAAAGTTCATTGAATCTCAAAAGAATCTAGGAATTTCTAAGAACCAATTAAAAACCTAATATTTATATTTCGTTTTTCATGGTGGAAATTGGTGAATAGTCATTCACCTACCTTTCAAATATGTTATAGCTTGGATTACGGCATACCTCTTCTAAGTTATAATATATTGTGATTGGATCCTAGCCTCAATATTACATTTGGGTTTTTTTATTAAGGACTCTCTTAATATCTAAACTAATCTTGTTCTCTTCTTTCAGATGTCTTCAAACAATGCTGCTTCTGGCTCTAATCCTAATGGCTCCTTTACCCTTATGAACTTGTGTGGGAAAGTCACTTTTGATGGATCCAACTTCAATGAATGGATCAGAAACATCAGGATGATTACCCGCTACGAGGACAAAGAATATGTCCTTGACAAGGAGCTTAAGGAGATTGATGAGACCACTGCAACTCCCCAGGAGATCGCTGACTTCCGGGCACATGAAAGGGATGCTACAAAAGTGGCATGCATCATGTTGGCCACCATGACAGCGGAACTCCAAAAGTCCTATGAGGACTTCTACCCTTTTGAAATGCACCAAGATCTGATGGAAAGATACCATCAAAGTGCACGACAAGAGAGGTATGAAATCATATGCTCTATCATAACAACCATGATGAAGGACGGGGAATCCGTGACAAGCCACATGCAGAAAATGCAAAGGTATGTGGATCGGTTGCTGAAGCTTAATGTGAACTTCCCTGAGAAGCTTGCAATAGATATCATTTTGCACTCCTTACCATCGTGCTATGATAAATTCCGCATGACATATCACATGAATAAGGAAGAGGTCACACTCAGCAAACTTCAGGGACTCCTCAAGACCGCAGAAACAGGTCTTAAGGGTAAGTCGGTTGTTAACACTCCTACTCCAAACTCCGCCCCGGTTTTGGCAATCGGGAAAGGTAGAGGGAAGAAGAGGAAGAGCTCTTCGAAGGGTACCAAGGCTAGGACCCTTGATGGCTCTTCTTCAAGTGGAACCAAGAAAGGTTTCGTCACTCCTTCTTCTGACCCAAAAGAGGCTGAATGCTTCTATTGCCATGAAAAGTCACATTGGAAGCGGAACTGCCCAAAATACCAGCAAGATGTGAAGGATGGGAAAGTTAAACCCAACCATGCAGGTATTTACACTATCTTATCTAATAACTCACCCCATTCTAACTCTTGGGTCCTTGATACCGGTTATGGTATTCATATCTGTTCTGATTTGCAGGGACTAAGAAGAAGTGAGAATGTGGAGCATGGAAGAATAAACTTAATCATGGGGAATAGGAAAGCTTTACCTGTCACCAAGATTGGAGTTTATACTTTATCGCTAAGTAGTGGGTTTAGTTTAGATTTGAATAAATGTTGTTATTCGCCAGAAATGGCAAGAAATATTATTTCCTTTCATGCATTGTATAAACAAGGTTTCACCTTTTCATTTGATAATGAAGTTGGTTCGATTAATGCTTTCTTTAATAATGTTCTTTATTTTAAAGCATTACCTTGTGATGGTGTGTATGAAACTGTATCTGTGGTTGATAACTTAGGAAATTATGTATTGTGTATTAATTCTGTTAATGATAATAACTTGGATAAAGCATCATTATGGCATTGTCGTCTTAGACATATAAGCAAGAAACACATAGGCCAACTCCAAAAGGATGGAGTCTTGGAGTCATTTGACCTAAAGTCAGATGATAGTTGCGAATCATGCTTACTTGGAAAAATGACAAAGTCACCCTTCACAGGTTCTTTTGAGAGGGGTGAAGGTTTGTTGGATCTTATAAACACGGATGTGTGTGGGCCCTTCAAACATGCCACAAGGGATGCTAATCGTTATTATTTGACTTTTACTGATGATTACAGTAGATATGGATATGTCTACTTAATCAAGCATAAGTCAGAGACTTTTGAAAGGTTTAAAGAATTTAAACAGGAAGTCGAGAATCAATTGGGAAGGAACATTAAGATGCTTCGATCCGATCAAGGTGGTGAGTATCTTAGTTCAGAGTTCCTCGACTATCTTAGGGAATGTGGGATTGTCTCACAATTGACACCTCCCAGGACACCGCAGTTGAATGGTGTAGCTGAGAGGCGTAATCGAACCTTGTTGGATATGGTTCGTTCCATGATGAGTCGAGCTTCGCTACCAATCTCATTTTCAGGGTATGCCTTAGAGACTGCCGCCCATATCCTTAATCTAGTTCCCACAAAGAAAGTTGCCAAAACTCCTCATGAGATGTGGACTGGTAAAGTACCCAAACTAGACCACATTAAGATTTGGGGTTGCGAGGCTTTCGTGAGATGCGAGACTCATGATAAGCTCGAACCTCGAAGTGAGAGGTGTATTTTCATTGGCTACCCACATAAATCCTTTGGTTACCTCTTCTACAGACCTAGTGAGAATGTGGTCTTTGTAGCTAGGAGGGCGTTCTTTCGAGAGAGAGAGAGAGTTCATAAGCCAAGGAGACAGTGGGAGGCAAGTTGACCTTGAAGAAATTCAAGAGTCAAGTGGTGAAGGAACTTCAAACCCTAGCACTCAACTTGAGGAGGAAACTTCTGTTGAGCCAATTGACAAGTATGTACCTCTGAGGCGTTCCACAAGGGTTAGGAATGTACCTGAGCATTACTATGGATTCCATATTACTGCGGAAGGTGATACACTTATCAGTGATGAGACACTGATAGGTCTGGATGAACGTAACGGTTATGCGGAAGCCATGGCAGGCCCTGAGTCAGCCAAGTGGAAAGAGGCAATGGACAGCGAGATACAGTCCATGTATGACAATCAAGTTTGGAACTTGGTTGAGAATGTACCAGGTCGTAAGACTGTAGGGTGCAAATGGATCTTCAAGAAGAAGACCGACATGGATGGTAATGTACACACTTATAAGGCACGACTGGTTGCAAAGGGTTTCTTACAAACTCCGGGAGTTGATTATGATGAGATCTTTTCTCCAGTGGCCAAGATTAAGTCTATTAGGGTTCTGTTAGCCATAGCCGCATTTCATGACTATGAAATATGGCAAATGGATGTCAAAACCGCTTTCCTTAATGGAAAGTTGGCTGAGGATGTTTACATGAGTCAGCCAGAGGGTTTTGTCAACACAGAGTACCCTAATAGAGAGTGTAAGCTTGAGAAATCCATTTATGGGTTAAAACAAGCACCTCACAGATGGAATCTTTGCTTTGATGAGAAATTCAAGGAATTTGGCTTTTCTAGGAGTGAAGATGAATCTTGTGTATATGTCAAGGCTAGTGGGAGTATAGTTAGCTTTTTGGTATTGTATGTGGATGACATACTACTCGTAGGAAATGACATCCCAACTCTGCAGGAAGTTAAGTCCTGGCTTGGGAAGTGTTTCTCTATGAAGGACCTAGGAGAAGCTGCCTATATTCTAGGGATAAGGATCTTGAGAGACCGGAGTAAAAGACTAATTGGACTTAGTCAGAGTACCTACTTGGATAAGGTGCTGAAGAGATTCGGCATGCAGGACTCCAAGAAAGGAGAGTTACCCATCCAGAGTAACGCTAGATTGAGTAAGAAACAAAGCCCTAGTACTGAGGCTGAGATAGCAGAAATGAGTCGAATACCTTATGCTTCGGCTGTAGGATTGATCATGTATGCTATGACGTGTACTCGACCTGATGTAGCCTTTTCTTTGAGCATGGTTAGCAGGTATCAGGGGAACCCTGGCAAGGCACACTGGACTGCGGTAAAGAATATCCTCAAGTACCTACGGAGGACTCAGGACTGGGTCCTTACCCTTGGTGGGAGTGAAGACTTGAGAGTTGTAGGTTATAGTGATGCTAGCTTTCAGACTGATAGGGATAATTTCCGCTCTCAGTCAGGCTGGGTCTTTACCTTAAATGGAGGAGCAATTTCTTGGAAGAGTTCCAAGCAAGAGACAGTGGCTGATTCAACTTGCAAATCAGAGTATATAGCAGCTAGCGAGGCAACAAAGGAGGCGATATGGCTGAAGAACTTCATTGGAGACCTTGGAGTTGTACCAGCTATTAAAGAGCCAATGGAAATTTTCTGTGATTGTGAAAGTGCACTTGCCTTAGCCAAGGAACCAAGGGATCACGGGAGATCCAAACACATCGACAGAAAATACCATTTCATCAGACATCGAATAGAAGAAGGACTCCTCGTGGAAAAGAGGGTATCATCGGATGAGAATCCAGCAGATCCCCTCACGAAGGGACTGACTCGGGTTAAGCATCTCCAGCATGCTCGGAGCATAGGGCTGAAGGATGATATTAGATTTAGTAGTTAGATAACCTTGAAATTTGTAAAGTGTAATTGACATTAGATGATGAATAAAAGGTGTTTTATTTATGAGTAAAGTGTTGCTATCTCTTGTCGATCGTTTACTATATTTCTTTTGCATGTTTTGACTTCTAGAATAATTATGTTTGGTATATCATATTATTCGAACCTCCACAGTCGGTCATATGTCGGAAGTAGGTATGAATCAAGACTATCATGATTGGTTGCAGAGGTCTAAGTTGTTGGACATGGCTACAACACTCATGAGTGTTCATAAGTTCTGAGCATTGGACTTAACCCACGCTCACTGGAATCACTTCATGGAATTTATCTCGAGTGATCGTGAGACGGTAATATCATATAAGTCTTCAAACCTAGAGATATGATTTGTTACTTATGAGTTGGTTATGCATTGATTGTACGTTAACGCATTGGTAACTCGATGTTATAAAACGTGCTTTTGTGTATAATTCAATGAGTGGTAGAACAAAACATATGAGTCGAAGTTTATCTGTTCCTTCTTGGATTAGAAGCTGATATCTGGGCCCCTCGATGATTTTGTTTTGACCTATGTACCGGGCCCGGTCAGAACTAAGTTGATGTGTTCAATTAAGTTCTTTGTCAAACAAATCGGAAATCGGGAAACAAACTGCTGGACAATAAGTAAGACATTATTCCATGTATTTGTCCGGCTGATATCTAGAACAGAGGATTATATGATCACTTATCTTAAATGGCGTATCATCATCTTCTCAGTTCCGAGAGACCTTGAAAGAGCTACGATTGTCGATCGGTTCCTGAAGTATTGCAGTTATAGTTATTAGACTTATCCAAGTGGGTGACTGTTGGATAAGGTGTCTAAGTCCATAACTATTTCTGGTATGTACTTGACCCGACCCGGCATGGTCCATTTGGGTTGCATGGCACCATGCAATTGGATAGACTAAATGAGAGAAATAACACTTGTGGATTATTAATATATTATAAGTTCTAATATATTAATAATATTATTTAATTAGTTTGATCAAGAATTAATTTAGAATTAATTAAGTGATCAAAAGATAACTAATTAAATATATGGGTTGATTATGTAAATTATGCATAACTTGTATAGTGGGCTAAGAGGCTCCATGGATTATCAAGTTGGGTTAAACCCATAGGATGCTCCATGGGCGTTAGAAACCCATCGGTCATGGAAATGAAGAGTCATGACACATTAGGGTTTACATGGTCTAACCCTAGATGTGTCAACACTATATAAATAACCTATGTTCCACCAAAATCGGTTGCACACAAGAATCAAGAGGGCTAGAGCCGATTTGCAAGTGTAATATTCTCTCAAAAGTTTACTCCTTTGCATTTGGTGTTGTGTGAAGCATTTGAGGCATCACACTTGGGGTGCTAGGCTCACAAGGTTTCAAGGATCATAATCAACAACAAGGTAAGTTATTCTATCTTTCATTCAAGTTAAAAATGTTCCCCATGTATGCTAGATAGGAATATAACCTTGGAATTCAACTTTCCATGATTATTAGACAAACATAGATCCAAGGTTATTAGGGTTGCATGTACACTTAGGAAGTGTTAGAATGCTCAAACCCATCACATAATACATCTCATTATAAATCAAGAGTGATGAATCCATTTATCATTGAAGCGTTGCAGATGTTTTCCAAGCTTCATATTCATCAGGAGCAAGAGAGGAGCAAAAAACAGTTTTTGTAACCAACAAGTTAAATGACTCAACTCCACGAAACCATCGTGTCCTCAAGATCAACATGAGGCCATTCAACGTTTTATCGGATTATGATTCAGCAGATGAAAACAAGACTTACTCTATTAATGGTTGCTCCTTGCATCCATAACAGTGAGTGGAGGGGAAAGGGGCATTCACAATAATAAGAGGACATGAAGCCACTGTTTTTATCAACACTAAGAGCATTGAGATCTTTAAAGATGACTCCATTTCTCACAAAATGTAAAGAATAGAGATGCAAATATATCTTAGATAGGTCTGAAAGATAGATAAAAGAGAGAGGAGAACTCTTGTAAATACTTGAAACAAGACTTAAACAAACTATGTAAAAATCAATAAAAATAATACAAGTAGCATTTGTTTTTGTGTTTTTTGTGTTTTTTAGAAAGCAAGTAGAGGCAATGTTAGTTCAAAAGAGTTAGAAAAACAGATAAGTCATTAAAAGCATGCCAAGATATACAATCAATTTATTTAAAGTCTTTTTGTCCAATGCCTTTGTGAAAATGTCAACCAGCTGATTAGTGGATAGTTTTGGATTAGGTGTCTAAGCCCATAACTATAATTGGTATGTACTTGACCCGATATTAACATGGTCCTTTTGGGATGCCTTCACTGGAGCAATTTAATAGGATGGATATTTGAGAAAGTGGTTACTTATGATTTATTAATATATTATATGAATAATATATTAATTGAGAAATCATATTATTTAATTGGTATTGATCAAGAATTAATTTGGAATTAATTTGGTGATCAAAAGAGACTGGTGAACCAGTTGATGAGTCCGTACCTTGAGGAGCTTCAAGAGTTAAGCGATGAAGGAACCTCTAACACTAGCAATCAACCTAAGGATGAGACTCCTGTTGAACCAGTTGATGAGTCCGTACCTCTGAGACGTTTCAGTAGAGTTAGTGTTCCACCTGTGTTGTATGGTTTTCATATAATAAGTGAAGGTGATACATTTATCAGTGATAGCACACTGATAAATTTGGATGAACCTAACAGCTAGAAGGAAGCCATGGCGGGCTAAGAGTCCGTAAAATGGAAAGATGTGATGGACAGCGAGATTCAGTCTATGTATAACAATACGTTTGGAACTTGGTTGACAATGTACCAGGTCGTAACACGGTCAGGTGCAAGTGGATCTTCAAGAAGACGATCGACATGGATGGGAAAGTACACACATATAAGGCACGATTGGTTGCAAATGGCTTTACTCAAACTCCTGCAGTTAACTATGATGAGACCATCTCACCAATAGCGAAGATCAAATCTATAAGGGTTATTCTAGCCGTAGCCGTGTTTGATGATTATGAAATATGGCAGATAGATGTCAAAACTGCTTTACTTAATGAGAAGTTGGCTGAGGATGTTTACATGAGTCAGCCTGAGGGTTTTATAAATGCAAAGTACCCAAATAGAGTGTGTAAGCTTGAGAAATCCATCTATGGATTAAAGCAAGCATCTCGTAGATATAATCTTTGTTTCGATGAGAAAGTCAAAGAGTTTGGATTTTCGAGAAGCAAGGATGAGTCCTGCATATATGTCAACGCTAGTGGGAGTATAGTTAGCTTTCTGGTATTATATGTGGATGACATACTATTCATAGGAAACGACATTCCAACCTTGCAGGAAGTTAAGTCATGGATTGGGAAGTGTTTCGCTGTGACGGACTTTGGGGAAGCTGCTTACATTCTAGGGATAAGGATATTGAGAAATAGGAGTAAAAGACTAATAGGACTTAGTTAAAGTACCTACTTGGACAAGGTGTTGAAACGTTTCAACATGGAGAAGTCCAAGAAAGGAGAATTGCCTGTCCAGAGCAATACCAAACTGAGTAAGACTTAGATTCCGAGTACCGATGCCGAAATAGAAGAAATGAGTCGGGTACCATATGCTTCTGCCATTCGCTCGATCATGTCTGTTATGACATGTATTCACCCTGATGTAGCTTTTGCATTGAGCATGGTTAGTCGATATCAAGGGAATCCTGGTAGAGGTCACTGGAGAGCGGTAAGGAACTTTCTTAAGTACATGTGGGAGGACTAAGGACCGGGTCCTTACCCTCGGTGGGAGTGATGACTTGAGAGTGACAGGGTATAGTAACACCAGCTTTCAGTCCGACAGATATAATTTCCGCTCTCATTCGGGTTGCGTATTGACCCTAAATGGAGGAACAGTAACATGGAAAAGTTCCAAATAGGGGACTGTAGCTGATTCAACCTGCGAATCAGAATACATAGCAACAAGCGAAGCGTCGAAGGAGGCAATATGGCTAAAGAACTTCATCGGAGACCTTGGAGTTGTATCAGGTGTAAAGGAGCCTATGGAGATTTTCTATGATAACGAGGGTGCGGTTGCCTTAACCAAGGAACGAAGTGATCATGGCAGATCCAGGCACATCAACATAAAATATCACCTCATAAGACATCAAGTAGAAGATGGGCTCTTCCTAGTGAAGAGGGTATTGTCATAGGATTACTCAGCAAATCCCCTTACGAAGGGACTGAGTAGGGTTAAGCACTTGCAGCATGCTAGGAGTATTGGGCTAAAGGACGATATTAGTTTTAGTTGTTAGATTGCTATCAAGAAACTTGTAATAGGTAAAATGTAATTGACATTTGATAATTAAATAAAGGAGTTTTGTTTATGAGTAAAGTTATCTTGTGTCAATTGCTTACTATTGTTTCAATTTTGCATGTTTTGACTTCCAGAATAATAGGATTATTCAAATTGTCCACAGTCGGTCATACTTTGGAAGTAGGTATTGAGGCAATACAGTCATTCATTGGCTTGTAGATTGTCTAAAGTGTTTAGACATAGCAAAAGTTTGCTACAACATTCATGACTGCTCCTGAAATAAGATTTGAGTATTGGATTAAACCCACACTCACGTGAATCACTTCATGGATTTTATCACGAGTGATTGTGAGTTGATAAAATCGTATAGTCTTCAAACCAAAATATATGAGATGTTGATTACGAGTTGGTTATGCATTGATAGTACGAAAACACATCAGTAACTTGATGTCGTAAAACGTGTTGTTGTGCATAATTTAACAAGTAATTAGTACAAGCATATAAGTCGAAGTTTATCTGTTCCTTTTATCCTAAGAGGATTAAAAGCGACATCTTGGGCCCCTCGATGATCTCGTTTTGACTAATGTGTCGGGCCCGGTGAGGACTCAATTGTTGTGTTCAATTATGTTCTATGTTATGTTGGACAATGAGTATGACTTTATTCCATGTCTTTGTCCACACGATATCTTGAATTACAGTGGATTATATGATCCCTTATCTAAAGGACGTGTCATTGACTAGGTATGAGTTTGACAATGGCTTTTGAGTGCTACGATTGCTAATCAAAATTTGAAGGTACATTGGCAGTTATAGTTATTAGACTTATCCAAGTGGGAGACTGTTGGATTAGGAGTCTAAGCCCATAACTATAATTGGTATGTACTTGACCCGACAGTAGCATGGTCCTTTTGGGTTGCCTTCATCAGAGCAATTTGATAGGATGGATAATTGAGAAAGAGGTTATTTGTGATTTATTAATATATTATATGAATAATATATTAATTGAGAAATCATATTATTTAATTGGTATTGATCAAGAATTAATTTGGAATTAATTTAGTGATCAAAAGAGACTGATTAAATTTACGGGGACTGATTAGGTAAATCAGTCATACTTATAGTTTGGGTTAATGATCCATGTTGATTAGGGATGGACTAAACCTATATGAGAGTTCATGAAGGTTTAATCCAAAGGGCCTATGAAATGTGAAGATTCATTGTGAATTAGGGTTTACATGTAAGAAACCCTAGGAATTGAACACTATAAATGTAACCCCTAACCCCCCCTAAAATCGGCCAATGCATTTCAAAGGTGGAACCCTAGCCGATTTTGTGCTTCCTAACCTCTCTCTCACAAGACTCCATTTTCTTTTGGTGTTTGTAACTTATTACAGGTATCACACTTGAGGTACCAAGCTCTTGAAAGTCCAAGAACTACAAGCTACAACTAAGAGGTATTCATCTAACTTTTTTTTATGTTGTATATCTCCAATTGCATGGAAGCTAGGGTATATGCTTTGGATAAAATGAAATTGCATGTATAACTTGAGAAAACTTAGATCCAAAGAATTAGGGTTGTATGTGCACCATAGGGATTTTATAGTGCTCAAAACCCATCAGATAGAATGTTGAACAACTCCACTTTTTCCCTTATGAACTATGTCCCCGGTGAAATGATGACATATGTCAATATGTCTGGTCTTGGAATGTTGCATTGGATTATGTATCATCTGAATGACACAAGTGTAGTCACAGTAAATGGCGTATTTGAGAAGTTTAGACCATAATCTAAAAGTTGATTCTGAATCCATAGGATCTGATTGCAACACCTTCCAGTGGCTACATATTTAACTTCAGTGGTAGAGCAAGCCACTAATGTTTACTTCTTACTGGAACAACTTACCAGTATATTTCCAAGCAGTTGAGCTCCTCCTGGAGTGATTTTTCGATCAATGCCACATCCATCATGATCGAAGTCAATGTATCCCACCAGCTTGAACTCATAATCACGAGGATACCATAACCCATGATTGGGTGTATGCTTTTAGTACCGAAAGATCATTTTCACAACGAGAATATAAGATTCCGTAGGATTGTCTTGATAACGAAGACATAATATAGTGACAAACATAATGTCAGGGCGACTGGCACTAAGATAGAGTAGAGATCCTGTCATTCTTCAAAACAGAGATACATTCACCTAAGGTCCATTAGGATCAGCACCAATAGACGCTGATGAGGACATTAAAGTCTTTGTTGGCTTGCAATCAAAGAAACCATACCTCTTCAACATATATGCAATATATTTAGCTTGGAAAACAAAAATACCATTAGTTAGTTCTTTGACCTGCAAACCCAAAAAGAAAGTAAGGTCACCCATCATGCTCGCCTCAAACTTCCACGCCATGATCTTAGTGAATTCGGAACTTAGTTTCACATCAATGGATCCAAAGATGATATCATTAACATACACTTGCGCCAGAATAATGTAAGATCTTGAATGTTTGATGAACAAGGTGTTGTCAATCTTTCATTGATTGTATCTACTTGTAAGAAGATAGCTTGCTAGCGTGTCATTCCAAGCTCAAGGTGCCTGCTTTAAACCATAGAGTGTTTTATCAAGACGATACATGTGATTTGGAAACTCTTCATTTTCAAACCCTTGCAGTTGTCTTAGAAAAATTTCGTCTTGAAGATCTCCATGTAAGAAGGCGGTCTTGATGTCTATTTCATAGACTTTGAAGTTCTTAAAGGAAGAAAAGACAAGAACCGATCAAATTGATTCATGTCTAGCAACAAGAGCAAATGTTTCATCATAGTATAACCCTTCCATCTGAAAAAATCCTTGAGCCACAAGTCTAGCTTTTTTTCTTATAACAATCCCATCTTCATCCATTTTTTTTCCTGAAAACCCAGCGAGTGCAAATGATAGTCTTTCCTTGAGGCTTGGGAACAACAGTCCACACATGATGACATTCAAATTCATTCAGCTCATCTTCCATAGCTTTGATCCAGTCAGCTTCTTTCAATGTATGAGTGACATTCTTTGCTTTAATCATTGAGAAAAAGTTTACAAACATGCATAAATGGCTGTTGACTCTGCTTAGAATGACAATTACAGAGTTTGCATCTCCAATTTATTTGGGATTGAGTAAGATCTCAAAGAATTCTTGGAGTAGAACTTTCATATGTATTACTTTGAGCATAGTATTCATGATTGGATGGTTTAGCTTCATCAGGATGACAGGCTGATCTTCATAGATAGGTTCTTAGCTGATGAATTGATCAACATTAGGAACGTCATGTTCAACGTCATTTGGCAGAAATCAGGAACGTGGTCTGAAGGACTATAAGTCAGTTCATTTAGAATTGATGAAGAGTGATCAACTCGATCATGAATGAATGAGTCTTCATCGAAGGTGACATGAGCTGTTTCCTCAACAGTTATCTTTGAGATACTGAATACCATGAAAGCCTTGGATACACCAAAATAACCTACAAGCACTCCTTCATCAGCTTAGCTTCAAACTTCAAGCACTAATCTCTTTGATTCAAGATGTAACAAATACATCCAAGCACATGAAAATAGGAGATGTCCGGTTTCCTTCCCTTGAGTAGCTCGTAGGAAGTTTTCCTGTGAGAGTTATGTTTCTTATCTCTACAATACCATTTGCTGAGGGGTTCCAACAACAGAGAAGTCCTGAGAAATTCTTGACATTGAGAAAAACTCATCCATAGAGGAGTTCCCGTGACAACCCGTTATTTTTGTTATTGTAAAAGTCAAACTGAGTCAAACTTGTTGTTTTGATTGATTTATCTAAGGTTAGACTGATAACCATTATGTATTTAAAAGTGTTGCATAAATAGGAAGTGAATTTCTTAAACCGAGTACCCTCACATAGCTTAAAGACTTCAGACCGCAAACCCTCGTTTCACAGCCGAGAACCCACTCCGGACTGAAAACATGCGAACCTTTCATTTTCGGTCGAGAACTCTCTTCTGACCGCAAACCCTCGGTTTCCAGCCGCAAACCTCGGTCTTATCCTATCGGTTCGCAAATCAATGCATGTGTCCTATCATCAATTTCGGCCCTATACATATGGGGGAACCGAAAACACCTCATCACTTCTACACTTTTCGCTGAAAACACCCTTTTTACTCTCAAGAACACCAACCGAAAACCCCTCATTCTCACTCAACTATAGTCGAAAATCCTTTGTATATTCTTCGGATCTTGCTTAGAACATCAACTATTCTTCATTTCATCAAGATCCTCAGCCGAAAACCCTTGAATCTCCTTGTTTTCACTGAGAACGCCAAGATCTTCATTGGGCCGAAAACCCAAAGGGCTGGCCGAAAACTCATTGTAGCCTTCCTAAATCGCTTCTAACACTCTTAATTGTAAGTGAAACTTAAAATTAGTCTATTTTGTTAACGTACTTGCAGTTATATTCACTAATAGTATACATATATATTACGTGTCATGCATTTAGGACTCGTTTTTGCCTCGGGATCTAACTTGGGGAAAACAAATATCCTATTTCGAACCTTCAAACGAATCACTCACATAAGGTGAGTTCATGCCCCAACAATTTACCGTTTTCAATGTTTTGAAGGAGGGTGGGGGGGGAGGAATACAAGTAAAACACAATAGAATTGTGTTAACTCTTACATATGAAAACAAACAAACAAAGGATTTCTTATGTTTACAAATATTGTTAAAAATCATTTTCAAACTCTTTTAAACTATTTTAGAATGTTGTTTATTATCGAAATCGTACTCATTTATATATGTATGTATACGTATGCTTTAGAGGACTTAGGACTATTGCAAAATACCTTGACTCCTGTTCCTAGTGTGGTTGTGGGCTTAGGGTAGGATCACTAGTCCGACTATCGGTTAAATAATAATTATACATTCTAAATATATACAAGAATATTAAATCTCATTTTCAAAAACATACTTAACTCAATTGCATATACTGAGGAAATGAGTGTTTTCTCCAACTCACCTACAATTCAAACAAACGTACTAGTAAACTATAATAGGTATAGTTTAGAGATCAATCACACTGTTTTCTAGATCAGAGAAAGAATATATGAATCAATACATACATACGTACTACTACATTTCAGTACAAAGTATACTAGTCATTTACAAGAACAAGAAGGAACTTACATACTATATGTACACAAGTTAACTAGAATGTGAAACACTATTTGATGGCATATCAATATTCGTGCTAGGTCGTGTTTTGTAACCATAGTCTCCTGGAGGGAGAGTGTGAGTTTGTGTAAAGATCTATACGGGACTGACCATCCCACACCTTGCTGCTAGCTAAGAGGGACCTGCAGGTCTACGGGTGACAAATGTCATATAATTTTCAACGCCTGAAGAACGTCGTGTTTTATACTAGTTAATCAAGCATGGTTATAACCTTATTCACATTAAAACCTTAACTATCCTATTCGGTTACAAGGCAGTTAATTCATCAGTAGTGTATTTTAAAGCAATACTTCTGTAAATCTTCATTTTCCATTACATACATACAGTGATATTCTCACATGAGAAATGCATACTATTTTTCTAGTAAAGATAGTTTACAAATATGGAAAACATACATTTTATACTATTTCAAGTACATACATACATTTTATACTATTTCATGTACAAACTTGCATTTTACACTATTTCAAGGGAACAAAACATACAAACAGTTTGGTCTTGGGTACAAGACTACTTTTCATTTAAGCAGAGAATATAGGATTTTCTGAGAAGTATACTAACACTTTCATGAAACAAATACAAAACATTTTGACACTAAAAATACTTATGAACTTACCAACTTAAATGTTGATACTCTCTTTCACAGGTTCCGAGAAGACGAAGCATGTTCAAGACTCATCTTTACTTTTTGCTATATATTTTTGGTGTCATACAACTATACAAAGAAAACACATGTATTAACTATATTATTAATGCAATAGATGTTGTTTCTTTTTTTTTACTATTATGCATTGTTATGATATTCTACATGACATCCTCCACCCCCGAATGTTTCCGCCATCTCGGTTTGGGGGTGTGACAGATTGGTATCAGAGCATTGTTTATAGTGAACTAAGTATATCAACCCATAAAAGATATATAACTATAAATACAATGGGATTAAAACACTCTGACCAAGAGTTATACTTTTTAAATATAATGAAGATTTTACTAAAGTATACATACATGGATACATACCAGATCAGTGTCATATTAGAACAGAACAAAAGTATTGTGATTTTTTAACAACACAAGTACGCTTGGGGATATATAATCAGATCTGGGATTAATATAGCCTGATCAACTATATCTATCCGAGAAGTGATTCACATATGCCTAGGAATGGCTGTGGTGTTGCAACAAGTCTAAAAACTTACCAACTCTTACTACAAATGAAACACTAGAACTTAACATAAACTTAAAATACTATAGGAGTGTTTTGGGGTACTATAATTAACTTATGTGAAAACTAAAAAGGTTTTTACTAGTAGGTCTCTAGTTGCTGAGTGGATATGCTAAGGTTATATATGACTAAGATGCTATAGACTTAGAATCTGTGATCTTTGCTTTACTTCATGTTCCTTGTTTGGTTGTGGTCTTAGAGTTGGATCACTTATTCAAAGGTCTATTCTATCTTGGTTATATATAGTGGTATGCACTATGTAAGTATAGAAGTACTGGTGATCACCTTCTAAATATCTTTTAGGAATACATCTATTATATGTCTCTTACACCCCTTTTCTCGCTTAGATAACATGGTTGGATTTCACCTTTCGCGTGACCCGTAGTTTCCCAATCAAGGGAACAGTGGATGGCTCAAAACCGAACCAGAAGAAAATAACCCTATAGTCCCGATAGAAGAAGACCCTGAGGAGAGTTCTAAGGAACAAATTGAGGAGGAAATTCAAGAAGGCTCTTACTCAGAACCCGAAGTCGATAATCCACCACAAGTTTCCCAAAATCCTTACCCTCGACAGGATTTTCAAGGTCCGAGGCCTCTGTGGGCAATGAACTTGGGAAGGTGGAGCCACAAATGGGGACAACCACCTCCTTATAATGGGGGCCAAAGCTTTTACAACCTGAATGAGGGAGGTTCAGCTGACTGAGTCCTCCCTATCATGGTTCGTCGTGTTGCTCGCAATGTTAAACTAGGAAGAGTGGCCTTCGACCAAGTCATGGAAATTAGAGCTAACTCAGGATTCAACACAGTTCGCCTCCGCCATCTGAGCGAAGACCAGGAGTTAACAAGACTCACACAAATGCACTATAGAGGGAACTGGCCGCTAGCCGATCCGAAGTTAGAGAACTTCGACAGCGCCAAGTGGCATTGGAAAGGAATGTATGGGAAACAGAACACCAGTTGGCTGAATCCAGGGCAAAATCTAGTACTAATCAGAACACCATTTCTCGCGAATAGAGCATACTCTACTCACTCGTGACAACCCGAAATTTCTAACATGTACATTCTTCATTATTAGCAAAGTAAGCCTCGTTTTGCTATTTGGTAATGAAGTTTTGAGTCTTTATGGGCACTTGAGGCTTAGCATGATCTTGATATGAGTCTTAGGAGGGGTGGGAACGTGTGTAACATCACAAAAATCGAGCCAAACACACCCAACAAGGTGTGTGCGGCCGCACACCCGAGTGTGCGGCCAGCCAGTCGCACACTGCCGACCGCACACCCTCCCAGCCTCACTCTCTAGCCTATATAAAGGACCCCAAGTCAACCTCACTCCCTTTTTCACACTCCTACAAAGCTGGAACACTTTTCTCTCTAGAGTTCTTCAAGTTTCCCTCTCCAATCTCCAAAACAAGTAAGTAAACATACTTAGATCTTTACTACAACACATTAGAACACCTTTTCCTCGAGTTTGATCCATGAAATCATCGCTCTAGATGATCTTCATGTGTGAGTGGACGCACACACATCATGTGTGACTGTATACACACATCTCTTGGTGCTAAAATGGGCTTAAACACTCATCCAAGACTAGCTTCGACCAAAACACCTTCTTAGGATCCTCGCAAAGCCTTGGAAAAATCGATTTCAACACATTCGTAGGAGTGTGTGCGACCGCACATAGGACTGGTCGCACACACCTGTCCGCACAAGCCATATGCGACCACACACACCCTTTTAAGGATCCAAAGTGGCAACAAACTCCCAATCCGGCTAAGCGATGGTCGAAACACCTTCACTAGAACATCCCAAAGGCTGGCAACCAAGTTTTTGACACACTCCATAGTGAGTGTGCTGCCGCACACAGGCTTGGCCGCACACTCTGGCCGCACACATACAAAACCTATGCTTTTGTGGCCTTACACCCCAATATAGGGCCATACACTCCTTATGTGCAACCATATGAGTTGGTAACACTTAATTCTAAGTGTTTTTATGTCCTTAAGACATGTCCCTATCATCATTAGTGGTTATATCTACTAGTGTATTCATATAAGTGTTATTACATGAAAATAGTATTCGTTTGTGCTCAAGACTTCAATTGACACCCGACGATCCTATATCGACCTCTCATTCAAGTTACTCACTGCAGATGAGTTTCATACCCCTTAATTAACCTTTTAAATGATTTTAAATGCTTTTATGGGGGGGAGGGGAATACAAGTTGAACATTTCTAGTTATTGCTTTAAATCATATGTGATTAATAACTAGAACCAACAGCAAAGATTTATTACTACTATCAAATTGCTATCAACCTTCGGATTTATAAGTGTTTCAAACCTTTTATTAAACTCTTAAATGCTAAAACTACTTTCAAACTCTTTAAAACTTACATTATTTTCAAACCCATATCTACACCAATATATTTATATAAATAAGACTTGAAGGATTTAGGACTGATAGCTCACCTTATTTCCTGTTCCTTGTTTGGTTGTGGACTTAGGGTATCCTGTTATTTGTCCGACTATCGTTGAATTCTTAATTATATATCATATATATTTGTGTTCGATATAAAAGTCTTCACTTCAGTTCAGTACCTTTGTGTAACAGAGGCATACAAATCACACTACTATTTAACTATAATAGGTATAGTTAAGGGTCTACTACTCACTACTACTATTACAACGATCCATACAGGAGTCAGTACATTGAGTAACTATACACTATACAAGCGAACATACTACCCACTATACAGGAGTGCATACTATACACTATACAAGAGAACATACAATACACTATTCAAAAATTAAATACAAAAACAGAATGTGACATACTACTTCTCGATAAGACGCTTCATTATGTTATCACTGTGTAACCAGAGTCTCCTGGAGGGAGAGCGGGCATTATGTGTATAGATCTATACGGGACAGACACTCCCACATCCCGACTGCTAGCTACAGTCCGAGCCGATAAGGCCCAGGGGTGACAAAATGTCACCATACTACGTGTGACCTGGAGGGTCATCAGTTAATCAGCCGTCAATCAGCATGGTTACATATGAGTTCACATTCAAACCCTTAATTTACTAGTTAAGAATTAAAGGTAAAATTAGACTTTTCGAGGCGTAATGTTCATTTAATACCACCTGGAGTCTACGCATTTCTACATTAGACTTTTCGAGGCGTATTGTTCATTTAATACCACCTGGAGTCTACATATTTCTACTTTAGACTTTTCGAGGCGTATTGTTTATTTAATACCACCTGGAGTCTACATATTTCTACTTTAGAATTTCGAGGCGTATTGTTCATTTAATACCACCTGGAGTCTACATATTTCTACTTTAGACTTTTCGAGGCGTATTGTTCATTTAATACCACCTGGAGTCTACGCATTTCTACATTAGACTTTTCGAGGCGTATTGTTCATTTAATACCACCTGGAGTCTACATATTTCTACTTTAGACTTTTCGAGGCGTATTGTTCATTTAATACCACCTGGAGTCTACACATTTCTACTTTAGACTTTTTGAGGCGTATTGTTCATTTAATACCACCTGGAGTCTACACATTTCTACTTTAGACTTTTCGAGGCGTACTGTACATTTAGTACTACCTGGAGTCTGTATTTCATTACTTTGTGACTTTGTCACATACTCATTTTAGTAAACTATATATTTATACTAATAGTTTCACTGGGAGAAAACCCGTGTATTTACAAAAGAACAATTATACAAACAACCAGGTCTTGGTAGAAGACTACCTTTTACTGAAAAACATAGGGTTTTCTAGGGAGTATAATATTTCCAAAACATTTGAAATAAATTACTACACTACATTGTTACTAACATTTTTAAACAAGCAATGACACTAAATACTTATGAACTCACCAGCTTTATGCTGATACGCGCTTTCAAAATAACTTGTATTCTCAGGTCATCAGTAGGCAGGTACAGATGAAGTTTTTGAGAAGATGGAGCACATAGAAGACACATCTTTTATTTTGATTATACTTTTGGTGTCTTACAACTATACAGAACACGCTTGTATTACAATTATTACATTAATGCAATGGATATTTTTGCTTGTCTTTACTATTATGCATTGTTATGATACTGTACATGACGTCCTCCACCCCAGAACGTTTCCGCCGTTCTCGGTTTTGGGGTGTGACAGATTGGTAGCAGAGCACTGTTTATAGTGAATCAAGTATATCAACCCATAAAAGATATACGAACTATAAACACATCGGGATTAAAACACTCTGACCGAGAATATATACTTTTAAATAATAAAATATTTAACTAAGTATATATACACTTATTCATACCAGGGTCAGTATCATACTAGAACAGAACAAAAGTATTACAATTGTTGAACATCACAATTAGGCTTAGAGACATATAGTCAAACCTAAGGGGATATAGCCTGATCAACTATATTTTCTAAGGAGTGACTAGCATGTGCCTAAGAATGATTGTAATGTTGCAACAAGTCTAACAACTTACCAATACTACCACAATGAAAACATCAGGACAGAATACTATAGGAGTATTCTACATTACTATAGATTATATATGTGAAAACTAAAAAGGTCGTTACTAGTAGAGCAATAGTTGCTAAGTGGATACTCTAAAGTTACATGTAACTAAGACGCTATAAACTTAGAATCTGTGATCTTTTCTTACTTCCTATTCCTTGTTTGGTTGTGGATTTAGAGTTAGGGTCACTTATTCGAAGGTTTATCCTGTTTCGGTTGCATGTAATCGGTATGCACTATGCAAGTATTGAGTCAACTAATAACGATCATTTATTGATTATCCTAGATAAGTACACCTATTAACTATTCTTTCCCCTATTCTCGCGTAGATATCATGGCTGGCTTCCATCCCCCCGACAATTTGTACAATCCCAACCAAGGAAAAGGTGGGTGGCTCGGTAATGAGCCCGAAGTCGATCACCCAATCCCCCTGAATAATCACCGTGCAGGAGGCTTTTCGGATAGTTCTGACTCCGAACCAGAAGTCAACAACCTACACCCAGTCGCTCCAAACCCTAACCAACGCCCAGTATTCCCAGGCCCAACACCTCTGTGCGTGGAGAGTTTGGAGGCTTGGAGTCAGGAGCTAGACCAACCTATCCCCTACAACGGAGACCATGGGTTCTACAACGTGAACGAAGGAAGCACTGCAGACAGGGTCCTGCCTATCCTAGTCCGCAGGGTTGCTCGAAATGAGATTCAGGGGAGAACCGCCATTAACCGAATTGCTGAAATAGTCAACCACACGAGGCTGAGTGACATCCACATCTGCCGTCTGCAAGATGCTAACGAGAGGACTCAGAATGACCGCGAGTCTTTACTTCAGGCACTAGCTGAGACTAGGGCAGAAGTCATAGAGCATCGCGTACGCCAGCGTGTGTACGGGCAGCGCCTACTCGACATGGAACGCCAACTGGCAGATCTGAGGATCCGCCCGAGGAATAACCGTCGTCGTTAGAGGATGTCGACTCATCTTTTCTTTTGAATTAAGGAATAGCCTTTCTATCTGTGCCCTAGGGAGCACTCGTCTGTAAAATATTCCTAACTTTTAAAGTACTCTAACTAGACTTCTAAGCTGCCAACATTTTCCTTTTATGGTTTGATGTAAGACCTTCTGTTAGGTCATTTTTCCCAAACTCTTTTTACATCATTAATACTAGTAATATTGGCAGTTATCTAATCTATGAGAAGCTCTTACACATGTGTGTTACTACTCTATTATTATGACTCTACCTGATTTCTGGACTATGGCAATTTAGTTCATGAAACACTCTACTCATACTCGCAATTGATTCTCACTATTATCACCATCCATATCAACTTTCAGTATAAGATGCCGCCTCGTCCGCGTCCGACCAGGGGTAGACCTGCGAACCAAACTCCACCACCACCCCCTCCGCAGTTTGAGGCGGTAATCTTTCAAGCCGCAGTGACAGCCGCTGTGAATGCAGCCATGGCTCAAGTAAATTCTGGTGGTGCTAGTGGAGGAGGTTTGGGCATAAACTCTAGTCATGGTGAAACCCAACCACGTACACGGGAGTGCACCTATAAAGATTTCATCAGCTGTAAACCGACATACTTTAATGGAACCTGAGGGATAATTGCGCTGTCCCAATGGATCGATCGAACAGAAGCAATTTTCGAGATGTGCTCCTACCTTGAGGGGAGCAAGATAAAGTTCGCTGCTTGCACCTTCACCCAAAGGGCCTTGACGTGGTGGAATGGCCATGTCAAAACACTCTCCCTAGTAACAGCTAACGCCATGGGCTGGGATACACTAAAGGACATTCTGGAAAGAGAATACTGCCCAAGGGGCGAAATTCAGAAACTCGAGGAGGAACTGTGGAACCTCAAAATGCAGGGTTCCGACATAGTAGCTTATACAGCCAGGTACTGTGACCTGGTGACTTTATGTCCTTACATGGTTCCCACCGAAAGCAAGAAGATTGAGAGATACATCTGGGGTTTGGTGCCCCCGTATCGTGGGAATGTTTTAGCATCACACCCTACCACCTTTGAAAGTGCCAAAGAATTGGCCCAAAGGTTGATTGATCATGAAGTCCTTCTGCTCCATCAACAACTGCAACCACTACCGCAACACCAGCCCATGCAACCGACAACAAAAGGAAGTGTGGGGATCGAAGGAAGGGCAAATCATATCAATCCTCTTCCAAGAAACAACAAACGGTGATTATCCATGCTGCCACTACTCCTGCTGCCCCTATACCAGCCAAAACATATGCAGGGAACCTACCCAAGTGCACTAAGTGCTCTTTCCGTCATAACGGCCCCAGCCGTGAGATGTACTGCACTAATGGCGACCGGAAGGGCCATACCGCCCGATTTTGCCGAACACAACCCAAACCCATCACCCAGGTTCCGAGTACCGGAGTGAGTCAAGCCTGCTATGGTTGCGGTGAGACAGGACACTTCAAAAGAAACTGCCCTAAAGCTGGGAATGCGGGAGGAACAGGGAGACTACTTGCTATTGGCGGCAATGAAGCAGTAGCAGACCCCACAGTAGTTACGGGTACGTTCCTTCTCGATAACTCTTATGCTTGTATCCTATTCGATAGTGGAGCTGAGAGGAGCTTCGTAAACCAAAAATTTAAACACCTACTTAAACACTCACCGCAAACACTAAAAGAAACCTTCGTCGTAGAAATGGCTAACGGCAAGACAGAGAGTTCTCACGAGATTTACTTAGGTTGTTCCCTCACACTAGATAATCATTCGTTCCCAATCGACCTCATCCCAGTAGCTATCCAGAGTTTTGACGTCATCATAGGCATGGACTGGCTGAGTCTTTATCATGCCGACATTCTGTGTTTCGAAAAAGCGGTCCACATGAACCTACCCAATAACGAAACCTTATTGATCTACGGAGACAAACCCAGTACGAGCCTTCGTATCATCTCAAGTATTCAAGCCCAGAAGTACTTGTGTAAGGAATATCGTCCGTTCCTTGCACACGTCGTCGATACAAGTCAGAAAACCAAAGACCTAAAAGATCTCCCCGTAGTACGCGACTTCCCCGACGTTTTTATGGAAGAACTCCCAGGATTACCTCCGCAACGTCAAGTCGAGTTCCGAATCGACCTGATTCCGGGAGCAACCCCTGTAGCCAAATCACCCTACCGACTAGCACTAGCTGAGATGCAGGAACTATTCGGTCAACTTAACGAATTGCTCAGCAATGGCTTTATAAGACCAAGCTTCTCACCCTGGGGAGCTCCGGTCTTGTTCGTCAAGAAGAAGGACGGATCGTTCCGTATGTGCATCGACTATAGGGAACTCAACAAACTTACAGTCAAAAATCGTTATCCTCTTCCTCGCATAGACGATTTATTCGACCAGCTACAAGGGGCGAGTTACTTCTCCAAGATCGACCTGAGATCCGGGTATCACCAGTTACGATTGTTTGAGGAGGATGTCCCGAAGACAGCCTTACGAACTCGTTACGGGCACTACGAGTTCGTGGTGATGCCATTCGGATTGACCAATGCACCCGCAGTATTCATGGACTTGATGAATAGAGTATGCCGTCCTTACTTGGATCACTTCGTCATTGTTTTCATCGATGATATACTCATCTACTCTCGAAGTGAGGAGGAGCATAGCGATCATCTACGACAAGTCCTAGAAACCCTACGCTCGGAGAAACTCTATGCGAAGTTCTCTAAATGCGAATTTTGGATCCGAAGAGTCGAATTTTTAGGACACGTGGTTAGCGAAAAAGGAATCCACGTGGACCCCTCCAAAATTAAAGCCATCGAGAACTGGTCAGCACCGAAGACGCCTACGGAAACTCGTCAATTTCTAGGCCTCGCTGGCTACTACCGCAGGTTCATACCGAATTTCTCTCGAATCGCGAAACCACTTACTGCATTGACCCAGAAAGGTGTGGCCTTTGACTGGGAAGAGAAGCAAGAGAAGGCATTCCAAACCCTGAAGCGAGCCTTATGCACCGCACCGATACTGTCCCTCCCTGAAGGGATAGAAGACTTCGTGGTATACTGCGATGCATCCAACCAAGGACTCGGCTGTGTTCTGATGCAACGAGGTAAGGTCATCGCCTACGCTTCAAGACAGCTGAAGATACATGAGGTCAACTATACCACCCACGATCTCGAATTAGGAGCAGTTGTGTTCGCTCTGAAAATCTGGAGACACTACCTGTATGGTACAAAAAGCACTATCTTCACAGACCACAAAAGCCTACAACACATCTTCAACCAGAAAGAACTCAATATGAGGCAACGACGTTGGGTCGAGCTGCTCAATGACTACGAATGTGAAATTCGTTATCATCTGGGTAAAGCCAACGTAGTAGCAGACGCCCTAAGTCGGAAAGAATATTTTGGTCGAAGAGTCAAGTCATTGACAATGACTATCCATTCGCATATATCCGCACAAATTAAGGAGGCTCAGCTCGAAGCTTTGAAACCTGAAAATGTGGCGGGAGAATCCTTGCGAGGAATGGATAAGAACTTGGAAGCTAAGGGTGACGGAGCCTTATATCTCATGGACCGGATCTGGACACCGAAACACGGTGGCTTCAGAGACTTGGTCATGAAGGAAGCACACAACACCCGATATTCCGTCCACCCAGGCTCAGATAAGATGTATCTGGATATCAAAAATTCATACTGGTGGCCTAACATGAAAGCAGAGATTGCTACCTTCGTGAGTAAATGCCTTACTTGCGCAAAGGTTAAGGTCGAATACCAGAAACCATCAGGTCTACTTCAACAACCGGAGATACCTGAGTGGAAGTGGGAGCGGATCACTATGGACTTCATAACCATGCTACCCAAGACAACAGGTGGGTTTGATACCATTTGGGTCAGCATCGACAGATTGACCAAGTCCGCACACTTCCTACCCATCAAAGAAACCGACAAGATGGAGAAGCTCACAAGAACCTACCTTAGGGAGATCGTACGACTACATGATGTTCCTATATCTATTATCTCCGATAAATATAGTAGGTTCACCTCGAGGTTCTAGGAGTCGCTACAAAGCTCCCTACGAACGAGGCTGGACATGAGTACAGCCTACCATCCACAGACCGACGGACAAAGTGAGAGGACTATTCAAACCCTGGAAGATATGCTGCGAGCCTGTGTGATCGACTTTGGTAAGCCATGGGATACCCACTTACCTCTCATCGAATTTTCCTACAACAATAGTTATCACACGAGCATCAAGACTGCTCCATTTGAAGCCCTCTACAGCCGGAAGTGCAGGTCCCCTCTGTGCTGGGCTGAGGTGGGTGACACTCAATTAGCTAAAGAACGAGTTCCTGACAGCGCTCTCACAGGTCCCGAGATCATTCGGGAAACGACAGAGAGGATCGTTCAGATTCGCGAATGATTGAAAACCTCTAGAGACCGACAGAAAAGCTACGCAGATAAACGAAGGAAACCCTTGGAATTCCAGGTGGGAGACCGAGTCCTTTTGAAAGTCTCACCCTGGAATGGTTTGATACGCTTCGGGAAGCGTGGAAAGCTGAATCCAAGATACATCAGGCCTTTCGAGATTCTCGCTAGAATCGGCCCCGTAGCGTACAAACTTAACCTACCCCGCGAGCTTAGTAACGTACATCCCACCTTCCACGTCTCGAACTTGAAAAAGTGCCTATCCGACGAGACTCTTGTAATCCCACTCGACGAGATCGAGATCAACAAGAGTCTCAACTTCGTGGAAGAACCAGTAGAGATCATGGACCGAGAGGTCAAACGAACCAAGCAAAGCCGTATCCCTATTGTGAAGGTTCGCTGGAACGCCAAACTAGGACTGGAATTCACTTGGGAACGCGAGGATCAAATGAAACATAAACACCCTCATCTTTTTACTTAGTTATTTGTAATAACTTAGTTGCTTAAACTCGAATTTCAGGACGAAATTCCCTCTAACGGGGGATGATGTGACAACCCGAAATTTCTAACATGTACATTCTTCATTATTAGCAAAGTTAGCCTCGTTTTGCTATTTGGTAATGAAGTTTTGAGTCTTTATGGGCACTTGAGCCTTAGCATGATCTTGATATGAGTCTTAGGAGGGGTGGGAACGTGTGTAACATCACAAAAATCGAGCCAAACACACCCAACAAGGTGTATGCGGCCGCACACCCGAGTGTGCGGCCAGCCAGCCGCACACAGCCGACCGCACACCCTCCCAGCCTCACTCTCTAGCCTATATAAAGGACCCCAAGTCAACCTCACTCCCTTTTTCACACTCCTACAAAGCTGGAACACTTTTCTCTCTAGAGTTCTTCAAGTTTCCCTCTCCAATCTCCAAAACAAGTAAGTAAACATCCTTAGATCTTTACTACAACACATTAGAACACCTTTTCCTCGAGTTTGATCCATGAAATCATCGTTCTAGATGATCTTGATGTGTGAGCGGCCGCACACACATCATGTCTGACCGCACACACACATCTTTTGGTCCTAAAATGGGCTTAAACACTCATCCAAGCCTAGCATCGACCAAAACACCTTCTTAGGATCCTCGCAAAGCCTTGGAAAAATCGATTTGAACACATTCGTAGGACTGTGTGCGACCGCACACACCTGACCGCACACGCCATGTGCGACCACACACACCCTTTTAAGGATCCAAAGTGGAAACAAACTCCCAATCCGGCTAAGCGATGGTCGAAACACCTTCACTAGAACATCCCAAAGGCTGGGAACCACGTTTTTGACACACTCCATAGTGAGTGTGCGGCCGCACACAGGCTTGGCCGCACACTCTGGCCGCACACACAGAAAACCTATGCTTTTGTGGCCTTACACCCCAATATAGGGCCATACACTCCTTATGTGCAACCATATGAGTTGGTAACACTTAATTCTAAGTGTTTTTATGTCCTTAAGACATGTACCTATCATCATTAGTGGTTATATCTACTAGTGTAATCATATAAGTGTTATTACATGAAAATAGGATTCGTTTGTGCTCAAGACTTCAATTGACACCTGACGATCCTATATCCACCTCTCATTCAAGTTACTCACTGCAGGTGAGTTTCATACCGCTTAATTAACCTTTTAAATTATTTTAAATGCTTTTATGGGGGGGGGATACAAGTTGAACATTTCTAGATATTGCTTTAAATCATACGTGATTAATAACTAGAACCAACAGCAAAGATTTATTACTACTTTCAAATTGCTATCAACCTTCGGATTTATAAGTGTTTCAAACCTTTTATTAAACTCTTAAATGCTAAAACTACTTTCAAACTCTTTAAAACTTACATTATTTTCAAACCCATATCTACACCAATATATTTATATAAATAAGACTTGAAGGATTTAGGACTGATAGCTCACCTTATTTCCTGTTCCTTGTTTGGTTGTGGACTTAGGGTATCCTGTTATTTGTCCGACTATCGTTGAATTCTTAGTTATATATCATATATATTTGTGTTGGATATAAAAGTCTTCACTTCAGTTTAGTACCTTTGTGTAACAGAGGCATACAAATCACACTACTATTTAACTATAATAGGTATAGTTAAGGGTCTACTACTCACTACTACTATTACAACGATCCATACAGGAGTCATTACATTGAGTAACTATACACTATACAAGCGAACATACTACCCACTATACAGGAGTGCATACTATACACTATACAAGAGAACATACAATACACTATTCAAACATTAAATACTAAAACAGAATGTGACATACTACTTCTCGATAAGACGCTTCATTATGCTATCACTGTGTAACCAGAGTCTTTTGGAGGGAGAGCGGGCATTATGTGTATAGATCTATACGGGACAGACACTCCCACATCCCGACTGCTAGCTACAGTCCGAGCCGATAAGGCCCAGGGGTGACAAAATGTCACCATACTACGTGTGACCTGGAGGGTCATCAGTTAATCAGCCGTCAATCAGCAAGGTTACATACGAGTTCACATTCAAACCCTTAATTTACTAGTTAAGAATTAAAGGTAAAATTAGACTTTTCGAGGCGTATTGTTCATTTAATACCACCTGGAGTCTACGCATTTCTACATTAGACTTTTCGAGGCGTATTATTCCTTTAATACCACCTGGAGTCTACACATTTCTACTTCTGACTTTTCGAGGCATATTGTTCATTTAATACCACTTGGAGTCTACACATTTCTACATTAGACTTTTCGAGGCGTACTGTACATTTAGTACTACCTGGAGTCTGTATTTCATTACTTTGTGACTTTGTCACATACTCGTTTTAGTAAACTATATTTTTATACTAATAGTTTCACTGGGAGAAAACTCGTATATTTACAAAAGAACAATTATACAAACAACCGGGTCTTGGTAGAAGACTACCTTTTACTGGAAAACATAAGGTTTTCTAGGGAGTATACTATTTCCAAAACATTTGAAATAAATTACTACACTACATTGTTACTAACATTTTTATACAAGCAATGACACTAAATACTTATGAACTCACCAGCTTTATGCTGATACTCGCTTTCAAAATAACTTGTATTCTCAGGTCATCAGTAGGCAGGTACATATGAAGTTTTTGAGAAGATGGAGCACATACAACACTCATCTTTTATTTTGATTATACTTTTGGTGTCTTACAACTATACAGAACACACTTGTATTATAATTATTACATTAATGCAATGGATGTTGTTGCTTGTCTTTACTATTATGCATTGTTATGATACTGTACATGACGTCCTCCACCCCAGAATGTTTCCGCCGTTCTCGGTTTTGGGGTGTGACATCACTCTTTTGGATATAAATTAAGTCTACTTGTAGACTCTAGTGTTATTTTCATGTTTATATTTACACCATGAAATCTTAGATTCGTTAGGTCTTTATGTTGTCAAAGTTTTCACTATGTTGGTATGTTGTAGACCTATTACAAGGTCAAATTTTCCCTGAACTCTATACATCTATAATACCAATGGAATTGATAGGCATCTAATGCTCATGGAAAATCTCTATCCAAATTCTTTCATCTTTCTAGTAGTAGACCTCTATTGCAAGCACTTAAACAAATACATGTTGAACTAGGGTGATTTCGTTCAAGGAACACTCATATTCTACTCACTATTGTCATCTTACCATTAGCTTTATTTTTATAAACATATAGTTGAAAGATACCTCCTCGTAAATCAAGTAGACGCAATCCGCCAGTAACTCCAACTCAACCACCGCCTCCACCGAAATTCGATCTTGTAGTCTTTCAAGCTGCAGTGACCGTCGCTGTGAGAGCAGCCTAAACTCAGATCAATAGTAGCGGTAGTAGTGGGGATGGAACGGGTATTAACTCTACCCAAGGTGATAGTCATGGAAATCCTAGGGAGTGTTCATACAAGGAATTCACCAACGGCAAACCCAAAGCCTTTAATAGGACTGGGGGAATCATTGCTCTATCGCAATGGTTTGAGAAAACGGAGTTTATCTTTGAGATCTGCTCTTCCCAGCAGGAAGCAAAGTAACATTTGCTGCCTGTACCTTCTCCGACAGGGCCCTCACATGGTGGAATAGCCATGTCAACTCACTTACTCTCATAGTGGCTAAGTCAATGGGCTGGGATACACTGAAGGATCAGATGATAGGGGAATACTTCCCGAGGAGAGAAGTTTAGAAGCTCGAACAGGAACTTTGGAGCCTTAGTATGAAAGGGTCTGACATATTAGCCTACACAACTAGGTTCAATGATCTAGTGGCTCTATGTCCAGGGATGGTCCCCATGGAGAAGAAGAAGATCGAGAGGTACATCTAGGTACTTGTACCTCTATTTCAGGGGAACGTATTGTCTTCGAACCCCTCTACATTCGATAGTTCAAAACGATTGGCATATAGACTCATTGACCATGGAGTCTGTTCACAAATAACAACCCTGTCCTAGAACCAGCCAAAACGACCGACAAAAAGAGGAAGGTTTGGGACAGAAAGAAGAATCAACCGGCAAAGAACTCCGCCAAGAAACAACAGATTGTGGTTGTTCACACCACAACAACCCTTGTTGTTCCTACACCAGCAAAGCAGTACGCTGGAAGTCTGCCGAAATGCAGCAAGTGCAACTTCCATCACAATGGACCCTCCCGGGAGATGCCGTGTACTAACTACAACAGGAAATGGCACACTGCCCGTTTCTGTAAGGTTCCGAAAAGACCAATCACCCAGGTCCCTGGTGTTGGAGTAGGCCAGGTCTGCTATGGGTGTGGGGAAGTTGGACACTACAAGAGCAACTGCCCAAAAGCAGGGAATATTGTGGAGTAGGAAGAATTTTGGCGATAGGCCATGAAGAAGTCGTGGCAGACCCTACAGTGGTCACGAGTACATTTCTCCTCAATAACTCTCATGCATGCATACTATTTGATAGTAGAGCGGAGAGGAGTTTCGTGAACCAAAAAATTAAAAACTTACTTAAACAACCACCACGAGAACTAAAAGAAACGTTCACCATAGAAATGGCTAACGGGAAGACTGAGAGCACTAACGATATATACATAGGATGCACCCTAACTTTAGATAGTTATTCATTTCAAATCAACCTCATGCTCGTCTCAATAAAATGTTTCGACGCCATCGTCGGCATGGATTGGTTGAATCTCCATCATGTTATTATCGTATGTTTTGAAAAAGTCGTTCGTCTTAATCTACCGAATAGCGAAACCCTACTTATCTATGGCGACAAACTAGGCACAAACCTTTGAATCATCTCGAGTATTCAAGCGCAGAAGTACTTACGAAAAGAATGTCATGCATTCCTTGCTCACGTAGTTGACGTAAGCCAAAAGGTGAAAGACATAAAGAGCATCCCAGAAGTACGCGACTTTCCAGATATCTTTCCCGAATATCTTCCAGGATTACCTCCACAACGTCAAGTCGAGTTCAGAATCGACTTAATTCCAGAGCTACCCCTGTAGCCAAATTGCCTTATCGTCTAGCACCAGCTGAGATGCAGGAACTATCCAGTCAACTGAATGAACTACTCAGCAAGGGATTCATCAGACCAAGCTTCTCAGCCTGGGGAGCACCGGTCTTGTTCGTGAAGAAGAAGGATGCATTGTTTCATATGTGCATCGACTATTGCGAGGTAAACAAACTGACCATTAAGAACCGGTACCCTCTACCTCGTATAGACGACTTGTTCGACCAACTTCAAGGAGCAAGCTGCTCTTCAAAGATTGACTTATGATCCGGTTTTCACCAGTTACGAGTTTTAGAGGAAGATTTTCCAAAAACAGCCTTCCGAACTCGTTATGGTCAATACGAGTTTGTAGTGATGCCTTTCGGATTAACCAATGCGCCCGCAGTGTTCATGGACTTAATGAACCGGGTGTGCCGTCCTTACTTAGATAAGTTCGTGATAGTATTCATTGATGACATATTCATCTACTTACGCAGTAAGGAGGAACATAGTCAACACTTACGAGAGATCTTAGAAACACTACGAGCAGAGAAGCTTTATGCGAAGTTCTCTAAGTGCGAATTTTGGATTAGAATAGTCAAATTATTGGGTCACGTGGTTAACGAAGAGGGAATTCACGTGGATCCTTCCAAAATCAAGGGCATTAAGAACTGGTAAGCACCAAGGACGCCTACGAAAATTCGTCAATTTCTAGTTCTCGCTGGCTACTATCGGAGATTCATTCAGAACTTCTCAAAGATTGCGAAACCACTTAGCACCTTGACCCAGAAAGTTGTGACCTTTGATTGGGAAGAGAAACAAGAAAATGCGTTCCAAACGCTTAAGCAAGCCTTGTGCAGCGCAACGATGTTGTCCCTTCCCAAGGGGATAGAAGATTTTGTGGTATACTGCGATGCATCTAACCAAGGGCTTGGCTGTGTTCTTATGAAACGAGTAAAGGTTATCGCCTATGCCTCAAGACAGCTTAAGACACACGAAGTCAACTACACTACTCATGATCTTCAGTTAGGAGCAATGGTATTTGCTCTGGAGATCTGGAGGCACTACCTGTATGGTATGAAACACACTATCTTTACAGACCACAAAAGCCTTCAACATATATTCAACCAAAAGGAGATCAACATGAGACAACGACGGTGGGTCGAGATACTAAATGACTATGAATGCAAAATTCGATATCATCCCGGTAAAGCCAATGTAGTGGTTGACGCCCTAAGTCGGAAAGAATACTCAGGTCGTAGGGTTAAGGCATTGACTATGGCAATCCATTCGCATCTGTCCACACAAATTAAGGAGGCTCATCAGGAAGCCTTAAAGCCTAAAAATGTGGCAGGTGAAACGCTGAGAGGGATGGATAAAAACTTAGAAGTCAAGGGTGACGGAGTCTTATACCTCATGAATCTGATTTGGACATCGAAGTTCGGTGGTTTTAGATATGTTGTCATGAAAGAAGCACAGAATAGTCGATACTCCGTTCATCCAGGTTCAGAAAATATGTATCTGGACCTCAAAAGGTTATATTTGTGGCCCAACATGAAAGCATATATTACTACCTTTTTTAGACAAGTGTCTTACTTGCACCAAAGTTAAGGTAGAATATCAAAAGACCTTAGGATTACTACAACAACCGGAGATACTTGAGTGGAAGTGGGAGTGAATTACAATGGATTTCATAACCAAGTTACCCAAGACAACGGGTGGACTTGATACCATTTGGGTGATCGTCGCCAAATTAACCAAGTCCATGCACTTCCTACCAATTGAAGAAACTGACAAGATGGAGAAACTGACCAGAACATATATTAGAGAGATCGTGCAACTGCATGGTGTGCCAATATCGTTTATCTCCAATAGAGATAGTAGATTCACCTCGAGGTTCTGGCAGTTACTACAAAAATCTCTGGAAACTAGGCTGGACATGAGTACAGTCTACCACCCACAAATTGATGGACAGAGTGAGAGAACAATACAAACGTTGGAAGACATGTCGAGAGCTTGTGTGATCGACTTTGGTAAAGCGTGGGATATCCATTTACCGTTAGTCGAGTTTTCATAGAACAACAGCTACCATACTATTATCAAAGTTGCTTCATTTGAATCCCTCTATGGCCGGAAGTGCAGCTCCCCTCTATGTTGGGGTGAGGTGGGTGACACACTGACAGAACGATTGAAAGCCTCTAGAGAAAGAACAGAAAAGCTACGCTGACAAAAGATGCAAAACCTTGGAATTTAATGTTGGTGACCTTGTTCTATTAAAGGTCTCACCCTGTAATGTGTGACACGCTTTGGATAGCGTGGTAAACTAAATCCAAGGTACATTGGGCCTTTCGAGATTCTCGCTAGCATCGACCTTGTATCTTACAAACTCCGACTACCGTAAGAACTTAGAAACGTACACCCTACCTTCCACGTATCCAACCTTAAGAAGTGTCTATCTGATGACACTCTTGTTATCCCACTCGATGAAGTAGAGATTAATTAGAGCCTCAACTTCGTGGAAGAACCACTAGAAATCATGGATAGGGATGTCAAGCAAACTAAAAAAAGTCGTATCCCGATAGTGATGGTCCGCTGGAATGCAAAACGGGGACCTGAATTCACTTGGGTGCGTAAGGATCAAATGAAACATAAGTATCCGCATCTTTTCCCTTAGTCCATGGGTATCTCTTAGATTTAATTTCGGGATGAAATTCCCTTTAACGGGGGGGGGGGGGGGGGGGGTGGGGGGTGATGTGACAACCCATTATTTTTGTTATTTTAAAAGTCAAACTAATTCAAACTTGTTGTTTTGATTTATTTATTTAAGGTTAGATTGATAACCTTTATGTATTTAAAAGTGTTGCATAAATAGGAAGTGAATTTCTTAAACCGAGAACCCTTTCATAGCTTAAAGACTTCGGACCACAAACCTTCGATTCGCAGCCGAGAACCCACTCCAGACCGAAAATGTGCGAACCTTCCATTTTCGACCGAGAACTCTCTTCTGACCGCAAACCCTCGGTTTCCGGCCGCAAGCCTTGGTCTTATAATATTGATTCGAAAATCAGTGCATGTGTCCCATCATCGATTTTGGCCCTATACTTATGGGGGAACCTAAAACACCTCATCACTTCTACATTTTTGGCCGAAAACACGCTTTTCACTGTCAAGAACACCAACCGAAAACCCCTCATTCTCTCTCAACTATCATCGAAAATTGTTTGTATCTTCTTCGGATCTTGCTTAGAACATCAAGTGTTCTTCATTTCTTCAAGATCCTCGGCCGAAAACCCTTGAATCTCCTTGTTTTCACCAAGAACACCAAGATCGTCATTGAGCCGAAAACCCAAACGGCTGGCCGAGAACTCATTGCAGCCTTCCTAAATTGCTTCTAACACTCTTATTTGTAAGTGAAACTTACAAATTACTCTATTTCCTTAACGTACTTGCAGTTATCTTCACTAATAGTAACATATATATTACATGAAATGCATTTAGGACTCATTTTTGCCTCGGGATCTAACTTAGGGAAAACAAACATGCTATATCGAACCTTAAAATGAATCACTCACATAAGGTGAGTTTATACCACCATAATTTACCTTTTTCAATGTTTTTAGGGGGGGGGGATACACGTAAAACTAATTAGAAGTGTGTTAACTCTTACATATGAAAACAAACAAACAAAGGATTTCTTATGCTTACAAATATTTTTAAAAATCATTTTCAAACTATTTTAGATTGCTGTTTATTATCGAAATCGTATTCATTTATATCGTTATGTATAAGTATGCTTTAACGTACTTAGGACTATTGCTAAATACCTTGACTCTTGTTCCTTGTTTGGTTGTGGGCTTAGGGTAGGATCACTAGTCCGACTGTCGGTTAAATCATAATTATACATGCTAAATATATACATGAATATTAAATCTCATCTTCAAAAACATATTTAACTCAATTGCATATACTGAGCAAATGAGTCTTTTCTCCAAATCACTTTCAGTTCAAACAAACATACTAGTAAACTATAATAGGTATAGTTTAGAGATCAGTGACACTATTTTCTAGATCAGAGAAACAATACATGAATCAATACATACATACAACTACATTTCATTACAAAGTATATTAGTCATTTAGAAGAACAATAAGGAACTTACATACTTAACGTAAACAAGTTAACTAGAATGTGAAACACTATTTCATGGCATAGAAATATTCTTGCTAGGTCATGTTTTGTAACCAGGGTCTCCTGGAGGGAGAGCGTGAGTTTGTATATAGATCTATACGGGACTGAGTATCCTACACTTTGCTGCTACCTACAGTGGGACCTACAGGTCTACGGGTGGCAAAAGTCACATCATTTTCGACGCATGAATTAAAACCTTAATTAATCAATTCGGTTACAAGGCAGCTAATTCATCAGTAGTGTATTTTAAAGCAATACTACTGTAAATCTTCATTTTACATTACTTACATACTGTGATATTCTCACATGAGAAATGCATACCATTTTTCTAGTAAAGATAGTTTTCAAATATGGAAAACATACATTTTATACTATTTCAAGTACAAACATACATTTTATACTATTTCAAGTACAAACTTGCATTTTACTCTATTTCAGGAGAACAAAACATACAAACAGTTTGGTCTTGGGTAGAATACTACTTTTCATTTAAGTAGAAAATATTGGATCTTCTGGGAAGTATACTAACACTTTCATGGAACAAATACAAACATTTTGATACTAAAAATACTTATGAACTCATCAACTTAATTGTTGATACTCTATTTCAAAATAACTTGTATTCTCAGGGAACCAGTAGACATGTACGCTAGCCCAGGTTCTGAGAAGACGGAGCATGTTCAAGACTCATCTTTACTTTTTGCTATAAATTTTTGGTGTCATACAACTATACAAATAACACACATGTATTAACTATATTATTAATGCAATGTATGTTGTTGCTTGTTTTACTATTGTGCATTGTTATGATACTGTACATGACGTCCTCCACCCCCGAATGTTTCCGCCATCTCGGTTAGGGGGTGTTACAGTTCCTGAATTCAGTTCCATGATCACTACGTAACTGTCTTACTTTGTGATCATAAAGAACTTCCCACTGGTTGATGAGCGCAATAATTTCATCAGCGGCATGACTCTTCTTTCTTAGAAAGACTACCCACGTAAACCTTGAAAATTCATCCACAATGACGATAGTGTATTTCTTCCCAGGTCTTGACTTAACTAGAACCAGTCCAAAAAGATCCATGTGAAGAAGATGAAGAGGTTTGATAATGGAAGAGTAGGACATTGGTTTGAAGAAAGATTTGGTTTTCTTTCCCTTTTCACATGTTGAGCACAACTTATCTTTGAAAAACTGCATCTTAGGAATTCCTCTTCTGTGACAACCCGAAATTTCTGTCTTGTGCTATTATTCTAATCAATCAAATTCAGGCTCGTTTCTGCCACTTCCTAGCATTGTTTTGAGTCAAAAGAGTGTTCTAAACCTAGTATCTTCAAGTTAGAAGTCTAGATTTGGGTTCTGCAAGTTCACCCGACCCAAAAATTGGCCAAACAGTCCAACATAATGAGTGTACGGCAACACATTTGGGTGTGCGGCCGCACACCCCTCCTTTGGCAGCACACTCGCGCCTATAAGATAAAGGCTTGGCCTTCATTCAATCCTTTTCACCCTCCTAGACCAAAACTCGTTTTCTCTCAAGTAGCTTCCGATTTTTCTGCTAGATCTTCAAGTGGTAAGTGTTTCTTTCCTTTGATTTGTTGATTCCTTACTCTATCTAGTGTAAATCACTGATTTCATCCATGAAATCACTCCATTTGGTAGATCTTCAAGTGTTCTTCAGTTTCACCAAGAACACCTACTAAGTTCTTGGGCTCCAAACACCCCTAAACGCTTCTACATCGTAAGTACCCTTCTCTTGCATGTTATTTGCTAGATTTGAGCCTTAGAAAACATCCAAAACATGATCATCAAGGAGTGTGCGGCCGCACACACCCATGTGGCCGTACAGCCCTTATTTTAGTGCTAAAGGGCCTCAAACTCAAGTTGTATGCTAGCACATGATCAAGGACACTTAGGGGATGCAAGATATGACCTTGGAATATGTTCTAGACCATTTTTCCTAGGAGTGTGCGGCCGCACACTCCATGGCCGCACACACCAGGCCGCACACCCAAAGGGCAGCAGACATGGTGGCCGCACACGCCCCTGTGAGGTCGTACACCCAATCTATGCAACCATTGATGCTTCTAACACTTTAATCTAAGTGTTTTCTAAGTCCTAGGGTGTTTTCCTTTCATGATTAGTTGTTTAAACACTAATTATATGCATATATGTGCCAATATATGCTTATTAGGATCAATTGTGCTCAATTCTACACTTGGCACTTAGCATCCTACAAACCGATCTTTCATTCATACCACTCACTGCAGGTGAGTTCATACCCCTTTAACTTACCTTTTAAATAATTTTAAATGCTTTTATAGGGGGGGGGGGGGAAACAAGTAGAACCATTATAGTTATTATATCAATCACATGTGATTAATAGCTATCAAACAATGGATTTCTTATACTTCAAACTGTGTTTTCAAACAAACTACTACAAATCGTTTTACAAACTCTTTTATATGCAAAACTCTTTATCAAACTCCTTTAAAACTTATACTTTGTCAAAAGCATATCTATATAGATATAGTTATATAAGTAGGATTAAAAGGACTTAGGACTGACAACACGCCCTACTTCCTGTTCCTTGTTTGGTTGTGGACATAGGGTATCGGTTGTTTGTCCGAAGGTCGTTTGAATCTTAGTTATATATTATGTATATATATATAGATATAAAAGTTCTTATTCAGTTCAGATCCTTTGGGTAGCAAAGGACTTCAATCATGTTCATACTAAGAGTCAGTTCCTACATGAGTGAGTACATACTATAACGAGAAACAACACTTACTATAAAGAGAAACAGATAGAGAATACTATAACGAGAATCAACACATACTACATACTAGAGAACATACTACATTCTAGAAGGAGAGAATGCTATACATAGAACATACTACAATACTAGAATACTATAACATTAATGTGAGATACTACTTCGTGGTGCGGCATCTATTGCTGTGTCACGTTTTGTACCCAGAGTCTCCCGGAGGGAGAGCGTGAATTTGTGTATAGATCTATACGGGATTGACCATCCCACACCTTGCTGCTAGCTACAATGGGACCTGCAGGTCTACGGGTGACGAATGTCATATCATTTCGATGTCATGAACGTCGTGTATACTAAGTCAAATCAAGTATGGATACAATCATATTAGATTTTACCTTAATTAAACTAACAAGTTTAAGGGTAGTTAGTGCATTAGTAGTTTCCTAGATAAAACTACTAGTACATCTTTATTTTCCCATTTCATTCACTTTGTGATATTTTCACATAAACAGTAATGAAAAAAAATATATTTTTAGTAATGATAGTCACACATTGGGAATACTTATACTTTTACAAAAGAACAAACATTGAAAACAGTTCAGTCTTGGTAGAAGACTACTTTAGTAGAAAATATAGGATTTTCTAGGAAGTTTACAAACATTTTCAACAAACACTTACAAACTCTTACATCAAACGTTTACAAATACTTATCTCAACCTATACAAACAACGACACTAAAATACTTATGAACTCACCAGCTTAAATGCTGATCTACGCTTTCAAAATAACTTATACTCAGGTTGCCAGTAGACAGGTACCGGTGTATAGGTTTTTGAGAAGATGGAGCACATTCAAGACTCATCTTTTATTTTGATTATTCATTTTTTTTGGTGTCATATAAACTACCGAACACACTTGTATTAAAATTTTTACTATTGATGCAATGGATGATGTTGTTGCTTGTTTACTATTATGCATTGTTGTGATACTGTACATGACGTCCTCCACCCCCGAACGTTCCGCCGATTCAGTTTTGGGGTGTGACATCTTACAAGCTGATCCCCTGACATCTTTGATATGTTCTTCAAATTCAGACGTGATAGCCTCTTATGCCACAACCAATTTAGATGAGACGAAGCACGAGAGAAAAAGCAACGACGAAGAGAGTTGTAAGAAGAAAACATATCCAAAAAATATATGTCACTCTATCGGTTTGCAGTCAGAATACTTATATTCTTTTCTTCAACAACCTTTCCTTCTCTTTTGTTGAATATGACGTCATGGCCAAGGTCACAGAGTTGGCTGACTGAGATGAGATTATGCTGAAGACCCTTCACGAAATAGACATTTTTTAACACCACTTAATTGCACTTGATAGATCCATATCGTTTTATAGCTCCTTTTCCATTATCTCCATATGTAAAAGTAGGACCATCCTTCTTTTTGAAATCTTCCAAAAGAGACTTGAATTCGATCATATGTCTTGAGCCTCTGTTATCTAAATACCAAATATATTTTTACCCTGAAACTAAAATATACAATAAGTCCTGAAACAAAATAATAAAAAATACACACAATATATATTGACTTATTTTGCAATGAGTCACTCAAGAATAAATATTAGAACAATCATCAAGGAGACAGTTCAACAAGTTTCCCTTTTAATCCACTTATCATTATGAGTCATGATGTTGTTAACATGAACGGAGTTCTTTTCAAAAGTGAAATCACTAACTTTGTGAGATGCATCATCACATCGATAATAAACTTTGATTCCATGATTATTTCTTTTAACAATAGATTTTGATTTCTTTTTAACTGTTGAACCCAATGAACTTTGACAATTTTAATGAAGAGTTCTTGTTTTAGTTCTGGAACAAGGAATGGCATCGATAGGTATGTTCGGTTGGTACCTTTTCATGAGTCTCATGAATCATTGAGTGATCAGAAGTAGAGGACATTGACTGAACTTCGAGTTTAAAATTGCAAACGAAGAACTGAGGAAAAATTCTAAAAATTTCGTTTACTAAATTAAGGTTAACAATGCATATAGGAAATATTAGCTAAATCCTAGTAGAGGGAAGAACATACTCACGGTGAGAAGGTTGATGAGAAGGATCAAGAGTAGATAATTGAGTAACACATTTGGTGATACCATTAGAATCAGTGGAGCAGTGAGTATCAGTTAAAGTTTGATTTATAAAATAAGAGCTCACAAATCTAACCTTAAAATCTACTTTTAAAGAGTTAGGTTTATAGGAAGTTTGTATAGTCTTAACAACTTTGGTTTAGACAACAACACCTTCTATGTCACCTCTAAGAATTTTCTCATATTGATCTAGAATCTGAACAATAATAATTCTTATGACATTTAAGTGAGAAGAGGCCCTATTTTTCAAAATGATTTGAATGCATTTAACATGATCAATAGCTTTTTCTTTTTTAGTATGAAGAAAATTATTGGTCAGTGAGACACATATGTTATCCTTTTTTAATTTACAAAACGATTTTTCAAAACAAACAAGTTTTTCTTTTAGTTTCTTTAACTCAAAGCTGAGAGAAGATCTTTCTGTACTTGATACCAATAAATCGATATGAAGGTGATCAATCATGTCATTGTTTTCAATGTTTTCAACAGAAGAGCAATTAATAAGATTTTTTACCAGATATGTTGATTTAGTGTACCATTATGTCTTAAGGTCTGTAGCAACTTGAGGAGGATTAGCATCAAGAGTCCCAACACTGAAAATTATTGAAGTGTCAACATGAGATTCATTAATCTGGGCCATGAGACACTTACCTTCATCATCTGAGGAGTTTTCTTTTTCAAAAGCAGATGATAGAGTAATCATCATCTCTTGAGCAGTTGAAATGTTTTCAACCAAACGATATACAGAAAAGGGCAGTGAGTTTCCAATAGAAGTTGTCGCATTTACATTGATATTCACCATCCTTTTCTCTTCTTTTTATATGCAGACACAAACTTCCCTTTCAGCTTACCACCTGATGCACCATTATTTGATGATTGATGTATAGGGTCGATAGGACCTTTGTTGATGATATTAAGCATATCAAAGTCCATGAACTTGAGGGCTTCCATGACCTTTGAGTTCCAGGTAGAGCATTTGTGTTTATCAAACAGAGTGATCTTGTTGCAGACAGTTGATTTTGGAATAAAAGCGGTCGACATGATTTACTTGAGTTTATCAAAAACCTGATCTGATACCAATTGAGGGTTTGTATTGATCAAATACACTTGAAGTATAAAGAACGAAAGTAACTTAATCAAACAAAGAACAGAAAGTAAATAACACATTGTGCTCTCCAAATTGTTCTTTCACCATGAAAGGATTTTGTCTTCACCAAGAAGATGGTTTGTCACAAAGACGATTATGACACCAAGCCATGTTAACATTAGGGTTTCACCTAATGTTCAATATATACTAATCTATACAAGTATATCCATTGATTGAAGGGATTGTATCTTATCTATACTAAGAACCGATCCTTGACACAAAGATATCGAATCTGGTATATATATATATATATATATATATATATATATATATATATATATATATATATATATATACACACACATACATATATATCAATACCTAATATACAAAAAATTACATAGAATAACTATACTAAGCCGTAACGTTGATTGGCTTAATACGTTGGTATTGTCGGTGTTGTAGATGCGGATGTTGACTTGTAGCGTATAGGAGTGTTTAACTCATCATATCATAAGGTGTGACGTTACACTATTAAAACCATAGACTGAATATGATACACCCTAAACTTGATGTCCTTGATCCCTTTTTATTTTCACCAAAGACTGAGTTATGATATCAACAACCAACTTCCCTAGTCTATGACCTTCCTTCTAAACCATATGTAAATGAGAGAAATCATGCACTTGGTGTCCTTGACCCTCTTTATAATACCTATAGATCGGATACATCACCACCCATCCTTTTTATGTTATAAGATATTATAAGTGCATGATATCTCCCTGATGGTTAACTATCAGTTTTTGATACAAGGTGATTCAATATCTGATCAACGTTGACTTGCCAAAGATCATCTCAATGGTTACTTTTATCATATCAGCATCCTAATGATTTTTTTAGGGAGGTTATAAGAAATCCGACTACTTTTTCAAATATATTATCTCTAATACATCAGCCGATTTCAAATAAATCAACATTGCTTACACACATACTTATATCCTTCCCTCAAAAGAATCCAAATCACCATTGCACAACCCTAAATCTTACATCAAAACCTAAATTACCGTAAAAAACGCTTGTTATTAGTCTCCTCAGTGGTGCTCTACACCTAGTTTCCTAAACCAATGTTCACCAAGCTCCAAACACTCAGATTGTGATCAAAGAACCAAATGTATGTACTTTATTTGTCATACCCATAAAGGTTCAAAAGAAAGGTCTCGAAGAATTTTTTGATTCTTGAATACTCATCCTCTTCACCATGTACTATCTGATTGACTTGCAACATTCTACACAAATCACATAGAGGAGTTCTATTACTCATGTTCAAATTACTCAGATTCTTAAACAATTACAGGATCTATTGATGATGGTGGTTATCAAATCACTCTAAAAGTTGAAGCTAGTTGGGATAATTTTCGTCTTCCTAACTATGCTCCTTTTTCAGCAGCTCCGACTGTAGAAAAGCGTCATTATGTTCTTGCTAGGTTCGGGTAATGTTTTCCTTCTGTTTGGAAGTTTCTCACTGGTGTTATTGGAAAATGTCTTGGTCATAAAATTAATAGTCATGACAAGTTTAATTTATTTGAGCTCAAGATCTTGTATGTTGTTGTTGAAAACAAACATCTTGATTTTTCTTAACTTATATTTGGTCAGGTTGTCTCACTAATCTCTGAAAAGAAATATCATACTTATGTGCCTTAACAAAGGTTGATTGGTGTTCTCTTAGATTTTATTTATCCAGTGCATTCCAACACAAATGTTGTTAAGATAACTATTCCATTACTATCTTCAAATCTTATTAATGGCTCTCCGGGTGCAAGAAATCATACTCTCAATTAGTGAATGACCCACGATATTGAAAATCCATATGCTGGAGATCGTTGTATGTATAATCTAACTGTTTCTCAGGCTGCAAATGGGATGTTAGTTGAGGACACAATTGAGTCTAATATTGACAATGATGATGATGAAACCGAGACTAAGGAAGTAGAAGAATAATATGAATGATGCTAAGAGTAATCAGGAAGAAGTATAAGGAGATGATGGATATGCTTCTGATTCACTTCCATCATCCGAGTCTCCCATAATTACATCACATACAGTTCAAGTCGTTGCTCTTGTTCCTATTCCTCCTTCAATAGTCATATATAGTTCAAGTCATCATTATCTTCCTTATTGAAAGTTATTTCTCCTAAACAACTTGTTTGTGCACATATTTTTGGAATGGATACATACCACATCCCCTTATCATGCATCCATATCCGTGAGTGTGAATCAGTTCATGATCAGTCTGAGACCTTAATATTTAATCTCAAAAACTTCAAGCCATGAACATGTTGACTAGGATGTTTGTTGTCTTTACTGAACGTTTGGATGTGAGGGTGAATCAATATAATAATGTTGTTGTAGAACAAGTAATGCTTCCCTCTACTACCTCATCCTCCGTTATTCCACCAAACGATCAACATCCCTCCTATCCCATCACATATCCATCCTCCTCCACCAAATTATCTTCCACTACCTCCTCCACCAAATCCACTGTCACCTCCAACTCAGCCTCATGCTTCGACATCTACCCCCGATCCTTTTGATGATGTCAAAAAGGGGGATAGTAGATCAAGTTCATCCTCTAAGGAATATTCTAGTAGTAAAAATACAGTAGTAGTAAAAATACAGTAGTAGTAAAATACTTTGACGATGAAGAGAGTGATGATGATGAAAACAATAAAACTGGGGTAATTATCTTTGATTTTTCTTATTTTGGTGACTCTCTTCATATAATACCTATTCTACTGTTTTTCCAAGTACAAGTAAGTGTGATGAGTCTTCTCAATGTCAGGGTGAACCATCTTCTTAGAGGAGCCACAACATGAGGGGGTGTAATTTTAGAATCATGCGCTTAAACATCTAAGGATCTTAAGCCTATTTCCTCGTTGAGGTCTAGAAAATATGAACATCAGTTTTTGTCCACCTTGATATTTCAAAGCGTCATCAAATGGTCTCATCAATAAAGGAAACGTTTCTGAGTGTCAAATGTATGAATATAAAGTCAAAGGCTTTTGTGAGGAACATAACATTCTCATGACTAATAAAACAATTTTCATGCATCGTGTTAAATTTGTTGAAAATATGCTCTCTGCTGAAGGAGATCTCAATGAGTAGAAATAAATGCATGCTTCATTTTAATGTGATGGTTGAAAATAAGAAGAATCTAGAATATATGAACATAAAGATAATCCTCTTGAAATATGATGATATGTTCACAAGGAGGTTTTATCAAGATCCTATCTTAAAAGTGAGGTGTACAGATCCTAAGAGTCAAAAGATCTTAGTTATGCATCTCACTCGTAAAGACGATAAGGGTGAATACCTTAAGAAGAAAATTTTCCATGATCTGGTAAAATATGTATACAACGAATGTATTGAAGGCATTAATATAATCAAGGATCATCAGGACATCCACTATCAAGAACTGAAGTTGTATCTAAATTAAATGTTGAACAGGTTTCGATATCTTAATCTTTTTTCCCAGTAATGCTTTAACCTTAGCATCCGCTTCCATACCTACTCCTATTTTGTCAGCGTAAAGACGTACAGAGCTCAACATACATCATTTCCCTTGCCAATTAGTTTTGTGGTTATTGATGATTCTCTACCTCAAGAAGTTGTGTCTAAGGAACACCTTTTCATCAGATCTCCAGAACATGGAGTCTTCTACAAAGATGCAATGGAAGTGATGTCTTTCATGAAATCTGCAACTAAACATCTATTTCGTTTGAGACTATTATGTATATCTAAACATATTATAGATTGTTTTGTGTAGCTATTATCTTTTGAGCTGAACAAGAGAAGTGAAGAACTCCTAATTTATAACTAGAAATGGATCAAGCCTAAAATTGTTAGTGCGGAGGATAAAATGCTTAATTGGAATTGGATAATTATTACTACAAGTTTTGACATTGTCATATTAGGGAAGATTGTATGGTCAAACCTTATAATCTGATGTGTCAAACCTTTTCACGCAAATCATTTGACAACGTGTCATTTGTTGTATTGATCTCACGAGTAGTATGGTGAAGTTTACTTGTTCATTGATCTTTCCGATTAGGATTCTATTTTTAGGCAATTCTGTTTAAATCCCTAGTTAGTTGGCATTTCCATATATTAGTTACATTATCCCAGTATCTAAGTTTTCGTAGGGTCATTATAAAACACATATTTGTGTTATTTGAATTTTTTTTTATTAATTCTTGTTATTTCTTGCTTGTTGTTATCGTTATAGATCTTATATTGATCAATATGTTGATGGCGAAATTCGTATGAAGCCAAAGCTTATTGTTTACAATAAGAAAAATAAGAATAATGTGGCAAACAAGTATATGTTTTATACTGATTTCAAGGATAAGTTTTCGACAACACATTTAAATAACATAATTGTGAGGATGGCTAGATTCCAGAAAAAATCAAAAGAAGATATCAAAGAAATAAAGAATATCATAAAATGGTATTTGGAGATAAGAAAAACCCTTCTCGAGAGTATCAAGATTACGCCTTCAATTTGAAGATCACCACTATTCATCACAAAGGGGAGATTGTAGAGTATATTTTGTTATGAAGAATCAAAATGTTGAAAGTATTTTTGAAGTCTATAAAATGTCAAAGACTTCCACATCGAATATCTATCTTGTAGTGTATATTAAAATATTCATTATTTTGATATATCTAGTTATTATATGTAACATTTTGGTTTGTACTTAAATTTCGATGTCTACATATACGTTTTATGATCAGTTGAGGGCACGTAGCATGTTGCCTACATATAATGTTGTAGGTTAGAGGGTCATTGTCACTTTTTTGCAGATTTAATCAATTCACTATCTCTCATTCGGTTGTACTCTAACTGCCTTCATGACCGATCATTGAGCTGAAAATAATAATTTACATGTTGTGTGTGTGTCTATATATATATATATATATATATATATATATATATATATATATATATATATATATATATATATATATATATATATATATATATATATATATATATATATATATATATATATATATATATATATATATATATATATATATATATATATATATATATATATATATATATAAATTATTTTAAAATTGAGAACAAATGAGAACAAATTTGAACCGCTAATCAAAAATATTAAAATTATTTTATTTTATATTTAATAAAATGGCTATATCTGTCGCACACTCTACATACATACTCTCTCTCATCTTATGTTAGATCTAGACCACCAGAGCATTGCCGGAACAAGCGTCACCATCGTCGGAACCTTAGTTATCGTCTTTGGAACCACCATTCCACCATCAGAACAAGTGTAACGTTGCCAAAACCACCGCACATGTTCCTCTTCCCTCTCCAGAACTGCTTGTTGCCATCACCCTCAGCCTCCCAACATCGGAACCTATATCTGCATTGTGACATCCCCATTTTCACGGCCAGAAAAGACCGATTTGCTTGTGCTTTGTTTTCAAATCAGAGTAACCTTCTAAAGAAAAGTGTTGCTGAATTTGTTCCCAGAAAACATGATATATATGTTATCAAAGCATTTCCGAAGAAATGTATTTTATTCATTTTAAAACTTTGGGTTGTCATCGTCAATACAGAAACATAAGCATAAACAAACCTTACATTCATTTACACCAGTGATCCACATCTCCTTAATATATTGGTGTAATGTAGCTTCATATCGACACCTGTGATACAAATAAACTGAGTGGGTTAGGTTAGGAAACCTGGTGAGCACATAGGTTTTTCAACCCACAATAATATATTTATTATGTTTTATCATCAAACAATTAACCCATTTACTCATCCCATTATCTTCTTTATTCTTAAGTATCTTCTCTATGAATCGTCTATTCCTCATTATTTAATCCTAAAGATTATCCTAAGGAATAGGCACGAACTGCATTGTTGCCAGGGTTTATATAATATGCACTAAGTCCATAGTTGTCAGGGTTCATCCAACATGCGCTAAGTCCATAGCTGCCAGGGTTTATCTCATTTGTTAATAGTATTATTTTCGGGAGTCCACCTACAATACATTTCAATGGGTTTTTAGAGTACGTCGGGTGAACATATCGTTCACAACACCTATAGGTTGCGAGCCTGCTAGTGTTCCACCGGACCGTCTAGAATAGTTTGTGGTTGTCATCCATACTCTACTAGATGTTGGGGCCAACGCTTGGGTAAAGGTTTCTCTCATTTTTCACCTCTCACCCTCATCTCATGATCTATATCACCTTTCATCTCATTATCAAACTCATCTTTCATCACACACCAACTATTTCATCTACCCATGTTTTACCCAACATATTTGTAGGTATAAAATACATATACATTTGATCTGAAAAAAAATACATATACAGTTCAGATCTAAAGAACAAAGTTTAGATCTGAAAAGGAAATACATATACAGTTCAGATCTAGAGAAAAGTTTCGATCTGAAAAGAAAATACATATAAAGTTCAGATCTGAAGAAAAAAAAGTTTAGCTCTTCCATCCAGCAAAGATCTCAAGATAAACATATAATATGCACACATAGCACGTAATTTATATAAAATACATCATATATGTATATATATATATATATATATATATATATATATATATATATATATATATATATATATATATATATATATATATGTAAGATGAAAGTAACTATGCATTAAAATGTTAATGTGATGATTCTGAACTCAGACAGCGCTTCGCTTCTTAAAAAAAAAATTCCATCGACGAAACAACGAGTCTTGCTAAAAGTCGGGCTCTGTGTGAGCAGAGCTTCTGAGCCGAAAAGCTCTTTTTCTTAGAGTCTTAGGGCACTCTGGGGCTTTCTTTTAGTGTTAGGGAAGTTTCCTAGGCTTTGGGGGTGTTTGGGAGGATTTGAGAGAAAGTAGAGAGACAAAGAATGGAGTTGAAGTGTGAGAAAATTGGTTGGTCTCGCAACTTATTTATAGAAGGGCTGGCCTTGGTCTACGCAGCGCGTTCCTCTGAGGAATGCATCGCGTTCCCGAGCACAGTGTGTACATGCAAACGCAACGCGTTCTGATTGGTACGTGTCTGATGTCTACTGGGGCGACGTGTAGCTTCCGCGACCTAGTATCCGAACGAGAGGCGTTCCCTTTCTCTAAGCGGGGCGTTCCTCACACAGTCTCGCAAATCACCATCCGGACTTCAAAAATTTTGACAACCCGAAATTTTCATTTGTATAAACTCTACAGTCAAACACTACAAATAATGGTCAAATTCATTTCAGTACATTTTTGGCCGGTTTAAAGCCTGTTTGGGTGTTTTTAAAATAAATTCATGAAACGAACAAATAAAAGGAAGTATATCCCGGGAGGAATGTGTAACAAATAAGCAAATAACACCTTAATTAGGTGTTTACGGCCAAACATGAGGATTTTGTGCCGTAAACTCCCTTTTGACCATGAACTCATGCTTAAGGCATGAGTTTACTCTTCATTCCCTCACTTCCCACTTCCAAGCTCAAGAACAGCCAACTTTTCTCTCAAGTATCATAACACATTTCTTCCAATATTCCAAAAATGTAAGTGTTCTTCCCTTGGTTTGTTGATATAACACCTTATCTAGTGTTTATACACGATTTCGTCCATGAAATCTCCTCTTTTCTTAGATCTTCAAGTGTTCTTCAAGAACACCAAGAACACCAAGAACACACACTAGTGTTTTTGGACATTAAACACCCTTACAAGCTTCCTATAAGTAAGTACACTCCTCTTAACTAGTTACTTGCTTAATATACTTGTTAAACCATTGAAAAACCTCAAAAACCCTCAAGAACACATGGGTTTACGGTCAAGGGATCTCCTTGAATCGTAAACACCATCAAGTGGTGCATAAGTGCCACCAACACCTTCTAGGGCTTGGATATTGGACTAGAACCTTGCATGCATGAGCTAAAGACCCCAAATCACGAAATGGTAGGAGTGACCATGAGTTTACGGCCGTAAAATCATGGGTTTAAGACCGTAAACTCCATGGGAGTGGTCCAAGAACCGTAAACTCCAACAAAGAGCCATTTTGATCCCTAGTCCCTTCCTAAGCCTTGAATACAAGTTTAGAACACTTCCTTGAGGGGTATAAGACCTTAAATCATACAATGGTACAAATTACCATGAGTTTACGGCCGTAAACTCATGGGGGAAATGACCAAAAACCGTAAACACATGTGTGGTTGCCATATGGGAAGTAAACTCCAATGTGAGGCCATACTCTCTTTAGATACAACCCCTTGATACCCCTAGCACTTCAATCAAAGTGTTATCCATGTTTTAGGGTGTCCTTACTAGGTAAATTAGTTGTTAAATTACTAATTGGATACATATATGTATGATTACATGTTAAATAGGATCCATGTGCGTATTCAAGTCCTCACTTGACACCTAGCATCCTATCCAGCGCTTCCATCCAAACCACTCACTATAGGTGAGTTCATACCCCTTAATCAACCTTTGAAATGATTTTAAATGCTTTATGGGGGGGATACAAGTTGAAACATTCTAGTCATTGTTTTAATCACATGTGATTAATGACTAGAACAAACAGAATGATTTACTACTACTTTCAAGTTGCTATCAAACTTACGGATTTCAAGCACTTCAAAACCTTTTACTAAACTATTTTAAATGCTAAAACTGTTTTCAAACTCTTTTAACCTTACATTACTGTCAAATTCATATCTATACAAATATATTTATATAAGTAAGGCTTAAAGGACATAGGACTGATAGCCCACCTTATTTCCTGTTCCTTGTTTGGTTGTGGACTTAGGATATCCTGTTATTTGTCCGAATGTCGTTGAAGTCTTAGTTATATATTGTATATACATGTGTGGATATAAAAGCTTTTACTACAGATCAGTACCTTCGCGTAACAAAGTCATACAAACAATACTTTTAGTTAACTATAATAGGTATAGTTAAGGGATTACTACTCACTACTACTACAACAATACATACTAGAGTCAGTACAGATATGAGTCAATACACACTATACACTATACAAGGGAACACACTATACACTATACAAGGGAACACACTATACACTATACAAGGCAACACACTATACACTATACAAAGGAACATATTATACACTGTACAAGAGAATATACTATATACTAGTACAAAGAAAACATCACTACACTATGACATACTACACAAACATTTGAATACTATAAATAAAATGTGACATACTACTTCTCGATATGACACTTCATTGTGGTATCACCTTGTAACCAGAGTCTCCTGGAGGGAGAGCGGGCATTCTGTGTATAGATCTATACGGGACAGACACTCCCACATCCCGACTGCTAGCTACATTCCGAGCCATTAAGGCCTAGGGGTGACAAAATGTCACCTCACTACATATGACCTGGAGGGTCATCAGTTATTCAACCATCGATCAGCATGGTTACATACGAGTTCACATTTAAACCTTTAATTAACCAATTAAGAATTAAAGGCCAAAACAGACTCTCCGAGGCGTATTGTTCATTAAATACCACCTGGAGTCTGCATTTCATTTCTCTAGACTTTTCGAGGCGTATCGTTCATTTGATACCACCTGGAGTCTACATTTCTATTACTTTCGACTCCCCGAGGTGCACTATACATTTAGAACTACCTGGAGTCCGTGTTACATTACTTTATAACCAGCGGTGTCACTGCTGAGGTAAAACATTATTTTCCTATTACATTTACTTGTGACCTTGTCACATACACAGTTAAAGCAAACTATATTTTCACACTAATAGTTTCACTGAGGAAAAACTCTTACACCACTAGAGAACAAAACATACAAACAGTCGGGTCTTAGTAGAAGACTACATTCAGTAGAAAATATGGGATTTTCTAGAGAGTCTACTATTTACAAACACTACAAACACTTACGAACATTTACGCTACGTTGTTACAAACATTTTCATACAAGTAAGGACACTAAATACTTATGAACTCACCAGCGTTATGCTGATAAACTGTCACACCCCCAAACCAGAATGGCGGAAACATTCGGGGGCGGATGACTTCACGTAGTATCATAACAGTTGAATATTGTAAAGAAAGTAAGCACAACCATCATAAATAAAATAAAAACTTACATTGTTGCGAGTAATACATGTTTCAAAAGAATATTACAAATATGATGATTTAAAATGTTTTGATAATAGACGCCTTAGCGTTCCTTCTCCAAAAGCTGATGGTTACATGTATTACTGATTCCCTGAGAAATACAAGTAGTTTTGAAAAAGTGTCAACAATTAAGTTGGTGAGTTCATAAGCGTTTTTGTACTGAAATTTGTATGTCCTTGAGTAAAAATAACTGAACGTGTTTTCCAGAAAATCCGATATTTTCTACATATAGTTTGAAAAGTTCCAAAGGCTGGAGTACAATGGTGTCTTTCGTGCTCGAATAGATTAGTGTATTTATACTCAAATAATGTATTTACTGAATGTATCAAAAGTCCCGTAAATCAAACTTATTTTAATACTTCCGTGTGAGTTTTATAACCATGCTATTGACCCAGACTTCCTGTAACAACGTTCTTCAGGCGTTGTAGTGTTATGACGTTTGTCACCCCAGACCTGCCGGTCTAACTGTAGCTAACAGTTTAGGTGCGGGATTGTCAATCCCGTATAGATCTATACACAAGTATCACGCTCTCCCTCCAAGAGATTATGGTTTATAATACAGGACTTGAAATACGTACTTGAGAGTACGTTGAAGCTGAATGTCTCACAACTCTTAGTATTTAATAGATTTACGAAAAGAAAAGTCTATATTTCGTGTAGATGAAAGTATTTCATTTTCACAATGTTTACGTAAAGATGCAATGAATAACCCGCAAACTATACCCATTATAGTTTTTCCGAAAGTGTGTTCCATTTGGCGATAAAAACTCGATGTAATACTAACTTTGCATGTAAAGTATAACGTTGATATCAAAGTTATTTTAACATTTATAAAAATGTAGGTGATGTATGTGAATCCGTACAAAACGATAAGTTTTTCTCGTATTGCACTTGTATTCCCCGCTAAAACATGAAAAGACGTGAAAAAGTAGGGGTATGAACTCACCTGGAAAGTGTGATGATTCGAAGAAAATGAGATTTTTCTCGGGCGTCACTTCGACCGGAAAGTGGTGAGATTCTCGGGAATCTCGGGGCTTCAGACCTTCGTCGGGGCTGAGGTATGAAAACCGATGCTTCGGGATATTTATTGCACGCAAAACGGAGTAAAAACGCAAGAGAAAGAGAGGAAATGAGCACTAATGCCCGTAACCCTCACATTCCTTTTATAGGGGTTGAAGACCCTCGGTACGCTGGGCGTACGAGGTTACGCGGGGCGTACCCGTGCGTCATCGCTTACCACATCCTCGTCTGCCGGACTTCAGATGGGACGGGCATAGAGGCGTAGAGGGGCGACGTGGACGATCCGGAGCCTAGCATCCGAGGGTACGCTGGGCGTACGAGGGTACGCTGGGCGTAAATCATCTCGGTTTGTGCACCTTGAACTTGTAAAATCCGTAACTTTCTCATACGAACTCCGTTTTTGACGTTCTTTTTATGCACGCGTAGGTGAAAATATACTCTACAACTTTCATTTAGACTTCGTCAGCTTGTTTTGAATTTATTTTTAATTATATTTTATTTAATGGGCCGGGACACGATAATTTCGTTAAAAATCCATAACTTCTATATCTGATGTCCGTTTTCGTCTGTCTTTTTACCATTGAGCTACTATTGTAGAGACCTTCAACTCTTGTTTAGGTTGCGTTGGCTAAAAATCGCTCGGTCTTTATTCCGAATTTTTAGCTATCTACCGCTGTTCCGAAACTTAGAAAAATCATAACTTCCTCATATGAAGTCAGATTTGGGCGTTCTTTTTATGTTTGCTCACGGTTTAACGAAATCTACGACTTTCGTTTAGATACCTAAGGCTAAAAAGTATTTTATCGAAGTTTCACTTTTTACGTTTAGCAGTGTTTTACCGGGTGTGTCGTGGATTTTCGATTGGTCATAACTCCTTCGTTATAACTCGGATTTGAGTGTTCTTTACGTTTTTGGAAACCTTGGCACGATATCTAACACTTTATGCATCCCAATTAAGATTTTAGAACACTTCATTTTTTCTTGACGCTAATTTCGTTGATTCCAAATAGTTCATTATATTTGGCTTTTTGAATGTTACATTGATTTGAAAAATGTCAGGTTGTTACATCATCCCCCTGTTAGAGGGAATTTTGTCCTGAAATTTAATCTAAGACAGAGTTTATGGATTAGGAAAAAGATGTAGGTACTTTTGTCTCATCTGATCCTCGCATTCCCAGGTGTATTCAGGTCCTCGCTTGGCGTTCCAACGTAGCTTCACAATGGGTATGCGGCTTTGTTAAGTCTTTTTAATTTCCCGATCCATGATCTCTACTAGTTCTTCTACGAATTGGAGATTCTCGTTGATTTCAATTTCGTCCAGAGGGATAACGAGGGTCTCATCGGACAAGCACTTCTTTAGGTTTGATACGTGAAAGGTAGGGTGCACGTTATTGAGTTCCTGCGGTAATCGGAGTTTGTATGCCACTGGCCGATCCTGGCAAGGATCTCGAATGGTCCGATATACCTTGGGTTTAGTTTCCCATGCTTTCCGAAACGTATTAATCCCTTCCAAGGTGAGACTTTTAGTAGTACCCGGTCTCCAACCTGGAATTCCAAGGGTTTCCGTCTTTTATCCGCATAACTCTTTTGTATGTCTCTTGAAGTCTTCAGTCGCTCCCGGATTTGAACAATCTTCTCCGTAGTTTCCCTTATGATTTATGGTCCAGTGAGAGTGCTGTCGGTTGCTTGTCCTCTTGCTAGTTGTGTGTCACCCACTTCAGCCCAGCACAGAGGTGATCTGCACTTACGGCCGTAGAAGGCTTCGAATGGGGCAACTTTGATGCTAGTGTGATAGCTATTGTTGTACGAGAATTCGACCAATGGTAAATGGGTGTCCCATGCCTTACCAAAATCGATTACACATGCTCTTAGCATATCTTCTAAGGTTTGTATGGTTCTCTCACTCTGGCCGTCGATCTGTGGGTGATAAGCGGTACTCATGTCTAACCTTGTTTCTAGAGATTTTTGTAGCGACTGCCAGAACCTCGAGGTGAATCTACTATCTCGGTCCGAGATAATGGATATTGGTACACCATGCAGTTGTACAATCTCTCTGATGTATGTTCTGGTTAGCTTTTCCAGTTTATCCGTTTCTTTGATTGGTAGGAAGTGCGCGGATTTGGTTAGCCTGTCGACGATCACCCAGATGGTGTCGAGTCCGCTTGCCGTCTTGGGTAACTTGGTTATGAAGTCCATGGTTATCCGCTCCCACTCCCACTCGGGTATTTCCGGTTGTTGCAACAATCCCGAGGGCTTTTGGTATTCCACCTTAACCTTGGCGCAAGTTAAACATTTGCCTACATAGGTAGTTATTTCGGCTTTCATGTTCGGCCACCAATACAACTTCTTGAGGTCTAAGTACATCTTGTCTGAGCCGGGATGTACGGAGTAGCGAGTTTTATGAGCTTCGTTCATGACAACATCCCTGAATCCACCAAATTTTGGTGTCCAGATCCGGTTCATGAGACAACGAACTCCGTCGTCCCTGACTTCAAGGTTTTTGTCCATTCCTCTCAATGCTTCACCTGTCACGTTCTCTGGCCTCAAGGCTTCTTCCTGTGCTTCTTTGATTTGTACGGACAGGTATGAGTGGATGGTCATTGTTAAGGATTTCACTCGGCGGCCCGAGTATTCCTTTCGGCTGAGTGCGTCGGCTACTACATTAGCTTTCCCGGGATGATAACGAATTTCGCATTCGTAATCGTTTAATAGTTCTATCCACCGTCTTGGTCTCATGTTGAGTTCCTTTTGTCTGAGGATGTGTTGAAGGCTTTTATGGTCGGTAAATACTGTACATTTCGTGCCGTAGAGATAGTGCCTCCAGATCTTTAGAGCGAAGACGACCGCTCCTAGTTCGAGATCGTGCGTGGTATAATTGACTTCGAAGTCTTCTGTTCGTGCCGTAGAGATAGTGTCTCGAGGCGTATACGATGACCTTCCCTCGTTGCATCAGGAAACATCCAAGTCCCTGGTTTGACGCATCACAGTAGACCACGAAGTCTTTTGTTCCTTCTGGAAAGATAATATAGGTGCACTACATAGGGCTCGTTTTAGTGTTTGGAATGCAACGTCTTGTTTTTCTTCCCAGCTGAAGGTTACACCCTTCTGAGTTAGGGTGGTAAGTGGCTTAGCAATCTTTGAGAAGTTTTGTATGAACCTTCGGTAATACCCGGCGAGGCCCAAGAATTGTCGGATTTCCGTTGGAGTTCTTGGAGTTGTCCAGTTCTCGATTGCCTTGATTTTGGAAGGGTCCACGTGTATCCCCTCCTCGCTGACCACGTGACCTAGGAAATCTACTTTCCGAATCCAAAACTCGCACTTTGAGAATTTTGCGTAAAGCTTCTCTGTCCTTAATGTTTCTAAGACTTGTCGGAGATGTTGGCTATGTTCCTCCTTGCTCCTTGAATAGATGAGTATATCATCTATGAACACGATCACAAATTTATCCAGGAAAGGACGACATACTCGGTTCATCAAGTCCATGAACACCGCCGATGCATTTGTCAATCCAAAGGGCATTACTACAAACTCGTAGTGACCATAGCGAGTTCGGAATGCCCTTTTGGGAATGTCTCCTTCCAAGACTCGCAGCTGGTGATACCTAGATCTTAAATCGATCTTTGAGAAGTAGCTCGCTCCTTGTAGTTGGTCGAACAGATCGTCTATGCGCGGTAAGGGATATCGGTTCTTCATCGTGAGTTTGTGCAGTTCCTAGTAATCGATGCACATGCGGAAAGATCCATCCTTCTTCTTTACGAACAGGACCGGCGCTCCCCATGGTGAGAAGCTCGATCTAATGAATCCTTTGCTTAGAAGTTCGTTCAGTTGGCTAGATAACTCCTGCATTTCAGCTGGTGCTAGACGGTATGGCGATTTTGCTACTGGGGTAGCTCCGGGAATCAAGTCGATCCTGAACTCGACTTGACGTTCTGGTGGGACTCCTGGAAGATCTTCAGGGAAAATGTCGGGGAAATTGCAGACTTCTGGAATGTCTTTAATGTCTTTCACTTCTCGTTTCTTGTCTATCACGTGGGCTAGAAAGGCACGATATTCTTTGCGAAGGAATTTTCGGGCTTTCACACAAGAGATGATTTGTAAATTTGTACTGGGTTTGTCTCCATAAATGATAAGAGTTTTGCCGCATGGCAGACTGAGTCGAACGGCCCTTTCATAATAAAGTATATCGGCATGGTGAAGGCTTAACCAGTCTATACCGATGATGACATCAAAACTTCTTATAGTAATTGGCATAAGATCTATTTGGAATGAGTGTTCGTTTAAATTTAACGTACAGCCTATGTACATATCGTTTGCGCTTTCCGTTCTACCGTTTGCCCTTTCTACTGTGAATATTTTATTGAGTGCTTGGGGTTTTTGATTAAGTAAATGTTTGAATTTATGACTCATGAAACTTCTCTCTGCACCACAGTCAAAGAGTATGCATGCATAAATGTCGTTGAGGAGAAACGTACCCGTAACCACCGTGGGATCGGCTATTGCCTCGTTCTGCCCTATTGCCAGCACTCTTCCTACACCGCCAGCATTCTTTGCCTTAGGGCAATCCCTCTTGAAGTGCCCAGTTTCCCCACACCCATAACATGTTGGGTTTTGAGCATTCTAACACTCCTATGGTGTAGATGCAACCCTATAAACCTTGGATCTATGTTTTCTCTATTATACATGCAAATATTAACTATTCTAAGGTTTCATCCTAACTAGCATATTATGAAGCACCTATACTACAAAGTTCTAGTTAGATGACATACCTTTTGATGTAGCTTGATGTCTTCAAGCTTTAAGAGCTTAGCCCCAATAGTGTGGAAGCCTCAAATGGAATCACAAATCACCAAAACACCTTGGAAGAACTTGAGAGAATATGTATGCACACTAAAATCGGCTCACTCTTATTTTCACACACTTGTGCCAATTTTGTGAGCCAAGGACCCCTTTATATATTATGGAGGATTAGGGTTACATCCATGTAAACCCTAATACCCATGACCTTTCATTTACATAGGATCCATGGGTTAAAAGCTCCATGGACCATCCATGAAAGCTTAGCCCAACCTAAATGAACTTGGCCCATTCCATATATATAAGAGTCCATATTTAATTAGTTCTTTTTGATCACTTAATTAATTCTAAATTAATTCTTGATCAATACTAATTAAATAATATGATTCCATATTAATATATTAGAACTTATAATATATTAAGATAAATCATAAATATACTATTCTCAAAAGACTATCCATATAAGTTGTGTCGGTGAAGTGCAACCCAAATGGACCATGCTGGGTCGGGTCAAGTACATACCAAATATAGTTATGGACTTAGACATTAATCCAACAGTCTCCCACTTGGATAAGTCTAAAACTATTATTGAGTATGACTTCAAAACCTAACTGGCAATCGTAGCTCTTAAAGCCACTGTCGAACTCTGACCTTGTCAATGACTTGTCCATTAGATAAGGGATCATATATTCCTCCATTCTAGATATCATATGGACTGAGACATGGATTATCAATCATTCTCTCTGTCCATTTGTTGTTTCCCGATTTCCGATTTTTGATGACTGACTGATTAAACAAACCAAATCAGTCCTGGCTTAGCCAAGCACTCACATGTGTCGTCGCTAAATCATCGAGGGGCCCACGGATATCGCTTTTATCCCGAAGGTAAAAGGAATGGATAAACTTCGACTCATATGGCTTGTTCTACTACTTGTTGAATCATACACAAAGGCACGTTTTATAACATCGAGTTACCAATGCGTTTTCGTGCAATCAATGTATAACCAACTCATAGTAACAACTCATATCTCTAGGTTTTAAAAATATATAAGATATTATCGTCTCATGATCAGTCGTGATAAAATCCATGAAGTGATTCAAATGAGCGTGGGTTGAATCCAATACTCAGAACTTATGAGCACTCATGAGTGTTGTAGCACCGCTTTGTCCAACATCTTAGACCTCTACAAGCCAACCCATGACAGTCTTGATTCATATCTACTTCCAACATATGACCGACTGTGGACTGTTTGAATAACTTAGTCATTCAGGAAGAATGGCCTAGTTTATTCTGGAAGTCAAAACATGCAAAATGAAACACACGAATAAATGAATCAAATATGGTATCAAACCCTATGAATATAAATAGACCACTTTTATTTATCACCATACTGATTACTCATTATTTCATTGTTTCGGTTTTATCAACTTTATACCTGAATTAAAAACACTAGTTGTCCCATGCTCCAAGCATATACACTATGTTTTTCTAAACAATAGCTTTGCCATACACCAAGTATGCACTCTATGTTTGTCTATGATCCTTACTTTGTGAAATAAACCAATTGAACATAATTTCAATGATTCTAATTTCACACTCCCAAATCCTTATCGAAAAATGTGAGAATTTCAAATTCCTATCATTTATCGAAATCTGTTTAGATTTTAAACTTATATGCACTGACCATCCTGTAATGAATATGTACAAAGTCACAAAGACTTGTCAACAGTCATCATAAGGTATTCCAATGGAGATCAACTCCATGGAAACTAAGTCTCATATTCAAAGTACATTGCTTTGGACAAGCTTCTTGCATTAAGTTTTCTAATCTTACACAGATAACTTCCACCTATGGAGACAACAACATATTCTCATTTTGACTATCACTTCTGAATAAAAGATGCCTCTTTTCAGAATATGTCAATATGGTCCTTCCAAAATTAGCACTATACGTCCAACTGTCCCTGAGCAACCAATCTTTGGTAAACCTCAGATTGTCCTCGACAATTGCTTAATCATTTTAGTCATATCCAATTCTAGACCTTTTCCCTTCTTAATGCCTCTGGGCATTTGGAAAAATTTAGAAATGACAAATATTATAGCACATGCCATCGATCCTGTACCCAAAGCAAATGGTACATGATTCATGATGTCTCACATAAAGACATGATTCTAGACCAGTCTTTTGCTACAATATTTTTATTTGCCATGTTTTCAAAATTTGACTATGAAGAGGGATGCCGTAATCATAATCGAATTTTGAGAACGCAATATATAGAATTTCCTTAAGTTGAACCAATCCAACATGAAATTCCTATATATATTCTTGACTAAAGATGATTAAGGTCTCAATCTAAGCCTTTAGAACTGAAATGAAGTATATCCTCTCCGTTAATTATAGCAAAACAACTTTTTCAATCCCTGCAGCCTCACGAATTGAAACTTTTGTTTTCTATAATTAACATTGCTAACTTGCAACACTAACAATAATTATCATGCTCCCACTAACATGATGATTATTAGCATAACACTTATGCTCCCACGAGCTTTGACATGTACTCAGAAATCAGCTGGACTTCTAGAAATCAATACTTTATTGACTTTCTTACCAAGGTTCAGATTTCTGATACAAGATGCTTTGATAAAACTTTATCAAAATCATACACCTTTCCTTAGATAGCATGCATGTGTGTCTAAACAATTTCAGAACTATGAAAAGGGATGTCGTAATCATAGTCTCAATTGTTTAGACCTTTTGCCATCTGCTTCAAATCTACTTGGTGGAAGTGTTTCCTCACCATCATTTTCAAGAATCGGAGAGAAACCTTATGACCCTTAGATTTTATGGTGTATGTGTTCTTATCCATGTGAATCGTCAAGACCATAGTCACAAGACAAGGATAATGACAAATCCAAACTCATATGGACTGAACTTATGCAATCTTAACTTCTTGCCACCTGGCAGTACAGGGCCTGCCATTGCTTCCAAGTTGTTATGCAACCAATTAAGAAGTTTCAGAACTCCTATGCAAAGCCAACTTTAACTGGAATGGGCACATAATATGTCAACACGATAGGTTATAAACCTCAAGTCATGTGCTAGTGAAGAACCTCACGTTTTATTCTTGATTAGTTCTTGAAATTCTTTTTAGGATCTTTAAGACTCCCACTATCCTCTTGACATATAAGACTATCTTGCCAAATATTCAAGAGATAGTGCGGATTCTTTATCAAGACAAACACTTCACACAATTGGCCTTAGTTGGTCTTTGTTTTATCCAAAACATCACAACTTACCAATTTCAAATGTACAAGAGTAGGACACTTTTACTCTTACATTTGACAAGTCTTTTAAACCTTTCTTTAAGATATGTCACTCAAGTTACAATCTTGGAGTATGACTCTAAGAATTTTTTGGAACGAAGTGTGACTGATCTTCCTGATCTAACAATTTCAACAATTCATGACTCCTCTTCTTAGTCATAAGAATGCACTAAGATGACCTTTAGAGGACTAATTGTGATATGATTTCTAAATCATTAAGATGATCAAAAACATGATACTAAAGTACTCTCCCATCTTTTCATATTTGAGAAACTTTTATCTTTCTGCCTAATTTGATTCTTCCCATTCGTTCTGCCATACATTGAGACTTTTCCAATGTTTCAGAATTATACTTAAACTTGTAAGTATAACCATATTTACTAAACTTTAGTAAATCAAATAGTCTTAACGAGCTTTGTGGTGGACATGACCAGTGCACAAGAATGTGTACTCGATCCCTTTAGTCCTTCACTTAACTCACACATCCATGTGAACAAGTAATTAGTCTTGATTTTCCAATGCTTGAAAGTTCTCATTCATCATACTATTCAACTTGCATGATTCCAAGTTTCGGTCCAATTGAAACTGGGGCGATGAGGAACTTTCCTGATTTGATAAACGAAATGTATTATTAGGTTTTAATTGGTTTTGAAACTCCTAGATTCTTTTGAGATTCATTGAACTTTTCAATGGCATGTTTCAATCTCGAGTGTGCCCTTCAGGTTTTGTGACTGGGATGCCGAGGATCACAAAAGAAGGTGTGAAGTAACCATGCAAATATACTTGGTACCCTTAATATTTACCCCTCAATCGATGTGTCGGTTAACCACACACGCTCCAACGATACTATGATAAACATTAAGTTACCCTTTGCCTACCTTGTTAAGTCCAGGTTAGTGTGCCGGTTAACCACACACGCTCCACTAACAGCTTAAACAAAGTGCAAAGTGTAATTTCATGGATTAGCACCTTATTCACATTTTCCTATGTAACTAAGATTGGGAATTTATAAGTGTTTAGTTACTTAGTATTTATCATTATACTTATAATGAAGGGAGAATTATAGTCCTTGTCCTACCTGTTCGGCTAACGACCCTCCACCGGTCAAGGAAGCGGTGAGTGAGAGTGGACACCCATTAAACTGCCATTTTATAGGCAGTAACCTTATACCCCTCTTATAGACTGGCTTCGTGAACGAGGCCTACTAATGGTAAGACGACTTGCTCTTATACATATAATATATTAAACTTTTAATATTATAATAGTATAAGGGTGTATTTTAGACATTTAAAATACTTGGTGGTTTAATCTATTAATTAAACTAGACTTTTAATTTAATTAAACTCAAACCATATATTTATGGATTAATAATACTCTTTTAATTAAACACTTTAATTAACTATTAATAAAGTCCATAAGAGTTAATTTGAACTATTCAACAAAACATCATAATTCCAATTATTAAACTCAAAATTAAAACCATTTAATTAATTGTTTAAGTTATGAACCCTTTTAGAATTCAATTCTTTTTTTCATAAAAAACTTTTCTCAAATTCCAAAACTTTAGGGAAAGTTTTATAATTCTTGAAAACCTTTGGATTCCATAACTTATGGAATTAATGGTGTTTTTTGATGAAACTTTCCATGTTCCATAACTTAAGAACAAGTTATGGAATTCTTTAAAACATTAAAACCAAATTTTGTAACTCCATAAAAACTTTGAAAATTTTTTTTTTTTAAAAAAAAACTTTCATATCCATAACTTATGGAAGTTTCAAAAACCCTTAAGATCACAACTTTAAAAAAAACTTTTGAGCTCCAAAATTTTATGACAAAATATGTAACTCCTTAAAACATTTAGATCAAACTTTTAAAACTAATAAAATAATCATATCATTTTATCTTTTACTAAATTTGACCTAATTCAACTCATATAACAAATGATTCAAATTTTACAAATAATTCGTTTTTCACAAAACAAGTAATTATCTTAAAATTTGACAAACGTCATGTGTTTTTTCCTTTTTTTTTCAACTTGAAAATAAAACATTTGCATCAATATAACAGAAAACAACCTGGCTCTGATACCACTGTTGGGTTTTTTGAGCATTCTAACACTCATATGGTGTACATGCAACCCTATAAACCTTGGATCTATGTTTTCTCTATTATACATGCAAATATTAACTATTCCATGGTTTCATTCTAACTAGCATATTATGAAGCACCTATACTATAAAGTTCTAGTTAGATGACATACCTTTTGATGTAGCTTGATGTCTTCAAGCTTTAAGAGTCTAGCCCCAATAGTGTGGAAGCCTCAAATGGAATCACAAATCACCAAAACACCTTGGAAGAACTTGAGAGAACATGTATGCACACTAAAATCGGCCCACTCTTATTTTCACACACTTGTTCCAATTTTGTGAGCCAAGGACCCCTTTATATATTATGGAGGATTAGGGTTACATCCATGTAAACCCTAATACCCATGACCTTTCATTTACATAGGATCCATGGGTTAAAAGCTCCATGGACCATCCATAAAAGCTTAGCCCAACCTAAATGAACTTGGCCCATTCCATATATATAAGAGTCCATATTTAATTAGTTCTTTTTGATCACTTAATTAATTCTAAATTAATTCTTGATCAATACTAATTAAATAATATGATTCCATATTAATATATTAGAACTTATAATATATTAATATAAATCATAAATATACTATTCTCAAAAGACTATCCATATAAATTGTGCCGGTGAAGTGCAACCCTAATGGACCATGCCAGGCCGGGTCAAGTACATACCAAATATAGTTATGGACTTAGACATTAATCCAACATAACATGTCTGGCTTACTCCAGTACCAGGAACTTGGGTGATTGGTCGCGCCGGTGCCTTACAGAAACGGGCAGTGTGCCCTTTTCTGTCGCAGTTTTTACAGTGCATCTCCCGGCATTTACCATGATGATGGTAATTGCATTTGTTGCACTTTGGTAGGTTCCCAGCATATTGTTTTGTCGGCGCTGGGGTAGCGGGAACAGCAGTGGAGGCAGTAGCGGCATGGATCGCCTCTATTTGTTTCTTTGAAGGTTCTTGCGAAGTTTGACCTTTCCTCTTGTTCCAAAACTTCTTCTTGTTGTTGTTGTTGGCATTGTTGTCATTGTTGTTGCTTCCTTTGGTTGGTTCCGGGACGACGGTCGTGACACTTTGGCAGACCCCATGATCAACGAGAGATTGTGCCAGTTCTTTGGCGCTGTCGAACGTCGTGGGTTTGGAAGCTAGCACACTTCCTCGAAGCTGGGGCGACAGCCCCCAGATATACCTTTCCACCTTTTGGCTTTCCAGAATCATCATTCCTGGGCAAAGTATTGTCAAATCACTGAACCTATTCGTATAGCTTGTGATGTCCGAGCCTACAATTGTAAGGCCCCAAAGCTCCTGCTCGAGCTTCTGAATCTCGCCCCTTGGGCAGTACTCTCGTAGTAGCATCCGTTTCAGGTTCTCCCAACCCATTGAGTTTTCCACCACCAGAGTTAGTGACTTGACGTGGCCATTCCACCATGTTAGGGCTCGCTCGGAGAAAGTACAGGCGACAAATTTTACTTTGCTTTCCTCGGGGCATGAGCATATCTCGAACATAGCTTATGTTTTCTCTATCCATTGGGATAGAGCCATCACTCCCCCAGTTCCATTAAAGGGGATGGGTTTGTTGTTGGAGAAGTCCTTATAGGTACATTCCCCGGAACGACCTTGGTTTTGGCCATTAGTAGAGCTATTTATTCCTCCTCCTGATCCGTTGTTACTCATTTGTGCGATTGCTGCGGTTACGGCAGCTGTTACAGCAGCCTGAAAGGTAGCAGCATCCATTGATGGAGGGGGTGGTGGAGGTGGTGCTGGTGCTGGTGCTCCGCTTGTATTGAAACGTCGGAGATTTCTCCTTGGTGGCATGATTCTGCCACAAGTTAAGAGACGAATTCTTGATAAGTCATTAGAAATGATTATGGAAGGTTTTAGTATTATCAGTTTTAGTTCTGGTTTTCGCATGTAAATGGAAACTTTCAAAAAGGAGTGTATGATCCTTTTAAGAATTTAATGGAATACTCAAGGAAATAATAAATGCGTGTCAATTTCATTGATATTAGTACATGATACAACGATCAGGAAAATTTGACCTTATATAGGTCTAGGGTACATCAATGAAAATGGGAAAATTTGACCGCATTCCGACCCCCGAACTGCGTTCTCACAATTCGTCGGGTTTACATTCTTAAAGGAAAGAGTAGCACCAACACTTATTTGATAGGTATATACATAGCGCCAGAAGTACGCGCTCTACTTTGAGCGGGTGGCACGCTGTGGTCCATGGTATGTGGTTGTGGAAGCCTTAGCTCGGGCTACTTGACGTTCAACCTCGATGATGCGCCTCTCCATTGCGGCTTGGCTCCTACAGAGCTCCCTCACTTCGGTTCTAGTAGCAGTGATGTCCTTCTGCAGGGAAAAGGTGTGCTCTATTGTTCGCTCATGCTCTTCGTCCAGACGACGAAGACGTACCACGGTGACAGCAGCGGTGGCCCCAATGTCCAAGAGTTGGTTGGCATTTGCTCTTGCTTGCTCGCATTGGTTGGCAATGCGTCGGACCATGATAGGGAGTGCCCTGTCAGCTGAACCCCCGTTGCGGAGGTTATAAAAGCCTCGTGCCATGTTGTAGGGTGGGCGTTGCCCTTGTTCCCTGCTCCATAGCTTTAGATCCACAGCCCAGCGGGGCGCCGGGCCCTGAAAGTTCCTTGGGGGATTTACTGCTCCTCGGGGAGGATTGTAGATCTCAGGCTCCGAGTCTGTGCTCCCACCATCTCCTTCCTCTTCTGTATCTTCGTCTGTGTCTTCCTCAGGATCCTCTTCGGATTCTTCTTCGGGTTCTTCCTCGGGAATTTCCTCTTCGGAATCCTCTTCGGGGTCGTCGTCAATCCAACCTCCATTACCCTGGTTAGGGTAGTAGGGATCCCCGGGAATGTGAAAACCTGCCATTTCGTCTGATCGAGAATAGGGGCAAGGGAATTATATATAAAACTCGGGAGAAAGAAGGGTAATTTTCGATAAGGATAAATTTTATTCGACGATTTCTCTTTCTAATTAAATACCGAGATTTGCATGATTATAACAGTTCTTTTAGTTTTTACAAAATACTCCTATAGTATTTCAAATTTGTGAGTTTGATTATAGTATTTAATTCGGTAAGTTTTCGACTTGTTGCTTACTACGACCATTCCTCGACATACGTTGGTCACATCCAGGATAAATATAGTTGATCAGGCTATATTTATTCTCGATTTGATTACATACCCCGAGGCCTAGTCGTAGTGTCGCAACTTGCCTTAATACTTTTTTTTTATAAAATTTTGCTATGATACAAGACCGATGCATGCGTGTACTTATACTTTTATAAAAAAAATGTATATCACTTTAATTTATTAAAAGTATCGTTTATGAAAACTTTTTGTCAGAGGGTTTTTGGTCCCTTCGCATTTATAGTTTGTATATCTTATGTGGTTCGATATACTTAGTTCACTATAAACAATGCTCTGATACCAATCTATCACACCCCCAAACAAGAAATGGCGGAAACATTCGGGGGCGGATGACTTCACGTAGTATCATAACAGTTGAATATTGTAAAGAAAGTAAACACAACCATCATAAATATAATAAAAACTTACATTGTTGCGAGTAATACATGTTTCAAAAGAATATTACAAATATGATGATTTAAAATGTTTTGATAATAGACGCCTTAGCGTTCCTTCTCCAAAAGCTGATGGTTACATGTATTACTGATTCCCTGAGAAATACAAGTAGTTTTGAAAAAGTGTCAGCAATTAAGTTGGTGAGTTCATAAGCGTTTTTGTACTGAAATTTGTATGTCCTTGAGTAAAAATAACTGAACGTGTTTTCCAGAAAATCCGATATTTTCTACATATAGTTTGAATAGTTCCAAAGGCTGGAGTACAATGGTGTCTTTCGTGCTCGAATAGATTAGTGTATTTATACTCAAATAATGTATTTACTGAATGTATCAAAAGTCTCGTAAATCAAACTTATTTTAATACTTCCGTGTGAGTTTTATAACCATGCTATTGATCCAGACTGCCTGTAACAACGTTCTTCAGGCGTTGTAGTGTTATGACGTTTGTCACCCCAGACCTGCCGGTCTAACTGTAGCTAACAGTTTAGGTGCGGGATTGTCAATCCCATATAGATCTACACACAAGTATCATGCTCTCCCTCCAAGAGATTATGGTTTATAATACAGTACTTGAAATACGTACATGAGAGTACGTTGAACCTGAATGTCTCACAACTCTTAGTATTTAATAGATTTACGAAAAGAAAAGTCTATATTTCATGTAGATGAAAGTATTTCATTTTCACAATGTTTACGTAAAGATACAATGAATAACCCGCAAACTATACCCATTATAGTTTTTCCGAAAGTGTGTTCCATTTGGCGATAAAAGCTCGATGTAATACTAACTTTGCATGTAAAGTATAATATTGATATCAAAGTTATTTTAACATTTATAAAAATGTAGGTGATGTATGTGAATCCGTACAAAACGATAAGTTTTTCTCGTATTGCACTTGTATTCCCCGCTAAAACATGAAAAGACGTGAAAAAGTAGGGGTATGAACTCACCTGGAAAGTGTGATGATTCGAAGAAAATGAGATTTTTCTCGGGCAGCACTTCGACCGGAAAGTGGTGAGATTCTCAGGAATCTCGGGGCTTCAGACCTTCGTCGGGGCTGAGGTATGAAAACCGGGGCTTCGGGATATTTATTGCACGCAAAACAGAGTAAAAACGCAAGAGAAAGAGAGGAAATGAGCACTTATGCCCGGAACCCTCGCGTTCCTTTTATAGGGGCTGAAGACCCTCGGTACGCTGGGCGTACGAGGTTACGCGGGGCGTACCCGTGCGTCATCGCTTACCACATCCTCGTCTGCCGGACTTCGGATGGGACGGGCATAGAGGCGTAGAGGGGCGACGTGGACGATCCGGAGCCTAGCATCCGAGTACGCTGGGCGTATGAGGGTATGCTGGGTGTAAATCGTCTCGGTTTGTGCACGTCGAACTTGTAAAATCCGTAACTTTCGCACACGAACTCAGTTTTTGACGTTCTTTATATGCACGCGTAGGTGAAAATATACTCTACAACTTTCATTTAGACTTCGTCAGCTTGTTCTGACTTTATTTTTAATTATATTTTATTTAATGGGCCGGGACATGATAATTTCGTTAAAAATCCATAACTTCTATATCTGATGTCCGTTTTCGTCTGTCTTTTTACCATTGAGCTACTATTGAAGAGACCTTCAACTCTTGTTTAGGTTGCGTTGGCTAAAAATCGCTCGGTCTTTATTCCGAATTTTTAGCTATCTACCGCTGTTCCGAAACTTAGAAAAATCATAACTTCCTCATACAAAGTCAGATTTGGGCGTTCTTTTTATGTATGCTCACGGTTTAACAAAATCTACGACTTTCGTTTAGATACCTAAGGCTAAAAAGTATTTTATCGAAGTTTCACTTTTTATGTTTAGCAGTGTTTTACCGGGTGTGTCGTGGATTTTTGATTGGTCATAACTCCTTCGTTATAACTTGGATTTGAGTGTTCTTTACGTTTTTGGAAACCTTGGCACGGTATCTAACACTTTATGCATCCCAATTAAGATTTTAGAACACTTCATTTTTTCTTGACGCTAATTTCGTTGATTCCAAATAGTTCATTATATTTGGCTTTTTGAATGTTACATTGATTTGAAAAATGTCGGGTTGTTACATAAACTCTTTTCAAAATAACTTGTATTCTCAGGTCATCAGTAGACAGGTACAGATGAAGCTTTTGAGAAGATGGAGCACATACAAGACTCATCTTTATTTTGATTATACATTTTTGGTGTCTTACATACTATACAGAACACGTTTGTATTGAAATTATACTATTAATGCAATTGGATGTTGTTGTTTGTTTAGTATTATGCTTTGTTATGATACTGTACATGACGTCCGCCACCCCAGAACGTTTCCGCCGTTCCGGTTTTGGGGTGTGACAGATTGGTATCAGAGCATTGTTTATAGTGAATTGAGTATATCAACCCATAAAAGATATACAAACTATAAACACAATGGGATTAAAACACTCTGACCAAGAATATATACTTTTAAATAATATAATATTTAACTAAGTATATATATACATCTATTCATACCAAGGTCAGTATCATGCTAGAACATGACAAAAGTGTTACGATTATTGGACAACACGATTAGGCGTAGAGACATATAGTCAAATCTAGGGGGGATATAGCCTGATCAACTATTTTTTCCGAGGAGTGACTAGAATGTGCCTAAGAATGATTGTGATGTTACAACAAGTCTAAAAACTTACCAACACTACAACGCGAACCCTAGATCAGAACCTAAATCTAAAATACTATAGGAGTATTTTGTGTTACTATAACTACTTATGTCTAACCTAAGAAGGGTCCCTATTAGTACGCTCATTAACTATTCTTTTCCCTTATTCTCGCATAGATAACATGGCTGGCTTCCATCTCCCCGGCGATCCGTAATATCCCAACCAAGGCATTGGTGGATGGCTTGATGAGGAGCCAGAAGATGATCACCCAATCCCTTTGGATGATCACCATGCAGAAGGCTTTTCGGATGGCTCTGACTCCTAACCAGAGGTCAACAACCTACCTCAAGAGGCTCCAATCCTAAACCTCAACCCCCGACCAGCATTTCGAGGACTCACACCTCTGTGGGCAATAAACTTGAACCGTTGGAGTGATGAACAAGGTCAGCCTTTACCCTCAACGGGGATCGATGCTTTTACAACATAAGCGAGGGAGGCTCAGCTGACCGAGTCCTACCCATTATGGTCTGAAGGATCGCCCGGAATGACGAGCAAGGTCGTGCAGCCATCCACCGAGTGATGGAAGTGGACGCCAACTCTAGCATTAACACCGCCCGCAGTCGCCAACTTGAAGAGGCTATTGTGACAACCGTCAAAATTCGAGTTAGTTCTAGATTTGACTATACTTAGTTGCACATATAGGCACGACACATAATAGACTTAGTAACTAGAAGCTAAGTTATAACCTACTAGAAACTTGGAAACAAGTAGGACCGAATGATAGTGTAGTTAGATTTCACATTGATATGTGAATTCTCCTACTACTTAAATGTAGTGACTATCCATATTTGGGTCACTCTTTGACTCGAACACCTTTTCATGAATCATATACACACATCATGCACTTGACCTAGTAGTAGAAATTAGGTCAATGTCTCATAGAAACTTAAGTCAAAGTAAAAGACTAGGACTAGTATACTTGATTCCTCAATTTCGATTGAATCTCGGAATCACTACATAGAATGCCAATAAACCGATAAAAATAAATTACAAACATTATTTATAACTATAAAAGAGTTATAATACCATAAGATAATTTGAAGTCTCAAATATTCAATTTATTTTGATATTCAAAGTTTATTAAACTCCAAAACCCTAAAAGCCCTAAAACCTAACTTTTATAAAGTTTAACATCAAGAATTTTATAAAAATAGTTATGAAACTTATAATATTATCTTAAAATAATTAAATTCAAGGAAATATAATCAAGGAAAATAAAAATTTAAGTCATTAACATTTACCCTTAATTTATAAGTCAAAAATCAAGGTTTCATGAGCAAAAACTTGGTTAGGGTGTATATTTTATAAAAAGTTTGATATTTTTATAAAAGAATTGAAATTTTTTATAAAATTAAAAGGGAAGGAGGGCATAATACTCTCAAAACCGTCCACCCTCTTCCCCAGATGCTTCCCCTCTTCCCAAAACACATAATCACTCATCTCTCACACTCCATCTCCTTTACTTCTCTCTCTCTCTCTACACTCTCTCTCACACTCCACCATTTACCACACTCAAACTCTCTCTTTCCCTCTCTAAAACCACAAAATTCTCCAGCCAAGAACATCTCTTAACCTTCAAATCTTCATCTTCTAGGGTTGTTCTTCATGGTAATCACGAAAATCCTTCAATCTCCTTCACTTTTCTTTCTAGTTTTAAAGGTTTTTCTTGCATTTCCTTGTTCTTCTACACCATTCTCTTAGAAAATTTGTGTGAATGTTCATTCACTTCAGTTTTGATGATGATGGTGGTAGATTTTCACCAAAAACATCTTGCATGTTACAAAATGGTGAAGATCCATGACCTAAACCTAAGTCAAAACCATGGAAATACACTTTTCTACACGTTTTGGTGGAAAATCACCATATGCATCCAAAGTTTTCTTTCAAAAACGAGTTTTAAACATTTCAAACTCATGAATGAGCTTCAAACAAACATGCATGTGATGATCTTCAAGCTTAGAAGCTAGATCATCAAAGTATGTTGTTAAAAGCTTTCAAATATGTTCATGAATGATTTATTTCCAAATAAATATCAAAAACTCCTTTTCTGACCAAATCCGATTTTTCCCAAATTCCCATCAACAAGATAAGATGATCTGTAAATTTCCAGAGAATAATTCATTTTTCTCGAATTATTAAAATTAATGCAATAAAATAGAGCAATAAATCATATAAAATACTTTCTGAGGTCATAAATCCTAGTTAAATTCGTGGATGACCCCTATGCTAAATAATGATCCCTCATTAAGTTGCATCGATTTTTGTTACTGTTTAATATGGTTTTGAATTTTCGTTTTGTTTGGCTCCAATAAATCATAAAAGCACTTTACAAAATCTTAAAATGATATATAACAATTTTCGCAGTTGCTACCAGATGTATAAGACTTAGAAAAATATTTTCAGAATTTTTCATAATGCATTCCTATTTTTCCCCGATTTTTGTATTTATAATGGCCAAAAATTAGAAAAAATAGTTCGGCTCTTCCAAAATTCATGCAAATTTACCAGAACACCGTGTAGTACATTAGGAGGCTACATAAAAATTTTGATGATTTTTCTCTTCTGTATACTATTTTTCTCCTATTTTCTAATATTAAATACACTTAAATACACAAAATCGGATTTCAGTATATAAAAATCACATTTGATATTTTTCCCAGATTATTTATTCTGTAAATGAAGTATACAAAATTTTTGGTAATTTACTTTAACTGTTTAATAATTATTATCCAATTAATGATTATTTAAGAGGATTAAACAAGGAAAAATAGCAACACTAACTGAAAAATATATTTTATATTTTTCACAGCTTCTACATGTATAATAAAAGTGTTACAAAAATTTTGGGCAATTTTGGAAACTGTTTCCTATTTATTTCAATTTTTATTAGAATAAATGCTCAAAAATCATAAAATTTGGTTAAACAGTATAGAAATCATTTTTTATATTTTTCCCAGCTTAATAATGTTTAATAACAGTAATACAAAAAGTTTGGGTAATTTTGAAAATTGATTTCTATTTTTCATGAATTTGTATCTATTTAGAGAATTAAATATATGAAAAATGGTTATACATATTCATAATCCATGAAAATTTATTTAGAAGTCTTTTAGTACATTTAGAACCAAAATCTGAAGTTTGGTAATTTTCTTTAACTGTTTAGTATTTTTCATGATTTTATGGTTATTCAAGAAACTAAAATCGTGAAAAATAGTCAGACAAATCAAAAATTCAAGAAAATTTATCTTGAGGTCTTTGACTTCAATTAAAACTAAAATGCAAACTTTAGGAAATTTTAGAACTAAATTAATTTAGTATTTGAATATTTAATCATTGGAACACCTCTTAAAATGTTAAATATTAGCATTTCAATAATGGAAAATTTCCACTTAAATTGTTATATAACAATTGATTCATTGAAATTAAATTTTCACAGAAAAATGTTTGTAACTTATCAATATTAAATTTTGACACACTATTGGCATAATTCTATTGTAGTAGTATGTATACTAGCGTTAGATTTCGATTAGAGACTCATTAGTGTGTAACATCGTTGTAGGAAAACGATAGTGGTACGAGTGGAGCGTAGTTCAAGGCACCATTTGCATCATCTCAATGCATATTGTGAGTATTCACGCACTCCCCTATTTTCAGTTTTTATGTTTTGGGGTGGAAAAGCATGTCCCGAAAAACTATTATTTGAATGTCGTATTTAAATTGATTTGTATCAAACATGATTGCTATTTTATTGCTATGTCTCTCTATGTATGTCTATGCAACACGGAACATGAGAACTTATCGTACTAAGGCCCTTCCCTTATCTCTAACCATTAACTCTTTGAGCCAATGGTCATTATGGATAGCGCTATTAGGAATTGACAACTCCTCACTCGCCCTATTGCTGGAGTGCATGATACCATATTCATCTATGGAACGATAAGCATAGATCTTGATAGGGCTTCAGTCATAGGTTTGGTTGAGACTCATTGTTTGCTCATACACATACAAACTCGTTTCTCGTTATAGCAATGAACTTTGTTTCTCATTACAACAACGAACTTTTATTACTGAAAACTTATATACATGTTTTAGCAATGAAATTGTTTGCTCCTTGTAGCAACGGAATTGATTGCTCATTTTAGCAATGAAACTTGTTTACTCGTTTGAGTAACGAACTTTATCTTCCATGAGAATATGAATGTTGCATCTTATTTGGGCAACATACTTTATCTCTCATGAAGACAAAGAACTTTGTTTTTACAAACTTATTTACTCATTTTAACAATATACTTTTATTATTGGAAACTTTTATCAAAACTTTGATTTCAATTCATGGAACCAATATTATTTTGTTTATCTGTGAGTACTCACCAACTATTTTTATAGTTGACGCTCGTTTTACATGTTTTTTCAAGAATCATCGAGTAAGTGGCACTTAGGGACACTTCACTTTTAGGAGCATTCGCATGTGTTGTATTTCAATTTACATTGTAATTTCTTTTAAAAGTTGTTCAAACCCATTGTGAATTTGTAATGATTTTTAATACTATGGTTGGTGTTGTCTTTTAACTTTTGCGATGAAACCCTTTGTACTGCCACGCCCTGTGTTTCCGCTTTAGCGGGGTGTGACAGAAAATGGTATCAGAGCCGAAGGTTATAGAGAATACCGGTTTTCCTTTGGAAAACCACAACTATAGCCAAAAAATTTCTAAACGTTTTTAAAATATAGAACATACTACTGGTATAACTAATTCGAGTACGCATTATTGGACTTTAATTAAGTATAGCCTGGCCAACTATGCTTAATTAAGGAAAATTAATGCGAGGCCAGAAACGGTTATAGTAGAATTATGTTCAAAACAATTTTCAACTTAAACATTTGAAAAACAATTTTTTTTCGGTGTGTGTACGGGCATTACATGTTATTGGCATTCATCTAGATACACTTAGAAACTAAGTGCACTTTTATAAAAATGCCTTTATTTAGAAATATTCATGTCCCTTATTAAGTGCTAGGTTAACCACTTAGGTTATATCACTAGCCACTCTAGGAGCAATGCACATAGTACTACGAATGGGTATTCCTCAGTAGCTATTGAGTTTAGATGTAAGGTTAGTAGCTAGATATACACTAGTAATAATCATAAGTCGAAACCAATACCAATTATTCCTCAATACCTCTTCATCGTCTTCGTACTAGAGTTACAACTATGAAAAAGTGTTTTGATATCGACACGAATGATAATTGGAGCATCGCGTAAGGAGGTAGATGAGTCGTTTCTAAGTAATCACTTGGATACCATTGGTGGGCATTCCAGATTCGACTCACGAGGAGACCCGGAGGTTTAACCCATACGTGAGACCTTATTACTACGCTACGATTTAGCTCTACGTTGTTTCAACCTTCAGGTTAAAACTTAACATAGGATATCCCTTTGACCTCTATAAAAGGCCACGAAACTGCATTGACACCATAAAACGTTTTTCAAACAATTTTTCTTGCCCTTTATCTTAGGGAAAAGGACATCGGTACTCGTCTTATACTCGCCTTGTACTCGACTTAGTATTTAGGTACGATCAGCTACACTAATATACTTATTCCTTACTTTTTAATCTTCCATCGAAAAATTATTTCGCTTCATCGGTTTTATTTATCATCAATAAAATATTTTATAACCACTTCAATCAACTTAGTAGACATTTCTTAACAATGTAAGCAATATTCTCGCTAAAAATCTTTTGACAACTTGCTTTAACTTAACACTTTTCTTCAAAACTCAATTTAACCATTATTGGTTTTTACCTTGCTATTTCAATTTCATTTCAAATCCATTTCAATGGATAGATGTGCTTTTAAAGGGCATATAAACCATTTTAAACCTTGCTTACCATTTTGACACGTTTTCGAAAAACTTAGAAACATTTTATTTTATAAAAGTGTTTAAACTCTATTCTATAAAACTTAAACATATAACATTGAAGTCCTATTATATGTAAAAGCGTCCTCGGATTTTCCACACCACTTTTGCTTTGACACATTTAACCGCTTTCTCATTTAGGCATTGTAATTTACTTTAATGTGTTTTCTCGAAAACACAACATGATATTTATGCAAATGTCTACTTCAAACATGTTTATAAGACATATCTAACGCTTGTAATTCAAAACATACCTTATTTGTGTACTTTGCTTCAATATAGTTTTATAATCTATAAAGATTCTAAAATATAAAGCATTGCAAAACTTAGTGTTCACTTTTAAATTTCCAGTGGCGCACTTTCGACAATGCACAATTATTCATCTAAATATGTTAAGTCTTTACCTTATCCGTTTAACCATTGTTAGACTCCAGTCAAAAAGGTCAAAGCTGTCGGAATTTCAATTACAAGTTTTAGTGTTTCTTCTTTTTCACAAATGGAGTTTAACTTAATATATAACTCATAAATTTTTAGAAAACACTTTAAAACTCCCACATGTCTATTTAATCATCAATATACATCAAATATTGAAGTTTGAAATATATCTCAACCTGGTTTTAATCTACCTATAGGTATTGTTCTTATAATTTTAACAATAACAATCATTGCCGCCGCTACCTTCCTTTTTCTTTCCCCCGCACTTGAGTTATTGCTCTCCTTATGATTTTAGATCTCGCACACCCATAATAGTAACATAATACATTGTCTAACTTTGTTTATGTCTATTTTGCTTCTCCTAGTATCATGTTTGTACACATACATACTAAAAGTCTATCCTTTCGTTTTGAGCGCACGTATAGCCGTGAGGAATAATTTTTATTTAGTCAACTTTGATACATTCAATTACGCCTTTTATCATATATATCTTGTTTTTATTTTGAAATCTCTATAAACAAGTGATCCTTATTTACATTTGCTCTTTCGTTCTAAATTCAGAAACTTGATATAAAATGCAATTTTCATTGTATTTTTCCTTATAATTAATACACAAGATGAATACTCTTATGCTTATAATTTTTCTATATCCGGAAAATATATGTGAAGGATATGTATCCTTATGTTTCTTCTTTTCTTTAAATACATCAAGAATTTTGAATTTTAGGATTATCTATTCTCTAAATGATTGTTTTTGTAGAAACACTAAACTATGAATGCCCTATTTTGAAGATTGACATTTTTACACCTTTCTTAAAATAGTAATTTACTTTGCAATTTTCAGTGAGTTCCTAAACTCTCAAGCTTGTTTTCATAAGTATTTTGACTCCTCGTAAACTTAGATTTGTCCTGACTTAGACAATTAGTCAATTTTTCAAATAGCGTAATATCAATAATTTCCATAAAAAAAAATTTCCCTTAATGACGACTTAAACCTTTAACTTTAATTAATCTTTATATTATTTTACTACTTTGTTGGATCGCCACACATGTATCTTCATTATCTTGGAATTTTTACACATTTTGATAATAGTGAGATTAATTATCATTTCTAAACAGACATTTTGATAACAATGAGATTTTTAATCACTTCTAAACACTTAAAATGCTATATACACAATGTGATTTAATTTATCATAAATTTTCATCGCTTCCATTTGCACCAATGACTCTCTAAATATATTTATTCGTCGAATAAGGTTTTATTATTGTAAGAGTAACCGTAGTAGTAATTATAGCCTCGGAGATGCTCAATCATTCGTAATTTATTTTGTCGACGACACTTAATTAGCCTTTACATTTGAGATGTACCAAAACTTCGTTGCCTACCCTTAGTACGTATTTTTAGGAACTTACCCTCAATCGCTTCTCTTTCATTCGTGCTACCCCTTCTTGTTTCAAAATATATCCTTTCCAGATGTAGTAGCCAACCCGGAAGTGAACAAATTGTTCCTAATCTCTTCTTTATTAGGCGGCGAATTTACTCTTAGTGCTAATTTAGAACGCGACTTAAGGATCAATGCGGATTTAACGCTCAGTGCAGTTAGTGCTTCAGCAAAACTTATAGCTCTCTTAATTCAGATATATCTAACTAGATGATCTTTTTCGACTAGGTCGCCATGTTTGGATCATGATTTCCATGATCCTAATTTCTCGCAATCTAAATTGTAGAACTCGAATTAAGGAAACATTAATTTGACTATAGCTAAAGAATTGGGTTCTTCCTTTGAGGAATTAAACCCAAAATAATCAAAGAACATTTCAAGTCACCACCTCTCCAGCTATACAATTGTATTCGACTGAGTTCTAATAGAATACGTCACGAATTGAATTTCGGGACGAAATTCTTTCAACCGGGGGAGACTGTGACAACCGTCAAAATTCGAGTTAGTTCTAGATTTGACTATACTTAGTTGCACATATAGGCACGACACATAATAGACTTAGTAACTAGAAGCTAAGTTATAACCTACTAGAAACTTGGAAACAAGTAGGACCGAATGATAGTGTAGTTAGATTTCACATTGATATGTGAATTCTACTACTACTTAAATGTAGTGACTATCCATATTTGGGTCACTCTTTGACTCGAACACCTTTTCATGAATCATATACACACATCATGCACTTGACCTAGTAGTAGAAATTAGGTCAATGTCTCATAGAAACTTAAGTCAAAGTAAAAGACTAGGACTAGTATACTTGATTCCTCAATTTCGATTGAATCTCGGAATCACTACATAGAATGCCAATAAACCGATAAAAATAAATTACAAACATTATTTATAACTATAAAAGAGTTATAATACCATAAGATAATTTGAAGTCTCAAATATTCAATTTATTTTGATATTCAAAGTTTATTAAACTCCAAAACCCTAAAAGCCCTAAAACCTAAATTTTATAAAGTTTAACATCAAGAATTTTATAAAAATAGTTATGAAACTTATAATATTATCTTAAAATAATTAAATTCAAGGAAATATAATCAAGGAAAATAAAAATTTAAGTCATTAACATTTACCCTTAATTTATAAGTCAAAAATCAAGGTTTCATGAGCAAAAACTTGGTTAGGGTGTATATTTTATAAAAAGTTTGATATTTTTATAAAAGAATTGAAATTTTTTATAAAATTAAAAGGGAAGGAGGGCATAATACTCTCAAAACCGTCCACCCTCTTCCCAAGATGCTTCCCCTCTTCCCAAAACACATAATCACTCCTCTCTCACACTCCATCTCCTTCACTTCTCTCTCTCTACACTCTCTCTCACACTCCACCATTTACCACACTCAAACTCTCTCTTTCCCTCTCTAAAACCACGAAATTCTCCAGCCAAGAACATCTCTTAACCTTCAAATCTTCATCTTCTAGGGTTGTTCTTCATGGTAATCACGAAAATCCTTCAATCTCCTTCACTTTTCTTTCTAGTTTTAAAGGTTTTTCTTGCATTTCCTTGTTCTTCTACACCATTCTCTTAGAAAATTTGTGTGAATGTTCATTCACTTCAGTTTTGATGATGATGGTGGTAGATTTTCACCAAAAACATCTTGCATGTTACAAAATGGTGAAGATCCATGACCTAAACCTAAGTCAAAACCATGGAAATACACTTTTCTACACGTTTTGGTGGAAAATCACCATATGCATCCAAAGTTTTCTTTCAAAAACGAATTTTAAACATTTCAAACTCATGAATGAGCTTCAAACAAACATGCATGTGATGATCTTCAAGCTTAGAAGCTAGATCATCAAAGTATGTTGTTAAAAGCTTTCAAATATGTTCATGAATGATTTATTTCCAAATAAATATCAAAAACTCCTTTTCTGACCAAATCCGATTTTTCCCAGATTCCCATCAACAAGATAAGATGATCTGTAAATTTCCAGAGAATAATTCATTTTTCTCGAATTATTAAAATTAATGCAATAAAATAGAGCAATAAATCATATAAAATACTTTCTGAGGTCTATAAATCCTAGTTAAATTCGTGGATGACCCCTATGCTAAATAATGATCCCTCCTTAAGTTGCATCGATTTTTGTTACTGTTTAATATAGTTTTGAATTTTCTTTTTGTTTGGCTCCAATAAATCATAAAAGCACTTTACAAAATCTTAAAATGATATATAACAATTTTCGCAGTTGCTACCAGATGTATAAGACTCAGAAAAATATTTTCAGAATTTTTCATAATGCATTCCTATTTTTCCCCGATTTTTGTATTTATAATGGCCTAAAATTAGAAAAAATAGTTCGGCTCATCCAAAATTCATGCAAATTTACCAGAACACCGTGTAGTACATTAGGAGGCTACATAAAAATTTTGGTGATTTTTCTCTTCTGTATACTATTTTTCTCCTATTTTCTAAGATTAAATACACTTAAATACACAAAATCGGATTTCAGTATATAAAAATCACATTTGGTATTTTTCCCAGATTATTAACTCTGTAAATGAAGTGTACAAATTTTTTGGTAATTTACTTTAACTGTTTATTAATTATTATTCAATTAATGATTATTTAAGAGGATTAAACAAGGAAAAATAGCAACACTAACTGAAAAATACCTTTTATATTTTTCACAGCTTCTACATGTATAATAAAAGTGTTACAAAAATTTTGGGCAATTTTGGAAACTGTTTCCTATTTATTTCAATTTTTATTAGAATAAATGCTCAAAAATCATAAAATTTGGTTAAACAGTTTAGAAATCAATTTTTATATTTTTTCCAGCTTAATAATGTTTAATAACAATAATACAAAAAGTTTGGGTAATTTTGGAAACTGATTTCTATTTTTCATGAATTTGTATCTATTTAGAGAATTAAATATATGAAAAATGGTTATACATTTTCATAATCCATGAAAATTTATTTAGAAGTCTTTTAGTACATTTAGAACCAAAATCTGAAGTTTGGTAATTTTCATTAACTGTTTAGTATTTTTCATGATTTTATGGTTATTCAAGAAACTAAAATCGTGAAAAATAGTCAGACAAATCAAAAATTCAAGAAAATTTATCTTGAGGTCTTTGACTTCAATTAAAACTAAAATGCAAACTTTGGGAAATTTTAAAACTAAATTAATTTAGTTTTTGAATATTTAATCATTGGAACACCTCTTAAAATGTTAAATATTAGCATTTCAATAATGAGAAATTTCCACTTAAATTGTTATATAACAATTGATTCATTGAATTTAAATTTTCACAGAAAAATGTTTGTAACTTATCAATATTAAATTTTGACACACTATTGGCAAAATTCTATTGTAGTAGTATGTATACTAGCGTTAGATTTCGATTAGAGACTTATTAGTGTGTAACATCGTTGTAGGAAAACGATAGTGGTACGAGTGGAGCGTAGTTCAAGGCACCATTTGCATCATCTCAATGCATATTGTGAGTATTCACGCACTCCCCTATTTTCAGTTTTTATGTTTTGGGGTGGAAAAGCATGTCCCGAAAAACTATTATTTGAATGTCGTATTTAAATTGATTTGTATCAAACATGATTGCTATTTTATTGCTATGTCTCTCTATGTATGTCTATGCAACACGGAACATGAGAACTTATCGTACTAAGGCCCTTCCCTTATCTCTAACCATTAACTCTTTGAGCCAATGGTCATTATGGATAGCGCTATTAGGAATTGACAACTCCTCACTCGCCCTATTGCTGGAGTGCATGATACCATATTCATCTATGGAACAATAAGCATAGATCTTGATAGGGCTTCAGTCATAGGTTTGGTTGAGACTCATTGTTTGCTCATACACATACAAACTCGTTTCTCGTTATAGCAATAAACTTGTTATTAATTATAGCAATGAACTTTGTTTCTCATTACAACAACGAACTTTTATTACTGAAAACTTATATACATGTTTTAGCAATGAAATTGTTTGCTCCTTGTAGCAACGAAATTGATTGCTCATTTTAGCAATGAAACTTGTTTACTCGTTTGAGTAACAAACTTTGTCTTCCATGAGAATATGAATGTTGCATCTTATTTGGGCAACATACTTTATCTCTCATGATGACAAAGAACTTTGTTTTTACAAACTTATTTACTCATTTTAACAATATACTTTTATTATTGGAAACTTTTATCAAAACTTTGATTTCAATTCATGGAACCAATATTATTTTGTTTATCTGTGAGTACTCACCAACTATTTTTATAGTTGACGCTCGTTTTACATGCTTTTTCAGGAATCATCGAGTTAGTGGCACTTAGGGACACTTCACTTTTAGGAGCATTCGCATGTGTTGTATTTCAATTTACATTGTAATTTCTTTTAAAAGTTGTTCAAACCCATTGTGAATTTGTAATGATTTTTAATACTATGGTTGGAGTTGTCTTTTAACTTTTGCAATGAAACCCTTTGTACTGCCACGCCCTGTGTTTCCGCTTTAGCGGGGTGTGACAGCTGTGGAAAGGACTAGGAGGACCAACGAGGCTCTGCAGCAACAGCTAGCTGCATCCCGAGCCGAAGTCATGGAACTCTGGGTGCGCCAAAGGGCACATGAGCGACATCTTCAAGAGGTTGTACGTCAGCTTGCAGATCAGAGGGTTCGCCCGAGGGATACTCGTCGCCGGTAGAAGATGTCGACTCATCTCTCCCTTTTGGTTAAGGAATAGCCTTTCTTTTCTTTGCTCTATGAAGCACTTGTCTGTAAAACATTTCTAGCTTTTAAGGTACTCTAACTGGACTTCTAAACTGCCAACATTTTCCCTTATGGTTTGACGTAAGACCTACTGTTAGGTCATTTTCCGGGACTCATTTTACATCATTAATACCAGTAATATTGGCAGTTATCTAATCTATGGGAAAGTAATTACCTTGTGTTTCACTACTCCGTTGTTATACCTCTATCTGATATTTGGACTATGGCGATTTAGTCCATGAAACACTCTCATCATACTTACAATTGATTCTCACTATTATCATCATTCCTATCAACTTTCAGTAAAAGATGCCGCTTCGTCCGCGTCTGACCAGGGGCAGACCTGCAAACCAAACTCCGCCACCACCACCTCCTCAGCACTTCGATGCGGTGATGTTTCAAGCCGCTGTGACCGCAGCCATGGCCCAAGTAAACTCGGGTGGTGCAAGTGGAGCTGGAACAGGAACAAACTCTAGCCATGGCGAAATCCAACCGCGTACACAGGAGTGTACCTATAAAGATTTCATCAGCTGCAAACCTACGTACTTCAATGGAACCGGAGGGATCATAGCGTTGTCCCAATGGATTGAAAGAACGGAAGAAATCTTCGAGATGTGCTCATGCCCTGAAGGAAGCAAGATAAAATTCCCTGCTTGCACCTTCACCGAAAGGGCCCTGACGTGGTGGAATGGCCATGTCAAAGCACTCTCCCTGGTAACTGCTAATGTCATGGGCTGGGATACACTGAAGGACTTGTTGACAAGGGAGTACTGCCAGCGGGGCGAGATCCAGAAACTCGAGGAGGAACTGTGGAACCTCAAAATGAAGGGTTCCGACATAGTGGCCTATACAGCCAGGTTCTGCGACCTGGCGACGCTATGCCCTAACCTGGTCCCCACGGAAAGTAAGAAAGTCGAGAGATACATATGGGGTTTAGTGCCCCCGTATCGTGGGAACGTCCTAGCATCGAATCCTTCGACCTTCGATAGTGCCAAGGAGTTGGCCCAAAGGCTCATCGATCACGAGGTTCCTTCTCTTCCATCGACAACCACAACTACTGCGTCAACACCAACCAACGCGACCGACAACAAAAGGAAGCGTTGGGACCGAAAGAAGGGCAAACTAAATCAACCCTCTTCCAAGAAACAATAGACGGTGGCTGTCCATGCTGCCACAACTCCTGCTCCCCCTGTGCCAGCTAAACCATATGCAGGGAGCCTAACCAAGTGCACCAAGTGCAATTTCTATCATAACGTCCCCTGCCAGGAAATGCACTGCACAAATTGCGACCGGAAAGGCCATACCGCCTGATTTTGCAGAGCACCTCCCAAACCCTTCACCCAGGTTCCCGGTGCAGGAGTAAGCCAGGCCTGCTACGGGTGCGGCGAGACAGGACACTTCAAGAGAAACTGTCCGAAAGTTGGGAATGCGGGAGGAGCCGGAAGACTACTTGCTATTGGCCACAATGAAGCCGTGGCAGACCCCACAGTAGTTACGGGTACGTTCCTTCTTGATAACTCGTATGCTTGTATTCTATTCGATAGTGTGGCAGAGAGGAGCTTCGTAAACTGTCACACCCCAAAACCAAGAACGGCGGAAACGTTCTGAGGTGGAGGACGTCATGTACAATATCACAACAGTGTAAAGTAGTAAACAAGCAACAACATCATCCATTGCATTAATAGTACAATTTTAATACATGTGTGTTCTTTCATAGTATACGACATAATAATAAGAAATCAAAATAAAATACGAGTCTTGATCCGCTTAAATCCTTCTCAATACCTGGTCATTGTACCTGTCTACTGGTGACCTGAGAATACAAGTTATTTTGAAAGCGAGTATCAGCTTTAAAGCTGGTGAGAACATAAGTATTTAGTGTCATTGCTTTGTAAAGCTGTAAAGAAAAGATTTGTAATTGCTTTGTGAAAACGTGGTATAACTATGAAAAACCCTAGAAAATCCCATATTTCCTACTAGTATAAAAGTAGCCTTCTACCAAGACCCGACTGTTTTGAGGATTTGCATCTCTATAAAAATGAAGGTTTTTCCCCTAGTATAACTATTATTATCTAGATATAGATATACATAAACGTGTATGTAATAAAATCACAAAATAACTGTAGTAGGGAAAATAATATTTTTCCTCAGCATCGACACTGCTGGCTATAAAGTGAATAAAACATGGACTCCAGTGTTATCGAATGAACAATAAACCTCGAAAAACCTAAATGAATCTAGTGTAGACTCCAGGTGGTATCGAATGAACAATACGCCTCGAAAAGCCTAAAATGAATGAAGTGTAGACTCCAGGTGGTATCGAATGAACAATACGCCTCGAAAAGCCTAAAATGTGACATTTTGTCACCCCTGGGCCTTATCGGCACAGACTGTAGCTAGCAGCCGGGATGTGGGAGTGCCTGTCCCGTATAGATCTATACACATAATGCCCGCTCTCCCTCCAAGAGACTCTGGTTACACGGTGATACCACTATGAAGTGTCGTATCGAGAAATAGTATGTCACATTCTTTTTATAGTATTAAAATATTTGTATAGACTCATGAATGAACTGACTCTTGTGTGATTCCTTGCACTAGAAATAGTAAATAGTATCTCCTAACTATACCCATAATAGTTACTAGTAATATATATATGAACAAGTGGAAGGATGCCTTTGCTACCCAAAGGTACTGAACTGACTGATAGAACTTTTATGTCTATATATGTATACATAATATATAACTAATATTTAGACGACCTTCGGACAAATAACGGGATACCTTAAGTCCACAACCAAACAAGGAACAGGAAGTAAGGCGGGTTAGCAGTCCTAAGTCCTTTAAACATTACTTATATAACTATACATATAGAAGCGTGCAATTGATAATATAAAAGTTTAAAAGAAGTTTTGTAAAAACATTTGAAAAGTTTAATAATGAGAAATGATGACTTGATGTCAATTTATAAAATGATTTAGAAGCAAACAGTTTAAAGTATAAGAAATCCTTTATTTGGAACACAGCTTGAAGTACATGAAAACCTTTGTTTGAAACATAGATATAACCGGGTTTGAAAGGAAAAGTATAGTTTTAGAAATCAAATTTGATAAAGAGTTTGACGTGTAAAAACATTCGAGAAATCATTTTGAAGCAGTATACTTGGTAAAACAGCTAAAAGTGTAGTAATTCCATATCATGATAGTTATTAATCATATGTGATTGATATGATAACTATCATGATTCAACTTATATTCCCCCCCCCCCATAAAAGCATTTAAAAACATTTAAAAGGTTAATTAAGGGGTATGAACTCACCTGCAGTGAGTGGTTTGGATGGAAGTGCCGGGTAGGATGCTAGGTGTCAAGTGAGGACTTGGACACACACACAGATCCTATGTAACATGTAGTGATACATAAATGTATCTAATTAGTTATTTAAATAACTAAGTTATCAAGTAAATACACTCTAGTACATGGAAAACACTTTGTTTCAAGTGCTAGGGGTGCTAAAGGGTTGCATCTAAGGAGAGTATGGCCTCACATTGGAGTTTACTTCTCATTTGGCATCAATACATGAGTTTACGGTTTTTGGTCAATCCCCCCATGAGTTTACGGCCGTAAACTCATGGTAATTGGTACATTTGTGAGTTTTAAGGCCTTATACCCTTGAAGGAAGTGTTCTAGGTTTGTATCAAAGGCTTAGGAAGGGACAAGGGCTCGAAATGGCTCATCTTTGGAGTTTACGGTCCTTGGACCACTGTTGGGAGTTTACGGTCGTAAACCCTTGAGTTTATGGTCGTAAACCCATGAGTTTACGGCCATAAACTCATGGTTACTCCAACCATTTCGTGATTTGGGGTTTCTATCTCATGCATGCAAAGTTCTAGTCCAATATCGAAGCCCTAGAAGGTGTTAGTGGCATAGAAACACCACTTGATGGTGTTTACGGTTCAAGGAGATCCCTTGACCGTAAACCCATGTTTTCTTGAGGGTTTCTTGGTGTTCTTCCATGATTTAACAAGTATACTAAGCAAACAACTAGATAGGAGGAGTATACTTACCTATATGAAGCTTGGAAGAGTGTTTAGAGCCCAAGAACACTAGCGTGTGTTCTTGGTGTTCTTGGTGTTTTGAAGAACACTTAAAGATCTATGAAAAAGACAAGATTTCATGGATGTAATCGTGTATAAACACTAGATAAAGTGTTATATCAACGAATCTAGGGAAGAAACACTTACATTTTGGAAGATCTTGAAGAAAAGTCGGATGATACTTGACAGAGAAAAGGGAGTGTTCTTGAGCTTGAAAGTGGAAAAGTGATAAAAATGACTAAGTGTCATATTTATACTCCTTGGGGTTTACGGCCGTAAACTCCATGTTTGGGCCGTAAACTCCAAACTCTTGGAGTTTTGGAACTTTATTGATGCTCCATTAACCCTTGGCCATCCTCTCTCCAGTTATCTCCTAAAGCACTAAGCTTTAAAATACTCAAACGGACTTTAAACCGGCTAAAATTTAGCAGAAAAGTATTTGACCTTTATTTGAAGTGTTTGACAGTAGAGTTTGTACGAATGGAAATTTCGGGTTGTCACATAAACCAAAAATTTAAACACTTACTTAATCAAGCACCGCAAGCACTAAAAGAAACCTTAGTCGTAGAAATGGCCAACGGAAAGACAGAGAGTTCTAACGAGATTTACATAGGTTGTACCCTCACGCTAGATAATTGATGGGTTTTGAGCATTCTAACACTTCCTAAGTGTACATGCAACCTAATAACCTTGGATCTATGTTTGTCTAATAATCATGCAAAGTTGAATTCCAAGGTTATATTCCTATCTAGCATACATGGGGAACATTTTTAACTTGAATGAAAGATAGAATAACTTACCTCGTTGTTGATTATGATCCTTGAAACCTTGTGAGCCTAGAACCCCAAGTGTGATGCCTCAAATGCTTCACACAACACCAAATGCAAAGGAGTAAACTTTGAGAGAATCTTACACTTGCAAAATCGGCTCTAGCCCTCTTGTTTCTTAGTGTCTATTTTGGTGGAGAATGGGTTTCTTATATAGTGTTGACACATCTAGGGTTACACCATGTAAACCCTAATGTGCCATGACTCTTCATTTCCATGACCCATGGGTTTGTAACTCCCATGGAGCATCCATGGAGCATCCTATGGGTGGAACCCAACTTGATAATCCATGGAGCCTCTTAGCCCACTATATAAGATATGGAAGATTTACATAATCTACCCATATATTTAATTAGTTATCTTTTGATCACTTAATTAATTCTAAATTAATTCTTGATCAAACTAATTAAATAATATTATTAATATATTAGAACTTATAATATATTAATAAACCATAAGTGTTATTTCTCTCATTTTAGTTTATCCAATTGCATGGTGCCATGCAACCCAAATGGACCATGCTGGGTCGGGTCAAGTACATACCAGAAATAGTTATGGACTTAGACACCTTATCCAACAGTCTCCCACTTGGATAAGTCTAATAACTATAACTGCAATACTTCAGGAACCGATCGGTAATCGTAGCTCTTTCAAGGTCTCTCGGAACTGAGAAGATGATGATACGCCATTTAAGATAAGTGATCATATAATCCTCTGTTCTAGATATCAGTCGGACAAATACATGGAACAATGTCTTACTTATTGTCCAGCAGTTTGTTTCCCGATTTCCGATTTGTTTGACAAAGAACTTAATTGAACACATCAACTTAGTTCTGACCGGGCCCGGTACATAGGTCAAAACAAAATCATCGAGGGGCCCAGATATCAGCTTCTAATCCAAGAAGGAACAGATAAACTTCGACTCATATGTTTGTTCTACCACTCATTGAATTATACATAAAAGCACGTTTTATAACATCGAGTTACCAATGCGTTAACATACAATCAATGCATAACCAACTCGTAAGTAACAAATCATATCTCTAGGTTTGAAGACTTATATGATATTACCGTCTCATGATCACTCGAGATAAATTCCATGAAGTGATTCCAGTGAGCGTGGGTTGAGTCCAATGCTCAGAACTTATGAGCACTCATGAGTGTTGTAGCCATGTCCAACAACTTAGACCTCTGCAACCAATCATGACAGTCTTGATTCATACCTACTTCCGACATATGACCGACTGTGGAGGTTCGAATAATATGATATACCAAACATAATTATTCTGGAAGTCAAAACATGCAAAAGAAATATAGTAAACGATCGACAAGAGATAGCAACACTTTACTCATAAATAAAACACCTTTTATTCATCATCTAAATAAAACACCTTTCAAGGTTATCTAACTACTAAATCTAATATCATCCTTCAGCCCTATGCTCCGAGCATGCTGGAGATGCTTAACCCGAGTCAGTCCCTTCGTGAGGGGATCTGCTGGATTCTCATCCGATGATACCCTCTTTGCCACGAGGAGTCCTTCTTCTATTCGATGTCTGATGAAATGGTATTTTCTGTCGATGTGTCTGGATCTCCCGTGATCCCTTGGTTCCTTGGCTAAGGCAACTGCACTTTCACTATCACAGAAAATTTCCATTGTCTCTTTAATAGCTGGTACAACTCCAAGGTCTCCAATGAAGTTCTTCAGCCATATCGCCTCCTTTGCTGCCTCGCTAGCTGCTATATACTCTGATTCGCAAGTTGAATCAGCCACTGTCTCTTGCTTGGAACTCTTCCAAGAAATTGCTCCTTCGTTTAAGGTAAAGACCCAGCCTGACTGAGAGCGGAAATTATCCCTATCAGTCTAAAAGCTAGCATCACTATACCCTACAGCTCTCAAGTCTTCACTCCCACCGAGGGTAAGGACCCAGTCCTTAGTCCTCCGTAGATACTTGAGGATATTCTTTACCGCAGTCCAGTGTGCCTTGCCAGGGTTCCCCTGATACCTGCTAACCATGCTCAAAGCAAAGGTATTCGACTCATTTCTGCTATCTCAGCCTCAGTACTAGGGCTTTGTGTCTTACTCAATCTGGCGTTACTCTGGATGGGTACATTACCATCATTTCTGCTAACAGAACCCTAATAGACTTAATCTTGGCCACTGGAGAAAAGGTCTCATCATAATCAACTCTCGGAGTTTGTGAGAAACCCTTTGCAACCAGTCGTGCCTTATAAGTGTGTACATTACCATCCATGTCGGTCTTCTTCTTGAAGATCCATTTACACCCTACAGTCTTACGATCTGGTACATTCTCAACCAAGTTCCAAACTTAATTGTCATACATGGACTGTATCTCGCTGTCCATTGCCTCTTTCCACTTGGCTGACTCAGGGCCTGCCATGGCTTCCGCGTAACTGTTAGGTTCATCCAGACCTATCAGTGTCTCATCACTGATAAGTGTATCACCTTCCGCAGTAATATGGAATCCATAGTAATGCTCAGGTGCATTCTTAACCCTTGTGGAACGCCTTAGAGGTACAGACTTGTCAAATGGGTCAACAGGAGTTTCCTCCTCAAGTTGAGTGCTAGGGTTTGAAGTTCCTTCACCACTTGACTCTTGAATTTCTTCAAGGTCAACTTGCCTCCCACTGTCTCCTTGGCTTATGAACTCTCTCTCTCGAAAGAACGCCCTCCTAGCTACAAAGACCATATTCTCACTAGGTCTGTAGAAGAGGTAACCAAAGGATTTTTGTGGGTAGCCAATGAAAATACACCTCTCACTTCGAGGTTCGAGCTTATCATGAGTCTCGCGTCTCACGAAAGCCTCGCAACCCCAAATCTTAATGTGGTCTAGTTTGGGTACTTTACCAGTCCACATCTCATGAGGAGTTTTGGAAACTTTCTTTGTGGGGACTAGATTAAGGATATGGGCGGCAGTCTCTAAGGCATACCCCCAAAATGAGATTGGTAGCGAAGCTCGACTCATCATGGAACGAACCATATCCAACAAGGTTCGATTACGCCTCTCAGCTACACCATTCAACTGCGGTGTCCTGGGAGGTGTCAATTGTGAGACAATCCCACATTCCCTAAGATAGTCGAGGAACTTTGAACTAAGATACTCACCACCTCGATCGGATCGAAGCATCTTAATGTTCCTGCCCAATTGATTCTCGACTTCCTGTTTAAACTCTTTAAACCTTTCAAAAGTCTCTGACTTATGCTTGATTAAGTAGACATATCCATATCTACTGTAATCATCAGTAAAAGTCAAATAATAACGATTAGCATCCCTTGTGGCATGTTTGAAGGGCCCACATACATCCGTGTGTATAAGATCCAACAAACCTTCACCCCTCTCACAAGAACCTGTGAAGGGTGACTTTGTCATTTTTCCAAGTAAGCATGATTCGCAACTATCATCTGACTTTAGGTCAAATGACTCCAATACTCCATCCTTTTGGAGTTGGCCTATGCGTTTCTTGCTTATATGTCCAAGACGACAATGCCATAATGATGCTTTATCCATGTTATTATCATTAACAAAATCAATACACAATACATTATTTCCTAAGTTATCAACCACAGATACAGTTTCATACACACCATCACAAGGTAATGCTTTAAAATAAAGAACATTATTAAAGAGAGCATTAATCGAACCAACTTCATTATCAAATGAAAAGGTGAAACCTTGTTTATACAATGCATGAAAGGAAATAATATTTATTGCCATTTTTGGCGAATAACAACATTTATTCAAATCTAAACTAAACCCACTACTTAGCGATAAAGTATAAACTCCAATCTTGGTGACAAGTAAAGCTTTCCTATTCCCCATGATTAAGTTTATTCTTCCATGCTCCACATTCTCACTTCTTCTTAGTCCCTGCAAATCAGAACATATATGAATACCACAACCGGTATCAAGGACCCAAGAGTTAGAATGGGGTGAGTTATTAGATAAGATAGTGTAAATACCTGCATGGTTGGGTTTAACTTTCCCATCCTTCAAATCTTGCTGGTATTTTGGGCAGTTCCGCTTCCAATGTGACTTTTCATGGCAATAGAAGCATTCAGCCTCTTTACGGTCAGAACAAGGAGTGACAAAACCTTTCTTGGTTCCACTTGAAGAAGAGCCATCAAGGGTCCTAGCCTTGGTACCCTTCGACGAGCTCTTCCTCTTCTTCCCTCTACCTTTCCCGATTGCCAAAACCGGGGCGGAGTTTGGAGTAGGAGTGTTAACAACCGACTTACCCTTAAGACCTGTTTCTGCGGTCTTGAGGAGGCCCTGAAGTTTGCTGAGTGTGACCTGTTCCTTATTCATGTGATATGTCATGCGAAATTGATCATAGCACGATGGTAAGGAGTGCAAAATGATATCTATTGCAAGCTCCTCAGGGAAGTTCACATTAAGCTTCAGCAACCGATCCACATACCTTTGCATTTTCTGCATGTGGCTCGTGACGGATTCCCCGTCCTTCATCATGGTTGTTATGATAGAGCATATGACTTCATACCTCTCTTTTCGTGCACTTTGATGGTATCTTTCCATCAGATCTTGGTGCATTTCAAAAGGGTAGAAGTCCTCATAGGAATTTTGGAGTTCCGCTGTCATTGTGGCCAACATGATGCATGGCACTTTTTTAGCATCCCTTTCATGTGCCCGGAAGTCAGCGATCTCCTGGGGAGTTACAGTGGTCTCATCAATCTCCTTAAGCTCCTTGTCAAGGACATATTCTTTGTCCTCGTAGCGGGTAATCATCCTGATGTTTCTGATGCATTCATTGAAGTTAGATCCATCAAAAATGACTTTCCCACACAAGTTCATAAGGGTAAAGGAGCCATTAGGATTAGAGCCAGAAGCAGCATTGTTTGAAGACATCTGAAAGAAGAGAACAAGATGAGTTTAGATATTAAGAGAGTCCTTAATAAAACACCTAAATGTAATATTAAGGCTAGGATCCAATCACAATATATTATAACTTAGAAGAGGTATGCCGTAATCCAAGCTATAACATATTTGAAAGGTAGGTGAATGACGATTCACCAATTTCCACCATGAAAAACGAAATATAGATATTAGGTTTTTAATTGGTTCTTAGAAATTCCTAGATTCTTTTGAGATTCAATGAATTTTATTTCAAAGGTATGTTTCAATCTCGAGTGTGCCCTCCAAGTTTTGTGACTGGGATACCGAGGATCACAAACCAGGTGTGAAGTAACCATGCAAATCACTTGGTACCCTCAAGGTTTATCACTCAATCGATGTGCCGGTAAACCACACACGCTCCACCGATGCTATGGTAAACCTTAAGTCACCCTTTACCTACCTTGTTAAGTCCAAGTTAGTGTGCCGGTTAACCACACACGCTCCACCAACGACTTAAACAAAGTGTAAAGTGTAATTTCATGGATTAGCACCTTATTCACATTTTTCCTAAAGTAACTAAAATTGGGAATTTAATAAAAGCATTTAGTTACTTTATAATATTCATCATACTTTTAATGAGAATTTATAAGTCCTTGTCCTACCCGTTCGGCTAACGACCCTCCACCGATCAAGGAAGCGGTGGGTGAGAGTGGACACCCATTAAGTTGCCATTTTATAGGCAACAACCTTATACCCCCCTTATAGACCAGCTTCGTGAATGAGGCGTACTAGCGGTAAGACGACTTGATCTTATACATATATATATTAGTAACTTATAATATTATAAAGTATAAGGGTTGAATTTTAACTTTTAAAATTCTAAGGGTTGGAACTAAAGTTTTAATCAAGACTTTACTTGTTCCAAAACTTGAGGGCAAGTTTTGTAAACTTCAAAAACTTTTCATTTCTTATAACTTATGAATTAATTGAGTAATAAAAATGAAGACTCTTCATTTTTATAACTCTTGTGTTCTTTTAATGGCTTTAATAAAAGTGAGACTTTTGGTTTTCCATAACTTGAGAACAAGTTATGGACTCCATTAAAACACATTATGATCATGAATTAAACTACCATGAAGGTTACAAACAATTCCTATGATCATCTAATCTTCATAAGTTCAAGAACATGAATATGAACACTTTCAAGAATCAAAAATTACACTTAAAAAAACTTGTAATTTTAATAATTGCCATTGTAAATGGATTAGCATAAACATTACACCATCTAAAACAAGCTTTAAAATATCAAAACAGTTTAGGGTAATGTTTCTAGTCCATTTCCAGCAACAAATGTGCAAACTTTCATACGAGTAGAAAACAGAAAAACGTTTTTTTTTTCAAGCTGTTTGCACACAAAAAAAAAAACAACAAACAAACCTAGGCTCTGATACCACTGATGAGTTTTGAGCATTCTAACACTTCCTAAGTGTACATGCAACCCTAATGACCTTGGATCTATGTTTGTCTAATAATCATGCGAAGTTGAATTCCAAGGTTATATTCCTATCTAGCATACATGGGGAACATTTTTAACTTGAATGAAAGATAGAATAACTTACCTTGTTGTTGATTATGATCCTTGAAACCTTGTGAGTCTAGCACCCCAAGTGTGATGCCTCAAATGCTTCACACAACACCAAATGCAAAGGAGTAAACTTTGAGAGAATCTTACACTTGCAAAATCGGCTCTAGCCCTCTTGTTTCTTAGTGTCTATTTTGGTGGAGAATGGGTTTCTTATATAGTGTTGACACATCTAGGGTTACACCATGTAAACCCTAATGTGTCATGACTCTTCATTTCCATGACCCATGGGTTTGTAACTCTCATGAAGCATCCATGGAGCATCCTATGGGTGGAACCCAACTTGATAATCCATGGAGCCTCTTAGCCTACTATATAAGATATGGAAGATTTACATAATCTACCCATATATTTAATTAATTATCTTTTGATCACTTAATTAATTCTAAATTAATTCTTGATCAAACTAATTAAAGAATATTATTAATATATTAGAACTTATAATATATTAATAAACCATAAGTATTATTTCTCTTATTTTAGTTTATCCAATTGCATGGTGCCATGCAACCCAAATGGACGATGTCGGGTCGGGTCAAGTACATACCAGAAATAGTTATCGACTTAGACACCTTATCCAACAATAATCATTCATTTCCAATCGATCTCATACCAGTCTCAATCAAGAGTTTCGATGTCATTGTGGGCATGGACCGGTTGAGTCTACATCGTACCGATATCCTGTGTTACGAAAAGGCAATCCACCTAAACCTACCGAATAATGAAACCTTGTTGATCTACGGAGATAAACCCAGTACGAGCCTTCGTATCATCTCAAGTATTCAAGCCCAGAAGTACTTGCGTAAGGAATATCGCGCATTCCTTGCACACGTAGTCGATGCAAGCCAGAAAACCAAAGACCTGAAAGACCTCCCCGTAGTGCACAGATTTCCAGACATCTTTCTGGAGGAACTCCCAGGATTACCCCCGCAACGTCAAGTCGAGTTCCGAATCGACTTAGTCCTAGGAGGTACCCCCGTAGCCAAAGCACCCTATCGTCTAGCACCAGCCGAGATGCAGGAGCTATCCGGTCAACTTAACGAACTGCTCAACAAGGGCTTTATAAGGCCAAGCTTCTCACCCTAGGGAGCTCCGGTCTTGTTCGTCAAGAAGAAAGACGGATCATTCCGTATGTGCATCGCCTATAGGGAACTCAACAAGCTTACCGTCAAGAATCGTTACCCTCTACCTCGCATAGATGATTTATTCGACCAACTACAAGGGGCGAGCTACTTCTCCAAGATCGACCTGAGAACCGGGTATCACCAGTTACGAATGCTCGAGGAGGATGTTCCGAAGACAGCCTTTAGAACTCGTTACGGACACTACGAGTTCGTGGTGTTGCCATTCTGGTTAACCAATGCCCGGACAGTATTCATGGACTTGATGAATAGGGTATGCCATCCTTACTTGGATCAGTTTGTCATCGTCTTCATCGATGACATACTTATCTACTCTCGGAGTGAGGAGGAGCATAGTGATCATCTGCGGCAAGTCCTAGGAACCCTGCGATCGGAGAAACTCTATGCGAAGTTCTTTAAGTGCGAATTTTAGATCCGAAGAGTCGAATTCTTAGGACACGTGGTTAGCGAAGAAGGAATCCACGTGGACCCGTCCAAAATTAAGGCTATTGAGAACTGGTCAGCACCAAAGACGCCTACAGAAATTCATCAATTTCTAGGCCTCGCTGGCTACTATCGCAGATTCATACGAAACTTCTCTCGAATTGCGAAACCCCTTACAACATTAACCCAGAAAGGCGTGGCCTTTGACTGGGAAGAGAAGCAGGAGAAAGCGTTCCAAATGCTAAAACGAGCCTTGTGCACCGCGCCGATACTGGCCCTCTCCGAAGGAACAGAAGACTTCGTGGTCTATTGCGATGTGTCAAATCAAGAGCTCGCCTGTGTTCTGATGCAACGAGGAAAGGTTATCGCATATGCCTCAAGACAGCTGAAGACACACGAGGTTAACTACACCACTTACGACCTCGAATTAGGAGCAGTTATATTTGCCCTAAAGGTCTGGAGACACAACCTGTATGGTACAAAGAGCACTATCTTCACAGACCACAAAAGCCTACAACATATATTCAACCAGAAGGAGCTCATTATGAGACAACGACGGTGGGTCGAGCTACTCAATGAATACGAATGCGAAATTCGTTATCATCCCGGTAAAGCCAACGTGGTAGCGGACGCCCTAAGTCGGAAAGAATATTCTGGCCGAAGAGTCAAGTCATTGACCCTGACTATCCATTCGCATCTATCCGCACAAATTAAAGAGGCCCAGCTCGAAGCCTTAAAACCTGAAAATGTGGCGGGAGAATCCCTATGCGGAATGGATAAGAACTTGGAAGCCAAGGGTGACGGAGCATTATATCTCATGGACCAGATCTGGACACCGAGACACGGTGGTTTCAGAGACCTAGTCATGAAGGAAGCGCACAACACTCGATATTCCGTCCACCCAGGTTCAGATAAGATGTATTTGGATCTTAAGAAGTCATACTGGTGGCCTACCATGAAGGCGGAGATCGCTACCTTTGTAAGTAAATGCCTTACTTGCGCCAAGGTCAAGGTCGAATACCAGAAACCATCAGGTCTACTCCAGCAACCGGAGATACCTGAATTGAAGTGGGAGCGGATCACTATGGACTTCATAACCAAGTTACCCAAGACAACGGGTGGACTTGATACCATTTGGGTCATGGTCGACAGATTGACCAAGTCTGCACACTTCCTGCCCATCAAGGAAACTGACAAGATGGAAAAGCTCACGAGAACATACATTCGGGAGATAGTACGACTGCATGGTGTTCCTATATCCATCATCTCCGACAGAGATAGTAGGTTCACTTTTAGATTCTGGCAGTCACTACAAAGCTCCTTAGGAACGAGGCTGGACATGAGTACAGCCTACCACCCACAGACCGACGGACCAAGTGAGAGAACTATCCAAACCTTAGAAGACATGTTGCGAGCCTATGTGATCGACTTCGGGGAGGCATGGGATACTCATTTACCCCTTGTTGAATTTTCCTACAACAACAGTTATCACACGAGAATAAAGGCTGCTCAATTCGAGGCCCTCTACGGCCGGAAGTGCAGATCCCCTCTGTGCTGGTCTGAGGTGGGTGACACTCAGTTAGCTAGAGGACGAGTTCCTGACAGCACTCTCACGGGTCCGGAGATCATTCGGGAAACAACAGAGAAAATCGTTTAGATTCGTGAACGATTGAAAGCCTCTAGAGACCGACAGAAAAACTACGCAGACAAACGAAGGAAACCTTTGGAGTTCCAGGTGGGAGACCAAGTCCTTTTGAAAGTCTCACCCTGGAAGGGCTTGATACGCTTCGGAAAGCATGGAAAGCTAAATCCAAGATACATAGGGCCTTTCAAGATTCTCGCTAGAATCGGCCCTGTAGCTTACAAACTTAACTTACCGCGTGAACTCAGTAACGTACATTCTACCTTCCACGTCTCGAACTTGAAAAAGTGCCTATCCGACGAGACTCTTGTAATCCCACTCGACGAGATCGAGATCAACGTGAGCCTCAACTTCGTGGAAGAACCTGTAGAGATCATGGACCGAGAGGTCAAGCGAACGAAACAAAGTCGTATCCCAATCGTGAAGGTTCGCTGGAATGCCAAGTGAGGACCGGAATTCACTTGGGAGCGCGAGGATCAGTTTAAGCTGAAATATCCTCACCTTTTTACTTAGTTATTTGTAATAACTTAGTTTCTTGAACTTTAATTTCGGGACGAAATTCCCTCTAAGAGGGGGATGATGTGACAACCTGAAATTTTCATTTGTATAAACTCTACAGTCAAACACTACAAATAATGGTCAAATTCATTTTAGTACATTTTTGGCCGGTTTAAAGCCTGTTTGGGTGTTTTTAAAATAAATTCATGAAACGAACAAATAAAAGGAAGTATCTCGCGGGAGGAATGTGTAACAAATAAGCACATAACACCTTAATTGGGTGTTTACGGCCAAACATGAGGAGTTTGGGCCGTAAACTCCCTTTTGACCATGAACTCATGCTTAAGGCATGAGTTTACTCTTCATTCCCTCACTTCCCACTTCCAAGCTCAAGAACACCCAACTTTTCTCTCAAGTATCCTAACACATTTCTTCCAATCTTCCAAAAATGTAAGTGTTCTTCCCTTGGTTTGTTGATATAACACCTTATCTAGTGTTTATACACGATTTGATCCATGAAATCTCCTCTTTTCTTAGATCTTCAAGTGTTCTTCAAGAACACCAAGAACACCAAGAACACACACTAGTGTCTTTGGACCTTAAACACCCTTACAAGCTTCCTATAAGTAAGTACACTCCTCTTAACTAGTTACTCGCTTAGTATACTTGTTAAACCATTGAAGAACATCAAAAACCCTCAAGAACACATGGGTTTACGGTCAAGGGATCTCGTTGAACCGTAAACACCATCAAGTGGTGCATAAGTTCCACCAACACCTTCTAGGGCTTGGATATTGGACTAGAACCTTGCATGCATGAGCTAAAGACCCCAAATCACGAAATGGTAGGAGTGACCATGAGTTTACGGCCGTAAACTCATGGGTTTACGACCGTAAACTCCATGGGAGTGGTCTAAGAAGCATAAACTCCAACAAAGAGCCATTTTAATCCCTAGTCCCTTCCTAAGCCTTGAATACAAGTTTAGAACACTTCCTTGAGGGGTATAAGACCTTAAATCACACAATGGTACAAATTACCATGAGTTTACGGCGGTAAACTCATGGGGGAAATGACCAAAAACTGTAAACACATGTGTGGTTGCCATATGGGAAGTAAACTCCAATGTGAGGCCATACTCTCTTTAGATACAACCCCTTGATACCCCTAGTACTTGAATCAAAGTGTTATCCCTGTTTTAGGGTGTCCTTACTTGGTAAATTAGTTGTTAAATGACTAATTGGATACATATATGTATCATTACATGTTAAATAGGATCCGTGTGCGTATTCAAGTCCTCACTTGACACCTTGCATCCTATCCGGCACTTCCATTCAAACCACTTACTACAGGTGAGTTCATACCCCTTAATCAACCTTTGAAATGATTTTAAATGCTTTATAGGGGGATACAAGTTGAAACATTCTAGTCATTGTTTTAATCACATGTGATTAATGACTAGAACAAACAGAAAGATTTACTACTACTTTCAAGTTACTATCAAACTTACGGATTTCAAGCACTTCAAAACCTTTTACTAAACTATTTTAAATGCTAAAACTGTTTCAAACTCTTTTAACCTTACATTACTGTCAAATTCATATCTATACAATTATATTTATATAAGTAAGGCTTGAAGGACTTAGGACTGATAGCCCACCTTATTTCATGTTCCTTGTTTGGTTGTGGACTTAGGGTATCCTGTTATTTGTCCGAATGTCGTTGAAGTCTTAGTTATATATTGTATATAGATGTGTGTATATAAAAGCTTTTACTACAGATCAGTACCTTCGCGTAACAAAGTCATACAAACAATACTTCTAGTTAACTATAATAGGTATAGTTAAGGGATTACTACTCACTACTACTACAACAATACATTGTAGAGTCAGTACAGATATGAGTCAATACACACTATACATTATACAAGGGAACACACTATACACTATACAAGGGAACACACTATACACTATACAAGGGAACACACTATACACTATACAAAGGAACATACTATACACTGTACAAGAGAATATACTATATACTAGTACAAAGAAAACATCACTACACTATGACATACTACACATATATTTGAATATTATAAATAAAATGTGACATACTACTTCTCGATATGACACTTCATTGTGGTATCACCTTGTAACCAGAGTCTCCTGGAGGGAGAGCAGGCATTGTGTGTATAGATCTATACGGGACAGACACTCCCACATCCCGACTGCTAGCTACAGTCCGAGCCATTAAGGCCCAGGGGTGGGAAAATGTCACCTCACTACATATGACCTGGAGGGTCATCAGTTATTCAGCCGTCGATCAGCATGGTTACATACAAGTTCACATTTAAACCTTTAATTAACCAATTAAGAATTAAAGGCCAAAACAGACTCTCCGAGGCGTATTGTTCATTAAATACCACCTAGAGTCTGTATTTCATTTCTCTAGACTTTTCGAGGCGTATCGTTCATTTGATACCACCTGGAGTCTACATTTCTATTACTTTCGACTCCCCGAGGTGCACTGTACATTTAGTACTACCTGGAGTCTGTGTTACATTACTTTATAACCAGCAGTGTCATTGCTGAGGTAAAACATTATTTTCCTATTACATTTACTTGTGACCTTGTCAGATACACAGTTAAAGCAAACTATATTTTCACACTAATAGTTTCACTGAGGAAAAACTCTTACACTGCTAGAGAACAAAACATACAAACAGCCGGGTCTTAGTAGAAGACTACATTCAGTAGAAAATATGGGATTTTCTAGAGAGTCTACTATTTACAAACACTACAAACACTTACGAACATTTACGCTACGTTGTTACAAACATTTTCATACAAGTAAAGACACTAAATACTTATGAACTCACCAGCGTTATGCTGATAAACTCTTTTCAAAATAACTTGTATTCTCAGGTCATCAGTAGACAGGTACAGATGAAGCTTTTGATAAGATGGAGCACATACAAGACTCATCTTTATTTTGATTATACGTTTTTGGTGTCTTACATACTATACAGAACACGTTTGTATTGAAATTATACTATTAATGCAATGGATGTTGTTGCTTGTTTACTATTATGCTTTGTTATGATACTGTACATGACGTCCGCCACCCCAGAACGTTTCCGCCGTTCCGGTTTTGGGGTGTGACAAAAACTCAAAACTCTCGCATACGAGCTCCATTTCTGACGTGCTATATATCCGAGCATAGGTGGAGATATACTCTACTGTTGGATTAATGTCTAAGTCCATAACTATATTTGGTATGTACTTGACCCGACCCGGCATGGTCCATTTGGGTTGCACTTCACCGGCACAATTTATATGGATAGTCTTTTGAGAATAGTATATTTATGATTTATATTAATATATTATAAGTTCTAATATATTAATATGGAATCATATTATTTAATTAGTATTGATCAAGAATTAATTTAGAGTTAATTAAGTGATCAAAAAGAACTAATTAAATATGGACTCTTATATATATGGAATGGGCCAAGTTCATTTAGGTTGGGCTAAGCTTTCATGGATGGTCCATGGAGCTTTTAACCCATGGATCCTATGTAGATGAAAGGTCATGGGTATTAGGGTTTACATGGATGTAACCCTAATCCTCCATAATATATAAAGGGGTCCTTGGATCACAAAATTGGAACAAGTGTGTGAAAATAAGAGTGGGTCGATTTTAGTGTGCATACATATTCTCTCAAGTTCTTCCAAGGTGTTTTGGTGATTTGTGATTCCATTTGAGGCTTCCACACTATTGGGGCTAAGCTCTTAAAGCTTGAAGACATCAAGCTACATCAAAAGGTATGTCATCTAACTAGAGCTTTGTAGTATAGGTGCTTCATAATATGCTAGTTAGGATGAAACCTTGGAATATTTAATATTTGTATGTATAATAGAGAAAACATAGATCCAAGGTTTATAGGGTTGCATGTACACCATAGGAGTGTTATAATGCTCAAAACCCAACATCTACAACTTTCGTTTAGACTTTATTGGCTTATTTTGATTGTATTTTTAAAATTATATTTTTGACAGGCCGACACAGGAAAAGTCCGTTAAAAATTCATAACTTTGTCATCTGACGTCCGTTTTCGTCTGTCTTTTTATCGCTAGGCTCCTATTGACGAGATCTTCGATTCTTGTTTAGGTTGTGTCGGCTAAAAAACGGTGTCGGCTAAAAAACGCTTGATCAAAAATTCGAACTCCGGGTTGCACACTACTATGCCAAATCTTAGAAAATTCATAACTTAGTCATACGAAGTCGGATTTGGACGTGTTTTTTTATGAACAATCTCGGTTCAACGTATACTACAACTTTCATTTAGATCACTAAGGATAAAAAACACTTTTATCATAAACTCACTTTTTACGTCACACAACATCGTGCCAGTTTTGTCACGAACCTTCGACCGGTCATAACTTCTTCTTTACAACTCGGATTTTGGTGTTCTTTATATCTCCAGAATCCTTGTCACAACCACTACAACTTTCTTCATGCATATTGGGTGTATCTATATTTTTATTTTTGGTGCTTATTTTCATTATTATCTTATAAAAAAGTATAAAGCACATAAAATCACATAATCCACATAATATTCAAGTAATTCCTCTTTATTACATCAAAATAGGTTACAATGGTTGACCTTGACTATTACATCATCGTACTAATGCTTAGCCTCGAAACACGGGCGTTACAATTCTCTCCTCCTTAGGATGATTCCGTCCCGGAATCATGCATCAGCAAACAGATGCGGATAGCGACTCATCATGTCACTCTCTGTTTCCTAGGTAAGGTTTGGCTCATTCGTATGTTTCCAATGCACAAGCACTAAGTCTTCCATCTTGCGTCGTAACTTCTTTGTCTTACGGTCAACAATTGCTTCAGGATCTTTGATTAGCCTCTTTTTCTCATCCATTCCTAACTCTGAAATTGGAATTATGTCGGGAACTTCTCCCGTGAACTTCTTTGGATAACACACATGGAAAGTGTTATGAATACCATCTAGTTCTTTTGGTAATTCGAGCTTGTAAGCTTGGTTCCCAATCCTATGTAGAACTTTGAACGGTCCAATAAACCTTGGACTCAACTTTCCTCTCTTCCCAAATATTATAAGTCCCTTTTGTGGTGAGACTTTAAGCAAAACCAAATCTCCTACTTCGAATGTCATCGGTCGTCTCTTCTTGTCAGCATAGCTCTTTTGACGACCCTGAGCTGCTAACATCATTTCCCTATTCACATTTAGCTTTTCAACAGTCTGATGGACTATCTTAAGGCCCATACACTGCTTTTCTCCAGCTTCAAGCCAACATGACGGCGTACGACACTTCTTCATGTTCTAATGTGATATAATCACATTCTAGCATGCAACACTTCTAGCTATAAGCTTCTTACTTTAACAGCGACCGCGATACTTCTATTGATGTCTTCAATTATCTTTCACTTCAATCGTTTGGTTTAAGTCAGATGCTACACCGATCTTGCTTCCCTGCACTACGTAACATACTCATCTTAGTCGGACTCGATATGATATGGCCTCTAGGGTCGGAATAACAATCAGCTTCTTAGTCATTACCGAAATGATGGCAACGACAGATATGAACAAAACGGAGTCAATTACTAGCTTCTTGGTAACCTAGTGACCTTCCCTGATCCAAGTGTGAGTCCTGTGCTTCCGGTAGTATAGGCCTCTACTACCATTCACTCCTACTCATACTCGTCCCGAGCATTATCTCGCAGTTTTTCCAGGTCACCATTCAAGAATTTCACATAATCATTTAACACATCAGATAACAAAACTAGGGTTTATATTATTTCTTGGAACAATTACATAGGCGTTCAAGTTCACCCTATACTATGCCTCTAATAGGCTACACCACGTGGTACTATCTTCATGGAGGTGCATTCGCTCTTGCTGCTTCATTTTACTTCGGTCAATCCCTAGACAAATGCCCTTTTTCCCCACATTTGAAGAAAGTAACCTCCCTTCCGGAGTGTTTATTTTTACACTTCTCGCAACAGTTTTCTTTACCTCCTCCTTTTCCATAATTTGAGAACATGTTGCTCTTGTTGGAACTTGAAGACCCCTCAATTTTCCTCTTCTTTCAACCGTCAATGTTGTTGGCGGTCCTATCGTTGCTCATTTCTTCGACAGACTTAGCAACCCAGATGGTTGCCTCAAGAGTAGTTGTCTAGCGTACTGGCACAGTAAGTTCGTCCCTACTTTGTTAAAGTAAACGCCTTGTCTCTTCCATTTGTTGTTCTAACATCATATGAACCATTGTTTGTACTCCTGCCATCGTGATTGGCTTAGGTGCAGCTGCTACTTCTGGTGCACACTCAATCACTTGTGGCTCAGGCTGCAAGTTACCATTTACGAATCCTCTTCAAATGCTCACCATGTCAACCTATACACCAAAATTAGACGTTCGGTGTGTAGTGAAGAGAATTTAGATATAAAAGATTTATTTACGATAGACGTATAAATCTCCTTATCACTCCGAAAAGTTATATGCCAGTTCTAATACCATAATTAGATGTTTACAAATCTAAACACGTAAAGTTTACAGATCCGGTCGGCAATAGACCATAGATCCAATCAAACGATAACATCATAAATCATCGCAATTCATTTAGCACATAAACAATTTAGGCATCTTTCCTAAATGAGCTAGCCCACGTATCTTTTCAGGTGTACTACCTACAATATAATAGACACACTCCACACGATGATCGCTTAGCATTCTAAGTTTAAGTCAAGAAATTTTCCTAAAATACGTAGTTCACTTAAACTAATGCTCTGATACCAACTGTGACATCCCCATTTTCACGGACAGAAAAGACCGATTTGTTTATGCTTTATTTTCAAATCAGAGTAACCTTTTAAAGAAAAGTGTTATGGAATTTGCTCCCAGAAAACATGATAAATATGCTGTCAAATCATTTCCGAAGAAATGTATTTTATTCGTTTTAAAACTTTGGGATGTCATCGTCAATACAGAAACATAAACATAAACAGACCTTACATTAATTTACACTAGTGATCTACATCTCATTAATCTTTCGGTGTAATATAGCTTCATATCGACACATGTGATACAAATAAACTATGTGGGTCAGGTTGGGAAACCTGGTGAGTACATAGGGTTTTCAACCCACAATAATATAGTTATTACGTTTCATCATCAAACAATTAACCCATTTACCCATCCCCATTATCTTCTTTATTTTTAAGTATCTTCTCTATGAATCGTTTATTCCTTATTATTTGTTTCTAAGGATTATCCTAAGGAATAGGCACGAAGTCCATTTTTCCAAGGTTTATATAACAGGCACTAAGTCCATAGTAGCCAGGGTTCATCCAATAGGCGTTAAGTCCATCGCTGCCAGGCTCTATCTCATTTGTTGACAATATTATTTTTGGGAGTCCACCCACAATACATGTAAGTGGGTTTTTAGAGTACACTGGGTGAACATATCGTTCACAACACCTATAGGTTGCGAGCCTGCTAGTGTTGCACCGAATAGTCTAGAATAGTCTGTGGTTGTCATCCATACGCTGCTAGATGACGGGGCCAACGCTTGGGTAAAGGTTTCTGCATTTTTCACCTCTCACCCTCCCTCATCTCATGATCTATATCACCTTTAATCTCTTTCTCCAACTCATCTTTCATCACACACCAACTATTTCATCTACCCATGTTTTACCCAACATATTTGTAGATATAAAATACATATATAGTTAAGATCTGAAGAAAAATGTTTAGATCAGAAAAAATACATACACAGTTCAGATCTGAAGAAAAAAGTTTAGATCTGAAAAGAAAATACATATACAGTTCAGATCTGAAGAAAAGTTTACATCTGAAAAAAAAAATACATATACAGTTCAGATCAGAAGAAAAAAAAAGTTTAGATCTTCCATCCAGCATGGATCTCAAGATAAACAGATAATATGCACACATAACATGTAATTTATATAAAATACTTCATATCTATGTGTAAGACTAAAGTAACTATGAACTCACCTGTTAAGGTGATGATTTTGAACTCAGACATTGTCTCTCTCCTCAAAAAAAAAATTTACTTCGACGAAATAGCGGGTCTTGCTAAAAACCGGGCTCTGCGTGGGCAGAGCTTCTAAGCTGAAAAACTCTTTTTCTTGGAGTCTTCGGGCATTCCGGGGCTTTCTTCTAGAGCTAGGGAAGTTTCCTAGGCTTGGGGTGTTTGGGAGGTTTTGAAAGAGAGTAGAGAGAGAAAGAATGGAGTTTAAGTGAGAGAAAATTGGCTGGCCTCGCATCTTATTTATACAGGGGATGGCCTCGGTCGACGCAGCACGTTCCCGAGCACAGCGCGTACATGCAAACGCAACGCAATCCGTTTGGGGCGACGTGGAGCTTCAAGTATCCGAACACAAGGCGTTCCCTTTCTATACGCTGGGAGTTCCTTGGAAAATTTCGTAAATCACCATCCCGACTTTAAAAAGTTCATAACTCTCGCATACGAGCTCCGTTTTCGACATTCTTTATATCTACGTGTAGGTACAGACGTACTCTATAACGTTCGTTAGGACTTCGTCGGTTGGTTTTGACTCTATTTTTAAAGTTTTATTTTTAACAAGTCGGGGTAGAAAAAGTCTGTTAAAAATTCATAACTTCTTTATCCGACGTCCGTTTTCATCTGTCCTTTTACCGTTGAGTGAAGAGATATTTGATTCTCGTTTAGGTTGTGTCGGCTAAAAATCACTCGATCTAAAATTCGAACTCTGGGCTGCACACTACTATGCCAAATCCTAGAAAATTCATAACTTCCTCATATGAAGTCAGATTAGGACATTCTTTTTATGCACTCTCTCAGTTTAATGTATACTACGACTTTCGTTTAGATTGCTAGGGTTAAAAAACACTTTTATAGTAAACTCACTTTTTACGTCACACAACGTTGTGCTGGTTTTGTCGCGAACCTTCGACCGGTCATAACTTCTTCGTTACAACTCAGATTTTGGCGTTCTTTATATCCCCGGAATCCTTGTCACGACCACTACAACTTTCTTCATTGATATCGGCTGTATCTATATTTTTATTTTTGGCGCTTATTTTCATTCTTATCTTATAAATAAGTATAAAGAACATAAAATCACATAGTCCACATAATATTCAAGTAATTCCTCTTTATTACTTCAAAATAGGTTACAATTGTTGACCTTGACTATTACATCATCGTACTAATGCTTAGCCTCGAAACATGGGGGTTGCAATTATCGACATCTCCCTCATTTTGAGAAGAAAGTATAAGAAATGAGGAATTGAATCACATAATCCGCCACCCGTGGCAATTTCCTATCTCCCACCTCACTATGGAGCCTTAGCCTTAGTATGGTCACCGGTTGGTTTCCATGAAGGAGACGGACAAAGTATCCGAGTCAAACCTACAATATAACACATCATGTTTCCTTGATAAGAAATATATGTCGTTAAGAGTGAGATTTGTTAAACAAAAACAAAACTTTTGAAAACACCTGAGATCTAGCCTCTTTAACGGTCGGAGGTTGTGAATGAGTCAACTATGGAAAGAGATCCGGCTTAGATGAGTCACTAGTGGCGGTGTCCAGTTGATAATAGGAGAAGAAAGTTTCGCCGGAGAGGGAAGCCACCGGAGATGAAGGTGTCGCCGGAATAATTAGGAATAATCAGGTACATATTTTTGGTAAATTTTATTGTTATTTTCTACTCTACAACATCCTCCTGCTACTGGAACACAAATTTGAGTCTCCAGCTTAGTCAGAGATGAAATATTTGTCGGAAGAGGAAGAATCAAACGCAGGAAGATAAATTGGGCATTGGAATTCATGTGTCTGTTGTTGCATTGCCTATGAATTGAGATGAATAGGTAAGACTTTTTTTTTACTTTTCAAAATTTTTATCTAGCGATCTCGTGAGAACAAGATCGATGCGCTGGGACAAGGTTTGAAAACTCAAACCATGAGTGAATGCTTAAGATCAATGTCTGCTTGCTAATTGTCATACCCCCGGACCAGAACCGCGGAAACGTCCGGAGGTGGGTGACGTCATTGTGCAGTATCATAACAATTGTATATAAATGAAACATAGAAAACCCAAACATCATACATCAATATAACAAGCTTACATTGTTTTACATCATGTTCATGTTCTCAAATTTTACACAAAAGAGACATCAGTAAGCAAATCCAAAATATAGCAAGATAATCTTGAGTCCACGATCCACAACCTCCTTATTGGTTTCCTGAGAATACAAGTCGTTTGAAAAGCGTCAACATAAAATATGTTGGTGAGTTCATAAGCATTTTCGTATAAAACTTTGATGATAGTTTAGAAATCAAGAAAATCCAATATTTTCTTATCAAAATCGTTGTAAGTCTTGTTTCAAATCGAGTATGGTTGCATGTGTGTCTTAGTCCTTTGTTTTCAAAATCGAATAAAATCGTTTCCTCCAGAAAATCCTATATTTTCTAATGTATAAAATAGTAGCTTTTAAAACAATAACACTTTGTGAAAACTCTCGTTTGGGGTAATTCAAAACACAATTGATTATAAACCCGAAGGTAAAATCTTATAAGTACATTTCTGATATATTCTACTGAGTCGTTATAACCATACTAATATGACGGAGTGCCCGTTATGACGTTCTTTAGGCGTCGGTTTCGTTTAAGACATTTGTCACCCTAGACTGGCCGGTCTAGCTGTAGCGAACAACGAAGGTGCGGGGTGTCAACCCCGTATAGATCTATACACAAATTCCCGCTCTCCTTCCAGGAGACTCTAGTTATAACTCTTACAGGACTTAGAGCGTACAATATTGTGTAAATATGTGTACTGTGAAGATTTGTCTGACTAGAATACTAACCGATCTTTGAGCAATTTGTTAAAATCCAATATTTACTAAATAAATAATAATAGTTGTACTTGTTGACTAGATATTTCGTTTCGTTTCATTTGTTGAAAATATTCCGCTTTAAACATTTATCGAATCGATTCAATCTTAGCGAAGTCGGCTAAAATGGCTCTCCTCTCTATATATTACTAAGTGAGACCCCATTTACCGGGGAAATGTCAAGTTATGATTTGTGTAAAACTATGACTTCTGTGAAGTTATGACAACAACTTTAGGTGATGCAAAATTTTCTGTCATAAAGCCTCCAATTGCATATATTCTAGGTGAACTTACTTATATGAAATTTTATAAATAACCCCTTAACAGTTTGCAAATAGTCATTTATGGAACACAAAGTTCAATTTTCAAAATTCTAGACTTGGTGTCAACATTTCAAGGTCTATTTCAACAACTTTTATCACTAATTATGAAGAGCATGGATACAAGGGTGCATGTTAAACATCCCCAAAAACTTGGGAGGCTCCTTTTATAAATTGTAATATTCATGTAGTGATTAAAATATTATTTATTTCCATGGGTTCTGTGAAAACCTCACGTTCATAGAGAGTTATATAAAAAAATGATAATATTTCAACACACATATTAAACACACGTATACATGCAATCATTCAAGAATTTAGAACAAGAGGTGACTTGTACTCTCCCCCAAAATCAATAAAAACTAAGGAAAAAGATGGGGTATGAAGCTCACCTTGGTTTAGCTTGTTGGGTGATTTGAAGAGGTGTAAGGAGTTTCCAAGTTCCAACACTTGGAAGTGTTCTTTGAACTTTAGAAAATCCTAAGAATAATTCTATGTGTAAATATATGGAAGTCTTAGGAATAATATGAAGAATCACTAGTAAAAGAGGATGAATACTTACAAAAGTTCTGGAAATTTTCCTTGAAGGAATGAAGCTTGAGTCTTGAAGGAGTTTGAGAGAATTCTTAGGAGTTTACTGGATGAGGAAGTGAGAAGTGGAATAAGGGAGGAAAAGAGATTCACGTATCTGAAGGGGAGGATAAGGGAGTGACTTGACACTTGCATGGAAGACTGGTGGGTATAGCTCATTTTCTTATGGATAATGTGTGTTTATATGGGATTTGCATGGGAAATGAGGAATCAACATCCCATCATAAAGTCAAACCCCTTCCTCTTCTAAAAATCTCTTTAAAATCTTGGGTATTATTTTATATAAATATATTATAATAATTGATTTTGGCATAAAATAGTGATTTAAGGGGTCTAAGATAGGAAAAATATGAGTTTGGTGTGATTTCCTGCGTCAAAATGCCTTAAAATGGTAAAAAGGTCCGAAAATGGCAAAAATCTGGAGTGGGGGCGAGTTTCTGCGAGGGTCCGAAGGCTGAGGAAGGATTCCGGAGCCATTAAGCAAATTCCGGAGCATCTTCTTGGATTTCCGAAGCAAACAGAGGAGTTCTGGAGCTAAATGTCGCAATTCCGGAGTCACATGCAAAGTTCCGAAGTCAGGAGGCAGAGTCGGTAGTCCGAAACGACCATGTGCGAAGCGACTCAAAATTCCGGAGCTGTCTAGACGTTTCCGAAGCAACCCTAAGCGAGATCTTCCGGAGTCATGCGAGAAGGTCCGAAGCACAAGGGTTCCGAAAATGCACTCCTCTTGGTTCCTTAGAAGGTGTCCGGACCAAGAGGGTTCCGGACCAAGAGGCCCCTTTTGGGTTTTCTCCTCCGGTTTTGGGCTATTTTCGACTCAGGATGGTACATAGAGAGATTTGGGAGAGATTTCACATACTTGGAGAGATTTGGGAGAGATTTCACATACTTGGAGAGATTTGGGAGATTTTTGATATTGTTGGAGAGATTTGGGAGAGACTTCATATTTTTTGAAGAGATTTGATATTCTTGGAGAGATTTGGGAGAGATTCCACATACTTGGAGAGATTTGGGAGAGATTTCACATACTTGGAGAGATTTTTGGAGAGATTTCACATACTTGGAGAGATTTGGGAGAGACTTCATATTCTTGGAGAGATTTGGGGAGAGACTTTACCGAGGACCTTTATTAATGTTCTTCTTCGTAGTTCAAAGGTCGTGGACTTAGTTACATCCCATTTCTAGTGTTATATACCCCCCGAAGGGCACTTACTAATGTTTTATGGAGCTGTTACTTCCCTCAATTAGATTAGGGTTTTAAATTCTGAGCATTTGAAACCTCCAAGTGTTACTTTGCATTAATATTTAGGTTATTTCCATAAAAGACCCTATTTTCTGACTTTTTTTCTTTTTAAACCTAATTTTTTTTTCTTTTCCGAAAAAGACCCAACTTTTATGTGTTACTTGTTATTTCAGACCTAGCAGGTCACCAATAGGTAAATTAGGTATTTTTGTTTCATAAAAGACCCTATATTTTGTAGTTGTTTCTATTTTAGACCTAAAATGTTTTTTTTTCAAAATAAACTCAACTTTAAAATTGATTATAATCTTCAAGACCAAATATATAAGGTAGTTGTTGACTACACCGAAAAAGAAAGTATATATGTATACACTAAAAAATGTTATCTAATCTATTATCTTTTGAGCGAATATAACCTAAAGAATTGCAAAATTTTATTTTTGTCTAAAAGATATAATTAAACTTTATCTTGGATATATATAATATCATTAAACATGATATATTGTTTATAGAAAATGTTATTATTACCGATAATAAAAAGTTTGATGTTAATTTGATATTTTTTGATATTTTTTGATATTTTTTGATAACATGGATAATAAATGGTTAAGAAGAATCTTTTAGCATAATAACAAAAAAAATTATTTTCATTAAATCGGTGTAGTTAAGTACCTTATACAACTAGTTTTAAAGGTTGTAATCAATTTTAAAGTTGAGTTTATTTTAAAAAAAAACATTATAGGTCTAAGCTGGAAAAAAGTACAAAATATAAGGTTTTTTATGAAATGAAAATACTTGATTTCCCTTTTGGTAACCTCCTGGGGTCTAAAATAACAAGTAATAGGTAAAGTTGGGTCTTTTCGGAAAAGAAAAAATTTTTAGGTCTAAAAAGAAAAAGAATCAAAATATAGGGTCTTTTATGGAAATAACCCTTAAGATTTATAGTCATACATTAGTAAACAGAAGGTAATTCCTAACATATAAGCACTAGATGAGTTGACCAGTTGCCCCGTTGACCTTGACTTGACTTTGACTTGACCAGAACTTGCCGGTTGTCACATCATCCTCCGCTTGAGGGAATTTCGTCCCGAATTTTTTCTTTGAAGTAGCCTTCAAGGGTTCGCGAGTAGATGGGGATACTTCTACAACATTTAATCTTCACGTTCCCAGATGAATTCAGGTCCGCATTTGGCACTCCAACGAACCTTTACAATTGGGATGCGACTTTGCTTGGTACACTTCACTTCTCTATCCATGATTTCGATTGGTTCTTCAATGAACAAAAGATTTTCGTTTATCTCAATCTCTTCTAGCGGAATAACAAAGGTTTCATCCGATAAGCACTTTTCCAAGTTCGAAATATGAAACACGGGGTACATGTTCTTGAGTTCGGCTGGTAGCTGCAGCTTATAGGCCACTGGACCAATTTGGGCAAGTATCTCGAATGTTCCGATGTATCGCGGGTTTAACTTTCCTCGTTTCCCGAAACGGATCGTCCCTTTCCAGGGAGATACTTTGAGTAACACGCGGTCTCCCACTTAGAACTCCAAGGGCTTTCGCCTTTTGTCCGCGTAGCTTTTTTGTCTATCCCGGGACGCTTGGAGTTGTGACTTGATTTGGATGATTTTCTCGGTTGTTTCCCGGATGATCTCTGGCCCTGTGAGGGTGTTATCCGGTAGTTGTCCTCTTGCTAACTGGGTGTCACCCATGTCGGGCCAACAAAGAGGCGATATGCACTTCCGACCATACAAGACCTCGAATGGGTCGACTCCTATGCTGGTGTGGTAGATGTTGTTATATGAGAATTCAACTAGGGGCAGGTGGGTATTCCAGGCTTTGCAAAAATCTATCACACATGCTCGGAGCATGTCTTCTAGAGTCTGAATGGTTCGCTCGCTTTGGCCATCTGTCTGGGGGTGGTAGGCAGTGCTCATATCTAGTCGGGTTCCCAATGCTTTCTGGAGCGACTGCCAAAAACGAGAGGTAAATCTACTATCCGATCCGAGATAATAGATATGGGGACTCCATGCAGTCTCACCACCTCTTTCAGGTATATCCGTGTGACGCTTTCCATTTTGTACGTCTCCTTTATTGGCAGGAAATGGCCGGATTTTGTTAGTCGGTCAACAATTACCCAGATAGCATCCAGACCGTCTGCCGTCTTGGGTAATTTGGTTATAATATCCATTGTTATCCTCTCCCATTTCCACTCGGGTATTTCGGGTAGACCCGAGGGCTTCTGATACTCCACTTTAACCTTGGCACAGGTGAGACACTTGCCTACGTAAGTGGCAATCTCCGCTTTCATGTTCAGCCACCAATAATGTTGTTTGATATCCAGATACATTTTATCGGAACCCGGATGGATAGAGTACCTGGTTTTGTGAGCCTCATTCATTATCACATGACGAAATCCACCGAACTTCGGTGTCCAGATTCGATCCACAAGATAATAGGCTCTGTATTCTTTGACCGTCAGATTCTTTTCCATTCCGCACAATGCCTCATTAGTGACGTTTTCCGGCTTCAAGGCTTCCTGCTGAGCCTCTTTGATTTGTGAGGATAGGTGGGAATGGACGTTCATGGTTACGTCCTTACTCGACGACCCGAGTACTCTTTCCGGCTTAAGGCATCGGGTACCACATTTGTTTTGCCTGGATGGTACTTCATTTCGCACTCATAGTCATTTAGCAGTTCGACCCATCTTTGTTGTCTCATGTTCAACTCCTTTTGATTCAGGATATGCTGGAGGCTCTTGTGCTCTGTGAAGATGGTGCCCTTTATACCGTATAGGTAGTGCCTCCAAATCTTCAATGCGAAGACCACAGCTCCCAGCTCGAGGTCGTGGGTGGTGTAGTTTACTTCGTGGGTCTTTAGTTGCCTTGACGCGTAGGCTATCACTTTTCCCCGTTGCATAAGCACACAACCTAACCCTTGGTTAGAAGCATCGCAGTATACTACGAAGTACTCCGTTCCTTCTGGCAAAGACAGCACTGGAGCAGTGCAAAGGGCCTATTTTATGGTTTGGAAAGCAGCTTCTTGTTTGTCAACCCAATGAAAAGGTACGCCCTTCTGGGTGAGAGTGGTGACAGGCTTGGCAATCTTGGAAAAGTTTTGAATGAACCTTCGGTAATAACCCGTAAGGCCCAAAAATTGTCGGATCTCGGTTGGGGTTCTTGGAGTTGGCCAGCCCTCAATAGCTTTGATCTTGGTAGGGTCCACATGTATTCCCTCTTTGCTGACTACATGGCCCAAAGTTCCACTATACGGATACAGAACTCGCATTTGGAGAATTTTGCGTAAAGCTTTTCTGCTCTCAATGTTTCCAAAGTTTGTCGTAAATGCTGGCTGTGCTCTTCCTTGCTCTCGGAGGAAACGAGTATATCATCGATGAAAACAATTACGAAGTTGTCATGGAACGACTGACATACTCGGTTCATTAGATCCATAAAGGCTGCTGGTGCGTTTGTGAGACCAAAAGGCATGGCCACGAATTCAAAATGCCCATAACGGGTTCGGAAAACAGTCTTTGGGATATCCTCCTCTCGGACTCTTAGCTGGTGGTATCCGGATCTCAGATCTATCTTAGAAAAGTAATTGGCTCCTTGGAGCTGGTCAAAGAGATCATTGATTCGAGGGAGTGGGTATCGATTCTTGACGGTGAGTTTGTTTAGTTATCGATAATCTATGCACATTCGGAAAGATCCATCTTTCTTCTTGACAAACATAACCGGAGTTCCCCAAGGTGAAAAGCTCGGCCTGATGAATCCTTTGTCGAGAAGTTCGCTTAATTGACTAGATAACTGTTGCATTTCAGCAGGAGCTAACATGTAGGGTTATTTGGCGATTGGTGTGGCTCCAGGTACAAGATCGATTCCGAACTCGACTTGGCGCTCGGGAGGGATTCCTGGCAAATCCTCGGGAAATACGTCAGGAAAGTCACATACTTCAGGAATATCATTAAGGTTCTTTTCCTCCTTTGTTTTATCAATAACATGAACAAGAAATGTGTGATTCTTTTTATGCAAGCACTTTTGTGCTTGGATGCAAGAAATGAGTTGGAGGTTTGAACCGGGTTTATCGCCATAAACTATTAGGGTTTCGTTGTTGGGTAGGTGAAGGCGAACGGCCTTCTCGTGGCACATAATTTCAGCATGGTGGGGGCTTAACCAATCCATGCCAACAATCACATCAAAGCTCCTAATATTAACAGGCATCAAACTGATTGGGAAGGAGTGATTATTTAACGTTAGCGTGCACCCTACGTACACATCGTTGGTTGATTCTGTTTTACCATTGGCCATTTCGACCGTATAAGATTCGTTCAATTTGTGGGGATTTTGATTGAGTAGGTGTTTGAATATGTGACTTATGAAGCTACGCTCAGCTCCAGTATCAAATAAGATGCACGCATAAGAGTTGTTGAGGAGAAACGTACCAGTCACTACTGTTGGATCTTGCCCCGCCTCCCCTTCCCCCATGGTTAAGACCCTTCCAGCGTTCTGATTGTTGTTCTTAGGGCAGTTGCGTTTGAAATGGCCGGTTTCCCCGCATCCGTAACATGCGCGACTGGCTCCGGCGTTGTTGTCATTGGGCTGTTTGTTTTGTTGTGGGGGCATCTTGCAATACCGGGCAGTGTGTCCTTTTCGATTGCAGTTGGTACATTGGAAATCTTTGCATGCCCCATAGTGGTGATAGTTACACTTGTAACACTTGGGACTGGATCTCGCGTATGGCTTTGTTGGCACAGTTGTGGTTGAGGCTGGGGCGGTTGGGGCTGGTGCTGCTGGAGCGGTAGTAGAACGGATCGCTACTGTCTGAGGTTTCTTGGATGGCCCCGAATTTTGTCGCCCTTTACGCTTGTTGTCTCGTTTCTTCTTGTTCTCTCCTTCTTGTTTGCTACTTCCGTCGTTTGCTTTGGTACTTTTCTTGTCACCGTGATCATAAAGCTTCTTGGCCAGGCGCTTTGCACTGTCGTAGGTTTCAGGTTTCGAGGCAATCACGTTACCTTGAGTGGGAGGTGTCAGCCCCCAGATGAAACGCTCGACCTTCTTTCCCTCGGAGGTAATCATACCAGGACACAAAAGGGATAGCTCGTTAAACCTTGAGATGTACGTGTCAATGTCCGAGTTCTGCACTGCAAGGTTCCGTAGTTCTTGCTCGAGCTTTTGAATTTCCCCTCGGGGACAATATTCGGCGATTAACATCTCTTTGAGTTCTTCCCAAGTCATGGAGTTTGCAACGGGAAGTGTCATGGCCTCGATGTGTCCGTTCCACCATGACAGGGCATGTTCGATGAAAGTGCAGGCCGCGAATTTGACTTTGCTTCCTTCCGGGCACTCGCATATCTCGAACACCGACTCCACCTTCTCGATCTATCGTTTCAGAGCTATGACTCCTCCGGTCCCATTGAAAGTACGGGGTCTTGTTGGATTAGTGTCTAAGTCCATAACTATAATTGGTATATACTTGACCCGACCCGGCATGGTCCATTTGGGTTGCATGGCATCGGAACATTTGGGTAGACCTTTTAATGAGAAGAAGATATTTGTGACATATTAATATATTATAAGTTCTAATATATTAATATGAAATCATATTATTTAATTAGTATTGATCAAGAATTAATTTGGAATTAATTTAGTGATCAAAAAGAAACTAATTAAATATATGGGGATTGATTGTGTAAATCATTAATTCTTATATATGTGGGCTTGTGATCCATGATTCTTTATGTTGGGTTTAACCCATGTGGTGGCCCATGGATACTCCATGGAGGTTAAAACCCATGGAGCATAAGGAATGGGTAAAGTCATGGGTTACATGGTGTAACCCTAATAGCCACACTATATAAAGACCCCATTGGTTGGAGAAATTGGCAGTAGTGCATAATATAGAGGGCAAGCCAATTTCTATGAACTCATATCTTCTCTCATGGTTATTCCAAATGTTTATGATGTTGTGTGAACCATTTGAGGTGTCATACTTGGGGCACTAGGCTCTTAAGCTTCATGGAATCAAGCACCAAACAAGAGGTATGTAATTCTACTAGATTTTATATTATGTTTACTTTATATTATGCTAGTTAGAACAATACCTTGGAAATTTGATATTTACATGTATAATAGAGAAAACATAGATCCAAGGTATTTAGCGTTGCATGTACACCATAGGAGTGTTAGAATGCTCAAAACCCATCAGTGGTATCAGAGCCATGGGTTGTTTTCTATTATATTTGATGCAAATGTACTTTTCTTTCAAGTTGAAGAAAAAAAAAACATGAAGTTTGTCATATTTTAAGATAATTACTTGATTTTATGAAAAACTAATTATTTTTAAAATTTGAGTCACTTTACTACAAGAGTTGAATTAGGTCAATTTATTAAAAGATAGAATGATATGATTATTTTATTTGTTTTAAAAGTTTGATCTAAATATTTTTAAGGAGTTACAAATTTTGTCGTAAAATTTTGGAACTCAAAAGTTTTTTTTTAAAAGTTATTTAAGAGTTTTGAAACTTCCATAAGTTATGGATGTGAAATGTCTCATTCGTTAACTCTTTAGGTTATGAATTCCAAGAGTCTTCAAATGATAATTGTCAAAGTTTCAAAATTTGTATTAGTTTATATGATTATCTAATTTCTTGAAAATTGTTGATGTGAATTATCTTTACTTATGAGTTTAATCTAGATCATAGAAAAATTATTTGATTATTCTGTTAATTGGAATATTTGATCTTAATGGTTTTTATGAACTCCATAACTTGTCCTCAAGTTATGGAAAGTGAAAAGTTTTTCTTTTTAAAGTGTCATTAAGTCTCATAGGTTATGAAAATGGAAGAGTCTCTATTTTTAATGTCATTATAAAATGATTTAATGTCTTCCATAACTTGTCATCAAGTTATGGAACTTGAAAAAAATTTCATTAAACCTTAATTAAACTCATAATTTATGAAAATCCAAGAGTTTTGAAAAGTTTCAAAACTTACCATCAAGTTTTGGAATTTGTAAAGTCCCACACACATTAATGCTTTAATTCCAAACTCTAGAATTTTAAAAGTTAAAATTCAAACTTTATGGACTTCATTAAATTAATTAAAGTGTTTAATTAAAAGAGTTAATAATTTCATAAAGACATGGTTTAATTTTAATTAAATTAAGAGTATAGTTTAATTAATAGATTAAACCACCAAGTATTTTAATTGTTTAAAATACACCCTTATACTATTATTATAATTTTAATTATATAGATATGTATAAGATAAAGTCAATCTTACCATTAGTAGGCCTCATTCACGAAGACGATCTATAAGGGGAGTATAAGGTTACTGCCTATAAAATGGCAGTTTAATGGGTGTCCATTCTCACCCACCGCTTCCTTGACTGGTGGAGGGTCGTTAGCCGAACGGGTAGGAAAGGACTATAATTCTCCCTTCATTAAAAGTATAATGAAAAATACTAAGTAACTAAACACTTATAAATTCCCAATCTTAATTACTTAGGAAAATGTGAAATAGGTGCTAACCCATGAAATTACACTTTGTACCTTACCAAGTCGATTAGTGGAGCGTGTGTGGTTAACCAGCACGCTAATAAGGAGTAGTAAGAGTGGCAAAGGGTAACTTGACCTTATTATAGATCGGTTGAGCTGTGTGGCTAACCGACACATCGATTAGGTGATAAAGTTAAGGGTACCAACTCAATTTGCATGGTTATTCACACCTTGTTTGTGATCCTTGGCATCCCAGTCACAAACTTGAGAGGGCACAATCGAGATTCAAACATGCCATTGAAAGGTCAATGTATCTCAAAAGATCTAGGAGTTTCAAATCCAATTAAGACTTAATTATATTTCGTTTTTCATGGTGGAAATTGGTAAATCGTCATTTACCTACCTTCAACTATTATATAATTTGGATTACGGCATCCCTCTTCCAGTTATAAATAAGTTGTTGGATCCTAGCCTTAATATTTCATATTGGGTGTTATATTAAGGACTTTAAATCAACTAACTTGAATTTCTCCCTTATAAATGTCTCCTTCAGACAACTATGGTCTTCCCAAATCTTTAGGAACAAGCTATCCTAATGAAGATGATATCCCAAATGGCAATCAAGGTGAAAGATCAATCCCTTTGTTGTGTATTAGTGGGACTGGAAAACATACTTCACTTCCTCCACCTCCTCCAATAAATCTCCCTATCCCACAAGTTTCAAGACTTGATAAGTTCTAAGTCACTCAATCCCTATTGGAAAACAAAGTCTATATGTGCTTAGGTCTTGGAGATTAAGTCACATATTGACAAGCCGGGAGAGTCGGGTGTCGAAGTCTCGGGGTAGATGGTTGTTGACTTGGTTCTTCAGTCACTCCCTGATGACAGATCACGACATGACCCTTTAATGATCTTATGTATTTGCTTGGTGCTGCTGAATCAGCAATGATTTGGAACACTGGTAAAGCAAATTTGATTAGAAGACCGACTTCCCAAAACTTCATGGACATTGACAATGGTGACACTGGAAATCCAGAAAAACTTTCTCTTCCCAATAGAAAGGGATCGGCCATAGTCAACTCGGTTGACCAAATGGTAAAGAGAAAGGCTAAGTCTGAGATAGTCCCATGTACCATTCCCAAAGAGTCCATATGTGCCTATTGCCAAAGGAAAGGGGCATTGGTTGCAAAGCTGCCGAATTTACCTGAAACCTCATAAGGATGCTAAAGTCAAAAGTTTGACTCAACTTCAGGTAAAGTCCGTTATCTAACTCTATTAAGTCTCTTTTGGAGATTCTTAATACATGATGTAATGTAATTACATTTTGATGTTTTTGAAGAATCAAAGGAAGCTTAAAGAAAAAGTGTGCTGATTCTGATCGCATGGTTCGATGACCAGAATTTTGAGCCACTGCATAAGAGTTATGAGATATTGCTTAGGAATAGATAACAACAAAGTTTTCATATGAATTTGCATTGTAAGGATAAGTTTTTCCGCAAGTTTTAAAATGAAAGAAAAGTTTTGATTTTATTTGTTTTAAGTATCCTTACAAAGGCATTTATGAAAAATTGTTGTTTATATGTTTCCATTGATAAGCAATATTGGAAAATGAATTTGATTCTTTCGTTTGTGGTAGTGTCATAATTTATCAAATAAGGAAAGATTCTCAACACCCAAGTTTCAGTTGGATAGAAACTTTGAATCATGCAAGTTGTATTGTGTGATGAATGAGATTTTTCATCTTTGGTAAATTAAGAATAATTCCTTGTTCACATTCGCATGTAAGTCAAGCGAAGGACTAAAGGATCGGGTACATTAGGTTGTGCACTAGTCAGGTCCGCCACAAAGGTTGGTAAGGTTATTCGTTATGATTTACTAAAGTTTAGTAAATATGATTATGCTTACAAGTTTAAGTGTAATTCTGAAACATTGGAAAAGTTTCAATATATGGCAGAATGAATAAGAAGAATCAAATAAGGCAGAAAGATAAAAGTTTCTCCAATCTGAAGAGATGGGAGAGTACTTGTGTATCTTGTTTTATGATTATCTTAGTGATTATGGAACCATATCACAATCGATCCTCTAAATACACCTTAGTGCATTTGTTGGCTGAGGAGAGGAATCGTGAATTGTGGAAATGGTCAAATCAAAAGATAAATCATACTTCATTCCAAAATAAAGTCTTAGAGTCATACTCCAAGATTGAGCCTTGAGTGACATAATCTTTAGAAAGTTTAAAACACTTGTCAAATGTAGAGTAAAATGTTTTCTTACTCTTGTATATTTGATATTGGTAAGTTGTGATGTTTTGGATAAAACAAAGACCAACTAAGGCCAATTGTGTGAAGTGTTTGTAAAAGAATCTGCACTATCTCTTGAATATTGGGCAAGAGAGTCTTATATGTCAAGAGGACAGTGGGAGTTTAAAAGATCCAGAAATAGTTTCAAGAACAAATCACGAGTTTTGTTAATCGCTAGCCCACGACTTGAGGTTCGTAACCTATCGTGTTGACATATTCTAATTTCTGTGTCTATTCCAGTTAAAAGTTGACTATGCTTGTGAGTTCTATGAGTTCTTAATTGTTTGCATAACAACCTGGAAGCAATGGTAGGCCCTTGTGCTGATGGGTGGCAAGAAATTAATATTGAACAAGTTCAGTCCATATATGTTTGGATTTGCCACTAACCTTGTCTCGTGATTATGGTTATGACAAATTCACATGGATAGGAACACATACACCATAAAATCTAAGTGTCATAAGGTTTCTCTCCGATTCATGAAAATGATGGTGTGGAAACTCTTTCACTAAGTAGATTTTAAGTAGATAGCAATTGTGAGAGTGACAAAAGGTCTAAACATTATGATTACGACATCCCTCTTCATAATTGTTTAGACACACAAGTAAGCTATCTAAGGAAAGGTGTATGATTTTGATAAAGTCTTATCAAAGCAATTGCGTATCAGAAATCTAAACTTTGGTAAGAAAGTCAATAAAGTATTGATTTCTAAAAGTCCAGCTGATCTCTGGATACATGTCAAAGCTAGTGGGAGCATAGGTGTTATACTAGTAAGATAATAATCATTATGCTAGTGGGAGCATGATGATTATGTTGCAAGCTAGCAATGTTAATTATAGAAAACAAAAGTTTCAATTCGCTTTGAAAAGTTGTTTTGTTATAATTAAGGGAGAGGATTTTATGCTTCATTCCAATTCTACAAGCTTAGATTGAGATTTTAATCAACTTTAGTCAAGAATATATATGAATGTTATGTTGGAATGGTTTAACATAAGGAAATTCTATATATGTTGCGTTCTCAAAGTTCCTTTATGATTACGGCATACCTCTTCATAGTTCGAATTGTGAGAATATGGCAAATAAAAATTTATAGCATGAATCATGTCCCATATGCTTCGGGTATAGGATCGATTACATGAGCTATAATCGTTATCCTTTCTAAAATTTCGTATTGCTTCGGGCATTGAGAGGGGAAAAAGGATTAGAACTGGATATGACTAAAATGATTAAGCAATTGTCGAGAACAATTTGAGGTTTACCAAAGATTGGTTACTCATGGACAATTGGAAGTATAGAGTGTTGGGTTTTGAGCATTTTAACACTCCTATGGTGTACATGCAACCCTATAAACCTTGGATCTATGTTTTCTCTATTATACATGCAAATATTAACTATTCCAAGGTTTCATCCTAACTAGCATATTATGAAGCACCTATACTACAAAGTTCTAGTTAGATGACATACCTTTTGATGTAGCTTGATGTCTTCAAGCGTTAAGAGCTTAGCCCCAATAGTGTGGAAACCTCAAATGGAATCACAAATCACCAAAACACCTTGGAAGAACTTGAGAGAATATGTATGCATACTAAAATCGGCCCACTCTTATTTTCACACACTTGTGCCAATTTTGTGAGCCAAGGACCCCTTTGTATATTATGGAGGATTAGGGTTACATCCATGTAAACCCTAATACCCATGACCTTTCATTTACATAGGATCCATGGGTTAAAAGCTCCATGGACCATCCATGAAAGCTTAGCCCAACCTAAATGAACTTGGCCCATTCCATATATATAAGAGTCCATATTTAATTAGTTCTTTTTGATCACTTAATTAATTCTAAATTAATTCTTGATCAATACTAATTAAATAATATGATTCCATATTAATATATTAGAACTTATAATATATTAATATAAATCATAAATATACTATTCTCAAAATACTATCCATATAAATTGTGCCGGTGAAGTGCAACCCAAATGGACCATGCCGGGTCGGGTCAAGTATATACCAAATATAGTTATGGACTTAGACATTAATCCAACAGTCTCCCACTTGGATAAGTCTAAAACTATTATTGAGTATGACTTCAAAACCTAAGTGGCAATCGTAGCTCTTAAAGCCGCTGTCGAACTCTGACCTTGTCAATGACTTGTCCATTAGATAAGGGATCATATATTCCTCCATTCTAGATATCATATGGACTGAGACATGGATTATAATCATTCTCTCTGTCCATTTGTTGTTTCCCGATTTTCGATTTATGATGACTGACTGATTGAACAAATCAAATCAGTCCTGGCTTGGCCAAGCACTCACATGTGTCATCGCTAAATCATCGAGGGGCCCACATATATCGCTTTTATCCCGAAGGTAAAAGGAATGGATAAACTTCGACTCATATGGTTTGTTCTACTACTTGTTGAATCATACACGAAGGCACGTTTTATAACATCGAGTTACCAATGCGTTTTCGTGCAATCAATGTATAACCAACTCATAGTAACAACTCATATCTCTAGGTTTTAAGAATATAATATATTATCGTCTCATGATCAGTCGTGATAAAATCCATAAAGTGATTCAAATGAGCGTGGGTTGAATCTAATACTCAGAACTTATGAGCACTCATGAGTGTTGTAGCACCACTTTGTCCACCAACTTGGACCTCTACAAACCAACCCATGACAGTCTTGATTCATATCTACTTCCAACATACGACCGACTGTGGATGGTTAGAATAACTTAATCATTCAGGAAGAGCGACTTAATTATTCTGGAAGTCAAAACATGCAAAGTGAAACACAAGAATAAATGAATCAAATATGGTATCAAACCCTATGAATATAAATAAACACTTTTATTTATGACCATACTGATTACTCATTATTCATTGTTTCGGTTTTATCAACTATATACTCGAATTAAAAACACTAGTTGTCCCATGCGCCAAGCATGTACACTATGTTTTTCTTAAACAATAGCTTTGCCATACACCAAGTATGCACTCTATGTTTGTCTATGATCCTTAGTTTGTGAAATAAACCAATTGAACATAATTTCAATGATTCTAATTTCACACTCCCAAATCCTTATCGAAAAATGTGAGAATTTCAAATTCCTATCATTTATCGAAATTTGTTTAGATTTTAAACTTATATGCACTGACCCTCCTGTAATGAATATGTACAAAGTCACAAAGACTTGTCAACAGTCATTATAAGGTATTCCAATGGAGATCAACTCCATGGAAACTAAGTCTCATATTCAAAGTACATAGCTTTGAACATGCTTCTTGCATTAAGTTTTTCTAATCTTACACAGATAACTTCCACCTATGGAGACAACTCCATATTCCCATTTTGACTACCCCTTCTGAACAAGAGTTGCCTCTTTTCAGATTAGGTCAATATGGTCCTTCCAAAGTTAACATTATACTTCCAACTGTCCTTGAGCAACCAATCTTTGGTAAAGCTTTAGATTGTCCTCGACAATTGCTTAATCACTTTAGTCATATCCAATTCTAGATATTTTCCTCTTAATGCCCCCGGGCATTTGGAAAATTTAGAAAGGATGAATATTATAGCACATGCAATCATTCCTGTACCCAAAGCAAATGGTACACGATTAATGATGTCTCACATAAAGACATGATTCTAGACCAGTATTTTGCTACAATATTTTTATTTGCCATGTTTTCAAAATTTGACTATGAAGAGGGATGTCGTAATCATAATCGAATTTTGAGAACGCAATATATAGAATTTCCTTAAGGTGAACCAATCCAAGATGAAATTCATATATATATTCTTGACTAAAGATGATTAAAATCTCAATCTAAGCTTAAAATCTCACTCTAAGCCTTTTAGAATTGACATGAAGTATAATATCCTCTCCCTTAATTATAGCAAAACAACTTTTTCAACCCCTACAACCTCACGAATTGAAACTTTTGTTTTCTATAATTAACATTGCTAACTTGCAATACTTATCATAATTATCATGCTCCCACTAACATGATGATTATTAGCATAACACTCATGCTCCCACTAGTTTTGACATGTATCCAGAAAACAGCTAGACTTCTAGAAGTCAATACTTTATTGACTTTCTTACTAAAGTTCAGATTTCTGATACGAGATGCTTTGATAAAACTTTATCAAAATCATACACCTTTCCTTAGATAGCATGCATGTGTGTCTAAACAATTTCAGAACTATGAAAAGGGATGCCGTGATCATAGTCTCAATTGTTTAGACCTTTTGCCATCTGCTTCAAATCTACTTGGTGGAAGTGTATCCTCACCATCATTTTCATGAATCAGAGAGAAACCTTATGACCCTTAGATTTTATGGTGTATGTGTTCTTATCCATGTGAATCGTCAAAACCATAGTCACAAGACAAGGATAATGACAAATCCAAACTCATATGGACTGAACTTATGCAATCTTAACTTCTTGCCACCTAGTAGTACAGGGCCTGCCATTGCTTCCAAGTTGTTATGCAACCAATTGAGAACTTTCAGAACTCCTATGCAAAGCCAAATTTAACTGGAATGGGCACAGAATATGTTAACACAATAGGTTATAAACCTCAAGTCGTGTGCTAGTGAAGAACCTCAGGTTTTATTCTTGATTAGTTCCTGAAATTCTTTTTAGGATCTTTAAGACTCCCACTATCCTCTTAACATATAAGACTATCTTGCCAAATATTCAAGAGATAGTGTGGATTCTTTATCAAGACAAACACTTCACACAATTGGCCTTAGTTGGTCTTTGTTTTAACCAAAACATCACAACTTACCAATTTCAAATGTACAAGAGTAGGACACTTTTACTCTTACATTTGACAAGTGTTTTAAACCTTTCTTTAAGATATGTCACTCAAGTTACAATCTTGGAGTATGACTCTAAGAATTGTTTTGGAACGAAGTATCACTCATCTTCCTGATCTAACCATTTCAACAATTCATGACTCCTCTTCTTAGTCATAAGAATGCACTAAGATGACCTTTAGAGGACTAATTGTGATATGATTTCTAAATCATTAAGATGATCACAAACATGATACTAAAGTACTCTCCCATCTTTTCAGATTTGAGAAACTTTTATCTTTCTGCCTAATTTGATTCTTCCCATTCGTTCTGCCATACATTGAGACTTTTCCAATGTTTCAGAATTATACTTAAACTTGTAAGTATAACCATATTTACTAAACTTTAGTAAATCAAATAGTCTTAAAGAGCTTTGTGGTGGACATGACCAGTGCACAAGAATGTGTACTCGATCCCTTTAGTCCTTTACTTGACTCACACATCCATGTGAACAAGTAATTAGTCTTAATTTTCCAATGCTTGAAAGTTCTCATTCATCATACTATACAACTTGCATGATTCCAAGTTTCTATCCAACTGAAACTTGGGTGATGAGAATCTTTCATTATTTGGAAAATTTAGACACTACCACAAATGAAAGAATCAAATTCATATTTCCACTCTTGCTATTAATGGAATCATATAAGCAACAATTTTTTTCCTTTTCACAAATGCCATTGTAAGGATATTTTAAAGTAAATAAAATCAAAATATTTTTTCTTTTATTTTAAAACTTTGTGGGAAAACTATCCTTACAGTGCAAAAGCACATGAAAAACTTTGTTGTTATCTATTCCTAAGCAATATATCATAACTCCTAAGCAACAGCTCAACATTCTGATCACAGAACCATGCGATCGAGATCCATCTTCACGATCAGAATCAGCATATACTTCCTTTAAGTTTCTTCACTTTTCTTTGATTCTTAAAACATCAACATGTGACCCAGTCACATCACGTAATGAGGATCTCAGAATAGAACTTAACAGAGTTAGATAATGGGCTCTACCTGATGTAGAGTCAAACTTATTGACTTTAACATCCTAAGGTAAATTTGGCAGCTTTGCAATCAACGCCCCTTCCTTTGGCAAAATAAACATATGGACCCTTTGGTAATGGGACTATCTCAGACTTAGCCTTTCTCTTTACCATTTGGTCAACCGGGTTAACTATAGCCAATCCTTTTCCATTGGGAAGAGAATGCTTTTTCTGGATTTCCAGTGTCACCATTGTCATTGTCTATAAATTTTTCGGGAAGTAGATCTTCTAATCAAATTTGCTTTACTATCGTTCCAAATCATTGCTGATTCAACAGCACCAAGCAAATAGATATGATCATTAGGGTTCATGTCATAGTCTGTTTCATAGTAGTCCCAAAGGAACTCACTATGTGACTTAGAAAGTGATTGAACATCCAACTTTCTCAAGACTTTGACACCCAACTCTCCCGACTTGTCAATATGTGACTTCATCTCCAAGATGCGATCACACATAGACCTTGCTTGCCAATAGGGCTTGAGTGACCTTGAAGTTGTGGGTTAGGGAGAATAATTGGAGGAGGTGGAGGAAGAGAAGTATGACTTCCATGAGCCAAACTCGAGAAGTCATATTCATTAGGAAAGCTTGGTTTGGGAAGATCATTGTTGTCTAAACCAGACATCAACAATGGAGAAATTCACGTAAAGTTGATTTAAGTCCTTAATATAACACCCAATATGATATATTAAGGTTAGGACCCAACAAACTATTTTATAACTTGGAAGAGGGATGCCGTAATCCAAGCTATAAACTATTTGAAGGTAGGTGAATGACGATTCACCAATTTCCACCAAGATAAACGAAATGTATTATTAGGTTTTAATTGGTTTTGAAACTCCTAGATTCTTTTGATATTCATTGAACTTTTCAATGGCATGTTTCAATCTCGAGTGTGCCCTTCAGGTTTTGTGACTGGGACGCCGAGGATCACAAAACAAGGTGTGAAGTAACCATGCAAATATACGTGGTACCCTCAATCGATGTGCCGGTTAACCACACACGCTCCAACGATACTATGATAAACATTAAGTTACCATTTGCCTACCTTGTTAAGTCCAGGTTAGTATGCCGGTTAACCACACACGCTCCACTAGCAGCTTAAACAAAGTGCAAAGTGTAATTTCATGGATTAGCACCTTATTCACATTTTCGTAAGTAACTAAGATTGGGAATTTATAAGTGTTTAGTTACTTAGTATTTATCATTATACTTATAATGAAGGGAGAATTATAGTCCTTGTCCTACCTTTTCGGCTAACGACCCTCCACCGGTCAAGGAAGCGGTGAGTGAGAGTGGACACCCATTAAACTGCCATTTTATAGGCAGTAACCTTATACCCCCCTTATAGACCGGCTTCGTGAATGAGGCCTACTAATGGTAAGACGACTTGCTCATATACATATAATATATTAAACTTTTAATATTATAATAGTATAAGGGCGTATTTTAGACATTTAAAATACTTGGTGGTTTAATCTATTAATTAAACTAAACTTTTAATTTAATTAAACTCAAACCATATCTTTATTTATGGATTTAATAATACTCTTTTAATTAAACGCTTTAATTAACTATTAATAAAGTCCATAAGAGTTAATTTGAATTATTCAATAAAACATCATAATTCCAATTATTAAATTCAAAATTAAAACCATTTAATTAATTGTTTAAGTTATGAACCTAAGTGTTTTAGAATTCAATTATTTTTTTTCATAAAAAGTTTTTTCCAAATTCCAAAACTTGAGGGCAAGTTTTGTAACTCTTGAAAACCATTGGATTCCATAACTTATGGAGCTAAATACTTGTTTTATGATGAAACTTTTCATGTTCGATAACTTAAAAACAAGTTATGGAATTCTTTAAAACATTAATTCCAAATTTTGTAACTCCATAAAAACTTTAAATCAATTTTTTTTTTAAAAAAAAACTTTCATATCCATAACTTACGGAGGTTTCAAAACACTTAAGATCACAACTTTAAAAAAAACTTTTGAGCTCCAACATTTTATGACAAAATTTGTAACTCTTTAAAACATTTCGATCAAACTTTTAAAACTAATAAAATAATCATATCATTTTATCTTTTACTAAATTTGACCTAATTCAACTCATATAGCAAATGATTCAAATTTTACAAATAATTAGTTTTTCACACAACAAGTAATTATCTTAAAATTTGACAAACGTCATGTTTTTTTTTTCCTTTTTTTTCAACTTGAAAATAAAACATTTGCATCAATATCACAGAAAACAACCCATGGCTTTGATACCACTGTTAGGTTTTGAGCATTCTAACACTCCTATGGTGTACATGCAACCCTATAAACCTTGGACCTATGTTTTCTCTATTATACATGCAAATATTAACTATTCCAAGGTTTCATCCTAACTAGCATATTATGAAGCACCTATACTACAAAGTTCTAGTTAGATGACATACCTTTTGATGTAGCTTGATGTCTTCAAGCTTTAAGAGCTTTGCCCCAATAGTGTGGAAGCCTCAAATGGAATCACAAATCACTAAAACACTTTGGAAGAACTTGAGAGAATATGTATGCACACAAAAATCGGCCCACTCTTATTTTCACACACTTGTGCCAATTTTGTGAGCCAAGGACCCCTTTATATATTATGGAGGATTAGGGTTACATCCATGTAAACCCTATTACCATGTCGGGTCGGGTCAAGTACATACCAAATATAGTTATGGACTTAGACATTAATCCAACATAGAGTAAGGACCATATTGACATATTTTGAAAAGAGGCAACTCTTGTTCAGAAGTGATGGTCAAAATGGTAATATGGAATTGTTTCCATAGGTGGAAGTGGTTCTTTGAATCTGTGTAAGATTAAAGAACTTAATGCAAAGAAGGATGTTCAAAGGAATGCACTTTGAATTTGAGACTTCATGGAATTGCTTTCCATTGGAATGCTTTGTAATGTCTGTTGCCAAGTCTTTGTGACTTGTGTGCATATTCATTACAAGAGGATCATTGCATATAAGTTTAGAATCTAATAAGATTACGGTAAATGACAAGAATTTGGTGTTCTTACATTTATTGTAAAGGATTTTGGATTGTGAAATGAGCATCATTGAAATATTGTCAATCGATCTGTTTCACAAAGAGAGGACCACATGTAAACATGGTGTGCATACTTGGAGTATGGCATAGCTATTGTTTGGACGAACATAGTGTGCATGCTTGGAGCATGGCATGACTATTGTTTCAATTCAAGTATTAAGTTGATTAATCGAAACATGAATAATGAGTAATCAATATGGTGCTTAGATAAAAGGTGTTTTTATTTACACTCAAAGTGTTGGGGCCATACAGGATTAGTATTATTTTTGTGTTTCACTTTGCATGTTTTGACTTCTAGAATAACTAGGTCATTCTTCCCGAATGACTAAGTTATTCAAACCATCCACAGTCGGTCATATGTTTGAAGTAGATATGAATCAAGACTGTCATGAATTTGGCTTGTATGATTTGTCTAATGTGCATTAGACATAGCAGTGGTTGCTACAAGATTCATGAGTGCTCATAAGTTCTGAGTATTGGATTCAACCCACGCTCATTTGAATCACTTCATGGATTTTATCACGAGTGAATCATGAGATGATAATATTTTATATTCTTCAAACCTAGAGATATGAGTTGTTGACTATGAGTTGGTTATACATTGATTGCAGATAACGCATTGGTAACTCGATGTTATAAAACGTGCCTTTGTGTATGATTCAACAAGTAGTCAGTACAAGCATATTAGTCGAAGTTTATCCATTCCTTTTACCTTCAGGATAAAAGCGATATATGTGGGCCCCTCGATGATTTAGTGATGACAAAATGTAAGTGCTCGGTTGGGCCTGGACTGATTTGATTTGTTCAATTAGTCAGTCGTCATAAATCGGAAATCGGGAAACAACAAATGGACAGAGAGAATGATTATAATCCATGTCTCAGTCCATATGATATCTAGAATGGAGGAATATATGATCACTTATCTAGTGGACGGGTCATTGATTTCTTCAGAGTTCGGCAGCTGCTTTTAAGAGCTACGATTGCGGGTCAGGTTGTGAAGTTATACTTGCAATAATAGTTATTAGACTTATCCAAGTGGCAGACTGTTGGATTAGTGTCTAAGTCCATAACTATAATTGGTATATACTTGACCCGACCCGGCATGGTCCATTTGGGTTGCATGGCATCGGAACATTTGGGTAGACCTTTTAAAGAGAAGAAGATATTTGTGACATATTAATATATTATAAGTTCTAATATATTAATATGAAATCATATTATTTAATTAGTATTGATCAAGAATTAATTTGGAATTAATTTAGTGATAAAAAAGAAACTAATTAAATATATGGGGATTGATTGTGTAAATCATTAAATCTTATATATGTGGGCTTGTGATCCATGATTCTTTATGTTGGGTTTAACCCATGTGGTGGCCCATGGATACTCCATGGAGGTTAAAACCCATGGAGCATAAGGAATGGGTAAAGTCATGGGTTACATGGTGTAACCCTAATAGCCACACTATATAAAGACCCCATTGGTTGGAGAAATTGGCACTAGTGCATAATATAGAGGGCAAGCCAATTTCTATGAACTCATATCTTCTCTCATGGTTATTCCAAATGTTTATGATGTTGTGTGTACTTTATATTATGCTAGTTAGAACAATACCTTGGAAATTTGATATTTGCATGTATTATAAAGAAAACATAGATACAAGGTATTTAGGGTTGCATGTACACCATAGGAGTGTTAGAATGCTCAAAACCCATCAAGTCTCGCATTGGAAAAGTCCTTGTAGGTACAGGCCCTTACGGGCCCTTGATTCATCCCGTGGTGGGAGCTTCCTGTCCCTTAGCCTTGTCCACCACCATTATTTCCGGCTTGGATGTGGGCTAGAGCTGCGGTTACTGCGGCTGAGACTGCCGCTTGGAAAGTTGCAGTGTTCATTTCCGGCGGGGGCGGCGGTGGTGGTGGTGTGTTGTTATCCCTACAGGTTGATCTCCTCGACATCTTTCTGTCATGGATCAGAAGGACAATGAGTATCTAAAGTATTTTATTTCACGATTTTTATAGGATATAATCGGTGATTTGGTTGTGTGCAAGTACGTGTGGATATGAAATTAACATGCAATAATAGTAATAAAGCACATCACAGATAAGACATCATATATATCCGTTTTTCATTGATGTTAATTTCCTGAGTACATGAAAATTTTGCCTTTAAGGCATACAGGTACATGGAGTGCAATAAAATCTAACGAAGTAACGACTCCATGATTAGTGTAATCACTTAATCATGTCATCGATAATACATAGTCGCAATGAGTAGGGTCGGTGTCACACCCCGCTAAAGCGGAAACACGAGGCGTGGCAGTATAAAGGGTTTCATAGCAAAAGTTAAAAGACAACACCAACCGTAGTATTTAAAAATTATTACAAATTTACGATGGGTTTGAACAACTTTTAAAAGAAATTACAATGTAAATTGAAATACAACACATGCAAATGCTCCTAAAAGTGAAGTGTCCCTAAGTGCCACTTACTCGATAATTCCTAAAAAAGCATGTAAAACGAGCGTCAACTATAAAAATAGTTGGTGAGTACTCACAGATAAACAAAATGATACTGGTTCCATGAATTGAAATCAAAGTTTTGATAAAAGTTTCCAATAATAAAAGTATATTGTTAAGATGAGTAAATAAGTTTGTAAAAACAAACTTATTTGTCATCATGAGAGATAAGGTATGTTGCCCAAATAAGATGCAACATTCATATTCTCATGGAAGATAAAGTTCGTTACTCAAACGAGTGAACAAGTTTCATTGCTAAAATGAGCAATCAATTTCGTTGCTACAAGGAGCAAACAATTTCATTGCTAAAACATGTATATAAGTTTTCAGTAATAACAGTTCGTTGTTGTAATGAGAAACAAAGTTCATTGCTATAATTAATCAACAAGTTTATTGCTATAACGAGAATCGAGTTTGTATGTGTATGAGCAAACAATGAGTCTCAACCAAACCTATGACTGAAGCCCTATCAAGATCTACGCTTATCGTTCCATAGATGAATATGGTATCATGCACTCCAGCAATAGGGCGAGTGAGGAGTTGTCAATTCCTAATAGCGCTATCCATAATGACCATTGGCTCAAAGAGTTAATGGTTAGAGATAAGGGAAGAGCCTTAGCACGAGAAGTGCTCATGTTCCGTGTTGCATAGACATACATAGAGAGACATAGCAATAAAATAGCAATCATGTTTGGTACAAATCAATTTAAATACAACATTCAAATAATAGTTTTTCGGGACATGCTTTTCCACCCCAAAACATAAAAACTGAAAATAGGGGAGTGCGTGAATACTCACAATACATTTAGATGATGCAAATGGTGCCTTGAACTACGTTCCACGTGTACCACTACCGATTTCTACAATAATGGTATTCGCTAGTGAGTCTCTAATCGATATCTAACACTAGTATACTTACTACTACAATAGAATTATGCCAATAATGTGTCAAAATTTAATATTGATAAGTTACAAACATTTTTCTGTGGAAATTAAGTTTCAAAGAATCAATTGTTATATAACAATTTAAGTGGAAATTTCCCATTATTGAAATGCTAATATTTAACAATTTAAGAGGTGTTCCAATGATTAAATATTCAAAAACTAAATTAATTTACTTCTAAAATTTCCCAAAGTTTGCATTTTAGTTTTAATTGAAGTGAAAGACCTCAAGATAAATTTTCTTGAATTTTTGATTTGTCTGACTATTTTTCACGATTTTAGTTTTTCTTGAATAACCATAAAAGATTATATAGTTAGATATTATCTAAATTAAAAGAACGTTATAAGTTTTTCTTAAGCACCAACTGCATTGGGCATTAAATCCACATTGATCCTCAAGTCGCATTCTAAATTAGCACTAAGTGTAAATTCGCCACCTAATAAAGAAGAGATTAGGAACAATTTGTTCACTTCCAGGTTGGCTACTATATGTGGAAAATATATATTCCGAAATAAGAAGAGGTAGCTCGAATGAAAGGGGAAGCGATCGAGAGTACGTTCCTAAAAATACGTACTAAGGGTAGACAACGAAGTTTTGTTACATCTCAAATGTAAAGGCTATTTAAGTGTCGGCTACAAAATAAATTACGAAATGATTGAGGTTCTCCGAGGCTATAATTACTACTACGGTTACTCTTACAATAATAGATCTATATTCGAAGAATATATATATTTAGAGAGTCAATGTTGCAAATGGAGGCGATTAAATCACATTGTGTAGATAGCATTCTAGGTGTTTAGAAGTGATAAAAATCTCACTGTTATCAAAATGTGTAATAATTCCAAGATAATGAAGATACATGTGTGGCGATCCAACAAAGTAGTAAAATAATATAAAGATTAATTAAGGTTAAAGGTTTAAGTCGTCATTAAAGGAATTTGTATAGAAATATTTGTATTAAACTTTTGAGAAATTGTCCAATTGTCTAAGTCATGACAAATTCAAGTTTACGAGGAGTCAGAATACTTATGAAAACAAGTTTGAGAGTTTAGGGACTCACTGAAAATTGCAAAGTAAAATACTATTTTAAGAAAGGTGTAAAAATGTTAATCTTTGAAAATAGTGCATTCATAGTTTAGTGTTTCTACAAAAACAATCATTTAGAGAATAGATAATCGTAAAATTCAAAACTTTTGATGTATTTAAAGAAAAGAAGAAACATAAGGAAATATATCCTTCACATATATTTTTCAGATATAAAAAAAATTATAAGCATAAGGGTATTCATCTTTGTATTATTTATAAGGAAAAATACAATGAAACTTGCATTTTAAATCAAGTTTCCGAATTTAGAACGAAAGGGCAAATGTAAATAAGGAATACTTGTTTATTGTAGATTTCAAAATAAAAACAAGATGTATATGGTAAAAAGCGTAATTGAATATATCAAAGTTGACTAAAATTAAAGTATGCCTCATGACTATACACGTATTAATCGCTCAAAACGAAAGGGTAGACTTCTAGTCTTTATGTATACGAACATGATACCACGAGAAGCAAAATAGACAGAAACAAAGTTAGACAATGTATTATGTTAATATTATGGTGTGCGGGATCTAAAATCAGAAGGAGAGCGAGAAATAAAGTTTGGGGGAAAGAAAAAGGAAGGTAGCAGCGACAATGATTGTTATTGTTAAAATTATAAGAACAATACCTATAGGTAGATTTAAAACCACGTTGAGATATATTTCAAACTTCAATATTTGATGTATATTGATGACTAAATAGAAATGTAGAAGTTCTAAAGTGTTTTCTAAGTTTTGCTAAAAATCCACGAGTTATCTATTAAGTTAAACTCCATTTGTGAAAAAGAAGAAACACTAAAACTCGTAATTGAAAATTTTACAGTTTTGATCTTTTGACTGGGGTCCAACAATGGTTAAAACGGATAAGGTAAAGACTTAACATATTTAGATGAATAATTGTGCATTGTCAAAAGTACGTCACTGAAAGTTTAAAAGTGAACACTAAGTTTTGCAATGTTGTAAGTTTTATAAACACAAATTATAAAACTAATTTGAAATGAAATAAACAAATAAGGTGTGTTTTTAAATGTAGGAACCAGTGATGTCTTGTAAACACATTTGGATTAGAAAGTTGTAAAAATATCATGTTGGGTTTCAAGAAAACACATTTAAGTAAAGCATAAGGCCTAAATGAGGAAGTGGTCAACCAAAACAAAAGTGGTTTGAAAGACCCAGTGAAGCTTTTACACGTAATATGAACTTCAATGTCATATGTTTAAGTTTTATAGCATAGAGTCTAAACACTTTTATAAAAGAAATTGTTTCTAAGTTTTTCGAAAACGTGTCAAAATGGTAAGCAAGGTTTAAAATGGTTTATATGCCCTTAAAAGCACATCTATCCATTGAAATGGATTGAAATGAAATTTAAATAGCAATGTCAAAACAAATATTGGTTAAATTGAGTTTTGAAGAAAAGTGTTAAATTAAAGCAAGTTGTCAAAAGATTTTTAGCGAGAATATGACGTAAATTGTTAGGAAAGGTCTAGTAAGTTGTATAAAGTGGTTATAAAGTATTTTATCGATGATAAAATAAAACCGATGAAACGAAATAACTTTTTGATGGAAGATTAAGAAATAAGGAATAAGTATGTTAGTGTAGTCGATCGTACCTAAATACTAAGGTGAGTACAAGGCGAGTTCCGATGTCTTTTCCCCCAAGATAAAAGACAAGAAAAATTGTTTGAAAAACGTTTTATGGTGTCAATACAGTTTACGACCTTTTATAGAGGTCAAAGGGACATCCTATGTTAAGTTTTAAGCTCAAGGTGGAAACAACGCTAAATCGTAGCGTAGTAATAAGGTCTCACGTATGCGTTAAACCTCCGTGTCTCCTCGTGAGTCGAATTGGGAATGCTTTCCCATGATATCCAAGTGGCTACTTAGAAACGACTCATCTACCTCCTTACGCGATGCTCCAGTATTCACCCGTGTCGGTATCGGAACGCTTTCCTAGTTGTAACTCTAGTACGAAGACGATGAAGAGGTATTGAGGAATAATTGGTATAGGTTTCGACTTATGATTATTACTAGTGTATATCTAGCTACTAACCTTACATCTAAAGTCAATAGCTACTGAGGAATACCCATTCGTAGTACTATGTGCATTGCTCCTAGAGTGGCTAGTGATATAACATAAGTGGTTAACCTAGCACTTGATAAGGGACAATAATATTTCTAAATAAAGGCATTGTTATAAAAGTGCACTTAGTTTCTAAGTGTATCTAGATGAATGCCTATAATATGCAATGCCCGTACACACACCGAAATATTGTTTTTCAAAAGTTTAAGTTGAAAATTGTTTTGAACATAATTCTACAATAACTGTTTCCAGCCTCACAATAACTTTCCTTAATTAAGCATAGTTGGCCAGGCTATACTTAATTAAAGTTCATTAATGTGTACTCGAATTAGTTATACCAGTAGTATGTTCAGTATTTTAAAAACGTTTAGAAATTTTTTTTTGGCTACAGTTGTGGTTCTCCAAAGGAAAACCGGTATTCTCTATAACCTTCGGCTCTGATACCATTTTCTGTCACACCCCGCTAAAGCGGAAACACGAGGCGTGGCAGTATAAAGGGTTTCATAGCAAAAGTTAAAAGACAACACCAACCGTAGTATTTAAAAATTATTACAAATTTACGATGGCTTTGAACAACTTTTAAAAGAAATTACAATGTAAATTGAAATACAACACATGCAAATGTTCCTAAAAGTGAAGTGTCCCTAAGTGCCACTTACTCGATAATTCCTGAAAAAGCATGTAAAACGAGCGTCAACTATAAAAATAGTTGGTGAGTACTCACATATAAACAAAATGATACTGGTTCCATGAATTGAAATCAAAGTTTTGATAAAAGTTTCCAATAATAAAAGTATATTGTTAAGATGAGTAAATAAGTTTGTAAAAACAAAGTTCTTTGTCATCATGAGAGATAAGGTATGTTGCCCAAATAAGATGCAACATTCATATTCTCATGGAAGATAAAGTTCGTTACTCAAACGAGTGAACAAGTTTCATTGCTAAAATGAGCAATCAATTTCGTTGCTACAAGGAGCAAACAATTTCATTGCTAAAACATGTATATAAGTTTTCAGTAATAACAGTTCGTTGTTGTAATGAGAAACAAAGTTCATTGCTATAATTAATAAACAAGTTTATTGCTATAACGAGAAACGAGTTTGTATGTGTATGAGCAAACAATGAGTCTCAACCAAACCTATGACTGAAGCCCTATCAAGATCTACGCTTATCGTTCCATAGATGAATATGGTATCATGCACTCCAGCAATAGGGCGAGTGAGGAGTTGTCAATTCCTAATAGCGCTATCCATAATGACCATTGGCTCAAAGAGTTAATGGTTAGAGATAAGGGAAGGGCCTTAGTACGATAAGTTCTCATGTTCCGTGTTGCATAGACATACATAGAGAGACATAGCAATAAAATAGCAATCATGTTTGGTACAAATCAATTTAAATACAACATTCAAATAATAGTTTTTCGGGACATGCTTTTCCACCCCAAAACATAAAAACTGAAAATAGGGGAGTGCGTGAATACTCACAATACATTTAGATGATGCAAATGGTGCCTTGAACTACGTTCCACGTGTACCACTACCGATTCCTACAATAATGGTATTCGCTAGTGAGTCTCTAATCGAAATCTAACACTAGTATACTTACTACTACAATAGAATTATGCCAATAATGTGTCAAAATTTAATATTGATAAGTTACAAACATTTTTCTGTGGAAATTAAGTTTCAAAGAATCAATTGTTATATAACAATTTAAGTGGAAATTTCTCATTATTGAAATGCTAATATTTAACAATTTAAGAGGTGTTCCAATGATTAAATATTCAAAAACTAAATTAATTTACTTCTAAAATTTCCCAAAGTTTGCATTTTAGTTTTAATTGAAGTGAAAGACCTCAAGATAAATTTTCTTGAATTTTTGATTTGTCTGACTATTTTTCACGATTTTAGTTTTTCTTGAATAACCATAAAAGATTATATAGTTAGATATTATCTAAATTAAAAGAACGTTATAAGTTTTTCTTAAGCACCAACTGCATTGGGCATTAAATCCACATTGATCCTCAAGTCGCATTCTAAATTAGCACTAAGTGTAAATTCGCCACCTAATAAAGAAGAGATTAGGAACAATTTGTTCACTTCCAGGTTGGCTACTATATGTGGAAAATATATATTCCGAAATAAGAAGAGGTAGCACGAATGAAAGGGGAAGCGATCGAGAGTACGTTCCTAAAAATACGTACTAAGGGTAGACAACGAAGTTTTGTTACATCTCAAATGTAAAGGCTATTTAAGTGTCGGCTACAAAATAAATTACGAAATGATTGAGGTTCTCCGAGGCTATAATTACTACTACGGTTACTCTTACAATAATAGATCTATATTCGAAGAATATATATATTTAGAGAGTCAATGTTGCAAATGGAGGCGATTAAATCACATTGTGTAGATAGCATTTTAGGTGTTTAGAAGTGATAAAAATCTCACTGTTATCAAAATGTGTAATAATTCCAAGATAATGAAGATACATGTGTGGCGATCCAACAAAGTAGTAAAATAATATAAAGATTAATTAAGGTTAAAGGTTTAAGTCGTCATTAAAGGAATTTGTATAGAAATATTTGTATTAAACTTTTGAGAAATTGTCCAATTGTCTAAGTCATGACAAATTCAAGTTTACGAGGAGTCAGAATACTTATGAAAACAAGTTTGAGAGTTTAGGGACTCACTGAAAATTGCAAAGTAAAATACTATTTTAAGAAAGGTGTAAAAATGTTAATCTTTGAAAATAGTGCATTCATAGTTTAGTGTTTCTACAAAAACAATCATTTAGAGAATAGATAATCGTAAAATTCAAAACTTTTGATGTATTTAAAGAAAAGAAGAAACATAAGGAAATATATCCTTCACATATATTTTTCAGATATAAAAAAAATTATAAGCATAAGGGTATTCATCTTTGTATTATTTATAAGGAAAAATACAATGAAACTTGCATTTTAAATCAAGTTTCCGAATTTAGAACGAAAGGGCAAATGTAAATAAGGAAAACTTGTTTATTGTAGATTTCAAAATAAAAACAAGATGTATATGGTAAAAAGCGTAATTGAATATATCAAAGTTGACTAAAACTAAAGTATGCCTCATGACTATACACGTATTAATCGCTCAAAACGAAAGGGTAGACTTCTAGTCTTTATGTATACGAACATGATAGCACGAGAAGCAAAATAGACAGAAACAAAGTTAGACAATGTATTATGTTAATATTATGGTGTGCGGGATCTAAAATCAGAAGGAGAGCGAGAAATAAAGTTTGGGGGAAAGAAAAAGGAAGGTAGCAGCGACAATGATTGTTATTGTTAAAATTATAAGAACAATACCTATAGGTAGATTTAAAACCACGTTGAGATATATTTCAAACTTCAATATTTGATGTATATTGATGACTAAATAGAAATGTAGAAGTTCTAAAGTGTTTTCTAAGTTTTGCTAAAAATCCACGAGTTATCTATTAAGTTAAACTCCATTTGTGAAAAAGAAGAAACACTAAAACTCGTAATTGAAAATTTTACAGTTTTGATCTTTTGACTGGGGTCCAACAATGGTTAAAACGGATAAGGTAAAGACTTAACATATTTAGATGAATAATTGTGCATTGTCAAAAGTACGTCACTGAAAGTTTAAAAGTGAACACTAAGTTTTGCAATGTTGTAAGTTTTATAAACACAAATTATAAAACTAATTTGAAATGAAATAAACAAATAAGGTGTGTTTTTAAATGTAGGAACCAGTGATGTCTTGTAAACACATTTGGATTAGAAAGTTGTAAAAATATCATGTTGGGTTTCAAGAAAACACATTTAAGTAAAGCATAAGGCCTAAATGAGGAAGTGGTCAACCAAAACAAAAGTGGTTTGAAAGACCCAGTGAAGCTTTTACACGTAATATGAACTTCAATGTCATATGTTTAAGTTTTATAGCATAGAGTCTAAACACTTTTATAAAAGAAATTGTTTCTAAGTTTTTCGAAAACGTGTCAAAATGGTAAGCAAGGTTTAAAATGGTTTATATGCCCTTAAAAGCACATCTATCCATTGAAATGGATTGAAATGAAATTTAAATAGCAATGTCAAAACAAATATTGGTTAAATTGAGTTTTGAAGAAAAGTGTTAAATTAAAGCAAGTTGTCAAAAGATTTTTAGCGAGAATACGACGTAAATTGTTAGGAAAGGTCTAGTAAGTTGTATAAAGTGGTTATAAAGTATTTTATCGATGATAAAATAAAACCGATGAAACGAAATAACTTTTTGATGGAAGATTAAGAAATAAGGAATAATTATGTTAGTGTAGTCGATCGTACCTAAATACTAAGGTGAGTACAAGGCGAGTTCCGATGTCTTTTCCCCCAAGATAAAAGACAAGAAAAATTGTTTGAAAAACGTTTTATGGTGTCAATACAGTTTACGACCTTTTATAGAGGTCAAAGGGACATCCTATGTTAAGTTTTAAGCTCAAGGTGGAAACAACGTAGAGCTAAATCGTAGCGTAGTAATAAGGTCTCACGTATGCGTTAAACCTCCGTGTCTCCTCGTGAGTCGAATTGGGAATGCTTTCCCATGATATCCAAGTGGCTACTTAGAAACGACTCATCTACCTCCTTACGCGATGCTCCAATATTCACCCGTTTCGGTATCGGAACGCTTTCCTAGTTGTAACTCTAGTACGAAGACGATGAAGAGGTATTGAGGAATAATTGGTATAGGTTTCGACTTATGATTATTACTAGTGTATATCTAGCTACTAACCTTACATCTAAAGTCAATAGCTACTGAGGAATACCCATTCGTAGTACTATGTGCATTGCTCCTAGAGTGGCTAGTGATATAACATAAGTGGTTAACCTAGCACTTGATAAGGGACAATAATATTTCTAAATAAAGGCATTGTTATAAAAGTGCACTTAGTTTCTAAGTGTATCTAGATGAATGCCTATAATATGCAATGCCCGTACACACACCGAAATATTGTTTTTCAAAAGTTTAAGTTGAAAATTGTTTTGAACATAATTCTACAATAACTGTTTCCAGCCTCACATTAACTTTCCTTAATTAAGCATAGTTGGCCAGGCTATACTTAATTAAAGTTCATTAATGTGTACTCGAATTAGTTATACCAGTAGTATGTTCAGTATTTTAAAAACGTTTAGAAATTTTTTTTTGGCTACAGTTGTGGTTCTCCAAAGGAAAACCGGTATTCTCTATAACCTTCGGCTCTGATACCATTTTCTGTCACACCCCGCTAAAGCGGAAACACGAGGCGTGGCAGTATAAAGGGTTTCATAGCAAAAGTTAAAAGACAACACCAACCGTAGTATTTAAAAATTATTACAAATTTACGATGGGTTTGAACAACTTTTAAAAGAAATTACAATGTAAATTGAAATACAACACATGCAAATGCTCCTAAAAGTGAAGTGTCCCTAAGTGCCACTTACTCGATAATTCCAGAAAAAGCATGTAAAACGAGCGTCAACTATAAAAATAGTTGGTGAGTACTCACATATAAACAAAATGATACTGGTTCCATGAATTGAAATCAAAGTTTTGATAAAAGTTTCCAATAATAAAAGTATATTGTTAAGATGAGTAAATAAGTTTGTAAAAACAAAGTTCTTTGTCATCATGAGAGATAAGGTATGTTGCCCAAATAAGATGCAACATTCATATTCTCATGGAAGATAAAGTTCGTTACTCAAACGAGTGAACAAGTTTCATTGCTAAAATGAGAAATCAATTTCGTTGCTACAAGGAGCAAACAATTTCATTGCTAAAACATGTATATAAGTTTTCAGTAATAACAGTTCGTTGTTGTAATGAGAAACAAAGTTCATTGCTATAATTAATAAACAAGTTTATTGCTATAACGAGAAACGAGTTTGTATGTGTATGAGCAAACAATGAGTCTCAACCAAACCTATGACTGAAGCCCTATCAAGATCTACGCTTATCGCTCCATAGATGAATATGGTATCATGCACTCCAGCAATAGGGCGAGTGAGGAGTTGTCAATTCCTAATAGCGCTATCCATAATGACCATTGGCTCAAAGAGTTAATGGTTAGAGATAAGGGAAGGGCCTTAGTACGATAAGTTCTCATGTTCCGTGTTGCATAGACATACATAGAGAGACATAGCAATAAAATAGCAATCATGTTTGGTACAAATCAATTTAAATACAACATTCAAATAATAGTTTTTCGGGACATGCTTTTCCACCCCAAAACATAAAAACTGAAAATAGGGGAGTGCGTGAATACTCACAATACATTTAGATGATGCAAATGGTGCCTTGAACTACGTTCCACGTGTACCACTACCGATTCCTACAATAATGGTATTCGCTAGTGAGTCTCTAATCGAAATCTAACACTAGTATACTTACTACTACAATAGAATTATGCCAATAATGTGTCAAAATTTAATATTGATAAGTTACAAACATTTTTCTGTGGAAATTAAGTTTCAAAGAATCAATTGTTATATAACAATTTAAGTGGAAATTTCCCATTATTGAAATGATAATATTTAACAATTTAAGAGGTGTTCCAATGATTAAATATTCAAAAACTAAATTAATTTAGTTCTAAAATTTCCCAAAGTTTGCATTTTAGTTTTAATTGAAGTGAAAGACCTCAAGATAAATTTTCTTGAATTTTTGATTTGTCTGACTATTTTTCACGATTTTTGTTTCTTGAATAACCATAAAATCTTGAAAAATACTAAACAGTTAATAAAAATTACCAAACTTCAGATTTTGTTTCTAAATGTATTAAAGGACTTCTAGATAAATTTTCATGGAGTATGAATATGTATAACCATTTTTCATATATTTAATTCTCTAAATAGATACAAATTCATGAAAAATAGAAATCAGTTTTCAAAATTACCCAAACTTTTTGTATTACTGTTATTAAACATTATTAAGCTGGGAAAAATATAAAAATTGATTTCTAAACTGTTTAACCCAATTTTATGATTTTTGAGCATTTTTTCTAATAAAAATTAAAATAAATAGAAAACAGTTTCCAAAATTGCCCAAAATTTTTGTAACACTTTTATTATACATTTAGAAGCTGTGAAAAATATAAAAGATATTTTTCAATTAGTCTGTCTATTTTTCTTTGTTTTATCCTCTTAAATAATCATTAATTGGAGAATAATTATTAAACAGTTAAAGTAAATTACCAAAATTTTTGTACACTTCATTTTCAGAATAAGTAATCTGGGAAAAATACTAAATGTGGTTTTTATATACTGAAATCCGATTTTGGGTATTTAAGTGTATTTAAGTGTATTTAACCTTAGAAAATAGGAGAAAAATAGTATACAGAATAGAAAAATCATCAAAAAATTTATGTAGGCTCCTAATGTACAAAAAGAGGTTCTGGTAATTTTTCATGAATTTTAGATGATCAGAACTATTTTTTCTATTTTTAGGCCATTATAATTACAAAAATTGGGGAAAAATAGAAATGTATAATGAAAAATCGTGAAATTATTTTTCTGAGTCTTCCACCTCTGGTAAGAGGTGCGAAAATTGTTAGATGGCATTTTCACACTCTCTAAAGTGGTTTTGTGATTTATTGGAACCACACAAAAAGAAAATCAAAAGACACATCAAACAGTAACAAAAATCGATGAAATTTTATGAGGGGTCATTATTCACTATAAGGGTCATCCACGAATTTTTCCTAGGATTTATAGACCTCAGAAAGTATTTTATATGATTTATTAACCTATTTTGTTGCAATAATTATAATAATTCGAAAAAAATGAATTATTTTCTGGAAATTTACAGAGCATCGCATTTTGTTGATGGGAATCTGGGAAAAATCGGATTTGGTCAGAAAAGGAGTTTTAGATATTTATTTGGAAATAAATCCTTCATGAACATATTTGAAAGCTTTTAACAACATACTTTGATGATCTAGCATATAAGCTTGAAGATCGTCACATGCATGTTGGTTTGAAGATCATTCATGAGTTTGAAATGTTCAAAAATCGTTTTTGATAGAAAACATAGGGTGCATGTGGTGTTTTTCCACCAAAACATATAGAAAAGTGCATTTCCATGGTTTTGACTTAGGTTTAGGTCATGGATCTTCACCATTTTGTAACATGCAAGATGTTTTTGGTGAAAATCTACCACCATCATCATCAAAACTGAAGTGAATGAATATTCACACAAATTTTCTAAGAGAAAGGTGTAGAAGAAGAAGGAAATGCAAGAAAAACCTTGAAAACATGGAGGAAAATGAAAGGAAATCGTGTTCTACCTTAATGAACACCTCTAGATGATGAAGATTTCGAGTTTGAGGTGTGTTCTTGGACTTATTCTCTGGAAAATTTCGTGGGTATAGAGAAATGAAGAGAGAAATGGAGTGGTGGTGATGAAGAGTGTGAGAGAGAATGAGGGGTAGAGTGAGAGAGAAGATGGAGTGGTAGAGTGAATAAGTGAGTGAATTGATTGAGTTTTGGGGAAGAGGAGAGGCATCTTGGGAGGAGGGAGTCCGACTTTGGAGTGGAGAGAGGGTCTCCCTCTCTTAAATTTTATAAAATTATAACTTTATTTTATAAAATTATCAAGTTTTAATAAAATATGCATCTTATTTTAATTTTCATTCACAAAACCTTGATTTTTTTTTTGCATAGAAAATAAGGTTAAATACTAATGACTTAAATTTTATTTTTCTTAAATGCATTCTCATAATTTTTATTATTATAAGATAATATTATAAGTTTCATAATTATTTTTATAGAAATTTTTAAGGTTAAAGTTTATAAATATGAGTTTTTATGGCTTTTAGGGTTTTGGAGTTTAATAAACTTTGAATATCAAAATAAATAGAATATTTGAGACTTTAAATTATCTTATGGTATTATAACTCTTTTATAGTTATAAATAATGTTTGTAATTTATTTTTATCGGTTTATTGGCATTCTATGTAGTGACTCCGAGATTCAAGCGAAATTGAGGAATCAAGTATACTAGTCCTAGTCTACAACTTTGACTTAAGTTTCTATGAGACTTTGACCTAATTTCTACTTCTAGGTCAAGTGCATGATGTGTGTATATGATTCATGAAATGGTGTTCGAGTCAAAGAGTGACCCAAATATGGATAGTCACTACACTTAAGTAGTAGTAGAATTCACATATCAATGTGAAATCTAAGCACACCATCCATTGTTTCTATCTGTTTCCAAGTTTCTACTAGGTTATAACTTAGCTTCTAGTTACTAAGTCTAATATGTGTTGTGCCTATATGTGCAACTAAGTCTAGTCAAATCTAGAACCGACTCGAATTTTGACGGTTGTCACAGTCGGGTGGTGCTGTCGATGAGGTAGACGCGTCCTGGAGTTCGGCTAATCTATGCTCGGTGATCCGTACACGTTCCTCCAGCGCCACATGTCTTTCCTGGTATTCTCTGACTTCCGCTCGTGCTGCGACAAGATCTTCTATGAGACGTTCCATTGGGTAGAAGTCTCGCTCTAGGTCTCGCGTGCGAGCATCTGTAACCTGCATAGCCGCCAGCATCTGCATTACCCGGTCGATGGTCACTTGAGCCTAGTCACCGATGTCCCTAATACGTCTAACCACGACAGGGAGTGCGCGATCTGCTGGTAGTCCATGATGGAGGTTGTAGTAACCTCGGTTCATCCCAAATGGTGGTTGCTGACCCTGACGTCGGCCCCATCTCTCGATATCGTCCGCCCAAGGAGGTGTAGGGCCGTTGTAGCCCATCCTATGCGGTGGTACCCTTGCTACGTAAGGAGGGTTGATAACTTCAGACTCTGCGTCCGATTCTTCGTCCTACTCAACCTCTTCCTCGTCATTTTCCTCGACTTCTTCATGGATGTCTTCTTCTTCAAACTCGACCGGTTCTTCAGGATCCTCCATGGGTTCCTCGGGGTCTTCTTTTGGGTCTTCCTTAATCCAACCCCCGTTCCCCTGATTGGGAAAGTAAGGGTCTCCGGGGAGGTGAAAGTTGTTGGATTAATGTCTAAGTCCATAACTATAATTGGTAAGACTTGACCCGACCCGACATGGTCCATTTGGGTTGCATGGCATCATGCATTTGGATAGACTATAATGAGAGAAATAACACTTAAGGTTGGTTAATATATTATAAGTTCTAATATATTAATAAGGTTATTTAATTAGTATTGATCAAGAATTAATTTGGAATGAATTAAGTGATCAAAAGGAGACTAATTAAATATATGGGTTGATTGTGTAAATCATTCATTCTTATATATGTGGGCTTGTGATCCAAGATTCCTTATGTTGGACTAAGTCCATGGGGTGACCCATGGATACTCCATGGAGGTTAAAATCCATGGAGCATAAGGAATGGGTAAAGTTATGAGTTACATGGTGTAACCCTAATAGCCACCATATAAAAGAATCCCATGGCTCAAGAAATCGTGCACTAATGTGTGAATATGAGGGCTAGACGATTTCAAGGAGTGTTTCATTTCTCTCAAGTCATTCCATGTGCATTTGGTGTTTTGTGAACCATTTGAGGTGTCACACTTGGGGTACTAGGCACTCAAGCTTCATGGAGACAAGCTACATCAAACAAAGGTATGTATTCTATCCATTTGATTACCCAAGTATCAAGTATTGTATGCTAGATAGGGTAATACCTTGGAAAGTTCATAATTGCATGTATAATAGAGAAAACATAGATCCAAGGTATTTAGGGTTGCATGTACACTTAGGAGTATTAGAATGCTCAAAACCCATCAGTGGTATCGGAGCCAAGGCTTGTTTTCTTGTTATACTTGGAAAATTAGCTGAAAAATCGAATTGTATTAGTTATGCTAATTACTTGAAAAAAATTTGATGTGAATTATCTTTGTTCATATGAGTTTATTAGATTCATAGAAAAGTTAATTGATTATGTGTTTTCAATCCATTTTAATCTAAGAGTTGATTCTAAAATGTGTTTTTGTAACTTGTCCTTAAGTTATATGAAAAGTCACATTTAAGTTTCATAAAACTCATAAAAAGTTGGCAATGGTTACAAAAATGAAGAGTCTTGTCCTCATTAAATGGTTTTATGCCTCCATAACTTGTCCTCAAGTTATGGAGGTTCAAGAGTCACTTCATTAAATGATAAAATGTGTAACCTTAATTAGTTCCATAAGTTACAAAAATAAAGAAAAGTTACATTCTTTTATTAGTTTAAAGTCTTCCATAACTTGTCCTCAAGTTATGGAACTTGAAGAGTTTTTTTAAATTAAAACTACTTTAAACACATAAGTTATGGAATTAATTAGTTTTGAATATTTTCAAAACATGCCCTCAAGTTTTGGAATTTGTAAAGTTTTCCCCATGAATACTTTAATTCCAAGTTAGCCCTTAGAATTTTAAAAGTTAAAATTCAACCCTTATACTTTATAGTATTATAAGTTAATAATAAATATATGTATAAGAGCAAGTCAGTCTTACCGTTAGTAGGCCTCATTCACGAAGCCGGTATATAAGGGGGGTATAAGGTTACTGCCTATAAAATGGCAGTTTAATGGGTGTCCACTCTCACCCACCGCTTCCTTGACTGGTGGAGGGTCGTTAGCCGAACGGGTAGGACAAGGACTATAATTCTCCCTTCATTAAAAGTATTAATGATAAATACTAAGTAACTAAACACTTATAAATTCCCAATGTTAGTAACTTAGGAAAATGTGAATAAGGTGCTAATCCATGAAATTATACTTTGCACTTTGTTTAAACCATTAGTGGAGCGTGTGTTGTTAACCGGCACACTAACTTGGGTTTAACAAAGTAGGCAAAGGGTAACTTAATATTTATCATAGTATCGGTGGAGCTCGTGTGGTTAACCGGCACATCGATTGAGGGGTAAATATTAAGGGTAGCAAGTATATTTGCATGGTTACTTCACACCTTGTTTTGTGATCCTCGGCATCCCAGTCACAAAACTTGAAGGGCACACTCGAGATTGAAACATGCCATTGAAAAGTTCAATGAATCTCAAAAGATCTAGGAGTTTCAAATCTAATTAAAAACCTAATTACATTATTTCGTTTTTCATGGTGGAAATTGGTAAATCGTCATTTACCTACCTTCAACTATTTTATAACTCGGATTACGGCATCCCTCTTCCAGTTATAAATAGGTTGTTGGATCCTAGCCTTAATATTTCATATTGGTGTTATATTAAGGACTTTAGATCAACTATCTTGAATATCTCCCAAAAGATGTCTAGTTCAGACATCTATGATCTTCCCAAATCTCTTGGAACTTTACTTCCTCCACCTCCTCCAATTATTCTCCCTAACCCACAAGTTCAAGGTCACTCAAGCCCTAATGGCAAGCAAGGTCTATGTGTGATCACATCTTAGAGATGAAGTCACATATTGACAAGCTGTGAGAGTTGGGTGTCAAAGTCTTGAGAAAGTTGGATGTTCAATCACTTTCTAAGTCACATAGTGAGTTCCTTTGGGACTACTATGAAACAGACTATGACATGAACCTTAATGATCATATCTATTTGCTTGGTGCTGCTGAATCAGCAATGATTTGGAACAATAGTAAAGCAAATTTGATTAGAAGATCAACTTCCCAAAAACTTTATGGACAGTGACAATGGTGACACTGGAAATCCAGAAAAAGCATACTCTTCCCAATGGAAAGGGATTGGCCATAGACAACCCGGTTGACCAAATGGTAAAGAGAAAGGCTAAGTCTGAGATAGTCCCATTACCAAAGGGTCCATATGTTTATTTTGCCAAAGGAAGGGGCGTTGATTGCAAAGCTGCCAAGTTTACCTAAGGATGTTAAAGTCAATAAGTCTGACTCTACTTCAGGTAGAGCCCATTATCTAACTCTGTTAAGTTTCTATTCTAAGATCCTCATTACATGATGTGACTGGGTCACATGTTGATGTTTTAAGAATCAAAGAATAGAGAGAAAGCTTAAAGGAAGTATATTGTGATTCTGATCGCGTAGGTGGATTTCGATCGCATCAGAATTTTGAAGTTGTTACTTAGGAGTTATGATATATTGCTTAGGAATAGATAACAACAAGTTTTTCCGTATGCATTTGCACTATAAGGATAAGTTTTTTCCGCAAAGTTTTGAAATAAAATAAAAGTTTTTAATTTTATATTTATTTTAAATATCCTTACAAGTGGCATTTGTGGAAAATAGTTGTTTATATGATTCCATTGATAGCAATATTTGGAAAAAAATGGACTTGATTCTTTCGTTTGTAGTAGTGTCATAATTTACCAAATAAGGAAAGATTCTCATTCCCAAGGCTTCAGTTGGATAGAAACTTGGAATCATGCAAGTTGAATAGTATGATGAATGAGAACTTTCAAGCATTGGAAAATTAAGACTTGTTCACATGGATGTGTGAGTCAAGTTAAGGACTAAAGGGATTGAGTACACATTCTTGTGCACTGGTCAAGTCCACCACAAAGCTCGTTAAGACTATTCGTCATGATTTACTAAATTTTAGTAAATATGGTTATAATTACAAGTTTAAGTATAATTCTGAAACATTGGAAAAGTCTCAATGTATGGCAGAACGAATGGGAAGAATCAAATTAGGCAGACAGATAAAAGTTTCTCAAATCTGAAAAGATGGGAGAGTACTTTAGTATCATGTTTTGTGATCATCTTAATGATTAAAGAACCACATCACAATTGGTCTTCTAAGGACATGTTAGTGCATTCTTATGACTAAGAAGAGGAGTCATGAATTGTTTAAATGGTTAAATCAAGAAGATGAGTCATACTTCATTTCAAAACAAGTCTTAGAGTCATACTCCAAGACTATAAGTTGAGTGACATATCTTAAAGAAAGGTTTATAACACTTGTCAAATGTAAGAGCAAAAGTGTCCTACTCTTGTACATTTGAAGTTGGTAAGTTGTGATGTTTTGGATTAAACAAAGACCAACTAAGCCCAATTGTGTGAAGTTTTTGTCTTGATAAAGAATCCGAACTATCTCTTGAATATTTGGCAAGATAGTCTTATATGTCAAGAGGACAGTGGGAGTCTTAAAGATCCTAAAAAGAATTTCAAGAACTAATCAAGAATATAACCTGAGGTTCTTCACTAGCACACGACTTGAGGTTTATAACCTATCATGTTGACATATTCTGTGCCCATTCCAGTTAAAGTTGGCTTTGCATAGGAGTTCTGAAAGTTCTCAATTGGTTGCATAATACCTTGGAAGCAATGGCAGGCCCTGTACTACCAGGTGGCAAGAAGTTAAGATTGCATAAGTTCAGTCCATATGAGTTTGGATTTGTCATTATCCTTGTCTTGTGACTATGGTTTTGACGATTCACATGGATAAGAACACATACACCATAAAATCTAAGGGTCATAAGGTTTCTCTCCGATTCATGAAAATGATGGTGAGGAAACACTTCCACCAAGTAGATTTGAAGCAGATGGCAAAAGGTCTAAACAATTGAGACTATGATTATGGCATCCCTTTTCATAGTTCTGAAATTGTTTAGACACACATGCATGCTATCTAAGGAAAGGTGTATGATTTTGATAAAGTTTTATCAAAGCATCTCGTATCAGAAATCTGAACTTTGGTAAGGAAGTCAATAAAGTATTGATTTCTAGAAGTCCAGCTGATTTCTGAGTACATGTCAAAGCTAGTGGGAGCATAAGTGTTATGCTAATAATCATCATGTTATTGGGAGCATGATAATTATTGTTAGTGTTGGAAGTTAGCAATGTTAATTATAGAAAACAAAAGTTTCAATTCGTGAGGCTGCAGGGATTGAAAGAGTTGTTTTGCTATAATTAAGGGAGAGGATATACTTCATTTCAGTTCTAAAGGCTTAGATTGAGACCTTAATCATCTTTAGTCAAGAATATATATATGAATTTCATGTTGGATTGGTTCAACTTAAGGAAATTCTATATATTGCGTTCTCAAAATTCGATTATGATTACGGCATCCCTCTTCATAGTCAAATTTTGAAAACATGGCAAATAAAAATATTGTAGCAAAAGACTGGTCTAGAATCATGTCTTTATGTGAGACATCATGAATCGTGTACCATTTGCTTTGGGTACACGATCGATTGCATGTGCTATAATATTTGTCATTTCTAAATTTTTCCAAATGCCCAGAGGCATTAAGAAGGGAAAAGGTCTAGAATTGGATATGACTAAAATGATTAAGCAATTGTCGAGGACAATCTGAGGTTTACCAAAGATTGGTTGCTCAGGGACAGTTGGAAGTATAGTGCTAATTTTGGAAAGACCATATTGACATATTCTGAAAAGAGGCATCTCTTATTTAGAAGTGATAGTCAAAATGAGAATATGGAGTTGTCTCCATAGGTGGAAGTTATCTGTGTAAGATTAGAAAACTTAATGCAAGAAGCATGTCCAAAGCAATGTACTTTGAATATGAGACTTAGTTTCCATGGAGGTGATCTCCATTGGAATACCTTATAATGACTGTTGATAAGTCTTTGTGACTTTGTACATATTCATTACAGGAGGGTCAGTGCATATAAGTTTAAAATCTAAACAGATTTCGATAAATGATAGGAATTTGAAATTCTCACATTTTTCGATAAGGATTTGGGAGTGTGAAATTAGAATCATTGAAATTATGTTCAATTGGTTTATTTCACAAAGTAAGGATCATAGACAAACATAGACTGCATACTTGGTGTATGGCAAAGCTATTGTTTAAGAAAAACATAGTGTACATGCTTGGAGCATGGGACAACTAGTGTTTTTAATTCAAGTATAAAGTTGATAAAACCGAAACAATGAATAATGAGTAATCAGTATGGTGATAAATAAAAGTGTTTGTTTATATTCATAGGGTTTGATACCATATTTGATTCATTTATTCTTGTGTTTCACTTTGCATGTTTTGACTTCCAGAATAACTAAGTTGCTCTTCCTGAATGATTATGTTATTCAAACCATCCACAGTCGGTCATATGTTGGAAGTAGATATGAATCAAGACTGTCATGGGTTGGTTTGTAGAGGTCCAAGTTGGTGGACAAAGTGGTGCTACAACACTCATGAGTGCTCATAAGTTCTGAGTATTGGATTCAACCCGCGCTCATTTGAATCACTTCATGGATTTTATCACGAGTGATCATGAGACGATAATATCTTATATTCTTCAAACCTAGAGATATGAGTTGTTACTATGAGTTGGTTGTACATTGATTGCACGAAAACGCATTCGGTAACTCGATGTTATAAAACGTGCCTTTGTGTATGATTCAACAAGTAGTAGAACAAGCCATATGAGTCGAAGTTTATCCATTCCTTTTACCTTCGGGATAAAAGCAATATCTGTGGGCCCCTCGATGATTTAAAGATGATACATGTGAGTGCTTGGCGAAGCCATGACTGATTTGATTTGTTCAATCAGTCAGTCATCATGAATCGGAAATTGGGAAACAACAAATGGACATAGAGAATGATTGATAATCCATGTCTCAGTCCATATGATATCTAGAATGGAGGAATATATGATCCCTTATCTAATGGACAAGTCATTGACAAAGGTCAGAGTTCATCGACAAGGTCAGAGTTCGACAGAAGCTTTTGAGAGCTATGATTGCTGATCGGTTCCTGAAGTCATAGACAATAATAGTTTTAGACTTATCCAAGTGGGAGACTGTTGGATTAATGTCTAAGTCCATAACTATAATTGGTAAGACTTGACCCGACCCGGCATGGTCCATTTGGGTTGCATGGCATCATGCATTTGGATAGACTATAATGAGAGAAATAACACTTAAGGTTGGTTAATATATTATAAGTTCTAATATATTAATAAGGTTATTTAATTAGTATTGATCAAGAATTAATTTTTAATTAATTAAGTGATCAAAAGGAGACTAATTAAATATATGGGTTGATTGTGTAAATCATTCATTCTTATATATGTGGGCTTGTGATCCAAGATTTCTTATGTTGGACTAAGTCCATGGGGTGACCCATGGATACTCCATGGAGGTTAAAATCCATGGAGCATAAGGAATGGGTAAAGTTATGAGTTACATGGTGTAACCCTAATAGCCACCATATAAAAGAATCCCATGGCTCAAGAAATCGTGCACTAATGTGTGAATATGAGGGCTAGACGATTTCAAGGAGTGTTCCATTTCTCTCAAGTCATTCCATGTGCATTTGGTGTTGTGTGAACCATTTGAGGTGTCACACTTGGGGCACTAGGCACTCAAGCTTCATGGAGACAAGCTACATCAAACAAAGGTATGTATTCTAACCATTTGATTACCTAAGTATCAAGTATTGTATGCTAGATAGGGTAATACCTTGGAAAGTTCATAATTGCATGTATAATAGAGAAAACATAGATCCAAGGTATTTAGGGTTGCATGTACACTTAGGAGTGTTAGAATGCTCAAAACCCATCAAAAGCTTGCCATGTCGTCTGCGCGAGAATATATATAAGTATGAGGAAATAGATAAAATGACAAAATACTCCTATAGTATTTTACTTATTTGAGGGTTGGTTCTCAAACTTTTGAATGGTAAGTTGGGAAACTCTAGACTTGTTGCAACACCACTACCACTCCTGAACACATGTTCGTCATATCTCAAATAAATATAGTTGATCAGGCTATATTTATCCCAGATATGATTACATAACTGCCCATGTTTGATTGTAGTGTTCAACCTTTAAATTATCTTGTTTTGTTCTTGTTATGATACGGTCCTAGCAAGTATGTTTATTTTTAGTCAGAGTGTTTTAGTCCCATGGTATTTATAGTTGTATATCTTGTATGGATAGATATACTAGTTCACTATAAACAATGTTCTGATACCAATATGTCATACCCCCGGACCACAACGGCGGAAAAGTCCGGAGGCGGGTGACGTCATTGTGATGTATCATAACAAATGTATATAAATGAAACATAGCAAACCCAAATATCATACATCAATATAACAAGCTTACATTTTTTTACATCATGTTCATGTTCTCAAATTTTACACAAAAGAGACATCAGTAAGCAAATCCAGAATATAGCAAGATAATCTTGAGTCCGCGATCCACAACCTGCTTATTGGTTTCCTAAGAATACAAGTCGTTTGAAAAGCGTCAACATAAAATTTGTTGGTGACTTCATAAGCATTTTCGTATAAAACTTTGATGATAGTTTAAAAATCCAGAAAATCCAATATTTTCTTATCAAAATCATTGTAAGTCTTGTTTCAAATCGAGTATGGTTGCATGTGTGTCTTAGTCCTTTGTTTTCAAAATCGAATAAAATCATTTCCTCCAGAAAATCCTATATTTTCTGATGTATAAAATAGTAGCTTTTAAAACAATAACACTTGTGTGAAAAGAGTCATTTGGGGTAATTCAAAACACAGTTGATTATAAAACCGAAGGTAAAATTTGTATAAGTACATTTCTGATATATTCTAGTGAGTCGTTATAACTATACTAATATGACGGAGTGCCCGTTATGACGTTCTTCAGGCGTCGGTTTCGTTTAAGACATTTGTCACCCTAGACTAGCCGGTCTAGCTGTAGCGAATATCGAAGGTGCGGGGTTCAACCCCGTATAGATCTATACACAAATTCCCGCTCTCCTTCCAGGAGACTCTAGTTATAACTCTTACACGACTTAGAGCGTACAATATTGTATAAATATATGTACTGTTAAGGTTTGTCTGACTAGAATACTAACCGATCATTGAGAAATTCGTTGAAATCCATTATTTACTAAATAAATAATAATAGTTGTACTTGTTGACTAGATATTTCGTTTCGTTTGATTTTTTGAAAATAATCCGCTTTAAATATTTATCGAATCGATTCAATCTTAGCGAAGTCGGCTAAAATGGCTCTCCTCTCTATATATTACTAAGTGAGACCCCATTTACCGGGGAAATGTCAAGTTATGATTTGTGTAAAACTATGACTTCTGTGAAGTTATGACAACAGCTTTATGTCATGCAAAATTTTCTGTAATAAAGGCTCCAATTGCATATATTCTAGGTGAACTTACTTATATGAGATTTTATAAATAACCCCTTAACAGTTTGCAAATACTCATTTATGGAACACAAAGTTCAATTTTCGAAATTCTAGACTTGGTGTCAACATTTCAAGGTCTATTTCAACAACTTTTATCTCTAATTATGAAGAGCATGGATACAAGGGTGCATGTTAAACATCCCCAAAAACTTGGGAGGCTCCTTTTGTAAATTGTAATATTCATGTAGTGATTAAAATATTATTTATTTCCATGGGTTCTGTGAAACCTTACGTTCACAGGGAGTTATATAAAAAAATGATAATATTTCAACACACATATTAAACACACGTATACATGCAATCATTCAAGAATTTAGAACAAGAGGTGACTTGTACTCTCCCCCAAAATCAATAAAAACTAAGGAAAAAGATGGGGTATGAAGCTCACCTTGGTTTAGCTTGTTGGGTGATTTGAAGAGGTGTATGGAGTTTCCAAGTTCCAGCACTTGGAAGTGTTCTTTGAACTTTAGAAAATCCTAAGAATAATTCTATGTGTAAATATAAGGAAGTCTTAGGAATAATATGAAGAATCAATAGTAAAAGAGGATGAATACTTACAAAAATTCTGGAAATTTTCCTTGAAGGAATGAAGCTTGAGTCTTGAAGGAGTTTGAGAGAATTCTTAGGAGTTTACTGGATGAGGAAGTGAGAAGTGGAATAAGGGAGGAAAAGAGATTCACGTATCTGAAGGGGAGGATAAGGGAGTGACTTGGCACTTTCATGGAAGACTGGTGGGTAAAGCTCATTTTCTTATGGATAATGTGTGTTTATATGGGATTTGCATGGGAAATGAGGAATCAACATCCCATCATAAAGTCAAACCCCTTCATCTTCTAAAAATCTCTTTAAAATCTTGGGTATTATTTTATATGAATATATTAAAATAATTGATTTTGGCATAAAATAGTGATTTAAGGGGTCTAAGATAGGAAAAATATGAGTTTGGTGTGATTTCCGGCGTCAAAATGCCTTAAAATGGTAAAAAGGTCAGAAAATGGCAAAAATACGGAGTGGGGGCGGGTTTCTGCGAGGGTCCGAAGGCTTAGAAAGGATTCCGGAGCCATTAAGCAAATTCCGAAGCATTTTCTCGGATTTCCGAAGCAAACAGAGGAGTTTCGGTGCTAAATCTCGCAATTCCGGAGTCACAGGCGAAGTTCCGAAGTCAGGAGGCGGAGTCGGTAGTCCGGACCGACCAGGTACGAAGCGACTCAAAATTTTGGAGCGGTTTAGACGTTTCCGAAGAAACCCTAAGCGAGATCTTCCGGAGTCATGCGAGAAGGTCCGAAGCACAAGGGTTCCGAAAATGCACTCCTCTTGGTTCCTTAGAAGGTGTCCGGACGAAGAGGGTTCCGGACCAAGAGGCCCCTTTTGGGTTTTCTCCTCCGGTTTTGGGCTGTTTTCGACTGAGGAAGGTACACAGAGAGATTTGGGAGAGATTTCACATACTTGGAGAGATTTGGGAGAGATTTCACATACTTCGAGAGATTTTGGAGAGATTTCACATACATGGAGATATTTGGGAGAGATTTGATATTCTTCGAGAGATTTGGGAGATACTTCATATTTTTTGGAGAGATTTGATATTCTTGGAGAGATTTGGGAGAGATTTCACATACTTGGAGAGATTTTAGAGAGATTTCACATACTTGGAGAGATTTTTGGAGAGATTTTTGGAGAGATTTCACATACTTGGAGAGATTTGGGAGAGACTTCATATTCTTGGAGAGATTTGGGGAGAGACTTTACCGGGGACCTTTATTAATGTTCTTCTTCATAGTTCAAAGGTCGTGGACTTAGTTACATCCCATTTCGAGTGTTATATACCCCCAAAGGCCACTTACTAATGTTTTATAGAGCTATTACTTCCCTCAATCAGATTAGGGTTTTAAATTATGAGCATTTGAAACCTTCAAGTATTACTTTGCATTAAGATTTATAGTTATACATTAGAAAACAGAAGGTAATTCCTAAAATATAAGCACTAGATGAGTTGACTAGTTGCCCCGTTGACCTTGACTTGACTTTGACTTTACCAGAACTTACCGGTTGTCACACTAATAGATATTCAAGTCGAGACTGGAAAGAGCAGTCAAGTAATAGATAATATGTTCAACAAATAATCAAGACATTAATTGAAGAGAAATATTAAATGATCAAGGTAAAGCTAATAAATGAAGAAGAAAAATAATGTTTTGAATATTCCAAGAGTAAATTCCAAAAGCTAGTGAAAGATTCGTAGTTGACTTGTATTGAATGCTTCTATATATAGGAGTGAATGTTACAGCGAATTAACCCAGGTGTTTACATAGGACCTGACAAAAGAGATAAATCTGACATTATGATTGTCCTAATACAACTATAGACTAAGTCCTATGAAACGTTACATCAATAACAAGACAAAAGTAATAAATGTACAACAGACAAAACAAGGATATTCTGGATCAACATGCATTCCGGACGTGAAGGTCGGCTCCGGAATGCCTTCACTCTTCTCATCTTCTTACTTGGTCCGGACAGGTTCCGGACCACTCTTCACTTCGGAAGTTACACCATTCGGAATAAGGACTTAGGATTGTCAGAGGTTCACTTTCAGGTTCCAACAGATCTTGGTTAAACATTATGTTGTTCGGACAAACCACTGACATGAGTTTTGGACTAATGCTAACGATCATAATTAATATTCATATCATGGTGAATTTTGGCACATAGCCACATATAATAAAAAAATATTTTCATAAATAAGGAAAATGATTAGTTGTAGATCGTGTGTCTTTTTTATTCTTCCATTATTTTTGCTTCCAATGTCAGATTCTAATAGTTCTTATCCATTTTGGTTTATTCACCATTAGTTAATATAAAATTTGATTATACATATCATGAATATGTTGAGCATGTTTGATAAACTAATTTTGATTGTTATTCATGTTCTATATTGCTACTGTATCCGGTTAATTGGTAAAACACTATAAAAATGGAGAAAATGACAAATGTTAATGGGTTTCGCCTAAACTTAAATTAGTTTTTTTAGATCGAAGAGTATACAAGTTTGTAAGAATGTAATTAAGAAAACATCGTTTCTAAAAGATTTTGTATTTATAAAAGAATATATATATATATATATATATATATATATATATATATATATATATATATATATATATATATATATATGATGATTATATATGTATTTAATCACAATTTATTATATGCTTTTTTAAGTGTATATATATATATATATATATATATATATATATATATACACTTAAAAAAGCATATAATAAATTGTGATTAAATACATATATAATCATCTATGATTATTTGTATCTAATCATATATGATTTATGTGGTCATGATTTATTTTTTGTTTTCTTTATTTGATATTTGTTCTCATGTATTTAATGACATTTGATTATATGTATATAAAAACATATGATTTATATGGAAAAAATCGAATCTTATCCATATAAATCATATGTGATTAGATACATTTAATAACACGTGATTATATACACGAGAATAATTATTAAATCAAGAATATGAAAACATAAATTATTAGTGATTAAATACATATAATCACATGTAATTAAATACATGAGACTAAATATTCAGTCGAAAACGTGAAAATGAATATTATTCATATAAATCATATGTTACTAAATATATAATTGTAACGCTCGTGTTTCTAGCCTAGGCATTAATATTGATGTGATAGTGTAGGTTAACCTTTGTAACTCATTTTGAAGAAATGAAAAGAAATTATGTGTTTTATGCTTAATTATTAGGGCTTAATTAATTAAGTATAAAAATGAGCGTCAAAAATAAATATTAGATAAAGCCGATATCTATTAAGAAATTTGTAGTGGTGGTGACAAGGATTACGGATATATAAAGAATACCAAAATCCGAGTTATAACGAAGAAGTTATGACATGTCGAAGTTTCGCGACAAAACCGACACGGTGCCGAATAACGTAAAAAGTGAGTTTTCGATAAACTAATTTTTAGCCTTAGTGATCTAAACGAAAGTTGTAGTGTTCGTTAAACCAAGAGTATGTATAAAAAGAACGCCCAAATCTGACTTCGTATGAGGAAGTGATGATTTTTCGAAGTTTCAGCTTAGGAGTAGACAGCTAAAAACTCGAATTTTAGATCGAGTGATTTTTAGCCGACACGACCTAAACGAGAACCGAAGATCTCGTCAATAGTAGCACAACGGTAAAAAGATAGACGAAAACGGACGTCGGATGAAGAAGTTATAAATTTTTAACGGATTTCCTGTCACGGTCTGTTAAAAATAATAATATAAACATTAAATTCAAAATTAGCCGACGAAGTCTAAACGAAAGTTGTAGAGTGTAATTTTACCTACGTGTGCATATAAAGAACGTAAAAAACGAAGCTCGTATGAGAAAGTTATGGATTTTAGAAGTTTTTGCACAAAAATCGAGAAATTTCGCATAGGTGGCTTCGACCACGTCACCCTCGCCCAAAACGTGCCACGTGTCCGAACTGCTGAATCATCCGAGGCCACCTGTCGACGCGTGTCGCATTCCCTTCGTACCGAAGCTGGCTCGTACCCTCTTTTGACGTGTCCGAGCTTCGCACCAAGTGCCACGTCCGAAGCCTCGAACCTAGACTATGCTCCACTAAGAAGCTGCCACCAGGACCTCACATGCGCAACCCATGTGTTCCTCACTCCGGATCTGCTGACGCGTGGAGGCTTCTCAGCCCTCGGATCCGAGCCCTCTCATACTATAAATAGCATGCGAACCCTCCCGGTTAGATTTGGATTTTTGCCACTTTTTACCCCTAAACTCATATTTTTACTATTTCCACTTCCCCCAAAGCCCCGATATTATACCAAACACCCGGAATACGCCCCGAAGTGCCCGAGAAGCCCGGGAAATTTATCTCTTCGGTTTGGGAAGCCCGACCCTCGCAGAGCCCGGTTTCTCAATAAAACTCCAGGTTTTATTAGAAACGAACGTTTTAGGAAACAAATTGCTGCCCGATTATCAACAAATCATGTGAGTGTATAGTCACCTCCATCTTAAACCTAGATATGAAGTATTTTCCATAAAATATGTGCTATGTGTAATTATATTAATTGTTTAATTGAGGTGATTGTTGAATAGTTGTTTTATACAAGTTTTAAACTGTATAAGTATTTTTATCTACAAATATGTTGGCTGAAACATGGGTAGATAGTTGATGTGTGATGAAATGAAATGTCGAGAGGCCTCGATGTGATTGTGATCCAGTCATCTAGTGGAGTTTGGATGACGACCACGGACTTTTCTAGACAGTCCAATGGAACGTTGGCAGGCCCGCAACCTGTAGGTGTTAATGAACTTGGGTGTTCATGTGCTGTACTCCATCCCCTCATGGTTGCCTTTAGGACATGTATGGCTGAGGAGTCCCCTTAGCAGTAGTGTCCATCCCGATGATATTCTTTAGGCTAGGTCCCTTGTGATAAGTGTTTAGGGATGTAAAGTGAGGATAACGGGAATGGGTCATCAGGGTTATTGTTGATTAATGAACTTAATAAGTTTATTATTATTGTGGGTTGAAAACCCTATATGCTCACCAGGCTCACAAGCCTGACCCACTCAGCATTTTATGTTACTGGTAGTGGACCCTGAGCATAGTCGGAGGACGATGAGAGATTTTTGGATTATAGGCCAGTAGTTGTAAATAATTGTTGAAAGACTTATAATTTCTTGTTTATGCTTTTGACCTGTATCGGAACATGACATCCCGAGTTTTTGATATGAAATGAAATTATATATTTCTTAAAGAAAGGTTTTGACAAACTTTTATCCTGTTTTGTATTGGGGACCAATTCCGCAACATCTTTTAAAAGGATTTCTCTGATTTTATTTTAAAAAGCATAAATTAAATCGGTCTTTTTTGGCCGAGAAATTAGGGGATGTCACAGTTGGTATCAGAGCATTAGTTTAAGCGAACTAAGAAATTGTAGGATTTCTAGACTTAAACTTAGAATGCTAAGTGATGATTGTGAGATGAGTGTCTACCATATTTTAGACACGAGCACTAATTTATTTTAGGAAAGATGCCTAAAATGCTTTTATGTGCTAAATGTTATATGTTTGCATTATATGCCATTATTTGTTCGGACCTATGCTCTATTGCCGACCGGATCTGGAAACCTTATGTGTGTAGGATTCTAAGCGTATGATTACGAGCTTAGAACTAACATATAAACGTTTGGGAGTGATAAGGGAATTTAAATACCTATCGAGGATAAAGACCTAAATTCGCCTTATTCGGTATATAGATTATAATGGCAAGAACTCGCGGTGGAGTTGCAAATGCAAACGGAAACAGGAATTAAGAACCTCAACCCCATGTAATTGAGCAAGTACCTATTGTAGGAGCTTCACCTGAGCCAATGCCGATGGCTGGGGTACAAGCAATGATGCAGATGATGTTAGATCGCCAAGTGGAGGACAGAAGGCGATTACTACAACATAATAGGGAAGAAACTACGATACTTGTTGAACAGCCCGAATTGAATGAAGGGCAATCAGTAGGAGGGAACTACAGTAGGACTCTTGGTCAAGCCAACCCACCGATAGTTAGACAAAACAACCAGGATGGAGGAGTTGATGGACGTGGATGCAAATACAAAGATTTCATGGCATCTAAACCACCGTGTCTATATGGAAGTCCGACACCGGTGGAAGTCATGGATTAGATCTCCGAAATGGAGACGATGTTTGAAACTTGTGAGTGCAGCAACAAATAAAAGACCGCACTTGCAATTCCTCTATTAAAATCTGGTGTATTGTGCTGGTGGAAGTTACTAGCTGATTCCATGCCCTAGGGAGAAGCTAGCAAGATGTCTTGGGAAGACTTTGTGTTACAACTGAAATTGCAATACTGCTCTGAGCAGGATCTTCTGGAAATTAATAAGGAGTTCCAGAATTTAAAAAAGGAAAGATGAGCGTTACTGAATACGCTGCTAGTTTTACGGAAAAGATGAAGCTTGTTCCTTACCTAGTTCCAACTGAACTCTCTAAGGTTAACAAGTTTTCCCTTGGATTACCAGCGGACTTTGGTCTGATGGTCAAGCAAGCAATCACTCTGAAAGCCGCCATATGGGCTACTAAGAATGTTGAGACTCAGATCAGAGAGAAAGGTCTAGAGAGGGCAGAAGTTGGCAAAAAGAGAATATTTGAAGGAACTTCAGGTTCCAACAAAAAAAGCAAATTTTTAAAGTCTAAGAAGTTTGGAGGAGGCGAAGTGAAATGGTGTGAGAAGTGCAAGAAAAAGCACTCTGGGAAATGTAGTGAGGGGTGACTTGCTACAAATCTGGAAAGATTGGGGATTATGCCAACGAGTCTCCGTCCAACAAGAGGTTATGCTTTACATGTAACGAAGAAGGGCACGTTTCGAAAGACTGTCCGAAGAAGAAGGATGCAGCAAAACCCAATCTTCCACCAAAGCCGAAGGCGAGAGCCTTTCAGATGACACTTGAAGCTGCAAAAGAAGAAGTCGATGTCGCTTCAGGTACCTTTCTCGTAAACGAATTGCCTGCCCAAATGTGGTTTGAATCTGGAGCCAATTACTCCTTTATTTCGCATAATTTGGTAGAAAACTAGCTTTCCTTGTTGATAGACTAGTTAAGACTTTATTAGTCGAGATTGCTAGTGGCAAGTTTGTACCTGTTAGCCATCGTATGAAAAACATCCTCATTGACTTGCATGGGAATAGGTTCCACGAGGAATTATTACCTATCGAGTTAAATGGTTTCGACATAGTTTTAGGAATGGATTGGCTTAGCGCCAATGATGCCGAAATATTGTGTAGGCAGAAGATAGTAAAAGTAAACCCGCCAGGGAAAGAGTCGTATCGACGCCAATAGCAAAAGCGCTGTATCGATTAGCACCAACCGAGATGAAAGAACTTTTGACACAACTTCAGGAGTTATTGGACAAAGGTTTCATTCGACCTAGTTCATCACCCTGGGGAGCCCCGGTGTTATTTGTAAAGAAGAAAGACGGGAGCATGAGAATGTGCATCGATTACAGAGAGCTGAGTAAAGCGACAATAAAGAACAAGTACCCGTTGTCGAGGATCGATGACCTGTTCGATCAGTTGCAAGGTTCGAGCTATTTCTCGAAGATCGATCTTAGGTCAGGATACCATCAACTAAAGGTGAGGGAGCAGGATATCTATAAGACTACATTCAGAACAAGATATGGACACTATGAATTTTTGGTTATGTCGTTCGGACTAACCAATGCCCCAGCAGCTTTCATGGATTTGATGAACAGGGTTTGTAAACCATACCTTGATAAATCCGTGATAGTATTCATAGATGATATCTTGATTTATTCCAAAAGCAAGTAGGAGCATGAAAAGCATCTGCGTGAAGTGCTAGAAGTTCTGAAAAAGGAGAAGTTGTATGCAAAGTTCTCCACATGTGAATTTTGGATTCAAGAAGTCCAATTTTTAGGTCATGTGGTTAACCAAGAAGGAATAATCGTTGAACCAGCAAAGATTGAAGTTGTGATGAAGTTGTTGGGTTTTGAGCATTCTAACACTCCTATGGTGTACATGCAACCCTATAAACCTTGGATTTATGTTTTCTCTATTATACATGCAAATATTAACTATTCCAAGGTTTCATCCTAACTAGCATATTATGAAGCACCTATACTACAAAGTTCTAGTTAGATGACATACCTTTTGATGTAGCTTGATGTCTTCAAGCTTTAAGAGCTTAGCCCCAATAGTGTGGAAGCCTCAAATGGAATCACAAATCACCAAAACACCTTGGAAGAACTTGAGAGAATATGTATACACACTAAAATCGGCCCACTCTTATTTTCACACACTTGTTCCAATTTTGTGAGCCAATGACCCCTTTATATATTATGGAGGATTAGAGTTACATCCACGTAAACCCTAATACCCATGACCTTTCATTTACATAGGATCCATGTGTTAAAAGCTCCATCGACCATCCATGAAAGCTTAGCCTAACCTAAATGAACTTGGCCCATTCCATATATATAAGAGTCCATATTTAATTAGTTCTTTTTGATCACTTAATTAATTCTAAATTAATTCTTGATCAATACTAATTAAATAATATTATTCCATATTAATATATTAGAACTTATAATATATTAATATAAATCATAAATATACTATTCTCAAAAGACTATCCATATAAATTGTGCCGGTGACGTGCAACCCAAATGGACCATGCCGGGTCGAGTCAAGTACATACCAAATATAGTTATGGACTTAGACATTAATCCAACAGTCTCCCACTTGGATAAGTCTAAAACTATTATTGAGTATGACTTCAAAACCTAACTGGCAATCGTAGCTCTTAAAGCCGTTGTCGAACTCTGACCTTGTCAATGACTTGTCCATTAGATAAGGGATCATATATTCCTCCATTCTAGATATCATATGGACTGAGACATGGATTATAATCATTATCTCTGTCCACTTGTTGTTTCCCGATTTTCGATTTATGATGACTGACTGATTGAACAAATCAAATCAGTCCTGGCTTGGCCAAGCACTCACATGTGTCATCGCTAAATCATCGAGGGGCCCACATATATCGCTTTTATCCCGAAGGTAAAAGGAATAGATAAACTTCGACTCATATGGCTTGTTCTACTACTTGTTGAATCATACACAAAGGCACGTTTTATAACATAGACTTACCAATGCTTTTTCGTGCAATCAATGTATAACCAACTCATAGTAACAAGTCATATCTCTAGGTTTCAAGAATATAACATATTTGATGGGTTTTGAGCATTCTAACACTTCCTAAGTGTACATGCAACCCTAATAACCTTGGATCTATGTTTGTCTAATAATCATGGAAAGTTGAATTCCAAGGTTATATTCCTATCTAGCATACATGGGGAACATTTTTAACTTGAATGAAAGATAGAATAACTTACCTTGTTGTTGATTATGATCCTTGAAACCTTGTGAGCCTAGCACCCCAAGTGTGATGCCTCAAATGCTTCATACAACACCAAATGCAAAGGAGTAAACTTTGAGAGAATCTTACACTTTCAAAATCGGCTCTAGCCCTCTTGTTTCTTAGTGTAGCCTATTTTGGTGGAGATTGGGTTTCTTATATAGTGTTGACACATCTAGGGTTACAACATGTAAACCCTAATGTGTCATGACTCTTCATTTCCATGACCCATGGGTTTGTAAATCCCATGGAGCATCCATGGAGCATCTTATGGGTGGAACCCAACTTGATAATCCATTGAGCCTCTTAGCCCACTATATAAGATATGGAAGATTTACATAATCTACCCATATATTTAATTAGTTATCTTTTGATCACTTAATTAATTCTAAATTAATTCTTGATCAAACTAATTAAATAATATTATTAGTATATTAGAACTTATAATATATTAATAATCCACAAGTGTTATTTCTCTCATTTAGTCTATCCAATTGCATGGTGCCATGCAACCCAAATGGACCATGCCGGGTCGGGTCAAGTACATACCAGAAATAGTTATGGACTTAGATACCTTATCCAACAGTCTCCCACTTGGATAAGTCTAATAACTATAACTGCAATACTTCAGGAACCGATCGGCAATCGTAGCTCTTTCAAGGTCTCTCGGAACTGAGAAGATGATGATACGCCATTTAAGATAAGTGATCATATAATCCTCTGTTCTAGATATCAGCCGGACAAATACATGGAACAGTGTCTTACTTTGTGTCCAGCAGTTTGTTTCCCGATTTCCGATTTGTTTGACAAAGAACTTAATTGAACACATCAACTTAGTTCTGACCGGGCCCGGTACATAGGTCAAAACAAAATCATCGAGGGGCCCAGATATCAACTTCTAATCCAACAAGGAACAGAAAAACTTCGACTCATATGTTTGTTCTACCACTCATTGAATTATACACAAGAGCACGTTTTATAACATCGAGTTACCAATGCGTTTTTGTACAATCAATGCATAACCAACTCATAAGTAACAAATAATATCTCTAGGTTTGAAGACTCATATGATATTACCGTCTCACGATCACTCGAGATAAATTCCATGAAGTGATTCCAGTGAGCGTGGGTTGAGTCCAATGCTCAGAACTTATGAGCCCTCATGATTGTTGTAGCCATGTCCAACACCTTAGACCTCTGCAATCAATCATGACAGTCTTGATTCATACCTACTTCCGACATATGACCGACTGTGGAGGTTCGAATAATATGCTATACCAAACATAATTATTCTGGAAGTCAAAACATGCAAAAGAAATATAGTAAACGATCGACAAGAGATAGCAACACTTTACTCATAAATAAAACACCTTTTATTCATCATCTAATGTCAATTACACTTTACAAATTTCGAGGTTATCTAAATACTAAATCTAATATCATCCTTCAGCCCTATGATCTGATCATGCTGGAGATGCTTAACCCGAGTCAGTCCCTTCGTGAGGGGATCTGCTGGGTTCTCATCCGATGATACCCTCTTTGCCACGAGGACTCCTTCTTCTATTCGATGTTTGATGAAATGGTATTTTCTGTCGATGTGTCTGGATCTCTCGTGATCCCTTGGTTCCTTGGCTAAGGCCACTGCACTTTCACTATCACAGAAAATTTCCATTGGCTCTTTAATAGCTGGTACAACTCCAAGGTCTCCAATGAAGTTCTTCAGCCATATCGCCTCCTTTGCTGCCTCGCTAGCTGCTATATACTCTGATTCGCAAGTTGAATCAGCCACTGTCTCTTGCTTGGAACTCTTCCAAGAAATTTCTCCTCCGTTTAAGGTAAAGACCCAGCCTGACTGAGAGCGGAAATTATCCCTATCAGTCTGAAAGCTAGCATCACTATACCCTACAACTCTCAAGTCTTCACTCCCACCGAGGGTAAGGACCCAGTCCTTAGTCCTCTGTAGGTACTTGATGATATTCTTTACCGCAGTCCAGTGTTCCTTGCCAGGGTTCCCCTGATACCTTCTAACCATGCTCAAAGAAAAGGCTACATCAGGTCGAGTACACGTCATAGCATACATGGTCGATCCTACAGTCGAAGCATAAGGTATTCGACTCATTTCTGCTATCTCAGCCTCAGTACTAGGGCTTTGTGTCTTACTCAATCTGGCGTTACTCTGGATGGGTAACTCTCCTTTCTTGGAGTCCTACATGCCGAATCTCTTTAGCACCTTATCCAAGTAGGTACTCTGACTAAGTCCAATTAGTCTTTTACTCCGGTCTCTCAAGATCCTTATCCCTAGAATATAGGCAGCTTCTCCTAGGTTCTTCATAGAGAAACACTTCCCAAGCCAGGACTTAACTTCCTGCATAGTTGGGATGCCATTTCCTATGAGTAGTATGTCATCCACATACAATACTAAAAAACTAACTATACTCCCACTAGCCTTGACATATACACAAGATTCATCTTCACTCCTAGAAAAGGCAAATTCTTTGACTTTCTCATCAAAGCAAAGATTCCATCTGCGAGGTGCTTGCTTTAACCCATAAATGGATTTCTGAAGCTTACACACTCTATTAGGGTATTTTGTATTGACAAAACCCTCTGGCTGACTCATGTAAACATCCTCAGCCAACTTTCCATTAAGGAAAGCGGTTTTGACATCCATTTGCCATATTTCATAGTCATGAAATGCGGCTATGGCTAACAGAACCCTAATAGACTTAATCTTGGCCACTGGAGAAAAGGTCTCATCATAATCAACTCCCGGAGTTTGTGAGAAACCCTTTGCAACCAGTCGTGCCTTATAAGTGTGTACATTACCATCCATGTCGGTCTTCTTCTTGAAGATCCATTTGCACCCTACAGTCTTACGACCTGGTACATTCTCAACCAAGTTTCAAACTTGATTGTCATACATGGACTGTATCTCGCTGTCCATTGCCTCTTTCCACTTGGCTGACTCAGGGCCTGCCATGGCTTCCGCGTAACTGTTAGGTTCATCCAGACTTATCAGTGTCTCATCACTGATAAGTGTATCACCTTCCGTAGTAATATGGAATCCATAGTAATGCTCAGGTTCATTCCTAACCCTTGTGGAACGCCTTAGAGGTACAGACTTGTCAATTGGCTCAACAGGAGTTTCCTCCTCAAGTTGAGTGTTAGGGTTTGAAGTTCCTTCACCACTTGACTCTTGAATTTCTTCAAGGTCAACTTGCCTCCCACTGTCTCCTTGGCTTATGAACTCTCTCTCTCGAAAGACAGCCCTCCTAGCTACAAAGACCACATTTTCACTAGGTTTGTAGAAGAGGTAACCAAAGGATTGTTGTGGGTAGCCGATGAAAATACACCTCTCGCTTCGAGGTTCGAACTTATCATGAGTCTCGCGTCTCACGAAAGCCTCGCAACCCCAAATCTTGATGTGGTCTAGTTTGGGTACTTTACCAGTCCACATATCATGAGGAGTTTTGGCAACTTTCTTTGTAGGGAATAGATTAAGGATATGGGCGGCAGTCTCTAAGGCATACCCCTAAAATGAGATTGGTAGCGAAGCTCGACTCATCATGGAACGAACCATATCCAACAAGGTTAGGTTACGCCTCTCAGCTACACCATTCAACTGCGGTGTCCTGGGAGGTGTCAATTGTGAGACAATCCCACATTCCCTAAGATAGTCGAGGAACTCTGAACTAAGATACTCACCACCTCGATCGGATCAAAGCATCTTAATGTTCCTACCCAATTGATTCTCGACCTCCTGTTTAAACTCTTTAAACCTCTCAAAAGTCTCTGACTTATGCTTGATTAAGTAGACATATCCATATCTACTGTAATCATAAGTAAAAGTCAAATAATAACGATTAACATCCCTTGTGGCATGTTTGAAGGGTCCACACACATCCGTGTGTATAAGATCCAACAAACCTTCACCCCTCTCACAAGAACCTGTGAAGTGTGACTTTGTCATTTTTCCAAGTAAGCATGATTCTCAACTATCATCTGACTTTAGGTCAAATGACTCCAAGACTCCGTCCTTTTGGAGTTGGCGTATGTGTTTCTTGTTTATATGTCCAAGACGACAATGCCATAATGATGCTTTAACCAAGTTATTATTATTAACAGAATCAATACACAATACATTATTTCCTAAGTTATCAACCACAGATACAGTTTCATACACGCCATCACAAGCTAATGCTTTAAAATAAAGAACATTATTAAAGAAAGCATTAATCGAACCAACTTCATTATCAAATGAAAAGGTGAAACCTTGTTTATATAATGCATGAAAGGAAATAATGTTTCTTGCCATTTCTGGCGAATAACAACACTTATTCAAATCTAAACTAAACCCACTACTTAGCGATAAATTATAAACTCCAATCTTGGTGACAGGTAAAGCTTTCCTATTCCCCATGATTAAGTTTATTCTTCCATGCTCCACATTCTCACTTCTTCTTAGTCCCTGCAAATCAGAACAGATATGAATACCACAACCGGTATCAAGGACCCAAGAGTTAGAATGGGGTGAGTTATTAGATAAGATAGTGTAAATACCTGCATGGTTGGGTTTAACTTTCCCATCCTTCACATCTTGCTGGTACTTTGGGCAGTTCCGCTTCCAATGTGACTTTTCATGGCAATAGAAGCATTTAGCCTCTTTAGGGTCAGAAGAAGGAGTGACGAAACCTTTCTTGGTTCCACTTGAAGAAGAGCCATCAAGGGCCCTAGCCTTGGTACCTTTCGAAGAGCTCTTCCTCTTCTTCCCTCTACCTTTCCCGATTGCCAAAACCGGGGCGGAGTTTGGCGTAGGAGTGTCAACAACCGACTTACCCTTAAGACCTGTTTCTGCGGTCTTGAGGAGTCCCTGAAGTTTGCTGAGTGTGACCTCTTCCTTATTCATATGATATGTCATGCGGAATTGATCATAGCACGATGGTAAGGAGTGCAAAATGATATCTATTGCAAGCTCCTCAGGGAAGTTCACATTAAGCTTCAGCAACCGATCCACATACCTTTGCATTTTCTGCATGTGGCTCGTGACGGATTCCCCGTCCTTCATCATGGTTGTTATGATAGAGCATATGATTTCATACCTCTCTTGTCGTGCACTTTGATGGTATCTTTCCATCAGATCTTGGTGCATTTCAAAAGGGTAGAAGTCCTCATAGGACTTTTGGAGTTCAGCTGTCATGGTGGCCAACATGATGCATGCCACTTTTGTAGCATCCCTTTCATGTGCCCGGAAGTCAGCGATCTCCTGGGGAGTTGCAGTGGTCTCATCAATCTCCTTAAGCTCCTTGTCAAGGACATATTCTTTGTCCTCATAGCGGGTAATCATCCTGATGTTTCTGATCCATTCATTGAAGTTGGATCCATTAAAAGTGACTTTCCCACACAAGTTCATAAGGGTAAAGGAGCCATTAGGATTAGAGCCAGAAGCAGCATTGTTTGAAGACATCTGAAAGAAGAGAACATGATTACTTTAGATATTAAGAGAGTCCTTAATAAAACACCCAAATGTAATATTAAGGCTAGGATCCAATCACAATATATTATAACTTAGAAGAGGTATGTCGTAATCCAAGCTATAACATATTTGAAAGGTAGGTGAATGACGATTCACCAATTTCCACCATGAAAAACGAAATATAAATATTAGGTTTTTAATTGGTTCTTAGAAATTCCTAGATTCTTTTGAGATTCAATGAACTTTTCAAAGGCATGTTTCAATCTCGAGTGTGCCCTCCAAGTTTTGTGACTGGGATACCAAAGATCACAAAACGAGGTGTGAAGTAACCATGCAAATCACTTGGTACCATCAAGGTTTATCACTCAATCGATGTGCTGGTAAACCACACACGCTCCACCGATGCTATGGTAAACCTTAAGTCACCCTTTACCTACCTTGTTAAGTCCAAGTTAGTGTGCCGGTTAACCACACACGCTCCCCCAACGACTTAAACAAAGTGTAAAGTGTAATTTCATGGATTAGCACCTTATTCACATTTTCCTAAAGTAACTAAGATTGGGAATTTAATAAAAGCATTTAGTTACTTTATAATATTCATCATACTTTTAATGAGAATTTATAAGTCCTTGTCTTACCTGTTCGGCTAACGACCCTCCACCGATCAAGGAAGCGGTGGGTGAGAGTGGACACCCATTAAGTTGCCATTTTATAGGCAACAACCTTATACCCCCCTTATAGACCGGCTTCGTGAATGAGGCGTACTAGCGGTAAGACGACTTGTTGTTATACATATATATATTAGTAACTTATAATATTATAAAGTATAAGGGTTGAATTTTAACTTTTAAAATTCTAAGGGTTGGAACTAAAGTTTTAATCAAGACTTTACATGTTCCAAAACTTGAGGGCAACTTTTGTAAACTTCCAAAACTTTTCATTTCTTATAACTTATGAATTAATTGAGTAATAAAACTGAAGACTCTTCGTTTTTATAACTCTTGTGTTCTTTTAATGGCTTTAATAAAAGTGAGACTTTTGGTTTTTCATAACTTGAGGACAAGTTATGGACTCCATTAAAACACATTATGATCATGAATTAAACTACCATGAAGGTTACAAACAATTCCTATGATCATCTAATCTTCATAAGTTCAAGAACATGAATATGAACACTTTCAAGAATAAAAAATTACACTTAAAAAAAACTTGTAATTTTAATAATTACCATTGTAAATGGATTAGCATAAACATTACACCATCTAAAACAAGCTTTAAAACATCAAAACAGTTTAGGGTAATGTTTCTAGTCCATTTCCAGCAACAAATGTGCAAACTTTCATACGAGCAGAAAACAGAAGAACGTTTTTTTTTTCAAGCTGTTTGCACACAAAAAAAAAACAACAAACAAACGTAGGCTCTGATACCACTGATGGGTTTTGAGCATTCTAACACTTCCTAAGTGTACATGCAACCCTAATAACCTTGGATCTATGTTTGTCTAATAATCATGGAAAGTTGAATTCCAAGGTTATATTCCTATCTAGCATACATGGGGAACATTTTTAACTTGAATGAAAGATAGAATAACTTACCTTGTTGTTCATTATGATCCTTGAAACCTTGTGAGCCTAGCACCCCATGTGTGATGCCTCAAATGCTTCACACAACACCAAATGCAAAGGAGTAAACTTTGAAAGAATCTTACACTTGCAAAATCGGCTCTAGCCCTCTTGTTTCTTAGTGTAGCCTATTTTGGTGGAGAATGGGTTTCTTATATAGTGTTAACACATCTAGGGTTACACCATGTAAACCCTAATTTTTTCATGACTCTTCATTTCCATGACCCATGGGTTTGTAACTCCCATGGAGCATCCATGGAGCATCCTATGGGTGGAACCCAACTTGATAATCCATGGAGCCTCTTAGCCCACTATATAAGATATGGAAGATTTAGATAATCTACCCATATATTTAATTAGTTATCTTTTTATCACTTAATTAATTCTAAATTAATTCTTGATCAAACTAATTAAATAATATTATTAATATATTAGAACTTATAATATATTAATAATCCACAAGTGTTATTTCTCTCATTTAGTCTATCCAATTGCATGGTGCCATGCAACCCAAATGGACCATGCTGGGTCGGGTCAAGTACATACCAGAAATAGTTATGGACTTAGACACCTTATCCAACAATATTATCATCTCATGATCACTCGTGATAAAATCCATGAAGTGATTCAAATGAGCGTGGGTTGAATCCAATACTCAGAACTTATGAGCACTCATGAGTGTTGTAGCACCACTTTGTCCACCAACTTGGACCTCTGCAAACCAACCCATGACAGTCTTGATTCATATCTACTTCCAACATATGACCGACTGTGGATGGTTTGAATAACTTAATCATTCAGGAAGAGCGACTTAGTTATTCTGGAAGTCAAAACATGCAAAGTGAAACACAATAATAAATGAATCAAATATGGTATCAAACCCTATGAATATAAATAAACACTTTTATTTATCACCATACTGATTACTCATTATTCATTGCTTCGGTTTTATCAACTTTATACTTGAATTAAAAACACTGGTTGTCCCATGGTCCAAGCATGTACACTATGTTTTTCTTAAACAATAGCTTTGCCATACACCAAGTACGCACTCTATGTTTGTCTATGATCCTTACTTTGTGAAATAAACCAATTGAACATAATTTCAATGATTCTAATTTCACACTCCCAAATCCTTATCGAAAAATGTGAGAATTTCAAATTCCTATCATTTATCGAAATCTGTTTAGATTTTAAACTTATATGCACTGACCCTCCTGTAATGAATATATGTACAAAGTCACAAAGACTTGTCAACAGTCATTATAAGGTATTCCAATGGAGATCAACTCCATGGAAACTAAGTCTCATATTCACAGTACATTGCTTTGGACATGCTTCTTGCATTAAGTTTTCTAATCTTACACATATAACTTCCACCTATGGAGACAACTCCATATTCTCATTTTGACTATCACTTCTGAATAAGAGATGCCTCTTTTCAGAATATGTCAATATGGTCCTTCCAAAATTAGCACTATACTTCCAACTGTCCCTGAGCAACCAATCTTTGGTAAACCTCAGATTGTCCTCGACAATTGCTTAATCATTTTAGTCATATCCAATTCTAGACCTTTTCCCTTCTTAAAGCCTCTAGGCATTTGGAAAAATTTAGAAATGACAAATATTATAGCACATGCAATCGATCCTGTACCCAACGCAAATGGTACACGATTCATGATGTCTGACATAAAGACATGATTCTAGACCAGTCTTTTGCTACAATATTTTTATTTGCCATGTTTTCAAAATTTGACTATGAAGAGGGATGTCGTAATCATAATCGAATTTTGAGAACGCAATATATAGAATTTCCTTAAGTTGAACCAATCCAACATGAAATTCATATATATATTCTTGACTAAGGATGATTAAGGTCTCAATCTAAGCCTTTAGAACTGAAATGAAGTATATCCTCTCCCTTAATTATAGCAAAACAAGTTTTTTAATCCCTGCAGCCTCACGAATTGAAACTTTTGTTTTCTATAATTAACATTGCTAACTTGCAACACTAACAATAATTATCATGCTCCCACTAACATGATGATTATTAGCATAACACTTATGCTCCCACTAGCTTTGACATGTACTCAGAAATCAGCTGGACTTCTAGAAATCAATACTTTATTGACTTTCTTACCAAAGTTCAGATTTCTGATACGAGATGCTTTGATAAAACTTTATCAAAATCATACACCTTTCCTTAGATAGCATGCATGTGTGTCTAAACAATTTCAGAACTATGAAAAGGGATGTCGTAATCATAGTCTAAATTGTTTAGACCTTTTGCCATCTGCTTCAAATCTACTTGGTGGAAGTGTTTCCTCACCATCATTTTCATGAATCGGAGAGAAACCTTATGACCCTTAGATTTTATGGTGTATGTGTTCTTATCCATGTGAATCGTCAAAACCATAGTCACAAGACAAGGATAATGACAAATCCAGACTCATATGGACTGAACTTATGCAATCTTAACTTCTTGCCACCTGGCAGTACAGGGCCTGCCATTGCTTCCAAGTTGTTATGCAACCAATTGAGAACTTTCAGAACTCCTATGCAAAGCCAACTTTAACTGGAATGGGCACAGAATATGTCAACACGATAGGTTATAAACCTCAAGTTGTGTGCTAGTGAAGAACCTCAATATTTTTTTCTTGATTAGTTCTTGAAATTCTTTTTAGGATCTTTAAGACTCCCACTATCCTCTTGACATATAAGACTATCTTGCCAAATATTCAACAGATAGTGCGGATTCTTTATCAAGACAAACACTTCACACAATTGGCCTTAGTTGGTCTTTGTTTTATCCAAAACATCACAACTTACCAATTTCAAATGTACAAGAGTAGGACACTTTGACTCTTACATTTGACAAGTATTTTAAACATTTCTTTAAGATATGTCACTCAAGTTACAATCTTGGAGTATGACTCTAAGAATTGTTTTGGAACGAAGTATGACTCATCTTCCTGATCTAACCATTTCAACAATTCATGACTCCTCTTCTTAGTCATAATAATGCACTAAGATGACCTTTAGAGGACTAACTGTGATATGATTTCTAAATCATTAAGATGATCACAAACATGATACTAAAGTACTCTCCCATCTTTTTCAGATTTGAGAAAATTTTATCTTTCTGCCTAATTTGATTCTTCCCATTCGTTTTGCCATACATTGAGACTTTTCCAATGTTTCAGAATTATACTTAAACTTGTAAGTATAACCATATTTACTAAACTTTAGTAAATCAAATAGTCTTAACGAGCTTTGTGGTGGACATGACCAGTGCACAAGAATGTGTACTCGATCCCTTTAGTCCTTCACTTGACTCACGCATCCATGTGAACAAGTAATTAGTCTTGATTTTCCAATGTTTGAAAGTTCTCATTCATCATAATATTCAACTTGCATGATTCCAAGTTTCGGTCCAATTGAAACTTGGGTGATGAGGAACTTTCCTGATTTGGTAAATTTAGACACTACCACAAATGAAAGAATCAAATCCATTTTCCAATATTGCTGTCAGTGGAATCATATAAGCAACAATTTTCCACAAATGCCATTGTAAGGATACTTCAAATAAATAAAATTAAACAATTTTCTTTTATTTTAAAACTTTGCGGAAAAACTTATCCTTACAATCCACATGGAAAATTGTTGTTATCTATTCCTTAGCAATATATCATAACTTCTTAAGCAACTGCTCAAAATTCTGATGCGATCGAAATCCACTTTGCAATCAGAATCAGCATATACTTCCTTTAAGATTTCTCTCTATTCTTTGATTCTTAAAACATCAACATGTGACCCAGTCACATCATGTAATGAGGATCTCATAATAGAACTTAACAGAATTAGATAATGGGCTCTACCTGATGTAGAATCAAACTTATTGACTTTAACATCCTTAGGTAAATTTGGCAACTTTGCAATCAACGCCCCTTACTTTGGAAAAATAAACATATGGACCCTTTCATAATGGGACTATCTCAGACTTAGCCTTTCTCTTTACCATTTGGTCAACCGGGTTGACTATGGTCAATCCCTTTCCATTGGGAAGAGAATGCTTTTTCTGGATTTCCAGTGTTACCATTGTCACTGTCCATAAAGTTTTTGGGAAGTTGATCTTCTAATCAAATTTGCTTTACTATCGTTCCAAATCATTGCTGATTCAGCAGCACCAAGCAAATAGATATGATCATTAAGGTTCATGTCATAATCTGTTTCATAGTAGTCCCAAAGGAACTCACTATGTGACTTAGAAAGTGATTGAACATCCAACTTTCTCAAGACTTTGACACCCAACTCTCCCGACTTGTCAATATGTGACTTCATCTCTAAGATGTGATCACACATAGACCTTGCTTGCCATTAGGGCTTGAGTGACCTTGAACTTGTGGGTTAAGGAGAATAATTGGAGGAGGTGGAGGAAGAGAAGTATGACTTCCATGAGCCAAACTCGGGAAGTCATATTCATTAGGAAAGCTTGGGTTGGGAAGATCATTGTTGTCTAAACCAGACATCAACAATGGGAGAAATTCACGTAAAGTTGATTTAAGTCCTTAATATAACACCCAATATGATATATTAAGGCTAGGACCCAACAAACTATTTTATAACTTGGAAGAGGGATGTCGTAATCCAAGCAATAAAATATTTGAAGGTAGGTGAATGACGATTCACCAATTTCCACCAAGATAAACGAAATGTATTATTAGGTTTTAATTGGTTTTGAAACTCCTAGATTCTTTTGAGATTCATTGAACTTTTCAATGGCATGTTTCAATCTCGAGTGTGCCCTTCAGGTTTTGTGACTGGGATGCCGAGGATCACAAAACAAGATATGAAGTAACCATGCAAATATACTTGGTACCCTTAATATTTACCCCTCAATCGATGTGCCGGTTAACCACACACGCTCCAACGATATTATGATAAACATTACGTTACCCTTTGTCTACCTTGTTAAGTCCAGGTTAGTGTGCCGGTTAACCACACACGCTCCACTAACAGCTTAAACAAAGTGCAAAGTGTAATTTCATGGATTAGCACCTTATTCACATTTTCCTAAGTAACTAAGATTAGGAATTTATAAAAAGTTTAGTTACTTAGTATTTATCATTAATACTTTTAATGAAGGGAGAATTATAGTCCTTGTCCTACCTGTTCGGCTAACGACCCTCCACCAGTCAAGGAAGCGGTGGGTGAGAGTGGACACCCATTAAACTGCCATTTTATAGGCAGTAACCTTATACCCCCCTTATAGACCGGCTTCGTGACTGAGGCCTACTACCGGTAAGACGACTTGCTCTTATACATATAATATATTAAACTTTTAATATTATAATAGTATAAGGGTGTATTTTAGACATTTAAAATACTTGGTGGTTTAATCTATTAATTAAACTATACTCTTAATTTAATTAAATTTAAACCATGTCATTATGAAATTATTAATTCTCTTTTAATTAAACACTTTAATTATCTATTAATAAAGTCCATAAGAGTTAATTGAATTATTCAATAAAAACATCATAATTCCAATTATTAAATTCAAAAGTAAAACCATTTAATTAATTGTTTAAGTTATGAACCCAAGAGTTTTAGAATTCAATTCTTTTTTTATCATAAAAAAACTTTTTCCAAATTCCAAAACTTGAGGGCAAGTTTTGTAACTCTTGAAAACTTTTGGATTCCATAACTTATGGAGTTAAATACTTGTTTTATGATGAAACTTTTCATGTTCCATAACTTAAGAACAAGTTATGGAATTCTTTAAAACATTAAGACCAAGTTTTGTAACTCCATAAAAAACTTTGAATCAATTTTTTAAAAACCTTTTCATATCCATAACTTATGGAGGTTTCAAAAAACTCTTTAGATCAAACTTTTAAAACTAATAAAATAATCATATCATTTTATCTTTTACTAAATTTGACCTAATTCAACTCATATAGCAAATGATTCAAATTTTACAAATAATTAGTTTTTCACAAAAACAAGTAATTGTCTTAAAATTTGACAAACGTCATGTTTTTTTTTTCTTTTTTTTTTCCAACTTTGAAAATAAAACATTTGCATCAATATAACAGAAAACAACCCATGGCTCTGATACCACTGTTGGGTTTTGAGCATTCTAACACTCCTATGGTGTACATGCAACCCTATAAACCTTGGATCTATGTTTTCTCTATTATACATGCAAATATTAACTATTCCAAGGTTTCATCCTAACTAGCATATCATGAAGCACCTATACTACAAAGTTCTACTTAGATGACATACCTTTTGATGTAGCTTGATGTCTTCAGGCTTTAAGAGCTTAGCCCCAATAGTGTGGAAGCCTCAAATGGAATCACAAATCACCAAAACACCTTGGAAGAACTTGAGAGAATATGTATGCACACTAAAATCGGCCCACTCTTATTTTCACACACTTGTTCCAATTTTGTGAGCCAAGGACCCCTTTATATATTATGGAGGATTAGAGTTATATCCATGTAAACCCTAATACCCATGACCTTTCATTTACATAGGATCCATGGGTTAAAAGCTCCATGGACCATCCATGAAAGCTTAGCCCAACCTAAATGAACTTGGCCCATTCCATATATATAAGCGTTCATATTTAATTAGTTCTTTTTGATCACTTAATTAATTCTAAATTAATTCTTGATCAATACTAATTAAATAATATGATTCCATATTAATATATTAGAACTTATAATATATTAATATAAATCATAAATATGCTATTCTCAAAAGACTATCCATATAAATTGTGCCGGTGAAGTGCAACCCAAATGGACCATGCCGGGTCGGGTCAAGTACATACCAAATATAGTTATGGACTTAGACATTAATCCAACAGAAGTGGGAACAACGAAAAAGTCCTACGGAGATTCGAAGCTTTTTAGGATTAGCCGAATATTATCGCTGATTTATCCAAGGCTTTTCTTCGATTGCTACTCCATTAACAGCTTTGACCCACAAAGGAGCTACTTATGCTTGGAATGAAAAGCATAAGGAAGCCTTTGAAAAGTTAAAGAAGAGATTGTGTGAAGCACCGCTTCTTTCGTTACCTGAAGGAGTTGATGACTTTGCAGTTTATAGTGATGCCTCTGGAGTTGGGTTAGGATGTGTTCTGACCCAAAGGGATAAGGTGATAGCGTATGCATCGAGGCAATTGAAAGAGCACGAAAAGAACTACCCCACTCATGATCTGGAGTTGGCAGCGGTAGTATTCGCATTAAAGATATGGAGGCACTATCTTTATGGTACTAAATGCAAACTTTTCACTGATCATAAGAGTCTTCAATATCTCTTTAATCAGAAGGAATTAAACATGAGACAGTGGCGCTGGCTAGAACTACTCAAGGACTACGACTGTGAGATACTTTACCACCCTGGTAAAGCAAATGTTGTTGCTGATGCTCTCAGTCGGAAGGTAAATATTGAAAAGGAAAGGCCAAGAGCGTTGAGAATTGAAGTCGTCTCGACAATTGTGGAAAGTATAAAGAAAGATCAGGAGGAAGCTTTAGAGAAAAATGACCGAAAGGAGGAACGTTTGGGAAAAACATTGGTGTTTGATACAAACGGTCAAGGATTGAAGGTATTCAAAGATAGGATTTGGGTACCTAGGACGGGAGGAGTAAGAGGTCTTCTGATGGAAGAAGCTCACAAAACCATGTACCCGATTCATCCCGGCAGTACGAAAATGTATAGGGATCTAAAACCCTATTACTGGTGGCCGACGATGAAGCTCGATGTTGCTAAGTATGTGGCCGAGTGTGTAACATGTGCTAGGGTTAAGGCACAACATCAGAAACCGTATGGGAGTTTAGAACCTTTACCTGTACCCATGGGTAAATGGGAAGACATTACCATGGATTTTGTGACAAAACTTCCCAGAACAAGGAACGGTCACGACATGATTTGGGTGGTCGTTGATCGCTTCACTAAGAGTGCACATTTCATAGCCGCCAACGAGAAATGGTCTATGGATAAACTTGCGAATTCTTACGTGAAGGAAATTATGAGGCTTCACGGTGTTCCGTTAAAGATTGTATCCGATCGTGACAGCCGTTTTACCTGAAGGTTTTAGAGAAGTCTACATGAGGAATTGGGTACCAAGTTGTGTTTAAGTACAGCTTACCATCCGCAAACTGATGGTCAAAGCGAACGAACAATTCAAACGTTGGAGGATATGCTGAGAGCATGTACCCTGGAATTCCAAGGTAACTGGGATGAACACTTACCTCTAGTAGAATTTTCCTATCATTATAGTTTCCACTCAAGCATCAAGATGGCACCTTATCATGCTTTGTATGGAGAAAAGTGTCGAACGCCGTCATGTTGGCTGGAAGCTGGGGAAAAGCAGTTTATGGGACCTGAAATAGTCCATCAGACTGCTGAAAAGTTGAAAGTGATTAGGGAAAGGATGTTAGCTGCTCAAGATCGTCAAAAGATCTATGCTGACAAGAAAAGACAACCGATATCCTTCAAAGTTGGAGATTCGGTTTTGCTTAAAGTCTCGCCGTGGAAGGGGAAAATTGAGTCCAAGGTTTATTGGACCATTTAAAGTTCTTCAGAGGATCAGGAATCAAGCTTACAAGCTAGAATTACCGGAAGAACTGGCACGGTGGCAAATGACGTAAAAAGTGAGTTTTCGATAAACTACTTTTTAGCCTTAATGATCTAAACGAAATTCGTAGTGTTCGTTAAACCGAGAGTATGTATAAAAAGAACGCCCAAATCTGACTTCGTATGAGGAAGTTATGATTTTTCGAAGTTTCAGCTTAGCAGCAGACAGCTAAAAACTCGAATTTTAGATCGAGTGATTTTTAGCGGACACGACCTAAACGAGAATCGAAGGTCTCATCAATAGTAGCACAACGGTAAAAAGATAGACGAAAACGAACGTCGGATGAAGAAGTTATGCATTTTTAACGGATTTCCTGTCCCGGTCTGTTAAAAATAATAATATAAAAATTAAATTCAAAATTAATCGATGAAGTCTAAATGAAAGTTGTAGAGCATAATTTTACCTACGCGTGCATATAAAGAACGTGAAAAACGGAGGTCGTATGCAAAAGTTATGGATTTTAGAAGTTTTTGCACAAAAATCGAGAAATTTCGCATAGGTCGGTTCGGCCACGTAACCCTCGCCCAAAACGTGCCACGTGTCCGAACTGCTAACTCATCCGAGGCCACCTGTCGACGCATGTCGCATTCTCTTCGGACTGAACGCTCGGCGAATCAGAAGCTTCCTCGTAGCCTCTTTTGACGTGTCCGAGCTTCGCACCAAGTGCCACATCCGAAGCCTCGAACCTAGACTCTGGTCCGCTTAGAAGCCGCCACCAGGACCTCGCATGCGCAACCCATGTGCTCCTCGCTCCGGATCTGCTGACGCATGGAGGCTTCTTAGCCCTCGGATCCGAGCCCTCTCATATTATAAATAGCATGCGAACCCTCGCGGTTAGATTTTGGATTTTTGCCACTTTTTACCCCTAAACTCATATTTTCACTATTTCCACTTCCCCCAAAGCCCCTGTATTATACCAAACACCCGGAATACGCCCCGAAGTGCCCGAGATGCCCGAGAAATTTATCTTTTCGGTTTCGAAGCCCGACCCTCGCAGAGCCCGGTTTCTCAATAAAACTCCCGGTTTTATTATAAACGAACGTTTTAGGAAACGAATTGTTGCCCGATTATCATCAAATCATGTGAGAGTATAGTCACCTTCATCTTACACCTACATATGAAGCACTTTCTATAAAATACATGCTATGTGTAATTATATTAATTGTTTAATTGAGGTGACTGTTGAGTAGATGTTTTATACAAGTTTTAAACTATATAAGTATTTTTATCTACAAATATGTTGGGTGAAACATGGGTAGATAGTTGATGTGTGATGAAATAAAATGATGAGAGGCCTCGATGTGATTGTGATCCGGTCATCTAGCGGAGTTTGGATGACGACCACAGACTTTTCTAGATAGTCCGGTGGAACGCTGGCAGGCCCGCAACCTGTAGGTGTTAATGAACTTGGGTGTTCATTTGTTGTACTCCATCCCCCTGATGGTTGCCTTTAGGACATGTATGGCTAAGGAGTCCCCTTAGCAGTAGTGTCCATCCCGATGATATTCTTTAGGCTAGGTCCCTTGTGATAAGTGTTTAGGGACGTAAAGTGAGGATAACAGGAATGGGTAATCAGGGTTATTGTTGATTAATGAACTTAGGAAGTTTATTATTATTGTGGGTTGAAAACCATATATGCTCACCAGGCTCCCAAGCCTGACCCACTCAACTTTTTATGTTATAGGTAGTGGACCCCGAGCATAGTCGGAGGACGATGAGAGATTTTTGGATTATAGGCCAGTAGTTGTAAATAACTGTTGAAAGGCTTATAATGTCTTGTTTATGCTTTTGACCTGTATCGGAACATGACATCCCGAGGTTTTGATATGAAATGAAATTATATATTTCTTAAAGAAAGGTTTTGACAAACTTTATCATGTTTTGTATTGGGGACCAATTCCGCAACATCTTTTAAAAGGATTTCTCTGATTTTATTTTAAAAAACATAAACTAAATCGGTGTTTTTTGGCCGAGAAATTAGGGGATGTCACAATAATCACATTCGATTATATGTATCTAATCACATATGATTTATGATGACAATATTCAGTTTTTCTTTCTCGATTCAATAGTTGTTTTCCATTATTTCATCACACATGATTAGATTACATGTATCTAGTCACATATGATTTTTATGAACAATGTTCGTTTTGCGTTTTCGATTTAATATTTGTTCTCGTGTACTTAATCACATGTGATTATATGTATCATATCACATATGATTTATGTGTGTAAAATTTGTTTTGGAGTTCATGATTCAAAAGTTGTTCATTGTCCATATTAATCATATGTGATTTAATACATATAATCACACGTGATTAAATAAATGAGAAAATTATTGAATCGAAAAATCGAAAACGAATATTGTCTATATAAATAATATGTGATTATATACATATAATCACATGTGATTATATGTATTAAATCACATATGATTTATTTGATTAATTAAACAAAATCACATATGATCTATGTGATTATATGTATTTAAATACTCGAGAACAGCAATTAAATCACATATGATTTATGTGGAGAAGATTCATTATTGCGTTATCGATTCAGTAATTATTCTTTGTCATCTTTAATCATATGTGACTAAATATATCTAATCACATGTGATTATATGTATCTAATCTCATATGATTTATATGGGGAATAGAGAATCTTGTCTATATATGTGACATGCTCAATTTCACGGCTAGAAAAGACCAGTTTGTTTATGCTATATTTGAAAATCAGAGTATACTTTTAACGAAATATGTTGGTGAATTTGTTCCTAAAAATATGATAAATAATTTATCAAAGCATTTCTAAAGAAATATATTTTGATTATATTACAAACCTCAGAATGTCATTTTTAATACAGATCAAAAGTATAAACAAAAACAACTTATGCCACAAAAACAACATAGGCCTTACAACATTCTATTTATTTCTACTAGCCTTTAATCCAAAATCTCTCATCAGATCATCGCATTTATGCTCTTGTGTCACTACATGTGATTAAATAAATGAGAAAATTATTGAATCGAAAAATCGAAAACGAATATTGTCTATATAAATAATATGTGATTATATACATATAATCACATGTGATTATATGTATTAAATCACATATGATTTATTTGATTAATTAAACAAAATCACATATGATCTATGTGATTATATGTATTTAAATACTCGAGAACAGCAATTAAATCACATATGATTTATGTGGAGAAGATTCATTATTGCGTTATCGATTCAGTAATTATTCTTTGTCATCTTTAATCATATGTGACTAAATATATCTAATCACATGTGATTATATGTATCTAATCTCATATGATTTATATGGGGAATAGAGAATCTTGTCTATATATGTGACATGCTCAATTTCACGGCTAGAAAAGACCAGTTTGTTTATGCTATATTTGAAAATCAGAGTATACTTTTAACGAAATATGTTGGTGAATTTGTTCCTAAAAATATGATAAATAATTTATCAAAGCATTTCTAAAGAAATATATTTTGATTATATTACAAACCTCAGAATGTCATTTTTAATACAGATCAAAAGTATAAACAAAAACAACTTATGCCACAAAAACAACATAGGCCTTACAACATTCTATTTATTTCTACTAGCCTTTAATCCAAAATCTCTCATCAGATCATCGCATTTATGCTCTTGTGTCACTACCAGTAATACAAGAAACTGAGTAGGTCAGGCTTGGGAGTCTGGTGAGCACATAAGGTTTTCAACCCACAATAAATAAGTTTATTATTTTCATCAAATCATTCAACCGGATTACCCGTTCCCGTTATCCTCACTTTACGTCCCTAAAGCATCTATTATGAGGGACCTAGCCTAATGATTTTTCATCATGGTGGACAACATTGCTTTGGGGATTCCTCAGCAATACATGTCAAATAAGGCAACCATGAGGGTGTGGGATACACCTGGTGAAAACGTATTTCAAATAAACACCTACAGGTTGCGAGCCTGCTAGTGTTCCACTGGACTGCCTAGAATAGTCTGTGGTCGTCATCTGGACTCCGCTAGATGACTGGATCATCGTAAACATCGAGGCCTCTCAACATTTTATTTCATCACACATTAACTATTTCATCTACCCATGTTCTACCCAACATATTTGTAGATATAAAATACATATACATTTTAAATCATAAAAAAAATGTTTCAATCGTTCATCCAGCATAGATCTCAGGTAAACAGATAATATGCACACAAAGCACGTAATTTAAATAATTTATATATATGTGGAAGATGAAATTGACTAGGCATACACTTGATAAAATGGTGATTCCAACTTGGACAACACTTCGCTCCTTAACAATATGATTTCCTTCGACGAAACCGGGAGGTTTGCTAGAAACCGGGCTCTGCGGGGGCAGAACTTTCTGAACCGAAAAGCTCTTTTTCTCGGAGCTTTTGGGCGATCTAGGGCCTTCTTCTAGCTCTAGGGAAGTCTCTTAAGGCTTGGGGGTGTTTTGGGAGGTTTAGAAAGAGAGTAGAGAGAGAAAGAATGGGTTTTTGGTGTGAAGAATAAGGTTGGCCTCGCATCCCTTTTATAGACCTAGAACCTTATTTACGCAGGGCGTACCTGCGGAGGTACACTGATTGTTCCTCGGTATGAAGGACGTACCTGTGTATGCAGCGCATTCATACAATTACATGTTAACCATCAGATGGAACAATGTGACTGATCCGAGATCTAGTATGCGAGTACGAGGGGCATTCTTCTCTATGCGGGGTGTTCCTTGGGTAGTCTCGCATTTTCTATTTTCGTCTTCTAAAATTCGTAACTCTCGCATACGAGCTCCATTTTCGACGTTCTTTATATCCACGCGTAGGTGGAGACTGTTGGGTTTTGAGCACTATAACACTCCTATGGTGCAAATGCAACCGTAAATGCTTTGGATCTATGTTTTCTATAACTATACATGCATTTTGTTTTTCCAAAGCATTCACCCTAGCTACAAAATGAAATTGAAGCTATATATTATAAAACTTTAGTTTGGATCCTTACCTCTTGAGTAGGGTAGAGTTCTTGACCTTTGAAAGCTTGAGCACCTCAAGTGTGATGTGTCTAATGGTTCACAAACACCAATATGCAAGAGGAGACTTTAAGATAATAAGATACTTGACTCCAAGCAGTGTGTCGCCGATTTTGGCTTATGGGGTCTCTATTTATAATGTGGCAAATGCTAGGGTTACATTTTGTAAACCGTAATGCTCCATGACTTTTCACATTCTTATGCTCCATTGGTTAACCTCCACGGACTATCCATGGATTATCTTATTGGTTTAGCCCAACTATATATTCATGGATTATTAGCCCACATTACAAGAATGATTGATTTACATAATCAATCCCCATAAATTTAATTAGTCTCTTTTGATCACAAAATTAATTCCAAATTAATTCTTGATCAATACTAATTAAATAATATTAATATATTATACTTGTAATATATTAATAAATCCCAAATAACCTTATTCTTAAAAATCAATCCTATCAAACTGCACTGGTGAAGGAAACACAAAATGACCATGCTACTATCGGGTCAATTACATCCTAGTTATAATTATGGGCTTAGACACCAAATCCAACAATCTCCCACTTGGATAAGTCTAATAACTATAGCTGCCAATGTAACCTGAGGATCCGACTTAGCAATCGTAAGCTTTCAAAAGTGTTGTCAACTCTGACCCAGTCAGTGACGCATCCTTTAGATAAGGGATCATATAATCCTCTGTTCTCAAGATATCAGCCGGACAAATACGTGGAACAATTCCATACTAATTGTCCAACAGTTTGTTTTGCGATTTCCAATTGGTCTGACAAAGAACATAACTGAACACATCCATTTAGTTCTGACCGGACCCGACACATAGTCAAAACATAATCTTCAAGGGGCCCAAGATATCGCTTTTAATCCTCTTAGGATAAAAGGGAACAGATAAACTTCGACATTATATGTTTGTACTAATTACTCATCAAATAATGCACAACGACACATTTTACAACATCAGGTTACTGATGCGTTTTTGTGCCATCAATTCATAACCAACTTGTAGTCAACAACTCATATATCTTGGTTTGAATACTTATATGATATTATCGTCTCACGATTACTCGAGATAAATTCCATGAAGTGATTCATGTGAGCGCGGGTTGATCCAATACTCAAATCTTATTTCAGAAGTACTCATGAATGTTACAGCAAACCTGTTGCTATGCCTAACTCCTTAGACAAAGCTGCAAGCCAACTCATGACATTCTTCTCTAATACCTACTTCCAAAGTATGATCGACTGTGGATAGTTTGAATAAATCTTATTATTCTGGAAGTCAAAACATGCAAAGTGAAACAATAGTAAATGATTCACACAAAACAATAACTTTACTTATAAATAAAATTACTTTTAATCATCATCAAATGTCAATTACAATTTAGCTATTACAAGTTTCGTTTTATCTAATCACTAAAACTAATACTGTCCATTAGCTTAATGCCCATTGCATGTTGCAAGTGCTTAACCCTAGTCAGTCCCTTTGTGAGGGGATCTATTCGGTTGTCCTCTGACGATATCCTCTTCACCACAAGGTGCCCTTCTTCTACTTGATGTCTTACGAAGTGGTATTTTCTGTCGATATGCCTGGATCTTCCATGATCTCTTGGTTCCTTGCTTAAGGTAACTGCGCCTTCATTATCGCAGAAAATCTCCACAGGGTCCTTTATGGAAGGAATAACTCTAAGGTCTCCGATGAAGTTTTTCAACCATATCACCTCCTTCGCTGCTTCGCTTGCTGATATGTACTCTGATTAACACGTTGAATCAGCTACAGTCTCCTGCTTGAAACTTTTCCATGCCACTGCTCCTCCATTCAGGGTAAACACCCAACAAGACTGAGAGTGGAAATTATCTCTGTCGGTTTGAAAACTGGTGTCACTATACCATGTCACTCTCAACTCATCACTTCCACCGAGGGTAAGGACCCAGTCCTTAGTCCTCCGCAGGAACTTAAGAATGTTCTTACTCGTAGTCCAATGAGCCATACCCAGGATTCCGTTGATGTCTGTTGACCATGCTCAATGCAAAGACCACATCAAAGCGAGTACAATTGATATAATTTATGATCGAACCAACTGCAGAAGCATATGGTATATGACTCGTTTCTCCTATCACAGCCTCTGTACTCGGACTCTGAGTCTTACTCAGTTTGGTATTGCCTTGGATAGGTAAGTCACCTTTCTTGGAGTTCTCCATGCTGAAACGTTTCAACACCTTGTCCAAGTAGGTACTTTGACGAAGTCTTATTAGTCTTTTACTTCTTTTTCTCAATATCCATATCCCTAGGATATAGGCAGCTTCTCCGAGGTCCTACATAGCGAAACACTTCCCAAGCCAGGACTTAACCTCCTACAAGGTTCGGACGTCATTTGCTATGAGTAGTATGTCATCTACATAAAATACCAGAAAGCTCACTATGCTCCCACTAGCTTTGACATATACACATGACTCATCCTCGCTTCTCCAAAATCCAAAATCTTTGACTTTCTCAAGCTTACACACTCTATTAGGGTACTTTGCATTGACAAAACCCTCTGGCTGACTCATGTAAACATCTTCAGCCAACTTTCCATTAAGGAAAACATTTTTCACATCCATTTTCCATATTTCATAATCATGAAATGTAGAAATGGCCAACATAACCCTTATAGATTTAATCTTCGTTACTGGTGAGAAGGTCTCGTCATAATCAACTCCCGGAGTTTAAGTAAATCTGTTCGCAACCAGTTGTGCCCTATATGTGTGTACATTCACATCCATGTCGGTCTACTTCTTGAAGATCCATTTGCACCCGACTGTCTTTCGACCCAGTACATTGTCAACCAAGTTCCAAACTTGATTGTCATACATGGACTGAATCTCGTTGTCCATAGCCTCTTTCCATTTACTACACTCGGGGCTTCCATGGCTTCCTTGTAGTTGTTAGGTTCATCTAGATGTACGAGTGTGCTATCACTAATAAATGTATCACCTTCTGCAGTAATATGGAAAGCATGAAACTCAGGTGGAACTCTAACTCTACTGGAACGCCTCAGAGGTACGGACTTGTCAATTGGCTCGGTCGGAGTTTCCTCCTCGGGTTGAGTGCTAGTGTTTGAGGTTCTTTCATTACTTGACTGTTGAAGCTCTTCAAGGTCAATTTGCCTCCCACTGTCTGTAATGCCCGTGTTTCTGGGCTAGGCATTAATATTGATATGATAGTCTAGGTTAACCTTTGTGACTCATTTTGAAGAAATGAAAATGAATTATGTGTTTTATGTGTTTTATGCTTAATTATTAAGGTTTAATTAATTAAGACTAAAAATGAGCGTCGAAAATAAATATTAGATAAAGTCGATATTTATTAAGAAAGTTGTAGTGGTCGTGACAAGGATTACAGATATATAAAGAATGCCAAAATCCGAGTTATAACGAAGAAGATATGACCTGTCGAAGTTTCGCGACAAAACCGGCACGGTGCCGAATGTCGTAAAAAGTGAGTTTTTGATAAACTACTTTTTAGCCTTAGTGATCTAAACGAAACTCGTAGTGTTCGTTAAACCAAGAGTAAGTATAAAAAGAACGCCCAAATCTGACGTCGTATGAGTAAGTTATGATTTTTCGAAGTTTCAGCTTAGTAGTAGACATCTAAAAACTCGAATTTTAGATCTAGTGATTTTTAGCCGACACAACCTAAACGAGAATCGAAGATCTCGTCATTAGTAGCACAACGGTAAGAAGTCTGACGAAAACAGACGTCGGATGAAAAAGTTATGAATTTTTAACAGATTTCCTGTCCCGGTCTGTTAAAAATAATAATATAAAAATTAAATTCAAACTTAGCCGACGAAGTCTAAACGAAAGTTATAGAGCATAATTTTTCCTACGCGTGGATATAAAGAACGTCAAAAACGGAGCTCGTATGAGAAAGTTATGGATTTCACAAGAATGGGCACACTTTTCGAGAAAATTCGCAAGGAATGGTTTTGGCCATGTGATCCTCGCATGCTTGCCTCGTGCCCGAATCGCGTGTCGCATGCTGATTTGGCCGAGGGTGCGGTACAATGGACTTTCGACACGCATCGCTGTTGTTGCCCCTTGTCCGAGGTGCTGGCCCAATCCGTAGCCGGCACGTAGCCTCCTCGCATCCGAGCCTCGCCGAAGCAGCCAGCTGGTCCGAGCCTTGCAGACACCTGCCTCTCCCTCCTTGCTTCGGATCCGACCCTCGCTGCTATATATAGTGGTGGCTGCGAGATCTCCCGGGTAGAATTCCGAAATTTGTCACTTTTCACCCATTTTTCATCTTTTTTATTATTTTAACTTCCCCCGAAGCCTCGATATCATTTTTAAAGCTCGAAATACGTTCTGAAATTCCCGAGAAGCCCGGAAAATTTATCTTTTCGGTTTTGAAGCCCGACCCTCGCAGAGCCCGTTTTCTCAATAAAACTCGCGGTTTTATTAGAAACGATCGTTTTAGGAAACGAATTGCTGCCCGATTTTCATTAAATCAGGTGAGTGTATAGTCACTTTCATCTTACACATAGATATGAAGTATTTTACATAAAATACGTGCTATATGTATATATGTTGTTTGTTTATTCGAGATGGGTGTTGAATGAATGTTTTATACATGTTTAAAATGATTTAAAATGTATATATATTTTATCTTCAAATATATTGGGTAAAACATGGGTAGATAAAGTATGAGGGATAAAAGTACAGTATAGATGTACGTTGGTAGCTATGAATTTAGTACAGTATAGATGTACGTTGGTAGCTATGGATTTAGTGCGTTGGCAGCTATGGACTTAGTGCCTGTTGTGTAAACCTTGGCGACGATGTGACTTCGAGCCTTAGTGCCTATTTGACATAAATTGCTGAGGGAAAGCAATGTTGTCACCCCGATGTTTGTTTTATTTGACATAAATTGCTGACGAAAGCAGTGTTGTCACCACATTGGTTGTTTTATTTGACATAAATTGCTGAGGAAAGCAGTGTTGTCACCACGTTGGTTGTTATATTTGACATAAATTGCTGAGGAAAGCAATGTTGTCACCTTATTGGTTGTTTTATGTCAGGTTGTCCTGTTTGACATAAATTGCTGAGGAAAGCAATGTTGTCGCCTTATTGGTTGTCCTGTTTGAAATAAATTTATGAGCAAAGCAATGTTGTCACCCCATTGGTTGTCTTATTTGACATAAATTGCTAAGGAAAGCAGTGTTGTCACTCCGATGGTTGCCTTATTTGACATAAATTGCTGAGGAACCTCCGAAGCAATGTTGTCACCCCTAATGAAAATCCTTAGGCTAGGTCCCTTGTGATAGTTGTTTTAGGGACGTAAGGTGAGGATAACGGGAATGGGTAATTAGGGTTAATTTGGTTGATTGATTGATGTTGAAGTATAATAAATTTATTTATTGTGGGTTGAAAACCCTATATGCTCACCAGACTTCCAAGCCTGACCCACTCAACTTTTTATATTAAAGGTAGTGGACCCCGAGCATAGTCGGATGATGATGATGAGTGATTTTTGGACTATAGGCCAGTAGTTATAAATAACTGTTGTAAGGCTTATAATGTCTTGTTTATGCTTTTCATCTGTATCGGAACATGACATCCCAAGGTTTTGATATAAGAGGAAATCATATACTTCTTAACGAAAGGTTTTGATAAACTTTTATCATGTTTTGTTTTGGGAAAAAATTCCGCAATATCTTTTAAAAAGATTACTCTGATTTTATTTTAAAAAGCATAAAATAAATCGGTCTTTTCTGGCCGAGAAATTAGGGGATGTCACAGTTGGTATCAGAGCATTATTTTAAGTGAACTAGGAATTTGTAGGATTTCTAGACTTAAACTTAGAATACTAAGTGATGATTGTGAGATGAGTGTCTACCATATTTTAGACACAAGCACTAGTTTATTTTAGGAAAGATGCCTAAAATGCTTTTATGTGCTAAATGTTATATGTTTGCCATATATGCCATTATTTGTTCGGATCCATGGTCTGTTGCCGACCGGATCTGGAAACCTTATGTGTGTAGGTTTCTAAGCGTATGATTACGATATTAGAACTAACATGTAACGTTTCGGAGTGATAAGGAGAATTTAAATACCTGTCGTGGATAAAGGTTTAACTTCACCTAATTTGGCGTATAGATTATAATGGCAAGAACCCGAAGTGGAGCTGGAAATGTAAATAAAAATCAGCAACCTCAACCCCAAGTGGTGGAACAGGTGCCTATAGTAGGAGCTGCACCCGAACCCATCACCATGGCTGGAGTACGAACTATGATTCAGACCATGTTGGCTGAACAAAGGGAGGAATTGAGGCAAATGTTGCTGAACAACAGAGATGAACCTTCAGTTCCTGCTGAACAACATGAATTAAATGACGATCGATTTGAAGAAGCGAACAACAGTAGATCGGTTGGTCATAGTGAACCTCTTGTGGTTGGGAGAAATAACCACGAGGATAGAGTGGAGAGAAATGGGTGCAAGTATAAGGACTTTATGACTTGCAAGCCATCGACCTTCACTGGAAAAGAAGATCCTATCGGAGTAATGGACTGGATCTCGGAAATAGAGTTGGCTTTCATGACTTGTGGTTGCCAAGGCAAGTTACAGACCACATTTGCAGTACGTCAGTTCAGGGGTAGTGCTGCTCGTTGGTTTAACACTCTGGGGAAAACCCTAAGCCCTAATGAGCCATTGCAACTGACTTGGGCAGAGTTCTTGGTGCACTTTAAGCGCAAGTACTGCTCGGCCCAAAACATACTTTAGTTAGAAAACCAATTTCTAACATTGAAGAAGGGGAGTATGACCGTTGACGAGTATACGAATAACTTCACAGACAAAATGGAGTTTGCTTTGCGTATTGCCCATATTAGCTGGCAAAAATTGACAGGTACGCAAAGGGACTTCCATGGGAGTATACGGTGCCAGTACGTCAAGCACTTACTTTGGAGGCAGCTATCAGGGCTGCCAAGTCTGTAGAAGATATGATTAAGGGAAGAGCCGCCAACAAGATTGAAGTTGGCGAGAAAAGAAAGTTGGAAAGGACTTCAAGGTCCAAAGAGAAAAGAAAATTCTCGAAGTCTGGAGGAGGAGAAGGCGAAGCAAAATGGTGCGAGAAGTGCAAAAAGAAGCACTTCAGGAAATGTAGCGAAGAGGTGACCTGCTACAAGTGTGGGAAGACTGGGCATTATGCCAACGAGTGTCCGTCCAACAAGAGGATGTGCTATCGATGTAATGAGGAAGGGCACATTTTGAAAGACTGCCCAAAGAAGAAAGAGTCAGCAATGACCAATGTTCCACTAAAACCAAAACCAAAGGCATTCCAAATGATCCTTAATGAAGCAGATGGAAATACAAGGGATCAGGAGTAAGGACCTTATATTCCTAAAGCCAAGATATAAAGTAGCAATGTAGTTAGTAACTTGTGGTGTAGCCTATTAGAGGCGTAGTATAGGGTAAACTCGAACCTCTGTGTAATTATTTTAAGAAATAACATAAACCCTGGTTTTGTCATCTGATGAATTTAATGACTATGTGAAATTCTTGTATGCTGACTTCGAGAACTGCGAGACAATACTTGGGACGAGTAGGAGTATGTGTGAATGGTAGTAGAGGCCTATACTACCAGAAGCACAGGACTCATACTTGGATCAAGGAAAGTCACAAGGTTACCAAGAATCTAGAAATTGATTCTGTTATTGTTTGAGTATTTCATTACCTTCGTTTCAGTAATGACGAAGAGGATGATTGTTATTCCGACCCTAGAGGTCATATCAAATTGAGTCCGACTAAGATAGGTATGTTACATGGTTCGGGAAAGTTGAGTCCAAGGTTTATTGGACCGTTTAAAGTTTTTCAGAGGATAGGGAGTCAAGCTTACAAGCTAGAATTACCAGAAGAAGTAGAGGGTATTCATAACACCTTTCATGTGTGTTATTTGAGCAAGTTCACGGGAGATGTGTCCGACATAATTCCAATTTCTGAATGAAAGTTGGATGAAAACAAGAAGTTGATTGAAGAACCTGAGGCAACCGTTGACCGTAAGACTAAAAAGTTGTGACGCAAGATGGTCGTTTTAGTGCTTGTGCGTTGGAAACATACGAATGGGCCAAATCTCACCTGGGGAAACGAAGAGTGACATGATGAGTCGCTACCCGTATTTGTTTGATGATGTGTGATTCCGGGGACGGAATCATTCTAAGGGGGAGAGAATTATAATGCCCGTGTTTCTAGGCTAGGCATTAATATTGGCATGATAGTCTAGGTTAACCTTTGTGACTCATTTTGAAGAAATGAAAAGGAATTATGTGTTTTATGCTTAATTATTAGGGTTTAATTAATTAAGACTAAAAATGAGCGTCGAAAATAAATATTAGATAAAGCCGATATTTATAAAGAAAGTTGTAGTAGTCGTGACAATGATTACGGATATATAAAGAATGCCGAAATCCGAGTTATAACGAAGAAGTTATGACTTGACCAAGTTTCGCGACAAAACCGGCACTGTGCCGAATGTCCTAAAAAGTGAGTTTTTGATAAACTACTTTTTAGCTTTAGTGATCTAAACGAAACTCGTAGTGTTCGTTAAACCGAGAGTAGATATAAAAAGAACGCCCAAATCTTACTTCGTATGAGGAAGTTATGATTTTTCGAAGTTTCAGCTTAGTAGTAGACAGCTAAAAACTCGACTTTTAGATCTACTGATTTTTAGCCGACACAACCTAAACGAGAATCGAAGGTCTCGTCAATAGTAGCACAACGGTAAAAAGTCTTACGAAAACGGACGTCGGATGAAGAAGTTATGAATTTTTAACGGATTTCTTGTCTCGGACTGTTAAAAATAATACTATAAAATTAAATTCAAAATTAGCCGACGAAGTCTAAACGAAAGTTGTAGAGCATAATTTTCCCTACGCGTGCATATAAAGAACGTCAAAAACGGAGCTCGTATGAGAACGTTATGGATTTTACAAGAATAGGAACAATTTTCGAGAAAATTCGCAAGGAATGGTGCTAGCCACGTGATCCTCGCATGCTTGCCTCGTGCCCGACTCGCGTGTCGCATGCTGATTCGGCCGAGGGTGCGGTCCAATGGACTTCCGACACGCATCGCTGCTGTTGCCCCGTGTCCGAGGTGCTGGCCAAATCCGAAGCCGACACGTAGCCTCCTCGCATCCGAGCCTCGCCGAAGCAGCCAGCTGGTCCGAGCCTCGCAGACACTTGCGTCTCCCTCCTTAAATCGGATCCGACCCTCGCTGCTATATATAGTGGTGGCAGCGAGATCTCCCGGGTAGAATTCCGAAATTTGTCACTTTTCACCCATTTTTCATCTTTTTTATTATTTTAACTTCCCCCGAAGCCCCGGTATCATTTTTAAAGCCCGAAATACGTTCTGAAGTTCCCGACAAGCCCGGAAAATTTATCTTTTCGGTTTCGAAGCCCGACCCTCGCAGAGCCCGGTTTCTCAATGAAACTCCCGATTTTATTAGAAATGATCGTTTTAGGAAACGAATTGCTGCCCGATTTTCATTAAATCAGGTGAGTGTATAGTCACTTTCATCTTACACATAGATTTGAAGTATTTTCTATAAAATAGATGCTATGTGTATATATGTTGTGATACAAATAAACTGAGTGGGTCAGGTTGGGAAACCTGGTGAGTACATAGGGTTTTCAACCCACAATAATATAGTTATCACGTTTAATCATCAAACAATTAACCCATTTACCCATCCCCATTATCTTCTTTATTTTTAAGTATCTTCTCTATGAATCGTCTATTCCTCATTATTTGTTCCTAAGGATTGTCCTAAGGAATAGGCACGAAGTCCATTGTTGCCAGGGTATATATAACAGGCACTAAGTCCATAGTTTCCAGGGTTCATCCGATAGGCGCTAAGTCCATAGCTGCCAGGGTTTATCTCATTTGTTGACAAAATTATTTTCGGGAGTCCACTCACAATACATGTCAATGGGTTTTTAGAGTACACTGGGTGAACATATTGTTCACAACACCTATAGGTTGCGAGCCTGCTAGTGTTCTGTCACACTCCCAAACCGGAACGGCGGAAACGTTCAGGGGCGAAGGACGTCATGCTCAGTATCATAACCATAGTGAAGAAAGTAAACACAACCATCATAAATATAATTCAAATGGTTACATCGTTGCAAAAATACATGTTTCCAAATTAATTACATATGATGTCAAAATAGTTCAAAAGAAATATGCGCCTTAGCGTCTTGCCTTCAAAAATCTCGTGGTTACCTGTATTACTGAATACCTAAGAATACAAGTTGTTTTTGAAAGAGTATCAGCATAAAGCTGGTGAGTTCATAAGCAGTTTATGAATGAAAAATGGATGATGTTCCTTAAAGTTTTTTACAAGTTTGTTTCCAGAAAATCCAATATTTTCTAAAAGGTTTGTTGTAGTCTTATCTGAACCAAGACTTAGTATATGTAAGTAAATCGTCATACTTATGTGTGTGGTTTTATATTTAAATAAAACTCTTTAAATCCCCGTGAACTGTGTGTTTTGTTAATTCCCCATGTGAGTTGTTATAACCATGCTAAAAATCGAAGACCTCGTACTCAACATTCTTCAGGCGTCGGAATGTTATGACACTTGTCACCCCATACCTGCCGGTCTAGCTGTTGCAAGCAGCTTAGGTGCGGGTTTGTCAGACCCAATATAGATCTATACACAACTATCACGCTCTCCCTCCAAGAGACTCTGATTATAACTACAAGACTTTTCTGTGGTACTTAACAGTACCCTGAAGGAGAATGACTCACAAATTTATTCATTAACAAGTTCACGTAATTTGAAAGGAAGTACCCGTTTTGTAAATCGATTGTGTTAGTGTTTCTTTGTTAAACGGAGTGTTCAAACTATACCTATTATAGTTTATCAAGAGTGTTTGATGTTTAATGAAAACTTGTTATGCATGAATTTGTATTTCAATAAAAATGACACTGAAAATCCTATACCTATCAAGTCAAGAACACTTGATGAACACGTGAAAGCTTGGATGATCCCAAGACGATTTTTTGTATTAAGATATGTGTCGATGATCCAAGAGTGTTATGAAAATGTGGAATAGCACTTGAGTTTAGATGGAATAATTACCAAAAAGTGAAGTAGTAGTTCAAGAACACTTTCACAAAGTGGTGGGAAGTAGAGAGGAAAAGAGGCTCTTGTGGTGGTTTGAGAAGTGTAAAAGTTTAGAATGATCAAGGTAACCCAAGAAATCCTCCAGGGCTTTCTTTATATAGTGAAGGTTGCCGGAGCAACTTGCAAGTTGATATGATGTTTACCTTGGTTTGTGTGATGTGGATAAGATTGGGCCAATGAGAAGATGACACATGGCTACAAGTGGGCACACTTGACCCACTTGTGTTGTAGAACACTCTTTTTAATGTAAAATAATGTTCTTTAATTCATAAACCCTTGAGAAATGAATAAAATATGAGTTTTGGGGGTTTAAAATGGTAAAAATATGAATTTGGTGAAAAATCCCCGTAAAAACGTCAAAAACGGGCTTAACAGGCGAAAGTTGTCGAAAACTGGGAATTAGGAGCGAACCTGCGAGGTTCGGTCCTTAGGAGATGAGAACCGAGAGAAGGGAGAAGGAACCAAAGGTGACAGGGAGGAGCGAAATGGACCGAAGGTGATAGGGATCCGAAATGGACCTAGGGCTCGGTCTATTTCGGATGCGAGAGGGTTCGGTCCTAGATGCTTAGTTCGGTTCTCAGGCTTCGGTTCGGATGCTGAGCAGTTCAGTTCTGGTAGCTCGGTTCGGTCTTGGGCAGTTCAGTCCTAAGGGACCTTCGGTCCTAATAGGAGGGTTTCGGCTCTAAGAGGTTCCTTCTAAGAGGTTCGGTTCCTAAGAAGGGTTTCGGTCCTAAATGGCTGATTTTCAAGTTAACTTCCCGTTTCAAGCGATTTTTGGCCAAGTTAAGGGTCGGGATGACCCGGATGACTGTAAAAAGTTGAGAGAGATTTTGAGAGAGATTTGGGAGAGATTTGCTTTTAGCCATTATTATTGTATAATCTCGTAATGCAAGGTTCGTGAACCTCGTTATGCTTCGTTTATGATTCTTTTAAGTCGCTGAAAGGGTCCATAGTCGTGTTTTGATGCGTTTAACTCCATTTTTAGGGTTTTACATTGCTAAACACGTAAAATATCCAACACACTTGAATTCTTGGCATACCAATACACATTTTTATAGAATAACTTTTCATATACAAGTATTAGTTAAGTTTGACCGGTTTGACTTGTTGACTTTGACTTTGACTTAAATTTGACGGTTGTCACATGTTCCATCGGACCATCTACAATAGTCCGTTGTTGTCATCCATACTCTGCTAGATGACGGGGCCAACGCTTGGGTAAAGGTTTCTGTCATTTTTCACCTCTTACCCTCCCTCATCTAATGATCTGTATCACCTTTCATCTCATTCTCCAACTCATCTTTCATCACACACCAACTATTTCTTCTACCCATGTTTTTGATGGGTTTTGAGCATTCTAACACTCCTAAGGTCTACATGCAACCCTTGAAACCGTCGATCTATGTTTGTCTAAACTACATGCAAAATACTTTATCCAAGGTTCATAATCCTATCTAGCATACATGGAGAACTTTTAAACATAAAAGATAGCTAGAGTTACATACCTTGTAGTTGATTTGATTCCTTGAAAAACTTTGAGAGCCTAGCAACCCATGTGTGATGCCTCAAATGTTTCACATAACACCAAATGCTCTTGGAATAAACTTTGAGAGAAATATCACACTAAGAAATCGGCTTGCCCTCTATCTTGCTTCTAGTGGCAGATTTTGGTGACCTTCATATCCTTTATATAGTGTGTTACAATTAGGGTTACACCATGTAAACCCTAATGTAACATGACTCTTCATTTTCATGACCCATGGGTTTGTAACTCCCATGGAGCATCCTATAGACCTTAGCCGATTTTGGTGAGCTTCATATCCTATGGAGCCTTTAGCCCACGATACAAGTTATGGATGATTTACATAATCAACCCATATATTTAATTAATCATCTTTTGATCACTTAATTAATTTCAAATTAATTCTCGATCAAAACTAATTAAACAATATTATTAATATATTAGAACTTATAATATATTAATAAACCATAAGTGTTATTTCTCTCATTTTAGTTTATCCAATTGCATGATGCCATGTAACCCAAATGGACCATGCCGGGTTGGGTCAAGTACATACCAAAAATAGTTATGGACTTAGACACCTTATCCAACAGTCTCCCACTTGGCTAAGTCTAATAACTATAACTGCAAGTATGACTTCAGGAACCGATCAGCAATCGTAGCTCTTTCAAGGTCTCTCGGAACTGATAAGATGATGATACGCCATTTAAGATAAGTGATCATATAATCCTCTGTTCTAGATATCAGCCAGACAAATACATGGAACAATGTCTTACTTATTGTCCAGCAGTTTGTTTCCCGATTTCCGATTTGTTTGACATAGAACTTAATTGAACACATCAACTTAGTTCTGACCGGGCCCGGTACATGGGTCAACACAAAATCATCGAGGGGCCTAGATATCACTTCTAATCCGAGAAGGAACAGATAAACTTCGACTCATATTCTTGTTCTACTATTTGTTGAATCACACACAAAGGCACATTTTATGACATCGAGTTACCAATGCGTTTTCGTATAATCAATGCATGACCAACTCATTGGCAACAAGTCATATCTCTAGGTTTGAAGACTTATATGATATTACCGTCTCACGATCACTCGAGATAAATTCCATGAAGTGATACCAGTGAGTGTGGGTTGGATCCAATACTCAGAACTTATGAGCACTCATGAAGTGTTGTACCATCTCTTGCTATGTATAACCACATAGCCCTCTACAAGTCAACTTCATGACAGCCTTGATTCATATCTAATTTCTACATATGACCGACTGTGGGTAATTTGAATAATATGTAAAACATAACATAAATATTCTGGAAGTCAAAACATGCAAAAGAAATAATAGGAAACGATTGACAAAAGATAGCAACACTTTACTCATGAATAAACACAACTTTTATTCATCATCAAATGTCAATTACACTTTACAAATTTCAAAGTTAACTACTAAAACTAATATCATCCTTCAGCCCTATGCGCCTTGCATGCTGGAGATGCTTAGCCCTACTCAGTTCCTTCGTGAGGGGATCTGCTGGGTTCTCATCCGATGATACCCTCTTTGCCACGAGAAGTGCTTCATTTATACGATATCTGAAAAAATGGTATTTTCGGTCGATATGTCTGGATCTCCCAATATCCCTTGGTTCTTTGGCTAAGGCAACTGCACTTTCACTATCACAGAAAATTTCCATAGGCTCCTTTATAGCTGGTACTACTCCAAGGTCTCCAATGAAGTTCTTCATCCATATTGCCTCCTTTGTTGCCTCGCTTGCTGCTATATACTCTGATTCGCAAGTTGAATCAGCCACTGTCTCCTGCTTGGAACTTTTCCAAGTAATTGCTCCTCCGTTTAAGGTAAAGACCCAGCCTGACTGAGAGCGGAAATTATCCCTATTAGTCTGGAATCTAGCATCACTATACCCTACAACTCTCAAGTTATCACTCCCACCGAGGGTAAGGACCCAGTTCTTAGTCCTCCACAGGTACTTGAGTATATTCTTTACTGCAGTCCAGTGAGCCTTGTCAGGGTTCCCCTAATATCTGCTGATCATGCTCAATGCAAAGGCCACATCAGGACGAGTACAAGTCATAGCATACATGATCGATACTACAGCGGAAGCATAAGGTATTCGACTCATTTCTGCTATCTCAGTCTCTGTACTCGGACTCTGAGTCTTACTCAGTTTGGCATTACTCTGGATAGGTAACTCTCCTTTCTTGGAATCCTGTATGTTGAACCTCTTCAGCACCTTATCCAAGTAGGTACTTTGACTGAGTCCAATCAGTCTTTTACTCCGGTCTCTCAGAATCCTTATCCCTAGAATATAGGCAGCTTCTCCTAGGTCTTTCATAGCGAAACACTTCCGAAGCCAGGACTGCACTTTCTGCAAGGTCGGGATGTCATTTCCTATGAGTAGTATGTCATCCACATACAATACCAAAAAACTAAATATACTCCCACTAGCCTTGACATACACACAAGATTCATCTTCACTCCTCGAAAAGCCAAACTCTTTGACTTTCTCATCAAAGCAAAGATTCCATCTGCGAGGTGCTTGCTTTAATCCATAAATGGATTTCTCAAGCTTACACACTCTATTCGGGTTCTCTGTACTGACAAAACCCTTAGGCTGACACATGTAAACATCCTCAGCCAACTTCCCATTAAGGAACGCGGTTTTGACATCCATTTGCCATATTTCATAGTCATGGAATGCAACAATGGCTAACAATACCCTAATAGACTTAATCTTAGCTACTAGTGAAAAGGTCTCATCATAATCAACTCCCGGAGTTTGAGAAAAGCCCTTTGCCACCAGTCGTGCCTTATAAGTGTGTACATTACCATCCATGTCGGTCTTCTTCTTGAAGATCCATTTTCACCTGACTGTCTTGCGACCTGGTACATTGTTGTTACACCCCAAAACCAAGAACGGCGGAAACGTTCGGGGGCGGAGGACATCATGTACAGTATCACAATAATGAATAGTAGTAAACAAGCAACAACATCATCCATTGCATTAATAATATAATTTTAATACAAGTGTGTTCTGTCAAGTTATATGGACACCAAAATATAAATCAAAATGAAAGATGAGTCTTGAACGAGCTCCATCTTCTCTAAACCTTGCATCGGTACCTGTCTACTGGTGACGTGAGGATACAAGTTATTTTGAAAGAGAGTATCAGCTTTAAAGCTGGTGAGATCATAAGTATTTTAGTGTCTGTATTTGTAAGAAAGTGCTTGTAAGTATGTGCTGTGTAAGTATGTAAAAGTTTGTGAATGTTTGAAAAGGTTTGAATCTCCTAGAAAACGCTATGTTTCCTACTAAAAGTAGCCTTCTACCAAGGCATCTAGTAACTGTGTGTGTGTCTCTTGTAAGAGCGTGTATTTTCTCAAATATGACTATCATTTACCAAAAATATAGTTTTTACATTACTGTATATTGTGTGAATATCACAAAGTGAATGTAATGGGAAAATGAAATAGTATTGGAGTATTGTAATAAGTAACTACTGTTGTACTAACTACCTTAAACCAATTGTAATTTAAAGTACCATGTGATCGGCCTGTATCCTGCTACTGACTATACAAAAACGACGATGTAAGACGTCGTAAGAAATGACGTTTGGCACCCGTAGACTTCCAAGTCCCACTGTAGCGAGCAGGAAGGTGTAGGGTAGTCAATCCAGTATAGATCTATACACAAACTCATACGCTCCCCAATTAAGGAGATTCTGGATACAAAACGGTCATGGCAGGTGATGCCATGCCCCGTTACGTGGCTCACATAACTGAAGAAATGTATATGTAATGTAGGTGCTAGCTGTATTGTACGTTCTCCCTCTGTCTAGCTTGTATTGTAATGTACTATGTGTACTAGTTGTATTGTGTGTTCTCTCTCTATCTAGCATGTATTGTAATGTACTGTGTGTACTAGCTGTATTGTGTGTTCTCTCTCTATCTAGCATGTATTGTAATGTACTGTGTGTACCAGCTGTATTGTGTGTTCTCTCTCTATCTAGCATGTATTGACTCATGTATGAACAAACTCATTGTATGATTCATTGTTCTAGTAATAGTATTAGTAACTCCCTAAACTACACCTATAGTAGCTTACTAGTCATATGATTTGAATGTATAAACATGTATGTATGCCTTTGCTACCCAAAGGTTTTGATTAAAAAGAAGGAAATTTTATATCTATATACATATACATAATATATAACTAGGATTCAAACGACCTTCGGACAAATAACCGATACCCTAAGTCCACAACCAAACAAGGAACAGGAAGTAAGGTGAGTTATCAGTCCTAAGTCCTTTCAATCCTACTTATATAACTATATCTATAAAGATATACATTTAACAGAATATAAGTGTAAAAGAGTTTATGTAAAAGTATTTGACATATAAAAGAGTTTGATAAAAGCATTTGGTATGTAAAAGAGTAAGTAAAACAATTTGAAGTAAAACAGTTTGAAAAGTAAGAAATCCACTTGTCTGGTAGTTATTAATCACATGTGATTGATATAATAACTATAAGAATTCAACTTGTATCCCCCCCCATATAAAAGTATTTAAAAACATTTAAAAGATTGATTAAGGGGTATGAATTCACCTGTAGCGAGTGGTTTGGATGAACGGAATGTATAGGATGCTAAGTGTCAAGTGAAGACTTGAACACACACAAGGATCCTAGTTAACATATAATAACACATATATGTATCCAATTAGTCATTAAATAACTAATTAACCAAGTTGAAGACATCCTAAGACATGTAAAACACTTTATTTAAGTGTTATAAGTACTAAGGATTGCATCTAAGGGTGGTAGGACCTTGCATTTGAGTTTAGGGTTCAAGGGTAAACTCCTTTGGAGTTTACGGTTTTGTGACCAACTCTTGTTGAGTTTACGGTCGTAAACCCATGAGTTTACGGCCGTGAACTCATGGTACTTCTACCATTTTGTGTTTTGAAGCTCTACAAGTCATAAGAAGCATTCATACTTCAAGTCCAAGCCTTTGGAAGAGATTAGGACACCATTTCACTCCTTTGTGGAGTTTACGGTCCTTGGACCATTTCTCTTTGGGTTTACGGCCGTAAAAAAAAATGGTTTATGGTCTTTTTGATGTTTTAAGTCCTATGCACATCAAGAATGGGATCTAGACTAGTTTCCAAGGCTTGGTAAGGGACTAGGGTACACTTTGGCCCCTTTGTTAGGGTTTACGGTCCAAGGTGTTCTTGGACTGGTGAGGAAACACTTCCACCAAGTAGATTTGAAGCAGATGGAAAAAGGTCTAAACAATTGAGACTATGATTACGGCATCCCTTTTCATAGTTCTGAAATTGTTTAGACACACCTGCATGCTATCTAAGGAAAGGTGTATGATTTCGATAAAGTTTTATCAAAGCATCTCGTATCAGAAATCTGAACTTTGGTAAGAAAGTCAATAAAGTATTGATTTCTAGAAGTCCAACTGATTTCTGAGTACATGTCAAAGCTAGTGGGAGCATAAGTGTTACGCTAATAATCATCATGTTAGTGGGAGCATGATAATTATTGTTAGTGTTGCAAGTTAGCAATGTTAATTATAGAAAACAAAAGTTTCAATTCGTGAGGCTGCAGGGATTGAAAAAGTTGTTTTGCTATAATTAAGGGAGAGGATATACTTCATTTCAGTTCTAAAGGCTTAGATTGAGACCTTAATCATCCTTAGAAAACAAAAGTTTCAATTCAGGTTTGAAAAGTTGTTTTGCTATAATTAAGGGAGAGGATTTTATACTTCATTCCAATTCTACAAGCTTAGATTGAGATTTTAATCAACTTTAGTCAAGGATATATATGAATGTTATGTTGGAATGGTTCAACATAAGGAAATTCTATATATGTGGCGTTCTCAAAATTCGATTATGATTACGACATCCCTCTTCATAGTTCGAATTGTGAGAACATGGAAAATAAAATTTTTACATCATGAATCGTGTCCCATTTACTTTGGGTACAAGATCGATTACATGTGCTATAATATTTATCCTTTCTGAATTTTTCCAAATGCCCAGAGGCATTAAGAAGGGAAAAGGTCTAGAATTGGATATGACTAAAATGATTAAGCAATTGTCGAGGACAATCTAAGGTTTACCAAAGATTGGTTGCTCATGGACAGTTGGAAGTATAGTGCTAATTTTGGAAGGACCATATTGACATATTCTGAAAATAGGCATCTCTTATTCAGAAGTGATAGTCAAAATGAGAGTATGGAGTTGTCTCCATAGGTGGAAGTTATCTGTGTAAGATTAGAAAACTTAATGCAAGAAGCATGTCCAAAGCAATGTACTTTGAATACGAGACTTAGTTTCCATGGAGTTGATCTCCATTGGAATACCTTATAATGACTGTTGACAAGTCTTTGTGACTTTGTACATATTCATTACAGGAGGGTCAGTGCATAGAAGTTTAAAATCTAAACAGATTTCGATAAATGATATGAATTTGAAATTCTCACATTTTTCGATAAGGATTTGGGAGTGTGAAATTAGAATCATTGAAATTATGTTCAATTGGTTTATTTCACAAACTAAGGATCATAGACAAACATAGAGTGCATACTTGGTGTATGGCAAAGCTATTGTTTAAGAAAAACATAGTGTACATGCTTGGAGCATGGGACAACTAGTGTTTTTAATTCAAGTATAAAGTTGATAAAACCGAAACAATGAATAATGAGTAATCAGTATGGTGATAAATAAAAGTGTTTATTTATATTCATAGGGTTTGATACCATATTTGATTCATTTATTCTTGTGTTTCACTTTGCATGTTTTGACTTCCAGAATAACTAAGTCGTTCTTCCTGAATGATTAAGTTATTCAAACCATCCACAGTCGGTCATATGTTGGAAGTAGATATGAATCAAGACTGTCATGGGTTGGTTTGTAGAGGCCCAAGTTGGTGGACAAAGTGGTGCTACAACACTCATGAGTGCTCATAAGTTCTGAGTATTGGATTCAACCTGCGCTCATTTGAATCACTTCATGGATTTTATCACGAGTGATCATGAGACGATAATATCTTATATTCTTCAAACCTAGAGATATGAGTTGTTACTATGAGTTGGTTATACATTGATTGCACGAAAACGCATTTGGTAACTCGATGTTATAAAACGTGCCTTTGTGTATGATTCAACAAGTAGTAGAACAAGCCATATGAGTCGAAGTTTATCCATTCCTTTTACCTTCGGGATAAAAGCGATATCTGTGGGCCCCTCGATGATTTAGCGATGACACATGTGAGTGCTTGGCCAAGCCAGGACTGATTTGATTCGTTCAATCAGTCAGTCATCATAAATCGAAAATCGGGAAACAACAAATGGACAGAGAGAATGATTATAATCCATGTCTCAGTCCATATGATATCTAGAATGGAGGAATATATGATCCCTTATCTAATGGACAAGTCATTGACAAGGTCAGAGTTCGACAGCGGCTTTGAGAGCTACGATTGCCAGTTAGGTTTTGAAGTCATACTCAATAATAGTTTTAGACTTATCCAAGTGGGAGACTGTTGGATTAATGTCTAAGTCCATAACTATATTTGGTATGTACTTGACCCAACCCGGCATGGTCCATTTGGGTTGCACTTCACCGTCACAATTTATATGGATAGTCTTTTGAGAATAGTATACTTATGATTTATATTAATATATTATAAGTTCTAATATATTAATATGGAATGATATTATTTAATTAGTATTGATCAAGAATTAATTTAGAATTAATTAAGTGATCAAAAAGAACTAATTAAATATGGACTCTTATATATATGGAATGGGCCAAGTTCATTTAGGTTGGGCTAAGCTTTCATGGATGGTCGATGGAGCTTTTAACCCATGGATCCTATGTAAATGAAAGGTCATGGGTATTAGGGTGTACATGGATGTAACCCTAATCCTCGATAATATATAAAGGGGTCCTTGGCTCACAATATTGGAACAAGTGTGTGAAAATAAGAGTGGGTCGATTTTAGTGTGTATACATATTCTCTCAAGTTCTTCCAAGGTGTTTTGGTGATTTGTGATTCCATTTGAGGCTTCCACACTATTGGGGCTAAGCTCTTAAAGCTTGAAGACATCAAGCTACATCAAAAGGTATGTCATCTAACTAGATCTTTGTAGTATAGGTGCTTCACAATATGCTAGTTAGGATGAAACCTTGGAATATTTAATATTTGCATGTATAATAGAGAAAACATAGATCCAAGGTTTATAGGGTTGCATGTACACCATAGGAGTGTTAGAATGCTCAAAACCCAACAGACATCTGTGTGTACCAGCTCCAACAAACCTTCACCCCTAGCACAAGAACTTGTGAAGGGTGACTTTGTCATTTTCCCAAGTAAGAATGATTCACAACTATCATTTGACTTTAGGTCAAGTGACTCCAAGACTCGATCCTTTTGGTGTTGGCCTATGCGTTTCTTGCTTATATGTCCAAGACTACAATGCCATAATGATGCTTTATCCAAGTTATTATCATTAGTAGAATCAATACACAACACATTATTTCCTAAGTTATCTACAAGAGACACAACTTCATACACACCATCACAAGGTAATGCTTTAAAATAAAACAGATTATTAAAGAAAGCATTTAGTCCACCAACTTCATTATCAAAAGAAAAGGTAAACCCTTGTTTGTACAAAACATGAAAGGAAATAATATTTCTTGCCATTTCAGGCGAGTAACAACATTTATTCAAATCCAATTTAAACCCACTACTTAGCAACAAAGTATAAACTCCAATATTGGTGACACGTGAAACTTTCCTATTCCCCATGATCAAGTTTATCTTTCCATGCTCCACATTCTCACTTCTTCTTAGTCTCTGCAAATCAGAACAAATATGAATACCACAGCCGGTATCAAGGACCCAAGAGTTAGAATAGGGTGAGTTATTAGATAATACAGTGTAAATGCCTACATGGTTGGGTTTTACTTTCCCATCCTTCAAATCTTGCTGGTACTTTGGGTAGTTCTGCTTCCAGTGCGCTTTTCATGGCAATAGAAGCATTTAGCCTCTTTTGGATCAGAAGAAGGAGTCACCAAACCTTTCTTGGTTCCACTCGAAGAGGAACCATTAAGGGTCTTACCATTGGTACCTTTCGAAGGGTTCTTCCTCTTCTTCCCTCTATGTTTCCTGATTTCCAAGACAGGGGCGGAGTTTTTAGTAGGAGTAGGAGTGGTAACAACCGACTTACCTTTAAGACAACTTTCAGCGGCCTTTAGGAGTCCTTGAAGTTTGCTAAGTGTAACTTCCTCCTTATTCATGTGGTATGTCATGCAGAATTGATCATAACACGAAGGTAAGAAGTGCAAAATGATATCTATTGCCAAATCCTCGGGGAAGTCCACATTCAGCTTCATCAAACGGTCCACATACCTTTGCATTTTCTGCATGTGGCTCGTGATGGGTTCACCCTCCTTCATCTGGGTTGTAATCATGGAGGACATGATTTCATATCACTCTTGATGAGCACTCTGATGGTAGCGGTCCATCAAATCCTGGTGCATCTCAAAACGATAGTAGCCCTCATAGGACTTTTGGAGCTCGGCTGTCATAGTGGCCATCATGATGCATGCCACTTTGGTAGCATCTCTTTCATGTGCCTCGTATTCAGCGATCTCCTCAGGTGTAGCAGTCGGTTCGGGTACTTTAAGCTCCTTGTCGAGAACATATTCTTTGTCACATAGTGAGTGACCATCCTGATGTTCCTGATCTAATCTGTAAAGTTGGATCCATCAAATATGACTCTCCCACAAAGTTTCATGAGAGAGAAGGAGCCGGTAGGGTTTGAGCCAGAAGCAGCATTGTTGGAAGACATCTGAAAAAGAAGAAAAGACAAGTTTAGTTTAGATATAAAGATAGTCCTTAATAAAACACCCAAATGTAATATTAAGGCTAGGACCCAATCACAATATATTATAACTTAGAAGAGGGATGCCGTAATCTAAGCTGTAATATATTTGAAAGGTAGGTGAATGACGATTCACCAATTTCCACCACGAAAACCGAAATATTAAATTATTAGGTTTTAATTGGTCTTAGAAACTCCTAGATTCTTTTGATATTCATTGAACTTTTCAATGGCATGTTTCAATCTCGAATGTGCCCTTTAGGTTTTGTGACTGGGATGCCGAGGATCACAAAACAAGGTGTGAAGTAACCATGGAAATTACTTGGTACCCTTAATGTTTTTCACTTAATTGATGTGTCGGTTAACAACACGCGCTCCACCGACCTATGAAAACCTTAAGTCACCCTTTACCTACCTTGTTAAGTCCAAGTTAGTGTGTCGGTTAACCACACACGCTCCACTAACGACTTAATCAAAGTTCAAAGTGTAATTTCATGGGTTAGCACCTTTTTCACATTTTCCTAAAGTAACTAAGATTGAGAATTTATAAAAAACATTTAGTTACTTTATAATAATCATTATACTTTTAATGAGAATTTTTAAGTCATTGTCCTACCCATTCGGCTAACGACCCTTCACTGATCGAGGAAGCGGTGGGTGAGAATGGACACCCATTAAGCTGCCATTTTATAGGCAATAACCTTATACCCCCCTTATAGACCGGCTTCGTGAATGAGGCCTACTAACGGTAAAACGACTTTGTTCTTATACATATATAATTATTATTAACTTATAATATTATAAAGTATAAGGGTCGAATTTTAACTTTTAAAATTCTAGGGGTTGGAACTAAAGTTTATTAAGATGACTTTACATGTTCCAAAACTTGAGGGAATGTTTTGTAACTTTACAAAACCTTTCAATTCATAACTTATGAGTTAAATGGTTCATTAAAATGAGTGACTTTTCATTTTATGTAAATTATGTGTTTAATAATGGACTTTAAAAGAAAAAACTTTTTGGTAATCCATAACTTGAGGACAAATTATGGATCCCATTAAAACACATAATGATAATGAATTAAGCATTAAACAAATTTAACAAGTAATTCCTATGATCTATCAAGAACTCATAAGAACATGAATATTCATATCAAAATTTCAAGAACATATGAACACATATCAACATGGAATTTTGATATTAGCCATTGTAAATGGATTAGAACAACAATTACACCATCTAAAACAAGTTTTGAAACACCAAAACAGTTTAGGGTAATGTTTCTAGTCCATTTCCAGCAGCAAAACTCGAAAATATGCACGCAGCAGCTTCTACTCGTCGAGTGCATGATCCTACTCGACGAGTAGGATGAACTTTCACATAGACTCGTCGAGTCCCCCCATGGACTCGGCGAGTTCAGACGAACAGTGAGCTGATTTTCGATTTTTCAAGCAGTTTGCATCAAGTATTAGACAAACAAGCCTAGGCTCTGATACCACTGATGGGTTTTGAGCATTCTAACACTACTAAGGTGTACATGCAACCCTAGAAACCTTGGATCTATGTTTGTCTAAAATACATGAAAAATAATTTATCCAATGTTCATAATCCTATCTAGCATACATGGGGAACTTTTAAACATAAAAGATAGCTAGAGTTACATAGCTTTTAGTTGATTTGATTCCTTGAAAAACCTTGAGAGCCTAGCACCCCAAGTGTGATGCCTCAAATGTTTCACAGAACACCAAATGCTCTTGGAATAAACATTGAGAGAAATGTCACACTAAGAAATCGGCTTGCCCTCTATCTTGCTTCTAGTGGCCGATTTTGGTGAGCTTCATAGCCTTTATATAGTGTGTTACAATTAGGGTTACACCATGTAAACCCTAATGTAACATGACTCTTCATTTCCATTACCCATGGGTTTGTAACTCCCATGGAGCATCCATGGAGCATCCTATGGACCTTAGCCCAACTTGATAATCCATGGAGCCTTTAGCCCACTACACAAGTTATGGATGATTTACATAATCAACCCATATATTTAATTAGTCATCTTTTGATCACTTAATTAATTTCAAATTAAATCTTGATCAAATCTAATTAAACAATATTATTAATATATTAGAATTTATAATCTATTAATAAACCATAAGTGTTATTTCTCTCATTTTAGTTTATCCAATTGCATGATGCCATGCAACCCAAATGGGCCATGCCGAGTCGGGTCAAGTACATACCAAAAATAGTTATGGACTTAGACACCTTATCCAACAGTTTTACCCAACATATTTGTAGATATAAAATACATATACAGTTCAGATCTGAAGAAAAAGTTTTAGATCTGAAAAAAATACATATACAGATCAAATCTGAAGAAAAAAGTTTAGATCTGAAAAGAAAATACATATACAGTTCAGATCTGAAAAGAAAATACATTTACTGTTCAGATCTGAAGAAAACAAAAAGTTTAGATCTTCCATCCAGCATAGATCTCAAGATAAACAGATAATATGCACACATAGCACGTAATTTATATAAAATACTTCATATCTATGTGTAAGATGAAAGTAACTATGAACTCACCTGTTAAGGTGATGATTTTGAACTCAGACAGCGCCTCGCTTCTTAAAAAAATAATTTACTTCGACGAAACAGCTGTTCTTGCTAAAAACCGGGCTCTGCGCGGGCAGAGCTTCTAAGCTGAAAAGCTCTTTTTCTCGAAGTCTTCGGGCATTCCGGGGCTTTCTTCTAGTGCTAGGGAAGTTTCCTAGGCTTGGGGGTGTTTGGGAGGTTTTAAGAGAGAGTAGAGAGAGAAAGAATGGTGTTTAAGTGTGTGAAAATTGGTTGGCCTCGCATGTTATTTATAGAGGGGTTGGCCTCAGTCTATGCAGCGCGTTCCCGAGCGTAGCGCGTACATGCAAATGCAGCGCAACCAGTTTGGTATGTGTCCGAAGTGTATTGGGGCGATGTGGAGCTTCTGAGGCCTAGTATCCGAACGCGAGGCGTTCCCTTTGTATACGTGGGGCGTTCCATGGACATTCTCGCAAATCACCATCCCAACTTAAAAAACTTCATAACTCTCGCATACGAGCTCCGTTTTCGACGTTCTTTATATCCACGCGTAGGTACAGACGTACTCTACAACTTTCGTTTAGACTTCGTCGAGTATTTTTGAATCTATTTTGAACGTTATATTTTTAACAAACCGAGATAGGAAAACTCCGTTAAAAATTTATAGCTTCTTCATCTAACGTCCGTTTTCGCTCGATCGAAAATTCGAACTCCGGGCTGCACACTACTATGTCAAATCTTAGAAAACTCATAACTTCCTCATACGAAGTCAGATTTGGACATTCTTTTTTGTGAACTCTCTCGGTTCAATGTATACTACGACTTCCGTTTAGATCGCTACGTTTAAAAAGCACTTTTATCGTAAACTCACTTTTTACGTCACACAACGTCGTGCCTGGTTTGTCGCGAACCTTCGACCGGTCATAACTTCTTTGTTACAACTTGGATTTTGGCGTTCTTTATATCTCTGAAATCCTTGTCAAGTCTACTACAACATTCTTCATATAGATCGGGTGTATCTACATTTTTATTTTTGACGCTTATATTCATTCTTATCTTATAAATAAATATAAAGCACATAAAATCACATAATCCACATAATATTCAAGTAATTCATCTTTATTACTTCAAAATAGGTTACAACGATTGACCTTGACTATTACATCATCGTACTAATGCTTAGCCTCGAAACACGGGCGTTGCAATTATCGCCATCTCCCTCATTTTGAGAAGAAAGTTGAAGAAATGAGGAACTGAATCACATAATCCGACACCATTGGCAGTTTCCTGTCTCCCACCACACTGCGGAGCCTTAGCCTTAGTATGCTCACCGGTCGATTTCCATGACGGAGACAGACAAAGTATCGGAATCAAACCTACAATATAACACATCATGTTTCATTGATAAGAAATATATGTCGTTAAGAGTGAGATTTCTTAAACAAAAACAAAAGTTTTGAAAACACCTAAGATCTAGCCTCTTTGAAGGTCGGAGGTTGTGAGTGATTCAACTGTGGGAAGAGATCTGGCTTAGATGAGTCACTAGTGGCGGTTTCTAGTTGATAATAGGAGAAGTAAGTTTCGTCGGAGAGGGAAGCCACCGGAGATGAAGGTGTCTCCGGAATAATTAGGAAGAACCAGGTACATATTTTTGGTAAATTTCATTGTTATTTTCAGCTTTCCAATATCCTCCTGCTACTGCAACACAAATTTGAGTCTCCAGGTTAATCGGAGATGAAATATTCGTCGAAAGAGGAAGCCAAATATATGAAGGAAAAGCAGGAAGATAAAGTGGGCATTGGAATTCGTGTGCCTGTTGTTGCATTGCCTATGAATTGAAATGAAAAGGTAAGACTTTTTTTTGACTTTTCAAAATTTTATTCTAGCGATCTAGGTTAAACTTTATGTGGGTCGGACAAACCATTGACAGAAGTTTTGGACTAATGCTAACGATCACAATTAATATTCATATCATGTTGAATTTTGTCACATAGCCACATATAATAAAAAATATATTCATAAATAAGGAAAATGATTGGTTGTAGATCGTGTGTTTTTTTGAGTCTTCCATTATTATTGCTTCCAATGTCAGATTCTAATAGTTCTTATCCATTTTTGTTTAGTCACCATTAGTTAATTTAAAATTTGTTTATACATATCATGAATATGTTGAGCATGTTTGATAAACGAATTCTGATTGTTATTCATGTTCTATATTGCTACTCTATCCGGTTAAACATGGGCGAAGGTTATATGGGGCCAGGAGGGGTTCTGGCCCCCCCTGATTTTTTTATTAGAAGTCCACATAGCCCATGTTTTTTTTATCCATATTAAGCCATATACATTAAGCCATATACATTAATTTGTTTATCCATATTAAGCCATATACATTAAAAAATTAGGCTCCCCCCAATGCTTTCCAATAGTCCGAATGAAGCAAAAGAAGGGATCCTCAATCTGCTGCTGACCTGCTGTGCTGCACGCTGAAGAGTGAATTCTCCATTGTTGTCGCTGCGTCCCTACTGCCCTGTGCCCCTGTTACTTAATATGGTTTTTTTTTTCATTTTTTTTTGTCTTCACAATGCAAAAATCATAATCTCTCATCTCAATTATGTTTAACTGCCATGCGTCCCTCAAAAATCATAATCTCTCATCTCAATTATGTTTAACTGCCATGCGTCCCTTTTCCTGCTGGAATCAATGATTGATTTCATATATCTTTAACTATTTAATTATTTTTTTCTAAATCAAAATCAACAATGTTTGATTGTTTTAAATTATGTTATATCATGTAATTGTTAGTTAATTGATTAGATTTTTGATTGTTAGGATTTAGGATTAATTTCATATATGTTTAACTGGTTGATTATTTTTTTCTAAATCAAAATCAACAATGTTTGATTGTTTTCAATTATGTTATATCACGTAATTGTTAGTTAATTGACTAGATTTTTGATTGTTAGGATTTAGGAGCATTGTTAGTTATATGATTTCTCATAAATAAAATTTGTAGGATTTAGGAACATTGTTGGTTAATTGAATTTAGATTTGCAATATGAGATTATGATTTCAATTTTGATTTTTATAGATACAATCATACAAAGCTTACAATTTTATGGGAAAGATGAAAACCATTGATTCTTTTTTCAAAAGAAAGAATGATGATGAAGAAACTCATAATGAAAATCAACAAAGTAAACGTCACAAAGCTTCAACAAGTGAGCCGCAACCGCAAGAACATGAAAATCAACAAGAGAATGATATTTTTGAAGCTACACAATCAAATCCTAATGAAGTGGATCTTAAAAATCTAGAAAGAGATCCCGCTAAACGAAAACAAATGTGGGAATATCTGGTTAATTTAAGGGAACAAGTAAGACGAGCTTATATGACTTTAGGACCTTTCCAAATACGTCTTCAAGAATAATATGCTAAAGGTTCAAAGAAACATCCTCGTAGATTCCAATATTCTTGGTTCAACATTTTCCCTAATTGGTTAGAGTATTCTCCAACAACACATGCTTTTTATTGTTTTATTTGTTATATATTTAATGATAAGCCAAGTGTGTGCAATGGTTACGATGCATTTACTGTTAAAGGATTTGACAATTGGAAAAAAGTTAATGATGGGAAAAATTGTGCATTCTTGAAGCAACACACATTGAAAATATCATAGTGAAGCAAAATGAAGCACAAATACTGAAGAATCGTTTACGATTAAAAGCTTCAATTTACACAGTTCGTTGGTTGACATTCCAAGCTTGTGCTTTACGAGGCCATGATGAAACGCCTAATTCCAAAAATCGAGGTAATTTTCTTCAACTACTAAAACTTCTAGCATATTATAACGATGAAGTTGCAAATTTTATATTAGAGAATGCTCCTTATAATTCAAACTATACTTCTGGAGATATTCAAAAAGAAATTCTTAGTATTATTGCAAATAAAGTTCGGAAACATATTCGTAGTGAAGTCGGGGATTCATACTTTTGTGTCATGGTTGATGAGTCACGAGATGAGTCTAAAAAAGAGTAAATGGCCATAGTTTTGAGATTTGTTGATGCAGAAGGGATCATACGGGAAAGGTTCCTATATTTGGTTCATGTTAGGGACACTTTATCATTAACCTTGAAAATAAATATGTGGACCCAACTTTTGCACTATCAGTTTGATGTTAGTAAAATTTGTGGCCAAGGTTATGATGGTGCTAGTAATATGAGAGGGGAATGGAATGCATTGCAGGAACTTGTTCTTAAGGATTGTCCTTATGCGTATTATGTTCACCGCTTTGCTCACAGATTACAACTAGCATTGGTGGCTGCTTCAAGGGAAATTATTCCTATACACCAATTTTTTACAAACTTAATTTTTATAATTAATGTAGTTTGTGCTTCTAGTAAACGACATGATGAGTTACAAAAGGCAAAGGCAACTGAGATTGAACATTTATTGGAACTTGGTGAAATCGAATCAGGTAAAGGATTGAATCAAGTTGGGACATTAAGAAGAGCTGGTGATACACTTTGGGGTTCTCATTTTCATTCAATTTGCAGTTTGCTTAACATGTTTGATTGTACTCGTGTTGTTCTCCAGGGAATAATTGATGATGTATCTACTACTTATTCTCAACGCGGAGATGCTGATGCAGCTTACTGTTTCCTGAAATCATTTGAGTTTATTTTTATTTTTCACTTGATGAAAGAACTAATGGGAAAAACTGATATACTTTCTCAAGCTCTACAAAAAAAATCCCAAGATATTCTTAATGCCATGGAGTTAGTTTCAGCAACAAAGGAGAGTCTAAATGATTTCAGGAACAATGGATGGGATTCTTTATTTGCACAGGTAAAGTTATTTTGTGAGAAACATCAAGTAGATATGCCAGATATGAAAGCTCCATATACTTCTACTCGATACCGGCCTCGAAAAAACGATAATCATGTTACTTTTGAACATTTTTATCGAGTAGATTTGTTTACATCTACATTGGACAAACAGTTACATGAGTTGAATAATAGATTCAATGATCAAGCGATGGAGTTGTTAAGTCTTAGTTCTACTTTAGTTTCAAAAGAACACCCTAAAGTGATTAACATTGATCATATTTGTCTTCTAGTTGAAAAGTATTATCCTAAAGATTTTACGGAGCAAGAGAGAATTCAATTACGATATCAATTGGAGATTTTTAATATCGATATGACAAAGAATCCCAAGCTAAGTGGTGTATCAACTATTGCTGACCTATGCAAGGGTCTTGTAGAAACTCAGAAACGTGAGACATATTATTTGCTTGATAGAGTGGTTCGGTTAATCTTAACACTTCCAGTTTCTACCGCAACAACAGAGAGGGGCTTTTCAGCAATGAAAATATTCAAGACCCGCCTTCGCAATAAGATGTAAGATGATTTTATCGCAAACAACTTGGTGGTTTACATAGAAAGAGAAATTGCTGAAAACATTGATACGAAATCAGTAATTGATGAATTTAAAGACCTTAAAGGTCGTCGGGCTGACTTGTAATTCTTCTTTTAGGTATTTTTGGTGTTTAGTTGCTGAAAAATAATTTGGTTTTTTTATGTGTAAGAACCGTAATTATAGGTATTTTGGTGTTTAATTGCTGGAAAAAATGGTTATTTTATGTGTAAAAACGTTAAATTTAGTTTCCTACTACTTTCGGCCCCCCCAAATGAATCGTTCAAGCTCCGCCCCTGCGGTTTAATGGTAAAACACTATAAAAATGGAGACAATGACAAAAGTTAATGTGTTTTTATATTCGGCTGAACTTAAATTAGTTTTTTTCCATAATGAATCAATTATATCTTATTAATAAATTTAACTATTAGAAAAGAGTATACTAGCTCGCAAGAATGTAATTTAGAAAACATTTTGTATTTATAAAAGAATGTATATATATATATATATATATATATATATATATATATATATATATATATATATATATATACTTAAAAAAGCATATAATAAATTGTGATTAAATATATATAATCTCCTATGATTATTTGTATCAAATCATATATGATTTATGTGGTCATGATTTATTATTGTTTTCTTTATTTGATAGTTCTTCTCATTTATTTAATCACATTTGATTATATGTATATAAAAACATATGATTTATATGGAAAAAATTGAATCTTATCCATATAAATCATATGTGATTAGATACATTTAATAACACATGATTATATACACGAGAACAATTATTGAATCAAGAATGTGAAAACAAAAATCATTAGTGATTAAATAGACATAATCACATGTAATTAAGTACACGAGACCAAATATTGAGTCGAAAACGTGAAAATGAATGTTATCCATATAAATCATATGTTACTAAATATATAGTCACATTCGATTATATGTATCTACTCACATATGATTTATGATGACAATATTCATTTTTGCTTTCTCGATTCAATAGTTGTTTTTCATTATTTCATCACACAAGATTAGATTATATGTATCTAATCACATATGATTTATATGAACAATGTTCGTTTTGCGTTTTCGATTTAATATTTGTTCTCGTGTACTTAATCACATGTGATTATATGTATGATATCAAATATGATTTATATGTGTAAAATTTGTTTTTGAGTTCTTGATTCAAAAGTTGTTCTTTGTCCCTATTAATCATATGTGATTAAATACATATAATCACACGTGATTAAATACATGAAAAAAATATTGAATCGAAAAATCGAAAACGAATATTGTCTATATAAATAATATGTGATTATATACATATAATCACATATGATTATATGTATTAAATCACATATGATTTATTTTATTAATTACATATAATCACATATGATTTATGTGATTATATGTATTTAAATACTCGAGAACGGCTATTAATCACATATGATTTATTTTATTAATTACATATAATCACATATGATTTATGTGATTATATGTATTATATACTCGAGAACAGCTATTAATCACATATTATTCTTTGTCATCTTTAATCATGTGTGACAAAATATATTAATCACATGTGATTATATGTATCTAATCTCATATGATTTATATGGGGAAAAGAGAATCTTGTGTATATATGTGACATGCTCAATTTCACGGCCAGAAAACACCAGTTTGTTCATGCTTTATTTGAAAATCAGAGTATACTTTTAATGAAATATGTTGCGGAATTTGTTCCCAAATATATGATAAAGAATTTATCAAAGCAATTCTGAAGAAATGTATTTTCATTATATTACAAACCTCAGAATGTCATTTTCAATACAGATCAAAAAATATAAACAAAAACAACTTATGCCACAAAAACAACATAGGCCTTACAACATTCTATTTATTTCTACTGGCCTTTAATCCAAACCTCAGATCCACTGGACTGCCTAGAATAGTCTGTGGTCGTCATCTATACTTCGATAGATGACTGGATCATCGTAAACATCTAGGCCTCTAATCAGTTTATTTCGTCACACATCAACTAATTCATCTACGCATGTTTTATCCAACATAATTTGTAGATACAAAATACATATACAGTTTAAATCATAAAAAAAAATGTTTAAATCATGCATCCAACAAAGATCTCAGGTAAACAGATATATGCACACATAGCACGTAATTTATATAAAATAATTCATATCCATATGTAAGATGAAAGTTACTAGGCACTCACTCGATAAAATGGTGATTCCAACTTGGACAACGCTTCGCTTCTTAACAATATGATTTACTTCGATGAAACTGGGAGGTTTGCTAGAAATCGGGCTCTGCGGGGGCAGTACTTTTTGACTCAAAAGGCTCTCTTTCTTGGAGCTTTTGGGCTCTCCGGGGCCTTCTTCTAGCGCTACGGAAGTCTCCTAAGGTTTGGGGGTGTTTTGTAAGGTTTAGAGAGAGAGAGTATAGAGAGAAAGAATGGGTTTTTAGTGTGAAGAGTTGTTGGACTAGTGTCTAAGTCTATAACTATAATTGGTATGTACTTGACCTAATTTGGCATGGTCCATTTGGGTTGCATTTCACCGGAACAATTTATATGGATAGTCTTTTGAGAATAGTATGTTTATGATTTATATTAATATATTATAAGTTCTAATATATTAATATGGAATCATATTATTTAATTAGTATTGATCAAGAATTAATTTAGAATTAATTTATTGATCAAAAGGAACTAATTAAATATGGACTCTTATATATAGTATGGGCCAAGTTCATTTAGGTTGGGCTACGCTTGCATGGATAGTCCCTGGAGTTTTTTACCCACGGATCCTATGGAAATGAAAGGTCATGGGTATTAGGGTTTACATAGATGAAACCCTAATCCTCCATACCATATAAAGAGGTATTTAGCACATGAAATGGCACTAGTGTGTGAGGATACAAGAGTGGGCCAATTTTGTCACACCCCAAAACCAAGAACGGCGGAATGCGTTCTGGGGTGGAGGATGTCATGTACAGTATCATAACAATGCATAATAGTAAAGACAAGCAACAACATCCATTGCATTAATATAATAATTGTAATACAAGCGTGTTCAGTATAGTTTGTAAGACACCAAAAGTATAATCAAAATAAAAGGTGAGTCTTGTATGTGCTCCATCTTCTCAAAAGGCTGCATCTGTAACTGTCTACTAATGACCTGAGAATACAAGTTATTTTGAAAGAGTTTATCAGCATAAAGCTGGTGAGTTCATAAGTATTTAGTGTCATTGCTTGTATAAAAATGTTTACAATGATGTAGTATATTAACTGATTTCAATGTTTGCATGTTTGATCCTTTGAAAATGTAAAAGTTTTCCCAGTGAAACTATCAATATGAAAATATAGTTTTTAGACTTCATTTATGTAAAGTAATTAGGAAAATAGTATTTTACCCCAGCAGTGTCACTGCCGGCTAAATGTAGTAAAAATGCAGACTCCAGTTAGTATTAAATGTACAATACACCTCGGGGAGTCTGTTTTGCCTTTAATTCTTAAAGTGTTAATTAAAGGTATGAATGTGAACTCGTATGTAACCATGCTGATTGACGATCGAATAACTGATGACCCTCCAGGTCATACGTAGTATGGTGACATTTTGTCACCCCTAGGCCTAGTCGGGTCGGACTGTAGCTTGTAGTCGGGATGTGGGAGTGTCTGTCCCGTATAGATCTATACACATAATGCCCGCTCTCCCTCCAGGAGACTCTGGTTACACGCTGATAGCACAATGAAGTGTCGTATCGAGAAGTAGTACGTCACATTCTGTTTTAGTATATTCTCTTATATATTGTATTTTCTGGTATAATGTATAGAGTGTTCCCTTGTATAGTATATAGTATTCTCATTGTATAGTATTTAGCATGTATTGACTCATAACTGTACTGACTCTGTTAAGTGTCATGGTAATAGTAGTAATGAGTAGTAATCCTTAACTATACCTATTATAGTTAAATAGTAATGCTGGTAGCATGCCTTTGTTACACAAAGGTACAGAACTGAAGTGAAGACCTTTATATCCAACACCAATATATATGATATATAACTAAGAATTCAACGACAGTCGGACAAGTAACATAATACCCTAAGTCCACAACCAAACAAGGAACAGGAAATAAGATGAGCTATCAGTCCTAAGTCCTTCAAGTCTTACTTATATAAATATATTAGTATGGATATGGGTTTGAAAATAAAGCAAGTTTAAAAGATTTTGAAAACAGTTTAGGCATTTAAAGAGTTTGATAAAAGGTTTAAAACACTTGAAAATCCAAACTTTGATGGTAATTTGAAAACAATATCAATTTCTGTAGCCTATTCTAGTTATTAATCACATGTGATTGATGCAATAACTAAAGAAGTTCAACTTGTATTCCCCCCATAAAAGCATTTAAAATCATTTAAAAAGGTTAATTAAGAGGTATGAACTCACCAGCTTTATGCTGATAAACTCTTTCAAAATAACTTGTATTCTCAGGTCATCAGTAGACAGGTACAGATGCAGCCTTTTGAGAAGATGGAACACATGCAAGACTCACCTTTTATTTTGATTATACTTTTGGTGTCTTACAAACTATACAGAACACGCTTGTATTACAATTATTATATTAATGCAATGGATGTTGTTGCTTGTCTTTACTATTATGCATTGTTATGATACTGTACATGACGTCCTCCACCCCAGAACGTATTCCGCCGTTCTTGGTTTTGGGGTGTGACAGATTGGTATCAGAGCACTGTTTATAGTGAATCAAGTATATCAACCCATAAAAGATATACGAACTATAAACATAACGGGATTAAAACACTCTGACCAAGAATATATACTTTTAAATAATAAAATATTTAACTAAGTATATATATACATCCATTCATACAAAGGCTCAGTATCATACTAGAACAGAACAAAAGTATTAAGATTATGGAACAACACAATTAGGCTTAGAGACATATAGTCAAATCTCGGTGAATGTAGCCTGATCAACTAGATTTTCCAAGGAGTGACTAGCATGTGCCTAAGAATGGTTGTGGTGTTGCCACATGTCTAAAAACTTACCAACACTACTACAAGAGCATTAGAACAAGAATACTATAGGAGTATTCTGCATTACTATGAATTACTTATGTGAGAACTAAAAAGGTCGTTACTAGTAAGGCAATAGTTGCTAAGTGGATACTCTAAGGTTACATGCGACTAAGGCGTTATAGAATCAGAATTTGTGATCTTTGCTTTACTTCCTGTTCCTTGTTTGGTTGTGGACTTAGAGTTAGGGTCACTTATTCGAAGGTCTATCCTGTTTCGGTTGCATGTAATTGGTATGCACTGTGCAAGTATTGGATCAACTAATAACGATCATCTTATAAGTATCTTAGATTAGTACGCCTATTAACTATTCTTTCCCCATTCTCGCGTAGATAGCATGGCTGGCTTTCATCACCCTGGCGATCTGTACTATCCAAACCAAGGCATTGGAGGATGGCTTGATGAAGAGTCGGAAGATGATTACCCAATCCCTTTGGATGATCACCTCGCAGAAGGCTTTTCAGATGACTCCGACTCCGAACCAGAAATCAACAACCATCCCCAAGAAGTTCCAATTTCAAACCCCAACCCCCGTCCGGAGTTTCAAGGTCCCACTCCTATGTGGGCAACAACCTTGAATCGATGAAGAGATGAACAGGGTCAGCCGTTACCTTTCAACGGATATAGAAGCTTCTACAACATAGACGAGGGAGGTTCAGCTGACCGGGTCCTACCCATCATGGTCCGAAGGATTGCTAGGAACATCGAGCAAGGTCATGCGTCCATCGAGCGAGTAGTGGAAATTGATGCCAACTCTAACCTTAACACAGTTCGTATTTGCCAACTCGAAGAGACTATGGACAGAACTAGGAGGACCAATGAGGCTCTGCAGCAACAATTAGCTGCATCCCGAGCCGAAGTCATGGAACTCCGAGTGCGTCAAAGAGCACATGAGCGACATCTTCAGGAGGTTGTACGTCAACTAACAAACCTAAGGGTTCATCCGAGGGATACCCGTCGCCATTAGAAGATGTCAACTCATCTTTACTTTTGAATCAAGGAATAGCCTTTCTTTTTGTGCTTTGGGAAGCACTCGTTTGTAAAATGTTCCTAACTTTTAAAAGTACCCTAATTAGACTTCTAAGCTGCCAACATTTTCCTTATGGTTTGATGTAAGACCTACTGTTAGGTCAACTTTTCTGAACTCATTTTACATCAGTAATACCAGTAATATTGGCAGTTATCTAATCTATGGGAAACTTGTACTCTTGTGTTTCTCTAATCTATTAGTATGTTCTATCTGATAGTTGGACTATGACGATTTACTCCATGAAACACTCCCATCATTCTTACAATTGTTTCTCACCATTATCATCATCTTTGTAAATTTTCAGTAAAAGATGCCTCCTCGCAAGCGTCCGACCAGAAACACGCCTGCAAGTCAAACTCCACCACCACCACCACCACCTCCTCCGCAGTTCGATGCGGTGATGTTTCAGGCAGCTGTAACCGCGGCTGTGGCCGCAGCGATGGCCCAGATAAATTCTGGTGATGCAAGTGGAGCCGGAATGGGCACAAACTCTAGACATGGTGAAATCCACCCACGTACACATGGGTGTACCTATAAGGATTTCATGAACTGCAAACCAACATTCTTCAAGGGAACCAGAGGGATCATCGCATTATCCCAATGGATCGAACGAACTGAAGCCATCTTCGAGATGTGCTCGTGTCCCGAAAAAAGCAAGATAAAGTTCGTTGCTTGCACCTTCACCGAAAGGGCATTGACGTGGTGGAATGGCCATGTCAAATCACTCTCCTTGGTGACAGCCAACGCCATGGGCTGGGAGACACTAAAAGACCTGCTGATGAGGGAGTACTGCCCGAGGGGCGAAATTCAGAAGCTTGAGGAGGAACTGTGGGGCCTCAAGATGAAAGGCACTGACATAGTGGCCTATACAGCCAGGTTCTGCGACCTGGTGACGCTATGTCCTAACATGGTCCCCACCGAGGGCAAGAAAATTGAAAGATACATCTGGGGTTTAGTGCCCCCGTATCAAGGAAACGTTCTAGCATCACACCCTACGACCTTTGACAGTGCCAAGGAATTGGCCCAAAGGTTGATTGATCATGAAGTTCCTTACACTTTATCAGCAACCACAACAGTTGCCACTGCACCGATCAAGACATCTGACAACAAAAGGAAGCGGTGGGACCGAAAGAAGGGTAAATCAGCCAAATCCTCTTCCAATAACCAACGAACAGTGGCTGTCCATGCTGCCACTACTCCTGCTGCCCCTGTACCAGCCAACACATACGCTGGAAGCCTACCCAAGTGCACTAAGTGCAATTTCCATCACAACGGCCCCTGCCGGGAAATGCACTGCACTAACTGTGACCGGAAGGGCCATACCGCCCGGTTTTGCCGAACACCACCCAAAACCATTTCCCAGGTCCCCAGTTTAGGAGTAAGCCAGGCCTGCTGTAGCTGTGGCGAGGTAGGACATTTCAAAAGAAACTGTCCAAAGGCTGGGAACGCGGGAGGAGCAGGCAGACTACTTGCTATTGGCCACAATGAAGCAGTAGCAGACCCCACAGTAGTCACGGGTACGTTCCTTCTCGATAACTCTTATGCTTGTTGTTGGATTAATGTCGAAGTCCATAATTATATTTGGTATGTACTTGACCCGACCCGGCATGGTCCATTGGGGTTGCACTTCACCGGCACAATTTATATGGATAGTCTTTTGAGAATAGTATATTTATGATTTATATTAATATATTATAAGTTCTAATATATTAATATATAATCATATTATTTAATTAGTATTGATCAAGAATTAATTTATAATTAATTAAGTGATCAAAATGAACTAATTAAATATGGACTCTTAGATATATATGTGTAGTGGGCCAAGTTCATTTAGGTTGGGCTAAGTCTTCATGGATAGTCCATGGAGCTTTAACCCATGGATCCTAGGAAATGAAAGGTCATGGGTATTAGGGTTTAACCCTAATCCTACACACTATATAAAGGGTCTTATGGTTCATGAAATTAGGCTAGTGGCTAGTGTGGATACACTAAAGAGGGCAATAACCGATTTCATAAGTGTGAGCCAAGTATCCATATTCTCTAAAGGTTTTCCAAGGTGTTTTGGTGATTTGTGATTCCACTTGAGGCTTCCACACTATTGGGGCTAAGCTCTTAAAGTTCAAGACTTCAAGCTTCATTAAAAGGTATGTATTCTAACTTGTTATATTACCCAAGTATCAAGGATTGTATGCTAGATAAGGTAATACCTTGGAATATTCATATTTGCATGTATAATAGAGAAAACATAGATCCAAGGTATTTAGGGTTGCATGTACACTTAGGAGTGTTAGAATGCTCAAAAACCCAACAGTGGTATCAGAGCCATGGGTTGTTTTATGTTATATTCATGCAAATGTTTGATTTTCAAAGTTGAAAAAAAAAGAAAAAAAACATGAAGTTTGTCAAATTTTAAGATAATTACTTGTTTTTTGAAAAACTAATTATTTTTAAAATTTGAATCATTTGTTATATGAGTTGATTTAGGTCAAATTTAGTAAAAGATAAAATGATATGATTATTTTATTAGTTTTAAAAGTTTGATCTAAATGTTTTAAGGAGTTACAAATTTTGTCATAAAATTTTGGAGATCAAAAGTTTTTTTAAAGTTGTGATCTTAAGTGTTTTGAAACCTCCATAAGTTATGGATATGAAAAGGTTTTAAAAAAAATTGATTCAAAGTTTTTATGGAGTTACAAAATTTGGTGTTAATGTTTTAAAGAATTCCATAACTTATTCTTAAGTTGTGGAACATGAAAAGTTTCATCATAAAACAAGCATTTAATTCCATAAGTTATGGATTACCAAAAGTGTTTATGTTTCCTTGATATATGAGTTAGTTTAGATTAATGGAAAAAGAAATTGTGTTTTAGTTGTTTTCAATCTTAATTAATCTAGAGGTAGTTCATAAAATGTGTTTTTGTAACTTGTCCTCAAGTTACATAAAAGGTCACATTTATGAATCTTAAAACTCATAAAAGTGCCATAGGTTACATAAAAAAATGAAGAGTCTTTTTCATTAAATAGTATTATTACTTCATAACTTCTCCTCAAGTTATGGATGTTTAAGAGTCACTTCTTTAAAAGTGTTATTAAAGAATAAGAGGTTACATAAAAAATGAAGAGTCTTCATTTTAATGAACCATTAAACTCATAAGTTATGAAATGAAAAGTTTTGAATAGTTTCAAAAACTTGCCCTCAAGTTTTGGAATTTGTAAAGTTTTCACTTATGAATACTTTAATTCCAAGTTAAGCCCTTAGAATTTTAAAAGTTAAAATTCAACCCTTATACTTTATAATATTATAAGTTAATAATATTTATATATATATGTATAAGAGTAAAGTCGTCTTACCATTAGTAGGCCTCATTCACGAAGCCGGTCTATAAGGGGGGTATAAGGTTACTGCCCATAAAATGGCAGTTTAATGGGTGTCCACTCTCACCCACCGCTTCCTTGACCGGTGGAGGGTCGTTAGCCGAACGGTTAGGACAAGGACTATAATTCTCCCTTCATTAAAAGTATTAATGATAAATACTAAGTAACTAAACTCTTAATAATACCCAATCTTAGTTACTTAGGAAAATGTGAATTTGGTGTTAACCCATGAAATTACACTTTGCACTTTGCTTAAGTCAGTTAGTGGAGCGTGTGTGGTTAACCGGCACACTAGCTTGATTTAACAAGGTAGGCAAAGGGTAACTTAATGTTTATCATAGTATCGGTGGAGCGTGTGTGGTTAACCGGCACATCGATTGAGGGGTAAATATTAAGGGTACCAAGTATATTTGCATGGTTATTCACACCTTGTTTTGTGATCCTCGGCATCCCAGTCACAAAACCTGAAGGGCAGACTCGAGATTGAAACATGCCTTTGAAAAGTTCAAAGAATCTCAAAAGAATCTAGGAGTTTCAAAACCAATTAAAACCTAATAATACATTTCATTTATCTTGGTGGAAATTGGTGAATCGTCATTCACCTACCTTCAAATACTTTATAGCTTGGATTACGGCATCCCTCTTCCAAGTTATAAAATAGTTTGTTGGGTCCTAGCCTTAATATTTCATATTGGGTGTTATATTAAGGACTTTAGATCAACTATCTTGAACATCTCCCAAAAAGATGTCTGGTTCAGACATCTATGATCCTCCTAAATCTCTTGGAACTTCACTTCCTCCACCTCCTCCAATTATTCTCCCTAACCCACAATTTCAAGGTCACTCAAGCCCTATTGGCAAGCAAGGTCTATGTGTGATCGCATCTTGGAGATGAAGTCACATATTGACAAGCCGGGAGAGTTGGGTGTCAAATTCTTGAGAAAGTTGGTGGTTCAATCACTTTCTAAGTCACATAGTGAATTCCTTTGGGACTACTATGAAACAAACTATGACATGACCCTTAATGATCTTATCTATTTGCTTGGTGCTGCTGAATCAGCAATAATTTGGAGCACTGGGAGAGCAACTTTGATTAGTATATCAACTTCCCAAGCTACCATGGACATTAACAATGGTAACATTGGATATCTAGAAAAGCCTTCTCTTCCCAAGGAAAGGGATTGACCATAGTCAACTAGGTTGACCAAATGGTAAAGAGAAAGGCTAAGTCTGCGATAGTCCCATGTACCATTCCGAAAGAGTCCCTATGTTTCTCTTGCCAAAGGAAGGGGCATTGATTGCGAAGCAGCCTATTTACCTGAAAGATCATAAGGTTGATCAAGTCAAGAAGATTGACTCTACTTCAGGTAAAGTCCACTATCTAACTTTGTTAAATTTCTATTCTGAGATTCTTGTTACATGATGTGACTGGTTCACATGTTGATGTTTTAAGAATCAAAGAAAAGTGAAGAAACTTAAAGGAAGTATATGCTGATTCTGATCGCGAAGATGGATCTCGATAGCATGGTTTTGTGATCAGAATTTTGAGTTGTTGCTTAGGAGTTATGATATATTGCTTAGGAATAGTTAACAACAAAGTTTTTCATGTGCTTTTGCACTATAAAGATAGTTTTTTCCGCAAAGTTTTTAAAATAAAAGGAAAAAAAATTGATTTTATTGATTTTAAAATATCCTTACAATGGCATTTGTGAAAAGGAAAAAAAATTGTTGCTTATATAATTCCATTAATAGCAAGAGTGGAAATATGAATTTGATTCTTTCATTTGTGGTAGTGTCTAAATTTTCCAAATAACGAAAGATTTTCATCACCCAAGTTTCAGTTGGATAGAAACTTGGAATCATGCAAGTTGTATAGTATGATGAATGAGAACTTTCAAGCATTGGAAAATTAAGACTAATTACTTGTTCACATGGATGTATGAGTCAAGTAAAGGACTAAGGGATCGAGTACACATTCTTGTGCACTGATCAAGCCCACCACAAATGTAACTTGAGTGACACATCTTAAAGAAGGTTTATTAACACTAGTGAAATGTAAGAGTAAAAGGTTTTCTACTCTTGTACATTTGAATTTGGTAAGTTGTGATGTTTTGGATAAAACAGAGACCAACTTAGGCCAATTGTGTTAAGTGTTTCTTGTGATTAGAATCCACACTATCTCTTGAATATTTGGCAAGAAAGTCTTATAGGTCAAGGAGACAGTGGGAGTCTAAAAGATCCTGAAAGGGTTTCAAGAAGTAATCAAGAATAAAACCTATATTTCATCACTAGCACACAACTAGAGATTTACAACCTATCGTGTTGACATTTCTGTGCCCATTCCAGTTAAGTTGGCTATACATTTGAGTTCCACATGTTCTCAATTGTTTGCATAGCTACTTGGAAGCAATGGCAGGCTCTTGAGCTGCCAGATGGCAAGAAGTTAAGATTGCACAAGTTCAATCCATATGAGTTAGGATTTGTCACTAACCTAGTCTTGTGATTATGGTTTGAAAAATTTGTTGGGTTTTAGTATACTACACTCCTATGGTGTACATGCAACCCTATAAACCTTGGATCTATGTTTTCTCTATGTTTTCTCTATTATACATGCAAATACATGCAAATACTAACTACCATATTATGAAGCACCTATACTACAAAGTTCTAGTTAGATGACATACCTTTTGATGTAGCTTGATGTCTTCAAGCTTTAAGAGCTTAGCCCCAATAGTGTGGAAGCCTCAAATGGAATCACAAATGACCAAAACACCTTCGAAGAACTTGAGAGAATATGTATGCACACTAAAATCGGCCCACTCTTATTTTCACACACTTGTGCCAATTTTGTGAGCCAAGGACCCCTTTATATATTATGGAGGATTAGGGTTACATCCATGTAAACCCTAATACCCATGACCTTTCATTTACATAGGATCCATGGGTTAAAAGCTCCATGGACCATCCATGAAAGCTTAGCCCAACCTAAATAAACTTGGCCCATTCCATATATATAAGAGTCCATATTTAATTAGTTCTTTTTGATTACTTAATTAATTCTAAATTAATTCTTGATCAATACTAATTAATAATATGATTCCATATTAATATATTAGAACTTATAATATATTAATATAAATCATAAATATACTATTCTCAAAAGACTATCCATATAAATTGTGCCGGTGAAATGCAACCCAAATGGACCATGCCGGGTCGGGTCAAGTACATACCAAATATAGTTATGGACTTAGACATTAATCCAACAGTCTCCCACTTGGATACATCTAAAACTATTATTGAGTAAGACTTCAAAACCTAACTGGCAATAGTAGCTCTTAAAGCCGCTGTCGAACTCTGACCTTGTCGATGACTTGTCCATTAGATAAGGGATCATATATTCCTTCATTCTAGATATCATATGGACTGAGACATGGATTATAATCATTCTCTCTGTCCATTTGTTGTTTCCTGATTTTCGATTTATGATGACTGACTGATTGAACAAATCAAATCAGTCCTGGCTTGGCCAAGCACTCACATGTGTCATCGCTAAATCATCGAGGGGCCCACAAATATCGCTTTTATCCCGAAGGTAAAAGGAATGGATAAACTTCGACTCATATGGCTTGTTCTACTACTTGTTCAATCATACACAAAGGCACGTTTTATAACATCGAGTTACCAAATGCGTTTTCGTGCAATCAATGTATAACCAACTCATAGTAACAACTCATATCTCTAGGTTTGAAGAATATAAGATATTATCGTCTCATGATCACTCGTGATAAAATCCATGAAGTGATTCAAATGAGCGCGGGTTGAATCCAATACTCAGAACTTATGAGCATTCATGAGTGTTGTAGCACCACTTTGTCCACCAACTTGGACCTCTACAAACCAACCCATGACAGTCTTGATTCATATCTACTTCCAACATATGACCGACTGTGGATGGTTTGAATAACTTAATCATTTAAGAAGAGCGACTTAGTTATTCTGGAAGTCAAAACATGCAAAGTGAAACACCAGAATAAATGAATCAAATATGGTATCAAACCCTATGAATATAAATAAACACTTTTATTTATCACCATACTGATTACTCATTATTCATTGTTTCCATTTATCAGCTTTATACTTGAATTAAAAACACTAGTTGTCCCATGCTCCAAGCATGTACACTATGTTTTTCTTAAACAATAGCTTTGCCATACACCAAGTATGCACTCTATGTTTGTCTATGATCCTTACTTTGTGAAATAAACCAATTGAACATAATTTCAATGATTCTAATTTCACACTCCCAAATCCTTATCGAAAAATGTGAGAATTTCAAATTTCTATCATTTATCGAAATCTGTTTAGATTTTAAACTTATATGCACTGACCCTCCTGTAATGAATATGTACAAAGTCACAAAGACTTGTCAACAGTCATTATAAGGTATTCCAATGGAGATCAACTCCATGGAAACTAAGTCTCATATTCAAAGTACATTGCTTTGGACATACTTCTTGCATTAAGTTTTCTAATCTTACACGGATAACTTCCACCTATGGAGACAACTCCATATTCTCATTTTGACTATCACTTCTGAATAAGAGATGCCTCTTTTCAGAATATGTCAATATGGTCCTTCCAAAATTAGCACTATACTTCCAACTGTCCCTGAGCAACCAATCTTTGGTAAACCTCAGATTGTCCTCGACAATTGCTTAATCATTTTAGTCATATCCAATTCTAGACCTTTTCCCTTCTTAATTCCTCTGTGCATTTGGAAAAATTTAGAAATGAAAAATATTATAGCACATGCAATCGATCTTGTACCCAAAGCAAATGGCACACGATTCATGATGTCTCACATAAAGACATGATTCTAGACCAGTATTTTGCTACAATATTTTTATTTGCCATGTTTTCAAAATTTGACTATGAAGAGGGATGCCGTAATCATAATCGAATTTTAAGAACGCAATATATAGAATTTCCTTAAGTTGAAACAATCCAACATGAAATTCATATATATATTCTTGACTAAAGATGATTAAGGTCTCAATCTAAGCCTTTAGAACTGAAATGAAGTATATCCTCTCCCTTAATTATAGCAAAACAACTTTTTCAATCTCTGCAGCCTCACGAACTGAAACTTTTGTTTTCTATAATTAACATTGCTAACTTGCAACACTAACAATAATTATCATGCTCCCACTAGCTTTGACATGTACTCAGAAATCAGCTGGACTTCTAGAAATCAATACTTTATTGACTTTCTTACCAAAGTTCAGATTTCTGATACGAGATGCTTTGATAAAACTTTATCAAAATCATACACCTTTCCTTAGATAGCATGCATGTGTGTCTAAACAATTTCAGAACTATGAAAAGGGATGCCGTAATCATAGTCTCAATTGTTTAGACCTTTTTCCATCTGCTTCAAATCTACTTGGTGGAAGTGTTTCCTCACCATCATTTTCATGAATCGGAGAGAAACCTTATGAACCTTAGATTTTATGGTGTATTTGTTCTTATCCATGTGAATCGTCAAAACCATAGTCACAAGACAAGGATAATGACAAATCTAAACTCATATGGACTGAACTTATGCAATCTTAACTTGTTGCCACCTGGCAGTACAGGGCCTGCCATTGCTTCCAAGTTGTTATGCAACTAATTGAGAACTTTCAGAACTTCTATGCAAAGCCAACTTTAACTGGAATGGGCACAGAATATGTCAACACGATAGGTTATAAACCTCAAGTCGTGTGCTAGTGAAGAACCTCAGGTTTTATTCTTGATTAGTTCTTGAAATTCTTTTTAGGATCTTTAAGACTCCCACTATCCTCTTGACATATAAGACTATCTTGCCAAATATTCAAGAGATAGTGCGGATTCTTTATCAAGACAAACACTTCACTTAATTGGCCTTAGTTGGTCTTTGTTTTATCCAAAACATCACAACTTACCAATTTCAAATGTACAAGAGTAGGACACTTTTACTCTTACATTTGACAAGTGTTTTAAACCTTTCTTTAAGATATGTCACTCAAGTTACAATCTTGGAGTATGACTCTAAGAATTGTTTTGGAATGAAATATGACTCATCTTCCTGATCTAACCATTTCAACAATTCATGACTCCTCTTTTTAGTCATAAGAATGCACTAAGATGACATTTAGAGGACTAATTGTGATATGATTTCTAAATCATTAAGATGATCACAAACATGATACTAAAGTACTCTCCCATCTTTTCAGATTTGAGAAACTTTTATCTTTCTGCCTAATTTGATTCTTCCCATTCGTTCTGCCATACATTGAGACTTTTCCAGTGTTTCAGAATTATACTTAAACTTGTAACTATAACCATATTTACTAAACTTTAGTAAATCAAATTGTCTTAACGAGCTTTGTGGTGGACATGACCAGTGCACAAGAATGTGTACTCGATCCCTTTACTCCTTCACTTGACTCACACATCCATGTGAACAAGTAATTAGTCTTGATTTTCCAATGCTTGAAAGTTCTCATTCATCATACTATTCAACTTGCATGATTCCAAGTTTCGGTCCAATTGAAACTTGGGCGATAAGGAACTTTCCTGATTTGGTAAATTTAGACACTACCACAAATGAAAGAATCAAATCCATTTTCCAATATTGCTGTCAGTGGAATCATATAAGCAACAATTTTCCACAAATGCCATTGTAAGGATACTTCAAATAAATAAAATTAAACAATTTTCTTTTATTTTAAAACTTTGCGGAAAAACTTATCCTTACAATCCACATGAAAAATTGTTGTTATCTATTCCTTAGCAATATATCATAACTTCTTAAGCAACTACTCAAAATTCTGATGCGATCGAAATCCACCTTCGCGATCAGAATCAGCATATACTTCCTTTAAGATTTCTCTCTATTCTTTGATTCTTAAAACATTAACATGTGACCCAGTCACATCATGTAATAAGGATCTCAGAATAGAACTTAACAGAGTTAGATAATGGGCTCTACCTGATGTAGAGTCAAACTTATTGACTTTAACATTCTTAGGTAAATTTGGCAGCTTTGCAATCAACGCCCCTTCCTTTGGCAAAATAAACATATGGACCCTTTGGTAATGGGACTATCTCAGACTTAGCCTTTCTCTTTACCATTTGGTCAACCGGGTTGACTATGGCCAATCCCTTTCCATTGGGAAGAGAATGCTTTTTCTGGATTTCCAGTGTCACCATTGTCACTGTCCATAAAGTTTTTGGGAAGTTGATCTTCTAATCAAATTTGCTTTACTATCGTTCCAAATCATTGCTGATTCAGCAGCACCAAGCAAATAGATATGATTATTAAGGTTCATGTCATAGTCTGTTTCATAGTAGTCCCAAAGAAACTCACTATGTGACTTAGAAAGTGATTGAACATCCAACTTTCTCAAGACTTTGACACCCAACTCTCCCGGCTTGTCAATATGTGACTTCATCCCTAAGATGTGATCACACATAGACCTTGCTTGCCATTAGGGCCTGAGTGACCTTGAACTTGTGGGTTAGGGAGAATAATTGGAGGAGGTGGAGGAAGAGAAGTATGACTTCCATGATCCAAACTCGGGAAGTCATATTCATTAGGAAAGCTTGGTTTGGGAAGATCATTGTTGTCTAAACCAAACATCAACAATGGGAGAAATTCATGTAAAGTTGATTTAAGTCCTTAATATAACACCCAATATGATATATTAAGGCTAGGACCCAACAAAATATTTTATAACTTGGAAGAGGGATGCCGTAATCCAAGCTATAAAATATTTGAAGGTAGGTGAATGACGATTCACCAATTTCCACCAAGTTAAACGAAATGTATTATTAGGTTTTAATTGGTTTTGAAACTCCAAGATTCTTTTGAGATTCATTGAACTTTTCAATGGCATATTTCAATCTCGAGTGTGCCCTTCAGGTTTTGTGACTGGGATGCCGAGGATCACAAAACAAGGTGTGAAGTAACCATGCAAATATACTTGGTACCCTTAATATTTACCCCTCAATCGATGTGCCGGTTAACCACACACGCTCCAACGATACTATGATAAACATTAAGTTACCCTTTGCCTACCTTGTTAAGTCCAGGTTAGTGTGCCGGTTAACCACACACGCTCCACTAACAGCTTAAACAAAGTGCAAAGTGTAATTTCATGGATTAGCACCTTATTCACATTTTCCTAAGTAACTAAGATTGGGAATTTATAAATGTTTAGTTACTTAGTATTTATCATTATACTTATAATGAAGGGAGAATTATAGTCCTTGTCCTACCTGTTCGGCTAACGACCCTCCACCAGTCAAGGAAGCGGTGGGTGAGAGTGGACACCCATTAAACTGCCATTTTATAGGCAGTAACCTTATACCCCCCTTATAGACCGACTTCGTGAATGAGGCCTACTAATGGTAAGACGACTTGCTCTTATACATATAATATATTAAACTTTTAATATTATAGAAGTATAAGAGTGTATTTTAGACATTTAAAATACTTGGTGGTTTAATCTATTAATTAAACTATACTCTTAATTTAATTAAATTTAAACCATGTCATTATGGAATTATTAATTCTCTTTTAATTAAACACTTTAATTATCTATTAATAAAGTTCATAAGAGTTAATTGAATTATTCAATAAAAACATCATATTTCCAATTATTAAATTCAAAATTAAAACCATTTAATTAATTGTTTAAGTTATGAACCCAAGAGTTTTAGAATTCAATTCTTTTTTTTTATCATAAAAAAACTTTTTCCAAATTCCAAAACTAGAGGGCAAGTTTTGTAACTCTTGAAAACTTTTGGATTCCATAACTTATGGAGTTAAATACTTGTTTTATGATGAAACTTTTCATGTTCCATAACTTAAGAACAAGTTATGGAATTCTTTAAAACATTAAGACCAAGTTTTGTAACTCCATAAAAAACTTTGAATCAATTTTTTTAAAAAAACATTTTCATATCCATAACTTATGGAGGTTTCAAAAAACTCTTTAGATCAAACTTTTAAAACTAATAAAATAATCATATCATTTTATCTTTTACTAAAGTTGACCTAATTCAACTCATATAGCAAATGATTCAAATTTTACAAATAATTAGTTTTTCACAAAAACAAGTAATTATCTTAAAATTTGACAAACGTCATGTTTTTTTTCCTTTTTTTTCAACTTGAAAATAAAACATTTGCATCAATATAACAGAAAACAACCTGGCTCTGATACCACTGTTGGGTTTTAGTATACTACACTCCTATGGTGTACATGCAACCCTATAAACCTTGGATCTATGTTTTCTCTATTATACATGCAAATATTAACTATTCCCAGGTTTCATCCTAACTAGCATATTGTGAAGCACCTATACTACAAAGTTCTAGTTAGATGACATACCTTTTGATGTAGCTTGATGTCTTCAAGCTTTAAGAGCTTAGCCCCAATAGTGTGGAAGCCTCAAATGGAATCACAAATGACCAAAACACCTTGGAAGAACTTGAGAGAATATGTATGCACACTAAAATCGGCCCACTCTTATTTTCACACACTTGTGCCAATTTTGTGAGCCAAGGACCCCTTTATATATTATGGAGGATTAGGGTTACATCCATGTAAAACCTAATACCCATGACCTTTCATTTACATAGGATCCATGGGTTAAAAGCTCCATGGACCATCCATGAAAACTAAGTCCAACCTAAATGAACTTGGCCCATTCCATATATATAAGAGTCCATATTTAATTAGTTCTTTTTTATCACTTAATTAATTCTAAATTAATTCTTTATCAATACTAATTAAATAATATGATTCCATATTAATATATTAGAACTTATAATATATTAATATAAATCATAAATATACTATTCTCAAAAGACTATCCATATAAATTGTGCCGGTAAAGTGCAACCCAAATGGACCATGCCGGGTCGGGTCAAGTACATACCAAATATAGTTATGGACTTAGACATTAATCCAACAAAATTCACATGGATAAGAACACATACACCATAAAATCTACGTGTCATAAGGTTTCTCTTCGATTCATGAAATTGATGGTGAGGAAATTCTTTCACTAAGTAGATTTTAAGTAGATAGCAATTGTGAATTTTTGCAGTTCTCAAAGTCGTTAGTGGAGCGTGCGTGGTTAACCGGCACACTAACATGGACCTATGAGAAATGGGAAAAGGTCTAAACAATTGAGACTATGATTATAGCATCCCTTTTCATAGTTCTGAAATTGTTTAGACACACCTGTGATCTATCTAAGATAAGGTGTATGATTTTGATAAAGTCTTATCAAAACAATCTAGTATCAGAAATCTGAACTATGGTAAGAATGTCAATAAAGTATTGACTTCTAGAGGTCCAGCTGTTTTCTGGATACATGTCAAAGCTAGTGGGAGCATAAGTGTTATGCTAATAATCATCATGTTCGTGGGAGCATGATAATTATGATAAGTATTGCAAGTTAGCAATGTTAATTATAGAAAACAAAAGTTTCAATTCGTGAGGTTGCAGGGGTTGAAAAAGTTGTTTTGCTATAATTAAGGGAGAGGAAATTATACTTCATTTCAATTCTAAAAAGCTTAGATTGAGTTTATAATCATTCTAAAGAGCTTATATTGAGATTTTAATCACCTTTAGTCAAGAATATATATATGAATTTCATGTTGGATTGGTTCAACTTAAGAAAATTCTATATATTGCGTTGTCAAAATTCGATTATGATTACGACATCCCTTTTCATAGTCAAATTTTGAGAATATGGCAAACAAAAAATTATTATGGAAAAAGACTGGTCTAGAACCATGTCTTTATGTGAAACATCATGAATCGTGTCCTATTTACTTTGGGTACAAGATCGATTACATGTGTTATAATATTTATCCTTTCTAAATTTTCCAAATGCCTTGGGGCATTAAGGGGAACACTGTCTAGAATTGGATATGACTAAAGTGATTAAGCAATTGTCGAGGACAATCTAAGGTTTACCAAAGGTTGGTTGCTCAAGGACAGTGGGAAGTATACTGTTAATATTGGAAGGATCATATTGACATAGTCTGAAAAGAGGCAACGCTTGTTTAGAAGTGGTAGTCAAAATGGGAATATAGAGTTGTCTTCATAGGTGGAAGCAATCTGTGTAAGGTTAAAGAAACTTCATGCACGAAGCATGTTCAAAGCAATGCGCTTTGAATTTGAGACATCGTTTCCATGGAATTGCCCTCCATTGGAATACTCTGTAATGATTGTTGCCAAGTCTTCATGGCTTTGTGCATAATCATTACAAGAGGAACAGTGCATATAAGTTTAAAATCTAAATAGATTTCGATAGATGTTAGGAATTCTTACATTTACGACAGGGATTTGGGAGTGTGAAAAGAGAATCATTGAAATTATGTTCAATTGATCAAGTTACAAAGAAAAGGATCATAGACAAACATAGAGTGCATACTTTTTGTATGGCAAAGCTATTGTTTAGAAAAACATAGTGTACATGCTTGGAGCATGGGACAACTAGTGTTTTTAATTCAGGTATAAAGTTGATAAAACCGAAACAATGAATAATGAGTAATCCGTATGGTGATAAATAAAAGTGGTCTATTTATATTCATAGGGTTTGATACCATATTTGATTCATTTATTCTTGTGTTTCACTTTGCATGTTTTGACTTCCATAATAACTAGGTTATTCTTTCGGAATGACTAAGTTATTCAAACCATCCACAGTCGGTCATATGTTGGAAGTAGATATGAATCTAGACTGTCATGGGTTGGCTTGTAGAGGTCCAAGTTGGTGGACAAAGTTGTGCTACAACACTCATGAGTGCTCATAAGTTCTGAGTATTGGATTCAACCTGCGCTCATTTGAATCACTTCATGGATTTTATCACGAGTGATCATGAGACGATAATATCTTATATTCTTCAAACCTAGAGATATGAGTTGTTACTGTGATTTGGTTGTACATTGATTGCACGAAAACACATTCGGTAACTCGATGTTATAAAACATGCCTTTGTGTATGATTCAACAAGTCGTAGAACAAGCCATATGAGTCGAAGTTTATCCATTCCTTTTACCTTCGGGATAAAAGCGATATCTGTGGGCCCCTCGATGATTTAGTGATGACACATGTGAGTGCTTGGCCAAGCCAGGACTGATTTGATTTGTTCAATCAGTCAGTCATCATAAATCGGAAATCGGGAAACAATAAATGGACAGAGAGAATGATTGATAATCCATGTCTCAGTCCATATGATATCTAGAATGGAGGAATATATGATCCCTTATCTAATGGACAAGTCATTGATAAAGGTCAGAGTTCGTTGACAAGATCAGAGTTAGACAGTGGCTTTAAGAGCTACGATTGCCAGTTGGTTTTTGAAGTCATACTCGATAATAGTTTTAGACTTATCCAAGTGTGAGACTGTTGGATTAATGTCTAAGTCCATAACTATATTTAGTATGTACTTGACCCGACCCGGCATGGTCCATTTGGGTTGCACTTCAACGACACAATTTATATGGATAGTCTTTTGAGAATAGTATATTTATGATTTATATTAATATATTATAAGTTCTAATATATTAATATATAATCATATTATTTAATTAGTATTGATCAAGAATTAATTTATAATTAATTAATTGATCAAAATGAAGTAATTAAATATGGACTCTTAGATATATATGTGTAGTGGGCCAAGTTCATTTAGGTTGGGCTAAGTCTTCATGGATAGTCCATGGAGCTTTAACCCATCGATCCTAGGAAATGAAAGGTCATGGGTATTAGGGTTTAACCCTAATCCTCCACACTATATAAAGGGTCTTATGGTTCATGAAATTAGGCTAGTGGCTAGTGTAGATACACTAAAGAGGGAAATAACCGATTTCATAAGTGTGAGCCAAGTATCCATATTCTCTAAAGGTTTTCAAAGGTGTTTTGGTGATTTGTGATTCCACTTGAGGCTTCCACACTATTGGGGCTATGCTCTTAAAGTTCAAGACTTCAAGCTTCATTAAAAGGTATGTATTCTAACTTGTTATATTACCCAAGTATCAAGGATTGTATGCTAGATAAGGTAATACCTTGGAATATTCATATTTGCATGTATAATAGAGAAAACATAGATCCAAGGTATTTAGGGTTGCATGTACACTTAGGAGTGTTAGAATGCTCAAAAACCCAACACTTGTATCCTATTTGATAGTGGGGCAGAAAGGAGTTTCGTAAACCAAAACTTTAAACACTTACTTAAAGAAACCTTCGTCGTAGAAATGGCTAACGAGATCTACATAGGTTGTACCCTCACGCTAGATAATCACTCATTTCCTATCGACCTCATACCAGTAGCAATCAAGAGCTTCAATGTCATCATAGGCATGGACTGGTTGAGTCTCCATCGTACCGATATTCTGTGTTTCGACAAAGCAATCCGCCTGAGCCTACCGAACAACGAAACCTTGTTGATCTACGGAGACAAACCTAGTACGAGCCTTCATATCATCTCAATTATTCAAGCCCAGAAGTATTTGCGTAAGGAATATCATGCATTCCTTGCACACGTCGTCGATACGAGCCAGAAAACAAAAGACCTAAAAGTCTACCCCGTAGTACGCGACTTCCCCGACGTCTTTCCGGAAGAGCTACCGGGTTTACCTCCGCAACGACAAGTCGAGTTCCGAATCGACTTAATCCCAGGAGCTACCCCGTAGCCAAATCACCCTATCGACTAGCGCCTGCTGAGATGCAAGAACTGTCCGGTCAACTTAACGAACTGCTCAGCAAGGGCTTTATAAGACCGAGCTTCTCACCCTGGGGAGCACCAGTCTTGTTCGTGAAGAAGAAAGACGGATCGTTCCGTATGTGCATCGATTATAGGGAACTCAACAAGCTGACGGTCAAAAATCGTTACCCTCTTCCTCGCATAGACGATTTGTTTGACCAACTGCAAGGGGCGAGTTACTTTTCCAAAATTGATCTGAGGTCCAGGTATCACCAATTACGAGTGCTTGAGGAGGATGTTCTGAAAACAGCTTTCCGAACTCGTTACGGACACTATGAGTTCGTAGTGATGCCGTTCGGACTAACCAATGCGCCCGCGATATTCATGGACTTAATGAATAGGGTATGTCGTCCTTACTTGGATCAGTTCGTCATCGTCTTTATTGATGACATACTTATCTACTCTCGAAGTAAGGAGGAGCACAACGATCATCTATGACAAGTCCTGGAAACCCTACGATCGGAGAAGCTATACGCGAAGTTCTCTAAGTGCGAATTTTGGATCCGAAGAGTCGAATTCTTAGGACACGTGGTTAGCAAAGAAGGAATCCACGTGAACCCATCCAAGATTAAAGCTATTGAGAACTGGTCAGCACCGAAGACGCCTACAGAAATTCGCCAATTTCTAGGCCTCGCTGGCTACTACCGCAGGTTCATACAGAACTTCTCTCGAATCGCAAAACCCCTTACAAACTTGACCCAGAAAGGCGTGGCCTTTGACTGGGAAGAGAAACAAGAGAAGGCATTCCAAACGTTGAAGCGAGCCTTATGCACCACACCGATACTGTCCCTCCCCGAACGGATAGAAGACTTCGTAGTCTATTGCGATGCTTCAAATCAAGGGCTCGGCTGTGTTCTAATGCAACGAGGTAAGGTCATCGCCTACGCCTCAAGACAGCTGAAGACACACGAGGTCAACTACACCACCCACGATCTCGCCCAAAAAATCTGGAGGCACTATCTGTATGGTACGAAGAGCACCATCTATACAGACCACAAAAGCCTCCAACACATCTTCAAGCAGAAGGAGCTCAACATGAGACAACGACGGTGGGTCGAACTACTCAATGACTACGAATGCGAAATTCGTTATCATCCGAGCAAGGCCAACGTAGTAGTAGATGCCCTAAGTCGGAAAGAATATTCTGGTCGGAGAGTCAAGTCATTAACAATGACTATCCATTCGCATCTATCCGCCCGAATTAAGGAGGCTCAGCTCGAAGCCTTGAAACCTGAAAATGTAGCGGGAGACTCCCTGTGAGGAATGGATAAGAATCTGGAAGCCAAGGGAGACGGAGCCTTGTATCTCATGGACCGGATCTGGACACCGAAACACGGTGGCTTCAGAGACTTGGTCATGAAGGAAGCGCACAACACTCGATACTCCGTCCACCCAGGTTCAGATAAGATGTATCTGGATCTCAAAAAGTCATACTGGTGGCCTAACATGAAAGCAGACATTGCTACCTTCATGAGTAAATGCCTTACTTGCGCCAAGGTCAATGTCGAATACCAGAAACCATCAGGACTACTCCAGCAACATGAGATACCTGAGTGGAAGTGGGAGCGGATCACTATAGACTTCATAACCAAGCTACCCAAGACATCGGGTGGACTTGATACCATATGGGTCATCGTCGATAGATTCACAAAGTCCACACACTTCCTACCCATCAAAGAAACCGACAAGATGGAGAAGCTCACAAGAACATACATTAGGGAGATCGTACGACTGCATGGTTTTCCTATATCTATTATCTCCGATAGAGATAGCAGATTCACTTCGAGGTTCTGGCAGTCACTACAAAGCTCCTTTGGAACGAGGCTGGACATGAGTACAGCCTACCATCCACAGACCGACGGACAAAGTGAGAGAACCATCCAAACTCTGGAAGATATGCTACGAGCCTGTGTGATCGACTTTGGTAAGCCATGGGATACCCACTTACCCCTTGTCGAATTTTCCTACAACAACAGTTATCACACGAGCATCAAAGCTGCTCCATTTGAAGCCCTCTACGGCCGGAAGTGCAGATCCCCTCTGTGCTGGGCTGAGGTGGGTGACACTCAGTTAGCTAAAGGACGAGTTCCTGACAGCACTCTCACGGGTCCGAAGATTATTCGAGAAACGACAGAGAAGATCGTTCAGATTCGTGAACGATTAAAAGCCTCTAGAGACCGACAGAAAAGCTATGCAGACAAACGAACGAAACCCTTGGAGTTCCAGGTGGGAGACCGAGTCCTTTTGAAAGTCTCACCCTGGAAGGGCTTGATACGCTTCGGAAAGCATGGAAAGCTAAATCCAAAATACATAGGGCCTTTCGAGATTTTCGCTAGAATCGGCCCCGTAGCTTACAAACTCAATCTACCTCGCGAACTCAGTAACGTACATCCTACCTTCCACGTCTCTAACTTGAAAAAGTGTATATCCGACAAGACTCTCGTAATTCCACTCGACGAGATCGAGATCAACGAGAGCCTCAACTTCGTGGAAGAACCTGTAGAGATTATGGACCGGGAGGTCAAACGAACAAAACAAAGTCGTATCCCGATAGTGAAGGTTCGCTGGAACGCCAAACAAGGACCATAATTCACTTGGGAGCACGAGGATCAAATGAAACTTAAATATCCTCATCTCTTTGCTTAGTTTTGTTGTAATAACTTAGTTGCTTGAACTCTAATTTTGGGACGAAATTCCATCTAACGGGGGGATGATGTGACAACCCGAAATTTTCATTTGTATAATTTCCACAGTCAAACACCTCAAATATTAGTCAAAAATATTTCAGTACATTTTTGGTCGGATTTAAGTCCGTTCGGGTGTTTTATTTTATTTTCGTCAAACAATTTAATAAAAGGAAGTGACGTTATTAGTGAGGTGTGGCAAACAAAACAAACAACACCTTAGCAAGGTGTTTACAGCCAAACAAGGGGTTTTTGGGCCGTAAACACCATTTTTCCCAAGAACTCATGCATATAGCATGAGTTTACACACCTTTTCCCTCCCTTCACACTTTCCACCTCAAGAACACCCACCACTTTTCTCTCAAGTATCATCACAGACTTCTTCCAAATCCGCCAAAAATGTAAGTTTTCCTTCCTAAATTCGTTCATACAACACTTAATCTAGTGTTTATACATCATTTCATCCATGGATTCTTGGTTTTTGCTTAGATCTTCAAGCATTCTTCAAAACACCAAGAACACCAAGAACACACACTAGTATTCTTGGGTCCTAAACACTCTTACAAGCTTCATATAAGTAAGTATTCTCCTCCTAGCTAGTTATTTGCTTAGTGTACTTGCTAATCCATGGAAAGAACACCAAAACCCCCAAGAACATATGTGTTTACGGTTTGGGGATCTCCCAAAACCGTAAACACCCCCAAGTGGGGTTTTGATGCCCCTAACACATTCTAATGCTTGGATAAGAGGCTAGAAACTTGCATGCATGAACTAGGAACCACAAAACACGAAAAGGATGAAGTGGCCAAGAGTTTACGGCCGTAAACTCAAGGGTTTACGACCGTAAACTCCCAAGGAGTGGTCCAAGGACCGTAAACTCCAAAAGTGTGCCATTTCGAGCCCTAACCACTTCCTAAGCCTTTGATTCAACCCTAGGACACTTCTTTGTGAAGCATGAGACCTTAAAACACACAAATGCACCACTTCCATGAGTTTACGGCCGTAAACTCAAGGGGGAAGTGGTCCAGAAACCGTAAACACCCATAAGGGCTACCATTTGAGGTATAAACTCCATAGTGAGGCCATACTCTCCTTAGATGCAACCCTTAGCACTCCTAGCACTTGAAACAACGTGTTTCCATGCATTAGAGTGTCTTTACTTGCTTAATTAGTGATTAAATAACTAATTAGATACACTTATGTATCACTACATGTTACATAGGATTCGTGTGTGTGATCAAGTCCTCACTTGACACCTAGCATCCTACCCGGCACTTCCATCCACTCCACTTACTGCAGGTGAGTTCATACCCCTTAATTAGCCTTTTTAAATGATTTTAAATGCTTTTATGGGGGGGAATACAAGTTGAACTGCTTTAGTTATTGCATCAATCACATGTGATTAATAACTAGAACAGGCTATAGGAATTGATACTGTTTTCAAATTACCATCAAACTTTGGATTTTCAAGTGTTTTAAACCTTTTATCAAACTCTTTAAATGGCTAAACTGTTTTCAAAATCTTTTAAACTTGCTTTATTTTCAAACCCATATCCATACTAATATATTGATATAAGTATGACTTGAAGGACTTAGGACTGATAGCTCACCTTATTTCATGTTCCTTGTTTGGTTGTGGACTTAGGGTATTCTGTTATTTGTCCGACTGTCCTTGAATTCTTAGTTATATATCATATATATTGGTGTTGGATATAAAGGTCTTCACTTCAGTTTAGTACCTTTGTGTAACAAAGGCATGCTACCAGCATTACTATTTAACTATAATAGGTATAGTTAAGGATTACTACTCATTACTACTATTACGATGACACTTAACAGAGTCAGTACAGTTATGAGTCAATACATGCTAAATACTATACAGTGAGAATACTATATACTATACAAGGGAACACTCTATACATTATACCAAAAAATACAATATACAAGAGAATATACTAAAACAGAATGTGACGTACTACTTCTCGATACGACACTTCATTGTGCTATCACCGTGTAACCAGAGTCTCCTGGAGGGAGAGCGGGCATTATGTGTATAGATCTATACGGGACAGACACTCCCACATCCCGACTGCTAGCTACAGTCCGAGCTGACTAGGCCCAGGGGTGACAAAATGTCACCATGCTACGTATGACCTGGAGGGTCATCAGTTATTCAATCGTCAATCAGCATGGTTACATACGAGTTCACATTCATACCTTTAATTAACACTTTAATAATTAAAGGCAAAACAGACTCCCCGAGGTGTATTGTACATTTAATACTACCTGGAGTCTGCATTTTTACTACATTTAGCCGGCAGTGACACTGCTGGGGAAAAATACTATTTTCCCAATTACTTTACATAAATGAAGTCTAAAAACTATATTTTCATATTGATAATTTCACTAGGAAAACTTTTACATTTTCAAAGGATCAAACATGCAAACAACCGGGTCTTGGTAGAAGACCACTTTTACTGGAAAACATAGGGTTTTCTAGGGAGCATACTATTTTCGAACATTGAAATCAGTTAATATACTACATCATTGTAAACATTTTTATACAAGCAATGACACTAAACACTTATGAACTTACCAGCTTTATGCTGATAAACTCTTTCAAAATAACTTGTATTCTCAGGTCATCAGTAGACAGGTATAAATGCAGCCTTTTGAGAAGATGGACCACATACAAGACTCACCTTTTATTTTGATTATACTTTTGGTGTCTTACAAACTATACAGAACACGCTTGTATTACAATTATTATATTAATGCAATGGATGTTGTTGCTTGTCTTTACTATTAAGCATTGTTATGATACTATACATGACGTCCTCCACCCCAGAACGTATTCCGCCGTTCTTGGTTTTGGGGTGTGACAAATTTCTAGTGTGCTTACTATTCTCTCAAGTTTTCCAAGGTTTTTTTGGTGATTTGTGATTCCACTTGAGGCTTCCACACTATTGGGGCTAAGCTCTTAAAGTTCAAGACTTCAAGCTTCATCAAAAGGTATGTCATCTAACTAGGCTTTAGTAGTATAGTTGTTTCATATTATGCTAGTTAGCATAAAACCTTGGAATATTAAATATTTGCATGTATAATAGAGAAAAACATAGATCCAAGGTTTATAGGGTGGCATGTACACCATACGAGTGTTAGAATGCTCAAAACCCTTTAGTGGTATCAGAGCCTAGGATTATTCTCATTTATACTTGGTGCAAATTGCTGAAAATCAAAGTTTGTATGCTGTTTGGACAGCTGACTCGTCGAGTCCATTAAGGGACTCGACGATTCCATGCCTAAATTCATCCAACTCATCGAGTTGGTTCATGCAATCGACAAGACGGACCCCCTGACAGCATATCTTCGAGTTTTAAGGTTGGAATTGGTCTAGAATCATTACCTTAAACTGTTTTGGACTTATAAAACCTGTTTTTGATAAGGTAATGATTATGGTAAACCAATTCCAAGGTTGTTATCAAAATTTCAAGTTTTATGTGTGTTTATGTAATTCTTGAAATTGTTGATATGGTTGTTCATACACTTATGAGTTTTGGTAGATCATAGGAATTATTTGCAAATTAGGTGTTAGTTAATTCTTGATCTAAATGTATTTTAATGGAGTCCATAATTTATCCTCAAGTTATGGATTACCAAAGGTCATCTCTTTTATAGATTAATTAAAATGCATAGGTTACACAAATGAAGAGTCTTTTTGTTTTATGAACTCCATAACTTGTCCTCAAGTTATGGATGTTCAGGAGTCTCTTCATTAAAGTTTTTAAAACCTTAATTAAACTCATAAGTTATGAAAAACCAAAAGTTTTTGAATAGTTCAAAACTTGCCATCATCTTTTGGAATTTGTAAAGTCTCACACACACTTTAATTCCAAACCCTAGAGTTTTAAAAGTTAAAATTCAACCCTTATACTTTATAGTATTATAAGTTAATAATATATATGTATAAGAAAAATGCCAGTGTTACCGTTAGTAGGCCTCATTCACGAAGCCGGTCTATAAGGGGGGTATAAGGTTGTTGCCTATAAAATGGCAGCTTAATGGGTGTCCACTCTCACCCACTGCTTCCTTGACTGGTGGAGGGTCGTTAGCCGAACGAATAGGACAAGAACTATAATTTTCATTATAAGTATAATGATAAATATGTCACAACTAGCATTTTGCCAGGAAATTTTGTGATTATGTAAACGTCATCTATGATAATACTTGTAACTCTAACTTGATATCATACACTATGTTCATTCTATTACCATAAAATTAATCAAGATTCACAAGTGAAGTTCAAAACTCTACACAAAGTATCCAAATAGTCAATTGGGGAGTTGGAAACCCTAGAGATCCAGGTTCAAGTTCATTATGGACTAGGATTTCCTTATTGGGCCTAATAGACCAATAGGCATTTAATTCAACTATATTAGGCTTAGAAACTCTATTTGGATTCTAAATGGACCCAATTCATAAATCTATATCATTTTGGACCATTTGGGCCTAGAATGATTCATTCTAACCCTAATGGGACTTATTGGGCAATAAATGAATTAATTTTCCCTAATGGTTCATAAACTCCATTCCTTTTATTCTATGGGCCGAGAACCTTCCATTTGGGCCCATAATATCGAAATCAAGTACTAAAGGCCCAAACCACTCCTCCTTTCTCCTCTTCCTTCTCCCTCTCGGCCCAACAACAAAAACAAAAAAAAGGAAAACAAGATAAATTGTGCACATGCCACCTCATTTTTGTTTAAAGGACAACTAGATATTTTATACAACATACAACAAAGCACTCTCATGTTTCCATGCAAAACCTTCTCCTTCCCTCTCTTTTTCTTTCTCTCGGCCGAAACCAAAACACACACATACAAATAATATCAAATTCTCTCCAATACACTCTCAAGAACATCCTTCCCCTTCCATCAAAAATTTTCGAGAATTAGAGCTTTCCAAGGAGAGTTCTCATCCAAAATCATTTCAAGCTACACTCTTGTGGTAAGATCTTGTAAACTTGAGATGATTTAATCTACGTTTAGTTAACTCACTCATTAGGTTTTTACTTGTTTTTGGGGGAGAATACAAGTGTTCATGTGTAGATCTATGTATTATTGCATGTTGTGTGTGATTTTATTTTGGTCTATGTTGTGTTTGTGTGATAAAATCGATGGACCCATGAAACTTCAACAAAAATAGGTGAGATTAATAAACAAAAACACTCTAGACACCATACTACAAAGTTAAAATGTTGTAAATGCCTAAGTTGTGAAAAACAAAACAAAAATCTTGTATTAGGATCATTTTTGGAAAATAAACAAAAGTTTGGGACAAGAGTGACACCTACGGTTTTATAGGGGCTAAAAGATTATTATTAGCTTAAAAATGAGATTTTATAACAATCATATTTTCCTAAGGGTCAAAAGTGTAAATTTTGGCTTTTTGGGCCTTAATGTGGGCCTCACGACTTATTGGGCCCAAATTGCAAAAATATTAATTTTTGGGGATTAAAATGTTATTTAATCAAAACTCGAGCCAAAAATGAGAATAAACGAGATTAGGGGCTGAAAATGACACTATCTCAAGATTTGGACCAAAAATGTTAATTATAAAAATTGGGCCGAAAATGTTATTTTATTCAAATAAGGGCTGAAATTGTAATTTTCTACAAAAACGGGCTGAAAACGTCATTACATGTATTTTTGGGCCAACCCCGTCATTTACTAAACATTTGGGGCGAAAATATAAGTTTTTATAAATGTAGGGGCTAAAATGTTATTTTTATTTTAAAATAAACCAAAATGACATTTTATGTTAGAATAAGCCTTTAAATGTTCAAATTAATTCTTGAGGGACCTAAAGTGAAATTTTAATAAACATGGGTTCTAACTATAGAATTTTGACGTATCAAACTAAAAATAGCATTCTAACAAAACATTGGACTTTTTATAACATTAAGGATAAAGAATTCGACTGAACGAAATATACCATAACAAATAAACGAAATACAACAATGGTGCGATAATTGGGCCTAGTATTTGTTATACATGTTTATTGGGTCTTCGTGGTCCATTTACATGTTTATTGGGCCCAATATATTCATCACATGTCTATTGGGCCTCAACGACCCAATTACATGCTAAATGGGGCTAATTTAGCCTTTACATGTTATTGGGCCTTAGTGGCCCATTTACATGCTAATTTAGCCTGGAAATAACTTACACGTCTAATGGGCCATAATTGCCTTTTCTCTATGTTTGTTGGGCCTTATCTTTTCATTTCAGGCATCATCTAGTGTTCGAACTTCTAAATACATATAACGTTATACAAATTCATGTGGAAACAAATGGGATCTAGTGAGACGTGTCGGTTGACATCACTAAGTGTATGGTCATAACTTGTAGTTATAATCAGAGTCTCCTGGAGGGAGAGCGAGAGTTTGTATATAAATCTATATGGGGGTGACTCCCCCACACCTGAGTTGTTCGCGACAATTAGACTAGGCCAGTCTAGGGTGACAAAACCTTGATCAAATACCGGCGTTTGGAAAATGCCAAAGTAGGGAATTTAGTCATTATCATGCATGGTTATAACGGCTCACATAGAGATCCAATACCATCTTAACATTTCGGAAATCAAACTCTTCAATCTGACGATACAAAAAAAATTTATACGATAATGCAAGAACTATAACACTTTTATAAATCAGAAAATATCGGATTTTCTGGGGAAACACTATTAATCATTACCTCTTTCTTATAACAGATATAATACAAGGAATTTGGATCTTTCATTTATACAAGATTTTACAATGAAAATCACACATACATTTATACTTAATCATTACTTCTTTTTCAGAGAATTTTACAGAAAATATCGGATTTTCTAGGTTATGCGCCCAATACAAAATTTTTCAATCAAATATGCTTATGAACTCATCAACATTATATATGTTGAACGTTTTCAAAATAACTTGTATTCTCAGGTAATCGATAAGCTGAAAAACCGTCAAGAGTATTTTGGGATTTCTTTTATGCAAATGTCAATTATCATACAATTTACGCTTTTGAATTATGTAATGTAAAACAATACACTTGATGTGAACAATGCAAGTTGTATTATGTAATTTTGGTGACGATTGTGTTATGTTTCATGTATATTCATTTTGATGATATTTCAATTTTTAGTCACACGAGCCCTCGGACGTTTCTGCCATCTGGTTCGGGGGTGTGACAGATTGGTATCAGAGCATTGTTTATAGTAAACTGACATATCTGACCATACATGATATGCAACTATAAATACAATGGGACTAAAACACTCTGAATAAAGTGCATACATTAAAACTATAACATTAAAAGTCTCTAAGGGAAATGGAACACTGTGATTAAACCCGGGCAGTTATGTAGTCATATTGGGGGTAAAAATAGCCTGATCAACTATATTTATTCAAAATATGACCGACATGTGTTTGGGGGTAATTATGGCGGGAAGTTGACCTAGAAACTCACCTCATATTCAAAACTTATCAGGAATTCAAACATAAATAATTAAAATACTATAGGAGTATTTTTAGAAATACTATATGCATACGTGATTAAAATTTTTACAACGTCTCACACCCCTCTTACACACTTCTCACCCCCAGTTTCTCGCGCAGCCACCATGCATGGAGCGCATCAGGGCAATCAATTGTACCAGAACCTAATGGCTCTCGGAGAGATTGAAGAAGACCCCGTGGTAGGACAAGAGGCAGCCTCTGACCATGAGAGTGAGGAGTATACAGAAATGGACTACGAGTTTGACGATACTGACGACGACCAGGAGGACAATAAGGACACCGATGAAGTTCTCGAAGAGCCCCCTACCACAGGAGTACATCAGGACCACCCTATACCGCCAAGGGACTCTGTTGGTGGAACCTGCTCTTCGGAAGAGGAAATTGCCTCTCTTCGACAGCAGTTGCTGGCAATGGAGACGCGAGTCGTGCAAGCGGAATGGGAAAGGGATGAGTTCATTAGAGAAATGACCGAGATGGCTACTTTAGTAGCGCGACATTTTAGAATATGATATCGCTATTACTGTTAGACGCATCCCATCACGAGTAGAATTCACCCCTCGCTTACTAGTGTTGTCATGTTTCCTTTTGTATGTATGCTACTTTATGTACTATCGACCTTATGTTTAAGTGATCACACTACTCATAGGGTCGTCATGCTGCCGGATTTTATATTTCCCCATGTACTGTATACCTTCTGGCAAATTTTCATGTATTAAAACAATTAGTATTAATGAAAATGCTTTTTGATTTTATCATGATGTTGTTATCTGCTATGTGTTTTATTTCCTTGTTTTATGTTAATGCATGGAATTACTTAAATACACACTCGATACGCCGAGTCTATGGAATTCTAAACTCGCAACACGATATGCACTCAACATCTTTCTGTTCTGTGACAGAAAGATGCCTCAAAGACCCAACCGTGGAAACAACACAACACCAACCCCGCCTGAAATAAACTCAGTTGCATTCCAAGCAACAGTGTCCGCTGCGGTCACTGCAGCACTCGCACATATTCGCAACGGAAACAACGGAGAAGGCAACGGACAGGGAACCGGGAGCACAAATCAAGGAATAAACCACGGAACCACACGAACCTGCACCTACAAGGACTTCACCAACGCCAAACCTCGAACCTTTAATGAAACAGGAGGCGTAATAGCCCTGAAGCGATGGATTGAGAAAGTGGAATCAATTTTTCAAATCTGCGGGTGTCCAGATGGGTGCAAGGTCAAGTTCGCAGCCTGCATATTCATTGGTCAAGCTCTCTCCTGGTGGAATGGCCACATAGAGGCCATGACACTCCCGGTGGCAAATGCAATGCCCTGGGAAGAGCTTAAGGAAATAATGTTGGCCGAATACTGTCCCCGAGGTGAAATTCAGAAGATGGAACAAGAACTGTGGAACCTCGCGGTTCAAAACTCCGATATCGATGCATACATATGCAGGTTTAGTGAGTTATCTCTTCTGTGTCCCGGAATGATCACCTCAGAAGGGAAAAATATTGAGAGATTTATCTGGGGATTGACCGCACCTATCCAAGGGAATGTCATTGAGGCAAACCCTGAGACATTTGAAAGTGCAAAAAGGCTGGCCAAGAAACTGTACGATCACGGCAACAAAAAGGGTGCCAAAACAGGCGAAGCAGAGATAAGAAAGAAGGTGAAAACAAGAAAGGAAATAACAACAAGCTAAAGGGAAAACAAAACTCCGAATCATCTAAGAAACAACAAACGATGACTGTTCATGCTGCTACTCAAGCTACGACAACGCCACATGCTCCATCCTCATCAACACCAATTGCTCCAAAACCGTACTCAGGGTCACACGGTGAGGTACTGTAGGACCCATCCACAACAGAATCAGCAGGCAACCAACAACAACAATCGCAACAACAACAACAACAACAACAACAAGAACAACAACAACAACAATGTTGGGACTAGTCACACCTGCTATGGGTGTGGGGAAACCGGCCATTTCCGGTGCAACTGCCCCAAAGCAAACAATCAAGTGGCGGGAGCAGCAGGGAGAGTGCTGACAATGGGCCAAGGTGAAGCAGTGCAGGACCCAACAATTGTTACTGGTACGTTCCTACTTAATAACTCGTACGCATTCATCTTATTTGATAGTGGGGCGGAGTGAAGTTTCGTTAGTAACAAATTCAAACACTTGCTAAATCAACAAACCTAGAAGCTCAGCGAAGCCTTCACGGTGGAAATGGCTAATGGGAAAACTGAAACCACCAAAGATATGTATATACGATGCAAATTAACACTAAACAACCACTCTTTCCAAATAGATTTGATGCCTGTAAATATTAGGAGTTTTGATGTGATAATTGGCATGGATTGGTTAAGCCCCCATCATGCTGATATTATGTGTCACGAGAAGGCCGTTCGCCTTCATTTTCCCAATCATGAAACCGTAATAATCTATGGAGATAAACCCGGCACAAACCTTCGCCTTATCTCATGTATCAAGGCACAAAAGTGTCTACATAAGAAGAACTACGCATTCCTTGCTCATGTGGTGCATAAAACCAAAGCGGAAGTGAACATTCAAAACATTCTAGTGGCATGTGACTTCCCGAATGTGTTTCCAGAAATTCATCCGGGAATACCCCCAGAAAGACAAGTCGAATTCCGAATCGACCTAGTGCTTGTAGCCACTCCGATCGCCAAATCACCCTATAGGTTGGCTCCGACTGAAATGCAAGAATTATCAAGCCAACTGAGTGAACTCCTGGATAAAGGATTCATAAGACCAAGCTTCTCTCCATGGGGAGCTCCGATTCTTTTCGTTAAAAAGAAAGACGGATCCTTCAGGATTTGCATTGACTATATGGAACGAAATAAGCTCACCATCAAAAACCAGTATCCACTTCCCCGAATCGCTGATCTATTTGACCAGCTTCAAGGGGCTAGTTACTTTTCAAAGATAGATATGAGATTCGGTTATCATCAACTCAAAGTTCGAGACGAGGACATTCGTAAGATTTCTTTTCGAACTCGCTACGGTCATTAAGAAATCGTCGTAATGCCCTTCGGTCTAACAAATCCCCCCGCTGCATTTATGGACCTCATGAATCGAGTCTGCAGCCCATTTCTTGACAATTTCATGATTGTTTTCATCGATGATATTCTAGTATACTCTCGAAGCAAGGAAAAGCATAGACAACATCTCCTACAAATCTTAGAGACCCTACGGACTGAAAAGTTGTATGGGAAACTCTCCAAGTGTGAGTTTTTGCTCCGTAGTGTAAATTTCTTGGGTCATGTTGTCAGCAAGGAAGGAATTCATGTAGATCCCTCCAAGGTCAAAGCCATTGAAGGCTGGGCAATTCTGACAACACCAATAGAAATTCGCCAATTCTTGGGTTTTGCAGGCTACTACTGAAGGTTCATTCTGAACTTCTCCAAGATAGCCAAGCCTCTCACCACATTGATACAAAAAGGCGTACCTTTCAACTGGACTGAGAAGCAAGAGATTGCCTTCCAAACCTTGAAGCAAGCGCTCTGTAGTGCACCAGTGCTATCCTTACCGGAGGGAACCGAAGACTTTGTAGTCTACGGTGATGCTTCGAATCAAGGCTTAGGTTGTGTCCTTATGCAACGCGGGAAGGTAATTGTGTATTCGTCCAGGCAACTAAACACTCATGAAGTAAATTACACCACCCATGATCTCGAGCTGGGAGCTATGGTCTTCGCCTTGAAGATTTGGAGGCACTACCTTTATGGTACCGAGTGCACCATTTTCACCGATCATAAAAGCCTTCAAAACATTCTAAATCAAAAGGAACTAAACATGAGGCAGCGGAGATGGGTTGAGCTGCTACATGATTACGAGTGTGAGATCAAATACAACCCAGGCAAGGCTAACGTGGTAGCCGATGCCTTGAGCCGAAAGGAGTATTCAAGTCGTTGCATGAAGACTCTGTCAATCACCATTCAATATCACCTAACCTCACAGATCAAGGAAGCCCAATTGGACGCATTGAAACGAGAGAATGTCGCTAGCGAATCACTGCGGGGAATTGATAAGGGATTTGAAGTTAAAGAGGACGGAACTCATTACTTCATGAACAGAATCTAGGTTCCTAAGATTGGGGGATTCAGAGAAGTAGTCATGCATGAAGCCCACAAGACGCGATATTCTATTCATCCAGGGTCAGATAAGATGTATCTGGATATCAAGAAACATTATTTGTGGCCTAATATGAAGGCACAGATAGCCACTTACGTGCGTAAATGTCTTACTTGCGCCAAGGTGAAAGTGGAATACCAAAAGCCCTCGAGATTATTGCAACAGCCAGTGATACTCGAGTGGAAATGGGAAACGATTACTATGGACTTCGTGACCAAATTGCCAAAGACAACAGAAGGATTGGATGCTATCTGGGTAATCGTCGATAGGTTAACAAAATCCGCTCATTTCCTACCAATAAAAGAATCCTACAATATGGAAAATCTGACCCGAATCTACATCAAGGAGATAGTGAGACTCCATGGAGTGCCAGTGTCTATTATCTCGGATCGAGATAGCAGATTCACTTCAAGATTTTGGCAATCTCTTCAAAAGGCAATGGGAACACAGCTAGATATGAGCACTGCCTACCACCCATAGACGGATGGTCAGAGCGAGCGTACCATCCAAACACTCGAGAATATGCTCCGAGCTTGCGTGATTGACTTCGGCAACTCATGGGATGCCCACTTGCCTATGATCGAATTCTCTTATAACAAAAGTTATCACACGAGCATCAAGGTTGCTCCTTTCAAGGCTCTCTATGGTCGTAAATGTAGATCGCCTCTATGCTAGGTCGAGGTGGGTGACACCCAACTAGCAAAAGGGAAATCACCAGCCAGTGCTCTCACAAGACCAGAAATCATCCGTGAAACGAATGAAAAGATAATCCAAATCAAAGCTCGACTTCAAGCATCGCGAGATCGACAGAAGAGCTATGCTGACAAGCGGCGAAAGTCATTAGAATTTCAAGTCGGAGATCGATTGTTACTGAAGTCTCTCCCTGGTAAGGGATGATCCGCTTTGGGAAACAGGGAAAACTGAACCAACGATACATTGAACTGTTATAGATTCTTGCCCAGATTGGTCCAGTGGCATACAAGTTGTAGCTACCTGCCGAGCTCAACAACGTACATCCCGTGTTCCACGTCTCGCTTCTCAAGAAGTGCCTAGCTGAGGAAACTCTTGTCATTCCTCTAGAAGAGATCGAGATCAACGAGAATCTCCTGTTCGTCGAAGAACCAGTCGAGATATTGGATAGGGAAGTGAAGCGTACGAAGAAAAGCCACATTCCGATTGTGAAGGTTCGATGGAATGCCAAGCGTGGACCGGAATTCACATCGGAACGCGAAGACCAAATGAAGCAGAAGTACCCTCACTTATTCTCTCCTTCATAATCCTAGTTTTCAAAATAATTTTGGGACGAAATTCCCTCTAACGGGGGGATGATGTCACAACTGGCATTTTGCCAGTAAATTATGTGATCATGTAAACGTCAGCTATCATAATACTTGTAACTCTAACTTGATATCATACACTATGTTCATTCTATGACCACAAACTTAATCAAGATTGACAAGTGAAGTTCAAAACTCTACACAAAGTATCCAAATAGTCAATTGGGGAGTTGAAAACCCTAGAGATCCAGATTCAAGTTCATTATGGACTAGGATTTCCTTATTGGGCCTAATGGACCAATAGGGATTCAATTCAACTATATTGGGCTTAGAAATCCTAATTGGATTCTAAGTGGACCCAATTCATAAATCTAATACATTTTGGACCATTTGGGCCTAGAATGATTCATTCTAACCCTAATGAGCCTTATTGGGCCATAAATGAATTAATTTGCCCTAATGGGTCATAAACTCCATTCCTTTTATTCTAAAGGGCCGAGAACCTTCCATTTGGGCTCATAATATCGAAATCAAGTACTAAAGGCCTAAACCACTCCTCCTTTCTCCTCTTCCTTCTCCCTCTCGGCCCAACAACAAAAACAAAAAAAAAGGAAAACAAGATAAATTGTGCACATGCCACCTTATTTTTGTTTAAAGGACAACTAGACATTATATACAACATACAACAAAGCACTCTCATGTTTACATGCAAAACCTTCTCCATCCCTCTCTTTTTCTTTCTCTTAGTAAAAAACAAACCACACACATACACATAATATCAAATTCTCTCCAATACACTCTCAAGAACATCCCTCCCCTTCCATCAAAAAATTTCGAGAATTAGAGCTTTCCAAGGAGACTTTTCATCCAAAATCAATTCAAGCTACACTCTTATGGTAAGATCTTATAAACTTGAGTTGATTTAATCCATGTTTAGTTAACTCACTCATTATAAACACCTATTCTCCTTATTTTTGCTTCCTAGAACCTCCTAAGTTCGAAAACCAGTCGAGGAGCTTGCTATAGCCAAAAATCACATCAACTTCTTCCATTTCTTCTTCAAAACCGAAACATCGAAGCAAAGGTGAGTTCATACCCCCTTGTTTTTACTTGTTTTTCCTGGAGCATACAAGTGTTCATGTGTAGATCTATGTATTATTCCATGTTGTGTGTGATTTTATTTTGGTCTATGTTGTGTTTGTGTGATAAACTCGATGGATCCATGAAACTTCAACAAAAATAGGTGAGATTCATAAACAAAAACACTTTAGACACCATACTACAAATTTAAAAGTGTTATAAATGCCCAAGTTGTGAAAAACAAAACAAAATCTTGTATAAGGATCATTTTTGGCAAATAAACAAAAGTTTGGGACAAGAGTGACACCTACAGTTTTATAGGGGCTAAAAGGGTATTATTAGCTTAAAAATGAGTTTTTATAACAACCATATTTTCCTAAGGGTCAAAAGTGTAAAATTTGGCATTTTGGGCCTTAATGTGGGCCTCACGGCTTATTGGGCCCAAATTGCAAAAATATCGATTTTTGGGGATTAAAATGTTATTTAATAAAAACTTGAGCCAAAAATGAGAATAAACGAGATTAGGGGCTGAAAATGACACTATCTCAAAATTTGGACCGAAAATGTTAATTTTATAAAAATTGGGCCGAAAATGTTATTTTATTCAAATAAGGGTTGAAATTATAATTGTCTGCAAAAATGCGCTGAAAACATCATTACATGTATTTTTGGGCCAACCCCGTCATTTACTAAACATTGGGGGCGAAAATATAAGTTTTTATAAATCTAGGGGCTAAAATGTTATTTTTAATTTAAAATAGACCAGAATGACATTTTATGTAAGAATAAGCCTTTAAATGTTCAAATTAATTCTTGAGGGACCTAAAGTGAAATTTTAATAAAAACGGGTTCTAATTATAGAATTCTGACGTATCAAACTATAAATAGCATTCTAAAAAAACATTGGACTTTTTATAACGTTAAATATAAAGAATTCGACTGAACGAAATATATTATAGCAAATAAACGAAATACAACAATGGTGCGATAGTTGGGCCTAGTATTTGCTATACATGTTTATTGGGCCTTCGTGGTCCATTTACATGTTTATTGGGCCCAATGTATTCATCACATGTCTATTGGGCCTCAACGACCCAATTACATGCTAAATGGGCCTAATTTAGCATTTACATGTTATTGGGCCTTAGTGGCCCGTTTACATGCTAATTTAGCCTGGAAATAACTTACACGTCTAATGGGCCATAATTGCCTTTTCTTCATGTTTGTTGGGCCTTATCTTTTCATTTCATGCATCATCTAGTGTTCGAACTTCTAAATACATATAACGTTATACAAATTCATGTGGAAACAAATGGGATCTAGTGAGACGTGTCGGTTGACATCACTAAGTGTATGGTCATAGCTTGTAGTTATAATCAGAATCTCCTGGACGGATAGCGAGAGTTTGTGTATAGATCTATACGGGGGTGACTCCCCCACACCTGAGTTGTTCGCGACAATTAGACTAGGCCAGTCTAGGGTGACAAAACCTTGATCAAATACCGGCGTTTGGAAAATGCCAAAGTAGGCAATTTAGTCATTATCATGCATGGTTATAACGGCTCACATAGAGATCCAATACCATCTTAACATTTCGGAAATCAAACTCTTCAATCTGACGATACAAAAAAAATTTATACGATAATGCAAGAACTATAACACTTTTTTAAATCAGAAAATATCGGATTTTCTGGGGAAACACTATTAATCATTACCTCTTTCTTATAATAGATATAATACAAGGAATTTGGATCTTTCATTTATACATGATTTTACAATGAAAATCACACATACATTTATACTTAATCATTACATCTTTTTCAAAGAATTTTACAGAAAATATCAGATTTTCTGGGTTATGCGCCCTATACAAAATTTTTCAATCAAATATGCTTATGAACTCACAAACATTATATATGTTGACCATTTTCAAAATAACTTGTATTCTTAGGTAATCGATAAGCTGAAGAACCGTCAAGAGTATTTTGGGATTTCTTTTATGCAAATGTCAATTATCGTATAATTTATGCTTTTGAATTATGTAATGTAAAACAATGCACTTGATGTGAACAATTCCAGTTGTATTATGTAATGTTGGTGACGATTTTGTTATGTTTCATGTATATTCATTGTGATGATATTTCACTTTATGGTCACACGAGCCCTCAGACGTTTCCGCTATCTGGTTCGGGGGTGTGAAAAAATATAAAGTAACTAAACATTTTATAAATTCCCAATCTTAGTTACTTTAGGAAAGTGTGAATTTGGTTCTAACCCATGAAATTACACTTTGCACTTTGCTTAAGTCGTTAGTGGAGCGTGTGTTGTTAACTAACACACTAAATTGGATTTAACATGGTAGGCAAAGGGTAACTTAATGTTTATCATAGGATCGGTGGAGCGCATGTGGTTAACCGGCACATTGATTAAGTGATAAATATTAAGGGTATCAAGTATACTTGCATGGTTATTCACACCTTGTTTTGTGATCCTCGGCATCCCAGTCACAATACTTGAGAGAGCACAATTGAGAATGAAACATGCCATTGAAAAGTTCAATGAATCTCAAAAGATCTAGGAGTTTCAAAATCGATTAAAACCTAATTCCATTTTGTAGCTTGGATTACGACATCCCTCTTCCAAGTTATAAAATATTGTGTTGGGTCCTAGCCTTAATATTTCATATTGGGTGTTATATTAAGGACTTTAAATCAACTAGCTTGAATTTCTCCCATTCTAAATGTCTTGTTCAGACAACTATGATCTTCCCAAATCTCATGGAACAAGCTTTCCTAATGAAGATGATGTCCCGTGGTTGGCTCATGGAAATCATACTTCACTTCCTTTACCTCCTCCAATTATTCTCCCTAACCCACAAGTTCTTGAATAGTTCAAGATGTTGGATTAATGTCTAAGTCCATAACTATATTTGGTATGTACTTGACCCGACCCGGCATGGTCCATTTGGGTTGCACTTCACCGGCACAATTTATATGGATAGCCTTTTGAGAATAGTATATTTATGATTTATATTAATATATTATAAGTTCTAATATATTAATATGGAATCATATTATTTAATTAGTATTGATCAAGAATTAATTTAGAATTAATTAAGTGATCAAAAAGAACTAATTAAATATGGACTCTTATATATATGGAATGGGCCAAGTTTATTTAGGTTGGGCTAAGCTTTCATGGATGGTCCATGGAGCTTTTAACCCATGGATCCTATGTAAATGAAAGGTCATGGGTATTAGGGTTTACATGGATGTAAGCCTAATCCTCCATAATATATAAAGGGGTCCTTGGCTCACAAAATTGGCACAAGTGTGTGAAAATAAGAGTGGGCCGATTTTAAAGTGCGTATATATTCTCTCAAGTTCTTCCAAGGTGTTTTGGTGATTTGTGATTCCATTTGAGGCTTCCACACTATTGGGGCTAAGCTATTAAAGCTTGAAGACATCAAGCTACATCAAAAGGTATGTCATCTAGCTAGAACTTTGTAGTATAGGTGCTTCATAATATGCTAGTTAGGATGAAACCTTGGAATAGTTAATATTTGCATGTATAATAGAGAAAACATAGATCCAAGGTTTATAGGGTTGCATGTAGACCATAGGAGTGTTAGAATGCTCAAAACCCAACAGTGGTATCAGAGCCAGGTTGTTTTCTGTTATATTGATGCAAATGTTTTATTTTCAAAGTTGGAAAAAAAAGAAAAAAAAACATGACGTTTGTCAAATTTTAAGATAATTACTTGTTTTTGTGAAAAACTAATTATTTGTAAAATTTGAATCATTTGCTATATGAGTTGAATTATGTCAAATTTAGTAAAAGATAAAATGATATGATTATTTTATTAGTTTTAAAAGTTTGATCTAAAGAGTTTTTTGAAACCTCCATAAGTTATGGATATGAAAAGGTTTTTTTAAAAAAAAAATTGATTCAATGTTTTTTATGGAGTTACAAAACTTGGTATTAATGTTTTAAAGAATTCCATAACTTGTTCTTAAGTTATGGAACATGAAAAGTTTCATCATAAAACAAATATTTAACTCCATAAGTTATGGAATCCAAAAGTTTTCAAGAGTTACAAAATTTGCCCTCAAGTTTTGGAATTTGGAAAAAAAAATTTATGATAAAAAAAAGAATTGAATTCTAAAACTCTTGGGTTCATAACTTAAACAATTAAATAAATGGTTTTAATTTTTAATTTAATAATTGGAATTATGATGCTTTATTGAATAATTCAATTAACTCTTATGGACTTTATTAATAGATAATTAAAGTGTTTAATTAAAAGAGAATTAATAATTCCATAATGACATAGTTTAAATTTAATTAAATTAAGAGTATAGTTTAATTAATAGATTAAACCACCAAGTATTTTAAATATCTAAAATACACCCTTATACTATTATAATATTAAAAGTTTAATATATTATATGTATAAGAGCAAGTCGTCTTACCATTAGTAGGCCTCATTCACGAAGCCGGTCTATAAGGGGGGTATAAGGTTACTGCCTATAAAATGGAAGTTTAATGGGTGTCCACTCTCACCCACCGCTTCCTTGACTGGTGGAGGGTCATTAGCCAAACAGGTAGGACAAGGACTATAATTCTCCCTTCATTAAAAGTATTAATGATAAATACTAAGTAACTAAACATTTATAAATTCCCAATCTTAGTTACTTAGGAAAATGTGAATAAGGTGCTAATCCATGAAATTACACTTTGCACTTTGTTTAAGCTGTTACTAAAGCGTGTGTGGTTAACCGGCACACTAACCTGGACTTAACAAGGAAGGCAAAGGGTAACTTAATGTTTATCATAGTATCGTTGGAGCGTGTGTGGTTAACCGACACATTGATTGAGGGGTAAATATTAAGGGTACCAAGTATATTTGCATGGTTACTTCACACCTTGTTTTGTGATCCTCGGCATCCCAGTCACAAAACCTGAAGGGCACACTCGAGATTGAAACATGTCATTGAAAAGTTCAATGAATCTCAAAAGAATCTAGGAGTTTCAAAACCAATTAAAACCTAATAATACATTTCGTTTATCTTGGTGGAAATTGGTGAATCGTCATTCACCTACCTTAAAATATTTTATAGCTTGGATTACGGCATCCCTCTTCCAAGTTATAAAATAGTTTGTTGGGTCCTAGCCTTAATAAATCATATTGGGTGTTATATTGAGGACTTAAATCAACTTTACGTGAATTTCTCCCATTGTTGATGTCTGGTTTAGACAACAATGATCTTCCCAAACCAAGCTTTCCTAATGAATATGACTTCCCGAGTTTGGCTCATGGAAGTCATACTTCTCTTTCTCCACCTCCTCCAATTATTCTCCCTAACCCACAAGTTCAAGGTCACTCAAGCCCTAATGGCAAGCAAGGTCTATGTGTGATCACATCTTAGAGATGAAGTCACATATTGACAAGCCGGGAGAGTTGGGTGTCAAAGTCTTGAGAAAGTTGGATGTTCAATCACTTTCTAAGTCACATAGTGAGTTCCTTTGGGACTACTATGAAACAGACTATGACATGAACCTTAATGAGCATATCTATTTGCTTGGTGCTGCTGAATCAGCAATGATTTGGAACGATTGTAAAGCAAATTTGATTAGAAGATCAACTTCCCAAAAACTTTATGGACAGTGACAATGGTGACACTGGAAATCCAGAAAAAGCATTCTCTTCCCAATGGAAAGGGATTGACCATAGTCAACCCGGTTGACCAAATGGTAAAGAGAAAGGATAAGTGTGAGATAGTCCCATTACCAAAGGGTCCATATGTCTATTTTGCCAAACGAAGGGGCGTTGATTGCAAAGCTGCCAAATTTACCTAAGGATGTTAAAGTCAATAAGTTTGACTCTACATCAGGTAGAGCCCATTATCTAACTCTGTTAAGTTGTATTCTGAGATCCTCATTACATGATGTGACTGGGTCACATGTTGATGTTTTAAGAATCAAAGAATAGAGAGAAATCTTAAAGGAAGTATATGATGATTCTGATCGCGAAGGTGGATTTCGATCGCATCAAAATTTTGAGCAGTTGCTTAAGAAGTTATGACATATTGCTAAGGAATAGATAACAACAATATTCCTTGTGGATTGTAAGGATAAGTTTTTCCACAAAGTTTAAAAATAAAAGAAAATTGTTTAATTTTATTTATTTGAAGTATCCTTACAATGGCATTTGTGGAAAATTGTTGCTTATATGATTCCACTGACAGCAATATTGGAAAATGGATTTGATTCTTTCATTTGTGGTAGTGTCTAAATTTACCAAATCAGGAAAGTTCCTCATCACCCAAGTTTCAATTGGACCGAAACTTGGAATTATGCAAGTTGAATAGTATGATGAATGAGAACTTTCAAGCATTGGAAAATCAAGACTAATTAGTTGTTCACATGGATGTGTGAGTCAAGTGAAGGAATAAAGGGATCGAGTACACATTCTTGTGCACTGATCATGTCCACCACAAAGCTCGTTAAGACTATTTGATTTACTAAAGTTTAGTAAATATGGTTATACTTACAAGTTTAAGTATAATTCTGAAACATTGGAAAAGTCTCAATGTATGGCAGAACGAATGGGAAGAATCAAATTAGGCAGAAAGATAAAAGTTTCTCAAATCTGAAAAGATGGGAGAGTACTTTAGTATCATGTTTGTGATCATCTTAATGATTTAGAAATCATATCACAATTAGTCCTCTAAAGGTCATCTTAGTGCATTATTATGACTAAGAAGAGGAGTCATGAATTGTTGAAATGGTTAGATCAGGAAGATGAGTCATACTTCGTTCCAAAACAATTCTTAGAGTCATACTCCAAGATTGTAACTTGAGTGACATATCTTAAAGAAAGGTTTAAACCACTTGTCAAATGTAAGAGTAAAAGTGTCCTACTCTTGTACATTTGAAATTGGTAAGTTGTGATGTTTTGGATAAAACAAAGACCAACTAAGGCCAATTGTGTGAAGTGTTTGTCTTGATAAAGAATCGGCACTATCTCTTGAATATTTGGCAAGATAGTCTTATATGTCAAGAGGATAGTGGGAGTTTTAAAGATCCTAAAAAGAATTTCAAGAACTAATCAAGAATAAAACCTGAGGTTCTTCACTAGCACACGACTTGAGGTTTATAACCTATCGTGTTGAGATATTCTGTGCCCATTCCAGTTAAAGTTGGCTTTGCATAGGAGTTCTGAAAGTTCTCAATTGGTTGCATAACAACTTGGAAGCAATGGCAGGCCCTGTACTGCCAGTTGGCAAGAAGTTAAGATTGCATAAGTTCAGTCCATGTGAGTTTGGATTTGTCATTATCCTTGTCTTGTGACTATGGTTTTGACGATTCACATGGATAAGAACACATACACCATAAAATCTAAGGGTCATAAGGTTTCTCTCCGATTCATGAAAATGATGGTGACGAAACACTTCCACCAAGTAGATTTGTAGCAGATGGCAAAAGGTCTAAACAATTGAGACTATGATTACGACATCCCTTTTCATAGTTCTGAAATTGTTTAGACACACATGCTTGCTATCTAAGGAAAGGTGTATGATTTTGATAAAGTTTTATCAAAGCATCTCGTATCAGAAATCTGAACTTTGGTAAGAAAGTCAATAAAATATTGATTTCTAGAAGTCCAGCTGATTTCTGAGTACATGTCAAAGCTAGTGGGAGCATAAGTGTTATGCTAATAATCATCATGTTAGTGGGAGCATGATAATTATTGTTAGTGTTGCAAGTTAGCAATGATAATTATAGAAAACAAAAGTTTCAATTCGTGAGGCTGCAGGGATTGAAAAAGTTGTTTTGCTATAATTAAGGGAGAGGATATACTTCATTTCAGTTCTAAAGGCTTAGATTGAGACCTTAATCATCCTTAGTCAAGAATATATATATGAATTTCATGTTGGATTGGTTCAACTTAAGGAAATTCTATATATTGCGTTCTCAAAATTCGATTATGATTACGACATCCCTCTTCATAGTTAAATTTTGAAAACATGGCAAATAAAAATATTGTAGCAAAAGACTGGTCTAGAATCATGTCTTTATGTGAGACATCATGAATCGTGTACCATTTGCTTTGGGTACAGGATCGATTGCGTGTGCTATAATATTTGTCATTTCTAAATTTTTCCAAATGCCGAGAGGCATTAAGAAGGGAAAAGGTCTAGAATTGGATATGACTAAAATGATTAAGCAATTGTCGAGGACAATCTGAGGTTTACCAAAGATTGGTTGCTCAGGGACAGTTGGAAGTATAGTCGTAATTTTGGAAGGACCGTATTGACATATTCTGAAAAGAGGCATCTCTTATTTAGAAGTGTAGTAAAAATTAGAATATGGAGTTGTCTCCATAGGTGGAAGTTATATGTGTAAGATTAGAAAACTTAATGCAAGAAGCATGTCCAAAGCAATGTACTTTGAATATGAGACTTAGTTTCCATGGAGTTGATCTCCATTGGAATACCTTATAATGACTGTTGACAAGTCTTTGTGACTTTGTACATATTCATTACAGGAGGGTCAGTGCATATAAGTTTAAAATCTAAACAGATTTCGATAAATGACAGGAATTTGAAATTCTCACATTTTTCGATAAGGATTTGGGAGTGTGAAATTAGAATCATTGAAATTATGTTCAATTGGCTTATTTCACAAAGTAATTATCATAAATAAACATAGAGTGCATACTTGGTGTATGGCAAAGCTATTGTTTAAGAAAAACATAGTGTACATGCTTGGAGCATGGGACAACTAATGTTTTTAATTCAAGTATAAAGTTGATAAAACCGAAACAATGAATAATGAGTAATCAGTATGGTGATAAATAAAAGTGTTTATTTATATTCATAGGGTTTGATACCATATTTGATTCATTTATTCTTGTGTTTCACTTTGCATGTTTTGACTTCCAAAATAACTAAGTCGCTCTTCCTGAATGATTAAGTTATTCAAACCATCCACAGTCGGTCATATGTTGGAAGTAGATATGAATCAAGACTGTCATGGGTTGGTTTGTAGAGGTCCAAGTTGGTGGACAAAGTGGTGCTACAACACTCATGAGTGCTCATAGGTTCTGAGTATTGGATTCAACCCGCGCTCATTCGAATCACTTCATGGATTTTATCACGAGTGATCATGAGACGATAATATCTTATATTCTTCAAACCTAGAGATATGAGTTGTTACTATGAGTTGGTTATACATTGATTGCATGAAAACGCATTTGGTAACTCGATGTTATAAAACGTGCCTTTGTGTATGATTCAACAAGTAGTAGAACAAGCCATATGAGTCGAAGTTTATCCATTCCTTTTACCTTCGGGATAAAAGCGATATATGTGGGCCCCTCGATGATTTAGCGATGACACATGTGAGCGCTTGGCCAAGCCAGGACTGATTTGATTTGTTCAATCAGTCAGTCATCATAAATCGAAAATCGGGAAACAACAAATGGACAGAGAGAATGATTATAATCCATGTCTCAGTCCATATGATATCTAGAATGGAGGAATATATGATCCCTTATCTAATGGACAAGTCATTGACAAGGTCAAAGTTTGACAGCGGCTTTAAGAGCTACGATTGCCAGTTAGGTTTTGAAGTCATACTCAATAATAGTTTTAGACTAATCCAAGTGGGAGACTGTTAGATTAATGTCTAAGTCCATAACTATATTTGGTATGTACTTGACCCGACCCGACATGGTCCATTTGGGTTGCACTTCACCGGCACAATTTATACGGATAGTCTTTTGAGAATAGTATACTTATGATTTATATTAATATATTATAAGTTCTAATATATTAATATGGAATCATATTATTTAATTAGTATTGATCAAGAATTAATTTAGAATTAATTAAGTGATCAAAAAGAACTAATTAAATATGGACTCTTATATATATGGAATGGGCCAAGTTCATTTAGGTTGGGCTAAGCTCTCATGGATGGTCCATGGAGCTTTTAACCCATGGATCCTATGTAAATGAAAGGTCATGGGTATTAGGGTTTACATGGATGTAAGCCTAATCCTCCATAATATATAAAGGGGTCCTTGGCTCACAAAATTGGCACAAGTGTGTGAAAATAAGAGTGGGCCGATTTTAGTGTGCATACATATTCTCTCAAGTTCTTCCAAGGTGTTTTGGTGATTTGTGATTCCATTTTAGGCTTCCACACTATTGGGGCTAAGCTCTCAAAGCTTGAAGACATCAAGCTACATCAAAAGGTATGTCATCTAACTAGAACTTTGTAGTATAGGTGCTTCATAATATGCTAGTTAGGATGAAACCTTGGAATAGTTAATATTTGCATGTATAATAGAGAAAACATAGATCCAAGGTTTATAGGGTTGCATGTACACCATAGGAGTGTTAGAATGCTCAAAACCCAACACAAGGTCGCTCAAGCCCTATTGGCAAGCAAGGTCTATGTGTGCTCACATCTTGGAGATTAAGTCACATATTGAGAAGTCGGGAGAGTTGGGTGTCAAAGTCTTGAGAAAGTTGGTCATTCAATCAATTTCTATATCACATAGTGAGTTTCCTTTGGGACTACTATGAAACAGACTATGACATGACCCTTAATGATCTTATCTATTTGCTTGGTGCCGCTGAATCAGAATTGATTTGGAGGACTGGTAAAGCAAATTTGATTAGAATATCAACTTCCCAAACCTCCATGGACATTGACAATGGTAACATTGGATATCCAGAACAACCTTCTCTTCCCAATGGAAAGGGATTGGCCATAGTCAACTCGGTTGACCAAATGGTAAAGAGAAAGGCTAAGTCTAAGATAGTCCCATGTACCATTACCAAAGAGTCCATATGGTTTTATTGCCAAAGGAAGGGGCATTGGTTGCGATGCTGCCCTAACTACCTGAAATATTTGAGAAAAGGCCATGTCAAAAAGTTTAACTCTGCTTCGGGTAAGTCCACTATCTAACTCTGTTAAGTTCCTTATTGATGATTCTTAATACAAAATGTGACTCGGTTACATTTTGATGTTTGGCAGGATCAAGCAAAGGGAAGGAAACTTAAAGAAAGAGTATGCTGAATCTGATCGCGAAGATGGATTTTAATCGCATAGTTCGAAGATTGGATTCTTGAGCTACTACTTAGGAGTTATGATAGATTGCTAGAAAATATGTAATAGCATAGTTTTCATTTAAAGTTGCATTGTAAGGAAAAAAAATTTCCGCATTTTAATAAATAAATAAAATTTTGTTTTATTTTATATCTTCTTGCAATGGCATTTATGGACCATTGATGTTTGTATGTTTCTAGCAATAATGGAAACGTGAATTTGATTCTTTCATTTGTGGTAGTGTCAAAATTTACCAAATAAGGAAATACTCTCATCACCCAAGTTCAATTGAACCGAAACTTGGAATCATGCAAGTTGTATAGTATGATGAATGAAAATCTTCACCGTTGGAAAATTAAGACTAATTCCTTGTTCACATGTATATGTGAGTTAAGTTAAGGACTAAGGGATCGAGTACACATTCTTGTGCACTGGTCAAGTCCACCACAAAAGATCGATAATACTATTCGTCATGATTTACTAAAGTTTAGTAAATATGGTTATACTTACAAGTTTAAGTATAATTCTGAAGCATTGGAAAATTTTCGATGTATGGCAGAACGAATAAGAAGAATCAAATTTGGCAGAAAGATAAAAGTTTCTCAAATCTGAAAAGATGGGAGAGTACTTTAGTATCATGTTTTATGATCATCTTAATGATTGTGAGATCATATCACAATTCATCCTCTAGGGACATCTTAGTGAATTTCTATGGCTAAGAAGAGGAGTCATGAATTATTGAAATGGTTAAATCAAGAAGGTGATACATACTTCGTTCCAAAACAAGTCTTAGAGTCATACTCCAAGATTGTAATTTAAGTGACACATCTTAAAGAAGGTTTATTAACACTTGTTAAATGTAAGAGTAAAATGTGTCCTACTCTTGTACATTTGATATTGGTAAGTTGTGATGTTTTGGATAAAACAGAGACCAACTTAGGCCAATTGTGTGAAGTGTTTGTCTTGATAAGAATCCGCACTATCTCTTGAATATTTGTTTGTCAAGGAATGGGTCTTGGCAAGAGAGTCTTATATGTCAAGAGGACAATGGGAGTCTAAAAGATCTTGAAAGAGTCTAATCAAGAATAAAACCTATAGTTTATCACTAGTACACGACTTGAGGTTTATAACCTATCATCTTGACATATTCCTATTTTGTGCCCATTCTAGTTAAAGTTGGCTTTGCATTTGGTTGCATAACAACTTGGAAGCAATGGCAGGCCCTTGTGCTGCCAGGTGGCAAGAAGTTAAGGTTGCAGAAGTTCAGTCCATATGAGTTTGGATTTGTCACTAACCTTGTCTTGTGATTATCGTTTTGAAAAATTCACATGGATAGCGACACATACACCATAAAATCTAAGTGTCATAAGGTTTCTCTCCGATTCATGAAAATGATGGTGAGGAAACGCTTTCACTAAGTAGATTTTAAGTAGATAGCAATTGTGATATTTGCATTCTCAAAGTCGTTAGTGGAGCGTGTGTGGTTAACCGGAACACTAACATAGACTTGTGAGAAATGGCAAAGGTCTAAACAGTTGAGACTATGATTACGGCATTCCTTTTAGTGTTCTGGAAATTGTTTAGACATACATGTGAGCCATCTAAGGAAAGGTGTATGATTTTGATAAATTTTTATCAAAGCATCTCGTATCTGAAATCTGAACTTTGGTAACAAAGTCAATAAACTATTGACTTTTAGAAGTCCAGCTGATTTCTGAATACATGTCAAAGCTGGTGGGAGCATAAGTGTTATGCTAATAATCATCATGCAAGTGGGAGTATGATAATTATAATAAGTGTTGCAAGTTAGAAATGTTAATTATAGAAAACAAAAGTTTCAATTGGGAAAAGTTGTTTTGCTATAATTAAGGGAGAGGAAATTATACTTCATTTCAAATCTAAAAGCTTAGATCGTGAGATTTTAATCAAATTTAGTCAAGTATATATATGAATGTTATGTTAGAATGGTTTAACATAAGGAAATTCTATATATGGGAACATTATTTGCGTACTAAAATTCGATTATGATTACGGCATCCCTTTTCATAATCTGAATTATGAGAACATGGCAAATAGAAATAGAAATATTATAGACAAAGACTAGTCTAGTATCATGTCTTTATGTGAGACATCATGAATCGTGTCCCATATGCTTCGGATATAGGATCAATTACATGTGCTATAATATTCATCTGTTCTAAATTCTTCCAAATGCCTGTGGCATTAAGAGGGAAAAAGTAATAGAACTTGATATGACTAAAAGTGATTAAGCAATTGTCGAGGACAATTTAAGGTTTACCAAAGATTGGTTACTCAGGGACAGTTGGAAGTATGGTGTGAATTTTTGGAGAGGACCATATTGACATATTCTGAAAAGAGGCAACTCTTGTTCAGAAGTGATAGACAAAATGAGAATATAGAAATATTCCCATAGGTGGAAGTTATTCATTAAATCTGTGTAAGGTTAGGAAACTTAATGCAAGAAGGATGTTCAAAGCAATGTACTTTGAATTTGAGACTTCGTTTCCATGGAATGATCTCCATTGGAATACTCTGTAATGACTGTTGACAAGTCTTAGTGACTTTGTGCATAATCATTACAAGAGGATCAGTGCATATAAGTTTAAAATCTACCAAGATTTCAGTAAATGGCAGGAATTTGGAATTCTTGCATTTTCTGTAAGGATTTGGGATTGTGAAATGAGAATCATTGGAATTATGTTCAATCGATCTATTCCACAAAGTAAAGATCCTTTTTTCCAATCCTTTGAAGAACTTTTTACGGTCCAATAAACCTTGGACTCAACTTCCCTCTTTTCCAAAATCTTATAAGTCCCTTCCAAGGTGAGACTTTAAGCAATACCGAATCTCCAGCTTCGAATGCTATTGGTCGTCTCTTCTTGTCAGCATAGCTCTTTTCATGATCCTAAGCTGCTAACATCCTTTCCCTAATCACTTTTAGCTTTTCAGCAGTCTGATGGACTTTCTCGGGGCCTATAAATTGCCTCTCTCCAGCCTCAAGCCAACAAGATGGCGTACGACACTTCTGTCCATATAAAGCTTGATAAGGCGCCATCTTGATGCTCGAATGGTAACTATTGTTGTAGGAAAACTATACCAAGGGTAAGTGTTCATCCTAGTTACCTTGGAATGCTAGGGTAAATGCTCTTAGAATATCTTCCAGTGTTTGAATTATCCTTTCGCTATGACCATCAGTTTGTGGATGATAAGATGTACTTAAACACAACTTTGTACCCATTTCCTCTTGTAGACTCCTCCAAAACCTTGACATGAAACGACTATCACGATCTGATACAATCGTTAAAGGAAAACCGTCAAGTCTTACTACTTCTTTCACGTAAGCATTTGCAAGCTTATCCATAGACCATCTCTCATTCGCTGCTATGAAGTGTGCACTCTTAGTGAACCGATCCACGAATACCCAAATCATGTCGTGACCGTTCTTCGCTCTGTGTAATTTAGTCACAAAATCCATGGAGATGTCTTCCTATTTACCCATTGGTACAGGTAAAGGTTCTTACCTCCCATTGAGTTTCTGATGTTGTGCCTTAACTCTCGCACATGTTACGCACTCGGCCACATACTTTGTGACATAGAGCTTCATCGTCGGCCACTAGTAATAGGGTTTCAGATCCCTATACACTTTAGTGCTACCGGGATAAATCGAGTACATGGTATTGTGAGCTTCTTCCATCAGAAGATCTCTTACTCCTCCTATTTTAGGCACCCAAATCCTATCTTGGAATACCATCGAACCTTGATTATTCGTATCGAACACCAACGTTTTACCTAAACGTTCTTCCTTTCGGTCATTTTTCTCTAAAGCTTCTTCTTGAGCTTTCTTGATGATTTCCACAATCGTTGAGACAACTTCAATTCTCAACGCTCTTGGCCTTTTTGTTTCCAAGTTTAATTTTCGACTTAGAACATCATCTATGACGTTTTCTTTACCAGGATGGTAAAGTATCTCACAGTCGTAATCTTTAAGTAACTCTAGCCAACTTTGTTGCCTCATATTCAATTATTTTTTATACAGTGAAGAGTTTGCACTTCGTGCCGTAAAGATAATGCCTCCATACCTTTAATTTGAATACTACTGTTGCCAACTCCAGATCATGAGTGGGCTAGTTCTTTTCATGCTCTTTCAGTTGTTGAGATGCATATGCTATCACCTTATCTCTTTGGGTCAGAACACAACCCAACCCAACTCCATATGCATCGCTATAGACTGCGAAGTCTTTAACTCCGTCAGGTAAAGAAAGAATTGGTACTTCACACAACTTCTTCTTTAGCTTTTTGAATGCCTCTTTGTGTTTTTCACTCCATGTATATGTAGCTCCTTTATGGGTCAAAGTTGTTAATGGAACAGCTATCAAAGAATATCCTTGGATAAAGCTTCAGTAATATCCGGCTAATCCCAAAAAGCTTCGAATCTCCATGGGACTCTTTGGTCGATCCCATTTCATCATAGCTTCAATCTTAGTTGGTTCAACCATCATTCCCTCTTGGTTAACCACATGACCCAAGAATTGGACTTCTCGAATCCAAAAATCACATTTGGAGAACTTTGCATACAGCTTCTCCTTCTTCAAAACTTCTAACACTTCTTGTATATGCTTGTCATGCTCCTGCTGGCTCTTTGAGTAAACCAGAATGTCATCTATGAACACTATCACAGATTTATTGAGGAATGGTTTACAAACCCTATTCAGCAAATCCATGAATGTTGTTGGAGCATTGGTTAGTCCAAATGACATAACCAAGAACTCATAGTATACGTATCTCGTTCTGAATGTGGTTTTCTCAATATCTTGCTCTCTCACCTTCAGCTGATGATATCCTAACCTAAGATCAATTTTTGAGAAATAGCTCTAAGCTTGCAGCTGATCGAACAGGTCATCAATCCTTGGCAATGGGTACTTGTTCTTTACCGTTGCCTTGTTCAGTTCTCTATAGTATATGCACATCATCATGCTTCCATCCTTCTTCTTCATGAATAACACCGAAGCTCCCCAGGGTGATGAACTAGGTCTAATGAAACCATTGTCCAACAACTCCTGAAATTACGTCATAAGGTCCTAGATCTCTATCAGTGCTAATCGGTATGGTGCTTTCGCTATTGGTGTTGATCCTGGCAACAAGTCTATTCGAAACTCTACTTGTCTATCATGGGGAAATCCAGGAAGATCTTCGAGAAAGACTTTCGGATAGTCACACACCACTGGTATTATTTTTATCTCCTTCTTTTCTTTTTTTGCATCGATTACGAATGCCAAGTATGATGTGCATCCTTTGGACAAACAATTTCTAGCTTTCATCAGGGAAATGATTCCATAATTTACTCTGTGTTTCTCCCCGTACAACATAAATGACTCTTTTCAGGGTGGCTTCACTCTTACTATCTTCTTCTTGCACAGTATCTCGGCATCATTGGCGCTAAGCCAATCCATTCCTAATACGATGACGAAACCATTCAACTCAATGGGTAACAGCTCCTCGTGGAATTCGTTTCCGTTCAAGTCGATGACGATGTTTTTAATTCACTCGCTAACAGGTATGAATTTGCCACTGGCAACTACTACAACTAGATCATTATCAAGTTTATCTACATGCAATGCTAGTCTTCCACAAAATTTGTGTGATATAAAGGAGTAATTTGCTCCGGAATCTAATAATATATTGGCAAGCACTCCATTTACAAGAAATGTACTTGAAGCGACATCTGCAGCATCCTTTGCGGCTTCCAAGGTCATTTGGAATGCTCTCGCCTTCGGCTTCGGTAGGACATTGGGCCATGCTGCTTCGTTCTTCTTCGGGCAGTCTTTCGAAATGTTCCCTGCTTCGTTATATCCATAGCACACCCTCTTGTTGGATGTGCACTCGTTGGCGTAGTGCCCTGTCTTTCCATATTTGTAGCAAGTCACTTTCTCGCTACATTTCCCGATGTGTTTCTTTTTACACTTTTCGCACCACTTCGCATCGTTTCCTCCTCCTCCAAATTTCCTTGAACCAGACTTGCTCTTCTTGTTGGACCTTGCAGATCCCTCAATCATCTGCTTTTCGCCAACCTCAAACTTGATGGCGACTCTTCCCTTGATCATCTCTTCAACAGACTTGGCAGCCCAGATAGTTGCCTCTAGAGTAGGTGCCTAACGCACTGGCACCGCGTACACCCATGGAAGTCCCTTTGTGTACTTTTTGATTTTTGTCAGCTCGTATGGGACGATGCGCATAGCAAACTCCATTTATTCAGTGAAGGAATTGGTGTATTCATCAATGGACATGCTTCCCTTCTTCAACATGAAGAATTGGTTCTCTAGCTCAAGCGGATTTTAGGTCGAGTAATAATTGCGCTTAAAGTGCACCAAAAACTATGCCCACGTCAGTTGCACTGGCTCATTGAGACTTATGGTCTTCCCCAGAGTGTTCCACCAGCGAACAACGCCACCTCTAAACGGACGCACTGTTTATGTGGTTTCTAGCTTCCCTTGCAACCACATGTTATGAAGTCCAACTCCATCTTCGAGATCTAGTCCATAACTCCAACTGGATCTTCTTTCCCAGTGAAATTAGAAGGCTTGCAAGTTTTAAAGTCCTTGTACTTTCATCTGTTCCTCTCGAATCCTTCATCTTGGTTGATCCTCCTAACCACTGGCGGTTTAGCTTGAGCAACGATCCTACTGTAGCTCCCTTCTTCTGACTGTCCGTCATTCTGTTCTGGTTGTTCAACATGCATCGAATGTTCATCCCTATTATTCAGCAACATTTGCCTCATCTCTTCCCTATGTTCTGCCATCATAGCCCGAATCATGGCTTGTACACCAGCCATCATGATTGGCTCAGGTGCAGCTGCTATCACCGGTACTTGCTCATTCACTCGGGGCTACTGATTCCTATTCCCATTTGTCTAGAATAGTCTGTGGTCGTCATCTATACTCCGCTAGATGACTGGATTATTGTAAACACCAAGGCCTCTCATCATTTTATTTCGTAACACATCAACTATTTCATCTACCCATGTTTTACGCAACATATTTATAGATATAAAATACATATACAGTTTAAATCATAAAAAAATGTTTAAATCGATCATCCAACATAGATCTCAGGTAAACAGATAATATGCACACGTAGCACGTAATTTATATAAAAACTTTATATCTATGTGTAAGATGAAAGTGACTAGCCACTCAATTGATAAAATGGTGATTCCAACTTGGACAGCGCTTCGCTTCTTAACAATATGATTTCCTACGACGAAACCGGGAGGTTTGCTAGAAACCAGGCTCTGCGGGGGCAGAACTTTCCAATCTGAAAAGCTCTTTTTGTTGGAGCTTATGGGTGTTCCGGGGCCTTCTTCTAGCGCTAGGGAAGTCTCCTAAGGCTTGGGGGTGTTTTGAGAGGTTTAGAGAGAGAGTAGATAGATAAAGAATGGGTTTTTGGTATGAAGAATAAGGCTGGCCTCGCACCCCTTTTATAGACCTGGAACCTCGGTCAGGTCGTACCTACGGAGGTACGTTGCGCGTTCCTCCGTATGCAGGGCAAACCTGCGTATGCAGTGCGTTCGTAAAATTGCGTGTCAACCATCGGATGGAGCGACGTGACTGATCCGAGATCTAGTATGCGAGTATGCGGGGCGTTCTTCTTAATGTGGGGTGTTCCTTGGGCAGTCTTGCATTTTCTATTTCCGTCTTCTAAATTTCGTAACTCTCGCATACGAGCTCCATTTTCGACGTTGTTTATATCCACACATAGGTGGAGATGTACTCTACAACTTTCGTTTAGACTCCGTCGGCTAATTTTGATTTTATTTTTAAAGTTATATTTTTGACAGGTTGGGATAGGAAAAGTTCGTTAAAAATTCATAACTTTGTCATCCGACGTCCGTTTTCGTCTGCCTTTTTATTTTTGGGCTCATATCGACGAGATTTTCGATTCTCGTTTAGGTTGTGTCGGCTAAGAAACGCTTGACCTAAAATTCGAACTCCGGGCTGAACACTACTATGCCAAATCTTAGAAAATTTATAATTTCCTCATACGAAGTTAGATTTGGACGTTCTTTTTAAGCATGCTCTCGGTTGAAAAATATACTACGACTTTCGTTTAGCTCGTTAAGGCTAAAAAACACTTTATCGTAAACTTACTTTTTACGTCACACAGTTTCATGCCAGTTTTGTCGCGAAACTTTGACCGGTCATAACTCGGATTTTGGCATTCTTTTTATCTCTGGAATCCTTCTTACGACCACTACAACTTTCTTCATAGATATTGGGTTTATCTATATTTTTATTTTTGATGCTTATTTTCATTCTTAATTTATTATATCTTATAAATAAGTAAAATGCACATAAAATCACATAATCCACATAATATTCAAGTAATCATCTTTATTACTTCAAAATAAGTTACATTTGTTGACCCTAACTATTACACCATGATATTATTGTTTAGCCTCGAAACACGGGTGTTCCAATATAAATCATATGTGATTAGATCCGTATAATTATATGTGGTCAGATACATATAATCATATGTGATTATGTAGAAGAGAACAACCTTTGAATCAAATATTCAAAAACAAATCTTTGGTCACATTAATCATACTTTATTAAATACATATAATCATATTTGATTAAATACATGAGAAAAATTATTGAATGTAAAACATGAAAACAATGTGATTAGACATATATAATCATATGTGATTATATGTATTTAATCATAAGTGATTTATGTAGGTGGTGGTCGTGTAATGGAGATGAGTGGTGGTGCGTGGTGGGTTACGGTGGTGGTGGAGGTGGGGGAGTTTGGTGAGTAGTGGCGATGAGTGGTGACTGATAGTTGGTTTGTGGTGGTTATGGGTGGTATTTGTGGTGGTGATAGATGGCGAGTGGGGTAGGAGTGGTGGTTATGATGATTGGTGTATGGGTTGGTGGTGGTGGTGTTTATTGGTGGGTGGTGGAGTGTGGTGATGTTTGGTGGTAGTGGTGGTGGTGGTAGGCGGTGGGTAGTGATGATGGTAGGTGGTGATGATGTGGTTTGGTGGTGGTTGGTGGTGGATATGGTGCTAGCAGGTTGTGGTGATGGTGGTGACAGGTGGTGGAGGCAGGTGGTGGTAGTGATGGTAATGGTGGAGGGGGTGATGGTGACAGATAGTAGTGAAGGGTGGTGGAGGTAGGTGGTGATTGGTGGTAGCGGTGGTGGTTTTGGTGGGTGATGGATGACGATGGTGGTGGCGAGTGGTGGTGATAGGTAATAGAGGCGGGTGGTGGTGATGTATGGTGGTGATTGGTGGTGGGGGGGGTGGTCACGGGTGGTGGTGGTGGTGTATGGTGGTTTTGGTGGGTGGGTTGGTGGTGGCGGGTGGTGGTGATATATAGTGGAAGTGGGTGGTGGTGATGGTGGTGGTAGAGGTGGTCGGCGGTATTGATGGTAGGTGGTGGTGGTTTTGGTCGGTGGTGGTGTGGATGATGGAAGCGGGAGGTGGTGGTGGGTGGTTGTGATGGGTGGTAGAGGCGGGTGGTGGTGATCGGTGGTGGTTGGTAGTAGTGGGTGTGGTGATCAGAATGTTGGGTGGTGGATGGGTGGTAGTGATGGGTGGTGGAGGTGGGTGTGGCTTGTGGGTGGTGGTGATGGTAGTGGCTGGTGGTTTTTATGGGTGATGGGTGGGAGTGATGGTGGCGGGTGGTGGTGGTCGGTGGTGATGGGTGGTGGTGGTGGTGGGTGGTGGGGGTGGTGTTGGTGGTCGTGATGTGTGGTGGAGGTGGGTGGTGGTTGGTGGCGGTCAAAATGGTGGGTCGTGGTGATGAGTGATAGATGTGGGTGGGTAGTGGTTGTGGTGGGTGTTAGGGGTGGTGGTGATGGTGATGGTGGTAAGTGGTGACTGGGGGTGGGTGTGTTGGTGGTGGTTGATGGTGGTCGTGGTTGGTAATGGTAGTGGCGATCGTGGTGGGTAGTGATTTGTGTGTGTGGGTGGTAAGTGGGGGTGTTGATGATGGGTGGCGGTGCGGGTCGTGGTGTGTGTTGTTGTTTGGGTGGTGAATGGTGTTGGTTAGTGGGTTATTTTTTATTATTTATATATTTTTTTCTTATATTAATATTATTTGATGATTTTAATTTATAAAATTGTATGGTTCAAATTTCTTCACAAATATTCTCACAATAAAAAATGTTGTCGATCTAACGCTCACATACATATATATATATATATATATATATATATATATATATATATATATATATATATATATATATATATATATATATATATAGAGTCAGGATTTAGTTTGACCAATAAAATGATAGGAAACACAAAAACAATTCTCAACGTGTCATTTTGTTAATGACAATAATGTCAAATATTGTCATTAAATGTGTAATGATCACCCATGACGTTAACAGGCTTGTGGATATAATTACATGAGACGAACATCAATGGATCGTCATTTAAGTGAGTTTCTTCTTTTTTTATGTATTTTTTTTTCTTTTCAATTTTTGTGCATTTTTGTAGTTCGTTATGATTTATTTTTTATTTTTTTTTAATTTTTCTTTTGAACTTAATACTTGTTTGGCTTTTTGATGTTTAAGAATTTTAAAAGTTTCAAGTTATAATATATTAAGCATCATAATATTTATGGGTTGTAATATTTTTGGATCATAAAAATTTAGATTATAATATATTCAACCAAATCACTTTTTTTGCCATAACAAATTTTGGATCATTATATATATTTTTTTGAAAAATTAACTTTTAACCATTAAAAAAATATGATTAAAAGATATTTGGATCAAAATATTTTTATATCATATACACGTTGAATCATAACTTTTTTTGTCATAAATATTTTGAGTTTTTTCATTTTGGATCATGTTATTTTTAATGTTATTTTTTTAAAAAAAATTACAATCTTTTAAAATGAAGTGTGATATCTAAACAACCATATTGTGGAAAATTTATTTTTAAAATTTCATAATATATGTCATATAACAAATATTTCTCTAAATTAAAATATAGATAGTTAGAAAACTTTATTTATTTTTGAAAAATCATATGATTATGTCTGTTTTGTAGATATGAATTTTTGAAAAACGTTCGTTTTTTTTTTCATATTTAAAAAAAAATGAAAAATAGGTACGACGTAAAAACAAAATGGGTGAAAAAAAATAAGGTACGTAAAGGTGGTTACATGTTGTCACGTTGTCCGCGTAGATGAAGACGAGAAATGCTGCAATTACCATCGTACCCTTTCGAAATATCATTTTGCTTCTTCTGATTTTATATATTTATATAAAAAAACCCCGAGAACTTTAAGAAATAATTAGTTTTCTCTCATTAAATCTTTACCATTCCATTTCACAAATAAGGGACTAAGATTCGTCATTTGGAGCTCCCCCCTCTCTCTCTCTCATACCAACCAAACTATTTTTTAAATAACTAACTTCTTACCTTTCCACATATATACCTTTCCACCTATACAGGTAACCCAAATTTCCATTCACGTTAGCAACCCAACCCAAACTTATTTTCTATTAATTAAATATAAGTAATAGAATTTGTAAGTATATTTACTATGTCAATTTGTAAAGAAAAAAAATTACAATTTTACTACTACCTTCGTCCCAAATTAATTGTCCACATTTGACTTTTGAAGTATTTATTATTCAAATTTGACCATAAATATTTTCGTTTTTGATAGATAGTACTTGATGAAAAATATATGAATGAATTGTATTTTAAATATCTTTTCATTGTTATAAGTTTCATCAAGTAATATATAACACAAAAAAATATTTAAGGTCAAAGTTGAAGAAAAAAAAAGAATTCAAAAGTCAAAAGTGGACAATTAATTAGGAACGGAAGGAGTATTTTTTTAATATTGTTTAAAATTAATTAATTTAAGATTTGAAAGTGACGACTAGCGTTCTGTGCACAAAACACGTCGGTGGTTTCTAAGAACTTCCTCTCTTCTTTTAATATTATCTAGACTAGACAACCAACAATAGTTTTATTTGCCAATAATGACAAGGGAAAATGACTTATTAAGGGAATTAACTTTTTGATATGTTCACATCTGGGTGACTATCTTTTTTTTGTACACATCTAGGTAACAAACGTGTTGGAAGTATTCACATATGACTATTATGACCTGCTATAGCAGGTTAAATCCTAGATGTGAACGCTTTCAACAAGTTCATTACCTAGATGTGTACAAAAAAGTAGTTACCCACATATAAACAAAACCAAAGGTAAAAGTAAATTACACGAATGGCCCCTGTGGTTTGGGGGAATTTGTGTTTTTGGTCCCTAACTTATTTTTTTAACTTGTACGGTCCCTACTGTTTATTTTTGTTGCACGTTTAGTCCTTGTCTCACCATCCCATCTCTCATCCTCCTCAACTTCTATTTATTTTCCATCTTTAGTGATATCGACGTCTTTATCATCCCTTATTTTTTCGGTCCTTCAACTCCGTCGAATCAACACTACAACCCACTAAAGATGAAGAGACAGTAGGTTATGGTGTTGGTTCGCCAGAGTTAAAGTACCAAAAAAAGAAGGATGGTGAAGACGTCGATGTTACCAAAGATGGGAAAAGTAGAAGTTGAGGAGGATAATAGATGGGATGGTGACCGGTAAGACCCAAATTAAATTTCTCAAATGTGGTTTCAGGTTTACGGTGAGAAGATACAGATATGTGGGGTCTATTAATTTTTTTAAATATATAAAAAAATAAATACATAAATAATAAAGTTAATTAAAAAATAAATTAATAAGGGCACAATAGTCTTTTTAGGTAAGATAGGGACCAAACGCGCAACAAAAATAAATAGTAGGGACCATCAGAATTAAATTTCTCAAATGTGGTTTGAGGTTTATGGTGAAGAAATACAGATATGTGGGGTCTATTAATTTTTTTAAATATATATAAAATAAATACATAATAAGAAAATTAATTAAAAAATAAATTAATAAGGGCACACTAGTCTTTTTAGGTAAGACAGGGACCAAACGCGTAACAAAAATAAACAGTGGGACCATTCGAGTTAAAAAAATAAGTTAGGGACCAAAAACAAAAATTCTCACAAACCATAAGGACTATTTGTGTAATTTATTTTTACTTTTCGTTTTGTTCATGTTTGTGTAACTATTTTTTTTGTACACGTCTAGGTAACGAACTTGTTGAAAATGTTCACATCTAGGATTTATGTCACACCCCAAAACAAAGAACGGCGGAAAACGTTCTGCGGTGGAGGACATCATGTACAGTATCACAACAATACATAATAGTAAAGACAAGCAACAACATCCATTGCGTTAATATAATAATTGTAATACAAGCGTGTTCTGTATAGTTTGTAAGACACCAAAAGTATAGTCAAAATAAAAGATGGGTCTTGTATGTGCTCCATCTTCTCAAAAGCTTCTACTGATGACCTGAGAATACAAATTATTTTGAAAGAGTTTATCAGCATAAAGCTGGTGAGTTCGTAAGTATTTAGTGTCATTGCTTGTATAAAAATGTTAGTAACCATGTAGTGTAGTAATTGATTTCAAATGTTTTAGAAATAGTATACTCCCTAGAAAACCCTATGTTTTCCAGTAAAACGGTAGTCTTCTACCAAGACCCGATTGTTTGTAAAATTGTTCTTTTGTAAATATAAGTGTTTTCCACAGTGAAACTATCTGTATGAAAGTATAGTTTACTTAAACGAGTATGTGACAAAATCGCAAAGTAATGAAACACAGACTCCAGGTGGTACTAAGTGCACAGTACGCCTCGAAAAGTCTAAAGTAGAAATATGTAGACTCTAGGTGGTATTAAATGAACAATACGCCTGGAAAAGTCTAAAGTAGAAATATATAGACTCCAGGTGGTATTAAATGAACAATACGCCTCGAAAAGTCTAAAGTAGAAATATGTTGTCACACCCCAAAACCGGAACGGCGGAAACGTTCGGGGGTGGAGGACGTCATGTACAGTATCACAATAATGCAAAGTAGTAAACAAGCAACAACATCATCCATTGCATTAATAATATAATTTAATACAAGTGTGTTCTGTCAAGTTATATAGACACCAAAAATATGAACCAAAATAAAATATTAGTCTGGAACGAGCTCCATCTTCTCAAAAACCTGGCTCCGGTACCTGTCTACTGGCGACCTGAGAATACAAGTTATTTTGAAAGAGTTTATCAGCTTTAAAGCTGGTGAGATCATAAGTATATTAGTGTCTGTATTTGTATGAAAGCGTTTGTAATTGTTGTAATGTATAAGTTTGTAAAAGTTTGTAATTGTTTTGAACTCTCCTAGAAAACCCTATGTTTCCTACTAAAAGTAGCCTTCTACCAAGGCATTTAGTATCTGTGTGTGTCTCCTGTAAGAGTGTGTATTTTCCCAAATCTGACTATCATTAACCAAAAATATAGTTTTTTAAATATTGTTTATTGTGTGAATAACACAAAGTAAATGTAATAGGAAAATGAAATAGTACTGTAGTGTTGTATTAAGTAACTACTGCTGTACTAACTACCTTAAACTAATTGTTATTTAAAGTACCATGTGATCGGCCTGTATCCTGCTACCGACTCTAGAAAAACGACGATGTAAGACGTCGTAAGAAATGACGTTTGGCACCCGTAGACTTGCAAGTCCCACTGTAGCGAGCAGCAAGGTGTAGGATAGTCAATCCAGTATAGATCTATACACAAACTCATACGCTCTCCATTTAAGGAGATTCTGGATACAAAACGGTCATGGCAGGTAGTGTCATGCCCCGTTACGTGGCCCACATAACTGAAGTAATGTATATGTAATGAATGTGCTAGCTGTATTGTATGTTCTCCCTCTGTCTAGCCTGTATGAATGTTCTCTCTGTATGGTATTGTTTGTTCTCTATCTCTGTATGGTATTGTTTGTTATCTACCTCTGTATGGTATTGACTCATGTATGAACTGACTCTTTGTATGTTTCATTGTTCTAGTAATAGTATTAGTATCTCCCTAAACTATACCTATTATAGCTTACTAGTAATGTTGTTTGCATGTATGAACATGTTTGTATACCCTTGCTACCCAAAGGTATTGAACTAAAAGAAAGAAGGAACCTTTATATCTATATACATATACATAATATATAACTAGGATTCAAACGACCTTCGGACAAATAGCCTGAATACCCTAAGTCCACAACCAAACAAGGAACAGGAAGTAAGGTGAGCTATCAGTCCTAAGTCCTTTCAATCCTACTTATATAACTATATCTATATAGATACACATTTAACAGAATATAATTTTAAAAGAGTTTAATAAAAGTATTTGTCAAGTAAATGAGTTTGTAAAACAGTTTGAAGTAAAACAGTTTGGTAACACAGTTTGAAAAGTAAGAAATCCACTTGTTTAGTAGTTATTAATCACATGTGATTGATATAATAACTATAATAGTTCAACTTGTATTCCCCCCCCACATAAAAGCATTTAAAAACATTTAAAAGGTTAATTAAGGGGTATGAACTCACCTGTAGTGAGTGGTTTGGATGAACGGATTGTATAGGATGCTAAGTGTCAAGTGAAGACTTGAACACACACAATGATCCTAGTTAAGATATAATGACACATATATGTATCCAATTAGTTATGAAACAACTAATTAACCAAGTTAAGACATCCTAAGACATGTAAAACACTTGATTTAAGTGCTATAAGTCCTAAGGATTGCATCTAAGGGTGGTAGGACTTGGCTATTGAGTTTAGGGTTCAAGGGGACCCTTTATTGGAGTTTACGGTTTTGTGACCAACTCCTTTGGAGTTTACGGTCGTAAACCCATGAGTTTACAGCCGTAAACTCATGGCACTTCTACCATTTTGTGTTTTGAAGCTTTTCAAGTCATAAGGAAGCATCCTACTTCAAGTATAAGCCTTAGGAAGTGTTTGTGGCATCAATTCACTCCTAAATGGAGTTTACGGCCCATGGACCATTTCTCCATGTGTTTACGGCCGTAAACCCATATGGTTTATGGTCTTTTTGATCTTTTAAGTCCTAATCACAACAAGGATGAGATCTAAACTAGTTTACAAGGCTTGGTAGGGGACTAGGGCACACTTTGGCCCCTTTATTAGGGTTTACGGTCCAAGAACATCTTGGACCGTAAACACCTATGATCTAGTGTTTCCTTGTGATATCTAGATGTTTTAGAAGCGTATAAAGTCTTATAACAAGCCTAGGTAAGAGTACTTACTATGTAGAAGCTTGAAAAGGTGATAGAATTCCAAGAACACTAGTGTGTGTTCTTGGTGTTCTTGGTGAAACTAAGAACACTTGAAGATCTACACAAATGGAATGATTTCATGGATGAAATCATGTAAGATCACTAGATTAAGGTAATCCTAGGGGTTTTCTGTTCTATCTGAATCCATTAACTCGATCGGTGGGAAGGGCATTTGATTTGGATTCTAAGCTTATCCGCATGGTAGTACTATCACTCGTAGTATTGGGCAGTCTCCGTCCTAAAGTTCATATTGGAAGTCATATTTGGTTCATCAATCACAGTTTCGTGTATACGAGTCGTATATAATTAAGACTGAAAAGGCAGTCGAATAAATGATTCTTCCTTAAGCTCACATCCAAACAAGGAAAAGAAGTTAAAGCGGAATCATCAATTCTAAGCCTTTAGAACCTTGATTATATACCACCCTTGCGTATACCTTCTCCAGTGATAGATCAATCGTATGGGTCTTCGGGTTGAACTTGACGTACTGTACGAGTGGTACTCCGGGGAGTTTTGCTGAAGTGTCTTTGGGAAGGATACGAGACATAAGGTACTCTCTTCATGAGTACCTCGGAGTTCTGGAATGATGGCTTCGCTAGAAAGGCGATTTCGAAGAAAAGAATTTACGCATGAAACTGGCATTGTGAAGGTCGAATTTGTTCAAGTTATATGAAAATGTCGGACTACTCGGAATAAAAGGCGTTAGACTGGATAATAATAGTGTTACAAAACATAACGGTGCAACTCTCACAGGGTTCAAGTATTTCAGTTTTATCTAAAAGACTACTGCTGCGAACAGGGTATACTACAAAAAGCAAGTACACGCAGCACGAGAGTCCCTTGACTGACAGGATCTCGCAAAAGACTAGCCTCGAGTTGCACTAGTTTTTAACAATTTATAAGCTTACTATTACGAAACGCCCTAGTATTTCAACGTGGGTCCGGCGTAGTCTCTCCTGCAGCTGTGATCCTTTGTATCTTCCCGTCTACACCAGAGATCTTCGTTATTGGACAATCCTTCTCGAGATGTCCTATCTCATCGCATAGATGACATATCTGGCCAGTACTAGCATCGGTGGTGGAAGTGAAGTGTCGGGTCGGAGTTATGTGGACACGGTTGCTTTCGTTGCTCCTCCTTTTCGAACAATTCCTCTTAAGGTGTCCGATTTCACCGCGACTATAGCAAGCCTGAATGACTCCGATGTCAGGGACTTGAGTGATAGGTCGTGCAGGTGCTCTACAGCTACGAACATGGTGCCCTATTTGGTAGCAATTGCAGCATTGCATTTCATGGCAAGCCCCATTATGATGAGAGCTACACTTATCACACTTCAGTAGTTTTCCCTCGTATGGTCTGATCGGTGCTGGGATGGCAGGGGTAGCCACTTGTTGCTGTTGCATGGCAAATCTTCGGGATCGCTTGGGCTCCTTTTGGGCTTGACGCTTTCGTTTCCTTTTCTCTGTTTTACGGCTTTGCAAGTCTGTGGCTGTTATCATTTGTTGGTTTCCCGGATTGATACCACGATCGGAATCGTCAACCCCTTTGTCAACCTTGCTTGCGTTGTTAGCGCTGAGGTTTGCAAGGACAGCTGCCACGGCAGCTGATACTACGGCTTGGAAAGTAGTGGCGTCGATATGAAGGATAGTGGTTTCGTTGCTCGGCTGGTTATTCCTGGGTGAGGACATGATTCTGTTATGGAAAAGAAAATGAGTTCGTGAGTGCTTATGGTTGAACTTAGGAGTATTTCGACTATTCATACAAAGAGTAGGAGTAAGTTCTCGGGGGTTTGACCTACATCCCTATGATGCAGTCCTAGTAAAGAGTAGAAGTAAGTTCATAGAATGGTTATAAGACGATTGCTATCCAACCTTTGACAAGGATTGGAAGTGATCTCTGAGCTAAATCACCACAGCTAAATAACTTGATTAGAGTACGTTTTAGATAGAATTCTAATGATAGCAAAACGGAAGTATTTAAACAATGATTGGCCTAAAAATTTGCCTACTTTCAATATCATTGATATTTAAGATGTAATACGCTTGGGAAAAATGACCTTGTAGTAGGTCTTACTGATGGGTTTTGAGCATTCTAACACTTCCTAAGTGTACATGCAACCCTAATAACCTTGGATCTATGTTTGTCTAATTATCATGCAAAGTTGAATTCCAAGGTTATATTCCTATCTAGCATACATGGGGAACAAATTTTAACTTGCATGAAAGATAGAATAACTTACCTTGTTGTTGCTTATGATCCTTGAAACCTTGTGAGCCTAGCACCCCAAGTGTGATGCCTCAAATGCTTCACACAACACCAAATGCTTTTGGAGTGAACTTTTGAGAGAATATTACACTTGCAAAATCGGCTCTAGCCCTCTTGATTCTTGTGTGTCCTATTTTGGTGGAGAATGGGTTTCTTATATAATGTTGACACATCTAGGGTTACACCATGTAAACCCTAATGTGTCATGACTCTTCATTTCCATGACCCATGGGTTTGTAACTCCCATGGAGCATCCTATGGGTGGAACCCAACTTGATAATCCATGGAGCCTCTTAGCCCACTATATAAGATATGGAAGATTTACATAATCTACCCATATATTTAACTAGTTATCTTTTGATCACATAATTAATTCTAAATTAATTCTTGATCAAACTAATTAAATAATATTATTAATATATTAGAACTTATAATATATTAATAAACCATAAGTGTTATTTCTCTCATTTTAGTTTATCCAATTGCATGGTGCCATGCAACCCAAATGGACCATACCGGGTCGGGTCAAGTACATACCAGAAATAGTTATGGACTTAGACACCTTATCCAACAGTCTCCCACTTGGATAAGTCTAATAACTATAACTGCAAGTACGACTTCAGGAACCGATCAGCAATCGTAGCTCTTTTCAAGGTTTCTCGGAACTGAGAAGATGATGATACGCCATTTCAGAAAAGTGATCATATAATCCTCTATTCTAGATATCAGCCGGAAAAATACATGGAACAATGTCTTACTTTGTGTCCAGCGGTTTGTTTCCCGATTTCCGATTTGTTTGACATTGAACTTAATTGAACACGTCAACTTAGTTCTGACCGGGCCCGGTACATAGGTCAAAACAAAATCATCGAGGGGCCCAGATATCAGCTTCTAATCCAAGAAGGAACAGATAAACTTCGACTCATATGTTTGTTCTACTACTCATTGAATTATACACAAGAGCACGTTTTATAACATCGAGTTACCAATGCGTTTTCGTACAATCAATGCATAACCAACTCATAAGTAACAAATCATATATCTAGGTTTGAAGACTTATATGATATTACCGTCTCACGATCACTCAAGATAAATTCCATGAAGTGATTCCAGTGAGCGTGGGTTGAGTCCAATGCTCAGAACTTATGAGCACTCATGAGTGTTGTAGCCATGTCCAACAACTTAGACCTCTGCAACCAATCATGACAGTCTTGATTCATACCTACTTCCGACATATGACCGACTGTGGAGGTTCAAATAATATGATATACCAAACATAATTATTCTGGAAGTCAAAACACGCAAAAGAAATATAGTAAACAATCGACAAGAGATAGCAACACTTTACTCATAAATAAAACACCTTTTATTCATCATCTAATGTCAATTACACTTTACAAATTTCAAGGTTATCTAACTACTAAATCTAATATCATCCTTCAGCCCTATGCTCCGAGCATGCTGGAGATGCTTAACCCGAGTCAGTCCCTTCGTGAGGGGATCTACTGGATTCTCATCCGATGATACCCTCTTTGCCACGAGGAGTCCTTCTTCTATTCGATGTCTGATGAAATGGTATTTTCTGTCGATGTGTCTGGATCTCCCGTGATCCCTTGGTTCCTTGGCTAAGGCAACTGCACTTTCACTATCACAGAAAATTTCCATTGGCTCTTTAATAGCTGGTACAACTCCAAGGTCTCCAATGAAGTTCTTCAGCCATATCGCCTCCTTTGCTGCCTCGCTAGCTGCTATATACTCTGATTCGCATGTTGAATCAGCCACTGTCTCTTGCTTGGAACTCTTCCAAGAAATTGCTCCTCCGTTTAACGTAAAGACCCAGCCAGACTGAGAGCGGAAATTATCCCTATCAGTCTGAAAGCTAGCATCACTATACCCTACAACTCTCAAATCTTCACTCCCACCGAGGGTAAGGACCCAGTCCTTAGTCCTCCGTAGGTACTTGAGGATATTCTTTACCGCAGTCCAGTGTGCCTTGCCAGGGTTCCCCTGATACCTACTAACCATGCTCAAAGCAAAGGCTACATCAGGTCGAGTACACGTCATAGCATACATGATCGATCCTACAGCCGAAGCATAAGGTATTCGACTCATTTCTGCTATCTCAGCCTCAGTACTAGGGCTTTGTGTCTTACTCAATCTGGCGTTACTCTGGATGGGTAACTCTCCTTTCTTGGAGTCCTGTATGCCGAATCTCTTCAACACCTTATCCAAGTAAGTACTCTGACTAATTCCAATTAGTCTTTTACTACGGTCTCTCAAGATCCTTATCCCTAGAATATAGGCAGCTTCTCCTAGGTCCTTCATAGAGAAACACTTCCCAAGCCAGGTCTTAACTTCCTGCAGAGTTGGGATGTCATTTCCTATGAGTAGTATGTCATCCACATACCATACCAAAAAGCTAACTATACTCCCACTAGCCTTGACATATACACAAGATTCATCTTCACTCCTAGAAAAGCCAAATTCCTTGACTTTCTCATCAAAGCAAAGATTCCATTTGCGAGATGCTTGCTTTAACCCATAAATGGATTTCTCAAGCTTACACACTCTATTAGGGTACTCTGTGTTGACAAAACCCTCTGGCTGACTCATGTAAACATCCGCAGCCAACTTTCCATTAAGGAAAGCGGTTTTGACATCCATTTGCCATATTTCATAGTCATGAAATGCGGCTATGGCTAACAGAACCCTAATAGACTTAATCTTGGCCACTGGAGAAAAGGTCTCATCATAATCAACTCCCGGAGTTTGTGAGAAACCCTTTGCAACCAGTCGTGCCTTATAAGTGTGTACATTACCATCCATGTCGGTCTTCTTCTTGAAGATCCATTTGCACCCTACAGTCTTACGACCTGGTACATTCTCAACCAAGTTCCAAACTTGATTGTCATACATGGACTGTATCTCGCTGTCCATTGCCTCTTTCCACTTGGCTGACTCAGGGCCTGCCATGGCTTCCGCGTAACTATTAGGTTCATCCAGACCTATCAGTGTCTCATCACTGATAAGTGTATCACCTTCCGCAGTAATATGGAATCCACAGTAATGCACAGGTGCATTCCTAACCCTTGTGGAACGCCTTAGAGGTACAGACTTGTCAATTGGCTCAACATGAGTTTCCTCCTCAAGTTGAGTGCTAGGGTTTGAAGTTCCTTCACCACTTGACTCTTGAATTTCTTCAAGGTCAACTTGCCTCCCACTGTCTCCTTGGCTTATGAACTCTCTCTCTCGAAAGACAGCCCTCGTAGCTACAAAGACCACATTTTCACTAGGTCTGTAGAAGAGGTAACCAAAGGATTGTTGTGGGTAGCCGATGAAAATACACCTCTCGCTTCGAGGTTCGAGCTTATCATGAGTCTCACGTCTCACGAAAGCCTCGCAACCCCAAATCTTGATGTGGTCTAGTTTGGGTACTTTACCAGTCCACATCTCATGAGGAGTTTTGGCAACTTTCTTTGTATGGACTAGATTAAGGATATGGGCGGCAGTCTCTAAGGCATTCCCCCAAAATGAGATTGGTAGCGAAGCTCGACTCATCATGGAACGAATCATATCCAACAAGGTTCGATTACGCCTCTCAGCTACACCGTTCAACTGCGGTGTCCTCGGAGGTGTCAATTGTGAGACAATCCCACATTCCCTAAGATAGTCGAGGAACTCTGAACTAAGATACTCACCACCTCGATCGGATCGAAGCATCTTAATGTTCCTGCCCAATTGATTCTCGACTTCCTGTTTAAATTCTTTAAACCTTTCAAAAGTCTCTGACTTATGCTTGATTAAGTAGACATATCCATATCTACTGTAATCATCAGTAAAAGTCAAATAATAACGATTAGCATCCCTTGTGGCATGTTTGAAGGGTCCACACACATCCGTGTGTATAAGATCCAACAAACCTTCACCCCTCTCACAAGAACCTGTGAAGGGTGACTTTGTCATTTTTCCAAGTAAGCATGATTCGCAACTATCATCTGACTTTAGGTCAAATGACTCCAAGACTCCATCCTTTTGGAGTTGGCTATGCGTTTCTTGCTTATATGTCCAAGACGACAATGCCATAATGATGCTTTATCCAAGTTATTATTATTAACAGAATCAATACACAATACATTATTTATCAACCACAGATACAGTTTCATACACGCCATCACAAGGTAATGCTTTAAAATAAAGAACATTATTAAAGAAAGCATTAATCGAACCAACTTCCTTATCAAATGAAAAGGTGAAACCTTGTTTATACAATGCATGAAAGGAAATAATGTTTCTTGCCATTTCTGGCGAATAACAACACTTATTCAAATCTAAACTAAACCCACTACTTAGCGATAAAGTATAAACTCCAATCTTGGTGACAGGTAAAGCTTTCCTATTCCCCATGATTAAGTTTATTCTTCCATGCTCCACATTCTCACTTCTTCTTAGTCCCTGCAAATCAGAACAGATATGAATACCACAACCGGTATCAAGGACCCAAGAGTTAGAATGGGGTGAGTTATTAGATAAGATAGTGTAAATACCTGCATGGTTGGGTTTAACTTTCCCATCCTTCACATCTTGCTGGTACTTTGGGCAGTTCCGCTTCCAATGTGATTTTTCATGGCAATAGAAGCATTCAGCCTCTTTTGGGTCAGAAGAAGGAGTGACGAAACCTTTCTTGGTTCCACTTGAAGAAGAGCCATCAAGGGTCCTAGCCTTGGTACCCTTCGAAGAGCCCTTCCTCTTCTTCCCTCGACTTTTCCCGATTGCCAAAACCGGGGCGGAGTTTGGAGTAGGAGTGTTAACAACTGACTTACCCTTAAGACCTGTTTCTGCGGTCTTGAGGAGTCCCTGAAGTTTGCTGAGTGTGACCTCTTCCTTATTAAAGTGATATGTCATGCGGAATTGATCATAGCACGATGGTAAGGAGTGCAAAATGATATCTATTGCAAGCTCCTCAGGGAAGTTCACATTAAGCTTCAGCAACCGATCCACATACATTTGCATTTTCTGCATGTGGCTCGTGACGGATTCCCCGTCCTTCATCATGGTTGTTATGATAGAGCATATGATTTCATACCTCTCTTGTCATGCACTTTGATGGTATCTTTCCATCAGATCTTGGTGCATTTCAAAAGGGTAGAAGTCCTCATAGGACTTTTGGAGTTCCGCTGTCATGGTGGCCAACATGATGCATGCCACTTTTGTAGCATCCCTTTCATGTGCCCGGAAGTCAGCGATCTCCTGGGGAGTTGCAGTGGTCTCATCAATCTCCTTAAGCTCCTTGTCAAGGACATATTCTTTGTCCTCGTAGCGGGTAATCATCCTGATGTTTCTGATCCATTCATTGAAGTTGGATCCATCAAAAATGACTTTCCCACACAAGTTCATAAGGGTAAAGGAGCCATTAGGATTAGAGCCAGAAGCAACATTGTTTGAAGACATCTGAAAGAAGAGAACAAGATGAGTTTAGATATTAAGAGAGTCCTTAATAAAACACCCAAATGTAATATTAATGCTAGGATCCAATCACAATATATTATAACTTAGAAGAGGTATGTCGTAATCCAAGCTATAACATATTTGAAAGGTAGGTGAATGACGATTCACCAATTTCCACCATGAAAAACGAAATATAGATATTAGGTTTTTAATTGGTTCTTAGAAATTCCTAGATTCTTTTGAGATTCAATGAATTTTTTTTAAAGGCATGTTTCAATCTCGAGTGTGCCCTCCAAGTTTTGTGACTGGGATACCGAGGATCACAAAACGAGGTGTGAAGTAACCATGCAAATCACTTGGTACCCTTAAAGTTTATCACTCAATCGATGTGTCAGTAAACCACACACGCTCCACCGATACTATGATAAACCTTAAGTCACCCTTTACCTACCTTGTTAAGTCCAAGTTAGTGTGCCGGTTAACCACACACGCTCCACCAACGACTTAAACAAAGTCTTAAGTGTAATTTCATGGATTAGCACCTTATTCACAATTTCATAAAGTAACTAAGATTGAGAATTTAATAAAACCATTTAGTTACTTTATAATATTCATCATACTTTTAATGAGAATTTATAAGTCCTTGTCTTACCCGTTCGGCTAACGACCCTCCACCGATCAAGGAAGCGGTGGGTGAGAGTGGACACCCATTAAGTTGCCATTTTATAGGCAACAACCTTATACCCCCCTTATAGACCGGCTTCGTGAATGAGGCGTACTAGCGGTAAGACTACTTGATCTTACACACACATATATATATATATATATATATATATATATATATATATATATATATATATATATATATATATATATTAGTTACTTATAATATTATAAAGTATAAGGGTTGAATTTTAACTTTTAAAATTCTAAGGGTTGGAACTAAAGTTTTAATCAAGACTTTACTTGTTCCAAAACTTGAGGGCAAGTTTTGTAAACTTGAAAAACATTTCATTTCTTATAACTTATGAATTAATTGAGTAATAAAAATGAAGACTCTTCATTTTTATAACTCTTGTGTTCTTTTAATGGCTTTAATAAAAGTGAGACTTTTGGTTTTCCATAACTTGAGAACAAGTTATGGACTCCATTAAAACACATTATGATCATGAATTAAACTACCACGAAGGTTACAAACAATTCCTATGATCATCTAATCTTCATAAGTTCAAGAACATGAATATGAACACTTTCAAGAATCAAAAATTACACTTAAAAAAACTTGTAATTTTGATAATTGCCATTGTAAATGGATTAGCATAAACATTACACCATCTAAAACAAGTTTTAAAACATCAAAACAGTTTAGGGTAATGTTTCTAGTCCATTTCCAGCAACAAATGTGCAAACTTTCATACGAGCAGAAAACAGAAAAACGATTTTTTTCCAAGCAGTTTGCACAAAAAAAAACAACAAACAAACCTAGGCTCTGATACCACTGATGGGTTTTTGAGCATTCTAACACTTTCTAAGTGTACATGCAACCCTAATAACCTTGGATCTATGTTTGTCTAATTATCATGCAAAGTTTAATTCCAAGGTTATATTCCTATCTAGCATACATGGGGAACAAATTTTAACTTGCATGAAAGATAGAATAACTTACCTTGTTGTTGCTTATGATCCTTGAAACCTTGTGAGCCTAGCACCCCAAGTGTGATGCCTCAAATGCTTCACACAACACCAAATGCTTTTGGAGTAAACTTTTGAGAGAATATTACACTTGCAAAATCGGCTCTAGCCCTCTTGATTCTTGTGTGTCCTATTTTGGTGGAGAATGGGTTTCTTATATAGTGTTGACACATATAGGGTTACACCATGTAAACCCTAATGTGTCATGACTCTTCATTTCCATGACCCATGGGTTTGTAACTCCCATGGAGCATCCATGGAGCATCCTATGGGTGGAACCCAACTTGATAATCCATAGAGCCTCTTAGCCCACTATATAAGATATGGAAGATTTACATAATCTACCCATATATTTAATTAGTTATCTTTTGATCACTTAATTAATTCTAAATTAATTCTTGATCAAACTAATTAAATAATATTATTAATATATTAGAACTTATAATATATTAATAAACCATAAGTGTTATTTCTCTCATTTTAGTTTATCTAATTGCATGGTGCCATGCAACCCAAATGGACCATGCCGGGTCGGGTCAAGTACATACCATAAATAGTTATGGACTTAGACACCTTATCCAACACTTACATCATATCCGAAGTAACAAAAGTTTTGACGGCATACTGGTCTAACTAAAAGGTACTTACAGTAAAAAGTTAGTTACTTAGAAAGGTAGTACTTAGAGCATAGCTAGGAAGACTATTCTTTCAACCAGGGAAAGAAAGGTAGAATATCTCCTACTTGGGACGGTTATCCCTTAGGTAGACCCTTAGTTCAGCCAGCTGACGCTCCACATCAATTAGGTGCCCTTCGTACACCCTTTGGCGTACTCGGAGCTCTATGACTTCAGCTCGAGTTTCAGCTAGCTCCTACTGCAGGGTCTCATGGTCTACTCTAGATCTGTCACGAGCATCTTCCAGACGAATGGTGCAGATTGTATGCATTCTCGCATTGGTGACAACTTCCGTGATTTGATGCAGAGCTGTCCTGCCTTGAATCTCATTTCGGGCCACTCTGCGGACCAGGATTGGCAAGACTCTTTCTGCTGAGCCCCCTTCGCTCAGGTCATAAAAGCTTCGGTCTCCATTGAATGGCATGGGCTGATCCTGCCCTTGGCTCCATGTTTCCAAGCTTTCCACCCACGGAGGCGTCGGGCCTTGAAAAGCCGGACGAGGGTTAGGATTTGGGACAAGAGCCGTCGGGGGTAGGTTCTCAACTTCAGGCTCAGAGTCAAAACCATTTGCAAAGCCTTCAGCCTGTTGATCATCCAAAGGGATTTGGTGACATTTTCTGGCTCTGCTTCAAACCCTCCTTCATTACCTTGGTTAGGGAAGTACAAGTCGTCGTGCGGATGGAATCCAGCCATGTTATCTACGCGAGAAAAAGGATATAAGAATCTAGCACATAAGTAGTTTATAGTAACACAAAATACCCCTATAGTATTTTAAGTTTATGTTCTATTGTTTTCATTGTGGTATTGTTGGTAAGATTTTTGGACTTGTTGCAACCTCACAACCACACTTAGGCACATGCTAGTCACTCCTCGGATAATATAGTTGATCATGCTATATCTTCCCAGTTTTGACTATATGTCTCTAAGTCTACTTGTGCTGCCCAACAATCGTAATTCTTTTGTTTTGTCCTAGTGACACTGATTTTAGTATGAATGCAGGCATGTATACTTAATTAAATATTTTATTATTTAAAAGTATAAACTCTTTATCAGAGTATTTTAATCCATATTGTATTTATAGTCTGTATATCTTTTATGGGTTGATATACTCAATTCACTATAAACAATGCTCTGATACCAATCTGTCACACCCCAAAACCGGAACGGCGGAAATGTTCGGGGGTGGAGGACGTCATGTACCGTATCACAACAATCCAAAGTAGTAAACAAGCAACAACATCATCCATTGCATTAATAATATAATTTAATACAAGTGTGTTCTGTCAAGTTATATAGACACCAAAAATATGAATGAAAATAAAAGATGAGTCTGGAACGAGCTCCATCTTCTCAAAAACCTGGCTCCAGTACCTGTCTACTGGCGACCTGAGAATACAAGTTATTTTGAAAGAGTTTATCAGCTTTAAAGCTGGTGAGATCATAAGTATATTAGTGTCTGTATTTGTATGAAAGCGTTTGTAATTGTTGTAATGTATAAGTTTGTAAAAGTTTGTAATTGTTTTGAACTCTCCTAGAAAACCCTATGTTTCTTACTAAAAATAGCCTTCTACCAAGGCATTTAGTATCTGTGTGTGTCTCCTGTAAGAGTGTGTATTTTCCCAAATCTGACTATCATTAACCAAAAATATAGTTTTTTACATTATTGTTTATTGTGTGAATAACACAAAGTAAATGTAATGGGAAAATGAAATAGTACTGTAGTGTTGTATTAAGTAACTACTGCTGTACTAACTACCTTAAACCAATTGTTATTTAAAGTACCATGTGATCGGCCTGTATCCTGCTACCGACTCTAGAAAAACAATTATGTAAGACGTCGTAAGAAATGACGTTTGGCACCCGTACACTTGCAAGTCCCACTGTAGCGAGCAGCAAGGTGTAGGATAGTCAATCCAGTATAGATCTATACACAAACTCATACGCACTCCATTTAAGGAGATTCTGGATACAAAACGGTCATGGCAGGTAGTGCCATGCCCCGTTACGTGGCCCACATAACTGAAGTAATGTACATGTAATGAATGTGCTAGTTGTATTGTATGTTCTCCCTCTGTCTAGCCTGTATGAATGTTCTCTCTGTATGGTATTGTTTGTTCTCTATCTCTGTATGGTATTGTTTGTTCTTTATCTCTGTATGGTATTGTTTGTTATCTATCTGTAACAACGTAAATTTTCAAAACAATTTTTCATTTTTAAATCATACTTTCATTCACATGATAATCACAAAACATAATGTGTCACTGTGTCATAACAAAAAACATGTCCCAGAATCTCAATCACATAAACTCCATAAGTGTGTACGGATCATGTCGGCGCCTTCCCACGGTCCTCGCTAGTACCTGAAACACATATCATAACAACTGTAAGCATAAATGCTTAGTGAGTTCCCCAAAATACCACATGCCACACATACGCCTTTCCAGGCCACAACTCTATAGGATCTTCCGATCCATGTGACTCAGGGGACTCCCGTCCCAAATCCCGGTAGACCTTCCGGTCCTACAAGTATCGACCTTCCGGTCCATATCATACATAATCATACATAGCACATACATATGACATAACCGCATATAGCACATACATCATAGCATACAAGACCTTCCGGTCACACATAAGTACCCTTCCAGGTACAGTATAGTGAGAAGACTCACCTCGTATGATGTCTAGTAACTCACGTGCTCGATATCCCTGAATCTCGAAACAACGACCTAGCCCCGCCTAATCGCATAAAGTAATTATTTCAAATCATTAACGGCTCTCAAGGCTAGACTAATCCATTCCTATGTCCTCTCAGAAGGTTAAAAGACCATTTTACCCCTCAATGGTCCCAAAAGTCCAATTGTTGACCAAACCCTAAAAGTCAACAAAAGTCAACTCTCCGGGTTACGCTGCGCGTACCAAGCCTGTACGCTGGGCGTACCCGGTGACCTCACAGAAACGGGAACGCGACCCCCTACGCCTCTCGTACTGGGATTACCCCCAGCGTTACTCCCAGTTTCAGACTCCTTAGCTCTTGAGGTCTTAAACAGTTAAGACCCACGTCCAACTTTTAGATCTGACCATTTCTAAGCCTCTTAATCCATAAAGTTGGTGACTTTAAGCCTTTGCATGGCTGGACAAGTCACTAACACCCATAACATTCCATTCCCCAGCTCTAGAAAGCTCATAATTCAAGCATGACCTCATATCAACGACCAAGATGGAAACTTTATGGATCTATAACACAAATATCACTGAAATGGGACAGATCTAGGTCCATGGAGTCCTTTATGCTCATAAAGTCTCCACCTTTGGGACTTTAACCCTAGAAATGGTCCATAAAGCACAAATCAAAAATAACAAGGAAAGCTTTGAGCTTTATACCTCCAAGTGAAGCTCCTCACTCTGTAGAACTCAGATCCAAGCTTGTATTCCAACTTCTAGCCTCCACAAGAACCTCCTCTTCTTCTTTACTAACACACAAAGGAACTTTCTTGCTCAAGAACACACACACTAGCTTTAGAACGATAAAGTTGCTCTTCTAGGGTTTCTCTCTGAGGGATGGTGGCTGGGGACAAGACCATCTCATTCCTTTTATAGCCCTCAAGCCACAATTAGGGTTTTGTACCTGGGCCAACTACGCCCAGCGTAACCCTGGGTACGCCCAACGTACCTAGGCGAGTCCGCGTCCAAAATAAGCGCATGAGTACGCGCAGCGTACTCTTGAGTACGCCCAGCGTACTCATTTGCTACAATTTCAACTCAAGGGCTAATCTTGACAACTTGAAAAAAGAGAAGGGTTAAATAGTTGTACCTGAATTTCGGGATGTTACAATTCTCCCCCACTAGAACCAGACTTCGCCCTCGAAGTCTCATGCTGAAAACAACTCCGGATGCTGCTCCCGCATCTCTGACTCTGTCTCCCAGGTCAGCTCAGACCCCCTCCGATGTTGCCACTGAACCTGAACCAGGGGCACCTCCTTGTTCCTCAGAACCTTGATCTTTCGATCCACAATCGCGATTGGCCTCTCAACATAATTCAGGCTCGCATCCACCTGAATATCCTCCAGCGGCACCACTACCAACTCGTCGGCTATACACTTCCTCAACTGAGACACATCGAAGGTATCATGAATCTGGCTCAACTCCGCAGGTAGCTCCAACCGATATGCTACCTTGCCCACCCTCGCGGTCACCATGAACGGACCAATGTACCGGGGCCCCAGCTTGCCCCTCTTCCTGAATCGGATCACTCCTTTCCAAGGGGACACTTTCAGGAGTACGAAGTCCCCCACCTGGAACTCCAGCTCGGATCGTCGCCGATCTGAATAACTCTTCTGACGACTCTGAGCCGTCAGTAACCTCTGTCTAACCTGTTGTATCTGCTCTGTCGTCTGCAGCACTATCTCAGTGCTACCCATCACACGTTGTCCTACCTCTCCCCAGAAAATGGGAGTCCGACACCTCCTCCCATACAACAACTCGAAGGGAGGCATACCAATACTAGAATGGTGGCTGTTGTTGTAGGAAAACTCAGCCAACGGCAAGTACGTGTCCCAACTTCCTCCGAAGTCCAACACACATGCTCGAAGCATGTCCTCGAGCGTCTGAATTGTCCGCTCACTCTGTCCGTACGTCTGGGGGTGGTAGGCGGTACTGAAATGCAACCTCATACCCAACTCCTCGTGGAACTTCTTCCAGAACTTGCAAGTGAAACGTATATCTCAATCTGACACAATCGAGATCGGTACCCCATGACGCGATAACAACTCCCTCACATACAACTCTGCCAACCTCTCAGCAGAAGAGCTCTCACTGATAGCAAGAAAATGCGCGCTCTCGGTCAGCCGGTCGATGATCACCCAAATTGCATCGACACCCCTCGCGGTCCTCGGCAATTTGGTGATGAAATCCATGGAAATTTGTTCCCACTTCCACTGGGGAACCTCAAGCGGCTGCAACTTGCCATGCGGACGCTGGTGCTCAGCCTTAACCTTGCGACAGGTCAAGCACCTCTCGACAAACCACGCGACATCCCTCTTTATACAGGGCCACCAATAATCTTTCTTCAGGTCCAAATACATCTTCGTGGCCCCAGGATGGATCGAGAACCTCGATCTATACGCCTCCTCCATCAAAGTGGTACGTGTCCTGCCTGCATACGACACCCAAATCCGACCTTGAAAGGTCATCAGCCCTCGACTATCGGTAACGAACTCAGGCACCTGCCCGATCACCCGCTCCCTCTTGCGGTTCTCCGGTCTCACAGCCTCTGCTTGGGCCTCCCGAATGGTGTCCAACACCGGAGTCATCACTGTCAATCTCATACAAGTGCCTCGAATCGGGGCACCCTCCGCCCTACGACTCAACGCATCAGCTACAACATTAGCTTTGCCCAGGTGGTACAGGATTTCACAATTGTAATCCTTTACCACGTCCAACCATCTCCTCTGACGCATATTCAGATTGGGCTGATCCATCAAATACTTGAAGTTCTTGTGGTCCGTGTATATGGTACACCGAACCCCATACAAATAGTGACGCCAGATCTTGAGGGCGAACACCACTGCTCCCAACTCCAAATCGTGGGTGGGATATCTCGTCTCATGAGGCTTCAGCTGCCTCGATGCATACGCTATCACATGCCCCCTCTGCATAAGTACTGCACCCAACCCCGATATCGACGCGTCACAATACACCACAAAATCCTCCATCCCTTCCGGGAGGGCTAACATAGGGGCTTCGCATAACTTCTGGCGAAGTGTCTCAAACGAGGTCTGCTGCTCCGGACCCCATGAAAAAGCAACACCCTTCCGGTCAACCTGGTGAGAGGCACGGCGATCTTGGAGAAATCTCTGATAAATCTCCGATAGTAGCCGGCCAATCCCAGAAAACTCCTGATCTCGGTGGGTGATCTTGGCACCTCCCACCTCATAACCGCCTCGATCTAGGCCGGATCGACCAAAATCCTATCCTGGTTGACGAGGTGCCCCAAGAACTGGACCTCCCGTAACCAGAACTCGCACTTGGAGAATTTGGCATAAAGCCTCTCCGTCCTCAATACCCCGAGTATCTCTCTCAGATGCTCCTCGTGCTGCTCTCTAGATCTTGAATACACCAGTATATCGTCGATGAACACGATCACCGAACGATCTAACATCGGTCTACACACCCAGTTCATGAGATCCATGAACGCTGCTGGTGCATTGGTGAGCCCGAAAGGCATCACCACGAACTCGTAATGCCCATAACGAGTCCTGAACGCCGTCTTCTGGACATCCTCATCACGCACTCTCATCTGATGATATCCAGACGCTCCCTGCAACTGATCAAACAATTCGTCGATCCTCGGTAATGGATAACGGTTCTTGACCGTCAACTTGTTCAACTCCCGGTAATCAATACACATCCGGTGTGAACCATCCTTTTTCTTGACAAAAAGGATCGGTGCTCCCCAGGGGGAGCTGCTCGGTCAAATAAACCCCTTCCCCAGCAGCTCCTGTAGCTACGAGGATAACTCCTGCATCTCTGGCGGCGCAAGGCGATAAGGCGCCTTGGCGATAAGCGCTGCCCCCGGAACCAAATCAATGCGGAACTCTACCTGCCTCTCGGGAGGCACACCCGGCAACTCCTCGGGAAAAACATCCGGGAACTCGCACACTATCGGAACGTCATCCACCGAACTTGGCCCCTCAACGGCCCCTCGTGTGTCCATCACATAGGCTACAAACCCACTGCAGCCATGCTGTAAACTCTGCCTCGCTCTGGCAGTCGAACAAAACGCTGTCCCAGAACGAGTACCCTCGCCGTACACCGTAAGTACTCCCCCACTAGGGTCTCGTATCGTCACCAACTGTCGCTCGCAGTCTATAACAACCCCAAATCGGCTCAACCAATTCATGCCCACTATGACACACACGTCCCCCATCGCTATCGGGACCAGATCTATCGGGAACTCAACACCGAAGATCTCGAGTACACATCCTCGTATCACCTCCGTAGCATACACCGCTCGCTCGTCAGCTATGGAAACTCGCAGAGGTCGACTCAATGCCTCTCGTCTGCTACTGATGTGCCGACTAAACGCTATCGACACGAACGATCGACTCGCACCCGAGTCAAATAACACTAAGGCAGGTACAGAACTCACAAGAAAAGTACCTACGCATATCATCATATAAGCACAATATCTCAACTCAACATAAATAAATAAAGAATACATACCAGCCACAACATCGGGCACTGCACGGACCTTCTCCGCTGTCAACTGGAAAGCTCTCCACGAGCCTTCGGTGCCTCGGCCTTTACTGGCCGAACCTCGGTAACCCTAGCAGCAGGTGCAGATCCTTGTGCTGATCCCTGATGTAACTGCGGGCACTCGGCCTTCCGATGGCCAGTCTGGTTGCAATGAAAGCAAACCATAAATCCTTTGGGGCAATCCTTGGCGATATGCCCTTCCTTGCCACATTTGTAGCAAGAACCCGATCGACAGACCCCATCATGTCCCTTGCCGTACTTCCCACAAGTGCGGCCCTTCTGGCCTCCAGATCTCGTATCAGCGGGCTTGGCCCGCTTGGCTGCCGGCTGAGACTGTGCCGGTCGCCGATCCATCCTCTGAGACTCGGCCTCCTCCCTGGCCTGAGTCTCCAACTCAATCTCCCTCTTCCGGGAATTTGCCTGGAACTCAACAAATGACCGGTAAGTCGAGTTCGACATGAACTCCCGAATGTCCCTCCTCAAAACACCCAAATACCGGCTCATGCATGCCTGTTCAGTAGACACCTGCTCAGGGCAGAACATCGCCCTCTCATGAAACTTCCTGGTAACCACCGTAACAGAATCAGTACCCTGCTTGAGGGTCAAGAACTCCTGAACCAACCATTCCCTCTCCACCGGGGGAACATACTCGTCTCTAAACATGGTGGTGAACCTCTCCCAGGTCACCGCTGAAATCTCTGCAAGAGTGAAGCTCGTCGTCACGAACTTCCACCAATCCTTCGATCCCAAGCGGAGCTGGTTCAACGCGAACCGTACCCTCAGATGCTCTGGACATGAACACGTATAGAAGCATCCTTCGATATCAGAAATCCATCTCATCGCAGCGATTGGATCCTGCGTCCCATCAAACTCTGGTGGCTTCGTGTTGCTGAACTCTCGAAGCAACAACGAGTCACCTCCCTGAGGTCTGGCAGTAGCCACAGCTGTAGTAGCTGCAGCAGCCGCAGCCTCAGTCACCGCTGCGTACCGCTCATCAAACGTCTCAATCAATGTGGTCTTGATAGACCCAAACATCTCCGGAATCTCGGCTCGAATCGCCGCTGCTACCTCATCGTGGATCATCTGACGAAGCTCCTCGTCACTCACACCGCTTGCCTCAGGTCTGTGGCGTGTCCCAACCATGATGTCTCTGAAATACAACATAATAATATCAGAGACTCGCTCGAGCATACTCTCACTCGATAATTCAACCTTACTTGTTCCTTAGTACCCAAAGGATTCTTACTTAGGGTGCGCACTGCTCCGGTGTCTTTAGTAGTACGGGCCCTATACTACCGTCCACACCGCATCAACATTCACTCTAAGTCCTCTTCCATGGATCCCAGATCACAAGTACCCTACATCTAAAGGGTCTAGTAAATGGTTTGGTCTAGGCTTTCATTGTATTTTGTTCAGTATGAGTCCGTAACACAGTTATTGAGTTGTTTATGTGTTTTAGATCAGTAAGTGTGTTTACGACCGTAAACAGAGTTTACGGCCGTAAACATGTTTACGACCGTAAACCCTGTTTACGGTCGTAAACCCCGTTTGCGGTCCAATTCAGTATAAATAGTGGAGGTGTAGGTCTTTGTGTAGTTGTTGATGCCATTGCGTTTACAGAGAGTCCCATCGAGTTGTACCTGACGTTTTTCTTAATATAAACGCGTGCAAGCTCGATTTCTTTTCATCTTATTCTTCTATTCGTGATTGTTTGTTGCTTGATTACAGGTAAAGATCCTTATTAGGACCTTACAATTGGTATCAGAGCAGAAACCGGTGTTAAAGTTTCATTCAATTTATTTTTGGGCTGTTTAATCCGATATTCTTATTGTTCGAGCCTGGTTTTAGTGTTTTCGTGGTTAAGGGAATTGAATCTTCTGCAAAAACGTGTTTCTGAAGGCTTTCTAGGAGTTTGCTGCCAACCGTAAACCCTATTTACGGTTGTAAAATCTAGATCTTGAATAACCGTAAACTTTGAATCTTCAAAAACCGTAAATCAATTTTCATTAACCATAAACACATAAACCGTAATCACATAAACCGTAAACACAGTTTACGGTCGTAATCGTCCTAACCGTAAACCAAGTTTACGGCCGTAAACCCTTCAACCGTAAACTCAGTTTACGGTCGTAAACATCATCAATCGTAAACACTTTGTGACTTTAATTTGCTTCAATTTCAAATGGAATCTCAAAGTCAAAATCATTTTCACGAACTTGACACAGTCATGGGCACCACTACGCGTATTCCAAGATTAATGTCTGCAGATGGTTTCCCAGAATGGAAATATAGAATTGAAAAGTACATCAAAATGAAGAACTTTAAGGTCTAGAGAAGCATTCTTAGAGGACCTGTCAGGATCACTGTTACAGTTGGAGGACAGGTAATTGACAAGGCTGTTGAGAACTACACTGATGAGGAGTTTGAGAAAGTTGAAGAGCAGGAAAGGGCTTTAGCCACTTTAACCATGGCATTATCTCCCGATATTGCTCAAGGTTTCCGTGAGTACACTTCAGCTAAAGACTTGTGGGAAGCCCTAATTGAGGTATATGAGGGCAATGAAGATATGAAGGAGAGTCGTCAGGACATGTTGAGACAAAAGTTCAATATGTTCAACTACATACCAGGAGAGACTCTTGAGGCTCAGCTGTAGCGGTTCACAACTCTCACAACTGACATGAACATATCTAGAATTTTCTTAACCAAGTCAGAGATTAACAAGAAGCTTCTAAATGCTCTTCCTAGATCATGGGATATGAATGTCGCTGTGATTAAGAAGACTAAGGATTTAAATCGCCTCACTCTTGCTGAAATCATGGCGATCATCAAACCTTGTGATATTGATGACAAATAGAGAGAGATTAATCATGTGAACTCATACTCTACTGCAAATCTTGGAATCTCATCCAACAATGCTCTCTCCTCAATCATGTCTTCTTCAGGCCAAGTGTTTGCTGCTCAACAACCTCAGATTCAAACCTTCTCTGCTGCATCATCCTTTCCTCATCCTCAAAACCAGCCATTTGTCACTCCATAAGTTGTTCCCCCTCCAAATGTGCCAGTTGTAGCCTCTTCCTCTAACACTAAAGACACCGATGAAAATCTAGCTCTAGCCACTAGGCTTGTTAACTGCTACAATGCCTTTGTAGCTGGAGAGCTTCCACCTCAGCTATCATTTGCTGACCTAGATCAAATTCATCCAGAAGACGTGGAGGAGATGGATATCATGTGGAAGATTGCTATGGCTGTCTTTAGGGCCAAGCAGTTTGCTAAGAAGACAGGGAAGAGCAACTGGGGAATGAATGCAGACAAGAAGGTGGGATTCAACAAGAGCATGCTGAGACGTTTCAACTGCCACGAACCGGGTCATTTTGCTCGTGATTGTCCAAAGCCTGATCGTAGGACGAACAACAACAGGACGATGGTTGCAGTGGGAAACAACCGTGCAGGTGCTGCGGCCAATGGTGAAACTGCTATGGTCGCTCAGTCTTTTGACTGGGAGGACCAGATTCAGGCTTTGAATATGTCAGGGCCAGAAAATGCTCACATAGCTCAGATTGATGATGCTTCCTTGAAGAATGATGCAGCTGATCCCGAAGCAGAGATGATGGAGCTGCAGCTTGCTCTAATGGTGTCTACTTCTTCCGAGCCCAAGAAAAACGAGGTAAATCTACCGTCTTGTTCTCATGCATGTAATGAATATGTTAAACTTCTTCATGATAAAATTCAGTTATTACGTAGAGAAGTAGAGGACCTTAGATATGAGGGCTACCAACTTAGGAAAGGACAAAAGCCCCTTAAGGTCCAGTTAGAAACTAAAATAAAAGACTTTAGAAGAATTCAGGCAGAATACAGTGAGAAATGTGAACTGTATGATTATGTTAAAAGACAAAATGATGAGTTAATTACCGAGCTTCATACATTGAAAAGACAATTTGAAACTGCAAATTTTGATTTTAGAAAATTTGATGGATCAAGCGAGGTAGTTGCCAAGATGATTGATCACTGCATGCAGTTCAAATGAAACCAACAAAAGGGCTTAGGATATGATAGTGTACCTCCTCCTTATAATCATACATATCAGTATCAACCCCTATCCAAAGATGAGATTGCCAATGAATCTTTCATGGTTTATGGCAAGCCATCTGGTTTCATTTCAGGAGGATTTATAAATGTTGAAAGTACTGACGCTTCTACTTCCTCTGCAGATCAACCCTTAGATCAGGCGAAGCATGGAGTTGGAGTTTCTGTTTCTGTTTCTATTCCTAATTCTGATATTTCTGTTTCGGTTTGTGATTCTGATGTAAAGACTGATAATGTTTTGTGTGATGTTTCTACTTCTGCTACTGTTGAATTTAATTTCTTTGATATGTTTGATGAACTGTTTGGTAATTCTGATGCTTGTGATTCTCATGAAAAACCATCAATTCCACAAGTCACATCATCTGAGACACCCTCACTTATCTCACAACCTATTTCTCATGCATGTTCTTCTGAGAAGAGTAAGAGTGTCTGTCAAGAAAATAAATCTGAGAAATGTAGTACAAGTTCAAATAATAAACATATTTGTTTTAATTGTGGCGTTGGTGGTCATATAGCTAGAAATTGTCAAAATAGGATCTTTGTAAACTATATGTCACCAAGAGGAGAGAACGAATCTTGAGGAAGGTCTTTAATTAGAAAATCCTCAAGAGCTCGTTCTCGAAATGATGATTGGAAAGATGATCGAAGCAGAAAAAGGACAGTTTTTCAAAAGAATAAAAGGGTTTTTACTAACAAATCTCCAAATAGTTTGCCAAAACCGAACAAGGCTCCGCCAAGATCGGTTTCGTCAAAAAGCAATTCTGGGTCTTCCACTTCTGGTAGAACATCCAGAGGCTCAGTGCAAACTCATAAGAAACCTATTTCAAAACCACCTGAGAATGTTATAAAACCTAAATATCTTTGGATGCCCAAATGAATTTCCAATCCATCATTTCCATCCTCTGAAGTGATTAGGAATGAGGATTCTAATTTGAAAACAGTAAAGGATAAATCAGAGAAAGCGAAAAGGAAACCCAGGACAATAATGACCTGGGTTCCCAAATCTAAATGATTCCGCTCATTTTGCAGGGACAGTTGCGGAGGAATGTCGTTCGTGCTTGGTACGTCGACAGCGGCTGCTCCCGGCATATGACAGGAGACATCTCCTAATTGAGCGACATTCAATCTTTTAATGGGGGTTATGTTTCCTTCGCGGGAGGAGATGGTGGCAAGATCACTCAAAGAGGAACTGTTACAAATGGAGTGCTAAGCTTTGAGAATGTCAACTTTGCTCCCGAGTTAAAGCACAGCTTGTTGAGTGTTTCCCAAATTTGCGACAAAGGCTATTCTACCCATTTTACCGATAAAGAATGCATGATTCTTAAGTCAGGCATTGTCATCCCGGAAGAGTGGATTCTCGTCAAATCTAAGCGGGATGGGAATGCTTACATTATTGACATGAACAACAACATCCCTGAACAAGTCACCTGCCTATTCTCAAAAGTCTCCGAACAAAACGCAATGCTATGGCACCGACGGCTCGGTCATGCTAACTCGAAAAACCTGAATCGCCTTGCTAAGAATGAGATGGTCCGAGGCTTGCCTGTCAGAGACTTTTTTACATTTGAGAAGTGTGTTTCCTGTGCTCAAGGCAAACACCATCGGAAACCACACCTGCCCAAGCAAGTCAACTCAATCAGTCAGGTGCTCCAATTATTGCATATGGACTTATTTGGTCCGGTCAACGTCCTGAGCATCAACAGAAGCTCGTACTGTCTAGTTGTGATCGATGATTTCTCTCGGTTTACGTGGGTCTTCTTCTTATCCAACAAAGCGAGGGTCGCTGATCTGATAAAGCAGTTCATTGTGATGATTGAAAAACAAACCAACAACCAGATGAAGGCGCTTCGTACTGACAATGGAACTGAGTTCAATAATGTCGTTCTTGACCACTTTTGCGCAAAAAAGGGGATCGTGCATCAATACAGCTCTGCTCACACGCCTCAACGAAACGGTGTTGCTGAAAGGAGAAACAGAACTTTAAAAGATGATGCAAGGACAATGCTTTGTGATTCCAAATTACCTGTTTTCTTTTGGGCCGAGGCGATTAACACTGCTTGCTACGTGCAAAATCGTGTTCTAATCAACAAAGCTCAGATGAAGACACCGTACGAGATTCTCTATGGACACAAGCCTTCAGTCAGCCATTTCTGTTTATTTGGCTGCCCTTGCACCCTTCTTCACTTGGAATCCAACCCTAAATTCAATGCCAAAGCCGATGATTGTTATTTTGTAGGGTATGCTGCGCGCACCGCTTATAGGGTTTACAACAAGAAGACTAAGCAGATTGTCGAATCCTATGACGTGCGCTGGTTGGAGGAGAATGAAACAGACGCTCGAGTCGGTCCTGACTGGCTATTTGATTACACATCGCTTTTGAAATCCTTAAATGTGTCTTCAGATGGCTCAAATGGATCCTCTTCTGGTTCGAAGATTGTTCCTGACGAAGACGAAGACGAAGAAGTTGTCTACAGATCTCCAACGGTTGAGGGGGAGTCCTCTGCTCCATCTGAAGGGGAGCCTTCTACTCCACCTGAGGGGGAGTCATCTGATCAACCTACTAGTCCAGAGTCTAAAGTTCAAGATAGAACTCCTAATGTTGACGCTACACCTCTTACCCCTATTGAAAGAGAGTTCATGTCTAGAGATGCTTCTGCTACCACTTCAACTTTTATGGAACTACTCTTTCCTGAAGAAATTGCAAATGAGTTTGTAGCAGATTCACCACATATGGATCAACCAGCAAATGATGGAGATTTCAACATCCATACTCTTCCTGTTTCACTCAATGATATCAGCCAAGACATTCCTTCAAGAATTCAACGCGGTCATCCAATCGATAACATCATTGGCCAGCTGGGTGACGGAGTTAAAACCAGAAGTCAGAGTGGAGATGTCAATGCATGTCTCTATTCTTGCTTTATATCTCAAATAAAGCCCAAAAACTTTGAAATGGCTTTGAATGAGCCCAACTGGGTAGATGCGATGCATGAAGAGCTAAATCAGTTTGAAAAGCTCGGGGTTTGGAAGTTGGTTGAGTTACCAAAGGGCAAAAGGTCTCTCGACACGCGTTGGGTCTATCGTAACAAGCAAGACGATTCTGGTATAATAGTGCGCAATAAAGCAAGGTTGGTGGTTCGCGGGTTTCGACAAGTTGAGGGTCTTGACTATACTGAGGTTTATGCGCCAGTTGCTCGGTTGGAAGCCATTCGTATCTTTCTCGCGTATGCCTCCTACATGAACTTCACGGTCTACCAAATGGATGTCAAGACTGCCTTCTTGTATGGCAAGGTGAAGGAAGAAATTTATGTTGATCAACCCCCTGGGTTTGTTAACTCAAAGTTTCGTAATCGTGTCTACAAGTTGGACAAGGCATTGTATGGGTTACATCAAACTCCTCGAGCATGGTATGCGACTCTAACAAAGCACTTGCTCGAGCATGGATACTCTCGCGGCACAATTGATCAAACTTTATTCATCAAGCATGTTGGTAATGATCAGATACTAGTTCAGATCTATGTTGACGATATTTTCTTCGGGTCTACCAGTCCACAGCTTTGCAAAGAATTCGAAGGCGTGATGAAGAAGCGGTTTGAGATGAGTTCACTGGGTGAAATGACCATGTTTCTGGGGCTTCAGGTCAAACAAAATTCAAACGGAATCCTGCTACAGCAAGCTAAGTATGTGGAGGATATTCTTGAGATGTTCGGGTTTGAAGACGCAAAACCTGCATCGACACCAATGGCTGAAAGACCCCTGCTTAATCCAGATATTGATGGCGAATCTGTAGATCGAACTCACTATAGATCTATGATCGGATCGTTGATGTATCTTACTGCAAGTCGTCCCGACATCATGTTTGCAGTTTGTCAATGCGCTCGCTATCAGGCTAATCCTAAACTTTCACATCTTATTGCTGTCAAAAGAATTTTTCGGTATATCAAAGGCAGCCCAAAATTGGGTCTTTGGTATCCGAAGAATTCTGAATTTGATTTATATGCTTTTGCTGACAGTAATTATGGAGGCTGTGAGCTTCACAGGAAATCAACATCAGGAGGGTGCCAATTCCTTGGTGATAGGCTGGTATCGTGGCAGTGCAAGAAACAGCATACCGTCTCTACCTCAACAGCTGAAGCGGAATACGTTGCTGCATCTGCCTGCTGTTCTCAAGTTATATGGATCCAACATCAGCTGTTAGACTACGGTTTGAATTATCTAGAAACCCCAATTCACTGTGATAATGAGGCTGGAATCTAAATCACTAAGAATCCGGTCCAACATTCCAAAACCAAGCACATTGATATCAAAATTCATTTTATCAGAGATTGTTATGAGCGCTCGCTCATCCGGCTAGAACAGGTTCCCACTGCCAATAATGTGGCAGATCTGTTCACCAAACCTTTTAACAAAGCTCGATTCAATGTGCTTGTGGGATTTTTGAAAATGATTCGTTTTGAGGATTAAATCTTTTTTAGGCTTAGATTAAATTTACGCATTTTAGTCATTTCATTCTCTCCCATGCACAAATTTAGGGGGAGAAATAAACAAAAACCAAACAAAAAAATTAGAAAATTAAAAATTCCAAACATAGTGTTATTTCTGTTTTATTTTTTTCAGAAAACATTCAAAAATCCAAAAACATTAAAAATTCAGAAAAATCAAAAAAATTGTCGTTTACAGTTTTGCTTGTTGATATAGTACTGGGAAGTGATATTATCAAGTAATAATAGGCAATCTGAGTCTGCGTAACGTACCGAAAGTTGAAGGGTCTATGCTCTGGTTTGATGCGCCGGTAGGCACGAAAGATTCTAAATGGACTTGACTAGGCAGAGTTGAAGTTAAGAAATTCTTAGACTTGACAAATCTTGACCTAGTTAGATCTGTTTAGCCTGACAATACGACGATCGGATAGATTGAGTAGGGAGATATATATGGGAATCTACTGGTCACATTAAAGAACTTTTACTTGGAACCGTGGATTAACTTTTCCTCGATGTGCGGATTCTGTCCTTAATTCCGGTATTGATGGGGCGACTGGTGAATTCCGATAAATTAGGTCTGTAGAAGGTTATATTCTTTCTTTCTATCTGTTAGTCATATGTTGCCTCCTCTGCGTGATCGAAATATCCGACCTGGAATGTAGCATATGCAACTCTATTTCTCTGCATCCTCTATCTATGCAATTCTTTCTATCTGTTAGCCATATACTGTCTCCTTTGCGTGACTCACAATCCGACCAGGTACACAGTATATGCACCATTCTACTTCTCAATCCCTCTAAAACTTCAGTTAGTCATATGTTTCACCCTCTGCGAGATTGGAAGAGATCCGACCTGGGTGTATAGCATATGCATTCTAAATCTATCTTCTCTCTTAATAATTGGCTGCTCACCCGATGTAAGGAGTATTCTGGAAGTCCTTGATTACTGGAGCATATCAGGAAGCGGGAAACATGTTCTGATACAACTAAAACTGAACACTTACAGATTGTCTGTAGATCTCGCTGCTCAATTTAGGTGGACAACGATATCTTTGGTCGTCCTCAGCTGAATGGTCCTTAAGATATAGTATCTAGGAACTTAGGATCAGATATAGTATCTAGGAACTTAGGATCACCCTGTCTTGCAACTAATAGTATGTCCTAAATCTGTCACAATTTTTCGTGTTTAAGTGGACCACAATACCGGCGATCGACCAGACAAAGATGTGAAGATGAAAGGTACCGACAAGTGGATTAAGGCTGTCTAACAACTTTCAGTGAATTCTAATATAAATTCTTGTCTGTGTTTATTCTTATTTTTATTTTATTTTATTTTTATTTTATTTTTAATAATTGTCAAAAATTTAATTTTTAAACATTTTAATTCTTAAATTTTAGAAATTAGTTTATTTTATTTTTATTTTTAGTGTAATTTTAATTTTACTTTTATTTTAATATCCTCAAAATGTTTATTTTTGAAAAATTTAATCGGAATTTGGACTGGGCCTTACACTGTGTGGGAGACAGGTAAAAGTTAAGGGAGTATATAAGGAAAAGCTTACTACCGTAAATCCTTCGCTCTTCTACCTCTCCCTGTTTACAGCCGCAAGCCTCCTTTCTCTCTCTACTCTCTCCTCGAAAAAATTTTCTGTGAGTTTTTGCGAAATCGACTAGTCTACTTCGAAGGTATGCTAAAACCGACTGGGGATATGCTACTTGTTCATCGAATCGATCAAAACTGGAGGAGTAATCTGGGTTTTAGTGTTAGTCGGCATTCTGGGAGGGTTTACGGTTTTGGGAGATTCAAGAACAGTAAACTCAATTTGGCCTTACGACCGTAAACCCTTTTTGGCCTTTCGACCGTAAACTCACTTTGGCTTTACGACCGTAAACTCCTCTAAGCTTACGACCGTAAACTCAGTTTACGGTCAGTTGACCAGTTTGGACCGTAAACCCAGTTTGACCCACTTTGACCGTAAACTCAATGTTGACTAATTTTGACCGTAAACTCAAATTTTTTTGTGGTCAAACTAATTTTTAAGGTTAATTAAGAAAACCTAAAGCTTTAAATTGTTAAATACTTTGTTTTCTTACTTGGCCTGTTTAGTGCAGATTAATGGCGAATCTCAAGTTTGCAGACATGCACAACCTGGCGATTGTGTTGGATGAACCTCGGGTCGCTCATGGAGAATTCAAATCAATGATCTACAGATTAAGAGAGTGCTGTCTGTCCTGTGCCATCACTGTGAATCCCGTTATTTATCAGAACATTTTCCGGGAGTTCTGGCAGACGGCCAAGATATCAAAAGAAAATGGTGCATTTGCTGTTAAAGTTATGGTCAAAGGATGCAAGATCGTAATCACCGAGCAATATATCAGAGACACATTGCTGATCAATGATCAACCCGATTTTCCTACTGAAATTGGGATTGATGATGTTCAAAGGATTCTCAGAAGGATGGGATATGAGGGCATCTACCCTCCCACAGTGAAGAAGCTTTTGCCTCCCTACTGGAGATTTTTGGCACACGTGTTCGTGAGCTGCATATCGGGGAGGAGACCAGGAGCTGATGAAATCTCTCTTCGGAACACAGGGGCAATCGTTTTATTGGCCACTGGCATAAAATTCAACTTCTCGAAGTTCATTCTAGATGAGTTTTTGGTGAAGATAAATGCTATATCCCGGGGAACCAGAGATGCATTCTTGTTGTACCCGAGATTTATTCAGGTGTTCATCGACAACCAATTCTCAGAAATAATCAAAGACGATGACAAGCTGGATATAAAGTCACTAGGCCCACACACGGTTGGTCTAATCAAGCAAAATCGAAAGGGAAAGGTAGTTTTCCAGGGCTTACATCCTCTCGAGAAGTTTGGAAAATTCGCTGAAATCAATGAATCTTCCGAGTCTCATGGGACTTCGGACAAGATGTCTTCAGAGCCTACTTCCTCCGAGAGAGTTGTTTCTGAGGATGTCATCACAGTCTCAGATCATGATGAAGAAGAAGCTCCAGCTGCTAATGCTCAAGTAGCTGAGGAACACGAATTCACATCTGCTCAGGTGCAAGGAGATTACCATGAGGGGTCTGGAACGGAAACTGATTTATACGAAGACCTCAACCTCACAGGATTTGACAACGATGAAATCCCTCTCAATTTTGGGAGTAATGAAGATTTTATGACCGGGATGAACCTCAATACATTGCTTGACAATGTCGATGAAGTTGCTCCTCTAGCAACAGAGACAAGGGAAAAAGAAGACGTTCTCGAAGCCACACCTCCTCCTACCAATCCATTGGCGGAAATAGCAATTCATATGGTGACAGCGTCAGGGATTCCTCCCCTTGATGTTGTTTTACCTACTTCTACGCCGTTGGAAAGTGATAACCCAGCCACACTAGCCTCTCCTCCTCCAAGTAAAAGACGAAGACTCGACCCTAGACAAGGATTTATTGATTCTAGTGCACTTCAAAGTTTTACAGCTCAACCAACAACAACTCCAGTTATAGTCTCATCTGAACCTATCAATGAAGGTCCTAGTACCTTCTATGAAGCTGGTGGATCTTCATTCCCCACGGATTTCTCTCCTCCCAGGCCAGAGCATGATGCTGCCTTGGTTAGGTTAGCCAGTTTTTGGCCAGAGAACAACTCACAACGCCTCCCTCACATGGCAAAGGAATTTCTATTGGGGGTGGCAGCTTAGGAGAAGAGAATCCTTCACTTCTTGGACTCCAGAAAGAGATCGATGCTCTTAATCAGAAAAATGTTGATCTAGATCAGAGAAATATTGAGCTTGATATCAAGGTCGCAGACCTTCAGACTGAGAATACAAAGCTCAATATTCAAGTGGACGAACTTATCGAAGACAAAGCTCTGAAGTCGAAGCAAATTACTAACCTTCAGACGCATTTCGGCCTACTGACCGCCAGCTACTACGATTTGAAGAAGAAGCTGGAAGATAAATTTGGCGATGAATTCTAGTCATCCGTTGACGAGCCGCAGATCTATCTTCCCAACCAAGATGCTCCCATAGTTCCTAACCCTAAAAGAACAACCACCATTGTTGATCGTTTTGAAAAAGAACCGGCTCAGGCTCCAAGTGTAATGGCATTAAAACGCGCTAAATTGGCCAAATCAGCTGAAAAGGGTCAACTTTTATTCAAAAGGAGCTCAGAACATAATGCCCCCTGGGATCAACAAAAGATCACCGTTACGGATCTGGGCGAACATCGTTTCAGAGATGTTTATGGTGATAGGTCAGGAATCATCTCGTGGGGATTCCATGACACAATGAATATGTTTATGGTGAGAAGAAAGAGCGGCAATACTGAATTATACAAAGATGCTCACGATTTTCATTCCTTTACTAGGATTGATCTTACGGAACTGTCTAAAGCTCCTTTCTCAAATCCATCAAACAATCCCAGGGCGACTCAGTTCAAATCATTTTTAGAAGATCAAGTAGCTAAGGGTTTCCCTTCAATGAAGACTGCAGAGTCTATTATCAAGATTTGTCCTAGCGTCATTGATCCCAAAACAAGTCAGCCACTTCGATCAGTGATGTGGCCCGCTACTACTCAAGTAAAGCAGGTTCCCGTTCTTCAAAATTATCCAGATGGATCTCTCGCATCCATGCACTACTGGGTGTTTGATGAATCTGCTGCTGCTGCTGTCATCAAGCTTAAAGACAATTATATCTGCTTGTATGACAAGAGGGATCTGCTTCAATTTGGCAAGTGGGACATTCATCAGCTCTCTATTCATCAGATCAAGGTGGCTGAAGACAGTTTTGAGCCCGTTGCAAAGGAGTACACTTCGATGGTGGCCGAAATTATCGAGAAGGAGATGTGGAATGGAGCTTTGGGAAAATCCGATGTGCTGGTGGTCGACAAAAGCTGAGTCCAAGCTAGCACCAAACCAAGGGGGAAATTGAAGGGTCCAGTAAATGGTTTGGTCTAGGCTTTCATTGTATTTTGTTCAGTATGAGTCTGTAACACAGTTATTGAGTTGTTTATGTGTTTTAGATCAGTAAGTGTGTTTACGACCGTAAACAGAGTTTATGGCCGTAAACATGTTTATGACCGTAAACCCTGTTTACGGTCGCAAACCCCGTTTGCGGTCCAATTCAGTATAAATAGTGGAGGTATAGGTCTTTGTGTAGTTGTTGATGCCATTGCGTTTACAGAGAGTCCCATCGAGTTGTACCTGACGTTTTTCTAAATATAAACGTGTGCAAGTTCGATTTCTTTTCATCTTATTCTTCTATTCGTGATTGTTTGTTGCTTGACTACTGGTAAAGATCCTTATTAGGACCTTACAACATCTCGCTGGCATAAGCTACCCTTCGGTAGACCTCTTATAAGCTCCTCACTGCTATCTACTCACTCTCAAGCATCACATAGCAGCAAAAATCTTCCTAGGCTAAGGCATCCCAAAATCAGGCCACTCTAGTCCTAATATGAATACCTAGCCAACTTTAGCATGCATATCATATCATAACATATCTCATAACACGTAATGTAAGGGTATTTTGGGAAATCACCGTTCAGGCGCTGGCTGATCGTACACACTGCTTCCTTCTGCCTTTCTCAAAATCTTTTACTCTTTTAGAAAAATTGTTTATTTTATGAAAAACTTTCTCAATTCCTCAGTTTGAGTTCAGATCCATCCGAAGATGCACCCGAATCCCTCAAACCAAGGCTCTGATACCAACTTGTAACAACGTAAATTTTCAAAACAATTTTTCATTTTTCAATCATACTTTCATTCACATGATAATCACAAAACATAATTTTTCACTGTGTCACAACAAAAACATGTCCCATAATCTCAATAACATAAACTCCATAAGTGTGTACGGATCATGCCGGTGCCAAAATATCATAACAACTGTAAGCATAAATGCTTAGTGAGTTCCCCAAAATATCACATGCCACACATACGCCTTTCCAGGCCACAACTCTGTAGGATCTTCCGATCCATGTGTCTCAGGGGACTCCCGTCCCAAATCCCGGTAGACCTTCCGGTCCTACCCGTATCGACCTTCCGGTCCATATCATACATAATCATACATAGCACATACATATCACATAACCGCATATAGCACATACATCATAGCATACAAGACCTTCCGGTCACACATAAGTACCTTTCCAGGTACAGTATAGTGAGAAGACTCACCTCGTATGATGTCTAGTAACTCACGTGCTCGATATCCCTGAATCTCGAAACAACGACCTAGCCCCGCCTAATCACATAAAGTAATTATTTCAAATCATTAACGGCTCTCAAGGCTAGACTAATCCCTTCCTATGTCCTCTCAGAAGGTTAAAAGACCATTTTACCCCTCAATGGTCCCAAAAGTCCAATTGTTGACCAAACCCTAAAAGTCAACAAAAGTCAACTCTCCGGGTTACAATGCGCGTACCAAGCCTGTACGCTGGGCGTACCCGACGACCTCACAGAAACGGGGAACGCGACCCCCTACGTCGCGCGTATTGGGATTACGCCCAGCGTTACTCCCAGTTTTAGACTCCTTAGCTCTTGAGGTCTTAAACAGTTAAGACCCACGTCCAACTTTTAGATCTGACCATTTCTAAGCCTCTTAATCCTTAAAGTTGGTGACTTTAAGCCTTTGCATGGCTGGACAAGTCACTAACACCCATAACATTCCATTTCCCAGCTCTAGAAAGCTCATAATTCAAGCATGACCTCATATCAACTACCAAGATGGAAACTTTATGGATCTATAACACAAATATCACTGAAATGGGACAGATCTAGGTCCATGGAGTCCTTTATGCTCATAAAGTCTCCATCTTTGGGACTTTAACCCTAAAAATGGTCCATAAAGCACAAATTAAAAATAACAAGGAAAGCTTTGAGCTTTATACCTCCAAGTGAAGCTCATCCCTCTGTAGAACCCAGATCCAAGCTTGTACTCCAACTTCTAGCCTCCACAAGAACCTCCTCTTCTTCTTTACTAACACACAAAGGCACTTTCTTGCTCAAGAACACACACACTAGCTTTAGAACGATAAAGTTGCTCTTCTAGGGTTTCTCTCTGAGGGATGGTGGCTGGGGACAAGACCATCTCTTTCCTTTTATAGCCCTCAAGCCACAATTAGGGTTTTGCACCTGGGCCAACTACGCCCAGCGTAACCCTGGGTACGCCCAGCGTACCTAGGCGAGTCCGCGTCCAAAATAAGCGCATGAGTATGTGCAGCGTACTCTTGAGTACGCCCAACGTACTCATTTGCTACAATTTCAACTCAAGGGCTAATCTTGACAACTTGACAAAAGAGAAGGGTTAAATAGTTATACCTGAATTTCGAGATGTTACACTATCTCTATATGGTATTGACTCATGTATGAACTGACTCTTTGTATGTTTCATTGTTCTAGTAATAGTATTAGTATCTCCCTAAACTATACCTATTACAGCTTACTAGTAATGTTGTTTGGATGTATAAACATGTTTGTATACCCTTGCTACCCAAAGGTATTGAACTGAAAGAAAGAAGGAACCTTTATATCTATATACATATACATAATATATAACTAGGATTCAAACGACCTTCGGACAAATAGCCTGAATACCCTAAGTCCACAACCAAACAAGGAACATGAAGTAAGGTGAGCTATCAGTCCTAAGTCCTTTCAATCCTACTTATATAACTATATCTATATAGATACACATTTAACAGAATATAAGTTTAAAAGAGTTTAATAAAAGTATTTTTCAAGTAAATGAGTTTGTAAAACAGTTTGAAGTAAAACAGTTTGGTAACACAGTTTGAAAAGTAAGAAATCCACTTGTTTAGTAGTTATTAATCACATGTGATTGATATAATAACTGTAATGGTTCAACTTGTATTCCCCCCCCCCCCATAAAAGCATTTAAAAACATTTAAAAGGTTAATTAAGGGGTATGAACTCACCTGTAGTGAGTGGTTTGGATGAACAGATTGTATAGGATGCTAAGTGTCAAGTGAAGACTTGAACACACACAAGGATCCTAGTTAACATATAATGACACATATATGTATCCAATTAGTTATAAAACAACTAATTAACCAAGTTAAGACATCCTAAGACATGTAAAACACTTGATTTAAGTGCTATAAGTCCTAAGGATTGCATTTAAGGGTGGTAGGACTTGGCTATTGAGTTTAGGGTTCAAGGGGACCCTCTCTTGGAGTTTACGGTTTTGTGACCAACTCCTTTGGAGTTTACGGTCGTAAACCCATGAGTTTACGGCCATAAATTCATGGCACTTCTACCATTTTGTGTTTTGAAGCTTTTCAAGTCATAAGGAAACATCCTACTTCAAGTATACACCTTAGGAAGTGTTTGTGGCATCAATTCACTCCTAAATGGAGTTTACGGCCCATGGACCATTTCTCCATGTGTTTACGGCCGTAAACCCATATGGTTTATGGTCTTTTTGATGTTTTAAGTCCTAAGCACAACAAGGATGAGATCTAAACTAGTTTACAAGGCTTGGTAAGGGACTAGGGCACACTTTGGCCCCTTTATTAGGGTTTACGGTCCAAGAATATCTTGGACCGTAAACACCTTTCATCTAGTGTTTCCTTGTGATTTCTAGATGTTTTAGAAGTGTATCAAGTCTTATAACAAGCCAATGTAAGAGTACTTACTATGTAGAAGCTTGAAAAGGTGCTAGAAGTCCAAGAACACTAGTTTGTGTTCTTGGTGTTCTTGGTGAAACTAAGAACACTTGAAGATCTACACAAATGGAAAGATTTCATGGATGAAATCATGTAAGATCACTAGATTAAGGTAGATATCAAGTAAACAAGGAAGAAAACACTTACTTTCTTGAAGATTTTTGATGAACTTTGGATGATACTTGAGAGAGAATTGGTTCTAGACTTGGAAGTGTGAAAAAAAGTTAAAAATAAGCTAAGTGTCACTTATATAGTCATTAGGGTGTACGGCCCTAATACCATTTGGGCCGTAAACTCCAAACTCTTGGAGTTTTTGGAACTTTATTGATGCACAATAAACCCTAGGGCATCGTCTCTCCTGTTATCTCCTGAAGTACTAACTTAAAAACACTCAAACTTATTACAAAAAGCTTGAAAGTTAGCAGAAACTGTTCTGACTTCTATTGAATTGAATGATTGTACAGAATAGAAATTTCGGGTTGTCACATATGTAGACTCCAGGTGGTATTAAATGAACAATACGCCTCGAAAAGTCTAATTTTACCTTTAATTCTTAATTAGTTAATTAAAGGTTTGAATGTGAACTCGTATGTAACCATGCTGATCGACGGTTGAATAAAGGATGACCCTCCAGGTCATATATAGTGAGGTAGCATTCTGTCACCCCTTGGCCTTTCGGCTGGGACTGTAGCTAGCAGTCAGGATGTGGGAGTGTCTATCCCGTATAGATCTATACACACAATGCCCGCTCTCCCTCCAGGAGACTCTGGTTACACTGTGATACCACTGTGAAGTGTCGTATCGAGAAATAGTATGTCACATTCTGTTATAGTATTTAAGGTTTGTATAGTGTTTAGTATGTTCTCTTGTATAGTGTATAGCATGTATTTTTACTCAATGTAATACTTATGTAGTGACTCATAAATGTATTGAATCTTGTATGGGTCATTGTAATAGTAATAGTGAGTAGTAATCCTTTAACTATACCTATTATAGTTAAAAAGTAATGTTGTTTAGGTGCCTTTGTTACACAAAGGTACTGAACTGAAATGAAAGCTTTTATATCCAACATATATCTATATATATATATATATATATATATATATATATATATATATATATATATATATATGTATATATGATATATAACTAAGAATTCAACGACATTCGGACAAATAACAGGATACCCTAAGTCCACAACCAAACAAGGAACAGGAAATAAGGTGAAAGGTGAGCTATTAGTCCTAAGTCCTTCAAGTCTTACTTATATAAATATACTGGTGTAGATATGGATTTGAACATATTACAAGTATAAAAGAGTTTGAAAACAGTTTTAGTATCAAAAGAGTTAAATAAAAAGGTTTGAAAGCTTGAAAATCCATAAGTTTGATAGCAATTTGAAAGTAGTAGTAAATCTTTCTGTTTATTCTAGTTATTAATCACATGTGATTAATGCAATAACTAGAATGTTTCAACTTGTATTCCCCCCCATAAAAGCATTTAAAATCATTTAAAAGGTTAATTAATGGGTATGAACTCACCTGCAGTGAGTGGTTTGGATGGAAGTGTCGGATATGATGCTAAGTGTCAAGTGAGGACTTGAACACACACACGGATCCTATGTAACATGTAGTGATATATAAATGTATCTAATTAGTCTTTTAACAACTAATTAATCAAGTAAAGACATCCTAATACATGGAAACACTCTGTTTCAAATGCTAGGAGTGCTAAAGGGTTGCATCTAAGGAGAGTATGACCTCACATTGGAGTTTACTTCTCATTTGGTAACCCTACATGTGTTTACGATTTTTGGTCATTTCCCCCATGAGTTTATGGCCATAAAGTCATGGTAATTGGTACATTTGTGTGTTTTAAGATCTTATACCCCTCAAGGAAGTGTTCTAGGTTTGAATCAAAGGCTTAGGAAGGGACTAGGGCTCAAAATGGCTCATCCTTGGAGTTTACGGTCCTTGGACCACTCCCTTGGAGTTTACGATCGTAAACCCATGTGTTAACGTTCGTAAACCCATGAGTTTACGGCCGTAAACTCATGGTCACTCCTACCATTTCGTGATTTGGGGTTTCTAGCTCATGCATGCAAGGTTCTAGTCCAATATGCAAGCTCTAGAAGGTGTTAGTGGCACATAAACACCACTTGATGGTGTTTACGGTTCAAGGATATCCCTTGACCGTAAACACAAGTGTTCTTGAGGGTTTTTGATGTTCTTCAATGGTTTTGCAAGTATTCTAAGCAAATAACTAGTTAGGAGGAGTGTACTTACTTATAGGAAGCTTGTAAGAGTGTTTAGGGCCCAAGAACACTAGTGTGTGTTCTTGGTGTTTTGAAGAACACTTGAAGATCTAAGTAAAAATGAAGAATTCATGGATGAAATGATGTATAACAACTAGATGAAAGGTTATAACAACAAATCAAGTGAAGAAAAACTTACATTTTGGAGGATTTGGAAGAAATGTGTGATGATACTTGAGAGAAAAGTGGTGGGTGTTCTTGAACTTGAAGGTGTAAAGTGAGGAAGTGGGGAGTAAACTCATGCCTTATGCATGAGTTCAAGGGGAAGAGGAGTTTACGGCCCAAACTCCCCAAGTTTTGCCGTAAACACCTTGTTATGGTGTTAGTTGTTTATTTGTTACACATTCCTCCTAGAAGAATACTTCCTTTTTATTTGTTCGTTTCATGAATTTATTTTAAAAACACCCAAACGGACTTTAAACCGGCCAAAAATGTACTGAAATGAATTTGACTATTATTTGCAGTGCTGGACTGCAGAATTTATACAAATGAAAATTTCAGGTTGTCACATCATCCCCCCGTTAGAGGGAATTTCGTCCCGAAATTAGAGTTCAAGCAACTAAGTTATTACAAATAACTAAGTAAAAAGATGAGGATGTTTAAGTTTCATTTCATCCTCGCGCTCCCATGTGAATTTCGGTCCTGGCTTGGCGTTCCTGCGAACCTTCATGATTGGGATGCAGCTTTGTTTCGTTCGTTTGACCTCTCGGTCCATGATCTCTACATGTTCTTCCACGCAGTTGAGGCTCTCGTTGATCTTGATCTCGTCGAGTGGGATTAGAAGAGTCTCATCGGATAGGCAATTTTTGAAGTTCGAGACGTGGAAGGTAGGATGTACGTTACTAAGCTCGCGGGGTAAGTTGAGTTTGTAAGCTACGGGGCCGATTCTAGCGAGAATCTCAAAAGGCCCTATGTATCTTGGATTTAGCTTTCCACGCTTTCCGAAGCGTATCAAGCTCTTCAAGGGTGAGAGTTCCAAAAGGACTCGGTCTCCCACCTGGAATTCCAAAGGTTTCCTTTGTTTCTCTGCATAGCTTTGTTGTCGGTCTCTAGAGGCTTTCAATCGTTCACGAATCTGAACGATCTTCTCTGTCGTTTCCCGAATGATTTCCGGGCCCGTGAGAGTGCCATCAGGAACTCATCCTTTACCTAACTGAGTGTCACCCACTTCAGCCCAGCACAGAGGGGATCTGCACTTCCGGCCGTAGAGGGCTTCAAATGGAGCAGCCTTTATGCTCGTGTGATAACTGTTGTTGTAAGAGAATTCGACGAGAGGTAAGTGGGTATCCCACGCCTTCCCAAAGTCGATCATACAGGCTCGCAGCATATCCTCCAAGGTTTGGATAGTTCTCTCACTTTTTCCTTCGGTCTGTGGATGGTAGGCTGTACTCATGTCCAACCTCGTTCCTAGGGAGCTTTGTAGTGACTGCCAGAACCTCAAAGTGAATCTGCTATCTCTATCGGAGATAATAGATATAGGAACACCATGAAGTCGTACTATCTCCCTAATGTATGTTCTCGTGAGTTTCTTGTGAGTTTCTCCATTTTGTCAATCTGTCGACGATGACCCAAATGGTATCAACCCCACCCGTTGTCTTGGGTAGTTTGGTTATGAAATCCATAGTCATCCGCTCCCACTTCCACTCAGGTATCTCCGGTTGCTGAAGTAGACCTGATGGTTTCTGGTATTCGACCTTGACCTTTGCGCAAGTAAGGCATTTACTCACGAAGGTAGCAATCTCTGCTTTCATGTTAGGCCACCAGTATGACTTTTTAAGATCCAGATACATTTTATCTGATCCCGGGTGGACAGAATATCATGTGTTGTGCGCTTCCTTCATGACCAAGTCCCTGAAGCCACTGTGTTTCGGTATCCAGATCCGGTCCATGAGATATAAGGCTCTGTGACCCTTGACTTCTAGATTCTTATCCATTCCTCGCAGGGATTCTCCCGCTACATTTTCAGGTTTCAAGGCTTCGAGCTGAGCCTCCTTAATTTGTGCGGATAGATGCGAATGGATAGTCATCGTTAATGACTTGACTCTTCGACCAGAATATTCTTTCCGACTTAGGGCGTCTGCTACCACGTTGGCTATACCCGAATGATAACGAATTTCGCATTCGTAGTCATTGAGTAGCTCGACCCACCGTCGTTGTTTCATATTGAGCTCCTTCTGGTTGAATATGTGTTGTAGGCTTTTGTGGTATGTCAAGATAGTGTTCTTCGTACCGTACAGGTAGTGTCTCCAGATTTTTAGAGCAAACACAACTGCTCCTAGTTCGAGATCGTGTGTGGTGTAGTTGACCTCGTGTGTCTTCAGCTGTCTTGAGGCGTAGGCGATGACCTTACCTCGTTGCATCAGAACACAGCCGAGCCCTTGATTTGACGCATCGTAATAGACTACCAAGTATTCTGTTCTTTCGGGGAGGGACAGTATCGGTGTGGTGCACAAGGCTCGTTTTAGCGTTTGGAACGCTTTCTCCTGCTTCTCTTCCCAGTCAAAGGCCACGCCTTTCTGTGTCAGTGAAGTGAGGGGTTTCGCAATTCGAGAGAAGTTCTGAATGAACCTGCGGTAGTAGCCAGCGAGGCCTAGAAATTGATGAATTTACGTAGGCGTCTTCGGTGCTGACCAGTTCTCAATGGCTTTAATTTTGGAAGGGTCCACGTGGATTCCCTATTTGCTAACCCCGTGTCCTAAGAACTCAACTCTTCGGATCCAAAATTCTCATTTAGAGAACTTCGCATAAAGTCTCTCTGATCGTAAGGTTCCTAGGACTTGTCGTAAATGATCGCTATGCTCCTCCTTACTTCGAGAGTAGATAAGTATATCATCAATGAAGACGATGACGAACTGATCCAAGTAAGGACGGCATACTCTATTCATCAAGTCCATGAATACTGCGGGCGCATTGGTCAATCCGAATGGCATCACTACGAACTCGTAGTGTCTGTAACGAGTTCGGAAGGTTGTCTTCGGGACATCCTCCTCCATCACTCATAACTAGTGATACCCGGACCTCAGATCAATCTTAGAAAAGTAGCTCGCCCCTTGCAGTTGATCAAATAAATCGTCTATGCGAGGAAGAGGGTAATGATTTTTGATTGTGAGCTTGTTGAGTTCCCTGTAATCGATGCACATACAGAACGATCCGTCTTTCTTCTTCACGAACAAGACTGGTGCTCCCTAGGGTGAGAAGTTTGGTATTATAAATCCCTTGCTGAGCAGTTCGTTAAGTTGACCGGACAGTTCTTGCATCTCAGCAGGTGCTAGACGATAGGGCGATTTGGTGCATCCTCCTCCATCACTCGTAACTGGTGATACCCGGAACTCACATCAATCTTAGAAAAGTAGCTCGCCCCTTGCAGTTGATCAAATAAATCGTCTATGCGAGGAAGAGGGTAATGATTTTTGATTGTGAGCTTGTTGAGTTCCCTGTAATCGATGCACATACAAAACGATCTGACTTTCTTCTTCACGAACAAGACTGGTGCTCCCTAGGGTGAGAAGCTTGGTCTTATAAATCCCTTGCTGAGCAGTTCGTTAAGTTGACCGGACAGTTCTTGCATCTCATCAGGTGCTAGACGATAGGGCGATTTGGCTACGGGGGTCGCTCCCGGAATTAAGTCGATTCGGAACTCGACTTGACGTTGCGGGGGTAATCCTGGGAGTTCTTCCGGAAAGACGTCGGGGAAGTCGCGCATTACAGGGAGGTCTTTTAGGTCTTTTGTTTTCTGGCTCGTATCGACAACGTGCGCCAGGAATGCACGGTATTCCTTACGCATGTATTTTTGGGCTTGAATACTTGAGATGATACGAAGGCTCGTACTGGGTTTGTCTCCGTAGATCAACAAGGTTTCGTTATTCGGTAGATTCAGGCGGACTGCTTTTTCGAAACACAGAATGTCGACACGAAAAAGACTCAGCCGGTCTATGCCTATGATGACGTCGAAACTCTGGATAGTTACTGGTACGAGGTCGATTGGGAACGAATGATTATCTAGCGTGAGGGTACAACCTATGTAAATCTCGTTAGAACTCTCTGTCTTGCCGTTAGCAATTTCTACGACGAAGGTTTCTTTTAGTGTTTGCGGTGCTTGATTAAGTAAGTGTTTAAATTTTTGGTTTACGAAGCTTCTTTCTGCCCCACTATCGAATAGGATACAAGCATCAGAGTTATCGAGAAGGAACGTACCTGTGACTACCGTTGGGTCTGCTACGGCTTCAATGTGGCCCATAGCAAGTAGTCTTCCAGTTCCTCCCGCATTCCCAGCTTTCGGACAGTTTCTTTTGAAGTGCCCTGTCTCGCCGCACCCGTAGCAGGCTTGACTCACTCCGGTACTGGGAACTTGGGTGGTGGATTTGGGTTGTGCTCTGCAAAATCGGGCGGTATGGCCCTTCCGGTCGCAATTAGTGTAGTGCATCTCACGGTAGTGGCCGTTATGATGGAAGGAGCACTTGGTGCACTTGGGTAAGTTCCCTGCATATGTTTTGGCTGGTACAGGGGCAACAGGAGTAGTGGCAGTATGGACAGTCACCGTCTGTTGGTTCTTGGAAGAGGGTTGATTTGATTTGCCCTTCCTTCGGTCCCCACACTTACTTTTGTTGTCGGTAGCGTTGGTTGGTGCTGGGGTAGTGGTTGTAGTTGTCGATGGAATAGAAGGAACATCATGATCGATGATCCTTTGGTCCAATTCCTTGGCACTATCAAAGGTCGCAGGGTGTAAGGCTAGAACGTTCCCTCGATATGGGGGTACCAGACCCCAGATGTATCTTTCAATTTTCTTGTTTTCGGTGGGAACCATATTAGGACATAGAGCCACCAGGTCGCAGAACCTGGCTGTATAAGCCACTATGTCGGAACCTTGCATTTTGAGGTTCCAGAGTTCCTCCTCGAGCTACTGAATTTCGCCCCTCGGGCAGTACTCCCTTGTCATAAGGTCCTTCAGTGTGTCCCAGCCCATGGCGTTGGCTGCTACCAGTGAGAGTGATTTGACATGGCCATTCCACCACGTCAGGGCCCTTTGGGTGAAGATGCAAGCGGCAAATTTTATCTTGCTTCCCTCAGGGCATGAGCACATCTCGAAGATTGCTTATGTTCTTTCGATCCATTGGGACATTGCAATGATCCCTCCGGTTCCGTTGAAGTATGTAGGTTTGCAGCTGATGAAATCTTTATAAGTGCACTCCCGTGAACGTGGGTGGATTTCACCATGGCTAGAGTTAGTGCCAGTCCCCGTTCCACTGACGCCACCAAAGTTTACTTGGGCCATGGCGGCGGTCACAGCTGCCTGGAACATCACTGCATCGAACTGCTGCGGAGGGGGTGGTGGTGGTGGAGTTTGATTTGCAGGCGTGTTTCTGGTCGGACGCTTGCGAGGTGGCATCTTTTACTGAAAGTTCATCAAGATGATGATAATAGTAAGAATCGACTGCAAGTATGATGAGTGTGTTCCATGGACTAAATCGCCATAGTCCAAATATTAGATAGAGTCATAACAATAGAGTGGGGAACACAAGAATACAGACTTTCTCATAGATTAGGCAACTGCCAATATTACTGGTATTAATGATGTAAAATGAGTTTAGGAAAATGACCTAACAGTAGGTCTTACATCAAACCATAAGGGAAAATGTTGGCAGCTTAGAAGTCTAGTTAGAGTACTTTCAAAGCTATGAATGTTTACAAATAAGTGAAACAGAGATTCTGAAAAGAAAGGCTATTCTTTTAAGAAGAGAAAGGATGAGCAGATAATCCCCTACTAGCAACGGGCACTCCTTGGGCGAACCCTTAAGTCAGCCATAGTATTTATGCGAGAATGGGGAAAGAATTGTTAATAGACGTACTAATGAAGATCCTTTTTGTCTGCACATAAGTAATTTATAGTAACACAAAATACTCCTATAGTATTTTAGGCTTATGTTCTGTTCTAATGCTCTTGTTGTAGTAGTGTTGGTAAGTTTTTAGACTTGTTGCAACACTACAATCATTCTTAGGCACATGCTAGTCACTCCTTAGAAAATACAGTTGATCAGGCTATATCCCCTTTGGTTTAACTATATGTCTCTAAGCCTAATTGTGATGTCCAACAATCATAATACTTTTGTTCTGTTCTAGTATGATACTGACCCTGGTATGAATAGATGTATATATATATATATATATATATACTTAGTTAAATATTTTATTATTTAAAAGTATATATTCTTGGTCAGAGTGTTTTAATCCCGATGTGTTTATAGTTCGTATATCTTTTATGGGTTGATATACTTGATTCACCATAAACAGTGCTCTGATCCCAATCTGTCACACCCCAAAACCAAGAACGACGGAAACCTTCTGGGATGGAGGACGTCATGTACAGTATCACAACAATGCATAATAGTAAAGACAAGCAACAACATCCATTGCATTAATATAATAATTGTAATACAAGCGTGTTTAGTATAGTTTGTAAGACACCAAAAGTATAGTCAAAATAAAAGATGGGTCTTGTATGTGCTCCATCTTCTCAAAAACTTCATCTGTACCTATCAACTGATGACCTGAGAATACAAGTTATTTCGAAAGAATTTATCAGCATAAATCTGGTGAGTTCGTAAGTATTTAGTGTCATTGCTTGTATAAAAATGTTAGTAACCATGTAGTGTAGTAATTGATTTCAAATGTTTTAGAAATAGTATACTCCCTAGAAAACCCTATGTTTTCCAGTAAAACGGTAGTCTTCTACCAAGACCCGATTGTTTGTAAAATTGTTCTTTTGTAAATATAAGTGTTTTCCACAGTGAAACTATCTGTATGAAAATATAGTTTACTTAAATGAGTATGTGACAAAATCGCAAAGTAATGAAACACACACTCCAGGTGGTACTAAGTGCACAGTACGCCTCGAAAAGTCTAAAGTAGAAATATGTAGACTCCAGGTGGTATTAAATGAACAATACGCCTGGAAAAGTCTAAAGTAGAAATATGTAGACTCCAGGTGGTATTAAATGAACAATACGCCTCGAAAAGTCTAAAGTAGAAATATGTAGACTCCAGGTGGTATTAAATGAACAATACACCTCGAAAAGTCTAATTTTACCTTTAATTCTTAATTAGTTAATTAAAGGTTTGAATGTGAACTCGTATGTAACCATGTTGATCGACGGTTGAATAAAAGATGACCCTCCAGGTCATAAATAGTGAGGTAGCATTTTGTCACCCCTTGGCCTTTCGGCTAGGAATGTAGCTAGCAGTCAGGATGTGGGAGTGTTTGTCCCGTATAGATCTATACACACAATGCCCGCTCTCCCTCCAAGAGACTCTGGTTACACGGTAATACCACTGTGAACTGTCGTATCGAGAAATAGTATGTCACATTCTGTTATAGTATTTAAGGTTTGTATAGTGTTTAGTATGTTCTCTTGTATAGTGTATAGCATGTATTATTACTCAATGTAATACTTATGTAGTGACACATAAATGTATTGACCCTTGTATGGGTCGTTGTAATAGTAATAGTGAGTAGTAATCCTTTAACTATACCTATTATAGTTAAATAGTAAGGTTGTTTGGGTGCCTTTGTTATACAAAGGTACTGAACTGAAATGAAATATTTTATATCCAACACACACACATATATATATATATATATATATATATATATGATATATAACTAAGAATTCAACGACATTCGGACAAATAACAGGATACCCTAAGTCCACAACCAAACAAGGAACAGGAAATAAGGTGAGCTATTAGTCCTAAGTCCTTCAAGTCTTACTTATATAAATATACTGGTGTAGATATGGATTTAAACATATTACAACTATAAAAGAGTTTGAAAACAGTTTCAGTATCAAAAGAGTTAAATAAAAAGGTTTGAAAGCTTGAAAATCCATAAGTTTGATAGCAATTTGAAAGTAGTAGTAAATCTTTCTGTTTATTCTAGTTATTAATCACATGTGATTAATGCAATAACTAGAATGTTTCAACTTGTATTCCCCCCATAAAAGCATTTAAAATCATTTAAAAGGTTAATCAAGGGGTATGAACTCACCTGCAGTGAGTGGTTTGGATGGAAGTGTCGGATATGATGCTAAGTGTCAAGTGAGGACTTGAACATACACAGGGATCCTATGTAACATGTAGTGATACATAAATGTATCTAATTAGTCTTTTAACAACTAATTAATCAAGTAAAGACATCCTAATACATGGAAACACTCTGTTTCAAGTGCTAGGAGTGCTAAAGGGTTGCATCTAAGGAGAGTATCGCCTCATATTGGAGTTTACTTCTCATTTGGTAACCCTACATGTCTTTACGGTTTTTGGTCATTTCCTCCATGAATTTACGGCCGTAAACTCATGGTAATTGGTACATTTGTGTGTTTTAAGGTCTTATACCCCTCAAGGAAGTGTTCCAGGTTTGAATCAAAGGCTTAGGAAGGGACTAGGGCTCAAAATGGCTCATCCTTGGAGTTTACGGTCCTTGGACCACTCCCTTAGAGTTTACCGACGTAAACCCATGTGTTTACGGTCGTAAACTCATGAGTTTACGGCCGTAAACTCATGGTCACTCCTACCATTTCGTGATTTGGGGTTTCTAGCTCATGCATGCACGGTTCTAGTCCAATATCCAAGCTCTAGAAGGTGTTAGTGGCACATAAACACCACTTGATGGTGTTTACGGTTCAAGGATATCCCTTGACCGTAAACACAAGTGTTGTTGAGGGTTTTTGATGTTCTTCAATGGTTTAGCAAGTATTCTAAGCAAATAACTAGTTAGGAGGAGTGTACTTACTTATAGGAAGCTTGTAAGAGTGTTTAGGGCCCAAGAACACTAGTGTATGTTCTTGGTGTTCTTGGTGTTTTGAAGAACACTTGAAGATCTAAGTAAAAATGAAGAATTCATGGATGAAATGATGTATAACAACTAGATGAAAAGTTATAACAACAAATCAAGTGAAGAAAAACTTACATTTTGGAGGATTTGGAAGAAATGTGTGATGATACTTCAGAGAAAAGTGGGGGGTGTTCTTGAACTTGAAGGTGTAAAGTGAGGAAGTGGGGAGTAAACTCATGCCTTATGCATGAGTTCAAGGGGAAGAGGAGTTTACGGCCCAAACTCCCCAAGTTGGCCGTAAACACCTTGTTATGGTGTTAGTTATTTATTTGTTACACATTCCTCCTAGAAGAATACTTCCTTTTTATTTGTTCGTTTCATGAATTTATTTTAAAAACACCCAAACGGACTTTAAACCGGCTAAAAATGTACTGAAATGAATTTGACTATTATTTGCAGTGATGTACTGTAGAGTTTATACAAATGAAAATTTCGGGTTATCACAATTTAACCTGCTATAGAAAGTCGTAATGATCATATGTGAACACTTGCAACAAGTTTGTTATCTAGATGTGTACAAAAAAAACATAATTATCTAGATGTGAACATACCGAAAAGTTAATTAACTTAATAAGTGATTTTTCCATAATGATAGTGTACCATATATTGAAAAGTAAAATAGATACTACATGGCACTTATTCATAACAAATGATGATGATGATGATAAAAATTAATCTAATTCAAATCTTATGATATGTTGAAATAAAAGTAACAAAAAAGGGATTTTAAAAAATGGTAACGTCATAATTTGAAATTGTCAAATATACTTTTGTTTGTTTCGATGGAATTCAAAATTTTTTTAAAAACATTCTACTTTTTAAAATTATATATATATATATATATATATATATATATATATATATATATATATATATATATATATATATATATATAATTTTAAAAAATATATATATATAATAGGTGCAAGATACAATATCAACTTTTTTCTATAAATTTAAATAATTCAAAATATAAAAGAAAAAGTTTGATGATTAAATATTGATGTTTTATTTCAATTTATATACACAAAACACCTTTTTATTGTGCTAATGTCAAGTTTTAAATCCTGCAAACTCTTTTGCCTTTTCCGTTTTAAATGTCTTTTCCATGTTATTTTATTATTTGAGTTATTTATTATAGATGTTATTGAAAAAAATGAGTAACCTAGGACGAACCTTTTTTTGGCATATCATTCAGTCATAATGATTTTAAAATCTTATATTCCTCGCCTCATATGTTCTATGGCCAGGGAAATTGTGGTTACTCCCTAGCCACAAAATAGTATAAGTGAGTACACATGATCTATAATTTATTATTGTGAGGAACCTTGTCATGCCCTTTCTTGTCCGGTTAGAGAAATAATAGTAAATTAATCTTCGGCTTTATTTGAGAAACCATTCTTTTCACAACTTTATTGGCCACGTAAAAACTGATAGTCAACTAGTGGGGACGGTGTATTCGTTTGTGCAAGGTTTATAATTCATATATTTTTAGTATATAATAATTTGTAAAGGGTATTAATTTTATAAATAGATTTTTACAAGTTGAAATTTAGAAATTATTAAAATAAAGGATGCTAATTTGATGTAAGCTAGAGGGACCCAAGCTTCCATGGGTGAGAAAAAGTTTTTTGGATTTCTTCTTTCGAACCAAAGGGAAAAATAACTTGTCAGTCCAACGAATTTTCCAATCCGTTCAAAAAATCTCAATCTTGTTTTCACTGTTTAAAAACCCAACGAACTTAACATTTGGTCTAAACAGACCCAACTAAGTTACACTTTTGTTCAATTTTATGGAAGTCAGAGAAGTGAAACAGATGACGTGGCTTATTACCATATCAGGAAAATGACTTTTAAGAGCAACGAAGTTTCCAAACCGTTCAAAACACGTCAATCATGTTTTGTATGCTCAAAAAACTCAATGAACTTAACTTTTTTAACAGACAAAACATATAACATTCGGAATCTAGAAGGTAAATTATGGAAATAAATTTCCTTTTTAGGGGCCAACTCGTCGAGTTGATGAAGGGAACTCAACGAGTTGGACGCTGTTTGAGAAACCCTAATTTTTTTGGGTTTTGCACCTTATTTAAACACCTTAAGTTGCAGGTGGTGGCCTCATTCCCAGCCTCCATAGCCCCTAACCCTAATCTCGAAACTGTAGAGCCTCCTTGTGTGTTGTGAGCTCATTATGAGTGTGTTTTGGTGTGTTGGAAGCTCATTGAAGGGAAGAAAAGCTTGGTGCAAGGTGGTGGTTCAAGTAGCAGCTTTCAGATCTTGATTCTCTACTTCATTTCCAGCACATCTTGGGTATAATGATCTAAACTTGCTTAATATTTACTTAGATCTCTTATTGTCACACCCCAAAACCCGAATGGCGGAAACGTTCTGGGGTGGAGGACGTCATGTATAGCATCACAACCAATGTATAATAGCAATCATAGCAACACAACCATTACAGTGAATACTTAAATAAAAATGACTACACCAGTTTGGAACTTTGTATGAAACTTGTTTGAGTTACATCAAATAGTTTGTAAAAGATAAACATAAAACTCTTATTGCTCCAGCTCCTTAAAAATCCAGCAGGTACCTGTCTACTGATTTCCTGAGAATACAAGCAGTTTGAAAAACAATATCATCATAAAGCTGGTGAGTTCATAAGCGGTATTTTGCATTAAAAACTTGTTGATGAGAGTGTAAAAGTGTTTGTATGTTTCCAAGAAAATCCGATATTTTCTTTAGTGGGAATGTAGTGTTTTCAATTCTGTATAAAAACCATGAATGTTCGTTACTGAAAACTGGAGTGATATGCGAAAATAATACTTCATGTGACTAGCTAATGCTAATCATGATGTATAAGTATTTCGTACGTGAAACCATTATATGATCGGTTCTGTTTGAAAACCCTGGAAGTTCTCCCGTTGTAGTGTGTATTAGTTCTATTTAGTATAAATAAAACTGTTGAAAAGTGCCAACTTGCAAACTAAAGATGATTTATACATATTGTGAGTCGTATAACCATACTTGATATGACTAGAGACCTTTCCAACGTTCTTCAGGCGTTGAGTTATACGATTGCTGAAGTGAAGTTTGAAATCTCAAGGAGGATTGCATGGCTTAAGGAATTCAGGAAGTTCTGGTGGATTCTTATCAAGTTCCTCAAGATCAACACTTGAAAGAAAAGTTGAAGATGTCACTTAGGGGGGAATTGTTGAAACATTAAAGTGACCCTCTTAAACTTAAAAGAGATCCGAAGTTGCTTTAGGATCCGCAGTCAATCTCTCCCCGCAGTTAAGATCTGCAACCGCAGTCATCGTCATCAATTCTTAGATTCAGTCTTATATCTGTCTTTTGTATAAGTACTTTCTTTTATCCAATGTGCCCTGCGTGGCAACTCTTAAACAAATTAGACTGTATGTAATCTCCGAGACTCTATAAATAGAGTTCTCCCCTTCTCAATGAATATACTTCTCTTATGCATCTTGAATCTTATCACTCATCTTACTCACTCCTTTCTTATCACTTAAATATAATCATAACTCTTTGTAATCTCTCTTCCGAGCAAGTCTTTCTAGACTTAATCACTAAGTTTGATCTCACTTACTAACTTGGTCTGATTGCATTCCTTGTTAAGAATCAACTTAAGTGTATACTTGATATGATACTTGTTGTTATTTATATTTCCGCATCTAACTTCTAACTCTCTAACTCTAACTTATTATTATTATTGTTGAGCTTTATTGATCCTTTGAGTTAAACTTTTTTCCGTATTATCACTTGTTCTAACGTTTGTTCAAGTGTGACTCAAGTTTTACTCTCAACATTTACCCTGGAAAATCCTATATTTTCCCTAAGTGTAAGTTATTGAATTATCTGTTGCAAACCAAATAGTATAAGCATCTATCATAATTATGTTGTTAAGCATTGTTCTGTTTGAAAACCAATATGAATACCGTAGTGTGAATACCCTTGTATGAAAACCTTTGTATGAATACCGTAGTGTGAATACCCTCCTGTGATCACTTAGTACATACGAGTTATAAAAATCTGGATCGAACAGACCGTCGATTGGGTGATTCCGCCCTAACCACACAAGAAAACAAGGAACAGGAAATGTGGCGGAGACCAGACATCCCATTGCAAGTTGGATGTTAATTTCATATAACCCTAGTGTATATACAAAGTTATCACATAGTTACTAACCCTAGTGACTGCTGTTAGGTGTATTATTATGTGAACGAGTCGTTGTTTCACTTGCGGATTCTTATAACCATACTATTGACGATCAACATTACGACGTACTCGGACGTACATTGTGAAAAATGAAGTTTGTCACCCTAGGTTGACTGTAGCTAATAGTCAGGGTGCAGGATTGTCACTCCAGTATAGATCTATACACAAACTCACGCTCTCCCTCTCAGGAGACATTGGTTACAAAGTGTCTCACATTGTTGGCTCTCTCAACGAATCCACGAATAATACTATGAAAACCCTTTCTGTTATGAATCCTTAAAAAATAATATCTTTTATATCATAATTCATAAGTTTGTTTCCTCTGTTCTGAAAACTGTGTTTGTAATGTTTGCATTTTAACATATTTTGTAAAACTGATTTCAAGCCTAGTAGTGACGATGTTTACCATGTATGCAAGTTCTATGTTGAATGTATACTAGTGATAGGAAAATATAATAAACCAAATTATATTTTTAAACACAAGATTACTTGTGCTTTTACTTGTATCCTCCCCATGAAAACATTGAAAACTTTGGAAAAATATAGGGGTATGAACTCACCGTTAATTGTGTGCAAGCGTCGAATCAATGAACTGGAAACGAAGACCCTCGAGTTGTTGTGCGTGGCACTTAACGGAATCCTAATAACAATTAAATACATATATGAATCTAAATTAGCGATTTCATTGACTAAAGTGTTGGAAAAACACTTGCTTTCGGTTAAGGAATGTTACCAGGACTTCATTGAATCGAGGAAAGCGGGCTTTCAGCCTAATTTACCGCTCAGGGAGTGTGTACGGCCGTTAAAGGGAGTGTACGGCCGTAGACTTCATGTTGAAGGTGTACGGCCTTTGAAGGTGTACGGCCGTGGATGAGTGTACGGTCAACGAGCTTGAAGGTATACGACCGTACACTCAAGAACAAGAGTGCTGGAAATCGATGAATCTGTGTCCTAGATGCTCCGAAATGAATCCCCAATGGTGTTTTTCGATGTTTTACGGAAGAATAAAGGTGTTTTAGGGGTGTACGGTCACGAGTCTAGAGGGAGAAGTAGAGGGTTTTCGGCCAGAAGAGTGTATATGAGGGGTAGGGTCTCGTATTTATAGGGATTTTTGTGGTCGGTGGTGGGGTCCACCCAACATTCGTCGTAGATGAGTGTACGGTCGTACACGGGTGTACAGCCGAGAACCCAAGTCCGGTCGTGAATGTATGTTTTGATCACCGGAAAACTCGAAATTTCGCGTAGTTTTGGTCCCGACTCATATATGAAGCTGAATTTCAAAATGACTTTCCAAGCCAAGGAATTCGACGGGACTCAATAAAAATCCAAATTTTATTAACGGAATTTGGATAATGGAAATGTATAAAGGTTCGGGTTGTCACATCATCCCCCCGTTAGAGGGAATTTCGTCCCAAAATTCAGATTCCGAGTGGATGGTTAAGGATAAGGAAAAGACTCGGTTACTTTGATTCCATTCAAACCTTGCGCTATTTCAATGAATTCATATCCACGCTGGTTGCTTCAGCAAATCATTATTGATGGGTGCGTTGTTCTGATCTGTGATGGGCGTGTAGGTTTAGCTTGCTCAACTAGATTCATCCAACTGGTAGGATGCCTATTTGTAGATCCGAGTACCTTTTGTCCTGATGTTCATGGTAGGACTCATACCTGGTCCATCTACCATTGTCTCATGTACACAAGTCGTATATAACTAAGATTGATAAGACGTTCGGATGGGTGACTCTGCCCCAGGTCCACAACCAAACAAGGAACAGGAGATAGGGCGGAAACACACATCCTAAGTCCGTAGAATCTTAATTATATACCACCCTAGCGTGTACATTTAACATCGATAGGCTAACCATATTTGTCCCTAGCCTCTATGCTTGAACTTGACTTGTTGCGCGAGTGGTGTTTCCAAAACGGTCTGCTGAGGCTGCTTAAGGAAGGCTACGGGTGGATACCATACTCCTCGCATGAGTATTTTCGGGGGTTTGAAGCGAGATGAAATTTCGAGGTTCGCATCTAGTTTGTCATTATAAGTGAAGAGAGTTTTGTTATTCTGTCGGTTTAAGGCAAAGGGTCTCCTCGGTGACACGTGGGGTTGGTATAACGCAGACCTAGTCAGACTAAGCGGGATGACATCGTAGGATTGCGTGTTAAGTTAGTTCGGAAGGAGTGTTTCGTTATGGCGTCAGTGTATCTGTGTGTGTACGTTTCTAGTGCTTTCTGTATTGCCCATCTTATTACTACTGCGAATGTTTTGTACTGTATTAAGTGTACTAACTGAGAAATTGTTCTAGTGAATTATACTTGATATTATGATTCCTATCCGGTCCTTCTATAATCGCTTGCTGTCTACAAGTCATATATAATTAAGATGATTAAGACGGTCGACTGAGTGACTTTGCCCTAAATCCACAACCAGACAAGGAACAGGAAATAAGGCGGAATCACGCACTCTAAGTCTATTGGTCCTTAATTATATATGGCCCTACTCTTTACACCAAGTCATTATAGCCTACCGGAAAAGAGTATTTAGTTCTACATAAACTATGTGCTTTGTTTAGACGAGTAAGAAATTATTATAGTTAGAATTTAGTTGTAAGATGGTTTCCTTGAAAAATGTAGGTTTGGGAAAGATTCGAGTCGGAAGACGTACGGCTATTCTTGGGGGTTTCCGGGGTAGACTCTCCTGCAGTGATCATTAGCATTCTTCCCTCTTCACCAGGGTTCCTGGCCAATGAACAATCTCTCATGTAGTGTCCCGTTTCACCACATTCGTGGTAGGTATGACTCACTTCCTCAAATGGGACCTGAGAAATTGGTCGTGCCGGTGCCCTACAGAAGTGGATGGTGTGTCCCCTTCTGACGCAGTTCTTGTGTGACAACCCGAAACTTTTATTCTGTACGCTTAGTTAACTTTATCAACATTGAACTTGATTTTTGTTACCTTTTAACGCCGTTTAGGAGTTCTTTTAAGCGTTCTAAGCCTCGTATAATCAAAGTTTGGGTCCAAGGTCGAGTAATACCAAGTCATAGTACAACATTCGAGGCATACACCCTCTCGGGAGGAGTGTACGGCCGTACACATGGGTGTGAGGCCGCACACCCACCTCTCAACCGCACACTCATCCCTATATATATAGGGTAACCCCTTCATTCACTCTTTTTTTCCCTTTTGGCTGCACACTACTTTCTCTCTCTAGAAACTTCATCCAAGAACACTTTAAGGGCCTCAAAAACGTGAAGTACTCCATCATTCAGCATGTTATACCGGTAAGACACCTTGATCTAAGCCTAAAAATCTTCATGTTCTTCGTGTTCTTCATCACTTGAAGGTATACGGCCGCACACTTTCATAAGGTGGCCGTACACACCTCAAAGACCCTCCAAAGTGAGAGTTTGACCCCCTATCTTCTAGTTGGACTTGGTTTTAACCTTAAAACACTGAAAAATCGACTTTTGGAGCATAAAGGAAGAGTGTACGGCTGCACACCCCTATGCACGGCCGCACAGACCCTCTGTACGACCACACACTCTTGTTTGCAACCGCACACACATGCTGACCGCACACCCTGGCCGCACACACGCTCTAATGGCCATACACCTCCCCCGTTTGATCATTTATGGCTCCGACACTTAGTTCAAGCACTTCCAAGTCTTTAGGGTGGATTCCCATCATGTTTTTTCACGGAATACCTTAATCTAATACATATATGTGTTACTATATGTTAATAGGATCCACTTGCGTATGAAACATCAGTTGACACTCAGCACTCGTAACCGATCGTACACCCGAATCCTACGTTAAACTGTGAGTTCATACCCCTACGCTTTTATAAGTTTTTATAATGTTTTCAAGGGGGGGGGGGAATACAAGCCAAACATAAAGGTTTTCACAACTTAAAAACTGATGCAATTACAATGGTTTTACGTTAAACATTTAGATACTTTATCCCTTTTGTAAAATGCGGATCATAAGGGGCGTTTTCTAAACATAATTGCATAGTTTTCAGAACAGTACATGAACACAACTTACCAGTCAAACTATAATAGGTATAGTTTGGGAATTTCATTACCGGTTTTACAGAGTCAATCACCATGCAAAGTCAAACATATAAACTAGGATAGATTTAGTTTATCCATACAGATAACAAGAGTATCTTATTAAATAATTATTTTGTGTGTAATTATTTATACTCTACCACGTATACAATGATTTCGAACTCGAGAACAACCAAACTACACGTAAACTAGTTAATACCGGATTGTGAGACTTATCTTCGTTACACCCTTCGGGGTACCAATAAATCCTCTCCGTTAGTATAACCAGAGTCTCCTGGAGGGAGAGCGTGGAATTTGTGAATAGATCTATTCGGGATTGACAATCCCACACCTGAACTGTTAGCTACAGTTAGGCGGGCACGCCTGGGGTGACAAATTTTGTAATCGTACGACGCCTGAAGAAACGTCAAGGAGGTCACAGGTCATATTAGTATGGTTATACGACTCACAATAAGTATAAACTAACCTTTGTTTACTGGATTTCTTTCTTCAATAGTTTTATTTTAACTAATGAAACTATCTATCTACTTACTGGAGGGTATTCCAGGGAATTAACTCTTGGTTTTATTTGAATAATAAAACTACATACATACTGGTAGTAGCCAAGGCTTACCAAATGAAACATACCTTACTTACTGGCGGTAGCCAGGGTTTTCAAACGAATCATACTTTTCATACAGTAATCAACAAACATGTTAGAAAATATCGGATTTTCTTGGGAAGCATGCATACTTATTTCAAAACTCGATAACGAAGGTTTTCGTTACAAACGATATTTGCTTATAATGAAAATGAATAAATTTTACAAATTCAGTGACTAGTTTCCAATACAAAAACATGCTTATGAACTTACCAGCATTATGCTGATATGTTTTCAAAATCGCTTGTATTCTCAGGGCAACTATAGACAGGTACTTATGCCAGCTTTTGGAGAAGACGGACCATTTTGGAGTCTCGTCTTTATCTTTTGCCACTTTTGAATATACTGATATGTATAAATTATTTTTTCAAACAGATGTAAATATTTATAATGCAATGTAATGGTTGTGTTTACTTTGCTTACTATGATACAACTGTTGTGATACTACGTATGACGTCACCCGCCCCCGAAGGTTTCCGCCGTCAGTTCCTACGGTTCGGGGGTGTGACATCTTGCAATACAACTTCCGACGCCTTCCGATATGATGGAAGTTGCACGTATTACATTTATGGAAGGTTCCAGCATAACGATTGTCGGGTGATGGGGTGGTTGGTGTCGTAGCAGCGTAGGTTGCACCTGTCTGTTGTCCCTCGTAGGGTTCTTGTGTTGATTGTCTCCTGTTTCTGCTCTCGGGCCTTTCATTATAATCGCCTCCTTTGGTTGACCCATGAACGGGGTCCATTATGACTTAGCGGATCCTATAGTCCACCAAAGTTCGAGCCAGGCGTTTGGCACTGTCAAACATAAGAGGTTGTGCTGCCAATACGTTTCCTTGGATTGGAGAAGGTAGTCCCCAAATGTATCTCTCTACCTTCTTGCTCTCTAGAGTAACCATCCCCGGGCATAGTGCAGCTAAGTCACTGAACCTATCAGTGTATGCTACAATATATGAGCCTACCATGGTAAGATTCCACAGCTCATGCTCTAGTTTCTGTACTTCGCCCCTCGGGCAGTATTCTTCCAACATCATTTCCTTTAGATTTTCCCAGCCCATTTCATTTGCTATAGGAAGAGTCAATGACTTGACACGGCAGTTCCACCATGTAAGGGCTCTGTTAGAGAAGGTGTAGGCAGCAAACTTCACTTTGCTTCCTTCTGGGAACGCGTATAACTCGAAAAGCGATTTTGTCGTCTCGAACCATCGCATTAGGCCGATGACTCCACCATTTCCATCGAAGGATTTGGGTCCACAAATCATGAAGTCCTTGTATGAGAACTCCCTTGTGTGTCCGTGGTTAAAGCTGTTGGTACCACTACCCGATCCTCCGGTACCATTTGCATTGATTTGAGTCATGACAATTGTCACTACGGCTGTTACAGTCCCCTGAAAGACAACCGGGTCATACTGAGGAGGTGGTGCGGTGGTGCATTGTTTTTGTTTTTGTTCGACTTCTTCGGGGGCATCTTTTTTCCATAAGGTTTAAAAGACGAAACGAGGGTAAGTCCTTACATGTTACGAATTGAGTGTATTCTGAATCAAAGTTATCTTAGTTCTGAGTGTTTCATGTCCTGATGTTTGAAGTAATTCATAACAAAGGTCTACGCAACATAGACTTATGAATTTGATAGTGACTACCCTCCTAATGAAGTTATGGAATCTGGTTTACTGTTACTTAGCTTTTTTGAAAAAGGCAATAAGCCTGACACATAGTGTGAGCAGTGTAATCGCTAACTCACTAGATCATATTAGTTAGTTAATTATTAGTATGACGTATATGGTGCTCTACTACCTTGCGCGCCTCAGGAGGAGTTTCTATTCTCGTTATGATGGTCTTGAATTTAGATGTGAGGGTTTGTTGTTTCTGGGCTTTCTTATGGTTCTCATATTCACTGTGGATCATGCTTCGGGTTTTACCATAAATCTCCATCACTTCCTGATGGAAGATTTGCGTCCTCGTCTGATTCCTTCTAGGAACCCTCTTTATGAATCCTCTCTGGTTCCTCCTTCATTCATCTGTTGGTGATTGTAGTGGAGTGAATATCCATATATAGGTTGCTCGTGCGAGACTGGGAATGTCTAAAGAATCCTATGAGATTAAGTAGAACGTTTCCTCTATAGTTATTGATGATCTAAAGTGGATCCTCCTATAGTCAAGCAGTGCATGCAAGGTGTATATAACCAAGATCAAATAGACCTTCGAATAGATTATCCTACTCCAAAACCACAACCGAATAAGGAACAGGTAGTAGAGCGAAGATCACCAATTCTAAGTCTATAAGATCCCAATTATATAAAACCTGGAAGCATGCACTTCGCAACAATAGAACTGTCAGTAAAGGTCATTTAGTTCTCATTCAAGTTTTTTATAGTGCCTAAAATACTCCTATACTATTTTATCTTTATGTTTTTTTGTGAGGATACTTTTGTATATGGAGTTAGGTAAGTTTTAGACTCGCTGCAACACCACTATCACTCCCAAACACATGTTAGTCATATCTCAAATAAATATAGTTGATCAGGTTATATTTATTTTAGATATGATTACATAACTGCTTAGGCTTGACTGTTGTGTCCAAAATCTAAATACTTTTGTTTGTTTTGTTCTTACGTGTTCTTATTGTGATACTTGTTCTTAGTATGTATGCTTATTAGTATATGTATCGTAAAATACTTATATTTTATAAGAATACTTTTATTCAGAGCACTCCGGGCCCATTCTATTTATAGTCGTATATCTTTTACTGGTTGATATACTAAGTTCACTATAAACAATGCTCTGATACCAATCTATCACACCCCCAAACCGAAACGGCGGAAACGTTCGGGGGCGGATCTTACACCCCCAAACCAGAACGGCGGAAACGTTCGGGGGCAGATGACGTCATGCTCAGTATCATAACCATAGTGAAGAAATTAACACACAACCATCATAGATATAATTTAAAAGATTACATTGTTTCCAAAATACATGTTCCAAAAATACATGTTTTCAATTAAATTACATATGATGATAAAATGTAGCAAAATAATCTACGCCTTAGCGTCTTGACTTCAGAAATCTTGTGCTTACCTGTATTACTGATTACCTGAGAATACAAGTTGTTTTGAAAAGAGAGTATCAGCATAAAGCTGGTGAGTTCACAAGTATTTTATAAAAATGAATGTTGTTTCCTTAACGTTTGTTAAAAGTTTGTTTCCAGAAAATCCAATATTTTCTAAAAGATTTCTTGTAAACTGAATTGAAACAAGGCCTAGTATGTGTAAGTAAATCGTCATACTTAGGTGTGTGTTTTATATTTAAATAAAACTCCTTTGTATAAAGCCTTAGAATTTCCGTGAATTTTATGATGTGTTAATATTCCATGTGAGATGTTATAATCATACTAAAGACTAGGTGGCCTTGAATGCGACGTTCTTCAGGCGTCGGAAAGTTATGACACTTGTCACCACAGACCTGCCGGTCTAGCTGTTGCAAGCAGCTCAGGTGCGGGTTTGTCGGACCCAGTATAGATCTATACACAACTATCACGTTCTCGCTCCAAGAGATTCTGATTATAACTAAAGGACTTTTCTGTGGTACTTGGAGTACCCCGAAGGAGAATGTATCACAAATATTCATTAACGGTTTCACGTAGTGTGTAGTGAAAGTTCGTTTTGTGAATCGATAATGTTATTGTTTTCTTTGTTAGATGTAGTGTTCAAAACTATACCTATTATAGTTTATCAAAAGTGTTGTATGATGGTATTAAAAACCTGGTTACACATGTATATGTATTTCAAATAAAGGACATTGGAAATACTAAGTGTAAATCTCACACACCTTGCTCAACATGTTCCAAGGTGTGAATAACTCTTAAATATGTATTTGACAGTTTTACCCTAAACTGTCACTGTTTTTGAGTAATTATAGAAAAATCATCGTAAGTGGAAAACTGAATCCGCAAACTCTGAGTATTTGGAAAAAATGTCTACTGTGTTCATAAATTTTCCCATAATTTTTGGTGATCTCGAACTAGTGTGAAAATGTTCATTTTCACAACCTGGTCTGATTTCGTTGCTGCAGTGATAGGCAGTTTTGTAAAAGAGGTTTTGAGAGAGATTTGGGAGAGATTTGGGATGCCCCAAATGATTACAAAGATTAAAAGAGGTTTTGAGAGAGATTTGGGAGAGATTTCACATTCTTGGAGAGATTTGGCATATTTAGAGAGATTTGGGAGAGATTTCACATACTTGGAGAGATTTTGCATATTTAGAGAGATTTGGGAGAGATTTCACATACTTGGAGAGATTCCACATACTTAGAGAGATTTGGGAGAGATTTCACATACTTGGAGAGATTTCACATACTTAGAGAGATTTGGGAGAGATTTCATATACTTGGAGAGATTTCACATACTTAGAGAGACTTGGGAGAGATTTCACATACTTGGAGAGATTTCACATACTTAGAGAGATTTGGGAGATATTCCACATACTTGGAGAGATTCCACATACTTAGAGAGATTTGAGAGAGATTTCACATACTTGGAGAGATTTCACATACTTAGAGAGATTTGGGAGAGATTTCACATACTTGGAGAGATTTCACATACTTAGAGAGACTTGGGAGAGATTTCATATACTTGGAGAGATTTCACATACTTAGAGATATTTGGGAGAGATTCCACATACTCGGAGAGATTTTAATCTTAGCCATTATTATCGTATAATCTCGTAATGCAAGTTTCGTGAACCCCGTTATGTTTCGTTTATGATTGTTTTAAGTCCCCGAAAGGGTCCTTAGTCGTGTTTTGATGCGTTTAACTCCCTTTTTAGGGTTTTTACACTGTTAACACATAGATTTTTCGAGACACTTAAATTTTTAACATACATATACACATTTTTTTTATTCATAGAATAATTTCTAACATACAAGCACTAATTAAATTTGGCCGGTTTGGCGTGTTTGACTTTGACTAGAATTTGACGGTTGTCACAGTATCCCCCCGTTAGAAGGAATTTCGTCTCGAAATTTGCATTTTGAGTGGGACTTCAAGGGTCGGGGAATAGATGTGGGTATTTTTGCTTCATTTGGTCCTCACGTTCCCAAGTAAACTCGGGTCCTCGCTTGGCGTTCCACCGGACTTTTACGATGGGAATGCGGCTTTGTTTCGTCGATTTGACCTCTTGGTCCATGATTTCAACAGGTTCCTCTACGAAGTGGAGGTTCTCATTGATCTCAATTTCTTCCAAAGGAATGACAAGGGTCTCATCCGACAAACATTTCTTCAGGTTTGACACATGGAATATAGGATGAACGTGTTTGAGTTCCTGTTGTAATCGTAGCTTGTATGCCACTGGGCCAATCCTGGCGAGGATTTCGAATGGCCCGACATACCTTGAATTTAATTTCCCTCATTTTCCGAAGCGTATTAAACCCTTCCAAGGTGATACTTTTAGAAGTACCCGATCTCTAACCTGGAACTCCAAAGGTTTTCGTCTCTTATCTGCGTAGCTCTTTTGTCGGTCTTGTGAAGCCTTCATTTGTTCTCGGATTTGGACTATCTTCTCGGTTGTTTCCCTTATGATTTCCGGGCGAATGAGTGCGCTGTTGGGGACTTGCCCTTTTGCTAGTTGCGTATCGTCCACATCGGCCCAACACAGGGGTGATCTGCACTTTCGGCCGTAGAGGGCTTCGAACGGAGCAACTTTGATGCTAGTGTGATAATTATTATTGTAGGAAAACTCAATAAGAGGTAAATGAGTATCCCAAGCTTTACCAAAGTCTATCACACAAGCCCTTAGCATGTCCTCTAACGTCTGAATGGTTCTTTCACTCTGACCGTCAGTCTGTGGGTGGTAGACTGTACTCATGTCCAGCCTAGTTCCCACAGCTTTCTGTAGCGACTGCCAGAATCGTGACGTGAACCTACTATCTTTGTCGGAGATGATGGATATCGGTACTCCGTGGAGGTGCACTATTTCTCTAATGTAAATCCTTGTCAGCTTCTCCATTTTGTCTGTCTCTTTTATTGGTAGGAAGTGTGCGGATTTGGTTATCATGTCGATGATTACCCAGATGGTGTCAAGCCCACCCGTGGTCTTAGGTAGCTTGGTAATGAAATCCATCGTAATCCGCTCCCACTTCCACTCGGGTATCTCTGGTTGTTGGAGTAGCCCCGAGGGCTTTTGATATTCTACCTTAACCTTGGCGCAAGTCAGACACTTGCCCACGAAGGTAGCTATTTCAGCTTTCATGTTCGGCCACCAATACATCTTCTTGAGGTCTAAGTACATCTTGTCTGGGCCAGGATGCACGGAGTAGCGAGTTTTATGAGCTTCGTTCATGACAACGTCCCTGAATCCACCAAATTTTGGTGTCCAGATCCGGTTCATGAGACAACGAACTCCGTCATCCCCGACTTCAAGATTTTTGTCCATTCCTCTTAATGCTTCACCTGTCACGTTCTCTGGCTTCAAAGCTTCCTCCTGGGCTTCCTTGATTTGTGCGGACAGGTGTGAGCGGATGGTCATGGTCAATGCCTTCACTCGGCGGCCTGAGTACTCCTTTCTGCTTAAGGCGTCTGCAACCACATTGGCCTTTCCGGGGTGATAACGAATCTCGCATTCGTAATCGTTTAGTAATTCCACCCATCGCCTTTGTCTCATGTTGAGTTCCTTCTGATTGAGGATATGCTGGAGGCTTTTGTGATCGGTGAAGATGGTGCACTTGGTGCCGTAAAGGTAATGCCTCCAGATTTTTAGGGCGAAAACTACGGCTCCTAATTCAAGGTCATGCGTGGTGTAGTTTACCTCATGCGTCTTCAGTTGTCTTGAGGCGTAGGCAGTGACTTTTCCTCGTTGCATTAACACACACCCTAGACCTAGGTTTGATGCATCGCAGTAAACCACAAAGTCTTCGGTTCCATCTGGTAAGGACAAGATCGGAGCGCTGCATAGAGTTCGTTTTAGTGTTTGGAATGCAGCCTCTTGCTTGTCTCCACAGACGAATGTCACCCCTTTTTGAGTCAGGGTGGTGAGTGGTTTTGCAATTTTGGAGAAGTTTTGAATGAATCTCCGGTAGTAACCGGCCAGCCCTAAAAATTGTCGGATCTCCGTGGGTGTTCTTGGTGCTGCCCAACTTTCAATTGCCTTGATCTTTGAGGGGTCCACATGGATTCCTTCCTTGCTGATTACATGCCCGAGGAAATTCACCTCTCGGATCCAGAACTCACACTTCGAAAACTTTGTGTACAATTTCTTCGCTCTCAGCGTCTCCAGGACTCGACGTAAATGCTGGCCGTGTTCTTCCTTACTTCGAGAGTAGACAAGTATATCATCGATGAAAACAATTACGAACTTGTCTAAGTAAGGTCGACACACCCGATTCATCAGGTCCATAAATGCTGCGGGTGCATTTGTTAAGCCGAAAGGCATCACTACAAATTCGTAGTGACCATAGCGCGTTCTGAACGCCGTCTTGGGAATATCCTCCTCTTGAACTCGTAGTTGAAGGTATCCAGATCTAAGGTCAATCTTTGAGAAGAAACACGCTCCTTGTAGTTGGTCGAATAGGTCATCGATTCGAGGCAAAGGGTATCGGTTTTTGATGGTGAGTTTGTTTAATTCGCGGTCGTCAATACACATACAGAACGATCCGTCCTTCTTCTTAACGAACAAAACCGGTGCTCCCCAAGGCGAGAAGCTTGGTCTAATGAAGCCTTTGCTCAGTAGTTCGTTCAGTTGACTGGACAGTTCCTGCATCTCGGCTGGAGCTAGACGGTATGGCGATTTAGCTACGGGGGTAGCTCCGGGAATTAGGTCGATTCGAAATTCGACTTGTCGAGGAGGGGGCACTCCGGGAAGGTCTTCTGGGAATACATCGGGGAAATTGCAGACCTACGGAATGTCCTTGATGTCTTTCATTCCTTGACCCTTATCTACGACGTGGGCTAGGAAGGTGTGGTACTCCTTGCGGAGATACTTTTGAGCCTTGATACAAGAGATGATCTGAAAGTTTGTGCTAGGCTTGTCGCCATAAACGACGAGAGCTTCGCCACTCGACAGATTAAGGCGAACGGCCTTTTCGTGACATAGGATTTCCGCATGGTGAGGGCATAACCAATCCATGCCAATGATAACGTCAAAACTTTTTATGGTGTCCGGCATCAGGTCGATTTGGAAAGAGTGGTTATTTAAGGTGAGGGTACACCCGATGTAAATATCGTTAGTGTTCTCTGTTTTTCCGTTAGCCATTTCTACGGTGAATGTGTCTTTTAGTGTTTGTGGTGTTTGATTAAGCAAGCGTTTAAATTGGTGGCTCACGAAGCTTTTCTCCGCGCCACTATCGAAAAGAATGCATGGATAGGTATTGTTGAGGGGAAACGTACCGGTAACCACAGTTGGATCTGCGACGGCTTCCTCATGACCTATGGCCAGAACTCTGCCCACTTCGCCGGGGTTGGGGTTCCTTGCCTTCGGGCAGTTACGTTTGAGGTGTCCTGCTTCTCCACATCCATTGCAGGTTCGGCTTGCTCCGACGTTGGCAGCTTGTGCGTTCGGTTGGGCTGGAGTTCTACAGAATCGGGCGGTGTGCCCCTTTTTGTTACAGTTGGTGTAATGCATTTCACGGCATGCACTGTTGTGGTGGTAGCTGCATTTGTTGCACTTGGGCAGGTTCCCGGCGTATTGCCTTATCGGAGTGGGGTTGGCAGTGGTTGTGGCAGCGTGCACATCAACCACTTGTTGTTTCTTGGTAGGGTCTTGAGTAGGCTGGCCCTTCTTCTTATTCCAAAATTTTCTTTTGTTGCTTCCCCCTTTTGCTTGCTCGGAGGTGGTCGTTACAGTGCCATGGCTGGCGTTATGGTCGATGAGTTGCTGTGCCAGTTCCTTGGAACTGTCGAAGGTAGTTGGCTCTGAGGCTAATACGTGTCCTTGAAGTTGTTGAGATAATCCCCACACGTATCTTTCCACCTTCTTGCTTTCAGTAGGAACCATCCCGGGACACAGCATGGCTAGATCGCTGAACCTCGAGGTGTACGACAGGATGTCAGAGCCTGTCATTTTAAGACCCCAAAATTCTTCTTCCAGCTTCTGTATCTCACCCCTAGGGCAGTACTCCTTCATTAACATGGGTTTCAGATCTTCCCATGTTATCGCATTAGCCACCGGAAGCGTCAGTGCCTTGACGTGACCTTTCCACCAGGTGAGGGCTCTTTCGGAGAATGTGCATGAAGCAAATTTGACCTTGCTTGCTTCAGGGCATGCTCATATTTCGAAGATGGTCTTGGTTTTCTCGAACCATTGTAGCAACGCTATGACACCTCCGCTTCCGTTGAAGGTTTTGGGCTTGGCGTTAGTAAAGTCTTTGTAGGTACACTCTCTCGAGCATCCCTGGCCGTCCCCGTTATTAGAATTCAAGGCACCACTGCCTGCACCTCCCAAATTACTGGGGTTGATTTGGGCTATCACGGCTACCACTGCGGCCGCTATAGCAGCCTGGAACATGGCTGGGTCGAACTGAGGAGGTGGTGGTGGGGGCGGTGCAGTCCCAGCTGCTTCGCAGCGTCTAGGATTTCTACGAGGTGGCATTTTCTGCCATTTTACAAGAATGAAAAGACAATAAGGCTTTGATACAAGTCGAGTGTTAAACTAAACATTATTAGTTCTTTATATGCATCGTGATTCCGACTTGTAAAAATGCTGTAAGAATTCATTCATACTAGAAGTCTATAAACAATGAAATATAGACTTTATGAATTTCGATAGTATTGGTTCTCATGAAATGTCTGCGATAGTATCCATACCGGGTCCAACCAATAATCACTTGATGTATAATATTTACATGTAATTAAGATTAAATAAACTTTCGAATCTAATGGTTCTGCCCTGGGCCCACAACCAAACAAGGAACAGGATCCAAGGCGGAACCACCATTTCTAGGTCGACATGGTCTCAATTACATATAACTTTGGTTTATACTTTAGGCGATCATAGGTTGAGCACCAGTAAATTTTTATCTGAAAAAAAATAGTTCATGTTATGAATCTGATGTAGTGTTCCCAATGAAACAAATGGCGCGTCAATATCATTGATATAACTTAGTATACAGTACTTGGGAAAAATTTGACCCTACTAGGGGTCCATGCTACATCAATGTATGGAAAAATTTTGACCGCCTAACAGACCCCGGAAGTGTAAACACTTAAATCGCAAGATCGGACCTAGAATACTAGAAAATAATAGTAATATTTATCCGCAAACTAGATTAAACTGGAGCGGGCAGTCCAATACTACTTGCGGTGTTTGAAGCTCTGTGGAACACAAAGTGTTGACATGAACTTCCTCATTTCATCTCGGGATTCCGCCGCTTGGCGCTCTGCTTCAGCCAAGCGTCCTTCTAAAGTTGCTCGGTGTTATCGGAGTTCTTACACTTCAGCTCGGGTCGCAGTCATCTCCCGTCGAAGAAGCTCGGTGCGGTCTCGAGTCCGATCGTGTTCATCATCCAGCCGGCGGATGCGAATAGAATTGACTTGGCTGGTGGCACCAACCTCCATGAGATGTGGGGTGTTAACTCTTGTTTGCTCTTCGTGGCGTGTGACACGGTGAACTATGACAGGGAGGGCTCGGTCGGCTGACCCTCCTCTGCTGAGATCGTAGAAACCTTGTTGCATGCCATAGGGAGGTCGTTGACCTTGCTCTCGGCTGCATCGATGTATAGTTTCGGCCCATTGGGGCGTCGGGCCCTGGTAGTGTTGTGGAGGAATGGGGACAGGGTGTGGATTGTAAACTTCGGGTTCCGAATCGGTTCTATCTGAGTCTTCTTCTTCTTCTTCTTCTTCTTCTTCTTCTTCACCGTCTACTGATTCTTCTTCTTCCATGGGCTCCTCATCTTCCATGGGTTCTTCTTCGGGATCCTCCTCTGGGTCTTCCACAATCCAACCGGCATTCCCTTGGTTGGGAAAGTAGGGATCACCTGGTAAGTGGAATCCTGCCATCGTACCTGTACGAGAATGGGGATAAGGACGAATGTCGCGAGAAAAACTTTGGGAATCAAGAAGTTAGTTGTCGAAGTTGTGACTACGGCTGTTTGTGTTAAAATACTCCTATAGTATTTTTAAGTTTGATTTTTGAAATTTTTGGTAAGCTGCAGATTTGTTGCTCACCATGATCCTTCTTCGGCATACATTGGTCCTACCTTGGCTGAATATGGTTGATCAGGCTATATTCATCCAAGATCTGACTACATACCCCGAAGCTGAATCATGGTGTTCATCTGGTCTTGATACTTTTATGTTATTGCCATTATGATACCGAATTTAGTATGTGCGATTGTGCGAATACTTTTATAAAAATATAAATTTTTATTTTAACGCATTTTTGAAAAGCTACGTCAGAGAATTTTGTCCCGTTGTATTTATAGTTTGTATATCTTACGTGGTTCGATATAGTTAGTTCACTATAAACAAAGCTCTGATACCAATCTGTCACACCCCCAAACCAGAACGGCGGAAACGTTCGGGGGCGGATGACGTCATGCTCGTATCATAACCGTAGTGAAGAAAGTAACACACAACCATCATATATATAATTTAAAAGATTACATTGTTTCCAAAATACATGTTCCAAAAATACATGTGTTTAATTAAATTACATATGATGATAAAATGTAGCAAAATAATCTACGCGTTAGCGTCTTGACTTCAGAAATCTTGTGCTTACCTGTATTACTGATTACCTGATAATACAAGTTGTTTTGAAAAGAGAGTATCAGCATAAAGCTGGTGAGTTCACAAGTATTTTATAAAAATGAATGTTGTTTCCTTAACGTTTGTTACAAGTTTGTTTCCAGAAAATCCAATATTTTCTAAAAGATTTGTTGTAAACTGAATTGAAACAAGGCCTAGTATGTGTAAGTAAATCGTCATACTTAGGTGTGTGTTTTATATTTAAATAAAACTCCTTTGTATAAAGCCTTAGAATTTCCATGAATTTTATGATGTGTTAATATTCCATGTGAGATGTTATAATCATACTAAAGACTAGGTGGCCTTGAATGCCACGTTCTTTAGGCGTCGGAAAGTTATGACACTTGTCACCACAGACCTGCCGGTCTAGCTATTGCAAGAAGCTCAGGTGCGGGTTTGTCGGACCCAGTATAGATCTATACACAACTATCACGTTCTCGCTCCAAGAGATTCTGATTATAACTAAAGGACTTTTTTGTGGTACTTGGAGTACCCCGAAGGAGAATGTCTCACAAATATTCATTAACGATTTCACGTAGTGTGTAGTGAAAGTTCGTTTTGTGAATCGATAATGTTATTGTTTTCTTTGTTAGATGTAGTGTTCAAAACTATACCTATTATAGTTTATCAAAAGTGTTGTATGATGGTATTAAAAACCTGGTTACGCATGTATATGTATTTCAAATAAAGGACATTGGAAATACTAAGTGTAAATCTCACACACCTTGCTGAACATGTTACAAGGCGTGAATAACTCTTAAATATGTATTTGACAGTTTTACCCTTAACTGTCACTGTTTTTGAGTAATTATAGAAAAATCATCGTAAGTGGAAAACTGAATCCGCAAATTCTGAGTATTTGGAAAAAATGTCTAATGTGTTCATAAATTTTCCCATAATTTTTGGTGATCTCGAACTAGTGTGAAAATGTTCATTTTCACAACCTGGTCTGATTTCGTTGCTGCAGTGATAGGCAGTTTTGTAAAAATCACCATAAATTGTAGGAAAATCATATGGAGATGTGAAAGTAGTCATTTTAAAGGTATAAACCTGAACTACTTGCATATGATACCGTTTTGAAAAATATTAAGTTTAAGTTGGGTAAAACAGTCCGTGAACAGGTCACAACTTTTCTGTTGTAAGCTGTCAAGTTAAGTTTTGAATATGTTTTGGTGTTTTAACTTCTATTCCCCCCCTGAAAACTGAAGAAAACTAGAAAATATAGGGGTATGAACTCACTTTGAGTGATGACTTGAAGAGTGGAAGGTCGAAGACGGGGAGTATCAAATCAAGAACACCTGATGAACACGTGAGAGTTTGGATGATCCTAAGAACGATTTTTGGGTGTTAAGATATGAGTCAATGATCCAAGGGTGTTATGAAATTATGGAATGACACTTGAGTTTAGATGGAATACTTACCAAAAAGTGCTATAGTAACTCAAGAACACTTGCACAAAGTGGTGGAAAGTAGAGAGAAAGAAGCTTTCTTTAGTGGTGATATGAGAAGTGTGTATGTTTGAAATGAGCAAGTAACTCAAGAAATCCTCCAGGGATTTCCTTATATGGAAGTTTGCTGGAGCAACTTGTGAGCTTGAAGTGATGTGTCCATTGGTTTGTGTGATGTTGATAAGGTGGCAAGTGAGAGGGTGGCACATGGAAGGCAAGTGGGCACACTTGACCCACTTGTGGGGTTAATATCTTCTTAATATAAACTAATGATTTTTAATTAATAAACTCTTGATAAATAAATAAAAGAAGATTCCTGGGGGTTGAAAATAATAAAATATGGATTTTAGTGAAAATCTCACGTTAAAATCATGAAAAACGGGCTTAAAACGAAGTCGTGGTCGAAAACCGGGTGAAAAAGGGAAAAATCCGAAGTCAGGCTTGATTCCGGGTCTTGGCTATCTTGGAACCGGAGTGGCTTGGTCACTGAAGTGGATCCGAAGGGAAGAAGGGACCGCGGTTTGGAGGCTGCGGCTTACTGGTTGCGGTTCGCTGGCCCCGGTCCGGGGGCTACGGCTCGCCGGCTGCGGCTAGCCGGCTGCGGCTAGGTGGCTGCGGTCTTCACCAGCCTCGGTCCTCAGTAGTCCCATTCCTTAGTCATTACAGTCCGATAGTATGGCTACACAAGGGGACTCCGGTCCAAGTAAGGTTTGGTCCCTATAGAGGGACTTCAGTTCAAGTAGGGTTTGGTCCCTATAGAGGGACTTCGGCACTAAAAGGCTATTTTCCAAGGTATCTTCCCGTTTCACATGGTTTTTCACCAAGTCAAGTGTCGGGATGCCCCAAATGATTACAAAAAGATTAAAAGAGGTTTTGAGAGAGATTTAGGAGAGATTTCACATTCTTGGAGAGATTTGACATATTTAGAGAGATTTGTGAGAGATTTCACATACTTGGAGAGATTTGGCATATTTAGAGAGATTTGGGAGAGATTTCACATACTTGGAGAGATTCCACATACTTAGAGAGATTTGGGAGAGATTTCACATACTTGGAGAGATTTTACATACTTAGAGAGATTTGGGAGAGATTTCACATACTTGGAGAGATTTCACATACTTAGAGAGACTTGGGAGAGATTTAACATACTTGGAGAGATTTCACATACTTAGAGAAATCTGGGAGAGATTCCACATACTTGGAGAGATTTCACATATTTAGAGAGATTTGGGAGAGATTTCACATACTTGGAGAGATTTCACATACTTAGAGAGACTTGGGAGAGATTTCATATACTTGGAGAGATTTCACATAATTAGAGAGATTTGGGAGGGATTCCACATACTTGGAGAGATTTTAATCTTAGCCATTATTATCGTATAATCTCGTAATGCAAGTTTCGTGAACCCCGTTATGTTTCGTTTATGATTGTTTTAAGTCCCCGAAAGGGTCCTTAGTCGTGTTTTGATGCGTTTAACTCCCTTTTTAGGGTTTTTACACTGTTAACACATAGATTTTTCGAGACACTTGACTTTTTGACATACATATGCACATTTTTTTAATTCATAGAATAACTTCTAACATACAGGCACTAATTAAATTCGGCCGGTTTGGCTTGTTTGAATTTGACTAGAATTTGACGGTTGTCACAGCGGAGGACGTCATGTATAGTATCACAACAATTGAATATTAGTAATCAAAGCACCAACAACCATTGTATTATTAGTATTATGTTCACATTACATTTTAATCGTATACGATTGAATCCAAAAGTAAATAACAAGTAAAGAATCAAAGCTACAATGCTCCGTTTTCTTGAACCTGGTACGTGTACCTGTCTACTAATGTGCTGAGAATACAAGTAGGTTTTGAAAGAGTATCAACATAAAGCTGGTGAGTTAATAAGCGTTTTGTTTTAGAAAACTGTTCTTTGTCCTTTCGAAAAGTTACGTTATGTTTCTCCAGAAAACCTTATATTTTCTAATGTAATAAATGTTAATTAAAAATGATTCTTACTAGTTCCTCCTGCGAGTACTTATTGTATACAAATCATATACAATCTAGATCGAACAAACAATCGATTGTGTGATTCTGCTCCAAGCCCACAACCAAACAAGGAACTGGAAAAGAGGCGGAGACCACACATTCCACTCGTTTTCGGATCCTCATGTACATAATCCTAAAGTATTCACTAGATACTTACAAAGTTACTGTATTGATCCTTTGATATCTGTTGAGAGTGTTCCTTAAGAAAATCCATTATTTTCTTATGAAAAGTATGATTAACCAATTCTTTTTATAATTACTTAACTCATACTAACTATGTATAAACCAATATCGAACAGACGATTGATTGTGTGGATCTGCCCTAAGTCCACAACCAAACAAGGAACAGGAAATGAGGTGGAAACCACACATTCCATGGTTTGTCGGATATTCTTCACGCATAGCCTGGATGCATAAACTAATAAATTACAGAATTTTTAGTGAATGTTCATTAATGAAATGAATAACCATTTGTTTGTAGAGTAATAACGTTTACCCTGGAAAATCCTATATTTTCCCTAAGTGTAAGTTATTGAATTATCTGTTCCAAACCAAATAGTATAAGCATCTATCATACTTATGTTGTTAAGCGTTGTTCTGTTCGAAAACCCATATGAATACCTTTGTATGAATACCCTTGTATGGAAACCTTTGTATGAAAACCTTTATATGAATACCGTAGTGTGAATACCCTTGTATGAAAACCTTTCTATGAATATCGTAGTGTGAATACCCTTGCTGTGATCACTTACTACATACGAGTTATAGAAATATGGATCGAACAGACAGTCGATTGGGTGATTCCGCCCTAAGCCCACAACCAAACAAGGAACAGGAAACGTGGTGGATATCACACATCCCACTGCAAGTTGGATGCTAATTTCATATTACCATAGTGTGTATACTAAGTTATCACGTAGTTACTAACCCTAGTGACTGTTTGTTAGGTGTATTATTACGTGAACGAGTCGTTGTTTCACCTGCGGATTCTTATAACCATACTATTGACGATCAACATTACGACGTACTAGGACGTACATCGTGAAAAATGACGTTTGTCACCCTAGGTTGACTGTAGCTAATGGTCAGGATGCGGTATTGTCACTCCCATATAGATCTATACACAAACTCACGCTCTCCCTCTCAGGAGACTATGGTTACAAGGCGTCTCACACTGTTGCCTCTCTCAACGAATCCACAAATAATACTATGAAAACCCTTTTCGTTATGAATCCTTATAAAATAATATCTTTATTTCATAATTCATAAGTTTCTTTCCTCTGTTCTAAAAACTGCGTTTGTAATGTTTGCATTTTAACATATTTTGTAAAACTGATTTCAAGTCTAGTAGTGACGATGTTTACCATGTATGCAAGTTCTATGTTAAATGTATACTAGTGATAGGAAAATATAATAAACCAAATTATATTTTTAAACACAATATTACTTGTGCTTTTACTTGTATCCTCCCCCTGAAAACATTGAAAACTTTGGAAAACTATAGGGGTATGAACTCACTGTTAATTGTGTGCAAGCGTCGAATCAATGAACTGGAAACGAAGACCCTCGAGTTGTTGTACGTGGCACTTAACGAAATCCTAATAATAATTAAATACATATATGTATCTAAATTAGCGATTTCATTAACTCAAGTGTTGGAAAAACACTTGCTTTCGGTTAAGGAATGTGACCGGGATTTGATTGAATCGAGGAAAGCGGATTTTCAGCCTAATTTACCAGTCAGGGAGTGTGTACGGCCGTGAACTGTGTACGGCCGTAGACTGGCTGTTGAAGGTGTACGGCCTTGAAGGTGTACGACCGTGGATGAGTGTACGGTTAATGAGCTTGAAGGTATACGGTCGTACACTCAAGAACAAGAGTGCTGGAAATCGATGAATACGTGTCCTAGATGCTCCGAAATGAATCCCCAATGGTGTTTTTCGATGTTTTACGAAAGAATAAAGTTGTTTTAGGGGTGTACGATCACGAGTCTAGAGAGAGAAGTAGAGGGTGTTCGTCCAGAATAGTGTAAATGAGGGGTAGGGTATCGTATTTATAGGGGTTTTTGTGGTCGGTGGTGGGGTCCACCCAACATTGGCCATACATGGGTGTACGGCCGTCAACGGGTGTACAACCGTGAACCCAAGTCCGGCCGTGAATAGATGTTTTGATCAACGGTAAACTCGAAATTTCGTGTAGTTTTGGTCCCGACTCATATATGAAGCTAAATTTTAAAATGACTTTCCAAGCCAAGGAATTCGACGGGACTGAATAAAAATCCAAATTTTATTAACGGAATTTGGATAATGGAAATGGATAAAGGTTCGGGTTGTCACACTTTTAGATCTATGATCTTCATCAGTTCTTTTGGCACAAAGGTGCCAACTTTATGGTCTTAAGGGCTTCATGCATCTATTAAGCTCTTCTTTTAGTGTCTTATGAGATTTTGAGCCTCTCCTGGCCATGCACGAGTGTAAAGTTTGAAGCTTTACGTGGGCATGCAGCCTTAAAGGACCAGAAATGTATTTTGGAGCTTTGTCTTGGTGGTTAACTGATTACTGATTAAGCCCTTAACCTTTTAACCCTAGGATTTGGGTTTTGAGCCCACTTGGTTGGTCCCTAGGGGTAAAGTTGGAAACTTTACCCTTCTATACGCTCTTTCAGTTAACATCTGAGTAGGGAAGCTGTTAGTTTCGTTTATGTTGGCTTAATGGGTTAAGATGTTTGGTTGCAGATGAACCTTACGAGTTTTTGGATGAACTCGGCGAGTTGTATCAGTTCTTCTTGATTTTTGCATTCTGATAAAGGAAACTCGACGAGTTGAGGGGAAACTCAGCGAGTCGGGTCAACTTGGGTTGTTGACTTTGACTTTTGACTTATGTTTGTGACCTAGTTTGTCCCAAGAGGTGTTTGTGGTAATCTGAATTTTATTTAAGGAAAATACGGGCTTAGGATAAGGCCCAATGGAACCCCAAGTACGGATGGTGGGACCTACAATGGAACCCAATCACTAATTTGTTGTTATTTTGATCTGTTAGATCGGAGCTGTCATCGGGGAGGCAGCTAGTTCTGCATTTGAGGCGAGTCTGTTCGATTAGGTGTCTAAGACCATAACTGTAATTGGTATGTACTTGACCCGAGAGTAGCATGGTCCATTTGGGTTGCCTTCACCAGAACAATCTGATAGGGTGGATATTTGAGAAAGAGGTTATTTATGATTTATTAATATATTACAAGTACAAAATATTAATTGTGAAATCATATTATTTAATTAATATTGATCAAGAATTAATTTAGTGATCAAAAGAGACTAATTAAATTAACGGGGACTGATTATGTAAATCAGTGATATATATATTGTTTGGGCTATTCTTCCATGATGGGCTAAGTTTATGTAAGTATCCATTAAGAGTTAGCCAACATGAGATATGGATCATAACCTAAGTGTGTGGATTAGGGTTTACCCATGACTCTTGGAATCCTACACTATATAAATGTTATCCCTTAGACAAAATCAGTTACCCTAAGTATTCTAAGTGAATCATAACTGATTTTAGAGTGTCTAGCCTCTATTTCAAAGTCCTCCTTTGTTCATGGTGTTTGTAAACCATTTGAGGCATCATACTTGAGGTGCTAAGCTCTTGAAAGGCTAAAACTACAAGCTACAATAAAACGGTATTCTTCTACCTTGATTTAATGATTCATGTACCAAAATTGTATGCTAGTTGTAGGCTTCATGCTTTGGAAATTTTATTGCATGTATAACTAGAGAAAATTTAGATCCAAAGCTATTAGGGTTGTATGTGCACCATAGGAGTGTTATAGTACATAAAACCCAACAATGGTATCAGAGCCTAGGGTAGTTTTCAGTTATATTGGTGTATTGTTCTTTGTTCAAAGTTGAAGCAAAATGAAAAAAGCTTTCTGCCAGGCTAAACTCGCCGAGTGCATTGATGATCTCGACGAGTTCATGATGAACTCGACGAGTCCAAAGCCTGGCTCGACGAGTTGCACTGGCAGATGGCAGATTTTCGGGTTTTTTCGTCTATATTGGATTAGGATCACTACCGCAAACTGTTTTGTATCATCAAATCTGTTTTTTCTGATATAGTAGTGATTATACTCATCAAATGAAAAGATAATTGTCAAAGTTTTAAGATAATTGTTTGTTATATGATAAACAAAGTTACTTGTAAATTGTTGATTTGATATTATCTTGCTTTTTGAGTTTAGTTAGATCAATCGTGAATTATATGATAACTTTATTTGTTAAAATTATCTAAACGATTTTAATGAGTTCCATAACTTGTCCTCAAGTTATGGAACATGAAAAGTCTCATCCATTAAAATAACATTAAACTCATAAGTTATGAAAATGAAGAGTTTTGAAGAGTTTCAAAACTTGCCCTCAAGTTGTGGAATTTGAAAAGTTTAATTAAAAAGTTTTAATTTGAAATATTGAATTCTAAAACATCTAGTAATTGAAAGGTTTCAAAAGATGCAACTCTTGGGTTCATAACTTAAAAATTAATAAAATAGTTTTAATTTTGAATTTTTTAATAACCTAGATGCTTTGAATAGTTCAATTACACCTTATAGACTTTCTTAAATTGATTAAAGTGTTTAATTAAAAGAGTATTAATAAATCCATAACTATGTGGTTTGAATTTAATTAAATTAAAAATCTAGTTTAATTAAAAAATTAAGCCACCTAGTATTTTAAATGTTTAGAATACACCCTTATACTATATAAAATTAAAAGTATAATCTATTATATATGTATAAGTAAACGGTCAGTCTTACTGTTAGTAGGCCTCATTCACGAAGCCGGTCTATAAGGTGGGTATAAGGTTACTCCCTATAAAATGGTGGTTTAATGGGTGTCCACTCTCACCCACCGCTTCCTTGACTGGTGGAGGGTCATTAGCCGAACGGGTAGGATAGGACATTAAATATAATTAAAAGTATAATGAAATACCAAGTAACTAAATACTTTTATAAATTCCCAATCTTAGTTACTTAGGAAAAATGTGAATTTGATGCTAACCCATGAAATTGCACATTGCACCTTATTAGTCGTTAGTGGAGCGTGTGTGGTTAACCCTCACACTAATATGGGACTAATGAAGGATGGAAATGGGTAGCTCGATGTTAATCATGAATCAATGGAGTGTGTGTGATTAACCGGTACATTGATTATGTGATTTCTAACATTAAGTGTACCAAGCTAATTTGCATGGTTATTCACACCTTGTTTGTGATCCTCGGCATCCCAGTCACAAACTTGAAGGGCATAATCGAGATTAGACATGTCATTGAAAAGTTCAATGAATCTCAAAGGATCTGGGAATTTCAATTCATTTAAAACCTAAAATTCTTTTTTGTTTTTCATGGTGGAAATTGATACATCGTCATTTGCCTACCTTCAAATATTTTACAATTGGATTACAACATCCCTCTTCCGAATTGTAGAATATTGTGTTGGGTCCTAGCCTTAATATTTCATTTGGGTGTTATATTAAGGACTTAAATCAACTAAACTTGAATTTCTCCCTTATAGATGTCTAGTGTTGACAACTATGGTCCTCCCGAACCATTTGGGAAAAGCTTCCCTCATAAAGATGATATTCCCAGAAATCATACTTCACCTCCTCCACCTCCTCCAATAATTCTCCCTAACCCACAAGTTCGAAGACTTGAAAAGTTCAAGGTCACTCAAGCCCTATTGGCTAGCAAACACCAAGATGGAAGGTCTATGTGCGCACATGTCTTGGAGATGAAGTCACACATTGATAGGCTGGGAATGTTAGGAGTCGTTGTGTCGAGGAAGTTGGGTTGTTGACTGGGTTCTTCAATCACTTCTTGAGTCATATGGTGAGTTCATTAATGATTACTATATAACAGACCGCGACATGTCCCTTATCGATCTTACATATTTGCTAATTACTGCTGAATCAGCAATGATTTGGCACACCGGTAATGCAAATTTGATTGGAAGATCTACTTCCCAAACTTCCATGGACATTGACAATGGAAACATTGGATGTCCAAAAAAGATTTCTCTTTCCAAGGGAAAGGGAAAGGCTAAGTCTGATATTGTCTCGTGTACCATTCCAAAAGAGTCTGTTTGTTTTTATTGCCGAGAGAAGAGGCATTGGTTGCGAAGCTGCCGTATCTACCTGAAGGACCACAAGAATGGTAAAGTCAAAAAATTTGACTCTGCTTTAGGTAAGTCCACTTTCTAACTCTATTAAGTTACTGTTTGTAGATTCTTAATACATGATGCGACAAGATTGCATTTTGATGTGTTTGTAGACCGAAGAAGAGAAAGGAAGCTTAAAGTAAGAGCAAGGTGAGTCTGATCGATCGTGAAGAGATGGATTTTGAGCGCATGATTTGATGATCAGAATTTTGAGTTGTTGCTTAGAGTTCTAATAGATTGCATTGTAAGGAAAGGTTTTCTGCATTTTATAAATATAGAAAAAAATTTTGATTTTATCTTATTTATATTTCCTTGCAATGGCATTTGTGAAAATTGATGTTTGTATGTTTCTATTTTAAACATATGGATTTGATTCTTAGTTTGTGGTAATGTTATAATTTACCAAATAAGGAAAGATTCTCATCACCAAGTCTCAATTGGATAGAAACTTGGAATCATGCAACTTATATTGTATGATGAATGAGAACCTTCGTCTTTGGGAAATTAAGACTAATTCCTTGTTCACATATATATGTGAGTCAAGTGAAGGACTAGGGATCGAGTACACTTGGTTGTGAACTAGTCAGGGCCACCTCAAAGAACGATAAGACTATTCGTCATGATTTACTAAAGTTTAGTAAATATGGTTATGCTTACAAGATTAAGTATAATTTTGATTCATTTGAAAAGTTTCAATGTATAGTAGGACAAATAAGAAGAATCAATTAGGCAAAAAGATAAAAGTTTCTCCAATCTGAAAGGAAGGGAGAGTACTTTAGTATCGTGTTTTATGATCATCCTTATGATTATGGAACCATGTCACAATTGATCCTCTAAGGATACCTTAGTGCATTTGTATGGCTAAGAAGAGGAATCGTGAAATGTTGAAATGGTTAAATCAAAAGGTGAATCATACTTCGTTCCAAAATCAAATCTTAGAGTCATACTCCAAGATTGTGCCTTGAGTGACATAAGCTTAAGAAAGGTTTATAACACTTATCAAATGTAGTGTAACATCGGGATTCCCAGGTATGTTATTTTAAGTATTTATTTTAAGGTTCATTGACATACTCGACGAGTTGATTCTATAACTTGTCGAGTACAGATGGGATGGCCATGTGGGTTTAATGATCTACTCGACGAGTCCGGGAGTAGACTCGCCGAGTAGGCACTGGGAGTGAAAACCCTAGTTCCCCGGGTCTGAGACCTATTTAAAGGCACTGATAGCCTCCTTTGCGGCCACACCTCACTGAGAAGAAAACCTAATCGCCCCCTTAAGCTTGTGAGAGAAGTTTTGAGCCTTACTTGAGATTTGTGAGTCATTTTGGTAGAGGAAAGGAAGATTCCAAGAAAGGATTGTGAAGAGGCTGATAGATCTACTACTTATACGTCCAAGGGCTCCTGTTATAGGTATCATGTTCGAACCTCTCTCTTTTATTTGAGTAGATCTCTCATTTTGAAGATTAGGGCTTCCTTTCTTTATATTTTTGGGACTTTGAGGATTTGGGGTTCATGAGGAGGCTTGAACTCCAGATCTGGACCTTAGGAGGTCCCTAACATCTAAAGGTTCCTGCTTTATCCAGCCTTGATGGAATTTATGAGTGAATAACCCATTTAGACCATGTTCTTGGTTTTTATTGCCCAAAATGCCATGCATGGACGTAAAGTCTATGACTTTACGTGATAAATGAGCCCTGAGAGTATGGATCTGGAGTTTGGGAAGGACTCCTACCTTAAAGTCGTCTGAATACAAGTTGAGTTTGAATGGACTCGCCGAGTTGATGAACCGACTCGGCGAGTAGATTAGGGTTTGTCCCGATGAAGCTTTACCATGCGACGGCCCGGCGAGTCAGGGGTTAACTCGACGAGCTGGATCTTCATGAGATTCCTGAGAACGATGGGACTCGACGAGTCGTGCAAGTGCACTCGGCGAGTCTGGTTAATTTGGGCTGTTGACTGGAATTGACTTCTGTTGACCTTAAGGTTGGTCAAATGAGTAATGGAGGTTAGGGAAGGGTAAGATGGTCTTTTACTGTGACAACCCGATATTTTCAAGTCAATGTAACATTTAATAAGTCAAATATAATGAACCATTTGGAATCAACGAAAATAGCATCAAAAAATGAAGTGTTCTAAAATCTAAATTGGGATGCATAAAGTGTTAGATATTGTGCCAAGGTTTCCAGAAATATAAAGAATACTCAAGTCCGAGTTATGACGAAGAAGTTATGACCAATCAAAAATCCACGACACACCCGGTAAATGGCATCGGCTGATCCTGCCATTGGCTCCATGTTTCCAAGCTTTCCACCCACGGAGGCGTCGGGCCTTGAAAACCCACGAAGGTCGAGTGGGATTACAAGAGTCTCGTCGGATAGATACTTTTTCAAGTTCGAGACGTGGAGGGTAAAATGTACGTTACCGAGTTCGCGGGGTAGGTTGGATTTGTGAGTTACAGGGCCGATTCTGGCAAGAATCTCGGAGGTCCTAACTATCTTGGATTTTAGCTTTCCATGCTTTCCGAAGCGTATCAAGCCTTCCCAAAGTGAGACTTCCAAAAGAATTTGGTCCCTCACCTGGAATTCCAAAGGTTTCTCCCTCTTGCTTCTCTTCCCAGTCAAGGGCCGCTCCCTTCTGGGTCAAAGTCGTAAGAGGTTCCGTAATTTGCGAGGAGTTCTAAATGAACTACGACAGTAGGTCAGCGAGACCTAGAATTTGGCGAATTCCCATCGGCGTCTTCGGTGCTGACAAATTCTCAACGGTTTTGATTAATTGAAACGGTCCTCAAGAATTCCCACATCACTAATAGTCTGTCTTAGGAATTTGACTCTTCAATTCCAAAACTCGTATTTAGAGAACTTCGCGTAAAGCTTCTCTGATTGTATTGTTTCCATGGTTTGTTGTAGATGCTCTCTATAATTTCCTTCTTACTACGAGAGTAGATAAGTAAGTCATTTACAAGGACAATGACGAACTGATTCAAGTAAGAGTGGCGTACCCTATTCATTAAGTTCATGAATACTACGGGCGTATTGGTCCTATCCGAGGGGTATCACTACGGACTCATAGCGTCCGCATTGAGTTTGGAAGATTGTCATCGGGACATCCTTCACTAACACTCGAAACCGGTGATATTCGGATCTCAGGTCCATTTCTGAAAGGTAATTCGTTCCTTGCGGTTGGTCAACCAACTCACCTATGCGAGGCAGAGGGTAATGATTTCTAATGGGAATCCTGTCGAGGTCTCCGATAGTCGATGTACTTACGATACAATCCGTCTACCTTCTTGAAGAATAAGACCGGAGCTCTCCAGGGTGAGGAGCTTGGTCTTCTAGTTCCATTGTTGAGTAGTCGTTAAGCTGTCCGGACGGTTCTTGTATCTCCGTGGGTGTTAGACTGTAGGGCGATTTGGTTACAGGAGTCGTATTGGGTTCTAAGTTTGTTCGCATGACGATGCGATTACTCGTAGTCTTGGGCAGTCTCCGTCCTGAAGTTCATATTAGAAGTCATACATGATTCATCAATCACAGTCTCGTGTATACAAGTCGTATATAATTAAGATTGAAAAGGTAGTCAAATAAATGATTCTTCCTTAAGCTCACATCCCAACGAGGAAAAGAAGTTAAAGTGGAATCATCAATACTAAACCTATAGAACCTTGATTATATACCACCCTTGTGTATAAATTCTTCAGCAATAGATCAACCGTACGGGTCTTTGGATTGAACTTGACGTATTGTACGAGTGGTACTCTGGGGAGATTTGCTGAGGTTTCTTCGGAAAGGATAAGAAACATGAGGTACTTTACGTATGAGTACTTCGGAGTTCTGAAATGACGGCTTCGCTAGAAAGACGATTTCGGAGAAAGAGATTCGCACAAAACTGGTATTGTGAGGATCGAATTGACTCAAGTTGTATGATAATATCAGACTCATTTGGAAATAAAGACATTAGACTTGATCATAAATGCGTTACAGACAAAACCCAACAGTGCAACTTTTAACAGAGTTACAGTACTATAGATTTACTACTAGACTATTGCTGCGAACTAGGTATACTACAAAAGACAAGTATACGCAGCACGAGGGTCCCTTAACTGACGAGATCTCGCAAAAGATAAGACTCGAGTTGCACTAGTTTTAAACATTTTATGAGTCTGTTACAACGAACGCCTTAGATACTTTAACATGGGTCCGGAGTAGTTTCTCCTGCGACAGTGATCTTTAGTATCTTCCCGTCTGCGCCGGAGTTCTTTGTTATTGGGCAATCCTTTTTGAGGTGTCCAATCTCGCCACATTGATGACATATCTGGCTTGTGCCAGCATTAGTGGTGGAAGTGAAGTGTCGGATCGGAGTTATATGGACACGGTTGTTTTCATTGATCTTCCTTTTTGGACAATCCCTGTAATAGTGTCCTGCCTCACCACAACTATAACAAGCTTGGCTGGCTCCAGTGGTAGAGGTGGTTCTACAGAAACGAGCAGTGTGTCCTGTTTTGTTGCAATTGATGCATTGCAATACCCGACAAGCTCCATTATGATTGTAGCTACACTTGTTACACTTCGGAAGTGTTCCCTCATATCGCTTGACCGGTGCTGAGGTGGTAGGGGTCGCCACTCGTTGCTGTTGCATGGCAAGCCTTTGAAATCGCTTGCGTTCCTTTTGACCTTGACGCTTTCGTTTCTTAAACTCTGAGCTGTGGCTTTGAGTGTTCGCAACAGTTATCATTTGTTGATTTCCCGGGTGGTTACAACAATTTGAATTGTCAACAACTTTTTCAGCCTCGCTGGCGTTGTTAGCGTTGAGGTTTGCAAAGACAGCTGCCACTGTTGCTGTTACCATGGCTTGGAATGTAGCGGCGTCGATATGAAGGATAGGGGTTTCGTTGTTCGGCCGGTTATTTCTGGGCGACGACATGATTTTGTTATATGAAAAGAGAATGAATTCGTGAGCGATTATGGTTGAACCTAGATGTATTTTGATCGTTCATGTAAAGAGTAGAAGTATGTTCTCGAGGGTTTGACCTACATCCCTATGATGCAGTCCCAGTACAGAGTAGAAGTAGGTTCATAGAATGGTCTCAAGACGTTTGACATCCAAACCGGGGGTACCATTGGTTGGTGAATAACATGATCCAACCTTTGAAAGAGACTTGGGAATGATCCCTGAGCTAAATTACCCTAGTCCAATAACTTGACTAGAGTGGGTTTCAGATAGACTCCAACGATAGAATGATGAAAGTATTTGAACAAAGCGTGACACAGAAATTAGCCGACTGTCAATATCATTGATGTTTAATATGTAATAAGCTTGGGAAAAATTGACCTTGTAGAAGGTCTTACATCATATCCGGAGTAGGAAAGTCTTTGACAGTAGGAAGGTCTAACTAAAAGTACTTACAGTACAAGATAGTTACATAGAAAAATGCTACCTAGGACATAGACAGGATGGCGGTTCCTTAGGACAAGGAAGGAAAGTAAGGCATCTCGTACTGGTGACGGTCATTCCTCTGGTGAACCCTTAGTTCAGCCAGTTGATGTTCCATATCAAGCATGTGTCTTTCGTACACCCTCTAGCGTACTCGGAGTTCTATGACTTCGGCTCGTGTTTCAGCTAGTGATTGTAGCAGGGCCTCATGGTCTCTCTCAGATCTCTCACGAGCATCTTCAGGCGAATGGTGCGGATCGTATGCATTCTTGCATTGGTGACAACTTCCGTGATTTGATGGAGGGATGTCCTGCCTTGAATCTCATTTCGGGTCACTCTGCGGACCAGGATTGACAAGACTCTGTCTGCTGAGCCCCCTCGCTTCGGCTATAAAAGCTTCGGTCCCCATTAAATGGCATGGGCTGATCCTGCCCTTGGCTCCATGTTTCCAAGCTTTCCACCCACGGAGTCGTCGGGCCTTGAAAAGCAGGACGAGGGTTAGGATTTGGAACAAGAGCCATCGGCGGTAGGTTCTCCACTTCAGGTTCGGAGTCAGAACCATCAGCAAAGCCTTCAGCTTGGTGACCATCCATAGGGATTGGGTAATCATTCTCTGGCTCCTCTTTGAGCCATCCAGCATTGCCGTGGTTAGGGTACTACGGGTCGCCGTGGGGATGGAATCCAGCCATGATATCTACGCGAGAGAAGGGATATAAGAAATAACTAAATAGACGTACTAATTAGATAATTATAAGATGATCTTTATCAGTTACTCCAATACTTGTTTAGTGCATACTAGTTATATGTATTCAGGACATGATAGACCTTCGAATAAGTGACCCTAACTCTAAGCCCACAACCAAACATGGACAGGAAATAAAGCAAAGATTCACAGATTCTAAGTCTATGACATCCTAGATACATATAATCTTAGTGTATCCACTAAACAACTATTGTCATACTAATAAAGACCTTTAATTCTCATATAAGTAATTATAATAACACCAAATACCCCTATGGTATTTCATTGTGGTAGTGTTGGTAAGTTTTTAGACTTGTTTCCATATCACAACCATTCTAGGGCATGTGCTAATCACTCCTCGGACCAGCATAGTTGATCAGGCTATGCCACTCCCAGGACTGACCATATATCCCCGAGCTTGCTTGTGATATTCAACAATCGTAATACTTTTGTTCTTGTCAATGTGACACTGATTTTAGTATGAATGCAGGCATGTATACTTAGTTAAATATTTTATTATTTAAAAGTATAAACTCTTGGTCAGAGTATTTTAATCCCATTGTATTTATAGTATGTATATCTTTTATGGGTTGATATACTCAATTCACTATAAACAAAGCTCTGATACCAATCTGTCACACCCCAAAACCAAGAACGGCGGAAACGTTCATGGGTGGAGGACGTCATGTGAAGTATCATAACAGTGCAAAGTAGTAAACAAGCAACAACATCATCCATTGCATTAAAAGTAAAGTTTTAATACATGAGTGTTCTTTCATAGTAATAAGACACCAAAATATGTAATCAAAATAAAAGACGAGTCTTGTCTGTGCTCCGTCTTCTCAAAACCTGGTCATCATACCTGTCTACTGGTGACCTGAGAATACAAGTTATTTTGAAAGTGTAGATCAACATAAAGCTGGTGAATTCATAAGTATTTTAGTGTCATTTCTCTTAAAAGCTGTTATGAAAGACTGGTGAATGTTAAATGAAACATTTGCTATAAGTGTGAAAACCCTAGAATTTCCCATATTTCCTACTAGTATAAAAGGTAATCTTCTACCAAGACCTGAATGCTTTGAAGTTTGCATTTCTGTATAAATGAAAGTTTTTCCCATGTGCGACTATTATTATAAATATACAGTCTACCTCATCATTTATGTGAATGTTTCACAAAATAAAAGTAAAAGGGAAATTATATAATCATTTAAGTATTATCCTTTGGTACTAGGATAAACTATATAGTCTACCTCATCGTTTATGTGAATGTGTCACAAAATAAAAGTAAAAGGGAAATTATATAATCATTTAAGTATTATCCTTTGGTACTAGGATAAACTATATAGTCTACCTCATCGTTTATGTGAATGTGTCACAAAATAAAAGTAAAAGGGAAATTATATAATCATTTAAGTATTATCCTTTGGTACTAGGATAAACAATATAGTCTACCTCATCGTTTATGTGAATGTGTCACAAAATAAAAGTAAAAGGGAAATTATATAATCATTTAAGTATTATCCTTTGGTACTAGGATAAACAATATAGTCTACCTCATCGTTTATGTGAATGTGTCACAAAATAAAAGTAAAAGGGAAATTATATAATCATTTAAGTATTATCCTTTGGTACTAGGATAAACTATATTGTCTACCTCATCGTTTATGTGAATGTGTCACAAAATAAAAGTAAAAGGGAAATTATATAATCATTTAAGTATTATCCTTTGGTACTAGGATAAACACGGCATAGTAGATGCCGAATAGTATTAACCGTAGACACCCGTCGATGTGCATTTTCCCTCTATAGCTAACAGCTAGGTGTAGAATGGTTAGTCCCGTACATATATAATAGTATCTATTCATATAATATGTAATAGTATCTCATCATATAGAATCTATGTAATAGTATCTATGTAAAAGTACGCATGTAAAAGTATCTCTTCATATTGTATGTGATGTATTAGTATAGACTCATGAATGAACTGACTCTTGTTTAATTCCTTGTAATAGGAATAGTAATTTGTATCTCCTAAACTATACCTATAATAGTTTACTGGAATGTAAATGGAAGGTCCAAGTAGGTTTATACACCCTTGCACCTCAAGAGTGTTGGAACTGAATAATGAATGAAAGCTCTCATATTAATACATATATACATGAAACATAAGTGTATAGATATGGTTTTTAACAATAAGTTGAAAGAGGTTTTGTAAAACATCTAAGAGTTTTGAACAATAAATAATAATGACTTGATGTCAATTTGTAAAACAATTCAAAAGTAGTTCATTTGATAACAAAGAATAAAATAACTAAAAACCATTGTAATTAACACACTTTGAAGCATGTGAAAATCAGTTGATTGAAAACATAGTTATAAATCACATGTGATTGATTCTATAACTTCCTATTTTCTACTTGTATTCCCCCCATGAAAGCATTTAAAATCATTTAAAAGGATTGATTAAGGGGTATGAACTCACCTGCAGTGAGTGGATCAGATGGAAGTGTCGGACAAGTGCTTGGTGTTAAGTGAAGACTTAAACACACACAATGATCCTAATAACATATAAAGACATATGTATATATACAATTAGTGATTATAATACTAATTAGACAAGTATAAACATTCTAAGGCGTGGAAAACACTTTAGTCAAAGTGTTAGGAGGCCATTGGGTTGCAACAAAAGATTGCAAGGCATTGTAAGTGAGTTTATGGTCAATGGACCTTACTTAATGGAGTTTACGGCCCAGGGGAGTTTACTCCTGGCCGTAAACTTTCTAATGGGTCTCCATTTGAGGCTTAAAGGTATGATATCTTAAGTGTTTAAGTGCTTCAAGGCTAAACAAGAGGCTAGGTGAGTTTAAGGTCCAAGAATTGACCTTAACATGAGTTTACGGCCAAAGGACCATTCCTTCATGAGTTTACGGCTGTAAACTCATGGTACTAAGTGTCATGGGGTGTATTGAGGTCTTATAAGTCATCAAGAAACATCCATTGATCAAGTCCAAGCCTTAGGAAGCTTTAGGGGCACAATAACAACTCTTTATAGAGTTTACGGCCTAAGGGCCATTTCCTTATGTGATTACGGCGTAAACTCTTATGGGGACATCTTTTCTTTGTTGTTTAAGGTCCTAAACACTCCAAGGAAGGATCAAGACTAACATCCAAGGCTTAGGAAGGGACTAGGGTTCATTTAACCCGATTTAGAAGAGTTTACGGCCCAAGAACATCCCTTGGCCGTAAACTCCATTGATCATGTGTTTCTTGATGTTTTCTAAGTGTAAACAAGTTCATTCTAAGCACACAAGAAGCTAGGGCAAGTGTACTTACAAGATAGAAGCTTGATTGGGTGTTTAAGGTCCAAGAACACTAGTGTGTGTTCTTGGTGTTTTGAAGAACACTTGAAGATCTACTTGAAAAGCAATAATGAATGGATGAAATAACATATGACGACTAGATGTTAGGTTATAACAACAAATCAAGTCGAGAAACACTTATGTTTTCGGAAGATCGGGTGAAGAACGGGATGCTACTTGAGGGAGAATAGGGAGTGTTCTTGAGGGTGGAAGTGAGAAATGAGGGATTTTGGGAGTAAACTCATGCCTAAGGCATGAGTTCACGACCATGATAGAGTTCACGGCCCAAACTCCCTTTGTTTGGCCGTGAACAACTAACAAAAGTGTTGGTTGTTCCATTGCTGTCCCGATATTCTAGAAATCACTTCCTTTTATCCGTTCGATTCATGAATAACAAATAAAACTACTCAAACGGACTTTAAACCGGCTAAAAATTAGCAGAAATGTAATTGACTTTTAATTGAAGTGTGTGACTTTAGAGTTTGTACGAATGAAAATTCCGGGTTGTCACAGTAAAAAGACAGACGAAATCGGACATCGGATAAAGAAGTTATGGATTTTTAACGAAATTATCTTGTCCCGGCCTATTAAATAAAATATAATGAAAATAAATTCAAAATTAGCTGACGGAATCAAAATGAAAGTTGTAGAGTATATTCTCACCTACGCGTGGATATAAAGAACGTCAAAAACGGAGCTCGTATGCGAAAGTTATGCATTTTTGATGTTTTTGCCACGCACATTGATGCTTATCCGAAGGGAACGCCCTGCGTTCCGAGGGAACGTGCCGCGTTCGTAAGCGATGACGTAAGATGGCTTCGGAACGCACTGCGTTCAGGGGAACGCCCTGCGTAGGGGGAACGCCCTACGTACCCAGCAGGAACGCCCCGCGTTCGCACCGAGACCAGCCCCTATATAAAGGGTGCGAGGGTTCCGACTCTCATTGCTCATTTCCCTTTTCTCTCTCAATTCTACTCCACGTTTAGCATCCCGAGGCGATCCCAACTTCCCAGTTTCATACCTCAGTCCTGACGAAGGTCCGAAGCCCCGAGATTCCCGAGAAATACACCACTTTCCGATCGAAGTGCCGCCCAAGAAAATCTCGTTTTCTTCGACGTTATACTTTACATGCAAAGTTAGTATTACATCGAGTTTTTTTTTATCACCAAATGGAACACACTTTTGGAAAAACTATAATGGGTATAGTTTACGGGTTATTCATTACATCATTACGTAAACATCGTGAAAATGAAATACTTTCATCTACATGAAAAATAGACTTTCTTTTTCGTAAATTTATTAATACTAAGTGTTGTGAGACATTCAGCTTCAACGTACTCTCAAGTACGCATTTCAAGTCCTGTATTATAAACCATAATCTCTTGGAGGGAGAGCGTGATACTTGTGTATAGATCTATACGGGATTGACAATCACGCACCTAAACTGTTAGCTACAGTTAGACCGGCAGGTCTGGGGTGACAAACGTCATAACACTACAACGCCTGAAGAACGTTGTTACAGGCAGTCTGGGTCAATAGCATGGTTATAAAACTCACACGGAAGTATTAAAATAAGTTTCATTTACGAGACTCTTGAATGCATTCAGTAAATACATTATTTTAGTATAAATACACTTTAACCATTTGAGCACGAAAGGTACTATTACAATGCCAGTCTTTGGAACTTTTTCAGATTACACGTAGAAAATATTGGATTTTTTGGAAAACACGTTCATTTATTTTGACTAAAGGTCATACAAATTTTCAGTACAAAAACGCTTATGAACTCACCAACTTAATTGTTAACACTTTTTCAAAACTACTTGTATTTCTCAGGGAATCAGTAATACAGGTAACCATCAGCTTTTGGAGAAGGAATGCTAAGGCGTCTGTTATCAAAACATTTTAAATCATCATATTTGTAATATTCTTTTGAAACAAGTATCACAAGCAACAATGTAACTTTTCATTATATTTATGATGGTTGTGTTTACTTTCTTTACGATATTCAACTGTTATGATACTACGTGAAGTCATCCGCCCCCGAATGTTTCCGCCATTCTGGTTTGGGGGTGTGACAGATTGGTATCAAAGCATTGTTTATAGTGAACTAAGTATATCTAACCACATAAGATATACAAACTATAAATGCAAGGGGACCAAAGCCTTCTGAAAAAATGTTTTCATAAGCGATACTTTTAATGAAATTAAAATGATATATATATATATATATATATATATATATATATATATATATATATATATATATATATATATATTTTTGATAAAAGTATAAATACACGCATGCATCAGTCTCGTATCATAGCAAAAATTTTACACAAGTATTAAGGCAAGTTGCGGCACTACGACTAGGCCTGGGGGTATGTAATCAAATCGAGAATAAATACAGCCTGATCAACTATATTTATCATGGATGTGACCAACGTATGTCGAGGAATGGTCGTAGTAAGCAACAAGTCAAAAATTTACCAAAGAAAATACTAGAATCGAACTTTCAAAATGTGAAATACTATAGGAGTATTTTGTAAAAACCAAAAGAACTATTATAATCATGCGAACCTCGGTATTCAATTAGAAATAGAAAATCGTCAATTGAAAAAAAAAAATATCTTTATCGAAAATTTCTCTCCTTACTCCCAAGTTTCATATAAAATTCTCTTACCTCTATTCTCGACCAGACGAAATGGCAGGATTTTACATCCCCGGGGATCCCTACTACCCTAACCAGGGTAATGGAGGCTGGATCGAGGAGGACCCAGAGGAAGATCCCGAAGAGATTCCTGAGGATGAGCCAGAAGAGGATTCCGAAGAAGATCCCGAGGAAGACCCAGACGAGGATTCAGAAGAGGAAGGAGATGGTAGGAGCACTGACTCGGAACCAGAGATCTACAATCCTCCCCAAGGAGCAGCAAATCCCCAAAGGAACTTTCAGGGCCCGGCGCCCCGCTGGGCGGTGGATTTGAAGCGATTGAGCAGGGAACAAGGACAACGCCCTCCCTACGGCATGTCATGGGGCTTTTATAACCTCAGCAACGGGCATTCGGTTGACAGGGCACTCCCTGTCATGGTTCGTCGCATTGCCAACCTAGGCGAGAAAACAAGAGTGAATGCCCGCCAACTCTTGGACATTGGGGCCACCGCTGCTGTCACTACGGTACACCTTCGTCGTCTGGACGAGGAGCATGAACGAACAATAAAGCACACCTTTTCCCTGCAGAAGGACATCACTGCTACTAGAGCAGAGGTAAGGGAGTACCGTAGGAGCTAGGCCGCATTGGAAAGGCGCGTCATCGAGGCTGAACGTCAAATAGCCCGAGCTAAGGCTTCCACAACCACATACCATGGTCCGCAGCGTGCTACCCGCTCGGAGTAGAGCGCGTACTTTTGGCGCTATATTTATACCTATCGGCTAAGTGTTGGTGTTACCTTTTCTTGTATAAATGTAAACCCGACAGATTGTGAGTACACAATTCGGAGGCCGGAATGCTGTCAAATTTTCCCGTTTTCATTGATGTACCCTAGACCTATAAAAAGGTCAAACTTTCCTGATCGTTGTATCATATACTAATATCAATGAAATTGACACACATTTATTATTTCCTTGAGTATTCCATTTAATTCTTAAAAGAATCATACACTTATTTTTTTAAAGTTTCCATCATCAAGCAAAACCAGAAATGTTCAGAACCAAAACTTATAATACTAAAACCTTCCAAAATCATTTCTAATGACTTATCAAGAATTCGTCTCTTAATTTGTGGCAGAATCATGCCACCAAGGAGAAATCCCCGACGCTTCAATACAAACGAAGCACCAACACCACATCCACCTCCCCCTCTATCAATGGATGCTGCTACCTTTCAGGCCGCTGTAACAGCTACCGTAACCGCATCAATGGCGTAAATGTGTAACAACGGATTAGGTGGAGGAATAAACAGCTCTACAAATGGCCAAAACCAGGGACGTTCCAGGGAATGTACTTACAATGACTTCTCCAACAGCAAACCCATCCCCTTTAATGGAACCGGGGGAGTGATGGCTCTATCCCAATGGATAGAGAAAACGGAAGCCGTGTTTGAGATATGCTCATGCCCCGGAGAGAGTAAAGTAAAATTTTCCCCCTGTACTTTCTCCGAACGAGCCCTAACGTGATGGAATGGCCACGTCAAGTGACTAACTCTGGTGGTGGCAAACTCCATGGGTTGGGGGAACCTGAAACGGATGCTACTGCGAGAGTACTGCCCAAGGGACGAGATTCAAAAGCTCGAGCAGGAGCTTTGGGGCCTTACTATGGTAGGCTCGGACATCACAAGCTATACAAATAGGTTCAACGACTTGACAATACTTTGCCCAGGAATGATGGTTCTGGAAAGCCAAAAGGTGGAAAGGTATATCTGGGGGCTGTCGCCCCAACTTCGGGGAAGCGTGCTAGCTTCCAAACCCACGACGTTCGACACTGCCAAAGAACTGGCACAATCCTTCATTGATCATGGGCTCTGCCAAGGTGTCACGACTGTCATCCCAAAACCAACCAAAGGAAGCAACAACAATAACAGCAATGCCAACAACAACAAGAAGAAGAAGTTTTGGAACAAGAGGAAAGGTCAATCTTCGCAAGAACCTTCAAAGAAACAAATAGTGGCGGTCCATGCCGCTACTGCCCCCACTGCTGTTCCCGCTACACCTGCGCCGACGAAACAATATGCTGGGAACCTACCAAAGTGCAACAAATGCAATTACCATCACCACGGTAGTTGCCGGGAGATGCACTGTAAAAATTGTGACAGGAAAGGGCACACTGCCCGTTTCTATAAAGCGCCAGCACGGCCAATCACCCAAGTTCCTGGAACTGGATTAAGCCAGGCATGTTATGGGTGTGGGGAAACTGGGCACTACAAGAGGGATTCCCTAAGGAAAAGAATGATGGCGGTGTGGGAAGAGTACTGGCAATAAGGAAGAACGAGGCAATAGCCGATCCCACAGTGGTTACGGGTACATTTCTCCTCACTGACATTTATGCATGCATACTCTTTGACTGTGGTGCGGAGAGAAGTTTCGTGAGTCATAAATTCAAACACTTACTTAATCAAAAACCCCAAGCACTCAATAAACCATTTACAGTAGAAATGGAAAATGGTAAGACAGAAAACACAAACGATCTGTATATAGGCTGCATAATAGCTCTAAACGAACACTTGTTCCAAATCGATCTAATGCCGATCACCATAAGAAGCTTTGATGTCATCATCGGTATGGACTGGTTAAGCCTTCACCATGCCGATATTCTATGTCACGAAAGGCTTGTTCGCCTAAATCTGCCAAGTGGCGAGACTCTTGTCGTTTATGGTGACAAACCTGGTACCAATTTACAAATCATCTCTTGCGTCAAAGCCCAAAAATATCTGCGCAAGGAATATCATGCCTTCCTAGCACACGTGATAGATAAGAGACGAGAAACGAAAGACATTAAGGACATCCCGGAAGTCTGCGATTTCCCCGACATTTTCCGTGAAGATCTTCCAGGAGTCCCACCAGAACGCCAAGTCGAGTTCAGAATCGACTTGATTCCCGGAGCTACCCCAGTAGCAAAGTCACCTTACCGTCTAGCGCCGCCAGAAATGCAGGAATTATCTAGCCAACTGAACGAGCTCCTGAACAAAGGATTCATCAGACCGAGCTTCTCACCTTGGGGAGCACCAGTTCTGTTCGTCAAGAAGAAGGACAGATCTTTTCGCATGTGCATTGATTACCGAGAGCTGAACAAACTCACGATCAAGAACCGATATCCCTTAGCGCGCATAGACGATCTATTCGACCAACTACAAGGAGCAAGCTACTTCTCAAAGATCGATTTAAGATCTGGGTATCACCAGCTACGAGTTCTGGAAGGAGATATTCCCAAAACAGCATTCCGAATTCGCTATGGTCACTACGAGTTTGTAGTGATGCCCTTTGGTTTGACAAATGCACCGGCGGTGTTCATGGATTTGATGAACCGAGTATGTCGTCCTTTCCTGGACAGATTTGTGATCGTGTTCATAGATGATATAGTCATCTATTCAAGGAGCAAGGAGGAACATAGCCAACATCTTCGACAAGTCTTGGAAACATTAAGGACAGAAAAGCTATACGCGAAATACTCAAAGTGCGATTTTGGATTCGGAAAGTGGATTTCCTGGGCCACGTAGTCAGCAAGGAGGAGATACACGTGGACCCTTCCAAAATAAAGGCAATCGAGAACTGGACAACTCCAAGGACTCCAACGGAAATCCGACAATTCTTGGGCCTCGCCGGGTATTACCGAAGGTTCATACAAAACTTCTCGAAGATTGCTAAGCCACTTACCAGCTTAACCCAGAAAAGGTGTAACCTTCAGCTGGGGAGAAAAACAAGATGTCGCGTTCCAAACACTGAAGCGAGCCCTATGCAACGCACCTATATTATCTTTACCAGAAGGAGCAGAAGACTTTGTGGTCTACTGTGATGCATCAAACCAGGGACTTGGATGTGTCCTAATGCAACGAGGGAAGGTCATTGCATATGCCTCGAGACAACTCAAGACGCATGAGGTCAACTACACCACGCACGATCTCAAACTAGGAGCAGTCGTCTTCACTCTAAATATCTGGAGACACTATCTCTACGACACGAAATGTACCATATTTACCGATCATAAGAGTCTTCAGCACATTCTCAATCAAAAGGAACTCAACATGAGACAAAGGCGGTGGGTAGAACTACTAAACGATTACGAATGCGAAATTCGTTATCATCCCGGGAAAGCTAACGTAGTAGCTGATGCCCTCAGCCGGAAGGAATACTCGGGCCACCGAGTGAAATCCTTAACCATGACAATCCATTCACATCTGTCCACACAAATCAAGAGGTATGGATAAAGATCTTGAAGTGAAGGACGAAGTTCGTTACTTCATGAACCGGATCTGGACGCCGAAGTTTGGCGGATTCAGAGATGTCGTCATGAAGGAAGCCCATAAGACTCGATACTCCGTACACCACGGTTCAGACAAGATGTATCTGGACCTCAAGAAACTATATTGGTGGCCAAACATGAAAGCCGAAATTGCTACCTATGTAGGCAAGTGCCTGACTTGCGCCAAAGTTAAGGTAGAATACCAAAATCCCTCGGGACTGCTTCAACAGCCAGAGATACCCAAGTGGAAGTGGGAGCGGATAACCATGGATTTCATAACCAAGTTACCTAAGACTATGGGTGGACTTGACACCATTTGGGTAATCGTCGACAGATTAACCAAATCCGCTCACTTCCTACCAATAAAGGAGACAGACAAACTAGAGAAGCTGACAAGGATCTACATGAAGGAGATAGTGCGCCTTCATGGAGTACCGATATCTATTATCTCCGATAGGCATAGCCGATTTACATCGCGGTTCTGGCAGTCACTGCATAAAGCCATGGGAACTAGGCTGGACATGAGTACAACCTACCACCCACAGACAGACGGGCAGAGTGAAAGGACCATTCAAACGTTAGAGGACATGCTAAGACCTTGTGTGATTGACTTTGGTAAAGCTTGGGATACTCATTTGCCTCTCATTGAGTTTTCCTACAATAATAGCTATCACACTAGCATCAAAGTTGCTCCATTCGAACCCCGTCTATGGCCGTAAGTGCAGATCACCCCTGTGCTGGGCTGAAGTGGGTGACACGCAACTAGCAAGAGGTCAAGTACCAGACAGCACTCTCACTGGCCCGAAAATCATAAGGGAAACTACTGAGAAGATTGTCCAAATCCGAGAACGATTAAAAGCTTCAAGAGACAGACAAAAGAGTTATGCGGACAAAAGACGGAAACCCTTGGAATTCAAGGTTGGGGACCGAGTACTATTGAAAGTCTCCCCCTGGAAGGGATTAATACGTTTTGGAAAACATGGGAAACTCAACCCTAGGTATATCGGACCATTCGAGATCCTTGCCAGGATCGGCCCGGTGGCATACAAACTTCGATTACCGCAGGAACTCAATAACGTACACCCTACCTTTCACGTATCGAACCTAAAGAAGTGCTTGTCCGATGAGACCCTCTTCATCCCTCTAGACGAAATTGAAATCAACGAGAGTCTCCACGTCGTAGAAGAGACAGTAGAGATTATGGATCGAGAAATTAAAAGAACTAAACAAACCCGCATACCCATTGTGAAGGTCTGTTGGAATGCCAAGCGAGGACCTGAATACACCTGGGAACGCGAAGATCAGATGAAACAAAAGTACCCGCATCTTTTTCCAAGAACTCTATCTTACATTAAATTTCGGGACGAAATTCCCTCTAACGGGGGGATGATGTGACAACCCGATATTTTGAAGTCAATGTAACATTCAATAAGTCAAATATAATGAACTATTTGGAATCAACGAAAATAGCGTCAAAAAATGAAGTGTTCTAAAATCTAAATTAGGATGCACAAAGTGTTGGATATCGTGCCAAGGTTTCCAAAAATATAAAGAACACTCAAATCCGAGTTATGACGAAGAAGTTATGACCAATCAAAAATCCACGACATACCCGGTAAAACACTGTTAAGCGCAAAAAGTGAAACTTCAATAAAATTGTATTTAGCCTTAGGTATCTAAACGAAAGTCGTAGATTACATTAAACCGTGAGCATGCATAAAAAGAACGCCCAAATCTGACTTCGTATGAGGAAGTTATGATTTTTCTAAGTTTTGGAACAGCGGTAGACAGCTAAAAACTCGAAATAAAGGTCGAGCGACTTTTAGCCGACGAAACCTAAACGAGAGTTGAAGGTCTCTACAATATTAGTACAATGGTAAAAAGACAGACGAAAACGGACATCGGATAAAGAAGTTATGGATTTTTAACGAAATTATCCTGTCCCGGACTATTAAATAAAATAAAATTAAAATAAAGTCAAAATTAGCCGACGGAGTCAAAATGAAAGTTGTATAGTATATTCTCACCTACGTGTGGATATAAAGAACGTCTAAAACAGAGCTCGTATGCGAAAGTTACGCATTTTTTAAGTTTTTGGCACACACATCGATGCTTATCCGAAGGGAACGCCCTGCGTTCTGAGGGAACGCGCCGTGTTCGTAAGCGATGACGTAAGATGGCTTCGGAATGCGCTACGTTCAGGGGAACGCCCTGCGTAGGGGGAACGCCATGCGTACCCAGCAGGAAAGCCCCGCGTTCGCACCGAGACCAGCCCCTATATAAAGGGTGCGAGGGTTCCGACTCTCATTGCTCATTTCCCTTTTCTCTCTCAATTCTACTCCATGTTTAGCATCCCGAGGCGATCCCGACTTCCCGGTTTCATACCTCAGTCCCGACAAAGGTCCGAAGCCCCGAGATTCACGAGAAATACACCACTTTCCGATCGAAGTGCCGCCCGAGAAAATTTCGTTTTCTTCGAATCACCACACTCCAGGTGAGTTCATACCCCTACTTTACACGTCTTTTCATGTTTTAGGGGGGAAATTACAAGTGCAATACAAGAAAAACTTATTGTTTTCTACGGATTCAAATACACCATCTACATTTTTATACATGTTGAATAACATTGATATCGACGTTATACTTTACATGCAAAGTTAGTATTACATCGAGTTTTTTTTTATCACCAAATGGAACACACTTTCATAAAAACTATAATAGGTATAGTTTACGGGTTATTCATTACATCATTACGTAAACATCGTGAAAATGAAATACTTTCATTTACATGAAATATAGACTTTCTTTTTCGTAAATCTATTAATACTAAGTGTTGTGAGACATTCAGCTTCAACGTACTCTCAAGTACACATTTCAAGTCCTGTTTTATAAGCCATAATCTCTTGGAGGGAGAGCATGATACTTGTGTATAGATCTATACGGGATTTACAATCTCGCACCTAAACTGTTAGCTACAGTTAGACCGGCAGGTCTGGGGTGACAAACGTCACAACACTACAACGCCTGAAGAACGTTGTTACAGGCAGTCTGGTCAATAGCATGGTTATAAAACTCACACGGAAGTATTAAGATAAGTTTGATTTACGAGACTCTTGAATGCATTCAGTAAAAACATTATTTGAGTATAAATACACTTTCACCATTTGAGCACGAAAGGTACTATTACAATGCCAGTCTTTGGAACTTTTTCAGATTACACGTAGAAAATATTGGATTTTCTGGAAAACACGTTCAATTATTTTTACTAAAGGACATACAAATTTTCAGTACAAAAACGCTTATGAACTCACCAACTTAATTGTTGACACTTTTTCAAAACTACTTGTATTTCTCAGGGAATCAGTAATACAGGTAACCATCAGCTTTTGGAGAAGGAACGCTAAGGCGTCTATTATCAAAACATTCTAAATCATCATATTTGTAATATTCTTCTGAAACAAGTATTACAAGCAACAATGTAACTTTTCATTATATTTATGATGGTTGTGTTTACTTTCTTTACGATATTCAACTGTTATGATACTACGTGAAGTCATCCCCCCGCGAATGTTTCCGCCATTCTGTTTTGGGGGTGTGACATTTATCCATTTCTATGGTTAAGAGTGTAAGGTAGACCAATGAGTGGTGTAGTCGAGTACGAGGAGGGTATTAATTAGAGATATTATCCTTGTGTTAGGCGGAGGCTAGATCAAGGATTACCGAGCACGAGGCTTTTAATTACTAGCGTACGAGGTGAGTCTTCTCACTATACATACCTAGAGCGGTAACACGAGCTATGTGATAGAGTATCTTATATGTTATTTGTGTACTGTGAGATACTGCGTTGTTTCTATGTGATTATTGCTATGTATTATTCATAGTTTACAGAGTTAGGACCAGAGGGTCCATAGAGTTAGGGCCGGAGGGTCCACCAGAGTTGTGGGACTGGAGGGTCCCACTGAGACACACTCACCCGAGGGTCAAATAGAGTTATAGCCTCGAGAGGCTAATTGTCGTATGTGGTATTTTGGGGAACTCACTAAGCTTCGTGGTTACCGTGTTATGTGTTATGTGTTTCAGGTACCTCAGAGGATCGCGGGAAGGCACCGACATGATTGTACACATCTGTTCGAGATTTTATTGAGGATTCTGGGATTTGACTTTTGTCATGGATTTATGTTGACTTGAGACGCTTATGATTTTTATGATATATAATATATGATTTTTATGTGATTTAAAAATGAAAAAAAAATTGGTTTGAAAATTTAAATCGTTACAAGTTGGTATCAGAGCCTTGGTTTGAGGGATTCGGACGCTCCTTCGGGTAAGTCTGGACTCAAACTGAGGATTTGAGATAATTTTTCCAAGAGAAACGATTTTTCAAAAAAACGAGCAAGAGTTCTAAGAGAAAAACGAGAAAGAGCGATGTGTACAATCAGCCAGAGCCCGAACGGTGATTTCCCAAAATACCCTTACTTTCTGTGTTATGAGATATTTATGAGATATTATGAGATATATTATGCATGCTAGAGAGTAGGCTAGGTACTTCATGTTTTAGGACTAGAGTAGCCTGATTTGTGATGCCTTAGCCCAAGAGTTTCTACTACTTGTGATTTGTTTGAGAACGAGTATGTAACGGAGATGAGCTTAAGAGAGTAGTGTGGGTTCAGCGAGGTATAGAATACTTGCTATCTGGAATCCTAGGAGGAGGACTTGGGTGATTTTCGATGCAATGTGGAAGGTAGTATTGGGCCCGTACTACTAGAAGTACCGGGTTGGTGAGCAGTCCAAGTAAGAATCCTTGGGATGCCCAGGGACAAGTAGGGGGAGTGATCGAGTGTGAGTATACTCGAGCGAGTCTCTGATTATTTTGTGTTGTATTTCAGAGACATCATGGTGGGTACGCGCCACAACCCACGGGGCAGTGGTACCAGTCGTACCAGTGACGATGAGATTCGGAGGATGATTCATGAGGAGGTAGCTGTAGCCATCCGAGCAGAGATTCCCGAGATGTTTGGGTCTATCAAGACCACCCTGATTGAGACATTTGATGAGCGATACATTGTTGTCACTCAGGCTGCTGCTGCTGCCGCCACCGCAGCTGTCGCTGCTGCTAGGCCACAGGGAGGTGACTCGTTGTTGTTCCGGGAGTTCAGCAACACGAAGCCACCAGAGTTTGATCGGATGCAGGATCCGATTACTACCATGAGATGAATTTATGATATTAAGGGGTGTTTCTACACTTGTTCTTGTCCAGAGCACTTGAGGGTATGGTTCGCACTGAACCAGCTTCGCTTGGGAGTGAAGGATTGGTGGAAGTTTTTGACAGCTCATATTACTCCTGCAGAGCACATTGTTGTAACTTGGGAGAGGTTCACTACGATGTTCAGAGATGAGTATGTTCCCCCGGTGGAGAGGGAACGGTTGGCCCAGGAGTTCCTGTCCGTCAAGCAGAGGATAGAGTTTGTGACAGTGATTACTAGGATGTTACATGAGAGGGCATTGTTCTGCCCTGAGCACGTGTCTACCGAGCAGGCACGTATGAGTTGGTATTTGAGAATTCTGAGGAGGGATATTCGCGAGTTCGTGGCGAACTCGTCTTATTGGTCATTTGCTGAGCTCCAGGAAAATGCCCGGAAGAGAGAGATCGAGCTAGAGACTCAGGCAAGGGAGGAGGCGGAGTCTCAGGGGAGGGATCGGCGGCCGACACAGTCTCAGCCGGCAGCCAAGCGGGAAAAGCCCGCTGATTAGAAATTTGGAGGTCAGAAGGGCTGCACTTGTGGGAAATGGGACAAGGGTCATGAGGGGATATGTCGAGCAGGGTCTTGCTACAAGTGTCGCAAGGAGGCGAAAATGGCGAAGGACTACCCCAAGGGATTTGCAGTTTGATTTCGCTGCAACCAGACTGGCCATCAGAAGGCCGAGCGCCCGCAGCTGCTTTAGGGATCATCGCAGGGAGCTGTACCTGCTACTATTCGAGCTATAGAGAGTCGGCCAGCTAAGGCCGATCCACCGTAGGCTCACGGGAGAGCCTTTCAGCTGACAGCGGAGGAGGTCCGCGCAGCACCCGTTGTTGTGGCCGGTATGTATTTTTTTGTTATTCTATTTTGAGTTATTTGTGCTTATATTGTGATATGCGTAGGTACTTTTCTGGTGAGTTCTGTACCTGCCTTAGTTTTATTTGACTCGGGTGCGAGTCGATTGTTCGTATCATTAGCATTTAGTCACCACATCAATATCAAACGTTATTCGTTGAGTCGACCTCTGAGAGTTTCTATAGCCGATGAGCGTGCGGTGTTTGCCACTGATGTGATCTGAGGATGTGTAGTCGAGATTATTGGTGTTGAGTTTCCGATAGACCTGGTGCCGATCGCGATGGGTGAAATCTGTTTCATTGTGGGCATGGATTGGTTGAGCCAGTACGGAGCAGTAATCGACTGCGAGCGTCAGTTAGTGACCATACGAGACCCTAGTGGGGGAGTGCTTACAGTATATGGGGAGGGTACCCGATCTGGATCAGCTTTTTGCTCTGCCTCATGAGCGAGACAGAGTTTACAACACGGTTGCATGGGTTTTCTGGTGTATGTGATGGATACGCAGGTTACTGCTGAGAGACCGAGTTCTATTGCTGAGGTTCCGATAGTGAGTGAGTTTCCGGATGTTTTTCCCGAAGAGTTACCAGGGGTGCCTCATGTGAGGCAGGTGGAGTTCCGGATTGATTTAGTTCCAGGAGCGGCGCCTATTGCCAAGGCTCCTTATCGCCTTGCGCCACCCGAGATGCAGGAGTTATCCTCGCAGCTTCAGGAGGTGTTGGGGAAGGGATTTATACGACCGAGTAGCTCGCCTTGAGGAGAGTCGATCCTCTTTGTCAAGAAAAATGATGGTTCACACTGGATGTGCATTGATTACCGGGAGTTGAACAAGCTGACGGTCAAGAACCGTTATCCACTTCCGAGGATCGACGATTTGTTCGATCAGTTGTAGGGTGCGTCTTGGTTTTCCAAGATTGATTTGAGATCAGGGTATCACTAGACGAGAGTACGCGAGGAGGATATTCAGAAGACAGCGTTTATGACTCGTTATGGGCATTACGAGTTTGTGGTGATGCCTTTCGGGCTCACCAACGCACCGGCAGCATTCATGGACCTCATGAACCGGATGTGCAGGCCTATACTGGATCGATCGGTGATCGTATTCGTTGACGATATCCTCGTGTACTCGAGGTCCAAGGAACATCACGAGGAACACCTTAGAGAGGTTTTGGGAGTATTGAGATTGGAGAGGCTTTATGCCAAATTCTCCAGGTGTGATTTCTGGTTACGAGAGGTCCAATTATTGGGGCACCTCGTTAATCAGAATGGGATTTTGGTCGATCCGACCAAGATTGAGGCTGTTATGAGTTGGGAAGTGCCGAGATCCCCCACCGAGATCATGAGTTTTCTACGATTGGTCGGCTACTATCGGAGATTTATCATAGATTTCTCCAAGATTTCCGTTCCTCTCACCAGATTGACCCGGAAGGGCGTTACTTTTACTTGGGGTCCCGAGCAGTAGACCTCATTTGAGACCCTTCGCCAGAGATTGTGCGAAGCCCCGGTGTTAGCCCTTCCTGAGGGGATGGAGGACTTTGTGGTTTACTGCGATGCGTCTATATTTGGATTGGGTGCGATGCTTATGCAGAGAGGGCATGTGATAGCATATGCATCAAGGCAGCTGAAGCCTCATGAAACGAGGTATCCCACCCACGATTTAAAGTTGGGGGCACTGGTATTCGCCCTCAAGATCTGGTGCCACTATTTGTATGGGGTTCAGTGTACCATTTACAAGGACCACAAGAGCTTGAAGTATCTGATGGATCAGCCCAACCTGAATATGCGTCAGAGGAGATGGATGGATGTGGTAAAAGATTACGACTGTGAGATACAGTATCAGCTGGGCAAGGCTAACATGGTAGCCGATGCCCTGAGCTACAGGGCGGAGAGTGCCCCGATTCGAGATGTGTGCATGAGGATGACAATGGTGACTCCGATATTGGATACCATTCGAGAGGCCCAGGCGGAGGCCGTGAGACCGGAGAACCGCAAGAGGGAGCAGGTGATTGGGTAGGTGGATAGCCGAGGGCTTATGACCTTTAGAGGGCGGATTTGGGTGCCCTATCCGGGCGGAGCACGTAGAATACTGACGGAAGAGGCGCACAGATCGAGATTTTCGATCCATCCCGGGGCAACTAAGATGTATTTTGACCTGAACAGAGATGACTGGTGGCCTTGAATGAAGAGGGATGTTGCGTGGGTAGTTGAGAGGTGCTTACCCTACCGTCGGGTCAAGGCAGAGCATCAACGTCCACACGGTCCATTACAGCCTTTAGACATCCCCCAGTGGAAGTGGGAACATATCTCTATGGACTTCATCACATGCTTACCGAGGACTGCGTGTGGAGTTGACGCGATTTGGGTGAGTGTGGACCGATTGACGAAGATTGCTCATTTTCTCTCTATTAATGGGAGCTCCTCTGCAGAGAAATTGGCCGAGATTTATGTGAGAGAGGTGGTATCTGAGCACGCGGTGCCGATCTCGATAGTGTCAGATCAGGATGTGTGTTTTACTTCCAGGTTCTGGAAAACGTTTCATGAGGACTTAGGTACGCGACTGCACTTCAGTACAGCCTACCACCGACAAACAGATGGGCAGAGTGAGAGGACAATCCAGACGCTCGAGGACATGCTTCGAGCATGTGTTATGGATTTCGGTGGGAGTTGGGATACATACCTGCCTTTTGCTGAGTTTTCCTACAACAACAACCACTATTCGAGTATTGGTATGCCTCCCTTTGAGCTTTTATATGGGAGGAGGTGTCAGACTCCTATTTTTTGGGGAGAGGTGGGACAGAGAGTGATGGGTAGCACTGAGATTGTGCTCAAGACGACCGAGCAGATTCAGCAGGTCAGACAGAGGTTACTGACGGCCCAGAGTCACCAGAAGAGTTACGTAGACAGGCGATGATCCGAGCTCGAGTTTCAGGTTGGAGACTTTGTCCTTCTAAAGGTTTCCCCTTGGAAATGGGTAATCCGATTCAGGAAACGGGGCAAGCTTGGGCCCCGATACATCGGTCCTTTTAAGGTGACCGCCAGAGTGGGTAGGGTAGCATATCGGTCCTTTTAAGGTTTCCCCTAGATCCCCGGGTTTAAGACCTATTTAAAGGCACTTATAGCCTCATTTGCGGCCACACCTCAGTGAGAAGAAACCCTAATCGCCCCCTTGAGCTTGTGAGAGAAGTTTTGAGCCTTACTTGAGATTTGTGAGTGCATTTTGGTAGAGGAAAGGAAGATTCCAAGCAAGGATTGTGAAGAGGCTGATAGATCTACTTCTTATACATCCAAGGGCTCCTGTAAGAGGTATCAAGTTCGAACCTTTCACTTTTATTTGAGTAGATCTCTCATTTTGAAGATTAGGGCTTCCTTTCTTTATATTTTTGGGACTTTGAGGATTTGGGTTCACGAGGAAGCTTGAACTCCAGATCTGGACCTTAGGAGGCCCCTAACATCTAAAGGTTCCTGCTTTATCCAGCCTTGATGGAATTTATGAGTGAATAACCCATTTAGACCATGTTCTTGGCTTTTCATGCCCAAAATGCCATGCATTGACGTAAAGTCTATGACTTTACGTGATAAATGAGCCCTGAGAGTATGGATCTGGAGTTAGGGTTTGTCCCGATGAAGCTTTACCATGCGACGGCCCGACGAGTCAGGGGTTAACTCGATGAGCTGGATCTTCATGAGATTCCTGAGAAAGATGGGACTCGACGAGTCGCGCAAGTGCACTCGGCGAGTCTGGTCAATTTGGGCTGTTGACTGGAATTGACTTCTATTGACCTTAAGGTTGGTCAAATGAGTAATGGAGGTCAGGGAAGGGTAAGATGGTCTTTTACCCATTTCTAGGGTTAAGAGTGTAAGGTAGACCAATGAGTGGGGTAGTCGAGTACGAGGAGGGTATTAATTAGAGATATTATCCTTGTGTTAGGCGGAGGCTAGATCAAGGATTACCGAGCATGAGGCTTTTAATTACTAGCGTACGAGGTGAGTCTTCTCACTATACATACCTAGAGCGGTAACACGAGCTGTGTGATAGAGTATCTTATATGTTATTTGTGTACTGTGAGATACTGCGTTGTTTCTATGTGATTATTGCTATGTATTATTCAGAGTTACAGAGTTAGGACCAGAGGGTCCACAGATTTAGGACCGGATGGTCCACCAGAGTTGTGGGATTGGAGGGTCCCTTTGAGACACACTGACCCGAGGGTCAAATAGAGTTATAGCCTCGAGAAGCTAATTTTTGTATGTGGTATTTTGGGGAACTCACTAAGCCTCATGCTTACCGTGTTATATGTTATTGGTTTTAGGTACCTCAGTGGATCGCGGGAAGGCACCGACATGATTGTACACATCTGTTCGAGATTTTATTGAGGATTCTAGGATTTGACTTTTGTCATGGATTTATGTTCACTTGAAACACTTATGATTTTTATGATATATAATATATGAGTTTTATGTGATTTAAAAATGATAAAAAATTGGTTTGAAAATTTACATCGTTACATGTTGGTATCAGAGCCTTGGTTTGAGGGATTCGGACGCACCTTCGGGCAAGTTTAGACTCAAACTGACGATTTGAGATAATTTTTCCAATAGGAATGATTTTTCTAAAAACGAGCAAGAGTTCTAAGAGAAAAACGAGAAAGAGCGATGTGTACAATAAGCCAGAGCATGAACGGTGATTTCCCAAAATACCCTTACTTTCTGTGTTATGAGATATTTATGAGATATTATGAGATATATTATGCATGCTAGAGAGTAGGCTAGGTACTTCATATTTTAGGACTAGAGTAGCCTGATTTGTGATACCTTAGTCTGCGTTCGGCGAGATATAGAATACTTGCTATCTGGAATCCTAGGAGGAGGACTTGGGTGATTAGCGATGCGGTGTCGAAGGTAGTATTGGGCCCGTACTACTAGAAGCACCGGGTTGGTGAGCAGTCCAAGTAAGAATCCTTGGGATGCCAGGGGACATGTAAGGGGAGTGATCGAGTGTGAGTATACTCGATCGAGTCTCTGATTATTTTGTGTTGTATTTCAGAGACATCATGGTGGGTACGTGCCACAACCCAAGGGGCAGTAGTACCAGTTGTACCAGTGACGATGAGATTCGGAGGATGATTCATGAGGAGGTAGTCGCAACCATCCGAGAAGAGATTCCCGATATGCTAGTTGTCTCTGTGATGCTTGCATGGAAGACCCGGGGGTGGCTCCTGACACTTGTCTGTAAGATACAGGGTTGTGGCCCCCAACCTGGCAAAGAAGACAACGATGCGGCTCGTGGCATAATCGCAAGACTAAGTGTGACACATAGCTCCTTTATTGAATATGATATATGAATGATATGTATGGATCGCGATTTTGTACGACATGTGTGGATCCTTGTTTATGTTTGGTATAAGGTATCTAGGAACTCACTATGCTTTGTGCTTATGGTTTTCAGGTTTTGTTTCAGGTACTCCAGTTTTCAAAGGAAAGAGCCCGGGAAGATCACAACGCATACACCCGTGTTTTTCCGCAATATGTGATCTTTGGGATTGGATCTGATAATTGTAATGATTTTCAATGTTTTGAACGAAGTCACAATAGTGTTTTGATTGTAATAAAAATGAAATTTTTACCATCGATTTTTGGGCTGTTTCAAAACATGATTGGGATTGTTTGAATGGTTTGAAAACTTCATTGGGTTTTTTTATACATAAGATTAAGTTCGTTGGGTTTTCTAGAATATATAAAACATGATTGAGGTTTTTCGAACGGTTTTGAAACTTCGTTGGACATGTATGTCATTTTCCCTTGAAACAAATTAGTGTTGGTTATAGATGGAATTCATGATTTTTTGCATTCAGATTGCTCGTCATTATATATTGGACATTTCTACTTTTTTGCATAATATTGATAGTTGATACACAATATGTCTTGCTATAAAAAAACTTTTTGAAAAAATGTTGCTATTAAAACTGCTATTTCAGAAAGTACATTGCTATTATGAATCCTTTTTTACCCATTGCATCATGCTTCTTAAAATTCAAATCCCAGGCATCAAAATTCAGAAACCTTGTTGATCCATCAAATCAAATTTGAAATGTAGTGTAAGAGATAACCAACAAAAAGGTAAATTGAAACTGTAAAAGAAAATTTAAACAGAATAGAGTCCATCTTTTTGGTTCTAAAACTAAAAAGAGGAATAATCTTCATTGAATCGAGAGTTTCACCCATAAAGTTTTGTCTTCATATGATGCGAGACTCCCATCACAAGAAGCCTCACAAGTATAAAAAAATTATGGTTGCCGAATTAAGCAAGTTGGAATCATTTTTAACATCGATGTAGTAAAGCATCTGTGGCAAAATCTAGACAATCGATTCATATTTATGTTAATAATGTGAGATTGTCAAATCAATAGTAACAAAATAATAAAATGTAAAGAAAAAAAAAAGACTCGAAATTCAAAAGCACGTTCGCTACCATAAAAAGTACATGTACGAATCTCATGTCTTGATGGTTGCCCACTTAACATAGGCCAGAAATGTAATAAAACTGCTAGGAGCAGGCAACGCGCTTGTGCATTTTTAAGAAGTGGCAATGAAAAAACGACATTATAACGCCTTGTACACCGCCCCCTCTCAAGTTATTTAATGTTATGTTAAGAAATGTTATCATGGTCACGTGAATTAACGTGAGAATTAACCAATCAAAAGCCATTATTTCCCTGTTTCTCTAACTCTCTTTGTATCTCTTAACATGTTATAATGTGTTATAACATTTGCACGCCATTTCCTACATATATCAAATGGTGTTAAATATGACCCGCCTTGTGAGTTGACAAATTTTGGGTATGAGAACGTGTTTTAACATGTTGCCCATAGCTAATAGCCTAAGTGAAACATCGATTTTTATTTTTGATGTTTATTTGATATATAAAATGTAATTAAAAAAGGGTGAACAAATTAATTACCTTAACATTTGATCTAGTGCATTACCTCTTCTTTTGCAAAAAGATTACAAAATCTTTGTATCAGCCTCATTTTTTATAACAAATAAAATGAAAAGTCTTATTTTTTTAGAATTAAATCACATAAAGTTATGAAAGCAATTAAAGAACGTTTGTCGTACCTCACTATCAACATTAAGTAAAGCCTATCATATTTTTGGAATTTTTGCATCAAATTTGGTATCATATTCAGTAAATAAAGCGTTTTCATCTTCAATGGTATTGGTTTTGGATAGTTCTATCTTGAATTTGTTAGCCTATTTATAGTTAGCCCACTTGTTTATGGGCCCTTTAGCCTTTAGCCCATTAAGGTTTGGTTTCTTAGCTAGTATTTATTCTCTTCTTTCTTGTTCTTAGCTTTCATACTTTTCATCTAGAACACTTGTAACTTTTGTCTCTCAATAATCATATGGATCAATTATTATGGTATCACAGCAGAGATTTAATATGTTAGAAGGTTTTGTAGCAGTCATCTGTGGCGCGGATCGAACTTTTGCTATTTTTGTACATTTAATGTTTGTTTGATATTCGTTTGCTGCTGATGTTCGTTTGTCGTTGCCGTTAGTTTGCTATTGTTGTTCGAATTCTAGGGTTTCTTGCTGCTCGATTGGTCGCTTCCGTTGGTTTGTTGTTCCTATTCTCTGATTGTTTGTCCATTATTGTGGTTATTTTTCTATTGCCATCATGAATGGAAATGACGATTCCCTTCAGTCAATCAGTACTCGATTGGATGAAAAGGATTACACTTATTAGTGCTATGTTATGAAGAACTTCCTTCGTGGGAAGAATATGTGGGGCTATGTCACTGGGACTAAATCCAAACCTTCAGTGCCACAAGCTGAAAATTTTGATTTATTAGTTGATACTTGAGAGACTGATAACTCCAAGGTCATCACTTGGATTAACAATTTTGTAACTCAGTCTATTAGTATGCAATTGGCTAAATATGACACAACAAAGGAAGTGTGGAACCATTTGGAGACACTGTATACTCAATCCAATTTTGCTAAACAGTATCATTTAGAGTATAACATTCGTTCCCTTCAGCAAAATGATATCAGTATTAAAGATTTCTATGTTGGTACGTCTAATTAATGGGATCAGTTGGCTGTTAATGAATCTAAAGAGTTAAAAGATTTTGAGCCTTATATTTCTAGGAGGGAAGAACAACGTTTGGTTCAGTTTTTGAAGGCGTTGCTTTCTGACTTCGAAGGCCTACGTGAAACAATTATTCATCGTTCCCCACTACCCTCAGTGGATTCTGTTGTTCATGAGCTTATTCCTGAAGAAACTCGTATCAAGTCTCATAAAGGGTCTAAAGCAATCTCCATTCCTACTTCTACTCCTGTTGTGCTTGTTGTTTCCACTAATAGTATCGAAACACTCTAAGGGTTGCAATTAATGAGTGTGCGTTCCTCAAAGAAAAAAATCACTGGAAAGCTCAGTATCCATTGTTAGTTAACAAGGGTGAATCTGGTAAGACTCAGTTGGGACAACAACATAGGTCTAGTCAGCAGATGTTTCATCCACGTTCTTCTGGTGATTCTCGATGGACACCTCGCCCTCCATAGTTCATTGTTCTTGCAGCTCCATCAGCTGACACTGAGTAAGTTGGCAACATGCCACATTTTGTACTACATCCCAAGGTTTTTATGAGTTCCAGACAGTATTTGGCCTCCAATCCTACTGCCATGTCTGCATCTATGTGTCATTATGGTCCTACTTTATCCGGTACCTCAGGTATACCTTCATCTTTGTGGATTTTAGATTCCGGTTCAACCCAACAAATGTCTCCTTATTTGTCATCATCTACTTCCTTGTCACACATGTCATCTATGTCTGTTATCTCTGCTAGTGATATATCTATGACAGTTGAGGGTGTTGGGTCTGTTTCTATTCCTCATATGTCTCTCCCTTATGTTTATTACATTCCCAAAGTCACTTTGAATCTTGTTTCGGTCAACCAGTTGTGTAGGTCTCGTAATTTGGTGGTCTTTGCTAATTCCTTTTGTAATATATGTCACACCCCCGAACCGGGACAGCGGAAATGTCCGGGGGCTAATAACTTCCTCTTGTAATATCATAACAATGTATATAAATGAAACATAGTCGTCATCATCATCATACATTCAATATTACATACCAAAATAACAAATGTATGATGAAACCAAAATACAACATTCTTTCAAAATCCATAGATGTAAAGAATCTGGCTCATTGTGTTCTTGAGAATACAAGTCGTTTGAAAAGCGTCAACATAAAAATGTTGGTGAGTTCATAAGTACATTTGTATAAAAACTTGGTAGCAGTTTGTAAATCTCCAGAAAATCCAATATTTTTTTGTAAAAATAGTTTGTAAGTCTTGTCTCCAATCATCTATAATTTCATATGTATTATTTGTTAACATGTTTTGAAAATGTATAGTGAGTGGTTCCCAGAAAATCGTGTATTTTCTTTTATATGAAAAGTATGGTCTTAAACCCTAAGACCCGAGTGGTGAAAGTAGATGTAAAATAGTTGATGCATACGTTTGTACTTCGTAACATGAGTACTGTGTAGATATTGCGTAAATTTTAATATAATATTATATAATATCGTTATTCTCTATGTGAGTCGTTATACCCATACTAATATGATGAAGTGTCTGTCTTGACGTTCTTCAGGCGTCGGTTTCTGAGAAAATATTTGCCACCCTACACTGGCATGTCTAGCTGTAGCCAGCAGCTCAGGTATGGGGTGTCAACCCCGTACAAATCTGTACACAAACTCCTGTTCTCCCTCCAGGAGACCCTGATTATAACTATAGGGCTTACGGTGTACACTAAAATGGGTACGGTGAAGGTGTGTCTCACAAGAGCCTTAAGGGAATTTACGCTAACATTTAGTTTCATTATTTAACGTTATAAATAATGTTATTTAGGTATATTTTGACTACAAACCAATAGTGATAAAAATATAATCGTTTTACCGAAAGTGTCAAAATATTACATTTTTACAATTGTTGTCACTAAAGGCCCAATAAAATGGAATTATCACATAAGGCCCAATTTAAAATAAGAGGCCCATTTCTATTTAAAATGATCACAAACGACCCAATACTATTCAAAGGGTTAATAATGGCCCATTATTATCAAGAATGTCGAAAACGTCCCATTTTACTAGAGTTGACGAAAATAGTCCATATTTACAAAAGTATTCAAAGATGGCCCAAATTTACTGAAAAGTCCATTTTCGGCCCTTTTATACTAAAATATACAATAAAGGCCCAAGTTTATCAAAATGTTCAAAAATGGACAATATTTACTAAAAAGGCCCATTTTCCTAAAATGGTAAAAAATGGCCCAAGTTTATTTTTGTTGTCAAAAATGACCAAGATACACATTTTTCCACTTTATTGTCAAATAACGTCCATTTTTAAGTTTCCTTTAGTTTCATGATGTGTTTTTAAACATACTCAACATATTCAACCAAACATAAGAAGTTACATAAGGTAACTTATTCCAATAACTTCAAGACTTGGATAAATCTCGAATTTATGGAGCTTTTAGCATAATATCACAACATTTTAACACACATAACATGCAAAACATACACATTCATGAAAATATACAAAGATTACACATGGCTTTGACTTGTATCCTCTCCCAAAAGCGGGAAAAACTCGAAAACAAGGGGGTATGAAGCTTACCTTGGGGCGTTTTTGGTTTGAGGAGGAAGGTGAAGGTAGTTTTTGGCCTAGAGTTCTCCTCTTGAATAGATTTTCGAAGTTGAGGTAGTTCTAGGAGCATAAACACAAAAATAAAGTGGTTTTGATGAAAGATCTTAACATAAGATGGAATAAAACAACTTGAGTGTGGAGTATTAAAGATTTCTATGTTGGTACGTCTAATTTATGGGATCAATTGGCTCTTAATGAATCTAAAGAGTTAAAAGATTTGGAGCCTTATATTTCTAGGAGGGAAGAACAACGTTTGGTTCAGTTTTTGATGGCATTGCTTTTTGACTTCGAAGGCCTACGTGAAAAAATTATTCATCGTTCCCCACTTCCCTCAGTGGATTCTGTTGTTTATGAGCTTATTCCTGAAGAAACTCGTATCAAGTCTCATAAAGGGTCTAAAGCAATCTCCATTCCTACTTTTACTCCTGTTGTTCTTGTTGTTTCCACTAATCAGTATCGAAACACTCTATGGGTTGCGTATAATGAGTGTGCCTTCTGCAAAGAAAAAAATCACTGGAAAACTCAGTATCCATTGTTAGTTAACAAGGGTGAATCTGGTCAGACTCAGTTGGTACAACAACATAAGTCTAGTCAGCAGGTGTTTCATCCACGTTCTTCTGGTGCTTCTCCATGGACACCTCGCCCTCCATAGTTCATTGCTGTTCAGCTCCATCAGCTGACACTGAGTCAGTTGGAAACATGCCACTTTCTGCATTGGATCCCAAGGTTTTTGAGAGTTCCAGACAGTATTTGGCCTCCCATCCTAGTGCCATATCTGCATCTATGTGTCATTATGGTCTTACTTTATCCGGTACCTCAGGTATACCTTCATCTTTGTGGATTTTAGATTCCCGTGCAACCCAACAAATGTCTCCTTATTTGTCATCATCTACTTCCTTGTCACACGTGTCATCTATATCTGTTATGTCTGGTAGTGATATATCTATGACAGTTGAGGGTGTTGGGTCTGTTTCTATTCCTCATATGTCTCTCCCTGATGTTTATTACATTCCCAAACTCACTTTGAATCTTGTTTCGGTGAACCAGTTGTGTAGGTCTGGTAATTTGGTGCTCTTTGCTAATTCCTTCAGTAATATATGTCACACCCCCGAACCGGAACCGCAGAAATGTCTGGAGGCGAATGACTTCATCTTGTAATATCATAACAATGTATATAAATGAAACATAGCCGCCATCATCATCATACATTCAAGATTACAACATACATGGTTTACAGTGATGTGTTTGTCCATAAAATTACATCCCAAAATAACAAATATATGATGAAACCAAAATACAACATTCATTCAAAAACCATAGCTGTAAAGAACCTGGCTGATTGTGTTCCTGAGAATACAAGTCGTGTGAAAAGCGTCAACATAAAAATGTTGGTGAGTTCATAAGTAAATTTGTATAAAAACTTGGTAGTAGTTTGTAAATCTGCAGAAAATCCGATATTTTCTTGTAAAAATAGTTTGTAAGTCTTGTTTCCAATCATGTATAATTGCATATGTATTCTTTGTTAACATGTTTTGAAAATGTATAGTGGGTGGTTCCTAGAAAATCCTATTTTCTTTTATATGAAAAGTATGGTCTAAAACCCTAAGACTCGAGTGGTGAAAGTAGATATAAATATTTGATGCATAGGTTTGTACTTCGTAACATGAGTACAATGTAGATATTGAGTAAATTTTAATATAATATTATATAATATCGTTATTCTCTGTGTGAGTCGTTATACCCATACTAATATGACGGAGTGCACGTCTTGACGTTCTTTAGGCGTTGGTTTCTGAGAAGATATTTGTCACCCTAGACTGGCCTGTCTAGCTGTAGCGAGTAGCTCAGGTGTGGGGTGTCAACCCCGTATAGATCTATACACAAACTCCCGTTCTCCCTCCAAGAGACTCTAATTATAACTATAGGTGTAACACCCATCAAAATTAGGTCAATAACAATCACATGTAATTCATGTTAAAATATGAACTTTCATGATACAACTCAAAGTATACGTCCATACGATTCCAAAAATCTAGAGAACATCTAAATCTGACTTTGGGTGAAGAAGTTATTATAAACCGAGCACTATAAATCTCTATAATAAGAGGAATTTAAAATAGATTTAGAATTTGATATCAGAGTCTAAAATAAAGTCGTAGTACTCTGAATTAGCTACGCGTGCATATAAAGAACGTCAAAAACGGAGTTCGTATGCAAGAGTTATGACCTTCCGAAGATGCAGCTGTCTTAGAGCATGACACGTGGCAAGAAACCCTAGCCGCCTTAAGTCACGATGTGGACATCAAATTCACGACGTGAAACGTGTCAGGGACACTAATCGAGGCTAGAAAACACATGTTAAAGCTACGGGGTGACTCATGGATGTTCACGACGTGACCCTGGGTATGCCACGACGTGAAATGGCCCAGAAGAGCCTATAAATATCGATCAAGACCATTTCATTCCTTACACCAAATTTCTTCTTTCTCTCTCGTTTCCGAAGGCCGTTTTCCTTCCCGAGCCTCACTACGATGAGCTTCTGTATATTTAGATTCTCTAGATCACACTACTAAGGTGAGTTTCACGGCCCCACTTTCTAATGTTTTCGGGGGAAAACGCATGCTAAATATTATATATTCTTTATTATTATATCTATATGATAGTATATTAGTATCAACGTAGATAGTTATAATAACCGGGATATAGTTATTTCGTATCTGAAAGTATAAAACTATCGTAAAGTTGGTAGCATGTTATTGTTATAGTAGTATACTAATGCAGATCTTGAGTTATACTTAGGATTCTATATATATGTTGTGTGCGATATAGTTCCAGTGTTATACTCGAAAGTTCTATATGTTGATTGATAAGTATGTTGTTATTGTTGGTTTTATGTCAAGATAAAACCAGGTATGTTATATGTTGTTATTATTAGTTTTATGTCAAGATAAAACTTGATATGCTATATGTTGTTATTGTTGGTTATATTTCAAGATAAAACCAGGTATGTTATATGTTGTTGTTATTGGTTTTATGTCAAGATAAAACCTGGTTTTAATTCTAATTATAGCTGTTGTACTGCCTAAGTATTATAAATATTAGGAGTAATGTTAAAAGCATAGTCTAATAACTTAGGGTTTTAGACATGAATATGATTTTACTACTAGAACTAACGGAACTTGAAAACTCTACATGAGCTATTGTATTCATCAACTAAGATTGGAAATCTTAGGGAAAATCCTCTGACCTGTAACCGTTAATCCTGTGTGAGCGAGGAAGTCGTGTATGAATAAGATACGAGTTGACAACCCCACTCGTGGTTGCTAGATACCACAAAACGGTGTGCGAGTGACGAACTGTCCTTTTGTTTGTTTATTGTTCCAACGTTGATGAAGCGTGTGGAACTTATCTCAAGATACGAAACTTGTAACATCAAGCAGAGGTTTAAAACTAGTCATATAGCCGCGGTTACGGACTCATGGTAGCAAATTGTTAGAAGCATTATACTTTGTCGTTATACAAGTATTAATGTTAAGTATAAGTTTCCCAAACACTTATACTCTAGGTACAAGAAACTGGTAGGTATACTACTTGTATATTAAGTAGATAATTATACCTAACACACATACTCGTATAGAATTGAAATATATTTATACGTAGCGGTTTTACTCGTATAGAATTGAAATAAGATTTATACGTAGCAAATTTCGTTTGTATGGAATTAAAAACACTTATATTCATAGTATATGAGACTTATAGGTAAACTACTTATTTGGTAAGAAAACTTTTATTCCTAGGATATATATACTAAATGTTGGAGAGTCAAAATGATACTTTCAAAACTATACTTTTGAAACTTGGGAAATGTATTATTTTTATATGGAGTCAAAACCTGTGGACTCACCAACTTTATGTTGACGTATTTTAAATTGCATGTGTTTTCAAGAAGTTGATAACTCTTATACGAGAAATGACGTTACACCGCCCGGTGTTACCGCCGACGGCCGGGGTGTGACAGATTAGTATCAGAGCTATTAACTATAGTGAATTACTACTTTCTTAAGAAAGCACGACTATAGTTTAAGGCTTACTCTGTTAGGCTTAGGTATATCCCTTAACCTACAAATAAAAAGTATTAGTAATTATACTACTGAAGGACTACTTACGGGTGCGGTGACAAGGATAGACATGTCGATTTCAGTTGCTGGATTTCAGAACGGCTATATGCTAAAATGATCCTGCCCACCGACTGTCCTGACTGGCCGGTGCCTTATCAGCTAGACCTGAAGTAACAAACAATAATTAATAATACCCGTGAATACAACGAACACAAAGATCTAGAGTTATGTATGAACTCAGTCCTGCGATGAGAACACATGTATATAACCCAAAAATATAGAAAACCCAAACCCTCGATAAGAATTCAACGCAAGGTTTTAGGTCAAACTACTTATTCGAGTTTTATTGTACATGGTACGAACCACAACTAAACGTAGACTTCTCACCTATGTTTAATTATGGTCAGGCCGATGCACAACTAAACTTGGATACGGTGGTTGATAGACTAAAACACCTGAAGATTTTAGAAGATTCAAGATAGATCTCAGATTAGGATACCATCAACTCGGAGTACAAGAAGACGATGTTCCGAAGACAACATTTAGGACTCGGTATGGTCATTATGAGTTCCTATTTAAGCCTTTGGATTGACCAGCACTCCAAAAATGTTCAACGACCTCATGAACAGTGTTTGCAAACCGTACTTGGATAAATTCGTGATAGTAGTTATCGATGATATATTGATATATTCATGAACCAAGAAAGAACACGGTCAACACTTGCAAATAATCTTGGAACTACAAAGAAAAGAAAAGTTGTATGCCAAATTCTCGAATGTGAATTTTGGATTAGAGAAGTACAATTTTAGGGAATGTGGTTCGCAACAAAAGGGATTCATGTCGAACCCTCCAAAGTTGAAGCAATCAAGAATTGGGAAGCACCGAAGACGCCAATAGAAGTGCGTCAACTCTTAGGACTTGTTGGCTATTACTATAGATTCATAGAGGATTTCTCCAAAATAGGCAAGCCACTTACAACACTAACCCAGAAAAATATGAAGTTTAACTGGGAAGACAAACAAGAATATGCTTTTCAGAAACTAAAGCAAATGTTGTGTAGTGCACCAATCCTATCCCTTCCAGATGGGACAGAAGATTTCGTCGTATACTGCGACGCTTCAAATCAAGGATTGGGATGTCTGTTGATGCAAAGAGGAAAAGTTATCGCCTACTCATCACGACAACTTAAGCTGCATGAGAATAATTACACTACCCTTGACCTTGAATTGGGAGCTGTAGTTTTTGCAATGAGAAGTTGGAGACACACAATTGGCTAGATAACATATAGGTGATAACTTATGTGCTAAGCCACAAATAATCCACGAGCCAAACTCAAAAGATCGTGCAAATAAGGATCGATTAAAGGCACCACGTGATCATCAGAAGAGTTATGCTAACGTAAGACGTAAGCCTTTGGAATTCCAAGTTCGAGATAGAGTAATGTTAAAGGTCTCTCCTTGGAAAGCCATAATTCGATTCGGGAAACGAGGCAAACTAAACCCACGGTATATAGGATCTTTTTCTAGCAAGAATTGGTTCTGTCGCATACCAACTCAAGTTACCTCAAGAACTAAGTAATGTGCACGATGTTTTTCACGTATCAAATCTCAAAAGATGTCTATTAGATGACACTCATGTTGTACCTCTCGACGAGATACAAGTCAACACCAAAATCAACTTTGTAGAAGAACCTGTCGAAATCATGGATCGATACGCCAAACGATTAAAACAAAGTCGTATTCCCATAGTGAAAGTTCGATGGAACTCTTTACGAGGACCTGAATTTACTTGGGAATGTGAATATCAGATGAAACAAAAATACCCCCAACTATTTACCAAAACCCCATCCACAATATAAATATCGGGACGAAATTATTCTAACGGGGGGAGAATGTAACACCCGTCAAAATTAGGTCAATAACAATCACATGTGATTATGCCAATCATGTAATGTGATTTTGTTAAACTAGTAATGTGATAAAGTTACTATGTAATTCATGTTAAAATATGAACTTTCATGATACAACTCAAAGTATACGTCCATACGATTCCAAAAATGTAGAGAACATCTAAATCTGACTTCGCGTGAAGAAGTTATGATAAACCGAGCACTATAAATCTCTATAATAAGAGGAATTTAAAATAGATTTAGAATTAGCTATTGGAGTCTGAAATAAAGTCGTAGTACTCGGAATTAGCTACGCATGCATATAAAGAACGTCAAAAACGGTGTTCGTATGCAAAAGTTATGACCTTCCAAAGATGCAACTGTCTTAGAGCATGACACGTGGCAAGAAACCCTAGCCGCCTTAAGTCACGACGTGGACATCAAATTCACGGTGTGAAACGTGTCAGGGACACTAATCGAGGCTAGAAAACATGTGTTAAAGCTACGGGGTGACTCATGGATGTTCACGACGTGACCCTCGGTATGCCACGACGTGAAATGGCCTAGAAGAGCCTATAAATAGCGATCAAGACCATTTCATTCCTTACACCAAATCTCTTCTTTCTCTCTCGTTTTCAAAGGCCGTTTTCCTTCCCGAGCCTCACTACTATGAGCTTCTGTCCGTTTAGATTCTATAGATCACGCTACTAAGGTGAGTTTCACGGCCCCACTTTCTAATGTTTTCGGGGGAAACGCATGCTAAATATTATATATTCGTTATTATTATATCTATATGATAGTATATTAGTATCAACGTAGATAATTATAATAACCGGGATATAGTTATTTTGTATCTGAAATTTTACAACTATCTTAATGTCTTAATGTTGTTAGCATGTTATTGTTATAGTAGTATACTAATGTAGATCTTGAGTTATACTTAGGATTCTATATATATGTTGTGTGAGATATAGTTCCATAGTTATACTCAGAAGTTCTACATGCTGATTGATAAGTATGTTGTTATTGGTGGTTTTATGTCAAGATAAAATCGGGTGTGTTATATGTTGTTATTATTAGTTTTATGTCAAGATAAAACTTGATATGCTATATGTTGTTATTGTTGGTTTTATTTCAAGATAAAACCAGGTATGTTATATGTTGTTGTTATTGGTTTTATGTCAAGATAAAACCTGGTTTTAATTCTAATTATAGCTATTGTACTACCTAAGTATTATAAATATTAGGAGTAATGTTAAAAGCATAGTCTAATAACTTAGGGTTTTAGACACGAATATGATTTTACTACTAGAACTAACGGAACTCGACTAGTCTACATGAGCTATTGTATTCATCAACTAAGATTGGAAATCTTAGGGAAAATCCTCTGACCTGTAACCGTTAATCCCGTGTGAGCGAGGAAGTCGTGTATAAATAAGATACGGGTTGACAACCCCACTCCTGTTTGCTAGCTACAACAAAACAGTGTGCGAGTGACGAACTGTCCTTTTGTTTGTTTATTGTTCCGACGTTGATGAAGCGTGTGGAACTTATCTCAAGATGCGAAACTTGTAGCATCAAGCAGAGGTTTGAAACTAGTCATATAGCCGCGGTTTACGGACGCATGGTAGCAAATTGTTAGAAGCATTATACTTTGTCGTTATACAAGTATTAATGTTATGTATAAGTTTCCCAAACACTTATACTCTAGGTACAAGAAACTGGTAGGTATACTACTTGTGTATTAAGTAGATAATTATACCTAACACACATACTCGTATAGAATTGAAATAGATTTATACGTAGCGGCTTTACTCGTATTGAATTGAAATAAGATTAATACGTAGCAACTTTCGTTTTTATGGAATTAAAAACACCTATATTCATAGTATATGACACTTATAGGTAAACTACTTATTTGGTAAGTAAACTTTTATACCTAGGATATATATACTAAATGTTGCAGAGTGAAAATGATACTTTCAAAACTATACTTTTGAAACTTGGAAAATGTATTATTTTTATATGGAGTGAAAACATGTGGACTCACCAACTTTATGTTGACGTATTTTAAATTGCATGTGTTTTCAGGAAGTTGATAACTATGATACGAGAAATGACGTTACACCGCCCGGTGTTTCCGCCGACGGCCGGGGTGTGACAATAGGGCTTACGGTGTACACTAAAATGGGTATGATGAAGGTGTGTCTCACAAGAGCCTTAACAAAATTTACGATAACATTGACTTTCATTATTTAACGTTATAAATAATGTTACATAGGTATATTTTGACTACAAACCAATAGTGATAAAAATATAATCATTTTACCGAAAGTGTCAAAATATTACATTGTTTCAATTGTTGTCACTAAAGGCTCAATAAAATTGAATTATAACATATGGCCCAATTTAAAATAAGAGGCCCATTTTTATTTAAAATGTTCACAATGGCCGAATATTATCCAAAGGGTTAATAATGGCCCATTATTATCAAGAATGTCGAAAATGGCCCATTTTTACTAGAGTTGACGAAAATAGTCCATATTTACAAAAGTATTCAAAAATGGCCCAAATTTATTGAAAAGTCCATTTTCTGCCCTTTTATACTAAAATATACAATAAAGGCCCAAGTTTATCAAAATGTTCAAAAATGGTCCATTTTTACTAAAAAGGCCCATTTTCCTAAAATGGTAAAAAAATGGCCCAAGTTTATTTTTATTGTCAAAAATGACCAAAGATACACATTTTTCCACTTTATTGTCAAATAACGTCCCTTTTTAAGTTTTCTTTAGTTTCATGGTGTCTTTTTAATCATACTCAACATATTCAACCAAACATAAGAAGTTACATAAGGTAACTTATTCCAACAACTTCAAGACTTGGATAAATCTCGAATTTATGGAGCTTTTAGCATAATATCACAACATTTTAACACACATAACATGCAAAACATACACATGCAAGAAAATATACAAAGATTACACAAGACTTTGACTTGTATCCTCCCCCAAAAGTGAGAAAAACTCGAAAACAAGGGGGTATGAAGCTCACCTTGGGGCGTTTTCTGTTTGAGGAGGAAGGTGAAGGTGGTTTTTGGCCTAGAGTGCTCCTCTTGAATAGATTTTCGAAGTTGAGGTAGTTCTAGGAGCATAAACACAAAAATAAAGTGGTTTTGAGGAAAGATCTTAGCATAATATGGAATAAAACAACTTGAGTGTGGAGTAAACTTACCAAGTTAGTGAAGGGTTTTAGTATACTACAACATCCTATGGTGCACATACAGCCCTAAATGCTTTGAATCTATGTTTTTCTATAATTGTACATGAAACATTGTTTCCAAAGAATTAAGCCTACAACTAGCATACAAAGTGATATAATCAACATAAAAAGTAGTTATAGAGTTACCTCTTTGTTGTAGCTTGTAGAACTTCTTGAGTTTGGACTTTAAGAACTTAGTGCCCCAAGTGTTGCACCTCAAATAGAATCACAACACACCTAGAAAAAAGGATAGTTTTAAGAGAGTTTCTTCCTCTCAAATTGGCTATAGTTACTCCAAGAACACTAGTGTATCAAGTAGCCAGTTTTGGATGTTAAAGGGCTTCTTATATAGTGTGGCAAGATTAAGGTTACACTATGTAAACCATAATGTACATGACCTTCCATATTCCTTAGGATCCATGGGTTTAAAACCCCCATGGATCATCCATGGGTTGTAACATTGGTTTAGCCCAACCTAAAGAATCATGGATCATTGGCCCACACCATACGAATGAATGATTTACCAAATCAATCCACATATATTTAATTAGTCTTTTTTTATCACAAAATTAATTCCAAATTAATTCTTGATAAATACTAATTAAATAATATGATTTCATATTAATATATTAGAACTTATAATATATTAATAAATCATAAATAACCTCTTCTCAAAAGTGTTGGATAAGGTGTCTAAGTCCATAACTATTTCTGGTATGTACTTGACCCGACCCGGCATGGTCCATTTGGGTTGCATGGCACCATGCAATTGGATAGACTAAATGAGAGAAATAACACTTGTGGATTATTAATATATTATAAGTTCTAATATATTAATAATATTATTTAATTAGTTTGATCAAGAATTAATTTAGAATTAATTAAGTGATCAAAAGATAACTAATTAAATATATGGGTAGATTATGTAAATATTTCATATCTTATATAGTGGGCTAAGAGGCTCCATGGATTATCAAGTTGGGTTCCACCCATAGGATGCTCCATGGATGCTCCATGGGAGTTATGAACCCATGGGTCATGGAAATGAAGAGTCATGACACATTAGGGTTTACATGGTGTAACCCTAGATGTGTCAACACTATATAAGAAACCTATTCTCCTCCAAAATAGGGCACACAAGAATCAAGAGGGCTAGAGCCGATTTTGCAAGTGTAATATTCTCTCAAAAGTTTACTCCTTTGCATTTGGTGTTGTGTGAAGCATTTGAGGCATCACACTTGGGGTGCTAGGCTCACAAGGTTTCAAGGATCATAAGCAACAACAAGGTAAGTTATTCTATCTTTCATGCAAGTTAAAATTTGTTCTCCATGTATGCTAGATAGGAATATAACCTTGAAATTCAACTTTGCATGATAATTAGATAAACATAGATCCAAGGTTATTAGGGTTGCATGTACACTTAGGAAGTGTTAGAATGCTCAAAACCCATCAGTGGTATCAGAGCCTAGGTTTGTTTGTTGTTTTTTTTTTGTGCAAACTGCTTGGAAAAAAATCGTTTTTCTGTTTTCTGCTCGTATGAAAGTTTGCACATTTGTTGCTGGAAATGGACTAGAAACATTACCCTAAACTGTTTTGATGTTTTAAAACTTGTTTTAGATGGTGTAATGTTTATGCTAATCCATTTACAATGGCAATTATCAAAATAACAAGTTTTTTTTAAGTGTAATTTTTGATTCTTGAAAGTGTTCATATTCATGTTCTTGAACTTATGAAGATTAGATGATCATAGGAATTGTTTGTAACCTTCATGGTAGTTTAATTCATGATCATAATGTGTTTTAATGGAGTCCATAACTTGTTCTGAAGTTATGGAAAACCAAAAGTCTCACTTTTATTAAAGCCATTAAAAGAACACAAGAGTTATAAAAATGAAGAGTCTTCATTTTTATTACTCAATTAATTCATAAGTTCTAAGAAATGAAAAGTTATTGAAGTTTACAAAACTTGCCCTCAAGTTTTGGAACAAGTAAAATCTTGATTAAAACTTTAGTTCCAACCCTTAGAATTTTAAAAGTTAAAATTCAACCCTTATACTTTATAATATTATAAGTTACTAATATATATATATATATATATATATATATATATATATATATATATATATATATATATATATGTATAAGATCATGTCGTCTTACCGCTAGTACGCCTCATTCACGAAGCCGGTCTATAAGGGAGGTATAAGGTTGTTGACTATAAAATGGCAACTTAATGGGTGTCCACTCTCACCCACCGCTTCCTTGATCGGTGGAGGGTCGTTAGCCGTATGGGTAAGACAAGGACTTATAAATTCTCATTAAAAGTATGATGAATATTATAAAGTAACTAAATGCTTTTATTAAATTCCCAATCTTAGTTACTTTAAGAAATTGTGAATAAGGTGCTAATCCATGAAATTACACTTTACACTTTGTTTAAGTCGTTGGTGGAGCGTGTGTGGTTAACCGGCACACTAACTTGGACTTAACAAGGTAGGTAAAGGGTGACTTAAGGTTTATCATAGTATCAGTGGAGCGTGTGTGGTTTACCGGCACATCGATTGAGTGATAAACTTTAAGGGTACTAAGTGATTTGCATGGTTACTTCACACCTCGTTTTGTGATCCTCGGTATCTCAGTCACAAAACTTGGAGGGCACACTCGAGATTGAAACATGCCTTTGAAAAGTTCATTGAATCTCAAAAGAATCTAGGAATTTCTAAGAACCAATTAAAAACCTAATATTTATATTTCGTTTTTTCATGGTGGAAATTGGTGAATCGTCATTCACCTACCTTTCAAATATGTTATAGCTTGGATTACGGCATACCTCTTCTAAGTTATAATATATTGTGATTGAATCCTAGCCTTAATATTACATTTGGGTGTTTTATTAAGGACTCTCTTAATATCTACACTAATCTTGTTCTCTTCTTTCAGATGTCTTCAAACAATGCTGCTTCTGGCTCTAATCCTAATGGCTCCTTTACCCTTATGAACTTGTGTGGGAAAGTCACTTTTGATGGATCCAACTTCAATGAATGGATCAGAAACATCAGGATGATTACCCGCTACGAGGACAAAGAATATGTCCTTGACAAGGAGCTTAAGGAGATTGATGAGACCACTGCAACTCCCCAGGAGATCGCTGACTTCCGGGCACATGAAAGGGATGCTACAAAAGTGGCATGCATCATGTTGGCCACCATGACAGCGGAACTCCAAAAGTCCTATGAGGATTTCTACCCTTTTGAAATGCACCAAGATCTGATGGAAAGATACCATCAAAGTGCACGACAAGAGAGGTATGAAATCATATGCTCTTTCATAACAACCATGATGAAGGACGGGGAATCCGTCACGAGCCACATGCAGAAAATGCAAAGGTATGTGGATCGGTTGCTGAAGCTTAATGTGAACTTCCCTGAGGAGCTTGCAATAGATATCATTTTGCACCCCTTACCATCGTGCTATGATCAATTTCGCATGACATATCACATGAATAAGGAAGAGGTCACACTCAGCAAACTTCAGGGACTCCTCAAGACCGCAGAAACAGGTCTTAAGGGTAAGTCAGTTGTTAACACTCCTACTCCAAACTCCGCCCCAGTTTTGGCAATTGGGAAAAGTCGAGGGAAGAAGAGGAAGGGCTCTTCGAAGGGTACCAAGGCTAGGACCCTTGATGGCTCTTCTTCAAGTAGAACCAAGAAAGGTTTCGTCACTCCTTCTTCTGACCCAAAAGAGGCTGAATGCTTCTATTGCCATGAAAAATCACATTGGAAGCGGAACTGCCCAAAGTACCAGCAAGATATGAAGGATGGGAAAGTTAAACCCAACCATGCAGGTATTTACACTATCTTATCTAATAACTCACCCCATTCTAACTCTTGGGTCCTTGATACCAGTTGTGGTATTCATATCTGCTATGATTTGTAGGGACTAAGAAGAAGTGAGAATGTGGAGCATGGAAGAATAAACTTAATCATGGGGAATAGGAAAGCTTTACCTGTCACCAAGATTGGAGTTTATACTTTATCGCTAAGTAGTGGGTTTAGTTTATATTTGAATAAGTGTTGTTATTCGCCAGAAATGGCAAGAAACATTATTTCCTTTCATGCATTGTATAAACAAGGCTTCACCTTTTCATTTGATAATGAAGTTGGTTCGATTAATGCTTTCTTTAATAATGTTCTTTATTTTAAAGCATTACCTTGTGATGGCGTGTATGAAACTGTATCTGTGGTTGATAACTTAGGAAATAATGTATTGTGTATTGATTCTGTTAATAATAATAACTTGGATAAAGCATCATTATGGCATTGTCGTCTTGGACATATAAGCAAGAAACGCATAGGCCAACTCCAAAAGGATGGAGTCTTGGAGTCATTTGACCTAAAGTCAGATGATAGTTGCGAATCATGCTTACTTGGAAAAATGACAAAGTCACCCTTCACAGGTTCTTGTGAGAGGGGTGAAGGTTTGTTGGATCTTATACACACGGATGTGTGTGGACCCTTCAAACATGCCACAAGGGATGCTAATCGTTATTATTTGACTTTTACTGATGATTACAGTAGATATGGATATGTCTACTTAATCAAGCATAAGTCAGAGACTTTTGAAAGGTTTAAAGAATTTAAACAGGAAGTCGAGAATCAATTGGGCAGGAACATTAAGATGCTTCGATCCGATCAAGGTGGTGAGTATCTTAGTTCAGAGTTCCTTGACTATCTTAGGGAATGTGGGATTGTCTCACAATTGACACCTCCCAGGACACCGCAGTTGAATGGTGTAGCTGAGAGGCGTAATCGAACCTTGTTGGATATGGTTCGTTCCATGATGAGTCGAGCTTCGCTACCAATCTCATTTTGGGGGTATGCCGTAGAGACTGTCGCCCATATCCTTAATCTAGTTCCCACAAAGAAAGTTGCCAAAGCTCCTCATGAGATGTGGACTGGTAAAGTACCCAAACTAGACCACATTAAGATTTGGGGTTGCGAGGCTTTCGTGAGACGCGAGACTCATGATAAGCTCGAACCTCGAAGTGAGAGGTGTATTTTCATCGGCTACCACAGAAATCCTTTGGTTACCTCTTCTACAGACCTAGTGAGAATGTGGTCTTTGTAGCTAGCAGGGCTTTCTTTCGAGAGAGAGAGAGAGAGAGTTCATAAGCCAAGGAGACAGTGGGAGGCAAGTTGACCTTGAAGAAATTCAAGAGTCAAGTGGTGAAGGAACTTCAAACCCTAGCACTCAACTTGAGGAGGAAACTCCTGTTCAGCCAATTGACAAGTCTGTACCTCTAAGGCGTTCCACAAGGGTTAGGAATGCACCTGAGCATTACTATGGATTCCATATTACTGCGGAAGGTCATACACTTATCAGTGATGAGACACTGATAAGTCTGGATGAACCTAACAGTTACGCGGAAGCCATGGCAGGTCCTAAGTCAGCCAAGTGGAAAGAGGCAACGGACAGCGAGATACAGTCCATGTATGACAATGAAGTTTGGAACTTGGTTAAGAATGTACCAGGTCTTAAGACTGTAGGGTGCAAATGGATCTTCAAGAAGAAGACCGACATAGATGGTAATGTACACACTTATAAGGCACGACTGGTTGCAAAGGGTTTCTCACAAACTCCGAGAGTTGATTATGATGAGACCTTTTCTCCAGTGGCCAAGATTAAGTCTATTAGGGTTCTGTTAGCCATAGCCGCATTTCATGACTATGAAATATGGCAAATGGATGTCAAAACCGCTTTCCTTAATGGAAAGTTGGCTGAGGATGTTTACATGAGTCAGCCAGAGGGTTTTGTCAACACAGAGTACCCTAATAGAGTGTGTAAGCTTGAGAAATCCATTTATGGGTTAAAGCAAGCACCTCGCAGATGGAATCTTTGCTTTGATGAGAAAGTCAAGGAATTTGGCTTTTCTAGGAGTGAAGATGAATCTTTTGTATATGTCAAGGCTAGTGGGAGTATAGTTAGCTTTTTGGTATTGTATGTGGATGACATACTACTCATAGGAAATGACATCCTAACTCTGCAGGAAGTTAAGTCATGGCTTGGGAAGTGTTTCTCTATGAAGGACCTAGGAGAAGCTGCCTATATTCTAGGGATAAGGATCTTGAGAGACCGGAGTAAAAGACTAATTGGACTTAGTCAGAGTACTTACTTGGATAAGGTGTTGAAGAGATTCGACATGCAGGACTCCAAGAAAGGAGAGTTACCCATCCAGAGTAACGCCAGATTGAGTAAGACACAAAGCCCTAGTACTGAGGCTGAGATAGCAGAAATGAGTCGAATACCTTATGCTTCGGCTGTAGGATCGATCATGTATGCTATGACGTGTACTCGACCTGATGTAGCCTTTTCTTTGAGCATGGTTAGCAGGTATCAGGGGAACCCTGGCAAGGCACACTGGACTGCGGTAAAGAATATCCTCAAGTACCTACGGAGGACTAAGGACTGGGTCCTTACCCTCGGTGGGAGTGAAGACTTGAGAGTTGTAGGGTATAGTGATGCTAACTTTCAGACTGATAGGGATAATTTCTGCTCTCAGTTAGGCTGGGTCTTTACCTTAAATGGAGGAGCAATTTCTTGGAAGAGTTCCAAGCAAGAGACAGTGGCTGATTCAACTTGCGAATCAGAGTATATAGCAGCTAGCGAGGCAGCAAAGGAGGCGATATGGCTGAAGAACTTCATTGGAGACATTAGAGTTGTACCAGCTATTAAAGAGCCAATGGAAATTTTCTGTGATAGTGAAAGTGCAGTTGCCTTATCCAAGGAACCAAGGGATCACGGGAGATACAAACACATCGACAGAAAATACCATTTCATCAGACATCGAATAGAAGAAGGACTCCTCGTGGCAAAGAGGGTATCATCGGATGAGAACCCAACAGATCCCCTCACGAAGGGACTGACTCGGGTTAAGCATCTCCAGCATGCTCGGCGCATAGGGCTGAAGGATGATATTAGATTTAGTAGTTAGATAACCTTGAAATTTGTAAAGTGTAATTGACATTAGATGATGAATAAAAGGTGTTTTATTATGAGTAAAGTGTTGCTATCTCTTGTCGATCGTTTACTATATTTCTTTTGCATGTTTTGACTTCCAGAATAATTATGTTTGGTATATCATATTATTCGAACCTCCACATTCGGTCATATGTCGGAAGTAGGTATGAATCAAGACTGTCATGATTGGTTGCAGAGGTCTAAGTTGTTGGACATGGCTACAACACTCATGAGTGCTCATAAGTTCTGAGCATTGGACTCAACCCACGCTCACTGAAAATCACTTCATGGAATTTATCTCGAGTGATCGTGAGACGGTAATATCATATAAGTCTTCAAACCTAGAGATATGATTTGTTACTTATGAGTTGGTTATGCATTGATTGTACGTTAACGCATTGGTAACTCGATGTTATAAAACGTGCTTTTGTGTATAATTCAATGAGTGGTAGAACAAAACATATGAGTCGAAGTTTATCTGTTCCTTCTTGGATTAGAAGCTGATATCTGGGCCCCTCGATGATTTTGTTTTGACCTATGTACCGGGCCCGGTCAGAACTAAGTTGATGTGTTCAATTAAGTTCTTTGTCAAACAAATCGGAAATCGGGAAACAAACTGCTGGACAATAAGTAAGAGATTGTTCCATGTATTTGTCCGGCTGATATCTCGAACAGAGGATTATATAATCACTTATCTTAAATGGCGCATCATCATCTTCTCAGTTCCGAGAGACCTTGAAAGAGCTACGATTGCCGATCGGTTCCTGAAGTATTGCAGTTATAGTTATTAGACTTATCCAAGTGGGACACTGTTGGATAAGGTGTCTAAGTCCATAACTATTTCTGGTATGTACTTGACCCGACCCGGCATGGTCCATTTGGGTTGCATGGCACCATGCAATTGGATAGACTAAATGAGAGAAATAACACTTGTGGATTATTAATATATTATAAGTTCTAATATATTAATAATATTATTTAATTAGTTTGATCAAGAATTAATTTAGAATTAATTAAGTGATCAAAAGATAACTAATTAAATATATGGGTAGATTATGTAAATCTTCCATATCTTATATAGTGGGCTAAGAGGCTCCATGGATTATCAAGTTGGGTTCCACCCATAGGATGCTCCATGGATGCTCCATGGGAGTTACAAACCCATGGGTCATGGAAATGAAGAGTCATGACACATTAGGGTTTACATGGTGTAACCCTAGATGTGTCAACACTATATAAGAAACCTATTCTCCACCAAAATAGGGCACACAAGAATCAAGAGGGCTAGAGCCGATTTTACAAGTGTAATATTCTCTCAAAAGTTTACTCCAAAAGCATTTGGTGTTGTGTGAAGCATTTGAGGCATCACACTTGGGGTGCTAGGCTCACAAGGTTTCAAGGATCATAAGCAACAACAAGGTAAGTTATTCTATCTTTCATGCAAGTTAAAATTTGTTCCCCATGTATGCTAGATAGGAATATAACCTTGGAATTCAACTTTGCATGATAATTAGACAAACATAGATCCAAGGTTATTAGGGTTGCATGTACACTTAGGAAGTGTTAGAATGCTCAAAACCCATCAAAAAGTCCATCCTATCAAATTGTCCTGGTGATATGCAACCCAAATGGACCATGCTACTATCGGGTCAAATATATACCAATTATAGTTATGGGCTTAGATACCTAATCCAATAGTCTCCTACTTGGATAAGTCTAATAACTATTATTGCAAGTACGAATCCACAACCCAACTACAAATCATAGCTATTAAAAGCCGCTGCTGAACTCCGACCTAGTCAATGACACGTCCATTATATAAGGGATCATATATTCCTCCATTCTAGATATCATATGGACTGAGGCATGGATTATAATCATTCTCCTTGTCCGTCTGTTGTTTCCCAATTTCTGATTTATGACGACCGACTAATTGAACAAATCAAAATCAGTCCAGACTTGGCCAAGCACTTAGGGTTGTCATCACTAAATCATCGAGGGGCCCACATATATCGATTTTAATCACATGGGGTAAAAGGAACATATAAACTTCGACCCAAATGCTTTCTTGTACCTACTCATCAAATTACACACAACAATATGTTTTATAACACCAATTTACTGGTGCGTTTACATACGTCAATGTGCAACCGACTTGGAAATACGACTAACATGTCTCTGTTTCAAGAATATAAGATATGATCGTCTCATAATCACTCGTGATAAAATCCATGAAGTGATTCAGATGAGTGTCAGTTGAATCCAATAATCGAATCTTATTCTAGAAGTACTCATGAACACTGTAGCCAACCTGTGCTATGACTAAAACACCTCTACAGACCCATTCATGATAGTCTTGCCTTAATACCTACTTCCAAAGTATGATCGACTGTGGATGGTTTCAATAACCTAGTTATTTGGGAAGTCAAAACATGAAAAGTGAAACACAAGAATAATATTAATCATATATGGCTCTAAAACTTTTGAGTCCCATATTGATTACTCATTATTCATTGTATAGTGTTTCGATTTATCTACTTAATACTTAAGTTAAAGCAATAGCTATGCCATGCTCCAAGCATGTACACTATGTTTGTCAATGGTCCTGATTTTGTGAAATAGATCAATTGAAAACATTTCAATGATACACATTTCTCAATTCCAAATCTTTATTGCAACTGTAAGAATTCCAAATTCTTGTCACTGCTAAATTTTCATGTAATGCAACTTTTTTAATGTCATGGTACCAAAAGTCAAAAACACTTGACCTACGATATTACAAAACTTTCCACTGGAAATTGATAACAAAGAAATTCCAAGGAAGCGAAGTCTCAAATTCAAAGTACATTCCTTTGAACATCCTTCTTGCATTAAGTTTCCTAATCTTACACAGATTTAAAGAATAACGTCCACTTATGGAAACATTTCCATATTCCCATTTTGACGATCACTTCTAAACAAGATTTACCTCTTCTCAGAGTATGTCAATATGGTCCTTTCCAAAATTTTAAATATACTTCCAATTGTCCATGAGCAACCAATCTTTGGTCAACCTCAGATTGTCCTCGACAATTGCTTAACTATTTTAGTCATATCCGGTTCTATTCCTTTTTCCCTCTTAATGCCCTAGGCATTTGGAAAAATTAGAACACGAGAATATTATAGCATATGCAATGGATCCTATACCCAAAGCATATGGGATGCGATTCATAATGTCTAACATAAATACATGATACTTGATCAGTCTTTTGCTAGTTCTATTTGCCATGTTCTCATAATTTTGATTGTGAAGAGGGATGCTGTAATCATAATCAATTTTTGAGAACGCAATTAACATTTCCATATATATAGAATTTCCTTATGTTGAATTCTATTTTCCATGTTCTCACAATTCAAACTATGAAGAGGGATGCCATAATCATAATCGAATTTGAGAACGCAATTAACATTTCAAACATAGCATTCATATATATCCTTGACTAAATTTGATTAAAATCTCAATCTAAGCTTTTAGATTTGAAATGGAGTATGAATTCCTCTCCCTTAATTATAGAAAAACAACTTTTCAAACCCTGCATCTTTGTAAATTGAAACTTTTTTTTTCTATAATTAACATTGCTAACTTGCAACTCTTAACGTAATAATTGTGCTCTCACTAGCATAATAATTACATTAGCATAACACTTATGCTCCCACTAGTTTTGACATGTATTCAGAAATCAGCTCGACTTCTAGAAATCAATACTTATTGACTTTCATTACCAAATTTCAGATTTCTGATACGGGATGCTTCGATAAGACTTTATGTAGGCTTCTCAAACTCATACACCTTTCCTTATATAGCTCACATGTGTGTCTAAACAATTTTAGAACTTACTGCAATATGTCTCAAATGTTTAGACCTTTTGCCATTTCTCACAATTTGAACTATGAAGAGGGATGCCATAATCATAATCGAATTTGAGAATGCAAATATCACAATTGCTAACTATTAAAATCTACTTAGTGAAAGCGTTTCCTCACAATCATTTTCATGAATTGGAGAGAAACCTTATGAAACTTAGATTTTATGGTATATGTGTTCCTATCCATGTGAATTTGTCATAACCATAATCACAAGACATGGTTGTTGACAAATCCAAACTCATATGGACTGAACTTGTTCAATCTTAATTTCTTGCCACCTGGAAACAAAAGGGCCTACCATTGCTTCTAGGTTGTTATGCAACCAATTGAGAATTCTCATAACTCACATGCATAGTCAAATTTAACTGGAATGGGCACAGAAACAAGAATATGTCAACACGAAAGGTCACAAACCTCAAGTCGTGTGATAGTGTTTAACATTACATTTATTCTTGATTAGTTCATGAAACTTGTCAAGATCTTTAAGACTCCTACTGACCTCTTGACATATATGATTCACTTTGTCAAGGAACATTACTTGACAAACAAATATTCAAGAGTTAGTGCAGATTCTAATGAAGACTAACACTTCACACAATTCGCCTTAGTTGGTCTTTGTCTTATCCACGACATCACAACTCACCAATTTCAAATGTACAAGAGTAGAAAACATTTTGCTCTACATTTAACAAGTGTTATAAACCTTTCTTAAGATTATGTCACTCAAGGATCAATCTTGGAGTATGAATCTAAGACTCGATTTGGAACGAAGTATGATTCACCTTTTTGATTTAATTATTCCAACAATTCACGATTACTCTTCTTAGCCATAGAAATGCACTAAGATGACCTTAGAGGATCAATTGTGATATGGTTTTCATAATCATTGAGATGATCATAAAACACGATACTAAAGTACTCTCCCATCTTTTCAGATTGGAGAAACTTTTATTTTTCTGCCTAATTTGATTCTTCTCATTCATTCTGCTATACATTGAAACTTTTCCAATGATCAAAATTATGCTTAAACTTGTAAGCATAAGCATATTTACTAAACTTTAGTAAATCAGGACGAATAGTCTTATCGTTCTCTGTGGTGGACCTGACCAGCGCACACCCAGTGTACCTGATCCCCTAGTCCCTCATTTGACTCACATATAAATGTGAACAAAGAATTACTCTTAATTTCCCAAAGATGAAGGTTCTCATTCATCACACACTACAAGTTGCATGATTCCAAGTTTATATCCAAATGAAACTTGGGTGATGAGAGTCTTTCCTTATTTGGAAAATTCTCGACACTACCACAAACGAAGGAATCAAATTCATATTCCAATATTTCTATAAATGGAAACATATAAGCAATAATTTTTCACAAATGCCATTGTAAGGAAATATAAAATAAAAAAAATCAAAACTTTGTTTATTTATAAAACGTGGAAAACTTTTCCTTACAATGAAAGTATGTTGTTATTTATGCCTAAGAAACCTATCATAACTCTTAAGCATCAGCTCACAAATCTGATCATCGAACAATGCGACCGAAATCCATATCTTCGCGTTCAGACTCAACATACCATTCCTTTAAGCTTCTTTTTAATTCTGTGATTCTTCAAAACATCACAACGTAATTAAATTACATCATGTATTAAGAATCTCCAAATAGGAATTTAATAGAGCTAGACAGTGGATTTTACCTGAAGCAGAGTCAAATATTCTTACTTTACCATCCTTGGATCTTTCAGGTAAATATGGGAGCTTCACAACCAATGCCCCTTCTCTGAGCAATACAGACTTTTTCGGAGTGGCACATGGGACAATCTCAGACTTAGCCCTTCTCTTTACCATTTGGTCAACCGGGTTGACTATGGCTTATCCCTTTCCATTGGGAAGAGAAAGCTTTTCTGGACTTTCAGTGTTACCATTGTCACTATCCATGGAAGTTTGGGGAGTAGATCTTCCAATTAGTTTTATTTTACCAGTGCACCAAACCATTTCTGATTCAGTAGCAACAAGCAACTATGTTAGATTAATAAGGGTCATGTCGTCATCTCCCATATAGTAGTTTTTAAGGGAACCCTCTATATGATTTAGGAAGTGATTGAAGAACCCAATCAACAACCAACTTCCTTGAGACTTAGACACCTAACTCTGCCAGCTTGTGAATATGGAACTTCATTTCCAAGACGTGACAACATACAAACTTTCCTTTGCTAATAGTGCTTTGAGTGACCTTGAACTTATGGGTTAGGGATAATTATTGGAGGAGGTGGAAGAAGTGAAGCTCCACTACAACACGAAGAAGGGATTAATCTTTCACCTTGATTGCGTTGTGGAAAATCATATTGTAAAGAAAGTTTTTTCAAAAGATTCGGGAAGACCATAGTTGTCTGAACTAGACATATATAATGGGAGAAATTCAAGTTTAGTTGATTTAGGTCCTTAATATAACACCCAAATGAAATATTAAGGCTACGACCCAACACAAACAAGGTGTGAATAACCATTCAAATTAGCTTAGTACACCCAATGTTTAAATATCGATTGTGCCTTTCAAGTTTGTGACTAGGATTCCGAGGATCACAAACATGGTGTGAATAACCATGCAAATTAGCTTGGTACACCCAATGTTACAACCGCCTAATCAATGTGCCAGTTAATCACACACGCTCCATTGATCTATGAGTAACATCAAGCTACCCTTTGCCACGCACTGTCAGTCCCAAGTTAGTGTGCCGATTAACCACACACGCTCCACTAATGACTTAACAAGGTGCAAAGTGCAATTTCATGGGTTATGACCAAATTCACATTTTCCTAAGTAACTAAAATTGGGAATTTTTTTCATTATACTTTTAATGAGAATTTAAATGTCCAGTCAAACCCGTTCGTCTAACAACCCTCCACCAGTCAAGGAAGCGGTGGGTGAGCTTGAACACCCATTAAACTGCCATTTTATAGGAAGTAACCTTATACCCCCCTTATAGACCGACTTCGTGAATGAGGCCCACTAACGGTAAGACTGACTTTACTCTTATACATATATATACATATTAAAGCTATAATATTAGAATATAATAAGGGTTGAATTTTACACTTTTAAAATTCTAGGGTTTGGAACTAAATGTTTCAAAATGAGACTTTTCATATACAAATTCCAAAACCTGAGGACAAGTTTTGAACTATTCAAAAACTTTTGGAATCCATAACTTATGAGTTTAATATAGGTTTTATGAAAAGACTCTTGACATTCCATAACTTGAGGATAAGTTATGGAGTTCATAAAAACATTTATGTAAAATACTCTTCAAGTTCCATAACTTGAGGACAAGTTATGGAAGACTTAAAACCATTTTATGATAACATTTAAAAATGAGACTTTTCACTTCCCGTAACTTGAGGACAAGTTATGGATTTCATCAAAAACATTTAGATCAAAAATTGTAACTAACAAAATCAAACAATTTGCCTATGATCTAATTAAACTCATAAGTTAAGATAGTTCATATCAAACAAGTTTCAAGAAATTAACCTAATCATATAAACTAATACAAATCATGAAACTTTGAAAATTATCTTTTATTTGGAGGAAAATCATCATTACCATATCAACAAAACTAAAACATTTTGTGGTAATGATTCTAATCCAAAACAGGCCAAAAAACTGGAAAAACTACCATCTGGAGCACCAACTCGGCGAATACAGGAACTGGACTCGTCGATTTGGACTTTTTCTAAGTGGACTCGGTGAGTCCCCCAGTGGACTTGTCGAGTTCACTGTCCAGAATGCAGAAAATTCAATTTTTTTCTTTGAAAACCAATAAAACATCAAGTATAGTGGAAAGCAATCCTAGGCTCTGATACCACTGAAGTGTTTTAGTATACTACAACATCCTATGGTGCAGATACAACCCTAAATGCTTTGGATCTATGTTTTCTCTAATTATAAATGCAATATTGTTTCCAAATCTTTAGGACTACAACTAGCATACAAAGTGATATAATCACATCAAAGGGAGTTATAGAGTTACCTCTTTGTTGTAGCTTGTAGAGCTTCTTGAGTTTGGCCTTTAAGAGCTTAATGCCCCAAGTGTTGCACCTCAAATGGAATCACAACACACCTAGAACAAAGGAGACTTTTGAGAGAATTTCTTCCACTCAAATCGGTTATAGTGAATCCAAGAACACTAGTGTATCAAGTAATCAGTTTTGGATGCTAAGGGGCTTCTTATATAGCGTGGCAATATTAGGGTTACACTATGTAAACCCTAATGTGCATGACCTTCCATATTCCTTAGGATCCATGGGTTTAAAACCCCCATGGATCATCCATCGGTTGTAACATTGGTTTAGCCCTTTAGGTTGGGAAAGAATCATGGATCATTGGCCCACACCATAAGAACTCTTGGTCAATACTAATTAAATGAACTCTTGGTCAATACTAATTAAATAATAGGATTTCATATAATATATTAGAACTTATAATATATTAATAAATCAGAAATAACCTCTTCACAAAAGTCCATCCTATCAAATTGTACTAGTATTATGCAACCCAAATGGACCACGCTACTCTCGGGTCAAGTACACAACAATTATAGTTATGGGCTTAGACACCTAATCAACCAGTTAGGGTCTTTGATGATGAACTCTTGAAGACACAAACACACACACACACACACACACTCACAATTTTTTTAGAGGAAGAATGAAGGAAATTTCTTTGAGTTTTTAGAGTGAGTGAGAGAGAGAGAGAGAGAGAGAGAGAGAGAGAGAAAAAAAGACAGAGATAAGAGTACTATGAGAGTGTGTTTAAAAAGAGAAGTGAGGAGGGGATTATGGGGAAGGGTCGGCCGATAGGGAAAGAAGAGAGGAGAGAGAGGGACTTGGTTACATGAGAGGTAATCTCATCTTGCATGGATGTACGCAAGGTATTGCATAAATACATGGGGAACAATATGGAGGTGGCACTCCAAAGTCAACTCTCATTTTCATTTCTTTTTTTTATTTGCTTAATGGGCCGATACTGAGAACACATTGGCCCAATAGGGATTTTAGGCCCATTAAGGCCCATATACGTGTTTGCGACCCAAAGAGGCTAAATTAAAAGGGTTCTTGGCCCAAGAAGCTTGAAATAATTCTCCATGGCCCAATTAGGCCCAATACGGTACTAAATAAATATTTTTGGCCCTATTATGGCCCAATAGTGGGTTTTCGACCCATATAGAGGTCAACTAGGGCTTTTGGCCCAATAAAGGGCCTGATAAGAAAGTCTTGGTCCATTAAGAGGTTTGAACTGAGAAGACTTGGGTTGAGGCCCAAAGTTGGATGGACTTAGCTTATTAGGTTAAGTTTTTGGGCTTACATGAGGAGGTTTCGACTTGAATCACGACTTTTGGATGAATCAACTTAGATACCATTAAAATTTATTTATACTACATGTAGTGTCACTTAGGTACACAAAGTAACTATTTGCACATGGATAGAAATTTCTAGCCCTAAAATGCTAGTTGTGACATCATCCCCCCGTTAGAGGGAATTTCGTCCCGAAATTCTTTCGAAAGCAATCCTTAGTGAGTTAGAGAAGAGATGAGGGTATTTCTGAATCATTTTATCCTCGCGTTCCCATGTGAATTTAGGTCCGCATTTGGCACTCCATTGAATCTTTACAATAAGAATGTGGCTTTGTTTCGTATGTTTTGTTTCTATGTCCATGATTACGACTGGTCCCTCGACGAACAGGAGATTCTCGTTCACCTCAATCTCGTCGAGTGGAAAAACGAGGGTTTTGTCCGATAAGTAGTTCTTCAGGTTTGATACATGGAAGACAAGGTTGTTAGATTAGATGTGTAAGCCCATAACTATTATTGGTATGTATTCGACCCGACTTGGCATGGTCCATTTGGGTTGCATGGCATTGGAACAATTGGATAGACAAAATGAGAAAAAAGGATACTAGTGATTTATATTAATATATTATAAGTTCTAATATATTAATATGAAATCATATTATTTAATTAGTATTGATCAAGAATTAATTAATCTACTGATTAAAAGGAACTAATTAAATATGGACTCTTATATATATGGTGGGCCAAGTTCATTTAGGTTGGGCTAAGCTTTCATGGATAGTCCATGGAGTGTTTAACCCATGGATCCTATGGAAATGAAAGTTCATGGGTATTAGGGTTTACATGAATGTAACCGTAATCCTCCACACTATATAAGGAGGTCCCTAGTTCATGAAATCGCACTTGTGTGTATACACATGAGGGCTAGCCGATTTGAGCATAAGAACTTCTCACTCAAGTTATTCCAAGTTGTTGGCGGTGCTGTGTGAACCATTTGAGGTGTCACACTTGTAGTATAGTTACTTCTTATTATGCTAGTTTGGATGAAACCTTGGAATATTGAATATTTGCATGTATAATAGAGAAAACATAGATCCAAGGTTTATAGGGTTGCATGTACACCATAGGAGTGTTAGAATGCTCAAAACCCTTCAGTGGTATCAGAGCCTAGGCTTGTTTTCAATTATACTTGATGCTATTTGCAAGAAAAATCATTTTTTTGGAATCTGCCAGTTCTCCACGAGGTGGTAAAAATTACCACGAGGTGGTGACTGTTTAGTGAATAAAATTATTTTTTGGCTTGTTTTGGATTAGATCATTACCACAAAGTTTTTTTGTTTATAAAATTTGATTTTGATGTTATGGTAATGTTTATTCTCATCCAAATAAATGATAATTGTCAAACTTTCAAGACCTGTTTTAGTTTATGTGATTAGCTAAGTTCTTGAAAATTGTTGATATGAATTATCTTCACTTATGAGTTTGATCTTGTTCATAGAAAAATTACTTGATTATTGTGTTAATTGGTAATTTGATCTTAATGGTTTTTATGAACTCCATAACTTGTCCTCATGTTATGGAAATTGAAGAGTTTTTTTCTTTTAAAGTGTCAATAAATGTCATAGGTTATGAAAATGGAAGAGTCTCTAATTTTAATGTCATCATAAAATGTTTTTTATGTCTTCCATAACTTGTCCTCAAGTTATGGAACTTGAAATTTTTTTCATAAAAACCATATTAAACTCATAAGTTATGGAAACCAAGAGTTTTTGAATTGTTCAAAACTTTCCCTTAAGTTTAGGAAGTTGTAAAGTTTCCCCCCATGAATACTTTAATTCCAAGTTAAACCTTTAGAATTTTAAAAGTTAAATTCAACCCTTATACTATTATAATAATAATAGTTAATAGTTATATATATATATATATATATATATATGTATGTATAAGAACAAAGTCAGTCTTACCGCTAGTAGGCCTCATTCACGAAGCCGATCTATAAGGGGGGTATAAGGTTACTGCCTATAAAATGGTAGTTTAATGGGTGTCCACTCTCACCCACCGCTTCCTTGACTGGTGGAGGGTCGTTAGCTGAACGGGTTTCACAGGACAATAATTCTCCCTTCATTAAGAGTATTAATGATAAATACTAAGTAACTAAACACTTATGAATTCCCAATCTTAGTTACTTAGGAAAATATGAATTTGGTGCTAACCCATGAAATTACACTTTGCACTTTGCTTAAGTCGATTAGTGTAGCGCGTGTGGTTAATCGGCACACTAACATGATTTAACAAGGTAGGCAAAGGGTAACTTAATGTTTAGCATAGGATCGGTGGAGCGCGTGTGGCTAACCGACACATCGATTAAGTAATAAATATTAAGGGTACCGAGTATATTTGCATGGTTATTCACACTTTTTTTGTGATCCTCGGCATCCCAGTCACAAAACTTGAGAGGACATAATCGATATTGAAACATGCCATTGAAAAGTTCAATGAATCTCTAAAGATCTCGGAGTTTCAAATCCAAGTAAAACCTAATAAATTATTTCGTTTTCATGGTGAAAATTGGTGAATCGTCACTCGCCTACCTTCAAATATTTTATAGCTTGGATTACGGCATCCCTCTTCCATGTTATAAAATATTGTGTTGGGTCCTAGCCTTAATATTTCATATTGGTTGTTCTATTAAGGACTTAAATCAACTAACTTGAATATCTCACATTGTAGATGTCTGGTTCAGACAACTATGATCTTCCCCAATCTCTTGGAACAAGCTTTCCTAATTAAGATGATGTCTCGGAAATCATACTTCACTTCCTCGACCTCCTCCAGTTATTCTCCCTAACCCACAAGCTCTTGAAAAGTTCAAGGTCACTCAATCCCTATTGGCAAGCAAAGTCTATGTGCACTCACATCTTGAAGATGAAGTCACATATTGACAATCTGGGAGAGTTGGGTGTCATAGTCTTGAGGAAGTTGGTTGTTGACTAGGTTCTTCAGTCTCTTTCTAAGTCACATAGTGAGTTCTTTAAGGACTACTATGTAACAGACTATGACATGACCCTTAATGATCTTACCTATTTTCTTGATGCTGCTGAATCAGAAATTATTTGGAGCACTGGTGAAAATTTGGTTGGAAGATCGACTTCCTAAACTTTCATGGACATTGACAATGGTAACATTGGAAATCCAGAAAACCTTTCTCTTCCCAATGGAAATGGATCGGCCATAGTCAACTCGGTTGACCAAATGGTAAAGAGAAAGGCTAAGTCTAAGATTTTCCTCTGTACCATTCCCAAAGGGTCCATATGTTTCTATTTCCAAAGGAAGGGGCACTGGTTGTGAAGCTGCCAAATTTACCTAAAAGATCATCAGGATGGCAAAGTCAAAAAGTTTGACTCTACTTCGGGTAAAATCCACTATCTAACTCTGTTAAGTTCCTAATTGATGATTCTTAATACAAAATGTGACTCGGTTACATTTTGGTGTTTGGCAGGATCAATCAAAAGGAAGGAAGCTTAAAAGAAGAGTATGCTGAATCGGATCGCGAAGATGGATTTCAATCGCATGGTTCGAAGATCAGATTCTTGAGCTACTTCTTAGGAGGTATGATAGATTTCTAGGAAATATGTAATAGCATAAGTTTTCATTTAAAACTGCATTGTAATGAAAAGTTTTCCGCATTTTATAAATAAATAAAATTTTGTTTTATTTTATTTTATATCTCCTTGCAATGGCTTTTATGGAAAACTTATGTTTGTATGTTTCTAGCAATATGAATTTGATTCTTTCATTTGTGGTAGTGTCTAAATTTATCAAATAAGGAAATATTCTCATCACCCAAGTTTTCAATTGGACAGAAACTTGGAATCGTCCAAGTTGTATTATATGATGAATGTGAGTCAAGTGAAGGACTGAGGGGTAGAATACACATTCTTGTACACTGGTAAAGTCCACCACAAAAGATCGATAAGACTATTCATCATAATATACTAAAGTTTAGTAAATATGGTTATACTTACAAGCTTAAGTATAATTCTGAATCATTGAAAAAGTTTCAATGAATGGTAGAACGAATGGTAGAACGAATGAGAAGAATCTAATATGAAATGATGGGAGAGTACTTTAGTATCGTGTTTTAAGATCATCTTAATGATTGTGAGACCATATCACAAATCATCCTCTAAGGACATCTTAGAACATTCCTATGACTAAGAAGAGGAATCATGAATTGTTGAAATGGTTAAATCAAGAAGATGAGTCATACTTCGTTCCAAAACAATTCTTAGAGTCATACTCCAAGATTGTAACTTGAGTAACATATCTTAAAGAAGGTTTATAATACTTGTCAAATGTAAGAGTAAAATTTGTTCTACTCTAGTACATTTGAAATTGGTAAGTTGTGATGTTTTGGATAAAACAAAGACCAACTAAGGCCAAATGTGTGAAATGTTTGTCTTGATAAAGAATCCGCACTATCTCTTTAATATTTGGCAAGAGAGTCTTATACGTCAAGAGGATAGTGGGAGTCTTATATGTCAAGAGGACAGTGGGAGTCTTAAAGATCTTGAAAAAGTTTCAAGATCTAATCAAGAATAAAAACCTGTAGTTTATCACTAGCACACTACTTGAGGTTTATAACCTATCGTGTTGACATATTCCTATTTCTGTGCCCATTCCAGTTGAAGTTGGCTTTGCATATGAGTTCTGAGAGTTCTCAATTAGTTGCATAACAACTAGGAAGCAATGGCAGGCCCTTGTGCTGCCAGGTGGCAAGAAGTTAAGACTACACAAGTTCAGTCCATATGAGTTTGGATTTGTCACTAACCTTATCTTGCGATTATGGTTTTGAAAAATTCACATGGATATGAACACATACACCATAAAATCTAAGTTTCATAAGGTTTCTCTCTGATTCATGAAAATGATGGTGTGGAAAAGCTTTCACTAAGTAGGTTTTAAGTAGATAGCAATTGTGATATTTGCATTCTCAAAGTCGTTAGTGGAGCGTGTGTGGTTAACCAGCACACTAACATGGACTTGTGAGGAATGGCAAAGGTCTAAAAAATTGAGATTGTGATTACGACATCCCTTTTCATAGTTCTGAAATTGTTTAGACACACATGTGTGCTATCTAAGGAAAGGTGTATGATTTTGATAAAGTTTTATCAAAGCATCTTGTATCAGAAATCTGATATTTGGTAAGAAAGTCAATAAAGTATTCTAGAAGTCCAGCTGATTTCTGAGTACATGTCAAAACTAGTGGGAGGATAAGTGTTATGCTAATAATCATCATGTTAGTGGGAGCATGATAATTATGATAAGTGTTGAATGTTAGCAATGTTAATTATAGAAAACAAAAGTTTCAATTGGGAAAAGTTGTTTTGCTATAATTAAGGGAGAGGAAATTGTACTCAATTTCAAATCTAAAAGCTTAGATCATGAAATTTTAATCAAATTTAGTCAAGTATATATATGAATGTTATGTTGGAATGGTTCAACATAAGGAAATTCTCTACATGGGAACATTATTTGCGTTGTAAAATTCGATTATAATTACTGCACCCCTTTTCATAATTTGAATTTTGAGAACATGGAAAATAGAAATAGAAATATTATAGCAAAAGACTGGTCTAGTAACATGGCTTTATGTGAGATCTCATGAATCGTGTCCCATATGCTTTAGATATAGGATCGATTGCATGTGCTATAATATTCATCTGTTCCAAATTTTTCCAAATGCCTAGAGCATTAAGAGGGAAAAAGTACTAGAACTAGATATGACTAATTGGATTAGGCAATTGTCGAGGACAATCTAAGGTTTAGCAAAGATTGGTTGCTCAGGGACAGTTGGAAGTATGGTGTAAATTTTTGGAGAGGACCATATTGACATATTCTGAAAAGTGGCAACTCTTGTTCATAAGTAATAGTCAAAATGGGAATATGGAAATGTTTCCATAGGTGGATGGTATTCATTAAATCTGTGTAAGATTAGAAAACTTAATGCAAGAAGGATGTTCAAAGCAATGTACTTGAATTTGAGACTTCGTTTCCATGGAATGATCTCCATTGGAATACTTTGTAATGTCTGTTGCCAAGTCTTTATGACTTTGTGCATAGTCATTACGAGAGGATCAATGCATATAAGTTTAAAATCTAACAGATTTCGGTAAATAGTAGGAATTTGGAATTCTTACATTTACAATAAGGATTTGGGATTGTGAAATGAGAATCATTGGAATTATGTTCAATCGATCTATTTCACAAAGTAAAATATCAAAGAAAAACTTAGTGTGCATACTTGGTGTATGGCATAACTAATGTTTGGACAAACAAAGTGTGCATACTTGGTGTATGGCATGACTATTGTTTGGATAAACATAGTGTGCATGCTTGGAGCATGGCATGACTATTGTTTTGATTCAAGTATAAAGTTGATTAATTGAAACATTATACAATGAATAATGTGTAATCAATATGGTGATAAATATAAGGTGTTCTATTTATATTCATAAGTTCTAAGACCATATTGGATTCGATTATTCTTGCGTTTCACTTTGCATTTTTTGGCTTCCAAAATAACTAGGTCATTCTTCCCGAATGATTAAGTTATTCAAACCATCCACAATCAATAATACGTTGCAAGTACGTATTAAGGCAAGACTGTCATGAATTGGGTTTGTAGATGTCTAAGGTGTTAGACATAGCAAGAGTTTGCTAGAACATTCATGAGTGCTCCTGGAATGAGATTCGACTATTGGATTCAGCCCACGCTCATTTGAATCACTTCATGGATTTTATCACGAGTGAATCATGAGACGATAATATCTTATATTCTTCAAAACCTAGAGATATGAGTTGTTAACTATGAGTTGGTTATACATTGATTGCACAAAAACGCATTGGTAACTAAATGTTATAAAACGTGTCTTTGTGTATGATTCAACAAGTAGTAGAACAAGCATATCAGTCAAAGTTTAACCATTCCTTTTACCTTTGTAGGGATAAAAACGATATCTGTGGGCCCCTTGATGATTTGGTGATGACACCCCAAAGTGTTTGGCCAAACCTGGACTGATTTGATTTGTTCAATTAGTCGGTCGTCATAAATCGGAAATCAGGAAAGAACAAATGGACAGAGAGAATGATTATAATCCATGTCTCAGTCCATATGATATCTATAATGGAGGAATATATGATCCCTTATCTAGTGGACGCGTCATTGATTTGTTCAGAGTACGACAACGACTTTAAGAGATACGATTGCTAGTCGGGTTTTAGAGTCATACGCAATAACAATTTTAGACTTATCACGTGGGAGAATGTTGGATTAGATGTATAAGCCAATAACTATTATTGATATGTATTCAACCAGACTTGGCATGGTCCATTTGGGTTGCATGGCATCGGAACAATTGGATAGACAAAATGAGAAAAAAGGATACTAGTAATTTATATTAATATATTATAAGTTCTGATATATTAATATGAAATCATAATATTTAATTAGTATTGATCAAGAATTAATTAATCTAGTGATCAAAAGGAACTAATTAAATATGGACTCTTATATATGTGGTGGGCCACGTTCATTTAGGTTGGGCTAAGCTTTCATGGATAGTTCGTGGAGTGTTTAACCCATGGATCCTATGGAAATGAAAGGTCATGGGTATTAGGGTTTACATGAATGTAACCCTAATCCTCCACACTATATAAAGAGGTCCCTAGTTCATGAAATGGCACTAGTGTGTATACACATGAGGGCTAGCCGATTTGAGCATAAGAACTTCTCACTCAAGTTATTCCAAGTTGTTGGTGGTATGTCGTTCTACTAGATTCTTGTAGTATCGTTACTTCTTATTATGCTAGTTAGGATGAAACCTTGGAATATTGAATATTTGCATGTATAATAGAGAAAACATAGATCCAAGGTTTATAGGGTTGCATGTACACCATAGGAGTGTTAGAATGCTCAAAACCCTTCAAGGGTATACATTGATGAGTTTCAAGCAATAGCTGGAGTTTAATAGCCATTGGACTAATCCCTAGCAAAGAATTTTAAGGGTCCGATGTGTGTTGGGTTCAATTTCCTATGCTTTCCCAAAGCATATTATCTCTTTCCAAAAAGGGGCTTTTAGTAGTACACGATTACTGACTTGGGGTTCCAAAGGGCTTCTGTCATTTACTTGCATATTTCTTTTGTCATCTTCTAGATGCCTCTAGTTATGCTCGAGCTTGGGTGGTCTTTTCGGTTGTCTCCCTGGTACTTTCGGGGCCGGTGACTGTGTCGTCGGGCACTTGCCCCTTTCTGCTAGTCGTGTGTAAGTCACCTCAGCTTACACGGAGTGGCCTGCATTTACGTCCTCTTTGGTGAGGTAAATGTATAGTTGCAGTTAATGAGAATTGATTACTTGACGCTCTCGAAAGTAGTGCCCATAACCCTATGGCGAACACTATTGCGACTAAGGTTGTCTTGGGAGTTTCCTTACTGTGGGATTCTGACTAATGGAAATGTTGATCTTTGCTTGTTTATGACGGTAAGTCGAGTAGGTCTTCGATTTGGGATAGGGGATATCAATCCTTGTGGATGGGTTCGTTTGATTCCTAGTAGTCAGTGGTCATATGGATACTTTTCCTTTTATGAGTCAAATGGGTGCTCTCGGAGATGCGAGTCTTGGTCTAATAGTTCCTTCACTCATTCTTCTCATTGATTGGACACTTTTCGGGTTTGTGTTGGTGCTAGGTAGTCTTGATGGTCTGGCTATGGAAATGACTCCATGAATTGGGTTGATTTCTGAACCCAGCTTCGTACGTATGCGACCTTCCCGAAGGGACTTCGGCTACTTCTCAGGGAGGTTATGAATTACTGAGGTTCCTTCAAGGTCCTTTCGCTTCTTCTGTCCAATTTCTATTGTGGCTAGGAAGAGCGTGGTATTTCTTACATAGGTACTTAGGAGTGTAGATGTCAGAGATGATTCGAGGATCTGTCGTTATAAATTGTTGGGGTTTCGTTAATCCATTTATTAAAGCGAAGTGTCTCTCTGTGGCACATGAATTTTGTATGATGAGGATCAAGCCAGCCCATATCAAATAACGTTGTGGGGCTCCTCGTTGTAGTAGATGTTGGATTGATGTGGAAGGAATGAGTGTTTGGAATGTTAGTGTGTTCTATGTACTCGTTTTTTTTATATTACCTATTTCGTCCTTGTTATCACTACTACGAACATTTTTGTGCTGCACTTAGCGTGTATTAGCAGTATTGGTGTTCCGATTACAAGTAATGAACATTAATAGTATGGTCCCCACTAGGTCCCTCTATAATAGCTTGGTGTATACGAGTCTTGTGTATTTAAGAATGGGAAGGTCGTCGAATGAGGGACTCTGCCCTAAATCCACAACCAAACAAGTAACAGGAGATAAGGCGGATTTATGCACTCTAAACCCTTAGAATCGAAATTATATATGACTCCAATGTATACACTAAGCCATCATAGTTCACCTATAGTGACCCTTAGTTTTTATATGAATGGTATGTTTCGTTTGGACGAGAGAGTAATTTATAATTGTTGACTAAAGCCTTTATATATATTTATTGGGAAATGTACCGCTGCTCACAGGTGATTCCGGGGATCTCTCCTGTAGTAATTATCAGCATCCTTTCCTCCCTATTAGAGTTCTTTGTTATTGGACATTCTTGTTGGATTAATGTCTAAGTCCATAACTATAATTGGTAAGACTTGACCCGACCCGACATGGTCCATTTGGGTTGCATGGCATCGGGACAATTAGATAGACAAGATGAGGAAAAAGGATACTATTGATTTATATTAATATATTATAAGTTCTAATATATTAATATATAATCATATTATTTAATTAGTATTGATCAAGAATTAATTTATAATTAATTAAGTGATCAAAAGGAACTAATTAAATATGGACTCTAAGATATATGTGTGTGATGGGCCAAGTTCATTTAGGTTGGGCTAAGCTTTCATGGATAGTCCATGGAGTGTTTAACCCATGGATCATATGAAATGAAAGGTCATGGGTATTAGGGTTTAACCCTAATCTCCACACTATATAAATATGTCCTTGGTTGGTGAAATTTGGACTAGTGTGTGTACACAAAAGGGCAATGCTGATTTCACTAGAGAGAACCAAAGTATCCTTATTCTCAAGGTTATTCCAAGTGTTCATGGTGTTGTGTGAACCATTTGAGGTGTCACACTTGGGGCACTAGGCACTCAAGCTTCATGAAGACAAGTTACATAAAAAAAAAGGTATGTATTCTATCTATTTTATTACCCAAGTATATGATATTTGTATGCTAGTATAGGGTAATATCTTGGAAACTTCATATTTGCATGTATAATAGAGAAAACATAGATCCAAGGTATTTAGGGTTGTATGGGCACCATAAGATGTTGTAGTATACCAAAACCCAACAGTGGTATCAGAGACTGGTTGTTTTCTGTTATATTCATGCAAATGTTTGATTTTCAAAGTTGAAGAAAAAAAAAGAAAAAAAAACATGAAGTTTGTCAAATTTTAAGATAATTACTTGTTTTGTGAAAAACTAATTATTTGTAAAATTTGAATCATTTGCTATATGAGTTGAATTAGGTCAAATTTAGTGAAAGATAAAATGATATGATTATTTTATTAGTTTTAAAAGTTTGATCTAAATGTTTTAAGGAGTTACAAATTTTGTCATAAAATTTTGGAGCTCAAAAGTCTTTTTTTAAAGTTGTGATCTTATGTGTTTTGAAACCTCCATAAGTTATGGATATGAAAAGGTTTTAAAAAAAACTGATTCAAAGTGGAGTTACAAAATTTGGTGTTAATGTTTTAAAGAATTCCATAAGTTATTCTTAAGTTATGGAACATGAAAAGTTTCATCATAAAACAAACATTTAACTCCATAAGTTATGGATTACCAAAAGTTCTATGTTTCCTTGATTTATGAGTTAGTTTAGATTAATGGAAAAAAAATTTGTGTTTTAGTTGTTTTCAATCCTAAATAATCTAAAAGTTGTTCATAAAATGTGTTTTTTTGTAACTTGTCCTCAAGTTATATGAAAAGTCATATTTATAAATCTTAAAAACTCATAAATATGCCTTAGGTTACAAAAAAATGAAGAGTCTTTTCTTATAAATAGTTTTTATGGCTCCATAACTTGTCCTCAAGTTATGGATGTCCAAGAGTCTCTTCATTAAAAGTTTTAAAGCTTTACTTAAAACTCATAAGTTATGAAAATCCAAGTGTTTTGAATAGTTTCAAAACTTTCCCTCAAGTTTTGGAATTTGAAAAGTTTTCTCTAATGAATACTTTAATTCCAAGTTAAGCCCTTAGAATTTTAAAAGTTAAAATTCAATCCTTATACTTTATAATATTATAAGTTAATAATATTTATATATATGTATAAGAGCAAGTCGTCTTACCATTAGTAGGCCTCATTCACGAAGCCGGTCTATAAGGGGGGTATAAGGTTGTTGCCTATAAAATGGCAACTTAATGGGTGTCCACTCTCACCCACCGCTTCCTGAACTGGTGGAGGGTCGTTAGCCGAACGGGTAGGACAAGGACTATAATTCTCCCTTCATTACAAGTATAATGATAAATACTAACTAACTAAGCACTTATAAATTCCCAATCTTAGTTACTTAGGAAAATGTGAGATGGTGCTAACCCATGAAATTACACTTTGCACCTTTGTTAAGTCGTTAGTGGAGCGTGTGTGGTTAACCGGCACACTAACATGGGACTGACAATGTGTGGCAAAGGGTGACTTAAGTTTTATCATAGATCGGTGGAGCATGTGTGGTTAACCGACACATCGATTAGGTGATAAAATTAAGGGTACCAAGTCAATTTGCATGGTTATTCACACCTTGTTTGTGATCCTCGGCATCCCAGTCACAAACTTGAGAGGGCACACTCGAGATTCAAACATGCCATTGAAAGTTCAATGTATCTCAAAAGATCTAGGAGTTTCAAATCCATTTAAAACTTAATTATATTTCGTTTTTCATGGTGGAAATTGGTAAATCGTCATTTACCTACCTCCAACTATTTTATAACTTGGATTACGGCATCCCTCTTCCAGTTATAAATAGGTTGTTGGGTCCTAGCCTTAATATTTCATATTGGGTGTTATATTAAGGACTTTAAATCAACTAAACTTGAATATCTCCCAAAAGATGTCTAGTTCAGACATCTATGATCTTCCCAAATCTCTTGGAACTTCACTTCCTCCACCTCCTCCAATTATTCTCCCTAACCCACAAGTTCAAGGTCACTCAAGCCCTATTAGCAAGGCAAGGTCTAGTTGTGATCACATTTTGGAGATGAAGTCACATATTGACAAGTCGGGAGAGTTGGGTGTCAAAGTCTTGAGAAAGTTGGTGGTTCAATCACTTTCTAAGTCACATAGTGAGTTCCTTTGGGACTCCTATGAAACAGACTATGACAAGACCCTTAATGATCTTATCTATTTGCTTGGTACTGCTGAATCAACAATTATTTGGAAGGCTAGTAAAGAAAATTTGATTAGAAGATCGACTTCCCAAAACTTTATGGACATTGACAATGATGACACTGGAAATCTAGAAAAAGCATTCTCTTCCCAATGGAAAAGGATCGGCCATAGTCAACTCGGTTGACCAAATGGTAAAGAGAAAAGCTAAGTCTGTGATAGTCCCATGTACCATTACCAAAGGGTCCATTTGTTAAAATTGCCAAAGGAAGGGGCACTGTTTGCGAAGCTGCCAAATTTACCTAAGGATGTTAAAGTCAATAAGTTTGACTCTACTTCAGGTAAAGTCCATTGTCTAACTCTGTTAAGCTCCTATTTGGATATTCTTATTACATAATGTGACTGAGTCACATGGTGATGTTATAAGAATAAAAAAAAAAGAGAAAGCTTAAAGGAAGTATATGCTGCTCCTGATCGCGAAGATGGACTTCGATCGCATAAGAATTTTGAAGCTGTTACTTAGGAGTTATGACACATTGCTTTGGAATATATAACAACAAGGTTTTCATATGGATTGTAAGGATAAGTTTTTCCGCAAAGTTTTTAAAATAAAAGGAAATTTTTGATTTTATTTATTTTAAGTATCCTTACAATGGCATTTGTGAAAAAAATTGTTGTTTATATGATTCCGTTGCTAGTAATATAGGAAAATGGTTTTGATTCATTCATTTGTGGTAATGTCTAAATTTACCAAATAAAGAAAGTTTCTCATCACCCAAGTTTCAATTGGACCGAAACTTGGAATCAGGCAAGTTGTATAGTATGATGAATGAGAACTTTCAAGCATTGGAAAATTAAGACTAATTACTTGTTCACATGGATGTGTGAGTCAAGTAAAGGACTAAGGGATCGAGTACACATTCTTGTGCACTGATCAAGCCCACCACAAATATAACTTGAGTGACACATCTTAAAGAAGGTTTATTAACACTAGTGGAATGTAAGAGTAAAAGGTTTTCTACTCTTGTACATTTGAATTTGGTAAGTTGTGATGTTTTGGATAAAACAGAGACCAACTTAGGCCAATTGTGTTAAGTGTTTGTCTTGATTAGAATCCACACTATCTCTTGAATATTTGGCAAGAAAGTCTTATAGGTCAAGGAGACAGTGGGAGTCTAAAAGATCCTGAAAGGGTTTCAAGAAGTAATCAAGAATAAAACCTGTATTTCATCACTAGCACACAACTAGAGGTTTATAACCTATCGTGTTGACATTTCTATGCCCATTCCAGTTAAGTTGACTATATATATTTGAGTTCTACATGTTCTCAATTGTTTGCATAACTACTTGGAAGCAATGGCAGGACCTTGTGCTGCTAGGTGGCAAGAGGTTAAGATTGCACAAGTTCAATCCATATGAGTTAGGATTTGTCACTAACCTAGTCTTGTGATTATGGTTTGACAAATTCACATGGATAAGAAAACATACACAATAAAATCTAAGTGTCATAAGGTTTCTCTCCGATTCATGGAAATGATGGTGAGGAAATTCTTTCACTAAGTAGATTTTAAGTAGATAGCAATTGTGATATTTGCAGTTCTCAAAGTCCTTAGTGGAGCGTGCGTGGTTAACCGGCACACTAACATGGACTTATGATAAATGGCAAAGGTCTAAACAATTGAGACTATGATTACGGCATCCCTTGTCATAGTTCTGAAATTGTTTCGACACACCTGTGAGCTATCTAAGATAAGGTGTATAATTTTGATGAAGCCTTATCAAAGCAATCTAGTATCAGAAATCTGAACTTTAGTAAGTATGTCAATAAAGTATTGACTTCTAGAGGTCCAGCTGTTTTCTGGATACATGTCAAAGCTAGTGGGAGCATAAGTGTTATGCTAATAATGATCATGTTAGTGGGAGCATGATAATTATGATAAGTATTGCAAGTTAGCAATGTTAATTATAGAAAACAAAAGTTTCAATTCGTGAGGTTGCAGGGGTTGAAAAAGTTGTTTTGCTATAATTAACGGAGAGGAAATTATACTTCATTTCAATTCTAAAAAGCTTAGATTGAGTTTATAATCATTCTAAAGAGCTTATATTGAGATTTTAATCACCTTTAGTCAAGAATATATATATATATATATATATATATATATATATATATATATATATATATATATATATATATATATATATATATATATATATATGAATTTCATGTTGGATTGGTTCAACTTAAGAAAAATCTATATATTGCGTTCTCAAAATTCGATTATGATTACGACATCCTTTTTCATAGCCAAATTTTGAGAATATGGCAAACAAAAAATTATTATGGCAAAAGACTGGTCTAGAACAATGTCTTTATGTGAAACATCATGAATCGTGTCCCATTTACTTTGGGTACAAGATCGATTACATGTGCTCTAATGTTTATTCTTTATGAATTTTCCAAATGCCTTGGGGCATTAAGGAGGAAAATGTCTAGAATTGGATATGCTAAAGTGATTAAGCAATTGTCGAGGACAATCTAAGGTTTACCAAAGATTGGTTGCTCAAGGACAGTTAGAAGTATACTGTTAATATTGGAAGGACCATATTGACATAGTCTGAAAAGAGCCAACTCTTGTTTAGAAGTGGTAGTCAAAATGGGAATATAGAGTTCTCTTCATAGGTGGAAGCAATCTGTGTAACGTTAAAGAAACTTAATGCAAGAAGCATGTTCAAAGCAATGCGCTTTGAATTTGAGACATCGTTTCCATGGAATTGCTCTCCATTGGAATACTCTGTAATGTCATTTGACAAGTCTTTGTGACTTTGCATGTTTTGACTCTCATAATAACTAGGTTATTCTTCCGGAATGACTAAGTTATTCAAACCATCCACAGTTGGTCATATGTAGGAAGTAGATATGAATCAAGACTGTCATGGGTTGACATGTAGAGGTCCAAGTTGGTGGACAAAGTTATGCTACAACACTCATGAGTGCTCATATGTTCTGAGTATTGGATTCAACCCGCGCTCATTTGAATCACTTCGTGGATTTTATCACGAGTGATCATGAGACGATAATATCTTATATTCTTCAAACCTAGAGATATGAGTTGTTACTATGAGTTGGTTGTACATTAATTGCACGAAACCGTAGTGGTAAATCGATGTTATAAAACGTGCCTTTGTGTATGATTCAACAAGTAGTAGAACAAGCCTTATGAGTCGAAGTGTATCCATTCCTTTTACCTTCGGGATAAAAGCGATATCTGTGGGCCCCTCGATGATTTAATGATGACACATGTGAGTGCTTGGCCAAGCCAGGACTGATTTGATCTGTTCAATCAGTCAATCGTCATGAATCGGAAATCGGGAAACAACAAATGGACAGAGAGAATGATTTATAATCCATGTCTCAGTCCATATGATATCTAGAATGGAGGAATATATGATCCCTTATCTAATGGACAAGTCATTGACAAAGGTCAGAGTTCATCGGCAAGGTCAGAGTTCGACAGAAGCTTTTGAGAGCTACGATTGCTAGTCGAGGTTTGAATTCATACTCAATAATAGTTTAGACTTATCCAAGTGGGAGACTGTTGGATTAATGTCTAAGTCCATAACTATAATTGGTAAGACTTGACCCGACCCGGCATGGTCCATTTGGGTTGCATGGCATCGGGACAATTGGATAGACAAGATGAGGAAAAAGTATACTATTGATTTATATTAATATATTATAAGTTCTAATATATTAATATATAATCATATTATTTAATTAGTATTGATCAAGAATTAATTTATAATTAATTAAGTGATCAAAAGGAACTAATTAAATATGGACTCTAAGATATATGTGTGTGATGGGCCAAGTTCATTTAGGTTGGGCTAAGCTTTCATGGATAGTCCATGGAGTGTTTAACCCATGGATCATATGAAATGAAAGGTCATGTGTATTAGGGTTTAACCCTAATCTCCACACTATATAAAGATGTCCTTGTTTGGTGAAATTTGGACTAGTGTGTGTACACAAAAGGGCAAGGCTGATTTCACTAGAGAGAACCAAAGTATCCTTATTCTCAAGGTTATTCCAAGTGTTCATGGTGTTGTGTGAACCATTTGAGGTGTCACACTTGGGGCACTAGGCACTCAAGCATCATGAAGACAAGTTACATCAAAAAAAGGTATGTATTCTATCTATTTTATTACCCAAGTATATGATATATGTATGCTAGTATAGGGTAATATCCTGGAAACTTCATATTTACATGTATAATAGAGAAAACATAGATCCAAGGTATTTAGGGTTGTATGTGCACCATAAGATGTTGTAGTATACGAAAACCCAACAATTCTCTCCTGAAGTGTTCCGATTCATCACACTCATAGCAGGTCGGGCTTGTTCTGATGTTGAGGGTCTGGGAGATCGGTTGTGTCGGTGCCCTGTAGAAACGGGTAGTGTGCCCCTTTTTGTTGCAATTATTTTAGTGTAACTTTCGGCAGGCTCCATAGTGATGGAAACTGCACTTGCCACATTTTGGGTGAATTTTGGCATATGGGGTTCTCGACGTTGAGGTAGCAGGGTCAGTGGGAGTAGGTGCTGCTACAGCTTGTTGCCTTTTGGAAGGTCCTTGAGTTGAACTACTCCCTCTCTTGTTACAAGACTTTCGCTTCTTGTTCTTGGATTTGTGGTTCCTACAGATAGACACTTGTTGGTGTCTTCGGTCCTTGCTGTGGGTAGGATTTTCGACACTATTTCTCTTCCCTTTTGTGTTGTTGAGTTGTGCCATGACAACTGTCACAGCAGCTGTCACCGCAGCTTGTAAAGTAGCGAAGTCTATTCGTAGGATAAGTGTTTTGCCGGTTGACTGATTGTTTTCATGGGAAGACATGATTCTGTTGCATGAGGAGAAATATGAGCGTGAGTAACCATTGTCAGTTCTAGTTGTACCCATGCATTTATATTCACATATAAATTTCACGTGTGGTTGTACAATTCTCAATGCGTCGACCTACATCTGAATGATGTATTTATGGTAAAGAGTAAAAATAGACACGTCACGAATACTAATTTTATCATTTTAGAATATTGCTAACAATACAATTTAGTGAATTTGGATTACATGTGTTTTTGGAGGGCGCACCTCTCTTGTTTCTACTACTACTAGTTATAACGAAATACATAGTAAACCTAGGACATAGTTTGAGTTGTTTAATAATGCTCATATGCCGAAATAAAGCGCAAGGAGCTTAACCAATTCATTCATCGCACGAGTGGTCTCAACTACCATCTGCTCTACTTGCACTGCCCTGGCTTCGGCTTCAAAGAGCTGCTGCTTTTGGGTGGCCACTTCCTCCTCTAAGGAGCGTAGACGGTCGGTAGGGCCTCCTATGCTGTGTGTTGGTTTGGTATTGTTCCCGATGGGTAAGGCTCGCTAATGATCTCTTTGGGGCCTCCATCCTTATCTGACTCCTCATCAAAATTTTCCCATTCGTTGTCCATTTCTTGGTATTCTTCAGGACCCACTACTGGGTTTTCCTCTTGAATCTCTTCTGGCACCTCCCCGATCCATCCGTTGGCTATTCCAGGAGCGTAGTACGGGTCTTCGTGGTGGAATATGGCCATGTTGTCTGCACGATAATAGAGGTGTGAGAAACAAGTACAAGGTTTAAGTGTGAGGGTTACATGGTATCCTAAAATACTCCTATAGTATTTTGAACTTCATGGTTGATTCTAATGTTCCTTTGCATGCAAAGTGGGTAGGTTTTCGTCTCGTTGCAACACTAATATCACTCCCAAACACAAGTTGGGTGAATCATGAATCAATATAGTTGATCAGGTTATATTTGGCCCATATATGATTACATAACTGGCCAGGTTTAACTATAGTGTTCAACATCTAAATACTCCTGTTTTGTTCTTATTATGATACGGTTCTAGCAAGTATGTATACTTTTATTTAATACTTATATCTTTAAAGTATACTTTTAGTCAGAGTGTTTTAGTCCCATTATATTTATAGTTGTATATCTCGTATGGTTAGATATACCAGTTCACTATAAACAATGCTCTGATACCAATATGTCAGACCTCCGAACCAGAATAGTGGAAACGTCCGGGGGCAAATGACTTCATATTGTAATACCATAACAATGTATATAAATGGAACATAGCCATCATCATCATCATATATTCAAGATTACAACATACATGGTTTACAGTATTGTGTTTTTCCATAAAATTACACCCCAAAATAACAAATGTATGATTAAACCAAAATACAACATTCATTCAAAATCCATACCTGTAAAGAATCTGACTCACTGTGTTCCTGAGATACAAGTCATTTGAAAAGCGTCAACATAAAAATGTTAGTGAGTTCATAAGCACGTTTGTATAAAAACTTGGTAGTAGTTTGTAAATCTCCAGAAAATCCAATATTTCCTTGTAAAAATAGTTTGGAAGTGTTGTTTCCAATCATGTATAATTGCATATGTATTCTTTGTTAACCTTGTTTGAAAATGTATAGTGAGTGGTTCCCAGAAAATCCTGTATTTTCTTTTATATGAAAAGTATGGTCTTAAACCCTAAGACCCGAGTGGTGAAAGTAGATGTAAAATAGTTGATGCATAGGTTTGTACTTCGTAACATGAGTACAGTATAGATATTGCATAAATTTTAATATAGTATTATATAATATCATTATTCTGTATGTGCGTCGTAATACCCATACTAATATGACGGAGTGCTTGTCTTGACGTTCTTCAGGCGTCGGTTTCTGAGAAGATATTTGTCACCCTAGACTGGCCTCTGTAGATGTAGAAAGTAGCTCAGGTGTGGGGTGTCAAACCCGTGTTGATCTATACACAAATTATCGTTCTCCCTCCAAGAGACTATGGTTATAACTATAGGGCTTACAGTGTACACTAAAATAGGTACGGTGAAGGTGTGTCTCACAAGAGCCTTAACAGAATTTACGCTTGTTGAATCATGAAAAGTGACCCTCTTGAACTTCAGCTACTGCAGTCCATAAGGATCCGCAGTCAAGGCCTCATCAGCAACCTCACCCGAAGTCATCATCAACCGCAATCACTCTTAGTTGCTAGATTACTTTACTTTGTCTACTTTTTGTAATACTCTCTATTGTCCAGTATGCCTTGCATGGCTACTCTTAGAGACGTAATCTAGTGTATTTCTTGAGACTCTATAAATAGAGCTCATTCGTTCTTACTAAATACAACTCTGAAGCTATCTTTTCTATCTCTCTATCTGATTACACATCTCTTCTTACTCTCAAACTTTACTAGAATATAACTGATTACAATCTCTCTTCGGAGCAAGTCTCTTGTGACTTAATCACTGAGTTTGATCTCACTTATTAACTTGGTTTGAATGCATTCCTCGTTATGAATCAACTTATGTGTATACTTGATATAACAGTTGTTGTCATTTCCATTTCTTTACTTTTCCGCAACTAACTCTCTAACTATATAACTCTAACTTATTAATATTATTGTTGAGCTTTTAGATCCTTCGAGATAAACTATTCCGCAATTATACTTGTTCTAACATTTGTTGAAGTGCGTCTCAAAGTTTTTCTCTCAACAATTGGTATCAGAGCCATAGTGGTTGCTTTTTGAAAACAAAACTCTGATTTTCAAAGGGCCTTCTATACCACTGAAGCTCATTTCTTAAAAAAAACTTCAAAAAAAAAACAAAGACAAATGGCACAATCATTATCTCTGAATGTTTCCAACAGTGTTGGTGGTTCTAATCGAGCCCCAATACTGGTAGCAAATGAATATCATCACTGGTCTCAAACAATGGAAAGATACTTAAGGAGACTTAGTAGAGATGTATGGGGATCCGTAGAAGATGGACCACATGTCCTAGTTCTTACACCAGTCCAATCTGACGGCGCTACAGCCAGACTAGGAGGAGGTCAACCAGTCATGAGCCGTCCCACCAAGGATGATCTCGATAAAATGGAAAATGATGCTGTTGCTTTTTATGAAATCTCTGGTGGAGTTTCTCCTGACAACTTGGACATTATCATAAATTGTCAATCCGCAAAAGAGATCTGGGAAGCTCTCAAGAACTTGTACGAAGGCTCGGAACAAGCACAAGACAAGAAGCCTACAACCACACTCAATGAGTTCAAAATTTTCAAAGCTCACACTGGCGAAAGCTTAGAAGACTCCATTAAGAGGTTCAACCTAATAGTCACCAAGTTATGAAGCGTTGGCACCATCCGCAGCAACCATGAAACAAATCTTCAGTTTCTTAATGGCTTGGGAAGACACTGGACTACGGCCAAGATGATAGTCCAAGGCGATAGAAAGATTCACTCTTTGTCTCTCTACAAGCTCTACGGGGAACTGCAAGCACAAGAATCCACCGTACTCAAAGACTGTGCTGACTTTGGAGGACCACTTGTTCTCATAGCACAAGCTCCACCTAATCAATCCTACACTCCCTCGCATGACACTGCACCGCAGTCATACGAAGCTGATTCAGAGTATGATGATGAAGAAGAATTTTAGAAGGCTATTGCTCTGGTTAGCCAACAGTTCAACCGTCTACCACCTCCTTCCTTCCGCAAGAATCAACAGTTCAACAAACCTCCATTCAATCGTAACTTCAACCCGCAGAATAACCATCCTCAATATCCCAAAAGTTCTCATCCACCACCGCAATTTCAGAATACTCAACCTAAGGAGGTACCACAGTCCATCCAAACCATTGACTCCGGTACTCCATCAGAAGAAAAAAGTGATATTGTAATTTGTCAAAAGTGCAACAAAGAGAATCACTTTGCAAAGGATTGCAAGGCTAATGTAGTGAAAGACAGAGCATTATACCTTAGAATGGCTCAAGAACTGGAAGATATGGAAAAGGCAAGGGCATACGTAGCCCATGTCAAAAGAGACCATGAAGTTTGGTCATCCGGAGATGAAGATGAAGCCATCTGCAGTACCAAAGGAAAAGGGAAAATCTGCATGTTGGCAACTGCGGATGATGATGGGTCTACAAAGCTGGAAAAGAACTACTGCTACATGGCAAAGGATGGAACTCTAAGCATCGTCGAACATGTAAAACTCATGATCCAAACTCTAAACTATAACATGCATGACTGCCAACCTTTCATAGATAATCTTAATGACACATGTGCTGCCGTCCTTACAGACTATAACAAAGCCTTAGATGAGAATAACATTGTGTCCCAAGAGATGTTCCATGTAAGAGGACGACTGAATAACAAAAGACTCAAAATGGCTATGTTAGAAAAGGACTTAGAGTTAGAAAAAGATGCAAGAATGTTGAGTGAAACACAATTAGAGATAGCTTTGAACCAGAGAGATTTAGCTCAGAGTGAAATTGTACGCTTAAATCTTTTAATCGAAAAATTGTTCAATGAAAGTGAAGCTATTGAAAATTTGGTAAATAATGGAACTGTGGACAACACATACAAGTGGGGTTGGTCAAATGGATATCCTACCGCAATGGATTCCTCGCCCCGGTTTAACAAAGATAGATTGTATGTCCCTCTAGACCGAGAATTTGATTTCCCAGTCAATGACAAGACTTTTCCCGAAGACATCAGAACACACTTCGGTAGACTTCATAATCTAAGCAATAATTGTGTCATTGAGGAATTTGTGTCTGAGGTTTCGGGTCACACAAGCGATCAAATTCCTATCTGTGGCACCATCTACCCAAATTCTCAAACCTCATCCGAAGTTGATGAAGAAATTGTTGTTGAGGGTCCGGAAGTTTCGCTAGACTTTCCATCTCTACTCTCAGACCGCAGTGTCTCTCACTGTAGTCATGAATCACAGAAGTCTCACAAAAGTCCCACTGCATTCCCAACTAAGACTTACACTGCGGTAGTAAAATAATCCCTACCGCAGTCCTCAAACAAAAGTTATGCGACTCTTCAACCAATTCATCACGAATTACACATAGAAAACTTTGAAGTGGGTCAATGTTCTCAAATTCCTTAATCTTCAAGTTCGGATGACTCAACCCTCATTTTCATACATTTTCAAAGGGTTCCAGGAAACCGCAGTTGAACACCAAAGACTGCGGTTCCCCAGACCTTAGCTAAGAAGCATGTCAGATTTCCAAAGTCCAAGAGTCCAGAAAAATTTGTTTTCTCACACTATTTTTCGAAAACTGTCCCATCAAGAAAACATACAAAAACGAATGTACAGTTTCAACAGTCATTCCTAATTCATCTGACACAACCCAAAAGAGTGTAAAGTCTTTTCGAAATAATGGTTTTCAAGTCTATTCCTCAGATGATCCAAAATGGAAGGGTATCTTACCTACTCCAACACTTTTAAAGTCACATGAAAATTTTAACAAGTGGAAGGGTATTCTACCAAATCCAACAAAAAGGACTCAAAGATCTACACATGCTAAACCTTTTTCGAAACAAACTTTTTCAAAGTCCAACAACACTCATGTCAGATATTACCAACCTCGGACAGGTCACAAGTCCAACTCATCCTCTAGACCGCTGACCAAATATGGTGGCAGAACAAAAGACAAAATCTCAACCTGTAAATGTCAGTGTAGTTGCCAAAAAGATTCATCCTATGTCAAATCTAGTTGGATTCGGAAACCTCGTAATTTTTCAAAAAAACACAACACTCCAAAACTAAACAAACACCTAGGACTAGGATTAAAAGTTGATAAGAAACCCGTCCCTGCAACCTCGGTCCATGCATCATTCATAAATTCACCTATTGCCCGAGGCTCCAAACTAGTTTGGATGCCTAAACTAACAGTGTAATTCTCAGGCTTTGTGCAAGGAGGAACAAGAAGATGAATGGTTAATTGACAGTGCCTGCTCATTGCACATGACCGGAAGGTTAGAATACCTTCGGGATTTCAGACCAATTTGCAACGGTGGAAATGTCACATTCGGCAACAATGTGAATGGGGTCATCCGAGGTTATGGTGTTCTCACTACGAGGAACTTCTCTATTCAAAAGGTTGCTTATATAGAAAACCTTAAACACAGTCTCATGAATTTTGCTATGTAATGACAAGTGATAGGAACACTGTCTGATCAAATCCCGATCCAAAGGTACTATGTATCCTCTGGATGTCTCTATGATCATAGGAAAACCGCAGTTGTGTTTCCTATCCAAAGCCGTATCCGAAGTCAGCTGGCTATGGCACCGCAAGCTAGCTCATCTTAACTTCAGGTACATCAACAATTTGGTCATTGGAGAACTAGTCAGAGGACTCCCTATTCTCAAATTCAGCAATGATACTCTCTGTCCTACATGGGAATGTGGAAAGCAATCCAAAGCAAGTCACCCCATGGTGATTGACTCTTCAATTTCTGAACCACTGGATCTCTTGCACATTGATCTCTGCGGTCCATCCACCGTAGCCAGTCTCCATCACAAGAAATACATACTGGTTGTAGTAGATGACTTCACATGCTTCACATGGGTTTTCTTCCTTAGACTCAAGTCAGAAACACCGCAGATTCTCATCAACTTCATCAAGGAAATAGAACTTCAAATCAAGTTACCAGTGCGACGTATCCGAAGTGATAATGGAACCGAGTTTACTAATCATCTCCTCAACAGTTTCTTGGTTTCCAAGGGCATCACTCACAACTTCTCACCTCCCTATACACCGCAACAAAATAGGGTAGTAGAAAGAAGGAACTGCACTCTAGTAGAAGCAACAAGATCCATGCTCAACTTCGCACACCTTCCTCTCTACTTCTGGGCTGAAGCAGTATCTACTGCATGCTTTGTACAGAACTGAAGCATTGTGTGAAAATGTCTCAACAAAACACCGTATGAGGGCCTTAACAACCGCAAGCCAAATGTCCGCTTCTTTCATATCTTTGGGTGTAGATATTTCGTGATCAACAACAGAGATCATCTTAAAAAGTTTGCACCGAAGTCTGATGAAGGCATGTTCCTTGGCTATTCCACTAACAAAGTTGCTTACAGGGTTCTCATTAGACGAACAAGGCTAATCATTGAATGCTTCGATGTGAAATTTGATGACCATCACATCCACAACACCCCTCCATCCACTGAAACCACAACAATCCTGGAAAGAGATATTCCTGCCTCTTTGGGTCCATTAAATCTAGTTGAAGTCAACTATGACGATCTCTTCGACCCTGTTCAAACATCGAAATTATCCGAAGTTCGTGTGTCTCCGGAAGCTCAACAGCAGCACGCTGATGTATCTGGTCCATCACTATCCTAAGTAGCATCTCTCAATACTTCCAGCTCCCCGGTTGAGGGGGAAAGCTCTACTCCGGATCAAGCAACAACCATCGACGTTCCATTACTTGATGTAGCTCAAGTTCCTATCCACAGAGAATCATTACCATCAAACGTATCCTCAGATTCGGATGATGAAAACATAGAGAACATTGACACAAGGACAGACTCAAGGATTATCACTCTCCCATCTGCAATCCAGGGGGAACCTTCTCAGGTTCCAGAGGAACTCCCATCAGCAATCCAGGGGGAACCTCTTCCATCTGCTCAAGAAAACTCAATTCTCGCTCCAACAATCCAAGATGATTCCGCAGGATGTTCTCAAATCCAGGTGGACCAGCCTTTTCCAACCACAGAGTCTTCTGATATAGAAGACATTCCCTCTACTGCAGCTGCTGATTATCTGCAACGCTGCCTACACGTATGGAGAAAGGATCACCCACCAGGTCAAATCATTGGCAACCCATCCGCAGGTATCCAGACTCGATCTTCCAAGGACTTATCTGATCATTGTCACTACGCAACATTTATGTTCAAAACAAACAAGGTGTGGCAGCTCGTCCAGAAACCGCATGGTCACACCATTGTTGGTACTAGATGAGTGTTCAAAAACAAGCTGGATGAATCTGGTGCGGTAGTCAGAAACAAGGCAAGGTTAGTCGCAAAGGGATATAGTCAACTTGAAGGTATTGACTATGATGAAACGTATGCTCCGGTAGCACGCATGGAAGCTATCCGAATCTTCCTAGCATACGCAACCCACAAGAATATCAAGGTTCATCAAATGGATGTAAAAAGTGCCTTTCTCAATGGGGAACTAAAAGAGGAGGTTTATCTTCAGCAACCTCCAGGATTTGAAAGTGTTGAATTCCCAGACCACTGCTACAACCTTGAAAAAGCAGTCTACGGTCTGAAGTAAGCCCCAAGAGCATGGTACGAGACTGTTTCTGAATTTCTTGTCTCATCCGGGTACAAGAGAGGAGTGATTGATCCCACTTTATTTAGAAAAGCAAATGGTAATCACCTTATGCTTGTACAAATATATGTGGATGATATCATCTTCGGATCAACTGATCAAGGAATGGTGAATGCATTTGCTAAGCTCATGGCCAACAAGTTCCAAATGAGCATGAATAGAGAGATTAACTTCTTTCTAGGACTTCAAGTCAAACAAGTTTCTCATGGAATATTCATTCATCAGGAGAAATACACCACATAACTGTTAAAGAAATATTCTATGGACAACTGTTCTTCGGCTAAGGTCCCCATGGCCTTCGGATATAAGATCTCTGCTGATCCCTCAGGCGAATCTGTGGATCACAAGACTTATAGAGGTATCATAGGCTCTTTATTGTACCTCACCGCAAGCCGACCAGACATTGACTTTGCAACTGGTGTATGCGCACAGTATCAGGCAGACCCAAAAGTGTCACACATGACCGCAGCCAAACAAATTCTAAGATACCTGAAAGGAAGCAAAACTCTCGGTTTATGGTACCCCGTATGCAATGACTTTAGCCTTGAAGCATTCACAGATGCGGATCACGCCGGATGCAGATTAGATCGCAAAAGTACCTCAGGAGGATGTCAATTTTTGGGAGGAAGACTCGTCAGCTGGTGTTCAAGGAAACAAAGTTGTGTTACTCTGTCTACCGCAAAAGCTGAATATGTGGCCGCAGCCAGCTGTTGTTCTCAAGTTCTATGGATGAAAACTCAACTTATGGACTACGGATACCGAATGCTGCGGATACCGATCTATTGTGACTCTGAAAATGCTATAACTATTTCTCACAATCCAATTCAGCACTCCAAGACTAAGCATATTGAACTACGGTATCACTTCATCATAGACCACATACTGAAAGGTAACATTGAACTAATCTTTGTCCGTACTCATGAAGATATTGCTGATGTGTTCACAAAGGCGCTTGACTCTACAAAACTCAACAGTTTCTTACAAATGTTAGGAATGATGAATCCGGACCCACAATTCTTTTTGAATTGATAGGTACCGCAGACCATCCTTGGTCTCTGTTGCGGTCCTAACTGAAAGTTACTCATGATAGATGGTTTTGGTATACCCTGTGTACTGCAGTCTATGTACCGCAACCATATATCATATTTATCTTTCACTGGTCCTTATTCTTTGTTATTACTAACTTCTTGTACAAGTGTTCTCCTCAGTTCTTCTACTGCAGACATCCATCTGTTCATCCGCAATGACATCTGTTCATCCGCACTGACAAAGAATCCATCCGCAATGAAGTCTCAATCCGCAACCACCTTGATAGTTTCTCAACTGTTTCATTAACCTTTGAATCATGATGTGCTATTTAATGATCCTTCATTAAATAAGAAAACATTAAATAAAAACTGTCCCATCTCCTTTTTTAATAAACCTTGTGCCAGACCTATTTTAGGTATGATGACAAAAAGAACGTTTTTCCATAAACAAATCCTTTAATCTGTCTTTTCCTCTTACCGAGCACATCCAATCCGGTACAACTTCTCTTTCCACAACGGATTAAACCAACCCCCACCACACGATCACTTGACGTGGTGTTGTACGTCTAACATTTCATGAAATGCAAACCTTTTTTGGTAAATCTCAAAAATAATTTAAACTGTTTCATAATATGTAGCTGAGATTTCACCTCCCAAATAAAAAGAACCCCCAAACGTCCTTTTTACCTTATCCTTTTCACTTAGGGTAAAATCATTACTGTTCAAATCTATCCCTATCAAACCCTTTCTTCTTCCTCAAGAATAGTTTACGCTCTCTAAACAATCTCTCTCAAACACTTTCACTTGCACTCTGCTTCTGCACTCTTTCTCTCAAACTCAACAATGGTGAAATCAGGCATTTCGAAGGAAATCTCCAAGGTTTCTGGGTCTGCGAACCCAACCGGGTATGATTCTGCAACTAGGAATCAAATGCCTACGATTGCTTCAAGCAATTTTAGGGCAGTGTTCGAAGAGCATTCCTCCTACAATGCTCCTATCAAGCTCATGATCAAGTTCTTGAACAATCATCCCCTGTTTGGCCCCTTTGATGCATTCACAGAGGTTGTTCCTCTATCGACCCTGTTCAAGTGTGCATTTTCTGCATACAGACCACTCGAAAACCCCCAAGAGGTGCATCTGAATCTTATAAACGATTCTTTGGTCATTCTGAACAAAGAAAAGTTTCTCACTGCCATTAATCATCCTTCAACCAAAGTTTTCTCTCCAAGCATGGCAGACATTCTTTCTGCCCTCTACCAAATGGGCTATCAAAAAAAGATCAAGGGAATTGGCGAATTCAAGAAGAATCAACTGCCTGCGGTGTGGCAATTTGTTTGCCACTTCGTCATCCGCAGTCTGTCAGGGCGCACCAGAGGCACTGACAATATGGGTCTTAAACTTTTGGAGTTAGTTTGGAGCATTTTCACTGGCCATGACGTGAACTACAGTCAGATATTGTGGGACGATTTTCTACAATACATTCCCAAGGAGAGCCCAAGGGAGAACCCTACCGAACTCACATTTGCAAGGTTCTGGTCCCTCTGCATCTCAGATCTTCATGCAGATGCAGGAATCAGCATGGGCAATGACACCAACCTCTTCATCACCAAAGATCTCAAAAGGTACAATCTAACTTCGGTCCTATCAGAAGACTACCTATTCACATTTTGACATCATTTGGACTTGAAACCCCTGATGTCACAGACCATATTGAGGCTACGGAAGGAATTAGCCCATACCTTTCTACCCCGCCTCTACACATCACATCCGCACTCACCATTCCTGGTAGTACCGCAGTCCCATCTTCCACCACTCTTTCATCTCAAAGACGTAAACAACTAGTCTCACCCCGTCAAGGCCCCCGCAACGTATCAAACAAACAAAGAACCCCCAAGAAAGATGCTCCCAAACCAACTGAACCCTCAAAGAAACGCAAAGTAACCCAAACAGCACCCTCAAATGACGAATCCCCTTCAACTGATTCTGATGAGGATACACTACCCATCTCCACCTTGAAGAAACGAAAAACCGATCCCACTGGCCATATGCGTTACCGGACAGATACCGAAGCCTCTCAAAAGGCTCCGGTAGTCCTTGGGGTGGCCGCAGACCCATTCAACACCACTATCATCTTCCAATCAAACACATAAAGTGTGTCTGATTCACCACATCGTGGAGACTCCCCCCCCCCCATTTCACTCCCCAGAGGATAACACTGGTTCACGCCCTAAGGTCTCCAGGGCTTCCCGACTCCATTTCTTTTCTCCTGAGGAGTTCAACTCCATCCTCTTGAATGTAACCCAAACACTTCAAACACCTTCCCAACCGCAGGGCAATTCTTCCTCCCTTGCTAAAACTGAGTCGAGGCCAGACTTGACTACGGGTCAAGGAGACCGAGGAAGCTCAGGAAATCCCACTTTGCTTACATCAGTAACTGGTGGTTTAGGCACGGTGAGCACCAATGTGCAAGGATCCGTGAACCCGAATGACACTTCGGTACGATACCAAGGATTTGACGGAGAAGAATCAAATGACTCATGGTTACACTACACTCTGGTGTCTGAGTCAGATATCAAGAAGTATGCCGCTTTTTGTACGACATTCCAAGCAAGAAAAGAACAACAAATCAAGCAACAGCAGCAAAAAGAACAGGAACTCCAATCTGTGGCTAAGTATTGGGCAGACGCAATTAATAATGCCAATACTGTAGCCACCATCCTGAAAGTCCAAGATTGGATGTCTGAGATGGCAATAACGATCCGCAAAGCTCAGTCCACTCATGAAGGTGCAGGTCCCTCCAAAGTCCCTCCAACTCCAACTGTTCAAGAATCACAAGAAGAAGGTATCACAATCGAAGTCAGCTCAGCTCCCACATTCGGCTTTGATGACTTCGACATGAATGAGGTAAATCAACCCCCTCCCTCTGATGATGATTTAATGATTTTCGATGAAGATGAAGAATCGAGTGGTTCTCAACACTCAACTTCCAAGCCGAAAGCAAAAAAGAAGAAGAAGAAAAATGCGGTCACCAGAAATGAATTCCTAAGCCTGCAAGCAAAGGTTGATCAAATTCTCGATGCGGTCAAGCCAACACAACCGCAACCAGAAGATATTCTTGGACCGCAGTCCCCGATCGAAAGGATAGAAAGATTGGAAACCCGTGAGAGATTGTCTGCTGAGCGCATCTCCCTCAAATTTGAAATGGGAATCCAGTCCCTAGACATCAGTCGCCAAGCCGATCACAAGCAATTCCTAGTTGCAGCGGAACGCCTCATCTCTAAGGTGTCTGCAATCAAGAAAGACTTACAAGCAGCCATTGCGGACCAATCCACCCAATCTCAAAAGCTGATAGCCGAGACTCACACTGCATACGAGTCCACTATCTCAGTTCTTCAAGCTACAATCAACCGCCTGCAACGATCCTTATCCTCTAATTTCCATGGTCCCGAAATTTTTCAACTCACTAAGGAAATTCACAGGCTGTTCTTCAACACCACCATCCCTAACAATCAACAACTGGCGGATGCTCTTAAAGCCCAGTTCCAGGAAGTCTATGCCAAGGTTGATGGTCTCAGACAATGGCTTGAGGATGCTCCTGTGTTGTATTCCTCAAGAGGGGGACGTGAAGAAGAATACCATCACTCCAATCATTCCAACAGCATCTCACACCATCAAAGTCCCCCCATCATTACTGAAAGAGTTCCTTCACCACAACCTTCACCGCAGCAGACGCCACCACCGCATCAGACTCCAACGCAAAAGGAGATCTCTCCTGAGCGACCAGAGACCCCTCCCCACTTCAAAAATCTTGCATCAAACATGTCATCCGAACACTCTGATGACTCCCCCGCAACCGAACAAAGAAAGAAAGACTGGAAAGCAGCAAAAGTTCGCGGAGCTCATCTGGAGAGAGAACGGATTCGACATCACTATGGACGAATCCTTGGTGAATTCTTGGATCAATCCCCACCGCAGACTACTTGATGATGACTACAAAGCCTACCTTACCTATGCCGAACCTCCTTCTGATGGCTATTGGGATGTTCCAATCTCTCCCAATGCTAAATACTTTACTGTATTTGAGCCATTTGACCGCAACTTGCCCGACCACAAGAGACTGCCTATGGAATTCGAAAGACGGTTCTATGCCAAACATGCGTCTTCCATAGAGAAAATCTGGTCTAACGATAGACTATCCGTAGTGAAAACCTACAAACCCCAGAAGTTCATGAAGGATGACTTCATTCTATACACTCTCACAAGAAGGGAAAACGACTACGTCAGCACCCAAGCAGGCTTCCCTTGCATGAACCCTGAAGAAGTCTTCCTCATAGCTAAGACTTCCGAATATGAAGATAGCGCTTGAGAAGGCAAGTACGTTCTTAAAGGAAACTGTCTACGACTTTGCCAAAATTGATGCAGACATTCATCCTATCCTGGCCACAAAATTTGATCTTCCACCACTTGACCCTGCACCCATGATCACTGAAGGATTCCAAGAAAGATCCTTAGGTGCTACAAACTTCCCAGACCTCGGAGTCATCTTCAAATGGAAACTCAACGATACAAAATACTTCATTCCGTTGACTGCCATGAACCGCCTTACAAGGAAGCAGATCGAAGTTTGTAGAATTGCAGTTGAAAAATCAAAACATACAACTGCCGAAGTCAAGTTTGAGATTTTGAGAAGGATCACCTGGTTAGAAAACATCAGGATGTTTTGGTGGATACTGATCAAGTTTTTGAAACTTGACAACTGAAGAGAAGTTAAAGAGGTCACTTAGGGGGAAATTGTTGAATCATGAAAAGTGACCCTCTTGAACTTCAGCTACCGCAGTCCACAAGGATCCGCAGTCAAGGCCTCATCAGCAACCTCACCCGAAGTCGTCATCAACCACAGTCACTCTTAGTTACTAGATTAATTTACTTTGTCTACTTTTTGTAATACTCTCTATTGTCCAGTATGCCTTGCATGGCTACTCTTAGAGACGTAATCTAGTGTATTTCTTGAGACTCTATAAATAGAGCTTATTCGTTCTTACTAAATACAACTCTGAAGCTATCTTTTCTATCTCTCTATCTGATTACGCATCTCTTCTTACTCTCAAACTTTACTAGAATATAACTGATTACAATCTCTCTTTGGAGCAAGTCTCTTGTGACTTAATCACTGACTTTGATCTCACTTATTAACTTGGTTTGAATGCATTCCTCGTTATGAATCAACTTATGTGTATACTTGATATAACAATTGTTGTCATTTCCATTTCTTTACTTTTCTGCAACTAACTCTCTAACTATTTAACTCTAACTTATTAATATTATTGTTGAGCTTTTAGATCCTTCGAGATAAACTATTCCACAACTATACTTGTTCTAACGTTTGTTCAAGTGTGTCTCAAAGTTTTTCTCTGAACAACGCTAACATTGAGTTTCATTATTTAAAGTTATAAATAATGTTACTAAGGTATATTTTGACTACAAACCAATGGTTATAAAAATATAATCATTTTACCGAAAGTGTCCAAATATTACATTGTTACAATTGTTGTCACAATAATGTTACTAAGGTATATTTTGACTACAAACCGATGGTTATAAAAATATAATCATTTTACCGAAAGTGTCCAAATATTACATTGTTACAATTGTTGTCACTAAATGCCCAATAAAATGGGATTATCACATAAGGCCCAATTTAAAATAAGAGGCCCATTTTTATTTAAAATGTTCACAAATGGCCCAATATTATCCAAATGGTTAATAATGGCCCATTATTATCAAGAATGTTGAAAATGACCCATTTTTACTAGAGTTGACGAAAATAGTCCATATTTACAAAAGTATTCAAAAATGGCCAAAATTTATTGAAAAGTCCATTCTCGGCCCTTTTACACTAAAATATACAATAAAGGCCCAAGTTTATCAAAATGTTCAAAAATGGTCATTATTTACTAAAAAGGCCCATTTTAGCATAATATCACAACATTTTAACACACATAACTTGCAAAACATACACATGCAAGCAAATATACAAAGATTACACAAGACTTTGACTTGTATCCTCACCCAAAACAAGGAAAAACTCAAAAACAAGGGGGTATGAAGCTCACCTTGGGGCTTTTTCGGTTTGAGGAGGAAAGTGAAGGTGGTTTTCAGCCTAGAGTGCTCATCTTGAAGAGATTTTCGAAGTTGAGGTAGTTCTAGGAGCATAAACACAAAAATAAATTGGTTTTGAGGAATGCTCTTAGCATAAGATGGATTAAAACAACTTGAGTGTGGAGTAAACTTACCGAGTGAGGGTCTTTGATGATGAACTCTTGAACATACACACACACACACACTCTCATGATTTTTTTAGAGGAAGAGGGAAGGAAATTTCTTTGAGTTTTTAGAGAGAGAGAGAGAGAGAGAGAGAGAGAGAGAGATAAGAGGATTATGAGAGTGTGTTTGAAAAGAGAAGTGACGAGGGGATTATGGGGAAGGGTCGGCCGATGGGGAAAGAAGAGAGGAGAGAGAGGGACTTGGTTACATGAGGGGTAATTACATCTTGCATGTATGTATGCAAAGTATTGCATAAATACATGGGGAACAATATGGAGGTGATACTCCAAAGTCAACTCTCCTTTTCATTTTTTCTATTTGCTTAATGGGCGGATCGGATTTGGAGAGGGAAAAAAGAAAGAGAATTTGGGCTTGGATTTGAAGTGCAACCGAGAACACATTGGCCCTATTGGGATTTTCGGGCCATGAAGGCCCATATACGGGTTTGCAGCCCAATGAGGCTAAATGGAAAGGGTTCTCGGCCCAAGAAGTTTGAAATAATTCTTCATGGCCCAATTAGGCCCAATAAGGGTCTTATGGCCTAATACGGTACTTAATAAAGATTTTTGGCCCAATTATGGCCCAAAAGCTGGTTTTCAGTCCATATAGAGGTCAACCATGGCTTTTTGGCGCAAGAAAGGGCCCAATAAGAAAGTCTTGGTCTATTAAGAGGTTTGGATCGAGAAGACTTGGGTTAAGGCCCAAAGTTGGATGAAATTAGCTTATTAGGTTAGGTTTTTAGGCTTACACGAGGAGGTTTCGACTTGAATCACGACTTTTGGATGAATCAACTTAGCTAACATTGAAATTTATTTATACTACATGTAGTGTCACTTAGTTACACAAAGGAACTATTTACACGGATAGAAATTTCTAGCCCTAAAATGCTAGTTGTGACAGTATACAGGACCAACACACTCATAAGGTGACTGGGATCGGTCGTAGGGTGGGAGAACTTTATGACTTGGAGCTTCTCAAAGTGTTTGTTGTTGCTGCCTCCAATATTGATTTGTCTTCTTTTCATTTGAGTCCTTTGTCGTCTCAGTTTTATCTTTGGCATTCTCGTTTGGAACATGTATTTGTATCACATTTGAGTTTTCTAGCTTCTAGTGGTTTTTTGGGTGATTTGAACACTTGTGATATTTCTGATTGTAGTGGTTGTAAACTGGCAAAATTCTTTGCTTTACCTTTCACTAAGAGTATGTCTTGTTCTATTGCTTCTTTTGATATTATTCATTCTGATGTTTAGGGTCCTGCACCAGTATCCACAAAGGGTGGGTTGACCTATTATGTATCTTTTATAGATGATAATACTCGCTATACATGGGTTTATCTTATGAAACATGTATACGATTTTCGTGGCGTTTACATAAATTTTAGAGATCTTGTTAAAAATCAAAATTCAATTATGATAAAGTGATTTGGGTATGAATTAGGGGTGACTATACCTCTAATGAATTTACTCAGTTACTAGCTTCTGATGGTACCATACACCAGTCATCGTGTATTGATACTCCTCAACAAAACTGTGTGGCAGAACAGAAACACCGTCATATTGTTGAGACAAATCGATTATTCCTCTTGTATGCTCAAGTTCCTAGTTCCTTTTAGGGAGAAGCAGTCTTAACTGTCGTTTATGTGATTAATTGTATCCCTACTGCATTGAATTCAAGAATGCCTCCTTTTGAGAAGCTATGTGGTCACTTACCAGACTACTCTCCTCTACGAGTCTTTCGATGTACTTGTTTTGTTCTTCGTCCTCATGTTGAGAGGAAAAAGTTAGGACCGAAATATGCTATTTGTGTATTCTTGGGGTATGGTGTTAGACAGAAAGGATATCATTGCTATAATCCTGTGATTCGGAAGTTATATGTTTCCCGCAATGTCACCTTTTTGGAACATATTCCTTTTTACTCGATTCCTGCTACAACCCACGATGTAACGAAGTCATATCTTCTACATATTGATCCTTTTGTTAAGGAAATAGAGGCTCGAGATTCATCTATGCCGCCTGATCCTCCAGTTCAGTACTTACCTCCTTCATCAGAGAGTTCCACGATTTCTTCTATTGCTAAGTCTGCGCCTTCGACTATTGAGATTGAAGATCCACCTCCACCACCCCTCAAGAGGTCTACTCGTACTATCGAGTCCAACAAGCTTCTAGATTACACACACTATACATACTCAAGACCATTTGCTTCATTTATAGCAAGCATCCACAATCTGTCTGAACCTGAATCATTTAGAGAAGTCGTATTAGATCCTTATTGGGAGTATGCTATGGCTGAAGAACTCACTGCTCTTCATCAGACTCATACATGGGATTTAGTTTCTCTTCTTCTTGGGAACCATACGATTGGTTGTCGTTGGATGTACAAGATAAAAACAAAGTTTGATGGGTCTGTTGAGCGGTACAATGCCATACTTGTAGCAAAATGGTATTCTCAGCAGTACGGTTTTGACTATGAGGAGATCTTTCAACATCTGTTCGATAGTGTAAGATCTTTCAAATGGATGGCAAGAATAATTTCTTGAATGGTGGCCTTCATGAAGAGGTTTATATGTCTTCTCCCCAGGAATTCAGCACCAGTCGTATGAGGTTTGTCGGGTTCGCAAAGCTTTGTATGGTATCAAGCAAGCTCCTCGTGCTTGGTTTGATAAAACTTCCTCAGTGATTACCTCTCTTGGATTAGAGTAATAGTGATTTGGATTTGTTTGTTACATGCTCGATTCTAGGATGGATGCTTTTGTCCTTATATGTGGATGACAAAATTATTATTGGTGATGACCATGGTGGTATTAAGTCTTTGAAGCAAGATATAGCTCACAGTTTTGCTATGAAGGATTTGGGCTTGTTGCACTATTTCTTGGGTATTGAGGTAGCTCAGTCTAAGAAAGGGTATATTGTTTCTCAGACTAAATATATATCTGACTTATTTACATGGGCGGGCCTCTCTGACAATCAGACCGTAGATACTCCTCTTAAAACTAATGCACGATACTCTTCTATTGATGGTGTTCCTTTGTACGACCCAAATCTTTACCGAACTGTTGTTCGAAGTTTGGTTTATCTCACAGTTACCCGTCCGGATATTGCTCATGTTTTTGATGTTGTCAATCAGTTTTTTACTGCTCCTACCTCTGTTCATTGGGGATCTATTCTTCGTATTCTAAGATATCTTCGTGGTACTCAGTTTCAGACGCTCTTGTTTCCCTCAACGTCTTCTCTTGAGTTACGTGCCTGTAGTGATGTGTCACACCCCAAAACCGGAACGGCGGAAACATTCAGGGGTGGAGGACGTCATGTCAAGTATCACAACACATGTAGTATAGTAATCAAAGTACAACAACCATTGCATTAATAGAATAAGTTTTACAAAGGTTACAATTAGCAACAACATAAAAAGTAGATATAGAAAATAACATAAGGTGCAGCTCGGTACAAGGCTGACTTCTCAAAAGCTCCCGGAGTGTACCTGTCTACTGACGACCCGAGAATACAAGTTATATTGAAAGAGAGTATCAACATTTTAATGCTGGTGAATTCATAAGTATTTTAATGACATTGATATAAATATATGTTTTTCCTCAAAATAATCTCATTAGATAATGGTAATAAAAGTTTACAGAGTATTTGAATTCCTTCCAGAAAATCCTATATTTTCTATTAAAAGTAGTCTTGTACCAAGACTCAACTGTTTTATGTTTAAAGAGAATGAGTTTCTTTACTAAAAGCAGTCTTCTACCAAGACCCGACTGTTTTATGTTTAAAGAGAATGAGTTTCTTTACTAAAAGCAGTCTTCTACTAAGACTCGACTGTTTTGAGTTAAAAGAGCATTTTTCCCAAATGTTACTATCATTATCATAATATAGTTTTACATTATCGTTTTATATCAAAACGTCCAAAGTTAATGTATTAGGGAAAATATTATAGTACCGTAGTTTTATATGTAGAAAATACCATGGTACTACTTACCTTAAAACCATGAATTATAAGGTAAATGTGAAGATACTCGTAACCATACTGATTGACGAATGTAAACACGTCGACCTGTTGCCGTCGAAATAAATGTGACATTTGTCACCCCTTGGCTTGGTCGGCCGGGACTGTAGCTAGCAGTCAGGATGTGGGATGGTCTGTCCCGTATAGATCTATACACACAATGCCCGCTCTCCCTCCAGGAGACTCTGGTTACTAACTCGACAACGGTGAATCCGCGCCATGAGGATATATCTCGTGTTTTGATTTCTAATATACGTTTCTTTTTACTAAAAGTATATGTTTTAGAATATTGATATAGCCAGTTTCTCTTCATAAAAGTTATTGTTGATTTCTAAACTGTACCTATTATAGTTTACTTGAGAGGTTATCTAGGTACCTTTGCTACCCAAAGGCGCTGAACTGGAGTAAGAGTCTTAATATCTAAACAGATTTACATAATATATAATTAGGACTTCAACGACACTCGGACTATTAATCGGATATTCTAAGTCCACAACCAGACAAGAAACAGGAATTAAAGGGAGCAATCACTCCTAAGTCCTTCAAACCCTGCTTATATAGTTATATCTATATAGACATGAACCTAACAAGAATATAGGTTTAAATGACTTTGATAAAAGTTTAGTAATTTAAAAAGAGATTATAGTACTTTAAAAGAGATTTGAAAATAATATATGAAAACCTTTAGCTGGATAAAACAGTAAATCATGCAAAAATCTATTTGCTTGACAGTTATTAATCACATGTAATTGATATAATAACTTAATAGTTAAACTTGTATTCCCCCCCCCCCCAACCCCCCCATAAAAGCATTTAAAATCATTTCAAAGGTTGATTAAGGGGTATGAACTCACCTGAAATGAGTGATGTAAATGTAAGATCGGAGAAAGGATGCTAAGTGTCAAGTGAAGACTTGAGCACACACGGATCCTTTTTAGCATATAAAGACACATATATGCATACAATTAGTGTTTATACATCTAATTAAGAAGGATAACACTTTATAGTCTAGGAAACACTTATATGGAAGTGTTACAATCACAAATGATTGCAATAAAAGGAGTGTATGGTCACCAAAGGGAGCTTTCGGTCCAAGTAGTCTGTTCCTAGAAGCTTTCGGTCCTAATTGTATTCTCATTCCGAAGGGTTCTCGGTCCATGAAGGGTTTTCGGTCCATGAAGGTTTTCGGTCCATGAAGGTGACCGAACACTCAATATACTTGGTGCATGTGGTGATTTTCAAGGGCTCTCGAACATGCATAGGGGTTCTAAGTTTCATTCAAGGTCTTAAGTGAGTTTTAAGGTCTTCAAGGCACCTTTCTTTAGGGTTTTCGGTTTAAGGAGACGCACTAAACCGAAAACTCCTTTTGTTTTTGGAAAATGACGATTTCAAGGCCCTAAATCAAGTATCCTTACTAGATAACAAGTATAGGAGATAGATACTTACAATATGGTAGCAAAAAAGGGTGATTTCGGCCCAAAACACTAGTGTGTGTTCTTGGTGTTCTTGGTGTTCTTGAAGAACACTAGAAGATGTAAGAAAAGGAGAAGATTTCATGGATGAAATCATGTATAACTACTAGATGAAGTGTTGTATCAACAAATCAAGAGAAGAAACACTTACATTTTTGGAAGATTTGGAAGAAGCTCTTATGATACTTGAGAGAGAATATGGGTGTTCTTGAGTTTGGAAGTAAGAAGTGAGGAAGGAAGGAGTAAACTCATGCCTTAAGCATGAGCTCTCGGTTAAAAGTGGTTTTCGGCCGTACCCCTCATGTTTGGCCGTAACACCTTATTAAGGTGTTATTTGATTTATTTGTTCCCAATAATCCTAAAAAAAATACTTCCTTTCGTTTGTTCTCTCGACGAGTAAATATTAAAAATACCCAAACGGACTTTAAACCGAGCTAAAAATTAGCAGAAATGAATTTGACTTTTTAATTGAAGTTCTTGACTGTAGAGTTCATAAAAATGAAAATTTCGGGTTGTCACATCATCCCCCCGTTAGAGGGAATTTCGTCCCGAAATTAGAGTTTCAAGCAACTAAGTTATTACAAATAACTAAGTAAAAAGATGAGGATATTTAAGTTTCATCTGATCCTCTCGTTCCCAAGTGAATTCAGGTCCCCGCTTGGCGTTCAAGCGAACCTTCACTATCGGGACATGGCTTCGCTTTGTTCGCTTGACCTCTCGGTCCATGTTCTCTACAGGTTCTTCCACAAAGTTGAGGCTCTCATTGATTTCGATCTCGTCGAGTGGGATTACAAGAGCCTCGTCGGACAAGCACCTTTTTCAAGTTTGAGATATGGATAGATTAGGGTAGAATTTATGGAGTCCCTAAAGTAGTTGAGATCTGATGGATGCTGGACCAATTCTTATCAAGAATCTCTGATGGTCCTAAGTTCTTGGGAAAATAGAACGTTTCAGTACCTAGAACTTAATGTACTTCCATGGTGAGATCATCACTTGGCGTGATCACCATTTGGAAGTTCCAAATTTTTTCTCTTACTGGGGGTGTAGTCCTTTTGATTGGTTCTTAGGAGGCTCAGGACATCTTCGGATTCGTATTTCCTACTGGTTGGCCTTCGGAGGTTTTCTGGATCATTGAAGGTGCCGACTATATGCTGACATCTATTGGTTGCGTGGCATCTACCTTAGCCTAGTGCAGAAAGGACCTGCACTTTCGACTCATGAGGTGTTTCTAACTCAATATCTCAATGTCAGGATGATAGAGGTTTTACCGGATGATGCTTAGATAATTCCAATTTTCATCATCGTCTAATAGATGCTTTCACAGCGTGATCCCTAATCGGACGGAATCATTCTCTCACTCGGTTCGCTGTTTCACGGATAGCAGTCTCTGATCAGGGCTAGCTTCGCCCCTAGAGATTTTCTGCAGTGATTGACTTTTTCAGGAGGTGGTTCTACTATCTCTTTAGAGATGATATTCCTTGGAACACCTGGTAGTCTAGTAATCTCTATGACATGCTCCATTAGTTTTTCCATTGTGTCTGCTTCCTCAAGTTTGTAGGGAGTGCATGATCTTGTATAACCCGTCGACTAACACCTAGACTGGTGTCTAGTACACAATCTCTTTATGACCTGGGTTATAAAGTTTAACGCAACTTACTGCCTACTTTACTCAAGTATTCCTGGTCGCGAAGGAAATCATGCGGTTATTTGCATCCTAGTATTAACTTTGGTGAATGTAGACTATCGTCTATAGGGCGATGGTAACTTTCTCACACGGTGAGGGACTATCACAACTCTTTCCGACCTAGGCGCTTCTCGTCTGTATTTGGATGAACGAAGTGTTTGAGTAGCGCGGGCATCCCCTGGCAGCTACTCTTCCGATGTTACTGAGTTTCTCTATCCAGATTAAAGCTAGAGGGCATAAGAATCTGCCAGTCAGAACCTCTGATTTCCCCATCCATTCTTCTCAGAGTTTAACCTCTCCAGCTTTCCAGGTTTCTTGGCCCACTACTGAGATGCTTAATTTGTGGGATAAGGCGTGAATGGATGGTTGTAGTCAATGTTTTTGACTCTTACGACTTGAGTTACTTTTCCTAAATGCGGGCGTCAGCTACCATGTTGGCCTGACCCGGGATGACAACAAATTTCGAATTTGTAGTCATTTTAGTAGCTCAACCCACAATTGTTCTCTTGACTTCAGCTCCTTTCCTATGGGTATATGATGAAGGGTTTTATTTTAAGTTTCGTGGTAGCCCTCATACTCGGCTCAAACACTATTACTCAGTGTATATGAGTCGTATAAAATTGAGACTGGCAGGATGTTCAGATGTGCGGCCCCACCCCAAACCCACAACCAAACAAGGAACAGGGAGTAGGGAGGAAGCACACATCTTAAATATTATTGACCTAAATTATATATCACTCTAATGAATATACTTAGTAGTAGTAAGTTAATCCCATGAGTTCTTTCTCTTGATTCACGAACTTGATCGTGCGGTGCAAGTGGCCTTTCTGGAGGATCTATGGAGTAGGCCTCGGGCGGTTATTGTCTTCTAAAATATCTGCAGTGCCTTTCGCTTTTTAATGTCTAATGGGGTTGGTCAACAACGCGTGGTACCCATCTCCTGGGTACTTCTGAAGGTTGGATGAGAGAGACGACCGATGGTTCCCATTAGGTTTCCTATTAGGTTCGAAATGATTTTTTTTATGCTTAGGATAAGGTGAAAGTTTTTTTTACTCAGCACTAGGAATTCTCGCATGGTCAAACCAAGTCGAACCATGGCTGACGGTGGTGTCGAAATTAACGAACATCGACACGATATGGAATGGAGATTGATAGGACCATGTGCTGAAGAGAGCACACAAGTTCTTAGCGTTTCGGGTTCGTCCATGGTATTACTACTGCGACTACATGGACCGACATGACTGACTCTGAACGCTAGGGGTCCTGATACTTTGGATGAATAGATTTCTCACGAGGCCTCTCTATAATCGCCTAGTATACACTAGTGATGTATAATTAAGATTAAAAGGACTGTTGACTGAGCGACTTCGCAGTAATTCCACAACCAAACAAGGAACAAGAGATAAGGCCGCATCACTCATTCGATGTCTATCAATCCTAATTATAAATGGCCTTAACGTATATATTAAGCCATCATAGCTTTACCTGATGGGTTTTTAAGTTTTACAACAGTGCTGCGACTTTTGCCTTAACGAGGGAGTAATTTCAATTAGAATTGATTATTTAAAGTTTTCGATTAGCTACTTAAGGTTAAGAAGCGTACCAAAATTCTACCGGGTTCCTTGATGTTCCTTTAGGTATTAGGGTTAAACTCCTCCTGCGTCTTTGTCATTTCTTTCAGTTGGGCAATCCCTCTTGAAATGTCCAATTTCACCACATAGGTGGCATATTGGACTGGTCCCAACATTTGTGGTTGATGTAATGAACTCAACCGGAGTTCTGCAGTTACGAGCAGTATGCCCCTTCCTGTTGCACCTAACACAAATGGGTTCTCGATAGACTCCATAATGATGGTAGTTACACTTGCTGCAGCGGGGGAAGTTTCCTAGGTATGGTCTTCTTGGTGTCGAGATAGGTGGGTTCACAGGGGTATTGTCTACCTTAGCTTGGCTCCCCTTCGGAAGGTCCTTGAGCCGAGGTACTTCCTTTCTCGTTCTCAAACTTTCTTTTCAGGGGATTAGATTGAAGTTCTTGGGTGGCTTTACCCACCGTTGTTGGTTGCTGTTGTCCATTGCTATGATCGGGATTCCCGATAGTGCTCCTGCTAACATTGGCGTTGTTAGCATTCAGGTGAGCCATGATAACTGCTACGGCTGCTGAAACTACAGCTTGGAACGTAGCTTCATCGATTTGAAGAGTCGGTGTCTTGCTAGCAGGTTGGTTACGTTTCTTCGGAGGCATGGTTTTTCCTACACGGTGAGGAACACAAGTTGATGAGAAACGGTGGTTATCCCTAGACATATCTTTCTTTACTATAATAGGCATAAATTTTTCCCGCACTTTAAGCTATGGTTCCCTAAGGGTCGACCTACATCCCTATGATGAAGTCCTGGTAACAGGGTAGAAGTAAGTGTATCGGAAAGCCATAAATCGGGTGTCATTCCAACTAAGTTATCTTTATATTGGAGATATTCACTCTCCAGCTTTGAAAAGATTTGAAAGAAATTCGGAACGAAAATTACACAAGAAAAGACTCATGAAATTTTAGGGCTAAACACTCTTAATCGAGGTTTTGTGATCCGATCTATTAATCTTAGTCGCGACGGGAAAGACGATTTGTCTAACACATAGTGTGAGTAGTGTAACCACTAACTCACTAGGTTGTATTAATGTAGCGGTTATTAGTGTGACTTTATAGAGGTAGAACACTTCTCGGGTTTCATACATTGGCTCCTTCTGTTCTCCATTTACTCTTGACTGGAATAGACGTTGGTTTTCTTCGGGTACTTATATAAGGTTCTCTTCTCCTGTATACATATTGAATTTCTGCTCTGTCTCACTTCCGATTCTGACTCTGATCATCATCCCTTCATAATGGATGACTGGAATCTTTGAAATTTAGGCGAATTTAACACCGATGTCCCTAAAAGGAATAGGCACATGGTAATTTCAATGGTCTCATCACTGTTCATTTATTTCCTACATGGAAATCTTTCTCAATGAACCTCTTCTAGGTCTTTATCGACTCCTCTGCCGATTACCGAAGTAGAATAGGTTTTCTAAAGGGGTTTATGCGAGAATGGGAATGTCTAACGAATCTTAAGAGATTATTTAAAACATTTTAATGTGTGATCCATATCGAGTCCTTCTACAATTACATAGTGTACACAAATCATATATAACCTAGATCTAATAGGCCTTCGAATATGTGATACTACCCTATATCCACATCCAAACAAGGAAAAGGAAGTAGAGCGAAACCACACATTCTTAGCCTATGAGATCCTGACTATATATAACCTTGGGAGCATACACTCTATAATCATAGACCTGATCAATAAGGGTCCTTTTAGTTTTCACGCAGGGTTATTTATGGTTTCTCAAATGCTCCTATAGCATTTTAATTATAGGTTCGATTCTAGAATTTATGGACATGATTTCTGGTTTATTGTTAGTCTATAGTATCATAAAATACTCCTATAGTATTTTAAACTTTATGTTCGGCTCTAGCATTCCTATATGGTAAGTTTCAGATTCATTGCAACACCACCATCACTCCCAAACACACGTTAGTCGCATCTCGAATAAATATAGTTGATCAGGCTATATTTATTCCAACTACGATTACATAACTGCTTAGGTTTGACGGTAATGCTCAACATCCAAAGACTTTTATTCTTGTTCTTCTTGTGATACTTGTTCGGGCTTTTATATTCTGGATGTATTTATACTTATGAAAAATATGGTTATATTTTAAAATATAACTCTCGGTCAGAGTGTTTTTATCCCATTGTATTTATAGGTTGTATATCTTTTATGATTTGATATACTGAGTTCAGTATAAACAATGCTCTGATACCAATCTGTCACACCCCAAAACCGTAACGGCGGAAATGTTCTGGGGTGGAGGACGTCATGTCAAGTATCACAACACATGCAGTATAATAATCAAAATACAACAACCATTGCATTAATAGAATAAGTTTTACAAAGGTTACAATTAGCAACAACATCAAAAGTAGATATAGAAAATAACATAAGGTGCAGCTCGGTACAAGGCTGACTTCGCAAAAGCTCCCGGAGTGTACCTGTCTACTGACGACCTGAGAATACAAGTTATATTGAAAGAGAGTATCAACATTTTAATGCTGGTGAATTCATAAGTATTTTAATGACATTGATATAAATATATGTTTTTCCTCAAAATAATCTCATTAGATAATGGTAATAAAAGTTTACAGAGTATTTGAATTCCTTCCAGAAAATCCTATATTTTCTATTAAAAGTAGTCTTGTACCAAGACTCAACTGTTTTATGCTTAAAGAGAATGAGTTTCTTTACTAAAAGCAGTCTTCTACCAAGACCCGACTGTTTTATGTTTAAAGAGAATGAGTTTCTTTACTAAAAGCAGTCTTCTACTAAGACTCGACTGTTTTGAGTTAAAAGAGCATTTTTCCCAAATGTTACTATCATTATCATAATATAGTTTTACATTATCGTTTTATATCAAAACGTCCAAAGTTAATGTATTAGGGAAAATATTATAGTACCGTAGTTTTATATGTAGAAAATACCATGGTACTACTTACCTTAAAACCATGAATTATAAGGTAAATGTGAACATACTCGTAACCATACTGATTGACGAATGTAAACACATCGACCTGTTGCCGTCGAAATAAATGTGACATTTGTCACCCCTTGGCTTGGTCGGCCGGGACTGTAGCTAGCAGTCAGGATGTGGGATGGTCTGTCCCGTATAGATCTATACACACAATGCCCGCTCTCCCTCCAGGAGACTCTGGTTACCAACTCGACAACGGTGAAATCCGCGCCATGAGGATATATCTCATGTTTTGATTTCTAATATACGTTTCTTTTTACTAAAAGTATAGGTTTTAGAATATTGATATAGCTAGTTTCTCTTCATAAAAGTTATTGTTGATTTCTAAACTGTACCTATTATAGTTTACTTGAGAGGTTATCTAGGTACCTTTGCTACCCAAAGGCGCTGAACTGGAGTAAGAGTCTTAATATCTAAACAGATTTACATAATATATAATTAGGAATTCAACGACACTCGGACAGATAATCGGATACTCTAAGTCCACAACCAGACAAGGAATAGGAATTAAAGCGGGCAATCAGTCCTAAGTCCTTCAAACCCTGCTTATATAGTTATATCTATATAGACATGAACCTAACAAGAATATAGGTTTAAATGACTTTGATAAAAGTTTAGTAATTTAAAAAGAGATTATAGTACTTTAAAAGAGATTTGAAAATAATATATGAAAACCTTTAGCTGGATAAAACAGTAAATCATGCAAAAATCTATTTGCTTGACAGTTATTAATCACATGTAATTGATATAATAACTTAATAGTTAAACTTGTATTCCCCCCCCCCCCTAACCCCCCCATAAAAGCATTTAAAATCATTTCAAAGGTTGATTAAGGGGTATGAACTCACCTTAAATGAGTGATGTAAATGTAAGATCGGAGAAAGGATGCTAAGTGTCAAGTGAAGACTTGAGCACACACGGATCCTATTTAGCATATAAAGACACATATATGCATGCAATTAGTGTTTATACATCTAATTAAGAAGGATAACACTTTATAGTCTAGGAAACACTTATATGGAAGTGTTACAATCACAAATGATTGCAATAAAAGGAGTGTATGGTCACCAAAGGGAGCTTTCGGTCCAAGTGGTATGTTCCTAGAAGCTTTCGGTCCTAATTGTATTCTCATTCCGAAGGGTTCTCGGTCCATGAAGGGTTTTCGATCCATGAATGGTTTTCTCTCCATGAAGGGTTTTCGGTCCATGAAGGTGACCGAACACTCAAGATACTTGGTGCATGTGGTGATTTTCAAGGGCTCTCAAACATGCATAGGGGTTATAAGTTTCATTCAAGGTCTTAAGTGAGTTTTAAGGTCTTAAAGGCATCTTTCTTTAGGGTTTTCGGTTGAAGGAGATGCACTAAACCGAAAACTCCTTTTGTTCTTGGAAAATGACGATTTCAAGGCCCTAAATCAAGTATCCTTACTAGATAACAAGTATAGGAGATAGATACTTACAATATGGAAGCAAAGAAGGGTGATTTCGGCCCAAAACACTAGTGTGTGTTCTTGGTGTTCTTGAAGAACACTTGAAGATCTAAGAAAAAGAGAAGATTTCATGGATGAAATCATGTATAACTACTAGATGAAGTGTTGTATCAACAAATCAAGAGAAGAAACACTTACATTTTTGGAAGATTTGGAAGAAGCTCTTATGATACTTGAGAGAGAATGTGGGTGTTCTTGAGTTTGGAAGTAAGAAGTGAGGAAGGAAGGAGTAAGTAAACTCATGCCTTAAGCATGAGTTCTCGGTTAAAAGGGGTGTTCGGCCCTACCCCTCATGTTTGGCCGTAACACCTTATTAAGGTGTTATTTGATTTATTTGTTCCCCAATAATCCTAAAAAAAATACTTCGTTTCGTTTTTTCTCTCGACGAGTAAATATTAAAAATACCCAAACGGACTTTAAACCGAGCTAAAAATTAGCAGAAATGAATTTGACTTTTTAAGTGAAGTTCTTGACTTTAGAGTTCGTACAAATGAAAATTTCGGGTTGTCACATGATGTTGATTAGGATGTCGATCCTCATGATTGTAAATCCACCACAGGATTTTATGTGTTTCTCGGAGAGTCTCTCATTTCATGGAAGGGGAAGAAACATGATGTTGTCTCTATATCATGCACGGAGGTTGAGTATCATGCTATGGCTGTGACTACATGTGAGATTATCTGGTTACGGTGGCTTCTTGCGGATATGGGGGTTCGCATTTCTTCACCTACTCCCCTGCATTGTGACAACAAAATTGCAAAGAATACTATTTTCCATGAGCGGACGAAGCACATTAAGATTGATTGTCACTTCACACATCATCACTTATAGCTCGGAACCATATCCCTTATGTTTGTTTCATCAACCTTGCAGCTTGCATATATTTTTACGAAGGCTCTATTGGGATCTCGGTTTCGTTTTTTGTGTGACAAACTCTCAATGCTTATTGCTGTGGCATTGAGAGTTTGAGAGGGGATGTTAGCCTATATATAGTTAGCCCACTTGTTTATGGTCCCTTTAGCCTTCAGCCAATTATGGGTTGGTGTCTTAGCTAGTATTTATTCTCCTATTTCTTGTTCTTAGCTTTCATACTTTTCATCTAGAACACTTGTAACTTTTCTCTCTCAATAATCATATGGCTCAATTATCAGAATTTAGATTCATCCTAATTCATGATCTGATATCATGGGCATGACACATTGATACCTGCTATATTTAAATAAACAACATGTAAATGAAAAACTTACCCGTGAAAATTTCATTAAGAATACTAGCATTTTTGTTTAATGTCTCTGGATCCTTCTATTTTATGAGCTGAACTCCAGTGAATACCTTCCATAAAAGAATACAAAATTAGTGAGAATAGAAGAAAAAAAAGTTTACATTGATACCGAAGTAAGATCCTGATGTGTCTTGGATATTATACATTAAACAACACAGAATTGGATACTTACGAAAGACCGATATAAGTCCTTTAACTGCCATCCAATCAAGTTGCAAATGTAAAAAAAATCATACCCTTATACCTCCACAATATCGATTGGAAATGTATGAAACAATAAAAGCATTTAAAATGTATAATAAAGTATTGAAATAAACGACGACATACACTTCTTGAATTGATAGGATCCTGCTAATTCATTCAATAACATCACAAGCAGTAAACACCACAAGGGCACCTATAAGGTTGTAACTTTAAAATATGAGGCCAAAGGGTTCAGTGATAGATACAAAAGGCAAATTTAGCTCCTTCAAGTGTCATCCAATCAACCCATAAGTGAAAAACAAAAAATCATGCCCATATCAGTCCATAATATTGATTGATAAGCACTAAACAATATAGGGGTACCCAAGAGATTGTACCTTTAAAAGATTATGCAAATGGTCTTGTAGTAGATACAAAATATAGATTTACCTACATCAAGTGCCATCCAATTAACCTGAAAATGGGATTAAAAAATTGAACTTCATATCTCCAATATGCAGCATGTTGTATATAAGATAACATGAGAGGAGTAGAGCAAAAGATATAATCCTAGTGATGAACAAAACATGGTTCGTCTTCCTCTTCTTCTGTCACACCCCCGAACCAGACGGCGGAAACGTCCGGGGGCTTATGTGACTAACAATTGAATAATCATCAGAACGAATATACATGAAACATAACACAATCATCACCAACATTACATAATACAACCAGCATTGTTCACATCAAGTACATTGTTAAAATACATAAGTTCTAATTGTTCAAAGTAAGATAAGTGATATTACATATACAAAACCATACACAATTGCATATCTCCCAGCTTAACGATTACCTGAGAATACAAGTTATCTTGAAAACAGTCAACATATATAATGTTGGTGAGTTCATAAGTATATTTGAGTAAAAGTCTTTGTTTCTTTCATAAAACCCAGAAAATCCGATATCTTCTGAAAAATGTTTTGAAAATGACGTGAAAATCGAGTATAAATGCATGTGTGAATTTAATAGTTAAATTCTTGTATGAGTGTAGTTTAGGTTCATTGAATTTTGAATAAATGATAAATGTATATGAATAATCTCCCCAGAAAAACCGATATTTTCTGTTTTATAAGATCGTTTAGATTTTTGTATCGTTGGATAAGTCATTTTGTATTGACACAATTAAAGAATTTATCTTCAAAAGGTTATCTTTTGGTATTGAATCCCTATATGAGCCGTTATAACCATACATGGTAATGACTAGGTCGCCCGTCTTGGTATTTTTCCAAATGTCGGTCTTGACTGAGGAAGTTGTCGCCCTAGACTGGCCTAATCTAGGTGTAGCGAACAGCTAAAGCTTGGGGGGTAACCCCATATAGATCTATACACAAACTCCCACTTTCCTACCAGGAAACTCTGATTATAACTATAGGCTACGATTGTACACTCAGAGGTGCCAACCAACATGTCTCACTAGATTCTTAACCTCTTTTTGTTCTATGTTTAATGTCTGCGTATGTGTTGTATGTTTTTGTCTTTGAAAGGTACGTATAAAAGTATTCGACATTTAATGATTTCGCAAAGGTATAGTTACGGTCATATTAACATGTGAAATTTCCATTCCAAGCCCTATTAGCATGTAGTTGGACCACAAAGGCCCAATAACATGTAAAAGGGTAATTTAGGCCCCGTAGGCATGTAAATAGGCCACAAAAGCCCAATAACATGTAATCCAATACTTAGACCCAAATTAACATGTAAATGGGTCGCAAGACCCAATAAACACATCATGGAAAGCATTGGGCTCAATATACACTTAATTACGCCCTTTGAGTCCAATGACCAAGTACCGTGTATATTAGGCCCAATAAATAGTTATTGCTGTATTTCGTTCGTTTTGTTTTATTCCGTTTTCTGTTTTGACTCGAAGTTCAATAGATTGTTGATAAAAATCCTCTTTTTGTAAAAACGACGTTTTGGCCAAAAATTCTCAAATTATTAAATTAGGCCCAAAGTTTTGTAAAAATGACACTTTAGTCCATAATTTATAAAAGTTTGCAGTTTTGTCCCAAATGTCTATAAATTTATTGTTTTAACCCAGAATGTTATATTTTCACATTTAAAACCCTGTTTGGCAGAAAAATACATTTTCAGCCCCTCATTGGTAAAAATTTACACTTTCGGCCCAATTTTGGAAAACTTTACATTTTTGGTCCAATTTGAAAATAATTGATATTTTCACCTCTAAATTTGGTTTATTTACATTTAGGATTCAAACTTTGGCCAAATAACATTTTTAAACCTTATATCTCCATTTTTTTCGCAAATTGGACCCAAAGGCCGTGAGGCCCAATAGTTTGGCCAAATGAGCTTAAAGTTTCATTTTTTACCCTTTTAAAAGCATGTTTAGCATAAAAATACCTTTTATTACATGTAGGACCTGTTTGGCCGTTTTAAAAACAAAATTTTCACTTTTTACCTTTATCTTTTGTTTTCTTGACAATTTTGACCATTAACGAGGTTTTTGTTGAATTCTTTTGCATCATAAACATGTGTTCACTTATGTCTTGATAATATGATGTATATAGTGTTGTAGTTTTTAGATCTTTGCTACACCATACTTAAAATATCGAGATTCACTAAGATCTAACACATTTTTACCAAATAAACTAAGAATTCACACAAAACATGCATATAACACATAGATCTACACATTTTACTTGCATTCTCCCCCAAAAATCATATGAAAACTGAAAATAAATGGGGTATGAACTCACCTTTGCTTGACGTTTCGGTTTTTGGAAGAAGAAGTGGAAAGATGAAGTGATTTTCGGCCCTAGCAACTCCCTTGAGTAGATTTCGAACTTAAGAAGTTTCTAAGGTGATCATGGAGTAAAGCTTTGTAAGAAAGAGTTCTTGATGTTGAAATGAAAGAACATGTTTGTGTTTGATAACACTTACCAAAGATTGAAAACACTTGATGAAGATCCTTGAACCCAAGCAAAATTTTTGAGATTCTTTCAAGGCAAGGGTGATCTTTGAGAGTGTTTGGAAGAGTGTCTGTGTGTGTGTGTGTTGTGGCTATCGGCCGAGAATAGAAGAGGAGATGGGAGAGAAAGATGGTGAAGTGACTAGCATGGATGTATGGGAGATCTTAACATTGATACATGTTGGGCAAAATGGAGGTGGCACTCCAAAGTCAACCCCCCCATATCACTTTTTTTTTGATACGTGGGCCGAGATTTTCAGCCAAGACGAAAGGGTGGAGTGGCTTGGGGCCATTACTTTAGTTAGGACATTTAGATCCTAATCATCAAGTTTTTCGGCCCATTGGGCTCTTGGAAGCATTCACGGCCCAATTTGAATAAAAGAATGGGCTTATGGCTTACTAATGGTTAATTGGATTAGTTATGGCCCAATAAGGCCCATTAGGGTTAGAATTGATCATTCTAGACCCAAATGTTTTAGATTTATGAATTGGGCCTTATTGGCCCATTAGGGTTAGAATGGATCATTCTAGACCCAAATGGCCCATTAGGGTTACAATGGATCATTCTAGACCCAAATGGATCATTCTAGACCCAATTAGGGCTTCTACGTCCAATGAAGTTGAATTTAGGGACTTATTGGTCCATTAGGCCTAATAAGGAACTCCTAGTCCAATATGGACTTAAACCATGGATCTTAGGGTTTCAGACTCTTTGATGAACACGAATGGTGATTCCAAATGTGCATTGAGTGAGATTCACTTAGAATATAAGTTTTACAATAGTTGAATGGTTATACATGAATAGACTTTCCTAGCTAAAATGCCAGTTGTGACATCATCCCCCCGTTATAGGGAATTTTGTCGCGAAATTCGTTTTGAAAACTAGGATTGTGAAGGAATGAATAGGTGAGGGTACTTCTGCTTCATCTGATCTTCACGCTCCCACGTGAATTTCGGTATGCGTTTTGCACTCCATCGAACCTTCACGATCGGGATGCGACTTTGCTTTGTACGCTTCACCTCCCTATCCATAACCTCGACTGGTTCTTCGACGAATATGAGGTTCTCGTTTAAATCAATCTCTTCCAAAGGAATGACATGGTTTTCATCTGATAGACACTTTTCGAGATTTGAAATGTGGAACACTGGGTGCACGTTGCTGAGCTCGACGGGTAGCTGCAGCTTGTAAGCCACTGGACCAATCCGGGCAAGAATATTGAACGGTCCAATGTACCGCGGGCTCAGTTTTCCTCTTTTCCCAAGTCGAATCATCCCCTTCCATGGAGAGACCTTTAATAGCACACGATCACCAACATGAAATTCTAGTGGCTTTCGCCGCTTGTCAGCATAGCTCTTCTGTCAGTCTCGCGATGCGTGAAGTCGAGCTTTGATCTGGACTATCTTCTCGGTTGTCTCATGAATGATTTCGGGTCCTGTAAGAGCATTGGTTGGTGATTGCCCTTTTTCTAGTTGCGTGTCACCCACCTCGGCCCAACATATAGGTGATCTACATTTACGACCATAGAGAGCCTCGAAGGGAGCAACCTTGATGCTCGTATGGTAACTGTTGTTATAAGAGAATTCGATTAGTGGCAAGTGGGCATCCCATGATTTTCCAAAGTCAACCACACAAGCTCGGATCATATCCTCGAGTGTCTGAATTGTACGCTCACTCCGAACATCCGTCTGAGGGTGGTAGTCGGTGCTCATAGCTAGCTATGTTCCCATTGCCTTCTGAAGAGATTGCCAAAACCTTGAGGTAAACCTGCTATCTCGATCCGAGATAATAGATACTGGCACTCCATGAAGTCTTACAACCTCCTTGAGATAGACGCGTATCAGCTTTTCCATCTTGTAGGATTCTTTTATTGGCAGGAAATGAGCGAAATTTGTTAATCTATCGACGATTACCCAGATAGCATCCAATACGTCTGCTGTCTTTGGCAATTTGGTCACAAAGTCCATAGTAATCCTTTCCCATTTCCACTCGGGTTTCACTGGTTGTTGTAGTAGTCCCAAGGGCTTTTCATATTCTACTTTCACCTTGGCGCATGTAAGGCACTTGCCCACAAAAGTGGCTATCTCTGCCTTCATATTAGGCCACCAATATTGCTGCTTGATATCCAAATACATTTTATCTGAGCCCGGATGAATAGAATATCGCGTCTTCTGGGCTTCATGTATGACTTTATCTCTGAATCCCCTAATTTTGGGAACCCAGATTCTATTCATGAAGTAGCGGGTTCCGTTGTCTTTAACTTTGAGCTCCTTCTCCATTCCACGTAGCGATTCACTAGCGACATTTTCTGGCTTCAATGCGTCCAATTGAGCTCCCTTCATCTGTGAAGCTAGATGCGATTGGATGGTGAGTGACAGAGTCTTCACACGGCGATTTGAATACTCCTTTCTGGTCAGGGCATCGGCTGCCACGTTAGCCTTGTCGGGGTGATATTTGATTTCGCACTCGTAATCGTTTAACAGCTCAACCCATCTTCGATGCCTCATGTTTAGTTCCTTTTGATTTAGAATGTGTTGGAGGCTCTTGTGGTATGTAAAGATGGTGCACTTGGTACCATACAGGTAGTGCCTCCAAATTTTCAAGGCGAAGACCACCGCCCCCAATTCGAGATCGTGCGTGGTATAATTTACTTCATGAGTTTTCAGTTGTCTGGATGCATAATCAATTCCTTCTCTCATTGCATGAGGACACAACCTAAACCTTGATTCGAAGCATCACAGTAAACTATGAAGTCTCCGGTTCCCTCTGGTAAGGATAGCACTGGAGCACTAAAGAGGGCTTGCTTCAAGGTTTGGAAGGCAAACTCTTGCTTTTCGGTCCATTCGAAGGGTATGCCTTTTTGGGTTAACGTGGTGAGGGGTTTGGCTATCTTGGAAAAGTTCTGAATGAATCTTCGGTAGTAACCTGCGCGACCTAAGAATTGACGAATTTCCGTTGGCGTTGCCGGAGTTGCCGAACTTTTGATTGCTTTGATCTTGGAGGGGTCCACATCTATTCCATCCTGACTGACCACATGGCCTAGGAAGTTCACACTGCGGAGCCAGAACTCGCACATGGAGAGTTTCGCATACAACTTTTCAGCCCGTAGGGTTTCTAAAATCTGTCGAAGGTGTCGGCTATGATCTTCTTCACTTCGAGAGTACACGAGAATATCGTCGATGAAAACGATGATGAATTTATCAAGAAATGGGTGATAGATTCGATTCATGAGGTCCATAAATGCAGCGGGGGCATTTGTTAGACCGAAGGGCATTACGACGAATTCGTAATGACCGTATCGAGTTCGGAAAGTAGTTTTTGGAATGTCCTCATCTCGGACTTTGAGTTGATGATAACCGGATCTCAGATCTATTTTTGAAAAGTAATTAGCTCCTTGGAGCTGGTCAAATAGATCATCGATTCATGGAAGTGGATAACGGTTTTTGATTGTGAGTTTGTTTCATTCCCTATAGTCGATGTACATCCTGAAGGATCCGTCTTTCTTTTTAACGAAAAGAACCGGAGCTCCCCACGGCGAGAAACTAGATCTGATAAATCCTTTACACAGGAGTTCGCTCAGTTTGCTTGACAATTCTTGTATTTCTGCAGGAGCCAACCTATAGGGTGATTTGGCGATTGGAGTGGCTCCAGGCACTAGGTCGATTCGGAATTCGATTTGTCGTTCTGGTGGTATTCCTGGAAAATCTTCTGGAAAAACGTCCGGGAAGTCACACGCCACTAGGATGTTGCGAATGCTCACTTCCTCTTTGGTTTTATCCACCACGTGAGTAAGGAAGGCGTAGTTCTTCTTTTGTAGACAATTTTGCGCCTTGATACTCGAGATGAGACGAAGATTTGCGCCGGGTTTATCTCCGTAGATTATTAGGGTTTCTGTGACAACCCGAAATTTCTATTCTGTACAACCATTCACTTCAATGGAAGTCAAAACTGTTTCTGCTAACTGTTAAGCATTTTGGGAGTCAGTCTGAGTGTTTTAAAGTTAGTACTTCAAGAGATAATAGGAGAGAGGATACCCTAGGGTTTATTGTGCACCAATAAAGTCCCAAAACTCCAAGAGTCTGGAGTTTACGGCCTAAACAAGGTGTTTACGGCCGTAAACCTCATGGGGGTATAAATATGGCACTTAGCCATTTTATTCACTTTTTCACTTTTCAAGAACTAGAAACTCAAATCCTCTAAAGTAGCATCCGAATTTCCTTCTTGATCTTCAACTATGTAAGTGTGTCTCGCCCTAAAAAGTTGATATCTTACTTAATCTAGTGATCTTACATGATTCCATCCGTGAAATCATTTCGTTTGTGTAGATCTTCAAGTGTTCTTAGTTTCACCACGAACACACACTAGTGTTTTTGGACTTCTAACACCCTTTCAAGCTTCTACATAGTAAGTACTCTTACCCTAGTGTGCTATAAGACTTGTTACACTTCTTAATCATCTAGAAAACACAAGGAAACACAAGATCAAAGGTGTTTACGGTCCAAGATGTTCTTGGACCGTAAACCCTAATAAAGGGGTCAAAGTGTGCCCTAGTCCCTTACCAAGCCTTGGATACTAGTCTAGATACCATCCTTGATGTGCTTAGGACTTAAAACATCAAAAAGACCATAAACCATTTGGGTTTACGGCCGTAAACCCAAGGAGAATTGGTCCAAGGACCGTAAACTCCACAAAGGAGTGAAATGGTGCCCTAATCACTTCCTAAGGGTTAAACATGAAGTAGGAATGCTTCTTATGACTTTTAAGGTTTTAAAACACAAAATGGTAAAATTACCATGAGTTTACGGCCATAAAATCATGGGTTTACGACCGTAAAATCAATGAGAGTTGGTCCCAAAACCGTAAACACCAAAAGAGTTTACCCTTGGACCCCAAACTCAATAGCCAAGTCCTACAACCCTTATATGCAATCCTTAGCACTTATAGCACTTAAATCAAGTGTTTCACATGTCTTAGGATGTCTTAACTTGGTTAATTAGTTGTTTAATGACTAATTGGATACATATATGTTTTATTATATGTTAACTAGGATCCTTGTGTGTGTTCAAGTCTTCACTTGACACTTAGCATCCTATAACAATCCGTTCATCCACACCACTCACTACAGGTGAGTTCATACCCCTTAATTAACCTTTTAAATGTTTTTAAATGCTTTTATGGGGGGGGGGGGGAATACAAGTTGAACTATTATAGTTATTACATCAATCACATGTGATTAATAACTACCAAACAAGTGGATTTCTTACTTTTCAAACTGTGTTACCAAACTGTTTTACTTCAAAGTGTTTTACAAACTCTGTTACATATCAAATACTTTTATTAAACTCTTTTAACTTATATTCTGTGTATCTATATAGATATAGTTATATAAGTAGGATTGAAAGGACTTATGACTGATAGCTCACCTTACTTCCTGTTCCTAGTTTGATTGTGGACTTAGGGTATTCAGGTTATTTGTCCGAAGATCGTTTGAATCCTAGTTATATATTATGTATATGTATATAGATATAAAAGTTCCTTCTTTCATTCAGTTCAATACCTTTGGGTAGCAAAGGTATACACAAACATGTTCATACATTCAAACAACATTACTAGTAAACTATAATAGGTATAGTTTAGGGAGATACTAATACTATTACTAGAACAGTGAAACATACAATGAGTCAGTTCATACATGAGTCAATAACATACAGATAGAGAATACTATGATGAGAAACAAACAATAGAATACTATGATGAGAAACAAACAATAGAATACTATGATGAGAAACAAACAATACCATACAGAGAGAACATACATACATGCTAGACAGGGAGAGAACACACAATACAGCTAGCACATACATATACTAGAACATTACTACAGATATGTGACCCACGTAGCGGGGCATGGCACTACCTGTCATGACCGTTTTGTATCCAAAATCTCCTTAATTGGGGAGCGTATGAGTTTGTGTATAGATCTATACTGGATTGACTATCCTACACCTCGCTGCTCGCTACAGTGGGACTTGCAAGTCTATGGGTGCGAAACGTCATTTCTTCCGACGTCTTACATCGTCGAGCTCTATAGTCGGTAGCAGGATACATGCCGATCACATGGTACTTTAAATAACAATTGGTTTAAGGTAGTTAGTACAGCAGTAGTTACTTAATACAACACTACAATACTATTTCATTTTTCCATTACATTCACTTTGTGATCTTCACACAATAAACAATAATGTAAAAACTATATTTTTGGTTAATGATAGTCAGATTTGGGAAAATACACACTCTTACAAGAGACACACACAGATACTAGATGCCTTGGTAGAAGGATACTTTTAGTAGGAAACATAGGGTTTTCTAGGGGAGTTCAAACAATCACAAACTTTTACAAACTTATACAATTGCAGACTTACAAACATTTTCATACAAATACAGACACTAATATACTTATGATCTCACCAGCTTTAAAGCTGATAAACTCTTTCAAAATAAATTGTATTCTCAGGTCACCAGTAGACAGGTACCGGAGCCAGGTTTTGAGAAGATGGAGCTCGTTCAAGACTCATCTTTTATTTTGATTCATATTTTTGGTGTCTATATAACTTGACAGAACACACTTGTATGAAATTATATTATTAATATAATGGATGATGTTGTTGCTTGTTTACTACTTTGCATTATTGTGATACTGAACATGACGTCCTCCACCGCCGAACGTTTCCGTCGTTCCGATTTTTGGGGTGTGACAGTTTCGCCGTTAGGAAGATGAAGGCGAACGACCTTCTCGTGACACATAATATCGGCATGATGGGGGCTTAACCAATCCATGCCGATGATCACATCGAAACTCCTAATATTTACAAGCATTAAGTCTATTTGGAAGGTGTAATTGTTTAGAGTTAGTGTACACCCTACATAGATATCCTTAGTTGATTCAGTCTTCCCATTAGCCATTTCCACCGTTAAGGCTTCATTAAGCTTTTGGGGTTGTTGTTTTAGTAAGTTTTTTAACTTATTACTAACAAAACTTCGTTCCTCCCCACTATCGAATAGGATGCATGCATACGAGTTACTAAGTAGGAAGGTACCGGTGACAATGGCTGGGTCCTGTACTGCTTCACCCTGAACCATTGTCAGCACTCTCCCTGCTGCTCCTGCCCCTTGATTGTTCGCGTTGGGGCAGTTTCGCCAGAAATGCACAGTTTTTCCACTTCCGTAACAGGTATAGCTAGCTCCAACATTGGTGTTGTTGTTATTGTTGTTTTTGTTGTTGTTTGTCATCTGGTTCTGTGGGAGCTGAGTCCTACAATACTTTGTTGTTTGGCCCTTCCGGTTGCACCTTGTGCAACTCATCTCCCTGCATTCTCCATGATGGTGGAAGTTGCATTTGCCACACTTGGGAAGATTTCCCGAGTACTGCTTGGAAGCATTTGGCGTGGTTGAGGATGGAGCATGTGGTGTGGTGGTAGCTTGTGTTGCAGCATGGATAGACACTGTTTGTTGCTTTTTAGACAATTTCGAGTTTTGCTTCCCCTTCTCTTGTTGTTTCTCCCCTTCTTGTTATCTTCTTCCTTCTGAACCTCCGCGTCCACTGTCTTGGCACCCTTCCTATTTCCATGATCGTACAGTTTCTTGGCCAGCCTCTTGGCGCTATCAAACGTCTCAGGGTTTGCCGCAATAACGTTCACTTGGATAGGTGCAGTCAATCCCTAGATAAACCTCTCAATATTTTTCCCTTCCGAGGTGATCATCTCGGGACACAAAAGAGATAGCTCACTAAACCGGGATATGTATGCGTCAATGTTGGAGTTTTGAACCGTGAGGTTCCATAACTCTTGTTCCATCTTCTAAATATCACCTCTAGGACAGTATTCTGCTAACAACATCTCCTTCAGCTCTTCCCAGGGCATCACGTTTGCCACCGGGAGTGTCATGGCCTCTACGTGGCCATTCCACCAGGAAAGGACCTGGTCAATGAATGTGCAGGCCACGAACTTGACCTTACACTCATCCGGAGATCAACAGATTTCCAAGACAGACTCTACTTTCTCGATCCATCACTTCAGGGCTATTACGCCTCCTGTCCCATTAAAGGTCTGAGGTTTGGCGTTGGCGAAGTCTTTGTAGGTGATTGCTCGTGAGGTTTTGTGGTTTGTCCCTTGATTGGTGCTTCCGGCTCCCTGCATGTTGCCTTCTCCGTTGTTTCCATTGCGAATCTGTGCAAGTGTCGCAGTGACCGCATCAGACACTGCTGCCTGGAATGCAACTGAGTTTATCTCAGGTGGGGTCGGTGTTGCGTTGTTTCCACGGTTGGGTCTTTGAGGCATCTTTCTGTCATGGAATGGAAGGATGTTGAGTGCCTATTGTTTTTTGATTTTGTGATCCAATAGACTAGGGGCATAGTGTGTGTATTCGGGTAATTTCATGCATTAACATAAAACAAGAACGTAAAACACATAGGAGATAACAATGTCCTGATAAAACATAAAGCATTTTCATTAATACTAATAGATTTGATACATGAAAATTTTCCAGAAGGCATATAGTACATAGAACTATAAAATCCGGCAGCATAACGGCTCTATGAGTAGTGTAATCACTTAAACATAGAGTCGATAGTACATGGCATAGTACGCCTAAGAGAGACCTAATACTACTGAGGTATACCACCGATCCTGATCATACTAAGAAGTGTCTAAGGGTAATAGTGAAGTCATATCCCAAAATGTTGTGCCAACAACTGGGCCATCTCAGTTATTTCTCCGATGACCTCATCCCTCTCCTACTCAGCTTGCACGACTCACGCCTCTATAGCAAACAGCTGCTGCCGAAGAGTGGCGATCTCTACTTCCGGAGAACGATCGTCACCAACGGGGTCCGCAGGTGGAGTAGTGTGGTCCTGGTATGTCTGATCGATAGGTGGTTCGCCAAGGGCCTCATTCGTGTCCCTATCTTCCTCCATGTCCTCATCAGTCCCCTCGAACTCGTAGTCGGTATCGGTGTACTCGTCGAGCCCGATGTCATGGGCTCCTCCCTGTTCCTCTTCGGGATCCTCCTCAAGCATCCCTTTATCCACTAGTGCTTGTTAGAAATGTACTCCTTGCTGATCATCATCCATGATGACTGCACGGGGGCGCGGGAACAAGTCATGATTTGATTATTCCTATAGTATATTTTTAGTTATTTAAGTTTCGGTTTCCCTAGAGTTTTGGAGAGTAAGGAAGGCTTTTTGGATTCATTTCCCGCTATGATCACCCCCGAACACATGTTGGTCATATTCTGAATAAATATAGTTGATCAGACTATATTTATCCCTAATATTGTTGGGTTTTGAGCATTCTAACACTTCCTAAGTGTACATGCAACCCTAATAAACCTTGGATCTATGTTTGTCTAAGGTACATGCAAAATATTAATTTCCAAGGTTTATAACCTATCTAGCATGGCATGGGGTACTTTTAAACATAAAAGAACTACATGAATTACATACCTTTTGTTGATTGCTGATTCCTTGGAGTTTGAGAGCCAAGCACCAATAATGTGAATGCCTCAAATGGAAATCACAAATCACCACAAACTTGGAAAATGTATGAGAGAGTATACTCACACTTAGAAATCGGGCACCACTATTACACACACACTAGGGTATTTTTCATGCAACATAAGCTTGTTTATATAGTGTGCATGGTTAGGGTGAAACCCTAATAACCCATGTCTTTTCCTTTCCAAGGATCCATGGGTTAAAAGCTCCATGGATCATCCATGGACTTCCATATAAGCTTAGCCCATTAACAAATGAGTATTAGCCCACACCATATAAATATAATAGCCCATGATTTAATTAGTCTTCCTTTTAATCACTAAATTAATTCATAATTAATTCAAGATTAAAACTAATTAAATAACATGACTTTATATTAATATATTATAACTTATAATATATTAAGAAATCGTAAGTATACAATTCTCATAAAATTATCGATAAACAGTTTGGGTGAAGTGCAACCCAAATGGACCATGCCGGGTCGGGTCAAGTATATACCAAATAAGTTATGGACTTAGACACCTTATCCAACAGTCTCCCACTTGGATAAGTCTAATAACTGTATTTGCGTATGTTACTTCAGGAACCAACCAGCAATCGTAGCTCTCGAAAACTCTGTTGAACTATGAAGCGCCATTTTAGATAAGTGATCATATAATCCTCTGTTCTCATGATATCAGCCGGACAAATACATGGAACAACGTCCTACTTATTGTCTAGCAGTTTGTTTCCCGATTTCCGATTTGTTTGACAAAGAACTAAATTGAACACATCAATTAGGTTCTGACCGGGCCCGGTACACAGGTCAAAACAAAATCATCGAGGGGCCCAGATATCGCTTCTATTTCTAGAAGGAACAGATAAACTTCTACTCATATGCTTGTTCTACTACTTGTTGAATTGTACACAAAGGCACGTTTTATAACATCAAGTTACTGATGCGTTTACGTGCAATCAATGCACAACCAACTCATAGGTAACAACTCATATCTCTAGGTTTGAAGACTTATATGATATTACCGTCTCACGATCACTCGAGATAAATTCCATGAAGTGATACAAGTGAGCGTGGGTCAATTCCAATACTCATAACTTATGAGTACTCATGAATCTTGTAGCAACCATTGTTATGTCTAAACACGTTTAGCCATCTACAAACTTGATTCATCACAGTCTTAATTCATACCTACTTCCAACATATATACGACTGTGGAGTGTTTAAATAACTTAGTCATTCGGAAAGAATAACCTAGCTATTCTGGAAGTCAAAACATGCAAAGTGAAACACAATAATAATCGAATCCAATATGGTCTCAGAACCCTTTAGAATATAAATAAAACCACCTTTTATTTATCACCATATTGATTACACATTATTCATTGTATAATGTTTCAAATAATCAACTTAATACTTGAACAAAAAACAACAGTCGTCTCATGCTCCTAGCATGTACACTTTGTTTTTCTAAACAATAGTTATGCCATACTCCAAGTATGCACACTATGTTTGTCTATGATCTTTACTTTGTGAAATAGATCAATTGAACATGATTCCAATGATGCTCATTTCAAAATCCCAAATCCTTATTGTAAATGTAAGAATTCCTAATTCCTACCATTTACCAAAAAACTGTTAGATTTTAAACTTATATGCACTGATCCTCTCGTAATGATTATGCACAAGGTCACCAAAACCTTGTCATCAGTCATTACAGAGGATTCCAAAGGAGATCAACTCTGTGGAAACGAACTCTCATATTCAAAGTACATTGCTTTGAACATCCTTCTTGCATAAAAGTTACTAGCTTTCTCATAGATTCTTAATATCCAACTCCCAATATGGAAAATTTCCATATTCCCATTTTGATTATCATATCTGAACAAGAGCTACCACTTTTCAGAATATATCCATATGGTCCTTCCAAAATTTAACACTATACTTCCAACTGTCCCCGAGCAACCAATCTTTGGTGAACCTCCGACTGTCCTCGACAATTTCTTAATCATTTTAGTCTTATCCAATTCTAGACTTTTCCCTTCTTAATGCTCTGAGCATTTGGAAAATTTAGAAAGGATGAATATTATAGCACATGTGACCGATCCTATACCCGAAGCATATGGGACACGATTCACAATGTCTCACATAAAGACCTGATACTGGATCAGTCTTTTGCTACAATATTTTTTTTATTTTCCATGTTTTCAAAAATCGACTATGAAGAGGGATGTCGTGATCTTAATCGAATTTGAGAACGCAATATATATAGAATTTCCTTATGTTGAACCATTCCAACATAAAATTCATATATATATCCTTGACTAAAGATGATTAAAAACTCAATCTAAGCTTTTAGAATTGAAATGAAGTATAATTTCCTCTCCCTTAATTATAGGAAAACAACTTTTTCAACCCCTACAACTTTACGAATTGAAACTTTTGTTTTTCTATAATTAACATTGCTAACTTGCAACACTAAACATAATAATCATGCCCCCACTAACATGATGATTATCAGCATAACACTTATGCTCCCACTAGCTCTGATATATTTCTAGAAATCAGCTGGACTTCTGAAATTTAGATTCGTACACCCTTTCTTAGATAGCTCACATGTGTGTCTAAACAATTTCCAAAACTATGAAAAGGGATGCCGTAATCATAGTCTTAATTGTTTAGACCTTTGCCATTTCTCACAAGTCCATGTTAGTGTGCCGGTTAACCACACACGCTCCACTAACGACTTTGAGAATGCAAACATCACAATTGCTATCTACTTAAAATCTTCTTAGTGAAAGCATTTCCTCACCATCATTTTCATGAATCGGAGAGAAACCTTATGACACTTAGATTTTATAGTGTATGAGTTTCTATCCATGTGAATTTGTCAAAACCATAATCACAAGACAAGATTAGTGACAAATTCAGCCTTACATGGATTGAACTTGTTCAATCTTAATTTCTTGTCATCTGGTAGCACAAGGCCCACCAATGCTTCCAAGCTGTTATGCACACAGTTTAGAACTAACAGAACTCATATGCATAGTCAACTTAATAGGAACAGACACAGAAAAAAGAATTATGTCAACTTAATAGGTTGCAAACCTTAAGTCGTGTGCTAGTGATAAAACTCAGGTTTTACTCTTGATTAAATCTTGAAATCCTTTCAGGATCTTTAAGACTCCCACTGTCCTCTTGACATATAAGTTTCCCTAGTCAAGAACCATTCCTTGACAAAACAAATATTCAAGGGATAGTGCGGATTCTTATCAAGACTAACACTTCACACAATTGGTCTTAATTGGTCTTTGTCTCAATCAAGACATCACAACTTACCAATTTCAAATGTACAAGAGTAGAAAACATTTTACACTACATTTGATAAGTGTTTTAAACCTTACTTTATGTCACTCAATGTTAAAATCTTGGATTATGACTCTAAGAGTTGTTGTGGAACGAAGTATGATCCATCTTCTTGTTTTAACCATTCCAACAATTCATGACCCCTCATCTTAGTCATAACAATGCACTAAGATGTCCTTAGAGTATGAATTTGTGAGATGGTTTCATAATCATTGATCATAAAACATGTATGATCCATCTTCTTGATTTTAAGCATTCCAACAATTCATGACCCCTCATCTTAGTCATAACAATGCACTAAGATGTCCTTAGAGTATGAATTTGTGATATGGTTTCATAATCATTGATCATAAAACATGTATGATCCATCTTCTTGATTTTAACCATTCCAACAATTCATGACTCCTCATCTTAGTCATAACAATGCACTAAGATGTCCTTAGAGTATGAATTTGTGATATGGTTTCATAATCATTAAGATGATCATAAAAACATGATACTAAAGTACTCTCCCATCTTTTCAGATTTGAGAAACTTTTATCTCTCTGCCAAATTTGATTCTTCTCATCCGTTCTGCCACGTTGAAACTTTTCCAATGTTACAGAATTATACTTAACCTTATAAGTATTACCATATTTACTAATCTTTACTAAATCATGACGAATTGATCTTTGTGGTGGACCTTGACCAGCACACACCCAGTGTACCTAATTCCTTAGTCCTTCAATTGACTCACATATGCATGTGATCAATGAATTAGTCTCAATTTTACAAAGATGAAAATTCTCATTCATCATACAATACAACTTGTATGATTCCAAATTTCTGTCTAACTGAAGCTTGGGTGATGAGAACCTTTCCTCATTTGGTAAATTCAGACACTACCACATATGAGAGAATCAAACTCATATTTCCAATATTGCTAGAAACATACAAACATCAATTTCCATAAATGCCATTGTAAGGGGATATAATATAAAATAAACTAAAACAAAACTTTTATTTCTTTATTAAAATGCGGAAAGATATTCCTTACAATGCAACTTTAAATGAAAACTATGCTATTACATATTTCTTAGCAATCTATCATAACTTTTAAGTAGTGGCTCAAAAATCCGATCCTCGAACCATGCGATAGAAATCCATCTTCGTGATCAGATTCAGCACACTCTTATTTTAACCTTCCTTTTTCACGATCCTTCTAAACGTCAAGATGCAACCTAGTCACATCATGTAATAAGAATCAACAATTAGTAACTTTAACAAAGTTAGATAGTGGACTTACCTGAAGCCGAGTCAAACATTTTGTCTCTAATTGCTTTCAAATATTTCAGGTATTCAGGGCAGCTTCGCTTCCAATGTCCCTTCTCATGACAATAAAAACATATAGACTCTTTGGGAATGGTACACGAGACAATCATAGACTTAGCCTTTCCCTTTACCTTTTGTTCAACCGGGTTGACCAAGGCCGATCCCCTTCCATTGGGACGAGAAAGCTTTTCTGGACTTCCAATGTTACCATTGTCCATGTCCATGGAAGTTTGAGAAATAGATTTTCCGTCAATATTTGCTTGACCATTGCGCCAAATCATTGCTGATTCAGCAGCAACAAGCAAATAAGAAAGATCTATTAGGGTTATGTCAGGATCTGTCATATGGTAGTCTTTAATAAACTCACCATACGACTCAGGAAGTGACTGTAGAACCTAGTCAACAGCGAACTTCCTTGAAATAACAGCACCCAACATTCTCAACCTGTCTATGTGTGATCTTGAACCTTTCAAGATTCTCAACATTCCTAAGACATGAGTGCACACAGGTCTTCCATCTTTATGTTTCATTTCTAGTAGAGCTTGAGTGATCTTGAACCTTTCAAGTCTTCGGGCTTGTGGGTCAGGGAGAATAAATGGAGGAGGTGGGGGGAGTGAAGCATGATGTTGAGGGACATCATCTTCAAGAGGAAAGCTTGTTTCAAGCGATTTGGGAAGATCATAGTTGTCTGAACCAGACATCTACAATGGGAGAAAGTCAAGTTAGTTGATTCAAGTCCTTAATATAACACCCAATATGAAATATTAAGGCTAGGACCCAACACAATATTTTGTACCTTGGAAGAGGGATGCCGTAATCCAAGCTATAAAATATTTGAAGGTAGGTGAATGACGATTCACCAATTTCTACCATGAAAAACGAAATAATTTATTAGGTTTTAATAGGATTTGAAACTCCTAGATCTTTTGAGATTCATTGAACTTTTCAATGGCATGTTTCAATCTCGATTGTGCCCTTCAGGTTTTGTGACTGGGATGCCGAGGATCACAAAACAAGGTGTGAATAACCATGCAAACTCACTTGGTACCCTTAATATTATCACCTAATCGATGTGCCGGTTAACCACACACGCTCCACCGATCTATGATAAACATTAAGTCACCCTTCGTGATCCTTACTAGTCCAACTTAGTGTGTCGGATAACCACACACGCTCCACCAACGACTTGGTAAGGTACAAAGTGTGAATTTCATGGGTTAGCACCATATTCACATTTTCCTAAAGTAACTAAGATTGGGAATTTATAAAAGGTTTAGTTACTTTATAATATTCATTATACTTTTAATGAGAATTTAAAGTCATTGTCCTACCCGTTCGGCTAACGACCCTCCACCGATCAAGGAAGCGGTGGGTGAGAATGGACACCCATTAAGTTGCCATTTTATAGGCAACAACCTTATACCCCCCTTATAGACCGGCTTCGTGAATGAGGCCTACTAACGGTAAAACGACTTGATCTTATACATATATATAATAATTAACCATTAATGTTATAAATAGTATAAGGGTTGAATTTTAACTTTTAAAACTCTATGGGTTTGGAATTAAAGTTTATTAAAGTGTGTGAAACTTTACAAATTCCAAAACTTGAGGGCAAGTTTTGTAACTATCCAAAACTTTTTCATTTCATAACTTATGAATTAAAGGTTCATAAAAATGAAGACTCTTCATTTTATGTAACTTATGTGTTTTAAGTGTGTGCTTAAAAGAAGTGACCTTTGGATATCCATAACTTGAGGACAAATTATGGACTCCATTAAAACACATAAATGATCAAGAATTAACCCTAAACAATTCAGCAAATAATTCCTATCATCTTCTAAATTCATAAGAACATGAACATGATCATCAAAGTTTCAAGAATTATATGAACACATACAAAGCATGAAATTTTGATATAAGCTATTGTAAATGGATTAGAACAACCATTGCACCAACTAAAACAAGTTTTAAAACACCAAAACAGTTTAGGGTAATGTTTCTAGTCCATTTCCAGCAGCAAAAGTCGAAAATCTGCATTCTGAGGCTCCTACTCGTCGAGTGCACGAACCTACTCGGCGAGTAGGATGAGTTTACACATGAACTCGGCGAGTCCCCCCATGGACTCGGCGAGTTCATCAGCCAGACAGCAAAAAATCGACCTTTTATCACTATTTTGCATCAAGTATCAAACAAACAAGCCTAGGCTCTGACACCACTGTTGGGTTTTGAGCATTCTAACACTTCCTAAGTGTACATGCAACCCTAATAAACCTTGGATCTATGTTTGTCTAAGGTACATGCAAAATATTAATTTCCAAGGTTTATAACCTATCTAGCATGGCATGGGGTACTTTTAAACATAAAAGAACTAGATGAATTACATACCTTTTGTTGATTGCTGATTCCTTGGAGTTTGAGTGCCAAGCACCAATAATGTGAATGCCTCAAATGGAAATCACAAATCACTACAAACTTGGAAAATGTATGAGAGAGTATACTAACACTTAGAAATCGGCCACCACTATTACACACACACTAGGGTATTTTTCATGCAACATAAGCTTGTTTATATAGTGTGCATGGTTAGGGTGAAACCCTAATAACCCATGTCTTTTCCTTTCCAAGGATCCATGGGTTAAAAGCTCCATGGAACATCCATGGACTTCCATATAAGCTTAGCCCATTAACAAATGAGTATTAGCCCACACCATATAAATATAATAGCCCATGATTTAATTAATCTTCCTTTTAATCACTAAATTAATTCATAATTAATTCAAGATTAAAACTAATTAAATAACATGACTTTATATTAATATATTATAGCTTATAATATATTAATAAATCGTAAGTATACAATTTTCATAAAATTATCCATAAACAGCTTGGGTGAAGTGCAACCCAAATGGACCATGCCGGGTCGGGTCCAGTATATACCAAATAAGTTATGGACTTAGACACCTTATCCAACAAATATGACTACATAACTACCCAGGTTTAATCACAGTGTTCAATTTCCACCAGAAGCTTTTATTAGATGTTGTTAGATTATCATCCTAGTATGCGCACATAAGTGTGAGGTTTTTGTTTTGTTCAGAGTTATTTAGTCCCATTGTGTTTATAGTTGTATATCATGTATGGTTAGATATATGCTAGTTCACTATAAACATTGCTCTCATACCAACCTGTCACACCCCCGAACCAGACGGCGGAAACGTCCGGGGGATCGTGTGACTAACAATTGAATAATCATCACAATGAATATACATGAAACATAACACATTAATCACCAACATTACTTAATACAACCAACATTGTTCACATCAAGTACATTGTTAAAATACATAAGTTCTAATTGTTCAAAGTAGGATAAGTGATATTACATAAACAAAACCATACACACTTGCATATCTCCCAGCTTAACAATTATCTGAGAATACAAGTTATTTTGAAAACGGTCAACATATATAATGTTGGTGAGTTCATCAGTATATTTGAGTAAAAGTCTTTGTTTCTTTCCTAAAACCCATAAAATCCGATATCTTTTGAAAAATGTTTTGAAAATGATGTGAAAGTCGAGTATAAATGCATGTGTGAATTTAATAGTTAAATTCTTGTGTGAGTGTAGTTTAGGTTCATTTCATTTTGAATAAATGATAAATGTATATGAATAATCTCCCCAGAAAATCCGATATTTTCTGTTTTATAACATCGTTTAGATTTTTGTATCGTTAGATAAGTCATTTTGTATTGACACAATAAAAGAATTTATCTTCAAAAGGTTATCTTTTGGTATAAAATCCATATATGAGCCGTTATAACTATACATGATAATGACTAGGTCGCCCGTCTTGGTATTTTTCCAAATGCCGGTCTTGACTGAGGATGTTGTCGCCCTAGACTGGCCTAGTCTAGGTGTAGCGAACAGCTAAGGCGTGGGGGGTCACCCCGTATAGATCTATACACAAACTCCCGCTTTCCTACCAGGAAATTCTGATTATAACTACAAGCTACGATTGTACACTCAGAGGTGCCAACTGATATGTCTCACTAGATTCTTAACCTCTTTTTGTTCTATGTTTAATGTTTACGTATGTGTTCTATGTTTTTGTCTTTGAAAGGTACATATAAAAGTATTCAACATTTAATGATTTCGTAAAGGTATAGTTACGGTCATATTAACATGTGAAATTTCCATTCCAAACCCTATTGGCATGTAGTTGGACCCACAAAGGCCCAATAACATGTAAAAGGGTAATTTACGCCCAATAGGCATGTAAATGGGCCACAAAAGCCCAATAACATGTAATTCAATACTTAGGCCCAAATTAACATGTAAATGGGTCGCAAGACCCAATAGACACATCATGGAAAGCATTGGGCTCAATATACACTTAATTGGGCCCTTTGGGTCCAATGGCAAAGTACCGTGTATATTAGGCCCAATAAATAGTTATTGTCGTATTTCGTTCGTTTTGTTTTATTCCGTTGTTTGTTTTGACTTGAAGTTCAATAGATTGTTGATAAAAATCCTCTTTTTATAAAAACGACATTTTGGCCAACAATTCTCAAATTATTAAATTAGGCCCAAAGTTTTGTAAAAATGACACTTTAGTCCATAATTTATAAAAGTTTGCAGTTTTGTCCCAAATGTCTATAAATTTACGGTTTTAAACCAAAATGTTATATTTTCACATTAAAACCCTGTTTCGCAGAAAAATACATTCTCAGCCCCTTATTGTTAAAAATTTACACTTTCGGCCCAATTTTGGAAAACTTTACATTTTTGGTTCAATTTGAAAATAATTGATACTTTCACCTATAAATGTAGTTTATTTACATTTAGGACTCAAACATTGGCCAAATAACATTTTTAAACCTTAAATCTCCATTCTTTCGCAAATTGGGCCCAAAGGCCGTGAGGCCCAAAAGTTTGGCGAAATGAGCTTAAAATTTCATTTTTGACCCTTTTAAAAGCATGTTTAGCATAAAAATACCTTTTATTACATGTACGACCTGTTGGGCCCTTTTAAAAACAGAATTTTCACTTTTTACCCTTATCTTTTGTGTACTTGACAATTTTGACCTTTAACAAGGTTTTTGATGAATTCTTTTGCATCATAAACATGTGTTCACTTTTGGCTTGATAATATGATGTATATAGTGTTGTAGTTTTTAGATCTTTGCTACACCATACTTAAAATTTCGAGATTCACTAAGATCTAACACATTTTTAGCAAATAAACTAAGAATTCACACAAAACTTGCATATAACACATAGATCTGCACATTTTACTTGCATTCTCCCCCAAAAATCATATGAAAACCGAAAATAAAGGGGGTATGAACTCACCTTTTCTTGATGTTTCGGTTTTTGGAAGAAGAAGTGGAAAGATGAAGTGATTTTCGGCCCTAGCAACTCTCTTGAGTAGATTTCGAACTTAAGAAGTTTCTAAGGTGATCATGGAGTAAAGCTTTGTAAGAAAGAGTTCTTGATGTTGAAAAGAAAGAAGATGTTTGTGTTTGATAGCACTTACCAAAGATTGAAAACACTTGATGAAGATCCTTGAACCCATGCAAAATTTTTGAGATTCTTTGAAGGCAAGGGTGATCTTTGATAGTGTTGGGAGAGTGTTTGGAAGAGTGTGTGTGTGTGTGTTGTGGCTCTCGGCCGAGAATAGAAGAGGAGAGGGGAGAGAAAGATGGTGAAGTGACTAGCATGGAGGTGGCACTCCAAAGTCAAACCCACCCCCCCCCCCCCATTTCACTTTTTTTTATACGTGGGCCGAGATTTTGGGCCAAGAAGAAAGGGTGGAGTGGTTTGGGCCCATTACCTTTAGTTAGGACATTTAGATCCTAATCATCAAGTTTTTCGTCCCATTGGGCTCTTGGAAGCATTCACGACCCAATTTGAATAAAAGAATGGGCTTATGGCTTACTTATGGTTAATTGGATTAGTTATGGCCCAATAAGGCCCATTAGGGTTAGAATGGATCATTCTAGACCCAAATGGTCCAAAATGTTTTAGATTTATGAATTGGGTCCAATAAGGATCCAATTAGGGCTTCTATGTTCAATGAAGTTGAATTTGGGGGCTTATTGGTCCATTAGGCCCAATAAGGAACTCCTAGTCCAATATGGCCTTAAACCATGGATCTTAGGGTTTCAGACTCTTTGGTGAACATGAATGGTGAATCCAAATGTGCATTGAGTGAAATTCATTTAGAATATAAGTTTTACAATAGTTGACTGGTTATACATGAATAGAATTTCCTAGCTAAAATGCCAGTTGTGACATCTTCTTCTTCTACTGATTATATTCTGCATATCAAGAAATTAGCTCTCTTTTTATGTGTGGCTAACCTTATATTCTGGGATCATTTACTGCAAGTTCCATCATATAAATTCTATAACATCCCAAAAATCAAAGCAAAATTTTCATTTTTAAAACTATTTCAAAAATCCATAAGTTCTACAAAACAAGTTCTTAAAACTCACTGTCATGACTTAGAGTATCCGAAAATCATAAAAACACATAAAATCCAGGATGATGTGTACGATCAAGCCTCCACCTTTCCCCTGTCCTCTATATTACCTGAAATCATAAAATCAAACTATAAGAAAAAACATAGTGAGTTCCCCCAAAATACCTCACAGAACATAAGATATACGATCATGCATGTTGGGTCCACAGTCATCGAACTGGATTACCCTCAGCTCCACAATCATCAGACTGGATTACCCCTGGCCCATAGTGATCAGACTAGACTGCCTCGGCTCAATCAGTAATCAGACTGGAATGCCCCGTCTGTTGGCTTACACACATAGCCGTAAAGCCTCAACCCAAACCGCATTATGTCGACATATGTAATAGATAAATCATATAATAGAAACAAAATAATCATACAGATCTAATAGATCACTATAGCATCGCAACATCATATATACTTGGATACATTGTGGGATTAGGTGTCTAAGCCCATAACTATAATTGGTATATACCTAAATTGATAGTAGCACAATCCTTTTGGGTTGCCCTCAAAACTAGCAACTGGACAGATGATTTTGGAGACAGAGGTTAAATTTATTATTTGATTGATAAATTTAATAAAATAATATGTTAATAAATTTTGAGAATAATATATTAATTTGAAATAGTAATATTTAATCAGAAATTAATTAGAATTAATTTCGGGATTAAAAGAATTAATCAAAAATGAAGGGACTGAATTGTAATTGTTCAATAGTTGAGCAAGAGGCAATTTACAAATCCTCCATAAGGGATGAGATGATTTCTTGGAGCCCAAGGGTTTCTAGAATAATCCCTGGTGGGTAAACAGGAAAGTGGATAATTACCCGGTTTAAGATAATCTTGGATTTGGGCTTATCTAGGGTTTCTTGACTGCACTATAAGTAGGGCATAACGTTATGATTTTCGGCCAACTAATTCCCTGGAGAAGCTAGGGTCGAAATTCCTAGCACTCTTCTTCTCTCTCCTTTCTCATCCTCTTGCTAGTGTTGGGTGTGAACCATTAGAGGCACGAAGCCTATGGTGCTTGCTCTCAAAGCTTCAACAACACTAGGGATTTGCATTGTTATTACTCTATAACTATTAAGATATGTTTTCTAACCCTAGATGTTAATTTCGAAAATAGTATAGGATACATAGGGTTTCCCAATTGCTGTTCAAATATTATATGTTTAATTAGACAAAAACATAGATCAGGAAATTAGGGTTCCATGCACACATAGGTTTTTGTTTGTTATGCTCAAAACTCATTAGCAGTATCAGAGCGTAGGTTCAGTTTTCTATTGAATTGATTCAATTTTGAACTTGAATATGGAGAAGAAAACAGAATCGTCATTCTATTCTTCAAACACGTCGTGGTGTTCTTTCAACATGGCGTGTTGGTCTGCAACATGGCGTTGTGATTCTCAAACGCGGCGTGTGGAGCTGTCAGATCCGAAATTTTGTGCCTTATCTGCCTAATATGCTTTTATATGATAATTACTTGCTATACCTATCCTCCAAATCCAATTTTGGTGTGTCTATGATGATAAATTAAAAGCCTAGAAGTTGGGAGATATGTATTTAACTCAATTAATTGTTTTTTTGTTAATTAATATGATTATTTTAAAAGTATAAATAAATCAAGATATTAATTAAATTAAATAACTAATCTCAAATAATAATTGGTATTTTGAAAAGTTTAAAATACATTTTATGGATCTTATTATTAATTTAACTAAGTAATTAATTAAAGTACAATTATTAAAAGTTTAATATATATTATACGTATAAGAAAAGTCAGTCGATCCGCTAGTACGCCTCATTCACGAAGTAATACTATAAGGTGAGTTTAAGGAAGCGCCCTATAAAATGACTGTCATTGGATATCCATTCTTACCTACCGCTCTCTTGTTTGTTGGAGGGTCGTTAGCCAAACGATTTTGATAGGACAAATTAATCTCATTAAAAGTATAATGATATAAAGTCACTAAACTATTTCTAAAAATCCCACTCTTAGTTACTTTAGGAAAATGTGAATTTGTATGCTAATCCATGAATTTCAACATTACACTTTATGAGTCGTTAGTGGAACATGTGTGGTTAACTGACACACTAATGGAGGACTTATAAAGGGTGGTAATGGGTGTCTCTAAAATTATCGCTGATTAATGGAGCGTGCATGGTTAACCGGCACATTAAAACGAGGTGATAAATGACATCGAGAGTACGAAGCTAATTTGCATGGTTATTCACATCTCGTTTGTGATCTTCGGCATCCCAGTCACAAAAGTGAGTGAATAATCGTGACTAAACATGCCATTGAATAGTTCAACGAGTCTCAAAAGATTTAGGAGTTTCATGAGATTGAAATTGGTAAAATCTTTACCTACATAATATAGATTTGAATTTGATTACGACATCCCTCTTCAAATTTCGAATCGAAAATATGGGTCCTAGCCTTAATTTAAATTATGGGTTAATAATTATGGATTAAAATCAACTAACATGAATTCGCTTTTCTCCTTTTATAGATGTCAAGTTCAGACAACAATGGTCTTCCTTGTTCTTGTGGAAATGTTTTTCCTCTAAATGAAGATGATCTTCCACATGTTGATCAAGGTGAAAGAATGTTCCCTTCTTCGAGCAATGGTGAAACTCGAGATCATGCTTCTTCAACTCTTCCTCCTCCTCCTCCAATGACTCTCCCCAATTTATGTTTTCTTCAAGTTGAAAAATATGATATTACTCAAGCTATATTAGCGTGTAAACATCAAGATGGAAAGTCTGTGTGGGTGCATGTTCTGAAAATGAAAATGTACATTGACAGATTGGATATGTTGGGTGTCACTTTCCCAAGGGAGCTGGCCATTGACTTGGTTCTACTTTCGCTTCCTGAGTCGTATAGTTAGTTCATTAAGACTACTATATGATGAATCACGACGTGACCCTAATTGATCTAACACACATGTTGATTTTTGCTGAAGCAGAAATGCATAAGAGCAAAAGTGAAGAGAATGTATTTGAAGGATCTAATTCCCAAATTTTGGTAGACATTGACGATGGAAACAATGGTAGTCCAGATAGATTTCTCTTCCCAATTGAAATGGATCGACCAAGGTCAAACGGTTTGACCATGTGCTAAAGAGAATGGATAATTTCGAGAGAGTTCTGTGTGCCAACACCAATGAGTCCATATGTTTCTATTGCTAATTAGAGGGGCATTGGTTGCGAAGCTGCCCTGACTACCTAAAAGATCTTAGAAATGGTGAAGTCAAGTCGTATGACTCCACTTCAGGTGCATCCATTATTTAACTCCATTATAAGATCTTATTCATAAATTCTTAATACATGATGTGATAATCACATTTTTATGTTTTGCAGGATCTAAGAGAAAGAAGGAAGCTTAAGAACAGTGAGTTGAATCTGATCGTGATAGATGGACTTTTGTCGCATGGTTCAATGATCAGATTTTTGAAGCTACTAGTTACGAGTTATAATAATTTAATATATTGGTTAGGAGATGTTTAGAAAGATTTTTTTTCATTTTTCATGTTAAAGGACAAGTTCTAATTCTTCTGTTATTATTAATAAAAGTGAATTTTGATTTATCTAGTATTTCCTTTCAATGGAATTTATGAAAATTGGTGATTACATCTCTATTATGAGCAATATTAATTATGAATTTTATTCTTCTTGTTTCATTTGTGGTAATGTAATAATTAAATAAATGACTAAGAATTCTCATAACCCAAGTTCCAATTGGATAGAAACTTCGAGTCATGCAATTCAAATTATGTGATGTATGAGAATCTTAAGCTTTAGAAGATTATGACTAATTCATTGATCACATGTTTATGTGAGTCAAAGTGAAGCACTAATGAATCAGTACACATTGATGTGGACTATTCAGATCCTCAATAAATGATGATAACATTATTCTTCATGATTTACTAATGTTTCGGAAAGCATGGTTGTGTTTATAAGATTGAGCACAATTCTAATACCTTGAAAGGATTTCAATAAGTAGCAGAACAAATATGAAGAATCTGTTAGGCAGAAAGATAAAGGTTTCTCCAATCTGAAAGGAAAGGAGTGTACTTTAGTATTATCTTTTGTGATCATCTTAATGATTGTGAGACTATATCACCATTTTTCCTCAAAGAACATCTTACTGAAATTGTATCATTATGAATATGAATTAGATATTATTGAAATGTTTAAATCGAGAGATAGGTCATACTTCGCTTCCAATCAAGTTTTAGAGCCATGCTCTAGTTAATTCTAATCGTATCTTGAAACTTATTTCGTATTAATTAGTTTATAACACCTCTTGAAATGTCGAGTAATAATGTTTTCTTACTCTTTCGTATTGGAATTGGAAGTTGTGATGTTTTGGTTAAAAGAAAAGATAAACTTAGACCAATTCCATGAAGTGTTTTCTTATTGATAATCCACACTAACTTTTGAGTATTTGTTCTTGCTCATCAAGGAATGTTCCTTGAAGAGAGGAACATATATGTCAAGAAGTCAATCGGAGTCTTAGTGATCTTGAAGAGTTTCAGGAGTCAATCAAGAATAAACCTTTTAGTTATCAGTAGCACACGACCTGGGGTTGATAAACTATCGTGTTAAGTTGACACATTCTTGTTTCTGATTACGCCATCCCTTTTCATAGTTCGAATTGTGAGAAATGGTAAGAAATAGTATGAACGTTCACGACTTATAGCTATAAGTTCCGAAAGGGTTTAAACACATACATATACTATCTAATGGACGTGTATAAGCTTGAGAAGTCTACTTGAAGACTTATCGTAGGATCGCGTATCAAAAATCTATACTTTAGTAAGAAAGTCAAAAAGTATTGATTTTTGGAAGTCTAGTTAGTTTCTAACTACATGTCAATGCTAGTGGGAGCATAATTGTTATGCTAGTAGGAGCATAATTATTATGGTAAGTGTCACAAGTTGGAAATATTGATTGTAGGATGCAAATATTTCAAATTTGCAACTTGCAAAGTTTGGGAATTGTTTCGCTACAAAAAGATTTAGGGGAGAGGGCATTCATACTTCATTTCAAATCTAAGAAAATTTAGATTGAATGTTTAAAAGAACTTAGTCTTGGACATATATGAATATCGTGTTGAAATAATTCAACATAGGAAATTTGGTATATGGAAAATATTATAGCAAGAGACTGATCAGATAGCATGCTTTTATGTAAGACATTATGTATCGAGTTCTACGTGCTTCGGGTATAAGTTTGATTACATATGCTATGATATTCACTTGCTCTGATTTTTTTTTCCAAATGCCTTGGGCATTGAGAGGGAAAAAGGACTAGAACTTTATGTGACTAAAGGTGAACAACTATCAAGAACAATCTGAGGTTATACCAAAGGATTGGTTGGTTGTGGACATTTGGAAGTATAGTATTTGTTGGAAGGACCATACTGACAATTTTTGATTGGGATGATTCTTGATTAAAATTGATGGTTGTGTGGGAATATGGAAATGTTTCCATAGAGGGAGTTGATTATTGAAATCCACATGTGAGTTAGAAACTTTAATGCAAGGAATGTGTTCAAGGTGTGTACCTTGAATTTGCGAATTCATTTCCTTCAACATATTTTAAGTAACAAATTTTCAATGGAACATTTTGCAATATCATAGGCAAAGTCTCTTTGACATTGAAGCCTCTACATCACAAAAGGATATTGCCTGTAAGGTTGAATTCTAACACATTTAGTAGTGTCAAGAATCTGGTTTTGTGAAATGAGTATCATTGGAATAGTGTCCAATCAATCTGTTCAAGAAAGAAGGAACATAGAGAAACATAGTATGCATGTTTATAACATGCCATGACTGATGTTTAATTCAACTATTTAGTTGATTACTCGAAACATTATACAATGAATGAAGTCTAATTAAAATGGTGATTAAATAATAAGAGTTTTATTTATATTCACTAGTTTTGAGGCCATAGTTAGTTAGGTTATTATTACATTTCATTTCACTTGTTTTATTTCCCAAATAATTTGATTATTCAAAACTCCACGGTCGCTAATACTTTTGGAAGTAAGTAGCTAATTAAGACTGTCATGAAATGGATTATAGATTGTGTGAAGAGTTTTAGACAACAATAGTTTTGCTGCAATGTTCATCAGTACTTGGAAATCGAGATTTTGTGTATTAGATTAACCTACGCGTAGAGAATTACTTCATGGATTTTATCACGAGTAATTTCAAAATGATAATATCTTATATTCTTGAAACGGAGATATATGAGTTGTTGTTTACAAGTCGGTTGTGTATTGATAATATGTAAACGCATTAATAACTTGATATTATAAAATGTATTGTTGTGCGTGATTTGATGAGTGAATAGTAAAAACATATATGTCGAAGTTTATCCGTTCCTTTTGCCCTAACGGGAAGAGCGATATTTGTGGGCACCTCGATGATTTGATGATGGCATCTAAAGTGCTTGGCCAAGGCCGGGCTGAATTTATGTGTTCAATTGTTAGTCTAAATCGATCTTCATAAATCAGAAATCAGGAAACAAATCTTGGACAGAGAGATTGATTATAATTCATGTCTCATGTCTATACGATAACTTGTAGAGTGGAGGATTATTTGATCACTTATCTTAGGACATGTAACTGACTGGGTCAGAGTTCGGCAGCGACTTTAAGAGCTACAATTTGCTAATCAGTTTTAAAAGTTATACTAGAAACTGTAGTTATTAGAATTATCCAAGTGGGAGACTATTGGATTAGTTGTCTAAGCCCATAACTATAATTGGTATATACCTAAATTAATAGTAACACAGTCCTTTTAGGTCGCCCTCAAAACTAGCAATTGGACATATAATTTTGGAGAGAGAGATTAAATTTATTATTTGATTAATAAATTGAAATAAATTATTTGTTAATATATTATGAGAATAATATATTAATTTGATATAGTAATATTAAATTAATATTTAATCAGAAATTAATTAGGATTAATTTCAGGATTTAAAGAATTAACTAAAAGTGCAGGGACTGAATTCTAATTGTTCAATAGTTTAGCAACAGGCACTCTAGAACCCTCCATAAGGTATGGGACGATTTCTTGGAGCCCAAGGGTTTCTAGAATAATCCCTGGTGGATAATCACCCGGTTTACGATAATCTTGGATTTGGGCTTATCTAGGGTTTCTTGATTGCACTATAAATATGGCATAACCCTATGATTATCGGCCAACTGATTCCCTAGAGAAGCTAGGGGCCGAAATTGCTAGCACTCTTCTCCTCTCTCCTCTCACATCCTCTTGCTAGTGTTGGGTGTGAACCATTAGAGGCACGACACTTGTGGTGCTTGCTCTCAAAGCTTCGACAACACTAAGGATTTGCATTGTTATTACTATATAACAATTAAGGTATGTTTTCTAACCCTATATGTTAATTTAGAAAATAGTATAGGATTCCTAGGGTTTCCCAATTGAGCTTCAAATATTGTATGTTCAATTAGAGAAAACATGGATTGGGAAATTATGGTTGCATGCACACATTGGTTTTTGGTTTTTATGCTGAAACCCATCATACATAACCTAGTGGTTTCGTTGCTGGTGCCTTCGACCCGTAAGTACAGTGAGAAAAACTCACCTCACATTCTGAAGAATAGTTGGACATATGAGTGCTCCAAATACTGCCTATACCCATTACCCAAAATACCCTTAAGTTAAACTTGGTCAAGTCCATGGTCAAAGGTCAAAGTCCAAAGTTTAAGAGTCAATACAGGCTAAGTACTCCCCGTGTAATCTATCACTACACATGGTGTAGTGAATGTCCTTCCCAAATTATGGGGGTCCAAGCCAATACGCCATGTGTACTCCCATGGTACGTTCTGTGTACTTGGCCAACTCCTAAAATTCTGATTAAGTGCTTATTCGTTTAAGTCCTTACATCCAAGTCTCAGATCGAACCCCAAATAACCGCTTAAATTATAAAGATTCCAAATTTATGAGTTTTCACGACCAGAAAGTTTCCAAATCTAAAAACCCTAACATATCATAAGGTTATAAGCCCCAATGCTCATGCATGGATGAAATACAAGGTTTAAGATCACATTGTATGCATGGAGTAGCTTATACTCTACTACACCAAGATTATACGACCAAAATGCACGCAACTTAAGAACACACAAGAAATAGTGAAGCACTCATCAAGTTCAAACTTTATACCTTCAGTAGGTTGAAGCTTTCCAAGTTCACTCCAAAGATCTTCTTCCTTCAAGGATGGACACAAAACACCCAAATAGCTCAAAAATCTCAAATGAAAATTAGGGTTTGCAAGGTGTAGGGTGCGAAATGTATAGTGAGGTGTCGAAATTAGTTTTAGTCTGTTTAGGTGCGAAGTTATGTACTTCAAATTAGGGTTTAAAGTCCATGTCTAATACTTGCATATCTTTTGTGCGTCTGTATCACTCTATAAATGGAGTAAGTATAGGGGTATAAAGAAGCTTTTTGCACATTTCGTTCTTGTATTCTATCTATTGAACTCGTGTAGTTTTCAGACGCAAATGAGACAACCAAATCGTATTTACGTATCGTGTTCTTATTGCATTCAGTGATTGATTTCATATTCTAAACTAGATTTAAACACTCTTCAATTGGTATCAGATCAGGATACATTCAGTCAATTCCAATTTTCTCCTACTTTTTCAATATTTTAGAATCGCTCTTTCCGATTCTTTTTATGCATTATTGATTAAGAAAACTTGTGTTAATTGATTGATTTGTTTCGATTTTGCAATCAGTTTGTTAGATCAAGTGTTTCTTGATCATTTTCTAGTTGATTCTTCTATTAGATCTCTTTTTTGAAATCAGAAATAACTTTTGTGTGTATGAAAATGGCGAACTTCAACATGAACACGATGTCAAGCTTTTCTCATTTTCTTGGATCATCTATGAAGATTCCAATGCTCATTCATGAATATTACGAGAAGTGGTCCGATCGAATGGAGGATTATGTCAATGACATCAACGAAGATGTTTGGAGGTGTATTACAAGTGGAAACTATCGTCCTGGAAGGCTTGAGCAGGCTGGAACTACTGGTTCTTCTGTTGATGTTTATCACACCCCCGGACCAAAACAACAGAAACGTCCAAAGGCGGGCGACTTCATGTGTAGTATCATAACAATTACATATAAATGAAACATAGCAAATCCAAACATCATACATTATAACAAGCTTACATTTGTTTTACATCGTGTGTATGTTCTCAAATATTACACAAAAGAGATATTTGTAAGCAAATTCCAAAAGAAAGCAAAATAATCTTGAGTCCGCGATCCAACAACCTGCTTATTGGTTTCCGGAGAATACAAGTCGTTTGAAAAGCGTCAACATAAAATATGTTGGTGAGTTCATAAGCATTTTCGTATAAAACTTGATGATAGTTTAGAAATCCAGAAAATCCAATATCTTTTTATCAAAATTGTTGTAAGTCTTGTTTCAAATCGAGTATAATTGCATGTGTGTCTTGTTATTTCTTTGTTTTCAAAATCGTATAAAATCGTTTCCTCCAAAAAATCCTATATTTTCTGATGTATAAAATAATAGCTTTTAAAACAATAACACTTGTGTGAAAAGTCTCGTTTGAGGTGATTCAAAATACAGGTAATTATAAACCAACGGTGAAATCTGTATAATTACACTTTTGATATATTCTACTGAGTCGTTATAACCATACTAATACGATGGAGTGTCTGTTATGATGTTCTTCAGGCGTCGGTTTGTTCAAGACATTTGTCACCCTAGACTGGCCGGTCTAGCTGTAGCGAACAACGAAGGTGCGGGGTGTCAACCCCGTATAGATCTATACACAAATTCCCGTTCCCCCTCCAGAAGACTCTAGTTATAACTCTTACAGGACTTTTAGGAATACACTATTGTATATAATATATGTACTGTGAAGATTTGTCTGACTAGAATACTAATTGTTTCGAGTAAATCATTGAAATCCATTATTTACTAAATAAATAATAATAATTGTACTCGTTGACTAAATATCTCGTTTCATTTCATTTGATGAAAATAATGCGCTTTAAATGTTTATCATATCGATTCAATAGTAGCAAAGTCGGATAAAATGGCTTTCCTCTCTATATATATACTACTAAGTGAGATCCCATTTACCGGAAAATGTCAAGTTATGATTTGTGTAAAACTATGTCTTGGGTGAAGTTATGACAGTAGCTTTATGACATGCAAAATTTTCTGTCATAAAGTTTCTATTTGCATATAATTCTTGGTGAACTTACTTATATCAAATTTTTATAAATAACCCCTTTACAGTTTGCAAATAGTCATTTATGGAACACAAAGTTCCAATTTCGAAATTCTAGACTTAGTGTCAACATTTCAAGGTCTATTTCAGCAACTTTTATTTCTAGTTATGAAAAGCATGGATACAAGGGTGCATGTTCAACACTCCCCAAAACTTGGGAGGCTCCTTTTGTAAATTGTATTATTCATGTAGTGATTAAAATATTATTTGTTTTCATGGGTTCTGTGAAACCTCACTTTCACTGGGAGTTGCAAAAAAATATAATAATATTTCAACACACATAGCAAACACAAATATACGTGCAATCATTCAAGAATTTAGAACAAGAGATGACTTGTACTCTCCCCCAAAATCAATAAAAGCTTAGGAAAAAGATGGGGTATGAAGCTCACCTTGGTTTAGCTTGTTGGGTGATTTGAGGAGGTGTAAGGAGTTTCCAAGTTCCAGCACTTGGAAGTGTTCTTTGAACTTTAGAAAATCCTAAGAATAATTATATGTGTAAATATAAGGAAGTCTTACGAATAATATGAAGAGTCACTAGTAAAAGAGGATGAACACTTACAAAAATTCTGGAAATTTTCCCTAAGGAATGAACCTTGAGTCTTGAAGGAGTTTGAGAGAATTCTAAGAAGTTTACTGGATGAGGAAGTGGGAAGTGGAATAAGGGAGGAAAGGTTCACGTATCAAAAGGGGAGGATAAGGGTGACTTGACATTTGCATGGAAAGCTGGTGGGTAAGGCTTAATTCCCTTAGATAATACATGTTTATTTGAAATTTGCATGGGAAATGAGGAATTAGGGTCACATCATCAAACCCCTTTATTTGCTTAGAATCTCCTTAAAAATATTAGGTTCTATTTTATATAAATATATTAAAATAATTGACTTTGGCATAAAATAGTGATTTAAGGGGTCTAAGATAGGAAAAATATGAGTTTTGTGTGATTTCCGGCGTCAAAATACCTTAAAATGATTAAAAGGTCCGAAAATGGCAAAAATCCGGAATGGGGGCTGGTTTCTGCGAGGGTCTGAAGGCTTAGGAGGGATTCCGGAGCCACTAAACAAATTCTGGAGCATCTTCTCGGATTTCCGGAGCATACAGAGGAGTTCTGGAGCTAAATCTCGCAATTCCGGAGTCACAGCCGAACTTCCAAAGTCAGGAGGCGGCGTCAGCGGTCCGGACCGACCAGGTGCGAAGCGGCTCAAAATTTCGGAGCAGGTCAAGACATTTCCGAAGCAGCCTTAAGCGAGATCTTCCGGAGTCATGCGAGAAGGTCCGAAGCACAAGGGTTCCGAAAATGCACTCCTCTTGGTTCCTTAGAAGGTGTTCCGGACTAAGAGGTTCCAGACCAGGAGGGTTCGAACCAAGAGGGTTCCGGCCAAGAGGGTTCCGGACAAGGAGAGTTCAGGACCAAGAGGGTTCCGGACCAAGAGGGTTCCGACCAAGAGGGTTCCGGACCAAGAGGTTCCAGACCAAAATGTTCCTATTGGGTTTTCTTCTCTGGTTTGTGGGTTGATTTCGACTGAGGAACGTATGTAGAGAGATTTGGTAGAGATTTCACGTACTTGGAGAGATTTGGGAGAGATTTCACATACTTAGAGAGATTTGGAAGAGATTTCACATACTTGGAGAGATTTGGGAGATATTTCATATTCTTGGAGAGATTTCATATTCTTGGAGAGATTTGGGAAAAGTCTTCATATTTTTGGAGAGATTTGGGAAAGGACTTCATATTCTTGGAGAGATTTTGGAGAGAGAGAGAGATACAGTGGGAGAGATTGAGAGAGACTTTGTCGGGGGCCTTTATTAATGTTTTTCTTCGCAGATCAAAGGTCGTAGACTTAGTTACATCACATTTCGAGTGTTATAAACCCCCGAAGGGCACTTACTAATGTTTTATAGAGCTGTTACTTCCTCAATAAGATTAGGGTTTTAAGTTTGGAACATTTAAAACCTTCAAGTGTTACTTTGCATTTAAAATTTAGAGTCATACATTTGCAAACATAAGTAAACCCTAACTAATAAACACTAGATGAGTTGACCAGATGACTCGATGACCTTGACTCGACTTTGACTTGACCAGAAATTTGCCGGTTGTCACATCATCCCCCGCTTGAGGGAATTTCGACCCGAAATTTTGCCTTGAAGTAGCCTTCAAGGGTTCGCGAATAGACTGGGGTACTTCTGCAGCATTTGATCTTCACGTTCCCACGTGAATTCAGGTCCGCGTTTGGTACTCCAACGAACCTTTACAATTGGGATGCGACTGTGCTTAGTACGTTTCACCTCTATGTCCATGATTTCAACTGGCTCTTCCACGAACAAGAGATTCTCGTTTACCTTGATCTCTTCCAGCGGAATTACAAGGGTTTCATCCGATAAACACTTTTTCAAGTTCGATACATGACATACGGGATGCACGTTGCTGAGCTCTGAGGGCAGCTGCAGCTTATAGGCCACGGGACCAATTCGGGCAAGAATCTAGAATGGTCCGATGTATCGTGGGTTTATCTTTCCTCGTTTCCCGAAGCGGATCATCACTTTCCAGGGAGAGACTTTTAGTAGCATGCGGTCTCCCACTTGGAACTCCAGCGGCTTTCGTCTTTTGTCTGCGTAACTTTTCTGTCTATCCCGTGATGCTTGAAGTCGTGACCTAATTTGAACGCTTTTCTCAGTTGTTTCTCGGATGATCTCAGGTCCTGTGAGGGTGCTATCCGGTAGTTGCCCTCGTGCCAGCTGTGTATCACCCACCTCGGCCCAACAGAGGGGCGATCTGCACTTCCGGCCATACAAGGCCTCGAAGGGGGCGACTCCTATGCTTGTGTGGTAGCTGTTGTTGTATGAAAATTCGACTAGGGGCAAGTGGGTATCCCAGGCTTTACCAAAATCTATCACACATGCTCGAAGCATGTCTTCTAGGGTCTGAATAGTTCGCTCGCTTTGGCCATCAGTCTGAGGGTGGTAGGCAGTGCTCATATCCAATCGAGTTCCCAATGCTTTCTGGAGCGACTGCCAAAAACGAGAGGTGAATCTCCATGCAGTCTCACCACCTCTTTCAGGTATACCCGTGTGAGCCTTTCCATTTTGTACGTCTCCTTTATTGGCAGGAAATGGGCGGATTTTGTCAGTTGGTCAACGATTACCCAGATAGCATCCAGATCGTCGGTCGTCTTGGGTAATTTGGCTATAAAATCCGTTCTTATCCTCTCCCATTTCCACTCGGGTATTTCGGGTTGCTGAAGTAGACCCGAGGGCTTCTGATACTCCACTTTAACCTTGGCACAGGTGAGACACCTGCCTACTCGGCGACCCGAGTACTCCTTTTGGCTTAAGGCTTCGTGCTGAGCTTCTTTGATTTGTGAGGATAGATGGGAATGGACAGTCATTGTTAATGTCCTTACTGGGCGACCCGAGTACTCCTTTTGGCTTAAGGCATCGGCTACCACATTTTCTTTGCCTGGATGGTACTTGATTTCGCACTCGTAGTCGTTTAGAAGTTCGACCCATCTTCGTTGTCTCATGTTCAACTCGTTTTGATTCAGGATATGTTGGAGGCTCTTGTGGTCTGTGAAAATGGTGCACTTTGTACCGTATAGGTAGTGCCTCCAAATCTTCAATGCGAAGACCACAGCTCCCAACTTGAGGTCGTGGGTGGTGAAGTTTACTTCGTGGGTCTTTAGTTTCCTTGACGCGTAAGCTATCACTTTTCCTCGTTGCATAAGCATACAACCTAACCCTTGGTTAGAAGCATCGCAGTATACTACGAAGTCCTCCGTTCCTTCTGGCAAGGACTGTTGGGTTTTGAGTATTCTAACACTCATATGGTGTACATGCAACCCTATAAACCTTGGATCTATGTTTTCTCTATTATACATGCAAATATTAACTATTCCAAGGTTTCATCATAACTAGCATATTATGAAGCACCTATACGACAAAGTTCTAGTTAGATGACATACCTTTTGATGTAGCTTGATGTCTTCAAGCTTTAAGAGCTTAGCCCCAATAGTGTGGAAGCCGCAAATGGAATCACAAATCACCAAAACACCTTGGAAGAACTTGAGAGAAAATGTATGCACACTAAAATCGGCCCACTCTTATTTTCACACACTTGTGTCAATTTTGTGAGCCAAGGACCCCTTTATATATTATGGAGGATTAGGGTTACATCCATGTAAACCCTAATACCCATGACCTTTCATTTACATAGGATCCATGGGTTAAAAGCTCCATGGACCATCCATGAAAGCTTAGCCCAACCTAAATGAACTTGGCCCATTCCATATATATCAAAGTCCATATTTAATTAGTTCTTTTTGATCACTTAATTAATTCTAAATTAATTCTTGATCAATACTAATTAAATTATATGATTCCAAATTAATATATTAGAACTTATAATATATTAATATAAATCATAAATACACTATTCTCAAAAGACTATCCATATAAATTATGTCGGTGAAGTGCAACCCAAATGGACCATGCCGGGTCGGGTCAAGTACATACCAAATATAGTTATGGACTTAGACATTAATCCAACAGTCTCCCACTTGGATAAGTCTAAAACTATTATTGAGTATGACTTCAAAACCTAACTGGCAATCGTAGCTCTTAAAGCCGCTGTCGAACTCTGACCTTGTCAATGACTTGTCCATTAGATAGGGGATCATATATTCCTCCATTCTAGATATCATATGGACTGAGACATGGATTATAATCATTCTCTCTGTCCATTTGTTGTTTCCCGATTTTCGATTGATGATGACTGACTGATTGAACAAATCAAATCAGTCCTGGCTTGGCCAAGCACTCACATGTGTCATCGCTAAATCATCGAGGGGCCCACAGATATCGCTTTTATCCCGAAGGTAAAAGGAATGGATAAACTTCGACTCATATGGCTTGTTCTACTACTTGTTGAATCATACACAAAGGCACGTTTTATAACATCGAGTTACCAAATGTGTTTTCGTGCAATCAATGTATAACCAACTCATAGTAACAACTCATATCTCTAGGTTTGAAGAATATAAGATATTATCATCTCATGATCACTCGTGATAAAATCTATGAAGTGATTCAAATGAGCGCGGGTTGAATCCAATACTCAGAACTTATGAGCACTCATAAGTGTTGTAACACCACTTTGTCCACCAACTTGGACCTCTACAAGCCAACCCATGACAGTCTTGATTCATATCTACTTCCAACATATGACCGACTGTGGATGGTTTGAATAACTTAGTCATTCAGGAAGAATAACCTAGTTTATTCTGGAAGTCAAAACATGCAAAATGAAACACAAAAATAAATGAATCTAATATGGTATCAAACTATGAATATAAATAAAACACTTTTTATTTATCACCATACTGATTACTCATTATTCATTGTTTCGGTTTTATCAACTTTATACTTGAATTAAAAACACTAGTTGTCCCATGCTCCAAGCATGTACACTATGTTTTTCTTAAACAATAGCTTTGCCATACACCAAGTATGCACTCTATGTTTGTCTATGATCCTTACTTTGTGAAATAGATCGATTGAACGTACTTTCAATGATTCTAATTTCACACTCCCAAATCCTTATCGAAAAATGTAAGAATTCCAAATTCCTAACATTTACCAAAATATGTTTAGATTTTAAACTTATATGCACAGACCCTCTTGTAATGAATATGTACAAAGTCACAAAGACTTGTCATCAGTCATTACAGGTTATTCAAATGGAGATCAATTCCATGGAGACGAAGTCTCAAAGCACATTGCTTTGAATATCCTTCTTGCATTAAGTCTTCTAATCTTACACATATAACTTCCACCTATGGAGACAACTCCATATTCTCATTTTGACTATCACTTCTGAACTAGAGATGCCTCTTTTCAGAATATGTCAATATGGTCCTTCCAATATTAACAGTATACTTCCAACTGTCCTTGAGCAACCAATCTTTGGTAAACCTTAGATTGTCCTCGACAATTGCTTAATCCTTTTAGTCATATCCAATTCTAGACATTTTCCCTTCTTAATGCCCCAGGCAATCGGAAAATTTTAGAAAGGACAAATATTATAGCACATACAATCGATCCTGTACCCAAAGCAAATGGGACACGATTCATGATGTCTCACATAAAGACATGATTCTAGACCAGTCCTTTGCTACAATATTTTTATTTGCCATGTTTTCAAAATTTGACTATGAAGAGGGATGTCGTAATCATAATCGAATTTTGAGAACGCAATATATAGAATTTCCTTAAGTTGAACCAATCCAACATGAAATTCATATATATATTCTTGACTAAAGATGATTAAGGTCTCAATCTAAGCCTTTAGAACTGAAATGAAGTATATCCTCTCCCTTAATTATAGCAAAACAACTTTTTCAATCCCTACAGCCTCACGAATTGAAACTTTTGTTTTCTATAATTAGCATTGCTAACTTGCAACACTAACAATAATTATCATGCTCCCACTAACATGATGATTATTAGCATAACACTTATGCTCCCACTAGCTTTGACATGTACTCAGAAATCAGCTGGACTTCTAGAAATCAATACTTTATTGACTTCCTTACCAAAGTTCAGATTTCTGATTCGAGATGCTTTGATAAAACTTTATCAAAATCATACACCTTTCCTTAGATAGCATGCGTGTGTGTCTAAACAATTTCAGAACTATGAAAAGGGATGCCGTAATCATAGTCTCAATTGTTTAGACCTTTTTCAATCTGCTTCAAATCTACTTGGTGGAAGTGTTTCCTCACCATCATTTTCATGAATCGGAGAGAAACCTTATGACCCTTAGATTTTATGGTGTATGTGTTCTTATCCATGTGAATCGTCAAAACCATAGTCACAAGACAAGGATAATGACAAATCCAAACTCATATGGACTGAACTAATGCAATCTTAACTTCTTGCCACCTGGCAGTACAGGGCCTGCCATTGCTTCCAAGTTGTTATGCAACCAATTGAGAACTTTCAGAACTCCTATGCAAAGCCAACTTTAACTGGAATGGGCATAGAATATGTCAACACGATATGTTATAAACCTCAAGTCGTGTGCTAGTGAAGAACCTCAGGTTTTATTCTTGATTAGTTCTTGAAATTCTTTTTAGGATCTTTAAGACTCCCACTATCCTCTTGACATATAAGACTATCTTGCCAAATATTCAAGAGATAGTGCTGATTCTTTATCAAGACAAACACTACACACAATTGGCCTTAGTTGGTCTTTGTTTTATCCAAAACATCACAACTTACCAATTTCAAATGTACAAGAGTAGGACACTTTTACTCTTACATTTGACAAGTGTTTTAAACCTTTCTTTAAGATATGTCACTCAAGTTACAATCTTGCAGTATGACTCTAAGAATTGTTTTGGAACGAAGTATGACTCATCTTCCTGATCTAACCATTTCAACAATTCATGACTCCTCTTCTTAGTCATAAAAATGAACTAAGATGACCTTAGAAGACCAATTGTGATGTGGTCCTTTAATCATTAAGATGATCACAAAACATGATACTAAAGTACTCTCCCATCTTTTCAGATTTGAGAAACTTTTATCTGTCTGCCTAATTTGATTTTTCCCATTCGTTCTGCCATACATTGAGACTTTTCCAATATTTCAGAATTATACTTAAACTTGTAAGTATAACCATATTTACTAAAATTTAGTAAATCATGACGAATAGTCTTAACGAGCTTTGTGGTGGACTTGACCAGTGCACAAGAATGTGTACTCGATCCCTTTAGTCCTTAACTTGACTCACACATCCATGTGAACAAGTCTTAATTTTCCAATGCTTGAAAGTTCTCATTCAACATACTATTCAACTTGCATGATTCCAAGTTTCTATCCAACTGAAGCCTTGGGAATGAGAATCTTTCCTTATTTGGTAAATTATGACACTACCACAAACGAAAGAATCAAGTCCATTTTTTTTTCAAATATTGCTATCAATGGAATCATATAAACAACCATTTTCCACAAATGCCACTTGTAAGGATATTTAAACAAAATATAAAATTAAAAACTTTTATTTTATTTCAAAACTTTGCGGAAAAAACTTATCCTTATAGTTCAAATGCATACGGAAAAAACTTGTTGTTATCTATTCCTAAGCAATATATCATAACACCTAAGTAACAGCTTCAAAATTCTGATGCGATCGAAATCCACCTTCGCGATCAGAATCAGCATATACTTCCTTTAAGATTTCTCTCTATTCTTTGATTCTTAAAACATCAACATGTGACCCAGTCACATCATGTAATGAGGATCTCAGAATAGAACTTAACAGAGTTAGATAATGGGCTCTACCTGATGTAGAGTCAAACTTATTGACTTTAACATCCTTAGGTAAATTTGGCAGCTTTGCAATCAATGCCCCTTCCTTTGGCAAAATAAACATATGGACCCTTTGGTAATGGGACTATCTCAGACTTAGCCTTTCTCTTTACCATTTGGTCAACCGGGTTGACTATGGCCAATACCTTTCCATTGGGAAGAGAATGTTTTTTCTGGATATCCAGTGTCACCATTGTCACTGTCCATAAAGTTTTTGGGAAGTTGATCTTCTAATCAAATTTGCTTTACTATCGTTCCAAATCATTACTGATTCAGCAACACCAAGCAAATAGGTATGATCATTAAGGTTCATCTCATAGTCTGTTTAATAGTAGTCCCAAAGGAACTCACTATGTGACTTAGAAAGTGATTGAACATCTAACTTTCTCAAGACTTTGACACCCAACTCTCCCAGCTTGTCAATATGTGACTTCATCTCTAAGATGTGATCACACATAGACCTTGCTTGCCATTAGGGCTTGAGTGACCTTGAACTTGTGGGTTAGGGAGAATAATTGGAGGAGGTGGAGGAAGTAAAGTTCCAAGAGATTTGGGAAGATCATAGATGTCTGAACTAGACATCTTTTGGGAGATATTCAAGATAGTTGATCTAAAGTCCTTAATATAACACCCAATATGAAATATTAAGGCTAGGATCCAACAACCTATTTATAACTGGAAGAGGGATGCCGTAATCCGAGTTATAAAATAGTTGAAGGTAGGTAAATGACGATTTACCAATTTCCACCATGAAAAACGAAATAATGTAATTAGGTTTTTAATTGGATTTGAAACTCCTAGATCTTTTGAGATTCATTGAACTTTTCAATGGCATGTTTCAATCTCGAGTGTGCCCTTCAGGTTTTGTGACTGGGATGCCGAGGATCACAAAACAAGGTGTGAAGTAACCATGCAAATACCCCTCAATCGATGTGCCGGTTAACGACACGAGCTCCACCGATACTATGATAAATATTAAGTTACCCTTTGCCTACTTTGTTAAATCCAGGTTAGTGTGCCGGTTAACCACACACGCTCCACTAACGGTTTAAACAAAGTGCAAAGTGTAATTTCATGGATTAGCACCTTATTCACATTTTCCTAAGTAACTAAGATTGGGAATTTATAAGTGTTTAGTTACTTAGTATTTATCATTAACACTTTTAATGAAGGGAGAATTATAGTCCTTGTCCTACCCGTTCGGCTAACGACCCTCCACCAGTCAAGGAAGCGGTGGGTGAGAGTGGACACCCATTAAACTGCCATTTTATAGGCAGTAACCTTATACCCCCTTATAGACCGGCTTCGTGAATGAGGCCTACTAACGGTAAGACTGACTTGCTCTTATACATATATTTATTATTAACTTATAATACTATAAAGTATAAGGGTTGAATTTTAACTTTTAAAATTCTAAGGGCTAACTTGGAATTAAAGTATTCATGGGGAAAACTTTACAAATTCCAAAACTTGAGGGCAAGTTTTGAAAATATTCAAAACTAATTAATTTCATAACTTATGTGTTTAAAGTAGTTTTAATTAAAAAAAAAACTCTTCAAGTTCCATAACTTGAGGACAAGTTATGGAAGACTTTAAACTAATAAAAGAATGTAACTTTTCTTTATTTTTGTAACTTATGGAACTAATTAAGGTTACACATTTTATCATTTAATGAAGTGACTCTTGAACCTCCATAACTTGAGGACAAGTTATGGAGTCATAAAACCATTTAATGAGGACAAGACTCTTCATTTTTGTAACCATTGCCAACTTTTTATGAGTTTTATGAAACTTAAATGTGACTTTTCATATAACTTGAGGACAAGTTACAAAAACACACTTTAGAATCAACTCTTAGATTAAAATGGATTGAAAACACATAATCAATTAACTTTTCTATTAATCTAATAAACTCATATGAACAAAGATAATTCACATCAATTTTTTTTTCAAGTAATTAGCATAACTTTTAAACTAATACAAAACGTGAATCTATTGACAATTATCTTTGAAATTGGATTAGCATGAACATTACCACATCAAAAACAAGTTTATAAGTCCAAAAACATCTAAGGGTAATGTTCCTAGTCCATTTCTAGCCAAAACAGTCGAATATTTTTCAGCTAATTTTGCAAGTATAACAAGAAAACAAGCCTTGGCTCTGATACCACTAATGGATTTTGAGCATTCTAACACTCCTAAGTGTACATGCAACCCTAAATACATTGGATCTATGTTTTCTCTATTATACATGCAATTATGAACTTTCAAGGTATTACCCTATCTAGCATACAATACTTGATACTTGGGTAATCAAATGGATAGAATACATACCTTTGTTTGATGTAGCTTGTCTCCATGAAGCTTGAGTGCCTAGTGCCCCAACTGTGACACCTCAAATGGTTCACACAACACCAAATGCACATGGAATGATTTGAGAGAAATGGAACACTCCTTGAAATTGTCTAGCCCTCATATTCACACATTAGTGCACGATTTCTTGAGCCATGGGATTCTTTTATATGGTGGCTATTAGGGTTACACCATGTAACTCATAACTTTACCTATTCCTTATGCTCCATGGATTTTAACCTCCATGGAGTATCCATGGGTCACCCCATGCACTTAGTCCAACATAAGGAATCTTGGATCACAAGCCCACATATATAAGAATGAATGATTTACACAATCAACCCATATATTTAATTAGTCTCCTTTTGATCACTTAATTAATTCCAAATTAATTCTTGATCAATACTAATTAAATAACCTTATTAATATATTAGAACTTATAATATATTAACCAACCTTAAGTATTATTTCTCTCATTATAGTCTATCCAAATGCATGATGCCATGCAACCCAAATGGACCATGCCGGGTCGGGTCAAGTCTTACCAATTATAGTTATGGACTTAGACATTAATCCAACAACAACTTCCTCCAAAGTCGATCACGCAAGCCCGGAGCATATCTTCTAATGTCTGGATGGTTCGTTCACTCTGACCGTTTGTCTGGGGATGATATGCGGTACTTAAGTCTAAACGTGTCCCCAAGGCTTTTTGAAGCGACTGCCAAAATCGAGATGTAAAACGGCCATCTCTATCCGATATGATGGAAATAGGTACTCCATGACGTACTACGATCTCATCTATGTAAATTCGAGCAAGCCGTTCCATTCGGTAATCTTCCCGAATGGGAAGAAAATATGCGGATTTTGTCAGTCTATCCAGCACTACCCAGATAGAATCGTGTCCTTTCACGGTCCTCGGTAGCTTAGTAACAAAATCCATGGATATTTGCTCCCATTTCCGTTGAGGTATTTCTGGTTGCTGAAGCAAACCGGAGGGCTTTTGATATTCAGCCTTCACTTTGGAGCAAGTTAAACATTTCCCAACGTACAAAGCAATATCTTTCTTCATTCTAGGCCACCAATAGTATTCCTTTAGATCCAAGTACATTTTGTCGGCTCCAAGGTGGATCGAGTATCGGGAATTATGGGCTTCCTTTAAAATTACCTCACGCAATTCGTAGATCTTTGGTACGCATACTCTATTTTTGAAGTACTTCACTCCATCCGAACCAGTTTCAAATCGTTGTTCTAGACATTGCAATGTTTCACATTTCAAGTTCTCAGTCTTTAATGCTTCGCCTTGAGCAGCAAGGATTTCGTCCTTCAAACTGGTTTGAACAAGGGCTCCGAAGGCATGAGCTCGTGAGGGTTTCACCCTTTCCTTCCTACTCAATGCATCGGCTACAACGTTGGCCTTTCCTGGATGGTATTTAATTTCGCAATCATAGTCGTTGAGTAATTCTACCCACCGCCTCTGTCTCATGTTAAGCATCTTTTGATCCAAGATGTGTTGTAGGCTTTTGTGATTAGTATAAATAGTGCACTTAGTTCCGTACAAGTAATGTCTCCAGATCTTAAGGGCGAATACCACCGCTCCTAATTCTAGGTCGTGGGTTGTGTAGTTTTTCTCATGAACCATCAACTGCCTTGACGCATATGCAATAACCTTGCCTTTCTGTATCAGTACGCAACCCAGACCTTGGTGTGACGCATCACAATACACTGTGAAGTTCTCCACACCATCTGGCAATGCCAAGACTGGCGCATTACACAACTTATGTTTTAGCAATTGGAAGGCATCTTCTTGTGGTTCTTCCCATACAAATTTCCTATCTTTTTGGGTCAGAATAGTCAATGGCTGGGCAATTGTGGAGAAGTTCTCAATAAAGCGCCTATAATAGCCCGCCAATCCGAGAAATTGCAGAATTTCCGTCGGGGATCTTGGGGTTTCCCATTTCTTAATTGCTTCAACTTTGGTGGGATCCACGTGTATTCCTTTTTCTCCAACCACATGACCAAGGAATCGTACTTCCCTAATCCAAAATTCGCACTTAGAGAACTTTGCAAACAACTTTTGGTCTTTCAACAGTTCCAACACTAGCCTGAGATGTCGTTCGTGCTCTTCTTTGTTTTGGGAATAGACTAGTATGTCATCAATGAACACGATAACAAACTTGTCAAGGTACGGCCTACAAATCCTATTCATAAGATCCATGAAGGCAGCTGGCGCGTTAGTTAGCCCAAAAGGCATAACTAAGAACTCGTAGTGTCCGTAACGAGTTCTGAAGGCGGTTTTAGGAACGTCTTCGTCGCGTACCCTTAATTGGTGGTATCCCGATCGTAAATCAATCTTTGAAAAGTACGAGGCACCTTGGAGTTGGTCAAACAAATCGTCTATTCGAGGAAGGGGGTATCTATTTTTGATAGTCGATTTATTTAGTTCTCTATAATCGATGCACATTCGCATTGATCCATCCTTCTTTTTAAAAAATAAGACCGGTGCGCCCCACGGTGAGGAACTTGGACGAATGAATCCTTTTTCCAAAAGTTCCTGAAGTTGACTCTAAAGCTCTTGCATTTCAGAAGGTGCCAAGCGGTAAGGTGCTTTAGCTACATGTGCCGCCCCAGGAATTAGATCAATTCTGAACTCGACTTGTCTTGTTGGGGGGGGGGGGGTCCGGGCAACTCTTCCGGGAACACTTCGGGGTATTCTCGAACTATTGGAATATCCTGAATATGTTTTTCTTCCGAATTCTTTTCCACTACATGAGCCAAGAACGCAAGGTACTTCTTCTTCAGATATTTGTGAATCTTCATGCATGAGACTATCTTCAGGTTCTTGCCTGGTTTCTCTCCGTACACTAATAGGGTTTCGTTGTTTTGGAGGGGCATTTTGACAACTTTCTCAAAGCATCCTATGACTGCTCGATTCTTGGATAACCAGTCCATTCCTACCACTACGTCAAAGCTTCCGAGTTCCATGGGTATCAGATCAATACTAAAATTTTTACCGGCTAAGTTCAAGGTACAATTAGGAACTATCTCCTTAGCCTTAATTTCATTGCCGTTAGCAAGTTCAATTATGTAAGCATGTTCCAACATTTTTGATTTCAAGTCGATTAGTGATCTAAATTCATGTGACACAAAACTTCTATCTGCCCAAGAGTCAAATAATACTGATGCATAGTGGTTGTTTAGGAGGAATGTACCTGTTACCACCTCCGGGTTCTGGCGGGCCTCTTCCGCCTTGATCACAAATGCTCACCCACGAGCCTGACCTCCTGGATTTCCACGGTTGTTATGACCTGCCTGGTTGTTGTTGGGGCCCTTGTTTAGATTCGGGCATGCATTCCTAAAGTGGTCCACACTTCCACACTCATAGCATGCCCGTTTACCACCCTTGCGATCCTTATCTATCCTGCAATACTTCGCAAAATGCCCAGATCGGTTGCACTTGTGGCAAATAGGGCAGGCACCCTGATGATGATAGCTGCATTTCTCACACTTAGGTTTAGGCCCTCGGTATTGCACAGGTTCCTCTGTTTTAACCGCAAAGTTCGTTGCCCTTCTCTTGTTCCTTTCTGAGTTGTCATTCTTCTTCCTTCCAATCTGGCTCTCTGGTTTTCTTTTGTTACTGGTGTTGCTTATGGTCAATATCCCAGCCCTCACTTTATCATTCGTAAGTCGGTGCGCCAGGTCTATAGCGCTATGGATTGAGGTAGGATTTGCTGAAGTAACCATGCCTCGGATTTCGGGTGCCAATCCCCATATGTATCGGTCGATCCTTTTGCTCTCCGGGGTGACCATGTGCGGCACTAGTTCAGCGAGTTCATGGAAATGCACAGTGTAGCCTTCCACATTGGCTCCTACCATGGCATGGTTCCAGAAGTCAGATTCCATTTTCTGGATTTCATCCTTACGACAGTATTCCTTCTTGAGTAACTCTTTAAATTCCTCCCAAGCTAACTGGTTCGCTGCCTCCCTTCCACGGTTTCGGACTTGCGCATTCCACCATGTTAAAGATCTGTCTTGTAGAAGGCATGCAACATAGGGAACCTTGCAGTCATTTGAGCATTTGCTGATATGGAGTACGGCCTCTATTCCTTCTATCCATTTCAACAATCCCACCGCACCTTCTGTTCCGTGAAACTCCTTGGGTTTGCAAGACATGAAGTATTTATAGGTGCATCCCCTTGTTTCCTCATTACGAGTTCCCCTTCCATCCGTGTTCACAGTAGGTGTAGGGCCTCCGTGGTTTGTCTGACTAGTATGGATTCCCGCAGTGACTTGAGCCACAATGTTAGGGATAGCATCCATCAGTTGTTGTAAGACCAGTTGAGCAATATCGGCAGTGGCATTCTCAGACTGTGTTTGGCGGGAGCGGGTGTTCCTTCTTGGGGGCATGGTTCTATAACACACAACAAAATTTAAGACGTTACCATCATAAAAAGAAAAATTCTCTCTTTTTGCAAGAAATAAATATAATAAAATATATTTTCAAGAAAGATTTCAAATCATCAAAACAATTTACAGTTTATGAACAATATAAATGCGAAATAACATGGAAATTGAAAGTCATTAAAATAGATTTTCATTCATAGTTTGTAAATAAAAGGTTTAACAAAGCATACTGCTTGGCACTGCAAGCTACAAAAGATACTTCAACCATACTTTTCAAAAGCCATAAGCCAAAGGCATTACATCAAAATACATAGACCAAAGACCATAAAACATAAACCATGACGCTTTGATTCAACCCCAAAACACAATCACCCAGACAAGTGCCACTGCCAGAATCAATGCTAGCCCTCCAGCGATAGCGCTAGTGATCATAGCTCTGATTGATGTCCTCTGGGCGGAGTATGCATAACCACACACCGCATCCACCACGTCTGACATGTCGGCTATGCTGTGATGATGATAAGCAATCCTACTACGGGCATCATGCAGGTCTCGGCCCATGGCCTCCATGCTGCGTCGCTCCTGACAAGTCATCTCGGGTGCTCGCATATAAGGCGTCCCTATGACTGGGGGTCGAGGCTGACTAGGCTCATGACGCTCACTCCTTGGTGCGGGAGGTGCTGGCACGGGTTCTGGACGCTCGAACCTCAACACTTCTCTCGGCATTGGTGCGCTCTTGCTCGCTGTCCTCCTGTGGTATAGTCCATAAAGGGGTGGCTGAGGCGTCAGCTATCGCGAAGGCTCGGGTATCGGCGGGGCTGAAGTTTCCTCAGTCGGTGCCTGGCTGCTCACTTCCTCTCCAGTCTCTGATCCTGTAGACGGATCTTCAGTCGGTTCGGTGCTCGAGTCGCGGTTGACTTTCGGGCGCGCAGTGACGTAACCAGACTCATCTGCCGATCCAAGTGCTTGAGAGCTAGTGTTTGACATGGCTACGCTGTACATGAGAAACTCTAATGTTTAGATGAATTTTTAGCCTTCTAGAAAATTTCTATTATGTTTGATGTTTATGTTTATCCTAGGGTGTTGATACCATTCACTATAATCAATTCCGGTCTTGCACTAACTCTTCCTTAATTATACATAGGTGATCAGGCTATGTATAATTAAGGTCCAGTAGCGCATTACCGGAATTACTTATACTAAATGACATGTTTTATTAACTCAATGGTTATAGTTTAGGCGTCCCTAAGGGAAAGGGGAAGCCGGTATTCTCTATAACCTTAGGCTCTGATACCAAATCTGTCACACCCCGTTAAAGCGGAAACACGAAGAGTGACAGGCTAAGGTCTCATCATAAAGGTAAATAGAAGTACCAACCATAAACATTAAGCGTTTTAAGTTTACATCGCGTACAAAACAAATACATTCAGTTTTCACAATACATAATTTACTACATAGCAAGGGTAACAACTTAAATCATGCTAACGTCTTGTTGATTCACTGACCGTTCCCTGAAAAGCATGCAAAAACGAGGGTCAACTATAAAATAGTTGGTGAGTTCACAGGTTTATAATAATACATTATTTCAAAAATGTAGTTTATTCTATAAATGTTCCAATTTAGAAGACGATGAATGCTATTGCATTCCGTTCACAACCAAGCCTAACGACCGTTCCTGCCCCATTCCATCATGTCCATGGTTCCCATGATGTCAGTTCATGGAAATATGCACTCGCGGTTTCGGGCGAGTGGGGGCTGTCGACCCCAAATAGCGCTATCCATAAGACCATCGGCTCAAATATGAGTTAATAGGTTGTATCGGTTCTCCGGGGACTTAATCATACAAGTTCATAACACCAAATTCATAATACAAGTTCATACCACAAAGTTCATATCACAAATTCATAGCACAAGTTCATAAAATAATGTTCATAGATATTGTGGCATGCTTTCCACCCCAAAACATTAAAAACCGAAAATAGGGGAGTGCGTGAATACTCACTCTGGAAAGTTTGCGGCTCGGGCTTTGCGGGTTGATGTTGGTGAGTGCGAATCCTAATAGCGTCCTACGGAACAAATAGTCTCTAGTGAGATATAATTCACTAAACCATTATCTAAGTCTACTTATCCTACTAGTGGTGTCATTAAGTGCCCAAAGTTTGTTTGGTTCATTATTAGTATTATTGAATTTATGGTGTCTTATATTCAAAAAAAAATTCATAAAGGCATGAAAATGAACTCCAAAAATTGTAAAACTTTATATTGTGTTTCTACAGGAGGGTATTAGTGTCCAGATATTTTATAGACATTTTTCATGGTCGTTTTATATTTATTTGTAATTTAGGATCAAATAATATAGAAAATCCAAATAAATTGGTAAACAGTTTCTAAAATTCCCAATTTAAATTTTACAGGTTCTTATAATGTTCCTAAGGTTGAGAAAAATATTGGTTAGGAACTTTGAGTCCAATAACCCGAGATTATAATTTCATGCTCCAATTTAATGAAAAATATGGAATAACTATCAAACAGTGTCCAAAATGTCTGAAAATTTACATGGCTTTCTTATTCTGTGATTATATTCACAATAAAAAATTTCAGATTTTTATACCTTCCGAAAATGATTATTTGGAATTTAAAGCCATTAAATAACTATTTTTAAAAATAAATAAGGAATTGGTTCTAGCCCTTGGTATTTTACAGATTATCACATGCATGTGAGGGCTTTCAAAAGGACAAATGTTCAAAATTTATTCAGAAGGGAAATAGGGGTATTGAACCCAAACAAGTTAAGAAATGTTGCACATTATAGTGCATGAGATGTAAATGTGGCTGAAGTTCATGAATTTAAGTAGCACATTCTGTGGGGTTTTAAGCCACGAAATTTCAGCCATCATTCACTGGATATGTTAAGTTTCTATACTATTTTTCCCCAGATTTATGGTTGGGTTTAAGGCCACTGATCACGTAAAGTAAAAATGGTGATCACAGAAAAAGAGCTGTTTGCGCAACCATATTGTAAAAATTGCCAAAAATCCGATATTTAATCTTTTACAGTGAGACCAGTTGGGTTTGAAAACTAACTCGTGGAACTATCCAATACAAAAAGAATATCAGTATTTGGTTAAGTAATGGCCGAGTTATGGCCGTTCAAATCTGAACAAAATAGTCTGGCAGATTGCATGTCTCCCCTGGTTGCTTTGAGTGCATTCTTAGGGCACTTTGACAAGAACAACATGCATGCTTCTATTAAGGTCCGATTTCTAGCACATGCATGGAGTGAATGAGCATCCAAGATGTACTAGAAATGGTTTAAATGCTTTTGGTCATGCAAGAACACAAAAGAAATGGAGAAGAAGATGTAATACTCGGTTTTGAAGTCATATGAACACATGTGCATCTTTTTCACTCCTTGCATGGGTTTGATCCCGGGTTTGCACCATCTCAAACACATGCATTGTGTTATGGTGAGAATCTACAGACCACAAGGGAAAAAGTAAGGATTTCTAGCCATAGAAGGGCATAGAATCCGAAGAGTAGAGAAGAACCATGAAGAAGAGGAAGTAAAATCATGAAACTATGAGGGAGGATTGTGTTGTTTACCTTGGTTTTGATCTTGAGAGAAACAAGAACACTTCAAGACCTTCTCAATTTCGAAATTATGGCAGAGAATGGAGGATTTTCTGATGTGTAGGAGTGGTCTTGGAAGTGAGAGAGTTTTCTTGGAGAAGGAGTGTGAGATGGAGTGTGTAGGTGGTTCAAATGAGGTGTAATGATGGGTTTTAAGGCATGGGGGAGAGGGAAAAGCCTAATGGACGAAAATTTAAGAGGGATATGGTATTTTTATTGGTATTTGATCAAATAATAAAAGCCTCCCTTGAATTTTTATAAATCTAGATTTTAAATTTTATAAAACTCAATAATCTCCTAAGGTTTTAATTATTGGGTTTTGTTGACATATTTACACTTGGTAATGACTTCCAAAAATTATATTTGTTGAATTAATTTATATAATGATAACCTATTATTTAATTTTTATAAAAATCAATTTATCATATTTCAACAATTCTAACAAGGATTCATAATATGTGATTGTAAGAATTTGATATTCTTGGATTTTACTTTTGGTTCACATTTCGAATCATGAAGTGTATGAATTTGTCATCAACTTTATAGTTGGTTCATATTATGATCTAATTTTTGTTCATATTAGCTTGTGATACTTAACCTTGTTAAGCATCAATTTGTTCCAATATGAAATTTTTAGGGTTAATAACCTACCCTTGAGTTGTCATCTATCGAACATAGTTTTATGGTTACCACTCAGTTGGTTCCTTTACATATCAATGTGATCGTTCAATACAACTAAGGTACACTACTTGTTCCGAGGGATCTATTAAGTCACAAACCTAGTTCAACTTGTAACTATAGAGCCAAGTTAAGTGCACATAAGGACATCACAAGGTTCTAGATGAGTATTGACCTGAGTTTTGGTGGATGTCACAGTAAGGGTCTCCAGGGAGATGAAATCCAGCCATAGAGAAATGGGTATGGAGAGTGTGTGCGTGAATAGGTTCAAAAATACTCCTATAGTATTTTAATTGTTTAGGTTTGGTTCCTTACAACTTTTGAACATAGTTTTGATAAGTTTCTGGTTCATTAGGCACCATGATCACTCCCAAGCACATGTTAGTCGTATTCTGAATAAATATAGTTAATCAGGCTATATTTACACCTAATACGATTACATAACTGCCCGGGTTTGACCGTGATGTCCAACTCTTCCAAGAACTTTTGTTTGTGTCCTTGTTATGATACAGCCTTAGCAAGTATGTATACTTTTAGTTAGAGTGTTTTAGTCCCATTGTATTTATAGTTGTATATCTTGTATGGCTAGATATACTAGTTGACTATAAACAATGCTCTGATACCAATTTGTCACACCCCCGGACCAGAACGGCGGAAACGTCCAGAGGCGGGCGACTTCATTGTGTAGTATCATAACAATTGCATATAAATGAAACATAGCAAATGCAAACATCATACATTATAACAAGCTTACATGTGTTTATAAGCAAATTCCAAAAGATAGCAAAATAATATTGAGTCCGCGATCCAACAACCTGCTTATTGGTTTCCTGAGAATACAAGTCGTTTGAAAAGCGTCAACATAAAATATGTTGGTGAGTTCATAAGCATTTTCATATAAAACTTGATGATAGTTTAGAAATCCCGAAAATCCAATATTTTCTTATCAAAATTGTTGAGAGTCTTGTTTCAAATCGAGTATAATTGCATGTGTGTCTTAGTTCTTTGTTTTCAAAATCTTATAAAATCGTTTCCTCCAGAAAATCCTATATTTTCTGATGTATAAAATAATAGCTTTCAAAACAATAACACTTGTGTGAAAAGTCTCGTTTGAGGTGATTCAAAACATAGTTAATTATAAACCAAAGGTGAAATCTGTATAATTACACTTTTGATATATTCTAGTGAGTCGTTATAACCATACTAATATGACGGAGTGCCTGTTATGACGTTCTTCAGGCGTCGGTTTGTTCAAGACATTTGTCACCCTAGACTGGCCGGTCTAGTTGTAGCAAACAACGAAGGTGCGGGGTGTCAACCCCGAATAGATCTATATACAAATTCCCGTTCCCCCTCCAGGAGACTCTGGTTATAACTCTTACAAGACTTTTAGGCTGTCACACCCCGCTAAAGCGGAAACACAGGGTGTGGCAGTACAAAGGGTTTCATCGCAAAAGTTAAAAGACAACACCAACCATAGTATTAAAAATCATTACAAATTCACAATGGGTTTGAACAACTTTTAAAAGAAATTACAATGTAAATTGAAATACAACACATGCGAATGCTCCTAAAGGTGAAGTGTCCCTAAGTGCCACTTACTCGATGATTCCTGAAAAAACATGTAAAACGAGCGTCAACTATAAAAATAGTTGGTGAGTACTCACAGATAAACAAAATGATACTGGTTCCATGAATTGAAATCAAAGTTTTGATAAAAGTTTCCAATAATAAAAGTATATTGTTAAGATGAGTAAATAAGTTTGTAAAAACAAAGTTCTTTGTCATCATGAGAGATAAGGTATGTTGCCCAAATAAGATGCAACATTCATATTCTCATGGAAGATAAAGTTCGTTACTCAAACGAGTAAACAAGTTTCACTGCTAAAATGAGCAATCAATTTCGTTGCTACAAGGAGCAAACTATTTCATTGCTAAAACATGTATATAAGTTTTCATTAATAACAGTTTGTTGTTGTAATGAGAAACAAAGTTCATTGCTATAATTAATAAACAAGTTTATTGCTATAATAAGTAAACAAGTTTATTGCTATAATAAGTAAACAAGTTTATTGCTATAATAAGTAAACGAGTTTGTATGTGTATGAGCAAACAATGAGTCTCAACCAAACCTATGACTGAAGCCCTATCAAGATCTATGCTTATCGTTCCATAGATGAATATGGTATCATGCACTCTAGCAATAGGGCGAGTGAGGAGTTGTCAATTCCTAATAGCGCTATCCATAATGACCATTGGCTCAAAGAGTTAATGGTTAGAGATAAGGGAAGGGCCTTAATACGATAAGTTCTCATGTTCCGTGTTGCATAGACATACATAGACAGATATAGCAATAAAATAGCAATCATGTTTGATACAAATCAATTTAAATACAACATTCAAACAATAGTTTTTCGGGACATGCTTTTCCACCCCAAAACATAAAAACTGAAAATAGGGAAGTGCGTGAATACTCACAATATGCTAAATATAGCAACCAAGTTTATACGAGTCAAATAAATACAATGAGCATAAATAGTTTAGGACATGCTTTTCCACCCCAAAACATTTAAAAACCGAAAATAGGGGAGTGGTGAATACTCACTATGCATTGAGATGATGCAAATGGTGCCTTGAACTACGCTCCACTCGTACCACTATCGTTTTCGTACAACAATGTTACACACTAATGAGTCTCTAATCGAAATCTAACACTAGTATACATACTACTACAATAGAATTATGCCAATATTGTGTCAAAATTTAATATAGATAAGTTACAAGCATTTTTCTGTGGAAATTAAGTTTCAAAGAATCAATTGTTATATAACAATTTAAGTGGAAAATTTGCATTATTGAAATGTTAATATTTAACATTTTAGAGGTGTTCCAATGATTAAATATTCAAAACTAAATCAATTTAGTTCTAAAAGTTCCCAAACTTTGCATTTCAGTTTTAATTGAAGTCAAAGACCTCAAGATAAATTTTCTTGAATTTTTGATTTGTCTAACTATTTTTCACCATTTTAGTTTCTTGAATAACCATAAAATCATGAAAAATACTAAACAATTAATAAAAATTACCAAACTTCAGATTTTGGTTCTAAATATGTTAAAAGACTTCTAGATAAATTTTCATGGATTATGGATATGCATAACCATTTTTCATATATTTAATTCTCTAAATATATAAAAATTCATGAAAAATAGAAATCGGTTAAGAAAATGCCCTAAACTTTTAATAGTATTGTTATTACACATACTTAACCTGGGAAAAATAGAAAAATAGATTTCCATACTATTTAACCCAATTTTATGATTTTTGAGCATTTATTCTACTAAAAATTGAAATAAATAGAAAATAGTTTCCAAAATTGCCCAAAATTTTTGTAACACTGTTATTAGTCATTATTAAGCTAGGAAAAATATAAAAATGAATTTCTAAACTGTTTATCCCAATTTTATTCTAATAAAAATTGGGTTTAAGTGTATTTAATCTTGGGAAAATAGAAGAAAAATAGTATACAGAAGAGAAAAATTATCAAAATTTTTGAGTAGCATCCTAATGTACTACAAGGTGTTCTGGTAAATTTTCATAATTTTTGGATGAGTAAAACTATTTTTCCTATTTTTAGTCCATTATAAATACAAAAATCGGAGAAAAATAGGAATACATTATGAAAAATTCTGAAAATATTTTTCTAAGTGTTCCACAGAGAGTATAAGCTACGAAAATTATTAGATACCATTTTTATATTCCCTAATGTGGTTTTATGATTTATTAGAGCTAAACAAAAAGAAAATTCAAAACCATATTAAACAGTAACAAAAATGGATGAAACTTAATGGGAGATGTTTATTAACTTAAAGGATCATCCAAGAATTTTTCCATAATTTATTTACTAGCTTAAGTATTTTATATGATTTAACACTTTATTTTCTTATTATTTTCATATAAAAATAAAGAAAATATATATTGAGCTGAAAATTTCCAGAATGCATCTTCATATAATTTGATAACAATGACAATTTGTGTTCTTATTTTTGATGTTGAACACCATGCCTAAAGGCTCAATAAATTATAGAGAAAACTTGGTTCTTGTGATTTATGTAAAGATTATTGATGTTACTTTGACAATTTTTCCAACATGTTACAAAGACTTTTGAATCAAGATCTTTTTGTACCTATTAATACATGATATTAAGAGTTCAAAATAATTTTTGAATGATTTTTAGTGATGAATAAGTCCTTTGAACATGCAACACAAAACAAATGTTCATAAGGAAAGTGCTGTTTGAGCAACAGTTTTGTAAAAATTGGTAAAAATCGAAATTTTGGAATGTTTCAGTGAGGTCAGATGGGTTTGAAAGCTAACTCAAAATATTATATTTCAGAAAAGGAATCACGAATTTTGGCTAAGAAATGAGTGAGATATGACAGTTTAAAGTCAGGTAAAGAAATCTGGCAGATTGCATGCATGATGATTGGTTAGAAAAGTGGGTTTTCATCATTTCCTTGAGTAAATCTTTTGAAGTATTTTAAATATATCATGATAACCTCATATTTTGGTCATGTTTCCAGAGATCAAAAGATTAAAACTTATCAAAATGTATACATGCATTTATGAAGAAAATTTTGTTTCTAAAAAACTCTTAACTTGAGTTTGATGTTTTAATCCTTAAAATCGATTTTTGCACTAAGATCATGAACAAGCAACCTTGTTTATCATACATGCATGGTGTTAAAACACATCCATCATGTTCTAAAAACCATTTTAACAAAAAGAAAACAAGTTTGAAGAAGATGAAGAAGGAGAAAGTGTAAGAAAAAGAGCAAAACTTGAAGGAAAAGTGAAGTAGAAATCGATTTTACCTTCAAGAATACCACAAGATGATGAAGATTTCGAGTTTGAGGAGTGTTCTTGGGTTTGTTTTCTGGAATATTTCTTGGTTCTTAGAGGGAGGTAGAGAGAATGGAGTGGTGTTTGGAGAGAAAAAGTAGAGAGAAGGTAGAGAGAGTTTTGTAGAGAGAGAAAGAAGAGAGATGTGTGTGTGTTGGAGAATGAGAGTGTGAGAGAGAGATATGGGGAGAGAGGGATCCGATTTTAGGGGAGGAGAGAATGGAGTGATGTTTGGACCACTTCTCCTTGGGTTTACAGCCGTAAACCCAAATGGTTTATCATCTTTTTGATGTTTTAAGTCCTAAGAACAACAAGGAAGGGGTCTAGACTAGTTTCCAAGGCTTGGTAAAGGACTAGGGCACACTTTGGCCCCTTTGTTAGGGTTTACGGTCCAAGGTGTTCTTGGACCGTAAACACCTTTGATCCTTTGATTCTTTGGTGTTTTCTTGATGATTAGAAGTGTAACAAGTCTTATAATACACTAGGGTAAGAGTACTTACTAGGTAGAAGCTTGAAAATGTGCTAAAAGTCCAAGAACACTAGTATGTGTTCTTGGTGTTCTTGGTGAAACTTGAAGATCTACACTTTTGGAATGATTTCACGGATGGAATCATGTAAGATCACTAGATTAAGTAAGATATCAACTTTTTAGGGCTAGAAACACTTACATAGTTGAACATAAAGAAGAAAAGTCGGATGATACTTGAGAGGATTTGAGTTTTGTTCTTGAAAAGTGAAATAGTGAATAAAATGGCTATGTGCCATATTTATACCATTGGGGTTTACGGCCGTAAACTCCATGTTTAGGCCGTAAACTCCAAACTCTTGGAGTTTTGGGACTTTATTGCTACACAATAAACCCTAGGGCATCCTCTCTCCTGTTATCTCCTGAGATACTGGGCTCTAGAATACTCAAACTGACTCTACACAGCTCAAAAGTTAGCAGCAACTGTTCTGACTTTTATTGAAGTGAATGGTTGTAGAAAATAGAAATTTTGGGTTGTCACACTTAACAACTAAAGGAGAGCAAAAGACAACTAGATTCAAAAAGATAAAAGAGACTTCCATTTAGATTTCGATTCACTTATTCATATTGTTGATTTTGTGGCAAGTGCAACGGATTAATATATCAATGGTTACCGATTTCTCATATGATTAGGTTCATGTTCATTATTACTAATCCTTTAGCAAACAAGTTAATTCAAACAGTGATCAAGTGATTAAAATAACAATTTTCCTAGTGTTCAGTTCGAATCAAGTAAGACTTGTAATGTTACTTAACTAAATTTCTCAATTCAATCAACTCATATGTGGTTTTACATAACACATGCTCACACATTAACTTACTTATTTTCTAGTTAACCCTAGGTTCATGCTCACAAATACTAGGCATACAATCTTGTTTTCATAAAACTATATAATTCAAGCAATTAAGAAGATGTTCATACTGTTGGATTACTAAATAAATAATAATAGTTGTACTCGTTGACTAAATATCCCGTTTCGTTTCGTTTGATGAAAATAATGCGCTTTAAATGTTTATCATATCGATTCAATAGTAGCAAAGTCGGATAAAATGGCTTTCCTCTCTATATATATACTACTAAGTGAGATCCCATTTACCGGAAAATGTCAAGTTATGATTTGTGTAACACTATGTCTTGGGTGAAGTTATGACAGCAACTTTATGACATGCAAAATTTTCTGTCATAAAGTTTCTATTTGCATATAATTCTTGGTGAACTTACTTATATCAAAGTTTTATAAATAACCCCTTTACAGTTTGCAAATAGTCATTTATGGAACACAAAGTTCCAATTTCGAAATTCTAGACATAGTGTCAACATTTCAAGGTCTATTTCAGCAACTTTTATTTATAGTTATGAAAAGCATGGATACAAGGGTGCATGTTGAACACTCCCAAAAACCTGGGAGGCTCCTTTTGTAAATTGTATTATTCATGTAGTGATTAAAATATTATTTGTTTTCATGGGTTCTGTGAAACCTCACGTTCACAGGGAGTTGCAAAAAAAATATAATAATCTTTCAACACACATAGCAAACACATGTATACATGCAATCATTCAAGAATTTAGAACAAGAGATGACTTGTACTCTCCCCCAAAATCAATAAAAGCTTAGGAAAAAGATGGGTATGAAGCTCACCTTGGTTTAGCTTGTTGGGTGATTTGAGGCGGCGTAAGGAGTTTCCAAGTGTTGGATTAATGTCTAAGTCCATAACTATAATTGGTAAGACTTGACCCGACCCGGCATGGTCCATTTGGGTTGCATGGCATCGGGACAATTGGATAGACAAGATGAGGAAAAAGGATACGATTGATTTATATTAATATATATTATAAGTTCTAATATATTAATATATAATCATATTATTTATTTAGTATTGATCAAGAATTAATTTATAATTAATTAAGTGATCAAAAGGAACTAATTAAATATGGACTCTAAGATATATGTGTGTGATGGGCCAAGTTCATTTAGGTTGGTCTAAGCTTTCATGGATAGTCCATGGAGTGTTTAACCCATGGATCATATGAAATTAAAGGTCATGGGCATTAGGGTTTAACCCTAATCTCCACATTATATAAAGATGTCCTTGGTTGGTGAAATTGGAACTATTGTGTGTACACAAAAAGAGCAAGGCCGATTTCACTAGAGAGAACCAAAGTATCCTTATTCTCAAGGTTATTCCAAGTGTTCATGGTGTTGTGTGAACCATTTGATGTGTCACACTTGGGGCACTAGGCACTCAAGCTTCATGAAGACTAGTTACATAAAAAAAAGGTATGTATTCTATCTATTTTATTACCCAAGTATATGATATTTGTATGCTAGTATAGGGTAATATCTTGGAAACTTCATATTTGCATGTATAATAGAGAAAACATAGATCCAAGGTATTTAGGGTTGTATGTGCACCATAGGATGTTGTAGTATACTAAAACCCAACAGTGGTATCAGAGCCATGGGTTGTGTTCTCTTATATTCATGCAAATGTTTTATTTTCAAAGTTGAAAAAATAAGAAAAAAAAACATGACGTTTGTCAAATTTTAAGATAATTACATGTTTTGTGAAAAACTAATTATTTGTAAAATTTGAATCATTTGCTATATGAATTGAATTAGGTCAAATTTAGTAAAAGATAAAATGATATGATTATTTTATTAGTTTTAAAAGTTTGATCTAAATGTTTTAAGGAGTTACAAATTTTATCATAAAATTTTGGAGCTCAAAAAGTTTTTTGTAAGGTTGTGATCTTATGTGTTTTGAAACCTCCATAAGTTATGGATATGAAAAGGTTTTAAAAAAATGATTCAAAGTTTTTATGGAGTTACAAAATTTGGTGTTAAAGTTTTAAAGAATTCCATAACTTATTCTTAAGTTATGGAACATGAAAAGTTTCATCATAAAACAAGCATTTAACTCCATAAGTTATGGATTACCAAAAGTTCTATGTTTCCTTGATTTATGAGTTAGTTTAGATTAATGAAAAAAAATTGTGTTTTAGTTGTTTTCAATCCTAATTAATCTAAAAGTTGTTCATAAAATGTGTTTTTTTTTGTAACTTGTCCTCAAGTTATATGAAAAGTCACATTTATGAATCTTAAAAACTCATAAATATGCCTTAGGTTACAAAAAAAAATGAAGAGTCTTTTCTTATAAATAGTTTTTATGGCTCCATAACTTGTCCTCAAGTTATGGATGTCCAAGAGTCTCTTCATTAAAAGTTTTAAAGCTTTACTTAAAACTCATAAGTTATGAAAATCCAAGAGTTTTGAATATTTTCAAAACTTGCCCTCAAGTTTTGGAATTTGAAAAGTTTTCTCTAATAAATACTTTAATTCCAAGTTAAGCCCTTAGAATTTTAAAAGATAAAATTCAACCCTTATACTTTATAATATTATAAGTTAATAATATTTATATATATGTATAAGAGCAAGTCGTCTTACCATTAGTAGGCCTCATTCACGAAGCCGGTCTATAAGGGGGGTATAAGGTTGTTTCCTATAAAATGACAACTTAATGGGTGTCCACTCTCACCCACCGCTTCCTTGACTGGTGGAGGGTCGTTAGTCGAACGGGTAGGACAAGGACTATAATTCTCCCTTCATTACAAGTATAATGATAAATACTAAGTAACTAAACACTTATAAATTCCCAATCTTAGTTACTTAGGAAAATGTGAAATGGTGCTAACCCATGAAATTACACTTTGCACATTTGTTAAGTCGTTAGTGGAGCGTGTGTGGTTAACCGGCACACTAACATGGGACTGACAATGTGTGGGAAAGGGTGACTTAAGTTTTATCATAGATCGGTCGAGCATGTGTGGTTAACCGGCACATCGATTAGGTGATAAAATTAAGGATACCAAGTCAATTTGCATGGTTATTCACACCTTGTTTGTGATCCTCGGCATCCCAGTCACAAACTTGATACACTCGAGATTGAAACATGCCATTGAAAGTTCAATGTATCTCAAAAGATCTAGGAGTTTCAAATCCAATTAAAACTTAATTATATTTCGTTTTTCATGGTGGAAATTGGTAAATCGTCATTTACCTACCTTCAACTATTTTATAACTTGGATTACGGCATCCCTCTTCCAGTTATAAATAAGTTGTTGGGTCCTAGCCTTAATATTTCATATTGGGTGTTATATTAAGGACTTTAAATCAACTAAACATCAATATCTCCCAAAAGATGTCTAGTTCAGACATCTATGATCTTCCCAAATCTCTTGGAACTTCACTTCCTCCACCTCCTCCAGTTATTCTCCCTAACCCACAAGTTCAAGGTCACTCAAGCCCTATTAGCAACGCAAGGTCTAGGTGTGATCATATCTTGGAGATGAAGTCACATATTGACAAGCCGGGAGAGTTGGGTGTCAAAGTCTTGAGAAAGTTGGTGGTTCAATCACTTTCTAAGTCACATAGTGAGTTCCTTTGGGACTCCTATGAAACAGACTATGACAAGACCCTTAATGGTCTTATCTATTTGCTTGGTACTGCTGAATCAGCAATGATTTGGAAGGCTAGTAAAGAAAATTTGATTAGAAGATCGACTTCCCAAAACTTTATGGACATTGACAATGATGACACTAGAAATCCAGAAAAAGCATTCTCTTCCCAATGGAAAGGGATTGGCCATAGTCAACTCGGTTGACCAAATGGTAAAGAGAAAATATAAGTCTGTGATAGTCCCATGTACCATTACCAAAGGGTCCATTTGTTAAAATTGCCAAAGGAAGGGGTACTGTTTGCGAAGCTGCCAAATTTATCTAAGGATGTTAAAGTTAATAAGTTTGACTCTACTTCAGGTAAAGTCCATTGTCTAACTCTGTTAAGCTCCTATTTGGAGATTCTTATTACATAATGTGACTGAGTCACATGGTGATGTTATAAGAATCAAAGAAAAGATAGAAAGCTTAAAGGAAGTATATGCTGCTTCTGATCGCGAAGATGGACTTCGATCGCATAAGAAGTTTGAAGCTGTTACTTAGGAGTTATGACACATTGCTTAGGAATATATAACAACAAGGTTTTCATATGGATTGTAAGGATAAGTTTTTCCGCAAAGTTTTTAAAATAAAAGGAAATTTGTGATTTTATTTATTTTAAGTATCCTTATAATGGCATTTGTGAAAAAAATTGTTGTTTATATGATTCCATTGCTAGTAATATAGGAAAATGGTTTTTATTATTTCATTTGTGGTAGTGTCTAAATTTACCAAATAAAGAAAGTTTCTCATCACCCAAGTTTCAATTGGACCGAAACTTGGAATCATGCAAGTTGTATAGTATGGGGAATGAGAACTTTCAAGCATTGGAAAATTAAGACTAATTACTTGTTCACATGGATGTGTGAGTCAAGTAAAGGACTAAGGGATCGAGTACACATTCTTGTGAACTGATCAAGCCCACCACAAATGTAACTTGAGTGACACGTCTTAAAGAAGGTTTATTAACACTAGTGAAATGTAAGAGTAAAAGGTTTTCTACTCTTGTACATTTGAATTTGGTAAGTTGTGATGTTTTGTATAAAACAGAGACCAACTTAGGCTAATTGTGTTAAGTGTTTGTCTTGATTAGAATCCACACTATCTCTTGAATATTTGTCAAGAAAGTCTTATAGGTCAAGGAGACAGTGGGAGTCTAAAAGATCCTAAAAGGGTTTCAAGAAGTAATCAAGAATAAAACCTGTATTTCATCACTAGCACACAACTAGAGCTTTATAACCTATCGTGTTGACATTTCTGTGCCCATTCCAGTCAAGTTGGCTATATATATTTGAGTTCTACATGTTCTCAATTGTTTGCATAACTACTTGGAAGCAATGGCAGGCCTTTGTGCTGCCAGGTGGCAAGAGGTTAAGATTGCAAAATTTCAATCCATATGAGTTAGGATTTGTCACTAACCTAGTCTTGTGATTATGTTTTGACAAATTCACATGGATAAGAACACATACACCATAAAATCTAAGTGTCATAAGGTTTCTCTCCGATTCATGAAAATGATGGTGAGGAAATTCTTTCACTAAGTAGATTTTAAGTAGATAGAAATTGTGATATTTGCAGTTCTCAAAGTCGTTAGTGGAGCGTGCGTGGTTAACCAACACACTAACATGGACTTATGAGAAATGGCAAAGGTCTAAACAATTGAGACTATGATTACGGCATCCCTTTTCATAGTTCTGAAATTGTTTAGACACACCTGTGAGCTATCTAAGATAAGGTGTACAATTTTGATAAAGCCTTATCAAAGCAATCTAGTATCAGAAATCTGAACTTTAGTAAGAATGTCAATAAAGTATTGACTTCTAGAGGTCCAGCTATTTTCTGGATACATGTCAAAGCTAGTGGGAGCATAAGTGTTATGCTAATAATGATCATGTTAGTGGGAGCATGATAATTATGATAAGTATTGCAAGTTAGCAATGTTAATTATAGAAAACAAAAGTTTCAATTCGTGAGGTTGCAGGGGTTGAAAAAGTTGTTTTGCTATAATTAAGGGAGAGGAAATTATACTTCATTTCAATTCTAAAAATCTTAGATTGAGTTTATAATCATTCTAAAGAGCTTATATTGAGATTTTAATCAACTTTAGTCAAGGATATATATGAATGTTATGTTGGAATGGTTCAACATAAGGAAATTCTATATATGTGGCGTTCTCAAAATTCGATTATGATTACGGCAACTCTCTTCATAGTTCGAATTGTGAGAACATGGCAAATAAAATTTTTACATCATGAATCGTGTCCCATTTACTTTGGGTACAAGATCGATTACATGTGCTATAATATTTATCGTTTCTGAATTTTTCCAAATGCCTTGGGGCATTAAGGGGAAAATGTCTGGAATTGGATATGACTAAAGTGATTAAGCAATTGTCGAGGACAATCTAAGGTTTACCAAAGATTGGTTGCTCAAGGACAGTTGGAAGTATAGTGTAAATTTTGGAAGGGCCACATTGACATAGTCTGAAAAGAGGCAACTCTTGTTCAGAAGTGGTACTCAAAATGGGAATATAGAGTTGTCTCCATAGATAGAAGCAATCTGTGTAAGATTAGAAAAAACTTAGTGCAAGAAGCATGTTCAAAGCAATGCATACTTTGAACATAAGGCTTTGTGTCCATTGAGTAGGTCTTACTTGGAATACCCTGTAATGGTTGTTGACAAGTCTTTGTGACTTTGGACACATTAATTGCAAGAGGGTAGTGCATTTAAGTTTAAAGCCTAACAAGATTTCGATTTGGGAGTATGAAATTAGAATCATTGAAAGTTTGGTCAGTTGGTTTATTTCACAAAGTAAGGATCATAGAGTGCATACTAGGTGTATGTCAAAGCTATTGTTTAGAAAAACATAGTGTACATGCTTGGAGCATGGGACAACTAGTTTTTTTAATTCAAGTATAAAGTTGATAAAACCGAAGCAATGAATAATGAGTAATTAGTATGGTGATAAATAAAAGTGGTCTATTTATATTCATAGGATTTGATACCATATTTGATTCATTTATTCTTGTGTTTCACTTTGCATGATTTGACTTCCATAATAACTAGGTTATTCTTCCGGAATGACTAAGTTATTCAAACCATCCACAGTCGGTCATATGTTGGAAGTAGATATGAATCAAGACTGTCATGGTTTGGCTTGTAGAGGTCCAAGTTGGTGGACAAAGTTGTGCTACAACACTCATGAGTGCTCATAAGTTCTGAGTATTGGATTCAACTCACGCTCATTGGAATCACTTCATGGATTTTATCACGAGTGATCATGAGACGATAATATCTTATATTCTTCAAACCTAGAGATATGAGTTGTTACTATGAGTTGGTTGTACATTGATTGCACGAAACCGCATTGGTAACTCGATGTTATAAAACGTGCCTTTGTGTATGATTCAACAAGTAGTAGAACAAGCCATATGAGTCGAAGTTTATCCATTCCTTTTTACCTTCAGGATAAAAGCGATATCTGTGGGCCCCTCGATGATTTAATGATGACACATGTGAGTGTTTGGCCAAGCCAGGACTGATTTGATCTGTTCAATCAGTCAGTCGTCATAAATCGGAAATCGGGAAACCACAAATGGACAGAGAGAATGATTGATAGTCCATGTCTCAGTCCATATGATATCTAGAATGGAGGAATATATGATCCCTTATCTAATGGACAAGTCATTGAGAATGGTAAGAGTTCATCGGCAAGGTCAGAGTTCAACAGAAGCTTTTGAGAGCTACGATTGCTAGTCGGGGTTTGAAGTCATACTCAATAATAGTTTTAGACTTATCCAAGTGGGAGACTGTTGGATTAATGTCTAAGTCCATAACTATAATTGGTAAGACTTGACCCGACCCGGCATGGTCCATTTGGGTTGCATGGCATCGAGACAATTGGATAGACAAGATGAGGAAAAAGGATACTATTGATTTATATTAATATATATTATAAGTTCTAATATATTAATATATAATCATATTATTTAATTAGTATTGATCAAGAATTAATTTATAATTAATTAAGTGATCAAAAGGAACTAATTAAATATGGACTCTAAGATATATGTGTGTGATGGGCCAAGTTCATTTAGGTTGGGCTAAGCTTTCATTGATAGTCCATGGAGTGTTTAACCCATGGATCATATGAAATGAAAGGTCATGGGTATTAGGGTTTAACCCTAATCTCCACACTATATAAAGATGTCCTTGGTTGGTGAAATTGGAACTAGTGTGTGTACACAAAAAGAGCAAGGCCGATTTCACTAAAGAGAACCAAAGTATCCTTATTCTCAAGGTTATTCCAAGTGTTCATGGTGTTGTATGAACCATTGGATGTGTCACACTTGGGGCACTAGGCACTCAAGCTTCATGAAGACAAGTTACATAAAAAAAAAGGTATGTATTTTATCTATTTTATTACCCAAGTATATGATATTTGTATGCTAGTATAGGGTAATATCTTGGAAACTTCATATTTGCATGTATAATAGAGAAAACATAGATCCAAGGTATTTAGGGTTGTATGTGTACCATAGGATGTTGTAGTATACTAAAACCCAACACCAAGTTCCAGCACTTGGAAGTGTTCTTTGAACTTTAGAAAATCCTAAGAATAATTATATGTGTAAATATAAGGAAGTCTTAGGAATAATATGAAGAGTCACTAGTAAAAGAGGATGAACACTTACAAAAATTCTGGAATCTTTCCTTAAGGAATGAAGCTTGAGTCTTGAAGGAGTTTGAGAGAATTCTTAGGAGTTTACTGGATGAGGAAGTAAGAAGTGGAATAAGGGAGGAAAGGTTCACGTATCAAAAGGGGAGGATAAGGGTGACTTGACATTTGCATGGAAAGCTGGTGGGTAAGGCTTAATTCCCTTGGATAATACATGTTTATTTGGAATTTGCATGGAAAATGAGGAATTAGGGTCACATCATAAAGTCAACCCCCTTTATTTGCTTAGAATCTCCTTAAAAATCTTGGGTTCTATTTTATATAAATATATTAAAATAATTGATTTTGGCATAAAATAGTGATTTAAGGGGTCTAAGATAGGAAAAATATGAGTTTGGTGTGATTTTCGGCGTCAAAATGCCTTAAAATGATTAAAAGGTCCGAAAATGGCAAAAATCCGGAATGGGGGCTGGTTTCTGCGAGGGTCCGAAGGCTTAGGAGGGATTTCGGAGCCACTAAACAAATTCTGGAGCGTCTTCTCGGATTTCCGGAGCATATAGAGGAGTTCCGGAGCTAAATCTCGCAATTCCCGAGTCACAGCCGAAGTTCCGAAGTCAGGAGGCGGCGTCAGCAGTCCGGACCGACCAGGTGCGAAGCGGCTCAAAATTCCGGAGCAGGTCAAGAAATTTCCGAAGCAGCCTTAAGCGAGATCTTCCGGAGTCATGCGAGAAGGTCCGAAGCACAAAGGTTCCGAAAATGCACTCCTCTTTGTTCCTTAGAAGGTGTTCTGGACTAAGTGGTTCTGGACCAGGAGGGTTCAAGACCAAGAGGGTTCCAGACCAAGAGGGTTCCGGCCAAGAGGGTTCCGGAGCAAGAGCTTCCTGACCAAAATGTTCCTATTGGGTTTTCTTCTCCGGTTTTTGGGCTGATTTCGACTGAGGAACGTATGTCGAGAGATTTGGGAGAGATTTTACATACTTGGAGAGATTTGGGAGAGATTTCACATACTTGGATAGATGAGGGAGAGATTTCATATTCTTGGACAGATTTGGGAAAAGACTTCATATTTTTGGAGAGATTTGGGAAAGGACTTCATATTCTTGGAGAGATTTTGGAGAGAGAGAGATACAGTGGGAGAGATTGAGAGAGACTTTGCCGGGGGCCTTTACTAATGTTTTTCTTCGCAGATCAAAGGTCGTAGACTTAGTTACATCCCATTTCGAGTGTTATATACCCCGAAGGGCACTTACTAATGTTTTATAGAGCTGTTACTTCCTCAATAAGATTAGGGTTTTAAGTTTGGAACATTTAAAACCTTCAAGTGTTACTTTGCATTTAAAATTTAGAGTCATACATTTGCAAACATAAGTAAACCCTAACAAATAAACACTAGATAAGTTGACCAGATGACTCGATGACCTTGACTCGACTTTGACTTGACCAGAAATTTGCCGGTTGTCACAATGTTGCTTTACAAATAGATAAACAAAAATCAAATGATAAGAAATGTCGTCCAGAACTACGTGGTACTCTTCCACCAGTTGTTTACAGCTATGTTCGAATGCAAAACCGCAAAGGAAATTTTGGATATGTTGAAAGAGAAATAACAGGGCAATGAGAAGACAAGAAAAGTTCAGTAAAGCAGTGCATGTTGGAATTGGGTGAGTTCAAGAAGAAATATAATGAAGCCATTGAGTTATACTATGATCGCTTGAACGAGTTGATCTTTAAGTGTACTCACTATAGTGTCACTCGTTCGACTCTAGAATACAATTTGACTTTCTTGATGGGGCTGCGAAAGGAATGGAAGAACATAAGCTTGATGATTAAAATTTAATAGAGTTTTGATGGTTATTCACTGGTTGATTTTTACAACGTTCTGTGTGCCAATGAAAGTGAAATTAATGAGAGTACTGAAGAAGGGAAGTTGAGCTTAGGTGGATTATTGGCTTTAATGTCGAAGGTGACATACAAGGACTCTACAATCGAATATGGTGAACAACAGGATGTTGACGAAAAAGAATTTTTGGTGAATTTTGAGGATGAAGTGGTGGCTTATTACTCGAATAGTAAAGTGAAAAAGTTTTTCAAAAAGTCGTTTAATCCAAAGTAAAAGAACAATAGTGAATTCAAAGTGAATAAGTCAACAAGTAAAGGTGCAAGAGTGGAGTCGAAGGAGGAGAAGAAGGATGGAAAGACTGTGATTGAGAAGAAGCCGTTGAAGCTGAAAGGGGATTCAGGCTATGATTGCAACTATTGCAATGGTTCGAATCACTTGTCCAAAGACTGCATGCTGCGAAAGAAGGAAGAGAAGAAGGAGAGGGTGAAAGATGAAGCATACTGCATTGAGAAAATTAAGGAGTTGAAGGCACGAACAAAGGGAATTTCCTTGATGGGGAGGTGAAAGATGAAGCATACTACATTGAGAAAACTAAGGAGTTGAAGGCACGCACAAAGGGACTCTCCTTGATGGTGAAAGGAGGAGATGAGAGTGATAGGAAATATCAGATCTGGTCATCTGGGTCTGGTGATGAGGAAATGAGGAATCCACCCATGGAGCTATGTCCGCTCAGTTCGAAGAGGATGATTTGAAGGATGAGAAGGTTACTGGAACTTGCTTTATATCAACTACAAGCGACAAATCACCAATGTATGCGAAGGTATGTAATATTCTTGAATATCTTAATATTCCCTCTATTACTTATAATGGAGTTTTGATAAATTTTGATGATACTCTTTATTATCTTAATAATATGTTGATTTCCGTGAGTAGAGAAGTTGAACAATCAAAATCATTACTATATGATCTTTGAAATAAGATGGAGGTTAAGAAGAGTGTGATAAAGAACTTAAAGCTTCAATGTCCAAACATTATAGTAGATAGGGATTTGGTTAGGAATGATAATGTTTTGTTACTTAAACAAAGAAATATCTACTATAACTCTGCTAAATGATTGTATCCTAAGCTTACAGAATTACATCATGCTTATGATATCTGCAAAGAACTGCATCGAAAATTATTACCATTCTAAGCTTATGAAAGAGAAAAAGTAGATGCTACTTCTTATGACTGCGAAAAGAAAATTTCCGAGTTTGATAAAGTGCCTAATGATTCTTATGCATATCGAATTATTAAGATTGATGAATGTCTAAATGCTGATGAACTTGTGCATATAGTGAATGAAACTCTAACTAAAAATGAACAAGTTAAAATTTTGAACATGACTGAGAATTCAACATTAGACTTTCAACAAAATTTCGCTGATATCGAAGATGATTATGAGAATATCACTGATATTCAGGAGGAGGAAATTGTTGATTGTACTCAGTTATCTGTTATTAATGTCAATTTGATGGCAAAAGGCAAAGAAATTTGTTATGATTCAATGGTGAAGGTTAACAATGCTCAACCCTCTAAATTGAAAGTTTATGATCCTTTTGATCAAGTTGTGGTAGAAGAATATGAAGGCAATGAGGATGATGTTTCGAATGAAACACCTATTCTTAGAGTCGTTGTTGAACAATTCTATAAAGAATCAAATGAGTTCGAAAAGGTTTTAAAAGACAAATTTCCACATTATCTAGAATCTAATTCTGTTGTCTATCCATCATTCAAATGGACTGATGAGGTTGGATTTCTAAGCCAAGTGTTTGTCACTTCTGGAAATGGTGACAAGGTAAATCTAGAAATAAGCGAACTTATTGAAGAAGATAATAAAGATGTACCATAATAAGGTTTCTATTCGAACCAATGCATAGTTAAAATGGTCTGAACAAAAATTCAACAACTTTTGAAAGACAAAAACAAAAACGTGTTTAAGAAGTAAAAACAGAAAAATCAAAAGTTGTTAATCAAACCAAAAAATCTGTTTCGAAATCTCAAAAGACAAAAACACAAGTTTTCAATGAAAGTGTTCAAAAATTTGTTGGTGAGGAAGGTATTTCAACTACAAAAGCTCGAAATAAATTTTAATGGAAAAATGTCAAAGCTTTTTAAAAACAATAGGTTTTTAAGCCAAATCAACTGAACAAGTTAGGACTTTTTATCAAAATAAGACATTTGTTCAAACCAAGTCATCTCAAAAGCAAAATTATATTTCAAAAAGTCAAACTAATGTTCAAAATCAAGTACGATCTCGAAATGTGCAAAAACAAGGAAATGGAAAATTTCTTCAAAATCAACGTCCAAGAAATAATGGACCAAATCTTGAAAATGAAAGGTTTGCTCAAAACAAAGGTCAATGGAATTTTGTTCGAAATAATGAACAAAGAAATTTCAATCCAACTCATTGTCAAAGACGTTTTCAACGAGGACAAAGTGATTTCAATTGAAATATTCTTGGTTATAATAATCAATATCAAAATCGATTTCATTGTTTACCAAAACTGTCTTTTCGAAAACGAAAATTTGAAAAATTAGACGTTCAAGGGAAGAAAAATGAACATTTTAAGCCCACAAATCCACACTTTCCAAATCCTAAGTTGAAACAGAAGGTGAAAGCATATTTTGCGAAAGGAGGAGGTAATGTGAAAAACATCAGTCATTGGCTCGAAGGTAAAGGGAAACAATTTCATTCGGGAAAGTACTCTCAAGAGCAAATCATGTATGCTTACGAGAGCTACTGAAGTGATTTGATGAATGTAAGTTCATCATCACAAGAGTCGAATCTATATGTGAAAAAGTGGAAAGAGATTCCTCAAAAGAATGATGAAGGACGTCGAACAGAGGATGGAAAGGGGAAAATCAATGTTAAACCTGTCCCATTGAATGATTACATTGCAATGCCCAAAACTGTTGAAATTGATTTAACTGACAGTTTAAAGTCAAAGATTCGAAATTGGGTACTAGCTTCATCTTTTCACAATGCATTTTAAACTAATGTCCGAGGACCCAAAAAGCCTTCGCGATCTAAATTCTTTTAAATGATCGCAGGTATTATGTGACGAGCAATAGGATGAGCATTGGTACATTGATAGTGGTTGCTCTTGTCTCATGACTGGGTGAAAGGAGAATTTGCAAGACTATCGAAAGCTAGATAATGCAGGAGTAGTGAAGTTTGGCAACAACAACAAATGCAAAGTCAAAGGATACGGCAAAGTGACGAACGGAAATTTCACTGTGAATAGAGTGGCGTATATTGAAGGCTTACAACATAATTTAATAAGTGTTTTGCAACTCATTGTGGGCATTGGCAATCAAGTTGTGATTAATGAAGAAGGAAGTGTCATCTCTAACAAAGAAACGTAGGAAATTCGTCTCAAGTCAAAAAGAAAAGGGGACATGTTCACGCTTTAATGAAATTTAATAAGTGTTTTGCAACTCATTGTGGGCATTGGCAATCAAGTTGTGATTAATGAAGAAGGAAGTGTCATCTCTAACAAAGAAACGTAGGAAATTCGTCTCAAGTCAAAAAGAAAAGGGGACATGTTCACGCTTTACATTAAAGCTATAATTGGTGTTCCCTTTGTATGTCTACTATCGAAAGCTTCTTCAGACCTTAGTTGGTTATGGCATCGTCGTCTATCTCATGGGAATTTCAAAAATCTCAATAAACTAGTTTTACATGATCTAGTTTGAGGCTTACCTATGTTAAAATTTTATAACGATTTGTTGTGTGCGGCTTGTGAACAGGGAAAGCAATATTGACAAGGTCATCCGATTGTCATTGATTCCAAGATCATAGAACCTTTGGAACTTCTTCACATTGATCTATGTGTACATTCAACTGTTGATACTCTCAATAAGAAGAAGTACATATTGGTCGTTGTTGATGATTTTTCAAGGTTTACATGGGTTTTCTTTCTTCGTATGAAGTCTGAAACAACTCAAGTGATGATTAATTTCATTAAACACATTGAGTTGAGTTTGGCCGGATTGGGGATTTCGCATAACTTTTCATCTCCTTACACACCACAACAAAATAGATTAGTCGAAAAGAGGAATCGTTCTCTATGCGAAGCAACAAGAATCATGCTGACATATGCGAATCTGCTTCAATATCTTTGGGCAGATCACTTTCGACGGTGTGTTGTAAATAAAATTGTTGGTTTAATCATTGTCATTTCAACATCACCCTTTATGAGATCATTAACAAATGAAAGCATAATGTTAAATTCTTTCATATTTTTGGATGCAGGTTTTTATAATGAATCTCAAGGAAAATCTTTCAAAATTTCAGTCAAAGGCTAATGAAGGAATTTTTCTGGGATATTCGCACAATTTCGTTGCATATCCAGTGTTGAATAAACACGCAAGAAAGATTGAAGAAACGTTCAATCTTACTTTCGATGACTATCACGTCAAACGTGTTGAATAGTCCTTCGTACAAAAGCCAATCATTTCTGAAACGAATGATGAGTCAGAAATTATGAATTCTTTTGATGTTGATTATCATTTGATGTTTGGTATTCCATATAGGGAAGAAGATAATTCTCATTCTATCTCAACTTCACAAGTGAATGTCGAACGTGTACCAGTTTTGACGGGTGATCAAGTGGAGGGGGTGAACTTGAGTTCGATATCACATGGTTATATTCACAATTCAATTATTGAGGGTGAGCATGAGAGAACTACATATCCATTCGAGGGGAGCATGTGCAGAACAATGATGATGTCGAGGGGGAGCATCTTAATTCGAATTCATTAGTTGAGGGGGAGCTAAATGGGTCGATTCATAATTCTCTAAATGATCAAACTAATAAGTTTCATGATGTTGCTGATAATGTTTTGAATATAGGTGAAGGTTTAGAAGTGGATGAAGTATTCAAAGATGTGCCTTTAGATTTTGATCCTACATGTCCACCAATGGATAAATGGACACGTAGTCATCCAAAGGAACAGGTTCTTGGTGATCCAAATGTTGGTGTAATGATGTGAGCACAAATTTGAGCTAAGAATGAAGTACTTAATGTTCACTAGGAATATTGTATGTTTAACGTTTTTATTTTGGAACTTGAACCCAAAAGAATAACGGTTGCCGTATATCACTCAGATTGGATTGTTGCAATGCAATCTGAACTGGCAGAATTTAAACGAAGCAATGTTTGGAGGTTAATTCCCAAACCAAAGGATGTTTTGTTAATTGGGTTAAAATGGATTTTTAAGAATACGACTGATAAAGAAGGTAATGTGATTCCTAACAAGGATGCTTTATAACAAATATTTTTTTGCCCAACAAGATCCAAATCTTCAAATTTTTTTATTTAATTTTTTTGCAATGTGATTTGAGTGTGAATATCTTTCTGAATTCTTGTTACTTCAAAACTTATCCAACCTTAGTTGTTCTTGACCACACTGGTCCTCCAAGTAATTTTGTTTAATTAACTCACACTTATGTTAAGTTGTGGTATTGAGAAAAATTGGGCCTACCTTCAAAACTGATAGAAAAGAGGCCCTTCGATGCTCATTGATGTGTATTCGATTGTACTTCATGGGAAACCACGCAAGCAATATGCCATATCTCTTGATGTTGAGTGTAGAGATCTTTTCCTGGTATCTAACTGCTTTAATATCAATTTCTATTTGATATCACAAAACATACATTTTTTTTTTAATTTGATTCCCACTTATTCTTTGGCACACATTTGCACTAGAATCCTTGAGGTTTTGGGTACTACCAATTCGAAACCTAGACTTCACAAAGTCTGGCATATGATGTCGCTTTACAAACCCAAAAGCACATGTGCCTAACCTCAAAGCGAAGGCATGGTGTTCCACATATCAAAAAATGTGACGGTTCTTATCCTGCTAGGAACAACGAAAATTTCGGCGGACGTGACGGTTCAGTGTTGGTTACTGGTTCAAATTCAATTTATCCGACGACTATTAAAGGAAATTGGGGGTGTTATTTGAAGACTATATGCTCTCTTATCAAAATTTCCCTAAATTTCTCCAATGACTATTGTCTTCAAACAACCTTTGAAAACCTACAAATGGCGGCTCCTGGTGCACATGTTGATCCTTCAAACAACAACAATGAAGAAGATATTTCACAACCATTTTTGAAGATTTAGAGTTCGAATTTCCGTCTATTGCCCATTGTTGATCAATATCCTGAGGAGTTGTACATGCTGATTTTAGCCCTAAATCACTCTGTTCTTTCAACTATCTTATCATCATCATTTTTTGATCCAATGACCTGGTTATCTCTTGCTGGTTTAATGACGATAATCAACATGACAACTAAGCTTCTTACATTCCAACTAACGAACATCAAGTTTCGAAAGATCAACAAGAAACACTTTTCTCAGATTATGAAGCTACCATACTTAGGTACTTTTTATGACGTTACGAATGAACATGTTCTTCATATGTTTGATGAGATAGGTCATCAACCTGTTTTTACTGGATTAGTCTATTTCGCAAGTCAAGTACTCCCTGTGTTTGGAATTTTCTCTTTGGCATTATATTACGATGCTTGAGTGGTCATAGTGCAGGGTTAGATAAGGAGAAATTGGAAGTTTATGCGATGATTGCTGGTCTCTATTATGAATTGAATGTTGATTATGTTACTTAACTTTGGGATGAGTTTGGTACGGCTATTATTCATACCCATGTGTGGTATGGTGTTTCTTGTGCATGATATTGGAGTCTAATAATCAATGCGGTTTATGAAGAGGAAGGGATTTTGGTTCCTTAAGAAGATGAAAAAGATGAGTTTTTGAATTTGCAAGCTCCAAAATTGGATATTGATGATCCAGTTCTTTTTCCCAGTGTTGCTCACATTCCAGATGCGATGCTGTGACGAATTGATCCTAAAAACCCAAATGTTTTTCACTATTTGGCCTCCATTAATACAAATGTGATATGTGTGGAATGTACTAGTTTTAATCCTACTAAATTATACACAAAGACAAACACACGAAAGGCAGTGTACCTATCGATTAGTAGTTTAGTTCATGTAAGTAGGGTATCGAACACAACGAACGGTAAACAATTAAAATAAATACTAGTATTACATAAATAAAACAAATATTAAAAAGGTGTTTTCTCTAGTTTTACATGACTATAAAATTAATAAATTACTAGGCACTTAAAACAAAGAACACTTAATGTCACACCCCAAAACCAAGAACGGCGGAAACGTTCAGGGGTGGAGGACGTCATGTAAAGTATCATAACAGTGCAAAGTAGTAAACAAGCAACAACATCATCCATTGCATTAAAAGTAAAGTTTTAACACATGAGTGTTCTTTCATAGTAATAAGACACCAAAATATGTAATCAAAATAAAAGACGAGTGTTGTTTGTGCTCCGTCTTCTCAAAACCTGGTCATCGTACTTGTCTACTGGTGACCTGAGAATACAAGTTATTTTGAAAGAGAGTAGATCAGCATAAAGCTGGTGAATTCATAAGTATTTTAGTGTCATTGATTTGAAAAGCTGTTATGAAAGACTTGTAAATGTTAAATGAAACATTTAGTATAAGTGTGAAAACCCTAGAAAATCCCATATTTCCTACTAGTATAAAAGGTAGTCTTCTACCAAGACCCGAATGCTTTGAAAGTTTGCATTTCTATATCAATGAAGGTTTTTCCCATGTGCGACTATTATTATAAATATATAGTCTACCTCATCGTTTATGTGAATGTGTCACAGGGAAAATTATATAATCATTGAAATCGTATCCTTTTGCCTTAGGAGAATCACGGCGTGGAAACTCGCCGAACAGTACAACCGAGAACTTCTGTCGATGAACAGGTCCCGCTGTAGCTAGCAGCCAGGTGTAGGATGGTCAGTCCCGTATAGTATATATAGTATCTCTCTCTGAATAGTATATAGTATTTCTCTCTATATAACAAGTAATCGTATCTCTTCATATAGTATTAGTATAGACTCATGAATGAACTGACTCTTGTGTGATTCCTTGTAATAGGAATAGTAATTTGTATCCCCTATACTATACCTATAATAGTTTACTGGAATGTAAATTGAATGTCCAAGTAGGTTTATACACCCTTGCTACTCAAGAGTGTTGGAACTGAATAAAGAATGAAAGATCTTATATCAATACATATATACATGAAACATAAGTGTATAGATATGGTTTTAACAATAAGTTGAAAGAGTTTTTGTAATACATTTAATAGTTTTGAATAATAAATAATAACGACTTGATGTCAGCTTATAAAACGATTCAAAAGTAGTTTATTTGATAACAAAGTAACAAATAACTGAAAAACCATTGTATTTAACACATTTTGAAGTATGTGAAATCAGTTGGTTGAAAACACAGTTATAAATCACATGTGATTGATTCTATAACTTCTTGTTTTCTACTTGTATCCCCCCACCCCCATGAAAGCATTTAAAATCATTTAAAAGGATTGACTAAGGGGTATGAACTCACCTGTAGTGAGTGGTTTGGATGAACGGATGATGTAGGATGCTAAGTGTCAAGTGAAGACTTGTACACACACAATGATCCTAGTTAACATATAATAACACATATATGTATCCAATTAGTCATAAAACAACTAATTTAACCAAATTTAAGACATCCTAAGACATGTAAAACACTTTATTTAAGTGCTATAAGTCCTAAGGATTGCATCTAAGGGTGGTAGGACCTTGTAATTGAGTTTAGGGTTCAAGGTTAAACTCCTTTGGAGTTTACGGTTTTGTGACCAACTCTTATTGAGTTTATAGTCGTAAACCCATGCGTTTACGGCCGTAAGCTCATGGTACTCATACCATTTTGTGTTTTGAAGCTCTACAAGTCATAAGAAGCATTCCTACTTGAAGTATAATCCTTTGGAAGAGATTAGGGCACCATTTCACTCCTTTGTGGAGTTTACGGTCCTTGGACCACTTCTCCTTGGGTTTACGGCCGTAAACCCAAATGGTTTATGATCTTTTTGATGTTTTAAGTCCTAAGCACAACAAGGAAGCGGTCTAGACTAGTTTCCAAGGCTTGGTAAGGGACTAGGCCACACTTTGGCCCCTTTGTTAGGGTTTACGGTCCAAGGTGTTCTTGGACCGTAAACACCTTTGATCCTTTGATTCTTTGGTGTTTTCTTGATGATTAGAATTGTAACAAGTCTTATAATACACCAGGGTAAGTGTACTTACTAGGGAGAAGCTTGAAAATGTGCTAAAAGTCCAAGAACACTAGTATGTGTTCTTGGTGTTCTTGGTGAAACTTGAAGATCTACACTTTTGGAATGATTTCACGGATGGAATCATGTAAGATCACTAGATTAAGTAAGATATCAACTTTTTAGGGCTAGAAACACTTGCATAGTTGAAGATCAAGAAGAAAAGACGGATGATACTTGAGAAGATTTGAGTTTTGTTCTTGAAAAGTGAAATAGTGAATAAAATGGCTAAGTCCCATATTTATACCCTTGGGGTTTACGGCCGTAAACTCCATGTTTAGGCCGTAAACTCCAAACTCTTGGAGTTTTGGGACTTTATTGCTACACAATAAACCCTAGGGCATCCTCTCTCCTGTTATCTCCCGAGATACTGGGCTCTAGAATACTCAAACTGACTCTACACAGCTCAAAAGTTAGCAGCAACTGTTCTGACTTTTATTGAAGTGAATGATTGTACAAAATAGAAATTTCGGGTTCTCACATCATCCCCACGTTAGAAGGAATTTCGTCCCGAAATTAGAATTTAAGAAAATAAGTAGTTACAAATAACTAAGTAAAAAGACGAGGATATTTCAGTTTCATTTGATCCTCTCGCTCCCAAGTGAGGTCCTCGTTTTGCGTTCCAGCGAACCTTCACTATCGGGATACGGCTTTGTTTCGTTTGCTTGACCTCCCGGTCCATGATCTCTACAGGTTCTTCCACGAAGTTGAGGCTCTCTTTGATCTCGATCTCGTCGAGTGGGATTACAAGAGTCTCGTCGGACAGACATTTTTTCAAGTTCGAGACGTGGAAAGTAGAATGTACGTTATTGAGCTCGCAGAGTAAGTTAAGTTTGTAAGCTACAGGGCCGATTCTGGCAAGAATCTCGAAAGTCCCTATGTACCTTGGATTTAGCTTTCCACGCTTTTTGAAGCGTATAAAGCCCTTCCAGGGTGAGACCTTCAATAGAACACGGTCGCCCACGTGGAATTCCAACGGTTTCCTTCGTTTATCAACGTAGCTTTTCTGTCGGTCTCTAGAGGCTTTCAATCGTTCACGAATCTGAACGATCTGTGGATGGTACGTTGTACTCATGTCCAGCCTAGTTCCTAGGGAACTTTGTAGCGACTTCCAGAACCTCGAAGTGAATCTACTATCTCTGTCCGATATAATGGATATGGGAACATCGTGCAGTCGTACAATCTCTCGAATGTAGGTTCTTGTAAGCTTCTCCATCTTGTCTGTTTCTTTGATAGGCAAGAAGTGTGCGGACTTGGTCAATCTGTCGACGATGACCCATATGGTATCAAGTCCACCCATTGTCTTGGGCAACTTGGTTATGAAGTCCATAGTGATCCGCTCCCACTTCCATTCCGATATTTCTGGTTGTTGTAGAAGACTGGAGGGTTTCTGGTAATCGACCTTGACCTTGGCGCAAGTAAGGCATTTACTTATGAAGGTAGCAATCTCTGCTTTCTTGTTAGGCCACCAGTATAGCTTTTTAAGATCCAGATACATCTTATCTGAACCTGGGTGGACGGAATAACGAGTGTTGTGTGCCTCGGTCATGACCAAGTCTCTGAAGCCACCGTGTTTCGGTGTCCAGATCCGATCCATGAGGTATAAGGCTCCGCCACCCTTGACTTCCAAATTCTTATCCATCCCTTAGGGTTTCACTCGCCACATTTTCAGGTTTCAAAGCGTTGAGCTGAGCCTCCTTAATTTGTGTGGACAAGTGTGAATGGATAGTTATAGTCAATGATTTGACTCTACGACCAGAGTATTCTTTCCGACTTAGGGCGTCGGCTACTACATTGGCTTTACCTGGATGATAACGAATTTCACATTCGTAGTCACTGAGTAGCTCGACCCACCGTCGTTGTCTCATGTTGAGCTCCTTCTGGTCGAATATATGTTGTAGGCTTTTGTGGTCTGTAAAGATACTGCTTTTTGTTCTATACAGGTAGTGTCTCCAGATCTTCAGAGCAAACACAACTGCTTCTAGATCAAGATCGTGTGTGGTGTATTTAACCTCGTGTGTCTTCAGCTGTCTCGAGGCATAGGCGATGACCTTACCTCGTTGCATCAGAACACAGCCGAGCCCTTGATTTGAAGCATCACAATAGACAACGAAGTCTTCTATCCCTTCAGGGAGGGATAGTATTAGTGCGGTGCACAAGGCTCGCTTGAGCGTTTGGAACGCTCTCTCCTGCTTCTCTTCCCAGTCAAAGGACACGCCCTTCTGGGTCAGTGTTGTAAGAGGTTTCGCAATTCGGGAGAAGTTCTGAATGAACCTGCAATAGGAGCCAGCGAGACCTAGAAATTGACGAATTTTCGTAGGTGTCTTCGGTGCTGACCAATTCTCAATGGCCTTGATTTTGGAAGGGTCCACGTGAATTCCCTCTTCACTAACTACATGGCCCAAGAATTCGACTCTTTGAATCCAAAATTCGCACTTAGAGAACTTCGCATAGAGCTTCTCCGATCGTAATATTTCTAAGACTCTTCGTAGGTGTTGACTATGTTCCTCCTTACTTCGAGAGTAGATGAGTATGTCATCGATGAAGACAATGACGAACTGATCCAAGTAAGGACGACACACCCTATTCATTAAATCCATGAATACTGTGGGCACGTTTGTTAATCCGAACGACATCACTACAAACGCGTAGTGTCCATAACGAGTTCGGAAGGCTGTCTTGGGAACATCCTCCCCTAACACTCGTAGTTGGTGGTACCCGGATCGTAGATCTATCTTCGAGAAGTAGTTGGCTCCTTTAAGTTGATCAAATAAATCGTCAATGAGGGGTAAGGGATAACGATTTTTAATGGTAAGCTTGTTGAGTTCCCTGTAGTCGATGCACATACGAAACGATCTGTCTTTCTTCTTGACGAACAAGACCGGTGCTCCCCATGGTGAGAAGCTTGGCCTAATGAATCCCTTCTTGAGAAGTTCGTTTAGCTGACTGGAAAGTTCCTGCATCTCTGCTGGTGCCAGACGATATGGAGATTTGGCTACTGGAGTAGCCCCTGGCACTAAGTCGATTCTAAACTCGACTTGGCGTTGAGGTGGTAATCCCGGTAGTGCTTCTGGAAAGATGTCGGGAAAGTGGCGTACTTCTGAGATGTTCTGGATGTCTTTCACTTCTTTACTCGTATCGACGATGTGTGCGAGGAATGCATGATATTCCTTTCGCAAGCACTTTTGGGCTTGGATACACGAAATGATGCGAAGGTTCGTACCAGGTTTGTCGCCGTAGATAACTAAGGTTTCGTTGTTAGGGAGGTTAACTTTCTCAAAGCACATGATGTCGGCGCGACGATGACTTAACCAATCCACGCCGATTATGACGCCAAAACTTTTAATTGGGACCGGCATGAGGTCTATTTTGAAAGTATGACCATCTAAAGTTAGAGTACAACCTACATATATGCAGTTAGTACTTTCCGTTTTCCCGTTTGCCATTTCTACAGTGAATGATTCATCTAATGCACGTGGTTTTTGTTTAAGCAAGTGTGCAAATTTCTGGTTTACGAAGCTTTTGTCCGCCCCACTATCGAAAAGTATGCATGCATAAGAGTTATCGAGGAGAAACGTACCAGTGACCATTGTGGGGTCGGCAACCGCTTCCTCGTGGCCTATAGCCAGAACTCTTCCTACTCCGCCAGCTATTCCTGCCTTAGGGCAGTTCCTGTTGTAGTGTCCCACTTCGCCACAACCGTAGCAAGCTTGGCCCACACCGGTGTTAGGAACTTCAGCGCTCGGCTTTGCTGGAGTCTTGCAGAAACGAGCAGTATGCCCCTTTCTGTTGCAGTTTGTGCACTGCATTTCCCGGCATGGTCCGTTGTGATGAAAGGTGCATTTGTTGCACCTCGGAAGATTACCGGCATAAGGCTTCGCTGGTAAGGGATTAGTAGGGACAACCGGAGTTACCGTGGCAGCATTGATTGTAACCAGTTGTTGTCTCTTTGAGGATTTTTGTGAAGTCCCGCTTTTCCTCTTGTTCCACCCCTTTTTCTTGTTGTTGTTGTTGTTTCCCTTTTGTTGCTCGTGTGTAGAAATTGTTGGGTTCTGGTATTTTCCGTGATCTATAAGAGATTGTGCCAGCTCTTTAGCACTGTCAAAAGTAACAGACCTTGATGCTAACACAGTTGACTGGATCTGGGACGACAGTCCCCAAATATATCTCTCTATTTTCTTGCTCTCAAGAGTAACCATATCAGGGCAAAGAATTTCCAGATCACAGAATCTATTAGTATAGGTTGATATGTCAGAACCAACCATTACTAGACCCCATAGTTCCTGCTCAAGTTTTTGAATTTCCCCTCGTGGATAGTACTCTCTCATCAGCATGGCTTTCAAATTCTCCCAGCTTATCGAATTTGCCACTATTAGAGTCAGTGACTTAACGTGGCCATTCCACCAAGTTAAAGCCCTGTCAGAAAAGGTACAAGTAGCAAACTTGACCTTATTGTTCTCTGGGCAGGCGCAGAATTCAAAGACTGCTTCTGTCTTTTCTATCCACTGCCTTAAGATCATAACCCCTCTAGTTCCATTGAAATTCCTGGGTTTGGCATTCGTAAAATCCTTGTAGGTGCATTCCCGGGGATACCCATGACTCACGCCATGGTTGGAAGGAGGTGCACCTGTTCCCGATCCACTAGGGACATGACTATTGATGTGTGACATGGCAGCCGCTACGGCCACCGTGACAGCTGCTTGGAATATAGCAGCGTCGAACTGAGGAGGTGGTGGAGGTGGTGGTATCGGTGTTTCATTATTATTGTTACGCCTTGGATTTCTGCGAGGAGGCATCTTTTAACTTCAAGTTTTAAAAGATATATACAATGATAAGAATCCAGTAGTATAAAGAATGAAAGTGTCTTGTGAACTACGTCGCCATAGTTCGATATCAAATGAGAGTATGAATTTCTAAATAGATTAGATTACTGCCGAAATTACTGGTATATGAGATGTAAATGAGTTCGGGAAAATGACCTAACTATAGGTCTTAGATCATACCATAAGGAAAAAGTCGACAGTTTAGAAATCTAAGAAAGTACTTGAGAGACAGGAATATTTTACAGAAAAGTGCTACTTAGAGCTCAGTTAGGAAAGGCTATTCCTTTTATCAAAAGAAAAGATGTACTAGACATCTTCTACCGGCGATGGGAATTCCTGGGGAGAATCCTCATATCTGCCAGTTGACGTACCACCTCTTGGAGATGTCGCTCGTGAGCCCTCGGACGAACTTCAAGTTCTATGACTTCGGTCCGAGATGCAGCTAATTGTTGCCACAGAGTCTCATTGGTTCTTCTCGTCCCTTCGACAACGTCTTCCAGATGTCGAATGCGGACGGTGTTAACGCCTGAGTTGGCATCAATTTCCATGACTCGGTCGAAGGCTGCTCGACCTTGCTCGACATTCCGAGCAATCCTACGGATCATAACAGGCAGAGCTTGATCCGTAGAGCCACCTTTGCTAAGGTCATAGAAGCTTCGGTCCCCATGGTAGGGTAAGGGTTGACCCTGTTCGTCGCTCCAGCGATTCATGTTTGTTACCCACAAGGGTGTGGGACCTTGAAACGCGGGTTGGGGGTTGAAATTCGGGGCCTGACCCACTTGGGGTAGGTTGTTGACTTCAAGCTCTGAGTCAGAACTATCAGAAAAGCCTTCAGCATGGTGATCATCCAAAGGGATTGGGTGATCATCTTCTGGTTCTTCCTCTAGCCATCCAGTATTGCCTTCGTTTGGAAAGTACGGGTCGCCGTGGGGATAGAATCCAGCCATAATATCTACGCGAGAAAAGGGATATAAGAAATAACTAAATAGACGTACTAATTAGATAATTATAAGATGATCTTTATCAGTTAGTCCAATACTTGTTTAGTGTATACCAGTTATATGTACTCAAAATAGAATAGACCTTCGAATAGGTGACCCTAACTCTAAATCCACAACCAAACAAGGAACAGGAAGTAAATCAAAGATCACAGATTCTAAGTCTATGACATCCTAGTACATATAACCTTAGTGTATCCACTAAACAACTATTGGCATACTAACAAATACCTTTAATTATCATATAAGTAATTATAGTAATACAAATACTCCCATAGTATTTCATTGTGGTAGTGTTGGTAAGTTTTTAGACTTGTTGCCATATCACAACCATTCTTGGGCATATGCTAATCACTCCTCGGACCAGCATAGTTGATCAGGCTATGCCACTCCCAGGACTGACCATACATCCCCGAGCTTACTTGTGATATTCAACAATCGTAATACTTTTGTTTTTGTCATTGTGACACTGATTTTACTATGAATGCAGGCATGTATACTTAGTTAAATATTTTATTATTTAAAAGTATAAACTCTTGGTCAGAGTATTTTAATCCCATTGTATTTATAGTCTGTATATCTTTTATGGGTTGATATACTCAATTCACTATAAACAATTCTCTGATACCAATCTGTCACACCCCAAAACCAAGAACGGTGGAAACGTTCAGGGGTGGAGGACGTCATGTAATGTATCATAACAGTGCAAAGTAGTAAACAGGCAACAACATCATCCATTGCATTAAAAGTAAAGTTTTAATACATGAGTGTTCTTTCATAGTAATAAGACACCAAAATATGTAATCAAAATAAAACACGAGTCTTGTCTGTGCTCCGTCTTCTCAAAACCTGGTCATCGTACCTGTCTACTGGTGACCTGAGAATACAAGTTATTTTGAAAGAGAGTAGATCAGCATAAAGCTGGTGAATTCATAAGTATTTTAGTGTCATTGATTTGAAAAGCTGTTATGAAAGACTTGTAAATGGTAAATGAAACATTTAGTATAAGTGTGAAAACCCTAGAAAATCCCATATTTCCTACTAGTATAAAAGGTAGTCTTCTACCAAGACCCGAATGCTTTGAAAGTTTGCATTTCTGTATCAATGAAGGTTTTTCCCGTGTGCGACTATTATTATAAATATATAGTCTACCTTATCGTTTATGTGAATGTGTCACAAAATAAAAGTAATAGGGAAAATTATATAATCATTGAAATCGTATCCTTTTGCCTTAGGATAATCACGGCGTGGAAACTCGCCGAACAGTACAACCGAGAACATCCGTCGATGAACAGGTCCCGCTGTAGCTAGTAGCCAGGTGTAGGATGGTCAGTCCCGTATAGTATATGTAGTATCTCTCTCTGAATAGTATATACTATTTCTCTATGTATAACAAGTAATAGTATCTCTTCATATAGTATTAGTATAGACTCATGAATGAACTGACTCTTGTGTGATTCCTTGTAATAGGAATAGTAATTTCTATCCCCTAAACTATACCTATAATAGTTTACTGGAATGTAAATTGAATGTCCAAGTAGGTTTATACATCCTTGCTACTCAAGAGTGTTGGAACTGAATAAAGAATGAAAGATCTCATATCAATACATATATACATGAAACATAAGTGTATAGATATGGTTTTAACAATAAGTTGAAAGAGTTTTTGTAATACATTTAAGAGTTTTGAATAATAAATAATAATGACTTGATGTCAGTTTATAAAACGATTCAAAAGTAGTTTATTTGATAACAAAGTATAAAATAACTGAAAAACCATTGTATTTAACACATTTTGAAGTATGTGAAATCAGTTGGTTGAAAACACAGTTATAAATCACATGTGATTGATTCAATAACTTCCTGTTATCTACTTGTATCCCCCCCCATGAAAGCATTTAAAATCATTTAAAAGGATTGATTAAGGGGTATGAACTCACCTGTAGTGAGTGGTTTGGATGAACGGATGATGTAGGATGCTAAGTGTCAAGTGAAGACTTGTACACACACAATGATCCTAGTTAACATATAATAACACATATATGTATCCAATTAGTCATAAAACAACTAATTTAACCAAATTTAAGACATCCTAAGACATGTAAAACACTTTATTTAAGTGCTATAAGTCCTAAGGATTGCATCTAAGGGTGGTAGGACCTTGTAATTGAGTTTAGGGTTCAAGGGTAAACTCCTTTGGAGTTTACGGTTTTGTGACCAACTCTTATCGGGTTTACGGTCATAAACCCATGAGTTTATGGGTGTAAACTCATGGTACTCATACCATTTTGTGTTTTGAAGCTCTACAAGTCATAAGAAGCATTCCTACTTGAAGTATAAGCGTTTGGAAGAGATTAGGGCACCATTTCACTCCTTTGTGGAGTTTACGGTCCTTGGACCACTTCTCCTTGGGTTTACGTCCGTAAACCCAAATGGTTTATCATCTTTTTGATGTTTTAAGTCCTAAGAACAACAAGGAAGGGGTCTAGACTAGTTTCCAAGGCTTGGTAAAGGACTAGGGCACACTTTGGCCCCTTTGTTAGGGTTTACGGTCCAAGGTGTTCTTGGACCGTAAACACCTTGGATCCTTTGATTCTTTGGTGTTTTCTTGATGATTAGAAGTGTAACAAGTCTTATAATACACTAGGGTAAGAGTACTTACTAGGTAGAAGCTTGAAAATGTGCTAAAAGTCCAAGAACACTAGTGTGTGTTCTTGGTGTTCTTGGTGAAACTTGAAGATCTACACTTTTGGAATGATTTCACGGATGGAATCATCTAAGATCACTAGATTAAGTAAGATATCAACTTTTTAGGGCTAGAAACACTTACATAGTTGAACATAAAGAAGAAAAGTCGGATGATACTTGAGAGGATTTGAGTTTTGTTCTTGAAATGTGAAATAGTGAATAAAATGGCTATGTGCCATATTTATACCATTGGGGTTTACGGCCGTAAACTCCATGTTTAGGCCGTAAACTCCAAACTCTTGGAGTTTTGGGACTTTATTGCTACACAATAAACCCTAGGGCATCCTCTCTCCTGTTATCTCCTGAGATACTGGGCTCTAGAATACTCAAACTGACTCTACACAGCTTAAAAGTTAGCAGCAACTGTTCTGACTTTTATTGAAGTGAATGGTTGTAGAAAATAGAAATTTCGGGTTGTCACACCTAACAACTAAAGGAGAGCAAAAGACAACTAGATTCAAAAAGATAAAAGAGACTTCCATTTAGATTTCGATTCACTTATTCATATTGTTGATTTTGTGGCAAGTGCAACGGATTAATATATCAATGGTTACCGATTTCTCATATGATTAGGTTCATGTTCATTATTACTAATCCTTTAGCAAACAAGTTAATTCAAACAGTGATCAAGTGATTAAAATAACAATTTTCCTAGTGTTCAGTTCGAATCAAGTAAGACTTGTAATGTTACTTAACTAAATTTGTCAATTCAATCAACTCATATGTGGTTTTACATAACACATGCCCACACATTAACTTACTTATTTTCTAGTTAACCCTAGGTTCATGCTCACAAACACTAGGCATACAATCTTGTTTTCACAAAACTATATAATTCAAGCAATTAAGAAGATGTTCATACTGTTGGATTAGTGTCTAAGTCATAACTATATTTGGTATGTACTTGACCCAACCAGGCATGGTCCATTTGGGTTGCATGGCATCATGCACTTGGATAGACTAAATGAGAGAAATAAGACACTTATGGTTATTAATATATTATAAGTTCTAATATATTAATAATAAGAATAATAATATTTAATTAGTATTGATCAAGAATTAATTTAGAATTAATTATGTGATCAAAAGAAGACTAATTAAATATATGGGTTGATTGTGTAAATCGTCCATAACTTATATAGTGGGCCAAAGCTCCATGGATAATCAAGTAGGGTTAAACCCATAGGATACTCCATGGATGCTCCATGGAGGTTACTTAACCCATGGGTCATGGAAATGAAAGGTCATGACAATTAGGGTTTACATGGTATAACCCTAACTGTAAGATACTATATAAGCATCGTATTATTCACCAAAATCGGCCACTAGTGTGTGAAAAAGAAGGGCTAGCCGATTTCTTGAAGTGTTGATTTCTCTCTAAGTTATTCCAAGAGCATTTGATGTTGTGTTAGCCATTTGAGGTGTCACATTTGAGGCACTAGGCACTCAAGCCCCATGGAGTCAAGCTACACTACAAAAGGTATGTATTCTATCTATATTATTACCCAAGTATCTATGATTGTATGCTAGATTGGGTAATACCTTGGAATATTAGCATTTGCATGTATATTAGAGAAAACATAGATCCAAGGTATTTAGGGTTGCATGTACACCATAGGAGTGTTAGAATGCTCAAAACCGAACAGTGGTATCAAAGCCTAGGGCTGTTTTCAATTATACTTGATGCAACTTATTTTTCAAGGCTGAGAATCTGTCCAGACAGAAAACTCGACGATTTCTGGCCATAAACTCGACGAGTTCATGTGTTAAGGCATGAACTCGATGAGTTTCCTATAAGAACTCGAAGAGTTTGTGTCCCAGACAGCATATCTTCGACTGTTTTGGCTGGAACTAGACTAGGAACATTACCATAAGTTGTTTTGAACTTATAAACTTGTTTTTGATGAGGTAATGTTCATGCTAATCCAATTTCAAAGATAATTGTCAATAGATTCATGTTTTGTATTAGTTTAAGTGTATTGCTAATTACATGGAAAAGTTTGATGAGAATTATCTTTGTTCATATGAGTTGCTTAGATTAATAGAAGAGATTAATTGAATAGTTGTTTTCAATCCATTTTAATCTAAGAGATGATTCTAAAATGTGTTTGTGTAACTTGTCCTCAAGTTACATGAAAAGTCACATTAAAGTTTCTTAAAACTCATAAAAGTTGGCAAAGGTTACAAAATGAAGAGTCTTGTCTTCATTGAATGGTTTTATGACTCCATAACTTGTCCTTAAGTTATGGAGGTTCAAGAGTCATTTCATTAAGTAATAAAATGTGTAACCTTAATTAATTCCATAAGTTACAAAATAAAGAAAAGTTACATTCTTTTATTAGTTTAAAGTCTTCCATAACTTGTCCTCAAGGTTATGGAACTTGAAGAGTCTTTTAATTAAAACTACTTTAAACACATAAGTTATGGAATTAATTAGTTTTGAATAGTTTCAAAACTTGCCCTCAAGTTTTGGAATTTGAAAAGTTTTCACTTATGAATACTTTAATTCCAAGTTAGCCCTTAGAATTTTAAAAGTTAAAATTCAACCCTTATACTTTATAATATTATAAGTTAATAATATTTATATATATGTATAAGAGTAAAGTCAGTCTTACCATTAGTAGGCCTCATTCACGAAGTCGGTCTATAAGGGGGTATAAGGTTAGTGCCTATACAATGGCAGTTTAATAGGTGTCCACTCTCACCCGCCGCTTCCTTGACTGGTGGAGGGTCGTTAGCCGAACGGGTAGGACAAAGACTATAATTCTCCCTTCATTAAAAGTATTAATGATAAATACTAAGTAACTAAACACTTATAAATTCCCAATCTTAGTTACTTAGGAAAATGTGAATAAGGTGCTAATCCATGAAATTACACTTTGCACTTTGTTTAAGCCGTTAGTGGAGCGTGTGTGGTTAACCGGTACACTAACCTGGACTTAACAAGGTAGGCAAAGGGTAACTTAATGTTTATCATAGTATCGATGGAGCGTGTGTGGTTAACCGACACATCGATTGAGGGGTAAACACTTAAGGGTACCAAGTAATTTGCATGGTTACTTCACACCTTGTTTTGTGATCCTCGGCATCCTAGTCACAAAACCTGAAGGGCACACTCGAGATTGAAACATGCCATTGAAAAGTTCAATGAATCTCAAATGATCTAGGAGTTTCAAATCCAATTAAAACCTAATAATACATTTCGTTTATCTTGGTGGAAATTGGTGAATCGTCATTCACCTACCTTCAAATATTTTATAGCTTGGATTACGGCATCCCTCTTCTAAGTTATAAAATAGTTTGTTGGGTCCTAGCCTTAATATTTCATATTGGGTGTCATATTAAGGACTTTAGATCAACTATCTTGAATATCTCCCAAAAGATGTCTAAGTTCAGACATCTATGATCTTCCCAAATATTTTGGAACTTTACTTCCTCCACCTCCTCCAATTATTCTCCCTAACCCACAAATTCAAAGGTCACTCAATCCCTATTGGCAAGCAAGGTCTATGTGTGATCGCATCTTGGAGATGAAGTCACATATTGACAAGCTGGGAGAGTTGGGTGTCAAAGTCTTAATAAGGTTGGATGTTCAATCACTTTCTAAGTCACATAGTAAGTTCATTATGGACGACCATGTAAAGGACTATGACATGACCCTTAATGATCTTATCTATTTGCTTTGGGGTGCTGAATCAGCAATGATTTGGAGCATTGGCAGAGCAAATCTAATTAGTAGATCAACTCCCAAAACCTTCAATGGACATTGACAATGGTAACATTGGATACCCAGAAAAAGCATTCTCTTCCCAATGGAAAGGGATTGGCCATAGTCAACCCGGTTGACCAAACGGTAAAGAGAAAGCCTAAGTCTGAGATAGTCCCATTACCAAAGAGTCCATATGTTTACCTTGCCAAAGGAAGGGGCATTGATTGTGAAGCTGCCTGTTCAAGTAAAAGTCCACTATCTAACTCTGTTAAGTTTCTGTTATGAGATTCTCATTACATGATGTGACTGGGTCACATGTTGATGCTTTAAGAATCAAAGAAAAGTGAAGAAACTTAAAGGAAGTACATGCTGATTCTGATCACGAAGATGGATTTCGATCGCATCAGAATTTTTGAGCTGTTACTTAGGAGTTATGATATATTGCTTAGGAATAGATAACACCAAGTTTTTCATATGCATTTGCACTGTAAGGATAAGTTTTTTCCGCAAAGTTTTGAAATAAAATAAAAGGTTTTAATTTTATATTTATTTTAAATATCCTTACAAGTGGCATTTGTGAAAAATGGTTGTTTATATGATTCCATTGATAGCAATATTTGAAAAAAATGGACTTGATTCTTTCGTTTGTGGTAGTGTCATAATTTACCAAATAAGGAAAGATTCTCATTCCCAAGGCTTCAGTTGGATAGAAACTTTGAATCATGCAAGTTGAATAGTATGATGAATGAGAACTTTCAAGCATTGGAAAATTAAGACTTGTTCACATGGATGTGTGAATCAAGTGAAGGACTAAAGGGATCGAGTACACATTCTTGTGCACTGGTCATGTCCACCACAAAGCTCGTTAAGACTATTCGTCATGATTTACTGAAGTTTAGTAAATATGGTTATACTTACAAGTTTAAGTATAATTCTGAAGCATTGGAAAAGTCTCGATGTATGGCAGAACGAATGAGAAGAATCAAATTAGGCAGAAAGATTAAAGTTTCTCAAATCTGAAAAGATGGGAGAGTACCTTAGTATAATGTTTTGTGATCATCTTAATGATTAAGAAACCACATCACAATTGGTCTTCTAAGGACATCTTAGTGCATTCTTATGACTAAGAAGGGGAGTCATGAATTGTTGAAATGGTTAAATCAAGAAGATGAGTCATACTTCGTTTCAAAACAAGTCTTAGAGTCATACTCCAAGACTATAAGTTGAGTGACATATCTTAAAGAAAGGTTCAAAACACTTGTCAAATGTAAGAGTAAAAGTGTCATACTCTTGTACATTTGAAATTGGTAAGTTGTGATGTTTTGGGTTAAACAAAGACCAATTTAGGCCAAGTGTGTGAAGTGTTTGTCTTGATAAAGAATCCGCACTATCTCTTGTATATTTGGCAAGTGAGTCTTATATGTCAAGAGGACAGTGGGAGCCCTAAAGCTCTTGAAAGTTTCAAGACCTAATCAAGAATAAAACCTGGAATTCTTCACTAGCACACGACTTGAGGTGTATAACCTATCGTGTTGACATTTCTGTGGCTATTCAAGTTGACTTTGCATAGGAGTTCTGAAAGTTCTCAATTGGTTGCACAGCTACTTGGAAGCTATGGCAGGCCCTTATGCTGCCAGGTGGCAAGAGGTTAAGATTGCACAAGTTCAATCCATATCAGTTAGGATTTGTCACTAACCTAGTCTTGTGATTATGGTTTGACAAATTCACATGGATAAGTACACATACACCATAAAATCTCAGTGTCATAAGGTTTCTCTCCGATTCATGAAAATGATGGTGAGGAAACACTTCCACCAAGTAGATTTGAAGCAGATGGCAAAAGGTCTAAACAATTGAGACTATGATTACGGCATCCCTTTTCATAGTTCTGAAATTGTTTAGACACAAATGCATGCTATCTAAGGAAAGGTGTATGATTTTGATAAAGTCTTATCAAGGCAATCTCGTCTCAGAAATCTGAACTTTGGTAACAAAGTCTGTAAAGTATTGACTTCTAGAAGTCCAGCTAATTTCTGACTATGTGTCAAAGCTAGTGGGAGCATAAGTGTTATGCTAATAATCATCATGTTAGTGGGAGCATGATAATTATTGTTAGTGTTGCAAGTTAGCAATGTTAATTATAGAAAACAAAAGTTTCGATTCGTGAGGCTGCAGGGGTTGAAAGAGTTGTTTTGCTATAATTAAGGGAGTGGATATACTTCATTTCAGTTCTAAAGGCTTATATTGAGACCTTAATCATCTTTAGTCAAGAATATATATGTGAATTTCATGTTGGATTGGTTCAACTTAAGGAAATTCTATATATTGCGTTCTCAAAATTCGATTATGATTACGGCATCCCTCTTCATAGTCAAATTTTGAAAACATGGAAAATAAAAATATTATAGCAAAAGACTGGTCTAGAATCATGTCTTTATGTGAGACATCATGAATCGTGTCCCATTTGCTTTGGGTACAGGATCGATTGCATGTGCTATAATATTTGTCCTTTCTAAAATTTTCCGAATGCCTGGGGTATTAAGAAGGGAAAAGGTCTAGAATTGGATATGACTAAAAGGATTAAGCAATTGTCGAGGACAATCTAAGGTTTACCAAAGATTGGTTGCTCAAGGACAGTTGGAAGTATACTGTTAATATTGGAAGGACCATATTGACATATTCTTAAAAGAGGCATCTCTCGTTCAGAAGTGATAGTCAAAATGAGAATATGGAGTTGTCTCCATAGGTGGAAGTTATATGTGTAAGATTAGAAGACTTAATGCAAGAAAGATATTCAAAGCAATGTGCTCTGAGACTTCATCTCCATGGAATTGATCTCCATTGGAATAACCTGTAATGACTGATGACAAGTCTTTGTGACTTTGTACATATTCATTACAAGAGGGTTTGTGCATATAAGTTAAAAATCTAAACAGATTTTGGTAAATGTTAGGAATTTGGAATTCTTACATTTTTTTATAAGGATTTGGGAGTGTGAAATTAGAATCATTGAAAGTACGTTCAATCGATCTATTTCACAAAGTAAGGATCATAGACAATCATAGAGTGCATACTTGATGTATTGCAAAGCTATTGTTTAGAAAAACATAGTGTACATGATTGGAGCATGGGACACCTAGTGTTTTAATTCAAGTATAAAGTTGATAAAACCGAAACAATGAATAATGAGTAATCAGTATGGTGATAAATAAAAAGTGTTTTATTTATATTCATAGTTTGATACCATATTAGATTCATTTATTCCTGTGTTTCATCTTGCATGTTTTGACTTCCAGAATAAACTAGGTTATTCTTCTGAATGACTAAGTTATTCAAACCATCCACAGTCGGTCATATGTTAGAAGTAAATATAAATCAAGACTGTCATGGGTTGGCTTATAGAGGTCCAAGTTGGTGGACAAAGTGGTGCTACAACACTCATGAGTGCTCATAAGTTCTGAGTATTGGATTCAACCCGCGCTCATTTGAATCACTTCATGGATTTTATCACGAGTGATCATGAGACGATTATATCATATATTCTTCAAACCTAGAGATATGAGTTGTTACTATGAGTTGATAGTACATTGATTGCACGAAAACGCATTGGTACCTCGATGTTATAAAACGTGCCTTTGTGTATGATTCAACAAGTAGTAGAACAAGCCATATGAGTCGAAGTTTATCCATTCCTTTTACCTTCGGCATAAAAGCGATATTTGTGGGCCCCTCGATGATTTAGTGATGACACATGTGAGGGCTTGGCCAAGCCAGGACTGATTTGATTTGTTCAATTAGTCAATCGTCATAAATCGGAAATCGGGAAACAACAAATGGACAGAGAGAATGATTATAATCCATGTCTCAGTCCATATGATATCTAGAATGGAGGAATATATGATCACTTATCTAATGGACAAGTCATTGACAAAGGTCAAAGATTATCGGCAAGGTCAGAGTTCGACGGAGGCTTTTGAGAGCTACGATTGCCAGTTGGTTCTTGAATTTATACACAATAATAGTTTTAGACTTATCCAAGTGGGAGACTGTTGGATTAGTGTCTACGTCATAACTATATTTGGTATGTACTTGACCCAACCAGGCATGGTCCATTTGGGTTGCATGGTATCATGCACTTGGATAGACTAAATGACAGAAATAAGACACTTATGGTTATTAATATATTATAAGTTCTAATATATTAATAATAAGAAAAATAATATTTAATTAGTATTGATCAAGCATTAATTTAGAATTAATTATGTGATCAAAAGAAGACTAATTAAATATATGGGTTGATTGTGTAAATCATCCATAACTTATATAGTGGGCCAAAGATCCATGGATAATCAAGTTGCGTTAAACCCATAGGATACTCCATGGATGCTCCATGAAGGTTACTTAACCCATGGGTCATGGAAATGAAAGGTCATGACAATTAGGGTTTACATGGTGTAACCCTAATTGTAACATACTATATAAGCATCATATTATTCACCAAAATCGGCCACTAGTGTGTGAAAAAGAAGAGCTACCCGATTTCTTGAAGTGTGGATGTCTCTCTAAGTTATTCCAGGAGCATTTGATGTTGTGTGAGCCATTTGAGGTGTCACATTTGAGGCACTAGGCACTCAAGCCCCATGGAGTCAAGCTACACTACAAAAGGTATGTATTCTATCTATATTATTACCCAAGTATCTATGATTGTATGCTAGATAGGGTAATACCTTGGAATATTAGCATTTGCATGTATATTAGAGAGAACATAGATCCAAGGTAATTAGGGTTGCATGTACACCATAGGAGTGTTAGAATGCTCAAAACCCAACACATACAACTCAATAAACTTGATTATTAATAGAAAACAATTATCATTAACACATAAGGATCTTTAACAATATTAGCAAGATAAATAAACAAATTAAATTAATCCAAGCCGCTCAATCAAACCATATTCATAAGATTCATCTACATCTAAACAGGAGTATGGAGTTTAGCCCATAACTTCAGCAAAAACATTCATGAACTCGAAATCTAATGTAATAAACATGATTCAAAACAAAGATTAAGAGAAAATTAATAGTTTAATGACTTTGATCTCTTAAAACTCAAGCTCCTAGTTGAAAATCAAAAACTAGAACTTCTCTAGACTCCAAAAGTCGTCCAAACCCGCCGACATCAGTTGGGGTTTCGAATGAAAACGTTCCTATCTATAGATTCTTAAAACAGAGCCAACTCGAAGAGTTTTGTGGAAGAACTCGTCGATTTTTTCACTTGACACGCGTGCACGGCAAGGCATCCTTGTATCGGGAATCTTCTGATTACCTCGTCGAGTTTTTAGCTCCCACGCGTGGAGTTGTTTGGAATCAACATATTATCGAAACTCGAAAGTCATCCAAAATTGTGTCTAGTTTTCAGATAATTTGAATCTCGTCAATCGGAGTTACGGTTCATGAGGTATGGCCAAAACACTGACAAGGGGTCAAGCTGTCCAGCAACATCCTTCTTTCTTCAAAAATCCAATTTTAACATAATTAAGTACCTTTTGTCCATAATATCAGATAAAATCAACATAAAGTATTAAGATAATGCATGAATTTAATAACTAAATATGCCCATATCAAAATACCCCACACTTGACTTTTGTTTATCCCCAATTTTAGCACACTAATACCATATAAAAAAATCCGAATCGAACCCAACTATTATTCCAGGACCGCAACACATGCATTTATGTCTAAATTTTCCAAAGGACCCCCTAATCCTAAATACTAACAATCCTCATAAACAATCACCCACTTCTTTTGAACAACACTCATTTTATGCATCCCTCTGAATCCATCCCCAAAAAACTTTCTCAACCTAAAGGAATATTTGGTTACACCCTCAAGCATACATATGGTAAAATAACATATAAAAGAAAATTAAAATAAAAGTAAAAGGATTGATAACTTGATAAGTTTTTGCCTTCAATCTTCAATAATTTCTTCTTTGTCTTCATATATTTGTAGATTCTTTATTCGAACATTTCATCACTCTTTTTTTTTTCTCTCTATTTCTCTTTTTTTTGACAACTAACTTTTTTTTCTCTCAAAACTAAAAACCTAGAAGAACATATGCTTACACAAGGAGATTTAACTTCATCCTTTATTGATTAAAGGTATTAGTCTTAGTGTGCAATGACTACTTAAGCTTTCGTGGATACATTTCTGGTACACGATGGTAAACATGTTGCGTCCCTCAAACTAAGCAAGATTGTGTTTTTGTGCCATGATTTCACTAGAATAATGGGAGCCACAAATGCATTATAACGTATATTGGCTCAACTAAACATTTAAGTTCTCATTAATGTTGGGTTTTTTTATACTACAACATCCTATGGTGCACATACAACCCAAAATGCTTTGGATCAATGTTTTCTCTAAATATACATGCAATATTGATTCCAAAGCATTACGCCTACAACTAGCATACGAATGATATAAACAACATGGAATTGAGTTATAGAATTACGTCTTTGTTGTAGCTTGTAGAACTTCTTGAGTTTGGCCTTTAAGAGCTTAGTGCCCCAAGTGTTGCACCTCAAATGGAATCACAACATACCTTTGGACAAATGATGACTTTTTGAGAGAGAATATATTTGCACTCAAAATCGGCTCATGCAACTCCAAGAATCACTAGTGTGGCATTTTGGATGCTAAAGGGCTTCTTATATAGTGTGGCAAGATTAGGGTTACACCATGTAAACCCTAATGTGCATGACCTTCCATATTGCTTAGGCTCTATGGGTTTACACCTCCATGGATCATCCATGGGTTTAATCCAACCTAAGGAATCATGGATCATTGGCCCACACCATAAGAATGAATTATTTTACCAAATCAACCCCTTATATTTAATTAGTCTCTTTTGATCACAGAATTAATTCCAAATTAATTCTTGATCAATACTAATTAAATAATATGATTTCATATTAATATATTAAAAATTAAAATATATGAATATCCTCTTCTCAAAAGTCCATCCTATCAAATTGTCCTTGTGATATGCAACCCAAATGGACCATGCTACTCTCGGGTAAAGTACATACCAATTATAGTTATGGGCTTAGACACCAAATCCAACAGTCTCCCATCTTAAAAGCCGCTGTCGAACTCTGACCTAGTCAATGACGCGTCCATTAGATAAGGGATCATATATTCCTCCATTCTAGATATCATATGGACTGAGACATGGATTATAATTATTCTCTCTGTTCATCTTTTGTTTCATGATTTCCGATTTATGACGACTGACATGTTGAACAAATCAAATCAGTCCAGGCTTGGCCAAGCACTTTGGGTGTCATGACTAAATCATCGAGGGGCCCACAAATATCGCTTTTATCTATATGGGGTAAAAGGAACAGATAAACTTCGACCCAAATGTTTTGTTGTACTTATTCACCAAATTACACACAATAATATGTTTTATAACAGCAAGTTACTGGGGCGTTTACATACGTCAATGTGCAACCGACTCGCAACTATAACTCACATGTCTCCGTTTTGAGAATATAAGATATTATCGTCTCACAATCACTCGTGATAAAATCCATGAAGTGATTCAGATGAGTGTGGGTTGAATCCAATACTCGAATCTTATTCTAGGAGTACTCATGAACACTGCATCAACCTTGTCCTAGACAAACTACAGACCCATTCATGACAGTTGTCACACCCCAAAACCAGGAACGGCAGAAACGTTCTGGGGCGGAGGACGTCATGTACAATATCACAACAATGAATAGTAGTAAGCAAGCAACAACATCATCCATTGCATTAATAATAGAATTTTAATACAAGTGTGTTCTAACAAGCTTATTAGACACCAAAATATGAATCAAAATGAAAGATGAGTCTTGAACGAGCTCCATCTTCTCTAAACCTTGCATCGGTACCTATCTACTAGTGACCTGAAGATGCAAGTTACTTTGAAAGAGAGTATCAGCTTTAAATCTGGTGAGATCATAAGTATTTTAGTGTCTGTATTTGTAAGAAAGTTCTTGTAAGTATGTGTTGTGTAAGTATGTAAAAGTTTGTGAATGTTTTGAAAAGGTTTGAATCTCCTAGAAAACCCTATGTTTCCTACTAAAAGTAGCCTTCTACCAAGGCATCTAGTGAACGTGTGTGTCTCTTGTAAGAGTATGTATTTTCCCAAATCTGACTATCATTTACCAAAAATATAGTTTTTACATTACTGTTTATTGTGTGAATGTCACAAAGTGAATGTAATGGGAAAATGAAATAGTACTGTAGTATTGTAGTAAGTAACTACTGTTATACTAACTACCTTAAACCAATTGTAATTTAAAGTACCATGTGATCGGCCTGTTTCCTGCTACCGACTCTAGAAAAACGACGATGTAAGACGTCGTAAGAAATGACATTTGGCACCCGTAGACTTGCAAGTCCCACTGTAGCGAGCAGCAAGGTGTAGGATAGTCAATCCAGTACAGATCTATACACAAACTCATACGCTCCCCAATTAAGGAGATTTTGGATACAAAACGGTCATGGCAGGTGATGCCATGCCCCGTTACGTGGCTCACATAACTGAAGAAATGTATATGTAATGTATATGCTAGCTGTATTGTATGTTCTCCCTCTGTCTAGCCTGTATTGTAATGTACTGTCTGTACTAGCTGTATTGTGTGTTCTCTCTCTATCTAGCATCTATTGTAATGTAATGTGTGTAGTAGCTGTATTGTGTGTTCTCTCTCTATCTAGCATGTATTGTAATGTACTGTGTGTACTAGCTGTATTGTGTGTTCTCTCTCTATCTAGCATGTATTGACTCATGTATGAACTGACTCATTGTATGATTCATTGCTCTAGTAATAGTATTCGTAACTCCCTAAACTACACCTATAGTAGCTTACTAGTAATATGATTTCAATGTATAAACATGTATGTATGCCTTTGGTACCCAAAGGTTTTGAATAGAAAGAAGGAACTTTTATATCTATATACATATACATAATATATAACTGGGATTCAAACGACCTTCGGACAAATAACCGATACCTTAAATCCACAACCAAACAAGGAACAGGAGGTAAGGTGAGTTATCAGTGCTAAGTCGTTTCAATCCTACTTATATAACTATATCTACATAGATACACATTTAACCTAATATAATTGTAAAAGAGTTTAGTAAAAGTAATTGACATGTAAAAGAGTTTGAAGTAAAACAGTTTGAAGTAAAACAGTTTGAAGTAAAACAGTTCGAAGTAAAACAGTTTGAAGTAAAACAGTTTGAAAAGTAAGAAATCCACTTACGTGGTAGTTATTAATCACATGTGATTGATATAATAACTATAAGAATTCAACTTGTATCCCCCCCATAAAAGCATTAAAAACATTTAAAATATTGATTAAGGGGTATGAACTCACCTGTAGTGAGTGGTTTGGATGAACGGATTGATATAGGATGCTAAGTGTCAAGTGAAGACTTGAGCACACACAAGGATCCTAATTAATACATAATAACACATATATGTATTCAATTAGTCATAAAACAACTAATTAACCAAGTTAAGACATCCTAAGACATGTAAAACATTTGATTTAAGTGCTATAAGTCCTACGGATTGCATCTAAGGGTTGTAGGACTTGGCTATTGAGTTTAGGGTTCAAGAGGACCCTCTATGGGAGTTTATGGTTTTGTTACCATAACTCATTGAGTTTACGGTCGTAAACCCATGAGTTTACGGCCGTAAAGTCATTGCACTTCTACCCTTTTGTGTTTTGAAGCTTTTCAAGTCATAAGGAAGCATCCTACTTCAAGTATAAGCCTTAGGAAGTGTTTGTGGCATCATTTCACTCTTTTATGGAGTTTACGGCCCACGGACCACTTCTCCATGTGTTTACGGCCGTAAACCCATATGGTTTATGGTCTTTTTGATGTTCCAAGTACTAAGCACATCAAGGAAGGGGTCTAGACTAGTATACAAGGCTTGGTAGGGGACTAGGGCACACTTTGGCATCCTTTTTTGGGTTTACGGTCCAAGAACATCTTGGACCGTAAACACCTTTGATCTAGTGTTTCCTTGTGATTTCTAGATGTTTTAGGAGTGTAACAAGTCTTATAACAAGCCAAGGTAAGAGTACTTACTATGTAGAAGCTTGAAAAGGTGCTAAAAGTCCAAGAACAGTAGTGTGTGTTCTTGGTGTTCTTGGTGAAACTAAGAACACTTGAAGATCTACATATATGGAATGATTTCATGGATGAAATCATGTTAGATCACTAGATTAAGGTAGATATCAACTAAACAAGGAAGAAAACACTTACTTTCTTGAAGATTTTTGAAGATCTTTGGATGATACTTGAGAGAGAATTGAGTTTTGGATCTTGAAAATGTGAAAAGTGGTAAATAATGACTAAGTGTCATATTTATACCCCTTTTTAGGGTTTACGGCCGTAAACACTTTTGTTTAGGCCGTAAAATCCAAACTCTTGGAGTTTTGGAACTTTATTGTTGCACAATAAACCCTAGGGCATCCTCTCTCCTGTTACCTCCTGAAGTACTAACTTCTAAAATCTCAAACTTATTCCAAAAAGCTTCAAAGTTAGCAGAAACTGTTCTGACTTCTATTGAATTGAATGGTTGTTTAGAATAGAAATTTCGGGTTGTCACATCATCCCCCCGTTAGAAGGAATTTCGTCCCGAAATTAGAATTTAAGCAAATAAGTAGTTACAAATAACTAAGTAAAAAGACGAGGATATTTCAATTTCATCCGATCCACTTGCTCCCAAGTGAATTCAGGTCCTCGCTTGGCGTTCCAGCGAACCTTCACTATCGGGATGCGGCTTTGTTTCGTTTACTTGACCTCCCGGTCCATGATCTCTACTAGTTCTCCCACGAAGTTGAGCCTCTCGTTGATCTCGATCTCGTCGAGTGGGATTACAAGAGTCTCTTCGGACAGACACTTTTTCAAGTTCGAGACATGGAAAGTAGAATGTACGTTACTGAGTTCGCGTGGTAAGTTAAGTTTGTAAGCTACATGGCCGATTCCAGCGAGAATCTCAAAAAGCCCTGCGTAACTTTTCGTCGGACACTCGAGGCTTTTAATCGTCCACTAAACTGAAGGATCCTCTCCATTGATGTCCTTTCACTCTAGATCGTGCACCTCATATATAGATTTGAGTGTTTCCAATTGATGGGAGGCTTAGGTAACGACCTTACCTCACTGCCTCCGAACACCTCCGAGTCCTTGATTTGACGCATCCAAATAGACAACGAAGGAGGGATAGTACTGGTGCGGTGCACAAGGCATTGTTTTAGCGTTTGGAACGCTCTCTCCGGCTTCTCTTCCCAGTCACAGGCCATGCCTTTCTGGGTCAAAGTTGTACGGGCTTCTCGAATTGGGAGAAGTTCTGATAGAATCTACTTTAGTAGACTGCGAGACCTATAAATTTGCGAATTTCCGTTGGTATCTTCGGATCTAATCATTCTCAACGGCCTGGAGTTTGGAAGTGTCTACTGGAATTCCCTCTTCACTAGAAATGTGACACAGGAATTTGACCCTTTGAATCCAAACTCGTATTTAAGAGAATTCCGCGCAAAGATTCTCTGATCGAAATGTTTCCAGTACGTGGTGAAGTTATTGACTATGATCCTCCTTACTACGAGGGTAGATAAGTATGTCATCGATGAAGACGATGACGAACTGATCAAGTAAGGACGACACACCCTATTCATTAAATCCATGAATACTGCGGGCGCGTTTGTTAATCCGAACGACATCACTACGAATTCGTAGTGCCCATAACGAGTTCGGAAGGCTGCCTTCCCAACACCCTCCCCTAGCACTCGTAGTCGGTGATATCCGGATCTTAAGTCGATTTTTGAAAAGAAGTTCGCCCCTTGAAGTTGGTCAAATAAATCGTCAATACGAGGGAGAGGGTAACGATTTCTGACTGTCAGCTTGTTGAGCTCCCTGTAGTCGATGTACATACTAAACGACCCGTCTTTCTTCTTGACGAACAAGACTGGAGCTCCCCATGGTGAGAAGCTTGGTCTTATAAGGCCCTTGTTGAGCATTTCGTTAAGTTGACTGGATAGTTCTTGCATCTCTGCAGGTGCTAGACGATAGGGCGATTTGGCTACTAGGGTAGCCCCGGGAACTAAGTCGATTCTGAACTCGACTTGACGTTGTGGAGGTAATCCTGGGGGTTTTCTGTTCTATCTGAATCTATTTATTCAATCGGTGGGAAGGGAATTTTATTTGGATTCTAAGTTTATCCGCATGGCAGTACTATCACTCGTAGTCATGGGCAGTCTCCGTCCTAAAGTTCATATCATAAGTCATATTTGGTTCATCAATCACAGCTTCGTGTATACGAGTTGTATATAATTAAGACTGAAAAGGTAGTCGAATAAATGATTCTTCCTTAAGCTCACATCCAAACAAGGAAAAGAAGTTAAACAGGAATCATCAATTCTAAGCCTTTAGAACCTTGATTATATACCACCCTTGCGTATACCCTCTCTAGTGATAGATCAATCGTATGGGCCTTCGAGGTTGAACTTGACGTACTATACGAATGGTACTCCGGGGAGTTTTGCTGAAGTGTCTTCGGGAAGGGTACGAGACGTAAGGTACTCTCTGCATGAGTACCTCGGAGTTCTGGAATGACGGCTTCGCTAGAAAGGCGATTTCGGAGAAAAGAATTTATAGATGAAGCCGGCGTTGTGAAAGTCGAATCTGCTCAAGTTATATGAAAATGTTGGACTACTTGGAATAAAAGGCGTTAGACTGGATAATAAAAGTGTTACAAAACATAACGGTGCAACTCCTATAGAGTTTGAGTACTTTAGATTTATCTAAGACTACTGCTACGAACAGGGTATACTACAAGAAGCGAGTACATGCAGCACGAGAGTCCCTTGACTGACGGGATCTCGCAAAAGACTAAACTCGAGTTGCACTAGTTTTTAACAGTTTATAAGTCTACTATTACGTAACGCCCTAGTATTTCAGCGTGGGTCCGACATAGTCTCTCCTGCAGCTGTGATTGTTAGTATCTTCCCGTCTGCACCCGAGTTCTTCGTTATTGGACAATCCTTTTTCGAGATGTCCTATCTCACCGTATAGGTGACATATCTGGCCAGCACTAGCATCGGTGGTGGAAGTAATGTGTCGAGTAGGAGTTTTGTGGACACGGTTGCTTTCGTTCCTCCTCTTTTTCGAACAATTCTTCTTAAGGTGTCCGATTTCACCGCAACTATAGCAAGCCTGAATGACACCGATGTCAGGGACTTGAGTGATAGGTCCTGCCGGTGCTCTACATCTATGAACATGGTGCCCTATTTGGTAGCAATTGCAGCATTGCATTTCCTGGCAAGCCCCATTATGATGAAAGCTACACTTATCACACTTCGGAAGTTTTCCCTCGTATGGTCTGATCGGTGCTGGGATGGCAGGGGTAGCCACTTGTTGCTATTGCATGACAAGTCTTTGGGATCGCTTGCGCTCCTTTTGGGCTTGGCGCTTTCGTTTTCTTCTCTCGGCTTTACAGCTTTGCAAGTCTGTGACTGTTATCATTTGTTGGTTTCCCGGATTGATTCAACGATCGGAATCGTCAACCCCCTTGACAGCCTTCCTTGCGTTGTTAGTGTTGAGGTTTGCAAGGACTGCTGCCACGGCAGCTGATACTACAGCTTGGAAAGTAGCGGCGTCGATATGAAGGATAGTGGTTTCTTTGCTCGGCTGGTTATTCCTGGGTGACGGCATGATTCTGTTATGGAAAAGAAAATGAGTTCGTGAGTGATTATGGTTGAATTTAGGAGTATTTCGACCATCAATGTAAAGAGTAGGAGTAAGTTCTCGAGGGTTTGACCTACATCCCTATGATGCAGTCCTAGAAACAAGTAGAAGTAAGTTCATAGAATGGTTACTAGACCATTTCTATTTTGCACTAGACTATCTTTGGTCGGTGGATAACAGGATCCAACCTTAGACAAGAATTGAAAGAAATCCTTGAGCTAATTCACCATAGCTCAATATTTTGACCAAGTGGGCGTTTCGATAGGATTCTAATAATAGCAAAATGAAAGTATTTGAACAATGATTGACACAGAAATCAGCCGACTGTCAATAACATTGATATTTAAGATGCAATACGTTTGGGAAAAATGACCTTGGAGTAGGTCTTACATCATATCCGAAGTAGCAAAAGTTTTGACGGCATACTGGCCTAACTAGAAAGTACTTACAGTACAAAGTTAGTTATTAGAAAGGTAGTACTTAGAGCATAGCTAGGAAGACTATTCTTTCAACCAGGGAAAGAAAGGTAGAATATCTCCAACTGGGGACGGTTATCCCTTGGGTGAACCCTCAGTTCAGCCAGCTGACACTCCATATCAATTAGGTGCCTTTCGTACACCCTTTGGCGTACCCGGAGCTCTATGACTTCAGCTCGAGTTTCAGCTAGCTCTTGCTGCAGGGTCTCATGGTCTACTCTAGATCTGTCACGAGCATCTTCCAGACAAATGGTGCAGATTGTATGCATTCTCGCATTGGTGACGACTTCCGAGATTTGATGGAGTGCTGTCCTGCCTTGAATCTCATTTCGGGCCACTCTGCGGACCAGGATTAGCAAGACTCTGTCTGCTGAGCCCCCTTCGCTCAGGTCATAAAAGCTTCGGTCTCCATTAAATGGCATGGGTTGATCCTGCCCTTGGCTCCATGTTTCCAAGCTTTCCACCCATGGAGGCGTCGGGCCTTGAAAAGCCGGACGAGGGTTAGGATTTGGAACAAGAGCCATCGGGGGTAGGCTCTCAACTTCAACCTTGGAGTCAGATCCATCTGCAAAGCCTTCAGCCTGGTGACCATCCATAGGGATTAGGTGATCATTTTCTGGCTCTGCTTCAAACCCTCCATCATTACCTTGGTTAGGGAAGTACAAGTAGTCGTGGGGATGGAATCCAACCATGTTATCTACGCGAGAAAAAGGATATAAGAATCTAGCACATAAGTAGTTTATAGTAACACAAAATACCCCTATAGTATTTTAAGTTTATGCTCTATTGTTTTCATTGTGGTATTGTTGGTAAGATTTTTAGACTTGTTGCAACCTCACAACCACACTTAGGCACATGCTAGTCACTCCTCGGATAATATAGTTGATCAGGCTATATCTTCCCAGTTTTGACTATATGTCTCTAAGTCTACTTGTGCTGCCCAACAATCGTAATTCTTTTGTTTTGTCCTAGTGACACTTGATTTTAGTTTGAATGCAGGCATGCATACTTAATTAAATATTTTATTATTTAAAAGTATAAACTCTTTATCAAAGTATTTTAATCGCTATTGTATTTATAGTCTGTATATCTTTTATGGGTTGATATACTCAATTCACTATAAACAATGCTCTGATACCAATCCGTCACACCTAAAACCAGGAACGGCGGAAACGTTCTGGTGCGGAGGACGTCATATACAGTATCACAACAATGAATAGTAGTAAACAAGCAACAACATCATCCATTGCATTAATAATATAATTTTAATACAAGTGTGTTCTGACAAGCTTAATAGACACCAAAATATGAATCAAAATGAAAGATGAGTCTTGAACGAGCTCCATCTTCTCTAAACCTTGCATCGGTACATGTCTACTAGTGACCTGAAGATACAAGTTATTTTGAAAGAGAGTATCAGCTTTAAAGCTGGTGAGATCATATGTATTTTAGTATCTGTATTTGTAAGAAAGTGCTTGTAAGTATGTAAAAGTTTGTGAATGTTTTGAAAAGGTTTGAATCTCCTAGAAAACCCTATGTTTCCTACTAAGAGTGGCCTTCTACCAAGGCATCTAGTAAACGTGTGTGTCTCTTGTAAGAGTATGTATTTTCCCAAATCTGACTATCATTTACCAAAAATATAGTTTTTACATTACCGTTTATTGTGTGAATGTCACAAAGTGAATGTAATGGGAAAATGAAATAGTACTGTAGTATTGTAGTAAGTAACTACTGCTGTACTAACTACCTTAAACCAATTGTAATTTAAAGTACCATGTGATCGGCCTGTATCCTGCTACCGACTCTAGAAAAACGACGATGTAAGACGTCGTAAGAAATGACATTTGGCACCCATAGACTTGCAAGTCCCACTGTAGCGAGCAGCAAGGTGTAGGATAGTCAATCCAGTACAGATCTATACACAAACTCATACGCTCCCCAATTAAGGAGATTTTGGATACAAAACGGTCATGGCAGGTGATGCCATGCCCCGTTACGTGGCTCACATAACTGAAGAAATGTATATGTAATGTATATGCTAGCTGTATTGTATGTTCTCCCTCTGTCTAGCCTGTATTGTAATGTACTGTCTGTACTAGCTGTATTGTGTGTTCTCTCTCTATCTAGCATGTACTGAAATGTACTGTGTGTACTAGCTGTATTGTGTGTTCTCTCTCTATCTAGCATGTATTGTAATATACTGTGTGTACTAGCTGTATTGTGTATTCTCTCTCTATCTAGCATGTATTGACTCATGTATGAACTGACTCATTGTATGATTAATTGCTCTAGTAATAGTATTAGTAACTCCCTAAACTACACCTATAGTGGCTTACTAGTAATATGATTTGAATGTATAAACAAGTATGTATGCCTTTGCTACCCAAAGGTTTTGAATAGAAAGAAGGAACTTTTATATCTATATACATATACATAATATATAACTAGGATTCAAACGACCTTCGGACAAATAACCGATACCTTAAGTCCACAACCAAACAAGGAACAGGAGGTATGGTGAGTTATCAGTCCTAAGTCGTTTCAATCCTACTTATATAACTATATCTACATAGATACACATTTAACCTAATATAATTGTAAAAGAGTTTAGTAAAAGTAATTGACATGTAAAAGAGTTGGAAGTGAAACAATTTGAAGTAAAACAGTTCGAAGTAAAACAGTTTGAAGTAAAACAGTTTGAAAAGTAAGAAATCCACTTGTGTGGTAGTTATTAATCACATGTGATTGATATAATAACTATAAGAATTCAACTTGTACCCCCCCCCCCCCCCGTAAAAGCATTTAAAAACATTTAAAAGATTGATTAAGTGGTATGAACTCACCTGTAGTGAGTGGTTTGGATGAACGGATTGATATAGGATGCTAAGTGTCAAGTGAAGACTTGAGCACACACAAGGATCCTAATTAACATATAATAACACATATATGTATTCAATTAGTCATAAAACAACTAATTAACCAAGTTAAGACATCCTAAGACATGTAAAACACTTGATTTAAGTGCTATAACTCCTACGGATTGCATCTAAGGGTTGTAGGACTTGGCTATTAAGTTTAGGGTTCAAGAGGACCCTCTATGGGAGTTTACGGTTTTGTGACCATAACTCATTGAGTTTATGGTCATAAACCCATGCGTTTACGGCCGTAAACTCATGGCACTTCTACCCTTTTGTGTTTTGAAGCTTTTCAAGTCATAATGAAGCATCTTACTTCAAGTATAAGCCTTAGGAAGTGTTTGTGGCATCATTTCACTCTTTTATGGAGTTTACGGCCCATGGACCACTTCTCCATGTGTTTATGGCCGTAAACCCATATGGTGTATGGTCTTTTTGATGTTCCAAGTACTAAGCACATCAAGGAAGGGGTCTAGACTAGTATACAAGGCTTGGTAGGGGACTAGGGCACACTTTGGCATCCTTTTTTGGGTTTACGGTCCAAGAAAACACTTACTTTCTTGAAGATTTTTGAAGATCTTTGGATGATACTTGAGAGAGAATTGAGTTTTGGATCTTGAAAATGTGAAAAGTGGTAAATAATGACTAAGTTTCATATTTATACCCCCTTTTAGGGTTTACGGCCGTAAACACCTTTGTTTAGGCCGTAAACTCCAAACTCTTGGAGTTTTGGGACTTTATTGTTGCACAATAAACCCTAGGGCATCCTCTCTCCTGTTACCTCCTGAAGTACTAACTTCTAAACTCTCAAACTTATTCCAAAAAGCTTGAAAGTTAGCAGAAACTGTTCTGACTTCTATTGAATTGAATGGTTGTACAGAATAGAAATTTCGGGTTGTCACAACAGTCTTGCCCCAATACCTACTTCTAAAGTATGATCGACTGTGGATGGTTTGAATAACCTTGTTGTTTGGGAAGTCAAAACATGCAAAGTGAAACACAAGAATAATACTAATCGTATATGGCCCCAAAACTTTTGAGTGTCATATTGATTACTCATTATTCATTGTATAATGTTTCGTATAATAAACTTAATATTTGAATTAAAACAATAGTTTTCCCATGCTCCAAGCATGCACACTATGTTTATCTATGATCCTTACTTTGTGAAATAGATCAATTGACAACATTCCAGTGATGAACATTTCACAATTACAAATCCTTACCGTAAATGTAAGAATACCAAATTCTTGCCACTTACTGTAATCTGTTAGATTCTAAACTTATATGCAATGATCCTCTTGTAATGACTATGAATAAAGTCACAGAGACTTGGCAACATACATTACAAAGTATTCCAATGGAGAGCAATTCCATGAAAATGAAGTATCAAATTCAAAGTACATTCCCTTGAACGTCCTTCTTGCATAAAGGTTTCTAACTTTCTGAGATATTCCTAATCTCCAACTCCCAATATGGAAACATTCCATATTTGCCATATGACAACTCATTATCAATAGAATGATGTCTATTCATAATAATGGCATTATGTTCCATCCATTACTATACTTCCAACTGTCCTTAAGCGACCAATTCTTGGCGAACCTTAGATTGTCCTTAACAGTTGTTTAACCACTTTATTCATACCCGGTTCTATTCCTTTTCCCTCTTAATGCCCTAGGCATTTGGAAAAGTAGAACACGAGAATATTATAGCATATGCAATCGATTCTACACCTAAAGCATATTGGACACGATTCATAATGTCTAACATAAAGACATGATACTTGATCAGTCTTTTGCTAGAATATTTCTATTTGCCATGTTCTCACAATTCGAATTATAAAGAGGGATGCCATAATCATAATCAAATTTTTGAGAACGCAATTAACATTTCCATATATAGAATTTCCTTATGTTGAACCATTCCAACATAACATTCATATATCTTTGACTAAATTTGATTAAAAAAACCAATATAATCTTTTACATTTGAAATGAAGTATAAATTCCTCTCCCTTAATTATAGCAAAACAATTTTTCAAACCCACAACTTTGCGAATTGGAACTTTTTTTTCTATAATTAACATTGCTAACTTTCAACACTTTCCATAATAATTATGCTCCCACTAGCTTTGACATGTACTCAGAAATCAGCTGGACTTCAAGAAATCAATACTTATTGATTACCAAACTTCTGATTTCTGATATGAGATGCTTCGATAAGACTTTATCTAGGCTTTTCAAAATCACACACCTTTACTTAGATTGCTTCCATATGTGTCTTAACAATTTTAGAACTTACAGCAATAAGTCTCAAACGTTTAGACCTTTGCCATTTCTCACAATTCGAACTATGAAGATGGATGTCGTAATCATAATCGAATTTTAGAATGCAAATATCACAATTGCTAACTATTTAAAATCTACTTAGTGAAAGCGTTTCGTCACAATCATTTTCTTGAATTGGAGAGAAACCTTATGACACTTAGATTTTATGGTATATGCGTTCCTGTCCATGTGAATTTGTCATAACCATAATCACAAAACACGGTTAGTGACAAATCCAAACCCATATGGACAGAACTTGTTCAATCTTAATTTCTTGCCACTTGCTAGCACAAGGGCCTACCATCGCTTCCAATTGTTATGAAAACAATTGAGAACTCATAGAGCTAACATGCATAGTCAACTTTAATTGGAATAGGCACAGAAACAAGAATATGTCAACACGATATGTTATAAAGCTCAAGTCATGTGCAAGTGTTTAACAATAGGTTTACTCGTGATTAGTTCTTGAAACTTTCAAGATCTTTAAAACTACCACTGACCTATTTACATATAAGACTCTCTTGTCATTAACCATTCCTTGACAAAAAAATATTCAAGAGTCAGTGCCGATTCTTATCAAGACAAACACTTCACATAATTGGTCTTAGTTGGTATTTATTTTAGTCAAAACATCACAACTTACCAATTTCAAATGTACAAGAGTAAGAAACATGTTACTCTATATTTTATGAGTGTTATTAACCTTCTTAATTTAGTGTCACTCAAGGCACAAGCTTCGAGTATGACTCTAAGACTTATTTTTGGAACGAAGTATGACTCATCTTCTAAATTTAACCATTTCAACAATTCACGATTCCTTTTCTTAGCCATACAAATGCACTAAGATATCCTCAGAGGAGCAATTGTGACATGGTTTTCACAATCATTAAGATGATCATAAAACACGATACTCTAGTACTCTCCCATTTTTCAGATTGGAGAACTTTTATCTTTCTGCCTAATTCGATTTTTCTCATTTGTTCTGCCATACATTGAAACTTTTCCAATGTTTCAGAATTATACTTAAACTTGTAAACATAACCATATTTACTAAACTTTAGTAAATCATGACGAATAGTCTTATCGTTCTTTGTAGTGGACCTGACCAGCGCACACCTAGTGTACCCGATCCCTAGTCCTTCACTTGAATCACATATTCATGTGAACAAGCAATTAGCCTTATTTTTCCCAAAGACAAAGGTTCTCATTCATCACAAGCTACAAGTTGCATGATTCCAAGTTTCTATCCAACTGAAAATTGGGTGATGAAAAATGTTTCCTTATTTGGCAAATTCTCGACACTACCACAAACGAAGGAATCAAGTTCATATTCCTTACATAGAAACATACAAACATCAATTTTCACAAATGCCATTGCAAGGAAATAAAATAAAACAAAATTTTATTTATTTATAAAATGCGGAAAAACTTTTCCTTACAAAGCAAGTACAAATGAAAACTATGTTACTACATATTTCTAAGCAATCTATCATAACTCTTTAAGCAGCAGCTCAAAAATCCGATCATCGAACCATGCGATTGAAATCCATCTTCGCCACCAGATTCTGCATACTCTTCCTTTAAGCTTCCTTCCTTTTGCATGATCCTACAAAACATCAAAATGCAACCTTGTCATGTCATGTATTAAGAATCAACAATTACGAACTTAATAGAGTTAGACAATGGACTTACCTGAAATCGAGTCAAATATTTTGACTTTACCATCCTTGGATCTTTCAGGTAAATGTGGAAGCTTCACAACCCATTCCCCTTCACTTGGCAATAGAAACATATGGACTCTTGGGGAATGGTACATGGGACTATCTCAGACTTAGCCTTTCTCTTTACCATTTGGTCAACCGGGTTGACTGTGACCAATCTCGTTACATTGGGAAGAGAAAGCTTTTCTGGACTTCTGATATTACCATTTTCAATGTCCATGGAAGTTTGGGGAGTAGATCTTCCAATCAAATTTTCTTTACCAGTGCACCAAATCATTGCGGATTCAGCAGCAACAAGCAAATATGTTAGATCAATATGGGTCATGTCGTGATCTGCCATATAGTAGTCCCTAAAGAACCCGCTGTATGACTTAGAAAGCGATTGAAGAACCCAGTCAACAACCAACTTCCTCGAGACTTTAACACCCAACTCTCCCAGCCTATCAATATGTAACTTCATCTCCAAGACGTGAGCACATACAAACTTTACTTCCTGCCAATAGGACTTTGAGTGACCTTGAACTTGTGGGTTAAGGAGAATTATTGTAGGGGTTGGAGGAAGTGAAGTGCCACTACATCACGAAGAAGGGATTAATCTTTCACCTTGATCGCCTTTGTGGAAAATCATCTTTATAAAGAAAGATTCTTCCAAAAGATTCAGGAAGAGCATAGTTGTCTGAACTAGACATCTATAATGGGAGAAATTCAAGTTTAGTTGATTTTAGTCCTTAATACAACACCCAACATGAAATATAAAGGCTAGGACCCAACACAATATAAAGGCTAGGACCCAACACAATATTTTACAACATGAAATATAAATGACGATTACCAATTTCCACCAAGAAAAACAAATTTGTTTATTGTGTTTTAAATGGATTGAAACTCCTAGATCCTTTAAGATTCATTGAATTTTTCAATGGCATGTTTAAATCTCGATTGTGCCCTTCAAGTTTGTGACTGGGATGCCGAGGATGACAAACAATGTGTGAATAACCATGCAAATTAGCTTGGTACACCCAATGTTACAACCACCTAATCAATGTGCCGGTTAACCACACACACTCCATTGATGTATGATTAACATCAAGCTACCCTGTGGCACGCACTGTCAGTTGCAGATAAGTGTGCCGGTTAACAACACACGCTCCACTAACAACTTAACAGGGTGCAAAATGCAATTTCATGGGTTAGCACCAAATTCACATTTTTCCTAAGTAACTAAGATTGGGAATTTATAATTGTTTACATAGTATTTCATTATACTTTTAATGAAAATTTAAATGTCCTGTCGAACTCGTTCGGCTAATGTAACGCGCGTGTTCCCAAGATAGGCATTAATGATGATATACTTTAGGTCAACCTTTGTAACTCATTTTGAAGAAATAAAGAGGCAATATGTCATTATTATGTGAATTATGTGTTTTATGCTTAATTATTAGGATTTAATTAATTATGAATAAAAATAAGCGTCGAAAATAAATATTAGATAAATTCGATATCTATTAAGAAAGTTGTAGTATTCGTGACAAGGATTCCGGATATATAAATATTAGATAAAGCCGACAAAACCGGCACGACGCCAAATGACGTAAAAAGTGAGTTTTTGATAAACTACTTTTTAGCCTTGGCGATCTAAATGAAAGTCATAGTGTTCGTTAAACCGAGAGTATGTATAAAAAGAACGCCCAAATCTGACTTCGTATGAGGAAGTTATGATTTTTCTAAGTTTCAGCTTAGATGTAGACAGCTAAAAACTCGAATTTTTAGATCGAGTGATTTTTAGCCGACACAACCTAAACGAGAATCAAAGGTCTCGTCAATAGTAGTACAACGGTAAAAAGACAAACGAAAACGGACGTCGGATGAAGAATTTATGAATTTTTAACGGATTTTCTTGTCCCGGTCTGTTAAAAATAATAATATAAAAATTAAAATCAAAGTTAGCCGACGAAGTCTAAACGAAAGTTCTAGAGCATAATTATACCTACGCTTGCATATAAAGAACGTCAAAAACGGAGCCCGTATGCCAAAGTTATGGATTGTAGAAGTTTTTGGCTCAAAAATCAAGAAAAACACGAAATCCGAGAAATTTCGCATGGTCTGGAATACCCCACGTCACCCTTGCTCGGAACCCGCCCTGTGTCCGATCTCGGTGAGTCATCAGACGCGTGTCCGATCCGGAGAGCCGTCCGAAGTGCGGTCCAATAGGCGCCCAACACATGCCCTCCTTGTGTCTCCGAGCCTCGCATGCGCGCCACCTCCCCCCCCCTCGCATCTGTTGCCGCGTGTTCGCTTCTCAGCCCTCGGATGTGAAGCCTCCCCCTATAAATAGAAGGGTGCGAGACCTCCCAAGTATATTTTAGAAAATTGCCATATTTCACCCTAAACCCATATTTCTTCCATTCCAACTTCCCCTAAAGCCCCGGTATCATACCAAACACCCGAAACACGTCTCGAAGAGCCTGAAGAGCCCGAGAAATTTATCTTTTCGGTTTTGAAGCCCAACCCTCACAGAGCCTGGTTTCTCATTAAAACCCCCGGTTTTATCAGAAACAATTGTTTTAGGAAACGAAGTGCTGCCCAATTATTGTTAAATCATGTGAGTGTGTAGTTACTTTCATCTTACACATAGATATGAAGTATTTTCTATAAAATACGTGCTATGTGTAATTATATTAATTGTGTATTTGAGATGACCGTTGAATAGATGTCTTATACAAGTTTTAAACTGTATATGTATTTTTATCTACAAATATGTTGGGTAAAACATGGGTAGACGAAATAGTCGATGCGTGTTAAAATGATGAGAGGCCTCGATGTTGTTGTTGTTGTTGTTGTTGTTGTTGTAGTCGTCTAGCGGAGTATAGATGGCGACCACAGACCTTTCTAGACAGTCCAGTGGAATGCTAGCAGGTTCGCATCCTGTAGGTGTTGGTGAACTATATGTTCATTGGAGTACTCCATTCCCCTCATGGTTACCGTAAGGACATGTATGGCTGAGGAGTCCCCTTAGCAGTAGTGTCCATCCCAATGATAATCCTTAGGCTAGGTCCCTTGTGATAGGTGTTTAGGAACGTAAAGTGAGGATAACGGGAATGGGTAATCAGGGTTACTGTTGGTTGATGAATTTAATAAATTTATTATTATTTGTGAGTTGAAAACCCTATATGCTCACCAGGCTCCCAAGCCTGACCCACTCAGCTTTTTGTATTACAGGTAGTGGACCCCGAGCATAGTCGGATAATGATGAGAGATTTTTAGATTATAGGCCAGTAGTTGTAAATAACTGTTGTAAGGCTTATAATGTCTTGTTTATGCTTTTGATTTGTATCGGAACATGACATCCCGAGGTTTTGATATAAAATGAAAAAATATATTTCATACAGAGAGGTTTTGATAAACATTTATCATGTTTTGTTTTGGGGAAAAATTCTGCAACATCTTTTAAAAGGATTACTCTGATTTTATTTTAAAAGCATAAATTAAATCGGTCTTTTCTGGCCGAGAAATTAGGGCATGTTACAGTTGGTATCAGAGCATTAGTTTAAGCGAACTAAGAATTTGTAGGATTTCTAGACATAAACTTAGAATGTTAAGTGATGATCGTGAGATGAGTGTCTAGTATATTTTAGACACGAGCACTAGTATATTTTAGGAAAGATGCCTAAAATGTTTTTATGTGTTAAATGCTATAAGTTTGCGATATATGCGTTTATTTGTTCGGATCTATGGTCTGTTGCCGACTGGATCTGGAAACCTTATGTGTGTAGGATTTTAAGTGTAAGATTATGATATTAGAACTAACATGTAAACGTTTCAGAGTGATAAGGAGAATTTAAATAACTATCGCGAATAAAGATCTAAATTCACCTTATTTGGCATATAGATCAAAATGGCAAGAACTCGAAGTGGAGCTGGAAATGCAAATAAAAACCAACAACCTCAACCCTAAGTGATGGAACAGGTGCCTATAGCAGGAGCTGCACCAGAACCCATCACCATGGCTGGAGTACGAGCTATGATTCAGGCAATGATGGCTGATCAGAGGGAGGAAATGAGGCAAATATTGCTGAACAACAGGAGTGAACCTTCTATGCCTGTTGAACAACCTGAATTAAATGACGATCAATCTAAAGAAGGAAACAACAGTAGATCTGTTGGTCAATCTGATCCGCTTGTGGTTGGGAGAAATAACAACGAGGATAGAGTGGAGAGAAATGGATGCAAGTATAAAGATTTATGACTTGCAAGCCACCAACTTTCACTGGAAAAGAAGATCCCGTCGGAGTAATGGATTGGATCTCGGAAATAGAATTGGCTTTCATGACATGTGGTTGCCAAGGCAAGTTACAAACCACATTTGCAGTGTGTCAGTTCAGAGGTACCGCTGCTCGTTGGTGGAACACTCTGGGGAAAACCCTAAGCCCTAATGAGCCACTGCAACTGACTTGGGCAGAGTTCTTGGTGAAATATAAGCGCAAGTACTGCTCGGACCAAAATGTGCTTGAGTTACAAAACCAATTTCTGACATTTAAAAAGGGAAGTATGACCGTTGATGAATACATAAATAACTTCACAGACAAAATGGAGTTTTCTTTGCATATTGTCCCAGATGAGCTGACAAAAATTGACAGGTACGCAAAGGGAATTCCATGGGAGTATGAGGTGCCAGTACGTCAGGCACTTACTTTGGAGGCAACTATCTGGGCTGCCAAGTCTGTTGAAGATATGACCAAGGGGAGAGTCGCCAGCAAGGTTGAAGTTGGTGAAAAGAGAAAGTTTGAAGGAACTTCAAGTTCCAATAAAAAGAACAAATTCTCGAAGACTGGTTCGAGGAAATTCAAAGGAGGAGCCGAAGCCAAGTGGTTTGACAAGTGTAAGAAGAAACATGCTGGGAAATGTAGCGATGAAGTCACTTGTTACAAATGTGGAAAGCCTAGGCATTATGCCAATGAATGCACCTTTTTTAAGAAAGTCTGTTTTGGGTGCAATGAAGAAGGGCACATTTTGAAGTATTGCCCAAAGAAGAAGGATGCAGCAAAGCCCAATCTTCCACCAAAGTCGAAGGCGAGAACCTTTCAGATGACACTTGAAGCCGCGGAAGAAGAAGCTGTTGTCGGTTCAGGTACCTTTCTCATAAACAAATTGTCTGCCCAAATTTTGTTTGATTCTGGAGCCAATTACTCCTTTAATTTGCATGAATTTGGTAGAAAACTAGCTTTGCCTGTTGATAGACTAGTTAATGCTTTAGTATTCGAGGTTGCTAGTGGCAAGTTTATACCTGTTAGCCATCGTATGAAAAACATCTTAATTGACTTGAATGGGAATAAGTTCCACGAGGAATTATTACCTATCGAGTTAAATGGTTTCGACATCGTTCTAGGAATGGATTGGCTTACTGCCAATGATGTCGAAATATTGTGCAGGAAGAAGATACTAAGAGTAAAACCGCCAGGGAAAGAGTCGTTTATGGTGTATGGAGACAAACGCAGAGTAAATTCTAGAATCATTTCGCAAATGAAAGCCAGAAGGTGTTTGGCCAAGGTATATACATCATATCTAGCATTCGTGATCGATGCTAAGAAGGAAAAGAAGGAGGTGCGGAATATTCCGGTAGTGTGTGACTATTCAGAAGTCTTTACTGAAGATCTTCCTGGATTACCCCCTGATCGACAAGTATAATTATGTATCGACTTGTTACTAGGAACAACGCCAATAGCAAAAGCACCGCATCGATTAGCACCAACAGAGATGAAAGAGGTTATGAAACAACTTCTGGAATTATTGGAAAAAGGTTTTATTCGACCTAGTTCATCACCCTAAGCAGCTCCGGTGTTATTCGTAAAGAAGAAATACGGGAGCATGAGAATGTGTATCGATTACAGAGAGTTGAATAAGGCAACAATAAAAAACAAGTACCTATTGCCAAGGATTGATGACTTGTTCGATAAGTTGCAAGGTTCGAGCTATTTCTCGAAGATCGATCTTAGGTCAGGATATCATCAGCTAAAGGTAAGAGAGCAGGATATTGAGAAAACTGCGTTCAGAACAAGATATGGACACTATGAGTTCTGGGTTATGTCGTTTGGACTAACCAATGCTCCAGCGGCTTTCATGGATTTGATGAACAGCGTTTGTAAATCATACCTTGATAAATTTGTGATAGTGTTCATAGATGATATTTTGATTTATTCAAAAAGCAAGCAGAAGCATGACAAGCATCTGCGTGAAGTGCTGGAAGTTTTGAAAAAGGAGAAGTTGTATGCAAAGGTCTCCAAATGTGAATTTTAGATTCAAGAAGTCCAATTTTTGGGTCATGTGGTTAACCAAGAATGGATAATGGTTGACCCAGCGAAGATTGAAGCTGTGATGAAGTGGGAACAAACGAAAAGTCCTCCGGAGATCCGAAGCTTTTTAGGATTAGCTGGATATTACCGAAGGTTTATCCAAGGCTTTTCTTCGATCGCTACTCCATTAACATCTTTGACCCACAAAGGAGCTACTTATACTTGGAATGAGAAGCATAATGAAGCTTTTGAGAAGTTAAAGAAGAAATTATATGAAGAACCGATTCTTTCTTTGCCTGAAGAAGTTGATGACTTCGTAGTTTATAGCAATGCATCTGGAGTTGGGCTAGGTTGTGTTCTGACCCAAAGGAATAAAGTGATGGCATATGCATCGAGGCAATTAAAAGAGCATGAAAATAAATACCCCACTCATTATCTGGAGTTGGCAGCGATAGTATTCGCCTTAAAGATATGGAGGTACTATCTTTATGGAACTAAATGCAAACTTCTCACTGATCATAAGATTCTTCAACATCTCTTTAATCAGAAGGAATTGAATGTGAGGCAATGACGCTGGCTAGAGTTACTCAAGGACTACGACTGTGAGATACTTTACCACCCTGGTAAATAAAATGTTGTTGCTGATGCTCTCATTCGGAAGGTAAACCTTGAAAAGAAAAGGCCAAGAGCGTTGAGAATTGAAGTTGTCTCAAAAATTGTGGAAAATATAAAGAAAGCTCAAGAGGAAGCTTTAGAGAAAAATGACCGAAAGGAGAAACGTTTGGGAAAAACGTTAGTGTTTGATACAAACGGTTAAGGACTGAAGGCATTCCAAGATAGGATTTGGGTACCGAAGACAAGAGGAATAAGAGATCTTCTGATGGAAGAAGCTAACAATACCATGTACTCGATTCATCCCGGCAGCACAAAAATGTATAGGGGTCTAAAACCCTACTACTGGTGGCCGACGATGAAGCTCGATATTGCTAAGTATGTGGCCGAGTATGTAACATGTGCTAGTGTTAAGGCACAACATCAGAAACCGTATGGGAGTTTAGAACCTTTACCTGTACCCATAGGTAAATGGGAAGACATCACCATGGATTTCGTGACTAAACTACCCAGAACAAAGAATGGTCACGACATGATTTGGGTGATCGTTTATCGCTTCACTAAGAGTACGCATTTCATAGTAGCCAACGAGAAGCGGTCTACGGATAAGCTTGTGAATTCTTACGTGAAAGAAATTGTGAGGCTTCACGGTGTTCCATTAACGATTGTATCAAATCATGACAGCTGTTTTACCTTAAAGTTTTGGAGGATTTTATAAGAGGAATTGGGTACCAAGTTGTGTTTGAGTACAGCTTACCATCCGCAAACAAATGGTCAGAGCGAACGAACAATTCAAACGTTGGAGGATAGGCTGAGAGCATGTACCCTGGAATTCCAAGGTAACTGGGATGAACATTTACCTCTGGTAGAATTTTCCTATAATAATAGTTTCCACTCAAGCATCAAGATGGCACCTTACCAAGATTTATATGGAGAAAAGTGTCGAACGCCGTCATGTTTGCTGTAAGCTGGGGAAAAACAGTTTATGGGACCCGAAATAGTCCAGCAGACTGCTGAAAAGTTAAAAGTGATTAGGGAAAGGATGTTAGCTGCTCAAGATCGTCAAAAGAGGTATGCTGCAAGAAAAGACAACCAATATCATTCGAAGTTGAAGATTCGGTTTTACTTAAAGTCTCGTCGTGGCAGGGACTTATAAGATTTGGTAAGAGGGGAAAGTTGAGTCCAAGGTTTATTGGACCGTTTAAAGTTCTTCAGAGGATCGGGAATCAAGCTTACAAGCTATAATTACCAGAAGAACTAGAGGATATTCATAACACCTTCCATGTGTATTATTTGAGGAAGTTCACGGTAGATGTACCCGACATAATTCCAATTTCTGAATCAAGGTTGGATGAAAACAAGAGGTTAATTGAAGAACCAGAGGCAATCGTTAACCGTAAGACTAAGAAGTTGCGACGCAGGATGGTCGATTTAGTGCTTGTGCGTTGGAAACATACGAATGGGCCAAATCTCACCTGGGAAACGGAGAGTGATATGTTGAGTCGCTATCCGCATTTTTTTGCTGATGTGTTATTCCGGGGATGGAATCATCCTAAGGGGGAGATAATTGTAACGCACGTGTTTCCAGGATAGGCATTAATGATGATATAGTGTATAGGTCAACCTTTGTAACTCATTTTGAAGAAATAAAGAGGAATTATGTGATTATTATGTGAATTATGTGTTTTATGCTTAATTATTTGGATTTAATTAATTAAGAATAAAAATAAGCGTCGAAAATAAATATTAGATATAGCCCAAACTCTTGAGAGTTAACCAAAATCTCGAGTTTTTGGGATAAGCATATGGAGTTTCACAACCTTAAGCACACATAAGATAACATTCATGCATAACAAGCAATATATGAAGATGTAAACAAGGCTTTGACTTGTAATCTCCCCCAAAACTATGAAATCTCAAAAATAGGGGTATAAAGCTCACCTTGGGTAGGAGAAAGTGTGGTTGAAGAGATGAGGTGAATATTGGAGCCTAGAACACTTGAAGTGTTGGATGAATCCCTTGGAGATTTTTGATACCTTAATGTTATTAACAAATGAATTTATGTGTGAGTATAAAGGATTCCAAAAATTAAATGTTTGAAACAGTTAACTAGGCATAAATTACTTACAGGAACTTAGAAGGAATGGTGAAGATAATGACTTCTAGAGTTCTTGGTTGAATCCTTGAGAGAGTTTACGGAGGTTCGCAGAATGTGAAATGAATTTGTGAAATGTGAAAGGGAGTTTACACTCTGTCGTATGGGAATAAGGAGTTGATTTGATATATACTTGTAGTAATGGTGGGTAATGCATAGATTACTGAGATTTGCATTGGAAATTAGCCAATTACACCTCACAATTGTCGTAAACACCTTTCAAATTAAAAGGGTCACTGTCTGAATGGGTTTTCACAAAGGTTTACGCTCAAGGGGGGGGGGCGTCTCCTAAGGGTTTACGGCCAAATGGTGGTCCACCATGGAGTTTACGGCCAAGGCTTGATTCCCTAAAGGTGTTCACAGACAAAACTAGTGGCTTAAGGTGGTTCATGGCCAAGATGACTCCTTGGAAGTTGTTCACGGCCAACCATGGCCCATAAGTAGGGTTGACGACCTTGGGTGCTTCCTAGGGAAGTATTCATGGTCAAGAATGCACATGAACTTTAATGTATTGGTTTTATGTTGATATAATCAATATCTTGACGTAACTTAAATTTATTATTTGTTTGCATTGACTTAGGAAACTTTAGGGTAGTATAATTCTCAAAGATTACATTACCAAAACGTAATAATAGTATAGTTACAATATTTACATATACAAGACTCCTTTGGCTTGGTTTTTGGACTTGAGATTTCTAGTTGTCACATCATTCCTCCGTTAGAGGGAATTTCGCCCTGAAATTATTTAGGAGTTATCCTAACGAATTAGCGAAAAGGTGAGGGTATTTTTGCACCATCTGAACCTCGCGTTCCCATGTGAATTCGGGTCCGCGCTTGGCATTCCATCTAACCTTCACAATTGGGATGCGGCTTTGTTTCGTGCGCTTAACTTCTCTATCCATGATCTCGATAGGGTGCTCGACGAATATAAGGTTCTCGTTCACTTCAATCTCATCTATTGGAACTTTGAGGTTTCATCTGTTAGACACTTCTTTAGGTTTGACAGATGGAATACGGGGTGTACATTACTAAGTTCTGAGGGTAGTTGGAGTATGTAGGCTACCAGAACGATCCGACAAAGGATCTCGAATGGTCCGATGTATCTGGGATTCAGCTTCCGTCTCTTTCCAAATCGTATCATCTCTTTCCAAGGGGAGACTTTTAACAGCACTCGATCTCCCACCTGGAATTCTAGAGGCTTTCGCCTTTTATTTGCATAGCTCTTTGTCGGTCCTGCGACACTTGGAGTCGTGCTCTGATTTGGACTATCCTTTTCGTTGTTTCTCGAATAATCTTAGGTCCCGTGAGTGTGCTATTGGGCGTTTACCCTTTTTCCAGCTGGGTGTCTTCCACCTTAGCCCAGCAGAGGGACGATCTGCACTTTCGGTCATACAAGGCCTCAAAGGGAGTGTCTCCTATGCTCGTGTAGTAGTTGTTGTTATATGATAATTCGATTAGGGGTAGGTGAGTATTCCAAGCTTTTCCAAAGTCTATTATGTTGGATTAGATGTCTAAGCCCATAACTATTATTGGTATCTATTCGACCCGAGAGTAGCATGGTCCATTTGGGTTGCATGGCATCGGAACAATTGGATAGAAAAAATGAGAAAAAGGATACTTATGATTTATATTAATATATTATAAGTTCTAATATATTAATATGAAATCATATTATTTAATTAGTATTGATCAAGAATTAATTCAAAATTAATTTAGTGATCAAAAGGAACTAATTAAATATGGACTCTTTTATATATAGGATGGGCCAAGTTCATTTAGGTTGGGCTAAGCTTTCATGGATAGTCCATGGAGTTTTAACCCATGGATCCTATGGAAATTAAAGGTCATGGGTATTAGAGTTTACATGAATGTAACCCTAATCCTCCACACTATATAAACAGGTCTTTAGTTCATGAAATTGGCACTAGTGGATAGTACACAAGAGGGCAAATCCGATTTCATAAGTCTGGACATATGTATTCTTCTTCTCAACTTATTTCAGGGGTTTTTGGTGTTGTGTGAACCATTTGATGTGCAACACTTGGGGCACCAAGCTCTTAAAGGTTCATGACTTCAAGCTTCATCAAAAGGTATGTCATCTAACTAGACTTTTGTAGTATAGTTGTTCCATTGTATGTTTTTAGGATGAGAACCTTGGAAAAATTATATTTGCATGAATAATAGATAACACATAGATCCGAGGTTTCTAGGGTTGCATGTACACCATAGGTGTGTTAGAATGCTCAAAACCCATCAGTGGTATCAAAGCCTGGTTTGTTTCCTTTATAAATGATTCAAATAGCTGAAAATGTCGAATTTCTGCACACTGCCCAGTTGACTTGCCGAGCCCCTCATGGAACTCGACGAGTCCATGCATATATTAAACCAACTCGCCGAGTTAGTTCTTGCACTCGACGAGTTGGCAGGCCTGAGTGCAGATTTTCGAGTTTTGGTGCTGGAATTGGTCTACAATCATTAGCTTAAACTGTTTTGGACTTATAAAAGCTGTTTTTTTTATGTGGTTCTGATTATGGTAAACCAATTTCAAGGTTATTATCAAAATATCAAGATTTTATGTCTTTATATGATTCTTGAAATTGTTGATATGATTGTTCACACACTCATGAGTTTTGGTAGATCATAAGAATTATTTGCAAATTGGTTTTTATTTAATTCTTGATCTAAAAGTTTTTTTTAATGGATTCCATAATTTGTCCTCAAGTTATGGATTACCAAAAGTCATTTCTTTTAAAGATCCATTAAAAACTCATAGGTTACATAATTGAAGATTCTTTCTCATAAATAGTTCTATGAACTCTATAACTTGTCCTCAAGTATGGATGTTCAAGAGTCTCTTCATTATAGTTTTAAAACCATAATTAAGCTTATAAGTTATGAAAATCCAAAAGTTTTTTGAATTGTTCAAAACTTGCCCTCAAGTTTTGGAATTTGTAAAGTTACACTTTTGAACACTTTAATTCCAAACCCCAGAGTTTTAAAAGTTAAAATTCAACCCTTATACTTTATAGTATTATAAGTTAATAATATATATATATATATATATATATATATATATATATATATATATATATATATATATATATATATGTGTGTGTGTGTGTGTGTGTGTATATAAGAGCAAGTCAGTCTTACCGTTAGTAGGCCTCATTCATGAAGCCGGTCTATAAAAGGGGTATAAGGTTGTTGGCTATAAAATGGCAGCTTAATGGGTGTCCACTCTCACCCAGCGCTTCCTTGACTGGTGGAGGGTCGTTAGCCAAACGGTTAGGACATGGACTATAATTCTCATTATAAGTATATTGATAAATATAAAGTAACTAAACCTTTTATAAATTCCCAATCTTAGTTACTTTAGGAAGATGTGAATTTGGTGCTAACCCATGAAATTACACTTTGCACCTTGCTTAAGTCGTTACTACAACGTGTGTGGTTAACCAGCATACTAACTTAGACTTGAGAAGGATGGAAAAGGGTGGCTTAAGATTTATCATAGATCGGTGGAGCGTGTGTGGTTAACCAACACATCGAATAGGTGATCAAATTAAGAGTACCAAGTTAATTTGCATGGTTATTCACACCTTGTTTGTGATCCTCGACATCCCAGTCACAAACTTGAGAGGGCACAATCGAGATTTAAACATGCCATTGAAAAGTTCAATGAATCTCAAAAGATCTAGGAGTTTAAAAACCAATTAAAACCAAATAATACATTTCGCTTTCATGGTGGAAATTGGTGAATCGTCATTCCCTTACCTTCAAATATTTAATAGCTTGGATTATGGAATCCCTCTTCCAAGTTATAAAATTTTGTGTTGGGTCCTAGCCTTAATATTTCATAGTGGGTGTTCTATTAAGGTCTTAAATCAACTAACTTGAATTTCTCCCATTGTAGATGTCTGGTTCAGACAACTATGATCTTCTCAAATCTCTTGGAACAAGCTTTCCTAATGAATATGATGTCCCACGATTGGATCATGGAAGTCATACTTCTCTTCCTCCACCTCCTCCAATTATTCTCCCTGACCCACAAGCTCGAAGACTTGAGAAGTTCTAGATCACTCAAGCCCTACTCGCAATGAAACATAAAGATGGAAGACATGTGTGTACTCATGTCTTAGAGATGAAGTCACACATTGAGAGGTTGAGAATGTTGTGTGTCATTATCCGAAGGAAGTTGGCTATTGATTGGGTTCTTCAGTCACTTCCCGAGTCATATAGTGAGTTCAATAAGGACTACTATGTGACAGATCACGACATGACCCTTATTGATCTTTCTTATTTGCTTGTTGCTGCTGAATCAGAAATGTTTTGGCGCACTGGAAAAGTAAATTTGGGTGGAAGGTATATTTCTCAAACTTCCATGGAGATTGACAATGGTAACATTGGATGTCTAGAAAAGCTTTCTCTTCCCAATGGAAAGGGATTGGCCTTGGTCAACTCTGTTGACCAAAAGGTAAATGGAAAGGCTAAGTAAGTGATAGTCCCATGTACCATTCCCAAAGAGTCTATATGTTTTTATTGTCAAGAAAAGGGGCATTGGTTGCGAACCTGCCCTAACTACCTGAAAGATCTGAGACAAGGAAGAATCAAAAAGTTTGACTCTGGTTCAGGTATAACTTTGTTAAGTTCCTAATTATTGATTCTTAATAAATGATGTGACTAGGTTGCATTTTGATGTTTTGCAGGATCAAGCAAAGGGAAGGAAACTTAAAAGAAGAGTATGTTGAATCTGATCGCGAAGATGGATTTCATTCGCATGGTTCGAAGATCAGATTTTTGATCTACTACTTAGGGTTACGATAGATTGCTAGGAAATATGTAATATCATAGTTTTTGTTTAAAGTTGCATTGTAAGGAAAACGTTTTTTCCGAATTTTATAAAAAAATAAAATTTGTTTTTGTTTTAATTTTTATCTCCTTGCAATGGCATTTATGGAAAATTGATGTTTGTATGTTTCTAGCAATAATGGAAATATTAATTTGATTCTTTCATTTGTGGTAGTGTCTAAATTTACCAAATAAGGAAAGATTGTCATCACCTAAGTTTCAATTGGAACCGAAACTTGGAATCATGCAGGTTGTATTGTATGATGAATGAGAATTTTTCATCTTTGGAAAATTAAGACTAATTCCTTGTTCACATGTATATGTGAGTCAAGTTAAGGACAAAGGGATCGGGTACACTTGGTTGTGCGTTGGTCAGGTCCACTACAAAGATAGATAAAGCTATTCGTCATGATTTACTAAAATTTAGTAAATATGGTTACACTTAAAAGTTTAAGTGTACTTCTGAAACATTGGAAAAGTTTCAGTGTCTGGCAAGACAGACGAGAAGAAACAAATTAGGCAGAAAGATAAAAGTTACTCGAATCTGAAAAGATGGGAGAGTACTTTAGTATCATATTTTATGATCATCTTAATGATTATGAAACCATATCACAATTCATCCTCTAAGGACATCTTAGTGCATTCTTATGACTAAGAAGAGGAGTCATGAATTGTTGAAGTGGTTAAATCAAGAAGATGAGTCATACTTCGTTCCAAAACAATTCTTAGAGTAATATTCCAAGATTGTAACTTGAGTGACACATCTTAAAGAAAGTTTATAACACTTTTCAAATGTAAGAGTAAATTGTTTTCTACTCTTGTACATTTGAAATTGGTAAGTTGTGATGTTTTGGACAAAACAAAGACCAACTAAGGCCAATTGCGTGAAGTGTGTGTCTTGATCAGCATCTGCACTATCTCTTGAATATTTTTTTGTCAAGGAATGGTTCTTGGCAAGAGAGTCTTATATGTCAAGAGGACAGTGGGAGTCTAAAGGGTCCTGAAAGAGTTTCAAGAAGTTATCAAGAATAAAACCTGTAGATTGTCATTAGCACACGACTTGAGGTTTATAACCTATCGTGCTGACGTAATTCTTGTTTCTGTGCCCATTCCAGTTAAAGTTGACTATGCATCTGAGTTGTACAAGTTCTCAGTTGTTTGCATAACTACTTGGAAGCAATGGCAGGCCCTTGTGCTGCCAGGTGGCAAGAAGTTAAGATTGTACAAGTTCGGTCCATATGAGTTTGGATTTCTCACTAACCTTGTCTTATGATTATGGTTTTGACAAATTCACATGGATAGGAACACATACACCATAAAATCTATGTGTCATAAGGTTTCTCTCCGTTTCATGAAAATGATGGTGAGGAAACGCTTTCACTAAGTAGATTTTAAGTAGATAGCAATTGTTATATTTACATTCTCAAAGTCGTTAGTAGAGCGTGTGTGGTTAACCGACACACTAACATAGACTTGTGAGAAATGACAAAAAGGTCTAAACATTATGATTAGGGCATCCCTCTTCGTAATTGTTTAGACACACATGTGAGCTATCTAAGGAAAGGTGTATGATTTTGATAAAGTCTTATCAAAGCATCTCGTATCAGAAATCTGAACTTTGGTAAGAAAGTCAATAAAGTATTGATTTCTAGAAGTCCAGCTGATTTCTGGATACATGTCAAAGCTAGTGGGAGCATAAGTGTTATGCTAATAATTATCATGTTAGTGGGAGCATGGTAATTATGATAAGTGTTGCAAGCTAGCAATGTTAATTATAGAAAACAAAAGTTTCAATTGAGAAAAGTTGTTTTCCTATAATTAAGGGAGAGGAAATTATACTTCATTTCAATTCTAAAAGCTTAAATTGAGATTTTAATCATCTTTAGTCAAGGATATATATATATATATGAATTTTATGTTCGAATGGTTTAACATAAAGAAATTCTATATATATTATGTTCTCAAAATTCGATTATGATTACTGCATCCCTCTTCATAGTCGAATTATGAAAACATGGCAAAAACAAAAATATTGTAGCAAAAGACTGGTCTACGATCATGTCTGTATGTGAGACATCATGAATCGTGTCCCATATTCTTCAGATATAGGATCGATTACATGTGCTTTAATATTTATCCTTTCTAAATTTTCCAAATGCCTAGGGAATTAAGAGGGGAAAAAGGTCTAGAATTGGATATGACTAAAATAATTAAGCAATTGTCGAGGACAATCTGAGGTTTACCAAAGATTGGTTGTTCAGAAGTGATAGTCAAAATGGGAATATGGAAATGTCTCGATAGATGGAAGTTATTCAATCTGTGTAAGATTAGAAAACTTAATGCAAGAAGGATGTTCAAAGGAATGTACTTTGAATATGAGACTTTGTTTCCATGGAATTGATCTCCATTGGAATACTTTCTAATGTTTGTTGCCAAGTCTTTATGACTTTTATGCATAGTCATTACAAGAGGATCAATGCATATGAGTTTAGAATCTGATAGATTTCGGTTAATGGCAGGAATTTGGAATTCTTACATTTACGATAAGGATTTGGGATTGTGAAATGAGTATCATTGGAATTATGTTCAATTGATCTATTCTACAATGTAAGGATCATAGACAAACATAGTGTGCATACTTGGTGTATGGCATAACTATTGTTTGGACAAACATAGTGTGCATGCTTGGATCATGGCATGACTATTGTTTTAGTTCAAGTATTAAGTTGATTATTTGAAACATTATGCAATGAATAATGTGTAATCAATTTGGTGATAAATAAAAGGTGTTTTATTTATATTCATAAGTTCTGAGACCATAATGAATTCGATTATTCTTGTGTTTCACTTTGCATGTTTTGACTTCCCGAATAACTAGGTTATTGAAACTATCCACATTCGATCATACGTTGCAAGTACGTATTAAGGCAAGACTGTCATGAAGGGTCTATAATTTGTCTGGGACAAAGTAGTTGTAGTGTTCATGAGTGCTCCTGGAATGAGATTCGAGTATTGGATTCAACCCACGCTCATTTGAATCACTTCATGGATTTTATCACGAGTGAATCATGCGAGGATTATATCTTATATTCTTCAAACGGAGACGTGTGAGTTGTAGTTGCGCGTCAGCTGCACATTGACATATGTAAACACAACTAGTAACTTTGTTGTTATAAAAGATATCGTTGTGTGTTAAAGTTTATCAATTCGTTTTACCCTTGGAGGGCTAAAAGCGATATATGTGGGCCCCTCAATGATTTATTGATGACACCCCTAAGTATTTGGCTAAGCCTAGACTGGTTTGATTTGTTCAGTTAGTCAATCATCATAAATCGGAAATCAGGAACCAACAAATGGACAGAGAGAATGATTATAATCCATATGTCAATCAATATGATATCTAGAATGGAGGAATATATGATCCCTTATCTAATGGACACGTCATTTTACTAGGTCAGAGTTCGACAGCGGCTTTAAGAGCTACGATTGCTAGTCGGGATCTTGGAGTCATACACAATAATAGTTTTAGTCTTATCCAAGTGGCAGACTGTTGGATTAGATGTCTAAGCCCATAACTATTATTGGTATGTATTCAACCCGAGATTAGCATGGTCCATTTGGGTTGCATGGCATCGGAACAATTGGATAGACAAAATGAGAAAAAGGATACTTATGATTTATATTAATATATTATAAGTTCTAATATATTAATATGAAATCATATTATTTAATTAGTATTTATCAAGAATTAATTTAGAATTAATTTAGTCATCAAAAGGAACTACTTAAATATGGACTCTTTTATATATAGGATGGGCCAAGTTCATTTAGGTTGGGCTAAGCTTTCAAGGATCGTCCATGGAGTTTTAACCCATGGATCCTACGGAAATGAAAGGTCACGGGTATTAGGGTTTACATGAATGTAACCCTAATCCTCCACACTATATAAAGAGGTCTTTAGTTCATGAAATTGGCACTAGTGGATAGTACACAAGAGGGCAAATCTAATTTCATAAGAGTGAACATAAGTATTCTTCTTCTCAAGTTATTCAAAGGGTTTTTGGTGATGTGTGAACCATTTGAGGTGCAACACTTGGGGCACTAAGCTATTAAAGGTAATACTTCAAGATTCATCAAAATGTATGTCATCTAACTAGACTTTTGTAGTATAGTTGTTCCATTGTATGTTAGTTAGGATGAGAACCTTGGAAAATTTATATTTGCATGTATAATAGAGAAAACATAGATACAAGGTTTTTAGGGTTGCATGTACACCATAGGAGTGTTAGAATGCTCAAAACCCATCATATTACACATGCCCGGAGCATGTCTTCTAGAGTCTGAACGGTTCGCTCGCTTTGGCCATCAGTCGGAGGGTGGTAGGCAATGCTCATATCTAGTTGGGTTCCCAAAGCTTTCTGGAGCGACTGCCAAAAATGAGAGGTGAATCTACTTACTCGATCAGAGATAATAGATATGGGCACCCCATAGAGTCTTACTACTTCTTTCAGGTATATTTGTGTTATTCTTTCCATCTTGTATGTCTCCTTTATTGTTAAGAAGTGGGCGGATTTTGTTAATCGGTCAACGATCACCCAGATAGCATCCAGACCGTCTGCCGTCTTGGGTAATTTGGTTTTAAAATCCATTATGATCCCTTCCCATTTCCACTCGGGTATTTCGGGTTATTGAAGTAGACCCGAGGGCTTCTGATATTTCACTTTAACCTTGGCACAATTGAGGCACTTGCCCATGTAAGTGGGAATCTTCGCTTTCATATTCGGCCACCAATAATCTTGTTTGATATCCAGGTACATCTTATTGGAACCCGAATGGATAGAGTACCTTGTTTTGTGAGCCTCATGCATTATCACTTCCTGGAATCCAGCGAACCTCGGTGTCCAGATCTGGTCCATAAGGTAATGGGCTCCTACCGTCAAATTCTTTTACATTCCACGCAATGCCTCATTGGTGACGTTTTCTGGTTTCAAGGCGTCCTGCTGAGCCTCCTTGATTTGTGAGGGTAGTCGAGAATGGATGGTCACTGTCAGCGTCTTTACTTAGCAACTCGAGTATTCCTTTCGGCTTAAGGCATCGGCTACCACGTTAACCTTTCATGGGTGGTACTTGATCGCGTATTCATTGTCGTTTAGCAGTTCGACCCATCTCCGCTATCTCATGTTCAATTCCTTTTGATTCAGAATGTGCTCGAGGCTCTTGTGATCTATGAAAATGGTGCACTTCGTACCATATAGGTAGTGCCTCCAAATCTTTAAGGCGAAGACCACAGCTCCTAGCTCGAGATCGTGGGTGGTAAAGTTTACTTCATGGGTCTTTAGTTGTCTGGAATCGTAAGCTATCACCATTCCATGATGCATAAGCACACAGCCTACCCCTTGATTAGAAGCATCGCAGTACACTACAAAATCTTCTGTTCCCTCTGGCAAAGACAACACTGGAGCGCTACAGAGGGCTTGTTTCAGGTTTACGAAAGCAGCTTCTTTTTTATCATTACAATGGAAAGGTACACCTTTCTGGGTGAGAGTGGCGAGAGGCTTCGAGATTTTGGAAAAATTCTGGATGAACCTTCTGTAATAACCAGCAAGGCCCAAAAATTGTCAGATTTCGGTTGGTGTTCTTGGGGTTGCCCAAACCTCAATAGCTTTGATCTTTGTAGGGTCCACATGTCGGGAATCTTGGCAAATCCTGGCAAACCTTCTGACGCTCGGGGGGTATTCCTGGCAAATCCTCGGGAAACACGTCGGAAAAGTCACGTACTTCTGGAATATTGTTAATGTTTTTCTCCTCCTTTGTTTCATCCCCAACATGAGCGAGTGTGACAACCCGAAATTTTCATTTGTATAAGCTCTACAGTCAAGCACTTCAAATAGTAGCCAAATTCATTTATGTACGTTTTTGGCCGGTTTTCAGTCTGTTTGTGTGTTTTTATTTTTATTTGTGAAACGAAAAAATAAAAGGAAGTATACTTTAGAGGTTGTCGTGCAACACTAAAGTCTCAAAGCTCCAAGAGTTTGGAGTTTACGGCCCCAAACGTGGAGTTTACGGCCGTAAACTCTAAAGAGTATAAATATGACACTTAGTCATTTTTGGCTCATTTTTCACTTCCTAGCTCAAGAACACCCACAATTTTCTCTCAAGTATCATATCACATTTCTTCTAATCTTCCAAAAATGTAAGTGTTTCTTCCCGTTGTCGAGTGGTAACCAGAGTCTCCTGGAGGGAGAGCGGGCATTGTGTATATAGATCTATACGGGACAGACCATCCCACATCCTAACTGCTAGCTACAGTCCCGGCCGACCAAGCCAAGGGGTGACAAATGTTACATTCATTTCGACGCCAGCAGGTCGTCGTGTTTACATCCGTCAATCAGTATGGTTACGAATATCTTTACATTTACCTTATAATTCATGGCCTTAAGGTAAGTATTATCACGGTATTTTCTACATATAAAACCATCATAATATATTTTCCTAGTTATACACTAGGCCACATTTTTAAACCTTTAAACTAACCTACTTAGGATTAAAGGCTGCTTTAGACTCCTCGAGGTGTATTGTCATCTAATACTACCTGGAGTCTGTATTTTACTATTTTAGACTCCCCGAGGTGTATTGTCATTTAACACTACTTGAAGTCTGTATATTTCTATTTTAGACTCCCCGAGGTGTATTGTCATTTAATACTACCTGGAGTCTGTATTTTACTATTTTAGACTCCCCGAGGTGTATTGTCATTTAATACTACCTGGAGTCTGTATCTTACTACTTTAGACTCCTCGGGGTGTATTGTCCATCTAATACTATCCGGAGTCTGCATTTTTATTACCTTATAAACAACAATGTCATTGTTGATGTAAAGCATTATCTTCCCTATTACATTTAATTGTGGCTTTCCCACATACTCATTAATGTAAAACTATATTTTGATAATGATAGTAACATTAGGGAAAAATGCTCTTTAAACACAAAACAGTCGGGTCTTGGTAGAAGACTACTTTTAATAGAAAATATAGGATTTTCGGGAAGGAAATTCAAATATGCTATAAACTTTTATCACCATCATCTAATGAGATTATTTTGAGGAAAATATGTGTTTATATCAATGTCATTAAAATACTGATGAACTCACTAGCATTAAAATGTTGATACTCTCTTTCAAAATAACTTGTATTCTCAGGTCGTCAGTAGACAGGTACACTCAGGGAGCCTTCGTGAAGACAGCCTTGTACCGAGCTGCATTTTATGTTATTCTCTATATCTACTTTTGATGTTGATTGCTAAATGTAACCTATGTAAAACTATTACTATTAATGCAATGGTTGTTGTACTTTGATTAATATACTGCATGTGTTGTGATACTTGACATGACGTCCTCCACCCCATAACGTTTCCGCCGTTCCGGTTTTTGGGTGTGACAGATTGGTATCAGAGCATTGTTTATAGTGAGCTTAGTATATCAAATCATAAAAGATATACAACCTATAAATACCATGGGATAAAAACACTCTGACCAAGAATTATACTTTAAAATATAACCATATTTTACAAAAGTATAAGAACATCGAGAATATAAAAACCCGAACAAGTATCACAAGAAGAATAAGAATAAAAGTCTTTGGATGTTGAGCATTACCGTCAAACCTGAGCAGTTATGTAATCGTAAGCTGGAATAAATATAACCTGATCAACTATATTTATTCGAGATTCGACTAACGTGTGTTTGGGAGTGATTGTGGTGTTGCAATGAATCTAAAACTTACCATATAGGAATGCTAGAGCCAAACATAAAGTTTAAAATACTATAGGAGTATTTTATGATACTAAAAGACTAATAATAAACCCAAAGGCATGTTCATAAGCTTTAGAATCTAACATCTAATTAAAATACTATAGGGGTATTTTAGGAACCATAAATAACCTTGCATGAAAACTAAAAAGATCCTTATGGATCGGTCTATGACTACAAAGTGTATGCTCCCAAGGTTATATATAGTGAGGATCTCATAGGCAAAGAATGTGTGGTTTCGCTCTACTTCCTTTTCCTTGTTAGGATGTGGATATAGGGTAGTATCACATATTCGAAGGCCTATTAGATCTAAGTTATATATGATTTGTGTACACCATGTAATTGTAGCAAGACTCATAATGGATCGCACATTAAAATGTTTTAATAATCTCTTAAGATTCTTTAGACATTCCCATTCTCGCATGAACCCCTTTACAAAACCTTGTCCACTTCAGTAATTGGCAGAAGAGTCGATAAAGACCCATAAGAGGTTCATTGAGAAAGATTTCCATGTAGGAAATAAATGAACAGTTACGAGACTATTGAAATCACCACGTGTCTATACCTTTTAGGAACATTGGTGGGAAATTCGCCTGAACTACCGAGATTCCAATCACCCATTACGAAGTAATGGCGATCAGAGTCAGAATCGGAAGTAAGGCGGAGCAGGAATTCAATATGTCTACAAGAAAAGAGAACCCTATATAAGTACCCGAAGGAAAACCAACGCTTGTTTTAACCAAGGATAAAAGGTGGACAGTGGGAGCCAATGCAGGGAACCCGAGAAGTGTTTCTACCTCCTTAAAACGTCACGCTAATAAACCATAAAATAATACAATTTAGTGAGCTAGTCATTGCACTACTCACGCTATGTGTTAGGCAAATCGTCTTTCCTGTCGCGACTAATGATAAATAAATCGGATCGCAAAATCTCGATTGAGAGTGTTTAGCTCTAAACTTTCATGAGCCTTTTCTTGTGTAATCCTCGTTCCGAAATTCTTTCAAATCTTTTCAAAGCCGGAGAGTGAACCTCTCCGGTATAAAGATAACTTAGTTGGAACGACACCTGATTTATGGCTTTCTGATACACTTACTTCTACCCTGTTACCAGGACTGCGTCATAGGGATGTAGGTCGACCCTTAGAGAAACATAGCTCAAAGCGCGGGAAAGATTTTATGCCTATTATAGTAAAGAAAGATACGTCTAGGGGTAACCATCGTTTCTCATCAACTTGTGTTCTTCATCGTGTAGGGAAACCCTTGCCTCCGAAGAAACGTAACCAACCCGCTAGCAAGACACCGACTCTTCAGATCGATGAAGCTACGTTCCAAGCTGCAGTTTCAGCAGCCGTAGCAGCTGTCATGGCTCACCTGAATGCTAACAACGCCAATGTTAGCAGGAGCACTATCGGGAATCCCGATCTTGGCGATGGACAACAACAACCAACACCCGCGTGCAAAGCCACCCAAGAACTCCAACCAAATCCATTGAAAAGGAAGCTTGGGAACGAGGAGGGAAGTACCTTGACTTAAGGACCTTCCGGAGAGCAACAAGCAGAGGTAATCAATACCCCTATCAACCCGCCTACCTCGACACCGAGAAGACCATACTTAGGGAACCTCCCCCACTGCAGCAAGTGTGACTTCCATCATTATGGAGTTTGTCGAGAACCCTTTTGTGTTAGGTGCAACATGAAGGGGCATACCGCTCGCAACTACAGAACTCCGGTTGAGTTCATTACCTCAACCACCAATGTTGGGACCAGTCCAATATGTCATCTATGTGGTGAAATTGGGCACCTCAAAAGGGACTGCCCAACTGAAAGAAATGACAGAGACGCAGGAGGAGTTTAACCCTAATGCCTAGGGGAACATCAATGAACCCGGTAAAATTTTGGTACGCTTCTCAACCCTAAGTAGCTAATCAAAAAATTAAAATAATCAATTCTAATTGTAATTACTCCCTCATTAAGGCGAAAGTCGCAGCACGGTTGTAAAACTTAAAAACCCATCAGGTAAAACTATAATGGCTTAGTATATACATTAAGGCCATTTATAATTAGGATTGACAGACCTCGAGTGAGCAATGTAGCCTTATTTCCTGTTCCTTGTCTGGTTGTGGATTTAGGGCGGAGTCACTCAGTCAACAATATATTTAATCTTAATTATACATGACTAGTGTATACTAGGCGATTATAGAGATGCCTCGTGAGGAATCTAATCATAAAAAGTACATTACTCCAAAACATCAGGACCCATAACGTTCAGCGTTAAATCATATCGGTCCAAGTATTCGCGATAGTAATACTATGGACAAACCCGAAACGCTATGAACTTGTGTGCTCTGTTCAGCACCTGGTCCTATCAATCTTCATTACATATTGTGTCGATGGTTGTAAATTTCGACACCACCGTCAGTCATGGCTCGAATTGGTTCGACCGTGCGAAAATTCCTAGCGCTGTGTAAAAAGAACTTTCACCTTATCCCAAGCGTCGAATAAAGGTTCTTTTGAACCTAATAAGGAAAAACCTAATGTGAACCGTCGATCGTCTTTCACATCCAACATTCAGAAGTACCCAAGAGAGAGGTACCACGCGCTGTTAACCAACTCCATTAGACATTAAAACCTAAAGTGAATGGCACTGCAGGTATTCCAGAAGACAATAACCGCCCGAGGCCTACTCAGTAGATCCTCCAGAAAGACCACTTGCACCGCACGATTTGGTTTGTGAATCAAGAGAAAAGAACTCATGGGATTAACTTACTACTACTGAGTATATGCATTAGGGTGGTATATAATTTAGATCAATAAGATTTAAGATGTGTGCTTCCTCCCTACTCCCTGTTACTTGTTTGGTTGTGGGTTTGGGGTGGGGCCACACATCTGAACATCATGTCAATCTCAATTATATACGACTTGCATACACTGAGTAATAGTGATTGAGCCGAGCATGAGGTCTACCACGAACCTTGAAATAAAACCCTTCACATATCTCGTAGGGAAGGAGTTGAAGCCAAGAGAACCATTGTGGTTTGAGCCACTAAAATGACTACAAATTCGAAATTTGTTGTCATCCCGGTTAAGCCAACATAGTAGCTGACACCCTTAGTTAGGAAAAGTAACTCGAGTCGTAAGAGTCAAAAACGTTGACTACGACCATCCATTCACGCCTAATCCCACAAATTAAGCATCTCAGTAGTGGGCCAAGAAACCTGGAAAGCTGTGACAGGTTAAACTCAAAGAAGAATGGATGAATAAATTAGGGGTTCTGAGTGACAGAATCTTATACTATCTAGATTTAATCTAGATAGAGAAACTCGGTAACACCGGAAGAGTAATTGCAAGGGATGCTCGCACTACTCAGGCACTTCGTCCATCCAGATATAGACGAGAAGTGCCTAAGACGGTAAAAGTCGAAATAGTGCCTCCTCATGCGAGAAAAGTCCCCGTGACCCTATAGATAATAGTCTGCATTCACCAAAGTTAATATTAGAAAGCTAAGAACCACATGATTACCTACGCAACCAAGAACACTTGAGTTAAGCAGATGGTAAGATGCGTTAAGCCCTATAACCCAGGTCATAAGGAGATTGTGGACTCGACGCCAGTTTAGGTGTTAGTCGATGGGTTATACAAGAACACGCACTTCCTACAAACTGGAGGAAGCAGACATAATGGAGAATGGAGTATGTCTTAGAGATTTGTTAGACTACTAGGTGTCCCAAGGAATACTATCTCTAAAGAGATAGTAGAACCACCTCCTGAAATAGTCAATCACTTCTGAAAATCTCTAAGGGTGAAGCTAGCCCTGATCAGAGACTGTTATCCATGAAACAGTGAAGCGAGTGAGAGAATGATTCTTTCCGATTAGGCATCATACTGTGAAAGCATCTAATAGACGAAGATGAAAATTGAAATTTTCTAATCATCGACTGGTAAAACCTTCTATCAAACTGACTTTGAGATATTCCGTAAGAAACACCTCAAGAGTCAGAAGTACAGCTCCATTTTGCACTAGGTTGAGATAGATGCCACTGAACCAATAGATGCCAGCATATAGTCAGCACCTTCTATGGTCCAGAAAACCTCTGAAAGCCAACCATTAGGAAATACGAATCCAAAGACGACTTGAACCTTCTAAGAACCAATCAGGAGGACTACACTCCCAGTAAGATAGAATTTTTGGAACTTCAGAATGGCGATCACGCCAAGTGATGATCTAACCATGGAAGTACATTATGTTCTAAGTACTGAAACGTTCTATCTTCCCAAGAACTTAGGATCATCAGAGATTCATGATAAGAGTTGGTCCAGCATCCGTCAGATCTCAACTACTTTAGGGATCCCATAAATTCCACCCTAATCTATTTCACGTCTCAAACTTGAAAAAGTACTTGTCCGACGTGACATTTGTAAATCCCACTCGTCGAGATCGAAATCAATGAAAGCCTCAACTTTGTGTAAGAACCTGTAGAGATCATGGACCGAGAGGTCAAACGAACAAAGCAAAGCTGTATCCCGACAGTGAAGGTTCGCTGGAACGCCAAGCGAGGGCCTGAATTCACTTGGGAGCGAGAGGATCAGATGAAACTAAAGTATCCTCATCTTTTTACTTCGCTAAATTATATCTGCGTATTTGCTTGAACTCTAATTTCGGGACGAAATTCCCTCTAACGGGGGGATGACGTGACAACCCGAAATTTTCATTTGTATAAACTCTACAATCAAGCACTTCAAATAGTAGCCAAGTTCATTTCTATACGTTTTTGGCCGGTTTTCAGTCCGTTTGGGTGGTTTTATTTTTATTCGTCAAACGAACAAATAAAAGGAAGTATACTTTAGAGGTTGTCGTGCAACACTAAAGTCTCAAAGCTCCAAGAGTTTGGAGTTTACGGCCCTAAACGTGGAGTTTACGGCTGTAAACTCTAAAGAGTATAAATATGACACTTAGTCATTTTTGGCTCATTTTTCACTTCCTAGCTCAAGAACACCCATAATTCTCTCTCAAGTATCATATCACATTTCTTCCAATATTCCAAAAATATAAGTGTTTCTTCCCTAGAGTTGTTGATATAACACTTTATCTAGTGTTTATACATGATTTCATCCATGAAATCTTGTCTTTTTCATAGATCTTCAAGTGGTCTTCAAGAACACCAAGAACACACACTAGTGTTTTTGGCCCTTAAACACTCTTACAAGCTTCCTATAAGTAAGTACACTCCTCCTAGCTAGTTACTTGCTTAGTATACTTGTTAATCCATTGGAAAAACATCAAAATCCCCAAGAACATATGTGTTTACGGTAAAGGGATCTCCTTGAACCGTAAACACCATCAAATGGTGCTTAGGTGCCCCTAACACCTTCTATGGCTTGGATAAAGGACTAGAACCTTGCATGCATGAACTAGAAACCCCAAAACATGAAAATATAGAAGTGACCATGAGTTTACGGCCGTAAACTCATGGGTTTACGACCGCAAACTCCCAAGGAGTGGTCCAAGGAGTGTAAACTCCAAAGAGAGGCCATTTCGAGCCCTAGTCACTTCCTAAACCTTGGATTCAAGTCTAGCTTACTTCCTTGTGTGGTATAAAACCTTAAAACACCCAATGGTACAAATTACCATGAGTTTACGGCCGTAAACTCATGGGGGAATTGACCAAAAACCGTAAACTCATGTATTTGTGCCAAATGGGAAGTAAACTCCAATGTGAGGCCATACTCTCTTTAGATGCAACCCTTTAGTACTCCTAGCACTGGAAACAAAGTGTTTCCATGTATTAGGGTGTCTTAACTTACTTAATTAGTTATTAAATGACTAATTAGATACATAAATGTATCATTACGTGTTCAATAGGATCCTCGTGTGTGTTCAAGTCCTCACTTGACACTTAGCATCCTATACCATCCATTCATCCGAATCACCCACTACAGGTAAGTTCATACCCCTTAATCAACCTTTGAAATGATTTTAAACGCTTTTATGCGGGGGAATACAAGTTGAACTGCTAAGTTATTATATCAATCACATGTGATTAATAATTGTCAAGCAAATAGATTTTTACATGTTAAACTATTTTATTTAGCTAAAGGTTTTCAATTCTCGTTTTCAAATCTCTTTTAAAACACTAAAATCTCTTTTTAAATTACTAATCTTTTATCAAAGTCTTTTAAACTTATATTCTTGATAGATTCATGTCTATATAGATATAGTTATATAAGTAGGGTTTGAAGGACTTAGGACTGATAGCCCGCTTTATTTCCTGTTCCTTGTTTGGTTGTGGACTTAGAGCATCCGGTTATTTGTTCGAGTGTCGTTGAAGTCCTAGTTATATATTATATATATATCTGGATAGCTATTAAAACTCTTACTCCAGTTCAATACCTTTGGGTAGCAAAGGTACCTAGATAACCTTTCAAGTAAACTATAATAGGTATAGTTTAGAAACCAACGATAAATTTCATAATGGAGAACTTAGTTATATCTATATTCTAAAAACTTGTACCTTTAGTAAAAAGAAAGGTATATAGAAATCAAAACACGAGATACATCCTCATGACGCGGATTTCACCGTTGTCGAGTGGTAACCAGAGTCTCCTGGAGGGAGAGCGGGCATTGTGTGTACAGATCTATACGGGACAGACCATCCCACATCCTGACTGCTAGCTAGAGTCCCGGCCGACCAAGCCAAGGGGTGACAAATGTGACATTCATTTCGACGCCAGCAGGTCGTCGTGTTTACATCCGTCAATCAGTATGGTTACGAGTATCTTCACATTTACCTTATAATTCATGGCCTTAAGGTAAGTATTATCATGGTATTTTCTACATATAAAACCATCATAATATATTTTCCTAGTTATACACTAGGCCACATTTTTAAACATTTAAACTAACCTACTTAGGATTAAAGGCTGCTTTAGACTCCCCGAGGTGTATTGTCATCTAATACTACCTGGAGTCTGTATTTTACTATTTTAGACTCCCCGAGGTGTATTGTCATTTAATACTACCTGGAGTCTGTATATATTTCTATTTTAGACTCCCCGAGGTGTATTGTCATTTAATACTACCTGGAGTCTGTATTTTACTATTTTAGACTTCCCGAGGTGTATTGTCATTTAATACTACCTGGAGTCTGAATCTTACTACTTTAGACTCCTCGGGGTGTATTGTCCATCTAATACTATCCGGAGTCTGCATTTTTATTACCTTATAAACAGCAATGTCATTGCTGATGTAAAGCATTATATTCCCTATTATATTTAATTGTGGCTTTCCCACATACTCATTAATGTAAAACTATATTTTGATAATGATAGTAACATTAGGGAAAAATGCTCTTTAAACACAAAACAGTCGGGTCTTGGTAGAAGCCTACTTTTATTAGATAAACTCATTTCTTTAAACTCAAAACAGTCTGGTCTTGGTAGAAGACTACTTTTAATAGAAAATATAGGATTTTCGGGAAGGAAATTCAAATATGCTATAAACTTTTATCACCATCATCTAATGAGATTATTTTGAGGAAAATATGTGTTTATATCAATGTCATTAAAATACTTATGAACTCACTAGCATTAAAATGCTGATACTCTCTTTCAAAATAACTTGTATTCTCAGGTCGTCGGTAGACAGGTACACTCAGGGAGCCTTCGTGAAGACAGCCTTGTACCGAGCTGCATTTTATGTTATTCTCTATATCTACTTTTGATGTTGATTGCTAAATGTAACCTATGTAAAACTATTACTATTAATGCAATGGTTGTTGTACTTTGATTACTATACTGCATGTGTTGTGATACTTGACATGACGTCCTCCACCCCAGAACGTTTCCGCCGTTCCGGTTTTGGGGTGTGACAGCGAGAAAGGCGTGCTTCTTTTTATGCAAGAAATTTTGTGCTTGGATGCAAGAAATGAGTCTGAGGTTTGTGTCGGGTTTATTGCCATAAACTATGAGGGTTTCATTGTTGGGTAAATGAAGGCGAACGACCTTCTCGTGACACATAATTTCAGCATGGTGGGGGTTTAACCAATTCATGCCAACAATCACATCAAAGCTCCTAATATTACCATGCATCAAATCGATTGGAAACGAGTGATTATTTAATGCTAATGTGCACCCTACATAGATATCATTGGTTGATTCTGTTTTACCATTGGCCATTTCGACCGTAAAAGTTTTGTTCAATTTTTGGGGATTTTGATTGAGTAGGTGTTTGAATTCGTGACTTACGGAGCTCTGCTCAGCACCGCTATCAAATAAAATGCACGCATAAGAGTTGTTGAGGGGAAACATACCAGTCACTGCAGTTGGATCTTGCACCGCCTCTCCTTGTCCCATGGCTAGGACCCTTCCTGCATAATTATTGTTGTTATTAGGGTAGTTGCGTTTAAAATGGCCGGTTTCTCCGCATCCGTAACATGCACGGCTGGCTCCGACGTTGTTGTCAGTGGGCTGCTTGTTTTGTTGTGGGGGCATCCTGCAATATCGGATAGTGTGCCCTTTTTGCTTGCAGTTTGTGCATTGTAAGTCCTTGCATGCCCCGAAGTGGTGGTAATTACAATTGTCACATTTGGGATTGGAAACCGCGTATGACTTGGCAGGCGCTGGTGTGGTGAGTTTGAGGCGGGTGGAGCTGGTGCGGATGGAGCAGTAGTAGAATAGATCGCTACTGTCTGTGGTTTCTTGGACAACCTTGAATTCTGTTGCCCTTTTCATTTGTTCTCCCGGTTCTTCTTGTTACCTCATTCTTGTTTGTTTTCCCCCTTGGTCGCTTTTGTACCTTTCTTGTCAGTATGATCATAAAGCTTCTTGGCTAGACGCTTTGCACTGTCAAAGCTCTCGGGTTTTGAGGAAATCACATTACCTTGGATGGGAGGCGTTAATCCCCAAATGAATCGTTCGACCTTCTTTCCCTCGGACATAATCATACCAGGACACAAAAGTCCTAGTTCACTAAACCTTGAGATGTACGCATCAGTGTCCGAGTTTTGCACGGTAAGGTTCCACAGTTCTTGCTCGAGTTTATGTACCTCCTCACGGGGACAGTACTCGGCGATTAGCATCTCCTTGAGTTCTTCCCATGACATGGTGTTTGCCACAGGGAGCGTCATAGCCTCAATGTTACCATTCCGCCATGACAATGCCTAGTCGATGAATGTGCAGGCTGCAAATTTCACTTTACTCCCTTCCGGACATTCGCATATTTCAAATACCGACTCAACCTTTTTGATCCATCGTTTCAAGGCTATGGCTCCTCTAGTCCCATTGAAAGTACGGGGCCTTGCATTGGAAAAGTCCTTGTAGGCACAGACCTTTACAGGCCCTTGATTTATCCCTTGGTGGGATCTTCCTGTCCCTTGGCCATTTCCACCACCATTATTTCCGGTTTGAATATGGGCTAGAGTCGCTGTCACTACAGCTGAAACTGCCGCTTGGAAGGCCGCAGACTTCATCTCCGGCGGAGGTGGCGGTGGTGGTGTTGTGTTGTTGTTATTGTGGGTCGATCTTCTAGACATCTTTCTGTCATGGAACAGAAGGACGATGAGTATATAAGGATTTCAGATATCGTTGATTGTTTAAAGATCGTGGTGGTTTGCGTACGTAACATAAACCGATGATAGATAACATAGCAGATACGTCACAAATAAAGCACATAACTGTTTCATTAACGATAATTTCTTAGTACACGCATGAAAATTTGCCTTCGAAAGGCATTCGGTACATAGAGGAAACGAAATCGGCTAGCACATAGATTCTACGAGGACTGCGGTTACTTAGTTTTTAGAGTTAATCCTATATTCGTAAGCAAAAGAGAGTTATGTGGTTAACGGCAGCAAGTAAAAAGGGTTCTACTTGTGGTGAGGAGCATCTGATGGTGCGGTTGATGATGAGGATGCACCCTGAAGTTCAGCTAGTCGGCTCTCAGCGATACGTACTCTCTCCTCAAAAGCAACGTGTCGCACCTGGTACTCTCTTACCTTTGATCGTGCAACGGTAAGGTCTTCAATGAGGCGCTCAATTGGGACATAGTTTCGTTCAAGGTCCTGAATGCGAGATTCGCTTGTTCTAAGGCAGCTCTCATTTGCACCATCTGGTCGGCGGTCACTTGAGCCTGATCGTCAATATCTCCGATTCATCGGACCACAACCGGAAGAGCGCGGTTAGCTGGTCCTCCCTGACGAAGATCGTAGAATCTCTGCTCCATCCCATATGGAGGTGGTTGTTGTTGATGCCTTCTCCATCTCTCGATGTCATAAGCCCATGGGGGTATAGGACCATAGAATCTCTGACACATTATCCTATTCTTCTTATTCTTCCTCCTCCTCATTGATATCCTCTTCTTCAAGTTCTTCCATAGGCTCTTCCTCTGGGTCTTCTTCGATCCACCCTCTATTTCCCTGATCAGGGAAATAAGGATCGCCTGGGAGATGAAATTCTGCCATGTCGTCTGTACGAGAGTAGGGGCGTAACAAGAGTGTAGAAAATTTTCGAAGCTACAAAATACTCCTATAGTATTTTTAATTGTTTAGGTTTAGTTCTTAAAACGTTTGGATAATGAGTTGGGAAGTTTTAGACTTGTTGCAACACCACTACCACTCCCAAACACATGTTGGTCATATCTTAAATAAATATAGTTGATCAGACTATATTTATCCCAAATATGATTACATAACTGTCCAGGTTTGACTGTAGTGTTCAACATTTAAATACTTTTGTTTTTGTTCTTGTTATGATACGGTTCTATCAAGTATGCATACTTTTATATAATACTTATATCTTTAAAGTGTACTTTTAGTCAAAGTGTTTTAGTCCCATTGTATTTTTAGTTGTATATCTTGTATGGTTTGATATACTAGATCACTATAAACAATGCTTTGATAACAATCTGTCACACCCCCGAACCAGAACGGCGAAAACGTCCGGAGGCGGGTGACGTCACTGTGCAGTATCATAACAATTGAATATAAATGAAACGTAGCAAATCCAAACATCGTACATTTAGATAACAAACTTACATTGTTTTACATCATGTATTTGTTCTGAAATTACACAAAAGAGACATTAGTAAGTAAATTTCAAACTACAGCAAAATAATCCTGAGTCCGCGTTCCATAAACCTGTTTACTTATTTCCTGAGAATACAAGTCGTTTGAAAAGCGCCAACATAAAATATGTTGGTGGTGAGTTCATAAGCATTTTTGTATAAATTTTTTTGTGATAGTTTAAAAACCCAGAAAATCCAATATTTTATTGTCAAAATAGTTGTAAGTCTTGTTTCCAATCAAGTGTAGTTGCATGTGTGTTTTATTTTATCATTTTCGAATTCGTATAAAATCGTTTTCTCCAGAAAATCCTATACTTTCTGATATACAAAGAAGTAGTCTTAAAATCCTGAGACTTGTGTGGTAAAAATTTTGTTTAAAGTATCCAAACAATAGTTGTTTATAATCGAAAGGTGTAACTTGCGTAAATTTCTAAATAATACTGTTATATTATAAGTGAGTCGTTATAACCATACTAATATGACAGAGTGCATGTGTAGACGTTCTTCAGGCATCGGTTTCGTTTAAGACATTTGTCACCCTAGACTGGTCGGTCTAGCTGTAGTGAACAACGAAGGTGCGGGGTGTCAACCCCGTATAGATCTATACACAAATTCCTGCTCTCCCTCCAGGAGACTCTGGTTATAACTCTTACAGGACTTTAAACGTACACTAATATATAGGTAAAGTGATGATGCGTCTGACTAGTATACTAACCGATATTTACGCAAATAGTTGAAATCCGTTATTAATTTAATAAATAACAATAGTTGTACTTGTTGACTAGATATTTCATTTTTGTTTATTGAAAATAATTCACTTTAAATCATATTTATCAAAAATGACTCAATATTATCGGTGTTGGCAAAAATAGTCTTTCTTTTTATAAATTATCAATTAAGACCCATATTTGTCAAAGAGTGTCATAAGTGACTACAAGAATTGTTAAAAATGGCCCATTTCTTCCAAAATGCTCATCTTAGACTTATATTTAATAAAATGTTCAAAATGGCCCTTATTTATCCAATAATTCCATTTTTGGTCCTTTTTAAATAGAAATGTTCAATAATTATCCAAATTTATCCCATGTTCCAAAAATGATCCTTATATATATCGCCGAAAATGGCCCAAGATATTAATATTTTTTATAATTTAACATCTTCAAAATATTGAGTCCAACAACTTTGTTTAAACAATTTCTTGAAGGAATTTATTGTGGTTCTTGACATAAAATTTTATGAATCATATTTCATACAGATGATAGTTTTTGTTTATAACATCACAATGTGGGAAAATATAGCCCACACTCTTGAGACTTAACCAAAATCTCAAGTTTTTGGGCTAAGTATATGGAGTTTCACAACCTTAAGCACACATAAAATAGCATTCATGCATAACAAGCAATGTATCAAGATTTAAACAAGGTTTTGACTTGTATCCCCCCCCCCCCACCCCCAAAAAAGAAACCCTGAAAACTCAAAAATAGGGATATGAAGCTCACCTTGGGTAGGAGAAAGTGTCGTTGAAGAGATGAGGTGAATATTGGAGCCTAGAACACTTGAAGTTTAGAATGAATCCCTTGGAGATTTTTGATACCTTAATGTTATTAACGCATGAATTTATGTGTGAGTAGAAAGGATTCCAAAAATTAAATGTATGAAACATTTAACTAGGAATCAATTACTTACAGGAACATAGAAGGAATGGAGAAGATAATGACTTATGGAGTTCTTGGTTGAATCCTTGAGAGAGTTTACGGAGGTTCACAAAATGTGAAATGAATTCGTGAAATGAGAAAGGGAGTTTACGCTCTATCATATGGGAATAAGGAGTTTATTTGATATATGCTTGGAGTACTGGTGGGTAATGCATAGATTACTGAGATTCGCATTGGAAATTAGCCAATTACAGCTCACAATTTCCCTAAACACCTTTGAAATTAAAAGGGTTCACGATCTAAATGGGTTTTCACAAAGGTTTAAGCTCAATGGGGGGGGGGTATCCTAAGGGTTTACGGCAAATGGTGGTCCACCATGGAGTTTACGGCTAAGGCTTGATTCCTTAAAGGTGTTCAAGGCCAAAACTAGTGGCTTAGGGTGGTTCACGGCCAAGATGACTCCTTGGAAGTTGTTCACGGCCAACCATGGCCCATAAGTAGGGTTTACGACCTTGGGTTCTTCCTAGGGAAGTGTTCATGGTCAATAATGCACATGAACTTTAATGTATTGGTTTTATGTTGATATGATCAATAGCTTGACGTAACTTAAATTTCTTATTTGTTTGCATTGACTTAGGAGACTTTAGGGTAGTATAATTCTCAAAGATTACATTACTAAAACATAATAATAGTATAATTACAATCTTCACATATACAGGACTCCTTTGGCTTGGTTTTTGGACTTGAAATTTCTAGTTGTGACATATAACCAGTTGCTCGTTGATATGAAGGGGGTTCCTAAGGATGAGAGAGATGAACTCACCAGTAACATTAAAGCAATGAGAGTTATAAGGTTCGATTTACAATATGACACATTCCGCTTGGTGAGTTCATGTGAAACGGCGAAAGAAATTTGGGACAGGATTCAAGAGCTTTATTCCACAAATGCCGATCTCGAACATTCTACCGAAACACTCCTGCTTTCGGAGTTCGGTGACTTTAAACAATAGTTGGAAGAAAATCTTAGACAGACATTCAACTGATACAATCATCCTCTTAGTAGGATGATTAAGCATGGAATAGAACGAAAGCTGATCGAGCAGAAGTTCACTTTCATGAATGGTTTTAGACAGGAATGAATGGCGGTGGTTTCAACTATTAAAGCTCATGAACAGTTGAAGAATTATTCATCGGCCAAACTAGTGGGCGTTCTTAAGTCACATGAAAGTGAAGTGACGAAACAAACAAAAGTTGTTTCCGGTATGGGGTCATTGGCTCTCTTGTCAAAAGGCAAGGGTGTTGGAGAGGAAGAACCAGAAACTAATTTTTCTTACAATGATCTGACAAGTGAAGAATATGCTTTGATGATTTCAAACCCCAAACGGTTTTCAAGAAAGAAATTCCCTACCACTAAGAACCGAAATTGGCAGGGAAGTTATAGTTCCGAGAAAACGAAAGATGAGAACAAAAGCACTGCTCTTAAGGATGAAGAGAAGAAGAAGGAAAGCAAGCTGGTTGGCAACTTAGGACATGACTGCAACTATTGTCATGGCAAGAATCATTTGGCAAATGAGTGAATGCTAAGGAGGCTGAATGAGAATAAAGAAGGAGATGATGATGCGGCTTACCACTTGCGGAAGATGGAAGATGTTGAAACACAGAAGTGACCCTCTTGAACTTAATCCAAACCGCAGCCTCCCTCTTATCTGCAACCACTTTCGTCATCCGCAGTCGAGGACCGCAACCGCAGTCATCGTCATCAGCACTTAGTCTTAGTCTTTTATCTGTTTTTCTTAAAGTACATTCTTTTATCCAATGTGCCATGTGTGGCAAATTTTAACAGATAGGACTTCTGTAATCTTAGAGACTCTATAAAAGGAGTTCTCTCTTTCTGAATGTATACACATCTATGCATCTTAAAATTCATAAGTGTGACAACCCGAAATTGAGGGCTATTATTATAACCGCCAATCTATTCGTAAATCTCTTGTTTATCCGAATTACTGAGTTTTAGTGTATCTTAAAATAAATAAGTTCATTTTAACTATTATATGATACCTAATGATATCATATTTCCAAATGTATAAGATCTCAGACGAATAAAACCGCACAAACTGTAACCTTAGAATTACGTCTGAAAAACTAAAAATTCAATAAAAAGTCATTTTGTGCGAAGCAATTATTCTATTCTCATAGTACGCGTTTACCTATTTCCGAAAATATAAAGAACGAACGTAGTTTGTATGCAAAAGATACGCCAGGTTTTCTTTAATCGTGTAAAACTGAATCGAACCGTTGAGGTACTTATGCTTTGCCGACGGGATTTCCGAGAGCGTTTTTGGACTCAGGTTATACTCTGTTAATTAATTTCACACTCGAAATAGTTTTAACAAAAATATTTACAAAAGTCACGAAAACGGACACCGCGAGCCGTTTAGACGCAAAACTTCAAACGCAATTTCCCAGAGATCTGTAACTCCAAAAATTAATCTGTTTGATGTTCTAAAATCCTTGAATTAAATCCAATCTAACGGCGCTTTTGGAATAATTTATCGATACCCAAGTCCCGATGCACCAAAAATGAGTCAACTTTTGGGCATTTAATAAATGGAAGACCATATGTGGGACCCACATGGTTTAGAAGCCAGCCAATACTTCCTTCTCTCTTCTCTTCTTGCCCACGTGGGTTTCCTTCTCCCTCGCTCTCATCTTCTTGAGTGCAAGCTTTCCCAAAGAAGTTAATGTATGGGTCGAAGCATGGCCTAGAAAGCCTTGTGTGTGAGCTCATTTAGCTATAAAAAAGAGCCTCTTCTCCTTCATTACTCACACTCAAATTCCCGTTCGTTTCCTCTCTCTCAATCTCGATCTTCTCCCTAAACTCTCTCTATCTCTCATTCCCGGTTTCAAACTTCACCCCACTGCCACCATCTTATTCCCACTGGGAAAACAACATCTACCACCCTCCCTTGCTACTTTGTGCTACTTAGTAACCTCCCCTACCCTCTTCTTCATCAGAATCTGTCGGAGGAAGCAAGGAAAACGAAGGCACTCAAGGACCAGCACCTCGTCACCACCCTTCTGCCACCTCCTCATTTCACCTTCAAAACATCAACACCACCTGCAGTATCTTGAAGGAAATGCTTCTCCACCCTTTCTCAATCTCCCCTGCCGTCGTCTTCGCCGGAAACGCCAAGAAAAACCGGCAGTAGGAGGCTGTCGGCCACCACCCACCATCACCGAAGTTACCTGCCACAGTGAACCACCGCCATCATCTGTCGTCCCTCTTTGTGGTAAGCTTCCTCCCAAACGCCCCTTTTATTCAATCAAGTTGCTTTTGTGGATTAAACGGAGAATCAAAAGACCATTCGATCGTTTTTTTATTTTCTTTCGTTTATGACCATAAAAAAAACCGGAGGTGTATCACCTCCTGTTATGAACACAACTGAAAGCAAACTACATTACAAAATAAATATAACCAACCCCCCAACTTTTGGACTTGTATGACTTTAGCCATTGCCTTGATTTGAATTAATTATTTTAACCCTCAGATGATAAATAGTTACAAATCTGGTCCTAAGTCATTAAACTATCAATTAAAAGTCCACAACTCAACCGTCACTTGAAAATACCTTACAAACCAAGTCCAAATCAGCAAACTTTTATTTTATTTATTTAAATTACACCCCTCCTTGTGATTTATTTGCAAAATAAATCCAAAACTTAAACTTAGAATTTAAATAAATCATATTGGTCCCTTATTTGAAAAGTTTTGACAAACTTAGTCACATTTGATTTATTTAAATTAGTAAATAAACCCTATGGTTTGGTTAAGTTACAAAACAACCTTCCACATATTAATTTATGTTAATATTTCCTAGGCAAATAATTTAATCTCGAAGATTCGTGTTCACGACAATACGTTTCGGTTTCTCGCTTCAATTCTCAAAACCAATCGACAACACTTTAAGGTGAGTGTTACAGCCCCACTTTTACAGATTTTTTTTTGGGGGTGGGGATACATGTAGTACTTATATATCTAGTATACATCTATTTTCTAACGACTTTGTTTAATGTAACGCTCGTGTTTCTATCCTAGGCATTAATATTGATGTGATAGTCTAGGTTAACATTTGTAACTCATTTTGAAGAAATGAAAAGGAATTATGTGAATATTATGTGAAAATTATGTGTTTTATGCTTAATTACTAGGATTTTATTAAGTAAGAATAAAAATGAACGTCGAAAATAAATATTAGATAAAGCCGATATCTATTAAGAAATTTGTAGTGGTCGTGACAAGGATTACAGATATATAAAGAATACCGAAATCCGAGTTATAACGAAGAAGTTATGACCTGACGAAGTTTCGCGACAAAACCGACACGGTGCCGAATGTCGTAAAAAGTGAGTTTTTGATAAACTACGTTTTAGCCTTAGTGATCTAAACGAAAGTCATAGTGTTCGTTAATCCAAGAGTATGTATCAAAAGAACGCCCAAATCTGACTTCGTATGAGGAAGTCATGATTTTTCGAAGTTTCAGCTTAGGAGGAGACAGCTAAAAACTCGAATTTTAGATCGAGTGATTTTTAACCAACACAACCTAAACGAGAATCGAAAATCGCATCAATAGTAGCACAACGGTAAAAAGACAGACGAAAACGGATGTCGGATGAAGAAGTTATGAATTTTTAACGGATTTCCTGTCCCGGTTTAGACTTCGTCGGCTAATTTTGAATTTAACTTCTTCATCCGACGTCCGTTTTCGTCAGACTTTTTACCGTTGTACTGCTATTGACGAGTCCTTCGATTCTCGTTTAGGTCGTGTCGGCTAAAAATCAATCGATCTAAAATTCGAGTTTTTAGCTGTTAATTGCTAAGCTGAAACTTCGAAAAATGATAACTTCCTCATACGAAGTCAGATTTGAGCGTTCTTTTTATACCTACTCTCGGTTTAACGAACACTACGAGTTTCGTTTAGATTACTAAGGCTAAAAAGTGGTTTATCAAAAACTCACTTTTTACGACATTCGGCACCGTGCCGGTTTGTCGCGAAACTTCGACAGGTCATAACTTCTTCGTTATAACTCGGATTTCGGAATTTTTTATATATCCGTAATCCTTGTCACGACCACTAAAACTTTCTTAATAAATATTGGCTTATCTAATATTTATTTTCGACGCTCATTTTTAGTCTTAGTTAATTAAACCCTAATAATTAAGCATAAAACACTTAAAACACATAATATTCACATAATTCCTTTTCATTTCTTCAAAATGAGTCACAAAGGTTAACCTAGACTATCATGTCAACATTAATGCCTAGCCTAGAAACACGGGCATTACATATATGGACACTATGAATTTTTGGCTATGTCGTTCGGACTAACCAATGCCCCAACAGCTTTCATGGATTTGATGAACAGGGTTTGTAAACCATACCTTGATAAATTTGTGATAGTATTCATAGATGATATCTTGATTTATTCGAAAAGAAAGCAGGAGCATGACAAGCATCTGCGTGAAGTGCTAAAAGTTCTGAAAAAGGAGAAGCTGTGTGTAAAGTTCTCCAAATGTGAATTTTCGATTCAAGAAGTCCAATTTTTAGGTCATGTGGTTAACCAAGAAGGAATAATGGTTGACCCAGCAAAGATTGAAGCTGTGATGAAGTGGGAACAACCAAAAAGTCCTACGAAGATTCGAAGCTTTCTAGGATTACCCGAATATTATCGCCGATTTATCCAAGGCTTTTCTTCGATCGCTACTCCATTAATAGCTTTGACCCACAAAGGAGCTACTTATGCTTGGAATGAAAAGCATAAGGAAGCCTTTGAAAAGTTAAAGAAGAGATTGTGTGAAGCACCGATTCTTTCGTTACCTGAAGGAGTTGATTACTTCGCGGTTTATAGTGATGCCTCTGGAGTGGGGTTAGGATGTGTTCTGACCCAAAGGGATAAAGTGATAGCGTATGCATCGAGGCAATTGAAAGTGCATGAAAAAACTACCCCACTCATGATCTGGAGTTGGCAGCGGTAGTATTCGCTTTAAAGATATGGAGGCACTATCTTTATGGTACTAAATGCAAACTTTTCACTGATCATAAGACTCTTCAATATCTCTTTAATCAGAAGGAATTGAACATGAGGCAGTGGCGCTGGCTAGAATTACTCAAGGACTACGACTATGAGATACTTTACCACCCTGGTAAAGCAAACGTTGTTGCTTATGCTCTCAGTCGGAAGGTAAATCTTGAAAAGAAAAGGCCAAGAGCGTTGAGACTTGAAGTTGTCTCGACAATTGTGGAAAGTATAAAAAAAACTCAGGAGGAAGCATTAGAGAAAAATGACCGAAAGGAGGAACGTTTGGGAAAAACGTTGGTGTTTGATACAAACGGTCAAGGATTGAAGGTATTCAAAGATAGGATTTGGGTACCTAAGACGGGAGGAGTAAGAGATCTTCTGATGGAAGAAGCTCACAAGACCATGTACTCGATTCATCCCGGCAGTACAAAAATGTATAGGGATCTAAAATCCTATTACTGGTGGCCGACGATGAAGCACGATGTTGCTAAGTATGTGGCCGAGTGTGTAACATGTGCTAGGGTTAAGGCACAACATCAGAAACCGTATGGGATTTTAGAACCTTTACCTGTACCCATGGGTAAATGGGAAGACATCACCATGGATATTGTGACTAAACTGCCCAGAACAAGGAACGGCACAACATGATTTTGGTGGTCGTTGATCGCTTCACTAAGAGTGCGCATTTCATAGCAGCCAACGAGAAATGGTCTATGGATAAACTTGTGAATTCTTACGTGAAGGAAATTGTGAGGCTTCACGGTGTTCCGTTAACGATTGTATCCGATCGTGACAGCCGTTTTACCTCATGGTTTTGGAGGAGTCTACAAGAGGAATTGGGTACCAAGTTGTGTTAGATTACAGCTTACCATCCGCAAACCGATGGTCAAAGCGAACGAACAATTCAAATGTTGGAGGATATGCTGAGAGCATGTACCCTGGAATTCCAAGGTAAATGGGATGAACACTTACCTTTAGTAGAATTTTCCTACAATAATAGTTTCCACTCAAGCATCAAGATGGCACCTTATCACGCCTTGTATGGAGAAAAGTGTCGAACGCCATCCTGTTGGCTGGAAGATAGGGAAAAGCAGTTTATGGGACCTGAAATAGTCCATCAGACTGCTGAAAAGTTGAAAGTGATAAGGGAAAGGATGTTAGCTGCTCAAGATCGTCAAAAGAGCTATGCTGACAAGAAAAGACAATCAATATCATTCGAAGTTGGAGATTCGGTTTACTTAAAGTCTCGCTATGGAAGGGACTTATAAGATTTGGTAAAAAGGGAAAGTTGAGTCCAAGGTTTATTGGACCATTTAAAGTTCTTCAGATGATCGGGAATCAAGCTTACAAGCTAGAATTACCGGAAGAACTGGAGGGTATTCATAATACCTTTCATGTGTGTTATTTGAGAAATTTCACGGGATATGTGCCCGACATAATTCCGATTTCTGAATTAAGGTTGGATGAAAACAAGAGGTTGATCGAAGAACCTGAGGCAATCATTGACCGTAAGACTAAGAAGTTGCGATGCAAGATGGTCGATTTAGTGCTTGTGTGCTAGAAACATACGAATGGGCCAAATATCACATGGGAAACGGAGAGTGACATGATGAGTCGCTACCCGCAGTTGTTTGTTGATGTGTGATTCCGGGGACGGAATCATCCTAAGGGGGAGAGAATTGTAACGCTCGTGTTTCTAGCCTAGGCATTAATATTGATCTGATAGTCTAGGTTAACCTTTGTAACTCATTTTGAAGAAATGAAAAGGAATTATGTGAATATTATGTGAAAATTATGTGTTTTATGCTTAATTACTAGGATTTAATTAAGTAAGAATAAAAATGAGCGTCGAAAATAAATATTAGATAAAGCCGATATCTATTAAGAAAGTTCTAGTGGTCGTGACAAGGATTACGGATATATAAAGAATACCGAAATCCGAGTTATACCGAAGAAGTTATGACCTGTCGAAGTTTCGCAACAAAACCGGCACGGTGCCGAATGTCGTAAAAAGTGAGTTTTTGATAAACTACTTTTTAGCCTTATTGGTCTAAACAAAAGTCATAGTGTTCGTTAAACGAAGAGTATGTATAAAAAGAACGCCCAAATCTGACTTCGTACGAGGAAGTCATGATTTTTCGAAGTTTCAGCTTAGAAGTAGACAGCTAAAAACTCGAATTTTAGATCGAGTGATTTTTAGCCAACACAACCTAAACGAGAATCGAAGGTCTTGTCAATAGTAGCACAACGGTAAAAAGACAGACGAAAACGGACGTCGGATGAAGAAGTTATGAATTTTTAACGGATTTACTGTCCCGGTCTGTTAAAAATAATAATATAAAATTAAATAAAAATTAGCCGACGAAGTCTAAACAAAAGTTGTAGAGCGTAATTTTACCTACGCGTGCATATAAAGAACGTCAAAAACGGAGCTCGTATGCAAAAGTTATGGATTTTAGAAGTTTTGACACAAAAATCGAGAAAAAATGTCAAAACCGAGAAATTTCGCATACATGGACTTCAGCCACGTCACCCTCGCTCAAAACGTGCCACGTGTCCGAAATTGCTGTGTCATTAGAAGCGTGTCCGAACCGGAGAGCCATCCGAGGTGGTCCACTAAAAATCTAACGTGTGTCCTTTCTCGTGTGTCCGACCTTCGCCCCAAGTGCCACGACCGAAGCCTCAGACCTAGACCTCGGTCCAATCAGGAGGCGACACCGGACCCGCGCATGTGCGAGCCATGTGACTACTTCTCTCATCTGCTGCCGCGTGGCTTCTTGCCAGCCGTCCGATCAGGAGCCTCGCCTATAAATACAAGTCCTGTGAGACCTCCCGGGTACTTTTAGGAAATTGGCAATTTTGACCCCTTTTTCAATATTTTAACTATTTTCACATCCCCCAAAGCCCCACTATCAATTATAACACCCGTAACACGTCCCGAAGTGCCCGAGAAGCCCGAGAAATTTATCTTTTCGGTTTCGAAGCCCGACCCTTGCAGAGCCCGGTTTCTCAATAAAACTCCCGGTTTTATTAGAAACGAACGTTTTAGGAAACGAAGTGCTGCCCGATTATCATCAAATCATGTGAGTGTGTAGTAACTTTCACCTTACACATAGATATGAAGTATTTACCTTAAAATACGTGCTATGTGTAAATATATTAATTGTTTATTTGAGGTGACTGTTGAATAGATGTTTTATACAAGTTTTAAACTGTATATATATATATTTTATCTACAAATATGTTGGGTAGAACATGCGTAGACGAAATAGTCGATGGGTGTTAAAATGATGAGAGGCCTCGATGTTGTTGTTGTTGTTGTTGTTGTTGTAGTCGTCTAGCGGAGTTTAGATGATGACCACGGACCTTTCTAGACATTCCAGTGGAACACTAGCAGGTTCGCAACTTGTAGGTGTTGATGAACTAAATGTTCATTGGCGTACTCCATCCCCCTCATGGTTGCCTTTAGGACATGTATGGCTGAGGAGTCCCCTTATCAGTAGTGTCCATCCCGATGATATTCGTTAGGCTAGGTCCCTTGTGATAGGTGTTTAGGGACATAAAGTGAGGACAACGGGAATGGGTAATCAGGGTTATTGTTGATTGGTGAAGTTAATAAGTTTATTATTATTGTGGGTTGCAAACCCTTTATGCTCACCAGGCTCCCAAGCCTGACCCACTCAGCTTTTTATGTTGCAAGTAGTGGACCCCGAGCATAGTCGGAGGACGATGAGATAATTTTTAATTATAGGTCAGTAGTTGTAAATAACTTTTATCATGATTTGTTTTGGGGACCAATTCCGCAACATCTTTTAAAAAGATTTCTCTGACTCTGTTTTAAAAGCATAAAATAAATCGGTCTTTTATGGCCGAGAAATTAGGGGATGTCACATTTAAACAAACAACACCACCGTTTTTATGCAATATAAATCACACAAAAATATCATTTATTACGCTACTACTTACGGTATGGGGAATCTGGTTTGAAGGGCCGCATGGGTTGCTGGATTTCAGAAGGGCTATAATGCCAAAATCGTCCTGCCCTCTGTGTTTCATGTCTGGCCCTCGTCTGTACATGATAGTACGTGTACTAAGTAATATTTATCATACGAAATACACAAAAAAATATCATTATTTTGTGTAAATACTTTACCAGTTTTAGAAATAATTGTTTAAACGCTTACATGTTAAGTAAATAAAATCGTTTTAAACCTCAATAGCTACATATGTTATGTTGTTAAAGATAATACAACTAATAAAAATAACATATACGTTCCAACTAAAATTGTGCTATGACTGTATAGTCATTTATCAACTTGGTAGTTTCATTATACCTCATACATACACAAAAATATATAAGTTTATATATTTTTACGAGTTATAGAGCCCGTATCTTAGGCTCATTTATGTGCTTGTACTCAAAGTTTTATCAATTGTTTAAAAAAAGTATCATACTCTTCAATGTGTAAGCTTATCAAATATACCTGTCAATTACCTGTTTATCCGTATCTACGGTTGTTAAGTTCAACCTTGGCAGATAACTTTATCCGTATATCCGTATGTCTGTTTATGACATAAATATATAGGTTTATACATTTATACAAGTTATAGTACTTGTATCTTAGGCACATACATGTGCTTGTGTACACTATACTAAGTTTTATCAACTGTTTAAACAAGTATCGTACACTTTACGTGTATGCTTATCAAATATACTTGTTGTTTATCCGTATCTATGGTTGTTAAGTTCATCCTTGGCAGATAACTGTATCCGTATATCCGTATGTTTGTTTATCCGTATCTGTAGTTGTTAAGTACAACCTTGGCAGAAAACTTTATTCGTTACCCGTACAACCATGGATTTGGTTGCTTTCAAACATAGTTTTAAGTATGGAATTACTTATGGAACATAACGTTTTGGCTTCAAAGATTCATTAAAAACACAGTTTTAAGTATGGAATCACTTATGGAACATAAGGTTTTGGCTTTCAAAGATTCATTGCAAACACAATTTTACGTATGGGTTTACTTATACAAACTATACATTTTGGCTTTTAAAGAGTTATTGCAAACACTGTTTTAACTGTTGTTATACATACAAAGATAATACTTTTTAGACTTATTAAAAGTATTAGTGCATTAGCAGAAAACCTGTGACACTCACCAACCTTTGTGTTGACTTTCAAACTAACATGTATTCTTAGGGGATCATCAGACAGGCGTTCAGACAGAAGGTTAGCCGTGGATTGTAGACGACCTAGCTAGCTTGTTTTTGTTATCTGCTTACCTGTTTAAGGCAACTATTGTACTATTATTATCAGTAAGAACCTTGTATTCAAACTTCACGATGGAATACAAATGCAATTTTGTTTATCGTTGTACTTGTGCTATATATTCAGTTTATTTGTGATCCATGAACTTCGTCCCGCTCCCGGCGTGTTCCGCCTTGTCCGGGGGTGTGACAAAATGGTATCAGAGCTAAATTAGCTATAGAGAACTCGTATCCTCGAAAGAGGAATACAACTATAGCAAACTAGCTTCTAATAAAAGTATTATTAATAATTACATTACTCGACTACTTACGGAATTTGATATACGGTCGTCGTCTGTGCTCTGTAGTCGGGAAGTACAAAACTAAAATTAATAATACTACAAACCCCACCAACCATATTACATAAGCGTTTATACATACTCTGACCCGCGTTGAGAACACTTAATAAAATTTTAACATCCCTTCAATATTACATAAGGAATACGCAACTTTGTTGTTTATGGTCGGGCCGGTGCACTACCAACCTTGAGCAAGGAGTTTGACAGACTAAACGGTTGAAAGTTTTAGAGATTGAAGGATGTTCTCCAGATTCGCTACAGCAACCTTGTACCTTAGACTCCATATATACATTTTAAAACAATTAATTAGCAATTAAGGTCCCCTTTCCATCATGTGGAAATCTAGAGGATTTCTAAACCAACCACGTTCTCCTTATCATTTGGAAATCTAGAGGATTTCTAAACAAATCGCCTTCTTCTTATGATCCGTAGGATTTTACGAACAAACTATACTAATACGCTATCATAAAATGCATCCCATACATAATTTTTAGGACTTTATAGTGTTAACACAGCTTAACATGTTCGTTTTGAACATATTAGGACGATGGGCCCATGAAAGGAACCATGCGTTCGTCCACCGCCAACTCCCCGAGGCAACCCGAGGAGAATGCCACCAGTAACTCAAACATCAGTGGAAACTACAAACCACGGATGAGACCCATAAGTAACAAATGTAAACCAAACATTACAGATGAATTCCGATATGATGCAGAATATGCTCGCACAACGAATTGCTACGGCCTTGGCAACATACGAAGTAGCTCGAAATGGAGACATTAGGAATAGTGGAAGTGGCAATCCCATAACTCACCAAAACAACCCCAGACACTGCTCCTATAAGGATTTATGGGCTGCAAACCTCGATCCTTCTACGGAACTGAAGGGAGTCTTTCACATCAATGCGTGCCCCGATGACTACAGGGTTAAGTACGCTACCTGAACGTTGATGGACTCCGTCTTAACTTGGTAGAATAATCATGCAAAGTCCATGGGGATCACTGAAGCTTATGCCATGGGCTGGGAATCCCTAAAGCAGATGATGACCAAAGAATACTGCCCCTGACAGGAGATACAAGCTCTAGAGCAGGAGCTTTGGAACCTTGTGATGAAAGAATTTTAAGTAGCTGCCTACACCTCTCGATTCAATGACCTTGCAAGCCTCTGCCCGGGAATGGTGACCCCGGAAGACAAGAAGATCGAAAGATACATCTGGGGACTAGCTTTACCTGTTCAAGGTCTGGTTACTGCATCCAGACCCTCCACTTTCGATAGTGCTAAGGAATTAGCCTATCAGTTGACCGAACAGTGTGTCCTTTAGGGTACCATGGACCTACCGGTAGAGAAGAAGGATACTGGAAATAACAAAAGAACGTTTCATGGGAGATCGAATGAGGAATCATGGAAGCACAAGACTGAACCAGAACCATTGGCCGTCTACGCCGCAATTACCAACACTCCCACCCCAGCTAAGTCCTACACTGGGACTTTACCTCATTGTACAGAGTGTAATTTCCATCATGTCGGAAATTGTAGGGAGGTAATCTGCAAAAAGTGTAACATGAGAGGTCACATCTCAAGGTACTGCAGTAAAACCCCAACCTCTACGGCAGGAGGAAGCCGTAACTGTTTTGAGTGCAATCAGCCAGGGCATTTTAGGAAGGACTGCTCACAACTAAATAATCAAGGTGGAAATGGAAGGGCACTTATAATCACTGCAGGAGAGGCTCTCCCGGAACCGCCTGTAGTTATTGGTACGTTTCGTAACAACAATGCTTAGGCTTCGGTATTTAGCAGTGCCAATTAAAGCTTTATCGACCATAGGTTTCGAAACGCGACAAAACATCAAATTCCGCAAACTTAATGAAACCTATGCAGTAGATATGGCAAAAGTACTCGCTAATTGCATTCTCACCCTGAATAGTTACATCATACATATAGAAACTAAGGACCCGTACAGGTAATCTATGATTGCTAAGTGTATACGTTAAGGTTGTATATAATTAAGATTCTATGGACTTAGGATTTGAGGCTCCGTTTTATTTCCTTTTCCCTATTTGGATGTGGACTTGAGGTAGAATCACTTATTCGACTGTCTTCGATCTTGATTATATACGACTAGTATACACAAGACTATTATAGATGGACCAGGCATGGATCAAGAACCATGAAAATACATTAGTATTTATCGAAGGCCTTGTACTATCAGTACAAATTCAATTTCGGGACGAAATTTCCTCTAACGGGGAGGTAATGTGACAACCCGAAATTTAGGGCTATTATTATAACCGCCAATCTATCCGTAAATCTCTTGTTTATCCGAATTACTGAGTTTTAGTGTATCTTAAAATAAATAAGTTCATTTTCACTATTATATGATACCTAATGATATCATACTTCCAAATATATAAGATCTCAGACGAATAAAACCGCACAAACTGTAACCTTAGGAATACGTCTGAAAAACTGAAAATTCAATAAAAAGTCATTTTGTGCAAAGCAGTTATTGTATTCTCACAGTACGCGTTTACCTATTTCCGAAAATATAAAGAACGTCCAAAACGTAGTTCGTATGCAAAAGATACGGCAATTTTTCATTAATCGTGTAAAACCGAATGTTGAGGTACTTACGCTTTGCCGACGGGATTTCCGAGAGCGTTTTTGGACTCATGTTATAGTCTATTATTTAATTTCACACTCGAAAATAGTTTTAACAAAAATATTTACAAAAGTCGCGAAAACGGACACCGCGAGCCGTTTAGACGCAAAACTTCAAACGCAATTTCCCAGAGATCCTTAAGTCCAAAAATTAATCCGTTTGATGTTCCAAAATCCTTGAATTAAATCCAATCTAACGGCGCTTTCGGAATAATATCTCGATACCTGAGTCCCGATGCACCAAAAATGAGTCAACTTTTGGGCATTTAATAAATGGAAGACCATATGTGGGACCCACATGGTTTAGAAGCCAGCCAATACTTCCTTCTCTCTTCTCTTCTTGCCCACGTGGGTTTCCTTCTCCCTCTATCTTCTTCTTGAGTGCAAGCTTTCCCAAAGAAGTACATGTATGGGTGGAAGCAAGGCCTAGCAAGGCTTGTGCGTGAGGTCATTTGGCTATAAAAAGGAGCCTTTTCTCCTTCATTACTCACACTCAAATTCCCGTTCATTTCCTCTCTCTCAATCTCGATCTTCTCCCTAAAATCTCTCTATCTCTCATTCCCGGTTTCAAACTTCACCCCACTGCCACCCTCTTATTCCCACTGGGGAAACAACCTTTACCACACTCCCTCGCTACTTTTTGCTACTTAGTAACCTCCCACACCCTCTTCGTCATTAGAATCTGCCGGAGGAAGCAATGAAAACGAAGGGAGCCAAGGACCAACACCTCGTCACTACCCTTTTTCCATCTCCTTATTTCACCTTCAAAACATCAACACCACCTGCAGTAGCTTGAAGGAAATGCTTCTCCACCCTTTCTCAATCTCCCCTGTCGTCGTCTTCACCGGAAACACCAAGAAAAACCGGCAGTAGGAGGCTGCCAGCCACCACCCACCGTCACCGAAGTTACCTGCCACAGTGAACCACCACCATCATCTGTCGTCCCTATTTGTGGTAAGCTTCCTCCCAAACACCCCTTTTATTCAATCAAGTTGCGTTCGTCGATTAAACGGAGAATCAAAAGACCATTCGATCGTTTTTTTTATTTTCTTTCGTTTATGACCATCGAAGAAACAGGAGGTGTATCACCTCCTGTTATGAACACAACTGAAAGCAAACTGCATTACAAAATAAATATAACCAACCCCCCAACTTTCAGACTTGTACGACTTTAGCCATTCCCTTGATTTGAATTAATTATTTTAACCCTCATATGATAAATAGTTACAAATCTGGTCCTAAGTCATTAAACTATCAATTCAAAGTCCACAACTCACCCCTCACTCGAAAATACCTTACAAACCAAGTCCAAATCAGGAAACTTTTATTTTATTTATTTAAATTACACCCCTCCTTGTCATTTATTTGCAAAATAAATCCAAAACTTAAACTTAGAATTTAAATAAATCATTTTGGTCCCTTATTTGAAAAGTGTTGACAAACTTAGTCACATTTGATTTATTTAAATTAGTAAATGAACCCTATGCTTTGGTTAAGTTACCAAACAACCTTCCACATATTAATTTATGTTAATATTTCCTAGGCAAATAATTTAATCTCGAAGATTCGTGTTCACGGCAATACGTTTCGGTTTCTCGCTTCATTTCTCAAAACCAATCGACAACACTTTAAGGTGAGTGTTACGGCCCCACTTTTACATATTTTCGGGGGGGGGGGGGGGGGATACATGTAGTACTTGTATATCTAGTATACATCTATTTTGTAAAGACTTTGTTTAAACAAACAACACCACCGTTTTTATACAATATAAATCACACAAAAGTATCATTTATTACGTTACTACTTACGGTACGGGGAATCTGGTTTGAAGGGCCGCATGGGTTGCTAGATTTCAGAAGTGCTATAGTGCCAAAATGGTTCTGCCCTCGGAGTTTCATCTCTGGCCCTCCTCTGTACATGATAGTACGTGTACTAAGTAATATTTTTCATACGAAATACAAAAAAAAATATCATTGTTTTGTTTAAATACTTTACCAGTTTTAGAAATAATTGTTTAAACACTTACATGCTAAGTAAACAAAATCGTTTTAAACCTCAATAGCTACATATGTTATGTTTTTAAAGATAATACAACTAATAAAAATAACATATACGTTCAAACTAAAATTGTGCTATGACTTTATAGCCAGTTATCAACTTTGTAGTTTCATTATACCTCATACATACACAAAAATATATAAGTTTATATATTTTTACGAGTTATAGAGCTCGTATCTTAGGCTTATTTATGTGCTTGTACTCAAAGTTTTATTAATTGTTTAAAAAAAGTATCGTACTCTTCAACGTGTACGCTTATCAAATATACTTGTCAATTACCTGTTTATCCGTATCTGCGGTTGTTAAGTTCAACCTTGGCAGATAACTTTATCCGTATATCAGTATGTCTGTTTATGACATAAATATATAGGTTTATACATTTATACAAGTTATCGAACTTGTATCTTAGGCTCATACATGTGATTGTGTACACTATACTACGTTTTGTCAACTGTTTAAACAAGTATCGTATACTTTACGTGTATGCTTATCAAATATACTTGTTGTTTATCCGTATCTGCGGTTGTCAAGTTCAACCTTGGAAGATAACTGTATCCATATATCTGTATGTTTGTTTATCCGTATCTGCGGTTGTTAAGTACAACCTTGGCAGAAAACTTTATTCGTTACTCGTACAACCATGGATTTGGTTGCTTTCAAACACAGTTTTAAGTATGGAATTACTTATGGAACATAACGTTTTGGCTTCAAAGATTCATTACAATCACAGTTTTAAGTATGGAATTACTTATGGAACATAAGGTTTTGGCTTTCAAAGATTCATTACAAACATAGTTTTACGTATGAGTTTACTTATACAAACTATAAATTTTGGATTTTAAAGACTCATTGCAAACACTGTTTTAACTGTTGTTATACATACACAGAAAATACTTTTTAGACTTATTAAAAGTATTACTGCGTTAGCAGAAAACCTGTGACACTCACCAACCTTTGCGTTGACTTTCAAACATACATGTATTCTTAGGGGATCATCAGACAGGCGTTCAGACAGAAGGTTAGCCGTGGATTGTAGACGACCTAGGTAGCTTGTTTTTGTTATCTGCTTACCTGTTTAAGGCAACTATTGTACTATTATTATCTGTAAGAACATTGTATTCAAACTTAACGATGGAATACAAATGCAATTTTGTTTATCGTTGTACTTGTGCTATATATTCAGTTTATCTGTGATCCATGAACTTAGTCCCGCTCCCGGCGTGTTCCGCCTTGGCCGGGGGTGTGACAATAACTTACTCTCTCATCTTCTTCTTACTCTCTAAACTATACTAAACATAATCAGAAATACGTCAGATCTAAATCTCTCCTCCTGAGCAAGTCAGTCTTGACTTAATCACTAAGTTTGATCCCACTTACTAACTTGGTTTGATTGCATTCCTCGTTAAGAATCAACTTAAGTGTATACTTGATATAATACTTGCTGTCATTTATATTTCCTTATATTTCCGCATCTAATCATCTAACTATGTAACTCTAACTTATATTATTGTTGAGCTTTATGATCCTTTGAGATAAACTTTAAATTTTGCAATATAAACTTGTTCTAACGTTTGTTCAAGTGTGTTTCTCAAGTTTTTCTCTCAACAATTGGTATCAGAGCCAAAGTGGTTGCCTTTTGAAGAAAAACTCTGATTTTCAAAAAGCCTTCTATACCACTGAAGCTCATTTCTTATAACAAAAGAAAAAAATAAAATATTTTCAAAAATAAGGAAATATGGCACAAGCATTATCTCTCATTGTTGCCAACAGTGTTGGTGGTTCTAATAGAGCCCCAATATTGGTGGCAAACGAATATTATCACTGGTCTCAGTGGATGGAAAGATACTTAAGGAGACTTGGAAGAGATGTATGGCGATCTGTAGAAGAAGGGCCACATGTTCCTGTTCAAACCGACGACGCCACAACCAGACTAGGAGGAGGTCAACCAGCCCTGAATCGTCCCACCAAAGACAATCTCGACAAAATGGAAAATGACGTTGTTGCTGTTTATGAGATATCTTGTGGAGTTGCTCCTAACACCTTCGACATCATCATAAATTGTAAGTCAGCTAAAGAAATCTAGGATGTTCTCAAGAGCCTGTATGAAGGCAAAGAACATGCTCAATATAAGAAGCTTACAACTGCACTCAACGAATTTAACAACTTCAAAGCTCATGCTGGTGAAAGGCTGGAAGAATCCTTCAAGAGGTTCCACTTAATTGTCACAAAGTTATCTAATGCGGGCACCATCCGAAGTAACCATGAGACCAATCTTCAGGTTCTTAATGGTTTGGGTAGACATTGGACCACAACTAAGATGATCATCCAAGGAGATAGAAAAATTCACTCTCTATCTCTCTAGAAGCTCTACGGTGAAATGCAAACACAAGAATCAACCATACTCAAAGATTCTCCTGACTTCGGAGGACCACTTGCCATTATAGCACAAGCACCACATACTCAATCGTACTCTCCGTCGTATGACAATCCTCCACAGTCATACGAAGCTGACTCAAAGTATGATGATGAAGAGGAGTTTCAAAATGCCATTGCTCTATTTAGCCAACAATTCAACAGGCTACCACCCTCATCATTTTGCAAAAATCAGCAGTTTACTAAAACTCCTTTCAACCGCAGCTTCAACCTTTAGAATAATCACTCTCGATATTCCAAAAATCCTCACCCACCACCGCAACCTCAAACCACTCAACCCAAAGAGGCAGCGAAACCATCAATTCAACCAACTCCGGTACCTCTTCAGAAGATAAAAGTGATGTTGTAATCTGTCACAAGTGCAACAAGGAGAATTATTTTGCCAAAGACTGCAAAGCTAATGTAGTGAAAGATAGAGCATTCTACCTTAGAATGGCTCAAGAATTGGACGAAAAGGAAAAAGCAAGGGCATATGTAGCCCATATAAAAAGGGACCATCAAGTTTGGTCATCTGGAGATGAAGATGAAGACGTCAGCAACGTCAAGGGAAAAGGCAAGATTTGCATGGTGGCAACTACGGACGAAGATGGGTCTACAAAGCTGGAAAATAACTACTACTAAATGGCAAACGATGGGACTCTAAGCATCGTCGAACAGGTAAAACTCATGATTCAAACTCTAAATTATAGCATGCATGACTGTCAACCCTTCATAGAAAATCTTAATAACACATGTGTTTCCGTCCTTACAGACTATAACAAAGCTCTAGATGAGAAGAACATAGCATCCCAAGAGATGTTTCACGTAAGAGGACGACTGGATAACAAAAGACTCAAAGTAGCTATGTTAGAAAAGGACTTAGTGTTAGAGAAAGATGCAAGCATGTTGAGTGAAACACAGTTAGAAATAGCTTTGAACCAAAGAGATTTAGCTCAGAGTGAAATTGTATGTTTAAATCTTTTAATAGAAAAATTGTTCAATGAAAGTGAAGCTATTGAAAATCTTGTGAACAATGGAACCGTAGATAACACGTATAATTGGGGTTTGTCCAATGGATATCCTACCGCAAAGGATTCCTCACCCCAGTTTGACAAAGACCGAATTTATGTCCCTCCGGATCAAGAGTTCCAATTCCCAGTCAATGACAAAACCTTTCCTGAAGCCATCAGAGCTCACTTCGGTAGACTTTATAATCTGAGTAACAATTGTGTCATTGAGGAAATTATGCCTGAATTTTCAGATCACACAAGTGATCAAATTCCTATATGTGGCACAATCTATCCCAATTCTCAGACTTCATCAGTTGTTGATGAGGAAATTATTATTGAAGGTCCCGAAGTCTCAATGGACTTTCCATCTCTGTCCTCAGACCGTAGTGTCTCTCACTGCAGTCATGAACCACAGTCTGTCCATCTGCCTATCATCAAATGTCCGACAGAAGTCCCAACTCAGACTTATTCTGTGGTAGTCAAATCATCCTTACCACAGACTATCATCAAAAGCACTGTGACTATTCAGCCAATACATCATGAAATACCCATAAAAAACTTTGAAGTAGGTCAATGCTCTCAAAATCCTGAACCTTCTAGTTCGGATGAATCAAGTTCTCGTTTTCAAAAATTATCAAAGGTTTCCAGGAAACCGCAGCTGAACATCAATGAATGCGGTTCTCCAAAAACCGAGGCTAAAAAGGCTTTCAAAGAGGAAATTCGATCTCGTGGCAAAAATCAGGAAATCTTTTCAAAAAAACAAAAATCGAGTCAAAATTCCAAAATCTAAGAGTCCAGAAAAGTTTGTTTTCTCAAATTATATTTCAAAAAACTCCTCAATCAAGAAAACCAACAAAAAAGAATGTACAGTCTCTAAAACCATTTCAAAAACATCTGACACAACCCAAAAGAAAGTAAAGTCTTTTCGAAGCAATGGTTTTCAAATCTATTCCTCAGATGATCCTAAATGGAAAGGGATTTTACCAACTCCAACACTTTTAAAATCACATCAAGGTTTTAAGATATCACTTTCCAAGAGCTCTACGAGTGCTCCCACTCCTGCAAAACGTACTTTTTCAAATCCCAACAGCACTACTATCAGATCTCACTTCTCTCGGACTGGTCACAAGCCTACTTCTTCACCTAGATCACTAACCAAACAAAGTGTTAGGGTAAATGACAAAATTTATGCATGTCAATGTAGTTGTCAAAAAGGCTCATCTCATGTCAAATCTCGCGCTTTTCAAAAACCTTGTAACTTTTCTAAATCTCACAACACTCCAATAATTCACAAACAACCAGGACTAGGCCTAAAAGCTGACACGAAACATGTCCCTGCAACCTCGTCTCATGCATCAATTATAAAATCATTCGTTGTCCCAGGCTCCAAACTCGTTTGGATGCCCAAACTAACCGTGTAATTCTCAGGCTTTGTGCAAGGAGGAACTACAAGAAGAATACTTAATCGACAGTGCCTGCTCCTTGCACATGACCGGAAGGTTAATGTCCCTTCAGAATTTCAGGCCAATTTGCAACGGTGGAAACGTCACATTCAGCAACAATGTGAATGGAATAATCTGAGGGTATGGTGTACTTACTACAGGAAACTTCTCTATTCAAAAGGTTACTTACGTAGAAAGCCTCAAACGCAATCTCATCAGTGTAGGCCAACTATGTAAGGCAGGCCTCAGGGTTGAATTTGACAACGAATACTCCTACGTAATGAGAAGCGATAGAAGCACCTGTTTGATCAAATCCAAGTCCGAAGGGACGATGTATCCTTTGGACGTTTCTCTGATCATTGGGAAACCGTAGCTATGCTTCCTGTCCAAAGCAGTATCCGAAGTCAGCTAGCTATGGCACCGAAAACTAGCTCATCTTAACTTCAGGTATATCAACAAATTGTACACCAGAGAACTCGTCTGAGGTCTTCCCATTCTCAAATTCAACAATGACACTCTCTGCTCAGCATGTGAATGTGACAAATAATCAAAGGTAAGCCATCCCATGGTGATTGATTCTTCAATTTCTGAACCACTGGAACTATTGCATATTGACCTCTACGGTCCATCTACTGTAGCTAATCTTCATCACAAAAAATACATAATAGTTGATGACTACACTCGTTTCACTTCGGTCTTCTTCCTAAGACTCAAATCCGAAACTCCGCAGATGCTGATCAATTTTATCAAAGAAATTGAACTTCAGATCCAATTACCAGTGCACCGCATCCGAAGTGATAATGGAATCGAGTTTACCAATCATCTCTTAAGTAGTTTCTTGGTTTCAAAGGGTATCAGTTGTGACAATCGTCAAAATTCGAGTCGGTTCTAGATTTGAATAAACTTAGTTGCACATATAGGCACAACACATAATAGACTTAGTAACTAGAAGCTAAGTTATAACCTACTAGAAACTTGGAAACAAGTAGGATCGAATGATAGTGTACTTAGATTTCACATTGATAGGTGAATTCTACTACTACTTAACTGTAGTGACTATCCATATTTGGGTCACTCTTTGACTCGAACACCATTTCATGAATCATATACACACATCATGCACTTGACCTAGTAGTAGAAATTAGGTCAAAGTCACATAGAAACTTAAGTCAAAGTTGAAGACTAGGACTAGTATACTTGATTCCTCAATTTCGCTTGAATCTCGGAATCACTACATAGAATGCCAATAAACCAATAAAAATAAATTACAACATTATTTATAACTATAAAAGAGTTATAATACCAAAAAATAATTTAAAGTCTCAAATATTCTATATATTTTGATATCCAAACATTTACAAACTCTCAAAAACCCTAAATGCCCTAAAAACTCACATTTATAAACTTTAACATTAAAAATTCTATAAAATTAATTATGAAGCTTCTAATATTATCTTATAATAATTAAAATTATAAAAATGCATTTAAGGAAATAAAATTGAACTCTTTAACATTTACCCTTAATTTATAAATCAAAAAATCAACATTTTTATGCATAAAAAAACTTGGTTAAGTTGCATCTTTTATAAATATTTGATATTTTTATAACATATTTAAAATTTATACAGACAAATGAAAGAGAGAGGGATATTATACCCTCAAAATTTGGATTCCTCTCTCTCCTCTTCCCAACACACTCAATCAATTCCCCTCTACACTCCATTTCTCCATACGTCACTTTCTCTCACACACTCCCTCACTTCATTTTCTCTCTATTCTCTCTTCCTCTCTCCATCAACCACGAAATTCTCCAGAAAATGGGTCATAGAACACACCTTGAACTCTAAATCTTAATCATCTTGAGGTGTTTTTAAAGGTAAACCCGCAAATCATTCATTTTCCTTCTCTTTTCCTTCATGTTTTACTTGTTTTCATGGATTTTCTCCATCTTCTACTCCATTCTATGGTAAAATCATGAACACTTGCTCAAACTCTCGGTTTTGATGATGATGGTGGTAGGATTTCACCTAAAAACAACATGCATGTTGTAAATGGTGAAATCCAAGGACCAAAACCTAAGTCGAAATCAACATAATGCACTTTTTCTACAAGTTTTGGGTGAAAAACACCACATGCATCCAAAGTTTTCTATCAAAAACGATTTTTGAACATTTCAAACTCATGAATGGTCTTCAAACAAACATGCATGTGATAATCTTCAAGCTTAGATGCTAGATCATCAAAGTATGTTGTTAAAAGTTTTCAAATATGTTCATGAAGGATTTATTTCCAAATAAATATCTAAACTCCTTTTCTGACCAAATCCGATTTTTCCCAGATTACCATTAACAAAATGAGATGTTCAACAAATTTTCAGAAAATAATTCATTTTTCTCGAATTATTATAATTATTGAAATAAAATAGGGCAATAAATCATATAAAATACTTTCTGAGGTTTATAAATCCTAGGTAAATTCGTGGATGACCCCTATGCTAAATAATGACCGCACATTAAATTGCATCGGTTTTTGTTACTGTTTAATATGGTTTTGAATTTTCTTTTTGTTTGGCTCCAATAAATCATAAAACCACTTTGGAGAATGTGAAAATGATATATAACAATTTTCGCAGTTGCTACCAGAGGTATAAGACTGAGACAAATATTTTCAGAATTTTTTCATAATGCATTCTTAATTTTCCCCGATTTTTGTATTTATAATGGCCTAAAAATAGAAAAAGTAGTTCTGCTCATCCAAAATTCATGAAAATTTACCAGAACACCTTGTAGTACCTTGTAGACAAATATTTTTATGATTTGTCTCTTCTGTATACTAGTTTTCTCCTATTTTCTAAAAATTAAATACACTTAAATACGCAAAATCGGATTCCAGTAGATAAAAACTACCTTTGGGATTTTTCCCAGATTATTTACACTGTAAATGAACTTTACAAAAATTTTGGTAATTTATTTTAACTGGTTAATAACTATTATCCAATTAATGATTATTTAAGAGGATAAAACAAAGAAAAATAGAAAGACTAATCGAAAAATATCTTTTATATTTTTCACAGCTTCTACATGTATAATAAAAGTGTTACAAAAATTTTGGGCAATTTTGGACACTGTTTTCTATTTAGTTCAATTTTTATTAGAATAAATGCACAAAAATCATAAAATTCGGTTAAACAGTTTAGAAATCCATTTTTATATTTTTCCCAGCTTAAGAATGTTTAATAACACTGATATGAAAAGTTTGGGCAATTTTGGAAACTGTTTTCTATTTATTTCAATTTTTATTAGAATAAATGCTCAAAAATAATAAAATTGGGTTAAATAGTTTGGAAATCCATTTTTATATTTTTCCCAGCTTAACTATGTTTAATGGCATTATTATAAAATGTTTGGGAATTTTTATCGTCTGGATCCTATTTTTCACGAATTTATATTTTTATGAAGGCTTAAAAATTGGGAAAAATAGTTAATCACATAAAAAATTCAAATTTCTGGAAGACCTCTACTGTGTTTAGAATGAAAATGCAAAGTTTGAGAATTTTTGGAAATTTTTTGATAATACTTTGGCTTTTTAAGAGCTTAAAACACATTTAAATGTGTTGAAATACCCTCAATTAATATTACAAAAATCTGGAAATTAATATCCAAAATTGTCTTAATCACATGAGCTATAAAATTTCACCATTTCAGAAAAATGTTTCTAACTTATCAATATTAATTTTTCACACAATATTGGCATAATTCTATTGTAGTAGTAAGTATACTAGTGTTAGATTTCGATTAGAGACTCACTAGCGAATACCATTATTGTAGGAATCGGTAGTGGTACACGTGGAACGTAGTTCAAGGCATCATTTGCATCATCTCAATGCATTGTGAGTATTCACGCACTCCCCTATTTTCAGTTTTTATGTTTTGGGGTGGAAAAGCATGTCCCGGAAAACTATTATTTGTTCGTTGTATTTAAATTGATTTGTATCAAACATGATTGCTATTTTATTGCTATATCTCTCTATGTATGTCTAGGCAACACGGAACATGAGAACTTATCGTCTTAAGGCCCTTCCCTTACACTTTTCTTTAACCATTAACTCTTTGAGCCAATGGTCATTGTGGATAGCGCTATTGGGAACTGACAACTCCTCACTCGCCCAATTGCTGGAGTGCATGATACCATATAATCTATGGAACGATAAGCATAGATCTTGATATGGCTTCAGTCATAGGCTTGGTTAAGAACTCATTGTTTGCTCATACACATACAAACTCGTTACTTATTATAGCAATAAACTTTGTATGTCATTATTGTTGGATTAATGTCTAAGTCCATAACTATAATTGGTAAGACTTGACCCGACCCGGCATGGTCCATTTGGGTTGCATGGCATCATGCATTTGGATAGACTATAATGAGAGAAATAACACTTAAGGTTGGTTAATATATTATATGTTCTAATATATTAATAAGGTTATTTAATTAGTATTGATCAAGAATTAATTTGGAATTAATTAAGTGATCAAAAGGAGACTAATTAAATATATGGGTTGATTGTGTAAATCATTCATTCTTATATATGTGGGCTTGTGATCCAAGATTCCTTATGTTGGACTAAGTCCATGGGGTGACCCATGGATACTCCATGGAGGTTAAAATCCATGGAGCATAAGGAATGGGTAAAGTTATGAGTTACATGGTGTAACCCTAATAGCCACCATATAAAAGAATCACATGGCTCATGAAATTGTGGACTAATGTGTGAGTGTGAGGGCTAGACGATTTCAAGGAGTGTTCAAGTTTCTCTCAAGTTATTCCAAGTGCATTTGGTGTTGTGTGAACCATTTGAAGTGTCACACTTGGGGCACTAGGCACTCAAGCTTCATGAAGACATTCTACATCAAAGAGGTATGTATTCTATCTTGTTATATTTATTATTTTGTATGCTACATTAGGATAATACCTTGGATGTTCATAATTGTATGTATAATAGAGAAAACATAGATCCAAGGTATTTAGGGTTGCATGTACACTTAGGAGTGTTAGAATGCTGATAACCCAACAATTATAACAACGAACTTTTGTTACTAAATATTTATTTACTTGTTTTAGCAACAAACTTGGTTACTTCCTATAGTAACAAACTTGTTTGCTCCTTGTAGCAGTGAAACTTGATTACTCATTTTAGTAACAAACTTTATTTCCCATGAGGATATGAACGTTGCATCTCTTTTGGGCAACATACTTTATTTCTCATGATGACAACGAACTTTATTTACACAAACTTATTTACTCATTTTAGCAATATATTTTTATCTATGGAAACTTATATCGAAATTTTGATTTGGATTCATGAAACCAATATTATTTTTAAACTTGTGAGTACTCACAAACTATTTTTATAGTTGACGCTCGTTTTACATACTTTTTCAGGAATCATCGAGTAAGTGGCACTTAGGGACACTTCACTTTTAGGAGCATTCGCATGTGTTGTATTTCAATTTACATTGTAATTTCTTTTAAAAGTTGTTCAAACCCATTGTAAAATTGTAATGATTTTTAATACTATGGTTGGTGTTGTCTTTTAACTTTTGCTATGAAACCCTTTATACTGCCACACCTCGTGTTTCCGCTTTAGCGGGGTGTGACAGAAAATGGTATCAGAGCCGAAGGTTATAGAGAATACCGGTTTTCCTTTGGAGAACCACAACTATAGCCAAAAATTTTCAAAATGTTTTTAAAATGCTGAACATACTACTAGTATAGCTAATTCGAGTACACATTATTGGACTTTAATTAAGTATAGCCTGGCCAACTATGCTTAATTAAGGAAAGTTAATGTGAGGTTGGAAACGGTTATAGTAGAATTATGTTCAAAACAATTTTCAACTTAAACTTTTGAAAAACAAAATTTTTCGGTGTGCATACGGGCACTGCATATTATAGGCATTCATCTAGATACACTTAGAAACTAAGTGCACTTTTATAACAATGCCTTTATTTAGAAATATTCTTATCCCTTATCAAGTGCTAGGTTAACCACTTAGGTTATATCACTAGCCACTCTAGGAGCAATGCACTTAGTACTGAGAATGAGTATTCCTTGGTAGCTATTGACTTTAGATGTAAGGTTAGTAGCTAGATATACACTAGTAATAATCATAAGTCGAAACCTATACCAATTATTCCTCAATACCTCTTCATCGTCTTCGTCCTAGAGTTACAACTATGAAAAAGCGTTTCGATATCGACACGAATGATAATTGGAGTATCGCGTAAGGAGGTAGATGAGTCGCCACTAAGTAATCACTTGTATACCATTGGTGGGCATTCCGGATTCGACTCACGAGGAGAGACGAAGGTTTAACCCATACGTGAGACCTTATTACTACGCTACGATTTAGATCTACGTTGTTTCCACCTTGAGCTTAAAACTTAACATAAGATGTCCCTTTGACCTCTATAAAAGGTCATCAACTGCATTGACACCATAAAACGTTTTACTAACAATTTTTCTTGTCCTTTATCTTGGGGAAAAGACATCGGTACTCGCTTTGTACTCACCTTAGTATTTAGGTACGATCAGCTACACTAACATACTTATTCCTTACTTCTTAATCTTCCATCGAAAAATTATTTCGCTTCATCGGTTTATTTATCATCGATAAAATATTTTATAACGACTTCATTCAACTTAGTAGACATTTCCTAACAACTTGCTTTAACTTAACACTTTTCTTCAAAACTCAATTTAACCAATATTCGTTTTAACCTTGCTATTTCAATTTCATTTCAAATTCATTTCAATGGATTGATGTGCTTTTAAGGGCATATAAACCATTTTTAAACCTTGCTTACCATTTTAACACGTTTTCGAAAAACTTAGAAACATTTTCTTTTATAAAAGTGTTTAAACTCTATGCTATAAAACTTAAACATATGACATTGAAGTTCATATTATATGAAAAAGTTTCATCGGATCTTTCAAACCACTTTTGTTTTGGTTGACCACTTTCTCATTTAAGCATTGTACCTTACTTTAATGTATTTTCTTGAAACACTACATGATATTTTCACAACTTTCTACTTCACACATGTTTCTAAGATATCTTTAATTCCTAAATTTCCAACACACCTCATTTGTTTATTTTAATTTCAAATTAGTTTTATAATCTACAAAGTTTCTAAAATTATAGCATTGCAAAACTTAGTGTTCACTTTTAAACTTCAAGCGACGCACTTTTGACAATGAGCAATTATTCATCTAAATATGTTAAGTCTTTACCTTATCCATTTTAACCACGGTTGAACTTCAGTCTAAAAGGTCAAAGCTGTCAGATTTTTCAATTACAAGTTTTAGTGTTTCTTCTTTTTCACAAATGGAGTTTAACTTAATAGATAATTCATAAATTTTTAGGAAACACTTTAAAACTCCCACATGTCTATTTAATCATCAACATACATCAAATATTGAAGTTTGAAAAATATCTCGACTTGGCTTTAAATCTACCTATACATATTATTCTTAAAATTTTAACAGTAGCAATCATTGTCGCTGGTACCTTCCTTTTTTATCCCCCGCACTTGATTTCTTGCTCTCCTTCTAATTTTAGATATTGCACACCCACGATAATAACATAATACATTGACTAAATTTGTTTATGTCTATTTTTCTTCTCCTGGTATCATGTTCGTATACATAAAGACTAGAAGTCTACCCTTTCGTTTCGAGCGATTAATGCAGGTATAGTCGTGAGGCATAATTTTGATTTAGTCAATTTTGATATATTCAAATACGTCATTTATCATATACTTCTTATTTTTATTTTGAAAACTACTGTAAAAACAAGTGATCCTTATTTATATTTGCTCTTTCGTTCTAAATTCGGAAACTTGATTTAAAATGCAAGTTTCATTGTATTTTTCTTATAATTAATACACAAGATGAATACCGTTATGCTTATAATTTTTCTATATCCGGAAAATATATGTGAATGATATGTTTCCTTATGTTTCTTCTTTTTTTAAAATACATCAAAAGTTTTGAATTTTACGATTATCTATTCTCTAAATGATTGTTTTTGTAGAAACACTAGACTATGAATGCACTATTTTCAATGATCGATATTTTTACTCCTTTCTTAAAATAACATTCTACTTTGCAATTTTCAGTGAGTTCCTAACTCTTAAACTTTTTTTTTTCATCAGTATTCCGACTCCTCTTAAACTTGTATTTGTCCTGACTTAGACAATTAGTCAATTTTTACAAAAAGCATAATATCAATATTTCTATAAAAAAAAATTTCCTTAATGACGACTTAAACATTTAACTTTAAATTATCTTTTTATTTATTTTTACTACTTCGTTTGATCGTCACACATGTATCTTCATTATCTTGGAATTATTACACATTTTGATAACAGTGAGATTTTTATCACTTCTAAACACTTAAAATGCTATCTCCACAATGTGATTTAATGTATGATAAACTTTCATCGCTTCCATTTGCAACAATGACTCTCTAATTATATATACTCTTCGAATATGGTTCTATTATTGTAAGAGTAACCGTAGTAGTAATTATAGCCTCGGAGATCCTCAATCATTTCGTAATTTATTTTGTAGACGACGTTACATAGCCTTTACATCTGAGATGTACCAAAACTTCGTTGCCTACCCTTAGTACGTATTTTAAGAACATACCCTCGATCGCTTCCCTTTCATTCGTGCTACCCCTTCTTATTTCAGAATATATCTTTTCCAGATGTACTAGCCAACCCGGAAGTGAACAAATTGTTCCTAATCTCTTCTTTAGTAGGCGACGAATTTACACTTAGTGCTAATTTAGAACGCGACTTAAGGATCAATGCGGATTTAACGCTCAGTGCAGCTAGTGCTTCAGTAAAACTTATAGCTCTCTTAATTCAGATAATATCTAACTAGATGATCTTTTTCGACTAGGTCGCCATGTTTGGATCATGATTTCCATGATCCTAATTTCTCGCAATCTAAATTGTAGAACTCGAATTAAGGAAACATTAATTTGACTATAGCTAAAGAATTGGGTTCTTCCTTTAAGGAAATAAACCCGAAATAATCAAAGAACACTGCAAGTCACCACCTCTCCAACTATATAATTGTATTCGACTGAGTTCTAATAGAATACGTCACGAATTGAATTTCGGGGCGAAATTCTTTCAACCGGGGGAGAATGTGACAGTCGTCAAAATTCGAGTCGGTTCTATATTTGAATAAACTTAGTTGCACATATAGGCACGACACATAATAGACTTAGTAACTAGAAGCTAAGTTATAACCTACTAGAAACTTGGAAACAAGTAGGATCGAATGATAGTGTACTTAGATTTTACATTGATATGTGAATTCTACTACTACTTAACTGTAGTGACTATCCATATTTGGGTCACTCTTTGACTCGAACACCATTTCATGAATCATATACACACATCATGCACTTGACCTAGTAGTAGAAATTAGGTCAAAGTCTCATAGAAACTTAAGTCAAAGTTGAAGACTAGGACTAGTATACTTGATTCCTCAATTTCGCTTGAATCTCAGAATCACTACATAGAATGCCAATAAACCAATAAAAATAAATTACAAACATTATTTTTAACTATAAAAGAGATATAATACCAAAAAATAATTTAAAGTCTCAAATATTCTATTTATTTTGATATCCAAACATTTACAAACTCTCAAAAACCCTAAATGCCCTAAAAACTCACATTTATAAACTTTAACATTAAAAATTCTATAAAAATAATTATGAAGCTTCTAATATTATCTTATAATATTTAAAATTATAAAAATGCATTTAAGGATATAAAATTGAACTCATTAACATTTACCCTTAATTTATAAATCAAAAAAGCAACATTTTTATGCATAAAAAAACTTGGTTAAGTTGCATCTTTTATAAATATTTGATATTTTTATAAAATATTTAAAATTTATAAAAGACAAATGAAAGAGAGAGGGATACTATACCCTCAAAATTCGGATTCCTCTCTCTCCTCTTCCCAACACACTCAATCAATTCCCCTCTACACTCCATTTCTCCATACGTCACTTTCTCTCTCACACTCCCTCACTTCATTTTCTCTCTATTCTCTCTTCCTCTCTCCATCAACCACAAAATTCTCCAGAAAATGGGTCATAGAACACACCTTGAACTCTAAATCTTAATCATCTTGAGGTGTTTTTAAAGGTAAACCCGAAAATCATTCATTTTCCTTCTCCTTTCCTTCAAGTTTTACTTGTTTTCATGGATTTTCTCCATCTTCTACTCCATACTATGGTAAAATCATGAACACTTGCTCAAACTCTCGGTTTTGATGATGATGGTGGTAGGATTTCACCCAAAAACAACATGCATGTTGTAAATGGTGAAATCCAAGGACCAAAACCTAAGTCGAAATCAACATAATGCACTTTTTCTACAAGTTTTGGGTGAAAAACACCACATGCATCCAAAGTTTTCTATCAAAAACGATTTTTGAAAATTTCAAACTCATGAATGGTCTTCAAACAAACATGCATGTGATGATCTTCAAGCTTAGATGCTAGATCATCAAAGTATGTTGTTAAAAGTTTTCAAATATGTTCATGAAGGATTTATGTCCAAATAAATATCTAAACTCCTTTTCTGACCAAATCCGATTTCCCCCAGATTACCATCAACAAAATGAGATGTTCAACAAATTTTCAGAAAATAATTCATTTTTCTCGAATAATTATAATTATTGAAATAAAATAGGGCAATAAATCATATAAAATACTTTCTGAGGTTTATAAATCCTAGGTAAATTCGTGGATGACTCCTATGGTTTTGAATTTTCTTTTTGTTTGGCTCCAATAAATCATAAAACCATTTTAGAGAATGTGAAAATGATATATAACAATTTTCGCAGTTGTTACCAGAGGTATAAGACTGAGAAAAATATTTTTAGAATTTTTCATAATGCATTCTTATTTTTCCCCGATTTTTGTATTTATAATGGCCTAAAAATAGAAAAAATAGTTCTGCTCATCCAAAATTCATGAAAATTTACCAGAACACCTTGTAGTACATTCGGACGCTACATAAAAATTTTGATGATTTGTCTCTTCTGTATACTAGTTTTCTCCTATTTTCTAAAGATTAAATACACTTAAATACGCAAAATCGGATTCCAGTAGATAAAAACCACCGTTGGGATTTTTCCCAGATTATTTACAATGTAAATGAACTTTACAAAATTTTTGGTTATTTACTTTAACTGTTTAATAATTATTCTCCAATTAATGATCATTTAAGAGGATAAAACAAAGAAAAATAGAAAGACTAATTGAAAAATATCTTTTATATTTTTCACAGCTTCTACATGTATAATAAAAGTGTTACACAAGTTTTGGCCAATTTTGGACACTGTTTTCTATTTAGCTCAATTTTTATTAGAATAAATGCACAAAAATCATAAAAATCGTTTAAACAGTTTAGAAATCCATTTTTATATTTTTCCCAGCTTAAGAATGTTTAATAACAGTGATATAAAAAGTTTGGGCATATTTGGAAATTGTTTTCTATTTATTTCATTTTTTATTAGAATAAATGCTCAAAAATCATAAAATTGGGTTAAATAGTTTGGAAATCCATTTTTATATTTTTCCCACCTTAACTATGTCTAATGGCAGTATTATAAAATGTTTGGGAATTTTTATCATCTGGATCCTATTTTTCACGAATTTATATTGTTATGAAGGCTTAAAAATTGGGAAAAATAGTTAATTATATAAAAAACTCAAGGGAAAATTTTTGGAAGACCTCTACTGTGTTTAGAATGAAAATGCAAAGTTTGAGAATTTTTGGAAATTTTTTGATAATATTTTGGCTTTTTAAGAGCTTAAAACACATTTAAATGTGTTGAAATACCCTCAATTAATATTACAAAAATCTGGAAATTAATATTCAAAATTATCTTAATCATATGAGCTATAAAATTTCACCATTTCAGAAAAATGTTTGTAACTTATCAATATTAAATTTTCACACAATATTGGCATAATTCTATTGTAGTAGTAAGTATACTAGTGTTAGATTTCGATTAGAAACGCACAAGCGAATACCATTATTGTAGGAATCGGTAGTGGTACACGTGGAACGTAGTTCAAGGCATCATTTGCATCATCTCAATGCATTGTGAGTATTCACGCACTCCCCTATTTTCAGTGTTTATGTTTGGGGGTGGAAAAGCATGTCCCGTAAAACTATTATTTGTTCGTTGTATTTAAATTAATTTGTATCAAACATGATTGCTATTTTATTGCTATATCTCTCTATGTATGTCTATGCAACACGGAACATGAGAACTTATCGTCTTAAGGCCCTTCCCTTACACTTTTCTCTAACCATTAACTCTTTGAGCCAATGGTCATTGTGGATAGCGCTATTAGGAATTGACAACTCCTCACTCGCCCGATTGCTGGAGTGCATGATACCATATAATCTATGGAACGATAAGCATAGATCTTGATAGGGCTTCAGTCATAGTCTTGGTTGAGAACTCATTGTTTGCTCATACACATACAAACTCGTTACTTATTATAGCAATAAACTTTGTATCTCATTATAACAACGAACTTTTGTTACTAAATATTTATTTACTTGTTTTAGCAACAAACTTGGTTACTTCCTATAGTAACAAACTTGTTTGCTCCTTGTAGCAGTGAAACTTGATTACTCATTTTAGTAACAAGCTTTATTTCCCATGAGGATATGAACGTTGCATCTCTTTTGGGCAACATACTTTATTTCTCATGATGACAACGAACTTTGTTTACACAAACTTATTTACTCATTTTAGCAATATATTTTTATCTATGGAAACTTATATCGAAATTTTGATTTCGATTAATGAAACCAATATTATTTTTAAACTCGTGAGTACTCACCAACTATTTTTATAGTTGACGCTCGTTTTACATGCTTTTTCAGGAATCATCGAGTAAGTGGCACTTAGGGACACTTCACTTTTAGGAGCATTCGCATGTGTTGTATTTCAATTTACATTGTAATTTCTTTTAAAACTTGTTCAAACCCATTGTAAAATTGTAATGATTTTTAATACTATGGTTGGTGTTGTCTTTTAACTTTTGCTATGAAACCCTTTATACTGCCACGCCTCGTGTGTCCGCTTTAGCGGGGTGTGAGATCAGTCACAACTTCTCAGCTTCCTACACACCGCAACAGAATGGAGTAGTAGAGCGAAGAAACCGAACTCTGGTAGAAGCAGCCAGATCTATACTTAACTTCGCACACCTTCCTCTCTAGTTCTGGGCCAAAGTAGTGGCCACAACATGTTGTGTTCAAAACCGAAGCATTGTTTGCAAGCGTCTCTGTAAAACTCCGTATGAGGGCCTTAACAACCGCAAACCAAATGTCCGATTATTCCACATCTTTGGGTGTAGATGTTTTGTGATAAAAAACAAGTATCATCTTAACAAGTTTGCACTGAAGTCGGATGAAGGCATTTTTCTTGGCTACTCAACAAACAAAGTGGCCTATAGGGTTCTCATTAGACACACAAGACTAATAGCCGAAAGCTTCGACGTGAAATTCGATGACTATTACGTCCGCGACATTGCTCCATCAACCGAAACCAAAGCAATCCTAGAAAGTGATATTCCTGCCTCTTCGGGTCCATTAAACATATTTGAAGTAAACTATGATGATCTGTTTGACCCTGTAGAGACTGCTAAGTTATCCGAAGTTCTTGTGTCCCTGGAAGCTCAACAGCAGCATGTCAATGTATCTGGTCCATCTCTATCCGATGAAGTATCACTCAATACTCCCACCTCGCCGATTGAGGGGGAAAGCTCAACTCCGGATCAAGTGACAACCATCGAGGTTCCAGTACTTGATGATGTAGCTCCGGTTCCTATACGCAGAGGATCTCTACCCTTAAATGTTTCTTCATACTCAGATGATGAAAATATAGAGAACATCGACATAGGAACTGACCCAAGGATTATCACACTTCCAACAATCCAGGGGGAACCTTCTCAGGTTCAAGGGGAACTCCCATCCGCAATCCAGGGAAAACCTCCATCATCTGCTCAAGAAAACTCTAATGCCGATTTACCAAATCAAGATAATTTAGCGGGCTGCTCACAAGTCCAGGGGGAACTGCCGTCCCCAACCGCAGAGTCTTCAGATATTGAAGACATCACATCAACCGCATCTGCTGACCATCTGCAACCCCGTCTACATATATGGACGCAGGATCACCCACCGGGTCAAATAATCCGAAACAAAACGAGACTAGTCGCTAAGGGGTATAGTCAACTTGAAGGTGTTGATTATGATGAAACATACGCCCCAGTACCCAGGATGGAGGCCATACACATCTTCTTAGCATATGCTGCTCACAAGAATATCAATGTACATCAAATGGATGTAAAGAGTGCCTTCCTGAATGGTGAATTGAAAGAGGAGTTTTATCTTCAGCAACCTCCGGGCTTCGAATGTCTTGAATTCCCAGATCACTGTTACAAGTTTGAAAAAGCAGTCTATGGTCTAAAGCAAGCACCAAGAGCGTGGTACGAGACTCTCTCTGAATTTCTTGTCTCGTCCGGATACAAAAGAGGAGCGATTGATCCCACCTTATTTAGAAAGCCAAATGGTAATCACCTTATGCTTGTACAAATATATGTGGATGATATCATCTTCGGATCAACTGATCAGGGGATGGTGGATGAATTTGCAAAGCTCATGACGAACAAGTTCCAAAATAGCATGAATAGAGAGATTAATTTATTTCTAGGACTTCAAGTGAAACAAGTCCCTCAAGGGATATTGATCCATTAGGAGAAATACACCTCTGAACTGCTGAAGAATTACCTAATGGACAATTGTTCCTCGGCCAAGGTCCCCATGGCCTTCGGATATAAGATTTCTACTGATCCTTCTGGAGAATCAGTAGATCACAAAACTTATAGAGGAATAATTAGCTCGTTGATGTACCTCACTGCAAGCCGACCAGACATTGTCTTTGCCACAGGAGTATGTGCAGGATACCAAGCCGATCCGAAAGTATCTCACATGACCGCAGCCAAGCAAATTCTCAGATACTTAAAGGGTAGCAAATCTCTAGGCCTCCGGTATCCCGCAGGGAACGACTTCAGTCTACAAGCATTCACTGATGCGGATCATGCTGGATGTAGATTGGAAAGAAAAAGCACTTAGGGTGGCTGCCAATTTTTGGGTGGAAGACTCGTCAGCTGGTCATCAAGGAAACAAAGTTGGGTCTCACTGTCCACTACAGAAGTTGAATATGTGGTAGCAGCCAGCTATTCATGGATGACTATGAGTAATTAATGTCACACCCCCAAACCAAGGATGGCGGAAACGTCCGGGGGTGGAGGACTTCATGTATAGTATCACAACAACGAGTATAATAGTGCCCAAAGTAAATACAACCATCATAAATATAATTGAAAAAGTTATACAATAGTATGTGTTTACATGTTTCCAATCAATTACACTTATGATGACAAAAATGAAATGTTTGACGATTTAACGTCCCATCCTCAAAAGTGGTTGATTTCCTGTTTCACTGAATTCCTGAGAATACAAGTAGTTTGAAAAAGCGTCAACAATTAAGTTGGTGAGTTCATAAGAGTTTTATTTGAGAAAGATGTTGTTTTCCTTGTAAAAAGCGATAGAATATGATTCCAGAAAATTTAATATTTTCCTATGTTATGCAGTAATGTACCATAGAAAGACCCGTAGATTCCTTGTATAATCACCCAGTGTATATAAGTTATATATAATTTAATCTAAATAAACCGTCGAATATAATGGGTCTGCCCTAGGTCCACAACCAAACAAGGAACAGGAAGTAAGGCGGGCCCACCAATTCTAGGTCGATTGCGACTAGATTCTTATATAACTCTAGCATATACACTTAGCAATTATAGCTGAAGTCTAACAATTCTAGATGAAATGTAGTTTTGATAGAAATATGTTTCCAAAGAAAATCCAATATTTTCCTTATAAAAGTCATGTATTCTGATTATAACTAAAGGACTTTTCTAAAAGATTTGTTGTAGACTAAATTGAAACAAGGCTTAGTATGTGTAAGTAAATCGTCATACTTAGGTGTGTGTTTTATATTTAAATAAAACTCATATGTATAAAGCCTTAGAATTTCCGTGAACTGTAAGTTTTGTTAATATTCGATGCCAATATTTTCGTTATAAAAGTCATGTAGTCCTAATTGTTAAGGCAGAGAATATGTGTGTGTTTTGTGCTTATAATGTTCATAATGGGAATGTGTTTCCAAAGAAAATCCAATATTTTCCTTATAAAAAGTCATGTAGCCTTAAGCGTCAAGACTGAGAATATACAAGTATTTTTCCATACTTAGAGTAATTCATGCAAGTTTAAATCGGCATAAACTCGTTTAATTTAGAAGTAAAATCCCTTTTCACTTTAGAATTTTTCCTGTAAACTTGGAAGATTGTTAACTTCCTATGTGAGTCGCTATAACCATACTATGACAGAATAACCTGCTTACGACGTTCTTCAGGTGTCGGAATCGAAATGACACTTGTCACCCCCGATCGGTCGATCGGACTTATGCAAGCTGCATGGGTGTGGGTTGTCAATCCCAATGTAGATCTATACACAATTATCATGCTCTCCCTACAAGAGACTCTGGTTATAACTATTTCAGGATTTTCTGTGGTACTTAAGAGTACCCCGAAGGAGAATGTCTCACAACTTACGTTAACTAGTTTACATATAGTTTTGAGTATAAAACCTCTTCTGTGGAGGAAGTGAAATCACCTTTTATGAAAATACATTTGTGATATAAATCCATAAACTATTACTATTATAGTTTATCAAGTAGTATATGAAAAAGCCATTTGTTTTGAGAGTAAAACCTTTTCCATGTAGTATGCTTTTATCGAAAATTCATAAATTATACTTAATGTAGTTTATTAGATGTGTTCAAAATGAATGGAGGAAAATCCTTAACATGAATGACTAATTTCTATTTATGATGATAAACTAACAAGAATGCATCCAAAAATTGAGAAACTTATTGTTATGCACTTTGCTCAACATAATACAAAGTGTTGTTAATATGGTAAACTATGCAACTAGTTTTTATCCTTTCTGCACTGTTTTAAAATTATCATAGAAAAATCATACGAAGTCGAAAACTAACTCCGTAAACTCTGAGAGCTTAGAAAATGTACCTAGTTTATTCATAATTTTTATTATGATTTTTAGAAGTCTCTAACTTATGTGAAAGTGTTTATAATCACAGACTAGTCCGAATTCGTTTCTGAAATGATAGGCAGTTTTGTAAAAATCACTATAAATCGTAGAAAAATCATATGGAGATGTGAAAATAGTCATTTTAAAGGTATAAACCTGAACTACTTGCATATTAAACAGTTTTGAAAGATATTATGTTTAAGTTGGGTAAAACAGTTTGTGAACAGGTCACAACGTTTCTGTTGTAAGCTGTCAAGTGAAGTTTTGAATATGTTTTGGTGTTTTAAGTTGTATTCCCCCCTGAAAACTGAAGAAAACTAGAAAATATAGGGGTATGAACTCACCTTGAGTGATTTCTTGAAGAGTGGAAGGTTGAAGATGATGAGTTTCAAGTCTAGACCACTTGATGAACACACAAAGTTTTGGATGATCCTAAGAACGATTTTTGGTGTGAAGATATGAGTCGTTAATCCAAGAGTGTTATGAAAACATGTAATAACACTTGAGTTATAAGGAAATACTTACCAATAAGTGAATAAATGACTCAAGAATACATCAAAAGTGTGGCTAAAAGTTGAGAGAAAAGAGGCCCTCTTGATGGTTTAAGAAGTGTATAATTTTGATGGTGAAGCAAAAGATCAAGGAAATCCCAGGCATTTCTTATATGGAGGGTTGCTGGAGCAAGTGGCTAGGGTGAAGGGATGTTTGCCTTGGTTTGTGTGATGTGGATAAGGTTGGACCAATGAGAAAGTGACACATAGGAGGCAAGTGGGCACACTTGACCCACTTGTGGGGTAGAATATTCTTCTTATTATAAAATAATGATTTTTAATTAATAAATCCTTGAAAAATAATTAAAATAATAGTTCTGGGGGTTAAAAATGATAAAAATATGAATTTGGTGAAAAAATCCCGTCAAAAACGTCAAAAACGGGTTTAAGAGGAGAAAGTAGTCAAAAATCAGCTTTAGGAACCGAACATGCGAGGTTCGACTCTAAGAAGCTAAGAACCGAGAGTAGGGAACGGAAGGACCGACAGTAGACCGAAGATCCGAAGTGGGTGTCCGAAGGTCCGAGGTCTCGCATGGGGGAGCCGAGGTTCGGTCCTCGCTGCTGAGCTTCGGTCCGAGATGGCCTCTGACAAGTTCGGTTCTGACACTTTTGGCTCCTAAGAGGAGTTTCTGTTCCTAAGAGGACTTTCGGTTCCTAAGAGGAGTTTCGGTTCCTAAGAGGAGTTTCGGCTCTATATGGCTGTTTTTCGAGAAATCTTTCCGTTTTGCTTGATTTTTGACCAAGTTAAGGGTCGGGATGACCCGGATGACTATAAAAAGTTTGAGAGTGATTTTGGGAGAGATTTGGGAGAGATTTCACATACTTGGAGAGATTTCACATACTTGGAGAGATTTGGGAGAGATTTCGCATACTTGGAGAGATATGGGAGAGATTTCACATACTTGGAGAGATTTCACATACTTAGAGAGATTTGGGAGAGATTTCACATACTTAGAGAGATTTCATATACTTGGAGAGATTTCACATACTTAGAGAGATTTGGGAGAGATTTCACATACTTGGAGAGATTTGGGAGAGATTTCATATACTTGGAGAGATTTCACATATTTAGAGAGATTTGGGAGAGATTTCATATACTTGGAGAGATTTCACATACTTAGAGAGATTTGGGAGAGATTTCATATACTTGGAGAGATTTAATCTTAGCCATTATTATCGTATAATCTCGTAATGCAAGGTTCGTGAACCCCGTTATGCTTCTTTAATGATCATTTTAAGTCCCCGAAGGGTCCTTAGTCGTGTTTTTATGCGTTTAACTCCCTTTTTATGGTTTTACATTGTTAACACATAGATTCTTCGAGACATTTAATTTTTTGACATAAAGATGCACATTTTTATACATAGAATAACTTTTAACATACAAGTACTAGTTAAGTTTGACCGGTTTGACTTGTTGACTTTGACTTTGAATTTGACTTGAATTTGACGGTTGTCATATTATCCCCCCGTTAGAAGGAATTTCGTCCCGAAATTTGTATTTGAGTGGCACGTCAAGGGTTGGGGAATAGATGTGGGTATTTTTGCTTTATTTGACCTTCACGTTCCCAGGTGAACTCGGGTCCTTGTTTCACGATCCAACAGATCTTCACAACAGAGATGCGTCTTTTGTTTCGTCGGGAGGTATCACAAGAGTCTCGTCGGACATACCTTTCTTTAAATTTGACGCGTGGATGGTTGGATGTACATTATTAGGTTCTTGGGGCAGTCGGAGTTTGTATGCTACTGATCCAATCCTGGCAAGGATTTTGAATGGTCCGTTGTACCTTGGATTTAGTTTCCCCTTGTTTACCGAAAAATATCATTCTTTTGAATGGTAAGGCCTTCGGTAGAACTCGGTCATCAACCTGCAATTCCGAGGGTTTGCGTCGCTTATCTGTGTAGTTCTTTTGTCGGCTTCGAGATGCTTTCAGCCTTTCTCGAATTTATACTAAGTCGTAAGTAATACTTCACCTCGGAGCGCTGCATAAGGTCTGCTTTAGTGTTTCTCATTTGATTAGGTCGGTAGGGAGCATATGGGTTCAGTTTTCAAGACTAGACTTATTTGGATGGTAGAACGTTCATTCAGACTCCTGGGTAGCCTTGTCCCGAAGTTCATGGTAGGACTCGTACCTGGTCCATCTATCTTTAACTTGCGTATAGAGGTCGTATGTAATTAGGATTGGTAAGACAGTTGGATGGATGACTCCGCCCCAAGTCCACAACCAGACAAGGAACAGGAAATAGGGCGGAAACACACATCCAATGTCCATAGAATGTTAATTATATATTATCCTCGCGTATACAATTCGTAGTGATAGACTAACTGTATTCATCTCAAGCTTCCGCGCTTGCTCTTGTCCTGTTATACGTGTGATATTCTCGAAGGGTTTACTAGGAATAATTTGAAAAGGTGCGGAAAGTATAATACTCCTCTGGTGAGTGTTTTGAGGTTTTACAGCGAGAGATGGCCCGGAGGTCTGTGTCGGATTTGCGTTTACAAGAGACGAGGGTTTCGAGGTTAGGTGAAGGGTCTTTTCGTAGCTGTTTAATCGGGAATGTGAGGACTATACCAATCGACATCGAATGACGACAACATATACTTTTAGTAACACATGTGTTAAGTTGTATTCATACGCATCATTCGTTAGGGAGATAGAGTATCATGTGATTCTTGTCATTGTGCTCTGTTTTGATCGGTGTTATTGTTATTGCAAATGATTCATATCACAACAGCTAATACTGGTAGTAAGTGTGTTCTGAAATTTAGTAGTGATTCCTTATATCATGATCCCCGACCGATCTTTGTATGGTCGATCGGTATATGCAAGTCGTTTGTAAATTGGTATTGATGAAACCGTCGAGTGATCGGTTCTACCCTAATCCCACTACTAGACATGGAATAAGGGTTAAGACGGAATTATTTGCTTTAAGCTTGTAGTATTTTGATTATGATTAACCCTGATGTATATACCAAGTTATCCCAGCTCACTGGTAATGATCCTAAGATCATATATAAGTGTCTTTGATTTGGTTGAACGAGAGAGTATTTTAACTACTTTTTGATATACGGTAATTTTTTTTGCAAACATACCAAATTCATTACAAACATCTGGTACTTAGACGTCTTTGTTGTTGGAAACATTTCAAAAAGTCCTAATAAGGTTCCTTGTTGCTCCTGCTGGTTTGTTTGTCACGCTTCTGCTGTCTCCCCGTCATTCCTCTCAGTTGGACACTCTCTCTTGAAGTGTCCCATTTCACCGCATAGGTAGCATACTGGACTTACACTGATGTTGGTGATTGAAGCGATGTGCTGGGTCCGTTTCCTGCAGAAGCGGGCAGTATGTCCGTCCTTGTTACAGTTTTTATAGTGCATCACCCGACAAACCCCATTGTGATGGTAACTACACTTGATACACTTTGGAAGTGTGCCCATATATTGTCTGACCGGTGTTTTAGTGACAGACGTTGTGGCTAGTGTCGAGGCATGAGTCGGGACTGATGTTGTAATTATAGGGGCAGCCACGGATTGTTGTCTTTTAGCGCGTTTTTGAGATAGGTTGCGCTCCTTTTTATTCCAAAACTTTCGCTTCTTGCTCTTGGGCTTGTGGTCTGAGGCGTCTTCGTGGGTGGACACCCGCTGGTGTTCTTGACTGTTACTGCGGTTAGAATTGCCAACACCGCCTTCAACTCTGTTGGCGTTGTTAGCATTGAGTTGCGCCATGACGGCTGTCACGGCTGCCGTGACCGTAGCTTGGAAAGTAGCAGAGTCTATCTGCAGGATTGCTGCACCGTTTGTTGGCTGGTTACCTCCTTGTGAAGACGTAACTCTGTTGCATGGGGAGAAACGATTTCGTGAGTGGGGATGATTCTAATTATACCCTTATCATTTATATACACATATATAAATTTCGCACTTTACTGAGCTATTCATGATGTTTCTGCTAACGTTCCGGAGACGGAGTTTATAGTAGTAGGTAGAAGTAGGTTTTGTACGGGCGTTAAGTTTTTCCTATCCTAGGATTAGGTTTGTCCAAACACACTTGTTTGAGGAGTTCTGATGGCATCCGGTGCATTAGTGTTGGTATGACCGCACCCTCTAGGTCTATGGAAAAGGCACCTTTCAACCATGAGGTTTAAAAAGAAGAGATGATAATGAGTATTGAATAAGGGTTTATACGTCAGGAGTTATCTCACTCAGTTTACCTTAGTTCTGAGTGTATCGAGTTCCAATGTTTTTGGTGTCTTTTGAAAACAATTCATAATGAGAGTCTATATATAATAAACTTATGAATTCTTAGTAGTATTGCTCCCAATGAAAATAATACGCATGCCCCTTTCATTTGTATGATTCTAGTATATTTAGCTTTTAGAGAAAGGTTTTGAGCCTGATGCAGGTCTACACCACATTATTGCAAGGAAAAGTTTGGACCGCAAACAAATCTCTCGACTAGTGTAATCACTAACTCGCGGGATCGGGCCTACACATGGAGGGGAGTAACACCAACGCATACTCATAGGCCTAATCTACCAGGTCTTGTGAGTAAAATGAACTTTACTCTCGACAATTCGTCCCCAATTGGCGATTGCTGTTGCTGATGGCGACTCCATCCCTTGATCGATGCTGCCCAACGGGGCACAGGTTCGATGTAGTCGAGGCGGTTCGTGAGAGCCCTTGCTATGTAAGGAGAGTTGTCGACCTCTGGCTCCATCTTCTACTCTTTTCCTCATCACCCACTAACTTTCCGGGTTCGGAAAGTAGGGGTCTCCCAGTAAGCAAGATCTTGTCTTGAATGTCCGTGCGAGAATAGGGGTGAGGTAAGAGGCATATAATAATTATATTCATAGAAATATTTATAGGGGTTTGATCCTCTTTAGTTACTTTTATGATGACATGGTGCATACCAGTTACATATCTAGTTATATATAACTTTAGCGTATCCATTTAATGATTGTAGACCTACTAGCAAGAATCAGTTTAGTTTTCTCATAAGTTATACTACCACAAAATACTCCTATGGTATTTTAAATGTTATGTTTGGTTGTTAACGATTTTCTGGTATGGGTGTTGGTAAGTTGATAGACTCGTTGTCCACTATGACTATCCCCTGGCACATACTAATCACTTCTCGGACGAATATAATTGATCAGGCTATATTCCTCCCAGACTTGATTGCATATCCCAGGGCATATTCACATTGCACAACTCTTCTATTTTTAACTTTTGTGTTTTCCTTAGACATGGCACTAAACCGGTATGCATGTATGTACTTATACTTTTAACAAGAAACTATTTATTTCAAAAAGTATAGTTATTTGAAAATATTTAAATCAGAGACTTAAGTCCCAATGCATTTATAGTTTGTATATCTTATGTGGTTCGATATACTTAGTTCACTATAAACAATGCTCTGATACCAATCTGTCACACCCCCAAACCAAGGATGGCGGAAACGTCCGGGGGTGGAGGACTTCATGTATAGTATCACAACAACGAGTATAATAGTGCCCAAAGTAAATACAACCATCATAAATATAATTGAAAAAGTTATACAATAGTATGTGTTTACATGTTTCCAATCAATTACACTTATGATAACAAAAATGAAATGTTTGACGATTTAACATCCCATCCTCAAAAGCGGTTGATTTCCTGTTTCACTGAATTCCTGAGAATACAAGTAGTTTGAAAAAGCGTCAACAATTAAGTTGGTGAGTTCATAAGAGTTTTATTTGAGAAAGACGCCGTTTTCCTTGTAAAAAGCAATAAAATATGATTCCAGAAAATTTAATATTTTCCTATGTTATGCAATAATGTACCCTAGAAAGACCCGTATATTCCTTCTATAATCACCCAGTGTATATAAGTTATATATAATTTAATTTAAATAAACCGTCGAATATAATGGGTCTGCCCTAGGTTCACAACCAAACAAGGAACAGGAAGTAAGGCGGGCCCACCAATTCTAGGTCGATTGCGACTAGATTCTTATATAACTCTAGCATATACAATTAGCAATTATAGCTGAAGTCTAACAATTCTAGATGAAATGTAGTTTTGATAGAAATATGTTTCCAATCAAAATCCAATATTTTCCTTATAAAAGTCATGTATTCTGATTATAACTAAAGGACTTTTCTAAAAGATTTGTTGTAGACTAAATTGAAACAAGGCTTAGTATGTGTAAGTAAATCGTCATACTTAGGTGTGTGTTTTATATTTAAATAAAACTCATATGTATAAAGCCTTAGAATTTCCGTGAACTGTAAGTTTTGTTAATATTCGATGCCAATATTTTCGTTATAAAAGTCATGTAGTCCTAATTGTTAAGGCAGAGAATATGTGTGTGTTTTGTGCTTATAATGTTCATAATGGGAATGTGTTTCCAAAGAAAATCCAATATTTTCCTTATAAAAAGTCATGTAGCCTTAAGCGTCAAGACTGAGAATATACAAGTATTTTTCCATACTTAGAGTAATTCATGCAAGTTTAAATCGGCATAAACTCGTTTAATTTAGAAGTAAAATCCCTTTTCACTTTAGAATTTTTCCTGTAAACTTGGAAGATTGTTAACTTCCTATGTGAGTCGCTATAACCATACTATGACAGAATAACCTGCTTACGACGTTCTTCAGGTGTCGGAATCGAAATGACACTTGTCACCCCCGATCGGTCGATCGGACTTATGCAAGCTGCATGGGTGTGGGTTGTCAATCCCAATGTAGATCTATACACAATTATCATGCTCTCCCTACAAGAGACTCTGGTTATAACTATTTCAGGATTTTCTGTGGTACTTAAGAGTACCCCGAAGGAGAATGTCTCACAACTTACGTTAACTAGTTTACATATAGTTTTGAGTATAAAACCTCTTCTGTGGAGGAAGTGAAATCACCTTTTATGAAAATACATTTGTGATATAAATCCATAAACTATTACTATTATAGTTTATCAAGTAGTATATGAAAAAGCCATTTGTTTTGAGAGTAAAACCTTTTCCATGTAGTATGCTTTTATCGAAAATTCATAAATTATACTTAATGTAGTTTATTAGATGTGTTCGAAATGAATGGAGGAAAATCCTTAACATGAATGACTCTTTTCTGTTTATGATGATAAACTAACAAGAATGCATCCAAACATTGAGAAACTTATTGTTATGCACTTTGCTCAACATAATACAAAGTGTTGTTAATATGGTAAACTATGCAACTAGTTTTTATCCTTTCTGCACTGTTTTAAAATTATCATAGAAAAATCATACGAAGTCGAAAACTAACTCCGTAAACTCTGAGAGCTTAAAAAATGTACCTAATTTATTCATAATTTTTATTATGATTTTTAGAAGTCTCTAACTTATGTGAAAGTGTTTATAATCACAGACTGGTCCGAATTCGTTTCTGAAATGATAGACAGTTTTGTAAAAATCACCATAAATCGTAGAAAAATCATATGGAGATGTGAAAGTAGTCATGTTAAAGGTATAGACCTGAACTACTTTCATATTAAACAGTTTTGAAAGATATTATGTTTAAGTTGGGTAAAACAGTTCGTGAACAGGTCACAACTTTTCTGTTGTAAGCTGTCAAGTTAAGTTTTGAATATGTTTTGGTGTTTTAACTTGTATTCCCCCCCCCCCTGAAAACTGAAGAAAACTAGAAAATATAGGGGTATGAACTCACCTTGAGTGATTTCTTGAAGAGTGGAAGGTTGAAGATGATGAGTTTCAAGTCTATACCACTTGATGAACACACGAAGTTTTGGATGATCCTAAGAACGATTTTTGGTCTGAAGATATGAGTCGTTAATCCAAGAGTTTTATGAAAACATGTAATAACACTTGAGTTAGAAGGAAATACTTACCAATAAGTGAATAAATGACTCAAGAATACATCAAAAGTGTGGCTAAAAGTTGAGAGAAAAGAGGCCCTCTTGATGGTTTAAGAAGTGTATAATTTTGATGGTGAAGCAAAAGATCAAGGAAATCCCAGGCACTTCTTATATGGAGGGTTGATGGAGCAAGTGGCTAGGGTGAAGGGATGTTTGCCTTGGTTTGTGTGATGTGGATAAGGTTGGACCAATGAGAAAGTGACACATAGGAGGCAAGTGGGCACACTTGACCCACTTCTGGGGTAGAATATTCTTCTTATTATAAAATAATGATTTTTAATTAATAAATCCTTGAAAAATAATTAAAATAATAGTTCTGGGGTTAAAAATGATAAAAATATGAATTTGGTGAAAAAATCCCGTCAAAAACGGGTTTAGGAGGCGAAAGTAGTCAAAAATCAGCTTTAGGAACCGAACCTGCGAGGTTCGGCTCTATGGAGCTAAGAACCGAGAGTAGGGAAAGGAAGGACCGAAAGTAGACCGAAGATCCGAAGTGGGTGTCCGAAGGTCCGAGGTCTCGCATGGGGGAGCCGAGGTTCGGTCCTCGCTGCTGAGCTTCGGTCCGCGATGGCCTCTGACAAGTTCGGTTCTGACACTTTCGGCTCCTAAGAGGAGTTTTGGCTCTATATGGCTGTTTTTCGAGAATTCTTTCCGTTTTGCGTGATTTTTGACTAAGTTAAGGGTTGGGATGACCCGGATGACTATAAAAAGTTTGAAAGAGATTTTGGGAGAGATTTCACATACTTGGAGAGATTTCACATACTTAGAGAGATTTGGGAGAGATTTCACATACTTGGAGAGATTTCACATACTTGGAGAGATTTGGGAGAGATTTCACATACTTGGAGAGATTTCACATACTTAGAGAGATTTGGGAGAGATTTCACATACTTGGAGAGATTTGGGAGAGATTTCATATACTTGGAGAGATTTCACATACTTAGAGAGATTTGGGAGAGATTTCACATACTTGGAGAGATTTGGGAGAGATTTCATATACTTGGAGAGATTTGACATACTTAGAGAGATTTGGGAGAGATTTCATATACTTGGAGAGATTTCACATACTTAGAGAGATTTGGGAGAGATTTCATATACTTGGAGAGATTTGGGAGAGATTTAATCTTAGCCATTATTATCGTATAATCTCGTAATGCAAGGTTCATGAACCCCGTTATGCTTCTTTAATGATCGTTTTAAGTCCCCGAAGGGTCCTTAGTCGTGTTTTGATGCGTTTAACTCCCTTTTTATGGTTTTACATTGTTAACACATAGATTTTTCGAGACACTTAAATTTTTGACATAAAGATGCACATTTTTATACATAGAATAACTTTTAACATACAAGTACTAGTTAAGTTTGACCGGTTTGACTTGTTGACTTTGACTTTGAATTTGACTTGAATTTGACGATTGTCACAATTAACATGAGTCTACATGGTTCATGTGCATATGGTGGTAGTAATGTCATGTTAAGACCTATGGATCACAATGGGAAATTATTAGAGGTCGACATGGGTCATGTGCCGACGGTGGTAGGAGTGTCAAGTTAAGACCCATGGATGATAATGTGTAATTAATTAATATGGGTCGACATTGGACATGCACATTGGGTGGTAGTAGTATTATGTTAAGATCCATGGATGAAAATAGGTAAATATAATTGGTCGATAAGGCTCATGTGCATTGGGTAGTAGTAGTGTCATGTGAAGACCCATGGATGACAACACTTAATTAAGTAACATGGGACTATATGTGTCATATGCATTGGTTGTTAGTAGTGTCATTTTAACATCAATGGATGACAACGAGTAATCAGTTATCATGGGTCGACATGGGCCATGTGTATTGTGTCGTACAATTGTCATGTTAAGATTGTTAATGACAATGTGTAATTAACATGGTTCGATATGGCTCATGTGCATTGGGTGGTAGTAGTGTCATGTTAAGACCTATGGATGAAAATGGGTAATTATCATGGGTCGACATGGGTCGTGAGCCTTGTGCGGTATTTTTGTCATTTTAAGACCCATGGATGGCAATGGGTAATTAAATAACATGAGTCGACAAGGTTAATGTGTATTGGGTGGTAGTACTGTCTTGATAAGACCCATGTATGAGAATAGGTAATTAACATGGGTTGACATGGGTCATGAACATTAGCTCGTAGTAATGTCACGTTAGGACCCTTGAATAAAAATGTGTAATTATAATGGGCCGACATGGGTAGTGTGCTATAAGTGGTAGTAGTCTCATGTTAAGACCCGTAGATGTTAATGGGTAATTAATTAACATGGTCTGAAATCAGCCATGTGCATTGGGTGCTAATAGTGTTATTTTAAGACCCATGGATGATAATTGATAATTAATTATCATTGGTCGACATGGGTCGTGTGTATTGGGTGGTAGTGGTGTCCTGTTAAGACCTATGGATGACAAGGGGTAACTAACATGACTCGTCATGGTTCATAGGCATATGGTGGTAGTGGTGTTATTTTACGACCCATGGATGACAATCGGTAGTTATTATGGGTCACATCGGTCATGTGCATTTAATAGTAGTAGTGTCATGTTTAGACCCATGAAAGACAATGGATAATTAGCATACAAGGGTAGACATGGGACGTGCACATTGGGTGGTAGTGGTATCATGTTAAGACCCATGGATGAAAATGGATAATTATCATAGGTTGGCATGGCTCGTGTGCATTGGTTTCTGGTAGTGTCATGTTAATACCCATGGATAACAATCGTAATTTACTAACATGGGACAACATAGGTCATGTGCATTGGGTGGTAGTAGTGTCATGTTAAGACCCATGGATGACAATGAGTAATTATTATGGGCGACATGGGTCAATAAATTGTGTGGTAGTAGTGTCATTTTAAGACCCATGGATAACAATGTGTAATTAACATGAATCCACATGGGTCATGTGCATTGGGTGGTAGTAGTGACATGTTAACACCCATGATTGACAATGGGTAATTAACATGGTTCGACATGGTTCATGTTCATTGGGTGGTATTAGTGTCATGTTAAGACCCATGGTTGACTGTGGGTAATTAATATGGGTTGACATTGGTAATGTGCATATGGTGGTAGTCGTGTGATGTTAAGACCCAATGATGAAAATGGGTGATTATTATGGGTCGACATGGGACATGTGCATTGGGTGGTAGTAGTGTCATGTTAACAAGCATTGATAACAATGGGTTGTTAGGAATAAAACCCTTTAAGAGCATTCAGATTCAAATACGTAAATTAATAACACGATATGAAAACAAGAACACAAGATGTATCAACTGGTGTAGAATGATTAAATACACAGCCTCAGAAGAACTGTATAAATAATTGCTACTGTAGAGGCGTGCTAGGGTTACAGAAAAAAGATTAATTCAACTACTAGCTACTACGTTGCATGCGTGCACTATATATTTACTATAACCCTAATATTTAATATGGTTGGACAGGCCCAAATCGTATACATAATGGACTAAATAAAAATGGCCCAATGACGCAATCTTTTATACTCAACAATCTCCCCCTTTGCTTCAATTGAGGCCCAAAACATTTAGCCTTGGATTCGCTTCTATACTTCATACACCTTTGGAATGATCGCATAAATTATTGGAGAACTTCAATGTACCCAAGAATCATATATAAGAAGCACTTGATATCTTCTTTCTTGTTGCCTCTGAACTTGCTCACTTGCTCCAAAATGAACTCAAGGAATGTTGCGCTATAGAGATGCTTATCAGAGAGATAGAAACATCCTTTTCGAAAATCGGTTCCAGTTCGCTCCATAGCAGAATAAACCACGAACCAATCTCCACTGTTATTTTTCCCTAGTTTCAATTTTTCAAAATTCTTAGGAGTTTCCTTAAGAACAGCCGAAGGCTTCTTTCACAAGATGGCACCAACTTCAACATCCATCTCTACAACCTCCTGAATGTAGGATTATATCATGAGCGTGAGATGAGACATGACAGGTTCATACTTCTCTTTTTCCTTCAGCAATATGTTGTAAAGGACGAACCAGTCGTTTGGATAAGGCATGGAAGATCTGCTAGAGTAAACTCATAGCATTGACTGGATAAACCTCTAGCCACTTTAAATTTGGCGTTTGAAAGCTATCAGTCTCAATCGGGCCTGTAACTTTCACACCAGTGATTTTGCTTAATGACCATGTCTCGTATTGCGACTTCACGTGCTTTATATAGAATGAGAAAAGCATATGATCTGCCCTGCTCTCTGTAAGAGGAACATTCGCCACTTTGACAAAACAGGAAAATCTGAAGGCTTTTGGAGTAATTGACAGATCCAGTTGGGAGTTTCGTGTGTTCTGAAGTTCAAAAGAAACTACTGGTTCTAACCAATACTGGCTTGGAAGATCAACAACATCACGGTGGATTCGGTTCAGAGTCCATTTGGGGAACATAAGCTTTTTCCTCTAAAGAGTTGCATGTGCTTCCTTCTCAGCCCTTTCCTTTTATTCAGCTTCACGGATGATTCGCTGATGTTTATCCATTTCAGCTTCACAGACTTTTCACCTTTTCAATTCTTCTTCAGTAACCTCTTCTTCTTCTTCATTGTCAATGATTGGGTCATCACGGAATAACTTTTCCTTTTCCTTCGGTTCCTTCTTGACAATAGGCTTGACAGGAGCTTTGGGTGGCTTGACTGAAGTTTTAGGTTCTTCTGTTCATTATCCCCCAGCCACATTTTCTTTTCTAGCTCCTCCAATCGCACTTTCTCCCCCTTGTTTCCAATTCAAGGATTGATCAGAAACAACTTCAAGGCGGTGAAGCATGGCAAAAACTGGCTTTAACTTCTCTTGCAGATGCTTACGCATAGTAATGGTTATCATAGAGTCCCTAGTATCAATGATATCTGAGAGGAAGCCAGTAACATCAATTATACAGCTTCTTATGACAGCCCTCTCAGATAACAAATCATTGACCTATTTCTCCGAAGCTTCAAGTTTGGTGCTTAACGGGTTGGATTCCTCAGTCTTGAGAGTGAGAGAATCCTTGAGAGTACTTTCTGTTACAAGTTCGTCTTTAAGCTGAGAAAGCTGAGAGGAAATAGTGACTTGAAAGGATTCATCGTCAGTTTTCAGACCAGTTCAAATCTCTTGGAGTTTGGACCTTTCATTCGTGAATAGAGATCCCAGACTCTTCAATGCTTCATTTGCTAATGTGATGTTGTAATTGTAAGTGGTTTGGAAGTTCTCCATGAAAGTAGTTGTCTTCTCAATTAGTTTATCGACTCTTTCGGTCGTGGACTTGCAAACCTCAGCAGAATCAGCGACAACTTTATTTGATGTCTCCACAGAAGTTGAATGTTGTTTCATGATTCGCTCAAATAGGGACTCAACATCTACTTCAGCATAAGTGTCAGTAGAAGAATCTTTTGTAGTTTGAAGCAGCTGGTCAATCTTTTCATGTAGGGACTGCAGTTGCCCTTTCGTGACTTGCCCCTCATATTCATTCTCAGTCCTGATTTGGAAGGGACTGTAAGTAAAACCCCCAAGATCTTCATCTTCGTCATCACAGAAGAGCATTTCTGGATCATCACGGTTAAGAGGGGAAATAGGTGGTGAAACATGTGTGGAGAAACTTGAAGTTAGAGCCCCCATATCAGATACATTGACTGAAAAAAAGGTGGGATGGAGACAGTAGGATATACTATTGAATCAGTAAAGAGAGGGATCAAAAAAGGAATACTGGTTTATGGTTGAGAAGAAACTGGTGGTTGAGATGAAGCTGGTGGTTGAGACGAGATAGGAGGTGGACAAGGTGCGATAGTAATAGGAATGGAAGTGTGAGTAGGAGAAGGAGGTGGTGTTGGAAGTTTATCATTAAAATTTACCTCGTGTTATGGAGAAGTTGGAGGCGAATCACCGCGCTGTGAACCCTCAGACTGAGAATGTTCGCTTTTCGAGCTTGATGAAGATGAGTTGGGAACCAGAGTCATCTTGTGTAACTTTCGCTTCTTAGTAGCTGAAGGAGCTGCTCCTTGAGTCTTTCGCTTGTTAGGAGTAGATGCTTGAGAATTTGGACCTTATGGAACCCCTTTCTTCTTTTCCCCCTTCTTGGATCCCTTTTTGGGTTTATCAGCCTCGTCTATTGATCTTTGTATCTCTGATGTAAGCTCCCTCGGACCCGAAGTGGGATTCTTCTTGTACTCTGTGATAATTTTACTCGCCCCAGAGACACATCTATACATCGTCTCCGGAATCGACCCCACATCTATACGAGTCCGCCATCACTAGAATGTTGAACTTTTCAATAGCCCTCTGCACCACTATCGTCCAGAAACGTCTGCAAGAGATTTCGTGATGTCGAGATGAAGAATTCATACTCTGCACCAATTGAGCCATAGAGGCCATAGAGGATTGCCATAAAGGATTGTCATAATGCCTTAAAGAGAAGAGTAAACAAACCATTCCATTGTGGTGGGAGAGAAGATTTCTTGAACTTGGTGATGGTGAGAATGTCAGTATACCCCATGTTGTAAAACATCACGAAGATTTGGGCAGTAGAGATTGACTCTGGGTTTACCATGGATTCATCATAGGCGAGCCCTAGAAGTGAGAAAAATCGAGCCTTTGTGATCAAAGCTTTCTTGTCAAAGATCTCGAAGATGATCTTCTCTATTTCCTTCTGGTACATGGCAGTGGAATAAGCCTTAGACAACAGTGACATTGGAACGGACTCAACTTTGGTTAGGGCAGTGACCAGCGGTGAGTACTTGAGACATTCCACGATAGGCAGCAGGAAGGAATCATATTTGAACGGTGCAAGATCCAAGATCAGATTTTGATTTGGCTTGATAGTGAGAAAAGAAGATTGAGCAGTGTGTTCTTGAATGGAGGAAGAATCGGCTATTGTTCCAGGTGCTTGGAGAAGATGAACAGTGAGAGAGTAATCGCCTTTTAGGGTTCTTGGTAATTTTGAAAGTTGTAAAGATTAACGTAATGAACGATAACCAATTTTATACAATTGCCCAAGAGAGAGAATTAAATCGTCTATCGTGTAAAAATCCCATAAACAACGCCTAAAAAGAGGTGATTTGACAACTGTTCCTCCGAAAAGTATGGCAGGCAGCGTGACGATTGGTGACGTTTCAAATTCACGCGCCTTTTGTTTGAAATTATATCCCTTTTCCGCGTCAGCAATAACTTGTTCTCAACGCTTCAGTTCTTAATTAGATGTAGAAGCGAAACATCATTAGTTCTGTCACACAAAAGAGCCATAATCACCACGAACAAGAATTTTGGAAAATAAATACATTTTCGTGCAAGAGTGTGCCAAAGAAAAGTAAATAAAAAAGTATATATGTGGGATTTAAGTGATGTCAATAGAGACACGATGCTATGGATCACAGGCACCAATCTCTTCCTTCAAAGTCAAGAGAGACTTAGAAGTGTCTGTGTGGTTTCCTGTTGAAGTACGATCAATTGTTTGTTAAGAAACATTGAAAGGCATCTTTTAATTTCGGCTTTATAGGTTGTTTTCGCTTCAATCAAACTACAAAACTTAACATAAGTTTGAAAGTTGGTTGAAGTACTTGTGTGGCCAGTGTGGCCAAGAACAACAAGTAGGTTGGATAATTTTCAGTGGCTTGGGAAATTTTTTGAAATCTCAAAACAAAATTGAAACTGATCTTTTGGGAAGAAATGTCTTAGTTTCAGAACATTCCATAAAGATCTCGCAAAAATAAAAGAGATTTCGTGGTACAAACCATGACAATGGCTTTCGTTAATTCATGGGTGAATAGCTAGAACTTTCATTGGTTCACCGTGAATTCATTTTGGTGTTGGACTTTGGGTCTCACTTAGTACGTGGTAAAACGAAACTAATATCATTAACACATATGTTGTGTAACCATAAACCTCAGTGGTATAAGAAACGTAAGTACCTCTGATATGCGAAAATGACCAAGCAGATAACTCTTAACTCATATGAGAAAAGTAAGGTAGCTCATGACTAATGTGAATTAAGAAGCCTGATTGAGAAGAAGCAAAAGGTGGATTCGTTTCATTAAGGCTTCACATAGAGTCGTTGAGGCTTTAGACAACATGCAACAACATGCTTCTAGGGATACTTAGCAAATACATAGATAAAGATGTTTATACCTGCCCCATCAAACGAATTAGAGTAACTCCAGATTTGTGTTTGTCAGAAGTTTCGCTGTTATCTATTTTTGGTATTTTATATTTTTGTGAAAAAAAAAGAAATAAAACTAAACACAAATGAAAATATTTTTGTTATCTTTATTTTCTTAAAAAGAATTTAAAAACAGAAAGAAAAGCAAAATAGTTTTTGGATTTTGGTTTTTCTGAAAAAGAAATAATAACAGAAATTTAAAATATGTTTAAACGAAATAGTATACTTAATGTACAAGAAGGATACATGAGTTCCAAACCAACAAGAAAGTCGATTAATCAACCGAGTGTTCGCTTATAGAGAATTAGTGAAGCGAATTGGAGCAGGAGTTCGGTCCATTTCGTGTCCCGAGAAAATAAGAAACGAAATAGAGCGAGCGTTCGCCTCATTTCGCTTTACAAATACTCACAAGGCGAAAACGAAGGTGATTCTTATGAAAGCGAAAATGGTTTTGGAACAGATTCAGCTTCCATCATTCCTAAGCATTGAAGAATTCTATTAAACAATGCTTCAGGAAAGACTTTCGTGAATATGTCAGCTAGTTGATCAGAGGATCGAACGAAGTGTATTTCAAATTTTCCATCTTCTACGTGATCCTTGATGAAGTGATACCTCAGTGCAATGTGTTTTGTCTTTGAGTGTTGCACCGGATTATGAAAAATGCGAATAGCACTTTCAGAATCACAGTATAGAGGGATTCGTTTCATGTTTAGGCCATAGTCTCTTAATTGGCTTTGAATCCAAATGACCTGAGAAGCACAAGATGCAGCAGCAATATATTCAGCTGCGGCTGTAGACAAGGATACAAATGTTTGTTTCTTGGACTGCCAACTTTACGAGTTTGCCATTGAGAAATTGACACCCGCCAGTAGTGATTTTTCTATCTAAAGTACAATGTCCAAGATTAGAATCAAAGAATTCTTGAACGAAGAACCCTGATTTCATTGGATACCATATGCCAAGAGATGAGGTTCGTTTCAGGTATCTGAAGATGTTCTTGACTGCCACCATGTGAGGTTCGTGTGGATTTGCCTGAAATCTAGCACAATAACAAATGGAAAATATAATTTCTGGTCTACTAGCCTTCAGATACATCAATGACCCTATCATTTGTCAATACAAATTCATATCAACAGCTGGTTTTTCTAGAGAAGGTGTTAGTTTCATTCCGAATTCCATTGGAACTTTCACTCTTGAATCTCCAATCATGCCAAACTTCGCCAGTAAGGTTTTGGTGTAAGCCTCCTGATTTATCAAAATGCCTTCTGGTCCCTGTCTAATATTTTGTCCAAGGAAAAAGTTAATTGGACCAATTGATCTCATCTCAAATTTAGTTTCCATCAACTTGCGAAACTCAGCTGTTAAGCTAGGATTCGTAGAACCAAAGATGATGTCATCAACATAAATTTGGACAATCATTAGTTAGTCACCCTCTTTCTTGCGAAAGAAGGTTGGGTCAACCGAAACTTGTTTGAATTTTTACATTTTAAGAAAGCGAGTTAGGGTTTCATACCAGGATCTTGGCGCTTGCTTTAGACTATAAATGGCTTGGTCCAAGATGTAGCAGCGATCGGGAACTTTTTCGTTCACAAAACCCGGTGGTTGCTCGACTTATATAGTCTCTTCTAGTTCTCCATTCAGGAAAGCACACTCGACGTCCATTTGAAACACCTCATAATTCTTATGTGCTGCATAAGCCAAAAAGATACGAACGGATTCTAACCTTGCTACTGGAGCGAAGGTTTCTTCATAGTCAATTCCTTTTTCTTGATAGTATCCCTTGACTACTAGTCTTGCTTTATTTCTTATCACATTTCCTTCTTTATCCACTTTATTGCGAAACACCCATTTTAAACAAACAACTGATGCATCTGGTGGAGTTGGTATTAATCTCCAAACCTTGTTTCGCTCAAACTCATTAAGTTCATCTTGCATCGCCTGCACCCAATCAGAATGATGGAGAGCTGTATTGACAGTTTTGGGTTCAACCTTGGAAACAATTGAGTTGAACATGCAAAACTCCATGTTAGAGAATAATGCACTTTGCTTTGCTTTTAACCGAGAACGTGTGAGGACACCTTCAGACGACGCACCTATGACTTGTGTTTTCGGTTGATCTCTAGTTAGTGGAGGATAAATTGGATCATATGAAGTATCCAGTTCGGCATTTACTTTTTCGAATTCATACTGTGCATCTGAATCATCATTTGCTTCTTTATTCTCCCCCACGAATGATGATGCTTCGCCCTCAGGTTCAGATTGCTCCCCCTCAACTGAACGTTCATGGGTAAGGCTTGGAGATGGATTCTCCCCATCGGAAGGCACATTAAGTTTAGAAGACGAAGACGAACCCTCCCCCTGCAATGGTGTGTTTTCTTTTGTTGGTTCGCTTGAACTAGGAGTTTCTTTCGAGCGAGGAGGTTCGTTTGAACCTGGAGATTCGTTCGTTCTATTAGATTTGTTTGAGCTAGGAGATTCTTTTTCCATATTCTTCACAACATCGTCGATGATTTTCTTGAATTCATCTTCTTTATTGTCTGCTGCTTTAAATTCAGAGGAGATGGCCTTTTCTGGTTCATCAAAGAGAAGCATATACTCATCATATAAAGTTGAGATAGGAACCGTTGCTGGACCTGGCTTTGGAAATATCTCCGCCGATAGACTTTCGTTTTGCTGAATCTTCTTTGAATAGTTATCATTGAATGTGACATAGTAGGTCTCCTCTAACTTCTTTGTGCTTTTTTTGAGAACCCTAAATGCCTTAGAATTCAGCGAATACCCCAAAAATATACCTTCATCAGCTTTTGCATCGAATTTGTTCCGGTTTTCCTTGGAATGGAAGATGAAACATCTGGAACCAAATGCATGGAAAAACTTAACGTTAGGTTTGCGATTGTTAATAATTTCACATGGAGTAAGAGAGAATCGCTTGTTCAGAATGGATCTATTTTGGGTAAAGCATGCAGTTGCAATAGCGTCAGCCCATAAATACAGAGGAAGCGAAGCGAAGGTAAGCATTGTTCGAGCAGTTTCACACAAAGAATAGTTTCTCCTTTCAACTATGTCATTCTGTTGTGGGGTATAAGGAGCAGAAAAATTGTGTGTAACTCCCTTATCAGCCAAAAAATCTTCAAAGTCTTGATTTTTGAATTCCAACCCATTATCGTTGCGAATGTTGTGAAACAGCTTTCGCAGTTGAAGCTAAACTTTCTCTACAAAGCTCTTGAGTGTAGGGGTTGCCTCAGATTTCTATTTAAGAAAGAACAACCAAGTGAAACGTGAAAAATCATCAACTATAACGAAAATATACTTACTACCACCGACACTTTTGATTGCAGAAGGTCCACAAAGGTCTATGTGTAGAAGTTCTAAGGATTCGATGATTTTCATATTTACTCGAGTAGGATGGCTTTTCCTACTTTGCTTCTCTATTTCACATGATGCACATAAATGATCCTTATCGAATTTTAATAAAGGAAGACCTCACACATGATCACCAAGTACGAGCTTGTTGATATCTTTGAAATTTACGTGCGAAAGTTGTCTGTGCCACAACCAGCTATCATCAGAGTGAGCTTTCATTAGCAGGCAAACAACAGGTTTTCCTCTTATATGGTTCAAATTTAGAGGATACATTTCGCCTTTCCTAGGAGACTTCAAGAGAACAGTTTTCGTTTCCTTCTTTATAATTTTAGAACCTTCGTCATCAAAGCTTACTTTCATGCCAGTTACCACAACCAATTGAGAGACACTAATCAGGTTGTGTTGTAGTCCTTCCACATAATCCACCTTTCGTATTGAGAAATCTTCATTAGATATCATCCCATAGCCTTTGATTGTTCCAAACGAGTTGTTACCATACTTTACATTTCCTCCATCTTTTAGAGCACGAAACTCCCTCAGCTCTTCCTTTCACCCAGTCATGTGACGTGAGAAGCCACTGTCCATATAGCATTTGTCATCAAACTGTTCGTCATGAATAACATGCAAAGATTAAGAATATTTAGTTTCTTGGGTCCTGTTGAGCCTTTTACGGAACGAGGAAAAACAATAGAAATATCAACCATATATGTCCGTTTTATCAAAGTGGTTTCGTCTTTTCTTTTAATAGTGAAAACTTTGATTTTATTATCTTGAGGTTTCATCTCTTTTAAATCAGATTGTTTTCATTTATTTTCGATTTGATTTTTGACGAATTTTCTCTCCACTCTTTTAGAATCAGAAATCGACTTTTTGGTTGGAGCTTTATATTCCTCGACAACCTTTCCCTTTCCTTTGACGTATTTGGATGTAGATTTCATGGGTTGAAAAGGATGGTATTTTGGTTTCGCTCTTGGTTTCTCTGAAAAAGAGGGTTTCGGAGAAACATTCTTTGATTGCTTATTACATGAATGACAGTGCGAGCATTGACCAGAATTTGCAAGCGAACTAGTTTTCACTTTTTGATTTGAAGATTTCTCTTTGCGAACGTAGCTAGAATTTTGGGATTGCCAAAATTGCTTCCTTTCGTTGAGATTTTTCTGGTATCTCTGATTCCTTTGACATTTTTTCTCAACAAGTTGCTTTGAAGATTTATGAATATTCTCCTTTCGCTTAGATTCACTTGCTTGCGATTTGTTCTTTCTAGAAGAAGCTTCGCTTAGACATTCCTTTGTCCCACTTGGACTGCCTTTTTCAAAACTTGAAGGCTTATTTATTGGCTCATTCACATAACGTCCTTTAACTCTCCAATAGGTTCTTTCAAATAGACCTTTTGTTTCGTCCGCATTATCAATTGGTGCAGACCAAAAGTAATCGTCACTTCCATTTTTGTTGTCTTCTTCTATAAGCGAAGTTAGTTCCATTGTTTGAGTTTTTTTTTCACTCCATTGGCCTTGAAAACTTGGTTTGGGACCGTTTGGACGTTAGGATAAACCGTAGCTTTTGCATTCAAAATTTTCTACTTGTTCAGAGAAAGATGAGCGAACTCGACCGAGTTTTCAGAAATCAGGACTTTTACAGGTTCGGGTTCGGTTTTTACAAACTCAGAACAATCAACCTCATCTTCTACAGATATTTCGCTCATATCACTTTCCTCATCAAATTCAAATGTATTTTCAAGATTGGTTTTATTTTCTAAACTTAACTTGGAATGCAATGAGTCAAATTTATGTGCAGTTTCGGTCTTGATTTTCAACCTGTCATTTTCATCAAGAAAGTTTTCAACATGTCCTTATGGTCTTTGGACTTAATAAATGATTCAATTTTGTCCAGTCCAATTCTGTAATCTTTAGAGGCTTCGTCTGAAGAGACGATAGATTCACACTAGTAAAAATCAACATCAATCTCGTCTTCCTTGAATTCAAGGAAAGGCAAGATCATTTTGTGAATCTTTTTACCTGTCTCACAATCTAAATGCAACTGAGTAATATTCGAATAAAGTCGTTTAGCAATTAAACAAAAAATGTTTCTCTATCTTCTCAATCCACATCCTTCGATCCTCACTCTTGGATGACGTCCTGCTCACTTGATCAGTCAGGTTAGCATTCGGTAGACGAGTATGTTTAAGACTATTACTTATGCTTGAAAAGGTGAATTTTAGGTTGTTTAATTCAGTTTGATAGTTAGGTATATGAACTTTCAAAGATTCAAGAATGGTGTGTACCTTTTTGATCAGTTGATCACACTCATTGATTTGCTCACTAATAGGTTTCGCAGCGAAACACTTGTCATCTCCTCTTCCCTCTGCATTCCCATATCCACTATCTGTTGACCCGCCACTGGTCACCATCAAACACCTACCAACGAACTTTGAGCTTTCTTCTTTTGCTACAAATGCCCTGCCATGTGTGGGCTTGCGTACCTCCTCATTCTCTGAGTCAGTTGACCAAATCTCCACTCCTCCAAACTCATCTTAAGCTATATTTTCCTGGATAATTAACGCATGCATTAAGTTATCATTAGTCTTTTTCTTCTTAATATCTTCTATTGAGAGAAAAACTTGAGAAACACACTTGAACAAACGTTAGAACAAGTTTATATTGCGGAATTTAAAGTATATCTCAAAGGATCATAAAGCTCAACAATAATATAAGTTAGAGTTAGATAGTTAGATGATTAGATGCAGAAATATAAGGAAACATAAATGACAACAAGTATTATATTAAGTATACAGTTATGTTGAATCTTAACAAGGAATGTAATCAAACCAAGGTAGTAAGTGCGATCAAACTTAGTGATTAAGTCAAGACTGACTTCCTCAGGAGGAGAGATTTAGATCTGATGTATTTTAGATTATGTTTACTATAGTTTAGAGAGTAAGAAGGAGATGAGAGAGTAAGCTATGAATTTCAAGAGATATGAGATTCAAGATGCATAGAGATGTGTATACATTCAGAAAGAGAGAACTCCTTTTATAGAGTCTCTAAGATTAAAAATGTCCTATCTGTTAAAAGTTGGCACGCAGGGCACATTGGATAAAAGAAAGCACTTTAAGAAAAACAGATAAAAGACTAAGACTAAGTACTGATGACGATGATTGCGATTGCAACACTCGACTGCGGATGACAAAGTGGTTGCGGATAAGAGGGAGGCTGCGGTTTGGATTAAGTTTAAGAGGGTCACTTCTATGTTTCAATAATTTCCCCCTAAGTGACCTCTTCAACTTTTCTTTCATGTGGCGAGCTTGAGAAAGTTGATGAGAATCCACCAGAACTTTCTTACTTCTCCAAGCCATGTGATTCTTCTTGAGATCTCAAACTTGACTTCAGCAGTTGTGTGTTTTGACTTATTAACTGCGGTTTGAGTAAGTTCAAGTTGCTTCTGAGTGAGACGATGCATGGCAGTCATAGGAATGAAATATTTAATTTCATCATTTTTGCGATTGAAGATGACTCCAAGTTTTGGGAAGTTTGTTGCTCTAAGAGATCTTTCTTGAAAACCTTCAGTCAACATTGGGGCCAGATCAAGAGGTGGGAGATTAAACCTCTGAGCAAGTGCGGTGTGAATATTTGCGTCAATTTTTGCAAAATCACAAACAATTTCTCTCATAAACATGCTGGCCCTTTCAAGTGCAATTTTCATATTGGGATTTGTCACACCCCGAAACCAAGAACGGCGGAAACGTTCTGGGGTGGAGGACGTCATGTACAGTATCACAACAATGCATAATAGTAAAGACAAGCAACAACATCCATTGCATTAATATAATAATTGTAATACAAGCGTGTTCTGTACAGTTTATATGACACCAAAAGTATAATCAAAATAAAAGATGAGTCTTGTATGTGCTTCATCTTCTCAAAAGCTTCATCTGTACCTGTCTACTGATGACCTGAGAATACAAGTTATTTTGAAAGAGTTTATCAGCATAAAGCTGGTGAGTTCATAAGTATTTAGTGTCATTGCTTGTATAAAAATGTTAGTAACAATGTAGTTTAGTAATTGATTTCAAATGTTTTGTACATAGTATACTCCCTGGAAAACCCTATGCTTTCCAGTGAAAAGGTTGTCTTCTATCAAGACCCGATTGTTTGGATAGTTGTTCCTTTGTAAAATGTAAGAGTTTTCCATAGTGAAGCTATCAGTATGAAAAGATAGTTTTCGACTTCACTCAGATAGTGCGATTACATAATAAATGTAATAGGGAAAATAGTGTTTCACCCTAGCAGTATCACTGCTATCTAATAGTAATGAAAATGCAGACTCCAAGTAGTATTAAATGTACAATACACCTCGGGGAGTCCGTTTTACCTTTAATTCTTAATAGGTTAATTAAAGGTTTGAATGTGAACTCGTATGTAACCATGCTGATCGACGGCTGAATAACTGATGACCCTCCAGGTCATATGTAGTAGTGTGACATTTTGTCACCCCTGGGCCTTATCGGCTCGGACTGTAGCTAGCAGCCGGGATGTGGGAGTGTCTGTCCCGTATAGATCTATACACATAATGCCCGCTCTCCTTCCAGGAGACTCTGGTTACAAGGTGATACCACAATGGAGTGTCGTATCGAGAAGTAGTATGTCACATTCTGTTATAGTATTCCATATTTGTATAGTGTATAGTATGTTCTCTTGTATAATGTATAGTGTGTTCTTTTGCATAGTGTATAGCGTGTTCTCTTGCATAGTGTATAGCGTGTTCTCTTGCATAGTGTATAGCGTGTATTGTTACTCAATGTAGTACTTATGTAGTGATTAATAAATGTACTGACTCTTGTATGAGTAATAGTAATAGTGAATAGTAATCCCTTAACTATACCTATTATAGCTAAATAGTAAGGTTGTTTGGATGTCGTTGTTACACAAAGGTACTGTACTGAAGTAACAACTTTTATATCCAACACATATATATATGATATATAACTAAGAATTCAACGACATTCGGACAAATAACATGATACCTAAGTCCACATCCAAACAAGGAACAGGAAGTAAGGTGAGCTATCAGTCCTATGTCCTTCAAGTCTTACTTATATAAATATACTGGTGTAGATATGGATTTGAAAGTATTGCAAGTATAAAAGAGTTTGAAAATAGTTTTAGCATAAAAAAAGGTTTAATAAAAGGGTTTGAAAGCTTGCAAATCCATGAGTTTGATAACAATTTGAAGGTAGTAGTAATTCTTTCTGTTTGTTCTAGTTATTAATCACATATGATTAAAGCAATAACTAGAAATGTTCAACTTCTATCCCCCCCATAAAAGCATTTAAAATCATTTAAAAGGTTAATTAAGGGGGTTTGAATTAAAGGTTTGAATGTGAACTCGTATGTAACCATGCTGATCGACGGCTGAATAACTGATGACCCTCCAGGTCATATGTAGTAGTGTGACATTTTGTCACCCCTGGGCCTTATCGGCTCGGACTGTAGCTAGCAGCCGGGATGTGGGAGTGTCTGTCCCGTATAGATCTATACACATAATGCCCGCTCTCCTTCCAGGAGACTCTGGTTACAAGGTGATACCACAATGGAGTGTCGTATCGAGAAGTAGTATGTCACATTCTGTTATAGTATTCCATATTTGTATAGTGTATAGTATGTTCTCTTGTATAATGTATAGTGTGTTCTTTTGCATAGTGTATAGCGTGTTCTCTTGCATAGTGTATAGCGTGTTCTCTTGCATAGTGTATAGCGTGTATTGTTACTCAATGTAGTACTTATGTAGTGATTCATAAATGTACTGACTCTTGTATGAGTAATAGTAATAGTGAATAGTAATCCCTTAACTATACCTATTATAGCTAAATAGTAAGGTTGTTTGGATGTCGTTGTTACACAAAGGTACTGTACTGAAGTAACAACTTTTATATCCAACACATATATATATGATATATAACTAAGAATTCAACGACATTCGGACAAATAACATGATACCTAAGTCCACATCCAAACAAGGAACAGGAAGTAAGGTGAGCTATCAGTCCTATGTCCTTCAAGTCTTACTTATATAAATATACTGGTGTAGATATGGATTTGAATGTATTGCAAGTATAGAAGAGTTTGAAAATAGTTTTAGCATAAAAAAGGGTTTAATAAAAGGGTTTGAAAGCTTGCAAATCCATGAGTTTGATAACAATTTGAAGGTAGTAGTAATTCTTTCTGTTTGTTCTAGTTATTAATCACATATGATTAAAGCAATAACTAGAAATGTTCAACTTCTATCCCCCCCCCCATAAAAGCATTTAAAATCATTTAAAAGGTTAATTAAGGGGGTTTAAACTCACCTGCAGTGAGTAAGTCAAATGAAAGGTCAATGTAGGATCGCCGGGTGTCAATTGAAATCTTGAGCACAAACGGATCCTATGGTTACACTTATATGAATACACTAGTAGATATAACCACTAATGGTGATAGGGACATGTCTTAAGGACATAAAAACACTTAGAATTAAGTGTTACTAACTCATATGGTTACACATAAGGAGTGTATGGCCCTATATTGGGGTGTAAGGCCACAAAGGCATGGGTTTTGTGTGTGTGCGGCCAGAGTGTGCGGCCAAGCCTGTGTGCGGCCGCACACTCACTATGGAGTGTGTCAAAAACGTGTTTCCAAGCCTTTGGGATGTTCTAGTGAAGGTGTTTTGACCAATGCTTAACCGGATTGGGAGTTTGTTGTCATTTTGGACCCTTAAAAGGGTGTCTGCGGTTGCACATGGCGTGTGCGGCCAGGCCTATGTGCGGTCTTACACACTCCTACAAATGTGTCCATATCGATTTTCCAAGGCTTTGTGATGATCCTAAGAAGGTGTTTTGGTCGATGCTAGGCTTGGATGAGTGTTTAAGCCCATTTTAGGACCAAAAGATGTGTGTGCGGCCGTTCACACATGAAGATCATCTAGAATGATGATTTCATGGATCAAACTCGAGGAAAAGGCGTTATAATGTGTTGTAGTAATGATCTAAGGATGTTTACTTATTTGTTTTGGAGATTGGAGAGGAAAAAGTTGAAGAACTCTAGAGAGAAAATGTTCTAGCTTTGAAGGAGTGTGAAAAGGGGTGTAAGGTTGACTTGGGGTCCTTTATATAGGCTAGAGAGTGAGGCTGAGAGGGTGTGCGGTGGGCTGTGTGCGGCTGGCTGGCCGCACACTCGGGTGTGCGGCCGTACACACCTTGCTGGGTGTGTTTGGCTCGATTTTGTGATGCTACCCACGTTCCCACCCCTCCTAAGACTCATATCAAGATTATACTAAGCCTCAAGTACCCATATAGACCCAAAGCTTCATTACAAAATAGCAAAACGAGGCTAACTGTGATAAAAATGAAGAATGTACAAGTTTAGAAATTTCGGGTTGTCACATCATCCCCCCGTTAGACGGAATTTCGTCCCGAAATTAGAGTTTAAGCAACTAAGTTATTACAAATAACTAAGTAAAAAGATAAGGATATTTATGTTTCATTTGATCCTCGCGCTCCCAAGTGAATTCCGGTCCTCGCTTGGCGTTCCCGCGAACCTTCACAATTGGGATACGGCTTTGTTTAGTTTGTTTGACCTCGCGGTCCATGATCTCTACTGGTTCTTCCACGAAGTTGAGACTCTCGTTGATTTCAATTTCGTAGAGTGGGATTACAAGAGTCTCGTCGGATAGACACTTTTTCAAGTTCGAAACATGGAAGGTTGGATGTACGTTACTTAGTTCGTGGGGAAGGTTGAGTTTGTAAGCTACGGGGCCAATTCTAGCGAGAATCTCGAAAGGTCCTATGTATCTTGGATTTAGCTTTCCACGCTTTCCGAAGCGTATCAAGCCCTTCCAGGGTGAGACTTTCAAAAGGACTCGATCTCCCACCTAGAATTCCAAAGGTTTGCTTCGTTTGTCTGCGTAGCTTTTCTGTCGGTTTCTAGAGGCTTTCAATCGTTCACGAATCTGAACGATCTTCTCTGTCGTTTCCCGAATGATCTCCGGACCTGTGAGAGTGTTGTCAGGAATTCGTCCTTTAGCTAACTGAGTGTCACCCACCTCGGCCCAAATGGTATCAAGCCACCCGTTGTCTTGGGCAACTTGGTTATGAAGTCCATAGTCATCCACTCCCACTTCCATTCCGGTATCTCAGGCTGTTGTAGTAGACCTGACGGTTTCTGGTATTCGACCTTGACCTTGGCGCAAGTAAGGCATTTACTCACGAAGATAGCAATCTCTGCTTTCATGTTAGGCCACCGGTATGACTTTTTGAGATCCGGATACATCTTATCTGAACCTGGGTGGACGGAATATCGAGTGTTGTGCGCTTCCTTCATGACCAAGTCTCTGAAGCCACCGTGTCGCGGTGTCCAGATCCGGTTCATGAGATATAAGGCTCCATCACCCTTGACCTCCAAGTTCTTATCCATTCCTCGCAAGGATTCTCCCGCTACATTTTCAGGTTTCAAAGCTTTGAGCTGAGCCTCCTTAATTTGTGCGGATAGATGCGAATGGATAGTCATGGTCAATGAATTGACTCTTCGACCAGAATATTCCTTCCGACTTAGGGCGTCTGCTACCACATTGGCTTTACCCGGATGATAACGAATTTCGCATCCGTAGTCATTAAGTTGCTCGACCCACCGTCGTTGCCTCATATTGAGCTCCTTCTGTTTGAATATGTGTTGGAGGCTTTTGTGGTTGGTAAAGATGGTGCTCTTCGTACCATATAGGTAGTGTCTCCAGATTTTTAGGGCAAACACAATTGCTCCTAATTCGAGATCGTGGGTGGTGTAGTTGACCTCGTGTGTCTTCAGCTGTCTTGAGGCGTAGGCGATGACCTTACCTCGTTGCATCAGAACACAGCCGAGCCCCTGGTTGGATGCATCGCAGTATACCACGAAGTCTTCTATCCCTTCGGGGAGGGACAATATCGGTGCGGTGTATAAGGCTCGCTTCAGGGCTTGGAATGCCTTTTCTTGCTTCTCTTCCCAGTCAAAGGCCACGCCTTTCTGGGTCAATGTAGTAAGGGGTTTCGTGATTCGAGAGAAATTCTGTATGAACCTGCGGTAGTAGCCAGCAAGACCTAGAAATTGACGAATTTCTGTTGGCGTCTTCGGTGCTGACCAGTTCTCAATGGCTTTAATTTTGGATGGATCCACGTGGATTCCTTCTTCGCTAACCACGTGTCCTAAGAATTCGACTCTTCGGATCCAAAATTCGCATTTAGAGAACTTCGCATAGAGCTTCTCTGAGCGTAGGGTTTCCAGGACTTGTCGTAGATGATCGCTATGCTCCTCCTTAGTTCGAGAGTAGATAAGTATATCATCGATGAAGACAATGACGAACTGATCCAAGTAAGGATGGTATACCCTATTCATTAAGTCCATGAATACTGCGGGCACTTTGGTCAATCCGAACGGCAACATTACGAACTCATAGTGCCCGTAACGAGTTCGGAAGGCTGTCTTCGGGACATCCTCCTCAACCACTCGTAACTGGTGATACCCGGATCTCAGGTCGACCTTGGAAAAGTAACTCGCCCCTTGTAGCTGGTCAAACAGATCGTCTATGCAAGGAAGTGGGTAACGATTTTTGACTGTAAGCTTGTTGAGTTCGATATAGTCGATGCACATACGGAACGATCCGTCTTTCTTCTTGACGAACAAGACCGGAGCTCCCCAGGGTGAGAAGCTTGGTCTTATAAAGCCTTTGTTGAGCAGTTCGTTAAGTTGACCGGATAGTTCTTGCATCTCAGCAGGTGGTAGACGATAGGGCGATTTGGCTACGGGGGTAGCTCCTGGAACTAAGTCGATTCGGAACTCGACTTGACGTTGCGGGGGTAATCCTGGGAGTTCTTCCAAAAAGATGTCGGGAAAATCGCGTACTACGGGAAGGTCTTTTAGGTCTTTTGTTTTCTGGCTCGTATCGACAATGTGCGCCAGGAATGCACGATATTCCTTACGCATGTACTTTTGGGCTTGAATACTCGAGATAATACGAAGGCTCGTAATGGCTTTGTCTCCGTAGATCAACAAGGTTTCGTTATCAGGTAGGTTTAGACGGATTGCCTTGTCGAAACACAGGATATCGGCACGATGGAGACTCAACCATCCATGCCTACAATGACATCGAAGCTCTTGATTGCCACGGGTATGAGGCCAATTGGGAACGAATGGTTATCTAGCGTGAGGGAACAACCTATGTAAATCTCGTGAGAACTCTCTGTTTTTCCGTTAGCCATTTCTACGACGAAGGTTTCTATTAGTGTTTGCGGTGAGTGTTTAAGCAAGTGTTTAAAGTTTTGGTTTACGAAGCTCCTCTATGCCCCACTATCAAATAGGATACAAGCATAAGAGTTATCGAGAAGGAACGTACCCGTGACTACTGTGGAGTCTGCTACTGCTTCATTATGGCCAATAGCAAGTAGTCTCCCTGCTCCTCCATGACAACCCGAAATTTTCATTTATATAATTTCCACAGTCAAACACTTCAAATATTAGTCAAATACATTTCAGTACATTTTTGGCCGGATTTAAGTCCGTTTGGGGTGTTTTATTTTATTTTTCGTCAAACGATTTAATAAAAGGAAGTGTCGTTATGAGTGAGGCTTAACAAACAAAACAATCGACACCTTAGCTAGGTGTTTACGGCCAAACAAGAGGTGTTTGGGCCGTAAACACCATTTTCCCAAGAACTCATGCATATAGCATGAGTTTACACACCTTTTCCTCATTTTCCACTTCCCACCTCAAGAACACCAAGCTTTTTCTTTCAAGTATCATAAGTCCATTTCTTCAAATCCGCCAAAATGTAAGTGTTTCCTTCCTGGATTCTTTCCTAGAACACTTAATCTAGTGTTTATACATCATTTCATCCATGGATTCTTGGTTTTTACTTAGATCTTCAAGTGTTCTTCAAAACACCAAGAACACCAAGAACACACACTAGTGTTCTTGGGCCCTAAACACTCTTACAAGCTTCATATAAGTAAGTATACCCTTCCTATCTAGTTACTTACTTAGTATACTTGTTAATCCTTTGGAATATCATCAAAATCCCCAAGAACATATGTGTTTACGGTTTAGGGATCTCCCAAAACCGTAAACACCCCCAAATGGTGTTTTGAATCCCCTAACACCTTCAAATGCTTGGATAAAGGGCTAGAAACTTGCATGCAGGAACTAGAAACACCAAATCACGAAAAGGTTGAGGCATACATGAGTTTACGGCCGTAAACTCATGCGTTTACGACCGTAAACCCAAGTGTTTAAAACTGTAAACTCTCAAGGATGGTCCAAGGACCGTAAACTCCAATGAGGGGTCCTTTTGTGCCCTAATCACTTCCTAAGCCTTTGATTCGAACTTAGAACCCTTCCTTGTGAGATATAGGACCTTGAAACACACAAATGCACCATTTCCATGAGTTTACGGCCGTAAACTCATGGGGGAAATGGTCCAGAAACCGTAAACACACATAAGGGCCACCATTTGAGGAGTAAACTCCAAGGTGAGGCCATACTCTCCTTAGATGCAACCCTTAGCACTCCTAGCACCTGAAACAAAGTGTTTTCATGCATTAGAGTGTCTTTACTTGCTTAATTTGTGATTAAATAACTAATTAGATACATTTATGTATCACTACATGTTACATAGGATCCGTGTGTATGTTCAGGTCCTCACTTGACACCTAGCATCCTACCCGGCACTTCCATTCAATCCACTCACTACAGGTGAGTTCATACCCCTAAATCAACCTTTTGAATGATTTTTAAATGCTTTTATGGGGGGGAATACAAGTTGAACTGTTATAGTTATTGTATCAATCACATGTGATTAATAACTAGAACATACTACAAGAATTGCTACTGCTTTTAAATTTCCATCAAACTTTGGATTTTCAAACGTTTCAAACCTTTTATCAAACTCTTTAAATGCCTAAAACTGTTTTCAAGCTCTTTTAAAACTTGCTTTATTTTCAAACCTATATCCATACTAATATATTTATATAAGTAAGACTTGAAGGACTTAGGACTGATAGCTCACCTTATTTCCTGTTCTTTGTTTGGTTGTGGACTTAGGGTATTCTGTTATTTGTCCGACTGTCGTTGAAGTCTTAGTTATATATCATATATATTTGTGTTGGATATAAAAGTCTTCACTTCAGTTCAGCACCTTTGTGTAACAAAGGCATGCAACCAACATTACTATTTAACTATAACAGGTATAGTTAAGGATTACCACTCATTACTACTATTACAATGACACCTACCGGAGTCAGTACAGTTATGAGTTAATACATGCTAAATACTATACAAAGAGAATACTATATACAATACAAGGGAACATTCTATACATTATACTAGAAAATACATAATACAATATACAAGAGAATATACTAAAACAAAATGTGACATACTACTTCTCGATACGACACTTCATTGTGCTATCACCATGTAACCAGAGTCTCCTGGAGGGAGATCGGGCATTATGTGTATAGATCTATAAGGGACAGACACTCCCAGAAAATACAAAGAGAATACTATATACTATACAAGGGAACATTCTATACATTATACCAGAAAATACATTATACAATATACAAGAGAATATACTAAAACAAAATGTGACATACTACTTCTCGATATGACACTTCATTGTGCTATCACCATGTAACCAGAGTCTCCTGGAGGGAGATCGGGCATTATGTGTATAGATCTATAAGGGACAGACACTCCCACATCCTGAATGCTAGCTACAGTCCGAGCCGACTAGGCCTAGGGGTGACAAAATCTCACCATACTACGTGTGACCTGGAGAGTCGTCAGTCATTCGATCGTCAATCAGCATGGTTACATACGAGTTCACATTCAGGCCTTTAATTAATACATTAAGAATTAAAGGCAAAACACACTCCCCGAGGTGTATTGTACATTTAATACTACCTGGACTCTGCACTTTTATTACATTTAGCCGGCAGTGACACTGCTGGGGTTGAACACTACTTTCCCAATTACTTTACTTAAATGAAGTTTAAAACTATATTTTCATACTGATAGTTCCACTGGGAAAACTTTCACATTTTCAAAGGATCAAACATGCAAACAACCGGGTCTTGGTAGAAGACTATTGTTACTGGAAAACAGAGGGTTTTCTAGGGAGTATACTATTTTCAAACATTGAAATCAGTTATTACATTACATTGTCGTGAAACATTTTTATACAAGCAATGACACTAAGTACTTATGAACTCACCAGCTTTATGCTGATAAACTCTTTCAAAATAACTTGTATTCTCAGGTCATCAGTAGACAGGTACAGATGCGGCTTTTGAGAAGATGGAGCACATACAAGACCCATCTTTTATTTTCATTTTACTTTTGGTGTCTTACAAACTATGCAGAACACGCTTGTATTAAAATTATTATATTAATGCAATGGATGTTGTTGCTTGTCTTTACTATTATGCATTGTTATGATACTGTACATGACGTCCTCCACCCCAGAACATATTCTGCCGTTCTCGATTTTGGGGTGTGACAGATTGGTATCAGAGCTCTGTTTATAGTGAATCAAGTATATCAACCCAAAAAAGATATACGAAATATAAACACATCGGGATTAAAACACTCTGACCAAGAATATATACTTTTAAATAATAAAATATTTAACTAAGTATATATATATATATATATATATATATATATATATATATATACATCCATTCATACAAAGGGTCAGTATCATAGTAAAACAGAACAAAAGTATTAAGATTGTGGAACAGCACAATTAGGCTTAGAGACATATAGTCAAATTTGGGTGAATGTAGCCTGATCAACTACATTTTCCAAGGAGTGACTAGCATGTGCCTAAGAATGGTTGTGGTGTTGCCACAAGTCTAAAAACTTACCAACACTACTACAACGAGAACCTTAGAACAAAACAGGAACCTAAAATACTATAGGAGTATTTTGCACTACTGTAATTACTTACTTGAGAACTAAAAAGGTCGTTACTAGTAGGGCAATAGTTGCTAAGTGGATACTCTAAGGTTACATACGACTAAGGCGTTATAGACTCAGAATCTGTGATCTTTGCTTTACTTCCTGTTCCTTGTTTGGTTGTGGATTTATAGTTAGGGTCACTTATTCGAAGGTCTATCCTGTTTCGGTTGCATGTAATTGGTATGCACTATACAAGTATTGGATCAACTAATAACGATCATCTTATAAGTATCTTAGATTAGTACGTCTATTAACTATTCTTTCCCCATTTCTCGCGTAGATAGCATGGCTGGCTTCCACCTCCCCGGCGATCTGTATTATCCCAACCAAGACTTAGGTGGATGGCTTGATAATGAGCCAGAAGATGATCACCCAATCCCTTTGGATGATCACCTCGCAGAAGGCTTTTTAGATGGCTCCGACTCGGAACCAGAGGTTAACAACCATCCCCAAGAAGTTCCAATTCCAAACCCCAACCCCCGTCCGGAGTTTCAAGGTTCCACTCCTATGTGGGCAACAACCTTGAATCGATGGAGTGATGAGCAGGGTCAGCCGTTACCTTTCAACGGAGACCAAAGCCTTTACAACATAGGCGAGGGAGGTTCAGCTGACCAGGTCCTACCCATCATGGTCCGAAGGATTGCTAGGAACATCGAGCAAGGTCATGCAGCCATCGAGCGAGTAGTGGAAGTTGACGCCAACTCTAACCTAAACACAGTGCGTATTCGCCAACTCGAAGAGACTGTGGATAGGACAAGGAGGACCAATGAGGCTCTGCAGCAACAATTAGCTGCATCCCAAGCCGAGGTCATGGAACTCCGAGTTCGTCAGAGAGCACATGAGCGACATCTTCAGGAGGTTGTACCTCAACTGACCGACCTAAGGTTTCGTCCGAGGGATACCCATCGCCGGTAGAAGATGTCAACTCATCTTTACTTTTGAACTAAGGAATAGCCTTTCTTTCTGTGCTCTAGGATGCACTTGTCTGTAAAATGTTCCTAACTCTTAAGAGTACTCTAGCTAGACTTCTAAACTGTCAACATTTTCTTATGGTTTGATGTAAGACCTACCGTTAGGTCAACTTTCTGAACTCATTTTACATCAGTAATACCAGTAATATTGGCAGTTATCTAATCTATGGAAGTTTGTACTCTTGTGTTTCTCTAATCTATTAGTATATTTCTATCTGATAGTTGGACTATGGCGATTTAGTCCATGAAACACTCCCATCATGCTTACAATTGTTTCTCACTATTGTCCTCATCTTTATAAATTTTCAGTAAAAGATGTGTCCTCGCAAGCGTCCGACCAGAAACACACCTGCAAGTCAAACTCCACCGCCACCACCTCCTCCGTAGTTTGATGCAGTGATGTTTCAGGCAGCTGTAACTGCGGCTGTGACCGCAGCGATGGCCCAGATAAATTCTGGTGATGCAAGTGGAGCCGGAATGGGCACCAACTCTAGACATGGTGAAATCTACCCACGTACACAGGGGTGTACGTATAAGGATTTCATGAACTGCAAACCAACATTCTTCAATGGGACCGGAGGGATCATTGCACTGTCCCAATGGGTCGAAAGAACTGAGGCCATCTTCGAGATGTGCTCGTGCCCCGAAGAGAGCAAGATAAAGTTCGCAGCTTGTACCTTCACCGAAAGGGCCTTGACGTGGTGGAATGGCCATGTCAAATCACTCTCCTTGGTGACAGCCAACGCCATGGGTTGGGATACACTAAAGGACATGCTGACGAGGGAGTACTGCCCGAGGGGCGAAATTCAGAAGCTTGAGGAGGAACTGTGGGGCCTCAAGATGAAAGGCACCGACATAGTGGCCTATACGGCTAGGTTCTGCGACCTAGTGACACTATGTCCTAACATGGTCCCCACAGAGGGCAAGAAAATTGAAAGATACATCTGGGGTTTAGTGCCCCCGTATCAAGGGAAGGTTCTAGCATCACACCCTACGACCTTTGACAGTGTCAAGGAATTGGCCCAAAGGTTGATTGATCATGAAGTTCCTTACACTCCATCAGCAACCACAACGGTTGCCACTGCACCGATTAAGACATCTGAAAACAAAAGGAAGCGGTGGGACCAAAAGAAGGGTAAATCAGCCAAATCCTCTTCCAATAACCAACGAACAGTGGTTGTCCATGCTGCCACTACTCCTGCGGCCCCTGTACCAGCGAAAACTTATGCTGGGAATCTACCCAAGTGCACCAACTGCAATTTCCATCATCACGGCCCCTGCCGGGAAATACACTGCACTAACTGTGACCGGAAGGGCCATACCGCCCGGTTTTGCCGAACACCACCCAAACCCATTTCCCAGGTCCCCGGTTCAGGAGTAAGCCAGGCCTGCTACGGCTGTGGCGAGGTAGGACATTTCAAAAGAAACTGCCCAAAGGTTGGGAACGCGGGAGGAGCAGACAGACTACTTGCTATTGGCCACAATGAAGCAGTAGTAGACCCCACAGTAGTCACAGGTACGTTCCTTCTCGATAACTCTTATGCTTGTATCCTATTTGATAGTGGGGCAGAGAGGAGCTTCGTAAACCAAAACTTTAAACACTTACTTAAACAATCACCGCAACCACTAAAAGAAACCTTTGTCGTAGAAATGGCTAACAGAAAGACAGAGAGTTCTAACGAAATGTACATAGGTTGTACCCTCACACTAGATAACCATTCGTTTCCAATCGACCTCACACCAGTAACAATCAAGAGCTTCGATGTCATTGTGGGCATGGATTGGTTGAGTCTCCATCGTACCGATATTCTGTGTTTCGACAAAGCAATCCGTCTGAACCAAATAACGAAACCTTGTTGATCTACGGAGACAAACCCAGTACGAGCCCTCGCATCATCATAAGTATTCAAGCCCAGAAGTACTTGCGTAAGGAATATCGTGCATTCCTTGCACACATCGTCGACACAAGCCAAAAAACGAAAGACCTGAAAGACTTCCCCGTAGTACGCGATTTCCCCGACATCTGTCTAGGAGAGATACCAGGTTTACCTCCGCAACGACAAGTCGAGTTCCGAATCGACTTAATCCCAGGAGCTAGCCCCGTAGCCAAATCGCCCTATCGTCTAGCGCCTGCTGAGATGCAAGAACTGTCCGGTCAACTTAACGAACTTCTCAGCAAGGGCTTTATAAGACCAAGCTTCTCATCCTGGGGAGCACCGGTCTTGTTCGTGAAGAAGAAAGACGGGTCGTTCCGTATGTGCATCGATTATAGGGAACTCAACAACTTGACGGTCAAAAATCGTTACTCTCTTCCTCGTATAGACGATTTGTTCGACCAACTGCAAGGGGCGAGTTACTTTCCAAAATCGATTTGAGGTCCGGGTATCACCAGTTACGAGTACTTGAGGAAGATGTTCCGAAGACATCCTTCCGAACTCGTTACGGACACTACGAGTTCGTAGTGATGTCGTTCGGACTGACCAATGTACCCGCAGTATTCATGGACTTGATGAATAGAGTATGCCGTCCTTACTTAGATCAGTTTCTCATCGTCTTCATTGACGACATACTTATCTACTCTCGAAGGAGGAAAGAGCATAGTGATCATTTACGACAAGTCCTGGAAACCTTACGATCGGAGAAGCTATATGTAAAGTTCTCTAAATGCGAATTTTGGATCCGAAGAGTCGAATTCTTAGGACACGTGGTTAGCAAAGAGGGAATCCACGTGGACCCTTCCAAAATTAAAGCCATCAAGAATTGGTCAGCACCGAAGACGCCCACAGAAATTCGTCAATTTCTAGGCCTCGCTGGCTACTACCGCAGGTTCATTCAAAACTTTTCTCGAATCGCGAAACCCCTTACGACATTGACCCAGAAAGGCGTGGCCTTTAACTGGGAAGAGAAGCAAGAGAATGCATTCCAAACCCTGAAACGAGCCTTATGCACCGCACCGGTACTATCCCTCCCCGAAGGGATAGACGACTTCATGGTATACTGCGATGCATCCAACCAGGGGCTCGACTGTGTTTTGATGCAACGAGGTAGGTTCATCGCCTACGCCTCAAGACAGCTGAAGACACACGAGGTCAACTACACCACACACGACCTCGAATTAGGAGCGGTTGTGTTCACCCTAAAAATCTGGAGACACTATCTGTACGGTACGTAGAGCACCATCTATACCGACCACAAAAGCCTCCAACACATATTCAACCAGAAGGTGCTCAACATGAGACAACGACGGTGGGTCGATCTACTCAATGACTACGAATGCAAAATTCGTTATCATCCGGGCAAGGTCAACGTAGTAGCAGACGCCCTAAGTCGGAAAGAATATTCTGGTCGGAGAGTCAAGTCATTAACAATGACTATCCATTCGCATCTATCCGCTCAAATTAAGGAGGCTCAGCTCGAAGCCTTGAAACCTGAAAACGTGGCGGAAGAATCCCTACGAGGAATGGATACGAACCTGGAAGCCAAGAGTGACGGAGCCTTATATCTCATGGACCGGATCTGGACACCGAAGCACGGTGGCTTCAGAGACTTGGTCATGAAGGAAGCGCACAACACTCGATACTCTGTCCACCCAGGTTCAGATAAGATGTATATGGATCTCAAAAAGTAATACTGGTGGCCTAACATGAAAGCAGAGATTGCTACCTTCGTGAGTAAATGCCTTACATGCGCCAAAGTCAAGGTCGAATACCAGAAACCATCAGGACTACTCCAACAACCGGAGATACCTGAGTGGAAGTGGGAGCGGATCACTATGGATTTCATAACCAAGCTACCCAAGACAACGGGTGGACTTGATACCATATGGGTCATCGTCGACAGATTGACTAAGTCCGCACACTTCCTACCCATCAAAGAAACCGACAAGATGGAGAAGCTCACAAGAACATACATTAGGGAGATCGTACGACTGCATGGTGTTCCTATATCTATTATCTCCGATAGAGATAGCAGATTCACTTCGAGGTTCTGGCAGTCACTACAAAGCTCCGTCGGAACGAGGCTGGACATGAGTACAGCCTACCATCCACAAACCGACGAACAAAGTGAGAGAACCATCCAAACTCTGGAAGATATGCTGCGAGCCTGTGTGATCGACTTTGGTAAGGCATGGGATACCCACTTACCCCTTGTCGAATTTTCCTACAACAACAGTTATCACACGAGCATCAAGGCTGCTCCATTTGAAGCCCTCTACGGCCGAAAGTGCAGGTCCACTCTGTGCTGGGCTGAGGTGGGTGACACTCAGTTAGCTAAAGGACGAGTTCTTGACAGCACTCTCACGGGTCCGGAGATCATTCGGGAAACGACAGAGAAGATCGTTCAGATTCGTGAGCGATTGAAAGCCTCTAGAGACCGACAGAAAAGCTACGCAGACAAACGAAGGAAACCTTAGGAATTCCAGGTGGGAGACCGAGTCCTTTTGAAAGTCTCACCCTGGAAAGGCTTGATACGCTTTAGAAAGCGTGGAAAGCTAAATCCAAGGTACATAGGGCCTTTCGAGATTCTCGCTAGAATCGGCCCCGTAGCTTACAAACTCAATCTACCCCGCGAACTCAGTAACGTACATCCTACCTTCCACGTCTCGAACTTGAAAAAGTGCCTATCCGACGAGACTCTTGTAATCCCACTCGATGAGATCGAGATCAACGAGAGCCTCAACTTTGTGGAAGAACCTGTGGAGATTATGGACCGAGAGGTCAAACGAACGAAACAGAGCCGCATCCCAATTGTGAAGGTTCGCTGGAACGCCAAGCGAGGACCAGAGTTTACTTGGGAGCGCGAGGATCAAATGCAACTTAGATATCCTCATCTTTTTATTTAGTTATTTTCTAATAACTTAGTTGCTTGAACTCTAATTTCGAGACGAAATTCCCTCTAACGGGGGGATGATGTGACAACCCGAAATTTTCATTTATATAATTTCCACAGTCAAACACTTCAAATATTAGTCAAATACATTTCAGTACATTTTTGGCCGGATTTAAGTTCGTTTGGGGTGTTTTATTTTATTTTTCGTCAAACGATTTAATAAAAGGAAGTGTCGTTATGAGTGAGGCGTAGCAAACAAAACAATCAACACCTTAGCTAGGTGTTTATGGCCAAACAAGAGGTGTTTGGGCCGTAAACACCATTTTCCCAAGAACTCATGCATATAGCATGAGTTTACACACCTTTTCCTCATTTTCCACTTCCCACCTCAAGAACACCAAGCTTTTTCTCTCAAGTATCATAAGTCCATTTCTTCAAATCCGCCAAAATGTAAGTGTTTCCTTCCTGGATTCTTTCCTACAACACTTAATCTAGTGTTTATATATCATTTCATCCATGGATTCTTGGTTTTTACTTAGATCTTCAAGTGTTCTTCAAAACACCAAGAACACCAAGAACACACACTAGTGTTCTTGGGCCCTAAACACTCTTACAAGCTTCATATAAGTAAGTATACCCTTCCTATCTAGTTACTTACTTAGTATACTTGTTAATCCTTTGGAAAATCATCAAAATCCCCAAGAACATATGTGTTTACGGTTTGGGGGTCTCCCAAAACCGTAAACACCCCCAAATGGTGTTTTGATGCCCCTAACACCTTCAAATGCTTGGATAAAGGGCTAGAAACTTGCATGCATGAGCTAGAAACACCAAATCACGAAAAGGTTGAGGCATACATGAGATTACGGCCGTAAACTCATGGGTTTACGACCGTAAACCCAAGTGTTTAAAACCGTAAACTCTCAAGGATGGTCCAAGGACCGTAAACTCCAATGAGGGGTCCTTTTGTGCCCTAACCACTTCCTAAGCCTTTGATTCGAACTTAGAACCATTCCTTGTGAGATATAAGACCTTGAAACACACAAATGCACCATTTCCATGAGTTTACGGCCGTAAACTCATGGGGGAAATGGTCCAGAAACCGTAAACACACATAAGGGCCACCATTTGAGGAGTAAACTCCAAGGTGAGGCCATACTCTCCTTAGATGCAACCCTTAGCACTCCTAGCACCTGAAACAAAGTGTTTTCATGCATTAGAGTGTCTTTACTTGCTTAATTTGTGATTAAATAACTAATTAGATACATTTATGTATCACTACATGTTACATAGGATCCGTGTGTATGTTCAAGTCCTCACTTGACACCTAGCATCCTACCCGGCACTTCCATTCAATCCACTCACTACAGGTGAGTTCATACCCCTAAATCAACCTTTTGAATGATTTTTAAATGCTTTTATGGGGGGAATACAAGTTGAACTGTTATAGTTATTGTATCAATCACATGTGATTAATAACTAGAACAGAGTACAAGAATTGTTACTGCTTTTAAATTTCCATGAAACTTTGGATTTTCAAATGTTTCAAACCTTTTATCAAACTCTTTAAATGCCTAAAACTGTTTTCAAACTCTTTTAAAACTTGCTTTATTTTCAAACCCATATCCATACTAATATATTTATATAAGTAAGACTTGAAGGACTTAGGACTGATAGCTCACCTTATTTCCTGTTCCTTGTTTGCTTGTGGACTTAGGGTATTCTCTTGTTTGTCCGACTATCGTTGAATTCTTAGTTATATATCATATATATTTGTGTTGGATATAAAAGTCTTCACTTCAGTTCAGCACCTTTGTGTAACAAAGGCATGCAACCAACATTACTATTTAACTATAATAGGTATAGTTAAGGATTACCACTCATTACTACTATTACAATGACACCTACCGGAGTCAGTACAATTATGAGTCAATACATGCTAAATACTATACAAAGAGAATACTATATACTATACAAGGGAACATTCTATACATTATACCAGAAAATACATTATACAATATACAAGAGAATATACTAAAACAGAATGTGACATTCTACTTCTCGATACGACACTTCATTGTGCTATCACCATGTAACCAGAGTCTCCTGGAGGAAGAGCGGGCATTATGTGTATAGATCTATACGGGACAGACACTCCCACATCCCGACTGCTAGCTACAGTCCGAGCCGACTAGGCCCAAGGGTGAAAAAATGTCACCATACTACGTGTGACCTGGAGAGTCATCAGTCATTCGATCGTCAATCAGCATGGTTACATACGAGTTCACATTCAGACCTTTAATTAATACATTAAGAATTAAAGGCAAAACAGACTCCCCGAGGTTTATTGTACATTTAATACTACCTGGAGTCTGCACTTTTATTACATTTAGCCGACAGTGACACTGCTGGGGTAGAACACTACTTTCCCAATTACTTTACTTAAATGAAGTTTAAAACTATATTTTCATACTGATAGTTCCACTGGGAAAACTTTCACATTTTCAAAGGATCAAACATGCAAACAACCGGGTCTTGGTAGAAGACTACTGTTACTGGAAAACATAGGGTTTTCTAGGGAGTATACTATTTTCAAACATTGAAATCAGTTATTACATTACATTGTCATGAAACATTTTTATACAAGCAATGACATTAAGTACTTATGAACTCACCAGCTTTATGTTGATAGACTCTTTCAAAATAACTTGTATTCTTAGGTCATCAGTAGACATGTACAGATGCGACTTTTGAGAAGATGGAGCACATACAAGACCCATCTTTTATTTTGATTATACTTTTGGTGTCTTACAAACTATGCAGAACACGCTTGTATTACAATTATTATATTAATGTAATGGATGTTGTTGCTTGTCTTTACTATTATGCATTGTTATGATACTGTACATGACGTCCTCCACCCCAGAACGTATTCCACCGTTCTCGGTTTTGGGGTGTGACATCCTCCTGTATTCCCAGCTTTTGGGCAGTTTCTTTTGAAGTGTCCTGTCTCGCCGCAACCATAGCAGGCTTGACTCACTTCGGTACTGGGAACCTGGGTCATGGGTTTGGGTTGTGTTCTGCAAAACCGGGTGGTATGGCCCTTCCGGTCGCAATTAGTGCAGTGCATCTCACGGTAGGGGCCGTTATGACGGAAAGAGCACTTAGTGCACTTGGGTAGGTTCCCTGCATATGTTTTGGCTGGTACAGGGGCAGCAGGAGTAGTGGCAGCATGGACAGCCACCGTTTATTGTTTCTTGGAAGGGTGTTGATTTGATTTGCCCTTCTTTCTGTCCCAACGCCTCTTCTTGTTGTCAGCCACATTGGTTGGTGCGGGGGTAGTGGTTGTGGTTGTTGTTTGTGTAGAAGGAGCTTTATGATCGATGAGCCTTTGGGCCAATTCCTTGGCACTATCAAAGGTCGTAGGGTTGGATGCTAGAACGTTCCCACGATACGGGGGTACCAGACCCCAGATGTATCTTTCGATCTTTTTGTTTTCGGTGAGGACCATGTTAGGACATAGGGCCACTAGGTCGCGGAACCTGGCTTTATAAGCCACTATGTCGGAACCCTAAATTTTGAGGTTCCACAGCTCCTCCTCGAGTTTCTGAATCTCGCCCCTCGGGCAGTACTCCCTTGTCATAAGATCCTTCAGTGTATCGCAGCCCATGGCGTTAGCTGCTACTAGGGAGAGTGCTTTGACATGGCCATTCCACCACGTCAAGGCCCTTTAGGTGAAGGTGCAAGCAGCGAACTTTATCTTGCTTCCCTCAACGCAGGAGCATATCTTGAAGATTGCTTCTGTTCGCTCGATCCATTGGGACAGCGCAATTATCCTTCCGGTTCCATTGAAGTATGTCGGTTTGCAGTTGGTGAAATCTTTATAGGTGCACTCCCGTGCACGCGGTTGGGTTTCACCATGGCTAGAGATAGTGCCCATTCCACCTCCACTGGCGCCACCAGAATTTACTTGAGCCATGGCCGCATTTACAGCTATGGTCACAGCTGCTTGGAACATAACCTCATCGAACTGCGGAGGAGGTGGTAGTGGAATTTGAGTTGCAGGTCTGCCCCAGGTCGGACGTGGACATGGCGGCATCTTTTACTGAAAAGTTGATAGGGATGATGACAATAGTAAGAATCAATTGTAAGTGAGGGGAGAGTGATTTATGAACTAAATCGCCATAGTCCAACTATCAGATAGAGATATAACAGTAGAGTAGGGAAACACAAAGGTACTGACTTCCCATAGATTAGACAACTGCCAATATTACTGGTATTACTGATGTCAAAAGAGTTCGGGAAATAACCTAACAGAAGGTCTTACATCAAACCATGAAAGGAAAGTGTTGGCAGCTTAGAAGTCTAGTTAGAGTACATTAAAAGCTAGGAATATTTTACAGACAAGTGCTCCCTAGGGCACAGAAAGAAAGGCTATTCCTTAATCCAAAAGAAAAGATGAGTCGACATCCTCTAACGACGACGGTTATTCCTCGGGCGGATCCTCAGATAGAGATATAACAGTAGAGTAGGGAAACACAAAGCTACTGACTTCCCATAGATTAGACAACTGCCAATATTACTGGTATTACTGATGTCAAAAGAATTCGGGAAAATGACCTAACAGAAGGTCTTACATCAAACCATGAAAGGAAAGTGTTGGCAGCTTAGAAGTCTAGTTAGAGTACTTTAAAAGCTAGGAATATTTTACAGACAAGTGCTCCCTAGGGCACAGAAAGAAAGGCTATTCCTTAATCCAAAAGAAAAGATGAGTCGACATCCTCTAACGACGACGGTTATTCCTCGGGCGGATCCTCATATCTGCCAGTTGGCATTCCATATCGAGTAGGCGCTTCTCGTACACTCGCTGGCGTACGCGATGTTGTATGACTTCCGCCCTAGTCTCAGCTAGTGCCTGAAGTAGAGACTCGCGGTCATTCTGAGTCCTCTCATTAACATCTTGCAGACGGCGGATGTGGATGTCACTCATCCTGTGTGGGTGACTATTTCAGCAATTCGGTTAATGGCGGTTCTCCCCTGAATCTCGTTTCGAGCAACCCTACGGACTAGAATAGGCAGGACCCTGTCCGCAGTGCTTCCTTCGTTCACGTTGTAGAACCCTTGGTCTCCATTGTAGGGGATGGGTTGGTCTAGCTCCTGACTCCAAGCCTCCAAACTCTCCACCCACAAAGGTGTTGGGCCTCGGAAAATTGGGCGTTGGTTAGGGTTTGGAGCTACCGGGGGTATGTTGTTGACTTTTGGTTTGGAGTCAGAGCTATCCGAAAAGCCTCCTGCACGGTGATTATCCAGGGGGATTGGGTGATCGACTTCGGGCTCATTACCGACTCACCCACCGTTTCCTTGGTTGGGATTGTACGGATCGCCGGGAGGATGGAAGCCAGCCATGATATCTATGCGAGAATAGGGGAAAGGATAGTTAATAGGCGTACTAACTTAAGATAATTATAAGATGATCGTTATAAGTTGACTCAATACTTGCATAGTGCATACCAATTACATGCAATCAAAGCAGGATAGACCTTCGAATAAGTGACCCTAACTCTAAATCCACAACCAAACAAGGAACATGAAATAAAGCAAAGATCACAGATTCTAAGCCTATAGCGCCTTGGTCACATGTAACCTTAGAGTATCCACTTAACAACTATTGCCCTACTAGTAACGACCTTTTTAGTTTTCACATATGTAATCTATAGTAATGCGGAATACTCCTATAGCATTTTGTTCTAATGTTCTCGTTGTGGTAGTGTTGGTAAGTTTTTAGACTTGTTGCAACACCATAACTACCCTTAGGCACATGCTAGTCACTTCTCGGATAATATAGTTGACCAGGCTATATCTTCCCAGACTTGACTATATGTCTCTAAGTCTAATTGTGTTGTCCAACAATCATAATGCTTTTGTTCTGTTCTACTATGATACTGACCCTGGTATGAATGGATGTATATATATATTTAGTTAAATATTTTATTATTTAAAAATATATATTCTTAGTCAGAGTGTTTTAATCCTGGTGTATTTATAGTTCGTATATCTTTTATGGGTTGATATACTTGATTCACTATAAACAGTGCTCTGATACCAATCTGTCACACCCCAAAACCAAGAACGGCGGAAACGTTCTGGGGTGGAGGACGTCATGTACAGTATCACAACAATGCATAATAGTAAAGACAAGAAACAACATCCATTGCATTAATATAATAATTGTAATACAAGCGTGTTCTGTACAGTTTGTATGACACCAAAAGTATAATCAAAATAAAAGATGAGTCTTGTATGAGCTTCATCTTCTCAAAAGCTTCATATGTACCTGTCTACTGATGACCTGAGAATACAAGTTATTTTGAAAGAGTTTATCAGCATAAAGCTGGTGAGTTCATAAGTATTTAGTGTCATTGCTTGTATAAAAATGTTAGTAATAATGTAGTTTAGTGAAGCTATCAGTATGAAAATATAGTTTTCGACTTCACTCAGATAGTGCGATTACATAATAAATGTAATAGGGAAAATAGTGTTTCACCCTAGCAGTATCACTGCTATCTAACAGTAATGAAAATGCAGACTCCAGGTAGTATTAAATGTACAATACACCTCGGGGAGTCCGTTTTACCTTTAATTCTTAATAGGTTAATTAAAGGTTTGAATGTGAACTCATATGTAACCATGCTGATCGACGGCTGAATAACTGATGACCCTCCATGTCATATGTAGTAGTGTGACATTTTGTCACCCCTAGGCCTTATCGGCTCGGACTGTAGCTAGCAGCCTGGATGTGGCAGTGTCTGTCCCGTATAGATCTATACACATAATGCCCGCTCTCCCTCCAGGAGACTCTGGTTACAAGGTGATACGACAATGGAGTGTCGTATCGAGAAGTAGTATGTCACATTCTGTTATAGTATTCCATATTTGTATAGTGTATATTATGTTCTCTTGTATAGTGTATAGTGTGTTCTTTTGCATAGTGTATAACGTGTTCTCTTGCATAGTGTATAGCGTGTTCTCTTGCATAGTGTATAGCGTGTATTGTTACTCAATGTAGTACTTATGTAGTGATTCATAAATGTACTGACTCTTGTATGAGTAATAGTAATAGTGAATAGTAATCCCTTAACTATACCTATTATAGCTAAATAGTAAGGTTGTTTGGATGTCGTTGTTACACAAACGTACTGTACTGAAGTAACATCTTTTATATCCAACCCACACACACACACACACACACACACACACACATATATATATATATATATATATATATATATATATATATATATATATATATATATATATATGATATACAACTAAACAAGGAACAAGGAACAAGGAACAAGGAACATGAAGTAAGGTGAGCTATCAGTCCTAAGTCCTTCACGTCTTACTTATATAAATATACTGGTGTAGATATGGATTTGAAAGTATTGCAAGTATAAAAGAGTTTGAAAACAGTTTTAGCATAAAAAGGGTTTAATAAAAGGGTTTGAAAGCTTGCAAATCCATGAGTTTGATAGCAATTTGAAGGTAGTAGTAATTCTTTCTGTTTGTTCTAGTTATTAATCACATTTGATTAAAGCAATAATTAGAAATGTTCAAATTGTATCCCCCCCCCATAAAAGCATTTAAAATCATTTAAAAGGTTAATTAAGGGGGTATGAACTCACCTGCAGTGAGTAACTCAAATGAAAGGTCAATGTAGGATCGTCGGGTGTCAATTGAAATCTTGAGCACAAACGGATCCTATTTTCCATGTAATAACACTTATATGAATACACTAGTAGATATAACCACCAATGGTGATAGGGACATGTCTTAAGGACATAAAAACACTTAGAATTAAGTGTTACTAACTCATATGGTTACACATAAGGAGTGTATGGCCCTATATTGGGGTGTAAGGCCACAAAAGCATGGGTTTTGTGTGTGTGCGGCTAGAGTGTGCAGCCAAGCCTGTGTGCAGCCGCACACTGACTATGGAGTGTGTCAAAAACGTGTTTCCAAGCCTTTGGGATGTTCTAGTGAAGGTGTTTTGACCAATGCTTAACCGGATTGGGAGTTTATTGTCATTTTGGACCCTTAAAAGGGTGTGTGCGGTTGCACATGGCGTGTGTGTAGGGTTTTGAGCATTCTAACACTCCTATGGTGTACATGCAACCCTATAAACCTTGGATCTATGTTTTCTCTATTATACATGCAAATATTAACTATTCCAAGGTTTCATCCTAACTAGCATATTATGAAGCACCTATACTACAAAGTTCTAGTTAGATGACATACCTTTTGATGTAGCTTGATGTCTTCAAGCTTTAAGGGCTTAGCCCCAATAGTGTGGAAGCCTCAAATGGAATCACAAATCACCAAAACACCTTGGAATAACTTGAGAGAATATGTATGCACACTAAAATCGGCCCACTCTTATTTTCACACACTTGTCCCAATTTTGTGAGCCAAGGACCCCTTTATATATTATGGAGGATTAGGGTTACATCCATGTAAACCCTAATAATACCCATGACCTTTCATTTACATAGCATCCATGGGTTAAAAGCTCCATCGACCATCCATGAAAGCTTAGCCCAACCTAAATGAACTTGGCCCATTCCATATATATAAGAGTTCATATTTAATTAGTTCTTTCTGATCACTTAATTAATTCTAAATTAATTCTTGATCAATACTAATTAAATAATATGATTCCATATTAATATATTAGAACTTATAATATATTAATATAAATCATAAATATACTATTCTCAAAAGACTATCCATATAAATTGTGCCGGTGAAGTGCAACCCAAATGGACCATGCCGGGTCGAGTCAAGTACATACCAAATATAGTTATGGACTTAGACATTAATCCAACAGTCTCCTACTTGGATAAGTCTAAAACTATTATTGAGTACCACTTCAAAACCCCATGAATATAAATAAACACTTTTATTTATCACCATACTGATTACTCATTATTCATTGTTTCGGTTTTATCAACTTTATACCTGAATTAAAAACACTAGTTGTCCCATGCTCCAAGCATGTACACTATGTTTTTCTTAAACAATAGCTTTGCCATACACCAAGTATGCACTCTATGTTTGTATATGATCCTTACGTTGTGAAATAAACGAATTGAACATAATTTCAATGATTCTAATTTCACACTCCCAAATCCATATCGAAAAATGCGAGAATTTCAAATTCATATCATTTATCGAAATCTGTTTAGATTTTAAACTTATATGCACTGACCCTCCTGTAATGAATATGTACAAAGTCACAAAGACTTGTCAACAGTCATTATAAGGTATTCCAATGGAGATCAACTCCATGGAAACTAAGTCTCATATTCAAAGTACATTGCTTTGGACATGCTTCTTGCATTAAGTTTTCTAATCTTACACAGATAACTTCCACCTATGGAGACAACTCCATATTCTCATTTTGACTATCACTTCTGAATAAGAGATGCCTCCATATGGTCCTTCCAAAATTAGCACTATACTTCCAGTTGTCCCTGAGCAACCAATCTTTGGTAAACCTCAGATTGTCCTCGACAATTGCTTAATCATTTTAGTCATATCCAATTCTATACCTTTTCCCTTCTTAATGCCTCTGGGCATTTGGAAAAATTTAGAAATGACAAATATTATAGCACATGCAATCGATCCTGTACCCAAAGCAAATGGTACACGATTCATGATGTCTCACATAAAGACATGATTCTAGACCAGTCTTTTGCTACAATATTTTTATTTGCCATGTTTTCAAAATTTGAGTATGAAGAGGGATGCCGTAATCATAATCGAATTTTGAGAACGCAATATATAGAATTTCCTTAAGTTGAACAAATCCAACATGAAATTCATATATATATTCTTGACTAAAGATGATTAAGGTCTCAATCTAAGCCTTTAGAACTGAAATGAAGTATATCCTCTCCCTTAATTATAGCAAAACAACTTTTTCAATCCCTGCAGCCTCACGAATTGAAACTTTTGTTTTCTATAATTAACATTGCTAACTTGCAACACTAACAATAATTATCATGCTCCCACTAACATGATGATTATTAGCATAACACTTATGCTCCCACTAGCTTTGACATATACTCATAAATCAGCTGGACTTCTAGAAATCAATACTTTATTGACTTTCTTACCAAAGTTCAGATTTTTGATACGAGATGCTTTGATAAAACTTTATCAAAATCATACACCTTTCCTTAGATAGCATGCATGTGTGTCTAAACAATTTCAGAACTATGAAAAGGGATGCCGTAATCATAGTCTCAATTGTTTAGACCTTTTGCCATCTGCTTCAAATCTACTTGGTGGAAGTGTTTCCTCACCATCATTTTCATGAATCGGAGAGAAACCTTATGAACCTTAGATTTTATGGTGTATGTGTTCTTATCCATGTGAATCGTCAAAACCATAGTCACAAGACAAGGATAATGACAAATCCAAACTCATATGGACTAAACTTATGCAATCTTAACTTCTTGCCACCTGGCAGTACAGGGCCTGCCATTGCTTCCAAGTTGTTATGCAACCAATTGAGAACTTTCAGAACTCCTATGCAAAGCCAACTTTAACTGGAATGGGCACAGAATATGTCAACACGATAGGTTATAAACCTCAAGTCGTGTGCTAGTGAAGAACCTCAGGTTTTATTCTTGATTAGTTCTTGAAATTCTTTTTAGGATCTTTAAGACTCCCACTATCCTCTTGACATATAAGACTATCTTGCCAAATATTCAAGAGATAGTGCGGATTCTTTATCAAGACAAACACTTCACACAATTGGCCTTAGTTGGTCGTTGTTTTATCCAAAACATCACAACTTACCAATTTCAAATGTACAAAAGTAGGACACTTTTACTCTTACATTTGACAAGTGTTTTAAACCTTTCTTTAAGATATGTCACTCAAGTTACAATCTTGGAGTATGACTCTAAGATTGTTTTGGAACGAAGTATGACTCATCTTCCTGATCTAACCATTTCAACAATTCATGACTCCTCTTCTTAGTCATAAGAATGCACTAAGATGACCTTTAGAGGACTAATTGTGATATGATTTCTAAATCATTAAGATGATCACAAACATGATACTAAAGTACTCTCCCATCTTTTCAGATTTGAGAACTTTTATGTTTCTGCCTAATTTGATTCTTCGCATTCGTTCTGCCATACATTGAGACTTTTCCAATGTTTCAGAATTATACTTAAACTTGTAAGTATAACCATATTTACTAAACTTTAGTAAATCAAATAGTCTTAACGAGCTTTGTGGTGGACATGACCAGTGCACAAGAATGTGTACTCGATCCCTTTAGTCCCTCACTTGAATCACACATCCATGTGAACAAGGAATTAGTCTTGATTTTCCAATGCTTGAAAGTTCTCATTCATCATACTATTCAACTTGCATGATTCCAAGTTTCGGTCCAATTGAAACTTGGGTGATGAGGAACTTTCCTAATTTGGTAAATTTAGACACTACCACAAATGAAAGAATCAAATCCATTTTCCAATATTGCTGTCAGTGGAATCATATAAGCAACAATTTTCCACAAATACCATTGTAAGGATACTTCAAATAAATAAAATTAAACAATTTTCTTTTATTTTAAAACTTTGCGGAAAAACTTATCCTTACAATCCACATTAGGAATTGTTGTTATCTGTTCCTTAGCAATATATCATAACTTCTTAAGCAACTGCTCAAAATTCTGATACGATCGAAATCCACCTTCGCGATCAGAATCAGCATATACTTCCTTTAAGATTTCTCTCTATTCTTTGATTCTTAAAACATCAACATGTGACCCAGTCACATCATGTAATGAGGATCTCCGAATAGAACTTAACAAAGTTAGATAATGGGCTCTACCTGATGTAGAGTCAAACTTATTGACTTTAACATCCTTAGGTAAATTTGGCAGCTTTGCAATCAACGCCCCTTCCTTTGGCAAAATAAACATATGGACCCTTTGGTAATGGGACTATCTCAGACTTAGCCTTTCTCTTTACTATTTGGTCAACCGGGTTGACTATGCCCAATCCCTTTCCATTGGGAAGAGAATGCTTTTTCTGGATTTCCAGTGTCACCATTGCCACTGTCCATAAAGTTTTTGGGAAGTTGATCTTCTAATCAAATTTGCTTCACTATCGTTCCAAATCATTGCTGATTCAGCAGCACCAAGCAAATAGATATGATCATTAAGGTTCATGTCATAGTCTGTATCATAGTAGTCCCAAAGGAACTCACTATGTGACTTAGAAAGTGATTGAACATCCAACTTTCTCAAGACTTTGAAACCCAACTCTCCCGGCTTGTCAATATGTGACTTCATCTCTAAGATGTGATCACACATAGACCTTGCATGCCATTAGGGCTTGAGTGACCTTGAACTTGTGGGTTAGGGAGAATAGTTGGAGGAGGTGGAGGAAGTAAAGTTCCAAGAGATTTGGGAAGATCATATATGTCTGAACTCGACATCTTTTGGAAGATATTCAAGATAGTTGATCTAAAGTCCTTAATATAACACCCAATATGAAATATTAAGGCTAGGATCCAACAACCTATTTATAACTGGAAGAGGGATGTCGTAATCCGAGTTATAAAATAGTTGAAGGTAGGTAAATGACGATTTACCAATTTCCACCATGAAATACGAAATAATTTAATTAGGTTTTTACTTGGATTTGAAACTACTAGATCTTTTGAGATTCATTGAACTTTTCAATGGCATGTTTCAATCTCGAGTGTGCCCTTCAGGTTTTGTGACTGGGATGCCGAGGATCACAAAACAAGGTGTGAAGTAACCATGCAAATATACTTGGTACCCTTAATATTTACCCCTCAATCGATGTGCCGGTTAACCACACACGCTCCAACGATACTATGATAAACATTAAGTTACCCTTTGCCTACCTTGTTAAGTCCAGGTTAGTGTGCCGGTTAACCACACACGCTCCACTAACAGCTTAAACAAAGTGCAAAGTGTAATTTCATTGATTAGCACCTTATTCACATTTTCCTAAGTAACTAAGATTGGGAATTTATAAGTGTTTAGTTACTTAGTATTTATCATTATACTTATAATGAAGGAAGAATTATAGTCCTTGTCCAACCTATTCGCCTAACGACCCTCCACCGGTCAAGGAAGCGGTGAGTGAGAGTGGACACCCATTAAACTGCCATTTTATAGGCAGTAACCTTATACCCCCCTTATAGACCGGCTTCGTGAATGAGGCCTACTAATGGTAAGACGACTTTCTCTTATACATATAATATATTAAACTTTTAATATTATAATAGTATAAGGGTGTATTTTAGACATTTAAAATACTTGGTGGTTTAATCTATTAATTAAAGTAGACTTTTAATTTAATTAAACTCAAACCACATATTTATGGATTTAATAACACTCTTTTAATTAAACGCTTTAACTAACTATTAATAAAGTCTATAAGAGTTAATTTGAACTATTCAACAAAACATCATAATTCCAATTGTTAAACTCAAAATTAAAACCATTTAATTAATTGTTTAAGTTATGAACCCAAGAGTCTTAGAATTCAATTCTTTTTTTTCCATAAAAAACTTTTTTCCAATTCCAAAACTTGAGGGCAAGTTTTGTAACTCTTGAAAACCTTTGGATTACATAACTTATGGAATTAATGGTGTTTTATGATGAAACTTTCCATGTTTCATAACTTAAGAACAAGTTATGGAATTCTTTAAAACATTAACACCAAGTTTTGTAACTCCATAAAAACTTTGAATCAAAATTTTTTTTATTAAAAAAAAACTTTCATATCCATGACTTATGGAAGTTTCAAAACTCTTAAGATCACAACTTTTAAAAAAAACTTTTGAGCTCCAAAATTTTATGACAAAATATGTAACTCCTTAAAACATTTAGATCAAACTTTTAAAACTAATAAAATAATCATATCATTTTATCTTTTACTAAATTTGACCTAATTCAACTCATATAACAAATGATTCAAATTTTACAAATAATTCGTTTTTCACAAAACAAGTAATTATCTTAAAATTTGACAAACGTCATGTTTTTTTTTTTCCTTTTTTTCCAACTTGAAAATAAAACATTTGCATCAATATAACAGAAAACAACCTGGCTCTGATACCACTGTTGGGTTTTGAGCATTCTAACACTCCTATGGTGTACATGCAACCCTATAAACATTGGATCTATGTTTTCTCTATTATACATGCAAATATTAACTATTCCAAGGTTTCATCCTAACTAGCATATTATGAAGCACCTATACTACAAAGTTCTAGTTAGATGACATACCTTTTAATGTAGCTTGATGTCTTCAAGCTTTAAGAGCTTAGCCCCAATAGTGTGGAAGCCTCAAATGGAATCACAAATCACCAAAACACCTTGGAAGAACTTGAGAGAATATGTATGCACACTAAAATCGGCCCACTCTTATTTTCACACACTTGTCCCAATTTTGTGAGCCAAGGACCCCTTTATATATTATGGAGGATTAGGGTTACATCCATGTAAACCCTAATACCCATGACCTTTCATTTACATAGGATCCATGGGTTAAAAGCTCCATGGACCATCCATGAAAGCTTAGCCCAACCTAAATGAACTTGCCCATTCCATATATATAAGAGTCCATATTTAATTAGTTCTTTTTTATCACTTAATTAATTCTAAATTAATTCTTGATCAATACTAATTAAATAATATGATTCCATATTAATATATTAGAACTTATAATATATTAATATAAATCATAAATATACTATTCTCAAAAGACTATCCATATAAATTGTGCCGGTGAAGTGCAACTCAAATGGACCATGTCGGGTCGGGTCAAGTACATACCAAATATAGTTATGGACTTAGACATTAATCCAACAGTGTGAGGCCAGGTGTGTGCGGCCAGGCCTATGTGCGGTCGTACACACTCCTACAAATGTGTCCAAATCGATTTTCCAAGGCTTTGTGATGATCCTAAGAAGGTGTTTTGGTCGATGCTAGGCTTGGATGAGTGTTTAAGCCCATTTTAGGACCCAAAGATGTGTGTGCGGTCACACATGATGTGTGTGCGGCCGTTCACACATGAAGATCATCTAAAATGATGATTTCATGGATCAAACTCGAGGAAAAGGTGTTATAATGTGTTGTAGTAATGATCTAAGGATGTTTACTTACTTGTTTTGGAGATTGGAGAGGAAAACTTGAAGAACTCTAGAGAGAAAATATTCTAGATTTGAAGGAGTGTGAAAAGGGGTGTAAGGTTGACTTGGGGTCATTTATATAGGCTAGAGAGTGAGGCTGAGAGGGTGTGCGGTCGGTTGTGTGCGACTGGCTGGCCGTACACTCGGGTGTGCTGCCGCACACACCTTGTTGGGTGTGTTTGGCTCGATTTTGTGATGCTACACACGTTCCCACCCCTCCTAAGACTCATATCAAGATTATACTAAGCCTCAAGTACCCATATAGACCCAAAACTTCATTACAAAATAGAAAAACGAGGCTAACTTTGATAAAAATGAAGAATGTACAAGTTTAGAAATTTCAGGTTGTCATAGGATTCTTCTCTGAATTGTTCTGGATGAAATCTGCTTTCACGAATTTTCAGGAAAGTGAGCTTGGGTTCGGGCATAGTCCTGATTTCTTTTGGTGAGACTGTACTGGATGAAATCTGCTTTCATGAATTTTCGAGAATTGAAGTTCTTGACTGCAGTGGGCCTATCATTCGACCTGATTTTCTCAATTGAAGACCCATGCTTGGCATGAAATCTGTTGAGTCTTTCAAACTCTAAGGGTAACCTCTTATCATCGAAAAGACTGTGGTCAAAAGATTCAAATACTATGAAGTATTTTGCGTTGGGAGAGATGGGAATGTCTCAATAACCGTCATGAGGGGGTTTTGCGTATATCAGGTAAGGCTTGTAATCGTCATCAAGTAATCTTCGGATGGGATTAACCCAGGAATTGAGAAGGGATTCATCCAGAGTAATGTCAAATCTGTGATCTCTCCAAATTAACTCTGCAAATTTGGCTGCTCTCAAGTCAGCTTTCTTCTGTTTGGTTTTGGGAGAGTCGTAGGAGTTTCAGATGACATTTCTGGGGCTAAGTTTTTCAGATGAGGGGGAGTCTCTGGATGCTGTGAAGAAAGATGTTGAGCATCTTGAACTGGAGAAGGATGAGGGGATTGAATTGGACTTTTCTGAGGAGAGGGCTGCGGTGAGAGTTGTAGAGTAGGAACTTTTCCTTGAATGATGGGAGAGTTTAGATATTCGTGCGGATGAGAATGTTGATGAAAGATTTGATCCGAGTTTCGGTCTTCACTTCCCCTTCTTGAGGAAGGAGCATTTGGTGCTTCCTCAAGCCATTGCTTAACACCATCAATATGCATTATGAGTTTCATCCACAAGCTTCTTCGATTGAGTTGATTGATCCGCGATTATCACTTGAAGTTGTGTTTTGATTGAGCATACTTCAGAGATGAGGCGCTCTGCAGTGTTGCCAAAAATTGCTGATGATCAATTTTGCGGTTGGTATCCAGGACTCGAATACCCATTTCAACTTTGAGGGAGATTCTTTCTGTAACAAGGCGTTCTCTGGCTTCAAGTCGCTCAATGCGGTCAATGGGCGACTGCGGTCCAGGCATATCATCTGGTTGCGGTTGAGTAGATTTTATAGCAGCTAGGATCTGATCAACTTTATGTCTGTTACACCTGGTGAGAAGAACTTGGTTGAGATATGCACCAAAAGATTGATTGCAGTAACAAACTTGTCTTTGGTCAAAATGACCAACGAATCATCCACCAAGTTCAGATGAACTTCTTGAAGATTATTGAGTGGTCGGTACGCCGAGAAAGCACATTTGAACAGGGTTGAGATGGGAACTACATCAGTGAATGAGTCGAAAGGCCCAAAGAAAGGATGATTTGAGATGAACTCGATCATGAGACAGATTGAATCATTATAGAAAGGCTGATCATCGAAGACTGCCCTAAAATTGGTAGATGCAATTGAAGACGATTGGTTCCTTATAGCCGAGTCGGAACCCATTGGTTGAACAGATCTTGAGGTCTTCGATTGCATTTTGGAAATGCCAGATTTCACCATTTTGAGGAAAAGGTTTGAGAACTTTCAGAAAAATTAGGAATGCAAGAAGATGAAGAAGATGAAGTTCGCCTTAGAGAAATCAGAAAGCGTAAAACTTTCTTGGGAAGAAAAGAGGGTTTTTATAGTGGCTGAGGTGTTGGATAAGGTGTCTAAGTCCATAACTATTTCTGGTATGTACTTGACCCGACCCGGCATGGTCCATTTGGGTTGCATGGCACCATGCAATTGGATAAACTAAAATGAGAGAAATAACACGTATGGTTTATTAATATATTATAAGTTCTAATATATTAATAATATTATTTAATTAGTTTGATCAAGAATTAATTTAGAATTAATTAAGTGATCAAAAGATAACTAATTAAATATATGGGTAGATTATGTAAATCTTCCATATATTATATAGTGGGCTAAGAGGCTCCATGGATTATCAAGTTGGGTTCCACCCATAGGATGCTCCATGGGAGTTACAAACCCATGGGTCATGGAAATGAAGAGTCATGACACATTAGGGTTTACATGGTGTAACCCTAGATGTGTCAACACTATATAAGAAACCCATTCTCCACCAAAATAGGGTACACATAAGAAACAAGAGGGCTAGAGCCGATTTTGCAAGTGTAAGATTCTCTCAATGTTTACTCCTTTGCATTTGGTGTTGTGTGAAGCATTTGAGGCATCACACTTGGGGTGCTAGGCTCACAAGGTTTCAAGGATCATAATCAACAACAAGGTAAGTTATTCTATCTTTCATTCAAGTTAAAAATGTTCCCCATGTATGCTAGATAGGAATATAACCTTGGAATTCAACTTTGCATGATTATTAGACAAACATAGATCCAAGGTTATTAGGGTTGCATGTACACTTAGGAAGTGTTAGAATGCTCAAAACCCATAAGTGGTATCAGAGTCTAGGTTTGTTTGTTGTTTTTTTTTGTGCAAACAGCTTGAAAAAAAAATCGTTTTTCTGTTTTCTGCTCGTATGAAAGTTTGCACATTTGTTGCTGGAAATGGACTAGAAACATTACCCTAAACTGTTTTGATGTTTTAAAGTGTGTTTTAGATGGTGTAATGTTTATGCTAATCCATTTACAATGACAATTATTAAAATTACAAGTTTTTTTTAAGTGTAATTTTTGATTCTTGAAAGTGTTCATATTCATGTTCTTGAACTTATGAAGATTAGATGATCATAGGAATTGTTTGTAACCTTCATGGTAGTTTAATTCATGATCATAATGTGTTTTAATGGAGTCCATAACTTGTCCTCAAGTTATGGAAAACCAAAAGTCTCACTTTTATTAAAGCCATTAAAAGAACACTAGAGTTATAAAAATGAAGAGTCTTCATTTTTATTACTCAATTAATTCATAAGTTATAAGAAATGAAAAGTTTTGGAAGTTTACAAAACTTGCCCTCAAGTTTTGGAACATGTAAAGTCCTGATTAAAACTTTAGTTCCAACCCTTAGAATCTTAAAAGTTAAAATTCAACCCTTATACTTTATAATATTATAAGTTACTAATATATATATGTATAACGTCAAGTCGTCTTACCGCTAGTACGCCTCATTCACGAAGCCGGTCTATAAGGGGGTATAAGGTTATTGCCTATAAAATGGCAACTTAATGGGTGTCCACTCTCACCCACCGCTTCCTTGATCGGTGGAGGGTCGTTAGCCGAACGGGTAAGACAAGGACTTATAAATTCTCATTGAAAGTATGATGAATAAGGTGCTAATTTTAAGTCGTTGGTGGAGCGTGTGTGGTTAACCGGCACACTAACTTGGACTTAACAAGGTAGGTAAAGGGTGACTTAAGGTTTACCATAGCATCGGTGGAGCGTGTGTGGTTTACCGGCACATCGATTGAGTGATAAACCTTAAGGGTACCAAGTGATTTGCATGGTTACTTCACACCTCGTTTTGTGATCCTCGGTATCCCAGTCACAAAACTTGGAGGGCACACTCGAGATTGAAACATGCCTTTGAAAAGTTCATTGAATCTCAAAAGAATCTAGGAATTTCTAAGAACCAATTAAAAACCTAATATTTATATTTCGTTTTTCATGGTGGAAATTGGTGAATCGTCATTCACCTACCTTTCAAATATGTTATAGCTTGGATTACGACATACCTCTTCTAAGTTATAATATATTATGATTGGATCCTAGCCTTAATATTACATTTGGGTGTTTTATTAAGGACTCTCTTAATATCTAAACTAATCTTATTCTCTTCTTTCAGATGTCTTCAAACAATGCTGCTTTTCGATTGGTTATGATCTCATATGGAGTGATTGAGAATCTTTTGTTGAGCAATGACCGGTTCTGAGTGTAGCACGCGGCTGCAACTGCATCAACCCAAAAGTATAGTGGAAGAGAGGCGAAGCTGAGCATAGTTCTGGCTGCTTCACATAAAGAACGGTTTCGTCTTTCAACAATCCCATTCTGTTGTGGAGTATAAGGGGCTGAAAAGTTGTGAGATATCCCCTTGTCTGCCAGAAAATCCTCAAAATCTTTATTCTTGAATTCCAGCCCATTGTCGCTTCTGATATTCCTTACTGTCTTTCACAGCTGTACTTCCACTTGCTTGATGAACGTCTTCAGCTTGGGAGTTGCATCTGATTTCTGTTTAAGAAAGAAAACCCAGGTGAAGCGAGAAAAATCATCTACTATGACAAGAATGAACTTACTACCACCGAAGCTTTCGATTGGCGAAGGTCCACATAAGTCAATGTGTAGAAGTTCAAGAGCTTCAACAATCTTTGTATTGATTCGTGTAGGATGGCTCTTTCTGCTTTGTTTGCCCATCTTACACGCTGCACAAAGATGTTCCTTGTCAAACTTGAGAAGTGGAAGGCCTCGAACGTGATCACCAAGTACCAACTTATTAATTTCTTTGAAGTTCAGGTGCGATAGCCGACGATGCCACAACCAACTTTCATCAGTGTTCGCCTTTGATAGCAGACATACAGCCGGTTTTCCTCAAATTGGGTTGAGATTTAAAGGATACATCTCTCCCTTGCGGTCAGACTTCAACAAAACCATTTTGGATTGTTTCTCAATTATTTCTGAGCCCTCATCATCAAATGAAACTTTCAAGCCTGTTCCCACAACTAATTGTGATACACTGATGAGGTTATGCTGCAATCCTTCCACATACGCTACTTTTCGAATCGAGAAGTCTTTGTTGGTTATCATACCATATCCTTTGATTGTTCCATACGAGTATTTGCCATACTTCACACATCCACCATCTTTTAGGGACCGAAACTCCCTCAACTCTTCCTTCCTTCCTGTCATGTGACGCGAGCAGCCACTGTCTATATACCATTCATCATTGAACTGCTCGTCACTTATCACCTGCAAATTCAAGCAGATTTAGGAACCCAAAGTTTCTTGGGTCCTGGTCAGTCCTTCACAGAAAAAGGAATTGTAGTAGAAATATCAATCAAATAAGTTCTTTTTATCAAAGTGGATTGATCTTTTCTTTTGATGGTGTACACCTTGATTTTAGATTTATCCTGTTTAATTTTTGGTGTTTTCGATGGTATGTTGTAAGAAGGTTTTGGTGTTTTCTTTTGAATTCTAGGTTTAGCTGACTTTTTCTTATAATTGAAATGAGAACCAGAATCAAGCTTTCCCTTTCCTTTGATGTCCTTCACTGAATTTGTTTTGATTTGGGAGTTGGAAGGACCGAAAGTAGACTTGGGACCGAAACTAGTCTTGGGACCGAAACTAGACTTTCGGTTCTGAATCCCGGTTTTGGAACCGAAAGTGGATGTTTGGTTGTTAGCCTTCAAGTTGGGACAGAAACTAGACTTTCGGTTCTGCGCGCTAGTTTTGGGACCGAAAGCAGATGTTCGGTTATGAGATTTGGAATAGTAGGAATTTGGACTAAAATTTTCTTTTCCTTTTAACTTTTCCTTTCCTTTGTCAATCGATTCTCTCTTATGAGGTACGTAGCTTGGATTTTGAGATTGCCAATGACGTTTTCGCTCATTCAGATTCTTCGTGTATCTTTGATTTCTTAAGCATTTCTGTTTAGCTAACTCCTTCTGCGATTTGTGGATATTAAAGCTAGCCTTTGGCTTCTCCTTTTGAGTTTCGGTTGTCTTTGTTGGAACAATTGGTTCTGTCATCGGTTCTTCAGGAATTTCTTTAGTTCCACTTGTGCTTGGTTTGTCGAAACTCGAGGGTTTGTTTACGGGTTCAGCAACGTATCTTCCTTTAACCCTCCACGAACTTTGCTCAGATAAGCCTATGGTTTCGTCTGCGTTGTCGATAGGAGTTGACCAGAAGTAATCGTCACACCCTTCAGCATTGTCTTTGTCGACCAAGATTTTTAACTCTGCCGTTTGTTTTGCTGTAACCCCTGTAATTACATAGACCTGATTTGGCACAGTTTGAACCTTTTGATAAACCATAGCTTTTTCTTTTAGTTTCTATGGCTTGTCTTTTGACAGGCGAGCGAATTCAACCGAATTTTCCGAAATGAGGGGTTTCTCATTCTTGGTTTCGCTCTTCATAAACTCAGAGCAATCAACTTCGTCTTCTACTGAGATTTCACTCATCTCACTTTCCTCATCAAATTCAGACGTATTTTCTAAGTTCATTTTATTTTCTGAGGCTAATTTGGAGTTAGACATGTCAAACAATTGAATAGTTTCTGACTTAATTTTTAACCTATCATTTTCATCTAAAATATTTTTGAGCATACATTTGTGTTCCTTAGAATCAATGAAGGTTTCAATCTTGTCCAGTCCAATTTTGTAAGACATGGATGTCTCTTCTGAGGACACTATTGATTCACACTCAGCAATGACCTTATCCTCCTTAAATTCAAGGATGGGTAAGGTCATCTTATGAATCTTTTTCCGTATTTCACAGCTTAAATGTAATTGAGCAATATTAGTATATAAGCGCTTGGCAATTAAACAAAAAACATTCCTTTGTTTCAAAATTTTCAAATTGTCACGTTGTAAATAAATACTTTCATCCGTAGCCCTATTTAAATCCGCCTCCTTCAGCTCAATCCACATCCTTCTCTCCTTACTTTTTGAAGACACCCAGCTGAGTTGGTCAGTTAGGTTAGAATTCGCTAAGCGAGTTTGCATGAGACTACCACTTAAGTTAGAGAATTTAAATTTTAATTCATTTAATTCTTCTTCATATTCTGTTATTGGAACTTTAAGTGATTCAAGGATCGATTGTACATTTTTGATCAGCCGATCACAGTCGTTGATCTTCTCGCTCACGGGCTTGGCTGCAAAGCATTTGTCTTCAGTTAGGTTCGGCTCCTTACATGCACTTTCGGTTGAACCACCAGCTGTGACCATCAAACATCTTCCAGCCAAACCTGCTTCCTTTGCCACATAAGCTCTTCCATGAGTTGGCTTTCTCACCTCTTCATCCTCAGAATCAGTTGACCAGACTTCAACATCACCGAACTCATCTTCATCTGCATTCTCATGCACAATCAAGGCAATCATAGAACTATTAGTCGCCTTCTTTTTCTTGATTTCTTCGAGCTTGTGCATGTAGTACGCCTCATCATCTTCATCATCTCTTTTCTCAGCCATTTTCCTCAGCATGCAATCTTTGGCAAAGTGGTTTTTGCCGTGACAGTAATTGCAGTCGAAACCAGAGTCTCCTGCGAGCTTGCTCTCCTTCTCGTCTTCATATTTTTGAGAAGAATTCTTCGCTTCATCCTTCACCTTCTCAGAATTGTAACTTCCCTGCCAGTTTCGGTTCTTGTTGATAGGAAATTTTCTTCGTGCAAACTTCTTTGGATTGGTGACCATCATAGCATACTCCTCGCTTGTAAGGTCACACTCAGACATATCAGACTCTTCTTCTTCTTCTGCAATGCTTTTTCCTTTTGAGACAAGGGCCAGCGATCCCACACCCGAAACTACCTTAGCCTCCTTGGTTACCACACTCTCATGGGACTTAAGTATTCCCACAAGTTTCGCTAGTGAGTAAGTTTTAAACAGTTGATGTACTTTCACTGTTGAAACCACGGCCATGCATTCTGGTCTCAGACCATTCATGAAGGTTACCTTCTGCTCGATCAACTTTCTTTCTTTTCCATGCTTGAGCATCTTACTTAGTAGATGATTGAACCGATCGAAAGTTTCTATCAACTTTTCTTCAGCTTTCTGTTCGAAAACTCCAAATTCTGAGAGCAGCAAGGTTTGAATGGAGTGTTCTAGATCTTCATCGGTTGAGTAAAGTTCTTTCAACCTATCCAGATTTGTTTGGCCGTCGTGCATGAACCAATTAACCGAAAAGTGTCAGATTGCAAGGCGAATCTGATCATTCTCATGGCCTTCACCTTACATATCAACTTGTCCTTCTCATCTTGTGGCATCTTCTCTACATCTGCCACCAGCTTGTTATATTCCTTTTGGGATTTAACTGTTGTGTTCGTTCCTGAGTGAACAAACGGCCCAAGTGTGATAGCTTCCCAAATGAGATAGCCATTGTCTTCAGATCCAACCACGTAATCTTCAAAGTGATGCGCCCATACTTCATAGTCTTGCGTGTAAAGGATGGGAATCCTGGTTGTGGATCCAATGCTGTTTGAGATGTTGATGGGATTTGTTTGTGAATCTTCGTGAGACATGGTGAGCTGCTAGAATCAGACCTGTAAACTTGAGATTAGGGTTTTATCAAAAACAGAATTACCGTCGATAAGAAGAAGATGGCTTCTATTTATACGATAAAAGCGAAAACCCTAAAGAATTCTGAATACAGAAGGAATGTGTATTGATCACACAGTCTCCCGCTCTGATACCAATTGTTGAACCAAAGTTCAATCGGGATCGATAGATTCTATGCAGGCAAACAATTAAGAACGTAATAATGAACACAAGAATCGCTTTGAATATGTCGTATGATTAATGCTTTAACACCTCAGAAGAGATCGATTAAGAACTTCGACTGTAGAGGTGTTTAGGGTTACAAAACAATAAACGATAATAATTATGAACGATAACCTTTTAATGCATACATGCATGTATTATTTATAGACTAACCCTACTAGCTAATCACGGATTGTCACACCCCGCTAAAGCGGAAACACGAGGCGTGGCAGTATAAAGGGTTTCATAGCAAAAGTTAAAAGACTACACCAACCATAGTATTAAAAATCATTACAATTTTACAATGGGTTTGAACAACTTTTAAAAGAAATTACAATGTAAATTGAAATACAACACATGCGAATGCTCCTAAAAGTGAAGTGTCCCTAAGTGCCACTTACTCGATGATTCCTGAAAAAGCATGTAAAACGAGCGTCAACTATAAAAATAGTTGGTGAGTACTCACAGATAAACAAAATAATATTGGTTCCATGAATTGAAATCAAAGTTTTGATAAAAGTTTCCAATAATAAAAGTATATTGTTAAGATGAGTAAATAAGTTTGTAAAAACAAAGTTCTTTGTCATCATGAGAGATAAGGTATGTTGCCCAAATAAGATTCAACATTCATATTCTCATGGAAGATAAAGTTCGTTACTCAAACGAGTAAACAAGTTTCATTGCTAAAATGAGCAATCAATTTCGTTGCTACAAGGAGCAAACAATTTCATTGCTAAAACATGTATATAGGTTTTCAGTAATAACAGTTCGTTGTTGTAATGAGAAACAAAGTTCATTGCTATAATTAATAAACAAGTTTATTGCTATAATAAGTAACGAGTTTGTATGTGTATGAGCAAACAATGAGTCTCAACCAAACCTATGACTGAAGCCCTATCAAGATCTATGCTTATCGTTCCATAGATGAATATGGTATCATGCACTCCAGCAATAGGGCGAGTGAGGAGTTGTCAATTCCTAATAGCGCTATCCATAATGACCATTGGCTCAAAGAGTTAATGGTTAGAGATAAGGGAAGGGCCTTAGTACGATAAGTTCTCATGTTCCGTGTTGCATAGACATACATAGAGAGACATAGCAATAAAATAGCAATCATGTTTGATACAAATCAATTTAAATACAACATTCAAATAATAGTTTTTCGGGACATGCTTTTCCACCCCAAAACATAAAAACTGAAAATAGGGGAGTGCGTGAATACTCACAATACATTTAGATGATGCAAATGGTGCCTTGAACTACGTTTCACGTGTACCACTACCAATTCCTACAATAATGGTATTCGGTAGTGAGTCTCTAATCGAAATCTAACACTAGTATACTTACTACTACAATAGAATTATGCCAATAATGTGTCAAAATTTAATATTGATAAGTTACAAACATTTTTCTGTGTAAATTAAGTTTCAAAGAATCAATTGTTATATAACAATTTAAGTGGAAAATTTCCATTATTGAAATGTTAATATTTAACATTTTAGAGGTGTTCCAATGATTAAATATTCAAAACTAAATCAATTTAGTTCTAAACTTTCCCAAACTTTGCATTTAAGTTTTAATTGAAGTCAAAGACCTTAAGATAAATTTTCTTGAATTTTTGATATGTCTGACTATTTTTCACCATTTTAGTTTCTTGAATAACCATAAAATCATGAAAAATACTAAACAGTTAATAAAAATTACCAAACTTCAGATTTTGGTTCTAAATGTACTAAAAGACTTCTACATAAATTTTCATGGATTATGAATATGTATAACCATTTTTCACATATTTAATTCTCTAAATAGATACAAATTCATGAAAAATAGAAATCAATTATGAAAATACCCCAAACTTTTTATAGAAATGTCATTACACATACTTAAGCTGGGAAAAATATAAAAAGGGGTTTCTAAACTGTTTAACCCAATTTTATGATTTTTATGCATTTATTCTAATAAAAATGGGGATAAATAGAAAACAGTTTCCAAAATTACCCAAACTTTTTGTAACACTTTTATTATACATGTAGAAGCTGTGAAAAATATAAAATATATTTTTCAATTAGTCTTTCTATTTTTCTTTGTTTTATCCTCTTAAATAATCATTAATTGAAGAATAATTATTAAACAGTTAAAGTAAAGTACCAAAAAAATTTTACACTTCATTTACATAGTAAATAATTTGGGAAAAATACTAAATGTGGTTTTTATCTACTGAAATCTGATTTTGTGTATTTAAGTGTATTTAATTTTAGAAAATAGGAGAAAAATAGTATACAGAAGAGAAAAATCATCAAAATTTTTATCTTGCCTCCTAATGTACTAAAAAGTGTTCTGGTAAATTTTCATGAATTTTGGGTTAGCAGAACTATTTTTTCTATTTTTAGGCCATTATAAATACAAAAATCGGGGAAAAATAGGAATGCATTATGAAAAATTCTGAAAATATTTTTCTAAGTCTTCCACAGAGAGTATAAGCTGCGAAAATTATTATATACCCTTTTCAAATTATCTAAAGCGGTTTTATGATTTATTGGGGCTAAACAAAAAGAAAATTCAAAACCATATTAAACAGTAACAAAAATCGATGAAACTTAATAAGGGATCATTATTTAGCATAGGGGTCATCCACGAATTTACCTAGGATTTATAGACCTCAGAAAGTATTTTATATGATTTATTGACCTATTTTATTTCAATAATTATAATAATTCGAGAAAAATGAATTATTTTCTGAAAATTTGTTGAACATCTCATTTTGTTGGTGGGAATCTGGGAAAAATTGGATTTGGTCAGAAAAGGAGTTTTAGATATTTATTTGGAAATAAATCCTTCATGAACATATTTGAAAGCTTTTAACAACATACTTTGATGATCTAGCATCTAAGCTTGAAGATCATCACATGCATGTTTGTTTGAAGACCATTCATGAGTTTGAAATGTTCAAAAATCGTTTTTGAAAGAAAACTTAGAGTGCATGTGGTGATTTTCCACCAAAACTTGTAGAAAAGTGCATTTTCATGATCTTGACTTAGGTTTAGGTCCTTGGATTTCACCATTTACAACTTGCATGTTGTTTTTGGGTGAAATCCTACCACCATCATCATCAAAACTGAAGTGAATGAACATGCACACATATTTTCTAAGAGAAAGGTGTAGAAGAAGAAGGAAATGCAAGAAAAACCTTGAAAACATGGAGGAAAATGAAAGGAAATCGTGTTCTACCTTAATGAACACCACTAGATGATGAAGATTTTGAGCATCATGAGTGTTCTTGGACTTGTTTGCTGTAAAATTTCGTGGTTCATAGAGGGAGGAAGAGAGAAAATGTGTGTGAGAGTGTGAGAGAGAAATGAGAGAGAATGAGGGAAGATGGAGTGTGAGAGAGAAGAAGAATGATTTTGTGTTGGGAAGAGGAGAGATATGGGGAGGGAGATCCGAATTTTCAATGAGGAGAGAGACTCCCCACCTCTTCCATTTACTTTATATAAATTTGCCTCAATTTTTATAAATTTTCCCATTTTTTATAAAGTGTGAATTAAGCCATGATTTGTTTTATTAAATTATTGATTTAACTTGTTAATTAGGAATAAATATTCATAGTTTAAAATTTATTTTCCTTGAATTTATTTTCATAATTTTGATTATTATAAGATAATATTAGAAGCTTCATAATTATTTTATAGAATTTTTAAGGTTAAAGTTTATAAATGTGAGTTTTTAGGGCATTTAGGGTTTTTAGGGTCTTGAGATTTAATAAATATTTGGATATCAAAATAAATTGAATTATTTGAGATTTCAATTTATGTTAGAGTTTCATAACTCTTTTCTAGTTAAAAATAATGTTTGTAATTTATTTTTATCGATTTATTGGCATTCTGTGTAGTGGTTTCGAGATTCAAGCGAAATTGAGGAATCAAGTATACTAGTCCTAGTTTTCAACTCTGACTTAAGTTTCTATGAGACTTTGACCTAATTTCTACTTCCAGGTCAAGTGCATGATGTGTGAATATGATTCATGAAATGGTGTTCGAGTCAAACAATGACCCGAATATGGATAGTCTCTACAGTTAAGTAGTTATAGAATTCACATATCAATGTGAAATCTATGCACACTATCCATTGATTCTAATTGTTTCCAAGTTTCTAGTAGGTTATAACTTAGCTTCTAGTTACTAAGTCTAGTATGTGTAGTGCCTATATGTGCAACTAAGTTTAGTCAAATCTAAAACCGACTCGAAATTTGACGACTGTCACACGGATGGACAGGCCTAATCCGGATACAAAACACAAGCCCATGACGCAACACAATAAGACCCAACAACAACCTTGGGTTTACCCTTGCCAATCACAGATTCATCTAATGAGACTTTTGTTTTCGAATTTTCATTTAAAACACTTTTAGAGGTTGATGATGAATGACTGGAAACAGATTTGGGCACCCATTGAGTTTTAGGTTTTTGAAAAGACACATGTGATTTTGAAATATTTTTCTTTCCTTTTTGCTCTGAGCATCTGGACTTTTGACCATTACTGGTTGAAAATCTAGATTCTCCTTTTGACGAAACCGATCTCGACGTAGCTTTGTTCGATTTAGGCAAATTATTTGTGACTTTATTTTTAAAAACCTGTCTGTTTGGTTGAAAAACTGTCCTTTTTGTATTATTATTTGCCTTCCATTCATCATCTCGAGGACAAGATCTCGAGGACTTTCTACTTAAAGACCTTCCACGAGATTCGTTCTCTCCTCTTGGGGACGAGTAATGCACAAACATTCGATAGAAACAATTTCGAGCAATAGGACCTGCAGTACCACAATTAAATCAGATTTGCTTATTATTACTAGACTTGGTACCATTCTTATCAGTTTTAGAATTTGACACAGAGTTATCACAAACATTAGTCGAAGATATCACATTATCACTAGACTTGGTACCATTCTTATCAGTTTTAGAATTTGACACAGACTAAACACAAACATTAGTCGAAGACATCACATTATCACAAACAAAATCATCAGATATAGAATTTGACACAGACTCATCACACATTTGAACACCAAACTTAGACACCAAATTATTTGACTCAAACCTCTCAGCCTCTTGCTCCCCCTGGATTACTGACACATCTGCACTTGAAGTAGAAATGTTAGTATCCAAAACCCTAACACTAGGTCCTGTAGCCTGTTCACCAACAGGTTTGCCATAAACCATATAAGGTTCTCTGTCGATCTCTTCTTTTGATAAAGGAGTAACAGAATATGAATGATTAAATGGAGGAGGGACACTCTCATATCCTATTCCTATTTGTCTTTGGTCCCTCCATTGCATTTGTTCCTCAATTATTTTTGCAACCCTTTCGCTTGACACATCAAATTTTTTAAAATTAAAATCAGCATTTTCAAAACGAATTTTCAATGTGTCAAGTTCAGCGGTTACAGCAGCAAGTTTTCTTTTAATATGATCATAATTCTCACACTTGTTGCTGTAATCTTCTTGCAATTTTTTGAAATCTTTTATTTTGTTTTCTAATTGAGTTTTCAAAGGTTTCTGATTTTTCCTGAGTGTATAGCCTTCATACTTAAGGTCCTCGTTCTCTCTCTTAATTATCTCATTTGGTCACGTAAGAATTGAACAGTTTTAATACAAGATTTAGAGCAACCTAGTTCACTAACCTCAAGTTTGGCAGACTCTGGTGTGGACTGAACCATCAATGCAAATTGAAGATTCATCATTTCCACCTCAGGATCCATTTCAGCTTCTTCTTCCGCACCATCATTGATCTGGGCAAGATGAGCATTTTCAGGTCCTGAAACGTTCAGGGCTTGAATTTGATCTTCCCAATCAAATGATTGAGCCACCATAGCAAGATTTGCTGTCTGATTGGTGACATTAGATCCCCTGTTGTTGTTCACCGGCACCAGAGTTCGTTCAGTATTTTCTCTTCTATTTGGTTTTGGACATTCTCTGGCGAACTGTCCAGGTTCATGACAGTTATAGCACCTCAGCTTTCCCTTATTAAATCCCACCTTCTTGTCAGAATTCACTCCCCAGTTGTTCTTTCTGGTTTTCTTTGCAAACTGTTTTGCTCTAAATACTGCCATTGCCATTTGCCACGTGATATACATTTCTTCAACATCTTCTGGATGAACTTGATCCAGATCAGCAAATGACAATTGAGGGGAAAGTTCTCCTGCTACAAAAGCATTATAACAATTCACAAGTCCAGTAGCAAAGGCCATATTTTCATCATTTTCTTTGGATACCGGAACTTGAGAAGTATTTCCAGGAATCTGAATAGATGGAATTGAAGATGAACCAACTTGTTGAAAAGGAGTTGGAGTGTGAGAAACTTGAACGTTTTGCACGGATGTAATGACATATGATGTGGACTGATGAGCAGGGAAAGTCTGAACTTGATGAGTAGTGAAGGATGAAAAAGCATTGTTGGATTGAATGCCAACATTAGCAGAAGAGTATGAATTAACGTGATTAATTTCTCTCTGCTTGTCATCTAGATCACAAGATTTAATAATCGCCATTGTCTCAGCTAGACTCAACCGATTCAGATCTTTAGTCTACTTTATCACAAATATATTCATATCCCAAGATTTTGGCAACGAATTCAAAATTTTTTTCTTGATTTTGGATTTTGTAACCAGAACGCCAGCAGAACTCATCTCAGTGGTGAGAGTGATGAACCTTTGCAGTTGAATTTCAAGAGATTCCCCCAATACATGATTGAACATGTTGAACTTTTGTCTCAACATGTCTTGACGACTTTGCTTCATATCTTCATTCCCTTCATATACTTCAATCAATGCTTCCCATAACGCTTTTGGAGAAGTGTACTCATGAAAACCCTGTGCAAATTCTGGAGACAAAGCCATGGTAAGAGTAGCAAGTGCCTTTTCTTGTTCGTCAACTTTTTCAAAATCATCATCAGTATAGTTTTCAACTTGCTTGTCTGTAACAGTTCCATCTTCAAGTGTTGTGGTGATGCGAATTGGTCCTCTCAAAATGCTTCTCCAAATATTGAAATCTTTCATCTTGATGTATTTTTCAATACGATACTTCCATTCAGGAAAACCTTCAGCGGATAACAGTCTAGGAATGCGTGAGGTGGTACCCATGATGGCATCCAATTCATGATGAGCAGACATAGTTTGAGATTCCATTTTTTTTAATTTTGTTGTTTTTTTTAATTGAAAATAAAGAAAAATTTAATCAAAAGGGTAGTTTACGGTTGAAGAATTTTGACCGTAAACACAGTTTACGGTTGAGAATACAATATGAGTTCACGGTTGAGAATACGATATGAGTTCACGGTTGAGAATACGGTATGAGTTCACGGTTGAGAATACAATATGCGTTCACGGTTGATGAATACGGTATGAGTTCACAGTTGATGAAGATGGTCTGATTACGGTTGATGAAGATTATCTGATTACGGTTGATGAAGATCTTGAGATTACGGTTGAATTTAGAGTTCACGGTTGAAACTAATTTGACCGGAAACACCCAAATTTTGATGAAAACACAGATTTTAATGCTGAATTTATTCCCCACGCTATGAAAACACCTAATCAAGCTTCAAATGCGAACAAACACAGACTAATCGAGACCATAATCGTGAAAAGAAATGAATTGACACCGGTTTGTGCTCTGATACCAATTGTAAGGTCCTCAGTACAAGGATCTTAACAAATGATCAATCAAACAATAAGAAATGAGTAGAAGAAGAAAAATAATCAAGCTTGCACACGTTCAATAACTGAAAACGTCAAGTACAACTCGATGACCGTAAACTCGACTGACAGACTGACAGCACTTCTGACAAGCACTGACAACAACCACTTCTGATAGACTCTGACAATCTATTTATAGGGGGACCGACCGTAAACCTGATTACGGTAAGCGGACCGTAAACAGGTGTACGGTCACATGAACCGTAAACACATTGTAAGCCCTAAAATAACAACAAAAGCCCTATATCATCAATACAGACACATACCTAGTCCAAACCATAAAATAAGACCTTTCAAATCTATTAATATTAAATCATATTATTTAATTAGTATTGATCAAGAATTAATTTGGAATTAATTTTTTGATCAAAAGAGACTAATTAAATATATGGGGATTGATTTGGTAAATCATTCATTCTTATGGTGTGGGCCAATGATCCATGATTCTTTAGGTTGGGCTAAACCAATGTTACAACCCATGGATGATCCATGGGGGTTTAAACCTATGGAGCCTAAGGAATATGGAAGGTCATGCACATTAGGGTTTACATGGTGTAACCATAATCTTGCCACACTATAAAAGAAGCCCTTTAGCATCCAAGATTGGCCACTGGATACACTAGTGTTGTTGGTGTCACTATAGTCGATATGAGTGGAAGAAACTCTCTCAAAATTCTCCTTTGTTGTAGGTGTGTTGAGATTCCATTTGAGGTGCAACACATATGGCACTAAGTTCTTAAAGGTCAAACTCAAGAAGTTCTACAAGCTACTCAATTCCATGTTGTTTATATCAATTGTATGCTAGTTGCAGGCTTAATGCTTTGGAAACAATATTGCATGTATAATTAGAGAAAACATAGATCCAAAGCATTTAGGGTTGTATGTGCACCATAGGATGTTGTAGTATACTAAAACCTTTCAGTCGTATCAGAGCCTAGGATTATTTTCCACTATAGTTGATGTTTTATTGGTTTTTAAAGCAAAAAAATCAAATTTTCTGCATTCTGGACAGTGAAATCGCCGAGTCCACTGGGGGAGTCGCCGAGTCCATTCAGAAAAAGTCCAACTCGACGAGTCCAGTTCATGTACTAGCCGAGTTGGTGCTCCGGTGGGCAGGTTTTCGACTTTTTTGGCTTGTTTTGGATTAGAATCATTACCAAAAAATGTTTTAGTTCATAAAATTTGATTTTGTTGATATGGTAATGATTATTCTCGTCCAAATAAAAGATAATTGTCAAAGTTTCATGATTTGCATTAGTTTATATGATTAGGCTAATTTCTTGAAACTTGTTTGATATGAATTATCTTAACTTATGATTTTAATTAGATCATAGGCAATTTGTTTGATTTTGTTAGTTACATTTTTTGATCTAATTGTTTTGATGAAATCCATATCTTGTCCTCAAGTAATGGAAAGTTAAAAGTCTCATTTTTAAATGTCATCATAAAATGGTTTTAAGTCTTCCATAACTTTTCCTCAAGTTATGGAACTTGAAGAGTCTTTTACATAAATGTTTTTATGAACTCCATAACTTATCCTCAAGTTATGGAATTTCAAGAGTCTTTTCGTAAAACCTATATTAAACTCATAAGTTATGGATACCAAAAGTTTTTGGATAGTTCAAAACTTTCCCTCAAGTTTTGGAATTTGTAAATGCAAAGTCTCACTTTGAAACATTTAGTTCCAAACCCTAGAATTTTAAAAGTTTAAAATTCAACCCTTATACTATTATAATATTATAGGTTTAATATATATATATATATATATATATATATATATATATATATATATATATATATATATATATATATATATATATATAAGTGTAAGGTCAGTCTTACCATTAGTAGGTGTCATTCACGAAGCGGGTTTATAAGGGGGGGGTATAAGGTTACTGCCTATAAAATGGCAGTTTAATGGGTGTCAACTCTCTCCCACCGCTTCATTGACCGGTGGAGGGTCGTTAGCCGAACGGGTTTGATATGACATTTAAATTCTCATTAAAAGTGTAATGAAATACTAAGTAACTAAACACTTATAAATTTCCAATCTTAGTTACTTAGGAAAATGTGAATTTGGTGCTAACCCATGAAATTGCTCTTTGCACCTTGTTAACTCGTTAGTGGAGCATGTGTGGTTAATCGACACACTAATCTGGGACTGACAGTGTGTGGCAAAGGGTAACTTGGCGTTAATCATAGATCAATGGAGCGTGTGTGGTTAACCGACACATTGATTAGGTGGTTGTAACATTGGGTGTACCAAACTAATTTGCATGGTTATTCACACCTTGTTTGTGATCCTCGGCATCCCACTCAAAAACTTGAAGGGCACAATCGAGATTTAACCATGCCATTGAATTGTTCAATAAATCTCAAAGATCTAGGAATTTCAATCCAGTTAAAACTTAATAACAAATTTCGTTTTTCGTGCTGGAAATTGGTAAATCGTCATTTACCTACCTTCAAATATTTTGAAATTTGGATTACGACATCCCTCTTCCGAATTGTAAAATATTGTGTTGGGTGATAGCCTTAATATTTCATTTTTGGTGTTATATTAAGGAATAAAAGCAACCAAACTTGAATTTCTCCCATTGTAGATGTCTAGTTTAGACAACTATGGTCTTCCCAAATCTCTTAGAACAAGCTTTCCTCTTGAAGATGATGTTCCACAATATCATGCTTCACTTCCTCCACCTCCTCCAATTATTCTCCCTAAGCCACAAGTTCAAAGACTTGAAAAGTTCTAGGTCGCTCAAGGCCCTATTGGCAGGAAGGAAAGTTTGCATGTGCTCATTCCTTGGAGATGAAGTTACGTACTACAAAGCTGGGAGAGTTAGGTGTCGAAGTCTCAAGGAAGTTGGCTGTTGACTGGGATCTTTAATCACTTCCTAAGTCATATAGCAGGTTCTTTAAGGACTACTATATGGGAGATCACGACATCACCCTTATCGATCTTGCCTATTTGCTTGTTGCTATTGAATCATCAATGATTTGGTGCACTGGTAAAGTAAATTTTATTGGAAGATCTACTCCCCAAACTTCCATGGACATTGACAATGGTAACATTGAATGTCCAGAAAAGCTTTCTCTTCCCAATGGAAAGGGATCGGTCAATTCAATGTTGTTTATATCAATTGTATGCTAGTTGTAGGCTTAATGCTTTGGAAACAAAATTTCATGTATAATTAGAGAAAACATAGATCCAAATCATTTAGGGTTGTATGTGCACCATAGGATGTTGTAGTATACTAAAACCCTTCAATTATATCCAAGAATCATCAAAAAATGGGGCTTGTATAATGGCTCCACACTTTACCTTTTCATCCTAGATGATAACCACAACTCATATGTCTTTTCTATTGAGTTTCTAATTCCAAAAAGTTTTGGTCGTTGATGGTGTTGCATCTACTCTTCCTTCTCCATTGGATGCTCCTTCGTTTTTTTCAAGGATAGACTTAACCTAAATAAAGATCCTTACTTCGACTACCATAACAGACCGATGGGTCATGTTCTAATGACCTCTCATCGTATGATCCAACGGCTAGAGTCAGGTCTCTATGTGTCAGACTCTAATACGAAGGTTACCTTCCTTCATGTTCTAAAGTGACATGGTCACCTTCGAGCATGTAGCACTTCTGGCTACAGGCTATTTAATTTTAACAATGATAGTGATACCTCTATTGATCGGTCCGATTACCTTTTCCTTCGATTTGCTACATCGAACTTACTATGTAGATAATTTGGACTCGATTGGACATGATCACTAAGGTCAGAATATTTATTTTTGTAGTCATTATCGGAACAAAGGTAATAACGGAAATGAACACAATAGGTCAACTACTTAGAGAATTTAGTAACTTTGTGACTTTCCCCGACCCAAGTGTGAGTCCTGTACTTCTGGCAGTATAGGCCTCTACTACCTTTCACACCTACTCATACTCGTCCCAAGAATTTCCTTGCTATTCACCAAGTAATAACAAAAAAGGAAATCGTACAGAAAGCGCATAACATAATTTAGGAAATTGTGTAAGTCCCTAATCTGCATGTGTATCAATCAGATCCGTTTGATGGTGTGGAATCCCAATCAAATGGATGATGTCAGATCAAATAAAAGAGAAGGAGAAGAAGAAGATGATGAATCTTGTATGTATTGATATGAATGAAGATCCGGATACAAGATTCACACACACTAACACACACTCTCTTTTCTCTCTCTGTAGAACACCTTCAAATGCACACACTTAAGCTCCTCTATTCTATGGCAATTATGCACTCCTCACCCTATATATAGTAGACATGGGCCGTGAATGGGTTTACGGCCGTAAACCTGTTTACGGCCGTAAACCTGTTTACGGCCGTAAACACTGACTGTAAACACATATATGGCCGTAAACACTGAGCTGTTTACGGTCCTAGACATAAAAATACATTTTCCTAGAAAAGAAAAGTATAAACCATAATTTTGACCCAACAATCTCCCCCTTGGTTTATAGCTTTCTTTTCTTAATTGACCCAACAAGCTCCCCCTAAAAAGTAGCTGGCTTTTCTTGTTAATCTTCAGTGGGAGCTTGGCTTCAGCATTAATCTTCAATTTCTTCACAGCTTCCAGATGAACTTGATGAATCTTCAATGAATGACTTCATCTTGATCAGTTGGGCTTTTCTTCAGAATTTGGCTTTGAACGCACGTCGGGTGAGGAGGCTTGATGTACTGATTCTTGAAAGATAGCGCTTTCCGCTTGAGAATCTTCAGAGAGAACATCAGAGAGAACTAATCTTCTGGATCACTTTAGCACGTACAAGATAGCAGCAGACTGATTGAGGAGGCTTCAATGCAATCAGTCACATAATCTTCAATTGCTTGACCTTGCTACTAGGGTTGAAAGATTGAATGTTGAAAGAATAATCTTCATTTCTTGATCCTTCGAATGAAAATTCTTCGATGATCACGGATGAAGCCTTGGCTCAGAAATCTTCGACACAAACTCCATGAGTTTCATCTACACCTGAATTCACTTTCAAGACAAAACAAAACTAAAAGAAAACTTAGCATACAATATTTTTGTATTTTTCATATTTTCTGGAAAAATAAAAAATAGAAACAAAAATATTTTTGGATTTTTGATTTTTCTGAACAAGAAATAAAACAGAAATAACACTATTTTTGAGTTTTTAATTTTCTGATTTTTGTTTGATTTTTGAATTTTTTTTCTAAAAAAAATAAAACAGAAGCAACACTATTTTTGGATTTTTGAATTTTTGTTTGGTTTTTGTTTATTTCTCCCCCTAAATTTGTGCATGGGTGAGAATGAAATCACTAAAATGCGAAAATTTAAACTAACCTAACCTATAACAAAAATTTAATCCTCAAAACGAATCAGGTGAACAAATCATTTTAGAAAATCCCCCAAGCACATGGGTGAGAATGAATCATTTTCAAAAATCCCACAAGCACATCGAATCGTGCTTTGTTAAAAGGCTTGGTGAACAGATCCGCCACAATATTAGGAGTGGGAACCTGTTCCAGCCGGATGAGCGAGCGCTCATAACAGTCTCTGATAAAATGAATTTTGATATCAATGTGCTTGGTTTTGGAATGTTGGACATGATTTTTAGCAATTTGAATCGCGGCCTCATTATCACAGTAAATTGGGGTTTCTAGATAATTCAAACTGTAATCCAACAGCTGATGTTGGATCCAGATAACTTGAGAGCAACAAGCAGATGCAGCAACGTATTCCGCTTCTGCTATTGAGGTTGAGACGGTATGTTGTTTCTTGCACTGCCACAACACCAACCTATCGCCAAGGAATTGGCACCCTCCTGATGTAGATTTCCTGTCAAGCTCACAGCCTCCATAATTACTGACAACAAAAGCATATAAATCAAATTCGGAATTCTTCGGATACCAAAGACCCAATTTTGGGCTTCCTTTGATATACTGAAAAATTCTTTTGACAGTAATAAGATGTGAAAGTTTAGGATTAGCCTGATAATGTGCGCATTGACAAACTGCAAACATGATGTCTGGACGGCTTGTAGTAAGATACATAAATGATCAGATCATCGATCTGTAGTGTGTCTGATCTACGGATTCGCCATCAGTGTCTGGATTCAGCAGAGGTCTTTCGGCCATCGGCGTCGAGGCAGGTTTTGCGTCTTGAAACCCGAACTTCTCAAGAATATCCTCCACATACTTAGCTTGATGGAGCAGGATTCCGGTTGAATTTTGTTTGACCTGAAGCCCCAGAAACATGGTCATCTCTCCCAATGAAATCATCTCAAACCTCTTCTTCATCACGCCTTCAAACTCTTTGCATAGCTGTGGACTGGTAGACCCGAAGATAATGTCGTCAATGTAGATCTGGACTAGAATCTTATCATTACCAACATGCTTGATGAATAAAGTTTGATCGATAGTGCCACGAGAGTATCCACGCTCGAGCAAGTGCTTTGTGAGAGTCGCATACCACGCTAGAGGAACTTGATGTAACCCATACAACGCCTTGTCCAACTTGTAGACATGATTAGGAAGGTTTGAGTTAACGAACCCAGGGGGCTGATCAACGTAGATTTCTTCCTTCACCTTGACATACAAGAAGGCGGTCTTGACATCCATTTGGTAAACCGTGAAGTTCATGTAGGAAACATATGCAAGGAAGCTACGAATAGCCTCCAAGCGAGCCACTGGAGCATAAACCTCAGTATAATCAAGACCCTCGACTTGTCGAAACCCGCGAACCACCAACCTTGCTTTATTTCACACTATAACACCATAATCATCCTGCTTGTTTCGATAGACCCAGCGTGTGTCAAGAGACTTTTTGCCCTTTTGTAACTCAACCAATTTCCAATCCCCGAGCTTTTCAAATTGATTTAGCTCTTCATGCATTGCATCTACCCAGCTGGGCTCATTCAAAGCCATTTCAACATTCTTGGGCTCTATTTGAGAGATAAAGCAAGAATAGAGACATGTATTGACATCTCCACTCTGACTTCAGGTTTTAACTCGATCGCCCAGCTGACCAACGATGTTTTCGATCGGATGATCGCGTTGAATTCTTGAAGGTATGTCTTGGCTGATATCATTGAGTGAAACGGGAAGAGTGTGAATGTTGAAACCTCCATCATTTGCTGATTGATCCGCATTAGATGAATCCGCTACAAACTCATTAGCTATTTCTTCAGGAAAGAGTAGTTCCATAAAAGTTGGAGTGACAGCGGAAGCATCTCTAGACATGAACTCTCTTTCAACTGGGGTGAGAGGTGTAGCATCAGCATCAGGAGTACCATTTCGAATTGGAGACTCTGGACTACCAAGTCGAACAGATGACTCCCCCTCAGGTGGAGCAGATGACTCCCCCTCAAGTGGAGCAGATGACTCCCCCTCAAGCGGTACTGATGGAGGTCTGTAAACAACTTCTTCGTCTTCGTCTTCAGAAACAATCTTCGAACCAGAGGAGGACCCACATGAACCATCTGAAGACACATTTAAGGATTTGAAAAGCGATGTGTAATCAAATAACCAGTCAGGACCCACTCGAAGGATTCTACAATCTGCTTCGTCTTCTTGTTGTAAACCCTATACGCGGTGCGCGCAGCATATCCTACGAAATAACAATCATCGGCTTTGGCATTAAACTTTGGGTTGGATTCCAAGTGAAGAAGGGTGCAACGGCAGCCAAATACACAGAAATGACTGACTGAAGGCTTGTGTCCATATAGAATCTCGTACGGTGTCTTCATCTGAGCTTTGTTGATTAAAACACGATTCTGCACGTAGCAAGCAGTGTTAATTGCCTCAGCCCAAAAGAAAACTGGTAACTTGGAATCACACAGCATCGTCCTTGCAGCGTCTTTTAATGTTCTATTTCTCCTCTCAGCAACACCATTTTGTTGAGGCGTGTGAGCAGAGCTGTATTGACGTACAATCTCATTTTCTGCGCAAAAATGATCAAGAACTGCATTCTTGAATTCTGTTCCATTATCAGTACGAAGCGCCTTCACCCGGTTGTTGGTTTGGTTCTCAATCATCACAATGAACTTCTTTATTAGATCAGCAACCCCAACTTTGTTGGATAAGAAGAAGACCCACGTAAAACGAGAGAAATCATCGATCACAACTAGATAGTACGAGCTTCTGTTGATGCTCAGGACATTGACCGGACCAAATAAGTCCAGATGCAATAATTGGAGCACCTGACTGATTGAGTTAACCTGTTTTGGCAGGTGTGGTTTTCAATGATGTTTTCCCTGGGCACATGACACTCACTTCTCAAAAGTGATAAAGTCTCTGACAGGTAAGCCTCGGACCATCTCATTCTTTGCAAGACGATTTAGGTTTTTAGCGTTAGCATGGCCGAGTGGTCGGTGCCACAGCATTGCGTTTTGTTCTGAGACCTTCGAAAAGAGGCAAGTGACTTGTTCAGGAATGTTGCTATTCATATCGATAATGTAAGCAGTCCCATCCCGCTTAGATTTGACAAGAATCCACTCTTCCAGGATGATAATGCATGGCTTGAGAATCATGCACTCTTTGTCGGTGAAATGGGTAGAATAACCTTTCTCACAAATTTGGGAAACACTCAACAAGCTGTGCATTAACTCAGGAGCAAAGTTGACATTCTCGAAACTTAGCACTCCATTGGTAACGGTTCCTCTCTGAGTGATCTTGCCACCTTCTCCGCCCGTAAAGGAAACATATCCCCCATTAAAAGATTGAATGTCGCTCAATTGGGAGATGTCTCCTGTCATATGCCGGGAGCAGCCGCTGTCGACGTACCAAGGACGGACGACATTCCTCCGCAACTGTCCCTGCAAAATGAGTGGGATCATTTAGATTTGGGAACCCAGGTCATCACTGTCCTGGGTTGCCTTTACAGTTTCTCTGATTTATCTTTCAAAACTTTCGATTCTAAATCATCATTTCTAAGCTTTTCAGAGGATGCTGATGAGTGATTGGAAATTGATTTGGGCATCCAATGATATTTAGGTTTTCTAACAATCACAGGTGGTTTTGAAATTTGTTTCTTATCAGTTTGCAATGAGCCTCTGGATGTTCTACCATAAGTGGTTGAAGATCCAGAACTGCTCTTTGACGAAACCGATCTTGGCGGAGCCTTGTTCGGTTTTGGCAAACTGTTTGAAACTTTGTTATGAAAAACCTTTTTATTCTTTTGAAAAACAGCCCTTTTTCTGCTTCGATCATCTTTCCAATCATCATTCCAAGAACGATTTCTTGAGGACTTTCTAATTAAAGACCTTCCTCTAGATTCGTTCTCTCCTCTTGGTGACATATTGTTCACAAACATCCTATTTTGACAATTTCTAGCTATATGACCACCAATACCACAATTAAAACAAATTTGTTTATTATTATTGGAACTTGTACTGCTTTTTTCAGATTTATTTTCTTCACTGACAACCTTATTTTTCTCACTAGAACATGTGCATGAAACAGGATGTGAGATAAGTGAGGTTGTATCAAATGGTGTGACTTGTGGAATTGGTGTGTTTTCATTAGAAGCACAAGCATTAGGATTATCAAACAATTCATCAAACATTTCAAAGATATTAAATTCAACAGGAGCAGATGTGGAAGCATCACAAAAAACATTGTCATTTTTAACATTAGAAGAAAAAGATTTTTCATTTGAAATAAAAACATCAGGATTAGACTTAGAAACAGATCCTTCAACTTCGTGCTTTGACTGATCTAAGGATTGATCTGCAGGGGAAGTAGAAACGTTAGTACTTTCAACATTAATAAATCCTCATGAAACAAAACCAGATGGCTTGCCATAAACCATGAATGGTTCGTTGGCAATCTCCTCTTTAGACAAAGGTTGATACTGATATGTATGATTAAAAGGAGGAGGTACATTATCGTATCCTAAACCCTTTTGTTGGTTTCGTTTGAACTGCAGGCAATGGTCAATCATGTTGGCAACTACCTCGCTTGATACATCAAATCTTTTAAAATCAAAATTTGCAGTTTCAAATTGTCTCTTTAATGTATCAAGCTCAGTAATTAACTCATCATTCTGTCTCTTGATATAATCATAATTTTCATATTTCTCACTGTAGTCTTCCTGAAGTCTCCTAAAGTCCTTTATTTTTGTTTCTAACTGGGCCTTTAGGGGTTTCTGTCCTTTCCTGAGTTTATATCCTTCATATCTCAGGTCCTCAACTTCTCTTTTTAATAAATCAATTTGTCCCCGAAGAAATTTAATCGTAGCTTCACATGATTGAGAACATGAAACTTCATTGACCGGAAGGTTTGCGGAACTCATTGTTTTTCCACACTTCAAAGCGTCAAGTTCTTCAATTACAGCAGCAAGACTAAGACGATTGAGATATTTTGTCTTCTTGATGACATCCACGTTCATATCTCACGACTTTGGAAGTGCATTCAGCAGCTTTTTATTTATCTCAGATTTAGTCAAGAAAATCCCAGCTATACTCATCTTAGTAGTAAGTGTAGTAAATCGATGCAACTGAGCTTCCAGGGTTTCTCCAGGGATATAGTTGAACATGTTGAAATTTTGTCTTAACATATCCTGACTCTCTTTCATGTCTTCATTTCCCTTGTTGACCTCAAAAGCCATGAAAAACACAACTAGAAGCCAAAATCAAACTCAAAAGTCAAACTTAAATTTAAAAATGTCCTTTGACTATAAACCTCAAAAGTCAACCTTAAAAGTCAAATTTAAAAAGTCAAACGCAAAAGTCAAACTTGAAAATTCAAACTTAAAAGTCAAACTGAAAAGCTAAATTTGAAAATTTAAAAGTTAAATGAGAAAGTCACTGGTAAGGCATGTTGCTGATGAACCTGGGGACCCGGGTTCGATCCCCGGCACCCCAAAATCTGTTTCCCTATTTATTGAAGCGTGCAAATGAGTAAGCCACCGAGCCGTTCAAGCCGACCGCTGCTTAGCCAAACCGAGCCACAATCCACCAAGCCGCATACGTCCGAGCCGCACTCCGAGTCGCAACCGTCGTCGTAAACCGCCGTCATCAAATCGCCGGCCGTAAACTCCGGCCGCAAACCGCCAGCCGTAAACTGTTTCCGGCCGTAAACTCCGGGAAAACCTAGCCGTAAACGCCGCCACCCCCTCGTTGGTTACGACCAAAAACAACGATTTTTGCCCCTTTTGCTCCAAAACTCGATCAAAAACCCGTTTTTATCAAAAACATGAAGAACAATCCCCCCCCCCCCCTAATTTTCAGAGATCTATCCAAAAACGCAGAAATCTTTCAAAAATAAGATCAAATAAGCTCCAGATCTGACAAAATTGACTGATACAATCCAAGCTCTGATACCAATTGTAAGTCCGTAATCTGTTTGTGTATCAATCAGATCCGTTTGATGGTGCGGAATCCCAATCAAACGGATGATGTCAGATCAAATAGAAGAGAAGGAAAAGAAGATGATGAATCTTGTATGTATTGATATGAATGAAGATCTGGATACAAGATTCACACACACTCTCTTTTCTCTCTCTGTAGAACACCTTCAAATGCAAACACTTAAGCTCCTCTATTCTATGGCAATTATGCACTCCTCATCCTATATATAGTAGACATGGGTCGTGAATGGGTTTACGGGCGTAAACCTGTTTACGGCCGTAAACACTGACCGTAAACACATATATGGCCGTAAACACTGAGCTGTTTACGGTCCTAGACATAAAAATACATTTTCCTAGAAAAGCAAAGTATAAACCATAATTTTGACCCAACAAATTGTATTAACTCCGAAAACAGTTACAAGATTTATTTGTGTTATATGCCTATCACATCATGCCATATAACCTAATACTAATCATTTGTCTTCTTTTCTCAAGTATCCGGACATGAAGCTCCAAATTATCGCCCACTTGTTTGTTGGATTAGATGTCTAAGCCCATAAGTATTATTGGTATGTACTTGACCCGAGAGTATCATGGTCCATTTGGGTTGCATATCATCAGGACAATTTGTTAGGATGGACTTTTGAGAGAAGGTTATTTATGGTTTATTAATATATTATAAGTTATAATATATTAATATGAAATCATATGTTTTAATTAGTATCGATCAAGAATTAATTTGGAATTAATTTAGTGATCAAAAGAGACTAATTAAATCTATGGGGACTAATTATGATAATTAGTTATATTTATATGTGTTGGGCTTATGATCCATGTTGGACCAAGTTTATGTATGGATACATAAAGAGTTGGGCCACATGAAACATTGATCATAAAACCCATGGGTACGGATTATGGGTTATACCCATGACCCTTGGAATCCTACATATAAATAGGTTACTCCATAGCCAAAATCACCACTTCTTTTCTTAGAGAAATATGGAGGTGTTTTGGTGCATGGAATTCTCTCTCAAGAGCCACCTTTGTCCTAGGTGTGTTGTGATTCCATTTGAGGCATTTCATACTATTGGTGCTAAGCTCTTAAGGCCAAATACATCAAGACTTTAAGCCACATAAAAGGTATGTTTCCCTAACTAGTATATTATATGGTTTATGTCAAATGCGTGCTAGTTATAGGTTTAATGCCTTGGAAACCATTTGCATGTATAATAAAGAAAACATAGATCCAAGGTATTTAGGGTTGTATGTGCACCATAGGATGTTGTAGTATACTAAAACCCAACAGTGATATCAGAGCCATGGGTTGTTTTCTATTATATTTGATGCAAATGTATTTTTTTTCAAGTTGAAGGAAAAAAAAAAGAAAAAAAAACATGAAGTTTGTCAAATTTTATGATAATTACTTGATTTTATGAAAAACTAATTATTTATAAAATTTGAGTCACTTTACTACAAGAGTTGAATTAGGTCAATTTATTAAAAGATAGAATGATATGATTATTTTATTTGTTTTAAAAGTTTGATGTAAATGGTTTTAAGGAGTTACAAATTTTGTCATAAAATTTTGGAACTCAAAAGTTTTTTTTTAAAGTTATGATCTTAAGTGTTTTGAAACTTCCATAAGTTATGGATGTGAAATGTCTCATTTTATAACTCTTTAGGTTATGAATTCCAAGAGTCTTCAAAGGATAATTGTCAAAGTTTCAAGATTTGTATTAGTTTATATGATTATCTAATTTCTTGAAAATTGTTGCTGTGAATTATCTTTACTTATGAGTTTAATCTAGATCATAGAAAAATTATTTGATTATTGTGTTAATTGGAATATTTGATCTTAAGGTTTTTATGAACTCCATAACTTGTCCTCAAGTTATGGAAAGTGAAGAGTTTTTCTTTTTAAAGTGTCATTAAGTCTCATAGGTTATGAAAATAGAAGAGTCACTATTTTTAATGTCATCATTAAATGATTTAATGTCTTCCATAACTTGTCCTCAAGTTATGGAACTTGAATTTTTTTTTTCATTAAACCTTAATTAAACTTATAAGTTATGAAAAATCCAAGAGTTTTGAAAGGTTTCAAAACTTGTCCTCAAGTTTTGGAATTTGTAAAGTTACCCCCCATGTATACTTTAATTCCAAACTAGACCTTAGATTTTTTCAAAAAAAAGTTTAAAATTCAACCCTTATACTATTATTATAATTTTAATTATATAGATATGTATAAGATAAAGTCGTCTTACCATTAGTAGGCCTCATTCACGAAGCCGGTCTATAAGGGGGGTATAAGGTTACTGCCTATAAAATGGCAGTTTAATGGGTGTCTACTCTCACTCACCGCTTCCTTGACCGGTGGAGGGTCGTTAGCCGAACAGGTAGGACAAGGACTATAATTCTCCCTTCATTATAAGTATAATGATAAATACTAAGTAACTAAACACTTATAAATTCACAATCTTAGTTACTTAGGAAAATGTGAATAAGGTGCTAATCCATGAAATTACACTTTGCACTTTGTTTAAGCTGTTAGTGGAGCGTGTGTGGTTAACCGGCACACTAACCTGGACTTAACAAGGTAGACAAAGGGTAACTTAATGTTTATCATAGTATCGTTGGAGCGTGTGTGGTTAACCGGCACATCGATTTAGGGGTAAATATTAAGGGTACCAATTATATTTGCATGAATACTTCACACCTTGTTTTGTGATCCTCGGCATCCTAGTCACAAAACCTGAAGGGCACACTCGAGATTGAAACATGCCATTGAAAAGTTCAATGAATCTCAAAAGAATCTAGGAGTTTCAAAACCAATTAAAACCTAATAATACATTTCGTTTATCTTGGTGGAAATTGGTGAATCGTCATTCACCTACCTTCAAATATTTTATAGCTTGGATTACGGCATCCCTCTTCCAAGTTATAAAATAGTTTGTTGGGTCCTAGCCTTAATATATCATATTGGGTGTTATATTAAGGACTTAAATCAACTTTACGTGAATTTCTCCCATTGTTGATGTCTGGTTTAGACAACAATGATCTTCCCAAACCAAGCTTTCCTAATGAATATGACTTCCCGAGTTTGGCTCATGGAAGTCATACTTCTCTTCCTCCACCTCCTCCAATATTTCTCCCTAACCCACAAGTTCAAGGTCACTCAAGCTCTAATGGAAAGCAAGGTCTATGTGTGATCACACGTTAGAGATGAAGTCACATATTGACAAGCCGGGAGAGTTGGGTGTCAAAGTCTTGAGAATGTTGGATGTTCAATCACTTTCTAAGTCACATAGTGAGTTCCTTTGGGACTACTATGAAACAGACTATGACATGAACCTTAATGATCATATCTATTTGCTTGGTGCTGCTGAATCAGCAATGATTTGGAACGATAGTAAAGCAAATTTGATTAGAAGATCAACTTCCCAAAAACTTTATGGACAGTGACAATGGTGACACTGGAAATCCAGAAAAAGCATTCTCTTCCCAATGGAAAGGGATTGGCCATAGTCAACCCGGTTGACCAAATGGTAAAGAGAAAGGCTAAGTCTGAGATAGTCCCATTACCAAAGGGTCCATATGTTTATTTTGCCAAAGGAAGGGGCGTTGATTGCAAAGCTGCCAAATTTACCTAAGGATGTTAAAGTCAATAAGTTTGACTCTACATCAGGTAGAGCCCATTATCTAACTCTGTTATGTTCTATTCTGAGATCCTCATTACATGATGTGACTGGGTCACATGTTGATGTTTTAAGAATCAAAGAATAGAGAGAAATCTTAAAGGAAGTATATGCTGATTCTGATCACGAAGGTGGATTTCGATCGCATCAGAATTTTGAGCAGTTGCTTAAGAAGTTATGATATATTGCTAAGGAATAGATAACAACAATTTTCCATGAGGATTGTAAGGATAAGTTTTTCCGCAAAGTTTTAAAATAAAAGAAAATTATTTAATTTTATTTATTTGAAGTATCCTTACAATGGCATTTGTGGAAAATGTTGCTTATATGATTCCACTGACAGCAATATTGGAAAATGGATTTGATTCTTTCATTTGTGGTAGTGTCTAAATTTACCAAATCAGGAAAGTTCCTCATCGCCCAAGTTTCAATTGGACCGAAACTTGGAATCATGCAAGTTGAATAGTATGATGAATGAGAACTTTCAAGCATTGGAAAATCAAGACTAATTACTTGTTCACATGGATGTGTGAGTCAAGTGAAGGACTAATGGGATCGAGTACACATTCTTGTGTACTGGTCATGTCCACCACAAAGCTCGTTAAGACTATTTGATTTACTAAAGTTTAGTAAATATGGTTATAGTTACAAGTTTAAGTATAATTCTGAAACATTTGAAAAGTCTCAATGTATGGCAGAACGAATGGGAAGAATCAAATTAGGCAGAAAGATAAAAGTTTCTCAAATCTGAAAAGATGGGAGAGTACTTTAGTATCATGTTTGTGATAATATTAATGATTTAGAAATCATATCACAATTAGTCCTCTAAAGGTCATCTTAGTGCATTCTTATGACTAAGAAGAGGAGTCATGAATTGTTGAAATGGTTAGATCAGGAAGATGAGTCATACTTCGTTCCAAAACAATTCTTAGAGTCATACTCCAAGATTGTAACTTGAGTGACATATCTTAAAGAAAGGTTTAAAACACTTGTCAAATGTAAGAGTAAAAGTGTCCTACTCTTTTACATTTGAAATTGCTAAGTTGTGATGTTTCGGATAAAACAAAGACCAACTAAGGCCAATTGTGTGAAGTGTTTGTCTTGATAAAGAATCTGCACTATCTCTTGAATATTTGGCAAGATAGTCTTATATGTCAAGAGGATAGTGGGAGTCTTAAAGATCCTAAAAAGAATTTCAAGAACTAATCAAGAATAAAACCCGAGGTTCTTCACTAGCACACGACTTGAGGTTTATAACCTATCTTGTTAACATATTCTGTGCCCATTCCAGTTAAAGTTGGCTTTGCATAGGAGTTCTGAAAGTTCTCAATTGGTTGCACAACAACTTGGAAGCAATGGCATGCCCTGTACTGCCAGGTGGCAAGAAGTTAAGACTGCATAAGTTCGGTCCATATGAGTTTGGATTTGTCATTATCCTTGTCTTGTGATTATGGTTTTGATGATTCACATGGATAAGAACACATACACCATAAAATCTAAGGGTCATAAGGTTTCTCTCCGATTCATGAAAATGATGGCGAGGAAACACTTCCACCAAGTAGATTTGAAGCAGATGGCAAAAGGTCTAAACAATTGAGACTATGATTACGGCATGCCTTTTCATAGTTCTAAAATCGTTTAGACACACATGCATGCTATCTAAGGAAAGGTGTATGATTTTGATAAAGTTTTATCAAAGCATCTCGTATCAGAAATCTGAACTTTGGTAAGAAAGTCAATAAAGTATTGATTTCTAGAAGTCCAGCTGATTTCTGAGTACATGTCAAAGCTAGTGGGAGCATAAGTGTTATGCTAATAATCATCATGTTAGTGGGAGCATGATAATTATTCTTAGTGTTGCAAGTTAGCAATGTTAATTATAGAAAACAAAAGTTTCAATTCGTGAGGCTGCAGGGATTGAAAAAGTTGTTTTGCTATAATTAAGGGAGAGGATATACTTCATTTCAGTTCTAATGGCTTACATTGAGACCTTAATCATCTTTAGTCAAGAATATATATATATGAATTTCATGTTGGATTGGTTCAACTTAAGGAAATTCTATATATTGCGTTCTCAAAATTCGATTATGATTACGACATCCCTTTTCATAGTCAAATTTTGAAAACATGGCAAATAAAAATATTGTAGCAAAAGACTGGTCTAGAATCATGTCTTTATGTGAGACATCATGAATGGTGTACCATTTGCTTTGGGTACAGGATCGATTACATGTGCTATAATATTTGTCATTTCTAAATTTTTCCAAATGCCCAGAGGCATTAAGAAGGGAAAAGGTCTAGAATTGGATATGACTAAAATGATTAAGCAATTGTCGAGGACAATCTGAGGTTTACCAAAGATTGGTTGCTCAGGGACAGTTGGAAGTATAGTGCTAATTTTGGAAGGACCATATTGACATATGGAGTTGTCTCCATAGGTGGAAGTTATCTGTGTAAGATTAGAAAACTTAATGCAAGAAGCATGTCCAAAGCAATGTACTTTGAATATGAGACTTAGTTTCCATGGAGTTGATCTCCATTGGAATACCTTATAATGAGTGTTGACAAGTCTTTGTGACTTTGTACATATTCATTACAGGAGGGTCAGTGCATATAAGTTTAAAATCTAAACAGATTTCGATAAATGATAGGAATTTGAAATTCTCACATTTTTCGATAAGGATTTGGGAGTGTGAAATTAGAATCATTGAAATTATGTTCAATTGGTTTATTTCACAAAGTAAGGATCATAGACAAACATAGAGTGCATACTTGGTGTATGGCAAAGCTATTGTTTAAGAAAAACATAGTGTACATGCTTGGAGCATGGGACAACTAGTGTTTTTAATTCAAGTATAAAGTTGATAAAACCGAAACAATGAATAATGAGTAATCAGTATGGTGATAAATAAAAGTGTTTATTTATATTCATAGGGTTTGATACCATATTTGATTCATTTATTCTTGTGTTTCACTTTACATTTTTTGACTTCCAGAATAACTAAGTTGCTCTTCCTGAATGATTAAGTTATTCAAACCATCCACAGTCTGTCATATGTTGGAAGTAGATATGAATCAAGACTGTCATGGGTTGGTTTGTAGAGGTCCAAGTTGGTGGACAAAGTGGTGCTACAACACTCATGAGTGCTCATAAGTTTTGAGAATTGGATTCAACCCGCGCTCATTTGAATCACTTCATGGATTTTATCACGAGTGATCATGAGACGATAATATCTTATATTCTTCAAACCTAGAGATATGAGTTGTTACTATGTGTTGGTTATACATTAATTGCACGAAAACACATTTGGTAACTCGCTGTTATAAAACGTGCCTTTGTGTATGATTCAACAAGTAGTAGAACAAGCCATATGAGTCGAAGTTTATCCATTCCTTTTACCTTCGGGATAAAAGCGATATCTGTGGGCCCCTCGATGATTTAGCGATGACACGTGTGAGTGCTTGGCCAAGCCAGGACTGATTTGATTTGTTCAATCAGTCAGTCATCATAAATCGAAAATCGGGAAACAACAAATGGACAGAGAGAATTATTATAATTCATGTCTCAGTCCATATGATATCTAGAATGGAGGAATATATGATCCCTTATCTAATGGACGCGTCATTGATTTGTACAGAGTTCGACAGCGGCTTTAAGAGCTACGATTGCTAGTTGGGTTATGAAGTCGTACTTGCAATAATAGTTTTAGACTTATCCAAGTGGGAGACTGTTGGATTAGATGTCTAAGCCCATAACTATTATTGGTATGTACTTGACCCGAGAGTAGCATGGTCCATTTGGGTTGCAGATCATCAGGACAATTTGTTAGGATGGACTTTTGAGAGAAGGTTATTTATGGTTTATTAATATATTATACGTTATAATATATTAATATGAAATCATATGTTTTAATTAGTATCGATCAAGAATTAATTTGGAATTAATTTAGTGATCAAAAGAGACTAATTAAATCTATGGGGACTAATTATGATAATTAGTTATATTTATATGTGTTGGGCTTATGATCCATGTTGGACCAAGTTTATGTATGGATACGTAAAGAGTTGGGCCACATGAACCATGGATCATAAAACCCATGGGTATGGATTATGGGTTATACCCATGACCCTTGGAATCCTACATATTAATAGGTTACTCCATAGCCAAAATCAACACTTCTTTTCTTAGAGAAATATGGAGGTGTTTTGGTGCATGGAATTCTCGCTCAAGAGCCACCTTTGTCCTAGGTGTGTTGTGATTCCATTTGAGGCATTTCATACTATTGGTGCTAAGCTCTTAAGGCCAAATACATCAAGACTTCAAGCCACATAAAAGGTATGTTTCCATAACTAGTATATTATATGGTTTATGTCAAATGCATGCTAGTTATAGGTTTAATGCCTTGGAAACCATTTGCATGTATAATAGAGAAAACATAGATCCAAGGTATTTAGGGTTGTATGTGCACCATAGGATGTTGTAGTATACTAAAACCCAACATTCTTTCCTCATCAAGTCCCATAAAATATGCCCTTGCCTTTGGCTTTGGCGGAATATTTGGCTTTGTAGCTTCTTTCTTCTTTGGGCAGTCCTTCATGACATTCCCTTCCTCCTTACATTCGAAGCACACCCTTCCTTTATACTACACTCATCAAATAGTGACCAAGTCTTTCTTACTTGTAGCAGGTCACTTCTCTTTTGCATTACCCATTATGCTTCTTTTTGAATTTATTGCACCATTCTACTTCGTTCACACCCCAAGATCTCTTGTCTTTGGAGTTAGGCTTTGAAAATTTTCTTTTCTTTTCGGACCTTGTAGATCCCTCAAGCTTCCTCTTCTCTCCTACCTCAGCTATTTCTAGATCCTTTTCCCTTATCTGGGTCTATACATTCAAAGCCACCAAGATGATTGTTTTCAAAGTAGTTACTAGCTTCAGTGTTGGACAAAAGTATGCCGGCAGTCCACTAGCAAACTTGTTGAATTTGGAAACTTTAGTAGGAACTAGGTAAGGAACTAGCTTCATCTTCTACGTAAAAGTTGTAGCATACTCGTTGACATTCATCTTACCCTTCTTTAGATTCTAGAATTCATTGTTGATCTCTACAAGATCTTTTTCAGAGTAGCATTGCTCCTTTAGCTCCTCCAGAAAGTTCTCCGATGACATCTCTTCTGCTTCTCCCTCCATAATATATGCATCTAATAACTTCCACCAACTTAATACTTTGATCTTTAGTTGTCTAACGGCTAAGATGGTCTTATGTTCGTCGATGCAGTTGTAACTCTTAAACACCATATCCATTTCAGAGATCCAGTCCAGAACTTCTATCGGTGTTGGGCTGCCAGAAAGACCTGGCGGCTTGGCACTCATGAAGTCTTTGTACTTGCAACCATTCCTTTTAATTTCCTCAACCCTCCGAGTTTCGACTTGTCTAATAGTCTGAATGTAATTTCCTTCCTCGAACTGTTCTTCTTCTAGATCACGTTACATGGCGGGTGTTGTGACAACCGTCAAAATTTGAGACAATTCTAGATTTGAATAAATTTAGCTGCATATATAGGCACAACACATACTAGACTTTGTAACTAGGAGCTATGTTATAACCTACTAGAAACTTAGAAACAATTACAAACGATGGATAGTGTACTTAGATTTCACATTGATACGTGACTTCTATAGTTACTTTAACTGTAACACCTATTCAAATTCGGGCCATTCCTTGACTTGAACACCTTTTCATGAATCATATACACACATAATTCACTTAACCTAGAAGTAGAAATTAGGTCAGAGTCTCATAGTATCTTAAGTCAAAGTTGTAAACTAGGACAAGTATACATGATTCCTCAATTTCGCTTGAATCTCGGAATCACAACATAGAATGCCAATAAACCGATAAAAATAAATTAAAAACATTATTTCTAACATGAATAAGAGTTAGAAACACAAAAGTAATTTCAAGTCTCAAAGATTCAATTTATTTTGATATCCAAAGATTTACAAACTCTCAAAAACCCTAAATGCCCTAAACACCTAAATTTATAAAATTTGACCTCTAACATTCAATTAAAATAATTAGGAACCTTACAATATCAATTTAAAATAACTAAATTCAGGGAAATAAAATCAAGGAAAATAAAATTTAAGTAATTAACAATTACTCTTAATCAATAAGTCAAATATCAAGGTTTCATGAATATAAACCAGGTTAGGGTCTATATTTTATAAAAAGTTGGATATTTTTATAAAAGAATTGAATTTTTTAGAAAAGTAAAAGAGTGGGAGGGCATTATACCCTCAAAACTCGCCCCCCCTCTCTCCAATACACCATTTCCCCAAACCATTGTTCATTTTTCACTTTCCCATACTCCACATCTCTACTTCTCTCTCTAAAATCTTTTACGTTTCTTCTCTCTAGAAGTGACAAAGTTAGAAGCAGAATCTATGGGAGAGATATTTCCAGAAGATAATTCATGAGTATACATGCTTCTCGGTATTTTGGTGGATGATGTTGGTGGAGTATAACCCCAAAGAGATGACGAGGGAGCTTAGCTATCAGAGAGATAGAATCTCTCTTTTCTCTCTTTTCTTCTTTCTAAAACCCCCCCACACATTTTCTCTCTTCCTTTCTCTGTGAACCACAAAATTCTCCAACAAATAAGTCCATGAACACTCATGATACTCAAAATCTTCATCATCTAGTGGTGTCCATTAAGGTAGAACACGATTTTCCTTAATTTTCCTTCAAGATTTCATGGATTTTCTTACATTTCCTTCTTCTTCTACACCTTTCTCTAAGAAAATTCGTGTGTATGTTCATCCACATCAATTTTGATGATGATGATGGAAGGATTTCACTCAAAAGCAACATGCATGTTGCAAATGGTGAAGTCCCATGACCCAAATCTATGTTAAACTTAAAATAACCCATTTTGATACTAGTTTTCATGGAGAAATCACAATATGAACCAAAGTTTTCTTTCAAAAATGATTTTTGATTATCTCAAACTCATGAATGGTCTTCAAACCAACATGTATGTGATGATCTTCAAGCTTAGATGCTAGATGATCAAAGTTTGTTGTTAAAAGCATTCAAATAAGTTCATAAAGGATTTACTCCCAAATAAATATCTAAAACTTCTTTTCTATTCAAATATGATTTTTCTCAAAATCCAAACAACAAACTAAGATGATCTGTAATTTTTCAATAAATAATTTATTTTTCTCGAATTATTATTATTATTGCAAGAAAATAGAGAAATAAATCATATAAAATACTTTTTGAGGTCCATAAATCTTGGATAAAATCGTGGATGACCCTTAAAGTTACTAAACATCTCTCATGAAGTTTCATAAACCAAATAAATCATAAACCAAGTTCCGAGATATTAAAAGAGCATTTAATAATTTTCGCTTCTTGTAAGTCATGTTTCATACTCAGAAAAATATTTTGAGGATTTTTGCATAATGCATAGCTATTTTTCCACGATTTTTGTGTTTATAATGGACTAAAAGCGGAAAAAATAGATTTTCTTATCCAAAATTCATGAAAAAATAGCCGAACACTTTATAATATAGTGGGATGCCACATAAAAAGTTGCACAATTTTTCTCTTCTGTAAGCTATTTTTCTTCTATTTTTCTAAGATTAAATAGACTTCAATCGAAAAAATCAGACTCCAGTATATAAGAAACACATTTGGTATTTTTTCTAGAGTATGTACATTGTGAATGAATTTTACAAAAAGTTTTGTAATTGTCCTGAAATGTTTAATAATTATACACGAATTAATGATTATTTAAGTGAATAAAACCAATAAAAGTGGCCAAAATGATTGAAAAATAACTTTTATTTTTTTTTTCACAGTTTCTATATCTTTACTATATTATGAAACATATTGCATATTTCTTAAAATTTAAGAGGTACAACATCTACTGAGTCATGTACAACTTATCATCCGATACACTTACTAACACATTCGTTTTGATAATTAATCTGCGAATTAAACTACATTTAGTTCTCTGTTTTTCTTAGACTCAAAAATTATTTACCAAAACCCTGAATCAATCATCATCACCGAAAAATGACCACCCCATCTTGAACCGATGCTCACTCCTCCTTCCCAAACTACCATCGCACCAGCAACATTTATTCTATCTCTCTCTTTACTCTATTCAATCTCCAGTATCCATCCGTTACCACAACCCTCCTGACGCCTCGGTTACTACCACCCTCCTCACATCGCCATTACCACCACCGGTGTCCGCAACCCCCTCTGCCGCCCCGCTTCTGCCTTAAGTCGAGGCGAGAAACACTACCCTTACCTCGACTATTTGTTTTTAATTAGGAATGGAATGGAATTCTATGTTTTTGTTTGTAATCTCAGTATTTGTTTTCTGGTTCAGTTTGCTTGTATGTGATTAGTTAGGCATGGAGCTCCATATTCCTGTACATGAAGATAGCTTATAGTACTACCATGTTTGGTACATGAAGGACCTGTTTGTGTGTTATAATAATCAAAGTAGTTACTCTTCATCATTAAGTCAATAACTTATCGACTATTCTTTTATACTATTTGCAGGTGGGATGGTTTAATCCTCCATGTTTCTCAACCTTTATTTCCACCAATTCGATCACAACTGATATCCCTTTACTGATGGTCTTCCTAACTCCTAAGGTATTTCATATATTGTGTTTAACATATGTAACTAGAAATAATATATGTTTTATTATTAGATTTTTATCAGTTGTGGATGTTTTTATTAGTTTTCAGATATGTTTCAATCAGTTTGTTTTGATTTTATAACTTGATTTGTAGGTTGAAAAAAATTATTCCCCTGATGAGCAAAAGAAGCCAAGACCAAAAAAAGTGTTTGTAGAATGACATTACTTTTGGGTCCTCCAAGTTATGGGAAGACAATACTCTGGTAAGCCTTGGGTGGGAAGGTTGTTAAGGAGCTTAAGGTAATTTCTCATTCCTCAAGGTGTCAAAATGGTTTGATTAGTCGGGTTAGTTGCAACATGTTAAAATGGAATGGCTTGGATTAATTTGACTAACAAAAAAGTCGTTTTTTTGTCTCATGTCGTTCCAAAAAGAGAAAAAGACAAAAAAAAAATTTTTGTCTATTTTCTTGGATTCTATAAACATGTAATAGATCAAATATGATTAATTGATTACATAATTAGAGTATTAAGTATTAAGATGTTGACAAAATGATTGAGAGTAATAAGCATTTGAAAATACTTTCGACAACTTTTGGTCATTCAAATCCATTGGAGAAACAAGAGCTGGCAAAATAGCCTTGGAGTTGGTTTTGTAAAAGTTTACCATTTTGCCATTTTTGTCTGTGTGGTTGTGATTTTTACCGGATTTAGTCAAAAAGTGAAACCTCTTGCAATCTTACTTCTAATTTCAAGGTGTTTGGCTGTTTTTGTTTTATAGAAAAATAATAATAATAATCCAAGTAAGGAAGTATGATTCCATTTATAGTTCTATAGGTTTCATTATAGAGCATTGTACTTTGAAAGTACAATGCTATAATTTCGTCTAATATGAAAAAAAAAATTCCTTGACTTTTTGTATGTAGTTCAGTTTTTTATTTTTTTAAATTTATAATCTCTATAGTTATAATAAATTTCGTTTTTTTTATTTTGATAATTAATATATAGTAAAATTATGATAAAGATTTATCAAATAGTCATTGATTTTAGCTGTCAGTTTATCTTATTTTTAGTATGATTTATTTAATTGAAATTATGAATTTAATCAGACGTAGTTTTGGTATGATTTTGCATATTTTTGTTATGATATTATTTAGATTAATTTTTGTATAATTCTAGTCTATATTTAACTACTTCCATTTTGTATATATTCCATTTTGTATATATTTAACTACTTCCATTTTTGAACTATTTTGCAGCCTAAATTAAGCATTTTCACATGTGATATTTGTTGTTACAGAAAAATAACCTTCTTTACAACAGCTAACTTTCATGACTTCAAGTGGTCTTCAAAACTTTAACCTGTAGTGGTAATATAGTTCAAAGAGCAAAAAAAAAAAAACAACAACACCAAATGCCAAATGATGATGTACTTCTTATACCAAGACTATCTTTAATAGCCAAAAGATCATCCAGGGGCAGAATGGACATTAAGCAGCAAAATTACTTATCATTTTTTAATAAGTTTCAACAGTAACACTAACTTAATACTTTCAGGTGTGAAAATGTCATTAATCACCCATCCAAATTAGATATGTTCCACTGTAAAGAATGTTCTTTGTCTATAAATGGAAGTACATTATCTTTTCGGGGGCAAAAAAAGTGATAAAAACCTCTGATCAAATTACCAAGGGCAAAAGAGTCCTTAAAATTTTCACTACATATGTTTTTGTGTGTGACTTGTGTGTGTGTGTGTGTGTGTTGTGTATGATTACTTCCAAGTTTCTTTTAGCTATCATCAATGTATTATTATTTGATTTAATATATAATTTTAGGTACTTTGAGGTTTATGTTGTGATATGTTTTTTTTCATTGGCTGATGCTGTGCTTATTAGTGTTGATGTGTTTTTATTTTTATTGATGGTTTCCCTATCTTATTTCTTTGGGTTTGTTATGTACATATAATTTATTGATAGCTATGTATTTATAAATATTAATTTGTTCTTTTAATCTCATTACAAACAAAATAAATGCTAGACAATCTTATCTGATCCAGTTTCCATTTCTACCATCTCATTTTTTTTAAAAACACTAATGTAAAGCTAGAATAAAATAACATGTATAACTTTGTTTTTAGTCACAACATCATCAACATATGGTGTAGTGACGTTACCTTAACCCATTAAATAAACAATCTATGTTAAGGACTTAACCCTTGAGTTCCATTTATCGTAGTAACAAAAAAAATGTTAATGAAAATTAAAAATGATCAATTTTGAAAATAAAATATTGAAAGTAAAATAAAATTAAAATACTCAACCTAAAAAATAAATTAACGACGAGGTTATTTCTTAAAATGACCATAATATACCCACAAAACTAATTTTCAGTATTTCTTACAAAATAATCATCTATTTCACAAAAAATGTTCCTCAATTAATTGTAATATTATTTTTTATAAAATGAAATAGACCCTTGACGAAGGCATACTAATAGTTGTCTAAATCGTCGAAATGAAACTAACCTCAACATGCCACATTGTCGGTCGAGATCGGATCGAAAAACCTGAATTCAAACCGAAACAACAAACGGAAAGTATCATTAGACCAAATTGGTCTAGAACGAAACCGGTTCAAAAATAAATACATATCAAAATGAAATAAATTGCCAGAAACAAGTTCAAAAATAAAAACATGTGATAATGTCATTGTTGACGTAATAATTGTTGGTCAACATGCTGGAAAGATGATATTTTTGCCAATGATTTCTCTATACCCGAAGATGACATGTTCTCATTCAAGCTCAAAAGAAAACAATTTCCAATTCGATTATGGTTCGCGATGATAATCGATAAAGCTCAGGGGCAAACAATTCAAAATGTAGGTATTTAACTTCAAGAACCGGTTTTCTCACATGACCAACTTTATGTGACATTATCAAGAGGGATATCACGTGCCAACTTTATGTGATATTATCAAGAGGGATATCACATGACCCACAATTCAAAATGTAGGTATTTAACTTCAAGAACCGGTTTTCTCACACACACACAAGTGAAATCTGACAAACCATTAATGAAGTTGAAGTCTATATATCAAATGTGCTATATAAAGAAGTGTTGAATGATTATTAATCCATAATAAATCATGTGTTCATGCATATTTGTAAAAAATCCCAACTATTCACTTTTAATTCTTATTGATTTCGTTTATGCTAACATGACTCTTATTGATAAATGTTTAAATGTAGTAAATTATTTATGCAAAATAATTAATCGTCTCTAGAAATTAATATCTGAAAAAAACTATTCGTACCTGTTGCTTAGCGCGGGTAAACGGCTAGTGTTCAATAACACTTGTACAAAAAGTTTGGGGAATTTTTGAAACTGTTTTCTATTTATTTCTATTTTGATAGAATAAATACACAAAAATCAGAAAAATCATGTTAAACTGTTTCAAAGTCAGTTTTCATATTTTTCCCAGATTGAATATGTTTTATAACAAATGTACAAAAAGTTTGTGAAATTTTCTTAGATGATTTCTATTTTTTCATGAATTTTTATCTATTCAGAGAATTAAATATAAGAAAAATGGCTATACATATCTGTAATCCATAAAATTTTATCTAGAAGTCTTTTAATACAGTTAGAAGCGAAATCAGAAGTTTGGTAATTTTTATTAACTTTTTAGTATTTTTCATGATTTTATGATTATTCAAGAAATTAAAATGGTGAAAAATACCGAGACAAATAAAAAATGGAAGAAAAATTATCTTAACATCTTTGACTTCAGTTGAAACTTGAATAAAAAGTTTGAAAATTTTAGAACTAAATTGATTTATTTTTTGAATATTTAATCGTTGGAACACCTCCTAAAATGTTAAATTTTAACAGAAAAATGTTTGTTATACAACAAATGGATTCATAGAAATCTAATTTCACAGAAAAATGTTTGTAACTTAGCAATATTAAATTTTGACACAATATTGACATAATTCTGTTGTACTAATAAGTATATTAGTGTTGGATTTCAATTAGTGACTCAGTAACGTATAACATTATTGTCGGAATCGGTAGTGGTACAAGTGGAACGTAGTTCAATGCACCATCTGCATCATCTCAATGCATTGTGAGTATTCACGCCTCCCCCTATTTTTGGTTTTTTAATGTTTTGGGGTGGAAAAGCATGTCGTTTACTCAATTATGTTTGTTGTACTTATTTTCATTTGTATAAAAATTGATTTGCTATGTATGTGTATACTATTGTTAATTCATGAGGCCATGGTCATTATAGATAACGCTATTAGGAGGTAGACAACTCCTCACTCGCACGATTCACTTGAGTGCATTTTACCATATTTCCCTATGTTAGCGATAGAGATAGAAGAGGGCACCCTCGGTCATTAGGCTTAGGTTGTGAACTCATGGTATAATCATTATACACATACAAATTTTGTATCTCGTTTTTGCATCGAACTTAATTCCATGAGATTATGCACTTCGCATCTCATTTTGGCAATGTGCTTTATTTCTCAGGATGACAACAAACTTATTTCCCATGAGAATATATGAACTTTGCATCTCATTTTGGTAGTGTACCTTATTTCTCATGATGACAAAGAACTTATTTCCCATGAGAATATATGAACTTTGCATCTCATTTCGGCAATGTAGTTTATTCTCATGATGACAACGAACTTTATTTCCCATGAGAATATACACGATGCATTTCATTTGGGCAACATGCTTTATTTCTCATGATGACAACGAACTTTGTTTCTCATAATAGCAACAAACTTCTATTTATGGAAACTTTATTACTTGTTTTAGCAACGAACTTCTATTCAGGAAAACTTATTTACTTATTTTAGAAATGAACATTTGTTTATGGAAACTGTTATCAATATTCTGATTATCATGACTTCAAACTATATTATGTTATAAACATGTGAGTACTCACCAACTATTTTTATAGTTGACGCTCGTTTGATATGCTTTTTAAGGAATCATCTAGTAGGAGCCACGTAGTTACACAACACTCGTAGGAGCATTTGCATGTGTTGACTTTTAAATACATTGTAATTTCTTTTAAAAAGTTGTTCAAACTCATTGTAAATTTGTAATGATTTTTAATACTATGGTTGGTGTTGTCTTTATCTTTTACTATGAAACCATTTATACTGCCACGCCCCGTATTTCAGCTTTAGCGGGGTGTGACAGAAATGGTATCAGAGCCGAAAGTTATAAAGAATACCGGTTTTCCTTTGGAGAACCTCAACTATAGCCAAAAATTTTCAAAACGTCTTTATAATACTAAACATACTACTGGTATAACTAATTCGAGTATGCATTATTGGACGTTAATTAAGTATAGCCTGGCCAACTATGCTTAATTAACGAAAGTTAATGCGAGCACTACTAGAATATAGGTCTTTAATGACGCGCGATTTACGACACACACTTATTTAGGATACGCAAAAGTGCGTGCGATAAAAATATTGTCATCTCTCCCAAAATTTGAATGATTTAGGGCATGCATTTTTGCATATCCTAAAATTAGTGTAAAAAAAACACGGAGGCCGCCTTTCATCAAACACCTGTCGTGAGAGCATGTCGCTTTATAATTTTTTTATAACGCGCGTCCATTCCTCCTGATAAGCAACTAGGACTTTTTTCACAATTCATTCCATACAAGAACGACGAGCATTTCACTCATAATCACTTTTTCATTTTTTGTTTTAACCATTGACGGAAAGCTAGGGTTCCATCACAATCGCTCTCTACAACCTCTGGCGTATGGATATTAAATAGTCATCGGATGTCGAAAGGGTTGGATCTATAGCAGCTTATTTTATGTACGTTCTTTCAGTCTATTCGCTCGACTTAAACACCCCCAGCGACTCATCGCGATCTTTGTAACTCCATTCCCTGCAGACTCAAATACCCAACCCATTGTAGGAGACCCACCATAATAGATCATTGTAAGTTTTCACTCTTATTGTTTTTCTATTCTTCATCTTCCTCTCATTGATTCAGTGTTCTTTTTATATTATTCATTTTCTTCTCATCGTGATCCCTAGAATCCCTTTCTATAAAAGTAAAATTGGTATACTCTTAAGGAAAAATTTAAGGTTGATTCAATGTTCTTTTTATATTATTCACTTTCTTATCATCAGGGTTTCTCGTATTATCCATTCTTTCATCTTCATATTTTCATTGGGTTTTTTCTGTAAACTTTATTTTCTATGTTTTAGGAACTAAAATAGTTGCATTTAGGCTTCAAAATGAGGAATTTATTTTTGTGGAGCTATTGAACGTGTCGTTGGTTGTTTTCTTCTTCATTCTTTAATCTAGAATCCATTTCTACAAGACTACAACATCAAAGAAAATCATATCGTTGATGCTATTGAAATTGTCGTTGGGTGGTCATTTTGGAAAAGTTCCTCAGGATAGAGTGAGATATTGGGAAAATATTAGGACTCTTTCATGTCATTTCTGTAAAATTGGTATGGATTACCATGAGCATATGTTTTTCAAATATAAGACTCCTAATAAAATTTGGAGTAGTATTAAAATCAAAGCAGGGATTGAAGATTTTTTTGATTGTTGGCATGAGATTGTTCAAGAGTTTAGCTCCTGATTTTTAGGAAAATCTCTCTCCAATAATATTAAAAGAATTGTTCTTGATAGTTTTGTTTCTCGTACATGGCAGGAAAGAAACAAGAGACTTTTCACAAATGAGAATAGAAGTACAGAAGTTGTCTTAAAGAATATTGGGGAAGAAGTAAGGCTGAGAACTATAGGTATTTATGCTCCTTTCATTATACAGAATGCCCTTATCTGCCTTGAGTGGAATGTTCCTAATTTGAGATTTTGGAAAAATATTGGGGTTAATGGTCATAGAATTTAAAGAAGAGAAAAGGGAATTGATAACAAAACTACAGGTAATTACATTCTTTACCCTTGTGGCTATTAGTAATCTTTACATTTTAAAGTAGTTTCCTCAAAATTTTATTGATTTTATAACTTTATTTTATTTCAGTTTTATATATAATATAATATACACATTTGTGAATTCTTTTTTGGTATGATGTAATAAACATATATCATACTTTTTTATTTCAGTTTTATATATAATATAATATACACATCTGTGAATTCTTTGAAGTTGTTCATGGGTTGGTCGTAAACAGTTTTGGTTTGAAGTTGTTCATGGGTCAGTAATTATGGTGTTGCTTTATATTGTGCATGCCATCACGCCTTTCAAGATTTGAGTGTAGTGAACTTTCATTGTAACCATAGCGATAACGAGAAACAGTTTTATGGTTCATATAGTATTGATTCGTTAGAAAATTTTGGTTGTTTGACTTTCACTAGTGGTCCTGTTGACCGCATCCCAGACTTGATTTTGACCATAGAGTAACTTGAAGTTTCTTGTATGCTGATACGGTGATGGTTGAAAATGGACATATTTGGTTTGGTTGTAGAGTTTGTACAAAAACTCATACAACATCTTCCTGGACCTGGTGCTTGCTTTGAATATTAATATTTGGATGCCATATGTCAAAATTCGATTGCAATTTCAAATGTTCTTTACTTAATGGGGAATTTAAAATGTTCTATACTTCGTGTGGGAATGGCTGAGAAATCTGCTCCAAGGGCTCCTCCTGCTCACGGGAAAGGGTATAAATATAATAATTACCTCATGAAGCATATCTAATTTAATTTTTTTTAATCTTTGATCAGATTACGAATTGAAGGGTTAAAGAAATGGTGGCTGCTTGTTTAGTGAAAGACCCAAAGAAACGTCCCACTTTTGAGAAGCTCTTGAAGAATCCTTTCTTCAAACATTCAAAAATAGCTTATTATTTGGAACGTACTATTCTTGATGGACTTTCTCTCTTAGGTGATCGTTTTAGGATGCTAAAGGTAATATCTAACGTTGACTTTTATAATTCATGAGTCGTGTTTCTACTTTCTCGTTATTTATTTTCGTTTTTTAGGCCAAAGAAGCCGATCTTATTATACATAACAATAATTTATATGCTAAAGGTAATATTAAACGTTGACTTTTATAACTCAAATGTACTTGTTCTAGTATTCTCTTGACTTAGTATTCGGTAAGTTTTAAGACTGTGGCAACACCACATCACTCCCAAACACATGTCGGTCACATCTCGAATGAATATAGTTGATCAGGCTATATTGATCCCAGCTTATGATTACATAACTGTTCAGGTTTGACGACAGTGTTCAACCTTTAAATACTTTTAGTTCTGTTCTTCTTGTGATACTTGGTCTAGTATGTATACATGTATAAGCAAGTAGGTATATTTTTATAACTTACTGTTATACTCTTAAAATATACCATTATCCAGAGCACTTAAGCCCCATTGTATTTATAGTTGTATATCTTTTATTGGTTGATATACTTACTTCACTATAAACAATGCTCTGATACCAATCTGACACACATCCCATTGGTTGTTAGATCCTTATTGTATATAACCCTGTTGTATTCCTTTGGTACTCACGGTGTTAACTGTAATAGTTCCTTCGTATTTGAATGAAAAACTTCTTTAAGAAAACCCTTATTTCTTATAATAACATGATGACCACTGTGATTACCTCTATAATCACTTAGTTTATACTGGCTATATAATATAATATCGGTTAGATAGTTAATTGGGTGAATCTGCCCTAAGCCCACAACAAAACAAGGAACAGGAAGTAAGGCGGAAGGCACACATCCAACTATCTATTGGGTATTAATGATATATATATATATATATATAACCGTACTGTATAAACTAAAGTATTATAGAGTTAGTCACCTAAGGTCCTTTGAGTTTATACTGGTTTAATAAAATGGATTAAACCCTTCACTGGTAAGTTTCTAGTTTTGTATAGCAAACGTTTTGATTTGGAAAGTATGTTTTGTACTAGAAAACTGTGCATTAACTCTCTGTCTTATGACTTGACCCATACCTGGTACCCCTATGATGACTTAATGTATACGGAACCTATATATCTAGAATCGGATAGATAATTGGCTGGGTGAATCTGTCTCAAGCCCACAACCAAACAAGGAACATGAAATGAAACGGAAAGCACACATCCTATTACCTGTCGGATTCTATTGATATATATGTATCCTTTGATGTATACATAAAGGAATCATAAGATTAGCATTATGGTCCCTTCTACTAAACGTAGCCTTCTACCAAGGCATCAAATGTTATGTGTGTTTGTTTCTTGTATGAGTGTCTATTTTCCCGAGTGAGACTCTCATTAACTAATTATAGCTTATTCATTAATGAATGTATGAGAAGATCTCAAAGTAAATGTAATAGGGAAAATAATGTTTTACCTCAGCAGTGACACTGATGGCTATAAAGTAATAAAATACAGACTCCAGGTAGTATTAAATGGACAATACACCTCGGGGAGTCTAAAGCAGTAAAACACAAACTCCAGGTAGTACTAAATGGACAATACACCTCGTGGAGTCTAGAGCAGTTAAACACAGACTCCAGGCAGTATTAAATGGACAATACACCTCGGGGAGTCTAAAGTGGTAAAACACAGACTTCAGGTAGTATTAAATGGACAATACTGATAGGTTTTATACAAACAATCCTATGTGTGCATGCAACCCTAATTGGATCTATGTTTTCACTATAAGACATACAACTATATGAACACAAAATAAACCCTAGCATACTTCTATAATTTTCGAAAATCATATAGAAGTGTAGAAGACATACCTTTGTTGTTATATTGCAATAACAACTAGTTTCCTTAATCTCTTGAACTCTTGAAAGCAAGCACCACAATTGTAGTGCCTCTAATGGCTCACAAACACCTTGAAGCAAGAAGGCAATTAAGAGAGAGAGGGGAAGGATGCTAATTTCGGCCCTAGGGTTTCCCTTGGAATCAAGTGGCCTAAAATTGAAGCATAGGGCATCTATTTATACTGTAGGGTGCTAGGGTTTCAGTCTAAACCCTAATGGATAGCTTAGCCACCAAGCAGCCCAAGGAACCTTCTGGAATGAGGCCCTTGGACGAAAATATGATGATCCCTCATCATAATTTCGTTCCCCCTTAGTCCATAAGGTTTCTCAGCCCAAAACTCAACTATCACACATTTGACAGTTTATACCCCTTTATTTAATTAATCTCTTTTAGTCACCAAATTAATTCCTAATTAATTTATGACTAATACTAATTAAATAAATATGATTTCTCCTTTAATATATTATTCTTATAATATATTAATAAACCATAATATCTTCTCTCTCATATCAAATTACCTTGTCAAGTTGCTTTGGTGAAGGCAACCCAAAAGGACCATGCACACTCGGGTCAAGTACATACCAAATATAGTTACGGACTTAGACACTAATCCAACAGTCTCCCACTTGGATAAGTCTAGTAACCACATCTCACATATGACTTCCGTATCCGATTAGCAATCGTAGCTTTCAATAGCCGCTGTCAACTCTGACCAATAATCTGTCCTTCAGATAAGGGATCGTATAATCCTCTGTTCTAGATATCATGCTAACAATACTTATTGTTTAGCATTTTATTTCTTGATCTCTGATTTGTTCGACATAGAACTCAGTTGAACACATCAACTTCATCCTGACCGGGCCCGGCACATAAGTCAAACCAAATCATCAAGTGGCCAAGATATCGCTTTTATTCTCATAGAATAAAAGGAACAGAAAAACGTCGACTAATATGCCTTTATCATTTACTAGTTAAACCACACACAATAATGCGTTTTATAACATCAAGTTACTGATGCGTTTTCGCATTATCAATGTATAATCAACCAGCAAACAATAACCATATCTCTAGGTTTAAAGATTGTATGATATTATCATCTTGCGATCACTTGTGATAACATTCATGAAGTGATACCAGCAAGTGTGGGTCTATTCCAATGCTCAATACAAATTTCATAAGCACTCATAAACTTTGCAGCAATCCTTTGCTATGTCTAAAACTTTTCAGACAATCTACAAACAAATTTATGACAATCTTCCTTCATATCTACTTCCAACATATGAACGATTGTGGACTGTTCGAATAATCTTATTATTCAGGAAGTCAAAACATGCAAAATTGAAACAATAGATAAATAATCAACACAAGATAGAAGCTTTCTTATAAATAACACACCTTTATTTAATCATCAAATGTTGAATACATGATCATCCATTACAAGTTTCCTACCTATCTAATCTAAACTAATATCGTCCTTCAGCCCTACGCTCCTAGCGTGCTGCAAATGTTTAACCCTACTCAGTCCCTTCGTGAGGGGATCTGCTGGGTTATCTTCTGACGATACCCTCTTCACAACGAGGAGTCCCTCTTCTACCCGATGTCTAATAAAATGGTATTTCCTGTCGATATGTCGAGATCTGCCATGATCCCTTGGTTCCTTGGTTAAGGCAACCGCTCCTTCATTATCACAGAAAATTTCCATGGGCTCCTTTATGGATGGCACAACTCCAAGATCTCCAATGAAGTTCTTCAACCATATAGCCTCCTTTGACGCCTCGCTCGCCGCAATGTACTCTGATTCGCACGTTGAATCAGCTACAGTTTCTTGCTTGGAACTTTTCCAAGTCACTGCTCCTCCATTCAGGGTAAAGACCCAGCCCGACTGTGATCGGTAATTATCCCGATCTGTCTGGAAACTAGCGTCACTGTACCCTCGCACCCTTAAGTCATCACTCCCACCGAGGACTAGAAACCATTCCTTGGTCCTTCGTAGGTACTTAAGAATATTCTTGACAGCAATCCAATGTGCCCTACCAGGGTTCCCTTGATATCTGCTGACCATGCTCAAAGCGAAAGCCACATCAGGGCGAGTACAAGTCATAGCGTACATAATCGAGCCAACTGCGGAAGCGTAAGGTACTCGGCTCATATCGGCTATCTCTGCCTCTGTACTCGGGCTCTGAGTCTTACTCAGTTTGGTATTGCATTGGATTGGTAACTCCCCTTTCTTGGAATTTTCCATACTAAAACGTTTTAGTACCTTTTCCAAGTATGTATCCTGACTGAGTCCTATCAGTCTCTTGCTTCTGTCTCTCACTATCCTTATTCCCAGAATATATGCAGCCTCTCCGAGGTCCTTCATAGCGAAACACTTCCCAAGCCAGGACTTGACCTCCTGCAATGTTGGGATGTCGTTTCCTATGAGTAGTATGTCATCGACATACAATACGAGGAAGCTCACTATACTCCCACTGGCCTTGACATATACACATGACTCATCTTCATTTCGCAGAAAACCAAACTCTTTGACCTTCTCGTCAAAACAAAGATTCCACCTGCGAGATGCTTGCTTTAATCCATAAATGGATTTTTCAAGCTTGCACACTCTATTTGGATGCTTCGCATTGACAAAACCCTCTGGCTGATTCATGTAAACATCCTCAGCCAGCTTCCCATTTAGGAAAGCGGTTTTTACGTCCATCTGCCAGATTTCATAATCATGAAACGCAGCTATTGCAAGCATTACCCTAATAGACTTTATTTTCGCAACTGGTGAGAAGGTCTCATCATAGTCAACTCCAGGAGTTTGAGTAAAGCCCTTCGCGACCAATCGCGCTTTATAAGTGTGCACTTTCCCATCCATGTCTGTCTTCTTCTTGAAGATCCACTTGCACCCGACTGTCTTACGACCTGGTACATTATCAACCAAATTCCAAACTTGGTTGTCATACATGGACTGAATCTCGCTGTCCATTGCCTCTTTCCATTTAGCAGACTCTGGGCCTGCCATGGCTTCCTTGTAGCTGTTAGGTTCGTCCAGATTCACTAGTGTACTATCACTAATAAACGTATCCCCGTCAGTAGTAATATGGAAACCATAAAACTGGGGTGGAACAATAACTCTACTTGAACGTCTAAGAGGTAAGGACTGGTCAATAGGTTCAACAGGAGTTTCCTCCTCAGGTTGCATGCCAGTGTCAGAGGTTCCTTCTTCTCCTGACTCTTGAAGCTCTTCAAGGTCAATTTGACTCCCACTGTCTTCTTGGCTTATGAGTTCTCTTTCTCTGAAAACCCCTCTCCTAGCAACAAAGACAACATTGTCATTTGGTCTATAGAAGAGATAACCAAAAGACTTCTGTGGATAGCCGATGAAATAACACTTCTCACTACGAGGTTCTAGCTTGTCGTGAGTCTCTCGTCTTACGAAAGCTTCACAACCCCAAACCTTGATATGTGCTAACGAGGGAGCTTTCCCTGTCCACATCTCGTGAGGTGTTTTGGTAACCTTCTTGGTGGGAACTAAGTTAAGGATATGGGCGGCAGTCTCCAAGGCATACCCCCAGAATGAGATTGGTAACGAAGCACGACTCATCATAGAGCGAACCATGTCCAACAAGGTTCGATTACGTCTCTCAGCCACACCATTCAATTGTGGCGTTCTAGGAGGCGTCAATTGTGAAACTATTCCACACTCTTTCAGATAGTCGTGAAACTCAAGACTTAGGTACTCTCCCCCTCGATCAGATCGAAGCATCTTGATTTTCCTGCCCAACTGATTCTCTACTTCATTCTTGAACTCTTTGAACTTTTCAAAGGTTTCTAACTTCTTCTTGATTAAGTAGATATATCCATATCTGCTATAATCATCTGTAAAAGTCACGTAGAAGCGACAAGCGTCCCTTGTGGTGGATCTAAAGGGTCCACATACATCTGTGTGTATGAGATCCAATACACCCTCACCCCTTTCACATGTGCCAGTAAAGGGTGACTTGGTCATCTTCCCAAGTAAACAAGACTCACACACGTCATCGTCCCTAAGGTCGAAAGACTCCAAGACTCCATCCTTTTGGAGTTGGGCTATACGTTTCTTGTTCACATGGCCAAGGCGACAATGCCACAAGCATGCTTTGTCCAAACTTGTGGACGAATCAATATTCAAAACATCATTTCCTAAATTGTCAATAACTAACACAGATTCATAAATCCCATTACAAGGTAATGCATTGAAATAAAAGACACCATTCAAATAAGCATTAATAGAACCATTACTATTATCAAATGAATATCTGAAACCTTGTCTAAACAAACCATGAAAAGAAATGATGTTCCTTGCCATATCTGGCGAATAGCAACAATTATTTAAATCTAGTCCTAACCCATTACTCAACACTAAGGAATAAACTCCGATCTTGGTTACTGGTGAAGACTTCTTGTTTCCCATGATCAAGCTTATCCTTCCATGCTCCACTTCCCTACTTCTTTTTAGGCCCTGCATATCAGAACAAATGTGGTAACCACACCCTGTATCAAGAACCCATGAAGTAGCAAATGATGAGTTATTAGATTTAATTAAATACATACCTGCAAAGGTGGGCTTTATCTTCCCATCCTTAATATCTTGCAGATATTTAGGGCAGCTTCGTTTCCAGTGGCCCTTCTGGTGGCAGTAGAAGCACTCTGCTTCCTTGGGGTCAGAAGAGGGCTTAATAGAACCTGCTTTGGTCCCACTAGAAGAGGAACCATCTTGGGTCTTACCCTTATGGTGGCTCTTGCAAGGAGCCTTCCTCTTCTTTCCCTTTCCTTGGCCAATTGCCAACACAGGAGCAGCTACAGTAGAGGATGATGCAACAGATTTGTCCTTGAGGTTGCTCTCAGCTGTCCTCAGGAGCCCTTGAAGCTTACTTAGGGTGACCTCTTCCTTATTCATGTGGTAGGTCATTCTGAACTGGCTGTAGCAGGAAGGCAAGGAGTGGAGGATGATGTCGATAGCCAAATCCTCATCAAACTTAACATTAAGTTTGAGAAGACGATCAACATATCTTTGCATTCTTTGCAAATGAGCAGTTAGGGATTCTCCACTCCCCATCTTAGCGGTGATCATGTTGGTGATGATCTCATAGCGCTCTTGCCTCGCGCTCTGGTGGTACCTGTCCAGCAAATCTTGATGCATCTCATATGGATACATGTCCTCATAGGACTTTTGGAGTTCGAGGTTCATGGTGGCCAACATGATACAATGAACTTTCGTTGCATCACGCTCGTGGGCCTCAAAGGCGGCCATCTCTTCAGGAGTAGCTTCTTCTGGGTTGATCCTTTCAAGCTTCTCGTCTAGGACATATTCTTTGTCCTCATAACGAGTTATCATGCGAATGTATCTCATCCACTCGTTGAAGTTCGAGCCATCAAATGTCACTTTTTGACACAGGTTCATCAACGAGAATGACCCAGAAGTGTTGTTGTTTGCGTTTGCGTTTGACATCTGAAATAGAAAGGAACAAAGTTTGATTAGAATGAATCCCTAATTAAACACCCACATGAGAAATTAGGGCTAGGATCCAACAACATTATTTACAACTTAGAAAAGGGATGCCGTAATCTAAAAGTAAATAATTTGAAGGTAAGTGAATGACGATTCACTAATTTTCACCATGAAAAACGAAAGAGGTTAAGTTTTAAATGTATTTGAAAATTCCTAGATTTCTTTTGAGATTCATTGAACATTTCAATGGCATGTTTAAATCTCGATATGCACTTCAAATTTGCGACTGGGATGCCGAGGATCGCAAACAAGTTTGTGAATAACCATGCGAATCATCATGGTGCACTCAATGTCTTCATCACCTAATCAATGTGCTGGTTAGCCACGCACGCTCCATTGATCTATGATAAGACATCGAGCCACCCTTTGTCACCAATGTCAATCCCAAATTAGTGTGCTGGTTAACCACGCATGCTCCACTAACGTTTGACAGGGGTACAAAGTGTAATTCCATGGAATAGCATCATTTTCACATTTTACCCTAAAGTAACTAAGAGTGGGAATTTGTAAAACAATGTAGTTACTTTAATATTTCCATTATACTTATAATGAGGAATTAAGTGCCCTATCCTATCCGTTCGGCTAACGACCCTCCACCAGTCAAGCAAGCGGTAGATGTGAGTGTACATCCATTAAGCGCCATTTTATAGGCAGCAACCTTATACCCACCTTATAGACTGGCTTCGTGAATGAGGCCTACTAGCGATAAGACTAGCTTATTCTTATACATATATATAATAATTAATCTTATAATATCATAATTGTATAAGGGTGTATTTTAAAACATTTTAAAATACTAGTGTCTTTGTTGCATTTAAAATTTTCGAAAATTAGACAATTTAATTTAAAATTTTAAACACCAAAAATCTTTGATTTAATAATTATCAAAATTAAACAATTAATTTAAATTATTAAATCATGAAGGATTATCATAAAATTAAACAATTAATTTATCCTAATCCTTTTTATCCCCTAGATTTCGAAATTTATGGAAAGGATAATTCAAGATCTTCAATTATCTAGTTTAAACAATTAAGTTGATAATCACAAAGATGGCATTATCCAAATCCCTAAAATTTTGGGATCTTGTCTTGGGGGGCAAGGGATTTTCGAAATCCCTAGGGTTTCATAACCCTAATTTCGAAATTTGGAGGCTAGGCAAAAAGGTTTAAGAACCCTACAAAAATCGCCAACTAGGGTTTCTTAACCCTATTTTCGAAAACCACCAAGCCTTAGGGTTTACTTGCCATAAACCCTAATTTGTCAAATTCATAATATGTATCAAATCAAATTGAAAACAAAAACCAAAGGCTCTGATACCACTGATAGGTTTTATACAAACAATCCTATGTGTGCATGCAACCCTAATTGGATCTATGTTTTCACTATAAGACATACAACTATATGAACACAAAATAAACCCTAGCATGCTTCTATAATTTTCGAAAATCATATAGAAGTGTAGAAGACATACCTTTGTTGTTATATTGCAATAACAACTAGTTTCCTTAATCTCTTGAACTCTTGAAAGCAAGCACCACAATTGTAGTGCCTCTAATGGCTCACAAACACCTTGAAGCAAGAAGGCAATTAAGAGAGAGAGGGGAAGGATGCTAATTTCGGCCCTAGGGTTTCCCTTGGAATCAAGTGGCCTAAAATTGAAGCATAGGGCATCTATTTATACTGTAGGGTGCTAGGGTTTCAGTCTAAACCCTAATGGATAGCTTAGCCACCAAGCAGCCCAAGGAACCTTCTGGAATGAGGCCCTTGGACGAAAATATGATGATCCCTCATCATAATTTCGTTCCCCCTTAGTCCATAAGGTTTCTCAGCCCAAAACTCAACTATCACACATTTGACAGTTTATACCCCTTTATTTAATTAATCTCTTTTAGTCACCAAATTAATTCCTAATTAATTTATGACTAATACTAATTAAATAAATATGATTTCTCCTTTAATATATTATTCTTATAATATATTAATAAACCATAATATCTTCTCTCTCATATCAAATTACCTTGTCAAGTTGCTTTGGTGAAGGCAACCCAAAAGGACCATGCACACTCGGGTCAAGTACATACCAAATATAGTTACGGACTTAGACACTAATCCAACAAATACACCTCGGGGAGTCTATTTGCCTTTAATTCTTAGTGAGTTAATTAAAGGTTTGAATGTGAACTCGTATGTAACCATGCTGATCGACGGCTGAATAACTGATGACCCTCTGGTGTCATATATAGTGAGGTAACATTCTGTCACCCCTTGGCCTTATCGGTTGGGACTGTAGCTAGCAGTCGGGGTATGGGAGTGTCTGTCCTGTATAGATCTATACACACAATGCCCGCTCTCCCTCCAGGAGACTCTGGTTACAAAGTGATACAACAATGTGTGTCGTATCGAGAAGTAGTATGTCACATTCTTTTTATAGTATTCAAATGTTTGTATAGTGTAGTAATGTTCACTCTGTACTAGTGTATAGTATACTCTCTTGTATAGTGTATAGTGTGTATTGTTTCTCATAATAGTGTCTTCTGACTCGTGTATGAACTCACTCTAAACTATACCTATTATAGTTTACTAGTAATGTACTTGAACTGTTGTTGAAAAGACTCTTTTATCTACTAAGTTATGCTTGCACTTTAAAACGGAGTTTTGGTAAAACTATAAAGTAACATAACTTTAAAAGAGTTCTCGAAATGTTTTGACAACTTATGAATGACATAAGTAATCCTTTTGAAAATGTTTATAAAAAATAATTACACAATTAACATTGTGTTCAACTTGTATTCCCCTCCTTAAAACATTTAAAACAGTTGAAAGATTCATTACGGGGTATGAACTCACCTGATGTGGGTGATTCAACGGATATGCGTGTAAGGATGAGAAGTTCCACGAGTGAAGTCCCGAGACACAACAAGTCCTAAATGACATACATTGACATGTATTGACATAAATATAGTGCTCGGAAGCAACCAAATGCAAAGAAACACCTCACGAGACTAGGAAACACTTTAACTAAAGAGTGATATCTAAAGAGTGTTTAAGGTCATGGCTTGGTTGGAATCATATGGGATTCAACTAGTGAAGTCCCGAGACACAACAAGTGTTGTAATCACATGTGATTCAACTAAAGAGTGTTTAAGGCCATGGCTTGGTGTTTACGGCCAAGGGAGTTTACGGTCGTAAACTCATGGTCAAAGTTGCATATGAGGTTGTTTGAAGGCTAGGGAAGCTTGAGGGGATTTTACTCTACACAATGGTGAGAAAGACCAACTCTATGGAGAGTGTTGAGGTGTTTACGGCCAAGGGAGTTTACTCCTGGCCGTAAACTCTCTTGATGGTCACTTTTAGGGTCTCAAAGGTAAGGAGTTTCAAAGGCTTACATGCCCTAAGGGTTAGCAAAGGCATAGAAGTGTTTAAGGTCCACAACTTGACCATTCTTGGAGTTTACGGCCAAGGGTGTTTACTCTTGGGCCGTAAACTCTCTAAATGATGAGTTTGGGGATGGTGCAAGGTCTTACAAAGCACATGGGAGTGTTCTAGCCTCGAATCTAAGCCTTAGGAAGAGTTTAGGGCCAAAATGACACCTTAATAGGGGTTTACGGCCAAGGGAGATTGCTTGGCCGTAAACTCCTTCTGGGGTTGTGTTCTTGATGATTTCAAGGTTCTAAGCATGAACTTTAACTAGATATGAGGTATAGGGAGGAGTACTTACGACATAGAAGCTTGAAAGGGCCGATTTTAGCCAAGAACACTTGTGTGTGTTCTTGGTGTTCTTGGTGAAACTTGAAGATTTGAAGATCTAGTTGAAATGAATGTTTCCATGGATGAAATCAAAGAGTGTAACTAGTAGATGAAGTGTAACAAAAAATCAAGGGAAGAACACTTACGTTTTTGAAGATCTAGGATGAAGATCGGGATGATAGTTGAGAGAGAATTGCAGTGTTATTGAGGTTGGAAGGCGAGAAATGGCTGAAAATGACCAAGGACCACATATATAGCCTTAAGTTTATGGTCACATGAGTTTACGGCCGTAAACTCATTGGTCTTGTGGCCGTGAACTCCTTGCAATAGGGTTTAGGCTTTATTTTTTGTACACTGTCCCTAGCAGGTACATTATAACACTTATTCCTTAAGTGTACTAGGCTTAAACTCCTTAGAATGACCTTTAACCAGGCTAGAACTCATTACCAATGAGTCTGACACTCTGTTGAGTTGACTGACTGAGTTTTAAAAGCAAAAAATTTTTGGGTTGTCACAGATGAAATTGCTTGGTTTGCAAAGTAGCTAATCTTCTTTACAAGTTATCGTTCTGATTTCTTGCATTATGCAGCAAGAGTATATGCGACGAATTAGCGCGTGGAACTTTAACTAGGAGGATTTAAAGAATCATGTTGCACTTCTATGTGTTCAAATATAAGACAAGGATGGAAGATCGATGGTGTTACAAGGATGGCAGATCAATGACTTGGATGAAATTTCAAATGTAGAAGACCTGAAAACTATAGAGCAACACAACGAGGTCAATGGTATTACATTACCATCAAAAAAGTTGTCCCTTGAGATCGATAGATAGATAATAATAAGAATCATTCAGATCCTAAAATAGGTCATGAAATTCCTATTTTGGAGAATTCATTAGTATCATTTCCAATAGAGCCTCGTCAAGCACTCGACTAAGATGATATCTATTATATTATCCAAATTTCACATCGTTCTTATTATATAATGTGAGATTCAATAACCTGTTTGTTAACATGAATTCAGCGGATGTTTTGATGTATGTGAAGATGACGTGGCGACTGTTAGCCCAACTGGACAAGACGATAATCCATTAATCCCTATAATGGCTCATTTTCACTCTTCACAGTTATCAGATCTACTGTTAGTTACATGATTCTTGAAATAATATATGTTGTATGCCTTAACAATGTTATCTGGAAATTTCTCTTTATTCAGTTATTCCAATAATACCAACTTGATGCTACTGTATGTGGATGTCATTAGATCCATGTGTTTGAAGTTCCCCCTTATGTACACAAGGATCTAAGCTTTATAAAATATTGTTGATTTGAAGTTTGGTCTTCCTTCTCAATATGGGTATATGACGATATGTTCTTCAAACACACACACACACACTTGTATCTATTTTTTGAAACATAAATCATAATATTGGTTGAATTTGTTGAAGGTATCTGCACTAAAACCTAAGCAGACCTTATATGTCAATGTCATGTATTTTTTGACTTGGGCTCTGTTTGGTTTGGTTTGGTTTTCAATTTTATTCATTGCATGCATGCTAAAAGAAACGCCAAATAGTTTGATAATCTAGAAAACAACCAACCATTTATTGTTTTGACAGGTAGTTGAAGTCGCTTTCAGCAACGAATCTTTCTGACTTTGAATGTTTTCTTATGCTGGCTTCTGGAATTATTCTATTACAACAAACAGGTTTAATAAGGGAAACTAGTCCTTAATCAATTGTTTCTGTTTTTAGGTTTGTTTGTGGTTCATTCTTAAGACCTGCCATTGATTAGGCTTACATGGCTCAAATGTAAAACTCCTACCAAGGGCAGCATAGGAATAACTCAGCAACAAGACCTATTTTGATGAGAAATTAGATATAAATTAGATAAACTAAGGCCCTTATTCATACATGTTGAGCCTGGTTATTTAATGTCAATACTCATGTAGAAATTCAAGTAGAAACACAAATACACACACATATAAAATATCACATACATATACATAATACAAATCAACAAAAACATTTACATGGGGGTACTTTTGATAGTTTGAAAAATGATATAGAACAAAAATGTTGATCTGAATACAATTTAATGTGGGCAAAGGCAATGGGAAAGCTAGGAAGTATGGAGAGTTCCAACCGTGAACGCCTTTGGCCCTAACTTGTTAAGGTTTTCAAAGATCTTTTATGAGCGCTTGAAGGTATTTGATATGATTACATTCTTAATCAAAACACATGTCAAACCTTTATTCTTTTAGCAACAAGTGTTAGTTTAATGTACACACAATAGTAGATGTGATTATGACTTATGAGCTTGTATTCATTTATATTTATTTTATGCAGCTTCAAGATGAAGTCATACTCTCAAATGCGGAGAGATTGCAGATGACTCTAAGCAATGTTAATGTGGTAATCTTTTCTATTCTATGAGATACATGTAGAAACACACCTTTTATGCTTCACATTAATTGTTAAAATATTTTTACAGCTTCAAAGGCATTTCCAAGCTGATACTTTTCCTAGAATAGAGAGACCGAGACAATCAAGGAAAGCTCTACAAAGGCACCTTTTAAGGGTACATTTCCAAGTTCAAGTTGAAGTTGGTTTTTGTTTATGTTGGCAATTTTCTCACTACAGGTATATATGTATTCAGTTATTTCATCAGTTGTAAATCCTCAAATAATCCATTTGATTTGTCAGGATTTATTAGCCCTAAAAGAAGCATACACAGCACGCCCTGCAACAGAGGAGACGATCAATGATCCTACAAATCCTAAACAATTCTGGCGATTTTGTTAGTGTAATCCGCTTTCTTTTTTCTCAACATAACTAAAGCATATTCTATTTTTTCTATAACTTAAAAAATTTGTCAGGTGTTCATGTGACAATGGAATTCCTGTTGAAAGACAAACAATTTACAGCAATGATTAAGACAATGGAAGAAGCCGAATCAACACTATGGTAGTTAATAAAAAGAGGTGTTATTACATTGTACACAAGTAACAAAGATCCAGATTTCCAAAATAGTTTGTGTTTTATATGTTTGTTGTTATTTGGATTAGGAAGATTTGTTTTTCTAGTTTGACTGTTGTTAATAAATAACAATTAAATATGGTTTATTTTTAATATTAGTACATGTATTTTATGAAATGGATTGTTTTGTTATATAAGTATTTTATTTTGCATTGTACGACTTTACATGTGTTATTTAATTTCAAAATTAGTAAATCTATCAAAAATATATATTTTTATAAAACGTTTAAAATTATGACACGCAAAAATGTGTGTCATCTTTCTTTATCATAGGGGATTTAATGATATGCAATGCGAGTCGTAAACGCGTGTCGTAAGGTTATGACACACAAAAGCGTGTCGCCTGCTTTTTGACAGGGCCTTCCTTGACACGTATTGCGTGTCGTAAATGCGCGTCGTATGATTAGGACACGTAAATGTGTGTCGTCTTCCTTTATGACAAGGCCTTCATTGACACACATTTGCATGTCATCTGTGGATTTTATGACACGCAATGCGGGTCATTAAAATCTATTTTTGTAGTAGTGGAGGCTGGAAACAGTTATAGTAGAATTATGTTCAAAACAATTTTCAACTCAAACTTTTGAAAAACAAAAATTTTCGATGTGTATATGGGCAATGCATACTATAGGCATTCATGTAGGTACACTTATAAACTAAGTGCACTTTTACCACAATGTCTTATTTAGAAATATTCTAATCCCTTATCAAGTGCTAGGCTAACCAGTTAGGTTATATCACTAGCTACTCTAGGAGCAATCTACTTAGTACTGAGAATGAGTATTCCTCGGTATCTATTGACTTTAGACGTAAGGTTAGCAGCTAGATAGTCACTAGTAACAATCCTATGTCAAAACCAATACCAATTATACATTAGTACCTCTTCATCGTCTTCATACTAGAGTCACAACTAGGAAAAGCGTTCAGATACCGACACAGGGGACAATTGGAGCATCGCGTTAGAAGGTAGACGAGTCGCCACGAGTAGTCACATGGATACATACCATTGGTGAGCATCCCTGATATGACTCATGAGGAGGCACAGAAGTTCAGCCCATTGCTACCAATACATGAGACTTCTCTGCCACACTACTAATCTAGCTTTAGATTGTTTCCACTTTGAGCTTAAACTTTAACATAGGATATCTGTTTGACCCAAAACCTTATCTTTGGTTATTTTTACCCAACCATTTTTACTTTGTATTAAAGCAAACACCACTGCCTTTACGACAATGTTTACAAGTCTTAGTTCAAGACTCGCTAGATACACCAGTGATCCTCTCGAGTATAGAACCATCTTACACTTTCCAAATTACTAACATGTTTCATGCCCAATCTTTAACCTTAAATTTTAATGCCCAATCAAACATTGCACTACTTCGTTGCACGAATCCTCCTATAAATTTCGAATATTCCTTCGAACCTTATTATTTTCTTACATTTGTTAGCGCCTTAGCGACTTTACTAACATTCCTATCGTTATAAAGGATTGCATCCTCTTACGCAGCGATCCATACGCCAAACCTATAACTTAAATTTTTACCTATATAAAAGGCACGAAACTGCATTCACACCATAAAATTATTTACAAACAATTTTGCATGTCCTTTTGTGTTGGGGAAAAGCCACCGGTACTCGCCTTATACTCGCCTTAGTATTTAGGTACAATTAGCTACACTAATCTACTTATTCCTTACTTCTTAATCTTCCATTGAAAAGTTATTTCGCTTCATCGGTTTTATTTCTCATCGCTAAAAAAAATTATAACCACTTCATACAACTTACTAGACCTTTCCAAACAATGTAAGCCACATTTCTCGCTAAAAACAACTAACTTTACTTTTGACAACTTGCTTTAACTTAACACTTTTATCTAAAACTCAATTTAGCCAATGTTGGTTTTAACCTTGCTATTTCAATTTCATTTAAAATCCATTTCAATGTATATATGTGCTTTTAAGGGTAGATTCACCATTTGAAACCTTGTTCCCAGTTTGACACATTTTCAAAAAACATGAAACATTTTATTTTATGAAAGTGTTTAAAATCTATACTAGAAAACTTAAACATATGAAATTGAAGTTCATATTATGTGTAAAAGCTTCATCAGATCTTTCAAACCACTTTTGTTTTGACTCTTTAGACCACTTTCTCATTTAGGCATTATAGTTTACTTAAATGTGTTTCTTGAAACCCAACATGATATTTTTACAACTTTCTACTCCACATGTGTTTACAAGATATCACTAATGCCTACATTTCCAAACGCACCTTATTTGTATATTTTATTACAAATTAGTTTTATAATCTATAAAGTTTCAAAAATTTACAACATTTGAAAACTTAGTGTTCACTATTAAATTTCCAGTGACGTACTTTCAACAAAATGTAATTATTCTTTTAAATATACCGAGTTTTACCTTATCCGTTTTAACCATTATTGGACTCAAGCCTAAAAGGTCAAAACTGTCAGATTTTCTATTACCAGTTGTTGTGTTTCTTCTTTTTCACAAATGGAGTTTAACTTAAGAGATAACTCGTGAATTTCTAGCAAACCTTAGCAAACACTTTAAAACTTCTACATTTCTATGTAACCATCAACATACATCAAGGATTGATGTTGAAATATATCTCAACTTAAGATTTAGATCTACTTATGGATATTGTCCTTAAAATTTTAACAATAGCAATCATTTCCGCTGCTACCTTCTGCTTCTTTCCCCCACACTTGATTTCTTGCTCTCATTCTGATTTCAGATCTCGCACACCCATAATAATAACATAATACATTGTCTAACTTTGTTTCTGTCTATTTTGCTTCTCTTGGTACCATGTTCGTACACATGCAGACTAGACGTTTACCCTTTCGTTTTGAGCAATTAATACATATATAGTCGTGAGACATAATTTTGATTTAGTCAACTTTGATATATTCAACTATGCCTTTTATCACATACATTTTATTTTTATTATGAAATCTACTGTAAATAAGTGATCCTTATTTACATTTTCTCTTTCGTTCTAAATTCGGAAACGTGATTTAAAGTGCAATTTTCATTGTATTTTCCTTACAATTAATACACAAGATGAATACCCTTGTTCTTATCATTTCTCTAAATCCCGAAAATAAATGTGAAAGAATACATTTTCTTATGTTTCTTCTTTTCTTTAATAAAAACGTATGTTTATTTAAATGTTATGATTATCTATCCTTCAAATGATTGTTTTTGGTAGAATCACTGAATTAAGAATGCACTATTTTCAAAGATCGATATTTTTACACCTTTCTTAAAATAGCATTCCACTTTGCAATTTTTAGTGAGTTCCTAAACTCTCAAACTTGTTTTCATAAATATTCTGACTCCTAGTAATCTTGAGTTTGTCCTGAGTTAAACAATTAGATAATTTTTGAAAAAGTGTAATACCAATATTTCTATACAAATTCCCTTAATGATGACTTAAACCTTTAACCTTAATTAATCCTAATATTATTTTACTACTTCGTTTGATGGTCACTCATGTATTGGAATTATTACACATGTTGATAATAGTGAGATTACTTATCGTTTCTAATCGTTCAAAATGTTGTTAGGGTCGAAATTGTTGTAATATGTCAAAGTCTTTTGTACCTTTCGAATGTTTGTTAATATATTTACTAAGGTGTAATTTTTTACGAAGCTTAAGTGTCTAAGCCTTTGTATTTTTTGTATGCTTTCACTGTTCCTATCAATATGGAACTTTACTAGAGTTAGATAAAAGTACTTAACAGAACCTGTCTATTTTTGTCTGTAAATGTTGAAAGCATAATAGAGCTGAAGCCAGATCTTATTTACGTACTGTGTTCATTCTACATTTGTCTAACTCTGATTTGACTCATACTTGATTCGACACTTCATCAATTGGTATCAGAGCATGAATCATAAACTGGGATCTGATTTTTATTCTGTTTCAAAAAGTTTTTTGAATCAATTCTGGTTCAAAAAGTTTCCGCGCTTTTTGAAGTGAAAATTCGTTCTAGATCTTTAGTTGTGATTCGATTCTGCAACTGATTTGTTGAGTCAAGTGTTTTGTTTAATTTCGTTGTTCAATTCAGCTATTTGCTTTCAAATTCTCATTGAATTCTCAAAAATTTCAAAAATCTTCATCCGTACGTCAATGGTGAACTTCAATCTCAACTCGATGACTTCTTTCTCTCATTTGCTAGGATCTTCAACTAAGATTCCTATGCTTATTCTTGAATATTATGATCAGTGGGCTGATCGTATGCATGATTACTTAAATGGACTCGATGAAGAGTTGTGGTCTTGCATCTCTGGAAATATCATTCCTCCGACTAATGTTCAACCAATTGGATCATCTTCTGGAACTTCTAGTGTTGAAAATCAATATGATCGTTTGAAGAAACTGGATAAAAGATGCATAAGAGAATTGCGCGGTGCATTGCCTCCAGTTGTGTACAACTATGTTAGGAGTTGTACAACTGCCAAAGAGATCTGAAATAATCTGAAAGAGAAGTTTCAAGGAAGCGAGAAGACTAAAATCAATTCTGTTAAGCAATGTTTGGTGGAGCTAAAAGATTTCAGACAAAAGGAAATTGAAAAAATCGAAGTTTATTACGATCGTCTAAATGAGTTGATTTATCGCTGTAATCATTATGGAATCACTAGGACAGCAATGGAATTCAATGTCATTTTTGTTATGGGTCTTCGTAAAGAATGGAGAAGTGTTAGTATGATGGTGAAGAATCAGCAGAGTTTCGATTCTTCAACTCTTAAAGATTTGTACAATCAACTAAAAACTCACGAAAGTGAGGTGAATGAAATGGCAGAGGAGTCGAAGCTCAGTCTGGGAGGTCCGTTAGCACTAGTCTCTAAAGTATCTGAGAAAGAAACATTTGAAAAAGGTGATTCTGAGGAGGAAGAAGGGTTTATAATGAACTCGGATGATGAAGCAATAGCTTTTTACTCAAACAATCGTGTCAAAAAGTTTTTCAAGAAGCCTTTCAATCCGAAGGTTAAGCAAAATGAGGGAAAAGGAAGTTTTATGAGTAAAGTTTTTCTGTGTGAGTTTCATCTGCTTTCCAAGTCACTTTCAAAATATTTCAAAGCATACTTGTCCCTGACTACATTGGTCAAACATGTAATTTCAGTTACAATTACTCACCTTATGTTTAGGTTGATATGTAACGAAATTCATTAAGCTACCCACGAAACCTGATAAAAGAAGCCCTTTGATACTTCTCTACAAGTATTCGATTGTATTTCACGGGAAAATGCACAAGCTGTTGGTCATCTCTCTTGATGATTAACGAAGCAACCTTTGCTTGGGGTTTATCTTCTTTTGTGTCAAAAAAAATTTTACATCACAAATCCAAATTTTCGTTAATTTGCTTCTTATCTTTTCTTTGGCACACTGCACTCACGAAATCCTTGAGGTTCTGAGTACTACCAACCCAGGCTGATGATTTTGAAAGTCTAGCAAATGACTTCGTCTCTAAACCCGAAGACGAAAAAGCTTAACCTCCATCTGAAGGTTGGTGACGGTTACTATTCTATGGGGCAAGACGAACAGACTGTCTGATGAGACGTTATGTATTCATTCTGGTTTTCTAGGCGATGTGACAGTTACTTTTTGACGCATGACAACTTTATCGGCAGACTGGTGCGACTTTCAAGGTGCAACGTCAGATCTCAGTTAATGCTTATCCCGCGTTCAATTCAAATTCAAAGAGTTACATATAAAAAGGGATTCAAGTGTTCTTTGTTTGTTTACGCTCACAAAAGAAAATTTCCCTAATTCTCTCTGTTCTTCAAATCTTCACAACCCTAATCGTGGCTGGTGCTGATTCTGCTTCCCGAACAACTGAGGACATCATTTCTCAACCGATTCTGAAGATTCAAAGCACGAATTATCAAGTGGAAGGGGATGTTTCTTTATATCCAGAAGAATTAAAGATGTTAATTGTCGCATTGAAGGGTTCTGTTCTTTCAAAGGCGATGTTCAATATTTTTGTTGTTCCACTCTCATGGCTTTCACAGGCAGGATCCACTTCTACGTATAGCAAAGCAATGGATATCATCAGTTTCCAACTGCTTAATGATTAGAAGATCTTATTGTCCAAGAAGATTTTTTGTCAGATTCTTGATATTCCTAATTCTCCAATCTATACTGATCTTTCTTCTGCACAAGTCATTCATATGTTTAATGAGATGGGTCATCAACCCCCACTCACCAAGATCAGTGGTTTCAAGAAGTCAACTCTTCCAACTGTTTGGAATTTTCTGTTCAGAATCTTTCTACGCTGCTTGACTGGTCACAGTGTTGGCTTGGATAAAGGTAGAATTGAGGTGTATGCGATGGTACCTAGTTTGTATTATGATATCGTTGTGGATTATTCTACACTGCTATAGAAGGAATTTCAGATGGGTGTAGAAAACACGAATGTTGCTCAAGGCATTTCGTGTGCAAGGTACTAGAGTTTGATACTTGGGTATTTTTATGACAAAGAAGGAATTGCGGTGCCTGATAATGAAGAGAAAGCTGAGTTCACGAAGTATCACTTCCCAAAGGAAGTTTCTGATGATGCCGAAGTGTTCACACACATTGCCAGGATTCCTGATGGAATGTTGAAGAGGGTTGAGCCAACAAATTCGGTGGTGGTTGAGTATTTGAAAACAATCAACCTTGATGCTGAGACTGGAAAGTTATTGTCTAGAGAAGATGCCGGTCCTTCGAAGAAATCAAAACGTTCTAAGAAGTATGTAAAGGCTACACCGGAGAATTCGGTGCACGAATCTACAGATGATCATGTAAAGGAACCCATTCCATCCAAGTCTGGTGTTTTTAAAAGACTAAAGACGAAAGGTCATGGTCCTTCAAATGTTCGTAAACCACACGTTACTCATCAAGGGGTAATTATTCGTGAAGTTCCAGCTCTAGTTTCGCCTTCATAAAAGAAACGAAGAGCTGAAGACGTGGCTAAACATATCTCGAAGAAGAAGAGAAAGCAACGAAAGTTAGTTGTATAAGAGGAGTCGTTTGAAGAGGAGATAGTTCTTGTGATACCAGAAACTATTCTTTCTAAATCAACTCCTGAGAAAACTGTGGTCATAACACCCGAAGTTTCGTTAACTGAGTCAATTTTTGAGGAGGTTCGAACTTCACACATCACTACACACGTAACTGATAGGGATGTAAATGTCATTATGGGTGAAGGAAATTCCAATAAAGAAATAGTTGTTTCCACTCAAGGTATTCCTACATCAACTGATACTTTTTTTTCTTTACCACCATTCATTGTTCATGTCTCCAACACTACCAATTCACCCACATTTGAAACCATTCTCACTCAACCCATCACTACTTTGTTCTCGTCTCAATCCACCGATCCACCCAAAATCGATTCACCTGTTAAAGATTCACCCATTGTTGAAACTGATAATGAAAATGAAGGTTTTGGAGGAACTTTCGAAGATCTGGAATTCGATGAAGAGGAAGAGAATTTTCCTGACCACATGTTGATGTGAATGAAACAATTCAAAATTCTGAATAAGAAATTGAATTCCATTATTCAATCTCAAGCAGATCTAGGGGGTAGTTCGTCTGTGTCAAGTATGGAAGTTGACAGTATGTTGAAAACATTCGAAGCAAAGATGGTGAGTAAAGTTTTTGGGATGGTTAGAGACTCGGAGTCTAGAATCTTGGAGAAGGTTGATCACAATGATCAAAAAAATGAGTTAAGAGTGAATTCTCAATCTTCGAGGTTTATGGGGGAGGTGAAATAATTTAAGCATTTGGTGAAGGAACGACATGTTTTATTTGTTCAGGATGTTAAGAAGGTTAGGGAGGATGTGAATTTACAAATTCAAGAACTTTGTGAAGATATGGTAAAAGAGATTGTTGTTGTTCAAAAAGATTATGCATCTCTTAATCAGAAGATGGATATCATATGTGATGCAGTCACCAAATATGTCAAGTTGTACGAAAGTTTGAGTCCACAAATTACTCAACCTTCTACAAATGACAGTCAAAGGTTCGTGGATGTTATCACTTTATTGAAAGAACTGAAAGAATTGTCAGTCCAGCCTATTTCATCGTCGATCATAACTCCCGAATTCTTATCTCAAAATTTTTCAAAATTCGAAGCTGTTTTACACAAACAATTGGCCCCTTTGTCCAGAATCTCAAATCTTTTTCCAACAGATGCCCCACCTGTTAGCACAGGGGGTGCAAGGGGGAGAGAAGAAAGTTGGTAATGTGAAGGTTGGTGGTGAAGCTTCGCAAGAAGATGCAAAGGTTGTTGGAAAGGTGTTCTCTTCGAAGATTCCAACAACAAAACCAATAATTTCGACTGCTGCGCCAATGACTTCAACAGTGGTTACTGCAATGCCAATTACAAAGCCAATTTCGAAAGGGATTGTTATTGGTTCATCTGCTGGAAGTGGTAGTAGTTCGAAGGCAAAAGAAAATTTTGATGGCTCTTCGATCAAAGATAAAGGAAAGACAATAGTGATCGAAAAATCGAAGGAAGAGAAGAAAGTTGAAGCAGAGGATGAGATTGAAAGATTACGAATAGTGCAAAGCATAATGCGACTTCATGCAAAAGATCCACCTGGAATGAACAAGGGTGATCCTGCTAAGCATTACAACTATGAAACGATTGAGTCGAAAGTTGCATATAATCATATGTATTCTTTTGAAAAGAAGCCGAAGCAGAGCTATGCTGTTGCCAACTTAGACATGAATCAACTGGATTTTCCTATCAACGAGATGATGTTCATCATGGCTCAGTATAAAATTGCTGAGAAATTTGACAATGATGATGAGTACACATACATGAAAATCAGATTTCATGCTGTTCTTGGAAAACTTCCAGAGGAAGTGTGGTCACTCGTGAAGATAAAGAAGGTGATCAGCATAAAGAGGGATGTCTTATTCGAGAATATGATGCAGAATCTTCGATTATTTGTTTCAAGGGCAAATGGTCAAGTTTGTGATTTCTCAGTAGCTAATTTTCCATTGATGAACTTGTATGATCTTATACAAGTTCCAATGTTGTTAATAGATAAAGATGCCACATATCTTCGAGAAACTGATCCTGAAGTTTTTCATCTTGGGCTTGCTCACATCAAGATATTCATAGACAACTACTATGAGTGTTTAGCTCTTACTGATGTGGAGTTAGCTACTACGAAGGGAATGGAAGTGAAAGTCCCAATGGAAGTTCCGAAGACACAGGCAGAATTGAAGAAGTTTGCAGATGGGGAGATCTGCTTAAAGCCATTTGGAATGGTCTTCGCAGGAAAAGACAAGAATGGAAAGGCGAAAAGGTTTTTGTTCCAGATCAACGAGATTGAAAGATATACAACGTCACAGTATACGAATTTTATTGTTCGTATGAATAACTGTTCGGAAAATAATGTTGGTGACAAGAAGGAGCTGAAGAAGATTATTTCATGGTACTCTGAAATCCGAAGGGTAATGTTGTATGCTATACATATTCTCTTAAATTGAAGAACGTCGAAATTATTACAAAGGGGGAGAATGTTAGGGTCGAAATTGTTGTAATATGTCGAAGTCTTTTGTACCCTTCGAATGTTTGTTAATATATTTACTAAGGTGTAATTTTGTACGAAGCTTAAGTGTCTAAACCTTAGTATTTTTTGTATGCTTTCACAGTTCCTACAAAGATGGAACTTTACTAGAGTTAGATAAGAGTCCTTAACAGAACCTGTCTAATTTTCTCTGTAAATGTTGAAAGCATAATAGAGCTGGAACCAGATCTTATTTACGTACTGTGTTCAATCTACATTTGTCTAACTCTGATTTGATTCATAATTGATTCGACACTTCATCAAATGCTACCTAGATAAAGTGATTTAAAATATCATAAACCTTCACCTCTTTCATTAGAAACAACGACACTCTAACTATATTCTTCAGTTATGGTTCTATTATAGTAAGATTACCTATAGTAGAAATTATAGCTTCGGAAATCCTCGATCGTTTCGTAATTTCTTTTGTAGACGGGACTTAAATAGCCTTTATATTTGAGATGTACCAAAACTTCGTTGCCTACCCTTAGTACATATCTTTAGGAACTTACCATTGATCACTTCTCTTTCATTCGTGCTACCCCTTCTTATTTTGGAATATATCTTTTCTAGATTTAGTAGCCAACCCGATTGTTTGTTAGATCATTGTTTGTTAGTACATATCTTTAGCACACATCCGATTGTTTGTTAGATCATTGTTGTATATAACTCTGGCGTGTTCACTTGTTACTCATGGAGTTAATTATAATGGTTCCTTTATATTTAATGAAAAGATTCTTTAAGAAAACCCATATTTCTTATAATAAAGTGGTAACCACAGTGATTACTTCTATAATCACTTAGTTTATACTGGCTATATATGATCAATATCGATTAGATAGTTAATTGGGTGAATCTGCCCTAAGCCCACAACCAGACAAGGAACAGGAAGTAAGGCGAAAAGCACCCATCCAACTATCTATTGGGTATTAATGATATATAACCATGATGTATAAACGAAAGTATTATAGAGTTAATCACCTAAGGTTCTTTAAGTTTATACTGGTTTAATAAAATGGATTAAACCCTTAGCTAGTAAGTTTCTAGTTTTGTATACCAAAAGTTCTGATTTGGCCCATACCTGTGCATTGACTCTGTGTCCTATGACTTGACCCATACCTGGTACCCTTATGATGACTCAATGTATACTGGACATATATATCTAGAATCGAATAGAAAATAGACTGGGTGAATCTGTTCCAAGCCCACAACCAAACAAGGAACAAGAAATGAAGCGGAGAGCACACATCCTATTACCTGTCGGATCCTATTGATATATATGTATCCTTTGATGTATACATTAAGGAATCATAAGGTTAGCATTATGTTCCTTTCTACTAAACGTAGCCTTCTACCAAGGCATCCAATGTTATGTATGTTTGTTTCTTGTATGAGTGTGTATTTTCCCGAGTGAGACTCTCATTAACTAAATATAGTTTATACATTAATGAATATGTGAGAAGATCACAAAGTAAATGTAATACGGAAAATAATGTTTTACCTCAGCAGTGACACTGTTGGCTATAAAGTAATAAAATACAGACTCCAGGTTGTATTAAATGTACAATACACCTCAGGGAGTCTAAAGTAGCCTTTAATCCCAAATTGGTTAATTAAAGGTTTAAATGTGAACGCGTATGTAACCATGCTGATCGACGACTGAATAAAAGATGACCCACCAGTGTCATATGTAGTGGGGTGACATTTGTCACCCCTTGGCCTTATCGGTTGGGACTGTAGCTAGCAGTCAGGGTGTGGGAGTGTCTGTCCCGTATAGATCTATACACAAGATGCCCGCTCTCCCTCAAGGGGACTCTGGTTACAAATTGATACAACACTGTATGGTTGTATCCTTAAATAGTATGTGACATTAATGTATCGTATAACAGTGTTTGTATAGTAAGTTATAGTGTAGTAATGTTCTTTCTGTACTAGTGCATAGTATACTCTCTTGTATAGTGTATAGTGTGAAATGTTTCTCAAAATAGTGTGTTCTGACTCATGTATGAACTGACTCTTTGTATGCTTCATTGTACTAGAAGTAAAGAGTAGTGTCTTCCTAAACTGTACCTATTATAGTTTACTAATGTTTTCCTTGAACTGTTACTGAAAAGACTCTTTTATCTACTAAGTTATGCTTGTACTTTAAAAACGGAGTTTTGGTAAAACTATAAATTAACATAACCTTAAAAGAGTTTTTGAAATGTTTTGATCACTCATAAAAGACATAAGTAATCTTTTGAAAGATGTTTATAGCAAATATTTACACAATTATCATTGTGTTCAACTTGTATTCCCCCCCTTAAAAGCATTTAAAATAGTTAAAAGATTCATTACGGGGTATGAACTCACCTGATGTGGGTGATTCAACGGATACGCGTGTAAGGATGAGAAGTTGCACGAATGAAGTCCCGAGACACAACAAGTCCTAAATGACATACATTGGCATATATTGACATAAATATAGTGCTTGGAAGCAACCAACTGTAAGGAAACGCCTCACGGGACTAGGAAAAACTTTGACCAAGTGTTAGAATCACATGTGAATGACCTAAAGGGTGTTTATGGCCATGGTTTGGTGTGCACGACCATGTGTTTATGGCCAAGGGAGTTTACGGCCATAAACTCCTGGTCAAAGATGCATATGACGGTGTTTGAAGGCTAGGGAAGGTTGGGGGACTTTTGCTCTTCCCAAGGATGTGAAAGACCAACTCTATGGAGAGTGTTGAGGTGTTTACGGCGAAGGGAGTTTACTCCTGGCCGTAAACTCTCTTAATGGTCACATTTAGGGTCCCAAAGGTAAGGAGTTTCAAAGGCTTAAATGTCTCAAAGGTAAGTAAAGGCCTAGAAGTGTTTAAGGTCCAAGACTTGACCATAATTGGAGTTTACGGCCAAGGGTGTTTACTCTTGGGCCGTAAACTCTCTAAATGATGAGTTTGGTGATGATTCAAGGTCTTACAAATCACAAAGGAGTGTTCTAGCCTCGAATCTAAGCCTTAGGAAGAGTTTAGGGCTCAAATGACACCTTTATAGGGGTTTACGGCCAAGGGAGATTGCTTGGCCGTAAACTCCTTTTGTTCTTGAGAAATGGACGATTTCAAAGGGTAAATCAAGTGTTTCAACTACACAACCAGTTAAGGAGAGAGTACTTACGATATAGAGGCTTGAAAGGGTCGATTTTGTCCAAGAACACTAGTGTGTGTTCTTGGTGTTCTTGGTGAAACTTGAAGATCTAAGAAAAGTTGATTTTCATGGATGAAATCAAAGAGTGTAACTAGGAGATGAAGTGTAACAACAAGTCAAGGAAGGAAAACTTACGTTTTTGAAGATCTAGGATGAAAATCGGGATAATAGTTAAGAGAGAATTGGAAGTTCTTGAGTTTGGAAGTGAAAGAATGGCTAGAAATGACCAAGGGTCATATATATACACTTGAGTTTACGGCCACATGAGTTTACGGCCGTAAACTCATTGGCATTGTGGTCGTGAACTCTCTTTGATGAGGTTAAGGCTTGATTCGTTGTACAATGTCTCTAGAAGGTACATTCTAACACTCATTCCTCAAGTGTGCTAGGCTTAAAACTCCTTAGAATGACCTTTAACCAGGCTAGAACTCATTACCAATGAGTCTGACACTCAGTTGAGTTGACTGACTGAGCTTTAAAAGAAAAAAAATTTCAGGTTGTCACATCATCCCCCCGTTAGATGGAATTCCGTCCCGAAATTAGCTTTCTTACAGTACTACTGGGGTTGCGCTCCTCTGATTTGCAGAATACCTACTCGTAGACCTGTCAACTTTGCCCTGGTGTTCATGATAGGATTCGTACTTGGTCCATCTATCATTACATCGTGTATACAAGTCGTATATAATTAGGATTAGTAAGACGGTTGGATGTGCGACTCTGCCCCAGGTCCACAACCAAACAAGGAACCAGAGATAGGGCGGAAGCACACATACTAAATCTGCGTAATCATAATTATATACCACCCTTGCGTATACACTGAATAGTGATAGGTGGGCTGTATTCGTCCATAGCCTCTTTGCTCGAACTTGGTCTGGTGTACAAGTGGTATTTCGTGACGGTCTGCGGACATCTGACGATAAGGCTTCAGAGGACAAAGTACTCTTCGCATGAGTACTTCAGGGTTTAGAATACGAAAGATGAAACTGAGGTTTAGGTCGGATAACCGATACGAATGACGAAGGTTTCGAGAACTTGTGTCACACCCCAAAACCGGAATGGTGGAAACGTTCGGGGTGGAGGACGTCATGTACAGTATCACAACAATGCAAAGTAGTAAACAAGCAACAACATCATCCATTTCATTAATAATATAGTTTAATACAAGTGTGTTCTGGCAAGTTATATAGACACCAAAAATATGAATCCAAAATAAAAGATGAGTCTTGAACGAGCTCCATTGTCACACCCCGCTAAAGCGGAAACACGAGGCGTGGCAGTATAAAGGGTTTCATAGCAAAAGTTAAAAGACAACACCAACCATAGTATTAAAAATCATTACAAATTTACAATGGGTTTGAATAACTTTTAAAAGAAATTACAATGTAAATTGAAATACAACACATGCGAATGCTCCTAAAAGTGAAGTGTCCCTAAGTGCCACTTACTCGATGATTCCTGAAAAAGCATGTAAAACGAGCGTCAACTATAAAAATAGTTGGTGAGTACTCACAAGTTTAACAAAATAATATTGGTTCATGAATTGAAATCAAAGTTTTGATAAAAGTTTCCAATAAAAAAAGTATATTGTTAAGATGAGTAAATAAGTTTGTAAAAACAAAGTTCTTTGTCATCATGAGAGATAAGGTATGTTGCCCAAATAAGATGCAACATTCATATTCTCATGGAAGGTAAAGTTCGTTACTCAAATGAGTAAACAAGTTTCATTGCTAAAATCAGCAATCAATTTCGTTGCTACAAGGAGCAAACAGTTTCATTGCTAAAAACATGTATATAAGTTTTCAGTAATAACAGTTCGTTGTTGTAATGAGAAACAAAGTTCATTGCTATAAATAATAAACAAGTTCATTGCTATAACGAGAAACGAGTTTGTATGTGTATGAGCAAACAATGAGTCTCAACCAAACCTATGACTGAAGCCCTATCAAGATCTATTCTTATCGTTCCATAGATGAATATGGTATCATGCACTCCAGCAATAGGGCGAGTGAGGAGTTGTCAATTCCTAATAGCGCTATCCATAATGACCATTGGCTCAAAGAGTTAATGGTTAGAGATAAGGGAAGGGCCTTAGTACGATAAGTTCTCATGTTCCGTGTTGCATAGACATACATAGAGAGACATAGCAATAAAATAGCAATCATGTTTGATACAAATCAATTTTAATACAACATTCAAATAATAGTTTTTCGGGACATGCTTTTCCACCCCAAAACATAAAAACTGAAAATAGGGGAGTGCGTGAATACTCACAATACATTTAGATGATGCAAATGGTGCCTTGAACTACGTTCCACGTGTACCACTACCGATTCCTACAATAATCGTATTCGCTAGTGAGTCTCTAATCGAAATCTAACACTAGTATAGTTACTACTACAATAGAATTATGCCAATAATGTGTCAAAATTTAATATTGATAAGTTACAAACATTTTTCTGTGAAAATTAAATTTCAAAGAATCAATTGTTATATAACAATTTAAGTGGAAAATTTTCATTATTGAAATGTTAATATTTAACATTTTAGAGGTGTTCCAATGATTAAATATTCAAAACTAAATCAATTTAGTTCTAAACTTTCCCAAACTTTGCATTTCAGTTTTAATTGATGTCAAAACCTTAAGATAAATTTTCTTGAATTTTTGATTTGTCTGACTATTTTTCACGATTTTAGTTTCTTGAATAACCATAAAATCATGAAAAATACTAAACAGTTAATAAAAATTACCAAACTTCAGATTTTGGTTCTAAATGTACTAAAAGACTTCTAGATAAATTTTCATGGATTATGAATATGCATAACCATTTTTCACATATTTAATTCTCTAAATAGATACCAATTCATGAAAAATAGAAATCAGTTATGAAAATACCCCACACTTTTTATAAGAATGTCATTACACATACTTAAGCTGGGAAAAATATAAAGAGGGGTTTCTAAACTGTTTAACCCAATTTTATGATTTTTATGCATTTATTCTAATAAAAATGGGGATAAATAGAAAACAGTTTCCAAAATTACCCAAACTTTTTGTAACACTTTTATTATACATGTAGAAGCTGTGAAAAATATAAAATATATTTTTCAATTAGTCTTTCTATTTTTCTTTGTTTTATCCTCTTAAATAATCATTAATTGGAGAATAATTATTAAACAGTTAAAGTAAATTACCAAAATTTTTGTACACTTCGTTTACAGAGTAAATAATCTGGTAAAAATACCAAATGTGGTTTTTATATACTGAAATCCGATTTTGTGTATTTAAGTGTATTTAATCTTTGAAAATAGGAGAAAAATAGTATACAGAAGAAAAAAATCATCAAAATTTTTATGTAACCTCCTAATGTACTACAAGGTGTTCTGGTAAATTTGCATGAATTTTGGATGAGCAGAACTATTTTTTCTATTTTTAGTCCATTATAAATACAAAAATCGAAGAAAAATAGGAATACATTATGAAAAATTCTGAAAATATTTTTCCAAGTCTTATACCTCTGGTAGAAGCTGCGCAAATTGTTATACAGCCTTTTCAAATTGTCTAAAGTGGTCTTATGATTTATTGGGGCTAAACAAAAAGAAAATTCAAAACCATATTAAACAGTAACAAAAGTCATTGAAACTTCATGGGAGATGTTTATTAACTTAAAGAATCATCCAAGAATTTTTCCAGAATTTATTTACTAGTGTAAGTATTTTATATGATTTAACACTCTATTTTCTTATTATTTTCATATAAAAATAAAGAGAATATATATTGAGCTGAAATTGTTTTCTTATTTTTGACAACAATGAAAAATTTAACAACAATGAAAACCATGCCTAAAGGCTCAATAAAAGGTTTTCTTATTTTAACAACAATGAAAAATTGTTTTTGTATTTTAACAACAATGAAAACCATGACAACAATGCACCTTCATACAATTTAACAACAATGAAAAATTGTTTTCTTATTTTTGATGTTGAAAACCATGCCTAAAGGCTCAATAAAATGTATAGAGAAAACTTGGTTCTTGTGATTTATGTAAAGATTATTGATGTTACTTTGACAATTTTTGCAACATGTTACAAAGACTTTTGAATCAAGATCTTTTTGTTCCTATTAATACATGATATTAAGAGTTGAAAATAATTTTTGAATGATTTGTAGTGATGAATAAGTCCTTTGAACATGCAACACAAAACAAATGTTCATAAGGAAAGTGCTGTTTGAGCAACAGTTTTGTAAAAATTGGTAAAAATCGAAATATTGGAATTTTCAAGTGAGGTCAGATGGGTTTGAGTGCTAACTCAAAATATTATATTTCAGAAAAAGAATCACGAATTTTGGCTAAGAAATGAGTGAGATATGACAGTTTAAATTCAGGTAAAGAAATCTGGCAGATTGCATGCATGATGATTGGTTAGAAAAGTGGGTTTTCATCATTTCCTTGAGTAAATCTTTTCAAGTATTTTAAATATATCATGATAACTCATATTTTAGTCATGTTTCCAGAGATCAAAAGATTAAAACTTATCAAAATGTATACATGCATTTATGAACAAAATTTTGTTTCTCAAAAACTCTTAACTTGAGTTTGATGTTTTAATCCTTAAAATCAATTTTTGCACTAAGATCATGAACATGCAACCTTGTTTATCATACATGCATGGTGTTAAAACACATCCATCATGTTGTAAAAACCATTTTAACAAAAAGAATACAAGTTTGAAGAAGATGAAGAAGGAGAAAGTGTAAGAAAAAGAGCAAAACTTGAAGGAAAAGTGAAGTAGAAATCGATTTTACCTTCAAGAATACCACAAGATGATGAAGATTTCGAGTTTGAGGAGTGTTCTTGGGTTTGTTTTCTGGAAAATTTCTTGGTTCTTAGAGGGAGGAAGAGAGAATGGAGTGGTGTTTGGAGAGAAAAAGTAGAGAGAAGGTAGAGAGAGTTTTCTAAAGAGAGAAAGAAGAGAGATGTGTGTGTGTTGGAGAATGAGAGTGTGAGAGAGATATGGGGAGAGAGGGATCCGATTTTAGGGGAGGAGAGGCTCTCTCTCTCTTGTTTCTTTTATAAAAATTCAAATCTTTTATAAAAATATCCAACTTTTTCTAAAATGTGCACCTTAACCTAGTTTTTATGCATAAAACTCTTGATTTTTGACTTATAAATCAAGGGTAAATGTTAATAACTAAATCTTTATTTTTCATTGAATTTTATTTCATAATAATTATTATGATAAGATAATATTATAAGGTTCATAATTGTTTTTATAGGATTTTTAAGGTTAAAGTTTATAAATATGAGTTTTTAGGGCTTTTAGGGTTTTGGAGTTTAATAAACTTTGAATACCAAAATAAATAGAATATTTGAGACTTTAAATTATCTTATGGGATTATAACTCTTTTATAGTTATAAATAATGTTTCTAATTTATCTTTATCGGTTTATTGGCATTCTATGTAGTGATTCCGAGATTCAAGCGAAATTGAGGAATCAAGTATACTAGTCCTAGTCTTCAAATTTGACTTAAGTTTCTATGAGACTTTGAACTAACTTCTACTTCTAGGTCAAGTTCATGATGTGTGTACATGATTCATGAAATGTTGTTCGAGTCAAATAGTGATCCAAATATGGATAGTCACTACAGCTTAGTAGATGTAGAATTCACATATCAAGGTGAAATCTAAGTACACCATCCATTGTTTCTATCTGTTTCCAAGTTTCTAGTAGGTTATAACTTAGCTTCTAATTACTAAGTCTAATATGTGTTGTGCCTATATGTGCAACTAAGTTTATCAAATCTAGAACTAACTCGAATTTTGACGGTTGTCACATCCATCTTCTCAAAACCTAGCTCCGGTACCTGTCTACTGGTGACTTGAGAATACAAGTTATTTTGAAAGAGTTTATCAGCTTTAAAGGTGGTGAGTTCATAAGTATTTTAGTGTCTGTATTTGTATGAAAGTGTTTGTACGTCTGTAATGTATAAGTTTGTAAATGTTTGTAAAAGTTTGAACTCTCCTAGAAAACCCTATGTTTCCTACTAAAAGTAGCCTTCTACCAAGATATCTAGTATCTGTGTGTGTGTCTCTTGTAAGAGTATGTATTTTCCCAAATCTGACTATCATTATCCAAAATATAGTTTTTACATTTCTGTTTATTGTGTGAATATCACAAAGTGAATGCAATGGGAAAATGAAATAGTACTGTAGTGTTGTATTAAGTAACTACCTTAAACCAATTGTTATTTAAAGTACCATGTGATCGGCCTGTATCCTGCTACCGACTATAGAACGCGACGATGTAAGACGTCGGAAGAAATGACATTTATCACCCGTAGACTTGCAAGTCCCACCGTAGCGAGCAGCAAGGTGTAGGATAGTCAATCCAGTATAGATCTATACACAAACTCATATGCTCTCCACTTAAGGAGATTCTGGATACAAAACGGTCCATAACAGGTAGTGCCATGCCCCCGTTACGTGGCTCACATAACTGTAGTAATGTTCTTGTATATGTATGTGCTAGCTGTATTGCGTGTTCTCTCCCTGTCTAGCATGTATGTATGTTCTCTCTGTATGGTATTGTATGTTCTCTCTGTATGGTATTGTTTCATGTATGTACTGACTCTTTGTATGTTTCACTGTTCTAGTAATAGTATTAGTATCTCCCTAAACTATACCTATTATAGTTTACTAGTAATGTTGTTTGAATGTATGAACATGTGTGTATACCTTTGCTACCTAAAGGTATTGAACTGAATGAAAGAAGGAACCTTTATATCTATATACATATACATAATATATAACTAGGATTCAAACGACCTTCGGACAAATAACCTGAATACCCTAAGTCCACAACCAAACAAGGAACAGGAACTAAGGTGAGCTATCAGTCCTAAGTCCTTTCAATCCTACTTATATAACTATATCTATATAGATACACATTTAACAGAATATAAGTTTAAAGGAGTTTAGTAAAAGTATTTGATATGTAAAAGAGTTTGTAAAACAGTTTGATAACACAGTTTGAAAAGTAAGAAATCCACTTGTTTGGTAGTTATTAATCATATATGATTGATATAATAACTATAATAGTTCAACTTGTATTCCCCCCCCCCCATAAAAGCATTTAAAATTATTTAAAAGGTTAATTAAGGGGTATGAACTCACCTGTAGTGAGTAACTCGAATGTAAGATTGATATAAGATTGTTGGGTGTTAATTGGAGTCTTGAGCACAAACGAATCTTATTTAACATATAAATACACATATATGAATACATCCAATGTATATAACCACCCAAAAGTGATAGGGACACGCCTTAGGGACATTAAAAAACACTTATAATTAAGTGTTACCAACACCTATGGTTGTATATAAGGGGTATATGGCTATACATGGGAGTGTATGGTCAAAATGCACAACCTTTGAGTGTGTGCGGCCAGGGTGTACGGCCAGGGTGTGTGTGCGGCCGTACACTCCCTATGGAATGTGCCAAAATGTGTTTCAAGGCTTTAGGACTCATCTAGGAAGGTTTCTTACTTCATGCTTTAGCCTTATAAGGAGTTTATTGTCATTTTTGGGCCTAAAAAGGGTGTGTGCGGCCACCTTGATGTGTGCGGTCGCACACCCTTTATGAAGATGATAAAATCGTGTTTTTCTTGCATATCATCAAGTGTTCTTAGCATATAACCAGTTATGATAAGTGTATACACGTTATAGAGGCTTGAAAGGGTGATTTAAGGTCCAAAACTAGTGTGTGTTCTTGGTGTTCTTGACTAAAAATGGATGTTTTCATGGATCAAACCAAAGGGTTTTGCTAGTTAAGGTCGTATATCAACAAATAAAAGGAAGGATTACTACCTTTTATGAAGATCGAGATGAAGATTTGGATGATACTTGAGAGGATTTCGAGTTCTAGCTTTGAAGAAGTGGAAAAGTGTTCAAAAATGACTAAGTGTTCCATATATAGGTGGGAGTCTGCGGCTGGGATGGGTGTGTGGCCGCACACTCGGGTGTGCGGCCGCACACACCTTGTGTTGGTGTGTTTGGCTCAATTGTAAGGTGTTACACTGACAATACTCATCCCCCGACTCTTACCTTGATTATATTAGGTTTTAAACACTCTATTTGACTCCAAACAGTGCTAGAAAATAGCAAAAACGAGTCTGACCTTCATTGATTTCAATATGTATATAAGATAAAATTTTGGATTGTCACAACTTGACAATCGAGGCGATAGAAACATATGACCTTAGTATGGTGAGGACCACGCCAATTCATGACGAATGATAGTGACGGACTCTTTACCGAACTAAGTTTTGGCCAATTTGAAAGAAACGTATGTTATATGATGATGTATCCCTAGCGTGCTCGAAAATGTACCCTTTGTGCGTTCGACTGTGTAATCTTAGTGCGTTCGATAGTGTACTCTTAGTGCGTTCGATAGTGTACTTCTAGTGTGTTCGAAAATGTACTCTTTGTAAAGGTTCTAGTGTTTTCTTTTTTCTCCTAGATGTTAACACTTCTACGTATCGTACCACGATGAGCGAGTACATACAAATGAAAGTGTTTTGATAACTGGTGATGATACTTTATATCATGATCCTCCTCGGTACCACTACGATCGCCCGTCATATACAAGTTATGAATATTTAAGATGAATAAGATGGTCGACTGAGTAACTCTGCCTCAAATCCACAACCAAACAAGGAACAGGAATTAAGGCGAAATTACTCACTCTAAGTCTGCAACATCTTAGTTATGCACAAACCTGATGTATATGTTCAGCCATCATAGCTTCTCTAAACGGATCCTTTAGTTCTCTTGAATACAGTGACTTATTTCAAAAAGTGATTTATTATAATTACTTTTAGATGTTATCCCCAAGTTTTAATCTTATATAAATACAAAGTAATTTTTAAGAAATAATAACTAAGTCGAAAACGTACCGCTGCTCGATGGTGACTCCGAGATCGATTCTACTGCGGTGATCATCAGAATGCGTCCTCCGCGCCTGAGTTCTTTGTTATCGGGCAGTCCTCCTGGTAGTGTCCATTCTCACCACATCCATATCAGGCTTGGTTTTTTCAACTTTGGGAACTTGGGAGATAGGTTGAGCCGGTGCCCTGCAGAAACGGACAATGTGTCCCCTTCTGTGCAGTTCAGACAATGCATCACCCGACATACTCTAGTGTGGTGATAGTTGCACTTCCCACACTTCAGAAGAGTTCCAACATATCGATTGGAAGGTGCTGGAGTAGCAGGTGTTCTGGTGGTGTACACAGTACTCGTTCGTTTCTCCTGCGGGGTGTCCTATGTTGTTCGCTTCTTCTTCCTCTTGTTCCCCGACTTCTGTACATAGTCCTCTTCCCTCGATGGCTCGGGAACCGGGACTTCTATGCCACAACGGACTTCATGGTCGATGAGTCACTGAGCCAAACGCTTAGCGCTATCGAATGTAGTTGGGTTAGAAGACAACACATTACCTTGGGTCGGGACAGTTAGACCCCAGATGTATCTTTCTATCTTCTTGCTCTCCGGGGTAACCATCCCGGGGCACAGTGCTGCCAGGTCGCTAAACCTGTCAGTGTAGGTCACTATGTCTGAGCCGACCATCTTGAGCTCCCATAGCTCTCGTTCCAGCTTTTGTCCTTCGCCCCTTGGGCAGTACTCTCCCATCATCATTTCCTTCAAGTTTTCCTAGCCCATGGAGTTAGCCACTGATAAAGTCAGTGACTTAACATGGCCATTCCACCATGTTAAGGCTCTGTCGGAGAAGGTGCAGGCAGCAAACTTCACTTTGCTCCATTCGGGGCACGAACAGATCTCGAAGACCGACTCTGTTCTCTCGAACCACCGCATCAGAGCGATGACTCCACCATTTCCATCAAAGGAATTTGGTTCGCACTTCATGAAGCCTTTATACGAACACTCCCTTGGGTGTTCGTGGGTATCTTCGTGATTGGTTAGGCGAGCATCGCTACCAGATTCACTGATACCACTTGCGTGAATTTGGGTTAGTGCGGATGTCGTTGCTGCTGTTACCGCTGCCTGAAAAGCAGCTAGGTCGAACTGTGGCGGGGGTAGTAACTGTTGAGTTGGAGTTATCGGAGTAGTGCGTCTATTCGATCTGCGAGGAGGCATCTTTTCTAAAAGAATACAAAGATGAGATGGAATAAGTCTATAGCAGTGGACACAAGCTGAAAGTTGAAAATACATGGTTATCCCAGTTCTGAGTGTATCGGGTCGTAACTTCCACAGGGTTCTAGAAACAATTCATAAAAGAGTCTATGCTCAATAAACTCTATGAATTTGAAATGGCAATCCTCGAATGAATATTTGTTACCTGAATAATTGTTACCAACTGCATGTAAGAAAATAATCCTACCACATAATGTGAGCAGTGTTTCCACTCGCTCATTAAGTTAAACAAGATTTTTATTTATTAGTGTGACGCATAAGACGTTTTGGTTACTTCCGTTCATCCTTCTCTGAAAGCTCCTCATGATCTTGCTCTCGTTTCCTCCTGACTCTTCTGTTGTCTACTATGAGGAAGTGGTTACATCTATCTGGGTTTGTCGTGCGAGAATGGAAGTGACTAAAGAATCTATGAGATTAAGTGAAACATTATGGGGTGATCCTTACAGAGTCCTCCTATAATTGCACAATGTATACAAGTTGTATATAATTCAAGATTAAATAGACCTTTGAATAAGTGATCCTACTCCAAACCACAACCAAATAAGGAATGGGTAGTGAAGTGTACATCACAAATTCTAAGTCTATAAAATCTCAATTATATATAACCTTGGATGTATACATTGCAAGATTATAGGCCTATCCATAAGGGTCTTTTAAATTATCACTTAAGTTGTTTATATAGTGCCTAAAATACTCTTATAGTATTTTAATGTAATCTTCTTGGTATGTTTCAAACTTGTTATCGCGTTATAGTTTCATAGAATACTCCTATAGTATTCTAACTCTAATGTACTTGATCTAGTATTATCTTGACTAGTGTTTAGGTAAGTTTTAAGACTGTTGCAACACCACATCACTCCCAAACACATGTCGGTCACATCTCTAATGAACATAGTTGATCAGGCTATATTGATACTAGCTATAATTACATAATTGTTCAGGTTTGACGACAGTGTCCAACCTTTAAATACTTTAGTTCTGTTCTTCTTGGGATACTAGGTCTAGTATGTACATGTATAAGCAAGTTGGTATATATTTATAACTTATCGTTATACTCTTAAACTATACCATTATCCAGAGCACTTAAGCCCCATTGTATTTATAGTTGTATATCTTTTATCGGTTGATATACTTAGTTCACTATAAACAATGCACTGATACCAATCTGTCACACCCCAAAACCGGAACGACGAAAACGTTCTGGGGTGGAGGACGTCATGTTTAGTATCACAGGACATGCATCATAGTAAGCAAAGTAATGAACAACCATTTCTTTAGAAAGAAAGTGTTTACAAAGTGTGTGTTCATAAAAACATTGAATACATAAGCAAATAACAATCAAGACTTGAAGCTATATTTCTCCATCTTCTGAATTCCCAGCGCGAGTACCTGTCTACTAGGCTCCTGAGAATACAAGTTATTTGAAAGAGTTGATCAGCAATTAAGCTGGTGAGTTCATAAGATTTTAGTGATGTAAATAAGTTGTAAAATGTTGTGGTAAACTGCTGTTTAAAACATAGTTGAAAAATGTAGTGAGTTGTAAATTCTGTTTAGAAAAGTTCGCTTGTTCCTCTTAGAAAATCCTATATTTCCTATTTTGATGAAAGATACGTAAAAATGATTCTACAATCCTTTCTATGAGTACTAAATGGATACAAGTGATATAAAACTCAGAGTAAACAAACAATCGACTGTGCGCATCTGCCCTAACTCACAACCAAACAAGGAACAGGAAGTAAGCCGGATAGCACACATCCGATTGTTTGTTAGATCATTGTTGTATATAACTCTGGCGTGTTCACTTGTTACTCATGGAGTTAATTGTAATGGTTCCTTTATATTTAATGAAAAGATTCTTTAAGAAAACCCCTATTTCTTATAATAAAGTGGTAACCACAGTGATTACTTCTATAATCACTTAGTTTATACTTGCTATATATGATCAATATCGATTAGATAGTTAATTGGGTGAATCTGCCCTAAGCCCACAACCAGACAAGGAACAGGAAGTAAGGCGGAAAGCACCCATCCAACTATCTATTGGGTATTAATGATATATAACCATGATGTATAAACTAAAGTATTATAGAGTTAATCACCTAATGCCCTTTAAGTTTATATTGGTTTAATATAATGGATTAAACCCTTACTTGGTAAGTTTCTGGTTTTGTATACCAAACGTTCTGATTTGGAAAGTATGTCTTATACTAGAAAACTGTGCATTGACTCTGTGTCCTATGACTTGACCCATACCTGGTACCCTTATGATGACTCAATGTATACTGGACATATATATCTAGAATTGGATAGATAATAGACTGGGTGAATCTATTCCAAGCCCACAACCAAACAAGGAACAGGAAATGAAGCGGAGAGCACACATCCTATTACCTGTCGGATCCTATTGATATATATGTATCCTTTGATGTATACATTAAGGAATCATAAGGTTAGCATTATGGTCCTTTCTACTAAACGTAGCCTTCTACCAAGGCATCAAATGTTATGTATGTTTGTTTCTTGTATGAGTGTGTATTTTCCCAAGTGAGACTCTCATTAACTAAATATAGTTTATAAATTAGTGAATATGTGAGAAGATCACAAAGTAAATGTAATAGGGAAAAATAATGTTTTACCTCAGCAGTGACACTGCTGACTATAAAGTAATAGAATACAGACTCCAGGTAGTATTAAATGTACAATACACCTCGGGGAGTCTAAAGTAGCCTTTAATCCTAAATTGGTTAATTAAAGGTTTAAATGTGAACTCGTATGTAACCATGCTGATCGACGACTGAATAAAAGATGACCCTCCGGTGTCATATGAAGTGAGGTGACATTTGTCACCCCTTGACCTTATCGGCCGGGACTGTATCTAGCAGTCAGGGTGTGGGAGTGTCTGTCCTGTATAAATCTATACACAAGATGCCCGCTCTCCCTCCAGGAGACTCTGGTTACAAATTGATACAACACTATATTGTTGTATCCTTAAATAGTATGTCACATTAATTTATCGTATAACAGTGTTTGTATAGTAAGTTATAATGTAGTAATGTTCTTTCTGTACTAGTGCATAGTATACTCTCTTGTATAGTGTATAGTGTGAAATGTTTCTCAAGATAGTGTGTTCTACCTCATGTATGAACTGACTCTTTGTATGCTTCATTGTACTAGAAGTAAAGAGTAGTGTCTTCCTAAACTATACTTATTATAGTTTACAAATGTTTCCCTTGAACTGTTATTGAAAAGACTCTTTTATCTACTAAGTTATGCTTGTACTTTAAAAACAGAGTTTTGATCACTCATAAAAGACATAAGTAATCTTTTGAAAGGTGTTTATAGCAAACATTTACACAATTATCATTGTGTTCAACTTGTATTCCTCCCTTAAAAGCATTTAAAACAGTTAAAAGATTCATTACGGGGTATGAACTCACCTGATGTGGGTGATTCAACGGATACGCGTGTAAGGATGAGAAGTCCCACGAATAAAGTCCCGAGACACAACAAGTCCTAAATGACATAAATTGGCATATATTCACATAAATATAGTGCTTGGAAGCAACCAACTGCAAGGAAACGCCTCACGGGACTAGGAAACACTTTGACCAAGTGTTGGAATCACATGTTGTAGCACCCAATTCCTGGTACGCATTTAATTCAAGCATTTTTATGTTTTTTTCCTGGGACTCGACGAGTCGGAGGACCCACTCGTCGAGTAGAGTCGAGATCCGTAGACATCTTAAGTGACCTACTCGACGAGTTGGAAGACGGACTCGGCGAGTAGGCGCTGTGCGAGTAAAACCCTAAATCTGAGGGTTTGCACCCTATATAAACACCTTAACTCAGCCTCCCTTGTCCCTAACACTCTCTTAGAGTTGGATATCGAACCCTAGCCGTTTGTGTGTGTGTTAAGGCCATTTTGGTGTTCTTGGTTGGTTTGTGAAGCTTGGAGGGAAAGAGGAAGCTTGGGATTTCGAGTTGGGACTTGTAGATCCAGAGATCTTACTTCATCTTCAGCTCAAGCAATGTAAATGCCCCTGTTTTGGTCTTCCTTTGTGGTTGTTCATCTTTAGGGCCCATAGTCATGGTGCATTTAGGGCTTCTTAAGCCATTTTCGGATTTGTAAGGTGATTCATGGGGTTATACTTCCAGATCTGAGTCATTGGAGGGGTCTCATGGCATAAAGGTGCCAACTTTATGGCCATGAGAGCCCCATGCACATTGTAGAGCACTTTCTATGGACTTTTGAGGTAAAAACCCCATCCATGTGCATCAAGTTTGGAGCCTTACGTATAAAATGGGCATCAGGAGGCCAGATCTATGGTTTTGGTGTGTTAAATCCCATTTAGATCAACTGTATAGAAATGGTCAAGGTTGGACTCGGCGAGTCGGTGCGATTTCAGCCATCTTAAACCCTTCTGCGATGGTCAGTTGTTAGACCGGGGAGTCCCATAGCTGTTTAGACGTGTTGGGAGACCTGGAGTTCAAAGGACTCGACGAGTGCACGAGCAGACTCGGCGAGTCGAAGGCAATCTCCCAACTCTTGAAGATGAACTCGACGAGTTGTTCATATAACTCGGCAAGTCGGGGATAGGACTTGTTCTTAGGATGAAGATGGACTCGACGAGTGTTCATACCGCTCGGCGAGTCGGATGAAGGTTCATCCGAGGTTGTGTTAGAAGGAGAACTCGTCGAGTCGATGCTAAACTCGACGAGTAGGGACGTGAATGAGGACAGTTAAAGAGATAGGGACTCGACGAGTTGACGACCCAACTCGGCGAGTCGGGTCAACTGGAAGTTGACTTTGACTTTGACTTGGACTTGGTCTGGGGTAAAATAGTCATTTTACCCTAAGGGTAGATATCAGATTCTGATTAAGTGTTTTGTGGGGATTATAGCCGGAGGATTTCCAGAGCAGCAGCAGTCAGAGATTTCCCACACAGATTATCAGCAACTACTCGTTTGAGGTAAGTTACCAACCTGTAGCGGTGGGTCTACGGCCACAATGCCAGCCCACCAGTAGGAGTTGTATGTTAGATGATTGTCTTTGTGACATCCATCTAGGGTTGCTACTACCTGATATGTTTATGTGCTCGCATGATATGTTATATGATCTTATGTGGTAGTAGTAGGAGGTGAAATAGTCTTCGGATGTCGGTCGTAAGGACCGACGTGTAAGTCAAGCACCCTAGAATGTCTTGACCTGGGTAGTCAGGCACCCCAGAATTGCCTGGCAGTATATGTGTGTTATGTGGTAGTGTTAGGGGTGAAATAGTCCCCGGTAGTCGGGTGAAACAGACCGACGGGTAAGTCAAGCACCCCAGAAGGGCTTCACCTGGGTTGTCAGGCACCCCAGATCTGCCTGACAGTATGTATTGTATATGTGTGGTACGATGGGGGAACTCACTAAGCTTCATGCTTACAGTTTACAATTTTGGTTTCAGGGACCTCTTCAGCGAAGGGGAAGGAGCTGGCGCGGTAGCAGCACATCATACACACATGCATTGATTTATCCACAATTGAGATATTCTGGGATTGTACTCTGACATGTTGCTATTATATGTTTTGGGTTTTCAGACATGATACATTGATTCACAAAATGTTATATTGTTACGTAATTTTCTTGTGAATCCTTTTTATAATCAGTTAATTAAAATGAAATTTTTGGACTCGAAAATTGGGATGTTACAAGTTGGTATCAGAGCCCTGGTTTGAGGGATTCGGACACACCTTCGGGGTGTCAGAACTCAAATCGAGGGATTTAAAAGATTTTTTTTTACAAGAAAAATGGTTTTCTAAAAGCTAAGTTAAAAGATTTTTGAGAAAGAACGAAGTGTGTGATGTGCGCGACCGGCCGAGCTCAAGTAAGTATTCCCCAAAGTACCCATACAAGTTATATTATGTATATCAGTTCAGTAGAACAGCTTTATGTTAGAATAGGACTAAGGATCTAGGAATGATGCCTTATGTGCCAGCTTTATGTGCTTCAGCTTATGAGAATTGCATGCTAGTATTGAGTAGACAGTGTTAGGATAGCCTGTTTAGGTTATGTCTGGTAGTGTGAGCTCAGCTTTGTATGCTAGTAAAGTTTTCTATTCTGAGGATAGGATTGCTTGAGATCGATCCTTGTGGTCTGAATGCTGCTTGCTTTATGCTTTGTGGGACTTTGAGTGATGGGAGTTAGCTATTAGGTGAATATGTTAAGTCACATATGATAAGGGTTGAATAAGCTTAGAGGATTTGATTTAACCATATTGTGCAGCTCTTGTTTGAGTCTAACCGTTGTAGGGATGAGTCTTTTACTCGAAGGATTATCTGAGCCTCGTTACATGTGATGGTATTCAGGTAATGGCTAATTGGCATTACAAGGAGGCCTTCAGCAGCTGAGGACCGGTTTGGGTGGAGTCAGAGATTTTCCCTAGGGTAAGCCTAGGATGAGAGTAGTAGTGACTTGGTGGAGTCGAGGCGGTTCTTGAGGAAAGTATGAATAGATGTGGAAGGTAGTATGGGCCCGTACTACTGAAAGCAGAGGATCCGTACTTGAATCGAGAAAGGCTGAGGCAAGACCAAGGAGCTCGTGATGGATGTGATCCCTCTAGATGTATTAGTATCACTGACGGTTGTCATTATGTATTGCAGAATGGTTGTACTACGACCGAGGCCAGCAGTTGGCAGTTCAGGAGAGGGATCGGGTTCGGGCTCAGGTTTCGAACCAGTGGATGAGAGGCTGCGCGAGTTTATCGCGTCCGAGATCACTAGAGGCATCCTTGATGCGACCCCGGTCATCTTTAGGTCGATCAAGGAAGGGATTGTCGAGCAGATGGAGGATCGCCTCCGGGCATTCAGGAGCGACATGGCGACCAGCCAGTCGGGATCACGCACACTGTCCTTTAAGGACTTCAGGGGCAGTGGTGCGTCGGATTTCCATGGGGCGAAGGACCCCATTATGTCCAGACGGTGGATTGCAGACATTGAGTCTGCACAGTTGACCAGCTTCTGCCCTGAGGGGTCGAAGGTGAGATATGCAGCAGGATGCTTGACAGATAGGGCCAGGGATTGGTGGGAGTCGGTTGGTGACTCTCTGGGAGCCTCGACTGTTGAGGCTATTACAGGGCCGGACTTTGTGACTCGGTTCAGAGCGGACTTTGCACCTGCAGTGGAGCTCCAGCAGTTGGCGATGGAGTTCTTAGATATGAGACAGACTACAGAGACTGTGGCGGAGATCACCGCCAAGTTCCGGGAGAGTGCGTTGCTAGTGCCCCAGTATGCGGGAGATGAGGACATGAGGAGGACCCGCTACCATGACATGCTGCGAGCCGACATTCGGGAGCATGTTAGTTTTTCAGCTTGCCCTACCCTGGATTCCATGATTGCCAGGGCAAGGGAAAGGGAGATTGACCTGGAGCACATCCGGAAGAGGAAGGTAAAGGAGGAGCAGGTGACTGGGGATTCGGGGAAGAAGCCCAAGGGACCAGATGGTAGGCCGAAAGGCCAGCTAGGACAGGGCCGCTGCAGGAAGTGCGGCAGGCAGCACGAAGGGGCATGTAGGTTGGGATCGTCGGGCTGCTACAAGTGCGGCAAGCCGGGGCACTTCAGCAGGGATTGTACCGCCCCTGCACCCACTATTCAGACAACTGAGTCGCTGTGTTTCCACTGCAACCGGAGGGGCCACAAGAAGGCCAATTGCCCCCAGTTGACAGCAGCAGCGCCCGTAAAGGCGCCAGCTCCAGCGACCCTGCGGATTACAGATGGCCAGCAGGGCAAGGCAGAGGCTCAAGTGGTGAGGAGTCGAGCGTTCCAGTTGACGACCGAGGAGGCACGCGCAGTTCAGGTATTGTTTGATTCGAGTGCTACCCGATCATTTGTTTCTTTCCCTCTGGTTTATGATTCTTTCCCTCTGGTTTATTTTTTTTGATGTTTATGATATTGATATGTGCTCTGTTTAGGATTGTTCCATGTGAACGGTATCCCAGTTCAGGTATTGTTTGATTCGAGTGCTACCCGATCATTTGTTTCTCTTGCGCTCAGCAAGAGGTTTCCCGAGTCTTCAGGCATGTTGGATTGCCCTTTAGAGGTAGAGATTGCCGATGATCGATCGGTGCGAGCATCAGCGGTATTCCGAGATTGTGTGTTGAGATTATTCGAGGAGTGCTACCTGGTGGACTTGGTTCCCATACCTTTGCGGGGGAACAAGGTTATTATTGGCATGGATTGGCTAAGCCCCAATGGGGCGGTGATCGACTGCGCGCAGCAGTTGGTGCGGATCAGGACCCCAAGTGGGGGAGAGCTGGTGATTCAGGGCGAGAGGCCACAGCGAGGACCGACTTTATGTTCGGCAACAAGGGCTAGGCGTTACCTTCAGCAGGGTTGCGCAGGATATGTCGCCTATGTCATGGACACCCGGGAGGCGGGAAAGGCGACGGTGAGTGACGTTCCGGTGGTGCGAAACTACGCAGATGTGTCCCAGAGGAGCTTCCTGTGATACCTCCAAAGCGACAGGTGGAGTTCAGGATCGACCTAATCCCTGGTGCGGCTCCGATAGCCAAGGCACCGTATCGGTTGGCTCCTCCTGAGATGCAGGAGTTGTCTACATAGCTGCAGGAGCTGTTAGACAAGGGATTCATTAGACCGAGAAGTTCACCCTGGGGAGCCCCGATTCTGTTTGTGAAGAAGAAGGACGAGTCTTCATCAGATGTGTATAGATTATAGGGAGCTGAACAAGGTGATTGTGAAGAACCGTTACCCACTCCCGAGGATTGATGACCTCTTTGACCAGCTGAAGGGACCATCTTGGTTCTCCAAGATTGATCTGCGATCAGGATATCATCAGATGAAGGTCAGGGAGGAGGATGTACAGAAGACCGCGTTCCGGACGCGCTATGGCCATTATGAGTTCGTGGTGATGCCTTTCGGGCTCACCAATGCTCCTGCCGCGTTCATGGACCTCATGAACCACGTGTGTAGACCGATTCTGGATCGGTCCGTGATAGTTTTCATTGACGACATCTTGGTCTATTCCAAGACACAGGAGCAGCATGAGGAGCATCTGCGAGAGGTTTTGGATACCCTGAGGAGAGAGAGCTTGTACGCTAAGTTCTCCAAGTGTGAGTTCTGGTTGCGCGAGGTGCAGTTTCTTGGGCACCTTGTCAACCAGAACTATATTCTGGTCGACCCAGCCAAGGTGGAGGCCGTGATGAGATGGGAGGTTCCGAAGTCTCCATCTGAGATTCGGAGTTTCCTGGGATTGGCCGGCTATTATCGGAGATTCATCCAGGATTTCTCCAAGATAGCAGTACCCTTGACGCGGCTGACGAAGAAGGCCGTAGTCTTTCGTTGGGGGCCTGAGCAGCAAGCAGCGTTTGAGACACTGAGGCAAAGGTTGTGCGAAGCGCTGATCTTAGCCCTACCAGAGGGCATAGAGGATTTTGTTGTGTACTGCGACGCGTCTATTTCAGGTTTGGGCGTAGTATTGATGCAGAGAGGGCATGTCATCGCCTACGCTTCGAGGCAGCTGAAGCCTCACGAGGCGAACTATCCGACGCATGATTTGGATCTGGGGGCTGTTGTATTCGCCCTCAAAATTTGGCGTCATTACCTCTATGGGGTCTGTTGTACCATTTACACGGACCATAAGAGCCTGAGGTATCTCATGGACCAGCCAAATCTAAATATGAGGCAGCGTCGGTGGCTTGATGTGGTAAAGGATTATGATTGTGAGATCCGCTACCACCCGGGGAAGGCCAACGTTGTGGCCGACGCGCTTAGCCGCAAGGCAGCGCCGATCAGGGATACCTGCATGAGGATGACCGTGGTTGCTCCACTATTGGAGCAGATTCGAAAGGCCCAGCAGGAGGCCGTGAAGGAGGAACATCGGAAGAGTGAGCGGATTGTAGGCCAGGTTTCCTCCTTCGATTATGATAGCCGAGGGCTGATGACCCTCCACCGCAGGGTGTGGGTGCCGTACCACGGGGGTGTGTGCCAGGTTCTGATGGAGGAGGCACACAAATCTCGATTCTCCATTCATCCCGGGGCGACGAAGATGTATAGGGATCTTCGTCTGGACTATTGGTGGCCCTGCATGAAGCGGAATGTAGCATTGTGTGTGGAGCGGTGCTTGACCTGCAGAAAGGTCAAGGCCGAGCACCAGAGCCCACAAGGAAAGATGCAGCCGTTGGATATTCCCCTGTGGAAGTGGGAAGATATCACTATGAATTTCATCACCAAACTTCCCAGGACCGCACAGGGAGTGGATTCTATATGGGTCATCGTGGATCGGCTGACCAAGAGTGCCCATTTTATACCGATACAGGAGAGTATCTCAGCCGAGAAGTTGCCCGACATCTACATTCGGGAAGTGGTGGCACGGCACGGAGTGCCGGTCTCCGTGATTTCAGACAGAGATGTGCGGTTTACTTCCAGGTTCTGGAAGAAATTCCACGATCAGTTGTGTACTCGTCTGCACTTTAGCACTGCATTTCACCCGCAGACGGATGGTCAGAGCGAGCGGACCATCCAGAATCTGGAGGATATGTTGCGGGCATGTGTGCTAGACTTCGGTGGTAGCTAGGATACTTACCTCCCATTGGTTGAGTTCTCGTATAACAACAGCTATCACGCGAGTATCGATCGCCCTCCCTTCGAGATGTTGTACAGGAGGAAGTGCAGGACCCCGATATGTTGGGGTAAGGTTGGCCAGAGGGTCATGGGGAGCACCGAAGTGGTGCTCAAGACGACGGAGAGGATTCAACAGGTCGGGAGCAGGCTTCAGACTATACCTATTATAGTTTACTAATGTTTCCCTTGAACTGTTATTGAAAAGACTCTTTTATCTACTAAGTTATGCTTGTACTTTAAAAACGGAGTTTTGGTAAAACTATAAATTAACATAACTTTAAAAGAGTTTTTGAAATGTTTTGATCACTCATAAAAGACATAAGTAATCTTTTGAAAGATGTTTATAGCAAACATTTACACAATTATCATTATGTTCAACTTGTATTCCCCCCTTAAAAGCATTTATAACAGTTAAAAGATTCATTACGGGGGATGAACTCACCTGATGTGGGTGATTCAACGGATACGCGTGTAAGGATGACAAGTCCCACGAATGAAGTCCCGAGACACAACAAGTCCTAAATGACATACATTGGCATATATTGACATAAATATAGAGCGTGAAAGCAACCAACTGCAAGGAAACGCCTCACGGGACTAGGAACCACTTTGACCAAGTGTTGGAATCACATGTTGTAGCACCCAATTCCTGGTACACATTTAATTCAAGCATTTTTATGTTTTTTTCCTGGGACTCGACGAGTCGGAGGTCCCACTCATCGAGTAGAGTCGAGATCCGTAGACATATTAAGTGACCTACTCGACGAGTCGGAAGACGGACTCAGCGAGTAGGCGCTGTGCGAGTAAAACCCTAAATCTGAGGGTTTGCACCCTATATAAACACCTTAACTCAGCCTCCCTTGTCCCTAACACTCTCTTAGAGCTGGATATCGAACCCTAGCCGTTTGTGTGTGTGTGTTAAGGCCATTTTGGTGTTCTTGGTTGGTTTCTGAAGCTTGGAAGGAAAGAGGAAGCTTGGGATTTTGAGTTGGGACTTGTAGATCCAGTGATCTTACTTCATCTTCAGCTCAAGCAAGGTAAATGCCCCTGTTTTCGTCTTCCTTTTTGGTTGTTCATCTTTAGGGCCTATAGTCATGGTGCATTTAGGGCTTCTTAAGCCATTTTTGGAATTGTAAGGTGATTCATGGGGTTATACTTCCACATCTGAGTCATTGGAGGGGTCTTATGGCATAAAGGTGCCAAATTTATGGCCATGAGAGCCCTATGCACATTGTAGAGCACCTTCTATGGACTTTTGTGCTAAAAACCCCATGCATGTGCATGAAGTTTGGAGCTTTACATATAAAATGGGCATTAGGAGGCCAGATCTATGGTTTTGGTGTGTTAAATCCCATTTAGATCGACTGTATAGAAATGGTCAAGGTTGGACTCGGCGAGTCGGTGCGCTTTCAGCCATCCTAAACCCTTTTGCGATGGTCAGTTGTTAGAAGGGGGAGTCCCATAGCTGTTTAGACGTGTTGGGAGACCTGGAGTTCATAGGACTCGACGAGTGCACGAGCAGACTCGGCGAGTCCAAGGCAATCTCCCAACTCTTGAAGATGAACTCGACGAGTTGTTCATACAACTCGGCGAGTCGAGGACAGGACGTGTTCTTAGGATGAAGATGGACTCGACGAGTTTTCATACCGCTCGGCGAGTCGGATGAAGGTTCATCCGAGGTTGTGTTAGAAGGAGAACTCGTCGAGTCGTTGCTAAACTCGACGAGTAGGGACGTGAATGAGGACAATTAAAGAGGTAGGGACTCGACGAGTTGACGGCCCAACTCGGCGAGTCGGGTCAACTGGAAGTTGACTTTAACTTTGACTTGGACTTGGTCTGGGGTAAAATAGTCATTTTACCTTAAGGGTAGATATCAGATTCTGATTAAGTGTTTTGTGGGGATTATAGCCGGAGGATTTCCGGAGCAGCAGCAATCAGAGATTTCCCGCACAGATTATCAGCAGCTACTCGTTTGAGGTGAGTTACCTTCCAGTAGCGGTGGGTCTACGGCCATAATGCCGGCCCACCAGTAGGAGTTGTATCTTAGATGATTGTCTTTGTGTCATCCATCTAGGGTTGCTCCTACCTGATATGTTTATGTGCTAGCATGATATGTTATATGATATTATGTGGTAGTAGTAGGAGGTGAAATAGTCCTCGGATGTCGGTCGTAAGGACCGACGGGTAAGTCAAGCACCCCAGAATGGCTTGACCTGGGTAGTCAGGCACCCCAGAATTGCGTGGCAGTATATGTGTGTTATGTGGTAGTGGTAGGGGGTGAAATAGTCCCTGGTAGTCGGGTGAAACAGACCGACGGGTAAGTCAAGCACCCCATAATGGCTTGACCTGGGTAGTCAGGCACCCCAGAACTGCCTAACAGTATGTATTGTATATGTGTGGTACGATGGGGGAACTCACAAAGCTTCATGCTTGTAGTTTACAATTTTGGTTTCAGGTACCTCTTCAGCGAAGGGGAAGGAGCTGGCGTGGTAGCAGCACATCATACACACACGCATTGATTTTCCGCAATTGAGATATTCTAGGATTGTACTCTGACATGTTGCTATTATATGTTTTGGGTTTTCAGACATGATACATTGAGTCACAAAATGTTATATTGTTACGTAGTTTTCTTATGAATGCTTTTTATAATCAGTTAATTAAAATGAAATTTTTGGACTCGAACATTGGGATGTTACACATGTGATTGACCTAAAGGGTGTTTATGGCCATGGTTTGGTGTTCACGGCCATGTGTTTATGGCCAAGGGAGTTTACGGCCGTAAACTCATGGTCAAAGATGCATATGACGGTGTTTGAAGGCTAGGGAAGGTTGAGGGACTTTTGCTCTTCCCAAGGATGTGAAAGACCAACTCTATGGAGAGTGTTGAGGTGTTTACGGCGAAGGGAGTTTACTCCTGGCCGTAAACTCTCTTAATGGTCACATTTAGGGTCTCAAAGGTAAGGAGTTTCAAAGGCTTAAATGTCTCAAAGGTAAGTAAAGGCCTAGAAGTGTTTAAGGTCCAAGACTTGACCATAATTGGAGTTTACGGCCAAGGGTGTTTACTCTTGGGCCGTAAACTCTCTAAATGATGAGTTTGGTGATGATTCAAGGTCTTACAAATCACAAAGGAGTGTTCTAGCCTCGAATCTAAGCCTTATGAAGAGTTTAGGGCTCAAATGACACCTTTATAGGGGTTTACAGCCAAGGGAGATTGCTTGGCCGTAAACTCCTTTTGTTCTTGAGAAATGGACGATTTCAAAGGGTAAATCAAGTGTTTCAACTAGACAATCAGTTAAGGAGAGAGTACTTACGATATAGAGGCTTGAAAGGGTTGATTTTGGCCAAGAACACTAGTGTGTGTTCTTGGTGTTCTTGGTGAAACTTGAAGATCTAAGAAAATTTGATTTTCATGGATGAAATTAAAGAGTATAACTAGGAGATGAAGTGTAACAACAAATAAAGGAAGGAACACTTACGTTTTCGAAGATCTAGGATGAAAATCGGGATGATAGTTGAGAGAGAATTGGAAGTTCTTGAGTTTGGAAGTGAAAGAATGGCAAGAAATAACCAAGGGTCATATATATACACTTGAGTTTACGGCCACATGAGTTTACGGCCCTAAACTCATTGGCATTGTGGTCGTGAACTCTCTTTGATGAGGTTAAGGCTTGCTTCGTTGTACAGTGTCTCTAGCAGGTACATTCTAACACTCATTCCTCAAGTGTGCTAGGCTTAAAACTCCTTAGAATGACCTTTAACCAGGCTAGAACTCATTACCAATGAGTCTGACACTCAGTTGAGTTGACTGACTGAGCTTTAAAAGCAAAAAAGTTTCAGGTTGTCACAGAAGTGAACAAATTGTTCCTAATCTCTTCTTTATCAGGCGGCAAATTTATACTTATTGCTGATTTAGAACGCGACTTAAGGATGAATGCGGACTTAATGTGTAATGCAGTTGGTGCTTCAGCAGAACTTATAGCGCTCTCTTAATTCACATAATATCTAATTAGATAATCTTTTTGTCTAGGGCGAAATGGTTGGATCATGATTCCATGAACCAAATTTCTCACAATCTAGACTGTAGAACTCGAATTAGGGAAACACTAATTTGATTATAGCTAAAGAGTTAGGCTCTTGCCTTGAAGAATTAACCCAATATAATCAAAGAGCTTTTCAAGTCACCATCTCTCCAATTATACAATTGTATTCGGCTGAGTTCTAATAGAATGCGTCACGAATTGAATTTCGGGACAAAATTCTTTCAACCGGGGGAGACTGTGACAACCGTCAAAATTTGAGACAGTTCTAGATTTGAATAAACTTAGTTGCATATATAGGCACAAAACATACTAGACTTTGTAACTAGGAGCTATGTTATAACCTACTAGAAACTTGGAAACAATTAGAAACGATGGATAGTGTACTTTGATTTCACATTGATACATGACTTCTATAGTTACTTTAACTGTAACACCTATTCAAATTCAGGTCATTCCTTGACTTGAACACATTTTCATGAATCATATACACACATAATTCACTTGACCTAGAAGTAGAAATTAGGTTAGAGTCTCATAGTACCATAACTCAAAGTTGAAAACTAGGACTAGTGTACTTGATTCCTCAATTTCGCTTGAATCTAGGAATCACTACATAGAATGCCAATAATTCGATAAAAATAAATTACAAACATTATTTCTAACTTGAATAAGAGTTAGAAACATAAAAATAATTTGAAGTCTCAAAGATTCAATTTATTTTGATATCCAAAGACTTACAAACTCTCAAAAACCCTAAATGCCCTAGAAACGTAAATTTATAAAATTTGACCTCTAAAATTCAATTAAAATAATTATGAACCTTACAATATCAATTTATAACAACTAAATTCAGGGAAATATTATCAAGGAAAATAAAATTTAAGTCATTAACATATACTCTTAATTAATAAGTCAAATATGAAGGTTTCATGATTAAAAACTAGGTTAGGGTGTATATTTTATAAAATATTTTATATTTTTATAAAATAATTGAATTTTTTATAAAAGTAAACGAGAGGGAGGGCATTATACCGTCAAAAGTCGGCCCCCTCTCTCCAATACACCATTTCCCCAATCCATTATTCAATTTTCAATTTCCCACACTCCACCTCTCTACTACTCTCTCTAAAATCTTCTCCTTTTCTTCTCTCTAGAAGTGACGAAGTTAGAAGCAGAATCTATGGGAGAGATGTTTCCAGTAGATAATTCATGAGTCTACATGCATCTCGGTATTTTGGTGGATGATTTGATGGAGTATAACTCCAGAGTGATGACGAGGGAGATTAGCTATCCAGAGAGATAGAATCTCTCTTTTCTGTCTTTTCTTCTCTCTAAAACCCCCACACATTTTCTCTCTTCCTCTCTCTATGAACCACAAAATTTTCCAGAAAATAAGTCCAATAACAATCAAGATAAGATGATCTATAAATTTTCAGAAAATAATTTATTTTTATCGAATTATTATAATTATTGCAAGCACATAGAGCATTAAATCATATAAAATACTTTCATAGGTCCATAAATCCTGGATATATTCGTGGATTATCCTTAAAGTTAATAAACATCTCTCATGATGTTTCATAAATTTTTGTTACTGTTTTCTATGATTTGTGATTTTCTTTATGATTAACTCAAATAAATCATAAACCAAGTTCCAAGATATTAAAAGAGCATTTAATAATTTTCGCTTCTTCTAGGTCATGTTTTATACTCAGAATTTTTTTTTGAGGATTTTTCATAATGCATATCTATTTTTCCACGATTTTTGTGTTTATAATGAACTAAAAACGGGAAAAATAGTTTTACTTATCCAAAATTCTTGAAAATTTACCAGAACACTTTATATTATATTAGGATGCTACATAAAAAGTTGTATAGTTTTTCTCTTCGGTAAGGTATTTCTCTTCTATTTTCCTAAGATTAAATACACTTAAATCCACAAAATCAGACTCCAGTATATAAAAATGACCTTTGGTATTTCTCCCAGATTATGTACACAGTGAATGAATTTCACAAAAAGTTTTGTAATTGTCCTTAACTGTTTAATAATTATTCACAAATTAATGATTATTTAAGTGAATAAAACCAACAAAAAATAGCCAAACTAATTGAAAAATAACTTTTATATTTTTTACAACTTCTATATGTTTAATAACACCGGTACACAAAGTTTGGGGAATTTTTGAAACTGTTTTCTATTTATCTCTGTTTTGATAGAATAAATACACAAAAATCCGAAAAATCATGTTAAATTGTTTCAAAGTCAGTTTTCATATTTTTCCAGATTGAATATGTTTTATAACAGTAGTTCACAAAGTTTGGGTTATTTTCTTAACTGGTTGCTATTTTTCGTTGAATTTTTATCTATCAAGAGAATTAAATATAAGAAAAATGGCTATACGTATCTGTAATCCATGAAAATTTGTCTGGAAGACTTTTAATACAGTTAGAACCAAAATCAGAAGTTTGGTAATTTTATTAACTATTTAGTATTTTTCATGATTTTATGATTATTCAAGAAATTAAAATGGTGAAAAATTGCTAGACAAATAAAAAATGCAAGAAAATTTATCTTAACATCTTTGACTTTAGTTGAAACTGGAATAAAAAGTTTGAAAATTTTAGAACTAAACTGATTTATTTTTTAATCATTGGAACAAATTCTACTTGAATTTTATCATTTCAATAATGGAAAATTCTACTTGAATTTGCTATACAACATATTGATTCATAGAAATCTAAATTTCACACGAAAAATGTTCTTAACTTAACAATATTAAATTTTGACACAATATTTGCATAATTCTATTTTAGTAGTAAGTATACTATTGTTAGATTTTGATTAGAGACTCACTAGTATATATCATTATTGTAGGAATCGGTAGTGGTACAAGTGGAATGTAGTTCAAGTCACCATTTGCATCATCTCAATGCATTGTGAGTATTCATACCTCCCCCTATTTTCGGTTTATAAATGTTTTGGGGTGGAAAAGTGTTGAATCATGAAAAGTGACCCTCTTGAACTTCAGCTACCGCAGTCAACTTCTTCATCAGCAACCGCAACCGGAGTCTCTTCATACCGCAGTCACTTTTACTAGATTACTTTACTTGTCGTTTATTATAACACTCTCTATTGTCCAGTATGCCTTGCATGGCTACTCTTAGAGAGGTAATCTAGTGTACATCGTGAGTCTCTATAAATAGAGCTCATTCTCTTTGTATTCAATACACTTACACGCATCTATCTTTTCTATCTCTCTCTCTATCTACGCATCACTTCTTACTCTCAATTCTTACTAGAACATAACTGATTATAACCTCTCTCCGGAGCAAGTCTTCTGTGACTTAATCACTAAGTTTGATCTTCCTTATTAACTTGGTTTGAATGCATTCCTTGTTATGAATCAACTTAAGTGTTTACTTGATATAATTATTGTTGTCATTTCTATTTCTCTACTTTTCCGCAACTAACTCTCTAACTATCTAACTCTAACTTATTAATATTATTGTTGAGCTTTTAGATCCTTCGAGATTAACTATTCCGCAATACTACTTGTTCTAACGTTTGTTCAAGTGTGTCTCTAAGTTTTTCTCTCAACAATTGGTATCAGAGCCATAGTGGTTGCTTTTTGAGAACGGAACTCTGATTTTCAAAGGGCCTTCTATACCACTAAAGCTCATTTCTTCAAAAAAAAAAAAACAATTTCAAATGGCACAATCGTTATCTCTGAATGTTTCCAACAGTGTTGGTGGTTCTAACCGAGCCCCAATACTGGTAGCAAATGAATATCATCACTGGTCACAAAGAATGGAAAGATACTTAAGGAGACTTGGTAGAGATGTATGGCGATCCGTAGAAGAGGGACCACATGTCCCAGTCCTTACACCAGTCCAAACCGACGGCGCTACAACCAGACTAGGAGGAGGACAACCAGTTATGAGCCGTCCCACCAAGGATGATCTCGATAAAATGGAAAATGATGTTGTTGCTTTTTATGAAATCTCCTGTGGAGTTGCTCCTGACAACTTCGATATTATCATAAATTGCAAATCAGCAAAATAGATCTGGGAAGTTCTCAAGAATCTGTACGAAGGCTCAGAACAAGCACAAGACAAGAAGCTTACTACCGGACTCAATGTGTTCAACAACTTCAAAGCTCATACCGGCGAAAGTTTGGAAGACTCTTTCAAAAGGTTCAACCTGATAGTAACCAAGTTATACAATGCGGGCACCAGCCGCAGTAACCATGAAACAAATCTTCAATTTCTTAATGGTTTGGGAAGACATTGGACTACGGCTAAGATGATAGTCCAAGGCGATAGAAAGATTCACTCTTTGTCACTCTACAAGCTCTATGGAGAGCTGCAAGCACAAGAATCCACCGTACTCAAAGAATGTGCTGACTTCGGAGGACCACTTGCTCTCATAGCACAAGCCCCACCGCAGTCACTCTACTCTCCCTCGTATGACACTCCACCATAATTATACGAAGCTGATTCAGAGTATGATGATGAAGAAGAATTTCAGAAGGCTATTGGTCTGGTTAGCCAACAGTTTAACCGTCTACCACCTCCTTCCTTCCGCATGAATCAACAGTTCAACAAACCTCCATTCAACCGTAACTTCAGTTCCCAGAACAACAATCCTCGATATCCCAAAAGTTCTCATCCACCACCGCAATCTCAAAATACTCAACCAAAGGAGGTACCGCAGTCTACCCCAACCACTGACTCCGGTACTACCTCTGAAGACAAGATTGATGTAGTGATTTGTCACAAATGCAACAAAGAGAATCACTTTGCAAGAGATTGTAATATAAGGAAAAGGCAAGGGCATACGTAGCCCATGTCAAAAGAGACCATCAAGTTTGGTCATCCGGAGACGAAGATGAAGCCATCAGCAATGTCAAAGGAAAAGGGAAAATCCGCATGCTGGCAACTACGGATGATGATGAGTTTACAAAGTTGGAAAAGAACTACTGCTACATGGAAAAGGATGGAACTCTAAGCATCGTCGAACAGGTAAAACTCATGATCCAAACTCTAAACTATAACATGCATGACTGTCAACCATACATAGATGATCTTAATGACACTTGTGTTGCTGTCCTTACAGACTATAACAAAGCCTTAGATGAGAAGAACATTGCGCCCCAAGAAATGTTCCATGTGAGAGGACGCCTGGATAACAAAAGACTCAAATTGGCTATGTTAGAAAAAGAATTAGAGTTAGAGAAATATGCAAGAATGTTGAGTGAAACACAATTATAGATAGCTTTGAACCAGAGAGATTTAGCTCAGAGAGAAATTGTACGGTTAAATCTCTTAATTGAAAAATTGTTTAATGAAAGTGAAGCTATTGAAAATTTGGTAAACAATGGAACCGTAGATAATACATACAATTGGGGTTGGTCAAATGGATATCCTACCGCAATGGATTCCTCACCCCGGTTCAACAAAGACAGACTGTATGTCCCTCCAGACCGAAAATTTCATTTCCCAGTCAATGACAAGACCTTCCCCGAAGACATCAAAACTCACTTCGGTAGACTCCATAATCTAAGCAATAACTGTGTCATTGAGGAAATCGTGCCTGAGGTTTTGGGTCACACAAGTGATCTGATTCCTATCTGTGGCACCATTTACCCAAATTCTCAAACCTCATCCGTAGTTGATGAAGAAAGTGTCATTGAGGGCCCCGAAGTCTCAAAAGACTTTCCATCTCTGCCCTCAGACCGCAGTGTCTCACACTATAGTCAAAAGTCCCTCAAGAGTCTCACTGAAGTCCCAACTAAGACTTACTCTGCAGTAGTCAAATCTTCACTACCGCAGTCCTCAGTAAAAGGAACTGTGACCCTTTAGCCGATTCATCATGAATTACCTATAGAGAACTTTGAAGTGGGTCAATGCTCACAGACCCCAGAATCTTCAAGTTCGGATGACTCAAGCCCACGTTTTCAAAATCATTCTAAGAATTCCAGGAAACCGCACTTGAACAACAATGACTGCGGTTCACCAAAATCCTTGGCCAAAAAGGCCTTCAAAGAGAAAATTAGATCTCGAGGCACAAACAAACAATTTTTTTCAAAAAATAATAAGCATGTCAGAATTCCAAAGTCCAAGAGTCCAGAAAAATTTGTTTTCTCACACTACTTTTCAAAAAACTCTCCCTCCAAGAAAACAAACAAAAAGGAAAGTCCAGATTCGAAAGCCATTCCTGCTTCTTCTGACACAACCCAAAAGGGTGTTCAGTCTTTTCGAAACAATGGTTTTCAGGTCTATTCCTCAAATGATCCTAAATGGAAAGGTATTTGACCCACTCCAACACTTTCAAAGTCACGTCAAAATTTCAACAAATGGAAGGGTATTCTACCAAATCCAACAAAAAGGACTCAAAGATTTGCACGTGCTAAAACTTTTCTAAAACAAACTTTTTTCGAAATCCAACACCACTCATGTCAGGGATCACCAACCTCGGACCGGTAACAAGTCCAATTCATCCTATAGACCGCTGACCAAGCATAGTGTTAGATCGAATGACAAAATATCCTTTTGTAAATGTCAGTGTAGTTGTCAAAAGGATTCATCCTATGTCAAATCTAGTCGGATTCCGAAACCTCATACTTTTTCGAAAACTCACAACACTCCAATTCTACACAAACATCCAGGACTAGGATTAAAAGTTGACAAGAGACCCGTCCCTGCAACCTCGGTCCATGCATCATTCTGCAATTCACCAATTGCCCCAGGCTCCAAACTAGTTTGGATGCCTAAACTAATCGTGTAATTCTCAGGCCTTGTGCAAGGAGGAACAAGAAGAAGAATGGTTAATTGACAGTGCCTGCTCCTTGCACATGACCAGAAGGTTAGTATACCTTCGGGATTTCAGGCCTATATGCAATGGTGGAAATGTCACATTCGGCAACAATGCGATTGGGGTCATCGGAGGTTACGGTGTTCTCACTACGGGTAATTTCTCTATTCAGAAGGTTGCCTATATAGAAAGCCTTAAACACAATCTCATCAGTGTAGGCGAACTATGTATGGCAGGACATCGTGTTGAATTTGATGATCAGTTCTGCTATGTAATGACGAGTGATAGGAACACCTACCTGATCAAATCCAGATCCGAAGGTACCATGTATCCTTTGGATGTCTCTCTGATCATTGGCAAACCACAGTTGTGTTTCCTGTCCAAAGCTGTATCCAAAGTCAGCTGGCTATGGCGCCGCAAGGTAGCTCATCTCAACTTCAGGTACATCAACAACTTGGTCACAGGAGAACTAGTCAGAGGTCTCCCTATTCTCAAATTCAGCAACGATACTCTTTGTCCGGCTTGTGAATGTGGTAAACAGTCCAAAGCAAGTCACCCTCTGGTAATGGACTCTTTAATTTCAGAACCACTGGAGCTATTGCACATTGATCTCTGCGGTCCATCTACCGTAGCCAGTCTCCATCATAAAAAATACATACTGGTTATTGTAGATGACTTTACATGCTTCACATGGGTCTTCTTCCTCAGACTCAAGTCAGAAACACCGCAGATTTTCATCAACTTCATCAAAGAGATCGAACTTCAGATCAAGCTTCCAGTAAGAAGGATCCACAGTGATAATGGAACCGAGTTTACTAATCATCTCCTCAATAGTTTCTTGGTGTCCATGGGCATATCTCACAACTTCTCAGCTCCTTACACACCGCAACAAAATGGGGTAGTAGAGAGAAGGAACCGCACTCTAGTAGAAGCAGCCAGATCTATGCTCAACTTCGCACACCTTCCTCTCTACTTCTGGGCTGAAGCTGTAGCCACCGCATGCTTTGTTCAAAACCGAAGCATTGTGTGCAAACGTCTCAACAAAACACCATATGAGGGCCTTAACAACCGCAAGCCAAATGTTCGCTTCTTTCATATCTTTGGGTGTAGATTTTTCGTGATCAACAACAGAGATCAGCTTAACAAGTTTGCACCGAAGTCTGACGAAGGCATCTTCCTTGGCTACTCCACTAACAAGGTTGCTTATCGAGTTCTCATTAGACGCACAAGGCTGATCATTGAAAGCTTCGATGTGAAATTTGATGATTCTCACATCCGCAACGCCCCTCCATCCACTGAAACAACCGCAATCATGGAAAACGATATCCCTGCCTCTTAAGGTCCTTTAAATCTAGTTGAAGTCAATTATGACGATCTTTTCGATCCTGTTGAAACGGCGAAACTATCTGCAGTTCTTGTGTCACCCGCAGCTCAACAACAACACGCTGATGTTTCTGGACCATCTCTATCTGAAGTAGCATCTCTCAATACTTTCACCTCTCCGATTGAGGGGAAAGCTCTACTCCGGATCTAGCAACAACCGTCGAGGTTCCAGTACTTGATGCTGCTCAAGTTCCTATCCGGAGAGAATCATTACCATCAAACGTATCTTCGGATTCGGATGATGAACTCATAGAGAACATTGACACGAGAACAGACCCAAGGATCATCACTCTCCCATCCGCAGTCCAGGGGGAACCTTCTCAGGTTCCAGAGGAACTCCCATCCGCAATCCAGGGGGAACCTCTTCCAACTACTCAAGAAAATTCCATTATCGTTCCAACAAACCAAGCTGACTCAGCAGGATGTTCTCAAGTCCAGGGGGAACTGCCATCTCCAACCGCAGATTCTTCTGATATTCAAGATATTCCCTCTACCACAGCTGCTGATCATATGCAGCCCCGTCTACACATATGGACGAAGGACCATCCACCAGGTCAAATCATTGGCAACCTATCCGCAGGTATCCAGACTCGATCTTCCAAGGACCTATCTGATCACTGCCACTATGCAGCATTTATGTCCTCGGTAGAGCCCAGAACAATCAAAGAAGCATTGCTCGAACCGGACTGGATAGTTGCAATGCAAGAAGAACTAGAAGAATTTTCAAAGAAACAAAGTTTGTCAGCTCATTCCGAAGCCACGTGGTCACACCATTGTTGGCACTAGATGGGTGTTCAAAAACAAGCTGGATGAATCTGGTGCGGTAGTCAGAAACAAGGCAAGGCTAGTTGCAAAGGGGTATAGTCAACTTGAAGGCATTGACTACGATGAAACGTATGCTCCGGTAGCACGCATGGAAACTATCCGGATCTTCCTAGCATACGAAACCCACAAGAACGTCAAGGTACACCAAATGGACGTTAAGAGTGCCTTTCTGAATGGGGAATTAAAAGAAGAGGTTTACCTTCAGCAACCTCCAGGTTTTGAAAATGTTGAATTCCCAGACCACTGCTACAAGCTTGAAAAAACAGTCTACAGTCTGAAGCAAGCCCCAAGAGCATGGTATGAGACTCTTTCTGAATTCCTTGTCTCATCCGGGTACAAGAGAGGAGTGATTGACCCCACGTTATTTAGAAAAGCAAATGGTAACCACCTTATGCTCGTTCAAATATATGTGGACGACATCATCTTCGGATCAACTGATCAAGAAATGGTGAATGAATTTGCTAAGCACATGACTAACAAGTTCCAAATGAGGATGAATAGAGAGATTAACTTCTTTCTAGGTGTTCAAGTGAAACAAATCCCACAAGGAATTTTCATTCATCAAGAAAATCCAATTCCAACTCCAACAGTCCATGAATCACAAGACGAAGGAACCGCAATCGAAGTCAGTTCTGCTCCCACCTTCGGTCTTGATGATGACGACATTCAGGAGGTAAACAAGCCCAGTCCTTCTGATAATGACCTCCGGATGTTCGATGAGAAAGAGGAATCCAGTGGCTCTCACCATTCAACTTCTAAACCCAAAGAAAAGAAGAAAAAGAAGAAGAATGTTGTCACAAGGAAAGAATTTTTGATCTTACAAGCCAAAGTCGATCAGATCTTAGCTGCGGTCAAGCCAACTCAACCCCAACCAGACGATACCCCCGGGCCGCAGTCTCTGATCGAACGAATAGAGCGCTTGGAAACGCGTGAGCGCTTGGCTGCTGAGAGAATTTCCGTCAAAGTGGAAATGGGGATCCGGTCCCTTGACAACAACCGCAAAGCAGATCACAAGGATTTTATGGCTGCTGCGGAACGCCTCATCACTGAGGTGACCACAATCAAAACGGATCTCAAAGCAGCCATTGCGGATGAAGCCACTCAGTCTCAGAAACTGATAGCTGAGACTGACACTGCGTATGAGTCCATTATCTCAGTTCTTCAAGCAACAATCAATAGACTTCAATGATCCCCGTCCTCCAACTTGCATGGTCCCGAGATCCTCCAGCTCACCAAGGAAATACACAGGCTACTCTTCAGCTCCTCCATTCCCAATAATCAACAGTTGGCCGAAGCCCTCAAAGCTCAATTTCAAGTGGTTTTTTGTGAAAACCCGAAATTTTCTATCCTGTACAGTCTAACAGTTCATTGAAAGTCAAACTCATTCCTGCTATCATTTAGCACAATTTGGAACCTGTTTGAATGTTCTGAGCCTTGTACACTTAAGGGATAAGTGTCGGGGTTTATCTGCTGAATCTATAGCACAAAGAACGAGCCTGAAACACCTTGACCTGGAGTTCACGGCCACCACATGGGAGTTTACGGCCGTAAACTCCATGTGGGCCGTAAACTCACCTTATATGGTGAAATGTTGGCCATTTGTTCATTCCTTCCTTTCCCTTGGCTGATTTCCTCCCAAATCCTCTCAAGTATCATCCCGATCTTTGTCCCCGATCCTCAAAACTAGTAAGTATTCATCCTTTATTAGTTGATACACCTCTTAATCTAGCTTCATACATTGATTTCATCCATGAAAATCATGTTTTCATAGATCTTCAAGTTTCACCAAGAACACCAAGAACACATACTAGTGTTCTTGGCCAAAAACGACCATTCAAGCTCCTAGATCGTAAGTACTCTTGTTCTAACTCTTTGTACACTAGGTTTAACATGTTTAGGCCTTAGAAACATCAAGAATCATTGGATGAATGAGATTTTACGGCCAACGATCTCCCAAGGCCGTAAACTCCCTATAAGGGTGCAATGATTCCCTTTTCTCCTTCCTAATGACTAGAACTTAGCCTAGAACCAACCACCATTGAACTAGGGGCCTTAAACATCAAAAATACCATGAAAATATAGAGTTTACGGCCGTAAACCCATGAGGAATAGTCCATGGGTCGTAAACTCTATAAAGGGGTGAAATTGTTCCTCCATGACTTCCTACGGCTTAGACTTGAAGTAAGGATGCTTGTTTATGACTTATAAGACCTCAAAACACCCCATGACACTTAGTACCATGAGTTTACGGCCGTAAACTCATGAAGGAATGGTCCTTTGGCCGTAAACTGATGTTAAGGTCAATTCTTGGACCTTAAACTCACCTAGCCTCTTGTTTAGCCTTGAAGCACTTAACCACTAAAGACATCTTGCCTTTAAGCCTCAAATGGAGACCCATTAGAGAGTTTACGGCTAGGAGTAAACTCCCCTGGGCCGTAAACTCCATTAAGTATGGTCTATTGAACATAAACTCACTTACAATGCCTTGCAATCTTTTGTTGTAACCCAATGGCCTCCTAACACTTTGACTAAAGTGTTTTCCACGCCTTAGAATGTTTATACTTGTCTAATTAGTGTTATAATCACTAATTGTATACATACATATGTCTTTATATGTCATTAGGATCATTGTGTGTGTTTAAGTCTTCACTTAACACCAAGCACTTGTCCGACACTTCCATACGATCCACTCACTGCAGGTGAGTTCATACCCCTTAATTAACTTTTTAAATGTTTTTAAATGCTTTTATGGGGGGATACAAGTTGAATCATGCTAGTTATTATATCAATCACATGTGATTAATAACTAGCATACAAATGGATTTACTACACTTTTAGCTGTTTTACAAAACATATTACTTCAAATGACTTTCCAAAACGTTTTTACTTGTTTAAAACTCTTTATCAAACTGTCTTACATACTGTATGTTTCCTTTCAAAATTGTGTTTCAAACAAAGGTTTTCATATACTTAATCTGTCTTGTCTAACTACTTTCAAATCGTTTTATAAACTGACATCAAGTCATCATTTCTTAGTTATTTATCTCTTTCAAAGGTTTTACAAAACTTCTTTTATACTTTTATATTGTCAAATGCATGCCTATATATGTATAGTTATATAAGTAATGTTTAAAGGACTTAGGAAGGCTAGCTCGCTTTAATTCCTTTTCCTTGTTTGGATGTGGCTTTAGGGTATCGGTTATCCGTCCGAAGGTCGTCTAAATATTAGTTATATAGCATGTATACATATATAGTCATAAAAGTTCTATCGGTCAATTCAGTACCTTTGGGTAGCAAAGGTATACTTTCGGTTATACACGTACATTACTAGTAACTATAATAGGTATAGTTAGGAGATATTACTTGCCATTCCTAGTACAAGGAATCACACAAGAGTCAGTTCATTCATGAGTCTATACGAATATATTATATGCTATATGAAGAGATACGATTACATAGGTACTATATGAAGAGATACCACTACATGGATACTTTTACATAGATACGATTACAAAGATACTATATGATGAGATACTATTACATATTATATGAGTAGATACTATTATATACGTTTCGGGACTTACCATTCCACACCCAAGGCTGTTAGCTACAGTACGGAAAATGCACATCGACGGGTGTCTGCGGTTGTACTGTTCCGCGAGTTTCCACGCCGTGAATATCCTAGTGCAAAAGGATACAATTTTAATTATTATATTATTTTCCTTATTACCTTTACTATGTGTCACATTCACATAATCGATGAGGTAGATTAGATTTGAATAATAATAGTTGTACAAGGAAAAACCTTCACTTATGTAGAGGTTCAAACATTCAAAACAGTCGGGTCTTTGTAGAAGACTACTTTCAAAACAGTCGTGTCTTGGTAGAAGACTACCTTTTATACTAGTAGGAAATATGGGATTTTCTAGGGTTTTCACACTTATACTAAATGTTTCATTAAACATTCACCGGTCTTTTCTTTACAGCTTTACAAATCAAAGACACTAAAATACTTATGAATTCACCAGCTTTATTGCTGATACTCGCTTTCAAAATAACTTGTATTCTCAGGTCACAAATACACAGGTACGACGACCAGGTTTTGTGAAGACGGAGCAGGCAAGACTCGTCTTTTATTTTGAGTATTCATTATGTTGTTTTATATTATGAAAGAACACACTTGTAATTAAAATTATACTATTAATGCAATTGATGATGTTGTTGCTGATGGGTTTTGAGCATTCTAACACTTCCTAAGTGTACATGCAACCCTAATAACCTTGGATCTATGTTTGTCTAATAATCATGCAAAGTTGAATTCCAAGGTTATATTCCTATCTAGCATACATGGGGAACATTTTTAACTTGAATGAAAGATAGAATAACTTACCTTGTTGTTGATTATTATACTTGAAACCTTGTGAGCCTAGCACCCCAAGTGTGATGCCTCAAATGCTTCACACAACACCAAATGCAAAGGAGTAAACTTTGAGAGAATCTTACACTTGCAAAATCGGCTCTAGCCCTCTTGTTTCTTAGTGTCGCCGATTTTGGTGGAGAACATGTTGCTTATATAGTGTGTCACATCTAGGGTTACACCATGTAAACCCTAATGTGGCATGACTCTTCATTTCCATGACCCATGGATTTGTAACTCCTATGGAGCCTCCATGGAGCATTCAATGGGTTTAACCCAACTTGATTATCCATGGAGCCTTTTAGCCCACTATACAAGTTATGGATGATTTACATGATCAACCCATATATTTAATTAGTCATCTTTTGATCACTCAATTAATGCTAGATTAATTCTTGATCAATACTAATTAAATAATACTATTAATATATTAGAACTTATAATATATTAATAAACCACAAGTGTTATTTCTCTCATTTAGTCTATCCAAATGCATGATGCCATGCAACCCAAATGGACCATGCCGGGTCGGGTCAAGTACATACCAGAAATAGTTATGGACTTAGACACCTTATCCAACAGTTGCTTGTTTACTACTTTACATTGTTGTGATACATTATATGACGTCCTCCACCCCAGAACGTTTCTGCCGTTCTCGGTTTTGGGGTGTGACAGATTGGTATCAGAGCTCTGTTTATAGTGAATGAGTATATCAACCCATGAAAGAACACTCATGTATTAAAACTTTACTTTTAATGCAATGGATGATGTTGTTGCTTGTTTACTACTTTGCACTGTTATGATACTTTACATGACGTCCTCCACCCCCGAACGTTTCCGCCGTTCTTGGTTTTGGGGTATGACAGATTGGTATCAGAGCATTGTTTATAGTGAATTGAGTATATCAACCCATAAAAGATATACAGACTATAAATACAATGGGGTTAAAATACTCTGACCAAGAGTTTATACATTTAAATAATAAAATATTTAACTAAGTACACATGCCTCCATTCATACTAAAATCAGTGTCACAATGACAAGAACAAAAGTATTACGATTATTGAATATCAGAAGTAAGCTCGGGGATGTATGGTCAGTCCTGTGAGTGGCGTAGCCTGATCAACCATGCTGGTCCGAGGAGTGATTAGCACATGCCCAAGAATGGTTGTGATATGTCAACAAGTCTAAAAAAAAAACTTACCAACACTACCACAATGAAATACCATAGGGGTATTTGGTGTTATTATAATTACTTATATGAGAATTAAAGGTCTTTATTAGTATGCCAATAGTTGTTTAGTTGATACACTAATAGTATATGTATCTAGGATGTGATAGACTTAGAATCTGTGAATCTTTGCTTTATGTCATGTCCTTGTTTGGTTGGGGGCTTAGAGTTAGGGTCACTTATTCGAAGGTCTATCATGTCCTGAATACATATAACTAGTATGCACTAAACAAGTATTGGAGTAACTGATAAAGATCATCTTATAAGTATCTAATTAGTACGCCTATTTTAGTTCTCTTATATCCCTTTTCTCGCGTAGATATCATGGCTGGACTCCATCCCTACGGCGACCCGTACTACCCTAACCACGGCAATGCTGGATGGCTCCGAGAGGAGCCAGAGAATGATCACCCAATCCCTATGGATGATCACCAAGCTGAAGGCTTTCTAGATGGTTCTGACTCCGAACCTGAAGTGGAGAACCTACCCCTGATGGCTCTTGTTCCAAATCCTAACCCTCGTCCGGCTTTTCAAGGCCCGACGCCTCCGTGGGTTGAAAGCTTGGAAACATGGAGCCAAGGGCAGGATCAGCCCATGCCATTTAATGGAGACTGAAGCTTTTATGACCTAAGCGAGGGGGGCTCAGCAGACAGAGTCTTGCCAATCCTGGTCCGTAGAGTGGCCCGAAATGAGATTCAAGGCAGGACAGCCCTCCATCAAATCACGAAAGTTGTCACCAATGTGAGAATGCATACAATCGGCACCATTCGCCTGGAAGATGCTCCTGAGAGATCTGAGAGAGACCATGAAACCCTGCTGCAAGCACTAGCTGAAACACGAGCCGAAGTCATAGAACTTCGAGTACGCCAGAGGACGTACGAAAGACACCTGCTTGATATGGAACGTCAACTGGCTGAACTAAGGGTTCACCAGAGGGATGACCGTCACCAGTAGTAGATGCCTTACTTTCCTTCCTTGTCTTAAGGAACCGTGTTCCTGTCTATGCCCTGCGTGGCTCTTTTCTATGAAACTACCTTGTACTGTAAGTACGTTTAGTTAGGCCTTTATGCGGCCAAAACTTTTCTACTCCAGATATGATGTAAGACCTTCTACAAGGTCAATTTTTCCCAAGCTTATTACATCTTAAACATCAATGATATTGACAGTCGGCTAAATTCTGTGTCACTCTTTGTTCAAATACTTTCATCATACTATCGTTGGAGTCTATCTGAAACCCACTCTAGTCAAATTATTGGACTAGGGAAATTTAGCTCAGGGATCATTCCCAATTCTCTTTCAAAGGTTGGATCATGTTATCCACCAACCAATAATACCCCGGTTTGGACGTCAAACGTCTTGAGACCATTCTATGAACTTACTTCTACTCTGTACTAGGGCTGCATCATAGGGATGTAGGTCAAACCTTCGAGAACGTACTTCTACTCTTTACATGAACGATCGAAATACATCTAGGTTCAACCATAATCACTCACGAACTCATTTTCTTTTGTAATAACAGAATCATGTCGTCGCCTAGAGATAACCAGCCGAGCAACGAAACCCCTATCCTTCATATCGACGTCGCTACATTCCAAGCCGCGGTAACAGCTGCAGTGACAGCCGTCCTTGCAACCCTCAACTCTAGCAACACAAACACGACTGGCAAAGGAGTTGACAATTCCGATTGTCGTATCGATCCAGGAAGCCAACAAATGACAACAGTCACGGACTTGAAAAGCCGTAAAACCGAGAAGAGGAAACGAAATCGCCAAGCTCGAAAGGAGCGCAAGCGATCCCAAAGATTTACCATCCCGCAGCAACAAGTGGCAACCCCTGCCATTTCAGCATCGATCAGACCGTACGAGGGCAAACTCCCGAAGTGTGACAAGTGTAGCTTTCATTATAATGGGGCTTTCCATGAAATACAATGCTGCAATTGCCACAAAATAGGGCACCATGCTCGTAGTTGTGGAGCACCGGCACGACCCATCACTCAAGTCCCTGACATCGGATTCAACCAGGCTTGCTATGGTGGTGGTGAAACCGGACGTTATAAAAGGAAATGTTCAAAGTGGATGAACAAAGAACACACCCGTGTCCACATAACTCTGACTCGACACATCACTTCCACCACCGATGCTAGTACTAGCCAGATATGTCACCAATGCGGTGAGATAGGGCACCTCAAGAAGGATTGTCCAATAACAAAGAACTCCGGCACAGACGGGAAGATACTAAGGATCACCGCCGCAGGAGAGACTACTCCGGACCCACATTAAAGTATCTAAGGCGTTCGTTGTAACAGACTCATAAACTGTTTAAAACTAGTGCAACTCGAGTCTTATCTTTTGCGAGATCCCGTCAGTTAAGGGACCCTCGTGCTACGTATACTTGTCTTTTGTAGTATACCTAGTTCGCAGCAATAGTCTTGTAGTAAATCTATAGTACTATAACTCTGTTAAAAGTTGCACTGTTGGGTTTTGTCTGTAACGCCTTTATGATCAAGTCTAATGTCTTTATTTCCAAGTGAGTCTGATATTATCAGACAACTTGAGTCCATTCGATCCTCACAATACCAGTTTCGTGCGTAAATCTCTTTCTCCGAAATCGCCTTTCTAGCGAAGCCGTAATTTCAGAACTCCGAAGTACTCATGCGTAGAGTACCTCATGTTTCTTGTCCTTCCCGAAGAAACCTCAGCAAACCTCCCTGGAATACCACTCGTACAGTACGTCAAGTTCAATCCAAAGACCCTTACGGTTGATCTATCGCTGAAGAATGTATACACAAGGGTGGTATATAATAAAGGTTCTAAAAGTTTAGAATTGATGATTCCACTTTAACTTCTTTTCCTTGTTTCGATGTGAGCTTAAGGAAGAATCACTTATTCGACTACCTTTTCAATCTTAATTATATACGACTCGTATACACGAGACTGTGATTGATGAACCATGTATGACTTCTAATATGAACTTCAAGACGGAGACTGCCCAAGACTACGAGTAATCGCGTCGTCATGCGAACAAACTTAGAACCCAATACGACTCCTGTAACCAAATCGCCCTACAGTCTAACACCCACGAAGATACAAGAATCGTCCGGACAGCTTAACGACTACTCAACAATGGAATTGAAAGACCAAGCTCTTCACGCTAGAGAGCTCCGGTCTTATTCTTCAAGAAGGTAGATGGATTGTATCGTAAGTTCATCGACTATCGGAAACCTCGACAAGATTTCCATTAGAAATCATTACCTCTACCTCCCATAGATGAGTCGGTTGACCAACGGTAAGGAACGATTTACCTTTCAGAAATAGACCTGAGATCCGAATATCACCAGTTACGAGTGTTGGAGAAGGATGGCCCGAGGACAATCTTCCAAACTCGATGCGGAAGCTATGAGTCCATAATGATACCCCTCGGGTAGGACCAATACGCCCGTAGTATTCATGAACTTAAATGAATAGGGTACGTCATTCTTACTTGGATCAGTTCATCATTGTCCTTGTAAAATGACTTACTTATCTACTCTCGTAGTACGGAAAGAGCATAGAAACATCCACGACTCAACCTACCCCGCAAACTCAGTAACGTACATTTTACCTTCCACGTCTCGAACTTGAAAAAGTACCTTTCCGTCAGGACTCTTGTAATCCCACTCGTCGAGATTGAGTTCAACGAGTGCCTCACCTTCGTGGAAGAACCGTAGTGACCATGGACCGAGAAGTCAAGAGGATGAAGCAACGCCGCATCCCATTAGTGAAGGTTCGCTGGAATGCCAACCGAGGGCCTGAATTCACTTGGGAGCGCAAGGACTCAATCGATTAGGAAGTATCTCCATCTCTTTGCTCGATTATTCTTACCTACTTCCTTACCTAAATTCTAATTTCGGGACGAAATTCCCTCTAACGGGGGGATGATGTGACAACCCGAAATTTTCTATCCTGTACAGTCTAACACTTCATTGAATGTCAAACTCATTCCTGCTATCATTTAGCACAATTTGGAACCTGTTTGAATGTTCTGAGCCTTGTACACTTAAGGGATAAGTGTCGGGGTTTATCTGCTGAATCTATACCACGAAGAACGAGCCTGAAACACCTTGACCTGGAGTTCACGGCCACCACATGGGAGTTTACGGCCGTAAACTCCATGTGGGCCGTAAACTCAGCTTATATGGTGAAATGTTGGCCATTTGTTCATTCCTTCCTTTCCCTTGGCTGATTTCCACCCAAATCCTCTCAAGTATCATCCCGATCTTCGTCCCCGATCCTCAAAACTAGTAAGTATTCATCCTTGATTAGTTGATACACCTCTTAATCTAGCTTCATACATTGATTTCATCCATGAAAATCATGCTTTCATAGATCTTCAAGTTTCACCAACAACACCAAGAACACACACTAGTGTTCTTGGCCAAAAACGACCATTCAAGCTCCTAGATCGTAAGTACTCTTGTTCTAACTCGTTGTACACTAGGTTTAACATGTTTAGGCCTTAAAAACATCAAGAATCAATGGATGAATGAGAGTTTACGGCCAAGGATCTCCCAAGGCCGTAAACTCCCTATAAGCGTGCAATGATGCCCTTTTATCTTTCCTAATGACTAGAACTTAGCCTAGAACCAACCACCATTTAACTAGGGACCTTAAACATCAAAAAGACCATGAACATATAGAGTTTACGGCCGTAAACCCATGAGGAATGGTCCATGGGCCGTAAACTCTATAAAGGGGTGAAATTGTTCCTCCATGACTTCCTAAGGCTTAGAGTTGAAGTAAGGATGCTTCTTTATGACTTAGAAGACCTCAAAACACCCCATGACACTTAGTACCATGAGTTTACAGCCGTAAACTCATGAAGTAATGGTCCTTTGGCCCTAAACTCATGTTAAGGTCAATTCTTGGACCTTAAACTCACCTAGCCTCTTGTTTAGCCTTGAAGCACTTAACCACTTAAGACATCTTGCCTTTAAGCCTCAAATGGAGACCCATTAGAGAGTTTACGGCTAGGAGCAAACTCCCCTAGGCTGTAAACTCCATTAAGTATGGTCCATTGACCATAAACTCACTTACAATGCCTTGTAATCTTTTGTTGCAACCCAATGGCCTCCTAACACTTTGACTAAAGTGTTTTCCACACCTTAGAATGTTTATACTTGTCTGATTAGTGTTATAATCACTAATTGTATACATACACATGTCTTTATATGTTATTAGGATCATTGTGTGTGTTTAAGTCTTCACTTAACACCAAGCACTTGTCCGACACTTCCATACGATCCACTCACTGCAGGTGAGTTCATACCCCTTAATTAACCTTTTAAATGTTTTTAAATGCTTTTATGGGGGGGATACAAGTTGAATCATGCTAGTTATTATATCAATCACATGTGATTAATAACTAGCATACAAATGGATTTACTATAGTTTTAGCTATTTTACCAAACATATTACTTCAAATGACTTTCCAAAACGTTTTTACTTGTTTAAAACTCTTTATCAAATTGTCTTACATACTGTATGTTTCCTTTCAAAATTGTGTTTCAATCAAAGGTTTTCATATAATTAAACTGTCTTGTCTAACTACTTTCAAAACGTTTTATAAACTGACATCAAGTCATCATTTCTTAGTTATTTATCTCTTTCAAAGGTTTTACAAAACTTCTTTTATACCTTTATATTGTCAAATGCATGCCTATATGTGTATAGTTATATAAGTAATGTTTAAAGGACTTAGGAAGGCTAGCTCGCTTTAATTCCTTTTCCTTGTTTGGATGTGGCTTTAGGGTATCGGTTATCCGTCCGAAGGTCGTCAAAATATTAGTTATATATCATGTATACATATATAGTCATAAAAGTTCTATCGGTCAATTCAGTACCTGTGGGTAGCAAAGGTATACTTTCGGTTATACACGTACATTACTAGAAACTATAATAGGTATAGTTAGGAGATATTACTTGCCATTCCTAGTACAAGGAATCACACAAGAGTCAGTTCATTCATGAGTCTACACGAATATATTATATGCTATATGAAGAGATACGATTACATATATACTATATGAAGAGATACCATTACATGGATACTTTTACATAGATACGATTACATAGATACTATATGATGAGATACTATTACATATTATATGAGTAGATACTATTATATACGTTTCGGGACTTACCATTCCACACCCAGGGCTGTTAGCTACAGTAGGGAAAATGCACATTGACGGGTGTCTACGGTTGTACTGTTCCGCGAGTTTCCACGCCGTGAATACCCTAGTGCAAAAGGATACAATTTCAGTTATTATATTATTTTCCTTATTACCTTTACTGTGTGTCACATTCACATAATCGATGAGGTAGATTTGATTTGAATAATAATCATTGTACAAGGAAAAACCTTCACTTATGTAAAGGTTCAAACTTTCAAAACAGTCGGGTCTTGGTAGAAGACTACTTTCAAAACAGTCGAGTCTTGGTAGAAGACTACCTTTTATACTAGTAGGAAATATGGGATTTTCTAGGGTTTTCACACTTATACTAAATCTTTACAGCTTTACAAATCAAAGACACTAAAATACTTATGAATTCACCAGCTTTATTGCTGATACTTGCTTTCAAAATAACTTGTATTCTCAGGTCACAAATAGACAGGTACGACGACCAGGTTTTGTGATGACGGAGCAGGCAAGACTCGTCTTTTATTTTGAGTATTCATTATGTTGTTTTATACTATGAAAGAACACACTTGTAATTAAAATTATACTATTAATGCAATGGATGATGTTGTTGCTTGTTTACTACTTCACATTGTTGTGATACATTGTATGACGTCCGCCACCCCAAAACGTTTCCGCCGTTCTTGGTTTTGGGGTGTGACATTTTTGCCAAGGTTGATGGCCTTAAAAAATGACTTGAGGAAGCTCCTCTGTTGCATTCCTCAAGAGGGGGAAATGAAGAAGAAGTCCATCACTCTGATCACTCAATCTCTCAACATCAGAGCCCCCCCATCATCACAGAAAAAATTCCTACACCGCAACCATCTCACCATACTCCGTCTCCTCATACTTCACCACAAAAGGAGAACACTCCTAACAAGCCAGATACCCCTCCTCACTTTAAAAATCTGGTGGAGCACATGTCCTCTCCAAGCTCAACTGACTCTCCTGCCACCACCCAAAGGAAGAAAGATTGGAAGGCAGCCAAATTGGCGGAGCTTATTTGGAGAGAATGCGGTTTTGATACTATGATGGACGAATCCTTGATAAACTCTTGGATCAATCCTCACCGCAGACTACTGGAAGAAGATTACAGACCCCACCTCACCTATGCTGAACCCCCTACTGATGGCTACTGAGATGTCCCAATTTCTCCAAATGCCAAATACTTCACAGTATTTGAGCAATTCGACCGCAGCCTTCCTGACCACAAAAGATTGCCAATGGAATTTGAGAGACTCAGTCTTTTTCATGCTAAACATGCCTTTTCCATTAAAAATATATGGTCTAACGATAGACCAACCGCAGTCAAGAACTACAAAATCCGGAAGTTCATGAAGGATGACTACATCCAGTATACCCTCACTAGAAGAGAGCATGACTACATCCGCACCCAGGCAGACTTTCCCTGTATGAATCCGGAAGAAATCTTTCTTATTGCCAAGGTGTTTCAAAACAAGTCAGAAAAGCACCCGAAAATGAAGATTGCGCTTGAAAAGGCCAATACTTTTCTGAAGGAAACAGTCTATGATTTTGTCAAGATCGATGCAGATATCTACCCTATCATTGCCAAGAAATTTGATCTGCCACCTCTCGAACCTGCACCAATGCCTACCGAAGGCTATCAAGAAAGATCCTTAGGTGCAACCAACTTTCCTGAACTTGGAGTCATTTTCAAAAGGAAGATCGATAATGTCAAATACGTCATTCCTATGACGGCCATGCATCGCCTCACCAAGAAGCAACTTGACATCTGTCGAACCGCAGTTGAAAGATCGAAGCACACTACTGCAGAAGTCAAGTTCGAGATCTTAAGGAGAATCGTCTGGCTGGAAAACATCAGGAAGTTTTGGTGGATCCTGATCAAGTTCCTCAAACTTGATAGCTGAATCGAAGTTAAAGAGGTCACTTAGGGGGAAATTGTTAAATCATGAAAAGTGACCCTCTTGAACTTCAGCTACCGCAGTCAACTTCTTCATCAGCAACCGCAACCGGAGTCTCTTCATACCTCAGTCACTTTTACTAGATTACTTTACTTTTCGTTTATTGTAACACTCTCTATTGTCCAGTATGCCTTGCATGGTTACTCTTGGAGAGGTAATCTAGTGTACATCGTAAGTCTCTATAAATAGAGCTCATTCTCTTTGTATTCAATACACTTACACGCATCTATCTTATCTATCTATCTCTCTCTCTCTATCTACACATCACTTCTTACTCTAAATTCTTACTAGAACATAACTGATTATAATCTCTCTCCGGAGCAAGTCTTCTGTGACTTAATCACTAAGTTTGATCTTCCTTATTAACTTGGTTTGAATGCATTCCTTGTTATGAATCAACTTAAGTGTTTACTTGATATAATTATTGTTGTCATTTCTATTTCTTTACTTTTCCGCAACTAACTCTCTAACTATCTAACTCTAACTTATTAATATTATTCTTGAGCTTTTAGATCCTTCGAGATTAACTATTCTGCAATACTACTTGTTCTAACGTTTGTTCAAGTGTATCTCTAAGTTTTTCTCTCAACAATTGGTATCAGATCCATAGTGGTTGCTTTTTGAGAACGAAACTCTGATTTTCAAAGGGCCTTCTATACCACTAAAGCTCATTGCTTAAAAAAAACAATTTCAAATGGCACAATCGTTATCTCTGAATGTTTCCAACAGTGTTGGTGGTTCTAACCGAGCCCCAATACTGGTAGCAAATGAATATCATCACTGGTCACAAAGAATGGAAAGATACTTAAGGAGACTTGGTAGAGATGTATGGCGATCCGTAGAAGAAGGACCACATGTCCCAGTCCTTACACCAGTCCAAACCGACGGCGCTACAACCAGACTAGGAGGAGGACAACCAGTTATGAGCCGTCCCACCAAGGATGATCTCGATAAAATGGAAAATGATGCTGTTGCTTTTTATGAAATCTCCTGTGGAGTTGCTCCTGACAACTTCGATATTATCATAAATTGCAAATTAGCAAAAGAGATCTGGGAAGTTCTCAAGAATCTGTACGAAGGCTCAGAACAAGCACAAGACAAGAAGCTTACTACCGGACTCAATGAGTTCAAGAACTTCAAAGCTCATACCGGCGAAAGTTTGGAAGACTCTTTCAAAAGGTTCAACCTGATAGTCACCAAGTTATACAATATTGGCACCAGCCGCAGTAACCATGAAACAAATCTTCAGTTTCTTAATGGTTTGGGAAGACATCGAAATTATTTCCTATGAGAATATGAACTTTGCATCTAATTTTGACAATGTACTTTATTTCTCATGATGACAACGAACTTATTTCCCAAGAGAATATATGAACTTTGCATCTTATTTTGGCAATCTACCCTATTTTTCATGATGACAAGGAACTTATTTCCCATGAGAATATATGAACTTTTCATCTCATTTCCGCAATGTACTTTATTTCTCATGATGACAACGAATGTTATTTCCCATGAGAATATGAACGTTGCATCTCATTTGCACAACGTACTTTATTTCTCATGATGACAACAAACTTTGTTTCTCATAATAGCAACAAACTTCTATTTACGGAATCTTTATTACTCGTTTTAGCAAAGGACTTCTATTCATTAAAACTTATTTACTTATTTTAGAAATGAACATTTGTTTATGGAAACTGTTATCAATATCCTGATTATCATGACTTCAAACTATATTATGTTATAAACCTGTGAGTACTCACTAACTATTTTTATAGTTGACGCTCGTTTTACATGCTTTTTCAAGAATCATCTAGTAAGAGGCACGTAGAGACACAACACTCGTAGGAGCATTTGCAGGTGTTGACTTTTAAATACATTGTAATTTCTTTTAAAAAGTTGTTCAAAGTGATTGTAAATTAGTAATGATGTTTAATACTATGGTTGGTGTTGTCTTTATATTTTTCTATGAAACCCTTTGTACTGCCACGCCCCGTATTTCCGCTTTAGCGGGGTGTGGCAGGTGTAGTCGGTTCATCTCTATTACTCTGAAGTAAACTCCTTGTCTCCTTCATTTGGAGATCTAACGTTGCATGTATAATTGCTATCATGATAGGTTCGGGTTCAGGTACGATGATCGGTGGACGACCCAGTACTAGCCGAGGGAGTTGATGATTATGTGTAATGGTGCACAAAAGTACCCACTAATTTTATATTTATACCCTAACGAACTTAACTAACTAAAATGCACCTAGGCAGTGTACTTAGTCGAATTATAGAATAGTTGGGTAAGTCGGGTGTCGATCATAGGGAACGATGTTAACTAATTAATCTACTTACTATTAACCTAATTATTAACAAAGGAAGGGGTTTTATCTAATTTTGCAAGTTTAGATGAACTTAATTCGTTAACACAAACTCAATCAATAAACAAACACTTCTGTTAGTTCGAATCCACTTTCACTCAATGGATTATAAATTAGCTATGATAATTACTGTTGGTCACCAATTAAGACAGTATTAGCAATTTAGTTCTAAATCTACTAACATTAATCAATTCATGTAAATCTATGTATGATCACACAATAGTTAACACAGAATCAATTATTAAATGAAATTGGAGCTATGTAAGATTGGTTTGATAAAACACAATTACAGTCATAATTTGAGTTCTCTAGGACAGCCTAATTTAATAATTAACTTCTTAACTAATATTGGTTTAATCCTCACTCCAATAATTTAATATTCACTAAATTACCAGGTATTCTAATTCATGCAATTTGATGGTCATCAACTACACAAAATAAGATATCAAAGCAATCAACTACTAAAACAAACATGCTAGGTAAAATCAATCCAACACAAGTCTTAACCAACTAGTAATTCAAAGCTAAAGTAAATACTCCATGAGTTCTAGCTTCATCTAGCTAACAGAAGCAGCTATATTTAGCTGGACATCCTAGCAACTAAGCAAACAAAATCCATAATAAAAAACATATTAAAAGTGTACGAAACTATGAATCAAAGTATAAACTTCCTTTGGAAATCGTTTCCAGGAACCCTCCAAGGCAGCCAAAAGTTTTTTTAAAGCGTAATGGATAAGCATATATATAATTTTTATTTTTCCCCGTTCACGTCGCGATACAATAAGTCTCACGTTGTGAATATGAGATAAGCGTATCCGGAAAGGATTCTTTTATCCGGGTACATATCTTCTAGAATTCTCCGCTCACATCGTGAGTCATGAACTATTCACATCGTGAGTACGTCATTTGCTGAATTTTCGATTCTTCTTTCCTTAAAGCCTCCAAAGTTCCATGTTTTGTCAATTTCAGTCCCTATCTTCGACAATGCTTCTATTTGGCTACAAAATATAATTTTAGGTTATAAGTACCATTATTCTATACAAATAACCAAATTATTAATAAAAATGTAAATAAATATTGCCTAAAAATATGTATAAATATGGCAATATCAATGTGGTATAGTGAGACACATCCATGTTAGGATTAGGATCCCTTTTGTTGCAGAAGGGTTATGTGATAGCATATGCTTTGAGGAAGTTGAATCCTTACGAGGAAAATTATCATACTCACAATCTAGAGTTGAGGGTTGTGGTTTTTTCCATCAAGATTTGGCGCCATTATCTATATAGGGTGTTATACTATTGACACAGATCATAAGAGTTTGAGATAATTCCTAGATCAGCCGAATATGAATATGAGGCAAAACGGGTGGCTTGATGTGATTAATGATTATGACTATGAGATCTTATACCACTCGGGGAAGGCCAATGTGCTGGGCGATGATTTGAGCACCAAGGTGGTTAGTACTCCCATTCGATTCATATGCACGAGGATAATCATTATCTCACGACTTCTGGATATGATCATAGAGGCTCAAGTAGAGGGATTCAAGAAGGAAAAGGCAAAGGGTAATATTGATAGTTTCATTACCGATAGTCTAGGGCGTTTGACCCAATGCGGGCAAGTTTGGATTTATGTTTCTAGCGGAGTCCATCAGACAATATTAAAGCAGGCGCATAAGTCTACGTTTTTTTATTCATCCTGGAGCCACCAAGATGTATCGAGATCTGAGGCTCAGTTATTTGTGGCCCTGCATGAAACGCGAGATAACATGGATTGTCGAGTGGTGCCTGAAATGTAGGATGGTCAAGGCTAAGCATTAAACACCACACAAGAATTTGCAACATTTAGAGGTCCCCATGTGGAAACGAGAGCCGATTACAATAGATTTCATCACAAAGTTACCGCGAACGGCCAAGGGGCTCGACACTATCTGGGTTATTGTGGATCGCCTGACCAAGACTACCCACTTCCTTGCTATTTGAGAGAGCTCGTTGGCCCATAAATTGGTTGATATATATATATATATATATATATATATATATATATATATATATATATATATATATATATATATATATATATATATATATATATATATATATATATAGTTTTGTGATCTCTAGGTATTTTTTTATGCATTTTTATAATTTTTAGGTTTTTTGTTTTCCATAGAACCTAAACCTATATATATATATATATATATATATATATATATATATATATATATATATATATATATATATATATATACTAGTAGGGTACCCGCGCGATGCGATGGCGTCGATTTGTTTCATTCCGGCGATAGGTTTCCGGACAAAAATCAGTTTCGTTTCGGCAGTCATCAAATTGTTTCCTTTCAACTTATTTCATTATGACGATTAGTTTTCTCTAGATGGGCAACAAATAGTAGTTCCCGCGTATTTATGATTTTGGTTAAAAATAAATATATGTTTTTTTGTGTTAAAAATAAATATATCCTCAAAACAACAATACATATATTTATTTTTAGCGGTAAAACAACATATTTTTTTTAACCAAAACAAGCAAATGCTTAGTTAGAAAAATAAAAAGATAGCTTATACATAAAGATTAATCAAAATAATATGTCAGTTTTTTCTCCTTTTTATCAATAAATCATTTTTACATTTGATTTTGAGTTTTAACCATACACAAAACTGAAATCTTATCTCAGTGCCACTAAATCAAACAATCTTGAACCTCGGTTTTTTCACCTTTTTATCAATAAATCATTTTTCTGTGCTTAATTTTCTCAATCTTCATCATCTCACTTTCTCTTTACCTGCATCAAAAGCAAAGATGACTAACATGATCCATTTCTTGAAAGTACAATGTTCCAATTGAGAGGTCTTTTTAAAATGAACCAGTTATAAACCTTATATAGCATCATACATTAAAAAAATTAACAAATTATAGCATCGCACTTGCGATTTTTTCCTTTTTTATATCATTTTAGTTTTACCAAAATAGAAAGACGCGAAAGTAGGATGCTACAACAAAAAAGTTCACAAATAAATGACATTAAAGACAATTTAGTCCCCTCATAATCCTATCATAGAAATATGTAATAGAGAATCACCAGTGGCATCCAACTATTTGGACAAAAAGTCTCATCCTACTTTGAACTTTGTACATTCAAAATAACTTCTTATTATATAAATCTATTTAGAAAAATCTAAAAAAATTGTTTGCTCTTGAGGGATTTAATTTAGGGTCAAAATTATCAATATTTAACTTTACCTTCTTAAACTTATTGATGGGGGTGGCTTAATGACCCATGCTTAATGAATTTCTTATGGACATTTTCATCGATCTGAAAACAAAAAGTAAAGAAAATAACCATCAAAAGGTTCCCATTGGAATGAGAATCCATGAGATGACCACATTCAAATGTACTGATTTAATTTTAATAACATCAAAGTAACTAAATCAGAATAAAAAATATTAAAAAGCAAAACACGTTTCAAATGAAACTCAATTAATATTTCCCACCATGTTACATATAAAAACTTCAAAATGAAACAATTTTCAATCTCCATTTTTGCAACCAGATCAGTAAAACAAATAATAAATTATCCCAAAGTTCATTAATCTCAAAGACACAAACACATGCATCCGCATACACACACATACACACACATATACTCACACATTGTAGTAAAACAAAAAATACCTTACCCCCAACAGGCATTTCATCGAATACTTGGCGTGCACCCCTAATGTATTAAAGCATATAAGAAAACTGTAGAAAAGTTGTTAAACCAATTACCTTAGCAGCTAAAAAATCTAAGAACAAAACACCAATTTTGAAGATTGAACATTATCAAAAGAGTAATATCTTACTTCCGAGGTTTTAGACATCCGACTCCAGTCTTGAATTTCCTGCTTGAGGTTTAGAAGAACCACACATTCAACCACTCCTTCAAGATATTTTCACCAGTTATGGAAAATAAGACGATTTGGAAAATAAGACACTTGAAGTACATTAGTAGAACAGATAATAAGGTTAATATATAAGAAATTTTTAAGTAAAAATAGTGTTATTGTGTATAGATGAATAATACCTGGGACATGAACCATTCCCTGCAACATGAAACTGTAGATACATAATATTGATCCACCTGATGTTACTTCGTGTTCATATCCCTCTTCGTTCATGTTCAATCTTCCTTCACCTCCATTCGTTCATGTTTTTGTCATCTTCGTTTAGTTGATGGATGAGAAAACGAAGAAGATGACGATGATTTCCAAAACTATACAAAGCAACAAAAAAACCAAACTGATTATCAGGAAAAAAAATTGTATTCGGCCAACAAAAAAAACCCAAAATAAAAAGAAACCGTGATGCATTTATATTGTTATAAAAAACCAGAAAGAGGCAAGGGAATTGAGAAGGCAGACCCGAACAGGTAGGAGACTCACCTCTCGTGATGCATCGCATGTGTAGTACATAAAGGGCTTTCTTAGCATAATGTGAACACAGGTACACTTGTACCTGAAGAAGGAAAAAAATGTCAAATAAACGGTTCAAAGATTCATTAAATCAAGTTTGCCTAGGCTTTGGTCTCTTTCAAAAAAAAATATTCGTTAAATCAAAATGAAGTATAAAAAGGCTTACTGGACAAACAGGGCCAGACCTATAGGGGTAAGCACAAAGCATGGATTTTGTAAGTAATAAGGCATTTGAAATCAACAATCATCTCTTGAAACACAATATAGCCATATTGCAATGAAATTCCACTCCTAATCAGAATAAGTTGGCTCATAGCCTCACCTTGGATACATAATCATATTGATCCAGCGTCATGCATAACCTGTGGAAATTCATTTTAAGATAAGTCTAAATGAAATAGTGCAAAAAATTAAACATTAAATAATAATCGCATTGCTCAAAACATCCCTTGTACCTATATAATAACAGTGACGATCGCATTGACTGTAAATAATAATCACATTATTCAAAAGTTCTAAGATTTGACCAGTCGTAGATTATTTGAACCTGCAAACAACCATGATAGGTTACCAAGCCAGAGCCACATGTATCCATCCCATATTCACATAAAGTTATCTAATTCATTATTGACATAGTCTATTGTGCCTAGAGCCATTATACTTTAACTGGAAATTTTTCAATTCTTTTTATTACAACATTGTACTTTCAAACAACTATTAGAACATTGCACTTAAAAAAATCTACCTTCACATTGCATAATTCAAAAATATTGGTCTGCAAACCTATATAATGGAATCAGATTACCATCCTTTGCAGTTTTCTTTATATTCTTCAAATGGTTGACTGCCAAAATAATATCAATCTGTAATCAATACGTAATCAAATTGAGTAAATTATAGGACTATTTAAAGTAATTATTTTAATGTATAAGTGAAATGATGTAATATAGCAACTATTTAACATTAGCAAACCCATGCAAATTGTGTAACGATAAAAACATCTCTAGAATAGATCATGAACGCTCACTGTTCAACTTTCCAGAAGATTTCAGAGAATGCACATGTTTCATTGGGAGATGAAACAACCATCTCTTTAAGATCATTAAAAAGCTCAGAAGGCTATGAAGCTTTCTTATCTGGAAGATATTAAAAAGAAGAATCAAGAACGTGCCATCACAATTTAAGAACAAAAAATAGGAAATATGATCCTTTAAGTTAACTTAAATAAAAATCAAAGATCTGTATAATATATTATAGATATAAAATAAGAACATAAGATACCTATAGTTAGCATTCACTCTGATGAATCATGTAATATCCGAGCTCGTGGTTGCCCTGGAATGATAGAAACCCTAGGAATGATTCCTAAGATGAATCACATTAAAACACATCTTAAAAATTTTCATCTTTCAGTCTAAACAAATAAACATGCAGCAACATCCATAAGGCATTAAGCCACAGTAAATAGAGAGGATAACAGAGGCATCGAGAGTGAGATATAATGACTTCTAAGTGGGGATAGACTGAAAAATGGTATCAAAATAGCACCTGTAGTTAGGATTTACTCCCAGGACCACAATAACAACAAAACTTGTACAGGAGAAATATGTTACCAGAAGTTTACACTAAAAGTGGCCAGTTTATTTTTTGGTAGTGAGAGGCAGCAAGTGGTAGTGGACATTTCTCTGGTTTTTCCGATGGAAACAACTGACTTCAGATTTAAGATGATTTTTATCAAGAGGATTTCAGATGCTCAACAAAAAAATAATACAAAAAAAGGAGCTGGATGAGTACCGTAAGGGAAGAGATCGACTTAGAGAAAAGAGATCGGTGTTGAAGGATTAGATCGGCAGATGAAGATCGACGACGGTGCAGGTGAACCTTGAAGGCGGGTGTCACACCCCGCTAAAACGGAAACACAAGATATGACAGCGATAAAGGTTTCATTGCAAAAGATAAAGATACATCACCATAGCAATATTTAAAAGTTTACAACCCATAGTTTAAGCAAAACAAAGTACAAGTTTTCCAAAATGACATTGTTCAAAATATAACTTCATAAAATAACTTCCACACGATGCAGCAGGCTCTATGATGATGGATCTTTATATCCACTTACTAATTATTTCCTGAAAAAGCATGTAAAACGAGTGTCAACTATGAAAATGGTTGGTGAGTTCACAAGTTTATAAAATCAATATTTGGTATAAGACTTTCCATAAATACAAGTACATTGCTTTAATGAGAAACCAAGTTCATTGCTATAATGAGAAACAAAGTTGATTGCTATAATTGATAAACGAGTTTATTGCCATAATAAGTAACAAGTTTGTATGTGTATGAGTAAACAATGAGTTCTCAACCAAGCCTATGACTGAAGCCCTATCAAGATCTATGCCTATCGTTCCATAGATTATATGGTATCATGCACTCCAGCAATCGGGCGAGTGAGGAGTTGTCAATTCCTACTAGCGCTATCCACAATGACCATTGGCTCAAAGAGTTAATGGTTAGAGAAAAGTATAAGGGAAGGGCCTTAAGACGATAAGTTCTCATGTTCCGTGTTGCATAGACATACATAGAGAGATATAGCAATAAAATAGCAATCATGTTTGATACAAATCAATTTAAATACAACGAACAAATAATAGTTTTTCGGGACATGCTTTTCCACCCCAAAACATAAAAACTGAAAATAGGGGAGTGCGTGAATACTCACAATGTTTCAAGTAGGTACAAGTGGTGCCTCGGAATACACCAACGCCTTACTACCGGGATCCTACGACATCAAACACACACTAGTGAGTTTCTATGTCGAAATCTAATGCTAATATACTAAACTCTACATATAGGGAAATGCCAAATTTTTTTGTTCTAATATGGGTTTTATATTAATTGGTTACAATTTTTCTGAAATGGTGAAATTCTAAAACTCATGTGATTAAGACAATTTTGGATATTAATTTTCCAGATTTTGTAATATTAATTGAGTGTATTTCAACACATTTAAAGGTGTTTTAAACTCCTAAAAATTTAAAAATATTATCAAACAGTTTCCAAAAATTGTCAAACCTTGTATTTTCATTTTAAATACAGTAGAGGTTCCCCAGAAAATTTTTCTTGAATTTTTGATGTGATTAACTATTTTTCTAAATTTTTAAGTCTTCATAACAACATAAATTCATGACAAATAGCATTAAAAGCATAAAAATTCCCAAACTTTTTATAATACTGCCATTAGACATATACTTGAGCTGGTAAAAATATAAAAATAGATTTCTAAACCGTTTAACCCAATTTTATGATTTTTGTTCTTTTATTCTAATAAAAATTGAAATAAATAGAAAACAGTTTCCAAAATTACCCAAACTTTTTCTATTACTGTTATTAAACATTATTAAGCTAGGAAAAATATAAAAATGGATTTCTAAACTGTTTAACCCAATTTTATGATTTTTGTGCATTTATTCTAATAAGAAATGGGTTTAAGTGTATTTAATCTTGGGAAAATAGAAGAAAAATAGCATACAGAATAGAAAAATCATAAGAATTTTTATGTAGCATCCTAATGTATTATAAGGTGTTCTGGTAAATTTTCATGAATTTTAGATGAGCAGAACTATTTCTTTTGTTTTTAGTCCATTATAAATACAAAAATCGGGGAAAAATAGGAATTCATTATGAAAAACTCTGAAAATATTTTTCTGAGTCTTCCACCTCTGGTAAGAGCTGCGAAAATTGTTAGATATCGTTTTCACACCCTCTAAAGTGGTTTTGTGATTTATTGGGACCAAAAAAAAAGAAAATCAAAAGTTATAATAAACTATAACAAAAATCAATGAAACTTAACGAGGTGCCATCATTTACTTTAGGGGTCATCCACGAATTTACCTAGGATTTATAGACCTCAGAAAGTATTTTATATGATTTAAGCCCTTGTTTTCTTGTAACAATTGTAATAAATCAAGGAAATGATAAAAACACTTGGGATTTTTCAAATCCTCATATTATCTTACTGGGATTCTGAGGAAATTTTGTTTTGAACAGAAAAGGGTTTTTAGATTTTTTTTATAAATAAAATCATTTACATGCACTATTAACAACGTACTTTGATCATCAAGCTCTTTAACTTGATGTTCATCACATGCATCATGGTTTGAGGACCATGCATGGACATACTTTGTTCATAGTGATGTTTTCAAAGGACAAACTTGAATGCACAAGGTAGATGAACCTTTAAAACTTGTAAAAATCCGTATTTTAGGGTTTGACATAGGTTTTGGTCCTTGGATTTAACCATTAGACAACATGCATGTTGTTCTTGGGTGAAACCCTACCACCATCATCATCAAACTCAACATTCATGGATATGTTCATGAATGTTCATAAAGAATGGTGTAGAAGAATGAGAAGTGCAAGAAAAACCTTTAAAATAAGAAAGAAAAGTGAAGGAAAATGAAGGATTTTCGGGTTTACCTTGAAGAACAACCTTAGAAGATGAAGATTTGAGTGTTGAGAGGTGTTCTTGGCTGGAGAATTTCGTGGGTTTGGCGAGAGGAAGAGAGAGTTTGAGTATTGTAAAGAGTGGAGTGTGAGAGAGAGATAGTGAAGGGGAAGTTGAAGTGTAAGAGAAGAATAAAATGATTGAGATTTTTGGGGAAAAGGGGTGCCTTGGAGGAGGTGGCCGACTTTATGAGTGAGAGAGGCTCCCTCTCTCTTAAAATTTAAATTATATGCATTCCCTCTTCAATTTTTATAAAACCCTAATTTTTATAAAAATGCTTCTTTATGTTATTCTTGATTTATTTAAAAATCTTTGTTTTTAACTAATAAATTATGATTAATGTTTGATAATTTAAATTTTTATGTCTTTGATTATATCCCATAATTTGATTATTTAAATTTGATATTAGGAGGTTCATAGCAAATCTTATAGAGTTTTTAGGTTTTAAAGTTTATAAATTTGGATTTTTGGGCTCTTTAGGGTTTTTGGAACATTGTTTGATATTCACCATCATATTGAAATGAAATTAGAATATTTTAATTTATTTTTAGGGTTTTATACCCTTTTTCAATTGTAACAAAGTTTGAAGTTTATTCTAATTCGGGTATTGGCATTTCCTACAGTAGCTAGACAACTTACTAGAATCGTAACAGCCAAGTATATTAGTCCTAGATTTTAGTTGGATCCTAGTTTATGCAAGATTTTGACCTAATTTATACTACTAGGCCATGACATGTTGTGCATATATGGTTTTTATAAAAAGGATGCATGAGTTCGAGAATGACCTGAATTTGACAGTTGTCACAGTATCCCCCACTCAAAAAGAATTTCGTCCCGAAATTCATTCTATGTCATCGTTTGTCATCGCATGGGAAAAGTTGTGGATACTTTTCCTTCATGAAGTCCTCACGCTCCCAGGAGTAATCTGACCCGCGTCTCGAGTTCCATCGAACTTTCACAATCAGAATCTTACTCCGCTTGATTTGTTTCACCTCTCCGTCAAGGATTTCTATAGGCTCCTCAACGAAATTCAGCTTATCATTGATCTTGATTTCCTCCAGAGGTACTATCAATGCTTCGTCGACTAAACATTTCTTACGATTGGAGACATGGAATGTGTCGTGAATGACAATTAAATCTTGGGGTAATAGGAGTTTTCCCATTTCTTGATTGCCTCAATCTTAGCTGGATCTACATGAATTCCTCTTTCGCCGACCACATGACCAAGAAAATGTACTTCTCGAATCCAGAATTCACACTTAGTGAACTTGGCATACAATTTCTGATCCTTTAATAGCTCTAACACTAGCTTCAGATGTCTCTCATGATCTTCTTTGGTTTGCGAGTAAACAAGTATGTGATCAATAAATACGATTACGAACTTGTCCAGGTATGGTCTAGAGACCCTGTTCATCAAATCCATGAAAACAGCTGGCACGTTCGTTAGTCCAAAAGGCATGACTAAGAACTCATAATGTCCATAATGGGTTCTAAATGTTGTTTTATGAATGTCTCCTTCGTGAACTCTTAGTTGATGATATCCTGATCGGAGGTCGATCTTTGAGAAGTATGAAGTGCCCTGCAACAGATCGAACAAGTCATCAATTCGAGGAAGAGGATATCGATTCTTGATTGTCAACTTGTTCAATTCTCTGTAATCAATACAAATTCAGAATGACCCATCTTTCTTTTTGACGAACAACACCGGGGCTCCCCAAGCTGAAGAACTTGGTCGTATAAACCCTTTGTCTAGAAGTTCTTGAAGTTGTCCGGACAATTCTTGCATCTCGGATGGCGCGAGGCGATATGGTGCTTTTGCTACTGTTGTTGCTCTGGGAATTAAGTCGATCCGAAATTCGACTTGTCTGTGTGGGGGTAGACCGGGTAATTGCTTCGGAAACACTTCAGGATAGTCTTGAACCACCGGGATCTCTTTGATTTGCTTAGCTTCAGGTTCTCTTTCTACCACATGGGCCATGAGTGCAATACAATCCTTCTTCGGGTACTTGTGAATCTTCATGCTTGACACAATGTTTAAACTTCTTCCTGGCTTCTCACCGTGTATGATAAGGGTTTCTTCATTGGGGAGAGGTACCCTAATGACTTTCTCATAACAACCAATGTTCGCTCTATTCTTGGATAACCAATCCATTCCTACTATTACATCAAAACTACCTAGCTCTATGGGAATTAGGTCAATGCTAAAGAGTTTATCAGCTAAGATCAGAGTACAGCCAGGAATTATTTCATTAGCCCTAATTTCATACCCATCAGCAAGTTCAATAGTATAAGTATTCCTCATCTTTCTTGATTTCAAGTCAATTAATGGTCTAAATGCTAAAGAAATGAAACTCCTATCTGCTCCCGCATCGAATATTACTGATGCAAAATGATTGTTCAGGAGAAACGTATATGTTATCACTTCAGGGTTCTGACGAGCTTCTTCTGCACCAATCACAAAGGCTACACCTCTTGGCCGCCCACCTTGATTTCCTTGGAAATTTTGCCTAGCTTGGCCTTGTCCATTGTTACCAGGCCCATTGTTCAGTTTGGGACAAGCATTACGGAGGTGATCAGTACTCCCGCACTCGTAACATGCCCTTTTTCCATCCTTATTCAGCTTACAATACTTCGGGTAATGGCCTGTCTGATTACACTTTTGGCACACAGGGCTGTTGGGTTTTAAGCATTCTAACACTCCTATGGTGTACATCCAACCCTATAAACCTTGGATCTATGTTTTCTCTATTATACATGCAAATATTAACTATTCCAAGGTTTCATCCTAACTAGCATATTATGAAGCACCTATACTACAAAGTTCTAGTTAAATGGCATACCTTTTGATGTAGCTTGATGTCTTCAAGCTTTAAGAGCTTAGCCCCAATAGTGTGGAAGCCTGAAATGGAATCACAAATCACCAAAACACCTTGGAAGAACTTGAGAGAATATGTATGCACACTAAAATCGGTCCACTCTTATTTTCACACACTTGTGCCAATTTTGTGAGCCAAGGACCCCTTTATATATTATGGAGGATTAGGGTTACATCCATGTAAACCCTAATACCCATGACCTTTCATTTACATAGGATCCATGGGTTAAAAGCTCCATGGACCATCCATGAAAGCTTAGCCCAACCTAAATGAACTTGGCCCATTCCATATATATAAGAGTCCATATTTAATTAGTTCTTTTTGATCACTTAATTAATTCTAAATTAATTCTTGATCAATACTAATTAAATAATATGATTCCTTATTAATATATTAGAACTTATAATATATTAATATAAATCATAAATATACTATTCTCAAAAGACTATCCATATAAATTGTGCCGGTGAAGTGCAACCCAAATGGATCATGCCGAGTCGGGTCAAGTACATACCAAATATAGTTATGGACTAAGACATTAATCCAACAGTCTCCCACTTGGATAAGTCTAAAACTATTATTGAGTATGACTTCAAAACCTAACTGGCAATCGTAGCTCTTAAAGCCGTTGTCGAACTCTGACGTTGTCAATGACTTGTCCATTAGATAAGGGATCATATATTCCTCCATTCTAGATATCATATGGACTGAGACATGGATTATAATCATTCTCTCTGTCCATTTGTTGTTTCCCGATTTTCGATTTATTATGACTGACTGATTGAACAAATCAAATCAGTCCTGGCTTGGCCAAGCACTCACATGTGTCATCGCTAAATCATCGAGGGGCCCACATATATCGCTTTTATCCCGAAGGTAAAAGGAATGGATAAACTTCGACTCATATGGCTTGTTCTACTACTTGTTGAATCATACACAAAGGCACGTTTTATAACATCGAGTTACCAAATGCGTTTTCGTGCAATCAATGTATAACCAAATCATAGTAACAACTCATATCTCTAGGTTTAAAGAATATAAGATATTATCGTCTCATGATCACTCGTGATAAAATCCATGAAGTGATTCAAATGAGCGCGAGTTGAATACAATACTCAGAACTTATGAGCACTCATGAGTGTTGTAGCACCACTTTGTCCACCAACTTGGACCTCTACAAACCAACCCATGACAGTCTTGATTCATATCTACTTCCAACATATGACCAACTGTGGATGGTTTGAATAACTTAATCATTCAGGAAGAGCGACTTAGTTATTCTGGAAGTCAAAACATGAAAAGTGAAACACAAGAATAAATGAATCAAATATGGTATCAAACCCTATGAATATAAATAAAACACTTTTATTTATCACCATACTGATTACTCATTATTCATTGTTTCCGTTCTATCAACTTTATACTTGAATTAAAAACACTAGTTGTCCCATGCTCCAAGCATGTACACTATGTTTTTCTTAAACAATAGCTTTGCCATACACCAAGTATGCACTTTATGTTTGTCTATGATCCTTACTTTGTGAAATAAACCAATTGAACATAATTTCAATGATTCTAATTTCACACTCCCAAATCCTTATCGAAAAATGTGAGAATTTCAAATTCCTATCATTTATCGAAATCTGTTTAGATTTTAAACTTATATGCACTGACCCTCCTGTAATGAATATGTACAAAGTCACAAAGACTTGTCAACAGTCATTATAAGGTATTCCAATGGAGATCAACTCCATGGAAACTAAGTCTCATATTCAAAGTACATTGCTTTGGACATGCTTCTTGCGTTAAGTTTTCTAATCTTACACAGATAACTTCCACCTATGGAGACAACTCCATATTCTCATTTTGACTATCACTTCTGAATAAGAGATGCCTCTTTTCAGAATATGTCAATATCGTCCTTCTAAAATTAGCATTATACTTCCAACTGTCCCTGAGCAACCAATCTTTGGTAAACCTCAGATTGTCCTCGACAATTGCTTAATCATTTTAGTCATATCCAATTCTAGACCTTTTCCCTTCTTAATGCCTTTGGTCATTTGGAAAAATTTAGAAATGACAAATATTATAGCACATGCAATCGATCCAGTACCCAAAGCAAATGGTACACGATATTTTTATTTGCCATGTTTTCGAAATTTGCTACAATATTTTTATTTGCCATGTTTTCGAAATTTGACTATGAAGAGGGATGCCGTAATCATAATCGAATTTTGAGAACGCAATATATAGAATTTCCTTAAGTTGAACCAATCCAACATGAAATTCATATATATATTCTTGACTAAAGATGATTAAGGTCTCAATCTAAGCCTTTAGAACTGAAATGAAGTATATCCTCTCCCTTAATTATAGGAAAACAACTTTTTCAATCTCTGCAGCCTCACGAATTGAAACTTTTGTTTTCTATAATTAACATTGCTAACTTGCAACACTAACAATAATTATCATGCTCCCACTAACATGATGATTATTAGCATAACACTTATGCTCCCACTAGCTTTGACATGTACTCAGAAATCAGCTGGACTTCTAGAAATCAATACTTTATTGACTTTCTTACCAAAGTTCAGATTTCTGATACGATATGCTTTGATAAAACTTTATCAAAATCATACACCTTTCCTTAGATAGCATGCATGTGTGTCTAAACAATTTCAGAACTATGAAAAGGGATGCCGTAATCATAGTCTCAATTGTTTAGACCTTTTGCCATCTGCATCAAATCTACTTGGTGGAAGTGTTTCCTCACCATCATTTTCATGAATCAGAGAGAAACCTTATCACCCTTAGATTTTATGGTGTATGTGTTCTTATCCATGTGAATCGTCAAAACCATAGTCACAAGACAAGGATAATGACAAATCCAAACTCATATGGACTGAACTTATGCAATCTTAACTTCTTGCTACCTGGCAGTACAGGGCCTGCCATTGCTTCCAAGTTGTTATGCAACCAATTGAGAACTTTCAGAACTCCTATGCAAAGCCAACTTTAACTGGAATGGGCACATAATATGTCAACACGATAGGTTATAAATCTCAAGTCGTGTGCTAGTGAAGAACCTCAGGTTTTATTCTTGATTAGTTCTTGAAATTCTTTTTAGGATCTTTAAGACTCCCACTATCCTCTTGACATATAAGACTATCTTGCCAAATATTCAAGAGATAGTGCGGATTCTTTATCAAGACAAACACTTCACACAATTGGCCTTAGTTGGTCTTTGTTTTATCCAAAACATCACAACTTACCAATTTCAAATGTACAAGATTAGGACACTTTTACTCTTACATTTGACAAGTGTTTTAAACCTTTCTTTAAGATATGTCACTCAAGTTACAATCTTGGAGTATGACTCTAAGAATTGTTTTGGAACGAAGTATGACTCATCTTCCTGATCTAACCAATTGAGAACTTTCAGAACTTTCAAATGTACAAGATTAGGACACTTTTACTCTTACATTTGACAAGTGTTTTAAACCTTTCTTTAAGATATGTCACTCAAGTTACAATCTTGGAGTATGACTCTAAGAATTGTTTTGGAACGAAGTATGACTCATCTTCCTGATCTAACCATTTCAACAATTCATGACTCCTCTTCTTAGTCATAAGAATGCACTAAGATGACCTTTAGAGGACTAATTGTGATATGATTTCTAAATCATTAAGATGATCACAAACATGATACTAAAGTACTCTCCCATCTGTTCAGATTTGAGAAACTTTTATCTTTCTGCCTAATTTGATTCTTCCCATTCGTTCTGCCATACATTGAGACTTTTCCAATGTTTCAGAATTATACTTAAACTTGTAAGTATAACCATATTTACTAAACTTTAGTAAATCAAATAGTCTTAACGAGCTTTGTGGTGGATATGACCAGTGCACAAGAATGTGTACTCGATCCCTTTAGTCCTTCACTTGACTCACACATCCATGTGAACAAGTAATTAGTCTTGATTTTCCAATGCTTGAAAGTTCTCATTCATCATACTATTCAACTTGCATGATTCCAAGTTTCGGCCCAATTGAAACTTGGGCGATGAGGAACTTTCCTGATTTGGTAAATTTAGACACTACCACAAATGAAAGAATCAAATCCATTTTCCAATATTGCTGTTAGTGGAATCATATAAGCAACAATTTTCCACAAATGCCATTGTAAGGATACTTCAAATAAATAAAATTAAACAATTTTCTTTTATTTTAAAACTTTGCGGAAAAACTTATCCTTACAATCCACATGGAAAATTGTTGTTATCTATTCCTTAGCAATATATCATAACTTCTTAAGCAACTGCTCAAAATTCTGATGCGATCGAAATCCACCTTCGCGATCAGAATCAGCATATACTTCCTTTAAGATTTCTCTCTATTCTTTGATTCTTAAAACATCAACATGTGACCCAGTCACATCATGTAATGAGGATCTCAGAATAGAACTTAACAGAGTTAGATAATGGGCTCTACCTGATGTAGAGTCAAACTTATTGACTTTAACATCCTTAGGTAAAGTTGACAGCTTTGCAATCAACGCCCCTTCCTTTGGCAAAATAAACATATGGACCCTTTGGTAATGGGACTGTTTCAGGCTTAGCCTTTCTCTTTACCATTTGGTCAACCGGGTTGACTATGGCCAATTCCTTTCCATTGGGAAGAGAATGCTTTTTCTGGATTTCCAGTGTCACCATTGTCACTGTCCATAAAGTTTTTGGGAAGTAGATCTTCTAATCAAATTTGCTTTACTATCGTTCCAAATCATTGCTGATTCAGCAGCACCAAGCAAATAGATATGATCATTAAGGTTCATGTCATAGTCTGTTTCATAGTAGTCCCAAAGGAACTCACTATGTGACTTAGAAAGTGATTGAACATCCAACTTTCTCAAGACTTTGACACCCAACTCTCCCGGCTTGTCAATATGTGACTTCATCTCTAAGATGTGATCACACATAGACCTTGCTTGCCATTAGGGCTTGAGTGACCTTGAACTTGTGGGTTAGGGAGAATAGTTGGAGGAGGTGGAGGAAGAGAAGTATGACTTCCATGAGCCAAACTCGGGAAGTCATATTCATTAGGAAAGCTTGGTTTGGGAAGATCATTGTTGTCTAAACCAGACATCAACAATCGAAGAAATTCACGTAAAGTTGATTTAAGTCCTTAATATAACACCTAATATGATATATTAAGGCTAGGACCCAACAAACTATTTTATAACTTGGAAGAGGGATGCCGTAATCCAAGCTATAAAATATTTGAAGGTAGGTGAATGACGATTCACCAATTTCCACCAAGATAAACGAAATGTATTATTAGGTTTTGAAACTCCTAGATTCTTTTGAGATTCATGGAACTTTTCAATGGCATGTTTCAATCTCGAGTGTGCCCTTCAGGTTTTGTGACCGGGATGTCGAGGACCACAAAACAAGGTGTGAAGTAACCATGCAAATATACTTGGTACCCTTAATATTTACCCCTCAATCGATGTGTTGGTTAACCACACACGCTCCAACGATACTATGATAAACATTAAGTTACCCTTTGCCTACCTTGTTAAGTCCAGGTTAGTGTGCCGGTTAACCACACACGCTCCACTAACAACTTAAACAAAGTGCAAAGTGTAATTTCATGGATTAGCACCTTATTCACATTTTCCTAAGTAACTAAGATTGGGAATTTATAAGTGTTTAGTTACTTAGTATTTATCATTATACTTATAATGAAGGGAGATTTATAGTCCTTGTCCTACCTGTTCGGCTAACGACCCTCCACCGGTCAAGGAAGCGGTGAGTGAGAGTGGACACCCATTAAACTGCCATTTTATAGGCGGTAACCTTATACCCCCCTTATAGACCGGCTTCATGAATGAGGCCTACTAATGGTAAGACGACTTGCTCTTATACATATAATATATTAAACTTTTAATTTTATAACAGTATAAGGGTGTATTTTAGACATTTAAAATACTTGGTGGTTTAATCTATTAATTAAACTAGACTTTTAATTTAATTAAACTCAAACCATATATTTATGGATTTAATAATACTCTTTTAATTAAACGCTTTAATTAACTATTAATAAAGTCCATAAGAGTTAATTTGAACTATTCAACAAAACATCATAATTCCAATTATTAAACTCAAAATTAAAACCATTTAATTAATTTTTTAAGTTATGAACCCAAGAGTTTTAGAATTCAATTCTTTTTTTCATAAAAAACTTTTCTCAAATTCCAAAACTTGAGGGCAAGTTTTGTAATTCTTGAAAACCATTGGATTGCATAACTTATGGAATTAATGGTGTTTTATGATGAAACTTTCCATGTTCCATAACTTAAGAACAAGTTATGGAATTCTTTAAAACATTAACACCAAATTTTGTAACTCCATAAAAACTTTCAATCAATTTTTTTTTTTTAAAAAAAAACTTTCATATCCATAACTTATGGAAATTTCAAAAACCCTTAAGATCACAACTTTAAAAAAAACTTTTGAGCTCCAAAATTTTATGACAAAATTTGTAACTCCTTAAAACATTTAGATCAAACTTTTAAAAGTAATAAAATAATCATATCATTTTATCTTTTACTAAATTTGACCTAATTCAACTCATATAACAAATGATTCAAATTTTACAAATAATTCGTATTTCACAAAACAAGTAATTATCTTAAAATTTGACAAACGTCATGTTTTTTTTTCCTTTTTTTTCCAACTTGAAAATAAAACATTTGCATCAATATAACAGAAAACAACCCATGGCTCTGATACCACTGTTGGGTTTTGAGCATTCTAACACTCCTATGGTGTACATGCAATCCTATAAACCTTGGATCTATGTTTTCTCTATTATACATGCAAATATTAACTATTCCAAGGTTTCATCCTAACTAGCATATTATGAAGCACCTATACTACAAAGTTCTAGTTAGATGACATACCTTTTGATGTAGCTTGATGTCTTCAAGCTTTAAGAGCTTAGCCCCAATAGTGTGGAAGCCTCAAATGGAATCACAAATCACCAAAACACCTTGGAAGAAATTGAGAGAATATGTATGCACACTAAAATCGGCCCACTCTTATTTTCACACACTTGTGCCAATTTTGTGAGCCAAGGACCCCTTTATATATTATGGAGGATTAGGGTTACATTCATGTAAACCCTAATACCCATGACCTTTCATTTACATAGGATCCATGGGTTAAAAGCTCCATGAACCATCCATGAAAGCTTAGCACAACCTAAATGAACTTGGCCCATTCCATATATATAAGAGTCCATATTTAATTAGTTCTTTTTGATCACCTAATTAATTCTAAATTAATTCTTGATCAAAACTAATTAAATAATATGATTCATATTAATATATTAGAACTTATAATATATTAATATAAATCATAAATATACTATTCTCAAAAGACTATCCATATAAATTGTGCCGGTGAAGTGCAACCGAAATGGACCATGCCTGGTCGGGTCAAGTACATACCAAATATAGTTATGGACTTAGACATTAATCCAACAAGGGCAAGCTCCCTTGTGATGGAAGTTACACTTATTGCACTTCGGGTGCGGTCCTGTGTACTGCTTTCGGTCCTGCATTTCCACAACTTTCTGTTCCTGGATTTTAACTGGTTCTTGTTCCTGGGCTCTTACCATAAAGTTTCTTGAGACTTTCTATTTCCTCCCTGACTTGCCTCCATACTTCTTCTCTCCTTGATCTGCTGGCTTCCTCTTGCTACTAGAGTTTTCCTTTGTCGAGGCTCACGTTCTTATCACATCATTGGTTAGTCGATTTGGTAGACTTACTGCACTTTGAATGGTATTTGGGTTTGCTGAAGTCACCATTCCCCGAATCTCTAGTGCCAAACCCCAAAGGTAGCGGTCAATCCGTTTCTCCTCAGGAGTGACCATGTGAGGTACTAGTTTTGCTAGCTCATGAAATCGCACCGTGTACTTCTCTATTTGTGTTCCAACCATAGAATGGTTCCAGAACTCAGATTCAAGCATCTGAATTTCGTCCTTGGGACAATACTCCTCTATCAGTAGCTTCTTCAGGTCCTCCCAAGTTAGCTGATATGCCGTTGCACAGCCTCGGGTTTGCACTAGGGTATTCCACCAGGTCAATGCCCTATCCTGGAGTAGACAACTCGCATACTCCACTTTGTTGCGTTCGAGGCATTTGCTAATGTGAAGGACCGACTCCATGCTGTCAATCCACTTCAACAAACCGACCGCACCTTCCTTCCCATGGCATTCCTTAGGTTTACAAGCCATAAAAGACTTGTAGCTGCATTCTCTTTCATTGCTTCCCTGATTTCCTCCTCTAGTTCCTTGGTTGCATTAAGACCCGCAGTTACTTGAGTAACAATGTTTGGCATTGCTGCCATGAGTTGTTGTGCTACCAATTGAGCAACATCGGGTGTTTCGTTCTGTGGGCGCCCGCGATTAGGCCTTCCTGACATGGTTCTAAGACACAAGAGAGAAAAGAAAAAAAATACATATAAATATATAAAATAATGTATAATATCTGTTTCACTACCATTTTGAAAACCATATGTGTTGTCAAATTAACGGTTTGCATTATTACTATGCATATAGATTTGAGAAAGGAAAGAGAAAGAAAAATCTTTTTATTCAACCATTGACTAAATAAATTCTAGGGTTTGACCTCTTAGTAAAGGTTTTCAAACATAAAAATAAACTTATTCATTACCATTTGAAATAGTCTTAAAACCAAAACAATACATCAATCCTAAAATAAAGTTTTAATGTTTCTCCCAAAAGACACCCTACATGGGTTTTCATTACATGATACGATAAAATACTAAAATCAGAACCAAATACGAATCGCTATCCCAACAAGAAACATCAACACCACAATCAGTAACAGCCCTCCAAACACATAATATGCGGTCATCGCACGACCTGCCACTCGTGTAGCAGCACTAGCAGTATCAGTAGCCTCCATCGAATGCTGAAACAGGATGTCCATCCCTGTCAACACTTCATCCAAAACCTCCTGATGCCCAGCTATCACAGCGAGACTGTGACGTAGGTCCGCTGCCATCCATTGTATTCTTCGGGACTCCTCCGGGGTCATACCTAGCTGCCTGACAGGTATCCCTATAACTTGCTGTGGTGGGGGTGCTCTCGGTCCTGCCATGCTGGGTCCTACCCTACTGGGTCCTACTGTGCCAAGTCCTGCTGTACTGGTTGCTATCCATCCCGGGATAGGAACACTCTTCCTGGCCGTCCTCCGAATACGAAGCCCATAAAGTGGTGGTTGTGGTAACACCGATGCAGGCGATGTCTCGCGTTGCCGACTCGGGGCGCTGTCGCTGCTGATCTCCATCGAGTCTCCCGTGTCTTCCGAGGGGTCTTCTTCCACCGAGGCGGGGGGATCACGTCGAGGGATAACGGTGACATAGCCAGAGTCATCAGCAGAGGGGGTGGCGCGAGAGGATGACGATGTCGACATAGTGGACTGAGACATAGTTTCAATGAGATATGAAATAAATAACAATGAATGCCTATAATATGCAATGCTTACACACACCAAAATTCACCCTTTTTTTTCAAATTTTGAAATAAAGTTTTCTCAAAAATTTGGTTGCACATATTCCCATTATAATTAGCTCAAGCTTTGTATAAATCTTTCCTTAATTAAACATAGGTGATCAGGCTATGTTTAATTGAGGTCCAACAATACAACTCCCGACCTAATTATATTAGTAATATGTTTGATGTAGAAAGAATATTTATAAATTTTGGTTATATGTTGTGTTTTCTTAAATGAAAACTGATGATCTCTATAACTTTAGCTCTGATACCATTTCTGTCACACCCCGATAAAGCGGAAACACAAGATATGACAGCGATAAAGGTTTCATTGCAAAAGATAAAGATACATCACCATAGCAATATTTAAAAGTTTACAACCCATAGTTTAAGCAAAACAAAGTACAAGTTTTCCAAAATGACATTGTTCAAAATATAACTTCATAAGATAACTTCCACACGATGCAGCATGCTCTATGATGATGGATCTTTATATCCACTTACTAATTATTTCCTGAAAAAGCATGTAAAACGAGTGTCAACTATGAAAATAGTTGGTGAGTTCACAAGTTTATAAAATCAAGATTTGGTATAAGACTTTCCATAAATACAAGTACATTGCTTTAATGAGAAACCAAGTTCATTGCTGTAATAAGAAACAAAGTTGATTGCTATAATTGATAAACGAGTTTATTGCCATAATAAGTAACAAGTTTCTATGTGTATGAGCAAACAATGAGTTCTCAACCAAGCCTATGACTGAAGCCCTATCAAGATCTATGCCTATCGTTCCATAGATTATATGGTATCATGCACTCCAGCAATCGGGCGAGTGAGGAGTTGTCAATTCCTACTAGCGCTATCCACAATGACCATTGGCTCAAAGAGTTAATGGTTAGAGAAAAGTATAAGGGAAGGGCCTTAAGACGATAAGTTCTCATGTTCCGTGTTGCATAGACATACATAGAGAGATATAGCAATAAAATAGCAATCATGTTTGATACAAATCAATTTAAATACAACGAACAAATAATAGTTTTTCGGGACATGCTTTTCCACCCCAAAACATAAAAACTGAAAATAGGGGAGTGCGTGAATACTCACAATGTTTCAAGTAGGTACAAGTGGTGCCTCGGAATACACCAACGCCTTACTACCGGGATCCTACGACATCAAACACACACTAGTGAGTTTCTATGTCGAAATCTAATGCTAATATACTAAACTCTACATATAGAGAAATGCCAAATTTTTTTGTTCTAATATGGGTTTTATATTAATTGGTTACAATTTTTCTGAAATGGTGAAATTCTAAAACTCATGTGATTAAGACAATTTTGGATATTAATTTTCCAGATTTTGTAATATTAATTGTGTGTATTTCAACACATTTAAAGGTGTTTTAAACTCCTAAAAATTTAAAAATATTATCAAACAGTTTCCAAAAATTGTCAAACCTTGTATTTTCATTCTAAATACAGTAGAGGTTCCCCATAAAATTTTCCTTGAATTTTTGATGTGATTTACTATTTTTCTAAATTTTTAAGTCTTCATAACAACATAAATTCATGAAAAAAAGCATTAAAAGCATAAAAATTCCCAAACTTTTTATAATACTGCCATTAGACATATATTTAAGTTGGGAAAAATATAAAAATGGCTTTCTAAACCGTTTAACCCAATTTTATGATTTTTGTTCTTTTATTCTAATAAAAATTGAAATAAATAGAAAACAGTTTCCAAAATTACCCAAACTTTTTCTATTACTGTTATTAAACATTATTAAGCTAGGAAAAATATAAAAATGGATTTCTAAACTGTTTAACCCAATTTTATGATTTTTGTGCATTTATTCTAATAAGAAATGGGTTTAAGTGTATTTAATCTTGGGAAAATAGAAGAAAAATAGCATACAGAATAGAAAATCATAAGAATTTTTATGTAGCATCCTTATGTATTATAAGGTGTTCTGGTAAATTTTCATGAATTTTGGATGAGCAGAACTATTTCTTTTGTTTTTAGTCCATTATAAATACAAAAATCAGGGAAAAATAGGAATGCATTATGAAAAACTTTGAAAATATTTTTCTGAGTCTTCCAACTCTGCTACGAGCTGCAAAAATTGTTAGATATCGTTTTCACACCCTCTAAAGTGGTTTTGTGATTTATTGGGACCAAAAAAAAGAAAATCAAAAGTCATACTAAACAATAACAAAAATCGATGAAACTTAATGAGGTGCTATCATTTCCTTTAGGGCTCATCCACGAATTTATCTAGAATTTATAGACCTCAGAAAGTATTTTATATGATTTAAGCCGTTGCTTTCTTGTAACAATTGTAATAAATCAAGGAAATGATAAAAACACTTGGGATTTTTCAAATCCTCATATTATCTTACTGGGATTCTGTGGAAATTTTGTTTTGAACAGAAAAGGGTTTTTAGATTTTTTTATAAATAAAATCATTTACATGCACTATTAACAATGTACTTTGATCATCAAGCTCTTTAACTTGATGTTCATCACATGCATCATGGTTTGAGGACCATGCATGGACATATTTTCTTCATAGTGATGTTTTCAAAGGAAAAACTTGAATGCACAAGGTAGATGAACCTTTAAAACTTGTAAAAATTCGTATTTTAGGGTTTGACATAGGTTTTGGTCCATGGATTTCACCATTAGACAACATGCATGTTGTTCTTGGGTGAAACCCTACCACCATCATCATCAAACTCAACATTCATGGATATGTTCATGAATGTTCATAAAGAATGGTGTAGAAGAATGAGAAGTGCAAAAAAAAACCTTTAAAACAAGAAAGAAAAGTGAAGGAAAATGAAGGATTTTCGGGTTTACCTTGAAGAACAACCTTAGAAGATGAAGATTTGAGTGTTGAGAGGTGTTCTTGACTGGAGAATTTCGTGGGTTTGGAGAGAGGAAGAGAGAGTTTGAGTGTTGTAAAGAGTGGAGTGAGAGAGAGAGAGTGAAGGGGAAGTTGAAGTGTAAGAGAAGAATAAAATGATTGAGATTTTTGGGGAAAAGGGGTGCCTTGGAGGAGGTGGCCGACTTTATGAGTGAGAGAGGCTCCCTCTCTCTTCAAATTTAAATTATATGCATTCCCTCTTCAATTTTTATAAAACCCTAATTTTTATAAAAATGCTTCTTTATGTAATTCTTGATTTATTTAAAAATCTTTATTTTTAACTAATAAATTATGATTAATGTTTGATAATTTAAATTTTTATGTCTTTGATTATATCCCATAATTTGATTATTTAAATTTGATATTAGGAGGTTCGTAGCAAATCTTATAGAGTTTTTAGGTTTTAAAGTTTATAAATTTGGATTTTTGGGCTCTTTAGGGTTTTTGGAACATTGTTTGATATTCACCATCATATTGAAATGAAATTAGAATATTTTAATTTATTTTTAGGGTTTTATACCCCTTTTCAATTGTAACAAAGTTTGAAGTTTATTCTAATTCGGGTATTGGCATTTCCTACAGTAGCTAGACAACTTACTAGAATCGTAAGATCCAAGTATATAAGTCCTAGATTTTAGTTGGGTCCTAGTTTATGCAAGATTTTGACCTAATTTATACTACTAGGCCATGGCATGTTGTGCATATATGGTTTTTATAAAAAGGATGCATGAGTTCGAGAATGACCTGAATTTGACAGTTGTCACAGCGGGAGAAAAGAAAAGATCGGTGATTTGATTGTACGTGGTCTTAGATCTATGCTTCGTGGTGTTCCGATGGTGACCGCGATAGAGATTGAAACCGAAATACAAAAATGAAGAAGGATGCGTTTAGTGGTTTCTCATGTACTTTGTATTACAGTGATGAAGCTTAATGTTGTTGAGAAACCTAGCAAAGAAGATGGTGGGTCGTCATCGTTATTGACAGAAGCCATTAGGATGTGGCTAGAAGAAAAAAATAGAAATTGTCGGTTGATGGGGGTTTGATCGCCGCTGGGTTTCACACTATATACACCACAAAGATTGCCATCAAAATCCAGAGAAAGCAAGATAGAAAGAAGGTTTAGTGAGAGAGACCTTTGTGGTGAAGGATCCAATAAGGTCTTCCCATGAATATTCAAGCGATTGCTGGTGTTCAGATCTGTAAAAAACTAAACATAACCACAAATCAAACTCATGAAAAGCAATAATATAAAGAAAAACTCATAGCAAGCATATGGGAGATGATCCGATGGTTTACGGTTGTCACCAGTTCATGGTGGTGGGAGGTTTGAAAGCTAGGGTTTTTTGGGAGAGAGAGAGAGAGGGAGAGAGAGAGAATGTGGAAAGAAGATTTCAATAAAATTTGAATGATACCTGGAAGAATGCCACCTAAGGTTCCCCAGGTGATTCATCCGTGTGAGAAGTTAGAAAGAGTAAAAGAAGCTTTATTGGGTTGTATGTAATGTCTAAATACTTGTACATATCAAACACTCTATTGTGATTGGATATAAGCATTTCACATGGATCTCCAGCAAAATAATCTTCACCGTTCAATCCAGATTCGATGGTTCAGATTTCGTTTCCTTGAATTTTAAGACATTGTCTTAAAATCTAAGGGGCCCACATTTATAAACTCTTTATAAGATGGTATAGATATATATATATATATATATTCGGGAGGTAGTGGCTCATCATGCGCGTGCTTATGTCTATAGTCTTTGATTGGGATGTTTGATTTACTTCTAGGTTTTGGAAGAGGTTCCATGAGGATTTGAGTACCATACTACACTTTAGTACTACTTATCATTCACAGACAGATGGCCAGAGCGAGAGGACGATTCAGACACTCGTGTACAAGTTTAGGGCCTGCATCATTAATTTTTGTGGGAGTTGGGACTCCTACGTTCTGTAGGATGAGTTTTTTTACAACAACAACTATCACGCGATCATTGTCATGCAAGAGCTTTTTTATGGGATGAAGTGTCAGACCCCATTCTGTTGGGGAAAGGTTGGGTAGAGAGTCATGGGGAGTATCGAGGTGGTACTCAGGACGACCGATCTTATCCAACAAGTTAGACAAATATTGTTGATCACTCAAAGCCGATAGAAGAGTTATGCAGACCGACACCATTCAGAGTTAGCATTCAGGTTAGGGATATGGTACTTTTGAAAATATCCCCTTGGAGGGTATTATTTGCTTCACGAAGCGGGGAACTTTAGGGCCTATGTTTATCAGTGTATTCCAAGTTGTGGCTAGGGTGCGCAAGGTAGCCTACCAATTGGATCTACCGGAGGAGCTTTATTACAACAAAAACTATCATTCCAACATTGGCATAACTCCCTACGACCTTCTATATGGTAGGAAGTGTCGGACCCCAGACTGTAAGGGAGAGGTTGGGTAGAGAGTCATGGGGAGTACAGAGGTTGTACTCATGACGACCGATCTTATTCAGCAGGTTAGACACATACTGTTAATGACTCAAAGCCGGCAGAAGAGCTATGTAGCCCGATACCATTCAGAGTTAGAGTTTCAGGTTAGGGATATGGTACTTTTGTAACTATCCCCCTGGAAGGGTATTATCCACTTCAGGAAGTGGGGAATGGTGGGGCCCAGGTTTATCGGTCTGTTCCAAGCTGTGGCTAGGGTAGGCAAGGTAGCCTACCGTTTGGATCTACCATAGGAGCTCAGTCAGATTGACAATACTTTTCATGTTTCTTAGTTGAGGAAATATGTGACCGACAAGTTTGTTGTTGTTCGACTAGATGATATTTTGGTTGATGATCGTCTGAATTATATTGACCAACGAATGGCAATTCTGGATACAAAGACGAAGGCCTTGCACAACAAGGTAGTACCCTTGGTTAAGGTGCAGTGGTGGCATCGGAAGGGGTCAGGGTGGACCTGGGAGCCCAAGGCAGAGACACATGAGCACAATACACACATGTTTAAGGTAAATGATCCATTTATGATTTTGTTGAGTTTTAAAACATATTTAAGGTAAATGATCCATTTATGATTTTGTTGAACCAATGGTGTAAAATCATGGGGTTTGAAGACGATCATGATGTGAGGAAGGAATCCGTACGATATGACCATCGATGCACAAACGTGTATCCTCCTTTGTGGGTCACGACATGATAAGCAAGTGGTCACGACGTGACGAAAACCTGGGGGTTAACAGAAATTCCATGTTTTGGTGCCTATTTAAAGGAAGTGAGGGGCTAGGTTTTGCACACCCTCAGCCTGCATCACCTCTCTTCATGCTCACAAAAACCTTAATCCGCCATTTTTTATTGTGAGCTACTTTTTTTTTATTTCAATCATAGGAGAAGAAGACAAGGAGATTTGGTGCATTATCGTAGCTAGCAAGCCTCTCCTGTATCAACTTGATTTGCTTTAAGACCCTCTATGTCCTCAAGTTCATTACCTTTTAGCTTAAGCAAACATCTTATACTACCAGGTTCAACGATCTAGCCATATCATGTCCCGGGATGATCACTCTGGAGAGTAAAAAGGTGGAAAAATACATCTGGGGACTAACCCCCCAGATTCAAGGGAACATGTTGCCTTCAAAACCAGCTACCTTTGACAATGCCAAACATTTGGAACAACAACTCATTGACCATAGGGCCATCCATGGCACTGTGGCGGCCACCCCCGAGCAAGCGAAAGGGGGAAACAACAAAAGGATGTTCTCGAACAACAAGAAGAACCAGCCAGCGCAGGATTCCACCAAGAAGCAAAAAATAGTGATGGTTCGCGTTGCCACTACCCCCGCCGCTCCAGCGCCCCTGAGGCAGTATGTTGTGACCCTCCCCAAATGTAACAAGTGCAACTTTCACCACACTAGCCCTTGTCGAGAGATGCACTTCAACAACTGCAACAAGAAAGGGCATACATCCCGCTTCTGCAAGGCACCAGCCCACCAAGCCACCCCGGCCGCCAACGTTGGGGCAAGTCGAGCCTGCTACTGCTGTGGGGAGACCGGACACTACAAAAGAGACTGCTCAAAAGCAAGAAACACAAATTCTGGCGTTTTTGGAAGTGTCTTGGCATTAGGGCACAGGGAAGCAATAGAGGATCCTACGGTGGTTACCGATACGTTTCTCCTTAATAACTCATATGCATGCATATTATTCGATAGTGGAGCGGAGACGAGTTTCGTTAACCACCAATTCAAACAATTACTAAAACAAAATCCCCAATCACTAAAAGATACATACGTCGTAGAAATGGAAAATGGAAAGGCAGAGAGAACTAACGATATATACAGAGGGTGTACCCTCACTCTACACAACCATTCATTAAAAATCGATCTAATGCATGTTTCAATAAAAAGCTTCGACATCATCATTGGCATGGATTGGTTAAGTTCAAATCGTGCCGACATTCTATGATATGAAAGGGTCGTTCTCCTTAATCTGCCAAGTGGCAAAACTCTTATCATTTATGGCGAGAAACCTAGTACAAACCTACAAATCATCTCTTGCGTCAAAGCCCAAAAGTATCTCCACAAGAAATACCATGCTTTCTTAGCCCATGTGGTGGATAAGAAGCAAGAGGTGAAAGACATCAAGGACATTCTGGAGGTTTGTAATTTCCCTGACGTATTCCTAGAAGACCTTCCTGGAGTTCCACCTGCACGACAAGTCGAATTCCAAATCGACCTAATCCTTGAGTCTACCCCCGTAGCCAAAGCGCCTTACCGCCTAGCGCTAGCCGAGATGCAAGCATTATCCACCCAACTGAACGAACTGCTAAGCAAAGGGTTCATCATACAAAGCTTCTCGCCTAGGGGAGCGCCAGTACTGTTCGTAAAAAAAAGGATGGATCGTTATGCATGTGCATCGAATACCAAGAACTGAATAAGCTTACCGTCAAAAACCGATACCCTCTACCCCGAATCGACGACCTATTCGACCAACTCCAAGGATAAACTTATTTCTCAAAAATCGATCTGAGGTCGGGATACCATCAATTATGGGTCCAAGAGGAGGATGTTCCTAAAAAGGCGTTCAGAACCCAGTACGGTCACTACGAGTTTGTAGTGACGCCCTTCGGATTAACAAACGCACCCGCAGTGTTCATGGACCTAATGAACCGGGTGTTTCGAACTTACTTAGATAAGTTCGTGATTGTTTTCATAGACGACATACTGGTCTATTCAAGGAGTAAGGAAGAGCACAACCAACACCTACGACAAGTATTAGAGACATTAAGGGCGGAGAAATTATATGCAAAATTCTCAAAGTGTGAATTTTGGATCCGAGAAGTGGGCTTCCTCGGACATCTGGTTAGCAAGGAAGGGATACACGTGGATCCTTCCAAAATCAAGGCAATCTAGAACTGGTCAGCACCAAGGACACCTATAGGAATCCGTCAACTCTTAGGCCTCGCTGGCTACTACCGAAGGTTCATCCAAAACTCTCCACAATCACCAAAGCACTTACCACCCTAACTCAAAAGGGTGTGACCTTCAACTGGGGAGAGAAGCAAGATACTGCGTTCCAAACATTAAAGCAAGCTTTGTGCAGTGCTCCGATTTTATCCCTACCGGAAGGAACTGAAGATTGGTCTACTGCAACGCATGGAACCAGGGCCTTGGATGTGCGTTAATGCAACGAGGAAAGGCAATTGTCTATGCCTCAAGACAGTTGAAACCGCACGACGTCAACTACGTCACATAGGACCTCGAACTGGGAGTAGTAGTATTCGCCCTAAGGATCTGGAGGCACTACCTCTACGGAACAAAATGTACTATCTTCACCGATCATAAAAGCCTTCAGCACATCCTCAATCAAAAAGAGCTCAACATGAGACAGAGACGACGGGTAGAGCTACTGAATGATTACGAATGCGAGATTCGTTATCACACAGGAAAGGCCAATGTGGTAGCTGACGCCCTAAGCTGAAAGGAATACTCTGTTCGCCAAGTAAAGTCATTAACCATGACAATCCATTCGCACCTGTCCACACAAATAAAAGAGGCCCAGCTGGAACCTTTGAAACAGAAGAATGTGACAGGATAGGCATTAAGAGGAATGGATAAGAACGTAGAAGTCAAGGACGACGGAGTTCATTATCTCATGAATCGGATCAGGACACCGAAGTTCAGTGGATTCAGCGACGTTGTCATGAACGAAGCACACAAAACTCGATATTTCGTATATCCCGGTTCAGACAAGATGTTCTGGACCTTAAAAAGCTTTATTAGTGGCCGAAAACGAAAGACGAAATTGCTACCTTTGTGAGCAAGTGCCTGACTTGCGCCAAGGTCAAGGTAGAATACCAAAAGCCCTCGAGTTTGTTGCAACAACCAGAGATACCAGAGTGGAAGTGGGAGCAGATCACAATGGATTTCATAACCAAGTTACCCAAGACAGCGGGTGGTCTCGATACCATTTGGGTGATCGTTGACAGGTTGACCAAATCGGCACACTTCCTACCAATAAAGGAAACCGATAAGATGGAAAAACTAACTAGAACATACATTAAGGAAATCGTACGATTGCATGGCGTACCAATATCCATTATCTCCGAAAGGGATAGTCAATTTACCTCACGGTTCTGGCAGTCACTTCAAAAATCCCTGGGAACAAGGTTGGACATGATTACAGCCTAGCACCCACAAACCGACGGGCAGAGTGAGAGAACTATACAAACGCTAGAAGACATGCTAAGAGCTTGTGTGATAGATTTTGGTAAAGCTTGGGATACCCATTTACCACTTATCGAACTCTCATTCAATAACAGCTATCACACTAGCATCAAGGTTTCTCCATTTGAAGCCCTCTATGGTCGCAAGTGCAGATCACCGTTGTGTTGGGCTGAAGTGGGTGACACCTAGAGACAGACAGAAGAGTTATGTGGATAATAGACGAAAGCCCTTGGAATTCCAGGTCGGAGACCAAGTGATAAATGCGAGGTATATCGGGTCGTTCGAGATCCTCGCCAGGATTGGCCCAGTAGCATACAAGCTTCGATTACCACAAGAACTCAATAAAGTGCATCCTACCTTTCGTGTGCTCAACTTAAAGAAGTGCTTGTACGATGAGACTCTCGTCATCCCTATTGGCGAAATCGAAATCAACGAGAGTCTCCATTTCATAGAAGAACCGGTAGAAATCATGGACCGAGAGATCAAAAGAACAAAACAAAATCACATTCCTATTATGATGGTACGATGGAACGCTAAACAAGGGCCCGAGTTCACTTGGGAATGCGAAGATCAGATGAAGAAAAAATACCCACATCTTTCCCCCAACCCTTGAAGTCCCAGTAGAAACGCTAATTTCGGGACGAAATTCCCTCTAACGGGGGGATGATGTGACAACGGTCAATTTATGGTCAAGTCAAATTCAATTAGTCAAACTGGTAAACTAAACTAGTACTTGTATGATAGGACTTAATCTATGTTTACTAATGTACAACTCTGTATCTTAATACAAAGTATCACTCGGAAGTTTCATATGTTTAGAAATTCTTAACCCTAACCAGGGTGAGTGATGTAACGACTCTATAAAGCACTATTATGTACCCTTCAGGGGCGTAAAAAAACTCATAACAAAGCATAACAGGGTTTACAAACCTTGCATTACGGGGCCAAACACTAACAAAGGTCACAAACAAAGTCTTTCTCAATCTCTCCCGCTCTATCTCTCTCTCTCTCTCTCTCTCTCTCCCCCCCAAATCTTTCCCAAATATCTCCTCGTCTCCTAAATCTCTCTCAAATTTTTATAAACATCCGTACTATACCAACCCTTTCCTTTGTTGAAAACAACTCAAAACCAAAGGAGAAAACCCAAAAGGACCTTCTTGGTCCGGAACACCTTCTCAAGAACCGGTCAATCTCGCTCCGGACACCCTATGATTCATAACCTTCCCTTGTGCTTCAGAACATCGCATGGACCGGACAGATTCACTGCGGAAGGTTTCGCTCCGGAAGCTCCTGATGATCCGGACTCCTTCGCATCTCGAAAGACCAGCCTGCTCCGGACCTCAGCGCTTCGCACCTCCTGACTCCAGATTGTGCTGATTCGACTCTGAAACTTCAAGGCCAGCTTCAGAACTCTTCTTTTTGCTCTGGAAATGACTTCCTGACCCCAGAACCCTCACAGATTCAGACCCCATTCCGTATTTTTGACCATTTCAGACCTTTTTGCAATTTTAGGAGTCTTTGACGCCGAGAACTTCCTCAAACTCTCATTTTTCATGACTTAAACCCTCTAAACTCCTATTTTATACCAAACTTGAAGAGTTAGATCACATTTTCGTATAATAACATTTGAGGCTCATATTATTTTATTAATAAAGTAATCACCCACTTTATGTCACTATTCACACTTTACCTAGTCAAATCGTTGTCCATTTTCAACTCATCCCAACAATCCATCAAATTTGCATTAACCAAATCAACCCATGAAATCTTATTCATCATATTCAAAGTCTCATTTGCCTTCACCAAAAACACAGTATTCTCTCTCCCTCTTCCTCAGTCACGATCCTCTTGACCAGAAGTATTCTAGAGATTTCCTCCAATCTTGGTATGTTCCTTCATTCAGCTCCTAAAACCTCTACATTTCTTCATACAAATCATGGGTCATTTACACATATATAGACATATTTGTTCTTAGGATCTTCAAACCTTCAAGCATCTTTCAAGTGTTTTGACTTGAAAATTCCCTTCTTCAACCTTCCACCTCAGTAAATCACTCAAGGTGAGTTCATACCCCTATCTTTTCATGTTTTCAAGTTTTAAGGGGGAGAATACAAGTTACAACACCAATATAGAATCTAACACAACCATCAGCTTTCAACAGAAAAGTTAGGGTCCATTCACAAACTATTTTGACCATCTTAAACATAATATTTTTCAAAACGATTTGATATTCAAATAGCTCAGGTTTATACCTTTCAAATGACTACTTGCACACACTCATAAAATTTTTCTACAATTTATGGCGATTTTTACAAAACTGTCTATTATTTCGGAATTCATTTCGGACCAGTTCGTGAAGATGAACATTTTCACACTGGTTAGAGGCCACTAAAAATCATAATAAAATTACGAACAAACTAGACACATTTCCTAAACTCACAGAGTTTACAGATTTAGTTTTCAACTTACAGTGATTTTTCTATGAATTTTCTAAGAACTGTGTTAAAAAGGTTAAAATTGGTAAAATAGTTTTTAAATTCATTAACACTTTGTAACATGTTGAGCAAAGTGTATAACAATAAATAGCTACATGTTGATTAAATTTCATGTTATTTTACTTTCATGAAGCCATGAAAGTCATTCTCATAAGGGTTTTCATTCACTACAAACATAGATGTTAAACTATAATAGGTATAGTTTATGGCACATTAACACTACGAACATACTAAGGAAGGTTACAATTACACTACAAAAAGGGTTTTTCATTTACACTACATGTAAACTCGTTGAATCAAACTTGTGAGACATTACTTCATTGTATTCTTTAGAATACTGGTTAAAGTCCTATATTATAACCATAATCTCCGTTAGGGAGAGCCTGACACTTGTATATAGATCTATATTGGGACTACCAATCTCGTACCTTACCTACATGCAACAGCTAGACCGGCAGGTCTGGGGTGACAAACGCCAAAACATTCCGACACCCGAAGTACGTCGTAACAGGCTTACTATGTCAATTGCACGATTATAATAACTCACATAGGGAAACAACGACACATATAGTTTACTGGATATCTTATATTCAAAAAGGTTTTATTTATTTAAAACTGCATATATTATCATAAGTATGGAAAATACTTGTACATTTTGGTCTTTGGGTCTTAAGACTACAACTCACTTTATAAGGAAAATATTGGATTTTTCTTAAACATACACTACCATTACAAAGAAAGATTTTCAACGCTACATACAAAAGCTTATGCACTCACCAACTTAATTGTTGACACTCTTTCAAAATTACTTGTACTGTCAGGTAATCAATAAAAACATGTAACTACCAGCTTTTGAGGATGGGACGCTACGACGTCAGGCAAACCATTTTATCATTATATTGTAATCGATTTTGAAAAATGTAACTCATGAAACCATGTAACTTTCTTGATTATATTTATGATGTTTGTGTTTACTTTGATCACTATTATACTCGTTCTTATGATACTATACATGAAGTCCTCTACCCCCAGACGTTTCCACCATCCTTGGTTTGGGGGTGTGACAAATATACCTCTGAGCTGCTGAAGAAATTCTCAATGGACAATTGTTCCTTAGCCAAGGTCCCGATGGCCTTCGGATACAAGATTTCAGGTGATCCTACCGAAGAATAAGTTGACCACAAAACCTATCGTGGAATGATTGGGTCATTGATGTACCTCACCGCCAGTAGACCAAATATTGTCTTTGCAATAGTCTTATGTGCTAGGTACCAAGCTGACCCTAAAGTATCTCACTTGACCGCAGTCAAGCAAATTCTCAGATATCTTAAGGGAAGTAAAGCGTTAGGCTTCTGGTAGCCTGCGGGAAATGACTTCATCCTTTAAGTATTCACAGATGCGGATCATGCAGGATGCATATTAGATCGTAAAAGTACTTCCGGTAGATGCCAATTTTTAGGAGAAAGACTAGTCAGCTAGTCTTCAAGGAAGAAGAATTGTGTCTCATTGTCTACCACAGAGGCAGAATATGTGGCTACAGCCAGCTGTTGTTCCCAAGTTCTTTAGATGAAGACTCAACTCATGGACTACAGTTACAGAATGTTGCAGGTACCAATTCACTGTGATTCAGAGAGTGCTATAGCGATTTCTCATAATCCTATTCATCACTCTAATACGAAGCACATTGAACTACGGTACCACTTCATCAAGGATCACATGCTCAAAGGTAACATTGAACTCATTTTTGTTCCCACTCACGAAGAAATAGCTGATATTTTCACTAAGGAACTTGATGCTACAAAATTAAATGGCTTTCTGGAAATGATAGGAATGATGAATCCAGATCCACAATTCTTCTTGAATTGATAGCTACCGCAGACTTCATTTGGTCTCCAAGTGTGAAGGAATTGTTTATTTTCTTTTCAAAATTAAAAAAACTCTTGAAGCACACTGCGGTTCTAAAATAATATAGTCCTCAATTTTTTTTTCAGTATACGTAGTATACTGCAATCATATATGCTCAATATATTCTTTGGGTCCTTTTATTTCTTTTATTTCTAACTTCATGATCAAGTGTTCTTTTAGCAAATGCTACCGCAGTCATACTGCATACCACCATAGTCATCTGAATCCAACCGCAATTACAATAAATGATCCTGCAGTCATAACTTCATAAAAGTTGTGAACAACGGTGTGTGCTATTTAATGGACTTTAAATAAAAACATTCTTTCAAACATTCACTATGTCGCACATGACAATTTTAGTCCGTTTTCAAATAACCTTTCCTACGACAGGTTCCTTTTTCGGATAAAATCAAATGAATCGTTTTTTCCATAAACGAAATCTTCAAGAAATCTTTTCCTCAACCAGTAATATCACCCGACCGTTGATCGTCAAATCCGTTTCCACTTCCCCATTTTTCACAGCGGTTAAAACAATTTTCAACCCCACGTTCAGGAAGTGTGTGATCATGGTACTGTATTGCAATAAATGCTCCTCTTTTCCCATAATCGCTTTATCTTTTTGATTTATTTAATTATGGCTGATAATGGTAAAAACCCAAAGGTTTTTAACTTTAACAGTCGTAGTTAAATTAATTACAATAATTTTTGAAATCCGGAGGTATAAAAACCCCCAATTTCTCCGAAGATGGCTTTTACGTTATCTGAATCCTTCGACAAACTCTTTCTCTTCCTCATCTTCTTGATCAAACAACTTTCTGCAAGTTCTAAAAGCCTTTTAACAAAAATGGTGAAATCTGGTATCTCAAGGAAGCAATCGAAAGCTTCCATCTCTTCTCGCCCAACTGGTTTTGAATCCACCATTAAGGATAACACTCCTTCCATCGCATCGAGCAACTTCAAAGCCATCTTTGAAGATCACCCTTCATATAACGAGGCTAACAGAAGGATGATTAAATTCCTTCTAAAACATCCAATGTATGGCGAATTCAATGCTTTCACAGAAGCAGTTCCAATGGAAATCCTATTCAAGTGTCCATTCTCTGCCTTCCGTCCAAGCCACAACCTTCAAGAGGTGCATCTCAAATTGGTGGATGATTCACTGGTTGTTCTTACAAAAGAAAAGTTCCTGAATGCAATTAACCTTAGGGTTCTTCCCTCGACAAATTTTACTTTACAAGCCCTAACGATACGGTATCAACCTGTACCAAATGGGTTACCAGAAGAAACTCAAAGGAATCAGCAAGTTCAAGAAGAATCAACTTCCGACTGTGTGGCAGTTTGTGTGCCACTTTGTCATCAGAAGTGTCTCCGGAAGAACGGGTGGAACGGACGACATGGGGATCAAGCTCTTGGAACTTGTTTGGGGCATCTACATTGGCAATGTTGTGAATTACTGTCAAATTCTATGGGACGACTTCTTGCAGTACATTCCCAAAGAAGCTCCAAGAGAAGATGCAACCGAGCTTGCTTTTGCTCGATTCTGGTCGCTATGCATCTCGAATTTGCACAAGGATGCCAAGCTTAATATGGGCAACGACACGAACCTGTTTACCACTCGCGATCTGAAACGGTACACAGTCTCTAAAGATCAAACTATTTTTCGACCACATAGGAGATTTCCTATGTATATTTTGGAGTCCATTAGACTCACAACACTTGATGTAGCTTACCATATTATGGCTATGAGTGGTATTAACCCATACCACTCTTCCTTGCCCAGACCAATTTAGTCTACCATAGTCCCTACCGCAACACAGTCTCCTCCTAGTACCGCAGTCCATACCGCAACATAGGTTCCCCCTTCAACCGCAGACGGAGTAGCTCAACCCAAAGCCAAAAGGGTTAAGTCCATTGTGACATCAAGAAAAGGCCCAATCACGACGGTGGAAAAGGGTGCTGGCATTCAAAAGAAATGTAAGTCCAAGACAGCTCACCACTTTCCCTCTAAAACTCAAGATCCCTAGTCAGTGTTACAGATGATTCACATCATGAGTCATTGAATTTAGCAGATGTTTTCGGAAGGAAGAAACTTAAACTTACCCCCAGTCAAAGCCAAATGCGTACCACGACTCATACCGCAATCTCTCAAAAGACTCCGGTAGTAATTGGAGATATCGCAGGCTCACACGTTTATACCCCATCTCACCACTCAGATACAATGAGTGTATATGTTTCATCCCACCATGGAGACACACCCAGTCACATCCTAAGTGGATCCTATTGGTTCGAGTCGCCCTAAGGTCTCCAGGGCATCACACTTACACTTCTTTGAGCCTGAGGAGTTGAACTCCATACTTGTTCGTATCACGCAAACACTACAAATACATGTTGCACCGCAATGCACTTCTTAAGCCCTTGCCAGAACTGAGCCGAGGCCACACTTTACTTTAGGTCAAGGAGACTGAGGAAGCTCAGGAAATCCTATTTTGCCACCATTAATTACAAGTGGTCTAGGCATGGGGAGCACAATTGTGCAAGGAACCACGAACCCAAGGGACATCTTGGTGCGACATCAGGGATTTGACGGTTACCAATCTGATGATTCTTAGACTCCATATTGTCCAAGTGCTGAGTCCAGAATCAGAAAGGTCTAAGTGTTCCAAAGGGTAGTGCAAGTAAGGAAAGCTCAGCAGGTCCAACAACAACAACAAAAAGAGAAGGATCTTTAAACAGTTGCAAAATATTGGTCAGATTCTTTCAGCAACGCCAAAACAGTCCACGACATCTTGACGATTCAACAATAGATGTCTTAGATGGATGCAACAGTTCAACAAGCCCAGGTCATGGAAGGTGGTACTGGTTCATCAAAGCCTCCTTAAAATGATGAAATACACGATTCCAATGATGATGGAACCTCACTAGAGATAAGCTTAGGCCCAATGTTTGGCCTTGATGATATTGATTTGGAAGATGTTCAGCAGCCCCCTCATTCAGAAGAATTCATGATGTTGTTTGAAGATGAAGAGTAAAGTGGATCCCAACACTCCACCTCGAAGCCTAAACCAAAGAAAAAGAAAAAGATTGCAGTATCTCGAAAGGAGCTTCTAAGTCTCCAGGTCAAGGTTGATCAAATTATGGCCGCAGTCAAGACCAAGGAACTAGCTAATATTGAAGTTCCTACACCACAGTCTTTGGTGGAAAGGGTGGAAACGCTTGAGACAAGGGAAAGGTTACTCGCTCAAAGAGTTAGTATCACAGTAGAAATAGGAATCAGGGACTTGGATAATCGTCGAACCGCAGATCATAAAGACTTCATAGCATCTGCTGAGCGACTCATCAAAGAAATAACAACTCTGAAGGATGAATTTAATATTTCTCTTTACAAACAATTTACTCACTCTAAGAAACTAGTAGATGAAACCCATAATGCGTATGAATCTAGCCTTTCAGTTCTACAAACAACAATCAATGGGTTACGGAGATCCCTAACTGCAAATTCAAGCATTGATGAGATTTTGTGGCGCACCAAGGAGATCTATCTGCTCCATTTCAATCAAGAAACTCACAACAACCAACAACTCTGTGACGTATGGAAGTCTCAATCTAATGAAGTCTTTTCAAAAATTTATGGACTGAAACAATGGTTTGAGGAGCAACAATTTGTTACTTCCTCAAAAGGTGGAAGTAAGACAACTCTGCATTCTCATCAGGGTCATTCTCATTCCAAGACTCCTTCTATTCATCAAACTCCTCCAAGAATTCCAACTCCGCAACCATCTCCATAACAATCATTTCCGATGATATCTCCATATCAAACTCCACCATAGAAGGATCTACAACAATCTCCTCATCAGACTCCCCCGCAATTCAGAAACTTAGAGCCAACAATGTCCTCAGATCATTCTGAAGACTAATTTGCCACACTTCAAAGAAAAAGAGATTGGAGAGCAGCGAAATTTGTCGAACAGATATGGCGGCCACATGCTTTCGATACAACCATGGATGAGTCCTTGATCAACACTTGGGTCAATCCTACACGAAGGCTTTTAGATGATGATTATAGGCCTATCTTGACCTATGCTACACCTCCATCCGATGGATATTGGGACGTTCCAATTTCTCCCAACTCTAATTTTTTCCCCGTGTTCGAGCCATTTGACCTCAACCTGCCAGATGACCAAATACTTCCTCTTAAATTTGAACGATTAAACCTGTTTCATGCCAAGCATGGAACTGATTTTGAAAAGATTTGGTCTAATGACAGACTATCATTGGTGAAGAATTATAAAGTGAGGAAATTCATGAAGACTGACTTTGTTGAGTACACCCTCACAAGGAGATGAGATGATTATATCAAGACGCAAGATAACATTCCCTGCATGAACCCCAAAGAAGTTTTCCTGATTGTAAGGGTTTTCTCGATAAAAGCTGAAAAGCACCCGAAAATGAAGATTGCCCATGATAAAGCTTGTGAGTTTCTTAAGGCATTGGTTTGTGATTTTGGGAAAATAGATGCCGAGATTCACCCTGTCCTGGCCAAGAAGGTTAAATTTCCAGAGTTTGAGTCTGCACCAAGCTTCACTGAAGGGTATCAAGAAATGTCTCTCGGTGCAACAAACTTTCCGAAGTTAGGAGTTGTTTATAAGAAAGCCAACAATGATCTCAAATACCTCACTCCTGTGACCGCAATGCTTAGATTGACCAAGAAGCAAGTGGAGACAACCTTGGATTCGGTTCAAAGATCCAAGAATACAACAGATGAAGTCAAGTTTGAGATAACTAGAAGAATCCATTGGCTAGGCGAAGTGAGGAAATTCTGGTGTATCCTTATCAAATTCCTGAATCTCAACTAGTAAAGAATAAAGTTGAAGAGGTCACTTTGGGGGAAAATGTTGATACATAAAATGACCCTCTTAAGTTTAAGGATATGTAGTCTTATTATGTTTCTACCGCAGTTGGAGTTTCTACCGCAATTGATGTGTGTCTACGGCAACTAATTTTGAAGAAGTTACTTTGGAAACCGTAGTGATCCGCAATCATTGCCGCAAAAAAGATTGACAAAGACTTTTGTTATCTGACTTAGCTTATTAGCATTATTTTATCTAATGAACCCTGCATGGTGTCACACCCCAAAACCAAGAACGACGAAAACGTTTTGCGGTGGAGGACGTCATGTACAGTATCACAACAGTGTAAAGTAGTAAACAAGCAACAACATCATCCATTGCATTAATAGTAGAATTTTAATACATGTGGGTTCTTTCATAGTATACGACATAATAGTAAGAAATCAAAATAAAATACGAGTCTTGACAGCTCCGTCTTCTCAAAACCTGGTCATCGTACCCGTCTACTGGTGACCTGAGAATACAAGTTATTTTGAAAACGAGTATCAGCTTTAAAGCTGGTGAGAACATAAGTATTTTAGTGTCATTGCTTTGTAAAACTATAAAGAAAAGACTTGTAATTATTTTATGAAAACTTGGTATGAGTATGAAAAACCCTAGAAAATCCCATATTTCCTACTAGTATAAGAAGTAGTCTTCTACCAAGACCCGACTGTTTTGAGGATTTGCATCTCTGTAAAAATGAAGGTTTTTCCCCTAGTATAACTATTATTATCTAGATATAGATATACATAAACGTGTATGTGATAGAATCAGAAAATAACTGTGGTAGGGAAAATAATATTTTTCCTCAGCATTGACACTGCTGGCTATAAAGTGAATAAAACATAGACTCCAGGTGGTATCGAATGAACAGTACGCCTCGAAAAGCCTAAATGAATGAAGTGTAGACTCCAGGTGGTATCGAATGAACAATACGCCTCGAAAAGTCTAAAATGAATGAAGTGTAGACTCCAGGTGGTATCGAATGAACAATACGCCTCGAAAAGTCTAAAACGAATGAAGTGTAGACTCCAGGTGGTATCGAATGAACAATATGCCTCGAAAAGTCTAAAATGGCCTTTAATTCTTAATTGGATAAATAAAGGTTTGAATGTGAACTCGTATGTAACCATATTGATCGACGCTGAATAATTGATGACCCTCCAGGTCATATATGATAATGTGACATTTTGTCACCCCTGGGCCTTATCGGCACGGACTGTAGCTAGCAGCTGGGATGTGGGAGTGTCTGTCTCGTATAGATCTATACACATAATGCCCGCTCTCCCTCCAGGAGACTCTGGTTACACGGTGATACCACTATGAAGTGTCGTATCGAGAAATAGTATGTCACATTCTTTTTATAGTATTAAAATATTTGTATAGACTCATGAATGAACTGACTCTTGTGTGATTCCTTGTACTAGAAATAGTAAATATTATCTCCTAACTATACCCATAATAGTTACTAGTAATATGTATATGAACAAGTGGAAGGATGCCTTTGCTACCCAAAGGTACTGAAGTGACTGGTAGAACTTTTATGTCTATATATGTATACATAATATATAACTAATATTTAGACGACCTTCGGACAAATAACGGGATACCCTAAGTCCACAACCAAACAAGGAACAGGAAGTAAGGCGGGTTAGCAGTCCTAAGTCCTATAAATATTACTTATATAACTATACATATAGAGGCATGCAATTGATAATATAAAAGTTTAAAAGAAGTTTTGTAAAACATTTGAAAAGTTTAATAATGAGAAACGATGACTTGATGTCAATTTATAAAATGATTTAGAAGCAAACTGTTTAAAGTATAAGAAATCCTTTATTTGGAACACAGTTTGAAGTACATGAAAACCTTTGTTTGAAACATAAATATAACAGGGTTTGAAAGGAAAAGTATAGTTTTAGAAATCAAGTTTGATAAAGAGTTTAACATTTAAAAACATTCGAGAAATCATTTTGAAGTAGTATACTTGGTAAAACGGCTAAAAGTGTAGTAAATCCATATCATGATAGTTATTAATCACATGTGATTGATATGATAACCATCATGATTCAACTTGTATTCCCCCCCCCCATAAAAGCATTTAAAAACATTTAAAAGATTAATTAAGGGGTATGAACTCACCTGTAGTGAGTGGTTTGGATGGAAGTGCCGGGTAGGATGCTAGGTGCCAAGTGAGGATTTGAACACACCCACGGATCCTATGTAACATGTAGTGATACATAATTGTATCTAATTAGTCATTTAATAACTAATTAATCAAGTAAAGACACGCTAATGCATGGAAACACTTTGTTTGAAGTTCTAGGAGTGCTAAAGGGTTGCATCTAAGGAGAGTATGGGCTCACATTGGAGTTTACTTCTCATTTGGCACCAATACATGAGTTTACGATTTTTGGTCAATCCCCCTCACGATTTTACGGCCGTAAACTCATGGTAATTGGTACATTGGTGAGTTTTAAGGTCTTATACCCTTCAAGGAAGTGTTCTAGGTTTGGATTAAAGGCTTAGGAAGGGACAAGGGCTCGACATGGCTCATCTTTGGAGTTTACGGTCCTTGGACCACTCTTGGGAGTTTACGGTCGTAAACCCTTGAGTTTACGGTCGTAAACCCATGAGTTTACGGCCATAAACTCATGGTTACTCCAACCATTTCGTGATTTGGGGTTTCTAGCTCATGCATGCAAGGTTCTAGTCCAATATCCAAGCCCTAGAAGGTGTTAGTGGCATAGAAACACCACTTGATGGTGTTTACGGTTCAAGGAGATCCCTTGACCATAAACCCATGTGTTCTTGAGGGTTTCTTGGTGTTCTTCCATGATTTAACAAGTATACTAAGCAAACAACTAGATAGGAGGAGTATACTTACCTATATGAAGCTTGGAAGAGTGTTTAGAGCCCAAGAACACTAGTGTGTGTTCTTGGTGTTTTGAAGAACACATGAAGATCTATGAAAAAGACAAGATTTCATGGATCAAATCGTGTATAAACACTAGATTAAGTGTTATATCAACGAATCTAGGGAAGAAACACTTACATTTTGGAAGATCTTGAAGAAAAGTCGGGTGATACTTGAGAGAGAAAAGGGAGTGTTCTTGAGCTTGAAAGTGGAAAAAGTGATAAAAATGACTAAGTGTCATTTTTATACTCGTTGGGGTTTACGGCCGTAAACACCATGTTTGGGCCATAAACTCCAAACTTTTGGAGTTTTGGGACTTTATTGATGCATAATAAACCCTATGGTATCCTCTCTCCAGTTATCTCCTGAAGCACTTAGCTTTAAAATACTTAAACGGACTTTAAACCGACTAAAACTTAGCATAAAAGTATTTGACCTTTATTCGAAGTGCTTGACAGTAGAGTTTGTACAAATGGAAATTTCGGGTTGTCACATCATCCCCCGTTATAGGGAATTTCGTCCCGAAATTAGAGTTCAAGCGACTAAGTTATTACAAAATAACTAAGTAAGAAGATGAGGATATTCCATCTTAAACTGATCCTCACGCTCCCAAGTGAATTCCGGTCCTCGCTTGGTGTTCCAGCGAACCTTCACGATTGGGATGCGGCTTTGTTTCGTTCGTTTGACTTCTCGGTTCAAGACCTCTATAGGTTCTTCCATGAAGTTGAGGCTCTCGATTATCTCGATCTCGTCGAGTGGGGTTACAAGAGTCGCGTCGGATAGGCACCCTTTCAAGTTCGAGACGTGGAAGGTAGGATGTACGTTACTGAGTTTACGGGTAAGTTAAGTTTGTAGGCTACAGGGCCGATTCTTGTGAGAATCTTGAAAATTCTTGCGTAACTTTTCTGTCGGTCACTAGAGGCTCTCAATCATCCACTAATCTGAACGATCTGCTCTAATGATGCCCTCTAACTCTCGATCGTGTATTTCATAGCTAGTTTTGAGGGTTTCTAACTAATGGGAGGCTTAGGTAATGACCTTACCTCGTTACATCAAAATGCAACTGAGCCCTGGATTTGGAGGTGTCTACTTGAATTCCCTCTTCACTATCGATGTGACACAGGAATTTGACCCTTCGAATCCAAACTCGCATTTAGAGAACTTAGCGTATAGCTCCTCTGATAGAAATGTTTCCAAGGTCTGTTGACGATGTTGACTGGGTTCCTCCTTACTACGAGAGTATATAAGTAGGTCATCGATGGAGACGATGACGAACTGATCCTAGTAAGGACGACACACCTTATCCATTAAATCTATGAAAATTGCGGTGCGTTTGTTAATCCGAACGACATCACTACGAATTTGTAGCGCCCATAACGAGTTCGGAAGGCTGTCTTCGAAACATCCTCCCCTAGTACTCGTAGTCGGTTATACCCGGATCTTGGATCGACTTTTGAAAAGAAGCTCGCCCTTCTTTAGTCGATCAAATAATTCGTCTATGATAGGCAAAAGGGTACTGGTTTTTGACGGTTAGCTTGTTGAGCTTCCTGTAATCGATGCATACACGAAGTGATCAGTCTTTCTTTTGACGAACTAGACCTGAGTTCTCTAGGGTGAGGAACTTGGTCTTATAAAGCTCTTACTGAGCGGTTCGTTAAGTTGATCGGGCAGTTCTTGCATCAATGCGGGTGTTAGACGATAGGGCGGTTTAGCTACTGGGGTAGCCCCTGGAACTACATCGATCCTAAGTTTGATTTGACGCTGCGGAGGTAAATCCTGGGAGTTTTCTGTTCTATCTGAATTTATTGTCTCGATCGCTGAGAAGGCATTTGATTCGGATTCTACATTTATCCGCTTGGGAGTACGGTCACTCGTAATCATGGGCAGTCTCCGTCCTAAAGTTCATATCAGAAGTCATATTTGGTTCATCAATCACAACTTCGTGTATACGAGTCGTATATAATTAAGACTGAAAAGGAAGTCGAATAAATGATTCTTCTTCAAGCTCAAATCCAAATAAGGAAAAGAAGTTAAAGCGGAATCATTAATTCTAAGCCTGTAGAAGCTTGATTATATACCACCCTTGTGTATACATTCTCCAGCGATAGATCAACCGTATGGGTCTTCGGGTTGAACTTGACGTACTGTACGAGTGGTACTCCGGGAAAGTTTTCTGAGGTGTCTTCTGGAAGGATACGAAACATAAGGTACTCTCCGCATGAGTTCCTCGGAGTTCTGAAACGACTTCTTCGCTAGAAAGGCGATTTCGGAGAAAAGAATTTACGCGTGAGACTGGTATTGTGAGGGTCGGATTGCTCAAGTTATATAAAAATGTCGGACTACTCGGAATAAGAGGCATTAGAGTTAGTTCAAAAAGGTATTACAAACTAAACACAACGGTGCAACTTTTAACAAATTTTCAGTACTTTAGACTCCTACATGACTACTGCTGCGAATAAAGTATACCACTAAAGCAAGTATACGCAGCACGAGAGTCCCTTAACTGGTGGGACCTCGCAAAAGACAAGACTCGAGTTGCACTAGTGTTTAACAGTTTACAAGGCTATTGAAATGAAACGCCCTAGGATTTCAACGTGGGTCCGGAGTAGTCTCTCCTGCGGCTGTGATCCTTAGTATCTTCCCGTCCGCGCCAGAGTTCTTCGTTATTGTGCAATCCTTCTGGAGATGCCTAATCTCACCACATAAATGACATATCTGGCTTATACCAGCATTAGTGGTGGAAGTGAAGTGTCGGATCGGAGTTATGTGGACACGGTTGATTTCATTGATCTTCCCTTTAGGACAACCCCTGTAATAGTGCCCTGCCTCACCACAACTATAGCAAACTTGGCTGGCCCCGGTGGTAGAGGTGGTTCTATAGAAACGAGCAATGTGTCCCGTTTTGTTGCAATTGATGCAATGCAATACTCGGCAAGCTCCATTATGATGATAGGTACACTTGTTACACTTCGAGAGTGTTCCCTCATATCGTTTGACCGGTGCAGAGGCGACAGGGGTCGCCACTCGCTGTTGTTGCATGGCAAGCCTTTGAAATCGCTTGCGTTCTTTTTGAGCTTGACGCTTTCGTTTCTTAAACTCTGAGTTGTGGCTTTGGGTGTTCGCAACAGTTATCATTTGTTGATTTCCCGGGTGGTTACAACAATTTGAACTGTCAATACCTTTTCAGCTTTGCCTGCGTTGTTAGCGCTGAGGTTTGCAAGGACAGCTGCCACTATAGCTGTTACCGCGGCTTGGAATGTAGCGGCGTCGATATGAAAGATAGGGGTTTCGTCGCTCGGCTGTTTATCTCTGGTTGACGACATGATTCTGTTATACAAAAGAAAATGAGTTCGTGAGCGACCACAGTTGAACCTAGACGTATTTCTACCATTCATGTAAAGAGTAGGAGTAAGTTTTCGAGGGTTTGACCTACATCCCTATGATGCAGTCCTAATAAAGAGTAGAAGTAAGTTCATAGAATGGTTATAAGACGATTGCTATCCAACCTTCGACTACAATTGGAAGTAATCTCTAAGCTAAAGTACCATAGCTCAATAACTTGACTAGAGTGTGTTTCGGATAGAATTCTAACGATAGTAGGATGAAAGTATTTGAACAAAGGTTGACACAGAAATTAGCCGACTGTCCATATCGTTGATATTTATGATGTAATAAGTTGGGGAAAATTTGACCTTGTAGCAGGTCTTACATCATATCCGGGGAAGAGAAGTTTTGACGGCATACTGGCCTAACTAGAAAGTACTTACAGTACAGAGTTAGTTACATAGAAAAGTGCTACTTGTAGCATAGGTAGGAAGACTATTCTTTCAACTAACGAAGGAAAGCTAGAATATTTCCTACTGGGGACGGTTATCCCTCGGGTGAACCCTTAGTTCCGCCAGCTGACGTTCCACATCTAGTAGATGTCTTTCGTACACCCTTTGGCGTACTCGGAGCTCTATGACTTCAGCTCGAGTTTCAGCTAACTGTTGAAGTAGGGTCTCATGGTCTCCCCTAGACCTCTCACGAGCATCTTCCAGACGAATGGTGCGGAGGGTATGCATTCTCACATTTTCGTCAACTTCCGTGATTCGATGGAGAGCTGTCCTGCCCTGGATCTCGTTTCGGGCCACTCTGCGGACCAGAATTGGCAAGACTCTGTCTGCTGAGCCTCCCTCGCTCAGGTCATAAAAGATTTGGTCTCCATCGAATGGTATGGGCTGATTCTGTTCTTGGCTCCATGTTTCCAAACATTCTACCCACGGGGGCGTCGGGCCTTGAAAAGCCGGACGAGGGTTAGGATTCGGGACAGGAGCCATCGGGGGTAGGTTCTCAACTTCAGGATCGGAGTCAGAACCATCTGCAAAGCCTTCAGCCAGGTGATCATCCACAGGGATTGGGTGATCATCTTCTGCCTCTACTTCGAACCCTCCTTCATTACCTTGGTTAGGGAAGTACAAATTGCCGTGGGGATGGAATCCAGCCATATTATCTATGCGAGAAAAGCGATATAAGAAATAAGCACATAAGTAATTTATAGTAACACAAAATACCCCTATAGTATTTTAGGTTTATGTTTTGTTCTAAGGTTTTCATTGTGGTATTATTGGTAAGTTTTTAGACTTGTTGCAACCTCACAACCACACTTAGGCACATGCTAGTCAATCCTCGGATAATATAGTTGATCAGGCTATATCTTCCCAGATTTGACTATATGTCTCTAAGTCTACTTGTGCTGTCCAACAATCGTAATACTTTTGTTCTGTCCTAGTGACACTGATGTTAGTATGAATGCAGGTATGTATACTTAGTTAAATATTTTATTATTTAATAGTATATACATTCTTGGTCAGAGTGTTTTAATCCCAATGTGTTTATAGTTCGTATATCTTTTATGGGTTGATATACTTGATTCACATTAAACAGTACTCTGATACCAATCTGTCACACCCCAAAACCAAGAACGGTGGAAACGTTCTGGGGTGGAGGACGTCATGTACAGTATCACAACAGTGTAAAGTAGTAAACAAGCAACAACATCATCCATTGCATTAATAGTAGAATTTTAATACATGTGGGTTCTTTCATAGTATACGACATAATAGTAAGAAATCAAAATAAAATACGAGTCTTGACCGCTCCGTCTTCTCAAAACCTGGTCATCGTACCCGTCTACTGGTGACCTGAGAATACAAGTTATTTTGAAAACGAGTATCAGCTTTAAAGCTGGTGAGAACATAAGTATTTTAGTGTCATTGCTTTGTAAAACTGTAAAGAAAAGATTTGTAATTATTTTATGAAAACTTGATATGAGTATGAAAAACCCTAGAAAATCCAATATTTCCTACTAGTATAAAAAGTAGTCTTCTACCAAGACCCGACTGTTTTGAGGATTTGCATCTCTGTAAAAATGAAGGTTTTTCCCCTAGTATAACTATTATTATCTAGATATAGATATACATAAACGTGTATGTGATAGAATCACAAAATAACTGTGGTAGGGAAAATAATATTTTTCCTCAGCATTGACACTGCTGGCTATAAAGTGAATAAAACATAGACTCTAGGTGGTATCGAATGAACAATACGCCTCGAAAAGCCTAAATTAATGAAGTGTAGACTCCAGGTGGTATCGAATGAACAATACGCCTCGAAAAGTCTAAAATGAATGAAGTGTAGACTCTAGGTGGTATCGAATGAACAATACGCCTCGAAAAGTCTAAAATGAATGAAGTGTAGACTCCAGGTGGTATCGAATGAACAATACGCCTCGAAAAGTCTAAAATGGCCTTTAATTCTTAATTGGATAAATAAAGGTTTGAATGTGAACTCGTATGTAACCATACTGATCGACGCTGAATAATTGATGACCCTCCAGGTCATATATGATAATGTGACATTTTGTCACCCCTGGGCCTTATCGGCACGGACTGTAGCTAGCAGCCGGGATGTGGGAGTGTCTGTCCCGTATAGATCTATACACATAATGCCCACTCTCCCTCCAGGAGACTCTGGTTACACGGTGATACCACTATGAAGTGTCGTATCGAGAAATAGTATGTCACATTCTTTTTATAGTATTAAAATATTTGTATAGACTCATGAATGAACTGAATCTTGTGTGATTCCTTGTACTAGAAATAGTAAATAGTATCTCCTAACTATACCCATAATAGTTACTAGTAATATGTATATGAACAAGTGGAAGGATGCCTTTGCTACCCAAAGGTACTGAAGTGACTGATAGAACTTTTATGCCTATATATGTATACATAATATATAAGTAATATTTAGACGACCTTCGGACAAATAACGGGATACCCTAAGTCCACAACCAAAGAAGGAACAGGAAGTAAGGCGGGTTAGCAGTCCTAAGTCCTTTAAACATTACTTATATAACTATACATATAGAGGCATGCAATTGATAATTTAAAAGTTTAAAAGAATTTTTGTAAAACATTTGAAAAGTTTAATAATGAGAAACGATGACTTGATGTCAATTTATAAAATGATTTAGAAGCAAACTGTTTAAAGTATAAGAAATCCTTTATTTGGAACACAGTTTGAAGTACATGAAAACCTTTGTATAAAACATAAATATAACAGGGTTTGAAAGGAAAAGTATAGTTTTAGAAATCAAGTTTGATAAAGAGTTTAACGTGTAAAAACATTCGAGAAATCATTTTGAAGTAGTATACTTGGTAAAACAGCTAAAAGTGTAGTAAATCCATATCATGATAGTTATTAATCACATGTGATTGATATGATAACTATCATGATTCAACTTGTATTCCCCCATAAAAGCATTGAAAAACATTTAAAAGATTAATTAAGGGGTATGAACTCACCTGTAGTGAGTGGTTTGGATGGAAGTGTCGGGTAGGATGCTAGGTGTCAAGTGAGGACTTGAACACACCCACGAATCCTATGTAACATGTAGTGATACATAATTGTATCTAATTAGTCATTTAATAACTAATTAATCAAGTAAAGACACACTAATGCAGGGAAACACTTTGTTTGAAGTTCTAGGAGTGCTAAAGGGTTGCATCTAAGGAGAGTATGGCCTCATATTGGAGTTTACTTCTCATTTGGCACCAATACATGAGTTTACGGTTTTTGGTCAATCCCCCCCATTAGTTTACGGCCGTAAAATCATGGTAATTGGTACATTGGTGAGTTTTAAGGTCTTATACCCTTCAAGGAAGTGTACTAGGTTTGTATTAAAGGCTTTGGAAGGGACAAGGGCTCGAAATGGCTCATCTTTGGAGTTTACGTTCCTTGGACCACTCTTGGGCGTTTACGGTCGTAAACCCTTGAGTTTACGGTCGTAAACCCATGCGTTTACGGCCGTAAACTCATGGTTACTCCAACCATTTCGTGGTTTGGGGTTTCTAGCTCATGCATGCAAGGTTCTAGTCCAATATCCAAGCCCTAGAAGGTGTTAGTGGCATAGAAACACCACTTGATGGTGTTTACGGTTCAAGGAGACCCCTTGACCGTAAACCCATGTGTTCTTGAGGGTTTCTTGGTGTTCTTCCATGATTTAACAAGTATACTAAGCAAACAACTAGATAGGAGGAGTATACTTACCTATATGAAGCTTGGAAGAGTGTTTAGAGCCCAAGAACACTAGTGTGTGTTCTTGGTGTTCTTGGTGTTTTGAAGAACACTTGAAGATCTATGAAAAAGACAAGGTTTCATGGATGAAATCGTGTATAAACACTAGATTAAGTGTTATATCAACGAATCTAGGGAAGAAAGACTTACATTTTGGAAGATCTTGAAGAAAAGTCGGATGATACTTGAGAGAGAAAAGGGAGTGTTCTTGAGCTTGAAAGTGGAAAACGTGATAAAAATGACTAAGTGTCATTTTTATACTCCTTGGGGTTTACGGCCATAAACACCATGTTCGGGCCGTAAACTCCAAACTTTTGGAGTTTTGGGACTTTATTGATGCACAATAAATCCTATGGTATCCTCTCTCCAGTTATCTCCTAAAGCACTTAGCTTTAAAATACTCAAACGGACTTTAAACCGGCTAAAATTTAGCAGAATAGTATTTGAGCTTTATTCGAAGTGCTTGACAGTAGAGTTTGTACGAATGGAAATTTCGGGTTGTCACACATGGTCACATAAGTCAGTAGAATATTGGTTTTTTATTTCAGATGTAACTTTATGGAACTCTATAAATAGAGTCTCCATTCTTTATGTATTCAACACATCTCTTTTCACGATCTATTGAACTTTGACTAAAATACAAAGATCATTCTCTCATGTCTCTATCTTATCTAATATTCGAGATCCTCTTCATCTTAAACTGATCACAAGTTACTTGATATAACTTGTTGTTATTTACATTTCCTTTACTTTTCCGCAAGTAACTATCTAACCTTTCTAACTTATTATTGTTGAGCTAACTTGATCGTTTGAGATTAACTTATTCCGAAACTATTATCTTGTACTAATGTTTGTTCAAGTGTTTCTCAAACGTTTTTCTCTCAATAGTATGTCTCAAAAAGATTGTCAATAGTCAAAATAAACAATTTTTTGTGTGACAATTTATTAGCAAAACGCCACAATGAAAAAAATTCATGTGACCATTTGTTGCAAAGCACTAACCAAAATAAGTAGAATGTGTGTTTAAAAAGGATTTACGGCCACAATATTGGATAAAATGACTTATTACAACAAAATCCCCTACCAATGTAACATCCCCAAAAATCCACTTTAATTTTTTTTTCAAAATCCGAGAATGAAATTTCAAAAAACATGGATTCCATCAATAACAACATAAATCATAATATCCCAAAAATATTGTCAAATGCAGAAGTTAAGTTCCTATTTTTAAATACAACACAAAATTTAAACATAAAAGGTTACCATGCCCTTGAGAATATCCGAATACTCCAATGAAGCCAACTCCTTGCCCTTTGCACCTGAAGTACCTGCAACTAAAATATAAAATAACAAATGTAAGCGTACGACTTAGTGAGTAATAACAACACTTACTCATTATACATATTTATGCAATAACACATCAAACAAATAACATCAAGTAATAAGTCACATATTACTTTGTACTCTAATACATAACATATGCTAGCATACATAACCCCAGACGACTAGATTCCTTTCTGAGAGGATTTTATCTAGTTGGGCTATCATTGGTCACTTCCATTTCTGAGAGGCTTTTCGTGATCTTACATCCTTTTAATTTAACTAGATTCCCTTTTTGAGAGGCCTTTCTCTAACTAATATACATCTAACACATAGTCCATATAATAAGTAAGTTCATGAGAACTCACCTAAATGCTTACTAAGATAATCTACATAGTAAGCTAAGTGGTACTGATACTACATTCAACCACTACACAATAATTAACTCTAATTTAGCAATAGAGGCATAATACTTAACTTTCCCATAGAAAAGAATATTTCTCTTTCTAATACTTATTTTGCGGCAAAAGACCATTCCACCCTTATTCAATGGTCTGAAATACACTTTTACTAACCTTTAACAAAAAGTCAAAGTGGTCAAAGAGCAAACGGTTAATGGTCAACATTCCTTTGTGTCGTGGCCTGTGACATCCCATAATTTAGGGTGTAGACTACGAACGACAAAATTACAGTAAATCTGTTTATAAACTAAATCATTCAATTTTATTGCATCTTATGTAAGCCAAATGAGTTCATTTCAAATATTATAAGATGTCAAACGATACCTTAATTCCAAATGTGTAAACTGTCAACCGAATCAAACCGCTCAAACTGCAACACTAATTAATCCGTCTAAGAAACTGAAATTGCGTATTAAGTAGTTTTTAGAAAAGTAAACAATAAAATATTATAGTACATGTTCCCCGGTTTCCGAAAATACGAAGAACGTCCAAAACGGAGTTCGTATGCAAAAGATACAACAGTTTTAAGAAAACAAACCATAAAACACTGGTTTCTTTAATAGCGTAAAACCGAATTGATTCGTTGAGGCACTTACACACCTCCAATTACACACTTCCAATGGGAATTATGAGTGTGTTTTTGGGCTCAGGATATAGCCTAATATTTAATTTCATACTCAAAATACTTTTAGCAAAAATATTCGTGAAAATCGAAAAATCGGGTGTCACATGCTATTTAGACGTGAAACTTTAAACGTGATTTTTTGAAGTTCCGTAACAAGAAAAATTAATCCGTTTAATTTGTTGTAATCATTGAATTAAACTCTATATATTGGCACTTTCAAAAAAAATTCCCGGCGTTCGAATCCCGAGGCACGCGATTATGAGTGTGTTTGAGCATTTAATGAGGGTGTAACCCAAATGTGGGGCCCACAAGACTAGATAATCAGATTTTCTTCTCCTCCTTAAGCATCCCCATGCTTTTCTCTTCTCCTTCCCTCACCCTCTTTCTTACACTCCACCTCCAAAGTACAAAGTATGGAGCAAATTGTGTGTTATCTTAACTTTCTAGGTGAGGTGCTTAAGCATTGTGTCTGCATTGCTTGGCAACGAAAGGAACCATTTTCTCCCTCAAATACTCACCAATTTATAGCCACTTCTCTCAGGTTCTCTCCCTATATATCTTTCTCTATTTGATTTCTTGATCCCCACCAAAAAAACGATCACAAACCACCAAATCACCACCCTAAACCCACAATTTCACCTCCCTTATTCCCCATTGAGGACCTACATCAACCCAGGTCTCTCTCTGTCGGAAGCTACCTCAAACAGAATGAAGAACTGCAGGACAAACACCCTCGGAACCACACCCTGCCACCCAACTGCCGCCATTCACCACCCCACTGCCATCTCCTTCTCCAACCCGTAAAACACCACCACCACATGCTGTTACTTAGAGAAGAACATCTCCACCCTCCCATCACCTCCCTGTGCCTTCCTCCTCACTTGAAACACCATGAAAATTTGACAGCAGGAGGCTGCCCGCCACCATCCATCACCATCAAGAATCACCACCACCACCCTTTGTGAACTGCAGTGCTGCTGTGAAACCTTTCCTGTGACAACCTGAAACTTCAATCTTGTACAAACCATGAAATTCAATCAAAGTTAGACTCGTTTCTACTAACTTTTAGCGTTAACTAGAGTCTATTTGAGCATTCTGGGCTTAGTATATTAAGGGAATAAGTGAATGGAAGTGCCAAAAGGGGTTGTAAACCATCAACCTTGCCATAAACCCTCAAAAGAGGAGTTTACGGCCAAGGTCATGGGTTTACAGCCGTAAACACAGGCTAGCCGTAAACTCCCTCTTATATATTCGACCCTTAGTCATTTTTCAGCCATTCTTCACTTCTCCAAGCCTAGAACTCGAATTATCTCTCAAGGATCTTGAAGTTTTTGCTCCAAATCTTCAAACCGGTAAGTGAATCCTTCCATAAACAAGTTAATACACCTTTTCTTCTCAATTCACCCTTGATTTCATCCATGAAATCTCTTCTTTTGGGTAGATCTTCAAGTGTTCTTCATTTCACCAAGAACACCAAGAACACACACTAGTGTTTTGGGTTCTAACCACTCTCTCAAACTTCTACTATGTAAGTACACTACCCCTAGCTTGTTATATACTAGAAACACTCTTTAAACATCATGAAATCGTGCCCAGAAGAGAGTTTACGGCCAAGGCAATCTCCCTTGGCCGTAAACCCTAATGTTGTATGCATATGGTCCCTAACTTCTTCCCAAGGCTTGGTCTTTAGCCTAGAACCCTTCCTGGAAACTTGTAGGACCTTAAACACACAAAAATGAAGCATGAAGACATGAGTTTACGACCGTAAACACCATGGGTCGTAAACCCATGGGCCGTAAACACCATGCGCCGTAAACCCGTGGGCCGTAAACTCATGGGCTATACCATTTGGGCCGTAAATTCCAATAAGAGGCCCAACAACCCTTAGGTGCAACCCTATATGCTTCTAACACTTGAGGCAAGGTGTTTTCCATGTCCTAGGGTGTCCTTACTTGCTTAATTTGTTGTCTAAACACTAATTTGATACATATATATGTCATTATATGTTAAATAGGATCCGTGTGTGCTCAAGTCTTCACTTGACACTTAGCATCCTATCCAGCACTTCAATCCAAACCACTCACTGCAGGTGAGTTCATACCCCTTAATCAACCTTTGCAATGATTTTAAATGCTTTTATGGGCGGGAATATAAGTTGAAACATTCTAGTCATGGTTTTAATCACATGTGATTAATGACTAGAACAAACAGACAAATTTACTATTACTTTCAAGATTACTATCAAACTTATGGATTTCAAGCACTTCAAAACCTCTTACTAAACTCTTTTAGAAGCTAAAACTGTTTTCAAACTCTTTTAAACTTACATTATTGTCAAACTCATAACTATACCAATATTTTTATATAAGTAAGGCTTGAAGGACTTAGGACTGATAGCTCACCTTATTTCCTGTTCCTTGTTTGGTTGTGGACTTAGGGTATCCTGTTATTTGTCCGACTGTCGTTGAACTCTTAATTATATATCATATATATGGTTTTGGATATAAAACTTTTCTCTTTAAGTTCAGTAGCTTGGAGGTAACAGAGGCATACAAACAACATTACCATTTAACTATAATAGGTATAGTTAAGGGTTTACTACTCACTACTACTATTGCAACGACACACACCAGAGTCAGTATAGTTATGAGTCAATACATACTATACACTATACAAGAGAACATACTATATACTATACAAGAGAATATACTATATACTAGTACAGAGAAAACCTCACTACACTATGACGTATTACACAACACTTTTGAATACTATAAAAAGAATGTGACATACTACTTTCGATACGACACTTCATTGTGGTATCACCGTGTAACCAGAGTCTCCTGGAGGGAAAGCGAGCATTGTGTGTATAGATCTATACAGGACAGACACTCCCACACCCCGACTGCTAGCTACAGTCCCAGCCGATAAGGCCAAGGGGTGACAGAATGTCACCATACTACATATGACACCAGAGGGTCATCAGTTATTCAGCCGTCGATCAGCATGGTTACATACGAGTTAACATTCAAAACTTTAACTAACCAATTAAGACTTAAAGGCAAACAGACTCTCCGAGGCGTATTGTTCATTTAATACCACCTGGAGTCTGCATTTCATTTCCCTAGACTTTTCGAGGCGTATCGTTCATTTGATACCACCTGGAGTCTACATTTTATTACTTTAGACTCCCCGAGGTGTATTGTACATTTAGTACTACCTGGAGTCTGTGTTTCTTCTCTTTATAATCAGCAGTGTCACTGCTGAGGTAAAACACTATTTTCCTATTACATTTACTTTGCGATCTTGTCACGTACACATTTAAGTAAACTATATTTTTACAATGATAGTTTCACTGGGGAAAACTCTTACACTACAAAAGAACAAAGCATACAAACATTCGGGACTTGGTAGAAGACTACATTTCAGTAGAAAATATAGGATTTTCTAGAGAGTTCAACCAATTACAAACATCACAAACAGTTGCGAACATTTACATTACGTTATTACAAACATTTTCATACAAGTAATGACACTAAATACTTATGAACTCACCAGCCTTGTGCTAATAAACTCTTTCAAAATAACTTGTATTCTCAGGTCATCAGTAGGCAGGTACAGATGAAGCTTTTGAGAAGATGGATCACATACAAGACTCATCTTTATTTTGATTATACATTTTTGGTGTCTTACATACTATACAAAACACGTTTGTATTGAAAATTATTATATTAATGCAATGGATGTTGTTGCTTGTTTACTGTTATGCTTTGTTATGATACTGTACATGACGTCCTCCACCCCAGAACGTTTCCGCCGTTTCGGTTTTGGGGTGTGACAGATTGGTATCAGAGCATGGTTTATAGTGAATTGAGTCTATTGTGACAACCCGAAAATTTCACTTGTATAAACTCTACAGTCAAACACTACAAATAATAGTTAAATTCATTTTTGGAAAATTTTATCCGGTTTAAAGTCCGTTTGGGCGTTTTAATTTTTAAATTCGTCAAACGAATAAATAAAAGGAAGGATCTTTTAGGAGTGTTGCATAGAAAATAAACAAACAACACCTTAGCTAGGTGTTTACGGCCAAGCATGAGGAGTTTGGGCCGTAAACTCCATTTTACCATGAACTCATGCATATAGCATGAGTTTACCCTTATTCCCTCACTTCCTCACTTTACACCTTCAAGTTCAAGAACACCCACCAAACCCATCACCCAGGTCCCTAGTGCAGGAGTAAGCCAGGCCTGCTACGGGTGTGGCGAGACAGGGCACTTCAAAAGAAACTGTCCGAAAGCTGGGAATGCGGGAGGAGCAGGAAGACTACTTGCTATGGACCACAATGAAGTCGTGGCATACCCCACAGTAGTCATGTGTACGTTCCTTCTCGATAACTCATATGCTTGTATCCTATTTGATAGTGGGGCAGAGAGGAGCTTCGTAAACCAAAAATTTAAACACTTACTCAATCAAGCACCGCAAGCACTAAAAGAAACCTTTATCGTAGAAATGGCCAACGGAAAGACAGAAAGTTCTAACGAGACCTACATAGGTTGTACCCTCACGCTAGATAGTCATTCATTCCCAATCGACCTCAGACCAGTATCAATCAAGAGTTTCGATGTCATTGTGGGCATGGACTGGTTGAGTCTCCATCGTGCCGATATTCTATGTTACGAGAAGGCAGTCTGCCTAAACCTACCGGATAACGAAACCTTGTTGATCTACAGACACAAACTCAGTACGAGCCTTCGTATCATCTCGAGTGTTCAAGCCCAGAAGTACTTGCGTAAGGAATATCGTGCATTCCTTGCACACGTAGTCGATGTGAACCAGAAAACCAAAGACCTGAAGGACCTCCCTGTAGTACGCGATTTTCCTGACATCTTTCCAGAAGAACTCCCAGGATTACCCCCGCAATGTCAAGTCAAGTTCCGAATCGACTTAGTGCCAGGAGCTACCCCGTAGCCAAAGCGCCCTATCGTCTAGCGCCACCTGAGATGCAAGAACTGTCCGGCCAACTTAACGAACTGCATAGCAAGGGCTTTATAAGACCAAGCATCTCACCCTAGGGAGCCTCGGTCTTGTTCGTCAAGAAGAAAGACGGATCATTCCGTATGTGCATCGACTATAGGGAACTCAACAAGCTTACAGTCAAGAATCGTTACCCTCTACCTGGCATAGACGATTTATTCGACCAGCTGTAAGGGGCAAGCTACTTCTCCAAGATTGACCTGAGATCCAGGTATCACCAGTTACAAGTGCTTGACGAGGATGTTCCGAAGACAGCCTTCAGAACTCGTTACGGACACTACGAGTTCGTAGTGATGCCATTCGGGTTGACCAATGCCCCTGTAGTATTCATGGACTTGATGAATAGGGTATTCTGTCCTTACTTGGATCAGTTTTTCATCGTCTTCATTGATGATATACATATCTACTCTCGAAGTGAGGAGGAGCATAGTGGTCATCTACGACAAGTCCTAGGAACCCTACGATCGGAGAAGCTCTATGCGAAGTTCTCTAAATGCGAATTTTGGTTCCGGAGAGTCGAATTCTTACGACACGTGGTTAGCGAAGAAGGAATCCACGTGGACCCGTCCAAAGTTAAGGCCATTGAGAACTGGTCAGCACCAAAGACGCCTACAGAAATTCATCAATTTCTAGGCCTCGCTGGCTACTATCGCAGATTCATACAGAACTTCTCTCGGATCGCTAAACCTCTTACAACATTGACCCAGAAAGGCGTGGCCTTTGACTGGGAAGAGAAGCAGGAGAAAGCGTTCCAAACGCTAAAACGAGCCTTTTGCACTGCACCGATAATGTCCCACCCCGAAGGGACAGAAGACTTCGTGGTCTATTGCGACGCGTCAAATCAAGGGCTCGGTTGTATTCTGATGCAACGAGGAAAAGTCATCGCATATGCCTCAAGACAGCTGACGACGCACGAGGTCAACTACACCACCCACGACCTCGAATTAGGAGCAGTTGTATTTGCTCTGAAGATCTGGAGGCACTACCTGTATGGTACAAAGAACACTATCTTCACAGACCACAAAAGCCTACAACACATATTCAACCAGAAGGATCTCAATATGAGACAACGACGGTGGGTCGAGCTACTCAATGACTACGAATGCGAAATTCGTTATCACCCGGGTAAAGCCAACGTGGTAGCAGATGCCCTAAGTCGGAAAGAATATTCTGGTCGAAGAGTCAAGTCATTGACCATGACTATCCATTCACATCTATCCGCACAAATTAAGGAGGCTCAGTTCGAAGCCTTAAAACCTGAAAATGTGGCGGGAGAATCCCTACGTGGAATGGATAAGAACTTGGAAGTCAAGAGTGACGGAGCCTTATATCTCATGGACCGGATCTGGACACTAAGACATGGTGGCTTCAGAGACTTGGTCATGAAGGAAACGCACAACACTCGATATTCCGTCCACCCAGGTTCAGATAAGATGTATCTGGATCTTAAAAAGTTATACTGGTGGCCTAACATGAAAGCGGAGATCGCTATCTTCGTAAGTAAATGCCTTACTTGCGCCAAGGTCAAGGTCGAATACCAGAAACCATCAGGTCTACTCCAGCAACCGGAGATACCTGAATGGAAGTGGGAGCGGATCACTATGGACTTCATAACCAAGTTGCCCAAGACAACGGGTGGACTTGATACCATTTGGGTCATCGTCGACCGATTGACCAAGTCCGCACACTTCCTACCCATCAAGGAAACGGACAAAATGGAGACGCTCACGAGAACATACATTCGGGAGATAGTACGACTACATGGTGTTCCTATATCCATTATCTCCGACAGAGATAGTAGGTTCACTTTTAGATTCTGGCAGTCACTACAAAGCTCCTTAGGAACGAGGCTGGACATGAGTAGAGCTTACCATCCACAGACCGACGGACAAAGTGAGGGAACTATCCAAACCTTAGAAGATATGTTGCGAGCCTGTGTGATCGACTTTGGAAAGGCATGGGATACTCACTTACCCCTTGTCGAATTTTCCTACAACAATAGTTATCATACGAGCATAAAGGCTGCTCCATTTGAAGCCCTCTATGGCCGAAAGTGCAGATCTCCTCTGTGCCGGGCTGAGGTGGGTGACACTCAGTTAGCTAAAGGACGAGATCCTGACATCACTCTCACAGGTCCGAAGATCATTCGGGAAACGATAGAGAAGATCGTTCAGATTCGTGAACGATTGAAAGCCTCTAGAGACCGACAGAAAAGCTACGCTGACAAACGAAGGAAACCCTTGGAATTCCAGGTGGGAGACCGAGTCCTTTTGAAAGTCTCACCCTGGAAGGGCTTGATACGCTTCGGGAAGCGTGGAAAGCTAAATCCAAGATACATAGGGCCTTTCGAGATTCTCGCCAAAATCGGCCCTATAGCTTACAAACTCAACCTTCCCCACGAGCTAACTAACGTACATCCGACCTTCCACGTCTCGAACTTGAAAAAGTGTCTATCCGACGAGACTCTTGTAATCCCACTCGACGAGATCGAGATCAACTAGAGCCTCAACTTCGTGGAAGAAACCGGTAGAGATCACGGACCGAGAGGTCAAGCGAACGAAACAAAGGCGCATCCCAATTGTGAAGGTTCGATGGAACGCCAAGCGAGGACCGAAATTCACTTGGGAGCGTGAGGATCAGTTTAAGCTTAAATATCCTCATCTTTCTACGAAGTTATTTGTAATAACTTAGTCGCTTAAACTCTAATTCCGGGACGAAATTCCCTCTAACGGGGGGATGATGTGACAACCCGAAATTTCAATCTTATACAAACCATGAAATTCAATCAAAGTTAGACTCGTTTCTACTAACTTTTAGCGTTAACTAGAGTCTATTTGAGCATTCCGGGCTTAGTACATTAAGGGAATAAGTGAATGGAAGTGCCAAAAGGGGTTGTAAACCATCAACCTTGCCATAAACCCTCAAAAGAGGAGTTTACGGCCAAGGTCATGGGTTTACGGCCGTAAACACAGGCTGGCCGTAAACTCCCTCATATATATTCGACCCTTAGCATTTTTCAGCCATTCTTCACTTCTCCAAGCCTAGAACTCGAATTCTCTCTCGAGAGTGTTTTGGGACTCAGGTTATAGACTAATATTTAATTTCATACTCAAAATATTTTTAGCAAAAATATTTACGAAAATCGAAAAATATTTTTCGAAGTTCCGAAACTGAAAATTAATCTGTTTAAGTTTTTGGAATCCTTGAATTGAACTCTCTCTATCGACGCTTTTGAAATAAATTCCCGACGTTCGAATCCCGAGGCACCCGATTATGAGTGTATTTGAGCATTTAATGTGGGTGTAACCCAAATATGGGGCCCACAAGACTAGAAAATTAGATTTTCTTCTCCACCTTATGCCTCCCCACATTTTTCTCTTCTCCTTCCCTCACTCTCTTTCTTATACTCCACCCGCAAGGTACAAAGTATAGAGCAAATTGTCTTTTATCTTAGCATTATAGCTGAGGTGTTTAAGCATTGTGTATGCATTGCTTAACTACATAAGGAACCATTGTCTCCCTCAAATACTCACCAATTTACAACCACTTCTCTCAAGTTGTCTCCCTGCATCTCTCTCTCTATTTGATTTCTTGATCACCACCACAAAAACCACCACAAACCACCAAATCACCACCTAAACCTACCATTACACCTCCCTTATAACCCTGCTGAGCACCTACATCACCCCTGGTCTCTCTTTGTCCAAAGCTAGCTCAAAGAGGAGGAAGAACCGGAGGCAAAACACCCCCATAACCATCCTCTGCCACCCCACTACCGCCATCCACCACGCCACTGCCACCTCCTTCCCCAACCCGTAAAACACCAACACCACATGTTGTTGCTTGAAGAAAAACATCTCCACCCTCCCTCTGCCTTAGTCCTCACCGAAAACAGTAAGAAAAACCGGCAGCAGGAGGCTGGCGGCCACTGTCCATCACCAGCAAGAATCACCACCACCACCCTCTGTGAACTACAGTGCTGCTATGAAACCTTTCCCCACGTCCCCCTCTTTGCCTCCCATCGTATAGCTGCTGGAAAAACGGGGAAGAAACAAGGAAGCAAGCCCTGTCACCCTCTCGTACCCTCGGCATACTTCTTTTAACATCACTGCACTACGACTGTCGTTTTACGCCACCACCACCAGCGACCTCCTATGATCTCTGTTCACACCAAAGTAAGTCGTCTCCACCATCTCCTTCTTATTGATCGTCAATCGAAATGAGTCCAACATCGGAAACAATATATATATATATATATATATATATATATATATATATATATATATATATATATATATATATATATATATATATATATATATATATATATATATATATATTGTTTGTTTGTTTGTTTGTTTGTTTGTTATACCCGTGCGTCGTCGAATAGTGGAAAGGGATGACCCCTCCTCTTCTTTCCAAACTTTTTTTCCAAGTAAATGTTTTAAGCCCTCATTTCACAATCCCTTACAAATGATGCCCTAAGTTCCTAAACTTCCATTAAAAATGTTCAAAACTTACTCCCACTCGAAAAAGTCTTTGAAAACAGATCTAAAGATACCAAACTTTCATTTTATTTATTTAAATTAGACCCCTCCTTGTGATTTATTTGCAAAATATATCCAAAAATCAACCTTAGAATTTACATAAGTCATTTTAGTGCCTCATTTGAAAAGTATTGACAAACTTAGTCCCATTTGATTTATTTAAACTAGTACATGAACCCTATACTTTGGTTAAATTACCAAACAACCCTCCACATATTAATTTATGCTAAAATTTCATAAAAAACTAAATAAATCTCGACGGTTCGTTATCAAGGAGAGACATCTCGGCTCTCGCATCAAATACTCGATACGACTCATCAAACACACTTTAAGTTGAGTGTTACAGCCCTTCTTTTGTATTTACTTATTTCAGGGTAGAATATGTACTAAACACTATAAATTATACAACAATATTATTACAATAAGTTTTAACTGCTTACGGTACGAGGAATCTAGTTTGTAGGGCCACATAGGGTTGTTGGAATTCAAAACGACTTAATTGCTAAAACAGTCCCGCCCTGTTGTATTTCATGTATGGCCGTTGTGTGTGCATAGTAGGTGAAAAGCATTGTTTAACACTTATATAATAAGTAAACAATATCATTTTAAACCTCAATTTCCTAGTATGATTTGTTGCTAGAATAATATTACTATTGAAATGACATATGCCTTTTTACTAGAGAGTTTATAAAAGAAACACACTTCGTTATAAAAGTTAGAGCCTTATACTTTACCCACATGTCAAACATACTCGACTTTTATAAACTTGATGTCATGAAATTAATTATGCCTAGAACTTACCCACAATTAAGTTTGGTCTGAGAGCTATTCACATACTTTTTAGTTAAGGGTTTTATAGTGAGACGTTATTCATTAGTCGAGTCTAAAGAGTTAGCATACCCAGACTACTGTAACCGTTAATCTTCGGAGTGAGACACATATGTATAGATCTATAAGGGGTTGATATCCCCACCTGCATTGCTAGCTGCAACCTCGACTGATCAATCGAAGCGGGAGATAAATGTCTACAATCGTTACTGCAACGTCCAATGAAGCGTTGTAGAATGGTGCACTCAATTCTTATAGCTCGGTTATAGGACTCACTATAAGAACTCTCTCTCTGTCTCTCTCTTTCTCTCTCTCTCTCTCTATATATATATATATATATATATATATATATATATATATATATCTCCTGCTATAACTCATAAACTTGATTCTTTCAAAACCATTTTATGCATGAATTTACCTATACAAAGACACCGTTTAGATTTTTCAAAGCTTATTTAAATATGGTTTACATATAGAGAAAATACTTTATGAAACTCTTTTCAAAGTATCATTACTACTGCTAGCAGAAAACTTGTGACTCTCACCAACCTTGTGTTGACCCTCAAAACTACATGTATGTAACAACCCGATATTTACAATGTAAGTTTTTATTATATTTATGATGGTTGTGTTTACTTTCTTTACAATATTTAACTGTTATGATACTACGTGAAGTAATCCGCCCCCAAATGTTTCCGCCATTATGGTTTAGGCGTGTGACAATGTATTCTCAGGAAATCAGTAATCAAGCAAATTCAGATGATGGATAGTTAGGGATCTCGGGAAATTTAGTTTACTACTCTTTCTTATGTTCGCCTACTTGTTTAAGGCAATTCATATATTATACTATTATTTGTGAGAACCATGTATTCAAACACCAACACGGAATGTAAATGTTGTTTTGTTTATTGTTGTACTTGTGTTATATATTCAGTTTATCTGAGATCCATAAACTTAGTCGCACAGCCCCGCGTATTCCACCGCCATGGGCGGTGGTGTGACATGGCTATCCCTTGACCGCGTCGTAGTCTAGTCCCGACAAAAAAGTCGTAGAACTCCCTTGTCCATCACAATGTGGTCACCCCTTTATCGTGTCATGATTCGTGTTGTAGAACATTTTCTTTAGTAACCCCTTAATCCGTTCACTCCAAGCCTTAACTATTCCAAACGTCTTTCATATTCACCATTGACTCATAAAAATAACTCTATGGACATGCGTCTCCAAAGCATGTATCACACAATTTTAGGTCAAAAAATGGTTAAATGTGATCCAAAACTTCATGTATGGCACCAAATGAAGAGTAGAGGCCATATCTACCACATATAATAATCTTGGGACTTTAGAGAGTAATAAAGTTGCAAACTTTATTCGAACTATTCACTTAAAATATCACAAAATGAGGAAAAACTAGATTAAAACTCAAGATCTAAAGGGAATGAATCATAAACTTCAGCCTTGATGACACACAAAAGTCAAGAAGATGCTCAAGGCATTGTGATGTACTTGCTTTGGTTTTTCCTTTCTCCACAAATGCACTCCTTTTTCCTTTAAAGTGCAATAATCAACCAAATGAGCCCAAAAGTCCAAGAGGGAGGCTAGGTTTTGGTATAAACTCTCTAGAGGTGGTGGAGGCTGAGAGTTTCTGCAACCCTAGGTGTCATATCAGTTAAATAAGGCTCAAGGCCTGAAACATAGAGTTTTCTGCTCAAAGCGGATCCACGTATCGGTAGTTATATGACTACTGTGTCGTGGCCATGAGGCGACCCCATGTCGCGATAACCTAACTACTGCATCGCGGGAAAGAGAAATTGCTAAAGCTCATAATTTACGCTTTGAATATGCATAGTATTAATTCATACCTGAATTAGGTGTTACAATTCTCCCCTAATTATTTGGATTTTGCCCTCGAATCCGCCTCATCGAATAATTCTGGATACTATCTAAGCATATATTCCTCTGGTTCGCACATCCATTCCGATCCTTTCTAGTGCTTCCATTGCATCTTCATTAGTGTACTTTCCTTCTTTAGAATCTTCTTCAACTTTGGATCGAGAATGAATATAGGTCGCTATACATATATATACCTCTCATCCACTTGAATATCATTGAGAGGCACCACAATGGTATCATCTGCAACACACTTCCTTAACTAGGAAACATGGAAGGTGTTGTGGAGCTACTGGAGTTCTACAGGAAACCCCAAACGTTAGGAGACCTTCCCAAAACGTGCTAAAACTATGAAAGGTTCCATGTATCGGGGGTCCCAACTTCCCTCGATTCTTAAAGAAAATGATTCCTTTCCATGGGGAAATTTTCAATAACACATAATCGCTTACTTCAAACTCCAAGTCTGATCTCCTCTTGTGGGTATAAGTTTTATGTTGACTTTGAACAGTCATGAGATGCACTCTGATGTGTTGAACATACTTGGTGGCCCTCTGAACAATTCAGTGATCCCAAGCTCCTGCTATCCTACCCCCCCCCCCCCCCAAGAAATCAGGGTTCGGCATCACCTCCCATATAATGCCTCGTAAGGAGGAACTCTAATAGTGGCATGGGCACCATTATTGTAAGAAAACATAGCTTGTAGCAAAAAGGTATCCCAGCTACCTCCAAAATCTATCACAGAAGCCTGCAACATGTCCTCCAAATTTTGTACGATTCTCTCACTTTGGGTGTCTGTCTAGGGGTGGTATGTTGTAATGAACCTCAATTGTGTATCAATATCCTTATGGAACCGCTTCCAAAAATGAGAAATGAATTAGGTATCTCTATCAAACGCTACTATACCAACAATCTATGCCAAGACACTACTTCCTTCACATAGATGTCTACAATTTGTTCTGCGGATGAATTGTCCCTGATAACGATGTAATAAGCACTCTTCGTCAGACGATTGACTATCACCCAAATAGAATAAAAAATTCTCGAGGTCTTGGGTTGCTTCATAATAAGATCCATCGTGATGTGTTCCAATTTCCAAATAGGAATCTTATGAGGCTTCAAATTTCCATGTGGCTTCTATTTCTCAGCCTTGACCTTTAAACATGTCAAACACTTCTCTACATATCTAGCAACGTCCTTTTTAAATCTGGCCATCAATAATTCTCTATTAAGTCCCCGTATATCTTGGTAGCACCACGATGCATAGAAAATTTTGACCTTTGAGCCTCATCCATATGTATCTTCCTTGTGTTGCCCATAAACAATACCCAAATACAATCAAATCGAATGAGTAATCCCCTAATTTCTCTGACCAAACTGTGAATATGTCCCATGATCCTTTCTCCGTTCAAATTACTCAACATTTCTGACCGTATCGAAAATAGAGGTACCAAGTGTCATCCTCACACAAGTAATGAGCATGGCTGCACCCTGCTTCTTGTTCCTTGACGCTTCCGCAACAACATTTCCTTTAAATAATGACTTATAGCAATCTTTTTTACTAACTAATCTATCAATTTAAATATAAAATGGTAATTTATACATATAAACAATATATATATATATATATATATATATATATACATATATATATATATATATATATATATATATATATATATATATATATATATATATATATATATATATATATATATATATGTATACTAATTGAATAGGTTATTCGGTTTTTTTTCCGTCTAACCACAGTAATGAAAATTTAATCAAAATGAAACCAAATAAGGTATTCTTATTTGGGTAACCAAACCAAATTAACCAAATAACCAAATAACCAAATAATTCAAATCAAATATACTAAACATCATTTTGTTCGGTTCGATTATTCGGTTTTGGTTTTTTATGATACCTCTATTACTAGGTTGGTAAAGTATCTTCAGGTCATAATCCTTCCGCACATCAATCCAACAACAATATATCTTATTGAACTCCTGTTAGCCAATAAGATATTTCAGGCTCTTATGTTCAGTGTACATCATACACTTTACTCCGAACATGTAATGTCTCGAACTCATTAAGGCGATCACCACATCCCCAAACTTTAAATGTTGAATCGGTTACCCGGCCTTGTGCGGCTTCAAGTGTTGTGATGCATATGCTAAGCCTTGCCTCTCTTCATATGGATTACCCCCTAATCAAAGTAATGAAGCATCATAATAAGCTGGCATTTCATCCACTCTTCCCAATAATGTCAACACCAGAGTCTCGCATAGTGACTTTCTCAGACTCTCAAAAGCCTGTTGCTGACTATCTCCCTTCTAGAAAATGATACCCTTCTTTGTCAACTTGTAAGAGGAACTACTATTTTTGACAAATCTAGAAGGAATATGAGATAATACCCAGTTAAACCAAGAAAAATCCTAATCTCTATAGCAATTTTTGGTACCTCCCAATTCAAAATAGCCTTCACTTTGACCGAATCAACCAAAATCTCTTGTTGGTTGATAAGATAACCAATGAAATAAACTTCATGTAACCCAAAATCACACTTCTTGAACTTGGGATACAACATCTCATTGTTCCTCACGAGTCTTAGAATATATCAGAATGTCGTCTATGAACATTATCACTGATCTATAAAACATAGATCGATCTAGTGAAAGTGGTGGTGGTGTTCTTCATGCCAAATAGCATTACTACAAACTCCTAATGCATATAACGAGTGTTAAATGGAGTCTTGAGTACATCCACTTCTCTAACTCGCATCTAGTGATACCCCGAACATAGATCGATCTTGGAAAGCCATTGCGTGCTCCTTGTAGCTGATCAAACAAGCCATCAATTCTTGGTAAAGGATATATTTTCTTGATGGTGACCTTATTCAACTCTCGATAAGCAAAGCATGTATGGAGGGACTCTTCATTCTTATGAACGAAAACTATCGGGCCTCCCCATGGGGAGCTGTTGGGGTGAGTAAATATAAAATCCAATAACTCCTGCAAATGAGTGGATAACTATTGCATATGACGAGGTTCTAGTCGATAAGGTGCCCTGGTGATAGCTGATATGCCTTGAACAACATCAATCTGAAACTCAACCTGTCGTTCTAGTGGAATACCTCGCAAGTCTTCAGGGAACAGATCTGGTGTAATACGTGTCTCTGAGGTGCGGTTTCTTAGTGTCTCTGGCTCGGCCATGTCATATAAGTGGTGGCGCGGTTAAGAATGGACCACGGTATGTTGTCAACTACGTTTAAAAGCCTACATCTTGGGCCTTGGGACCTTTTTCACAAATGCTATCCCTAGGGTTTCTTCCATCCTTCAACCACCTTTTTCCAGAATCAAACCCTAGCCTTCCTAAGCCTCTCTTCTCCCATATCTCTTGTGATTTGTTGGTTAGAGAGCTTTAGAAGGAAAGGATCAACTACTTGGAGTTTGTGGTGCATTTTTTGATGGTGGTATTACTACAATAGTTCCTCCCGAATCCTTGTAAATCATTAAGACTCGATGTTTATGCTAATTGCTCCATAGATATAGGAATTTAAGTTTGTTTTGGTCGTTTTCATGGATTATGGATGAGTTTTGGTAAACTGTAGAATAAAGGTTGCAACTTTATTGTCCCTTGAGTCTCTAGGAGTAGTTTTTGTTATGGATCTAATCAATAATCTCCATTTAGTGCCATTTATGGATTTTTTACCCCATTTTCACCTTGAATAGTGTGAGACATGAATTGGACATGCTTGTCCGTAAAGTTATGATTTTTATGAACCATTAGCTAGTATTTAACCCTTCTAGAAAGTATGAGTCGTGGACTTAGCGAATTAATACTTACTGAGTTAAGTATTCTCCTTGAAGGATTGCAAGAAGTGTCACAACTAGCATTTTTGGGGTAGGAAATTATGTCTATGTATGATCAACTCTTGATGTATCTTGTAACTTTAAGATTGATGCAATACATGTTATTCACTTCAAAAACAATTGTTCAAATCAAAACTCACTCGTGAAGCCCAAAACCTAATTCGATACATTTCATACACTCTACTTTGGGGTTGTAATCCTAATTTCCCGGTTCAAACCTTATTGGGCCAGGAATCATTTATTGGGCCTAATGGGCCAATAAACCAACAACTTAATTATTTTGGGCTAAGAATCCTCATTTGGGCCCTAATTGGACCCACATTCATTAAACTATAACATTTTGGGCCATAAGACTTTTCATGGGCCTTATTGGGCCTAAAATGTGTCACTTTGTTTTCATGGGCCTTATTGGGCCGTAAACAATTTTCTTGAATCTCAATGGGCCGAAAACCCATTCTTTTTGTCATGTTGGGCCGTAAACACCTATGTGGGCCCACATGGATCAAAACTCCCTAATGGACCAATGCAAGAACAAGCCCAAGGTCCATATTTTTCTTTCTTTTCCTCCCATTCTCGGTTTGTGAAAAAAAAAGAGATTGAGGAAGATTAAACATGTGCATGACAACACATGTTTAACCTTGCATGTATCCATGGGGAAATGTCTTGTTTCTAGGCAAGGTAATTACCCCACAAATAACAAGATTAGTATCTCTCTCTCTCTCTCTTCTCTTCTCACTCACGGCCATAAGAGCCACCACCACCACCATCATACTTTATTTAAACACAATATTCTCTCATCCTTTCCCCACTAGCACAAGAAACACCTTTCTCCATTCTTTCAAATTTTCATGTGTGTTTGTGTGGGTGTTCAAGAACACTACATCAAAGCTCAACCATTCTTGGTAAGTTCTAACCAAACTCAAGGTTTATTACCATCCATTTAAGCTAAATCATTCCTTATACACACATGTTTTCGTGATCTATGCTCCTTGAACTCTCAAGGAACCGAAAATCTTCCCAAGAAACAAGCTTGTCCGAAAACATCTTCTTCACTTCTTCACACACCGAATCTGTGACAGTCGTCAAAATTCAAGTCGGTTTCAGATTTAACTAAACTTAGTTGCACATATAGGCACTACATATACTAGACTTAGTAACTAGAAGCTAAGTTATAACCTACTAGAAACTTGGAAACAATTAGAATCAATGGATAGTGTGCATAGATTTCACATTGATATGTGAATTCTATAACTACTTAACTGTAGAGACTATCCATATTCAGGTCATTCTTTGACTCGAACACCATTTCATGAATCATATTCACACATCATGCACTTGACCTAGAAGTAGAAATTAGGTCAAAGTCTCATAGAAACTTAAGTCAAAGTTGAAGAGTAGGACTAGTATACTTGATTCCTCAATTTCGTTTGAATCTCGGAATCAATACATAGAATGCCAATAAACCGCTAAAAATAAATTACAAACAATATTTCTAATTTGAATAAGAGTTATGAAACTCTAAAATAGTTTGAAGTCTCAAAATTCAAGTAATTTTGATATCCAAAGATTTACAAACTCTCAAAAACCCTAAATGCCCTAAAAACTCACATTTATAAACTTTGACCTTAAAAATTCTATAAAAATAATCATGAACCTTATAATATGATCTTATAACAATTAAAATTATGAAAATGCATTCAAGGAAAATGAAATTTAACTCATTAACATTTACCCTTAATTTATAAACCAAAAATCAACACTTTTATGCATACAAACTTGGTTAAGTTGCATCTTTTATAAATAATTGATATTTTTATAAAATATTTAAAATTTATAAAGACAAATGAAAGGGAGAGGGATATTATAACTTCAAAAGTCGGATTTCTCTTTCCCTCTCTCTCTCTCCTCTTCCCAACACACTCAATCACTTTCCCAACACACCCACTCCATCTCCTTCACTTCTCTCTCTCTCTACACTCTCTCTCACACTCCACCATTTACCACACTCAAACTCATCCTTTCCCTCTCTAAAACCATGAAATTCTCCAGCAAAGAACATCTCTTAACCTTCAAATCTTCATCTTCTAGGGTTGTTCTTCATGGTAATCACGAAAATCCTTCAATCTCCTTCACTTTTCTTTCTAGTTTTAAAGGTTTTTCTTGCATTTCCTTGTTCTTCTACACCATTCTCTTAGAAAATTTGTGTGAATGTTCATTCACTTCAGTTTGATGATGATGGTGGTAGATTTTCACCAAAAACATCTTGCATGTTACAAAATGGTGAAGATCCATGACCTAAACCTAAGTCAAAACCATGGAAATGCACTTTTCTACACGTTTTGGTGGAAAATCACCACATGCATCCAAAGTTTTCTTTCAAAAACGAATTTTAAACATTTCAAACTCATGAATGAACTTCAAACAAACATACATGTGATGATCTTCAAGCTTAGAAGCTAGATCATCAAAGTATGTTATTAAAAGCTTTCAAATATGTTCATGAAGGATTTATTTCCAAATAAATATCAAAAACTCCTTTTCTGACCAAATCCGATTTTTCCCAGATTCCCATCAACAAGATAAGATGATCTGTTAATTTCCAGAGAATAATTCATTTATCTCGAATTATTATAATTAATGCAATAAAATAGGGCAATAAATCATATAAAATACTTTCTGGGGTCTATAAATCGTAGTTAAATTCTTGGATGACCCCTATGCTAAATAATGATCCCTCATTAAGTTTCATCGAGTTTTGCTAATGTTTAATATGGTTTTGAATTTTCTTTTTGTTTGGCTCCAATAAATCATAAAAGCACTTTAGAAAATCTTAAAATGATATATAACAATTTTCGCAGTTACTACCAGAGGTATAAGACTCAGAAAAATATTTTCAGAATTTTTCATAATGCAATCCTATTTTTCCCCGATTTTTGTATTTATAATAGCCTAAAAATAGAAAAAATAGTTCTGCTCACTCAAAATTCATGAAAATTTACCCGAACACTTTGTAGTACATTAGGAGGCGACATAAAAATTTTGATGATTTTTCTCTTCCGTATACTATTTTTCTCCTATTTTCTAAGATTAAATACACTTAAATACACAAAATCGGATTTCAGTATATAAAAACCACAATTCGTATTTTTTCCAGATTATTTACTCTGTAAATCAAGTGTACAAAAATTTTGGTAATTTACTTTAACTATTTAATAACTATTCTCCAATTAATGATTATTTAAGAGGATAAAACAAAGAAAAATAGAAAAACTAATTGAAAAATATCTTTTATATTTTTCACAGCTTCTACATGTATAATAAAAGTGATACAAAAATTTTGGGCAATTTTAGAAACTGGTTTCTATTTATTTCAATTTTTATTAGACTAAATGCTCAAAAAATCATAAAATTGGGTTAAACAGTTCAGAAATCAATTTTTATATTTTTCCCAACTTAAGAATGTTTAATAACAATATCACAAAAAGTTTGGGTAATTTTGGAAACTTTTTTTCTATTTATCCCCATTTTTATTAGAATAAATGCATAAAAATCATAAAATTGGGTTAAACAGTTTAGAAACCCCTTTTTATATTTTTCCCAGCTTAAATATGTGTAATGACATTATTATAAAAAGTTTGGGGTATTTTCATAACTGATTTCTATTTTTCATGAATTTGTATCTATTTAGAGTATTAAATATGTGAAAAATGGTTATACATATTCATAATCCATGAAAATTTATCTAGAAGTCTTTTAGTACATTTAGAACCAAAATCTAAAGTTTGGTAATTTTTATTAACTGTTTAGTATTTTTCATGATTTTATGGTTATTCAAGAAACTAAAATCGTGAAAAATAGTCAGACAAATCAAAAATTCAAGAAAATTTATCTTAAGGTCTTTGACTTCAATTAAAACTTAAATACAAAGTTTGGGAAAGTTTAGAACTAAATTGATTTAGTTTTGAATATTTAATCATTGGAACACCTCTAAAATGTTAAATATTAACATTTCAATAATGAAAATTTTCCACTTAAATTGTTATATAACAATTGATTATTTGAAACTTAATTTCCACAGAAAAATGTTTGTAACTTATCAATATTAAATTTTGACACATTATTGGCATAATTCTATTGTAGTAGTAAGTATACTAGTGTTAGATTTCGATTAGAGACTCACTAACGAATACCATTATTGTAGGAATCGGTAGTGGTACACGTGGAACGTAGTTCAAGGCACCGTTTGCATCATCTAAATGTATTGTGAGTATTCACGCACTCCCCTATTTTCAGTTTTTATGTTTTGGGGTGGAAAAGCATGTCCCGAAAAACTATTATTTGAATGTTGTATTTAAATTGATTTGTATCAAACATGATTGCTATTTTATTGCTATGTCTCTCTATGTATGTCTATGCAACACGGAACATGAGAACTTATCGTACTAAGGCCCTTCCTTTATCTCTAACCATTAACTCTTTGAGCCAATGGTCATTATGGATAGCGCTATTAGGAATTGACAACTCCTCACTCGCCCTATTGCTGGAGTGCATGATACCATATTCATCTATGGAACGATAAGCATAGATCTTGATAGGGCTTCAGTCATAGGTTTGGTTGAGACTCATTGTTTGCTCATACACATACAAACTCGTTACTTATTATAGCAATAAACTTGTTTATTAATTATAACAATGAACTTTGTTTCTCATTACAACAACGAACTGTTATTACTGAAAACTTCTATACATGTTTTAGCAATGAAATTGTTTGCTCCTTGTAGCAACGAAATTGATTGCTCATTTTAGCAGTGAAACTTGTTTACTCGTTTGAGTAACGAACTTTATCTTCCATGAGAATATGAATGTTGCATCTTATTTGGGCAACATACCTTATCTCTCATGATGACAAAGAACTTTGTTTTTACAAACTTATTTACTCATCTTAACAATATACTTTTATTATTGGAAACTTTTATCAAAACTTTGATTTCAATTCATGGAACCAGTACTATTTTGTTTATCTGTGAGTACTCACCAACTATTTTTATAGTTGACGCTCGTTTTACATGCTTTTTCAGGAATCATCGAGTAAGTGGCACTTAGGGACACTTCACTTTTAGGAGCATTTGCATGTGTTGTATTTCAATTTACATTGTAATTTCTTTTAAAAGTTTTTCAAACCCATTGTGAATTTGTAATGATTTTTAATATTATGGTTGGTGTTGTCTTTTAACTTTTGCGATGAAACCCTTTGTACTGCCACGCCCTGTGTTTCCGCTTTAGCGGGGTGTGACAGAAAATGGTATCAGAGCCGAAGGTTATAGAGAATACCGGTTTTCCTTTGGAGAACCACAACTATAGCCAAAAAAATTTCTAAGCGTTTTTAAAATATTGAACATACTACTGGTATAACTAATTCGAGTACGCATTATCAGACTTTAATTAAGTATAGCCTGGCCAACTATGCTTAATTAAGGAAACTTAATGTGAGGCTTGAAACGGTTATAGTAGAATTATGTTCAAAAAGATTTTCAACTTAAACTTTTGAAAAACAAAATTTTTCGGTGTGCGTACGGGCATTGCATATTATAGGCATTCATCTAGATACACTTAGAAACTAAGTGTACTTTTATAACAATGCCTTTATTTAGAAATATTCTTGTCCCTTATCAAGTGCTAGGTTAACCACTTAGGTTATATCACTAGCCACTCTAGGAGCAATGCACTTAGTACTAAGAATGGGTATTCCTCGGTAGCTATTGAATTTAGATGTAAGATTAGTAGCTAGATATACACTACTAATTATCTTAAGTCGAAACATATACCAATTATTCCTCAATACCTCTTCATCGTCTTCAAGAGTTACAACTAGGAAAAAGCGTTTCGATACCGACACGAATGATAATTGGAGCATCTCGTAAGGAGGTAGATGAGTCACCACTAAGTAATCACTTGTATACAATTGGTGGGCATTCCGGATTCGACTCACAAGGAGACATGGAGGTTTAACGCATACGTGAGACCTTATTACTACGCTACGATTTAGCTCTACGTTGTTTCCACCTTGAGCTTAAAACTTAACATAGGATGTCCCTTTGACCTCTATAAAAGGTCGTAAACTGCATTGACACCATAAAACGTTTTTCAAACAATTTTCTTGCCCTTTATCTTAGGGAAAAAGACATCGGTACTCGTCTTATACTCGTCTTGTACTCGCCTTAGTATTTAGGTACGATCAGCTACACTAATATACTTATTCCTTACTTCTTAATCTTCCATCGAAAAATTATTTCGCTTCATCAGTTTTATTTATCATCAATAAAATATTTTATAACCACTTCAATCAACTTAGTAGACATTTCCTAACAATGTAAGCCATATTCTCGCTAAAAATCTTTTGACAACTTGCTTTAACTTAACACTTTTCTTCAAAACTCAATTTAACCAATATTGGTTTTAACCTTGCTATTTCAATTTCATTTCAAATTCATTTCAATGGATTGATGTGCTTTTAAGGGCATATAAACCTTTTTAAACATTGCTTACCATTTTGACACGTCTTCGAAAAACTAGAAACATTTTCTTTTATAATCGTGTTTAAACTCTTTGCTATAAAACTTAAACATATGACGTTAAAGTTCATATTATGTGTAAAAGCTTCATCGGATCTTCAAACCACTTTTGTTTTAAGACTTTTGACTACCTTCTCATTTAGGCATTGTACTTTACTTAAATGTGTTTTCTTGAAACCCAACACGATATTTTTACAACTTTCTAACTTAAACATGTTTATAAGAAATCTCTAATTCCTACATTTCCAACATACCTCATTTTTTTATTTTTTTTCAAATTAGTTTTATAATTTGTAAAGTTTCTAAAATTTAAAGAATTGAAAACTTAGTGTTCACTTTTAAATTTCCAGTGAGACACTTTCAAATAAAAAAAGTAATTATTCTTTTAAATATGTTAAGTATTTACCTTATCCGTTTTAACCATTGTTGGACCCCAGTCAAAAGAAAGTCAAAATTGTCAGATTTTCAATTGCCATTTGTAGGGCTTCTTCTTTTTCACAAATGGAGTTTAACTTAATATGTAACTTATGAATTTTTAGCAATCCTTAGCAAACACTTTAGAACTCCCACATGTCTATTTAATCATCAATATACATCAAATATTGAAGTTTGAAATATATCTCAACTTGGTTTTAAATCTACGTATAGGTATTGTTCTTATAATTTTAACAATAACAATCATTGCCGCCGCTACCTTCCTTTTTCTTTCCCCCGCACTTGATTTCTTGCTCTCTTTATGACTTTAGATCTCGCACACCCATAATAGTAACATAATACATTGTCTAACTTTGTTTCTGTCTATTTTGCTTCTCCTGGTATCATGTTTGTACACATACATACTAGAAGTCTATCCTTTCGTTTTGAGCGATTAATACATGTATAGTCATGAGGCATACCTTTGATTTAGTCAACTTGGATATATTCAATTACGCCTTTTATCATATATATCTTGTTTTTATTTTGAAATCTACTATAAACAAGTGATCTTTATTTACATTTGCTCTTTCGTTCTAAGTTCGGAAACTTGATATAAAATACAATTTTCATTGTATTTTTCCTTATAATTAATACACAAGATGAATACTCTTATGCTTATCATTTTTCTATATTCGAAAATTATATGTGAAGGATATGTTTCCTTATGTTCTTCTTTTCTTTAAATACATCAAAAGTTTTGTATTTTACGATTATCTATTCTCTAAATGATTGTTTTTATAGAAACACTAGACTATGAATGCACTATTTTCAATGATCGATATTTTTACACCTTTCTTAAAATAGTATTTTACTTTGCAATTTTCAGTGAGTTCCTAAACTCTCAAACTTGTTTTCATAAGTATTCTGACTCCTCGTAAACTTGAATTTGTCCTGACTTTGACAATTGGACAATTTCTCAAAAGTTTAATACAAATATTTCTATACAAATTCCTTTAATGACGTCTTAAACCTTTAACCTTAATTAATCTTTATATTATTTTACTACTTTGTTGGATCGCCACACATGTATCTTCATTATCTTGGAATTATTACACATTTTGATAATAGTGAGATTAAGTATCATTTATAAACACACATTTTGATAACAGTGAGATTTTTATCACTTCTAAGCACTTAAAATGCTATCTACACAATGTGATTTAATTTATCATAAACTTTCACCGCCTTCATTAGAAACAATGACTCTCTAATTATATATACTCTTCGAATATAGTTCTATTATTGTAAGAGTAACCGTAGTAGTAATTATAGCCTCGGAGATCCTCAATCATTTCGTAATTTATTTTGTGGACGACACTTAAATAGCCTTTACATTTGAGATGTACCAAAACTTCGTTGCCTACCCTTAGTACGTATTTTTAGGAACTTACCCTCGATCGCTTCCCTTTCATTCGTGCTACCCCTTCTTATTTCGAAATATATCTTTTCCAGAGGTAATAGCTAACCCGGAAGTGAACAAATTGTTCATAATCTCTTCTTTACTAGGCGGCGAATTTACACTTAGTGCTAATTTAGAATGCGACTTAGGCATCAATGCGGATTTAACGCTCAGTGGAGTTGGTGCTTTAGCAAAACTTCTACCGCTCTCTTAATTCAGATAATATCTAACAAGTTGATCTTTTTCGAATAGGTCGCTATGGTTGGATCATGATTCCACGACCCAAATTTTCCATAATCTAGACGAAAGAACTCGAATTAAGGAAACACTAACTTGACTATAGCTAAAGAATTGGGTTCTTCCTTTGAGGAAATAAACCCAAAATAATAAAAGAACACTTCAAGTCACCACCTCCCGAACGATACAATTGTATTCGGCTGAGTTCTAATAGAATACGTCACGAATTTAATTTCGGGACGAAATTCTTTCAACCGGGGGAGACTGTGACAGTCGTCAAAATTCAAGTCGGTTTTAGATTTGACTAAACTTAGTTGCATATATAGGCACTACACATACTAGACTTAGTAACTAGAAGCTAAGTTATAACCTATTAGAAACTTGGAAACAATTAGAATCAATGGATAGTGTGCATAGATTTCACATTGATATGTGAATTCTATACCTACTTAACTATAGAGACTATCCATATTCGGGTCATTCTTTGACTCGAACACCATTTGATGAATCATTTTCACACATCATGCACTTGACCTAGAAGTAGAAATTAGGTCAAAGTCTCATAGAAACGTAAGTCAAAGTTGAAGAGTAGGACTAGTATACTTGATTCCTCAATTTCGTTTGAATCTCGGAATCACTACATAGAATGCCAATAAACCGCTAAAAATAAATTACAAACAATATTTCTAATTTGAATAAGAGTTATGAAACTCTAAAATAGTTTGAAGTCTCAAAATTCAAGTAATTTTGATATCCAAAGATTTACAAACTCTCAAAAACCCTAAATGCCCTAAAAACTCACATTTATAAACTTTGACCTTAAAAAATTCTATAAAAATAATCATGAACCTTATAATATGATCTTATAACAATTAAAATTATGAAAATGCATTCAAGGAAAATGAAATTTAACTCATTAACATTTACCCTTAATTTATAAACCAAAAATCAACACTTTTATGCATACAAACTTGGTTAAGTTGCATCTTTTATAAATAATTGATATTTTTATAAAATATTTAAAATTTATAAAGACAAATGAAAGGGAGAGGGATATTATAACTTCAAAAGTCGGATTTCTCTTTCCCTCTCTCTCTCTCTCCTCTTCCCAACACACTCAATCACTTTCCCAACACACCCACTCCATCTCCTTCACTTCTCTCTCTCTCTCTCTCTCTACACTCTCTCTCACACTCCACCATTTACCACACTCAAACTCTCTCTTTCCCTCTCTAAAACCACGAAATTCTCCAGCCAAGAACATCTCTTAACCTTCAAATCTTCATCTTCTAGGGTTGTTCTTCATGGTAATCACGAAAATCCTTCAATCTCCTTCACTTTTCTTTCTAGTTTTAAAGGTTTTTCTTGCATTTCCTTGTTCTTCTACACCATTCTCTTAGAAAATTTGTGTGAATGTTCATTCACTTCAGTTTTGATGATGATGGTGGTAGATTTTCACCAAAAACATCTTGCATGTTACAAAATGGTGAAGATCCATAACCTAAACCTAAGTCAAAACCATGGAAATGCACTTTTCTACACGTTTTGGTGGAAAATCACCACATGCATCCAAAGTTTTCTTTCAAAAACGAATTTTAAACATTTCAAACTCATGAATGAACTTCAAACAAACATACATGTGATGATCTTCAAGCTTAGAAGCTAGATCATCAAAGTATGTTGTTAAAAGCTTTCAAATATGTTCATGAAGGATTTATTTCCAAATAAATATCAAAAACTCCTTTTCTGACCAAATCCGATTTTTCCCAGATTCCCATCAACAAGATAAGATGATCTGTTAATTTCCAGAGAATAATTAATTTATCTCGAATTACTATAATTAATGCAATAAAATAGGGCAATAAATCATATAAAATACTTTGGCTCCAATAAATCATAAAAGCATTTTAGAAAATCTTAAAATGATATATAACAATTTTCATAGTTACTACCAGAGGTATAAGACTCAGAAAAATATTTTCAGAATTTTTCATAATGCATTCCTATTTTTCCCCAATTTTTGTATTTATAATGGCCTAAAAATAGAAAAAATAGTTCTGCTCACTCAAAATTCATGAAAATTTACCCGACAACTTTGTAGTACATTAGGACGCTACATAAAAATTTTGATGATTTTTCTCTTCTGTATACTATTTTTCTCCTATTTTCTAAGATTAAATACACTTAAATACACAAAATTGGATTTCAGTATATAAAAACCACATTTGGTATTTTTCCCAGATTATTTACTCTGTAAATGAAGTGTACAAAAATTTTGGTAATTTACTTTAACTGTTTAATAATTATTCTCCAATTAATGATCATTTAAGAGGATAAAACAAAGAAAAATAGAAAGACTAATTGAAAAATATCTTTTATATTTTTCACAGCTTCTACATGTATAATAAAAGTGTTACAAAAGTTTTGGGCAATTTTGGAAACTGTTTTCTATTTATTTCAATTTTTATTAGAATAAATGCTCAAAAATCAAAAAATTGGGTTAAACAGTTTAGAAATCAATTTTTATATTTTTCCCAACTTAAGAATGTTTAATAACAATATCACAAAAAGTTTGGGTAATTTTGGAAACTTTTTTTCTATTTATCCCCATTTTTATTAGAATAAATGCATAAAAATCATAAAATTGGGTTAAACAGTTTAGAAACCCCTTTTTATATTTTTCCCAGCTTAAGTATATGTAATGACATTGTTATAAAAAGTTTGGGGTATTTTCATCACTGATTTCTATTTTTCATGAATTTGTATCTATTTAGAGAATTAAGTATGTGAAAAATGGTTATACATATTCATAATCCATGAAAATTTATCTAGAAGTCTTTTAGTACATTTAGAACCAAAATCTGAAGTTTGGTAATTTTTATTAACTGTTTAGTATTTTTCATGATTTTATGGTTATTCCAGAAACTAAAATCGTGAAAAATAGTCAGACAAATCAAAAATTCAAGAAGATTTATCTTAAGGTCTTTGACTTCAATTAAAACTTAAATGCAAAGTTTGGGAAAGTTTAGAACTAAATTGATTTAGTTTTGAATATTTAATCATTGGAACATCTCTAAAATGTTAAATATTAACATTTCAATAATGGAAATTTTCCACTTAAATTGTTATATAACAATTGATTCTTTGAAACTTAATTTGCACAGAAAAATGTTTGTAACTTATCAATATTAAATTTTGACACATTATTGGCATAATTCTATTGTAGTAGTAAGTATACTAGTGTTAGATTTCGATTAGAGTCTCACTAACGAATACCATTATTGTAGGAATCGGTAGTGGTACACGTGGAACGTAGTTCAAGGCACCATTTGCATCATCTAAATGTATTGTGAGTATTCACGCACTCCCCTATTTTCAGTTTTTATGTTTTGGGGTGGAAAAGCATGTCCCGAAAAACTATTATTTGAATGTTGTATTTAAATTGATTTGTATCAAACATGATTGCTATTTTATTGCTATGTCTCTCTATGTATGTCTATGCAGCACGGAACATGAGAACTTATCGTACTAAGGCCCTTCCTTTATCTCTAACCATTAACTCTTTGAGCCAATGGTCATTATGGATAGGGCTATTAGGAATTGACAACTCCTCACTCGCCCTATTGCTGGAGTGCATGATACCATATTCATCTATGGAACGATAAACATAGATCTTGATAGGGCTTCAGTCATAGGTTTGGTTGAGACTCATTGTTTGCTCATACACATACAAACTCGTTACTTATTATAGCAATAAACTTGTTTATTAATTATAGCAATGAACTTTGTTTCTCATTACAACAACGAACTGTTATTACTGAAAACTTCTATACATGTTTTAGCAATGAAATTGTTTGCTCCTTGTAGCAACGAAATTGATTGCTCATTTTAGCAGTGAAACTTGTTTACTCGTTTGAGTAACGAACTTTATCTTCCATGAGAATATGAATGTTGCATCTTAATTGGGCAACATACCTTATCTCTCATGATGACAAAGAACTTTGTTTTTACAAACTTATTTACTCATCTTAACAATATACTTTTATTATTGGAAACTTTTATCAAAACTTTGATTTCAATTCATGGAACCAGTATTATTTTGTTTATCTGTGAGTACTCAGCAACTATTTTTATAGTTGACGCTCGTTTTACATGCTTTTTCAGGAATCATCGAGTAAGTGGCACTTAGGGACACTTCACTTTTAGGAGCATTCGCATGTGTTGTATTTCAATTTACATTGTAATTTCTTTTAAAAGTTTTTCAAACCCATTGTGAATTTGTAATGATTTTTAATACTATGGTTGGTGTTGTCTTTTAACTTTTGCAATGAAACCCTTTGTACTGCCACGCCCTGTGTTTCCGCTTTAGCGGGGTGTGACAGAATCCATCTCCCAAAGTGAGTTCATACCGCCTTGTTTTCGGTTTTAACTATGTTTATGGGGAGGAGACAAGTTGCTTTGTGTTAGATCTATGTATTTATGCATGTATATGGGTGTTTTCATGTTATATGTAGTGATTATATTATGAAAATATGTTAGATCTCTACTAAACTCGAGATATCCACCATACTTGGTGATGTTTGTAAACAAAACCATCTTATGTGACTCACTATGAATTGGAAAGAACTAAACATGCTAAAAATTTATGAAAACTAAATAAAACGCATAAAGGGGCCATATTTGATCAAATAAACAAAGGTGAGGTCCTTATGACTAACCCACCGTTTTGAGAGGACCAAAAGAGTCATTTTTAAGTAAAATTGGATCTTTATGATATTCATGGTTTTAAAAGTGGCCAAAAGTGTAAATTTTTACAAATGGGATTCTAATTGGGCCTTTGCGGTTTTATATGGTCTAAATATGTCCATTTTCACAAAAATGGGCTTTACTTAGCTACTCACGGTTTTCAAAGGCCTAAAAAGGTAATTACTAACTTTTTATGGATTAAATTGTCAGTTTAAAACAAACATGGGCTAAAAATGTAAATTTTCGTTTAAAAGGGCTGAAAATGCCATTTTTATTAAATTTGAGCCAAAAACCTTATTTCTGTCAAAAGTGGGTTGAAAATGTCCTTTTATAAAAAAATGAGCCATTAAAAGTAGACTTTCGGTCTTAATGGGCCTAAAGTGATATTTTTACTATAAATATGCCTTAATTGTAAAATTTTCGGCTTATGGGCCAAGAATGTCAGTTCATTGGGCCTTATAACCTAAATACATACATAGAAACATTATTTTGAAACGGTAAACAATGTGATACACTGTTCGCTTAAATTTTGTTAAGGTTCTTGTGAGACGTTCTTTCATTCGTACCTTCCTAGTGTACAACCTTTAGTCCTATAGTTATAACCAGAGTCTTATGGAGGGAGAGCGAGAGTTTGTGTATAGATCTATACGGGGTTGACAGCCTCGCACCTGAGTTGTTCGCTACAGCTAGACTAGGCCAGTCTAGGGTGACAAACGTCGTACCTTAAACAAGCGACACCTGAAAAACGTCACGACATGTAGATCAATCAAACACCACGTTTACAGACAGACCAAGTATGGTTATAACGACTCACATAGAAATTAACTCCACTGTAAAATTTACGGAATACATATACGTTTCTACAGTTACAATTCTATACAAACACCATTATACGGTCTTTGGGTTTAAGACCATAACACTTTTACAGGCAGAAAATATCGGATTTTCTGGGAAACATACATTATACACTACCTTATACATACAACAGAAAAAATAAGAAATTTTGGAATACACCCCTTATACATTTTCAAAACAGAAACACACATGCTTTAATACAAGTTCGATACAAAGCGTTCAAACCATTTATTTATTTTATAGAAAATATCGGATTTTCTGGTGTTTACAAAGTGATACAAACTTTTCATACAAATATGCTTATGAACTCACCAACATTATATATGTTGACCATTTTCAAAATAACTTTTTTCTTAGGAAATCGTTAAGCAGGTTGGCCTTCAAGAACTCATGGATTTTGATGTATTTTTGCTATCATCGTACACTTCTATTTTGGGAATGTAATTTGTAATCCAACACACTGATGTAAACAATGACTGTTGTATTATTGTATGTGTGATAAGGATGTTGTTGTGATTTAATTATATACAATGTGATGGTATAACAAGATGAAGTCACCCAAACCCCCGGACGTTTTCGCCGTTCCGGTTCGGGGTGTGACAACAAGATCCATGACTGACCACGACACGGTTGGCAAGTGAGACATGTTTGTTTTGTCAAGACTACAACACGTCACAGTCAAGGATGGATTAGGGCGCGGTTAGACTTTTACCATTGACTTTTTAATCAAGTTTGACTTTTAGTCAACTGTGTTGACTTTGATCTTAAGGGGGCAATATGGTATTTTGCTATAAAATAAGTTTTATTTAGACCTACACTCACTTTAGAGGTGCAGAAATATGTTTTACCTTGTTGTATGGTCTATGTGTTGTATGTATGCAAACCAGAGATAGACCTCTATAAGGGAATCTAGTTTAATTAGAAGGATAGAAGGCCATCAGAGACCTCTCGGAGGGAAGTGGTCAAGACCATAACATATCTCTAAGAAGGAAGTGGTCAATATTATGTTAACTAAAGATATACATTTTGAGTCAAATCTAGTTAACTGAGGTCAAGTGTTTACCATGTTTTATGTGACAACCCAGAAAATTTTAAAATTTTGCCTGGTAAAGCTCTGCCAGCCAACTCGACTGAGTGTCAAACTCATTTCTGCTATCATTTAGCCTTGTTTAGAGTCCATTTAAAGGTCCAAAGGTCAGTACATTCAAGCATTGAACATAGGAATGGATCGCGTACACTTCTAGCATCAAAACCGGGCCTTACACTCCAACACAAGGAGTGTAAGGCCGCACACATGGGTGTGCGGCCGCACACCCCTCTCCTGGCAGCACACTCACATGTATAAGGGTAGAACTTAGCCTTCTTTCATCCCTTTTCACTCCCCAAGGCTTAGAACTCGATTTCTCTCTCAACTATCATCCGATTTTCAGCCTAGATCTTCAAAGAAAGTAAGTGTTCTTCACTTGGTTTGTTATTAATCCTTCCAAACTAGTAACACTCTTTGATTTCATCCATTTGAAATCATGCTTTGACTAGATCTTCAAATCTTCATCCATTTCACCAAGAACACCAAGAACACACACTTGTTCTTGGCGATTTTGGGCCTTCTCGAGCTTCCGGATCGTAAGTACTCTTCCCTTAAGCTTAGGACTTGTAAAGAACATGAGATTAAGGCCTTGAAACTGCCCAAAACTCAAGAACATATGAGTGTGCGGCCGCACACATTTATATGGGCGTACACCCCTCAAACACCCTCAAAACACCATCCAAACACCCCTAAAGGCTTGCATACTGTGAATACCATTCCCCAAGCTTGTTACATACTAGATAAGGGCCTTAGAAAACGTCCAAAACATGTTTATCAAGGAGTGTGCGGCCGCACACACTCCATGTGGCCGTACACCCCTTTGTTTGGTGCTTTAGGGCGTCCAAAGTGCATTTCTAGCTTGAACACTTAATGAGCATCAGTCCTCCAAGCCTCCCCACCATTTGGAAAACGATTTAAGCACACTTTACCATGAGTGTGCGGCCGCACACTCCCCTGGCCGCACACCCATGGCCGCACACTCCTCAAAGTGGCCATACACCCCCTTAGTTTGAATCACCTGTGATTCCAACACTTAGACAAAGTGTTTCCTAGTCCCGTAAGGTGTTTGCTTGCATTTGGTTGCTTCTAAACACTATATTTATGTCAATATATGCCATGATATGTCATTTAGGACTCATTAAGTCTCGGGACTTCATTCGTGGAACTTCTCATCCTTATACGAATATTTGTTGAATCACCCGCATCAGGTGAGTTCTTACCCCGTAATTAATCTTTTAACTGTTTTAAATGTTTTAAGGGGGGGATACAAGTTCAACACAATGTTAATTGTGTAATTGTTTGTTATAAACATTTTCAAAAGGATTACTTATGTCATGATAAGTTGTCAAAACATTTGTAAAACTCTTTTAAAGTGCAAGCATAACTTGGTAGATAAAAGAGCCTTTTCAATAACATTCCCAAGAAAACATTACTAGTAAACTATAATGGGTATAGTTTAGAGTCAGTTCATACACGAGTCAGAACACGCTATTATGAGAGACAATACACACTATACACTATACGAGAGAACATACTATACACTATACAAGAGAACATACTATACACGATACAAACATTTGAATACTATAACATAATGTGGCATACTACTTCTTGATACGACACTTCATTGTGCTATCACCGTGTAACCAGAGTTTCCTAGAGGGAGAGCGGGCATTATGTGTATAGATCTATACGGGACAGATACTCCCACATCCCGACTGCTAGCAGTGTCACTGCCGAGGTAAAATATTATTTTCCCTAACACATTTACTTTGGGATCTTCTCACATATTACATTAATGTATAGACTATATTTAGTTAATGATAGTCACACTTGGGAAAATACACACTCATACAAGATACAAACATACATAACATTTGAGGCCTTGGTAGACGGCTACGTTTAGTAGAAAGGACCATAATGCTAACCTTATGATTCCTTAATGTATACATCAAAGGATACATAGATATCAATAGGATCCGGCAGGTAATAGGATGTGCGTTTTCCGCTTCATTTCATGTTCCTTGTTTGGTTGTGGGCTTGGAGCAGATTAACCCAGTCTATTATCTAATTGATACTAGATATATATGTCCAGTATACCTTGTGTCATCATAAGGGTACCAGGTATGGGCCAAGACATAGGACACAGAGTCATGACATAGTTTTCTAGTACAAAACACAATTTCCAAATCAGACGATTGGTATACAAAAGTAGAAACTTACCAGTTAAGGGTTTAATCCATTTTATTAGCCCAGTATATACTCAAAGGACCTTCGGTGCCTAACTCTAAAATACTTTAGTTTATACAGAACGATTATATATCATTAATACCCAATAGGTAGTTGGATGAGTGTTTTCCGCCTTACTTCTTGTTCCTTGTTTGGTTATGGGCTTAGGGCAGATTCACTCAGTTAACTATCTAGTCGATATTTAATCATATATATATATATATATATATATATATATATATATATATATATATATATATATATATATATATATATATATATATATATATATATATATCTAGTATAAACTAAGTGATTATAGGAGCAATCACTGTGGTCACCATTTTACTATAAGAACTGAGGGTTTTTCTTAAAGAATCTTTTCATTCAAATACAAAGGAACTATTACAGTTAACTCCGTGAGTACCAAGAGGATACACCATGGTTATATAGAATAAGGATCTAACAACGAATGGGATGTGTGTCATCTGCCTCATTCCCTGTTCCTTGTTTGGTTGTGGGATTAGGGCGGATACACACAATCGATTGTTTGCTTACTCTAGGTTTTATGTAACTTGTATCCACTTAGTACCCATAGAAAGGATTGTAGAGTCATTTTTACTCATCTTTCATTAAGGCGGGAAAATATAGGATTTCCTGGAGGAAATGGCGAACTTTTCTAAACAAAACTTACAACTTACTGCATTTTACTAAGCTTTCTACAACTACTCACATCACTAAAATCTTATGAACTCACCAGCTTAATTGCTGATCAACTCTTTCAAATAACTTGTATTCTCAGGAACCTAGTATACAGGTACTCGCACTGGGATTCAGAAGTTGGAGCAGTACAGCTTCGAGTCTTGTTGTTATTTGCTTATGTATTCCATGTTTTGTGAACACACTCTTTGTAGACACTTTCTTTCTAATGAAATGGTTGCTCATTACTTTGCTTACTATGATAGATGTCTTGTGATACTAAACATGACGTCCTCCACCCCAGAACGTTTCCGTCGTTCCGGTTTTGGGGTGTGATAGATTGGTATCAGAGCATTGTTTATAGTGAACTAAGTATATCAACCAATAAAAGGTATACAACTATAAAAACAATGGGGCTTAAGTGCTCTGGATAATGGTATATCTTAAGAATATAACAGTAAGTTATAAAAATATACCTACTTGCTTATACATGTATACATACTAGACCAAGTATCACAAGAAGAACAGAACTAAAAGTATTTTAAAGGTTGAACACTGTCGTCAAACCTGAACAGTTATGTAATCATAAGCTGGGATCAGTATAGCCTGATCAACTATATTCATTCGAGATGTGACCGACATGTGTTTGGGAGTGATGTGGTGTTGCAACAGTCTTAAAACTTACATAATACTAAGTCAAGGGAATACTAGAACAAGTACATTTGAGATAGAATACTATAGGAGTATTCTATGATACTATAACACTATAACAAGTTCATTACATTAGAATACTATGGGAGTATTCTGTGACACTATGACACGATAACAAGTTTGAAACGTACTAAGTACCTTACAATAAAATACTATATGAGTATTTTAGACACTATACAAATAACTTATGTGATAACTTAAAAGACCCTTACGGATAGGTTTATAATCTTGCGATGTATACTTCCAAAGTTATATATAATTGAGATTTTATAGACTTAGAATTTGTGATCTACGCTTCACTACCTGTTCCTTGTTTGGTTATGGTTTTGGAGTAGGATCACTTATTCGAAGGTCTATTTAGTCTTAAGTTATATAAAACTAGTATACATTGTGCAATTATAGGAGGACTCTGTAAGGATCACCCCATAAAGTTACCTTAAAGCTCATAGATTCTTTAGTCACTTCCATTCTCGCGCAACGAACCCAAATAGATGTACCCGTTTTCTCATAGTAGACAACAGAAGAGTCCAGGAGGGAACAAGGGCAAGTTCATGAGAAGTCTTCAAAGAAGGAGCAACCGAAGTAACCGAAATGTCTTACACGTCACACTAATAACTAATAATCTAGTTAACATAATGAGCGAGTGGAAACACTGCTCACATTATGTGTTAGGATCATTTTCTTACATGCAGCTGGTAACAGTTATTCAAGTAACAAATACTCATTCGAGGATAGTCATTTCAAATTCATAGAGTTTATTAGGCATAGACTCTTCTATGAATTGTTTCTAGAACCCTGTAGAAGTCAGGATTCGATACACTCAGAACTGGGATAACCTTGTCTTTTCAGCTTTTGGTTTGTGTCCACTGCTATAGACTTATTTTATCTCATCTTTGTATGCTTTTAGTAAAGATGCCTCCTCGCAAATCGAACAGACACACCACTTCGATAACTCCAACTCAACCGCCACTACCCCCGCCACAGTTCGACTTAGCTGCTTTTCAGGCAGCAATGACAGCCGCCTTAACCCAAATTCGCGCAAATGGGATTGATGGATCTAGTGGCGGTACCTACCTAAACAACCACAGAGATATCCATGCATACCCGCAAAAATTTACATATAAAGACTTCATGAGCTGCAAACCCAATCCCTTTGACGAAAATGGAGGAGTCATTACTTTGATACAATGGTTCGAGAGAACAGAGTCAATTTTCGAGATCTGTTCGTGCCCTGAAGGGAGCAAGGTGAAGCTTGCTTCCTGCACCTTCTTCGGCATAGCCTTAACATGGTGGAATAGCCATGTTAAGTCACTGACTTTCTCAGTAGCAAACTCTATGGGTTGGGAAAACTTGAAGGAAATAATGATGAGAGAGTACTGCTCAAGGGGCGAAGTACAAAAGCTAGAACAAGAACTATGGGAGCTCAAAATGGTCGGCTCGGACATAGTGGCCTACACTAACAGATTTAACGACCTGGCAGCACTATGCCCCGGGATGGTTACCCCGGAGAGCAAGAAGATAGAAAGATACATTTGGGGTCTGACTGCCCCGACCCGAGGAAACGTGTTGTCTTCTAACCCAGCCACATTCGATAGTGCAAAGCACCTGGCTCAACAACTCATCGACTATGAAGTCCACCAAGACGTAGAAGTCCCGGTTCCCGAACCATCGAGGGAAGGGAACTATGGACAGAAGTCGGGTAACAAGAGGAAGGAGGAGCGAACGAGTACTATGTACACCGCCACAACACCCACTACTCCAGCACCTGCCAGTCGATACGCTGGAACCCTTCCGAAGTGTGGAAAGTGTAAATATCACCACACCGGAGGATGCCGGAAAATGCAGTGTCTGAACTGCCACAGAATGGGACACATAGTCCGTTTCTGTAGGGCACTGGCTCAACCAATCTCCCAAGTCCCTGGAGTTGAAGAAAACCAAGCCTGCTATGGCTGTGGTGAGACTGGACACTATCAGGAGGACTGCCCGATAACCAAGGACTCTGGCGCGGATGGAAGAATTCTAATGATCACCGCAGGAGAATCAACCCCGGAGTCGTCGACAAGCAGCGGTACGTTTTCGACCTAGTAATTGCTTTAAAAGTAAACTATATTTATATAAGATTAAAACTTGGGGATAACACTTAAAAGTAATTATAATAACTCACTTTTTGAAACAAGTCACAGTATTCAAGAGGACTAAAGGACCCGTTTAGAGAAGCTATGATGGCTGAACATATACAGCAGGGTTGTGCATAACTAAGATGTTGCAGACTTAGAGTGAGCGATTCCGCCTTAATTCCTGTTCCTCGTTTGGTTGTGGATTTGAGGCAGAGTTCCTCAGTCGACTGTCTTATCCACCTTATATATTCATAACTTGTATATGACAGGCGATCGTAGTAGTACCAAGGAGGATCATGATATAAAGTATCATCGCCAATTATCAAAACACTTTCATTTGTATGTATGTGCACATAGCGATACGATATGTAGGAGTGTTAACATCAAGAGGAAAAATAGAGAGTACACTAATCGAACACACTAAGAGTACATTATCGAACATGCTAGGGATACACCATCGTATATCAGACGTGTCTTTCAAATTGGCCCAAAACTTCATTCAGTAAAGAGTCTGTTACTATCATTCGTCATGAATTGGTGTAGTCCTCACCATACTAAGTTCATATGTTTCTATCGCCTCGATCCGCAAGTTCTCGAAACTTTCGTCATTCTTATCGACAATCCGACATAAACCTCAGTTTAAACTTTCGTATTCTAAACCCCGAAGTACTCGTGCGAAGAGTACTTTGTCCTCCGAAGCCTTATCGTTGGATATCCGCAGACCGTCATGAAATACCACTCGTCCAACAGACCAAGTTCGAGCACAGGGGCTATAAACGAATACGGCCCAACTATCACTACTCAGTGTATACGCGAGAGTAGTATATGATTATGATTATGCAGATTTAGTATGTGTGTTTCCGCCCTACCTCCTGTTCCTTGTTTGGTTGTGGACCTAGGGCAGAGTCGCACATCCGACCGTCTTACTAACCCTGATTATATACGACTTGTATACACGAGGTAATGATAGATGGACCAAGTACGAATCCTATCAGGAACACCAGGGCAAAGTTGCCAGGTCTACGAGTAGGTATTCTGCCAATCCGAGGAGCGCAACCCCAGTAGTACGGCTAAGAAAGCTAATTTCGGGACGAAATTCCATCTAACGGGGGGATGATGTGACAACCCGAAAAATTTTAAATTTTTTCCTGGTAAAGCTCCGCCAGCCAACTCGACTGAGTGTCAAACTCATTTCTGCTATCATTTAGCCTTGTTTAGAGTCCATTTAAAGGTCCAAAGGTCAGTACATTCAAGCATTGAACATAGGAATGGATCGCGTACACTTCTAGCATCAAAACCGGGCCTTACACTCCAACACAAGGAGTGTACGGCCGCACACATGGGTGTGCGGCCACACACCCCTCACCTGGCAGCACACTCACATGTATAAGTGTAGAACTTAGCCTTCTTTGATCCCTTTTCACTCCCCAAGGTTTAGAACTCGATTTCTCTCTCAACTATCATCCGATTTTCAACCTAGATCTTCAAAGAAACTAAGTGTTCTTCACTTGGTTTGTTATTAATCCTTCCAAACTAGTAACACTCTTTGATTTCATCCATTTGAAATCATGTTTTGACTAGATCTTCAAATCTTCATCCATTTCACCAAGAACACCAAAAACACACACTTGTTCTTGGCGATTTTGGGCCTTCTCGAGCTTCCGGATCGTAAGTACTCTTCCCTTAAGCTTAGGACTTGTAAAGAACATGAGATTAAGGCCTTGAATCATATGTGATTCCAACACACCAAAAACACCAAAAACACCCCCTTAGTTTGAATCATATGTGATTTCAACACTTAGACAAAGTGTTTCCTAGTCCCGTAAGGTGTTTCCTTGCATTTGGTTGCTTCTAAACACTATATTTATGTCAATATATGCCATGATATGTCATTTAGGACTCATTAAGTCTCGAGACTTCATTCGTGGAACTTTTCATCCTTATACGCATATTCGTTGAATCACCCGCATCAGGTGAGTTCATACCCCGTAATGAATCTTTTAACTGTTTTAAATGTTTTAAGGGGGGGGGGGATACAAGTTGAACATAATGTTAATTGTGTAATTGTTTGTTATAAAAATTTTCAAAAGGATTACTTATGTCATGATAAGTTGTCAAAACATTTGTAAAACTCTTTTAAAGTGCAAGCATAACTTGGTAGATAAAAGAGCCTTTTCAATAACATTCCCAAGAAAACATTACAAGTAAACTATAATGGGTATAGTTTAGAGTCAGTTCATACACGAGTCAGAACACGCTATTATGAGAGACAATACACACTATACACTATAAGAGAGAACATACTATACACTATACAAGAGAACATACTATACACGATACAAACATTTGAATACTATAACAGAATGTAACATACTACTTCTAGATACGACACTTCATTGTGCTATCACCGTGTAACTAGAGTCTCCCGGAGGGAGAGCGGGCATTATGTGTATAGATCTATACGGGACAGACACTCCCACATCCCGACTGCTAGCTATAGTTTGAGCCGTTAAGGCCCAGGGGTGACAAAATGTCACCATACTACATGAGACCTGGAGGGTCATCAGTTAATCAGCCGTCAATCAGCATGGTTACATACGAGTTCACATTTAAACCTTTAATTAACCAAATAAGAATTAAAGGCAAAACAGACTCTCCGAGGCGTATTGTTCAGTTAATACCACCTGGAGTCTGCATTTCATTTCTTTAGACTCCCCGAGGTGTATTGTACATTTAATACTACCTGGAGTCTGTATTTTATTACTAGATCCATTTACTTTGGGATCTTCTCACATATTACATTAATGTATAGACTATATTTAGTTAATAATAGTCACACTTGGGAAAATACACACTCATACAAGATACAAACATACATAACATTTGAGGCCTTGGTAGACGGCTACGTTTAGTAGAAAGGACCATAATGCTAACCTTATGATTCCTTAATGTATACATCAAAGGATACATAGATATCACTAGGATCCGGCAGGTAATAGGATGTGCATTTTCCGCTTCATTTCCTGTTCCTTGTTTGGTTGTGGGTGTGACAACCGTCAAAATTCGAGTCGGTTCTAGATTTGACTAAACTTAGTTGCACGTATAGGCACGACACATACTAGACTTAGTAACTAGAAGCTAAGTTATAACCTACTAGAAACTTGGAAACAAGTAGAATCGAATGATAGTGTAGTTAGATTTCACATGGTTATGTGAATTCTACAACTACTGAACTTTAATGACTATCCACATTCGGGTCATTCCTTGACTTGAACACCATTTGATGAATCATATACACCCATCTTGCACTTGACCTAGTAGTAGAAATTAGGTCATAATATCATAGAAACTTGAGTCAAAGTTGAAAAGTAGGACTAGTATACTTGATTTCCTCAATTTCGCTTGAAACTCGAAACCACTACATAGAATGCCAATAAGCCGATAAAATAAGTTACAAACATTATTATAACTATAAAAGATTTATAATACCATAAGATAAATTTAAGTCTCAAAGATTCTATTGATTTTGATATCCAAAGATTTACAAACTCTCAAAAACCCTAAATGCCCTAAAAACCTAAATTTATGAAATTTAACCTTAAAATTTCTATAAACATAGTTATGAACCTCATAATACGATCTTATAATAATTAAAATTATAAAAATGCATTCAAGGTAAATAAAATTTAACTCATTAACATTTACCCTTAATTTATAAATCAAAAATCAAGGTTTTATGAATAAAAACTTGATTTTAGTGCACATTTTATATAAAAATTGAGATATTTTATAAAATAACTTAAATTTTATAAAATAAAATGAATGAGAAAGGGGTATTATACGAAAAAATTCGGATCTCTTTCTCCCCATATCTCTCTATCACACTCTCATTCTCCAACACACACACACATCTCTCTTCTTTCTCTCTCTAGAAAACTCTCTCTACCTTCTCTCTAATTTTTTTCTCCAAACACCACTCCATTCTCTCTTCCTCCCTCTAAGAACCACAAAATTTTCCAGAAAACAAACCCAAGAACACTCCTCAAACTCGAAATCTTCATCATCTTGTGGTGTTCTTGAAGGTAAAATCGATTTCTACTTCACTTTTCCTTTAAGTTTTGCTATTTTTCTTACACTTTCTCCTTCTTCATCTTCTTCAAACTTGTTTTCTTTTTGTTAAAATGGTTTTTGGAACATGATGGATGTGTTTTAACACCATGCATGTATGATAAACAAGGTTGCATGTTCATGATCTTAGTGCAAAAATCGATTTTAAGGACTAAAACATCAAACTCAAGTTCAGAGTTTTTGAGAAACAAAATTTTGTTCATAAATGAATGTATACATTTTGATAAGTTTTAATCTTTTGATCTCTGGAAACATGACTAAAATATACATTTTGATAAGTTTTACCTGACTTTAAACTGCCATATCTCATTCATTTCTTAACCAACATTCGTGATTCTTTTTTCTGAAATATAATATTTTGAGTTAGCTTTCAAACCCATCTGACCTCACTGGAAAATTCCAATATTTCGATTTTTAACAATTTTTACAAAACTGTTGCTCAAACAACACTTTCCTTATGAACATTTGTTTTGTGTTGCATGTTCAAAGGACTTATTCATCACTAAAAATCATTCAAAAATTATTTTCAACTCTTAACATCATGTATTAATAGGTACAAAAAGATCTTGATTCAAAAGTCTTTGGAACATGTTACAAAAATTCTCAAAGTAACATCAATAATCTTTACCAAAATCACAAGAACCAAGTTTTCTCTATAATTTATTGAGCCTTTAGGAATGTTTTTTGACATCAAAAATAAGAAAACAATTTTTCATTGTTATTACATGGTATGAAGATGCATTCTGGAAATTTTCAGCTCAATATATATTTCCTTTATTTTTACATGAAAATAATAAGAAAATAGAGTGTTAAATCATATAAAATACTTACACTAGTAAATAAATTCTGGAAAAATTCTTGGATGATCCATTAAGTTAATAAACATCTCCCATGAAGTTTCAATGACTTTTGTTACTGTTTAATATGGTTTTGAATTTTCTTTTTGCTTAGCTCTAATAAATCATAAAACCACATTAGGGAATATAAAAAGGGTATCTAATAATTTTCGCAGCTTCTACCCTATGAGGAACACTCAGGAAAATATTTTAGGAATTTTTAAAAATGTGTATCTATTTTTCGTGATTTGTTGTGTTTATAATGGACTAAAAACAGGAAAAATAGTTTTGCTCATCCAAAATTCATGCAAATTTACCAGAACACCTTATAATATATTAGGATGCTACATAAAAATTTTGATAATTTTGCTCTTCTGTATGCTATTTTTCATCTATTTTCCCAAGATTAAATACACTTAAATCCATTTTTATTAGAATAAATGCACAAAAATCATAAAATTGTGTTAAATAGGTTAGCAATTCATTTTTATATTTTTCCCAGCTTAATAATGTTTAATAACAGTAATAGAAAAAGTTTGGGTAATGTTGGAAACAACTTTCTATTTATTTCATTTTTTATTAGAATAAATGCACAAAAAATCATAAAATTGGGTTAAACAGTTTAGAAATCCATTTTTATATTTTTCCCAGCTTAATAATGTTTAATAACAGTAATAGAAAAAGTTTGGGAAATTTTGGAAACTGTTTTCTATTTATTTCAATTTTTATTAGAATAAATGCTAAAAAATCATAAAATTGGGTTAAATAGTTTGGAAATCCATTTTTATATTTTTCCCAGCTTAACTATGTCTAATGACAGTATTATAAAATGTTTGGGAATTTTTATCATCTGGATCCTATTTTTCACGAATTTATATTGTTATGAAGGCTTAAAAATTAGGAAAAATAGTTAATCACATCAAAAATTCAAGGGAAAATTTCTGGAAGACCTCTACTGTGTTTAGAATAAAAATGCAAAGTTTGAGAATTTTTAGAAATTTTTTGATAATATTTTGGCTTTTTAAGAGCTTAAAACACATTTAAATGTGTTGAAATACCCTCAATTAATATTACAAAATCTGGAAATTAATATCCAAAATTGTCTTAATCACATGAGCTATAAAATTTCTCCATTTCAGAAAAATGTTTGTAACTTATCAATATTAAATTTTCACACAATATTGACATAATTCTATTGTAGTAGTAAGTATACTAGTGTTAGATTTTGATTAGAGACTCACTAGCATCATCTGCATCATTATTGTAGGAATCGGTAGTGGTACACGTGGAACGTAGTTCAAGGCATCATTTGCATCATCTCAATGCATTGTGAGTATTCACGCACTCTCCTATTTTCAGTTTTTATGTTTTGGGGTGGAAAAGCATGTTCCGGAAAACTATTATTTGTTCGTTGTATTTAAATTGATTTGTATCAAACATGATTGCTATTTTATTGCTATATCTCTCTATGTATGTCTATGCAACACGAAACATGAGAACTTATCGTCTTAAGACCCTTCCCTAACACTCTTCTCTAACCATTAATTCTTTGAGCCAATGGTCATTGTGGATAGCGCTATTAGGAATTGACAACTCCTCACTCGCCCGATTGCTGGAGTGCATGATACCATATAATCTATGGAACGATAAGCATAGATCTTGATAGGGCTTCAGTCATAGGCTTGGTTGAGAACTCATTGTTTGCTCATAGACATACAAACTCGTTACTTATTATAGCAATAAACTTTGTATCTCATTATAACAACGAACTTTTGTTACTAAATATTTATTTACTTGTTTTAGCAACAAACTTGGTTACTTTCTATAGTAAGAAACTTGTTTGCTCCTTGTAGCAGTGAAACTTGATTACTCATTTTAGTAACAAACTTTATTTCCCATGAGGATATGAACGTTGCATCTCTTTTGGGCAACATACTTTATTTCTCATGATGACAACGAACTTTGTTTACACAAACTTATTTACTCATTTTAGCAATATATTTTTATCTATGGAAACTTATATCGAAATTTTGATTTCGATTCACGAAACCAATATTATTTTTAAACTTGTGAGTGCTCACCAACTATTTTTATAGTTGACGCTCGTTTTACATGCTTTTTCAGGAATCATCGAGTAAGTGACACTTAGGGACACTTCACTTTTAGGAGCATTCGCATGTGTTGTATTTCAATTTACATTGTAATTTCTTTTAAAAGTTGTTCAAACCCATTGTAAAATTGTAATGATTTTTAATACTATCATTGGTGTTGTCTTTTAACTTTTGCTATGAAACCCTTTATACTGCCACGCCTCGTGTTTCCGCTTTAGCGGGGTGTGACAGAAAATGGTATCAGAGCCGAAGGTTATAGAGAATACCGGCTTTCCTTTGCAGAACCACAACTATAGCCAAAAACTTTCAAAATGTTTTTAAAATACTGAACACACTACTGGTATAACTAATTCGAGTACGTATTATTGGACTTTAATTAAGTATAGCCTGGCCAACTATGCTTAATTAAGGAAAATTAATGTGAGGCTGGAAACGGTTATAGTAGAATTATGTTCAAAACGGTTTTCAGCTTGAACTTTGGAAAAACAAAGTTTTTCGGTGTGCGTACGGGCATTGCATATTATAGGCATTCATCTAGATACACTTAGAAACTTAGTGCACTTTTATAAAAATGCCTTTATTTAGAAATAATCTTATCCCTTATCAAGTGCTAGGTTAACCACTTAGGTTATATCACTAGCCACTCTAGGAGCAATGCACTTAGTACTGAGAATAAGTATTCCTCGGTAGCTGTTGACTTTAGACGTAAGGTTAGTAGCTAGATACACACTAGTAATAATCTTTAGTCGAAACCTATACCAATTATACCTCAGTACCTCTTCATCGTCTTTGTACCATAGTTACAACTAGGAAAGCTTTCCGATACCGACACAGATGAAAATTGGAGCATCACGTAAGGAGGTAGATGAGTCGCCACTAAGTAATCACTTGGATACCATTGGCAGGCATTCCGGGTTCGACTCATGAGGAGACACGGAGGTTTAACCCATACGTGAGACTTCTCTACTACGCTACGAATTTAGCTTTAGGTTGTTTCCACCTTGAGCTTAAAACTTAACATAAGATATCCCTTTGGCCTCTATATTAAAAACGTTTTACAAACAATTTTTCTTGTCCTTTATTTTGGGGAAAAGACATCGTTACTCGCCTTAGTATTTAGGTACGATCAGCTACACTAACATACTTATTCCTTACTTCTTAATCTTTCATCGAAAAATTATTTCGCTTCATCGGTTTTATTTATCATCAATAAAATATTTTATAACCACTTCAATCAACTTAGTAGACATTTCTTAACAATGTAAGCCATATTCTCGCTAAAAATCTTTTGACAACTTGCTTTAATTTAACACTTCTCTTCAAAACTAAATTTAACCATTATTGGTTTTAACCTTGCTATTTCAATTATATTTCAAATCCATTTCAATGGATAGATGTGTTTTTAAGGGCATATAAACCATTTTAAACCTTGCTTACCATTTTGACACGTTTTCGAAAAACTTAGAAACATTTTGTTTTATAAAAGTGTTTAAACTCTATGCTATAAAACTTAAACATATAACATTGAAGTCCTATTATATGTAAAAGCGTCCTCGGATTTTTGAAACCACTTTTGCTTTGACACATTTAACCGCTTTCTCATTTAGACATTGTAATTTACTTTAATGTGTTTTCTCGAAAACACAACATGATATTTATGCAAATGTCTACTTCAAACATGTTTATAAGACATATCTAACGTTTGTAATTCAAAACATACCTTATTTGTGTACTTTGCTTCAATATAGTTTTATAATCTATAAAGATTCTAAAATATAAAGCATTGCAAAACTTAGTGTTCACTTTTAAATTTCCAGTGGCACACTTTCGACAATGCAGAATTATTCATCTAAATATGTTAAGTCTTTACCTTATCCGTTTTAACGATTGTTGGACTCTAGTCAAAAAGGTCAAAGCTGTCGGAATTTCAATTACAAGTTTTAGTGTTGCTTCTTTTTCACAAATGGAGTTTAACTTAATAGATAACTCATAAATTTTTAGAAAACCTTTTAAAACTCCCACATGTCTATTTAATCATCAATATACATCAAATATTGAAGTTTGAAATATATCTCAACCTGGTTTTAATCTACCTATAGGTATTGTTCTTATAATTTTAACAATAACAATAATTGCCGCCGATACCTTCCTTTTTCTTTCCCCCGCACTTGATTTCTTGCTCTCCTTATGATTTCAGATTGCGCACACCCATAATAGTAACATAATACATTGTCTAACTTTGTTTCTCTCTATTTTGCTTCTCCTGGTATCATGTTTGTACACATACATACTAGAAGTCTATCCTTTCGTTTTGAGCGATTAATACATGTATAGCCGTGAGGAATAATTTTTATTTAGTCAACTTTGATATATTCAATTACGCCTTTTATCATATACATCTTGTTTTTATTTTTAAATCTCAATAAACAAGTGATCCTTATTTACATTTGCCCTTTCGTTCTAAATTCAGAAACTTGATATAAAATGCAATTTTCATTGTATTTTTCCTTATAATTAATACACAAGATGAATACTCTTATGCTTATAATTTTTCTATATCCGGAAAATATATGTGAAGGATATAATTCCTTATGTTTCTTCTTTTCTTTAAATACATCAAAAGTTTTGAATTTTACGATTATCTATTCTCTAAATGATTGTTTTTGTAGAAACACTAAACTATGAATGCACTATTTTCAAAGATTGACATTTTTACACCTTTCTTAAAATAGTATTTTACTTTGCAATTTTCAGTGAGTTCCTAAACTCTCAAACTTGTTTTCATAAGTATTTTGACTCCTCGTAAACTTGAATTTGTCCTAACTTTGACAATTGGACAATTTCTCAAAAGTTTAATACAAATATTTCTATACAAATTCCTTTAATGACGACTTAAACCTTTAACCTTAATTAATCTTTATATTATTTTACTACTTTGTTGGATCGCCACACATGTATCTTCATTATCTTGGAATTATTACACATTTTGATAATAGTGAGATTAATTATCATTTCTAAACACACATTTTGATAAGAGTGAGATTTTTATCACTTCTAAGCACTTAAAATGCTATCTACACAATGTGATTTAATTTATCATAAACTTTCACCGCCTTCATTAGAAACAATGACTCTCCAATTATATATACTCTTCGAATATAGTTCTATTATTGTAAGAGTAACCGTAGTAGTAATTATAGCCTCGAAGATCCTCAATCATTTCGTAATTTATTTTGTAGACGACACTTAAATAGCCTTTACATTTGAGATGTACCAAAACTTCGTTGCCTACCCTTAGTATGTATTTTTAGGAACTTACCCTCGATCGCTTCCCTTTCATTCGTGCTACCCCTTCTTATTTCGAAATATATCTTTTCCAGAGGTAATAGCCAACCCGGATGTGAACAAATTATTCCTAATCTCTTCTCATTAGGCGGCGAATTTACACTTAGTGCTAATTTAGAATGCAACTTAAGGATCAATGCGAATTTAACGCTCAGTGCAGTTGGTGCTTCAGCAAAACTTATACTGCTCTCTTAATTCAGATAATATCTAACTAGATGATCCTTTTCGACTAGGTCGCCATGGTTGGATCATGATTCCATGAACCAAATTTTCCATAATCTAGACGAAAGAACTCGAATTAAGGAAACACTAATTTGACTATAGCTAAAGAATTGGGTTCTTCCTTTGAGGAAATAAACCCAAAATAATCAAAGAACACTTCAAGTCACCACCTCTCCAGCTATACAATTGTATTCGGCTGAGTTCTAATAGAATACGTCACGAATTGAATTTCGGGGCGAAATTCTTTCAACTGGGGGAGACTGTGACAACCGTCAAAATTCGAGTCGGTTCTAGATTTGACTAAACTTAGTTGCACATATAGGCACGACACATACTAGACTTAGTAACTAGAAGCTAAGTTATAACCTACTAGAAACTTGGAAACAAGTAGAATCGAATGATAGTGTACTTAGATTTCACATGGTTATGTGAATTCTACAACTACTTAACTTTAATGACTATCCACATTCGGGTCATTCCTTGACTTGAACACCATTTGATGAATCATATACACCCATCTTGCACTTGACCTAGTAGTAGAAATTAGGTCATAATCTCATAGAAACTTGAGTCAAAGTTGAAAACTAGGACTAGTATACTTGATTTCCTCAATTTCGCTTGAATCTCGAAACCACTACATAGAATTCCAATAAGCCGATAAAATAAGTTACAAACATTATTCTAACTATAAAAGATTTATAATACCATAAGATAAATTTAAGTCTCAAAGATTCTATTGATTTTGATATCCAAAGATTTACAAACTCTCAACAACCCTAAATGCCCTAAAAACCTAAATTTATGAAATTTAACCTTAAAATTTCTATAAACATAGTTATGAACCTCATAATATGATCTTATAATAATTAAAATTATAAAAATCCATTCAAGGAAAATAAAATTTAACTCATTAACATTTACCCTTAATTTATAAATCAAAAATCAAGGTTTTATTCAAGGTTTTATGAATAAAAACTTGATTTTAGTGCACATTTTATATAAAAATTGAGATATTTTATAAAATAACTTAAATTTTATAAAAGAAAATGAATGAGAAAGGGGTATTATATAAAAAAATTCGGATCCCTCTCTCCCCATATCTCTCTCTCACACTCTCATTCTCCAACACACACACATCTCTCTTCTTTCTCTCTCTAGAAAACTCTCTCTACCTTCTCTCTAATTTTTTTCTCCAAACACCACTCCATCCTCTCTTCCTCCCTCTATGAATCATGAAATTTTCCAGAAAACAAACCCAAGAACACTCCTCAAACTCGAAATCTTCATCATCTTGTGGTGTTCTTGAAGGTAAAATCGATTTCTACTTCACTTTTCCTTCAAGTTTTAGATTTCGATTAGAGACTCACTAGCGAATACCATTATTGTAGGAATCGGTAGTGGTACACGTGGAATGTAGTTCAAGGCATCATTTGCATCATCTCAATGCATTGTGAGTATTCACGCACTCCCCTATTTTCAGTTTTTATGTTTTGGGGTGGAAAAGCATGTTCCGGAAAACTATTATTTGTTCGTTGTATTTAAATTGATTTGTATCAAACATGATTGCTATTTTATTGCTATATCTCTCTATGTATGTCTATGCAACACGAAACATGAGAACTTATCGTCTTAAGACCCTTCCCTAACACTCTTCTCTAACCATTAACTCTTTGAGCCAATGGTCATTGTGGATAGCGCTATTAGGAATTGACAACTCCTCACTCGCCCGATTGCTGGAGTGCATGATACCATATAATCTATGGAACGATAAGCATAGATCTTGACAGGGCTTCAGTCATAGGCTTGGTTGAGAACTCATTGTTTGCTCATACACATACAAACTCGTTACTTATTATAGCAATAAACTTTGTATCTCATTATAACAACGAACTTTTGTTACTAAATATTTATTTACTTGTTTTAGCAACAAACTTGGTTACTTTCTATAGTAAGAAACTTGTTTGCTCCTTGTAGCAGTGAAACTTGATTACTCATTTTAGTAACAAACTTTATTTCCCATGAGGATATGAACGTTGCATCTCTTTTGGGCAACATACTTTATTTCTCATGATGACAACGAACTTTGTTTACACAAACTTATTTACTCATTTTAGCAATATATTTTTATCTATGGAAACTTATATCGAAATTTTGATTTCGATTCACGAAACCAATATTATTTTTAAACTTGTGAGTACTCACCAACTATTTTTATAGTTGACGCTCGTTTTACATGCTTTTTCAGGAATCATCGAGTAAGTGACACTTAGGGACACTTCACTTTTAGGAGCATTCGCATGTGTTGTATTTCAATTTACATTGTAATTTCTTTTAAAAGTTGTTCAAACCCATTGTAAAATTGTAATGATTTTCAACACTATGGTTGGTGTTGTCTTTTAAGTTTTGCTATGAAACCTTTTATACGGCCACGCCTCGTGTTTCTGCTTTAGCGGGGTGTGACAGTGGGCTTGGAGCAGATTCACCCAGTCTATTATATATTCGATACTAGATATATATGTCCAGTATACCATGTGTCATCATAAGGGTACAAGGTATGGGCCAAGAAATACGACACAGAGTCATGGCACAGTTTTCTAGGACAAAACACAATTTCCAAATCAGACGTTTGGTATACAAAACTAGAAACTTATGAGTTAAGGGTTTAATCCATTTTATTAACCCAGTATATACTCAAAGGACCTTCGGTGCCTAACTCTAAAATACTTTAGTTTATACAGCACGGTTATATATCATTAATACCCAATAGGTAGTTGGATGAGTGTTTTCCGCCTTACTTTCTGTTCCTTGTTTGGTTATGGGCTTAGGGCAGATTCACTCAATTAACTATCTAGTCGATATTAAATCATATATATCTAGTATAAACTAAGTGATTATAGGAGCAATCACTGTGGTCACCATTTTACTATAAGAACTGAGGGTTTTTCTTAAAGAATCTTTTCATTCAAATACAAAGGAACTATTACAGTTAACTCCGTGAGTACCAAGAGGATACACCAGGGTTATATAGAATAAGGATCTAATAACCAATGGGATGTGTGTCATCTGCCTCATTCCCTGTTCCTTGTTTGGTTGTGGGATTAGGGCGGATACACACAATCGATTGTTTGCTTACTCTGAGTTTTATGCAACTTGTATCCACTTAGTACCCATAGAAAGGATTGTAGAGTCATTTTTACTCATCTTTCATTAAGGCAGGAAATATTGGATTTCCTGGAGGAACAGGCGAACTTTTCTAAACAAAACTTACAACTTACTGCATTTTACTAAGCTTCCTACAACTACTCACATCACTAAAATCTTATGAACTCACCAACTTAATTGCTTATCAACTCTTTCAAATAACTTGTATTCTCAAGAACCTAGTAGACATGTACTCGCACTGGGATTCAGAAGTTGGAGCAGTACAGCTTCGAGTCTTGTTGTTATTTGCTTATGTATTCCATGTTTTGTGAACACACTCTTTGTAAACACTTTCTTTCTAATGAAATGGTTGCTCATTACTTTGCTTACTATGATACATGTCTTGTGATACTAAACATGACGTCCTCCACCCCAGAACATTTCCGCCGTTCCGGTTTTAGGGTGTGACATTTTATGTGTTTAATTATATGTGATTACTATTGATGTTTATGTCTACGATGAGAAACACATATGATATTGTTGGGTCTAATTGTGTTGCGTCATGGGCTTGTGTTTTGTATCCGGATTGGGCCTGTCTATCCGTGATTAGCTGGTAGGGTTAGTCTATAAATAATGCATGCATGTATCCATTAAAAGGTTAACGTTCTTGATTACCGATTATTGTTTTTGTAACCCTAAACACCTCTACAGTCGAAGTTCTTAATCGAGCTCTTCTGAGGTGTTAAAGCATTAATCATACGACATATTCAAAGCCATTCTTGTGTTTATAATTACGTTCTTGATTGTTTGTCTGCATAGAATCTATCAATCCTAACTGAACTTTGTTTCAACAATTGGTATCAGAGCGGGAGACTGTGTGATCAATACACATTCCTTCTGTATTCAGAATTCTTTAGGGTTTCCGCTTTTATCGTATAAATAGAAGCTGTCTTCTTCATATCGACGACAACTCTGTTTCAGATAAAACCCTAATCTCAAGTTTACAGGTCTGATTCTAGCAGCTCACCATGTCTCACGAAGATTCGCAAACAAATCCCATCAACATCTCAAACAACATTGGATCCACTACCAGGATTCCCATTCTTTACACTCAAGACTATGAAGTATGGGCGCATCACTTTGAAGATTACGTGGTTGGATCTGAAGACAACGGCTATCTCATATGGGAGGCTATCACGCTTGGGCCGTTTGTTCACTCAGGAACGAACACAACAGTTAAGTCCCAAAAGGAATATAATAAGCTGGTGGAGGATGTAGAGAAGATGCCATAGGATGAGAAAGACAAGTTGTTGTGTAATGTGAAGGCCATGAGAATGATCAGATTCACCTTGCAATCTGACACTTTTCGGTTGGTTGGTTCATGCACGATGGCCAAAGAAATCTGGGATAGGTTGAAAGAACTTTATTCAACCGATGAAGATCTAGAACACTCCATTCAAACCTTGCTGTTGTCAGAATTTGGAGTTTTCGAACAGAAACCAGAAGAAAAACTCATACAAACTTTCGATCGGTTCAATCATCTCCTAAGTAAGATGATCAAGCATGGAATAGAAAGAAAGTTGATCGAGCAGAAGGTGACCTTCATGAACGGTCTGAGACCAGAATGGATGGCTGTGGTTTCAACCGTGAAAGCACATGAACAGTTTAAATCTTACTCACTAGCAAAACTTGTGGGAATACTTAAGTCCCATGAGAGTGTAGTAACCAAAGAAGCGAAGGTAGTTTCTGGTGTGGGATCACTGGCCCTTGTCTCGAAAGGAAAAAGCATTGCAGAAGAAGAAGAAGAGTCTGATATGTCTAAGTGTGACCTTACAAGCGAGGAGTATGCTATGATGGTCACCAATCCAAAGAAGTTTGCACGAAGAAAATTTCCTGTCAACAAGAACCGAAACTGGCAGGGAAGTTATAGTTCTGAGAAGGTGAAGGATGAAGCGAAAAATTCTTCTCAAAAGGATGAAGACAAGAAGGAGAGCAAGCTTGCAGGATACTCTGGGTTCGACTGCAATTACTGTCACGACAAGAACCACTTTGCCAGAGATTGCATGCTGAGGAAAATAGCTGAGAAAATAGATGGTGAAGATGATGAGGCGTACTATATGCGCAAGTTGGAAGAGATCAAGAAAAAGAAGGCGACTAACAGTTCTATGAATGCCTTGATTGTGCAGGAAAATGCAGATGAAGATGAATTCGGTGGCGTTGAAGTTTGGTCAACCGATTCTGAAGATGAAGAGGTGAGAAAGCCAATTCATGGAAGAGCTTATGTGGCAAAGGATGTAGGTTCGGCTGGAAGATGTTTGATGGTCACAGCTGGTGCATCAACCGAAAGTGCAAGTGAGGAACCGAACCTGATTGAGGACAAATGTTTTGCAACCCACCCCATAAGTGAAAAGATCAACGACTGTGATCAACTGATCAAAAAGGTACAACCCATCCTTGAATCACTTAAAGTTCCAATAATAGATTATGAAGAAGAATTAAAAGAATTAAAATTTAAATTTTCTAACTTAAGTGGTAGTCTCATGCAAACTCGCTTAGCGAATTCTAACCTAACTGACCAACTCAGCAGGGTGTCTTCAAAAAGTGAGGAGAGAAGGATGTGGATTGAGCTGAAGGAGGCGGAATTGAATAGAGATAGGGATGAAAGTATTTATTTGCAAAGAGACAATTTAAAGTATTTAAAACAAAGGAATGTTTTTTGTTTGATTGCTAAGCGCTTATATACTAATATTGCTCAATTGCATTTAAGTTGTGAGATAGGGAAGAAGATTCACAAGATGATCTTGCCCTTCCTTGAATTTAAGGAGGATGAGGTCATCGCTGAGTGTGAATCAATAGTGTCCTCAGAAGAGACATTCATGTCTTACAAAACCAGAGTGGACAACATAGAGACCTTTATAGACTCTAAGGAACATAAATATATGCTTAAAAATCTTTTAGATGAAAATGATAGGTTAAAAATAAAGTCTGAAACTATTCAATCGTTTGACTCGTCTAACGCCAAATTAATTTCAGAAAATAAAATGAACTTAGAAAACACGTCTGAATTTGATGAGGAAAGTGAGATGAGCGAAATCTCAGTAGAAGACGTTGTTGACTGCTCTGAGTTTATGAAAAGTGAAACCGAGAATCAGAAACCCCTCATATCTGAAAATTCGGTTGAATTCGCTCGCCTGTCAAGAGACAAGCCACAGAAACTCAAAGAGAAAGCCATGGTTTATCAAAAAGTACAAACTGTGCCGAATCAGGTCTATGCAGTTACCGGTGTCACTGCAAAACAAACAGCAGAGTTGAAAATCTTGGTCGACAAAGACAATGCTGAAGGGTGTGACGATTACTTCTGGTCAGCCCCTATTGACAATGCAGATGAAACCATAGGCTTATCTGAGCAAACTTCATGGAGGGTTAAAGGAAGATATGTTGCTGAACCCATCAACAAACCCTCGAGTTTCGAGAAACCAAGCACAAGTGGAACTAAAGAAATCCCTGAAGAACCAAAGAAAGAACTGATAGTTGCAACTAGGACAACCGAAACTCAAAAGGGGAAGCCAAAGGCTAGCTTCAATATCCACAAATCGCAGAAGGAGTTAGCTGAACAGAAATGCTTAAGAAACCAAAGATACATGAAGAATCTGAATGAGCGAAAACGTCATTGGCAATCTCAAAATCCCAACTATGTTTCTCCAAAGAAAGAACCAATTGATAAAGGAAAGGAAAAACTGAAAGGAAAGGAAAATTTCAGTCCAAATTCCTACTATTCCAAATCTCAGAACCGAACATCAACTTTCAGTCCCAACGAAGGCACTCAGAACCAAAAGTCAAGTCTCGGTCCAAATGTCAAGGCTAACAACCGAACGCCAACTTTCGGTCCCAACAAAGGGACTCAGAACCGAAAGTCAAGTTTCGGTCCTAAGTCAAGTTTCGGTCCTATGTCAAGTTTCGATCCTAAGACAAGTTTCGGTCCTTCCAACTCACAAAGCAAATTAAATTCAATAAAGGATATCAAAGGCAAGGGAAAGCTTGATTCTGAGTTCAATAATAAGAAAATGTCAGCTAACCCTAGGATTTAAAAGAAAACACCAAAAACATCTAACAACACACCGTCTAATACACCAAAGTTTAAACCAGATAAAACTAAAATCAAGGTGTATACCATCAAAAGAAAAGATCAAACCACTTTAGTAAAACGAACATATTTGGTTGATGTTTCTACTCCAATTCCTTTTTCTTTGAAAAACTCACCAGGACCCAAGAAACTTTGGGTTCCTAAATCTGCTTGAATTTGCAGGTGATACGTGACGAGCCGTTTGATGACGAATGGTATATGGATAGTGGCTGCTCGCGTCACATGACAGGAAGGAAAGAAGAGCTGAGGGAGTTGATGGGTTTTGAGCATTCTAACACTCCTAAGTGTACATGCAACCCTAAATACCTTGGATCTATGTTTTCTCTATTATACATGCAAATATGATTATCCAAGGTATTATCCTAACTAGCATACCAAAACATTGATACTAGGATAATAAAATAGATAGAATACATACCTTGTTGTTGTTGCTTGACTCCATGAAGCTTGAGAGCCTAGTGCCCCAAGTGTGACACCTCAAATGGTTCACACAACATCATGAACTCTTGGAATAACCATGAGAAGAAGACATACATGTTCAAATCGGCTAGCCCTCAAAATATGTATCACTAGTGCCAATTTCTTGAACTAAAGGGGTTCTTATATAGTGTGGCTATTAGGGTTACACCATGTAACTCATGAACTTACCCATTCCTTATGCTCCATGGGTTTTAACCTCCATGGAGTATCCATGGATCACCACATGGGTTAAACCCAACATAAAGGAATCTTGGATCATAAGCCCACATATATAAGAATGAATGATTTACACAATCAATCCCCATATATTTAATTAGTCTCTTTTTGATCACTAAATTAAGTCCAAATTAATTCTTGATCAATACTAATTAAATAACATGATTTCATATTAATATATTAGAACTTATAATATATTAATATGTCACAAAATGTCTTTTCCTCATAAACGGTCTATCCAAATGTTCCGATGCCATGCAAACCAAATGGACCATGCCGAGTCGGGTCAAGTACATACCAATTATAGTTATGGACTTAGACACTAATCCAACAGTCTCCCACTTGGATAAGTCTAAAACTATTATTGCGTATGACTTCAGGAACCAACTGGCAATCGTAGCTCTCAAAAGCCGCTGTCGAACTCTGACCTTGTAGGTGAACTCTGACCTTTGTCAATCACTTGTCCATTAGATAAGGGATCATATATTCCTCCATTCTAGATATCATATGGACTGAGACATGGATTATAATCATTCTCTCTGTCCATTTGTTGTTTCCCGATTTCCGATTTATGACGATTGACTAATTGAACAAATCAAATCAGTCCAGGCCCGGCCGACCACTTACATTTGTCATCACCAAATCATCGAGGGGCCCACAGATATCGCTTTTATCCCGAAGGTAAAAGGAATGGATAAACTTCGACTCATATGGCTTGTTCTACTACTTGTTGAATCATACACAAAGGCACGTTTTATAACACCGAGTTACCGAATGCGTTTTCGTGCAATCAATGTACAACCAACTCATAGTAACAACTCATATCCCTAGGTTTGAAGAATATAAAATATTATCGTCTCATGATCACTCGTGATAAAATCCATGAAGTGATTCAAATGAGCGCGGGTTGAATCCAATACTCAGAACTTATGAGCACTTATGAGTGTTGTAGCACCACTTTGTCCACCAACTTGGACCTCTACAAACCAACCCATGACAGTCTTGATTCATATCTACTTCCAACATATGACCGACTGTGGATGGTTTGAATAACTTAGTCAATCAGGAAGAACGACCTAGTTATTCTGGAAGTCAAAACATGCAAAATGAAACACAATAATAATAGAATCTAATATGGTATCAAAACCTATGAACATAAATAAAACACCTTTTATTTATCACCATATGATTACACATTATTCATTGTATACTGTTTCAGCTATCAACTTTATTCTTGAATTTAAAACAATAGTTGTCCCATGCTCCAAGCATGTACACTATGTTTTCTAAACACTAGTCATGCCATACACCAAGTATGCATACTATGTTTGTCTATGATCTTCACTTTGTGAATTAGATAAATTGAACATAACTCCAATGATCCTCTTTCACAGTCCCAAATCCTTACTGCAAATGCAAGAATTCCAAATTCATGCCATTTACTAAAATCTGTTAGATTCTAAACTTATATGCATTGATCCTCCTGTAATGATTATGCACAGAGTCAGAAAGACTTGACAACAACCATTACAGAGCATTCCAAAGGAGATCAGCTCCTTGGAAACATTCTTCTTGCATTAAGTTTCCTAATCTTACACAGATTGAATAATTTCCAACTTTGAAACATTTCCATATTCCATTTTGACTATCACTTCTGAACAAGAGTTGCCTCCTTATAGATTATGTCAATATGGTCCTTCCAGAATTAACACTATACTTCCAACTGTCCTTGAGCAACCAATCTTTGGTAAACCTTAGATTGTCCTCGACAATTGCTTAATCATTTTAGTCATATCCAATTCTAGACCTTTTCCCTTCTTAATGCCCCAGGCATTTGGAAAATTTAGAAAGGATGAATATAGCACATGAAATCGATCCTATATCCGAAGCATATGGGACACGAGTCATGATGTCTCACATAAAGACTAAACCAGTCTTTTGCTATAAGATTTCCATTTCTATTTGCCAAGTTCTCATAATTCAGATTATGAAAAGGGATGCCGTAATCATAATCGAATTTTAGAACGCAAATAATGGACCCATATATAGAATTTCCTTATGTTGAGTCATTCCAACATGAAATTCATATATATATCCTTGACTAAATACGACTTAAAATCTCAATCTAAGCTTTTAAAATTGAAATGAAGTATAATTTCCTCTCCCTTAATTATAGCAAAACAACTTTTTCAACCCCTGCAGCCTCACGAATTGAAACTTTTTTTTTCTATAATTAACATTGCTAACTTGCAACCTTTATCATAATTATCATGCTCCCACTAACATGATGATTATTAGCATAACACTTATGCTCCCACTACCTTTGACATGTAATCAGAAATCAGCTGGACTTCTAGAAATCAATACTTTATTGACTTTCTTACCAAAGTTCAGATTTCTGATACTAGATTGCTTTGATAAAACTTTATCAATATCATACACCTTATCTTAGATAGCTCACAGGTGTGTCTAAACTATTTTAAGAACTATGAAAAGGGATGCCGTAATCATAGTCTCGATTGTTTAGACCTTTACCACTTCTCACAAGTCCATGTTAGTGTGCTGGTTAACCACACACACTCCACTAACGACTTTGAGAATGCAAATATCACAATTGCTATCTAGCTAAAATCTACTTAGTGAAAGTGTTTCCTCACCATCATTTTCATGAATCGGAGAGAAACCTTATGACACTTAGATTTAATGGTGTATGTGTTCTTATCCATGTGAATTGTCAAAACCATAGTCACAAGACAAGGATAATGACAAATTCAAACTCATATGGACTGAACTCAATCTTAATTTCTTGCCGTCTGGCAGCTCAAGGGTCTACCATTGCTTCCAAGTTGTTGTGCAACCAATTGAGAACTCTAAGAACTTATATGCAAAGCCAACTTTAATTGGAATGGGCACAGAATATGTCAACACGATAGGTTATAAACCTCAAGTCGTGTGCTAGTGAAGAACTTCAGGTTTTATTCTTGATTAGTTCTTGAGACTTTCAAGACCTTTAAGACTGCCACTGTCCTCTTGACATATAAGACTTTCTTGTCAGATATTCAAGAGATAGTGTGGATTCTAATCAAGACAAACACTTCACACAATTGGCCTTAGTTGGTCTTTGTTTTATCCAAAACATCACAACTTACCAATTTCAAATGTACAAGAGTAGAAAAATTTTACTCTTACATTTCACATGTGTTTTAAACCTTCTCTAAGACATGTCACTCAAGTTACAATCTTGGAGTATGACTCTAAGACTTGTATTGGAACGAAGTATGACTCATCTTCTTGATTTAACCATTTCAACAATTCAAGATTCATAAGAATGCACTAAGATTTCATTAGAGAACTAATTGTGCCATGGTTTCTTAATCATTAAGATGATCACAAAAACTAATACTAAAGTACTCTCCCATCTTTTCAGATTTGAGAAACTTTTATCTTTCTGCCTAATTTGATTCTTCTAATTCGCTCTGCCATACATTGGATCTTTTCCAATGTTTCAGAATTACACTTAAGCTTGTAAGTGTAACCATATTTACTAAACTTTAGTAAATAATGACGAATAGTCTTAACGATCTTTTGTGGTGGACTTGACCAGTGCACAAGAATGTGTACTCGATCCCATAGTCCTTCACTTGACTCACATATACATGTGACCAAGGAACTAGTCTTAATTTTCCAAAGATGAAAAATTCTCATCCATCATACTATACAACTTGCATGATTCCAAGTTTCGGTCCAATTGAAACTTGGGTGATGAGGATCTTTCCTTATTTGGTAAATTTAGACATTATCACAAATGAAAGAATCAATTTCATATTTCCACTCTTGCTATTAATGGAATCATATAAGCAACAATTTTTTCCTCAAATGCCATTGTAAGGATATTTTAAAATAAATAAATAAAATCATCATTTTTCCTTTTATTTTAAAAAACTTTGCGGAAAAACTATCCTTACAATGCAAAAGCACATGAAAACTTTGTTGTTATCTAATCCTAGGCAATATATCATAACTCCTAAGATGTAGCTTAAGAATCCGATCTTCAAACTATGCGATAGAAATCCATCTACGCGATCAGATTCAGCATAATCTTTCTTTAAGTTTCTTCACTTTTTTCTTTGATTCTTAAAACATCAACATGTGACCCAGTCACATCATGTATCAAGAATCTCAGAATAGAAACTTAGTAGAGTTAGATAGTGGACTTTACCTGAAGTAGAGTCAAACTTATTGACTTTAACATCCTTAGGTAAATTTGGCAGCTTCGCAACTAATGCCCCTTTCTTTGGCAATGGACCCTTGATAATGGGACTATCTCAGACTTAGCCTCTCTCTTTACCATTTGGTCAACCGAGTTGACTATGGCCGATCCCTTTCCATTGGGAAGAGAGAGCTTTACTGGATATCCAATGTCATCATTGTCAATGTCCATAAAGTTTTAGGAAGTTGATCTTAGCAAATAGATAAGATCATTAAGGGTCTTGTCATAGTCTGTTTCATAGGAGTCCCAAAGGAACTCACTATGTGACTTAGAAAGTGATTGATCATCAGCTTCCTCTAGACTTTGACACCCAACTCTCCCGGCTTGTCAATATGTGACTACATCTCCAAGATGTGATCATACCTAGACCTTGCCTTGCTAATAGGGCTTGAGTGACCTTAAACTTTTTAGGAACTTGTGGGTTAGGGAGAATAATTGGAGGAGGTGAAAGAAGTATGATATCGATGGGACATCATCTTCATTTAGGAAAGCTTGTTTCAAGAGATTTGGGAAGATCATAAATGTCTAGACCAGACATCTTTTTGGGAGATATTCAAGATAGTTGATTTAAAGTCCTTAATATGACACCCAATATGAAATATTAAGGCCAGGACCCAACAAACTATTTTATAACTTAGAAGAGGGATGCCGTAATCCAAGCTATAAAATATTTGAAGGTAGGTGAATGACGATTCACCAATTTCCACCATGAAAAATGAAATAATTTATTAGGTTTTAATTGGATTTGAAAGTCCTAGATCTTTGAGATTCATTGAACTGTTCAAAGGCATGTTTCAATCTCGAGTGTGCCCTTCAGGTTTTGTGACTGGGATGCCGAGGATCACAAAACAAGGTGTGAATAACCATGCAAATATACTTGGTACCCTTAATATTTACCCCTTAATCAGTGTGCCGGTTAACCACACACGCTCCACCGATACTATGATAAATATTAAGTTACCCTTTGCCACTCTTACTAGTCCTTATTAGTGTGCCGGTTAACCACACACGCTCCACTAATGACTTGGTAAGGTACAAAGTGTAATTTCATGGGTTAGCACCTTTTCACATTTTCCTAAGTAACTAAGATTGGGAATGTATAAGTGTTTAGTTACTTAGTATTTATCATTAATACTTTTAATGAAGGGAGAATTATAGTCCTTTCCTACCCGTTCGGCTAACGACCCTCCACCAGTCAAGGAAGCGGTGGGTGAGAGTGGACACCCATTAAACTGCCATTTTATAGGCAGTAACCTTATACCCCCCTTATACACCGGCTTCGTGAATGAGGCCTACTAACGGTAAGATTGACTTTATCTTATACATATCTATATAATTAAACTTATAATAATAGTATAAGGGTTTGAATTTTAACTTTTAAAATTCTAAGGGCTAACTTGGAATTAAAGTATTCATAAGTGAAACTTTTCAAATTCCAAAACTTGAGGGCAAGTTTTGAAACTATTCAAAACTAATTAATTCCATAACTTATGTGTTTAAAGTAGTTTCAAATAAAAAAAACTCTTCAAGTTCCATAACTTGAGGACAAGTTATGGAAGACTTTAAACTAATAAAAGAATGTAACTTTTCTTTATTTTGTAATTTATGGAATTAATTAAGGTTACACATTTTATTACTTAATGAAGTGACTCTTGAACCTCCATAACTTGAGGACAAGACTCTTCATTTTTGTAACCATTGCCAACTTTTATGAGTTTTATGAAACTTAAATGTGACGTTTCATATAACTTGAGGACAAGTTACAAAAACACATTTTAGAATCAACTCTTAGATTAAAATGGATTGAAAACACATAATCAATTAACTTTTCTATTAATCTAAGCAACTCATAAGAACAAGATAATTTAATCAAACTTTTTCATGTAATTAGCCTAATCACTAAACTAATACAAAACATGAATCTATTGACAATTATCTTTGAAATTGGATTAGTATGAACATTACCACATCAAAAACAGGATTATAGGTTCAAAAACAGCTTATGGTAATGTTCCTAGTCCATTTCTAGCCAAAAAACTCGAAGATATGCTGTCAGGGGCTCCTACTCGTCGAGTGTATCAACCTACCCGCCGAGTAGGATGATTTTCTTCATGGACTCGGCGAGTTCATCAGTGGACTCGGCGAGTCCAGTGCCCAGAATGCCCGAAATTCGACTTTTTCAGCATTTTTCAGCAATTTTCATCAAGTATAATTGAAAACAAGCCTAGGCTCTGATACCACTGATGGGTTTTGAGCATTCTAACACTCCTAAGTGTACATGCAACCCTAAATACCTTGGATCTATGTTTTCTCTATTATACATGCAAATATGATTATCCAAGGTATTATCCTAACTAGCATACCAAAATATTGATACTAGGATAATAGGGTTGCATGTACACTTAGGAGTGTTAGAATGCTCAAAACTCATCAGTGGTATCAGAGCCTAGGCTTGTTTTCAATTATACTTGATGCAAATTGCTGAAAAATGCTGAAAAAGTCGAATTTCGGGCATTCTGGGCACTGGACTCGCCGAGTCCACTGATGAACTCGCCGAGTCCATGAAGAAAATCATCCTACTCGGCGAGTAGGTTGATACACTCGACGAGTAGGAGCCCCTGACAGCATATCTTCGAGGTTTTTGGCTAGAAATGGACTAGGAACATTACCATAAATAGCATACCAAAACATTGATACTAGGATAATAAAATAGATAGAATACATACCTTGTTGTTGTTGCTTGACTCCATGAAGCTTGAGAGCCTAGTGCCCCAAGTGTGACACCTCAAATGGTTCACACAACATCATGAACTCTTGGAATAACCATGAGAAGAAGACATACATGTTCAAATCGGCTAGCCCTCAAAATATGTATCACTAGTGCCAATTTCTTGAACTAAAGGGGTTCTTATATAGTGTGGATATTAGGGTTACACCATGTAACTCATGACTTTACCCATTCCTTATGCTCCATGGGTTTTAACCTCCATGGAGTATCCATGGATCACCACATGGGTTAAACCTAACATAAAGGAATCTTGGATCATAAGCCCACATATATAAGAATGAATGATTTACACAATCAATCCCCATATATTTAATTAGTCTCTTTTTGATCACTAAATTAAGTCCAAATTAATTCTTGATCAATACTAATTAAATAACATGATTTCGTATTAATATATTAGAACTTATAATATATTAATATGTCACAAAATGTCTTTTCCTCATAAACGGTCTATCCAAATGTTCCGATGCCATGCAACCCAAATGGACCATGCCGAGTCGGGTCAAGTACATACCAACTATAGTTATGGACTTAGACACTAATCCACCAGGAGTTTCGGTCCCTAAAGGATGGTGGCTGTGTGAAGTATGGCAATAACTCGTATGGAACAATCAAAGGATATGGGATGATAACCAACGAAGATTTCTCGATTCGAAAAGTAGCGTATATGGAAGGATTGCAGCATAACCTCATCAGTGTGTCACAATTAGTTGTGGGAACAGGTTTGAAGGTTTCATTTGATGATGAGGGCTCTGAGATAATTGAGAAGGAATCCAAAAAGGTTTTGTTAAAGTCTGAACGCAAGGGAGAGATGTATCCTTTAAATCTCAACCCAATTCAAGGAAAACCAACAATATGTCCGCTATCAAAGGCGAATACCGATGAAAGCTGGTTGTGGCATCGACGGCTATCGCACCTGAACTTCAAAAACATTAATAAGTTGGTGCTTGGTGATCACATTCGAGGCCTTCCTCTTCTCAAGTTTGACAAAGAACATCTGTGTGCAGCGTGTGAGATGGGCAAACAAAGCAGAAAGAGACATCCTACACGAATCAATACAAAGATTGTTGAAGCTCTTGAACTTCTGCACATTGACTTATGCGGACCTTCGGCTATCGAAAGCTTCGGTGGTAGTAAGTTCATTCTTGTCATTGTAGATGATTTTGCTCGCTTCACCTCGGTTTTATTTCTTAAACAGAAATTAGATGCGACTCCCAAGATGAAGATGTTCATAAAGCAAGTGGAAGTACAGCTGCGAAAGACAGTGAGGAATATCAGAAGTGACAATGGGCTGGAATTCAAGAATAAAGATTTTGAGGATTTTCTGGCAGACAAGGGGATATCTCACAACTTTTTAGCCCCTTATACTCCACAACAGAATGGGATTGTTGAAAGACAAAACCGTTCTTTATGTGAAGCAGCGAGAACTATGCTCAGCTTCGCCTCTCTTCCACTATACTTTTGGGCTGATGCAGTTGCAGCCGCGTTCTGCACTCAAAACCAATCTTTGCTCAAAAAAGATTCTCAATCACTGCATATGATATCTTAAACAATCGAAAGCCTAACGTCAAATTTTTCCACGTGTTCGGTTCAAGGTGTTTAATCTTTAATTCAAAAGAGAACCGAAACAAGTTTGACGTCAAAACAGATGAGGGAATTTTTCTTGGTTATTCACTCACTTCAAAAGCATACAGAGTTTTGAACAAACGCTCCAAACGAATTGAAGAAACATATTATGTAACCTTTGAGGATAATTACATGAAGAAAGTTCAAAGGAGTGAAAGTGACTTAGGTGAAATATTTCCTGAATCAGGACAACTCTCGGTTCCAATATCCAACTTGTTTGATGAGTACATTCGGTTATTTGATGAACGAGAGAAAGCAGCACACTCAGAGACGAAAGCAGCAGATAACAAAATTGATAATATCAAAATGATCATAGATGAAGCTGCCAAAGAAATGGAAAGTGAACCTCCTAAACCGACAGGTGGTCAACCCTCAAATGACTCTCCTAACAACGACTCAATGTTCAAGGGGGAGAGTTCATCAGCACCGAAGACAACCGAAACGTCTTTCGAGGGGGAGAATCCTATTCCATCCCCAACTCATAAAGGTCCAGGCGAGGGTGAGCATACAGCTCCAAACCCACCCAATAACAGTCCAATTGAGGGGGAGAGTCCGACTTCCACAAAGGATGACAACTTTGATCCTGACACGGGTTACACTTCGCCAGTCTAGGGGGAGAAAGAGACTACAACTGACGAAGGTGATCAATCAGAACTTGAAGAGGAAGTAAATGCAGAGTTGGATCCAGCCTATGACCCAAATTATCCTCCATTAGTGAAATGGACCAAGGATCATCCCAAAGCACAAATCATTGGTGAATCATCTGAGAAAGTACTCACTCGTTCTCAATTGAAAGCGAAACAAACTGCATTATTCTCTAAAGTTGAATTCTTTATGTTTAATTCGTTTGTCTCCAAAGTCGAACCAAAAACAGTTAATGCTGCACTTGATCGTTCTGATTGGGTTCAAGTAATGCAAGATGAGCTTCATGAGTTCGAACGAAATCGAGTTTGGAGGCTGATTCCCACACCAAAGGATGCTTCAGTGGTTGGATTGAAATGGGTCTTCAGGAATAAATTGGACAAAGAGGGGAACGTTATTGGAAACAAGGCTCGTTTGGTAGTTAAAGGATATTGCCAAGAGGAAGGGATAGATTATGAGGAAACCTTCGCTCCAGTAGCTAGGTTGGAATCAATTAGAATCTTCCTGGCATATGCTGCTCATAAAATTTCAAAGTTTTCCGAATGGATGTCAAATGCGATTTCTTGAACGGAGAACTAGAAGAAACAGTGTATGTTGAGCAACCTCCCGGGTTCGTGAACGAGAAATTCCCTGATCATTGCTATGTGCTGGATAAAGCGGTATATGGTTTGAAGCAAGCACCAAGAGCCTGGTATGAAACTTTAACTCGCTTTCTGAAAATGTCAAAATTTAAGCAAGGTTCGGTTGACCCAACCTTCTTCCGAAAGAAAGAAGGCGAACATCTAATGATAGTTCAAATTTATGTCGATGACATCATCTTCGGCTCCACGAATCCTAGCTTAACGGCTGAATTCAGGAAGTTGATGGAGACTAAATTTGAAATGAGCGCAATGGGTCCGATTAATTTTTTCCTTGGTTTGAATATTAGATAGGGACCAGAAGGTATCTTTATCAACCAGGAGGCATACACAAAGAACCTGCTAACAAAATTTGGCATGACAGGAGACTCAAACGTGAAGGTTCCTATAGCGTTTGGCACTAAGTTAACACCTTCTCTGGAAAAACCTGCTGTTGACATAACACTATATCGACAAATGATAGGGTCCCTTATGTATCTAACAGCTAGTAGACCGGACATTATGTTTCCTGTTTGTTATTGTGCCAGGTTTCAAGCTAATCCAAGAGAACCTCACATGGTGGCGGTGAAAAATATTTTTCGTTACCTAAAGCGAACCTCATCTCTTGGTCTCTGGTACCCTGCTAGATCTGGATTCTTCATTCAAGCTTTTTCTGATGCTGATCTTGGAGGATGTGGTATGGACCGAAAGAGCACTACAGGTGGTTGCCAAATTCTTGACGGTAAACTTGTTAGCTGACAGTCTAAGAAGCAAACCTGTGTGTCACTTTCAACAGCCGAAGCTAAGTACATAGCTGCAACATCTTGTTCCTCACAAGTAATATGGATTCAAAGTCAAGTAAGAGATTATGGGCTAAGTATGAAGAAGATTCCTCTCTATTGTGACTCAGAATGTGCAATAAGGATTTGTCACAATCCAGTGCAACACTCTAAGACTAAGCATATTGCACTTAGATATCATTTCATCAAGGACCACGTAGAATATGGGAACGTGGAAGTACATTTCGTTCGGTCCTCTGATCAACTGGCTGATATATTCACAAAGGCCTTGCCGGAAGCAAGCTTCAATAAAATTTTACAAGGTCTTGGAATGATGGAAGCAGAATCGGTACCGAATCCTCAAATCTCTTACTAAAAATTAGACAAGAGAAATAGAGCGAACGCTCGGTCTATTTCGGCTCCATAAATTTTGGGAACCGAAATGAACCGAACGCTCGGTATATTTCGGCTCTGGAATTTTAAGGAACCGAAATGAACCGAACGCTCGGTCTATTTCGGCTCCATAATTTTCAGGAACCGAAATGAACCGAACGCTCGGTCTATTTCGGCTCTAGAATTTTAAGGAACCGAAATGAACCGAACGCTCGTTTTATTTCGCTTCATTCTTTTAAGATAAGGTTTCGGTTGTACATTTTGTTTAAAGAGTGTTTTGTGCTACTTTCTTTTCTTTTTCTGTTTTTATTATTTTTCAGAAAACTTCAAAAATCCAAAAATATTTTCTTTTTCTGTTTTTATTATTTTTCAGAAAACTTCAAAAATCCAAAAATATTTTCTTTTTCTGTTTTTATTATTTTTTAGAAAATCTCAAAACTTCAAAAAATATTTTGTTTGTTTGGTTTGTTTGTTTGTTTTGTTTGTGTGGTGTGTTTGTTTGCTTGTTCTTTTAATTAGGTCCCAAGTATACCAGTACAACAGAATTTGGAGCTAAGGCAAGTATGATCATTTCCATCTGAACTAGTTAAGGGTCCCTAGAAGCATGATGCTGCATGTTGACCAGAGCCTCTACGACTTAGAGCAAGGCCTTAATGATTCGATCTATACCTATCGTTTCTTCCCAATCAGGCTGTTAAAATCAATTCAAGTCAAGAGCTACCTTACTCTTCTCAAATGAGTTAAGAGTTTTTCTGCTTAGTCATGTCTTTATAGCAGAAGGTACTTTCGGTTCTTTAGCCACCCTCCTTATATTCTCCATCAACTTTCGGTTCACCATTGTAACCCTTGAGACTCTCGGTCTTTACAACTGAGGTTTATGGTTGCACAAAATCTGTGTTTGTGATCTTAGATACGTATACCACGTGCTGCGTGAAACCCACAATCCAACACCAACAACGAATTGACGGTGAATTATAATATTCAAGATCTTACTGGTTACCTAATGAAATCTCTTTTTTATTTTTGAGTGATCTTTTATGAAATTGTCTAACACCAAGGCTTTTCTTCCCAAAAAGATCCAGTTTATTTTTGTTTTGAGATTTCTATCACTTCTTTAGTCACTATAAATTATAACCCACCTACTTGTTCAACAGCTCACATCGATCTCACAAGTACTTCTTCCAATGTTCGGTCTTATGTTAAGAATCGATGTTCGGTTGAAGATAAGCCACCCTTAGCCTATGAATTAAAAAGAAGCATTTCAATGTTTCTCTACACACACTTGATCGTTATTTCTCGGGAACCCACACAAGCACTTCAAGTCTCTCTTGACTTTGAAGGAAGAGATTCTTGCCCGGAATCACCTGCTTTCTGTCTTCTAATAGGCATCCCTCACATCAATACACATTTTGCTTTATTTCTTTATCTTTTGTCACACTATTGCACAAATTTTTTTTCCAACCTTCTGGTTGCTGTTGGTTCGATTTTTGTTTATCTTTTGGAGCAACAGGGGTTATCTTAATTCTTGGAGCGAAACTGAATTTCAAACGTCGAATTGAGGATAAGATTTTGGGCGCGTGAATTTGAACGGTCTCTACACCCACGCGTGCTGACGTATACTTGGGAGTAACCAACCTGTCACATCGCGCTTTTTCAGGCGACATTTTAGTGATCGCGTCATTATCATGATGATTTTTCTCACTCCTGCCAACGGTATATAAAGGGTTTCTAATCTTATTTGTCTTTTACCAGCAACAAATTCTCTCAAATTACAAGGCAAGTTGAAACTGTTCATCTTCTTTCTTCAATCAACAATGGCGACTTCTTTATCAGTTCACGATCAAACTGCTTCGTCCACATTGCTCTCAATCAAGCCCAATCAGAACATGATCATTGAACTCAATCCGTTTCTGTACGACTCGTATATGCTACAAGTGGTTGAGTGTTTGAAATATTCACCTTTGGTTCTAGCCCTAACATAGGTGGAAGCCGTCCCTATGTCATTCTTATCATAGGTTTACTTTACTGCCTCATATGACAAGAACAAGGAACGAATCTACTTCCAAAGCCATTCTTGTGTTCATAATTACATTCTTGATTGTTTGTCTGCATAGAATCTATCGATCCAAATCCATTCTCATAAGGCTTCAATTTCAAAAGGAAGATTTTGTTCCCTATTGCACCTGGCTGTGGATTCATCTGTAATATCACCAGACTTCATCACCACTACTCAACTATTCTCGATGCTCTACGAAATGGGATACACTGACGTGCTTACCACAGTAACGAAGGTTAAGAAGTCATTCTTACCGTCCCAATGGAATGGAATGTTTACTCTTCTCATCAAGAGTTTGGCGGACAGAAGTGGTGGATCTGATGGCACCAATAAGGGTTTCCTAACCCTTCTCTACGACCTTTACAATGGTCTCAATCTCGATTATGGGACGATTATCTGGTCTCAAGTGGTGCAAAGCCTCAACATTTCAACGAGGCATTCTGAAATCTCATGATCACGATTCTGGACTCTCATTACACGAAGGGCGATTAATTCTTTGGAAATTCTGGTACTGATGGATGCCCTAGTCGCGTCTATTGCTACGTTTCACACCAAGAAAATCATAATTTCCGATCCTAAGAAGTTCCCTCACATTGGCTCTATACCAGAGACAATGTACCGGTGTGTCACAACCGAGATTAAAGTCATGGCTGATTATCGCAAGCTTCCTCCAAAGGAACCGAGAGTCCTATCTCCTGAACAGCAGGTTGCCTTAGATGCTGTGGACAAGCCAGGTAACCGAGGGAAACAGACTACTAGCAAGAAAGATCCAGCAGAGGATGATAAGTCTATGTCTTCCAAGACCAAGAAGCGAAAGTCTGAGAAAGGGGATTCTTCTAAACCAAAGAAGATTAAGAAGATGGCAAAGAGGTCCAAGAGTCCCACTCCTCCCAGTTCAGAACATGATGAGGAAAATGAAGAAGAGGAAATTCATCATGAATCACCGAGAGGTAACACTCCTCCCCGCTCTCCTACTCCAACCGACTCTCTTCATGACAGACTTCCAACACCACCTCTATCACCAAAATAGACAGTTCCAGTTTCGGTTGCTCCTGTTCCCCCACCTACCACATCTCAAACAACAACTTCTTTTCCACCACCACCACCACCAGTTACTTCTATTCCTATTTCTACAACTCCCTTACCACCTCCTATTATTTCTCAATCAACTTCCACTACTATTCCTGAACAGACAGTAAGAGTGAATGTATCTGATACGGGGGCGACTACTGAAACAGAACCACCCGTTACTTCCAAACCACTCTCACCCTCACCTTCAACCGATTCCGGTGCCACTCTTGGTGGTGCTAATGGTGAGTTTGGTTCTACATAGTACAGTCCCTATCGGCTTCCTACCGATGAGGATGATGATGCTCCAGTCATACGCCAACACTTGCAGGGCATTAATGAGAAACTGGATAAATTGCTTGATGACAACAAGTCCTACGGTGGTGTTGTGCTCAAAGCCTTTTTGGACACAGCTCTTGAGCAATACACTGAATCCATTGAGAAATGCACTAGGGTTGTTAATGAGTCTACTTCCTCTTGCAAAAAGGCCACTACTGATGTTGTTGATATTGTTCATACTACTCAGATCTTTCTCGAGTCACTCAAAGGGCATGCTGATACAAGTGCAGCCAAGGTGCAAGCCTCTGTGGATTCATTCTCCAAGTCCCTTCAAGAGGAGCAAACAAGGTTTGAGGCTATTCGTTCTTCCATCCAAGCAGAGCACACTTCACTTATCAGTTCTGTGTATTCTCGGCTGGAATCTCTTCACGCTGATTTACCAAAAGAAAGTGCTCTGAAGGAAGATCTTGCCCGACAAGCATCCACAATTGAAGTTCAGAAGGTTCATCTCGCTCAACTTGAAAAGGAAATTACTTTGTTGAAGACGGAGAGAGCTGTTTTTCGAAGCTGTGCAGGGGATGTCAAGGATATGCTGACCAACATTCTTGGTGCTCTTGATCCTATCCTTACTTTAACCATAAGGAATCATCTAACTACACAACTTCTTCCTGCCCTTGCGTTGTTACACGAGATGATGGGTGTTTCAGAGAGATTTATAACTCCGAAACAAGGGGGAGAAGGTGCTCAACTGAAGGTTCCTGTGAAAACTGAGACCGAATCTGCTCAGCCGAAAGTCAAAGTTACAACCGAACAGAAGGGTAATGAAGCTTCAGGTTCTAGTTCTCAAGTTAAGCAGAAGAAGATTGATGATGACAGTGAAGACGAATCTGATGAGACTATTGCTGAGGCCCTTAAACGAAAGAAGAGGGATAAAGAGTTGGATGAAACCTTGAGGGTTGCAAGGGAAGCAGAGGAGAGGTAACGGAGGAACAAGGAAGAAGAAGAAGCCTTAAAATGCAAAAAGGCCTTGTTTCACCTGTGGACAAAAGAGGCACTTAACAATCAAGCTATAGAGTTTCCAAGTGTTTATTGGTTGGAACCTGTCGCTTCGTTTGATTGTGACAATTCTAAGGACTCGCAGTTCGACATGCCGATAACACGAAAGGCATTCACATTTCATTGTTTCGATTCGACTGCTGAGGTTCCTTTTCCTCATCCAAAGGTTGATCGTGAGCTTATCGACTTTTATCTGAAGTATGGTCAACCACAGTACTTGACATGGAGTGCACAAAAGATAATTACTGTCAAGGTACTAAAACCTACGCCTGTTGGGAAGTTCATAAATGTTAATTTTAAAGTCACACGAGGATCAGCAAACTCGGTGTCGATTATTTCCCTGGCAGATCTTCCAAATCTAAATCCTCATGACTGGATCCTATTGTTTAACATTCTGCTCACCAATCCTAAGGAATATGAGCCCATACTGGATCACTTGAAGAGGATGTTGGCTTCCTACATCCATGAGGTTGCTGCTATGGATCAGGAGATAGTGAAAGTCATGAACAAGAAACCGACCATCAAGCCAACACCGAAACCAGGAGATGTGAATAAGATGAAGATGGGGCAAATCGATTCTACACATCTTACTGTGATGTTTACAAAAGGCGAAGCACACAGATTTTTATTCGCTCTTGTTGATAAACATCTGTTTTCAACAGACTGCTCGGAGCACATCATCAACATTATTCATCGGTGCAAGCAGAACTCAGAAGCAAACAAGAAGAACTTCACAGACATGCTTCGGTGGTACGTAACATTTTGTCATCATCTATTGGCCATCATACCGAAGGTGTTCAAAACAATAAAGAAGTCTTCTGCAGCTCAACCAAAGTGAGCTTTCGGCTCCATTGACGCAAAGGGGGAGATTGTTGGGTCTAATTGTGTTGCGTCATGGGCTTGTGTGTTTGTATCCAGATTGGGCCTGTCCATCCATGATTAGCTGGTAGGGTTAGTCTATAAATAATGCATGCATGTATGCATTAAAAGGTTAACGTTCTTGATTACCGATTATTGTTTTTGTAACCCTAAACACCTCTACAGTCGAAGTTCTTAATCAAGCTCTTCTGAGGTGTTAAAGCATTAATCATACGACATATTCAAAGCCATTCTTGTGTTCATAATTACGTTCTTGATTGTTTGTCTGCATAGAATCTATCGATCCTAACTGAACTTTGTTTCAATAGATATGTATAATGAGTGAGTGTTATGACTACTCACTATGCCTTACGATTACAGTTGTAACTTTATTTTTTACATATATGTCCTTCAGGTTCGAAAGGCAAGGAGCTGGTTGGCCTGTGATATCTGGACATTCTTGGAGGGCTATGTCATCTATTTTTTCATCCTATGTTATTTTATGATTTTCAACAAAAGACTTAGGTTCTGCATTTTTACAATGGGTATGTTGATATGATGTGAAAAGATGATTGCATGATTTACTAATGTTTATGAATAAAACCATTTTTTAAAAGATACACTTTTATATTAAGAATTTTATGGTTGGAATTTTGGGATGTTACATTTGGAAAGTCCCTGACTATGTGGACCAGATCAATGGATAGATGCTTCCGATCCGACTAGTTATCCATAATAAATGTGAAATATCTGACACATCCATGATGTAGGTACTTTCAACCCTTAGCTGTATATCATATAACCAATTTATCTCTTTTCTTCTAACCATAAACAAACATTTCTCCCCCACTTAGGGTTCTAAACTAGAACCAATTTTCATAAACAATCAATTAATGCATGATCGTAAATGAGATAAGATAAATCACAAACTCTTGTTGTAAATATCGATAATGAAAGTTCTGAAAACCTTATCTGCACTAACCAGCTTATCATCTCCCATCTCTGCTAATATTGGCAAATCAAGCATCCTAAAAGAAATGTTAAAGTTTGTGCTAAAATCAAGAGACACAAAAGATCAGCTCACTCTCGAGTCGAAAAGAATAAAAAACAGGTACATAATTCATGGAATTGGTACCTACTTTAACATATAAATATAGCTACAGTTAAGAACCATGGACATTGAAGAGTAGAATAAGAAGAATATATGTCACCACATACGCAACTGCAATAACCTCAACGAATGTAAGTTGAAATACCATCCCATTGGCCCTCAATTCCCCAGGCTTCTTTTTCCCATCATCAGTGATCCTCAAAGTGTTAAGAGCAGGAGCCACAACCTGCTTGATGGTCCTATTTGAGCACTCTCACTTGATGTGCCTAAACTGATTGCATATGAAGCATAATTTCGAAAGCTTCTTGCAATCCTTGCTGAAATTCCCCGAATTCCTGTAACTGTAACGCATTGACTATCGAGCCCTACACTCACCACTAAGGTTCTTCCCACATTTACTGCACCTCGATGCAGTCTTCCTTCCATCCCCCTTTCCCCAGAAATCTTGAACTTCTTTTGTGGCTAGTTGTACATCTGCGTATGGTCGGCCTCTTCAGCTTTGTTTGCCTCTCCAACTCGATCTCACGAAGATGAGCCAACTAAATCATATCAGAGAGAGTCTGGCACCTGGTGGTGCTAACACACTCTCTGATACGACCCCTCATCATGGAAAGGTACTTCGACATTTTCATGGCCTCCGTAGCCACATAATATGGACATAACACTGACTTTTCATAAAATTATGTAGTTATTTTGCTAGATACTCTAGAGTCTATCTAAAAGTGATGAAATCGTCAGTAAGCTGTGGGCCTCCACAGTTGGAACAAAGTCCTCCTCGAAAAATGCCGAGAACTTAGGCTAGGTCCTAACTGCAACTACAACAAGTGAACGGGTGTTACCGATAAGTTTGCACATGTCCTTTGTTGCATCTTTCAGAAGGATTGTAGCATAATGAACCTTGGTCTGCTGAAGAAAATAACCGGTATGAAAATCAATCTGAACATATGCGATCCACCTCAAACAAGTAACGTGATATTTCATTCCTCTCAAACTATGGTGGATGGCATAAAAGGACATGCCGACAGCTTGCTTCTTGATACTGTCCAATGCCTGATCCTTGAGTAGCCACAACAATATTTTACGCCACAGTCTCCAACAACTTATTCCTAATCTAGGTTAACAATGTTGGATAAGATGTCTAATCCCATAACTATTATTGGTATGTACTCGACCCGAGAGTAGCATGGTCCATTTGGGTTGCATAACATCAGGACAATTTGTTAGGATGGACTTTTGAGAAGAGGTTATATATGATTTATTAATATATTATAAGTTCTATATATTAATATGAAGTCATATGATTTAATTAGTATTGATCAAGAATTAGTTTGGAATTAATTTAGTGATCAAAAGAGACTGATTAAATCAATGGGGACTAATTGTGTAAATTAGTTATATTTACATGTGTTGCGCTTATGATCCATATTGGACTAAGTTAATGTATGTATACATAAAGAGTTGGGCCACATGAACCATGGACCATAAAACCCATGGGTATGGATTTGGGTTATACCCATGACTCTTGGAATCCTACATATAAATATAAGCTCAATAACCTAAAAACAACACTTCTAGTTCTTGGAGTTCATGGAGGTGTTTTTGGTTCATGGAAATTATATCTCAAGAGTCACCTTTGTCCTAGGTGAGTTGTGATTCCATTTAAGGTGCAACACTTGGGGCACTAAGTTCTTAAAAGCCAACGTCTTTCTAGCAACATCAACAACATCAAGAGTTATGTCTAAAACTTGTTTGATTATACATATGTTATTTTCATGCTAGTTATAGGCTTAATGCTTTGGAAACTCCATTACATGTATAATTAGAGAAAACATAGATCCAAGGCATTTAGGGTTGTATGTGCACCATAGGATGTTGTAGTATACAAAACCCAACAGTGGTATCAGAGCCATGGGTTGTTTTCTATTATATTTGATGTTTTTATTGGTTTTCGGAGCAAAAAAATCAAATTTTCTGCATTCTGTCAGCAGGACCGCCGAGTCCACTGGGTGACTCGACGAGTTGCTTGAAGATACTCTTGGACTAGTCGAGTGCATCAAAGGGCTCGATGAGTTGGCTTTCCTGAGTGCAGATTTTCGAGTTTTTTTGGCCTGTTTTGGATTAGGATCATTACCACAAAATGTTTTTGTTCATAAAATTTGATTTTGATGCTATGGTAATGTTTATGCTCATCCAAATAAAGGATAATTGTCAAAGTTTCAAGATTTGTATTAGTTTATGTGATTAGCTAATTTCTTGAAAATTGTTGATGTGAATTATATTTACTTATGAGTTTGATCTAGTTCATAGAAAATTATTTGATTATTGTGTTAATTGGAATAATTGATCTTAGTGTTTTTATGAACTCCATAACTTGCCCTCAAGTTATGGAAAATGAAGAGTTTTTTCTTTTAAAAGATTCATTAAAGTTTATAGGTTATGAAAAATGAAAAGTCTTTTTTTTTAAATGTCATCATAAAATAGTTTTATGTCTTCCATAACTTGTCCTTAAGTTATGGAACTTGAAAAGTCTTCCATAAAAACCATATTAAACTCATAAGTTATGGAAACCAAAAGTTTTTGAATTGTTCAAAACTTGCCCTCAAGTTTTGGAATTTGTAAAGTTACCCTCCCCCCCATGTATTATTTAATTCAAACCCTTAGAATTTTAAAAGTTTAAAATTCAACCCTTATACTATTATAATATTATAGGTTTAATATTTATATATATGTATAAGAGTAAGTCAGTCTTACCGTTAGTAGGCCTCATTCACGAAGCTGGTCTATAAGGGGTATAAGGTTACTACCTATAAAATGGCAGTTTAATGGGTGTCCACTCACACCCACCGTTTCCTTGACTGGTGGAAGGTCATTACCCGAACGGGTAGGACAGGACATTAATTCTCCCTTCATTAGAAGTATAATGATAAATATAAAGTAACTAAACTTTGTTAAGTTCCCAATCTTAGTTACTTTAGGAAAATGTGAATTTGGTGCTAACCCATGAAATTACACTTTACACCCAGTTAAGTCATTAGTGGAGCGTGTGTGGTTCACCGACACACTAATCTAGGACTGACAATGTGTGGAAAAGGGTAGCTTGATGTTAATTATAGATCAATGGAGCGTGTGTGGTTAACTGGCACATTAATTAGGTGGTTGTAACATTAAGTGTACCAAGTTAATTTGCATGGTTATTCACTCCTTGTTTGTGATCCTCAACATCCCAGTAACAAACTTGAAGGGCTCAATCGAGATTTAAACATGCCATTGAATAGTTCAATGAATCTCAAAAGATCTAGGAGTTTCAATTCATTTAAAACCTAATGTTAAATTTCGTTTTCCATGGTGGAAATTGGTAAATCGGCATTTACCTACCTTCAAATATTTTGTAGCCTGGATTACGAGATCTCTCTTCCAAGTTATAAAATATTGTGTTGGGTACTAGCCTTAATATTTCATATTGGTTGTTATATTAATGATTTAAATCAACTAAACTTGAATTTCTCCCTCATATATGTCTAGTTATGACAACTATGGTCTTTCTTATCCTTTTGGATAAAGCTTTCCTAATGAAGATGATATCCCAAATGGCAATCAAGGTGAAAGATTAATACCTTTGTTGTTCATTAATGGGACTGGAAATCATACTTCACTTCCTCCACCTCCTCCAATTATTCTCCCTAACCCACAAGTTCTTGAAAAGTTCAAGGTCACTCAATCCCTATTGGAAAGCAGTGTCTATATGTACTCACATATTGGAGATGAAGTTTCATATTGATAAGCTGGGAGAGTTGGGTGTCGAAGTCTCAAGGAAGTTGACAGTTGAATGGGTTCTTCAATCACTTTCCGAGTCGTATAGTGAGTTCTTTAAAGGAATACTATGTGACAGACCACGACATGACCCTTATCGATCTTACCTATTTGCTTGTTGGTACTGAATCAGCAATGATTTGGGGCAATGGTAAAGAAAATTTGATTGGAAGATCTACTTCCCAAACTTACATGGACATTGACAAAGGAAACATTGGAAGTCCATAAAAGGCTTCTCTTCCCAATGGAAAACGATTGGCCATAGTCAACCCGATTGACCAAATGGTAAAGAGAAAGGCTAAGTCTGAGATAGTCCCATGTACCATTTCTAAAGAGTCTGTATGTTTTTATTGCCAAAAGAAGGGACATTGGTTGTGAAGCTGCCCTATTTACCTGAAAGTTCACTAGGATGGTAAAAGTCAAAAATTTGACTATGCTTCAGGTAAAATCCACTAACTCTATTAAGTTCCTATTCAGAGATTCTTATTACATGATGTGACTAGGTCGCATTTAAATGTTTTGTAGAATCAGAAAAAGAGAGGAAGCTTAGAAGAAGAGTATGTTGAATCTGATCGCAAAGATGGATTTCGATCGCATGATTCGAAGATCAGAATTTTGAGTTGCTGCTTAAGAGTTATGTTAGATTGCTTAGGAATAGATAACAACATAGTTTTCATATGTATTTGCATTGTAAGGATAAGTTTTTCCGCAATTTTAAAATAAAAGGAAAATTTTTGATTTTGTTTATTTTAAGTATCCTTACAATGGCATTTGTGAAAAATTGTTGTTTATATGATTCCATTGATAGCCATATTGGAAAATGGATTTGATTGTTTCGTTTGTGGTAGTGTCATAATTTACCAAATAAGGAAAGATTTTCATCACCCAAGTTTCAGTTGGATAGAAACTTGGAATCATACAGTTTGTATTGCATGATGAATGAGAATTTTCATCTTTGGGAAATTAAGACTAATTCCTTGTTCACATGTATATGTGAGTCGAGTGAAGGACTAGGATATCGGGTACACTTGGTTGTGCGCTGATCAGGTCCACCACAAAGAACGATAAGGCTATTCGTCATGATTTAATGAAGTTTAGTAAATATGTTGTGCTTGCAAGTTTAAGTATAATTCTGAAACATTGGAAAAGTTTCAATGTATGGTAGGAAGAATGAGAAGAATCAAATTAGGCAGAAAGATAAAAGTTTCTCCAATTTGAAAAGGTGGGAGAGTACTTCAGTATCATGTTTTATGATCATCTGAATGATTATGAAAAACCATATCACAATTGATCCTCTAAGGACATCTTAGTGCATTTGTTTGACTAAGAAGAGGAACCGTGAATTGTTGAAATGGTTAAATCAAAAGATGAATAATACTTCGATCCAAAATTGAATCTTAGAGTAATAGTCCAAGATCGAGCCTTGAGTGACATAATGTTAAGAAGGTTTAAAACACTTATCAAATGTAGAGTAAAATGTTTTCTACTCTTGTACATTTGAAAGTGGTAAGTTGCGATGTTTTGGATAAAACAAAGACCAACTAAGGCCAATTGTGTGAAGTGTTTGTCTTGATTAGAATCCGCACTAACTCTTGGATATTGGTTTGACAAGTAATGTTCCTTGACAAAGTGAATCATATAGGTCAAGAGGTCAGTGGGAGTCTTAAAGATCTTGAAACGTTTCAAGAACTAATCAGGAATAAACTTGTTGTTAAACACTAGCACACGACTTGAGGTTTGTGACCTATCATATTGACATATTCTTGTTTCTGTGCCCATTCCAGTTAAAGTTGACTATGCGTGTGAGTTCTATGAGTTCTCAGTTGTTTGCATAACTACTTGGAAGCAATGGTAGGCCCTTGTGCTGACAGGTGGCAAGAAGTTAAGATTGAAAAAGTTCAGTCCATATGAGTTTGGATTTGTCACTAACCTCCTCTTGTGGTTATGTTTTTGACAAATTCACATGGATAGTGTGACAACCCGAAATTTTCACTTGAATAAACTCTACAGTCAAACACTACAAATAATAGTTAAATTCAATTTTTGGAGAATTTTAGCCGGTTTAAAGTCCGTTTGGGTGTTTTATTTTATTTTCGTCAAACGAATAAATAAAAGGAAGTATCGTTATGAGTGAGGTGTAACAATTTAACATTCCAACACCTTAACAAGGTGTTTACGGCCAAACTTGGGGAGTTTGGGCCGTAAACTCCCTTTTGACCAAGAACTCATGCATATAGCACGAGTTTACCCATTTTTCCCTCACTTCTCACTTTCTAACTCAAGAACACCCACCATTCTCTCTCAACTATCATAAGACCGTCTTCCAAATCTTCCAAAAATGTAAGTTTTTCTTCACTAGTTTTGTTGTTATAACACCTTATCTAGTGTTTATACATCATTTCATCCATGAATCCTTCATTTTTACTTAGATCTTCAAGTTTTCTTCAAAACACCAAGAACACCAAGAACACACACTAGTGTTCTTGGCCCTTAAACACTCTTACAAGCTTTCTATAAGTAAGTACACTCTTCCTAACTAGTTACTTGCTTAGAATACTTGCTAAACCCTTGAAGAACATCAAAAACCCTCAAGAACACTTGTGTTTACGGTCAAGGGATATCCTTGAACCGTAAACACCATCTAATGGTGTTTAAGAGCCCCTAACACCTCCTAAGGCTTGGATATTGGACTAGAACCTTGCATGCATGAACTAGAAACCACAAAACATGAAATGGTTGGGGTAACCATGAGTTTACGACCGTAAACTCATGGGTTTACAACCGTAAACTCAAGGGTTTACGACCGTGAACTCCCAAAGGTGGTCCAAGGACCGTAAACTCCAAGAATGAGCCATTTCGAGCCCTCAAGGAAGTAGCTGACTTGAGGGTTAGCCCAAAGGGTGCCCGCCGCCAGTAGAAGATTATTTACTCATCCTTTCTCTTCTTGAAATGATAGCCTTTCTCTTCAGTATCTCTGATTCAATTGTCTGTAAACTTTTCTAACATTTAAAGTACTCTAATTAGACTTCTAAGCTGCCAACAATTTTCCTTATGGTTTGATGTAAGACCTACTGCTAGGTCAAGTTTTCCCAGACTCATTTTACATCATTAATACCAGTAATATTGGCAGTTGTCTAATCTGTGGAAAGTCTTTACTCTTGTGTTTCCCTACTCTATTTGTTGTACCTCTATCTGATAGTTGGACAATGACAATTTAGTCCATGAATCACTCCCATCTTACTTACAATTGATCCTTACTATTGTTATCATCCCTATCAACTTTTAGTAAAAGATGCCGCCTCGTCCGCGTCCGACCAAGGGCAGACCTGCTACTCAAACTCCACCACCACCACCTCGTCCACAGTTCGATGCGGTTATGTTCCAAGCAGCTGTGACCGCAGCTGTAAATGCGGCCATGGTTCAAGTAAATTCTGGTGGCGCTAGTGGAGGTGGAATGGGCACTATCTCTAGCCATGGTGAAACCCAACCACGCGGATGGGAGTGCACCTATAAGGATTTCATCAGCTGCAAACCTACATACTTCAATGGAACTGGAGGGATCCTTGCACTGTCCCAATGGATCGAGAGAATAGAAGCAATCTTTGAGATGTGCTCATGCCCTGAAGGAAGCAAGATAAAGTTCGCTGCTTGCACCTTCCTCGAAAGGGCCCTAACGTGGTGGAATGGCCATGTCAAATCACTCTCACTAGTAAGAGCCAACGCCATGGGCTGGGACACACTGAAGGACCTTATGGCAAGGGAGTACTGCTCGAGGGGCGAAATTCAGAAACTCGAGGAGGAACTCTGGAACCTCAAAATGTAGGGTTCCGACATAGTGGCTTATACAGCCAGGTTCTGCGACCTGGTGGCTTTATGTCCTAACATGGTCCCCACTGAAAACAAGAAGATCGAAAGATACATCTGGGGTCTGGTACCCCCGTATCGTGGAAATGTTCTAGCATCCAACCCTGCGACCTTTGTTAGTGCCAAGGAATTGGCCCAAAGGCTCATCGGCCATGAAGCTCCTTCTACTCAAACAACAACCACAACTACTACCCCCGCACCAACCAACGCGTCTGGCAATAAGAAGAGGCATTGGGACCAAAAGAAGGGCAAATCCAAGCAACACCCTTCCAAGAATGAGCCATTTCGAGCCCTAGTCCCTTCCTAAGCCTTTGATTCAACCACTAGAACACTTCCTTGAGGATTATAAGACCTTAAAACACACAAATGCACCAACTACCATGAGTTTACAGCCGTAAACTCATGTGGGAAATGATCAAGAACCGTAAACACATGTAGGGTTACCAAATGAGATGTAAACTCCAATGTGAGGCCATACTCTCTTTAGATGCAACCCTTTGGCACTCCTAGCACTTGAAACAAAGTGTTTCCATGTATTAGGATGTCTTTACTCAATTAATTAGTTGTTAAATGAATAATTAGATATATTTATGTATCACTACATGTTATATAGGATCCGTGGGTGTGTTCAAGTCCCCTTAATTAACCTTTTAAATGATTTTAAATGCTTTTATGGGGGGGATACAAGTTGAACATTTTTAGTTATTGTTTTAATCACATGTGATTAATAACTAGAACAAACAGAAAGATTTACCACTACTTTCAATTTACTATCAACTTATGGATTTTCAAGCTTTCAAACCTATTATTAAACTATTTAGATGCTAAAACTGTTTTCAAACACTTTTATACTTACAATATTTTCAAATCCACATCTACACCAGTATATTTATATAAGTAAGACTTGAAGAACTTAGGAATGATAGCTCACCTTATTTCCTGTTCCTTGTTTGGTTGTGGACTTAGGGTATCCTGTTATTTGTCCGAATGTCGTTGAATTCTTAGTTATATATCATATATATATATATATATATATATATATATATATATATATATATATATATATATATATATATATATATATATATATATATATATATATATATATATATATATATATATATATGTTGCATATAAAAGCTTTTACTTCAGTACTATACCTTTGTGTAACGAAGGCATCCAAACAACCTTACTATTTTGCTATAATATGTATAGTTAAGGGATTACTATTCACTATTACTATTACTCATACAAGAGTCAGTGCCTTTATGAGTCACTACATAAGTACTACATTGAGTATCAATACATGATATACACTATATAAGAGAATATGCTATACACTATACAAGAGATCACACTATGTACTATACAAGAGAATATATTATACACTATACAAGAGATTACACTATATACTATACAAGAGAACATACTATACACTATACAAATATTGAATACTATAACAGAATGTGACATACTATTTCTCGATACGACACTTCATAGTGGTATCACCGTGTAACCAGAGTCTCCTGGAGGGAGAGCGGGCATTATGTGTATAGATCTATACGGGACAGACACTCCCACATCCCGACTGCTAGCTACAGTCCGAGCCGATAAGGCCCAGGGGTGACAAAATGTCACACTTCTACATATGACCTGGAGGGTCAACAGTTATTCAGCCGTCGATTAGCATGGTTACATACGAGTTCACATTCAAACCTTTAATTAACCTATTAAGAATTAAAGGTAGAACGGACTCCCCGAGGTATATTGTACATTTAATACTACCTGGAGTCTGCATTTTCATTACTATTAGTTAGCAGTGATACTGCTAGGGTGAAACACTATTTTCCCTATTACATTTATTTTGTAATCACATTATCTGAGTGAAGTCTAAAACTATATTTTCTCACTAATAGTTTCACTAGGGAAAAACTCGTACATTTTACAAAAGAACAATTATCCAAACAATTGGGTCTTGGTAGAAGACTACCTTTTTACTGGAAAACATAAGGTTTTCTAGGGAGTATACTATTTACAAAACAATTGGAAACAATTACTGATCTACATTGTCACTAACGTTTTTATACAAGCAATGACACTAAATACTTATGAACTCACCAGCTTTATGCTGATACTCGCTTTCAAAATAACTTCTATTCTCAGGTCATCAGTAGACAGGTACAGATGAAGCTTTTGAGAAGATGGAGCACATACAAGACTCATCTTTTATTTTGATTATACTTTTGGTGTCTTACAAATTGTACAGAACACGCTTGTATTACAATTATTATATTAATGCAATGGATGTTGTTGCTTGTCTTTACTATTATGCATTGTTGTGATACTATACATGACGTCCTCCACCCCAGAACATTTCCGCCGTTCATGGTTTTGGGGTGTCACAGATTGGTATCAGAGCACTGTTTATAGTGAATCAAGTATATCAACCCATAAAAGATATACGAACTATAAACACATCGGGATTAAAACACACTGACCAAGAATATATACTTTTAAATAATAAAATATTTAACTAAGTATATATATACATCTATTCATACCAGGGTCAGTATCATACTAGAACAGAACAAAAGTATTATGATTGTTGAACATCACAATTAGGTTTAGAGACATATATTCAAACCTAAGAGGATATAGCCTGATCAACTATATTTTCTGAGGAGTGACTAGCATGTGCCTAAGAATGATTGTAATGTTGCAACATGTCTAAAAACTTACCAACACTACTACAACAAGAACATTAGAACAGAATACTATAGTGGTATTCTGTGTTACTATAAATTACATATGTGAGAACTAAAAGGGTCCTTACTAGTAGGGCAATAGTTGTAAAGTGGATACCCCAAGGTTACATGTAACTAAGGCGCTATAGACTTAGAATCTGTGACCTTTACTTTACTTCCTGTTCCTTGTTTGGTTGTGGATTTAGAGTTAGGGTCACTTATTCGAAGGTCTATCCTGTCTTGGTTGCATGTAATTGGTATGCACTATGCAAGTGTTGAGTCGACTAATAACGATCATCTTATAAGTATACTAGGTTAGTACGTCTATTAACTATTCTTTCCCCATCTTCGCGTAAATACCATGGCTGACTTGAGGGTTAGCCCAAAGGGTGCCCGCCGCCAGTAGAAGATTATTTACTCATCCTTTCTCTTCTTGAAATGATAGCCTTTCTCTTTAGTATCTCTGATTCAATTGTCTGTAAACTTTCCTAACATTTAAAGTACTCTAACTAGACTTCTAAGCTGCCAACAATTTTCCTTATGGTTTGATGTAAGACCTACTGCTAGGTCAAGTTTTCCCAGACTCATTTTACATCATTAATACCAGTAATATTGGCAGTTGTCTAATCTGTGGAAAGTCTTTACTCTTGTGTTTCCCTACTCTATTTGTTGTACCTCTATCTGATAGTTGGACAATGACAATTTAGTCCATGAATCACTCCCATCTTACTTACAATTGATCCTTACTATTGTTATCATCCCTATCAACTTTCAGTAAAAGATGCCGCCTCGTCCGCGTCCGACCAGGGGCAGACCTGCTACTCAAACTCCACCACCACCACCTCGTCTACAGTTCGATCCGGTTATGTTCCAAGCAGCTATGACCGCAACTGTAAATGCGGCCATGGTTCAAGTAAATTCTGGTGGCGCTAGTGGAGGTGGAATGGGCACTATCTCTAGCCATGGTGAAACCCAACCACGCGGACGGGAGTGCACCTATAAGGATTTCATCAGCTGCAAACCTACATACTTCAATGGAACTTGAGGGATCCTTGCACTGTCCCAATGGATCGAGAGAATAGAAGGAATCTTTGAGATGTGCTCATGCCCTGAAGGAAGCAAGATAAAGTTCGCTGCTTGCACCTTCCTCGAAAGGGCCCTGACGTGGTGGAATGGCCATGTCAAATCACTCTCACTAGTAAGAGCCAACGCCATGGGCTGGGACACACTGAAGGACCTTATGGCAAGGGAGTACTGCTCGAGGGGCGAAATTCAGAAACTCGAGGAGGAACTCTGGAACCTCAAAATGTAGGGTTCCGACATAGTGGCTTATATAGCTAGGTTCTGCGACCTGGTGGCTTTATGTCGAAAGATACATCTGGGGTCTGGTACCCCCGTATCGTGGAAATGTTCTAGCATCCAACCCTGCGACCTTTGTTAGTGCCAAGGAATTGGCCCAAAGGCTCATCGACCATGAAGCTCCTTCTACTCAAACAACAACCACAACTACTACCCCCGCACCAACCAACGCGTCTGGCAACAAGAAGAGGCATTGGGACCAAAAGAAGGGCAAATCCAAGCAACACCCTTCGTCGTAGAAATGGCTAATGGCAAGAAAGAGAGTTGTAACGAGATTTACATAGGTTGTACCCTCACGCTAGATAATCATTCGTTCCCAATCGACCTCATACCAGTAACTATCCAGAGTTTCAACGTCATCATAGGCATGGACTGGTTGAGTCTTCATCGTGCCGACATTCTGTGTTTCGAAAAAGCAGTCTGCCTGAATCTACCGAATAACGAAACCTTGTTGATCTACGGAGACAAATCATGTACGGGCCTTCGTATCATCTCGAGTATTCAAGCCCAAAAGTACCTGCATAAGGAATATCGTGCATTCCTGGCGCACATTGTCGATACGAGCCAGAAAATGAAAGACCTAAAAGACCTCCCCGTAGTACGCGACTTTTCCTACGTCTTTCCGGAAGAACTCCCAGGATTACCCCCGCAACGTCAAGTCGAGTTCCGAATCGACTTAATTCCAGGAGCGACCCCCGTAGCCAAATTGCCCTATCGTCTAGCACCTGCTGAGATGCAAGAACTCTCCGGTCAACTTAACGAACTGCTCAGCAAGGGCTTTATAAGACCAAGCTTCTCGCCCTGGGGAGCACCAATCTTGTTCGTGAAGAAGAAAGACGGATCGTTCCGTATGTGCATCGATTACAAGGAACTCAACAAGCTTACAATAAAAAATCGTTACCCTCTTCCTCGCATAGACGACTTATTTGATCAACTGCAAGGAGCGAGATACTTTTCCAAGATCGATCTATGGTCCGGGTATCACCAGTTACGAGTGCTTGAGGAAGATGTCCTGAAGACAGCCTTCCGAACTCGTTACGAGCACTACGAGTTCGTGGTGATGCCATTCGGATTGACCAATGCGCCCGCATTATTCATGGATTTGATGAATAGGGTATGCCGTCCTTCCTTGGATCAGTTCGTCATCGTCTTCATCGATGATATACTTGTATTCTCTCGAAGTGAGGAGGAGCATAGCGATCATCTACGACAAGTCCTAGAAACCCTATGCTCAGAGAAACTCTATGCGAAGTTCTCTAAATGCGAATTTTGGATCCGAAGAGTCGAATTCTTAGGACACGTGGTTAGCAAAGAGAGAATCCACGTGGACCCTTCCAAAATTAAAGCCATCGAGAACTGGTCAGCACCAAAGACGCCTACAAAAATTCGTCAATTTCTAGGCCTCGCTGGCTACTACCGCAGGTTCATACAGAATTTCTCTCGAATCGCGAAACCTCTTACTACATTGACCCAGAAAGGCGTGACCTTTGACTGGGGAGGGAAGCAAGAGAAGGCATTCCAAACCCTGAAGCGAGCCTTATGCACCGCACCGATACTGTCCCTCCCCGAAGGGATAGAAGACTTCATGGTATACTGCGATGCATCCAACCAGGGGCGCGGCTGTGTTCTGATGCAACGAGGTAAGGTCATCGCCTACGCCTCAAGACAGCTGAAGACACACGAGGTCAACTACACCACCCACAATCTCGAATTAGGAGCAGTCGTATTTGCCCTAAAGATCTGGAGACACTACCTGTATGGTACGAAGCGCACTATCTTTACAGACCACAAAAGCTTACAACACATATTCAACCTGAAGGAGCTCAATATGAGACAACGATGGTGGGTCGAGCTACTCAATGACTACGAATGCGAAATTCGTTATCATCCGGGCAAAGCCAACGTAGTAGCAGACGCCCTAAGTCGGAAAGAATATTCTGGTCGAAGAGTCAAGTCATTAACAATGACTATCCATTCGCATCTATCCGCACAAATTAAGGAGGCTCAGCTCTAAGCCTTGAAACCTGAAAATGTAGCGGGAGAATCCCTACGCGGAATGGATAAGAACTTGGTAGTCAAGGGTGACGGAGCCTTATATCTCATGGACCGGATCTGGACACCGAAATATGGTGGCTTCAGAGACCTGGTCATGAAGGAAGCACACAACCCTCGATATTCCATCAACCCGGGTTCAGATAAGATGTATCTGGATCTCAAAAAGTCATACTGGTGGCCTAACATGAAAGCAGAGATTGCTACCTTCGTGACTAAATGCCTTACTTGCGCTAAGGTCAAAGTCGAATACCAGAAACCGTCAGGTCTACTCCAGCAACCGGAGATACCTGAGTGGAAGTGGAAGCAGATCACTATGGACTTCATAACCAAGCTACCCAAGACAACGGGTGGGCTGGATACCATTTGGGTCATCGTCGACAGATTGACCAAGTCCGCACACTTCCTACCCAAAACTCCCTAGGAACTAGGCTGGACATGAGTACAGCCTACCATCCACAGACCGACGGACAAAGTGAGAGAACTATCCAAACCTTGGAAGATATGCTGAGAGCATGTGTGATCGAATTTGGGAAGGCATGGGATACTCATTTACCTCTCGTCGAATTCTCTTACAACAACAGTTATCACACGAGCATCAAGGCTGCTCCATTTGAACCCCTCTACGGCCAGAAGTGCAGATACCCTCTATGCTGGGCTGAGGTGGGTGACACTCAGTTAGCTAAAGGACGAGTTCCTGACAGCACTCTCACGGGTCTGGAGATCATTCGGGAAACGACAGAGAAGATAGTTCAGATTCGTGAACGACTGAAAGCCTCTAGAGACCGACAGAAAAGCTACGCAGACAAACGAAGGAAACCTTTGGAGTTCCAGGTGGGAGACCGAGTCCTTTTGAAAGTCTCACCCTGGAAGGGCTTGATACGCTTCGGAAAGCGTGGAAAGCTAAATCCAAGATACATAGGGCCTTTTGAGATTCTCGCTAGAATCGGCCCCGGAGCTTACAAACTCAACCTACCCCACGAGCTTAGTAACGTGCATCCTACCTTCCACGTCTCGAACTTGAAAAAGTGCCTATCCGACGAGACTCTTGTAATCCCACTCGACGAGATCGAGATCAACGAGAGCCTCAACTTCGTGGAAGAACCTGTAGAGATCATGGACCGCGAGATCAAACGAACGAAACAGAGCCGCATCCCAATCGTGAAGGTTCGCTGGAACGCCAAGCGAGGACCGGAATTCACATGGGAGCACGAGGATCAAATGAAACTTAAATATCCTCATCTTTTTACTTAGTTATTTGTAATAACTTAGTTGCTTGAACTCTAATTTCGGGACGAAATTCCCTCTAACGGGGGGATGATGTGATAACCTAAAAGTTTCACTTGAATAAACTCTACAGTCAAACACTACAAATAATAGTTAAATTCATTTTTTGGAGAATTTTAGCCGGTTTAAAGTCCGTTTGGGTGTTTTATTTTATTTTCGTCAAACGAATAAATAAAAGGAAGTATCGTTATGAGTGAGGTGTAACAATTTAACATTCCAACACCTTAACAAGGTGTTTACGGCCAAACTTGGGGAGTTTGGGCCATAAACTCCCTTTTGACCAAGAACTCATGCATATAGCATGAGTTTACCCATTTTTCCCACACTTCTCACTTCCTAACTCAAGAACACCCACCATTCTCTCTCAACTATCATAAGACCATCTTCCAAATCTTCCAAAAATGTAAGTTTTTCTTCACTAGTTTTGTTGTTATAACACCTTATCTAGTGTTTATACATCATTTCATCCATGAATCCTTCATTTTTACTTAGATCTTCAAGTGTTCTTCAAAACACCAAGAGCACCAAGAACACACACTAGTGTTCTTGGCCCTTAAACACTCTTACAAGCTTCCTATAAGTAAGTACACTCTTCCTAACTAGTTACTTGCTTAGAATACTTGCTAAACCCTTGAACAACATCAAAAACCCTCAAGAACACTTGTGTTTACGGTCAAGGGATGTCCTTGAACCGTAAACACCATCTAATGGTGTTTAAGTGCCCCTAACACCTCATAAGGCTTGGATATTGGACTACAACCTTGCATGCATGAACTAGAAACCACAAAACACGAAATGGTTGGGGTAACAATGAGTTTACGACCGTAAACTCATGGGTTTACGACCGTAAACTTAAGGGTTTACGACCGTAAACTGCCAAAGGTGGTCCAAGGATCGTAAACTCCAAGAATGAGCCATTTCGAGCCCTAGTCCCTTCCTAAGCCTTTGATTCAACCACTAGAACACTTCCTTGAGGGTTATAAGATCTTAAAACACACAAATGCACCAATTACCATGAGTTTACGGCCGTAAACTCATGGGGGAAATGACCAAGAACCATAAACACATGTAGGGTTACCAAATGAGATGTAAACTCCAATGTGAGGCCATACTCTCCTTAGATGCAACCCTTTGGCACTCCTAGCACTTGAAACAAAGTGTTTCCATGTATTAGGATGTCTTTACTCGATTAATTAGTTGTTAAATGACTAATTAGATACATTTATGTATCACTACATGTTACATAGGATCCGTGGGTGTGTTCAAGTCCTCACTTGCTACCTAGCATCCTACCCGACACTTCCATCCAAACCACTCACTGCAGGTGAGTTCATACCCCTTAATTAACCTTTTAAATGATTTTAAATGCTTTTATAGGGGGTATACAAGTTGAACATTTCTAGTTATTGTCTTAATCACATGTGATTAATAACTAGAACAAACAGAAAGATTTACCACTACTTTCAATTTACTATCAACTTATGGATTTTCAAGCTTTCAAACATTTTATTAAACTATTTAGATGCTAAAACTGTTTTCAAAATCTTTTATACTTACAATATTTTCAAATCCATATCTACACCAGTATATTTATATAAGTAAGACTTGAAGGACTTAGGACTGATAGCTCACCTTATTTCATGTTCCTTGTTTGGTTGTCGACTTAGGGTATCCTGTTATTTGTCCGAATGTCGTTGAATTCTTAGTTATATATCATATATATATATATATATATATATATATATATATATATATTTATATATATATATATATATATATATATATATATATGTGTGTGTGTGTGTGTGTGTTGGATATAAAAGCTTTTACTTCAGTACTATACCTTTGTGTAACGAAGGCATCCAAACAACCTTACTATTTAGCTATAATAGGTATAGTTAAGGGATTACTATTCACTATTACTATTACTCATACAAGAGTTAGTACCTTTATGAGTCACTACATAAATACTACATTGAGTATCAATACATGCTATACACTATACAAGAGAATATGCTATACACTATACAAGAGATCACATTATGTACTATACAAGAGAATATACTATACACTATACAAGAGATCACACTCTATACTATACAAGAGAACATACTATACACTATACAAATATTGAATACTATAACAGAATGTGACATACTATTTCTCGATACGACACTTCATAGTGGTATCACCGTGTAACCAGAGTCTCCTGGAGGGAGAGCTGGCATTATATGTATAGATCTATATGGGACAGACACTCCCACATCCCGACTGCTAGCTACAGTCCGAGTCGATAAGGCCCAGGGGTGACAAAATGTCACATTTCTACATATGACCTAGAGGGTCAACAGTTATTCAGCCGTCGATTAGCATGGTTACATACGAGTTCACATTCAAACCTTTAATTAACCTATTAAGAATTAAAGGTAGAACGGACTCCCCGAGGTATATTGTACATTTAATACTACCTGGAGTCTGCATTTTCATTACTATTAGTTAGCAGTGATACTGCTACGGTGAAACACTATTTTCCCTATTACATTTATTTTGTAATCACATTATCTGAGTGAAGTCTAAAACTATATTTTCACACTAATAGTTTCACTAGGGAAAAACTCGTACATTTTACAAAAGAACAATTATCCAAACAATCGGGTCTTGGTAGAAGACTACGTTTTTACTGGAAAACATAGGGTTTTCTAGGGAGTATACTATTTACAAAACAATTGGAAACAATTACTGATCTACATTGTCACTAACGTTTTTATACAAGCAATGACGCTAAACACTTATGAACTCACCAACTTTATGCTGATACTCGCTTTCAAAGTAACTTGTATAGATCTATATGGGACAGACACTCCCACATCCCGACTGCTAGCTACAGTCCGAGCCGATAAGGCCCAGGGGTGACAAAATGTCACATTTCTACATATGACCTGGAGGGTCAACAGTTATTCAGCCGTCGATTAGCATGGTTACATACGAGTTCACATTCAAACCTTTAATTAACCTATTAAGAATTAAAGGTAGAACGGACTCCCCGAGGTATATTGTACATTTAATACTACCTGGAGTCTGCATTTTCATTACTATTAGTTAGCAGTGATACTGCTAGGGTGAAACACTATTTTCCCTATTACATTTATTTTGTAATCACATTATCTGAGTGAAGTCTAAAACTATATTTTCTCACTAATAGTTTCACTATGGAAAAACTCGTACATTTTACAAAAGAACAATTATCCAAACAATTGGGTCTTGGTAGAAGACTACCTTTTTACTGGAAAACATAAGGTTTTCTAGGGAGTATACTATTTACAAAACAATTGCAAACAATTACTGATCTACATTGTCTCTAACGTTTTTATACAAGCAATGACACTAAATACTTATGAACTCACCAGCTTTATGCTGATACTCGCTTTCAAAATAACTTCTATTCTCAGGTCATCAGTAGACAGGTACAGATGAAGCTTTTGAGAAGATGGAGCACATACAAGACTCATCTTTTATTTTGATTATACTTTTGGTGTCTTACAAACTGTACAGAACACGCTTGTATTACAATTATTATATTAATGCCATGGATGTTGTTGCTTATCTTTACTATTATGCATTGTTGTAATACTGTACATGATGTCCTCCACTCCAGAACGTTTCCGCCGTTCATGGTTTTGGGGTGTGACAGATAGGAACACATACACCATAAAATCTAAGTGTCATAAGGTTTCTCTTCGATTCATGAAAATGATGTCGAGGAAACGCTTTCACTAAGTAGATTTTAAGGAGAGAAAAATTGTGATATTTTCATTCTCAAATTCAATTATGTTTACGACATCCCTTTTCATAATTCGAATTGTGAGCAATGGCAAAGGTCTAAACATTTGAGACTATGATTTCGGCATCCCTTTTCATAGTTCTAAAATTTTTTTACACACACATGTGAGCTATCTAAGGAAAGGTGTATGATTTTGGGAAGCTTAGATAAAGTCTTATCAAATCATCTCGTATCAAAAATCTGAACTTTGGTAATGAAAGTCAATAAAGTATTGATTTCTAGATGTCCATCCGATTTCTAGGTACATGTCAAGGCTAGTGGGAGCATAAGTGTTATGCTGATAAGAATATAATTATCTTGTTAGTGGGAGCATGATTATTATGTTGCAAGTTAGCAATGTTAATTATAGAAAACAAAAGTTTCAATTTCCAAAGTTGTAGGGTTGGAAAAGTTGTTTTGTTATAATTAAGGGAGAGGAAATTATACTTCATTCCAATTCTAAAAACTTAAATTGAGATTTTAATCAAATTTACTCAAGTATGTATATATATATATATATATATATATATATATATATATATATATATATATATATATATATATATATATATATATATATATATATATATATATATATATATATATATATGAATGTTACATTAGAATGGTTCAACATAAGGTAATTAGATATATGGAAATATTAATTGTGTTCTCAATATTTGATTATGATTACGACATCCCTCTTCTTAGTCCGAATTATGAGAACATGGCTGATAGAAAAAAATATTGCAAAAGACTGGTCTAGGATCATGTATTTATGTGAGACATTATGAATCGTATCCCATATGCTTCGGGTATAGGATCGATTGCAACTATAATATTTCTATGTGTTTTGAATTTTCCAAATGCCTAGGGCATTAAGAGGGAAAAAGGACCAGAACTGTATATGACTAAAATGATTAAGCAATTGTCAAAGACAATATGAGGCTTACCAAAGATTGGTTTCTCATGGACAGTTGGAAGTATAGTGTAAATTTTGGAAGGACCATATTGATGTATTCTGAAAAGAGGCAACTCTTGTTCAGAAGTGATAGTCAGAATGGGAATATGGAAATGTTTCCATAAGTGGAAGTTATTCTTTAACTCTGTGTAAGATTAGAGAACGTAATGCAAGAAGGATGTTCAAAGGAATGTACTTTGAATGTGAGACTTTGTTTCCATGAAATTGCTCTCCATTGGAATACTTTGTAATGTCTGTTTCCGAGTCTTTGTGACTTTTGTGCATAGTCATTACAAGAGGATCAATGCATATAAGTTTAGAATCTAATAGATTTTAGTAAATGGAAAAGGATCTTGGATTCTTACATTTATCATAAGGATTTGGAATTGTGAAATGATCATCATTGAAATGTTTTCAATTGGTCTATTCCACAAAGAAAGGACCATAGGTAAACATAGTGTGCATGCTTGTAGCATGGGACAACTATTGTTTTAGTTCAAGTATTAAGTTGAATATTTGAAAGAATATATAATGAATAATGAGTAATCAATATGACTCAAAAGTGTTGGGGCCATATAGGATTAGTATTATTCTTGTGTTTCATTTTGCATGTTTTGACTTCCCGAATAACTACCTTATTCAAACCGTCCATAGTCGATCATACTTTGGAAGTAGGTATTGAGGCAAGACTATCGTGAATGGTTTTGTAGTATGTCTAGATGTTTTAGATATAGATGCAGTATTCATGGGTGCTCCTGGAATAAGATTAGAGTATTGAATTAAACCCACACTCATTTGAATCACTTCATGGATTTTATCACGAGTGATCATGAGACGATAATATCTGATATTCTTCAAACGGGTACGTGTGAGTTGTAGTTGCGAGTCGGTTGCACATTGACATATGTAAACGCACCAGTAACTTGGACGTTATAAAACATATCGTTGTGTGTAATTTTATAATGAGTACAAGCGAGCATTTGGGTCGAAGTTTATCCATTCCTTTTACCCCATGTGGATAAAAGCGATATATGTTGGCCCCTCAATGATTTAGTGATGACAACCCTAAGTGTTCGGTCGGGACTGGACTGATTTGATTTGTTCAATTAGTCGGTCGTCATAAATCAGAAATCGGGAAACAACAAATGACAGAGAGAATGATTATAATCCATGTCTTAGTCCATATGATATCTAAAATGGAGGAATATACGATGCCTTATCTAATGGACACGTCATTGACTAGGTCAGAGTTCGACAACGACTTTTAAGAGCTACGATTGCTAGTCGGGATTTTGGAGTCCTATTTGAAATAATAGTTCTAGACTTATCCAAGTGGGATACTGTTGGATTAGATCTCTAAGCCCATAACTATTATTGGTATGTACTCAACCCAAGAGTAGCATGGTCCATTTGGGTTGCATAACATCAGGACAATTTGTTAGAATGGACTTTTGAGAAGAGGTTATATATGATTTATTAATATATTAATATGAAATCATATGATTTAATTAGTATTGATCAAGAATTAGTTTGGAATTAATTTAGTGATCAAAAGAAACTGATTAAATTAATGGGGACTAATTGTGTAAATTAGTTATATTTATCTGTGTTGCGCTTGTTATCTATATTGGACTAAGTTTATGTATGGATACATAAAGAGTTGGGCCACATGAACCATGAATCATAAAATCCATTGGTATGGATTTGGGTTATACCCATGACTCTTGGAATCCTACATATAAATATAAGCTTAATAACCTAAAAACAACACTTCTAGTTCTTGGAGTTCATGGAGGTGTTTTTGTTGCATTAAAATTCTCTCTCAAGAGTCACCTTTGTCCTAGGTGAGTTGTGATTCCATTTTAGGTGCAATACTTGGGGCACTAAGTTCTTAAATGCCAAAGTCTTTCTAGCAACTTCAACAACATCAAGAGGTATGTCTAAAACTTTTTTATTATACATATGTTATTTTAATACTAGTTATAGGTTTAATGCTTTGGAAACTCCATTACATGTATAATTAGAGAAAACATAGATCCAAGGCATTTAGGATTGTATGTGCACCATAGGATGTTGTAGTATACAAAGCCCAACAAACAATTCAAGGAGAAACTGCTAAACTGCCTCCATCACCTTGCTAGAAAGCACCTCTCTGAAAGTTGTAACCTCATTTACCATGGGCTCCTCTAGTCCGAATACAAGTCTACCTCTAGCTTAAACCATGGATGAATACAAATGGTGCAACTAACATTAGGAATAATTACATTTTACTATATTAATTCAACAATATTCCACCATACAATAACTCTCACTATTATTTCAGGTCCCTTGATGAGTTTTACAGATCCAACTACCCATCCGGTGCTTCGGACTGTACATAGGCCCATATAATCATTCACATTGATAAGTAATTGCCCCTAGAGATCATTTGAAGTTTCCTTACTTAACTAAGTGTTTGGTAAGCTCTCCATATATGTATACAAAAAATATAATTTTTTTATCATTCCTTTCTAAACATAATAATTGTTTGTTTTGAATTATATGGATCTGTTACACTGAGTTTCGACTTTACCTATGTGTTGTGTTTGGTTGTGCTTTTGGTCTTTTTGACCTTCATGCAATTTATTTTCGCTTGTAATATGTAATTTTGTTTTAAATTGTAGTAGTTTAGCTAGGAAATTTGTATAGAATAGAAAATTGGATTATATTGAAGATCGAAGACCAAGAAAAGGATCTAGGAGTTTGGAATCCCATGCTGCTCTTACTGAAATCAAATTATGATGGTTATTTGAATGGGAGATTTAAAATGTCCTTTGTCCTTAGTACAACTGGTCTCTCCTTTGATCGCTCATACTGAGACACAAAGGATTGAGGTTGGTGGTATCGTTACTTTCACTGTCTTGTGCTTGTATGTTTTGTGCTTATTTTATTTCGCATTGTTCTTTTATAAAATTACTATCATTAATGTTAAAACTTAACAAAGAAAAGGTTTTTATAAATGTTTATAAAATCAGATAAAATTTGAATGGTATTCAAAAGATCAAGTTAAAATGTTTTAACCAAACAAAACAAAATCCTGTTTCAAGAAAACGTATATCACACATTACCCATTAAAACACACAATTCTTTATTATATTTTAATGTGGGGAAGCGACTAGAGCCAACACATTAGTTGGACTAAAAATAAGTGGTGACATTCGCGATAACTGAAATGTAATTTGCAGCGGATATCACAATGGATTTGCATGCTTGATTTACCGTGTGAGTTCATGATCCTCCGTAAACTAGTCATGAATGTTTCATGAGCATGGAAGAAATTAACATGATATTGACGTAAGTCAATAAATCTCGACAGATCAAGGTTTTTAATGTGATTACAACAAACCTTTTCATATCTTGGAGGGAAATATGGATCCTAAATTTATTTAAATATTACTAATTGAATTTGTTAATAATTTTTCTAAAGATTGTATCAAAAAATGTTGAATGGAACATCATTTAATGATGTTTATAAACAGAAATTTTCCTCTAAAATTATTCTGCTATAAAACCTTTAAAAAGATAAGCTAATAGGACTTATTAATCTTGTCTAAATTTATAGTTTAAGAATACTTCTCAAGAATAAAAAGAAAGATTATGCCTTTGAGTAAGGTCTTCATGATGTTCCTCCAACTATTACAATTTCAACTGTTAGAAGGAGCAATATCAAGTGTACATTATACATTGACAACATGTAAGCAACATGGAATTACATAAAGTTAGGAGTTAACTATGGGTAATATAGTCAACTAGCTGACATATACATATAATCAGTTCATTCTTATTGGATGTGAACAAATTTAAAGGATCCATCTTGCAGTTCCATGACATGTTGACAACCTTTTTGAACTAACAAAGCCAAGCATAGAAACTCCAACTGCATTGCTTCTATTTCTTTCCATCATGAATGGAAATTTCAAGACGAATAAATCCAATTTCCCATGGGTAAAAGGCATACACCCCGTTTTCACTCTACAGTAAAATTTAATATAACAGTTTGGTTATAAAATTCGAAGCAGGAATATATTACTTTTTAGCCAATAAAATCATTGTAATCATGTACTAAACAACAACACGATTTATGTACACATAAAGAATGATTAAATATGACATCGTGTAAAGAAGTTATGATTCTTTGATTTTTCCTGTTTAGTCCTATACAGCAAAGCGTTTCGTAAAAAAGTAAATCAGAGATAGGTTGCTTATTGGCATAAATAATCTAAAAAAGGATGTGGTAATCATAGCGACAACATGCATTTAAAGAACGTCCAAATCTGATATCGTATGAGGAAGTTATGATTTTTCGAAGTTTCGATGAGACATATTGTAGTTGTGTGTGATATATAATTTGAAATTTGGATCTACTGATTGTTAGTCAAAACAATGTAAAAAAGATTTGAAGATCTCGCAAAACAAATACCTCGATATCGAGAGAACGGAGTTCGTATGAAAGAGTTATGAATTTCGCATGGACTTTAATAGTCTAGGCTCTATAAAATATGAATTTAAATGGAGTGAGAATTACTTGTTGTGACCAAATGGAAAGTTGTAGTGTTCTTCGAGGGATTCCAGGGATATAAAGAACAACGGAAATGGACCTCGTATAAGAAAGTTATGGTTCTTCAAACAATCTTGAAAACACCTACTAAGAATGATGTGGCAGCACAAGAGCGTGCTACATGGCCAAGTGAGAGTTGGATTCTTCCACCAACATGATGATGTGGCACTACTAGGTTGCGACTTGTGGCGCCACGATATGATGACACATGGAAATGTTGGTGACACATTCGACCGAACAACATAGAACTACAATCATACGAAACATGGCAACACACCGGCTTGGAGTGCGGCGCGCCCCTGCTTTAAGACACGGCGCACACTTGGTTTATGATGTGGCGTGCCTCCCTACTATGCTATATATAAAAGCCAAAATTCAACCATTTCCTACAAAATTCATTCTTCTTTCTCTCTAAGTCCTTTTTCTCCTTTTTTGTCTAAATTTCCCCTAATTTTTAGAGTATTTTAGTGAAGCTCTGGAGCATTAGAAAGCCAAAGGAATAGAAGCTTTAAAATCAAGATTCTTGTCACGACTTTCATGCTTTTCACTAGAAATTTATTTAAGTTCACCTACACTTACTACGCCTTAAGTGTAACTTATATTTATATTCACAGTCATTATTATGAACATATAAAGAAGATTTATCAGTGATTCCAGTCAAAATACTGATTGATCTACTTGCGGGAGTGATGTCTATGCTTCATTTGTTGAAGTGTTTAAAATGGGATTTCCAAACAGTATACAATGTATACCGAACGGACCCTACCTTCGATATGATCTTACATGGTTGTTCCTTATTTTATAGATATCAATGTGTTCATTAGGATTGTTGAGGAATCCATAAAATACTATAAATACAAATGAATACTGAAGCACAATAATATTCATATTTAAGTTGTTTAAAAAGAACGAGCCGAATCATTGGCCTAGGATCTAGCTTCATGAGAATCTTCCACCTTAATCAGGTGAGCTATCTCAATATACGATGTATTACAATATATATATATATATATATATATATATATATATATATATATATATATATATATATATATATATATATATCCATGTATGTTAGGACATATGAGCTAGTAGTGTTAAGTCGAGACTATAATGTCTACATGTATAATGTCATTGTACTAAAGTTATTTGGATGTGGTTAGGTTGTAGTATGCCATTAGGATTTATATTCTATAAGACTGATATATTTCGTAGGCTGTTGCTTGTAGTTCTATTTCTTTATATGATATGTTCAAGGCTGAGGCATTCCCACTTCGTGCGGAAGGCCAGGATGCGGGCGGACCAAATTTGTGCTGAAGGTCAAGGGGTGAGTTGATGGAAATAGAAAATTAAATGATTGTGAGTTTAGGAAATGCCAATATCGACATAAGTGATTATGAGATTAGATACTCAAAAGGCGAGGTGATGGCAATAACAACTTATGCGATTCTGAGCCTAGATAATGGCAATAGCAACTTAAGCGATTGTGAGCCTAAATACTTGATATATACATGTATACGTATTGTGATTGATGGTATTTTAGGTAAATCACTAAGCTTCGTGTTTACCTTGTTGATTACAAATGCTTTTCAGGTAATTCTTCTGATCATGAGATGGGTGAGGCTCCATTGTCCACACGCGCATTGCCATCATATTGTCTGCATAAATTAAGTATACTCCGATTTGATTGAATAAATAAAAATGAAAAATTTTATGGTAAAAATTGGGACGTTACAAGTGGGTATCAAGTCCTTGGTTTGAGAGAATTGGATGAACACTCATGTGATTCCATACTCAAACTAAGGATCTGAATATCTTTACAGATCTTTTAAAGAAAAAGAACTTTATTCAAAAGAATGTGATGTGTACCGTCAACCAGAGCTCATAAAGGAAAGGGATTCCCAAAATATCCATAATGGTTATATTAATTGTTATATTTGTTGATGTATGAACTGTTATAAATACACGCTACTATGTAGGCTAGGGATCATTTTAGGAATCACAAATTAGAATTGCCTGATACTTAAGATGCCTTATAGCCTAGAGATTTTTTATTATTTAATGCTTAATGTATATATTAATATTAATTAGTTATTTGAATAATGTGTTAGGTTGCATGCTCCAAGAAATAAGTAGTTTTAGATTTCTTGACTTGGCACATTGCGCATCTCTCGTCTAAGTCTAACTGTTATAGTCTGTCGGCCCTTTCAGCCGATAGACTTTTTGATTTTGGTGGCATGTAATTGTATTTTTCCAATAATTAGTTAAGAGTGGTAGAATCATAGAAGAATGGTCTATGAAATTTAATGTATGCTTGATAGGGCACATATTCCCGAAGTAGGGCGTTGGTGGAGATGTAAAAAATCCTCGTGGAGTCTAGGATAGTCTATTGTATATGCTCATTGGGACACATATGTATATGTTTAGTGATCGTCATGAATAGTGTTGATAGTGACATGGAAACTTTGGGGAATATCTTGAGACGAGTATGAATAGGTGTGAAAGGTAGTAAAGACCTGTAATACCGAAAGCACATGACCCGTACTTGGATTAGGAAGAGTGATAAGGTGACTAAGCCACTAGTAGGTGGGTAGATAAAGTGATGAACAGTATAAATTAGTTTTGCATTATTTCTATCGTTACCTATGGTATAATGATGTATAGTAGAGTGGCTCAAATTTAGGCCTAAGTCGCTAGGAAGGATCCAGGATATAGTATAAATACAAATGAATGCCAAACAGACTCAACCTCCTATATGGTCTTACATAGTTGTTTCTTATTTGATAGATCTTGATGTATTCATTAGGATTGCTGAGAAATCCATTAAATAGTATAAATACAAATGAATATCGAAGCACAATAATATTTGTACTTCGGTTGTTTAAAAGGAATAAGCTAAATCATTGGCCTTGGAGCTAGCTTCCCAAGAATCTTCCACCTCAGTCAGCTGAGTTATCTCACTATACTATGTATTAATATATATATATATATATATATATATATATATATATATATATATACATATATATATATATATCCATGTATGTTAGGACATATGAGCTAGTAGTGTTAAGTCGAGACTATAATGTCTACATGTATAATGTCATTGTACTAAAGTTATTTGGATGTGGTTAGGTTGTAGTATGCCATTAGGATTTATATTCTATAAGACTGATATATTTCGTAGGCTGTTGCTTGTAGTTCTATTTCTTTATATGATATGTTCAAGGCTGAGGCATTCCCACTTCGTGCGGAAGGCCAGGATGCGGGCGGACCAAATTTGTGCTGAAGGTCAAGGGGTGAGTTGATGGAAATAGAAAATTAAATGATTGTGAGTTTAGGAAATGCCAATATCGACATAAGTGATTATGAGATTAGATACTCAAAAGGCGAGGTGATGGCAATAACAACTTATGCGATTCTGAGCCTAGATAATGGCAATAGCAACTTAAGCGATTGTGAGCCTAAATACTTGATATATACATGTATACGTATTGTGATTGATGGTATTTTAGGTAAATCACTAAGCTTCGTGTTTACCTTGTTGATTACAAATGCTTTTCAGGTAATTCTTCTGATCATGAGATGGGTGAGGCTCCATTGTCCACACGCGCATTGCCATCATATTGTCTGCATAAATTAAGTATACTCCGATTTGATTGAATAAATAAAAATGAAAAATTTTATGGTAAAAATTGGGACGTTACAAGTGGGTATCAAGTCCTTGGTTTGAGAGAATTGGATGAACACTCATGTGATTCCATACTCAAACTAAGGATCTGAATATCTTTACAGATCTTTTAAAGAAAAAGAACTTTATTCAAAAGAATGTGATGTGTACCGTCAACCAGAGCTCATAAAGGAAAGGGATTCCCAAAATATCCATAATGGTTATATTAATTGTTATATTTGTTGATGTATGAACTGTTATAAATACACGCTACTATGTAGGCTAGGGATCATTTTAGGAATCACAAATTAGAATTGCCTGATACTTAAGATGCCTTATAGCCTAGAGATTTTTTATTATTTAATGCTTAATGTATATATTAATATTAATTAGTTATTTGAATAATGTGTTAGGTTGCATGCTCCAAGAAATAAGTAGTTTTAGATTTCTTGACTTGGCACATTGCGCATCTCTCGTCTAAGTCTAACTGTTATAGTCTGTCGGCCCTTTCAGCCGATAGACTTTTTGATTTTGGTGGCATGTAATTGTATTTTTCCAATAATTAGTTAAGAGTGGTAGAATCATAGAAGAATGGTCTATGAAATTTAATGTATGCTTGATAGGGCACATATTCCCGAAGTAGGGCGTTGGTGGAGATGTAAAAAATCCTCGTGGAGTCTAGGATAGTCTATTGTATATGCTCATTGGGACACATATGTATATGTTTAGTGATCGTCATGAATAGTGTTGATAGTGACATGGAAACTTTGGGGAATATCTTGAGACGAGTATGAATAGGTGTGAAAGGTAGTAAAGACCTGTAATACCGAAAGCACATGACCCGTACTTGGATTAGGAAGAGTGATAAGGTGACTAAGCCACTAGTAGGTGGGTAGATAAAGTGATGAACAGTATAAATTAGTTTTGCATTATTTCTATCGTTACCTATGGTATAATGATGTATAGTAGAGTGGCTCAAATTTAGGCCCAAGTCGCTAGGAAGGATCCAGGATATAGTATAAATACAAATGAATGCCAAACAGACTCAACCTCCTATATGGTCTTACATAGTTGTTTCTTATTTGATAGATCTTGATGTATTCATTAGGATTGCTGAGAAATCCATTAAATAGTATAAATACAAATGAATATCGAAGCACAATAATATTTGTACTTCGGTTGTTTAAAAGGAATAAGCTAAATCATTGGCCTTGGAGCTAGCTTCCCAAGAATCTTCCACCTCAGTCAGCTGAGTTATCTCACTATACTATGTATTAATATATATATATATATATATATATATATATATATATATATATATGTGTGTGCGTGTATATATATATATCTATATATATATATATATATATATATATATATATATATATATCCGTGTAGGTTAGGATATATATGAGCTAGTAAAGTAGAGTCGATAGTATAGTCTCTACGTGCCTAATGTCATTTTGTTTAAGTTATTTGGATGTGGTTAGGTTGTAATATGATATTAGGCTTTGATTTGCTATAATACTGATATATTTGGTAGGCTGTTGCTTTTAATGGTATTTGTTTGTATAGTCTGTTAAACGTTGAGGAATTCCTACTGTATGCAGAAGGCCAAGATGCAGGCGTACTAGCTTTATGTTGAACGTCAAGGGGAGAGTTTTTGGAAATCACAACATAAGCAATAATGAGCATTGAAAATGCCAATAGCAACTTAAGAAAGTACAAGCCTAGCTACTCAAAAGGCGTGGTGATGGCAATAAAAACATAAGCGATTATGAACCTAGATACTTGATATATTCATGTATAAGTATTGTGATAGATGGTATTCTATGGAACACAATAAGATTTGTGCTTACCTAGTTGATTACAAATGCTTTTCAGGTACTTCTTTGAGTCGTGAAAAGGGCGAGGCTTGACTGTACACACACGTATTGACATCATGTTTTCCGCATAAATTAAGTATACTCTTATTTTAATTGAATAAATAAAAATGAAAAATTCTTCGGTAAAAGTCAGGACGATATGAAAGGCGGTTAGAGTTGGTACACCCAACTCTGACCCACATCCCAAAGGATAAAAGGAAATCTTATTCCGATACATATTCTGATAGGTTATTTGTTTCCAAAGCAAGAAAAGGTCTAAGAAAGCATATATTCCTAGTATACCTTGAAGAGCTTAAAAGCTACGAGAAAAAGAATATGTCATAAATAGATATATCAATTCATAATACCATTGGAATATTAATCCCAACCCTTGAGTATAGTATATAAGAAATGTATCGACATTTGTAAGAATGTGTAGTGACTAAAAGGAAGTAAGAGACTAAAAAATGAAGAAGAGAATTTGATCAAGTATACCGATCCCATACTACTATCCTTAAAATCAAAAGACAACTTGTTCTCTGAAAATTTTAGTCTATGGCTAGATATATGAATAAATAACACCATTGTAATATTACTTTTAGCCCTTTAGTATTTTACTAAGGAGAAAGTAACTACGTTTGCAAAAATGTGTTGTGACTAAAAGGAAGTAAGAAGACTGAAACATGGAGAAGAGACTTTGATCAAGGATACTGAGCTCTTGCTATTATCTATAAGATCAAAACACAACTCGTTCTCCCAAATGTTTAGACTATGGTCTTATGATTGAAATTGTTTATAAAATGTTTCCCTAGATGTTACTAACTTATTTAAATCTAGAACTTTTCTATGTTTTCCATTTAAAACCATGTCACAAAATGTATAAAACCAATATAGTAGCATTACTTGAATATTGATTGAAAATATTTAGAAAAATTTGGGTAAATTGTATTTGTGGAATCATCTTATTGGAAATATATAGTTGGATAGGATTTTGGGAATCATTTGACCACAAGTCTTATGATAGATGCAGACCTTGTTTATCAATATAGATGAATATATCCCTTTGTGATGTAAATATTTGTTAAAATTAGTGCACACTAATTGACCATTCAAGTTAACCACAATACATGGTAAGACCATCTTCGTTACCTTTAAAAGGTATGAACATGTTTATCTAAATAAAAATAAGTTTGAAACCTTCAAGGTGTTCAAAGCTTTTACAAAATGAAGTTAAGTGTCAACTGGGTAATAGGATGAGATACTTATATCCAATAGGGATTGTGAGCATCTAAGTCAAAAGTTTAATGACCATCTAAGGAGTTATGAAATAGTTTCACAAACTATCACCATCCATAATACTATCACAAAGAGTGTGGTTGGATAGAGAATCAAATCATTGCTTGATTTGGTACTTGATGAGTCATACTATTCTTAAAAATAATAGTTCATAGATTCTACCACAATAGTGTTTCAAGATTCCTTGAAATTGCACCAATTGAGAAGCTTTATGAGATACTCTCTTAGAGGTGGAGTGGGGTTATTCCTCATTAGCACATACGAAAGTTTTTTATCATGAAACTTGTGTTTTTCGTGAAGCGCTCAACAAACTAGAACATGTAATAGAGATGTGTTATTTCATTAAACATCCCAAAAAGTTTTTTGGGTAATTGTTTTACAAACCCTCTCAGAACAAATTTTTTTTTATGTGGGAAGATAGTGCTCTAAGTCACAATAGTTGGTAATTACTATTAAAAATTGGATCCTTTTGGGTTACACACATTGACATAAATAAGTAACTAATGACATGTTAATACCATTGTAGTCTAGTTTCGTTAATTTGATAAGGGGTTAATTAATTAATTAGAAACTTTAATAATTTTGGGGGTTAATTGTAAATATTTCAAAGTCAAATATTTAGGATAATTACCCAACTTACGGATAATTACTTACTGACTGAGCAACTATCTAATAAGGGTTCTAAACCTTTCCCTATAAATAGAGGATGTGCATGAATGAATTTGGACGCAAAGATGTATATATTGAAGTTGGATCCCTCCATTGACTTCTATGCAACCTTTAATTCCTTGTGACGCAAAGTTGAGGACAAAGCCCAAATCATTTAGGATTATTAGGGCATGGTTTTGTTATTCCTTCGTGTTTATTTAGTTTCAATTGATTGGTTGAACTTGGATCCCTCCATTGACTTCTATGGTTAATTTTTATTGCTTTTGCTATAAACCTATGTAGCTTTTTAGATCCCTCAGAACCCAATAGCGGTATCATAGTCACTTATTCATGCCTATTACATTTATTTTCTATTTTTTCTGTCGTAAAAAAATTGTCATGTTATTAAACTAATTTCATCATGTCACTGAAAGTTTTAAATTATTTTAAAATGGTTTTATCAATATCGAAATCGAACTAGGGTTTAGATTAAAAATCGATATGCCCAGTTTTGCAGCACAATGTCATTAGGGTGGTGGCGCGATAATGGCAATTTACCCGAAACCTAATATATGGAACATGGCCCAAAACTTCTGGTTCATGACGCGGGTTCATTTTTGGTTCACGATGCAAAATCTTTTCGTGCTCGGTGTGAGCTCACTATTCATAGACTTGTTTTTCAATTTTCTCTTTTGAGTATGTTTTGTTCACACTTATGTATCTGACTCGTATCTATTGCAAATCTGATGGTTTTACAAAACTTGGAAATTGTTTTGTTGTTATTTAATTAGTTAGTTTTAATTATTAATTAAGAACATAGCATTATGAAAATGTTGTTTGGTTGATCTCTCGCTTGCGAGATCTTAGAAACAATTACATATTGACTTGCTTTCAACTTTATTGTTGTTCATTTAATCTAAAAGTTGTAATCTATGTTCAAAATCATTTTTTAATGAATTATATGGACCCGCTACAGATAGCCTTGAATTCACATACGTGTTGTCGTGTTGGGTTGTGCTTTTGGTGTTTATGACCTTCATGTATTTTATTTTATTTTGTAATATGTAATTCTTTTTTAAATTGTAATAGTTTTGTTAGGAAATTTGTATTGGAATAGAAAATTGTAATTTATTGAAGACTAAAGAACTAGAGAATGATCTAGGAGTTTGGAGTCCCATGGTGCTCTTCTTGAAATCACGTTTGGTAGTTATCCGAGTGAGAGTTTCGAAGTCTCCTTTGTCCTTAGTATGACTAGTTTCTCTTTTGATGACTCATATGACAGACATATAGGATCAAGGCTGGTGATATAGTTATTTTCACTATGATTGTGTTAATATGATTGTGTGGTTCTTTTATTTACATGGTTGCTACGTATAAAATTAGAATCACTAATTGTTAAAAGTAACAAAGAAAAGGCTTTTATAATGGATTACAAAATTGGCTAAAATTTGAATATTTTTCAAAAGAACAATTTAAAATGCTTATCTAAACAAATAAAATTCCATTTTAGAAAATCATAAATATCACATTACCTATGAAAAATCTGCGCCATCTTTATAACTACTTGTAGGCGTGGGGTAGTGCTTGTAGCATACATCTTAATGGGATTAGATTTAAGGTGATGTGAAATTCACGATTCTCAAGGGTTAATTTAGCCGAGAGTCATGTGTTTTTGTATGGTTCATTTACCATCTTGGTTCATGATCCTCGGATAAACCAATCATGAATGTTAGATGGGTGTGGAAGAGATAAACATGCTATTAAAATAAGTCAATAATCTCAACCAATCTTGTAACGACGTAAATTTCCAAAACAATTTTTCATTTTTAAAACATACTTTTATTCATAAGGTAATATCAAAACATAATGTATCCAATGTTATCATGACAAAACATCTTCCAGAATCTCAAGACATAAACTCCATAAGTGTGTACGGATCATGCCGGCGCCTCCCCGCGACTCTCGCTAGTACCTGAAACACATAACACAACCACTGTAAGCATAAATGCTTAGTGAGTTCCCCAAAATACCACATACACACATACGCCACTCAAGGCTATAAGACCTTCCGGTATCTGTGTCTCAGGGGACTTCCGTCCCATAACTCTGGTAGACCTTCCGGCCCATATCACCCTGACCTTCCGGTGCATATCTCGAACTCAGTAAAATCTGGTCTAGGCTCCGCCTATTCACATAGAATAAGTAATCTAATCAATACAACTCTCAAGGCTAGACTAATACTTCTCTTAGCACTCTCAGAAGGGTAAAAGACCATTTTACCCCTCTCATGGCTCAAACACCCAAATATTGACCAAACCCTAAAAGTCAACAAAAGTCAACTCTCCGGGTTACGCTGCGCGTACCAAACCTGTACGCTGGGCGTACCCGGCACCTCACAAAATCGGGGAACGCGACCCCCTACGCTGCGCGTATTGGGATTACGCCCTGCGTAAGTCCCAGTTTCATGCTCCTTTGCTTTTGGGGTCTTAAACGGTTAAGTCACACGTCCAACTCCCAGATCTGACTACCCCTAAGCCTCTTAATCCATAAAGTTGGTGACTTTAAGCCCTTGCATGGCTGTAAGAGTCACCAACACCCAAATCATTCCACCTTCAACACATTAAAGCCCATAACTCAAACATGACTCCCTAATGACGACCAAGCTGGGATTTTTATGGATCTACAACACACATATCACTGAAATGGGACAGATCTAGGTCCATGGAGCCCCTTTTGCTCATAAAGTCTCCACCTTTGGGACTTAAACCCTAGAAATGGACCATGAAACACCAAACCAAAATAAAGAGGAAAGTTTTGAGCTTTTTACCTCTAAGTGAAGCTCCTTCCTCTGAAGAAATCAGATCCAAGCTTGCTCTCCAACTTCTAGCCTTCACAAGAACCTCCACTTCTTCTTCACTAGCACATAAAGGCACTTTTAGCTTAAAACACTCACACACAAGCTTTAGGACGGAGGAAATGCTCTCTTAGGGTTTCTCTCTGTGAAATGGTGGCTGAGGATAATGCCTTATCATTCCTTATATAGTGCACAAGTCTCATTTAGGGTTTGCATGTGGACCAGTTACGCCCAGCGTACCTTAAAGAGTCCGCGTCCACTTCAAGCGCATGAGTACGCCCGACGTACTCATTTCCAACTTTTCCCACTCAGGGACCAATCTTTACAACTTGACAAAAGAGAAGGGTTAAATAGATATACCCAAATTCCCGGATGTTACAATTCTCCCCCGCTTGAATTGGATTTCGCCCTCGAAATCGCTCCTTAACCACACATAGCTTGATCCTATAATTCGAGAAACACCACTGCAAGGACCTCATAATCCACCGATATCTTTTTCCACAGATGACTGGTTTCAAACGGAACTCCCAATCCTGAAACCAAGGCCGACCCCTCAGTCGCTGAGATATCCCTTTCTGACCTTCCCCAAATCGGAAACTTTAGTGGCCTGGCCCGCCGCCAGACCGCCCACCCATGCTATCACCATGCTATTTGCCCCTCGAACATCAAACCCTGATAATTCACTGCTCCTATGATTTTTCCCAAGACGAAACCAACAATCGGCCACCAATCACTCATACCAATGTACCAACAATCTGAAACATGCCCCAAGAAACGGGAGGGTTCACACCCCACCGGGGTTCATCCATTAAACTGCTATCAGACCCCATCCAAACAAAGAATCCCCAACACTCCGTCCTCAGACATCACCATGATAAGCTCCAGTTTCTTTTCTCATATCCCTTTTTAATATTGAGCACTACATCAATTCTTGAGTCCACCGATGAACCTCCCAAGGTCACCCATAACATGTCCCGAAATGTCTCACTGACTCCTTCCCTACAACAACCATCTCGATCCAGTGACACACAAGTCACGAAGTTCGCTTAACCCTAAGCAAATGCTACATTCCCAACTGGAGATTGACTCAACCCCGACCTCTATCATCTGCTACTCATCGTTCCATGCGACTTGCGGTACCTCCCGTACTTGAGTACTGACCGACACAGGTCTAAGACATCATATAACAAACAATACTCCTCAACATAGAACCCACCTCAGAATCCAGAATCTCATCTCGCCTATCCAACGCATCAACAGAGCCAAACTCAACTCGAGAGTTTGGTCCGAGCAAGAGTTGGAACCTCTCGTCCCAATGAAGCACTCAACTCAGAACTTATTTCCCGCAACCCATGTGTACCTCACTTATCCCATTCTTTCAGATTGTGATGACCACACCTTACTCAGACCATAATGACTCTCTATCATTGAGGAGACCCCGGTCTCGCCCCTGGTCCAACCACCAGGTTCCCAAACACTCATAAATTAGGCCACCCCATGCCTAAAACTCTTCTACTCCAGGCTCTGATCAAAGAGTACTTATCATGACAACTTCTCGCTGACTAGCGTGAACTACGTTTTCCCGCGTAGCATCACATCGACTTCTCACTAACTGGTGAGTACTACGGCTTCCCGTAGCATCACAACAACCTCTGACTAGTGAGTACTACGGCTTCCCGTAGCATCACAACAACCTCTGACTAGTGAGTACTACGGCTTCCCGTAGCATCACAACAACCTCTGACTAGTGAGTACTACGGCTTCCCGTAGCATCACAACAACCTCTGGCTAGTGAGTACTACGGCTTCCCATAGCATCACAACAACCTCTGACTAGTGAGTACTACGACTTCCCGTACCATCACTATATCTGGCGGCAATCGTCGTAGCAAAACACCCTCCCCTGTTACGATCCATACTCTTGGACAATCTCACTTACTGTCATTAACCGAAAGGGCTCCCACTGGAATCATCGATCTTTGACCCACCACTTGCCGTCTCCACTCAAGACTCAAAATTATCCGAAATCCAATGCATTAAATTCGGATACCTCGGTACCCTACATAGAACCTCACGACGTCTCGTCTCATCCACTGATCTTCCTGTTCCACAACCTGAAATTGGTTGTCTAATCGACTTCTGCCCTTTCCAAGCTGAATAACAGCCCCATCATTGAACCATAATCTCTCAACCGCCGAACTCACCCTACGAGCCAACCATCTCGAATTCACCATTATGACCCTGAAGAATTCCCGTTCACCCCAAGGTCTCCGATCAACGGCCACTTGCCGTGGAGGCACTCATCCTTTCCAAACATAACACATGCATTATCTCGCTCTGCACCTCGTCTCAATCGCCAACAACCTTGGGCTCAATGGATTCGCACCATCGGTCTCTATATCCAGATCTCTAACAATTTTCGATCTAATCTCTGATTCCCTCAATAACATACCCGCGTTCTCCCCCATTTAGGGTTCGAACCATCCCCAATTGGCGTACCAGCAATCTATCACACCGATTGTTTCCATCAGTAATCATCGCACCTACTCTTGGGAGGTGCTACGCAACGCTCGATGATCTCCGGACAGAGATCGAGTAGCTCCAAATGCCCTGAAACTCAGATGAAATCCTCAGAACTTCCCACCATGACTGCCTCTAGTCATTAAAAAACTCACACCATTCCATCACCGGACCTCCCAACTGTTCAGTATTAACCCTGACTCTTAGTCTGGAAGTAGTGATCTACCATAATCCTCATCATCGACTCCTCAACCAACGTTCCATCACGTCACTTATCATAAGAGCAGAAACCATATTTCCACTCTTAATACCTATCGAAGACAATAAGGGTCACCGCCCTGATATACACCTCTTGATCATCCGATGCTGCCGCTAACACATGCCCTACTATACTCAATTAGGGAGTACCCTGGACCTTGACCATCTCAGGCCCCACTGACGACATGCTCAAGCTATATCTCTACCTCGTGACAGACCTACTGCCATATACTCTGGTTGGAGATCACCATCCGTGCAATCCCACCGGGCTCACCCCCAAACTCAAACCGAAATCTCATCACCTCTTACATCTCCCACAGGAAACGGAAATAGCACCACTCGGGACTCAGAAAGTGACCTCTCCACTATCGGCCGGTCACCCAGCCCAGACCGTATTCTCCCATAATGCACCATCCCTGCTCATCCCTAAGTCTTGTGACTCCAACTGGCATATCACCCACAATCCCTCGGAGCTCACTCGATTTCCCTTTTCAAGGGATGCTCCACTAAAACTTGCTCATCAAGGCCTTATGGCCCCATACTCATTCACCTCTGATCTCAGTCTAGACAATCCCCACGGAATAATCGATAAAAACTAGGAATACTAACCGCCACATGCCATGGTACTCAAAATGTGTGGCCACCTCTCGATCTGCTATGAATCATGGTACCTGCACCATGTTATCCCCTCTTAATCTTCTACGAATCATGGTACTCTAACCATGACATCACCTCTCGACCTGCTACAACTCATGGTACTCGAACCATTTCATCAATCCTCAATCCACTACTTATCATGATACTCGAACCATGTCATCACTTCTCAATCCGCTACTCATCATGGTACTCGAACCATGACATCACTTCTCAATCTGCTACTCATCATGGTACTCGAACCATGACATCACTTCTCAATCTGCTACTCATCATGGTACTCGAACGATGACATCACTTCTCAATCCGCTACTCATCATGGTACTCGAACCATGACATCACTTCTCAATCCGCTACTCATCATGGTACTCGAACCATGACATCACTTCTCAATCCGCTACTCAAAATCCTCCGGATAGCCTTTTGGATCGCCGCGGTCATCTACTCATAAATCATACGCCGAACCTCATCATCGCTAACACCGCTGCTCTCCGACGTGTGGTGTACCAACCATGATGTCTCTGAAACACAACACAAAAATACCAGAGACTCGATCGAGTATACTCGCACTCGATCGCCCAACCCTACTTGTTCGTTGGTACCCTAAGGATTCTTACTTGGACTGCTTACTGATCCGGTGTCTATAGTAGTACGGGCCCTATACTACCGTCCACACCGCATCAGTATTCACCCCAAGTCCTCCTCCTTGGATCCCAGATCACAAGTACTCTACATCTCGCTAGCATAGGCTACCCATCGGTAGACCTCTCATAAGCTCCTCACTACTACCTACTCACTCTCAAGCATCTCACGGCAGCAGAAACCTTCCTAGGCTAAGGCATCACAAATCAGGTCACTCTAGTCCTAATATGAATACCTAGCCTACTCTAGCATGCATAACATATCATAACATATCTCATAACATATAATGTAAGGGTATTTTGGGAAATCACCGTTCGGGCGCTGGCTGATCGTACACACTGCTCCTTTCTGCTTTTCTCAAAGTCTTTTAGCCTTTTAGAAAAATTGTTCCTTTTTATGAAAACTTTCTGAAATCCTCAGTTTGAGTTCAGATACGCCCGAAGGTGCATCCGAATCCCTCAAACGAAGGCTCTGATACCAACTTGTAACGACGTAAATTTCCAAAACAATTTTTCACTTTTAAAACATACTTTTATTCATAAGGTAATATCAAAACATAATGTATCCAATGTTATCATGACAAAACATCTCCCAGAATCTCAAGACATAAACTCCATAAGTGTGTACGGATCATGCCGGTGCCTCCCCGCGATTCTCGCTAGTACCTGAAACACATAACACAACAACTGTAAGCATAAATGCTTAGTGAGTTCCCCAAAATAACACATACGCACATACGCCACTCAAGGCTATAAGACCTTCCGGTCTCTGTGTCTCAGGGGACTTCCGTCCCATAACTCTGGTAGACCTTTCGGCCCTACCTGTAAAGACCTTCCGGCCTATATCACCCTGACCTTCAGGTCCATATCACTCTGACCTTCCGGTCCATATCCTCCTGACCTTCCGGTCCATATCATGACATACATAACACATACATATCACATAAAAGCATACAGTACATACACCTCATAGCATACAAGACCTGTCGGTCACATATAGGTACCTTTCCAGGTAGAGTATAGTGAGAAGACTCACCTCGGGTAACTCGGTAAATCTCGAACTCAGTAAAATCTGGTCTAGGCTCCGCCTATTCACATAGAATAAGTAATCTAATCAATACAACTCTCAAGGCTAGACTAATACTTCTCTTAGCACTCTCAGAAGGGTAAAAGACCATTTTACCCCTCTCATGGATCAAAGACCAAAATATTGACCAAACCCCAAAAGTCAACAAAAGTCAACTCTCCGGGTTACGCTGCGCGTACCAAACCTGTACGCTGGGCGGACCCGGCACCTTACAGAATCGGGGAACGCGACCCCCTACATTGCGCGTACTGGGATTACGCCCCGCGTATGTCCCAGTTTCATGCTCCTTTGCTTTTGGGGTCTTAAATGGTTAAGACACACGTCCAACTCCCAGATCTGACTACCCCTAAGCCTCTTAATCCATAAAGTTGGTGACTTTAAGCCCTTGCATGGCTGTAAGAGTCACCAAACCCAAATTATTCCACCTTCAACACTTTAAAGCCCATAACTCAAACATGACTGCCTAATGACGACCACGCTGGGATTTTTATGGATCTACAACACACATATCACTGAAATGGGACAGATCTAGGTCCATGGAGTCCCTTTTGCTCATAAAGTCTCCACCTTTGGGATTTAAACCCTAGAAATGGACCATGAAACACCAAACCAAAATAAAGAGGAAATTCCTTCCTCTGAAGAACTCAGATTCAAGCTTGCTCTCCAACTTCTAGCCTTCACAAGAACCTCATCTTCTTCTTCACTAACACATACAGGCACTTTTAGCTCAAAACACTCATACACAAGCTTTAGGACGGAGGAAATGCTCTCTTAGGGTTTGCATCTAGACCAGTTACGCCCAGCGTAACTTTGGTACGCCCAGCGTACCTTAAAGAGTCTGCATCCATTTCAAGTGCATGAGTACGCGCAGCGTACTCTCCAGTACGCCCGGCGTACTCATTTGCAACTTTTCCCACTCAGGGACCAATCTTTACAACTTGACAAAAGAGAAGGGTTAAATAGATATACCCAAATTCCCGGATGTTACAAATCTAGAAATTAACAAACAATTTTCTTACCTAAATAGCTTCCTGGTGTGATTTCGGATAATCCACTTTTGCATCTTGAAGTGAAATTTGTATCCTAGCCTTACTTCAATGATTTTAATTGAAATGGGTAATTTGTCCACTAAAACTTTTACTACGATAGAAACTCCAAAAAAGGATAAGCTTAAAGGACTGATCAATCTTTTATAAATTCATAGTTTGAGAATAGTTTTCATGAAAAAAAAGAAAGATAGTGCCTAGATAAATCTCTTCCCGAGGTTCCTCCAACTATTATCCTTTAAGCTGTTGGAAGGAGCAAGTGTCAAGTATACTTTGTTGACAAAATTGAAGGAACATGGAATTCCAAAAAGTTAGGAATTACTTATAGCTGACATAACCATCTAGATGACATGTACATATAATCAGTTTATTTTTATTTGTTATGAACAACTTGGAATGATCCATCATGGAATTGCATGGCATGTAGACGACCTCAAATCCTAACTAGGACTTGCATAGAAATTCCAAATTCAAATGGTCCTATATTTTCAATCATGAATGGAAGTGTCAAGAAGAAGACATCCAATTTCCCATGGGCCACAAGTGTCACAACTAGGAATTCTGATACGTTGTAGACACTTAACAAAGAATGACATTGTACCTAAAGCTAGAAAACATGTATTGTGTTAAATCAATGACAACAAAATTCCTATACAAGCATTCAAATAGTCAACAAAGATTGGAAACAATAAAAATCCTGATTTAAGTTCATTTTTGGATTAGGATATCCTTATTGGGCCAAATGGACCAATCAGCTTCCAATTATACTATTTTGGACATAGAACTCTTAAATGGGCCCTAATTGGACCCATATGCATGAAACTTAATATTTTGGGCCTTATAAGCCTAAAATGAACTAGGTTATATTCAATGGGCCTTATTGGGCCATATCAAATCTAAATAGCCCTAATGGGCCATAAAACTCATTCCTTGATTATTTTGGGCTGTGAGCCATCTCCAAAGACCAATTGGGCCGAAAATCATTTAAATGGGCCATATTATGGACTTAAGCACAAAAAGGCCCAATTTCATTTCTTTCTTTTACCCCTCTCGGCCCAACTACAAAGCATAGGGAGGAAGAGTTGACTTTTGCTTGCCACCTTACAATTATACATGGGATATCCATGCACTCTTCCCATATTTCCATGCATGTCAACTCAATTATCTCTCTTCTCCCTCTCCTTTCTACTCTCGGCCGAAGACACCCAACATACACACCCATTTCATTCATCTTTTTCAAACAAAACTCTCTCTAGAAAAGTTCTTTCTTCTTTACAAAATTTCAAAGATCTAAGGAGGATGAAGGAGATTTCCACCAAAGACTCACTCCTCCCTTGGTAAGTCCTTACACATCTAAGTTGTATAACTTCATCCTTGTGCTAAAATCATCCATTATAAGCATTTTTGTGATCATACTCTTTGAAAACCTCCATAAGTTCGAAAGGAACCCAAGAAAGCTTCCTAGGGCCGAGAATAACATCAAACTTCTTCCATTTCTTCAAAACCGAGATCCACAAGAAAAGGTGAGTTCATACCCCTCTCTTTTCGGTTTTCACAAGTTTTATGGGGGAGAATACAAGTAAAATGTGTAGATCTATGTGTATGAGTATGCTATGTGTGATTTGATGTATGTATGTGTGATTTTATGTGTTTATGTGGTAAATATGTGACAAAAAGGGAAGAAATCTCGAGATCTATGGCACAAGAAGGAAAACAAACATTATCTAAGAAATATTACACTAAACAAGTCAAGAATATTACCCTCTAAGATTTTGATAAACATATTTCAACATAAAACCCATTTTTGGGCTTAAATTGTGAAATAAACAAAAGTTGGGTCAAAATTGCCATTCACGGTTTTCTTAAGGATGAAAAGAGTCAAAACAATTAAAATAAATGTTTTTATGAATATTACACTCTTCAAAGGACTAGAATTGTAAATTGTAGCTTAATGGGCCAATTTTTGGGCTTTTCGGCCCATTGAGCCCAAAATTGCGAAAAACCACATTTTCAAGGGGCAGAATGGTAAATTTCACAAAACAGGAGGTAAAAAGTGTAAACAAAACCAATTCAGGGGTTAAAATGCTTTTCTTTTCCAAAAAGGATCAAAAATGTAAAGTTTTTGGATTTTGGGCCAAAATTGTAAAAGTTGCAAAAAGTTTGGGCTTTAACCAAAAAACACTTTTCTGGAAGGGCTGAAACTGCTAAAGAATAAGTTTTGAGCTAAAAATATCACTTGAACAAGTCTATGGGTCAAAAGTGTCAAGAAAATGGTTTAAGGACTTAAAATGTTTTTTTATATAAGGGACTAAAATTGTCATTTTTATTAATGAAGGGCTGAAAAGGTCAACCAAATATTTTGAACCAATTATTTTACTAATAAGATATTTGAATAAAAAAAAAATAGAAAACTACAACTCATGAAAATGGGAAGATGAATATATGTATAATTCCAAAAATCGTTATAAACAACCGAATGGCCTCGTGCCGATCCAAAAATAACAATCGTTCATCAAACCTTCCAACAATTATACAATACCTAAAACAAGTAAACATTCAAAACTTTGGGCTTGAAAGTTCCAATCATGCTTGATGGGCCCTTGTGACCCATTAACATGATTTTTGGGCCCAAGGGATAATAATAATAAATGTTATTGGGCCTTCTATGACCCAATTTCATATTTAAGGGACCCTCAATGGCTTTTAAGTGCTATTGGGCCTTAGTGGCCCATTACATTGCTAGTAAGGTCCAAGTAAATCAAATGCAAAATGGGCCACCGTGTCCTTCGTATACCCAACAGCCTAAAATAACTCACGAAAGTAACAGGACTTTGTATTCCTCTTCTCCTCGTTTGTTAGGCTTATGTGTAATCAAAGTAAACAAATTGAGGTCGTTAATCAATAGTAATCAAAGTTGTTTGGATTAAGTGAGTAATAACGGGCGACATCTCTAAGGGTCGTTCGTAGTCTGTAGTTATAATTAAAGTCTCCTGGAAGGAGAGCGAGAGTTTGTGTATAGATCTATACGGGGGTGACTCCCCCACACCTCAGCTGTTCGCTACAGTTAGACTTGGCCAGTCTAGGGTGACAAAATCTTAAGATCAATCCCGGCGTATGTTAGGTTGCCAAGACAGACGAAATAGTCATTATTATGCATGGTTATAACGACTCACATAATTAATTAATCCAATACCATCCGAGTAATCAAGGAAGAGTAATCAAAATCAGTCGTTGTGGCGGTATAGCAATTTAAAAAACAATTATATTTTATGTTATTGGAAAACATCGGGTTTTTCGAGGAAATCAACATCACTCGCTTGTATTTTTCTATAACTATAATACGAAACTCCCTTTTATACACGTTTTGAAATCATTCATGCATCAACTTATGGATCTTCACACTTTGGTAAACAATTGTCTTTTCAGAAAATATCGGATTTTCCGGGTTTTATAACCGATACAAATCATTTTTATCACAACCCTGCTTATGAACTCACCAACATTTCATATGTTGATGTTTTTCAAAATAACTTGTATTCTCAGGTAACAGGTAAGCTGAAGGGTAATACCAAGTATGTTAGGATGTTATGTTTTGAAAACTCTCAAACATTTTATGTTATGGATGTGTAATATTTAAAACAATGTACTGGATGTGAACAATATCAGTTGTAATGTATTGATGCATGGTGATGTTTATGTTATGATTCATGTATATTCATTGTGATGATATTCAATTTAAGTCACGCGAGCCCTCGGACGTTTCCGCCGTCTGGTTTCGGGGGTGTGACAGGTTGGTATCAGAGCTCTGTTTATAGTGAACTGGCATATCTAACCACACATTGATATGCAACTATAAACCAAAGAGGGACTAAAACAACTCTGAACAAAACAAAATAAAACACAACGATAAAAACATCTTTACTTGTGCTATATAGGAAAAAGAACATAATACCAAATCAAATAAGATAATACTGACATCTTGGTTAAGTCGGGATTGTTCTTAGTTGTATTAAGGAGTGAATGTAGCCTGATGAACTACATTTTCTCCGAAGTACAACTATTACATACCCCGGTAAAAACCTCGATGGACGGTAAACCTAAAAACATACCCCTTGTTACCAAGAAAAGAACATCAACTCAAATTACATAATAACTAAAACATCTTAAGAATAATGTTAGTATATTTATATACTCTCGCAGACTGTATGGCCGGCTTCCATCACCCCGGAGATCCGTATTTCCCTAATTAGGGAAATAACGGATGGCTGGAGGAGGAACCTGAAGAAGACCCTGAGGAAGGGTCTGAAGAGGAACCTGAGGTGGAAGTCGAGGGCGGACCTGCCGAGCCCGTGGAGGTCCTGGAAGAAGAAGAAGCTGAAGAGGACTTCGAGGAGGAACCTAGCGATGATGGTGATTCGGACATGGAGTCTGAAGTCATCAACCCCCCTTACCGGACTAGGGTGCCCGCTCACCGGATGGGCCCGACTGGCCATACACCCCCCTGGGGTATCGATCTTTGGAGGTGGAGCAGACAGCAGGGACAGCGACCTCCGTTTGGCATGGCACGCGAGTTCTACGACTTGAGGGAGGGAGGACCAACTGATCGCGCGCTTCCGTTCATGGTGAGACGACTGCGGAACACTGGCGACCTAGCTCAGAGAACCGCTGATCAGATGCACCAGATGCGGACTAGAGTCGAGCGTGCAGAACAGGAGACGCGAGAGGTTATCCGAGAGTTCCACATGAGGCAGGTGAGGTGGGAGACTCGCCTTCGAGACGCGGAACAACAGGTGACTCGCCTTCAGGGAGCGTCCACTTCTTCAGCACCACCCTCTGGCACATCCCACCATGACTAGGACTAGTCATATCTACCTTAGTATTATGCTTATATGATCTATGCTATGTACCATCGACTCTATGTTTAAGTGATTACACTACTCATAGAGCTGTTATGCTGCCGAACTTGCACCACTTATGTATGCTCTTCGAACAAATTTTCATGTAACAAATTGCGGATAATATTAATGGAAAAATTTTATGTGTTCTATTGTGATGTTGTGATCTGTTATGTGTTATGTACCCATGATTGTATGCTAATTTGTGAAACTACTTAAGTTCATGCAATACACCTAGTTTATAGGACCACAATCTCACAAAAATCATAGGCACTCAACATCTTTCCGTTCCATGACAGAAAGATGCCCCAACGACCAACCCGTGGAAACCCTGGACCAACCCCACCCGAAGTTAACTCAGCTGCATTCCAAGCAGTTGTATCTGCTGTGGTCACCGCAACCATGGCGCAAATCCACCAAGGGAACAATGGTGGAGTCAATGGACAAGGGGCTGGAAGTTCGAACAACGGAACAAATCAAGGACCTACCAAGACATGCTCCTACAAGGATTTCACCAATGCCAAGACACGAAACTTTAATGGCACGGGTGGAATGAGATATGTGAATGCCCCGAGGAGGTGAAAGTGAAGTTCGCCGCATGCACATTTGTTGACCAAGCTCTCACTTGGTGGAATGGACATGTAGAGGCCATGACTCTCCCCGTAGCCAACGCTATGCCGTGGGCGGAGTTGAAAGAAATGTTGATGGCCGAGTACTGCCCGCGAGGCGAAATTCAAAAAATGGAGCAAGAATTATGGAATCTCACCGTCCGAAACTCTGACATAGATGCATACATATCAAGATTTAGCGAACTGTCACTGTTGTGCCCCGACATGATTACTTCAGAGGGAAAGAAAATCGAACGACTCATCTGGGGATTAACCTCCCCAATTCAAGGAAATGTAATAGCTGCAAATCGTGAAACCTTTGACAATGCCAAGAGGTTGGCCAAGAAACTATACGACCACAACAACAAGAAGGGCGAGAAGCCAGTAGAAACTGAAGGCAAGAAGGAGAGTGACAACAAGAAGGGAAAGAACAACAAGAGAAAAGGGCGACAAGGCTCAGAGTCATCAAAGAAACAACAAACAATGACAGTCAATGCTGTAACCACCCAAGTACCCTCCACACCACATGCTCCAGCCTCAGCTAATCCAACTGCCCCTAGGCAGTATTCCGGGAATCTCCCAAAGTGCAACAAGTGCAGTCTTCATCATAATGACGAATGCAGAGAGATGCATTGTACCAGTTGCAATCGGAAGGGTCACACGACAAGGTATTGCAGGACCTATCCTCCCCAGAACCAGCAACAAGGAAGCAACAACAACCGCAACAACAACAACACCAACAATAGCGGCAATAACACAGGATCAAGCCCCACCTGCTATGGATGTGGAAAGACTGGGCACATCCATCGAAACTGCCCCAACATCAACAACCCTGGGAACGGAGGAACATGAAGAGTGCTAGCTATGGGTGAGGGAGAAGCGGTTCAGGATCCCGCTGTTGTTACCGGTACATTTCTCCTAAACCGCACTTATGCACGCATCCTATTTGATACCGGGGCAGAACGAAGTTTTGTGAGTAATAAATTCAAACATTTGTTAAAACAACAACCCCAGAAGCTTAATGAAACCTTTACGGTGGAAATGGCTAATGGGAAAACAGAATCCACTGGGGAAATCTACATCGGATGTACCCTAGCCTTAAATCACCACGTCTCTCAAATAAGCTTAATGCCTGTTTCCATTAGGAGTTTTGATGTGATTATCGGCATAGACTGGTTAAGCCCCCACCATGCTGAAATTATGTGTCACGAGAAGGCCGTTCGCCTTCGCCTCCCAAATCACGAAACCCTAATTATATACGGAGACAAACCCAACACGAACCTTCATCTTCTCTCGTGCATTAAGGCATAGAAGTATCTACGAAAGAAGGACTTGACGTTTCTAGCTCATATAGTGGATAAGTCCAAAGAAGAGATCAATATTCGAAACATCCCTGTGGCTTGCGATTTTCCGGATGTCTTTCCGGAGGATCTTCCAGGGATACCCCCAGAAAGATAAGTCGAGTTCCGAATTGATCTAGTGCCAGGAGCTACTCCCATCGCCAAATCGCCCTACAGATTGGCTCCTGCGGAAATGCAAGAGTTGTCCAGTCAACTCAGCGAACTTTTGGATAAAGGGTTCATCCGACCCAGCTTCTCACCTTGGGGAGCTCCAGTTCTCTTTGTTAAGAAGAAAGACGGTACCTTCAGGATGTGTATTGACTACAAGGAACTTAACAAGCTCACTATCAAAAACCGCTATCCACTTCCGAGAATCGACGATTTATTTGACCAACTGCAAGGAGCAAGTTACTTCTCTAAGATAGATCTGCGATCCAGATATCACCAACTCAAAGTCCGGGAGGAGGATATCCCCAAAACCGCCTTCTGAACTCGTTATGGACATTATGAATTTGTTGTAATGCCCTTCGGTCTAACGAATGCCCCTGCCGCATTCATGGACCTAATGAATCGAATCTGCCGACCATTCCTTGACAACTTTGTCATCGTTTTTATCGACGATATCCTCGTCTATTCTCGAAGCGAAGAAGAACACGGCCGACATCTCCGACAAATCCTGGAAACCCTGCGAACCGAAAAGTTATACGCCAAACTCTCTAACTGCGAGTTTTGGCTCCGTAGTGTGAACTTTTTAGGTCATGTTGTTAGTCAAGAAGGGATACATGTGGATCCTTCTAAGGTCAAAGCCATTGAAGGATGGGCGATCCCAACAACACCCACATAAATTCACCAATTTTTAGTCCTCGCAGGCTACTACAGGAGATTCATTCAGAACTTCTCCATAACAGCCAAGCCACTTACCTTGCTCACACAAAAGGGCGTACCCTTCGAATGGACGGATAAGCAAGAGGCTGCATTCCGAACTCTGAAGCAAGCACTCTGCAGTGCGTCGGTACTATCACTACCGGAAGGAACAGAAGACTTTGTAGTTTACAGTGATGCGTCGAATTAGGGTTTGGGCTATGTACTCATGCAGTGTGGAAAGGTGATAGCTTATGCGTCCCGGCAACTAAAGACACATGAGGTGAATTATACCACCCATGATCTGGAATTAGGAGCTATGGTCTTCGCCCTGAAGATTTGGAGGCACTACCTTTATGGTACCAAGTGCACCATTTTCACCGACCACAAGAGTCTCCAGCACATCTTAAATCAAAAGGAGTTAAACATGAGGCAACGAAGATGGGTTGAATTGCTGAACGATTACGAGTGCGAAATAGAGTGCCACCCAGGTAAAGCTAACGTAGTACCTGATGCCTTGAGTCGGAAGGATTACTCGAATCCTCGTTTGAAGACACTCTCCATAACCATCCAATCCCACCTGACCTCGCAAATCAGAGCAGCCCAGTTCGATGCCATGAAGGCAGAAAACAAAACAAGCGAAGCGTTACGTGGAATGGAAAAGAAATTCGAAGTAAAGGAGGACGAAGCATATTACTTCATGAACCGCATTTGGGTCCCTAAACTTGGGGGATTCAGAGAAGTAGTCATGAATGAAGCCCACAAGACGCGATACTCCATCTATCCGGGTTCAGATAAAATGTACTTAGATGTTAAGCAACATTATTGGTGGCCTAACATGAAGGCAGAGATTGCCACTTACGTTAGAAAATGCCTCACATGTGCTAAAGTAAAGGTGGAATATCAGAAGCCCTCGGGATTACTAAAATAACCAGTAATCCCCGAGTGGAAATGGAAAAGGATTACTATGGACTTTGTGACCAAACTACCCAAGACGACTGATGGTTTGGATACCATATGGGTAATAGTCGATAGGTTGACAAAATCCGCTCATTTCCTGCCAATAAAAGAATCATACAAGATGGAACGTCTTACAAGGATCTATATCAAGGAAATCGTGAGACTCCACGGAGTGCCAATATCCATCATTTCGGATAGGGATAGTAGGTTTACTTCACGCTTTTGGAAATCGCTTCAGAAGGCTATGGAAACACAACTTGATATGAGCACTGGCTACCACCCACAAACGGATGGTCAAAGCGAACGAACCATTCAAACCCTTGAAGACATGCTTCGCGCGTGTGTGATAGACTTTCGAAAGTCGTGGGATACCCACTTGCCTTTGATCGAATTCTCATACAACAACAGTTATCACTCAAGCATCAAAGTCGCTCCTTTCGAGGCATTGTATGGGCATAAATGTAGATCACCGTTGTGTTGGGCTGAGGTAGGAGACACTCAGTTAGCAAAAGGACAAACATCAGACAATGCACTAACAGGACCATAAATCATACACGAGACGACCGAGAAGATAATTCAGATCAGGGCCCGACTACAATCATCACGAGACAGACAAAAGAGCTACGCCGATAAGCGGCAAAAGCCCTTGGAATTTAGAGTCGGGGATAGGGTGTTATTAAAGGTCTCTCCCTAGAAAGGGGTGATTCGTTTTGGGAAACGGGGAAAACTAAACCCTCGATACATTGGACCCTTCGAGATTCTTGCCCGAATAGGTCCAGTGGCTTATAGATTGCAGTTACCCGCTGAACTCAGCAGTGTACACCCCATATTCCATGTTTCCAATTTAAAGAAGTGTTTATCCGACGAAACCCTCGTCATTCCACTTGAAGAAATCGAAATCGACGAGAATCTCCGGTTCATCGAAGAACCAGTCGAAATCATGGACCGGGAAGTGAAATGTACTAAGCAAAGTCGCATTCCGATTGTGAAAGTTCGATGGAAAGCAAGACACGGACCAGAATTCACATGGGAACGCGAAGACCAAATGAAGCAGAAGTACCCTCATCTATTCTCACATTCTCAAATCTAGCTTTCAAAAGAATTTCGGGACGAAATTCCCACTAACGGGGGATGATGTCACAACTAGGAATTCTGATACGTTGTAGACACTTAACAAAGAATGACATTGTACCTAAAGCTAGAAAACATGTATTGTGTTAAATCAATGACAACAAAATTCCTATACAAGCATTCAAATAGTCAACAAAGATTGGAAACCCTAAAAATCCCGATTTAAGTTCATTTTTGGATTAGGATTTTCTTATTGGGCCTAATGGACCAATAAGCTTCCAATTTGACTATTTTGGACTTAGAACTCTTAAATGGGCCCTAATTGGACCCATATGCATGAAACTTAATATTTTGGGCCTTATAAGCCTAAAATGAACTAGGTTATATTCAATGGGCCTAGTTGGGCCATAGCAAATCTAAATAGCCCTAATGGGCCATAAAACTCATTCCTTGATTATTTTGGGCCGTGAGCCATCTCCAAAGACCAATTGGGCCAAAAATCATTTAAATGGGCCATATTATGGACTTAAGCACAAAAAGGCCCAATTTCCTTTCTTTCTTCTACCCCTCTCGGCCCAACTACAAAGCATAGGGAGGAAGAGTTGACTTTTGCTTGCCACCTCACAATTATACATGGGATATCCATGCACTCTTCCCATATTTCCATGCATGTCAACTCAATTATCTCTCTTCTCCCTCTCCTTTCTACTCTCGGCCGAAGACACCCAACAGACACACCCATTTCATTCATCTTTTGCAAACAAAACTCTCTCTAGAAAAGTTCTATCTTCTTCACAAAATTTCGAAGATCTAAGGAGGATCAAGGAGATTTCCACCAAAGACTCACTCCTTCCTTGTATAACTTCATCCTTGTGCTAAGATCATCCATTCTAAGCATTTTTGTCATGATACTCTTAGAAAACCTCCATAAGTTCGAAAGCAACCCAAGAAAGCTTTCTAGGGCCTAGAATAGCATCAAACTTCTTCCATTTCTTCAAAAGCGAGATCCACAAGAAAAGGTGAGTTCATACCCCTCTCTTTTCGGTTTTCACAAGTTTTATGGGGGAGAATACAAGTAAAATGTGTAGATCTATGTGTATGAGTATGCTGTGTGTGATTTCATGTATATATGTGTGATTTTATGTGTTTATGTGGTAAATATGTGACAAAAAGGGAAGAAATCTCGAGATCTATGGCACAAGAAAGAAAACAAACATGATCTAAGAAATATTACACTAAACAAGTCAAGAATATTACCCTCTAAGATTTTGATAAACATATTTCAACGTAAAACCCATTTTTGGGCTTAAATTGTCAAATAAACAAAAGTTGGGTCAAAATTGCCATTCACGGTTTTCTCAAGGATCAAAAGAGTCAAAACAGTTAATATAAATGTTTTTATGAATATTACACTCTTCAAAGGACTAGAATTGTAAATTGTAGCTTAATGGGCCAATTTTTGGGCGTTTCGGCCCATTGAGCCCAAAATTGCGAAAAACCACATTTTCAAGGGGCAGAATGGTAAATTTCACAAAACAGGAGGTAAAAAGTGTAAACAAAACCAATTCAGGGGTTAAAATGCTTTTCTTTTCGAAAAAGGATAAAAAATGTAAAGCTTTTGGATTTTGGGCCAAAATTGTAAAAGTCGCAAAAAGTTTGGGCTTTAACCGAAAAACACTTTTCTGGAAGGGCTGAAACTGCTAAAGAATAAGTTTTGAGCTAAAAATATCACTTGAACAAGTCTATGGGTCAAAAGTGTCAACAAAATGGTTTAAGGACTTAAATTTTTTTTTATATAAGGGACTACAATTGTCATTTTTATTAATGAAGGGCTGAAAAGGTCAACCCAATATTTTGAACCAATTATTTTACTAATAAGATATTTAAATCAAAAAAAAAATACAAAACTACAACTCATGAAAATGGGAAGATGAATATCTGTATAATTCCAAAAATCGTTATAAACAACCGAACGGCCTCGTGCCGATCCAAAAATAACAATCGTTCATCAAACCTTCCAACAATTATACAATACCTAAAACAAGTAAACATTCAAAATTTTGGGCTTGAAAGTTCCAATCATGCTTGATGGGCCTTTGTGACCCATTAACATGATTTTTGGGCCCAAGGGATAATAATAATAAATGTTATTTGGCCTTCTATGACCCAATTTCATATTTAAGGGACCCTCAATGGCTTTTAAGTGCTATTGGGCCTTAGTGGCTCATTAGCATTGCTAGTAAGGTCCAAGTAAATCAAATGCGAAATGGGCCAACGTGTCCTTCGTATACCCAACAGCCTAAAATAACTCACGAAAGTAACACGACTTTGTATTCCTCTTCTCCTCGTTTGTTAGGCTTATGTGTAATCAAAGTAAGCAAATTCAGGTCGTTAATCAATAGTAATAAAAGTTGTTTGGATTAAGTGAGTAATAACGGTCGACACCTCTAAGGGTCGTTCGTAGTCTGTAGTTATAATCAAAGTCTCCTCGAAGGAGAGCGAGAGTTTGTGTATAGATCTATACAGGGGTGACTCCCCCACACCCAGCTGTTCGCTACAGTTAGACTCGGCCAGTCTAGGGTGACAAAATCTAAAGATCAATCACGGCGTACGTTAGGTTGCCAAGACAGACGAAATAGTCATTATTATGCATGGTTATAACGACTCACATAATTAATTAATCCAATACCATCCGAGTAATCAAGGAAGAGTAATCAAAATCAGTCGTTGTGGCGGTATAGCAATTTGAAAAACAATTATATTTTATGTTATCGGAAAACATCAGGTTTTTCGAGGAAATCAACACCACTCGCTTGTATTTTTCTATAACTATAATACAAAACTCCCTTTTATACACGTTTTGAAATCATTCATGCATCAACTTATGGATCTTCACACTTTGGTAAACAATTGTCTTTTCAGAAAATATCGGATTTTCTGGGTTTTATAAACGATACAAATCATTTTTATCACAACCCTGCTTATGAACTCACCAACATTTCATATGTTGACGTTTTTCAAAATAACTTGTATTCTCAGATAACAGGTAAGCTGAAGGGTAATACCAAGTATGTTAGGATGTTATGTTTTGAAAACTCTCAAACAATTTATGTTCTGGATGTGTAATATTTAAAACAATGTACTGGATGTGAACAATATCAGTTGTAATGTATTGATGCATGGTGATGTTTATGTTATGATTCATGTATATTCATTGTGATGATATTCAATTTAAGTCACGCGAGCCCTCGGACGTTTTCGCCCTCTGGTTTCGCGGGTGTGACAACAAGTGATTAGAATTAGTACGCACAATTCTAACTCCAAACGCTAAGGAAAAATCGATGGCTTATTTTGGGTCATATTCTGATACGTTATTGTTAGGATGAAATCCATAATAATCGTTTAGATTCAAAGCAAGCAAAAGCAATAACACAATCACCGATCCAAATAATGTTGAATGATTAAGTGTCACGCCTCAGAAGAACTCGACAAAAAAAATTGCTACTGTAGAGGCGTGATTAGGGTTACATAATGATTATCAGAATTAACAAAAATACGATGTGTGCATGCATCTTAAATAATCTAACACTAGAAGATAACTACGTGAGTACAGGCCCAACCCCTTTACATAAAAGACTAAACTAAAAGTTGTGACAATCCGAAATTTCTAGCTTGTATAAACATTCAAATTTATCAGAGTTAGTCTTGTTTGTTAACTTTTAGTCCTATTTGGAGTCTATTTGAGTATTCTAAACTTAGTACATCAAAGGAATCAGTGTTAGGATGAATTGGTTGAGGATCTAGTCATGAAGCAAACCGAAAACCTCCTCAAAAAGTAGTTTTCGGTCAAGATCTTTGGGTTTTCGGTCAAGGTGACCAAAAACTCCCTTATACATATATATTTCATGATCATTTTGATCATTCTTTCCTTTACAAGTCAAGAAAACTTCCATTCTCTCTCAAGTATCATCGAGTTCTTCATTCCAATCTTCAAAATTGTAAGAATTCCTTTCATCTAATTTGTTGATACAAAGCGTTATCTAGTACAACCCTTTGATTTCATCCATGAAATCATCTCTTTTGGGTTAGATCTTCAAGAACACCAAGAACACACACTAGTGTTTTGGTCCAAAATCAAATCTATTAGCCTCTAAATCGTAAGTATTACTTCCCTATACTTGTTATCTAGTTGAAACTCTTGATTTAGGGCCTTGAAATCATCATTTATCCAAGAACAAAAGGTGTTTTCGGTCAAGTGCATCTTCTTAGACCGATGTCAACCCCCAAAACCAAGAACGGCGGAAACGTTCTGGGGTGGAGGACGTCATGTACAGTATCACAACAATGCATAATAGTAAAAACAAGAAACAACATCCATTGCATTAATATATTAATTGTAATACAAGTATGTTCTGTATAGTTTGTATGACACCAAAAGTATAATCAAAATAAAAGATGAGTCTTGTATGTGCTCCATCTTCTCAAAAGCTTCATCTATACCTGTCTACTGATGACCTGAGAATAAAAGTTATTTTGAAAGAGTTTATCAACATAAAGCTGGTGAGTTCATAAGTATTTAGTGTCATTGCTTGTATAAAAATGTTAGTAACAATGTAGTGTAGTAATTGATTTCAAATGTTTTGGAAATAGTATACTCCCTAGAAATCCCTATGTTTTCCAGTAAAAAGGTAGTCTTCTACCAAGACCCGATTGTTTGTATAATTGTTCTTTTGTAAATATAAGGGGTTTCCCCAGTGAAACTATCTGTATGAAAATATAGTTTTAGAATTCACTCTTGTAAGGTGATTACAAAATAAGCGTAATAGGGGAAAGTTAATATTTTTCCTCAGTAGTGACACTACTGGTCATAAAGTAACGAAAAGGTAGGCTCCAGGTGGTATTAAATGACAATACGCCTCGGAGAGTCTATTTTGCTTTTAATTCTAAATTGGTTAATTAAAGGTTTGAATGTGAACTCGTATGTAACCATGCTGATCGACGGCTGAATAACTGATGACCCTCCAGGTCACATGTAGTATGGTGACATTTTGTCACCCCTGGGCCTTATCGGCTCGGACTGTAGCCAGCAGTCGGGATGTGGGAGTGTCTGTCCCGTATAGATCTATACACATAATGCCCGCTCTCCCTCCAGGAGACTCTGGTTACACAGTGATACCACGATGAAGTGTCGTATCGAGAAGTAGTATGTCACATTCTGTTATAGTATTCAATGTTTGTATAGTGTATAGTATGTTCTCTTATATAGTGTATAGCATGTATAGTTACTCGATGTAGTACTTATGTAGTGACTCATAAATGTACTGACTCTTGTATGGGTCGTTGTAATAGTAGTAGTGAATAGTAATCCCTTAACTATACCTATTATAGTTAAATAGTAAGGTTGTTTGGATGCCTTTGTTACACAAAGGTACTGTACTGAAGTAAAAGCTTTTATATCCAACACACACACACACATATATATATATATATATATATATATATATATATATATATATATATATATATATATATATATATATATATATATATATGATATATAACTATGAATTCAACGACATTCGGACAAATAACTGGATACCCTAAGTCCACAACCAAACAAGGAACAGGAAATAAGGTGAGTTATCAGTCCTAAGTCCTTCAAGTCTTACTTATATAAATATACTGGTGTATATATTGATTTGAAAATATATTAAGTAATAAAGTGTTTGAAAACAGTTTTTGCATCAAAAGAGTTAAGTAAAATGGTTTGAAAGCTTGAAAATCCATAAGTTTGATAACAATTTGAAAGTAGTAGAAAATATTTCTGTTTGTTCTAGTTATTAATCAGATGTGATTAAAGCAATAACTAGAATGTTTCAACTTATATTCCCCCCCCCCCCACCCATAAAAGCATTTAAAAACATTTAAAAGGTTAATTAAGGGGTATGAACTCACCTGCAGTGAGTGGTTTGGATGGAAGTGTCGGGTAGGATGCTAGGTGTCAAGTGAGGACTTGAACACACACACGAATCCTATGTAACATGTAGTGATACATAAATGTATCTAATTAGTTATTTAATAACTAATTAATCAAGTAAAGACACTCTAATACATGGATGCAGTTTGTTTCAAGTGCTAGGAGTGCTAAACGGTTGCATCTAAGGAGAGTATGGCCTCACATTGGAGTTTACTTCTCATTTGGCAACCAAACATGAGTTTACGGTTTTTGGTCATTTCCCCCATGAGTTACGGTCGTAAACTCATGGTAATTGGTACATTTGTGTGTTTTAAGGTCTTATACCCCTCAAGGAAGTGTTCTAGGTTTGAATCAAAGGCTTAGGAAGCGTCTAGGGCACAAAATGGCTCATATTTGGAGTTTACGGTCCTTGGACCACTCCTTGGGAGTTTACGGTCGTAAAACCATGAGTTTACGGCCGTAAACTCATGGTCACTCCAACCATTTCGTGTTTTGGGGTTTCTAGTTCATGCATTCAAGTTTCTAGTCAAATATCCAAGCCTTAGAAGGTGTAAGTGGCACATAAACACCACTTGATGGTGTTTACGGTTCAAGGATATCCCTTGATCGTAAACACAAGTGTTCTTGAGGGTTTTTGATGTTCTTCAATGATTTAGAAAGTACTCTAAGCAAATAACTAGTTAGGAGGAGTGTACTTACTTATAGGAAGCTTGTGAGAGTGTTTAGGGCCCAAGAACACTAGTGTGTGTTCTTGGTGTTCTTGGTCTTTTGAAGAACACTTGAAGATCTAAGTAAAAATGAAGAATTCATGGATGAAATGATGTATAAACACTAGATAAGGTGTTATAACAACAAAACAAGTGAAGAAACACTTACATTTTCAGAAGATTTGGAAGATGATCCTATGCTAGTTGAGAGAAAAAGTTGGGTGTTCTTGAGCTTGGAAGTGTAAAGTGAGGGAATGAAGGGTAAACTCATGCTATATGCATGAGTTCATGGTCAACGGGAGTTTACGGCCCAAATCCTCTTGTTTGGCTGGAAACACCTAACCAAGGTGTTGTTTGATTGTTTGCTACACAACACTCCTAAATGATACTTCCATTTATTTGTTCGTTTGACGAAAAATAAAATAAAACACCCAAACGGACTTTAAATCGGCTAAAAATTTCCAAAAATGAATTTGACTATTATTTACAGTGTTTGACTGTAGAGTTTATACAAATGAAAATTTCGGGTTGTCACAACCGAAAACCCTTATGAAGGGTGCAATATGACCTTAAGCCTTTCCTAATACTTAGTATTGAGTCTAGAACACTTCATTGATTGTGGAAAGCCCTTAAAAATCACCAAACCTCATGAGTTTTCGGCCAACCATTTGGACCGAAAACCCTTTTGGGCCGAAAACCTCTTTGGATCGAAAACCCTTTGGACCGAAAACCCTTTGGGCCGAAAACCTCAAGAAACATACTACTTGGACCGAAAACTCCATTAAGTGGCTATACAACCCTTTTATGCAATCCTAAGTGATTGTAACACTTCCATTTAAGGATTTCTTAGTCCTTAAAGTGTTATTCTTTACCTGATTAGTTGAGTAAACACTAATTGTATTCGTATATGTGTCTTTATATGCTAAATAGGATCCGTGTGTGCTCAAGTGTTCACTTGACACTTAGCATCCTTTTTCCGATCTTACATTCGCATTACTCACTTCAAGTGAGTTCATACCCCTTAATCAACTTTTAAATGATTTTAAATGCTTTTATAGGGGGGAATACAAGTAGATACATTATAGTTATTATATCAATCACATGTGATTAATGACTATCAAACATATGGATTTTCTTACTTTTCAAACTGGTTTATCAAACAAACTACTTTAAAATGTTTATCAAACACTTTTACATGTTAAACTCTTTATCAAACTTGTTTCTTTATGCCAAACTACTTTCAAATCGTTTTATGAAATGACATCAAGTCATCACTATTTATTAAAACTCTTCAAAAGGTTTTACAAAACTTCTTTGTCTTTTAAACTAATATATTTTGTTAAATGTGTATCTATGTAGATATAGTTATATAAGTAGGATTCAAAGGACTTAGGACTGATAACTCACCCTACCTCCTGTTCCTTGTTTGGTTGTGGTCTTAGGGTATCGGTTGTTTGTCCGAAGGTCGTTTAAATCTTAGTTATATATTATGTATATGTGTATAGATACAAAATTTCCTTCTTTCAGTCCAATACCTTTGGGTAGCAAAGGTATACAAACATGTTCATTTATACAAACAACATTGCTAGTAAACTATAATAGGTATAGTTTAGGAAGTTACAAATACTATTACTAGAACAATGAAACATACAATGAGTCAGTTCATTCATGAGTCATAACATATAGTGATGAGAAACAAACGATAACATACAGAGAGAACATACATATATACTAGACAGAGAGAGAACATACAATACAACTAGTACATACTATACATTATACAAGAGAACATACTATTATGAGAAACAAAGAGAACATACTATTATGAGAAACAGAGAAAACATACATACATACTAGACAGAGAGAGAACATATAATACAGCTAGTACACACAATATACATATACAAGAACACTACAACAGTTATGTGAGCCACGTAATGGGGCATGGCATCACCTGCCATGGCTCATTTTGTATCCAGAGTCTCCTAGAAGGAGAGCGTTGAATTTGTGTATAGATCTATACTGGATTGACTATCCTACACCTTGCTGCTAGCTACAGTGGGACTTGCAAGTCTACGGGTGCCAAATGTCATTTCTTCCGACGTCTTTCATCGTCGTGTTTTTAGTCGGTAGTATGGTATAGGCATATCACATGGTACTTTAAATAACAATTGATTTTAAGGTAGTTAGTACAGCAGTAGTTACTTAATACAACACCACAGTACTATTTTATTTCCCCGTTGCATTCACTTTGTGATCTTCTCACAATGAACAATAATGTAAAAACTATATTTTTGGTTAATGATAGTCAGAATTGGGAAAATACATACTCTTACAAGAGATACACATACAAACATTTGATGCCTTGGTAGAAGGCTACTTTTAGTAGAAAACATAGGGGTTTTTATGAGATACAAACATTTACAAACATTTACAAACATTTACAAACTTATACATCATGTACTTACAAACACTTTCATACAAACAATGACACTAAAATACTTATGACCTCACCAGCTTTAAAGCTGATAAACTCTTTCAAAATAACTTATATTCTCAGGTCACCAGTAGACAGATACCGGTGCCAGATTTTGAGAAGATGGAGCTCGTTCAAGACTCATCTTTTATTTTGATTTACATTTTGGTGTCTTATACAATTCACAAAACACACTTGTATTAAATTATATTATTAATGCAATGGATGATTTTGTTGCCTGTTTACTACTATTCATTGTTATGATACTATACATGACGTCCTGCACCTCCGAACGTTTCCGCCTTTCTGGTTTTGGGGTCTGACAAAAGCCCAATGACGCAACAGCTAATACCCAACAATCTCCCCTTTGCGTCAATTGAGGCAAGAAACAATTAGCCTTGAATTCGCTTCTACACTTCGTAAACTTTTGGAATAAAGCTCAAAAGTACCTTGTGAACTTGAATGTACCACAAAACCATATCAGAGAAGCACTTGAGATCATCCTTACTGTTGCCCTTGAATTTATTCACCATGTCCAGTACAAACTCAAGAAAGGATGTAGTGTACAAATGTTTCTAGGAAGAAAGAAGCATTCCTTCTGAAAGTCTACACCAGTTCGTTCCCTAGCTTGATACACCACATACCATCTGTCACCGTAAATCTTCCCTGGCTTCAACATTTCAAAGTCCTTAGGAGTTTCCTTTTCAACAACAGAAGGCTTCTTTCGTAACACCGCGACTATCTCTACGTCCATTTCCCAAATCTCTTGAATGTAAGACCTTCTCATTAACTTGAGATAAGACATTACATGTTCATATTTTTCTTTGTCTTTCAGTAGCATGTTGCAAAGAACGAACCAATCGTAGGGGTTAAGACAAGGCAAGTCTGCGAGTGTGAATTCGTAGCCCTGGCAGGCTGAACTTCTTGCTATTTTGAACTTCGCGTTTCGGAAGCTGTCAGTTTCGATTGGTCCTGTGACTTACACACCAGTTATTTTGCTAACAGACCATGTTTCATATTGCGGCTTCATGTGCTTCAGATAGAATGAGAAAAGCATGTGATAAGCCCCGCTATCAGTGGATGGAGCGTTCGCAACTTTCACAAATGAGCGAAACTTAAAAGCTTTTGGAGTGATTGGTAGATCCAGTTGCGAGTCTTATGTGTTTTGAAGATCAAACGACACAACTGTCTCTAACCAATACTGGCTAGGTATATCAACAACATCATGCTGGATTCGCTTCAGAGTCCATGTCGCACCCCAAAACCGGAACGGCGGAATCGTTCGGGGGTGGAGGACGTCATGTTTAGTATCACAAGATATGTATACAGTAAGCAAGTAATGAACAACCATTTCATTTAGAAAGAAAGTGTTTACAATGTGTGTGTTCAAAAAACATAGAATTCATAAACAAATAACAAAACAAGACTTGAAGCTATAATGCTCCATCTTCTAAATTCCCAGCACGAGTACCTGTCTAATAGGCTCCTGAGAATACAAGTTATTTGAAAGAGTTGATCAGCAATTAAGCTGGTGAGTTCATAAGATTTTAGTGATGTAATAAAGTTGTAAAATGTTGTTGAAAATGTAGTGGAACATGTAGTTGTAATCATGTAGTTGTAAAATGTTGTAAGTTGTAAGTTCTGTTTAGAAAGGTCCGCCTGTTCCTCTAGAAAATCCTATATTTCCTAATTTAATGGAAGTTAAGTAAAAATGACACTACAACCCTTTCTATGAGTACTAAGTGGATACAAGTTATATAAGACTCAGAGTAAACAAACAAACGATTGTGCGCATCTGCCCTAATCTCACAACCAAACGAGGAACAGAGATTAAGGCGGATAACACACATCCCATTGGTTGTTAGATCATTGTTGTATATAACCCTGGTGTATTCACTTGTTACTCATGGAGTTAATTGTAATGGTTCCTTTATATTTAATGAAAAGCTTCTTTAAGAAAACCCGTATTTCTTATAATAAAATGGTGACCACAGTGACTACTTTTATAATAGCTTAGTTTATAGTGGATATATATAATCTAATATCGGATAGAAAGTTAACTGGGTGAATCTGTCCTAAGCCCACAACCATACAAGGAACAGGAAATAAGGCGGAAAGCACACATCCAACTACCTACTGCGTATTAATTTTATATATAACCATGATGTATAAACTAAGGTATTATAGAGTTAATCACCTAAGGTCCTTTAGGTTTCACTGGTTTAATAAAATGGATTAAACCCTTTACTGGTCAAGTTTCTAGTTTTGTATACCAAAAGTTCGGATTTGGAAAGTATGTTTTGTACTAGAAAAACTGTGCTTTGACTCTGTGTCCTATGACCTGACCCATACCTGTTACCCTTATGATGACTTAATGTATACTAAGCATACATATATATATAATCGAATAGAAAATAGATTGGGTGAATTCGTTCCAAGCCCACAACCAAACAAGGAACAAGAAATGAAGCGGAGAGCACACATCCTATTACCTGTCGGATCCTATTGGTATATATATATCTTGTGATGTATACATTAAGGAATCATAAGACTAGCATTATGGTCCTTTCTTTTAAACGTAGCCTTCTACCAAGGCATCTACTGTTCTGTTTGTCGTTTGTAAAAATGTAAAAATGTACTCGACTGTTCTGTTTGTCGTTTGTAAAAATGTATGTTTTCCCTAGTTTATAACTATCTTAACTCGAAAATAGTTTGAGTTTGTCTTTCAAGTGGTACTGTCACTTTATGAAAGTAATGGGAAATGTAAGTACACAGTTGTCGTTTATAATGACATGCGGATGTACTGATGACCTAAAAACATGTTTGTTCTATTATGGTCGTAATGTGAAGGCTAGAACCCCTACTAAACGTTCTCCATGTCTAGAGATTAAAGGAACCAAACGCGACCTCTGCAAATTCTTGCAAGCCGTGTAATTCACATTTGTTATATGATCATGTATACCTAATATAACTATCACCTTTTCTTTAAAACAATGAGTTAGTGATCAATTGGTATAATTAGATCATGTATGTTCTCATGCTATAGCAATCTAACTTGTTTGTTTTGTACTATATTTTGTACGTTCTGTTTGTTTTTCATAATTGTGTGTTCTCTCTGTATGGTATTGTTTGTTTCTCTTCACCGTATGTTCTTTATGGTATTGTTTGTTTCTCTTCTCTGTGTGTTTGACTCATGTATGAACTGACTCTTTGTGTGCTTCATTGTACTAGAAGTAATGAAAAGTATCTACCTAAACTATACCTATTATAGTTTACTAATGTTTCACTTGAACTGTTATTGAAAAAACTCGTTTATCTACTAAGTTATGTTTGTACTTTAAAAACGTAGTTTTGTATAACTATAAAGTAACATAACTTTAAAAGAGTTTTTGAAGTGTTTTGACAACTTATAAATGACATAAGTAACATTTTGAAAGATGTGTATACCAAACAATTACACAATTATCATTGTGTTCAACTTGTATTCCCCCCCTTAAAACATTTAAAATAGTTAAAAGATTCATTACGGGGTATGAACTCACCTGATGTGGGTGATTCAAACGGGTATTTGTGTAAGGATGAGAAGTTCCACGAATGAAATCCCGAGACACAATAGGTCCTAAATGACATATAATGACACATATTGGCATGAATATAGTGTTTATAAGCAACTATATGAAAGGAAACACCTTCCGGGACTAGGAAACACTTTGACCAAGTGTTGGAATCACATGTTATTCATCAAAGGAGAGTAGAATGATACCAACATGAGTTTACGGCCATGTGTTTACGGCCAAAGGGAGTTTACAGCCGTAAACTCATGGTCACTCATGCATAAGTGTAAGTTTGAAAGACCAACCCATTGAAGGCTTTTGATGAGTTTACGGCCTAAAGGTGTTTACAGCCGTAAACTCATAATCATTTATGTATGTGAGAGTAGTTTAAGGTCCTAATCTCATCCATGAAGGGTCCTGGGTCACTAGCTTTGCATCTAGGAGGGTTTATGGCCAAAATGGCAACCTTAAAGGGGTTTACGGCCTTGGGAGATGGCTTGGCCGTAAACTCCTTTTTTTCCTTGTGTTCTTGATGTTTTCAAGTCTCTAAGCATGGATACTAACTAGATAAGAAGTATAGGGAAGAGTACTTACGATCTAGAAGCTTGAAATGGTTGGTTTTGGCCAAGAACACTAGTGTGTGTTCTTGGTGTTCTTGGTGAAACTTGAAGATCTAATAAAAGAATGATTTCTATGTATAAAATCATGGAAGGATACTAGATTAAGAGATGTATCAACAAATCTAGGAAGAATACTTACATCATTTGAAGATCTAGGAAGGAAATCTTGATGATACTTGAGAGAGAACTCGAGTTCTTGGGGTTGAAATGCAAGAAATGACTAGAAATGAGCAAGTATCATATATATACACTTGAGTTTACGGCCACATGAGTTTACGGCCGTAAACTCAGGGCTTTGTGGCCGTGAACTCCTTATGATGAGGTTAAGGTTTGATTACTTGGACAGTGTCACTAGCAGGTACATTCTAACACTCATTCCTTAAGTTTACTAGGCTTAAAACTCCTTAGAATGACCTTTAACCGGGCTAGAACTCATTACCAATGAGTCTGACACTCAGTGGAGTTGATTGACTGGGCTTTAAAATCAAAAAAATTTCGGGTTGTCTGTCATACCCCCGAAACCAGACGGCGGAAACGTCCGGGGCTCACGTGACTTAAATTGAATACCATCACAATGAATATACATGAATCATAACATAAACATCACCATGCATCAATACATTACAACTGATATTGTTTACATCCCGTACATTGTTTCAAATATTACACATTCATAACACAAATTGTTTCAGAGTTTTCAAAACAAAACATTCTAACATACTTGGTATTACCCTTCCGCTTATCTGTTACCTGAGAATACAAGATATTTTGGAAAAACGTCAACATATGAAATGTTGGTGAGTTCATAAGCAAGGTTGTGAATAAAATGCTTGTATAGTTTGTAAAACCTAAAAAATCTGATATTTTCTAAAAAGACAATAGTTTATTAAAGTGTGAAGATCCATAAGTTGATGCATGAATGATTTCAGGACATATATATATATATATATATATATATATATATATATATATATATATATATATATATATGAAAGGGTGTTTTGTATTATAGTATAGAAATTCCGAGCGAGTAGTATTGATTTCCCAGGAAAACCCGATGTTTTCCGATGTCGAAAGATGTACGTGATTACAAATTGTTATACCGCCACAACGAATAGCTTTTGATTACTCGTCCTTGAATACTCGGATGGTGTCGGATAAACCAAGTGAGTCGTCGTAACGATGTCCGGTGAAGACATGTTATAACAGCCAATTACAAACGTCCCATAGAGGTGTCGTCCATTGTTACTCACTCAATCCACACCACCTTGATTACTGTTGAATAACGTCCTAATTCCGTCTACTTTGATTACTCGTGAGCCTTAGCGAACGAAGAGAAGAGGAGCACGAAGTCCTGCTACTTATCGTAAGTACCTTAGGCTGTCGTGGATGCGAAGGACACGTGGGCCCAACTCGCATTTGATTACTCTGACTTTACTAGCCATACTAATGGACCACTAGGGCCCAATAGCACATAAGAGCCATTGAAAGTCCTTTTATATGGAATTGAGCCATAAAAGGCCCAATAACATATAAGCGTTGTCCCTTTGGGCCCAAAGATCATGTTGATGGACTTGCAAGGTTCAACAAGCATGATTTGAAACTCATAAGCCCAAAGTTTGTAAGTTTACTCATCGTAGGTATCGCGTATCATTTGGAGGTTTGATTTAGCGTTTGTTATATTGTATCGATTCGAGACCGATCGATTTCGTGCATCACGATATTTGGAGTTAAATGTGTATTCGTCTTTTGATTTGTCGGTAGTCGTAGTTTTGTATTTTGACTTAATGAAATAGTTTGTCTAAGTAGGGGTTTGACCTTGTTACTACCTTTATTTTTATAAAAATAACAATTTTTGTCCTTTATATAAAAGAATTTCATTTTTAGTCCTTAAAACATTTTCTTGACACTTTTGCATCATAAATTTGTTGAAATGATAGTTTAACCCAAAATTTTAATTTGTTAACAGATTCAGCCCTTCTAGAATGGTATTTCTCGGTTAAAAACTCCCTTTTTCGCAATTTTTATAGTTTTGGCCCAAAATCCAAAAACTTTACATTTTTGATCCTTTTTGGAAATGAAAAGCATTTTTGACTCTTGAAATAGTTTTGTTACACTTTTTATCCCCTGTTTTGAAGAAAGTTTCAGTTCAGCCCCTTTAATTATCATTTTTCGCAATATTGGGCTTATTGGGCCAAAAAGCCCAAAATTAGCCCATTAAGCTAAAAAATTACATTTCAAGTCCTTTGAAAATTTTATTATTCAGAAAAACAATTATGGAAACTGTTTTGACTCTTTTGGCCCTTTAGAAACCGTGACTTGACCATTTTTAACCCAAGTTTTGTATTTTTGACAATTTAAGACCAAAAATGGATTTTATGTTGTAAATATGTTCATCATAATCTTATAAGTTATTATTCTTGACTTGTTTAGTGTAAAGTAACTTAGATCATGTTTGTTTCCTTTCTCATGTCATAGATCTCGAGTATCACCTTTTTTTAGTTACATGTTCATCATAAAAACACATAAAAACACACATACATGCATAAAATCACACATGGCATACACATACACATAGATCTACACATTTTTCTTGTATTCTCCCCCATAAAACATATAAAAACCAAAAAGAGAGGGGTATGAAGCTCACCTTGAGTTGTAGTTTCGGTTTTTGAAGAGAGAAATGAAGAAGATTCGATCCTAGCAAGTCTTTCTTGAAAGATTTTGACTTAAATGTATTCTAAGGAACAAGATCAAGAATTTGATTAGATTTAGAAGAGATTTTTGATGAAATGAAGTAGCTAGATCATGGATTAAAAATCAACTTACCTTAGATGATGAATTTTGTGGTTTAATTTCCTTGAAAGCTTCCTAAATCTCGAAAATTTGGTGAATGAGTGCAAGTGTTCTTGAGAGGATTTGGAGAGAGTGGAGATGAATTTTGTGAGTGTGTGTGTGTGTGTCTTATTTCGGCCGAGAGAAAAAGAGAGAGGAGAGAAGAGAGAGTAGATGAAGTGATGGTTGTATGGAAGCATGGGATTTTTGCATGGAAATTCAACAAGTAATAGTGAGGTGGCAAGTACAAAAGTCAACTCTCTTTCTTTTGTGGGTTGGGCCGAAAATGGAGAGGGGAAAAGAGAAAATTGGGCCTTGTATGCTTAAACCCATTTTATGGTTAAGTTAGATGATTTTTTCCCAACAAAAATTAAAGAATGATTTTTATTACCTATTAGGGCTAAATTAAATTGGTTGTGATCCAATAAGACCCATGAAAGTTAACCTAGTCTATTTTGGGCTCATAAGGCCCAAAATTATTAAGTTTCATGTATATGGGTCCAATTAGGGCCCATTTGAGAGTTCTATGTTCAAGATAGTTAAATTGGAAGCTTATTGGTCCATTAGGTCTAATAAGGAAATCCTAGTCCAAAATGGACTTAAACCGGGATTTCAAGGGTTTCCAATTCTTTATTAACTATTTGTAGTGCCTGAATAAAGTGTTTGATGAAGTTTTGTTGTCATTGTATAAGCATCATACATGCTCTCACATTGTTGGTTCATAAATGACATAATTGTTGTAATTACAAGGCACCAAAATTCCTAGTTGTGACATCATCCCCCCGTTAGAGGGAATTTCGTCCCGTAATTCTTTTGAAAGCTAGATTTGAGAATGTGAGAATAGAAGAGGGTACTTCTGCTTCATTTGATCTTCGCGTTCCCACGTGAATTCTGGTCCGCGTGTTGCGTTCCATCGAACTTTCACAATCGGAATGCGGCTCTGCTTAGTACGCTTCACCTCTCTGTCCATGATTTCGACTGGTTCCTCGATGAACAGAAGATTCTCGTTGATTTCGATTTCTTCCAATGGAATGACGAGAGTCTCGTCGGATAAGCACTTTTTCAAATTGGAAACGTGGAACACAGGGTGTACACTGCTGAGCTCAGCGGGTAGCTGCAGTCTATAAGCCACTGGACCGACTCGGGCAAGAATCTCGAAGGGTCCAATATATCGAGGGTTCAGTTTTCCCCGCTTACCAAAACGAATCACTCCTTTCCAAGGAGAGACTTTTAGTAACACCCTATCTCCGACTCCGAATTCCAAGGGCTTTCGTCGTTTATCGGCGTAGCTCTTTTGTCTGTCTCGTGATGATTGCAGTCGGGCCTTGATCTGAACTATCTTCTCGGTCGTCTCACGTATGATTTCCGGTCCCGTTAAGGCATTGTTTGGCGTTTTCCCTCTTGCTAGTTGGGTGTCTCCTACCTCAGCCCAGCACAGCGGTGATCTACACTTACGCCCGTATAATGTTTCGAAAGGAGCGACTTTGATACTCGAGTGATAACTGTTGTTATATGAGAACTCGATCAGAGGCAAGTGGGTATCCCACGATTTTCCAAAGTCTATCACACACGCGCGAAGCATATCTTCTAGCGTTTGAATGGTTCGCTCGCTTTGACCATCCGTTTGTGGGTGGTAGGTAGTGCTCATGTCAAGTTGTGTTCCCAAGGCTTTTTGAAGCGATTGCCAAAAGCGTGAAGTAAATCTACTATCTCTATCAGAGATGATAGATACGGGCACTCCGTGGAGTCTCACGATTTCTTTGATGTAGATTCTTGTCAGGCGCTCCATCTTGTATGATTCTTTTATTGGTAGGAAATGGGCGGATTTCGTTAATCTATCAACTATTACCCAGATGGCATCCAAACCATCCGTCGACTTGGGTAGTTTGGTCACAAAATCCATGGTAATCCTTTCCCATTTCCACTCGGGAATTACTGGTTGCTGTAGTAATCCGGAGGGCTTCTGGTATTCCACCTTTACTTTAGCACATGTGAGGCACTTGCCAACATAAGTGGCAATCTCTGCCTTCATGTATATGGGTCCAATTAGGGCCCATTTGAGAGTTCTATGTTCAAGATAGTTAAATTGGAAGCTTATTGGTCCATTAGGTCCAATAAGGAAATCCTAGTCCAAAATGGACTTAAACCGGGATTTCAAGGGTTTCCAATTCTTTATTAACTATTTGTAGTGCCTGAATAAAGTGTTTGATGAAGTTTTGTTGTCATTGAATAAGCATCATACATGCTCTCACATTGTTGGTTCACCAAAATTCCTAGTTGTGACATCGTCACAGTCCACTTGGGAAATAAAACCTTTTTGATTTGAAGAGTCGCTTGAGCTTCTTTCTCTGCTTTCTCATTTTCTTCCGCCACTCGGATGATCCGTTGGTGCTTATCCATTTCAGCCTCACGGGCCTTTCACGTTTTAAGCTAATCTTCATCCAGCTCGTCGTCTTCACTGTTATCAATGATGGGATCTTCACTAAAAAGTTTTTCCTTACCCTTAGGCTCGGATTCCTTTTTGACAACAGGTTTAGTTGGAGATTTGGAGTCATCTTTCCTTAAAGCACCTTCTCCCCCTTGTTTCAGAAAAATGCCAGATTCCGGAATACCCTCCAGCCTGTGAAGCATTGCGAAGACTGGCCTTAACTTCTTAGAAAGATGTTTTCGCATTGAAATTGTGATCATTGAGTCCCTGGTCTCAATGATATCCGAAAGTAAGCCTTTAACATCAGTGATACAGCGTCTTATAATAGCTCGTTCGGATAGCAAATCCTTGACCTGTTTGTCAGAAGCTTCCAGTTCGACATTCAGAACTTTGATCTTCTAAGTTTTGACGCAAGAGAGTCTATGATTTTACTCTCCATTGCGAGCTCGTCCTGAAGCTTTGTAATTTGAGAAGAGATGGAGGTTTGGAAAGCTTCATGATCATTTTTTAGACCATCGCGAACCTGTTGAAGTTTCACCTTTTCTGCCTTCAAAGTGGTGTTAAGGCTATGAATAACTTCATTGGCTGCAGCAGTATTGGACTCGGAAGAAGTTTGGAACTTTTCCATGAAAGCAGTAACATCTGAAATTAGTTTATCGACTTTTTCGGTCGAGGTGGTGCAGACAGAATCAGAAGCCTCAACTGCTTTACTCATTCTATAAATGTTATTAGAATGCTCATTCGTTATTCTTTCGAAAAGGGACCCGAGTGCCGCTTTAGAATATGCCTCAGAAGAGGAAGCCTTGGAAAGAAGAAGCAGTTGGTCAAGTTTATCATGTATGGATTCGAGTTGCCCTTTCGTGACTGGGGTCTCGAGTTCACTATCAGTCCTTATTTGAAAGGGACTATAGGTGAAACCCCCAAGATCTTCGTCTTCAGCATCACCAAAAATCATGTGTGGGTCATCTTGGCGAATGGGAGAAATAGGTGGTGAGACATGATTTGAGAAACCTGAAGTTTTAGCCACCGTATCAGATACGTTGACTGAAACTGAAGGTTCAGTTGAGGTGGGTGGTGGGATTGTGGAAGCGGGTGATTGAGTAACGGTGGTGGTTGATAAAGCTGTGAACAATGGAGTAAACAAGGGAATAGTTGCCTGTGGTTGAGTAGAAATAGGCGGTGGACAAAGGGAAACGGTGATCGGTGTGGTGGTGGTTTTAGGACAAGGAGGAGGAGAAGGAACAAAGTCATTATGAGTTTCAGTTACTGCAGAATTTGATGTTCCATCATCCTTGCGAGCAGACTCTTCCTCATCGTTGCGAACTGGTGGTTCCAGTTCGTTACGATCATCCAATTGAGACTCATACTGCAAACTCTCACTTTCGCATGGAGTGGGGGTAGGAGACTTTCGCTTTGGAGCGGGTTGCTTTCGTCATTTAGGACCTGCAGTAGAAGGAGCAGCTTTCGCCTTTCTTTTTGAAGGTGGTTTCGTAGCTGCTAAAGATCCTTCCTTATCAGTATTTTTCTTTTCTCCCTTCTTCGCACCCTTCCCCCCCCCCCTTCTTAGGTTTGTCTGCCTCAACTATAATTTCTTGCATTTCCGGAGTCAAAGGACGAAACCCCGAAGCAGTCAACTTCATGTATCCCTCCAAGATTTTGCTAGACACTAGCACATCACGAAACATTGCCTCTGGAACTGAACCAATTAAAGAAAACTTTGAAGAATCAGAAACAATAATCCTACTGGTGTGAAAGGTAAAGATTGAAGCCATCATCGTATCTTGCATCATTGGATCTTAAGCTTTTCAATGGACCTATGGACAATGATGGTCCAAAAATGTTCAGAGGAGATTTCACTATGAGGTGTTCTGAACAACTTGAGCCCAAAGAACGGACCCATAATCGACATTCAAACCTGTGTAGATATTATAGAGAATCGCCATGAACATCTTACTTGCACAGTCGGACGTTGTTACTCTTTCAGAAAAAACCTTTGAATAGCAAGGTGAAAAGACCATTCCATTGAGGATGTAGATTAGGTTTCCTGAACTTCGATACGACGCTTATGGTTTCTTTGTAGCCTATTTGGTAAAAAATCTCTAGGAGAGCCGCACTCGACACCGTTTCAGGGTTGATCATGTCGTATGTCTGTGGAAGCCTTAGAAGAGAACAGAATCGAGATTTGGTAATGGAAGTTGTGTGGTTGTGGATTTCAAAAGAAATCTTCTTTTTTTACTTGATATAAGTGGCAGAAGAGTAAGCTTTAGAAAAAAATTGACATCGGAACATTCTCCATCTTGGTGAGTGCAACAGTCAACGGAGAATACTTGAGACATTCAATGGTTGGAAGCATAAAACTGTCGTACTTGACTGGGTCGAGGTCGATCACCAAGTTCTGATGTTGCTTGATGGCCAATAGGGAGGAGTGTGCAGTTTCATCTTGAACATAGACAGTTTCAGAGGAACCCGCCATTGTTGAAGCTTGAGAAAGAAGAAGATGAACAGAAGATTGCTATGATCGCCAGAGATTTTAAGAGGATTTGAGAGTGGTAAAGAATTAAGAGTCGTCCAAATCCTTATATACCGTTTTATTTTTGAGGGAAATCCGGAGAGAGAATACATTGGTTACTGAAACGTCGCCTAAAAAAGCGCGACTTGACAACTATAGAGGTCAGACCCATGCATCATACGGCGGTAAAGTAGCTATCGATTCAAAATTTCACGCGCCCATTTGACTTCTTATCGACAGTGAATTATCGCGCCAGCTTTGCCCTTTCGCAGTTGAGAGTGATTTCATTTGTCTCACCTGAAAGCGAACTTCATTGATTGAACTGCGAACTTGAAAATAAACATAAGTTCCACGAACCACACTTTTTGAAAATCACTAGGATCTTCGTTTAAGAGTGTCAAAGATAAAGAAATAAAACAATACTTGTATGTGGGATTTTTTGATGTCTAAATAAAGACATAAAACTGTGGATCCGGGCAAAATCTCTTCCTTCAAAGTCAAGAGAGACTAAGAAGTGTCTGTGTGGTTTCCCGCTGAAATACGATCAAGTGTTCGATAAGAAACATTGAAAGGCATCTTTTAGTAGGCGGATAAGGTGGCTTCATCTTCATCCAAACTCCGAAACTTGACATAAGTCCGAGAGTTGGACGAAGTACCCGTGTGACCAGTGTGGTCAGTTGAACAAGTAGGTTTGGAATTGTTTTGTTGACAAGATTAAACTTTGAAATCTCCCAAAAAAATGCATCTTGTGGGAAAAAGTGACTTGGGATCAGAACACTTCATAAGGATCTCGCAAAAAAAAAAGAGATTTCTTGGTACAAACCACAAAAGTGGCTTTCGTTAATTCCATGGTGAAAATCTTGAAGATTTAATTGTTCACCGTCAATTCATGTAAGTGTGTCGGATTTTGGGTTTCACTCGTTTGGTGGTGAACGAAGCTAAGATCATTAACACAGAAGTTGTGTAACCAAAAACCTCAGTGGTATATCTGAGAGTCTCAAGGGCTACATTCATGAGTGGGAAGGAAATGGAGAAGTGTGAAGGTTGTTCCACAGAAGCAAATGTATCTTTGCTAAATGAAAGTGACTAAGCAGATAACTCTTAACTCAAAGTGAGAAGAGTAAGGTAGCTCATGACTAATGTGAATTTAACATCCTCATTGGGAAGAAACGATTGGTAGAATCGTTTCATTAAGACTTCACATCGAGTCGATTGAGGCTTCGGACAACATGCATCAGCATGCTTCTAGGGACATTTAGCTAATACATAGATAAAGAGATTTATACTTGCCCTTTCACACAAATTGAGATATGATATGAAGCAGTGCCTCCATGATCTTCTTAAGATATTTTTGGTGTTTTTGAGATTTGTGAAGTTAAAAGAAATAAAAATAAACACAAATAAAATATTTTAGTATTTTGAGATTTTATAAAAAAGAAATAAAAACAGAAAAGATTGAAAAACAAAATAAAGATAAGAAATAATATACACAAAGTACAAAAGGATATTTAAAAATCTGAACCACGAATGAACAGTTGACTGCGAACTACTACGAGCGTTAGCACCGATTCGCAGTGTTAAAGTAGACTGCAAATGAAAAGTGGACTACGAACTACTGCGAATGTTCACATTGATTCGTAGTGTAATCATTATGTATGCGAAAGTGGTTTTGGAACAGATTCAGCTTCCATCATTCCTAAGCCTTGAAGAATTCTATTGAAGTTTGTATCAAGCAAGGCTTTTGTGAATATGCCAGCCAACTGATCAGAGGATCTCACGAAGTGAATTTCAACGTTTTCGTCTTCTACGTGATCCCTAATGAAATGATACCTCAGTGGTATGTGTTTCGTCTTGAGTTTTGCATTGGGTTGTGACAAATGCGAATGGCACTTTCGGAGTCACGATATAGTGGGATTCGTTTAGTGCTTAAGCCATAATCACGAAGTTGGCTTTAAATCCAAATGACTTGGGATGTACATGAGGCAGCAACTATATATTCAACTTCAGCTGTTGACAAGGATACACATGTTTGCTTCTTGGATTGCCAACTGACAAGTTTGCCATCGAGAAATTAGCGTCCTCCAGTTGTGCCTTTTCTATCTAATCCACATCCCCCATGGTCAGCATCCGAAAACGCTTGTACGAAGAAACCTGATTTCGCAGGATACCATATGCCAAGTGATGAGGTTCGTTTCAAGTATCTGAAGATATTCTTGACGGCCACCATATGAGGCTCGCGAGGGTTTGCTTGGAACCTATCACGATAACAAACGGAAAACATAATATATGGTCTACTAGCTGTTAGATATAGCAATGATCCTATCATTTGACGATAAAGGGTCATATCAGTAGCTTGTTTTCCAGAGATGGTGTCAGTTTCATTCTGATTGCCATTGGAACCTTCGCTTTAGAGTCTCCCACCATGCCAAACTTAGTGATAAAAGTCTTCGTATATGCTTCCTGATTTATGAAGATACCTTCTAGTCCTTGTCTAATATTCAATCCAAGTAAAAAGCTAATTGGACCCATGGACCTCATTTCAAATTTAGTTTCCATCAACTTTCGAAATTGAAATGTTAGGTTGGGATTCGTAGAACCAAAAATGATGTCATCAACATAGATTTGGACGATCATCAAGTGGTCACCCTCTTTCTTGTGAAAGAAGGTTTGGTCAATCGAACCTTTTTTAAATTTCGACATTTTAAGGAAACGAGTGAGAGTTTCATACCAGCCTCTTGGAGTTTGCTTCAGACCATAGTCTGCCTTGTCTAAGATGTAGCAGTGACTGGGATACTTCTCGTTTACGAACATAGGTGGTTGTTCCATGTATACAGTCTCTTGTAATTCTACGTTCAAGAAAGCAGATTTTATGTCCATCTGAAATACCTAGAAGTTCTTGTGAGCTGTGTATACCAAGAAGATGCGAACAGATTCCAACCTTGCAATAGTTGCGAAGGTTTCTTCGTAGTCGATGCGTTCTTCCTGACAATACCCCTTAACCACGAGTCTCACCTTGTTTCTTATAACATTCCCTTCTTTATCCATTTTGTTTCGAAACACACACTTTAAACCTACAACCGATGCATCTGGTGGAGTTGGAAATAACCTCCAAACTTTGTTTCGTTCAAACTCGTTGATTTCGTCTTGCATCGCTTGCACCCAATCAGAATGATCGAGAGCAACATTAACCGTTTTGGGTTCTACTTTGGAAAAAAATGATTTAAACATACAAAATTCCACTTTAGAGAATAATGCAGGTTGTTTCACTTTTTGCTGAGATCTCGTAAGGACTCCTGCAGAAGATTCGCCGATTACTTAGGTTTTTGGGTGATCCCTAGTCCATTTGGTTAGTGGAGAATAATTTGGATCATAAGAGGGATCCAATTCAGCATTTACTTCTTTGAATTCTGATTGAACGTCCAAATCATCATTATCATTCTTATTCTCCGCCTCGAATGACGAGAGGTCCTCTTCTTCAGGAATTGAAGTATCTTCTGTGAATGGAGGTTCGTGAGTCATTACAGGAGGTGAGTCATTTGTATCAGAGGGTAGTTCAGAAGAAAGAGATGAAGTGTAACCCTCCCCCTACGATGGAATGTTCGTATCTTGTGGTGCAGATTGCACCCCCTGAGGACTTGCATTGGAGTCAGGATTCTCCCCCTGGAATGTAGTATTCGTGGTTTGACGGATGTTCGCACTTGGTGGCTGTTGTGGCAAGTCCTTCGCAGCATCATCAATTATCTTCTTCAATTCATCCTCTTTGTTGTCAGCTTCTTTTGATTCGGATGAAATGGCCTTCTCTGGCTCATCAAAAAGTAACATGAATTCCTCATACATATTGGCTAAAGGAATTGTGGGTGGACATGGCTTAGGAAAGATTTCCTTCGATTGACTCTCATTTGACTGAATCTTCTTCAAGTAGTTGTCGTCGAACGTGACATAGTAGGTTTCTTCCATCTTGTTAGACTGTTTGTTAAGAACCCAATATGCCTTAGAGGTCAGCGAATATCCCAAAAATATACCCTCGTCAGCTTTCGCATCGAATTTGTTGATGGGTTTTGAGCATTCTAACACTCCTAAGTGTACATGCAACCCTAAATACCTTGGATCTATGTTTTCTCTATTATACATGCAAATATGATTATCCAAGGTATTATCCTAACTAGCATACCAAAACATTGATACTAGGATAATAAAATAGATAGAATACATACCTTGTTGTTGTTGCTTGACTCCATGAAGCATGAGAGCCTAGTTCCCCAAGTGTGACACCTCAAATGGTTCACACAACATCATGAACTCTTGGAATTACCATGAGAAGAAGACATACATGTTCAAATCAGCTAGCCCTCAAAATATGTATCACTAGTGCCAATTTCTTGAACTAAAGGGGTTCTTATATAGTGTGGCTATTAGGGTTACACCATGTAACTCATGACTTTACCCATTCCTTATGCGCCATGGGTTTTAACCTCCATGGAGTATTCATGGATCACCACATGGGTTAAACCCAACATAAAGGAATCTTGGATCATAAGCCCACATATATAAGAATGAATGATTTACACAATCAATCCCCATATATTTAATTAGTCTCTTTTTGATCACTAAATTAAGTCCAAATTAATTCTTGATCAATACTAATTAAATAACATGATTTCATATTAATATATTAGAACTTATAATATATTAATATGTCACAATATGTCTTTTCCTCATAAACGGTCTATCCAAATGTTCCGATGCCATGCAACCCAAATGGACCATGCCGAGTCGGGTCAAGTACATACCAATTATAGTTATGGACTTAGACACTAATCCAACAGTCTCCCACTTGGATAAGTCTAAAACTATTATTGCGTATGACTTCAGGAACCAACTGGCAATCGTAGCTCTCAAAAGCCGTTGTCGAACTCTGACCTTGTAGATGAACTCTGACCTTTATCAATGACTTGTCCACTAGATAAGGGATCATATATTCCTCCATTCTAGATATCATATGGACTGAGACATGGGTTATAATCATTCTCTCTGTCCATTTGTTGTTTCCCGATTTCCGATTTATGACGATTGACTAATTGAACAAATCAAATCAGTCCAGGCCCGGCCGAGCACTTACATTTGTCATCACCAAATCATCGAGGGGCCCACATATATCGCTTTTATCCCGAAGGTAAAAGGAATGGATAAACTTCGACTCATATGTCTTGTTTTACTACTTGTTGAATCATACACAAAGGCACGTTTTATAACACCGAGTTACCGAATGCGTTTTCGTGCAATCAATGTACAACCAACTCATAGTAACAACTCATATCTCTAGGTTTGAAGAATATAAGATATTATCGTCTCATGATCACTCGTTATAAAATCCATGAAGTGATTCCAATGAGCGCGGGTTGAATCCAATACTCAGAACTTATGAGTACTCATGAGTGTTGTAGCCCCTTGTCCAACATCTTAGACCTCTACAAGCCAACCCATGACAGTCTTGATTCATATCTACTTCCAACATATGACCGACTGTGGATAGTTTGAATAACTTAGTCAATCAGGAAGAACGACCTAGTTATTCTGGAAGTCAAAACATGCAAAATGAAACACAATAATAATAGAATCTAATATGGTATCAAAACCTATGAACATAAATAAAACACCTTTTATTTATCACCATATGATTACACATTATTCATTGTATACTGTTTCAGCTATCAACTTTATTCTTGAATTTAAAACAATAGTTGTCCCATGCTCCAAGCATGTACACTATGTTTTCTAAACACTAGTCATGCCATACACCAAGTATGCATACTATGTTTGTCTATGATCTTCACTTTGTGAATTAGATCAATTGAACATAACTCCAATGATCCTCTTTCAAAGTCCTAAATCCTTACTGCAAATGCAAGAATTCCAAATTCATGCCATTTACTGAAATCTGTTAGATTCTAAACTTATATGCATTGATCCTCCTGTAATGATTATGCACAGAGTCAGAAAGACTTGACAACAACCATTACAGAGCATTCCAAAGGAGATCAGCTCCTTGGAAACATCCTTCTTGCATTAAGTCTCCTAATCTTACACAGATTGAATAATTTCTAACTTTAAAACATTTCCAGATTCCATTTTGACTATCACTTCTGAACAAGAGTTGCCTCCTTACAGATTATGTCAATATGGTCCTTCCAGAATTATCACTATACTTCCAACTGTCCTTGAGCAACTAATCTTTGGTAAACCTTAGATTGTCCTCGACAATTGTTTAATCCTTTTAGTCATATCCAATTCTAGACCTTTTCCCTTCTTAATGCCCCAGGCATTTGGAAAATTTAGAAAGGATGAATATAGCACATGAAATCGATCCTATATCCGAAGCATATGGGACACGAGTCATGATGTCTCACATAAAGACTAAACCAGTCTTTTGCTATAACATTTCCATTTCTATTTGCCAAGTTCTCATAATTCAGATTATGAAAAGGGATGCCGTAATCATAATCGAATTTTAGAACGCAAATAATGGACCCATATATAGAATATCCTTATGTTGAGCCATTCCAACATGAAATTCATATATATATCCTTGACTAAATACGATTGAAATCTCAATCTAAGCTTTTAGAATTGAAATGAAGTATAATTTCCTCTCCCTTAATTATAGCAAAACAACTTTTTCAACCCCTGCAGCCTCACGAATTGAAACTTTTGTTTTCAATAATTAACATTGCTAACTTGCAACCTTTATCATAATTATCATGCTCGCACTAACATGATGATTATTAGCATAACACTTATGCTCCCACTAGCTTTGACATGTAATCAGAAATCAGCTGGACTTCTAGAAATCAATACTTTATTGACTTTCTTACCAAAGTCCAGATTTCTGATACTAGATTGTTTTGATAAAACTTTATCAATATCATACACCTTATCTTAGATAGCTCACAGGTGTGTCTAAATAATTTTAAGAACTATGAAAAGGGATGCCGTAATCATAGTTTCGATTGTTTAGACCTTTACCACTTCTCACAAGTCCATGTTAGTGTGCTGGTTAACCACACACGCTCCACTAACGACTTTGAGAATGCAAATATCACAATTGCTATCTAGCTAAAATCTACTCAGTGAAAGTGTTTCCTCACCATAATTTTCATGAATCGGAGAGAAACCTTATGACACTTAGATTTAATGGTGTATGTGTTCTTATCCATGTGAATTGTCAAAACCATAGTCACAAGACAAGGATAATGACAAATTCAAACTCATATGGACTGAACTCAATCTTAATTTCTTGTCGTCTGGCAGCTCAAGGGTCTGCCATTGCTTCCAAGTTGTTGTGCAACCAATTGAGAACTCTAAGAACTCATATGCAAAGCCAACTTTAATTGGAATGGGCACAGAATATGTCAACACGATAGGTTATAAACCTCAAGTCGTGTGCTAGTGAAGAACTTCAGGTTTTATTCTTGATTAGTTCTTGAAACTTTCAAGACCTTTAAGACTCCCACTGTCCTCTTGACATATAAGACTTGCTTGTCAGATATTCAAGAGATAGTGTGGATTCTAATCAAGACAAACACTTCACACAATTGGCCTTAGTTGGTCTTTGTTTTATCCAAAACATCACAACTTACCAATTTCAAATGTACAAGAGTAGAAAACTTTTACTCTTACATTTGACAAGTGTTTTAAACCTTCTTTAAGACATGTCACTCAAGTTACAATCTTAGAGTATAACTCTAAGAATTGTTTTTGGAACGAAGTATAAATCATCTTCTTGATTTAACCACTTCAACAATTCATAGCTCCTCTTCTTAGCTACCAGAATGCACTTAGAGGATGAATTGTGATAAGGTCTCTTAATCATTAAGATGATTATATAACATGATACTAAAGTACTCTCCCATCTTTTCAGATTTGAGAAACTTTTATCTTTCTGCCTAAGTTGATTCTTCTTATTCGCTCTGCCATACATTGAAACCTTTTCCAATGTCTCAGAATTACACTTAAGCTTGTAAGTATAACCATATTTACTGAATTTTAGTAAATAATGACAAATAGTCTTAACGATTATTTGTGGTGGGCTTGATCAGTGCACAAGAATGTGTACTCGATCCTTTACTTGACTCACACATCCATGTGAACAAGTAGTTAGTCTTAATTTTTCCAATGTTTGAAAGTTCTTATTCATCATGCTATACAACTTGCATGATTCCAAGTTTCTATCCAACTGAAACTTAGGTGATGAGAATCTTTCCTTATTTGGTAAATTTAGACACAACCACAAATGAAAGAATCAAATTCATATTTCCACTCTTGCTCTTAATGGAATCTTATAAGCAACAAATTTTTTTCCTCAAATGCCATTGTAAGGATATTTTAAAATAAATAAATAAAATCATCATTTTTCCTTTTATTTTAAAAAACTTTGCGGAAAAACTATCCTTACAATGCAAAAGCACATGAAAACTTTGTTGTTATCTAATCCTATGCAATATATCATAACTCCTAAGATGTAGCTTAAGAATCCGATCTTCAAACTATGCGATAGAAATCCATCTACGCGATCAGATTCAGCATAATCTTTCTTTAAGTTTCATCACTTTTTTCTTTGATTCTTAAAACATCAACATGTGACCCAGTCACATCATGTATCAAGAATCTCAGAATAGAAACTTAGTAGAGTTAGATAGTGGACATTACCTGAAGTAGAGTCACACTTATTGACTTTAACATCCTTAGGTAAATTTGGCAGCTTCGCAACTAATGCCCCTTTCTTTGGCAATGGACCCTTGATAATGGGACTATCTCAGACTTAGCCTCTCTCTTTACCATTTGGTCAACCGAGTTGACTATGGCCGATCCCTTTCCATTAGGAAGAGAGAGCTTTATTGGATATCCAATGTCATCATTGTCAATGTCCATAAAGTTTTAGGAAGTTGATCTTAGCAAATAGATAAGATCATTAAGGGTCTTGTCATAGTCTGTTTCATAGGAGTCCCAAAGGAACTCACTATGTGACTTAGAAAGTGATTGATCATCAGCTTCCTCTAGACTTTGACACCCAACTCTCCCGGCTTGTCAATATGTGACTACATCTCCAAGATGTGATCACACATAGACCTTTGCTTGCCAATAGGGCTTGAGTGACCTTAAACTTTTCAGGAACTTGTGGGTTAGGGAGAATAATTGGAGGAGGTGAAAGAAGTATGATTTCCATGGGACATCATCTTCATTTAGGAAAGCTTGTTTCAAGAGATTTGGGAAGATCATCTTTTGGGAGATATTCAAGATCATCTTTTGGGAGATATTCAAGAGAGTTGATTTAAAGTCCTTAATATAACACCCAATATGAAATATTAAGGCTAGGACCCAACAACCTATTTATAACTGGAAGAGGGATGTCGTAATCCAAGTTATAAAATAGTTGAAGGTAGGTAAATGACGATTTACCAATTTCCACCATGAAAAAACGAAATATAATTAAGTTTTAATTGGATTTGAAACTCCTAGATCTTTTGAGATACATTGAACTTTCAATGGCATGTTTGAATCTCGATTGTGCCCTCTCAAGTTTGTGACTAGGATGCTGAGGATCACAAACAAGGTGTGAATAACCATGCAAATTGACTTGGTACCCTTAACTTTATCACCTAATCGATGTGCCGGTTAACCACACACGCTCCACCGATCTATAATAGAGTCAAGTTACCCTTTGCCACTCTTACTAGTCCTTATTAGTGTGCCGGTTAACCACACACGCTCCACTAATGACTTGGTAAGGTACAAAGTGTAATTTCATGGGTTAGCACCTTTTCACATTTTCCTAAGTAACTAAGATTGGGAATGTATAAGTGTTTAGTTACTTAGTATTTATCATTAATACTTTTAATGAAGGGAGAATTATAGTCCTTTCCTACCCGTTCGGCTAACGACCCTCCACCAGTCAAGGAAGCGGTGGGTGAGAGTGGACACCCATTAAACTGCCATTTTATAGGCAGTAACCTTATACCCCCCTTATAGATCGGCTTCGTGAATGAGGCCTACTAACGGTAAGATTAACTTTATCTTATACATATCTATATAATTAAAATTATAATAATAGTATAAGGGTTTGAATTTTAACTTTTAAAATTCTAAGGGCTACCTTGGAATTAAAGTATTCACAAGTGAAACTTTTCAAATTCCAAAACTTGAGGGCAAGTTTTTGAAACTATTCAAAACTAGTTAATTCCATAACTTATGTGTTTAAAGTAGTTTTAATTAAAAAAAAACTCTTCAAGTTCCATAACTTGAGGACAAGTTATGGAAGACTTTAAACTAATAAAAGAATGTAACTTTTCTTTATTTTGTAATTTATGGAATTAATTAAGGTTACACATTTTATTACTTAATGAAGTGACTCTTGAACCTCCATAACTTGAGGACAAGACTCTTCATTTGTGTAACCATTACCAACCTTTATGAGTTTTATGAAACTTAAATGTGACTTTTCATATAACTTGAGGACAAGTTACAAAAACACATTTTAGAATCAACTCTTAGATTAAAATGGATTGAAAACACATAATCAATTAACCCTTCTATTAATCTAAGCAACTCATAAGAACAAGATAATTCAAATCAAACTTTTTCATGTAATTAGCCTAATCACTAAACTAATACAAAACATGAATCTATTGACAATTATCTTTGAAATTGGATTAGTATTAACATTACCACATCAAAAACAAGTTTATAAGTTCAAAAACATCTTAGGGTAATGTTTCTAGTCCATTTCTAGCCAAAAAACTCGAAAATATGATGTCTGGGGCTCCTACTCGTCGAGTGTATCAACCTACTCGACGAGTAGGATGATTTTCTTCATGGAATCGGCGAGTTCATCAGTGGACTCGGCGAGTCCAATGCCTAGAATGCCCGAAATTCGACTTTTTCAGCATTTTTCAGCAATTTGCATCAAGTTTAATTGAAAACAAGCCTATGCTCTGATACCACTGATGGGTTTTGAGCATTCTAACACTCCTAAGTGTACATGCAACCCTAAATACCTTGGATCTATGTTTACTCTATTATACATGCAAATATGATTATCCAAGGTATTATCCTAACTAGCATACCAAAACATTGATACTAGGATAATAAAATAGATAGAATACATACCTTGTTGTTGTTGCTTGACTCCATGAAGCTTGAGAGCCTAGTGCCCCAAGTGTGACACCTCAAATGGTTCACACAACATCATGAACTCTTGGAATAACCATGAGAAGAAGACATACATGTTCAAATCGGCTAGCCCTCAAAATATGTATCACTAGTGCCAATTTCTTGACCTAAAGGGGTTCTTATATAGTGTGGCTATTAGGGTTACACCATGTAACTCATGACTTTACCCATTCCTTATGCTCCATGGGTTTTAACCTCCATGGAGTATCCATGGATCACCACATGGGTTAAACCCAACATAAAGGAATCTTGGATCATAAGCCCACATATATAAGAATGAATGATTTACACAATCAATCCCCATATATTTAATTAGTCTCTTTTTGATCACTAAATTAAGTCCAAATTAATTCTTGATCAATACTAATTAAATAACATGATTTCATATTAATATATTAGAACTTATAATATATTAATATGTCACCAAATGTCTTTTTCTCATAAACGGTCTATCCAAATGTTTCGATGCCATGCAACCCAAATGGACCATGCCGAGTCGGGTCAAGTACATACCAATTATAGTTATGGACTTAGACACTAATCCAACATTTGTTTCGTTGTTCCTTGGAGTTGAAGATGAAACACCTAGAACAAAATACATGGAAAAACCTAATGTTAGGTTTGTAATTATTGATGATTTCATAAGGAGTAATTGAAAATCGCTTATTTAGAATGAATCTTTTTTGGGTAAAGCATGTAGTTGCGATGACATCGACCCAAAAATAGAGAGGTAGACATGCGAACGACAACATGGTTCTTGCAGCTTCGCACAAAGATCGGTTTCATCTTTCAATTACGTCGTTCTGTTGTGGAGTATAAAGAGCAGAAAATTTGTGTGAGATTCCCTTTTCTGAAAGAAATTCTTCAAATGTTTGATTTTTGAATTCTAGCCCATTGTCGCTGCAAACATTGTGAACCAGCTTTCGCAGTTTAAGCTCAATTTGCTTTATGAAATCCTTGAGTTTTGGTGTGGCTTCAGATTTCTGTTTAAGAAAGTACACCTAAGCGAAACGTGAAAAATCATCAACTATTACGAGAATATACTTACTACCATCGACACATTCGATTGCAGAAGGTCCATAAAGGTCTATGTGTAGAAGTACTAGATGTTCGATGAATTTCGTGTTACTAAAGTTGGATGACTTTTTGTGCTTTGCTTCCCCATTTCACAGGATGCACAAAAATGATCCTTGTCGATTTTTAAGAGTGGAAGCCCTCGCACATGATCTCCAAGAACAAGATTGTTGATGTCTTTGAAGTTGAGGTACGAAAGTCTTGTATGCCATAGCCAGCTTTCATTTGAGTGAGCTTTCGTAAGCAAGCAAACGGCAGACTTCCCTCGTATCAGATTCAGATTTAAAGGATACATTTTACCTTTACACTTTGACTTTAGAAGAACTGTTTTCTTCTTCTTTTCTATGATTTAAAATCCTTCGTCATCAAATGATACTTTCAAGCCCATCCCCACAAGCAATTTAGAAACACTTATAAGGTTGTGTTGTAATCCTTCCGCATATGTCACTTTACGTAATCGAAAAGTCTCCATTCATTATCAATCCCATACCCTTTAATCTTTCCAAATGAGTTCTTTTCATACTTCACGTTTCCACCATCTTTGAGAGCCCAAAACTCTCGCAATTCCTCCTTCCTCCGAGTCATGTGCGCGAGCAGCCACTGTCGATATACCATTCAGCATCAAACTGCTCGTCACGTACAACCTAGAAGAATCAAGCAGATTTAGGAACCCAAAGTTGCTTGGGTCCTTGTGAGTCTTTTACTGTGACAACCCAAAATTTCCATTTGAACAAACTCTACCCTCTAGCACTTCAATTAAAAGTCAAATTCTTTTCTGCTAATTTTTAGCTCGGTTTAAAATCCGGTTGGGTATTTTTAATATTTATTTTCTTGAGGAAGTATACTTTAGGATTAATTGTGCAACATTTAAGTCACAAAACTCCAAGAGTTAGGAGTTTTCGGCCCAAAATGGTGTTAGGGCCGAAAACCCTAAAGGGTATATAAATGACACTTAGTCATTTTTAGTCCTTTTTCCCATTTCCAAATCAAGAACAATTCTCTCTCAAGTATCATCCAAATTTTTGTCAAGATCTTCAAGATTGTAAGTGTTTCCTTCCTTGTTTAGTTGATCTCTTCCATTATCTAGTGATCTTACATGATTTCATCCATGAAATCATTCCATTTTCTTAGATCTTCAAGTGTTCTTCATTTCACCAAGAACACACACTAGTGTTTTGGGCCGAAAACACCCTTCTTTGCTTCCATATTGTAAGTATCTATCTCCTATACTTGTTATCTAGTAAGGATACTTGATTTAGGGCCTTGAAAACATCCATTTCCAAGAACAAAAGGTGTTTTCGGTCTAGTGCATCTCCTTAGACCGAAAACCCTTTTGAAGGGTGCAAAAATGACTCTAAGCCTTTCCTAATACTTAGTATTGAGTCTAGAACACTTCATTGATTGTTGAAAGCCCTTGGAAATCACCTTATGCATCAAAGACCATGGGTTTTCGGTCAAGACCATTTGGACCGAAAACCATATGGACCAAAAACCCCAAGAACCGAAAACCTGTGTGGACTGAAAACTCCAATGAGAGGTCATACTCCCCTTAGATGCAACCCTAATGTACTCCTAGCACTTGAATCAAAGTGTTATACATGTTTTAGGGTGTCTTTACTTAATTAATTAGTTGTTAAATGACTAATTGGATACATAAATGTGTCAATATATGTTAAATAGGATCCGTGTGTGTGCTCAAGTCTTCACTTGACACTTACCATCCTATACCATCCGTTCATCCAAACCACTCACTACAGGTGAGTTCATACCCATTAATCAATATTTTAAATGATTTTAAATGCTTTTATGGGGGGATACAAGTTGAACTATTATAGTTATTATATCAATCACATGTGATTAATAACTACCAAACAAGTGGATTTCTTACTGTTCAAACTGTGTTATCAAACAAACTACTTCAAACTGTTTTACAAACTCTTTTACATGTTAAATACTTTCATTTAAACTCTTTTAAACTTATACTTTGTCAAATGTGTATCTATATAGATATAGTTATATAAGTAGAATTGAAAGGACTTAGGACTGATAGCTCACCTTGCATCCTGTTCCTTGTTTGGTTGTGGACTTAGGGTATCGGTTATTTGTCCGAAGGTCGTTTGAATCTTAGTTATATATTATGTATATGTGTATAGATATAAAAGTTCCTTCATTCAGTTCAATACCTCTGGGTAGCAAAGGTATACAAACATGTTCATACATACAAACAACATTACTAGTAAGTTATAGTAGGTATAGTTTAGGAAGTTTCAGTACTATTACTAGAACAGGGAAACATTTAATAAGTCAGTTCATACATGAGTCAATACACACTATGATGAGAAACAAACATAACATTCAGATAGAGAACACTATGATGAGAAACAAACATAACATATAAATAGAAAACACTATAACGAGAAACAAACGATCACATACGGAGAGAACATACATACATACTAGATAGAGAGAGAACATACAATACAGCTAGTACATACAATACATATACAAGAACATTACAACATTTATGTGAGCCACGTAACGGGGCATGGCATCACCTGTCATGGTTCGTTTTGTATCCAAAATCTCCTTAAGTGGATAGTTTTGAATTTGTGTATAGATCTATACTGGATTGACTATCCTACACCTTGCTGCTCGCTACAGTGGGACTTGCAAGTCTACGGGTGCCAAATGTCATTTCTTCCGACGTCTTTCATCGTCGTGTTTTTAGTCGGTAGTATGGTATAGGCATATCACATGGTACTTTAATTAACAATTGGACTAAGGTAGTTAGTACAGTAGTAGTTAATTAATACAACACTACAGTACTATTTTATTTCCCTATTGCATTCACTTTGTGATCTTCACACAATGAACGGTAATGTAAAACTATATTTTTGGTTAATGATAGTCATACATGGGAAAATACACACTTTTACAAGAAACAGTCATACAATCATTTGATGCCTTGGTAGAAGGCTACTTTTAGTAGAAAACATATGGTTTTCTAGGAGAGTTGAAACATTTACAAACAATTACAAACATTTAAAAATGTATACATCACATACATACAAACACTTTCATACAAGCAATGACGCTAAAATACTTATGATCTCACCAGCTTTAAAGCTGATAAACTCTTTCAAAATAACTTGTATTCTCCGGTCACCAGTAGACAGGTACCGGTGCCAGATCTTGAGAAGATGGAGCTCGTTCAAGACTCATCTTTTATTTTGTTTCATATTTTTGGTGTCTATTAAACTTAACAGAACACATTTGTATTAAATTATATTACTAATGCAATGGATGATGTTGTTGCTTGTTTACTACTATGCATTGTTGTGATACTATATATGACGTCCTCCACCCCTTAACGATTCCGCCGTTCTGGTTTTGGGGTGTGACATTTACAGAACGGGGAAAAGTAACTGCTAGATTAACTATATAAGTACGTTTAACTAATGTGGTTTTATCTTTCTTTGTTATGATAAAAACTTTGATCCTATTTTCTTTTATTTTCGTTTCTTTTGGAAAAGATTGTTTTTGTTTATATTGGATTTGACTCTTTATGAACCCTTTTTGAGCTTTCTTTAAGTTAGGGGTCGTTTTCATGATTGGAACTTCAGAATCCGAAACAAACTTTCCTTTTCCTTTATCATCCTTGGATGAGACATTCATGGGTAGAGAATGATGAGGTTTTGGGTTTTCCACAGGTTTTTTTTGAAAAAGAAGGTTTTTAAACAAAGTTCCGTTTGGATTTCTGTGGATTGCAAGAGTGATAGTGCGAACATTGACTGGGGTTCGTATGAGAACGGCCTCTCGCATTTTTATTGGAAGATTTTTCATTGCGAATATAGTTGAGATTTTCGGATTGCCAAAATTGCTTCCTTTCATTGAGATTTATTTGATATCTCAAGTTCTTTTTCCGTTTTTGATCTGCAAGTTGCATGAGATTCGTCCTTCACTGGCTGAGGTTCGCTTGGACTTTCCTTTGTTCCACTTGGACTTCCTTTCTCATAGCCTGAACGATTGTTCAGTGGTTCTTCCATATATCTTCCTTTCACTCACCACCAGGTTCTCTCTGACAGACCCTTTGTTCGTCTGCATTGTCTATAGGAGCAGACCAAAAGTACTCATCACAACCATCTTTATTTTCATCGTTGATGATGGACGTTAACTCGATAGTTTGATTTTTATCTAGTCCTTTAATAGCAAACACTTAATTTGGGAGAGTTTGTACTTTGGGAAAAACCGTTGCTTTAGCTTTTAAAATTTCAGGTTTATTTCGAGAAAAACGTGCGAATTCAACCGAATTTTCAGAAATTAAAGCTTTCGCCGGTTCAGTTTTGTTTTTAACAAACTCTGAGTAGTCAATCTCATCCTCTACAGATATTTCGCTCATCACTGTCCTCATCAAATTCAGATGTACTTTGAACATTGATTTTGTTTTCTGAACTCAATTTAGAACTCAACGAATCGAACTTCTGCATAGTATCAAATTTTATTTGCTTCTTATGATTTTCATCCAAAAGTTGTTTTAACATATTTTTGTGGTCTTTGGACATAATGTATGATTCAATTCTTTCCAATCCTACCCTCTAAGCATCAGAAGTCTCGTCAGATGAGACGATGGACTCACACTTATAACAATCGGCGTCAATTTTGTCTTCCTTTAATTCAATAAATGGTAAAATCATCTTGTGAATTTTCCCACCAATCTCACAATCAAGGTGCAACTGAGTAATGTCAAAGTAAAGCATTTTAGCAATCAAACAAAAAATGTTACGTTGTTTTAAAAGCATCAAATTGTCTCATTGCAAGTAAATTAATTGATCCTTAGACTTAGACAAATCCGACTCAATCTTCTCTATCCACATTCTCCTCTCATCGCTTTTCGACGAAACCCTATTGATTTGATCATTAGGTTAGAGTTTGTTAAACCGGTTCTTTTTAAACTATCACTAATGCTTGAAAAAGTGAATTTTAGGTCATTTAATTCAGTCTCGTATCTAGACACATGTATATTGAGAGATTCATGAATTAGATTTATCTTCTTGATCAGCTGTTCACACTCATTAATTTGTTCACTAACTGGTTTCACTGTGAAGCAGCTATCATCCCCTCTTTCACCCTCAGTAGAACTCCCCTGCGTTTGTGACCTTTCGTTTGTCACCACCAAGCATCTTCCTCCAAACTGTGAACTCTCTTCTTTCGCAACAAATGTTCTATCGTGTGTGGGTCTACGAACCTCGTCATCTTCTGAGTCTTTTGACCAGATCTCAACTCCTCCAAACTGCTTTTTCAGCTACATTTTCCTGCAGAATTAAAGCAAGCATAGAGTCATCATCATTATTTTTCTTCTTAATCTCCTCTAGCTTTTGCATGTGGTAAGCCTCATCACCTTCTCCTTCTTTATTCTCGTTCAACCTTCTCATCATACACTCCTTTGCCAAGTGGTTTTTGCCATGGCAAGAGTAGCAATCATATCCGGAGTCACCCATGAGTTTCTTCTCTTTCTTGTCTTCATCCTTTTGCGAACCGTTCACATTTTCTTCTTTCAACTTTTTAGAGCTATAACTGCCCTGCCAATTCCGGTTCTTGTTCCGGTTGAAGTTTTTCTTTGCGAATCTCTTGGGTTGGAAAACCATCATACCAAACTCTTCTTTAGAGAGTTCGTAGTCAAAAAGCTCAAAATCTGAATCATCCTCTTCAGCTATCTTCTTACCCTTCGCAACAAGAGCCAACGAACCCATTCATGAGATAACTTTCACTTCTTCAGTCACTTCATCTTCGTGTGACCTTAGGATACCAACAAGCTTGGCAAGAGTATAGTTCTTGAACTCCTCATGTACCTTAACTTTAGACACCACCGCTTTCCACTCTGATCGAAGTCCATTCATAAACGTGACTTTTTGTTCTATTTGTCGGGTTTTTGAGCATTCTAACCCTCCTAAGTGTACATGCAACCCTAAATACCTTGGATCTATGTTTTCTCTATTATACATGCAAATATGAATATTCCAAGGTATTACCCTATCTAGCATACAATCCTTGATACTTGGGTAATATAACAAGTTAGAATACATACCTTTTAATGAAGCTTGAAGTCTTGAACTTTAAAAGCTTAGCCCCAATAGTGTGGAAGCCTCAAGTGGAATCACAAATCACCAAAACACCTTGGAAAACCTTTAGAGAATATGGATACTTGGCTCACACTTATGAAATCGGTTATTGCCCTCTTTAGTGTATCCACACTAGCCACTAGCCTAATTTCATGAACCATAAGACCCTTTATATAGTGTGGAGGATTAGGGTTAAACCCTAATACCCATGACCTTTCATTTCCTAGGATCCATGGGTTAAAGCTCCATGGACTATCCATGAAGACTTAGCCCAACCTAAATGAACTTGGCCCACTACACATATATATCTAAGAGTCTATATTTAATTAGTTCCTTTTGATCACTTAATTAATTATAAATTAATTCTTGATCAATACTAATTAAATAATATGATTATATATTAATATATTAGAACTTATAATATATTAATATAAATCGTAAATATACTATTCTCAAAAGACTATCCATATAAATTGTGCCGGTGAAGTGCAACCCAAATAGACCATGCCGGGTCGGGTCAAGTACATACCAAATATAGTTATGGACTTAGACATTAATCCAACAGTCTCCCACTTGGATAAGTCTAAAACTATTATTGAGTATGACTTCAAAAACCAACTGGCAATCGTAGCTCTTAAAGCCGCTGTCGAACTCTGATCTTGTCAACGAACTCTGACCTTTGTCAATGACTTGTCCATTAGATAAGGGATCATATATTCCTCCATTCTAGATATCATATGGACTGTGACATGGATTATCAATCATTCTCTCTGTCCATTTGTTGTTTCCCGATTTCCGATTTATGATGACTGACTGATTGAACAAATCAAATCAGTCCTGGCTTGGCCAAGAACTCACATGTGTCATCACTAAATCATCGAGGGGCCCACATATATCGCTTTTATCCCGAACGTAAAAGGAATGGATAAACTTCGACTCATATGGCTTGTTCTACTACTTGTTGAATCATACACAAAGGCATGTTTTATAACATCGAGTTACCGAATGCGTTTTCGTTCAATCAATATACAACCAACTCATAGTAACAACTCATATCTCTAGGTTTGAAGAATATAAGATATTATCGTCTCATGATCACTCGTGATAAAATCCATGAAGTGATTCAAATGAGCGCGGGTTGAATCCAATACTCAGAACTTATGAGCACTCATGAGTGTTGTAGCACAACTTTGTCTACCAACTTGGACCTCTACATGCCAACCCATGACAATCTTGATTCATATCTACTTCCAACATATGACCGACTGTGGATGGTTTGAATAACTTAGTCATTCCGGAAGAATAACCTAGTTATTATGGAAGTCAAAACATGCAAAGTGAAACACAAGAATAAATGAATCAAATATGGTATCAAACCCTATGAATATAAATAGACCACTTTTATTTATCACCATACTGATTACTCATTATTCATTGTTTCGGTTTTATCAACTTTATACCTGAATTAAAAACACTAGTTGTCCCATGCTCCAAGCATGTACACTATGTTTTTCTAAACAATAGCTTTGCCATACACCAAGTATGCACTCTATGTTTGTCTATGATCCTTTTCTTTGTGAACTAGATCAATTGAACATAATTTCAATGATTTTCTTTTCACACTCCCAAATCCTTGTCGTAAATGTAAGAATTCCTAACATTTATCGAAATATGTTTAGATTTTAAACTTATATGCACTGTTCCTCTTGTAATGATAATGCACAAAGCCATGAAGACTTGGCAACAATCATTACAGAGTATTCCAACGGAGAGCAATTCCATGGAAACGATGTCTCAAATTCAAAGCACATTGGTTTGAACATGCTTCTTGCATTAAGTTTCTTTAGCCTTACACAGATTGCTTCCACCTATGAAGACAACTCTATATTCCCATTTTGACTACCACTTCTGAACAAGCGTTGCCTCTTTTCAGACTATGTCAATATGGTCCTTCCAATATTACCAGTATACTTCCTACTGTCCTTGAGCAACCAATCTTTGGTAAACCTTAGATTGTCCTCGACAATTGCTTAATCACTTTAGTCATATCCAATTCTAGACATTGTTCCCCTTAATGCCCCAAGGCATTCGGAAAATTCAGAAAGGATAAATATTGTAGCACATGTAATCGATATTGTACCCAAAGTAAATGGGACATGATTCATGATGTTTCACATAAAGACATGGTTCTAGAACAGTCTTTTTCCATAATAATTTTTTGTTTGCCATATTCTCAAAATTTGACTATGAAAAGGGATGCCGTAATCATAATCGAATTTTGAGATCGCAATATATAGAATTTTCTTAAGTTGAACCAATCCAACATGAAATTCATATATATATTCTTGACTAAAGGTGATTAAAATCTCAATATAAGCTCTTTAGAATGATTATAAACTCAATCTAAGCTTTTTAGAATTGAAATGAAGTGTAATTTCCTCTCCCTTAATTATACCAAAACAACTTTTTCAACCCCTGCAACCTCACGAATTGAAACTTTTGTTTTCTATAATTAACATTGCTAACTTGCAATACTTATCATAATTATCATGCTCCCACTAACATGATGATTATTAGCATAACACTTATGCTCCCACTAGCTTTGACATGTATCTAGAAAACAGCTGGACCTCTAGAAGTCAATACTTTATTGACATTCTTACCAAAGTTCAAATTTCTGATACTAGATTGCTTTGATAAGACTTTATCAAAATCATACACCTTATCTTAGATAGATCACAGGTGTGTCTAAACAATTTCAGAACTATGAAAAGGGATGCCATAATCATAGTTTCAATTGTTTAGACCTTTTGCCATTTCTCATAGGTCCATGTTAGTGTGACGGTTAACCACGCACGCTCCACTAACGACATTGAGAACTGCAAATATCACAATCGCTATCTACTTATAACTACTTAGTGAAAGAATTTCCTCACCATCAATTTCATGAATCGGAGAGAAACCTTATGACACTTAGATTTTATGGTGTATGTGTTCTTATCCATGTGAATTTGTCAAACCATAATCACAAGACTAGGTTAGTGACAAATCCTAACTCATACGGATTGAAGTTGTGCAATCTTAACTTCTTGCCACCTGGTAGCTCAAGGGCCTGCCATTGCTTCCAAGTAGCTATGCAAACAATTGAGAACATGTAGAACTCAAATGTATAGCCAACTTAACTGGAATGGGCACAGAAATGTCAACACGATACGTTATAAATCTCTAGTTGTGTGCTAGTGATGAAATACAAGTTTTATTCTTGATTACTTCTTGAAACCCTTTCAGGATCTTTTAGACTCCCACTGTCTCCTTAACCTATAAGAGTTTCTTGCCAAATATTGAAGAGATAGTGTGGATTCTAATCACAACAAACACTTAACACAATTGGCCTAAGTTGGTCTCTATTTTATCCAAAACATCACAACTTACCAAATTCAAATGTACAAGAGTAGAAAACCTTTTACTCTTACATTTCACTAGTGTTAATAAAACTTCTTTAAGATGTGTCACTCAAGTTACATTTGTGGTGGGCTCGATCCCTTAGTCCTTTACTTGACTCATACATCCATGTGAACAAGTAATTAGTCTTAATTTTCCAACGCTTGAAAGTTCTCATTCATCATACTATACAACTTGCATGATTCCAAGTTTCTATCCAGCTGAAACTTGGGTGATGAAAATCTTTCGTTATTTGGAAAATTTAGACACTACCACAAATGAAAGAATCAAATTCATATTTCCACTCTTGCTATTAATGGAATCATATAAGCAACAATTTTTTTTCCTTTTCACAAATGCCATTGTAAGGATATTTTAAAATAAATAAAATCAAATTTTTTTTCCTTTTATTTTAAAAACTTTGCGGAAAAAACTATCCTTACAGTGCAAAAGCACATGAAAAACTTTGTTGTTATCTATTCCTAAGCAATATATCATAACTCCTAAGCAACAGCTCAAAATTCTGATCACAGAACGATGCGATCGAGATCCATCTTCGCGATCAGAATCAGCATATACTTCCTTTAAGTTTCTTCACTTTTCTTTGATTCTTAAAACATCAACATGTGACCCAGTCACATCATGTAACAAGAATCTCAGAATAGAAATTTAACAGAGTTAGATAGTGGACTTTACGTGAAGTAGAGTCAATCTTCTTGACTTGATCAACCTTATGATCTTTCAGGTAAATAGGCTGCTTCGCAATCAATGCCCCTTCCTTTGGCAAGAGAAACATAGGGACTCTTTGGGAATGGTACATGGGACTATCGCAGACTTAGCCTTTCTCTTTACCATTTGGTCAACCTAGTTGACTATGGTCAATCCCTTTCCTTGGGAAGAGAAGGCTTTTCTAGATATCCAATGTTACCATTGTTAATGTCCATGGTAGCTTGGGAAGTTGATATACTAATCAAATTTGCTCTCCCAGTGCTCCAATTTATTGCTGATTCAGCAGCACCAAGCAAATAGATAAGATCATTAAGGGTCATGTCATAGTCTGTTTCATAGTAGTCCCAAAGGAATTCACTATGTGACTTAGAAAGTGATTGAACCACCGACTTTCTCAAGAGTTTGACACCCAACTCTCCCGGCTTGTCAATATGTGACTTCATCTCCAAGATGCGATCACACATACACCTTGCTTGCCAATAGGGCTTGAGTGACCTTAAACTTGTGGGTTAGGGAGAATAATTGGAGGAGGTGGAGGAAGTGAAGTTCCAAGAGATTTGGGAGGATCATAGATGTCTGAACCAGACATCTTTTTGGGAGATATTCAAGATAGTTGATCTAAAGTCCTTAATATAACACCCAATATGAAATATTAAGGCTAGGACCCAACAAACTATTTTATAACTTGGAAGAGGGATGTCGTAATCCAAGCTATAAAATATTTGAAGGTAGGTGAATGACGATTCACCAATTTCCACCAAGATAAACGGAATGTATTATTAGGTTTTAATTGGTTTTGAAACTCCTAGATTCTTTTGAGATTCATTGATGTTTTCAAAGGCATGTTTCAATCTCGAGTGTGCCCTTCAGGTTTTGTGACTGGGATGCCGAGGATCACAAAACAAGGTGTGAATAACCATGCAAATATACTTGGTACCCTTAATATTTACCCCTCAATCGATGTGCCGGTTAAGCACACACGCTCCACCGATACTATGATAAACATTAAGTTACCCTTTGCGTACCTTGTTAAATCAAGCTAGTGTGCCGGTTAACCACACACGCTCCACTAACTGACTTAAGCAAAGTGCAAAGTGTAATTTCACGGGTTAACACCAAATTCACATTTTCCTAAGTAACAAAGATTGGGTATTATTAAGAGTTTAGTTACTTAGTATTTATCATTAATACTTTTAATGAAGGGAGAATTATAGTCCTTGTCCTAACCGTTCGGCTAACGACCCTCCACCGGTCAAGGAAGCGGTGGGTGAGAGTGGACACCCATTAAACTGCCATTTTATAGGCAGTAACCTTATACCCCCCTTATAGACCGGCTTCGTGAATGAGGCCTACTAATGGAAAGACGACTTTAGTCTTATACATATATATAAATATTATTAACTTATAATATTATAAAGTATAAGGGTTGAATTTTAACTTTTAAAATTCTAAGGGCTTAACTTGGAATTAAAGTATTCATAAGTGAAAACTTTACAAATTCCAAAACTTGAGGGCAAGTTTTTGAAACTATTCAAAACTTTTCATTTCATAACTTATGAGTTTAATGGTTCATTAAAATGAAGACTCTTCATTTTTTATGTAACCTCTTATTCTTTAATAACACTTTTAAAGAAGTGACTCTTAAACATCCATAACTTGAGGACAAGTTATGGAGTAATAATACTATTTAATGAAAAAGACTCTTCATTTTTTTTATGTAACCTATGGCACTTTTATGAGTTTTAAGATTCATAAATGTGACATTTTATGTAACTTGAGGACAAGTTACAAAAACACATTTTATGAACTACCTCTAGATTAATTAAGATTGAAAACAACTAAAACACATATTTTTTTTTCCATTAATCTAAACTAACTCATAAATCAACGAAACATAAACACTTTTCGTAATCCATAACTTATGGAGTTAAATGCTAGTTTTATGATGAAACTTTTCATGTTCCACAACTTAAGAATAAGTTATGGAATTCTTTAAAACATTAACACCAAATTTTGTAACTCCATAAAAACTTTGAATCAATATTTTTTTTAAAACCTTTTCATATCCATAACTTATGGAGGTTTCAAAACACTTAAGATCACAACTTTAAAAAAACTTTTGATCTCCAAAATTTTATGACAAAATTTGTAACTCCTTCAAACATTTAGATCAAACTTTTAAAACTAATAAAATAATCATATCATTTTATCTTTTACTAAATTTGACCTAATTCAACTCATATAACAAATGATTCAAATTTTACAAATAATTACTTTTTCATAAAACAAGTAATTATCTTAAAATTTGACAAACTTCATGTTCTTTTTTCTTTTTTTTTCAACTTTGAAAATCAAACATTTGCATGAATATAACATAAAACAACCCATGGCTTTGATACCACTGTTGGGTTTTTGAGCATTCTAACACTCCTAAGTGTACATGCAACCCTAAATACCTTGGATCTGTGTTTTTCTCTATTATACATGCAAGTATGAATATTCCAAGGTATTACCCTATCTAGCATACAGTCCTTGATACTTGGGTAATATAACAAGTTAGAATACATACCTTTTAATGAAGCTTGAAGTCTTGAACTTTAAGAGCTTAGCCCCAATAGTGTGGAAGCCTCAAGTGGAATCACAAATCACCAAAACACCTTGGAAAACCTTTAGAGAATATGGATACTTGGCTCACACTTATGAAATCGGTTATTGCCCTCTTTAGTGTATCCACACTAGCCACTAGCCTAATTTCATGAACCATAAGACCCTTTATATAGTATGGAGGATTAGGGTTAAACCCTAATACCCATGACCTTTCATTTCCTAGGATCCATGGGTTAAAGCTCCATGGACTATCCATGAAGACTTAGCCCAACCTAAATGAACTTGGCCCACTACACATATATATCTAAGAGTCCATATTTAATTAGTTCCTTTTGATCACCTAATTAATTATAAATTAATTCTTGATCAATACTAATTAAATAATATGATTATATATTAATATATTAGAACTTATAATATATTAATATAAATCATAAATATACTATTCTCAAAAGACTATTCATATAAATTGTGCCGGTGAAGTGCAACCCAAATGGACCATGCCGGGTCGGGTCAAGTACATACCAAATCTAGTTATGGACTTAGACATTAATCCAACACTATTAACTCTCGTCCAATGTCGTGTTTCGTCATTCTGGTCAAAAGATGATTATATCGATTAAAAGTTTGACTTAAACGCTCTTCGGCCATCTGTGAAAAGGCACCAAAGTTTGAAAGCAAGAGCGTTTGACTTTAGTACTCAAGATCTGCATCCGTTGAGTATAGTTCCTTAAGCCGATCCCAGATGGCTTTACCAGTATCACATGAACTAACTAAACGAAAAGTATCAGCCTGCAAAGTGAAACTAATGATCCTAATTGCATTAACGTTTCTAATTAGCTTCTCTTTCGCGTCCTACGAAACATTCTTTACATCAAGGCGCAGCTGGTTATATTTCTTCTGAGTTTTGATTACCCTTTTGGTTCCAGTGTGAACAAAAGCACCTAGAGTGATAGCTTCCTAGATAAGATAACCATTGTCCTCCAGACCAAGAACATAATCTTCAAAGTGAAGAGCCGAAACTTCACATTCATTGGGAAATACATATGAATCCTTGTAGTTGAACCAATGACGCTAGACATATTGATTGAGTTGAAGTGAGAATCGTCTTGCTGCATGATGACAAGATCTATAAAACTTGTTAATAATCATATGTGTAAACTAAGACAGATTATAGGGTAATATCAATATCATTGTATTCTGTCAAAAACACAATAAAGATGACTAAACAAGATCCTATATTAACGGAAACCCTAACAACTCAATACACAGAAGAGATGCGTATAGATTGCACAGCCTCCTGCTCTGATACCAATTGTTAGGATGAAATCCTGAATGATCGTTTAGATTCAAAACAAGCAAAAGTAAGAACATATTCAATGATCTAAATAATGCTGAATGAATAAGTGTCACGTCTCAGAAGAACTCGACAAAGAATTGCTACTGCAGAGGCGTGATTAGGGTTACAGAATGATTATCAGAGTTAACAAAAATATGATGCATGCATGCATCTTAAATACTCTAGCCTAGTAGATAATTATGGGAGGACAGGACCAACCCGTTTACATAAAAGACTAAACCAAAAGCCCAATGACACAACATCTAATACCCAACAGTTATTTGTTTCCAAAATAAGAAAATGACTAAGAAAGAATAAATTCCAGTATATCAGACGGAGTTAAAAATCTATATGTCAAAGGTATGGCCTAGTTAGATGGAATATTATTTCCAACCTTGAGTATAGTACTTAAAAAAACACTGACATTTGCTACAATGTGTACTGACTGAAGGGGAGTAAGAGATTAAAAGATAAATAAGAGAATTTTATGACAACCCGAAATTTCTATTCTGTACAACATTTCAATTCAAAAGAAGTCAGAACAGTTTTTGCTAACTTTCAAGTTGTTTGGAATAAGTTCGAGTCTTTTTAAGTTAGTACTTCAGGAGATACCAGGAGAGAGGATGCTCTAGAGTTTATTGTGCAACAATAAGGTCCCAAAGCTCCAAGAGTTTGGAGTTTACGGCCTAAACAAAGGTGTTTACGGCCGTAAACCCTAAATTGGGGGTATATATATGACACTTAGTCATTATTTACTATTTTTCACAAATTCAAGATCCAAACTCAATTCTCTCTCAAGTATCATCCAACAATTCTTCAAGATCTTCAACTTTTCAGATCTTCAAGTTTCACCAAGAACACCAAGAACACACACTAGTGTTCTTCGACTTTTAGCACCTTTTCAAGCCTCTATCTTGTAAGTACTTCTATCCTAGAGTATAATAAGGCTTGTTACACTTCTATACATCAAGAAAACACCAAGGAAACCAAGGATCAAAGGTGTTTACGGTCCAAGAACACCTTAGACCATAAACCCTAAAAAGGGTGCCAAAGTGTGCCCTAGTCCCTTCTAAGCCTTGGAAACTTGCATAGATACCTTCCCTAATGAGTTAAGTACATGAAAACATCAAAAGACCATAAACCATTTGGGTTTACGACCGTAAACCCAAAGGCAAATGGTCCAAGGACCGTAAACTCCATTTAGGAGTGAAATGGTGCCCTAATCACTTCCATAGGCTTATACTTCAAGTGGAAATGCTTCTAAGGACTTGTAGAGCTTCAAAACAACACATGGTAAAACAAGCATGAGTTTACGGTTGTAAACTCATGGGTTTACGACCGTAAACTCAAAGAGTTATGGTCACAAAACCGTAAACTCATATAAAGGGTTCCCATCAACCCTAAACTCAATAGCAATGTCCTACAACATTTAGATGCAATCCTTAGCACTTATAACACTTATATAAGGTGTTTTATATGCCCTAGGATGTCTTAACTTTGTTAATTAGTTGTTTAAAGACTAATTGGATACATATATGTGTTATTATATGTTAACTAGGATCATTGTGTGTGTACAAGTCTTCACTTGACACCTACCAATCCTATATCATCAGTTCATCCAAACCACTCACTACAGGTGAGTTCATACCCCTTAATTAACCTTTTAAATGTTTTTAAATGCTTTTATGGGGGGGGGGGATACAAGTTGAATTATTATAGTTATTATATCAATCACATGTGATTAATAACTACCAAACAAGTGGATTTCTTACTTTTCAAACTGTGTTACCAAACTGTTTTACTTCAAACTGTTTTACAAACTCCTTTTCATGTCAAATACTTTTACTTAAACTCTTTTAAACTTATATTATGTTAAATGTGTATCTATATAGATATAGTTATATAAGTAGGATTGAAAGGACTTAGGACTGATAGCTCACCTTACTTCCTGTTCCTTGTTTGGTTGTGGACTTAGGGTATTAGGGTTATCTGTCCGAAGGTCGTTTGAATCCTAGTTATATATTATGTATATGTATATAGATACAAAGGTTCCTTCTTTCATTCAGCTCCATACCTTTGGGTAGCAAGGGTATACATACATGTTCATACATTACTAGTAAGCTACTATAGGAGTAGTTTAGGAAGATACTAATACTATTACTAGAACAATGAAACATACAAAGAGTCAGTTCATACATGAAACAATACCATACAGAGTAGATAACAAACAATACCATATAAAAGACAAAGATAACAAACAATATCATACAGAGAGAACATACAGGCTAGACAGAGGTAGAACATACAATACAGCTAGCACATCCATTACATATACATTATTACAGTTATGTGAGCCACCTAACGGGGCATGGCACTACCTGCCATGACCGTTTTTGTATCTAGAATCTCCTTAAATGGGGAGCGTATGAGTTTGTGTATAGATCTATGCTGGATTGACTATCCTACACCTTGCTGCTCGCTACAGTGGGACTTGCAAGTCTACGGGTGCCAAACGTCATTTCTTACGACGTCTTACATCGTCGTTTTTCTATTGAGTCGCTAGCAGGATACAGGTCGATCACATGGTACTTTAAATAACAATTGGTTTAAAGTAGTTAGTACAACAGTAGTTACTTAATACAACACTACAGTACTATTTTATTTTCCCTTTACATTTACTTTGTGATATTCACACAATAAACAATAATGTAAGAACTATATTTTTGGTTAATAATAGTCAGATTTGGGAAAATACACACTCTTACAAGAGACACACACATAGATACTAGATGCCTTGGTAGAAGGCTACTCTTAGTAGGAAACATAGGGTTTTCTAGGAGAGTTCAAACAAATACAAACTTTCACAAAACTTATACAATTACAAACATACAAAACACTTTCATACAACTACAGACACTAATATACTTATGATCTCACTAGCTATAAAGCTGATAAACTCTTTCAAAATAACTTGTATTCTCAGGTCACCAGTAGACAGGTACCGGAGCCAGGTTTTTGCGAAGATGGTGCTCGTTCAAGACTCATCTTTATTTTGATGTATATTATTTTTGGTGTCTATATAACATGACAGAACTCACTTGTATGAAATTATATTATTAATGCAATGGATGATGTTGTTGCTTGTTTACTACTTTGCATTGTTGTGATACAGTACATGACGTCCTCCACCCCCGAACGATTCCGTCGTTCCGGTTTTGGGGTGTGACAGATTGGTATCAGAGCATTGTTTATAGTGAATCGAGTGCATCAACCCATAAAAGATATACGAACTATAAACACATCGGGATTAAAATACTCTGATAAAGAGTTTATACTTTTAAATAATAAAATATTTAACTAAGTATACATACCTGCATTTATACTAAAATCAGTGGCACTAGGACAGAAGAAAAGTATTACAATTGTTGGATAGCACAAGTAGACTTAGAGACATATGGTCAACCCTGGGAAGATGTAGCCTGATCAACTACATTATCTGAGGAGTGATTATCATGTGCCTAAGTGTGTTTGTGAGGTTGCAACAAGTCTAAAAACTTACCAACACTTCTACAACAAGAACAGTAGAACAGAACATAAACTTAAAATACTATAGGAGTATTTTATGTTACTATTAATTTCTTATCTGAGAACTAAAGGTCTTTATTAAGTATGTCAATAGTTGCGGAGTGGATACGCTAAGGTTATAGGTAACTAGGATGGCATAGACTTAGAATCTGTGATATTTGCTCTACTTCCTGTTCCTTGTTTAGTTGTGGGCTTAGAGTTAGGATCACTTATTCGAAGCTCTATCCTGTCTAGGTTACCTATGACTGGTATGCACTACGCAAATGTTGGAGTAACTGATAAAGATCATCTTATAATTATCTAGTTAGTTCGTCTATTGATTATTTCCTTATCCCTTTTCTCGCGTAGATATAATGGCTGGATTCCATTTTCTCGGAGACCCGTACTATCCCAACAACGGCAATGCTGGATGGCTTGGAGAAGAGCCAGAAGATGATCACCCAATCCCTTTGGATGATCACGAAGCTGAAGGCTTTTCAGATGGTTCTGACTCGGAGCCAGAAGTCAACAACCAACCCCCAGCTGTCCAAAACCCAAACCATCGTCCAACATTTCAAGGACCCACACCTCTGATGGCCACAGACTCGAACATATGGAGTCGGGAACAGGGTCAACCCATACCCTACAATGGAGACAGAAGCTTCTACAACCTCACTGAGGGAAGTTCAGCTGACAGGGTCCTACCCATAATGGTCCGTAGGATTGCTCGGAACACCAAGCAAGGTCGAACAGCTATCGACCGAGTCGTGGAGATTGACGCCAACTCTGGCGTTAACACAGTCCGCATTCGCCAACTAGAGTCTGCTCATGAAAGGACTCAGGTCCGCAATACAGTTCTACAGAGGGAACTTGCTGAAACCCAAGCTGAAGTCAGGGAACTTCGAGCTCAGCAAGCAAGATCTGATAGGCGTGTGAGAGACATAGAACGTCTACTGTCGGAGTCAAGGACTCACTCTAGTAGTTCTCGTCACCGTTAGAGTCTCATCGACTTCTCTTTTGGATGTAACCTAGTTAGTGAAAAAAAAACTCTAGTCTAATTTCCTATCTTTGTAAATCTTAGACCCGTTAGGTCTTGATTTGGTAGTAGTCTGTCAAAATTTTCCATCTTGGTTGATGTAAGACCTACTTCTAGGTCATTTTTCCCGAACTCATTACATCTGTAATCCCAGTATAATTGACAGATATCTAATCTTATGGAAATCAATATCCAATTGCTATCATCTGCTAGTACTAGATCTTCATTCAATCATACTATTCAATTGTGCTATCCATTTGTGCTGTTGGACTATGGAGAGTTAGTCCATGAGTCATTCTTATCTACTTCCTATTAAATTCTTATCAATATCTTCATCTTTCTAAACTTATAGTTAAAAGATGCCTCCACGTAAATCAACAAGACGCGATCCTCCCGCACCGACACCACCTGCTCCTCAATTCGATATAGCAACTCTAAATGTTGCTGTAGCTGCGGCTGTGGCTACAGCCATGGCTCAATATCATTCCTCAGGTTCCACTGGAGGAGGAACCCCTGTCCTATCTACTCATGGCGAAATCCCGGTGCGCTTGAGAGAGTGCTCCGATAAGGACTTCACCAACTGCAAGCCCAAGTCTTTCAGAGGGACTGGCGGAGTCATTGCCCTCTCGCAATGGTTCGAGAAAACCGAATCGGTTTTCGAGATCTGCTCCTGCCTAGAAGGGAGCAAGGTCAAGTTTGCTGCTTGCACCTTCGAAGACAAAGGCCTGACATGGTGGAATAGCCATGTCAAGTCACTATCTCTAATAGTGGCTAATGCTATGGGATGGGAAACTCTGAGAGATCTAATGATTGAAGAGTACTGCCCGAGGGGCGAGATCCAAAAGCTGGAGGAGGAACTGTGGAGCCTAACCATGAAGGGCTCCGACGTAGTCTCTTATACCGCCAGGTTCTGTGAACTGGTGGCCCTCTGTCCCAACATGGTTCATACTGAGGGAAAGAAAATCGAGAGATATATATGGGGGCTGATGCCACCATACCAGGGAAATGTTTTGGCATCACACCCCACTACATTTGATAGTGCCAAGCGATTGGCACAACGGCTAATAGACCATGGGGTTCGTACCCCGGCCGCAACAACAACCCTGTCCATCTCAGAACCCGCCAGAACCACTGATTCCAAGCGGAAGTTTTGGGATGACAAGAAAAAGAAGAAGGCTGCCAAAAAGTAGCAGATCGTGGTAGTACATGCTGCAATAGCACCTGCCACTGCTGCTCCACTAAGGCAATACGCCGAAAGTTTTCCCAAGTGCAACAAGTGCAACTTCCACCACACAGGAGCCTGCCGGGAAATGCAGTGCTCTAACTGCAACAGGAAGGGGCACACCGCCCGTTTCTGTAAAGCTCCGGCGAGACCACTCAACCAAGTCTCGGGCGCTGGTGTGGGCCATGTTTGCTACAATTGTGGCGACGTGGGCACTACAAGAGGGACTGCCCAAAGGCAGGGAATTCTGGTAGAGTTGGAAGAGTTATGGCCATAGGCCATGAGGAAGCGGTTGCCGACCCCACAGTGGTCACCGGTACGTTTCTCCTCGATAACTCATATGCATCTATACTATTTGATAGTGGAGCGGAGAGGAGCTTCGTGAACCAAAGATTTGCTCATTTACTTAAGCAAAAATCACAAGCACTAAAAGAACCGTTCACTGTAGAAATGGCTAATGGAAAGACAGAGAGCACTAACAGTATATTCATAGGGTGTACCCTAACTTTAGATAGCCATTCATTTTCGATCGATCTCATGTCGGTATCTACTAAAAGTTTTGACGTCATCATCGGCATGGATTGGTTGAGTCTTCATCGTGCCGACATCATGTGTTATGAAAAGGCTGTCCGCCTTAATCTGTCGTCTGGCAAAACTCTAGTAGTATATGGCGACAAACCCGACACGAACCTCCGTATCATCTCGAGCATTCAAGCTCAGAAATTCTTGCGAAAGGAATGTTGCGCATTCCTTGCTCATGTGGTCGATGTGAGCCAAGAAACGAAAGACATTCAGAACATTCCAGTGGTACGCGACTTTCCCGACATCTTTCCAGAAGAACTCCCAGGATTACCTCCGCAACGACAAGTCGAGTTCAGAATCGACTTAGTTCCACGGGCTACCCCCGTAGCCAAATCACCCTATCGTCTAGCACCTACAGAGATGCAAGAACTGTCCTGTCAGCTTAACGAACTGATATGCAAGGGCTTTATAAGACCAAGCTTCTCACCTTGGGGAGCTCCAGTCTTGTTCGTCAAGAAGAAAGACGGATCGTTTCGTATGTGCATCGACTACAGGGAGCTCAACAAACTGACCGTCAAAAATCGTTATCCCTTGCCTCGTATCGACGATTTATTTGACCAACTTCAAGGGGCGAATTTCTTTTCAAAAATCAACTTAAGATCCGAATATCACTAACTACGAGTGCTAGGGGAGGATGTTCCGAAGACAGCCTTCCGAACTCGTTATGGGCACTACGAATTCGTAGTCATGCCGTTCGGATTAACAAATGCGCCCGCAGTATTCATGGATTTAATGAATAGGGTGTGTCGTCCTTACTTGGATCAGTTCGTCATCGTCTTCATCGATGACATACTTATCTACTCTCGTAGTAAGGAGGAACATAATCAACATCTGCGACAAGTCTTAGAAACTCTACCTTCGGAGAAGCTCTATGCGAAGTTCTCGAAATGCGAATTTTGGATCCGACAAGTCGAATTCTTAGGGCACGTGGTTAGCAAAGAGGGAATACACGTGGACCCTTCCAAAATTAAAGCCATTGCGAGCTGGTCAGCACCGAAGACGCCTACAGAAATTCGTCAATTTCTAGGCCTCGCTGGCTACTACCACAGGTTCATTCAGAACTTCTCCCGCATAGCGAAACCTCTAACAACACTGACCCAGAAAGGCGTGGCCTTTGACTGGGAAGAGAAGCAGGAGAGAGCGTTCCAAACGCTCAAGCGACCCTTGTGCACCGCACCAATACTATCCCTCCCCGAAGGGATAGAAGACTTCGTCGTCTATTGCGATGCGTCAAATCAAGGACTGGGATGTGTTCTGATGCAGCGAGGTAAGGTCATTGCCTATGCCTCGAGACAGCTGAAGACATACGAGGTCAACTACACTACCCACGATCTGGAACTAGGAGCAGTTGTGTTTGCTCTGAAGATCTGGAGACACTACCTGTACGGTACAAAAAGCACAATCTTTACAGATCACAAAAGCCTACAGCATATATTCGACCAGAAGGAGCTCAACATGAGACAACGACGGTGGGTCGAGCTACTCAGTGATTACGAATGCGAAATTCGTTATCATCCGGGTAAAGCCAATGTAGTAGCTGACGCCCTAAGTCGGAAAGAATATTCTGGTCGTAGAGTCAAGTCATTGACTATGACTATCCATTCACACTTGTCCACACAAATTAAGGAGGCTCAGCTCGACGCTTTGAAACCTGAAAATGAGGCAGGTGAATCCCTGAGAGGAATGGATAAGAACTTGGAGGTTAAGGGTGGCGGAGCTTATTATCTCATGGATAGGATCTGGACCCCGAAACTTGGTGGTTTCAGAGACGTGGTCATGAACGAGGCGCACAACACTCGTTATTCCATCCACCCAGGTTCAGATAAGATGTATCTGGATCTTAAAAAGTTATACTGGTGGCCTAACATGAAATTAGAGATTGCTACCTAACATGTATCTGGATCTTAAAAAGTTATACTGGTGGCCTAACCCTCCGGTCTACTACAATAGCCAGAGATACCGGAATGGAATTGGGAGCGGATCACTATGTATTTCATAACCAAGTTTCCCAAGACAACGGGTGGACTTGATACCATATGGGTCATCGTCGACAGATTGACCAAGTCCGCACACTTCCTACCTATCAAAGAAACAGACAAGATGAAGAAGCTTACAAGAACTTACATTAGGGAGATTGTACGACTGCATGGTGTTCCGATATCCATTATCTCGGACAGAGATAGTAGATTCACTTCGAGGTTCTGGCAGTCGTTACAAAGTTCCCTAGGAACTAGGCTGGATATGAGTACAGCCTACCATCCGCAGACAGACGGGCAAAGTGAGAGGACTATCCAAACCTTGGAATATATGATGCGAGCCTGTGTGATCGACTTTGGGAAAGCATGGGATACTCATTAACCCCTTGTCGAATTTTCCTACAACAACAGTTATCACACAAGCATAAAGGCTGCTCCATTCGAGGCCCTCTATGGCCGCAAGTGCAGATCCCCTCTGTGTTGGGCTGAGGTGGGTGATACCCAGTTAGCTAAAGGACGAGTTCCTGAAAACACTCTCACAGGTCCGGAGATCATTCGGGAAACGACAGAGAAGATCGTTCAAATTCGTGAACGATTGAAAGCCTCTAGAGACCGACAAAAAAGCTACGCCGATAAACGAAGGAAACCGTTGGAATTCCAGGTGGGCGACCGTGTTCTATTGAAGGTCTCACCCTGGAAGGGCTTGATACGCTTCGGAAAGCGTGGAAAGCTAAATCCAAGGTACTTAGGGCCTTTTGAGATTCTCGCAAGAATCGGCCCTGTAGCTTACAAACTTAACTTACCGCGCGAGCTCAGTAACGTACATTCTACTTTCCACATCTCGAACTTGAAAAAGTGTCTGTTCGACGAGACTCTTGTAATACCACTCGACGAGATCGAGATCAACGAGAGCCTTAACTTCGTGGAAGAACCAGTAGAGATCATGGACCGGGAGGTCAACCAAACGAAGCAAAGCCGTATCCCGATAGTGAAGGTTCGCAGGAACGCCAAGCGAGGACCTGAATTCACTTGGGAGTGAGAGGATCAGATGAAACTGAAATATCCTCTTCTTTTTACTTAGTTATTTGTAACTACTTATTTGCTTAAACTCTAATTCCGGGACGAAATTCCTTCTAAGGGGGGGATGATGTGACAACCCGAAATTTCTATTATGTACAACATTTCAATTCAATAGAAGTCAGAACAGTTTCTGCTAACTTTCAAGCTTTTTGGAATAATTTCGAGTCTTTTTAAGCTGGTACTTCAGGAGATACCAGGAAAGAGGATGCTCTAGGGTTTATTGTGAAACAATAAAGTCCCAAAGCTCCAAGAGTTTGGAGTTTACGGCCTAAACAAAGGTGTTTATGTCCGTAAACCCTAAATTGGGGGTATATATATGACACTTAGTCATTATTTAACATTTTTCACAAATTCAAGATCCAAACTCAATTCTCTCTCAAGTATCATCCAACAATTCTTCAAGATCTTCAACTTGTTAGATCTTCAAGTTTCACCAAGAACACCAAGAACACACACTAGTGTTCTTCGACTTTTAGCACCTTTTCAAGCCTCTATCTTGTGAGTACTTCTATCTTAGAGTATAATCAAGCTTGTTACACTTCTATACATCAAGAAAACACCAAGGAAACCAAGGATCAAAGGTGTTTACGGTCCAAGAACACCTTGGACCGTAAAGCCTAAAAAGGGTGCCAAAGTGTGCCCTAGTCCCTTCTAAACCTTCGAAACTTACATAGACCCCTTCCCTAATGAGTTAAGTACATGAAAATATCAAAAGACCATAAACCATTTGGGTTTACGGCCGTAAACCCAAAGGCAAATGGTCCAGGGACCGTAAACTCCATTTAGGAGTGAAATGGTGCCCTAATCACTTCCATAGGCTGATACTTCAAGTGGAAATGCTTCAAAGGACTTGTAGAGCTACAAAACAACACATGGTCAAAGAAGCATGAGTTTACGGCCGTAAACTCATGGGTTTATGACGGTAAACTCAAAGAGTTTTGGTCACAAAACCGTAAACTCATATAAAGGGTTCCCTTGAACCCTAAACTCAATAGCAATGTCCTACAACATTTAGATGCAATCCTTAGCACTTATAACACTTATATAAGGTGTTTTATATGCCCTAGGATGTCTTAACTTTGTTAATTAGTTGTTTAAAGACTAATTGGATACATATATGTATTATTATATGTTAACTAGGATCATTGTGTGTGTACAAGTCTTCACTTGACACCTAGCAATCCTATATCATCAGTTCATCCAAACCACTCACTACAGGTGAGTTCATACCCCTTAATTAACCTTTTAAATGTTTTTAAATGCTTTTATGGGGGGGGGATACAAGTTGAATTATTATAGTTATTATATCAATCACATGTGATTAATAACTACCAAACAAGTGGATTTCTTACTTTTCAAACTGTGTTACCAAACTATTTTACTTCAAACTGTTTTACAAACTCCTTTTCATGTCAAATACTTTTACTTAAACTCTTTTAAACTTATATTCTGTTAAATGTGTATCTATATAGATATAGCTATATAAGTAGGATTGAAAGGACTTAGGACTGATAGCTCACCTTACTTCCTGTTCCTTGTTTGGTTGTGGACTTAGGGTATTAGGGTTATCTGTCCGAAGGTCGTTTGAATCCTAGTTATATATTATGTATATGTATATAGATACAAAGGTTCCTTCTTTCATTCAGCTCCATACCTTTGGGTAGCAAGGGTATACATACATGTTCATACATTACTAGTAAGCTACTATAGGAGTAGTTTAGGAAGATACTAATACTATTACTAGAACAATGAAACATACAAAGAGTCAGTTCATACATGAAACAATACCATGCAGAGTAGATAACAAACAATACCATATAGAGAAAGAGATAACAAACAATACCATACAGAGAAAGAGATAATAAACAATACCATACAGAGAGAACATACAGGCTAGACAGAGGTAGAACATATAATACAGCTAGCACATTCATTTCATATACCATTTTTGTATCCAGAATCTCCTTAAATGGGGAGCGTATGAGTTTGTGTATAGATCTATACTGGATTAATTATCCTACATCTTGCTGCTCGCTACAGTGGGACTTGCAAGTCTACGGGTGCCAAACGTCATTTCTTACGACGTCTTACATCGTCGTTTTTCTATTGAGTCGGTAGCAGGATACAGGCCGATCACATGGTACTTTAAATAACAATTGGTTTAAAGTAGTTAGTACAGCAGTAGTTACTTAATACAACACTACAGTACTATTTTATTTTCCCTTTACATTTACTTTGTGATATTCACACAATAAACAATAATGTAAGAACTATATTTTTTATTTAATAATAGTCGGATTTGGGAAAATACACACTCTTACAAGAGACACACACACAGATACTAGATGCCTTGGTAGAAGGCTACTTTTAGTAGGAAACATAGGGTTTTCTAGGAGAGTTCAAACAAATACAAACTTTCACAAAACTTATACAATTACAAACTTACAAAACACTTTCATACAACTACAGACACTAATATACTTATGATCTCACCAGCTTTAAAGCTGATAAACTCTTTCAAAATAACTTGTATTCTTAGGTCGCCAGTAGACAGGTACTGGAGCCAGGTTTTTGCGAAGATGGAGCTCGTTCAAGACTCATCTTTATTTTGATGTATATTATTTTTGGTGTCTATATAACTTGATAGAACACACTTTTATGAAATTATATTATTAATGCAATGGATGATGTTGTTTCTTGTTTACTACTTTGCATTGTTGTGATATTGTACATGACGTCCTCCACCCCCGAACGATTCCGCCGTTCCGGTTTTGGGGTGTGACAAATCTGATCATGGATATCGAACCCATGATATTGTCCATAAGATCAAGAATAAACTCGTTCTTCCCAAATGTTTCCTATGATTGAAATTGTTTGTACGATGTTTCATAAGATGGCTCTGACTTATATAAATGTAAATGGTTTTAACTAGTTTTCTATTTAAAAGTAAGTCATAAAATCTATGAAACTAATATATTAATAGTAGTTCAAAGCCGATTCAAATATCTGGATGAAATGTTATTGTGGAATCATCTTATTGGACATGTAAATGAGAATTACATTACTATATATCAATTGCATAGCATTTTGGAATTCATTTAACCACAAGTCTTATGATAAATGCAAGTATTATTTTTCAAGGCACATGATGAAGGCACTATATTATAGTGAGAATATTTTTTTTGAATTGGTTTAACTAATGGACCGTTCAGATTAACCATAATACGTGTCACACCCCCAAACCAAAACGACAGAAATGTTTGGGGTCGTAGGACGTCATGTACAGTATCACAACAATGGAATAATTTTAATCAAGGTAACAACAACTGTTGTATTAATAATATAGTGTTTACATTGTATTCGAATCATTGTATATTTGACTCCAAAAGTATATAGGAAAATAAGACTTGAAGCTACTATGCTCAGTCTTCTAGAACCTGCGCGTGTACTTGTCTACTAGTGTCCTGAGAATACAAGTGGTTTTGAAAAAGTCAACATTAAACTTGGTGAGTTCATAAGCATTTTGTTTTAGAAAGCATGTTCTTTGTTTCTTGTAAAACTTGATGTATTCCTCTAGAAAATCTTATATTATCTGATGTAATGAATGATAGGTAAAATGTCCCATACTAGTTTCTTCTACGAGTACTTAGTGTATACAAGTTATATACAATCCAGATCGAACAGACAATTGATTGTGTGGTTCTGCCCTAAGTCCACAACCAAACAAGGAACATGAAATGAGGCGGAAACCACACATTCCACTGCCTATCGGATCCTCATTGTATATAACCCTAACATATTCACTAGGTACTTACAGAGTTAACTGTAATAGTCCTTCTAGAATTGTGAATGTGTTCTTTCATAAAATCCAATATTTTCTTAGTATAACTGAGATGTAGTCTTAAACCCTAAGACCAAAACACTTGCATGTTAATGTACGTTAAGTTCGTATACTTGGTTTTTTGTTACATGATAAAACTGCTTTGATATATATGTTCCCCATAGTGGTAAGTTTTGTACTAGAAAATGGTGTGTTATACCGGTACGTATTGGTAAGACCCATATCAGTTCCTCCTATGATTACTTAGTGCATATGAAATATATCCAATCAAAATCGAACGGACAGTTGATTGAGTGATTCTTCCCTAAGCCCACAACCAAACAAGGAACAGGAAGTAAGGCGGAAAGCACCAACCCACTGCCTATCGGATATTATTTTTATATAACCCTGATGTATAAACCAAGGAATCCTAGAATTAGCAATAAGGGTCCTTTAATTCCTACTTGTTTGTAAAGCCCTGTATTGTAATTTTATAATTAAATAAAATTACGTGAAGTTTGTTTATGAATTCATACACTGATCGTACTGTTGATACCAAATTGTGAGTCCTCATAACCATACTAATATGATGGATGGCCTGACACGACGTTCTTCGGGCGTCAGAATCGTTAATGACATTTGTCACCCCAGAACTTCCGTTCCAACTCTACGTAACAGTCAGGGTGTGGGGTTGTCAGTCCCGTATAGATCTATACACAAACTCACACTCTCCCTCCATGAGACTCTGGTTATAAAGGTCAGGACTTTCGTTGGCACTTAGATAAGTACTTCAAGACGTGTCTCAGAAAGCTAAATCAACAGTTATGTGTAGAACAAAGAAAAACCTTTTTACAATGATAATTGGTTTGTAATATCCTTTTCATAGTTAAAACCTTAGCATCTATGATCCCTAAACTATAGCTATTTTAGTTTATGTGCATGTTATGAATGAAGTGAAAGTCTTAGTAATTAAACTGTTTGTTTAACAGCAATCAAATATTTGAGAAAGATACCCTATTGCTCGACATGTTACAAAAGGTTTAAAGTATTATGTAAATAAGTTATATATTCACATATATATATGACATATAAGATTTATATTAAAAAGGCAGTCGGACAAGTGATTCTTGTGTTTTACTTGTATTTCCCCCCTTAAAAACCTTGAAAAACGATGAAAACAAAGGGGTATGAACCCACCTCGAATGTGCATTCTCGTTTGGAAACAAAGTGGCGGTGATGATCCTCGGGTTAGAACTTGAGCGAATAGTCGTATCCTAAAATAATTATACCCGACGTCGTATTTAAATTAATAAGATATTAATTTAAATAATAAATTAAATAATGATTTGAATAATAATTAAAGTGTCAGACAAAAATTTAATTATGTAAGAAATACTTACAAATGCCTTAGGAATTATTTGAAATAGTTCTAGACGTTTCTGTAAGAAAATGAGTGTTTTCGGTTGGCTTCAGGAGTTTTTGGTCAACGCTTGAAGATTTGAAGATCTTGTTGAATGTTCTTGGTGTTCTTGGTGAATTTATGAAGATCTGGGTAGAAACTCATGAAGATATGAAGGTTTACGGATGATACTTGAGAGAATAATGGAAGTGTTTTCGGATGGAAAGTTGAGAATTAATTGGTTCACGGCTGAACATATATATATATATATATATATATATATATATATATATATATATATATATATATATATATATATATATATATATATATATATATATATATATATATATATATATATATATATATATATATATATATATATGGTAGTGTTTACGGTTCATGAATGAGCATGCAAGGTTGGGTTTTCGGTTATCAGGTAGGCTAGCTAACTGTTTTCGACCCATTAAAGGGTGTTTTTGGATCAAGGCAAACGAAAAAACCAAATTGGAACACTTCCCAAACAGTAAACCCTGCTTGAATTAATTCCAAAACCGTAAACCCCTTTCTCCTTCAATTACTTGGGCGAAAACCCTTTGTTCTTGATTAATATTTGGGGCGAAAACACATATATGAGGGTTATTTATGATATAAACCTTAGACTTGTAACTTATGTTGACATGTATTAGCTTAAATCATCCTAGGTATTAAACCATACTTAGATACATGCTTATAATCATGCCTTTAAGGCTATAGAGCATACAATGCAACAAGGATTGCAATGTGGTTTCACTTGTACTTGGTTAGGGTTTAGGCTTTGCCGGGTTTAAAATTTTCGGGTTGTGACAATACGTGCTTATTCGACATCCAAAAGTTTGGGTGAAATGTATTCATAGGATCATATTATCGGACACATAAAGAAGAAATGATTTACGGAATATCCAATTGGATAGGATTTTCGAAATCATTTGCCCATAAGTCATATGAGAAATGCAAATCTTGTTTATCAAGATAGATGACGAATGCATCACTAGGTGACGTGAATATCTGTTCGAATTACTTCATACTAATGGACCATTCAGATTCGCCACAATGCATTGTAAGACCAACTTTTTTACCTTCAAAAGGTATGTACATGTGTATCTGCAAAAAAAAATAAGTCTGGAACCTATTAGGTGTTTAGAGCTCTCATAAAATGAAGTTAAGAATCAACTAGAAAAAAGGAGGTGATAATCATATCCAATAAGGATAGTGAACATCTTATTTAGAAAGTTTACTGATCATCTAAGGAATTGAAAAATAATTTAACAAATCTCCACCCAAAAAACCGCTACAAGCAATGTAGTTGGATAGAGAAACAAATCATTTTTTGATTTGGTAATTGATGCATCCTAATATGCTGTCAAACATTTCATAGATTATAACCTGAAGAGTGTTATAAGATTGTTTCGTCTTTCTCTAAGTGAAAAGTTTATGACACTCTCCGAGATGTGCAGTATTGGTGATTTTAGTGTCACCGAGAATTTTGGGTAATTGGAACTAACATGTGAGCTAAGGGGCTTATTGTGTGTACTCTATATTATATGTTCGGAGAATAGAGAGTGGATTCATACATATATATATATATATATATATATATATATATATATATATATATATATATATATGTATATATATATAAGAGATCAAATTATAAGCTGGTATGACAGAATGGTGGGGGTCAATGGGGTCGCGCTCACTTCTAGGATACCAGGGCCAGTGCCCCAAGCATTGTCCAAGCAACAGAGCCCCTTGCAGTGGTCCCAAAAGGTCTAGTCTTTAAGACCCAAGGGAACCAAGGCATATAACCTTAGATCTAGTTCCTAAGTAGATTCATAATGGATAGAGTTTCGAACTTTATCCGTTATGATGGTGCGAACAACCTATATCTAGTCTTTAAGACCCAAGGGAACCAAGAATGCATCTTTCTCGCCTAAATCCATTAAGTCCAAATCTTCAACCTTCATATCTGAATCAATATGATGTATAGATGGATATAGTTTCCAACTCTATCCATAATAATGCCACAATCATTGAAGATATAAACTTTAATACACCAAAATGACCTAAAGGACCAAGATAACTTTCATGGCTACAAGGGAAGGTAAAAGAGCATAAATTTCCTACTCCAAGAGGTCCAAGAAAACATTATAAACTGATCAAAAGGTGTTCGAGTCCAGATCTAAAATACACAATGTTCTTGGGACCTTGCAGAGTAATAAAGTTGCAAACTTTATTCCCAACTCTTACTCAAAACTCATTAAAATGGATCAAAACACAAAATATGAAGGATTTTGAGCATTATAACAACCTTATGGTGCACATACAAACCTAACGCTTTGGATCTAAGTTTTCTCTAATTATACATGCAATATTGTTTTCCAAAGCATGAAGCCTAACTAGAATACAAAATTTGGTATATGAATCATAAAAACTAGTTAGAAGAATACCTCTTGTTGTAGCTTCTTGTATTTGGCCTTTAAGAACTTAGCACCTCAAGTGTGATGCCTCAAATGGTTCACAATACACCACAAACAATTGGAGAACTTGAGAGAAAGGTTGGAGGCACTGAAAATCAGCTATAGTTTCTCTGTGAAGACTAGTTTATCCGATTTTAGGCCAAGGGGTTACATATATATAGGGTAGAATTCCAAGGATTATGTGTAAACCCTAATTCTTACACTTAGGCTTGTAATGGACTAACACTTTATGGATCCTTACCTAAGCTTAGCCCATCACTAATCAATCATGGATTATTAGCCCAACCTATATGTGTCATTGATTTACACAATCAGCCCCTGTCTATTTAGTTAGTCTCTTTTGATCACTAAATTAATTCTAAATTAATTCTTCATCAATACTAATTAAATAATATGATTGTTCTTTCTCAAATACCCATCCTATCACATTGTTTTAGTGAATGCAACCCAAAATGGACCATGCTACTCTCGGGTCAAGTACATACCAATTATAGTTACGGGCTTAGACACCTAATCCAACAGTCTCCCACTTGGATAAGTCTAATAACTATAACTGCAAGTACGACTTAAAACCAACTAACAATCGTAGCTCTTAAAAGCCATTGTCGAACTCTGACGTGCCATTTTAGATAAGGGATCATATAATTCTCTATTCTTCAAGATATCGTGCAGACAAATACATGGAACATAGTCATACTTATTGTCGATTAGTTTGTTTCCCGATTTCCGATTTGTTTGACATATAACTTAATTAAACACATCAATTGAATTCTGATCGGGCCCGACACAAAAGTCAAAACAAAATCATCGAGGGTCCCAATATATCGCTTTTAATCCTCCAAGGATTAAAAGGAACAGATAAACTTCGACTTATATGCTTGTACTAACTACTCGCTAAATCATACAGAATAACGCGTTTTATAATATCCAGTTACTGATGCGTTTTCGCACTATAAATGTACAACCAACTCATAGTCAACAACTCATACATCTTGGTTTGAAGACTATATGATATTATCGTCTCACAATCACTTGCGATAAACTCCATGAAGTGATTCATGTGATCGTGGGTTTAATCCAATACTCAAAACTTATGAGCACTCATGAATGTAGTAGCAAACTTTTGCCATGTCTAAACACTCTAGACAATCTACAAGCCAAATTCATGATAATCTTGCATCAATACCTACTTCCAAAGTATGATCGACTGTGGATAGTTTGAATAATTTTATTATTCTGGAAGTCAAAACATGCAAAATGAAACAATAGTAAACAATTGACACTAGATAGTAACTTTACTCATAAATAAAACTCCTTTTATTTAATGATCAAATGTCAAATACATTTTATCTATTACATCTTTCTAAACAGCTATCTAATCATTAAATTAATATCATCCTTCAGACTAATGCTCCTCGCATGCTACAAGTGCTTAACCCTACTCAGTCCCTTCGTAAGGGGATCTGTTGGGTTCTCCTCTGACGATACCCTCTTTGCTACGAGAAGTCCTGCTTATATCTAATGTTTTATGAAGTGATATTTTATGTCAATGTGTCTGGATCTACCATCATCCCTCGGTTCCTTGGCTAAGGTGACCACACTCTCGCTGTCAAAGAGAATCTACATAGGCTCCTTTATAGTTGGTACAACTCCAAGGTCTCCGATGAAGTTCTTCAGCCATATTACCTCCTTCGACGCTTCGCTTGCTGCTATGTACTCTGATTCGCACGTTCAATCAGCTACAGTCTCTTGTTTGGAACATTTCCAAGTTATTGCTCCTCCATTCAGGGTAAATACCTAACCCGACCGAGAGCGGAAATTATCTCTATCGGTCTGAAAGCTGACATCACTATACTATGTCACTCTCAAGTCATCACTCCCACCGAGGGTAAGGACCCAGTCCTTCGTCCTCCGCAGGTACTTAAGAATGTTTTTTAACATAGTCCAATGAGCTTTACCAAGATTCCCTTGATAACTGATGACCATGCTCAAAGCAAAGGCCACATCAGGGCGAGTACAATTCATAGCATACATGATCGAGCCAACTGGAGAAGTATACGATACTCGACTCATCTCTGCTATCTCCGCCTCTATACTCGGACTCTAAGTCTTACTCAGCTTGGTATCGGTTTGGATAGGTAAGTCAGCTTTCTTAGAATTCTCCATATTGAAACGCTTCAACACCTTGTCCAAGTAGTTACTTTGACTAAGTCCTATTAGTCTTTTACTTTAGTTTCTCAATATCCTTATCCCTAGAATATAATCAGGTTCGCGGAGGTCTTTCATAGCGAAACACTTCCCAAGCCAGGACTTAACCTCCTGCAAAGTTGGGATGTCATTTCCTATGAGAAGTATGTCATCCACATACAACACCAGAAAGCTAACTATACTCCCATTAGCTTTGACATATACACAGGACTCATCCTCGCTTCTCGAAAATCCAAACTCTTTGACTTTGTCATCGAAACAAAGATTCCATCCGCGAGATGCTTGTTTCAATCCATTAATGGATTTCTCAAGCTTACACACTCTATTAGGGTACTTTGCACTGAAAAACCGCTATGGCTGACTCATGTAAACATCTTCAGCCAACTTCCCATTAAGGAAAGCGGTTTTGACATCCATTGGCCATATTTCATAATCATGAAATGCAGCTATGGCAAGCATAACCCTTATAGATTTAATATTTGCTACTGGTGAGAAGGTCTGATCATAGTCAACTCCATGAGTTTGAGTAAATCCTTTCGCAACAAATCACGCCTTATCTGTGTGTACTTTCCCATCCATGTCAGTCTTCTTATTGAAAATCAATTTGCACCCAACTGTCTTACTACATGGTACATTGTCAACCAAGTTCCAAACTTGATTGTCATACATGGACTGAATCTTGCTGTTCATAGCCTCTTTCCATTTTGCAGATTCGAGGCCTCTCATGGCTTCCTTGTAGTTGTTAGATTCATCCAAATTTACAAATATGCTATCACTGATAAATGTATCACCATCTATAGTAATATGGACACCATATAACACAGGTGGAACACTAACTCTACTGGAACGCCTCAGAGGTATGGATTCATCAACTGGTTCAACAGGAGATTCCTCCTCAGGTTGAGCGCTAGTGTTTGAGGTTCCTTCAACACTTAAATCTTGAAGCTCCTCAAGGTCAATTTTCCTCCCACGGTCCTCTTGGCATATGATTTCTCTCTCTCTCGGAAAACCCCTCTCCTCGCAACGAAGACTACATTGTCACTTGGTCTGTAAAAGAGATATCCAAAAGACTTATGTGGGTAGCCGATGCAAATACAACGCTCACTACGAGGTTTGAGCTTGTCGTGAGTCTCACGCCTCACAAAAGCCTTGCAACCCCAAACCTTGATGTTTCCTAACGAGGGAAACTTCCATGTCCACATCTAGTGAGGTGTTTTGGAAACCTTTTAGTCTGGACTAGATTAATGATATGGGCGGCACTCTCTAAGGCATACCCCCATAATGAGATAGGTAACGAAGCTTGACTCATCATGGAAGGAACCATGTCCAAAAAGGTTCGATTGCGCCTCTCAGCCACACCATTAAGCTGTGGTGTCCTGGGTGGCGTCAATTGTGAGACAATTCCACATTCCTTAAGATAGTCGTGGAACTCAATACTATGATAATCACCACCCCGAACGGATCGGAGCACCTTTATCTTCCTGCCCAATTGATTCCCCACTTCTTGTTTAAACTCTTTGAACTTTTCAATGGTTTCTGACTTATGCTTGATTAAGTAGTGTTGGATTAATGTCTATGTCCATAACTATATTTGGTATGTACTTGACCCGACCCGGCATGGTCCATTTGGGTTGCACTTCACCGGCACAATTTATATGGATAGTCTTTTGAGAATAGTATATTTATGATTTATATTAATATATTATAAGTTCTAATATATTAATATATAATCATATTATTTAATTAGTATTGATCAGGAATTAATTTATAATTAATTAAGTGATCAAAAGGAACTAATTAAATATGGACTCTTAGATATATATGTGTAGTGGGCCAAATTCATTTAGGTTGGGCTAAGTCTTCATGGATAGTCCATGGAGCTTTAACCATGGATCCTAGGAAATGAAAGGTCATGGGTATTAGGATTTAACCCTAATCCTTGACCGGTGGGTATTAGGTTACTGCCTATAAAATGGCAGTTTAATGGGTGTCCACTCTCACCCACCGCTTCCTTGACCGGTGGAGGGTCGCTAGCCGAACGGTTAGGACAAGGAGTATAATTCTCCCTTCATTAAAAGTATTAATGATAAATACTAAGTAACTAAACTCTTAATAATACCCAATCTTAGTTACTTAGGAAAATGTGAATTTGGTGTTAACCCATGAAATTACACTTTGCACTTTGCTTAAGTTAGTTAGTGGAGCGTGTGTGGTTAACCGGCACACTAGCTTGATTTAACAAGGTAGGCAAAGGGTAACTTAATGTTTATCATAGTATCGGTGGAGCGTGTGTGGTTAACCGGCACATCGATTGAGGGGTAAATATTAAGGGTACCAAGTATATTTGCATGGTTATTCACACCTTGTTTTGTGATCCTCGGCATCCCAGTCACAAAACCTGAAGGGCACACTCGAGATTGAAACATGCCTTTTAAAAGTTCAATGAATCTCAAAAGAATCTAGGAGTTTCAAAACCAATTAAAACCTAATAATACATTTCGTTTATCTTGGTGGAAATTGGTGAATCGTCATTCACCTACCTTCAAATATTTTATAGCTTGGATTACGGCATCCCTCTTCCAAGTTATAAAATAGTTTGTTGGGTCCTAGCCTTAATATTTCATATTGGGTGTTATATTAAGGACTTTAGATCAACTATCTTGAATATCTCCCAAAAAGATGTCTGGTTCAGACACCTATGATCCTCCCAAATCTCTTGGAACTTCACTTCCTCCACCTCATCCAATTATTCTCCCTAACCCACAAGTTCAAGGTCACTCAAGCCCTATTGGCAAGCAAGGTCTATGTGTGATCGCATCTTGGAGATGAAGTCACATATTGACAAGCCGGGAGAGTTGGGTGTCAAACTCTTGAGAAAGTTGGTGGTTTAATCACTTTCTAAGTCACATAGTTAATTCCTTTGGGACTACTATGAAACAGACTATGATATGACCCTTAATGATCTTATCTATTTGTTTGGTGCTGCTGAATCAGCAATAATTTGGAGCACTGGGAGAGCAAATTTGATTATTATATCAACTTCCCAAGCTACCATGGACATTAACAATGGTAACATTGGATATCTAGAAAAGCCTTCTCTTCCCAAGGAAAGGGATTGACCATAGTCAACTAGGTTGACCAAATGGTAAAGAGAAAGGCTAAGTCTGCGATAGTCCCATGTACCATTCCCAAAGAGCCCCTATGTTTCTCTTGCCAAAGGAAGGGGCATTGATTGCGAAGCAGCCTATTTACTTGAAAGATCATAAGGTTGATCAAGTCAAGAAGATTGACTCTACTTCAGGTAAAGTCCACTATCTAACTCTGTTAAATTTCTATTCTGAGATTCATGTTACATGATGTGACTGGGTCATATGTTGATGTTTTAAGAATCAAAGAAAAGTGAAGAAACTTAAAGGAAGTATATGCTGATTCTGATCGCGAAGATGGATCTCGAGCGCATGGTTCTGTGATCAGAATTTTGAGCTGTTACTTAGGAGTTATGATATATTGCTTAGGAATAGATAACAACAAAGTTTTTCATGTGCTTTTGCACTGTAAGGATAGTTTTTTCCGCAAAGTTTTTAAAATAAAAGGAAAAAAAACTTGATTTTATTTATTTTAAAATATCCTTACAATGGCATTTGTAAAAAGGAAAAAAAAATTGTTGCTTATATGATTCCATTAATAGCAAGAGTGGAAATATGAATTTGATTCTTTCATTTATGGTAGTGTCTAAATTTTCCAAATAACGAAAGATTTTCATCACCCAAGTTTCAGTTGGATAGAAACTTGGAATCATGCAAGTTGTATAGTATGATGAATGAGAACTTTCAAGCATTAGAAAATTAAGACTAATTACTTGTTCACATGGATGTATGAGTCAAGTAACGGACTAAGGGATCAAGTACACATTCTTGTGCACTGATCAAGCCCACCACAAATGTAACTTGAGTGATACATCTTAAAGAAGGTTTATTAAGACTAGTGAAATGTAAGAGTAAAAGGTTTTCTACTCTTGTACATTTGAATATGGTAAGTTGTGATGTTTTGGATAAAACAGAGACCAACTTAGGCCAATTGTGTTAAGTGTTTCTTGTGATTAGAATCCACACTATCTCTTGAATATTTGGCAAGAAAGTCTTATAGGTCAAGGAGACAGTGGGAGTCTAAAAGATCCTGAAAGGATTTCAAGAAGTAATCAAGAATAAAACATGTATTTCATCACTAGCACATAACTAGAGATTTATGACCTATCGTGTTTACATTTCTGTGCCCATTCCAGTTAAGTTGGCTATACATTTGAGTTCTACATGTTCTCAATTGTTTGCATAGCCACTTGGAAGCAATGGCAGGCCCTTGAGCTGCCAGGTGGCAAGAAGTTAAGATTGCACAAGTTCAATCCATATGAGTTAGGATTTGTCACTAACCTAGTCTTGTGATTATGGTTTGACAAATTCACATGGATAAGAACACATACACCATAAAATCTAAGTGTCATAAGGTTTCTCTCCAATTCATGAAATTGATGGTGAGGAAAATTTTTCACTAAGTAGATTTTAAGTAGATAGCAATTATGATATTTGCAGTTCTCAAAGTCGTTAGTGGAGCGTGCGTGGTTAACCGGCACACTAACATGGACCTATAACAAATGGCAAAAGGTCTAAACAATTGAGACTATGATTATGGCATCCCTTTTCATAGTTCTGAAATTGTTTAGACACACCTGTGATCTATCTAAGATAAGGTGTATGATTTTGATAAAGTCTTAGTGGGAGCATGATAATTATGATAAGTATTGCAAGTTAGCAATGTTAATTATAGAAAACAAAAATTTCAATTCGTGAGGTTGCAGGGGTTCAAAAAGTTGTTTTGCTATAATTAAGGCAGAGGAAATTATACTTCATTTCAATTCTAAAAAGCTTAGATTGAGTTTATAATCATTCTAAAGAGCTTATATTGAGATTTAAATCACCTTTAGTCAAGAATATATATATGAATTTCATGTTGGATTGGTTCAACCTAAGAAAATTCTATATATTGCGTTCTCAAAATTCGATTATGATTACGGCATCCCTTTTGATAGTCAAATTTTGAGAATATGGCAAACAAAAAATTATTATGGAAAAAGACTGGTCTAGAACCATGTCTTTATGTGAAACATCATGAATCGTGTCCCATTTACTTTGGGTACAAGATCGATTACATGTGCTATAATATTTATCCTTTCTGAATTTTCCAAATGCCTTGGGGAATTAAGGGGAACAATGTCTAGAATTGGATATGACTAAAGTGATTAAGCAATTGTCGAGGACAATCTAAGGTTTACCAAAGATTGGTTGCTCAAGGACAGTGGGAAGTATAATGTCAATATTGGAAGGACCATATTGACATAGTCTGAAAACAGGCAACGCTTGTTCAGAAGTGGTAGTCAAAATGGGAATATAGAGTTGTCTTCATAGGTGGAAGCAATCTGTGTAAGGTTAAAGAAACTTAATACAAGAAGCATGTTCAAAGCAATGCGCTTTGAATTTGAGACATCGTTTCCATGGAATTGCTCTCCATTGGAATACTCTGTAATGATTGTTGCCAAGTCTTCATGGCTTTGTGCATAATCATTACAAGAGGAACAGTGCATATAAGTTTAAAATCTAAACAAATTTCGATAAATGTTAGGAATTCTTACATTTACGACAAGGATTTCGGAGTGTGAAAAGAGAATCATTGAAATTATGTTCAATTGATCTAGTTCACAAAGAAAATGATCATAGACAAACATAGAGTGCATACTTGGTGTATGGCAAAGCTATTGTTTAGAAAAACATATTGTACATGCTTGGAGCATGGGACAACTAGTGTTTTTAATTCAGGTATAAAGTTGATAAAACTGAAACAATGAATAATCAGTAATCAGTATGGTGATAAATAAAAGTGGTCTATTTATATTCATAGGGTTTGATACCATATTTGATTAATTTATTCTTGTGTTTCACTTTGCATGTTTTGACTTCCATAATAACTAGGTTATTCTTCCGGAATGACTAAGTTATTTAAACCATCCACAGTCGGTCATATGTTGGAAGTAGATATGAATCAAGACTGTCATGGGTTGGCTTGTAGAGGTCCAAGTTGGTGGACAAAGTTGTGCTACAACACTCATGAGTGCTCATAAGTTCTGAGTATTGGATTCAACCCGCACTCATTTGAATCACTTCATGGATTTTATCACGAGTGATCATGAGACGATAATATCTTATATTCTTCAAACCTAGAGATATGAGTTGTTACTATGAGTTGGTTGTACATTGATTGCATGAAAACGCATTCGGTAACTCGATGTTATAAAACATGCCTTTGTGTATGATTCAACAAGTAGTAGAACAATCCATATGAGTAGAAGTTTATCCATTCCTTTTACCTTCGGGATAAAAGCGATATCTGTGGGCCCCTCGATGATTTAGTGATGACACATGTGAGTGCTTGGCCAAGCCAGGACTGATTTGATTTGTTCAATCAGTAAGTCATCATAAATCGGAAATCAGGAAACAACAAATGGAGAGAGAGAGATTGATAATCCATGTCTCAGTCCATATGATATCTAGAATGGAGGAATATATGATCCCTTATCTAATGGACAAGTCATTGACAAAGGTCAGAGTTCGTTGACAAGATCAGAGTTCGACAGCGGCTTTAAGAGCTACGATTGCCAGTTGGTTTTTGAAGTCATACTCAATAATAGTTTTAGACTTATCCAAGTGGGAGACTGTTGGATTAATGTCCATGTCCATAACTATATTTGGTATGTACTTGACCCGACCCGGCATGGTCCACTTGGGTTGCACTTCACCGGCACAATTTATATGGATAGTCTTTTGAGAATAGTATATTTATGATTTATATTAATATATTATAAGTTCTAATATATTAATATATAATCATATTATTTAATTAGTATTGATCAAGAATTAATTTATAATTAATTAACTGATCAAAAGGAACTAATTAAATATGGACTCTTAGATATATATGTGTAGTGGGCCAAGTTCATTTAGGTTGGGCTAAGTCTTCATGGATAGTCCATGGAGCTTTAACCCATGGATCCTAGGAAATGAAAGGTCATGGGTATTAGGGTTTAACCCTAATCCTCCACACTATATAAAGGGTCTTATGGTTCATGAAATTAGGCTAGTGGCTAGTGTGGATACACTAAAGAGGGCAATAACTGATTTCATAAGTGTGAGCCAAGTATCTATATTCTCTAATGGTTTTCCAAGGTGTTTTGGTGATTTGTGATTCCACTTGAGGCTTCCACACTATTGGGGCTAAGCTCTTAAAGTTCAAGACTTCAAGCTTCATTAAAAGGTATGTATTCTAACTTGTTATATTACCCAAGTATCAAGGATTGTATGCTAGAAAGGGTAATACCTTGGAATATTCATATTTGCATGTATAATAGAGAAAACATAGATCCAAGGTATTTAGGGTTGCATGTACACTTAGGAGTGTTAGAATGCTCAAAAACCCAACAAGTAGTTATAGCCATATCTGCTGTAATCATCAGTAAAAGTCACATAGAAGCGGTTAGCATCCCTTGTGGTCAATCCGAAGGGTCCACACACATTGGTGTGTATGAGATCCAAAAGAAGCAAGTATCATCCGACTTTAAGTCGAATGACTCCAACACACCAGCCTTTAGGAGTTAGCCTATGCGCTTCTTGTTGACATGTCCAAGACGAAAATGCCACACGCATGCCTTGTCCAAATTATTGGATGAATCAATATGAAATACATTATTTTCTAAGTTGTCTACAACCATCACAGTTTCATATACACCATTCCAAGGCAATGCTTTAAAATAAAATACACCATTATAAAAAGCATTAATAAAATCAATTTCATTATCAAATGAAAATCTAAAACCATGTTTGTCCAAACCATGAAAGGAAATAATGTTTCTCGCCATATCAGACGAGTAGCAACAATTATTAAAATCTAATTCTAACCCATTACTAAGAAATAAAGAATAAAATCCAATCTTGGTGACAAGCGACATTTTCCTATTCCCCATGATCAAGTTCATCTCCCTGTGCTCCACATCCCTAATTCTATTTAGTCCATGCATATCAGAACAAATGTGAAAACCACAACATGTGTCAAGGACCTAAGAATTAGCATGCGATGAGTTATTAGATAGAATATTGTAAATACCTGCATGGGTGAGCTTTATCTTCCCATCCTTGACATCCTGCAACTATTTGGGGTAGCTTCGCTTCTAGTGCCCTTTATTATGACAGTAGAAACACTCTACTTCTTTTGGATCGGTAGAGGGATTAGCAGAACCAGCTTTGGTCCCACTAGAAGAGGATCCATCATGAGACTTACCCTTGCGGCTCTTAGAAGGAGCCTTCCTCTTCTTCCCTTTACAATGTCCAATTTCCAGGACTGGGCCAGCAACAGTAGGAGTAGGAGTAGATACAACATATTTTCCTTTTAGACTACTTTAAATAGTTCTCAAAAGGCCTTGAATCTTGCTAAGAGTGACCTCCTCCTTGTCCATATGATAGGTCATACTGAACTTATCATAACAATGAGGCAAAGAGAGTAGGATAATATCAATGGCCAACTCTTCATTGAAGTTAACAATAAACTTCAGCAAGCAGTCCACAAACGTTTTCATTTTCTGCAAGTGGGACGTGATGGACTCTCCATCCTTCATTTTTGTTGTTATCGTGGAGGCAATGATTTAATACCTTTCCTGACGAACCCTTTGATGGTATCTTTCCATCAAGTCTTGCTGCATCTCGAAAGGGTAGTAGTCCTTATAGGACTTTTGAAGTTCAGCTGTAATAGTGGCAAGCATGATGCATCACACCTTTGTGGCATCCTTCTCATGTTCCATATATTCAGCAACCTCTTCAGGAGTATCAGTGGCTTCATCAATCTCCTTAACCTCTTTATCGAGGACATATTCCTTGTCCTCGTAACCAGTGACCATCCTAATGTTTCGAATCCAATCATTAATATTTAAACCGTCAAAGATGACCCTACCACACAAGTTCACAAGGGAGAAAGAGCCAGAAGGGTTCGATCCAGAAGCGATGTTGGAAGACATATGAAAAAGAAAGAAAAAGTTTAGATTAGATAAGAATCCTTAACATAACACCCAAATGAAATATTAAGGCTAGGACCCAACACAATATTTTACAATTCGGAAGAGGGATGACGTAATCCAATTGCTAAATATTTGAAGGTAGGTAATGATGATTTACCAATTTCCACCATGAAAAACAAAATTGATTATTATGTTTAAATGAATTGAAATTCCTAGATTCTTTTGAGATTCATTGAAATTTTCAATGGCATGTTTAAATCTCGATTATGCCCTTCAAGTTTGTGACTGGGATACCGAAGATCACAAACAAGGTGTGAATAACCATGCAAATGTGCTTGGTATTCTTGATGTCATTTATCACCTAATCAATGTGCCGGTTAACCACGCACACTCCATTGATCTATGAAAAACATCGAGCTACCCTTTGCCACCCTTCTTAGTCCAAGTTATTGTGCCGGTTAACCACACACGCTCCACTAACGACTTGGCAAGGTGCAAATTGCAATTTCATGAGTAGCATCATTTTCATATTTTTCCTAAAGTAACTAAGATTGGGAATTTAATAAAACATTCAGGTCCTATCCTACCTGTTCGGCTAACAACCCTCCACCAATCAACGAAGCGGTGGGTGAGAGTAGACATCCATTAAACCACCATTTTATAGGCAGTATCCTTATACTCTCCTTATAGATTGGCTTCGTGAATGAGGCCTACTAACGGTAAGACTGACTTGTATTATACATATATAATTATTAAACTTTTAATATTATAATAGTATAAGGGTTGAATTTTATACTTTTAAAATCCTAGGGTTTGGAATTAAATGTTTCATGAATGAGACTTTGCAATTTCCAAAACTTGAGGGAAAGTTTCGAAACTCTTCAAAACTCTTGGTTTCCATAACTTATGAGTTAATGCATTTTTCTGAATGAGACTTCTCATTTTCCATAACTTGAGGACAAGTTATGGAATTCTTTAAAGGCATTTGTGATATAAAACAGCTTGTGGTAACGATCCTAATCCAATTTATGGCAAAAAACCCAAAAATCTGCCACCAGACAGTGCAACTCGTCGAGCCAGGCTTTGTACTCGTCGACGTCATCATTAACTCGTCGAGTTCCTTAATGAACTCGTCGAGTTCAGTCTGGCAGAAACAGAAAACTACCCTAGGCTCTAATACCACTGAAGGATTTTGAGTACTATAAAAACCTTATGGTGAACATACAACCCTAATGCTTAGGATCTAAGGTTTCTCTAACTATACATGCAATATTGTTTTCCAAAGCATGAAGCCTAACTAGCATACCAAATTTGGTATATGAATCATAAAAACTAGTTAGAAGAATACCTCTTGTTGTAGCTTTTTGTATTTGGCCTTTAAGAACTTAGCACCTCAAGTGTGATGCCTCAAATGGTTCACAAAACACCACAAACAATTGGAGAACTTGAGAGAAAGGTTGGATGCACTTAAAATTGGCAATAGTTTCTCTAAGAAGACTAGTGTATCCGATTTTAGGCCAAGGGGTTACATATATATAGTGTAAATTCCAAGGGTTATGTGTAAACCCTAATTCTTACACTTAGGCTTGTAATGGACTAACACTTTATGGATCCTTACATAAGCTTAGCCCATCACTAATCAATGATGAATTATTAGCCTAACATATATGTATCATTGATTAAGACAATCGGCCCCTGTATATTTAATTAGTCTCTTTTGATCACTAAATTAATTCCAAATTAATTCTTGATAAATACTATTTAAATAATATGATTCCTCTTTCTCAAATATCCATCCTATCAGATTGTTCTGGAGAATGCAAACCAAAATGGACCATGCTACTCTCGGGTCAAGTACATACCAATTATAGTTATGGGCTCAGACACCTAATCAAATAAAATACACTTAGATCCAAAGATAAAATTCAATAAAGCTTGGAACTTTATAACTTACAAATATCTAGATGGTAGACGAAAGTTGAGATCTTCAATTGCCAAGATTCAAGGATCAATCTTGCATGAAAATATTGCTCCAAACCACAAAAAAGTCCAAAAGTGGATGAGAGAGGAGAGGGGAGGTTGTAATCGTGAAAATGGAGGCTAGGGTTTCTCCTAAGAGGTTCTATATATGATGTATGCTAAAAAAATACCCTATAACATGAATCTTTACCTTTAAATACCTTGAAAACCCTAAAATTTTTGTCGGCTTTGGGTTGCACGGTTCTCATGTCATGAGCATATATATTCTCACCTGGTGAGTATTAGTTATCACCCGACGAGAACAAGTTTTCACCCAATTTCACTACAACTTCAAACCATCATAACTTATTCGTTTCAACTCCGATTTTGGCGTTCTTTATATGCACGAAAAGGTATTGACGAGCCCACAACCATATATAATTACTTTTTGACTTAATACATGTTGGACTAAAACCATAATCCATGTAAGAAGCCCGAAATCTTACTTTTCCCATTTTAGCCTTTTTCTTCTAAGCACAAATCGAAGGCTATAATCACATATCCAACATTATGATGATCCAATAAGGTATAAAGCCCATTGCTTAGAAGCCCAATGCTTTTTCTTGATCCTTTTATTGTCCATAATCTTGAAATAAGAAACTTCTCGATGTTACAACTCTCCCCCACGTAAATTGGATTTCGTCCTCGAAATCCATCTTAGTTAGGACCTCTGAAAACAATGCCAACACATTCCATAAGCTTCCACTAGCCACGTCGATATCAAGGCATCATATACAGAAAACTTGAGAGACTACTCAGAAACCCACAGCTGCAAACTATCAACCCAATAACTTGAACATAGTCAATCATAACGACTATCTTTCTCTCCTTACTGAAAAAACCTAACATCTAGTGAAAACCACTCAAACCGGGAACTCTCAAAACTACAACCACAAACCAACTACATTAATATACTCCCCACAACCGGGAAGCCATTAGTCTATGCTTCAGAAACCATACCCTAAAAATGATGATCATCCATTCGTCGTACCTACCCCTTGTTCCCGGACTAGGAGCACCACCAAATCATGTCGAAAGAGTACACAAAACATCTCGATCGTGAATTCGCCCCAATCCCAAATTCATAAATTGTGCCCAAAACCTTAAATACACACTTGAGTACCTAACGAGATATCACTAACGCGCTACTCCCACAAGCATAATGATGGTAAATCATAGAATCTCACTTTGCATCCAAATACCTCATCAACTTAGGTGTAAATCCACCTGACAAATCACTCAAGACATTCACAATGAACTCCATGACTCGAGATTTCAGAACTGATACCCACCATTCGTAACCAAACTCCTAATAAATAGACTGCAAGCAACTGGGATCTATATGAAAATATTTAGCAAGAAACATCCTATGCACCATTAATACTACCAACATACCACATGATTCGAACCAGATGGTCACTAAGTCCCCCAACCCCTAACAATACACTAACACCTAAACATGCCAATAAGACTGAAGATCTAAGACCTAAGAGTCAAAATTAAATGACTACTGGGTCCCATCCATATGAATAATACAACCACTGGTTCACGATACATCGTGACCCATTTTAACCACTACAACGATAAGTTCACGATACAACTCTGATCTTACCGTCAAGCGACATCTCTCCCAAACACTAACTGAACACATCACGATCCATACCCCTCTATAATGCACAATTCATTTCACAGTATATGTTGCTACCAACACAAAATCAGACAAAAACATGGTCGCATACAACCAAAGAATAGGATAGGCGGTTGTACTCTTGTTCCAATTCAAAGGACATAAACAAAATAAAGACCATGTGAATAATTTGAACCAAGTGTTCACATGCTATCTTACCAAGTCCACATACACCTCCCCTTATGACCATATTTGATGAAATACCATAATATACACCTCCAAGGGAAACACATTACTATCCCTAGATCTACTACATTCCTTAATCCTCGCAACCTTACCTAAAGGCTGAGGTACCAGCATATCTAACCAAAATTAAAAACCTCAACTGCAAATAGAAACATCCTCATGAACAAGTGATACTATTGGGTTTTGATCATTCTAACACTCCTATGGTGTACATGCAACCCTAAATACCTTGGATCTATGTTTTCTCTATTATACATGCAAATATCAATTTTCCAAGGTATTTTTCTAACTAGTATAATATAAAGTACACATAATATAAATTCTAGTACAATTACATACCTCTTGTTTGGTGCTTGATTCCATGGAGCTCAAGAGCCTAGTGCCCCAAATGTGACACCTCAAATGGTTCACACAACACGATGAACATTTGGAATAACTTGAGAGAAAATGCACACTTCATGAAATCGGCTTGCCCTCCACACATAGACTTAGTGGCCGATTTTGACAAGAATGATATGTTTATATAGTGTGACACTATTAGGGTAAACCCTAATTGTCATGGCTTTCCATTTCCTTGGATCCATGGGTTCAAATACACCATGGAGCATCCTATGGGTTTTAGCCCAACTTGATAATCCATGGAGCATTAGCCCACTATATAAGTATGCATGATTTACACAATCAACCCATATATTTAATTAGTCTTCTTTTGACCACTTAATTAATTCTAGACTAATTCTTGATCAATACTAATTAAATAATCTTATTAATATATTAGAACTTATAATATATAAATAAACCTTAAGTGTTATTTCTCTCATTTTAGTCTATCCAAATGCATGATGCCATGCAACCCAAATGGACCATGTCGGGTCAGGTCAAGAATATACCAATTATAGTTATAGACTTAGACACTAATCCAACAGTCTCCCACTTGGATAAGTCTAATAACTATTATTGCAAGTACGACTTCATAACGTGACCAGCAATCGTAGCTCTTAAAAGCTGTTGTGAACTCTGAACAAATCAATGACGTGTCCATTGGATAAGTCTAATAACTATTATTGCAAGTACGACTTCTAACAAGTTGAAGATCTTGAAGAATTGTTGGATGATACTTGAGAGAGAATTGAGTTTGGATCTTGAATTTGTGAAAAATAGTAAATAATGACTAAGTGTCATATATATACCCCCAATTTAGGGTTTACGGCCGTAAACACCTTTGTTTAGGCCGTAAACTCCAAACTCTTGGAGCTTTGGGACCTTATTGTTGCACAATAAACTCTAGAGCATCCTCTCTCCTAGTATCTCCTAAAGTACTAACTTAAAAAGACTCGAACTTATTCCAACCAGCTTGAAAGTTAGCAGAAACTGTTCTGACTTCTATTGAATTGAAATGTTGTACAGAATAGAAATTTCGGGTTGTCACAAAATTCTCTTATTTATCTTTTAATCTCGTACTCCCCTTCAGTCAGTACACATTGTAGCAAATGTCAGTGTTTTTTTAAGTACTATACTCAAGGTTGGAAATAATATTCCATCTAACTAGGCCATACCTTTGACATATAGATTTTTAACTCTGTCTGATATACTGTAATTTATTCTTTCTTAGTCATTTTCTTATTTTGGAAACAAATAACTGTTAGGTATTATATGTTGCGTCATTGGGCTTTTGGTTTAGTCTTTTATGTAAACGGGTTGGGCCTGTCCTCCCATAATTATCTACTAGGCTAGAGTATTTAAGATGCATGCACGCATCATATTTTTGTTAACTCTGATAATCATTATGTAACCCTAATCACGCCTCTGCAGTAGCAATTCTTTGTCGAGTTCTTCTGAGACGTGACACTTAATCATTCAGCTTTATTTAGATCATTGAATATGTTCTTACTTTTGCTTGTTTTGAATCTAAACGATCATTCAGGCTTTCATCCTAACAATTGGTATCAGAGCAGGAGGCTGTGTAATCTATACGCATCTCTTCTGTGTATTGAGTTGTTAGGGTTTCCGTTAATATAGGATCTTGTTTAGTCGTCTTTATTGTGTTTTTGACAGAATACAATGATATTGATATTACCCTATAAACTGTCTTAGTTTACACATATGATTATTAACAAGTTTTATAGATCTTGTCATCATGCAGCAAGACGATTCTCACTTCAACTCAATCAATATGTCTAGCGTCATTGGTTCAACTACAAGGATTCATATGTATTTCCCAATGAATATGAAGTTTCGGCTCTTCACTTTGAAGATTATGTTCTTGGTCTGGAGGACAATGGTTATCTTATCTGGGAAGCTATCACTCTAGGTGCTTTTGTTCACACTGGAACCAAAAGGGTAATCAAAACTCAGAAGAAATACAACCAGCTGCGCCTTGATGTAAAGGATGTTCCGTAGGACGCGAAAGAGAAGCTAATCAGAAACGTTAATGCAATTAGGATCATTAGTTTCACTTTGCAGGCTGATACTTTTCGTTTAGGGCCGAAAACCCTAAAGGGTATATAAATGACACTTAGTCATTTTTAGTCCTTTTTCCCATTTCCAAATCAAGAACAATTCTCTCTCAAGTATCATCCAAATTTTTGTCAAGATCTTCAAGATTGTAAGTGTTTCCTTCCTTGTTTAGTTGATCTCTTCCATTATCTAGTGATCTTACATGATTTCATCCATGAAATCATTCCATTTTCTTAGATCTTCAAGTGTTCTTCATTTCACCAAGAACACACACTAGTGTTTTGGGCCGAAAACACCCTTCTTTGCTTCCATATTGTAAGTATCTATCTCCTATACTTGTTATCTAGTAAGGATACTTGATTTAGGGCCTTGAAAACATCCATTTCCAAGAACAAAAGGTGTTTTCGGGCTAGTGCATCTCCTTAGACCGAAAACCCTTTTGAAGGGTGCAAAAATGACTCTAAGCCTTTCCTAATACTTAGTATTGAGTCTAGAACACTTCATTGATTGTTGAAAGCCCTTGGAAATCACCTTATGCATCAAAGACCATGGGTTTTCGGTCAAGACCATTTGGACCGAAAACCATATGGACCAAAAACCCCAAGAACCGAAAACCTGTGTGGACTGAAAACTCCAATGAGAGGTCATACTCCCCTTAGATGCAACCCTAATGTACTCCTAGCACTTGAATCAAAGTGTTATACATGTTTTAGGGTGTCTTTACTTAATTAATTAGTTGTTAAATGACTAATTGGATACATAAATGTGTCAATATATGTTAAATAGGATCCGTGTGTGTGCTCAAGTCTTCACTTGACACTTACCATCCTATACCATCCGTTCATCCAAACCACTCACTACAGGTGAGTTCATACCCATTAATCAATATTTTAAATGATTTTAAATGCTTTTATGGGGGGATACAAGTTGAACTATTATAGTTATTATATCAATCACATGTGATTAATAACTACCAAACAAGTGGATTTCTTACTGTTCAAACTGTGTTATCAAACAAACTACTTCAAACTGTTTTACAAACTCTTTTACATGTTAAATACTTTCATTTAAACTCTTTTAAACTTATACTTTGTCAAATGTGTATCTATATAGATATAGTTATATAAGTAGAATTGAAAGGACTTAGGACTGATAGCTCACCTTGCATCCTGTTCCTTGTTTGGTTGTGGACTTAGGGTATCGGTTATTTGTCCGAAGGTCGTTTGAATCTTAGTTATATATTATGTATATGTGTATAGATATAAAAGTTCCTTCATTCAGTTCAATACCTCTAGGTAGCAAAGGTATACAAACATGTTCATACATACAAACAACATTACTAGTAAGTTATAGTAGGTATAGTTTAGGAAGTTTCAGTACTATTACTAGAACAGGGAAACATTTAATAAGTCAGTTCATACATGAGTCAATACACACTATGATGAGAAACAAACATAACATTCAGATAGAGAACACTATGATGAGAAACAAACATAACATATAAATAGAAAACACTATAACGAGAAACAAACGATCACATACGGAGAGAACATACATACATACTAGATAGAGAGAGAACATACAATACAGCTAGTACATACAATACATATACAAGAACATTACAACATTTATGTGAGCCACGTAACGGGGCATGGCATCACCTGTCATGGTTCGTTTTGTATCCAAAATCTCCTTAAGTGGATAGTTTTGAATTTGTGTATAGATCTATACTGGATTGACTATCCTACACCTTGCTGCTCGCTACAGTGGGACTTGCAAGTCTACGGGTGCCAAATGTCATTTCTTCCGACGTCTTTCATCGTCGTGTTTTTAGTCGGTAGTATGGTATAGGCATATCACATGGTACTTTAATTAACAATTGGACTAAGGTAGTTAGTACAGTAGTAGTTAATTAATAAAACACTACAGTACTATTTTATTTCCCTATTGCATTCACTTTGTGATCTTCACACAATGAACGGTAATGTAAAACTATATTTTTGGTTAATGATAGTCATACATGGGAAAATACACACTTTTACAAGAAACAGTCATACAATCATTTGATGCCTTGGTAGAAGGCTACTTTTAGTAGAAAACATATGGTTTTCTAGGAGAGTTGAAACATTTACAAACAATTACAAACATTTAAAAATGTATACATCACATACATACAAACACTTTCATACAAGCAATGACGCTAAAATACTTATGATCTCACCAGCTTTAAAGCTGATAAACTCTTTCAAAATAACTTGTATTCTCCGGTCACCAGTAGACAGGTACCGGTGCCAGATCTTGAGAAGATGGAGCTCGTTCAAGACTCATCTTTTATTTTGTTTCATATTTTTGGTGTCTATTAAACTTAACAGAACACATTTGTATTAAATTATATTACTAATGCAATGGATGATGTTGTTGCTTGTTTACTACTATGCATTGTTGTGATACTATATATGACGTCCTCCACCCCTTAACGATTCCGCCGTTCTGGTTTTGGGGTGTGACATTTACAGAACGGGGAAAAGTAACTGCTAGATTAACTATATAAGTACGTTTAACTAATGTGGTTTTATCTTTCTTTGTTATGATAAAAACTTTGATCCTATTTTCTTTTATTTTCGTTTCTTTTGGAAAAGATTGTTTTTGTTTATATTGGATTTGACTCTTTATGAACCCTTTTTGAGCTTTCTTTAAGTTAGGGGTCGTTTTCATGATTGGAACTTCAGAATCCGAAACAAACTTTCCTTTTCCTTTATCATCCTTGGATGAGACATTCATGGGTAGAGAATGATGAGGTTTTGGGTTTTCCACAGGTTTTTTTTGAAAAAGAAGGTTTTTAAACAAAGTTCCGTTTGGATTTCTGTGGATTGCAAGAGTGATAGTGCGAACATTGACTGGGGTTCGTATGAGAACGAGCTCTCGCATTTTTATTGGAAGATTTTTCATTGCGAATATAGTTGAGATTTTCGGATTGCCAAAATTGCTTCCTTTCATTGAGATTTATTTGATATCTCAAGTTCTTTTTCCATTTTTGATCTGCAAGTTGCATGAGATTCGTCCTTCACTGGCTGAGGTTCGCTTGGACTTTCCTTTGTTCCACTTGGACTTCCTTTCTCATAGCCTGAACGATTGTTCAGTGGTTCTTCCATATATCTTCCTTTCACTCACCACCAGGTTCTCTCTGACAGACCCTTTGTTCGTCTGCATTGTCTATAGGAGCAGACCAAAAGTACTCATCACAACCATCTTTATTTTCATCGTTGATGATGGACGTTAACTCGATAGTTTGATTTTTATCTAGTCCTTTAATAGCAAACACTTAATTTGGGAGAGTTTGTACTTTGGGAAAAACCGTTGCTTTAGCTTTTAAAATTTCAGGTTTATTTCGAGAAAAACGTGCGAATTCAACCGAATTTTCAGAAATTAAAGCTTTCGCCGGTTCAGTTTTGTTTTTAACAAACTCTGAGTAGTCAATCTCATCCTCTACAGATATTTCGCTCATCACTGTCCTCATCAAATTCAGATGTACTTTGAACATTGATTTTGTTTTCTGAACTCAATTTAGAACTCAACGAATCGAACTTCTGCATAGTATCAAATTTTATTTGCTTCTTATGATTTTCATCCAAAAGTTGTTTTAACATATTTTTGTGGTCTTTGGACATAATGTATGATTCAATTCTTTCCAATCCTACCCTCTAAGCATCAGAAGTCTCGTCAGATGAGACGATGGACTCACACTTATAACAATCGGCGTCAATTTTGTCTTCCTTTAATTCAATAAATGGTAAAATCATCTTGTGAATTTTCCCACCAATCTCACAATCAAGGTGCAACTGAGTAATGTCAAAGTAAAGCATTTTAGCAATCAAACAAAAAATGTTACGTTGTTTTAAAAGCATCAAATTGTCTCATTGCAAGTAAATTAATTGATCCTTAGACTTAGACAAATCCGACTCAATCTTCTCTATCCACATTCTCCTCTCATCGCTTTTCGACGAAACCCTGTTGATTTGATCATTAGGTTAGAGTTTGTTAAACCGGTTCTTTTTAAACTATCACTAATGCTTGAAAAAGTGAATTTTAGGTCATTTAATTCAGTCTCGTATCTAGACACATGTATATTGAGAGATTCATGAATTAGATTTATCTTGTTGATCAGCTGTTCACACTCATTAATTTGTTCACTAACTGGTTTCACTGTGAAGCAGCTATCATCCCCTCTTTCACCCTCAGTAGAACTCCCCTGCGTTTGTGACCTTTCGTTTGTCACCACCAAGCATCTTCCTCCAAACTGTGAACTCTCTTCTTTCGCAACAAATGTTCTATCGTGTGTGGGTCTACGAACCTCGTCATCTTCTGAGTCTTTTGACCAGATCTCAACTCCTCCAAACTGCTTTTTCAGCTACATTTTCCTGCAGAATTAAAGCAGGCATAGAGTCATCATCATTATTTTTCTTCTTAATCTCCTCTAGCTTTTGCATGTGGTAAGCCTCATCACCTTCTCCTTCTTTATTCTCGTTCAACCTTCTCATCATACACTCCTTTGCCAAGTGGTTTTTGCCATGGCAAGAGTAGCAATCATATCCGGAGTCACCCATGAGTTTCTTCTCTTTCTTGTCTTCATCCTTTTGCGAACCGTTCGCATTTTCTTCTTTCAACTTTTTAGAGCTATAACTGCCCTGCCAATTCCGGTTCTTGTTGCGGTTGAAGTTTTTCTTTGCGAATCTCTTGGGTTGGAAAACCATCATACCAAACTCTTCTTTAGAGAGTTCGTAGTCAAAAAGCTCAAAATCTGAATCATCCTCTTCAGCTATCTTCTTACCCTTCGCAACAAGAGCCAACGAACCCATTCCTGAGATAACTTTCACTTCTTCAGTCACTTCATCTTCGTGTGACCTTAGGATACCAACAAGCTTGGCAAGAGTATAGTTCTTGAACTCCTCATGTACCTTAACTTTAGACACCACCGCTTTCCACTCTGATCGAAGTCCATTCATAAACGTGACTTTTTGTTCTATTTGTTGGGTTTTTGAGCATTCTAACCCTCCTAAGTGTACATGCAACCCTAAATACCTTGGATCTATGTTTTCTCTATTATACATGCAAATATGAATATTCCAAGGTATTACCCTATCTAGCATACAATCCTTGATACTTGGGTAATATAACAAGTTAGAATACATACCTTTTAATGAAGCTTGAAGTCTTGAACTTTAAAAGCTTAGCCCCAATAGTGTGGAAGCCTCAAGTGGAATCACAAATCACCAAAACACCTTGGAAAACCTTTAGAGAATATGGATACTTGGCTCACACTTATGAAATCGGTTATTGCCCTCTTTAGTGTATCCACACTAGCCACTAGCCTAATTTCATGAACCATAAGACCCTTTATATAGTGTGGAGGATTAGGGTTAAACCCTAATACCCATGACCTTTCATTTCCTAGGATCCATGGGTTAAAGCTCCATGGACTATCCATGAAGACTTAGCCCAACCTAAATGAACTTGGCCCACTACACATATATATCTAAGAGTCCATATTTAATTAGTTCCTTTTGATCACTTAATTAATTATAAATTAATTCTTGATCAATACTAATTAAATAATATGATTATATATTAATATATTAGAACTTATAATATATTAATATAAATCGTAAATATACTATTCTCAAAAGACTATCCATATAAATTGTGCCGGTGAAGTGCAACCCAAATAGACCATGCCGGGTCGGGTCAAGTACATACCAAATATAGTTATGGACTTAGACATTAATCCAACAGTCTCCCACTTGGATAAGTCTAAAACTATTATTGAGTATGACTTCAAAAACCAACTGGCAATCGTAGCTCTTAAAGCCGCTGTCGAACTCTGATCTTGTCAACGAACTCTGACCTTTGTCAATGACTTGTCCATTAGATAAGGGATCATATATTCCTCCATTCTAGATATCATATGGACTGTGACATGGATTATCAATCATTCTCTCTGTCCATTTGTTGTTTCCCGATTTCCGATTTATGATGACTGACTGATTGAACAAATCAAATCAGTCCTGGCTTGGCCAAGAACTCACATGTGTCATCACTAAATCATCGAGGGGCCCACATATATCGCTTTTATCCCGAACGTAAAAGGAATGGATAAACTTCGACTCATATGGCTTGTTCTACTACTTGTTGAATCATACACAAAGGCATGTTTTATAACATCGAGTTACCGAATGCGTTTTCGTTCAATCAATATACAACCAACTCATAGTAACAACTCATATCTCTAGGTTTGAAGAATATAAGATATTATCGTCTCATGATCACTCGTGATAAAATCCATGAAGTGATTCAAATGAGCGCGGGTTGAATCCAATACTCAGAACTTATGAGCACTCATGAGTGTTGTAGCACAACTTTGTCTACCAACTTGGACCTCTACATGCCAACCCATGACAATCTTGATTCATATCTACTTCCAACATATGACCGACTGTGGATGGTTTGAATAACTTAGTCATTCCGGAAGAATAACCTAGTTATTATGGAAGTCAAAACATGCAAAGTGAAACACAAGAATAAATGAATCAAATATGGTATCAAACCCTATGAATATAAATAGACCACTTTTATTTATCACCATACTGATTACTCATTATTCATTGTTTCGGTTTTATCAACTTTATACCTGAATTAAAAACACTAGTTGTCCCATGCTCCAAGCATGTACACTATGTTTTTCTAAACAATAGCTTTGCCATACACCAAGTATGCACTCTATGTTTGTCTATGATCCTTTTCTTTGTGAACTAGATCAATTGAACATAATTTCAATGATTTTCTTTTCACACTCCCAAATCCTTGTCGTAAATGTAAGAATTCCTAACATTTATCGAAATATGTTTAGATTTTAAACTTATATGCACTGTTCCTCTTGTAATGATAATGCACAAAGCCATGAAGACTTGGCAACAATCATTACAGAGTATTCCAACGGAGAGCAATTCCATCGAAACGATGTCTCAAATTCAAAGCGCATTGGTTTGAACATGCTTCTTGCATTAAGTTTCTTTAGCCTTACACAGATTGCTTCCACCTATGAAGACAACTCTATATTCCCATTTTGACTACCACTTCTGAACAAGCGTTGCCTCTTTTCAGACTATGTCAATATGGTCCTTCCAATATTACCAGTATACTTCCTACTGTCCTTGAGCAACCAATCTTTGGTAAACCTTAGATTGTCCTCGACAATTGCTTAATCACTTTAGTCATATCCAATTCTAGACATTGTTCCCCTTAATGCCCCAAGGCATTCGGAAAATTCAGAAAGGATAAATATTGTAGCACATGTAATCGATATTGTACCCAAAGTAAATGGGACATGATTCATGATGTTTCACATAAAGACATGGTTCTAGAACAGTCTTTTTCCATAATAATTTTTTGTTTGCCATATTCTCAAAATTTGACTATGAAAAGGGATGCCGTAATCATAATCGAATTTTGAGATCGCAATATATAGAATTTTCTTAAGTTGAACCAATCCAACATGAAATTCATATATATATTCTTGACTAAAGGTGATTAAAATCTCAATATAAGCTCTTTAGAATGATTATAAACTCAATCTAAGCTTTTTAGAATTGAAATGAAGTGTAATTTCCTCTCCCTTAATTATACCAAAACTACTTTTTCAACCCCTGCAACCTCACGAATTGAAACTTTTGTTTTCTATAATTAACATTGCTAACTTGCAATACTTATCATAATTATCATGCTCCCACTAACATGATGATTATTAGCATAACACTTATGCTCCCACTAGCTTTGACATGTATCCAGAAAACAGCTGGACCTCTAGAAGTCAATACTTTATTGACATTCTTACCAAAGTTCAAATTTCTGATACTAGATTGCTTTGATAAGACTTTATCAAAATCATACACCTTATCTTAGATAGATCACAGGTGTGTCTAAACAATTTCAGAACTATGAAAAGGGATGCCATAATCATAGTTTCAATTGTTTAGACCTTTTGCCATTTCTCATAGGTCCATGTTAGTGTGACGGTTAACCACGCACGCTCCACTAACGACATTGAGAACTGCAAATATCACAATCGCTATCTACTTATAACTACTTAGTGAAAGAATTTCCTCACCATCAATTTCATGAATCGGAGAGAAACCTTATGACACTTAGATTTTATGGTGTATGTGTTCTTATCCATGTGAATTTGTCAAACCATAATCACAAGACTAGGTTAGTGACAAATCCTAACTCATACGGATTGAAGTTGTGCAATCTTAACTTCTTGCCACCTGGTAGCTCAAGGGCCTGCCATTGCTTCCAAGTAGCTATGCAAACAATTGAGAACATGTAGAACTCAAATGTATAGCCAACTTAACTGGAATGGGCACAGAAATGTCAACACGATACGTTATAAATCTCTAGTTGTGTGCTAGTGATGAAATACAAGTTTTATTCTTGATTACTTCTTGAAACCCTTTCAGGATCTTTTAGACTCCCACTGTCTCCTTAACCTATAAGAGTTTCTTGCCAAATATTGAAGAGATAGTGTGGATTCTAATCACAACAAACACTTAACACAATTGGCCTAAGTTGGTCTCTATTTTATCCAAAACATCACAACTTACCAAATTCAAATGTACAAGAGTAGAAAACCTTTTACTCTTACATTTCACTAGTGTTAATAAAACTTCTTTAAGATGTGTCACTCAAGTTACATTTGTGGTGGGCTCGATCCCTTAGTCCTTTACTTGACTCATACATCCATGTGAACAAGTAATTAGTCTTAATTTTCCAACGCTTGAAAGTTCTCATTCATCATACTATACAACTTGCATGATTCCAAGTTTCTATCCAACTGAAACTTGGGTGATGAAAATCTTTCGTTATTTGGAAAATTTAGACACTACCACAAATGAAAGAATCAAATTCATATTTCCACTCTTGCTATTAATGGAATCATATAAGCAACAATTTTTTTTCCTTTTCACAAATGCCATTGTAAGGATATTTTAAAATAAATAAAATCAAATTTTTTTTCCTTTTATTTTAAAAACTTTGCGGAAAAAACTATCCTTACAGTGCAAAAGCACATGAAAAACTTTGTTGTTATCTATTCCTAAGCAATATATCATAACTCCTAAGCAACAGCTCAAAATTCTGATCACAGAACGATGCGATCGAGATCCATCTTCGCGATCAGAATCAGCATATACTTCCTTTAAGTTTCTTCACTTTTCTTTGATTCTTAAAACATCAACATGTGACCCAGTCACATCATGTAACAAGAATCTCAGAATAGAAATTTAACAGAGTTAGATAGTGGACTTTACGTGAAGTAGAGTCAATCTTCTTGACTTGATCAACCTTATGATCTTTCAGGTAAATAGGCTGCTTCGCAATCAATGCCCCTTCCTTTGGCAAGAGAAACATAGGGACTCTTTGGGAATGGTACATGGGACTATCGCAGACTTAGCCTTTCTCTTTACCATTTGGTCAACCTAGTTGACTATGGTCAATCCCTTTCCTTGGGAAGAGAAGGCTTTTCTAGATATCCAATGTTACCATTGTTAATGTCCATGGTAGCTTGGGAAGTTGATATACTAATCAAATTTGCTCTCCCAGTGCTCCAATTTATTGCTGATTCAGCAGCACCAAGCAAATAGATAAGATCATTAAGGGTCATGTCATAGTCTGTTTCATAGTAGTCCCAAAGGAATTCACTATGTGACTTAGAAAGTGATTGAACCACCGACTTTCTCAAGAGTTTGACACCCAACTCTCCCGGCTTGTCAATATGTGACTTCATCTCCAAGATGCGATCACACATACACCTTGCTTGCCAATAGGGCTTGAGTGACCTTAAACTTGTGGGTTAGGGAGAATAATTGGAGGAGGTGGAGGAAGTGAAGTTCCAAGAGATTTGGGAGGATCATAGATGTCTGAACCAGACATCTTTTTGGGAGATATTCAAGATAGTTGATCTAAAGTCCTTAATATAACACCCAATATGAAATATTAAGGCTAGGACCCAACAAACTATTTTATAACTTGGAAGAGGGATGTCGTAATCCAAGCTATAAAATATTTGAAGGTAGGTGAATGACGATTCACCAATTTCCACCAAGATAAACGGAATGTATTATTAGGTTTTAATTGGTTTTGAAACTCCTAGATTCTTTTGAGATTCATTGATGTTTTCAAAGGCATGTTTCAATCTCGAGTGTGCCCTTCAGGTTTTGTGACTGGGATGCCGAGGATCACAAAACAAGGTGTGAATAACCATGCAAATATACTTGGTACCCTTAATATTTACCCCTCAATCGATGTGCCGGTTAAGCACACACGCTCCACCGATACTATGATAAACATTAAGTTACCCTTTGCGTACCTTGTTAAATCAAGCTAGTGTGCCGGTTAACCACACACGCTCCACTAACTGACTTAAGCAAAGTGCAAAGTGTAATTTCACGGGTTAACACCAAATTCACATTTTCCTAAGTAACAAAGATTGGGTATTATTAAGAGTTTAGTTACTTAGTATTTATCATTAATACTTTTAATGAAGGGAGAATTATAGTCCTTGTCCTAACCGTTCGGCTAACGACCCTCCACCGGTCAAGGAAGCAGTGGGTGAGAGTGGACACCCATTAAACTGCCATTTTATAGGCAGTAACCTTATACCCCCCTTATAGACCGGCTTCGTGAATGAGGCCTACTAATGGAAAGACGACTTTAGTCTTATACATATATATAAATATTATTAACTTATAATATTATAAAGTATAAGGGTTGAATTTTAACTTTTAAAATTCTAAGGGCTTAACTTGGAATTAAAGTATTCATAAGTGAAAACTTTACAAATTCCAAAACTTGAGGGCAAGTTTTTGAAACTATTCAAAACTTTTCATTTCATAACTTATGAGTTTAATGGTTCATTAAAATGAAGACTCTTCATTTTTTATGTAACCTCTTATTCTTTAATAACACTTTTAAAGAAGTGACTCTTAAACATCCATAACTTGAGGACAAGTTATGGAGTAATAATACTATTTAATGAAAAAGACTCTTCATTTTTTTTATGTAACCTATGGCACTTTTATGAGTTTTAAGATTCATAAATGTGACATTTTATGTAACTTGAGGACAAGTTACAAAAACACATTTTATGAACTACCTCTAGATTAATTAAGATTGAAAACAACTAAAACACATATTTTTTTTTCCATTAATCTAAACTAACTCATAAATCAACGAAACATAAACACTTTTCGTAATCCATAACTTATGGAGTTAAATGCTAGTTTTATGATGAAACTTTTCATGTTCCACAACTTAAGAATAAGTTATGGAATTCTTTAAAACATTAACACCAAATTTTGTAACTCCATAAAAACTTTGAATCAATATTTTTTTTAAAACCTTTTCATATCCATAACTTATGGAGGTTTCAAAACACTTAAGATCACAACTTTAAAAAAACTTTTGATCTCCAAAATTTTATGACAAAATTTGTAACTCCTTCAAACATTTAGATCAAACTTTTAAAACTAATAAAATAATCATATCATTTTATCTTTTACTAAATTTGACCTAATTCAACTCATATAACAAATGATTCAAATTTTACAAATAATTACTTTTTCGTAAAACAAGTAATTATCTTAAAATTTGACAAACTTCATGTTCTTTTTTCTTTTTTTTTCAACTTTGAAAATCAAACATTTGCATGAATATAACATAAAACAACCCATGGCTTTGATACCACTGTTGGGTTTTTGAGCATTCTAACACTCCTAAGTGTACATGCAACCCTAAATACCTTGGATCTGTGTTTTTCTCTATTATACATGCAAGTATGAATATTCCAAGGTATTACCCTATCTAGCATACAATCCTTGATACTTGGGTAATATAACAAGTTAGAATACATACCTTTTAATGAAGCTTGAAGTCTTGAACTTTAAGAGCTTAGCCCCAATAGTGTGGAAGCCTCAAGTGGAATCACAAATCACCAAAACACCTTGGAAAACCTTTAGAGAATATGGATACTTGGCTCACACTTATGAAATCGGTTATTGCCCTCTTTAGTGTATCCACACTAGCCACTAGCCTAATTTCATGAACCATAAGACCCTTTATATAGTATGGAGGATTAGGGTTAAACCCTAATACCCATGACCTTTCATTTCCTAGGATCCATGGGTTAAAGCTCCATGGACTATCCATGAAGACTTAGCCCAACCTAAATGAACTTGGCCCACTACACATATATATCTAAGAGTCCATATTTAATTAGTTCCTTTTGATCACCTAATTAATTATAAATTAATTCTTGATCAATACTAATTAAATAATATGATTATATATTAATATATTAGAACTTATAATATATTAATATAAATCATAAATATACTATTCTCAAAAGACTATCCATATAAATTGTGCCGGTGAAGTGCAACCCAAATGGACCATGCCGGGTCGGGTCAAGTACATACCAAATCTAGTTATGGACTTAGACATTAATCCAACACTATTAACTCTCGTCCAATGTCGTGTTTCGTCATTCTGGTCAAAAGATGATTATATCGATTAAAAGTTTGACTTAAACGCTCTTCGGCCATCTGTGAAAAGGCACCAAAGTTTGAAAGCAAGAGCGTTTGACTTTAGTACTCAAGATCTGCATCCGTTGAGTATAGTTCCTTAAGCCGATCCCAGATGGCTTTACCAGTATCACATGAACTAACTAAACGAAAAGTATCAGCCTGCAAAGTGAAACTAATGATCCTAATTGCATTAACGTTTCTAATTAGCTTCTCTTTCGCGTCCTACGGAACATTCTTTACATCAAGGCGCAGCTGGTTATATTTCTTCTGAGTTTTGATTACCCTTTTGGTTCCAGTGTGAACAAAAGCACCTAGAGTGATAGCTTCCCAGATAAGATAACCATTGTCCTCCAGACCAAGAACATAATCTTCAAAGTGAAGAGCCGAAACTTCACATTCATTGGGAAATACATATGAATCCTTGTAGTTGAACCAATGACGCTAGACATATTGATTGAGTTGAAGTGAGAATCGTCTTGCTGCATGATGACAAGATCTATAAAACTTGTTAATAATCATATGTGTAAACTAAGACAGATTATAGGGTAATATCAATATCATTGTATTCTGTCAAAAACACAATAAAGACGACTAAACAAGATCCTATATTAACGGAAACCCTAACAACTCAATACACAGAAGAGATGCGTATAGATTGCACAGCCTCCTGCTCTGATACCAATTGTTAGGATGAAATCCTGAATGATCGTTTAGATTCAAAACAAGCAAAAGTAAGAACATATTCAATGATCTAAATAATGCTGAATGAATAAGTGTCACGTCTCAGAAGAACTCGACAAAGAATTGCTACTGCAGAGGCGTGATTAGGGTTACAGAATGATTATCAGAGTTAACAAAAATATGATGCATGCATGCATCTTAAATACTCTAGCCTAGTAGATAATTATGGGAGGACAGGCCCAACCCGTTTACATAAAAGACTAAACCAAAAGCCCAATGACACAACATCTAATACCCAACAGTTATTTGTTTCCAAAATAAGAAAATGACTAAGAAAGAATAAATTCCAGTATATCAGACGGAGTTAAAAATCTATATGTCAAAGGTATGGCCTAGTTAGATGGAATATTATTTCCAACCTTGAGTATAGTACTTAAAAAAACACTGACATTTGCTACAATGTGTACTGACTGAAGGGGAGTAAGAGATTAAAAGATAAATAAGAGAATTTTATGACAACCCGAAATTTCTATTCTGTACAACATTCCAATTCAAAAGAAGTCAGAACAGTTTTTGCTAACTTTCAAGTTGTTTGGAATAAGTTCGAGTCTTTTTAAGTTAGTACTTCAGGAGATACCAGGAGAGAGGATGCTCTAGAGTTTATTGTGCAACAATAAGGTCCCAAAGCTCCAAGAGTTTGGAGTTTACGGCCTAAACAAAGGTGTTTACGGCCGTAAACCCTAAATTGGGGGTATATATATGACACTTAGTCATTATTTACTATTTTTCACAAATTCAAGATCCAAACTCAATTCTCTCTCAAGTATCATCCAACAATTCTTCAAGATCTTCAACTTTTCAGATCTTCAAGTTTCACCAAGAACACCAAGAACACACACTAGTGTTCTTCGACTTTTAGCACCTTTTCAAGCCTCTATCTTGTAAGTACTTCTATCCTAGAGTATAATAAGGCTTGTTACACTTCTATACATCAAGAAAACACCAAGGAAACCAAGGATCAAAGGTGTTTACGGTCCAAGAACACCTTAGACCATAAACCCTAAAAAGGGTGCCAAAGTGTGCCCTAGTCCCTTCTAAGCCTTGGAAACTTGCATAGATACCTTCCCTAATGAGTTAAGTACATGAAAACATCAAAAGACCATAAACTATTTGGGTTTACGACCGTAAACCCAAAGGCAAATGGTCCAAGGACCGTAAACTCCATTTAGGAGTGAAATGGTGCCCTAATCACTTCCATAGGCTTATACTTCAAGTGGAAATGCTTCTAAGGACTTGTAGAGCTTCAAAACAACACATGGTAAAAGAAGCATGAGTTTACGGTTGTAAACTCATGGGTTTACGACCGTAAACTCAAAGAGTTATGGTCACAAAACCGTAAACTCATATAAAGGGTTCCCATCAACCCTAAACTCAATAGCAATGTCCTACAACATTTAGATGCAATCCTTAGCACTTATAACACTTATATAAGGTGTTTTACATGCCCTAGGATGTCTTAACTTTGTTAATTAGTTGTTTAAAGACTAATTGGATACATATATGTGTTATTATATGTTAACTAGGATCATTGTGTGTGTACAAGTCTTCACTTGACACCTACCAATCCTATATCATCAGTTCATCCAAACCACTCACTACAGGTGAGTTTATACCCCTTAATTAACCTTTTAAATGTTTTTAAATGCTTTTATAGGGGGGGATACAAGTTGAATTATTATAGTTATTATATCAATCACATGTGATTAATAACTACCAAACAAGTGGATTTCTTACTTTTCAAACTGTGTTACCAAACTGTTTTACTTCAAACTGTTTTACAAACTCCTTTTCATGTCAAATACTTTTACTTAAACTCTTTTAAACTTATATTATGTTAAATGTGTATCTATATAGATATAGTTATATAAGTAGGATTGAAAGGACTTAGGACTGATAGCTCACCTTACTTCCTGTTCCTTGTTTGGTTGTGGACTTAGGGTATTAGGGTTATCTGTCCGAAGGTCGTTTGAATCCTAGTTATATATTATGTATATGTATATAGATACAAAGGTTCCTTCTTTCATTCAGCTCCATACCTTTGGGTAGCAAGGGTATACATACATGTTCATACATTACTAGTAAGCTACTATAGGAGTAGTTTAGGAAGATACTAATACTATTACTAGAACAATGAAACATACAAAGAGTCAGTTCATACATGAAACAATACCATACAGAGTAGATAACAAACAATACCATATAAAAGACAAAGATAACAAACAATATCATACAGAGAGAACATACAGGCTAGACAGAGGTAGAACATACAATACAGCTAGCACATCCATTACATATACATTATTACAGTTATGTGAGCCACCTAACGGGGCATGGCACTACCTGCCATGACCGTTTTTGTATCTAGAATCTCCTTAAATGGGGAGCGTATGAGTTTGTGTATAGATCTATGCTGGATTGACTATCCTACACCTTGTTGCTCGCTACAGTGGGACTTGCAAGTCTACGGGTGCCAAACGTCATTTCTTACGACGTCTTACATCGTCGTTTTTCTATTGAGTCGCTAGCAGGATACAGGTCGATCACATGGTACTTTAAATAACAATTGGTTTAAAGTAGTTAGTACAACAGTAGTTACTTAATACAACACTACAGTACTATTTTATTTTCCCTTTACATTTACTTTGTGATATTCACACAATAAACAATAATGTAAGAACTATATTTTTGGTTAATAATAGTCAGATTTGGGAAAATACACACTCTTACAAGAGACACACACATAGATACTAGATGCCTTGGTAGAAGGCTACTCTTAGTAGGAAACATAGGGTTTTCTAGGAGAGTTCAAACAAATACAAACTTTCACAAAACTTATACAATTACAAACATACAAAACACTTTCATACAACTACAGACACTAATATACTTATGATCTCACTAGCTATAAAGCTGATAAACTCTTTCAAAATAACTTGTATTCTCAGGTCACCAGTAGACAGGTACCGGAGCCAGGTTTTTGCGAAGATGGTGCTCGTTCAAGACTCATCTTTATTTTGATGTATATTATTTTTGGTGTCTATATAACATGACAGAACTCACTTGTATGAAATTATATTATTAATGCAATGGATGATGTTGTTGCTTGTTTACTACTTTGCATTGTTGTGATACAGTACATGACGTCCTCCACCCCCGAACGATTCCGTCGTTCCGGTTTTGGGGTGTGACAGATTGGTATCAGAGCATTGTTTATAGTGAATCGAGTGCATCAACCCATAAAAGATATACGAACTATAAACACAGCGGGATTAAAATACTCTGATAAAGAGTTTATACTTTTAAATAATAAAATATTTAACTAAGTATACATACCTGCATTTATACTAAAATCAGTGGCACTAGGACAGAAGAAAAGTATTACAATTGTTGGATAGCACAAGTAGACTTAGAGACATATGGTCAACCCTGGGAAGATGTAGCCTGATCAACTACATTATCTGAGGAGTGATTATCATGTGCCTAAGTGTGTTTGTGAGGTTGCAACAAGTCTAAAAACTTACCAACACTTCTACAACAAGAACAGTAGAACAGAACATAAACTTAAAATACTATAGGAGTATTTTATGTTACTATTAATTTCTTATCTGAGAACTAAAGGTCTTTATTAAGTATGTCAATAGTTGCGGAGTGGATACGCTAAGGTTATAGGTAACTAGGATGGCATAGACTTAGAATCTGTGATATTTGCTCTACTTCCTGTTCCTTGTTTAGTTGTGGGCTTAGAGTTAGGATCACTTATTCGAAGCTCTATCCTGTCTAGGTTACCTATGACTGGTATGCACTACGCAAATGTTGGAGTAACTGATAAAGATCATCTTATAATTATCTAGTTAGTTCGTCTATTGATTATTTCCTTATCCCTTTTCTCGCGTAGATATAATGGTTGGATTCCATTTTCTCGGAGACCCGTACTATCCCAACAACGGCAATGCTGGATGGCTTGGAGAAGAGCCAGAAGATGATCACCCAATCCCTTTGGATGATCACGAAGCTGAAGGCTTTTCAGATGGTTCTGACTCGGAGCCAGAAGTCAACAACCAACCCCCAGCTGTCCAAAACCCAAACCATCGTCCAACATTTCAAGGACCCACACCTCTGATGGCCACAGACTCGAACATATGGAGTCGGGAACAGGGTCAACCCATACCCTACAATGGAGACAGAAGCTTCTACAACCTCACTGAGGGAAGTTCAGCTGACAGGGTCCTACCCATAATGGTCCGTAGGATTGCTCGGAACACCAAGCAAGGTCGAACAGCTATCGACCGAGTCGTGGAGATTGACGCCAACTCTGGCGTTAACACAGTCCGCATTCGCCAACTAGAGTCTGCTCATGAAAGGACTCAGGTCCGCAATACAGTTCTACAGAGGGAACTTGCTGAAACCCAAGCTGAAGTCAGGGAACTTCGAGCTCAGCAAGCAAGATCTGATAGGCGCGTGAGAGACATAGAACGTCTACTGTCGGAGTCAAGGACTCACTCTAGTAGTTCTCGTCACCGTTAGAGTCTCATCGACTTCTCTTTTGGATGTAACCTAGTTAGTGAAAAAAAAAAACTCTAGTCTAATTTCCTATCTTTGTAAATCTTAGACCCGTTAGGTCTTGATTTGGTAGTAGTCTGTCAAAATTTTCCATCTTGGTTGATGTAAGACCTACTTCTAGGTCATTTTTCCCGAACTCATTACATCTGTAATCCCAGTATAATTGACAGATATCTAATCTTATGGAAATCAATATCCAGTTGCTATCATCTGCTAGTACTAGATCTTCATTCAATCATACTATTCAATTGTGCTATCCATTTGTGCTGTTGGACTATGGAGAGTTAGTCCATGAGTCATTCTTATCTACTTCCTATTAAATTCTTATCAATATCTTCATCTTTCTAAACTTATAGTTAAAAGATGCCTCCACGTAAATCAACAAGACGCGATCCTCCCGCACCGACACCACCTGCTCCTCAATTCGATATAGCAACTCTAAATGTTGCTGTAGCTGCGGCTGTGGCTACAGCCATGGCTCAATATCATTGCTCAGGTTCCACTGGAGGAGGAACCCCTGTCCTATCTACTCATGGCGAAATCCCGGTGCGCTTGAGAGAGTGCTCCGATAAGGACTTCACCAACTGCAAGCCCAAGTCTTTCAGAGGGACTGGCGGAGTCATTGCCCTCTCGCAATGGTTCGAGAAAACCGAATCGGTTTTCGAGATCTGCTCCTGCCTAGAAGGGAGCAAGGTCAAGTTTGCTGCTTGCACCTTCGAAGACAAAGGCCTGACATGGTGGAATAGCCATGTCAAGTCACTATCTCTAATAGTGGCTAATGCTATGGGATGGGAAACTCTGAGAGATCTAATGATTGAAGAGTACTGCCCGAGGGGTGAGATCCAAAAGCTGGAGGAGGAACTGTGGAGCCTAACCATGAAGGGCTCCGACGTAGTCTCTTATACCGCCAGGTTCTGTGAACTGGTGGCCCTCTGTCCCAACATGGTTCATACTGAGGGAAAGAAAATCGAGAGATATATATGGGGGCTGATGCCACCATACCAGGGAAATGTTTTGGCATCACACCCCACTACATTTGATAGTGCCAAGCGATTGGCACAACGGCTAATAGACCATGGGGTTCGTACCCCGGCCGCAACAACAACCCTGTCCATCTCAGAACCCGCCAGAACCACTGATTCCAAGCGGAAGTTTTGGGATGACAAGAAAAAGAAGAAGGCTGCCAAAAAGTAGCAGATCGTGGTAGTACATGCTGCAATAGCACCTGCCACTGCTGCTCCACTAAGGCAATACGCCGAAAGTTTTCCCAAGTGCAACAAGTGCAACTTCCACCACACAGGAGCCTGCCGGGAAATGCAGTGCTCTAACTGCAACAGGAAGGGGCACACCGCCCGTTTCTGTAAAGCTCCGGCGAGACCACTCAACCAAGTCTCGGGCGCTGGTGTGGGCCATGTTTGCTACAATTGTGGCGACGTGGGCCACTACAAGAGGGACTGCCCAAAGGCAGGGAATTCTGGTAGAGTTGGAAGAGTTATGGCCATAGGCCATGAGGAAGCGGTTGCCGACCCCACAGTGGTCACCGGTACGTTTCTCCTCGATAACTCATATGCATCTATACTATTTGATAGTGGAGCGGAGAGGAGCTTCGTGAACCAAAGATTTGCTCATTTACTTAAGCAAAAATCACAAGCACTAAAAGAACCGTTCACTGTAGAAATGGCTAATGGAAAGACAGAGAGCACTAACAGTATATTCATAGGGTGTACCCTAACTTTAGATAGCCATTCATTTTCGATCGATCTCATGTCGGTATCTACTAAAAGTTTTGACGTCATCATCGGCATGGATTGGTTGAGTCTTCATCGTGCCGACATCATGTGTTATGAAAAGGCTGTCCGCCTTAATCTGTCGTCTGGCAAAACTCTAGTAGTATATGGCGACAAACCCGACACGAACCTCCGTATCATCTCGAGCATTCAAGCTCAGAAATTCTTGCGAAAGGAATGTTGCGCATTCCTTGCTCATGTGGTCGATGTGAGCCAAGAAACGAAAGACATTCAGAACATTCCAGTGGTACGCGACTTTCCCGACATCTTTCTAGAAGAACTCCCAGGATTACCTCCGCAACGACAAGTCGAGTTCAGAATCGACTTAGTTCCACGGGCTACCCCCGTAGCCAAATCACCCTATCGTCTAGCACCTACAGAGATGCAAGAACTGTCCTGTCAGCTTAACGAACTGATATGCAAGGGCTTTATAAGACCAAGCTTCTCACCTTGGGGAGCTCCAGTCTTGTTCGTCAAGAAGAAAGACGGATCGTTTCGTATGTGCATCGACTACAGGGAGCTCAACAAACTGACCGTCAAAAATCGTTATCCCTTGCCTCGTATCGACGATTTATTTGACCAACTTCAAGGGGCGAATTTCTTTTCAAAAATCAACTTAAGATCCGAATATCACTAACTACGAGTGCTAGGGGAGGATGTTCCGAAGACAGCCTTCCGAACTCGTTATGGGCACTACGAATTCGTAGTCATGCCGTTCGGATTAACAAATGCGCCCGCAGTATTCATGGATTTAATGAATAGGGTGTGTCGTCCTTACTTGGATCAGTTCGTCATCGTCTTCATCGATGACATACTTATCTACTCTCGTAGTAAGGAGGAACATAATCAACATCTGCGACAAGTCTTAGAAACTCTACCTTCGGAGAAGCTCTATGCGAAGTTCTCGAAATGCGAATTTTGGATCCGACAAGTCGAATTCTTAGGGCACGTGGTTAGCAAAGAGGGAATACACGTGGACCCTTCCAAAATTAAAGCCATTGCGAGCTGGTCAGCACCGAAGACGCCTACAGAAATTCGTCAATTTCTAGGCCTCGCTGGCTACTACCACAGGTTCATTCAGAACTTCTCCCGCATAGCGAAACCTCTAACAACACTGACCCAGAAAGGCGTGGCCTTTGACTGGGAAGAGAAGCAGGAGAGAGCGTTCCAAACGCTCAAGCGACCCTTGTGCACCGCACCAATACTATCCCTCCCCGAAGGGATAGAAGACTTCGTCGTCTATTGCGATGCGTCAAATCAAGGACTGGGATGTGTTCTGATGCAGCGAGGTAAGGTCATTGCCTATGCCTCGAGACAGCTGAAGACATACGAGGTCAACTACACTACCCACGATCTGGAACTAGGAGCAGTTGTGTTTGCTCTGAAGATCTGGAGACACTACCTGTACGGTACAAAAAGCACAATCTTTACAGATCACAAAAGCCTACAGCATATATTCGACCAGAAGGAGCTCAACATGAGACAACGACGGTGGGTCGAGCTACTCAGTGATTACGAATGCGAAATTCGTTATCATCCGGGTAAAGCCAATATAGTAGCTGACGCCCTAAGTCGGAAAGAATATTCTGGTCGTAGAGTCAAGTCATTGACTATGACTATCCATTCACACTTGTCCACACAAATTAAGGAGGCTCAGCTCGACGCTTTGAAACCTGAAAATGAGGCAGGTGAATCCCTGAGAGGAATGGATAAGAACTTGGAGGTTAAGGGTGGCGGAGCTTATTATCTCATGGATAGGATCTGGACCCCGAAACTTGGTGGTTTCAGAGACGTGGTCATGAACGAGGCGCACAACACTCGTTATTCCATCCACCCAGGTTCAGATAAGATGTATCTGGATCTTAAAAAGTTATACTGGTGGCCTAACATGAAATTAGAGATTACTACCTAACATGTATCTGGATCTTAAAAAGTTATACTGGTGGCCTAACCCTCCGGTCTACTACAATAGCCAGAGATACCGGAATGGAAGTGGGAGCGGATCACTATGTATTTCATAACCAAGTTTCCCAAGACAACGGGTGGACTTGATACCATATGGGTCATGGTCGACAGATTGACCAAGTCCGCACACTTCCTACCTATCAAAGAAACAGACAAGATGAAGAAGCTTACAAGAACTTACATTAGGGAGATTGTACGACTGCATGGTGTTCCGATATCCATTATCTAGGACAGAGATAGTAGATTCACTTCGAGGTTCTGGCAGTCGTTACAAAGTTCCCTAGGAACTAGGCTGGATATGAGTACAGCCTACCATCCGCAGACAGACGGGCAAAGTGAGAGGACTATCCAAACCTTGGAATATATGATGCGAGCCTGTGTGATCGACTTTGGGAAAGCATGGGATACTCATTAACCCCTTGTCGAATTTTCCTACAACAACAGTTATCACACAAGCATAAAGGCTGCTCCATTCGAGGCCCTCTATGGCCGCAAGTGCAGATCCCCTCTGTGTTGGGCTGAGGTGGGTGATACCCAGTTAGCTAAAGGACGAGTTCCTGAAAACACTCTCACAGGTCCGGAGATCATTCGGGAAACGACAGAGAAGATCGTTCAAATTCGTGAACGATTGAAAGCCTCTAGAGACCGACAAAAAAGCTACGCCGATAAACGAAGGAAACCGTTGGAATTCCAGGTGGGCGACCGTGTTCTATTGAAGGTCTCACCCTGGAAGGGCTTGATACGCTTCGGAAAGCGTGGAAAGCTAAATCCAAGGTACTTAGGGCCTTTTGAGATTCTCGCAAGAATCGGCCCTGTAGCTTACAAACTTAACTTACCGCGCGAGCTCAGTAACGTACATTCTACTTTCCACATCTCAAACTTGAAAAAGTGTCTGTTCGACGAGACTCTTGTAATACCACTCGACGAGATCGAGATCAACGAGAGCCTCAACTTCGTGGAAGAACCAGTAGAGATCATGGACCGGGAGGTCAACCAAACGAAGCAAAGCCGTATCCCGATAGTGAAGGTTCGCAGGAACGCCAAGCGAGGACCTGAATTCACTTGGGAGTGAGAGGATCAGATGAAACTGAAATATCCTCTTCTTTTTACTTAGTTATTTGTAACTACTTATTTGCTTAAACTCTAATTCCGGGACGAAATTCCTTCTAAGGGGGGGATGATGTGACAACCCGAAATTTCTATTATGTACAACATTTCAATTCAATAGAAGTCAGAACAGTTTCTGCTAACTTTCAAGCTTTTTGGAATAATTTCGAGTCTTTTTAAGCTGGTACTTCAGGAGATACCAGGAAAGAGGATGCTCTAGGGTTTATTGTGAAACAATAAAGTCCCAAAGCTCCAAGAGTTTGGAGTTTACGGCCTAAACAAAGGTGTTTATGTCCGTAAACCCTAAATTGGGGGTATATATATGACACTTAGTCATTATTTAACATTTTTCACAAATTCAAGATCCAAACTCAATTCTCTCTCAAGTATCATCCAACAATTCTTCAAGATCTTCAACTTGTTAGATCTTCAAGTTTCACCAAGAACACCAAGAACACACACTAGTGTTCTTCGACTTTTAGCACCTTTTCAAGCCTCTATCTTGTGAGTACTTCTATCTTAGAGTATAATCAAGCTTGTTACACTTCTATACATCAAGAAAACACCAAGGAAACCAAGGATCAAAGGTGTTTACGGTCCAAGAACACCTTGGACCGTAAAGCCTAAAAAGGGTGCCAAAGTGTGCCCTAGTCCCTTCTAAACCTTCGAAACTTACATAGACCCCTTCCGTAATGAGTTAAGTACATGAAAATATCAAAAGACCATAAACCATTTGGGTTTACGGCCGTAAACCCAAAGGCAAATGGTCCAGGGACCGTAAACTCCATTTAGGAGTGAAATGGTGCCCTAATCACTTCCATAGGCTGATACTTCAAGTGGAAATGCTTCAAAGGACTTGTAGAGCTACAAAACAACACATGGTCAAAGAAGCATGAGTTTACGGCCGTAAACTCATGGGTTTATGACGGTAAACTCAAAGAGTTTTGGTCACAAAACCGTAAACTCATATAAAGGGTTCCCTTGAACCCTAAACTCAATAGCAATGTCCTACAACATTTAGATGCAATCCTTAGCACTTATAACACTTATATAAGGTGTTTTATATGCCCTAGGATGTCTTAACTTTGTTAATTAGTTGTTTAAAGACTAATTGGATACATATATGTATTATTATATGTTAACTAGGATCATTGTGTGTGTACAAGTCTTCACTTGACACCTAGCAATCCTATATCATCAGTTCATCCAAACCACTCACTACAGGTGAGTTCATACCCCTTAATTAACCTTTTAAATGTTTTTAAATGCTTTTATGGGGGGGGGATACAAGTTGAATTATTATAGTTATTATATCAATCACATGTGATTAATAACTACCAAACAAGTGGATTTCTTACTTTTCAAACTGTGTTACCAAACTATTTTACTTCAAACTGTTTTACAAACTCCTTTTCATGTCAAATACTTTTACTTAAACTCTTTTAAACTTATATTCTGTTAAATGTGTATCTATATAGATATAGCTATATAAGTAGGATTGAAAGGACTTAGGACTGATAGCTCACCTTACTTCCTGTTCCTTGTTTGGTTGTGGACTTAGGGTATTAGGGTTATCTGTCCGAAGGTCGTTTGAATCCTAGTTATATATTATGTATATGTATATAGATACAAAGGTTCCTTCTTTCATTCAGCTCCATACCTTTGGGTAGCAAGGGTATACATACATGTTCATACATTACTAGTAAGCTACTATAGGAGTAGTTTAGGAAGATACTAATACTATTACTAGAACAATGAAACATACAAAGAGTCAGTTCATACATGAAACAATACCATGCAGAGTAGATAACAAACAATACCATATAGAGAAAGAGATAACAAACAATACCATACAGAGAAAGAGATAATAAACAATACCATACAGAGAGAACATACAGGCTAGACAGAGGTAGAACATATAATACAGCTAGCACATTCATTTCATATACCATTTTTGTATCCAGAATCTCCTTAAATGGGGAGCGTATGAGTTTGTGTATAGATCTATACTGGATTAATTATCCTACATCTTGCTGCTCGCTACAGTGGGACTTGCAAGTCTACGGGTGCCAAACGTCATTTCTTACGACGTCTTACATCGTCGTTTTTCTATTGAGTCGGTAGCAGGATACAGGCCGATCACATGGTACTTTAAATAACAATTGGTTTAAAGTAGTTAGTACAGCAGTAGTTACTTAATACAACACTACAGTACTATTTTATTTTCCCTTTACATTTACTTTGTGATATTCACACAATAAACAATAATGTAAGAACTATATTTTTTATTTAATAATAGTCGGATTTGGGAAAATACACACTCTTACAAGAGACACACACACAGATACTAGATGCCTTGGTAGAAGGCTACTTTTAGTAGGAAACATAGGGTTTTCTAGGAGAGTTCAAACAAATACAAACTTTCACAAAACTTATACAATTACAAACTTACAAAACACTTTCATACAACTACAGACACTAATATACTTATGATCTCACCAGCTTTAAAGCTGATAAACTCTTTCAAAATAACTTGTATTCTTAGGTCGCCAGTAGACAGGTACTGGAGCCAGGTTTTTGCGAAGATGGAGCTCGTTCAAGACTCATCTTTATTTTGATGTATATTATTTTTGGTGTCTATATAACTTGATAGAACACACTTTTATGAAATTATATTATTAATGCAATGGATGATGTTGTTTCTTGTTTACTACTTTGCATTGTTGTGATATTGTACATGACGTCCTCCACCCCCGAACGATTCCGCCGTTCCGGTTTTGGGGTGTGACAAATCTGATCATGGATATCGAACCCATGATATTGTCCATAAGATCAAGAATAAACTCGTTCTTCCCAAATGTTTCCTATGATTGAAATTGTTTGTATGATGTTTCATAAGATGGCTCTGACTTATATAAATGTAAATGGTTTTAACTAGTTTTCTATTTAAAAGTAAGTCATAAAATCTATGAAACTAATATATTAATAGTAGTTCAAAGCCGATTCAAATATCTGGATGAAATGTTATTGTGGAATCATCTTATTGGACATGTAAATGAGAATTACATTACTATATATCAATTGCATAGCATTTTGGAATTCATTTAACCACAAGTCTTATGATAAATGCAAGTATTATTTTTCAAGGCACATGATGAAGGCACTATATTATAGTGAGAATATTTTTTTTGAATTGGTTTAACTAATGGACCGTTCAGATTAACCATAATACGTGTCACACCCCCAAACCAAAACGACAGAAATGTTTGGGGTCGTAGGACGTCATGTACAGTATCACAACAATGGAATAATTTTAATCAAGGTAACAACAACTGTTGTATTAATAATATAGTGTTTACATTGTATTCGAATCATTGTATATTTGACTCCAAAAGTATATAGGAAAATAAGACTTGAAGCTACTATGCTCAGTCTTCTAGAACCTGCGCGTGTACTTGTCTACTAGTGTCCTGAGAATACAAGTGGTTTTGAAAAAGTCAACATTAAACTTGGTGAGTTCATAAGCATTTTGTTTTAGAAAGCATGTTCTTTGTTTCTTGTAAAACTTGATGTATTCCTCTAGAAAATCTTATATTATCTGATGTAATGAATGATAGGTAAAATGTCCCATACTAGTTTCTTCTACGAGTACTTAGTGTATACAAGTTATATACAATCCAGATCGAACAGACAATTGATTGTGTGGTTCTGCCCTAAGTCCACAACCAAACAAGGAACATGAAATGAGGCGGAAACCACACATTCCACTGCCTATCGGATCCTCATTGTATATAACCCTAACATATTCACTAGGTACTTACAGAGTTAACTGTAATAGTCCTTCTAGAATTGTGAATGTGTTCTTTCATAAAATCCAATATTTTCTTAGTATAACTGAGATGTAGTCTTAAACCCTAAGACCAAAACACTTGCATGTTAATGTACGTTAAGTTCGTATACTTGGTTTTTTGTTACATGATAAAACTGCTTTGATATATATGTTCCCCATAGTGGTAAGTTTTGTACTAGAAAATGGTGTGTTATACCGGTACGTATTGGTAAGACCCATATCAGTTCCTCCTATGATTACTTAGTGCATATGAAATATATCCAATCAAAATCGAACGGACAGTTGATTGAGTGATTCTTCCCTAAGCCCACAACCAAACAAGGAACAGGAAGTAAGGCGGAAAGCACCAACCCACTGCCTATCGGATATTATTTTTATATAACCCTGATGTATAAACCAAGGAATCCTAGAATTAGCAATAAGGGTCCTTTAATTCCTACTTGTTTGTAAAGCCCTGTATTGTAATTTTATAATTAAATAAAATTACGTGAAGTTTGTTTATGAATTCATACACTGATCGTACTGTTGATACCAAATTGTGAGTCCTCATAACCATACTAATATGATGGATGGCCTGACACGACGTTCTTCGGGCGTCAGAATCGTTAATGACATTTGTCACCCCAGAACTTCCGTTCCAACTCTACGTAACAGTCAGGGTGTGGGGTTGTCAGTCCCGTATAGATCTATACACAAACTCACACTCTCCCTCCATGAGACTCTGGTTATAAAGGTCAGGACTTTCGTTGGCACTTAGATAAGTACTTCAAGACGTGTCTCAGAAAGCTAAATCAACAGTTATGTGTAGAACAAAGAAAAACCTTTTTACAATGATAATTGGTTTGTAATATCCTTTTCATAGTTAAAACCTTAGCATCTATGATCCCTAAACTATAGCTATTTTAGTTTATGTGCATGTTATGAATGAAGTGAAAGTCTTAGTAATTAAACTGTTTGTTTAACAGCAATCAAATATTTGAGAAAGATACCCTATTGCTCGACATGTTACAAAAGGTTTAAAGTATTATGTAAATAAGTTATATATTCACATATATATATGACATATAAGATTTATATTAAAAAGGCAGTCGGACAAGTGATTCTTGTGTTTTACTTGTATTTCCCCCCTTAAAAACCTTGAAAAACGATGAAAACAAAGGGGTATGAACCCACCTCGAATGTGCATTCTCGTTTGGAAACAAAGTGGCGGTGATGATCCTCGGGTTAGAACTTGAGCGAATAGTCGTATCCTAAAATAATTATACCCGACGTCGTATTTAAATTAATAAGATATTAATTTAAATAATAAATTAAATAATGATTTGAATAATAATTAAAGTGTCAGACAAAAATTTAATTATGTAAGAAATACTTACAAATGCCTTAGGAATTATTTGAAATAGTTCTAGACGTTTCTGTAAGAAAATGAGTGTTTTCGGTTGGCTTCAGGAGTTTTTGGTCAACGCTTGAAGATTTGAAGATCTTGTTGAATGTTCTTGGTGTTCTTGGTGAATTTATGAAGATCTGGGTAGAAACTCATGAAGATATGAAGGTTTACGGATGATACTTGAGAGCAAAATGGAAGTGTTTTCGGATAGAAAGTTGAGAATTAATTGGTTCACGGCTGAACATATATATATATATATATATATATATATATATATATATATATATATATATATATATATATATATATATATATATATATGGTAGTGTTTACGGTTCATGAATGAGCATGCAAGGTTGGGTTTTCGGTTATCAGGTAGGCTAGCTAACTGTTTTCGACCCATTAAAGGGTGTTTTTGGATCAAGGCAAACGAAAAAACCAAATTGGAACACTTCCCAAACAGTAAACCCTGCTTGAATTAATTCCAAAACCGTAAACCCCTTTCTCCTTCAATTACTTGGGCGAAAACCCTTTGTTCTTGATTAATATTTGGGGCGAAAACACATATATGAGGGTTATTTATGATATAAACCTTAGACTTGTAACTTATGTTGACATGTATTAGCTTAAATCATCCTAGGTATTAAACCATACTTAGATACATGCTTATAATCATGCCTTTAAGGCTATAGAGCATACAATGCAACAAGGATTGCAATGTGGTTTCACTTGTACTTGGTTAGGGTTTAGGCTTTGCCGGGTTTAAAATTTTCGGGTTGTGACAATACGTGCTTATTCGACATCCAAAAGTTTAGGTGAAATGTATTCATAGGATCATATTATCGGACACATAAAGAAGAAATGATTTACGGAATATCCAATTGGATAGGATTTTCGAAATCATTTGCCCATAAGTCATATGAGAAATGCAAATCTTGTTTATCAAGATAGATGACGAATGCATCACTAGGTGACGTGAATATCTGTTCGAATTACTTCATACTAATGGACCATTCAGATTCGCCACAATGCATTGTAAGACCAACTTTTTTACCTTCAAAAGGTATGTACATGTGTATCTGCAAAAAAAAATAAGTCTGGAACCTATTAGGTGTTTAGAGCTCTCATAAAATGAAGTTAAGAATCAACTAGAAAAAAGGAGGTGATAATCATATCCAATAAGGATAGTGAACATCTTATTTAGAAAGTTTACTGATCATCTAAGGAATTGAAAAATAATTTAACAAATCTCCACCTAAAAAACCGCTACAAGCAATGTAGTTGGATAGAGAAACAAATCATTTTTTGATTTGGTAATTGATGCATCCTAATATGCTGTCAAACATTTCATAGATTATAACCTGAAGAGTGTTATAAGATTGTTTCGTCTTTCTCTAAGTGAAAAGTTTATGACACTCTCCGAGATGTGCAGTATTGGTGATTTTAGTGTCACCGAGAATTTTGGGTAATTGGAACTAACATGTGAGCTAAGGGGCTTATTGTGTGTACTCTATATTATATGTTCGGAGAATAGAGAGTGGATTCATACATATATATATATATATATATATATATATATATATATATATATATATATATATATATATATATATATATATATATATATATGTATATATATATAAGAGATCAAATTATAAGCTGGTATGACAGAATGGTGGGGGTCAATGGGGTCGCGCTCACTTCTAGGATACCAGGGCCAGTGCCCCAAGCATTGTCCAAGGAACAGAGCCCCTTGCAGTGGTCCCAAAAGGTCTAGTCTTTAAGACCCAAGGGAACCAAGGCATATAACCTTAGATCTAGTTCCTAAGTAGATTCATAATGGATAGAGTTTCGAACTTTATCCGTTATGATGGTGCGAACAACCTATATCTAGTCTTTAAGACCCAAGGGAACCAAGAATGCATCTTTCTCGCCTAAATCCATTAAGTCCAAATCTTCAACCTTCATATCTGAATCAATATGATGTATAGATGGATATAGTTTCCAACTCTATCCATAATAATGCCACAATCATTGAAGATATAAACTTTAATACACCAAAATGACCTAAAGGACCAAGATAACTTTCATGGCTACAAGGGAAGGTAAAAGAGCATAAATTTCCTACTCCAAGAGGTCCAAGAAAACATTATAAACTGATCAAAAGGTGTTCGAGTCCAGATCAAAAATACACAATGTTCTTGGGACCTTGCAGAGTAATAAAGTTGCAAACTTTATTCCCAACTCTTACTCAAAACTCATTAAAATGGATCAAAACACAAAATATGAAGGATTTTGAGCATTATAACAACCTTATGGTGCACATACAAACCTAACGCTTTGGATCTAAGTTTTCTCTAATTATACATGCAATATTGTTTTCCAAAGCATGAAGCCTAACTAGAATACAAAATTTGGTATATGAATCATAAAAACTAGTTAGAAGAATACCTCTTGTTGTAGCTTCTTGTATTTGGCCTTTAAGAACTTAGCACCTCAAGTGTGATGCCTCAAATGGTTCACAATACACCACAAACAATTGGAGAACTTGAGAGAAAGGTTGGAGGCACTGAAAATCAGCTATAGTTTCTCTGTGAAGACTAGTTTATCCGATTTTAGGCCAAGGGGTTACATATATATAGGGTAGAATTCCAAGGATTATGTGTAAACCCTAATTCTTACACTTAGGCTTGTAATGGACTAACACTTTATGGATCCTTACCTAAGCTTAGCCCATCACTAATCAATCATGGATTATTAGCCCAACCTATATGTGTCATTGATTTACACAATCAGCCCCTGTCTATTTAGTTAGTCTCTTTTGATCACTAAATTAATTCTAAATTAATTCTTCATCAATACTAATTAAATAATATGATTGTTCTTTCTCAAATACCCATCCTATCACATTGTTTTAGTGAATGCAACCCAAAATGGACCATGCTACTCTCGGGTCAAGTACATACCAATTATAGTTACGGGCTTAGACACCTAATCCAACAGTCTCCCACTTGGATAAGTCTAATAACTATAACTGCAAGTACGACTTAAAACCAACTAACAATCGTAGCTCTTAAAAGCCATTGTCGAACTCTGACGTGCCATTTTAGATAAGGGATCATATAATTCTCTATTCTTCAAGATATCGTGCAGACAAATACATGGAACATAGTCATACTTATTGTCGATCAGTTTGTTTCCCGATTTCCGATTTGTTTGACATATAACTTAATTAAACACATCAATTGAATTCTGATCGGGCCCGACACAAAAGTCAAAACAAAATCATCGAGGGTCCCAATATATCGCTTTTAATCCTCCAAGGATTAAAAGGAACAGATAAACTTCGACTTATATGCTTGTACTAACTACTCGCTAAATCATACAGAATAACGCGTTTTATAATATCCAGTTACTGATGCGTTTTCGCACTATAAATGTACAACCAACTCATAGTCAACAACTCATACATCTTGGTTTGAAGACTATATGATATTATCGTCTCACAATCACTTGCGATAAACTCCATGAAGTGATTCATGTGATCGTGGGTTTAATCCAATACTCAAAACTTATGAGCACTCATGAATGTAGTAGCAAACTTTTGCCATGTCTAAACACTCTAGACAATCTACAAGCCAAATTCATGATAATCTTGCATCAATACCTACTTCCAAAGTATGATCGACTGTGGATAGTTTGAATAATTTTATTATTCTGGAAGTCAAAACATGCAAAATGAAACAATAGTAAACAATTGACACTAGATAGTAACTTTACTCATAAATAAAACTCCTTTTATTTAATGATCAAATGTCAAATACATTTTATCTATTACATCTTTCTAAACAGCTATCTAATCATTAAATTAATATCATCCTTCAGACTAATGCTCCTCGCATGCTACAAGTGCTTAACCCTACTCAGTCCCTTCGTAAGGGGATCTGTTGGGTTCTCCTCTGACGATACCCTCTTTGCTACGAGAAGTCCTGCTTATATCTAATGTTTTATGAAGTGATATTTTATGTCAATGTGTCTGGATCTACCATCATCCCTCGGTTCCTTGGCTAAGGTGACCACACTCTCGCTGTCAAAGAGAATCTACATAGGCTCCTTTATAGTTGGTACAACTCCAAGGTCTCCGATGAAGTTCTTCAGCCATATTACCTCCTTCGACGCTTCGCTTGCTGCTATGTACTCTGATTCGCACGTTCAATCAGCTACAGTCTCTTGTTTGGAACATTTCCAAGTTATTGCTCCTCCATTCAGGGTAAATACCTAACCCGACCGAGAGCGGAAATTATCTCTATCGGTCTGAAAGCTGACATCACTATACTATGTCACTCTCAAGTCATCACTCCCACCGAGGGTAAGGACCCAGTCCTTCGTCCTCCGCAGGTACTTAAGAATGTTTTTTAACATAGTCCAATGAGCTTTACCAAGATTCCCTTGATAACTGATGACCATGCTCAAAGCAAAGGCCACATCAGGGCGAGTACAATTCATAGCATACATGATCGAGCCAACTGGAGAAGTATACGATACTCGACTCATCTCTGCTATCTCCGCCTCTATACTCGGACTCTAAGTCTTACTCAGCTTGGTATCGGTTTGGATAGGTAAGTCAGCTTTCTTAGAATTCTCCATATTGAAACGCTTCAACACCTTGTCCAAGTAGTTACTTTGACTAAGTCCTATTAGTCTTTTACTTTAGTTTCTCAATATCCTTATCCCTAGAATATAATCAGGTTCGCGGAGGTCTTTCATAGCGAAACACTTCCCAAGCCAGGACTTAACCTCCTGCAAAGTTGGGATGTCATTTCCTATGAGAAGTATGTCATCCACATACAACACCAGAAAGCTAACTATACTCCCATTAGCTTTGACATATACACAGGACTCATCCTCGCTTCTCGAAAATCCAAACTCTTTGACTTTGTCATCGAAACAAAGATTCCATCCGCGAGATGCTTGTTTCAATCCATTAATGGATTTCTCAAGCTTACACACTCTATTAGGGTACTTTGCACTGAAAAACCGCTATGGCTGACTCATGTAAACATCTTCAGCCAACTTCCCATTAAGGAAAGCGGTTTTGACATCCATTGGCCATATTTCATAATCATGAAATGCAGCTATGGCAAGCATAACCCTTATAGATTTAATATTTGCTACTGGTGAGAAGGTCTGATCATAGTCAACTCCATGAGTTTGAGTAAATCCTTTCGCAACAAATCACGCCTTATCTGTGTGTACTTTCTCATCCATGTCAGTCTTCTTATTGAAAATCAATTTGCACCCAACTGTCTTACTACATGGTACATTGTCAACCAAGTTCCAAACTTGATTGTCATACATGGACTGAATCTTGCTGTTCATAGCCTCTTTCCATTTTGCAGATTCGAGGCCTCTCATGGCTTCCTTGTAGTTGTTAGATTCATCCAAATTTACAAATATGCTATCACTGATAAATGTATCACCATCTGTAGTAATATGGACACCATATAACACAGGTGGAACACTAACTCTACTGGAACGCCTCAGAGGTATGGATTCATCAACTGGTTCAACAGGAGATTCCTCCTCAGGTTGAGCGCTAGTGTTTGAGGTTCCTTCAACACTTAAATCTTGAAGCTCCTCAAGGTCAATTTTCCTCCCACGGTCCTCTTGGCATATGATTTCTCTCTCTCTCGGAAAACCCCTCTCCTCGCAACGAAGACTACATTGTCACTTGGTCTGTAAAAGAGATATCCAAAAGACTTATGTGGGTAGCCGATGCAAATACAACGCTCACTACGAGGTTTGAGCTTGTCGTGAGTCTCACGCCTCACAAAAGCCTTGCAACCCCAAACCTTGATGTTTCCTAACGAGGGAAACTTCCATGTCCACATCTAGTGAGGTGTTTTGGAAACCTTTTAGTCTGGACTAGATTAATGATATGGGCGGCACTCTCTAAGGCATACCCCCATAATGAGATAGGTAACGAAGCTTGACTCATCATGGAAGGAACCATGTCCAAAAAGGTTCGATTGCGCCTCTCAGCCACACCATTAAGCTGTGGTGTCCTGGGTGGCGTCAATTGTGAGACAATTCCACATTCCTTAAGATAGTCGTGGAACTCAATACTATGATAATCACCACCCCGAACGGATCGGAGCACCTTTATCTTCCTGCCCAATTGATTCCCCACTTCTTGTTTAAACTCTTTGAACTTTTCAATGGTTTCTGACTTATGCTTGATTAAGTAGTGTTGGATTAATGTCTAAGTCCATAACTATATTTGGTATGTACTTGACCGACCCGGCATGGTCCATTTGGGTTGCACTTCACCGGCACAATTTATATGGATAGTCTTTTGAGAATAGTATATTTATGATTTATATTAATATATTATAAGTTCTAATATATTAATATATAATCATATTATTTAATTAGTATTGATCAGGAATTAATTTATAATTAATTAAGTGATCAAAAGGAACTAATTAAATATGGACTCTTAGATATATATGTGTAGTGGGCCAAGTTCATTTAGGTTGGGCTAAGTCTTCATGGATAGTCCATGGAGCTTTAACCCATGGATCCTAGGAAATGAAAGGTCATGGGTATTAGGATTTAACCCTAATCCTTGACCGGTGGGTATTAGGTTACTGCCTATAAAATGGCAGTTTAATGGGTGTCCACTCTCACCCACCGCTTCCTTGACCGGTGGAGGGTCGCTAGCCGAACGGTTAGGACAAGGAGTATAATTCTCCCTTCATTAAAAGTATTAATGATAAATACTAAGTAACTAAACTCTTAATAATACCCAATCTTAGTTACTTAGGAAAATGTGAATTTGGTGTTAACCCATGAAATTACACTTTGCACTTTGCTTAAGTTAGTTAGTGGAGCGTGTGTGGTTAACCGGCACACTAGCTTGATTTAACAAGGTAGGCAAAGGGTAACTTAATGTTTATCATAGTATCGGTGGAGCGTGTGTGGTTAACCGGCACATCGATTGAGGGGTAAATATTAAGGGTACCAAGTATATTTGCATGGTTATTCACACCTTGTTTTGTGATCCTCGGCATCCCAGTCACAAAACCTGAAGGGCACACTCGAGATTGAAACATGCCTTTTAAAAGTTCAATGAATCTCAAAAGAATCTAGGAGTTTCAAAACCAATTAAAACCTAATAATACATTTCGTTTATCTTGGTGGAAATTGGTGAATCGTCATTCACCTACCTTCAAATATTTTATAGCTTGGATTACGGCATCCCTCTTCCAAGTTATAAAATAGTTTGTTGGGTCCTAGCCTTAATATTTCATATTGGGTGTTATATTAAGGACTTTAGATCAACTATCTTGAATATCTCCCAAAAAGATGTCTGGTTCAGACACCTATGATCCTCCCAAATCTCTTGGAACTTCACTTCCTCCACCTCATCCAATTATTCTCCCTAACCCACAAGTTCAAGGTCACTCAAGCCCTATTGGCAAGCAAGGTCTATGTGTGATCGCATCTTGGAGATGAAGTCACATATTGACAAGCCGGGAGAGTTGGGTGTCAAACTCTTGAGAAAGTTGGTGGTTCAATCACTTTCTAAGTCACATAGTTAATTCCTTTGGGACTACTATGAAACAGACTATGATATGACCCTTAATGATCTTATCTATTTGTTTGGTGCTGCTGAATCAGCAATAATTTGGAGCACTGGGAGAGCAAATTTGATTATTATATCAACTTCCCAAGCTACCATGGACATTAACAATGGTAACATTGGATATCTAGAAAAGCCTTCTCTTCCCAAGGAAAGGGATTGACCATAGTCAACTAGGTTGACCAAATGGTAAAGAGAAAGGCTAAGTCTGCGATAGTCCCATGTACCATTCCCAAAGAGCCCCTATGTTTCTCTTGCCAAAGGAAGGGGCATTGATTGCGAAGCAGCCTATTTACTTGAAAGATCATAAGGTTGATCAAGTCAAGAAGATTGACTCTACTTCAGGTAAAGTCCACTATCTAACTCTGTTAAATTTCTATTCTGAGATTCATGTTACATGATGTGACTGGGTCATATGTTGATGTTTTAAGAATCAAAGAAAAGTGAAGAAACTTAAAGGAAGTATATGCTGATTCTGATCGCGAAGATGGATCTCGAGCGCATGGTTCTGTGATCAGAATTTTGAGCTGTTACTTAGGAGTTATGATATATTGCTTAGGAATAGATAACAACAAAGTTTTTCATGTGCTTTTGCACTGTAAGGATAGTTTTTTCCGCAAAGTTTTTAAAATAAAAGGAAAAAAAAACTTGATTTTATTTATTTTAAAATATCCTTACAATGGCATTTGTAAAAAGGAAAAAAAAAATTGTTGCTTATATGATTCCATTAATAGCAAGAGTGGAAATATGAATTTGATTCTTTCATTTATGGTAGTGTCTAAATTTTCCAAATAACGAAAGATTTTCATCACCCAAGTTTCAGTTGGATAGAAACTTGGAATCATGCAAGTTGTATAGTATGATGAATGAGAACTTTCAAGCATTGGAAAATTAAGACTAATTACTTGTTCACATGGATGTATGAGTCAAGTAACGGACTAAGGGATCAAGTACACATTCTTGTGCACTGATCAAGCCCACCACAAATGTAACTTGAGTGATACATCTTAAAGAAGGTTTATTAAGACTAGTGAAATGTAAGAGTAAAAGGTTTTCTACTCTTGTACATTTGAATATGGTAAGTTGTGATGTTTTGGATAAAACAGAGACCAACTTAGGCCAATTGTGTTAAGTGTTTCTTGTGATTAGAATCCACACTATCTCTTGAATATTTGGCAAGAAAGTCTTATAGGTCAAGGAGACAGTGGGAGTCTAAAAGATCCTGAAAGGATTTCAAGAAGTAATCAAGAATAAAACATGTATTTCATCACTAGCACATAACTAGAGATTTATGACCTATCGTGTTTACATTTCTGTGCCCATTCCAGTTAAGTTGGCTATACATTTGAGTTCTACATGTTCTCAATTGTTTGCATAGCCACTTGGAAGCAATGGCAGGCCCTTGAGCTGCCAGGTGGCAAGAAGTTAAGATTGCACAAGTTCAATCCATATGAGTTAGGATTTGTCACTAACCTAGTCTTGTGATTATGGTTTGACAAATTCACATGGATAAGAACACATACACCATAAAATCTAAGTGTCATAAGGTTTCTCTCCAATTCATGAAATTGATGGTGAGGAAAATTTTTCACTAAGTAGATTTTAAGTAGATAGCAATTATGATATTTGCAGTTCTCAAAGTCGTTAGTGGAGCATGCGTGGTTAACCGGCACACTAACATGGACCTATAACAAATGGCAAAAGGTCTAAACAATTGAGACTATGATTATGGCATCCCTTTTCATAGTTCTGAAATTGTTTAGACACACCTGTGATCTATCTAAGATAAGGTGTATGATTTTGATAAAGTCTTAGTGGGAGCATGATAATTATGATAAGTATTGCAAGTTAGCAATGTTAATTATAGAAAACAAAAATTTCAATTCGTGAGGTTGCAGGGGTTCAAAAAGTTGTTTTGCTATAATTAAGGCAGAGGAAATTATACTTCATTTCAATTCTAAAAAGCTTAGATTGAGTTTATAATCATTCTAAAGAGCTTATATTGAGATTTAAATCACCTTTAGTCAAGAATATATATATGAATTTCATGTTGGATTGGTTCAACTTAAGAAAATTCTATATATTGCGTTCTCAAAATTCGATTATGATTACGGCATCCCTTTTGATAGTCAAATTTTGAGAATATGGCAAACAAAAAATTATTATGGAAAAAGACTGGTCTAGAACCATGTCTTTATGTGAAACATCATGAATCGTGTCCCATTTACTTTGGGTACAAGATCGATTACATGTGCTATAATATTTATCCTTTCTGAATTTTCCAAATGCCTTGGGGAATTAAGGGGAACAATGTCTAGAATTGGATATGACTAAAGTGATTAAGCAATTGTCGAGGACAATCTAAGGTTTACCAAAGATTGGTTGCTCAAGGACAGTGGGAAGTATAATGTCAATATTGGAAGGACCATATTGACATAGTCTGAAAAGAGGCAACGCTTGTTCAGAAGTGGTAGTCAAAATGGGAATATAGAGTTGTCTTCATAGGTGGAAGCAATCTGTGTAAGGTTAAAGAAACTTAATACAAGAAGCATGTTCAAAGCAATGCGCTTTGAATTTGAGACATCGTTTCCATGGAATTGCTCTCCATTGGAATACTCTGTAATGATTGTTGCCAAGTCTTCATGGCTTTGTGCATAATCATTACAAGAGGAACAGTGCATATAAGTTTAAAATCTAAACAAATTTCGATAAATGTTAGGAATTCTTACATTTACGACAAGGATTTCGGAGTGTGAAAAGAGAATCATTGAAATTATGTTCAATTGATCTAGTTCACAAAGAAAATGATCATAGACAAACATAGAGTGCATACTTGGTGTATGGCAAAGCTATTGTTTAGAAAAACATATTGTACATGCTTGGAGCATGGGACAACTAGTGTTTTTAATTCAGGTATAAAGTTGATAAAACTGAAACAATGAATAATCAGTAATCAGTATGGTGATAAATAAAAGTGGTCTATTTATATTCATAGGGTTTGATACCATATTTGATTAATTTATTCTTGTGTTTCACTTTGCATGTTTTGACTTCCATAATAACTAGGTTATTCTTCCGGAATGACTAAGTTATTTAAACCATCCACAGTCGGTCATATGTTGGAAGTAGATATGAATCAAGACTGTCATGGGTTGGCTTGTAGAGGTCCAAGTTGGTGGACAAAGTTGTGCTACAACACTCATGAGTGCTCATAAGTTCTGAGTATTGGATTCAACCCGCACTCATTTGAATCACTTCATGGATTTTATCACGAGTGATCATGAGACGATAATATCTTATATTCTTCAAACCTAGAGATATGAGTTGTTACTATGAGTTGGTTGTACATTGATTGCATGAAAACGCATTCGGTAACTCGATGTTATAAAACATGCCTTTGTGTATGATTCAACAAGTAGTAGAACAATCCATATGAGTAGAAGTTTATCCATTCCTTTTACCTTCGGGATAAAAGCGATATCTGTGGGCCCCTCGATGATTTAGTGATGACACATGTGAGTGCTTGGCCAAGCCAGGACTGATTTGATTTGTTCAATCAGTAAGTCATCATAAATCGGAAATCAGGAAACAACAAATGGAGAGAGAGAGATTGATAATCCATGTCTCAGTCCATATGATATCTAGAATGGAGGAATATATGATCCCTTATCTAATGGACAAGTCATTGACAAAGGTCAGAGTTCGTTGACAAGATCAGAGTTCGACAGCGGCTTTAAGAGCTACGATTGCCAGTTGGTTTTTGAAGTCATACTCAATAATAGTTTTAGACTTATCCAAGTGGGAGACTGTTGGATTAATGTCCATGTCCATAACTATATTTGGTATGTACTTGACCCGACCCGGCATGGTCCACTTGGGTTGCACTTCACCGGCACAATTTATATGGATAGTCTTTTGAGAATAGTATATTTATGATTTATATTAATATATTATAAGTTCTAATATATTAATATATAATCATATTATTTAATTAGTATTGATCAAGAATTAATTTATAATTAATTAACTGATCAAAAGGAACTAATTAAATATGGACTCTTAGATATATATGTGTAGTGGGCCAAGTTCATTTAGGTTGGGCTAAGTCTTCATGGATAGTCCATGGAGCTTTAACCCATGGATCCTAGGAAATGAAAGGTCATGGGTATTAGGGTTTAACCCTAATCCTCCACACTATATAAAGGGTCTTATGGTTCATGAAATTAGGCTAGTGGCTAGTGTGGATACACTAAAGAGGGCAATAACTGATTTCATAAGTGTGAGCCAAGTATCTATATTCTCTAATGGTTTTCCAAGGTGTTTTGGTGATTTGTGATTCCACTTGAGGCTTCCACACTATTGGGGCTAAGCTCTTAAAGTTCAAGACTTCAAGCTTCATTAAAAGGTATGTATTCTAACTTGTTATATTACCCAAGTATCAAGGATTGTATGCTAGAAAGGGTAATACCTTGGAATATTCATATTTGCATGTATAATAGAGAAAACATAGATCCAAGGTATTTAGGGTTGCATGTACACTTAGGAGTGTTAGAATGCTCAAAAACCCAACAAGTAGATATAGCCATATCTGCTGTAATCATCAGTAAAAGTCACATAGAAGCGGTTAGCATCCCTTGTGGTCAATCCGAAGGGTCCACACACATTGGTGTGTATGAGATCCAAAAGAAGCAAGTATCATCCGACTTTAAGTCGAATGACTCCAACACACCAGCCTTTAGGAGTTAGCCTATGCGCTTCTTGTTGACATGTCCAAGACGAAAATGCCACACGCATGCCTTGTCCAAATTATTGGATGAATCAATATGAAATACATTATTTTCTAAGTTGTCTACAACCATCACAGTTTCATATACACCATTCCAAGGCAATGCTTTAAAATAAAATACACCATTATAAAAAGCATTAATAAAATCAATTTCATTATCAAATGAAAATCTAAAACCATGTTTGTCCAAACCATGAAAGGAAATAATGTTTCTCGCCATATCAGACGAGTAGCAACAATTATTAAAATCTAATTCTAACCCATTACTAAGAAATAAAGAATAAAATCCAATCTTGGTGACAAGCGACATTTTCCTATTCCCCATGATCAAGTTCATCTCCCTGTGCTCCACATCCCTAATTCTATTTAGTCCATGCATATCAGAACAAATGTGAAAACCACAACATGTGTCAAGGACCTAAGAATTAGCATGCGATGAGTTATTAGATAGAATATTGTAAATACCTGCATGGGTGAGCTTTATCTTCCCATCCTTGACATCCTGCAACTATTTGGGGTAGCTTCGCTTCTAGTGCCCTTTATTATGACAGTAGAAACACTCTACTTCTTTTGGATCGGTAGAGGGATTAGCAGAACCAGCTTTGGTCCCACTAGAAGAGGATCCATCATGAGACTTACCCTTGCGGCTCTTAGAAGGAGCCTTCCTCTTCTTCCCTTTACAATGTCCAATTTCCAGGACTGGGCCAGCAACAGTAGGAGTAGGAGTAGATACAACATATTTTCCTTTTAGACTACTTTAAATAGTTCTCAAAAGGCCTTGAATCTTGCTAAGAGTGACCTCCTCCTTGTCCATATGATAGGTCATACTGAACTTATCATAACAATGAGGCAAAGAGAGTAGGATAATATCAATGGCCAACTCTTCATTGAAGTTAACAATAAACTTCAGCAAGCAGTCCACAAACGTTTTCATTTTCTGCAAGTGGGACGTGATGGACTCTCCATCCTTCATTTTTGTTGTTATCGTGGAGGCAATGATTTAATACCTTTCCTGACGAACCCTTTGATGGTATCTTTCCATCAAGTCTTGCTGCATCTCGAAAGGGTAGTAGTCCTTATAGGACTTTTGAAGTTCAGCTGTAATAGTGGCAAGCATGATGCATCACACCTTTGTGGCATCCTTCTCATGTTCCATATATTCAGCAACCTCTTCAGGAGTATCAGTGGCTTCATCAATCTCCTTAACCTCTTTATCGAGGACATATTCCTTGTCCTCGTAACCAGTGACCATCCTAATGTTTCGAATCCAATCATTAATATTTGAACCGTCAAAGATGACCCTACCACACAAGTTCACAAGGGAGAAAGAGCCAGAAGGGTTCGATCCAGAAGCGATGTTGGAAGACATATGAAAAAGAAAGAAAAAGTTTAGATTAGATAAGAATCCGTAACATAACACCCAAATGAAATATTAAGGCTAGGACCCAACACAATATTTTACAATTCGGAAGAGGGATGACGTAATCCAATTGCTAAATATTTGAAGGTAGGTAATGATGATTTACCAATTTCCACCATGAAAAACAAAATTGATTATTATGTTTAAATGAATTGAAATTCCTAGATTCTTTTGAGATTCATTGAAATTTTCAATGGCATGTTTAAATCTCGATTATGCCCTTCAAGTTTGTGACTGGGATACCGAAGATCACAAACAAGGTGTGAATAACCATGCAAATGTGCTTGGTATTCTTGATGTCATTTATCACCTAATCAATGTGCCGGTTAACCACGCACACTCCATTGATCTATGAAAAACATCGAGCTACCCTTTGCCACCCTTCTTAGTCCAAGTTATTGTGCCGGTTAACCACACACGCTCCACTAACGACTTGGCAAGGTGCAAATTGCAATTTCATGAGTAGCATCATTTTCATATTTTTCCTAAAGTAACTAAGATTGGGAATTTAATAAAACATTCAGTTACTTTATAATTATCATTATACTTTTAATGAGAATTAAGGTCCTATCCTACCTGTTCGGCTAACAACCCTCCACCAATCAACGAAGCGGTGGGTGAGAGTAGACATCCATTAAACCACCATTTTATAGGCAGTATCCTTATACTCTCCTTATAGATTGGCTTCGTGAATGAGGCCTACTAACGGTAAGACTGACTTGTATTATACATATATAATTATTAAACTTTTAATATTATAATAGTATAAGGGTTGAATTTTATACTTTTAAAATCCTAGGGTTTGGAATTAAATGTTTCATGAATGAGACTTTGCAATTTCCAAAACTTGAGGGAAAGTTTCGAAACTCTTCAAAACTCTTGGTTTCCATAACTTATGAGTTAATGCATTTTTCTGAATGAGACTTCTCATTTTCCATAACTTGAGGACAAGTTATGGAATTCTTTAAAGGCATTTGTGATATAAAACAGCTTGTGGTAACGATCCTAATCCAATTTAGGGCAAAAAACCCAAAAATCTGCCACCAGACAGTGCAACTCGTCGAGCCAGGCTTTGTACTCGTCGACGTCATCATTAACTCGTCGAGTTCCTTAATGAACTCGTCGAGTTCAGTCTGGCAGAAACAGAAAACTACCCTAGGCTCTAATACCACTGAAGGATTTTGAGTACTATAAAAACCTTATGGTGAACATACAACCCTAATGCTTAGGATCTAAGGTTTCTCTAACTATACATGCAATATTGTTTTCCAAAGCATGAAGCCTAACTAGCATACCAAATTTGGTATATGAATCATAAAAACTAGTTAGAAGAATACCTCTTGTTGTAGCTTTTTGTATTTGGCCTTTAAGAACTTAGCACCTCAAGTGTGATGCCTCAAATGGTTCACAAAACACCACAAACAATTGGAGAACTTGAGAGAAAGTTTGGATGCACTTAAAATTGGCAATAGTTTCTCTAAGAAGACTAGTGTATCCGATTTTAGGCCAAGGGGTTACATATATATAGTGTAGAATTCCAAGGGTTATGTGTAAACCCTAATTCTTACACTTAGGCTTGTAATGGACTAACACTTTATGGATCCTTACATAAGCTTAGCCCATCACTAATCAATCATGAATTATTAGCCTAACATATATGTATCATTGATTAAGACAATCGGCCCCTGTATATTTAATTAGTCTCTTTTGATCACTAAATTAATTCCAAATTAATTCTTGATAAATACTATTTAAATAATATGATTCCTCTTTCTCAAATATCCATCCTATCAGATTGTTCTGGAGAATGCAAACCAAAATGGACCATGCTACTCTCGGGTCAAGTACATACCAATTATAGTTATGGGCTTAGACACCTAATCAAATAAAATACACTTAGATCCAAAGATAAAATTCAATAAAGCTTGGAACTTTATAACTTACAAATATCTAGATGGTAGACGAAAGTTGAGATCTTCAATTGCCAAGATTCAAGGATCAATCTTGCATGAAAATATTGCTCCAAACCACAAAAAAGTCCAAAAGTGGATGAGAGAGGAGAGGGGAGGTTGTAATCGTGAAAATGGAGGCTAGGGTTTCTCCTAAGAGGTTCTATATATGATGTATGCTAAAAAAATACCCTATAACATGAATCTTTACCTTTAAATACCTTGAAAACCCTAAAATTTTTGTCGGCTTTGGGTTGCACGGTTCTCATGTCATGAGCATATATATTCTCACCTGGTGAGTATTAGTTATCACCCGACGAGAACAAGTTTTCACCCAATTTCACTACAACTTCAAACCATCATAACTTATTCGTTTCAACTCCGATTTTGGCGTTCTTTATATGCACGAAAAGGTATTGACGAGCCCACAACCATATATAATTACTTTTTGACTTAATACATGTTGGACTAAAACCATAATCCATGTAAGAAGCCCGAAATCTTACTTTTCCCATTTTAGCCTTTTTCTTCTAAGCACAAATCGAAGGCTATAATCACATATCCAACATTATGATGATCCAATAAGGTATAAAGCCCATTGCTTAGAAGCCCAATGCTTTTTCTTGATCCTTTTATTGTCCATAATCTTGAAATAAGAAACTTCTCGATGTTACAACTCTCCCCCACGTAAATTGGATTTCGTCCTCGAAATCCATCTTAGTTAGGACCTCTGAAAACAATGCCAACACATTCCATAAGCTTCCACTAGCCACGTCGATATCAAGGCATCATATACAGAAAACTTGAGAGACTACTCAGAAACCCACAGCTGCAAACTATCAACCCAATAACTTGAACATAGTCAATCATAACGACTATCTTTCTCTCCTTACTGAAAAAACCTAACATCTAGTGAAAACCACTCAAACCGGGAACTCTCAAAACTACAACCACAAACCAACTACATTAATATACTCCCCACAACCGGGAAGCCATTAGTCTATGCTTCAGAAACCATACCCTAAAAATGATGATCATCCATTCGTCGTACCTACCCCTTGTTCCCGGACTAGGAGCACCACCAAATCATGTCGAAAGAGTACACAAAACATCTCGATCGTGAATTCGCCCCAATCCCAAATTCATAAATTGTGCCCAAAACCTTAAATACACACTTGAGTACCTAACGAGATATCACTAACGCGCTACTCCCACAAGCATAATGATGGTAAATCATAGAATCTCACTTTGCATCCAAATACCTCATCAACTTAGGTGTAAATCCACCTGACAAATCACTCAAGACATTCACAATGAACTCCATGACTCGAGATTTCAGAACTGATACCCACCATTCGTAACCAAACTCCTAATAAATAGACTGCAAGCAACTGGGATCTATATGAAAATATTTAGCAAGAAACATCCTATGCACCATTAATACTACCAACATACCACATGATTCGAACCAGATGGTCACTAAGTCCCCCAACCCCTAACAATACACTAACACCTAAACATGCCAATAAGACTGAAGATCTAAGACCTAAGAGTCAAAATTAAATGACTACTGGGTCCCATCCATATGAATAATACAACCACTGGTTCACGATACATCGTGACCCATTTTAACCACTACAACGATAAGTTCACGATACAACTCTGATCTTACCGTCAAGCGACATCTCTCCCAAACACTAACTGAACACATCACGATCCATACCCCTCTATAATGCACAATTCATTTCACAGTATATGTTGCTACCAACACAAAATCAGACAAAAACATGGTCGCATACAACCAAAGAATAGGATAGGCGGTTGTACTCTTGTTCCAATTCAAAGGACATAAACAAAATAAAGACCATGTGAATAATTTGAACCAAGTGTTCACATGCTATCTTACCAAGTCCACATACACCTCCCCTTATGACCATATTTGATGAAATACCATAATATACACCTCCAAGGGAAACACATTACTATCCCTAGATCTACTACATTCCTTAATCCTCGCAACCTTACCTAAAGGCTGAGGTACCAGCATATCTAACCAAAATTAAAAACCTCAACTGCAAATAGAAACATCCTCATGAACAAGTGATATTGTTGGGTTTTGATCATTCTAACACTCCTATGGTGTACATGCAACCCTAAATACCTTGGATCTATGTTTTCTCTATTATACATGCAAATATCAATTTTCCAAGGTATTTTTCTAACTAGTATAATATAAAGTACACATAATATAAATTCTAGTACAATTACATACCTCTTGTTTGGTGCTTGATTCCATGGAGCTCAAGAGCCTAGTGCCCCAAATGTGACACCTCAAATGGTTCACACAACACGATGAACATTTGGAATAACTTGAGAGAAAATGCACACTTCATGAAATCGGCTTGCCCTCCACACATAGACTTAGTGGCCGATTTTGACAAGAATGATATGTTTATATAGTGTGACACTATTAGGGTAAACCCTAATTGTCATGGCTTTCCATTTCCTTGGATCCATGGGTTCAAATACACCATGGAGCATCCTATGGGTTTTAGCCCAACTTGATAATCCATGGAGCATTAGCCCACTATATAAGTATGCATGATTTACACAATCAACCCATATATTTAATTAGTCTTCTTTTGACCACTTAATTAATTCTAGACTAATTCTTGATCAATACTAATTAAATAATCTTATTAATATATTAGAACTTATAATATATAAATAAACCTTAAGTGTTATTTCTCTCATTTTAGTCTATCCAAATGCATGATGCCATGCAACCCAAATGGACCATGTCGGGTCAGGTCAAGAATATACCAATTATAGTTATAGACTTAGACACTAATCCAACAGTCTCCCACTTGGATAAGTCTAATAACTATTATTGCAAGTACGACTTCATAACGTGACCAGCAATCGTAGCTCTTAAAAGCTGTTGTCGAACTCTGAACAAATCAATGACGTGTCCATTGGATAAGTCTAATAACTATTATTGCAAGTACGACTTCTAACAAGTTGAAGATCTTGAAGAATTGTTGGATGATACTTGAGAGAGAATTGAGTTTGGATCTTGAATTTGTGAAAAATAGTAAATAATGACTAAGTGTCATATATATACCCCCAATTTAGGGTTTACGGCCGTAAACACCTTTGTTTAGGCCGTAAACTCCAAACTCTTGGAGCTTTGGGACCTTATTGTTGCACAATAAACTCTAGAGCATCCTCTCTCCTAGTATCTCCTAAAGTACTAACTTAAAAAGACTCGAACTTATTCCAACCAGCTTGAAAGTTAGCAGAAACTGTTCTGACTTCTATTGAATTGAAATGTTGTACAGAATAGAAATTTCGGGTTGTCACAAAATTCTCTTATTTATCTTTTAATCTCGTACTCCCCTTCAGTCAGTACACATTGTAGCAAATGTCAGTGTTTTTTTAAGTACTATACTCAAGGTTGGAAATAATATTCCATCTAACTAGGCCATACCTTTGACATATAGATTTTTAACTCTGTCTGATATACTGTAATTTATTCTTTCTTAGTCATTTTCTTATTTTGGAAACAAATAACTGTTAGGTATTATATGTTGCGTCATTGGGCTTTTGGTTTAGTCTTTTATGTAAACGGGTTGGGCCTGTCCTCCCATAATTATCTACTAGGCTAGAGTATTTAAGATGCATGCACGCATCATATTTTTGTTAACTCTGATAATCATTATGTAACCCTAATCACGCCTCTGCAGTAGCAATTCTTTGTCGAGTTCTTCTGAGACGTGACACTTAATCATTCAGCTTTATTTAGATCATTGAATATGTTCTTACTTTTGCTTGTTTTGAATCTAAACGATCATTCAGGCTTTCATCCTAACAATTGGTATCAGAGCAGGAGGTTGTGTAATCTATACGCATCTCTTCTGTGTATTGAGTTGTTAGGGTTTCCGTTAATATAGGATCTTGTTTAGTCGTCTTTATTGTGTTTTTGACAGAATACAATGATATTGATATTACCCTATAAACTGTCTTAGTTTACACATATGATTATTAACAAGTTTTATAGATCTTGTCATCATGCAGCAAGACGATTCTCACTTCAACTCAATCAATATGTCTAGCGTCATTGGTTCAACTACAAGGATTCATATGTATTTCCCAATGAATATGAAGTTTCGGCTCTTCACTTTGAAGATTATGTTCTTGGTCTGGAGGACAATGGTTATCTTATCTGGGAAGCTATCACTCTAGGTGCTTTTGTTCACACTGGAACCAAAAGGGTAATCAAAACTCAGAAGAAATACAACCAGCTGCGCCTTGATGTAAAGGATGTTCCGTAGGACGCGAAAGAGAAGCTAATCAGAAACGTTAATGCAATTAGGATCATTAGTTTCACTTTGCAGGCTGATACTTTTCGTTTAGTTAGTTCATGTGATACTGGTAAAGCCATCTGGGATCGGCTTAAGGAACTGTACTCAACGGATGCAGATCTTGAGTACTAAAGTCAAACGCTCTTGCTTTCAGAGTTTGGTGCCTTTTCACAGATGGCCGAAGAGCGTTTAAGTCAAACTTTTAATCGATATAATCATCTTTTGACCAGAATGACGAAACACGACATTGGACAAGAGTTAATAGTGTTGGATTAATGTCTAAGTCCATAACTATATTTGGTATTTACTTGACCCGACCCGGCATGGTCCATTTGGGTTGCACTTCACCGGCACAATTTATATGGATAGTCTTTTGAGAATAGTATATTTATGATTTATATTAATATATTATAAGTTCTAATATTTTAATATATAATCATATTATTTAATTAGTATTGATCAAGAATTAATTTATAATTAATTAAGTGATCAAAAGGAACTAATTAAATATGGACTCTTAGATATATATGTGTAGTGGGCCAAGTTCATTTAGTTTGGGCTAAGTCTTCATGGATAGTCCATGGAGCTTTAACCCATGGATCCTAGGAAATGAAAGGTCATGGGTATTAGGGTTTAACCCTAATCCTCCACACTATATAAAGGGTCTTATGGTTCATGAAATTAGGCTAGTGGCTAGTGCGGATACACTAAAGAGGGCAATAACCGATTTCATAAGTGTGAGCCAAGTATCCATATTCTCTAAAGGTTTTCCAAGGTGTTTTGGTGATTTGTGATTCCACTTGAGGCTTCCACACTATTGGGGCTAAGCTCTTAAAGTTCAAGACTTCAAGCTTCATTAAAAGGTATGTATTCTAACTTGTTATATTACCCAAGTATCAAGGATTGTATGCTAGATTGGGTAATACCTTGGAATATTCATATTTGCATGTATAATAGAGAAAACATAGATCCAAGGTATTTAGGGTTGCATGTACACTTAGGAGTGTTACAATGCTCAAAAACCTAACAGTGGTATCAGAGCCATGGGTTGTTTTATGTTATATTCATGCAAATGTTTGATTTTCAAAGTTGAAAAAAAAAGAAAAAAAAAACATGAAGTTTGTCAAATTTTAAGATAATTACTTGTTTTGTGAAAAAGTAATTATTTGTAAAATTTGAATCATTTGTTATATGAGTTGAATTAAGTCAAATTTAGTAAAAGATAAAATGATATGATTATTTTATTAGTTTTAAAAGTTTGATCTAAATGTTTTAAGGAGTTACAAATTTTGTCATAAAATTTTGGAGATCAAAAGTTTTTTTAAAGTTGTGATCTTAAGTGTTTTGAAACCTCCATAAGTTATGGATATGAAAAGGTTTTAAAAAAAATTGATTCAAAGTTTTTATGGAGTTACAAAATTTGGTGTTAATGTTTTAAAGAATTCCATAACCTATTCTGAAGTTGTGGAACATGAAAAGTTTCAACATAAAACAAGCATTTAACTCCATAAGTTATGGATTACCAAAAGTGTTTATGTTTCCTTGATTTATGAGTTAGTTTAGATTTATGGAAAAAAAAAAATTGTGTTTTAGTTGTTTTCAATCTTAATTAATCTAGAGGTAGTTCATAAAATGTGTTTTTGTAACTTGTCCTCAAGTTACATAAAATGTCACATTTATGAATCTTAAAACTCATAAAAGTGCCATAGGTTACATAAAAAAAATAAAGAGTCTTTTTCATTAAAAAGTATTATTACTCCATAACTTGTCCTCAAGTTATGGATGTTTAAGAGTCACTTCTTTAAAAGTGTTATTAAAGAATAAGAGGTTACATAAAAAATGAAGAGTCTTCATTTTAATGAACCATTAAACTCATAAGTTATGAAATGAAAAGTTTTGAATAGTTTCAAAAACTTGCCCTCAAGTTTTGGAATTTGTAAAGTTTTCATTTATGAATACTTTAATTCCAAGTTAAGCCCTTAGAATTTTAAAAGTTAAAATTCAACCCTTATACTTTATAATATTATAAGTTAATAATATTTATATATATGTATAAGACTAAAGTCGTCTTACCATTAGTAGGCCTCATTCACGAAGCCGGTCTATAAGGGGGGTATAAGGTTACTGCCTATAAAATGGCAGTTTAATGGATGTCCACTCTCACCCACCGCTTCCTTGACCGGTGGAGGGTCGCTAGCCGAACGGTTAGGACAAGGACTATAATTCTCCCTTCATTAAAAGTATTAATGATAAATACTAAGTAACTAACTCTTAATAATACCCAATCTTAGTTACTTAGGAAAATGTGAATTTGGTGTTAACCCATGAAATTACACTTTGCACTTTGCTTAAGTCAGTTAGTGGAGCGTGTGTGGTTAACCGGCACACTAGCTTGATTTAACAAGGTAGGCAAAGGGTAACTTAATGTTTATCATAGTATCGGTGGAGCGTGTGTGGTTAACCGGCACATCGATTGAGGGGTAAATATTAAGGGTACCAAGTATATTTGCATGGTTATTCACACCTTGTTTTGTGATCCTCGGCATCCCAGTCACAAAACCTGAAGGGCACACTCGAGATTGAAACATGCCTTTGAAAAGTTCAATGAATCTCAAAAGAATCTAGGAGTTTCAAAACCAATTAAAACCTAATAATACATTTCGTTTATCTTGGTGGAAATTGGTGAATCGTCATTCACCTACCTTCAAATATTTTATAGCTTGGATTACGGCATCCCTCTTCCAAGTTATAAAATAGTTTGTTGGGTCCTAGCCTTAATATTTCATATTGGGTGTTATATTAAGGACTTTAGATCAACTATCTTGAATATCTCCCAAAAAGATGTCTGGTTCAGACATCTATGATCCTCCCAAATCTCTTGGAACTTCACTTCCTCCACCTCCTCCAATTATTCTCCCTAACCCACAAGTTTAAGGTCACTCAAGCCCTATTGGCAAGCAAGGTCTATGTGTGATCGCATCTTGGAGATGAAGTCACATATTGACAAGTCGGGAGAGTTAGGTGTCAAACTCTTGAGAAAGTCGGTAGTTCAATCACTTTCTAAGTCACATAGTGAATTCCTTTGGGACTACTATGAAACAGACTATGACATGACCCTTAATGATCTTATCTATTTGCTTGGTGCTGCTGAATCAGCAATAATTTGGAGCACTGGGAGAGAAAATTTGATTAGTATATCAACTTCCCAAGCTACCATGGACATTAACAATGGTAACATTGGATATCTACTCTGTATGGTATTGTTTGTTATCTACTCTGTATGGTATTGTTTCGTGTATGAACTGACTCTTTGTATGTTTCATTGTTCTAGTAATAGTATTAGTATCTTCCTAAACTACTCCTATAGTAGCTTACTAGTAATGTATGAACATGTATGTATACCCTTGCTACCCAAAGGTATGGAGCTGAATGAAAGAAGGAACCTTTGTATCTATATACATATACATAATATATAACTAGGATTCAAACGACCTTCGGACAGATAACCCTAATACCCAAAGTCCACAACCAAACAAGGAACAGGAAGTAAGGTGAGCTATCAGTCCTAAGTCCTTTCAATCCTACTTATATAACTATATCTATATAGATACACATTTAACAGAATATAAGTTTAAAAGAGTTTAAGTAAAAGTATTTGACATGAAAAGGAGTTTGTAAAATAGTTTGAAGTAAAACAGTTTGGTAACACAGTTTGAAAAGTAAGAAATCCACTTGTTTGGTAGTTATTAATCACATGTGATTGATATAATAACTATAATAATTCAACTTGTATTCTCCCCCATAAAAGCATTTAAAAACATTTAAAAGGTTAATTAAGGGGTATGAACTCACCTGTAGTGAGTGGTTTGGATGAACTGATGATATAGGATTGGTAGGTGTCAAGTGAAGACTTGTACACACACAATGATCCTAGTTAACTTATAATAACACATATATGTATCCAATTAGTCTTTAAACAACTAACTAACAAAGTTAAGACATCCTAGGGCATGTAAAACACCTTATATAAGTGTTATAAGTGCAAAGGATTGCATCTAAATGTTGTAGGACATTGCTATTGAGTTTAGGGTTGAAGGAAACCCTTTATATGAGTTTACGGTTTTGTGACCATAACTCTTTGAGTTTACGGTCATAAACCCATGAGTTTACGGCTGTAAACTCATGCTTCTTTGACCATGTGTTGTTTTGAAGCTCTACAAGTCCTTAGAAGCATCTCCACTTGAAGTATAAGCCTATGAAAGTGATTAGGGCACCATTTCACTCCTAAATGGAGTTTACAGTCCCTGGACCATTTGCCTTTGGGTTTACGGCCGTAAACCCAAACGGTTTATGGTGTTTTGATGTTTTCATGTACTTAACTCATTAGGGAAGGGATCTATGCAAGTTTCCAAGGCTTAGAAGGGACTAGGGCACACTTTGGCACCCTTTTTAGGGTTTACGGTCCAAGGTGTTCTTGGACCGTAAACACCTTTGATCCTTGGTTTCCTTGGTGTTTTCTTGATGTATAGAAGTGTAACAAGCCTTACTATACTCTAGGATAGAAGTAATTACAAGATAGAGGCTTGAAAACGTGCTAAAAGTCCAAGAACACTAGTGTGTGTTCTTGGTGTTCTTGGTGAAACTTGAAGATCTAACCTTTTGGAATGATTTCACGGATGGAAGTGTGTCAAATCACTAGATTAAGCAATATATCAACTTAATAGGGCTAGAAACACTTACAAGTTGAAGATCTTGAAGAATTGTTGGATGATACTTGAGAGAGAATTGAGTTTGGATCTTGAATTTGTGAAAAATGGTAAATAATGACTAAGTGTCATATATATACCCCCAATTTAGGGTTTACGGACGTAAACACCTTTGTTTAGGCCGTAAACTCCAAACTCTTGGAGCTTTTGGACTTTATTGTTGCACAATAAACCCTAGAGCATCCTCTCTCCTGGTATCTCCTGAAGTACTAACTTAAAAAGACTCGAAATTATTCCAAAAAGCTTGAAAGTTAGCAGAAACTGTTCTGACTTCTATTGAATTGAAATGTTGTACAGAATAGAAATTCCGGGTTGTGTGACACCCCGCTAAAGCGGAAACGCAAGATATGACAGTGATAACGGTTTCATTGCAAAAGATAAAGATACATCACCATAGCAGTATTTAAAAGTTTACAACCCATAGCTTAAAAAGAACAAAGTACAAGTTTTCCAAAACAACATTGTTCAAAATATAACTTCATAATAGCTTCAACACAATGCAGCATGCTCTATGATGATGAATCTTTACATCCACTTACTAATTATTTCCTGAAAAAGCATGTAAAACGAGCGTCAACTATGAAAATAGTTGGTGAGTTCACAAGTTTATAAAATCGAGCTTGAAATAAGGCTTTTCGTAAATACAAGTACATTGCTTTAATGATAAACAAAGTTGATTGCTATTAATGAATACAAGTTTATTGCTATAACGAGAAACGAGTTTGTATGTGTATGAGCAAACAATGAGTCTCAACCAAACCTATGACTGAAGCCGTATCGAGATCTATGCTTATCCTTCCATAAATGAATATGGTATCATGCACTCTAGCAATAGGGCGAGTGAGGAGTTGTCAATTCCTAATAGCGCTATCCATAATGACCATTGGCTCAAAGAGTTAATGGTTAGAGATAAGGGAAGGGCCTTAGTACGATAAGTTCTCATGTTCCGTGTTGCATAGACATACATAAAGAAACATAGCAATACAATAGCAATCGTGTTTGATACAATTCAATTTAAATACAACATGCAAATAATAGTTTTTCTGGACATGCTTTTCCACCCCAAAACATAAAAACTGAAAAATAGGGGAATGTGTGAATACTCACAATGTTTCAAGTAGATACAAGTGGTGCCTCGGAATGCACCAACGTCTTACTACCGGGATCCTACGACATCAAACACACACTAGTGAGTTTCCATGTCGAAATCTAATGCTAATATACTAAACTCTACATATAGTGAAATGCCAATTTTTGTTTTAGTATTGGATTTTATATTAATTGGTTACACTTTTCCTGAAATGATGAAATTCTACAAGTCGTGCGATTAATTACAACTTTGGAACATAAATTTTTCAGATTTAGTAATATAAATTAAAGGTATTTCTACACATTTAAGGTGTTTTACATTCCTAAAAATGTAAAATATTATCAAACAATTTCCAAAAATTGTCAAACCTTGTATTTTCATTGTAAATACAATAGAGGTTTTCCAGAAAATTTTCCTTGAATTTTTGATATGGTTAACTATTTTTCAAATTTTTAAGTCTTCATAACAACATAAATTCACGAAAAATAGTATTCAAAGGATAAAAATTCTCAAACTTTTTATTTAACTGTTACTACACAATACTAAGCTGGGAAAAATATAAAAATGGATTTCCAAGCTGTTTAATTATATTTTATGATTTTTGAGCATTTATTCCAATAAAAATTGAAATAAATAGAAAACAGTTTCCGAAATTACCCAAACTTTTTATTTAACTGTTATTATACATAACCAGGCTGGGAAAAATACAAAAGATATTTTTCAGTGGGTATTTCTATTTTTCCTTGTTTTATTCCTTTAAATAATCATTAATTGAAGAAATAATATTAAACAGTTAAAATAAATTACCAAAAATTTTTGTAACATCATTTACAGTATAAGTAACCTGGGAAAAATACCAAAAGTGGTTTTCATATTGTATAATCCGGTTTTGGGTATTTATGTGTATTTAAGTGTATTTAAGTGTATTTAACTTTAGAAAATAGGAGAAAAATAGTTTCATGAATTTTGGATAATCAGAACTATTTTTCCTATTTTTAGGCCATTATAATTACCAAAAATTGGAAAAAATAGTAAGGCATGATGAAAAATTCTGAAATTATTTTTCTGAGTCACCCACCACAGGTAAGGGCTGCGAAAATTGTTAGATACAATTTTCACACTCTCTAAAGTGGTTTTGTGATTTATTATACTCAGACAAAAAGAAAATCGGAAATCATACCAAACAGCAACAAAAATTGATGAAATTTAGTGAGGGGTCATTATTCACCATAAGGGTCATCCATGAATTTATTCCGGATTTATAGACCTCTGGAAGTATTTTATGTGATTTATGCCCTTGGTTTCTAGCAATAATTTTAATAAATCAAAGAAATAATAAAAGCTCTTGGTATTTTACAGACTATCACATGCATGTGAGGGCTTTCAAAAGAAAAAATGTTCAAATTTTATTCAGAAGGGAAATAGGGGTATTGAACCCAAACAAGTTAAGAAATGTTGCATATAATGGTGCATGAGATGTAAATGTGGCTGAAGTTCATGAATTTGAGTAGCCCATTCAGTGGGGTTTTAAGCCACGAAATTTCAGCCATCATTCACTGGATATGTTAAGTTTCTAAATTATTTTTCCCCAGATTTATGGTTGGGTTTAAGGCCATTGATCACGCAAAGCAAAAATGGTGATCACAGAAAAAGAACTGTTTGCGCAACCATTTTGTAAAAATTGCCAAAAATCCGATATTTAATATTTTACAGTGAGACCAGTTGGGTTTGAAATTTAACTCGAGGAACTATCCAATACAAAAAGAATATCAGGATTTGGTTAAGAAATGACCGAGTTATGGCCGTTCAAAGCTGAACAATGTAATCTGGCAGATTGCATGTTTGCTTTGAGTGCATTCTTAGGGCATTTTGACAAGAACAACATGCATGCTTCTGTTAAGGTCCGATTTCTAGCACATGCATGGAGTGAATGAGCATCCAAGATGTACTAGAAATGGTTTAAATGCTTTTGGTCATGCAAGAACACAAAAGAAATGGAGAAGAAGATGTAATACTCGGTTTTGAAGTCACATGAACACATGTGCATCTTTTTCACTCCTTGCATGGGTTTGATCCCGGATTTTCACCATCTCAAACACATGCATTGTGTTATGGTGAGAATCTACAAACCACAAGGGAAAAGTAAGGATTTCTAGCCATAGAAGGGCATAGAATCCGAAGAGTAGAGAAGAAACATGAAGAAGAGGAAGTAAAATCATGAAACTATGAGGGAGGATTGTGTTGTTTACCTTGGTTTTGATTTTGAGAGAAGCAAGAACACTTCAAGGCCTTCTCAATCTCGAAATTATGGCAGAGAATGGAGGATTTTCGTGAGTTAGAGAGAGAGAGGAAGAGAGTTTGTGTGTTAGAAGGGTGGAGTGTGAGAGAGAGTGAAGAGAGAAGTGGAAGAGTGAGGGTTTAAGTTTATTGATTGAGTTTTGGGAAGAGAGAGGGCATGGGGAGAGGGGATGGCCGGATTTTTGAGGGCATTAAGGCCTCCTCTCTCCTAAATTCAAATGTTATACAATTCCCTCCTTAATTTTTATAAAAACCCTAATTTTTATAAAAGTGTTTATTAAGCAATTCTTGATTTATTTAAAAATCTTGTTTTTAACTAATAAATTATGATTAATGTATGATAATTTAAATTTCTATTTCATTGATATAATCCATAATTTGATTAATAAAAATTTGATATTAGGAAGTTTATAGCCAAATTTTATAAAGTTTTTAAGCTTTAAGGTTTATAAATTTGGATTTTTTTGGCTCTTTAGGGTTTTTGGAATATTGTTTGATATTCACCATCATATTGAAATATAATTAGAATATTTTAATTTATTTTTAGGGTTTTACACCCTTTTTTTCAATTGTAACAAAGTTTGAAGTTTCATTCTAATTATAGTATTGGCATTTCCTATTGTAGTTAAGCAACTTACTAGAATCGTAAGTGTCAAGTATATTAGTCCTAGATCTTAGTTGGATCATAGTTTATGCAAGATTTTGACCTAATCTATACTACTAGCCCGTGGCATGTTGTGCATGAATGGTTTTTATAAAGATGCATGAGTCCGAGAATGACCTGAATTGACAGTTGTCACAGTATCCCCCACTTAAAAAGAATTTCGTCCCGCAATTCATTCTATGTCATCACTTGTCGTCGCAAGGGAAAAGTTGTGGATACTTTTCCTTCATGAAGTCCTCGCGCTCCCAGGTGTACTCCGGCCCGCGTTTTGAGTTCCATCGAACTTTCACAATCGGGATCTTACTCCGCTTGAGTTGTTTTACCTCCCTGTCAAGGATTTCTATCGGTTCCTCAATGAAGTTTAGCTTATCATTGATCTTAATTTCCTCCAGGGGTACTATCAATGCTTCGTCGGCTAAACATTTCTTAAGATTGGAGACGTGGAATGTGTCGTGAATGGCGCTTAACTCTTGGGGTAATCGGAGTTTATATGCCACCGGACCAATCCTTTCAACGATCTCGAAGGGTCCAACATATCTCGGGCTTAGTTTTCCTTTCTTACCAAAACGTACAAGCCCTTTCCAAGGCGACACCTTTAGTAGTACCTTGTCTCTAACTTGGAATTCTAATGGTTTCCGACGATTATCCGCATAACTTTTCTGACGATCTCTGGTGGCTTTAAGCCTATCTTTGATGATAGCAATCTTGTCAGTTGTTTCCTGGATAAGGTCGAGTTTAGTCAATTGTCTGTCTCCGATTTCTGTCCAACACAATGGAGAACGACACTTGCGTCCATACAATGCTTCGTATGGGGCACATTGGATACTCGTGTGGTAACTGTTATTATAGGAAAACTCAATTAGAGGCAAATGAGTATCCCAATTTCCTTTGAACTCAATGACACACGCCCGTAGCATGTCTTCCAATGTTTGTATTGTTCTCTCTGTTTGCCCATCTGTCTGAGGGTGGTAAGCTGTGCTCAAATCTATCTTGGTTCCTAGTGCCTTCTGTAACATCCACCAAAATCGTGATGTAAAACTACTATCTCTATCAGAAATGATGGATAGGGGTACACCATGCAGAGAAACAATTTTGTCGATGTAGATTTGGGCCAATTTTTCCATCTTGAAGTCTTCCCGAATATGGAGAAAGTGAGCAGATTTTGTCAGTCGATCCACTATGACCCAAATTGAGTCGTGACCTTTAGAAGTTCTAGGAAGTTTGGTAACGAAATCCATGGATATCTGCTCCCATTTCCATTGGGGAATTTCGGGCTGTTGCAATAAGCCGGATGGTTTTTGATGTTCAGCTTTGACTATTGAGCATGTCAAACACTTCCCGACGTACAAGGCAATATCCTTTTTCATTCCAGGCCACCAATAGTACTCTTTAAGATCCTTGTACATCTTATCCGCTCCAGGGTGGATTGAGTATTTAGATCGATGAGACTCCTCTAGTACCATGTCTCTCAGATCGTTAACCCTTGGAATCCAGACCCTGTCCTTAAAATAACGAACTCCATCAGGTTTGGTTTCAAATCTCACTTCCAAACCATGTAAAGTTTCACCTGGAAGATTTTCCTTGAATAAAGCTTTCTCCTGGGCATCAATGATTTGAGATTTCAAGTTTGTCTGAATTACCATTCCCAAAGCTCTCACACGGGAAGGTTTCACCCCTTCTTTTCTACTAAGAGCGTCGGCTACTACGTTAGCCTTCCCTGGGTGATATCGTATCTCACAGTCATAATCACTAAACAACTCTACCCATCTCCTCTGCCGCATGTTTAACATTTTCTGATCTAGGATATGCTGAAGGCTTTTGTGATCGGTATAAATGGTGCACTTGGTCCCGTACAAATAATGCCTCCATATTTTAAGAGCGAAAACTATTGCTCCTAGTTCTAGATCATGGGTGGTATAATTCTTTTCATGCGGTTTGAGTTGTCTAGAAGCATACGCAATGACCTTATCTTTTTGCATTAACACACATCCTAATCCTTGATGAGACGCATCACAATACACTACAAAGTTCTCTGATCCCTCTGGTAAAGCCAGAATTGGTGCATTACACAACTTGTTTTTCAGGATTTGAAACGCCTCTTCGTGTTTCTCTTCCCAGAGAAATTTTCTGTCTTTTTGGGTCAAAGATGTTAATGGTTGAGCAATACTAGAGAAATTCTCAATGAAGCGTCTGTAGTACCCAGCTAATCCTAGGAACTGTCGTATTTCTGTCGGGGTTTTGGGGGCTTCCCATTTCTTGATTGCCTCGATCTTAGCTGGATCTACATGAATTCCTCTTTCGCCGATCACATGACCAAGAAAATGTACTTCCCGAATCCAAAATTCACACTTAGTGAACTTGGCATACAATTTCTGCTCCTTCAACAGCTCCAACACTAGCTTCAGATGTCTATTATGATCTTCTTTGGTTTACGAGTAAACAAGTATGTCATCGATAAATACAATTACAAACTTGTCTAGGTATGGTCTACAGACCCTATTCATCAAATCCATGAAAACAGCGGGTGCGTTCGTTAGTCCAAAAGGCATGACTAAGAACTCATAATGTCCATAACGGGTTCTAAATGCTGTTTTGTGAATGTCCCCTTCGTGAATTCTTAGTTGATGATACCCTGACCGAAGGTCGATCTTTGAGAAGTAGGAAGCGCCCTGCAACTGATCGAACAAGTCATCTATTCGAGGGAGGGGATATCGATTCTTGATTGTCAACTTGTTCAGTTCTCTGTAATCAATGCACATTCGGAACGAACCATCTTTCTTTTTGACGAATAACACTGGGGCTCCCCAAGGTGAAGAACTTGGTCGTATGAACCCTTTGTCTAGAAGTTCTTGAAGTTGTCCAGACAGTTCTTGCATCTCGGATGGCGCGAGGCGATATGGTGCTTTTGCTACCGGTGCCGCTCCGGGAATTAAGTCTATCCGAAATTCGACCTGTCTGTGAGGGGGTAAACCGGGTAATTCCTCCGGAAACACTTCGGGATAGTTTTGAACCACTGGAATCTCCTTGAGTTGCTTAGCTTCAGGTTCTCTTTCTATCACGTGGGCCATGAATGCGATACAATCCTTTTTCAGGTACTTATGAATCTTTATGCTCGATACAATGTTTAAACTTCTTCCTGGCTTCTCACCGTGTATGATAAGGGTTTCTCCATTAGGGAGAGGTATCCTAATGACTTTCTCGTAACAACCAATGTCCGCTCTATTCTTGGATAACCAATCCATTCCTACTATTACATCAAAACTACCTAGCTCGATAGGAATTAGGTCAATGCTAAAGAGTTTATCAGCTAAATTCAGAGTACAACCAGGAATTATATCATTAGCCCTAATTTCATACCCATCAGCAAGTTCAATAGCATAAGCATTCCTCATCTTTTTCGATTTCAAGCCAATTAACGGTCTAAATGCTAAAGAAACAAAACTCCTATCTGCTCCCGCATCAAATATTACCGATGCAAAATGGTTGTCCAGGAGAAACGTACCTGTTATCACTTCAAGGTTCTGACGAGCTTCTTCTGCACCAATCACAAAGGCTACACCTCTTGGCCGTCCAACTTGATTTCCTTGGAAGTTTTGCCTGGCTTGGCCTTGTCCATTGTTACCAGGCCCTTTGTTCAGTTTGGGACATGCTCTACGGAGATGATCAATACTCCCGCACTCGTAACATGCCCTTTTTCCCTCCTTATTCAGCTTACAATACTTCGAGTAATGGCCTGTTTACTTACAGTTTTGGCACACTGGGCAAGCTCCCTTGTGATGAAAGTTACACTTATTGCACTTCGGAAGCAGTCCTGAGTACTGCTTTTTCTCCTGCACTTCCTGTTCTTGAGTTTTCACTGGTTCTTGCTCCTGGGCTCTTACCATAAAGTTTCTTGAGGCTTTCTGCTTCCTCCCTGACTTTCCTCCATACTTCTTCTCTCCCTGATCTGCTGGCTTCCTCTTACTACTAGAGTTTTCCTTTGTCGATGCTCCCATCCTTATCACATCATTGGTTAGTCGATTTGCTAGACTTAGTGCACTCTGAATAGTAGTTGGATTTGCTGAAGTAACCATTCCCCGAATCTCTGGTGCCAGACCCCAGATGTAACGATCTACCCGTTTCTCCTCAGGAGTAACCATGTGAGGTACCAGTTTTGCTAGTTCATGAAATCGGACTGTGTACTTCTCTATTTGTGTTCCAACCATAGAATGGTTCCAGAATTCAGATTCAAGCTTCTGAAGTTCATCCTTGGGACAATACTCCTCTATCAGCAGCTTCTTTAGGTCTTCCCAAGTTAGTTGATATGCTGCTGTACGGCCTCGGGTTTGCACTAGGCTATTCCACCAGGTTAATGCCCTATCTTGGAGTAGACAAGTTGCATACTCCACTTTGTTGCGTTCAAGACATTTGCTAATGTGAAGGACCGACTCCATGCTGTCAATCCATTTCAGCAACCCGACCGCACCTTCCTTTCTGTGGAATTCCTTAGGTTTACAGGCCATAAAGGACTTGTAGTTGCATTCTCTTTCATTGTTTCCCCGGTTTCCTCCACTACTTCCTTGGTTAGCATTAAGTCCTGCAGTTACTTGAGTAACAATGTTTGGGATTGCTTCCATGAGTTGTTGTGCTACAATTTGAGCAACATCGGGTGTTTCGTTCTGTGGGCGCCCACGACTAGGCCTTCCTGCCATGGTTCTATGACACAGGAGAAGAAATACGTATAAATACATAAAATAATGTATAATATTTAGTTCACTACTATTTTGAAAACCGTAAGTGTTGTCAAATCATTGGTTTGCATTAATACTAGGCATATAGATTTTAGAAAGAAAAGAAAAGGAAAAAAAAATCTTTTTATTCAACCATTTACCAAATAAATTCTAGGGTTTGACCTCATAGTAAAAGTTTTCAAACATAAAATAAAATTCTTCATTACCATTTGAAATAATCTTAAAACCAAACCAATACATCAATCCCAAATGAAGTTTTAAATGTTTTTCCCAAAAGACACCCAACATGGGTTTTCATTTCATGACAAAATAAAATAAAATACTGAAATCAGAACCAAAAGCCAATCGCTATCCCAACAAGAAACATCAACACCACAATCAGTAATAGCCCACCAAGCACATAATATGCTGTCATCGCATGACCTGCCTCTCGTCTAGCAGCACTAGCAGTGTCAGTAGCCTCCATCGAATGCTGAAACAGGACGTAAACACCTTTGTTTAGGCCGTAAACTCCAAACTCTTGGAGCTTCTGGACTTTATTGTTGCACAATAAACCCTAGAGCATCCTCTCTCCTGGTATCTCCTGAAGTACTAACTTAAAAAGACTCGAAATTATTCCAAAAAGCTTGAAAGTTAGCAGAAACTGTTCTGACTTCTATTGAATTGAAATGTTGTACAGAATAGAAATTTCGGGTTGTGTCACACCCCGCTAAAGCGGAAACGCAAGATATGACAGCGATAACGGTTTCATTGCAAAAGATAAAGATACATCACCATAGCAGTATTTAAAAGTTTACAACCCATAGCTTAAAAAGAACAAAGTACAAGTTTTCCAAAACAACATTGTTCAAAATATAACTTCATAATAGCTTCAACACAATGCAGCATGCTCTATGATGATGAATCTTTACATCCACTTACTAATTATTTCCTGAAAAAGCATGTAAAACGAGCGTCAACTATGAAAATAGTTGGTGAGTTCACAAGTTTATAAAATCGAGCTTGAAATAAGGCTTTTCGTAAATACAAGTACATTACTTTAATGATAAACAAAGTTGATTGCTATTAATGAATACAAGTTTATTGCTATAACGAGAAACGAGTTTGTATGTGTATGAGCAAACAATGAGTCTCAACCAAACCTATGACTGAAGCTCTATCGAGATCTATGCTTATCGTTCCATAGATGAATATGGTATCATGCACTCCAGCAATAGGGCGAGTGAGGAGTTGTCAATTCCTAATAGCGCTATCCATAATGACCATTGGCTCAAAGAGTTAATGGTTAGAGATAAGGGAAGGGCCTTAGTACGATAAGTCCTCATGTTCCGTGTTGCATAGACATACATAAAGAAACATAGCAATACAATAGCAATCGTGTTTGATACAATTCAATTTAAATACAACATGCAAATAATAGTTTTTCTGGACATGCTTTTCCACCCCAAAACATAAAAACTGAAAAATAGGGGAGTGCGTGAATACTCACAATGTTTCAAGTAGATACAAGTGGTGCCTTGGAATGCACCAACGTCTTACTACCGGGATCCTACGACATCAAACACACACTAGTGAGTTTCCATGTCGAAATCTAATGCTAATATACTAAACTCTACATATAGTGAAATGCCAATTTTTGTTTTAGTATTGGATTTTATATTAATTGGTTACACTTTTCCTGAAATGATGAAATTCTACAAGTCGTGCGATTAATTACAACTTTGGAATATAAATTTTTCAGATTTAGTAATATAAATTAAAGGTATTTCTACACATTTAAGGTGTTTTACATTCCTAAAAATATAAAATATTATCAAACAGTTTCCAAAAATTGTCAAACATTGTATTTTCATTGTAAATACAATACAGGTTTTCCAGAAAATTTTCCTTGAATTTTTGATATGGTTAACTATTTTTCAAATTTTTAAGTCTTCATAACAACATAAATTCACGAAAAATAGCATTCAAAGGATAAAAATTCACAAACTTTTTATTTAACTGTTACTACACAATACTAAGCTGGGAAAAATATAAAAGTGGATTTCCAAGCTGTTTAATTATATTTTATGATTTTTGAGCATTTATTCCAATAAAAATTGAAATAAATAGAAAACAGTTTCCAAAATTACCCAAACTTTTTATTTAACTGTTATTATACATAACTAGGCTGGGAAAAATATAAAAGATATTTTTCAGTGGGTATTTCTATTTTTCCTTGTTTTATTCCTTTAAATAATCATTAATTGAAGAAATAATATTAAACAGTTAAAATAAATTACCAAAAATTTTTGTAACATCATTTACAGTATAAGTAACCTGGGAAAAATACCAAAAGTGGTTTTCATATTGTATAATCCGGTTTTGGGTATTTATGTGTATTTAAGTGTATTTTAAGTGTATTTAACTTTAGAAAATAGGAGAAAAATAGTTTCATGAATTTTGGATAATCAGAACTATTTTTCCTATTTTTAGGCCATTATAATTACCAAAAATTGGAAAAAATAGTAAGGCATGATGAAAAATTCTGAAATTATTTTTCTGAGTCACCTACCACAGGTAAGGGCTGCGAAAATTGTTAGATACAATTTTCACACTCTCTAAAGTGGTTTTGTGATTTATTATACTCAGACAAAAAGAAAATCGGAAATCATACCAAACAGCAACAAAAATTGATGAAATTTAGTGAGGGGTCATTATTCACCATAAGGGTCATCCATGAATTTATTCCGGATTTATAGACCTCTGGAAGTATTTTATGTGATTTATGCCCTTGGTTTCTAGCAATAATTTTAATAAATCAAAGAAATAATAAAAGCTCTTGGTATTTTACAGATTATCACATGCATGTGAGGGCTTTCAAAAGAAAAAATGTTCAAATTTTATTCAGAAGGGAAATAGGGGTATTGAACCCAAACAAGTTAAGAAATGTTGCATATAATGGTGCATGAGATGTAAATGTGGCTGAAGTTCATGAATTTGAGTAGCCCATTCAGTGGGGTTTTAAGCCACGAAATATCAGCCATCATTCACTGGATATGTTAAGTTTCTAAATTATTTTTTCCCCAGATTTATGGTTGGGTTTAAGGCCATTGATCTCGCAAAGCAAAAATGGTGATCATAGAAAAAGAACTGTTTGCGCAACCATTTTGTAAAAATTGCCAAAAATCCGATATTTAATATTTTACAGTGAGACCAGTTGGGTTTGAAATTTAACTCGAGGAACTATCCAATACAAAAAGAATATCAGGATTTGGTTAAGAAATGACCGAGTTATGGCCGTTCAAAGCTGAACAATGTAATCTGGCAGATTGCATGTTTGCTTTGAGTGCATTCTTAGGGTCCAATTTCTAGCACATGCATGGAGTGAATGAGCATCCAAGATGTACTAGAAATGGTTTAAATGCTTTTGGTCATGCAAGAACACAAAAGAAATGGAGAAGAAGATGTAATACTCGGTTTTTGAAGTCATATGAACACATGTGCATCTTTTTCACTCCTTGCATGGGTTTGATCCCGGATTTTCACCATCTCAAACACATGCATTGTGTTATGGTGAGAATCTACAAACCAGAAGGGAAAAGTAAGGATTTCTAGCCATAGAAGGGCATAGAATCCGAAGAGTAGAGAAGAAACATGAAGAAGAGGAAGTAAAATCATGAAACTATGAGGGAGGATTGTGTTGTTTACCTTGGTTTTGATTTTGAGAGAAGCAAGAACACTTCAAGGCCTTCTCAATCTCGAAATTATGGCAGAGAATGGAGGATTTTCGTGAGTTAGAGAGAGAGAGGGGAAGAGAGTTTGTGTGTTAGAAGGGTGGAGTGTGAGAGAGAGTGAAGAGAGAAGTGGAAGAGTGAGGGTTTAAGTTTATTGATTGAGTTTTGGGAAGAGAGAGGGCATGGGGAGAGGGGATGGCCGGATTTTTGAGGGCATTAAGGCCTCCTCTCTCCTAAATTCAAATTTTATACAATTCCCTCCTTAATTTTTATAAAAACCCTAATTTTTATAAAAGTGTTTATTAAGCAATTCTTGATTTATTTAAAAATCTTGTTTTTAACTAATAAATTATGATTAATGTATGATAATTTAAATTTCTATTTCATTGATATAATCCATAATTTGATTAATAAAAATTTGATATTAGGAAGTTTATAGCCAAATTTTATAAAATTTTTAAGCTTTAAGGTTTATAAATTTGGATTTTTTTTGGCTCTTTAGGGTTTTTGGAATATTGTTTGATATTCACCATCATATTGAAATATAATTAGAATATTTTAATTTATTTTTAGGGTTTTACACCCTTTTTTTCAATTGTAACAAAGTTTGAAGTTTTATTCTAATTATAGTATTGGCATTTCCTATTGTAGTTAAGCAACTTACTAGAATCGTAAGTGTAAAGTATATTAGTCCTAGATCTTAGTTGGATCATAGTTTATGCAAGATTTTGACCTAATCTATACTACTAGGCCATGGCATGTTGTGCATGAATGGTTTTTATAAAGATGCGTGAGTCCGAGAATGACCTGAATTGACAGTTGTCACAGGTTGTCACATCATCCCCCCCTTAGAAGGAATTTTGTCCCGAAATTAGAGTTTAAGCAAATAAGTAGTTACAAATAACTAAGTAAAAAGAAGAGGATATTTCAGTTTCATCTGATCCTCTCGCTCCCAAGAGAATTCAGGTCCTCGCTTGGCGTTCCAACGAACCTTCACTATCGGGATACGGCTTTGCTTCGTTTGCTTGACCTCCCGGTCCATGATCTCTACTGGTTCTTCCACGAAGTTGAGGCTCTCGTTGATCTCGATCTCGTCGAGTGGGATTACAAGAGTCTCGTCAGACAGACACTTTTTCAAGTTCGAGACGTGGAAAGTAGAATGTACGTTACTGAGCTCGCACGGTAAGTTAAGTTTGTAAGCTACAGGGCCGATTCTTGCGAGAATCTCAAAAGGCCCTAAGTACCTTGGATTTAGCTTTCTACGCTTTTCGAAGCGTATCAAGCCCTTCCAGGGTGAGACCTTCAATAAAACACGGTCGCCCACCTGGAATTCCAACGGTTTCCTTCGTTCATCAGCGTAGCTTTTCTGTCGGTCTCTAAAGGCTTTCAATCGTTCACGAATTTGAACGATCTTCTCTGTCGTTTCCCGAATGATCTCCGGACCTGTGAGAGTGCTTTCAGGAACTCGACCTTTAGCTAACTGGGTATCACCCACCTCAGCCCAGCACAGAGGGGATCTGCACTTGCGGCCATAGAAGGCCTCGAATGGAGCAACCTTTATGCTTGTGTGATAACTGTTGTTGTAGGAAAATTCGACAAGGGGTAAATGAGTATCCCATGCCTTCCAAAAAGTCGATCACACAGGCTCGCATCATATCTTCCAAGGTTTGGATAGTCCTCTCACTTTGCCCGTCTGTCTGCGGATGGTAGGTTGTACTCATGTCCAGCCTAGTTCCTAGGGAACTTTGTGGAACTTTGTAACGACTGCCAGAACCTCGAAGTGAATCTACTATCTCTGTCCGAGATAATGGATATTGGAACACCATGCAGTCGTACAATCTCTTTAATGTAAGTTCTTGTAAGCTTCTCCATCTTGTCTGTTTCTTTGATAGGCAGGAAGTGTGCGGACTTGGTCAATCTGTCGACGATGACCCATATGGTATCAAGTCCACCCGTTGTCTTGGGCAACTTGGTTATGAAATCCATAGTGATCCGCTCCCACTTGCATTCCGGTATCTCTGGCTGTTGTAGTAGACCGGAGGGTTTCTGGTATTCGACCTTGACCTTGGCGCAAGTAAGGCATTTACTTACGAAGGTAGCCATCTCTGTTTTCATGTTAGGCCACTAGTATAACTTTTTAAGATCCAGACACATCTTATCTGAACCTGGGTGGACGGAATAATGAGTGTTGTGCGCCTCGTTCATGACCAAGTCTCTGAAACCACCAAGTTTCGGGGTCCAGATCCGATCCATGAGATAATAAGCTCCGCCACCCTTAACCTCCAAGTTCTTATCCATTCCTCTCAGGGATTCACCTGCCACATTTTCAGGTTTCAAAGCGTCGAGCTGAGCCTCCTTAATTTGTGTGGACAAGTGTGAATGGAGAGTCATAGTCAATGACTTGACTCTACGACCGGAATATTCTTTCCGACTTGGGGCGTCTGCTACTATATTGGCTTTACCCGGATGATAACGAATTTCGCATTCGTAATCACTGAGTAGCTCGACCCACCGTCGTTGTCTCATGTTGAGCTCCTTCTGGTCGAATATATGTTGTAGGTTTTTGTGATCTGTAAAGATTGTGCTTTTTGTACCGTACGGGTAGTGTCTCCAGATCTTCAGAGCAAACACAACTGCTCCTAGTTCCAGATCGTGGGTAGTGTAGTTGACCTCGTGTGTCTTCAGCTGTCTCGAGGCATAGGCAGTGACCTTACCTCGCTGCATCAGAACACATCCGAGTCCTTAATTTGACACATCGCAATAGACGACGAAGTCTTCTATCCCTTCGAGGAGGGATAGTATTGGTGCGGTGCACAAGGCTCGCTTGAGCGTTTGGAACGCTCTATCCTGCTTCTCTTCCCAATCAAAGGCCACGCCTTTCTGGGTCAGTGTTGTAAGAGGTTTCGCTATGCGGGAGAAGTTCTGAATGAACTTGCGGTAGTAGCCAGCGAGGCCTAGAAATTGACGAATTTCTGTAGGCGTCTTCGGTGCTGACCAACTCTCAATGGCTTTAATTTTGGAAGGGTCCACGTGTATTCCCTCTTCGCTAACCACGTGCCCTAAGAATTCGACTCGTCGGATCCAAAATTCGCATTTCGAGAACTTCGCATAGAGCTTCTCCGAACGTAGAGTTTCTAAGACTTGTCGCAGATGTTGACTATGTTCCTCCTTACTACGAGAGTAGATAAGTATGTCATCGATGAAGACGATGACGAACTGATCCAAGTAAGGACGACACACCCTCTTCATTAAATCCATGAATACTGCGGGCGCGTTTGTTAATCCGAACGGCATCACTACGAATTTGTAGTGCCCATAACGAGTTCGGAAGGCTGTCTTCGGAACATCCTCCCCTAGCACTCGTAGTTGGTGATATCCGGATCTTAAGTCGATTTTTGAAAAGAAATTCGCCCCTTGAAGTTGGTCAAATAAACCGTCGATACGAGGCAAGGGATAACGATTTTTGACGGTCAGTTTGTTGAGCTCCCTGTAGTCGATGCACATACGAAACGATCCGTCTTTCTTCTTGACGAACAAGACTGGAGCTCCCCAAGGTGAGAAGCTTGGTCTTATAAAGTCCTTGCTGAGCAGTTCGTTAAGTTGACAGGACAGTTCTTGCATCTCTAAAGCCCTAGACGATAGGGCGATTTGGCTACGGGGGTAGCCCCTGGAACTAAGTCGATTCTGAACTCGACTTGTCGTTGCGGAGGTAATCCTGGGAGTTCTTCTGGAAAGATGTCGGGAAAGTCGCGTACCACTGGAATGTTCTGAATGACTTTCGTTTCTTGGCTCACATCGACCACATGAGCAACGAATGCGCGACATTCCTTTCGCAAGAATTTATGAGCTTGAATGCTCAAGATGATACAGAGGTTCGTGCCGGGTTTGTCGCCATATACTACTAGAGTTTCGCCAGACGACAGATTAAGGCGGACAGCCTTTTCATAACACATCATGTCGGCATGATGAAGACTCAACCAATCCATGCCAATAATGACGTCGAAACTTTTAATAGATACCGGCATGAGATCGATCGAAAATGAATGGCTATCTAAAGTTAGGGTACACCCTATGAATATACTGTTAGTGCTCTCTGTCTTTCCATTAGCCATTTCTACAGTGAACGGTTCTTTGAGTGCTTGTGGTTTTTGCTTAAGTAAGTGTGCAAATCTTTGGTTCACGAAGCTCCTCTCCGCTCCACTATCAAATAGTATACATGCATATGAGTTATCGAGGAGAAACATACCAGTGACCACTGTGGGGTCGGCAACCGCTTCCTCGTGGCCTATGGCCAGAACTCTTCCAACTCTACCAGAATTCCCTGCCTTTGGGCAGTCCCTCTTGTAGTGGCCCACGTCGCCACAATTGTAGCAAGCCTGGCCCACACTAGCGTCGGGGACTTAGTTGAGTGGTCTCACCGGAGCTTTACAGAAACGGGCGGTGTGCCCCTTCCTGTTGCAGTTAGAGCACTGCATTTCCCGACAGGCTCCTGTGTGGTGGAAGTTGCACTTGTTGCACTTGGGAAAACTTCCGGCGTATTGCCTTACTGGAGCAGCAGTGGCAGGTGCTATTGCAGCATGTACTGCCACGATCTGCTGCTTTTTGGCTGCCTTCTTCTTTTTCTTGTCATCCCAAAACTTCCGCTTGGAATCAGCGGTTTTGGCGGGTTCTGAGATGGCCAGGGTTGTTGTTGCGGCCGGGGTACGAACCCCATGGTCTATTAGCCGCTGTGCCAATCGCTTGGCACTATCAAATATAGTGGGGTGTGATGCCAAAACATTTCCCTGGTATGGTGGCATCAGCCCCCATAGATATCTCTCGATTTTCTTTCCCTCAGTATGAACGAAGTTGGGACAGAGGGCCACCAGTTCACAGAACCTGGCGGTATAAGAGACTGTTGGGTTATGAGCATTCTAACACTCCTAAGTGTACATGCAACCCTAAATACCTTGGATCAATGTTTTCTCTATTATACATACAATTATGAACATCCAAGGTATTATCCTAATCTAGCATACAAAATAATAAATATAACAAGATAGAATACATACCTCTTTGATGTAGAATGTCTTCATGAAGCTTGAGTGCCTAGTGCCCCAAGTGTGACACCTCAAATGGTTTACACAACACCAAATACACTTGGAATAACTTGAGAGAAACTTGAACACTCCTTGAAATCGTCTAGCCCTCACGCTCAGACATTAGTGCACGATTTCTTGAGCCATGGGATTCTTTTATATGGTGGCTATTAGGGTTACACCATGTAACTCATAACTTTACCCATTCCTTATGCTCCATGGATTTTAACCTCCATGGAGTATCCATGGGTCACCCCATGGACTTAGTCCAACATAAGGAATCTTGGATCACAAGCCCACATATATAAGAATGAATGATTTACACAATCAACCCATATATTTAATTAGTCTCCTTTTGATCACTTAATTAATTCCAAATTAATTCTTGATCAATACTAATTAAATAACCTTATTAATATATTAGAACTTATAATATATTAACCAACCTTAAGTGTTATTTCTCTCATTATAGTCTATCCAAATGCATGATGCCATGCAACCCAAATGGACCATGCCGGGTCGGGTCAAGTCTTACCAATTATAGTTATGGACTTAGACATTAATCCAACAGTCTCCCACTTGGATAAGTCTAAAACTATTATTGCGTATGACTTCAGAAACCGATCAGCAATCGTAGCTCTCAAAAGCTTCTGTCGAACTCTAACCTTGTCGATGAACTCTGACCTTTGTCAATGACTTGTCCATTAGATAAGGGATCATATATTCCTCCGTTCTAGATATGATATGGACTGAGACATGGATTATCAATCATTCTCTCTGTCCATTTGTTGTTTCCCGATTTCCGATTCATGATGACTGACTGATTGAACAAATCAAATCAGTCCTGGCTTGGCCAAGCACTCACATGTATCATCTTTAAATCGTCGAGGGGCCCACAGATATCGCTTTTATCCCGAAGGTAAAAGGAATGGATAAACTTCGACTCATATGGCTTGTTCTACTACTTTTTGAATCATACACAAAGGCACGTTTTATAACATCGAGTTACCGAATGCGTTTTCATGCAATCAATGTACAACCAACTCATATCTCTAGGTTTGAAGAATATAAGATATTATCGTCTCATGATCACTCGTGATAAAATCCATGAAGTGATTCAAATGAGTGCGGGTTGAATCCAATACTCAGAACTTATGAGCACTCATGAGTGTTGTAGCACCACTTTGTCCACCAACTTGGACCTCTACAAACCAACCCATGACAGTCTTGATTCATATCTACTTCCAACATATGACCGACTGTGGATGGTTTGAATAACTTAATCATTCAGGAAGAGCGACTTAGTTATTCTGGAAGTCAAAACATGCAAAGTGAAACACAAGAATAAATGAATCAAATATGGTATCAAACCCTATGAATATAAATAAACACTTTTATTTATCACCATACTGATTACTCATTATTCATTGTTTCGGTTTTATCAACTTTATACTTGAATTTAAAACAATAGTTGTCCCATGCTCCAAGCATGTACACTATGTTTTCTAAACACTAGTCATGCCATACACCAAGTATGCATACTATGTTTGTCTATGATCTTTACTTTGTAAAATAGATCAATTGAACATCACCACAATGATCCTCTTTTCACAGTCCCAAATCCTTACTGCAAATGCAAGAATTCCAAATTCATGCCATTTACTGAAATCTGTTAGATTCTAAACTTATATGCATTGATCCTCTTAATGGTTATGCACGAAGTCAAAAAGACTTGACAACAATCATTACAGAGCATTCCAAAGGAGATCAGCTCCTTGGAAACATCCTTCTTTCATTAAGTTTCCTAATCTTACACAGATTGAATAATTTCTAACTTTGAAACATTTCCATATTCCATTTTGACTATCACTTCTGAACAAGAGTTGCCTCCTTACAGATTATGTCAATATGGTCCTTCCAGAATTAACATTATACTTCCAACTGTCCTTGAGCAACCAATCTTTGGTAAACCTTAGATTGTCCTCGACAATTGCTTAATCATTTTAGTCATATCCAATTCTAGACCTTTTCCCTTCATAATGCCCCAGGCATTTGGAAAATTTTAGAAAGGATGAATATAGCACATGTAATCGATCCTATATCTGAAGCATATGGGACACGATTCATGATGTCTCACATAAAGACTAAACCAGTCTTTCTCTATAATATTTCCATTTCAATTTGCCAAGTTCTCAAAATTCAGATTATGAAAACGGATGCCGTAATCATAATCGAATTTTAGAACGCAAATAATGGACCCATATATAGAATTTCCTTATGTTGAGCCATTCCAACATGAAATTCATATATATATCCTTGATTAAATACGATTAAAATCTCAATCTAAGCTTTTAGAATTGAAATGAAGTATAATTTCATCTCCCTTAATTATAGCAAAAGAACTTTTTCAACCCCTGAAACCTCACGAATTGAAACTTTTGTTTTCTATAATTAACATTGCTAACTTGCAACCTTTGTCATAATTATCATGCTCCCACTAACATGATGATTATTAGCATAACACTTATGCTCCCACTAGCTTTGACATGTACTCAGAAATCAGTTGACTTTCTTACCAAAGTTCAAATTTCTGATACTAGATTGTTTTGATAAAACTTTATCAAAATCATACACCTCTCTTAGATAGCTCACATGTGTGTCTAAACAATTTTAGAACTATGAAAAGGGATGTCATAATCATAGTCTCAATTGTTTAGACCTTTGCTACTTCTCACAAGTCCATGTTAGTGTGCCGGTAAACCACACACGCTCCACTAACGACTTTGAGAATGCAAATATGACAATTGCTATCTAGCTAAAATCTACTTAGTGAAAGTGTTTCCTCACCATCATTTTCATGAATCGGAGAGAAACCTTATGACACTTAGATTTAATAGTGTATGTGTTCTTATCCATGTGAATTTGTCAAAACCATAATCACAAGACAAGGTTAGTGACAAATCCAAACTCATATTGATTAAACTTGTGCAATCTTAAATTCTTGCCATTTGGCAGCTCAGGTGCCTGCCATTGCTTCCAAGTAGTTGTGCAACCAATTGAGAACTCTCAGAACTCCTATGCAAAGCCAACTTGAATAGGCACAAAAATTTCAACACGATAGGTTATAAACCTCAAGTCGTGTGCTAGTGAAGGACTTTAGGTTTTATTCTTGATTAAGTCTTGAAACTTTCAAGAGCTTTAAGACTCCCACTGTCCTCTTGACATATAAGACTCCCTTGTCAAATATTCAAGAGATAGTGCGGATTCTTTATCAAGACTAACACTTTACACAATTGGCCTAAGTTGGTCTCTGTTTTATCCAAAACATCACAACTTACCAATTTCAAATGTACAAGAGTAGATAACTTTTTACTCTTATATTTGACTAGTGTTAACAAACCCTCTTTAAGATATGTCACTCAAGTTACAATCTTGGAGTATGACTCTAAGAATTTTTTTGGAACGAAGTATGACTCATCTTTTTGATTTAACCATTTCAACAATTCATGACTCCTCTTCTTAGTCATAAGAATGCACTAAGATGACTTTAGAGGACCAATTATGATATGGTATCTTAATCATTAAGATGATCATAAACATGATACTAAAGTACTCTCCCATCTTTTCAGATTTGAGAAACTTTTATCTTTCTGCCATACTTTGATTCTTCTTATTCGTTATGTCTCACATTGAAACTTCTCCAATGCTACAGACTTATACTTAAACTTATAAGTATAACCATATTTACCGAACTTAAGTAAATCATGACGAATAGTCTTCTTGATCTTTTGTGGTGGACTTGACCAGTGCACAAGAATGTGTACTCGATCCGTTAGTCCTTTCCTTATTCACATAAGGAATTAGTCTTAATTTTCCAAGCTGAAAGTTCTCATTCATCATACTATACAACTTACATGATTCCAAGTTTCGGTCCAATTGAACCTTGGGTGATGAGAATCTTTCCTTATTTGGTAATATTAGACACTACCACAACCGAAAGAATCAAATCCATTTTTCCAATATTGCTATCAATGGAATCTTATAAGCAACAACTTTTCACAAATGCCATTGTAAGGATACTTAAAATAAATAAAATCAAAACCTTTTTCTTTTATTTTAAAACTTTGCGGAAAAACTTTTCCTTACAATCCATATGAAAACCTTGTTGTTATCTATTCCTAAGCAATATAAATATCATAACTCTTAAGTAATAGCCCAAAATTCTGATCACCGAACCATGCGATTGAAATCCATCTTCGCGATCAGAATCAGCATGTATTTAATAGAGTTAGACAATGGACTTTACCTGAAGTAGAGCCAAACTTATTGACTTTAACATCCTTAGGTAAATTTGGCAGCTTCGTAACCAATGCCCCTTCCTTTGGCAATAGTTACCTATGGACCCTTGATAATGGGACTATCTCAGACTTCGCCTCTCTCTCTTTACCATTGGGTCAACCGAGTTGACTATGGCCGATCCCTTTCCATTGGGAAGAGAGAGCTTTACTGGATATCCAATGTCATCATTGTCAATGTCCATATCGTTTTAGGAAGTTGATCATAGCAAATAGATAAGATCATTAAGGGTCTTGTCTTATTCTGTTTCATAGGATTCCCAAAAGAACTCACTATGTGACTTAGAAAGTAGTTGAGCCACCAACTTTCTCAAGACTTTGACACCCAACTCTCCCGGCTTGTCAATATGTGACTACATCTCCAAGATGTGATCACACCTAGACCTTGCCTTGCCAATAGGGCTTGAGTGACCTTAAACTTTTTAGGAACTTGTGGGTTAGGGAGAATAATTGGAGCAGGTGAAAGAAGTATGATATCCATGGGACATCATCTTCATTTAGGAAATCTTGTTTCAAGAGATTTGGGAAGATCATAAACGTCTAGACCAGACATCTTTTTGGGAGATATTCAAGATAGTTGATTTAAAGTCCTTAATATGACACCCAATATGAAATATTAAGGCTAGGACCCAACAAACTATTTTATAACTTAGAAGAGGGATGCCGTAATCCAAGCTATAAAATATTTGAAGATAGGTGAATGACGATTCACTAATTTCTACCATGAAAAACGAAATAATTTATTAGGTTTTAATTGGATTTGAAAATCCTAGATCTTTGAGATTCATTGAACTGTTCAAAGGCATGTTTCAATCTCGAGTGTGCCCTTCAGGTTTTGTGACTGGGATGCCGAGGATCACAAAACAAGGTGTGAATAACCATGCAAATATACTTGGTACCCTTAATATTTACCCCTTAATCAGTGTGCCGGTTAACCACACACGCTCCACCGATACTATGATAAATATTAAGTTACCCTTTGCCTACCTTGTTAAGTCCAGGTTAGTGTGCCGGTTAACCACACACGCTCCACTAACGACTTAAGCAAAGTGCAAAGTGTAATTTCATGGGTTAGCACCAAATTCACATTTTCCTAAGTAACTAAGATTGGGTATTAATAAGAGTTTAGTTACTTAGTATTTATCATTAATACTTTTAATGAAAGGAGAATTATAGTCCTTGTCCTACCCGTTCGGCTAACGACCCTCCACCAGTCAAGGAAGCGGTGGGTGAGAGTGGACACCCATTAAACTGCCATTTTATAAGCAGTAACCTTATACCCCCCTTATAGACCGGCTTCGTGAATGAGGCCTACTAACGGTAAGACTTACTTTACTCTTATACATATATATAAATATTATTAACTTATAATATTATAAAGTATAAGGGTTGAATTTTAACTTTTAAAATTCTAAGGGCTAACTTGAAATTAAAGTATTCATAAGTGAAAACTTTTCAAATGTCAAAACTTGAGGGCAAGTTTTGAAACTATTCAAAACTAATTAATTCCATAACTTATGAGTTTAAAGTAGTTTTAATTAAAAAAAAAACTCTTCAAGTTCCATAACTTGAGGACAAGTTATGGAAGACTTTAAACTAATTAATAAAAAAAAATAACTTTTTTTTATTGTAACTTATGGAACTAATTATGGTTACACTTTTTTTTTTAATTTAATGAAGAGACTCTTGAACCTCTATAACTTGAGGACAAGTTATGGAGTCATAAAACCATTTAATTAGAACTAGACTCTTCATTTTGTAACCTTTGCCAACTTTTATAAGTTTTATGATTCTTAAATGTGACTTTTCATATAACTTGAGGACAAGTTACAAAAACACACTTTCGAATCAACTCTTAGATTAAAATGGATTGAAAACAACTATTTCACACAACTTTTCTATTAATCTAAGAACCTCATAAGAACAAGATAATTCAAATCATCAATCTTCAAGAAATTAGCATGAACATACAAAGTAATACAAATCTTGAAATTATGACAATTATCTTAGAAATTGGATTAGCATGAACATTACCACATCAATAACAAGTTTATAAGTCCAAAAACATCTTAGGGTAATGTTCCAAGTCCAATTCCAGCCAAAACAATCGAATATATGCATCCAACTCGATTTTTCAGCTACTTTTGCAAGTATAACAAGAAAACAAGCCTAGGCTCTGATACCACTGTTGGGTTATGAGCATTCTAACACTCCTAAGTGTACATGCAACCCTAAATACCTTGGATCTATGTTTTCTCTATTATACATACAATTATGAACATCCAAGGTATTATCCTAATCTAGCATACAAAAAAATAAATATAACAAGATAGAATACATACCTCTTTGATGTAGAATGTCTTCATGAAGCTTGAGTGCCTAGTGCCCCAAGTGTGACACCTCAAATGGTTCACACAACACCAAATACACTTGGAATAACTTGAGAGAAACTTGAACACTCCTTGAAATCGTCTAGCCCTCACACTCACACATTAGTGCACGATTTCTTGAGCCATGGGATTCTTTTATATGGTGGCTATTAGGGTTACACCATGTAACTCATAACTTTACCCATTCCTTATGCTCCATGGATTTTAACCTCCATGGAGTATCCATGGGTCACCCCATGGACTTAGTCCAACATAAGGAATCTTGGTTCACAAGCCCACATATATAAGAATGAATGATTTACACAATCAACCCATATATTTAATTAGTCTCCTTTTGATCACTTAATTAATTCCAAATTAATTCTTGATCAATACTAATTAAATAACCTTATTAATATATTAGAACTTATAATATATTAACCAACCTTAAGTGTTATTTCTCTCATTATAGTCTATCCAAATGCATGATGCCATGCAACCCAAATGGACCATGTCGGGTCGGGTCAAGTCTTACCAATAATAGTTATAGACTTAGACATTAATCCAACAGAGACTACGTCAGAGCCCTTCATGGTTAGGCTCCACAGTTTCTCCTCCAGCTTTTGGATCTCGCCCCTCGGGCAGTACTCTTCAATCATTAGATCTCTCAGAGTTTCCCATCCCATAGCATTATCCACTATTAGAGATAATGACTTGACATGGCTATTCCACCATGTCAGGTCTTTGTCTTCGAAGGTGCAAGCAGCGAACTTGACCTTGCTCCCTTCTGGGCAGGAGCAGATCTCGAAAACCGATTCGGTTTTCTCGAACCATTGCGAGAGGGCAATGACTCCGCCAGTCCCTCTAAAAGACTTGGGCTTGCAGTTGGTGAAGTCCTTATAGGAGAACTCTCTCAAGCGCACCGGGATTTCACCATGAGTAGATAGGACAGGGGTTCCTCCTCCAGTGGAACCTGAGGAATGATATTGAGCCATGGCTGTAGCCACAGCCGCAGCTACAGCAGCATTTAGAGCTGCTGTATCGAATTGAGGAGCAGGTGGTGTCGGTGCGGGAGGATCGCGTCTTGTTGATTTACGTGGAGGCATCTTTTAACTATAAGTTTAGAAAGATGAAGATATTGATAAGAATTTAATAGGAAGTAGATAAGAATGACTCATGAACTAACTCTCCATAGTCCAACAGCACAAATGGATAGCACGATTGAATAGTATGATTGAATGAAGATCTAGTACTAGCAGATGATAGCAATTGGATATTGATTTCCATAAGATTAGATATCTGTCAATTATACTGGGATTACAGATGTAATGAGTTCGGGAAAAATGACCTAGAAGTAGGTCTTACATCAACCAAGATGGAAACTTTTGAAAGACTACTACCAAATCAAGACCTAACGGGTCTAAGATTTACAAAGATAGGAAATTAGACTAGAGTTTTTTTTTCACTAACTAGGTTACATCCAAAAGAGAAGTCGATGAGACTCTAACGGCGACGAGAACTACTAGAGTGAGTCCTTGACTCCGACAGTAGACGTTCTACGTCTCTCACGCGCCTATCAGATCTTGCTTGCTGAGCTCGAAGTTCCCTGACTTCAGCTTGGGTTTCAGCAAGTTCCCTCTGTAGAACTGTATTGCAGACCTGAGTCCTTTCATGAGCAGACTCTAGTTGGCGAATGCGGACTGTGTTAACGCCAGAGTTGGCGTCAATCTCCATGACTCGGTCTATATCTGCTCGACCTTGCTTGGTGTTCCGAGCAATCCTACGGACCATTATGGGTAGGACCCTGTTAGCTGAACTTCCCTCAGTGAGGTTGTAGAAGCTTTTGTCTCCATTGTAGGGTATGGGTTGACCCTGTTCCCGACTCCATCTGTTCGAGTTTGTGGCCCACAAAGGTGTGGGTCCTTGAAATGCTGGACGAGGGTTTGGGTTTTGGATAGCTGGGGGTTGGTTGTTGAATTCTGGCTCCGAGTCAGAACCATCAGAAAAGCCTTCAGCTTCGTGATCATCCAAAGGGATTGGGTGATCATCTTTTGGCTCTTCTCCAAGCCATCCAGCATTGCCGTTGTTGGGATAGTACGGGTCTCCGAGAAAATGGAATCCAGCCATTATATCTACGCGAGAAAAGGGATAAGGAAATAATCAATAGACAAACTAACTAGATAATTATAAGATGATCTTTATCAGTTACTCCAACATTTGCGTAGTGCATACCAGTCATAGGTAACCTAGACAGGATAGACCTTCGAATAAGTGATCCTAACTCTAAGCCTACAACCAAACAAGGAACAGGAAGTAGAGCAAATATCACAGATTCTAAGTCTATGCCATCCTAGTTACCTATAACCTTAGCGTATCCACTCCGCAACTATTGACATACTTAATAAAGACCTTTAGTTCTCAGATAAGAAAATAATAGTAACACAAAATACTCCTATAGTATTTTAAGTTTATGTTCTGTTCTACTGTTCTTGTTGTAGAAGTGTTGGTAAGTTTTTAGACTTGTTGCAACCTCACAAACACACTTAGGCACATGCTCATCACTCCTCGGATAATGTAGTTGATCAGGCTACATCTTCCCAGGGTTGACCATATGTCTCTAAGTCTACTTGTGCTGTCCAACAATCGTAATACTTTTGTTCTGTCCTAGTGACACTGATTTTATTATGAATGCAGGTATGTATACTTAGTTAAATATTTTATTATTTAAAAGTATAAACTCTTTATCAGAGTATTTTAATCCCGCTGTGTTTATAGTTCGTATATCTTTTATGGGTTGATACACTCGATTCACTATAAACAACGCTCTGATACCAATCTGTCACACCCCAAAACCGGAAAGGCGGAATCGTTCGGGGGTGGAGATCATAAGTATATTAGTGTCTGTAGTTGTATGAAAGTGTTTTGTAAGTTTGTAATCGTATAAGTTTTGTGAAAGTGTGTATTTGTTTGAACTCTCCTAGAAAACCCTATGTTTCCTACTAAAAGTAGCCTTCTACCAAGGCATCTAGTATCTATGTGTGTGTCTCTTGTAAGAGTGTGTATTTTCCCAAATCTGACAATTATTAACAAAAAATATAGTTCTTACATTATTGTTTATTGTGTGAATATCACAAAGTAAATGTAAAGGGAAAATAAAATAGTGCTGTAGTGTTGTATTAAGTAACTACTGATGTACTAACTACTTTAAACCAATTGTTATTTAAAGTATCATGTGATCGGCCTGTATCCTGCTACCGACTCAATAGAAAAACGACGATGTAAGACGTCGTAAGAAATGACGTTTGGCACCCGTAGACTTGCAAGTCCCACTGTAGCGAGCAGCAAGGTGTAGGATAGTCAATCCAGTATAGATCTATACATAAACTCATACGCTCCCCATTTAAGGAGATTCTGGATACAAAAACGGTCATGGCAGGTAGTGCCGTGCCCCGTTAGGTGGCTCACATAACTGTAATAATGTATATGTAATGAATATGCTAGCTGTATTGTATGTTCTACCTCTGTCTAGCCTGTATGTTCTCTTTGTATGGTATTGTTTGTTATCTCTTTCTCTGTATGGTATTGTTTGTTATCTCTTTCTCTGTATGGTATTGTTTGTTATCTACTCTGTATGGTATTGTTTGTTATCTACTCTATATGGTATTGTTTCATGTATGAACTCACTCTCTGTATGTTTCATTGTTCTAGTAATAATATTAGTATCTTCCTAAACTACTCCTATAGTAGCTTACTAGTAATGTATTAACATGTATGTATACCCTTGCTACCCAAAGGTATGGAGCTGAATGAAAGAAGGAACCCTTGTATCTATATACATATACATAATATATAACTAGGATTTAAACGACCTTCGGACAGATAACCCTAATACCCTAAGTCCACAACCAAACAAGGAACAGGAAGTAAGGTGAGCTGTCAGTCCTAAGTCCTTTCAATCCTACTTATATAACTATATCTATATAGATACATATTTAACAGAATATAAGTTTAAAAGAGTTTAAGTAAAAGTATTTGACATGAAAAGGAGTTTGTAAAACAGTTTGAAGTAAAACAGTTTGGTAACACAGTTTGAAAAGTAAGAAATCCACTTGTTTGGTAGTTATTAATCACATGTGATTGATATAATAACTATAATAATTCAACTTGTATTCCCCCCCCCCATAAAAGCATTTAAAAACATTTAAAAGGTTAATTAAGGGGTATGAACTCACCTGTAGTGAGTGGTTTGGATGAACTGATGATATAGGATTGCTAGGTGTCAAGTGAAGACTTGTACACACACAATGATCCTAGTTAACATATAATAACACATATATGTATCCAATTAGTCTTTAAACAACTAATTAACAAAGTTAAGACATCCTAGGGCATGTAAAACACCTTATATAAGTGTTATAAGTGCTAAGGATTGCATCTAAATGTTGTAGGACATTGCTATTGAGTTTAGGGTTCAAGGGAACCCTTTATATGAGTTTACGGTTTTGTGACCATAACTCTTTGAGTTTACGGTCGTAAACCCATGCGTTTACGGCCGTAAACTCATAGTTCTTTGACCATGTGTTGTTTTGAAGCTCTACAAGTCCTTAGAAGCATTTCCACTTGAAGTATAAGCCTATGAAAGTGATTAGGGCACCATTTCACTCCTAAATGGAGTTTACGGTCCATGGACCATTTGCCTTTGGGTTTACGGCCGTAAACCCAAATGGTTTATGGTCTTTTGATGTTTTCATGTACTTAACTCATTAAGGAAGGGATCTATGCAAGTTTCCAAGGCTTAGAAGGGACTAGGGCACACTTTGGCACCCTTGTTAGGGTTTACGGTCCAAGGTGTTCTTGGACCGTAAACACCTTTGATCCTTGGTTTCCTTGGTGTTTTATTGATGTATAGAAGTGTAACAAACCTTATTATACTCTAGGATAGAAGTACTTACAAGATAGAGGCTTGAAAAGGTGCTAAAAGTCCAAGAACACTAGTGTGTGTTCTTGGTGTTCTTGGTGAAACTTGAAGATCTAACCTTTTGGAATGATTTCACGGATGGAAGTGTGTTAAATCACTAGATTAAGCAATATATCAACTTAATAGGGCTAGAAACACTTACAAGTTGAAGATCTTGAAGAATTGTCGGATGATACTTGAGAGAGAATTGAGTTTGGATCTTGAATTTGTGAAAAATGGTAAATAATGACTAAGTGTCATATATATACCCCCAATTTAGGGTTTATGGCCGTAAACACCTTTGTTTAGGCCGTAAACTCCAAACTCTTGGAGCTTTAGGACTTTATTGTTGCATAATAAACCCTAGAGCATCCTCTCTCCTGGTATCTCCTGAAGTACTAACTTAAAAAGACTCGAACTTATTCCAAAAAGCTTGAAAGTTAGCAGAAACTATTCTGACTTCTATTGAATTGAAATGTTGTACAGAATAGAAATTTCGGGTTGTCACATCTATAAACATATACAAACATTAGATTAGCATTAAGTATAAAGTACTTTAGTGTTATATGAAACATATAAGTTTTATCTTATAGATACGTGAATTGTTGGTATGACCAATTCTTTTGAGATAAGAGGAGTTGTTCCTCTTCAAGTATCTTGTTTCTCTGCAATAGAAACAAGATCCATCCTTAAGGGGATTTCTTGTTTTCTTGGGCTTATAGGTATCCTTTCCATGAACTATGTGCCTCTTAGAGTACATAGGGTGACTTTTTTCAGCCTTGCTTTCTTCCAATGTTTGAACTGGCTCAAACCAAATACATCTATATTTCAGGAATATCATTTTCACCTAACGAAACATATGATATCTTTTTAAATTCAACAAAACTTTCTGGAAGCTTAGAATGACAGTTCCCAGTATGATGTTAGAAACATCTTCGACATCACTATAATGCTTCTACCAGGCGTAATGTCCATATTTCATGCCAAGATCGGGTAATTAAGAAATTGGGCTTTTAAGTATATATAATTTATGATCTTTTTCTAGTATAGCCCTCAAGGTACGAAAACCTTCGCTGAAATTACATTCGTTGAATGCTATTGTCTCGTGTAGAACAACAACAGAAATATGATTCATGGTAATGAGATTGGATTCTATTTTCATCTTCAAAATTTAACAAAATTCAATTAGTATTTTCAATATTTAAATATTCAATAATTAATATCCTTAAATTTCTAAAACGTTAATTATCAAAGTCTACGATCCAAGACGCAAAACAAATAAATTTTACCTGACCTGTATCCCATTTATTTATTTTAGCAAGGTAGATCGCAATTATTAATTATATTCTAATATATAATTTCCATTGGCTTGAGATCGTTAACAACTTTTTATAATTGACATTTTTGATCCCATATATATGACTGTGACATCCCAAATTCACGGTCATTTTAAAAATTTTATTTATGTTTATTTAAAAATAAGAGTATTTATTTTAAAGAATAATATTGCATAATTTTTTCCTAGTAAAACATGATAAATATATTTAATTAAAACATTTCCGAAGAAATGTATTTTGTTTATATTAAAACTTTGGGATGTCATCGTCAATACAGAAACATAATCATAAACAGACGTTACATTCATTTACACTAGTGATCTACATCTCCTTTAATCTCTCAGTGTTATGTAGCTTCGTATCTACACCTGTGATACAAATAAACGGAGTGGGTAAGGTTGGGAAACCTGGTGAGTACATAGGGTTTTCAACCCACAATAATAAAGTTATTATGTTTTATTATCATACAATTAACCCAGTTAGCCATCCCCATTATCTTCTTTATTCTTAAGGATCTACCCTAAGAATCGTCTATTCTTTCATTCATTCATTCCTAAGGATTGGGATAAGGAATAGCCACGAAGTCCATCGCTGCCAGGGTTCATCTAACAGGCACTAATTCCATAGTTGTCGATGTTATTTGTTAGGCACTAAGTCCATAGCTGCCAATGTTAATCTATAGGGTACTAAATCCATAGCTACTAACGTTCATTTGTAAGGCACTAAGTCCATAGTTTCCAATGTTTGTTTGTAAGGCACTAAGTCCATAGCTGCCAGGGTTTTTAAAGTACATCGGGTGAACAAACCGTTCACCACACCTACAGGTTGCGAGCATGCTAGTGTTCCACTGGATTGTCTAGAATAATATGTGGCTGTCATGTATACTCTGCAAGATGAGTGGACCATCGCTTGGGTAATCACTTGGGTCATCGCTTCTCATTATCTTTCATCTCTCATCATCTATATCATCTTTTATCTTTCATCATTCATCTAATCTTTCATCTCTCATCTCATCTCATTTCTAATCAACCCATCTTTACCCATCGTAATTATAGGTATAAAATACGCATACAATTTAAATTGAATAAAACATGTATAATTTGTTCATCCAGGATAGATATCAAGAACACAGATAATATGCACACATAGCACGTAATTTATATTAAATACTTCATATCTATGTGTAAGATGAAAGTAACTATGTACTCAAATCTGAAAGTGACGACTCGAAATTTGAGCAGCGCTTCGCTTCTAGCAATTGTCTTTTCCTTTGACGTAATCTAGCATTATTATGGCTAAGTCTTAGTCTAATATTTGTTGCGACTAGTTATTAGTCTAGATTCATCATTAAATCAAAGTCTAATTTCATGATCTATCAAGTAAGGAACAACTAGGTAGGATCATATTGGAAATCCCACTTTAAACACCTTACTAAATCACAGCCTAAACATCATTAATAAACCTTGTTCATGTAACACCGTAAATTTTCAAAACAAATTTTTCATTTTAAATCATATAATCTTCATAACACATTTCATGAAATCTCATTACAAAACGCACAATATGTTTAATTAGTTAATAATCCAGGATCACCGATATACAATTCCTTCTCTGGTGTGTACAATCAAGCCGGTGCCGTCCCGCGATCCTGAGAAAAACCTGAAACACATAACACGGTAAGCACGAAGCTTAGTGAGTTCCCCAAAATACCACATACAACACATTCGCCACTGGAGGCTATACTCTGTAAGACCCTCCAGTCCATGTGACTCAGCGGGACCCTCCAGTCCCGTAGCTCGTTGGACCCTCTGGTCCGGTCTAGCTCGTTGGACCCTCCGGTCCGGTCTGCTTGAGAACCATCTGGCCTCATAGTTCGTTGGACCCTCCGGTCTGGTCTAAGCAACAAATAATATAGCATACAATACATATCACACAATCATTCATAACTCAAGCAAGCACATAAGACCCTCTGGTCACACATAATTACCACTCTAGGTAAAGTATAGTGAGAAGACTCACCTGCCAAGCAACCAATAAAGACCTCGCTCCCGAATCTCGAAGTAGCCTCCGCCTAACACAAGGGATGAATATCTCTAAGTAATACTCTAATCACAACTCTAATGACCGAAGGCTATTCTTCCTCTCTTTAACTCTTTAAAGTGGATAAAAGACCATTTTACCCCTCAAGGGTCTCTATTACTTATGTTAACCAAAGCCCCAAAGTCAACAGAAGTCAAACTCGAGGCAACAGTCCATGTTTGACCCGACTCGCCGAGTGCACCCTTGTGACTCGTCGAGTCCACTTATTTCCTCAGAAGTCTCGTGAAAGTCCAACTCAGCTCGTCGAGTTGACCCCCAACTCGTCGAGCTATCGCATGATTCAGCTCTTCGGGACAAACCCTAACCAACTCGTCGAGTCGGCTCATTTACTCAGCGAGTTTATTCAGACCAAATGTTCGTTCAGACGATATCAATCAGATCTATCACTCGAAACACTAGACCTATCATCTCAAGGCTCAATAATCACGTAAAGCTTCGATCTCTACGTTCATACATGAGGTTATTGCTCCAAAATGCTAATACATGCCTTTCATGAATGATTAAGCCCAAAAACCCTCATGGGGATGAATAAAGTTGGGTCATCTAAACTCTAAGGACCTCACAAGGTCCAGATCTGAGGTCTAGACTTCTGGATAACACATGTTACTCAAAACCCCAACCAAAATGACAAAAGCCCTAAATTTTCATAGATATGAGATCCAACTAAATAGATGAGAAAGGTGTGGGCTTTTTACCTTCCAGAGAAGCTCTTTGAGAAGAAATGCTAGATCCCACAGCCTCATCCCACTCCTTGCTTGAAGCTCACTCCTCTTCTTCCAAAAAGGTCCATCAAAACACTTGATACAAGCTCAAGGACTCTCTCTTAGCTTCCATGGCCGCCTAGGGTTTCACACAGGAGAGTTGATAAGAAGATGAGCCGTAAATGAGGCTATAAGTTCCTTTAAATAGGTCACAGGCCCGAAAGTTTAGGGTTTCCTTCACCAGCACTGACTCGTCGAGTCAGCTCATTAATCCTCGTCACCCAACGCGACCCTACTCGACGAGTTGAGGCACCAACTCGTCGAGTCGCCCATGAAACTCATTATTACAATAGAAATGTTATACCCTGGAATCAGGATGTTACAATTCTCCCCCACTTAATTTGATTTCGCCCTCGAAATCACTCTTCATTCACACATAGCTCGAACCTATAACTCGGAAAGCACCACTAAAAAGGGCCTCATACCCCACCGATATCTTTTCTATGGACACCTGAATCCAAACAGGAACTCCCAAATCCAGAACAAAACTGACCCTCTGTCGCTAAGATACCCCCCTTTCTGACCTCCCAAAAATCTGGAAGCTCTAGTGGCCTGGCCCGCCGCCAGACCACCCACTCAAGATACCACTACGTTATTCACTCCTCGAATAACAAACCCTGATAACTCACTGCCCCTCTGATTCACTCCAGACAAAATCCAACAATCGGCTACCGATCACTCATACCAAACATAGTAACGATCTGAATCATGCCCCAAGAAACGGACCGTTCACATCCCACCAGGGCTCATCCACTGAACTGTTATCAGAACCCATCCGGACAATTAATTCTCAACACCCGGCCCTCAGACACAAGAGAATAATCATGCTCGCTCATAAGTATCCTCAGACATCTAAAAATCATAAGCCTCAGCTCCATTTCTCATATCCCTTTTTAACACTGAGTACCAGGTCTGATCTCGACCCAACAGTTGAACCTCCAAGGTTATCCATTGCATTATCCCAACCGTCTCAATGGTTTCCTTCTCACAATAACTACATCGGCCCATTGTGACACACAAGTCATGAAGTTTGCCTTACCCCAAGCGAATGATACACTCCCAACTGATGATCGACTTAACGTCGACCTTTGTCATCTACTTCTCATAGTTCCATGCATCTCGCGGTACCTCCCGTGCCCGAGTACTGATCTGCACAGGTCTAAGACATCAGATGATAAACAATACCCCTCAACATGGAACCCATCTCAGAATCCAGAATCTCATCTCCCCTACCTAACGCACCACTAGATCCAAACTCAAACTTGAGAGTTTGGTCTGACCCAGAGTTGGAACCGCTCGACCAAATGAAGCACTCAACTCATGACTCATGACCCTCAACCCGCACATATACCACTTCTCCAATTCCCTTGGGTTGCGACAACCACAACTCAATTCATAGTAGAACGATTCCCAACAAATATGGAGACCACAGTGTCGCCCCTGGTTGGACCATCAGGCTCTCAAAAACTCAAATATTAGGGCTACTCAAGCCTAACACTCTTCTGCGTCTTGCTCTGACCATAGAGTACTCATCACAACACCCTATCGCTGGCTAGTGAGTACTACGGCTCCCTGCAGCATCACAATAACCTTCCGCTGAGTGATGAATACTACGGCTCCCCATAGCATCACAACATCCGACTGGTGAATACTACGGCTCCCCGTAGCATCATAACAACCTCTCGTTGACTGGTGAATACTATGGCTCCCCATAGCATTACAACAACCTCTCACTCACTGGTGAATACTACGGCTCCCCGTAGCATCACAATAACCTCTTGTTGTAGCTCCCTGCAGCCTTACAGCACCTTCTCTTACCACTCACTGCATCCATTAACCCACGTTCCACGACCCACATAGATAGATGCACACATACCCAACCAAAAATAAGCGTCACTACTCCTGACGGCAACCGTCATGACAAACTCATTTTCCCACTGAAATCCTCATTCTTAATTAATCTCGTTTAACATCAATTAGTCGAAGTGCTCATACTGGAACCATAGATACTTGCTACACCACTTGCCAACTCTCAACTTAGAACTCAGAATAATCTAGAAATAAGGACATCATACCCGGATACCTCGGTACACCAACACAGAATCTCACGATGTTTTGTCCAATCCACTGATCTCATACTCATAACACCATGCTTGGATACCGCATTGCTCTTTCAGAATCTCTCAACCGATCTTCCTCTCGCACCACTTGTAACCTCAGAGTATTTCATCTCCCAATTTGAAATACTGAGGCATCGTCAATGGCCCAGAACATGTTCTCGAAAACCCGAAACTCCCCCTCTATTGGTCACTACCCTTATAGAACTACTCATATTGACCCTGAAATTCGTTGATGAATCAACTGCTGCCCTTCCAGGGGTATAGATTACAATCTATACCTTCACTTGCAAATCTCAGCTATTGCATCCGCAATCCAGCGACTCGGTCGCACTCGAACTCGACATATGTTAACCCCGAAAATCACAGGCCATAATGAATTTTCTAATCAGCGGCCACCTGCCGTGGATCCACTCATATTTTCTTAAACACAAACTCATACATCTTCCAATCTGGCACCTCGCCTTCTCCTCTGGCTCATGCGTCCGCACCGCAAATTCCCATAACCATTTCTCTGACCGCACACGAATGGATCACTGGTCCCCTAACAAGGAAACTAGTTCTCCCCCACTCAGGGTTCGAACAATCACCAATTGGCACATCCACAACCTACTCAGAAGATTGTCTCACCAGTCATGACACACTTGACTCTTAAAAGTATTACGCAATCATCCCAGGGCCTTCCCAAAGGAAACCAAACACTCTCCAAATTTCCGTCCCTGACAAAATCTTGGAATCCTCCCCACATGATTGCATCTAGTCACCTTGAAGACTCAGACTGACACACCGCCAGAAACCCCACTGTTCCGAATCCAATTTGTCTATAATCCGGAAATAGTGCCCTATCACGCACTTCGACTCTATCTCCTCGACCCGCCTCCCAAATCGGGAATAATCATAAAAGCACAGACCTTATTCTCATTGTTGATACACAATGTAGAGCACGTGGGCCACTGCCCCGATATAGTCCTTTTTAACCACCGGAAACTACTAATAACAACACCTTTTCCCCAACAAGGCACCTTTTTGTTCTCATCCGTCTTAGTCCCACTAATCACTCTTTCCTTGTATAAGAATACCTCGCAGCCAACATACTGCCCAAATATTCTGGTGAAAAGGTCACCATGCTTGCTACCCCACAGGGTTTACCTTCAACTCTGAACCAGAAACTCGGTATCTCTCCTGCTTCCCGCAGAAAACTGAAGTAGCACCACTCAGGTCACAGAAAGTGACATCTCCACTATCGGTCGGTCGCTCAACCTAGATCGTATTCTCCCATAACGCACCATCCCTACTCATCCCAGAGTCTTGCGACTCCAACTGGCATCTCACCAACAATCCTTCGGAGCTAACTCGATTTCCCTCTCAAGGGATGCTCCACTAAAACTCGTTCAATATGGCCCTCTGGCCCCATACTCTTTCACATCTGATTTCAGTCTAGACAATCATCACGGAATAACTGGTAAAACTAGAAGCACTAACCGCCACGTGTCATGGTACTGAAACCATGTGACCACCTCTCGATCTCCTATGAATCCTGGTACCCGAACCATGTTATCTCTTCTTAATCTGCTACGAATCATGCTACTCGAACCATGTTCTCTCTTCTCAATCCGCCTCAAATCATGGTACTCGAACCATGACATCACCTCTCGATCTGCTACAAATCATGGTACTCGAACCATGACATCACCTCTCGATCTGCTACAAATCATGGTACTTGAACCATGATATCACCTCTCAATCTGCTACAAATCATGGCACTCGAACCATGACATCACCTCTCGATCTGCTACTTAGATCCTCCGGAATACTCCCTGGATCGAGTATGGGTCCTCTACTTTCAGTAGTACGGGCCCATACTACCTGCCACATTTACCCATACTCTCTACACGGACTATCCCAGAGTCCCTAAGTAGCTGCTCAACCTTCTCAATCACCAATCCCGACACGCGTGCTCGCTTCCCAGAAAAATGCTCTACTCTGTCAGCGTACTCATCTGACAAATGTCACTTCCTAGGCTTTTCCTAAGGTCTCACACTTCTCCGCCATCAGCTGCTGAGAAACTCTTTATGATGTCGGTCATGTACCTCCTGAATATCGTCACATTCACTTGGTAGCTGACTCCCATCATCGGGTGTTCCACAAAGCACAAAGCAAGCAACATTCGAGCATCGAAGAAACACGTAAAACCTACTATAGGTGATAACTCCAATTGCTCTGCTCATACACAAAAGATATCACCAAACTCAGCAACTCTACCCCTCGCGGGTATCTAACTACTCTCTCAATAGGCTCCATAAATGCTCATCTAGGTATCTCTCCTAGATTACTCCTCTACTCAAATCCTTCTCTAAAAGGATTCATGCTGGATACTCTTACTCAGCATATACTTGGAAGCACCTCACAGATAACATCAACTCCTAGGCTAAGGCATCACAAATCAGGCCACTCTAGTTCTAAAATATGAAATACCTAGCCTGCCTCTAGCATGCATAATATCTCATAACATATCTCATAAATATCTCATAATACAAAAGTAAGGGTCTTTTGGGAAATCACCGTTCAGGCTCTGGCTGATTGTACACACTACTCTTCCTCGTATTCTCTTAGAAACTCTTTCTCGCTTTAGAAAAAATCATTTCTCTGAAATTTTTTCTCAAATCCTCAGTTTGAGTCCAGATTTACCCAGAGGTGCATCTGAATCCCTCAAACCAAGGCTCTGATACCAACTTGTAACACCGTAAATTTTCAAAACAAATTTTTCATTTTAAATCATATAATCTTCATAACACATTTCATGAAATCTCATTTATTGAATTTACAAAACGCACAACATGTTTAATTAGTTAATAATCCAGGATCCTCGATACATAATTCCTTCTCTGGTGTGTACAATCAAGTCGGTGTCGTCCCGCGATCCTGAGAAAAACCTGAAATACATAACACATAACACGGTAAGCACGAAGCTTAGTGAGTTCCCCAAAATACCACATACAACACATTCGCCACTCGAGGCTATACTCTGTAAGACCCTCCGGTCCATGTGTCTCAGCGGGACCCTCCAGTCCCGTAGCTCGTTGGACCCTCTGGTCCGGTCTAGCTTGTTGGACCCTCCGGTCCGGTCTGGTTGAGAACCTTGTGGCCTTATAGTTCGTTGGACCCTCCGGTCTGGTCTAAGCAACAAATAATATAGCATACAATACATATCACACAATCATGCATAACTCAAGCAAGCACATAAGACCCTCTGGTCACACATAATTACCACTCTAGGTAAAGTATAATGAGAAGACTCACCTGACAAGCAGCCAATAAAGACCTCGCTCCCGAATCTTGAACTAGCCTCCGCCTAACACAAGGGATGAATATCTCTAAGTAATACTCTAATCACAACTCTAATGACAGAAGGCTATTCTTCCTCTCTTTAACTCTTTGAAGTGGATAAAAGACCATTTTACCCCTCCAGGTTCTCTATTACTTATGTTGACCAAAGCTCCAAAGTCAACAAAAGTCAAACTCGAGTCAACAGTCCATGTTTAACCCGACTCGCCGAGTGCACCCTTGTGACTCGTCGAGTCCACTTACTTCCTCAGAAGTCTCGTGAAAGTCCAGCTCAGCTCGTCGAGTTGACCCCCAACTCGTCGAGCTATCGCATGATTCAGCTCTTTGGGAAAAACCCTAACCAACTCGTCGACTCGGCTCATTGACTCGGCGAGTTCATTCAGACCAAATGTTCATTCAGACGATTTCAATCAGATCTATTACTCCAAACACTAGATCTATCATCTCAAGGCTCAATAATCACATAAAGCTTCGATCTTTACGTCCATACATGAGGTTATTGCTCCAAAATGCTAATACATGCCTTTCGTGAATGATTAAGCCCAAAAACCCTCTTGTGGATGAATAAAGTTGGGACATCTAAACTCTAAGGACCTCACAAGGTCCAGATCTGAGGTCTAGACTTCTGGATAACACATACTACTCAAAAACCCAACCAAAATGACAGAAGCCCTAAGTTTTCATAGATATGAGATCCAACTAAATAGATGAGAAAGGTGTGGGCTTTTTACCTTCCAGAGAAGCTCTTTGAGAAGAAATGCTAGATCCCAAAGCCTCATCCCACTCCTTGCTTGAAGCTCACTCCTCTTCTTCCAAAAAGGTCCATCAAAACACTTGATACAAGCTCAAGGACTCTCTCTTAGCTTCCATGGTTGCCTAGGGTTTCACACAGGAGAGTTGATCAGAAGATGAGCCGCAAATGAGGCTATAAGAGCCTTTAAATAGGTCACAGGCCCGAAAGTTTAGGGTTTCCTTCACCAGCACTGACTCGGCGAGTCGAACACAGACTCGTCGAGTCAGCTCATTAATCCTCGTCACCCAACGCGACCCTACTCGACGAGTTGAGACACCAACTCGTCGAGTATCCCATGAAACTCATTATTACAATAGAAATGTGATACCCCAAAATCAGGATGTTATAGTTTATAGGTTCATAATAACGATAATGAACTTAAACATAAGTTATACTTAAAGTACTGTTGGTGCATGTAAATGCTCCACAAATAATGAGTGTTTATTAGGTTGTATTTTCCCTTTATTGTATTGTTGGTGTATTTGTCTCTCCCTCATATATAAAGGGAGAGATGGTTATTTCTCATTATGCACTTCTCATCATGTAATCTAGAGAGAGAAAAAAGTTGGTGGGTTCTCCCACCCAGGGAGAGTTTCTCCCCCACTGTGTTCTTCATTAATATTATTATTATCTCTCTTTGTTCTTAGCCTTCTTCCATGAACTCATAATATGTTCTTCGTGTTCATACTTACAGAAACACAATTAATCTCGAGATATCTTACTTCCGCATTCACCGTTCGTATAAAAATGGGTCTCTACAATCGGTATCAGAGTCGTACCTTGAAGATCTCACGATTAGTTCAAGGGAACGACTCCCGTTAGGTGATTATCTTGTGATTCTTCCGTGTTTCTTTAAGAAAAAATTTTGGGTTTCAAACCGGAATTTTTTTTATGAGTTCGTTCTTAGTTCTATCTTCTGGGTTGACTCAAATCTTAGTAAAAATAAATTGATGCGGCTGCTGCTCGTTCTATTTGTTGCTGGAAAAAGATGTTCTTAGAAAGTTATTATTTTTTTGCTGTTGAAGAAATGAAGAAAAATGGGAAGAAATTATTTTTGTGGTCTCCAATATGTTGAAGAATTTGTTCCAGGAGCTCTTTTTCCCTGGAAGAAAAGACACAAAATAATGGGCTTATTTTCTTGAAGATAGAGATTTTTATTCTACCCAGCAACTTATGAATCTTCTTGAGGTATGAAGACTTTTATTCCTCTTTATTCTTGTTGTAGATCTTTAATTGAAGAAATATTGGACGTATATTGTGTTTTCAAAAAGCACTTTGTCCTTTTTGCTCTTTTGGGTAAAGAGTAATTCACTCATATTTGCCTTCCCAAGCAAAAACCATGTGACTATGACAAATCTCATCACCTTTTGTCCCTAAAACCCACCTGCACACTCTTCTTTTTGCCTTCCCAAGACCACCTTTTGACTTAAAATGCTTTATAAAAAGATTCCCTCATTAAAATATGAATAAATGGCCTTTGCAGTACCATTTTTCATGGAAAAATAGCATTTTTCGTCATCTGTTCAGCCATTCTCAGCCCCCCGGACCACAGCCAAAAACTGCCATCCGGAGTCCCCTTAGAAGCCTATCCGCAGCCCCTTCTTAGCCTTGATCCGAAGTCCTCTCAGGTCCCATCCGCAGCCTCGGTCAGCAGCCCTAGAACCACAATCAATCCTCTTATGCTGCCCTTGGTTCGGATCGCCTCTTGCTCATCCGCAGCCTCGGACCGCAGCGGCCATCAACAGCTCGGACCGTAGGTATTCCCTTCCCGGCTCGCACCGCAGTTGCTTTGATTCCTTTGCACCGAAGTCTGACTTCCCACCCACAACCAGCCTAGATCCGCAATCACCTCCTTCATCCGCAACCTCTTTCCTTCAGCCCCTTGCCTTCAGATCTGCCCCTTCTTCTCCATCAGTAGACTTCGCATCCTCCTTCTTTCTCCCCTCCTTCCCTCCTTCTTCCTTAACCTTTTATCCTTCTTCCCTTATTCCTTCCAGCCCCTTATTTTTTTATTTAAGACCAATTATTTTTATTCAACTAATTATTTTTTTTATTTATGCCAATTATTTTATTTAGCCATTTTTTTTATTAAAACCAATTTTTTTTATTAAAACCAATTTTTTTTTTACACCAATTATTTTATTTAACACCAATTTTTGCCACAACCGAACCTTGGATTGTCACATTGGTTCATTTCATGCCGATTATATTTGGAAGAATACTCCTACCGCAGTCGGACTTCATATCATTCTTTGTGATGCTTGCACCGCAACGGCGATTGATCAACAAAGTTGTTTCGCATTCTTCACTTTATGGGATATTATGACTTGGCACTCTTGATTTTTGGTTGACGAATCATGTATCTTGAGCATGTGGACTTTATTCTCTATTGAAGACCACTTCAAGTGTTCCGGCACCGCAGTTTGGATATTTGGATATTATTTTTGGAACAACAGATTATTTTCTCAGCACAGCTTCAGCAACTATGTCACCCGCCTCCTCATGACCGCAAGAGTATCTCTCTTACTCTTTCTCGTTTCTTATCGAGACCCTTCATACATCTAGGGAGAGATCTCTTAGCTCTTGGTATCCGACACTCTCCATCCGATGATTTGTTGATTTATGATATCCGCTCATTGGTTATCAAAAATAGGGAGAGAATATCATCCGGATTTGATTTATGATTGTTTTGAGTTTGGATTTTTAAAGACTTCTGAAGACGATTATTTATTTAGTGATGCGATGTGGCACCTATTTTTGGTCCTTACAGATCAAATTTTTGGCATTACTCGATGTTTTTCGATTCAGATTATTTATTATTCGGACTCTACCACAGGATGATTTTGTGTTCGCATCCGGTTCAGATCTTATGGTTTCACGAGTTTGGATTTGTGATATGTTGAAGAAGAAGATTATTTTGGCGATGTGACGTGGTACTTATTTTTTATCGTTGGCTCAAATTTTTGGCATTGTTGGACCATGTCTTATGACTCACATTATTTATATCTGGACTTCATTTTATGGATGCTTCACATTGTTAGCAGGTTATTCTTTGAAGAATTTTGGTGTATTATGATTCGAGAACTCGAGATGTTTTTCAGACTTTTTGAAGCCGAAGTGTTTCTTTTATTGGATCTTCTACTTGCTCATGGTGACCTTCTTCTTCCGGTGATTATGACTGGTTTGAAGATTTGGATCTTATTTTTTCTGCTTCATTGGTTGTGCTTTGAAGCCGAAGACCTTCATCTTAGAGATTCATGGCCAGTTTAAGACTTCACAGACACTTCAAAGTTTCAGAGACATTTCAGCATTTGGTTCTCATTATGTTTCATTTTATTACCAAACTTGCTATTTGGATTACTATAATATAACCTTGTATCACTTGTTATATCTCTCATCATTTGTAAGCATTTAGGGAGAGAATGTTGGTGCATGTAAATGCTCCACAAATAATGAGTGTTTATTAGGTTGTATTTTCCCTTTATTGTATTGTAGGTGTATTTGTCTCTCCCTCATATATAAAGGGAGAGGTGGTCACTTTTTATGAATTCTTACTTTTCTAAAATGTAATCTCTATAGAGAGAAAATTGGTGGGTTCTCTCCCACCAAGGGAGAGTTTCTCTCTCCCACCATTGTTCTTCATGAATAATATTATTTATCTCTCTTTCTTTCTCATCTTTTAAGAATTCTCATCATGTTCTTCATATTTTATATTTTAATACATGATAATTTCTTGATATTTCTATTCCACATCCACCGTTTGTTATAAAAATGGGTTCTATCAAGTACGGTAAGCATAACTCCACTTACTGGGGGTTTAGCGAGGAATCGGGCTCGGCGGGCAAGAACTTCCTAGCCGAAAGCTCTTCTTTTCAGAGCCTTCTCGCACTTCGGGGCTTTCCTCTAGCAATTAGCAGTTACTAGGGCTTTGGGAGGGCTTAGAGAGAAGTTAGAAAGAAAGAGAGAGAAAGAGAGAGAGAGAGAGAGAGAGAGAGAGAGAGAGAAAGGATTTTGGTGTGAAGAAAATGGGATGCTCTCGCATCCTATTTATAGGTAGGAAAATAATCTTCGAGTTGGTGCCGCATGTCACCATCTGGTGGCAAGGCGTTGGGAGAAAGCAATGGTCCAGATTAAGACACGTCACCCCTTTCGCAGCAACACCCTTCCGACTTCTAAATTCCGTAACTTTCACATACAAGCTCCTTTTCAACGTTCTTTATATACACACGTAGGTACTGACAAGATCTACAACTCTACTTTTAACTCCATTGGATAATTCTAGACCAATTTTAAATTTAACAGTGTGAGAAGATTACACTGTTAACGACAGTGTAAAATTCATAACTTCTACATACGGACTCCATTTTTTACTGTCTTTTTATCATTAAGCTCCTATTAATTAGATCTTCAATTCTCATTTAGGTTGTGTTGGCTAAAAATCGATTAATCTAAAATTCGAATTTCGGGTTGTGCACTACGGTTCTAAATCTTCGAAAAATCATAACTTCCTCATACAAAGTCAGATTTGGACGTTCTTTTTATGCACGTTCTCGAATTAACGTATACTACAACTTTCGTTTAGATCTCTAAGGCGAAAAAGTAATTTATAAAAAATTCACTTTTTACGTTACGCGGTGTCATGCCGGTTTTGCCGTAAAACTTCGATGGGCCATAACGTCTTCGTTATAACTCGGATTTCGGTGTTCTTTATATGTACAGAACCCTTGTGGAATATACTATATCTTGGTTAATATTATTTACCATAAGTAATATTCCATAAAAAAAGTCATTTTTGATGCTTATTGTCTCTAAATTGATTAGCCCGAATCTGTGGACATTACAATTATCTCCCCCTTAGGATGTTTACGTCCCGAAATCATCAACGAAGCAGAGCTTGTATAAGGACTCCATACATTATCTCTTCATCCTAGGTAATAACTGTAACTTCTATGTTTGTTTGAATGAGTATCTAACTATTGGACTTCTTCACTGCAGACGGCGCTCAATCTTGCACCTACTATATGTCTCGCGTTGCGCTTTCAATTGTAGCCATTCAGTTACAAAATCAATATTTATTGGAGACTCCTTCTTCTTAACAGAATTAACTTAACAGATGTTCTTTCCTTTGATTATTATGACAGACCGATGGGTCATGTTCTAATACCCTCATGTCGTATGATGAGATGCTTAGACTCGGGTATTCTAGCTACAAGCTTCTTTACTTTAACGGTGATTGCGATACTTCTATTGATCTCTTTGATTATCTTTCACTTCAATGTTCTAGCTTAATTCAGATGCTACATTGATCTTGGTTCTCTAAACCATGTAACATACTTATCTAAGTCAGAATCGATTTGATACGACCACTACGGTCGGAATAACAATCATCTTCTTAGTCATTACTGAAACGATGGTAACGTCAGACATAAATCAAATAGAATCAATTACTAGCGCCTTGGTAACCTTGTGACTTTCGCTAATCCAAGTGTGAGTATTGTGCTTTTGGTAGTATAGGCCTCTACTACCATTCACACATACTCATACTCGTCCCAAGTATTGTCTCGTAGTCCTCCAAGTCACCATATAAGAATTTCACATAGTCATTTACACACATCAGATAACATAACGAGGTTTATATTATTTATTGAAACGATTACATAGACGTTCAAGTTCACCCTATAATATGCCTCTTATATTAGGCTACACCACACGATACTATATAGCTACTTTATTGATCCTTACTCCTAATCCCTTGCGTTGCGACCTGCTTCATCAAGGATCATCTGGAATGCTCTTGCGTTTGGCTTCGGTGGAGCATTTTGCCTTGCAACTTCATTCTTCTTTGGGCAGTTCTTCGAAATATGCCCACCATCTCCACATTCGTAACACTTCCTATTGTCGAATAAAAAATATCTGGAATAGTGACCGGTCCTCCGACACTTATAGGAAGTTACTTTACCATCAGATCTTCCGAAGTGCTTCTTCTTGAACTTATCACACCACTTCGTTCAACCACTACCTCCATATTTTCTACCGCATTATCTTTTTCTAGACCCTTTTCTCTTATTTGGGTCTCTACATTCTTACCAATTCTAACGATTGTCTTCGAAGTAGATGCCATTTTGACCGTTGGGCGAAAGTCCGTTTGCAATCCGTAAGCAAATATATCTATCTTGGAGAGTTCAGTAGGCACCAAGTAGGGGAATCGCTTCATCCTCTTGGTGAATGCGGTGGCATACTCATCAACAACCATCTTCCCTTTCTTCAGGTTTTGAAATTCATTGTTTAGGTCTATCAGATCTATCTCTGAGCATTATTCCATTTTAACTACTCCATGAATGCTTCCCAGGACATGCGCATAGGTTCTCCCCGTGGCATTGTATCTACCAACAACTTCCACCAACTTAAAACTCCGGTCTTTAGTTGTCTAACTGCAAAGACGGTCTTTTGCTTATCACTGCAGTTCCAGCTTTCAAATACGATTTCCATCTCGGAGATCCTGTCCATAATTTCCAATAGCTTTGGGCTTCAAGAAAGACTTGGTGGTTTGACACCCAAGAAGTTCTTATACATGCGTCCATCCCCGTCAATCCTTCTGTATGTGTCATTCCTCCTGACCACTCGGGGTCTAACTTGACTCATAGTACAACTGTAATTTCCCTCCTCTGACAGTTCTTCATTCAATTCGGGCTGCACACCCCAAAACCGGAACGGCGGAAATGTTCGGGGGCGGAGGACGTCATGTACAGTATCACAACAAAGCATAATAGTAAAACAAGCAACAACATCATCCATTGCATTAATAATATAATTTAATACAAGTGTGTTCTGTATAGTTTATAAGACACCAAAAACATGAATCAAAATAAGAGATGAGTCTTGAACGTGCTCCATCTTCTCAAAACTTGGTCATCAGTACCTGTCTACTGGTGAACTGAGAATACAAGTTATTTTGAAAGCGTAGATCAGCATTACAGATGGTGAGTTCATAAGTATTTTAGTGTCATTGTTTGTATAAGTTTGATGAAAGTACTTGTAAATGTTTGATGTAAAAGTTTGTAAGTGTTTGATGTAAATGTTTGTAAACTTCCTATAAAATCCTATATTTTCTACTAAAGTAGTCTTCTACCAAGACTCAACTGTTCTCTATGTTTGTTCTTTTGCAAAAGTGTGAGTTTTCCCAAAGTATGACTATCATTACCAAAATTTAGTTTTTCATTACCGATTATGTGAGAAGATCACAATGTGAATGAAATGGGAAAATAAAGATGTACTGTAGTTTTATCTAGGTAACTACCAATGTACTAACTACCTTAAACTTGTTAGTTTAATTAAGGTAAAATGTGATATGATTGTAACCATACTTGATCGACTAATATAACACGATGTTGGAGACTCCTTCTTCTTAATAGAATTAACTTAACAAATGTTCTTTCCTTTGATTATCATGACATACCGATGGGTCATGTTCTAATACCCTCATGTCGTATGATGAGACGCTTAGACTCGGGTATTCTAGCTACAAGCTTCTTTACTTTAACGGTGATCGTGATACTTCTATTGATCGCTTTGATTATCTTTAACTTCAATCTTCTAGCTTAATTCAAATGCTATATCGATCTTGGTTCTCTAAACCATGTAACATACTTATCTAAGTTAGAATATATTTGATACGACCACTACGGTCGGAATAACAATCATCTTCTTAGTCATTACTGAAACGTTGGTAACGACAGACATAAATCAAACAGAATCAATTACTAGCGCCTTGGTAACCTTGTGACTTTCCCTAATCCAAGTGTGAGTATTGTGCTTCTGGTAGTATAGTCCTCTACCACCATTCACACGTACTCATACTCGTCCCAAGTATTGTCTCGTAGTCCTCCAAGTCACCATACAAGAATTTCACATAGTCATTTACACACATCAGATAACATAACGAGGGTTTATATTATTCATTGAAACGATTACATAGACGTTCAAGTTCACCCTATACTATGCCTCTTATATTAGGCTACACCATACGATACTATATAGCTACTTTATTGATCCTTACTCCTAATCCCTTGCGTTGCCACCTGCTTCATCAAGGATCATCTGGAATGCTCTCGCCTTTGGCTTCGGTGGCGCATTTTGCCTTGCAACTTCATTCTTCTTTGGGCAGTTCTTCGAAATATTCCCACCATCTCCACATTCATAGCACTTCCTATTGTGGAATAAAAAATATCTGGAATAGTGACCGGTCCTCCCACACTTATAGGAAGTTACTTTACCATCACATCTTCCGAAGTGCTTCTTCTTGAACTTATCACACCACTTCGTTCAACCACTACCTCCATACTTTTGGTTGTCCAGGTTGGACTTTGTGAATCTTCCTTCCTTATCATATCTTGAGGATACCTCCATCTTCCTATTTTCTACCGCATTATCTTTTTCAAGACCCTTTTCTCTTATTTGGGTCTCTACATTCTTACCTATTCTAACGATTGTCTTCAAAGTAGATGCCATTTTGACCGTTGGGCCAAAGTCCGTTGGCAATCCGTAAGCAAATATATCTATCTTGGAGAGTTCAGTAGGCACCAAGTAGGGGAATCGCTTCATCCTCTTGGTGAATGCGGTGGCATACTCATCAACAACCATCTTCCCTTTCTTCAGGTTTTGAAATTCATTGTTTAGGTCTATCAGATCTATCTCTGAGCAGTATTCCATTTTAACTACTCCATGAATGCTTCCCAGGACATGCGCATAGCTTCTCCCCATGACATTGTATCTGCCAACAACTTCCACCAACTTAAAACTCCGGTCTTTAGTTGTCTAACTGCAAAGACGGTCTTTTGCTTATCGCTGCAGTTGCAGCTTTCAAATACGATTTCCATCTCGGAGATCTTGTCCATAATTTCCACTATCTTTGGGCTTGAAGAAAGACTTGGTGGTTTGACACGCAAGAAGTTCTTATACATGCGTCCATCCCCATCAATCCTTATGTCTATGTCATTCCTCCTGACCACTCGGGGTCTAACTTGACTCATAGTACAACTGTAATTTCCCTCCTCTGACACCAATTATGTGAGAAGATCACAATGTGAATGAAATGGGAAAATAAAGATGTACTGTAGTTTTATCTAGGTAACTACCAATGTACTAACTACCTTAAACTTGTTATTTTAATTAAGGTAAAATGTGATATGATTGTAACCGTACTTGATCGACTAGTATAACACGACGTTCGAGACGTCGAAATGATATGACATTCGTCACCCGTAGACCTGCAGGTCCCACTGTACCTAGCAACAAGGTGTGGGATAGTCAATCTCGTATAGATCTATACACAAGTTCACGCTCTCCTTCCAGGAGACTCTGGCTACAAAACGTGACGCAACAGTATTTTGTTGAGCCATGCAGTAGTATCTTACATTAATGTTATAGTATTCTCTTATTTGTATAGTATGTTCTAGTGTAGTGTATGTTCTCTCTGTCTAGTATGTAGTATGATCTCTAGTGTATAGTGTGTAGTATGTATTGTTCCTCATTATAGTATGATCTATCTGTTTCTCTTTATAGTGAGTATTGTCTCTCGTTAGAGTATGTTTGAACTGACTCATGTATGAACTGAGTCTTGTATGTTTCATTGTTCTAGAAATAGTAGTAGTGACTTCTTAAACTATACCTATTATAGTTGACTAGTAATGTTGCTTTTATGGATGAACATGTTTGTACACCTTTGCTACCCAAAGGTATTTGAACTGAATGAAGAACTTTTATATCTATATACATACACATAATATATAACTAAGATTCAAATGACCCAAAGGTATTTAAACTGAATGAAGAACTTTTATGAGTGAACATGTTTTTATGAATGAACATGTTTGTATATATTTGCTACCCGTATAGATCTAGACACATATATGTATATAATTAGTGTTTATACAACTCATGTAAGGAAACACCTTATGGACTAGGTAACACTTGAATGGAAGTGTTACAATCACATATGATTGTAAATAAGGGGTGTATGGCCACACTATGGTTTTTACGGCCAAGGGTTTACGACCCTATGAGCTTACGGCCATAGGGTTTACGACCCTATGAGTTTACGGTCGTAAAATCATGAATTCATGTGCCAAAGAGTGATTTTAAGGACTTTCAAGAAATCAAGGAAGTGTTCTACACCCATTCCTAGCCTTAAGAAGAGTTCATGGCCAACTAGTAGCCGTAACAAGGGTTTACGGCCAAGGGAGATGCTCATGGCCCTAAACTCTTGCAGTTTATGCATTACGATGATTCAAGGCTAGGAAATCAAGAGTTTAACAAGCCTAACTATGAGATAGAAGATATACTCACGTTTTTTAAGCTTGGGAGGGGGTTCATGGTCCAAGAACTAGTAGGTGTTCTTGGTGTTCTTGGTGAAAATGAAGAACACTTGAAGATCTAACCAAAAGAAGAGATTTCATGGATGAAATCATGTATCTTTACTAGATATAGAAGGATATTTACTTGAAAATGGAAAGATTACTTACAAGTTTGAAGATCAAGATGAAAGTTCTTGATGATACTTGAGAGAGAATTCGAGTTCTTGAGGTGAAAGTGTGAGAAATGAATAAAAGTGAAGGATTGTCACCCTTAAAGCGAAGAGTTTACGGCCACCTTGAGTTTACGGCCATAAACTCATGTGATGTGGCCGTAAACTCCTCATGAAGGAGTTTATGGCTTTATTGATGGTTTTGAGCTTCTACAGATACTTCCTAACATTCATTCCTTGCATGTACTAGGCTTAGAACGCTCACACAGATCCTAAACAGTGCTAGAAAATAACAGCATTAAGTCTGAATCTTGATTGAATTGAAATGTAGTACAAGATAGAAATTTCGGGTTGTCATATCATTCCCCCATTAGAGAGAATTTCGTCCCGAAATTAGAGTTTAAACAATTAAGATATTACAAATAACTAAACGAAAAGATGAGGATATTTCAGTTTCATTTGATCCTCGCGCTCCCAAGTGAATTCAGGTCGTCGCATGGCATTCCAGCGAACCTTCACTATCGGGATACGGCTTTACTTCATTTGCTTGACCTCTCGGTCCATGATCTCTACAGGTTCTTCCATGAAGTTTGTCACACCCCAAAACCATGAACGGCGGAAACGTTCTAGGGTGGAGGACGTCATGTACAGTATCACAACAATGCATAATAGTAAAGACAAGCAACAACATCCATTGCATTAATATAATAATTGTAATACAAGCGTGTTCTGTACTGTTTGTAAGACACCAAAAGTATAATCAAAATAAAAGATGAGTCTTGTATTGCTTGTAATACAAGCATCTTCTCAAAAGCTTCATCTGTACCTGTCTACTGATGACCTGAGAATACAAGTTATTTTGAAAGCGAGTATGTGCATAAAGCTGGTGAGTTCATAAGTATTTAGTGTTTTTGCTTGTATAAAAATGTTAGTAACAATCTAGTTTAGTAATTTATTTCAAATGTTTTGTAAATAGTATAATCCCTAGAAAACCCTATGATTTCCAGCAAAAAGGTAGTCTTCTACCAAGACCTGATTGTTTGAATAATTGTTCTTTGGTAAAATGTAAGAGTTCTTCCCTAGTGAAACTATCAGTATGAAAATGTAGTTTTTGACTTCACTCAGATGATGTGATTACAAAATAAATGTAATAGGGAAAATAGTGTTTCACCCTAGCAGTATCACTGCTAAGTAATAGTAATGAAAATGCAGACTCCAGGTAGTATTAAATGTACAATACCCCTCGGGGAGTCCGTTTTACCTTTAATTCTTAATAGGTTAATTAAAGGTTTGAAGGTGAACTCGTATGTAACCATGCTGATCGACGGCTGAATAACTGTTGACCCTCCAGGTTATATGTAAAAATGTGACATTTTGTCACCCCTAGGCCTTATCGGCTCGGACTGTAGCTAGCAGTCGGGATGTGGGAGTGTCTGTCCCGTATATGTATACACATAATGCCCGCTCTCCCTCCAGGAGACTCTGGTTACACGGTGATACCACTATGAAGTGTCGTATCGAGAAATAGTATGTCAGATTATGTTATAGTATTCAATAGTTATATAGTGTATAGTATTTTCTCTTATATAGTATATAGTGGGATCTCTTGCATAGTGTATAGTATATTCTCTTGTATAGTGTATAGCATGTATTGATACTCAATGTAGTACTTATGTAGTAACTCATAAATGTATTGACTCTTGTATGAGTAATGGTAATAGTGAGTAGTAATCCCTTAACTATACCTATTATAGTTAAATAGTAAGGTTGTTTGGATGCCTTTATTACACAAAGGTACTGTACTGAAGTAAAAGCTTTTACATCCAACACACACACATATATATATATATATATATATATATATATATATATATATATAACTAAGAATTCAACGACATTCGGACAAATAACAGGATACCCTAAGTCCACAACCAAACAAGGAACATGAAGTAAGATGAGCTATCAGTCCTAAGTCCTTCAAGTCTTACTTATATAAATATACTGGTGTAGATATGGATTTGAAGATATTACAAGTATAAAAGACTTTGAAAACAGTTTTAGCATCAAAAGAGTTTAATAAAAAGGTTTGAAAGCTTGAAAATCCATAATTCTGATAGCAATTTGAAAGTAGTGGTAAATCTTTCTGTTTGTTCTAGTTATTAATCACATGTGATTAAAACAATAACTAGAAATGTTCAACTTGTATTCCCCCCCCCCCCATAAAAGCATTAAAATCATTTAAAATGTTAATTAAGGGGTATGAACTCACCAGCAGTGAGTGGTTTGGATGGAAGTGTCGGGTAGGATGCTAGGTGTCAAGTGAGGACTTGAACACACACACGGATCCAATGTAACATGCAGTGATACATAAATGTATCTAATTAGTCATTTAATAACTAATTCATCAAGTAAAGACACTCTAATACATGGAAACACTTTGTTTCAAGTGCTAGGAGTGCTAAAGGGTTGCATCTAAGGAGAGTATGGCCTAACTTTGGAGTTTACTTCTCATTTGGTAACCCTATATGCGTTTATGGTTTTTGGTCATTTCCCCCATGAGTTTACGGCCGTAAACTCATGGTAAATGGTACATTTGTGTATTTTAAGGTCCTATACCTCTCAAGGAAGTGTTCTAGGTTTGAATCAAAGGCCTAGGAAGGATTTAGGGCACAAAATGGTCCATCTTAGGAGTTTACGGTCCTTGGACAACCCTTGGGAGTTTACGGTCGTAAACCCTTGAGTTTACGGTCGTAAACCCATGAGTTTACGGCTGTAAACTCATGGTTACCCCAACCATTTCGTGTTTTGTGGTTTCTAGTTCATTCATGCAAGGTTCTAGTCTCATATCCAAGCCTTAGGAGGTGTTAGGGGCACTTAAACACCATTAGATGGTGTTTACGGTTCAAGGATATCCCTTGACCGTAAACACAAGTGTTCTTGACGTTTTTGATGTTCTTCAAGGGTTTAGCAAGTATGCTAAGCAAGTAACTAGTTAGGAAGAGTGTACTTACTTATAGGAAGCTTGTGAGAGTGTTTAAGGGCCAAGAACACTAGTGTGTGTTCTTGGCGTTCTTGGTGTTTTGAAGAACACTTGAAGATCTAAGTAAAAATGAAGGATTCATGGATGAAATGATGTATAAACACTAGATAAGGTGTTATAACAACAAAACAAGTGAAGAAAACTTACATTTTTGGAGGATTTGGAAGAAGTGTGTGATGATACTTGAGAGAAAAGTGGTGGGTGTTCTTGAACTTGAAGGTGTAAAGTGAGGAAGTGAGGGAACAAGGGTAAACTCATGCTATAAGCATCAGTTCTTGGCAAAAAGGAGTTTACTGCCCAAACTCCTCATGTTTGGCCGTAAACACCTAGCTAAGGTGTTGTTTGATTTGTTTGTTACACATCACTCATAACGATACTTCCTTTTATTTATTCGTTTGGCGAAAATTAAAGTAAAACACCCAAACGGACTTAAAACCGGCTAAAAATTTCCAAAAATGAATTTGACTATTATTTGTAGTGTTTGACTGTAGAGTTTGTACAAATGAAAATTTCGGGTTGTCACAAAGCTGAGGCTCTCGTTGATCTCGATCTCGTCGAGTGGGATTACAAGAGTCTCGTCGGACAGACACTTTTTCAAGTTCGAGACGTGGAAAGTAGAATGTACGTTACTGAGTTCGTGAGGCAGTTTAAGTTTGTAAGCTACAGGGCCAATTCTAGCAAGAATTTTGAAAGGCCCTACGTATCTTGGATTTAGCTTTCCACGCTTTCTGAAGCGTATCAAGCCCTTCCAGGGTGAGACTTTCAATACAACACGGTCACCCACCTGGAATTCCAAAGGTTTTCTTCTCTTGTCAGTGTAGCTTTTCTGTCGGTCTCTAGAGGCTTTCAATCGTTCACGAATCTGAACGATCTTCTCTGTCGTTTCCTGAATGATCTTCGGACCTGTGAGAGTGCTGTCAGGAACTCGTCCTTTAGCTAATTGAGTGTCACCCACCTCGGCCCAGCACAGAGGGGATCTGCACTTACGGCCATAAAGGGCTTCAAATGGAGTAGCCTTTATGCTCGTGTGATAACTGTTATTGTAGGAGAACTCGACAAAGGGTAGATGAATATCCCATGCCTTCCCAAAGTCAATCACACAGGCTCGCAACATATCTTCTAATGTTTGAATAGTCTTCTCACTTTGTCCGTCGGTTTGCGGATGGTAGGCTGTACTCATGTCCAACCTACTTCCAAGGGAACTTTGTAGCGACTGCCAGAACCTTGAAGTGAATCTACTATCTCTATCAGAGATAATGGATATGGGAACACCATGCAGTCGTACTATCTCTCTAATGTATGTTCTAGTGAGTTTCTCCATCTTGATAGTTTCTTTGATAGGTAGGAAGTGTGCGGACTTGGTTAACCGGTCTACGATCACCCATATGGTATCGAGAACACCCGTTGTTTTGGGCAACTTGGTTATGAAGTCCATTGTGATCCGCTCCCACTTCCATTCAGGTATCTCTGGTTGATGAAGTAAGCCTGATGGTTTCTGGTATTCGACCTTAACCTTGGCGCAAGTAAGGAATATACTCACGAAGGTAGCAATCTTTGCTTTCATGTTAGGCCACCAGTATAACTTCTTAAGATCCAGATACATCTTATCTGAACCTCGGTGGACGGAATATCGAGTGTTGTGAGCTTCTGTCATGACCGAGTCTCTGAATCCACTGTGTTTCGGTGTCCAGATCCGATCCATGAGATATAAGGCTCCGCCACCCTTGACCACCAAGTTTTTATCCATCCCTCTGAGGGATTCACCAGCCACATTTTCAGGTTTCAAAGCTTTGAGCTGAGCCTCCTTAATTTGTGAGGACTAGTGTGAATGGATGGTCATAGTCAATGATTTGACTCTACGAACAGAGTATTATTTCCGACTTAGGGCGTCGGCTACTACGTTGGCCTTGCTGGGATGATAACGAATTTCGCATTCGTAATCACTGAGTAGCTCGACCCACTGTCGTTGTCTCATGTTGAGCTCCTTCTGGTCGAATATGTGTTGTAGGCTTTTGTGGTCTGTAAAGAAAGTGCCTTTTGTACCGTACGGGTAGTGTCTCCAGATCTTCAGAGCAAATACCACTACTCCTAACTCAAGATCATGTGTGGTATAGTTGACCTCGTGTGTCTTTAGCTGTCTTGAGGCATAGGCGATGACCTTACCTCGTTGCATCAGAACGCAGCCAAGCCCTTGGTTGGATGCATCGTAATAGACCACGAAGTCTTCTATCCCTTCAGGGAGGGATAGTATCGGTGCGGTGCATAAGGCTCGTTTCAGCTTTTGGAACGATTTCTCTTGCTTCTCTTCCCTGTCAAAGGCAACGCCCTTCTGGGTCAATGTTGTAAGCGGTTTCGCAATCGGAGAGAAGTTCTGAATGAACCTGCGATAGTAGCCAGCGAGGCCTAGAAATTGACGAATTTCTGTAGGCATCTTCGGTGCTGACCAGTTCTCAATGGCTTTGATTTTGGAAGGGTCCACGTGTACTCCCTCTTCGCTAACCACGTACCCCAAGAATTCGACTCTTCCGATCCAAAATTCGCATTTCGAGAACTTCGCATAAAGCTTCTCTGATCGCAGTGTTTCCAAGACCTGACGTAGATGTTGACTATGCTCCTCCGTGCTACGAGAGTAGATAAGTATGTCATCGATGAAGACAATGACGAACTGATCCAAGTAAGGACGGCACACCCTATTCATTAAATCCATGAATATTGCGGGCGCATTGGTCAATCCGAATGGCATCACTACAAACTCGTAGTGTCCATAACGAGTTCGGAAGGCTGTCTTAGAAACATCCTCCCCTAGCACTCGTACCTGGTGATACCCGGATCTCAGGTCAATCTTTGAAAAGAAATTTGGCCCCTATAGTTGGTCGAACAAATCGTCTATACGAGGCAGAGGGTAACGATTTTTTACGGTTAGCTTGTTTAGCTCTCTATAGTCGATGCACATACGGAACGATCCATCTTTCTTCTTAACGAACAAGACCGGTGCTTCCCTGGGTGAGAAGCTTGGTCTAATAAAGCCCTTGCTGAGCAATTCATTAAGTTGACCGGATAGCTCCTGCATATCAGCTGGTGCTAGACGATAGGGCGATTTGGCTACTGGGGTAGCCCATGGCACTAAGTCGATTCTGAACACGACTTGACGTTGTGGAGGCAATCCTGAGAGTTCTTCTGGAAATATATCAGGAAAATCGTGTACCACTTGGATGTTCCTTATGTCCTTCGTCTCTTAGCTCACATCGACAACATGAGCAAGGAATGTGCGACATTCCTTTCGTAAATACTTCTGGGCTTTTGTGCTCGAGGTCATACGAAGGTTCGTTCCGGGTTTGTCGCCGTAGATAATTAGGGTTTGGCTAGACGGTAGATTAAGACGAACAACCTTTTCGTAAAACATGATGTCGCCACGATGGAACTCAACCAATCCATGCCGATTATGATGTCGAAACTTTTAATTGAGACCGGCATGAGGTCGATTGGAAATGAATGGCTATCTAGTGTTAGTGTACAACCTATGTATATGCAGGTAGTGCTCTCTGTATTTCCGTTAGCCATTTCTACAGTGAACGGTTCTTTAAGTGCACGTGATTTTTAATTAAGCAAGTGAGCAAATTTCTGGTTCACGTAACTCCTCTCCGTTCCACTATCAAACAGTATGCATGCATATGAGTTATCGAGGAGAAACGTACCAGTAACCACTGTAGGGTCGGCAACCGCTTCCTCGTGGCCTATAGCCAAAACTCTTCCCACTCCGCCGACATTCCCTGCCTTAGGGAAGTTCCTTTTTTAGTGGCCCACCTCGCCACAACCGTAGCAAGCCTGGCCCATACCAGCGCCGGCGACTTGGGTGATTGGCTTTGCCGGAGCCTTGCGGAAACGGGCAGTGTGCCCCTTCCTGTTGTAGTTAGAGCACTGCATTTCACGGCATGGTAAGTTATGGTGGAAGTTGCATTTTTTGCACTTCGGCAAGCTTCCCGCATACTGCTTTACCGGCGCAGCAGCGGCAGGTGCTATCGCAGCATGAACTGCTACGACCTGCTGCTTTTTCGCAGCTTTCTTCTTCTTGTCATCCCAGAACTTCCGCTTGCTATCAGCGACTTTGGAGGGTTCTGGGATGGCTAGGGTTTTTATGGTTGACGGGGTACGGACCCCGTGGTCAATGAGCCTTTGTGCCAATCGCTTGGCACTTTCGAAGGTAGTGGGGTGAGAAGCTAGTACGTTCCCTTGAAATGGAGGCACTAGCCCCCAGATATACCTCTCTATCTTCTTCCCCTGAGTAGGGATCATGGATGGACATAGTGCCACCAGATCGCTGAATCTGGCAGTGTAGGAGACTATGTCGGAGCCCTTCATGGTTAGGCTCCAGAGCTCTTGCTCCAACTTCTGAACTTCGCCCCTCAGGCAGTATTCCTCGATCATAAGCTCCTTCAGAGCTTCCCAACCCATGGCATTTGCCACTATAAGAGATAGTGACTTGACATGGCTATTCCACCACATCAGAGCTCGTTCCGCGAAAGTGCAAGTAGAAAATTTAACCTTGCTTCCTTCCGGACAGGAACAGATCTCGAAGATCGATTCCGTCTTCTCGAACCATTGTGAGAGGGCAATGATTCCGCCTGTCCTGTTGAAGGACCTAGGCTTACAGTTGGTGAAGTCCTTGTACGAGCACTCTCTAGAGCGCATTGGAGCATCACCTGTAGTGGGAGGCACATTAGTCCCACTCCCGCTAGTACCGGTCGAGGTGAATTGTGCTAGGGCTGCCGTAACAGCCGCATTTACAGCAGCTTGAATAGTTGTTGGGTTGTATTGAGGAGGAGGAGGTGGATTTTGATCCGGAGTTATTGGAGTAGCGTGTCGCGCTGATCGACATGAGGCATCTTGTTGCTATAAGTTTAAACAGATGAAGATATAGATAAGAATTCAAAGAGAGAGAATGATGAGGGTGAAACATGGACTAACTCTCCCTAGCACAACAAAACAGATGAGGGTATGTTTGATATAGAGATCTAGTACTTGAAAGATGAAAGCATTTGGATAATAATTTCCATGATATTAGATAACTGTCGATATTATGGGTATTACAGATGTAGCTAGTTCGGGAAAAATGACCTAGAAGTACGTCTTACATCAAACCAATATGAGAAAATTTTTGACAGCATATAGACCTAATAGACTGAAAGTTCAAGGTCCTAAGATAAATAGAAAATTTACAAGGAAAAAGTGCTACTTAGAGAATAGTTATGAAGGCTATCCTTAAACCAAAAGAAAGGATGAGCAGAGCATCTCCTACTGGCGACGGGCACCTCTTGGGCGAACCCTCAAGTCAGCCAGATGACGCTCCACATCGAGAAGGTATCGCTCATAAACCCTTTGGCATACTCGGAGCTCTATGACTTCAGCCCAAGTTGCAGCCAGTTCCTGCAGTAGAGAGTCATTGTCTCTCGCAGTTCTCTCACGAGCATCCTCCAGGCGACTAATGTGGACAGTCTTGATTCCAGCATTGGCATCAACCTCTGTAATTCGGTTGAGGGCTGTCCTACCCTATATTTCGTTACGAGAAAACCTGCGCACCATAATAGGCAGGACTCTGTCCACTGAGCCTCCTTCGCTCAGGTTGTAAAACTTCGGTCCCCATTGTATGGCATAGGTTGTCCCTGTTCTTGACTCCATGTTCACAAGTTTTCCGCCCACAGAGGCATCGGGCCTTGAAAAGCCGAACGAGGGTTAGGGTTGGGGATTAGAGCTTCCAGAGGTAGATCATTGACTTCTTGCTCGGAGTCAGAATCCTCTGGGAAGTTCTCTGCAAAGTCATCATCCAAAGGGATTGGATTATTCTCTTCTGGCTCTACATCGAGCCATCCTCCGTTGCCTTGGTTTGGATAGTACGGATCTCTGGGGATATGGAATCCAACCATGTTATCTACGCGAGAATAGGGGTAAAAGAAATAATTAATATACGTACTAATCAAGATAATTATAAGATGATCCTTACCAGTTACTCCAACATTTGCATAGCACATACCAGTCATATGTGACAAAAACAGGATAGACCTTCGAATAGGTGACCCTAACTCTAAGCCCACAACCAAACAAGGAATAGGAAGTAAAGCAAAGATCACAGATTCTAAGTCTATAACACCCTAGTCACATATAACCTTAGCGTATCCACCCTGCAACTATTGACATACTAATAAAGACCTTTTCAGTTTGCACATAAGTAATTATAGTAACACAAAATACTCGTATAGTATTTTAAGTTTATGTTATGTTCTAATGTTTTGATTGTAGTAGTGTTGGTAAGTTTTTAGACTTGCTGCAACACCACAACCATTCCTGGGCACATGCTAATCACTTCTCGAAAAGATATAGTTGATTAGGTTATATCACTCCCAGATCTGATTATATGTTCCCAAGCCTGATTGTGTTGTTCAACAATCGCAATACTTTTGTTCTGTCCTAGTGACACGAATTTTAGTATGAATGCAGGTATATATACTTTGTTAAATATTTTATTATTTAAAAGTATAAACTCTTGGTCAGAGTATTTTAATCCTGATATTTTTATAGTTGTATATCTTTTATGGGTTGATATACTCAATTCACTATAGACAATGCTCTGATACCAATCTGTCACACCCCAAAACCGGAACGGTGGAAATGTTCGGGGGCGGAGGACGTCATGTACAGTATCACAACAATGAATAATAGTAAAACAAGCAACAACATCATCCATTGCATTAATAATATAATTTAATACAAGTGTGTTCTGTATAGTTTATAAGACACCAAAAACATGAATCAAAAAAAGAGATGCGTCTTGAATGTGCTCCATCTTCTCAAAACTTGGTCATCGGTACCTGTCTACTGGTGACCTAAGAATACAAGTTATTTTGAAAGCGTAGATCAGCATTAAAGCTGGTGAGTTCATAACTATTTTAGTTTCATTGTTTGTATAAGTTTGATGAAAGTACTTGTAAATGTTTCATTTAAAAGTTTGTAAGTGTTTGATGTAAATGTTTGTAAACTTCCTAGAAAATCCTATATTTTCTACTAAAGTAGTCTTCTACCAAGACTCAACTGTTCTCTATGTTTGTTCTTTTGTAAAAGTGTGAGTTTTCCCAAAGTATGATTATCATTACCAAAATATAGTTTTTCATTACCGATTATGTGAGAAGATCACAATGTGAATGAAATGGGAAAATAAAGATGTACTGTAGTTTTATCTAGGTAACTACCGATGTACTAACTACCTTAAACTTTTTAGTTTAATTAAGGTAAAATGTGATATGATTGTAACCATACTTGATCGACTAGTATAACACGACGTTCGAGACGTCGAAATGATATGACATTCGTCACCCGTAGACCTACGGGTCCCACTGTAGCTAGCAACAAGGTGTGGGATGGTCAATCCCGTATAGATCTATACAAAAATTCACGCTCTCCCTCCAGGAGACTCTGGGTACAAAACATGACGCAGCACTATATTGTCGAGCCATGAAGTAGTATCTCACATTAATGTTATAGTATTCTTGTATTTGTATAGTATGTTCTAGTGTAGTGTATGTTCTCTCTGTCTAGTATGTAGTATGATCTCTAGTGTATAGTGTGTAGTATGCATTGTTTCTCGTTATAGTATGCTCTATCTGTTTCTCTTTATAGTGAGTATTGTCTCTCGTTATAGTATGTTTGAACTGACTCATGTATGAACTGGCTCTTGTATGTTTCATTGTTCTAGAAATAGTAGTAGTGACTTCCTAAACTATACCTATTATAGTTTACTAGTAATGTTGTTTGCATGAATAAACATGTTTGTACACCTTTGCTACCCAAAGGTATTTGAACTGAATGAAGAACTTTTATATCTATATACATACACATAATATATAACTAAGATTGAAACGGCCTTCGGACAAACAACCGATACCCTAAGTCCACAACCAAATAAGGAACAAGAAATAAGGTGAGTTATCAGTCCTAAGTCCTTTCAATCCTACTTATATAACTATATCTATATAGACATACTTTTGACAAAATATAAGTTTAAAAGAGTTTGATAACGAGTGTTGCATATATAAAAGAGTTTGTAAAAGGATTTGAAGTGATTTGTTTGAAAACACAGTTTGAAGTATAAGAAATCCATTTGTTTGCTAGTTATTAATCACATGTGATTGATATAATAACTATAATGTTTCTACTTGTATCCCCCCATAAAAGCAATTAAAATCATTTAAAAGGTAGATTAAGGGGTATGAACTCACCTACAGTGAGTGGTACGAATGAAATATCGGTTTGTAGGATCCTAAGTGCTAAGTGAAGACTTGAGCACAACGGATCCTAATAAGTATATAATGACACATATATGTATACAATTAGTGTTTATACAACTAATCATGTAAGGAAACACCTTAGGGACTAGGAAACACTTGAATGGAAGTGTTACAATCACGTATGATTGTAAATAAGGGGTGTATGGCCACACTATGGTGTTTACAGCCAAGGGTTTACGGCCCTATGAGTTTACGACCATAGGGTTTACGACCCTATGAGTTTACGGTCGTAAACTCAGGAATTCATGTGCCAAAGAGTGATTTTAAGGACTTTCAAGAAATCAAGGAAGTGTTCTAGACCCATTCCTAGCCTTAAGAAGAGTTCATGGCCAACTAGTAGCCTTAACAAGGGATTACGACCAAGGGAGATGCTCCTGGCCCTAAACTCTTGCAGTTTATGTATTAAGATGATTCAAGGCTAGGAAATCAAGAGTTTAACAAGCCTAACTATTAGATAGAACATATACTCACGTTTTTGAAGCTTGGGAGGGGGTTCACGGTCCAAGAACTAGTAGGTGTTCTTGGTGTTCTTGGTGAAAGTGAAGAACACTTGAAGATCTAACCAAAAGAAGAGATTTCATGGATGAAATCATGTATCTTTACTAAATATAGAAGGATATCTACTTGAAAATGGAAAGGTTACTTACAACTTTAAAGATCAAGATGAAAGTTCTTGATGATATTTCAGAGAGAATTCGAGTTCTTGATGTGAAAGTGTGAGAAATGAATAAAAGTGAAGGAGTGCCACCCCTAAAGGCAAGAGTTTACGGCCACCTTGAGTTTACGGCCGTAAAATCATGTGATGTGGCCGTAAACTCCTCATGAAGGAGTTTATGGATTGATTGATGGTTTTGAGCTTCTGCAGATACTTCCTAACATTCATACCTTCGATGTACTAGGCTTAGAACGCTCAAATAGACCCTAAACAGTGCTAGAAGATAGCAGCAATAAGTCTGAATCTTGATTGAATTGAAATGTCGTACAAGATAGAAATTTCGGGTTGTCACATCCTCATAGCTTCTCCCCGTGGCATTGTATCTGCCAACAACTTCCACCAACTTAAAACTCCGGTCTTTAGTTGTCTAACTGCAAAGACGGTCTTTTGCTTATCGCTGCAGTTGCAGCTTTCAAATACCATTTACATCTCGGAGATCCAGTCCATAATTTCCACTAGATTTGGGCTTCCAAAAAGACTTGGTGGTTTGACACCCAAGAAGTTCTTATATATGCGTCCATCCCCGTCAATCCTTCTATCCGGGTCATTCCTCCTGACCAGTCCGGGTCTAACTTGACTAATAGTACAACTGTAATTTCCCTCCTCTTACAGTTCTTCATTCAATTCGGGCTGCACAATAGGCACAGTAGGTTCATCCTTATTAAGCAAAATTTCCCTCATCTACTCCCTTTATTCGGCTATTATAGCCCGAATAATTGCTTGGACTCCTGTCATCGTGATTGGCTCGGGTGCAGCTGCTACCTCTGGTGCACGCTCAATCACAGACTGCTGGTTTGCATTAGTGCGTTTTCGAATCTGCTTCGAATTCTTACCATGTCAATCTATACACCAAATCAAACGTTCGGTGTGTAGTGACGAGAATTTAGATAGGGGATCAGATGTATAAATCTCCATATCACTCCAAAAAGTTACATGCTAGTTCTAATACCGTAATTAAACGTTTAGAAATTTGAACACATAAAGGTTCCACATCTGGTCGGCAACAGACCATAGATCCAATCAAATAATGGCATCATAAAGCATCAAAAATCTTTTAGCACATAAAGCAATTTAGGTATCTTCCCTAAATGAGCTAGTGCTTAAGTCTATTCAGGTGTACTTCGTAAAATATATTAGACACACTCCTCACGATCATCGCTTAGCATTCTAAGCTTAAGTCTAGAAATTTCCTACAAATTCCTAGTTTGCTTAAACTAATGCTCTGATACCAACTATGACATCCCCATATTCACGGTCATTTTAAAAAATTTATTTATGCTTATTTGAAAATCAGAGTATTCATTTTAAAGAATAATACTGTGGAATTTGTTACTAGAAAAACATGATAAATATATTATCAAAGCATTTCCGAAGAAATGTATTTTTTTATATTAAAACTTTGGGATGTCATCGTCAGTACGGGTACATAAGCATAAACAAACCTCACATTTATTTACACTAGTGATCTACATCTCATTTAATCTCTCAGTGTAATGTAGCTTCGTATCGACACTTGTGATACAAATAAACTGAATGGGTCAGGTTGGTGAACCTGGTGAGTACATAGGGTTTTCAACCCACAATAATAAAGTTATTATGTTTTATTATCAAACAATTAACCCAGTTACCCATCCCCCATTATCTTCTTTATTCTCAAGAATATACCCTTAGAATCATCTATTCTTTCATTCATTCATTCCTAAGGATTGTCCTAAGGAATAGGCACGAAGTCCATCGCTGCCAGGGTTCATCTAATAGGCACTAAGTCCATAGATGCTGATGTTATTTGCTAGGCACTACGTCCATAGTTGCCAGTGTTCATCTATAGGCTACTAAATCCATAGCTACCAACGTTCATTTTTAAAGCACTAAGTCCATAGCTACCAATGTTCATTTATGAGGCACTAAGTCCATAGCTGCCAGGGTTTTTAGAGTACATCTTGTGAACACATCGTTCACAACACCTACAGGTTGCGAGCCTGCTAGTGTTCCACTAGACTGTCTAGAATAGTCTGTGCTTGTCATCTATACTCTGCTAGATGATTGGGCCATCGCTTTGGTCATCACTTGGGTCATCGCTTCTCAACATCTTTCACCTCCCATCATCTATATCATCTTTCATCTCTCATCATTCATTTCATCTTTCATCTTTCATATCATCTCATCTCTAATCTACTCATCTTTACCCATCATAATTATAGGTATAAAATACGTATACAGTTTAAATTGAATAAAAAATGTATAATTTGTTCATCCAGCATAGATATCAAGAACACATATAATATGTACACATAGCAGGTAATTTACATTAAATACTTAATATCTATGTGTAAGATGAAAGTAACTATGTACTCACTTGTTAAAGTGACGACTCGAAATTCGAGCAGCGCTTCACTTCTAGTAATTGTCTTTTCCTTTGACGTAATCTAGCATTATTATTGCTAAGTCTTAGTCTAATATTTATTGCGACTAATTATTAGTCTAGATTCATCATTAAATCAAAGTCTAATTTCATGATCTATCAAGTAAGGAACAACCACGTAGGATTATATCGGAGGTAGGGTCCAATTGGTATACGAAGTATACTGTTTGGAAATCCCACTTTAAACACCTCCCTAAATCATAGCCTAGACATCATCCACGTAAGTAGATCCATCAGTATAACGACTTGGAATCACTGATAAATCTTGTTTATAGGTTCATAATAACGATAATGAACTTAAACATAAGTTATACTTAAAGTTTGGTAATCATAACTCAACTTACAGGGGGTTTAGTGAGGAACCGGGCTTTATGGGGCAAAACTTCCAAGCCGAAATCTCTTCTTTTCGGATCCTTCTGGTGCTCCAGGGCTTTCCTCTAGAAATTAGGAGTTACTAGGGCTTTGGGAGGACTTAGAGAGAAGTTAGAGAGAGAGAGAGAAAGGCTTTTGGTGCGAAGAAAATGGAATGCTCTCGCATCCTATTTATAGGCTAGAAAATGGCCAAAATCTTCGAGTTTGATCCTCCAACTCATCGAGTTGGTGTCACATATCACCATCTGGTGGCAAGGCGTGGGGAGAAAGCAATGGTCTAGATTAAGCCGTGTCACCCCTTTCGCAGCACCACCCTTCCGACTTCTAAATGTCGTAACTTTTGCATGCAAGCTCCGTTTATATCCACACGTAGGTATTGACAAGATCTACAACTCCCCGTTTGACTCCATCGGCTAATTCTCGACCGATTTAAAATTTAATAGTATGAGAAGATTACATTGTTAACGACCATGTAAAATTCATAACTTCTACATATGGACTCCATTTTCGACTGTATTTTTATCGTTGAGCTCCTATTAATGAGATCTTCAATTCTCCTTTAGGTTTTGTCGGATAAAAATCGATCAATCTAAAATTCGAATTCCGGGTTGTGCACTACTATGCTAAATCTTAGAGAAATCATAACTTCGTCATACGAAGTCAGATTTGGACGTTCTTTTTATGCACGTTCTCGGTTTAACGTACACTACGACTTTTGTTTAGATAGAGAAGGATAACAAGTAATTTATCAAAAATTCACTTTTTACGTTACGTGGTGTCATGCCGGTTTTGCCGTTAAACTTCGACGGGCCATAACTTCTTCGTTATAACTCGGATTTCGGTGTTATTTATATGTACGGAAACCATGTGACATATAGTACAACTTGGTTAAGATTATTTACTCTAAATAATATTCCATTAAAAATTCATTTTTTATGCTTACTGTCTCTAAATTGACTAGCATGAATCTGCGGACGTTACATGGACCTCTTTTGTATAGGAAATATTTATCAGAAAAGATTTCGTATCAAATCACCCAGATTTAGGAACATGTGCAATCAGCCTATAACTTGGTTATAGAAATTATGACTACACCTCGACCATTAAGAGATAACACTAGTGCTTATTTGACATTTATCCCACTAGCTTATATAAGTGACCTGCGAGTACGTTTCAAGTGGATGAAATAGACTTGAGTTTTATAACGGGTCATTATATGTTTTATAATGTTTGTAAAAAAAACATACGATATATTGATTATTGCATGCATCCAATAAGTCATGACACATTTTGATTAAAATTATTTTTTATAGAAATGTTCTTTTATAGAATTAATTTTTATTTAACTGACACAATCAAATTTAAATTTAATATCTTATATTTACGGTTCAAATTTTTGAGTGCTAAAGAAATATTTATAAACATTTTAATAAAACTTCTTTTTCATTATATAAGGTTTGGAGTTTGATATCTCTTTTAAATCTCAATTTCAAACTTATAAAATTTAATCGTCAAAATTTGACGTAATTAATGTTTTTTTGTAATAAAAATGTTTTTATTCAAAACCAAAACTTGTTTTATCTTATATAAAAGACAAATTTTGCTCATACTAAACTACATTTGATAATCCATATGAATAAATAAACATTACAACCATTTTTCAAACCAAAACAAACATCATTGCAAATGGCACATGGCTAGTTTATGCACAACACACACACACATACACATACACACACACACAAAACACCACCTTTTTTCAAAGACAATTTTATGACCAAAAATGCATGTTAAAAATTTTGGTCACATAACATTACAATTACAGACATTTTGAAGTTTTCATAGAAAATATGTATGATGTTTTCTTACAAAAAGAATATCATTAATATTCCAAAAACAAAGACTATGCTAAATAACCTAATAATCTAACTATATATGTAAAGATGGCTCTGATACGAATTGTTAAGTTTTATACAAAATAAGGTTTGTAAAAAACACTAGAAATTACAACAGAATTTGAAATGTTCAATAAACTTAAAACCATTTTATCCTATCAATTATCATTTTACAATCATGGTGTGACAACCGTCAAATTCAAGTCAAAGTCAACAAGTCAAACCGGTCAAACTTAACTAGTACTTGTATGTTAAAAGTTATTCTAGGTATAAAAATGTGCATCTTTATGTCAAAAATTCAAGTGTCTCGAAGAATCTATGTGTTAACAATGTAAAAACCCTAAAAAGGGAGTTAAACGCATCAAAACACGACTAAGGACCCTTTCGGGGACTTAAAATAATCATTAACGAAGCATAACGGGGTTCGCGAACCTTGCAGTTGCGAGATTATGCGATAATAATGGCTAAGGTGAAATCTCTCCCAAATCTCTCTAAGTATGTGAAATCTCTCCAAGTATGTGAAATCTCTCCCAAATCTCTCCAAGTATGTGAAATCTCTCCCAAATCTCTCCAAGTATGTGAAATCTCTCCAAGTATGTGAAATCTCTCCCAAATCTCTCCAAGCATGTGAAATCTCTCCCAAATCTCTTGAAGTATGTGAAATCTCTCCAAGTATGTGAAATCTCTCCCAAATCTCTCCAAGTATGTGAAATCTCTCCAAGTATGTGAAATCTCTCCCAAATCTCTCCAAGCATGTGAAATCTCTCCCAAATCTCTCCAAGTATGTGAAATCTCTCCAAGTATGTGAAATCTCTCCCAAATCTCTCTCAAAATCTCTCTCAACTTTTATAGTCATCCCGACCCTTAATTTGGCCAAAAACCGCTCGAAACGGGGAGTTATATCGAAAAACAGCTAAATAGGCCCGAAACCCCTCTTAGGAACCAAACCTCTTAGGAACCAAACCCTCTCGGGCCGAAACCTTCTAATAAGACCGAACCTCTTAGGAACCGAACCTCTTAAAGCGAACCTTGTCAGAAGCTCCTCGGACCGAAGCTTAGCAGACCGAACCCGAACTTCGGCCCTGATCCGAGAAGCCTCGCAGATCGCTCCTTTTCGCCCGGTTTTCGACCACGACTTCGTTTTAAGCCCGTTTTTCATGATTTTAACGTGGGATTTTCGCCCAAACTCATATTTTGACATATAAGACTCTATATATTCATACTTTAATCACATCCCAGGGATTTATTAATTATAAATCAATATTTTACATTAAAGAAAAGGGTTTAGGATATTTTATGTTACAAGTGGGTCAAGTGTGCCCACTTGCCTCCATGTGTCACTTCCTCATTAACCCAACCCTATCCACATCACACAAACCAAGGCAAACATCCTATCATCTTTGCAACTTGCTCCAGCCACATCTATATAAAGAAATCCTTGGAAGAGCTCTTGATTTACTTTGATCATTTCCACACTTTTACACTTTTCTTACCCCACAAGGAAGCTTATTTTCTCTCTACTTCCAGCCACTTTTGGAAGTGTTCTTGAGTTGCTACTGCACTTTTTGGTAAATATTCCATCTAAACTCAAGTATTATTCCATAATTTCATAACACTCTTGGATCATTGACTCATATCTTAACGCCAAAAATCGTTCTTAGGATCAACTAAGTCTTCACGTGTTCATCAAGTGCTCTTGACTTCATATTCCTTAACTTCAACCTTCCACTCTTCAAGTCATCACTCAAGGTGAGTTCATACCCCTACATTTTCTAGTTTTCTTCAGTTTTCAGGGGGGAATACAAGTTAAAACACCAAAACATATTCAAAACTCAACTTGACAGCTTACAACAGAAAAGTTGTGACCCGTTCATGAACTGTTCTACCCAACTTAAACTTAATATCTTTCAAAACTGTATAATATGAAAATAGTTCAGGTTTATACCTTTAAAATGACTACTTGCACATCTCCATATGATTTTGCTACGATTTATGGTGATTTTTACAAAACTGCCTATCATTTCAGAAACGAATTCGGACCAATCTGTGATTATGAACACTTTCACATAAGTTAGAGACTTCTAAAAATCATAATAAAAATTATGAATAAACTAGACACATTTTCTAAGCTCTCAGAGTTTACGGAGTTAGTTTTCGACTTCGTATGATTTTTCTATGATAATTTCAAAACAGTGCAGAAAGGATAAAAACTAGTTGCATAGTTTACCATACTAACAACACTTTGTATTATGTTGAGCAAAGTGCATAACAATAAGTTTCTCAATGTTTGGATGCATTCTTGTTAGTTTATCATCATAAACAGAAATTAGTCATTCATGTTAAGGATTTTCCTCCATTCATTTCAAACACATCTAATAAACTACATTAAGTATAGTTTATGAATTTTCGATAAAAGCATACTACATGGAAAAGGTTTTACTCTCAAAATAAATGGGTTTTCATATACTACTTGATAAACTATAATAGTAATAGTTTATGGATTTATATCACAAATGTATTTTCATAAAAGGTGATTTCACTTCCTCCACGGAAGAGGTTTTATACTCAAAACTATATGTAAACTAGTTAACGTAAGTTGTGAGACATTCTCCTTCGGGGTACTCTTAAGTACCACAGAAAATCCTGAATTAGTTATAACCAGAGTCTCTTGTAGGGAGAGCGTGATAATTGTGTATAGATCTATATTGGGATTGACAACCCACACCCATGTTGCTTGCATAAGTCCGATCGGCCGATCGGGGGTGACAAATGTCATTTCGATTCCGACATCTGAAGAACGTCGCAGCAGGTTATTCTGTCGTAGTATGGTTATAGTCTGAAGAACGTCACATAGGGAGTTAACAATCTTTCAAGTTTACAGGAAAAATTCTAAAACAAAAAGGGATTTTTACTTCTAAATCAAACGAGTTTATGTCGATTTAAACTTGCATGTATTACTTTAAGTATGGAAAAATACTTGTATATTCTCGGTCTTGACGTTTAAGACTACATGACTTTTTATAAGGAAAATATTGGATTTTCTTTGGAAACACATTACCATTATGAACATTATAAGTACAAAACACACACATATTCTCTGTCTTGACATTTAAGACTACATGACTTTTTATAAGGAAAAATATTGGATTTTCTTTGGAAACACATTACCATTATGAACATTATAAGTACAAAACACACACATATTCTCTGTCTTGACATTTAAGACTACATGACTTTTATAAGGAAAATATTGGATTTTCTTTGGAAACATATTTCTATCAAAACTACATTTCATCTAGAATTGTTAGACTTCAGCTATAATTGCTAAATGTATATGCTAGAGTTATATAAGAATCTAGTCACAATCGACTTAGAATTAGTGGGCCCGCCTTACTTCCTGTTCCTTGTTTGGTTGTGGACCTATGGCAGACCCATTATATTCGACAGTTTATTTAACTTAAATTTTATATAACTTATATACACTGGGTGGTTATAGAAGGAATCTACAGGTCTTTCTAGGGTACATTATTGCATAACATAGGAGAGTTCATTCCGCGTTTAATAAAGAAAATAGTGAATTTTCTGAAATCATACTCTATCGCTTTTTACAAGGAAAACGGCTTCTTTCTCAAATAAAACTCTTATGAACTCACCAGCTTAATTGTTGACGCTTTTTCAAACTACTTGTATTCTCAGGAATTCAGTGAAACAGGAAATCAACCGCTTTTGAGGATGGGACGTTAAATCGTCAAACATTTCATTTTTGTCATCATAAGTGTGATTGATTGGAAACATGTAAACACATATTATTGTATAACTTTTTCAATTATATTTATGATGGTTGTATTTACTTTTAGCACTATTATACTCATTGTTGTGATACTATACATGAAGTCCTCCACCCCCGAACGTTTCCGCCATCCTTGGTTTGGGGGTGTGACACATTGAAAGATTAATAACCACCACATGAAGAAATGATAACATCCTTCAAAGATTTTAATTCCTGATGAAATTTTAGGAGTTGATGAAGAATGGAGAGCAGAACTCTATCTTAGTAAAAACACTAACAATCTGTCAACTTGAAATGGATGCTAGTTTTTTATTGTATTGATAAGAATCTCCTGAGCCTTTAAGAAAGAAATAAATATTTTTTTTCTTAAATGGGAGAATAAAGTATCAACATCTTCTTACTTTGCTCTTAACTATTTGAGAGACAAAAGTATAGAGAACATGGATAGGGGAAGTCAAAACTTTTGTTGTTTTTTCCTAGAAAAAGAGAAGAGAAGAAAGCATTTTCTTAAAGTGTATTCGTTATCCAATGTGTCTTAAGCCTTTAAGGCACATCATATCTCTTACACCCATTCATATGAAACACAATTCCTCTAATTTATGGAGTGAGAACTTAAAATAAGAAAATATCTCTCACTTTTGTTCCCTTTATGTGAATGACATGGTTTGGCTTTAGAAAAATAATGAGATTTTATAAAATTCTCTCATTGTTTTATAAGTTATAAAGTAATATCTATTTAGTTAAAATAAAAAAGTTCTTTTAGTCAAAAAAGATGTACATGAGATTATAAATCACACCATATGATATATTTTGATACTTAACATTTGAATTTAATATTTTCATAAATAAATAATTTCCAATTAATTACAAGACTTATAAATATTTATAAAGAATCCGTTTCTTACAAAGAATCCAGTTCCTATAATGATTCTTGAGTATATAAACCTTTCAACATACACACATGTAATAATTTTGATGACTAATATGCCTTAAGCATGACAAGTCCTATCAGATCAATTTGGCAAGAATAAATAAATCAAGAACAACAAAATTCGTATGTGTCATATGAGAAGAGATCAATGTAAAAGTTACACTAACGCTAAACTACATACTAATAAAGACGACTTAATTCGCAATCGGAGTTTGTGCTCCTACTGAATGGTGAAGTATTAGCTTAGAAGATTACTAGGGATTCACTATACTAAATTGCGAAGAAGAGCTGTGTGGCTAAAATAGATTCATCATCGGCCCCAATTTTGAACTCAATCATTAATGGGTCATGCTCATTCGGCGCCATCACATTTGAGGATCCCAAGTCGCACATGTTCACATGGTTCATGCTAATTCGGTAACATCACACTTGATAGTTAATGGAATTTGAAGGCATCATAATCGATCAAGTCATATCGGAAGAAAATTTTGCCAATCCATTCTCTAAGCCAATGTCATTGACCAAGGATGATAGTCACATACGCTCAAAACAAATTAGATTTGTAAATAAGTTGGCTTTAGCACATTCAATTATTTTCTTTTAGTTTGAGAACCGAATCTGTATACAATTATCTGATTTGGTGATTATTGAGTGGACATCTTAATATATGGTGGAGATTAGTCATTTCATTAGTTTATCACTGTTTTCCTCTTTTGCATGTTCTGAACCACTTCCACAATATTAATTTATTCAAACTTCCACAATTAGTCCTAATTTTAGAAGTAAGTAGTGATTTAAGATTGTTATGGAAAACTGGTTGACTGTCCATGAAGATGGACAAAACATAAGATGCGACGATTACTCATGAGTACTTAAATGGAGATTTTACTTATTGGGGTAGCTCGAACTTAGAGATTAATTAATGGATTGTGTCACAAGTAATTCAAATATGATAATATCATATATTCTTGAACCAGATATGCATGAGGTTTTTGTCCTACAATATGTTGTGTCTTGGTATCTTCCTAACGTCGTTCGTAACTGTAATCCATCCTCGTTTTGACCAGATATTCCATGAAAATTCAATATATTTGGTCATTTTGCCTTAACACGAGAGTTCGATATATTTCGGCCCCTCGATGATTTGGTGTTGAAGTCAAAATGCATGTTGGGGCTCAGACTGAATTGATACCAGATCAATTATGTTGTTGGTTTTGGTCGACACAAGTCTCTATCGTGAAAAATAATCTTGAACATTCGAGATTGACATGTCTCCATGTCTGAAGTTTATATAGATATAATGAAGAGAAAAGGAATATTTGATCAAGTATGTATGTGATGTATCACAACATTAAGTTGTTAGTATGGCCCATAGTCACAACAGTTGGTAATATTTGAAAGTCAAATCTTTTAGGATAATTACGAAACTTATGGATACTTACTCAGTGAGCAAATACTTATCCCATAAGGGTTCTAAGCCCTCCCAATAAAGAGAGGAACCTCATGAACAAATTTTGGCTGATCAAAATCCCAGAATGGGAGTCTCTGTTAACTTCTCCTAAAATCACAATGTGTTTTGAAGGTCGTAACATGACGTTTAGGTCCTCACGTTGTGAAGATGACAATAGAACCCTAATCATTTAGGGTCTAGTGTTATGTAATTCAAGGGGTGTAATGCATTGTTGTATATGTACACGGTTGCAATCCGTAAGAGGAGCTACAGGTTGGACTCTTCGTAATCCCCTATCATGAAGATCTAAAAGATTTTCAAAGAACTACAAAGGTATGGTTTCGTTATTTATTCTTGTTTATTTAGTTGGATATGATTAGAATAACTTGGATCCATATATTGAGTTATGAGGTTAATTATGTATTGCTTTCATTGTGTGCCTTGATCTCTTTTTAGACCCCTAATAACCAAGGTTGAAAAAATGGTCAACGTTAGCTAGTTGGTAGACTAAGGTTAAAGGATTGATATATGACTAATACCATAATTAAAAAGGGGCCCTAAATTGCTAATTAATCAATATTTAAAAATATTTAAAAATGACTAACACTATAACAAAGTTCTTAAATATCACTAATATCATAACAAAATAGGTTAATATGATTAATACAACACTAATCATTCCTCAAATAAATTCTATTGAGATAGGACTTCTTCAAAGTGTTAAAATTTCATCGCTTGCTACTACTTTACACATTTGGTAGGAAAGGATTAATTGATAGGCGCCTTTTAGTCGGTTAGGTAGTGCTTTGGGATTAACCGGGACATATTCGGGAGTTTGAAAACATTGCTCGTAATCCAACATGTTGATCGAAGGATAGTCTTCCGAGAGTGGGAGCTAATATACAAAAGGGCTAGTGGGAACCATATTGATGTTGATAAGGCTCAAGAGTCTAGGACCGAACAACCTAAAGTTGGTACTATCACTCAATTAGAGGTTGACAACCTTTCGATCATTGTTGGCATGCCATTCTTATGCACCACAAGAGCTTTAGTCGACATTAACGAGTCAAAAATAACATTAAGAGTGGGGGTTCAAAGAGATGACTTTCAGAACAAAGTGATGAGGTTTCTTAAGGCTTGTGATGATGAGTTGTTTTCGAAGATTCACATGATAATGAAGGGTTTGAGTTAGAAGAAATATGTGAAGAAGATGTACACAAAAATGAAGTGTTCTTCATGGAGACTAGTGATGTGTTGCTTGAAGAAAGATTAAAGAATTTGATGCATACCGTTCTAATGAAGAAAAAAATTGGAAGAAGAAATGATTTGCATTAAGAATGAGCTTCTAGTGATCGAAAAGATAGGGGAAAGAAAGAGTGTCGCCTAGTTTTTACGACACAATCAAGACAATAATGCGCTGCAACCTATCAATGAGCCACGATGAATGGGTACAAGCCAGCCATGTTCGTGACACGTTTACATAAATTTTTTTATGTGTTTGCTGCTATTCGTGGAGTTACAGTCTCACAATATGAGAAAATTGAGGAGGAAGCTAAAGTTTTTCAAAGAAAATGATTTAAGAATCCTAAGAAAGAATTTTTGACAAGCTATTTAAAGATATGAAGCAAAATGGCTATGAAGATCCTTTCATATCCACATCATCTTTAGAAAATGAAGTCATTGGGCATGCTAAAAATAACAAATACGTGTCAAAGATGATTCAAAATCTACAATAAGTTAGCTAAAAAGAGACTATGAAGGTGATGACTATTGTTGAAGATCGAACTATGGACCTTAAATGTGTGAAACAGAAGAACTACAAGGAAAATGAACTGAGAGAAGAAAATGTGCTACAATTCAAGGACAGTTGTTTGCAACACGTATAGGTGGGAATTCAAAGATCAAAAGCACTGAAATAAGATAAAGGATAGAGAACCTTTCCAAATAACTGCAATAACTTAAGTGAGGGGAGCAGTTCGGCTCACAACTCCACAAAGAGATGCGTTTTGTTGGAGACAACCCGACCTGTATTTTTCAATTTTAAGTTTTGGTACTTATTTTAGTTTTTATTTAATTTTTAAATAAAGTTTTATGCTTTGATTATCAGATGATGCTTTGATGACAACATGCTTTAGATTTACAAAATATTAGAGCATGACAACATAAAAGTGTGGGTTCGATTTACGAAGGAAATTGCTAAAATTTGAAGATCGTGGCGCTACCATGTGATATTGAGGATGCGAACATGCTTTAGATTCATCCACATTACATGTTTCAAGAAATTTCCTGCCAAATTTCAATACAAAGTGTCCCCTATTATATTATCAGTAATGAAGTTTTGTTTCTAGAAATTTTTAGCCGAAAAGGATTCAAGCATTATATCTCTAAGTAACCCACGACAATCCTTTAATATTGTCATTGCATACCCAATGAAAATTTGTTCTAGTTCACTCTCTTTTATTTTGTGATTAATTAATTATTTATACAATTAAGAAATTGTATAACTTAAGTGTGGGGTATGAGGATTATAATAAATATTATGCATACTAGATTAAAATATATACTAATTTAAAATTTTAAAGTTGTGTTTCCTAGAATTGGTTTATTTATTTTTGTTGAAATATGAAAAAAGTTAGTTATGTAAAAAATATAGAAAATGTTGTCAAAAGAAAAGTTCAAAAAAAAAGTGTCAATAAGGTAAAATTTCCAAGAGTAGTAAAAGATCAAGTTATGAGTGAATAAGAGCTTGTAATGTGTGAATATCTTATAAAAAGTCAAAATGTGAAAGTAAACAAATGAGGCAAAAGTATGGTGTATTTTGATATTTCAATATTTAGTCATACATTTTATGGAAATTATCTTAATATTTATGGTTTAATTTATATATTTTAAGATAAAAGATACTTGAAATGCTTTGAAATGAGTAGTTATAGGTAAATTCGTGGTTTGGAGCAAAATGAATAATCTAGAGACTAAAATTAGATTAAAACACAAAAACAAAAAAATGCATGAAAATCAGAAAGATGCCCCCGGCCCCCTTTAGAATTCAAAAAATCATATTCCCGGTGTTTTAAAGATCGAGACCTACCAGGGGTGTGGATTAGTCATAGCTACGTGAAACCTTATCCTTTGCGTCACTATGTCTCTGATTCTACAAATATTTGGTTTTTCTACCCTAATTCGGTGTACAGCCAAAGGAAACCTTTGGAACGAAGAAACAAGTCGCCCAAAACCCTTTTTGGTCGATTTGAAGGCTGAAGAACATGATAGGAACATCATTTTGAAGATTAAAGTTTGGGAACATTATTTAATCATTCGGTTTGATTTAGATATCATTTTTAGCTATAAATCAATGATTGTTTTCTATTTTTCAGTGGAGATTATTGGCTAAAACGTTTTTACTTCCCAGATACTATGATTTGATTTGTTCGATGTATTTTTTAAGTTTGATTATTTATGCTAGATTTATTGTTTTCCTTATGTAATAAAGTTCTGATTTAATTATCTAAATTTGAGGTTATTGTAGTTTAGAGGATCAATCTAAGTATATGAACGTGTATGTTAATAGTTTTTTATCATAAATTATTGGGGTTTAGTAATGAACCAAATCATACGGCTAGATAATATAATTGTTATCTTGAATATAAGAGAAAGTAATACATATCCATGCTATGCTAGATTAATTGGCATGATCACTGATAATAAATCGCTTGGTCAATTCATTCATAATTCAAGCATTTATTTAACTATTTAGTTAGCTAATTACATGATCATTGTGTTAGTTCCATTACAATTAATTGTATTAGTTCACCGGATCAAGATAAGTAGTCATTAGAATAATATGTAATCAACTTGTTAAATCCATTGCACTCTAATAAATCAACCATATGAAAATAAAAGGATTCAAATTCTACGCGGAAATGCTTTAAAATTGATTGTTTAATTTATGTTCTTTGCATTTGTTTGCTTTATTTTGATTACAAATTTGGTTCGCTGTTTAATCATCCATTGCATTTGTTTGCTTTGGCAGCTATTTTATCAGCCAAAGAACATAGTATTGGTATGGTTCTCAAGATGTCGCGTTCCTTGGAACCTAATGTTTTTCGTGATTTTGCTTGCAGTTTTTGTGTTAATAGTCCCTTTTCATATGTGTGTCAACTGAATATGAACAGCCTGCCTCGTGAGGTCAGTGCTTTGCACCCAGCCGGTCTTGTTTATGTTCCTTCTTTGGAGTATAGACGACATCATATATTGATGGAGCCAAAGGTTTACATGTCTTTCTTCTAGAATTTTTCTTCTCCTAGGACTCGTTCAATTGTCAGCCAAGGTCATGGGGAGCACATTCGTGACATGTATAATATTAAGCTTGTGGAGAATATGGTTCTAGGCCAAGAGACCATTTCGTGGCTTGATGAGAATAAAGCATTGCACTAAGAAAATTGTAGTCTACGTGATGAATTCAAGAAAATATCAGATTTGATTAATCAATTTGTGTTGTTATCTGGAGGAGTTACTCATAACATGAAATTGTTTCATAATTAACATGTAGAGCTTGTGGGAAAAGTTGTTGAGTTGGAGAAGGTTATGCCGAGTGTGGGGTCGGTGGCCTAACATTAGGTGGATAAGATAAGAGATGAACTAGTCAATGTGCAAAACGAGAAAGTTGTCTTGGAATGTAAACTAGCAAGTTATGATGATCTTGTCGACGAGGTCTCGACATTAAAGGCCATAGTGGCATCTCTCGAGTTGGAGAAGACTGGGTGGTTGGATAAGATAGCTATGTTAGAGCACGGTGTGTGGAAGCTAAAGGGTGACTTGAATGAGTCCGCCCTGTAGAATACTGATCTACAAACAGGTGTGGTGCGGTTAGAGAGTCGATTGAGCAAGGTGAATGGGGATGTGACTTGGGTATTATCGCATGTGGTTGAGAAGTTGGTTGATAAACTTGTTACTGAGTCGTCATTCTTTGCATGTGTAATATTTTCATGTCCCCCTTCCCTTTTTGTGTTGTGAATCATCACAATCGTTTGGCTGGCATTTCCTCTGTTTTCATGTTGGTGTGCTTTCAATTGGGCTTGTATCTTTACTCTGAAGCTTTAAAGTCGTCTTGAAGATAGATACCATATTGTAAGGTGAAATTGTTAGAATAGGAATTCCTTTTTTGGCTGAGCAAGTAGCGTGAGTCATGGTATTAAACGTTGACTTGTACGAGACTGTAGTCAGCTGAAGGAGTCGCAAATTTTGAAAAGGTTGAAGATATTCTAGGGCTAAATAGGTAGTTTTGACCTTCGACTTATCGTGCCCTTGTATTTGGCTGTCCGAGCTACATGATTTTCATATAATGAAGATATTCTTAGGCTAAGAAGGGAGCTATGGTTGAAGTTTTGAATTTGACCTTTATTCGATTGTAGTTGGCTGGCCGAGCTACATAATGGAAATAGAATAAAGATATTCTTAAGCTATGTATATAGTCGGGGTCGAAGTATTGAAGTTGACCTTTATTAGATTGTAGTAGGCTCGTCGAGATACAAAATGTAAATAGAATAAATATATTCTTAGGCTAAGCAGGTAGTTGGGGTCGAAGTGTAGAACTTGACCGTTATTAGATTGTAGTCGCTTGATCGAGCTACAAAATGTAAATAGAATAAAAATACACTTAGGCTAAGTAGGTAGTTGGGGTCGCAGTATTGAGCTTGAACTTTATTAGATTATAGTCGGCTGACCGGGCTACAAAATATGAATAGAATAAAGATATTCTTAGGCTAAGCAAGTATTCGGGGTTGAAGTGTTAAACTTGACCTTTATTACATTGTAGTTAGCTGACCAACCTACAAAATGTAAATAGAATAAAGATATTCTTAGGCTAAGCATGTAGTCGGGTTCAAAGTGTTGAACTTGACCTTTATAAGATTGTAGTCGGCTGACTGAGCTACAAAATGTAAATAGAATAAAGATATTCTTAGGCTAGGTAGGTAGCCGAGGTCGAAGTGTTGAACTTGACCTTTATTAGGTTGTAATCGGCTGACCAAGCTATTAGATTGTAGTCAGGTGATCGAGATACAAAATGTAAATACAATAAAGATATTCTTAGGCTAAGCATGTAGTCGGGGTCGAAGTGTTGAACTTGATTGTTATTATATTGTAGTCGGCTGACCGTGCTAAAAAATGTAAATAGAATGATGATATTCTTATGCTAAGCAGGTAGTCGGAGTCGAAGTGTTGAACTTGACCTTTATTAGATTGTTGTCGGCTGATCGAGCTACAAGATGTAAATATAATAAAGATATTCTTAGGCTAAGCATGTCGCTGGGGTGTAAGTGTTGAACTTGACCTTTATTAGATTGTAGTCGATTGATCGAGCTACAAAATGTAAATAGAATAAAAATATTCTTAGGCTAAGTAGGTAGTTGGGGTCGAAGTATTGAGCTTGACCTTTGTTAGATTGTAGTCGGCTGACCGAGCTACAAAATGTAAATAAAATAAAGATATTCTTAGGCTAAGCAGGTAGCTGGGGTCGAAGTGTTGAACTTGACCTTTATTAGATTGTAGTCGGCTGACCAAGCTACAAAATGTAAATAGAATAAAGATATTCTTAGGCTAAGGAGGTAGTCGGGGTCGATGTGTTGAACTTGACCTTTGTTAGATTATAGTCGGCTGATCGAGCTACAAACCGTATATATGATAAAGATATTCTTAGGCTAAGCTGGTAGTCGGGGTCGAAATGTTGAACTTCGGCCCTTGGTTTTATTTATCATGAAATAACCACAGTGACCATAGTTGCTTGTCCTACAACATGCTTTTAATAGGTTGTTACCACATAATTGTGAATGGGCACATCTACTATGTGTCTTTCTACTTAATTTCAAGGCCCACCCTGGGCGTTACTACTTCCCGACTTATTGTTCTTGCCTTCTTCACTCCCTACATCGGTATCGCAGTTAGTGATCGCTTCTTCCCTTTGTTTTTTTTTTGGGTTTATACATTCGTTGTTCTGCATAAGTTATATATGTCTACTAATCGTTTTGTTGCTTTGCGTTTCTATCAGTTTCCTTTGGTGTTGGTCGTCCTATGCTACTTAGGTTGTTCTTGCCTTTCTTTCCCCCCAAATGTTCCGCCTAGTGCTTTCTTATACATTTTCCTCGTGCATGTTTTTGGTTCATCTTGGATTTCACCAACTTCTTTGATTTGTCTTGTCGGTTCATGTCTTGTGTTAGGAGTCATGTTCGGCGCGATGGTTATTGTCCACTTATGTTACTTAACAGTTACGATGCGCTGCCTTCTGTGATTTTCCATGATGTCCTAGTCGTGAGCAGTTGTCCGCTTGTTTAATACATTCGTTGTCTTTTGTTCATACATCTAATGGTCCTTGACTGTCATGTGGTATTTGTGGGGTGGTACTCTGTCTCCCCCATTTCTCCATTGTTTGGTAATCTGTTTGGATTTCAAACCGACCTGGGACATTGTCCATATGGTCCTTATTGTCGGACATCCTACCCTGTTTTGATCTTCTTTTGGTGTATATTGTCCCAACACCCGACTTTGTCTAAAATTTGATAGATATGTGAATCGTTGATGCAATAACCTTGAATTTTTGCATCGTCGAGCGCCTGAAGATGACGTTGTATGATGACGGTGCATTAATGATCTATGCATGGATCATGAAAGCCCAAAAGGTGATGGATTAGCGATTACTAGTGGGCGAGAATGTGGTTGTGCATGGTAACCCACTAACTGGATTAGGGTTGCATGAAGGCTAGGGCAACGTTTTTAAGGAATCTTAATGCTAAAAACCATTACTTTTTTCTTCATAAAGCCTACTAGCCATTTTTGACACTCTTTGGTGGATTAGGGTTACACTTTAATGCTTCTTATGGCTCTTTAATGGAGCATGGACGTTATTTTTTCATTCTCAAGTGTCTTGGATGTTTTTATTTTGTGTTATTTCAAGATTTTCCTTAATTTTCATTTACTAGTTTTAATGAGTAGTTGGTTGGCTGGCTTGTTACCACCAAGTTTGTAATAAAGGCTTCATATAAAGCCAAGTTTATACATGGAAAAAGTGATAGACAAAATTTTAATCAAAAGAACCTTTCTTCACCTTGAATTATAGTTATAGTTCACTATTTGTCATAGTTGAGACGTGTTCTTGACATGATACGAATTCAATCCAATAGCTCTTGGATTGTTTTCACTGGAATACAACTTAATAGGTCTTGAGTTGTTAATAATCTATCCATTTCTTTCCATACATTTGTGGTTGTTATTCTAGCTTAATTTTCATAAACAATACCCTACTCACTAAATCAAACCCATACATGCATCATAAGTGGTATCAGATCCAAGAATGGACTATGATGATCCAGAGTTCCTACAAAATCTTCGTGAAGCCTTAAGAAACATCCAAGAAGGTGGAAATTGAAGGCAACCCCGACGTGGTGAACATAGGTGTGTGGAAGAATTCAAGGTGTCTGAATTGCCTGAATTTGTTGGTGGAACTGATCTTGCTCGCTAGTTGGAGTGTGAAAGGAAGATTGAATGAATGTTCGAGTTCAAGGAAGTGCATGACGAAAAAAGCTGCAAGTATGCCATTCTTAAGCTAAGTGGTGGTGCTTCATTGTGTTCCTTCTACTCATAGAATTGCCACTTACAAGAAGATTGTTTATTTTAGGCAAGGAAAAATGAGTGTTGGAGAATACATTGATGAATTTGAGAAGTTATCGTTGATGGGGTATATTGAAGAAATTGAATAACAAAAAATGACTCATTTTCTCAAAGGGTTGAACTACAACATTGCAAATGTTGTGGAGTTGTATATGTATGCTAATTTTGGAACTCTTTGTGGTTTGTGTTTGAAGTTGGAGTGTAAAGCCAAAGGACGTTATGGTGGGAGTTCCAAGTTTAAGTCTCAAAAATCCCAAGTCAAAGAATTGGTCTAAACCCAAGTCTAGCAATAGACAAAATTATGTTTCTACTCCTTCTGGTTCTAATAGTGTTCCCGTTGCTCCTAAATCTACTATTGGTACCAAACAAACTAGTTTGGCAAATGTTAGATATTTCAAGTGTCAATGTTTTGGTCATTACCAAAATGCTTGTCCAAACAAAAGGGTGGTGACCTTAAGGGAGGCCATCAAATGTTGTGAAGTGTTGGAGGAAGAAGAGAGGTTGGCAGGTATTTTTCATGATACACAACAAGAAGAGGAAGAATAGGAGGAGGTAGAGTATGAAGCACATGTATATGATACAGTTTTGGTACTTAGAATCCTTAAAACTCAAGGGGTTCAAACTATGGTTGATATGGATCAACGAGACCAATTGTTTCACACCAAATGATTGGTTAGAGACACGTGGTGTAGTTTGATTATTGATGGTGGAAGTTGTACTAATGTTGCTTCTAATGAAATGGTGACCAAATTGGTTTTTTCTACTACAAACTATCCAAAACCATATGCTCTTCATTGGCTGGATGATGGAAGCAAAGTAAAGGTGAAAAAATAGGTTAGAGTTAGTCTAACTATGGGGTCTTATAAAGATGAAGTGTTGTGTGATATTACTCCTATGGATGCATGACATATCTTATTGGGCCGTCCTTGGCAATTTGATAGGGATGTGTTACATAAAGGGAGGAGTAATGAATATGAGTTAAAACACAATAATAAAGAATTGTGTTAAAACCCATGTCCCTAACGTCCATGAATTCTAAATAAGTAAAAAAACATAATAATTCTATGTTTTCTAGTGAAAGGGAAGTGAAGCAAGTTCTTGACCACGTGATGTGACTTACATGCTTGTGGCCAAAGAACATGCAAAGGTGGAGAAGATGGTGCATGGAGAAAACGTTATTGTTGATTTGCTTTTGGAGTTTCAAGATGTGTTTCCAAACGAATTACCACTGGGTTTGCCTCTAATCCATGGTATCGAACGCCAAATTGACCTTATTTCGAGTGCTCCTTTGCCTAATAAAGTTGCCTATAGATGTAATCTGGAGGTGACAGAGGAGTTGCAAAACCAATTTAATTAACTGATGAAAATGGGTTATGTTTGTGAAAGCCTAAGTCTGTCTGCTATTCTGGTGTTGTTGGTTCCAAAAAAAGATGGTTTTTGGAGGATGTGTGTTGATAGTAGGGTTGTTAATAACATCACCATAAAATACTGATTTCCTTTTCCTAAGGTGGATGATTTGTTGGACAAGTTGCATGGTTCCATTGTGTTCTCAAAAATTAATTTGAGAAGTGCTTACCATCAAATTCGTATGCGTGAAGGGGATGAATGGAAAACAACTTTTAAAACTAAACATGGCTTGTATGAATGGACCGTGATGCCTTTTGGTCTAACTAACGCATGTAGGACTTTCATGCGACTAATGAATCAAGTGCTAAAATCTTTTTTAGGTAGGTTTATGGTGGTATACCTTGATGATATTTTGGTATATAGTAAGAGCTTGGAGGATCATTTGGTGCACTTAAAAAAGGTTTTTAAGACCCTTAGAGCTCAAAAACTCTATGGGAAGCAGGAAAAATGTTCGTTTTTTGTGGAACAGGTAGCATTTTGAGTTTTGTGGTTACAAGAAATGGCGTGTCCGTGGACCTATTTCTACTAACATTTCTGAAGTTAGATCATTTCATGGTCTTGCTTCTTTCTATAGAAGATTTGTTCGTGATTTTAGCACTATTGCAAGTCCCATAACAAGTTGTTTGAAGAAATGAGTCTTTGCATGGGGAGAAGAAACTCAAAAGGCGTTTGAGAAACTCAAGGCATTGTTGTGTGATGCTCCTATTTTGGCTCTTCCTGATTTTGCACAACCATTAGAAATGGAGTGTGATGCAAGTGGAGTTGGTATTGGGGCTGTTTTGATCCAATCTAAACGTCCTATAGCTTATTTTTCTGAAAATTTGGGTGGTGCTCGTTTCAATTATTGCAATTATGATAAGGAGTTTTATGTTATTGTTCATGCTTTCGATCATTGCAGTCATTATTTGCGTTCAAATCATTTTATTTTGCATTCTGATCATGACTCCTTGAAGTACATCAATGGGCAACAAAAGTTAAGCATAGGACATGAAAAGTGGGTGGAGTACTTGCAGTCCTTTCATTTTTCTTGCAAATACAAGGATGGAAAAAGTAATGTGGTGGCTGATGCACTCTCTATGCGTAACTCATTGTTGGGGACTTTGGATGTTCCTTTGTTGGGGTTTGGAACTCTAACGGACCATTATCAATCTGATGTGGACTTTGGAGATACATTTTTAAAATGTGCAGGTGGTCCTAATGGTGAATTTGTGATTCAAGATGGCTTTCTATTCGAAGGGAATCGCCTTTGTGTCCCAAAACATGCAATACGGGAGTTGCTGATTCGTGAAGCTCATTGTGGTGATTTGGCTGGTCATTTTGGCGTTACCAAAACATTGTAGGTGCTTAAAGAACATTTCTTTTGGCCAAGGATGTTGGGGGTGTAACCAACATAGTGGGCAAGTGTGTTACATGTCACATGGCAAAAACAACTTTCAAGCATGGTGTTTACACTCCTTTGACGGTTCCTATTTGTCCTTGGGAAGATGTGTCCATGGATTTCATTATGGAATTGCCTAGAACTCAAATGGGGAAGGATTCCATTATGGTGGTGGTGGATAGGTTTTCAAGAATGGCTCACTTTGTGCCATGTCATAAAACCAATGATGCATCTAATGTGGCTGATTTGTACTTTAAAGAGGTGGTTTGTTTGCACGATATTCCTAAAACAATTGTTTTTAATATGGATTCCAAGTTTCTAAGTTACTTTTTGACACTTTGTGGAGGAAATTGGTACTAAGTTACTTTTTAGTACATCCCATAATCCACAAATGGATGGGAAAATGGAGGTGAGTAATAGAACTTTAGGTACTTTGTTGAGGGGGTTGGTTATCAAAACTCAAAAAGATTAGGACATCAAACTTGTACATAGTGAACTTGCCTATAATCATTCCCCTACTTATGTTATAGGTCACTCTCCTTTTAAAGTGGTGTATGGGGTGAATCCTTACATGCCTTTGGATTTGATTCCATTAGCAAAGGATGAATTGGGTCAGAAGGATGCTAATGACAAGCTAAAGGCCATGATGAAGTTACATCAACAAATTTGTGAGAAGATTGAATCTGTGAATGAGTTGTACAAACAGAAGTTCAACAAGCATAGGAAACCACATGTCTTTCAAAATGGTGACTTGGTATGGGCGCATATGAGGAAAGAACGCTATCCTAACAAAAGGAAAAACATGTTGATGCTAAAAGTTGAAGGTCCTTACAAACTTGTGTCACGTGTCGATGATAATGCTTATAAGGTGGATTTGGGAGGAAACCATGGAATGCATGTTACCTTTAATATGGGAGATCTTTCATCTAATCTTGATGATGATGGCCTTGATGAATTGAGGTCAATTCTTTTCAAAGGGGGAGGGGATGATCCATGCATGGATCATGAAAGCCCAAAAGGTGATGGATTAGTAATTACTAGTGGGCTAGAAGGTGGTTTGGGTTCAATGGTTGGGTAGTGCATTATAACCCACGAATTGGATTAGGGTTTCATTAAGGCTAGGGCAATGTTTTTAAGGCATCTTTAATGCTAAAAACTGTTATTTTTTGCTTCAGAACGCCTCCTATCCGTTTTTGACACTCTTTAGTGGATTAGGGTTACACTTTAATGCTTCTTATGACTCCATAATGGAACATGGACGTTTTTTTTTCATTCTCAAGTTTCTTGGATATTTTTTTTGTGTTATTTCAAGAGTTTCCTTAATTTTCATTTACTAGTTTTAATGAGTAGTTGGTTGGTGAGCTTGTAACCACCGACTTTGTAATAAAGGATTCATATAAAGCCAAGGTTATGCATGGAAAAAGTGATTGACAAAATTTTAATCAAAAGAACCTTTGTTCACCTTGAATTATTGTTATAGTTCACTACTTGTCCTGGTTGAGACGTGTTCTTGACTTGATACGAATTCAATCCAATAGTTATTAGATGGTTTCCACCGGTATACAACATAATAGGTCTTGAGTTGTTACTAATCTATCCATTTCTTTCCATACATTTGTGGTTGTTATTCTAACTTAATTTACCTAAACACTACCCTACTCACTAAATCAAGCCCATACACACATAAATTAATTATGAAAAAACGTATTAGTTGCTTGTTATTCCTCCTGTGAGGGTAGTTAATAAAGGTCAATGGTAAGGTGATTACCCCTTCCGGCCATACGTTGTGGCCGACAAAGTTGACTAGGTGACTTCCTTTTGCTCGTACGTTCCCGAGTGTCTGTTTGAAGAAGTGTTTATACAGGACATCCATAGAGCTTCCGGTGTCTACATAGATATCGCTTGCATGGCTTCTCCCCATGAGACCACTAATGATAACTGGCTCGTCTCTGCTATGGTAGTCATGACTGTAATCCCATTCATTGAATGTGAAGGTGAAATCTTCCCATTCTATGTTTGGTTCTTCCCAGTCACTATGTTGTAACATAAAAATTTCACTTTTCCTTGCGTTCATATTTTTGGTTCTGCCGGTGCAATGCTTTCGAGGTGTTTATACCGGAGGCCTTTGATCAGCTTAGTAAGTTGTCCTAATTTCATTTTGTTTTCCAACTCCCGTTGTAACATAGTGCATGCGACGGTATCTTGCCCCGTATATTCGCGGAATTCGCAATATCGCCCTTGATCTTTGGATTTCGTCTTCTCCCCAATTTTTCTTGTCGTGTTCTTTTCATTTTCACTTACTGCAACGACCTCATTCTAAGTACCATGCCGAAATGGTGGTGTATTACGACTCGATTGCGCGAAACAGTGGAAGTGAGTTTGTCTTGTGGCCTGGCTTTTTGCATGTTCTTGATGTGTTCCCTCTAGCATAAGCAGTCGGAATCTTCTTTCTCCATGATCAGTTTTTATCTTTTTAGATGTTGCTTCTTCTTGCTTCATGCACCTAATAACGCTTTCCATCATTTTTTTCCTTCAGGATGGTTGTTTCCCCACTAGTTTTTTGAACAAATCTCCTGATTTCAAACCGTATGTAAAAGCAGCAATTACCATGTTTTCTGATTTCTCTGGGTTGTTGAGTGTGGCTTTATTAAATCATTGAAGGAAGGCATTGATAGATTCATCTTCTCTTTGTCTGCATCGCAAGATAGCTTGCGCGTCCTCCATGTATCTTCCTTTTTGTACGAAATGGCCAATGAATTCTTCTCGTAATTAATTGAAATTGTGTACGCTTTCTCCCAGTAAGCTTTTGTACCACAACTGTGCTGCTCCGGATAGGGTAGTTGGGACGAAAATACACCAATAGTTCATCAAGGTAATAGGCGTCCATCGTCCATTTATAGTTCTCTATATGGTTGTCTGGGTCCCCGGTCCCGTCAAACTTTGTAATCTTAGGTATGTTGGCTCCGGCTAGTAATTGATATTCCCTGGTGCTTTTTACTAGTGTTGAATTCTTTGATCGTAAGACTTGTCTGCTAGCAGTAGCATTATTCCTGTTCTGCTCAAGTTTTGCATTTTGTGGTTGTCGAGGTGTTATTTTCCCTCTGAGGGGAGTTGCAGGGTATATGGTTGTTGGTATTTAGGCAGACAATAGGGTTGGTAATATGTGAATGGGAAGGGTGGCAGTAGTGGTGTGTATGGTTGTATGTTGTGGTTAGCCATCAGTCTCCTAGCTAAGTGTTGTAAAAAAGGTTGCAATGACTGCGTTGGCGGCTCCTTATTTTCCGTTGTAAGTTTCGTTAGTTCTCTGGGTGTGCTCGCTCCTGTCGTAGTTGAGCCACTAACTGTTTTCCATTTGTCAGACCCCCGAACCAAAACGGCAGAAACGTCTGGGGGTTGGGTGACTTCATCTTCTAATATCATCACAGTGTAAATAATTGAATCAGCACAACATCATCATCACACATACAATAATACAACAATCATTGTTTACATAAGTGTGTTGGATTACAAATTACATGCCAAAATAATAAGTGTATGATGATAACAAAAATACAACAAAATCCATGTGTTCTTGATGACCAACCCGCTTAACGATTTCCAGAGAATACAAGTTATTTTGAAAATGGTCAACATATATAATGTTGGTGAGTTCAGAAGTATGTTTTTATGAAAAGTTTTGTATCACTTGTAAACACCAGAAAATCCGATATTTTCTATAAAAATGGTTTGAAAGTTTTGTATCAAATCTTGTATTAAAGCATGTATGTTTCTGTTTTGAAAATGTATAAAGAGAGTATTCCAGAAAATCCTGTGACATCCCCTAATGTCTCGGTCAAAAAAGACCGATTTAATTTATGCTTTTTAAAATAAAATCAGAGTAATCCTTTTTAAAGATGTTGCGGAATTTGTTCCCAAAACAAAACATGATAAAAGTTTATCAAAACCTTTCTTTAAGAAATATATAATTTCCTTTTATATCAAAACCTTGGGATGTCATGTTCCGATACAGATCAAAAGCATAAACAAGACATTATAAGCCTTACAACAGTTATTTACAACTACTGGCCTATAGTCTAAAAATCACTCATCATCATCATCCGACTATGCTCAGGGTCCACTACTTGTAATATAAAAAGATGAGTGGGTCAAGCTTGGAAGCCTGGTGAGCACATAGGGTTTTCAACCCACAATAAATAAATTTATTATGCTTAAACATCAACAATCAACCAAATTACCCCAACCCCATTATCTTATTTATTTCTTAAGGGTTTACCCTAAGAATCAACTATCACTCCTTCCAAAGGATTCATCCTAAGGAATAGGCACGAAGTCACATCGTCACCAGGATTTATATAACAGGCACTAAGTCCATAGCTGCCAAGGTTTATTCAACATGTGCTAAGTCCATAGCTCTCATTTATCGACAGTATTATTCACAGGAACCCCCCTGCAATACATGTCAATGGGTTTTTAGAGTACAGCAGATGAACATATAGTTCACACACCTACAGGTTGCGGGCCTGCTAGTGTTCCACAGACCGTCTAGAATAGTCCATGGTTGTCATCCATACTCTGCTGAATGACGGGGGCCAACGTTTGGGTAAGTGATTCTCTCAAATTTCACCACTCACCCTCAACTCATGATCAATATCATTGATCATCTCATCTATCCAACACACCTTTCATCGCACCCACTATTTCATCTACCCATATTTTACCCAACATTTTTTGTAGATAAAAATACATATACAGTTTAAATTATTTTAAAAACCTGTATAAATCATTCCTTCAACACCCATCACAAATAAACAAACAATATATATTCACACAGCCCGTATTTTATGTAAAATACTTCATATCTATGTGTAAGGTGAAAGTAACTACACACTCACCTGATTTAATGAAAATCGGGCAGCAATTCGTTTCCTAAAACGATCGTTTCAAATAAAACCGGGAGTTTTATTGAGAAACCGGGCTCTGCGAAGGGTCGGGCTTCGAAACCGAAAAGATAAATTTTCTGGGTCTTCGGGCACTTCGGGACGTGTTCCAGGCATTTGGTATAGTACCGGGGTTTTGGGGGATGTGAAAATAGCCAAAATATTGAAAAGGGGCCAAAATTGCCAATTCATAAAATCTAGCCGGGGCGGGTCGCACCCTCCTATTTATAGGCTGCGAGACCGAGGATCAATGGCTGAGAAGGAGACACGCGGCAGAAGATGTGAAGGCCAGGTGTCCGATGCGAGGCGAGGCAGGTGGCTTCGGATGCGAGGAGTCAGCAAATACGCGTCGGTCTTCGGACGTGCCACGATTCGGATGACTCAGCGAGATCGGACACGGGGCAGCTCCTGCGAAGGCCACGTGCGAAGCTCAGACAGGTGGAAGCTTCTAAGTGGACCGAACTTCGGTCCAATGGGGAAGGAGGATGATGACTTCGGACCAATCCGCGGGTGCCACGCGAGGCTGCAGTCCAATCAGAAGACGCCACGTGGAGACTGCATGCGAAGGATGACGTGGCTGGCACTATTCATGCGAAATTTCTCGAAAATTGTGCCCAATCTTGTAAAATCCATAACTTTCCCATACGGGCTCCGTTTTTGACGTTCTTTATATCCACAACTTTCGTTTAGACTTCGTCGGAAAATTTTGACTTTATTTTAATATTATTATTTTTAACAGACCGGGACTGCTAAATCCGTTAAAAATTCATAACTTCTTCATCTGAAGTCCGTTTTCGTCAGACTTTTAACCGTTGTACTGCTAATGACGAGACCTTCGATTCTTGTTTAGGTTGTGTCGGCTAAAAATCACTCGATCTAAAATTCGAGTTTTTAGCTGTCTACTGCTAAGCTGAAACTTCGAAAAATCATAACTTCCTCATACGAAGTCAGATTTGGACGTTCTTTTTATACATACTCTCGGTTTAACGAACACTACGACTTTCGTTTAGATCACTAAGGCTAAAAAGTAGTTTATCAAAAACTCACTTTTTACGACATTCGGCACCGTGCCGGTTTGTCGCGAAACTTCGACAGGTCATAACTTCTTCGTTATAACTCGGATTTCGGCATTCTTTATATATTCGTAATCCTTGTCACGACCACTACAACTTTCTTAATAGATATTGGCTTTATCTAATATTTATTTTCGACGCTCATTTTTATTCTTAATTAATTAAACATTAATAATTAAGCATAAAACACATAATATTCACATAATTCCTTTTCATTTCTTCAAAATGAGTCACAAAGGTTAACCTAGACTATCATGTAAATATTAATGCCTAGCCTAGAAACACGGGCATTACAAATCCTATATTTTCTGTTTGTAATACTGTTGTGGTCTTCATCCCTAAGACCGAAAAATGGTGCTTGTGTGGTTTTTTAATAGCAGAAATGTATATGTATTACATAAATTTATAGTGGAGTTAATCTCTATGTGAGTCGTTATAACCATGTTTGATATAACTGATCTGCTTGTCATGACGTTTTTCAGGCGTCGCTTGTTTAAGGTAAGACGTTTGTCACCTTAGACTAGCATAGTCTAGCTGTAGCGAACAGCTCAGGTGCGGGGCTGTCAATCCCGTATAGATCTATACACAAACTCTCGCTCTCCCTCCAGGAGACTCTGGTTATAACTACAGGACTGAAGGTTGTACACTAGGTAGGTACGAATGAAAGAACGTCACACAAGAACCTTAACTATGTTTACACGAATATTGTAACACACATATTAATGTTTTAAATAATGTTTTAGTGTATGTATTTAGGTTACAAGGCCTAATGTGTATGTACATGAATAAATGAGGCCCAATAACGATGAAATGTGTATACAAGGTCTGTCGAGCATGTAAATGGGTCAACAAGGCCCAATAAACATGTAAAGAGTATACAGGACCTATCAAGCATGTAAATGGGTCACTAAGGCCCAATAAACATGTAATGAATGTATCGGGTCCAATATGCATGTAAATGGACCACGAAGGCCCAATAACATGAAAATGGGTAAACAAGGCCCAATAAAAGTGAGAATGGGGTAATTAGCCCGTTTGTTATTATATTGCTTGTTTTAGCTCAATTATTTACTAAAATGACATAAAAGGCCCACTTTTTGTAAAAAAAATGACATTCTAGGCCCATTAACCTGAAAATTTACAATTAAGGCACAATTTTTGGTAAAAATGACACTTTAGGCCCATTAAGACCAAAAGTTTACATTTAAGGGCTCATTTTGAATAAAATGACATTTTCAACCCACTTTTGATAGAAATAACATTTTTGGCCCAATTTTAATAGAAATGACATTTTCAGCCCATTTAACCAAAAATTTACATTTTTGGCCCATGTTTGTTTAAAATGCCAACTTAATCCATAAAAAGTCAATAATTACCTTTTTAGGCCCATGAAACCGTGTATTTCTAAATAAGGCCCATTTTCATGAAATTTGACAAATTTAGCCCATTAAAAACCGTGAAGGCCCAAATAGAAGCCCATTTTTTGAAAATTACAATTTTGGCCCCTTTAAAACTTGAATATCATAAGGATCCATTTTTCTTTAAAAATGACTCTTTTGGTCCTCTCAAACCATGAGTGTCTTAAAGACCTCATCTTTTGTTTATTTGTCAAATATGGCCCCTTACACGGTTTTATTTAGTTTTCAAACATCCTTAGCATGTTTAATCCTTTCAACTTCATAGTAAGCCACATAAGATGGTTTAGTTTACAAATATCACCAATTTTAGTAGATATTTCGAGTTTAGTGAAGATTTAACATGTTTTCATAACATAATCACAACATATAACATGAAAACACACATATACATGCAAAAATACATAGATCTAACACAAAAGCAACTTGTATCCTCCCCCAAAACATAGTAAAAACCGAAAAACAAGGGGGTATGAACTCACATTGGGTGATGGATCGGTTTTGGTGAGAAGTTTGAAGGAGTTTTCGGCCTAGCAAGCTCCTTTGAGAAGATCTTCGAAAACAAGATGATTCTAGGAGCATAGACACGAGATTGGTGATGTTTTGAAGGAAGATCTTAGCATAAGATGGATTTATTCAACTTAAATATGAATTAGCTTACCTAGTATGATGAACTTTGATGACAACTTCTTGAAACACACACTAACTCATGAATTTCAGAAGGAAATGGAGGAGTTCTTGAAGGTTTTGAAGTGAAATGAAGTTTGAATTATTTAGGTGAAGGAAGAAATGGCCTTAGGCTGAGAATCTTAAGGAGGAAGGGAGAGAAGATTAGTTGGGCTTTACATGGAGGGTTTAGGAATTTAACTTAGAAATATGGGATGTAAGTAGCATTAATAACCTCTAGATAACAATGAGGTGTCAAGATTTTAATTCAAACAAACTTTCTCTTTTTTTATATATATACAAACCGAGAATGGGAGGAAGGAAAAAGAAATAATTCATTTTGGGCTTGAACTTGGTTCGTGACCGAGAACCTTTAGGCCTAATGATGTTTTCGGTGTTAAAGGCCCAAATTTTATAGATCTCGGCCCATTAGATGACTTATGGAGGGTATTGGCCCAATAAGGCCCATTATGAGTCATATGGCCCAAAAATCTATAGTTTAATGAATGTGGGTCCAACTAGGGCCCAAATGAGGTTTCTTAACCCAACATTATCAAGTTGAGGGTTTATTGGCCCATTAGGCTTAAGAAGAGGATCCTGGTCCAATAAGTGTTTAAACCGGGAAATTAGGGTTACAACCCAACTTTGAGTGAATATAGTGCATTGAATTAGGTTTAGGGCTTCACGAGTGAGTTTTCATTTGAATATTTGTTTTTGAAATGAATAACTTGTATAACATCAATCTTACAGTTACAAGATACATCAAGAGTTGACCATACATAGATAGAATTTCCTAGCCAAAAATGCTAGTTGTGATGTCATCACCCCGTTTGAGGGAATTTCGTCCCGAAATTCTTTTGAAAGTTAATCTTAGGATCTAGAGAAAAGGTGATGGTACTTTTTCATCATTTGGTATTCGCGTTCCCATGTGAATTCCGGTCCGCGCTTAGCGTTCCATCGAACCTTCACAATCGGAATGCGGCTTTGTTTTGTACGCTTCACTTCCCTGTCCATTATCTCAATCGGCTCTTCGATGAACAGGAGATTCTCATTTGCTTCGATCTCATCCAGGGGAACGACGAGGGTTTCATCTGATAAGCACTTTTTCAGATTCGACACATGGAACACGGGGTGTACATTGCTGAGCTCCGCGGGGAGCTGCAGCTTATATGCTCCCGGACCAATTCGGGTAAGAATCTCGAATAGTCCGATGTATCGCGGATTTAGTTTTCCTCGCTTCCCAAAACGGATCCTCCCTTTCCATGGAGAGACCTTCAATAGCACTCGATCCCCGACTTGAAATTCCAGAGGCTTTCGTCGTTTATCAGCATAGCTCTTTTGTCAGTCTCGCGATGCTTGGAGTCGTGCCTTGATTGAACAATTTTCTCGGTCGTTTCCCGAATGATCTCGGGGTCTGTAAGAGTGTTGTTTGGTGTTTTTCCTCTTGCCAACTGAGTGTCTCCCACCTCAGCCCAGCAAAGAGGTAATCTGCATTTCCGGCCATACAAAGCTTCAAAAGGAGCAACCTTAATGCTCGTGTGATATCTTTTACTGTATGAGAACTCGATTAAGGGAAATTGGGTAGCCCATGCCTTGCCAAAATCAACCACATAGGCTCGGAGCATATCTTCAAGCGTTTGAATGGTTCGCTCGCATTGGCCGTCAGTTTGAGGGTGATAAGCAGTGCTCATGTCTAGTTGCATTCCTAATGCTTTCTGGAGCGACTGCCAAAACCCAGAGGTATATCTGCTATCTCGATCGGAGATAATAGATATCGGTACTGTTGGGTATTTTATGTTGCGTCATGGGCTTGTTTTTGTATATCCGGATTGAGCCTGTCCATCCGTGATTATTATGTAGGGTTAAGCTATAAATAGTGCATGCATGTATGCATTAGATATGTTCGAGATTATCATTCTTATTGTTTTGTAACCCTAAACACCTCTACAGTCGAAGTTCTTAATCGAGCTCTTCTGAGGTGTTAAAGTTTAATTATTCGACATTAGTTAAACCATTCTTGTGTTTATCATTACGTCTTTAATTGTTTTTCTGCTTAGAATCTATCGATCCTACTAGAACTTTGTTCTAACAATTGGTATCAGAGAAGGAGACTGTGTGATCAATACACATTCCTTCTGTGTTAACGATTCTTTAGGGTTTCCGCTTTTATCGAATATAAAGAAGTCGTCTTCTTCCTGTCGACGGTAACTCTTGTGTTTGATAAAACCCTAATCTCAAACTTACAGGTCTGATTCTAGAGGTTCTAAGGAAAGGCTCACCATGTCTCACGAAGATTCTCAAACTAATCCCATCAACATCTCTAACAGCATTGGATCCACTACAAGGATTCCCATTCTTTACACTCAAGACTATGAAGTATGGGCGCATCACTTTGAAGATTACGTAGTTGGATCTGAAGATAATGGTTATCTCATTTGGGAAGCAATCACACTTGGGCCATTTGTTCACTCTGGAACGAACATGACAGTGAAAACTCAAAAAGAGTATAACAAGCTTGTGGCGGACGTAGATAAGATGCCACAGGATGAAAAGGATAAGTTGCTATGTAATGTGAAAGCCATGAGAATGATCAAATTCGCATTGTAATCTGACACTTTTCGGTTAGTTGGCTCATGCACCACGGATAAGGAAATCTGGGATAGGTTAAAAGAACTCTGTTCAACCGATGAGGATCTGGAACACCCTATTCAAACCTTGTTGCTCTCAGAATTTGGTGTCTTTGAACAGAAACCAGAAGAGAAGCTGATACAAACCTCCGATCGCTTCAATCACCTCCTTAGCAAGATGATCAAGCATGGAATCGAAAGAAAATTAATCGAGCAAAAGGTAACGTTCATGAACGGTTTGAGACCAGAATGGATGGCAGTGGTTTCAACAGTGAAAGCTCACGAACAATTCAAATTGTACTCGCTAGCGAAACTGGTTGGTATACTTAAATCCCATGAAAGTGTGGTAACCAAGGAGGCGAAGGTAGTCTCTGGTGTTGGATTGTTGGCCCTTGTCTCAAAAGGCAAAAGTGTTGCAGAAGAAGAGGAGGAGTCAGATATGTCTGAGTGTGATCTTACAAGCGAAGAATATGCAATGATGGTCACCAACCCAAAGAAGTTTGCACGAAAGAAGTTCCCTGCCAATAGGAACCGAAACTGGCAAGGAAGTTATAGTTCTGAGAAGGTGAAAGAAGAAACGAATAATACCTCTCAGAAGGATGACGACAAGAAGGAAAGCAAGCTTGCAGGAGACTCTGGATTCGACTGCAATTACTGTCATGGCAAGAACCACTTTGCCAAAGATTGCATGTTGAGGAAGATAGCTGAGAAAAGAGATGGTGAAGATGATGAAGCATATTACATGCGAAAGTTGGAAGAAATCAAGAAAAAGAAGGCAACTAACAATTCAATGAACGCCTTGATTGTGCAAGAAAATGTGGATGAAGATGAGTTCGGTGGCGTAGAAGTCTGGTCAACCGATTCTGAGGATGAAGAAGTAAGAAAGCCCACACATGGAAGAGGTTATGTGGCAAGGGATAATGGTTCGGCTGGAAAATGCTTGATGGTTACAGCTGGTAGACCAACCGAAAGTGAGTGTAAGAAGCCGAACCTGACTGAGGACAAGTGCTTTGCAGCCAAGCCCGTGAGTGAGAAGATCGACGACTGTGATCGGCTGATCAAAAAGGTACTATCCATCCTTGAATCACTTAAAGTTCCAATAACAAATTATGAAGAATAATTAAATGAATTAAAATTTAAATTTTCTAACTTAAGTGGTAGTCTCATGCAAACTCGCTTAGCGAATTCTAACCTAACTGACCAACTCAGCAGGGTGTCTTCAAAGAGTGAGGAGAGAAGAATGTGGATTGAGCTGAAGGAGACGGAGTTAAATAGGGCTAGGGATGAAATTATTTATTTACAACGAGACAATTTAAAGTTTTTGAAACAAAGGAATGTTTTTTGTTTAATTGTTAAACGCTTATATACAAATATTGCTCAGTTGCACTTAAGTTGTGAAATAGGGAAAAAGATTCACAAGATGATCTTACCCTTCCTTGAATTTAAGGAGGATGAGGTCATCGCTGAATGTGAATCCATAATTTCCTCGGAAGAAACATTCATCGCTTATAAAATCGGACTAGACAAAATAGAGACCTTCATTGACTCTAAGGAACATAAGTGTATGCTCAAAAATCTTTTAGATGAAAATGATAAGTTAAAAATTAAGTCCGAAACCATTCAATCATTTGACTCATCTAACGCCAAATTAATTTCAGAACATAAAATGAATATAGAAAACACGTCTGAATTTGATGAGGAAAGTGAGATGAGCGAAATCTCGGTAGAAGATGTGGTTGATTGCTCTGAATTCACGAAGAGCGAAACCAAAAGTGAGAAACCCCTCATATCTGAAAACTCAGTTGAATACGCTTGCTTGTCAAAGGACAAGCCACAGAAACTCAAAGAGAAGGCAATGGTTTATCAAAAGGTTCAAACTGTGCCCAATCAGGTATATGTTGTTACAGTGGTCACTGCAAAACAAACAGCAGAACTGAAAATCTTGGTAGACGAAGACAACGCTGAAGGATGCGATGATTATTTCTGGTTCGCTCCTATCGATAATGCAGATGAAACCATCGGCTTATCTGAGCAAACTTCATGGAGGGTAAAAGGTAGATATGTTGCAGAACCCATCAACAAACCCTCAAGTTTTGACAAACCAAGCACAAGTGGAACAAAAGAGATACCTGAAGAACCAAAGAAAACACCGAATGTTCCTTCCAAGACTGCTGAAACTCAAAAGGAGAAGCCAAAATCAAGCTTTAATATTCATAAATCTCAAAAGCAGTTAGCTGAATAGAAACGCCAAAGAAATCAGAGATACATGAAAAATCTGAACGAGCGAAAACGGTATTGGCAATCTCAAAACCCCAACTATGTTCCTTCCAAGAAAGAGTCAATTGTCAAAGAAAAGGAAAAGCCAAAAGGAAGAGAAAATTTTAGTCCAAGCTCCTACTATTCAAAAGCTCAGAACCGAACGTCTAGTTTCGGTCACAACGTCAAGACTAACAACCGAAAGTCTAGTTTTGGTCCTTCCTTTTACCAAAGAAAACCAAACTCAGGAAAGGGCATCAAAGGAAAGGGAAAGCTTCATTCAGATTCTGACTTCAATAATAAGAAAAAGTCAGCTAACCCTAGGACTAACAAGAAAATTCCAAAACCATCTTACAACAAACCATCTGAAACACCACAATCTAAATTAGATAAAAACAAAATCAAGGTGTATCCAATTAAAAGAAAGAATGAAACCACTCTAATAAAAAGAACTTATATGGTTGATCTTTCTGTTGCTATTCCTTTTTCTGTAAAAGAGTCACCTGGACCCAAGAAACTTTGGGTTCCTAAATCTGCTTGAATTTGTAGGTTATAAGTGACGAGCAGTTCAATGACGAATGGTACATAGACAGTGGCTGCTCGCGTCACATGACAGGAAGGAAGGAAGAGCTGAGGGAGTTTCGGTCTCTTAAGGATGGTGGATGTGGGAAGTATGGAAATAACTCTTATGGAACAATCAAAGGATATGGAATGATAACCAACAGAGACTTCTCGATTCGAAAAGTAGCTTATGTGGAAGGATTGCAGCACAACCTCATCAGCGTATCTCAATTAGTTGTGGGAACTGGTTTGAAGGTTTCATTCGATGATGAGGGATCTGAAATAATTGAGAAGCAATCCAAAAGAGTTTTGTTGAAGTCTGAACGCAAGGGAGAGGTGTATCCTTTAAATCTCAACCCAATTCGAGGAAAACCAGCAACATGAATGCTATCAAAGGCGAACACTGATGAAAGCTGGTTGTGGCATCGACGCCTATCGCACCTGAACTTCAAAGACATTAATAAGTTGGTGCTTGGTGATCATGTTCGAGGCCTTCCTCTTCTCAAGTTTGATAAGGAACACCTATGTGCAGCGTGTGAGATGGGAAAACAAAGCAGAAAGAGCCATCCTACACGTATCAATACAAAGATTATTGAAGCTCTTGAACTTCTGCATATTGACTTATGTGGACCTTCGGCTATCGAAAGCTCCGGTGGTAGTAAGTTCATTCTTGTCATAGTAGATGATTTTCCACGCTTCACCTGGGTTTTCTTTCTTAAACAGAAATCAGACGCGACTCCCAAGTTGAAGACGTTCATCAAGCAAGTGGAAGTGCAGCTGCGAGAGCTGGTGAGGAACATTAGAAGCGACAATAGGCTTGAATTCAAGAATAAAGATTTTGAGGATTTTCTGGCTGAAAAGGGGATATCTCACAACTTCTCGGCCCCCTATACACCACAGCAGAACGGAATTGTTGAAAGGTGAAACCGTTCTTTATGTGAAACAGCCCGAACCATGCTAAGCTTCGCTTCTCTTCCTCTATATTTCTGGGCTGATGCAGTTGCAACTGCGTGCTATACTAAAAATAGATCATTGCTTAACAAACGATTCCCCATCACTCCGTATGAGATTCTGAACAATCGAAAGCCCAACGTTAAATTTTTCCACGTGTTCGGTTCAAGGTGCTTCATTTTTAACTAGAAAGAGAACCGAAACAAGTTTAACGTCAAAGCCGATGAAGGAATTTTTCTTGGTTATTCACTAACTTCAAAGGCATATAGAGTTTTGAACAAACGCTCCAAACGTTTTGAAGAAACATATTATGTAACCTTTGACGACAATTACATGAAGAAAGTTCAAAGGAGCGAAAGTGCCTTGGGGGAAATATTTCCTAAATCAGGACAAGTCTCGGTTCCCATTTCCAACTTGTTTGAAGAGTACATTAGGCTATTTGATGAACCAGAGAAGGCTGTGCACTCAGAGGCGAAAGCAGCAGATAACAAAATCGACAATCTAAAGTAGATCATTGATGAAGCTGCCAAAGAAATGGAAAATGAACCTCCTAAACCAACTGGTGGTCAACCCTCAACTGACCCTCCAAACAACGGCTCAACGTTCAAGGGGGAGGGTTCGTCTGCACCTAAACCTACCGTTCTGTCTTTCAAAGGGGAGAATCCAACTCAAGCCTCAACCCATAAAAGTCCAGTCGAGGGGGAGAATCCTACTCCATCACAGGAGGAGAATTCTAAACCTAACAAGGGATACGCTTCGCCATTCGAGGGGGGGAATGAGAATACAAATGACGAAGGTAATCAATCAGAACTTGAAGAAGAGGTAAATGCAGAGTTGGATCCAGCCTATGACCCAAACTACCCTCCTCTAACGAAATGGACTAAGGATCATCCCAAAGCACAAATAATTGGTGAATCATCTGAGCGAGTTCTAACACGTTCTCAGTTGAAAGCGAAACAAACTGCATTATTCTCTAATGTTGAATTCTGTATGTTTAATTCGTTTGTCTCCAAAGTCGAACCGAAGACAGTTAATGTTGCACTTGATCACTCTGATTGGGTACAAGCAATGCAAGATGAACTCCATGAGTTTGAACGAAATCGAGTTTGGAGGCTGATTTCCACTCCAAAGGATGCTTCAGTGGTCAGCTTAAAATCGGTCTTCAGGAATAAGTTGGACAAAGAGGGAAACGTTATACGAAATAAGGCTCGGTTGGTGGTGAAGGGATATTGCCAAGAAGAAGGAATAGATTATGAGGAGACCTTCGCTCCTATAGCAAGGTTGGAATCAGTTAGAATCTTTTTGGCATATGCTGCTCATAAAAACTTCGAAGTTTTCCAAATGGATTTAAAATGTGCTTTCTTAAATGGAGAACTAGAAGAAACGGTGTATGTTGAGCAACCACCTGGGTTCGTGAACGAGAAATTTCCTAATCACTGCTATGTGTGAGATAAAGTTGTATATGGTCTAAAGCAAGCACCGAGGGCCTGGTATGAAACTTTTACTCGCTTTCTTAAAATGTCGAAATTTAAGCAAGGTTCGGTTCACCCAACCTTCTTCCGAAAGAAAGAAGGCGAACATCTAATGATAGTTCAGATTTATGTCGATGACATCATCTTCGGCTCCACGAATCCTAGCTTAACGGTTGAATTCAGGAAGTTGATGGAGACTAAATTTGAAATGAGCGCAATGGGTCCGATTAATTTTTTCCGTGGTTTGAATATTAGACAGGGACCAAAAGGTATTTTTATCAACCAGGAGGCCTACACAAAGAAATTGCTGGCAAAGTTCGGTATGACGGGAGATTCAAAAGTGAAGGTTCTTATGGCATTTGGCACCAAGTTAACACCATCTCTGGAAAAACCGTTTGTTGACATAACACTATATCGTCAAATGATAGGGTCCCTTATGTATCCAAGAGAACCTCACATGGTGGCAGTGAAAAATATTTTCCGTTATCTGAAGCAAACCTCGTCTCTCGGTCTCTGGTACCCTGCTAGATCTGGATTCTTTATTCAAGCTTTTTCTGACGCCGATCTTAGAGGATGTGGTCTGGACCGAAATAGCACAACTGGTGGATGCCAATTCCTTGACGGTAAACTTGTTAGCTGGCAGTCCAAGAAGCAAACATGTGTGTCTCTTTCAACAGCCGAAGCTGAGTACATAGCTGCAGCATCCTGTACCTCTCAAGTGATATGGATACAAAGCCAACTAAGAGACTACGGACTAAGTATGAAGAAAATACCTCTCTATTGTGACTCAGAAAGTGAGATAAGAATATGTCACAATCCAGTGCAACACTCAAAGACAAAACATATTGCACTGAGATATCATTTCATCAAGGACCATGTAGAAGATGGGAACGTGGAAGTACATTTCGTTCGGTCCTCTGATCAATTGGCTGATATATTCACTAAAGCCTTACCAGAAGCAAGCTTCAATAAAATTTTACAAGGTTTGGGAATGATGGAAGCAGAGTCGGTACCGAATCCTCAAATCTCTCTCTAAATTAGACAAGCGAAATAGAGCGAACGCTCGGTCTATCTCGGTTCCGGATTTTTCGGGAACCAAAATGAACCGAACGCTCGGTCTATTTCGGCTCCATAATTTTCGGGAACCGAAATGAACCGAACGCTCGGTCTATTTCGGCTCCGGACTTTTAGGGAACCAAAATGAATCGATCGCTCGGCTTATTTCGCTTCATTCTTTTAAGGTTTGGTTTCGGCTGTAAATCTTTTTTTAAGTCTGTTTTTTTTTCTCTATTTTCACTTTCATTTTTTTTAAGAGTGATTTGTGCTAATTTCTTTTTCTGTTTTTATTATTTTTCAGAAAACTTCAAAAATCTAAAAATATTTTTTTTTGTTAGTTTTGTTTGTGTGGTTTGTTTGTTTGCATGTTCTCTTTACTAGGTCTCAAGTACTTCAATGCAACATAATTTGGAGCTAAGGCAGGTATGATTCTTTTCATAAGAACTAGTTAAGTGTCCCTAGAAGCATGTTGCTGCATGTCGACCGAAGCCTCTAAGACTACGAGAAGGCCTTAATGATACGATCTATACCTCTCATTTCTTCCCAATCAGGTTGTTAAATACACTCTAGCCAAGAGCTACCTTACTCTCACATGAGCTCAGAGTTTTCTGCTTTGTCACGTTAATATAGCAGATGTACTTTTGGTTCTTCAACCGCCTTCCTTATATTCTCCATCAACTTTCGGTTCACCACTGTAACCCTTGAGACTCTCAGCTTTTACCACTAAGGTTTATGGTTGCATAAAATATGTGTTTATGATCTTAGATACGTACACCACGTGCTGAGTGAAACCCACAATCCAACACCAACAATGAATTGACGGTGAATCTTTATATTCAAGATCTTACTTGTTACCTAACGAAATCTCATTTTATTTTTGAGCGGTATTTTATGAAATTGTCTAACACCAAGGCATTTCTACCCAAAAAGATCCAGTTTGTTTTTGTTTTTGAGATTTTTATACCATCTTTAGTCACAAAAATTTATATCCAGCCTACTTGTTCAACAGACTATATCGGTCTCACAAGTACTTCATCCAACATTCGGTCTTATGTTGAGTATCGATGTTCGGTTGAAGATAAGCCACCTTTAGACTATTATTTAAAAGAAGCCTTTCGGTGTTTCTTTACAAGCACTTGATCGTATTTTCTCGGGAAACCAAGCAAGCACTTCAAGTCTCTCTTGACTTTGAAGGAAGCGATTCTTGCCCGGAATCATCTGCTTTATGTCTTCTAACAGACATCACTCATATCCTATACACATTTTGCTTTATTTCTTTATCTTTTGTCACACTATTGCACGAAAATTATTTGTGATTTTCCAACATTCTAGTTGTTGTTCCTTTTGGTTTGTTTATTGTTTAAATTTTGGAGAAACAGTGGTTCTCCTAATTTTTGGAGCGAAGATGAATTTCAAACGACGAATTGTGGATAAGATTTTGGGCGCGTAAATTTGAACAGTTCCTAAACCCACGCGTGCTGACGTATACCTAGGAGAAACCAACCTGTCACATCGCGCTTTTTCAGGCGACGTTTCAGTGACAGCATCATTATCTCAAAGATTCTTTCTCTCTCCTGGCAACGGTATATAAAGGGTTTCTAATATCATTTGTCTCTTTTACTAGCAACAAACTCTCTCAATACACAAGGCGATTTGCAACTGTTCATCTTCTTCCTTATCTCAACAATGGCGAATTCCTCATCTGCTCAGGATCAAACTGCTTCGTCCTCATTGCTCGCGATCAAACCCAACCAGAACATGATCATTCAACTCAATCCCTTTCTGTATGATTCATACATGCTACAAGTTGTTGAATGCCTAAAGTACTCTCCTCTGGTTCTCGCACTCATACAGTTGGAATCCGTCCCGATGTCTCTCATATCGCAAGTCTACACTACTGCATCCTATGACAAGAACAAGGAGAGGATCTACTTCCAAATCTTCTCTCACAAGGCCTCGATTTCGAAAGGACGATTATGTTCGCTGTTACAGCTGGCTGTGGATGCTTCTGTTATCTCACCTGATTTCATAACCACAACCCAACTATTTACGATGCTCTACGAGATGGGATACACTGATGTTCTTACCACAGTGACAAAATTTAAGAAATCATGCTTTCCGCCGCAATGGAATGGGTTGCTAACTCTTATCAACAAGGGTTTAGCGGAGAGGGTTGCTGGGTCTGATGGTACCAGTAAGGGTTTTCTGACCATTCTCTATGGTCTTTACAATGGACTTAACCTCGATTATGGGTCCATCATCTGGTCGCAACTGGTGCAAAGTCTCAACACCTCGACGAGGCACTCTGAAATTTCTTGTGGTCGTTTCTGGACCATCTTCACACGGAGAGCCATTGACACTTTACAGATTCCGATAATGAAAGATCCATTAGTCGCTTCTGTGGCCACTTTCCATACGAAGAAGATCATCTTCTCAGATGCCTCCAAGTTCTCTCACAACGGTTCTATTCCTGAAACGATGTACTGGTGTGTGTCAGCCGAACGTAACGTCATGGCAGACTACCGAAAGCTTCCTCCCAAAGAACCGAGAGTACTGACTCCTGAACAGCAAGCGGCTTTAGATGCTGTGGAGAAGCCAGCCAACCGAGGAAAAAGGGCAAATACCAAGAAAGTGACAACCGAAGGTCCTTCGTCCAAGCCTGCCAAGTCTAGAAAACGAAAGGCTGAAAAGGGTGATTCTTCAGCTCCTAAGAAGGCTGAAAAGTCCTTCTCCTTCAAGCTCAGAAGATGATGAGGTGCGAACGGCAGACGAGGAAGAGGAAGTTCAGCGAGGTAATACACCTCCTCGTTCTCCCACTCCAACTGAACCACTTCAAGACAAGATTCCTACTCCTCCTCCATCTCCACCGAAAATGACTGTTCCAGTTTCGGTTGCTTCTGTTCCACCACCCACTACATCTCAAATCACAACTTCTGTCCCACCACCACCACCAATTAGTACCATACCAGTCTCTACAACTCCTTTACCACCACCTATCTTTTCAAACACAACTACCACAACCACTCCTATCACCACAATAGTGATGGGTTTTGAGCATTCTAACACTTTCTAAGTGTACATGCAACCCTAATAACCTTGAATCTATGTTTTCTCTATATACATGCAAATTTCTTTTTCAAGGTTATTTCCTAACTAGCATGGCATGGGGATTACATAAAACATAAAACTAGTAGAAATACATACCTTGTTGTTGCTTGGATTCCTTCAAGACTTTGTGAGCCTAGCACCCCAAATGTTGTGCCTCAAATGCTTCACACAACACCACAAGACTTCGAATAACTTGAGAGAATACTTCTAGCACTCAAAATTGGTTATGCCCTCTCAAGTAACACTATGTCCACTAGGTCATGATTTTGCTAGCCATAGGGTTTCTTTTATAGTGTTGTCACAATTAGGGTTTACACATGAATGCCCTTAATTGTCATGACTCTTGATTTCTCATGACCCATGGGTTTGTAACTCCCATGGACTATCCATGGAGCTCCAAATGGTTACATCCATAACCCATAAACCATGGATCATTAATCCACCATAAAAGAATTGATGATTGTCATAATCAACCCTATATATTTAATCAGTCTCACTTTGATCACCAAATTAATACTAGATTAATACTTGATCAATACTAATTAAATAATACTATTATTAATATATTAGAACTTATAATATATTAATAATCATAAGTGCCTTATTCTCTCATCTAGTCTATCCAAGTATTGCAATGCCATGCAACCCAAATGGACCATGCCGGGTCGGGTCAAGTACATACCAAATAAAGTTATGGACTTAGACACTATATCCAACAGTCTCCCACTTGGATAAGTCTAATAACTATATTTGCAAATATGACTTCAAAATCCGACTAGCAATCGTAGCTCTTTCAAAGTCTCTCGGAACTGAGATGATGATGATACGCCATTTAAGATAAGTGATCATATAATCCTCTATTCTCATGATATCAGCCGGACAAACACATGGAACATGGTCTTACTTATTGTCCAGCATTTGTTTCTCGATCTCTGATTTGTTTCGACATAGAACTAAATTGAACACATCAATTAGGTTCTGACCGGGCCCGGTACATAGGTCAAAACCAAATCATCAAGGGGCCCAGATATCGCTTCTATTTCTAGAAGGAACAGATAAACTTCGACTGATATGCTTGTACTAACTACTTGTTGAATTATTCACAAAGGCACGTTTTATAACATCGAGTTACCAATGCGTTTTCATACAATCAATGAATAATCAACTCATAGTCAACAACTCATATCTCTAGGTTTGAAGATTTATATGATATTACCGTCTCACGATCACTCGAGATAAATTCCATGAAGTGATGCAAGTGAGCGTGGGTTGGATCCAATACTCAGCCCTTATGAGTACTCATGAATGTTGTAGCAACCATTGCATTGTCCAAAGCACTTTTAGACAAATCATACAAGCCAAATTCATGACAGTCTTAAATCAATACTTACTTCCAAAATTTGACTGACTGTGGATGGTATGAATAATAGCAGAATTATTCTGGAAGTAAAAACATGCAAAATTGAAACATAGTAAACAATCAACACAAGATAGTAACACCTTACTCATAAATAAATAACAACTTTTATTTATCATCAAATGTCAATTACATTTTACAAGTTTCAGGAATCTAATTATTGAAACTAATATCATCCTTCAGCCCAATGCGCCTCGCATGCTGTAAATGCTTAACCCTGCTCAGTCCCTTCGTGAGGGGATCTGCCGGGTTCTCATCTGATGATACCCTCTTAGCCACGAGGAGTCCTTCTTCTATTCGATGTCTGATGAAATGGTATTTTCTGTCAATGTGTCTAGATCTCCCGTGATCTCTCGGTTCCTTAGCCAAAGCAACCGCACTTTCGCTGTCATAGAAAATTTCCACTGGCTCCTTTATAGCTGGTACAACTCCAAGGTCTCCGATGAAGTTCTTCAGCCATATCGCCTCCTTAGCTGCTTCACTTGCTGCTATGTACTCTGATTCACAAGTAGAATCAGCTACTGTCTCCTGCTTGGAACTTTTCCAAGTAATTGCCCCTCCATTTAGGATAAAGCCCCAGCCCGACTGAGAGCGGAAATTATCCCTATCAGTCTGGAAGCTAGCATCGCTATACCCTTCCACTCTCAAGTCATCACTGCCTCCGAGGGTAAGGACCCAATCCTTAGTCCTCCGCAGATACTTGAGAATGTTCTTTACCGCTGTCCAGTGTGCCTTGCCAGGGTTCCCTTGATATCTACTGACCATGCTCAAAGCAAAGGCCACATCAGGGCACGTACAAGTCATAGCATACATGATCGAGCCCACAGCAGAAGCATATGGTATATGACTCATTTCAGCTATCTCAGCCTCTGTACTCGGACTCTGAGTCTTACTCAGCTTGGCATTACTCTGGATTGGTAATTCTCCTTTCTTGGAATCTTGCATACTGAACCTCTTCAGTACCTTATCCACATAAGTACTTTGACTAAGTCCAATTAGTCTCTTACTCCTATCTCTCAATATCCTTATCCCTAGGATATAGGCAGCTTCCCCAAGGTCCTTCATAGCGAAACACTTCCCAAGCCAGGACTTAACCTCCTGTAAGGGTGGGACGTCGTTTCCTATGAGAAGTATGCCATCCACATACAACACCAAGAAGCTAACTATGCTCCCACTAGCCCTGACATACACACAAGACTCATCCTCACTCCTAGAAAAGCCAAACTCTTTGACTTTCTCATCAAAGCAAAGATTCCATCTGCGAGATGCTTGTTTCAATCCATAAATGGATTTATCAAGCTTACACACTCTATTAGGGTATCTTGTATCGACAAAACCCTCTGGTTGAGCCATGTAAACATCCTCAGCCAACTTTCCATTAAGGAAAGCAGTTTTGACATCCATTTGCCATATTTCATAATCATGAAATGCAGCTATGGCTAACAATACTCTAATAGACTTAATCTTAGCTACTGGTGAGAAGGTCTCATCATAGTCAACTCCCGGAGTTTGAGTAAAGCCCTTCACAACCAGTCGCGCTTTATAAGTGTGTACCTTCCCATCCATGTCGGTCTTCTTCTTGAAGATCCATTTGCACCCAACTGTCTTACGACCTGGTACATTGTCAACCAAGTTCCAAACTTGATTGTCATACATGGACTGAATCTCGCTGTCCATAGCCTCCTTCCATTTAGCAGACTCAGGGCCTGCCATGGCTTCCCTGTAGTTATTAGGTTCATCCAAATCTATTAGTGTACTATCACTAATAAACGTATCACCTTCAGTGGTGATGTGATAACCATAATAAAAATCAGGTGTGTTCCTCACCCTAGTGGAACGTCTTGGAGGTACAGACTCATCTATCGGATCAATATGAGTTTCCTCCTCAGGTTGGTCGATAGCATTTGAGGTTCCTTCACCACTTGACTCTTGAAGCTCTTCAAGGTCAATTTGCCTCCCACTGTCCCCTTGGCTTATGAATTCTCTCTCACGAAAGACTCCTCTTCTTGCTACAAAAACCACATTATCACTGGGTCTGTAGAAGAGGTAACCAAAGGATCTCTGTGGGTAGCCGATGAAAATACACCTCTCACTTCAAGGTTCAAGCTTATCATGAGTCTCACGCCTCACGAAAGCTTCACAACCCCAAATCTTGATGTGGTCCAAATTGGGAACTTTCCCAGTCCACATCTCGTGAGGTGTTTTGGCAACCTTTTTAGTAGGGACTAGATTAAGGATATGGGCGGCAGTCTCTAAGGCATACCCCCAGAAAGAGATTGGTAACGAAGCTCGACTCATCATGGAACGAACCATATCCAACAAGGTTCGATTGCGCCTCTCAGCTACACCATTCAACTGTGGTGTCCTGGGAGGTGTCAATTGTGAGACAATCCCACATTCCTTAAGATAGTCAAGGAACTCAATGCTAAGATACTCTCCTCCTCGATCGGATCGGAGCATCTTGATGTTCCTACCCAATTGATTCTCAACTTCCTGCTTAAACTCTTTGAACTTTTCAAAGGTTTTTGACTTATGCTTGATCAAGTAAATATATCCATATCTACTGTAATCATCAGTAAAAGTCACATAATAGCGATTAGCATCCCTTGTAGCAACTCTGAAGGGCCCACACACATCCGTGTGTACAAGGTCCAACAAACCTTCACCCCTATCACAAGTACCTGTGAAGGGTGACTTTGTCATTTTTCCAAGTAAACAAGACTCGCAACTATCATCTGACTTGAGGTCAAATGATTCCAAGACTCCAGCCTTTTGGAGTTGGCCTATGCGCTTCTTGTTAACATGTCCAAGACGACAATGCCACAAGGATGCTTTATCCAAGCTATCTGAAGAATCAATATACAACACATTATTTCTTAGATTGTCTACAGCATTCACGGCTTCATATACACCATCACAAGGTAATGCTTTAAAGTGAAATACATCATTGTAATAAACATTAATAGCACCATTTTTATTATCAAATGAAAATGTAAAACCTTGTTTGTACAAGCCATGAAAGGAAATAATATTTCTCGCCATTTCGGGCGAGTAACAACACTTATTCAAATCTAACATTAACCCATTATTAAGCAATAAAGAATAAACTCCTATCTTGGTAACAGGTGATGCTTTCCTGTTGCCCATGACTAAGTTTATCTTCCCGTGCTCCACTTGCTCACTTCTTCTTAGTGCCTGCAAATCAGTACAAATGTGAATACCACACCCTGTATCAAGCACCCAAGAATTAGCATTAGATGAGTTGTTAGACAATATTGTGTAAATACCTGCATGGGTGGGTTTAACCTTCCCATCCTTTAGATCTTGCAGATATTTGGGGCAGCTTCGCTTGAAGTGTCCCTTATCCTGGCAATAGAAGCACTGTGCTTCCTTTGGGTTTGAAGAAGGAGTAATGGGACCTTTCTTTGTCCCACTTGAAGAGGAACCATCAAGAGTCTTACCCTTGGTACCCTTCGAAGGGCTTTTCCTCTTCTTACCCTTTCCCTGCCCAATAGCCAGAACAGGGGCTGTTGAAGGAGTAGAAGTAGCAACCGCTTTACCCTTAAGGCCATTTTCAGCTGTCCTTAAGAGTCCTTGAAGTTTGCTAAGTGTGACTTCCTCCTTGTTCATATGATAAGTCATACGAAACTGATCATAACTTGGAGGTAAGGAATGGAGAATGATGTCAATCGCCATTTCCTCAGGAAAGTCAACATTTAGCTTCAGCAACCGGTCAACGAACCTTTGCATCTTCTGCAAGTGACCGGTGATGGGTTCACCATCCTTCATCCTTGCGGTTATCATGGAGGAGATGATTTCATACCTCTCCTGACGCGCACTCTGATGGTACCTTTCCATCAGATCCAGGTGCATCTCATAGGGGTAGAAATCTTCATAGGATTTTTGAAGTTCAGGAGTCATGGTGGCCATCATGATGCATGCTACTTTAGTAGCATCCTTTTCATGTGCAACAAACTCCGCAAACTCTTCAGGAGTAGCAGTGGCTTCACTCACAACCTTAAGCTCCCTATCGAGGACATATTCTTTGTCCTCATAGCGGGTAATCATTCTGATGTTTCTGATCCACTCATTGAAATTGGATCCATCAAAGATGACCTTACCACACAAGTTCATAAGGGAAAAGGAGTCTGTTGGGTTTGAGCCAGAAACATTGTTGGAAGACATCTAAAAGGAAAGAAAGACAAGTTTCATTAGATTAGGAATCCTTAATAATTCACCCAAATGAAATATTAAGGCTAGGATCCAACAAACTATTTATAGTTGGAAGAGGGATGCCGTAATCCATACTATAAAATATTTGAAGGTAGGTAAATGACGATTTACCAATTTCCACTATAAGAACGAAATATTTTATTATTAGGTTTTATTGGTTTTGAAACTCCTAGATCTTTTAAGATACATTGAACTTTTCAATGGCATGTTTGAATCTCGATTGTGCCCTCTCAAGTTTGTGACTGGGATGCCGAGGATCACAAACAAGGTGTGAATAACCATACAAATTGACTTGGTACCCTCAACAATATTACCTAATCGATGTGTCGGTTAACCACACACGCTCCACCGATCTATAATAAAGTCAAGTTACCCTTTGCCACTCTTACTAGTCCATGTTAGTGTGCCGGTTAACCACACACGCTCCACTAACGACTTGGTAAGGTACAAAATGTAATTTTATGGGCTAGCACCAATTTCACATTTTCCTAAAGTAACTAAGATTGGGAATTTATAATGTATAGTTACTTTATAATTCATTATACTTTTAACAAGTATTTAAAGTCGTATCCTACCCGTTCGGCTAACGACCCTCCACCGATCAAGGAAGCGGTGGGTGAGAGTGGACACCCATTAAGTCACCATTTTATAGGCAACAACCTTATACCCCCCTTATAGACCGGCTTCGTGAATGAGGCCTACTAACGGTAAGAATGACATATTCTTATACATATCTATATAATAAAATTATAATAATAGTATAAGTGTTGATTTTTAAACTTTTTAAAAATCCAAGGTTTAATTTGGAATTAAAGTATTAAAGTGTAAGACTTTTCAAATTCCAAAACTTGAGGGCAAGATTTGAAACTATTCCAAGTCTCTTCAATTTGTAACTTATGAGTTTTAATGGTTCATAAAAATGAAGACTCTTCATTTTATGAAACCTCTTTAGTTCTTTAATCATAATTAAAAGAAGTGACTTTTGGTTATCCATAACTTGAGGACAAGTTATGGACACCATCATAGCCATTAAGATCATGAATTAAACACACATGGTGGTTACACATAATTCCTATGATCTTCTAAAAACTCATAAGAACACAAATTCATGTCAAGCAATTTCAAGAAATCATATAAACATATACAATACTTGAAAATTGATAAAAGTCATGTAAAATGGGTTAACATAATCATTATCATTTTGAAAAACAGGTTTTACAAGTCCAAAACAGATTGGGATAATGATCTTAATCCATTTCCAGCAACAAAACTCGAAAAAACTGCCCAGCACGCTCCTACTCGCCGAGTGCATTATTCTACTCGCCGAGTAGGATGAATTTGTTCATGGACTCGGCGAGTCCTCCCCATGGACTCGGCGAGTCCAGTCGTCAGAATGCAGAATTTTCGATTTTTAAGCAGTTTTGCATCAAGTATACAGAAAACAATCCTAGGCTCTGATACCACTGATGGGTTTTGAGCATTCTAACACTTCCTAAGTGTACATGCAACCCTAATAACCTTGAATCTATGTTTTCTCTATATACATGCAAATTTCTTTTTCAAGGTTATTTCCTAACTAGCATGGCATGGGGATTACATAAAACATAAAACTAGTAGAAATACATACCTTGTTGTTGCTTGGATTCCTTCAAGACTTTGTGAGCCTAGCACCCCAAATGTTGTGCCTCAAATGCTTCACACAACACCACAAGACTTGGAATAACTTGAGAGAATACTTCTAGCACTCAAAATTGGTTATGCCCTCTCAAGTAACACTATGTCCACTAGGTCATGATTTTGCTAGCCATAGGGTTTCTTTTATAGTGTTGTCACAATTAGGGTTTACACATGAATGCCCTTAATTGTCATGACTCTTGATTTCTCATGACCCATGGGTTTGTAACTCCCATGGACTATCCATGGAGCTCCAAATGGTTACATCCATAACCCATAAACCATGGATCATTAATCCACCATAAAAGAATTGATGATTGTCATAATCAACCCTATATATTTAATCAGTCTCACTTTGATCACCAAATTAATACTAGATTAATACTTGATCAATACTAATTAAATAATACTATTATTAATATATTAGAACTTATAATATATTAATAATCATAAGTGCCTTATTCTCTCATCTAGTCTATCCAAGTATTGCAATGCCATGAAACCCAAATGGACCATGCCGGGTCGGGTCAAGTACATACCAAATAAAGTTATGGACTTAGACACTATATCCAACAAATAGAACCTCCAGTAAATGTCAACGTATCTGATACGGGGGCTAATACTGAAACTGAACCTCCTGTTACTTCTAAACCTCTTTCACCCTCACCCTCATCAGATTCTGGTGCTACTCTCGGAGGTGATAATGTTGAGTTTGACTCGACTTATTACAGTCCCTATCGGCTTCCAACAGACGAAGATGAAGAGACTCCTGTCACACACCAACAGTTGCAGAGCATTGATGAAAATCTTGATCAATTACTTGCCTCTTCCAAGTCCTATCACGATGTTGTGCTCAAAGCTTTTCTTGACACGGCTCTTGAGCAGTATACGGGAGCTATTGACAAGTCTACACAAGCAGTTGAAGCATCTACTTCTTCTTGCAAGAAGGCCACTACTGAAGTTACAAAACTTGTTCACAGTTCGCAGATTTTTCTCGAATCCCTCAAAGGACATGCTGATTCAAATGCAGCTAAAGTGAACGCTTCAGTTGATTCTTTATCCAAGTCACTTCAAGAGGAGCAAGCTAAATTTGAGGCTGTTCGTTCTTCCATTCAAGCTGAGAACACTTCTCTAATTAGCTCAGTGACTTCTCTCCTTGAAACACTCCAGGCTGATTTAGCAAAGGAGAGTGCCTTAAAAGAAGATCTTGCACGGCAAGCCTCCACTATTGAAGTCCAGAAAGTTCAATTGGCTCAGGCTGAAAGAGAAATCTCATTGTTGAAAACTGAGAGAGCTGTATTTTGGAGTTGTGTTGGTGATGTAAAGACTATGCTTACCGATCTTCTTAGTGCTCATGATCCGATACTTACTCTGACCATCAGGAATCATCTGACTTCAAAGCTCCTTCCTGCTCTTGCACTCCTACATGAAATGAAGGGTGTTTCGGAGAGATTCGTACCTCCAAAATAAGGGGGAGAAGGTGTTCAATCTACTCAACCGAAGGTTACTGTTAAAACCGAATCTACTCAACCGAAGGTCAATGTCAAAACCGAACTGAAGGGTAATGAAGCTTCGGGTTCTGGTAATCAAGATAAGAAGAAGGGTCTGGATGATGATAGTGAAGAAGAAGAAGAAACAAATGTCGAGGCCCTGAAAAGAAAGAAAAGGGATAAGGAATTTTATGAAACCCTTCGGGTTGCGAAGGAAGCAGAAGAAAGGGAACGAAAGAACAAGGAAGAGCAAGATGCCTTGAATTGCAAAATGGCCTTGTTTCCTCTTTGGACGAGACAAACGCTCATCAAAGAAGCAATAGAGTTTCCAAGCGTGTACTGGCTGGTACTTGTAGCCTCTTTTTATTGTGAGAATTCAAGGGACTCACAGTTCGATATGCCTACAACACGAAAGGCATTTATTTTTCATTGCTTTGATTCGACTGTTCAAGTTCCCTCCCCTCATCCTAAAGTTGATCATGAACTTATCGACTTTTATCTCAAGTTTGGTCAGCCTCGGTACTTGACATGGAGTGCTCAGAAGATTATTACTGTCAAGGTGTTGAAACCTTCGCCTGCAGGGAAGTTTATTAATGTTAGTTTCAAAATAACCTGAGGTTCAGCAAACTCGGTTTCGGTTATATCCCTGGCAGATATTCCAAACTTGAATACTCATGATTGGATCTTGTTGTTTAACATACTGCTCACTAATGCGAGAGAATATGAGCCGATCCTGGATCATTTGAAGAGGATTTTGGCTTCTTATATCCATGAAGTTGCTGCAATGGATCAAGATATTGTGAAAGTCTTGAAGAAGAAACCCACTGTAAAGCCAACTGAAAAACCTAGAGATGTGATAAAATGAAGATGGGCCAAATTGATTCAACACATCTTACAGTGATGTTTACAAAAGGTGAAGCTAATCGATTTCTTTTCGCTCTTGTTGACAAACATATATTCTCAACGGGCTGCTTAGAGCACATCATTAGTATCATCCATCGGTGCAAGAAGAATTCGGATGCAGACAAGAAGAACTTCACAGACATGCTTCGGTGGTATATCACGTTTCGTCATACTCTTTTGGCCATCATACCGAAGGTGTTTAAGACTGTCAAGAAGTCTTCCATAGCTCAACCAATTGAGCTTTTGGCTCCATTGACGCAAAGGGGGAGATTGTTGGGTATTTTATGTTGCGTCATGGGCTTGCTTTTGTATATCCGGATTGGGCCTGTCCATCCGTGATTATTATGTAGGGTTAAGCTATAAATAGTGCATGCATGTATGCATTAGATACGTTCGAGATTCTCATTCTTATTGTTTTGTAACCCTAAACACCTCTACAGTCAAAGTTCTTAATCGAGCTCTTCTGAGGTGTTAAAGTTTAATCATTCGACATCAGTTAAACCATTCTTGTGTTCATCATTACGTCTTTAATTGTTTTTCTGCATAGAATCTATCGATCCTACTAGAACTTTGTTCTAACAGGTACCCCATGTAATCTCACCACGTCCTTTATATAGATTCGCGTTAGCTTCTCCATTTTGTACGTCTCCTTTATTGGCAGGAAATGGGCGGATTTGGTTAGTCTATCGACAATCACCCAGATAGCATCCAATCTATCCGCTGTCTTAGGTAATTTGGTTTTGAAATCCATTGTAATCCTTTCCCATTTCCACTCGGGGATTTCGGGCTGTTGCAGTAGTCCCGAGGGCTTCTGATACTCCACTTTAACCTTGGAGCAAGTGAGGCACTTGCTCATGTAAGTGGCAATTTCTGCTTTCATGTTTGGCCACCAATAATGATGTTTAATGTCCAGTTACATCTTATCGGAACCTGGATGGACGAAGAATCGTGTTTTGTGGGCTTCGTTCATGACTACATCCCTGAATCCTCCAAATTTTGGGACTCAGATACGTTCCATGAAGTAGTAAGCTCCGTCTTCTTTGAATTTAAGATTCTTATCCATTCCACGCAGTGCTTCATTCGCGGCATTCTCCGACTTCAATGCCTCTAATTGAGCTTCCTTGATTCGTGAACATAGATGGGAGTGGATGGTCATTGTTAGTTTTTTCACTCGACGGCCCGAGTATTCTTTTCTGCTTAAGGAATCGGCCACCATGTTGGCGTTGCCTGGGTGGTACTTGATCTCGCATTCATAATCATTTAGCAGCTCAACCCACCTTTGCTGCCTCATGTTCAGCTCCTTTTGATTTAGAATGTGCTGGAGGCTTTTGTGGTCCATAAAGGTGGTGCACTTTGTACCATATACGTAGTGCCTCCAAATTTTTAGGGCGAAGACCACAACTCCAATCTTGAGATCATGGTTAGTATAGTTTACTTCGTGGGTTTTCAACTGTCTGGACGTGTAAGCTATCACTTTTCCGCGCTGCATAAGAACACAGCCTAACCATTGATTTGAAGCGTCGCAATATACTACGAAGTCTTCAGTTCCCTCTGGTAAAGATAGCACTGGAGCACTAAAGAGGGCTCGCTTCAAGGTTTAAAAAGCAGCTTCTTGTTTGTCAGTCTAGTTGAAGGATACGCCTTTTTGTGTTAGAGTGGTGAGGGGCTTAGCAATCTTAGAGAAGTTCTGAATAAACCTTCGGTAGTAGCCTGCAGGGCCCAAGAATTGTCGGATTTCTGTTGGCATTTTCGGAATTGTCCAGCCTTCAATAGCTTTGATCTTGGACGGATCCACATGAATTCCATCCTTACTGACAACATGACCCAAAAAGTTCACACTGCGCAACCAGAACTCGCATTTGGAGAGTTTTGCATATACTTTTCGGCTCTAAGAGTTTCCAAGATCTGACGTACGTGCTGACCGTGCTCCTCCTTGCTTCGAGAGTATACGAGTATGTCATCAATGAAAACGATTACAAAATTGTCGAGGAATGGGCGGCAAACTCGATTCATGAGGTCCATAAATGTTGCGGGAGCATTTATCAGACCAAAAGGCATAACAATGAATTCGTAATGGCCATATCGGGTTCGGAAAACAGTTTTGGGGATATCTTCTTCCCGAAATCGCAGCTGATGATAATCGGATCTTAGATCTATTTTAGAAAAATAACTGGATCCTTGAAGCTGGTCGAATAGATCATCAATCCGAGGGAGTGGATATCGATTTTTGATGGTGAGTTTGTTCAACTCCCGATAGTCGATGCACATTCTGAAGGATTCGTCCTTCTTTTTGACAAACAAGACCGGAGCTCCCCAGGGTGAGAAACTCGGCCTGATGAATCCTTTGTTCAGAAGTTTGCTTAATTAACTGGATAACTCTTGCATTTCGGTGGTAGCTGACCTATAGGGTGATTTGGTAATTGATGTGGCTCCCGGTATTAGGTCGATTCGAAATTCGACCTGTCTTTCTGGGGGTATTCCCGGAAAGTCACATGCCACTGGGATATCTTTGATGTTTATTTTCTCTTTTGTTTTATCTACCACGTGGGCGAGAAGCCATAATTTTTCTGGTGCAGGCATTTTTGTGCCTTGACGCACGAGATAAGACAGAGATTGGTGCCAGGTTTATCACCGTAGATTATTAGGGTTTCGTGGTTGGGGAGGTGAAGGCGAACGGCCTTCTCGTGGCACATAATATCAGCATGGTGGGGGCTTAACCAATCCATGCCGATTATCACATCAAAACTCCTAATATTAATTGGCATCAAATCTATTTGAAATGAGTGGTTGTTTAATGTTAACGTGCATCCTACGTAAACGTCTTTGGTTGTTTCAGTTTTCCCATTAGCCATCTCCACCGTGAAGGCTTCGCTTAGCTTTTGGGGTTGTTGGTTTAGTAAGTGTTTGAATTTATTACTCATGAAACTCCGCTCAGCCCCACTATCAACTAGAATGCATGCGTAAGTGTTGTTGAGGGGAAAGGTACCAGTAACAACCGTCGGGTCTTGAATTGCCTCTCCTTGACCCAATGTTAGGACCCTGCCTGATCCTCATGCTCCTTGGTTGTTGGCTTTGGGGTAATTTCACCTAAAATGGCCAGTTCCTCCACATCCATAACAAGTATGACTAGCCTCGGCGTTATTGTTGTTGTTGTTGTTGTTGTTGTTGTTGTTGTTGTTGTTGTTTGGCTGTTGGTTCTGTTGGGGTTGAGATCTACAGTACCGGGCGGTGTGCCCCTTGCGGTTGCAGTTTGTACACTACATTTCTCTGCACTCGCCATTGTGGTGGTAGTTGCATTTGTTACACTTTGGTAAGGTTCCAGAGTAAGGCTTGGTAGTTGATTGCGCAGATGAGGCTCGAGCAGCTGGTGCTGGCGCAACTTGAGCGGTAGCAGCATGGACTGGTACTGTTTGCTGCTTCTTGGAGGATTCCTAGTTCTGTCGCCCCTTTCATTTGTTGTCCCTATTTTTCTTGTTATTCATTTCCTTCTTGGCCTCAGTCTCATCAGTTTTGGTTCCTTTCTTGTTTCCATGGTCGTAAAGCTTTAGAGCTAGCCTTTTTGCACTGTCAAAAGTCTTTGGGTTGGCTGCAATCACATTTCCTTGGATTAGAGAAATTAATCCCCAAATGAACCGCTCGATCGTCTTCCCTTCTGATGTAATCATACCCGCGCATAATAATGCTAATTCATTGAACCTTGAGATGTAAGCCTCGATGTCTGAGTTTTGTACTGTAAGATTCCATAGCTCCTGCTCCAGTTTCTGTACTTCCCCACAGGGACAGTACTCTGCTATCATCATCTCTTTGAGCTCCTCCCATGGCATAGCATTTGCCACTGGCAGTGTCATGGCCTCCACATGACCATTCCACCATGACAGCGCTTGGTCGACAAATGTGCAAGCTGCAAATTTCACCTTGCATTCTTTAGGACATCCGTAAATCTCAAAGACTGGCTCGATCTTTTCAATCCATCGCTTTAAAGTTATCACGCCTCTCGTTCCATTGAACGTTCGTGGTTTGGCATTTGAGAAGTCTTTGTAGGTACACACTTTTGTAGGACCTTGGTTCATTCCTTGGTTCGAGCTTCCAGTTCCTTGACCGTTACCGCCACCATTGTTCCCAGTTTGAATGTGTACCAAGGCTGCTGTGACTACAGCCGAAACTGCTGCTTGGAAAGCAGCAGAGTTCACCTCTGGCGGAGGAGGTGGTGGTGGTGTCGTGTTGTTGTTCCTACGAGTGTATCTTCGAGGCATCTTCTCTCATGGAACAGGAAGATGGTGAGTACATAGTGGTTTGTGGTTTCGTGTTCCTTTGGTATATAATGTTTTCGATGGTTCGGTTGTGCATATGAGTGAATTCATACAATATCATGAAACAAGGAAAATAGAACACGTAGCAGATAACAACATCACAAATAAAACATAACTACTTCATTAATGATATAATTTCGTAGTACAGAGCATGAAAATTTGCCTTTTAAAAAGGCATACAGTACATAGAGAAAGTATATGATCCGACATCATAACGGCTTTATGAGTAGTGTAGTCACTTAATCATAAAGTCGGTCCTACATACAATAGTACATAAAAGAGAACCATAACAATAGCGGTAGTGGGTGGAGCTGATCCTAGTCGCGGCGGGAAGTGTCTGATGGTGATGCTCAGATGCCGAAATGACGCACCAAAAGGTCAGCCAATTCACTCATCTCCCGAATGATTTCATCTGTCTCTTGCTCCGCTCGAACTGCTTTTGCTTTCGCTGCAAAAAGTTGTTGCCTGAGAGTGGAAACTTCCTCCTCCAAGGAGTGCGTCCTCTCTTTGGGGTCCTCCTGTGCTATGTGCGGATCTGGCATCATCTCTAAAGGGTGGGATTCACTAGAAACTTACCCAATGCCCTCTACCTCTTCAGTCTCCTCTTCAGATCCCTCATCCTCGTAAACTGTCTCTAGATACTCTTCAAGTCCTATTCCTGGATCTGCCTCTTAAACCATTCAGGTTCCTCCTTCGTCCACCCGTGGGCCACCAGGGCCTGATAGTAAAGGTCACCTTGTTGGTATTAAGCCATGATGTCTGCGCGAGAATTGGAGGAGTGAGAAGTGTGTAAGGGGGTGTATGTAAATAGCTTTCTAAAATACTCCTATAGTATTTTAATTGTTTATGTTTGAGTTCCTTAAAACTTTTTGGATACGAGGTTGGTAAGTTTCTAGATTCATTTCCCACCATGATCACTCCCAAACACATCGTATTTTGAATAAATATAGTTGATCAGGTTATATTTATCCCCAATACGACTACATAATTGTCAGGGTTTAACCACGATGTTCAATTCTTCCAAAGACTTTTATTGTTATTGTAATGATGCACACATACGTATGTATTTTATTTTTGTTCAGAGTAGTTTAGTCCCAATGTATTTATAGTTGCATATCTTGTATGATTATATATGCCAATTCACTATAAACATTACTCTGATACCAATCTGTCACACCCCCGAACCGAAACGGCGGAAATGTCTGGGGGTTTGGGTGACTTCATCTTGTAATACCATCACAGTGTATATAATTGAATCACGACAACGTCATTATCACACATACAATAATACAACAATCATTGTTTACATCAGTATGTTGGATAACAAATTACATTCCCAAAATATAAGTGTACGATGATAGCAAAATACATCAAAATCCATGAGTTCTTGAAGGCCAACCTGCTTAACGATTTCCTGAGAATACAAGTTATTTTAAAAATGGTCAACATATATAATGTTGGTGAGTTTATAAGCATATTTGTATGTAAAGTATGTATCACTTTGTAAACACTAGAAAATCCGATATTTTCTGTAAAAGAAATAAATGGTTTTAACGCTTTGTATCGAATCTTGTATTAAAGCATGTGTGTTTCTGTTTTGAAAATGTATAAGGGGTGTATTCCAAAATTTCCTATGTTTTCTGTTGTAAGTAGAAGGTAGTTTATAATGTATGTTTCCCAGAAAATCCGATATTTTCTGCCTGTAAAAATGTTGTGGTCTTAAACCCAAAGACCGTAAAATGGTGTTTGTATAGAATTGTAATTGTAGAAACGTATATGTATTCCGTAAATTTTACAGTGGAGATAATTTCTACGTGCGTCGTTATAACCATACTTCATATGACTGATCTGCCTGTCGTGACGTTTTTCCGGCGTCACTTGTTTAAGGTAAGACGTTTGTCACCCTAGCCTGGCGTAGTCTAGCTGTAGCGAACAGCTCAGGTGCGGGGCTGTCAACCCCGTATAGATCTATACACAAACTCTCGCTCTCCCTCCGGGAGACTCTGGTTATAACTATAGGACTGAAGGTTGTATACTAGGTAGGTACGAATGAAAGAACGTCTCATCAGAACCTTAACTATGTTTACGTGAATATTGTAACACACTATTTAATGTTTTAAATAATGTTTCAGTGTATGTATTTAGGTTACAAGGCCCAATGTGTACGTACATAAATAAATGAGGCCCAATAAGCATGAAATGTGTATACAAGGTCCGTCGAGCATGTAAATGGGTCAACAAGACCCAATAAACATGTAAAGAGTATACATGACCTATCAAGCATGTAAATGGGTCACTAAGGCCCAATAAACATGTAATGAATGTATCAGGCCCAATATGCATGTAAATGGACCACGAAGGCCCAATAACATGAAAATACGTAAACAAAGCCCAATAAAAGTGATAATGACGTAATTAGCCCGTTTGTTATTATTTTGCTTGTTTTAGCTCAAATATTTAATAAAATGACATAAAATGCCCACTTTTTGTAAAAAAAATGACATTCTTGGCCCATTAAGCCGATTAAGGCACAATTTTTGGTAAAAATGACACTTTCGGCCCATTAAGACCGAAAGTTTACATTTAAGGGCTCATTTTGAATAAAATGACATTTTCAACTCATTTTTGATAGAAATAACATTTTCGGCACAATTTTAATAGAAATGACATTTTCAGCCCATTTTACCGAAATTTACATTTTTGGCCCATGTTTGTTTAAAATGCCAACTTAATCCATAAAAAGTCAATAATTATCTTTTTAGGCCCATGAAACCGTGTATTTCTAAATAAGGCCCATTTTATGAAATTTGAAAATTTTAGCCCATTAAAAACCGTGAAGGCCCAAATAGAAGCCCATTTTGTGAAAATTACATTTTTGGCCCCTGTAAAACGTGAATATCATCAAGATCCATTTTTATTTAAAAATGACTCTTTTGGTCCTCTCAAACCGTGAGTGTCTTAAAGACCTCATCTTTTGTTTATTTGTCAAATATGGCCCCTTAGACTGTTTTATGTAGTTTTCACACATCCTTAGCATGTTTAATCCTTTCAACTTCATAGTAAGTCGCATAAGATGGTTTAGTTTACAAACATCACCAAGTTTAGTAGATATTTCGATTTTGGTGAAGATTTAACATGTTTTCATAACATAATCAGAACATATAACATGAAAACACACATATACATGCATAAATACATAGATCTAACACAAAAGCAACTTGTAGCATCCCCAAAACATAGTAAAAACCGAAAACAAGGGGCTGTGAACTCACATTGGGTGATGGATCGGTTTTGGTGAGAAGTTTGAAGGATTTTTCGGCCTAGCAAGCTCCTTTGAGAAGATTATCGAAAACCAGATGATTCTAGGAGCATATACACGAGATTGGTGATGTTTTGAAGGAAGATCTTAGCATAAGATGGATTTATTCAACTTAAATATGAAGTAGTTTACCTAGTATGATGAACTTTGATGACAACTTCTTGAAACACACACTAACTCACGAATTTTAGAAGGAAATCGAGGAGTTCTTGCAGGTTTGGAAGTGAAATGAAGTTTGAATGATTTAGGTGAAGGAAGAAATTGACTTAGGCCGAGAATCTTAAGGAGGAAGGGAAAGAAGATTTGTTGCGCATTACATGGAGGGTTAAGGGATTTAACTAAGAAATATGGGATGTAACTGGCATTGATAACCTCTAGAGAACAATGAGGTGTCAAGATTTTAATTCAAACAAACTTTCTCGTTTTTTTTATATATACAAACCAAGAATGGGAGGAAGGAAAAAGAAATAATTCATTTTGGGCTTGAACTTGGTTCGTGACCGAGAACCTTTAGGCCCAATGAGGTTTTCGGTGTTAAAGGCCCAAATTTTATAGATATCGACCCATTAGATGACTTATGGAGGGTATTGGCCCAATAAGGCCCATTATGAATCTTATGGCCCAAAAATCTATAGTTTAATGAATGTGGGTCCAACTAGGGCCCAAATGAGGTTTCTTAACCGAACATTATCAAGTTGAGGGTTTATTGGCCCATTAGGACCAATAAGAGGATCTTGGTCCAATAAGAGTTTAAACCGGAAAATTAGGGTTACAACCCAGCATTGAGTGAATATAGTGCATTGAATTAGGTTTAGGGCTTCACGAGTGAGTTTTGATTTGAATAGTTGTTTTTGAAATGAATAACTTGTATAACATCAATCTTAGAGTTACAAGATAAATCAAGAGTTTACCACACATAGATAGAATTTCCTAGCCAAAAATGCTAGTTGTGACACCATTGTGACCGAGTTATCCTGCCTAGCTTTCTTTTCTCACTCCGCTGCCTGTTCACTTGTTTCTGCCTCATTAAGTGTGTTTGGTTGGGGTAAAGGTGTGATGTGAACTTGTGGTTCAACGACCTTGGTTGTTAACGTGGTTAGTATAAAGGCATGGATTAAAATGATTAGGCTAAATGGTGTTTTGTTTTCTGGTCGTGATGATTGTTTTTTTCTTGCATGGTTATATACAGATGGCACCAATGTTGCTACGTGGCTTCCCGGGTGCTTGTGGTGGTCCCTCTTAGAGCATTTTCCAATGTGCAGTCCAATAAGCACGTTGCATGGTATGTGACAAATATAAGTTAGAAATCCATACCGAGGGCGGACCCCCAGTATTGCTCTACATTGCCTAAGTCAAGAGTCATATTTGATGTTTTCAGTGTATATGAATTGCTTAGAGTGTTGCCTACTTACCTTTCAGTGGAGGCTCATTTTTTAACAAGGTTCGGACCAGTTCCTGGCTTCATCATTAATATTGCTACGTGGCTTCCCGGATGCTGGTGGTGATCCCTTTTAGAGCCTTTTCCAATGAGAAGTCCAAGTAGCACGCTACATGGCATCTAAAAAATATTGGTTAGAAAGTCATGCCGAGGGTGGACGATCGATATTGTTCTCCGATGCCTAAGTCAGGAGTCATGTTTGATGTTTTATGTGTATATGAATTGATTAGAGTGTTGCCTCCTTACGTTTCAGTGGAGGCTTGTTTTTATAACAAAGGTTCGGACCAGTTCCTGATTTCTTCTTTTGGGTTTTGCGTTAATCTTCAGGTTGTGATGGTGAGCCTCCTTTTATATTAAAATAGTCTTATCTTTCATGTGTTTCCATGCGATGCTTTATAAGGTGTGTACGAGGGTGATTATTGTTGTAGTGATTTGCATTTATGTAGATGCTTGTGCTCCAGGTAGGCAGACCGGGTTACTCGATCGGCCTGGTTTTATGTGGACTGGTACCCAGTAATATATATATATATATATATATATATATATATATATATATATATATATATATATATATATATATATATATATATATATATATATATATATATATATATATATATATATATATAGAGGATTATGTAAGAACTCAACTATAAAGACAATTCTTTGTTCTAAGATTGAAAAAATAAATTGTCAATATTTGATTTTATTTATCCTTAAAATCCCATGAGACAAGCCTATTGGTATTTCATTGCGAGACGTTGAAATTTTTTAACGAATATTTAATGTTTGGAAGGTACCAAAGATAAACAATAAAAAAAGGAAAAAGTTAAAAGAAATAAAAAGTCGACCTCCTCCCTGCGCGACACGTGTCCCAGACAACACTCCCCCTCTTTGCCCCAACCAACACTCACCTATTTTGTGTCAAATTTCCAGCCCCGTGTTTTTTTTCCTTTTGCTTACTTTTTCGGTTATAAGTTTTTTTTCCTTGAAAAAAAATTCTGAAAAACCAACGTTATTAAAATTTATACTCAGAAAAAAATGCCCAAAAACTATAAAAATTTAAGAAAAACATCTACTCACTATAGTAGTGATTTTGTAGAAAGAATTTTGGAAAAAAAAATATTTAAAGTGTTTATATTTTAAGTGTACGTAATATTTTTTTTATAAAATATAACAAAATAGTTTTTTTCCAACTTCAAAAAAGCAAATGATTGAGATCTCTGTAATACTAACTGTAAATGAAAATTTTCAAAAATATTATTTTTTAAGAATAGGAACGGTTTATATAAATAATTTTATCTTTTTATAAAACTTAAGACATAAATTTTTTTTCTCCAATTAAAAAATTCTTTTAAAAGTTCACTATATATCATATATTATGAACATTTTGAACATAAATTTTAAAAAATAAGGTATTTTAGATACCAAAATTTATTGTAAAAGATTATAAGTTTTAAATAAATGTTGAACATAATATGATAAAATAATGAGATGATTCAAAAAATTTATGATTCAAAAAAATTTATGATTCAACATTTTGATGATCCTTAACTTGTTACGATATAAAAAATTTTGATTCAAATATTTTATGATCTTTAATTTTTATATCTTTTATGATTCAAAAAATATATTAACCGAAATATTGTTTTAAACAATTTATTTTTTAATTTAATCTAATATATTATGATCCAAAATCATATAACTTAAATGTAATATGATAAAATAAATACTATTATTTCAATAAGATATTATCCAAAATTTTATCATCCAAATTTTATTATTCAAATTTTAATGTTGCAAAATGATATGATTAAATGTTTTATGATCCAAAATGACATGATCCAAAATTTTATGATAAAAAGTATTATGATCCAAAATCATAAGATCGAAAATTCTATGATCCAAAGATAGTATGATGCATAATATCATTACGATTTGAAATTTTATAGTTTTTAAACATTGAGAAAAGTTTTTTATAGAATAATACTTGACAAACGAAAAAAAAATGAAAAAAAAACGGAAAAAAATGAAATTTTCATTTAAAGGATGTTCCATGGACATTCCTCGAGTCCGTATGACATTATGCGGACATGCGTCGTATGCAAACGTATCACCACCTAATAATTGTGTTTCACGTGTGTGTCGTTGACGAAATTGGTGGTGAAGAATTTTTTTTCTTGTTTCCTATCATTTTATGGGTTTCAATCGGATCATATATATATAATACTCTATTAAATAGCATATTAGTTATATCTTGAATTTTAAGAGGTATAAATTACAAACTTTTTGTACAAATCAATTATACATAAATATCATTAATACTTGCCAAAAATTTGAAATCTTGAATTAAGGAAGGTTATTAATAAATTTAATTTGGAGCAAAATGATAGAGTAAATTACATAAATGGTCCTTATGGTTTAGGGTAATTTACGTGTTTGGTCCATAACTTATTTTTTTAAGTCGGAAGGTCCCTACCGTTTGTTTTTGTTACGCGCTTTCCCTGTCTTACCTAAAAAATTTATTTTGCAATTGATTTTTTAATTTATAAATAAACACACCCACAATCTCACCCCCTTACTTTACCTTACCTACCCCCATCATCTTTTTCTATTTAAATAATTGTCTTTTTTAGGTAAGACATGGACCAAACGCGTAACAAAAACAAACAGTAGGGACTTTCCGAGTTAAAAAAATAAGTTAGGGACCAAACGTGCAAATTACCCCAAATCATAGGGACCATTCGTGTAATTTACTCAAAATGATAATATTAAAATATTAAATTCATGTATATAAATTAATTTAAATTTCTGAAACTAGACACCAGCATTAATTTTTTACAGTTAAAAAAAAAGACATCGGTATTAATTACTTTACATAAACTGTATAAACATTCAATATAAATATATGGTCTAAACATAAATATTTTATTTAAAACTGATTACTTTTTTACATAATAACTAATAATAAAATCTAATAATTATTTCCCAGTAAAAAAACTATTCGTCAAAAGAGTTATTTATCTTCGCCGTTTTGTATATATATATATATATATATATATATATATATATATATATATATATATATATATATATATATATATATATATATATATCTTCCTTTCTAATAAATAAATAGTGTTAATATCCTTCTGCCATGTGTCATTTTTATAGCATTTTTATTTGCCATGTGGCACTCTTCTAAGACTGTTTCTTTTTTCTTCCCGTTCTTATTAATTGCATCCTATAATTTTGGTTACAATTTTAATTGACCTTCAAAATTTGAAAAAAAAATCTAATCCTAATTTGAGTTTTGAATTCTTTGTTTGATATTTCGAAATCAATTCAGCGTTTGATATAAATCGTATACCAAATTAGAATTCAAATATTCCTATCTAATTAAAGATTCCAAATTTAAATAGCCAAAAATTATGCTTTACCCCAGAAATTAAGGATAAATAATTATCATTTCTTTTTTCCTTAACCTCATTTTGTAAAATTATAGTTTTTTAATTTAAATCTTAAATATGTTTTTCGTATTTAACAAAAAAATCATTCTAAATATCTAAATTTAAAAAAAATATATATTATGATTCATCACTAACATGTTATAGGGTGAAAACAATCAAAACTTTAAAAAACTAATTACCCATAATTATGAATAAATTAATAGATAGTTGTAGGTTAAGTGGTGTTGTAGCTTATGTGGTTTGTTGGTATAGGTTTTTTTAAACGTAATATATAGCAATACTCGAACCAAAGAAAACTATATTCAAATCAATACATTAAACAAAAAATATAAAATTTTACGTGATATATACAACCGTTCATAGTGGGAGGGCTTTCCTAAACTCTTATAAGAACTGATTAATTAGACATCAAGTACAACATCTATGCGGCATTACTGCATTACATATTATTATGCACTTTTTAGAGACTAAAAAAGAGGCCCTATTTTTTTGAACATATTATTATACATTTTTTTTAGACTAAAAAAGAGGCCTTATTTTTTTTTGAACATTAATGATTGTTTTATCTAAATATTTTATTTTTTTTAGTTGATGATAATTAGTTTATTTTATTAATTAAAACATTTCGATGCTAACATATCTACCGATTTGTTAACTTATTACTTCTTTAACAAAATGTCACAAACATATAAATTTTGAAACTTACAAAATGTAACTTATTACTTCTTTAACAAAATGTCACAAACATATAAATTTTGAAACTTACAAAATGTTTATCTTTAAATAATTAATTGTATATCATCTTTATTTTAAACAAGTACTTTTTTTTTAGATTTAAAGAACATGGATTATACTCTCATTTAAAGAGATGAGAAAATTTAAAAAATTATATTTATATAATAGAAAATCCAAAAGTATATATACTATATAAGTTATTTAAAATTCATCCACTACACATGTTTTTAACATGAAAGAGAATAGTTATATTATGAGTTTCTTTTTTATATTGTTCTATCATGTATAATTGTTTTTTTTTTGTTCATATTTAGTATATCAGATTTAGATGTTTCATATTACATCCTTATGTTTTTCTTATTAATAATGATTTATATAGCATTATTTTATTTTTATAACCATTTCAGATAATAATTAAGAAAGACGGTCATAAACTTACCGATATAGATCATTTATATTTTACATATAATTGTTTGTAAAAATTTGACTAAACAAATTTTCTTTCTTATTATATAAGTTTTTTTTTCAGCCGTGTAACACACCGGCCATATATATATATATATATATATATATATATATATATATATATATATATATAGAGAGAGAGAGAGAGAGAGAGAGAGAGAGAGAGAGAGAGAGAGAGAGAGAGAGAGAGAGAGAGAGAGAGAGAGAGAGAGAGAGAGAGAGAGAGAGAGAGAGAGAGAGAGAGAGACTTATTTTAATTACTAATGAAGCGAGAAGATAGAAACATTTTTATGGATAGCAGAATGGCATTATTGCAAACAATGATTCCAAAAATATAAAGTATGAAATGGCCATTAATAAAGTACAAAAATTAGACAAAAAAGAAAGCAAAAGTTAAAATAAGACACTTATGGTGTCTAATCCAACCTTATGATAATGAGCGGCTCATGTGGCTTGATTACGACTATTGTTGTCCTATTATATTCTTATAATTGAGATAGCAATTGCTATTAGGTCATTATTTTTTATATAATTGTTATTATCTTTAATGTTATCAACTATATCTACTAATATATGACTAGTAAAGCATAATTCATAATAAAGCATATAAAATTAAAAAAATCTCAAAATATGTTTTAAAATAAAACATTTAAACATAATTTTTTTATACACAAAAATAGAAATATGAAAAATGTAAAATACTAATTATATAAACAAAATTTCTTTTGAAAAAATGAGTTTATAATAAAAATTGTAAAAGATTAAAATGAAACTATTAAAAGTAAATTTTTAAAAATTATTAAGTTTCAAAAGCATAAACACATAGTTGGAAAAAGAATTATAGATAGTATTTGGGTCAACTATGTAACGTCATAAATTTTGAATTTTTTTGAAATATAAATAAACCATCATTTTTCATAAAGATGAAGTACCTAAAATGAAAATCACATGTTGATGTATGAAGTGACCCTCAACAACTAAGAATTTGATGAGGTGTTTTTATATGCGAAATTTTTGTTTATGTAGATGTGAAGGGTGGAGCTGTGTTTATGCAAAGAATTGGATGAGGAGACTATACGAAGTGAGAAGCCTTTTTGTCATATTCTACACCGAATAAGAAAGTACATATATGATTTATTAGTAAATATCTTTGGAAGATCTAGTCAGTCCAGGTGTCGGAGACATGGTCGTCTAAACGACATACCTTAACTATGTCCAGTCAATAAATTGTACTTTTCTTATCTACAAATAGAGGGCTTTAGTGTATCTTTAAAAGTATGTATGGAAGTATCCAAATTTGTTTTGTAATCGAAACTTATCTGAATACAAGCATGTTTATCCATTTATGCTCTTGGTCTTCATCGCTTATTAATTTCAAGCTTCCAAGCAAGCTTGGTTAAGATTCAAAAAAGTATTTCTCTACTTGGCTTATGTTTAGTTAGTTTATGTTGTTCTTATATCTCTGTATAACCTATTCTTATTTTCACATTTTAATTATTGTTCAGCTACTTAAAGATCCACGAGATTAACTTATTTTGCAAAATAATATTTCCTCGAGTTCTTCTCTCAAAAATTAGTATTAAAGGCATAGTCGTTGCTTTTTAATTTTTCTGAAAAATGATGACATCCTTTTAGTAAAATCTCTGATTTAAAAGGCATTCTATACCATTTTTCTCATTTTTTTTCTAAATTTACCAAAATATTGCACAAGTTTACTTTTTAAAGATATCAAACAATATTGGAGGCTCTAATCGGGCTCCAATACTTATTACTAGTAAATACCATCCTTCTCGAAGAATGCAAATATATTTAAAAGGGCTTGGTAAAGATGTTTGGAGATCTGTTGAGGAAGGACCTCACATTCCAGATCTCACACCTATAAATGATGAAAATTAAATCATACTTGGTGGTGGAGCCACCATGTCCAGAGCCACTGTTAATGATACCGAGAAAATAGAAAAAGATGATATTGATTTTCATGAAATATCTTGTGGTGTTCTACCTAATACATATCATCTTATCATCAACTGTCAATCTGGGAAAGAAATTTGGGACAATCTCAAGAATTTGTACGAGGGAACACAACAAGCACATGACAAGAAGTTGGCCACAACATTAAACGGTTTCGAAAACTTCAAATCTCTTATGGGATAAAGTCTTGATGATTCCTTCAAAAGATTCAATCTAATCATCACTAAACTCTCAAATGTTGGTACCATTTGCAGCTATCATGAAACTAATCTTCAGTTTCTGAATGGTCTAGTGTCACACCCCGCTAAAGCGGAAACACAAGGTGTGGCAGTACAAAGGGTCTCATAGCAAAAGTTTAAAGACAACACCAACCATAGTATTAAAAATCATTACAAATATACAATGAGTTTGAAAAACTTTTTAAAAGAAACTACAACATATTTAAAAGTCAACACATGCAAATGCTCCTACAAGTTTTGTGTCTCTACGTGCCTCTTACTAGATGATTCCTGAAAAAGCATGTAAAACGAGCGTCAACTATAAAAATAGTTGGTGAGTACTCACAAATTAAATATAATATTGGTTTCAAGAATCAAAATAAAAGTTTTGATAAAAGTTTCCATAAATAAAAGTATATTGCTAAAATGAGTTTTCAAGATTCGAAATAATATTCGTTGTTACAAGGAGCAAACAATTTCATTGCTAAAACAAGTATATAAGTTTTCAGTAATAAAAGTTCGTTGCTAAAATGAGTATACAAGTTTCGTTGCTAAAATAAGTATACAAGTTTCGTTGCTAAAACGAGTATATAAGTTTTGTTGCTAAAATGAGTATACAGGTTTCGTCGCTAAAATAAGTATACAAGTTTCGTTGCTAAAATAAGTATCCAAGTTTCGTTGCTAACATGAGAATACAAGTTTCGTATGTGCATAAAGATTCGTATGTGCCTCTAGTTTCCATTCATGAGTTCACAACCCAAGCCTAATGACCGAATCGTGCCCTATTGACTACTATGTGTATCGCAAACATAGTGTATAAAATGGTAAAATGCACTCAAGCGAATCGTGCGAGTGAGGAGTTGTCTACTTCCTGATAGCGCTATCCATAATAACCATAGGCTCAAAAGAGTTAATGAGTTGTGTCTAGAGATTCCAGGGACTTAACCGCGATACAGTCCTCATGAATTAAAGTAACATACACATACATACGAAATATAGCAACCAAGTTTCATACGAGTCAAAATAAATACAACAAACATAAAAAGTTTAGGACATGCTTTTCCACCCCAAAACATTTAAAAACCGAAAATAGGGGAGTGGTGAATACTCACAGTATGCAAAATATAGCAACCAAGTTTATACGAGTCAAATAAATACAACGAATATAATTAGTTTAGGACATGTTTTTCCACCCCAAAACATTCAAAAATCGAAAACAGGGGAATGCGTGAATACTCACAATGCATTGAGATGATGCAAATGGTGTCTTGACTACGCTCCACTCGTACCACTATCGATTCCTACAATAATGGTATTCACTAGTGAGTCTCTAATCGAAATCTAACACTAGTATACTTACTACTACTATAGAATTATGTCAATATTGTGTCAAAATTTAATATTGATAAGTCACAAACATTTTTCTGAAATGGTGAAATTTTATAACTCATGTGATTAAGATAATTTTGGATATTATTTTCCATAATTTTGTAATATTAATTGAGGGTATTTCAATACATTTAAAAGTGTTTTAAACTCCTAGAAATCCAAAAGTATTATCAAACAGTTTCCGAAATTCATCAAATTTTACATTTTTGTTCCAAATACAGTAGATGTCTTCTAGAAATTTTCTCTTCAATTTTTGATATGATTAACTATTTTTCCAAATTTTTTATGCCTTCATAACAATATAAATTCATGAAAAATAGAATCCAGATGATAAAAATTCCCAAACTTTGCATTTCAATTTTTAATTGAAGTCAAAGACCTCAAGATAATTTTTCTTGAAGTTTTGATTTGTCTAACTATTTTTCACTATTTTAGTTTCTTGAATAACCATAAAATCATGAAAAATACTAAACAGTTAATAAAAATTACCAAACTTTTTAAAATACTGCCATTCCACATACTTAAGATAGGAAAAATATAAAAATGAGTTTCTAAACTGTTTAAACAATTTTTATGATTTTTGTGCATTTATTCTAATAAAAATTGAAATAAACAGAAAACAGTTTCCAAAATTACCCAAACTTTTTGTATTACTGTTATTAAACATTATTAAGCTGGAAAAAATATAAAAATGAATTTCTAAACAGTTTAACCCAATTTTATGATTTTTGTACATTTATTCTAATAAAAATTGGGTTTGAGTGTATTTAATCTTGGAAAAATAGAAGAAAAATAGTATACAGAAGAGAAAAATCATCAAAATTTTTATGTAGCATCCTAATGTTCTACAAGAGGTTCTGGTAAAGTTTCATGAATTTTGGATGAGCATAACTAGTTTTTCTATTTTTAGGCCATTATAAATACAAAAATCGGAGAAAAATAGGAATGCATTATGAAAACTTTTGAAAATATTTTTCTAAGTCTTAAACCTCTGGTAGAAGCTGCGAAAATTGTTAGATATCATTTTCACATTCTCTAAAGTGGTTTTATGATTTATTGGGACTAAACAAAAAGAAAATTAAAAACCATACTAAACAGTAACCAAAATCGATGAAACTTGATGAGAGGTCATTACTTACCATAGGGGTCGTCCACGAATTTATCTAGGATTTATAGACCTCTGAAAGTATTTTATATGATTTATTGCCCTATTTTCTTGCATTAATTATAATAATCCGAGAAAAATGAACTATTTTCTAGAAATTTACAGATCATCTTATTTTGTTGATGGGAATCTGGGAAAAATCGGAGTTGGTCAGAAAAGGAGTTTTAGATATTTATTTGGAAATAAATCCTTCATGAACATATTTGAAAGCTTTTAACAACAAACTTTGATCATCAAGCATCTAAGCTTGAAGATCATCACATGCATGTTGGTTTGAAGACCATTAATGAGTTTGAAATGTTCAAAAATCGTTTTTGATAGAAAACATAGGGTGCATGTGGTGTTTTTCCACCAAAACATGTAGAAAATTGCATTTCCTTGATTTCGACTTAGGTTTAGGTCCTTGGATTTCACGATTTACAACATGCATGTTGTTTTTGGGTGAAATCCTACCACCATCATCATCAAAACCGTGAGTAGGTGCAAGTGTTCATGATTTTACAATAGAATGGAGTAGAAGATGGAGAAAATCCATGAAAAACAAGTAAAACTTGAAGGAAAAGAGAAGGAAAATGAATGATTTTTCGGGTTTTCCTTTAAGAACACCTCAAGATGATTAAGATTTAGAGTTCATGGTGTGTTCTATGACCCATTTTCTGGAGAATTTCGTGGTTGAGGGAGAGAGGAAGAGAGAATAGAGAGAAAATGAAGTGAGGGAGTGTGAGAGAGAAAGAGATGGAGTGGGTGAGTGAAATTGATTAATGACATGGGAAAATGGTGTATTGGGGGGGGGGGATGAGTCCGATTTTTGGGAGGAGGAGAGAGGATTTCTCTCTCATAAATCCCATTCAAATCATTTCCCCCAATTTTTATAAATTTCTAAAGTTTTTATAAAATATGCTTAAGCTTTACCTTGTTTTATAAAATCCTTCATTTTCCACTTATAAAATAAGGATAGATGTTGGTACATTAAACTATGATTTCCTTGACTATATTTCCCAACTTGATTATTTTAAGATAATATTATAAGTTTCATAAAAAATTTTATATAATTCTTGATGTTAAACTTTATAAAATTTAGGTTTTAGGGTTTTTAGGGTTTAATAAATCTTTGGATATCAAAGTGAATTGTATTTTTGAGACTTCAAATTATTTTATGGTATTATAACTCTTTTATAGTTATAAATAATGTTTGTAACTTATTTTATCGGTTTATTGGTATTCTATGTAGTGGTTTCGAGATTCACGCGAAATTGCAGAATCAAATATACTAGTCTTAGTTTTCAACTTTGACTTAAGTTTCTATGAGACTTTGACCTAAATTCTACTACTAAGTCAAGTGCACAATGTGTGTATATGATTCATGAAAAGGTGTTCGAGTCAAAGAGTGACCCGAATATGGATAGTCTCTACAGTTAAGTAGTTATAGAATTCACATATCAATGTGAAATCTAAGTACACCATCCATTGTATTCTATCTGTTTCCAAGTTTCTACTAGGTTATAACTTAGCTTCTAGTTACTAAGTCTAGTATGTGTCGTGCCTATACGTGCAACTAAGTTTATTCAAATCTAGAACTAACTCGAATTTTGACGGTTGTCACATCTAGGAAGATAGTCGACAATGACAAAGATGATTGTTCATGCTGATAGAAAGAACAAAACTCTTTCTTTTTATAAACTATATGGAAAACTTCAAGATCAAGAATCCACATTCTCGAAAGACTGCATGGATCTTGGTGGACCACTAACCTTGGTTGCTCATTCACCGCAGCTTATCAACAGATCAATATAGGATCCTCACACTGATGAACGTTTGTATCAATCTTCACATGACTATTCTTCACAAACATATGAAAAAGACATGGAATTAGATGATGGGGAAGTTTTTCATAATACTCTAGCCCTTTTACATCAACAGTTCAAACGACTCCATCCTCCAACTTACTGAAAAAATTAACAATTCACACAACCTCCCTTGAACATGAAATACAACCCACCTCATCACTTCACTCACCCCGATGGATACCAATTGTAGTATCCTTTTCACCAACTGTAGTGTCACATCCTTCTTCCATGACAAAGGTTGTCCCTAGAATCTCGGTAAAAAAGAATGGTATAGTCACATCCTTTTATAACTTAGTCAAAGGTTGTTAAGAATTCCAAACTCTATTAAGTTAAGAATTCCAAGAACAACCTCGCATCAGAAGCTAAGAGCACAAATAACAGAACAATACCTTAAATTTCATATTCTTATCACAAATTCATTAGAAAATCTTTGTACGTTGTTGCATGCTCGAAACAAGTTTGGGTTTCCAAATTAACTGAATGAATTTTGTAGGCAATGTGCATGGAAGATCATGAAATTGAATGGTTGATTGCTAGTGTCTATTCCTAACACATAACTGGAATGTTATAATACCTTGTAAATATAGGGCAGGCAGAAGTGGTGCACATGTAACGTTTGGTAAAGATTCAAATGATATAATACGAGGCTATGATGTTCTTACAAATGGTAATTTCTCAATTCAAAAAGTTTCCTACGTAAAAGGTCTGAAATACAAATTGATAAGTGTTGGGTAACTCTACAAAGTTGGTCATTGCATAGAATTTAATGATGAATACAACTAGATCTTTGAAAAATATAGAGTGAAAGATGTTTAATCAAATATAAAGTTTCATTAACGATGTTCACCTTGGATATCTCTCTATTCATCGAAAAAATCAAATTGTATTTTCTATCAAAAATAGTTTCCGAGCTTTATTGGTTATCAAATCGAAAGCTTGCTCATCTCAACTTTCAGTATATCAATAACCTGGTTATCTATGAGATGGTGTGAGGATTACCTTTCCTCAAATTTAACAACCACACCTTATGCCCTACTTGTGAATATGGAAAACAAATGATGGGAAGTCATTCGCTAATCCTAGACTCCTCAATTGTTGAGCCCTTAGAACTACTTTATATCGACCTTTGTAATCCATCAACCTTCGTACGTAAACCTTCACCAAAAAAAGAATATCATAGTCATCATTGATGAATAAACCCCCTTCATACGGGTTTTAATTTTAAGAAAAAAATCAGACACTGCAGACATTAATAAACTTCATCAAGGAAATTGAGCTACATGTCAAGCTCTAAATCATAAAAATACGAAGTGATAATGGAACAAAGTTCACAAATTGACTGTTGATAAAGGAACGGAGTTCACTAATCTACACTTAAATGACTTTCTACTGTCCAAAGGTATCAATCATAACTTCTCGACATCCTACACTATACCAGAATGGTGTGGTAGAAAGAAGAAATAGAACCCTGGTAGAAGTTACGAGATTTATGCTCAACTTCACAAATTTTCATCTTTACTTATGGGTCGAAGCCGTCTCAACAGCCTGCTTAGTTCAGAACAAAAGCATTATCACCAAATGTCTCAACAAAACTACATAAAAAGGTTTGAACAATAGTAAACCTAATATTTGTTTCTTTCATACTTTTGGTTGCATGTGTTTTGTGAAAAAACAATAAAGATCATCTCAGCAAGTTCGCACCAAAATCAAACGAATATATCTTATTGGCTTACTCTACCAACAAAGTTGCCTAAAAGGTTCTAATCCAAAGAACAAGAGTAATAAAAGGAAGCTATGATGTGAAATGTGATGATTACTAAGTCTAGAAAGGATCTTCGATCAATGAAACTAAGTTTATCATGGAATGTGGCGTTTCTATCCAATTCGGACCCCTCAATATAGTTGAAGTAAACTACATCAATCTATCGGATCCTCTGGAGACTGGAAGACTTTTAGAAATTCTATTCACTCCTACTGCTCAACAACAACACATTGAAGTGTCTGGACCTTCTCTATCAGAAGACTCATCGCATGAGACTTCCACCTCACCGATTGAGGAGGAAAATGTGACTATTAACACCATTGTAGTTACAACCAACGGTTCTAATCATTGAATAAATTCGTCCAGTAGTTTAAAAAATAACTCACAAGTCTCCGAGGGCTCTAAAGATGAAATATTGAGGAAATAGAAGAAAAAATTTCCACAACATTACAAATGTTGAGGGAGAGGGGGGCCTTCAACAATCCAGGGGGAACAACCATCTACATGATTTGTGCATCCGTCTCCTGTGGATCAAGATCTATTTGTAGAACACTTACAAACTAAAGGGGGAGAAAATTCAAGAAATACAGTGAGATCAAGTCTATTCCTGTAGGTATCTAAACTCGATTATCTAATGATCTAACCAAATATTGTCACTACACAACATTCATGTCATTGATCTAACCCAAAATGTTACAAGATGCACTACCAATACATGAATGGATTGTTGCAATCAAAGAAGAGTTTTCCTAATTCAAGAGAAAAAAAACTTTGGACACTTATCCCAAAGGTAAATGGACATATTATAGTTAGAAGAAACATGTGAGGTAATCTGAAATTATGTTCGCCCGGTAGCTAAAGGATACTACAGTCAATTATAAGGAATTGAGTATGATGAAATATATTCTCTAGGTGCAAGGCTATATGTAATATACATCTTCCTAGTGTTTGTGGCACACAAGAATCTCAAAGTCCATCAAATGGATGTGAAAAACACTCTCCTCAATGGCAAACTGAAAGAAGAGGTATATTTACAACAAGCTATAGGATTTAAAAATCATCATATTCCCTATTACCACTACAAATTGGAGAAAGTTGTTTATGGATTGAATTAAGCACACATATCTTGGTATGAGACTCTTTCGTTATTTCTTACTGACTCCAGATTCTAGTGTAGGGTTATTGAACCTACCCTCTTCAGATGATCAAATGAAAAGCATTTAGAGCATGTGCAAATCTACATGGATGACATTATCTTTAGATCAATACATCATGTTTTCGTAGATGACTTCGCAAAGCTTATGGCAAGCAAGTTTGAAAGAGTATAAATTGAAAGATCAATTTCTTTCTAGGGTTAAAGATTAAGCAAGTCAGTTAAGGACTCTTCATTCATCAAGAGAAATACAAACCAAAGCTGTTAAAGAAATATTCAATGGAAAATTGCTCATAAGCCAAGGTCTTGATGGCCTTCGGTTAGAAAATCACAGTTGTTCCCAACAGAGAATCAGTTGATCAAAACATTTATAGGGAAATGATTGGTTCTTTACTTTACTTGACTGTATATATACCAGATATTGTCTTCACAATAGGTTTGTGTGCCATGTACAAGGCTGATTCCAAGGTATATAATCTGACCGTAGTTAAATAATTTAGATACCTAAAAGGAAGCAAAGCCTTATGACTTTGGTACTATCATGAAATTACTTAAGTTTGCTTGCTTTCATAGACGTAGCCATGTTGGATGAAGATTGGATAGAAAAAGCACATCTGGAGGATGTCAATTCCTTGACAGAAGATTGGTAAGTTAGTCATCCAAAAAATAGAAGTGTGTCTCATTATCTTTCGTAGAAGTTGAATACATCGCAAGGACGGATTTCTATTCTCAAGTCTTACGGATGAAAACTCAACTCATAGATTACGGATAAAGAATGTCACACATACCTATCTATTGTGATTCAGAGAGTGCAATTGAAATCCCACATAATCCAATTCAACACTCGAAGACGAAGAACATTGAATTAATTTATTACTTTATCAAGGATTATATTCTCAAAGCTAACATTGAATTATTATTTTTTTACGCATGAAGAAATAGCTGATATTTTTTCCAAAGAACGTCACTCTACGAAACTTAATGCATTTTAGAAATGTAATGAATGAGGAATCCTGACCCTCAATTTTTCTTAAATAGATAACTTCACATACTAATTTTTAAAAGTATTGGCCACAAACAAATATATGCACTACAATTGTGATTTCTCTTAAAACTTCTGAAGTACATATATTTGTCTAAATTTCAAGTTTATCTTTCATGTTTAACTATTAAAGAAAAAATTTGATATATTATACCTGGGTAAACTTGCTTCACTGAAGTTTATTTATGATCTTTTTACACTCTGGGTCATTTTATTATTTTTATATCTGGCCTCTCATCTTAAGTTTTCATCTTTGTTGCAACCTAATCATCTTACATACAATCTCATACCAAAGTTCTTCCTTCAAGAACATTAAAATTATCTTTCCCATTTGGCAATAAGTAAATTTGGCAAATGATGTGCTATTTATTGAATCGTGATCAAATCACTAAGATTTCAAAATGAGTGTTTTTATTCGATTCATTGAATATTTTTTCATGTAGTTCTTTTCAAATACTGTTATGAACATGTGTTATGCTTATATTTTATTCAATAAACTAAGAGAATTGTCAGATAAAGCTTTACAATAACTTTTTTGTGATCTAACTGGTTGCATATTAACCATAAGACCACCCTCCCACTCTGCCATATTTTTAACCAAAATGATCGATTTCAGTAAATGTGCCCCATATATGCATTTAATGCCTCTCAAACTAATATTAGATTTTATCCTAAACACCCTCAAAACGCAAAAACATTTTCATTAACCGGTCGTCAAAGTAAATTGGCTTATAATCTTTTTCAAATATGACAGTATAAAAGGTAATTCTCTTCTTCAAAAAAAGCTTTACACTTTCTAAATCTTTGAAGAACCCTCTCTTCTTCCTCAACCTACAGAAACCTTTTCGAAACAGTTTCTCAAAAACCTTTTTTTTTTTGCAAAAATGGTGAAACCGGGTGCCTCAAAGAAACATACAACTGGTGCATGAGGCTCAACCTCCAACATGAAGGATATCGATCCTTCAATTAGCTCAATAAATTATAGTGTTATGTTTACTCCAAGTGACAAATACGATGATTTAATCAAACTAGCGATCTGTTTTATGCAAAAACACCCACTGTTTGGCATGTTTGATGCAATCACTTAAGGTATTCATGTCTCAGTTATGTTCAAGTATTCGTTTCTTGCCTATCGTCCTAAAGAAGATATTAAACAAGTTAGAATTTTGTTGGTAAATGACTCTATATCCACCCTCACCAAAGACAAGTTTATCATCAAAGATTTTTATGCCCAAGAGTCGTTATACAACATGATCGTATAGGGTTATACCTTATAGAAAGTTACTACTAATTGATTATTCATTAGAGTAATTCTGATTATTAATAAAAATAATCAACACTTGTATTTAATTGGAGAATGATTATTGTATTAAAATAATATATTTAACATCTAATTGGGAAATTTTTAATTCTAGGAAATGATAATAAAAGAAAAAAAACTTCAAGTAAGGGATGCATATATATGTTATGTAAAAATTAAAGGGCACTTTGAGTGACAATTTAGTTGGTCATGTATGTAGATAGTTATAACGTAAGTGAAAAATATTCTATAAATCCACTTGGACTCTTGACATTCATTAATGTCGAGAGGGATCGGGGTTTTGAGTATTTGACTTCTTCTTTCCCTCCTTACACTCTTACAAAGTATGGCTTTTACATTAAATAAGGTATCAACCTTTTTTTATGAAAGAGAGTATATAAAGGATACACGGGATGACGAAAGGTAGTTTTTCCATCCTTATTTCTCCCTTTTTGGGCTACCAAATAGGTGGTTTCCAAGCCTTCTCTCTATCTCCTTCTTCTTGCAATTTGGTGCTTGATTTAAGAGCTTATAAGTTGCTTCTACTTAAGACTTATTTGGTATATTTCTTAAGGATTAATAACATCTTATATAGAAGTGAATACTAGCATGTTTTAGTCTTTAATCATTGCTTGGTGGAGAGCTCTAGATAGCCTCTACATTGGAGTTTAATGCCATTTTCATCCATATCCAATATTCCATGAGAATCAAATGCTTCAAAGGTTGTAAGCTTTTCCTTTTTATGGTTGATTTAATCTTTCCATGTTTTGCAAAATGATTTTTGATGGGTTAAAATAGGTTTAAGTTTATTCAAGTTTAAAGATTATGTTGCGGTTATTACCTTTTTTAGGAAAATGATTTTAAATATAACCCAAGAATTGGTATTAAAGCCATTTTGGAAAGCATGGTCAGATTATTAGTTTATTTGGTATAATCTTTGCTTTTGGAAAACATGGATGATTTTCTTTGTAAGAAAATTTGATACATATTTTCTAAGACAACTTTAAAATGTCTATATATGTTATTTTATGTGACCAAAAGTTTACATGCATTCTTTGTCACCAGAGTTGTCTTATGGTTATAATATTTATTTTTTCATATGGTGTGTAATAATTAAATAGATGGTTTTAAATTTATTTATTTTTGAAAGTAATATATTTGTTTGAAAAGTAGTTTATTTTTATAAAAATGTAAAAGAATGGAGATGGTGGCTATTGTAAAGATCGAAGGTTCAAAAACTTAATTTTATTAAATTTTTATAAATTTATAAATTTATTTTTATGATGACTCACAAAATTCATGTTCAGCAAGTGGAGGCATTAAGACATTACCATAAATTTTCGTCCCTTAATGTCCCTTAGGAATGAACTTGGCATTTTTGTGATGACTCACAAAATGTCACTAGAAGTGGTTGGTTTATGCAAATATATTTTGAATGTTTGTGATGATCATTTTATGTTTATCTATATTATACTTGTTTGTGAAATTAGTTTTTTAATGTCCTAGATAATATTTTATACATAAAAAATTACAAGGATCTTGTTTTTATTGAAATTTATCTTTGAGCATAAGATGGTAAAGAAGTTTTAAATGTAAAATGAGTTTTAACGTTTAAAACTAGCTAATGGTAATTTTCGATGATTAATTTTGTATATGTTTATATTAGGGTTTTAGAGACTTATCAAACACCAAACCTTATTTTATAAAATGAAGTTTTATTAAAAGGTTCAAAAATGTTCTTAAGCATACAAAACAGTAAAACTGATACTAGATATTAAATTTAAAATTTGATTGCGTTAATTATATAAAATTAGATTTTACAAAAAAACCATTGCTAAAATATAATTTTAATAAAAGTATATCATGGCTTATAGGATGCATGCAATAGCCATAATATCAAACGTTTGTAAACTAGAATTATAAAAAACATCAAATTATTGTTTATTAAGCTCAAATCTATGCAATCCAATTTGAAGGCACACGCACAACACTTATATAAGCTAGTGGATAAAGGTCACCTAATCGCTAGTTTTTATCTTTTGATGGCCGATGTGTTTATGATATTTCTATAACCTAGTTATAGGTCGATTACACAAGTTCCTCAAACTGGATGATTTGATCGGAAATCTATTGTGATAAAGGTCACCGAAGCAATAGATATCTAAGGCATATATGAGATCAAACATATATATTAAACTATGTGGTGAACGATCTCATTACGCTTGGAATTATATAATATAATTGATTGATACTTGATATTTGCCTCGTTAGATTCAAACGAATGAGATAAATGATACCTATCCATTTATTTGTTTTGCCAACTTGGATCCTAGACTTTAATAATTAATGGTTTTAGAAAATTTAGGGTTTTAATTATTGAAGACTTAAATAATGAAAATAGTAAATGAATTCTGTTAAATTTTTTTAAATGAAAAAAAAATCTAAGGGTTTTAGTTAGCATAGATTGAATTATTGAAAATACTAAATTAATTTTGTAGATGAAAACAAAATCCAATCTCATTACCATTCATCAGCTTTCACTTGTTGAACATGATGCTTGGTGGAAGCATTGTTATGATGTTGAAGATGTTTCTGATATCATACTGCGAATTGTAATTACAAACTTCAAGGAAGTCATTTTGAATCTTGAAACGTTTCATATGTTTCTTCAGGTGAAGAAAATATTCCTAAGATACAATGTTATTTTGTTTGAGCCAGTTCAAACATTGTCTTTATGGGAGATGGATTACCTAACCAGTTGGACTTTGTATTATGATGTTCGAGGTAGTTTTGTACTTTCAAGTGCTTGATGGGTTACTTAGCCACCATTTAGTTACAATGCTACAAGTTTTTGAAGTAGGAAGATTTGATCAAGAATCTTGTGTGACAAATATCACTTAATCTTGGGAGGCTCGAGGTATAGATGAGATCAAACCTGCCAAGTTAAATAATAGTTGTTTTAGATTATATTATATAGGAATTCCATATTTTATGCACTTGGTACGACTACGAATTTGGAATAAATGGATACGATAAATGTCCCCTAACCATTTACTTGTTTCGTTACTTGGATCATAGATTTAACAAATTAATATTTTAGAAACAATAATAGGTATTAATTTTTATGGACTTCACATTTGAAATACTAAATGCAATTTTGTTAAATTCTATATATGACTGCAAATACTTATACACCCCTATACAACCTCTCTCTTGTTGAGTTTCAAGAGATAGTTACATTTGATGATTATAATTTCTATAACTTGTATGAAGCCTTGAGTTATTTAGTCAAGGACAAACATCAATCAGATATACTGAAAGATCACGTTCCTGAACAACCTCTTCCAACCAGTCAATCTAATCATGATGCTTTCATGGAAGCGTTATTATGATGATATCGATGTGTCTTCCATCATACTAGATTTATGACCATACACTTGCAGAAGGTCTTGGATAATTATAAAACATACCATAGGTTTCATAAAGATACGCAGATATTCATTCAAAACAATAGAACCTGCTTCAAACCTATTCAAATCATTGAATAAAAGGAAGGTCTAAGAGATTGTGTATTGTAAGAGACTTACAATTCAGTTAAGGGAAAATGATGAAAAGGAAAAAATGATTTGTGTTGTTTCTATTGTGAAGAAACAGGAAACTAGACGAGGATATGCTCCTCTTATCTCACCGAGTTGAGGAAGTATGGCATGACAACCACTTCAAGTATCTACATGATAGAACTATTTATTTTTCCACCATTAACTGCAGTATAATACTCCATGTCATACTAATACTTGACATTATCTGCAGATGATTGGAAGAAATAAGCAAAAGATTACGGAGGATTGGTATTCCATGTTGGAGATATAACAAGAGTTTTTATTGATACTGCCGGAGCTTTTGGTTAACAAATAATATGTATTTAAACAATAGAGTTTTTTGTACCTATTCTTATAAGAAATGTAACCACTGAAAGTTGGGAATAAATTTAGATTTACTTACCATTTAAAGGATGTTTACATTCATGTTCTGAAAGGATGTATTTCATGTTAAGAATATTTTCTCATAATGTTATTTATGGAAAAAATCTATACGTTTTCACTAATATAATAGTTATAATGATAACACATATATAATCAAATGGTATTTGTTTCAAACTCTGTTTCATTATCATTGTGACTATATAAACAAGAAACAAATATACCAACTTCAAAACGATGGAATTTTGAAATGAAAATGTGACTGATTCATTTAATATATGTTAATCCTTTTAATATGGTAAGATGATTCACAAGTATCTTTATCTAGCTAGTAGTGAAAGAATAAAAAGATTGAAAAAGAATTATACAAAGTGATGTATGCAATTTTTTCAATCCATAGAGAGATTTGCTGATAGATACTTAATCAATTTCACTAACGACTTTTATTCATTATTGTTGAAACTTTAGATTTGCTCGACTTGTTTCATGACGAAGATTGAGATACAACTTAGTGAGACCAACATTCTTTTCATTCTTTTAAAGAAAATGAGTTTTTAAACCATTTCTTCTTGGAACATCTTAGAAGTTGTGGAATTGATTCACAAATCATTAGGTCAAGAACACTCACTCATCATTTATATGGTTCTTGTAGGACATAATCACCTGATCACTTAGATTTTTTTCTTATGATGTTCGAGGTAGTCATTATATTCTCTAATGGGATAGGGTTACCTGGACACTAGTTCAATGTCGATATTGCATGTTTTTGAACAAGATAAATCGTACCTTGTAGTCTTCTATATTATTTTTTAAAGAACTATTTCAATAATATAAACTTTGGAGCTATGCTCACTCCAATAAATATATATTGAATATATATTTCCAACCAAACAAGTAGATTAATTATTTTCATTAAACTAATGATCAAATGTTCTATCCTTATATAAAAGAAATGAGTTATGAACCATATGTTTAACAATAATCTTAACTCACTCTAGCATCTACTGATTAAATTTATGTAGACTATCCTAAATAACTGTTTAGAATTAAGTTTCTACAATCTCACTAATTGTCATTCAAGAAGATGTGTACTTAGAAAATTGTTTTTGTAAGTGGAAGCGATAAGTAATTTTAAGAGCTAAAGAACCATAAACCAAAATGAATCGTAGTTTGGAACTAGGAAGTGTTCAATAGTTGTTGAACTTGTTCAATAGTTCATTAGAAACTAATAGAACACATACAGATGCATTTATATATGATTATCAAGTATAGGCTTGATTAATCTTCCTCAATATAGTACGAATATATTAATTGAGTTTTCGAAGGACAAAACATATATGGATCTATATATTTTCAGATTTAAAACTAACATCTCAAAGTAAAATTCTTCTTTCTTATAAGAAAATACATATTGTGATATCTTTATAACTCAAGATGACTCTTGTGTTTTCTACAAGCCAGTGGGAGCATAGTAACATTCATACTCTTATATGTAACTGAAATACTAATGATTGGAATAAATATTTGCATCGATTGATCGTGGCAACTAAAAAGATTAAGTAGAGTTGCTTTAATTAACTGGCATCTTAAAGAGCATAAGATATAAGACTCTGAGAGAGTTTATCTTGTTAATAACACATGACATGATTTTGAGCATGCCTTATAATCCTAGTACAATGGTTCAACTAGATATTATGATTGGAAGCCATTAGCAGCTGCAATTAGATTTAACATTATATGCCATGTTATACACGAAGACCAGATAAGTTGTATACTTGGAAAATTAAGAATAAATTCCAATAGATTAAGATTATCCTAAATCATTATCAGGCGTGTTCTCATTATGAATGAAGGAAAAGCTACATGAATGATAGTTCTATACAAATATTAATTACAGCTACATGTCAAAGTTAGAATGCATTCTTGTTCTGGAAACCACATATAATTATGCTTAAATGTTTAGTTCTTTTATGACTATGACTAATCCAATTATGCAAGTATTGGTATGTAAGTCATATTTAAACATCTAAATTATTCTCAATAGTTTTATGTGTATACGAGTTATATATAAAACTGAAAATGTTAGTATTAGCAATGTTTATGCCAATAAAGTTTGTCAAATCTACATAACAAACTTCCTTCATTAGTTGAAGCTTGAAAGTCACTCTAGTGCTATAGGACCTTGCGGTCCTAAGTGAATGTATTTGATTGAAATTTAATATTTGGATAATGGGACAGTATAAGCAACATATTTTAATGGCTTGATATATTGGATATAGCATTGTCATTAAATACTTGTTGTGTTCTATATTAGCATTTTTAATCATTGAATAAAATGTTTATTCGAAATGTCCATAGTCATTAATATTTGTGGGAGAATCTATGAGGTAAGACTAATATGAATGGATTGGTTGATTTTCATGAAGATGAAAATAGAAAGAGATGCTACCAACTTCATAGATACTTGTGTAGAGAATAAGTATTAGATATTACCTGCATCAAAATCACTTTATGGATTTTAGTCATGAGTGTTGATTTGATAAAAGGTAGTATCTTTGTATTCTTGTACCTAAGACACATATTTGGGATTTTAGTGTAGGAATTATTGTGTTTGACATGGTTTAACGTTGTTCCATAAAAGGAAGTTCTAAGGGCCATTGTTGGGTATACCATGAACAACATGATAGGCATATGTAGTGAACATGAGATTTGTTCCTCTTATTCGTTGAGAGTTAGACATCTGAGACCTTACTTAAATTAAACGCTACATGATATTGATCTCAATCCATATCTTATGTTCAACATGATGTCTGAGATAAAGGAATAAATGATACCATACTTAAAGTGAAAATTTTAGCTTTGGGCTCCTGGAATTGGTTTTTGATGAGATTATACCCCTTTGTGTGTTGTTAGGGGCAGTAGCCATTGCTAGATGCCAACTACTATATATGTTAATTTGTAATGAAGCTTGTGTAGGTGGGGGATTGTTGGATCTATATGATCAAGTAAAATTATAAAATGGTATTACTAGTAGTATATGATCCTATGGGGTCACACATTTACGATGGTGGTACATATTGAATGTTTATTATTAATATCATCAATAGCAAATATAATCAACACTTGTATATAATTGGAGAATTGTTATTTTATGAAAAGAATAGTTTGCCAATATATTGGGATTAATTGTTTCTACGAAATAATAACAAAAGAGAACAAAACCTAGTCATATTCATAAGGTATAAAAATATATGTTCTGTAAAAAATAAATAGACACTTTGAGTAACCATTTAGTTACAATGTAAGTAGTAGTTGTTAGTTTATGTAAAAAGCACTCAACCCTTTGACTTTCATGCATGAAAGCCATAAGTCTCTTGAAAGGGAGAAAGGTTGAGTGTTGGTCTTTATTCTTGCACACCATGCTTGTAATAAGAAGCCATTGCTTTCCCTTGTGACTTGGTTAGAATTATTACACATGGGGAAGTATATAAAGAAGAGTAAGTGACAATAACTAGCTAGTTTTTTTCACTCTCTTTCTCTCTCTTTTGAGCTGCTAAAACCGAAGGCATTCATGCCCTCTTCCTTATTTTACTTCTTGCATGGCATTGGAATATTGGTGCATGTACGTTTCTTCTCCTCCAGATCTTAATTGTGTTAAGGACTTAAAGGCTTAAGAACATCTTAATAAAAGTGAAGACTATCACTTGTTCTTGATGGTGGATACATTATAGAGAAGATTAAGCTTTTGGTTCTGTGTTATCTTCATCAACTCCCTAAAACCAAGTGTGATCATAGTCTTCTAAGGTTGTAGTTATAAACATCCAATGGTTGTCCTAATATTTCTACTTCATTTATTTGGATTCTCTTGGTCATTTTATAAAAATGATCAAAAAATAAACAAGTTATTTATAGCTTCCCAAAACCCATAACTCCGTTCCATTATCAATTCTTATCTTTTTGATTTTGATCTGCAATTCCACCGTGAAAACTACTGTAAAGGGCCTATAGTGTAGTAGTCCTTGTTCTTGAGTGCAATTGTAGTCATTATACTTGAAATTTCATATGGAACACCTTAAATTTTCTCAAAGTTGACAATCGTTAACAATCATAAAATAATTCACAAAGTAAGTAATGATTAATTCCCTATAAATAAAATTTTTCATTAAGTACACTTAAGAGTTATAGGTAAGTAATTTCATTAGATTGTGTTAACCTGAATCTGTGGATATAAAGAACTTCCAAAACGGAGATCACATGATGAAGTTACACTTCTTTTCAGTTATAAAATCAGTATTTATCTAATTTTCATGAAATAAACTCTTCAATTCTTTGCTTGGATTAGTTATGAACGTCATAAATTTTTTTGAGCATGTTTATGAACTCAGACTGCTGTCTATTAGTTGATTTCATTTTTTTGGACTATTTTAGTCCCGAGAAAATCAAATTCATAAAATTTGTTGAATCGAAACCTCGAAACGTTAAACATCGGTTCTCAAAGTTACGCGTATATGAATTGAATTTTGTCTGTATTTTTGAAATCACCATGGCCGAGACAATCAGCATGCACTTTAAGAAAAAATTTATGAAGCCGGGTTTGACGACATACAAATTGAGACAAGAAAGGGAGTGACACTACATGCATGACATCATGCAAGTACATGTGTGGTATAAGGACACATGCAAGTAACCCTTGATTAACTCCCAAAAGTCTTCTATGGTCAGCCAATGAATACACCCACACATACACTCTTTCTCTAGCGTCTCTCACTCTTTAACATCTCTCCCTCTCTCTCTCTCTCTCTCTCTCTCACTCTCTCATTATGTAAGGAGGAAGTCTCCACCGGTGGCTATTTTTCTGGACAACAGGAGGTAGTAGCCCCTTCCTCATATCGTGTTCCAGCTCTAAAAGCACCTCCATTCCCCCTTTGTTGTTGTTGTTATTGATGTTCTTGGCCTTGTAGTTGATGACTAAGAAGAAAACAACCAAGAGGAGATGTCGGAGCAACCTCTCTCACCACCACTATCAACAAAGATAGTCCCCAATCACCGCCTTCACTTCCTCGTGCCACCTCTCCCTCTTCCTACTACGATCAGTGATACCTCTGCTAACGTCCCCTCTTTTTCCTCGACGCTAAACTGCTATGAAGAAGGTTGTTGGAAAACAAGCTTCCTCCTCCCTATCTCGACTGTTTTAACACCAAATGACCCCAACTACGCCACCGTTGGTCTCATACATCCTTTCGTGTCATCTAGCTCTCAAAACTTCGGCCAGGACACGTGAAAAAGCAGCCAAATTGAGTTCTCCGGTGAGAAATTCCAGCGACACCTCATCCCTCTAGTGAACACTGTTTCAGTGACCTATAGATGGTAAAAAATAGATTTCTAAACTCCTATAATGCGGATCTATAACCTTGTGTACTCAGAATGTCCTAAAAGATTACCCAGTGGAAAAAAAAATGAAAAAACACGAATCATTTTCTGATTTCCCGAACAAATAAAACTCATGCAACTAGGGTGAGTTTCTATGGCCCCACTTTTATGATTTTATGACTTTGGGGAAGAATACATGTTTATTTTTTGAAGTTTTGATGGTTTACAAGTTTTCGTACCCTAAAATGCATCATACTTTGTTATTGGGTAAAACCTTTTGAAATAACAATCTATAATGTTATAAATCACCAATAAATATTACAAGTTAACGTAGATTGCTAAAAGATGATATACTTATACCTTGTTAAGAAATATGGGTATAAATGTTAAGAAAAACCACAAGATCATAAGTAGATTGCTATAAGAATACAAGTATATTTGATGATTTATAAAATTATGATCTTTGTTATATATGAGCATGAACATGTAAAAATATATGAAAATACATTATGTATATAACCAAAATTGTTATTCAACATAATTATGTAAAAAAATACATTTCCTAAATTGGTTAAAAATCAAAGTTTGAACAATTATATGATAGTTAGTTGACAATATAAAAATTTACTATTATTTATAAATTCTATTAAGCTTTCTAAAAATGAATTTAAAAATGAGTTTTATTATATTTTTATGAATATTATAAAAATGTAAATCATATTTTGTAATTATGAATTTTGTTACATATGATACCATAATTGAATTCTGGATTTAAGAATCGCTTTATTGTGAAATTATGTATCATATTGATTGTGTAACTTATTGACTTTATGGATATCGTTGGTTTCACATTAGTTGAAACCTGGAATTTTTAATAAAAACAGTCGTTATGTTGCCCAAATTTCGTCATGATAAACAATAAGATTTGGAAAGTTATAATGGAAAGTCACGACAAACAATAAGACTTCATTCAATAATTATTCCTAAAGATCAAAGAATTATAGGTTTTCAATGAACTTATAATGGAAAGTTAAGGAGTAGGATGCCTAGACATATTGTTAGGATCCTACACATAGGTGTTTCCTATATGAGTTATGTTCCCTTCTAAAATCCATAGGAGCTAGGTTTATTTCCTAAGCTATATGGGTTATCTTTGTAACTACCCTAAGAACATATATCTTTGTAAAATGCCTTTTGATTATAACCATTAATCCATATGGAACTTGGAACATCAGGCATAGATCAACGATACATATCTATACGGGTAGACATCCCGCCAACATTTGCTACTTACAATCCTATTTTGAAATGTCGAAATCGGGCATTAATGTTTCTACACTACTTAACCTATGATGTCGATAAAACATTGGTGTGGACTTTCAACACACCCACTTGTAGTGTTGGTGCAAAGGTCTCGTGTCGTAGTTCGGTTATGAGTTAATTATAGACCACAAATTGGTTTCGTTGCCGTATAGAATTGAAATATGATTTATACACGGTTTTATTCACTTGTACTAGTTGAAAGATATTGTACGTAGTTGGATAGTTGTGACTTAAAATGATAAGTTTCATTACAAAAATTAAGTCATATAACACTTAATAAACATGAGGAAACGACTCATCAAGGTTTATTAACTTACATTAATAAGTTACTCATATAAACCCTTCAATTCTTGCTCGAAAACACAACGTTCACGAGGGAGGAGTTTGCGCAACTAATTTAACATCATTTTCTAAGTTAAGTAAAATGATACTTGATAATTATTGCGACACGAACACATAATGTTTATGTAGCAGGATTTTTTCCCACTGATTAGGTGTTTGTTCCCAAATTAAGTAAGATAACACTTAATAAATACTGCGACATGACCACAGAAAGTTAAGAAACTCAAAAATTATGAGTTATATATATAAACAACACAATCAATTGTATGAAATTACAAGAGTGAAATTGGTCATTTTATATTTTTTTACGAAGTGTGACACGCCGTTATTTTATATAACTTGATAGTCAAAATCTTTATATAAAATGCATTTTTGGTCATAGAAACTGTAAAATAGGATATAAGTTTTAAATAGTTATATATTTGTCAAATTTTGTACATTTTGATTTGAACAAGCAATATTTCCATATGACTCCAAAACCACTTTAATAACTCATCTATTTTATACTTTTTATATAAAAGTATGTATTTATAAAAGCTAGTCAATGAGATAAGATTTTATATAATACTTTTAGTTATAAAAGTACTTCGTGTCAAAACCTGTAGAACTCTTACAATATTTCGTAGACGTATCTTAATACATGTAATTCTCAGGTTTATTTATAGGTCATATGAGTTTTCATAGAAGACATTCCGTTATTTTACTATATCATTATAAACGTCGAATTCTTAGGCGTGTGTCGTGATTTTGCAATAGCCTTCGACAATGTAATTTCTATTTTTTAGTAATAATAGAAGATTATATTTTTACTATTCAGTGTATGTTCAATAACTGTCATCATTGATTTACGTTGCGCACCTCGACGTTTTTGCCGGTGGCTAGGAGTGCTATAGGTTGGTATCATAGCTATTGGCTATAGCAAACTATTACATTCTTAGGAAAGCATGCTTATAGCCTAAGACTTACATTCTTAGGTTAATTATGTCCATAAAACTACATATATAGAGTTATATATAAACTCGAGCCCTCGAATGAGAATACAACGCAAGGTTTTAGGTCAAACACCTTAGCCAAATTTGTTGTACATGAGTTGAACCACAACTAAACATAGACTGATCACCTATGTTTAGTTATAGTTAGAACGATGCACAATTGAGCTTGGATCCGGTTGTTGGTAGACAAAAACGCTTGGATTCTATAAAACTTAACAAAGATCACAATCCGAAACATTTAATAATTCAAGAAAAATTTAGTGAACACTTTACGAATATTTGGAAAATATTTACTTCAAATCCTCATGAAGCTCTAACTATCATAAACATGAATCACGTCTGAAGTTTATGTCAGAATATTAATCACTGAGCTTTCATATTCTACGAATGTTGTAGTTGGACATATTATGAATACCTTGCAAAATACACGTATTCACGAATCATTATGAATTCGGATTAAGTATTCAATCAATCCATTTCTTTCTTCTATGAACAATCTGACTTATGTTTGAACAATTCAAGTGCAAAAGAAGGACACCTACACTTACCGTTTGTTTTGACATCTCGAAATTTAGGTCTAAGACTATAGATAGTCAATTCACCACAAACCTCTTTGAACCGTGACCTATTGAGCTTTAATTCACATTTTGAGAAATAAATAGTATCATTAAAATTAATAAAAGATATCATATGGTATCTTACTTCCAATTGTGGAAAATCCCAACTGAATCATGCAGCATAAATTATAACCCTAGTTAATGCGTCTGAAAAACTAAAATTTTGTATTCAACAGTTGTAAGAGAAGCAAACACTCTAGTCTCATAGTGCATGTCCACCTGAGTGTGAAATTATATAAGGAACGTCCAAAACGGAGCACTTATGCAAAAGATACGACCGTTATAAGAAAACAAAGCAGTATAATACTAATTTTCTTTAAACTGCTTAAATGGTTTTGATCCGTTGAGGCAATCGCACATGTCTGATGGAAATTCCAAGAACGTATTTGGACTCATGTTATGGTCTATTATTTAACTCCATACTCCAAATATTTTAGTAAAATATTTGTAAAAGTCGAAAAATCAGATGTTTCGAGTCAATTAAATGTGAATCATTAAACGTGATTTTCCGGAGTTCTACAACTCGAAAAATTATTCAATTCAGGTTTCTGGAACAGTACACTCGACTCTATTATTCGCCACTTTTGAACAAAATTTTTGACGTTGGGATCTTGGCACACAAATCAGACAGGTTTTGAGGCATTTTTGAGAATGATAACATCACTAGGCCCTACCACTCTTGCATAGAGGGAAAAATCAGCCAACTTAGCTTCTTCCTTGATTTTCTCACGTGCACAACCCCCATCTCCTTACCTCCATCACTTCAAAGTACTAGGCATGGGTTGTCTTTTGGTGCTTGACTAACCATGGAAGCATAGTGCATGGAAGGTCTTGCAAGCCTCCATGATATTATAAAATGGAGCCATTGACATCCATTTGATCACAACAATTCAACCAAACACTCTCACATATTCCCACTTCCTTGCTCTCTCTCTCTCTCTCTCTCTCTCTCTCTCTCTCGATTTAGAACCCCACACATGGCGGGTCTTAGCCACCGTAAACCACCGTTCTCCACCCTTTCTTTCTCCTTCTCTTGCGATGGCCATCTCCATCACAAAACCCCTACCACCCACTGCCCACCTCCGCTGCCTACTCCTGCCTTCCCCTCGGTGTTCATCGCCAGACGGAAAATATCGGAAGCAGCTCTGATGCCGCCTACTAATGTTGTGATCCTCCTTCGACCATCACCACCTTGCTGCCATTGTGTTCTCTTTACTTTCCTATGGTGATTCCAAGCTCAATCCTTGAGTTTCTACTGTTATTTTATTGGGTTATTTCCATGTCCAAACTTGGGTTATGTTCATTGTTGTTTTCGTGCTATCTCGCGGTGCTTCTCGAACACGACCACATCAAGGCGAGTGTTAAGGCCTCCCTTTTAAATCTTTTATACATTTCGGTGGGAGGGGGGAATGCATGTGTTCACAAATTTTGTTTTTGCAAAACATACTATAATAAGTTATCATTTTATGTGAAAAAACTCATATCTAGTTTATAAATGTTATTTTGTTAAGTAACATATACTAAGCCTATAAGGGAAAGGAATATGGAATAAGACTGAATCAAGTATTTTAAAGATTATTAAGTCTTAAATACAATTCTACGGTGATGTGATTTCCCAAATATGAAACACTAGCGTGGTTTCCTAGTATACTCATTGAGATTTGGCGTATGAAAGAGTGTCGTGCATGCTCTTTAGTTCTCAAGACAGCTTGATATAAATATCAAGACTAAATTCTATTAAGAATTTAGAAGGTCTTTTGAATCACGGTTTAACTGGACTCGTTCTCTTAGACACATCATTTCTCTAAAAGAGTAGGTGTTTAATAGCTACACAGTCTATGACTTGGAAGTCAAAAGACTGACATCTTTTGTTCATATAAATCTCTTGTTGTTTGTGTATATTTTTTAATCGTTATCAGGTTCACAAAATCTTTTCTGTAAGTTCTTGTGTGATTCCTTGATCATAATGCAGTGTATCACCTGCATGTTCTTTGTTCACTTTCACATCTTAAATCATTGCTCAACATACCGAGTATTGGTACTTGTATCTGTATAAAGCCTCAAATGGTATGGGCTTGATGTTAGTTGACAACTATTGTTGCAGGAAAAACTCAGTTATCGAAAATGAGTATTCCATGTAATGTCTAATGTCTATCATATAGGTTTAGAGAATATTACCTAAGTCGGGATGGTTCTTTCATTCTGACTATTAGGGATGAGTTATGCTTATGCCTAAGCACATACCCAAGGATTTTTAATGATTGTAAAGATTGCTAGGTCTACTATCTTAGTGAGAGATGATAGAAATCGGTGCCCTGCAGTCTGACTAAATCCTTAGCATAAGTCCTGGTCAGGTTTTCCATTTCACATGGTTCTTAGATTAGCGGGAAGTGGGGGAGCTTAGTCGATATGTGGACCACTACCTGAATAAAATCAAAACTATTAGCTTTATTGGGCGGCTTTGGTATACAGTCCATTGACGTTGGTTCCCACTTTTACTTGGGTATCTCTTTATCATTACCCTAGTCCTAAGTGTTTCTGCCATTCTGCATTTGGTACAAGTTGTCATTTGTCCACTCAATTGGTAATCTCTCCTTTCATGCACGTTCACTATTTCCTTTTCTTTAGATATAAGCACATTAGTTCAGAGCCTAGATGGATGGGACACTTTAGTCTATGAGCTTCGTCCAAGACTATGCTCTTGTGTTTACTGTACTTAGGCGTAGAAATTTGGTTCACAAAGTATTGTGTCCCTTCATCCCTGAGTTTGACCTGTTTATTCAGTCTTCATAGAGCTTCATTCATGAATCTTTTCTCTCTCATGGTCTCGAGTAAAACTTCTCGAATTTGAGCTATAGGTTTTGAATAGATATTCAAAGTCAATATTTGTACTTAATAGGGTTTGGTATGTTCTATTCAGCGTAAGACATTTGCTACCATTTTAATCTCATTACAATGTTAATGAATCTCACACGTCATGATGACAATAAATTTCTTCATTCAACCAAAAGCGTAAGCAAAAATCTCTTCTCAATTCATTTATGTGCACCTCAATCCTTCATGTTCATGTTGTCGTATACGAACAAGTTCTCAGTTCTTTCAGAAACGTAGGATTGGTGCGTTACAACATAGTTGTTCCAACTTCTGAAATACAATGCTTATATTTCCGGTTGGACTTTGTTTCCTTTTGGTGTTAACATAGTTGATGGTTGGGCTACCATAGAGAACTTCCTTATGGAATCATTGGTAGTAGACAACATAAATTCTTTTGTTGTTTAAATTCCAGCATTCATTTTTTAGGAAGAAGTCTTCACTTAAACTTCCACATTTGATTAAGTCCTTCACATTTTATCAAAGTCTTCACCAGGTTGCTTAAATCACGATGAGCCGAGAAGTTCACAACAGTCCATTGTTTGATTTTTGGAGTAGGAAGGAAACTTTAGGTTTTTCTCTGACTTGTCATCATAAATGACCATGGTTTTCTCGTGGGTAGATTTGGTCGTACAACTTTCTTGTAGTACAGATCTAGACACAATGGGGAGATATCCAATTCATACCTATGATAATGTCGAAGCTTCCGCTCGGAATTGGAATAAAGTCTATAAGTATAGATCGATCGTTCATGGTTATTTTATCACTTATAGGTAGGTAGTATAATGAATTGGCGTTTTACATACAAAATGTTTCATATAGACAATGATATTGGACTTTTGGTAGACATACACATGAGATTGATGTGAAAACATGATTGGGTAGGTGTTAGGATGAAATTTATTAAATTTTGCAAGTGGGTTTTAGATAGTTCACTAGTTGTCTAAACCCTACAGGTTTCCTCCAAGCTATTGGATTCAATACTTATAATAGGTATAACTTAGGGTTCATGAAGATTACTATGCACATTTGGATTACAAGTACTTTAGCATACAAGTGGTTAATGAGAAACGCGTCGGTTATTACTGATGTTTCTTGGATTTCATCCCTTATTCTGATCTTGATTCTTCTGACTCGAGCTGTCACCTCTTGGTTCTTTAGTCTTGGGCAGTTTCTCTCAAAATGCGAAGTTTCACTAGTTTCATAACAAGCTTTTCCTGCACCAGTGCTTGTTCTAATTTATGTATCTTATCTCTTGGCAGTATACTTCTGTAAGCATCATCTTTAGTGCTTCTCAAGTCATCTAATAGGCTGAATCAATTGCCTATGATTTTTGTATAGTAGTCTCACCATGTAAGGTTTGTGTTCTTTAAAAGTGCAGGTGGCAAACCTATACACGGCAATTTTCTGTACATGCACAAACATGGAATATTGATTCCATCATTTCAATCCAGAGTGCCAACCCTATAACTCCTTCATTGTCGTAAAAGGATCTGGGTTGGTGGTTCATGAATTCTTCGTGTGTTCATGTCCTCAGGGCACTAAAATCATTTTTATGGTTGTTGTTTCCAAGTCTAATTTGCTCAGAGGCGTTGTTCCTGTTGGATTTGTAAGTGGTACATAGTGTTAGCTACTTGTTGTTCGATCATTATCTCGATAGTAGCTGTGTCAAGTGATTGTGTCGGTGTTGGAAGATCACTCACTAATCTCTTGTGAGGCATTACTCTGTCTCATTACGATTGGTTCAAGGAGAATTGATTCGCGTGAAAATATCGATGTGTATATAAGCGATAATATTATAATTTTGCTAAGCATGTAAAATTGACGTGGGATTTCCCGAGATTAAGTATACTATGAGTATTAGATGTAGCAAACCTTTTACAGTACTACCAAGGTGTTGAGGTCGAATGTTATTGTGAGGTGTCGAAGGTCGTCTATGTCTTTTGTAGTATTGAATGTTTTGTGTGTAAGTTTATTATAAGGGCACATTGTATCGAAGGTTTTAAAGTCTTAGTCCCTTATATTTTTTGTATGCTTTCCTGATCCCTATAAATATGGGATGAATGCCAGAGTTAGAGAGTAACTTTTTCATTCGCATTGTACTTTCTAAAACTTCTTTGTATTCATTGAAAGCATTAATGAGCCAATAAGATTATATTTAGATCATTTGTTCTTAATTCATACTTTTAACTCTGATCTCGTATTTCATACTCGATTCACAACTCTACACTAGGGTGAAATTGTACACTTGGAACGAGTGAAAAGAAACCACCAAGTATTGGGACAAGTTGTGCAAATTTACGAAGAAAATGCTACAGAGAAAGTTGACTACTACCCAATATTTTGACTACATCTCGAGTTCTAAAGTTTTGATTCATTTGAATCGAGATTGGAAACTAGATAAGATTCCTAACAATTTTCATGTTTTTATCGAGTTTGCTTTATTCTCCTTCAAAAAGGGTCACAAAAGACGAAGGGTAGGCGCAGGTGTCCTTCTTTTGAACTTGGATGGTTCAATCATAAGTTGGACGGTTCATAGAAGAAAGAATTAGATTTATTAAATACCTAAAATGAACTAGAAATGATTTGCAAATGTGCGTATTTTTCAAAGTATTCAGAAGATGTCTAACAGAACTAATCGTAGGATATCATTGTTGTGTAATTTCAATTCCGAGATAAACTTCGGACATGAATTACATTTATGATACTTATAGTTTCATGAGCATTTGAGGTAAATTTTCGTTAACTATTCGTAAATGTTCACTAAAACTTTCAAGGATTCTTGAGCATTTCGAACTGTGATTTTCTTTAAATATTATGGATTCCAAGCGTTTAGTCTACCAACAACCGAATCCAAGCTAGATTGTTCATCGGTCTAACCATAATTAAACATAAATGATTAGTCTACGTCTAGTTATGTGACAACCCGGAATTTCAATCTTGTACAACCATGAAATTCAATCAAAGTTAGACTCGTTTCTACTAACTTTTAGCACTAATTAGAGTCTATTTGAGTATTCCGAGCTTAGTACATCAATGGAATAAGTGAATGGAAGTGCCAATAGGAGTTGTAAACCATCAACCTTGCCATAAACCCTCAAAAGAGGAGTTTACAGCCAAGGGTCATGGGTTTACGGCCGTAAACACATGTTGGCCGTAAACTCCCTCCTATATATACGACCCTTAGTCATTTTTCAGCCATTCTTCACTTTTCCAAGCCTAGAACTCAAATTCTCTCTCAAGGATCTTGAATTTTTTGCTCCAAATCTTCAAACCGGTAAGTGAATCCTTCCATAAACGAGTTAATACATCTTTTCTTCTTGATTCACCCTTGATTTCATCCATGAAATCTCTTCTTTTGGGTAGATCTTCAAGTGTTCTTCATTTCACCAAGAACACACACTAGTGTTTTTGGGCTCTAACCACTCTCTCAAGCTTCTACTACGTAAGTACACTACCCTTGGCTTGTTATATACTAGAATCATCCTTTAAACACCAAGAAATCATGTCCAGAAGGGAGTTTACGGCCAAGGCAATCTCCCTTATCCGTAAACCCTAATAAAGGGTGCATATGGTCCCTAACTTCTTCCTAAGGCTTGGTCTTTAGCCTAGAACCCTTTCTGGAAACTTGTAGGACCTTAAACACACGAAATAGGATCAAGATGACATGAGTTTACAGTTGTAAACACCATGGTCCGTAAACCCATGGGTCGTAAACTCATGGGCCATACGATTTGGGCCGTAAACTCCAATGAAAGGCCCAACAACCCTTAGGTGCAACCCTATGTGATTCTAACACTTGAAGCAAGGTGTTGTCCATGTCCTAGGGTGTCCTTACTTTATTAATTTGTTGTCTAAACACTAATTGGATACATATATGTGTCATTATATGTTAAATAGGATACATGTGTGCTCAAGTCTTCACTTGACACTTAGCATCCTATCCAGCACTTCAATCCAAACCACTCACTGCAGGTGAGTTCATACCCTTTAATCAACTTTTGAAATGATTTTAAATGCTTTTATGGGGGGGATACAAGTTGAAACATTCTAGTTATTGCATTAATCACATTTGATTAATGACTAGAACAAACAGAAGGATTTACTATTACATTCAAATTGCTATCAAATTTGTGGATTTCAAGCACTTCAAAATCTTTTATTAAACTCTTTTAGAAGCTAAAACTGTCTTCAAACTCTTTTAAACTTACTTCAGTTCAGCACCTTTGAGGTAACAGAGGCATACAAACAACATCATTATAAAACTATAATAGGTATAGTTAAGGGATTTACTACTCACTATTACTATTAGAACGATACATACAAGAGTCAGTACAGTTATAAGTCAATACACACTATACACTATACAAGAGAACACACTGTACACTATACAAGAGAACACACTATACACTATACAAGAGAACACACTATACACTATACAAGAGAACATACTATACAAGAGAATATACTATATACTAGTACAAAAAAAACATTACTACACTTCGGTTTACTACACAAACATTTGAATACTATAAATAGAATGTGACATACTACTTCTCGATACGACACTTCATTGTGGTATCACCTTGTAACCAGAGTCTCCTGGAGGGAGAGTGGGCATTGTGTGTATATATATATACGGGACAGACACTCCCACACCCCGACTGCTAGCTACAGTCCCAACCGATAAGGCCAAAGGGTGACAGAATGTTACCTCACTACATATGACACCGGAGGGTCATCAGTTATTCAGTCGTCGATCAGCATGGTTACATACGAGTTCACATTCAAACCTTTAATTAACCAATTAAGAATTAAAGGCAAAATACACTCTCCGAGGCGTATTGTTCATTTAATACCACCTGGAGTCTACATTTTTACTTCTTTAGACTCCCCGAGGTGTACTGTACATTTAGTACTACCTGGAGTCTGTATTTCATCACTTTATGACTAGCAGAGTCACTGCTGAGGTAAAACATTATTTTCCTATGACATTTACTTGTGATCTTATCACATACACATGTAAGTAAACTATATTTTCATAATGATAGTTTCACTGGGGAAAACTATTACATTTACCAAAGAACAAACATACAAGCAGTCGGGTCTTGGTAGAAGACTACATTTCAGTAGAATATAGGATTTTCTAGAGAGTTCAACTATTTACAAACATTTACAAACAGCTATGAACATTTACACTACGTTGCTACAAACATTTTCATACAAGCAATGACACTAAATACTTATGAACTCACCAGCGTTATGCTGATAAACTCTTTCAAAATAACTTGTATTCTCAGGACATCAGTAGACAGGTACCGATGAAGCTTTTAAGAAGATGGAGCACATACAAGACTCATCTTTTATTTTGATTATTCATTTTTGGTGTCTTACAAACTATATAGAACACACTTGTATTAAAATTATTCTATTAATGCAATGGATGTTGTGACTTGTTTACTATTATGCTTTGTTGTGATACTGTACATGACGTCCTCCACCCCAGAACGTCTCCGCCGTTTCGGTTTTGGGGTGTGACAGATTGGTATTAGAGCATTGTTTATAGTGAATCGAGTATATCAACCAATAAAAGATATACAAACTATAAACGCATCGGGATTAAAACACTCTGACCAAGAATTTATACTTTTAAATAATAAAATATTTAACTAAGTATATATACATCTATTCATACCAGTGTCAGTATCATACTAGAACAGAACAAAAGTATTACGATTGTTGAATAACACAATTAGGCTTAGAGACATATAGTCAAATCTAGGGGGATATAGCCTGATCAACTATATTTTCCGAGGAGTGACTAGCATGTGCCTAAGAATGATTGTGGTGTTGCAACAAGTCTAAAAACTTACCAACACTACTACAACGGGAACATTAGAACAGAACATAAACCTAAAATACTATAGGAGTATTTTATGTTACTATTATTACTTATGCGCAAACTAAAAAGGATCTTCATTAGTACGTCTATTAACTATTCTTTTCCCCATTCTCGCGTAGATAACATGGTTGGCTTCCATCTCCCCGGCAATCCGTAGTATCCCAACCAAGGCATTGGTGGATGGCTCGATGATGAGCCAGAAGAGGATCACCCAATTCCTTTGGATGATCACCGTGCATAAGGCTTTTCGGATGGCTCTGACTCCGAACCAGAGGTCAACAACCTACCCCAAGAAGGCCAAGTACCAAATCACAACCCCCGTCCAGCATTTCAAGGTCCCACACCCTTGTGGGCAACAAACTTGAACCGTTGGAGTGATGAGCAAGGTCAGCCTTTACCCTTCAACGGAGATCGAAGCTTTTACAACATAAGCGAGGGAGGCTCAGCTGACCGAGTCCTACCCATTATGGTCCGAAGGATTGCCCGGAATGAAGAGGAAGGTCGTGCAGCCATCAACCGAGTGATGGAAGTGGACGCCAACTCTGGCGTTAATACAGTCCGCATTCGCCAACTTGAAGAGGCTATGGAAAGGACTAGGAGGGCCAACGAGGCTCTGCAAGAACAGCTAGCTGCATCCCGAGCCGAAGTCATGGAACTCCGAGTGCGTCAGAGGGCGCATGAGCGACATCTTCAAGAGGTTGTACGTCAACTGGCAGACCTGAGGGTTCGTCCGACGGACACCCGTCGCCGGTAGAAGATGCTGACTCGTCTCTTTCTTTTGGGATAAGGAATAGCCTTTCTTTTCCGTGCTCTATGGAGCACTTGTCTGTAAAATATTCCTAGCTTTTAAAGTACTCTTACTAGACTTCTAAGCTGCCAACAATTTCCCTTATGGTTTGATGTAAGACCTACTGTTAGGTCATTTTTCCCAAACTCATTTTACATCATTAATAACAGTAATATTGGCAGTTATCTAATCTATGGGAAAGCGTTTTACCTTGTGTTTCCCTACTCTATTGTTATACCTCTATCTGATAGTTGGACTATGGCGATTTACTCCATGAAACACTCTCATCATACTTACAACTGATTCTTACTATTATCATCATCTCTATAAACTTCCAGTAAAAGATGCCACCTCGTCCGCGTCCGACCAGGGGCAGACCCGCAAATCAAACTCCACCACCACCACCCCCTCCGCAGTTTGATGCGGTGATGTTTCAAGCAGCCGTGACAGCAGTTGTGACCGCAGCCATGGCTCAAGTAAATTCTGGTGGTGGTAGTGGAGCCGGGACGGGCACCAACTCCAGCCATGGTAAAATCCAACCGCGTACACGGGAGTGTACCTATAAAGACTTCATCAGCTGCAAACCAACGTACTTCAATGGAACGGAGGGATTATTGCGCTATCCCAATGGATCGAAAGAATAGAAGCAATCTTCGAGATGTGCTCATGCCCTGAAGGAAGCAAGATAAAGTTCGCTGCTTGCACCTTCACCGAAAGGGCCCTGACATGGTGGAATGGCCATGTCAAAGCACTCTCACTAATAGCAGCTAACGCCATGGGCTGGGATACACTGAAGGACCTGATGACGAGGGAGTACTGCCCGAGGGGCGAGATTCAGAAGCTCGAGGAGGAACTGTGGAACCTCAAAATGAAGGGTTCCGACATAGTGGCTTATACAGCCAAGTTCTGCGACCTGGTGACTCTATGTCCTAACCTGGTCCCCACTGAAAGCAAGAAAGTCGAGAGATACATCTGGGGTTTGGTACCCCCGTATCGAGGGAATGTTCTAGCATCGAAGCCTGCGACCTTTGATAGTGCCAAGGAATTGGCCCAAAGGCTTATCGATCACGAGGTCCCTTCTTCGACAACAACAACCACAACTGCCACCTCAACCCCAACCAACGCGGCCGACAACAAGAAAAGGCGTTGGGACCGAAAGAAGGGAAAATCAACTCAACCCTCTTCCAAGAAACAACAGATGGTGGCTGTCCATGCTGCCACAACTCCTGTTGCCCCTGTACCAGTCAAACCATATGCAGGGACCCTACCCAAGTGCAGCAAGTGCTCTTTCCATCATAACGGCATCTGCCGGGAAATGCATTGCACCAATTGCGACCGGAAGGGCCATACCGCCCGGTTTTGCAGAGCACCACCAAAACCTGACACCCAGGCTCCTGGTGCGGGAGTGAGCCAGGCCTGCTACGGGTGTGGCGAGACAGGGCACTTCAAAAGAAACTGTCTGAAAGCTGGAAATGCGGGAGGAGCAGGAAGACTACTTGCTATGGGCCACAATGAAGCCGTGGCAGACCCCACAGTAGTCACGGGTACGTTCCTTCTCGATAACTTATATGCATGTATCCTATTTGATAGTGGGGCTAAGAGGAGCTTCGTGAACCAAAAATTTAAACACTTACTTAACCAAGCACTGCAAGCACTAAAAGAAACCTTCGTCGTAGAAATGGCCAACGGAAAGACAGAGAGTTCTAATGAGATTTACATAGGTTGTACCCTCACGCTAGATAATCATTCATTTCCAATCGACCTCATACCAGTATCAATCAAAAGTTTCGATGTCATTGTGGGCATGGACTGGTTGAGTCTCCATCGTACCGATATTCTGTGCTTCGAGAAGGCAGTCCGTCTAAACCTACCAAATAGCGAAACCTTGTTGATCTATGGAGACAAACCCAGTACGAGCCTTCGTATCATCTCAAGTATTCAAGCCCAGAAGTACTTGCGTAAGGAATATCGCGCATTCCTTGCACACGTAGTCGATGCGAACCAGAAAACCAAAGACCTAAAAGACCTCCCTATAGTACGCGATTTTCCTGACATCTTTCCGGAAGAACTCCGAGGATTACCCCCGCAACGGCAAGTCGAGTTCCGAATCGACTTAGTTCCAGGAGCTACCCCAGTAGCCAAAGCGCCCTATCGTCTAGCACCAGCTCAGATGCAAGAAGTGTCAGGTCAACTTAACGAACTGCTCAGCAAGGGCTTTATAAGACCAAGCTTCTCACCTTGGGGAGCCCCGGTCTTGTTCGTCAAGAAGAAAGACGGATCGTTCTGTATGTGCATCGACTATAGAGAACTCAACAAGCTTACAGTCAAGAATCGTTACCCCCTACCTCGCATAGACGATTTATTCGACCAGCTGCAAGGGGCGAGCTACTTCTCCAAGATTGACCTGAGATCCGGGTATCACCAGTTACGAGTTCTTGAGGAGGATGTTCCGAAGACAGCCTTCCGAACTCGTTACGGACACTACGAGTTCGTAGTGATGCCATTCAGATTGACCAATGCCCCCGCAGTATTCATGGACTTGATGAATAGGGTATATCGTCCTTACTTGGATCAGTTCGTCATCGTCTTCATCGATGATATACTTATCTACTCTCGAAGTGAGGAGGAGCATAGTGATCATCTACGACAAGTCCTAGGAAACCTACGATCGGAGAAGCTCTATGTGAAATTCTCTAAATGCGAATTTTGGATCCGAAGAGTCGAATTCTTAGGACACGTGGTTAGCGAAGAAGGAATCCACGTGGACCCATCCAAAATTAAAGTTATTGAAAACTGGTCAGCACCAAAGATGCCTACCGAAATTCGTCAATTTCTAGGCCTCGTTGGCTACTATCGCAGATTCATACAGAACTTCTCTCGAATTGCGAAACCCCTTACAACATAGACCCAGAAAAGCGTGGCCTTTGACTGGGAAGAGAAGCAGGAGAAAGCATTCCAAACGCTAAAACGAGCCTTATGCACCGCACCGATACTGTGCCTCCCCGAAGGAACGAAAGAATTCGTGGTCTATTATGATGCGTCATATCAAGGGCTCGATTGTGTTCTAATGCAACGACGTAAGGTCATCGCCTATGCCTCAAGACAGCTGAAGACACACGAGGTCAACTACACCACTCACAATCTCGAATTAGGAGCAGTTGTGTTTGCTCTGAAGATCTGGAGACACTACCTGTATGGTACGAAGAGCACTATTTTCACAGACCACAAAAGCCTGCAACACATATTCAACTAGAAGGAGCCTTATATCTCATGGACCGGATCTGGACACCGAGACACGGTGGCTTCAGAGACTTGGTCATGAAGGAAGCGCTAAACACTCGTTACTCCGTCCACCCAGGTTCAGATAAGATGTATCTGGATCTTAAAAAGTTACACTGGTGGCCTAACATGAAAGCAGAGATTGCTACCTACGTAAGTAAATGCCTTACTTGCGCCAAGGTCAAGGTCGAGTACCAGAAACCATCAGGTCTACTTCAGCAACCGGAGATACCTGAATGGAAGTGGGAGCGGATCACTATGGACTTCATAACCAAGTTGCCCAAGACAACGGGTGGACTTGATACCATTTGGGTCATTGTCGACAGATTGACCAAGTCCGCACACTTCCTGCCCATCAAGGAAACTGACAAGATGGAGAAGCTCACAAGAACATACCTTCGGGAGATAGTACGACTGCATGGTGTTCCTATATCCATTATCTCTGATAGAGATAGTAGATTCACTTCGAGGTTCTGGCAGTCACTACAAAGCTCCTTAGGAACGAGGCTGGACATCAGTACAGCCTACCATCCACAAACCGACGGACAAAGTGAGAGAACTATCCAAACCTTAGAGGATATGTTGCGAGCCTGTGTGATCGACTTTGGAAAGGCGTAGGATACTCATTTACCCCTTGTTGAATTTTCCTACAACAACAGTTATCACTCGAGCATAAAGGCTGCTCCATTTGAAGCCCTCTATGGCCGAAAGTGCAGATCTCCTATGTGCTGGGCTGAGGCGGGTGACACGCAGTTAGCTAAAGGACGAGTTCCTGACAGCACTCTCACAGGTCCGGAGATCATTCGGGAAACGACAGAGAAGATCGTTCAGATTCGTGAACGATTGAAAGCCTTTAGAGACCGACAGAAAAGCTACGCAGACAAACGAAGGAAACCTTTGGAATTCCAGGTGGGAGACCGAGTCCTTTTGAAAGTCTTACCCTGGAAGGGCTTGATACGCTTCGGAAAGCGTGGAAAGCTAAATCCAAGATACATAGGGCCTTTCGAGATTCTCGCCAGAATCGGCCCTGTGGCGTACAAACTCAACCTTCCCCACGAGCTAAGTAACGTACATCCTACCTTCCACGTCTCGAACTTGAAAAAGTGTCTATCCGATGAGACTCTTGTAATTCCACTCGACAAGATCGAGATCAACGAGAGCCTCAACTTCGTGGAAGAACCAGTAGAGATCATGGACCGAGAGGTCAAACGAAGCAAGTAAAGCCGTATCCTAATTGTGAAGGTTCGTTGGAACGCCAAGCGAGGACCGGAATTCACTTGGGAGCGCGAGGATCAGTTTAAGCTGAAATATCCTCATCTTTTTACTTAGTTATTTGTAATAACTTAGTTGCTTGAACTCTAATTTCGGGACGAAATTCCCTCTAACGGGGGGATGATGTGACAACCCGAAATTTCAATCTTGTACAACCATGAAATTCAATTAAAGTTAGACTCGTTTCTACTAACTTTTAGCACTAATTAGAGTCTGTTTGAGTATTCCGGGCTTAGTACATTAATGTAATAAGTGAATGGAAGTGCCAATAGGAGTTGTAAACCATCAACCTTGCCATAAACCCTCAAAAGAGGTGTTTACGGCCAAGGGTCATGGGTTTACGGCCGTAAACACATGTTGGCCGTAAACTCCCTCCTATATATACGACCCTTAGTCATTTTTCAGCCATTCTTCACTTTTCCAAGCCTAGAACTCGAATTCTCTCTCACGGATCTTGAAGTTTTTGCTCCAAATCTGCAAACCGGTAAGTGAATCCTTCCATAAACGAGTTAATACATCTTTTCTTCTTGATTCACCCTTGATTTCATCCATGAAATCTCTTCTTTTGGGTAGATCTTCAAGTGTTCTTCATTTCACCAAGAACACCAAGAACACACACTAGTGTTTTTGGGCTCTAACCACTCTCTCAAGATTCTACTACGTAAGTACACTACCCTTGGCTTGTTATATACTAGAAGCACCCTTTAAACACCAAGAAACCATGTCCAGAAGGGAGTTTACGGCTAAGGCAATCTCCCTTGGCCGTAAACCCTAATAAAGGGTGCATATGGTCCCTAACTTCTTCCTAAGGCTTGGTCTTTAGCCTAGAACCCTTTCTGGAAACTTGTAGGACCTTAAACACACGGAATAGGATCAATATGACATGAGTTTACGGCCATAAACACCATGGGCCGTAAACCCATGGGCCATAAACTCATGGGTCGTACCATTTGGGCCGTAACCTCCAATGAAAGGCCCAACAACCCTTAGGTGCAACCCTATGTGCCTCTAACACTTGAAGCAAGGTGTTGTCCATGTCCTAGGGTGTCCTTACTTTCTTAATTTGTTGTCTAAACAATAATTGGATACATATATGTGTCATTATATGTTAAATAGGATCCGTGTGTGCTCAAGTCTTCACTTGACACTTAGCATCCTATCCAACACTTCAATCCAAACCACTCACTCCAGGTGAGTTCATACCTCTTAATCAACCTTTGAAATGATTTTAAATGCTTTTATGGGGGGGGGGGGGGAATACAGGTTGAAACATTCTAGTTATTGCATTAATCACATGTGATTAATGACTAGAACAAATAGAAGGATTTACTATTACATTCAAATTGCTATCAAATTTGTAGATTTCAAGCACTTCAAAACCGTTTATTAAACTATTTTAGAAGCTAAAACTGTCTTCAAACTCTTTTAAACTTACTTCAGTTCATCACCTTTGAGGTAACAAAGGCATACAAACAACATTATTATTAAACTATAATAGGTATAGTTAAGGGATTTACTACTCACTATTACTATTACAACGATACATACAAGAGTCAGTACAGTTATGAGTCAATACACACTATACACTATACAAGAGAACACACTGTACACTATACAAGAGAACACACTATACACTATACAAGAGAACACACTATACACTATACAAGAGAACATACTATATAAGAGAATATACTATATACTAGTACAGAAAAAACATTACTACACTATGGTTTACTACACAAACATTTGAATACGATAAATAGAATGTGACATACTACTTCTCGATATGACACTTCATTGTGGTATCACCTTGTAACCAGAGTCTCCTGGTGGAAGAGCGTGCATTGTGTGTATAGATCTATACGGGACAGACACTCCCACACCCCGACTGGTGGCTACAGTCCCAGCCGATAAGGCCAAGGGGTGACAGAATGTTACCTCACTACATATGACACCGGAGGGTCATCAGTTATTCAGTCGTCGATCAGCATGGTTACATACGAGTTCACATTCAAACCTTTAATTAACCAATTAAGAATTAAAGGCAAAATAGAATCTCCGAGGCGTATTGTTCATTTAAAACCACCTGGAGTCTACATTTTTACTTCTTTAGACTCCCCGAGGTGTACTGTACATTTAGTACTACCTGGAGTCTGTATTTCATCACTTTATGACCAACAGAGTCACTGCTGAGGTAAAACATTATTTTCCTATGACATTTACTTGTGATCTTATCACATACACATGTAAGTAAACTATATTTTCATAATGATAGTTTCACTGGGGAAAACTATTACATTTACCAAAGAACAAACATACAAACAGTCGGGTCTTGGTAGAAGACTACATTTCAATAGAAAATATAGGATTTTCTAGAGAGTTCAACTATTTACAAACATTTACAAACAGCTATGAACATTTACACTACGTTGCTACAAACATTTTCATACAAGCAATGACACTAAATACTTATGAACTCACCAGCGTTATGCTGATAAACTCTTTCAAAATAACTTGTATTCTCAGGTCATCAGTAGACAGGTACCGATGAAGCTTTTGAGAAGATGGAGCACATACAAGACTCATCTTTTATTTTGATTATTCATTTTTGGTGTCTTACAAACTATACATAACACGCTTGTATTAAAATTATTCTATTAATGCAATGGATGTTGTGACCGATTTACTATTATGCTTTATTGTGATACTTTACATGACGTCCTCCACCCCAGAACGTCTCCGCCGTTTCGGTTTTGGGGTGTGACAAGTTATGGTTCGGCCCATGTACAACCAACTTAGCTAAGGTGTTTGACCTAAATCCTTGCATCGTATTAGCATTCGAGGGTATGAGTTTATATATGTATATATGGGTAACCCAATATTTGTAGGTTAAGGAATATAACTAACCGAAGAGAGTAAGCCCTAGGCTATAGTTGTGCTTTCCTAAGAAAGTACTAGTTTGCTATAGCCAATAGCACTCATACCAATCTGTCACACCCTCGGCCACCGGCGGAAACGCCGATGTGCGCGACGTAAGTCAGTAATCACATTTATTGAACATACATTGAACAATACAAATATAATCTTCTATTATTACTGAAATAGAAATTACATTGACAATGACTATTGCTAAATTATGACACACGCCTAACAATCTGTCATGTACAAAGGTATAATATATTTAACGGACAGTCTTCTGAATGAACACTTCCGATCTACTAAATAACCTAAGAATACTTGCATTTAAAATACGTCAACAAAATTGTTGGTGAGTTCTACAAGTTTTGACAGGAAGTATTTTTATAACCAAAGCATTTTATAAAATTTATCTGGTTGACCACTTTTATATATACGTACCTTTCTATCAAAAGTACAAGATAATTGAGTTATAAAAATGTATTTGGTCTGATTTAGAAACATCATGCGTTCAAATCCAAAAGTACAAAATTTGGCAAAATACATATGAGTAATTCAAACTTATATAAAAAATTATACGGTTCTCATGACCAAAATGATTTTTATATAAGGATTTTGAGTGCCAATTTACATAAAATATAGTCATATCGCATCTTGTAAAAACATAAATTGGCCAACTTTACTATAGAAATCTTGCACAAGCGTTTGTATAGTTTATATGTAAAACTCATAAGTTGCGAATTTATAAACTTTGTAAAATCGTGTCATGGTATTATTTAAGTATTATATTACTTAATTTGGGAGCTGACACATACACAGTGGGGCAAACTCCTCCCGCATACATATTGTGTTTTCGTGCAAGAAAAAAGGGTTTAAATAATTAACTTATTAGCTGTAAGTTATTTAACCTTATTCAGTCCTGTCATGATATTAATTAAATGTTAAATAACTTAATTTCTGGTATTGACACTTATCGTTTTGGATCACAAACTATTCCACAACCTACAATCACCTTCAACTAGTATAAGTGAACCAAACCACCGTATAAACCCAATGTCGATTCTATATGGTAACGAAACAAAATTAGGATTTTATGGCGAACTCATAACCGAACTTATGACTCATACACTTTTTGCACCCACTCCACAGAAGGGCATGCTTAAGTCCCTTACCACATAATAACACATGGTAATGTACAAATCTACAATGGTACTAACGTCAATGCCAAAATTCGTCACGTGAAACATAGATGTAGCTAGCAACTCCAGGCGGGCGTTCTAACCGTACAAGATCAATAGTATGACACTTATACCTGTCGTTAGTTGTTCTCTGCAGATTAACGGTTATGAAAATAAAGGGTTTTCCACCAAGACACAATCTTAGTATACCCAACAACATAGCCCACATGGCTTAGGAAACGAACCTAACTCATATGGCTCTAGAAACAACGTGACACCTACAGGGAGACCCTGGAGTGTTGGATCCTAACAATGTGTGTATGCATTCTAACCCTAAACTTCCTGTTATAAGATTGTTAAATATTTATGATTTTGTTGTTTAGTAATAATATTTGATTGAAGTCTTGTAGTATTTGAGATACTTAAGACTTAATGGATTCGCAAAATTCTATTGTCTGTTATAACTAAATTTGGGCAGCATAACATTTGCTTTTATAACATTTTCTAGGTTTCAACCAACTTGAAACCAACAATTTCCATAATATTTATAATTCACGTGATTAATGCAATATAATATTTCAAAAATAACGACTCTTAAGTTCTGAAGTCCATTATGTTATTTATTGCAATAAAATCCATAACTTAGTAGAATGAGTTATATTTTTATATTTAATTTAAAATATATTAATAAATTTTACATTCATATTTACAAAAATTTTATATATTAAAAGTTAACTTTCAATAATTTTAACTATTAATTTTATATTTTCATAATCTTGGTATTTCCATCAAACATGACAATGTACTTTCATTTTATACTCGAATAATATTTGTGGTCACTTTTATATCTTTCCATGTTTCCATGAGATACTTTAACTTATACATATAAAATAATCATTATAGTGACTTATAATATCAACTTGTGTTATTATAACAATCTACATATAATCTTGTGATTTTTCTTAATAATTATATTCATATTTCGCATAAGGTATAAATATATAATCTTTTAACAATATACTTTAACTTAATAGATTTACTGGTGATTTATCACATTTTTAGATTGCTATTTCACAAATGTTTGACCAAAAATAAAGTATGGTGCTATTTTGTATATAAAACTTGAAAACCATCAAACTTTAATAGACACGCATATATTCTCCCCCGGATATTTAAAATTTAAAAAAAATGGGTCATAGGAACTCACATTCGATGCGTGACCTCGATTTAGGTTCGTTTTGGTGAAGCTTGACGTGAGAAACCGTATTTTACACATTCTCGAGTTTAAAACAAACCACCGAGACTATTTTGCTTAAAATAAAGGGAGTCGGGGTTGATTTGTAATTTAATTAACCAAAATGGACAGTTTTAGTTAATCAAAATAGGTGAGAGGGATTGGTTTGGGTATAATTTAACACATGTAGGGCTGTTTTGGAAAAAACTTAACAAATAGAAGGATGTTTAGTAAATTAATTAACCAATAGTGACCATTTTTGATCAATTTTTACAAAAAATGGCTATTCTGGTATTACTCATCATTTGTAGGGGCTGAATCGGTCAAGAGGTTCAAACAAAAAGAATTGGGGCTTTTTGTGCCCTCGTCTGATCGATCAAAAGGAAAGAAACACAAACGAAACACATGAGCACCTCTAATGATTTATCTGTCGAGCAAGGAAAGAAGAAAACGGGGTCAGCGACAGGGAAGGCTCGGTGGTGTTCGATCCGTCGTGAAAAGAAAGGAGGAAGGGGAAGTCGATTTTTCGGCTACCCCTTTTTGGGTTTTATCTTCGCCTGATCGGGAAGGGGAAAAATTGAACGCGGCGATTGGGGGGGGGGGGTGTTTGTTGCTGTGGAGCCACCGAGAAACATAGGGAAACGCGAAAGGGCCGATGCCCTCTTGATCGCCGGTAAACCCCTCCTCCGGTAGAGGTTTTTGCGACTGCAATTGAAGGAGAAGGAGGGAGGCAGAAACAACATGAATCGGGAGTGCTTAGGGTCTTCTATTCATCGAGGGTGGAGGGTAAAACCGGAGGATGGAAACGGGACAAAAGCTCCGGCTATTTCCTTCTTTTTTCGGTGATCAGGTGACAAATGAGAGAGAGTGATCGAAAGAGAGAAAGGAGGGTGTTATACCTTGAATGAATTTCAACAAAGGATAGATATTTGATCATGTTTCTCTATGATTTCTTTGTACAATTGTGAATCAATTGAAAGATATAAGATTACAGTTGCAATAATTTCAAGATATCATGCATGTGTAGAAATGTGTGTGTGTATGGCCTCAGAGATCGAGTAGAAAGAAAGAAAAGTGATGAATGGGTTAATATTGGGTATAGCACAACCCTTATATATATTCTAAGAAGAATTTTAATGAGAATACTAGTACTATGTAAACTAAGAATGATTTAAGAGGTACTTATAGCACAACCCTTATATATATTCTAAGAAGATTTTTAATGAGAATACTAGTACTATGTAAACTAAGAATGATTTCAGAGGTACAAGTTCCATTACTCCATGTGCGCATGTAATGGTTACGTGTGTGTGATATGCACAAAAATGAGAACTTGAGAAAGGAGTAGGAAGTGTTTACTTGTATTGGACCTATCCTCATAAGTTTCCATTATGTGATACTTATATTAGTAATCTCGAAAGTCATGATACATACCATAATGGATTTATTATTGTTTTTATAAATATCTTCCTTTTGTTGTATGCATATAGCAAGATCGTGTATGGCTACATATGTGTTCCAAATTTTTATTTTTCCCTATTTGTTATTAGGTTATGGAACCATACATGACTTGTACATATAAACATGTGCAATAAGATACCCAAGGATTTTGTGTATTATTGAGTTTATTATACATCTAGACAAGCACAATTATTATTATCATTTTTCTTTAATTTAGTCATTGGCAATCATAATTGGTTTTTATATATATATATATATATATATATATATATATATATATATATATATATATATATATATATATATATATATATATAGGGTGAGGTTCAATAGAGAACCATAATTAACCAAGGAACCAAACTTTTTTTTCAACTTTTAGAACTTATTTTTTATCAAAAAATAAAACTAAAAATACAGAAATTCATAACTTTTTATCCTTTTTCCAATGATATCAAATTCGAATTTTTTTTTAGGTCAAATTCACAATGTGAATTTTTGAAAATTCACAATGTAAACCCGGATTCACACGGTGAATCCGAAAAATATTTTTCACATTCACAATGTTAATATATGAATTTAGATATTTTTAGATATCTTTTCGATAAAGAATAAGCTCTACAAATTGAAAAAAAGATTTGGTTCCTTGAAGAACCAATAATTATGGTTCTCTATTGAACTTTTCCATATATATATATATATATATATATATATATATATATATATATATATATATATATATATATATATATATATATATATATATATATATATAATATATATATATATATATATATATATATATATATATATATATATATATATATATATATATATATATATATATATATATATATATATATATATATATATATATATATATATATATATATATATATATAGGGTGAGGTTCAATAGAGAACCATATTTAATCAAAAAACCAAGGAACCAATCGTGAGCGTCGGAAATCATAACGATCAACGACCAAAGAAATAGATGTACACTTTTACATTGGACGCACACACACCGGATTATACCAAAAAAATCCACCCTTTAAAAAAACTCACCACTTTTTTTCGTTTAAAATTTTTTTTAGGCCACGTTTTTTATCGAAAAAAAAACCGAATATACCGTTGTTCACGATTTTACGTCATCTTTCCATAGAGATCCATGATGATATATAAAAAAACGAAAATTTTTTTTCGAAAAAAACTCACTTCATTTTCTTTGATGAAAAAAAGTTAAGGTCTATTTTTTTATAGAAAAAATTAATAAATATATCAAAATTCATATTTTTTGTACTTTTTAAACATAGATTCATATTCATGTTTAAAAAAAAAAAAAAAAAAAAAAAACGATATTTTAGTTCAGATTTACATTATGAACCTGTTCAGATTCATATTGTAAACATGTTCAGATTCACATTGTGAACCTCCTCAGATTCATAGTGTGCATAATCATAAGTCAGATTCACAGTGTGAATCTGAACTGATCGGAGCTTTTTCACATTATGAATGATAAAATTTGAAATATTTACAGTTTAGATTCACAGTGTGAATCTACACTGATCGAGGTTTTTTTTTTGTGAACCTTCTCAGATTCACAGTGTGCATAATAGTAATTCAGATTCACAATGTGAATCTGAATTGTTCGAAAATTTTCATATTGTGAATGTTAAAAATTGAAATATTTACAGTTTAGATTCATAGTGTGAATTTACACTGTTCGAGTTTTTTTTTTTTAGTCGGTGTTGATGTTTATTAATAGAGTACAAAAAATTAATATTTTTGGTATAATTAGTTTTTCTGATAAAAATAAACTTAAATATTGAAAAAACTAATAAAATTAAGTGGGTTTTTTTTCGAAAAAAAAAAGTTCGTTTTTTATATATCATCATGGATCTCTATGGAAAGAGGACGGAAAATCGTGAACAACGGTATATTCGGTTTTTTTTTCGATAAAAAACTTGGCCTAAAAAAATTTTAAATGAAAAAAAATGAAGTGGGTTTTGTTATAATCCGGTACATGTGCGTCCATTATAAAAGTTTACAACTCTTCCTTTTGCCGTTGATCGCTTTAAATTCTGATGCTTAGGATTGGTTCCTTGGTTCCTTGATTAATAATGGTTCTGCCTTTCTCAAAATCTTTTACTCTTTTAAAAAAATTGTTTCTTTTCTGAAAATTTTCCTCAAATCCTCAGTTTGAGTTCAGATACGCCCGAATGTGCATCCGAATCCCTCAAACTAAGGCTCTGATACCAACTTGTAACGACATAAATTTTCAAAACAATTTTTCATTTTTAAATCATCAAAAACAATATTATAACAAACTGTATCCAATGTCATCATAACAACAATTCCCAGAATCTCAAAACATAATCTCTATGAGTGTGTACAGATCATGTCGGCGCCTTCCCGTGATCCTTGCTAGTACCTGAAACACCTAACACAACAACTGTAAGCATAAATTCTTAGTGAGTTCCCCAAGATACCACATACAACACATACGCCTTTCCAGGCCATAACTCTGTGGGATCTTCCGATCCAAATGTCTCAGGGGACTTCCGTCCCGAATCCCGGTAGACCTTCCGGTCCAACCCGTATCGACCTTCCGGTCCGTAACCTCCTGACCTTCCGGTCCATGTCATCTTGACCTTCCGGTCCATATCATCTTGACCTTCCGGTCCTTACCATACATAACATACATAGCACATACATATCACATAACCGCATATATCACATACATCTCATAGCGTACAAGACCTTCCGGTCACACATAGGTACCCTTCCAGGTACAGTATAGTGAGAAGACTCACCTCAATGAAGTCAGATAAGCTCTCGTGCTCAACGTCCCGACCTAGCCTCCTCCTATCATTCAAATAACATCCCCGATCAATACTTCTCTCATAGTTTCATCTCTAAAGATTGGTTAGAAGGCCATTCAACCCCTCCCTGAACTCTCTTGAATCAGTCTTGACCAGAACCCTAAGGTCAACGAAAGTCAACGGTCAAACTTTGACCCGACTCGTCGAGTGCACATGGGCGACTCGGCGAGTCCATGCGGGTCCTCTGAATCCTTCTAGCCTCTCTTGGCTCGTCGAGTCATCCTTCCACTCGACGGGTTCCTCCTGTCACGAATCGCGGGGCAACCCCGACTCGACTCGTTGAGTCCACTTATGAACTCGGCGAGTTGCTTCCATGATCATACTCAAATGACCTTCTGAGGTCAGATCTGCTTCTCTAAACTATCTGACCTTCCCAAGCATAATAATCACGTAAAGGTCGAATCTTGGTACACATGCAACACACCCAAAGCTTCTTTTGGTGAAATAACCTCTAAAATGGCCTCCTAGGCTTATAACTCAAAAGGTATGGCACAAAGCAGAGTGGTAAGGACTCTCTGGACCTCTTAAGGTCCAGATCTATGAACTATTTCGCCTTGGGACCTCACATACTCCAGATTCAACTAAAAGAGGCATAAAGAAAACCCTAGATTCCACTAGAATCATTATAAACACGAGAACAGCACAGATTGTTACCTCCAACAGCTTCCTCTGATCAAATAGAAGTGGATCCAAGCTCCTCAACCCGCTTAGCTTGTTCTACCTCCTTCCTTCTTGCTAAAACACACAAGAAATGGTGAATTAGCCTTCCTCTTGCACCACAAACGATCTCTCTGCTCTCTAGGGTTTCTAAGGGGTGAAGTGGCCGCAAATGGAGGTCATAAAGGCCTTTAAATAGGGCACAGACCCCGAGAATTAGGGTTTCAATCCACAGCGCGGACTCGTCGAGTCCACCCTTTCCGACTCGTCGAGTCCGTTCATTAATCTAGTCAGCACACGCGATCCTACTCGACGAGTCTACGCCTCTACTCGTCGAGTCCCTCCCTTTTACTCAAAAGAATAAATGATCAAACATAATACCTGGAAATCCGGATGTTACAATTCTCCCCCACTTAAATTAGATTTCGCCCTCGAAATCGCTCCTCCACATACAGATCGAATCCCATAACCAAATGGCACCATCGATAGGATCTCATGCCACATAGCTTCCATCCTCTCTGGACACCTGGATCCCAACAGGGATTCCCAATCCCGGAGGAAAACCAACCGAACAAAGAATTATCAACTCTCTGCCCTCGAACCCAAAAGAATAATCGTGCTCGCTCTGCAGTGTCCTCAGACATCTAAAAAAATTCATAAGCCTCAGCTCCATTCCTCGTATCCCTTTTTAACACTGAGCACCGGGTCTGATCTCGACCCAATAGTTGAACCTCCAGGGTCATTCGTTGCATTATCCCAACCGTATCCATGGTTTCCTTCTTACTATAACCACATCAGCCTAATGTGACACTCGAGTAATGAAGTCCGCTTAACCCTAAGCGAATGCTACCTTCCCAACTGAAGATCGACTCAACCCCGACCTCTGTCATCTGTTACTCATAGTTCCATGCAACTTGCGGTGCCTCCCGTACCCGAGTACTGACCCACACAGATCAAATACATCAGATGACAAACAACACTCTTCAACATGGAACCCACGTCAGAATCTAGAACCTCATCTCGCCTATCCAAAGCACCACCAGAGCCAAACTCAAACTCGGGAGTTTGGTCCGACCCAGAGTTGGAACCACTCGTCCCAACGAAGCACTCAACTCAGAACTCATTTCCCGTGCCCCATGCGTACCTCACTTATCCCATTCTTTCGGATTGCAATGACCACACCTTACTCAGAACATAAAGATCCCCTAACATTGAGGAGACCCTGATCTCGCCCCTGGTCCGACCACCAGGTTCCCAAAAACTCACCAATCAGGGCCACCCCATTCCTAAAACTCTCTGCGCCATGCTCTGATCAAAGAGTACTTTATCATAACAACTTCTCGCTAACTAGTGTGTGCTACGTCTTCCCGTAGCACCACATCAACCTCTCACTGACTGGTGAGTACTACGGCTTCCCGCAGTATCACCACAACCTCTAACTGACTGGTGAGTACTACGGATTCCCGCAGCATCACCACAACCTCTCACTAGTGAGTACTACGGCTTCCCGTAGCATCACAACAACCTCTGACTAGTGAGTACTATGGCTTCCCGTAGTATCACAACAACGTCTGACTAGTGAGTACTACGGCTTCCCGTAGCATCACAACAACCTCTGACTAGTGAGTACTACGGCTTCCCGTAGCATCACAACAACCTCTGACTGACTCACACACTCCGCGGACCAATCATATATAGGTGCATGCACTTACCCAAATTATGCACCACTATATCTGGCAGTAATCGCCATAATAAAACACCCTTTTCTGCTGCAATCCATATTCTTGGACATTCTCACTTTCTGACATTAACCGAAAGGACTCCCACTAGAATCATAGATGCTTGACCTACCACCTGCCATCTCCACTCAAGACTCAAAATCATCCGAAATCCAGTGCATTAACTTCAGATACCTCGATACACCACCATAGAATCTCACGACATCTCGTCTCATCCACTGATCTTCCTGATCCACAACCTGGAATTGGTTGTCTAATTAACTTCTGCCCTTCCCAAGCTGACTAACAGCCCCATCATTGAACTAGAATTTCTCAACCGTCGAATTCACCCTACGAGCCAACTATCTCGAATTCACCATTTTGACCTCGAAGAATTTCCGTTCACCCCAAGGTCTCCGACCAACGGCCAATTGCCATGGAGACACTCATCCTTTTCAAACATAACACATTATCTCGCTCTGCACCTCGTCTCAATCACCAATAACCCTGGGCTTCATGAGTTCGCACTGCCGATCTCTCTGTATCCAGATCTCTAACCATTCTCGATCGAATCTCTAATCCCCTCAATAAAATACCCGGTTCTCCCCCACTTAGGGTTCGAATCAACCCCAATCAGCGCACCAGCAATCGATCCCACAGGCTGTTTCCACCAGTAACATCGCACCGACTCTTGGAAGGTGCTACACAACGCTCGATGATCTCCTGACAGAGATCGAGCAACTCCAATGCCCCGAAACTCAGATGAAATCCTCAGAACTTCCTACCATGAATGCCTTTAGTTATTCAGAATCTCTCACCATTCCATCACCGGACCTCCCAACTGATCAGTATTAACCCTGACTCTTAGTCTGGAAGTAATGATCTACCGTACTCCTTATCATCGACTCCTCAACCAACGTTCCACCACGTCACTTAGCATAAGAGTAGAAACCATATTTCCACTCTTAATACCCATCAAAGACAATAAGGGCCACCACCCTGATATACTCCTCTTGACCGTCCGACGTTGCAGCTAACACATGCCCTACTATACTCAATTAGGGTGTCTCCTGGTCGTTGACCATCTCAGTCCCCACTGACGACCTGTTCAAGCTATATCTTTACCTCGCGGCAGACCTACTGCCACATACTTTGGTTGAAGATCACCATCCGTGCAATCCCATAGGGCTCACCCCCAAACTCAAAACCGAAATCTCAACACCTCTTATGTCTCCCACAGGAAACGGATATAGTACCACTCGGGTCACCGAAAGTGGCCTCTCCACTATCGGCCGGTCGCCCAGCCCATACCGTATTCTCCCATAATGCACCATCCCTACTCATCCCTGAGTCTTGCGACTCCAACTGGCATATCACCCACAATCCCTTGGAGCTCACTCGATTTCCCCTTTCAAGGGATGCTCCACTAAAACTTGTTCATCATGGCCTTCTGGCCCCACACTCATTCACTTCGATCTCAGTTTAGACAATCCCCACGGAATAACTGGTAAAAACCAGAACACTAACCACCACATGTCATGATACTCAAACCACGTTCCTTCTTCTCAATCCACCTCGAATCATGGCACTCGAACCATGACATCAACTTTCGACCTGCTACAACTCATGGGACTCGACCCATGACATCACTTCTCAATCTGCTACTTATCATGGTACTCGAACCATGACATCACTTCTCAATCTGCTACTTATCATGGTACTCGAACCGTGGCATCACTTCTCAATGATCAAATACCGTCTCATGCGTGCCTGCTCAGACGACACGTGCTTAGGGCAAAACAACGCCCTCTCGTGAAACATCCGTGTAATCACAGTCACGGACTCCGCCCCCTGCTTGAGGGACAAGAACTCCTGTGCCAACCGTTCCCGCTCCACCGGGGGAACATACTCGTCTCTGAACATGGTGGTGAACCTCTCCCAGGTCACCTCCGAAATCTCTGAAAGAGTGAAGTTCGCCGCCATGAACTTCCACCAGTCCTTCGCCCCCAAGCGAGACTGTTTCAGTGCAAACCGAACCCTCAGATGCTCCGGACACGAACAGGTGTAGAAGCATCCCTCGATATCAGAAATCCATCTCATCGCAGCAATCAGATCCTGCGTCCCATCAAACTCCGGTGGCTTCGTGTTGCTGAACTCTCGAAACAACAACGAATCACCTCCCTGAGGCCTGGCAGCAGCCACAGCTGCAGTAGCTGCAGCAGCCGCAGCCTCAGTCACCGCTGCGTACCGCTCATCAAAAGTCTCAATCAATGTGGTCTTGATAGACCCAAACATCTCTGGAATCTCGGCTCGAATCGCCGCTGCCACCTCATCGTAGATCATCTGACGAAGCTCCTCGTCACTCACGCCGCTCGTCTCAGGTCTGTGGCGTGTCTCAACCATGATGTCTCCGAAATAAAACATAACATAAAAAAATATCAGAGACTCACTCGAGTGTACTCGCACTCGATAACTCAGCCCTACTTGTTCCTTAGTACCCTAAGGATTCTTACTTGGACTGCGCACTGATCCGGTGTTTTCAGTAGTACGGGCCCAATACTACCTTCCACACCGCATCAACATTCATTCCAAGTCCTCCTCCTAGGATCCCAGATCACAAGTACTCTACATCTCGCTAAGCATAGGCTACCCTTCGGTAGACTTCTCATAAGCTCCTCACTGCTACCTACTCACTCTCGAAGCATCTCATAGCAGCAGTAATCTCCTAGGCTAAGGCATCACAAATCAGGCCACTCTAGTCCTAATATGTATACCTAGCCTACTCTAGCATGCATAACATATGATATCATATCTCATAACACATAATGTAAGGGTATTTTGAGAAATCACCGTTCGGGCACTGGCTGATTGTACACACTGCTCCGTTCTGCCTTTCTCAAAATCTTTTACTCTTTTAGAAAAATTGTTTATTTTCTGAAAATTTTCCTCAAATCCTCAGTTTGAGTTCAGATATGCCCGAGGGTGCATGTGACAACTGTCAATTCAGGTCATTCTCGGACTCATGCATCTTTATAAAAACCATTCATGCACAACATGCCATGGCCTAGTAGTATAGATTAGGTCAAAATCTTGCATAAACTAGGATCCAACTAAGATCTAGGACTAATATACTTGACACTTACGATTCTAGTAAGTTGCTTAACTACAATAGGAAATGCCAATACTATAATTAGAATGAAACTTCAAACTTTGTTACAATTGAAAAAAAGGGTGTAAAACCCTAAAAATAAATTAAAATATTCTAATTATATTTCAATATGATGGTGAATATCAAACAATATTCCAAAAACCCTAAAGAGCCAAAAAAATCCAAATTTATAAACCTTAAAGCTTAAAAACTTTATAAAATTTGGCTATAAACTTCCTAATATCAAATTTTTATTAATCAAATTATGGATTATATCAATGAAATAGAAATTTAAATTATCATACATTAATCATAATTTATTAGTTAAAAACAAGATTTTTAAATAAATCAAGAATTGCTTAATAAACACTTTTATAAAAATTAGGGTTTTTATAAAAATTAAGGAGGGAATTGTATAAAATTTGAATTTAGGAGAGAGGAGGCCTTAATGCCCTCAAAAATCCAGCCATCCCCTCTCCCCATGCCCTCTCTCTTCCCAAAACTCAATCATTAAACTTAAACCCTCACTCTTCCACTTCTCTCTTCACTCTCTCTCACACTCCACCCTTCTAACACACAAACTCTCTTCCTCTCTCTCTCTAACTCACGAAAATCCTCCATTCTCTGCCATAATTTCGAGATTGAGAAGGCCTTGAAGTGTTCTTGCTTCTCTCAAAATCAAAACCAAGGTAAACAACACAATCCTCCCTCATAGTTTCATGATTTTACTTCCTCTTCTTCATGTTTCTTCTCTACTCTTCGGATTCTATGCCCTTCTATGGCTTGAAATCCTTACTTTTCCCTTGTGGTTTGTAGATTCTCACCATAACACAATGCATGTGTTTGAGATGGTGAAAATCCGGGATCAAACCCATGCAAGGAGTGAAAAAGATGCACATGTGTTCATGTGACTTCAAAACCGAGTATTACATCTTCTTCTCCATTTCTTTTGTGTTCTTGCATGACCAAAAGCATTTAAACCATTTCTAGTACATCTTGGATGCTCATTCACTCCATGCATGTGCTAGAAATCGGACCTTAACAGAAGCATGCATGTTGTTCTTGTCAAAATGCCCTAAGAATGCACTCAAAGCAAACATGCAATCTGCCAGATTACATTGTTCAGCTTTGAACGGCCATAACTCGGTCATTTCTTAACCAAATCCTGATATTCTTTTTGTATTAGATAGTTCCTCGAGTTAACTTTCAAACCCAACTGGTCTCACTGTAAAATATTAAATATCGGAGTTTTGGCAATTTTTACAAAATGGTTGCGCAAACAGCTCTTTTTCTGTGATCACCATTTTTGCTTTGCGTGATCAATGGCCTTAAACCCAACCATAAATCTGGGGAAAAATAATTTAGAAACTTAACATATCCAGTGAATGATGGCTGAAATTTCGTGGCTTAAAACCCCACTGAATGGGCTACTCAAATTCATGAACTTCAGCCACATTTACATCTCATGCACCATTATATGCAACATTTCTTAACTTGTTTGGGTTCAATACCCCTATTTGCCTTCTGAATAAAATTTGAACATTTTTCCTTTTGAAAGCCCTCACATGCATGTGATAATCTGTAAAATACCAAGAGCTTTTATTATTTCTTTGATTTATTAAAATTATTGCTAGAAACCAAGGGCATAAATCACATAAAATACTTCCAGAGGTCTATAAATCCGGAATAAATTCATGGATGACCCTTATGGTGAATAATGACCCCTCACTAAATTTCATCAATTTTTGTTGCTGTTTGGTATGATTTCCGATTTTCTTTTTGTCTGAGTATAATAAATCGCAAAACCACTTTAGAGAGTGTGAAAATTGTATCTAACAATTTTCGCAGCCCTTACCTGTGGTGGGTGACTCAGAAAAATAATTTCAGAATTTTTCATCATGCCTTACTATTTTTCCCAATTTTTGGTAATTATAGTGGCCTAAAAATAGGAAAAATAGTTCGGATTATCCAAAATTCATGAAAATTTACCAGAACATCATGTTGTACAGTAGGAGGTTACATAAAAAGTTTGAAGATTTTTCTCTAATGTAAACTATTTTTCTCCTATTTTCTAAAGTTAAATACACTTAAATACACTTAAATACACTTAAATACACATAAATACCCAAAACCGGATTATACAATATGAAAACCACTTTTGGTATTTTTCCCAGGTTACTTATACTGTAATTGATGTTACAAAAATTTTTGGTAATTTATTTTAACTGTTTAATATTATTTCTTCAATTAATGATTATTTAAAGGAATAAAACAAGGAAAAATAGAAATACCCACTGAAAAATATCTTTTATATTTTTCCCAGCCTAGTTATGTATAATAACAGTTAAATAAAAAGTTTGGGTAATTTTGGAAACTGTTTTCTATTTATTTCAATTTTTATTGGAATAAATGCTCAAAAATCGTAAAATATAATTAAACAGCTTGGAAATCCATTTTTATATTTTTCCCAGCTTAGTATTGTGTAGTAACAGTTAAATAAAAAGTTTGAGAATTTTTATCCTTTGAATGCTATTTTTCGTGAATTTATGTTGTTATGAAGACTTAAAAATTTGAAAAATAGTTAACCATATCAAAAATTCAAGGAAAATTTTCTGGAAAACCTCTATTGTATTTACAATGAAAATACAAGGTTTGACAATTTTTGGAAACTGTTTGATAATATTTTACATTTTTAGGAATGTAAAACACCTTAAATGTGTAGAAATACCTTTAATTTATATTACTAAATCTGAAAAATTTATATTCCAAAGTTGTAATTAATCGCACGACTTGTAGAATTTCATCATTTCAGGAAAAGTGTAACCAATTAATATAAAATCCAATACTAAAACAAAAATTGGCATTTCACTATATGTAGAGTTTAGTATATTAGCATTAGATTTCGACATGGAAACTCACTAGTGTGTGTTTGATGTCGTAGGATCCCGGTAGTAAGACGTTGGTGCATTCCGAGGCACCACTTGTATCTACTTGAAACATTGTGAGTATTCACGCACTCCCCTATTTTTCAGTTTTTATGTTTTGGGGTGGAAAAGCATGTCCAGAAAAACTATTATTTGCATGTTGTATTTAAATTGAATTGTATCAAACACGATTGCTATTGTATTGCTATGTTTCTTTATGTATGTCTATGCAACACGGAACATGAGAACTTATCGTACTAAGGCCCTTCCCTTATCTCTAACCATTAACTCTTTGAGCCAATGGTCATTATGGATAGCGCTATTAGGAATTGACAACTCCTCACTCGCCCTATTGCTGGAGAGCATGATACCATATTCATCTATGGAACGATAAGCATAGATCTCGATAGGGCTTCAGTCATAGGTTTGGTTGAGACTCATTGTTTGCTCATACACATACAAACTCGTTTCTCGTTATAGCAATAAACTTGTATTCATTAATAGCAATCAACTTTGTTTATCATTAAAGCAATGTACTTGTATTTACGAAAAGCCTTATTTCAAGCTCGATTTTATAAACTTGTGAACTCACCAACTATTTTCATAGTTGACGCTCGTTTTACATGCTTTTTCAGGAAATAATTAGTAAGTGGATGTAAAGATTCATCATCATAGAGCATGCTGCATTGTGTTGAAGCTATTATGAAGTTATATTTTGAACAATGTTGTTTTGGAAAACTTGTACTTTGTTCTTTTTAAGCTATGAGTTGTAAACTTTTAAATACTGCTATGGTGATGTATCTTTATCTTTTGCAATGAAACCGTTATCGCTGTCATATCTTGCGTTTCCGTTTTAGCGGGGTGTGACAGTGCATCCGAATCCCTCAAACCAAGGCTCTAATACCAACTTGTAACGACGTAAATTTTCAAAACAATTTTTCATTTTTAAATCATCAAAAACAATATCATAACAAACTGTATCCAATGTCATCATAACAACAATTCCCAGAATCTTAAAACATAATCTCTATGAGTGTGTACAGATCATGCCGGCGCCTTCCCGCGATCCTTGCTAGTACCTGAAACACATAACACAACAACTGTAAGCATAAATGCTTAGTGAGTTCCCCAAGGTACCACATACAACACATACACCTTTCCAGGCCATAACTCTGTGGGATCTTCCGATCCAAATGTCACAGGGGACTTCCGTCCCGAATCCCGGTAGACCTTCCGGTCCGTAACCTCCTGACCTTCCGGTCCATGTCATCTTGACCTTCCGGTCCATATCATCTTGACCTTCCGGTCCTTACCATACATAACATACATAGCACAAACATATCACATAACCACATATATCACATACATCTCATAGCGTACAAGACCTTCCGGTCACACATAGGTACCCTTCCAGGTACAGTATAGTGAGAAGACTCACCTCAATGAAGTCGGATAAGCTCTCGTGCTCAACGTCCCGACCTAGCCTCCTCCTATCATTCAAATAACATCCCCGATCAATACTTCTCTCATAGTCTCATCTCTAAAGATTGGGTAGAAGGCTATTCTACCCCACCCTGAACTCTCTTGAATCAGTCTTGACCAGAACCCTAAGGTCAACGAAAGTCAATGGTCAAACTTTGACCCGACTCGTCGAGTGCACATGGACGACTCGGCGAGTCCATGCGGGTCCTCTAAATCCTTCTAGCCTCTCTTGGCTCGTCGAGTCATCCTTCCACTCGACGGGTTCCTCCTGTCACGAATCGCGGGGCAACCCCGACTCTACTCGTCGAGTCCACTTATGAACTCGACGAGTTGCTTTCATGATCATACTCAAATGACCTTCTGAGGTCAGATCTGCTTCTCTAAACTATAGATCTGACCTTCCCAAGGATAATAATCACGTAAAGGTCGAATCTTGGTACACATGCAACACACCCAAAGCTTCTTTTGGTGAAATAACCTCTAAAATGGCCTCCTAGGCTCATAACTCAAAAGGTATGGCATAAAGCAGAGTGGTAAGGACTCTTTGGACCTCTTAAGGTCCAGATCTATGAACCATTTCGCCTTGGGACCTCACATACTCCAGATTCAACTAAAAGAGGCATAACGAAAACCCTAGATTCCACTAGAATCATTATAAACACGAGAATGGCACAGATTGTTACCTCCAACAGCTTCCTCCGATCAAATAGAAGTGGATCCAAGTTCCTCAACCCGCTTAGCTTGTTCTACCTCATTCCTTCTTGCTAAAACACACAAGAAATGGTGAATTAGCCTTCCTCTTGCACCACAAACGATCTCTCTGCTCTCTAGGGTTTCTCAAGGGTGAAGTGGCCGCAAATGGAGGCCATAAAGGCCTTTAAATAGGGCACAGACCCCGAGAATTAGGGTTTCAATCCACAGCGCGGACTCGTCGAGTCCACCCTTTCCGACTCGTCGAGTCCGTTCATTAATCTAGTCAGCACACGCGATTCTGCTCGACGAGTCTACGCCTCAACTCGTCGAGTCCCTCCCTTTTACTCAAAAGAATAAATGATCAAACATACTACCTGGAAATCCGGATGTTATATATATATATATATATATATATATATATATATATATATATATATATATATATAGGTAAGTTCAATTGAGAAAATAAAAAAGGTTGAGAGTAGGGGAATTATTCTAAGCCATTCATTTATTTTTGCCGCAAAAGCCTCCGTTGTACCAGCGTAAATGGATAAGGAATACACATGTGTTTCCAACAAAACATGTTTCCTTAAACTATATTAATCATTACCTTAATATATACAAAAACATAGTTTTTTTCTTCGTTTTTTTAATTTTTAAGAAGTTATTTTTATCAAAAATTGATTTTAAATATACCAAAATTCATGATTTTTTATTCTCTACAAATAGACATCCATATTGATATACTTTTAAGATAAAATAAATTTTTTTTTTTATATTTTCAGCTATCGTTATTCATAAGTGAATAAAAATGCATCAAATTTTTGTTACAGTACATTCGTTATTCACTTATGAATAAAAATATATAATTAATTTTTTTTACAGTTTAAGTATCATTTATACTACTTATTCATATATAAATAACAAATTAACTGTAACAAAAATCTGATAAATGTTTTATTCATATATGAATATAAAATATGACGACAACTAATACACATTTTATTCATATATAAATATAATATATGACGAAAGATGATGTAAAAAATATATTTTAAGTAAGAAAAACTTTATTACGTGTCATATTTATATATGAACGACACTTAAACTATAAAAAAAAAGTTAAACATACGTTTTATTCATAAGTGAATAACGAATGTATTGTAATAAAAAATGTAATAGATATTTATTCACTTATAAATAACGAGAGCTGAAACTCAATTTTTTTTTATTTTATCTTAAAACTATATCAATATGAATGTCTGTGTATAGAGAATAAAAAAATTATGAATTCTGATATATTTAAAATATTTTTTCAATACAAATGGCTTTCTAAAAATAAAAAAAAAAATGTTTTCGTGTATATTAAGGTAATGATTAGAATAATTTAAGGAAACATGTTTGGTTGGAAAACACATGTTTATCCGTTATCTATTTACGACGGTACGCCTCAATTGAACCCTCGTCTCTCTCTCTCTCTCTCTCTCTATATATATATATATATATATATATATATATATATATATATATATATATATATATATATATATATATATATATATATATAGGGTTTTTCTATAAGTATCTCATCTTTTTCCAATTTCACCTCCTTCATTTGATTTTTTGTCTTTTGTTGTTTTTTTTTTTGTTTTTTTTTCTTATTTTGTTTTTTTTGTTTTTAATTTTTTTTTAATTTATATTATTATTGTTATAAATTTCGCACAAAATTTTAAAATTCGGACAACATTATAAAGTCGAACAGCTATATAAAATCGGTTTTTACATAATTTTTATATTTTAATATTAATATTACTATTGTTGTTATTATTATTATTATTATAAATTTCGAACAACATTTTATAAATCAGACATTATAAATTCGAACGACTATATAAAATCGGAACAAAAGCAAAGTCTGTCCCTATTAATAACGGATATTAATTGGTACGGTATTACAAATACTCGACTAAATGTTTTCAATCTGCATAACGCAACACGCAATTGTAATAACGTACCAATTAATATCCGTAATTAATTGGGACAAACTTTGCTTTTTTTTTTTCCGATTTTATATAGCCGTTTGAATTTATAATGTCCGATTTATAAAACGTTGTTCGAAATTTATAATAATAATAATAACAATGAGAATATTAGTATTAAAATATAAAAAAATAATTAAAAAACCAATTTTATATAACCGTTCGAATTTAAAATCTCGTCTGAATGTTAAAATTTTGTGCAAAATTTATAACAATAATAATAATAAAAAAATATAATAGTAGTAGTAGTAGTAATAATAATAATAATAATTTGTGTTAAAAAAGAAAAAATAAATAATTTCAAATCAAATGTCAAAAAATTGATTTGATTGATTTTAGGGGAGGGTAAATTTGGATAAGGAGAGTACTTATATCACAACTCATATATATATATATATATATATATATATATATATATATATATATATATATATATATATATATATATATATATATATATATATATATATATATCAACTTATGTATACATACGGTTTTAGAATGTATAGATTCTTTATCATATATACACCACATTCATATTATGGTGATCGATACATCCATTGCTATATGCTACATGAAATTTATTATTATAATGGTTATGATCGTTCATAATTTATAATACAATTTAAACTTGTTAAATAAAAAAAATGACAAATTATATATTAGGTCTAATTATAGTAATGTTCACAGGCATCAAGCGACCGCCTTAGACCTAATTTTGATAGTTGATACATTATCGAACGTACTCAACTTTGATAAACTTTAGACTACTTCCTCAGGTGGTGTAGTTTTTCCTATTTTTGTTTGGTTGTCTGGATGTGTATGCAATTTCTCTACATTAGTACGCATTCTAACCCTTGGTGCGAGGCATCACAGAACACTACAAAGTTCTTTGTTCCTTAGGGAAGGGATAAAATTGGTGCACTACATAACAATTGCTTCAATTTCCAGAAAGCATACTCTTGATTGTCTCCCCAATCGAACATTTTGTCTTTCTTGGATATTTTGGAAACGTTCTCGATGAATCTTCGATAGTAGCCTACAAGCCCTAAGAATTGGCGTATTTTGGTTGGTGTTGTCGGTGCTTTCCAAATCTTAACCGCTTCAATCTTCACGAGATCGACATGAATCCCTTTACTGCTGACCACATGGCCGAGGAAATGTACTTTGTTAATCCAGAACTCACATTTCGAGAATTTTGCATAAATTAAACGCATTAAACGCAAGTGTTGACAATGTTCTTCCTAGGTTCGTGAGTATATCAATATGTCGTCGATGAAGGTGATCACGAATTTATCCAAGTCAGATTTACACACCTGATTCATAAGGTCCATGAATACGGCTGGTGTGTTGGTTAGTCCAAATGGCATAACAAAAAACTCTTAAGGACCATATCAAGTTCGGAATGCCGTCCTTGGAATACCTGCTTCTTGAACTCTAAGTTGATGGTATCCGGATCGTAGATCGATCTTCGAGTAGTAATAGGATTCTTGTAGCTAGCCGAACAGGTCATTGATCCTCGGGATTGGATACCGGTTTTTAATGGTTAGCCTGTACAACTATTGATAGTCGATGCACATCCTAAACAATCCATCCTTCTTTTTGAAAAACAATATCGGAGCTCCCCATGGAGAGAAACTTGGCCGGATAAAGCCTTTGTCGTGAAGTTCTTGAAGTTGACTGGATAGTTCTTGCACTTCAGATGGAGCCAGGCGATAAGGAGATCGTGCCACTGGTGTTGCACCCGGGACTAGGTCGATTCAGAATTCGACCTGTGTTATTGGAGGTACTACAGGCAGATCCTCTGAAGATAAGTCTGGGTAGCCACAGATTTGCGGTATGTCTTTGATTTTCTTACCTTTGTCTTGCATATCCACCACGTGGTCCAAGAAAGCGAAGCATCTCTTCTCCAAATACTTCATTTCCGTCATGTAAGTTATGACTCTTAGGTTCTTCCCTGATTTATCTCCGTCAATGACGAGAGCCTCGTTGTTGGTTAGAGGTAGTCGGATGACTTTTTCATATCATTAAACCTTCGTTCGATCTGATGATGGCCAATCCAATATGATGATCACATATTGTCACATCGCAAAATCGGAACAGCGGAAACGTTCTGGGGCGGAGGACGTCAAGTTTAGTATCACAAGTCATGCATCATAGTAAGCAAAGTAATAAACAACCATTTCATTAGAAAGAAAGTGTTTACAAAGTATGTGGTTCACGTAATATAGGATACATAGCAAATAACAAAAAGTCATGAAGCTATACTGCTCCATCTTCTGAATCCCAGTGCGCGTACCTGTCTACTGGTCTCCTGAGAATACAAGTTATTTTGAAAGAGTAGATCAGCATTTAAGCTGGTGAGTTCATAAGATTTTAGTGATGTAAGTGAGTAGTAAGAAAGTTGTAGTAAGTTCTGTTTAGAAAAGTTTGCCTGTTCCTCCAGGAAATCCTATATTTCCTGCTTTGATGAAAGATAAGTAAAAATGACTCTACATTCCTTTCTATGAGTACTAAATGGATACAAGTTATATAAAACTTAGAATAAACAAACAATCGGTTGTGTGTATCTGCCTTAAGCCCACAACCAAACAAGGAACAGGAAATGAGGCGGAAGACACACATCCCATTGTTTGTTAGATCATCGTTGTATATAACCCTGGCGTATTCACTTGGTACTCACGGAGTTAACTGTAATAGTTCCTTTATATTTGATTAAAGATCTTTTAAGAAAACCCTTATTTCTTTTAGTAAAAATGGTAACCACCGTAGTTCCTTCTATAATCACTTAGTTTATACTAGCTATATATAATCTAATATCGAACAGATAGTTAATTGTGTGAATCTACCCTAAGTCCACAACCAAACAAGGAACAGGGAATGAGGCGGAAAGCACACATCCAACTACCTATCGGATATTAATTATATATAACCCTGATGTATAATAAAATGGATTAAACCCTTTACTGGTAAGTTTGTAGTTTTGTATACCAAAAGTTCTTTACTTGAAAAGTATGTTTTGTACTAGAAGACGGTGCATTGAATTAGTGTCCTATGACCTGACCCATACCTGGTACCCCTTATGATTACTTGGTGTATACGGAACATATATATAGCTAATATCGGATAGGTAGTAGGCTGGGTGAATCTTCTCTAAGCCCACAACCAAACAAGGAACAGGAAATGAAGCGGAAAGCACACATACTACTACCTGTCGGACCCGATTAATATATATCCCTATTTGCATATACTAAGGAATCATAAAGTTAGAATTATAGGACCCCTTTCTACTGAATGTACTAGACTCGACTGTTCTGTTTGTTTTTTGTAAAATAAAAGTTTTCCGTAATTTACTATCTTGACTCGAAAATAGTTTGCATTAACTTTCAAGTGGCACTGACACAAAATGAAAGTAATGGGAAAATGTAAGTACACAGTTGTCTTTTGAATTGACAACCTGAAGTACTGATTACCTTAAAAACATGTTTGTTTTATTAAGGTCATAATGTGATGGATAGTACCCATACTATACGCTCTCCCTGCAAGAGATTCTGGGGACCAAACGCGACTTCCGCAAACAAATTGCTAGGCCGTGTAAATTCACATTAAAGTTATATGATCATGTATACCCAATTTACTATCACCTTTTGTTTAGAACAATGAGTTAGTGATTATTGGTATAATTAGATCCTGTAGTGTTCTTATGCTATAACATCTTAGTATGTTCGTTGTATTATAGTATCTTAGTATGTTCTCTTTGATGTATTGTATCTACCTCCCTGTTTCTCTTTATAGTATGATCTAGCATCTAGTATGAACTGAACCTCTAAACTATACCCCTTATAGTTTACTAGTATTTTACTTGAACTGTTATTGAAAAGACTCATTTTTCTACTAAGTTATGCTTGTACTTTAATAACGGAGTTTTGTTAAACTATAAAGTAACATAACTTGAAAAGAGTTTTTGAAATGTTTTTGATCACTTATAAAAGACATAAGCAGTCTTTTGAAAGATGTTTATAACAAATAATTACACAATTATCATCGTGTTCAACTTGTATTCCCCCCCCCCCCCCCTTAAAAGCATTTAAAACAGTTAAAAGATTTATTATAGGGGCATGAACTCACCTTATGTGGGTGATTCAAACGAATATGAGTGTAAGGATGAGAAGTTCCACGAATGAAGTCCCGAGACTCAACGAGTCCTAAATGACATATAATGGCATATCTTGACATAAATATAGTGTTAAGAAGCAACCAAATGCAAGGAAACACCTTTAGGGACTAGGAAACACTTTGACCAAGTGTTAGAATCACATGTGATTCATTTAAGGGGAGTGTACGGCCACTTTGAGGAGTGTGCGGCCAGGGAGTGTGCGGCCGCACACTCATGCTAATGAGTGCACAAAAGTGTTTTCCAAAGGTAGAGAAGCTTGTGGGACAATTTCTCATGAAGTGGTGAAGCTGTAAATGCACTTTGAAGGCCCTTTAGGGGTGTTTTGAGGGGTGTACGGCCACACCTGGGTGTGCGGCTGCACACACCTTATGTTCATGAGTTTTGGGCACTTTTAAGGTGTTAAAATAGTTTTCTTAACAAGATCTAAGCATAGGGAAGGAGTACTTACGATCCGGAGGCTCGAGAAGGTCAAAAATCACCAAGAACAAGTGTGTGTTCTTGGTGAAATGGATGAAGATTTGAAGATCTAGCCAAAAGATGATTTTCAATGGATGAAATCAAAGCGTGTTACTAGTTTAAGAGGAATAACAACAAATCAAGGGAAGAACACTTACAATCTTGAAGATCTAGGATGAAAATCGGATGATAGTTGAGAGGGAATGAGCTCTTGGCTTAGGAGTGTGAAAAGAGATAAATGAAGGCTAAGTCCCACCTATATACACGAGTGTGTGCTTCCAGGAGGGGGTGTGCGGCCGCACACCCAAGTGTGTGGCCGTACACTCCTCATGTTGGAGTGTAAGGCTTGTTTTCAGTGTTAGAAGTGTGTGCGACTCAATCCTATACTCAATGCTTGAATGTACTGAGCTTTGAACCTTTAAACAGACTCTAAACAAGGCTAACTGATAGTAGAAACGAGTCTGACACTCAGTTGAGTTGACTGGCTGAGCTTTACAAGGCAAATTTTTTTTCGGGTTGTGACATCATCCCCCCGTTAGATGGAATTTCGTCCCGAAATTAGCTTTCTTAGAAGTACTACTGGGGTTGCGCTCACCTGATTGGCAGAATACCCACTCGTAGACCTGGCAACTTTGCCCAAATGTCCATGATAGGATTCCTACTTGGTCCATCTATCATTACCTCATGTATACAAGTTGTATATAATTAAGATTAGTTAGACGGTCGGATGTGCGACTCTGCCCCATGCCCACAACCAAACAAGGAACAGGAGATAGGACGGAAAAAACATTCTAGATCTGCGTAATCATAATCATATACCACCCTCGCGTATACACTGAATAGTGATAGGTGGGCTGTATTCGTCCTTAGCCTCTGTGCTCGAACTTGGTCTGCCGGACGAGTGGTATTTCGGAAAGGTCTGCGGAACATACGATGGCAAGGCTACGGAAGACAAAGTACTCTTCACATGAGTACTTCGGGGTTTAGAATACGAAAGAAAAAATTGAGGTTTAGGTCGGAATGTCGTTACGAATGACGAAGGTTTCGTGCATTTGACGGTCGAGGCGATAGAAACATATCAACTTAGTATGGTGAATACCACGCCAAATCATGAAGAATGATAGCAACTGACTCTTTACTGAACAAAGTTTTGGCCGATTTGAAAGAAACGTTTGTTATACGATTATGTACTTCCCTAGTGTGCTCGAAAATGTACTCTTTGTAAACGTTCTAGTGTTTTCTGTTTTCCCTTGATGTTAACACTTCTATGTATCGTACCGTGATGAGCGAGTACATACTTTGAAAGTGCTTTGATAACTACTGTCGATAGTTTATACTAAGATCCTCCTCGGTACCACTACGATCGCCTGGAATATACAAGTTATGAATATTTAATATGAATTAGACGGTCGAATGAGTAACTCTGCCTCAAATCCACAACCAAACAAGGAGCAGGAATTAAGGCGAAATCACTCACTCTAGGTCTGCAACATCTCAGCTATGCACAACCCTGAGGTACATACTAAGCCATCATAGCTTCTCTGAACGGATCTTTTAGTTCTCTTGAAAACTGGGACTTGTTTTAATAAGTGAGTTATTATAATTACTTTTAAGTGTTTTCCCCAAGTTTTAATCTTATATAATTATAAATTAATTTTTAAAGTAATTCATAGATCGAAGACGTACCGCTGCTCGCTGACGACTCCGAGGTCGATTCCCCTGCGGTGATCATCAGAATTCGTCCATCCGCTCCTGAGTTCTTTGTTATCGGGCAGTCCCTCTGATAGTGTCCAGTCTCACCACAGCCATAACAGGCTTGGTTTTCTTCAGCTCCGGGGACTTGGGAGATCGGTTGAGCCGGTGCCCTGCAGAAACGGACTGTGTGTCCCTTTCTGTGGCAGTTCTGACACTGCATTTCCCGGCATACTCCGGTGTGGTGATAGTTGAACTTTCCATACTTCTGGAGAGTTCCAGCATATCGACTGGCAGGTGCTGGAGTAGCAGGTGTTGTGGCGGCGTACATAGTACTTGTTTGTTCCTCCTGCGAGGGTTCTTATGTTGTTTGCTTCTTCTTCCTCTTGTTCCCCCACTTCTGTTTATAGCTCTCTTCCCTCGATGGCTCGGGAACGGGGACTTCCACGCCATGGCGGACTCCGTGGTCGATGAGTCGCTAAGCGAGGCGTTTGACACTATCGAATGTGGTTGGGTTAGAAGACAACACATCTCCTTGGATTGGGGTAGATAGACCCCAAACGTATCTTTCTATCTTCTTGCTCTCCGGGGTAACCATCCCGGGGCATAGTGCCACTAGATCGCTGAACCGGTCAGTGTAGGCCACTATGTCTGACCCGACCATCGCAAGCTCCCATAGTTCTTGTTCTAGCTTTTGAACCTCACCCCTTGGGCAGTATTCTTCCAACATTAACTCTTTTAGGTTCTCCTAACCTATTGAGTTAGCCACTGATAGGGTCAGTGACTTAACACGGTTGTTCCACCATGTTAGGGATCTGTTAGAGAAGGTGCAGGTAGCAAACTTTACTTTGCTCCCTTCTGGGCACGAACAGATTTCGAAGACCGAATCTGTTTTCTCAAACCATCGCATCAGAGCGATGAATCCACTATTTCTATTAAAGGAATTGGGTTTGCAGTTCATAACGTCCTTATACGAACACTCCCTTGGGTGTCCATGAGTAACTTCGGGGTTGGTTAAGTGGGTACCACTACCAGATCCGAGGGTACCACTTTCACCGAAGTGAGCTAGAGCAGTTGCCATTGTGGAGGATATTGCTGCTTGGAGAGCCGCAGGATCGAATTGCGGCGGTGGAGTTGGAGTTATCGGAGTAGTGCGTCTGTTTGATCTGCGAGGAGGCATCTATGCTAAAAGAATACAAAGATGACATGGATTAAGTCTATAGCAGTGGATATAAGCCCAAAGCTGAAAAGACAAGGTCATCCTAGTTCTGAGTGTATCGGGTCCTGACTTCCACAGGGTTCTGGAAACAATTCATAATAGAGTCTATACCTAATAAACTTTATGAATTAGAAATGGCTATCCTCGAATGAATATCTGTTACCTGAATAACTGTTACCAGCTGCATGTAAAAAAATAATCCTAAATAATGTGAGCAATGTTTCCACTAAGTCATTAAGTTAAACAAGATTATTATTTATTAGTGTGACGCATAAGACATTTTGGTTACTTAGGCTTATCTTTCTTTAAAAACTTCTCATGAACTTGCCCTTGTTCCTCCTTGACTCTTCTGTTGACTGCTATGAGGAAGTGGTTACATCCATCTGGGTTTGTCGTGCGAGAATGGAAGTGACTAAAGAATCTATGAGATTAAGTGAAACATTATGGGGTGATCCTTATAGAGTCCTCCTATAATTACACAATGTATACAAGTTGTGTATAATTTAAGATTAAATAGACCTTCGAATAAGTGATCCTACTCCAAAACCACAACCAAACAAGGAACAGGTAGTGAAGCGTAGATCACAAATTCTAAGTCTATAAAATCTCAGTTATATATAACCTTGGGAGTATACATTGCAAGATTATAGACCTATCCGTAAGGGTCTTTTAAGTTATCACATAAGTTATTTATATAGTGCCTAAAATACTCCTATAGTATTTTAATGTAATGTACTTGGTATGTTTTAAACTTGTTATCATGTTATAGTATCATAAAATACTCCCATAGTATGTTATCTTTATGTTCTGATCTAGAATTCCCTTGAATAGAGTTAAGTAAGTTTTAAGACTGTTGCAACACCACATCACTCCCAAACACATGTTGGTCACATCTCGAATGAATATAGTTGATCAGACTATATTGATCCTAGCTATGATTACATAACTGTCCAGGTTTGATCGTAGTGTTCAACCTTTAAATACTTCTGTTATGTTCTTGTTGTGATACTTGTTCTAGTATGTACATATGTATAAGCACGTATGTATAATTTTATAAGGTATCATTTTATATTTAAAATATACTCTTATCCAGAGCAGTTCGGCCCCATTGTATTTATAGTTGTATATCTTTTATCGGTTGATATACTTAGTTCATTATAAACATCGCTCTGATACCAATCTGTCACACCCGAAAACCGGAACGACGGAAACGTTCTGGGGCGGAGGACGTCAAGTTTAGTATCACAAGTCATGCATCATAGTAAGCAAAGTAATAAACAACCATTTCATTAGAAAGAAAGTGTTTACAAAGAATGTGGTTCATGTAATATAGGATACATAGCAAATAACAAAAAGTCATGAAGTTATACCGCTCCATCTTCTAAATCCCAGTGCGCGTACCTGTCTACTGGTCTCCTAGAGAATACAAGTTATTTTGAAAGAGTAGATCAACATTTAAGCTAATGAGTTCATAAGATTTTAGTGATGTAAGTGAGTTGTAAGAAAGTTGTAGTAAGTTCTGTTTAGAAAAGTTTGCCTGTTCCTCCAAGAAATCCTATATTTCCTGCTTTGATGAAAGATAAGTAAAAATGACTCTACAGTCCTTTCTATGAGTACTAAATGGATACAAGTTATATAAAACTCAGTGTAAACAAACAATCGGTTGTGTGTATCTGCCCTAAGCCCACAACCAAACAAGGAACAGGAAATGAGGCGGAAGACACACATCCCATTGTTTGTTAGATCATCGTTGTATATAACCCTGGCGTATTCACTTGGTACTCATGGAGTTAATTGTAACAGTTCCTTTATATTTGATGAAAGATATTTTAAGAAAACCCTTATTTCTTTTAGTAAAAATGGTAACCACTGTAGTTCCTTCTATAATCACTTAGTTTATACTAGCTATATATAATCTAATATCGAACAGATAGTTAATTCTGTGAATCTACCCTAAGTCCACAACCAAAAAAGGAACATGGAATGATGCGGAAAGCACACATCCACCAACCTATCGGATATTAATTATATATAACCCTGATGTATAAACTAAGGTATTATATAATTAACCACCTAAGGTCCTTTAAGTTATACTGGTTTAATAAAATGGATTAAACCCATTACTGGTAAGTTTCTAGTTTTGTATACCAAAAGTTCTTTACTTGAAAAGTATGTTTTGTACTAGAAGACGGTGCATTGAATTAGTGTCTTATGACCTGACCCATACCTGGTACCCCTTATGATTACTTGGTGTATACAGAACATATATATAGCTAAGATCGGATAGATAGTAGGCTGGGTGAATCTGCACTAAGCCCACAACCAAACAAGGAACAGGAAATGAAGCGGAAAGCACACATCCTACTACCTGTCGGACCCGATTAATATATATCCCTGTTTGCATATACTAAGGAATCATAAAGTTAGCATTATAGGCCCCCTTTCTACTGAATGTACTAGACTCGACTGTTCTGTTTGTTGTTTGTAAAACGAAAGTTTTCCCTAATTTATAACTATTTTGACTCGGAAATAGTTTGCATTAACTTTCAAATGGCACTGACACAAAATGAAAGTAATGGGAAAATGTAAGTACACAGTTGTCTTTTGAATTGACAACCTGAAGTACTGATTACCTTAAAAACATGTTTGTTTTATTAAGGTCATAATGTGATGGATAGTACCCATACCATACGCTCTCCCTGCAAAAGATTCTGGGGACCAAACGCGTCTCCCGCAAACAAATTGCTAGGCCGTGTAAATTCACATTAAAGTTATATGATCATGTGTACCTAATTTACTATCACCTTTTGTTTAGAACAATGAGTTAATGATTATTAGTATAATTAGATCCTATAGTGTTCTTATGCTATAGCATCTTAGTATGTTCGTTCTGTTATAGTATCTTAGTATGTTCTCTTTGATGTATTGTATCTACCTCCCTGTTTCTCTTTATAGTATGATCTAGCATCTAGTATGAACTGAACCTCTAAACTACACCCCTTGTAGTTTACTAGTATTTTACTTGAACTGTTATTGAAAAGACTCATTTTTCTACTAAGTTATGCTTGTACTTTAATAACGGAGTTTTGTTAAACTATAAAGTAACATAACTTGAAAAGAATTTTTGAAATGTTTTGATCGCTTATAAAAGACATAAGCAATCTTTTGAAGGATGTTTATAACAAATAATTACACAATTATCATTGTGTTCAACTTGTATTCCCCCCCTTAAAAGCATTTAAAACAGTTAAAAGATTTATTATAGGGGGTATGAACTCACCTTATGTGGGTGATTCAAACGAATATGAGTGTAAGGATGAGAAGTTCCAAGAATGAAGTCCCGAGACTCAACGAGTCCTAAATGACATATAATGGCATATATTGACATAAATATAGTGTTTAGAAGCAACCAAATGCAAGGAAACACCTTTAGGGACTAGGAAACACTTTGACCAAGTGTTAGAATCACATGTGATTCATTTAAGGGGAGTGTACGGCCACTTTGAGGAGTGTGCGGCCATGGGTGTGCGGCCGCACACTCATGGTAATGAGTGCACAAAAGTGTTTTCCAAAGGTAGAGAATCTTGTGGAGCAATTGCTCATCAAGTGGTGAAGCTGGAAAAGCACTTTGAAGGCCCTTTAAGGGTGTTTTGAGGGGTGTACGGACACACCTGGGTGTGCGGCCGCACACACCTTATGTTCATGAGTTTTGGGCACTTTTAAGGTGTTAAACTAGTGTTCTTAACAAGATCTAAGCATAGGGAAGGAGTACTTATGATCTGGAGGCTCGAGAAGGTCAAAAATCACCAAGAACAAGTGTGTGTTCTTGGTGAAATGGATGAAGATTTGAAGATCTAGACAAAAGATGATTTTCAATGGATGAAATCAAAGGGTGTTACTAGTTTAAGAGGAATAACAACAAATCAAGGGAAGAACACTTACAATCTTGAAGATATAGGATGAAAATCGGATGATAGTTGAGAGGGAATGAGCTCTTGGTTTAGGAGTGTGAAAAGAGATAAATGAAGGCTAAGTCCCACCTATATACGCAAGTGTGTGCTTCCAGGAGGGGGTGTGCGGCCGTGTGCGGCCGTAGACTCCTCATGTTGGAATGTAAGGCTTGTTTTCAGTGTTAGAAGTGCGCGCGACCCAATCCTATACTCAATGCTTGAATGTACTGAGCTTTGAACCTTTAAACAGACTCTAAACAAGGCTAACTGATAGTAGAAGCGAGTCTGACACTCAATTATGTTGACTGGCTGAGCTTTACAAGGAAAACAATTTTCGGGTTGTCACACATATAACTTCCAATGGTCATAGACATTAGGTCGACGTGAAATACGTGGTTATTCAAGGTAAGAAGGCAATTGGTGAGTATTTCTAAAGTGTTTTCTACTTGAGATGATTGTCATTTTGTAATGCTGGTTCCCGATACATATTTAAATTATAATGTATTCATTTTTGTAGAGCAACTCGATGAGTTGGTAGCCCCATACTCGTCGAGTAGAGATCAGAAGAGACGTGTGTTTTTAAGTAACCTACTCGACGAGTTGACAGCCCTCAACTCGACGAGTAGGTTGGCAGGGGTGAAACCCTAATTTCAGGGTTTTGCACCCTATTTAAGCATCATAATCCCCTCAAGCTAGCCTCATTTCCATCCTCCAAGTCACAAAGCCTAAATCCAGAAACCCTAATGCATTTGTGAGGTTGTGAACCATTTTTGAGTGAAACTTTGTATGTGTTGAAGCTTGTGAAGGACGGAGAAGCTTGGGGATTCAAGAAGAAGCTAGTAGATCTAGAGAGTCCATTTCATTCTTATAATTTCCTGGTAAACAGGTCTCAAAATTTCTTAGTAACTTCTTAGATCTTCTTATTATCATTTTATTGGGTTTTTGGTCCAAGAAGCATGACCTTTGGGAAATGGATGTCCCAAGTGAGTATACCATCAGATCTGGAACCATGGAGGGCTTTCAAGTGATAAAGGTGCAAACTTTATGGCCATTGAAGCCCCATGCAAGCTATAGGATGTCATTTTGGCCTTTTAAGCTCCAAAAGGCCATGCATGGAGAGAAAGGTTGAAGCTTTACGTGTGCTTGTAGTGTCTAGGGTCTAGATCTTCGTTTATATGCCTTGGTTTAGAGTATTGATGGCTTTAGGATTAAGATCTAGGTCTTAAAGAGTTAGGGTTTGAGCTAAACCCATTAAGGAAGGGTATTAACGGGTAAAGTTGGAAACTTTACCCTTAAAAGGATACCTTAGCAATTACTAGTAAAGCCCCTATCGACCTCAGTCTTGTTTTTTGCTAGCTTTAGTCTAGAACTAGACTATCTCATTAAATGTCGAATATCCCAATGATGCTAGCCAGTGAAAAAGGAAAGAGTCTACTTCTTTTCTGGCTTGACTCCAGAACTAGTAGAGGAAGGAAGCGATGATCGGTCTATCCCATTAAGCGTAATCCCGCTAGCCAATGAAAGGACTATTGTTCGACCCAACTCGTCGAGTTCAAGACGGACTCGACAAGTAGAATTGGAAAGTCCTGATTCTAATGACAGGAGAAACTCGATGAGTTTGTGAGGAACTCGACGAGTTTGATCGCGATTTCAGGGTTTCTGATTTATGGAACTCGGCGAGTTCATCGGTCAACTCGGCGAGTTGAGTCAACCCAGAATGTTAACTTTGACCAGGGGTAAAATGGTCATTTTACCCTAAGAAGGATTTTTGGATTTTGCCTAAGTGTTATTGTGATAATGATAGACGGGGAGTCATTGGAGCAGCCGTTAGAGATTCCTCACCGCGAGATTTCACAATCAACTTTTTGATGTGAGTTTCCTCCTGGTTTGAATAGGTCGAAGGCACCAAGGTCGGCCCGTATATGTTTTGATTAGTAGCTGAGTGTGGGCGAGGCCCGTATCTCATAGATAGTCGAGTGTGGGCGAGACTCGTATCTCATAACATTATTTGAGTATGGATATAGGACTGATTGATAGATTTGATTATACTTGTTGTCTGTGTGATACTTGTATGTATGCTTAGTAGCTGAGTGTGGGCGGGCCCTGCATCTCATAGTTATTCGAGTGTGGGCGGGGCCCATATCTCGTACTTACCCTAGTGTGGGCGGGGACCGTTTCTCGTAGGCAACGGAGTGTGGGCGGGTCCCGTATCTCCTAGTTAGCGGAGTGTGGGCGGGGCTCGTACCTCGTTGAGTGTGGGCGGGGCCCGTATCTCCTAGTAACATGATTATGTGTTTGGTATGTGGTAGTTTGGGGAGCTCACTAAGCTTCGTGCTAATGGTTTTCAGTTTTGGTTTCAGGTACTTTCGGTAGCAAGGGGAGGAACTCGGGATGACTGCATGACACATACAGTTTATGTTCAGTCTGGGATGTTTTACTCTGATTTATTTGACATGTGATTGATATGGATACACTATTTTGATACTTGAGATATTATGGTTCATGTTTTGATAAAAGATTTTTCGTCATTCTGGGTTAAATAAATGAAAATTTTGGACTGTGTTTTTGGGTTGTTTCACATTTCTATTCTGTAAGTTTTATTGAGTTTGCAAAATTTATCTTTCATCGTGTTTTTAAAACTATGGTCAATAAAGCTTATATAGGTATCAATACCAAATCTTATGGAAAAATAAATATTGGTGATATGAAACGTACCAGTAACCACAGTTGGCTCCTGGCGAGCATCTCATGCCTTAATTACTATGTTCTTCCTTTGCCACCCTGATTTTTCAGCTTAGGGCAATCCTTCTTGAAGTGTCCCGGTTGGTTGCATTTGAAGCAATTGCGCATTTTTCTTGCAGCAGTGGTTGAGGTCTTTCTGCAGAACTTAGTGGTGTGACTTCTTAAGTTACAGTTGTTACAGCAACGCAATTCCCAACATGGTGAGAATTGCACTTGTTACAATGGGGTAAAGTCCCAGAGTATGACTTGGACGGATTGGGAGTGTTTGTGTTTGTTTCGTAGTCAGTTCTAAGTTCTGATTTGGGCTTGAGGAGATTGAAGTTCCCTTTGGACTCCTCATGGTACTTCTGTTTCGTACCCTCCGTCCGGTTCTGTTTCGTCTGTTGGGTCGTGGTACTCGGACGGAGATATTGTTCAGTCAAATAGTATGCCAATTGTTTAGCACTATCATAGGTAGTGGGTCTGAATGCATCAACCAGACCTTGAACTGGGGGATTTAGCCCCAAAATGTACCTTTCAATCTTTTTGTATTCCAAATTTACTATACCCAGGCAAAGGTTGGCGAGATAGTTAAGTTGGAAGGTGTAAGCAGTCACCTATAAATCTTTCATAGTAAGCTTCAATAATTCTTGTTCTAGAGCCTTAATTTCTTGTCGAGGACAATACTCCTCGATCAACATCTGTTTCAGGGCTTCCCAAGTTATGGCACATGCTGCATCGATTCCTATAGAATTGGTATGGTTATTCCACCAAGCCAGAGCGAAATCCATTAACATACAAGTAGCATACTTAACACGGCAGTCATTAGCGCAAGAGTTAATGCGAAATACTACCTCCATCAATTCTATCCAACGGGATAGAACAATGGTTCCTTCTGTACCGAAGAAGGATTGAGGTTTGTAGGGTAAGAAATCCTTGTATGAATAAGATCTGGGGATGTTTTTGATAAATACTGGAATACCGCCACCATTTCCACTGTTCACGGAAGATTCATCCCGGGAGACCTCATACATAGCTAAAGTTGTGGAAATCCCTTATGCAATCAGCATTTGCATTAGTGTTGAGTCCATTTGAAATGATGGTGGTGGGTGAACTCGCGGATTCCTTCGAGGGGCCTTTATCCTAAATGTTTAGGAAAGACACACTTAAGTTGTTTTATATTAGTTAATCCTAAACAAGTACGTAGGAGTTGTATTGTATGATAGTTTGTTTGTATATCTTGTTCTTAGCTCCCATAGGTTTCCAAATTATAGATTGAGATTGATTTTTGAAATCCTACCGATTTCCAAATGACACAGGAAAGGTGATTGATTCTGAAATCCTAGAGGAGTTGTATTGTATGATAGTGTGTTAGTATAATTTGTTCTTAGCTCCCATGTGTTTCCAAATTATAGATTGAGATTGATTTCTGAAATCCAACCGATTTCCAAACGACATGGGAAAGGTGATTGATTCAGAAATCCTCCATATTTCCAAATGATAGGGAGGGAAATGAAATCCTTCCGATTTCAAATAATAGAGAGAACTGAAATTTGTCATCTTTGGAAGAGAGAAGTTTGGAATCTATGGAATGATTGACTAGGAACTTATAGGTTTCTCTGCTACGAAGATAGCACAGCTATCGGTTCTTTGGATTTAGGCGAACTAGGAAAATCTAAACGTTATCCCATATTTTAAAGTATTTTTATGATTTAAAATATATATGTTGTGTTTGGCTTAATATAAGGTTTCTAAGGTTCTAGGTATCTGCAGCTAATCTTGAGAAAATTCTTCAATCTTTAAAACTTTCAACCGTTGTAGTCTGTCAAACTCCTTGCTCAAGGTTGGTTGTGTACCGGACCTACCATAAATAACATAGGCGTGCGTTCTACGTTTATTAGTGGTATGGCTTATGTATGGTACTAACCTTAATTGAGGCGTCTGACCTAAAGGGTTGAGTTGGTAGTTTAAGTTGAAGGGATGTTTAGAATTTTTTTAAATGTTATCATCACGGGTTAGAGTATATATATATATATATATATATATATATATATATATATATATATATATATATATATATATATATATATATATATATATATATATATATATTAGCATTGGTGAGGTTTGTGGTATTATTAAAATTTTGTTTTGTACTCCAAGGCTAATATGTACAGACGAGGGCCAGATAGGAAACACCGGAGGGCAGGATCATTTTGGTAAATAAGCTGTTCTGAAATCCAAAAACCCTATGTGACCCTTCAAACCAGATTCCCCGTACCGTTATAGCCAAGAAGTAGTGTAATTAATAATAATACTTTTATTAGGAGCTTATTCCTATAGTTGTATTTCATGTTTCTAGGATACGAGTTCTCTATAGCCAATTTAGCTCTGATACCAATCTTTCACACCCACAGTCGAGGCGGCGGACCATGCCGGGCTGTGCGACTAAGTTCATGAATCGCAGATAACCTGAATATATAGCACAAGTACAACAATAAACAAAACAACATTTGTATTCCATCTTTAAGTTTGAATACAGGGTTCTTACAGATAATAATATATATATAAATTGCCATAAACAGGTAGGCAGATATAACAAAAATTAGTAAACTAAATTGCCTGAGATCCATGACTATCCTGTTGGGTTTTGAGCATTCTAACACTCCTAAGTATACATGCAACCCTAAATACCTTGGATCTATGTTTTCTCTATTATACATGCTAATATGAATATCCAAGGTATTATACTAACTAGCATACAAAACTTTGATTCATATGAAATATAACAAGTTAGAATACATACCTCTTTGATGTAGAATGACTTCATGAAGCTTGAGTGCCTAGTGCCCCAAGTGTGACACCTCAAATGGTTCACACAACACCAAATACACTTGGAATAACTTGAGATAACATACACACTTCATGAAAATCGGCTAGCCCTCATGTTCATCCTCTAGTGGCCGATTTTGTCAACAATAAGATGCTTATATAGTTAGTGACAATTAGGGTAAACCCTAATTGTCATGGCTTTCCATTTCCTTGGATCCATGGGTTCAAACATACCATGGAGCATCCATGAGCATCTTATGGGTTTTAGCCCAACTTGACAATCCATGGAGCATTAGCCCACTATACAAGTATGGGTGATTTACACAATCAACCCATATATCTAATTAGTCTTCTTTTGATCACTTAATTAATTTTAGATTAATTTTTGATCAATACTAATTAAATAATCTTATTAATATATTATAACTTATAATATATTAACAAACCTTAAGGGTTAATTTCTCTCATTATAGTCTATCCAAATGCATGATGTCATGCAACCCAAATGGACCATGCCGGGTCGGGTCAAGTCTTACCAATTATAGTTATGGACTTAGACATTAATCCAACAGTCTCCCACTTGGATAAGTCTAAAACTATTATTGCGTATGACTTCAAGAACCGATTGGCAATCGTAGCTCTCAAAAGCTTCCGTCGAACTCTGACCTTGCCGATGATGTCTGACCTTTGTCAATGACTTGTCCATTAGATAAGTGATCATATATTCCTCCATTCTAGATATCATATGGACTGAGACATGGATTATCAATCATTCTCTCTGTCCATTTGTTGTTTCCCGATTTCCGATTTATGATGACAGACTGATTGAACAGATCAAATCAGTCCTGGCTTGGCCAAGCACTCACATGTGTCATCATTAAATCATCGAGGGGCCGACAGATATCGCTTTTATCCCGAAGGTAAAAGGAATGGATAAACTTTGACTCATATGACTTGTTCTACTACTTGTTGAATCATACACAAAGACATGTTTTATAACATCGAGTTACCAATGCGTTTTCGTGCAATCAATGTATATCCAACTCATAGTAACAACTCATATCTCTAGGTTTGAAGAATATAAGATATTATCGTCTCATGATCACTCGTGATAAAATCCATGAAGTGATTCCAATGAGCGTGGGTTGAATCCAATACTCTGAACTTGTGAGTACTCATGAGTGTTGTAACACCACTTTGTCCAACATCTTAGACCTCTACAAGCCAACCCATGACAGTCTTGATTCATATCTACTTCCAACATATGACCGACTGTGGATGGTTTGAATAACTTAGTCATTCAGGAAGAATGACCTAGTTTATTCTGGAAGTCAAAACATGCAAAGTGAAACACAAGAATAATTGAATCTAATATGGTATCAAAACCTATGAATATAAATAAGACACTTTTATTTATCACCATACTGATTACTCATTATTCATTGTTTCGGTTTTATCAACTTTATACTTGAATTAAAAACATTAGTTGTCCCATGCTCCAAGCAAGTACACTATGTTTTTCAAATCAATAGCTTTGCCATACACCAAGTATGCACTCTATGTTTTTCTATGATCCTTACTTTGTGAACTAGATCGATTGAACATAATTTCAATGATTCTCTTTTCACATTCCCAAAACCTTATCGAAAAATGTGAGAATTTCAAATTCCTATCATTTATCGAAATCTGTTTAGATTTTAAACTTATATGCACTGATCCTCCTGTAATGAATATGTACAAAGTCACAAAGACTTGTCAACAGTCATTATAAGGTATTCCAATGGAGATCAACTCCATGGAAACTAAGTCTCATATTCAAAGTACATTGCTTTGAACATGCTTCTTGCATTAAGTTTTCTAATCTTACACAAATAACTTCCACCTATGGAGACAACTCCATATTCTCATTTTGACTATCACTTCTGAACAAGAGATGCCTCTTTTCAGAATATGTCAATATGGTCCTTCCAAAATTAGCACTATACTTCCAACTGTCCCTGAGCAACCAATATTTGGTAAACCTTAGATTGTCCTTGACAATTGCTTAATCATTTTAGTCATATCCAATTCTAGACCTTTTCCCTTCTTAATGCCTCTGGGCATTTGGAAAATTTAGAAAGGACAAATATTATAGCACATGCAATCGATCCTGTACCCAAAGCAAATGGGACACGATTCATGATGTCTCACATAAAGACATGATTCTAGACCAGTCTTTTGCTACAATATTTTTATTTGCCATGTTCTCTAAATTTGACTATGAAGAGGGGTGCCGTAATCATAATCGAATTTTGAGAACGCAATATATAGAATTTTCTTAAGTTAAACCAAACCAACATAAATTCATATATATATTCTTGACTAAGATGATTAAAATCTCAATCTAAGCCTTTTAGAATTGAAATGAAGTATAATTTCCTCTCCCTTAATTATAGCAAAACAACTTTTTCAACCCCTGAAACCTCACGAATTGAAACTTTTGTTTTCTATAATTAACATTGCTAACTTGCAATACTTATCATAATTATCATGCTCCCACTGACATGATGATTATTAGCATAACACTTATGCTCCCACTAGCTTTGACATGTACTCAGAAATCAGCTATTGACTTTCTTACCAAAGTTCAGATTTCTGATACTAGATTACTTTGATAAGACTTTATCAAAATCATACACCTTATCTTAGATAGCATGCATGTGTGTCTAAACAATTTCAGAACTATGAAAAGGGATGTCGTAATCATAGTCTCAATTGTTTAGACCTTTTGCCATCTGCTTCAAATCTACTTGGTGGAAGTGTTTCCCCACCATCATTTTCATGAATCGAAGAGAAACCTTATGACCCTTAGATTTTATGGTGTATGTGTTCTTATCCATGTGAATTGTCAAAACCATAGTCACAAGACAAGGATAATGACAAATCCAAACACATATGACTGAACTCAATCTTAATTTCTTACCCCCTGGCAGCTCAAGGGCCTGTCATTGCTTTGAAGTTGTTATGCAACCAACTGAGAACTCTAAGAACTCGTATGCAAAGCCAACTTTAACTGGAATGGGCACAGAAATAGAACTATGTCAACACGATAGGTTAGAAACCTCAAGTCGTGTGCTAGTGAAGAACCTCAGGTTTTATTCTTGATTAGTTCTTGAGACTTTCAAGACCTTTAAGACTCCCACTGTCCTCTTGACATATAAGACTCTCTTGTCAAATATTCAAGGGATAGTGCGGATTCTTTATCAAGACAAACACTTCACACAATTGGCCTTAGTTGGTCTTTGTTTAATCCAAAACATCACAACTTACCAACTTCAAATGTACAAGAGTAGGACACTTTTACTCTTACATTTGACAAGTGTTATAAACCTTTCTTTAAGATATGTCACTCAACTTATAGTCTTGGAGTATGACTCTAAGACTTGTTTTGAAACGAAGTATGGCTTATCTTCTTGATTTAACCATTTCAACAATTCATGACTCCTCTTCTTAGTCATAAGAATGCACTAAGATGTCCTTAGAAGACCAATTGTGATGTGGTTCTTTAATCATTAAGATGATCACAAAACATGATACTAAAGTACTCTCCCATCTTTTCAGATTTGAGAAACTTTTATCTTTCTGCCTAAGTTGATTCTTCCCATTCGTTCTGCCATACATTGAGACTTTTCCAATGTTTCAGAATTATGCTTAAACGTGTAAGTATAACCATATTTACTAAACTTTAGTAAATCATGACGAGTAGTCTTAACGAGCTTTGTGGTGGACATGACCAATGCACAAGAATGTGTACTCGATCCCTTTAGTCCTTCACTTGATTCACACATCCATGTGAACAAGTCTTAATTTTCCAATGCTTGAAAGTTCTCATTCATCATACTATTCAACTTGCATGATTCCAAGTTTCTATCCAACTGAAGCCTTGGGAGTGAGAATCTTTCCTTATTTGGTAAATTTAGACACTACCACAAATGAAAGAATCAATTTCATATTCCGATGTTGCTATCAATGGAATCATATAAACAACAATTTTCCACAAATGCCACTGTAAGGATATATATACAAATAAATAAAACAAAATTTTCTTTTATTTAAAACTTGCGGCAAAACTTATCCTTACAATGCAAATGCATATGAAAAACTTGTTGTTATCTATTCCTAAGCAATATATCATAACTCTTAAGTAAGAGCTTCAAAAATTCTAATCACCAAACCATGCGATCGAAATCCATCTTCGTGATCAGAATCAACATGTACTTCCTTTAAGTTTCTTCATTTTTCATTGATTCTTAAAGCATCAACATGTGACCCAGTCACATCATGTAATGAGAATCTCATAATAGGAACTTAACAGAGTTAGATAGTGGACTTTTACCTGAAGAAGAGTCAAACTTCTTGACTTGATCAACCTTATGATCTTTCAGGTAAATAGGCAGCTTCGTAATCAATGCCCCTTCCTTTGGCAAGATAAACATATGGACTCTTTGGTAATGGGACTATCTCAGACTTAGCCTTTCTCTTTACCATTTGGTCAACCGAATTGACTATGGCCAATCCCTTTCCATTGGGAAGAGAATGCTTTTTCTGGGTATCCAATGTTACCATTGTCAATGTCCATTCAAGGTTTTGGGAAGTTGATCTACTAATCAGATTTGCTCTGCCAGTGCTCCAAATCATTGCTGATTAAGCACCCCAAAGCAAATAGATAAGATCATTATGGGTCATGTCATAGTCCTTTACATAGTAGTCCATAAGGAACTTACTATGTGACTTAGAAAGTGATTGAGCATCCAACTTTCTTAAGACTTTGACACCCAACTCTCCCGACTTGTCAATATGCGACTTTATCTCCAAGATGTGAGCACACATAGACTTTGCTTGCCAATAGGGCTTGAGTGACCTTGAACTTGTGGGTTAGGGAGAATAATTGGAGGAGGTGGAGGAAGTAAAGTTCCAAGAGATTTGGGAGGATCATAGATGTCTGAACTAGACATCTTTTGGGAGATATTCAAGGTAGTTGATTTAAAGTCCTTAATATAACACCCAATATGAAATATTAAGGATAGGATCCAACAACCTATTTATAACTGGAAGAGGGATGCCGTAATCCGAGTTATAAAATAGTTGAAGGTAGGTAAATGACAATTTACCAATTTCCACCATGAAAAACGAAATATAATTAAGTTTTAATTGGATTTGAAACTCCTAGATCTTTTTGAGATTCATTGAATTTTTCAATGGCATGTTTCAATCTCGAGTGTGCCCTTCAGGTTTTGTGACTGGGATGCCGAGGATCACAAAACAAGGTGTTGAAGTAACCATGCAAATTACGGTACTCTTAAATGTTTATCACTCAACCGATGTGCCGGTTAACCACACACGCTCCACCGGTCTATGATAGACTTTAAGAAACCCTTTGCCTACCTTGTTAAATCAAGCTAGTGTGCCGGTTAACCACACACGCTCCACTAACCGATTTAAGCAAAGTGCAAAGTGTAATTTCATGGATTAGCACCTTATTCACATTTTCCTAAGTAACTAAGATTGGGAATTTAAAGGTGTTTAGTTACTTAGTATTTATCATTAATACTTTTAATGAAGGGAGAATTATAGTCCTTGTCCTACCTGTTCGGTTAACGACCCTCCACCAGTCAAGGAAGCGGTGGGTGAGAGTGGACACCCATTAAGCTGCCATTTTATAGGCAACAACCTTATACCCACCTTATAGACCGGCTTCGTGAATGAGGCCTACTAATGGTAAGACTGACTTGCTCTTATACATATATATATATATATATATATATATATATATATATATATATATATATATATATATTATTAACTTATAATATTATAAAGTATAAGGGTTGAATTTTAACTTTTAAAATTCTAAGGGCTTAACTTGGAATTAAAGTATTCATGAGAGAAACTTTACAAATTCCAAAACTTGAGGGCAAGTTTTGAAAATATTCAAAACCATTTAATTCCATAACTTATGTATTTAAAGTAGTTTTAATTAAAACTCTTCAAGTTCCATAACTTGAGGACAAGTTATGGAAGAATTTAAACTATTAAAGAATATAACTCTTCTTCTTTTGTAACTTATGAAACTAATTAAGGTTACACATTTTTATTATTTAATGAAGTGACTCTTGAACCTCCATAACTTGAGGACAAGTTATGGAGTCATAAAATCATTTAATGAGGACAAGACTCTTCATTTTGTAACCTTTGCCAACTTTTATGAGTTTTAAGAAACATTAATGTGACTTTTCATGTAACTTGAGGACAAGTTACACAAACACATTTTAGAATCCACCCTTAGATTAAAATGGATCAAAGACACATAATCAATCAATATTTTCTATTAATCTAAGCAACTCATATGAACAAAATAATTGGAATCAAACTTTTTCATGTAATTAGCATAACACTTAAACTAATACAAAACATGAATCTAATGACAATTATCTTTGAAATTGGATTAGTATGAACATTACCACATCAAAAATAAGTTTATAAGGTCAAAAACAGCTTAGGGTAATGTTCCTAGTCCAATTCCAGCCAAAACAGTCAAATATATGCTGTCTGGGGGTCCAACTCGTCGAGTGCATGAACCAACTCGGCGAGTTGGATGCATTTTGCATTGGACTCGTCGAGTCCCTTCATGGACTCGGCGAGTCTGTTATTCCGACAGCAACAAAATCCGATTTTTCAGCCATTTTTGCAAGTATAATAAGAAAACAAGCCTAGGCTCTGATACCACTGTTGGGTTTTGAGCATTCTAACACTCCTAAGTGTACATGCAACCCTAAATACCTTGGATCTATGTTTTCTCTATTATACATGCTAATATGAATATCCAAGGTATTATAGTAACTAGCATACAAAACTTTGATTCATATGAAATATAACAAGTTAGAATACATACCTCTTTGATGTAGAATGACTTCATGAAGCTTGAGTGCCTAGTGCCCCAAGTGTGACACCTCAAATGGTTCACACAACACCAAATACACTTGGAATAACTTGAGATAACATACACACTTCATGAAAATCGGCTAGCCCTCATGTTCATCCTCTAGTGGCCGATTTTGTCAACAATAAGATGCTTATATAGTTAGTGACAATTAGGGTAAACCCTAATTGTCACGGCTTTCCATTTCCTTGGATCCATGGGTTCAAACATACCATGGAGCATCCATGAGCATCTTATGGGTTTTAGCCCAACTTGACAATCCATGGAGCATTAGCCCACTATACAAGTATGGGTGATTTACACAATCAACCCATATATTTAATTAGTCTTCTTTTGATCACTTAATTAATTCTAGATTAATTCTTGATCAATACTAATTAAATAATCTTATTAATATATTATAACTTATAATATATTAACAAACCTTAAGTGTTAATTTCTCTCATTATAGTCTATCCAAATGCATGATGCAATGCAACCCAAATGGACCATGCCGGGTCGGGTCAAGTCTTACCAATTATAGTTATGGAATTAGACATTAATCCAACATATCCGTCGTCTGAATTTGCGTGATTACTGATTCCCCGAGAATACATGTAGTTTTGAGGGTCAACAAAAGGTTGGTGAGAGTTACAGGTTCTCTGATAGCAGCGATAATGATACTTTTAAAAGTGTTCAAAAGGTATTTTCTTCATAAGTAAACCATATTTAAATAAGCTTTGAAAAATCGATAATTTGTCTTGGTATTAGCAAATTCATGCTTCAAACGGTTTTGAAAGAATCAAGTTTATGAGTGGTAGTATGAGTAAGAGAGATTTGAGTTAATGTTTACAGTGAGTTCTATAACCGAGCTATGTGACTGAATGTACCCTGCTACAACACTTCATTGGACGTTGTAGTAACGATTGTAGACACTTATCACCCGTTTCGATTGATCAGTTGAGGTTGTAGCTAGCAACCGCATGTGGGGATGTCGACCCCGTATAGATCTATACATATGTATCTCACTCCGAAGATTAACGGTTATAGTAGTGTGGGTATGATAAGTGTTTAGACTTTAGCTAATGAATAACGTCTCATTATAAAACCCTTAACTAAGGTATGAATAGCTGTCAGCCCTAACTTAAAAGTGGATCAGTTCAGGGTATAATGAATCGTAGAGAGTTTATAAAAGTCGAGCATAACTAGTACGTATGTATAGTATAAGGCACTAGCTTTTATAAACTAAGTATGTTTCTTGTATAAACTTTGTACATATGCATGTATAGTTCAAATCCTTAGGATTATTACAATGTTTTACGACATAATATTTATGATATACAACGTCACATAAAAATCATAGAGTTTTGCGGTAAAAGGGCATATGTTATTTTTAAAAGATGTATTATCTTAACTACACAACATATGAGAATATTGAAGTTTAAAACTAGTTTATGTGTTTGTAACATATAAAAGTTAAACCAATAATTTACAAACAAGTTATAGTTTAAAAAATAATACTTTATGTATATTTTTGTATTATCAAGCATAAGTAGTACATATATTCTCCCCTGAAAATATATAAAAGAAGGGCCATAAGACTCACCTTGAAGTGTGATTGTCGATTTGTTTCGGGAATTGATGAAAGGAAGTCGGGATGTATCGTCGTGAACTCGGAATTACAGGATTAGTTTAATTTCCTAGAAAATTTCAATGTAAATTTATATTTGGAGTATAGAACTTATTTAATAATTTTCCAAAGTTTAGTTAATCCAAAATTTATTTAAATCGAAATTTATTTAAATAAATTTTATCTTAAAATTAAATTTAATATCTTCCAAAATTTTATTTAAATTAAATTTTATTTAGTAATTTCAAATTTAAATAATTGAAATGGAACCACATTTGATAATTATTTCCAACTAAGGGGTTGTTTTGAATATCTGGAATAAAACTTTGGGTCTTAGGACTTTTTTGTAAACCATTTCTAGGAGAGGGGTGGGTTTTGTACATTTAAAAATGAGGTTTAATGGTTTAGGACATGAGTTGTAAAGATTTTTGAGTTGAGGGTTAACAACATTTATTTGGAAATGAAGTTTTGGTTACCAGGAGGTTTGATACCTCCTGTTCTCGTCGGGTTCATGCACACAAAAAAACATAGATATGGTCCTGTGGTTTTCTGTGAATCGACGAAGGGAATAAGCATCAAACCAACAAGGTGGTGATGATGGAGGTTACTTACAGCGGCAGCAGGTGGCTGATGCCGGTGGCACAAGGCCACAGTGGGAGGTGGCGAGTGGCTTACTAATAGCCTCTTGGCTGCTTTCGTTTCCTTTTGCGCCCAACAATAAAGACGAAGGAGGGGGGTTGTACGTGGTTGAAGGGATGGTTGAGGGCAGTGGTCGTTGGTTGTTGATCACTGGATGTATAAGGTGGTTTGGTGGTGGTGTTATAGTGGTGTTGGGTGTTTGTTTACAGAGAGAGATAGAGATATTATTAAGAGAGAGAGAGAGAGAGAGAGAGAGAGATTGAGTGTGTGTGTGATTTTAGGGATAGAGAATTGAGAGTTGATCATTTGAGTGACTTAAGAGGCTCCTAATGCTCTCTATTTATAGTAGAGGAGTATACACTCATGCCCAAGAATGCCATCCACTCAAAGAAAATCAAGAGCCATGCTTTGTACCATTTGAGATGGAGTGTAAGCAAGAAGGAAGAGGGAAGGAGAGAGAGCATGTAGGAAAGATAGATGGGGAAAGGAGCTGATTTTTCCTTCTACTAGCAAAACCATGTGGGCCCCATATGAGGTTATTGTTGGATTAGGTGTCTAAGCCCATAACTATAAATGGTATGTACTTGAATTGATAGTGGCATGGTCCTTTTGGGTTGCCTTCACACTTGCAACTAGACAGGATGATTAATTAAGGAAGAGGAAGAATTTATTAATTTGATTAATAAATTGGAATAAATGATTTATTAATATGTTATGGAAATAATATATTAATTAGTAATCATATTGTTAATTAATATTTAATCAGAAATTGATTTTGAATTAATTTTGGGATTAAAGAAATTAATTAAAAGTGCAGGGACTATGTTGGGTATTTAATGTTGCGTCTTTATGGGCTTTGTATTTAATTCTATTTTGTACCGGGTTGGGCCTGTCCACCCTTCATTTACTTTTAGGGTTTTACTATTTAAGATGCATGCATGCATCGTGTATTTGTTAATCGTGTCATTATAAACCCTACACACCTCTACAGTAGCAGTTCTTTATCGAGCTTTTCTGAGACTGTGATTTATAATCATTCGACACATTTGTGATTAATATTCTGTGTTTTATTGATTTTACTTGTTTGAATCTAATCGATCTTTAGAGTTTTCAACTCAACAATTGGCATCAGAGCAGGAGACTGTGTAATCTATACACATCTCTTCTGTTGAAAAGAATTTTTAGGGTTTCCGCTATTATTGGATCTGGTTCAGCTGTCATTATTGTTATCGACGCTGATCTTTGATATTTATATTACCCAAAAACCATTTAGCTTACACATCTGATTCATACAGGTTCTATCGATCTCTAAACATGTCAGACAATTCTCACGTTAACTCAATAAATCTTTCAACCAACATTGGATCTACAACCAGAATTCCTATTCTTTTTCCCAATGGTTATGAAGTGTGGTCGTTGTATTTTGAAGACTACGTCCGTGGGCTTGAATACAATTGCTATTTGATATGGGAAGCCATTACTGTCCAGACATTTACTCATACAGGAACAAGAAGAGAAATCAAAACTCAAGCCGACTATAACAAGCTTCTTCTTGATGTTAAAGATGTATCACAAGATGAGAATGATAGGCTGATAAGCAATGTTAAAGCAATGAGAAACATCAGGTTTGCTTTGCTACGAGACACTTTTCGTTTGGTTAGTTCATATGACAAAGTAAAAGCCATTTGGGATAGGCTTAAGGAACTGTACTAAACTGATGCCGATCTTCAGCATTCTACTCAGACTCTACTGCTTTTTGAGTTGGGAGCATTTGTACAAAAGCCTGAAGAGAGTCTGGATCAAACTTTCAATTGCTATAATAATCTTCTCAGTAGGATGATGAAGCACAAGATTGGATATGAACTAATCGAGCAAAAAGTCACATTCATGAACGGGCTAAGATCTGAATGGAAGGCTGTTGTTTCTACTGTAAAAGCACATGAGCAGTTCAAGAACTACACGTTGGCGAAGCTAGTTGGAATACTGAGGTCACATGAAGATGAAGTGACAAAAGAATGGAATATAGTTTCTGGGATGGGATCACTGGCCCTTGTTACGAAGGGTAAAAAGGCTGTAGATGATGATGGTTCAGAGTCTGATCTCTCCGATTGTGAACTTTTTAAGGAGGAATTTGCTTTGATGGTATCTAATTCAAAGAGATTCGCAAAGAAGTACTTCAGTCGTAACATGACCAGAAACTGGTAGGGCAGTTATAGCTCTGAAAAGGTAAAGGAGGAGAGTGCAAATAACTCTCAGAAAGAAGAAGCGAAGAAGGATAAAAAGCTTATGTGGTGGTTATGATTGTAATTATTGTCATGGAAAAAACCATCTGGCCAAGAAATGCATGCTGAGAAGATTGAACGAGAAGAAGGAGGGAGAGGATGATGAAGCTTATTATCTCTGAAAGCTGGAGGAGATCAAAAAGAAGAAGAACGTCAATAACACCATGCATGCTTTGATTGTGCTGGAAAACAAAGTTGAAGATGAGTTTGGCAGAGTCGAGGTCAGGTCGACTGACTCTGAAAATGAAGAGATTCGCAGACCTACTCATGGAAGGAGCTTCGTAGCAAAGGATGAAGTTTTGCAGTTCAATGAAAGGTGTTTGATGGTTACCAATGAAGTGCGAGAGATGAGAGGCTACGCAACTGATGGTGGACGTAGAGCTGATAGTTGTTTCGCTGCGAAACTAGTTCTTGAGCAGATAAGCGAGTGCGAGCAGGTGATCAACAAGGTAAACTCTATTCTTGAATCTCTGAATAACCCTACGTCTAGATATGAAACTGAATTGAACAACTTAAAATACACATTTTCAAGTTTTAGTGATAGTCTAAAACAAACTCGTTTAACAAATTCTAACTTAACCGATCAACTCGGTAGGGTTTCGTCAACGAGTGAAGAGAAATGCATGTGGATTGAAATGTTGGAGTCTGATTTGTCTATGTCTAGGGATGAGTCAATTTATTTGCAGACAGATAATTTAGGTCTTTTAAAACATTGTAACATCTTTTGTTTGATTTCCAAAAGACATTATTTCAATATTACTCAGTTGCATCTTAATTGTGAGATCGGAAAGAAAATTCACAAGATGATTTTGCTCTTTCTCGAATTGAAAGAGGACGAAATCGACGCTGACTGCTACAGGTGCGAATCCATCATCTCATCAGACGAAACCTCAGATGCATACAGAGTAGGACTGGACAAAATCAAATCATTCATAAAGTCCAAAGATCACAAAAACATGCTTAAAAAACTTTTGGATGAAAATGACAAAGAGAGAATTAAATCTGAAACTATGTAGAAGTTTGACTCATTAAACACCAAGTTAAATTCAGAAAATAAACTTAATGTTGAAAACGTTTCTGAATTCGACGATGAACATGATATGAGTGAAATCTATATGGAGGATGAGGTTGATTGCTTTGAGTTTGTTAAAAATGAACATGTGCCTACAAAAGTCCTAATTTCTGAGAATTTAGTTGAATATGTACGTGTTTCTGAAAGCAAATCTAAAGTGTTAAAAGATAAAGCAACTATTTTCCCAAAAGTTCAAACTGTTCCCATCCAAGTTTTCACAACTAAAGGACTGAACAAAAATCAAACTTTTGAATTAACGTCCATGGTCGACGATGATTACAAAGATGGTTGTGATGAGTTCTTTTGGTCTGCTCCAATCAACAATGCAGAAGAAACCAAAGGTCTATCTGAAACGACCTCGTGGAAAACAAAGAGTCGATATGTAGCAGAACCACTAAACAAAGTCAATTCAAGCGATGAAAAGGGAATTCCAAGTGGACCTAAGAACGTTCGACGTGACACATCGTCTGTTCGGACCGAAACCCCTATCAGAAAGCCAAAACCTAGGGCTAGCATTGACAAATCCTCTGAGCAGTTTGTAGCTCAAAAACACCAAAGGAATTCTAGATACAACAAAAATCTCAAGGAAAGAAAGTAGTTCTAGCAATCTAAGAATCCCAACTTTGTTAATAAAGAAAAACCAAATCTAAATGAAAAAGTCTCTTCATCTGCAAAACCTAAGAATTTTAAACAAAATCAGGCTTCACAGGTCTCGAATCAAAAAGTTTTTCAAAAACATCCTTTTCAAATCATGCAAAACCTGTGCAGAAAATCAAGTCTCACTTCTCTCCTAACATGAATGCTTCGTATTCAGCCAAGACATCACAAGATGTTAAAGGCAAAGGAAAGATAGTTTCGGAGCCTAAAGTTCCTCTCAAAAGATCTGAAGCTAATCCTAAGATAGTTGAGAAAAAGATTGTTAAACAGCAAATCCAAAATAAACAAAAGAACTATCCTCCAAGGATACGTACTCAATAGACAATATGATTACTGTTTTTCAAATCATAAAGAAAGATAAAACAACCCTAATAACACGAACTTATCTGGTTAATCCTGTTATTTCTTTTACTGTGAAAAACTCACGAGGGCCCAAACAACTTTGAGTTCCTAAATCTGCTTAATTTTCACAAGTAATACGTGACGAGTATGTTGACTCTGAATGGTACATCGACAATGGTTGCTCACGTTATATGACAGGTAGGAAGGAGGAACTGTGAGAGTTTAGAGCACTAAAGGATGGAGGCAGGGTAAAATACGACAACAATTTACTTGGTGAAATCAAAGGTTATGGGATGATAACCAATGGAGAGTTTTTCAATTCGCAAAGTTGTATATGTGGAAGGACTGCAACACAACCTCATTAGTGTTTCACAGTTGGTGGTGGGAACAGGAATAAAAGTTTCATTTGATGAAGAAGGATAAGAGATAATCGTAAAGATGTCCAAGACTGTACTCCCGAAATCAAATCGCAAAGGTGAAATGTATCCGCTGAAACTGTATCCTAACAAAGGGAAGCCTACAATTTGCTTACTTGCGAAAGCTTCTACTAATGACAGTTGGCTATGGCACAGGAGACTCTTACATATCAATTTTAAAGATATCAATAAGCTCGTTCTTGGTGATCATGTGCGAGGGTTACCACTCCTAAAATTTGACAAAGAACATTTATGTTCAGCCTGCGAAATGTGGAAACAAAGCAGGAAGAGTCATCCAACAATTGTGAACACGAAAGTCATTGAGCCACTTGAACTTTTACATATAGACCTTTGTGGTCCTTCTACAATTGAAAGCATTGGTGGTAATAGATATATTCTCGTAATTGTAGATGATTTTTCAAGAAGCCACTCCCAAGCTCAAAGACTTCATAAAGCAGATATAACTACAACTGCGAAAGTTGGTTCGAAACGTTCGCAGTGACAACAGTTTGGAATTAAAAAAACCAAGCGTTTGAAGAATTCTTGACTGCGAAAGGAGTAACTCACAATTTTTCAGCTCCTTATACTCCTCAATAAAACAGAGTCGTTGAAAGACGAAATCGCTCGTTGTGCGAAGCTGCGAGAACCATGCTGTCATTCGCAAATCTGCCACTTTACTTCTGGGCGGATGCAATAGGAATTGCTTGCTTTACCCAAAACCGATCAATCCTTAATAAGCGATTCTCTATCACCCCATACGAAATTATAAATAACTGAAAACCTAATGTCAAGTTTTTCCTTGTTTTTGGTTCCAGGTGCATTATCTTCAACTCAAAGGAACAAATGAACAAATTCGATGTGAAGGCTGACAAAGGTATCTTCCTAGGGTATTTTTTAACTTCCAAAGCATATAGGGTTCTTAAAAAAAGGTCTAAAAGGATTGAGGAAACCTACTATGTTACGTTCGACGATAATTACATGAAGAAGTTTCAAAAGAATGACTATTCAACACAGGAGATCTTTCCTAAACTGAAACCTACTACCATCCTACTCTCCAATCCTTACGAGGAGTTCCTGAACTTATTCTGTCACACCCCCAAACCAAGGATGGCGGAAACGTCCGGGGGTTGGAGGACTTCATGTATAGTATCACAACAACGAGTATAATAGTGCTCAAAGTAAATACAACCATCATAAATATAATTGAAAAGGTTACACCATAGTATATGGTTACATGTTTCAAAATCAATTACATTATGATGACAAAATGAACTATTGACGATTTAACGTCCCATCCTCAAAATGCTGATGTTTTCCTGTTTCACTGTTTTCCTGAGAATACAAGTAGTTTTGAAAAGTGTCAACAAATAAGTTGGTGAGTTCATAAGTGTTTTGTTTGAGGAAGAAACCGTTTTCCTTGTAAAAGCGTTAGAGTATGATTGCTAGAAAATCCAATATTTTCTTAGTTAAGTGTGAAATTAATGCTCCTATGTTATGTGATAATGAACCCTAGAAAGACCCGTAGATTCCTTCTATAATCGCCCAGCGTTTATAAATTATATAAAATTTAAGTTAAATAAACCGTTGAATATAATGGGTATGCCCTAGGTCCACAACCAAACAAGGAACATGAGATAAGGCGGGCCCACCAATTCTAAGTCTATTGTGACTAGATTCTTATATAACTCTAGCATATACACTTAGCAATTATAGCTGAAGTCTAACAATTCTAGATGAAATGTAGTTTTAATAGAAATACGTTTCCAAAGAAAATCCAATATTTTCCTTATAAAAGTTATGTAGTCCTAAATCCTAGGACCGAGACTAAACAAGTATTCTCCCATACTTAAAGTAATTCATGCAAGTTTAAATCGACATAAACTCGTTTGATTTAGAAGTAAACCCCTTTTCAAAGTAGAATTTTCTATGTAAACTTGAAAGGTTGTTAACTACCTATGTGAGTCGCTATAACCATACTATGACGAGAAATAACCTGCACAACGTTTTTCAGACGTTAAGATACTATGACTCTTGTCACCTGCAGACCTGTCGGTCCGGCTGTAGCTAGCAGCGAGGTGTGGGGTGTCAATCCCAATATAGATCTATACACAATTATCACGCTCTCCCTACAAGAGACTCTGGTTATAACTTACAGGAATTGGGATCCCGTACTCGAACGTACGGGGAGAGAATTGCCTCACAACCTAAGTTAACTAGTTTACACATGGTTTGATATTAAAACCTCTTCCGTGGAGGAAGTAAAATCACCTTTTCTGAATAAATTAGTGATATGAAATCCTTAAACTATTACTATTATAGTTTATCACGTAGGATATGAAAAACCCATTCGTTTTGAGAGTAAAACCTTTTTCATGTAGTAAAATCCATAAACTATGCTTATTGAAGTTTATTATATGTGTTCGAAATGAATGAGTAAACCTTATCATGAATGACTAAATTTCAGTTTATGATGATAAACTAACAAGAAAATACATTCAATATTTAGAACTTATTGTTATACACTTTGCTCAACATAATACAAAGTGTTATGAAAGTTATAAGCTGTTAACTAGTTTTTAACCGTTATGCACTGTTTTATAAAAATCATCGAAAAATCATACGAAGTCGAAAACTGAATCCGTAAATTCTGAGAGTTCATAAAATGTGTCTAGTTTGTTCATAATTTTTATTATGATTTTTGGAAGTCTTTAACTTGTGTTAAAATGTTCATATTCACAGAATGGTCCGAATTTGTTTCTGACATGATAGACAGTTTTGTAAAAATCACCATAAATCGTAGAAAAATCGTATGGAGATGTGCAAGTAGTCATTTTAAAGATATGAACCTGGACTATTTGCATATTAAATAGTTTTGAAAGATATTAAGTTTAAAATAGTCAAAACAGTCCGTGAATAAGACTCAACTTTTCTGATGAAAGCTGTTGTTTGAGTTTAGTTAAGTTTTTGGTCTTTAACTTGTATTCCCCCCCTAAAACTTGAAGAAAACATGAAAATGTAGGGGTATGAACTCACCTTGAGTGATTTCAGTGGATGGATGGTGAAGAAAGGTAGTGTTCAACTCAAGAACACTTAGAAGATTGCTTGAAGATTCGAAGAACTAACAGAAATATGATGAAGTTTGTGTAAGCAACCTATGATTGGAGTTGAAAGGAGTGAAATAATCATATGGAGGATGATAATACTTACCAAGAGTAGAAGAAAAGTCGGGAGAATAGCCTTGAATCTCGAATTTTAGAGAGAGAAAGTGAGAGAGAAAGGAGTTTGTTCTTTGGTGGAAAATGAGAGAAATGTGAGCAGAGAGGAGGGTTTTCCAGCTCGTGACCAAGTGTGTGGCTGAAAAATGGTGGGAAAAGTACTATGGAATGACTAGGTATGGTGGAAGGACAAGGGGTTGTACTATGAAGGTATGGGGAGGTTGCTTGTGTCCTTGTCCAAAGGATAAGTCAACACTTCACCTAAATATCTCACTAAATAGATTTTATTCTTAGGCAATGATTTTCCCCAAAATATAATCAAAATATGAATATTTAGGATTTATTATGTTAAAATACGAGTTTGGGTGAAAATCCCGCGTTAAAGTAATTAAAAACGGGCATAAAATGGAGTCGTGGTCGAAAACCGGGCAAAAAGGCGAAAATCCGAAGTTGGGGCCGAAGGTCGCGAAGGCTCGGTCTTAGCAGCACTAGAACCGAAGATAGAAGAGGAACCGAGAGTGGGGGTTCGGCTGCGCAGGGTCGCCTCTCGGACCGAATGTGAAGTTCTCTCGGACAGAAGGTGCAGTCCTCTCGGACCGAAGGTGGGAAGGGGAGAGCCGAAGGTCATGTCTCGGTTCGGAATTGTCAGGGGACCGAAATAGACAGAGCCCTCGGTCCATTTCGGCTGATAGGGTTTCGGTTCTCAGGAGGTTCGGCTCCTAAGAGGAGTTTCGGCTCCTAAGAGGGGTTGCGGTTCTCAAGAGGTTCGACTCCTAAGAGGTTCGGCTCCTAAGAGGAGTTTCGACTCCTAAGAGGGGTTTCGGCTCCTTAAGGCTGTTTTTTGCGTAGACTTCCGTTTTTGAGCGGTTTTCGACTAAATTAAGGGTCGGGATGCCCCGAGTGATTATAAGAAGTTGAGAGAGATTCGACATACTTGGAGATATTTGACATACTTGGAGAGATTTGGGAGAGATTTCACATTCTTGGAGAGATTTCTCATACAGAGAGAGATTTGGGAGAGATTTGTGACAACCGTCAAAATTCGAGTCGGTTCTAGATTTGACTAGACTTAGTTGCACATATAGGCACTACACATACTAGACTTAGTAACTAGAAGCTAAGTTATAACCTACTAGAAACTTGGAAACAATTAGAATCAATGGATAGTGTACTTAGATTTCACATTGATATGTGAATTCTACATCTACTGAGCTCTAGTGACTATCCATATTTGGGTCACTCTTTGACTCGAACAACATTTCATGAATCATATACACACATCATGCACTTGACCTAGAAGTAGAAGTTAGGTCAAAGTCTCATAAAAACTTAAGTCAAAGTTGAAGAGTAGGACTAGTATACTTGATTCCTCAATTTCGCTTGAATCTCAAAACCACTACATAGAATGCCAATAAACCGATAAAATAAGTTACAAACATTATTTATAACTATAAAAGAGTTATAATACCATAAAATAATTTGAAGTCTCAAAGATACAATTCACTTTGATATCCAAAGATTTATTAAACTCCAAAAACCCTAAAACCTAAATTTTATAAAGTTTAACATCAAGAATTATATAAATTTTTTTATGAAACTTATAAAATTATCTTAAAATAATCAAGTTGGGAAATATAATCAAGGAAATTATAGTTTAATGTACCAACATTTATCCTTATTTTATAAGTGGAAAATCAAGGATTTTATAAAACAATGTAAAGCTTAAGCATATTTTATAAAAACTTTAGAAATTTATAAAAATTGGGGGAAATGATTTGAATGGGATTTATGAGAGAGAAATCCTCTCTCCTCCTCCCAAAAATCGGACTCATCCCCCCCCCCCCCCAATACACCATTTTCCCAAGTCATTAATCAATTTCACTCACCCACTCCATCTCTTTCTCTCTCACACTCCCTCACTTCATTTTCTCTCTATTCTCTCTTCCTCTCTCCCTCAACCACGAAATTATCCAGAAAATGGGTCATAGAACACACCATGAACTCTAAATCTTAATCATCTTGAGGTGTTCTTAAAGGTAAACCCGAAAATCATTCATTTTCCTTCTCTTTTCCTTCAAGTTTTACTTGTTTTTCATGGATTTTCTCCATCTTCTACTCCATTCTAATGAAATATCATGAACACATAAACATACACACACACAAACTCACGGTTTTGATGATGATGGTGGTAGGATTTCACCCAAAAACAACATGCATGTTGTTAATGGTGAAATCCAAGGACCAAAACCTAAGTCAAAATCAACATAATGCACTTTTCTACAAGTTTTGGGTAAAAATCACCACATGCACCCTACGTTTTCTATCAAAAACGAATTTTGAACATTTCAAACTCATGAATGGTCTTCAAACAAACATGCATGTGATGATCTTCAAGTTTAGATGCTAGATCATCAAAGTATGTTGTTAAAAGCTTTCAAATATGTTCATGACATATTTATTTCCAAATAAATATCTAAAACTCATTTTCTGACCAAATCCGATTTTTCCCAGATTTCTACCAACAAAATGAGATGTTCTACAAATTTCCAGAAAATAATTCATTTATCTTGAATTATTATAATTATTGAAATAAAATAGGGCAATAAATCATATAAAATACTTTCTGAGGTCTATAAATTCTAGGTAAATTCGTGGATGACCCCTATGCTACATAATGATCCCACATTAAATTTCATCGGTTTTTGCTATTGTTTAATATGGTTTTGAATTTTCTTTTTTTTAGCCCCAATAAATCATAAAACCGCTTTAGATAATTTGAAAAGGGTATATAATAATTTTCGCAGCTTATACTCTCTGTGGAAGACTTAGAAAAAATAGAAAAAATAGTTCTGCTCACCCAAAATTCATGAAAATTTACCAGAACACTTTTTAGTACATTAGGAGGCTACATAAAAATTTTGATGATTTTTCTCTTCTGTATACTATTTTTCTCTTATTTTCTAAGATTAAATACACTTAAATACACAAAATCGGATTTCAGTATATAAAAACCACATTTGGTATTTTTCCCAGATTATTTACTCTGTAAATGAAGTGTACAAAAATTTTGGTAATTTACTTTAACTGTTTAATAATTATTCTCCAATTAATGATTATTTAAGAGGATAAAACAAAGAAAAATAGAAAGACTAATTGAAAAATATATTTTATATTTTTCACAGCTTCTACATGTATAATAAAAGTGTTACAAAAAGTTTGGGTAATTTTGGAAACTGTTTTCTATTTATCCCTATTTTTATTAGAATAAATGCATAAAAATCATAAAATTGGGTTAAACAGTTTAGAAACCCCTTTTTATATTTTTCTCAGCTTAAGTATGTGTAATGACATTGTTATAAAAAGTTTGGGGTATTTTCATAACTGATTTCTATTTTTCATGAATTTGTATCTATTTAGAGAATTAAATATGTGAAAAATGGTTATACATATTCATAATCCATGAAAATTTATCTCGAAGTCTTTTAGTACATTTAGAACCAAAATCTGAAGTTTGGTAATTTTTATTAACTGTTTAGTATTTTTCATGATTTTATGGTTATTCAAGAAACTAAAATCGTGAAAAATAGTCAGACAAATCAAAAATTCAAGAAAATTTATCTTAAGGTCTTTGACTTCAATTAAAACTTAAATGCAAAGTTTGGGAAAGTTTAGAACTAAATTGATTTAGTTTTGAATATTTAATCATTGGAACACCTCTAAAATGTTAAATATTAACATTTTAATAATGGAAATTTTCCACTTAAATTGTTATATAACAATTGATTCTTTGAAACTTAATTTCCACAGAAAAATGTTTGTAACTTATCAATATTAAATTTTGACACATTATTGGCATAATTCTATTGTAGTAGTAAGTATACTAGTGTTAGATTTCGATTAGAGACTCACTAGCGAATACCATTATTGTAGGAATCGGTAGTGGTACACGTGGAACGTAGTTCAAGGCACCATTTGCATCATCTAAATCTATTGTGAGTATTCACGCACTCCCCTATTTTCAGTTTTTATGTTTTGGGGTGGAAAAGCATGTCCCGAAAAATTATTATTTGAATGTTGTATTTAAATTGATTTGTATCAAACATGATTGCTATTTTATTGCTATATCTCTCTATGTATGTCTATGCAACACGGAACATGAGAACTTATCGTACTAAGGCCCTTCCCTTATCTCTAACCATTAACTCTTTGAGCCAATGGTCATTATGGATAGCGCTATTAGGAATTGACAACTCCTCACTCGCCCTATTGCTGGAGTGCATGATACCATATTCATCTATGGAACGATAAGCATAGATCTTGATAGGGCTTCAGTCATAGGTTTGGTTGAGACTCATTGTTTGCTCATACACATACAAACTCGTTACTTATTATAACAATAAACTTGTTTATTAATTATAGCAATGAACTTTGTTTCTCATTACAACAACGAACTGTTATTACTGAAAACTTATATACATGTTTTAGCAATGAAATTGTTTGCTCCTTGTAGCAACGAAATTGATTGCTCATTTTAGCAATGAAACTTGTTTACTCGTTTGAGTAACGAACTTTATCTTCCATGAGAATATGAATGTTGCATCTTATTTGGGCAACATACCTTATCTCTCATCATGACAAAGAACTTTGTTTTTACAAACTTATTTACTCATTTTAACAATATACTTTTATTATTGGAAACTTTTATCAAAACTTTGATTTCAATTCATGGAACCAGTATTATTTTGTTTATCTGTGAGTACTCACCAACTATTTTTATAGTTGACGCTCGTTTTACATGCTTTTTCAGGAATCATCGAGTAAGTGGCACTTAGGGACACTTCACTTTTAGGAGCATTCACATGTGTTGTATTTCAATTTACATTGTAATTTCTTTTAAAAGTTGTTCAAACCCATTGTGAATTTGTAATGATTTTTAATACTATGGTTGGTGTTGTCTTTTAACTTTTGCGATGAAACCCTTGTACTGCCACGCCCTGTGTTTCCGCTTTAGCGGGGTGTGACAGGAAATGGTATCAGAGCCGAAGGTTATAGAGAATACCGGTTTTCCTTTGGAGAACCACAACTATTGCCAAAAATTTTCAAAATGTTTTTACAATACTGAACATACTACTAGTATAACTAATTCGAGTACACATTATTAGACTTTAATTAAGTATAGCCTGGCCAACTATGCTTAATTAAGGAAAATTAATGCGAGGCTGGAAACGGTTATAGTAGAATTATGTTCAAAACAATTTTCAACTTAAACTTTTGAAAAAAAAAACAAATTTTTTCGGTGTGCGTACGGACATTGCATATTATAGGCATTCATCTAGATACACTTAGAAACTAAGTGCACTTTTATAACAATGCCTTTATTTAGAAATACTCTTATCCCTTATCAAGTGATAGGTTAACCACTTAGGTTGTATCACTAGCCACTCTAGGAGCAATGCACTTAGTACTGATAATGGGTATTCCTCGGTAGCTATTGACTTTAGATGTAAGGTTAGTAGCTAGATATACACTAGTAATAATCTTAAGTCGAAACCTATACCAATTATTCCTCAATACCTCTTCATCGTCTTCGTACTAGAGTTACAACTAGGAAAGCGTTCCGATACTGACACGGATGAAAATTGGAGCATCGCGTAAGGAGGTAGATGAGTCGTTTCTAAGTAATCACTTGGATACTATTGGTGGGCATTCTGGATTCGACTCACAAGGAGACACGGAGGTTTAACGCATACGTGAGACCTTATTACTACGCTACGATTTAGCTCTACGTTGTTTCCAGCTTGAGCTTAAAACTTAACATAGGATGTCCCTTTGACCTCTATAAAAGGTCGTAAACTGCATTGACACCATAAAACGTTTTTCAAACAATTTTCTTGCCCTTTATCTTAGGGAAAAAGACATCGGTACTCGTCTTATACTCGCCTTGTACTCGCCTTAGTATTTAGGTACGATCAGCTACACTAATATACTTATTCCTTACTTCTTAATCTTCCATCGAAAAATTATTTCGCTTCATCGGTTTTATTTATCATCGATAAAATACTTTATAACCACTTCATACAACTTACTAAACATTTCCTAACAATGTAAGCCATATTCTCGCTAAAAATCTTTTGACAACTTGCTTTAACTTAACACTTTTCTTCAAAACTCAATTTAACCAATATTGGTTTTAACCTTGCTATTTCAATTTCATTTCAAATTCATTTCAATGGATTGATGTGCTTTTAAGGGCATATAAACCATTTTAAACATTGATTACCATTTTAACACGTCTTCGAAAAACTAGAAACATTTTCTTTTATAATCGTGTTTAAACTCTTTGCTATAAAACTTAAACATATGACGTTAAAGTTCATATTATGTGTAAAAGCTTCATCGGATCTTCAAACCACTTTTGTTTTAAGACTTTTGACTACCTTCTCATTTAGGCATTGTACTTTACTTAAATGTGTTTTCTTGAAACCCAACACGGTATTTTTACAACTTTCTAATTTAAACATGTTTATAAGAAATCTCTAATTCCTACATTTCCAACATACCTCATTTTTTTTTTTTATTTCAAGCACGCTATCTTGAATTTGGGGGGAGAATCCCCAGAGGTATCGCTCCAACTTTTTGTCTTCCGGGGTGACCATAGCGGGACAAAGGAGTGCTAGATCACAGAATCGGACGATATAGGTTGCAAGGTCAGAGCCTATCATCTTGAGGTTCCACAGTTCTTGCTCTAGCTTTTGCACCTCGCCCCTTGGGCAATACTCTTTCAGCATCTTTGCCTTCAAGTCCTCCCAACTCATCGAGTTAGCCACTGTAAGCGTCAGTGACTTAACATGGACGTTCCACCAAGTAAGGGCCCGGCCGGAGAAAGTGCGAGCTGCAAATTTGACCTTGTTCACTTCGGGGCACGCACAAATTTCGAAGACAGATTCGGTCTTCTCGAACCACTGCATCAAATCGATGACTCCCTCGCTACCATTGAACGAATCGGGTTTACCATTGGTGAATTCCTTAAAGGAGCATTATCTAGAACGCCCTTGGCTATCTCCTTGAGTGGAGTTATTAGTACCGCTTCTTGTCCGCCCTACACCATCAATGCTGATTTAGGACATAGCAGCTGTTACCGCAGCCGAGACTGCAGCTTGGAACATAACAGGATCATATTGGGGAGGCGGCGGTAGTGGATTTGTTTGCATTCCGCTAGTGCGTCTAACAGACCTTCGAGGCGGCATTTTTCTGTTATAAAAATTTCAAAGACGAAATGGGTATAAGTCTTTTAGTAATGGTTATTAGTCGGGCGTCAAAAACCTAGGTTTTTAGTTTTCAAGTATAGTATTTTCCAATTTTTCGAATGTGGCAAATAATTCATGGCAGAGGTTTATATAAATAAACTTATGAATTTAGTAGGAATGACTCGAATGTAATCTTGTGATTTGTTCCATGCCCTATCCACTCCTAAGATCACCCAATGTATACCAGTTGGGTGTAATTAAGGTCCAATAGGCTGTTGAACTTAATGAGTCTGCCCTAAGTCCACAACCAAACAAGGAACAGGACCTAAGGCGGACTTACCATTTCTAAGCCGACCGTCTCTTAATTACACATAACCTCGAGGTATACATAAAGTAATCTTAGAGTTACCATAAGCAAATCGTTTGTAATAACAGGTTATGAGATATGTGGTAAGAATAAAATAAGGATAAATGACGAGAGTGACTCATGGACTAACTCTCTATAGCCCAACAGCACATTTGAATAACACGATTGAATGCAGATCTAGTACTAAAAGATGAAAGCATTTGGATAATAATTTACATGAGATTAGATATCTGTCAATAAAACTGGAATTACAGATGTAACAAGTTCGGGGAAAACAAATGACCTAGAAGTAGGTCTTACATCAACCAAGATGGAAAATTTTGACAGAATTACGACCTAATCAAGACCTAACAGGTCTAAGTTTTAACAAAGATAGGAAATTAGACTAGAGTTATACATAACTAATTTATATCCAAAAGAGAAGTCGAGGAGACTCTATCTGCGACGAGAACTACTAGAGTGGGTCCTTGATTCTGACAGAAGGCGTTCTATGTCCCTCATACGCCTTTCAGATCTTACTTGCTGAGCTCGAAGTTCCCTGACTTCGGCTTGGGTTTCGGCAAGTTCTCTCTGCAGAGCTGCATTTTGGTTCTGAGTTCTTGCATGAGCAGACTCCAGCTGGCGGATGTGGACATTGTTAACTCCAGTGTCAGCATCAACCTGCATGATTTGATGGATAGCCGCTCTACCCTGCTCATCAGTACGAGCAACCCTGCGGACTAGAATGGGCAAGATTATGTCCGCTGAGCCTCCCTCGCTCAAGTCATAGAAGCTTCGGTCTCCGTTGTAAGGTAACGGCTGACCTTGCTCGTGACTCCATCTGATCAAGTTTGTTGCCCATAGAGGTGTGGGGCCTTGAAATGCTGGACGAGGGTTAGGATTTGGGTTTTGGGCTACTGGGGGTAGGTTGTTGACTTCTGGCTCTGAGTCAAAACCATCAGAAAAGCCTTCAGCTTGGTGATCATCCAAAGGGATTGGGTGATCATCTTCTGGCTCTTCCCCTAGCCATCCTGCATTGCCGTTGTTGGGATAGTACGGGTCTCCGGGAAGATGGAATCCAGCCATGATATCTACGCGAGAAAAGGGGTAAGGAAATAATTAATAGACGAACTAACTAGATAATTATAAGATGACCTTTATTAGTTACTTCAATACTTGCTTAATGCATACTAGTTATATAAAAGCAAAACAGGATAGACCTTTGAATAAATGATTATAGTAACACAAAATACTCCTATAGTATTTTAAGTTTATGCTCTGTTCTAATGTTTTCTATGTAAACTTGAAAGGTTGTTAACTACCTATGTGAGTCGCTATAACCATACTATGACGAGAAATAACCTGCACAACGTTTTTCAGACGTTAAGATACTATGACTCTTGTCACCCGCAGACCTGCCGGTCCGGCTGTAGCTAGCAGCGAGGTGTGGGGTGTCAATCCCAATATAGATCTATACACAATTATCACGCTCTCCTTACAAGAGACTCTGGTTATAACTTACAGGAATTGGGATCCCGTACTCGAACGTACGGGGAGAGAATTGCCTCACAACCTAAGTTAACTAGTTTACACATGGTTTGATATTAAAACCTCTTCCGTGGAGGAAGTAAAATCACCTTTTCTGAATAAATTAGTGATATGAAATCCTTAAACTATTACTATTATAGTTTATCACGTAGGATATGAAAAACCCATTCGTTTTGAGAGTAAAACCTTTTTCATGTAGTAAAATCCATAAACTATGCTTATTGAAGTTTATTATATGTGGTCGAAATGAATGAGTAAACCTTATCATGAATGACTAAATTTCAGTTTATGATGATAAACTAACAAGAAAATACATTCAATATTTAGAACTTATTGTTATACACTTTGCTCAACATAATACAAAGTGTTATGAAAGTTATAAGCTGTTAACTAGTTTTTAACCGTTATGCACTGTTTTATAAAAATCATCGAAAAATCATACGAAGTCGAAAACTGAATCCGTAAATTCTGAGAGTTCATAAAATGTGTCTAGTTTGTTCATAATTTTTATTATGATTTTTGGAAGTCTTTAACTTGTGTTAAAATGTTCATATTCACAGAATGGTCCGAATTTGTTTCTGACATGATAGACAGTTTTGTAAAAATCACCATAAATCGTAGAAAAATCGTATGGAGATGTGCAAGTAGTCATTTTAAAGATATGAACCTGGACTATTTGCATATTAAATAGTTTTGAAAGATATTAAGTTTAAAATAGTCAAAACAGTCCGTGAATAAGACTCAACTTTTCTGATGAAAGCTGTTGTTTGAGTTTAGTTAAGTTTTTGGTCTTTAACTTGTATTCCCCCCCTAAAACTTGAAGAAAACATGAAAATGTAGGGGTATGAACTCACCTTGAGTGATTTCAGTGGATGGATGGTGAAGAAAGGTAGTGTTCAACTCAAGAACACTTAGAAGATTGCTTGAAGATTCGAAGAACTAACACAAATATGATGAAGTTTGTGTAAGCAACCTATGATTAGAGTTGAAAGGAGTGAAATAATCATATGGAGGATGATAATACTTACCAAGAGTAGAAGAAAAGTCGGGAGAATAGCCTTGAATCTCGAATTTTAGAGAGAGAAAGTGAGAGAGAAAGGAGTTTGTTCTTTGGTGGAAAATGAGAGAAATGTGAGGAGAGAGGAGGGTTTTCCAGCTCTTGACCAAGTGTGTGGCTGAAAAATGGTGGGAAAAGTACTATGGAATGACTAGGTATGGTGGAAGGACAAGGGGTTGTACTATGAAGGTATGGGGAGGTTGCTTGTGTCCTTGTCCAAATGATAAGTCAACACTTCACCTAAATATCTCACTAAAAAGATTTTATTCTTAGGCAATGATTTTCCTCAAAATATAATCAAAATATGAATATTTAGGGTTTATTATGTTAAAATACGAGTTTGGGTGAAAATCCCGCGTTAAAATAATTAAAAACGGTCTTAAAATGGAGTCGTGGTCGAAAACCGGGCAAAAAGGCGAAAATCCGAAGTTGGGGCCGAAGGTCGCTAAGGCTCGGTCTTAGCAGCACTAGAACCGAAGATAGAAGAGGAACCGAGAGTGGGGGTTCGGTTGCACAGGGTTGCCTCTCGGACCGAATGTGAAGTTTTCTCGGACAGAAGGTGCAGTCCTCTCGGACCGAAGGTGGGAAGGGGAGAGCCGAAGGTCATATCTTGGTTCGGAATTGTCAGGCGACTGAAATAGACAGAGCACTCGGTCCATTTCGGCTGAGAGGGTTTCGGTTCTCAGGAGGTTCGGCTCATAAGAGGTTCGGCTCCTAAGAGGAGTTTCGGCTCCTAAGATGGGTTTCGGTTCTTAGGAGGTTTGACTCCTAAGAGGTTCGGCTCCTAAGAGGAGTTTCGGCTCCTAAGAGGGGTTTCGGCTCCTTAAGGCTGTTTTTCGCGTAGACTTCCGTTTTTGAGCGGTTTTCGACTAAATTAAGGGTCGGGATGCCCCGAGTGATTATAAGAAGTTGAGAGAGATTTCGAGAGAGATTTGGGAGAGATTTGACATACTTGGAGAGATTTGACATACTTGGAGAGATTTGGGAGAGATTTCATATTCTTGGAGATTTTCTCCTACAGAGAGAGATTTGGGAGAGATTTCACATTCTTGGAGAGATTTCTCATACATAGAGAGATTTGGGAGAGATTTCACATTCTTGGAGAGATTTCTCATACAGAGAGAGATTTGGGAGAGATTTCATATTCTTAGAGATATTTCTCATACAGAGAGAGATTTGGGAGAGATTTCACATACTTGGAGAGATTTCTCATACATAGAGAGATTTGGGAGAGATTTCACATACTTGGAGAGATTTCTCATACATAGAGAGATTTGGGAGAGATTTCACATTCTTGGAGAGATTTCTCATACAAAGAGAGATTTGGGATAGAGAGAGATAGAGTGAAAGAGATTGGGAGAGGCTTCTTTTGTGACCTTTTTGAGTGTTTGGCTTTGTAACGCAAGGTTTGTAAACCTCGTTAAGTCTTGTTATGATTGTTATATGCCCCCGAGGGTTAAGGAATAATGTTTTATCGAGTAGTTTCATCACTTGCCCTAATTAGGGTTTAGAATTTCCGAACACGTGAAAACTCTAAGTGATACTTTATATTAAGATTGCGAGTAATACAATAAGAATCATAATGGAAACCCTAATATACAAGGGTTAGATGAGTTGACCGGTTTGACTTGTTGACTTTTGTTGACTTTGACTTGGCCAATAATTGACGGTTGTCACATATTCGATGAGCCAGAAAAGGCAATCTTCTCAGAGTCCAAAGCAGTAGACAACAAGGAAGACGAATTGAAGAAAATAATTGATGACGATGAGAAAGAATTAGAACAGGAACACACCACTACAAAAGATCATGAAGTTCCAGTTCAACCTACAGATGCTAATGCTACAACACAGGGGGAGGGTTCTACTTCAACCTCCTCATCTGATACAACTGTTCAGGGGGAGAACGAAACCCCTGAAGTTAGCTTAGAGCCACCTTTCCAGGGGGAGATTCTGAATCCAGAAGATGATATCCATACATCATTCGAGGGGGAGAATGGGAATCCGAATGATGATTCAGATGTACAGTCTGAGTTTGAAGAAGTGAATGCAGAATTGGATCCAACATATGAGCCAAATTACCCTCCATTGGGTAAATGGACCAAATATCATCAGAAAACTCAAGTCATAGGAGATTCATCTTCAGGTGTTCTTACGAGAGCTCAACAAAAAGTGAAGCGGACTGCACTGTTCTCTAAAGTGGAATTTTGCATGTTCAGTTCATTTATCTCCAAAATTGAACCTAAAAACGTTCAAATTTATCTTGATCACTATGATTGGGTGCAAGCAATGCAGGAGGAGCTTAATGAATTCGAACAAAACAAGGTCTGGAGACTTATTCCCACTCTAAAGGATGCATCCGTTGTTGGTCTTAAATGGGTACGCAACAAGCTGGATAAGGAAGGTAATGTGATAAGAAACAAGGCGAGACTCATGGTAAAGGGATACTGTTAGGAAGAAGGCATCGACTACGAAGTAACCTTCACAGTTGTTGCAAGGTTAGAATCTGTTTGCATCTTTCTAGTATACGCAACACACAAGAACGTTGAAGTTTATCAGATGGACGTCAAGTGTGTATTCCTAAATGGGGAACTCGAAGAAACAATATATGTGGAACAACCACCAGGGTTCATAACCGAAAAGTATCCGAACCATTGTTACATTCTGGACAAGGCAGTTTACGGTCTAAAGAAAGCTCCAACAGCCTGCTACGAAACTCTAACTTGTTTTTTAAAACAGACTAAATTTAAACAAGGATCGGTCGACCTGTTACAACTAGCAAATTAGTGTTAAGATGTTGACCCTTGTACAAGATAATCTCCTTGTGTAATCTTGCAGCACTTCATTTAGTGAAATTCAAACTTCAATGCTTTTAAGTTCATACTTTCATACATTGTCATTCAAGTCGAAACAACCCTGTATAAGCCCAAAACTCAATCCAATAAACCAAGTCCAATCAATTTTGGGCCTTAGCCCAAGAATTTTCGACCCAAAACCTTTATTGGACCAAGACTTCCTTATTGGGCCCTAATGGGCTGATAACTTCCCCTTTTGGTCTTGTTGGGCTGAAAACTCCTCTTTGGGCCCTAGTGGGCTGAAAACTTCTATTAGACATTATAGTAGGCCGAAAACTCCTCTAATGGGCCTTTTTGGGCCAAGAGCTTCTAGTTGGCCATTATATGGGCCGAAAACCCATACTCGGGCCTTGGTTGGGCCGATGACTCCTATTTTTGGACTCTTTGAATAAAAAACCCCTATTAAGCATCAATGGGCCAAGAATCCTCATTAGGCCAAGCCAAATCAAAGCCCACAAATATTTTTTGTGGGGCAACCTTGGGCCGTGAACCCCTTGGGCCGGTTGGACTTTTCAAAAAAAGAAAAAAGAAAAAGAAAAGGGATTAAGTGGATGTTAAGCTTGCCACCACATTATTATCTAACATGTCTCCAAGTATTATCTTCCATGCATATATACAACCTTCCCATCATCACTAAGGGAAGTCAACTCCTCCGTCTTCCCCCTCCTTCTCTTGAAATCGGCCGACCCCATTCCCCTCTCTCCACATTCACTTCCAAATTTCACTCTCATCCCATTTTTCTCTCAAGTCTCCATTGTTCTCTCAAGAATTTTTGATTTCATCATCATGAAAGATCGATTTTTAAGCTCCTTGGTAAGTCCATGTTAAACTCAAGATGTTTTATTTCAAGTTTATACCAAGAACATTCTTCTTACAACCTCATTTTCGTGTATATGGCCCTTAGAACACCCACCACTTCGAGAATCCCCTCAAGAGAACAAGCTAGGCTCGAAAATCCTTCTTCATCTTCTTCTACATTTCGAAAATCCCCAAGGTGAGCTTCCTACCCCATTATTTTCAAGTTTTCATTCTCTTGGAGGGGGGGGGGAGGGGGGATTATGTCACACCCCCGAAACCAGACGGCGGAAACGTCCGAGGGCTCGCGTGACTTAAATTGAATATCGTCACAATGAATATACATGAATCATAACATAAACATCACCATGCATCAATACATTACAACTGATATTGTTCACATCCAGTACATTATTTTAAATATTACACATTCATAACATAAATTCTTTGAGAGTTTTCAAAACATAACATCCTAACATACTTGATATTACTCTTCAGCTTACCTGTTACCTGAGAATACAAGTTATTTTGAAAAACGTCAACATCTGAAATGTTGGTGAGTTCATAAGCAAGGTTGTGATAAAAATGATTTGTGTAGTTTTTAAAACCCAGAAAATCCGATATTTTCTGAAAAGACAATAGTTTACCAAAGTGTGAAGATCCATAAGTTGATGCATGAATGATTTCAAAACGTGTATATAAAAGGGAGTTTTGTATTATAGTTATAGAAATTACAAGCGAGTGGTGTTGATTTCCTCGAAAAACCCGATGTTTTCCGATAACGCGAAATATACTTGTTTACGAATTGCTACACCGCCACAACGAATGATTTTTGATTACTCTTCCTTGATTACTCGGGTAGTGTTGGATATTATCAATTTTTGTGAGTCGTTATAACCATGCATGGTAATGACTGGTTATAACTACCAACTACGAACGACCCATAGAGGTGTCATCCGTTTTACTCACTTAATCCAAACCACCTTGATTACTATTGATTAACGACCTGAATTTGTTTACTTTGATTACACATAAGCCTAGCAAACGAGGAGAAGAGGAATACAAAGTCGTGCTACTTTCGTGAGTTATTTTAGGCTGTTGGATATACGAAGGACACGATGGCCCATTTCGCATTTGATTACTTGGACCTTACTAGCAATGCTAATGGGCCACTAAGGTCCAATGGCACTTGAAAGCCATTGAAGGTCCTTTAAATATGGAATTGGGTCATAGAAGGCCCAATAATATTGGTTACCAACTAGCATTGGGCCCAATAATATTGGTCATTATCCCTTGGGCCCAAAGATCATGTTAATGGATCACAAAGGTCCAACTAGCATGATTGGAAATTTCAAGCCCAAAGTTTTGAATGTTTACTTGTTTTAGGAATTTGCGTAATTGTTGGAAGGTTTGATTGAACGATTTATAATTTCGGATCGGCACGAGGCCGTTCGGTCGTTTTTAACGATTTTTGGAATTATACATATATTCACCTTCATGAGTTGTAGTTTTGTATTTTTTTTTGACTCAAACATCTTAATAGTAAAAGAATTGATTCAAAATATTGGTTTGACCTTTTCAGCCCTTCTTTAATAAAAATGACAATTTTAGTCCTTTATAAAAAAAGAGACATTTTAACCCTTAAATCATTTTCTTGACACATTTTCCCCATAGACTTGTTCAAGTGATATTTTTAGCTCAAAACTTAGTCTTTGGCTGTTTCAGCCCTTCTAGAAAAGTGTTTTTCGGTTAAAGCCCAAACTTTTTGCAATTTTACAATTTTGGCCCAAAATCCAAAAAAAACTTTACATTTTTTATCCTTTTTGGAAAAGAAAAGCATTTTTAACCCTTGAAATAGTTTTGTTTAACTTTTTATCCCCTGTTTTGAAGAATTTACCATTTCAGCCCTTTGAAAGTCATGATTTTCGCAACTTTGTGCTTAATGGGCCGAAAAGCCCAAAAATTGGCCCATTTAGCTAATATTTACATTTCAAGTCCTTTGAAGAGCATAATATTCATAAAAACATTTATTGTAATTGTTTTGACTCTTTTTGACCTTTAAGAAAACCGTGAATGGCAATTTTTAACCCAACTTTTGTTTATTTGGCAATTTAAGTCCAAAAATGGGTTTTATGTTGCAATATGTTTATCATAATCTTAGAGGTTAATATTATTGACTTGTTTAGTGTAATATAACTTAGATCATGTTTGTATTCCTTCTTATGGCATAGATCTCAAGATTTCTTCCCTTTTTGGTTACATATTCACCACAAAAACACATTAAATCACACATACATGCATAAAATCATACATAACATACACATACACATAGATATACACATTTTACTTGTATTCTCCACCATAAAACTTATGAAAACCAAAAAAGAGAGGGGTATGAACTCACCTTTGCTTGTTGTTTTTGATTTAGAAGGAAGAAATGAAGAAAATTTGGTCCTAGCAAGCCTTCTTGGAAGATCTCGAACTTAGAGGTTTCTAAGATGGTGATCATGAGTTTAAATGAGTTAAGAAGAGATTTTTGATAAAACAAAGAATCTAGATCATGGATCCAAGCATGAACTTACCTAAGATGATGATTTTTGTGGAATAACCTCCTTGGAATGCTTCAAATTCTCGAAAATTTGATGAAGAAGAAGGAGTGTTTCTTTGAGAGTGTTTGAGTGAAATGTGTGTGTGTGTCTTTCCCTTTGTGGTTCTCGGCCGAAGAAGAAAAAGAGAGAGGAGAAGAGAGAGATAAGTGAAGTGATGGTGTGCATGGAAGTATGTGATGGTGCATGGAAGACCAAAATATAATAAGGAGGTGGCAAGTGGAAAGTCAACTCTCCCCCCCCCCCTCATTTGTGTAGTTGGGCCGAGAAGAGGAGAAGAAGAAAAGAAATTGGTCCTTTTTGTGCTTAAGTCCATTTTATGGCCCAATTAGGTGATTTTTGGCCCAATTGGTCTTGGGAGAGGGTTCACGGCCCAAAATAAACCAAGGAATGATTTTTATGGCCCATTAGGGCTAACTAGATTTGTTATGGCCCAGAAAGGCCCATTAAAGATAACCTAGTTCATTTCAGGCTTATAAGGCCCAAAATATTAAGTTTCATGTATATGGGTCCAATTAGGGCCCATTTAAGAGTTCTATGTCCAAGATAGTCAAATTGGAAGCTTATTGGCCCAGTAGGCCCAATAAGGAAATCCTAGTCCAAAATGGACTTAAACCGGGATTTTCTAGGGTTTCCAATTCTTTGTTGATTAGTTGTAGTGCTTGTATAAAGTGTTTGATGGAAGTTTTGTTGTTATTGAATAAGCATCATACATGCTTTCACATTGTCGGTTCACAATTGGTATAATTGTTGTTGTTACAAAACATCAAAATTCCTAGTTGTGACAGATTACAAGTCAAGTCTTGTTTGAAATCTTTGAATATTTGCATGCACTTGTGTGTATATATGTCTATGTGTGTTGAAATGTTATTATTTCATGCTAATACTCTTTAAACTCGAGATTTTCAAAAAGTCTCAAGTTGTTAGAACAAAGTTATCTTTGTGTAGTTTCACATATTTTGGTGTCATGTTGAAAATGAAACATGTTTCTAAGTGAAAATGGTTTCTTTGTAGTGTGTGTTAAAAATCACAAATAATGTCAAAGAAGATGTTAAAGAATTTTTGGCTATAAAAACTTGAAAGATGGTAAATATGAGAGTATACACTCAAAATGGTAATTTTTTGGATATATACATTTTTACCACTACCACTTGTAAAATTGGGGAAATATGATAAATTTCAAGGTTTTATATAATTTTGTGTAAATTGTAACAAGTTCTAGTCACAACAAAAAAATGAGTATTTTTGGTGATACAAAACACTTTTAACAAATTTTTGGTGTGTTAAAAACTCACCACAACACTTGAATATTTTACTAAAATATAGTTTTTATTAGTAAAATAATCGTAAAAGGTTGCACTATTTCAATGGTTTAAAACCTAAAATAATTTGTTACGCTTACAACACAGGTGGTAAGTTGAGAAGTTATTTGTAATTATTTATAAATATCGTTATAAATAATTCAATATAACCGGTATGCAAAACAGAGTTTTATGATAGGAATATCCGCGTGTCATAATTTGTCCATCTTAAAGTTTTTAATAATAGAAGTGTTAAGTTGTATGTCATAAAGCTATAAAACCCGTTTCATAAAACCGCAGTCTTGAATTTACACAAAGAACATTATATGCATTATTCGATAAATTCACGTAAATTTTTTTGAGGCTCTAGTGAGACACTCCTTCACCTTACCTACCTAGCGTACACCATAAGTCTTGTAGTTATAACCAGAGTCTCCTGGAGGGAGAGCGAGGTAATTGTGTATTGATCTATACGGGGTTGACACCCCCACACATGAGCTGTTTGCTACAGCTAGACGGGCCAGTCTTGGGGGACAAATATCTTATTAGAAACCGATGCCTGAAGAACGTCAAGACATGCGCTTTAGTCGCATTAGCATGGTTGTAATGACTCAAATAGGGAATAACAATAATATTTGAAATTTACGAAGAATTTACACTCTACTAGTTTTATAAAAATACGAAACTATGTTTCGTCTATTTTGTAAACCAATATCACCACTTCGGTCTTAGGGTTCTAAGACTACAACTGTTATATATATATATATATATATATATATATATATATATATATATATATATATATATAATAAAATATAGGATTTTCTGGGGACACACTCTTTTCAAATGAAAATAAAGGAAACAAAGAACATGCATGCAATTATATATGGTTTTGGAATGAGTTGCACAAACTACTTTTTATAGAAAATATTGGATTTTCTGGAGTTTTTACAACTTATTATAAACAAAGATATTACAAGGTTTTCTTGCAAATATGCTTATGAACTCACCAACATTCTATGTTGACGTTTTTCAAAATGACTTGTATTCTCAGGGACTCAGTGTACAGGTACTTGAGCCTTGGATCTAGATGTTTTGCTATCTTTTTGAGACGTCATACTTTATGTTATTTTTGTGTAATGGAAGAACAAGTACAAGTTGTAAACAATGAATGTTGGTATATTGTGATGTATGATGTTTGGTTTCTATGTATCATTTATATTCAACTGCTATGATATTACACAATGACGTCATTTTCCCCTGGATGTTTCCGCTGTCCTGGTTCGGGGGTGTGACAGATTGGTATCAGAGCATTGTTTATAGTGAACTAGTATATCTAACCATACGAGATATACAACTATAAATACAATGAGACTAAAACAAATAAGTATGCTTTAAAAATTAGGTAGTTATTGTTGGAGATAAAACTATAATTAAAAGTATGCTTTAAAAATATAATTAGTTTATAAAACTATACCTACCTGTGAGTGTAGTGATAGCAGAGTCTTAATATGAAAACAAATAAGAAGTGTTTAGAGGAGTTGGACATCGCGGCTAAAATTAGGTAGTTATTGTTGGAGATAGTGTCTAAGTCCATAACTATATTTGGTATGTACTTGACCCGACCCGGCACGGTCCGTTTGGGTTGCATTTCACCCGAACAATTTACGGATAATCTTTTGAGAATAGTATAAGTTATGATTTATTAATATATTATAAGTTCTAATATATTAATATAAAATCATATTATTTAATTAGTGTTGATCTATAATTAATTTAGAATTAATTTAGAGATCAAAAGTATGACTAATTAAATATGGGCTCTTGTATTTATATAGTGTGGGCTAATGCTTATTTGGAATGGGCTAGGCTTGCATGGAAAGTCCATGGATACTCCATGGAGCTTTAACCCATGGATCTCATGGAAATGAAAAGACATGGGTATTAGGGTTTACATGGATGTAACCCTAATCCACCACACTATATAAAGGAGGCTTTGGTTCTTGAAATAAGACTAGTTGATGTGTGTAAACTAAGAGGGCCGATTTCAAGAAGTTTGTGACTATTCTCTCAAGTTTCCAAGTTTGTGGTGATTTGTGACTTCCATTTGAGGCATCCACATTATTGGTGCTAGGCTCTCAAACTCCAAGCAATCAACTACTACTACAAGGTAAGTAATTCTACTAGTTTTATTTGATTCAAGTATCCCATGCCATGCTAGTTAGGATAAGAACCTTGGAAAAATAATTATTTGCATGTATCTTAGTCAAACATAGATCCAAGGTTTCTAGGGTTGCATGTACACCATAGGAGTGTTAGAATGCTCAAAACCCATTAGTGGTATCAGAGCCAGGTTTGTTTATTTGATACTTGATGCAAAAAAAAAAAACTTGAAAATCAAAGTTTTGTTCAAAAGCTCATATCAAAATTTCAAGTTTTGTATATGTACTTACGATTCTTGAAATGTTTGATATGAACATTCATAAACATATGAGTTTAGAAGATCATATAAATTATGTGCTAATAATTGATTAGATTAATTCTTGATCTTTATGTGTTTTAATGGAGTCCATAACTAGTTCTTAAGTTATGGATAACCAAAAGTCACATTTATAAATAACCATTAAAAGAACACATAGGTTACAAAAAATGAAGAGTCTTCATTTTTAATAACCATTAACTCATAAGTTATGAGAAATGAAAAGTTTTGAAAGTTTAAAAACTTGCCCTCAAGTTTTGGAACATGTAAAGTCATATTAAAAACTTTAGTTCCAACCCCTAGAATTTTAAAAGTTAAAATTCAACCCTTATACTTTATAATATTATAAGTTTAATAATATTTATATATGTATAAGATCAAGTCGTCTTACCGCTAGTACGCCTCATTCACGAAGCCGGTCTATAAGGGGGGTATAAGGTTGTTGCCTATAAAATGGCAACTTAATGGGTGTCCACTCTCACCCACCGCTTCCTTGATCGGTGGAGGGTCGTTAGCCGAACGGGTAGGACAAGGACTTATAAATTCTCATTAAAAGTATAATGATAATTCTAAAGTAACTAAACTTTATTGAATTCCTAATCTTAGTTATTTTAGGAAAATGTGAATAAGGTGCTAATCCATGAAATTACACTTTACACTTTGTTTAAGTCGTTAGTGGAGCGTGTGTGGTTAACCGGCACACTAACTTGAACTTAACATGGTAGGTAAAGGGTGACTTAATGTTTATCATAGTATCGATGGAGCGTGTGTGGTTAACCGGCACATCGATTGAGGGGTAATATATTAAGGGTACCAAGTAATTTGCATGGTTACTTCACACCTTGTTTTGTGATCCTCGGCATCCCAGTCACAAAACTTGAAGGGCACACTCGAGATTGAAACATGCCATTGAAGAAAGTTCAATGAATCTCAAAGAATCTAGGAGTTTCTAAACCAATTAAAACCTAATTAAATGTTTCATTTTTCATGGTGGAAATTGGTGAATCTTCATTCACCTACCTTCAAATATCTTATAGCTTAGATTACGGCATCCCTCTTCTAAGTTATAAAATATTGTGTTGGGTCCTAGCCTTAATATTACATTTGGGTGTTTTGTTAAGGACTATCTCTATATCTAATCTAATCTATTCCCTCTTCTTTTCAGATGTCTTCCAATAACAATGCTTCTGGCTCAAACCCTACTAGCTCCTTCTCTCTCATGAATCTTTGTGGGAGAGTCATCTTTGATGGGTCCAACTTTACAGATTGGATCAGAAACATCAGGATGGTCACTCGGTATGAGAACAAAGAATATGTTCTCGACAAGGAGCTGAAGGTACCCGAGCCAACTGCTACTCCTGAAGAGCTTGCTGAATATGAGGTACATGAAAGAGATGCTACAAAAGTGGCATGCATCATGATGGCCACCATGACAGCCGAGCTCCAAAAGTCCTATGAGGACTATTATCCTTTTGAGATGCACCAGGACTTGATGGACCGCTACCATCAAAGTGCTGGTCAAGAGCGATATGAAATAATCTCATCCGTGATAACAACCCGAATGAAGGATGGTGAACCCATCACGGGCCACATGCAGAAAATGCAAAGGTATGTGGACCGTTTACTGAAGCTGAATGTGAACTTCCCTGAGGAGTTAACAATAGACATCATTTTGCACTCCTTGCCATCGTTTTATGATCAATTCCGCATGACATATCACATGAACAAGGAAGAAGTCACCCTCAGCAAACTTCAAGGACTCTTGAAGACCGCCGAAAGTGGTCTAAAGGGTAAGTCGGTTGTTACTACTCCTACTCCTACTCCAACTGCGGCCAATGTCTTGGCAATCGGACATGGCAAAGGGAAGAAGAGAAAGAACCCTTCTAAGGGTACCAAGGGTAAGACCCTTGAAGGCTCCTCTTCAAGCAAAACCAAGAAAGGTTTTGTCACTCCTTCTGCTAACCCTAATGAGGCTGAATGCTTCTATTGCCATGAAAAGTCGCACTGGAAGCGAAACTACCCAAAGTACCAGCAAGATTTGAAGGATGGGAAAGTAAAACCCAACCATACAGGTATATACACTATATTGTCTAATAACTCACCTCATTCTAAGTCTTGGGTCCTTGATACAGGTTGTGGTATTCACATATATTGTGATTTGCAGGGACTAAAAAGAAGTGAGAATGTGGAGCAGGGAAAGATAAACTTGATCATGGGAAACAGGAAAGCTTCACCTGTCACCAAGATAGGAGTTTATTCCTTAGTGCTAAATAGTGGGTTTACATTAGATTTGAATAAATGTTATTATTTGCCAGAAATGGCAAGAAATGTTATTTCCTTTCATGCATTGTATAAACAAGGTTTTACCTTTTATTTTGATAATAATAATGGTAGTATTGATGCTTTCTTTAATAATGTTCTTTATTTTAAAGCATTACCTTGTGATGGCGTGTATGAAACTGTATCTGTTGTAGATAATCTAGGAAATAATGTATTGTGTATTAACTCTTCCACTAGCTTAGATAAAGCATCCTTATGGCATTGTCGTCTTGGACATGTAAGCAAGAAACGCATAGGCCAACTCCAAAAGGATGGAGTCTTGGAGTCATTTGACCTAAAGTCAGATGATAGTTGTGAATCTTGTTTGCTTGGTAAAATGACAAAGTCACCTTTTACTGGCACTTGTGCTAGGGGTGAAGGTTTGTTGGACCTCATACACACGGATGTGTGTGGACCCTTCAGAATCGCCACAAGAGATGCTAATCGGTTCTATGTGACTTTTACTGACGATTTTAGTAGATATGGATATGTCTACCTAATCAAGCATAAGTCAGAAACCTTTGAGAAATTCAAAGAGTTTAAGCAAGAAGTGGAGAATCAGTTGGGCAGGAACATTAAGATGCTTCGATCCGATCGTGGTGGTGAGTATCTTAGTACTGAGTTCCTTGACCATCTTAAGGAATGTGGGATTGTCTCACAATTGACACCTCCTAGGACACCACAGTTGAATGGTGTAGCTGAGAGGCGCAATCGGACCTTGTTGGACATGGTTCGTTCCATGATGAGTCGAGCTTTGCTACCAATCTCATTTTGGGGGTATGCCTTAGAGACTACCGCCCATATCCTTAATCTAGTCCCTACAAAGAAGGTTGCCAAAACACCTCACGAGGTGTGGACTGGAAAAGTTCCCAATCTAGACCACATCAAGATTTGAGGTTGCGAGGCTTTCGTGAGACTCGAGACTCACGATAAGCTCGAACCCCGAAGCGAAAGGTGTATTTTCATCGGCTACCTATAGAAATCCTTTGGTTACATCTTCTACAGACCCAGTGATAATTTGGTCTTTGTAGCAAGAAGAGGATTCTTTCGAGAGAGAGAATTCATGAGCCAAGAAGACAGTGGGAGGCAAATTGACCTTGAGGAAATTCAAGAGTCAAGTGGTGAAGGAACCTCAAACCATAGCCCTCAACCTGAGGAGGAAACTCCTGTTGAGCCGACTGAAGAATCTATACCTCTAAGGCGTTCCACCAGAGTTAGGAATGCACCTGAGCATTATTATGGTTTTCATATTACTGCAGAAGGTGAGACACTTATCAGTGATAACACACTGGTAAATCTGGATGAGCCTAACAGCTACACGGAAGCCATGGCAGGCCCTGGGGCTGCTAAATGGAAAGAGGCTATGGATAGCGAGATATAGTCCATGTATGACAATCAAGTTTGGAACTTGGATGGCAATGTACCTGATCGTAAGATAGTTGGGTGCAAATGGATCTTCAAGAAGAAGACCGACATGGATGGTAATGTACACATTTATAAGGCACGACTGGTTGCAAAGGGTTATTCTCAAACTCCGGGAGTTGATTATGATGAGACCTTTTCACCAGTGGCCAAGATTAAGTCTATTAGGGTTCTGTTAGCCATTGCTGCATTTCATGATTATGAAATATGGCAAATGGATGTCAAAACCGCTTTCCTTAATGGAAAGTTGGCTGAAGATGTTTACATGGTTCAGCCAGAGGGTTTTGTCAGTACAGAGTACCCCAGTAGAGTGTGTAAGCTCGAGAAATCCATTTATGGATTAAAACAGGCACCTCGCAGATGGAATCTTTGCTTTGATGATAAAGTCAAAGAATTTGGCTTTTCAAGGAGTGAAGATGAATCTTGTGTCTATATCAAGGCTAGTGGGAGTATAGTCAGCTTTTTGGTACTGTATGTGGATGACATACTACTCATAGGAAATGACATCCCAACCCTTCAGGAAGTAAAGTCCTGGCTTGGGAAGTGTTTCGCTATGAAGGACCTTGGAGAAGCTCCCTATATCCTAGGGATAAGGATTTTGAGAAACAAGAGTAAAAGACTAATTGGACTTAGTCAAAGCACCTATGTGGACAAAGTGTTGAAAAGGTTCAACATGCATAACTCCAAGAAAGGAGAGTTACCCATCTAGAGTAACGCCAGATTGAGTAAGACACAAAGCCCTAGTACCGAGGCTGAGATAGCAGAAATGAGTCGAATACCTTATGCTTCAGCTGTAGGATCGATCATGTATGCTATGACGTGTACTCGACCTGATGTAGCCTTTGCTTTGAGCATGGTTAGCAGGTATCAGGGGAACCCTGGCAAGGCACACTACACTGCGGTAAAGAATATCCTCAAGTACCTACGGAGGACTAAGGACTGGGTCCTTCCCCTCGGTGGCAGTGAGGACTTGAGAGTTGTAGGGTACAATGATCCTAGCTTTCAGACTGACAGGGATAATTTCTGCTCTCAGTCGGGCTGGGTCTTTACTCTAAACGGAGGGGCAATTACTTGGAAAAGTTCCAAGCAGGAGACAGTGGCTGATTCCACTTGTGAATTAGAGTATATAGCAGCAAGCGAGGCAGCAAAAGAGGCTATATGGCTAAAGAACTTCATCGGAGACCTTGGAGTTGTACCAGCTATAAAAGAGCCAATGGAGATTTTCTGTGACAGCAATAGTGCGGTTGCCTTAGCCAAGGAACCAAGAGATCATAGGAGATCCAGACACATTGACAGAAAATATCACTTCATCAGACATCGAATAGAAGAAGGAATCCTCGTGGCAAAGAGGGTATCATCGGATGAGAACCCAGCAGATCCCCTCACGAAGGGACTGGCTCGGGCTAAGCATCTCCAGCATGCTCGGAGCATAGGGCTGAAGGATGATATTAGTTTTAGTAGTTAGATAATCTTGAAATTTGTAAAATGTAATTGACATTTGATGATAAATAAAAGATGTTATTTTTATGAGTAAAGTGTTGCTATCTCTTGTCAATCGTTTACTATTAATTCTTTTTGCATGTTTTGACTTCCAGAATAATTATGTTATGGTTTATATCATATTATTCAAACTCTCCACAGTCGGTCATATGTTGGAAGTAGATATGAATGAAGACTGTCATGGGCTGGCTTGTAGAGGTCTAAGATGTTAGACAAAGCGAGGCTACAGCACTCATGAGTGCTCATAAGTTCTGAGTATTGGATTCAACCCACGCTCACTTGTATCAGTTCATGGAATTTATCTCGAGTGATCGTGAGACGGTAATATCATATAAGTCTTCAAACCTAGAGATATGATTTGTTGCCTATGAGTTGGTTATGCATTGATTGCACGAAAACGCATTGCTAACTCGATGTTATAAACCGTGCCTTTGTGTGTAGTTCAACAAGTAGTAGAGCAAACATATGAGTCGAAGTTTATCTGTTCCTTCTAGGATTAGAAGCGATATCTGGGCCCCTCGATGATTTTGTTTTGACCTATGTACCGGGCCCGGTCAGAACTAAATTGATGTGTTCAGTTAAGTTCTATGTCAAACAAATCGGAAATCGGGAAAAAAAATGTTGGACAATAAGCAAGACCATGTTCCATGTATTTGTCCGGCTGATATCTAGAACAGAGGATTATATGATCACTTATCTAAAATGACGCTTCATAGTTCAACAGAGTTTTAAGAGCTACGATTGCTGATCGGTTCCTGAAGTCATACTTGCAACTATAGTTATTAGACTTATCCAAGTGGGAGACTGTTGGAGATAGTGTCTAAGTCCATAACTATATTTGGTATGTACTTGACCCGACCCGGCACGGTCCATTTGGGTTGCATTTCACCCGAACAATTTACGGATAATCTTTTGAGAATAGTATAAGTTATGATTTATTAATATATTATAAGTTCTAATATATTAATATAAAATCATATTATTTAATTAGTGTTGATCTATAATTAATTTAGAATTAATTTAGAGATCAAAAGTATGACTAATTAAATATGGGCTCTTGTATTTATATAGTGTGGGCTAATGCTTATTTGGAATGGGCTAGGCTTGCATGGAAAGTCCATGGAGCTTTAACCCATGGATCTCATGGAAATGAAAAGACATGGGTATTAGGGTTTACATGGATGTAACCCTAATCCACCACAATATATAAAGGAGGCTTTGGTTCTTGAAATAAGACTAGTTGATGTGTGTAAACTAAGAGGGCCGATTTCAAGAAGTTTGTGACTATTCTCTCAAGTTTCCAAGTTTGTGGTGATTTGTGACTTCCATTTGAGGCATCCACATTATTGGTGCTAGGCTCTCAAACTCCAAGCAATCAACTACTACTACAAGGTAAGTAATTCTACTAGTTTTATTTGATTCAAGTACCCCATGCCATGCTAGTTAGGATAAGAACCTTGGAAAAATAATTATTTGCATGTATCTTAGTAAAACATAGATCGAAGGTTTCTAGGGTTGGATGTACACCATAGGAGTCTTAGAATGCTCTAAACCCATCAGTTATGTAGTCATATCTAGGGTAAATATAGCCTGATCAACTATATCCATTCGAGATACGACCAACATGTGCTTAGGAGTGGTTGGGGTGGACAACGAGCCTAAAAATTTACCAACATAATACTAGAAAACATTAAGGAATCGAACATAAACAGTTAAAATACTATAGGAGTATTTTGACTAGGTATGTAACCTTCGTGTATATATTATTTTTCTTTTCTAGTACTTATATTTTCGTGCAGATAACATGGCAGGGTTACATTTGCCAGGAGACCCCTACTTCCCCAATCAGGGGAATGGGGGATGGCTAGAGGCAGAGCCGGAGAAGGAACCCAAGGAACCTATGGACGACCCCGAGGAGCCTACAGTAGAGTTTGAAGAGGAGGACATTGACGAGGATGTCGAGGAGGATGACTCGCATGCAGAGTCCGAAGTCTTCAATCCACCCTACATGGCGAGGGTGCTGGCACACCGGATGGGCTACAATAGCCCAACGCCCCATGGGCAGTCGACATAGAGAGGTGGAGTCGACACCAGGGCCAATGCCCGCCCTTCGGCATGGAGCTCGGATTCTACAACCTCTAGCATGGAGGCCCAGCAGATCGAGCTCTTCCTGTGATGGTCCGATGGACCAGGGACATTGGTGACCAGGCACAGGTGACGGCTAACCAGATGATCCTGATGAGAGCGTGCGGAGGGGCGTACTCAGGACCTCGTGTGGGAGTTTCAGGAGCGGCAGGTTGCGCTAGATACGAGGGTGCGATTCGCTAAGAGCCGATTAGCTGAGTATCAGGGCGCTTCTACCCCATCACAGGCACCACCCGGGACCACTCGTCGTGTGTAGGGCTCATCCTACCCTTTCTCTTCCCTTTATGTTTGTAGGATCGACCCTACGTTTAAGTGATTACACTACTCGCAGGGTCGTTATGATGTTAGCTTTTTATTTTCTATGTACTATAGACCTTTCAAAGGTCAATTTTCATGCATTATTTACTAAAAAGTTATCATTAATGAAACGATGATGTGTTTTCGTTGTGATGTTGTTATCTGTTATGTTCTCTCTTCTCATTTTTACTTGATGTAATATTGTTTCAATTATAAGTACAACCGAACAACTGTAACCGTTAGAAACAAAAGGGTTCCATAAACTCATCGTCATTCCTGTCTCATACAAGGAAATGCCCAGAAGGTATATTCGTAAAAACACTACAACAACACTACCGCTGCCGCTGCCACCACCAGATATGGATTCTGCTGCTTTCCAGGCGGTAGTCTTAGTTACAGTTGCTACAGCATTAGCACACATCAACCAGCGCACAAACGGAGGAGGTATTGGAAATGGGACGGGAAGTTCCAAACATGGGGATAACCCAGGGCACCAAAGAACATGCACCTACAAAGACTTCACCAATAGAAAACCGAAGTCATTAAATGGAAGTGGGGGTGTAATAGCTCTCACCCGGTGGTTCGAAAACACCGAGTATGTTTTCGAAATCTGCGGGTGTCAAAATATCAGAAAAGTAAGATTTGCAGCTTCTACATTTTTTGATAGGGCCCTTTCATGGTGGAACGGTCATGTCAAGGCCCTAACTCTCCCAGTCGCAAATTCTATGTCATGGGAAGACCTCAAAACTATGATGCTGGATGAGTACTGTCCCCGAGGTGAAATGCAAAAGCTCGAACAAGAATTATGGAATCTTACCGTGCAGAACTCCGACATTGAAGCATACATTTCTAGGTTTAGTGAGATGACACTCTTGTGTCCGGGAATGATAACCTTTGAGGGAAAGAAGGTTGAACGCTTTATTTGGCGGTTAACTTCTCCAATTCAGGGAAATGTGATTGTTGTGAACACCTCAACGTTCGATAGTGCTAAGCGCCTTGCGTAAAAGTTGTACGACCATGGGGATAAAAAGGGCACGAAGACTTTCGGTGCTGAAACAAAGAAGGAGGATAACAACAAGAAAAACTGGGGAAATAAAAGAAAAGGGCGACAGACTCAAGAATCATCTAAGAAGCAACACACCGTAGCAGTTCACGCTGCTACCAATCAGACCACACCAACATTAGCTACCCCAACATCAACCACACCGACACCTGCAAGTCTATACGCAATCACTCATCCAAAATGTGATAAATGCAGCTTCCACCACAGCGGCACATGCCGAGACTTACAGTGCACCAACTGCAATCGAAAAGGGCACACAGCTCGGTATTGCAGAGCACAGCCTCAACAAAACAACAAACCCAACAAGGTCGGGGCAAGTCAAGCATGTTACTGATGGGTTTTAGGCATTCTAACACTCCTATGGTGTACATGCAACCCTAGAAACCTTGGATCTATGTTTTACTAAGAATACATGCAAATTTGTTTTTCCAAGGTTCATAACCTATCTAGCATGGCATGGGGAACTTTAAACATAAAAGCTAGAAGAATTACATACCTTTTAATAGTGAGTTGATTCCTTAGAGTTTGAGAGCCAAGCAACAACAATGTGGATGCCTCAAATGGAAGTCACAAATCACCACAAACTTAGGAAAAACTATGAGAGAGTATGTTTAGCTTGTAGAAATTGGCCACCTTTCTTACACACACACATAGTTCCCTTTCAAGCATCATAAGCTCCTTTATATAGTGTGGAGGATTAGGGTTACATCAATGTAAACCCTAATACCCATGACTCTTCCTTTCCAAGGATCCATGGGTTAAAAGCTCCATGGACTATCCATGGACTCCCATGCATGCCAAGCCCATTCCAAACGAGTATTAGCCCACACTTATATAAATACAAGAGCCCATATTTAATTAGTCTCCTTTTTTATCATCAAATTAATGCTAAATTAATTTATGATCAATACTAATTAAATAATATGATTTCATATTAATAAATTATAACTTATAATATATTAATAAATCATAAACATACAATTCTCAAAGAATTAACCATACAAATAGTTCAGGTGAAGTGCAACCCAAATGGACCATGCCGGGTCGGGTCAAGTATATACCAAATAAAGTTATGGACTTAGACACCTTATCCAACAGTCTCCCACTTGGATAAGTCTAATAACTATATTTGCCTATATGACTTCAGGAACCAACCGGCAATCGTAGCTCTTAAAACTCTGTTGAACTATGAAGCGCCTTTTTAGATAAGTGATCATATAATCCTCTGTTCTCAATATATCAGCCGGACAAATACATGGAACAACGTCGTACTTATTGTCCAGCAGTTTGTTTCCCGATTTCCGATTTGTTTGACATAGAACTAAATTGAACACATCAATTAGGTTCTGACCGGCCCGGTACATAGGTAAAAACAAAATCATCGAGGGGCCCAAATATCGCTTCTAATCCTCCAAGGACTTGAAGGAACAGATAAACTTCGACTCATATACTTGTTCTACTACTTGTTGAATTATACACAAAGGCAGGTTTTATAACATCAAGTTACTGATGTGTTTTCGTGCAATCAATGCATAACCAACTCATAGGCAACAACTCATATCTCTAGGTTTGAAGACTTATATGATATTACTGTCTCACGATCACTCGAGATAAATTCCATGAAGTGATGCAAGTGAGCGTGGGTTTATTCCAATACTCAGAACTTATGAGCACTCATGAATGTTGTAGCTACCATTGCTATGGCTAAACACATTTAGTCATCTACAAGCCCAATTCATAACAGTCTTAATTCATACCTACTTCCGACGTATGACCGACTTTAGAAGTTTGAATAAAGTAATTTATTCTGGAAGTCAAAACATGCAAAACTAAAACAATAGTAAATAATTGACAAAAGATAGTAACACCTTACTCATAAATAAAACACCTTTTATTCATCATCAAATTTCGATTACATTTTACAAGTTTCAAAAATAGCTATCTAATCTGTAAAACTAATATCATCCTTCAGCCCGATGCGCCTCGCATGCTGTAAATGCCTAACCCTCGTCAGTCCCTTCGTAAGGGGATCTGCAGGAGTCTCTTCTGATGATACCCTCTTTGCCACGAGGAGTCCTTCTTCTATCTTATGTCTGATGAAGTGATATTTTCTGTCAATGTGTCTGGATCTGCCATGATCTCTCGGTTCCTTGGCTAAGGCAACCGCACTATTGCTGTCACAGTAAATCTCCATAGGCTCCTTAATAGCCGGTATAACTCCAAGGTCTCCGATGAAGTTCTTCAGCCATATCGCCTCCTTTGCCGCTTCACCCGCTGCTATGTACTCTGATTCACAGGTCGAATCAGCTACCGTCTCCTGCTTGGAACTTTTCCAAGTGATTGCCCCTCCATTTAGAGTAAAGACCCAGCCCGACTGAGAGCGGAAGTTATCCCTATCAGTCTGAAAGCTAGCATCACTATACCCTACTACTCTCAAGTCATCACTCCGACCAAGGGTAAGGATCCAATCCTTAGTCCTCCGCAGGTACTTGAGAATATTCTTTACTGCAATCCAGTGAGCCTAGCCAGGGTTCCCCTGATATTTGCTGACTATGCTCAAAGCGAAGGCCACATCAGGGTGGGTACAAGTCATAACATACATGATCGAGCCAACAGCGGAAGCATATGGTAATTGAATCATCTCAGCTATCTCAGCCTCTGTACTCGGGCTCTGAGCCTTGCTCAGTTTTGCATTGCTTTGGATCGTTAATTCTCCTTTCATGGAATTCTGCATGTTGAACCTTTTCAAAACCTTGTCCAAGTAGGTACTCTGACTAAGTCCAATTAGCCTTTTGCTCCTGTCTCTTAATATCCTTATCCCTAGGATATAGGAAGCCTCTCCTAGATCCTTCATAGCAAAACACTTCCCAAGCCAGGACTTCACCTCCTCCAAGGTTGGGATGTCATTTCCTATGAGCAGTATGTCATCCACATACAACACCAAGAAGCTAACTATACTCGCACTAGCTCTGACATATACGCAGGACTCATCTTCACTTCTCGAAAAGCCAAACTCTTTGACTTTCTCATCGAAACAAAGATTCCATATGCGAGGTGCTTGTTTCAATCCATAGATGGATTTCTCAAGCTTACACACTCTATTCGAGTACTCTGTACTGACAAAACCCTCTAGCTAATTCATGTAAAAAACTTCAGCCAACTTTCCATTAAGGAAAGAGGTTTTGACATCCATTTGCCATATTTCATAGTCATGAAATGCAGCAATGGCTAACATAACCCTAATAGACTTAATATTCGCAACTGGTGAAAAGGTCTCATCACAATCAACTCCCGAAGTTTTAGAAAATACCTTTGCAACCAGTCGCGCCTTATATGTGTGTACATTACCATCCATGTCGGTCTTCTTCTTGAAGATCCAGTTGCACCCGACTGTCTTACGACCTGGTACATTCTCAACCAAGTTCCAAACTTGATTGTCATACATGGACTGTATCTCGCTGTCCATAGCCTCTTTCCATTTAGCAGCCTCAGGGCCTACCATGGCTTCCGTGTAGCTGTTAGGTTCATCCAGATTTACCAGTATGCTATCACTGATAAGTGTATAACCTTCAGCAGTAATATGGAAACCATAGTAATGCTCAGGTGCATTCCTAACTCTCGTGGAACGCCTCAGAGGTACAGAATCGTCAGTCGGATCAACAAGAGTTTCCTCCTCAGATTGATTGCTAGGGTTTGAGGTTCCTTCACCACTTGACTCTTGAATTTCTTTAAGGTCAATTTGCCTCCCACTGTTTCCTTGGCTAATGAACTCACTCTCACGAAATACCAATCTCCTTGCCACAAAGACCACATTCTCACTGGGTCTGTAGAAGAGGTAAGCAAAGGATTTATGTGGGTAGCCGATGAAAATGCACCTCTCACTTCGAGGTTCTAGCTTATCGTGAGTCTCGCGCATCACAAAAGCCTCGCAACCCCAAATATTGATGTGGTCCAAGTTGGGAACTTTCCGAGTCCATCTCATGAGGTGTTTTGGCAACCTTCTTTGTAGGGACTAGATTAAGGATATGGGCGACAGTCTCTAAGGCATACCCCCAAAAAGAGATTGGTAGCGAAGCTCGACTTATCATGAAACGAACCATGTCCAACAAGGTCCTAGTACACCTCTCAGCCACACCATTCAGCTGTGGTGTCCTAGGAGGTGTCAATTGTGAGACAATCCCACACTCCTTAAGATAGTCGAGGAACTCTGTACTAAGATACTCACAATCTCGATCGGATCGAAGCATCTTAATGTTCCTGCCCAATTGATTTTCTACTTCCTGTTTAAACTTTTTAAACCTTTCAAAAGTCTCTGACTTATGCTTGATTAAGTAGATATAACCATATCTACTATAATCATCAGTAAAAGTCACATAATAGCGATTAGCATCCCTTGTGGCGGTTTTGAAGAGGTCCACATGATGGGTTTTGAGCATTCTAACACTCCTAAGGTGTACATGCAACCCTAGAAACCTTGGATCTATGTTTTCTCTAAGATACATGCAAATAATAAATTTCCAAGGTTCTTAACCTATCTAGCATGTCACGGGGAACTTAAATCATAAAATGCTAGAAGAATTACATACCTTTTAGTAGTGGTTGATTCCTTGGAGTTTGAGAGCCTAGCACTAATAATGTGGATGCCTCGAATGGAAGTAACAAATCACCACAAACTTGGAAAACTTATGAGAATGTATGTGCACACTTAGAAATTGGCCACTACTCTTTCTCACACACAACTGGTGCCAAATCAAGTGTCAATTACTCCTTTATATACTGTTGTGACATCCCCATTTTCACGGCCAGAAAAGATCGATTTTGTTTATGCTTTATAAAAATCAGAGTACCTCTTTTAATAAAAATGTTGCGGAATTTGTTCCCTGTAAAACATGATAAATACGTTATCAAAGCATTTCTGAAGAAATGTATTTTTTTTATTCATTTTCAAAACCTTGGGATGTCATCATCAATACAGAAACATAAGCATAAACAGAACTTACATTCATTTACACTAGTGATCTACATCTCTTTTAAATCTCTCAGTGTAATGTAACTTCATATCGACACCTATGATTCAAATAAACTGAGTGGGTCAGGTTGGGAAACCTGGTGAGTACATAGGGTTTTCAATCCACAATAATATAATTATTATGTTTAAACAATTAAACAATCAACCCAATTACCCATCCCCATTATCTTCTTTATTCTACCCTAAAAATCAACTATTCCTCGTTCATTTATTCCTAAGGATTATCCTAAGGAATCGGCACGAAATCCATCGTTTCCAGAGTCTACTCAACTAGCACTACGTTGCATAGTCGCCATGTTTTAGGCACTAAGTCTCATAGTCGCCAAGCTTTATACAACAGGCACTAAGTCGCATAGTCTCCAGGGTTTAGGCACTACGTCTCATAGTCGCCAGGGTTTGTTTATCGACAGTATCGTTTCCGAGAATCCACTCGCAATACATGTCAATGGGTTTTTAGAGTACACCTGGTGAATACACAGTTCAAAACACCTACAGGTTGCGAGCCCGCTAGTGTCCACTGGACTATCTAGAATAGTCCGTGGTTGTCATCCATACTCTGCTGAATGACGGGGCCAACACATGGGTAAAAGGCTTCTCTCATGGTTTACCTCTCACCTTTATCTCATGGTCTATATCACTTCTCATCATTTTATTTTTGTCACACAACAACTATTTCATCTACCCATGTTTTACCCAACACATTTTGTAGATATAAAATACATATACATTTTAAATCATTTAAAACATGTATAAAATTCTTTCACCCAGCACAGACGGCAAGTATACAGACAATATGCACACATAGCAAGTAATTTATATTAAATACTTCATATCTATGTGTAAGATGAAAGGGACTATGCACTCACTTGAAAAGGTGGTGACTCGGCACTCGAACAACATTTCGTTATCTCAAAATAATTTTCCCTCGACAAAACCTAGTATCAATACCACTAGGGTTTAGTCTAACGTTAACCGCGACTAATTAATAGTCTAGCTATTATTATTATTATATAAGTGTTAAAAAACACTCTATATAACTCATAATAATAGCCCAAATAATTATTTTAAGGACCTAATAACATTACTATAATTATTTAAAAGTTATATTAAAAATTTCATAGGCGTAGCTCACTTACAACGGAATTTAAAGAAAAATCGGGCTTCGCTTGGAGCAGCGTTTCCGAACCGAAAGACCCTTTTTCTCGGGACTCCGGGAGCCTCGGGGCTTCCTTCGGGTGCTAGGGTTTTTTCCTAGGGTTAGGGGGGGTTAGAGGGGTAGTGAGAGAAAGTAGAGAGAGAAAGAGTTGTGAAAATGTGTGAGAAATCCGGGACCCTTCACAGCCTATTTATAGGGCCGAACTTTGGACCTACGCTGCGCGTACCACTCAACTACGTTGGGCGTAGTTCGGATAAGGGTGCCAGCTCGCACCAGCTGGCTCGCACTCGGACTCGGAAGAGATAAGGCCGGGGTACGTGGGCCGTACTCATCTTCGGACGCGGGGCGTAATGCGAGGTGACGTGTCATTCATTCGAAGCGAAGCCTTTGGCAACAAGTAACGGCTCAGATGCGGCCACGTCATCTCCTTTCTCGCAGATTCGTAATTTTGCTTCCCGACTTCTAAAAATAATAACTTTCGCATACGAGCTCCGTTTTCGACGTTCTTTATATCCACGCGTAGGCGGGAACGCACTCTATAACTTTTGTTTAGACTTCGTCGGCTAATTTTGATTTTATTTTAAATTTATATTTTTTAACAGGCCGGGATAGGATTGGTCCGTTAAAAATTCATAACTTCTTCATCCGACGTCTGTTTTCGTCTGTCTTTTTATCGATACGCTACTATTGACGAGATCTTCGATTCTCGTTTAGGTTGTGTCGGCTAAAAACCGCTCGATCTAATATTCAAACTTCGGGCTATACACTGCTAAGCCGAAACTTTGAAAAATCATAACTTCCTCATACGAAGTCAGATTTGGGCGTTCTTTTTATGGAGCTCTCGGTTTAACGTTTTCTACGACTTTCGTTTAGATTTCTAATGCTAAAAGTTGCTCTATCGTAAATTCACTATTTACGCTTCTGGGTGTCGTGCCGGTTTCGCCGAAAAACTTCGACGGGTCATAACTTCTTCGTTATAACTCGGATTTCGGCGTTCTTTATATGTACGGAAACCTTGAGAAATATTCTAAAACTCGGTTAAGATTATTTATTCTCAATAATATTTTGTCAAAAAGTCGTTTTCGACGCCTATTATCTCTAAATTGACTGGCTGGGATCTACGGGCGTTACAATTAGCTCCCCCTTAGGATGATTACGACCCGGAATCATCAACGAAACAGGTCTCACATGATGACTCCATCCGTTATCTCTTCATCCTAAGTGATAACCGTAACTTTGATGTTTCTTCGAACGAGTATCTAACTCTTAGACTCCTTGACTACAGGCGGTGCTCGATCTTGCACCTGTTCCCTATCTCGCATTAGACTCCAAATTATGACCTTCAAGTCACAATCTCGATCCTTACTGGAGACTCCTTCTCCTTCTTGACAAACTTAAGAATAAATTCTTTGATTTCTATAATAGATTGATGTGCCTCGTTCTAACGACCTCTCGTCGTATGTTGCAACGCTTAGACTCAGGTCTCTTAGAGTCAAATTCTAGAACAGACTATACCTTCCTTCATGATCTAATGTGATTTAATCACATCCTGGCACGTAGCACTTCTAACTACAAGTTTCTTACTTTAACAACAATCACAATTGCTTTGACTATCTTTTACTTCAATCTTCAAGCTTAAGTCGAATGCTACATCAAACTTGGTTCTCTGAACCACATAACATACTCATCTTAGTCAGACTCGATATGATATGACCTCTCGGGTCGGAATAATAATCATCTTCTCAATCATTACCGAAACAATGGTAACGACATACTTGAATAAAATGAAATCAATTACTAGCTTCTTGGTAACCTTGTGACTTTCCCTGATCCAAGTGTGAGTCCTGTGCTTCCGGTAGTATAGGTCTCTACTACCATTCACACCTACTTATACTCGTCCCAAGTATTGTCTCGTAGTTCATCCAAGTCACCATACGATAAATTCACATAACAACTTGACACATCAGATAACAAAACGAAGGTTTTTTATATTATTTCCTGAAACGATTACATAGGTGTTCAAGTTCAACCTATACTATGCCTCTAATAGGCTACATCATATGAAACTACGGCTACTGCTTAATCCGATCTTTGGATGAGGAATCCTCATCCTTGATTCCTCGCGTTGTTGTCTGCTTCATCGAGGATCATGTGGAATGCCCTTGGTTTCGGTGGCGCTTCTGGCCTCGCTGCTTCATTTTTCTTTGGGCAATCTCTAGAAATGTGCCCTTCTTTGTTACATCCATAGCACACCTTCTTGTTGGATGTGCAGTTGTTGACGTAATGCCCTGTCTTTCCACATTTGTAGCAAGTCATCCCCTCGCTACACTTTCCGAAGTGTTTCTTCTTACACTTCTCGCACCACTTAGCTTCACCTTCTCCTCTAAATTTTGAGATTTTGCTTTCTTTTTTGGTCTTTGAAGATCCCTCATGCTTCCTTTTCTCGCCAACTTCGACCTTGTTGGCGGCCCTACTCTTAATCATCTCTTCTACAGACTTAGCAGCCCAGATAGCTGCCTCCAGAGTGTGTGCCTGACGTACCGGCACCGTATACTCCCATGGGAGTCCCTTGGCATACTTGTCGATTTTCGTTAATTCATCCGGCACAAGACGCAAGGCAAACTCCATCTTTTATGTGAAGTTTTTGGTGTACTCTTCAATCGACATGCTTCCCTTCTTCCAGGTCAGGAACTGGTTCTCTAGCTCGAGCAGATTTTGGGCTGAGCAGTACTTGCGTTTGAACTGCACCAAAAATTCTGCCCATGTTAGTTGCAGGGGCTCATTGGGGCTCAAAGTCTTCCCTAGGGTGTTCCACCAACGCACAACACCTCCTCGGAACTGACGCATTGCAAACGTGGTCTGTAGTTTGCCTCTACAACCACACGTCATGAAAGCTAACTCCATCTCCGAGATCCAATCCATGACCCCGATCAGATCTTCCTTTCCAGTGAAAGTCGATGGCTTGCAAGTCAGAAAATCCTTGTACTTGCATCCATTCATCTCGACTCCGTCATCTTGGTTGTTTTGTCGAACTATTGGTGGGTTGGCTTGACCAATGGTCCCACTGTAGTTCCCCTCCTCAGACTGCCCTTCATTCAACTCGGGCTGTTCTATCTGTATGGTAGCTTCCTCTCGATTCTGATTAAGCAAACGTCTGGTTTCCTCCATTTGACGATCTAACATCGCCTGGATCATCGCTTGCACTCCGGCCATCGTTATTGGCTCAGCAGCGGCTACCACAACTGGTACTTGCTCAATCACTGGGGGTTGGTTTCTATTCCCACTAGCATTCCCTGCTCCACTGCGGGTTCTTGCCATTTTGATCTATACACCGAATAAGGTGAATCTAGATCTTTATTTAGGATAGTCGTTTAAACCGTCCTTATTACTCCGAAACGTTTAAATGTTAGTTCTAATATCGTAGTCGTACGTTTAGAATCCTAAACACATAAGGTTTCCAGATCCGGTGGGCAACAGACCATAGATCCGAACAAATAACAGCATATCAGGCACAAATCATTTAGCACATAAAAGCATTTTTAGGCACAATCCGTAAATAAGCTAGTGCTCACACCTCACAATCATCGCTTAGCATTCTAAGTTTAAGTCTAGAAATCCTACAAATTACTAGTTCGCTTAAACTAATGCTCTGATACCAACTGTGACATCCCCATTTTCACGGCCAGAAAAGACCGATTTTGTTTATGCTTTATAAAAATCAGAGTACCTCTTTTAATAAAAATGTTGCGGAATTTGTTCCCAGTAAAACATGATAAATACGTTATCAAAGCATTTCCGAAGAAATGTATTTTTTTTATTCATTTTCAAAACCTTGGGATGTCATCGTCAATATAGAAACATAAGCATAAACAAAACTTACATTCATTTACACTAGTGATCTACATCTCTTTTAAATCTCTCATTGTAATGTAACTTCATATCGACACCTGTGATTCAAATAAACTGAGTAGGTCAGGTTGGGAAACCTGGTGAGTACATAGGGTTTTCAACCCATAGTAATATAATTATTATATTTAAACAATTAAACAATCAACCCAATTACCCATCCCCATTATCTTCTTTATTCTACCCTAAGAATCAACTATTCCTTGTTCATTTATTCCTAAGGATTATCCTAAGGAATCGACACGAAATCCATCGTTGCCAAAGTCTACTCAATTGGCACTACGTCGCATAGTCGCCAGGTTTTAGGCACTAAGTCTCATAGTCGCCAGGGTTTAGGCACTACGACTCATAGTCGCCAGGGTTTGTTTATCGACAGTATCGTTTCCGAGAATCCACTCGCAATATATGTCATTGCTTTTTAGAGTACACGTGGTGAATACACAGTTCAAAACACCTACAGGTTGCGATCCTGCTAGTGTCCACTGGACTGTCTAGAATAGTCCGTGGTTGTCATCCATACTCTGCTGAATGACGGGGCCAACACATGGGTAAAAGGCTTCTCTCATGGTTTACTTCTCACCTTTATCTCATGGTCTATATCACTTCTCATCATTTTATTTTTGTCACACAGCAACTATTTCATCTACCCATGTTTTACCCAACACATTTTGTAGATATAAAATACATATACAGTTTAAAACATGTATAAAAATCTTTCACCCAGCACAGACGGCAAGTATACAGACAATATGCACACATAGCACGTAATTTATATTAAATACTTCATATCTATGTGTAAGATGAAAGAGACTATGCACTCACTTGTAATATTGGGAATTTATAAAAACGTCTAGTTTCTTTATAATAATCATTATACTTTTAATGAGAATTAAAGTCATTGTCCTACCCGTTCGGCTAACGACCCTCCACCAGTCGAGGAAGCGGTGGGTGAGAGTGGACACCCATTAAGCTGCCATTTTATAGGCAACAACCTTATACCCCCTTATAGACCGGCTTCGTGAATGAGGCCTACTAACGGTAAAACGACTTGATCTTATACATATATATAAATATTAACCATTAATCTTATAATAGTATAAGGGTTGAATTTTAACTTTTAAAATCCTATGGGTTGGAATTAAAGTATTTTAAAGTGCGTGCGACTTTACAAATTCCAAAACTTGAGGGAAAGTTTTTGAAACTATTCAAAACTCTTCATTTTTATGTAACTTATGTGTTTTAAATGGACATTAAAAGAAAGTGACCTTTGGAAATCCATAACTTGAGAACAATTTATGGATTCCATTAAAACACATAATTGATCAAGAATTAATCATTAAACAATTTAGCAAGTAAGTCCTATGATCTAACAATTACTCACAAGAACATGAATATCATATCAAAATTTCAAGAATCATATGAACACATATAAAACATGTAATTTTGATATTAACCATTGTAAATGGATTAGCATAACCATTACACCATCTAAAACAAGTTTTAAAACACCAAAACAGTTTAGGGTAATGTTTCTAGTCCATTTCCAGCAGCAAAAGTCGAAAAACTACAGTCAGAGCCTCTTACTCGTGGAGTGCAGGAACCTACTCGACGAGTAGGATGAATTTGCACTTGGACTCGGCGAGTCCACTATCCAGACAACTCAATTTTTCGATTTTTCAACAGTTTGCATCAAGTATTAAAGAAAAAAAAATCCTAGGCTCTGATACCACTGATGAGTTTTGAGCATTCTAACACTCCTATGGTGTACATGCAACCCTAGAAACCTTGGATCTATGTTTTACTAAGAATACATGCAAATTTGTTTTTCCAAGGTTCATAACCTATCTAGCATGGCATAGGGAACTTTAAACATAAAAGCTGGAAGAATTACATACCTTTTAATAGTGAGTTGATTCCTTGGAGTTTGAGAGCCAAGCAACAATAATGTGGATGCCTCAAATGGAAGTCACAAATCATCACAAACTTAGGAAAAACTATGAGAGAGTATGTTTAGCTTGTAGAAATCGGCCACCTTTCTTACACACACACACTTAGTGTCATTTCAAGCATTATAAGCTCCTTTATATAGTGTGGAGGATTAGAGTTACATCCATGTAAACCCTAATACCCATGACTCTTCCTTTCAAAGGATCCATGGGTTAAAAGCTCCATGGACTATCCATGGACTCTCATGCATGCCAAGCCCATTTAAAATTAGTATTAGCCCACACTTATATATATACAAGAGCCCATATTTAATTAGTCACCTTTTTGATCATCAAATTAATTCTAGATTAATTTATGATCAATACTAATTAAATAATATGATTTCATATTAATATATTATAACTTAAAATATATTAATAAATCATAAACATACAATTCTCAAAGAATTAACCATACAAATAGTTCGGGTGAAGTGCAACCGAAATGGACCATGACGGGTCGGGTCAAGTATATACCAAATAAAGTTATGGACTTAGACACCTTATCCAACAGTTATGTGAGAGAACCTCTTTCATACTTAACATTATTACTCCAAGTTACTCCAAAACACGCTACATGCATATTTATATCCAATATTTTACATTGTTAGTTTAATTACAAAAGGTTGGATACAAACCGACTAAGTTTTAGTATATTACATAACTACCCAGGAAATTATAATTTTATACATACACGATCACTAAATACAAAAGTAATATTATTAACTATTCTAAATCTTCCAATATTATGTGTCTATACTGGATCCTTATTACCTGCAATAGTTAAACACTGAGAGGGATAAGCGGTGACGCTTAGTGAGTTCAAAAATAGATACAATATAACGTTATGGCATATATATACCAATATGACAGACACATTAGGAACAAAGAACAACAAAGGCATATGTGAATTATGTGACAAGCTTTCCATATCAACAAATGATCTGATTCAAAGATTTATAATTAATGAGATACAACAATTTCAATTTGATATACATCAATAAGACTTTAGCACAAGTGGCATAGAAAATAAATGATTTCTTATTTAACATTTTGCTGTAATTTACCGGCTTTCAGCCCTATCTAGCATTCTGCCAGTGCCAAAGTGATGCTTACTCATTCACTTCATGGTCAAAGGCTACATACCAATACCCAAGTGATGCTTAGTCATTCACTTTGTGGTCAAAGGTATAGCTCATCATCATAATAACACGGGAAATCATATTGCACATATAACACATACCATACAATTATCCCTATATTGAACTCACCGTGAAATAACCGGAGGTTAAAATGATAATTTAGGCAGCACTTCGCCTCTAAAAATGATTTTCTTTGACGAAACTGGGGATTTTTGTTGAAAACCGGGCCTTACGCGGGCAGAGTTTCAATTTGAAAAGATTATTTTCTCGGGTCTTCAGTGCATCGGGACTTGCTTCGGGTGTCGGGGATGTTTCCTAGGCTTTGGGGGTGTTAGGTAGACCTGGCAATCCGTTTCTACGTGTCGTGTATTCGTGTCAGACACGAATTTACACGACATGAATTTGTTAAACACGAGCACGACACGAATTATAAAACGTGTTTGGGGTATCAAACACGAACACGACACGTAAAAAATTCGTGTGACACGTGACACGACACGAATAGGCACGTTTTTCTGCCGTGTTACATGAAAACACGAATAGACACGTTTTTAATGGCTTTTTTAAGCTAGGGCTATAAACTAATTATTGAATTTTACAAAATTGGTCCATAATATATTACAAATATAAAATTTAACCCTAAAATATATATGTGTATATATGTGTTTGTACGTGTCACGTGTCAACACAAATTTGTATCGTGTCTTATACGTGTCTAAACAGGTAAATTCGTGTTTGACATGTATAAGACATGAAACACGAATTTAAAATACGTGTCAGACACGAATAAACACGAAACACGAATTTCTAAAACACATACACGGAAAACTCGTATCGTGTCCGTGTCGTGTTAATCGTGTCGTGTAGCAAATTGCCAGGTCTAGTGTTAGGGTAATTTGATAGAGAGGAGCGGGCGAGAGAGAATCAAAATTGTAACCAAAATTCAGAAGCCTTTGCTTTCTATTTATAGTGCCCGAGGCTCAGCGTTACGTTGGGCGTAAATCTCCGGTACGCAGGGTGTACTGCATGGCGGTGTTTTACGCTGAACTTAACTTCGGTACGCTGGGCGTACGAGACGTGTCTTCTGATTGGAACTCGGGCCTCAGACGTTTCGTAACTGTATGATACATGTCCATCAATTCTAGTACGTTGAGCGTACATACCTCGTACACTGGACGTATGTCTTTACGCTAAGCGTACCACTTGGTACGATGGGCGTTCTTCCAACCTCGAAGTTTGTGCCTAAAACTTCAAAAATTCGTATCTTTCGCATACGAGCTCCGTTTTTGACGTTCCTTATATCCACACGTAGGTGATATTATGCTCTACAACTTTCGTTTAGACTCCGTCGGCTAATTTTGAATTTATTTTTAGTATTATTTTTTTAACAGATCGGGACAGGAAAATCCGTTAAAAATTCGTAACTTCTTTATCCGTCGTCCGTTTTCGTCTGTCTTTTTACCGTTGTACTACTATTGATGAGACTTTCTATTCTCATTTAGGTTGTGTTAGCTAAAAATCACTCGATCTTTATTTCGGGTTTTTAGCTGTATACTGCTATACTGAAACTTAGAAAAATTATAACTTCCTCATACGAAGTCAGATTTGGACGTTCTTTTTATGAAAATTCTCGGTTTAATGAATACTACGACATTCATTTAGATCACTAAAGCTAAAAAGTAGTTTATTATAAACTCACCTTTTACGTCATATGGCTTCGTGCTGGTTCTGTCACGAAACTTCAATATGTCATAACTTCTTTGTTATAACTCGGATTTCGATGAGGTTTTCGCCAAAATGTTTCTAACGAGATAATCTACAACTTTAAATAACATTATTTTTACTTATTTCTAACTTAATATTTTCATTAGTTTCAATATTTGAGTTTTGATTGGAATCTCATAAGACTTCCAATACTTCCCGAATGATTCTAAACATAGTTTTACTTCAATTCTCATAAAACTCTCTTGTTAGAACTCAATGCTCAAAACCATATAATGTTTATTAATATTCATTTTTTAAACAAAACACGATAACTGAACGTGTATGTTACAAATACCTCCTCTTTTTGAGGATTTCGTCCCCGAAATTACAACGATTTAAACAAATGGGGATATTTTGCTCTTATCTCGTTCTTATTTTCCCAAGTATAATTTGGGCCTCTATGGTGTTTCCACTTGACAAGCACCAACTCCACTTCTTTATTACGTAAATTAGTCGTTTTTTCGTTTACGATCTCTTCAGGCTCTTCTACAAATCTTAATTTATTATCCAGTTTCACCTCGGATAACGGGACCGTTTCATCATATATGCTTAAACATTTACGCAGATAACTCACATGAAACACATCATGAATACCTGCCAAATCTTCCGGCAATTCCAAACGGTATGCTTGCTTACCAATTCTATGGATGATTTTGAAAGGACAAACAAATCTAGGACTTAGTTTTCCTTTCTTCCCAAATCGCATAATGCCTTTCCACGGGGATACCTTCAACATTACGAAATCACCCACCTGGAATTCTATGGGTCGTCTCCTCCTTTCTGCATAGGACTTTTGTCGATCCTGGGCCGCTTTCATTCTTTCTCGTACAATTTGAATCTTGTTAGTGGTGTCTTGAATCATTTCAGGGCCTCCATGGATTTTATGTGATACTTCACGCCAACATAATGGAGTACGGTATCTACGTCCATATAGTGCTTCATATGTTGGCATTTTGATTGAAGCGTGGTAACTGTTATTATATGAAAATTCGACAAGAGGTAAGTGTTTGTCCCAGTTACCACCGAACTCCAAGACACATGCACGAAGCATATCTTCTACTGTTTGGATCGTTCTCTCCATTTGACCGTCTGTCTGGGGATGATAAGCCGTACTGAGAGCAACTCGAGATCCCAATTCACATTGCATACTCGCCCAAAAATGAGAAGTAAAGCGAGTATCACGATCGGAAATAATCTTTAATAGCACGCCATGTCTCGCAACAATTTCATCCAAATACACTTGTGCGTATTTATCCATTGGGTTCGTTTCACGCATGGCAAGAAAATGTGCGCTTTTTGTCAATCGGTCGACAACTACCCAAATAATATCATTATGTCTAGTAGTCTTTGGCAATTTGGTAATAAAATCCATGGATAGCTCTTCCCACTTACACATGGGAACACTAAGGCTTTCTGGAATTCCGTAAGGCTTTTGGTGTTCTGCTTTGACTTGTAAGCATACTAAATATTCTTGTACGTATCTTTCAATGTCTTTCATTAATCCAGGCGACCAATAATCAACTTTTACATCATAGTACATTTTACTTGTACCATGATGTATTGATAGTTTAGACTTATGAGCTTCATCTAAAATCTTCTGTCTTAATCCACCAAACTTTGGAATCCATAGTTGATTCTTGAATACCTTCAATCTTCGTGGATCATCAAGTAAAACATTAGTATAATGTACCATACCTTCTTTCTTCACATTTTCTGGCTTTAGGGCCTCTACTTGCCATTTCTCTAGTTCATCTAGAATAGTGTACTTTACTGTAGTGTGAGTAATAGCATAACATACACTATTATGATAAACTTTTCTGCTAAGTGCATTGACAACTACATTGGCCTTTCCAGGATGATACAGGATTTCATAGTCATAGTCTTTGTTCAGCTCCATGGCTCGTTGTTGTCTTATATTCAAAGTTTGTTGACTGAATATGTACTTGAGACTTTTGTGGTTGGTAAATAATTGGCATTTTGTACCAAAGATATAATGTCTTAAAAGTTTTAGAGCAAATACCACTGCAGCAAGTTCGAGGTCATGAGTGGGATAATTGTTTTCATAATCTTTTGTCACACCCCCAAACCAGACGGTGGAAACGTCCGGGGGTAGAGGACTTCAATTGTAGTATCACAACACATGCATCATAGTAATCAAAGTACAAACAACCATTGTATTTAAAAAGTATAAGTATTTACATGTGTTCAATCATTGTATATTGAAACCAAAATAGTTATACAAAAGAAGAAGATATGACTCAAAATAGCTCCATCTTCTCAAAAAGATTGGGGAGTACCTGTTTATTGCTTCCCTAAGAATACAAGTAATTTGAATAGAGAGTATCAACATAAAGTTGAGTGAGTGCATAAGTATTTATGTTTAAAAGGATGTTTTAGTATCTTGAATATGTAAACCGTTCCAGAAAATCCTATATTTTCTGTTGTACATGAAATGTAGTTTTATTCCCATAAAACTGTTCCATTTGTAAACCAATGTTCTGCATTTGTAAAACTTGTAACTGAGAGTGTGCCTGGTTCCAGCAGCTATTATTGAAAACTGTAATATACTATTGTAGCTTGTATTTTGTAAACTGGTACTTTGAAGATGTACTTACGTTTAGTTGATTATACACTAACGTATTGTTAATATCTTTTTAATGAGTTATTATAACCATACTGTGACTGGATGGCCTGAAACAAACGCTTGTAGGTGTTTAAACTGTTGATAACAATTGTCACTCATTGACGTGTATCCCTGACTGTAGCTAGCAGTCCGAGTATGGGGTTGTCAATCCCATCATAGATCTACACACAACTTGTTTCGATCCCCTGGCTGGAGATTCTGGTTATAATGTCAGGACTTTAACTGTGTCTCATAAAAAGCATATAAACATTACATGTATAATAGTTATGAAAACCCAATCATCATGAAATAATGATTGAGTGTATGTTCATGAATTAGTATTCCGAACATGTATTTGACAATTGTAAACCCTTGATTTGTTCGAATCAAAACCCTTTTTTCTTGTAAAACAGTGTATTCTAGTATACTTGAATCATGAATTATTGTTCTATGTATCATAAATTATACCTATTATAATTTATATGTACTTTCTGAATCGATATTTAACTATTTTTGCATGTAACCCCTTGCTCAACATGTTACAAAAGGTATTTAAACTGATGAAATAACTTTTATATTTATATACGTATACAATTATATATAAGTAAATTTAAACGACATTCGGACAAATAACCGGTACTTAAAGCCCACACCCAAACAAAGAAAAGGACCCATAATGAGTTATCAGTCCTAAGCCTTTTAAATCTTATTTATATAAATACATATATACAAATATGAATTTTGAGGACAAATATAAGTTTATTAAGGAGTTTAATATTTTGAGTATTTTTAACGACTTAATGTCATTTTATCACGATTTGAAATCATTTGTTTGTAACACAAGAATTCTTGTGTTAGACTTGTATTCCCCCCTTAAAACAGTAAAAATTATGAAAATACGGGGGTATGAACTCACTTGATAGGTGGTGATTTGGACAGCGTTTCGTTTTCTGGAAATGAGTTTATTTGAAGAAAAAATTGGCTTTAATCAGGCAGAGTTTCGACTGGAAAGAAGTTAGCTTCTCGAGAATTTCGGGGCTTCGGGGCTTGCTTAGGGTTTTAGACTTGATATCGGGGCTGTGGGGGTTGTAGGTGATTTTAAAGTGGTGAAAGAAGTGAAAAGTATGGAAAATAGGGTGAAAAATGTGAAAAATCCGGAAGGTCTCGCATGCCTTATATAGGCCAAAGCCTCGGATCCGAAGCAAGGAGAAGCAGCCGCGTGTTCGGACAGGTGGCGAGGGGAAGGGATCGCTTCGGACAGCTGGCGAGGTGTGTCAGATCAAGAGTGGACCGAACTTCGGTCCAATCAGAAACAGACACGGGTCCGAGCTCGGTGGCGTGTTCTTGCGAGGGGTGTCGGATGGCTATTGGACCGCGACTACGGTCCAATCAGGAGCTGACACGGGGAGGAAGCCTCGCATGCGAGGTGACGTACCCGAAGGTACACCATGCGATTTTTCCCAGTTTTCAACATTTCTCGATTTTTGTGCCCAAAACTTGCGAAATTTATAACTTTCGCATACGAGCTCCATTTTTGACGTTCTTTATATGCACACGTAGGTAAAATTATACTCTACGACTTTCGTTTAGACTTCGTCGGCTAATTTTGAATTTATTTTTAATATTATTATTTTAACAGACCGGGACAGGAAATCAGTTAAAAATTCATAACTTCTTCATCCGACGTCCGTTTTTGTCTGTCTTTTTACCGTTGTACTACTATAGACGAGACCTTCAATTCTCGTTTAGGTTGTGTCGGCTAAAAAGCACTCGATCTTTATTTTGAGTTTTTAGCTGTATACTGCTATACTGAAACTTAGAAAAATCATAACTTCCTCATACGAAGTCAGATTTTGACGTTCTTTTCATGAAAGTTCTCGGTTTAGCATAATCTACAACTTTCATTTAGATTGTTATGTCTAAAAAGTCTTTTATTGAAAATTCAGTTTTTACACTGAACAGTGTTTTGCCGGTTTTGTCGCGGATCTTCGATTGGTCATAACTTCTTCGTTATAACTTGGATTTTAGTGTTCTTTATATTTTTGGAAGCCTTGTTACAATCTCTACCACTTGGTTCATCCCAATCGAGATTGTTTAATACTTTATTTTTGAGGGTCAATTATGTAAATATACATAGTATGCTAAAATTTCTCTTTATTATTTTAAAAAGAAGTACAAATTGACCTACATTATTACATAGGTTTGAAATAACAGTTTGTTATATCTTTCAGTTGTCTTGAGGCATAGGCTATCACTTTACCACGTTGCATCAACACACAACCGAGTCCCAACCTTAAAGCATCGTTATATACAGAGAAATCATTATCACCTTCTGGGAGTGATAAGATTGGAGCATGAGTCAAAAGATCTTTTAAGATTGAGAAAACTTTTTCTTGGGCTTCATTCCATTCGAACTTCACTTCCTACTGTGTAAGATTCGTGAGAGGTACAACTATACGCGAGAAATCTTTAATGAATCTCGAGTAATATCCCGCGAGACCCAAGAAACTACGAATTTCAAAAGCATTACGAGGCGCTTCCCAATTCTGAACGGCTTCAATTTTGGTAGGATCTACGAAACCCTAATATTTTAAATGACCCTATATAAAGAATGATATGGCCTCATTTCTGGCCACCATTCCCAGAGAGAAAACCCTAAGAGTGCCCTAACCTCCATTCTAGAGCTTGTGTGTGTGTTTGAGCCTTGAGAGAGTGTTTGTGTGGTTTTGAAGAGAAGAGAAGGCCTTGAAGAAGGAGAGTTGGAGTCCAAGCTTCTAGATCTGAGCAAATTTGAGTAGGAAGCTTCTTGTTGAGGTATAAAGTTTTAGAATTTGCCTTTCCTTTCTTATGAGCATGTTATTTGAGCATTTTAGGGTTTTGTCCCATAAAGGTGGAGTCTTGATGAGATCTTGAACTCCAGAGGCCATTATCTGTCCTTTTGACTGTTTTTGATGGAGTAGTTATATAAAAATGAGATCTTGGATGTTAGAGTCAAGTCATGCATGAGATAAGAGCTTAATGAGAAAAGAGAATGAGTGTTTTGTGTGTTTGTGACCTCATCAGCCATGCAAAGGCTTAAAGTACCTGACTTTATGGAGTAAGAGCTATTAGGAAGTCCAGATCTAAGAAATGACTTATGGTCTTAACGGGTTAAGACCAAGAAAATGGACTAAGCAAAAACTGAGCGTACACCCAACGTAATTCCAGTACGCCCCGTGTATTGGGTTGAGGTCCCCGATCAGTTTCGTGCATGCTTGAGTACGCTGAGCGTACCAAAGGAGGTACGCCCCGCGTAACCTCTCTGTGGACTTTTGGGTTAGACTTTATGATGGGCCTTAAGGGTTGGGCCTGAATCTTTGGGCTTGTATATTAGAGACTTTGAGCAGAGAAATCTTATATTGTGATTTGGGCCCTTGAGTAGGGTTTGCCATTTATATCGAGAATTGGGCCTTGGGAGAGCCCATCTATTATTGGGCCTTGGTTGGCCCAATAGGTTTGAGGTCATTGATGGGCTGGTTAATGGTCCACCTTTAGACCTATTGAGTGAGAGTTTTGGACTTAGTTCCTAATTGAGATAATTGTGGGTTTGGCACAGAGATAGTGGCCGGTGCGTAGCAGCAGCGTCTATACGAGTTGTTCGTCATCCGAGGTGAGTCTTCTCACTATACATTACCTAGAGTGGTATCTATGTGCAGACCGGAGGATCTTATGTGTTATGTGTATGTTGAGATTATGTGCATTATGATATATGTATGCTATGTGTTATATAGACCGGACCGGAGGGTCCAACGACTTACGAGGCCAGAGGGTGCTCGAGTAGACCGGACCGGAGGGTCCAACGATTTAGACCGGAGGGTCCAACGAGCTAGACCGGACCGGAGGGTCCAACGAACTACGGGACTGGAGGGTCCAGCTGAGACACATCGACCGGAGGGTCGTACCTAGTTATAGTCTCGAGTGGCGTATGCGTTGTATGTGGTATTTTGGGGAACTCACTAAGCTTCGTGCTTACAATGTTATGTGATATGTGTTTCAGGTTTTTCTCAGGATCGCGGGAAGGCGTTGGAGTCGCTGTTATATGTGATGTGCTTTTGAGTATGTGCTAAGTAAGAGTACCCAGCAGGAATTCTTTTAGAGAGGGATCTGAGTAGAGGAGTAATCTAGGAGAGATACCTAGATGAGCATTTGAGGAGTATTCTGAGAGAGTAGTCATATGCCTGCATGGGGTAAAGTTGCTTGAGTTCGGTAATATCCTTTGAGTATGAGGAGAGTAAGTGGGTAATAACCTAGAGTGGTTTGACATGTTGGTAGAGATTATTTGATGCCCGAATGCTGCTTGCTTCATGCTTTGTGGAACTCTTGATGATGGGAGTCAGCTACTAAGTGAATATGACGATATCCAGGAGGTAGATGGCTGGCATCATAAGGAGTTCTTCAGCAGCTGATGGCGGGGAAGTGTGAGAATCTAGGAAGTGCCTAGGAAAGGGTGACCCTAGTCAGATGAGTACGCTAACAGAGTAGAGCATTTCGCGGAGGAGCGAACACGTGTGACGGGATTAGTGATCGAGAAGGTTGAGCAGCTACTTAGGAACTCGGGGATGGTCCATGTAAAAAGTATGGATAGATGTGGCAGGTAGTATGGGCCCGTACTACTGAAAGCAGAGGACCCATACTCGATACAGGGAACATTCCGGAGGTTTTAAGTAGCGGATCGAGAGGTGATTTCATGGTTCGAGTACCATGATTTGTAGCGGATCGAGAGGTAATTTCATGGCTCGAGTACCATGATTTGTAGCAGATCGAGGGGTGATTTCATGGTTCGAGTACCATGATTTGTAGCAGATCGAGAGGTGATTTCATGGTTCGAGTACCATGATTGTAGCCAATTGAGAAGAGATAACATGGTTCGGGTACCATGATTCATAGCAGATCGAGAGGTGGCCACATGGTTCGAGTACCATGACTCGTGGCGGTTAGTGCTTCTGGTTTACCAGTTATTCTGTTGTATTTGGTTAGTCTGAGATTAGATGTGAAAGAGTATAGGGCCAGAGGTCCATGTTGAACGAGTTTCAACGAAGCATCCCTTGTGAGGGAAGTCGAGATGATTCCAAGCTATTTTTGGTGAGATGTCAGATGAAGTCGCAAGGCTCAAGGATGAGTAGAGATGACGTTTATGGAGAATTGCGGCATGAGTTGAGCAATCAAGCCGATAGCGGATATGTCACCTTCTGTGACCTGGGTGGTATTATTTTTGTTTCCTGTGGAAACATAAGAGGTGTTGAGAATTCAGTTTCTGAGCTTGGGGGTAAAACTCCGCGGGTTAGCATGGATGACGATCTTCCATCAGAGTATTTGGGCAGTATGTCTGCCGAGAGGTAATGTTAGAGCATGAGTAGGTTGTCAGTGGGGACTGAGATGGTTAAGGACAAGGATACACCCTATCTGAGCATAGTAGGGCATGTATTAGCTGCAGAGGCAGGCGATTGAGAATAGGATATTGGGGTGGTGGCTCTTATTGTCTATGATGGATATCGAGTGTGGTAATGAGGTATCCGCTCTTATTACAACCCACGTGATGGAACGTTGGTTGAGAAGTCGAGAATGAGGAGTATGATAGTTCATTATTTCAGATTAAGAGTTTGAGTTACTACTGGACAGTTGAGATGTCCGGTAATGGGATGGTATGAGATTCTGTATGATTAGAGGCAATCATGATGTGAAGTTTCTGAGGATTTCATCTGAGATCCGGGGTGTTTGGATTTGTGGGGTCTCTATCGGGGAGACCACCGAGCATTGCGTAGTACCTTCCAAGAGCAAGTGTGATGTTCCTGGCGGAAATAGTCTGTGGAATTGATTTTTGGTGCGCCAATCGGTGATGGTTCGAACCCTGAGTGGGGGAGAACCATGTATTCTATCGAGAGGATCAGAGAATTGTTCAAGAGCAGTTAGGGAACTGGATAGAGGCATGCACTATGGATTCATGAGACCAGGGTTATTGGTGGTCAAGGCGAGGGCAGATCGAGATAACGCATTGTTGTATCTGTGTATGATGCTGCAAGTAGGAGATCAGTGGTTGAGACAGGACACCATGAGGTTCTGTGATGGTGTACCGAGGTATCCGAGTATGATGTTCTAAATCTCGGATTATTTTAAGACTTGAGTTATGGGATGGCGAGTGGTGTATCAAGTGTCGATGGTTCCGGTGGGGGCCCTTCAACTACTTGACATCAAACGGAATTATCTGAGAATGCGAATTACAGCGGGAAAAAGTGTTTGTCTCGACAGTGGTCGTCAGGAGTAGTGATGCTTAGCCTGGATAGGTGTGTGTACCTACCTATGTTGGGTCGCGTAGCATGAGTGAGTGAATGCAGGGTGACGTCGACTTGAGGATGAGATCGTGGGGGTAGTAAGAGAAAGCAGGGTGTTGTGATACTGCGGGGAGCCGTAGTACTAACTAGTCAGAGAAAGGGTGTTGTGATACTGCGGGGAGCCGTAGTACTCACTAGTTAGAGAAAAGGGTGTTGTGATACTGCGGGGAGCCGTAGTACTCACTAGTCAGAGAAAGGGTGTTGTGATACTGCGGGGAGCTGTAGTATTCACTAGTTAGAGAAAAGGGTGTTGTGATACTGCGGGGAGCCGTAGTACTCACTAGTCAGAGAAAGGGTGTTGTGATACTGCGGGGAGCCGTAGTATTGACTAGTTAGAGAAAGGGTGTTGTGATACTACAGGGAGTCGTAGTACTCACTATTCAGTGAGAGGTTGTGGTGATACTACGGGGAGCCGTAGTACTCACTATTCAGTGAGAGGTTGTGGTGATGCTACAGGGAGCCGTAGTACTCACTAATCAGTGAGAGGTAGTTGTGATGCTGCAGGGAGCCGTAGTACTCACTATTCAGTGAGAGGTCGTTGTGATACTGTGGGGAGCTGTAGTACCCACTAGTCAGCAAGAGAATATAGTGACAAAGTACTCTCTGATCAGAGCGTGACGCAGAAGAGTTTTAGGCTTGGGTAGCCCTAATATTTGAGTTTGTGGGAGCCTGGTGGTCGAACCAAGTGCGAGACTGGGGTCTCCATATTTGTTGGGATTCATTATATTCTGAATTGAGTAATGGTTGTTGCAACTAAAGGGAAGTGGATAAGTGAGGAACGCATGAGTTGTGGGTCATGAGTCATGAGTTGAGCGGTTCGTTGGGACGAGTGGTTCCAATTCTGTGTCTGGTCAGACTCTCGAGTTGAGTTCGATTCTAGTGGTGTATTGAGTCGGCAGAATGAGATTCTGGATTCAGAGATGAATTTCATTTGGAAGGGGGTATTGTTTCCATCTGGTGTCTTAGAACGGAGTGGGTAAATTCATTGGTAAGAGAAAATCACGAAACGCATGGAACTAATGAGTAGTAGATGGCAGAGATCGAGAGTGAGTCGAATTCCGTATTCGCTTGAGGTAAAGCGAACTTCGTGACTTGTGTGTCACACTGGGCCGAGATAGTTGTATTGATAAGGAAGACAGTGATACATGTTGGTGCATGCGATGGATAACCTTTGGAGGTTCAATTGTTGGGTCGGGAGATGACCTGGTGCTCAGTCTTGAAAGGGATATTGAAAAGGGAGCTGAGGTTTATGTTTGTGAGATGTCGGAGGACGCTTCTGAACAAGCATGATCACTTTTCGTGCCTGAGGTCAAGGTGTTGAGGGTTCGTTGTTCAGAAGGGTTGTGATTGCAGTACAGTGGATGAGTCCCTGGTGTGATGTGATCCTTTCGTTCCTTGGTATATGATATGGATTGTTTATCATGTCTGGGACGAGTGATCGGTAGCCAGTTTTGGGCATGGACTTGTCTTTATCGGTCCCCACCAGAGAATCAGAGGGGCAGTGAGCTACCGGGGTTTGTTATTCGAGGAGCGAATAATGTGGAAACATCTGGAGAGAGCGGTCTGGCTGTGTGTCAGGCTACTACAGTTTCCAGATTCTTGAGAGTCAGAAGGGGTATCATAGTGGCAGATGGGTCTGTCTTTTTCCAAAGAGGAGTTCCTGTTTGGATTCAGGTGCACAGAGAGGAAGATAGCTGTGTGATATGAGATCCTTTCGATGGTGCTGTTTGGTTATTGGATTAGATCTATATGTTGTTGAGGAGCGATTTCGAGGGCGAAATCTAATTCAAGTGGGGGAGAATTATAACATCCTGTTCTTGATCGTCTATGATCAGAGTTCGGGGGCTGAAAACCGAGTAGGAGGAAGCCTCGGGGTTGCGACAAGTTGCTAGAAGCGTAGGGCATCTCTTCACCTTTTCGTAGGTATGTTAATCTTTGGAATCAGAGTCGTAGCAAAGAAGTTATGGAAGTTTGGAGATTTGGAAAGATAAGCCCTTAAGTTGAGAAATGTGGCAGCAGAGTATGCTGGGCGTATGTATGTGTACGCTTAGCGTACAAATGCACGTGATCCTTAAGCAAGAGCCACCTAGTACGCTGCGCGTACCAGAGGGTACGCTGGGCGTACTGGGAATAGAATGGAAACCCTAATATTTTAAATGACCCTATATAAAGAATGATATGGCCTCATTTCTGGCCACCATTCCCAGAGAGAAAACCCGAAGAGTGCCCTAACCTCCATTCTAGAGCTTGTGTGTGTGTTTGAGCCTTGAGAGAATGTTTGTGTGGTTTTGAAGAGAAGAGAAGGCCTTGAAGAAGGAGAGTTGAAGTCCAAGCTTCTAGATCTGAGCAAATCTGAGTAGGAAGCTTCTTGTTGAGGTATAAAGTTTCAGACCTTGCCTTTCCTTTCTTATGAGCATGTTATTTGAGCATTTTAGGGTTTTGTCCCATAAAGGTGGAGTCTTGATGAGATCTTGAACTCGAGAGCCCATTATCTGTCCTTTTGAGTGTTTTTGATGGAGTAGTTTCATAAAAATGAGATCTTGGATGTTAGAGTCAAGTCATGCATGAGATAAGAGCTTAATGAGAAAAGAGAATGAGTGTTTTGTGTGTTTGTGACCTTATTAGCCATGCAAAGGCTTAAAGTCCCTGACTTTATGGAGTAAGAGCTATTAGGAAGTTCAGATCTGAGAAATGAGTTAAGGTCTTAACGGGTTAAGTCCAAGAAAATGGACTAAGCAAAAACTGAGAGTACGCCAGCGTAATTGCAGTACTCCCCGCGTACTGGGTTGAGGTCCCCGATCAGTTTCGTGCATGCTTGAGTACGTTGAGCGTACCAAAGGAGGTATGCCCCACGTAACCTCTCTGTGGACTTTTGGGCTAGACTTTATGATGGGCCTTAAGGGTTGGGCCTGAATCTTTGGGCTTGTGTATTAGAGACTTTGAGCAGAGAAATGTTATTTGTGATTTGGGCCCTTGAGTAGGGTTTGCCATTTATATCGAGAATTGGGCCTTGGGAGAGCCCATCTATTATTGGGCCTTGGTGGGCCCAATGGGTTAGAGGTCATTGATGGGCTGGTTAGTGGACCTCCTTTAGACCTATCGAGTGAGAGTTTTGGACTTAGTTCCTAATTGAGATAATCGTGGGTTTGGCACAGAGTTAGTGGCCGGTGCGTAGCAGCAGCGTCTATAGGATTTGTTCGTCATCCGAGGTGAGTCTTCTCACTATACATTACCTAGAGTGGTATCTATGTGCAGACCGGAGGGTCTTATGTGTTATGTGTATGTTGAGATTATGTGCATTATGATATATGTATGCTATGTGTTATATAGACCGGACCGGAGGGTCCAATGACTTACGAGGCCAGAGTGTCCTCAAGTAGACCGGACCGGAGGGTCCAACGATTAAGACCGGACCGGAGGGTCCAACGAGCTAGACCGGACCGGAGGGTCCAACGAGCTACGGGACTGGAGGGTCCCGTTGAGACACATCGACCGGAGGGTCGTACCGAGTTATAGCCTCGAGTGGTGTATGTGCTGTATGTGGTATTTTGGGGAACTCACTAAGCTTCGTGCTTACAGTGTTATGTGATATGTGTTTCAGGTTTTACTCAGGATCGCGGGAAGGCGTCGGCTTGATTGTACACACCAGAGAAAGAGTTATGTTTTGAGGATCCTAGAGTCTTAAATAAACAATTTTGAAATGTGTTGATAAATTGATATTTGTGATTTTTGAGAAAATATGACATGTGGTTTATTGTGTTTTAAAAACGAAAACTTTGGTTGGAAATTTACGGTGTTACCGGCATGATCAACTTCAGACTTGGAATAGATTAGAATATCATTAATGAATACGATGACAGATTTATCGAGCATTGGACGGCATACACGATTCATCATATCCATGAATACGGCTGGAGCATTTGTCAAACCGAATGGCATGACAAGGAATTCATAATGCCCATATCGAGTACGAAAAGCAGTCTTCGGTACATCCTGCTTGTGCACTTTCAACTGATGATAGCCAGATCTCAAATCAATCTTCGAGAAATAGCTAACACCCTGAAGTTGATCAAACAAATCGTCAATGTGAGGTAGTGGGTACTTGATCTTGATAGTTACCTTATTTAGCTCATGATAATCAATACACATTCGCATTGAACCGTCTTTCTTCTTGACAAATAACACTGGAGCACCCCAAGGAGAGGTACTCGGTCGAATAAGGCCTTTGTCAAGTAATTCCTGCAGTTGGATCATCATTTCTTTCATTTCAGCTGGCGCAAGACGATAAGGAGTCTTTGCAGTCGGAGCAGCACCAGGCACAAGGTCAATTCAGAATTCTACTTGCCTATCCGGAGGAAGTCCAGGCAATTCTTCGGGAAAAACATCAGGATATTCATTAACAACGGGAACATCAATTACCATTTTCTTCTCCTCTTTTGAGATATCAACTGTATAGGCCAGATAGATAGAACACTCCATCGATATGAATTTACAAGCTTTTAGGAAAGAGATTATTTTTACAATTTAAATCTTTGTTCACCGTAGACATAAATAGGATTCTCCCCTTCAATGGGAATACGTACTATCTTTTCATAGCACAAGAGTTTTGCGCGGTTCTTTGACAACCAATCCATGCCGAGAATAATATCAAAGTTGGGCTAGGAGATAAGAATCAAGTTAGCAAGAAAATTATAGCCTTCAATTTCTATCACACAATCCCTATAGACTTTATCAACAAGTAATGATATACTTCCCGCAGTATCTACATTAAATGGTTGCTCGAGTGCATAGAAAGCAATTTGAAAGGAATGCGCAAAATCATGAGACACAAAAGAATCTGAGGCACCAGAATCAAATAAGATATGAGCAGGTCTAGAGTTGACTAGAAATGTACCAGTCACAACATTTATGTCTTCACGTGCCTCCTCTGTGGTAATCCGAAATGCACGACCTTTAGCTTTTGGCACCTCCTCCTTTTTAGTTGGAGTATTCTTTGGTTGTTGAACAGGAGCTTGACTTCTCGCCGGTTGCTGAACAGAAGCTTGACTTCCCGTCATTTGACTAGTAAGAGTAGGGCAAAAACGCTTCCTATGGCCAACAACACCACAAGAAAAGCATGTAACATTCTTCATCGGAGAAACAGACTTCATGTGGCCTACTTCTCCACATCCATAACAGACCACCGATCCTTTTTCTAATCTACATTCGCCCGGATGATTCTTTCCACAATTTCAACACGGTGGCGATTGAAGAGAAAAAGATTGTGACCTACCGCGGCCACGAGGGGTATTATAAGTTTCGACTTGTTTACCAGGTGCAGTTCGAATAGATTGAGCTGGTGGAATAGAGGAAACAGGAGCAGTTCGATCAATAAGTGGATGCTTCGGAACAGAAAGAGTGGCACCACGTATTTCTAAGTCATGATCACGCTTTCGAGCATACTCAACAGCTTTATCAAATGACAGAACATCCCAATTTGCCATGTAATCACGGATTTCATACCGTAGTCCATCCATAAATAACTGAATTTTATCGTCTTCAGTTGGAATGTACTTTGCAGCAAATCGTGCTTTTTGATTGAATTGAGTTTCATAATCATTCACAGTCATTCCTCCCTGTTTGATCTCGAGGAATTCTTTCTCCAATCTTCTCCTCATGTCTAGAGGACAATACTTTCCTAGCAAACGAGTTTTGAACAATTCCCACGATAAATTATCCTGGTCATAACCGTTGAGAGCTTCAAATGTTGCTTCCCACCAGACCAAGGCTTCTTCGATGAGCATTGCAGAAGCATAATTAGCCTTGTCTTCATTAACCACATGAGATATACGGAATACTTTTTCTGTGTTCCGGATCCAGTTAAGAACAACAATAGGATTAAGAATACATGAAAACTCCATAGCACCATTACTCTTGAAAGTTTTGAATGAGGGACGTTTCGCCTCTCCTTTTGAAGATTCTCCGGTGACTTTCTCTTTTCCTTTATCATTATTCTTTTTGTGTTCTTCGAGAGTCTGCCGAATAACACCAGTAAATTTATCCACAAGTCGCACCTCATGAGGGGATACTGAAGTATTTACTTCATCAGGTTGAGGATCTCCACCCACCTCTGGTGTATGGCTACTCACCTGCTCAGCCATTGTTCTGAAAATTTGAAGTAATATAATATTTTAGTATATTAGACTTTTGATTGGAATCTCATAAGACTTCCAATACTTCCCGAATGATTCTAAACATAGTTTTACTTCAATTCTCATAAAACTATCTTGTTAGAACTCAATGCTGAAAACCATATAATATCTATTAATATTCATTTTTTAAACTAAACACGATAACTGAACGTGTATGTTACATTACGGGTGCGGAGAGACTGGCCATTATAAAAGGATCTGTCCCAAGGTAAACAACCGTAATGTAGGAGGAACAAATAGAGTCCTAGCCATGGGACAAGGGGAGGCTGTGCAGGATCCAGTCGTAGTCACTGGTATGTTTCCCCTCAACAACATCTATGCATGCATTTTATTCGACAGTGGGGAAAAACGAAGTTTCGTGAGTCATAGATTTAAACACTTACTAAATCAAAGTCCCCAAAAGTTAAACGAAGTCTTCACGGTGGAAATGGTTAATGGGAAAACTGAAACAACAAATGACATTTTCATAGGGTGCACGTTAACATTAAATAATCACTCATTTCAAATCAACTTGATGCCATTTAATATTAGAAGCTTTGATGTGATCATCGGTATGGATTGCTTAAGCCCCCACCACGCCCATATTATGAGCCACAAGAAGGTTGTTCGCCTTCACCTACCCAACGAAGAAACTCTAATTATCTACAGTGATAAACTCGGTGCAAACCTCCGTCTCATCTCGTGCATCAAGGCACAAAAGTGCTTGCATAAAAAGAATCACGCCTTTCTAGCCCATGTAGTGGACAAACAGAATGGTTTGGTTGAATATTCTTAAAATGATATGAATCTAGGTTTTATTTCGGTAATCAGATAGTGAATGGTTCTTTGTTGTATGCAGAACTCTCCTTACAGGTAAGAATCTTTTGTATGCGTTATTTAGTTTTATTAGTGTATGTTATTGAATTTATGCATCTTTAAGTATTATTTATGTTGCGTTCTTGTAGAAAATTGTAAATTACTATAGAGGTATATGGCATGCTTTATGTACAAAAGCTTCAACTTAGAAGAAATTTAATTACTTTTATTTATTGGTCTTAACTTTCTAAAATTTTATTTTTAGTTATTTTTATTAAAACTCATGATTTCATATATTGATATTATTCTTTTATTCAATGCATTTTGTTGCATTTTCCAGAGTACACTACTATTTTAGGAGTGTGCAAACTTGTACTGCTATGAAGTATATAATATGTGGCCATTTTTATGTTCATGTTGCTTTTGGTACTAATTGTGAGCAATTTCCAAAGTACACTGTTATATGTAGAATGTCAAAAAAATGCATTGCTATAAATGATATAATTGTGGATATGTTCCTTTGATTGTTGTGCATTGAAGACAACAACAATTTCATTACGAATATAATGGAAAAAGAAACTAAGTTGAAATTATATGTATGATTTTTAAGAAGCAAGGAGGTTATCAAAAAAATTTCACATGAAGTTTAAGTTGATTTTGTAATTCAATCTTACACCTTGTAAATAGAGTTTTTTATATTTATTATATATTTCTATTCGTACAGAAACTCCAGTTGTAATTATACTTTCATCCTTTTATTTTTAAGAAACTTGATAAGTTGTAAATATGAACTTCATGCCTTGTGTTTGTAAGTTATGGTTTATAAAATGTTCCATACAATAATATGATAATTGCTCAATTTTGTCAAACATTGCATGTTTGATAGCTTTTATTTCTTTCACACCATATCTCATCTGATTAGCGATCAAACATAGCCGGATCTGGTGAAGCTGATGCTATCATAGTGAATAATTATTAAACACTTTAGGCTTCAAGCACATTGTTGCACCCCTTTTTGATTATTACAATGGGTTAAAAAAGTATTTTAGACAAATAATTTACAACTATTTCAATTAAATTTCTTCAAACATTATGTATGTTCTTAACCGTGGTTTCCACGGGTTTAAACCTAGTGTGTGTGTATATATATATATATATATATATATATATATATATATATATATATATATATATATATATATATATATATATATATATATAGAGGTAAGTTCAATTGAGAAAAAATAAAAGGTTGAGAATGGGGGAATCATTCTCAGCCAATCATTTTTATATATGTAAAACACATTTAGATTAAGTCATTAAATACTCGCTGTTTTTCTGAATCGTTCATTCGTTCTTCATCAACACCATCTGTTATTCATTCATCTGGATCGTTCCTCTGTTCTTCGTTAACATCATATCTTCTCCATCAACATCATCTGTTCTTCATCAACGTCATCTGTTCTTCATCAAAAAAACATCAACGTCACCTATTCATCATCAAAAAACATCGACACTTCATAAAACATCAATTCTTCATCAAAAATCTTCGTTATTTCATGAAAATGTTGTGATTCATCATCAAAAACATTTATTCGTACTATTAAGTGTAAGTCGTGATTCAATCTTTTCCAATTTCGTTGATGTCAAGCAAAATCGATAAACATAATTCATATTTATCGATGTCACATCATTTTGCGATCACCAGTCATCAAAACTTCATCAATCGAACCTTCACCAATACAAAAAAAACAGATAGCAATCGAAAGTGCATCAACATAACCATATATTTGAAGATTTTTTTTTAAAATCACTTTTCAGGCTTGAAAAACTTCGTTTTTCATAAATATTTTCACAATTATTGGCTTCAACTGTTAATGTTTTACCATAATTATATAAGTTAATTTATTTCCACATCAACTGTTCGATGAAATGCATAAACTAAATATATCACGTAATATTCACAAGTGAATATGCCTTTACACGAGAATCAATGTATGTCTTTTAAAAATACAAAGCAACTATGTAATTCATATGTGAATAACATATAAAAATTATTTTCACATGCGAATACATGTAATATTCACAAATGAATACAGGTAATATTCATAAGTGATAATGTATTTTTTCGGAAAAAAAACATTGTTTTGACGTCCTAAGCAAGTTTGTAATTTATATGTGAATAACATATAAGAATTATATCGGCATGTGAACATATGTAATATTCACAAATGAATATATATGTAATAATCAAATGTGAATATATATGTATTATTCACAAATGAATAAAACTGTCAATAAAACCGAGGACTACAAAATATATAAAATTAAAGATAAAAAATTATTTGATAAGAATATATATGTATTCACATACAACTAATCTTTTTAGGTTAATAAAATAATTATATAAGCATATATATTTTATTAATGTTATATTCATTTGTGAATAAATGATAACTTTTTTTTCGGAAAATTATAACAATAGAAAAACGTCATTTTGAGGCCCTAAACAGTCCCGAATGGCCGAAAAACACCGTACGTCACGGCGAAGCGGTGAGTTTTGTAAATCGCACCATTTTACATCAAATATGCGAATTTCGTCCAATTCTGAGACTAAACTTCATTGCGGCAAATTGTTTTGATGATGTCACTAAATTTATATCCTACTAGTGATGACATCATCATCACATGCTATTTATTCATATATGAATAAAGTTTAGAAATCATTACGACATATTTACTGATGATGTTACTAACTTCAATCCCACTAGTAAAAACATCATTGTAGTCTGTTATTTTTATTTATGTGAATAAACTATACATGTTGATTTATTTATTTTGTGAATACAACCTTTATATATAAAAATAAATAATACACTATATGAATTGGTTTGTGAATAGTTTTTTTTTGTATATTGTAACAATATTATTTTAAATGTAAAATCAACTTTATACTAAGACAAACAACATTGTATTGGTTAATGAATATCATTTGCATTTGAATTTAACACGATCAAAATGAAGAATATATTAAATTGTATAACATTTACACGTGAATATAAAAACATATTGTCTTCGTTAATGATATCTTCTCAATTACGTCAACCGATCGTCAACCACCGGGATATGAACCAACCATTGATTGAAATGTTATTCTTTTATAGTGTTATAACGATATCTGAAAAACATGTGATTACACATAAAAAATCTTAAAAATATACTTTTAGTTCATAATAATAGCGATTTATCACATGCTAATTATCACATGGTATATTCACACATGAATGTATAATCATATGTGAATATTATATGATATATGTTGTTTATATTGTATATTTACATGTGATATTACATGGTATATTCACAAATGAATATTACATAGTATATTCACATATGAATATTATATGGTTGATTCACATGTGAATATTATATGGTATATTTACTTGTGAATATTACACATTGTAGTCACATCTAATATTGCATGGTATATTCATTCATGAATATTACACAATATATTCACGTATGAATAATATATAGTATATACACTTGTGAATATGATACAACATATTCATATTTAAATATTAAACGATGCATTCACTTGTGAATATTACATAGTATTTTCACTTGTAAGTATTAGATGATATATTCACTTATGATATTAGATGGTATATTCATATGTGAATATTACACAGTTTATTCACATATGAATATTACATAGGATATTAACATATGAATATTACAATGTATATTCGCAAATATATATATAATTTTTATATGTTATTCACATATGAATAACATATAAAATTGTATATTTGTTTTGTGTTTTAATAATCATATACTGATTAAGGTGCGAAAACATATTTATATGTGAATATAACGTGGTCATTAATGTTTATGCATTTCATCAAACAGTTGGAGTGCATACAAGTAAGCTTTTTTTAAAATGCTAAAAACATGATACTTTGACTATTTAAAACTTACAAAATAGTAGATTGATAGAGAATTATATGAAATTTTTCAAAAAAAAAATGATTTGATGTTTTTCTAACTTTAATTTTGAAGTTTTTTATGATGATCGATGTTGAATGAATGATATGAAGTGAAACTGTTGTTGATTATCGATGATGTTGATCAAATGACACTGGGAGTATAATTAATCGTAGATGTTGAAGATATGCTCGTATTCAAGCATAATTGAAGGTTGGATTAAAAGAACCAAAAACGAATTTTTTTTGTCTACTGTTAAATGATGTTGATGAACGTGTTTTGACGAAGATGGATGATTGATTAAAACTGGATGATGTTGATCAAGGATTTAATTGAAGAAATCTGGATGATCTTTTAAGTTTGGAGAAGAATTTTGGATGATGAACAATCGAGTAGTAATGAATTTGAATTATTATCAAATTATCCACAGTTACGTATCTGTGATTGAAGGATATCATATCATATTTACAAGTTTGCCACCGTGTATTTTATGTTAAGATGCTAATTAAATGATTGGCTGAGAATGATTCCCCAATTCTCAACCTTTTTTTTATCAATTGAACCCTCTCTCTCTCTCTCTCTCTCTCTCTATATATATATATATATATATATATATATATATATATATATATATATATATATATATATATATATATATATATATATATATATATATATATATATATATATCCCTATTCTAATAAATGAATAAGTTTATTCTCCTATTGACAAATGTCACAATATTAGAAATACTCATTAATATTATATGTCACCTATCATGCCACATGTCAATCTAATAATTCTCCGTTTCAAATTTTAAATTTTAAATTTCTCACTCTAATTAAATTAAATTGATAATTGATACTTCAGTGCAAATTTCAAATTTTAAATTTCACATTCTAATTACATTAAATTTATAACATAAGAATAAAAATTAAAATAAAATTAATATATATTATAAGGTGATATAATTTAATGTATTTATTCAAAATCAACGATTATAATTTTATATAACTAAAAAATATCTCTTAATTAATAATTTATTTAAAATGATTGATTAATAATTTTGAGTTTTTACTATGAAAATTTAATTAATTTTATAACCGTGATTTTCACGGGTTATAAAGTAGTGTATATATATATATATCACAAATTATGTAACGAACGCATGACAAATGAAAATAGATCTTAATTATCAAGAAATGATTTGTAAAAGTCTTAAATATACATACATGTGTATACAAGGGGAAAACAACCAATAATACATACCAAATCAAACAAATACATAAATAATTAAACAAATACATACACATATACATGTATGATATGTACCTTATTATCCAAATACTTATACATGTGTGTATAACTAGTACAATTTAAGGAGTGTATACTTGGCCAAAATGATCTCTATAAGTTTAATCAAAATGATTTATACAAGTTAACCAAAAATCCTTCCAAGATTTTTGAAGTAATGCCAACACTCCCAAATCTGATCAACAAAAAAATCTATATAAGATCATCTCAACTTGTTGCTTCAGTCACATTTACCTTCTTCCCCACTTTACCCTTGATCCAACACTCAATTTCTTCTCTTTGAGGCCAAAATTAAGAAACAAAAAGGAGACTCATGTCCTCTTTCATTCCAACTTCTTCCCACGTCAAGACTAGCAAGCCCCAAATCACCCCACCCCCCCTCGATGACTCATGTCGATGTTCATCACCACTATGATAACTCAAATTTAAGATATAGAAATATATATGTAATTAGATTATATCATTATAATAAAATGATTAATTCAAGGAATAAAGAGGTAATTAGTGGAGAATTATGGAGATTAATGGCAAAAACCGTCATCTTCATTAGGGCTGTAAATTCGAGCATATGAAAGGGGTTCCTCAGTTATGGACTTAGGCATTATATATAGCATGTAAAATCGAGTGAAAACCCCACAAGAATTTTGGGAATCGACTGAGAATCGTAGGAGTAATAGGGGTTGGAAGTTCTTGACGAGTTTTTGGAGTTTTCTCTTGAAATTAAGGTATGATCTCTCAATTTAAGCTTGATTAGTTACTTAGATTGATTTATATGCGTGTTAAACGTATTTTGGTTCAACCTAGTGTCTCAATTCGATCCAATCAGTATCAAATCGACAAAGGTTATAAGGAACGTTTTTATTCAATAATTTGTTTAATCAAGTGGGTTATGGAGCGAGAATTAGATAATTGTTTATGGGTTATGGTTAGACAGAAGTGGAGAAAAATAATGGTGGTTTTTATTAAAGTATTTTATACGATTTTCAGAAAAAATAAAGCTTCCCAAATGTTTATTAATGGCAGAAATGATAAGTTTCTTTCGGGTAAGGAAGACGGGCTTCGGGCCTTATTTTTTTTACAAGTACTTGACGTTGAATTGTACTTTACCAAAACATACGAATAAAAAATAAAGAAATAAATGAACTGACGATAAGGCTTGCTTACCGAGACTTATTGCCTGCATAGAATTTTGTGTTTCTCTTCATTTAAAAGTAGGGAAGGAAAATCGAAGTTACACATTAGCCCCTGGAACTTTTATAATCTTTTTGATTTTTGTTTTTGAAGTTAAAAATTCAAACAGTTAGTGCTTAAGAAACATGCGCTTTCTTTCACCAATTGGAAATTGAAGTTACATAAAAGGTCCCTGGACTGTTAATAACTTGACAAATAATAATGGAAAAGGTTCTATCACATTGCATCGAAAACAATAATTGTAGGTGATGGTCTTTGAGTTTTTTTAATTTGTTAATGTAAAGTCAAATACTCAACATAATTTTAGTTTTTGACCTTTGCATTTAATGATTAAAACATTTTTCTTTTTTTGGATTTTGGGATGGCTAATTAAAATATTTTATCATAAAATTTTTATTCAATAATAATATTACAAAGGGAAGTGTCATGAGTTGTTCAAGAAAGTTATTACAAAGGAAAATCGTAATCAACAATTATCGTTTCTAATAGTGGGTTGGGTGAGACACGTAGACAGTTGAACCAAAATGATCGCATAGGATGTTTTTCTAGGATTGTTGCCTTAGAAAACTATGTTGGTTAAGTGTAGGGTGCGTGTAGCGTGACAAGCTTTGGTTAAGACCTAACGCCAACAAGGTGAGTTTCGTGTGAATTTTGTGGTTGCTTGCATGAAAAGTTGATTCTAAATTATTTGCAATTATATGTTACCGTTGTTATTGCTATGAATATTTGTGTGGATTATATAAACTATTTCATGTAAAAGGGTGAAAAGGGCGGGTGACATATAAATAGGGAGCAGGTGTATTAACTACACGGTCTTATTATTAGTCGTCGTACAGGGTGTTAGTACGCGGCGGAGAGCTTACGCTCCGATTAATTAGCCGTAAGCATATTTGTTTTGCCCGGCGGAGGGACTTGTTCCCTGAAAATGACAGTAGTTCCCTATTGTGTCACCAAGGGTGGAAAGAAATGAAAGGAATTATATTTGATAATTTGTTGCATTATTTTTATTTTATTGAAGTCAATATGCATGAAAACCATGAACTCACTAGGCCCTAGGCTTACCCATTAGAATCTTTAAATGCACGCAACCCAGGAAATAACATAGCAAGTGGCAGCGGGAATGGAAAGGATAAAGTTTAGACTTGAAGAAGGCGACAAGTTGTGAGGAAGACATAGCGCACCAAGTGTTTACTTAAATTTCTATTTTCTTCCGCTATTATTATTATTATTATTATTATTAATTACATTAGTATTTGAATCTTAAATTTTGGAGGTTTTGGGACTATGTTAAGTTATATTGGTATTTGAAATTTGGGGCGTTACAAGTTGGTATCAGAGCGTTGTTTAAGCAGATTAGTCGTTGTTTAAACGCCTAAGCTTAAACGGGAGGAGCGGTACATCGCCTAATCTGGAATGCGTCTCATTTGTAGGTACTATGGATCATGGAAAGGCAATCGTCGATGGTGGGGTGTCAGTTGAGGGTACTAGTGGGTTACTTCCCCACGAGAAGTTGAAGGCCGAGTTAGAGCTCTCTGATTCGGAAGGCAGTTTGGAACCAACGACTCCACTCAACCTCTCTGAGCGGGACGAAGAAGACGGGAATGTGGAATCTGAGGTGGAGCCCGACGAAGATCCTGAGGAGGAGCCCGAGGAAGACCCTGATGAGGAACCCGAAGAAGACCCCGAGGAGGAACCCGAGGGAAATCACGTGGAGTACCAAGTGGAACAAAGATACGAAACGTTCCATATGCCCTATGTGGAGTATACGCCAACTAGTCCTGGTACCTATTGGGAGCGACTTTATAAAGATGAAATGCCACAGGCGCAACTCGAGATTCACAGTTTGAAAAGAAAGATTGAAGAGATAGATGAGCATAGGTCAAGGCTCGTACATGAGAACCAAATACGTGTTGAGGCCGCTGAGAAAAGTAAGCGCAAGATACAAAGGTTGGAACAGGAGGTGTTGGAGCTAAGGAAACCCATTATCACTAAGTTGTGGGAAGGGTTTGTGGCTCGGGCAAAACAAGCCAAGGCCACAACTTACAGATTCCTAGATAAGGTGGTTGGAAGAGACCCACCTCAGGCCGAGGTGCTGGTCATTCAAAGTGGTCCCGAAGATCGAAAAGCTAAAAAGATAAGGAAGTACTTGAAGGAGGGAAAGAGAATTTTGAAATATGATGACATCGTTTTTAAAAAGTAGAAAGTAGGAGTAAAATGATTTGTCTTTTTTTATTTTCTCTTGGTTGTTGGCTTAAGTGACTTGATGTGAACAAGACATATGTCTATTTTTGAAGTTTTAATAACTTGGAATAAAATTTATGTTTGTTATACTTATTGTGTTATAAACATAAATATGTAGTTAATATGTCTTCACGAAGATCTGGGAGGTTCACTAGGGCACTCCGGAGGAAGAACGCATCCCAATTGGAGCTTATGTTAGAGCACCAGGAGATGTACCAGAAACCCCACTGATCCCAAATGCTAGTCGTGGACGGGGCCAAGGAAGAGGTAGGGGTAGAGGAAGAGGCCGAGGAGCTGTTACAGCACCGATACCTGTACAATCGGCCCATGGCAGCTCCGGATCCCACCGCGGTCGAGGTCGAGGTCGCGGAAGGGGTCGTGCGGCAAACACGATTACTAGAGAAGAGTTGGCTGATGAGATTGCTCGAGCAATTCGAGACACCTTACCAGATGTACTTGCTCAGGCACGAGAAGCAATAATGGGTGAGTATGAAGGTTACTTGGGTGGAGGTGAAGAGGGCTACGAGTACAGTACACCAAATATGAGTCGTGAACCAAGTATTGCACAACCCACAAGGCATCATGGCAACCACGATCGGCGGGGTTGTAGTTACAAGACGTTCATGAATTGCAAGCCACCCATTTTTAACGGAGAAATTAATCCCGTTTTTCATCAACATGGATCATGGAGATTGAGGGAACGTTCGATACTAGCAAGTGTGCGGATGAGGACAAGGTGATTTATGCTGCGACAATGTTAAAAGGGGAGGAAATACATTGGTGGGGCATGCTGAAGGAGGTTAGGGGGCGTGAGGCGGCCAAGAATATGTCATGGGATGAGTTTCTAAGAATTTTTAAATAAAAGTTTTGCCCTCGTACAGCGGTTAAACAGTTGGAGGAAGAATTCTTGAGGTTGGAACAGGGGAATATGACTGTGCGAGAGTGCACCACTAAGTTCACGGAGAAAGCCAGGTTTGCCGAATTTTACGTTTCTACAGAAGAAAGAAGGGTGGAACGCTATATATGGGGATTGAGAATAGCTATCCGTGAATTTGTGCAAATTCAAAAACCGGGTACTTTCCAGTCTGCTGTTGATGTTGCAGAAGGTCGCAAACGTGAGAAGAATAGTCAAGGTGAAGACAGGGCTTTGGGGAAAAGAAAATGGGATGGTACGAATAATGATTCGAAGAAAGGCAAGACTTCAGGGCAAGAATGTAAAGTTGATCAAAGCTCTGGAGTAAAGCAATGTCCGAAATGCAACCGTTATCATAAGGGTGAGTGTAACATGAATCAGAAAGTTTGCTACAAGTGTGGGAAGCCAGGGAACATAGCCACAGAATGTAAGACAGGAAGGGTATGTTACGGGTGTGGATCCCCTAACCACATTAAGTCGGAATGTCCTCAGATTAAAGGTAACAACAATCAAGGCAGAATAACAGACAATCGGTCGGCGGATAAAAAGGCTGACACTGGTAGACCAAAAGCTAGAGCTTTTCGCATGACGGCTCAGGAGGCTCAGGAGACCCCGGATGTGGTGACAGGTACTTTCTTAGTAAACTCAATTCATGCTAGGGTGTTATTTGATTCTGGTGCAAATAGATCTTTTGTGTCTACTACTTTTTGCAAAAACCTGGGTAGAAATGCAAAGACTCTAGAACATGCCTTAGAAATTGAAATTGCTGACGATCATTGGGTAGTAGTAAGAGAGGAATATGATGATTGCTCTATCGAAATAGAAGGTGGTGTGGCACCGTTAAAATTATTACCTATAGCCCTAGGTGATTTTGATATTGTTATAGGGATCGATTGGTTGTCGAAAAGTCAAGCGATTATAGATTGTGAAAATAAGATTGTTCAAGTTTTGGTGCCAGAAAAAGGAATGGTAAAGATTTATGGTGATCGGCGAGTTAAGGACTCTATTTTGATATCAGTGACTAAGGCAACTCGTTATCTAAAGAAAGGGTGTCAAAGTTATTGGGCATATGTTCTCGATGCCAAGCAGGACAAGCCTGAAATAACACATATACCAGTTGTACGCGAGTTCCAAGATGTGTTTACTGATGACCTAACTAGCTTGCCACCGGATAGGAAAGTGGAGTTTCGAATCGATCTTACCCCAGGAGTAGCACCGATAGCTCGTGCGCCCTATCGGTTAGCACCAACCGAAATGAAGGAGTTGATGGCTCAGTTGCAAGATTTGCTTGACAAGGGTTTTATTCGGCCCAGTACCTCACCGTGGGGTGCACCAGTACTGTTCGTCAAGAAGAAGGATGGGACCATGCGAATGTGCATTGACTACAGGGAGTTAAACAAGGTGACTATAAAGAACCGGTATCCACTACCGAGAATTGATGACCTATTCGATCAACTCCAGGGGGCAAGTTACTTCTCAAAGATCGATTTGCGGTCGGGGTATCACCAGCTGAAAGTCAGAGAAGAAGATGTGTCGAAGACAACCTTTCGAACTAGGTATGGTCATTACGAGTTTTTAGTAATGCCATTTGGTTTGACCAATGCACCAGCTGCATTCATGGATCTGATGAACCAGGTGTGCAAGCCATACCTAGACAAGTTTGTAATTGTATTTATTGATGACATCTTGATATACTCTAAAAGTAAGGCAGACCATGAGAAACATCTGCGGATAACACTTAGTTTATTGAGGAAAGAAAAATTATTTGCCAAATTTTTGAAGTGCGAGTTTTGGCTTCGGGAAGTCCAGTTTTTGGGACATGTTGTAAATGAACATGGTATCAAGGTGGACCCAGCAAAGATTGAGGCGATTGAAAAATGGGAATCACCAAGAACCCCATCAGATGTTCAAAGTTTTCTTGGGTTGGCAGGATACTATCGAAAGTTTATACAAGACTTCTCGCGCATAGCTGCACCGCTAACTACCCTGACAAGGAAAAATGTGAAGTTCGAATGGAAGCCAGAGCAAGATAATGCCTTTAACGTCTTAAAGGAAAAGCTTAGCAGTGCACCAGTATTATCTTTACCAGAAGGCAATGATGGCTTTGTTGTTTATAGTGATGCATCCAAGTTGGGCTTGGGGTGTGTTTTGATGCAAAACGGTAAGGTGATTGCTTATGCCTCGCGATAGTTAAAGGTTCACGAGCGTAAATACCCAACGCATGATATGGAGTTGGCTGCAATAGTGTTCGCTTTAAATATTTGGAGACACTATTTGTATGGGACAAGGTGTCAGATCTTCACTGATCACAAGAGTCTGAAATACTTGTTTGATCAGAAGGATTTGAACATGAGACAACAACGGTGGATGGAGCTATTAAAAGATTATGATTGTGAGATATTGTACCATCCAGGGAAGGAAAATGTTGTAGTTGATGCACTAAGTCGTAAGGAAAGAAGAGAACCACCTAAGATTCGAATGATGAAGATTAGGGTAACCACCAGCTTACTAGATGATTTGAGAAAGAGTCAGGAGGAGGCATCGAAGGAAGAGAAGTGGAAAAGTGAAGGAGTGGTGGGAGTAATACAATCACTGGAAAAGGATAGTCGTGGCTTGAAGTGTTTTCAAGGAAGGGTTTGGGTACCACGAGTGGGTGAAATGCGTAACTTACTTCTCAAGGAAGCGCACATGTCAAAGTACTCAATCAATCGAGGAACAAACAAGATGTATCAAGACCTACAGAAATCTTACTGGTGGCTAGGGATGAAAAAGGATATAGCCTATTTTGTTGAAAGGTGTTTGACGTGCTTAAAGGTAAAGGCTGAGCACCAAAGGCCATACGGTAAGTTACAGTCAATGGAGATTCCAGTGTGGAAATGGGATCACATCACAATGGACTTTGTGACTAAGTTACCAAGGACACCAAAAGGTTATGACGCGATTTGGGTAGTCGTGGATAGATTAACCAAAACGGCGCATTTCCTTCCGATTAAGGAGACGTACCCGTTAGAAAGGCTAGCTAAATTATACGTTGACGAGATAGTGAAACTGCACGGAGTTCCATTATCTATTATTTCAGATCGGGATAGTCGCTTTACGTCGACATTTTGGGGTAGTTTCCAACGAGAAATGGGTACTCGGGTAAAATTAAGCACGACATACCATCCGCAAACAGATGGGCAAAGTGAACGGACAATACAGACCTTGGAAGATATGTTACGGTCTTGTGTTATTGATTTTGGAGGGTCTTGGGAAACTCATTTTCCGTTAATTGAGTTTGCCTACAACAATAGCTATCATGCAAGTATAAAAGTCGCACCATATGAGGCTCTATATGGCAGGAAATGTAGAACTCCATTATCTTGGAATGAGGTGGGGGAGAAACAATTGGCTGGACCTGAACTTGTTCAGCAAACTACCGACAAAATCCAGGTGATTAGGGATAACATTAAGGTTGCTCAGGATCGTTAGAAAAGTTATGCAGATAAGCGGAGAAAGCCAATAGTGTTTCAGGTTGGTGATAAAGTTATGTTAAATGTGTCCCCATGGAAGGGCGTTGTGCGTTTTGGTAAGCGGGGGAAGTTAAGTCCTCGCTACGTTGGACCGTTTATAATTAAGGAACGAGTTGGAGAGGTGTCCTATAGATTGGAGCTACCAAGGGGAAATGTAGGGCATTCATAGCACGTTCCATGTCTCTAATCTAAAGAAGTGTCTAGCGGACGCCGCCATGGAAGTGTCACTTCAAGAAATTAAGGTTGATGAGAAGCTTCGATATACTGAAGAACCCGTCGCGATTATAGATCGAAAGGTTAGAAAGTTAAGGAATGTGGAGATACCACTGGTGAGAGTTCAGTGGAAGTATCATAAAGGTTCAGATGCAACATGGGAGACCGAGCGAGACATGATGACTAAATACCCTCATTTATTTGCTTAATTCAAATTCCGAGGACGGAATTCCTTTAAGGGGGGAAGTTTGTGATAACTCAAATTTAAGATATAGAAATATATATGTAATTAGATTATATCATTATAATAAAATGATTAATTCAAGGAATAAAGAGGTAATTAGTGGAGAATTATGGAGATTAATGGCAAAAACCGTCATCTTCATTAGGGCTGTAAATTCGAGCATATGAAAGGGGTTCCTCAGTTATGGACTTAGGCATTATATATAGCATGTAAAATCGAGTGAAAACCCCACAAGAATTTTGGGAATCGACTTAGAATCGTAGGAGTAATAGGGGTTGGAAGTTCTTGACGAGTTTTTGGAGTTTTCTCTTGAAATTAAGGTATGATCTCTCAATTTAAGCTTGATTAGTTACTTAGATTGATTTATATGCGTGTTAAACGTATTTTGGTTCAACCTAGTGTCTCAATTCGATCCAATCAGTATCAAATCGACAAAGGTTATAAGGAACGTTTTTATTCAATAATTTGTTTAATCAAGTGGGTTATGGAGCGAGAATTAGATAATTGTTTATGGGTTATGGTTAGACAGAAGTGGAGAAAAATAATGGTGGTTTTTATTAAAGTATTTTATACGATTTTCAGAAAAAATAAAGCTTCCCAAATGTTTATTAATAGCAGAAATGATAAGTTTCTTTCGGGTAAGGAAGACGGGCTTCGGGCCTTATTTTTTTTACAAGTACTTGACGTTGAATTGTACTTTACCAAAACATACGAATAAAAAATAAAGAAATAAATGAACTGACGATAAGGCTTGCTTACCGAGACTTATTGCCTGCATAGAATTTTGTGTTTCTCTTCATTTAAAAGTAGGGAAGGAAAATCGAAGTTACACATTAGCCCCTGGAACTTTTATAATCTTTTTGATTTTTGTTTTTGAAGTTAAAAATTCAAACAGTTAGTGCTTAAGAAACATGCGCTTTCTTTCACCAATTGGAAATTGAAGTTACATAAAAGGTCCCTGGACTGTTAATAACTTGACAAATAATAATGGAAAAGGTTCTATCACATTGCATCGAAAACAATAATTGTAGAGATGGTCTTTGAGTTTTTTTAATTTGTTAATGTAAAGTCAAATACTCAACATAATTTTAGTTTTTGACCTTTGCATTTAATGATTAAAACATTTTTCTTTTTTTGGATTTTGGGATGGCTAACTAAAATATTTTATCATAAAAATTTTATTCAATAATAATATTACAAAGGGAAGTGTCATGAGTTGTTCAAGAAAGTTATTACAAAGGAAAATCGTAATCAACAATTATCGTTTCTAATAGTGGGTTGGGTGAGACACGTAGGCAGTTGAACCAAAATGATCGCATATGATGTTTTTCTAGGATTGTTGCCTTAGAAAACTATGTTGGTTAAATGTAGGGTGCGTGTAGCGTGACAAGCTTTGGTTAACACCTAACGCCAACAAGGTGAGTTTCGTGTGAATTTTGTGGTTGCTTGCATGAAAAGTTGATTCTAAATTATTTGCAATTATATGTTACCGTTGTTATTGCTATGAATATTTGTGTGGATTATATAAACTATTTCATGTAAAAGGGTGAAAAGGGCGGGTGACATATAAATAGGGAGCAGGTGTATTAACTACACGGTCTTATTATTAGTCGTCGTACAGGGTGTTAGTACGCGGCGGAGAGCTTACGCTCTGATTAATTAGCCGTAAGCATATTTGTTGTGCCCGGCGGAGGGACTTGTTCCCTGAAAATGACAGTAGTTCCCTAATGTGTCACCAAGGGTGGAAAGAAATGAAAGGAATTATATTTGATAATTTGTTGCATTATGTTTATTTTATTGACGTCAATATGCATGAAGACCATGAACTCACTAGGCCCTAGGCTTACCCATTAGAATCTTTAAATGCATGCAACCCAGGAAATAACGTAGTAAGTGCCAGCGAGAATGGAAAGGATAAAGTTCAGACTTGAAGAAGGCGACAAGTTTTGAGGAAGACGTAGCGCACCAAGTGTTTACTTAAATTTCTATTTGCTTCCGCTATTATTATTATTATTATTATTATTATTATTAATTACATTAGTATTTGAATCTTAAATTTTGGAGGTTTTGGGACTATGTTAAGTTATATTGGTATTTGAAATTTGGGGCGTTACAACCACTACAACCCTTTCCCGTGAACAAACAAACTAAAACCCAAAAAAAAAATCTTTACCTGTTGTTGATCAGAACTACCAAAAAGAAAAGGGGGAAACGTGGTGATTATCAACCCTCTCGCATTTCTCTCCTTCATCCCGTCGAGCTCCACTGCCCAACACACAACCTACGACGTGTTGCTGTCGACCGCACTCCACTTCGGACCTCCTCTCCTCCTCACCTCACGATAGGGATGAGAAAAAACCGAACCGATAAAAGAAAAACCGCTATAAACCGCAACCTAAAAACCGAAACCGACGCAAAAAACCGATGGTGCGGATTTTATTTTTTTGAAAAACCGAATTTATGGTGCGGTGCGATTTTTATCTAGAAACCGGACCACCAAAACCGAACCGCGACGCAAGCTTATTAACAATAAAATAAATCACTAATTTATATTATACATGTCACACCCCGACCGTCGGCGGAAACACCGGGCGGTGTAACGTCATTTCTCGTATCATAGTTATCAACTTCCTGAAAACACATGCATTTTAAAATACGTCAACATAAAGTTGGTGAGTCCACAGGTTTTGGCTCCATATAAAAATAATACATTTTCTAAGTTCAAAAGTATAGTTTTGAAAGTATCATTTTGACTCTCCAACGATTAGCATATATATACTAGGTATAAAAGTTTACTTACCAAATAAGTAGTTTACCTATAAGTCTCATATACTATAAGTGTTTGTAATTCCATACAAACAAAACTTGCTACGTATAAATCTTATTTCAATTCTATACGAGTAAAACCGCTAAGTATAAATCTATTTCAATTCTATACGAGTATGTGTGTTAGGTATAATTATCTACTTAATATACAAGTAGTACACCTACCAGTTTCTTGTACCTAGAGTATAAGTGTTTGGGAAACTTATACTTAACATTAATACTTGTATAACGACAAAGTATAATGCTTCTAATAATTTGCTACCATGAGTCCGTAACTGCGGCTATATGACTAGTTTCAAACCTCTGCTTGATGCTACAAGTTTCGCATCTTGAGATAAGTTCCACACGCTTCATTAACGTCGGAACAATAAACAAACAAAAGGACAGTTCGTCACTCGCACATTGTTGTGTTGTAGCTAGCAACCACGAGTGGGGTTGTCAACCCGTATCTTATTCATACACGACTTCCTCGCTCACACGGGATTAACGGTTACAGGTCAGAGGATTTTCCCTAAGATTTCCAATCTTAGTTGTTGAATACAATAACTCATGTAGACTTGTCGAGTTCCGTTAGTTCTAGTAGTAAAATCATATTCGTGTCTAAAACCCTAAGTTATTAGACTATGCTTCAAACATTACTCCTAATATTTATAATACTTAGGCAATATAATAGATATAACTTTGAGTTAAAACCATGTTTTATCTTGACATAAAACCAACAATAGCAACATACATAACAAGTATATATAGAACTCCTGAATATACATTCAGGGTTATATTAATAACATAATAGGTTTTATCTTGACATAAAACCAACAATAGGAACATACTTAGTAATTAGTATATAGATTTTCCGAGTATAACTCCGGAACTATATCGCACACAACATATATATAGAACTCCCAAGTATAACACAAGGTCTACATCGCACATAATATATATAGAACTCCCAAGTATAACTCAAGATCTACATTAGTATACTGCTATAACAATAACATGCTAACAACTTTACGATAGTTGTATAATTTCAGATACGAAATAACTATACCCCTGTTATTATAACTATCTACGTTGATACTAATATACTATCATATAGACATAATAATAACGTATATATAATATTTAGCATGCGTTTTCCCCCGAAATATTAGAAAGTGGGGCCGTGAAACTCACCTTAGTAGCGTGATCTATAGAATCTAAACGGTCAGAGGCTCATCGTAGTCATGCTTGGGAAGGGAAACGGCCTTCAGAAACGAGAGAGAAAGAAGAGATTTGGTGTAAGGAATGAAATGGTCTTGATCGCTATTTATAGGCTCTTCTGGGCCATTTCACGTCGTGGCATACCCAGGGTCACGTCGTGGACATCCATGAGTTATCCGGTAGCTTTAACACGTGTTTTCTATCCCCGATTAGTGTCCCTGACACGTTTCACATTGTGAATTTGATGTCTACGTCGTGACTTAAGGCGGCTAGGGTGTCTTGCCACGTGTCATGCTCTAAGACAGCTGCATCTTCGAAAGGTCATAACTTTTGCATACGAACTCCGTTTTTGACGTTCTTTATATGCATTCCGAGTACTACGACTTTCTTTTAGACTCCAATAGCTAATTCTAAGTCTATTTTAAATTCCTCTTATTATAGAGATTTACAGTGTTCGGTTTATCATAACTTCTTCACGTAAAGTCAGATTTAGATGTTCTCTATATTTTTGGAATCGTATGGACGTATACTTTGAGTTGTATCATAAATTATGCATGAAAGTTCATACTTTAACATGAATTACATAGTAAGTTTATCATATTACTAGTTTAACAAAATCACATTACATGATTGGCATAATCACATGTGATTGTTATTGACCTAATTTTGATGGGTGTTACAATACAATTATACGCATTATTTAAAAAACTAATAAATTCTAATTTATACATATATTATCTATTGAACTTGACGGTAATTAGTAATTAGATATTTGGTTTAATATGTGAGTTTGTCACTTTGTGTTTTCTTAATGATTATGTATAAAGTGTAAACACTATGTGGGCTACAAGTTGCAGGTTGTAACTTCTAAGCATAAATTGAATAAAAAAATGAGTTTGGGAATATGAGTTGCAAATGAAGTGATCATGTAAACAACATAAAAAAACTCAAAATTACAGCTTCTAAATGTGAGGAAACGAAATGATAGCATGTCATACAATCATAAATCTTCACATGAACACCATGGTTAAAAAAATTGTACTGGTGAACATAAAAAACGGCACCAGATGTTTGAATATGTTTAAAGCCAACACCGAACCGGTACAATCCGAAACCGCACTCAAAAACCGCAAAACCGAACCATTGAAAAACCGCACCCAACGGTTTCTAGACTTCAAATACCACACCTTGCGGTTTGTGGTTCGGTTTGGACCTAAAACCGCACCAAACCACACCATGCTCACCCCTACCTCAAGATTGGAGTAGAAGAAGAACAAAATCGCTTCTTAGTTGCTAAACCTTCTTCGGTCCAACCAATCACTTGAGGTACCTTTCTTGACTTCGGTCGGCTACTAGATGCGCGAACCAAGAAGGGTTCCTCGGTGATCGCCGCCTCCATCTCCTCGTATGAGTTTCTTTGGCTCTCTTCGTGGCCTGAGACAAACAAGGAATCAGACGCATCCTCGCTGGCTCCGTGCGCCCACTTCTTGACTGCAATCGTTCGTTAATGTTCTACTTGCGATCGTCCCTTCTATTTGACCGATCAAACATAAGACGGGACGAAAAAGACCTAATTTTTTATTAAGTTTTGACCATTAAACACAATCAGTCCCTCCATGAGATTTCTTTTTACAAAAGCCCTAAATCATTGTTACTTTGTAAAATGAACTCATTAGACCCCTTACCTGAACCTTTTATTCAAAATGAGTTTTTTCTGCAAAACTTTGGTCTATTTTAAACAAAACAGCCCCTCCCATGGAGATTTCTTAACAATAGTAGTCCAAGACTCAAACATTAATTCAATTTAAACCATTTCAGTCCCTCCTTTTATTTAGTTTAACCAAAGCAAACCTATTTTGGTTAATTAAATTACCCAGTAGCCCCCAATAGTTTAAATTCATTACAAAACGGTCCCGATAGTATTTCAAAGTTTAAGAAACATGATTTTGTGGTTTCTCACGTTTGTTACTACAATTGTTACTGCACGTCTAATGAAGCGTTGTAGGGGCTACATTCTGTCACATAGCTCGGTTATAGGACTCAGTATAAACATTAACTGGAATTTCTCTCTCTCACTACAAACCATGGACTTGGTTGCTTACAAAACTATTTTAAGTATGGAATTACTTATGTAACAGTACCGTTTGGTTTTCAAGGACATTCAAAGATTCATTACTGTAGTGGTGTTGATTATGATGACAAATGCGGAATATGAAAGATCTAGTGAATCATCATACAAATCATGAACACATGGAGTAAATAAATCTTTTTAAGCTCTCATTAGTTTGGTTAGAAAGCGTACAAATGGGTTTGTTATTTCTCTCTCTAAAACTAATCTCTCCAAATGAACATTACATAATGGGAGTCACTGAGTTCCTAATTAATGGAAAGTCTCAACCCATTTAGACATACAATAGGGTAAGCCACATCCAATGGGAACTTTGCACCCTAACATTCTCCCCCTCAAAGTTAGGATTGGATGTTCCGACTTCAATATCCAACGAGCTCGTGCGATCAAGACCAAAATCCCCCTCAAAGTAACACCGGTCTTCAAATCCGCAAATGAATACCCGAAGCTTCGAATACCCACTCTTCATTCTCCCTTTTTTTATAATAAAAAAAATGATTATAAAACTCATTAAGGGTGAGAAGCGCTCGAGGATTAATCTTCACATAACTCCACCTTGATGTGTCCCAATAATGAAACATCGAAAAACTTGCATGGAAAAAAATCACGAAAAAGCCTTGAAAAATTTCCAATTTGTGAAAATTTTCGACTTTTGGGTGAGAGTTGCAAGATTTTCCAAAATCCGAGTAAAAACTGTCACTTTCTAAATTCTGCAGGGATCGGTTGTGCCAAAAACAACTTAAGATGCGAAACATTCTGTGACAACTTGAAATTTTTATCTTGTACAACCATTCACTTCGAAAGAACTCGGACTTGTTTCTGCTAACTTTTAAGCTGTTTAGAGTCTGTTTGAGTGTTCTAAAGCCTAGTACCTTCAAGAGGTAATTATAGGAATTATACTCTGGAGTTAAATGTGCAACATTTAAGTCTTAAAACTCCAAGAGTTTGGAGTTTACGGCCATAAAATGGAGTTTACGGCTGTGAACTCTAAGGTATAAATATGACACTTAGTCATTTTATTCATTTTACCATTTTCAAGCCGAGAAGTCATTCTCTCTCAAGTATCATCCAATTTTTCACTAAGATCTTCAACTTTGTAAGTGTTTCATTCCTTGATTAGTTGATATCCTTCCATATCTAGTGATTGTACATGATTTCATCCATGAAATCTCTTCATTTTGATAGATCTTCAAGTGTTCTTCATTTCACCAAGAACACCAAGAACACACACTAGTGTTCTTGGACCTTAAACACCCTTACAAGCTTCTAATTGTAAGTACTCTTGCCTTAGCTTGTTATATGCTTGAATCACTTAGTTTACACCTAGAAAACATCAAGAAAACAAGATCAAAAGGTGTTTACGGCCAAGGCAATCTCCATGGGCCGTAAACCCTAACTAAGGGGGGCAAAATGAGCCCTAATCCCTTCCAAAGCCTTGGAACCAAGTCTAGAATACTTCCAAGAAAAGTATAGGACCTTAAACATCAAAAGAACCAAGAAAAAATGGTGTTTACGGCCAAGGCAATCACCTTGGGCCGTAAACACTAGTTAGTGGTGCATATGTGCCACCATTCCTTCCTAAGGCTTAGATTTGAACATAGAACACTTCATTGTGACTTATAAGACCTTATATCAATACTTGGTACAAAATACCATGGGTTTACGGCCGTAAACTCATGGGGGTTTACCCCTTGTCCGTAAACTCATGTGATGCCTCCATGTTGGCCATAAACTCTAATGAGAGGCCATACTCCCCTTAGATGCAACCCTTTGGTACTTCTAGCACTTGAATTAAAGTGTTTTCCATGTCCTAGGGTGTCTTCACTTGCGTAATTAGTTGTTAATTGAGTAATTAGATACATATATGTGTCATTATATGTTAAATAGGATCCGTGTGTCTGCTCAAGTCTTCACTTGACACTTAGCATCCTATACCATCCGTTCATCCAAACCACTCACTACAGGTGTGTTCATACCCCTTAATCAACCTTTTAAATGATTTTAAATGCTTTTATGGGGGGAATAAAAGTTGAACTAATATAGTTATTATATCAATCACATGTGATTAATAGCTACCAAACAAGTGGATTTCTTACTTTTCAAACTGTGTTATCAAACAAACTACTTCAAATCGTTTTACAAACTCTTTTACATGTTAAATACTTCTATTAAACTCTTTTAAACTTATATTTTGTCAAATGTGTATCTATATAGATATAGTTATATTAGTAGGATTGAAATGACTTAGGACTGATAGCTCACCTCACTTCCTGTTCCTTGTTTGGTTGTGGACTTAGGGTATCGGTTGTTTGTCCGAAGGTCGTTTGAATCTTAGTTATATATATTATGTATATGTATAAAGATATAAAAGTTCCTTCATTCAGTTCAATACCTTTGGGTAGCAAGGGTATACACTCATGTTCATTCATACAAACAACATTACTAGTAAACTATAATAGGTATAGTTTAGGAAGTTACTAATACTATTACAAGAACAATCAAACATACAAAGAGTCAGTTCATACATGAGTCAATACATACTATGATGAGAAACAAAGAGAACATACATACATACATACTAGACAGAGAGAACATACAATACAACTAGTACATACTATACATTATACAAGAGAACATACTATTATGAGAAACTAAGAGAACATACATACATACTAGACATAGAGAACATACAATACAGCTAGTACATACATTACATATACAAGTATACAATAACATAAATGTGAACCATCGTTCAGGGCATGGCATCACCTGTCATGGCCCGATTTGTATCCAGAATCTCCTAGAGGGAGAGCGTGATTTTGTGTATCGATCTATACTGGATTGACTCTCCTACACCATGTTGTTAGCTACAGTGGGACTTGCAAGTCTACGGGTGCCAAATGTCATTTCTTCCGACGTCTTTCATCGTCGTGTTATTAGTCGATAGTATGGTGCAACCATTTCACATTTAACCTTAATTAACGGCTGGATTAAGGTAGAAAGTACAAAAGTAGTTACTATAATACAACACTACAGTACTTTATTATTTCCTCATTGCATTCACATTGTGATCTTTTCACATAAAAAGTAATGTAAAACTATATTTTTGGTTAATGATAGTCACACTTGGGAAAATATACACTCTTACAAGAAACAAACATACATTTCATTTGATGCCTTGGTAGAAGGCTACGTTTAGTAGAAAATATAGGATTTTCTAGGAGATACAAACATTTAAAACATTTACAAACATTTACAAACTTATACATCAAGTACTTACAAACACTTTCATACAAACAATGACACTAAAATGCTTATGAACTCACTAGCTTTAAAGCTGATAAACTCTTTCAAAATAACTTGTATTCTCAGGTCATCAGTAGACAGGTACCGATGCCAGGTTTTGAGAAGATGGAGCTCGTTCAAGACTCATCTCTTATTTTTGATTTACATTTTTGGTGTCTTATAAACTTCACAGAACACACTTGTATGAAATTATATTATTAATGCAATGGATGATGTTGTTGCTTGTTTACTACTATACTTTGTTGTGATACTGTACATGACGTCCTCCACCCCTGAACGTTTGGGGTGTGACAGATTGGTATCAGAGCATTGTTTATAGTGAATCGAGTATATCAGAGCATAAAAGATATACAAACTATAAACACAGTGGGATTAAAATACTCTGACCAAGAGTTTATACTTTTAAATATAAAATATTTAACCTAAGTATACATACCTGCATTCATACTAAAATCAGTGCCACTAGGACAGAACAAAAGTATTACGATTGTTGGGCAACACAATTAGACTTAGAGACATATAGTCAACCCTGGGAATGATATAGCCTGATCAACTATATTTTTCGGGGAGTGACTAGCATGTGCCTAAGAGTGGTTGTGAGGTTGCAACAAGTCTAGAAACTTACCAACAATACTACAATGAAAACATTAGAACAAAACATAAACTTAAAATACTATAGGAGTATTTTGTGTTACTATAAATTACTTATGTGCGAACTAAAAAGGTCTTTATCAGTAGGTCAATAGTCGCTAAGTGGATACGGTAAGGTTATATGTAACTAGGCTGTCATAGACTTAGAATCTGTAATCTTTGCTTTACTCCCTTTTCCTTGTTTGGTTGTGGGTTTCGAGTTAGGGTCACTTATTCGAAGGTCAATCCTATTTTGACTACATATAACTGGTATGCACTAAACAAGTATTGAACTAAGTGATAAAGATCATCTTATAATTATTATCTATTTAGTGAGTCTATTTTAGTTATTTCTTATACCCCCTTTTCTCGCGTAGATATCATGGGTGGGTTCCATCTCCCCGGAGATCCATACTCCCCAAACGAAGGCAATGCTAGATGGCTTGGAGAAGAGCCAGAAGATGATCATCCAATCCATTTGGTTGATCACCATGCTGAAGGCTTTTCTGATGGTTCCGACTCAGAACCTGAAGTCAACAACCTACCCTCAGTAGCTCCAAACCCGAACCCTCGTCCAGCATTTCAAGGACTCACACCTCTGTGGGCAACAAACTTGAACAGATGGAGTCAGGAACAGGGTCAACCCATGCCCTACAATGGGGACAGAAGCTTTTACAATCTAAGCGAGGGAGGTTCAGCTGACCGAGTCCTGCCCATCATGGTCCGTAGGATTGCTCGGAACACCGAGCAAGGTCGAGCAGCCATCGACCGAGTCGTGGAAATTGACGCCAACTATGGCGTTAACACAGTCCACATTCGTCAGCTAGAGTCTGCTCGTGAAAGAACTCAGAACCAGAATGTAGCCCTGCAGAGAGAACTTACTGAAACCCAAGCTGAAGTCAGGGAACTTCGAGCTCGACAGGCAATGTCAGAAAGGCGCATGAGAGACATGGAGCGCCGTCTGTCAGAATCAAGGACTCACTCTAGTGGCTCTCGTCGTAGATAGAGCCAACTCAACTTTCTCTTTTGGATATAACTTAGTTCATGTAAAAACTCTAGTTTAATTTCCTACCTTTGTGAAGACCTTAGATCTGTTAAGTCATGATTTGGTCTTAGTTCTGTCAAAATTTTCCCATCTTGGTTTGATGTAAGACCTACTTCTAGGTCGCTTTTCCCAAACTTGTTACATCTGTAATACCAGTATAATTGACAGATATCTAATCTCATGGAATTTAATATCCAAATGCTATCATCTGTTAGTACTAGATCTACATTCAATCATACTATTCAATTGTGTTGTTGGGCTATGGATAGTTAGTCCATGAGTCGCTCTCATCAATTTTTCTATTCTTACCAGTATCGTCATCTTTGTAAACTTTTAGTTAAAAGATGCCTCCGCGCCGATCAACGAGACGCAATCCTCCGGTAACTTCAAAACCACCTACCCCTCAAATCGATACGGCATCTCTAAATGATGCAGTAGCTGCGGCTGTGACAACAACCATGGCTCAATATCATTCTTCAAGTGCCACCGGAGGTGGAACACCTGTTCATTCTACTTACGGTGAAGCCCCCGTGCGCTCGAGAGAGTGCTCCTACAAGGACTTCACCAATTACAAGCCAAAGTCTGTTAAAGGGACTGGCGGAGTCATTGCCCTCTCGCAATGGTTCGATTAGATCGAATCGGTCTTCAAAATCTGCTCCTGTTCAGAAGAGAGCAAGGTCAAGTTCGCTGCTTGCACCTTCGAGGAAAAAGCCCTGACATGGTGGAATAGCCATGTCAAGTCACTCTCTCTAGTAGTGGCAAATGCTATAGGCTGGGAAGCTCTCAGAGAGCTCATGATTGAAGAATACTGCCCGAGGGGCGAAATCCAGAAATTGAAACAGGAACTATGGAGCCTAATCATGAAGGGCTCCGACATAGTTTCCTATACCGCCAGGTTCAACGAGCTGGTGGCCCTGTGTCCCAACATGGTTCACACGGAGGGAAAGAAAATAGAGAGGTACATCTGGGCTGGTGCCTCCGTTTCATGGGAATGTTTTAGCTTCAAACCCCACTACATTCGATAGTGCCAAGAGGTTGGCACATCGGCTCATTGACCATGAGGTCCGTACCCCATCAGCAATAATAACCCTAGCCATCTCAGAACCCTCCAAAGCCGCCGAAAACAAGAGGAAATTCTGAGATGACAAGAAGAAGAAGAAGGCTGCCAAAAAGCAGCAGGTCGTGGTAGTACATGCTGCGATAGCACCTGCCGCTGCTGCTCCGGTAAAGCAGTACGCTGGAAGTTTGCCGAAGAGCAACAAATGCAACTTCCACCACACAGGAGCCTGTCGGGAAATGCAGTGCTCTAACTACAACAGGAAGGGGCACACTGCCCATTTCTGCATGGCTCCGGCAAAGCCAATCACCCAAGTCCCCGGCGCTGGTGTAGGCCAGGCTTGCTACGGTTGTGGCGAGGCGGGCCACTACAAGAGGAACTGCCCGAAGGTAGGGAACGCCGGCGGAGTGGGAAGAGTTCTGGCTATAGGCCACGAGGAAGCAGTTGCCGACCCCACAGTGGTCACTGGTACATTTCTCCTCGATAACTCATATGCATGCATTCTGTTTGATAGTGGAGCAGAGAGGAGTTTCGTGAACTAGAAATTTGCTCACTTGCTTAAGAATAAATCGCATGCACTAAAAGAACCGTTCACAGAAGAAATGGCTAATGGAAAGACAGAGAGTACTATCTGCATATATATAGGTTGTACTCTAACTCTAGATAGCCATTCATTTTCAATCGACCTCATGCCAGTCTTAATTAAAAGTTTCGATGTCATTATCGGCATGCATTGGTTGAGTCTGCATCGTGCCGACATCATGTGTTATGAAAAGGTTGTTTGCTTTAATTTGCCGTCTAGCGAAACTCTAGTAATCTACGACGACAAACCTGGCACTAACCTTCGCCTTATCTCGAGCATTCAAGCCCAGAAATTCTTGCGAAAGGAATGTCGCGCATTTCTCGCTCATGTTGTTGATGTGAGCCAAGAAACGAAATACATTAACAACATTCCAGTAGTACGCGATTTCCCCGACATCTTTCCAGAAGAACTCCCAGGATTACCTCCACAACGTCAAGTCGAATTCAGAATCGACTTAGTTCCAGGGGCTTCCCCAGTAGCCAAATCGCCCTATCGTCTAGCACCTGCAGAGATGCAAGAACTGTCCGGTCAACTTAACGAACTGCTCAGCAAGGGCTTTATAAAACCAAGTTTCTCACCCTGGGGAGCTCCAGTCTTGTTCGTCAAGAAGAAAGATGGATCGTTTCGTATGTGCATCGACTACAAGGAGCTCAACAAGCTGACCGTTAAGAATCGTTACCCACTGCCTCGTATAGACGATTTGTTCGACCAACTTCAAGGGGCGAACTTCTTTTCGAAAATTGACCTAAGATCCGGGTATCACCAGTTACAGGTGTTAGGGGAGGATGTCCCAAAGACAGCCTTCCGAACTCGTTATAGACAATACGAATTCGTAGTGATGCCATTCGGATTAACCAACGCGCCCGCAGTATTCATGGATTTAATGAATAGGGTGTGTCGTCCCTACTTGGATCAGTTCGTCATCGTCTTCATCGATGACATACTTATCTACTCTCGTAGTAAGGAGGAATATAGTCAACATCTTCAGCAGGTCTTGGAAACACTACGATCGGAGAAGCTCTATGCAAAGTTCTCGAAATGCGAATTTTGGATCCGAAGAGTCGAATTCTTAGGATACGTGGTTAGAAAAGAAGGAATACACGTGGACCTTCCAAAATCAAAGCCATTGAGAGCTGGTCAGCATCGAAGACGCCTACAGAAATTTGTCAATTTCTAGGCCTCGCTGGCTACTATCGCAGGTTCATTCAGAACTTCTCACGGATTGCGAAACCTCTTACGACTTTGACCCAGAAGGGCGTGGCCTTTGACTGGGAAGAGAAGCAGGAGAAAGCATCCAAACGCTAAAGCGAACTTTATGCACCGCACCGACACTATCCCTCCCCGAAGGGATAGAAGACTTCGTGGTCTATTGCGATGCGTCAAATCAAGGGCTCGCTGTGTTTTGATGTAGCAAGGTAACGTCATCGTCTATGCCTCGAGACAGTTGAAGACACACGAGGTCAACTACACCACTCACGATCTTGAGTTGGGAGCAGTAGTGTTTGCTCTGAAGATCTGGAGACACTACCTGTATGGTACAAAAAGCACTATCTTTACAGACCACAAAAGCCTACAACATATATTCGACCAGAAGGAGCTCAACATGAGACAACGACGGTGGGTCGAGCTACTCAGTGATTACGAATGTGAAATTCGCTATCATCCCGACAAGGCCAACGTAGTAGCCGACGCCCTCAGTCGGATAGAATACTTTTGTCGTAGAGTCAAATCTTTGACTATGACTATCCATTCACACTTGTCCAGACAAATCAAGGAAGCTCAGCTCGAATCCTTGAAACCTGAAAATGTGGCGGGTGAATCCCTGAGAGGGATGGATAAGAATTTGGAAGTCAAGGGTGGCGTAGCCTTAGATCTCATGGATCAGATCTGGACACTAAAACACGGTGGTTTCAGAAACTTGATCATGACCGAAGCTCACAACACTCGATATTCCGGTCACCCAGGTTCAGATAAGATGTATCTGGATCTTAAAAAGTTATACTGGTGGCCTAACATGAAAGCAGAGATTGCTAGCTTCGTAAGTAAATGCCTTACTTGCGCCAAGGTTAAGGTCGAATACCAGAAACCCTCAGGATTACTACAACAGCCGGAGATACCGGAATGGAAGTGGGAGCGGATCACCTTGCTGTTATGGCCCGATTTGTATCCAGAATCTCCTGGAGGGAGAGCGTGAGTTTGTGAATAGATCTATACTGGATTGACTATCCTACACCTTGCTGTTAGCTACAGTTGGACTTGCAAGTCTACGGGTGCCAAATGTCATTTCTTCCGACGTCTTTCATCGTCGTGTTATTAGTCGATAGTATGGTGCAACCATTTCACATTTAACCTTAACTAACGGCCGGATTAAGGTAGAAAGTACAGAAGTAGTTACTATACTACAACACTACAGCACTTTATTATTTCCCTATTGCATTCACATTGTGATCTTTTCACATAAAAAGTAATGTAAAACTATATTTTTGGTTAATGATAGTCACACTTGGGAAAATATACACTCTTACAAGAAACACACATACATTTCATTTGATGCCTTGGTAGAAGGCTACGTTTAGTAGAAAATATAGGATTTTCTAGGAGATACAAACATTTAAAACATTTACAAACATTTACAAACTTATACATCAAGTACTTACAAACACTTTCATACAAACAATGACACTAAAATGCTTATGAACTCACTAGCTTTAAAGCTGATAAACTCTTTCAAAATAACTTGTATTCTCAGGTCATCAGTAGACAGGTACCGATGCCAGGTTTTTAGAAGATGGAGCTCGTTCAAGACTCATCTCTTATTTTTTATTTACATTTTTGGTGTCTTATAAACTTCACAGAACACACTTGTATGAAATTATATTATTAATGCAATGGATGATGTTGTTGCTTGTTTACTACTTTGCTTTGTTGTGATACTGTACATGACGTCCTCCACCCCTAAACGTTTCCGTCGTTCCGGTTTTGGGGTGTGACACATTCCCCCAATTGCGAAACTGGGTAGAAAGTGTAAATTTGCACAAACTGTAGGGACTGAACTCGTAAAATTCTCCATTTCACAGAATTATTAGTCTAATTTCAAAGTTGGGTTATTTTTGCCAACATTTCGAAACATCAGGGACTCAATGCGAAAATTATGCCTTCTTCATTATCTTTTTACACCAATTTCGAAGATGGGTTTAAATTGCCATTTCTTTGAAACTTTAGGGGTGCGTTTCGAAACAACGGCTTTCTTCTTCCCAATTCGTTACCCAAGTAACGAAGGATACAATAGCCAATCGTTATCAACCATTCGTAACTCATTCACTTGATATCAACCCTTCTCAACACAACCACACCCCCTTCGAAATTAACTACAAATCCTTGTCGATCCTTGACACCCACGATTCCTTCGCTACTCGACACAAGAGTAACAATTCAACTCTTCTTCATCAAGATAACGAACATCGGTATTAAACCCATTCGATTATCAATACTTGTCAACCCAATCAAACATCAGTCTTCAAAATCCATTGTCTACTCTTCGTTATCAACATAGAATCATGTACATCCTTTCGAAAATAAAATGGCAGCCATCGACATTGAACAACCCAATTCATCGACATCAACAAAATCAAACAGTCATTATCAACAACAACAACAACAACAACAAACTAAACTCAACCTTTCAATATTGGTATCTTCTTCCCAACAAAATCCAAATCCATTTGATTTCCAGATAACATCTTGAACCACTAACGAAACTCGATTGTTCCCTATGACTTGAGAGACCTTTGAAATCAATCCATTAGCCAAAAACAATCTTCGATTTCCAAATCATCAAACAAGTGTACAACATCACAATCTTCGTCATCAAGAACACAACACATCCAAGTTCGAAATTAGACCCAAATTAAACTTGATTTCGACACTCATAGCCTCAAAACAACTTGTATGATACAATTTCTTACACCAATTCACAGAATCATCACTTAAACATCGACTTTGAATTTTTCTCAGTTTGACTTTTCGAAGTCAAAGATGATTCTAATCCTCGATTTCAGATAAAAAAACGTGATAAACCAACTATTATTCACATGTTCTTCACAAAAATTTTAAAGTTCTTGATCAATTTCATCAAAATCAAAGACTTAATTATTGACTTCTAAGCTATGACTTGAAGAAAATCGATTTCGTCATATATTGAATCATATGAAATTGAATCCTAATTTTAGATAATTAATCAACTACAAACAATTATCAGGAATGATAAGGAGAAATCGATATCGTAAGAACACGAGTCAAGAAAATCAAGAGGTACAAGAACTTTAAACGAACGATATTGACGACTCAAACAGTGAGTTAAATTTCAACCATTCATTAGGGCTAATCAGTGAATCTATTGAATAAATTGATTTATAGGCTCAATTTTATACATGAACAGTATCAATTTCGAAAATGGATCAAAATGAATAATGGACTCAATCATGGATATGAACAGTTGTAACATACACGTTTTGAAATCGTGTTATGTAATTTGAAAAGTTAATAATATTATGAAATATTATGTGAAATTGAGTGTTGAGTCCTAACAGATAGTTTTTACTAGAAATGAAGTAAAACTATGTTTAGAATCACTCATAAAATATTGGAAGTCTTATGAGATTCCAATTAAAATCCAAATAGTGAAATTTAGCGAAAATATAAAATTTGAAATAAGTAAAATTTTATTATTGAAAGTTGTAGATAATCTCGTTAGAAACATGTAGGCGAAAACGTCGTCGAAATCCGAGTTATAACGAAGAAGTTATGACCAACTGAAGATCCGCGACAAAACCGGCACGGTGCCGAATGACGTAAAAAGTGAGTTTTTGATAAACTACTTTTTAGCCTTAGTGATCTAAATGAAAGTCGTAGTATTCGTTAAACCGAGAATTTTGATAAAAAGAACGCCAAAATCTAACTTCGTATAAGGAAGTTATGATTTTTACAAGTTTCACCTTAGCAGTAGACAGCTAAAAACTCGAATTTTAGATCGAGTGATTTTTAGCTGACACAACCTAAATAAGAATCGAAGGTCTCGTCATTAGCAGTACCACGGTAAAAAGTCTGACGAAAATGGACGTCGGATGAAGAAGTTATGAATTTTTAACGGATTTACCAGTCCCGGTCTGTTAAAAATAATAATATAAAAATAAAGTCAAAATTTTCCGATGAAGTCTAAACGAAAGATGTAGAGCATAATTTTCCCTACGCGTGCATATAAAGAACGTCAAAAACGGAGCCCGTATGAGAAAGTTATAGATTTTACAAGATTAGGCACATTTTTCGAGAAATTTTGCATGAATAGTGCTGCCACGTTATGCTTCGCATGCAGCCTCCTCGTGGCGTCTTTTGATTGGACCGCAGCCTCGTGTGGCACCCGCTGATTGGTCTGAAGTCGTCACCCTCTTTCCCCATTGGACTGAAGTTCGGTCCACTTAGGAGCTCCCATCTGTCCGAAGTCGTGGCGCGTCCGAGGTGCAACGCGTGTCGCCATCCGAGCCGAGCCAGCAGGCGTCCGACCCTCGCAACCGAGCCTCGCTGGCCTTCGCTGCTTCTGCCACGTGCCTCGGTGACTCCTCCTTCTCGGCCAAACCCTCGCAGCTCGCCCCTATAAATAGAAGGCATGCGAGATTGCCCGGGTAATTTTTAGAAATTGGCAGTTTTTCACCCCTTTTCAATATTTTTACTATCTCGTCATCCCCCAAAGCCCCGATATCAACTATTGCACCCGAAACACGCCCCGAAATTCCCGAGAAGCCCGAAAAATTTTATCTTTTCGGTTTCAAAGCCCAACCCTCGTAGGGCCCGATTTTTAACAAATGAAGTCATATTTAGAGCCGATATGCTGCACAAATTATTATTATGACCCCCCGGTTATTTGAAGGTGAGTTTAATATATAGGAACAATTGTATGTTATGTGTTATATGTGCTATGTGCTTTTCAGAATTATTATTTCGGGTTATTTTCCTGTGTTATTTTGGTTTTATACCTTTGGCTATGTAAAGCATGAATTGTATACTAACGTAATACTAACGGAGCTATACCTTTGACTTGAAGTGTATGACATAGGCATCACTTGGGTATTGGTATGAACCGTTGACCATGAAGTGTATGACATAGGCATCACTTTGGCTTCGGTAGTATACTAAGATAAGGCTGAAAGTCTGGATATTCTAGCAAAATAATATTCTTGAGTATTTTTCCGTGTCATTATTATTCGTTATTTTTAATAGCAAAAGAAATACCTTTGACCATGTGATCAGTGAAAGGACTTAGATTCATATTGGTACTGGTATGTAGCCTCTGGCCATGTAGAACATGTCTCCGTAAGAGAATGATTTCTATTCTATGGTATTGGCAAAAGGTCAGACAGCGCCATAAGCCTGAAATCTACCAAATAAAAGTTAATCCAAAGTTGTATGTCTTCTGTGCCATTTGGGCCAAAGCTTTATTGATTGTATATCAAGTATGGAAATTGTTACGTCTCATTGATTGATAGGGAAAGATTATCACATTATGCCTTTGTTGTTCCTTGTTCCTCTTTGCTTCTGGCATATTGAAGTATATATATGGCATAACGTTATATTGTATCTATTATTGAACTCACTAAGCGTCACCGCTTACCCTTTCAATGTTTAACAAACTTGCAGGGATTAAGTAACCAGAATAGTCATATACTGTTGGAAGGTTTAGAATAGTTGTAATATTACCTTTGTATTTCGGTTTATGTTTGTATAAATTTACAATATCCTGGGTAGTTATGTAAAATGTTAAAACATAGTCGGTTTGTATCCAATATTTTGTAATCACTTTATCAATGTAAAATATTATTTTATAAATATGCATGTAGCATGTTTTGGAGTAACTATATTGTCAAATATGAAAGTTTAGAAAGGGGTTCTTTCAATCATGGTATCAGAGTAGTGGTTTAAGTGAACTAAATTCAATGGATTGGTATTTAGACTTAAACTATTGGAAGTTCAATATATGAACTGAATCATTGTAAATATATGGATGCAAACCATAGGAAACACTTAAGTGGGGTATTGGGTAGTGATAAACCTTAGTATTCTAAGATATTAAGTTACCTCAAGAATTTTAGAGAATTATTTTATGTAAACTGGAATTTTGAGAATTTCTAGATTTAAACATGAATTGTTAAGTGATGATACAATATGTATGTAGTATACTTTAGTTGATTACCTTATGGGGCAAGCACTAGAATATTAAGAGGAGATATGCCTTATATTCTATTAAGTGCTAAATGATAAGTAAATATAGCATGCTTTAGGTTTCATACCTATATTGCTATTATTTGAGAAAGCTTAAGGTTTATTGCCGACCTTGGTTTAGAAAATTTTATGTACAGAATTCTAAGAATTTTCGTAATAGAATTTACATGAAACTTTTCAAAGTGATAGAGAGACTTATGATAGTTGACATCGATAAGTTTATAAATAAATGATCACGGGATATCGTAAAATAATAAATATAAAATGTTATCGTAAATAGTGTATTAATACCAATAGAGTGGTATTATACATTTAAAGTATGTTAGATATATATAATAACATCTTTGGAAGAAAGATATGCGTTTGAAACATGTTTGGGTGAGATAAATATGTTGGTACAAATCCATGAAGTTGTTCCATCGCTGTCCAGATTGAAACAATGATTATTTATAGAGTCGGAAGAACCGAAGCTGGTAATAAATACTTTGACAGTATTGAAATTTATGTGGTATAAGATTTAGAAGAATTAAATAAAGATCAAAGGAAAGGCTAATGAAGTTTTTAGACTCAATAGGCCAAGACTTTGTGATGTAGTATGTAGTTCGAGTAGTAACCCTATACACGATGCTCAGACTTAGTATTTAATAATATTGAGTGATGATTGACTTCTATCACATCCTTATGGAAGTTCCATTGTGTGTTAAGCCGACTTTAACATACAAGATTGGGATAGTGAAATAGGTTATTCGGTTGTGAAAAGGCTGAGTGGCTTACTTGTTAGAGTAAGGTAGATTACTTAGTTGAAGAAGATATACACTCATATTATTATATGAGAAGAAATGTTGTAATTAGGAATGACTGAGAACCAAGTTGAAGCTAGCAGAGCTTGCTGAGATGCAGCTATAATGCAGACTTCTTAGGATAGACTCCTATGAAGTAGACTTAAAAGATACAACCATGAGAAGAAGACTCACTTATATACAGGAATAACGATGTCATGAAAGGATAATGAAACCAACAAATATGATGATGGTTTGCATGAGTTAGAAGATGATGTAAGTAGTTGGAAACTATTCGTCTTTACACTGCTAGAGTAAATTTTGGGTGTAATATGTCTTGCAGAGTAGACACTGCCCGAGAAAGAATTTATATGAAAAAATGGAAGTAAAATTTCTATCGACCTATGGAAAGGTATTAGGATGAACTAAATCGAGCTTATACATAAAAAGAATTCTAGAAGGTGAATTTAAGTAACCCAAGATATGTTTGATAGAAACGCGAAAACCCTAGTTGAGTCTAGGAGAAATTGTTGTATGTATTTGTTTGAACACACTCAGGTGTGAAAGGTTGCTTTGTGAAAACTTTTGAATGGTGACTTGGGAACTGCGAGACAATACTTGGGACGAGTATGAGTAGGTGTGAATAGTAGTAGAGGCCTATACTACTGGAAGCACAGGACTCACACTTGGATCAGGTAAAGTCACAAGGTTACCAAGAAGCTAGTAAATGATTCCGTTTTATTCATGTGTGTCGTTACCTTCGTTTCGGTAATGCCTAAGAAGATAATTATTGTTCAAATCTTAATGTCATATAGAGTGGAGTCCGATTAATATAAATCTACAAAGATAAAGTGGATTGGTTTAGAAAGCCATGTATTGAGTAATTACGAAACTTCAGTCAAGAAGGAGATGGTCGAGGTAGTCGATAGAAATATAACGATCTTCATTAAAGGATTGAGAAATCATTAGCCAGAGATGTGACTTGCTATGTGGTGTTACTGGCTACAAGAAATGTTTCCGCCCTACTCTTACTAGTCAAATGGTGGGGAGTCAAGTTTTCGTTCAACAATCAAAGAGTACTCCAACTAAAAAGGAGGAGGTGCCAAAAGCTAAAAGATGTATATGTCCGAAAGCATAAATTAGAGATACATGGTTCTATTCTTTCTGTTCCAAAGCATCCACGTGTTGATCAAACTCTTTTCATTTTCTTTATTCCATCAGCTTGATTTATTCGATCTGATCCTAATACAAGAGTTTGGTTCGTTATGTGTCTTGTGCATTATAAAATCAAAGGTCATTAGAATAAGACCATATGAGTTGTTTTTATAGCAAAAGTAAAGGCCTTATCTTGGGTTTAGTCTATAAACCAAGAAGGAGCAGGAGTCTGCAATGAGAATTGAGTTTTAACTCAAAGATTAGGATCAAAGGCTCAATAGAGAATGATGAGCGGGTGCAGGTTTGAGCACCGCTAATAATTAAGAAGTTTGAAGAGTTTGACAATCGTTTGGCAAACCAAAAGTTAAATATCGTACATTTTCGATTACCATAGAGTAAGTAAGTTAGGACTCGAATGTTGTGACTAGTAATTTTCTCGTAAGCTTTAGATCTGCTCACATCTTATTTGATTGTGATGCCTCAGATTCTTTCGTGCCTTATAAATTCGCACATTCTTTTCAAATTGCTTGTTACGCAATTGTCCAATTATTTCATATAGATAACATAGGAAATATATCATTACTTGCTGATAAAGTCTATAGAGATAGTGTCATAGGAATTGAAGGTTATAATCTTCTTGCTAACCTAATTCCTATCTCCTTTCCCAAATTTGATATTATTCTCGGGATGGATTGGTTGTTAAAGAACCACGCAAAACTCTTGTGCTACAAAGTGATAGTATGCATCCCTATCGAAGAAGAGGATTCTATTTATGTCTACGGTGGAAATAATAAATTTCTTTCTTAAAAACTCGTAAATTTATATCGAAGGGATATTCTACTTATCTGGCTTATACAGTTAATACCTTGAAAGAGGAGAAGAAAACTGTGAATGATAGCATTTGGATAATTATCGACCGACTGATTAAGAGTACATATTTTCTCGCCGTACGTACAACGGTTCTAATGGAGAAATACGCATAATTTTACTTAGACGAAATTGTGGCGAGACATGGTGTGCCACTAAAGATTATTTCCGATCGTGATACTCGCTTCACTTCTCACTTTTGGGCGAGTATGAAGGTGAATTGGGATCTCGAGTTTCTCCCAACGCAGCTTATCATCCCCAGAAAGATGGTTAGATGGAGAGAACAATCCAGATAGTAGAAGATATGCTTCGTGCATGTGTCTTAGAGTTCGGTAGTAACTGTGAACACCATTATGTTGGCATAATGTAGGACAGAAAATCCTTGGTGGTCCTGAAATGATTCAAGACACCACTGATAAGATTCAAATTATACTTAGGGAAAATAAGAATGAGATAAGAGCGAAATATCCTCATTTGTCTAAATCGTTGTGTTTTCGGGGACGAAATCCTCAAAATGAGGAGGTATATGTAACATACACGTTTTGAAATCGTGTTATGTAATTTGAAAAGTTAATAATATTATGAAATATTATGTGAAATTGAGTGTTGAGTCCTAACAGATAGTTTTTACTAGAAATGAAGTAAAACTATGTTTAGAATCACTCATAAAATATTGGAAGTCTTATGAGATTCAAATTAAAAGCCAAATAGTGAAATTTAGCGAAAATATAAAATTTGAAATAAGTAAAATTTTATTATTGAAAGTTGTAGATAATCTCATTCGAAACATGTAGGCGAAAACGTCGTCGAAATCCGAGTTATAACGAAGAAGTTATGACCAATTGAAGATCCGCGACAAAACAGGCACGGTGCCGAATGACGTAAAAAGTTAGTTTTTGATAAACTACTTTTTAGCCTTAGTGATCTAAATGAAAGTTGTAGTATTCGTTAAACCGAGAATTTTGATAAAAAGAACGCCAAAATCTAACTTCATATGAGTAACTTATGATTTTTACAAGTTTTAGCATAGCAGTAGACAGCTAAAAACTCGAATTTTAGATCGAGTGATTTTCAGCCGACACAACCTAAATGAGAATCGAAGGTCTCGTCATTAGCAGTAAAACGGTAAAAAGTCTGACGAAAACGGACGTCGGATGAAGAAGTTATGAATTTTTAACGGATTTACCAGTCCAGGTCTGTTAAAAATAATAATATAAAAATAAATTCAAAAGTTTCTGACGAAGTCTAAATGAAAGTTGTAGAGCATAATTTTCCCTACGCGTGCACATAAAGAACGTCAAAAACGGAGCCCGTATGAGAAAGTTATGGATTTTACAAGATTGGGCACATTTTTCGAGAAATTTCGCATGAATAGTGCTGCCACGTCATCCTTCGCATGCAGCCTCCACGTGGCATCTTCTGATTGGACCGCAGCCTCGCGTGGCACCCGCTGATTGGTCCGAAGTCGTCACCCTCTTTCCCCATTGGACCGAAGTTCGGTCCACTTAGGAGCTCCTATCTGTCCGAAGTCGTGGCGCGTCCGAGGTGCAACGCGTGTCGCCATCCGAGCCGAGCCAGCAGGCGTCCGAACATCGCATCCGAGCCTCGCTGGCCTTCTCTGCTTCTGCCACGTGCCTCGTTGACTCCTCCTTCTCGGCCAAACCCTCGCAGCTCGCCCCTATAAATAGAAGGCATGCGAGATTGCCCAGGTAATTTTTGAGAAATTGGCACTTTTTCACCCCTTTTCAATATTTTTACTATCTTGTCATCCCGCGAAGCCCCTGTATCAACTATAGCACCCGAAACACGCCCCGAAATTCCCGAGAAGCCCGAAAAATTTTATTTTTTTGGTTTCAAAGCCCAACCCTCGCAGAGCCCGGTTTTCAAGAAAACTCCCGGTTTTAAACAAATAAAGTCATATTTAGAGCCGAAATGCTGCACAAATTATTATTATGACCCCCCCCCCCCCCCGGTTATTTCAAGGTGAGTTTAATATATAGGAACAATTGTATGTTATGTGTTATATGTGCTATGTGCTTTTCAGAATTATTATTTCGGGTTATTTTCTTGTGTTATTTTGGTTTTATACCTTTGGCTATGTAAAGCATGAATTGTATACTAACGGAGCTATACCTTTGACTTGAAGTGTATGACATAGGCATCACTTGGGTATTGGTATGAACCATTGACCATGAAGTGTATGACATAGGCATCACTTTGGCTTCAGTAGTATGCTAAGATAAGGCTGAAAGTCTGGATATTCTAGCAAAATAATATTCTTGAGTATTTTTCCGTGTCATTATTATTCGTTATTTTTAATAGCAAAAGAAATACCTTTGACCATGTGATCAGTGAAAGGACTTAGATTCATATTTGAACTGGTATGTAGCCTCTGGCCATGTAGAACATGTCTCCGTAAGAGAATGATTTCTATTCTATGGTATTGGCAAAAGGTCAGACAGGGCCATAAGCCTGAAATCTACCAAATAAAAGTTAATCCGAAGTTGTATGTCTTCTGTGCCATTTGGGCCAAAGCTTTATTGATTGTATATCAAGTATGGAAATTTTTACGTCTCATTGATTGATAGGGAAAGCTTATCACATTATGCCTTTGTTGTTCATTGTTCCTATTTGCTTCTGGCATATTGAAGTATATATATGGCATAACATTATATTGTATCTATTATTGAACTCACTAAGCGTCACCGCTTACCCTCTCAATGTTTAACAAACTTGCAGGGATTAAGTAACCAGCATAGTCAAATACTGTTGGAAGGCTTAGAATAGTTGTAATATTACCTTTGTATTTCAGTTTATGTTTGTATAAATTTACAATATCCTGGGTAGTTATGTAAAATGTTAAAACATAGTCGGTTTGTATCCAATATTTTATAATCACTTTATCAATGTAAAATATTATTTTATAAATATGCATGTAGCATGTTTTGGAGTAACTATATTGTCAAATATGAAAGTTTAGAAATGGGTTCTTTCAACAGTGAACTGATTTTGAATTTTGGGCTTCGAAAATTAAACAGTAAATTTTGAGATTGGAATTTTGATCTAAAAAAAATAATTGGATCAATCAATTGGATAGAAGTGGATTTGATACAATGAGACAAATCGATCAAAAATGAAAAACGTAAAGCACAAATCGTAATCAAGAACATTTTGGAATCCATTTGAGAATATGTGATACCTTTTTGACAATCTGAGATCCATTTTCAACGAACGAATCAAATTTAGAAGATCTTGGTTCTTTTGTTGGAACGAGAAAATCTCCAATTTGAACATTGTACCACCCATAATGTGTGTTGTACAACTCATTCTTTCTGTTCTTCGTGTTCTTCAACAATCCAAGAACATCTTCATAACAACCACCAACATTTTTGGGTTTCGACTTCAAATTCAATGCAACACTTTGAGATTGTTGCTTTGGAACCCAAATTTCCTTCACAACAACATTTGATGATTTTTGCGAGTAAACCCGCTTGTTTTGCATTTAATCTTCTTTTTTTTCTTCCTCATCTTTTAGCCTGTTGAAGATTTTATTTCAAGAACCAATTTATTCTTGACAACTTCAACTTTGCAAGTTTGAATCAAATCTTTTGGAGTTTGATACTTGTGAATTTCTTGGATTACCGACTTTCGATAAGGAATCATTCCTTCAAATGAATCAGAAGAACATAATATATCATCGGTTTGAACTCCAATCGAGCAAAAAACGTTTGCATCTTCGTGAAAATCAACTTAAATCTTCTTGTCATGAATTTCAAGAACATCAAGAACATCTTCTACAAACTTAAGAGCATGAAGATCACTTGGGTTACCAATAAGAGAAGTGTATCTCTTATTAAACAAATCTATTTCTTCTCCTTCCTCTCGATTTTCACTATAAGATAACATGAGACAAGAAAGTCTAAACAAGTAATCAATCTTCGAAAGTGGTTGAAATATCAATCTTCCATGATCATCCTTCAAACCTCCATAAGAAACCATAGTACTCAATGAAATAGACCCTCCTTTTAACAACAATCCATAGACTTGATCTTCGTTGACTTTGTATTTCACATCTTCAATGATCATAACCCAAGAATCATGATCCAAATACACCATGATCATAAAAACTTGAAAAATTTCAAGAGAGAGAAATTGTTTTTGGATGGGTTTTCTAGTGAGAGAAAGTAATACACACAAGTATTCTAGAGAGAGAAAATCAAATTATGGATCAAACCAAGGAAAATTTTGATTTCTAGAACACAAAACACTCTCTAAACATGAAGATTAAAAACAGTTGAAGAATCACCAAATCTAAAATGTCATCATGGATCAATTCTTGATCAAATCAAGAACACCCGCTCTGATCCCAAATGTAGTTGTTATATGATCGAGTATGAAAACAGAAATCAGAGTAATGAACGAATTAAGAACACACGGTGTAAATATGATCTGGTTGGCTCGATTATGCTCTTGAAGAATACAGAGAAAAATAGAGTACAAGTTGTCCAGACTCAAAGATTTACTTATACAAAAATACATTTTGGCTTTTAAAGACTCATTGCAAGCATTGTTTTAACTATAGTTATACATACAAAGAAAATAGTTTTTATAATTTTAAAAGTATTACTGCTGTTAGAGAAAACCTATAACACTCACTAACCTTGTGTTCACCCTCAAAACTACATGTATTCTTAGGAAATCATTAAACAAACATTCAAGACGGACTGGATTACAGGTGGCCTAGTTTACTTGTTGTTGTATTATATGCCTACATGTTAACTCAATTCATGTACTATTATTATCTATAAAAATATTGTATTCAAATATCAAGATGGAACACGAATGCTATTTTGTATATTGTTGTACGTGTGCTATATATTCAGTTTACCTGTGATCCATGAACTTAGTCGCACAGTCTGACGTTTTTCGCCGCCTCGGTCGGGGGTGTGACAGATAGGTATCATAGCTAAATAGGCTATAGAGAACTCGTATCCTCGAAACAGGAATACAACTATAGAAACTAGCTTCTAATACAACTATAATTATTATTATTAATTACACTACTTATTGGCTACTTACGGTACGGGGAATCTGGTTTGAAGGGTCGCATAGGGTTGTTGGAGTTCAGAATGGCTTAATGGCTAAAATTGTCCTGCCCTCCGGTGTTTCCTGTCTGACCTTCGTCTATACATGGTAGTCTTGGAGTACAAAACAAAATTTAATAATACTGCAAACCCCAAGAACAATAATATATCAGAGTTATATATACTCTGACCCATGATGAGAACGCTTAATAAAACTCTAACATACCTCCACTTAAAACTACCAACTCGACCCTTTAGGTCAAAGGCCTCAACTAAGGTTAGTACCGTACATAAGCCATACCATAAATAAACTCGGAACGTATGCATATGTTATTTACGGTCAGGCCGATGCACAACCAACCTTGAGTAAGGAGTTTGATAGACTACAATGGTTGAAAGTTTTAGAGATTGAAGGATGTTCTCAAAATTTGCTGCAGAAACCTAGTACCTTAGAAACCTTATATCAACTCCAAAACAATGTATACATTTTAAATACTTAAAAATCTGGGACAACATTCATATTTTCCTAGTTCACTTAAACCTGAAGAATAACAAAGAACCAATACCTCCGCTACCATCATAGTAGAGAAACCAATAGTTCCCAATTAATCATTCAGTAGCCTCCAAACTTCTTTCTCTATCATTTGAAATCGGTAGGATTCCAATTCACTCTCTATGATTAGGAAATCTGTAGGATTTCTAGAATCAATCACTCTCTATAATTTGGAAATCTATAGGATTTCTAGAATCAATCACTCTCTATAATTTAGAACCTTACCATGAAAGGATTGGAGGTGACTGCTTACATCTCCCGATTTAACGACCTCGCAAACCTTTATCTGGGAATGGTGAACCTGTAATACAAAGAGACTAAAGGTCGCAGTATAGAAAAGTGTCATTAGATTAGAAAAAATGAGGTAAACTAAACCCTCGTTACACTGGATCTATTGAAATCCTGGAATGGGTTGGTCCGGTGGCTTACAAACCGAAATTACCTCAAGAACTCAGTAAGTTCATGATACCTTCCACGTATGTAACCTTAAGAGTGTCTCTCTAATGAGAACATTGGCTTTCCTCTGGATAAGATCCAGGTCAGCACTAAACTCCACTTCATTGAGGAACCATTGGAGATCTTGGATCGAGAAATCAAAAGACTCGAAGAAAGCCGCATAACTATAGTAAATGCCTGACGTAACTCTCTTAGAGAGCCGAAGTTTACTTGGGAACGTGAGGACCAGATGAAACAAAAGTATATGTAACTATACAGTAGTGCTACCCGCACAAGTAGCACAAAATGATAGTTGTACAAAATAATCAAGAATTAAATAATTTCGGTACGAAATTCCCTTAACAGGGAGGTAATGTGACATCCCAAAATTTAGGTCAAAGACTGTGAATGGTCAAGTTCACCGTAAATCTCTTGGTAATTTCACTCATTGAGTTTTAGTGCATCTTTTGTAAAATAAATGAATTCATTACAACTATTATAAGATACCAGATGGTATCTTACTTCCAAATATGTAAATTGGCAAAGAAATCAAAGAACTCAAACTGCAACCCTAGGAATGCATCTGAAAAACTAAAATTTTGTATTAATCTTTAGTGAGAAAAACAAACATTCTAGTCTCGTAGTACATGTTTCCATGTTTCCGAAAATATAAAGAACATCCAAAACGGAGTTCGTATGCAAAAGATATGATTGTTTTAAGAATCCTAAACCTGTATAATACAGATTTTCTTAAAACCGTTTTCATCTGTTAATAAACTTTCACACCTCAAATGCAAATTCCAAAAGCATTTTTGAACTCAGGTCATAGTTGTGACAACCGTCAAAATTTGAGACAGTTCTAGATTTGGATAAACTTAGTTGCATATATAGTCACGACACATACTACACCTTGTAACTAGAAGCTAAGTTATAACCTACTAGAAACTTGGAAACAAGTAGAATCGAAGGATAATGTACTTAGAATTCACATTGGTATGTGAATTCTACAACTATTTAACTGTAATGACTATCCATACTCGGGTCATTCCTTGACTTGAACACTTTTTCATGAATCATATACACACATCATGCACTTGACTTAGAAGTAGAAATTAGGTCAAAGCATCATAGAAACTTAAGTCAAAGTTGAAAACTAGGACCAGTATACTTGATTCCTCAATTTCACTTGAATCTCGAAACCACTACATAGAATGCCAATAAACCGATAAAAATAAATTACAAACATTATGTCTAACTTGAATAAGAGTTAGGAAACACAAAAATAATTTGAAGTCTCAAAGATTCAATTTATTTTGATATCCAAAGATGTATTAAACTCCAAAACCCTAAAAGCCATAAAAACTCATAGTTATAAACTTTAACCTTAAAAATTCTATAAAAATAATTATGAACCTTATAATATTATCTTATAATAATTAAAATTATGAAAATGCATTCAAGGAAAATAAAATTTAACTCATTAACATTTACCCTTATTTATAAATTAAAAATCGAGGTTTTATGAATAAAAACTTGATTTTAGTGCATATTTTATATAAAAATTGAGATATTTTATAAAAGATTTGAATTTTATAAAAATGGAAGCGAGGGAAACCCTTTCTTATCACCCAAAAATCGACCAACTCTTTCTAAGGCACCCTCTTCCCCAAAACTCAATCAATTCACTCACTTATTCACTCTACCAGTCTACTTCTCTCTCTAAATTTCTCTTTTCCTTCTCTCTAAATAAAATCGGATGGTAGAAGCAACTTATGTAGGAGAGATTTTCCAGTTCATTATGCATATGTTAACACACATCTCTGTATTTTGGTGACCCGTTTTAGTGGAGAGAAACCCCAAAGAGATGACGAGAGAGATTGGGTATCCAGAGAGATGAAATCCTTCTTTTCACTCTTTTCTTCTCTCTAAAACCCCCATTCTTTCCTTTTATGAATCAGCCCCCAAAGCCAAGAAATTTACAAGTTTAGATGGTGTTTTAAGGCAAAAATCATTGAAAAGGTAAAGCATATACATCTTTTGAAGATCCATAATAATTTTGTTATAAGTTTTCTTGTTATACCTCTTTATTTTCCACATATTTTTAGTATCTTACTCATCTTCATCTTTCTTCATTATAAAATCTTTTGCATGTTCCTCTACCCTTCGGATTTGATGATGTTGGTGGTAGATTTTCACCAAAAACATCTTGCATGTTACGAAATGGTGAAAATCCATAACCTAAACCTAAGTCAAAATCAAGGGAATGCACTTTTCTACATGTTTTGGTGGAAAAATACCAAATGCACCCTAAGTTTTCTTTCAAAAATGACTTTTGAACATTTCAAAATCATGAATGGTCTTCAAACCAACATGCATGTGATGATCTTCAAGCTTAGATGCTAGATGATCAAAGTTTGTTGTTAAAAGCTTTCAAATATGTTCATAAAAGATTTATTTCCAAATAAATATCTAAAACTTCTGTTATGTTCAAATACGATTTTTTCCCAAAATCCAAACAACAAAATAAGATGATCTGTAAATTTTCAGAAAATAGTTCAATTTTCTCGAATTAATATTATTATTGCAAGAAAATAGAGCAATAATTCATATAAAATACTTTCTCTGGTCCATAAATCCTGAATAAATTTGTGGATGACCCTTAAAGTTAATAAACATCTCTCATGAAGTTTCATCAATTTTTGTTACTATTTTCTATGATTTTTAATTTTCTTTGTGATTAACTCAAATAAATCATAAAACCAAGTTCCAAGATATTAAAAGTGCTTTTAATAATTTTTACTTCTTTTAGGTCATGTTTCATACTCATAAAAATATTTTGAGGAATTTTCATAATGCATATCTATTTTAACATGATTTTTGTTTTTATAATGGACTAAAATCGAGAACAATAGTTTTACTTATCCAAAAATTCAGGAAAATTACCAGAACACTTTATAATATATTAATGTGCCGAAAAAAGTAGTACAATTTTTCTCTTTTATAAGCTATTTTTCTTCTATTTTCCTAAGATTCAACATTCATAAATCCAAAAAATAGACTCCACTATTTAAAAATTGACTCTTGATATTTTTACCATATTATATACAACATCAAATAATTTTACAAAAAATTTCAGGAATTATCCTAACTGTTTACTATTTATTCAAATTTTTATTTTTTAAATACATATAAATTATGAAAATCAGACTCCAATATATGAAAATCACATTTGGTATTTTTCCCAGATGATCTACACTGTGAACGTATTTTACAAAAAGTTTTGTAATTTTCATTAACTGATTAATAATTATTCACGAATTAATGCTTATTTAAGTTAATAAAACAATGAAAAATATCTAAACTATTTGGAAAACAACTTTTATATTTTTCCCAACTTTTATATTTCTAATAACAGTAGTACAAAAAGTTTGGGAATTTTAGAAACTGTTTTCTAATTATCTATATTTTTGTTAGAATAAACACACAAAAATCATAAAATCGGGTTAAACTATTTCAAAATCAATTTGAGTATTTTTCCCATACATTGTGTAATAGTTTTAGAAAAAGATTGGGAATTTTTATTAACTGTTTACTATTTTTCACTACTTTATGATGTTTTCAAGGAATTAAATGGTGGCAAAATAGTTAAACGATTCTAAAAATCATGAAAAATTACAAGAGGGCTCTAAATTATAGTTAGAACTAAAATGTAAAGTTTGGAAATTTTTAGAACTGATTTGATTTAATTTTGGATTTTTAGCTTGTAAAGCCCTTCCAAAAGTGCTAAATGCATCACAAACGATAACACAAAATGAGATTTGTTACTTGCAAATGTTAATAAGTCATTTGGTATATGAAAATCTGAATTTTCAGAAAAGTATTTTTAACTTATACCAAACCTAAGTATGACACAATATTGGCATAATTCTATTGTAATAGTAAGTATACTAGTGTTAGATTTTAATTAGAGACTCACTAGTGTATATCATTATTGTAGGAATCGGATAGTGGTACAAGTGGAACTTAGATCAAGGAATCATTTGCATCATTTCAATGCATTGTGAGTATTCACGCCTCCCCTTATTTTTAGTTTTTAAATGTTTTGGGGTGGAAAAGCTTGTCATAAACTATTTATGTTCGTTGTATTTATTTTGACTCGTATGAAACTTGATTGCTATATTTTGTATGTATGTGTATGTTAATTTAATTCATGGGGACTGTATCGCGGTTAAGTGTAACAACGCAAATTTTCAAAACAATTTTTCATTTTTAAATCATACTTTTATTCACATGATAATCATAAAACATAATGTGTCACTGTGTCATAACAAAAACATGTCCCAGAATCTCAATAACATAAACTCCATAAGTGTGTACAGATCATGCCGGCGCCTTCCCACGGTCCTCGCTAGTACCTAAAACACATATCATAACAACTGTAAGCATAAATGCTTAGTGAGTTCCCCAAAATACCACATGCCACACATACGCCTTTCCAGTCCACAACTCTGTAGGATCTTCCGATCCATGTGTCTCAGGGGACTCCCGTCCCAAATCTCGGTAGACCTTCCGGTCCTACCCGTATCGACCTTCCGGTCCGTAACCTCTTGACCTTCCGGTCCATATCATACATAATCATACATAGCACATACATATCACATAACCGCATATAGCTCATACATCATAGCATACAAGACCTTCCGGTCACACATAAGTACCCTTCCAGGTACAGTATAGTGAGAAGACTCACCTCAATGAAGTCGGATAAACTCTCGTGCTCAACGTCCCGACTTTGCCTACTCCTATTATTCAAATAACATCCTGATCAATATTCTCTCATGATCTCATCTCTACAAACTGGGTAGAAGGCCATTCTACCCTTCCCTGAACTCTCCTGAATCAGTCTTGACCAGAACCCTAAAGTCAACGAAAGTCAACGGTCAAACGTTGACCCGACTCGTCGAGTGCACATGGGCGACTCGGCGACTCCATGTGGGTCCTCTGAATCCTTTCAGCCCCTCTTGGCTCGTCGAGTCATCCTTCCACTCTACGAGTTACACCTGACACAAATCGCGGGGCAACCCCGACTCGACTCGTCGAGTCCACTTACGGACTCGGCGAGTTGCCGCCATGCTCATACTCAAATGACCTTCTGAGGTCAGATCTGTTCCTCTAATCCATAGATCTGACCTTCCCAAGTTCAATAAACACGTAAAGGTTCGATCTTGATACTCATGAAATGTCCAAATAACCCTACTTGATGAATTAGCCTCAAATACAACATCCTAAGTCCATTTCTTCCATAACTCATCATAAAGCAAGGTGGATAGAGTTCTCTGGACCACTATGGGTCCAGATCTGAAGTCTAAACATGATAAGGGACCATATTCCCAACAAATCAACCCAATAAAGGGTATAGAAAACCCTAGATCCATGGATTCTTTAACAAAACAGAAAAAGGATCGATATGCTACCTCAAGGATGATGTCTTTTGCTTGAAATCCACAGATATGCAACCTCCTTGGCCTCCTCTAAGCTGGAACCACCTTCTTCTTGCAAAACCAACCCACAAAGATCAAATAATGGCTTCTTCCCTCTCACAAACGCTCAAGCACTCTTAGGGTTTCTCTCAAGGGTCTGGTAGCCACAAATGGTGGCTATAAAGGTCCTTAAATAGGGCTCAGGCCCCGAGAATTAGGGTTTCATTAAACAGCGTGGACTCACCGAGTCCTTCATTAAAATAGACCAAAGTGCGCGATCCCACTCGGCGAGTCTGAGCGCCTACTCGCCGAGTCCCTTTCTAAAATTCAACATAAATACTTAAAATAAGATACCTGGGAACCCGGATGTTACAATTCTCCCCCACTAGAATCAGACTTCGCCCTCGAAGTCCTGCTCGGCAAACAACTCTGGATGTTGTTCCTGCATCTCCAACTCCGGCTCCCAGGTCAGCTCGGACCCTTTCCGATGTTGCCACTGGACCTGCACCAGGGACACTTCCTTGTTCCTCAGAACCTTGATCTTCCGATCCCGGATCGTGATTGGTCTCTCAGCATAGTTTAGGCTCGCATCCACCTGAATATCCTCCAGCGGTACCACCGCCGACTCGTCGGCTATACACTTCCTCAACTGAGACACGTGGAAGGTATCATGAATCTGGCTCAACTCCGCAGGTAGCTCCAACCGATATGCTACCTTGCCCACCCTAGCGGTCACCCTGAACGGACCGATATACCGGGGCCCCAGCTTGCCCCTCTTCCTGAACCGAATCACTCCTTTCCAAGGAGACACTTTCAGGAGTACGAAGTCCCCCACCTGGAACTCCAGCTCGGATCGTCGCCGATCCGCATAACTCTTCTGACGACTCTGAGCCGTCAGTAACCTCTGTCTAACCTGATGTATTTGCTCTGTCGTCTGAAGCACTATCTCAGTGCTACCCATCACACGCTGCCCTACCTCTCCCCAGAAAATGGGAGTCCGACACCTCCTCCCATACAACAACTCGAAAGGAGGCATACCAATACTAGAATGGTGGCTGTTGTTGTAGGAAAACTCAGCCAATGGCAGATACGTCTCCCAACTTCCTCCGAAGTCCAACACACATGCTCGAAGCATGTCCTCGAGCGTCTGAATCGTCCGCTCACTCTGCCCGTCCGTCTGTGGGTGGTAGGCGGTACTGAAATGCAATCTCGTACCCAACTCCTTGTGGAACTTCTTCCAGAACCTGGAAGTGAAACGTACATCTTGATCTGACACAATCGAGATCGGTACCCCATGACGCGATACCACCTCTCTCACATATAATTCTGCCAACCTCTCAGCAGAAGAGCTCTCACTGATAGCAAGAAAATGCGCGCTCTTCGTCAGCCAGTCGACGATCACCCAAATTGCATCGACACCCCTGCGGTCCTCGGCAATTTGGTGATGAAATCCATGGAAATCTGTTCCCACTTCCACTGGGGAACCTCGAACGGCTGCAACTTTCCATGCGGACGCTGGTGCTCGGCCTTAACCTTGCGGCAGGTCAAGCACCTCTCGACAAACCACGCAACATCCCTCTTCATACAGGGCCACCAATAATCTTTCTTCAGGTCTAAATACATCTTCGTGGCCCCGGGATGGATCGAGAACCTCGATCTATGTGCCTCCTCCATCAGAATGGTATGTGACCCGCCTACATACGGCACCCAAATCCGACCTTGAAAGGTCATCAGCCCTCGACTATCGGTAACGAACCCAGGTACCTGTCCAATCACCCGCTCCCTCTTACGGTTCTCCGGTCTCATGGCCTCTGCCTGGGCCTCCCGAATGGTGTCCAACACCGGAGTCATCACTGTCAATCTCATACAAGTGCCTCGAATCGGGGCACTCTCCGCCCCACGACTCAATGCATCAGCTACAACATTAGCTTTGCCCGGGTGGTACAGGATTTCGCAATCGTAGTCCTTTACCACGTCCAACCATCTCCTCTGACGCATATTCAGATTGGGCTGATCCATCAAATACTTCAAGCTCTTGTGGTCTGTGTATATGGTACACCGAACCCCATACAAATAGTGACGCCAGATCTTGAGGGTGAACACCACTGCTCCCAACTCCAAATCGTGGGTGGGATATCTCGTCTCATGAGGCTTCAGCTGCCTCGATGCATACGCTATCACGTGCCCCCTATGCATAAGTACTGCACCCAACCCCGATATCGATGCGTCACAATACACCACGAAATCCTCCATCCCTTCCGGGAGGGCTAACACAGGGGCTTCGCATAATCTCTGGCGAAGTGTCTCAAACGAGGTCTGCTGCTCCGGACCCCATGAAAAAGCAACACCCTTCCGGGTCAACCTGGTGAGAGGCACGACGATCTTGGAGAAATCTTTGATAAATCTCCGATAGTAGCCGGCCAATCCTAGAAAACTCCTGATATCGGTGGGAGATCTCGGAACCTCCCAACTCATAACCGCCTCAATCTTGGCCGGATCGACCAAAATCCCATCCTGGTTGACGAGATGTCCCAAGAACTGGACCTCCTGTAACCAGAACTCGCACTTGGAGAATTTGGCATAAAGCCTCTCCGACCTCAAAACCCCGAGAATCTCTCTCAGATGCTCCTCGTGCTGCTCTCTAGATCTCGAATACACCAGTATATCGTCGATGAACACAATCACCGAACGATCCAACATCGGTCTACACACCCTGTTCATGAGATCCATGAACGCTGTTGGTGCATTGGTGAGCCCAAAAGGCATCACCACGAACTCGTAATGCCCATAACGAGTCCTGAACGCCGTCTTCTGGATATCCTCATCACGCACTCTCATCTGATGATATCCAGACCTCAGATCAATCTTGGAGAACCAAGACGCTCCCTGCAACTGATCAAACAAATCATCGATCCTCGGTAATGGATAACGGTTCTTGACCGTCAACTTGTTCAACTCCCGGTAATCAATACACATCCGGTGTGAACCATCCTTTTTCTTGACAAAAAGGATCGGTGCTCCCCAGGGGGAGCTGCTCGGTCTAATAAACCCCTTCCCCAGCAGCTCCTGAAGCTGCGAGGATAACTCCTGCATCTCTGGCGGCGCAAGGCGATAAGGCGCCTTGGCGATAGGCGCTGCCCCCGGAACCAAATCAATGCGGAACTCCACCTGCCTCTCGGGAGGCACACCCGCCAACTCCTCGGGAAAAACATCCGAGAACTCGCGCACCATCGGAACATCATCCACCGAACTTGGCCCCTCAGCGGCCCCTCGTGTGTCCATCACATAGGCTACAAACCCGCTGCAGCCATGCTGTAAAATCTGCCTCGCTCTGGCAGCCGAACAAAACGCTGTCCGGAACGAGTACCCTCGCCGTACACCGTAAGTACTCCCCCACTGGGGTCTCGCATCGTCACCAACTGTCGCTCGCAGTCTATAACAGCCCCAAATCGGCTCAACCAATCCATGCCCACTATGACACACACGTCCCCCATCGCTATCGGGACGAGATCTATCGGGAACTCAACACTGAAGATCTCGAGTACACATCCTCGTATCACCTCCGTAGCATACACCGCTCGCTCGTCAGCTATGGAAACTCGCAGAGGTCGACTCAACGCCTCTCATCTGCTACTGATGTGCCGATTAAACGCTATCGACACAAACGATCGACTCGCACCCGAGTCAAATAACACTAAGCCAGATACAGAACTCACAAGAAAAGTACCTACGCATATCATCATATAAGCACAATATCTCAACTCAACATAAATAAATAAAGAATACATACCAGCCACAACATCGGGCGTTGCGCGGACCTCCTCCGCTGTCAACTGGAAAGCTCTCCCGCGAGCCTTCGATGCCTCGGCCTTTACTGGCCGAACCTCGGTAACCCTAGCAGCAGGTGCAGATCCCTGTGTTGATCCCTGATGTAACTGCGGGCACTCGGCCTTCCGATGGCCAGTCTGGTTGCAATGAAAGCAAACCATAAATTCCTTGGGGCAATCCTTGGCGATATGCCCCTCCTTGCCACATTTGTAGCAAGCAGCCGATCGACACACCCCATCATGTCCCTTGCCGCACTTCCCACAAGTGCGGCCCTTCTGGCCTCCAGATCTCGTATCAGCGGGCATGGCCCGCTTGGCTGCCGGCTGAGACTGTGCCGGCCGCCGATCCATCCTCTGAGACTCGGCCTCCTCCCTGGCCTGAGTCTCCAACTCAATCTCCCTCTTCCGGGCATTTGCCTGGAGCTCAACAAATGACCGGTAAGTCGAGTTCGACACGAAATCCCGAATGTCCCTCCTCAAATCGCCCAAATACCGGCTCATGCGTGCCTGTTCAGTAGACACCTGCTCAGGGAAGAACATCGCCCTCTCATGAAACTTCCTGGTAACCACCGTAACAGAATCAGTACCCTGCTTGAGGGTCAAGAACTCCTGAACCAACCGTTCCCTCTCCACCGGGGGAACATACTCGTCTCTGAACATGGTGGTGAACCTCTCCCAGGTCACCGCTGAAATCTCTGCAAGAGTGAAGCTCACCGTCACGAACTTCCACCAATCCTTCGCTCGCAAGCGGAGCTGGTTCAACGCGAACCGTACCCTCAGATGCTCCGGACATGAACACGTATAGAAGCATCCCTCGATATCAGAAATCCATCTCATCGCAGCGATCGGATCCTACGTCCCATCAAACTCTGGTGGCTTCGTGTTGCTGAACTCTCGAAGCAACAACGAGTCACCTCCCTGAGGTCTGACAGCAGCCACAGTTGCAGTAGCTGCAGCAGCCGCAGCCTCAGTCACCGTTGCGTACCGCTCATCAAACGTCTCAATCAATGTGGTCTTGATAGACTCAAACATCTCCGGAATCTCGGCTCGAATCGCCGCTGCCACCTCATCGTGGATCATCTGACGAAGCTCCTCGTCACCCACACCGCTCGCCTCAGGTCTGTGGCGTGTCCCAACCATGATGTCTCTGAAATACAACATAATAATATCAGAGACTCGCTCGAGCATACTCGCACTAGATAACTCAACCCTACTTGTTCCTTAGTACCCAAAGGATTATTACTTAGGGTGCGCACTGCTCCGGTGTCTTCAGTAGTACGGGCCTTATACTACCGTCCACACCGCATCAGCATTCACTCTAAGTCCTCCTCCTTGGATCCCAGGTCACAAGCACTCTATATCTCACTGGCATAGGCTACCCTTCGATAGACCCCTCATCAGCTCCTCACTGCTACCTACTCGCTCTCAAGCATCACATAGCAGCAAAATCCTTCCTAGGCTAAGGCATCACAAAATCAGGCCACTCTAGTCCTAATATGAATACCTAGCCAACTCTAGCATGCATATCATATCATAACATATCTCATAACACATAATGTAAGGGTATTTTGGGAAATCACCGTTCAGGCGTTGGCTGATCGTACACATTGCTTCCTTCTGCCTTTCTCAAAATCTTTTACTCATTTCAAAAAAATTGTTTATTTTATGAAAAACTTTCTCAATTCCTCAGTTTGAGTTCAGATTCATCAGAAGATGCACCCGAATCCCTCAAACCAAGGCTCCGATACCAACTTGTAACAACGCAAATTTTCAAAACAATTTTTCATTTTTAAATCATACTTTTATTCACATGATAATCACAAAACATAATGTGTCACTGTGTCATAACAAAAACATGTCCCAGAATCTCAATAACATAAACTCCATAAGTGTGTACGGATCATGTCGGCGCCTTCCCACGGTCCTCGCTAGTACCTAAAACACATATCATAACAACTGTAAGCATAAATGCTTAGTGAGTTCCCCAAAATACCACATGCCACACATACGCCTTTCCAGGCGACAACTCTGTAGGATCTTCCGATACATGTGTCTCAGGGGACTCCCGTCCCAAATCCCGGTAGACCTTCCGGTCCTACCCGTATCGACCTTCCGGTCCGTAACCTCTTGACCTTCCGGTCCATATCATACATAATCATACATAGAACATACATATCACGTAACCGCATATAGCTCATACATCATAGCATACAAGACCTTCCGGTCACACATAAGTACCCTTCCAGGTACAGTATAGTGAGAAGACTCACCTCAATGAAGTCGGATAAACTCTCGTGCTCAACGTCCCGACTTTGCCTCCTCCTATTATTCAAATAACATCCTGATCAATATTCTCTCATGATCTCATTTCTACAAACTGGGTAGAAGGCCATTCTACCCTTCCCTGAACTCTCCTGAATCAGTCTTGACCAGAACCCTAAAGTCAACGAAAGTCAACGGTCAAACTTTGACCCGACTCGTCGAGTGCACATGGGCGACTCGGCGAGTCCATGCGGGTCCTCTGAAACCTTTCAGCCTCTCTTGGCTCGTCGAGTCATCCTTCCACTCGACGAGTTACACCTGACACGAATCGCGGGGCAACCCCGACTCGACTCGTCGAGTCCACTTATGGACTCGGCGAGTTGCCGCCATGCTCATACTCAAATGACCTTCTGAGGTCAGATCTGTTCCTCTAATCCATAGATCTGACCTTCCCAAGCTCAATAAACACGTAAAGGTTCGATCTTGATACTCATGAAATGTCCAAATAACCCTACTTGATGAATTAGCCCCAAATACAACATCCTAAGTCCATTTCTTCCATAACTCATCATAAAGCAAGGTGGATAGAGTTCTCTGGACCACTATGGGTCCAGATCTGAAGTCTAAACATGATATGGGACCATATTCCCAACAAATCAACCCAATAAAGGGTATAGAAAACCCTAGATCCATGGATTCTTTAACAAAACAGAAAAAGGATCGATATGCTACCTCAAGGATGATGTCTTTTGCTTGAAATCCACAGATATACAACCTCCTTGGCCTCCTCTAAGCTGGAACCACCTTCTTCTTGCAAAACCAACCCATAAAGATCAAATAATGGCTTCTTCCCTCTCACAAACGCTCAAGCACTCTTAGGGTTTCTCTCAAGGGTCTGGTAGCCGCAAATGGTGGCTATAAAGGTCCTTAAATAGGGCTCAGGCCCCAAGAATTAGGGTTTCATTAAACAGCGTGGACTCGCCGAGTCCACGTATGGACTCGCCGAGTCCTTCATTAAATCAGACCAAAGTGCGCGATCCCACTCGGCGAGTCTGAGCACCTACTCGCCGAGTCCCTTTCTAAAATTCAACATAAATACTTAAAATAAGATACCTGGGAACCCGGATGTTACATTAAGTCCCTGGAATCATTCGACACAAGTCATTAACTCTTTTGAGCCTATGGTTATTATGGATAGCGCTATCAGGAGGTAGACAACTCCTCACTCACACGATTCGCTTGAGTGCATTTTACCGTTTTATTCTCTATGTTTGCGATACGCATAGCAGTCAGGAGGGCATGATTCGGTCATTAGGCTTGGGTTGTGTACTCATGAATGAAATCTTTATGCATATATGAAACTTATATACTCATTTTAGCAACGAAACTTATATACTCATTTTATCAATGAAACTTATATACTTATTTTTGCAACGAAACTTGTATACTCATGTTAGCAACGACACTTGTATACTTATTTTAGCAACGAAACTTTTATACTTATTTTAGCAACGAAACTTGTATTTCCCATGAGAATATGAACTTTGCATCTCCTTTTGGCAATGTACTTTATTTCTCATGATGACAACGAACTTTGTTTATGCAAACTCATTTACTCGTTTTAGCAATATACTTTTATTTATGGAAACTTTTATCAAAACTTTTATTACGATTCATAAAACCAATATTTTTATAAACCTATGAACTCACCAACTATTTTTATAGTTGACGCTCGTTTTACATGCTTTTCAGGAATCATGGATTAAGTGGCACGTAGAGACATATCACTTATAGGAGCATTCACATGTGTGATTCTTTTTATATGTTGTAATTATTTTTAAAGGTTGTTCAAACTTATTGTAAATTGTAAAGCTTTTAATACTATGGTTGGTGTTGTCTTTTAACTTTTGCTATGAGACCCTTTGTACTGGCACGCCCCGTGTTTCCGCTTTACCGGGGTGTGACAATAGTCTACTATTTTATTTCATACTTTGAATATTTTTAATAAAAGTATTTATAAAAATAATAAAAAAAATCAGACGTTTTGGAATCAGTTAATCACAAAACCTAAAACTGTTGATTGACATGATTTCTATTATTTGTAATGTATTCTAGGAAGGATATAAGAATCCAAACCGATTGATATAGATTTTAACGATGGAAATAGTCCAACACTCCTAAAATCATGAACAACTATATAAATATGTATCTATATACGGGTATGGAACATATGTCATGATCAATTACATGTGGTTGGTTAAATTTTCATAAATAGACATTATATATATCTCACTTTTGAATTTAAGAGAATAGGTTTACAAATTAGCAATTAGCATTTCGATGATATATATATATATATATATATATATAGTTAGCTTCAAATGTTTTTACTATCTATTGTGTGCATGTAGAATTGATTCTGGACCAATCATTTTAGTTATTTTAAGTAAGTAATTAATGCATATTAAATGCTGAAGATTTAATTAATACTCATTATATCTTCAACATGTAATATTTATTAATTACTTTCTTAAAATAACTAAAATGATTGGTCCAGAATCAATCGTACATGCACACAATAGATAGTTAGAGCAAAATAACCTAAAAAAACCCTAAAAAAACCCTAAAAATCATAAAAATGCATAAAAAAATACCTAGAGATCACCAAACTTTTTTTTTGACTTTTTTTATGAAAAAATCGTAGGTTTTTAAAAAAATTCGCTGAAAAAAAATTTGAAATTTTTTTTTTATTTTTATAAAAAAAAAATTGATTTTTTTTCAGCGATTTTTTATAAAAACAAATTAAAAAAAAAGTTTTGTAATCTCTAAGTATTTTTTTTATACAGTTTTATGATTTTTAGAGTTTTTTTTAGGATTTTTTGTTTTCCATAGAACCTATATATATATATATATATATATATATATATATATATATATATATATATATATATATATATATATATATATATATATATACTAGCCGTTCACCCGCGCCAAGCGACGGGTGCGAATAGTTTTTCATAAATTAGTTTCTATAGATGATTAGTTCTTTTATGCAAATAGATTACTACACCAAATAAAGTGTGTGTGTGTGTTATATAAAGACTCGATTTAAGGTAATCATAAAACTCTCATAATCAACCCACCTGGCTATATGTTCAATGTTCACTAACAATAACACAATCCATTCAATTCAGATCCATCCAGAACATTACAATGTTATATAATACATTCAATAGCAACCAAATTATAAATCGTCGAATTGTTTGTTTCGGAAATTAGTTTCTTTTCGGCGGACAATGGTTAGTTACAATTTAACGGTTAGTTTGATTTGGAAAACATATCATATTAAAAATATGACACAATATATTGTAAATTAAAGTTTAGAGTTTAGCGTTTAATGCCCGGGGGGGGGGGGGGGGATGGGTTCGCTTAAAAAATATAAGTATGATATAAGTATGCTATAGTTTTAGTTTTAGAATATAATGTGTTGTTTTGGGTCAAAAATAAAAATAACAACTGTTAACCTAAATAATTACATTGATGTATGTTATGGGTTACAAATGAATCTTATGTTACTATTTATTAAAATAAAAATGTTTGTTGTTATTTTAGGTTTAAAAAAGTTTTGAAGTAATGACGTAAAAATATGATTATGTTTTAGGTTATTTGTGACATATATTTTTTAGGGTTAAAGATAAAAATATCTTATTTTTTTGTATTTAAACATATTTTTGTCCCTTTTTGTTAAAAAGATATACTTTTACTTTAATATATTTTTTTAATAAATAAGTTATTTAGCGAAATAATTTAATATAATTTATAAAAAAGGTCTTAAAATCATATTTATAAAATTGATAAGTTTCTTTTTGGTAGTTTTTAAATCTTTTTTAATTATGTTTTAATTAATGTTTCAATAAATATAGTATTTTAAGCATTTAAAAAAACTAAAATTGTTTGTTTGCAAATATAACGAAATTAATATAATAGAATTGAATTCTTTTGGAGACAATGGCCTACACCTTTTTTTACTCTCACAATTTAAGAAATAAATTTGAAAGAGCACTTTGCAACCGACTATGTGCACCCTAACTAAAAAATATATATTAAATTAAATTTTATCAAAGAACCTAAAACAATCTTGTCTTCACAGTTAAACAAACACACAAGTTATCTTTTAAAAAGTTGGCAAAACAAAACAAAAGTCTTTATTTCTCTTTTTGCTACATATTTACTGCACATAAAACCAAACCATGTCCTTGCAATTACTAAAAAGGAAAGAAAGTAAAACTTTATTGAACACAAATTATTATACTAAATAAGTTTTCATTAATAGAAAATTCAATTAGAAACACATACAGAGGATTATTACAATAATTACAACAATTTCATGTCAGGAGAACTTTGCAATGAAGGAGCTTGTTGGTATAATCACTAATCAAGTACCTGTCATTTAGACCTGTCCAAAATCTCCCTGACCTACTTAGAAAACAAAACTATCGATCAGTGCTTCCATATGTGGGTTTAGCTTTATTTGTATGAATCAAACTTACTTTAGTATCAAAGAAACAAATTCATATCGGTAAATACATTCTCTCACAAAACCTTATGCAGACAACTTTCGTAAGACCCACTGGAACCAACACAAACTTCTATATGTAACTTATTTCCAACCGTCATACTTATTTCATCTTTCCATTCGTTGAAAAAAAATCAAAATTCCCTACAACATTAGCAAAAAATGCAAGATTTACACAATTATGTATCAAACATATAAAATATCATATCAAAATGGGCAGATTGCATAATGTAAAACATTATATTTTAGCATAGCTTATATGCTAAAAAAAACCCATCAGCAATAGGAAACTTCCAATTTTTATAGGTTCAAATGAGTAATATATATAAAACTAAGAAGATGTTTAAAACACCTTTGATAGATTGACATTGAGGTCATCCATTAAAAACCATGGCAACCAAGAATCTATATGGTCAAGAAAAAGATAAAGATAAAACAAAAATGATACCTTTTTTCTCATTATAATAAATGAAACCACGAACTTTACTTTACCAGTTTTCTTACATGTAGGAATTGTGTCATCAGAAGTTCTTATATTACAAACACCATAATATCCATCCTGTATCCAAATAAACCAAACCAGGCATTAGCGTGTGTTTAGTTTGGTTTTATAGTCACCAACCTCGACCATGCCATTGAGATAATGATTGGCTGCAACATACCAACAAACAAATATGAATCGGATCAGTTTAACCTAAATAAATTAGGTACAAAATATAACTGAAGACCATTTGTTGCTCATATAAATTCTGCAATCATACTCATCAACATATCTGGTCATGTTGGAACAATTAACTAAAGTAATACCATATTTTCTAACTTTTTAACTCAATTATTCGTCTTCTTGATGGTCTACATATTAACAAACATAAAATGAGATCCTAATAACATACATAGTCAGTAAAGAGAAATTTCAATCGTTCTTTTAAAAAAAATAGTAGCAAAATAGAGAAATTAATGTTTTATAAACAATGATACATACACTGACATTCACTTACATATTACCCAACAACCTCTAAACTCTTGAGGTCATCCATGTTTTCCTCTTATTCAACCTCCTTCCCCTGTAAATTCAAAAATTCTAATAACTAAAGTGTACATCGAGTTCAAACAATATAAATTTTATAAACTTATATCTGGAGTTTAAAAGTATACATGTATCTCTGTAAATCTGGAATAGAAGAAATAAAATGATAGAATTTTCTGAAACCTCGTATAGAAACTGCATAAAGAAATAAAAACTATAATCATAAGCTTCATAAATCTGCCCAGTAATTTTATTATGAGCATAAAGAAATCAAACTATAAATCATAAGTAAATAGTTTCACAAAGTGCTATCAGTAGAGTAATATATATTTTAACGGAAGAGGGTGGTGTTTCCTGATGGAGAAGATGATCAGACGATGTAAATCACCTATAACAAAATCCCTGGAAACTTTGGAACCACAATTAATAAATGGTGATGTCCCAAAATGAAACCCCTTTTCGAAATCCCAAACTCATATCTGATCATCAAATCAATCCACCAACAGTTTTTTGGGTTTAATAAAAAAGAAGTACAAAATGAAACCCAAATTTGCAAAATATTAAAGAAAATTCAGAAAACAAAATTCTATTCATAATCACATAACAAAACACATCTGATAATCAGATTTAGCAATGGCACTTTGTTTGAAAATTAGATTCCAAATCGATTTTATAGAAGAAATCACTTAACAAATCAATTTAAAAACAAATTGATTTCAGAAATGGAGAAGAGAAGCAAGAAAACTGATTTTAGAGAAGAAAGAAAAAGATTTCAACGATGGAGAAGAGATACTTACCTGCGACGCTGCTGGTGGAGGAAGGTACTGAAGTGATGGCTCATGCAGAGTAATATATATTTTAACGGAAGAGGGTGGTGTTTCCTGATGGAGAAGATGATCAGACGATGTAAATCACCTATAACAAAATCCCTGGTGTTTCCTGCTTCTACTGAAGTGATGGCTCATGCAGAGGAATTTCATGAAGTGGTGGAGGAACTCGCTAAAGTGGCTGGAGGTTGGAATCAGAAAGCGTATTCGATATATGGGCGTCGAAGGGTATTAGGGCACTAAAAGAAAACGAAAATGAAAGGGAAGTCAAAATGAATTAAAAATCAATAGAGAGAATCAAGTATTAGAAGAGGAATCAATGGAGAAAATCAATGGAGAGAATCAAGTATTAAAAGAGAGGGGAGATGGAAAGAATTTGGTTTACCTGAAACCAACTCGATTGAAACTCCAATGAAGCAAATAACAAATAAAAAAAAGTTTCCAGGTTTTCATCAGAGCTTGAGAGAGGAAGATTAGAAAGAGGAATGATTTAAGGAAAAAAGAAGAAGCCGCCTAATATAAGGGAAGAAGAGCAACAACTGAAAGTTTTTTTTCCGAAATATAAGGCTTCAAAACAACTCCATCCATTTCCTTGTTATCCCCAATTTCAATTTGTTTGACTGGATAGGGGATGGGGACCGAGACAATAGTCATCGTTTAAAACTTATGGTGACTGCATAGCATAAAGTTATTGTACATATTGTATAAGGGGTTGTATCTCTTAAAATTCAGCAAAACATGGTAAATGCTTATTAAGGTATATATATATATATATATATATATATATATATATATATATATATATTACACAAATTATGTAACAAACTCATTACAAATGAAAATAGATCTTAATTATCAAGAAATGATTTGTAAAAGTCTTAAGTTTACATACGTGTGTATACGAGAGGAAAACAACCAATAATACATACCAAATCAAACAAATACATAAATAATTAAACCAATACATACCCAAATACATGTATGATATGTAGCTTATTATCCAAATACTTATACATGTATGTATAACTAGTACAATGAATGTATACTTGGCCAAAATGATCTCTACAAGTTTAATCAAAATGATTTATACATGTTAACCAAAAATCCTTCCAAGATTTTTGAAGTAATGCCAACACTCCCAAATCTGATCAACAAAAAAATCTATATAAGATCATCTCAACTTGTTGCTTCAGTCACATTTACCTTCTTCCCCACTTTACCCTTGATCCAACACTCCATTTTTTCTCTTTGAAGCCAAAATCAAGAACCAAAAAGGAGACTCATGTCCTCTTTCGTTCCAGCTTCTTCCCACCTGCACTTGTCAAGACTAGCAAGCCCCATATCAGCCCCTCGATGGCTCATGTCGATGTTTACCACCCCTACAACCCCTTTCCCGTGAACAAACAAACAAAATCCCAAAAGAAACTTTTTTCCTGTTGTTGATCAGAACTACTAAAAAAAGAGGGAAACATGGTGATTATCGAGCAAACCACAACCTCGAACACCCCTCTCTCATTTCTCTCCTTCATCCCGTCGAGCTCCGCTACCCAACACACCACCTGCGATGTGTTGCTGCCCATCAGACTCCCCTTCGGACCTCCTCCCCTCCGCGCCTCACGATTGGAGTAGAAGAAGAAAAAAATCGCTGCTTAGTTCCTAAACCTTGTTCGGTCCAACCAAGCATTGGAGGTACTTCCTCCTTGCTTGACTTCGGTCAGCTGCAAGATGCGCGAACCGGGAAGGGTTGATCAGTGATCGCCGCCTATATCTCCACATACGAGTTTCTTCGGCACTCTTCGTAGCCTGCGACGAACCAGGAATCAGAAGCATCGTTGCTGGCTTCGTGCACCCCCTTCTTGACTGCAATCGTTCATTCGTGTTCTACTTGCGATCCTCCCTTGTATTTGACCATTCAAACATAAGACGGGACGAAAAAGCCCTAATTTTTATTAAGTTTGGACCATTAAACAGAATCAGTCCCTCTATGAGATTTCTTTTTGCTTTTTATGAGATTTCTTTTTACAAAAAGCCCTCAATCATCTTGACTTTATAAAATGAATATATTAGACCCCTCTGCTGAACCCTTTATTCAAAATGAGTTTTTTCCCCAAAACTTTGGTGTAATTTAAACAATACAGCCCCTCCCATGGAGATTTCTTAACAATATCAGTCCAAGACTCAAACATTAATTCTATTTAAACCATTTCAGTCCCTCCTTTTATTTATTTTAACCAAAGCAGTCCTATGTTTGGTTAATTAAATTACGCAAAAGCCCCCAATAGTTAAAATTCGTTACGAAACCGTCCCGAAAGTATTTCAAAGTTCAAGAAACGTGACTTTGCGGTTTCTCACGTCAAGCTTCCCAAAAATAAAACTCCAAACAACTCGAACTCTGCTTCAAGGGTGAGTGCTTACGACGCCTTTTTAACATTTCTAGTTATTTCGGGGGGGGGGGGGGGGGGGCGTACATGTGCCTATATTCTTCGTTTATACAAAAAAATAATCCTTTTATGCGAAAATACAATAATCCTAATTTATAAGAATTTGGTTTAACAATGTAACATATCATTACAAATAAACTTGTATAAATTTTTCGTATACATATTATGGTTATTTTATCGTGAAATAACTAGTCCACAAAATTTTTTCTACATTATACAAAAATATAAATTATTTTTATGTGACATTGTATATTATAACATGCATGTTATAAAACTTTGTAGTATTTCAAGGATTCAAGCTATTACTATTCATGTATATTTATGTGTTTAAATGCATAAAGTTTATACATGTACATATGTTCATTACTTTGAAACATACATCTTTATAAAAGTGAGTACATTACACTATTACAAACATACCAAGCACACTCGACTTTTATAAACTTTATACAAGAAAATTCATTATGCCTAGTGACTTAACCACAATTAAGTTAGGGCTGAGAGCTATTCACATATTTTAGGTAAGGGATTTTTAGTGAGACTATATTCATTAGTTGAGTCTAAACATTTAGCATATGCACACTACTATAACCGTTAATCTTCAAAGCAAGCTACATATGTATAGATCTATACGGGGTTGACATCCCCACCTGCGGTTGCTAGCTACAACATCGACCGATCAATTGAAGCGGGTGATAAGTGTCCACAATTGTAACTACAACTTCAAATGTAGTGTTGTAGGGGGTACATTCAATCATATAGCTCGGTTATAGAACTCACTACAAACATTAACTAGAATTTCTCTCCCTTTCACTACAAACCATGGGCTTGGTTGCTTACAAAACTATTTTAACCATGGAATTACTTATGTAACAGTACTGTTTTGGTTTTCAAGGTCATTCAAAGATTCATTACAAGCATAGTTTTAAGTGTGGATTTATTTATACCAAAATAGTTTTTGGCTTTTAAAGACTCATTGCAAACACTGTTTTAACTATTGTTATACATACAAAGAAAATACTTTTTAGACTTTCAAAAGTATTATTGCTGTTAGCAGAAAACATGTAACACTCACCAACCTTGTGTTGACCCTAAAAACTACATGTATTCTTGGGAAATCACTCAACAGAAATTCAAGACGGATTGGATTACAGGTGGCCTAGTTTACTTGTTGTTGTATTATATGCCTATTTGTTATGGCAATTCATATACTATTATAATCTATAAAAACCTTGTATTCAAATATGAAGATGGAACACGAATGCTATGTTGTTTATTTTTGTACTTGTGCTATATATTCAATTTACTTGTGATTGATGAACATAGTCGCACAGTCCGATGTGTTTCACCGCCTCAGTTAGGGGTGTGATACTCTTACTAGAGGACTACATGTTTTGGTGCACACTTACAACAATGACCACTCCCTCTCAATTTATAGAGAGAGGTACCTTACAAATAATAAAAGGTTATATAATAACCTAACTATCACTCATAATTTGTGGAACATTTCCATGCTCCAACAGTAAAGTCTTCACTATCCGCCCTCATCACCTTCGACCATACAAATTCCTCCTTAGTTATATTTTCAACCTCAGATTTTCCAACACTTTGCTACAACACCCTCTTATAAAAAAATTACCACTTGCACCCTTCAAACTCCGGTCCATACCGTAGACCCCCCTTACTCTGAAGACGTCACCCTTTTAACACCTGCTCTTCGGTCCCCACTGCAGACAACCCCCCTCTCCAACATAGTTACAGTTAGCCCCTAACTTCGCAATTTTTGCCCTTTTTATCATTGCAGCCCAAATTTTTTTTTTTAAAAAACAATTTTTTTTTCAGCCTATTTTTTTTAATTAACACTCATTTTCTTTAACTCTCATTTATTTTTTTAATACCCATTTTTTAACACCAATTTTTACCACCACAACCCATGATCGGAAACACTTTTGTGAAGAATAATTTTTACAAGACTCGATTTTGTGTCTTCTTGAAAGAGATTATTAATTGAGATTTACTCAAGCTTCGATCGTCATGATGAATTACTTCTTTCTCATTATATTGGAATAATTTTATAATTCCTATCATGACTATTTCCCTTTAATCAAGGTCCGTCGACCAGTATTCCATATATTCGTGTCTTATGATTAGTTATCCTCCATACCGCAGTCGGACATCATATTTTTCTTTGAGATGATTGCATCGCAGTTGCGTTTGATCAACAAAGTTGCTTCGTAACCTTCGCTCTACCATATTTTTATAACTTATCGCTCTTTATATTCGTTTGACGAACCATTAGTCTTGAGCAGGTGGGATTTATTTATTGAAGATCGCTTCAAGAGTTCCGACACCGCAGTTTTGGTACATCAATATTTTTCAGTAGAGAAGAGATTTTTCATGCAGAGTTCTTATTTGTTACTACGATACTTGTTCAAATAGTTTTTGCGAAAAAATCAACCGGATACTTCAGACCTTGGAAGTATTACAATACTTTCCATAATGTGTTTTATCGAGATCATTCATACATCTAGGGAGAGCATGTGAATCTCTTAGTATCCGACACTCTCCATCTAGATTTATTTATTTATTTTTGATATCAGTGCTTTGGTTATCAAAAATTGGGAATAAAATGTTATGAGCATCCGAATTATTGGTTATTTTTTTCAGAGTGTGGATTTTGAAGATATCTGGGAAAAGGAGATTATTTAGTATTTGTTATGCTAATTGATCGTGTCTTATCATCTACATGTTTAGTCAAACCAACACCATGATGATAGTTCTGATTGAAGTGTGAAGTCCGATCCTTGCCTGTGGATCACTGTAGCTTCTATTCCTTGAAACTTGTTTGTTATTCCAAATCTACCACAAGATGTTTCATATTTTTAGCAGTTTATTGTTTTGAAGAACTTTAGGTATATTATTATTCGAGAACTAGAGATTTTTTAGACTTTTGTAGCCAAAGTGTGACTTGATTATGGGACGTTCAGTTCAAGAGTTACTGGTAAACTTTTGAAGTTAATCAGCTTTGTTCACTAATCACATCTGTAGACTGGAATCTCACTCTTCAACACCGGAGATGCTTGACTTCGTTAATTAGAAGACTTTGACGATAGAGCTTCCATCGCCCAATTTCATACATCACAGACACTTCAGATTTTCCGACAAATTTCATTACAATGTTCTCATTATGGATCATTTTATTACCGCACTTTCTAGTTGGTTACTATATATTTTAGATTTTTATCACTGTATTTGTATCCCTCGTCATTTGCGAGCATTTAGGGGGAGATTGTTAGAGCATGAAAATGCTCTACAAATTATGAGTGACAAATAGGTTATTATATTACTTTTATTGTATTGTAATGTACCTCCCATTATAAATAGAGATGGAATGGTCATTAGTTAATGTGCACCAAAAATGTAGTCCCCTGGTTAGAGAGAGTATGGTGGGATCTCTCCCACCATATGTTCTTCATTTTCATATTGTAACTTTTTTTTTCTAGTAAAATATCAGATTACTCATCTTCTTATGTTCTTCGTATATTTTGTTATCGGTAAATCTCAAGATCTTATTAATCCGCACAAGCCGATCATTCAAATGGGTTTAAAAAATTATAGGATCCCATTTTAAACGATCAGCTTGTGCGGAATTATATAATCTTAACGATCTGGCGATAACAAAAATATAAAGAACACAAAGACATGAGTAATCTGATATTTTACTAGAAAGAAAGAGTTACAATATGAAAATAAAGAACAGTTGGTGGGAGAGTTCCCACCATACTCTTTCTAACTAGAGGACTACATGTTTTCGTGCACACTTACAACAATGACCACTCCCTCTCTATTTATATAGAGAGGTACCTTACAAATAATTAAAGAGAATATAATAACCTAACTATCACTTATAATTTATGGAGAATTTCCATGCTCCAACAATAAAGTCTTTAATTTCCACCCTCATCGCCACTGACCATACAAATTCCACCATAGTTACATTTTCAACCTCACTTTTTCCAAAACTTTGCTATAACATCCCCTTATACCGGACTGATATTTCTAGCCTTCAATATCCGGTCCATACCGCAGACCCCACTTACACCGAAGACTTCACCCTTTTAACCCCTGCTCTTCGGTCCCCACTGCAAACAACACCCCTCACGACTGTAGTTACAGTTTTAGCCCCCAACATTGCAATTTTGGCCCTTTTTACCACTGTAGCACAATTTATTTATGTTTTAAAAACAATTTTTTAGCCCATTTTTTTAATTAACACCCGTTTTTTAACACTCAATTATTTTTTTAATATCCATTACTTTTTAATACCCATTTTTTTAACACCAATTTTTACGACCAGAACCCATGATCGAAAGCACTTTTGTGAAGAATAATTTTTACATGACTCGATTTTGTGTATTCATGAAAGAGATTATTATTGGAGACTTACTCAACCTTCGATCATCACGACGAACTACTTCTTGCTGATTATATTGGAAGAATTTTATAATTCTTACCATGAGGATTGCCCTTTAATCAAGGTCCATCGACCAGCATTCCTTGGATCCTTGGCTTATGACCGGTTATCCTCCATACCGCAGTCGGACATCATACTTTTCTTCTTGAATCAAATTTCCGTCTAATCAACAAATTTTCTTCACAATATTCACTCTAAAAGATTTTTATGACTTGTTACTCTTGATCTTCAGTTGACGAACCATGTGTCTTGTGCAAGTGGACTTTATTTATTAAAGACCACTTTAGGATTTCTGGCACTGCAGTTTGGGTACATCATCATTTTTAAGTAGAACAGAGATTTTTCATGCAGAGTTCTTATTTGTTACTACGTACATGTTCAGATAATTTTTATGACATAATCAACTGGGTACTTATGACCTTGGAAGTATTAATATACTTTCCATCTTGTGTTTTATTAAGATCCTTCATACATCTAGGGAGAGCATGTGAAGCTCTTGGTATCTGTCACACCCCCAAACCAGAACGGCGGAAACGTTCGGGGGCGGAGGACGTCATGTTTAGTATCACAACACATGCATCATAGTAATCAAAGTAACAAGCAACCATTGTATTAACATTAAAGTGTTTACAAAGTATGATTCACAAAAGATTGACTTCAAATGTAAATAACAAAACAAGACATGAAGCTACTATGCTCCATCTTCTGATTCCCAACGCGCGTACCTGTCTACTAGTTTCCTGAGAATACAAGTTATTTTGAAAGAGTAGATCAGCATTTAAGCTGGTGAGTTCATAAGTATTTTAGTGATGTAAAGTAAGTTGAAAGTTCTTTTTAGAAAAGTTCGCCTGTTCCTCCAGAAGATCCTATATCTTCTGATATGAAGAAAGATAAGTAAAAATGACTCTACAATCCCTTCTATGGGTACTAAATGGACATAATTTATATAAAACCCAGAGTAAAGAAACAATCGATTGTGTGTATCTGCCCTAAGCCCAGAACCAAACAAGGAACAGGAAATGAGGCGGAAGTCACACATCCCATGGTTTGTTAGATCTTCGTTGTATATAACCCTGACGCATTCATTTGGTACTCACGGAGTTAACTGTAATAGTTCCTTTATATTTGACGAAAACATTCTTTAAGAAAAACCCTTATTTCCTTTAGTAAAAAATGGTAACCACAATAGTTCCTTCTATAATCACTTAGTTTATACAAGCTATATATAATCTAATACCGAATGGATAGTTAATTGTGTGAATCTGCCCTAAGCCCACAACCAAACAAGGAACAGGAAGTAAAGCGGAAAGCACACATCCAACTATGTATCAGATATTAATTATATATAACCTGATGTATAAACTAAGGTATTATAGAATTAACCACCAAAGGTCCATTAAGTTATACTGGTTTAATAAAATGGATTAAACCCTTTACTGATAAGTTTCTAGTTTAGCCTACTAAATGTTCTATCTAAAAAAGTATGTGTTTGTACTAGAACACGGTTTATTGAATTTGTATACTATGACCTGACCTATACCTGGTACTCCTTATGATTACTTGGTGTATACGGAATATATATATATATATATATATATATATCGATATATATATATATATATATATATATATATATATATATATATATATATATATATATATATATATATATATATATATATATATATATATATATATATAGCTAAGATCGAATAGATGGTAGACTGGGTGCATCTGCTCTAAGCCCACAACCAAACAAGGAACAGAAAGTAAAGCGGAAAGCACACATTCTACTATCTTCCGGACCCGATTAATATATATCCCTGATGTATTTACCGAGGAATCATAAAGTTAGCATTATAGGCCCCCTTCTAACCGAATGTACTAAGACTCGACTGTCCTGTTTGTCCTTTGTAATAATGAAAGTATTCAGTAATGTTGTAAAAAGTGACTACTGAAGCACTAACTACCTTAAAATCAGTTTCTTAATTTAGGGTTAAAATGTAATGTGGTTATAACCATACTAATATGACACGTGTTTAACATGACGACCTAATGTTGCCGAAACTGATGTGATATTTGTCACCCGTAGACTTGCAAGTCCCACTGTAGCTAGCAGCAAGGTGTGGGGTGTCAATCCCATATAGATCTATACACAAACTCATGCTCTCCCTCCAGGAGACTCTGGTTACAAAACGCGACCTAACAAGTATATTGCTAAGCCGTGAAGTAGAGGTTTCACATTATTGTTATAGTATTCTTGTATTTGTATAGTATGTTCCTCCCTGTTTCTCTTTATAGTATGTTCCTCCCTTTTTTTCTTTATAGTATGCTTGAACTCCTAAACTTTACCTATTATAGTTTACTAGTATGTTTACTTGATCTGTTTCTGATTTGTAAAAAATACTCGATTATCTACTAAGTTATGATTGTACTTTAAAAACAGAGTTTTATAAACGAAAAAACAACATAACTTTAAAATAGTTTTTGAAATGATTTGATTACTTATAAAAGCATAAGAAATCCTTTAATGTGATGGTTATCACAAATAACATTTACACAATTATCATTGTGTTCAACTTGTATTACCCCCTTAAAATCATTTAAAACATTTAAAAGATTGATTATAGGGGTATGAACTCACCTTATGTGGGTGATTCAATTGATGATTCACGTAAGGATGAGAAGTTCCACGAATGGATTCCCGAGACGCAAACGAGTCCTAAATGACATATAATGGCACATATATTTATATAATTAGTGTATATAACAACTAATCATGAAAGGGAAGCACCTTAGGGACTAGGAAACACTTGGAATGAAGTGTTACATTCACATGTGATTGTACTAAAGGGGTTTACGGCCACACAAGTGTGTTCACGGCCTTGGTGTTTACGGCCAAGGTGTTTACGGTCAATGAAGATCTTGAGGAGGGTTTACGGCCAAGGGAGATTCTCATGGTCGTAAACTCTTATAGTTCTTGGGGAATGGTTGTTTTCAAGGGTGTATGTTAAGAGCTTCTATAGGATAACTAGTATATGGAAGGATACTTAGGTTTTAAAGCTTGAAGGGGGTGTTCATGGTCTAAGAACTAGTATCTGTTCTTGGTGTAAGTGATGAAGATTTGAAGATCTACCCATAAGAGATGAAATCATGGATGAAATCATAGGGTTTCACTAGGTTAAGCAAGGTACCAACTAACAAATGGAAGAAACACTTACATATTTGAAGATCAAGATGAAAACTCTTGATGATAGTTGAGACAGAATGGAAGTTCTTGACTTGAAATTGTGAGAAATGATGAAAAATGAAGGGATATCATCCTTATGGAAGGAGTTCACAGCTAGGAGGGTGTTTACGGCCGTGAATAGAGTTTACGGCCATAAACCCCATGTGGTTGGCTTTCTGGTTCGGGTGCAGCCTTCTGATCTCAAGCTAATACTTCCTAACACTCAATCCTTAAGTGTACTTGGCTTAGAACCCTTAAACAGGCCCCTAACAATGCTAAAAGATAGCAGAAACAAGTCTGACCTTGGATTGGAATGATTGACTTTACTGGATAGAAATTTTCAGGTTGTCAGAGTATCCAACACTCTCCATCCAGATTGATTTATTTATTTTTGATATCTGGGCATTGATTATCAAAAAGAGGGAGAGAGTATTATGAGCATCCAAATTATTGGTTATGTTTTCAGAGTGTGGATTTTGAAGATATATGGGAAAAGGAGATTATTTAGTATTTGGGATGCTAATTGATATTGCCTTGTCATCTACTTGTTTAGTCAAACCAACGCCATGATGATAGTTCAGATTAAAGTTTGAAGTCCGATCCTTGCCTGCGGATCGTTGCAGCTTCCATTCCTAGATCCAGACCTTTTTATTATTCTAACTTTACCATAGGATGTTTCATATTTTTTAGCAAGTTATTCTTTTGAAGAACTTTGGGTATATTATGATTCGAGAACTAGAGATGTTTTAGATTTTTGAAGCCAAAGTATGAGATGATTATGGGACGTTCAGTTCAAGAGTTATTGGTATACATTTGAGGTTGATCTCCTTTGTTAACTGATCACATATGTAGACATGAATCTCACTCTTCAACACCGGGGATGCTTGACTTCGTTGCATAGAAGACTTTGACTACAGAGATTACATCGCCCAGTTTCAAACATCTCACAAACTTCAGAGTTTTAGACGCATTTCAACATATGGTTCTCATTATGGATCATTTTATTGCTACATTTGCTAGTTGGTTACTATGTATTTTAGCCTTCTATCACCGTATTTGTATCCCTTATCATTTGCGAGCATTTACGAAGAGATTGTTGGAGCATGGAAATACTCTACAAATTAGGAGTAATAGTTAGGTTATTATATGCCTTTAATTATATTGTAAGGTACCTCTCTTTATAAATAGAGAGAGAGTAGTCATTAGGTAGTGTGCACCAAAAATGTAGTCCTCTAGTAGGGAGAGTATGGTGGGATATCTCCTACCATATGTGCTTCATTTCCATATTGTAACTCTTTCTCTGTATTAAAATATCGAATTACTCATCTTCTTATGTTCTTCATATATTTTGTTATCATTAAATCTCAATATGTTATCATTCAGCAATTAAAATATCGAATTACTCCTCTTCTTATGTTCTTCATATATTTTTTTATCATTAAATCTCAATATGTTATTATTCCGCACAAGTCGGTCGTTCAAATAGGTTTCAAAAAATTGTAGGATCCCATTTTAAACGATCGACTTGTGTGAATAATATGATTTTGACAATTTAACAATAACAAAAGTATGAAGAACACAAAGAGATGACTAATCCGATATTTTAATAGAAAGAATGAGTTACAATATGAAAATGGAACACTTGGTGGGAGAGATCCCACCATACTCTCTCTAACTAGAGGACTACATGTTTTGGTGCACACTTACAACAATGATCACTCCCTTTTTGTTTATACATAATTTATGGTGCACACTTACACCCCCCCCCCACTTTGCAATTTTTGCCCTATATACCACTGCAACCCAATTTTTTTTTTATTTTTTATTAAAAACATTTTTTTAGCCCATTTTTTTAAATTAACACCCATTTATTTTTTAATACCCATTATTTTTTTAATACATATTTTTTTAACACCATTTTTACCACCACAACCAATGATCGGAAGCACTTTTGTGAAGAATAATTTTTACAAGACTCGATTTTGTGTCTTCATGAAAGGGATTATTATTGGAGATTTTCTCAAGCTTCGATCATCACAATGGAATACTTCTCGCTAATTACATTGGAAGAGTTTTATAATTCTTACCATGAGGATTGCCCTCTAATCAAGGTCCATCGACCGGCATTCCTTCGATCAGTGGCTTATGACCAGTTATCCTCCATACCATAGTCGGACATCATATTTTTCTTCATGATGATTGCATCGAAGTTGATTTTGACCAACAAAGTTGCTTCATAACCTTCGCTCTACGAGATTTCTATGACTTGTCGCTCTTGATCTTCACTTGACGAACCATGTGTCTTGAGTAAGTGAACTTTATTTATTGAAGACCACTTTAGGATTTCCGGTACCGCAGTTTGGGTACATCAGCATTTTTCAGCAGATCATATATATTTTTCATCTAGAGTTCTTATTTGTTACTACGATACATGTCCAGATAGTTTTTACGACAGAATCAATTGGCTACTTATGAACAAAAAAAAAATGCAGAGTTCTTATTTGTTAAGCATTTGTTTTGTACATGTTGACATCACTCCAACTATTATATGAACAATATAGGTCCCCAAAAGTCAAACTAATATATGACCTCATTTTATGTAGGCAATTCCAACGTCTTCAAACGAAAAAAATGGCATTTTGTTTTTGAAAAAACTGTACCAAATTATATAAATCAAATTGTTGATCACTCAATAAAGGGTATTTTGGTGATATTTATTTATGTTAACCTGATTCTTAATTATAGGTACAAATTAACAGAAAATTACAACCTATTACATCTAGACACTAACCTCCTTCAAATTAAGTGTATGTGCCTATCAATTATAAAAATAGTTTCGAGTTTTTGAATTAATATTCTGAAGATATGGTTATGTTTGGGGATTTAGGTGAAGATGGTAGAAGTTTCATGAGCCTCTTACTTTAGTTTTGATCCTTTTCTTTTTTGCTTTATAAAAATTGACAAAGGGTCTCCCTTTTTCCAAAAAAAAAAAACGAAGTAAAAAATATATTAATAAGAAACCAATAAATACTTACATCAACATATTTCGTTTTATAAAGACTATTCTTTAAATTTAGACATACATTACTACAAAAAGAATAACCATTAAATAATCAAAGTCACATATTCAATGACCATACTTAATTATACTGACCAGGAATTGTTTTTCTTCCATAACTAGATTTACCTATAAGCACACGTAATAATTGTAACAATAACCAAATGCTAGTTACACTAGCAATATTTTGTTTTTTTTCAAAGTCAATTCATCATATTTTGACACACGTAATATAAGGCAAATAACCATAAACTACTAAAACTAACGTGTTGTGTTGCTTTTATTAAGTCATTAGTAAACACCACCTTATGGACACACAAATATTTAATGTGGCCATATGTATCACATGTTAGGTACATTGGATTTCATGTGTCTAAAATCTCACCATGATATAGAAACATATACAATTGCCTCATGTGATCTTATATTTATCTATTGTCTCTTACAGAAAAATATCATAGCGTTAAACAATACACATCGATAATGGTGACATACGACCACATTGTTCGACTATGGCTAATAATGATCTCATTGGTTATAATTAAATGTGGTTAATGTTTTTATTATCTATAAAATGGTCAAAGAAACTAATTTCAATGTATCCAAAAATTGTATATAAATTTTTTTAATGACCTTTGGCCACACTTTTAATAAAAAGTGTCACATGCCGTTTTTCGAAAAGTTTAACCTTAGGTAATTTTTGTTCAAGTGACCATCAGATAGATATAAAAGACGGTAAAGATTAGAGCTCGTAGATATTATTTTTCTAAAACTCGTTTATGTGCGCGCGTCGTGCGCGTCATGCATGAGTGCATTCTGAAATCAGATTTGAGAAGATTGCTGTTGACGTGGCCCAATGAGAGAGTGACATGTGATGACTCCAGGATGGAGTAACGATGCACAAGAATGATGTGTACAGATATATGCTCCTCATGCACTAAAAAACTCTACAATAAATAGAAGTGTCTGCATAACTCATCTGCACACCTCTCATAAGTAGTCCTCCCGCTCTCTGGACGAGCCATTCTGTCCCGAGGTAACTTCACGAACCCACTTTTACTGTTTTCAAATGTTTTATGGGGGAGGGGGATACATATTATAAAAATATTTCCATGATTTTACAAAAATATTATTATTTGTAATATATCAATAGTTTTGAAAATGCATGGAATGTTAGGATATTATGCCCGGTAGTTACCCTATGTAAGCTTTAAGAATGATATTATGGCTAGTCGTTATAATGCCTAAGATTATACTATAGGTCTAGACCTAGTTGTTATGATAGCCAATTCCATATAATAACCTAGTATTTAGTTGTTACGCTAACAAAATTTAAGGATTAACATTATTCCTAGTTAGTACTCTGCCTTAATATCCTATCTATATCAAAAACATAATAATTATTATATGTATATGGTTATTATTATATGTATATATACATATCAGAACAATTATTTATATATACATATTAGAAAAATTATGGAATAAAACTATATTAATGGAAACCTAAAGAATAGGAAATGTACTTAATTGTACTCAACCCTAATATCCTTTTGAAGAATATCTATAATGTCCCAAAAATTCATAGTAAACTTTTTATTTTTAAAACAATAAACTATACAAGCAAGTTGTTCCAAAACCGATCAAAGTGAATATATATTTAAACATTAGAGTAAAGATCAAAAATTTCCAATGCATAAAACTTTTTTGATTTTGTGCAGTCATGCCAGGCCCTTCCCTTTTGTACCAGAAGTACCTGCAACCATCAACATAAACTCGTAAGCACAAAGCTTAGTGAGTTCCCCAAAATACCACATACCATACATATAATAGAGATTGCTATGTTCCAACCATAATATTTCCATTATGCCATGAGCCGTATCATGGTCTTTCCTAGCCAGGCCGAGAGCTAAAACCCTGGGTCTGACAGACAAGTGCCAAGAGCCACCTTCAGGTCTTCCATGCAAGTATCACGAAGAAAACTAGTATACTACATATAACTGACAGGGTCCGGTCCCTTATCTTGGATACAATATGTCGGGAGACACTTTCAGGTCTTTCATGCAATTGCTAGGGGCCACCCCTGGTCTTGCTATATAAGATAATCCAATTGGCCAGATTTGGTGCCTTCGACTCCAAGTACAGTGAGGCGAATCACCTGAATCACAATGTTGACTAACACCTCGCGCAATTCCACACCGACCATAGCCAACAGCTCTCTCCGCCAAAATATGGATGCTAAACACCTTCTAACAATGCACACAAGGAAAACCTTAATTCTATATTCTAAAAATAAAGATTGACCAAAAGTTAATCCATGACAACCACCACTTCGTGGCCTTCCTTGGCCATGTCGTGGCCTTCACCATGCCAAACATACAAGAAATTCCCAGGCGCCAAGCCGTGGTTACATATAGCCACGCCGTGGGCACTGGGTTTCCAACAGCTTAATGGATTAAGTTGTTTTGTTCGACTCCAAGGGCTCTAAAGCTTAGATCTGGTACACACTATGGTCTAAATGGATAAAATTTCCAACCTTATCCATTAAGACACCCAAAGAGATCAAGATCTCAAACCCTAGGTCCAAATAAAGCAAAATCCATAAGCTCTTAACCATTAAGCCCTTAATCCAAAAAATTCGTTAACCCAACCACTCGGAAGGGTTTCTAATATCAGATCTTTCCTAAAGATGAAAGCTTTATAAACATGTGTATCCAATACATGTCTGAGATTCATTTTAGGTTAAAAATGAGCTCTAAAGACCAAAACTTAAGGAAATGACAAAAACTTCTACCAAAGACTAGATCCGCAACATATGATGCTTTTGGGACTCATGAGAGTCAAAAAGTTGCCAACTTTATGAGTTCCTTCCCTTCAAATTTCCTCAAGCATGAGGAATATGGGATAATATTCAAGATGTAACCACCAATAGCCATAATGCAAGGAACTTGGACACTTACAAAGGTCCAGAGATGCCCAAAAGAGATCTTTACTTGAGCCAAGAATCATCACAATCTATCACACCCCAAAACCGGAACGGCGGAAACGTTCTGGGGTGGAGGACGTCATGTTGAGTATCACAACACATGCAGTATAGTAATCAAAGTACAACAATCATTGCATTAATTGTATAAGTTTTACATAGGTTACATTTAGCAACAACATCAAAAGTAGATGTAGAGAAGATGCAGCTCGGTACAAGGCTGACTTCGCAAAAGCTCCCGGAGTGTACCTGTCTACTGACGACCTGAGAATAAAAGTTATTTTGAAAGAGAGTATCAGCATTTTTAATGCTGGTGATTTCATAAGTATTTTAATGACATTGATATAAATACATGTTTTTCCTCAAAATAATTTCATTAGATGATGGTGATAAGAGCTTATAATGTATTTGAATTCCTTCCCGAAAATCCTATATTTTCTACCAAGACCCGATTGTTTCATGTTTAAAAGAATGAGTTCCTCTACTAAAAGCAGTCTTCTACCAAGACCCGACTGTTTCATGTTTAAAAGAATGAGTTCCTCTACTAAAAGCAGTCTTCTACTAAGACCCGACTGTTTCATGTTTAAAAGAATGAGTTCCTCTACTAAAAGCAGTCTTCTACCAAGACCCGACTGTATTGTGTTTAAAGGAATGAGTTTCTCTACTAAAAGCAGTCTTCTACCAAGACCCGAATGTTTTGAGTTTAAAGGAATGAGTTTCTCTACTAAAAGCAGTCTTCTACCAAGACCCGAATGTTTTGAGTTTAAAGAGCATTTTTTCCCAAAGTTTACTATCATTATCAAAATATAGTTTTACATTATCGTTTTATATCAAAAACGTTCTAAGTTTAATGTATTAGGGAAAATATTATAGTACCGTAGTTTTATATGTAGAAACTACCGTGGTACTAATTACCTTAAAGCCATGAATTATAAGGTAAATGTGAAGATACTCGTAACCATACTGATTGACGGATGTAAACATGGCGACCTGCTGGCGTCGAAATAAATGTGACATTTGTCACCCCTTGGCTTGGTCGGCCGGGACTGTAGCTAGCAGTCAGGATGTGGGATGGTCTGTCCTGTATAGATCTATACACACAATGCCCGCTCTCCCTCTAGGAGACACTGGTTACCAACTCGACAACGGTGAAATCCGTGTCTTGAGGATGTATCTCATGTTTTGGTTGCTATATACGTTTCTTTTTACTAAAAGTACAAGTTTTAGAATATTGATATAGGTAGGTTCTCCTCATAAAAGTTATTGTTGATCTCTAAACTATACCTATTATAGTTTACTCGAGAGGTTATCTAGGTACCTTCGCTACCCAAAGCACTGAACTGGAGTAAGAGTTTTAATATCTAAGTAGATATACATAATATACAACTAGGATTTCAACGACACTCGGACAAACAACCGGATACTCTAAGTCCACAACCAAACAAGGAACAGGAAATAAAGCGGGCTATCAGTCCTAAGTCCTTCAAACCCTACTTATATAACTATATCTATATAGACATGAATCTAACAAGAATATAAGTTTAAAAGACTTTGATAAAAGCTTAGTAATTTAAAAAGAGGTTTATGTATTTTAAAAGAGATCTGAAAACAAAAATTAAAAACCTTTAGCTAAATAAAACAGTTTAACATGCAAAAATCTATTTGCTTGACAGTTATTAATCACATGTGATTGATATAATAACTTAATAGTTCAACTTGTATTCCCCCCCATAAAAGCATTTAAAATCATTTCAAAGGTTGATTAAGGGGTATGAACTCACCTGAGGTGAGTAACTCGAAAGAAAGATGGATATAGGATCGCCGGGTGTCGAATGAAGTCGTGAGCACAAACAGATCCTAGTTTAACATGTAATAACACATATATGAATACTCTTAGGGTATATAACCACTAATAGACACATGGAAACACCTTAGGGACATGAAAACACTTAGAATTAAGTGTTACACACACCTATTGAAGTCCCTAAATGAGTGTAGGGCCTTAGATTTGAGTGTAAGGCCACCAAACTCGACTTTTGTATGTGTGCGGCCAGGTGTACGGCCAGAGTGTGCGGCCAGGCCTGTGTGCGGCCATGTGTACGGCCAGGGTGTGCGGCCAGGCCTATGTGCGGTCGTGCACTCCCATAGAAATGTGTCCAAATCGATTTTCCAAGGCTTTGCGATGATCCTAAGAAGGGGTTTTGGCCGATGCTATGTTTAGATGAGTGTTTAAGTCCATTTTAGGACCAAAAGATGGGTTTGCGGTCACACATGATGTGTGTGCGGCCGTACAGACATGAACATCATCTAGAATGATGAATTTCATGGATCAAACTCGAGGAAAAGGCCTTCTAATTTGTTGTATCAATGATCTAAGGATGAATACTCACTTGTTTTGCTGATTGGAGATGGAAACACGAAGGATTCTTGAGAGAGAATGTTACAGCTTTGAAGGAGTGGAAAGGGGGTGTAAGGTTGGCTAAGTGTTCAATATATAGGGTCGAGTGTGAGGCTGGAGGGTGTGTGCGGCTTGGTGTGCGGCTGGCTGGCCGCACACGTGGTTGTGCAGCCGCACACACCTTCTTTGGTGTGTTTGGCCCGATTTTGTGATGCTACACACTTTCTAACCCTTCCTTAGACTCATATCTAGGTTATACCAAGCCTAGAACACTCATATAGACCCACAATTTCGTTAAAAGATAGCAAAACGAAGGCTGACACTCGGCTGAGTTGAATAGTTGAACTTTATAAGACAAAGATTTTCGGGTTGTCACATCATCCCCCCGTTAGAGGGAATTTCGTCCCGAAATTAGAATCTTAACGAATACTCAAGGATGGATACGAAAGATGTGGATACTTCACGCTCTAGCTGATCCGCCCGTTCCTTAGGGAAATCTGGTCCATACTGAGTTTTAACGAATTTTTGTTACGAGGTATGGCTTCTCCTCCGATCCCTAGGCTATACGGAATAAGGTTTCATCAGTTTCCTTTACCGAGCTAGATTTCTCCTGTTTCCCTTAACGAACGTGACTCTAGTTTTTATGGATCTAGTCAAGAAAATGATGAGAGTTTTGTCGGGTACTACTGGTTCACTCGTTGGGACGTGGGTAGGTTAGGGTGGAATTTATGGAATTCCTAAAGTAGTTGGGGCCTGACGGATGCTGGACCAATTCTTATCAAGAATCTCTGAGGGTCCTAAGTTCTTGGGAAAATAGAACGTTCCGTACCCAAAACATAATGTACTTCCATGGTGATATCATCACTTGGCGTGATCACCATTCTGAAGTTCCAAAAGTTTTCTCTTACTGGAGGTGTAGTCCTCATGATTGGTTCCTAGGAGTCTCAGGTCGTATTCGGATTCGTATTTCCTACTGGTTGGTTTTCGGAGATTTCCTGGATTCATTGAAGGTGCTGACTATATGCTGGCATCTATTGGTTGCGTGGCATCTACCTCAGCCCAGTGCAGAAAGGACCTGCACTTTCGACTCATGAGGGGCTTTGAACAAAAATACTTCAAATGTCGGGATGATAAAGGATTCTACCAAATTGCACTTAGATAACTCCAATTTTCATCATAGTCTAATAGATGCTTTCACAGCATGATCCCTAATCGGAAGGAATCGTTCTCTCATTCGGTTCGCTGTTTCATGGATAACAGTCTCTGATCAGGGCTAGCTTCGCCCTTAGAGATTTTCTGAAGTGATTGACTATTTCAGGAGGTGGTTCTACTATCTCTTTAGAGATAGTATTCCTTGGAACACCTAGTAGTCTAGCAATCTCTATGACATGCTCCATTAGTTTTTCTATCGTGTCTGCTTCCTCAAGTTTGTAGGGAGCGCGTGATCTTGTATAACCTGTCGACTAACACCTAGACCGGTGTCTATTGCACAATCTCTTTCTGACCTGGGTTATAAATCTTAACACAGATTGTTGCCTACTTTACTCAAGTATTCCTGGTCGCAGAGGAAACCATGCGGTTCTTTGCATCCTAGTATTAACTTTGGTGGATGCAAACTATCAGCTATAGGGCGATGGTAACTTTCTCACATGGCGCAGCACTATCACAACCCTTTCCGAACTAGGCACTTCTCGTCTATATCTGAATGAACGAAGTGCTTGAGTAGTGCGAGCATCCCTTGTAACTACTCTTCCAATGTTACCGAGTTTCTCTATCTAGATTAAATCTAGAGGGCATAAGAATCTGTCACTCAGAACCTCTAATTTCCCATCCATTCTTCTCAGAGTTTAACCTGTCACAGCTTTCTAAGTTTCTTGGCTCACTACTGAGATGCTTAATTTGTGGGATCAGGCGTGAATGGATGGTCGTAGTCAATGTTTTTTACTCTTACGACTTGAGTTACTTTTCCTAACTGAGGGTGTCAGCTGCTATGTTGGCTTAACCAGGATGACGACAAATTTCGAATTTGTAGTCATTTTAGCAGCTCAACCCATAATTGTTCTCTTGACTTCAGCTCCTTTCCTATCGGTATATGACGAAGGGTTTTATTTTAAGGTTCATGGTAAGCCTCATACTAGGCTCAATCACTATTACTCTGTGTATACGAGTCGTATATAATTGAGATTGACATGATGTTCAGATGTGTGGCCCTAACCCAAACCACAACCAAACAAGGAACAGGGAGCAGGGCGGAAGCACACATCTTAAATATTATCGACCTAAATTATATACCACTCTAATGCATATACTCGGTAGTAGTAATTTAATCCCATGAGTTCTTTCTCTTGATTCATGAACTTGATCGTGCGGTGCAAGTGGTCTTTCTGGAGGATCTATTGAGTAGGCCTCGGGCGGTTATTGTCTCCCGGAATATCTGCAGTGCCTTTCGCTTTTTAATGTCAGATGGGGTTGGTTAACAATGCGTGGTACCCCTCTCCTGGGTACTTCTGAAGGTTGGATGAGAGAGACGACCGATGGTTCGCATTAGGTTTTCTTATTAGGTTCGAAAGAACCTTTATTTGATACCTAAGATAAGGTGAAAGTTCATTTTACACAACACTAGGAATTTTTGCATGGTCGAACCAAGTCGAACCATGACCGACGGTAGTGTTCAAATTAATAAACATCGACACGAAACAGAATGAAGATTGATAGGACCATGTGCTGAACATGGCACACAAGTTCTTAGCGTTTCGGGTTCGTCCATGGTATTACTATCGCGAATACTTGGACCGATGCTTTGGAAAAATGTACTTTTCATGAATAGATTTCTCACGAGGCCTCTCTATAACCACCTAGTATACACTAGTCATGTGTAATTAAGATTAAAAGGATGATTGACTGAGCGACTCCGCCCTAAATCCACAACCAAACAACGAACATGAGATAAGGCCGCATCACTCACTCGAGGTCTATTAATCCTAATTATAAATGGCCTTAACGTATATACTAAGCCATCATAGCTCTACCTGATGGGTTTTTAAGTTTTACTACAGTGCTGCGACTTTTGCCTTAACGAGGGAGTATTTACAATTAGAATTGATTATTTAAATTTTTCGACTAGCTACTTAAGGTTGAGAAGCGTACCAAAATTCTACCGGGTTCCTTGATGTTTCTCTAGGTATTAGGGTTAAACTCCTCCTGCGTCTTTGTCATTTCTTTCAGTTGGGCAGTCCCTCTTGAAATGCCCAATTTCACCACATAGGTGGCATATTGGACTGGTCCCAACATTGGTGGTTGATGTAATGAACTCAACCGGAGTTCTGCAGTTACGAGCGGTATGTCCCTTCATGTTGCACCTAACGCAAAAGGGTTCTCGATAGACTCCGTAATGATGGTAGTCACACTTGCTACAGTGGGGGAAATTTCGTAGGTATGGTCTTCTTGGTGTCGAGACAGGCGGGTTGACAGGGGTATTGACTACCTCAACTTGCTGCCCTTCGGAAGGTCCTTGAGTCGAGGTACTCCCCTTCTCGTCTCCAAACTTTCATTTCAGGGGATTCGGTTGGAGTTCTTGGGTGGCTTTACACACCGGTGCTGGTTGTTGTTGTCCATTGCTATGATCGGTATTCCCGATAGTGCTCCTGCTAACATTTGCGTTGTTAGCATTCAGGTGAGCCATGACAGCTGCTACGGCTGCTGAAACAGCAGCTTGGAATGTAGCTTCATCGATCTGAAGAGTCGGTGTCTTGCTAGCGGGTTGGTTACGTTTCTTCGGAGGCATGATTTTTCCTACACGATGAGGAACACAAGTTGATGAGAAACGATGGTTATCCCTAGACGTATCTTCCTTTGCTATAATAGGCATGAATTTTTCCCGCGATTTTGAGCTATGGTTCTCTAAGGGTCGACCTACATCCCTATAACGCAGTCCTGGTAACAGGGTAGAAGTAAGTGTATCGGAAAGCCATAAATCGGGTGTCGTTCCAACTAAGTTATCTTTATACTGGAGAGGTTCACTCTCCCACTTTGAAAAGATTTGAAAGAACTTCGGAAGGAAGATTACACAAGAAACGACTCATGAAAGTTTAGAGCTAAACACTCTCAATCGAGATTTTGTGACCCGATTTATTTATCTTAGTCGCGACAGGAAAGACGATTTGCCTAACACATAGTGTGAGTAGTGTAACCACTAACTCACTAAGTTGTATTAATTTATGGGTTATTAGTGTGACTTTATAGGGGTAGAAACTTCTTGGGTTTCATACATTGGCTCCTTCTGTTCTCTGTTTACTCTTGACTGGAATAAACGTTGGTGTTCTTCATGTACTTATATAGGGTTCTCTTATCCTGTAGACATATTGAATTTCCGCTCCGTCTTACTTCCGATTCTGACACTGATCGTCATCACTTCCTAATGGATGACTGGAATCTCGGAAGTTCAGGCGAATTTCCCACCGATGTCCCTAAAAGGTATAGGCACATGGTGATTTTAATAGTCTCATCACTGTTCATTTATTTCCTACTTGGAAATCTTTCTCAATGAACCTCTTCTGGGTCTTTATCGACTCCTCTGTCGATTACTGAAGTAGAATAGGTTTTCTAAAGGGGTTTATGCGAGGATGGGAATGTCTAAAGAATCTTAGGAGATTATTAAAACATTTTAATGTGTGATCCATATCGAGTCCTTCTACAATTAGATAGTGTACACAAATCATATATATAACTTAGATCAAATAGGCCTTCGAATATGTGATACTACTCTATATCCACATCCAAACAAGGAAAAGGAAGTAGAGCGAAACCACACATTCTTAGTCTATGAGATCCTCACTATATATAACCTTGGAAGCATACACTCTGTAATCATTGACCTATCAATAAGGGTCTTTTAGTTTTCACGCAAGGTTATTTATGGTTCCTAAAATATTCCTATAGCATTTTAATTACATATTTGATTCTAGAATTTCTAGACATGTTTTCTGGTTTATTGTTTGTCTATAGTATCATAAAATACTCCTATAGTATTTTAAACTTTATGTTCGGCTCTAACATTCCTATATGGTAAGTTTCAGATTCATTGCAACACCACCATCACTCCCAAACACACGTTAGGCGCATCTCAAATAAATATAGTTGATCATGCTATATTTATTCCAACTACGATTACATAACTGCCCAGGTTTGACGGTAATGCTCAACATCCAAAGACTTTTATTCTTGTTCTTCTTGTGATACTTGTTCGGGCTTTTATAATCTGGATGTATTTATACTTTTGTAAAATATGGTTATATTTTAAAGTATAACTCTTGGTCAGAGTGTTTTTATCCCATTGTATTTATAGGTTGTATATCTTTTATGATTTGATATACTGAGTTCACTATAAACAATGCTCTGATAACAATTTATCACACCCCAAAACAGGAACGGCGGAAACGTTCTGGGGTGGAGGACGTCACGTCGAGTATCACAACACATGCAGTATAGTAATCAAAGTACAACAACCATTGCATTAATAGTATAAGTTTTACATAGGTTACATTTAGCAACAACATCAAAAGTAGATGTAGAGAATAACATAAGATGCAGCTCGGTACAAGGCTGACTTCGCAAAAGCTCCCGGAGTGTACCTGCCTACTGACGACCTGAGAATACAAGTTATTTTGAAAGAGAGTATGAGCATTTTTAATGCTGGTGATTTCATAAGTATTTTAATGACATTGATATAAATACATGTTTTTCCTCAAAATAATTTCATTAGATGATGGTGATAAGAGCTTATAATGTATTTGAATTCCTTCCCCAAAAATCTTATATTTTCTAATAAAAGTAGTCTTCTACCAAGACCCGACTGTTTCATGTTTAAAAGAATGAGTTCCTCTACTAAAAGTAGTATTCTACCAAGACCCGACTGTTTTGTGTTTAAAGGAATGAGTTTCTCTACTAAAAGCAGTCTTCTACCAAGACCTGACTGTTTTGTGTTTAAAGGAATGAGTTTCTTTACTAAAAGGAGTCTTCTACCAAGACCCGAATGTTTTGAGTTTAAAGGAATGAGTTTCTCTACTAAAAGCAGTCTTCTACGAAGACCCGAATGTTTTGAGTTTAAAGAGCATTTTTTTCCCAAATGTTACTATCATTATCAAAATATAGTTTTACATTATCGTTTTATATCAAAAACATTCTAAGTTTAATGTATTAGGGAAAATATTATAGTACCGTAGTTTTATATGTAGAAACTACCGTGGTACTAATTACCTTAAAGCCATGAATTATAAGGTAAATGTGAAGATACTCGTAACCATACTGATTGACGGATGTAAACACGACGACCTGGTGGCGTCGAAATAAATGTGACATTTGTCACCCCTTGGCTTGGTCGGCCGGGACTGTAGCTAGCAGTCAGGATGTGGGATGGTCTATCCCGTATAGATCTATACACACAATGTCCGCTCTCCCTCCAGGAGACACTGGTTACCAACTCGACAACGGTGAAATCCGCGTCTTGAGGATGTATCTCATGTTTTGGTTGCTATATACGTTTCTTTTTACTAAAAGTACAAGTTTTAGAATATTGATATAGGTAGGTTCTCCTCATAAAAGTTATTGTTGATTTCTAAACTATACCTATTATAGTTTACTCGAGAGGTTATCTAGGTACCTTCGCTACCCAAAGGCACTGAACTAGAGTAAGAGTTTTAATATCTAAGTAGATATACATAATATATAACTAGGATTTCAACGAAACTCGGACAAACAACCGGATACTCTAAGTCCACAACCAAACAAGGAACAGGAAATAAAGCGGGCTATCAGTCCTAAGTCCTTCAAACCCTACTTATATAACTATATCTATATAGACATGAATCTAACAAGAATATAAGTTTAAAAGACTTTGATAAAAGCTTAGTAATTTAAAAAGAGGTTTATGTATTTTAAAAGAGATCTGAAAACAAAAATTAAAAACCTTTAGCTAAATAAAACATTTTAACATGCAAAAATCTATTTGCTTGACAGTTATTAATCACATGTGATTGATATAATAACTTAATAGTTCAACTTGTATTCCCCCCCATAAAAGCATTTAAAATCATTTCAAAGATTGATTAAGGGGTATGAACTCACCTGAGGTGAGTAACTCGAAAGAAAGATGGATATAGGATCGCCGGGTGTCGAATGAAGTCGTGAGCACAAACGGATCCTAGTTTAACATGTAATAACACATATATGAATACTCTTAGGGTATATAACCACTAATAGACACATGGAAACACCTTAGGGACATGAAAACACTTAGAATTAAGTGTTACAAACACCTATTGAAGTCCCTAAATGAGTGTAGGGCCTTAGATTTGAGTGTAAGGCCACCAAACTCGACTTTTGTGTGTGTGCGGCCAGGTGTACGGCCAGAGTGTGCGGCCAGGCCTGTGTGCGGCCAGGTGTACGGCCAGGGTGTGCGGCCAGGCCTATGTGCGGTGGTACACTCCCATAGAAATGTGTCCAAATCGATTTTCCAAGGCTTTGTGATGATCCTAAGAAGGTGTTTTGGCCGATGCTATGTTTAGATGAGTGTTTAAGTCCATTTTAGGACCAAAAGATGGGTGTGCGGTCACACATGATGTGTGTGCGACCGTACACACATGAAGATCATCTAGAATGATGAATTTCATGGATCAAACTCGAGGAAAAGGCCTTCTAATGTGTTGTATTAATGATCTAAGGATGAATACTAACTTGTTTTGCTGATTGGAGATGGAAACACGAAGGATTCTTGAGAGAGAATGTTCCAGATTTGAAGGAGTGGAAAGGGGGTGTAAGGTTGGCTAAGTGTTCAATATATAAGGTCGAGTGTGAGGCTGGAGGGTGTGTGCGGCTGACTGGCCGCACACGTGGTTGTGCGGCCGCACACACCTTCTTTGTTGTGTTTGGCCCGATTTTGTGATGCTACACACTTTCTAACCCTTCCTTAGACTCATATCTAGTTTATACTAAGCCTAGAACACTCATATAAACCCACAATTTCGTTAAAAGATAGCAAAACGAAGGCTGACACTCGGCTGAGTTGAATTATTGAACTTTATAAGACAAAGATTTTCGGGTTGTCACACAATCCTTTACAATGCCTCTTCTTTTTTCTCAAGCAACTAAAGACACGAAAATGGACTCACAACCACAATGAGGGATTAGGGGTTAGGGTTTTTGAAATTTAAGGGTAATGGAGGCTGATAAGGAACTCTAAAAATGGGTTAGTGGGGTTTAAATAAGAAGGGAACCCTAAAAGAGTTATGGGCTTGGGCATGAGCAACTGCCACACCTAACCTTCCTTGGCCACGTCGTGGTGGTCGAAAAATCATGCGATAAAATAATTATTGCCATGTCTTGGCCTTCCTTGGCCATGTCGTGGCATATAGTTTCCTCCAAAACTCCATCTTTGGTCCTTGTTACAAGTAAGCTTAACCAATATGGAACACGGGTGTTACAACTCTCTCCCACTTAAATTAGATTTCTTCCTCAAAATCACTCCTTACTACACTCCAGGAAGCCCAGATGATTCGATCAATTCTTCCAAAACCCCGATAAAAGTTGACTCTAACATACACTGACCTTCCAATATAAGAATTGAAACCAACATTAGTAGGAATCAAATACTGAGGTCGACCGAATCCTTGCCCCCATTAACCTTAACCAATGAAGAATAGCCATCACTACTTAGCTCAAAATCCAAAAATCCAATACCTTGTCTGACTTACCGATATACAAAACCAATCTGAATTACTACCAATATGACTCCACTTTACAACCCAAACCAAACGAAAACCCTTCCAACCCTGAATTATCTTGTTGATTACAACAGAAAAAGAACCCCTGGCCCTTCATCACTGTCAAAAACCTTTCACTTGAAAACAAAGGTGACTCCCAACATGAGTCTCAATCATTGGTACCATCTCAAGCTCATCTTGCTGTCCCATAATTACATTTCTGATATTACCTACACCTCCCTGACCTCATACATACCTACCAATTAAATGAAATACCGGATTTCCATCCTATTGTTGAGGCTAATAGCCTCATGCACAATCACACCATGTGACTCCGAGCGAGGGTCTATCTGGCAAGAACTATCTGAGCCTGCTTTCCATAATGGCTCCAACAACCCTCCTGATCCAACCAGAGATAACATAACCAACCGTTACACAGATGCATCATAAGATACATTTAATCTAAATAAATGCTACTCGCCCAATTGTAGTCTGACATCACAACCGGCCCCAAACGACCCACAACCTTCCTTAATCCCACAAATGTTGTGGCCTTCCCACAGTCTCACAACCCGAACTGCCATGGTCTAATCCCACCTAGAGGAAACTACGAGCCTAATCATAGCCCCTCAATATCCTTGCAACTGCTCATGGACCAGGTGAATGCTACGGGTCACACTGCATTTTTACAAAACTACTACACTACCTGCTAATCTAATGAATGCTACGGCCACCCCGCAATCTTACAACACATCTACCGCCACCTGCCAACCTACTAAATGCTACGGCCACCCCGTAGTCTTAGAACACTTCTACGGCTACCTGCCACCCTAGTGAATGCAACCGCCACCCCGTAGTAGTATAACACTTCTACCGCTACCTTCCAACCTAGTGAATGTTACGGCCACCCAACATTTTTACAACACTTCTACCACTACCGGCCAACCAATTAAATTCTACAGCCACCTCGTAGTCTTACAACACTTCTATAAACACCATCTGCCCACCATATCCAATCGAAATAAATCATAGGCCGAAGCCTCATTCGACTATACCCCACTCAGGTGCTCGGGTCATGCTTGGAATCCTAAAGACTTTATCAGACAAGAACAGATAGAAAGGCTCTAACACAACACTCAACCTGAACCTAATCACATACCCACATGCACCACTACTGATGCACAAGGTAACCTGGATTCTCATTCCTTGTGCAACCCTTAATCCAAACGGTTGTCCACCACTTGGATTCAACTTCGCTCTTCTAACCACAAAATTGATGGGTTTCCAAATCATCCCTCAACCTTAATACTCAAGGCTGTTGACAACCTAAGCTTACAAGAACTAGCATTCCATAACCACCCAATCCTAATGAACACAAACATTCCAAAACCAGATGAATACACCCCTAAACCTCACAGACTCTATATCCCCAACCATTTTCCACTGATTCCAATTCAAAGTCCATCGGTATCCTTAATGGATAACTAAGAAATAATTCTCAACTATTGAAATAGGTATCTAACCAATTCAACGACCTACTTGCACTAGAGCAATTCCCTTGCGTGCCTGCAATGGACCATTCTTTGAAGGTATGAATTTCACAACTACTGATCTTACACCCACGATCAAACCAATTCCTCACTATCCCGTTGTAACAACCTGTTATTTTTCAAGTCAATAAAAGTCAAACCCTTTATATAAAATTTCGAGTTTTGTTGATTTGGTTAAGATCATAAGGGTTAAATATGATTTAAATTATATAAATGATGTTTTTATATAAGTATTTGGAATAAAATACACTTAAAAATCATAGTTTTTCCCTTTGGAACCGAGAACCCTCGGACTGAAAACCCCTTTTCGGCCGAGAAACTTCGGACTGCAAACCTCACCGAGAACCACTAGACCGGAATCTCCTTTCAGGCCGAAAACCCAACCGATATATATAATTTTCCCGGAAAAATAAGTCATTTTCTCAGTTTTTCAATAGAAAACACTCCCATTTTGCTCTCAAATATCATACAGGAACCATCAAATCTTCAAGAAAACTCCTTCAAATGCTCATAATTTTCACCAAGAACACCAAGAACAATCTTCAAATCTTTAAGCTGACCGAAAACACCTTGGACCGAGAACTCATTCCTAACCGAGAACACCTGAAGACCGAGAAGCTAGTTCTCGGTTGAGGTTTAAGACCGAAATCAAGGATTTCGGTGAAGGCTAGACCGAAAACCCTTATCAAAATGTCAAATAATTCTTGGTAATTTTTGTAAGAAATTCCTTACATAAATTAAATGATGTTTAACACTTTAATTAATTATTTCGCTAATTTAAATACAATTAAGTGTTTAAATATTATTAGGATACCATTATTTCCACGTACGCTAGCCCCAGGATCATCTCTACTGTTCCGCTATCCAGACTCGAACACACACTAGAGGTGAGTTCATACCCCTACGTTTTCACTATTTTCAATGTTTTTAGAGGGGGGGATACAAGTTAAACACAAGGACTGTTGTGTTAACATTCAAACGATTTTAAACCATTTCAGACCATTAATTGTTCCAACCCGATTTGTCATTGCATTTACCAAAATATATTTTTTTATATTTTTAACCCTTTTTTAGCATGTCGAGCAAAAGGGTATTTTTCATAAATCTCTTACTACAGCTTTATACACACTATTAAATTGCAAATGTTTCAGTTCATTACAAGGTACACATTTAAACTATAGTTGGTATACTTTATGAATTGCTACACTACTTTACTAAGTTCACTAAACAATACAAGAACATACATTTAAATTATAATACACATAGTTTGGGAGACACTACACTATTTTAGAAGCTCAAAGAACACTATACAAAAACACGAACATACATTTAAACTATAATAGGTATAGTTTATGGAACACTACTCTATCTCACTAGTTCAAGGATACACTACTAAATAATTATTTAAGTATAATTATTTTACACTACAAAGTACACTACTACAAGGTAATACATACAGTTTCAAGAATAAGAGAACATTACTACACTACACGTAAGCTAGTTAATACAGAGTTGCGAGCCACTACTTTGGGGTACCCATCAGGGTACCAGTTCAAGTCCTATAAATTATAAATAGAGTCTCCTGGAGGGAGAGCGTGAATTTATGTATAGATCTATACGGGAATGACAATCCCGCACCTGAGTTGCTTGCAACAGCTAGGCCGATAGGCCTGGAGTGACAAATATCATAACATTTTGAAGCCTGAAGAACGTTGTAGAGGCCACTAGGCCATGAGTTGGGATGATTTGAAATAACTAATGCTAGCAGAATACTGCCCGAGGGGCGAGATGAAAAAACTAGAGCACGAGCTCTAGAGTCAAAAGATGAAGGACTCAGATATCGCTGCTTACACTGCTAGGTTCAGCGACCTGGCCCTTCTATATCCCGGGATGGTCACCCCGGAGAGTAAGAAGGTGGAAAGGTATATATGGGGACTAACTCCCCCGACTCAAAGAAATTTCCTAGCTGCCAATCCACTTAATTTCGATATTGCCAAGTGTCTGGCACAGACACTAGTGGATAACGGAGATCGCCAAGACTCCGTAATAGCCGTTCCTAAACAGCCTAAAGAGAGTGGCAGCAAAAAGAAATTCTAGAACAAAAGAAAGGGCCAATCTTCGCAAGACCCTCAAAGAAACAACAAACAGTGGTTATCCACGCTGCTACCATTCCTGCTGTTGTTCCTACTGCTCCCGCACCTCCCAGCCGCTATACTGGTAATCTACCGATGTGCAACAAATGCAACTTCCACCACCACAGGCCTTGTCGGGAAATACAATGCACTAACTGCAACAAGAAGGGGCATACAACCCGCTTCTGTTAGACACATGCACAGCCTAATGCCCAGACCCCCGGAGCTGGAGTAGGCCAGACCTGCTATGGGTGTGGTGAAACCGGGCACTACAAGAGGGATTGCCCGAAAGCAAGAAATGTTGGCAACACAGGAAGAGTGCTAGAAATGGTTCAGGAGTAGGCAGTAGCGGATCCCGCCGTACTCACGGGTGCGTTCCCCTCGATAACTCTTATGCATGCATTCTCTTTGATAGTGGTGTAGAGAGGAGTTTCGTTAGTCACAAATTAAAACACTTACTCAAACACAAACCACAATCACTAAACGAAACATTCACTGTCGAAATGGCTAACGGGAAGAAATAGAGCACTAACGACATATTCATAGGCTGTACCCTCACTCTAAACGACTATTCCTTCCCAATCGACCTTATGCCAGTCTCTATAAAACATTTCGATGTCATCATCGACATGGATTGATTAAGTCCTCATCGTGCTGTTATCCTTTGCTACGAAAAAGCCATTCGCCTCAATCTACCAAATGGTGAAGCCCTCGTTATTTATGGAGATGAACTCAGTACGAACCTTCGCATCATCTCGTGCATCAAAGCCCAAAAATACATGACAAAAGAGTGTCACACATTCCTAGCCCATGTTGTCAATAAAAAACAAGAAGTAAAAGACCTCGAGAGCATTCCTGAAGTCTGTAAGTTTCCTGACATCTTTCCCGATGATCTTCCAGGAGTTCCTCCTGAACGCTAAGTCGAGTTCCGAATCGACTTAGTTCCTGGAACTACCCTCGTAGCCAAATCCCCGTATCGCCTAGCACCAGCAGAGACGCAGGAATTATCCAGCCAATTAAACAAACTGCTTAGTAAGGGATTCATTCGACCGAGCTTCTTACCCGGGGGAGCACCGATTCTATTTGTTAAGAAAAAGGATGGATCTTTCCGAATGTGCATAGATTACCGCGAACTAAAAAAGCTTACCATTAAGAACCGATACCCTCTTCCACGAATAGACGACCTCTTCGACCAACGCCAAAGGAGCCAGCTATTTTTCAAAGATTGACCTAAGATCAGGGTATCACCAATTACAAGTTCATGAGAACGATGTTCCCAAAACAGCATTTCAAACTCGTTATGGTCACTACGAGTTTGTAGTAATGCCCTTCGGTCGAACCAATGCACCCGCGGTATTCATGGATCTAATGAATCGGATGTGTCGACCCTTCCTATACAAATTCGTGATAGTGTTCATAAATGATATACTCATCTACTCACGAAGTGAGGAAAAACATAGCCAGCACCTGAGACAAGTCTTAGAAACTTTAAGGGCGGAAAACCTTTATGCTAAATTTTCGAAGTGCGAGTTTTGGATTAGGAAGGTAAACTTCCTTGGTCACGTAGTCAGCGAAGAAGGAATACACGTAGAACCCTCCAAAATAAAGGCAATCAAGAACTGGTCAGCACCTAGAACGCCAATAGAGATCCGCCAATTTTTAAGACTTGCTTGCTACTACCGCAGATTCATACAAAACTTCTCCAGGATTGCTAAATCTCTTACTGCCCTGACTCAGAATGGTGTAACTTTTAGTTGAGGAGAGAAACAAGACTCTGCGTTCCAAACACTGAAGCAAGCCCTGTGCAGCACACCTATCTTGCATCTTCCAGAAGGGACAAAAGACTTCGTAGTATATTGCGATGCATCCAATCAGGGGCTAGGCTGTGTGCTTATGCAGCGAGGAAAGGTTATTGCCTATGCCTTGAGAAAGCTAAAGGCACACGAAGTCAACTACACAACTCATGATCTTGTGTTGGGAGCTATAGTTTTTGCGCTAAAAATCTGGAGGCATTACCTTTACGGTACCAAGTGTACTATCTTCACCGACCACAAAAGCCTCCAACACATCTTCGACTTGAAAGAACTTAACATGAGACAACGACGATGGGTAGAACTACTTAATGATTACGAATGTGAAATTCGCTATCATCCAGGCAAAGCCCATGTAGTAGCAGATGCCCTTAGTCGAAAGGAGTACACAGGTCATAAAGTGAAGGCACTAATCATGACAATCCATTCACATCCGTCCACATAGATCAAAGAGGCTCAGTTACAAGCCTTGAAGCCGGATAATGTGGCAGATGAAGCCTTAAGAGGAATGGAGAAAAACTTAGAAATCAAGGTTGACGGAGTTCATTAATTCATGAACCGGATCTGGACATCAAAGTTTGGTGGCTACAAAGACGTTGTCATGAATGACGCCCTCAAAAATCGATACTCCGTTCATCCAGGTTCAGATAAGATCTATCTGGATCTTAAGAAACTTTATTGGTGGCCGAACATGAAAGCAGAAATTGCTACCTACGGGGCCCAGTGTCTAACTTGCGCTAAAGTTAAGGTAGAATATCAAAAGCCATCAAGTTTACTTCAGCAGCCAGAGATACCTGAGTCGAAGTGGGAGCGGATTACAATGAATTTCATAACCAAGTTGCCCAAGACTAAATATGGGCATGACACTATTTGGGTAATCGTCAATAGATTAACCAAATCCGCTCATTTCCTACCAATAAAGGAAACAGACAAGATGGAGAAATTGACCAGAACTTACATCAGAGAGATAGTATAACTGCATGGTGTGCCCATATCTATGATCCACAAACTGACGGGCAGAGTGAGAGAACCATTCAAACACTAGAAGACATGCTGAGAGCTTATGTGATCGATTTTGGTAAAGCATGGGATACCCATTTACCACTTCTCGAGTTTTCATACAACAATAGTTACCACTCTAGCATCAAGGCTGCCCCGTTCAAAGCCCTCTATGGCCGTAAGTGCACATCCCCTCTCTGCTGGGTTGAAGTGGGTGACACGCAGCTAGCTAAAGGGAAAGTCCCCGATAGCACTCTCACCGGCCCGTAAATCATTCTAGAAACCATAGGAAAGATCGTCCAAATCCGAGAACGACTGAAAGACTCTAGGGATAGACAAAAGAGCTATGCAGACAAGAGACGAAAATCCTTGGAATGCCAGGTGGGTGACCGCGTTCTGTTGAAGGTCTCACGTTGGAAGGGCATGATACGCTTTGGAAAGCATGGAAAACTAAATCCAAGGTATATCGGGCCGTTCGATATTCTTGCTAGAAACGGCCCAGTAGCTTACAAACTCCGTCTACCATAAGAACTTAACAATGTACACTCTGTCTTCCACGTGTCAAATCTAAAAAAGTGTCTATCCGAAGAGACTCTAGTGATTCCACTCAATGAAATTGAGATAAACAAGAGTCTTAAATTTGTGGAAGAACCAGTAGAAATCATGGATAGGGAAGTCAAACGAACGAAACAAAGTCGCAAACCAATAGTGAAGGTTCGATGGAATGCCAAGCGGGGACCTGAATTCACTTGGCAGCGAGAAGATCAGATGCAACAAAAGTACCCACATCTTTTCCCTAGTCCATGATGTATTCACTATAGAAAGAATTTTGGGACGAAATTCCCTATAACGGGGGGGATAATGTAACAATCCGTTATTTTTCAAGTCAATAAAAGTCAAACCATTTAAATAAAATTTTGAGTTTTGTTGATTTGGTTAGGATCATAAGGGTTAAATATGATTTAAATTATATAAATGATGTTTTTATATAAGTATTTGGAATAAAATACAATTTAAAATCAAAGTTTTTCCCTACGGAACCGAGAACCCTCGGACCGAAAACCCCTTTACGGCCGGGAACCTTCGGACCGCAAACCCCACCGAGAACCAATAGACCGAAATCTCCTTTTTGGCCGGAAACCCAACCGATATATATATATATATATATATATATATATGTATGTATATATATATATATATATATATATATATATATATATATATATATATATATATACATATATATTTCCCCCGAAAAATAAGCCATTTTCTCACTTTTTCAATAGAAAACACTCCCATTTTGCTATCAAGTATCATACAAGAACCTTCAAATCTTCAAGAAAAATCCTTCAAATCTTCATAATTTTCAGCAAGAACACCAAGAACAATCTTCAAATCTTCAAGCTGACCGAAAACGCCTTGGACCGAGAACTCATTCCTGACCGAGAACACATTAAGACCGAGAACCTAGTTCTCGGTTGAGGTTTAAGACCGAAATCAAGGATTTCGGTGAAGTCTAGACCGAAAACCCTTATCAAAACGTCAAATAATTCTCGGTAATTTTTGTAAGAAATTCTTTACATAAATTAAGTGTTGTTTAACTCTTTAATTAATTATTTTGCTAATTTAAATACGATTACGTGTTTAAATATTATTAGGATACTGTTATTTCCACGTACGCTAGCCCGAGGATCATCTCTACAGTTCCGCTATCCAGACTCGAACACACACTAGAGGTGAGTACATACCCCTACGTTTTCACTATTTTCAATGTTTTTAGGGAGGGGGGTGATACATATTAAACACAAGGACTGTTGTGTTAACATTCAAACGATTTCAAACCATTTCAGACCATTTACAATTGTTCCATCCCGATTTGTCTCTGCATTTACCAAAATATATTTTTATATATTTTTAACCCTTTTGTAGCATGTCGAGCAAACGGGTATTTTTCATAAATCTCTTACTACAGCTTTATACACACTATTAAATTGCAAATGTTTCAGTTCATTACAAGGTACAGATTTACAAGGTACACATTTAACAATACAAGAACATACATTTAAACTTTAATACACATAGTTTGGGAGACACTACACTCTTTTACAAGCTCAAAGAACACTATATACAGAAACACGAACATACATTTAAACTATAATAGGTATAGTTTATGGAACACTACTCTATCTCACTAGTTCAAGGATACACTACTAAATAATTATTTAAGTATAATTATTTTACACTACAAAGTACACTACTACAAGGTAATACATACAGTTTCAAGAACAAGAGAACATTACTACACTACACGTAATCTAGTTAATACAGGGTTGTGAGGCACTACTTCGGGGTACCCATCAGGGTACCGGTTCAAGTCCTATAAATTATAACCAAAGTCTCCTGGAGGGAGAGCACGAATTTGTGTATAGATCTATACGGGACTGACAATCCCACACCTGAGCTGCTTGTAACAGCTAGGCCGGCAGGCCTAGGGTGACAATTGTCATAACATTCTGATGCCTGAAGACCATCGTAGAGGCCACTAGGTCATATCAAGCATGGTTATATGAAACTCATAATAGTATCAACTAAAACATTTGTTTACGGGATTAACACTACTTCAAATGGTTTTATTTTAAATAATGAAACTATAGTACACTATTTTACACTATAGCTGGTGGATTCCAGGCTGTCAAACAAATGGTTTTATTTTAAATAATGAAACTACAGTACACTATTTTACACTATAACTGGTGGATTCCAGGCTCTCATATAAATGGTTTTATTTTAAATAATGAAACTACAGTACACTATTTTATACTACAGCTGGTGGATTCCAGGCACAAGAAGGTTTTCATACAAACACTGCTACAAACACTACTACAGTACACTACCTTTCTAGTATAGAGTACACTAGTACAACGTACAATTTCAATAAACATTCATGACATAGTTTTATTTATTAATAAGACTACAGTTCACTATTTCAGAGTACAGTTCACTATTCAGAATAGAGTAACTACATACATTTTGGTCTTAAGGTCTAAGACTACATTTCATTCACTAAAGAAAATATTGGATTTTCTGGAAGTACACTATAACATTTTCAAAGAGCAAAGACTAGCTTTCCGTCTCAAATACATACTTATGAATTCACCAACTTAAATGTTGATAAACTTTCAAAACCACTTGTATTCTCAGGGAACCGGTAGACATGTATACCCGCCGATTTTGAGGAGACGGAGCTTTTAAAGTCGCCTCTTTTATATTTTTGTTATACATTTTTGATGTCATACAAACTATGTATTGAACAGATGTAAATACTATATTTTATCAATATAATGGTTGTGTTTGCTTTGATTAGTATTATGCAATTGTTGTGATATTGTACATGACGTCCTCCACCCCCGAACGTTTCCACTGTTCCGGTTTGGGGTGTGACACCCGTAACTATGAAAGATCCCTACAAATCTTACATCTAACCCCGACATGACCACCTTGCAGATTCCATGAATTCCTTGCTGATACCACCTAAAATCGAATCAGCTGCTAGTCTTCTCCTACTTAAAGCTTGTTATGATGATGGTCGATGCCTCTCACATCAAAATTCAAAACCAGCTCGCCTGAATATCCTCCAAGCATGACTTTCGATATGTAAAATAGCATATGAAGATTCTCAAAATAAAATGTCTAGACCATCATGAGGAAAATTCTAAATTCTAGGTGGAGACTTAGATAAACCACACATAGCGTCTCCCACACAAACACATAATCATAAGAACAAAGGATAATAAGAGCATGAAATAAGTGAATACAATACGCACCTGCGATATCAACTGATGGAACTTAGATCTCCTCGGCCTGTGACTTCAATGCTCAGGTTCTCACCACATAAACATCTACCCTGCCCTCACGATGATCAGTAATCCTCATAGTGGTTGGATCATGTGCCCCCACTGCTCTCTTGATCAACTCCAAACATTCGGCCTTCTTGTGGCACACTTGGTTGTAGTGGAAACATAATGGAGTTGTTCCCTGGGGGCAATCTCTGTTGACATGACCAATCATGCCACACTTGTATCAACCCATACCCCTAGATCGGAAAACCCCATCATGTTTCTTCCCGTACATGCTGCAATGACCTCGGACCTGCTGGCCCGTCATTCACTAATCAGAAGTCTTGGGTCTTCTTGCAGGACTCCCAACAGTCTGAACCTACTCTGCCTTCCTCTTCTTGAGGTGCTCCAAATCTATCTCCTGCTCTTGGGATTTTGCTATCATGTCCTCTAGATTCCTATAACTTAAAAAGCTAACAAACTCCCTGATATCCTCTCGCAACATATCATGGTACCTTGTCTACTTCATCCGCAGCTGTGACATCCCAGAATTTAGGATGAAGACTGTGGACAGTCAATTCACATTAAATCTATTTGTAATTTGACTCATTGAATTTTAGTGCATCTTTTGTAAAATAAATGACTACAATTCAACTATTATAGGATACCAGATGGTATCGTATTTCCAAATGTGTAAGTTGCAAAAACGAATTAAACATCTCAAACTGAAACCCTAGTTGATGCGTCTGAAAAACTTAAAATTCATATTAAGCAGTTGTGAGTGAAGAAAACATTTTAATCTTATAGTACATGTTCCCATGTTTCAAAAAATATAAATAACGTCCAAAATGAGTTCGTATGCAAACGATACGACAGTTATAAGAAAACGAACCAGTAAAACACTGACATTCTTTAAACTACTAAAGCCGAATGGATCCGTTGAGGCACTTTCACACCTTCGATGGAAATTCTAATATTGGTTTTGGATTCAAGCTATGGTATAATATTTAATTTCATATGCGAAATATTTTTAGAAATAATATTTGCAAAAGTTGAAATATCGAGCGTTTCTGGCCATTTAACGTGAAACTTTAAACGTGATTTCCCGAAGTTCTACGATTCGAGAAATTAATCCGTTCGGGGTTTTGAAATCCTTGAACTCGGCTCTATCAAAAGATACTTTCGGAGAAATTATTCGACGTTGCGATCTTGATACACCAAACTAGGATCTTTTAGGGAGTTTTGCTAAACATGACATCATTGTGGGACCCACATAGACTTCCAAGAGATAAAAATCTTATTTCTTTGACTCTCTATTCCCTCGTGTATAAGCTCACACCCCTTCCCTTCTTCTTCTTTGATTGTAAACTTCTCTCAAAAGTACCAAGTATGGGTGCTTAGTGTGTATGGGTTTCCAAGGCTTGCATGCTTTCTTAAGCTATAAATAGAGGGCATTGAGCTCTCACTTTCCACAACAAAACATCATCCTTCTTTTCTCAATCCCCCCTCTCTCCATTCTTCTTCTTGAGTTGCAAAAACACACCACAATACCACCTTTCCACCACTTTCTCCATTATTTTGGAAAGCCAACACCACACAAAACCACTCTCGTACCCTCCTTCCACACTAGCACCTTCTCTCGTCATTTACAGCCAAACAATGGAGGCTGCTACGGTAGCTCCGACCCCACTATCGTCTGCAGTTGCTGGTGCCGCCGCCCTCTTCCACCTCCAGCCTATTGCCGCTATAAGTAATCACCACCATCACTATTTTTTTGTGTGTTCCATCGATTCGTAAACCACAGAGGCCAAGAAAAAAATTGTGTTTCTTTTTTTTAATGCTTTGTGCATGTACACATTCATCTGGGAAGGCGGGGTTAATTCCCGAAATATTCATTCCAATTAATTAAATAACCCCTCCCCTGAAAATTCATTTCAAAACAGATCTAAAGGGCCCAAACTCTCACTTCAAATGAATTCCTAATCCCCACTTATGGAAATAGTTAACAAATTTAGCCCCATTCCATTTATTTAATTTAAGAAATCAACCCTATAGTTTTGTTAAGTTACAAAAAACCCCATACTTATTAGTTTATATCAAAATTTCCCCCTTTAGTTAAACAGGTAACAAAAGTAGTCTCGATGGTTTGATTTGAAAGCGTCAAGTTTGCAGTTCTCCTGTCAAGTTTCTCAAAATTAAATGACAAATCCCACATTAAGGTGAGTGTTACAACCCCTATTTTATATTTTTACATGCGTTAAGGGAGAATGCAAGTTCTTAATTGTGCTAGTTTATCCAAAAATACACATAAAATATCATTATTTTATGTAAAAACTATAACTAGTTATAAAATATTGGTTTGACATTTATATATTATAAACATATAAACTAGTTTTAAACCTTAATATTTTCATATGTAATGTTGTTAAGATGAAACAACTAGTAAAAAAAAAACATATGCATTTTTACTACAATACTCTATGATTTTATGTGACATTGTATGTCACAGAAAGCATGTCATAAAACTTTGTAGTATTTCTAAGGGCTCAAGTTATGCATGTAAATTTATAAAGTTTATACACAAACAATTCTTGAGACATACTTAATTATAAAAGAAATTACCTTATAGTATATATGCATACAAGTTATTCTTGGTTTTTATAAACACAATACAATTCACTATATCTAATAACTTATCCACTTATATGTTAGAGCGGAGAGCTATTCACATATCTTAGTTAAGGGCTTTTTAGTGAGACTATATTCATTAGCTAAGTCTAAAATTTTAGCATACCCACACTATTGTAACCGATAATCTTCGCAGCGAGATATGTATGTATAGATCTATATGGGGTTGACATCCCCACCTGCGGTTGCTAGATACAAGCTCGACCGATCAATCGAAGCCGGTGATAAGTATCTACTATCGTTACTATGACCTATAAACATTAACTGAAAACTCTCTTATTTAATACAAACCATGGGCTTGGTTGCTTTCAAAACTATTCTAAGTGTGGATTCACTTATGCAAATATATATTTTGGTTTTCAAAATCTGTACAAAGACTCCTTACAAACACAACTTTAAGTATGGTTATACTTAGAATGAAAATACTTTTTATGCTTTCTAAAATTATCAATGATATTAGTAGAAAACCTATAACTCTCACCAACCTTTTGTTGACCCTCAAAACTACATGTATTCTCAGGGAATCAATAATTCAAGGATTTAGATAACGGATAATCATGGATTTCAGGCAATCTAGTCTACTACTTTTTGTTATGTCTGCCTACCTATTAAGGAAATTCATGTACTACTATTATCTGTAAGAACCATGTATTAGAACATTAGGATGGAATACAAATTTTCTTTTGTTTATCGTTGTATGTGTGCTATATATTTAGTTTACCTGTGATCCATGAACTTAGTTGCACAGCCTAACATGTTCCACCGCCTCGGCCGAGGGTGTGACTGATTGGTATCAGAGCTAAATTGCCTATAGAGAACTCGTATCCTTGAAAGAGGAATACAACTATAACAAGAAGCTCCTAATAAAAATATTATTACTAATTACAATACTTCTTGGGTACTTAAGGTACGGGGAATCTGGTTTGAAGGGTCGCATGGGTTGCTGGATTTCAGAACGACTTAATTACCAAAATGATCTTGCCCTCCGGTGTTTCATGTGTGGCCCTCGTCTGTACTTGGTAGTCTTGGAGTGCCAAAAGAAATTTAATAATACCACCAACCTGACCAACAATATTACATAGGATTTATATATATATATATATATATATATATATATATATATATATATATATATATATATATATATATATATATATATATATATATATATATATATATACTCTGACCCGTGATGAGAACTCTTAATAAAATTGTAAAAATCCCTTCAACTAAAACTACTTACACAAACCTTTAGGTCAAACGCGTCGACTAAGGTTAGTACCGTACATAAGCCATACCACAAGTAAACCTGGAACTCGCACCTATGTTATTTATGTTTGGGCCGACGCACAACCAACCTTGATCAAGGAGTTTTACAGACTACAACGGTTGAGAGTTTTAGAGATTGAAGAATATTCTTAAGATTCATTGCAGATAACTAAAACCTTTATGTCAACCTTAAAAACACTTATACAGTTTTATAACAATTATACATTTAAAAAATTACTTACATACTTAAAACCCTTTTAAGTAGATGGTGGATTTACCCGATGACCATCCAGCTTGGATGGATATTACAAACCCAAATAAGCTACATGAGGTCCTGATATAGCTAGTCGGGGATCCATATTTCCCCTAGGACACTCCAGTCTCCCCCACAAACCTCTCTGAGGAAGAGGATCGGTTAGAGGATGTGGAGGACGACGATATAGAGGAGGTTGCAGAGTCCAACGACGAGGGCTTTCTTCAGGTTGCCTAGGAGATTGATGATGATGGTCCCATTAAGGATGAGGAAGGCCTTACCAACGAGGAACCCACCCATCCCACTACACCATCCTCTCCGCCCAGACCATAGTATCAGCCCTATCGATATAATGGCAAGTGTCTTTCTCTGATGAGGACCTCGAGGATGAGCCTTCCTACCATATACCACTTGGACCCTTTTGTGCATATTTCCCGACCCACTTGTGGTCAGCTGGGGAAACGGACCTTGCCATATGAGCCAACTTGACTCCCCCATGTACTCTATAAAAGGAGGATTACTAACCTTCATCTACGATTTGAGGTTGGCGACTCTTCAAAGGCTCCACCATAGGCACCACTCAAGGACGACCCTTATAATGATCCGATCCCATGTCTTATGACTCTGGGCAACCAACTATCTGATAGAGTTGGATCCCTGGAGAATCTCATCAGAGGTTCAAGCTCTACTTGACTAGAGGAGCGAGTTGAAAGACTCGAGGAGGAAAAGAAGGAGGACAATGAGGCCATTCAGACACTTTATCACCGCATGGGTGCTACTCGCACTGAGGCGAGAACTATGGGTGCTCATTATAGAGCTCTAGCTTACAAGACCCTTATCCTTGAGGGTCGGATGGATACGGCTAATCACCGAGCAGTTGTTGCCATGCAAGAGCAACATCATATCTAGGAGCAGATCGATGAACTGTTCCTCTATCTGATTTCACATTTTGGGCGATAGAAGTTTCATCTAGGGTGTCTTGTGCCCTAGGGTAGGGTTAGAACTTTCGATTAATAGATTTTGTTTTGCAAGTGTTAATCACTGCCTGATTTGAAAATGATATTTTGTAAAGCGTTTCCATTTCTAACCTTATACATTTGGTACCTTTCTAACCGAAAACAAGAAGTTATAATATATGAAACTACTTTCAGTATATATTAATTGTGAAACTTGTTATCTGTATTTCTTGTAACATACCATATTATTTAGTTAAAAAAAATATCGGTAACAACTTTGATACTATGAATTGGAAATCAGTAAGATTTTAGGAAAAAGTTACACTAATACACTATCACAAAATACAACTTGTTACAACTACATTGTGTAAAACAACTTAACATGTCCTAAACATATTAGGACGATGCCCCCACCAAAAATTCCACGAGTTCGTCTACCACCAACCCCTAAGGGAATCGAAGAAGTACTCCAGAAGTCACTCCAGGTGCAACTAATGCAAACCCAACATTTCAAATGGATCCTAATCTAATGCAGACCCTGCTTGGCAAGGGATTGCTACAGCCTTAGCCACATATGAGGCTGCCGGAATGACAACACCGGGAACAGTAGAAATGGTATCAGCACTCCCATCGTAAAACAAAACAACTTAAGGCCTTGTTCATACATGGATTTTATGGGCTGCAAACCCCGACCCTTCTGTGGCACGGATGGAGCAGTTGGTATATCCCGCTAGATAGAAAAGATGGAGGCAATATTTCGTATCAGTGCTTGCACTGAGGACTGTCGAGTGAAATCTGATACCTCTATACTGATGGGTTCTTCCTTGACTATGTGGAATAATCGTGATATGTCCATAGGAATCGATGAAGCATATGTCATGGGCTAGGAATCTCTGAAGTAGATGATGATCAAGGAATATTGTCCAGGACATGAAGTCCAGACTCTAAAGGAATTGCTTTAGAACCTTACCATGAAAGGATCGGGCGTTGCTGTCTACACCTCCCAATTCAGTGACCTTGTTAACCTTTGCCTGGGAATGGTGACCCCGGAAGACAAAAAGATGGAAATATACATCTGGGGACTAGCTTCACTAGTCTAAGGTCTGGTTACTGCGTCTTGACCCTCCACTTGCAATAGTGCTAAGCGATTGGCCTATCATTTGAATGACTAGTGTATCCACCAAGGTACCATGACCCTGCCAAAATAGAAGAACCAAGCTGGAGGTACAAAAAGGAAGTTCCACGAGAAGTCAAAAGGGAAATTCAAGCATCGTAAGCCCAATCCAGAACATATGTTTGTGTATGCTGAAATCACAAACACTCCTACTCCAGCAAAGGCCTATTTTGGAACTCTACCCCACTGTACTAAGTGCAACTTCCACCATGATGGAAATTTCTTGATCTGCAATATCTTCAACTTGAGGGGTCACACCTCAAAGTTTTGTAGGAAGGCCCCGAACAACACAACCTCACCACTACTGCAGGATGAAGCTTAAATTGCTTTTAATGCAACCAACTAGGGCACTTCAAGAAAGACTGCCTTAAAGTGAAGAACCAGGGTGGTAAAGGAAGGGCATTCGTGATAGGTGTGGGAGATGTAAACAAGGAACCAATTGTGGTTGCTGGTATGTTTCCTATCAACAATATTTATGCTTACATATTATTTGACACTGGTTTCGATAGAAGCTTTACTTACCATATGTTTAGAAGAATGATAAATCATAAATCATGCAAACTTAATGAAGCTTACACAGTAGAAGTACCACGTCTTCCATGTCGACCAAATGCTGATTACCATTGGAAGCTTCGATATAGTCATCAGAATGGATTGGTTATCATTACACCGAGTGGAAGTCTTATGTTACGAAAAGGTCGTTTGACTACCTTTACCAAACAACGAAACTCTTCTGATTTGAACCGATAAATCAAGGAAGAACCTAAGAGTTATCACTTACATGAAAGCAAGGAAGTATCTAATGAAGAGATGCTTTGATTTCATAGCCCACATGATGGATATGCAAGTCCAGGGTAAGGAAATCAAATACATACCGCAATCGTGCAATTAACCAGACGTATTTCCAGAATATCTACCTAGACTACCTCCATTCAGACAGGTCGAATTCTGAATCGACCTAATCTTGGGTGCAACACTAGTGGCAAGATCTCCTTATCGCCTGGCTCCATCAGAAATGCAAGAACTATCTAGTCAACTTCATGAAATTCTTGACAAAGGCTTTATCCGGCCAAGCTTCTCTCCATGGGGAGCTCCAGTATTGTTTGTCAGAAAGAAGGATGGATCATTCAGGATGTGGATCGACTATCGAGAGTTGAACAAGCTCACCGTCAAAAACCAATATCCACTCCCAAGAGTTAATGACTTGTTCGATCAACTGCAAGGATCTTGCTACTTCTCGAAGATCGACTTAAGATCCGAGTACCAACAACTTAGACTTCAAGAAGCAAATATTCCAAAGGCAGTATTCCAGACTCGATATGGTGATTACGAGTTTTTAGTTATGCAATTTGTATTGACCAACACACCAGCCGTATTCATGGACCTTATGAATCAGGTGTGTAAACGTTACTTGGATAAATTCTTGATTTTTTTCATCAACGACATATTGATATATTCATGAACCAAGGAAGAACATGGACAACACTTGTGTTTGATTCTGGAACTGGTAAGAAAAGATAAACTTTATGCAAAGTTTTATAAATGTGAGTTTTGGATTAACGAACTGCATTTCCTCGATGATGTGGTTAGCCATAAAGGGTTTCAGGTCGATCCCAAACAGATCAAAGTCGTTAACGATTGGAAAGCACCAATGACACTAGCCGAAGTACGCCAATTCCTAGGGCTTGCGAGCTACTATAGGAGATCCATTGTGAACTTCTCCAAGATAGCAAAGCCTCTCACAACACTAACCCAGAAAGGCAGAAAGTTCGATTGGGGAGACAACCAAGAGTCTGCCTTCTAGAAATTGAAACATTTGTTGTTTAGTGCACAAATTTTGACTCTTCCGAAGGGAACATAAAACTTTATAGTATATTGTGACCCCTCACACCAACGGTTAGGATGTGTACTGATGCAGCGAAATAAGGCCATTGCATATGCATCCCGACAACTTAAATCAAATGAGACAAAATACATTACCCATGACCTAGAGTTGGGTGTTGTAGTGTTTGCTTTGAAGATTTAGAGGCACTACGTGTATGGAACAAAGTGTGTCATATTCACTGACCACAAAATCCTTCAATAAATCTTTGATCAGAAGGAGCTCAACATGAGAAAACAAAGATGGGTCGAATTGCTAAATGATTATGAATGCAAAATTCGATATCATCCTGGTAAAGTGACTCTCATAGCAGACGCTTTAAGGTGGAAAGAGCGAGCAAAACCACTTCGTGTAAAGGCTCTAACCCTAACCATCCACTCGAACCTCACCACCCAAATTTGAGATGCTCAACTATAAGCACTCAAACACAACAATATCGTAGAAGAAAACATGTGAGGTATGGACAAATAGTTCGACCTCAAGGAAGACGGAACACGATATTTCGTGAACCGAACTTGGACCCCAAGGTTTCAAGAAGTCAGGAGTTTAGTTTTAAACAGATATCATGAATCGAAGTATTTAATACATCCTGGATCAGATAAGATGTATCTCGATCTCAAAAAGCTTTATTGGTGGCCCAATATGAAGACAGAGATTACTCCATATGTCGGTAAATGCTTGAATTACTCTAATGTCAAATAAGAGTAATAGAAGTCGTCCATTCTACTACAACAACTATCAATCCCAACATGGAAGTGGGAACAAATAACCACAGACTTCATAACGAAGTTGCCAAAAACATCAAGCAGTTAAGAGAACATCTAGGTAGTGGTTGACCGTTTGACAAAGTCCGCCCATTTCATGGCCATCAAAGAGACCGAAAAGATAGAGAAACTAAGTAGGACCTATCTTAAGGAGATAGTTAGAGTGCATGGTGTACCAATATCTATCATCTCAGAGTGAGATATCAAATACACTTCTAGATTTAGGCAATCACTACAAAGGTCCCTATGAACCAAACTCGATATGTGTACATCGTACCATCCTCAGAAGGATGGCCAGAGCGAAAGAACAATACAAACTCTAGAAGATATGCTTTGCGCTTTTGTGATAGACTTCATTAATGCATAAACACTCACTTACCGTTAGTTAAATTCTCATACAATAATAGTTATCACACTAGCATAAAGGCTGCTCCATTCCAGGCCTTGTATGGATGCAGGTTTCGTTCTCTAATATGTTGGGTAGAAGTTGGAGATACATAACTAGCTAAATACCTTGCTGGAGATACTCTACACACTCGTCCCAAGATCATTCATGAAACGACGGAGAAGATCGTTCAGATGAACGAACGATTAAGACGCAAACCATTAGAATTCAAAGTAGGAGGCCGTGTTCTGTTAAAGGTTGCTCCATGGAAGGGTGTCATTAGATTCGAAAAACAAGATAAACTAAACCCCCGTTACATCGAACCTTTCGAAATGTTGGCAAGGGTTGGTAAGGTGGCTTATAAACTCAAGTTACCTCAAGAACGCAACAAATTCATTGATACCTTCCATGTGTGCAATCTAAAAAAGTGTCTCTCGGATGAGCACCTCGTCATTCCACTTGATGAGATCCAGGTAAACACTAAACTTCACTTTGTGGAGGAACCGGTGGAGATCATGGATCGGGAAATCAAAAACCTCAAACAAAGCCGGATACCCAAAATAAAAGTCTGATGGAACTCTCGTAGAGGGCTTGATTTACTTGGGAATGTAAGGATCAAATGAAAGAAAAAGTATATGCAACTGTTAAGCGGTGCTCCATCCATTAGTAGAACGGAATAATAGTATAACGAAGTAGCCTAGAACATAATAATTTCGGGAAAAAATTCCGTTAACGGGGAGGTAATGTGACATCCGGAATTTAGGACAAAGACTGTGACACTGACAAACAAATTAAACAGCTCTAACTGCAACCCAAATTGTTGCGTCTGAAAAACTGAAAATTTGTATTAAGCAGTTGTGAGTGAAGCCAACATTTTAATCTCATAGTACACGTTACCCTGCTTCTAAAAATATAAAGAAAATCCAAAACGGAGTTCATATGCGAAAGATAGGAGAATTACAAGAAAACAAACCAGTGTTTTACTGACTTTCTTTAAACTGGTAAAACTGAATCGATCATTTGAGGCACCTGCACAGCTCAGATGGAAATTGTGAGGGCGTTTTTGGACTCAGGCTATACTATAATATTTAATTTCATACTCAAAATATTTTTAGCAAAAATATTTGCAAAAGTCGAAAAATCGAGCGTTTCGTGCCATTTCGACATGAAACTTTAAACGCGATTTCCCGAAGTTCTACAACTCGAAAAATTAATCCGTTCAGGTTTTCAAAATATTTGAACCGTGCTCTATCAAATGACACTTTTGTAAAAATTATTTGATGTTAGGATCTCGATACGCCAAACTAGGATTTTTTTGGGACTTTCGCTAAATATGACATCATTGTGGGACCCACTTGGACTTACAAGAGATAAAAATATGATTTTTTTGACTCTCTCTTCCCTCTTCCCACATGCATAACCCCATACCCGCTTCACTTCTTATTCTTTAAGATAAAAATATGATTTATTTGACTCTCTCAATCCCTCATCTCTCTGTTCTTCTTCTTAAGTTGGAAAAACACCACCTTTCCACAAATTTATCCCCTGTTTTGGCAAGCCAACACCACCCAAAACCACTCTCCTTCCCACCCTCCTCTCCAACGTCTTATCTCATCATTTATAGCCAGAGAACGGAGGCTACCACCGCAACTCCCCCCCCCACTATCGCTGGCAGTTGCTAGTATCGCCGCCCTCCGCCGCCTCCCGCCTACTGCCACTGTAATTATTAACCACCATCACCTTTTTTTGTGTTCCATCGATTTGTATACCACCGAGGCCAAGAAAAAAATCGTGTTTCCTTTTTTTAACACTTCATGCAGGCCTAAATTCATCAGGAAAGGAGCGGTTAATTGCGCAAACATTCATTCTAATTAATTAAATAACCCCCTCCCCTGCATATTCTTTTCAAAACGGATCCAAAGGTCCCAAACACTCATTTCAAATTAATCCCTAACCCCCTCCCATGGAATTTTTTTGCAACGTCCAAAACCCTAAACATTGGTTCAAATAAACCTTTTCAGCCACTCCTTTTGAAATGGTTAACATATTTAGTCCCACACCATTTATTTAACTTAACAAATCCACCCTATAGTTTAGTTAAGTTACAAAACAACCCCATGCTTATTACTTTGTACCAAAATTCCCCCTTTGCTTAAATAGGTAGCAAAAGTAGTCCATGTGGTTTGATTTGAAAGCGTCAAGTTTACGGTTCTCATGTCAAGTCTCTCGAAATTAACCGACAAATCCCACATTAAAGTGATTGTTACGGACCCTCTTTTTATATTTTTACATGCTTTGGGGGGACAATATTTATGCTTAATTTTGCTAGTTTATCCAAAAATACACATAAAATATCATTATTTTATGTAAAAACTATAACTAGTTATTAAATATTGGTTTAACATTTATATGTTATAAACACATAAACTAGTTTTAAACGTCAATATTTTCATATGTTATGTTGTTAAAATGATAAAACTAATAGAAATAACATATGAATTTTTACTACAAAACTCTATGATTTTATGTGACATTGTATAAACTCAATACATTTCATTATGCCTGGTAACTTGTCGAATTATAAGTTAGGGATGAGATTTATTCACATACCTTAGTTAAGGGCTTTTTAGTGAAACTATATCCATTAGCTAAGTCCAAACACTTATCATATCCACACTACTATACGGGGTGACATCCCCACATGCGGTTGCTAGCTATAACCTCGACCGATCAATCGATGTGGGTGATAAGTATCTACTATCGTTACTATGACATACAATGAAGCGTTGTAGGGGGTACACTCAGTCACATAGCTCGGTTAACTAAAATCTCTGTCTTTTACTACAAACCATGGGCTTGGTTGCTTTCAGAACTATTTTAAGTGTGGATTTACTTATGCAAATATACATTTTGGTTTTCAAAAGCTTGTACAAAGAGTCTTTACAAAAACTGTTTTAAGTATGGTTATACTTACAAAGAAATTAATTTTTAAACTTTTTAAAAGTACCACTACAATTAGAAGAAAACTTGTAATACTCACCAACCTTGTGTTGACCCTCAAAACTACATGCATTCTTAGGGAATCAGTAATTCAAGCATTCATACGACGGAAAATCATGGATTTCAAGCAATCTAGTTTACTAGTTTTTTTAAGTCTGCCTACATGTTAAGGCAATTCATGTACTATTATTATCTGTAAGAACCATGTATTCGAACATCAAGATGGGATACAAATGCTATTTTGTTTATTGATGTACTTGTGCTATATATTCATTTTACTTGTGTTCTATGAACTTAGTCACACAGCCTGACATGTTCTGCCACCTCTGACGGGGGTGTGCCAGTAGCATACTGCAGAACCAATAAGGCCCTCTCCCTAAACTTGGAAGTGATCTCCGCCACCATTTCAGTCGTCTGGCGAAGGTCTTGAAACTACATTGTCAATTGTTTCACATCAATAATTGGTGCAAACTCCGCCCTAAACCGGGTCACAAACTCATCCCAAGTCATCATCTCAATGGGCTTGCCTCCCAAAGAAAAATCTACCTCCTCCTATCAATCTAGAGCTCTTTCTTTTAGAAGATAGGATGCAAATCTGATCTTCGACCCCTCAAGGTAGAAGCTCATCTGGAAAGAATTCACCATGTCTGCTAAACACCTCCTACTAGCAATGGGGGCCTTCTCCCTAAAGAACTCGGGATCTCTACAAGCACGAAACTCGCGGAAGGAAAGAGTGTGAGCTCCCACAATAGACATAATCTCAATGCAGAACGTGCCCAGATGCTCATCCAAGATCTCTATAACGCCCTCCTTGATCAAACCGAAGATCACTGGAGTCTGCTCCAAAATACTGCAGGTGATCTCGAATGAAATGAACTCCTGGATATGCTCATCAATCGGGTCAGTACCGGCACCTGAGCCTGAACCAGAACCTGAACCTCCTCTACGTGTGGTCATTACCATTCTAAAAGCAATCATAAAAATGATTGGAACATACCCAAAGAATGCTCGTCCCACAGGCTTCCTATCCGTGACTCTCCTCGATTCAAGTATAGATCATGTGCTTTCAGTAGTACTGGCCCAATACTACCTTCCACACCTATCCATACTTTCCTCAAGAATTATCCTGAATCCTCTAAGTCACCCTCTCAAACTGAAACCCCAAGTATCTCCTAACAGCGCATCCAAACCCACTAAAACACTTCCTAGGTTCCCCTAGGTTTCAGACCTCACCCTGCCATTAGTTGTAGAATAACTCCTATTAATTTCAGTTAACTACTTCATGATTACAATTACATGCAACAAAGCTTAGGCAGTCCTTCAACTAAAAGACTCAACCTTACAATGGTTGACCTCGGACAAGTGTTGCGCAATAGGGTCATATCCATCACCTTGAGATTATTTAACCTTTGCAACATGCAACTTAACATATTTATGAAATAATTATCTCACATTAATATGAGTCCCACAAAGTTCAAACGGAAAATCTAACCAGCGCACCACCTAATCACGCCATTTTATCCAATCATTTGAAATCCATACTTGCATGCAATTCTAAAAGCTCAAACAACAAGCATAGAAAGGGATCTCTCCTTGAATTAAATCCAAAGCAGATCCTTATCCCTAATCTAGCATGCAATTCCCATAACATATAACATAACAAGCATGTACGAGTATTATGTGAATCACTTACTTGAGCTTGGTTGATTGCGCACATCACACCCGTTATTTTTCAAAAATCTTTTTAGAAAATTCATTTTCTTAAAAAAAAAATTACCAATTCCTCAGCTTGACTTCAGACACACCCGATAGTGTACATGAATCCCTCAAACCAAGTCTCTGATACTAACTTGTAACGCCCCAAAAATTCTTAGTAAAATTTTCATTTTTTAAGCAATAACCATACAAAGGAGTTATTCCAAAATCGATCAAAGTGAATATATTATTTAAACATCAAAGTAAAGATCATAAATTGCCAATGCGGAAAACTCTAGGGGATGCTGTGCAGTCACGCCGTGTCCTTCGCTTTCGTACCTCAAACCATGAACATAAAACCATATGCACAAAGCTTAGTGTGTTCCCCAAAATAGCACATACCATACATACAATAGAGATTGCAATGTGCCAACCATACGCATGCCATTATGTTATGAGCTGTATCATTGTCTTTCCTTGCCAGGCCGGGGGCCAAAACCCTAGGTCATATAGAAAAGTGCCAAGAGCCACCTCCTGGACTTCCATGCAAGTATCACAAAGACAGCTAGCATACTACATATAACTGCTAGGATCCGATCCTTGGTCTTTGATAGAACTTGTTGGGAGCCACCTCCGGGTCATTCATACTATTTTCAGGGGCCACCCCCTCATATTCCTATATAATATAATGAAATGAGCTGACATTGGTGCCTACGACCCCCAAGTACAGTGGGGAGACTCACCTGAATCATAATGATGAATAAAACCTCACGCAACTCTGCAACAACCTCAACCAACAGCTCTCACCGCGAAATGAAGGGTGTTAAACACCTTCTCAAAATCCACACCAGGAAAACCCTAAGTCTACCTTCTAAAATTATAGATTGACCAAAAGTCAACCCATGCAAAAAGTGAATGGTCAAAGACAACAACCATAGTTGACTTTAGCCAACCCCCATGTAGTTCCCTACCTTGGCCATGTCTCGGCCTTCACCCAGCTAAACATATAGGAAATTCCTAGTCGCCACGTCGTGGCTACCTATGGCCACACTGCAAGCACTGGGTTTCTAGCAGCTTAATGGATCATGCTGCTTTCTTCGATTCCAATGAATCTAAAGCTCAAATCTAGTCCATAATATGGTCTAAATGGATAAAGTTTCCAACTTTACCTCTTAAGACATCCAAATTGTCATAAATTTGCCAACTTTATGAATTCCTTTCCTCTAAACTTGCTCAAACATGAGGAACATGGGATAATATTCAAGATATAACCACCAAAAGCCATAAAGCAAGAAACATGGACACTTATAAAGGTCCAGAGATGCCCAAAAGAGATCTTTACTTCAGCCAAGAAGCACCACAATTCATTCCAATACCTCTTTTTTCTTCACAAGCAACCAAAGACAACAAAATGGACTCCCAACCACAAGGCAGGATTAGGGTTAGGGTTTCTGAAATATGAGGGTAATGGAGGCTAATAAGGAACCCTAAAATTTGCTTACAGGGGTTTAAATATGAAGGGAACCCTAAAAGAGTCAATGGGCTTGGGCCTGAACAGCTACCATGTCGCGGCGGTCCAAAAATCACGTGATTAAATAATTAATATCACACCATGGCCTTCCTTGGTCATGTAGTAGCATAAAGTTTCCTACAAAACTCCATCTTCGGTCCTTGTTACAAGTAAGCTTAACTAATCTGGAACACGAGTGTTATAATATCAGTACAAAGGGAATTATTATATGATATGGTTATGTTTATATATGAATAATTATGTAAGGAAATTATATTTAAGTAAAAGCTAAAGGAAAGAATAACAAGGACAAATAATCATACTTTAAAGATTTAGGAAAGCTAGTTCTTAAATGAGACAGATTATTCATCCTTTAGCCAATTAATATTCAGATAACCCGTGACCTATAATCGTTAATTATAAGTAAGTGTTTAAGGTGTGTATAGATGTATATGAGATTGGAACTCCAAATTTTGGTTGCTAGCTAAAACCCCGACATGCATAACTTTATACTCTTTCAACGTCCAATGAAGCGCCGTGGAGGGAAAATTTCAAGTTATATAGCTTGATTATAGGAACTCATTGTAACATTCCTCACCAAACAAAATTAATTATACTACCTAGAGGGGAACGAATTGAAAGTAGTCGAAGTATGAAAAGATAAGAAAAAGGAATATAAATCTATAAAAGGAAAAGTTATAGGATAAGTACTAAAAGAGTAGTTTATCTTAGGATATAAAAAAGAATAGAAGTCTTTTAAAAAAATGATAGAACTATTCTAAAAAGTATAAAACCATAAAACCTGTGACTTACCAAAATGTCATTGACATTTTCTAAACCCATGTATTCTCAACGAAATGAGGAACAGTGGAACTGGAGTGTTGAAGGAAGTCGTCACCTGGCTGATGGAAGCTTTATTTGTTCTCATATTGTTTAGTTTAAGATTTAAAAAGTGTGCTTGAATATCAAACAATTTAACCCGTTTATTAATAATGAAATAAAAGAAGTATTTTTGTTATATTTTTTTCTACAGTCTAATGCACTTGCCTCTAGATCCCAAATCCCTAACGTTGCACAGCCTGACATTTTCGCCGCCAGTCGGGGGTGCGACAGATTGGTATTAGAGCTACAAGTTATAGTGAACTACTAATTCCTTAGGAACTACAACTATAACTTAGGGCATATACTCTACTTAGGTTTAACCCTTAAGCCTAATAACTAAAAGTGTTATTATTAATTACACTACTGATCGACTACTTATGGGAGAGTTGTCTAGTTGGAACTGTCAGTTAGGTTGCTAGATTTTAGAATGACTATATACTAAAATGGTCCTGCCTCTGAAACTTCTCACCTGGCCAATCCTTACTTGATAGTCTTGAAGCACAAAACATAGAATTAATAAAATACCTTTAATACAACAATAATCAGATATATAGTTATATACATAAACTCTTATAACTATATCTAAATATCATAAAGAATATCCTTATAAATCTCAACTCAAAATTTTAGGTCAAAAACAATACATAGGGTTAGTACAACATAACAGCCGTACCACAACTAGACCTAGAATGCGAAAATAAGTTTTATTATGGTCGACCGATGCACACCTAATTCGGGATTTTGTAATTGACAAACTAAACGCTTGAGGATTTATAGATCAGTAGCCTACTTCTATTAGTTGAGAATCTTGGACTGGAGGATTAGAACAAGACCTATTGGTCGAGGATTCAATACCAAGCTTGAGTTTCTCATTTACGGTTGCATGGATTGATAATATAGTATTTTTATCTGACATACATATGTAGAGAGACTCACATGAGACCCGATACTCTCTGTTACATATTATAATTGAATATTATATGTAATTATATGCTACCTCTCATAAACATCTAATCGGTTTGATGTCTTATGTAGGTTCACGAACGCTAGATGGCTGACATGGGTAAATGGATGGTACTTCACTGACTTGAACTACACCAAGTAGTACCTCACACGACAGACCTAAACGTCCACTAAGATCCATGGATGCCAGTGCGACCTTCAACTATATTGCAAGAGAAAACATTCGAGAAGGAGGTGCCCGAGGAAGAGGACCCATGACGAGGGTCCAACTAATAGTTCCCCATATCTAGATTCATCATCCAGTGATGACCATGCAGATCATGTTGATACGTAGCTTCATGTTAAGGATGACACTACCAGGGGGAGTGATTCAGAGCCCTTATATCTAGTAGAGGTTCTATCATCTACACCCTCACCTTCTCACCGGTTACTCAGACATCATATATCAAGACCAACACGAAATAATACCGCTAGGAAATCTACCCCATACCCTCTCAGAAGAGAGCAACATCACCTCCATTATCACTAAGAGCCTCGAAAAGGTCTTTACCCACCCATAGATTAGTGGATTGAGAAGGATACAATCGGAGTTTATGAGGTAAGTGAATGATCTCAGGCACCCATTATGAGATCCCATCCCAGAGTCACCGACCGGTCGGGAAATATATGTATTAGTTCCATAGGTAGCTTGGCATGCAAATATGATACATCATGTGGAGGAGGATCTTTGGTCATTGAGGATGGATGTTAGATTGTTGATTGATAGATTTCATGAGCTTGATTATGGACGAGATATTGACAAGATGAGCTTCCTTCACACATATGATCATATTGAAGAGGCTCGTGATCAGATTGACTCATAGCATCTTGAGATACGAGTGTTGGAGTAGCTTGTGGAGGAGTTAGAACAGAGGGTTATAGTATCTAAGATCAAGACAGTTACTCGAAGTGATGATCGGTTATCTTAATTTCCAGATGTCATAGTTGGTTGCAGTGGTTGTACTTTATTTTAGGATTTGGTAGTTAGCTCTAGCTAGGAACACTAGGAGCTATATTTTTGGGTTTGAAGGATGAAAAAGCTATAAGAAAATAATAGTATATTGCTATATCTTTTGTATGTAAAATAGGTGATTTTCCTATTCAAACCACTCTTTTTCGTGATTTTGAAAATCATGTTGTAAAGCGGATCATGTTTGTAATCAAACTTAAGTAAATACTCCTTTCGTGACATATTTATTGTCCACTTTTGACTTTTGAAGTCTTTATTCTTCAACTTTGACATTAAATATTTTTATTGTGTTGTATATTACTTGAGGAAACTTATAACAATGAAAAGACATTTAAAAGACAATGCATATATTATGCATTAAGTATTATATATCAAAAAAAATATCTAAGGTCAAAGTCGAAGAATAAAGAATTCAAAAGTCACAAGTGGACAAAAAATATAGGACAAAGGTAGAATACGATAAACATGCATTTCACGAATGAATATCTTAAATTGTGAAATGATTGCGTACGATATAACAAACTTACTTGATTGGTATTTTTTTTGTGCGACGTTCAGATTATTCTTACCCTCGCAAATTAATAACCAGACAGTCAAGGGATTCTAGTATCTAACAATTACCTTAACGTTAATGTAAAATCATTTCACATGCGAGATCCAAACGAAACCACTCAGTACCTGTAACGCTCGTGTTTCTAGGTTAGGCATTAATATTGATATAATGGTCTAGGTTAACCTTTGTAACTCATTTAGAAGAAATGAAAATGAATTATGTGAATTATGTGTTTTATGCTTAATTATTAGGGTTTAATTAATTAAGAATAAAAATGAGCGTCAAAAATTAAATTTTAGATAAAGCCGATATTTATTAAGAAACTTGTAGTGGGCGTGACAAGGATTACGGATATATAAAGAATGCCGAAATCCGAGTTATAACGAAGAAGTTATGACCTGTCGAAGTTTCGCGATAAACCGGCACGGTGCCGAATGTCGTAAAAAGTGAGTTTTTGATAAACTACTTTTTAGCATTAGTAATCTAAACGAAACTCGTAGTATTCGTTAAACGGAGAAGTTCGATAAAAAGAACGCCCAAATCTGACTTCGTATGAGGAAGTTATGATTTTTCGAAGTTTCAGTAGACAGCTAAAAACTCGAATTTTAGATTGAGTGATTTTTAGCCAACATGACCTAAACGAGAATCGAAGGTCTCGTCATTAGTAGCACAACGGTAAAAAGTCTGACGAAAACGGACGTCGGATGAAAAAGTTATAAATTCTTAACGGATTTCCTGTCCCGGTCTGTTAAAAATAATAATATAAAAATTAAATTCAAAATTAGCCGACGAAGTCTAAACGAAAGTTGTAGAGCGTAATTTTACCTACGCGTGCATATAAAGATCGTCAAAAACGGAGCTCGTATGCGAAAGTAATGGATTTTAGAAGTTTTGGCGCGAAAACCGAGAAATTTCGCATAGGTGGCTTCGGCCACGTCATCCTTCGCATGCAGCCTCCACGTGGCATCTTCTGATTGGACCGCATCCTCGCATGGCAACTGCTGATTGGTCTGAAGTTATCACCCTTCTTCCCCATTGGACCGAAGTCCGGTCCACTAAGAGGCCTCCAGCGATCCGAGCCCAAGCCTTGTCTCGCCATCTGTTCGAACCCTCGCATACGTGTCCTCCTCCGGATCCGACCACGTGTCTGAGCCTCCTGCTGCCGCGTGTCTCGCCTGCTGACTCTTCCCTTCTAAGCCGACCTTCGGACCCCTATATATAGAAGGCATGCGAGCCTTCTCGGCTACATTTTGGAAATTGTCATTTTTAGCCCCTTTCTCCATATTTTCTTCATCTTAACCTCCCCCGAAGCCCCGATATCGATTCTAACACCCGAAATACACCACGAAGTGCCCGAGAAGCCCGAAAAATTTATCTTTTCGGTTTCGAAGCCCGACCCTCGCAGAGCCCGGTTTCTCAATAAAACTCCCGGTTTTATTAGAAACGATCGTTTTAGGAAACGAATTGCAGCCTGATTTTCATTAAATCAGGTGAGTGTGTAGTTACTTTCACCTTACACATACATATGAAGTATTTTACATAAAATACGTGCTGTGTGAATATATATTGTTTGTTTATTTGAGATGGGTGTTGAAGGAATGATTTATACAGGTTTTTAAATAATTTAAATTGTATATGTATTTTTATCTACAAAAATGTTGGGTAAAACAGGGATAGATGAAATAGTAGGTGTGATGAAAGGTGAGTTGGATAGATGAGATGATCAGTAATAGAGATCATGAGTTGAGAGTGAGTGGTCGAATGAGATCATGAGTTGATAGTGAGGGGTGAAGCCCTTACCCAAACGTATGGCGTGAGTGGTGCAATATGAGAAAAGCCCTTACCCAAACGTGGGCCCCCGTCATTCAGCAGAGTATGGATGACAACCATGGACTATTCTAGACAGTCTGTGGAAGACTAGCAGGCCCGCAACCTGTTGGTGTAATGAACTATAAGTTCATTTGTTGTACTCTAAAAACCCATTGACATGTATTGCAGGGAGGGGAATACCTGTAAATAATACTGTCGATAAATGAGAGCTATGGACTTAGCACATGTTGAATAAACCTTGGCAGCTATGGACTTAGTGCCCGTTGTATAAACCCCGGTGACGAGGTGATTTATGTCTATTCCTTAGGATGAATCCTTAGGAAGGAGTGATAGTTGATTCTTAGGGTAAACCCTTAAGAAATAAATAAGATAATGGGGTTGGGGTAATTCGGTTGGTTGATTGATGTTTAAGCATATTAAATTATGTATTGTGGGTTGAAAACCCTATATGCTCACCAGGCTTCCAAGCCTGACCCACTCAACTTTTTATGATTACAGGTAGTGGACCCCGAGCATAGTCGGATGATGATGATGAGTGATTTTGGATTATAGGCCAGCAGTTATAAATAACTGTTGTAAGGCTTATAATGTCTTGTTTATGCTTTTGATCTGTATCGGAACATGACATCCCGAGATTTTGATATAAAAGGAAATTATATATTTCTTAAAGAAAGGTTTTGACAAACTTTTATCATGTTTTGTTTTGGGGACCAATTCCGCAACATCTTTTAAAAAGATTTCTCTGATTTTATTTTAAAAAGCATAAATTAAATCGGTCTTTTCTGGCCGAGAAATTAGGGGATGTCACAATACCCCTAAATAACCCAGACGATATACCTATGGACCCAACAACTATTGAAGCTTTATTATCCCAATCAATTTCCGTTGCAATGCCTAAATTCGAAACAAATAGAAATACAACATCAGGAGGTGGAACCGGAGGAGAAAGTTCCCAGGGAGACAACCAAGGTCCACCTAGGGCCTGTTCTTATAAGGTTTTTATGAAATTCAAGCCAAAATCATTCTACGGGAATGAAAGTGTAGTCGGTTTAACCCGTTAGATAGAGAAAATGGAGTCCGTCTTTGAGATTACCTTTTACGTAGAGGACTGCAAAGTAAAATTTGATACATACACCCTGGAAAATGCAACCCTAACCGGGTGGAATAGATTGTGAAGACAATCGGCGTCGTTAATTCTAATGCCATGTCTTGGAGCGAACTGAAGTAGCTAATGATAGTTGAGTATTGTCCACACGAGGAGATGCAGAAGATGGAATAAGAACTATGGAGTTTAGAGGTGACAGAAGCTGATGTGATTACTTACACGAACCGTTTTTACAATCAAGCTACCTTGAGTCCCAGAATGGTCACTCAGGAATACAAGAAGGTAGAGAGATACATTAGGGGTATGGCCCAACCCATTCAAGGATTACTTACCGCCTCTAATCCAACCACTTATGATAGTGCCAAAACACTGGCCTTCAGTCTGACGAATCAAGAAATATGTCGTGGCACCATGGTCCAAAAGGCAAATCTTCCAAAGGTGAGGAGTAACAAAAGGAGGGCTAGAAGAGATTCTAAGGGGAGGGCTAGGCAGCCGTCAGAGAAAAACCGTGAAGTCGTTCGAGGCATATGCAGTTACAACAGCAGCAACTGAGAATGCCACCCCAAGGCAGTATATAAGGGGTAGTACAAGGTGTAATCAGTGCGCTTATCATCATACTGATGCTTGTTTTATTTGTAGCAACTGTGTTAGGTAGGTCCACCTTGTTTAGAAGTGTAGGTTCCCAACACCTATACCAACACCTGTGAGGAACTAAGGAGCCGTAACAAGAACAGGAAGTAAAGCTTGTTATAGATGTAAGGAAGTTGGGCAATAAAAGAGAGACTGCCCACTGTTGAGGGAGAAAAAAGAAATGCCAGAGGAAGGGCATGTGCCGTAGGAGCAAATGACGCCATCCATGAACCAATAGCGGTCGTACTTAATGAACAATGTATACGCAAACAAACTTTTTGATTTCGGTGTCGATAGAAGCTATATTACCCCTGAGTTTAGAAAATTAATAAATAATCCATCTATTAAACTCAGGGAAACCTATATAGTAGAAATGGTCAAGTGCCAATTCGGTAGACCTAAGAAGTACTATAGAATTGCACCTTAGAGCTAAATAATCACAAATTTATCGTCAATTTCATGCTTATGGTCATTGGAAGCTTCGACATCATAATAAGAGTGGATTGGTTATCCCTTCATCATGTTGAAGACATATGGAGGTTAATGAAAGAAGGTACTCATGTTCCTGTTAGGAAAATGGTCAGAGATGCTACTGATACTCTGATAGGCCAAGATGAGCTCCATCCAACACCTCTAACTACAAACAACGTCGAGAAACTAAATGCAGATTAGATTGCATTTACTGAAATGGTCTATGCTCACTTATGCAAATCTACCACATTATCTCTGGGCAGAAGCAGTTTCGACAGCATGTTTCACTATAAACCGATTATTTATTCATCGTCGTTTTAATATCATACCTTATGAAATAATATCTCACCATATGAATCTCACAGATAACCTTTCGAAATTTCAGTCCAAAGCTGATGAGGGGATATTCTTGGGATATTCAATCAATTCAGTCGCATATCGGGTGTTGAACAAGCGAACAAGGAAGATTGAAGAGACTTTCAATCTAAATTTTAATGATTACTATGTTAAGCATGTCGAAAAGACTTTTGAAAAAAAAAACAATCGTCACAGAAACAAATGATGAGTCAAAAATTGCCTATTATTTTGATTTTGATTATGACTTGATTTTTGGTGTTCCTGACATGGCCATAGATTCAGAACTTCATGCTGATGATAATCAGATTCCCGAAGCATTGAAACATTCAGATGATTTGACAATTACCCAGGAAGATGATGTTTCACATTCAACAGCAAACTCTCCAGTTTATGTCAAAAGTCAACCGACGTTGCAAAGTGATCAAGTGGAGGGGGAGGACTTGAATTCGCATGTTGATGTTGAGGGGGAGCATGGATGTTCGACTACTGATGTTGAGGGGGACAAAAAAGGATTTATACCTACTAATTCAAATGAACAAACTGAAGTTTTTCATGATGTCACTGATAGTGTGTCTAATGCAGGTGAAGGTTCTAAAACGGATGAAATGTTCGAAGATGCAGCTTTGGATTTTGATCATGCATATCCACCTATGGACAGATGGACACAAAGTCCCCCTAAAGAACATGTTCTCGGTGATCATAAAGCTGTAGTTTTGAAAAGATCTCTGTTTCGTGCTAAAAATGAGGTACTAAATGTGCATCAAGAATTTTGCATGTTTAATGTTTTTATTTCGAAAATAGAACCTAAATCATTCAAGACTGCTTTGGAAAATCCTGATTGGATTGTTTCCATGCAATATGAACTTTTTGAATTCGAAAGAAACAAGGTTTGGAGACTAGTTCCAAACCTCCAGATTGCGAGGAGTGGTTTTTGCCCTCAAGATTTGGAGGCATTATCTATATGGGGTTCGATGCACCATCTTCACCGATCATAAGAGTTTGAAGTATTTGATGCATCAACAGAATTTGAATATGCATTAGTCAAGGTGGTCAGATGTGGTGAAATATTATGACTGTGAGATTTTGTACCACCCCGGGAAGGCCAATGTGGTGGCCGATGCCTAGAGTCGTAAGACGGCAAGTGCTCCGATTCGAGATGTTTGCGTGAGGATGACGGTGATTTCACGCTTATGAGATATGATCAAGGAGGCACAGGTGGAGGGTTTGAAGAAGGAGAACTAAACGATTTAGCAGATTTGGGGTCAAATCCCATTGTTTGTTCGAGATAGCCGGTGTTTATTGACTCAGTACGGTAGAGTTTGGGTTTCAGAATTTGGGGAGGTGAGACAGAAGATCTTAGAGGAGGCACACAAGTCCAAGTTTTCCATCCATCCAGGGGCCACAAAGATGTACCGAGACCTGATATTGAGTTATTAGTGGCCCTGCATGAAGAGAGAGATTGCATGGTACATCGAGCGGTGTTTGACCTGCAGGAAGGTTAAAGCCGAACGTCAGAGGCCTCACGGCAAGGTGCAACCGCTTCCAATTCCCATGTGGAAATCGGAAGAGATCACCATGGATTTTATCACAAAGTTACCTAAGACGACGCGAGGTGTGGATTCCATTTGGGTTATTGTGAACAGGTTGACCAAGAGTGCATATTTTATCCCGATTTCCTAGAGTATCTCTGCCGAGAAATTAGTACATATCTATGTGTAGGAGGTGGTAGTCAGGCACGGGGTATCGGTATATATGGTCTCGAACCGTGATGTACGTTTCACCTCCAGATTTTGGAGGAAGTTTCATGAGGAGTTGGGTACTCAATTTCAATTCAGCACTGCCTACCACCCCCATATCGATGGTCAGAGTGAGCGGACGATTCAGACGCTTGAGGATATGCTTCGGGCATGCGTATTAGACTTTGGAGGGAGTTATGATAATTACCTTCCACAAGCAGAGTTCCCATATAACAATAGTTATCATGCTAGTATTGACCGACCCCGTTTGATATGTTGTATTGTCGGAGGTGTAGAACTCCAATTTGTTAGGGTGAGGTGGCACATCGAGTTATGGGAAGCACCGAAGTAATACTTAAGACCACCAAGTTGACTCAGCAGGTGTGTGACAGACTGCGAGTCGCGTAGAGCCATTAGAAAAGTTATACTGACCGGCGTCTCAGATGCGGGAGCATTATGGTGAATGGTTCGCCGCAGCAGGTTTCGAGGGCGAAGCCTACTTTAAGTGGGGGAGAATTGTAACATCCCAATATTGTCATTTATGGTCCCTGGGGATAGAAGGATGAAGGCATGAGAGACTAAGGGCTAAATTCTAATTTTGGGACCAAGAGGAGTACGTTGTGCGTACATAAGGGTACGTTGAGCGTACTAGGGTGCGTCCTAGTAAGCTGGGCATACACTTGTGTACGCTGGGCATACTCATAACAGAAGGAAACCCTAATATCTCGGTTTGGGGGCTATATAAACATCCTTATGGCTCATTTTCTCTCCTCCTTCTCAGCCTCCATCTTCCAGAAACGTCCCCAAACCCTAGTTCTTGTGTGTGAGAGTGATTTGGTGGGTATTTTGAGCTCTTGAAGGTGAAGCCACTGTAACAAATAGTTGAAGAAGGAGATTGGCTTATAGATCTGAAGTTGTGTTGTTCCCTAGAAGCTCCAGAAGGTAAAAAGCTTCAAACTTTATGCTTATAGGTCATAGATCTAGCCTTTCTGGCATTATGGAACCATTTCTTGTCCCAAAAACCCCAATATGGTGCATGATGCATTTTGTACGAGATAATCTATCCTTTTTTGGACCTTGAAGAGGTTTTAAGTGATAAAAATGTGGTCCCAATGGCTTAAGATGTCCCATGCACATAATAGAAGGGTCCTAATGGATTAATACCATGTATTAAGAACTTTCTGGACGTCCAAAGTGATAAAGTTCAAGACTTTATGGTTCTAAGGCACATTTGGTCGATGGATCTGAAATTTGTGCTTAAGTGCTTAAGCCATTAAGCATTTATTAGAGTTCTAAGAACAGCAAGCGTACGCCCCCCGTAAATCCAGTACGCCCAGCGTACTGGGTCAACCACCCCGATGGTGGTCAACACAAGGCGGAGTACGCCCAGCGTACCAGAGGAGTACGCCCAGCGTACACCCTCTGTTGGGCCTTTGACGTTTTGGGCTTCGGGTTTGGGTTGCTTTTGGACTAATTAGACATGGGCTTTGCTGGGCTTTCTGAATAATGGTGTTTGGGCCAGTTTTGAATTTGGATCTTAGAATAAGGCCCAAATAGGAAGTTGGGCCCAATTTGGAAGATTGGGCCAATAATGGGCCTTGTATATGTGGGCTTGTGGATCATGGATTTGGTATTGGGCCTTGGCCCAAATTAGAGGAAAGGGAAAATGGGCTATGAATAGTTGTACGACTCGTGGTCAAGATTGATATTACCATTTATTGACTTATTATTCATTATTTGGATAACTATGGATTTTTGGTGAGACGGCGATTCAGGAGTTTGATTCTTTAGTTCAAATCGACATTGCGAGGTGAGTTATCCTCACTGTACTCATGGGTCTAAGGCACCAAGGTCGGCCCTTTGGATTGTAATCCTAGTTATCTTATGATTATGTGTTGTGATGCTATGTTAGAGTTGTATTTTGGGTTAGGGTGATGTTATGATCAGTGATCTGTTAGGTCGGTATGACTATCTGTATGTGCTAGTTTACATGGTTTAAAGGATCTTAGACTGAAGGGTTGGGTTCTGCTTCGTAGCTCTTGTCTGAGTCAAACCATTTTGGAATAGATTACTTTGGCCTAAGATTGTTTACAATGTGGGGAAAGTATGCTTAGAGACCTGTAGTTTGGTCAGACTGTCTGTATGCTGGTAGGAGATTTCCTGTTATATGTGCACATGATTGATTGGTAGTTGAGGGTATTCTATCCCGAGGATGATAGGACCCTAGTACGTTGTCTCTATAGTCTGTTATATGATTATCTAATATAGGTGCACATGTTTGATTGGTTATGGGCATTCCAACCCGATGGTTGTGGGCCATGAGTATTCCATCTTGAGGATGATTGGACTCATAGTATGTGGGCATTCCAACCCGATGGTTGTGGGCCTGGGGTATTCCATCCAGACGGATGATTAGACCCATATTATCTGTTATATATGTATTGTGTGTGGGCATTCCAACCCGATGGTTGTGGGCCGAGAGTATTCCATCCTGAGGATGATTGGACTCGTAGAAGGTGGGGTATTCCAACCCGATGGTTGATTGGACCTATAGTATGTTGGCATTCCAACTCGATTGTTGAGGGGCCTGGGGTATTCCATCCCGACAGAAGATTGGACCCATAGTATGTTGTTTGTTATTGTATGCGTATTGTTGTGTGTATGGGTATTTTAGGTGTAATTCACTAAGCTTTCGGGCTTACAGTTTCAGTTTATTGTTTCAAGTTCAGCGGATGACCGCGGGAAGGCAAAGGCGTGACCGTATACTTCCTCGATTTATGATTATGATTTATGGGAACTCTGATGTTAAAACTATTTTGAAAACAAATTGTAATAACTTAATGGTTTTATATGATTTAAAAAGTTTTAAATTGGCTCGAATTTTGCGGATGTTACAAGTTGGTATCAGAGCCTTGGTTTGAGTGAATTGGAGGAACACTCGTGTGAATCCAGTCTCAAACTAGGGAAAATGTTTTCAAAATAATTTTCAAATGTTTTTTTTCAAAATAATAAAGGAGGATGCAAGTGTACGATCAGCCGGAGCCAGTAAGTAGACCCCAAAATACCATACAAGTTTTTTGATATTATGTGATATGTTAGAACAGCATGTTGGTAATAAGATAGGGATCCTCAGGAACCGTATGATAGAATTGCCTGATCTTTTATGCCTTATCTTATGTAGAGTACCTCATTGATTGTTGTATGACTATTTCGTGTGTGAGTTAACTATTGGATGAATACTCCAAGTCACATGATGCATGGGTTAAGAGGTCTTAGGGTAAGGGGTTTGGTCCTGCTGCACAACTCTTGTCTGAGTCCAACTGTTGTGGGATTAAATCTTTTAGTCTAATATTGTTTAAGCCATGCGGTATGTGATTGTATTCATGCAATAGTTAATTGGCACCAATGGAGGGTCGTGTGACAGTTGGTGGATTGGTGGGTTGTGAGAGGTTGGTAGGCCAGTTATTAGATATTTAGCATTCCTCTAGGAGTGAGGATTGAGCGCTCGCTATGTCCATGTATAGTTTTAGGGTGTTGTGATGATACTTGAGACAAATATGGGTAGGTGTGGAAGGTAGTATGAGCTCGTACTACTGAAAGCACCAGACCCATACGCGTAGCAAGGAAGTCACAACCCCTAGGGTTTTTAGTTGGGAGTTGGTTCCCAGATTGTTATGAGGAGTATCTGATATCTTTTCGGCATGTTTTTCAGCATGGTGGTTACACGATGATTCGTGATTGGATTCGGGTCAGGATCAGGAGATGGCGGATAGGAGGCGCCGACATCGCCCGAGACTATCGGCCAGATGAGGATGATGACAGGATCCGAGAGATCCTGCATGATGAGGTTGTTGCTATGTTCCGGGCTCAGTTTTCAGAGATGTTTGGGTCTATCAAGACCAATATGGTAGAGTATTTTGATGACCTCTATGCAGCCCTCACTCAGGCGGATGCCGCCACAGCCACAGCAGCTGTATCGGCGGCAGGGTTGGGAGCCGGGTGAGCTTTTTAGTACCGGGACTTCGATAACACGAAGCCCCCAGCATTTGATGGTACTCAGGATCCGTTCATAACCATGAGGTGGCTATCCGATGTGGAAGGATGTTTCTTCACATGTTCATGTCCTGCTGACCAGAAGGTTAGGTGTGCTCTGAACCTGCTGAGGTCTGGAGGAAAGGATTGGTGGAGGTTGATTACTGGATCATACTCGGATGAGCAGCGCGCTGCGGTTACTTGGGATCGATTTCGGGATATGTTCTGTACCTGTTACGTGCCGCGGGTTGAGCGGGAGAGGCTAGCGCAGGAGTTCTTGGATCTGCGACAGGATGCAGAGTCGGTGATGGAGATCACCCGAAAGCTTACTAAGAAGGCGATGTTTAGCCTGAGTTTGCTTCGGAGCAGGCTCAGATGACCCGATATCTGAGCATGCTCAAGACGGACATCAAACAGTTCGTATCCACGCAGAGATGTGATACCTTGCTATAGTTACAGGAGGCCGCTAGGCGGCGAGAGATAGAGATTGAGTTTCAGCTGAGAGAGCGGAGATAGGCCCCCGACGCAGTCATAGCCTGCGCCGAAACGGTTTAGGGCCGTTGATTTCAGACAGGGGAGTCAGAGGGATCGTACTTGTGGAAAGTGCGGCAAGGTACATGATGGGGTTTGCCAATCTTCTTCAGGATGCCACAAGTGTGGCAAGGAGGTTCACATAGCGAAGGATTGTAGGCAGCAAACTCAAGGGGCTGGTGTCAGGATTTGTTACCATTGTGAGCAGGTGGGCAATATGAAGGCCCAATGTCCCCTACTAGCTGCCAGGCCGGTGCAGGCTCCAGCGTCGGCTACCCTGAGGATTACTGGGTGGCGGTCAGGGTAGAGCAGAGCCTATGAACGCTTAAGGACGCACCTTCCAGCTTACAGCCGAGGAGGCCTGAGCAGTACCTGATGTGGCGACCGGTATGTCTTTTCTCCTATCCATTTGTTTATGATTGTATTATGAGCTTTCGTTTTCTTTATGCATAAGTTAATTAGACATAGGAGAGGTTACGGATAATTTATTGTCAAGGGATTATAGATGGTTAGGATCCGAAGATGCATTCGAGGTTAAGGAGTTGGGGTAGAGATCCGCAGCCTAGGACGAGTAGTGTATTCGGAAGTTCAAAGGTCATCAGCAGGAATGCGGATTCTCTTGAAGTTCGTAACTTCGTATCGGAAGGATTGCTTTGCGTGGGTTAACCCCTCTAAAGTTAAAAATGGTAATACTCGGTTGGGATGGTTAAGTAGCGTATCAGCTTCGCCACCAGTGGGTAGTGGTTAGTGCTCTAGGTGAGGGAGAATCGAGAATTCACGGATGGGGCATTAGCTATGAAAGATGTTGTCTGTGGCAGTTCAGATGATGGTTTCCAGAGTGGTTGGGTTGAGGCGGTCCATACATGCTGAAGACTTTGTATGGGTTATATAATCGGGTACTGAGTATATGTTATGCGTTGGCAATCAATAGGTCTGTTTTTGAGTAGTGAGTAAGATGTCTAGTGATAATAACCCATGGAATCGTATGTTATATGCTTGCTAGTTATCACCTTTAGAATGCTCTTAGGAGCTGTCGGAGGTTATGAAGGAGAGGTTGGAAACTCGGGGGTAGCAACTTGTTCTGCAAGTGGATAGTGTAGGGTGAGGTTTCAGCACTGTGACACTTGTGAGTGTTGTGAAGGATATTGATTAGGCCTTCTTGGGCAATGGAGTAGGTGAGTACCTCCAGGATGGAGTGTTGGATATTTGAAGTAATGACAGCGTGTCAATAAGTTATCGGGAGCATTCTAGTCATGAGCTGAGGGCCGGAAGGGGGCATACCAGACTCATGCTGTGGGCTCAGAGGTAATCCAGACCTATGCTGAGGACCGTGTAAGGGTATTTCAGTCATAGGCTGTGGGCGTAGAGATTGTGTTGGTTATGTCTCTGGTAGGATCGCCTTCGGATTGGATGTCTTGTTGAGATTCGGGGGAGTTGCACTTGGTTTTGTCGAATCAGAGGATTGTGGATGAGACGCAAGGGTAGATCCTTGGATCTCAATAGATGAGTAGACCTGAGTTATGTTCTTAGAGGTATTCCAATCTAGGGTATTCCATCCTGAGGATGACCGGGCCCTATGATTGATTGGACCTGATATAATTGGTATTCCAACCCGAGGGTTGACTGGGCCTAACATGTGTGTGATACGAGGGTATTCCATCCTAGGGATGACTGGACCCGTCGTAGGCATGCCTGGTATTCCAACGCGAGGCTGATTGGGCCAGGTATAAGTGTTCGTACTTGTTATCTGGTTGGTTGTGTATGATATTTTGGGAGCTGAAGGACGCATTATCCTGTCAGCACAAAGGGGTTCGCTTTAGGAAGAGGGAAAGTTGGGTCTCTGATATTTTGGATCATCAGGATTTTGTCAGGTTGGCAACGTGGCATGTAGGATAGACCTTTTGAAAAGGTTCGGTTGGATTCGCATCGCTTTTCACGTTTGGCAGCTGCAAAGGTGCATACTAGATGAGTAGGCGGTTGTATCGTTGGGTGATGTTTAGGTCGGAAAGCGCTTGAACTATGTAGGGAAACCAGTGGCAGCATCGGAAAGGATCCGAGTAGACTTGAGAGCCAGAGTCCCAGATGCGGGAGCATTATCATGAATGGTTCGCCGCAGCAGGCTTCGAGGACGAAGCCTACTTTAAGTGGGGGAGAATTGTAACATTCCAATATTGTCATTTATGGTCCCTGGGGATAGAAGGATGAAGGCATGAGAGACTAAGGGCTAAATTGTAATTTTGGGACCAGGAGGAGTACGCTGTGCGTACATAAGGGTACGTTGAGCGTACTAGGGCACGTCCTAGTAAGCTGGGCGTACACTTGTGTACGCTGGGCGTACTCATAACAGAAGGAAACCCTAATATCTCGGTTTGGGGCTATATAAACATCCTTATGGCTCATTTTCTCTCCTCCTTCTCAGCCTCCATCTTCCAGAAACGTCCCCAAACCCTAGTTCTTGTGTGTGAGATTGATTTGGTGGGTATTTTGAGCTCTTAAAGGTGAAGCCATTGCAAAAAATAGTTGAAGAAGGAGATTGGCTTGTAGATCTGAAGTTGTGTTGTGCCCTAGAAGCTCCAGAAGGTAAAAAGCTTTAAACTTTATGCTTGTAGGTCATAGATCTAGCCTTTCTAGCATTATGGAACCATTTCTTGTCCCAAAAACCCCAATATGGTGCATGATGCATTTTGTACGAGATAATCTATCCTTTTTGGACCTTGAAGAGGTTTTAAGTGATAAAAATGAGGTCCCAATGGCTTAAGATGTCCCATACACGTAGTAGAAGGGTCTTAATGGATTAAGACCATGTATTAAGAACTTTCTGGACGTCCAAAGTGATAAAGTTCAAGACTTTATGGTTCTAAGGCACATTTGGTCGATGGATCTGAAATTTGGGCTTAAGTACATAAGCCATTAAGCACTTATTAGAGTTCTAAGAACAGCTAGCGTACGCCCCGCGTAAATCCAGAACGCCCAGGGTACTGGGTTAACCACCCCGATGGTGGTCAACACAAGGCGGAGTACGCCCAACGTACCAGAGGAGTACACCCAGCGTAGACCCTCTGTTGGGCCTTTGACGTTTTGGGCTTCTAGTTTGGGCTGCTTTTGGACTAATTGGACATGGGCTTTGCTGGGCTTTCTGAATAATGGTGTTTGGGCCAGTTTTGAATTTGGATCTTAGAATAAGGCCCAAATAGGAAGTTGGGCCTAATTTGGAAGATTGGGCCAATAATGGGCTTTGTATATGTGGGCTTGTGGATCAGGGATTTGGTATTGGGCCTTGGCCCAATTTAGAGGAATGGAAAAATGGGCTATGAATAGTTGTGCGACTCTTGGTCAAGATTGATATTCCCATTTATTGACTTAATATTCATTATTTTGATAGCTCTCGATTTTTGGTGAGACAGCGATTCAGGAGTTCGATTCTTCAGTTCAAATCGACATTGCGAGTTGAGTTATCCTCACTGTACTCAAGGGTCTAAGGCACCAAGGTCGGCCCTTTGGATTGTAGTCCTAGTTATTTTGTGATTATGTGTTGTGATGTTATGTTAGAGTTGTATTCTGGGTTAGGGTGGTGTTATGATCAGTAATCTGTTAGGTCGGTATGACTATCTGTATGTGCTAGTTTACATGGTTTAAAGGATCTCAGGCTGAAGGGTTGGGTTCTGCTTCGCAGATCTTGTCTGAGTCTAACCGTTGTGGAATCAAGTCCTTTGGCTTAAGATTGTTTATACTGTGGAATCGAGTTATTGGTGGCCCTGCATGAAGAGAGATATTGCATGGTACATCGGGCGGTGTTTGACCTGCAGGAAGGTTAAAGCCGAACATCAGAGGCCTCACGGCAAGGTGCAGCCGCTTCTAATTCCCATGTGGAAATCGGAAGAGATCACCATGGATTTTATCACAAAGTTACCTAAGACGGCGCGAGGTGTGGATTCCATTTGGGTTATTGTGAACAGGTTGACCAAGAGTGCACATTTTATCCCGATTTCCTAGAGTATTTCTGCCGAGAAATTAGCAGATATCTATGTGTAGGAGGTGGTAGTCAGGCACGGGGTGTCGGTATCTATGGTCTCGAACCGTGATGTACGTTTCACCTCCAGATTTTGGAGGAAGTTTCATGAGGAGTTGGGTACTCAATTTCATTTCAGCACCGCTTACCACCCCCATATCGATGGTCAGAGTGAGTGGACGATTCAGACGCTTGAGGATATGCTTCGGGCATACGTATTAGACTTTGGAGGGAGTTGTGATAATTACCTTCCACAAGCAGAGTTCCCATATAACAATAGTTATCATGCTAGTATTGACCGACCCCGTTTGATATGTTGTATGGTCGGAGGTGTAGAACTCCAATTTGTTAGGGTGAGGTGGCACATCGAGTTATGGGAAGCACCGAAGTAATACTTAAGACCACCGAGTTGACTCAGCAGGTGTGTGACAGACTGCGAGTCGCGTAGAGCCATTAGAAAAGTTATGCTGACCGGCGTCCCAGATGCGGGAGCATTATCGTGAATGGTTTGCCGCAGCAGGTTTCGAGGACGAAGCCTACTTTAAGTGGGGGAGAATTGTAACATCCTAATATTGTCATTTATGGTCCCTGGGGATAGAAGGATGAAGAAATGAGAGACTAAGGGCTAAATTGTAATTTTGGGACCAGGAGGAGTACGTTGTGCGTACATAAGGGTACGTTGAGCGTACTAGGGTGCGTCCTAGTAAGCTGGGCATACACTTGTGTACGCTGGACATACTCATAACAGAAGGAAACCCTAATATCTCGGTTTGGGGGCTATATAAACATCCTTATGGCTCATTTTCTCTCCTCCTTCTCAGCCTCTATCTTCCAGAAACGTCCCCAAACCCTAGTTCTTGTGTGTGATAGTGATTTGGTGGGTATTTTGAGCTCTTGAAGGTGAAGCCATTGCAACAAATAGTTGAAGAAGGAGATTGGCTTGTAGATCTGAAGTTGTGTTGTTCCCTAGAAGCTCCAGAAGGTAAAAAGCTTCAAACTTTATGCTTGTAGGTCATAGATCTAGCCTTTCTAGCATTATGGAACCATTTCTTGTCCCAAAAACCCCAATATGGTGCATGATGCATTTTGTACGAGATAATCTATCCTTTTTGGACCTTGAAGAGGTTTTAAGTGATAAAAATGTGGTCCCAATGGCTTAAGATGTCCCATGCACATAATAGAAGGGTCATAATGGATTGAGACCATGTATTAAGAACTTTCTGGACGTCCAAAGTGATAAAGTTCAAGACTTTATGGTTCTAAGGCACATTTGGTCGATGGATCTGAAATGTGTGCTTAAGTGCTTAAGCCATTAAGCACTTATTAGAGTTCTAAGAACAGCTAGCGTACGCCCCGTGTAAATCCAGAACGCCCAGGGTACTGGGTCAACCACCCCGATGGTGGTCAACACAAGGCGGAGTACGCCCAAAGTACCAGAGGAGTACGCCCAGCGTAGACCCTCTGTTGGGCCTTTGACGTTTTGGGCTTCGGGTTTGGGTTGCTTTTGGACTAATTAGACATGGGCTTTGCTGGGCTTTCTGAATAATGGTGTTTGGGCCAGTTTTGAATTTGGATCTTAGAATAAGGCCCAAATAGGAAATTGGGCCCAATTTCGAAGATTGGGCCAATAATGGGCCTTGTATATGTGGGCTTGTGGATCATGGATTTGGTATTGGGCCTTGGCCCAAATTAGAGGAATGGCAAAAAGGGCTATGAATAGTTGTACGACTCTTGGTCAAGATTGATATTCCCATTTATTGACTTAATATTCATTATTTTGATAGCTCTCGATTTTTGGTGAGACGGCGATTCGGGAGTTCGATTCTTCAGTTCAAATCGACATTGCGAGTTGAGTTATCCTCACTGTACTCAAGGGTCTAAGGCACCAAGGTCGGCCCTTTGGATTTTAGTCGTAGTTATTTTGTGATTATGTGTTGTGATGTTATGTTAGAGCTGTATTCTGGGTTAGGGTGGTGTTATGATCAGTAATCTGTTAGGTCGGTATGACTATCTGTATGTGCTAGTTTACATTGTTTAAAGGATCTCAGGCTGAAGGGTTGGGTTCTACTTCGCAGATCTTGTCTGAGTCTAACCGTTGTGGAATCGAGTCCTTTGGCCTAAGATTGTTTATACTGTGGAATCGAGTTATTGGTGGCCCTGCATGAAGAGAGAGATTGCATGGTACATCGAGCGGTGTTTGACCTGTAGGAAGGTTAAAGCCGAACATCAGAGGCCTCACGGCAAGGTGCAGCCGCTTCTAATTCCCATGTGGAAATCGAAAGAGATCACCATGGATTTTATCACAAAGTTACCTAAGACGGCGCGAGGTGTGGATTCCATTTGGGTTATTGTGAACAGGTTGACCAAGAGTGCACATTTTATCCCGATTTCCTAGAGTATCTCTGCCGAGAAATTAGCAGATATCTATGTGTAGGAGGTGGTAGTCTGGCACGGGGTGTCGGTATCTATGGTCTCGAACCGTGATATACGTTTCACCTCCAGATTTTGGAGGAAGTTTCATGAGGAGTTGGGTACTCAATTTCATTTCAGCACCGCTTACCACCCCCATATCGATGGTCAGAGTGAGTGGACGATTCAGACGCTTGAGGATATGCTTCGGGCATGCGTATTAGACTTTGGAGGGAGTTGTGATAATTACCTTCCACAAGCAGAGTTCCCATATAACAATAGTTATCATGCTAGTATTGACCGACCCCGTTTGATATGTTGTATGGTCGGAGGTGTAGAACTCCAATTTGTTAGGGTGAGGTGGCACATCGAGTTATGGGAAGCACCGAAGTAATACTTAAGACCACCGAGTTGACTCAGCAGGTGTGTGACAGACTGCGAGTCGCGTAGAGCCATTAGAAAAGTTATGCTGACCGGCGTCCCAGATGCGGGAGCATTATCGTGAATGGTTCGCCGTAGCAGGTTTCGAGGACGAAGCCTACTTTAAGTGGGGGAGAATTGTAACATCCCAATATTGTCATTTATGGTCCCTGGGGATAGAAGGATGAAGACATGAGAGACTAAGGGCTAAATTGTAATTTTGGGACCAGGATGAGTACGCTGTGCGTACATAAGGGTACGTTGAGCGTACTAGGGTGCGTCCTAGTAAGCTGGGCATACACTTGTGTACGCTGTACATACTCATAACAGAAGGAAACCCTAATATCTCGGTTTGGGGGCTATATAAACATCCTTATGGCTCATTTTCTCTCCTCCTTCTCAGCCTCCATCTTCCAGAAACGTCCCCAAACCCTAGTTCTTGTGTGTGAGAGTGATTTGGTGGGTATTTTGAGCTCTTGAAGGTGAAGCCATTGCAACAAATAGTTGAAGAAGGAGATTGGCTTGTAGATCTGAAGTTGTGTTGTTCCCTAGAAGCTCCAGAAGGTAAAAAGCTTCAAACTTTATGCTTGTAGGTCATAGATCTAGCCTTTCTAGCATTATGGAACCATTTCTTGTCCCAAAAACCCCAATATGGTGCATGATGCATTTTGTACGAGATAATCTGTCCTTTTTGGACCTTGAAGAGGTTTTAAGTGATAAAAATGTGGTCCCAATGGCTTAAGATGTCCCATGCACATAATAGAAGGGTCTTAATGGATTAAGACCATGTATTAAGAACTTTCTGGACGTCCAAAGTGATAAAGTTCAAGACTTTATGGTTCTAAGGCACATTTGGTCAATGGATCTGAAATGTGTGCTTAAGTGCTTAAGCCATTAAGCACTTATTAGAGTTCTAAGAACAGCTAGCATACGCCCCCCGTAAATCCAGTACGCCCAGCGTACTGGGTCAACCACCCCGATGGTCGTCAACACAAGGCAGAGTACGCCCAGCGTACCAGAGGAGTACGCCCAGCGTACACCTTCTGTTGGGCCTTTGACGTTTTGGGCTTCGGGTTTGGGTTGCTTTTGGACTAATTAGACATGGGCTTTGCTGGGCTTTCTGAATAATGGTGTTTGGGCCAGTTTTGAATTTGGATCTTAGGCCCAAATAGGAAGTTGGGCCCAATTTGGAAGATTGGGCCAATAATGGGCCTTGTATATGTGGGCTTGTGGATCATGGATTTGGTATTGGGCCTTGGCCCGAATGGCAAAATGGGCTATGAATAGTTGTACGACTCTTGGTCAAGATTGATATTCCCATTTATTGACTTAATATTCATTATTTTGATAGCTCTCGATTTTTGGTGAGACAGCGATTCGGGAGTTCGATTCTTCAGTTCAAATCGACATTGCGAGTTGAGTTATCCTCACTGTACTCAAGGGTCTAAGGCACCAAGGTCGGCCCTTTGGATTGTAGTCGTAGTTATTTTGTGATTATGTGTTGTGATGTTATGTTAGAGCTGTATTCTGGGTTAGGGTGGTGTTATGATCAGTAATCTGTTAGGTCGGTATGACTATCTGTATGTGCTAGTTTACATGGTTTAAAGGATCTTAGGCTGAAGGGTTGGGTTCTGCTTCGCAGATCTTGTCTGAGTCTAACCGTTGTGGAATCGAGTCCTTTGGCCTAAGATTGTTTATACTGTGGGGGCAAGTATGCTTAGTGACCTGTATTTGGTCAGACTATATGTATGATGGTAGGAGATTTCATGTTATATGTGCACATGATTGATTGGTAGTTGAGGGTATTCCATCCCGAGGATGATAAGACCCTAGTACGTTATCTCTATAGTCTGTTATACGATTATCTGATCTAGGTGCACATGTTTGATTGGTTATGGTCATTCCAACCCGATGGTTGTGGGCCGTGAGTATTCCATCCCGAGGATGATTGGACTCATAGTATGTGGGCATTCCAACCCGATGGTTGTGGGCCTGGGGTATTCCATCCAGACGGATGATTGGACCCATAGTATCTGTTATATATGTATTATGTGTGGGAATTCGAACCCGATGGTTGTGGGCCGATAGTATTCCATCCCGAGGATGATTGGACTCGTAGCAGGTGGGGTATTCCAACCCGATGGTTGATTGGACCCATAGTATGTTGGCATTCCAACCCGATGGTTGAGGGGCCTGGGGTATTCCATCCCGACAGATGATTGGACCTATAGTATGTTTTTTGTTCTTGTATGTGTATTGTTGTGTGTATGAGTATTTTGAGGGTAACTCACTAAGCTTCCGGGCTTACAGTTTCAGTTTATTGTTTCAAGTTCAGCGGATGACCGCGGGAAGGGGAAGGCGTGACTGTACACTTCCTTGATTTATGATTATGATTTCTGGGAAGTCTGATGTTAAAACTATTTTGAAAACAAATTGTAATAACTGAATGGTTTTATATGATTTAAAAAGTTTTAAATTGGCTCGAATTTTATGGATGTTACATGGGAGATTTTTTTTTGCTAAAGGTGTCACCTAGGAAGGGTGTCATTTGGTTTCAGAAGAGGGGCAAGTTGGGGCCCCGATTTATTGGACCATTTAGGATTTTTGCCCGAGTTGGCATGATCGCTTTTCGATTGGATCTTCCGGATGAGCTGAGTCAGATCCATAACACCTTCCATGTGTCTCAGCTTCGAAAGTGTGTATCAGATGAATTTGTAGTTATTTCCTTAGATGACATTCAGGTGGATGAGAGCCTGAATTATGCTGAGAAGCCCATTGCAATTCTGGATAGAAAGACTAAGGCTCTTCGTAACAAATAGGTGAAGCTGGTGAAGGTGCAATGGCAGCACCGGAGAGGCTCTAAATGGACCTGGGAGCCGGAGGACGAGATGAGAAAGCATTATCCTAATCTTTTCGCATCGACAGACATCGAGGAAGAAGTCTAGTTCAAGTGGGGGAGATATGTAACGCTTGGTTTAGGTAGGAGCTTATTCTTCAAATTGTTTGTATTTTCCTTTAGGACTCGGCGATTTGGAAGCTCCAACTCGGTGTGTCGAGAGGGCATTGGCCGTAGAAATTAATGAACCAACTCGGCGAGTCGAGGTGCTACAAGGCGGCGAGTTGGCGGCTGGGAAGGAAACCCTAATTTTTAGGGTGTTTCACCCTATTTAAAGGCCTTAAGTCCCTTGGCTGGCCTCCTTACTAGCCTCCTCTGTCCATAAAACGCTAATAGTATGCATCATCTTCTTTTGTGAGTGTGTGAGCTTGTGGAGGGTCTTGAGTGTTGATCTTTTGGCTCTTTTGAAGAATCTTTGAAGTTGGAGATGTAAAGCTTGGAGGGAAGACTTAGATCCAGAATCTCCCCACTTGTTGTAGTCTCATGGAGGTATCAAGTTTATACCTTGCTTTGTTATTGTTTAGATCTATTTGTTTTAAGCTTTTATCTTGATTTTGGGCTCATGGGTGGATTGTCCAAGAAGTTGACTGTTCCAGAGGTTGTTATGTTAGATCTGACCATTTTATGGCTTATTTTGGCTTAAAGTTGCAAGCTTTACTAAGTTCTAGGTCCCATTCATGCAATAAGTTCCTTTTTAGCCCATCTTAAGCCCTATGGTTCCTTTTTAGCATGCATGGACATAAAGTTGAAAAGTTTATGTGATCTTCCAGCCTTTAGATTCCATATATGTATTATGGGGCTATGTTTTGATAGTTTAAGGGCTTAATGGGTCAAGCCTCACTCTAATGAGTCTAGGGTTTGGGTTTATTTTGGATGGTTCCTAAGGGTAAAGTTGGAAACTTTACCCTTCTAGACATCATTTCGGAGGAGATCTGAGATTTAGAGTTCCTAGATCCGAGGGAAACAACTTAATGAATTAAGCTGTTAGATTCCTGGCTAACTCGGCAAGTTGATGGGAGTTTTCCTGATCTGTGTAGTTAATGAAGAAACACGACGAGTTGATGGACAACTCATCGTGTTGGGTCAACGCGGGCCGTTGACTTTGACCTTTGACTTTAGTCTTTGACCAAGTTTGACTTATAAGGGGTTTTAGGGCATTTTGAGTTGTATTTAAGGAATTGTTTCAGTATAGGGGTTGAGTAGAGCTGATATTCGGAGTCGGGACCTAGTCAGCTATCGTTCAGTATTCAAGGTGAGTCTTCTCACTACAATCATGGGTTGAAGGCACCAAGGTCGGCCCATTAATTATTATGTGATGATTTGTAATGGAATATGGAATTGTTTTTTATTTGATCTATATGTGGACTTATGTGTAGACCATGGGAGGAGCCCATGGCATTTGGCAAGACCATGGGAGGAGCCCATGGCCCGGGGATATAAGACCATGGGGGTAGCCCATGGCATTCCATTGAAGACCATGGAGGGAGTCTATGACCAACTTATATGTATGTGTGCATGGTATTATGTGATTTTATGTTTGCATGTTTGGGAAACTCGCTAAGCATGTGCTTACAGTTTTGTTGGATGTTTCAAGTACTTCTAGTTCTAAGGGCAATGGCTCGGCTTGATGGCGCGGCGTGCATTCTCCAGTGTTTTCATATGTAGTTTTGATACTATGATATTTTAAAACACTATGGTCATGTAATGGGATTTTCTGGAAACAATTGTGGTTGGTATTTATGATTATAAAAGTTGAAATTTTATGTAAAATTTTTGGTTGTTACATTGTAAGGGATATTCGCAACAAGAAGGTATTGACTATAATGAAACCTTTGCTCCTGTCGTGAGACTCGACGCTATTCGAATATTTATTGCTTATGCAGAACACATAGACTTTGATGTTTATTTGATGGATGTCAAGTGTGCTTTTCTCAATGGAGTCTTAGAAGAAACTGTTTGTGTTGAACAACCACCAGGTTTCGTAAATACTAAATACCCTAATCATTGTTATATTCTCGATAAAGCTATTTATGGATTAAAACAAGCACCTCGAGCCTGGTATGCAACTCTTACCAATTTCTTTAAACTATCGAAATTTAAATAAGGATCTGTTGATCCCACTTTATTTCGAAAGAAAGTGGGGGATCACTTGATGCTCTTTCAAATTTACGTAGATTATATTATTTTTTGTTCGACTGTCCCTTCATTGTCTAGTGAATTTGAACGTATGATGAAAAGTCAATTCTAGATGAGTATTATGGGTAAGATCAATAATTTTCTGGGATTGAATATTCGTCAAAGCAGAGATGGAATTTTCACAAATCAAGAAAAGTATTCTCGTAATCTGCTTGAGAAGTTTGGAATGACGAATAGTTCGAAATTGCGAGTACCAATAGTTGTCGGTACACGCTTAGGGCCTTCGTTGGATAAGCATGTTATCGATATTACATTGTACAGGAGCATGATCGGTTCGTTACTATACTTAACTGCTAGTAGACCTGACATTATGTTCGCTATTTGCAATTGTGCCAGGTATCAGTCCCGGTGAACCCCATCTAACAGTTGTAAAGAATATTTTTCAATATCTCAAAGGGACAATGTCGTTGGGTTTATGGTACCCTTCGAAGACAGGTTTCTACATTGTAGCATTTTCAGATGCAGATCTTGTTGGATGTCAACTCCATAGGAAAAGCACTTGTGGTGGATTTCAACTATTGGACGGGATGCTTGTTAGCTGGCAATCGAAGAAACAAACATGTGTTTCGATTTCTACACCAGAAGCAGAATATGTTGATGCTGCAGCTTGCACTTCTCAAGTCATATGGATACAAAATCAACTTCGTGATTATGCAATAAACATGAAAAATATACATTTGTATTGCGATTCACAAAGTGCAATATGTATCTGCCATAATCCAATGCAACATTCGAAGACCAAGCATATAACACTTCTCTATCATTTTATCAAGGATCATGTCCAGGATGGAAATATCGAGGTTCACTTTATGAAAACGACGGATCAACTTGCTGACATCTTTACAAAACCTTTTGATGAGAAGTCTTTTCTAAGGATATTGTCTGGATTAGGAATGCTTAATGCAACTGCTGTTCCAAGTTTGACTTCGTTGTGAAATAACGAGGAGTCGAAACATCACTGAACGATTTAGAAGTTATTGTTCACTATTTAGCGTTCGACATGCTTCGTTTACGACATCTCTCTGAATGATTTAGAATATACTTCGTTGTCTGTGCAGACTTGGTATTTCAAAGTCCAATGTCTAAATGTCGATACTCTTCACTTCGATTGTCTGGTAACATTTTATTATTTCTACTTTTGTTTCTATAAATCAAAAATTCCAAAAGATTTTATTTCTATTATTTTTTTATTTTTATTTTTCAAAACCCTAAAACTCTAAAATTGTTTTTCTTTTGACTTTAAATTTCAAAAACAAAAATTCCAAAAAGATTTTCTTATTTCGGTAATTTTCACTTCAAAAACAAAAAATCCAAAAATATTTTTTTGTTTTATGTGTTTCATGACTTTCTATGTAGTTCTCAATCGACATATTTTGGTGGATATTGCTTTGTGACTAGGGGACAGGTATCAGTTCGAATCTTTGTACTAGTTAGGTGTCCTTAGAAGCATGTTGTTGTATGTCGACCTAAGAATCATAGACTCTAGGTGTTTTGAAGCCTTAATGGATCACTCACTATGAGGGTTCCTTCCCAATTAGGCTATATTCACATTAGTCGACGAGCTACCTTTCTCTTCTTATTTCGAGTTAAGAGATTTCTTCTTATTCCTTATCATTCGCAGAGGTACACTATGTTTCTTAACAAATCTTTTTCATCAACTTAATTCTTCACGATTCACATAATTCACGTGCGTATCCTCGACATCTCTGGTATAAACCAATCAGAATGTAGATGCTGCAGAAGTCTGTGTTAATGATCTTGATTCATGAGTCTGTGATGATAGTGAAGCCCAATATTCCCAACTTATGAAAGAATTGACGGTGAACTTTACGTTCAAGATTTTCACGGAACATTTGTTTAAGTACCTTTCTTCGATATTTAAAATGGTATTCCTCTCATTTTGTGTGATCATGATAAAATGTTCTTTAACCAAGACATTTTTTCCCAACATGGTCTAGTTCTTATTTATTTTTTTATTTTTTTTGGAATATGGTTTCCGGTTGAATATCAGTTCGTATTCTTGTCATTTTACACTTATATCTCATATTTTCTTGTCACTGACTACACTGGTTATGCAGGTAATTTTGATCATTGAATTCACACTTATGTTAAGTTGTGATCATGAACAAAATTGAGCCTACCTTCACAGCCTATCTAAAAAAAGCCATTCGATATTCCTTTATGAATATTCGATTGTATTTCACGGTATACCACACAAGCAGTTCGATATCTGTCTTGATATTGAATGAAGTGATCTTTGCCTAGGATCCAACTACTTTTACATCAAATGTTTATTTGATGTCACTATTCACACATTTTTTTACCTTGGTTCCCAGTATTTCTTTGGCACGCGATTGCACAAGAAATCCTTGAGGTCTTGGGTACTACCAACTCGAACCTAGATTTCACAAGTCTAGCTATGATTTCGTTTCTCATCCCAAAAGCGAATGAGCCTTGCCTCGAAACGAAGGTTCAATAACGGTTCTTATCCTCTTGGGGTAAACAAAATCAATGATTGATGTGACAGTTTGGTTGCTTCACGGTTTTCAAGGAAAAAGTGCTCATTACTTTTCCGACTTGGTGACTTTTACGGCAACCAGTCCACTTTCCTAGGATACACGTGGCATGATTTCATTGATAAGTGATTCAAACTCAAATTGTTTACTAAGTATAAAAGGAATTTGGGGGTATCAAATTAAAACTTTATACATCCCGGCTTAATATTTTCCCCAAATCGTTTTTCCTTATACTTATCACTTCACATAAATCTCTAAAACCCTAGCCGTGGCGGCAACAACTGTTCATGTTAATCCATCCCAAACTACTGATGAAGCCACATCTCAACCCTTATTGAAGATTTAGAGTTCCAATTATTGCATTCAACCATATGTTTCCAAATACCCAGAAGAGTTACAAACGTTGATCGTGGCTCTTAATCACTCTGTGCTTTTAATAGTCATGACTTCTTCTTTTTCAGTGCCAATGACATGGTTATCTTTGGTCGGTTCCACTGTTGTGTTTAACAAAACATCTAAAGTCGTAACGTTTCAACTTACGAATGAGAAAAAGTACAAGCTCACGATGAAACACTTTGCCCATATCATGAAACTTCCCAACACTGGTCCATTTTATGAAGTTATCAATGACCAGGTGATCCATATGTTCAACGAGATGGGTCATCAACCTCCAGTCACCGGAATTAGTCAGTTTAAGAAGTCATCTTTGCCGTGTATCTAGAACTTTCTCTTTAGATTTTTTTCTTCGATGTTTCACAGATCGAAGTGTTGGTCTTGACAAAGCCAAGTTGGAGATCTATGACCTGATTGTTGGGTTATATTATGACTTAAATATGGACTATGTTTCGCAGTTATTGGAGGAGTTTGGAACTGGTATCTCACACACCAATGTTGCCAATGGTGTTTTGTGTGCTAGTTACTGGAGTTTAATTCTTCAAGATGTGTATGAGAAGGAAGACATTCTTGTCCCATCTGATGTTCTAAAAGTAGAGTTAACCATCTATCAACATACAAAGACTATTGAAGATGACTCAGAGATTTTCCCTTATGTTCCAAGAATTCCGGATGCCATGCTTCGAAAGGTAGATCCGAGGAACCCTATTCTTGTTGCTTACCTTTCAACAATCAAGCATGATGTGCAAATAGGGGTTTTGTTGCCCAAAGGAATTGAAGGTACCTCGTAATGTGGTAAAAGCTCCAAGAAATCCACTAAGGTTGCACAACCTAAATCAGTACCTGAGGCAGTTGAGAAGGAGGTCACGAAGCTTGTTCAAGACCATGTTGTTCAAGAAATGCACAAGGAGGTAATGCCTTCGAAAATAGGTGTTCTTAAAAGAACGAAGAAGCCAACACACAGACCTCGTCATTCACCAGAAAGGAGACCTATTGTCGAAGAAGTTCCTAAGAAGTCTCTTTCTTCACCTAAGGAGGATTATGTGTCGAAGATCATGAAGATTCGCAAAACCCAACTCAATCGAAGGGCTGTTATCATCAAAGAAATTCCTGCTCCTGTTTCTCCTGCTTCAAAGAAACAAAGAGCACATGTTGTGGTTTAGAAAATAAAGAAGAAGAAGAAGAAGAAGAAGAAGAAGATGAAGAAGAAGAAGAAGAAGAAGAAGAAGAAATTGGAAGATCCTCTGGATGAGGTTGATGAAGAAACTGAATTCGAAGATGATGGTACTCAATCTCCTCTTGTAATGAAGACATTGGCTTCGCATCACCTCATAGGGACTCTCCTGTCAAGTTGACTTTTGAGGCGACTGGAAGTTTTAGTGGCTCTGTGAAAGTATCTAATACAGACACAACCACTCCTTTGGGTGATCATTCAACCATTTCCATCCCTAAGCAGACTATTGTCATACCACCCGAAGTTTTGATGGCTAAATCTGTTTCGGAGGAGGGTCGATCTTCAGGAATCCCTGTGAACATATCTAATATGGACACAAATGTCAAGAAGGGTGATGTGATGTCGACATTCGAAGCTCAAGGTAACCCTACTGTTGCAAAATCATTTGTTCCCATTTCACTTGTTGACACTTCTACTTCCTTACCACCCTTTCATACACCCACTCCTACTTTGTTACCTGCTTCCACTATTTCACCTACCTACAACAATATCTTGAATCAACCTATTACATCCCTTTTACCTTCTCAATCAACCAAATGTGAAAAATCAATACCTAAGGTTGATCAACATGAAGATGATGTCATGGTCTAGTTTGCTGACATTCAATTCGACCCTAAGGAGGAGAACATTCCTGATAACATGCTGATGTCAGGAAAGTAGTTCAAAATCTTGAACCACAAGTTGAATTCTTTCTTATAGGTTTAGGCTGACACTAGGAGTCGCAATACGGTGTCTGGGATTAACGTTGATGAACTATTGAACTCTCAAGAGCATAGGTTGAAGGCTGCTATGGAACAGATTGAATCAAAACATGAAGAGCATTTGAAGCATCATGTTGAGAATTTTCAAAATGAAGTTAAAGAGATTCGTAAAGTAGCCAAAGAACGACTTATTATGTTTGTCGAAGAGGTCAAGAAGGTTCAAGAATCTGTGAATTTAAAAGTGGAGACCCTCAAGTCAGAACTGTCAAAGGAGGTCACTAAACTAGAACAAAGTCATCTGTCTCTTCATACAAAAGTGGATATTGTTTCTGAGGCACTTCAAAAGCTTGTTGAAAATTTTACTGCCTCCTCGACCAAGGATTCGCAAGTGTTCACCAAGATGGAAGACTTTTTGTCAAGCTTTAAGGAGTCCATTTCGAAGCTTGATTCTTCTCCAAAATCTTTTGTTTCTTAGGAGTCCTTATCTCAAATTTTTTCCTCTTTGGAGTCTAATCTAAAAGCTGAAATTTCTCTCTTCTTAAGCTGGTGAATTTGATGCCTACAGATGCCCCACCTGTTAACACAAGGGTTCAAGGGGGAGAAAAAGGTGTTGGTTCATCAAAAGATCCTGATCAAGGAAAGGTGGTTGGGAAGGTGATAAGCACACAAATTCCAACTTCACTTCCTAAGTCTATGTCAACAACTTCAACCATAGTAACTTCGAAGCCATTGACCAAAGGCATAGTCATTGGTTCAACTGTTGGGGGTTCGAGTTCTAAGCCACCATCCTCGAATCTAGCTAAAGGTTATAGAGGAAAGGGTATTGCGAAGGAGTTGTTAGAAGAAGAGAAAAACAGGAATATTGAGAAAGAAATTGAAAAACAAAGCCAAATTAACAGCATCTTGAGGCAAAGGCATGGTGATCCTCCAGGTCTTGAGAAAGGAGATCCAACAAAGCAGTGTTGCTATGAGACAATTGAACAGATTGTTTCATCAGTTGAGATGTATGATTTTGAGAAAATACCGAAGAAGAGTTATGAGATAGAGAATTCAGACATCAACCAGCTGGATTTTCCCATTAATCATATGATGTTTATCTCGGCTCAGTACCAGTTGGTGGACAAGTTTGATGAAGAAGAGGAATACAAGAAGCTTAAGTTGAGATTTCATGCAGTCCTTGGAAAGAAGGAGGAGGAAGTCTGGTCCTTAGTAAAGATTGTGAAAGTTCTAAGTGTCTCCAAGGATAATTTGTTCGAAGGGTTGTTGCAGAACTTTCACAATCATGTGGTTCGTGCTAACAATGTTGCTTGGAATTTCTCGGTGGCTGATTTTCCTTTAATGAATCTCAATGATATCATTTGTGTTGCGAAGATCTTGAGTGGTGTTGATGTGTCGAAACTTCAAGTGAACAGCAAAGACGATTTCTTGATAGGTTTTGCACTAATCAAGCTATTCATAGACAATTATTATGATTGTCTAGCCTTGACTGATGTGGAGCTTGCTTTAGCAATGGGAAGACAAGTGACTGTGCCACTATAATTACTGAAAGGTCAAGGAAGCTTGAAGGATTTCAAAAATGGAGAAATCTGTTTTAAGCCGCTAGGAGTTGTGTTCGTTGGGAAGAACAAAAATCAAAAGATCACTTAGTTTTTGTTAGGGGTGGAAGATGTTGAGATATATACGAATACACAGTACACGATTCTACTTGTTCGTCTAAATAACTGCAAAAGGAACACAGCTGGTGATAAGGATGAGATTCAAAGAGTACTTCATCAAGCAACAAAGATGCTAATGACTTAGGATTCGACATTTCTCACAAAGAGGAAGAATGTAGGGTTCGTAATATATTGTGACATGTCGAAGTGTCTTTGGTCATGTCTAGTGTTGAAGTCTGTTTTGATGTATTCGTTATATGTATTTCATTAGGGCAGTTTAGAGCTCGAAGCCTTAGTGTCTTATCCCTTATGTATTTTTTGTGCTTCTGTTAACTCCTATAAATAGGGGTTGGTATACGTATTAGAAACTTTTTAGGGTAAATTGTAAGAACACTTTACTCTTTCATATTGTGTACTCTCTCAGAAGCAATAAATAGCCAAACATATTATATTTATGTTTTGTGTTCTTTAATCAAATCATACTCTAATTTCATTCTCACACTCGATTCATATGAACTTCTTGTTGGATTTGGTGTCTAAGCCCATAACTATAACTGGGATGTAGTTGACCCGATTGTAGCATGGTCGTTTTGGGTTGCCTTCATCAGTGCAATTTGATAGGATGGACTTTTGATAATAACGTTATTTATGATTTATTAATATATTACAAGTATAATATGTTAATATGAAATGATATTATTTAATTAGTATTGATCAAGAAATTGATTTGGAATTAATTTTGTGATCAAAAGAGACTAATTAAATATATAGGGATTGATTGTGTAAATCAATGATTCTAATAGTGTGGGCCAATGATCCAATGTTTATTTTGGATGGGCTAAACCAATGAGATAACCCATGGATAGTCCATGGAGGTTAACCCATGGATCCTAAGTAATATGAAACGTCATTAGGGTTTACAAAGTGTAGCTCTAGCATTTGCTACACTATAAAAGCCCATCCTCATGACCAAAATCGGTTGCCACAAGATTGTTGAAGAGTTATATTGATTTTGTGCAAGTAACTTATTCTCTCAAGCCTCCTCTTGCATATTAGTGTTTGTGAACCATTAGAGGCATCACACTTGAGGTGCTCAAGCTTTCAAAGTTCAAGCACTACAAGTCCTTCTAAGAGGTAAGTCATCTAACTAGTTGTATTGTTCATTTGACAATTTGTATGGTAGTTAGGATATATGCTTTGGAAAATTGTTAATATGCATGTATAATTAGAGAAAACATAGATCCAAAGCATTTAGAGTTTCATGTGCACCATAGGATTGTTATAGTGCTCAAAACCTAACAGTGGTATCAGAGCCTAGGATTGTTTTCTGTTATATTTCATGCTTGTTGTTTTTCAAAGTTGAAAAAAATCGAATTTCTGGCCTCTGACTGATGAACTCTTCGAGTCTACTGACTGACTCGACGAGTCCACGCAGTAACAAGGGCAACTCGACGAGTCAGTTCATGCACTCGTCGAGTCCATGGTCTGGTTGCAGAATTTCGAGTTTTCTTGGCCTAGATTGGATTGGAATCACTACTACAAACTGTTTTACATCATTAATTTTTTTTATGATATGGTAGTGATTATGCACATCCAATCATATGATAATTGTCAAATTTTTTAATATAATTGTTGATTTATATGATGAACAAAGTTGCTTGCAAATTTTTGACTTGATATTATCTTGTTTATGAGTTTAGCTAGATCAATCTTGAATTATATGGTGATTTTAGTTGTTGATAAATTGATCTAAATGAATTTTAATGACCTCCATAACTTGTCCTCAAGTTATGGAAAATGAAAGGTATCATCTTTAAAAATACATTAAACTCATAACTTATAGAAATGAAGAGTTTTGACAAGTTTCAAACTTGCCCTCAAGTTTTGGAGTTTGTAAAGTCTCACTAATGAAACTTTAATTCCAAACCCTAGAGTTTTAAAAGTTAAAATTTAAACCTTATACTTTATAATATTATAAGTTTAATAATATATATATATATATATATATATATATATATATATATATATATATATATATATATATGTATGTATGTATAAGACAAGTCAGTCTTACCGTTAGTAGGCCGCATTCACGAAGTCGGTCTATAAGGAGGTATAAGGTTACTGCCTATAAAATGGTGTTTTAATGGGTGTCCACTCTCACCCACCGCTTCCTTGACTGGTGGAGGGTCGTTAGCCGAACGGGTAGGATAGGACATTAATTCTCCCTTATTAAAAGTATAATGATAAATATAAAGTAACTAAACTTTTATTAAATTCCCAATCTTAGTTACTTTAAGAAAATGTGAAAATGGTGCTAATCCATGAAATTACACTTTGCACCTTGTTAAGTCGTTAGTGGAGCGTGTGTGGTTAACCGGCACACTAATCTGGGACTGACAATGTGTGGCAAAGGGTAGCTTGATGCTAATCATAGATCGATGGAGTGTGTGTGGTTAAGCGGCACATTAATTAAGTGATTTGTAACATTGAGTGTACCAAGCTAGTTTGCATGGTTATTCACACCTTGTTTGTGATCCTCAGCATCCCAGTCACAAATTTGAAGGGCATAATCGAGATTTAAACATGCCATTGAAAAGTTAAATGAATCTCAAAGGATCTAGGAATTTCAATCCAATTAAAACTTAATAATTTATTTTGTTTTCCATGGTGGAAATTGGTAAATCGTCATTTACCTACCTTCAAATATTTTACAATTGGATTACGGCATCCCTTTTCGCAATTGTAGAATATTGTGTTGGGTCCTAGCCTTAATATTTCATTTGGGTCTAATATTAAGGATTATCATCTAACCTAAACTTTGTTCTTCTTTTTTAGATGTCTATCCCAAACAATGCTTCCAACCCTATCCCTTCAGGCTCTTTCTCCCTCATGAACCTATGTGGGAGGGTCATTTTTGATGGCTCAAACTTCAATGATTGGATTCAAAACATCTGAATGGTTATTCGCTATGAGGACAAAGAATATGTCCTAGATAAAGAGCTTAAGGAGATTGATGTCACCACTGCTACTCCCGAAGAAATCGCTGAACATACTACTCATGAGAGGGATGTGACAAAGGTGTCATGTCTAATGATTGCTACCATGACTGCTGAGCTGGAGAAGTCCTATGAGGACTACCATCCTTTTGAAATGTATCAAGATTTGATGGAAAGATACCATCAAAGTGCTCGGCAGGAAAGGTATGAGATCATTGCCTCCATGATCACAACCAAAATAAAGGATGGAGAACCCATCACGACCCACTTGCAAAAGATGTAGAGATTTGTGGACCGCTTGCTTAAATTGAATGTCAATTTTGATGAAGAGTTGGCCATAGATATTATTCTACACTCTTTACCTTCTTGTTATGATTATTTTCATATGCCTTATCATATGAACAAGGAGGAGGTCACTCTTTGCAATCGTCAAGGCCTTCAAAGAACTGTAGAAAGCAATTTGAAAGGCAATTCGGTTGTGTCTACTCCTACTACTACTACTACTTCTACCCCTGTTCTGGCAATCGGACATGGGAAAGGAAAGAAGAGGAAGGCTCCCTACAAGAGCCACAAGGGAAAGTCTCTTGATGGATCCTCTTCCAGTGGAACCAAAGTTGGTTCTGCTAATCCCTCTTCCAATCAGAAGGATGCAGAGTGCTTCCACTGTCATGAAAAAGGGCACTGGAAACGAAGTTGCCCCAATTACTTGCAAGACATAAAGGATGGCAAGATTAAGCCCTCCTTTGCAGGTATTTACACTATTCAATCTAATAACTAATCACATGATAATTGTTGGGTCCTTGATACAGGTTGTGGATTTCACATTTGTTCTGATTTGAAGGGACTAAAAAGAAGTGAGGATGTGGAGCACGGGAAAATGAACTTAGTCATGGGGAATAGGGGAAAGTCGCCTGTCACCAAGATTGGAGTTTATTCTTTATTACATAGTAATGGTTTAAAAATTAGATTTGAATAATTGTTGTTACTCGTCTGATATGGCGAGGAATATTATTTCCTTTCGCAGTTTGTATAAACAAGGTTTTGCCTTTTCTTTTAATAATGAAATTGGTGGTATTAATGCTTATTACAATGGTGTATTTTATTTTGAAGCATTACCTTACAATGGTATATATGAAACTGTATTAGTTGTAGATAACTTAGGAAATAATGTGTTGCACATTGATTCTTCCAATGATTTTGATAAGGCATGCTTGTGGCATTGTCTTCTTGGACATGTCAACGAGAAGCGCATAACCTAACTCCAAAAGGATGGAGTCTTGGATTCATTCGACTTGAAGTCGGATGACACTTGCGAATCTTGTTTACTTGGAAAGATGACCAAGTCACCCTTCACTGGTACTTGTGAAAGGGGTGAAAGTATGTTGGATCTCATACACACTGATGTGTGTGGACCATTCAGAACCTCCACAAGGGATGCTAACCGCTTCTATGTGATTTTCACTAATGATTACAGCAGATATGGCTATATCTACTTAATCAAGCATAAGTCAGAAACCTTTGAAAAGTTCAAAGAGTTTAAGAAAAAAGTGGATAATTAATTGGGTAGGAAGATAAAGATGTTGCGATCTGATAGAGGAGGAGAGTATCTTAGTATTGAGTTCCTAGACTATCTTAAGGAATGTAGAATTGTTTCGCAATTGATGCCACCTAGGACACCACAACTTAATGGTGTGGTTGAAAGGCGCAATCGAACCTTGCTAGACATGGTTCGTTCCATGATGAGTCGAGCTTCGTTACCTATCTCATTATGGGGGTATGCCTTAGAGACTGCCGCCTATGTCCTTAACCTAGTCGCTACCAAAAAGGTTTCCAAAACACCTCACGAGACATGGACAGGGAAGGTTGTCACTCCCCGGCCATCGGCAGAAACACCGGGCGATTAACGTCATTCCTTGTATCACAGTTATATAACGTACATTGCACAGTACTAAAGAATTTTATATAATACATACCTTTATTGATGGTTGAAAGTTACATTATTGTTTTTCTAGAACCTATTACATAATATCCGACTATTGTATACTTCTTAATGTACAGAAAGGTAATAGTAAAACTTCTCATGTTCGAATAACATACCAGCTTTATCAAGTTCCTGAAAACACATGCATTTTGAAAATAGGTCAACATAAAGTTGGGGAGTCCACAGGTTTTGACTCCATATAAAAATAATACATTCTCCAAGTTCAAAAGTATAGTTTTGAAAGTATCATTTTGACTCTCCAACGTTTAGTAGATGTATTAGGTATAATAGTTTACTTATCAAATAAGTGATATACCTAAACATTTCATATACCTAGGGTATAAGTATGGGGAAACTTATACTTAACATTAATACTTGTATAACGACAAAGTATAATGTTTCTAAGAATTTGCTACCATGAGTCTGTAACCGCTGCTATGAGATACAATGCCTCTGATAGATCCCATTCATGTTTTACATGAGGACAGCCCACTCATGATTTCCATGAGGATTTCCACCACATATACTTAATATTGCACGCTTCATCGACGTCGGAATAACAAATAAAAGGACAGTTTGTCACTCGCTTAAGTTGGGTTGTAGCTAGCAACCACGAGTGGGTTTGTCAACCCATATATTATTCATACATGACTTCCTCGCTCACACGGGATTAACGGTTACAGGTCAAAGGACTTTCACTAAGATCCGCAATCTTAGATGATGAATACAATAACTCATGTAGACTTTGTTGACTTCCTATAGCTCTCACAACAAAAGAATTTTCGTATCTAAAACCCTAAGTTACTAGACTATGCTTTTAAACATTACTCGTAAGTTCATAATACTTTAGGCAGTACAACAGCTATAACTTCAGGAAAGACCAGATTTTATCTTGACATAAAACCAATAATAACAACATATAACGTACCTGGTTTTATCTTGACATAAAACCAATAATAACAACATATAACCTACCTTGTTTTATCTTGACATAAAACCAACAATAACAACCTATAACATAGCTAGTTTTATCTTGACATAAAACCAATAATAACAACATATAACATACTTGCTTTTATCTTGACATAAAACCAACCATAATAACATACTTATCAATTAGCATATAGAACTTCCGAGTCTAACTATGGAACTATATCGCACACAACATATATATAGAATCCTAAGTATAACTCAAGATCTACATTAGTATACTTCTATAACAATAGCATGCTAACAAGTTTATGATAGCTGTATAGATACAAAATAATTATAGCCCGATTAACGAACATACTATCATATAAATATAGTATTAACTTGTATTCAATATTTAGCATGTGTTTTCCCCCGAAAACATTAAAAAGTGGGGCCATGAAACTCAACCTAGTAGCGTGATTTTATGTAATCTAACTTGAAACGGTAAACGGTTCGAGATCGTCGAGCTCGGGATGCGAAATGGCCTCCAAAAACGAGAGAGGAAGAAGAGATTCATGTGTAATAAGCCTTGGGGTCGAAATGGCTATTTATAGGCTGATTTTTGGCCTCTCACGACGTGAACTAAGCGTGCTCACGTCATGAGTTCGATCCTGCTCACTTCGTAGACACGCCATTTTGTCCCTAGCCTCGGATGGTGTCCCTTTGACTCCTCACGACGTGAGAAATCCTTGCTCACGTTGTGAGCTTTAGATTTATCGCTTTGTAGAATTTCCATGCACCTTTTAAGTCTGAAATGTGGTGTTTTGACTCCTCACGTCGTGAACATCAATGCTCACATCTTGAGTTAAGTCAGATTAGGCTTTCTGACAGTTGTATCTTCGGAATGTCGGAACTTTTGCATACGAACTCTGTTTTGACGTTATTTATATCCACGTGTAGGTATTTACGACTACTACAACTCTCTTTTAGACCCCAATAGCTAATTCTTAGTCTATTTTAAATTCCTCTTATTATAGAGGTTTGTAGTGTTCGGTTTATCATAACCTCCTCATGCGAAGTCAGATTTAGACGTTCTCTATATTTTTGGAATCGTATAGACGTATACTTTGAGTTGTATCATAAAGAAAGTTCATATTTCTATTAGAATTTATCAAGAACTACATAGTAAGTTATTCACATTACTAGTTTATTAAAATCACATTACATGATTGGCATCATCACATGTGATTATTATTGATCTATTTTGACTGGTGTTACAAAGGTTCTCTCGTTAGAACACATCAAAGTTTGGGGTTGTGAGGCTTTCGTGAGACACGAGACTCACGACAAGCTCGAACCTCGTAGTGAGCGATGTATTTTCATCGGCTACCCACATAAATCCTTTGGATATATCTTCTATAGACCGAGTGACAATGTTGTCTTCGTTGCGAGGAGAGGAGTCTTTTGTGAGAGAGAACTCATATGCCAAGGGGACAGTAGGAGGAATATTGACCTTGAAGAGCTTCAAGAGTCAAGCGGTGAAGGAACCTCAAACACTAGCACTCAAACCGAGGAGGAAACTTCGATTGAGCCAATTCACAAATCTGTACCTCTGAGGCGTTCCAGAAGAGTTAGAGTTCCACCTGAGTTTTATGGTTTCCATATTACTGCAGAAGGTGATACATTTATCAGTGATAGAACACTTGTAAATTTGGATGAACCTAACAACGACAAGGAAGTTATGGCAGGCCCCGAGTCTGCAAAGTGGAAAGAGGCTATGGACAGCGAGATTCAGTCTGTGTATGACAATCAAGTTTGGAACTTGGTTGACAATGTATCGGGTCGTAAGACAGTCGGGTGCAAATGGATATTCAAGAAGAAGACCGATATGGATGGGAAAGTACACACATATAAGGAGAGACTGGTTGCGAAGAGCTTTATCCAAACACATGGAGTTGACTATGATGAGACCTTCTCACCAGTAGCGAAGATTAAATCTATAAGGGTTATGCTAGCCATAGTTGCATTTCATGATTATGAAATATGGCAAATGGATGTCAAAACCGCTTTCCTTAATGGAAAGTTGGCTAAGGATATTTACATGAGTCAGCCAGAAGGTTTTGTGAATGCAAAGTACCCTAATAGAGTGTGTAAGCTTGAGAAATCCATTTATGGATTAAAACAAGCATCTCGCAAATGGAATCTTTGTTTTGATGAGAAAGTCAAAGAGTTTGGATTTTCGAGAAATGAGGATAAGTCCTGTGTATATGTCAAAACTAGTGGGAGTATAGTGAGCTTTCTGGTGTTGTATGTAGATGACATACTGCTCATAGGAAACGACATACCAACCTTGCAGGAGGTTAAGTCCTGGCTTGGGAAGTGTTTCACTATGAAGGACCTTGGGAAAGCTGCTTACATCCTAGGGATTAGCATATTGAGAAACATGAGTAAAAGACTAATAGGACTTAGTCAAAGTACCTACTTGGACAAGGTGTTGAAGCGTTTCAGCATGGTGAACTCCAAGAAAGGTGACTTACCTATCCAAGGCAATGCCAAACTGAGTAAGACTCAGAGTCCGAGTATAGTGGCTCAGATAGCAGAGATGAGTCGAATACCATATGCTTCCGCAGTTGGCTCGATCATATATGATATGACTTGTACTCGCCCTGTTGTGGCCTTTGCTTTGAGCATGGTCAGCAGATATCAAGGCAATCTTGGTAAAGCTCATTGGACTGCAGTTAAGAACATTCTTAAGTACCTGCGGAGGACTAAGGACTGGGTCCTTACCCTCGGTGGGAGTGATGACTTGAGAGTCACAGGGTATAGCGACGCCACCTTTCAGACCGGCAGAGATAATTTCCGATCTCAGTCAGGTTGGGTGTTTACCCTGAATGGAGGAGCAGTAACATGGAAGAGTTCCAAGCAGGAGACTGTAGCTGATTCAACGTGCGAATCAGAGTACATAGCAGCAAGCGAAACATCGAAGGAGGCGATATGGTTGAAAAACTTCATCGAAGACCTTGGACTCATACCATCCATAAAGGAGCCTGTGGAGATTTTCTGTGATAATGAAGGGACGGTTGCCTTAACCAAGGAACTAAGCGATCATGGTAGATCCAGGCATATCGATAGAAAGTACCATTTCATAAGACATCAAGTAGAAGAAGGACACCTCGTGGTAAAGGGGATATCGTCATAGGACAATCCAACAGATCCCCTTACAAAGGGACTGAATAGGATTAAACATTTGCAGCATGCAAGGGGCATTGGGCTAGCGGACGATATTAATTTTAGTTGTTACATAAATAGAAACTTGTAATAGCTAAATTGTAATTGACATTTGATGATTAAATGAAAGGAGTTTTATTCATAAGTAAAGTTACTCTCTTGTGTCAATTATTTACTATTGTTTCACTTTGCATGTTTCGACTTCTAGAATAATAAAATTATTCAAACTATCCACAGTCGATCATACTTTGGAAGTAGGTAATGAGGCTAGACTGTCATGCGCTGGCCTATAGATTGTCTAAGGCGTTAGACATAGCAAAAGTTTGCTACGTCATTCATGAGTACTTCTGAAATAAGATTTGAGTATTGGAATCAACCCGCGCTCACCTAAATTACTTCATGGAATTTATCATCAGTAATTGTGAGACGATAATATCATATAGTCTTCAAACCAAGATATATGAGTTGTTGACTATGAGTTGGTTGTGCATTGATGGCATGAAAACGCATCAGTAACTTGATGTTATAAAATGTGTCGTTGTGCATGATTTGATGAGTAGTTAGTACAAGCATATAATGTTGAAGTTTATCTGTTCCTTTTATCCTAAGAGGATTAAAAGCGATATCTTGGGCCCCTCGATGATTCTGTTTTGACTATGTGTCGGGCCCGGTCAGAACTAAATTGATGTGTTCAGTTATGTTCTATGTCAGACGAATGGGAAATCGGGAAACAAATTGTAGGACAATAAGTATGACTATGTTCCATGTATTTGTCCGCATAGATATCTTGAGAACAGAGGAATATATGATCCCTTATCTAAAGGACGCGTCACTGACTAGGTCAGAGTTCGACAACGACTTTTAAAAGCTTACGATTGCTAAGTTGGATCCTAAAGTCACATTGGCAGCTACAGTTATTAGACTTATCCAAGTAGGAGACTGTTGGATTTGGTGTCTAAGCCCATAACTATAACTGGGATGTACTTGACCCGATTGTAGCATGGTCCTTTTGGATTGCCTTCACCAGTGCAATTTGATAGGATGGACTTTTGAGAATAAGGTTATTTATGATTTATTAATATATTACAAGTATAATATATTAATATGAAATGATATTATTTAATTAGTATTGATCAAGAATTAATTTGGAATTAAGTTTGTGATCAAAAGAGACTAATTAAATATATGGGGATTGATTGTGTAAATCAATGATTCTAATAGTGCGGGCTAATGATCCATGGTTATTTACGATGGGCTAAACCAATGAGATAATCCATGGATAGTCCATGGAGGTTAACCTATGGAGCCTAAGTCATATGAATGGTCATTAGGGTTTACAAAGTGTAACCCTAGTATTTACTACACCATAAAAGCACACCCTCATGACCAAAATCGGTTGCCACAAGATTCTTGAAGAGTGATATTGATTTTGTGCAAGTAACTTACTCTCGCAAGCCTCCTCTTGCATATTGGTGTTTGTGAACCATAAGAGGCATTACACTTGAGGTGCTCAAGCTTTCAAAGGTCAAGAACTACAAGTCCTTCTAAGAGGTAAGTCATCTAACTAGTTGTATTGTTCATTTGACAATTTGTATGGTAATTAGGATATATGCTTTGGAAAATTGAAAATATGTATGTATAATTAAAGAAACATAGATCCAAAGCATTTAGGGTTGCATGTGCACCATAGGAGTGTTATAGTGCTCAAAACCCAACACTTCTGATAACTTTGATTTAAAACAAGTTTAAGTTAGAAAGGTTTGAATATAGAACTTGTTATTTAGAAAACATTGATATTTGCTTTATAATTCTTACTCATAGATCCAGTCTAATAAATAAAATTTAATTATTTCTGATGAATGTGGTTGTTATGAAAAATGATTTAAGTAAATAATCAAATTTTAGTAAAATTAACTGAGACATATATTTAGATAGGGTAAATTTTAAAACATACATTGTTTTACATTACAAGTACTTTATGTTCTAAGCATAAATAATAAACTGAACTCTGAGAGTATGGTTCCAAATTGCTTGTGCTCAGTTGGTTACTCTTATGTAAATATTTGCAAGCCATTTACAAATATTTGATTAACATTTATGTACCAAGTACTTTAGTGTTAAATTAAAAGAATAAGTTCTATCTAGTAGATACCTAAAGTAGTATTTTCTTCATGACTTCCTTTTCAAATAGAGGAGCAGTTCCTTTTCCAATATCATGTTTCTCCATCAAAGAATTTCTTGGCCCTAAAGTTAATAATTCCATAAACCACGTGCCTCTTAAATCACACATGGTGACTCTTTCCAACTTTGCATAATTCCATTGTTTGAACTTGCTTAAAACAAACTATCACTCTATTGTGGGAAATTTTGCATAAATTGTTATATTATCATATATACATCTAAATTATCCAAGACTTCCTGGAAGTCAGGAATAACTATTCCTAGTATGATGTTCGATGCATCTTAAGCATCACGGTAATGCCTTTACCACGTATCATGTTCAGGTCTATTGTCCATAGTAGGTTATCTACAAATAGGTCCTTTTAGAGTATACAATTTTCCGTCTCTTAAGACAAGGACCTATTCATTTAAATTGTGTGTATTGAATATTATTATTTTTTCAGATTATTTAAAGAAATGATGATTCATGGTAATGAGAATGAATTAATTATTAAAGTCTACAAACATTAATTATTAACAAAATTAATTATTAAAGTCTACAAAATTCTAACAAAAATCATTAAGTATTTTTGATAGTTAATCTTCAATAACTAATACCCTTTTTAGTTTCTATAAACATTAATTATAAAAGTCTATGATCCAATTTGCAAAATAAAATCATTAGGTATCCTTTATCCCAATCATTTGAATCCAACTAGGTAGATATGGATTATGAATTGTATACTAGTATATAATTCCAAAATTTATGGGATCGCTAATAACAAATTTTATTAGACATGTTTGATCACATATGTGCCTAAGAAGTCTCTATATTGGGTATTCTTTATCACAAAAAATTTCCGATCAAATTGTCCAATTTGAAAAACTTATGTAATCAGACTATAACTTGGTTATAGAAATCACGAATACACCCCGATCATCAAAAGATAACACCAAGCGGTTAGATATCTTTTGTCCCACTAGTGTATACAAGAGATGTGATAGTTAATATATTTCAAAATATATTGCTTAGATTTGAGGTTTTAAGGGGCCTTTGATGTTTTTATGATTCTTGTTTAAAAAATATATTATATTATGGTTATTGCATGCATCTAATAAACCATGGTATTATTTTAAAAATCTTATTTTATGTAAAATCAAACCTTAACAATGTTCTTTTAAAAAATTGACGCGATCAAAACTTAAAATTAATAGATGGTATCAAATTTTACCGATTGAGCGCTTTAGAACATTTGTAAACCTTTTAATCAAACTTCCTTTTATGACATAAGTTTTGGAGATTGATAAGTTTATAAATCTCTATTTTAAACTTATATAACTTTATTCCCGAAATTTTACTGGTTACTAGTTCTAATAAATAGAACTTGTTTTATTTTAAAACTATTTTTACCATCTTAAGTTAAAAGGTAAATTTCATTCAAACCAAACTCATTTGGGATGTTATTTGTAACATCCCATTTCTACTATATATGTGATTGTGATATAAAACAAATATTATGGAATACGAAGTAGAAATATATTACTTTTGAGCCAAAACAATCATCATAAACATGGAGATTGTTAGAAGACGTCAAACAACTTCGTATGCGTTCAAAGGCTTTATTAAGCAGTCGTAGTGGGTGCATCTAAAGAAGATGGTGCAGAACCCTTTGATGTTTCTTCTTTGATGGAGTGTTAGCTGTTTTGGGAGCCATTGTTGAATGCTTGAAGATGAACACGAAGAACACGGAGTACAAGATAGCTTCCAAGCAATAAGAGATATAAAGAGCATAACGATGGAACAGTTTAAGATTCAAAATCCTTATATAGGTAGGTTGTTTTCGGATGGGGTCAAAAAAGAAATGATGACACCTGACTCGAAAACAGGTTGCATTTAATGCTTGGGTCTAAATTTACCCCTTACGTGACACTTAACAACAAAGGTGAAAAGACTTTTTTTGCACTAAAAAGGGTATCTGTCAATTCATGATCAAAAAATCACTAAGTAACTTATTGAATTACATGCTAAAGCATGTTTAATTGGAGTAAAGGATAATAACCGTTGGGTAAACATTTTTAGCCATTTTGGAAAATACAGTTAATGATAACCTTAAAATTCCATTTATTTGGAACTAAAGTGAGATATCGGAACAAAGGAATTCCAAGATGGACTGACATAAGATACTTGCAAGAATAGAAAAATCAACCGCAATTGTATAATACTGATCCGAGAAGTGGCACAACTTTAAGAATGGATATCGGAGACAAAAGTTACATGGAAGATCTTAATCAAATAGTTGAAAGAGATTTGAGATATTCCAAGAGCTAAAGGATTAGAGCTTGGAAAAGAGATGAAACAAAATCACATTACCAATTCAGATATGAATTCTGAGAAAGATTTATTATGAGGATATAGGAAAGTGAAGTTTCGAAAAAAAATTCTCTAGATCTGACAAAGGAGATTTCGGACTAAACTATCATAAAGATATAACCTGAAAGAGCTTAAGATTAGTAGAAAGGTTAGAAAAAAAAAAGACAAATAATGATGCTTTATTTCCAAGAAGAAACAATTCCGAAGTGAAAAATATGTAGCTCGGAATTATTTGACTTTCTAATTTTTCCATCAGAGAGTATAGACTTCTTCGAAAAACTGAGGATCGGGCATCACCATTCCCAATTTTTTTAGAAAACCATTAAATTAGGTTTCGTCTAATGTCTTAGTAAAGGCCTCAATAATCTCACTGTTAGATGGAATAACAATGAGCTTAATGTTACTGTTTAAAACATGATCTTTAATGAAATGATATCGAATGTCGATGTGTTTGGTAATGGAGTGTTGGATCGGAGTATGAGATATCAATATAGCACTCTGAGAATCACAGTAGACCCAAATTTTCTAAAATCGGTAACCATAATCTAGTAGCTGAGATTTCATCCATAGAACTTGAGAGGTGCAGCTTCAAGCAACAATGTATTCTGCTTCATCTGTTGAAAGTGTTATGCAGTTCTTCTTTTTGGATGACCAACTAACCAATCTTCCACCCAGAAATTGACATCCACCGGATGTTCTCTTCCGATCAAGTTGAAGTCCACCATAATTTGAGTCTGAATAAGATTGTTATAAGAAGCTTTCATTTGCTGGATCCAAATTCTGAGGCTCTTGTTCCTTTAAGATATCAGAGGATTCATTTCATTGCTAAGAGGCGAGACATCTTTGGATTAACCTGGAATCTAGCACGTAGACATGTGGAGAACATGATGTGGGGGTGACATGGAGTGAGATCTATCAGCGATCCAATCATTTCCTTATACTTCTTCTGATCAACAGTTTCACTATATGCACAAGTGTCCATTGAATATTTCTTTTGAAGTTTGGAAATGTATTTTTCTTGGTCAATGAATATTCATCGATTTGTTTGTTTGACTTGCAACCAAAGCAAGAAACTTAACTCGTGATTCATGCTCATTTGGAATCGACTAACGACCAGCTTGGCGAAATCAACAACCATCATCGGATCAGTTGATCCAAAGATGATGTCATCAACATATATATGAACTAACATAGGATGCTTTCTGTTTGATCTCCAATACAAGGTTGAATCAAGTACCCCTCTTTGAAAACCAGAACATATTAGAAAACAAGTAAGAGACTCGTAATAGGCATGAGGAGCTCGCTTCATGCCATACACAATTTTCTAGAATTTATAGCTGTAGTTCGGTTAGGATAAATTCACAAACCCAGGAGGCTGTTGAAGATAAACTTCGTTGTCAAGTTCTTTAATGAGCAAAGCTATTTTGACGTCCATCTGATAAACTTTGAAGGCCTTATGAGCAGCATATGCAATAACGATTCAGATGGCTTCAAGATGAGCAATGGGTGGAAAGGTCACATCATAATCAAGACCTTCAATTTGAATGAATCCATTAGCCACCAATCTAGCTTTCTTTCTAATAATTACTCATTTGTCGTCGAGTTTGTTTCAAAAAAACCCAACGTGTTTGAACAATTGTGTGTACCTGAGGAGGAGGGACAAGATTCCACACTTGATTTCGCTCGAACTTTGCTAATTCTTCTTGCATGAATGTAATCCAATCGGAATGCTATAGAGCTTCTTTAACGGACTTAGGTTCAACCACTGAAATTAATGACGAGAAGTGACACTCATTTTGAATATTAGCAGCAGAACAAGTTTGAATGTTGGCATTTAAATATCTGATAACTTGATTCGGAGGATGATCCATCGTCCAGATATGCAATCTCGGAAGTTCTTTAGTGGCAAAGTATCGCAAAAAGATAACTTCATCTGAATTACGTTGAAACTTGGTGAGTTGATCACAGTTGTTTTTTTATGAAACATCTACATCCAAAGACATGACATAAAGAGATACTCGACTTCCGACCATTCATTTCTTCATATCATGTAATGTTGAGTCCATGGTTGATGATGCTCCGATTTTGAGTAAAAAAAGCAGTAGAGATTTCTTTATCCCAAAGGTAAAGGGGAAGATTTGCAAAGTTTACAATGGACTAAATGGATTCAAATAGATTTTAGTTTCTTCTTTCAACGACATCATTTTGTTGAAGAGTATAGGGAGAAAAAAAGTTGTCTTTAATGATTTTTTCAATTAAGAACTTGTCAGTTGTGGCATTAGTGAACTCGAATCCATTGTAACTTCGAATTCTTCGGACGAGTAGTTTTATTAGAACATCATTTCCTTTGATAAAATTGATGAGCTCAGATCTGTTTCCGAATTCAATCTCAAAATGGAAACCTAGGTAAATCTCGTGTTTTCGTCAACAATAAAAAGAATGTACTTTTTGTGATGCAATCTTTCAATGGCATACGGGCCACACAAATCGATATGAAATAGTTCAAGTGGTTTAGATATAGATTTTTTGATCAGAGCAGGATGAAATTTCTTGGATTTCTTCCCAAAATCACAAGCAGCGCAAAGATGATCATTTTCTAACTTGGGGAGTGGAAAACCTCAGACCATTTCACTAGAAAACAGATCATTCATATATCGGAAATTCAAGTGAGCAAGCCTCCTGTGCCAAAGCTAACAGACATCAGCAACTTCGTTGGTGAAAAGACACAACTTCGGTTTTTGAAAACCATATTGATATCCAGAGGATACATATTCTTGTTTTTTATCTGATTTGATGAGATATTCTTTCCAATCTTCTGTCATGATGCAGTTATGCTTCTTACAAAACTCAACTCTCCGATTTGCATCTGTGAGTTGGGCTACACTGATTAGATTGTGTTTGAGATCATCCATATAAGCCACATTAGAGACAGAGAAGTTGTCATTGGTCAGGATGTCATAGCCTGGAATATGATAATATGTACGGTTTCCATATGTAACATAACCAACATTTTGAGTTAGCTTGAGACAACACAGAAAATCCTTATGCCCAGTCATGTGCATGGAACAAGAACTATCCATATACCATATTTTATCTTGTTTCGAAGAACAAAAGGCCTGCAAAATCAGTGACTTTTGGAATTTTTAGGCTCCGAGTTAGACTTAGGGACTTTAGCAAGGTTTTTGGACTTCGCATTTCATTTCTGAACAGCTGGTATCTCGGAAGGCTCTTATGGGTTTCTTAACAAAAGTGTTCCGAGATGGTTAAGGAAGAACTACTTTCCAGGATGATTCCTTTTAATTTTCATTTCGTTTAACTTTCCATTCACATTTCGTATGTGAACCTTTTGTGGGTTTCTTAACAAAAGTGTTTCGAGTATCTTTTCCCTTACTCGCTTTTCTCATTGGCACATTGGATTTTGGAAATTGTTTTGGTTTGTAAATTATGCCATCCGAGGTAGCAGTAAATACTGGAGAAGTTACTTTCTGATGAGAGTTACTTTTCTTTAGTGAGGTTTCAACAGTAATAGATTTTACACAATTATTGATTGTAGTGTCAAGAGTATCCGAGCTAACAGGAATAGATGGACTCTTAAGAATTTTAACAAGAATGAACAAATTGTGCTTCCTATTAGCTGGATTGACAACTTTCTGAAACATTTTCTTATCAGATTTCTCAAGGAACCTAGCGCATTATCTAGACCTAGGCTCTTTTTCAAGAGATTTCCTAGACTCTGTCTTCAGATGAACAATGTCCTTCATTGTCACACCCCGCTAAAGCGGAAACACGAGGCGTGGCAGTATAAAGGGTTTCATAGCAAAAGATAAAAGACAACACCAACCATAGTATTAAAAATCATTACAAATTTACAATGGGTTTGAACAACTTTTAAAAGAAATTACAATGAAAATTGGAATACAACACATGCGAATGCTCCTAACAGTGAAGTGTCCCTAAGTACCACTTACTCGATGATTCCTGAAAAAGCATGTAAAACGAGCGTCAACTATAAAAATAGTTGGTGAGTACTCACAGATAAACAAAATAATATTGTTTCCATGAATTGAAATCAAAGTTTTGATAAACGTTTCCAATAATAAAAGTATATTGTTAAAATGAGCAAATAAGTTTGTAAAAAAAAATTTCTTTGTCATCATGAGAGATAAAGTATGTTGCCCAAATGAGATGCAACGTTCATATTCTCATGGAAGATAAAGTTCGTTTCTCAAACAAGTAAACAAGTTTCATTGCTAAAATGAGCAATCAATTTCATTGTTAAAACATGTATATAAGTTTCTAGTAATAAAAGTTCGTTGTTATGATGAGATACAAAGTTTATTGCTATAATGAGAAACAAAGTTCATTGCTATAATTGATAAACGAGTTTATTGCCATAATAAATAACAAGTTTGTATGTGTATGAGCAAACAATGAGTTCTTAACCAAGCCTATGACTGAAGCCCTATCAAGATCTATTCTTATCGTTCCATAGATTATATGGTATCATGCACTCCAGCAATCGGGCGAGTGAGGAGTTGTCAATTCCTAATAGCGCTATCCACAATGACCATTGGCTCAAAGAGTTAATGGTTAGAGAAAAGTGTAAGGGAAGGGCCTTAAGACGATAAGTTCTCATGTTCCGTGTTGCATAGACATACATAGAGAGATATAGCAATAAAATAGCAATCATGTTTGATACAAATCAATTTAAATACAACGAACAAATAATAGTTTTCCGAGACATGCTTTTCCACCCCAAAACATTTAAAAACCGAAAATAGGGGAAGTCGTGAATACTCACAATACATTGAGATGATGCAAATAGTGCCTTGAACTACGTTCCACTTGTACCACTACCGATTCCTACAATAATGGTATTCGCTAGTGAGTCTCTAATCGAAATCTAACACTAGTATACTTACTACTACAATAGAATTATGCCAATATTGTGTCAAAATTAATATTGATAACTTACAAACATATTTCTGTGAAAATTAAACTTTAATGAATCAATTGTTATATAACAATTTAAGTGGAAAATTCTCATTATTGAAATGTTAATATTTAACATTTTAAGAGGTGTTCCAATGATTAAATATTCAAAAACTAAATCAATTTAGTTCTAAACTTTCCCAAACTTTTCATTTCAGTTTTAATTGAAGTCAAACACCTTAAGATAAATTTTCTTGAATTTTTTATTTGTCTAACTATTTTTTCACCATTTAATTCCTTGAATATTCATAAAATCATGGAAAAATAGTAAATTATCATGAAAAATTCTTATAATTTTTGTGTAACTGTTTTACAGTGTACATAGTCTGGGAAAAATATTAATATGTGTTTTCAAAAAGTTTAACACAATTTTTTTCTGATTTTTGTGTATTTATTCTATAAAAATAGAAATAAATAGATAACAGTTTCAAAAATTCACAAAACCTTTTTTTTTACAAGTGTTATTACACATACTTAAGCTGGGAAAAATATAAAAATGGTTTTCTAAACTGTTTAACCCCATTATTGAAATGTTAATATTTAACATTTTAAGAGGTGTTCCAATGATTAAATATTCAAAAACTAAATCAATTTAGTTCTAAACTTTCCCAAACTTTTCATTTCAGTTTTAATTGAAGTCAAACACCTTAAGATAAATTTTCTTGAATTTTTGATTTGTCTAACTATTTTTTCACCATTTAATTCCTTGAATATTCATAAAATCATGGAAAAATAGTAAATTATCATGAAAAATTCTTATAATTTTTGCGTAACTGTTTTACAGTGTACATAGTCTGGGAAAAATATTAATATGTGTTTTCAAAAAGTTTAACACAAGTTTTTTCTGATTTTTGTGTATTTATTCTATAAAAATAGAAATAAATAGATAACAGTTTCAAAAATTCACAAAACCTTTTTTTACAAGTGCTATTACACATACTTAAGCTGGGAAAAATATAAAAATGGTTTTCTAAACTGTTTAATCCCATTATTGAAATGTTAATATTTAACATTTTAAGAGGTGTTCCAATGATTAAATATTCAAAAACTAAATCAATTTAGTTCTAAACTTTCCCAAACTTTTCATTTCAGTTTTAATTGAAGTCAAACACCTTAAGATAAATTTTCTTGAATTTTTGATTAATCTAACTATTTTTTCACCATTTAGTTCCTTGAATATTCATAAAATCATGGAAAAATAGTAAATTGTCATCAAAAATTCTTATAATTTTTGTGTAACTGTTTTACAGTGTATATAATCTGGGAAAAATATTAATATGTGTTTTCAAAAAGTTTAACACAATTTTTTTCTGATTTTTGTGTATTTATTCTATAAAAATAGAAATAAATAGATAACAGTTTCAAAAATTCACAAAACCTTTTTTTACAAGTGTTATTACACATACTTAAGCTGGGAAAAATATAAAAATGGTTTTCTAAACTGTTTAACCCAATTTTATCATTTTTGTACATTTGAGTGTATTAAATCTTGGGAAAATAGAAGAAAAATAGCATACATAAGATAAAAATCATCAAAATTTTTATGTATCATCCTAACATAATATAAGAGTCTCTGGTAAATTTTCATGAATTTTGGATGAGTAAAACTATTTTTCCTGTTTTTAGTCCATTATAAACACAAAAATTCAAGGAGAATAGATATATATTTTGAAAAATTCCCAAAATATTTTTCTCAGTCTTAAATATAAGGTACAAGCTGCGAAAAATAAGAAATAATATTTGCACATTCCCTAAAGTGGTTTTATGATTTATTGGAGCTAAATAAAAAGAAAATTAAAAACTATACTAAACATGCAACACAAAACAAATGTTCATAAGGAAAGTGCTGTTTGAGCAACAGTTTTGTAAAAATTGTTAAAAATCGAAATATTGAAATTTTCCAGTGAGGTCAGATGGGTTTGAAAGCTAACTCAAAATATTATATTTCAGAAAAAGAATCACGAATTTTGGTTAAGAAATGAGTGAGATATGGCAGTTTAAAGTCAGGTAAAGAAATCTTGCAGATTGCATGCATGATGATTGGTTAGAAAAGTGAGTTTTCATCATTTCCTTGAGTAAATCTTTTGAAATATTTTAAATATATCATGATAAACTCATATTTTAGTCATGTTTCCAGAGAGCAAAAGATTAAAACTTATCAAAATGTATACATGCATTTATGAACAAAATTTTGTTTCTCAAAAACTCTTAACTTGAGTTTGATGTTTTAGTCCTTAAAATCGATTTTTGCACTAAGATCATGAACATGCAACCTTGTTTATCATACATGTATGGTGTTAAAACACGTCCATGATGTTCTAAAAACCATTTTAACAAAAATAAAACATGTTTGAAGAAGATGAAGAAGTAGAAAGTGTAAGAAAAATAGCAAAACTTGAAGGAAAAGTGAAGTAGAAATCGATTTTACCTTCAAGAACACCACAAGATGATGAAGATTTCAAGTTTGAGGAGTGTTATTGGGTTTGTTTTCTGGAAAATTTTGTGGTTCTTAGAGGGAGCAAGAGAGAATGGAGTGGTGTTTGGAGAAAAAAATTAGAGAGGAGGTAGAGAGAGTTTTCTAGAGAGAGAAAGAAGAGAGATGTGTGTGTGTTGGAGAATGAGAGTGTGAGAGAGAGATATGGGGAGAGAGGGATCCGAATTTTTGAGTATAATACCCCTTTCTCATTCATTTTCTTTTATAAAATTTAAGTTCTTTTATAAAATATCTCAATTTTTATATAAAATGTGCACTAAATTCAAGTTTTTATTCATAAAACCCTAAATTTTTTATTTATAAATTAAGGGTAAATGTTAATGAGTTAAATTTTATTTTCCTTGAATGCATTTTTATTATTTTAATTATTATAAGATCATATTATGAGGTTCATAATTATTTTTATAGAATTTTTAAGGTTAAATTTCATAAATTTAGGTTTTTAGGGCATTTAGAGTTTTTGAGAGTTTGTAAATATTTGGATATCAAAATCAATAGAATCTTTGAGAGTTAAATTTATCTTATGGTATTATAACTCTTTTATAGTTATAATAATGTTTGTAACTTATTTTATCGGCTTATTGGCATTCTATGTAGTGGTTTCGAGATTCAAGCGAAATTGAGGAAATCAAGTATACTAGTCCTAGTTTTCAACTTTGACTTAAGTTTCTATGAGACTATGACCTAATTTCTACTACTAGGTCAAGTGCAGGATGGGTGTATATGATTAATGAAATGGTGTTCGAGTCAAAGAGTGACCCGAATATGGATAGCCTCTACAGTTAAGTAGTTGTAGAATTCACATATCAATGTGAAATCTAAGTACATTATCCATTGTTTCTAATTGTTTCCAAGTTCCTAGTAGGTTATAACTTAGCTTCTAGTTACTTAGTCTAGTATGTGTCGTGCCTATACGTGCAACTAAGTTTAGTCAAATCTAGAACCGACTTGAATTTTGACGGTTGTCACATTCATGTTCATCCAAGGCTTTTTTAGAGTCGTATTTTCACTTGGAAGACTGACCGACATATTGATTGTTGAAACAAAGGTTAATCTAACTAAACTATACTTAGAGATAAGTTTTGTGTTCGAAATACAAGAATCAGATGAGGATTTTTCATCACACCTATATTCATCTTCTACATGACCGTTAAAGGATGCCCAAAATGAGTTATCATTACCATTAGGTATATCCAAGTCATGTCCACATTTCTCATGAATAATTTCTTCAATGACATAATTTTTTGGAGGACCAGAGTTCGAAAGAGAAATTCGAGTACCCCCTGCTCCATGTGGAATTTCTGAAGACTAATTCAGGTCCGGGGATATCAGAGGCAGAAGTTACATGGAATCAAGACGTATAATAGTGATTTGTTTGAACTCAAGAATCAATGATTGATATCCTTCTGAAGTCTTTTGAATGGATGAGAACGGTGAGACAAGAGTATCCGAATAGGTATGGTTCAGGATCTCTTATAAGCGTATGATTTTAGATTTCCTTCAAAGGATGAACAACATCTTTTTGAAACTCGCTTCCAAGACCAGTTTCTTTGCACCAAGGATGATGAAAATTTGGTGTCATTCGTCCATTTAATTTCTTCCACTAACTAAAATTTCACATTTCCATTTAGGATAACACATTCATCTCTAGCTACTACAACTTAAGCTTGCGATCATCCAAATGCAATCTAAGTCTAGTTAATTCATTGTCTATCTTCTCACTCACATCTATGGCAGACTCATAGGCTTTAAGGACCACTGTTATATCTGATTTGATTTGAGTTAGATAAGGTTCAAAAACAGACAATCAAAAAATATTTTTAGTAATCATGGATTTTACCTGTTCAATGATGCTTCTGCTTGGTGGGTCATTGGTTGCCATGTAGCAATAGTTTGTCTCAGTATCATCATCTTCATCTTTAAAAATAGAAGACCAGTTGCCTTCATCATACGTAATGGTTTGTTTAGCCATAATATATAAATTTCTCCTAAAATTACCTTCACCCTCATCACCAGATGACCAGTACACTTCTACATTCCGAGAAACTATAGTGACAAAGGCCCTTTCACTCAATTCTATCTCTTGTGCACGAAGAGCATTGTAAGAAGAGTCTTTCACCTTTTTTGTGAGGAACATCACCGCAGTAGTCTTTAGCATAGTGGTTTCCGAGACCACACTTGTGACACACAATCATGGGTTTGGCTGAAGTCAAAATATCTTGAGGTTTCAAGGAACGATTCAGAATGTTTGGTCGATAAGATGGTTGGTTTTCAATAGGTTTGGGGTGAGGTTGAGAATTGTTTTGGTGAGGAGCTTCTACTCTGTTCGAAGGAGGTTTTTGATTTGGATTCCATGGTCTCATGTATTTTATAGATAGAAGATCAAACTCTTGTTGGAAACGAAGTTCGACATATGCAAATTATGGATCAAGGTTTTTTTCATATGGGAAGTTCAGAGCTGGTGGAACAGTTTCAGTAAGTTGAACAGGTAGAATAGGTGAGACAGCTCTGAATAGATCCAAGACAGATACGTTCAAAAGAAGTGGATTGAAAGAAATGACGAGAGCGAGAGGACCTCTAGGGAGTTATCTTAAGGTTTGCGCAACATTCGACTCGTGAATTTACAATTCGACTAACAACTTATAGAGATTTAATTTCTTTTGAGATCAATTACTCTAAAGATTATATTGATGACCTTTTGAGATTTAATTTCCCCATCCTCTTCCGAGACTATTGATGACCTTGAGATTATACTCGAGAGGATTTTGGACAACACCATGTGAGGCCATGATGTTCACCATGATTTTGTATTGAACTGATGCAGTGGTAACAGATTCACCAGGGGTGTTAGTGAAGGTGTCAAATTCTCTCACCCCATACGTCTGATGCTTGTCCTTCATGTTTTCCAATCCTTCAAATAAATCTTGAAGTGTGTCCCATATCTCCTTTGTAGAGAGATGGTGCTCAAAGAGAGATGTTGGAACACCAAACACCATTTTAGTAAATGCAATCTGATCTGCATTTAGTTTCTCGATGTTGTTTGTAGTTAGAGGTGCTGGACGAAGCTCATATTGGCCTATCAGAGTAGCACTAGCATCTCTGACCATTTTCTAACAGGAACATGAGTACCTTCTTTCACTGACCACCATATGTCTTCAAATTTCTCTTTGCCAACCAAAAATCACACCATTCTAACTTTATAGTGATCATACTCTTCAACAACTAGCAATTGGGGCATACGATTGGCAACCCACGCTATTTGCAATTTTCATTGAATACATATGTTGAGATTGATTAGAAACGGTCATTTATGTTTAGATATTAGAGGTGAAGTGGTATATAAAAGAACTTTTATCCTGAATACAAAAATAATTGAGATAACAAGGTAATGTTCAACCAAGTATAATTTGTTCTTATCGATTCAAAGGAGAACCACTCTATTTCTTCACCACAGAACATACATCATCTTGAAAATGGACATGAGATCGGATTGAATAAGGGTCACTTTTCATGCAGTAACAATCTCCCCTTAAGTGGCCTTAGAAGTCTATAGTCTTTTACATATTATCTCCAAACAAACAAACAGATAGCCAGTTTGCAACCAATTTCTTACTTCGATCCACCACTTGAGTTCTTTGATCAGCTGCTCCTTCACTTGCTTGAAACCTTCAGACTTGGATATCTTGGAAATAATATTCTGAAGCACACTAGTGAGAACAAAGTGATTTTTCACAACTCTGAAGAACTCTTTCTTTTCTGAATTCTTCTTCTTCTAGATGTAACCAAGTTCAGGTTCGGCGATTAAACCTTCATCTAACAAGTAGATTTCTTCCAACGAGGTGTCAACTGGAGCAAGGAGTATGTCAGTTTTGAATAGTGGAGCAAATTTGATATCTGATCGTACAAACTCAGCAATGTTGACTTTTAGAAAACTAAATGTTGCGTTTAAGGCTCCAATGCTTATTTCACTAACTTATTTGTCTTTAAGAAGATCTCAAATCGTAAGTACATTGTTCGAATTGATGGTTGGGAAATCTGCATCCGAGATCGTGAGCCTTTTCTAAGTGTTCCGATAAATCTAGAGTTGTGGAGGAGGCAATCCAGTCTAGATTTTCTTTACACTTTCATTCCATATCTACTAATTTGAGTGATCCTTCATTTTTACAACACTTGTTTTCCTGGAAGTGTATTAGTGGCATAAAAAGTGTTCAAACTTTCTCTTTCTATTTGGATGATCGTTTCAACATTTTCATGCAGATGTAGTGGAGAGAACTTGATATAAAATTTTGTATATGGTGATCTCACAAAATCAAGTTGATCAACATCCAAGATTGGAAGATCATAGCTCATACAAGGCACTGCGTGATGCCCATGCAAGATCCCATCAGGACAGAGAGGAGAAATTCTGAGGAAAGGGTTAGGTGAACCCTTTAGCGGTTGTAGTCTGAGACTTTCTTCAACAGCTGGATTGATATGATCCTATGGCTAGCCCTCAGACTTTTTCAACGACTTCATCAGGCTAATAGCCTCAAACGAAATTACCTTGAATCTTTCTTTAATAGGCACTCCATGTGTGACTCAAGTGAATGGATGAGTTGCAGGAGTCACAAGTACCTCAGAAAATGGTAGGACCAATTCCGGTGTCAGGAGGTCGTCGTCTTTTCGAATTGGGGAACCCTAATCAATTTTAGCAATTTTAGGAGAAGGAACCAAAAGGAATTTCTATTGAGTAGCTTGAAATGTGTTACTAGTGAGCTTCATTTTTAGCTTTTCCATTTCTCTGCTGCATTTGAACGCGTCGACAAGATTGGATGGCCAAGAAACCGAGGACCATTTTTTATTTTCTTCGTCGGAAACAATTCTTTCAAAAGAGGGTTCCTTTCTTTCGAAAGGTAGATGTCACACCCCCAAACCAAGGATGGCGGAAACGTCCGGGAGTGGAGGACTTCATGTATAGTATCACAACAACGAGTACAATAGTGCTCAAAGTAAATACAACCATCATAAATATAATTGAAAAGGTTACACCATAGTATATGTTTACATGTTTCAAAATCAATTACATTATGATGACAAAATGAACTGTTTGACGATTTAACGTCCCATCCTCAAAATGCTGTTGGTTTCCTGTTTCACTGATTTCCTGAGAATACAAGTAGTTTTGAAAAGTGTCAACAATTAAGTTGGTGAGTTCATAAAAGTTTTTTTTGAGGAAGAAACCGTTTTCCTTGTAAAAGCGACAGAGTATGTTTCCAGAAAATCCAATATTTTCTTTATTAAGTGTGAAATGAATGCTCCTACGTTATGCGATAATGAACCCTAGAAGGACCCGTAGATTCCTTCTATAATCGTCCAGTGTATATAAGTTATATAAAATTTAAGTTAAATAAACCATCGAATATAATGGGTCTGCCCTAGGTCCACAACCAAACAAGGAACAGGAAGTAAGGCGGGCCCACCAATTCTAAATCGATTGTGACTAAATTCTTATATAACTCTAGCATATACACTTAGCAATTATAGCTGAAGTCTAACAATTCTAGATGGAATGTAGTTTTAATAGAAATATGTTTCCAAATAAAATCCAATATTTTCCTTATAAAAGTCATGTAGTCTTAAATGTCAAGACCGAAATGTACAAGTATTTTTCCATACTTAAAGTAATTCATGCAAGTTTAAATCGACATAAACTCGTTTAATTTAGAAGTGAAACCCCTTTTTAAAGTAGAATTTCCCCTGTAAACTTGAAAGATTGTTAACTCACTATGTGAGTCGTTATAACCATACTATAACATAGATGTCTGCTGCGACGTTCTTCAGACGTCGGAATCGAAATGACATTTGTCACCCCCGATCGGCCGATCGGACTTATGCAAGCAGCATGGGTGTGGGTTGTCAACCCCAATATAGATCTATACACAATTATCACTCTCTCCCTACAAGAGACTCTGGTTATAACTAATTCAGGAATTTTTAACCAGTACTCAAAGAGTACAATGAAGACGTGTCTCACAATTTACGTTAACTAGTTTACATATAGTTTGAATATAAAACCTCTTCCATGGTGGAAGTGAAATCACCTTTTATGTAATAAATTCGTGATATGAAATCCATAAATTAGTACTATTATGGTTTATCGTGTAGTATATGAAAAACCCATTTGTCTTGAGAGTAAAACCTTTTTCATGTAGTAAAAATCCATAAACTATGCTTATTGTAGTTTATTATATGTGTTCGAAATGGATGAAGAAACCTTATCATGAATGACTAAATTTCAGTTTATGATGGTAAACTAACAAGAAAATACATTCAATATTTAGAACTTATTGCTATGCACTTTGCTCAACATACTACAAAGTGTTATGAAAGTTGTAAGCTGTTAACTAGTTTTTAACCTTTCTGCACTGTTTTAGAAAAATCATACAAAGTCAAAAACTGAATCCGTAAATTCTGAGAGTTCATAAAATGTGTCTAGTTTATTCATAATTTTTATTATGATTTTTAGAAGTCTTTAACTTGTGTTAAAATGTTCATATTCACAGACCGATCCGAATTCGTTTCTGATATGATAGGCAGTTTTATAAAAATCACCATAAAATCGTAGAAAAATCGTATGGAGATGTGCAAACTATTTATATATTAAACAGTTTTGAAAGATATTGTGTTTAAGATAGTCAAAACAGTCCGTGAATAAGACTCATCTTTTCTGATGAAAGCTGTTGTTTGAGTTTAGTTAAGTTTTTGGTGTTTTAACTTGTATTCCCCCCCCCCCCTAAAACTTGAAGAAAACATGAAAATGAAGGGTTATGAACTCACCTTGAGTGATTTCAGTAGATGGATGATGAAGAAAAGGATTTTCCAAGTCAAGAACAGTTGGGAGATGCTTGAAGATTCGAAGATCTAACAACAATATGACGATATTTGTGTAAGGAACCCGTGATTTGAGTGAAGAAGTGTAAGGAAATCAAGTGTGGGAAGAGATTTACTTACCAAGGTGTGTGAAGAGCTCAAGATCAGCCTTGAATCTCGAATTCTTGGTGAGAGGAAGTGAGAGAGAATGGGTTTTGCCTTTTGGTGAAAAGTGAGTGAAATGGGAGGGGAGGTAAGGATTTCTCCAGCTTTTGATCAAGGTTGTGGCTGGAAATGAGTGTAAAAAGGACAATGATAGACTAGGTATGGATGAATAGTGACTGGGAATAGTCAAGGAGTGGGTATGGGAGGTAACTTGTGTCCTTGCCCAAAGGATAAGTCAACACTCCACCTAAATATCTCACAAAGTAGATTTTATTCTTAGGCAATGATTTCCTCAAAATATGATTAAAATATGAATATTTAGGGTTTTATATGTCAAAATATAAGTTTGGTTGAAAATCCCACGTTAAAATAATTAAAAACGGGCTTAAAATGGAGTCGTGGTCGAAAACCGGGCAAAGAGGCGAAAATCCGAAATTGGGGCCGAAGGTTGCGAAGGTTCGGTCTTAGCAGCATTAGAACCGAAGGTAGGGTTCGGTTGGTGCATTGGAACCGAGAGGGAGGAGGTTCGGTCCGAGCTATCTCGCAGGCGGGCTCATCAGAAGGGACCGAAGGTTGAAGTTGTCATAAGCGAATCTTGTCAGAAGCGAAGGTGAAGTTCGGTCCTCCGAGGTTCGGGTTCTTAAGGATGTTCGGTCCAGGAGGCATCTCAGGGTTTCGCTTCTTAGGGTTTCGCCTCTAAGTGGTTTCGGTTCCTAAGAGGGTTTGGCTCCTTAAGAGGGTTCGGCTCCTTAAAGCTGTTTTTCGCGTAAACTTCCGTTTTCGAGCGGTTTTCGACTAAATTAAGGGTCGGGATGCCCCGAGTGATTATAAGAAGTTGAGAGAGATTTCACATACTTAGAGAGATTTGGGAGAGATTTCACATAATTGGAGAGATTTGGGAGAGATTTCACATACTTGGAGAGATTTCTCATACTTAGAGAGATTTGGGAGAGATTTCACATACTTAGAGAGACTTGGGAGAGATTTCACATACTTGGAGAGATTTCTCATACTTAAAGAGATTTAGGAGAGATAGATTGAAAGAGGTTGAGAGGGACTACGTTTGTGACCTTTTTGAGTGTTTGCCTTCGTAACGCAAGGTTCTTACACTCTGTTAAGCCTTGTTATGAATGTTATACGCTCCCGAGGGGTATGGAATAATGTTTTATCGAGTAGATTCATCACTTACCCTGATTAGGGTTTAGAATTTCCGAACATGTGAAAATTCTAAGTGATACTTTGTATTAAGATTGCGAGTAGTATAATAAGAAATGTAATGGAAACCCTAACATACAAGGGTTAGATGAGTTGACCGGTTTGACTTGTTGACTTTAGTTGGCTTTGACTTGACCAAAAATTGACGGTTGTCACAGTAGAGTAAGCACTTCTTTCACCATTTCCCTATCATCGTCACTTTCACCTTCCATTCCTTCATCCACATCACTTTCTCTCTTTTCACCAGTCACCAAGAGTTCATCTTCATCTTTATTTCCATCTGTTGGCTAATCTCGGAGTCAGAATTCCAAGCATAGTTTCCAGTAAGTCATCATTTATCCCCCTCTTGCAGGGTAAGCCCTTGCTTCCGATGCAAGCAATGCAGTAGACATTATATCACTTATCTTTTTAAACACCCTTTGGAAGATCAGATTGATTTACTCATAGAGCTTTTCATAGACATCGGCAGTCGGAGCCTAAGCCTTGAGAGTATCGAGGGTTTCATCCATAACAAGAATGACTTCATCGAACTTGTAATTTGGAATGTCCACAAAGTGTTGAGCGGACTGATTACCTTGATTAGACTTATTTCATTATCATATTCATCCCATCTTTCTGTCGGATCTCCTTCTCTAATCGTTGAATTTTTTCATGACGGACATGAGTCTACTTGATGAGCTCATTGGTAGCATAGATCATATCGTCATAAATCTTGAACATTGTAGAAGTGGTGGAAATGTGGTGATTGAGGTTGTCCTTGTGTCTTTGCTCAGCTTCTTCCACAATATGTTTCAATCAGAGAGAGATGAGTTGATCTAATGGGTTTGCCCTGTCAAGTTTCGAGGGAGCAGAAGTCTTTATCCTAGAAAGAGATTTGATCACCAAATCGAATTTTGAGTCAAGCACTCCGACTTTGGTATTGACATTGTCGATCTTTGAATCAACTTTATCAAATTTGCATTGAACTTCGATGTAACACTCCAAATCAGGTAAATATCCTTTTCACCCTTGAAATAATAAATTATAACATAATGGTCCTTTAGTACGTTGGGCGTAGTTCAGGAGTACGCTTAGCTTACTACGGATGGATTATCGTGGAGGGTGGTCGCATATTCATTCATCCTTAAGCCACTTGGACCAAACCCTAATCAGCCCCCATAGCCTCATTTCTCCCTTTTTCCTTAAATTCCCTTGCAAAAGTGTTCTTGAGCTTAAGAAGTGTACTTGTGGCCATTTTAGAGATTATTCAAGAAGAAGAAGTTAGTGAGCAAGCTTGGTGTGGCATTGATGTCACAACTAGCTTTTTTTGGCTAGGAAATTTTGTCTTAATATACACAACTCTTGTGTAACTTGTAATCTAAGTTGATGTTACGTCTTGATGCTTATTTCAAAAACAACTATTGGAACCAAAACTCACTCGTGAAGTCCAAAACCTAATTCAATTCATTTCACACACTTAACTGTGGGTTCGTAACCATAATATCCCGAGTCAAACTCAGAATGGATTTGGATCCTCTTATTGGGCCTAATGGGCCAGTAAACTTTCAATTTAGCTATCTTGGGCCAAGGAACTCCATTTGGGCTCTAATTGGACCTACATTCATCAAACCATAGCATTTTGGGCCATATTGGGCCTAAAATGTCTCACTAGGCTTCTTGGGCTTTATTGGGCCGTAAAAAAATTCCTTTAAAATTTTTGGGCCATAACCCCTTATATAGGCCCAATGGGCCGAAAATTTTCATATTAGACCCTATAAATTTCTAATATATTCAATAGTGTCCCAAACAATTCTTTTCTTTTCCTCTTTACTCCATTCTCGGTTTTACAAAACAAAAAAAAAGAGAAAAATATGTGATTATCCTAATGGTGAAACCTAATCTTTGCATGGAGGATATCCATGTAATAACCACCAAATATCTAGGCAAAATGAAGGTTTAACCATTAAGCAATAACCATGATAAATCCATCTCTCACCTCTCTTCTTAAACTCTCGGCCCAAGGCTCCCACCATCAACCTCATTTTATTACTTCAAACACACCAAATATTCTCTCATATCTCTCTAAAACTCCAAGAAATCCCCTCATTTTCCATTGCAAATTTCGTGAGTTTTGTGTGTGATTTCAAGAACTTTTCATCAAAGTTTCAACCTCTTGGTAAGTTGTTATCATATATAAGTTATTACTTTCCATTTTATGTTAATCACTCTTCCTCACATAGCTTCATTTCATGTTCTAGCTTCCTAGAACCATCTAAGCTCAAAACTCCTTCCAAACAAGCACTCAAGACCAAAAACTCACTTCATTCTCTTCCTCAAGACCGAATCCATCATCATTGTGAGTTCATACCCCGTATTTTCGGTTTTTAGTATGTTTTGGGGGAGAATACTAGTTGTTTTGTATAGATCTATGTGTATATGCATGATTTTGTGTGTTTTCATGATATAAGTGTGAGTAAATGTTATAAACTTCATGAACTCGAAAATATGCTAAAATATGATGATATTTGTGGAATATAACACTTGATACAACTTATTATACAAAGAAAAGGTTTAAAACATCACAAGGGAGTTTTAAAACTAAGAAAATCGCATAAGATGGCCAAAAATGACAAAATAATCAAAAAGTGAAGTTATTATGCATAACTCATGGTTTTGAAAAGGTTTATTTGAATAAATATGGATCTTTAGGGTATTTATGATTTTAGAAGGGCTAAAAGTGTAAACTTTCACAAATGGGCTTCATTTTGGGCTTTCACGGTTCTTGGGCTAAATTTGTAAATTTTTGGACCTTTGTGGGCTTAAGTGTCATTTTAAACAAACTTGAGCCAAAATGTTTTTTTTCGGTTACAAGGGCTGAAAATGATAATTTTATCAAACTTAGGCCAAAAAGGATTAATATCTATGCTTTTGGGTCTGAAATGATCTTTTTGACAAAAGTGGGGTTAAAAATGTTATTTTACTCAAATCAAGCCCTTAAATGTAAACTTTTGGTTTTAAAGGACCTAAAGTGTCATTTTACCAAAAATGTGCCTAAATTGTAAATTTTCGGTTTTAAGGACCAAAAATGTCTTTTACAAAAAATGGGCCTTTTATGTCATTTTGGTAAACAACTAAGTTTAAACAACCAACGTAATAACAAACGGATCAATTATGTCATTTACATGCTTACTGGGCCTGGAATATAATTTACATGTTTATTGGGTCTGGAATATAATTTACATCTGTAGTGGGCCTTAATTGTCCTTTTACATGTTTATTGGGCCTGGAATATAATTTACATGTTTAGCGGGCCTTAGTTGTCCTTTTACATGTTTATTGGGCCTGGAATATAATCTACATGTTTAGTGGGCCATAGTTGTCCTTTTACATGTTTATTAGGCCTTGAATATACCTTATATGCTTATTGGGCCTTAGTAGTCCATTTACATGCTTTTTGGGCCTAGAATATCCACCTACATACTCGTCAGACATCATAAACTTAAAATACACACGGAAACAATATACTATGTGCAATTTCATGTTCGCGTAAATTCAGTTAAGGATCTTGTGAGACACTTCGTTTGACACTTATCGAGTGTACAACCGTAGCCTATAGTTATAACCAGAGTCTCCTGGAGGGAGAGCGGGAGTTTGTGTATAGATCTATACAGGGTTGACACCCCACACCTGAGCTGTTCGCTACAGTTAGACTAGGCCAGTCTAGGGTGACACACCTTACCATAAACAAGTCAGCGTCTTAAAAACGTCATGACAGGCGAATTAGTCAATATCAATTATGGTTATAACGACTCACTTAGAGGAATTAACTCCATTATAAAATTTACGGAATACCTTTATAGTTTAGTAACACAGAAACTTACACTGACAAGGCTACAACGTTTTATAGACAAGCAATATCGGATTGCCTGGGACCATTCACTTTATACATTCTCAAACATTAACACACATGCATTAATACAAGATCGGACACAAACATTTCAAATTGTTTTTCAGAAAATATCGGATTTTCTGGTGTTTACAAAGTAATACAAAACATTTTACTCAAACATGTTTATGAACTCACCAACATTATATGTGTTGACGTTTTCAAATTAACTTGTATTCTCAGGAAATCATTAAGCAGAAAAGTCGACAGGAACATGTGGAATTGTCATATTTTTTTTATCATCATACATTAACTATTTGGGCATGTAATATTTAATACAATACTTGATGTAAACAATGATGGTTGTATTTGGTATGTATGATGATGGTGTTTGTCATGTTTCATTTATATTCATTGTGATGGTATTACAAGATGAAGTCACCCAAGCCCCCGGATGTTTCCGCCGTCTGGTTCGGGGGTGTGACAGATTGGTATCAGAGCATTGTTTATAGTGAACTGGCATATCTAATCATAAAAGATATGTAACTATAAATACAATGGGACTAAACTACTCTGAACAAAATAATTAAAATACATACCTAGGTGTATATCAATACAATAACACTAAAAGTCTCTGGAGGAAATTGAACATCGTGGTTAAACCCGGAAAAATATGTAGTCGTATTGGGTATAAATAGAGCTTGATCAACTATATTTATTCAAAATACGACCAACATGTGTTCGGGGGTGATCATGGTGGGCAATGAATCTAGAAACTAACCAATATTGTATCCAAAAAGCTTTTAAGGAACTCAAACATAAACAATTAAAATACTATAGGAGTATTTTGGAATGCTATCTACATACACACTCCTTACACACTTCTCACCCCTCCGTTTCTCGTGCAGTCATCATGGAAGAGTTCCAACAGGGTGTCCTTTACTATCAGGCCCTGGTGGCTAATGGGTTGATCAAAGGAGAACTTGGTATGAATCAAGGGGCAGATCCAGGTTTAGGACCTGAGGAGTATGTGGAGACAGACTATGAGTACGAGAAATCCGATGAGGAGATGGATGAAGTAGGGGACATTGAGGAAGTCCCCAGCAAGCCTCACCCTTCAGAGATGATACAAGACCATCCCACAGCACCAGAGGAATCCTTAGTGAGCCTTACCAATCGGGAGCAATACTAATCCAGCCCACAAAGGAGGAGGACCCACCAACCATCTACACTCCTTAGAGGAAGAAGTGATCAACCTAAGGCAACAACTCATTAAGGCTATGGTTAGGGCAGCCTTAGCAGAACCGAGAACAGAGGAGGCCATTCGTGAAATGAGCGAAATGACTGGGCGCCTGGTGCGCCATTTCGGCATATGGGAGCCCGTATAATGCATGCACTACGTCTTAGGTTTATTATGTCCTCGTTACAACTAGTAGCTATAAATCAAGAAGAGATGCGCCCTCCAAGAATCCATGCAATCCTAATTCGCTAATTGTATTGATAGCCATATTTTATTATGATAAACATAGCATTCGTACAATATCCATTTCTACTCTTACCACAAATACATCATCAGGACGTAGATTAAAGCATTTAGAATCATACAACCACACGTGAAATTTATATGTGAATATAAATAGATGATACAACGAGAACTAACCTTGGTTACTTACGCACTCGTTTCTCCTCATACAACATAATTATGTCCTCCCATGGGAACAACCAGCCAACCGGCGAAGCACGGATCCTACGAATAGACTCCGCTACCTTCCAAGCCGTAGTGACAGCTGTTGTGGCAGCTGGCATGGCACAACTCAACAACACAAAGAGAAATGAAAACGAAAAAGGTGTCAACAACTCCAAGCGCAATAACAACCAAGGGCACCAACGAGGGGATGCCGAAAGGAACACCTCCAACCACAAACTTAAAAGCAAGAAAAGAAAGTCCCGAAGAGAGAGGAAGGATAAAATAGCACAAGAGCCCTCAAAGAGACAAAAGACTATTGCGGTCCATGCTGCCACGACACCTACCACATCAACATCAGTAAGACCATATGCTGGAAACCTCCCAAAATGCAGCAAGTGCAGTTTCCATCATAAGGGGGCCTGCCGAAAGCTACACTGTAAGAATTGCAATAGGAAATGGCACCCTACCCGTTCCTGCAGGGCATCAGCACGACCAATCCCCCAGACCCCCAACATCATAAAGATCTCAACCTGTTACAAGTGTGATGAATCTGGACACTTCAGGAGGGACTGTCCAATAACAAGGAACTCTGGCAGGGAAGGTAGAGTGCCGACAATCACTACAAGAGAGACCCTCCCAGAATCACCTATGAACAGCGGTACGTTTTCCCAGTAAATATATTTAAAGGTTTTAGTCATTAATTATAGATTACGCTATCGTCCGAACAAGACATATCATTCGTACAAAAACCAATGGTTTTGCAGGTGAGCCACGATGGCTTAGTGTATATATTAGGGTCATATATAATTGAGATTCTAAAGGTTTAGTGTGCGTGATTTCGTTCTATTTTCTGTTCCTTGTGTGGTTATTGATTTAGGACAGAGCCCCTCTGTCGACAGCCTTCCATTCTTAACTATACATGCTCCTTACCTGCCAAGCGAGTATAAAAAGACCTAGTGAGGACCATGCTATCCAATTTCATCTCTAATAATCGAAACACTCATACTACTAATACTCACTAAACATGGTACAAGAACATTCACGGTAGTGATAACAAGGATGAAACCGGGAACATTACAAACGAGTACATGAAACACACTCTCATTTCCGATCAACCATTCCTTCCAAATCAATCCAACATCTATTACAACAAACTCTAAGGAACCCAACAGCGTCACTTGACAGAGGCTGGCTTGATCCTCACCATACAAACATCATGTGGAGACCCTACGCCTTGACCAATCAACTAACGAAGTCCTTACAACTTATAAGGACAGATCCCCGAATCATTCCTGGCATCTAGACTCCTAAGTGACTAGGTAAGAAATACCACGCTCGTTCCTAGCCCATAATAGAGATAAGAAACGAGAAGCAAAGAACATCGAGGTTAACCTAGAGATTTATAACCTTTCTGAAGTGGATTCTAGAAGTCCTTTCGGAAATGTTATCTATACATGGCAAGTCGAGTTCGGAAATTGACTCAACTAATGAAGCCATTTCCATAGCCAGGCCACCAAGGACATTAAGTGCTAGCAAAAACACTGAAGCCATCCGGTCAAGGGAATGACCCAGTAAGTATGAGAGTTATTAAACCAATACTTGAACCTCAGAGAACGCCTATCCAACACATAAATAGGGAAGGCTAAGTATCCATAGGACCACTGACTACTAAGAATTCAAACGAACCCATCCTTAAAGAATCAATATCTCCCATCCCGAAATGAAGACTTGCTCGACCCACCCCCAGAAACAAGAAAATATGAACATCCTACTAGTTCAGAATCCCAAAGTAAGAAACTCCAATGGCAGCCTAAAAAGTATGAGGCCAACTACGTCATGCGACCTTAACCCTAGCGATAATAGCGCTCACTTTAGGGTTTAGAGGTATTATTTTTGGGACGTCAAGTACACGATCCTCATTAACCATGACCATCAATCCACCTCACCTTATAGGATGTGAAGGAAGAATACCTCTGTATTGGGCTGAGATGACCAACACCCAACTAGCAAGAGGACAAGCACCGAACAACACTCTTACAAACCCCAAAATCATTCAGGAAACAACGGAGAAAATAATCCAAATCAAGGCACGACTCCAAGCATCGCGTGAACGACAAAAGAGTTATACTGATAAACGACAAAAGCCTCTGGAATTCCAAGTCGGAGATCGGGTGCTATTGAAGGTCTCTCCCTGGAAAGGGATGATCCGTTTTGGGAAGCGGGGAAAACTAAATCCATGATACATCGTGTCATTCGAGATTCTTGCCTGGATTGGTCCGGTGGCTTATAAGTTGTAGCTACTTGCGGAGCTCAGCAACGTACACTCCGTGCTCCACGTCTCGAACCTGAGAAAGTGTTCATCAGAAGAAACCCTAGTCGTTCCCATGTATGAGATCGAAGTAAATGAAAATATCTTATTCGTTGAAGAGCCTGTTGAGATATTGGACAGAGAAGTGAAGCGAACAAAATAGTCACATTCCGATTGTGAAGGTTCGATGGAACGCTAAGCGTGGACCGGAATTCACATGGGAATGCGAGGACCAGGTGAAGCTAAAGTACCCTCACCTATTCTCTCGTTCATAGTTCTATCTTTCAAAAGAATTTTGGGACGAAATTCCCTCTAACGGGGGGATGATGTCACAACAAGCTTTTTTTGGCTAGGAAATTCTGTCTTCATATACTCAACTCTTGTGTAACTTGTAATCTAAGTTAATGTTACGTACTAATGCTTATTCCAAAAACAACTATTTGAACCAAAACTCACTCGTGAAGTCCAAAACCTAATTCAATTCATTTCACACACTTAACTGTGGGCTCGTAACCCTAATATCCCCATACACACTCAAAATGGATTTGGATCCTCTTATTGGGCCTAATGGACCAGTAAACTTTCAATTTAGCTATCTTGGGCCAAGGAACTCCATTTGGGCTCTAATTGGACCTACATTCATCAAACCATAGAATTTTGGGCCATATTGGGCCTAAAATGTCTCACTTGGCTTCTTGGGCTTTTGTCACAACTAGCATTTTTTAGCTAGGAAATTTTGTCCTCATGTAAACATCAACTATTGTAAGACTTGTGCTAACACGTTAAATTTTACATTAGAGTTCCTAATAAACCATGTATTGTTATAATTCAAAGCAAATATGTCTCCAAATCTCTGTCAAATCTCTCTATGTATCTCAAATCTCTCTCAAATCTCTCTATGTATCTTAAATCTCTCTCAAATCTCTCTATGTATCTCAAATGTCTCTCAAATCTCTCTATGTATCTCAAATCTCGCTATGTATCTCAAATCTCTCTATTTATCTCAAATCTCTCTCAAATCTCTCTATGTATCCCAAATCTCTCTCAAATCTCTCTATATATCTCAAATCTCTCTTGTATCTCAAATCTCTCTATGTACCTCAAATCTCTCTCTAATCTCCCTATGTAGTCTCCTTAGTCGAAACCAACTCAAAACAAAAGGAGAAAACTTGAAAGAGCAGGCCCATTTCGGAGCCTCTAACTTCAGACCTTCTAAAAGGGCCAGACAACTTCACACTTCGGACCAGAAGCATTCGCTGCCTTAGAACCCTCGCAGCCTCAGAAGTAAATGGCTCCGGATAGGAGATCACTTTGCAACTCTTGATTTCGGAAATGTGGTGCGACTTCGGACACTAAAAAGGGACTTCGGAACTCATAGCCTAGCTTCGCACCTTCGGTCCGGACCTGCTGACTCCGCACTTGACTCCTGAATTTGAGGATTGACTCCGGAACTCACCATTTGACTCCGAATTTTAGACCATTTCGGACCATTTCATCATTTTAAGAGAGTTTGACGTCGGAAATCCCCCCAAACTCGTGTTTTTCATAACTTAGACTCCTTAAACCCCTATTTTATGCCAAATTTGAATAGTTAAAGCATATTTACATAAAATAATATTTAAGATTTCTAAAGGTATTATTTTAAATCATAAGATGTGAATAAGATAAGGATAAGAGGGTTTGACTTTATGATTTGATGTAATCCCCATTCTCCATGCAATTCACAGTAACCCATGCATTACCCACCAAATAACAATGTTTTGAACCCTCAGATTTCCATGCACATATTTCCCCCTTTTTCTTTTTATCCCTTAAAGCAACGACAGTAAGAGAGCTTTAAGCTCCACCATTTCTCTCACTTCTCTCATATTCTCTCCAATACTTCTCTCAAAAGTAAGAGCAAGGATCTTGCTAAAGGCCTAACTTCTCAAGTTCTCCTTAGAGTCTTAAGTATGTTATTCCATTTATCTAGTATTTTATATAATTTTCAGGATAAATTCACATTATTTCACCCATAATGATATGTGAGAAAAACTCTTAGGACAACATTCCTTCCAAGGAAGTTCCTCAACTCATCCAAGAGTTTAGGCTTGAGATCTTCACCCCATCACTCCAATCAACTCATCAACCAACTCAAGGTGAGCTTCATACCCCTATTTTTGAGTTTTTATTGTTTTTGGGGGAGGATACAATTCAAAGCCTTGTTTAAATCTTGATATATTTTCTTGTTATGCATGTATGCTAAGTTATATGTGTTAAAGTTATAAAAACTCCATACGAATTAGTTCAAGAACTCGAAATCTTTAGCAAGACTCAAGAGTTTGGACCATATTTCACAAATTATGTATAGAAAAAAGAACTAGTATGTTACAAAGTATAAGTTACAAATTGTTATGACAAAAAAAACCCACAAGGATTTGCTTCAAAAATTGCTTAAACGAGTATTTTAGAAGAAATGGGTCATTTTCAATAATTCACATAGTTTTGAACCGCTTGTGATACCGTTTTGAAAAATATGAGTCTTATTTGATAATTTATAAAATGAAGGACCATTTTTGCCAACATCGATAATATTAGGTCATTTTTGACAATTCTGATTCAAAAGGGATTATTTTCTATAAACGAAAACGAAATATCTAGTCAACGAGTACAACTATTGTTATTTATTTAATAAATAACGGATTACAACGATTTTTGCACAAACACCTGTTAGTATTCTAGTCAAATGCATCTTCACTGTACCTATATATATATATATATATATATATATATATATATATATATATATATATATATATATATATGTGTGTGTGTGTGTGTGTGTGTGTGTGTTAGTGTACATTTAAAGACCTGTAAGAGTTATAACCAGAGTCTCCTGGAGGAAGAGCGGGAATTTATGTATAGATCTATACGGGGTTGACACCCCGCACCTTCGCTGTTCGCTACAGCTAGACCGGCCAGTCTAGGGTGACAAATGTCTTAAACGAAACCGACGCCTGAAGAACGTCAGAACAGGCACTCCGTCATATTAGTATGATTATAACGACTCACTCAGAGTATAATAGTTATTATTTAGAACTTTACGCAATTTACACCTTTCTATTATAAACAACTATTGTTTGGATACGTTAAACGAAGCTTTTACCACACAAGTCTTAGGGTTTTAAGACTACTATTTTATACATCATAAAATATAGGATTTTCGAGGGAAAACGATTTTATACGATTTCGAAAACGATAAACTAAAACACACATGCAACTATACTTGATTGGAAACAAGACTTACAACTATTTTGATAAGAAAATATGGGATTTTCTGGTTTTCTAACTATCACAGATTTTATACAAAATGCTTATGAACTCACCAACATATTTTATGTTGACTATTTTCAAACGACTTGTATTCTCAGGAAATCAATAAGCAGGTTAATGGAATGCGGATTCAAGATTATTATTGATGTAGTTTGGAATTTACTCAATATTGTCTCTTTTGTGTAATTCAAGAACATAAACATGATGTAAAACAATGTAAGTTTGATATCTTTATGTATGATGTTTGGATTTGCTATGTTTCATTGATATTCAATTGTTATGATACTGCATAATGACGGCACCCGCCTTCGGACGTTTCCGCCGTTCTGGTTCGGGGGTGTGACAGCTTTATTGGACCCTAAACAAATTCCTTTAATATTTTTGGGCCGTAAACCCTTATATAGGCCCAATGGGCCAAAAAATTTCATATTAGACCCTATAAATTTTGAATATATTCAATAGTGGCCCACACAACTCTTTTCTTTTCCTCTTTACTCCATTCTCGGTTTTACAAAACAAAAAAAAAAGAGAAAAATATGTGATTATCCTAATGGTGACACCTAATCTTTGCATGGAGAATATCCATGCAATAACTACCAAATATCTAGGCAAAATGAAGGTTTAACCATTAAGCAATAACCATGACAAATCCCTCTCTCACCTCTCTTCTTACACTCTCGTCCAAGGCTCCCACCATCGCCCACATTTTATTAATTCTCTTCTTAAACTCATTTTGCATGGAGGATATACATGCAATTACTGTTAGATAAGGTGTCTAAGACCATAACTTCTTCTGGTATGTACTTGACCCGGTTAGCTTGGTCCATTTGGGTTGCATGGCATTGCAATACTTAGATAGACCAAAATGAGAGAAATGGCACTTAAGGTTTATTAATATATTATAAGTTCTAATATATTAATAATATTATTTAATTAGTATTGATCAAAGAATTAATTTGGAATTAATTAAACGATCAAAAAGAGACTAATTAAATATATGGGGTTGATTGTGTAAATCATATATTCTTGTATAGTAGGCTAATGATCCATTGTTTGTATTGATTGGGTTAAAACCCATAAGGTGCTCCATGGATAGTCCATGGAGGTTACAAACCGATGGATCATGGAATATGAAAAGCCATGACAATTAGGGTTTACATGGTGTATCCCTAATTGTGTCACAACTATAAAAAGACCCCTAGTCTAGCAAAATCGGTACAAGTAAGAGGGATAGCCGATTTTGATGTGTAGTGAACTTCTCTCAAGGTTATTCCATGTGTTGTAGTGTTGTGTGAGACATTCGAGACATCACACTTGAGGTGCTAGGCTCACAAGGTTTTCAAGGAATCCAAACAATAAAAGGTATGTTCTACTTCTAGCATTTATGTTTAAAAGTTCCCCATGCTATGCTAGATAGGTTATGAACCTTGGAAATAAAATTTGCATGTATCATAGTAAAACATAGATCCAAGGTTTCTAGGGTTGCATGTACACCTTAGGAGTGTTAGAATGCTCAAAACCCTTCAGTGGTATCAGAGCCTAGGCTTGTTTGTTTATACTTGATGCAAAATTGTGAAAAAACTCAGTTTTTCTGCACTCTGTAGCATGAACTCATCGAGTCCATGCGGGACTCGACGAGTCCATGACCAAATTCATCCTACTCGTCGAGTAGGTTCGTGCACTCGACGAGTAGGAGCCCCTGAATGCAGATTTTCGAGTTTTGCTGCACGAAATGGACTAGAAACATTACCCTAAACTGTTTTGGCTTTATAAAACTTGTTTTAGATGGTGTAATGGTTATGCTAATCCATTTTCAATAGCTATTATCAAAATTTCAAGTTTTATATGGTTTATTTATGATTCTTGAAATTGTTGATATGAACATTCATGAACTTATGAGTTCAAGTTTTATATGTGTTTTAATGGAATCCATAATTTGCCCTCAAGTTATGGATTACCAAAAGTCACTCTTTTAAAGTCCATTAATAAACACATAGGTTACATAAAATGAAAAGTCTTTCATTTTATTAATCCATTAACTCATAAGTTATGAAAGATGAAAAGTTTTGAAAGTTACAAAACTTGCCCTCAAGTTTTGGAACATGTAAAGTCACTTTAAAAAACTTTAGTTCCAACCCCTAGAATTTTAAAAGTTAAAATTCAACCCTTATACTTTATAATATTATAAGTAAATAATATATATATATATATATATATATATATATATATATGCATAAGAACAAGTCGTTTTACGGTTAGTAGGCCTCATTCACGAAGCCGATCTATAAGGGGGTATAAGGTTGTTGCCTATAAAATGGCAGCTTAATGGGTGTCCACTCTCACCCGCCGCTTCCTTGACTGGTGGAGGGTCGTTAGCCGAACAGGTAGGACAATGACTTTTAATCCTCATTAAAAGTATGATGAAAAATAAAGTAACTAAATGTTTTTATAAATTCCCAATCTTAGTTACTTTAGGAAAATGTGAATAAGGTGCTAACCCATGAAATTACACTTTGCACTTTGATTAAGTCGTTAGTGGAGCGTGTCTGGTTAACCGGCACACTAACCTGGACTTAACAAGGTAGGCAAAGGGTAACTTAGTATTTATCATAGTATCGATGGAGCGTGTGTGGTTAACCGGCACATCGATTGAGGGGTAAATATTAAGGGTACCAAGTGATTTGCATGGTTACTTCAAACCTTGTTTTGTGATCCTCGACATCCCAGTCACAAAACCTGAAGGGCACACTCGAGATTGAAACATGCCATTGAAAAGTTCAATGAATCTCAAAGAATCTAGGAGTTTCAAAACCAATTAAAACCTAATAATTTATTTCGTTTTTCACGGTGAAAATTGGTTAATCGTCATTCACTTACCTTCAAATATTTTATAGCTTGGATTACGGCATCCCTCTTCTAAGTTATAAAATATTGTGTTGGGTCCTAGCCTTAATATTACATTTGGGTGTCTTATTAAGGACTATCTTTATATCTAATCTAAACTTGTCTTTTCTTCTTTTTAGATGTCTTCCAACAATGTTGCTTCTGGCTCAAACCCTACCGGCTCCTTTTCTCTCATAAACCCTTGTGGGAGAGTCATCTTTGATGGATCCAACTTTATGGATTGGATCAGGAACATCAGGATGGTCGCTCGGTATAAGGACAAGGAATATGCCCTCGACAAGGAGCTTAAAGAACTTAAGTCGTCTGCTACTCCTGAGGAGATCGCTGAATATCAGGCACATGAAAGTGATGCTACCAAAGTGGCATGTATCATGTTGGCCACTATGACAGTCGAGCTCCAAAAGTCCTATGAGGACTACTATCCTTTTGAGATGCACCAGGATTTGATGGACTGCTACCATCAAAGTGCTCGTCAAGAGCGATATGAAATCATCTCCTCCATGATAACAACCCGAATGAAGGATGGTGGACCCATCACGGGCCACATGCAGAAAATGCAAAGGTATGTGGACCGTTTGCTGAAACTGAATGTGAACTTCCCAGAGGAGTTGGCAATTGATATCATTTTGCACTCTTTACCTTCGTGTTATGATCAATTCCGCATGACATACCACATGAACAAGGAGGAAGTTACACTCAGCAAACTTCAAGGACTTCTAAAGACCGCAGAAAGTGGTCTTAAAGATAAGTCGGTTGTTAATACTCCTACTCCTGCCAAGGGAAAGTCTATTGATGGCTCCTTTTCAAGTGGAACCAAGAAAGGTTTCGTCACTCCTTCTGCTAATCCTAAAGAAGCTGACTGCTTCTATTGCCATGAAAAGTCGCACTGGAAGCGTAACTGCCCGAAGTACCTGCAAGATGTTAAGGATGGGAAAGTAAAACCCAACCATGCAGGTATATACACTATATTGTCTAATAACTCACCCTATTCTAATTCTTGGGTCCTTGATACAGGTTGTGGTATTCACATATGTTCTGAATTTGCAGGGACTAAGAAGAAGTGAGAATGTGGAGCATATGAAGATAAACTTGATCATGGGGAATAGGAAAGTTACACATGTCACCAAGATTGGAGTTTATTCTTTGTTGCTAAGTAGTGGGTTAACATTAGATTTGAATAAATGTTGTTACTCGTCTGAAATGGCGAGAAATATTATTTCCTTTCATGGTTTGTACAAACAAGGTTTTACCTTTTCATTTGATAATGAATGTGGTCGTATTAATGCTTTCTTTAATAATGTTCTTCATTTTAAACCATTACCTTGTGATGGTGTATATGAAACTGTGTCTGTTGTAGATAACCTAGGAAATAATGTGTTGTGTATCGATTCTTCCTCTAGCTTGGATAAAGCATCATTATGGCATTGTTGTCTTGGACATGTAAGCAAGAAACTCATAGGCCAACTCCAAAAGGATGGAGTCTTGGAGTCATTTGACCTAAAATCAGATGATAGTTGTGAATCTTGTTTACTTGGGAAAATGACAAAGTCACCCTTTACTGGTACTTGTGCTAGGGGTGAAGGTTTGTTGGATCTTGTACACACTGATGTGTGTGGACCCTTCAGAACCGCCACAAGAGATGCTAACTACTTCTATGTGACTTTTACTGATGATTATAGTAGATATGGATATGTCTACTTAATCAAGCATAAGTCAGAAACCTTTGAAAAGTTCAAGGAGTTTAAACAGGAAGTGGAGAATCAGTTGGGCAGGAACATTAAGACGCTTCGATCCGATCGAGGTGGTGAGTATCTTAGTACAGAGTTCCTTGACTATCTTAAGGAATGTGGGATTGTCTCACAATTGACACCTCCCAGGACACCGCAGTTGAATGGTGTGGCTGAGAGCCGTAATCGAACCTTGTTTGATATGGTTTGTTCCATTATGAGTCGAGCTTCGCTACCAATCTCATTTTGGGGGTATGCATTAGAGACTGCCGCTCATATTCTTAATCTAATCTCTACAAAGAAGGTTGCCAAAACACCTCACGAGATGTGGACTGGAAAAGTCCCCAATCTAGACCACATCAAGATTTGGGGTTGCGAGGCTTTTGTGAGGCGCAAGACTAACGATAAGCTCAAACCTCGAAGTGAGAGGTGTATTTTCATCGGCTACCCACAGAGATCCTTTGGTTACCTCTTCTACAGACCCAGTGATAATGTGGTCTTTGTAGCAAGGAGAGGAGTCTTTCGCGAGAGAGAGTTCTTAAGCCAAGGAAACAGTAGGAGGCAAATTGACCTTGAAGAAATTCAAGAGTCAAGTGGTGAAGGAACCTCAAACTCTAGCAATCAACCTGAGGAGGAAACTTCTGTTGATCTGACAGAAGATTCTGTACCTCTGAGGCGTTCCACAAGAGTTAGGACTGCACCAGAGCATTACTATGGTTTCCATATTACTGCGGAAGGTGATACACTTATCAGTGATAGCACACTGGTGAGTCTGGATGAAACTAACAACTACACGGAAGCCATGGCAGGCCCTGAGGCTGCTAAATGGAAAGAGGCTATGGACAGCGAGATACAATCCATGTATGACAATCAAGTTTGGAACTTGGTTGACAATGTACCAGGTCGTAAGACGGTCGGGTGCAAATGGATCTTCAAGAAGAAGACCGACATGGATGGTAATGTACACACTTATAAGGCGCGACTGGTTGCAAAGGGCTTTTCTCAAACTCCGGGAGTTGATTATGATGAGACCTTTTCACTAGTAGGAAAGATTAAGTCTATTAGGGTTATGCTAGCCATTGTTGCATTTCATGACTATGAAATATGGCAAATGGATGTCAAAACCGCTTTCCTTAATGGAAAGTTGGCTGAGGATGTTTACATGAGTCATCCAGACGGTTTTGTCAGTGCAGAGTACCCTAATAGAGTGTGTAAGCTTGAGAAATCCATCTATGGATTGAAACAAGCACCTCACAGATGGAATCTTTGTTTCGATGAGAAAGTCAAAGAGTTTGGCTTTTCAAGGAGTGAAGATGAGTCCTGTGTATATGTCAAGGTTAGTGGGAGTATAGTTAGCTTTTTGGTATTATATGTGGATGACATACTACTCATAGGAAATGACATCCCAACTCTGCAGGAAGTGAAGTCCTGGCTTGGGAAGTGTTTCGCTATGAAGGACCTTGGAGAAGCTGCCTATATCCTAGGGATAAGGATTTTGAGAGACAGGAGTAAAAGACTAATTGGACTTAGTCAGAGTACCTACTTGGATAAGGTGTTGAATAGGTTCAGCATCCAGAATTCCAAGAAAGGAGAGTTACCGATCCAGAGTAACGCCAGATTGAGTAAGACTCAGAGCCCGAGTATAGAGGCTGAGTTAGCAGAGATGAGTCGAGTACCGTATGCTTCCGTTATAGGCTCGATCATGTATACTATGACTTGTACTCGTCCTGATGTGGCCTTTGCGTTGAGCATGGTCAGCAGATATCAGGGGAACCCTGGCAAGGCTCATTGGAATGCGGTAAAGAACATTCTCAAGTACCTGCGGAGGACTAAGGATTGGGTCCTTACCCTCGGTGGGAGTGATGACTTGAGAGTATTAGGGTATAGTGATGCTAGCTTTCAGACTGATATGGATAGTTTCCGCTCTCAGTCAGGCTGGGTCTTTACCTTAAACGGAGGAGCAATTTCTTGGAAAAGTTCCAAACAGGAGACAGTGGCTGATTCAACTTGCGAATCAGAGTATATAGCGGAAAGCGAGGCAGCAAAGGAGGCTATATGGCTAAAGAACTTCATTGGAGACCTTGGGGTTGTACCAGCTATAAAGGACCATATAGAGATTTTCTGTGATAGTGAAAGTGCAGTTGCCTTAGCCAAGGAACCAAGGGATCATGGGAGATCCAGACACATCGACAGAAAATACCATTTCATCAGACATCGAATAGAAGAAGGACTCCTCGTGGCAAAGAGGGTATCATCGGATGAGAACCCAACAGATTCCCTCACGAAGGGACTGAGTAGGGTTAAGCATCTCCAGCATGCGAGGCGCATAGGGCTGAAGGATGATATTAGTTTTAGTAGTTAGATAGCTTTGAAATGTGTAAAGTGTAATTGACATTTGATGATGAATAAAAGTTGTTGTTTATTTTTGAGTAAATTGGTGCTATCTTTTGTCAATCGTTTACTATCGTTTCATTTTGCATGTTTTGACTTCCAGAATAATTATGTTATGTTATTTCATATTATTCAAATTCTCCACAGTCAGTCATATGTAGGAAGTAGATATGAATCAAGACTGTCATGAGTTGGCTTGTAGATGTCCAAGGTACTGGACATAGCAAAGTGTTGCTACATACTCATGAGTGCTCATAAGTTCTGAGTACTGGATTCAACCCACGCTCGCTAGTATCACTTCATGGAATTTATCTCGAGTGATCGCGAGACGGTAATATCATATAAGTCTACAAACCTAGAGATATGACTTGTTGCCTATGAGTTGGTTATACATTGATTGTACGAAAACGCATTGGTAACTCGATGTTATAAAACGTGCCTTTGTGTATGATTCAACAAGTAGTAGAACAAGCATATGAGTCGAAGTTTATCGGGTCCTTCTTGGATTAGAAGCGATATCTGGGCCCCTCGATGATTTTGTTTTGACCTATGCACCGGGCCCGATCAGAACTAAGTTGATGTGTTCAATTAAGTTCTATGTCAAACAAATCGGAAATCGAGAAATAAACTGCTGGACAATAAGTAAGACATTGTTCCATGTATTTGTCCGGTTGATATCTAGAACAGAGGATTATATGATCACTTATCTTAAATGGCGTATCATCATCATCTCAGTTCCGCGAGACCTTGAAAGAGCTACGATTGCTGATCGGTTCCTGAAGTCATACTTGCAGTTATAGTTATTAGACTTATCCAAGTGGGAGACTATTGGATAAGGTGTCTAAGTCCATAACTATTTCTGGTATGTACTTGACTCGGTTAGCATGGTCCATTTAGGTTGCATGGCATTACAATACTTGGATAGACCAAAATGAGAGAAAGGACACTTAAGGTTTATTAATATATTATAAGTTCTAATATATTAATAATATTATTTAATTAGTATTGATCAAAGAATTAATTTGGAATTAATTAAGTGATCAAAAAGAGACTAATTAAATATATGGGGTTGATTGTGTAACTCATCTATTCTTGTATAGTGGGCTAATGATCCATGATTTTTATGGATTGGGTTAAAACCCATAAGGTGCTCCATGGATAGTCCATGGAGGTTACAAACCCATGGATCATGGAATATGGAAAGCCATGACAATTAGGGTTTACATGGTGTAACCCTACTTGTGTCACAACTATAAAAAGACCCCTAGTCTAGCAAAATCGGTACAAGTAAGAGGGCTAGCCGATTTTGAGGTGTAGTGAACTTCTCTCAAGGTTATTCCATGTGTTGTAGTGTTGTGTGAGACATTTGAGGCATCACACTTGAGGTGCTAGGCTCACAAGGTTTTCAAGGAATCCAAACAACAAAAGGTATGTTCTACTTCTATCATTTATGTTTAAAAGTTCCCCATGCTATGCTAGATAGGTTATGAACCTTGGAAATCAAATTTGCATGTATCATAGTAAAACATAGATCCAAGATTTCTGGGGTTGCATGTACACCTTAGGAGTGTTAGAATGCTCAAAACTCTTCAATTACCACCAAATATCTAGGCAAAATGAAGGTTTAACCATTAAGCAATAACCATGACAAATCCCTCTCTCACCTCTCTTCTTAAACTCTCGGCCCAAGGCTCCCACCATAACAAATTCCTTTAACATTTTTGGGCTGTAAACCCTTATATAGGCCCAATGGGCCGAAATTTTCATATTAGACCCTATAAATTTCGAATATATTCAATAGTGGCCCAAACAATTCTTTTCTTTTCCTCTTTACTCCATTCGCGGTTTTACAAAACAAAAAAATAGAAAAATATGTGATTATCCTAATGGTGACACCTAATCTTTTTATGGAGGATATCCATGCAATAAACACCAAATATCTAGGCAAAATGAAGGTTTAACCATTAAGCAATAACCATGACAAATCCCTCTCCCACCTCTCTTCTTAAACTCTTGGCCCAAGGATCCCACCATCAACCTCATTTTATTACTTCAAACACACCAAAGATTCTCTCATATCTCTCTAAAACTCCAAGATATACCCTCATTTTCCCTTGCAAATTTTGTGAGTTTTGTGTGTGATTTCAAGAACTTTTCATCAAAGTTTCAACCTCTTGGTAAGTTGTCATCATATATAAGTGATTACATTCCATTTTATGCTACGAACTCTTCCTCACATAGCTTCATACGTGCTCTAGCTTCCTAGAACCATCTAAGCTCGAAACTCCTTCCAAAGAAGCACTCAAGACCAAAAACTCACTTCATTCTCTTCCTCAAGACCGAATCCATCATCATTGTGAGTTCATACCCCGTATTTTCGGTTTTTAGTATGTTTTGGGGGAGAATACTAGTTGTTTTGTATAGATCTATGTGTATATGCATGATTTTGTGTGTTTTCATGAGATAAGTGTGAGTAAATGTTATAAACTTCATGAACTCGAAAATATGCTAAAATATGATGATATTTGTGGAATATAACACTTGATACAACTTATTATACAAAGAAAAGGTTTAAAACATCACAAGGGTGTTTTAAAACTAAGAAAATCGCGTAAGTGGGCCAAAAATGACAAAATAATCAAAAAGTGAAGTTATTATGCATAACTCACGGTTTTGAAAAGGTTTATTTGAATAAATATGGATCTTTAGGGTATTTATGATTTTAGAAGGGCTAAAAGTGTAAACTTTCACAAATAGGCTTCATTTTGGGCTTTCACTGTTTTTGGGCTAAATTAGTAAATTTTTGGACCTTTGTGGGCTTAAGTGTCATTTTAAACAAAGTTGAGCCAAAATGTTTTTTTTTCGGTTACAAGGGCTGAAAATGATAATTTTATCAAACTTGGGTCAAAAAGGAATAATATCTATGCTTGTGGGTCGGAAATGATCTTTTTGACAAAAGTGGGGTTAAAAATGGTATTTTACTCAAATCAAGCCCTTAAATGTAAACTTTTGGTTTTAAAGGACCTAAAGTGTCATTTTACCAAAAATGTGCCTAAATTGTAAATTTTCGGTTTTAAGGACCAAAAATGTCTTTTTACAAAAAGTGGTTCTTTTATGTCATTTTGGTAAACAACTAAGTTTAAACAACCAACGAAATAACAAACGGATCAATTACATCATTTACATGCTTACTGGGCCTGGAATATAATTTACATGTTTAGTGGGGCTTAATTGTCCTTATACATGTTTATTGGGCCTGGAATGTAATTTACATGTTTAGTGGGCCTTAGTTGTCCTTTTACATGTTTATTGGGCCTGGAATATAATTTACATGTTTAGCGGGCCTTAGTTGTCCTTTTACATGTTTATTGGGTCTGGAATATAATCTACATGTTTAGTGGGCCTTAGTTGTCCTTTTACATGTTTATTGGGCCTGGAATATACCTTACATGTTTATTGGGCCTTATTAGTCCATTTACATGCTTGTTGGGCCTGGAATATCCACCTACTTTCTCGTTAGACATCATAAACTTAAAATACACACGAAAACAATATACTTTGTGCAATTTCATATTCGCGTAAATTGAGTTAAGGATCTTGTGAGACACTTCGTTTGACACCTATCGAGTGCACAACTGTAGCCTGTAGTTATGACCAAATTCTCTATACGGGGTTGACACCCCACACCTGAGTTGTTCGCTACAGTTAGACTAAGCCAGTCTAGGGTGACAAACCTTACCATAAACAAGTCGGCGTCTGAAAAACGTCATGACTTGCGAATTAGTCATTATCAAGTATGGTTATAACGACTCACTTAGAGGAATTAACTCCATTATAAAATTTACGGAATACCTTTACAGTTTGGTAACACAGAAACTTACACTGATAAGGCTACAACGTTTTATAGACAGGCAATATCGGATTGTTTGGGACCATTCACTTTATACATTTTCAAACATTAACACTCATGCATTAATACAAGATCGGACACAAACATTTCAAATTGTTTTTCAGAAAATATCGGATATATATACTGGTGTTTACAAAGTAATACAAAACATTTTACTCAAACATGCTTATGAACTCACCAACATTATATGTGTTGACGTTTTCAAATTAACTTGTATTAGGAAATCGTTAAGCAGAAAAGTCGACAGGAACATGTGGAAATTGTCATATTTTTTTATCATCATACATTAAATATTTGGGCATGTAATATCTAATACAATCCTTGATGTAAACAATGATGGTTGTATTTGGTATGTATGATGATGGTGTTTGTCATCTTTCATTTATATTCATTGTGATGGTATTACAAGATAAAGCCACCCAAGCCCCCGGACGTTTCCACCGTCTCGTTCGGGGGATGTGACAATTGAGCTCCAAGATCATGCATCTAGTTCATCTTGAAGAGCTTCTAGAGGTATAAAGTCTTAATCTTGCCATCTTATTCATTAAATTAAGCTAGGGTATGTTATATTGTCCTCTTTTGGGTTCATAAGTCACCTCTTGGGAGTTTGAGCAAATCCAAAGCTTAGGAAGAGTATATCTGAGGTCCTTTAGTTGATTCATACCATAAAAATGCAGTCTTGATGGGTGTTTTGACCTCATGCATGAGTTAAGACCCTTGGAAAGGTCTTAATGGGTTGTAAAGGGTTGTGGGGAGCAACTTTATGCCTTAGGACATCTTAATGGACTCAAATCTAAAGTTGGACGTTAAAATCCCAAGCATTAAGAGCTTAACAGTCGTTTGGGCATGTCTGTCTTGTACGCCACACGTAGTAGCATGTACGCGGCGCGTACTGCTTAAGGAACTAGTACGTTGAGCGTATTGGAGTGCTACGCAAGGCGTACGCACTCAGATGTGTTTTGGGCTTTGTTTTGGACCCGTAAGCCATTAGGCCTTACTCAACATTGGGTTTGGACCCCTTTTAGAGTTTTGGGCTGATTTTGGTGTTTTGGGGCCATAGTTGTTTTGTTTGGGCCTTATTGGGCCATGAGGCCCATTAATAGCTTTGGACATGGACTTTGAACCCATTAGCAAAGGAAAGACTTTTGGGCCATTATGAAAGGACTTGGGCTTGGGTAATTGGGTTCTTTAATTAGATTGTATTTAATCCTAATTTTGGGTTAATGGGCCTTGGAGGGTTTCCATGGCATCCTAGTATGTTTGCATGTTTAACATATATGACATTTCTGTGGTTAGCTAAGACCATGCGGGGGTTCCCATGGCAGTTAGGGAAGACCATGTGGGGGATCCCATGGCAGGTAGTTAAGACCATGTGGGGGTTCCCATGGCAGTGGGTTAAGACCATGTGGGGGTTCCCATGGCAGTGGGTTAAGACCACGTGGGGGTTCTAGTGGCACCCGGTGTAAGACCTTGGAGGGTTTCCATGGCATCCTTATATGTTTATATGCATGGTTCATGTAGCTTATATGGTTGATATGGTTTACATGATTACGTGGATTGTGTGGGGTATGTTATGGGGAACTCACTAAGCGTTAGCTTATAGTTTGTTGTTTGTTCCAGGTACTTCAAGATCTAAGGGCAAGAGCCCGGCGTGATGGGGCGGCATGCACTCTCTGGCGTTTTATTGGGGACACTCTGATATTATGAATAAATTGTCTAATGTTATGGATTTTGAAAACAAATGCAATTGGAATTTTTTATTTTATGGAAATGATTTCGTTACTTAAAAATGAAAATTTTTATTGGAAATTTTGGGACGTTACATTCGAAAGAAAAAAAGGATCAGCAATTTGTTCGTCATAGGATCATGTGTCCAAGCTAGATCCTTCGTATTTCTCATAATTATCATCATCATCCGAGTCATCAACACCTTTAGTATCATCACCATCTTTTTTGCAGTATCATCATCATCTTTAAGATCCATCTCTGTAGATGTAACGCCCGTAGATCCGGGCTAGTCAATTTAGAGACGATAAGTGTCAAAAATGACTTTTTAGAAGATTATTTAGAATGAATAATCTTAACCAAGTCATAGTATATGTTACAAGGGCTCCGTACATATACAGAATGCCGAAATCCGAGTTATAACGAAGAAGTTATGGCCCGTCGAAGTTTTACGGCAAAACCGGCACGGCACCGGGAGACGTAAATAGTGAATTTTTGATAAAGGACTTTTTAGCCTTAGAAATCTAAACAAAAATTGTAGTATACGTTAAACTGAGAAGATACAAAAAAAAAAGAACGCCCAAATCTGACTTCGTATGAGGAAGTTACGAATTTTATAAGATTTGGCATAGCAATGCACGACCCGAAACTCGAATTTTAGATCGAGCGGTTTTTGGCCTACGCGACCTAAATGAGAATTGAAGATCTCATTAATAGGAACTCAACGGTAAAAAGACAGACGAAAACAGAGTCCGTATGTAGAAGTTATGAATTTTACGCGGACATTTAACAATATAATCTCCTCGTACTGTTAAATTTAAGATCGGTCGAGAATTAGCCGACGGAGTCAAAATGAAAGTTGTAGATCTTATTTTTACCTACGCGTGGATATAAAGAACGTCAAAAACGGAGGTCATATATGAAAGTTACGGATTTTAGAAGTCGGAAGTGTGCTGTGCGAAAATGGGTGATGTGGCACAATCTTGGCCATTGCTTTCTCCCCAAGTCTTGCCACTAGATGGTGACATGTGGCACCAAGTTCAACCATTTTTCACCCTATAAATAGAACCTCTCCCACCCTCATTTTCTTCACATCTTTCCCATTCTTTCTTCTCTTTACTCTCTCTCTCTAGAACCTCTCTCTAGCCTCGAACCCCCCGAAAAGCCTAAGGAACCTCCCTAGCACGAGGCGGAAGCCCCGGAGTGCTCGACGGCTCCGAGAAGAAGAGCTTTTCAGCACGGGAACGCTACTCCAAGCAAAGCCCGGATTTCTATAAAACCCGCTGTAAGTGAGCTACGCCTACGCTATTTTTAATATAGCTTTTATTTAATTATAGTAACGTTATTAGGAACTTATAATAAGTACTTGGGCTATTATTATGGGTTATATAAGTATTTTTTAACGCTTATATAATAGTAATAATAGCTATACTATTAATTAGTCTTGGCGAATAATAGACTAAACTCTAGTGGTAATAATACTAGGTTTCGTCGAAGGAAATTATTTTTTTAAGAAGCGAAGCGCTGTCTGAGTTCGGAATCACCACCTTTTCAAGTGAGTGCATAGTTACTTTCATCTTACACATAGATATGAAGTATTTTATATAAATTACGTGGTATGTGTGCATATTATTTGAATACTTGCTTTCTATGCTGGATGAACGATTTTATACATGTTTTAAATAATTTAAAATGTATATGTATTTTATATCTACGAATATGTTGGGTAAAACATGGGTAGATGAATGATGAGAGATGAAAGATGATATGAGTGAAGATTGGCAGCTATAGACTTAGTGCCTAACAAATAACATCGGCAACTATGGACTTAGTGCCTATAGAATAAACATTGGTAGCTATGGACTTAGTACCTGTTAAATAAACGTTGGTAGGTATGGATTTAGTACCTATTAGATAAACACTGGTAGCTATGGATTTAGTACCCGATCGATGAACTTTAGCAGCTATGGAATTAGTGCTTTAAGCACAAGCATTGGCAGCTATGGACTTAGTGCCTGTTATACAAACCCTGGAAGTAATGGACTTCGAAATGAACGGATGCAGGATAGATGATTCTTAGGGTAGATCCTTAAGAGTAAAGAAGATAACGGGGATGGGTAATTGGGTTGATTGTTTGATGTTTAAACATAATAATGATATTATTGTGGGTTGAAAACCCTATGTACTCACCAGGTTTCCCAACCTGACCCACTCAAGCTTATTTGTATCACAGGTGTCGATATGAAGCTACTTTACACTGAGAGATTTAAAAGAGATGTAGATCACTAGTGTAAATGAATGTAAGTTCTGTTTATGCTTATGTTTCTGTATTGACGATGACATCCCAAGGTTTTAAAAGGAATAAAAATACATTTATTCAGAAATGCTTTGATAAGACATTTATCATGTTTTACTAGGAACAAATTCCGCAACATTTTTATCAAAAGAAGTACTTTGATTTTTATAAAGCATAAACAAAATCGGTCTTTTCTGGCCGTGAAAAATGGGGATGTCACAGTTGGTATCAGAGCATTAGTTTAAGCGAACTAGGAATATGGATTTATTTCTAGACTTAAACTTAAAATGCTAAGCAATGATGGTGAGGAGTGTGTCTAATAAATTTTAGGAAAGTACACCTAAATAGACACGAGCACTAGCTCATTTAGGGAAGATGCCTAAATTGCTTTATGTGCTAAATGATTGTGATGTTTTATGATGTTATCATTTGATCGGATCTATGGTCTGTTGCCGACCGGATCTGGAAATTTTATGTGTTCAAATTTCTAAACGTTTGATTACGGTATTAGAACTGGCATGTAACTTTTGGAGTAATAAGGAGGATTACACGTCTAAATCTTCTTTATCTATATTCTCGTCTCAATGCACTGAATGCATGCTTCCGTGAAAATAACGTCATGGTGAAGACTCATAGAGAATTGAGTAAATAAAGGAAATGAAAAGTGTTATGATAGTGAATGACACCTATCGGAAGATATCGTAAGAGTGGTATCTTGCCTTTAGAATATGTCAGGCAGTACGTTTAGAGGAGTACGGTACGTCCGAAGTACACCTTCGATTGGCGAGATGATGGAACGATTGGTGTAATTCCCGAAGTTGTCCCATCGTATGGCATTTCCACCACCAACCGAGTTGAAGCAGAATTGATGATTGAAGATACGCATGGAGGAAGTCCTAGTAGAGTCTAGGGAAAAATTATATGATTGTTTGGACACATTTGTATGTGTTAAAATTGTTTTTGTGATAATAACTTGGAGAACTGCAAGACAATACTTGGGACGAGTATGAGTAGGTGTGAATGGTAGTAGAGGCCTATACTACCGGAAGCACAGGACTCACGCTTGGATCAGGGAAAGTCACAAGGTTACCAAGAAGCTAGTAATTGATACCGTTTTATTCAAATATGTCGTTACCATCGTTTCGGTAATGACTAAGAGGATGATTGTTATTCCAACCCTAGTGGTCATATCGAATTGAGTCCGACTACGATAAGTATGTTACGTGGTTCAGAGAACCAAGTTTGATGTAGCATCTGACTTAAGTCGGAAGATTGAAATAAAAGATAATCAAAGTGATCGGTAGAGGTATCGTGATAGTTGCTTGTAGCTAGAAATGCTACCTTTTAAGATGTGATTAGAACATGAAGAAATGTATAGTCTGTTCTAGGAGACTCTAAGAGACATGAGTCTAAGCGTGGGAACATACGATGATAAGTCATTAGAATATGACACATCGGTCCATTTTAGTAATAAAATAACTTATCTTAAGTTTGTTAAGAAGAAGAAGCAGTCTCTAGTAAGGATCGAGATTGTGACTTGAAGGTCATAATTTGGAGTCTAATGTGAGATAGGGAGCAAGTGCAAGATCGAGCACCGCCTGCAATCAGGAAGTCATAGAGTTGGATATTCGTTCGAAGAAACATCAAAGTTACGGTTATTACTTAGGAAGAAGAGATAACGTATGGAGTCATCATGTGAGCCTTGTTTCGTTGATGATTCTGGGACGTAATCATCCTAAGGGGGAGATAATTGTAACGCCCGTAAATCCAGGCTAGTCAATTTAGAGACGATAAGTGTCAAAAATGACTTTTTAGAAGATTATTTAGAATGAATAATCTTAACCAAGTCATAGTATATGTTACAAGGGCTCCGTACATATACAGAATGCCGAAATCCGAGTTATAACGAAGAAGTTATGGCCCGTCGAAGTTTTACGGCAAAACCGGCACGGCACCGAGAGACGTAAATAGTGAATTTTTGATAAAGGACTTTTTAGCCTTAGAAATCTAAACAAAAGTTGTAGTACACGTTAAACTGAGAACATACAAAAAAAACGCCCAAATCTGACTTCGTATGAGGAAGTTACGAATTTTCTAAGATTTGGCATAGTAGTGCACGACCCGAAACTCGAATTTTAGATCGAGCGGTTTTTGGCCTACGCGACCTAAATGAGAATTGAAGATCTCATTAATAGGAACTCAACGGTAAAAAGACAGACGAAAACAGAGTCCGTATGTAGAATTTATGAATTTTACGCGGATATTTAACAATATAATCTCCTCGTACTGTTAAATTTAAGATCGGTCGAGAATTAGCCGACGGAGTCAAAATGAAAGTTGTAGATCTTATTTTTACCTACGCGTGGATATAAAGAACGTCAAAAACGGAGGTCGTATGTGAAAGTTACGGATTTTAGAAGTCGGAAGTGTGCTGTGCGAAAATGGGTGATGTGGCACAATCTTGGCCATTGCTTTCTCCCCAAGTCTTGCCACTAGATGGTGACATGTGGCACCAAGTTCAGCCATTTTTCACCCTATAAATAGAACCTCTCCCACCCTCATTTTCTTCACATCTTTCCCATTCTTTCTTCTCTTTACTCTCTCTCTCTAGAACCTCTCTCTAGCCCCGAACCCCCCGAAAAGCCTAAGGAACCTCCCTAGCACGAGGCGGAAGCCCCGGAGTGCTCGACGGCTCCGAGAAGAAGAGCTTTTCGGCTCGGGAACGCTGCTCCAAGCAAAGCCCGGATTTCTATAAAACCCGCTGTAAGTGAGCTACGCCTACGCTATTTTTAATATAGCTTTTATTTAATTATAGTAACGTTATTAGGAACTTATAATAAGTACTTGGGCTATTATTATGGGTTATATAAGTATTTTTTAATGCTTATATAATAGTAATAATAGCTAGACTATTAATTAGTCTCGGCGAATAATAGACTAAACTCTAGTGGTAATAATACTAGGTTTCGTCGAAGGAAATTATTTTTTTAAGAAGCGAAGCGCTGTCTGAGTTCGGAATCACCACCTTTTCAAGTGAGTGCATAGTTACTTTCATCTTATACATAGATATGAAGTATTTTATATAAATTACATGGTATGTGTGCATATTATTTGAATACTTGCTTTCTATACTGGATGAACGATTTTATACATGTTTTAAATAATTTAAAATGTATATGTATTTTATATCTACGAATATGTTGGGTAAAACATGGGTAGATGAATGATGAGAGATGAAAGATGATATGAGTGAAGATTGGCAGCTATAGACTTAGTTCCTAACAAATAACATCGACAACTATGGACTTAGTGCCTATAGAATAAACATTGGTAGCTATGAACTTAGTACCTGTTAAATAAACGTTGGTAGGTATGAATTTAGTACCTATTAGATAAACACTGGTAGCTATGGATTTAGTACCCGATGGATGAACTTTAGCAGCTATGGAATTAGTGCTTTAAGCACAAGCATTGGCAGCTATGGACTTAGTGCCTGTTATACAAACCCTGGAAGTAATGGACTTCGAAATGAACGGATGCAGGATAGATGATTCTTAGGGTAGATCGATAAGAGTAAAGAAGATAACGGGGATGGGTAATTGGGTTGATTGTTTGATGTTTAAACATAATAATTATATTATTGTGGGTTGAAAACCCTATGTACTCACCAGGTTTCCCAACCTGACCCACTCAAGCTTATTTGTATCACAGGTGTCGATACGAAGCTACTTTACACTGAGAGATTTAAAAGAGATGTAGATCACTAGTGTAAATGAATGTAAGTTCTGTTTATGCTTATGTTTCTGTATTGATGATGACATCCCAAGGTTTTAAAAGGAATAAAAATACATTTATTCGGAAATGCTTTGATAACACATTTATCATGTTTTACTGGGAACAAATTCCGCAACATTTTTATCAAAAGAAGTACTCTGATTTTTATAAAGCATAAACAAAATCGGTCTTTTCTGGCCGTGAAAAATGGGGATGTCACAGTAGAAGATGATTGGTGGTCAAGATCAATCAGTGGTTTGGAGGAATAGGATTGAAGAAATAAAAAGTTTGATATGTAGGGAAGAAGGTTTGAAAAATCAACTCGCGTATTAGCAAATTCAATCTATAAATCAACATCATCATGGTCATCGTGAGGAGGATCATGCGAGATCAGATTGGTAACAGGAACTTCTCATGCAGCTTGATCGTCTTTTAGAGGAGGCTCATCCTAAATAGGCGTTGATTTGGGCACATCTCCTTTTGTAATCTCCTTAGCTTCATTTGTCGACGGATCATCCACTTAACTGGGAACATCATCGATTTGCGGCTGGACTGATCCAGGTAGGAGAGCATCAATTTTATAATCAGTGGGGCACATCATTTTGAGCTTGATGCGAAGTGCTCGATATCTCATTCCGAGGAGCATAAACTCGATTTGATCTCTTGTCAGATATGGAAGCCAGAGTTGAGCCTTATCAAGTATTTCATTCTATTCATTACAAGTAACTCCTGAGAGTCGTTTATCCATGGTGGATATTGGCTCTGTTGAGACTTCTAAGGTCAGTAGGATAACACCTGACTTGGAAAGCTAATGAACTGTGTGTGAAGTCCAAAACAAAATGACGTGTACAGAATAAGAATCAGAATCATTAATCAATCACATAAAATTTGCAAGTAATATTGGTCAAAGCTTTTGTATATTATTGATTATTGTCACACCCCCAGCCGAGGTGGCGGAACACGTCGGGCTATGCGACTAAGTTCATGGATCACAGGTAAACTGAATATATAACACAAGTACAACAATAAACAAAATAGCATTTACATTCCATATTGATGTTTGACTACAAAGTTTTTACAAAATAATAATAATACGTGAATTGCCTTAACAGATAGGCATATAATACAACAACTAGTAAACTAGGTCACCTGTAATCCAATCCGTCTTGAATGTCTGTTTAGTGGTTTCCTAAGAATACATGTAGTTTTGAGAGTCAACACAAGGTTGGTGAGTGTTACAGGTTTTTTGCTAACAGCAGTAATACTTTTAATAAGTATAAAAAGTATTTTCTTTTTATGTATAACAATAGTTAAAACAGTGTTTACAATGAGTCTTTAAAAGCCCAAAATATATTTCTGTATAAGTAAATCCATACTTTAAACCGTATTGGTAATAAATCCTTGAAAGCCAAATTGTATCTTTGTATAAGTAAATCGATACTTTAAACTGTGTTCGTAATAAACCTTTGTATATCCTTGAAAACCAAACGGTTATATTACATAAGTAATTCCATACTTAAAATAGTTTTGAAAGTAACTAAGCCTATATGACTTTATGTACCCCCTACAACACTTCATTAGACGTTATAGTAAAAATTATAGACACCTATCACCCGCTTCGATTGATCGGTCAAGGGTTATAGCTAGCAACCGCAGGTAGGGATGTCAACACCGTATAGATCTATACATATGTATCTCGCTCCAAAGATTAACGGTTATAGTAGTGTGGCTATGCTAAGTGTTTAAACTTAGCTATTGAATAACGTCTCACTAAAAAGCCCTTAACTGAAAAAGTTTGCGAATAACTCTCAGCCCTAACTTAATTGGGATTACGTCACTAGGCATAATGAATATTGTTTGTATAAGATTTATAAAAGTCGAGTATGTTTGACATGTATGTAAAAGTGTAGCAAATTTAAACTATTGGGGGCTGTTTGCTAATTTAATTAACCGAAGTGGGACTAGTTTGGTAAAAATAATTTCAAAAGAGAGGCTAAAATGGTTATTTTTATTCAAAGTTTGAAGATTGGGATTTATTATGTTAAAAATAACCAAATGAGGGGCTGTTTGTGGATAAATGGAATCATCTTTTGGGGATTGGGACCTATTTTGAATAACGAACTTAACAGCAAGGTCATTTTGGTCATTTCTTAAATCAAAACTGACTTGGGGCTTTTTGCGCCCGTGTTCGTTTTATGATCGGGCAAAAATAGAGAGGCACAAACTCGAACACAAGGCATATGCGAAGGAAGGCACCGAGGCAATGAGGAATCGGAAGCAAATCAGTTGGGGAAGGTTCGATCCTCGTCTGATCGGTGAAGGGTGTACGAAATCAGGTGAGGGGTCCGATGGGGAGTCCGAGATTGTCGATCGGTGGTTGAGGAATCGCGAGAGGAGGAGATATCGACCCCCGCTGCTCATGTTTGCTTCACCGCCGGCGGGAATGAAGAGAGGGGAACGGTGGGAAGTGATAAGGGGTGTTCGATAGGCGAAAATCGCGAGGAGGGAGGCACCTTCGATTGGGGGCTGTTCGATCCTCATCTGATCGATTGTCAAGGAACGGAAACAGAAGAGGTGGAGGGTTGGATCCTCGTTTGACCAAGAACAGAAAACGAAATTAGAAACACAATGTGCTTGACTGGTTCGAGCAAAAGAAACATGAAGGTGATTTGGTTCGACGGTGGTTGTTCAGTCATACAAGGGAGGGGGCGGCTTATTTCCATCGAACCTTCTTAGGTTTCTTCCTCATCTCTGGCAGCAAGAACACGAAGGGACAACAGTGGCAGTTCCGATCCATAAAAGGTAAAATGGTTGACTTTTGGGATTGTTTGTTGTTTGATAGGGATAGATTTAAGTGGGTGTTTGGTTGGATCATTTTACAGGGAAGGAAAAGAAATACAAACGTGAGGTTATTCTTTTTGTTTGCAGGTATACCCGAGAACAAGAACAGTTCTTGTGTTGTTGACAGAAATCGGTATAGGGAAAAGGATGTTTGGGTTTGATTCTTTGGCAGGAAAGAAGGAGGTGGAATGGTGGTAGGGTGGTGACAGTGCAAGGTGGTGTTGGGGTTGTAGCAACCACCGATTGCTGCTGTGAATTTGATGGGAAGGAAGAATTCATTTGTTCTTGCTGGAAATGAAGATGCAAGCAGATACAAAGGATCGTTCAATTTTTACTGTAAGGGTTTAATTTTTGTTTGATTGTTTGAATGTTTGTGAAACAGTACTTGATGAGTAGAAGCAATACCATGTGTTTTCCTTTACCTGTGTGTGATCTGTAATACAGGTGAAAGAAAAACGTGGGAAGGAAGTAAAATAGTGGAGTGCAAGTTTTTTTTTTTTTTTTTTTTTTGTATAAAATGAAACTTGGAAGAAGGTATTATTTGGCTGTCTTTATTTATTTATTTATTTGTATTCGGTAGATTAAATATATGTATTTGTGAATGTATTGTTGAGAAATTTTATTGGTTTTATTCATAATATATATATATATATATATATATATATATATATATATATATATGGAAACGTGAATACAACCTTAAGGGTATATAAGCTTAGGTACCCAAACTTATCGTTTTGTATCATATATATACATTGTAATTGTGTAATATTCTTATAATTCAACTTAGTACTTGATTTACTTCCAAGATTTTATAAATTACTTGATTTACTTCCAAGATTTTATAAATTTCACATTTATCTTCCTCTTATATTATTTTATTTTCAATTATAATATATATAGCATGGTAGATGTTCGGCAAAAAGATGTGATGTAAAAGGAAGATAATAGTAAAATTTTGAAAATCTTCAAAGTAAATTAAGTTAAGGATTGAAGTTTAAGAACATTATAATAATGAATATATCAAACAAAACGATATATTATGGTAGGTTTGGGTACCTAAGCTTTTATTGGAATATTAAATAAGATTAAAATTTATTGGAATTGCTAATATTAAATAACGTCAAATCTATTTCTCTCTATCCAAAACCAAAGTATTGCAGATCATCACTCACCTTCTCTTCCTCTGTCGCTTCGTTTCCCCTAAAAGCACCACCGTCCGAAATCCATGCCGCCTTCGGCCGCCGACTCTCTAGTCTCTAGATTATCGGCTACGAATGAAAGCCTGAGCAAATCTCTAACGCCCTCACAAAACCTTGCAGATCGGGTATTTGACGATCGTTAATGGCAGTCCCCGTAGATATTGTTATCAAGCAGTCACCGCCGTCTTCGAGTCTGCGTTTTGCTTTGGAAACGTCCTTGCCTTCTTCATTCTCCTGTTAATCGGAGTTATTGCATTCTCGTTCCGTCTTTTCTCGATAAATTCACTGGACCCAAACGTCGATGGACACATATATGATAGTTTAATTCCACCATGAGTATATATACGATTTCACCCTTTAGAATTACCTATTCCGATTCTATTCTTGTTTGAATTGAAAATTTTGTTTTGTCTCAGAGTTATGACGCAACAACATGCTTTGATTGATGTAAAATCTAAAATCATCGAACAATCCAGGCTTCATTGTGGCAATTATCAACAATATGAAGGTGCGATGTAGCATTCAAGGATTCAGTTATTCTTGAAACAATCATCGGTCAGAGGTAACTAATTTTATTCCCTCTCAATTTTTGTGGTTAAGCTTTTTTTATTCAATGTCATATTAGTTGAGATAGTGTTATTAATAGTTAATAGTTAATAGTAATAATAATACCATGGACATTAATCTCTAAAGTGTCATTTTTTTCTGTTGACCTTCAACAGCAGCCATTGCTGATGCAGCTTCTCTTCCCAAAATTGCCATTTTGGATTTCAGATCTTGTAATTTTGATTCTGCAGCTTCAAGTTTCATAAGTATGTTTGGATTCCATGTTCCTTCTCTTACTCTTGCTTGTCTTTTAGAAACTTCAATAGCCTACAAAAAGAAATCATTTATTAAAAAGAAAAATGGAACACCTGTACTTCAGCCTCTTGTCTTATTCTATCATATCTTTGAGAAAGATGACGAGCATCTTCTAGTGGAGCTCCCATTCCCATTGCTCTTAATGGCTCTGCCACCTGTTCAAGATATGAAAAAACTTTCTATTTTTAGCATCGTACTTTAACTCTTTCTATTTTTATAACACTAATTTGAAATATCTACACAGTTACACTTGATTAATTACAATCAAGGTGATATTTCCTTTTTTACTTTCATTTGATTAATTACAATCACGATCAGTCCAATTGCTAGTCCAGTATACGATTTCCTTTGTTGAAATTATATTTCCTTCAAGTTTGCTGGTCGTTTTAGTTATAATTACCACTGTTCACGGCAATTGCCTTTGATTGATCACATATTATGCCATATATTGTTATATTATATCATATATTGAAGTTGAAAAAGATAGAAAACCTCCAGATTTTGATCTGATACAAGTTTACAACAATGCAACAAGTAAGATTTTTGATATTTCTTTTGACCATAAAGGTTATTAACAAGTTTGTATCTATGATTTTGGAATCATTGATTAGCAGCCACTTGAAAGGGTATTCACTGTTCTTAAGATTAAGGTTTAGCGAACGATGTTCTAACTTTGTTTCTTAAACTTTTTTTTATCAAAAAGTCACAGTTCAAACAGCATTAACTACATTTGCAAAAGTTGGAAAGAACATCCTGATATACTTGTAAAACAATTCTAAAGTAACTAACAAAAAAGTCTTGAAAATAAAATGGAAACTTTTTACTTCAATAGATTAACTGTTACATACTTACATGTTGTGATAGCATTGAAGTCTTGTTTATTAGTTTATCTGGTATATTTATCATGTATCTGTTTGAACTAAAAGACAATATGTTCAAAAAGAAAGAAATCTTATTTGCATAGTTGGAATTTGAAATCTCATATTCATAAATCTTATTTTAATATGTTGCTTCTGCAGTCCAAATCATTATCCCTTCCAGAAGTAGCTGCTGCCATTTCAGTCTTGCTTGGTTTTGCACCTCCTTCGACATTGTTCTCTGCAAGCTCAGAAAAGGCAATCTTACTAAACTTTTTTAAATTTCTTGTTTCATTGCATGATTTTTTCTGTTAAATCTGATATAATTCCTTATTGATCTTCCAGTTGAATTATTTAAGTTAAAATTATTTGAGTTTTAATGAACTTTATTATCTTCAATGGCACTAGCCTCATACTTTTATTTATTTACTTTACAAGGTACAAAAAAGATTATATATTTACATGTGAATTATATATAATTCACATGTAAATCACATGCGATTCACATTGTGAATCACATTTGATTCACATGTGAATCACATGTAATTCACATGTGATTCACACGTAAATCACATGCGATTCACATGTAAATCACATGTGAATCACATATGATTCATATGTGAATCGCATGTGATTTACATATGATGTCATATGTAAATGTGATTCATATGTGAATCGCATGTGATTCATATGTTAATCACATGAAAATCACATATGTATTTTTGTTAGTGTTTTCGCATTAATCATTTTTTAAAATTTTCTTGTAGATTTGGAAGAAATTGTGGTGAATATTGAAGAGGTGAAAAATGATAAATTGAAGAAAAATAAGGAAATATTGACACGAAGACATGAAAACGCTTTGAAATTTGTAGCATTTTTTATTTTTTATATTTTATTTTGTATCGAATAAAATACTTTTACTATTATGTTTATAGATTAATTAGTAAAAATGAGATTTGTTGTGATTTACTTACGATTATTATAGTATAAGAAATATACATGACAAAATTGCCTAAATGGTCCCTGTGGTTGGCAAAATTCTGTAGTTTTGGTTCAAAACGAAATGTTGGTGCACCACTGGTCCAATTTTAGATACCTTGTGTGGTTTTGGTCCCGATGGTTGTATTTTCTTGTGTTTTTGGTCCACATCCCACCTAAAATGACTAATATGACCCTTAAATAATTATATTTTAATTTCTTTTATTTATTTTCATATTCTTATAATAAAATAAAAAACAAAAAGAAAATAAACCCACCTCTCTCTCTCATGATCTTTATACCCATCTCTTAAAAAAAAATACAGTTTTTTTTTGAAAAAATTGCAGTTTTTAAAAAAATATTTCTTTTAATTTTTTTTCAAATATTAATGTTTTCTATAAAAAATTAAAAAATCTGCATTTTTTCTTAAAAAATAGAAAACGAAAAAAATACTATTTTTAAAAAAATATGAAAATTTGATTTATGGTGTAAATTTTTAGACATTTATATTAATATATTAAATAACACAAAACAATTAAACATTAAATGAGATTGGTAAGATGACGATCATGTCCCTAATGAATTACTTTTGATCCAACGCTCCACTTTTAGTTCTCGGGTTGTCGGAAAACTATGAGTTCTCAACCGATCTCACCCTTATATATATATATATATATATATATATATATATATATATATATATATATGAGGGTTCAATTGAGAAAAAAAAGGTTGAAAATGGAGGAATCATTCTCAGCCAATCATTTATTTTTGCCGCAAAAGCCTCCAACGTACCGACGGAAATGGGAAAGGAATGCACATGTGTTTTCCAACAAAACATGTTTCCTTAAACTATGCTAAGCATTACCTTAATATATACAAAAACATAGTTTTTTCGTTTTTTTTTTTATTTTTAAGAAACTATTTTTATCGAAAAATGATTTTAAATATACCAAAATTCATGATTTTTTATTCTCTACAAATAGACATCCATATTGATACAGTTTTAAGATAAAATAATTTTTTTTTATATTTTCAGCCATCGTTATTCATAAGTGAATAAAAATGAATCAGGTTTTTACTACAGTACATTCGTTATTCACTTATGAATAAAAACTATGATTAATTTTTTTTACAATTTAAGTATCATTCATATATGAATATAGCATATACTAAACATAGTATATTCATATTTAAATATTAGACGATGCATTCACTTGTGAATATTGCATAGTATATTCACTTGTGAATGTTAGATGGTATATTCACTTATGAATATTAGATGATATTTTCATATGTGAATATTATATAGTATTACATGGTATATCACATGAGAATAGTACATAGTATATTCACTTGTGAATATTCGATCGTATATTCACTTATGAATAATAGTTGGTATATTCATATGTGAATATTGCACAATATATTCATATATGAATATTACAAGGTGTTTTCAGAAATATATATAATTTTTATATGTTATTCACATATGAATAACATACAGACTTGCATATTTGTTTTGTGTTTTAATAATCACATATTGATTCAGGTGAGAAAACATATTCATATGTGAATATAACGTGGTAATTTAGTTTATGTATTTCATCAAACAGTTGGAGTGCATACAAGTTAACTTTTTTAAAAATGTGATAAATATGATACTTTGACTATTTAAATCTTAAAAAATAGTAGATTGGTAGAGAAATATATGAAAATTTTCAAACAAAAAATGATTTGATCTTTTTCTAACCTTAATTTCGATGTTTTTTTTATGAACGATGTTGAATGAATGATACGAATTGAATTTTTTGTTGATTATCGATGATGTTGTTCTAATGATGCTGGGAGTATAATTAATCATAGATATTGAAGATATGTTCGTATTCAAGCAGAATTGAAGGTTGGATTGAAAGAGCAAAAAACGAATGAATTTCAACTGTTATCTAATTCTCTACACTTACGTATTTGTGATTGAAGGCTATTATATCATATTTACAAGTTTGCCACCGTGTCCTTCATGTTTAGAGGCTAATTAAATGAGTGGCTGAGAATGATTCCCCCATTCTCAACCTTTTTTATTTTCTCAATTGAACCCACCTCTCTCTCTCTCTCTCTCTCTCTATATATATATATATATATATATATATATATATATATATATATATATATATATATATATATATATATATATATATATAAGTATTGGAGATTTATACATAATAAGTGTCTAAATTTGTCATATACACTATTAATTGGTATTTGGAAATTTACATGACACACACACACACACACACACACACATATATATATATATATATATATATATATATATATATATATATATATATAGAATTAGGTTCTTTGGAAAATAAAAAATTAGGGCATCAAGTGAAGACCAATTAGCATTTGACACATGTAATTAATTAATTGAATTATAAATAATGGATAAAGTGTATCAAAGTAAATCGATGGTCAGAGGCGGTAAACCCTAGAACATTATACCAGACGATTGAAATGAGTTCTATGGAAAACGTATAACTAAGGCAACATATGCTGGAACCAATAATCAAATGACACGTGTCAATTTCTTTATTGACAAGTAATGTATTATGGAAGTTATTTATGTAGTTACTCTAAAGTGATGTGTTGTCATGTTTTCATTGGTTCAAATATGTGTTGCCCTAATCATTCATTTTCCATATAACATTTCCCTATATATATATATATATATATATATATATATATATATATATATATATATATATATATATATATATATATAGTGTTATATAGTTAATATACATATTAAAATCCTAACATGCTTAGGAACAGTAGTTGTTCCATTCACTTTTCGCCATTTGCTGCTTCTCTGGTCCATTCGCGTATCGCCCACCACCATTCACTTCCAATAAGATATCACCTTTCTTCCCCCATCACAGTCTCTCTCCCAGATTATCTAGATTAACATCACCGTCTTTGTTCTTCACAGTTGAGACCCAAAATCCTCTCACAACTACATCCCTATACGCCGCTGCTCACCTCCGCCGTATACAAACATGAGTGCAATCGATCGTCTCCACCGATTCACCCCGCTGCTCACCTCCGCCATTTGCAAACTGAGTGAAGCCTCCATCTTCGATTGGAGGTCGTCGTCTTACCCTTATGTCGATTGGGCCTCTTCCTTTCATTTTAGGCTTTAGGAAGAGGGCAGCCCTCGATGGCGGTGGTGCGAACCATCATAGACAATTATAACACGATTTTTGCAAGTATGTTTTATCGGCCCGCTTTTGATACTGAAGAAAGAAAGGAGCTTTGTCGTTGATTTTGTTACTATTTGGGAATTTCTTCTTCAACTGATATCAGACACGGTTTTTTGCAGGTGAGGTAATTTAAAGCCTTTAAATTTATGTTGGTCGTTGGGAAACAAATAAAAGGGCCATTTGCTTCCACACAGGTATACCCTCCAAATTTGGTTATCGATTGTAGGAGTAGTTCTTTGATGACAGAGGAACATCAAGTTGAAAAATCATTGAATCTTGAGTTTCCCACCAAGTGTTTGATCATTTTCTTGAGTGAGCTGTGAGTCCTCTAATCCTGATTAATCTTGGATGCTCTTTCAAGATACGACATTGGAAGGGCAGATTTCATGTTTCCCGCTTTCAGTATAGATTCAGAGGACCTCCCTGAGCATTTACCCGGGCAACCATGGATAGTTAAAGTTCATGGTAATAATCCACCTCTAATTGCAGTCAGCTTCTAACACTAGTGTGATAACTCAAATTTAAGATATAGAAATATATATGTAATTAGATTATATCATTATAATAAAATGATTAATTCAAGGAATAAAGAGGTAATTAGTGGAGAATTATGGAGATTAATGGCAAAAACCGTCATCTTCATTAGGGCTGTAAATTCGAGCATATGAAAGGGGTTCCTCAGTTATGGACTTAGGCATTATATATAGCATGTAAAATCGAGTGAAAACCCCACAAGAATTTTGGGAATCGACTGAGAATCAAAGGAGTAATAGGGGTTGGAAGTTCTTGAAGAGTTTTTGGAGTTTTCTCTTGAAATTAAGGTATAATCTCTCAACTTAAGCTTGATTAGTTACTTAGATTGATTTATATGCGTGTTAAACGTATTTTGGTTCAACCTAGTGTCTCAATTCGATCCAATCAGTATCAAATCGACAAAGGTTATAAGGAACATTTTTATTCAATAATTTGTTTAATCAAGTGGGTTATGGAGCGAGAATTAGATAATTGTTTATGGGTTATGGTTAGACAGAAGTGGAGAAAAATAATGGTGGTTTTTATTAAAGTATTTTATACGATTTTCAGAAAAAATAAAGCTTCCCAAATGTTTATTAATGGCAGAAATGATAAGTTTCTTTCGGGTAAGGAAGACGGGCTTCGGGCCTTATTTTTTTTACAAGTACTTGACGTTGAATTGTACTTTACCAAAACATACGAATAAAAAATAAAGAAATAAATGAACTGACGATAAGGCTTGCTTACCGAGACTTATTGCCTGCATAGAATTTTGTGTTTCTCTTCATTTTAAAAGTAGGGAAGGAAAATCGAAGTTACACATTAGCCCCTGGAACTTTTATAATCTTTTTTATTTTTGTTTTTGAAGTTAAAAATTCAAACAGTTAGTGCTTAAGAAACATGCGTTTTCTTTCACCGATTGGAAATTGAAGTTACATAAAAGGTCCCTGGACTGTTAATAACTTGACAAATAATAATGGAAAAGGTTCTATCACATTGCATCGAAAACAATAATTGTAGAGATGGTCTTTGAGTTTTTTAATTTGTTAATGTAAAGTCAAATAGTCAACATAATTTTAGTTTTTGACCTTTGCATTTAATGATTAAAACATTTTTCTTTTTTTGGATTTTGGGATGGCTAATTAAAATATTTTATCATAAAATTTTTATTCAATAATAATATTACAAAGGGAAGTGTCATGAGTTGTTCAAGAAAGTTATTACAAAGGAAAATCGTAATCAACAATTATCGTTTCTAATAGTGGGTTGGGTGAGACACGTAGGCAGTTGAACCAAAATGATCGCATAGGATGTTTTTCTAGGATTGTTGCCTTAGAAAACTATGTTGGTTAAATGTAGGGTGCGTGTAGCGTGACAAGCTTTGGTTAAGACCTAACGCCAACAAGGTGAGTTTCGTGTGAATTTTGTGTTTGCTTGCATGAAAAGTTGATTCTAAATTATTTGCAATTATATGTTACTGTTGTTATTGCTATGAATATTTGTGTGAAATTTTTGTGAATTATTTCATATAAAAGGGTGAAAATGGTGGGTGACATATATATAGGGAACATGTGTATTTACACGGTCTTATTATTAGTCGTCGTACAGGGTGTTAGTATGCGGCGGAGAGCTTACGCTCTGTTTATCTAGCCGTAAGCATATTTGTTGTGCCCGGCGGAGGGACTTGTTCCCTGGAAACGACAGTAGTTCCCTAATGTGTCACCAAGGGTGGAAAGAAATGAAAAGAATTATATTTGATAAATTGTTGCATTTATTTTTATTTTATTGACGTCAATATGCATGAAAACCATGAACTCACTAGGCCCTAGGCTTACCCATTAGAATCTTTAAATGCACGCAACCCAGGAAATAACGTAGCAAGTGGCAGCGGGAATGGAAATGATAAAGTTCAGACTTGAAGAAGGCGACAAGTTTTGAGGAAGACGTAGCGCACCAAGTGTTTACTTAAATTTCTATTTGCTTCCGCTATTATTATTATTATTATTAATAATTACATTAGTAGTTGAATCTTAAATTTTGGAGGTTTTGGGACTATGTTAAGTTATATTGGTATTTGAAATTTGGGGCGTTACAAGTTGGTATCAGAGCGTTGTTTAAGCAGATTAGTCGTTGTTTAAACGCCTAAGCTTAAACGGGAGGAGCGGTACATCGCCTAATCTGGAATGCGTCTCGTTTGTAGGTACTATGGATCATGGAAAGGCAATCATCGATGGTGGGGTGTCAGTTGAGGGTACTAGTGGGTTACTTCCCCACGAGAAGTTGAAGGCCGAGTTAGAGCTCTCTGATTCGGAAGGCAGTTTGGAACCAACGACTCCACTCAACCTCTCTGAGCGGGACGAAGAAGACGAGGATGTGGAATCTAAGGTGGAGCCCGACGAAGATCCTGAGGAGGAGCCCGAGGAAGACCCTGATGAGGAACCCGAAGAAGACCCCGAGGAGGAACCCGAGGGAAATCACGTGGAGTACCAAGTGGAACAAAGATACGAAACGTTCCATATGCCCTATGTGGAGTATACGCCAACTAGTCCTGGTACCTATTGGGAGCGACTTTATAAAGATGAAATGCCACAGGCACAGCTCGAGATTCACAGTTTGAAAAGAAAGATTGAAGAGATAGATGAGCATAGGTCAAGGCTCGTACAGGAGAACCAAATACGTGTTGAGGCCGCTGAGAAAAGTAAGCGCAAGATACGAAGGTTGGAACAGGAGGTGTTGGAGCTAAGGAAACCCATTATCACTAAGTTGTGGGAAGGGTTTGTGGCTCGGGCAAAACAAGCCAAGGCCACAACTTACAGATTCCTAGATAAGGTGGTTGGAAGAGACCCACCTCAGGCCGAGGTGCTGGTCATTCAAAGTGGTCCCGGAGATCGAAAAGCTAAAAAGATAAGGAAGTACTTGAAGGAGGGAAAGAGAATATTGAAATATGATGACATCGTTTTTAAAAAGTAGAAAGTAGGAGTAAAATGATTTGTCTTTTTTTATTTTCTCTTGGTTGTTGGCTTAAGTGACTTGATGTGAACAAGACATATGTCTATTTTTGAAGTTTTAATAACTTGGAATAAAATTTATGTTTGTTATACTTATTGTGTTATAAACATAAATATGTAGTTAATATGTCTTCACGAAGATCTGGGAGGTTCACTAGGGTCACTCCGGAGGAAGAACGCATCCCAATTGGAGCTTATGTTAGAGCACCAGGAGATGTACCAGAAACCCCACTGATCCCAAATGCTAGTCGTGGACGGGGCCAAGGAAGAGGTAGGGGTAGAGGAAGAGGCTGAGGAGCTGTTACAGCACCGATACCTGTACAATCGGCCCATGGCAGCTCCGGATCCCACCGCGGTTGAGGTCGAGTTCGCGGAAGGGGTCGTGCAGCAAACACGATTGCTAGAGAAGAGTTGGCTGATGAGATTGCTCGAGCAATTCGAGACACCTTACCAGATGTACTTGCTCAGGCACGAGAAGCAATAATGGGTGAGTATGAAGGTAACTTGGGTGGAGGTGAAGAGGGCTACGAGTACAGTACACCAAATATGAGTCGTGAACCAAGTATTGCACAACCCACAAGGCATCATGGCAACCACGATCGGCGGGGTTGTAGTTACAAGACGTTCATGAATTGCAAGCCACCCATTTTTAACGGAGAAATTGATCCCGTTTTGTCATCAACATGGATCATGGAGATTGAGGGAACGTTCGATACTAGCAAGTGTGCGGATGAGGACAAGGTGATTTATGCTGCGATAATGTTAAAAGGGGAGGCAATACATTGGTGGGGCATGCTGAAGGAGGTTAGGGGGCGTGAGGCGGCCAAGAATATGTCATGGGATGAGTTCCTAAGAATTGTTAAAGAAAATTTTTGCCCTCGTACAACGGTTAAACAGTTGGAGGAAGAATTCTTGAGGTTGGAACATGGGAATATGACTGTGCGAGAGTACACCACTAAGTTCACGGAGAAAGCCAGGTTTGCCGAATTTTACGTTTCTACAGAAGAAAGAAGGGTGGAACGCTATATATGGGGATTGAGAACAGCTATCCGTGAATTTGTGCAAATTCAAAAACTGGGTACTTTCCAGTCTGCTGTTGATGCTGCAGAAGGTCGCGAACGTGAGAAGAATCGTCAAGGTGAAGATAGGGCTTTGGGGAAAAGAAAATGGGATGGTACGAATAATGATTCGAAGAAAGGCAAGACTTCAGGGCAAGAACGTAAGGTTGATCAAAGCTCTGGAGTAAAGCAATGTCCAAAATGCAACCGTTATCATAAGGGGGAGTGTAACATGAATCAGAAAGTTTGCTACAAGTATGGGAAGCCAGGGCACATAGCCACAGAATGTAAGACAGGAAGGGTATGTTACGGGTGTGGATCCCCTAACCACATTAAGTCGAAATGTCCCCAGAGTAAAGGTAACAACAATCAAGGCATAATAACAGACAATCGGTCGGCGGATAAAAAGGCTGACACTGGTAGACCAAAAGCTAGAGCTTTTCGCATGACGGCTCAGGAGGCTCAGGAGACCCCGGATGTGGTGATAGGTACTTTCCTAGTAAACTCAATTCATGTTAGGGTGTTATTTGATTCTGGTGCAAGTAGATCTTTTGTGTCTACTACTTTTTGCAAAAACCTGGGTAGAAATGCAAAGACTCTAGAACATGCCTTAGAAATTGAAACTGCTGACGATCATTGGGTAGTAGTAAGAGAGGAATATGATGATTGCTCTATCGAAATAGAAGGTGGTGTGGTACCGTTAAAATTATTACCTATAGCCCTAGGTGATTTTGATATTGTTATAGGGATCGATTGGTTGTCGAAAAATCAAGCGATTATAGATTGTGAAAATAGGATTGTTCAAGTTTCGGTGCCAGAAAAAGGAATGGTAAAGATTTATGGTGATCAGCGAGTTAAGGACTCTATTTTGATATCAGTGACTAAGGCAACTCGTTATCTAAAGAAAGGGTGTCAAAGTTATTGGGCATATGTTCTCGATGCCAAGCAGGACAAGCCTTGAAATAACACATATACCAATTGTACGCGAGTTCCAAGATGTGTTTCCTGATGACCTAACTAGCTTGCCACCGGATAGGCAAGTGGAGTTTCGAATCGATCTTACCCCAGGAGTAGCACCGATAGCTCGTGCGCCCTATCGGTTAGCACCAACCGAAATGAAGGAGTTGATGGCTCAGTTGTAAGATTTGCTTGACAAGGGTTTTATTCGGCCCAGTACCTCACCGTGGGGTGCACCAGTACTGTTCGTCAAGAAGAAGGATGGGACAATGCGAATGTGCATTGACTACAGGGAGTTAAACAAGGTGACTATAAAGAACCGGTATCCACTACTGAGCATTGATGACCTATTCGATCAACTCTAGGGGGCAAGTTACTTCTCAAAGATCGATTTGCGGTCGGGGTATCACCAGCTGAAAGTCAGAGAAGAAGATGTGTCGAAGACAGCCTTTCGAACTAGGTATGGTCATTACGAGTTTTTAGTAATGCCATTTGGTTTGACCAATACACCAGCTGCATTCATGGATCTGATGAACCAGGTGTGCAAGCCATACCTAGACAAGTTTGTAATTGTATTTATCGATGACATCTTGATATACTCTAAAAGTAAGGCAGACCATGAGAAACATCTGCGGATAACACTTAGTTTATTGAGGAAAGAAAAATTATTTGCCAAATTTTCGAAGTGCGAGTTTTGGCTTCGGGAAGTCCAGTTTTTGGGACATGTTGTAAAAGAACACGGTATCAAGGTGGACTCAGCAAAGATTGAGGCGATTGAAAAATGGGAATCACCAAGAACCCCATCAGAAGTTCGAAGTTTTCTTGGGTTGGCAGGATACTATCGAAAGTTTATACAAGACTTCTCGCGCATAGCTGCACCGCTAACTACCCTGACAAGGAAAAATGTGAAGTTCGAATGGAAGCCAGAGCAAGATAATGCCTTTAACGTCTTAAAGGAAAAGCTTAGCAGTGCACCAGTATTATCTTTACCAGAAGGCAATGATGGCTTTGTTGTTTATAGTGATGCATCCAAGTTAGGCTTGGGGTGTGTTTTGATGCAAAACGGTAAGGTGATTGCTTATGCCTCGCGACAGTTAAAGGTTCACGAGCGTAAATACCCAACGCATGATATGGAGTTGGCTGCAGTAGTGTTCGCTTTAAAGATTTGGAGACACTATTTGTATGGGACAAGGTGTCAGATCTTCACTGATCACAAGAGTCTGAAATACTTGTTTGATCAGAAGGATTTGAACATGAGACAACAACGGTGGATGGAGCTATTAAAAGATTATGATTGTGAGATATTGTACCATCCAGGGAAGGCAAATGTTGTAGTTGATGCACTAAGTCGTAAGGAAAGAAGAGAACCACCTAAGATTCGAATGATGAAGATTAGGGTAACCACCAGCTTACTAGATGATTTGAGAAAGAGTCAGGAGGAGGCATCGAAGGAAGAGAAGTGGAAAAGTGAAGGAGTGGTGGGAGTAATACAATCATTGGAAAAGGATAGTCGTGGCTTGAAGTGTTTTCAAGGAAGGGTTTGGGTACCACGAGTGGGTGAAGTGCGTAACTTACTTCTCAAGGAAGCTCACATGTCAAAGTACTCAATCCATCCAGGAACAAACAAGATGTATCAAGACCTACGGAAATCTTACTGGTGGCCAGGGATGAAAAAGGATATAGCCTATTTTGTTGAAAGGTGTTTGACGTGCTTAAAGGTGAAGGCTGAGCACCAAAGGCCATACGGTCAGTTACAGTCAATGGAGATTCCAGTGTGGAAATGGGATCACATCACAATGGACTTTGTGACTAAGTTACCAAGGACACCAAAAGGTTATGACGCGATTTGGGTAGTCGTGGATAGATTAACCAAAACGGCGCATTTCCTTCCGATTAAGGAGACGTACCCGTTAGAAAGGCTAGCTAAATTATACGTTGACGAGATAGTGAAACTGCACGGAGTTCCATTATCTATTATTTCGGATCGGGATAGTCGCTTTACGTCGACATTTTGGGGTAGTTTCCAACGAGAAATGGGTACTCGAGTAAAATTGAGCATTGCATACCATCCGCAAACATATGGGCAAAGTGAACGGACAATACAGACCTTGGAAGATATGTTACGGTCTTGTGTTATTGATTTTGGAGGGTCTTGGGAAACTCATTTGCCGTTAATTGAGTTTGCCTGCAACAATAGCTATCATGCAAGTATAAAAGTCGCACCATATGAGGCTCTATATGGCAGGAAATGTAGAACTCCATTATGTTGGAATGAGGTGGGGGAGAAACAATTGGTTGGACCTGAACTTGTTCAGCAAACTACCGACAAAATCCAGGTGATTAGGGATAACATTAAGGTTGCTCAGGATCGACAGAAAAGTTATGCAGATAAGCGGAGAAAGCCAATAGTGTTTCAGGTTGGTGATAAAGTTATGTTAAAGGTGTCCCCATGGAAGGGCGTTGTGCGTTTTGGTAAGCGGGGGAAGTTAAGTCCTCGCTACGTTGGACCCTTTATAATTAAGGAACGAGTTGGAGAGGTGGCCTATAGATTGGAGCTACCAAGGGGAAATGCAGGGCATTCATAGCACGTTCCATGTCTCTAATCTAAAGAAGTGTCTAGCGGACGCCGCCATGGAAGTGCCACTTCAAGAAATTAAGGTTGATGGGAAGCTTCGATATACAGAAGAACCCGTCGCGATTATAGATCGAAAGATTAGAAAGTTAAGGAATGTGGAGATACCACTGGTGAGAGTTCAGTGGAAGTATCATAAAGGTTCAGATGCAACATGGGAGACCGAGCGAGACATGATGACTAAATAACCTCATTTATTTGCTTAATTCAAATTCCGAGGACGGAATTCCTTTAAGGAGGGAAGTTTGTGATAACTCAAATTTAAGATATAGAAATATATATGTAATTAGATTATATCATTATAATAAAATGATTAATTCAAGGAATAAAGAGGTAATTAGTGGAGAATTATGGAGATTAATGGCAAAAACCGTCATCTTCATTAGGGCTGTAAATTCGAGCATATGAAAGGGGTTCCTCAGTTATGGACTTAGGCATTATATATAGCATGTAAAATCAAGTGAAAACCCCACAAGAATTTTGGAAATCGACTGAGAATCGAAGGAGTAATAGGGGTTGGAAGTTCTTGAAGAGTTTTTGGAGTTTTCTCTTGAAATTAAGGTATGATCTCTCAATTTAAGCTTGATTAGTTACTTAGATTGATTTATATGCGTGTTAAACGTATTTTGGTTCAACCTAGTGTCTCAATTCGATCCAATCAGTATCAAATCGACAAAGGTTATAAGGAACGTTTTTATTCAATAATTTGTTTAATCAAGTGGGTTATGGAGCGAGAATTAGATAATTGTTTATGGGTTATGGTTAGACAGAAGTGGAGATAAATAATGGTGGTTTTTATTAAAGTATTTTATACGATTTTTAGAAAAAATAAAGCTTCCCAAATGTTTATTAATGGCAGAAATGATAAGTTTCTTTCGGGTAAGGAAGACGGGCTTCGGGCCTTATTTTTTTTACAAGTACTTGACGTTGAATTGTACTTTACCAAAACATACGAATAAAAAATAAAGAAATAAATGAACTGACGATAAGGCTTGCTTACCGAGACTTATTGCCTGCATAGAATTTTGTGTTTCTCTTCATTTTAAAAGTAGGGAAGGAAAATCGAAGTTACACATTAGCCCCTGGAACTTTTATAATCTTTTTTATTTTTGTTTTTGAAGTTAAAAATTCAAACAGTTAGTGCTTAAGAAACATGCGCTTTCTTTCACTGATTGGAAATTGAAGTTACATAAAAGGTCCCTGGACTATTAATAACTTGACAAATAATAATGGAAAAGGTTCTATCACATTGCATCGAAAACAATAATGGTAGAGATGGTCTTTGAGTTTTTTAATTTGTTAATGTAAAGTCAAATAGTCAACATAATTTTAGTTTTTGACCTTTGCATTTAATGATTAAAACATTTTTCTTTTTTTGGATTTTGGGATGGCTAATTAAAATATTTTATCATAAAATTTTTATTCAATAATAATATTACAAAGGGAAGTGTCATGAGTTGTTCAAGAAAGTTATTACAAAGGAAAATCGTAATCAACAATTATCGTTTCTAATAGTGGGTTGGGTGAGACACGTAGGCAGTTGAACCAAAATGATCGCATATGATGTTTTTCTAGGATTGTTGCCTTAGAAAACTATGTTGGTTAAATGTAGGGTGCGTGTAGCGTGACAAGCTTTGGTTAAGACCTAACGCCAACAAGGTGAGTTTCGTGTGAATTTTGTGGTTGCTTGCATGAAAAGTTGATTCTAAATTATTTGCAATTATATGTTACTGTTGTTATTGCTATGAATATTTGTGTGAAATTTTTGTGAATTATTTCATATAAAAGGGTGAAAATGGTGGGTGACATATATATAGGGAACATGTGTATTTACACGGTCTTATTATTAGTCGTCGTACAGGGTGTTAGTACGCGGCGGAGAGCTTACGCTCTGTTTATCTAGCCGTAAGCATATTTGTTGTGCCCGGCGGAGGGACTTGTTCCCTGGAAACGACAGTAGTTCCCTAATGTGTCACCAAGGATTGAAAGAAATGAAAAGAATTATATTTGATAAATTGTTGCATTTATTTTTATTTTATTGACGTCAATATGCATGAAAACCATGAACTCACTAGGCCCTAGGCTTACCCATTAGAATCTTTAAATGCACGCAACCCAGGAAATAACGTAGCAAGTGGCAGCAGGAATGGAAATGATAAAGTTCAGACTTGAAGAAGGCGACAAGTTTTGAGGAAGACGTAGCGCACCAAGTGTTTACTTAAATTTCTATTTGCTTCCGCTATTATTATTATTATTAATAATTACATTAGTATTTGAATCTTAAATTTTGGAGGTTTTGAGACTATGTTAAGTTATATTGGTATTTGAAATTTGGGGCGTTACAACTAGTTCCTTCCGGTACTTTCTACAAATATTCAAATATGTGAAAAAAATGTTCTTTTTCGAGAACAATATAGTTATGAGCTTTCAAATATATTCACTACATATGTAGTTTTAAGGGGTTTTTATCTATCATTGGCGTTGTTAGTAAAATCTGTTTTTTGAGATATGTTGGGGCATGCAGAGGAATTTGATGACAAGGTTGTGGTGCAAACACAATGTTTGCTAAAATGCTTACTGAAACTAGGTATCCGAAGAAATAAGTTTTGATTATTATTGACTTAATTCTATTTTATCTTGCTTTTTAATTTTCATACTCACTATAATATGTATTATTTAAGGCTGTAGAGATGATTGGGAGGTGCTTCCTATTGATCTTAATAATTGTTTATCAAAAGGAAGTTATTGCCTTCATATCTGCATGATCCAGGTTTAATTCCCTAAAATCCTATTATTAATATAAAGAGCTGTGATTTTCTGAATTTCTTGCTTCATTAATGACCATTTTTGTTTTGACTACTTGCATGAAACAATCTATATCTTTTTTAAAGCCTCAACAGGTCAAAATATAGGAAGCCCATCATGAAAATATAAAATCTTTCTAATGCTAGCACTTTCAATATTTGTATGTTGATGTGTATTCTACATTTTTAAATTAACCGAATGGAATAATGTTTGCCGAAGATGTTTTTTTTTTCAAAGTGGACCAAAAGTGTCAACTTCTTTAACCTTTTGTGGCTAAACTATGAAGCATAAAAGGTTCCTGTTACTAACCATTTTCAAAATGGACCAAAAGTGTCATTAAAATCATACCTATATGATTATAATTCATAAATAATTTTCCGCCAAATCCACGGTCGTTAAAATCTTACTTTATGTAAACAAATAAAATGTATTTACAACTATTTGTTTCTGTGTCAATTACATAAAGTAAAAATGGGTCAACATGTTGCCTTAAGAATAAAAAATAACAAAATAACTCATTTTTACTTTATGCAATGTAACTCATTTTTACTGGACAAATATATTCCAATGAAAAGAAACCATACCAGCAACTTCATAGTAACCTTTCGTGGTTAAATATTCTTGATTTTCTTACCACATCTAATACAGAATTGTCTTTTTTTTTTTAACTGCAGAGCTAAGGAAGCAGCAATAATATCATCTTACCCATATGAAGAAACATGTAGATGTCTGTTGGATAATTTACTAAGGAATAATGCAACATTTGTATTTTAATTGCAGGTTTGAGTTCTTATAGTTGATGTTAAAAATGAAACTTGGAAGAAAATATTCTAAATATCAGGTATGTTTATATATTTAGGCGTTCAAATTTCCATTTTCTCGAGTGATGAAAATGCATTTCAAGCAATACCAATTCTTTCTTAAATCTCTTCCTTGGATTAGTTTTAGACATAGTGATCAACCTATTTATCTGTAAAATAATTTTTTTCCCTATAATTTGTCATTTCAGTCGATGAGAATTACATTCCTTGAATGTGACTGCTCTAAATATCAAATGCATTGTTTTTATTGCAGGATCAAAGAGTAAATCTCGAGAGTGAAGTTAATGATTTGATCATTTGTTGAATATAATATCTAAGACTTGACTGGTCTTTCCAGGCTTGACTTGAACATCTATTAGCAAGCAGACATTGATCTTAAGCATTCATTTTAAGGTTTGAGTTCTCAAACCTTGTCCCTTCGCATCAGATCTATTTTGTTCTCACAATTGGTATCAGAGCTTAAGTGGTTGTCCTTTGAATCCATAAGATCAGATTATAGTTGGTTTGAAATTACCTTGGTATTTCAACCATTTCTGTGTTAAGGATAAAAGTTCTTCTATATATCACTTTAGCTTGAAGATATCTTAAACTTCAATGGCTGTTTCTAATCCTCAGCAAATGATTTCAATGCAAATCGCAAATAGTGTGGGTGGCCCTACACGTGCCCTATTACTAGTTGTGGAAGAATATGATCACTGGAAAGTTAGAATGGAAAGATTTTTACTGGCCAAGGATAAAGGTGAAGAAATCTGGAGATTCGTCAAGGAAGGTCCACATGTTCCTGTAAGAACAGTTGTAAGAGATGCAACTGCTCAACTCATGCGAGAAGATGAAACTCGTCCAGCTCCTCTAACTGCAGATGATATCGAGAAGCTGCATGCTGATCAAGTTGCTTTCTCAAAAATGGTGTTTGGTGTTCCTTCCTCACTCTTTGAGCACATCAAGCTGTGCAAATTAGCCAAAGAGATTTGGGACACTCTTCAGGACCTGATTGAAGGTTCGGAAAATATGAAAGACAAGCGCCTCACCTCAGTTGTCAACGACTTCGATACCTTCACTACCACTCCTGGTGAATCAGCGGCCTCATCATCCAACCGTTACCAAATCGTGGTCAACAACATGACTGATCATGGGATTGTCCGAACTCCTTTGGAGTACAATCTCAAATTCATGAACAGTCTTGGCAAAGGATGGGGAAATGTAAATTCTTGTCTCTAAAGCAATGGTTCCTTGAAAAAGTTGAAGCTCTATCAACTTTTTGATGAACTTCAAGGACATGAGTCTAATGTTGCTCAAACTATAAGGGAACTCTCCGGAGGTTCTCTTGCCCTTGTCAGTTCTTTCGAATCAACCATTTCAAACTCATCTACTTCAGATCCCTTCAAACCCATTGTTCCATCTGTTAAAACATCCGCACCCATCTTACCTACACAAATCTATCCTGTTGATGATTCCGAAGCCATGGACTCTGAACTCCGTTTCCAACAGGAGTTTGCTATACTCTCAATGAAATACAAACGTCCTTTCAATCCTTCTTACAAACCATACCCAAATCGATTCCATGCTCCTCATCAGAACAATCCTCAGCCATACTCAGCTCCGGAACCTAAATCAACTTCGGAAAATCCTCCTACATACAAACCAAACATCACTAAACTAAACTCTACTCCGGAACCCTCTCAGAGTTCCAAATCGGACAAACCAAAAATTGTGTGTCATAAGTATGGACATGCAAACCATTTTGCTAAAGATTGCCTGGCTGATGCTCCGCAGAAACCAAAAATCAAGGATTCAGCTTACTACATCCGAAGAGCACAAGAGATGGCTGAAAGCGAAAAAGCCTTTGTAACAACGGTTTCAAGAGATGTTGAAGGATATTGGTCATCCGGGGATGATGATGATATGGTAACTGGAAGGAACATGTGTTTGATGGTAAGACAAATGGTTGAATATGATGAAGGATATTGGTCTTCTGGGTCAGAAGATGAAGATGATGTTGCTGAACCTCACTACTGCTACATGGCCACCAATGACCCACCCGGACGAAGCATTGTTCAGCAGGTAAAATCTATGATTACTAATAATAATTTTGATCTATCTCTTTGTGAACCTCATCTGACCTAAATCCAAACAGATATGAGCACCATTTATAAAGCCTATGAGTCTGCCATAGAAGCCAGTGAGAAGAAGGATTGTGAACTAAATCGTCTTAGGTTACGTTTTAAGGATAAAAAGTTGAAAATCGAGTCTTTAGAGCATGAGCTTGTAATGTCAAAAGATGAATGTATCATTTTGAAAGACAGATGTGAAATTACCTATTCTGAAAGAAATATTTTGATCACTGATCACAAACGTCTCAATGCTAAGATAGATGCTTTGCATAATTCAATTGACATACTTGAATCAAATCTTCAGATGACTCATAATTTTCGTCATCCATGGTTAAAAGCACCATGTCTCGGAAGCGAGTATCCGAAACCTATTGCTCGTCCCTTAAAAGAATTGCAAAATTTGACCTGTATGGGAGAGGTTTCGAACATCAAACATTCGGACACCCCCGTTTCTCCCTTGTCTCCTCTTCATGAGACTATTGATCAATTTGAGTCCTTAATTCCTGAGTTTCAACCAATTGTTGTCAAATATCCCGATTCCACGTCTCTTCCGCCTCTGATAAACTTGGACCTGAATTGGACCAGGGAATTCCATCACAGTGTTTCAAATTGCGTAGATTACGTTCCTAGGAGTAACCCTCCCAACAACTGTGTTGTTGAAGAAATTCCTTCCCTGACAACTGAAACTGCTGCCCCTGAGTTTGTATGGGCATATTTAGATAATAAAGTTGAAGTCTCAAGCTGTGTGTCCTCTGATTCTTGCGAATCAGATTCCTTAGTCATCTCAAAAACTAAATTGGTTCCCATTACTCCTGAGTTTAGTAATCCGTCCGCAGGACAAACCTCAAAAATCCTTGTCTCACCCTAAGAGAAAACCAATGCTGAATAGGAAGGATATTGTAGATCCCAAAGTAGAAGCTCGAAATGCACATAAAAAGGAAGTTAAGGCTAGACAAAATTCCAGGTTCATTGCAAACTCCAAACCAAGTTTATCCCGAAATTCTCATGAATCAACCCATAGTCAAAACTCCTTTGTTCCCACTAAGATCCTCAAAAGACCTTCTGAATCTCCTAGTCGTGTAGAACCCAAGAAAGTAGACAGTTCCACTCAACCTAAATCTTGTGTGAATGTCACGACAGTCCAAAACACTTCTCCTCGGACTGTTTCATCTATGTTTATTGCAAAATCTGATGGCACAATTTTTAAACCCAATCTTTCAAAAACCAATGTGTCATCAAAGAAATCTAAAAATGCAAAGAAAACAACTCTTTCAAAATCTTCAAAGAAAAATCTTATGTGGAAAATCAAATCTTCTATTAATGAACCAACAATTCCGGAGGTTACAAATGTTACCAACACTCCGGAAGTCAAAAGTCCAAAGAAGACCGTTCGGAACCTTCAAGTCATTGAATATGACTACTGGATAGATGAAAAGACATTAGCCTTCTGTCTGTTTCCAAAGAATTCAAAGAATACCACCCAGAAACACAAAGTTGTTCCTAAGTCACAATCAAAGTCCAAAGCCTGTGCCTACGTCCCAAAGTCTAATTCGGAGCCTAAAAACTCCATTACTCACTAATTTTGCAGGCACTTTGTGATTCGGAGCAAGAAACAATATGGTATATTGATAGTGATTGCTCCATGCACATGACGGGGCGGAAAGATTTTCTGCGAGATCTAAAGCTTTCTCCAAACGCTGGTTACGTGACATATGGCAACAACTCCAACTCTCAGATACGTGGTTATGGGATCCTCACCAATGGAAACTTCTCTATCTCACATGTGTCTTATGTAGCTTATCTAAAACATAATTTGATAAGTGTTGCTCAGCTCACTGATGCAAATCGACATGTGGAATTTTGCAAAAAGTATAGCTACGTAATGACTGAAGACCGGAAAGAGTGTTTAATCAAGTCACTTCGCAACAAGAACATGTACCCACTCGAAATCAACATGATTGTTGGCAAACCGCAACTCTGCCTGCTCACGAAGTTTGTTCCTGACGTCAGTTGGTTATGGCACCGAAGGCTCGCTCATCTAAACTTTCGGTACATGAATGATCTCGTATCAGGCGAAATGGTGAGAGGTTTACCACTTCTCAAATTCGAAAATGATCAATTGTGTGCTGCTTGTGAGTGTGGTAAGCAATCGAAGAAGGGTCATCCTGTTATCATCGAAACATCCATTTTGGAACCATTGGAGCTTCTACACATTGATCTTTATGGACCATCCATTGTAGAAAGTCTTCATCATAAGAAATACATTCTTGTGATTGTTGATGATTTTACAAGGTTCACTTGGGTATTCTTTCTAAGGCTGAAATCTGAAACAACGTCAGAGCTCATCAATTTTATCAAAGGAATAGAAGTTCTTATCAAACTCCCAGTTAGGAGAATCCGAAGTGATAATGGATCGGAATTCACTACTTCCATCATTGAGAAATTTCTCACTGAAAAAGGAATCGACCACAACTTCTCAGCTCCTTATACTCCACAACAAAACGGTGTAGTCGAAAGACGCAATAGAACTCTCGTTGAAGCTGCTCGATCCATGCTGAACTTCGCAAATCTACCACTCTATCTTTGGGCTGAAGCCGTATCTACAGCCTGTTTCACTCAAAATCGAAGTATCATCAATCGACGCCTCAACATGACACCGTACGAAGCAATGAATGGTTGGAAGCCAACAATATCGTTTTTGCTTGTTTTCGGATGCAGATGCTTCATCAAGAACAACCGTGATCAGCTTACCAAATTCCAACCTAAAGCTGATGACGCCATCTTCCTTGGGTACTCCTCAAAATCAAAAGGTTACAGAGTTCTTAATCGGAGAACTCGTGTTCTGGAAGAAAGCTTTGACGTTACTTTCGATGACAACTTTGTTCGGAATTCTGGCCCAACCCATATTACAACTCACATTATGGAGTCCGATGCTCCTCCGCCAGGATGTTCGAACCCTCAAACAATTCTTGAAGTTGATTTTGAAACTCTCTTTGGTCCTTCCGAAACCGCTCTTGATTCGGAATCTCGATCAAGGCCAACTCTCATTCCAATCTCTACTTCGGAAGCCCCTGTCTCCCATAACGTCTCCGATCCGATCCCAAGCCTCCCTCCGTTTGATTCCGAACCACTTCAACCTTCTCAGGTTGAGGGGGAGAATGCTCATCCCTCTCTTGAATCAAATATGGATGGCTTCCAAGATGCGGCTGCTGATTTCGATGACTCCAATCCTCTCAACATTGATGAAAATGAAAACTTCTTTGAGTTCCCTTCTGATGATGATGTCAATCTCTCTGGTTCAGAAGTTTAGGGGAGCATCATCCTCGCATTCAAACCATTCAGGGGGAGCAAATCAATTCCACTGTTGATATCGGATCGACGGCTGCGCAAGAATTCCCAAGATTACATGTTTGGACAAAGGATCATCCTCCAAACCAAGTAATCGGAAACCCCAATGCTGGTGTACAGACTCGTTCTGCTACAAGTATCCAAAATGAATGCCATTTCTCAACATTTATATCCATGGGTGAACCCAAATCCATTAAGGACGCATTAGAGCATGCTGATTGGATTACAGCCATGCAAGAAGAACTGGCAGAATTTGACCGAAATGAAGTTTGGACTCTCGTGCCTCCTCCTCAGAATCATTCCATTGTTGGTACGAGATGGGTATTTCGCAACAAGCTAGATGACGCAGGAGTTATTATTCGAAATAAATCAAGATTGGTGGCAAAAGGATTCACACAGATTGAAGGGCTCGACTACGATGAGACCTTTGCCCCTGTTGCACATCTTGAAGCCATCAGAATCTTTCTTTCTTATGTTGCTCACAAAGGCTTCAAAGTTTATCAAATGGATGTTAAGAGTGCTTTTCTTAACGGTGAACTTGACACTGAAGTGTACCTTTAACTGCCCACTGGTTTTGTTAATCTCTCCTTTCCAAAGTACTATTACAAACTCCGGAAGGCTGTCTACAGACTCAAGCAGGCTCCTCGGGCATGGTACGAGACCCTCACTGATTTTCTCAAACGCTCCGGTTTCCATAGAAGAATTCTAGATCCTACCCTATTCCGAAGATCAAATGGAAAACATCTCATGCTGGTACAAATTTATGTGGACGACATCGTTTTTAGATCTACGGATTCATCTATGGTTGCTGACTTTGCTAAACTTATGATCAATCGATTCCAAATGAGCATGAATCGGGAGTTAAGCTTCTTTCTTGGCCTTCAAATCAAACAGACTAATAGAGGAATCTTCATTCACCAAGAAAAGTACATTTCAAAACTCCTCAAGAAATACTCAATGGACACATGTGCATCAGCCAAGGTACCAATGGGAATGATTGGATCCCTGCTCTATCTCACAGCAAGTCGTCCGGATATCATGTTTTCTACATGCTTATGTTCCAGATTTCAAGTCAACCCTAAGATGTCTCATCTCTTGGCTGTGAAACAAATCTTCTGATACCTTAAAGGCACAAAGAGTCTCAGAATCTGGTACCCAACAAATGAGAGCTTTCTACTTCAAGCCTATTCTGATTCACACTATGGTGGTCTTCAACTTGATAGAAAAAGCACTTCAGGTGGCTATCAATTCTTAGGTGGTCGTTTGGTCAGTTGGTCATCCAAGAAACAGAATTGCATTGCACTATCTACAGCCGAAGCCGAATACATTACTGCTGCCAGCTGTACATCTCAGGTTCTGTGGATGAAATCTCAACTCTTGGATTATGGTTATTGCTTTCAACGCATTCCTATCTATTGTGATTCTCAAAGTGCCATTGCGATTTCCCACAATCCAATTCAGCACTCCATGACTAAGCACATTGATATAAGGTACCATTTCATAAAAGATCATGCTCTAAATGGTAACATTGAACTCATTTTTGTTCCATCTAACGATGAGATTGCTGATGTCTTTACCAAGGCGTTAGACGAAACCAAATTCAACGGTTTTCTAAACAAGATGGGTATGATGATACCAGATCCTCAATTCTTTCAAGAGACTTGTTCTCTTTGATAGACGTATTCGAAAGAAAATTAGTTCTGATCTCAAAATTTCATCTCGGAACTACTTTCTCTTTGAATACATAGGATCATTTTACTTGTCTTTATTTCTGACCATCACTTGAGTTTTAAGCTGTACAGTTCGTCCTGATTGTTTGCCTATTTAAAGTCCACATTGTCATAGTGCTCTAATTTTCATCTCGGAATATACTTCATAATGGCATCCCGGAATTCCACTTCGGAAAGGTATTTCATTCTGCACTTCGGAATTTCAAAATTCACTCCGGAAGATTTCTCAAATCTCACCCCGAAATGCTTTACAAATCTTGTTCCGGAATTTTATTTAAAATCTCACTCCGGAATGCTTTACAAATGATGTTCCGGAAACTTTTTCAAATTCATCACTATTCCGGAATTTCTGCTCCGGAATCACCAATCTTTTTAGATCAAGCTAAATTTCTGTTCCGGAATCACACATCTTTTTCGAAATGACACTAAATTTTTGACTCTGGAATCGAAACTCTCTCCGGATTATTGCTCATTACAGACCTCTTTTCAAAACAAGCATGTTCCGGAACACAACTCCTTATCCTCCAGTTCATACACTGTCCCGAACCACTCATCCGGAATTCCAAAGGTTAATAAGGTGAAACGTTTGTTCAACGGTTGCTTTTTTAGGAAGATCCTTATCCTATCTTCCTCGAATTTCGTGACACGATTGCACGCCCCCATAAAGCAACGATCGAATCGCCGTTTGGGGATTTCCATTTCCAGTTACAAACAACCTCTCCTTTCACCTCCCAGGTCAACTCAGCACCCTAATCTAGTCCCTCATTTAATGTAACCCGTTTCGAACTCGGATCCTCATCATTACACCCACCAACCCGACCCACTTCCTTTACTTATAAATACCAATTAATACCCCCTTTTACCTCTTTACGCGCCCAACACCTTTAAAACCCTTGATTTCTCTCTGAGTTCTTCGTGTTCATCAAGCTCTCATCACTCTACAACAATGGCTTCCCCTCCTTCACCACCAAAAACTTCTCCAACCGCTTCAACTCCCAAGATATCCATTGCCAAGAAGAAACGATCAAAAGGTTCATCTTCATCAATCTCCCCCAAACCGTTTCTAAGGGACACAACGCAACTGTTTTCCCTAAACCCTAAAGATTACGATGAATCTGTTCGTGTTATGGTGGAGTTCATCGCAAATCATCCCATCTCCATCCCTCTCACTAAAATTCCTGAACCACCCCTTCCACTTCATCATCTCCATAGAGCTTTCACCAGAATCAAGGAAATCGACAGTATGTTGGAGACGCAAATCATTGGAGATCGAATCGTTCCCATCTACAAATCTACTTTTCTCAAGGAAATTGGTGTTAAACCAAACCCCAAAGGATTCACAGTCCAAGAACCAACCACTGAATAGTTTCAGACCTTTCTGAATCACATTGGCTACAATCAAGATTACAGAGCCAAAGACTTCAAGAAATTAGCCGTCTCAGGACTCAGGACTGTGCTGAGGCACTTCATCATTTGCGGGCTATCGGGTAAGCACGGAGGAACTGATACACTTAGCAAGGACTGGCTTCATGTTGTCTATAGCATCTACTCCGGACGTGACAACGCGGTTGATCTTCCGGAGGTCTTATGGCAAGATTTCTGCAAGTTTGCCATCAAAAGGAAGGACAATGAAATTTCGAGCCCTAGATTCTGGGCACTGACGATTCAACAAATTTTCAAAGAGCTTTCCAAACCAATTCCGATCTCCACAGTTCCTCCAGAGGTATGTGTTTCCTTCAAAGTTGTAAAGGCCTATAGAATTCCAGACCAATCCTCTTTTGGTCCGGTTAGACGACTTTCGGACCATATGTTGGCCTTAATCCCTTCCGATTCCATTCTGAAACAACACTTACAGACTGCGGTTGTGTTTGACCCAACACAACCTGCCCCAGTCTCAATTGAGCCCACTTCAGAAGAGGCCAATCCTACCACGTCCGGACCTAAGGTTAAAAAATCTGCCAAACGAAAGAGTTCCCCCTCTAAGCCAGAGCCTAAAAAGACAACCAAAGTCAGCTCTTCCTCTCCAAAGGAAGACGCTCATGATATTCAGGATGACTATGGCCGTCCGAACACCCCTCCTGCCTACTCATCTGAGGTACCCCTCAATGTTTCAATATCACCTGCACACACTCACGGGGAGTCTCCACATAATCCACCCTCACCTTCCCAAAAAGGTGATGCCGATGTTGACAATAGTTCCTTGAAGCCCCCTGGAACACACCCACGAGTCTCATTTGATATCCTTATCGTTTCTCACACAAGCACACACTCCGGAACCCCTGTTCCGGACCCTAAGCACCCTGGAGCTGGAGCAGTCCCTCCGACTCCGGATGCCCCAACTGGACTGATACCCGGAAGGTGTATAGGATGACCAGGTGCTAACGATCCTCAATGGGAAGATTATGTTAACAGGGCTGTTTCGAGACGTCCGGATCTGACTAGAGCTCAATTGGAGGCCACTCTCACTTCAATGTACAACAAAGCTCATCAAAGCAATCTTTCGTATGTTCCTCCTACAGATGATGATGCCATTCGGGAACTTGCTTCGGAACAACCTCGAATCACCACTCATACCAACGTATTCCAAACTGATTCGGATGAAGAAATCTCCAAAGAAATAATGATCACTGATGAAGGCAACTCTGTTCCGGACCCCAACTTCATGTCATCCATCCGTTTTCAATCCAAGCCATCAACCTCCAAGTCTGCTTTTGACTTCGGATCATCCTCTTCAACCACTCCGGATGATGGAGCCAACTCCCAGCTACATGAAGATGATGCAATCACCAAGCCTGGTCCATCCACACATACTTCTTCACGTCAAGCTCCGCCACAACACTCAAACTCTGACTCAGAATCCTCTGCTGGTGATCACATTGATCCTTTTGCTATCCTTGATATTCAAACCAATGTGTCAGATACTATGAAGAAGGTCTCCTCTATCGAAACATCCGTAACAGAGCTCAACACAAAAATGGATCAAAAGGTTTCCGGACTTGATTCCAAACTTGATGCCATTCTTCAGTCTCTCTCTCAACAGTCTGGACCTTCCATTGCGGAGCGCGAAGACCAACTGGATCAATTGATCTCTCTCCGGCTCAAGCACTCCATCGAGGAAGTTGAATCTAAATATGATGTCATGGTTGACCACTATCTCGACACAATCACCTCTATGCTCAAAGTCCATGACGACTTGGTGTCTGCTACTAACGATCTCATCAAGAAGACCCACATTCGTCATGAGAAACAAATCCAAAGGCTGGAAAAGGAGATCAAGAAGAAGGATGAAATGAACCTTATCATTCAACAAGTCCTCATCAAGCTTCTTCGCTCCACTTGGAACATCGTTGATGTTCCGAACCGGAAGTTTGATGAGATGTTAGTTGTTCTTAGTCACTTGTTTGATCACCTTGCTGTCCAAGCTCCCACTTCCGAAGCATACGATACAAGAGGGGGAGAAGGTCCAAGTTAACCGTGGAAACCTGCCCCGGAGTTCACACTCCGAGATAAAGACTTGAATTCCGACGATGAAGTCCAAGTTGTGTCCGGACTTCTAGGAATTTCCTCTGATGATGAAGAAGACAGTGAAGAAGAAAAATATGTTACCAATGAAGTTCTAGGCCTCGAAGCTCCAAAGAAAATATTTCCAAAGGTGCTGACTGAGGAAGAGAAGAGAATATGGTCTGCAACCTCTTGTCCATCCTCTTTACCAAATGCTCTTCAAAAGGCCAAGGCTAAATCTCTCCTCACCGCTGAAGCCTTCCGAACCACTCCTTCTATGCTCCCACCTATTCCGACTCCAAAAATTGCTCCAATAGACCAGGGCTCTCCACTCCGGATCCTTGATGACATTCCGGAAGATCCTCTTCCGAATCCCACTCTGGAATTTGTGGTGGATGAAAACATGAAGCTCATCATGGACGCTCTAAAAAGAAACAAAGGCAAAATGCCAATGACTGCTGAACAAAAAGCCTTCAACTCTGGACCTCCTCTCAAGCAAAAACAAGGATGGTCTCAGGAGGAAATCAACAAGGAGTTAGAGGACAGCATCCGGATCTAAGCTCTTAAGGATAATCTTGATCCGATGCGTGACATCTCTCCTCTTTGCCGTGAAGGCATTCTCTGGGATTACGAAATCGTTCCGTGTTTGTACTACGATGTTCCTCCCAACGATTACGAACAGCTCGATCTTCCTCTATCTCCATACAGCAAGTATTACATCAAATTTGCTCCTCTTCACCCAAATGTTGATCCGGAAGTGATCCTCTGGACTGAAAGAGAAAGGCTTGAGACATTATACTCCAAGAATGCTCAACCGTTCAACGAAGTATGGACTAGAAAGAGAATCACCAAAGTCCATGGATTTGTAAGAAAAATCCTAGTGAAATTCGAACTCAACTGCCCACTATTTCGATTTCACGTCTTCCGGAACAATCCTAACTACCGAACCATTATTGATGCCGACTTCCCTTTCATGAATCCGAACGACATTCTGACTCTAGCTGCTCACTTTCGAGGAATGCAAAACAACGATATCGGCATGGGTGCTTTCCATGCTGCTCTAAGCTTCCTCAAAGATTACGTCGCAGAATTTTGCAGATGCAACTATGAGCTGGCTCGTCTCTACGGAACTGAAGACTACGTTGCGAAGATCACCTATGTTCTTCCGAAAGCTGATCTGCTTGAAGATGGTCCAATTGATGACCCGGTTCTAGGGTTTGTCTACACAACCAAGAAGACAAACAAGAAGGACTTTTTCCGTGTCCTTGACAAACATCTAGTCCCGACCAAAGCACTCTGGAAGTTCATCTCTCGAGCATCAAAGTCTAAAGCTCCGAAACAGGTCAAAGCAAAGTTTGTAAGTCAACTGACCTGGTACATTGAAGTCAGAGAATGGCTGTTCCGAGCTTTCACCTTCATCAAGGAAGAAGCAGTGTAATTGGATGGATTGCTAAGTTCACTTAGGGGGAGATTGTTGGAACCTAAAAGTGAACCTCTAGCAATCTTGAGTCCGGATTAGGAAGTACTTGCATTCCGGAACAAATGGTCCGGAGTGAAATGTGAAGAGTGGTCCGGAATCTGTCCGGACCAGGAAAGAAGAAGATGGGAAGCTGAAGGCATTCCAGAATGACTCTCATTTCCGGAATGGATGCTGATCCGGAGAAACTCTATTCTGTCTTTGTGTATTTATTAAGTTTGTCTTTGTATTGATATGACATTTCATAGGACTTAGCCTTTTGTTGTATTAGACAATTAGAATGTCAGAAACATTTCTATTATCCAGTCCTATGTAAGTATTCTAGTTAATTCTCTGTAACCTTCACTCCTATTTATAGGAGATTTCAATACAAGTCAACTACGGATCTTTCACTCAACTGTTGGCATTTCACTAAGTTTATTTCAAACATTCTTCTTGTTCTTCATTTATTAGCTTTACCTTGATCATTCATTCTCATTCCTCATTTACTGAATTGATCATTTGTTGAATATATTATCTAAGACTTGACTGGTGTCACACCCCCAAACCAAAGATGGCGGAAACGTCCGGGGGTGGAGGACTTCATGTATAGTATCACAACAACGAGTATAATAGTGCTCAAAGTAATACAACCATCATAAATATAATTGAAAAAGTTACACCAAAGTATATGTTTACATGTTTCAAATCAACTACATTATGATGACAAAATGAACTGTTTGACGATCTAACGTCCCATCCTCAAAATGCTGTTGATTTCCTGTTTCACTGATTTCCTGAGAATACAAGTAGTTTTGAAAAAGTGTCAACAATTAAGTTGGTGAGTTCATAAGAGTTTTGTTTGAGGAAGAAACCGTTTTCCTTGTAAAAGCGATAAAGTATGTTTTCCAGAAAATCCAATATTGTCCTTATAAAAGTTATGTGTTGTCTTTAATTCCAAGACCGAAAGTGTACAGTACTATGCATACTTATTGATAATAAAAGTGATTTTAAATCGACATAAAACCCTTTTTAATTTGGGAAATATCCCGTAAACTTTATGTGTTATGTGTTGTCTTAAATCCTAAGACCGAAAGCGTACAAGTGTTTTTCCATACTTAAAGTAATTCATGTGAGTTAAATTGACTTAACTCGCTAAAAAGCGATTTTAAATTGTCATAAAACCCCTTTTAATTTGAAAGTAAAACCCGTAAATCTTATGATTTGTTAATACCACATGTGAGCTATTGTAACCATGCTAAGACTCAGACGGCCTCGTAATACGACGTTCTTCAGGCGCCGCACGTTAAATGACACTTGTCACCTCAGACCTGCCGGTCTAGCTGTTGCATGCAGCTCAGGTGCAGGCTTGTCAGACCCAATATAGATCTATACACAACTATCACACTCTCCCTATAAGAGACTCTGGCTACAATTTACAGGACTTTTGACTTTGTTACTATGAAGGTAACACGAAGCGAATGACTCACAAATTTATCCATTAACAGATTTACGTGAACTGAACTAAAAACCTTTGGAAAATGAGTTTGAAATGCAAATGATACATAAACTATACCTATTATAGTTTATCCAAAACGTTTGTAATGTAAAAGAAATCTTACTGAAATGTAAATGATACATGAACTGAACTGGAAACCTTTGGTCAATGAGTTTGAATTGTAAATGATACATAAACTACACCTATTATAGTTTATCCGAAAACACATTAGTGCTATGAGTCCATAAACTATTACTATTATGTAGTATATGAAAAACCCATTTGTTTTGAGAGTAAAACCTTTCTCATGTAGTAAAAATCCATAAACTATGCTTATTATAGCTTCTTATATGTGTTCGAATGAATGAAGAATTCTTATCATGAATGACTAAATTTTAGTTTATGATGATAAACTAGCAACAAATACATTCAATATTTAGAACTTATTATTATACACTTTGCTCAACATAATACAAAGTGTTATGGAAGTTATAAGGTGTTAACTAGTTTTTAACCGTTCTACACTGTTTTAGAAAAATCACAGAAAAATCATACGAAGTCGAAAACTGAATCCGTAAATTCTGAGAGTTCATAAAATGTGTGTAGTTTAATCATAATTTTTATTATGATTTTTGGAAGTCTTTAACGTGTGTTAAATTCTTCATATTCACAGACTGGTCCGAATTCGTTTCTGAAATGATAAGCAGTTTTGTAAAAATCACCATAAATCGTAGAGAAATCGTATAGAGATGTGCAAGTAGTCATTTTAAAGGTATGAACCTGAACTATTTTCATATTAAACAGTTTTGAAAGATATTAAGCTTAAGATAGTCAAAACAGTCCGTAAATAAGACTCAACTTTTCTGATGAAAGCTGTTGTTTGAGTTTAGTTGTGTTCTTGGTGTTTTAACTTGTATTCCCCCCCCCCCCCCTAAAACTTGAAGAAAACATGAAAATGTAGGGTTATGAACTCACCTTGAGTGATTTCAGTAGATGGATGTTGGAGAAAAGAAGTGCTCAACTCAAGAACACTTGGGAGATGCTCGAAGATTTGAAGATCTAACACAAATATGACGATATTTGTGTAAACAATCTATGATTTGGATGAAAGATAGTAGAATATCTAAGTGTAGGAGGAAGATACTTACCAAATGTGGATGAAAAACCCAAGACCAGCCTTTGAATCTCGAATTTTTAGAGAGAGAAAGTGGAAGAGAGGTGTTTGTTCTTCTTAAGAAAGAGTGAATAAAGTGGGAGGAGAGAGGAGGATATCTCCAGCTTTTGTTCAAGATTATGGCTGAAAAAGAGGGGGAAAAGTACAATGATTGACTAGGTATGGGCGAATAGTGACTAGGGGTTGTACTATGAAGGTATGGGGAGGTTGCTTGTGTCCTTGTTCAAAGGATAAGTCAACACTCCACCTAAATATCTCACAAATTAGATTTTATTCTTAGGCAAGGATTTTCCCCAAAATATAGTTAAAATATGAATATTTAGGGTTTATTATGTTAAAATACGAGTTTGGGTGAAAATCCCGCGTTAAAATCTCGAAAAACGGGCTTAAAACGAAGTTTGGGTCAAAATCCGGGCAAAAATGTGATATTCCGAAATTCAGGCGAATATGCGAAGGTTCGGATCCTTAGGAGCTTAGAACCGAAGGTGAGGCTCGGTTATGCATAGGAACCAAGAGTAGAAGAGGAACCGAGAGTGGAGGGGTTCGGCTGCGCAGGCTCGCTCCTCGGACAGAAGGTGGGAAGTCTTCTCGGACCGAAGGTAAGAAGGGAGAGTCTCGGTTCGGAATTGTCAGAGGACCGAAATAGACCGAGCGCTCGGTCCATTTCGGTTGAGAGGGTTTCAGTTCTCAGGAGGTTCGGCTCTAAGAGGTTCGGCTCCTAAGAGGAGTTTCGGTTCCTAAGAGGAGTTTCGGCTCCTTAAGGCTGTTTTTCGCCTAGACTTCCGTTTTCGAGCTGTTTTCGTCAAATTCGAGGGTCGGGATGCCCCGAGTGATTATAAAAAGTTGAGAGAGATTTTGAGAGAGATTTGTCATACTTGGAGAGATTTGGGAGAGATTTGACATTCTTGGAGAGATTTGTCATACTTGGAGAGATTTGGGAGAGATTTGACATTCTTGGAGAGATTTCTCATACAGAGAGAGATTTGGGAGAGATTTCACATTCTTGGAGAGATTTCTCATACAAAGAGAGATTTCACATTCTTGGAGAGATTTCTCATACAGAGAGAGATTTGGGAGAGATTTCACATTCTTGGAGAGATTTCTCATACAGAGAGAGATTTGGGAGAGATTTCACACACTTGGAGAGATTTCTCATACTGAGAGAGTTTTGGGAGAGATTTGACATTCTTGGAGAGATTTCTCATACAGAGAGAGATTTGGGAGAGATTTCACATTCTTGGAGAGATTTGGGAGAGATTTCACATGCTTAGAGAGATTTCTCCTATTTAGAGAGTTTTGGAAGAGTTAGAGTGAAATAGATTGGGAGAGACTTCTCTTATGACCTTTTTGAGTGTTTGGCTCTATAATTCAATGTTTGTAAACCTCGTTAAGTCTTGTTATGATTGTTATATGCCCCTGAGGGTTAAGGAATAATGTTTTATCGAGTAGTTTCATCACTTGCCCTGATTAGGGTTTAGAATTTCCGAACACGTGAAAACTCTAGGTGATACTTTGTATTAAGATTGCGAGCTGTTCAATAAGTAACATAATGGAAACCCTAATGTACAAGGGTTAGATGAGTTAACCGGTTTGACTTGTTGACTTTAGTTGACTTTGACTTGGCCAAAAATTGACAGTTGTCACATCATCCCCCCGTTAGAAAGATTTTTGTCCCGAAATTAGGGTTTCGACTGGGACTTCAAGAATTTGGAGGAAAGATGGGGGAACTTTTTGTAGTACAAGAAATTGATATGGTGGGGACCAATCCGCCTGGTGTTACATGACGACCTTAGAATTTCTCATTGTAACTTGAGCTGAGACGATTTAAAGGAGTTATTGTTTGGGAAAGATAATGTATTCTACGTGTGCCTTTATGCTCTCCGCTTTATACTTGGTATTACCATTGTGAATATTTTATAATGTAATTTGTGAGTACTAGTATTACGAATGCTTCAACAAATTGTGATGAAATTTGCATTATAAGTCCTACTAGTTCTTTTATAATCGCTTGATGTAAACTAGTCGTATGTCATTAAGATTACAAGGGCATTCGGATGGGTGACCCCGCTTTAAGCCCACAACCAAACAAGGAACAAGGAATGAGGCGGAATCACACATTCTAAGTCCATAAAATCTTAATGATATATGACCATAATGTTTACACTAGCCATCATAGATTCACCAGTAAAAACCTTGTGTTTTTATATAGGTGATAAGACTTATTCGAGTTTTGCCGTGTTCGCGAGATGCTTTCTGCCTTTCTCGAATTTGTACTAGGTCATAAGTGATAACTTCTCCTCGGAGCGCTGCATAGGGTCTGCTTTAGTGTTTCTCGTTTGATTAGATCGGTAGGGAACATATGGGTTTGGTTTACACGGCTAAACTTATTCGGATGATAGAACGTTCACTCGCACTCCTGGGTAGCCTTGTCCCACAGTTCAAGGTAGGACTCGTACCTGGTCCATCCATCATATACTTGCGCATATAGGTCATATGTAATTAAGGTTGGTAAGGTAGTTGGATGGGTGACTCTGCCCCAAGTCCACAACCAGACGAGTAACAGGAAATAGGGCGGAAGCACACATCCAATGTCCGTAGAATCTTATTTATACATTATCCTCGCGTATACACGTAGTAGTGGTAGGCTAATCGTATTCGTCCCAAGCTTCTGTGCTTGAACCTTATCTGCTGTATGCGTGACATTCCCGAAGGGTCTTCTGGAGATACTTGTGGTAAGGTTTTGGAAGATATAATACTCCTCTGGTGAGTGTTTTGGGGTTTCGCGGCGAGAGATGGCCCGGAGGCCCGTGTTGGATTTGTGTTTATGAAAGACGAAGGTTTTTCGAGATTAGGTGAAAGGTCTTTTCGTAGCCGTTAAATCGGGAAGGTGAGGACTATATCAATTGAAATCGAATGACGACAACAGTATCTTTTTAGGTAAAACATGTGTTAAGCTGTATTTGCAAGAAATGCTCATTAGAGTGATATAGTATCTTGTGTTTCTTTTCAGCGTGTTCCGTTTTGGTTCGATGTTATTATTACCGCAGATGATTCATACTACAGCAGCTAGCACTGGTAGTGAGTGGGTTCTGATAGCAGGTAATGATATTTTATATCATGATCCCTGACAGGTCACTCTATGATCGAGCGGTATATGTAAGTCGCATGTAATTTGATATTGGTGAAATCGTCAAGTGGGTGGCTCCACCCTAATCCCACTTCTAGACATGGAACAGGAGTCAGGATCGAATTATTTTCTTTAAGTCTTTAGTATTTTGATTATAATTAACCCCGATGTATGCACAAAGTCATCACAGCTTACAGGTAATGATCCTAAGGTCATATATGATTGTCCTTGATTTGATTTGAACGAGAGGGTATTTTAACTACTTTTTGAAAGACGGTAGTTTTAGCAAGCATGCCAAATTCATTACAAGCATATGATACTTAAACGTTTTTGTCATTTGAAACATTACAAAAGTCCTAAAAAGGTTCCCTTGTTTCTCCTGCTGGTTTGTTCGTCACACTCCTCCTGCTCCCCCGTCATTCTTCTCAGTTGGACATTCCCTCTTGAAGTGTCCCTTTTCACCGCATAGGTAGCATACTTGGCCTACCTTGGTGTTGGTGGCTGAAGCGAGGTGCTGGGTCTAGCTTCTGCAAAAGCTGGCAGTATGTCCGTTCTTGTTGCAGGCAAACCCCATTGTGATGGAAGCCACACTTGTTACACTTTGGGAGTGATCCCTTATATGGTCTGGTCGGCGCTTGGGTGACAGGCCTTGTGGCTAGTGCCGAGGCATGTGTCGTGACTACTGTTGTAATAGCAGTGGTGGCCATGGGTTGTTGTCTTTTAGCGAATTTTTCAGATAGGTTGCTCTCCTTTTTGTTCCAAAACTTTCGTTTCTTGGTCGTAGGTTGGTGGCCTGAGGCGCCTTCATTGGCATACACTCGCTAGTTTTCCTGATTGTTACGACAATTTGTATTGTCGGTACCGCTTCCATCTCTGCTGGCGTTGTTAGCATTGAGTTGCGCCATGACGGCTGTCATGGCTGTCGTGACTGCAGCTTGAAAAGTAGCAGGATCTATCTGTAGGAATGCTGCCTTCCTTGTCGGTTGGTTACCTTCTTGTGAAGACATAATCCTGTTGCATGAGGAGAAACGATGTCGTGAGTAGGGATGATTATCTCTAGTTATATCCTTACCATTTATATACACATATATAAATTTTTGCACATTGCTGTACTATTCTTAGTGTTTCTGCTAACCACTCCTGGGATGGAGTTACGGAAATGGGTAGAAGTAGGTTTTGTACAGGCGTTAAGCTTTACTCATCTTAGGATCATGTTTGTCCAAACACACCTGGCTGAGGAGTTTTGATGGGACCCGATGCATTAGTGCTGGTATGATCGCACCCTATAGGTCTACGAAAAAGGGCACTTTTTAACTAGGAGGCTTTAAAAAGGTGAGATGATAGTGAGTCTTGAATAAGGGTTTATACGTCGGGAGTTATTTATCTTAGTTCTGAGTGTATCGTGTTCCGGTTGTTTATGGTGTTCTGAAAACAGTTCATAATGAAAGTATATATATAATAAACCCATGTATTTTAGTAGTTCTGTATCCAAGTGAAACCTTGTAATTTGATCCAAGCTAGGTCCTTGTTACGACCAATTGATGTATGCTTAGTTATATAATTAAGACTAAATAGACCTTCGAGTCTGTTAGGTATGTCTTGAGCCCATCTTGTTAATATGATTCTAGTAATTATGGTTTCAGAGAAAATTTTGACCTCGATGCAGGTCTACCTCGCATCCATGCAAGGAAAAGTTTTGATAGCAAATAGATCTCTCGATTAGTATAACCGTTTAAATCGCAGTGTTGTACTTACACATGGAATATAGTAGCACCAACGCATACTCCTGAACCTAATTTACAAGGTCTTGTGAGCGGTATGAACTCTACTCATGACGATCCGTCCCTTGCGATGCCCGAGGCAAAGTCGATGCACCTTGCAGCTCTACCAATCGATGCTTGGCTACAACCATTCTCTCTTTGAATGCCGTGTGTCTACCCTGTTTTAATCCCCGATGTTCGCGATCCGCCGGGTCTTCGCCGGGAGGGCTCTGTCAGTCGGTCCCCCGTGGTTGAGGTCATAGCACCCTCGTTGGTCTCCACATGGTGATTGCTGTCATTACTGTCGACTCCAACCCTCGATCACGGTTGCCCAACGGGGCACAGGTCCGATGTAGTCGAAACGGTTCGCGGGAACCCTGACTATGCATGGAGGGTTGATTACCTCCGGTTCCGCTTCTGATTCTTCTCATAACCATCCACCATTTCCCTGGTTGGGAAAGTAGGGGTCGCCTGGTAGGTAGAATCTTGCTATGTTATACGTGCGAGAATAGGAGGGGTAGAAGAGATAATTAATAGGCGTCTAACTCTATAATTAATTACTTATAGGGGGGTGATCCTTATCAGTCATGTCTATAATCACATAGTGCATACCAGTTATACATAATCTGAGATAGAATAGACCTTCGAATAAATGACTCTACTCTAAGTCCACAACCAAACAAGGAACAGGAAGTAGAGCAATAGTCATAGATTCTGAGTCTATAATATCTTTAATTATGTATAACCTTGGCGTATGCACTCAGTCGTTAAAGACCTACTAATAGGGGTCTTTAGTTTTCACATAAGTTGGTTATAGTGTCACAAAATACTCCTATAGTATTTTTAATGTTTGACTTATGCTTTTCAATGTTTGTTTGTAGATAGAATTGGTAAGTTTTTAGACTTGTTGCAACGCCACAACCATTCCCAGGCATATGCTAATCACTTCTGGGTTAGACATAGTTGATCAGGCTATGTCATTCCCAGACCTGACTATACATCCCCAAGCCTACTTGTGCCATTCAACAATCATTACTTTTGTTTTGTTCTAGAATGATGCTGACCTTAGTATGTATGCATGCATGTATACTTTTAACAAAAAACTATTTATTTCTAAAAGTATAGTTATTTGAAAATGTTAAATCAGAGACCTTAGTCCCAATGCATTTATAGTTTGTATATCTTATGTGGTTCGATATACTTAGTTCACTATAAACAATGCTCTGATACCAATCTGTCACACCCCCAAACCAAGGATGGCGGAAACGTCCGGGGGTGGAGGACTTTATGTATAGTATCACAACAACGAGTATAATAGTGCTCAAAGTAATACAACCATCATAAATATAATTGAAAAAGTTACACCAAAGTATATGTTTACATGTTTCAAATCAACTACATTATGATGACAAAACGAATTGTTTGACGATCTAACGTCCCATCCTCAAAATGCTGTTGATTTCCTGAGAATACAAGTAGTTTTGAAAAAGTGTCAACAATTAAGTTGGTGAGTTCATAAGAGTTTTGTTTGAGGAAGAAACCGTTTTCCTTGTAAAAGCGATAAAGTATGTTTTCCAGAAAATCCAATATTTTCCTTATAAAAGTTATGTGTTGTCTTTAATTCCAAGACCGAAAGTGTACAGTACTATCCATACTTATTGATAATAAAAGTGATTTTAAATCGACATAAAACCCTTTTTAATTTGGGAAATATCCCGTAAACTTTATGTGTTATGTGTTGTCTTAAATCCTAAGACCGAAAGCGTACAAGTGTTTTTCCATACTTAAAGTAATTCATGTGAGTTAAATTGACTTAACTCGCTAAAAAGTGATTTTAAATTGTCATAAAACCCCTTTTAATTTGAAAGTAAAACCCGTAAATCTTATGATTTGTTAATACCACATGTGAGCTATTGTAACCATGCTAAGACTCAGACGGCCTCGTAATACGACGTTCTTTAGGCACCGCACGTTAAATGACACTTGTCACCTCAGACCTGCCGGTCTAGCTGTTGCATGCAGCTCAGGTGCAGGCTTGTCAGACCCAATATAGATCTATACACAACTATCACACTCTCCCTACAAGAGACTCTGGCTACAATTTACAGGACTTTTGACTTTGTTACTATGAAGGTAACACGAAGCGAATGACTCACAAATTTATCCATTAACAGATTTACGTGAACTGAACTGAAAACCTTTGGAAAATGAGTTTGAAATGCAAATGATACATAAACTATACCTATTATAGTTTATCCAAAACGTTTGTAATGTAAAAGAAATCTTACTGAAATGTAAATGATACATGAACTGAACTGGAAACCTTTGGTCAATGAGTTTGAATTGTAAATGATACATAAACTACACCTATTATAGTTTATCCGAAAACACATTAGTGCTATGAGTCCATAAACTATTACTATTATGTAGTATATGAAAAACCCATTTGTTTTGAGAGTAAAACCTTTCTCATGTAGTAAAAATTCATAAACTATGCTTATTATAGCTTATTATATGTGTTCGAATGAATGAAGAATTCTTATCATGAATGACTGAATTTCAGTTTATGATGATAAACTAGCAACAAATACATTCAATATTTAGAACTTATTATTATACACTTTGCTCAACATAATACAAAGTGTTATGGAAGTTATAAGCTGTTAACTAGTTTTTAACCGTTCTGCACTGTTTTAGAAAAATCACAGAAAAATCATACGAAGTCGAAAACTGAATCCGTAAATTCCGAGAGTTCATAAAATGTGTGTAGTTTAATCATTGTTTTTATTATGATTTTTGGAAGTCTTTAACGTGTGTTAAATTCTTCATATTCACAGACTGGTCCGAATTCGTTTCTGAAATGATAGGCAGTTTTGTAAAAATCACCATAAATCGTAGAGAAATCGTATGGAGATGTGCAAGTAGTCATTTTAAAGGTATGAACCTGAACTATTTTCATATTAAACAATTTTGAAAGATATTAAGTTTAAGATAGTCAAAACAGTCCGTGAATAAGACTCAACGTTTCTGATGAAAGCTGTTGTTTGAGTTTAGTTGTGTTCTTGGTGTTTTAACTTGTATTCCCCCCCCCCCCCCCCTAAAACTTGAAGAAAACATGAAAATGTAGGGTTATGAACTCACCTTGAGTGATTTCAGTAGATGGATGCTGGAGAAAAGAAGTGCTCAACTCAAGAACACTTGGGAGATGCTCGAAGATTTGAAGATCTAACACAAATATGACGATATTTGTGTAAACAATCTATGATTTGGATGAAAGATAGTAGAATATCTAAGTGTAGGAGGAAGATAATTACCAAATGTGGATGAAAAACCCAAGACCAGCCTTTGAATCTCGAATTTTTAGAGAGAGAAAGTGGAAGAGAGGTGTTTGTTCTTCTTAAGAAAGAGTGAATAAAATGGGAGGAGAGAGGAGGATATCTCCAGCTTTTGTTCAAGATTATGGCTGAAAAAGAGGGGGAAAAGTACAATGATTGACTAGGTATGGGTGAATAGTGACTAGGGGTTGTACTATGAAGGTATGGGGAGGTTGCTTGTGTCCTTGTTCAAAGGATAAGTCAACACTCCACCTAAATATCTCACCAATTAGATTTTATTCTTAGGCAAGGATTTTCCCCAAAATATAGTTAAAATATGAATATTTAGGGTTTATTATGTTAAAATACGAGTTTGGGTGAAAATCCCGCGTTAAAATCTCGAAAAACGGGCTTAAAACGAAGTTTGGGTCAAAAACCGGGCAAAAATGTGATATTCCGAAATTCAGGCGAAGATGGGAAGGTTCGGCTCCTGAGGAGCTTAGAACCGAAGGTGAGGCTCGGTTGTGCATGGGAACCGAGAGTAGAAGAGGAACCAAGAGTGGAGGGGTTCGGCTGCGCAAGCTCGCTCCTCGGACAGAAGGTGGGAAGTCTTCTCGGACCGAAGGTAAGAAGGGAGAGTCTCGGTTCGGAATTGTCAGAGGACCGAAATAGACCGAGCGCTCGGTCCATTTCGGTTGAGAGGGTTTCAGTTCTCAGGAGGTTCGGCTCTAAGAGGTTCGGCTCCTAAGAGGTTCGGCTCCTAAGAGGAGTTTCGATTCCTAAGAGGAGTTTCGGCTCCTTAAGGCTGTTTTTCGCGTAGACTTCCGTTTTCGAGCTGTTTTCGTCATATTCGAGGGTCGGGATGCCCCGAGTGATTATAAAAAGTTGAGAGAGATTTTGAGAGAGATTTGTCATACTTGGAGAGATTTGGGAGAGATTTCACATTCTTGGAGAGATTTCTCATACAGAGAGAGATTTGGGAGAGATTTCACATTCTTGGAGAGATTTCTCATACAGAGAGAGATTTGGGAGAGATTTCACATTCTTGGAGAGATTTCTCATATATAGAGAGATTTGGGAGAGATTTCACATTCTTGGAGAGATTTCTCATATAGAGAGTGATTTGGGAGAGATTTCACATTCTTGGAGAGATTTCTCATACAGAGAGAGATTTGGGAGAGATTTCACACACTTGGAGAGATTTCTCATACTGAGAGAGTTTTGGGAGAGATTTGACATTCTTGGAGAGATTTATCATACAGAGAGAGATTTGGGAGAGATTTCACATTCTTGGAGAGATTTGGGAGAGATTTCACATGGTTAGAGAGATTTATCCTATTTAGAGAGTTTTGGAAGAGTTAGAGTGAAAGAGGTGGAGAGATTTCACAACTGGTCTTTCCAGGCTTGACTTGAACATTTATTAGCAAGCAGACATTGATCTTAAGCATTCACTCAAGGTTTGAGTTCTCAAACCTTGTCCCTGCGCATCAGATCTATTTTGTTATCACAATTAAATGCCAAATAAACTAAGAAACCACTTAAGACTTCAACCGTAACCTTCATCACAAATGCCAACTTAGTTTCAATATTTTCAATACTTAACAATCTCCCCCTAAATGTTGAAACTGATGAATATCACGATTTACATCTTCTTGGCATTACTCCCCCTTAAATTGTGAGACTCATCAAAACTTGGGGTCTTTAAAGAGAGAGGAACAGATCTGAAAAGTATTATCTTCAAAGAACAAAGATCTGAAAATGCGAACTCCTCCTTGAACAAACATCACTCTTCCTTGAATCTTCAACAAATAATATGGATAGGATCTATAAAGTTAAGAAGTATCAAAATCACCAACAACATACTCGAATCACAAGCAATTTAGCTAGTAAACATGAAAGCTTTCCTAAGGCTATCATGGAACTTCAAAACCCATCAGATCTGAAATCATCTTCAAAAATTCATGTGAATAAGATGTGACTCTGAAATGTTGCACTTTTGTTCCCAAAAATTCGCATAAACACCATAATATTCAAAGAACCCGCGAAAAATCGGCAAAATACAGAAGTAATCACTTGATAAAGGCCTTAACCCATGGGTAATAAAATTGACTACGATCCACTGCGAATGGTCGCACCCAATCACATCTCTAAACCATTCATTTCCGTATCTGAACCACTCACATTCGTATCCGAACCATCTTGTTTTCATCTGAATGACTTTCACATCTGAACAGTTTCGTTCACAACGATAAGTAGCCCTCACAACAAGGAAGTCATTTTCGCAGAAGAAAACTGACCAGTTGCGACTCACTGCGATCCATCGCAACTGATCGCATCTTGAACATTAACGTTAAAGAACAAAAACTGAAATACATTCTTGTAACATACACGTTTTGAAATCGTGTTAGGTAATTTGAAAAGTTAAAAATATTATGAAATATTATGTGAAATTGAGTGTTAAGTTCTAACAGATAGTTTTTACTAGAAATGAAGTAAAACTATGTTTAGAATCACTCATAAAATATTAGAAGTCTTATGAGATTCCAATTAAAAGCCAGATAGTGAAATTTAGCGAAAATATAAAATTTGAAGTAAGTAAAATTTTATTATTGAAAGTAGTAGATAATCTCTTTAGAAACATGTAGGCGAAAACCTCGTCGAAATCCGAGTTATAACGAAGAAGTTATGACCAATGTTTTAACATAATGCAGGCAATAAGCACCCAGTATAGTTGGAAGACTTATAATAGTTGTAATATTATTTTTTTGTATTTTGGTTTAGGTTTGTATAGATTTACAATATCCTGGGTAGTCATGTAAAATCTTAAAACATAGTCGGTTTGTATCCAATCTTTTGTAATGACTTTATCAATGTAAAAATATTATTTTATGAATATGCATGTAGCATGTTTTGGAGTAACTATATTGTCAAGTATGAAAGTTTGGGTCTTTCAGAAATATGAAAGTATAGAAAGGGGTTCTTTCAATCATGGTATCAGAGCAGTGGTTTAAGTGAACTAAATCTCGTGGATTGGTATTTAGACTTAAACTATTGGAAGTTCAATATATGAACTGGAATCATTGTAAATATGTGGATACAAACCATAGGAAACACTTAAGTGGGGTATTGGGTAGTGATAAACCCTAGTATTCTAAGACATTAACTTACTTCAAATTTTTTAGAGAATTAGTATATATGAACTAGGAATTTTGAGAATTTCTAGATTTAAACATGAATTGTTAAGTGAAGATGATACAATATGTATCTGGTATATTTTAGGTTGAATACCTAATGGGGTAAGCACTAGAATATTAGGAGGAGATATGCCTTATATTCTATTAAATGCTAAATGATAAGTAAATATAGTATGCTATAGGTTTCATACCTATATTATTTGAGAAAGTTTAAAGTCTGTTGCCGACCTTGGTTTAGAAAATTTTATGTTCAGAATTCTAAGAATTTTCGTAATAGAATTTACATGAAACTTTTCGAAGTGATAAAGAGACTTATGATAGTTGACATCGATAAGTTTATAAATAAACGATCGCGAGATATCGTAAATAGTGTATTAATACCAATAGAGTGGTAATATACATTTAAAGTATGTTTGATATATAATAACATCTTTGGAAGAAAGATGTGCGTTTGAAACACGTTTGGGTAAGATAAATGTGTTGGTACAAATCCATGAAGTTGTTCCACCGCTGTCCAGATTAAAGCAGTGATTGTTTATAGAGTCGGAAGAACCGAAGATGGTGATAAATACTTCGACAGTATTGAAATGAATGTGGTACAAGATTTAGAAGAATTGAAATCAAAGGAAAGGCTAATGACGTTTTTAGACTCAATAGGCCAAGGCCTTGTGATGTAGTATGTAGTTCGAGTAGTAACATTATACAGGATGCTCAGACTTAGTATTTAATAATACTATGTGATGATTGACTTCTATCACATCCTTATGGAAGTTCCATTGTGTGTTAAGCCGAATTTAACATACAAGATTGGGATGGTGAAATAGGTTATTTGGTTGTGAAAAGGCTGAGTGGCTTACTTTTTAGAGTAAGGTAGAGTACTTAGTTGAAGAAGATATACGCTCATATTATTATATGAGAAGAGATGTTGTAGTTAGGAATGACAGAGAACCAAGTTGAAGCTAGTATCTGAGATGCAGCTATAATACAGACTTCTTAGGATAGATTCCTATGAAGTAGACTTAAAAGATACAACCATGAGTAGAAGACTTACAAATATGCATGATGGTTTGCATGAGTTAGAAGATGATGTAATTAGTTGGAAACTATTTGTCTTTACACTGCTAGAGGAAATTTTGGGTGTAGTATGTCTTGCAGAGTAGACACTACCCGAGAAAGAATTTATATGAAGAAATGGAAGTAAAATTTCTATCAACCTATAGAAAAGTATTAGGATATATTAAATCGAGCATATGCATGAGAAGAATTTTAGAAGGCGAGTATAAGTAATCCAAGATATGTTTGATAGAAACGTGAAAACCCTAGTTGAGTCTAGGAGAGATTGTTGTATGTACTTGTTTGAACACACTTAGGTGTGAAAATTTGCTTTGTGAAAACTTTTGAATGGTGACTTGGGAACTGCGAGACAATACTTAGGACGAGTATGAGTAGGTGTGAATAGTAGTAGAGGCCTATACTACTGGAAGCACAGGACTCACGCTTGGATCAGGAATGGTCACAAGGTTACCAAGAAGCTAGTAAATGATTCCGTTTTATTCATGTCTGTCGTTACCTTCGATTCGGTAATGATTAAGAAGATAAGTATCGTTCAAATCTTAATGTCATAAAGAATCGAGTCCGATTAGTATAAATCCGCGAAAGGAGTAGATTGGTTCAGAGAACCATGTCTTATATAGTGACAAAACTTCAGTAGGAATATTGAAGAAGTAAATGGTCGAGGTAGTCGATAGAAATATAACAATCTTCATTAAAGGATTGAGCAATCATTAGCCAGAGATGTGACTTGCTATGTGGTGTTACTGGCCACAAGAAATGTTTCCGCCCTACTCTTACTAGTCAAATAGCGGGGAGTCAAGTTTCTGTTCAACAATAAAAGAGTACTCTAACTAAAAAGGAGGAGGTGCCCAAAAGCTAAAAGATGTATATGTCCGAAAGCACGAATTAGAGATACGTGGTACTATTCTTTCTATTTCGAAGCATCCACGTGTGGATCAAACTCTTTTGTTTTCTTTATTCCATCAGCTTGATTTATTCGATCTGATTCTAATACAAGAGTTTGGTTCGTTATGTGTCATGTGTGTTATAAATATAAAGGTCATTAGAATAAGACCGTTCGAGTTGCTGTTATAGCAAAAGTAAAGACCTTATATTGGGTTTAATCTATAAACCAAGAAGGAGCAGGAGTCTGCAATGAGAATTGAGTTTTAACTCGAAGATTAGGATCGAAGGCCCAATAGAGAATGATGAGCGGGTGCAGGTTTGAGCACCGCTATTAATTAAGAAGTTTGAAGAGTTTGACAATCGTTTGTCAAATCAAAAGTTAAATATCGTACATTTTAGATTACCACAGAGGAAGTAAGTTAGGACTTGAATGTTGTGACTAGTATTTTTCTCGTAAACTCTAGATCTGCTCACATCTTATTTGATTGTGATGCCTCAGATTCTTTCGTGCCTTATAAATTCGCACATTATTTTCAAATTGCTTTTTATGCAAATTGTCCAATCATTTCATATAGATAACATAGGAAATATATCATTACTTGGTGATAAAATCTATAGAGATTATGTCATAGGAATTAAAGGTTATAATCTTCTTGTTAACTTGATTCCTATCTTCTTGCCCAACTTTGATATTATTCTCGACATAAATCGATTGTCAAAGAACTACGCAGATCTCTTGTGCAACGAAGAGATGATATGCATCCCTATCGAAAGGGAAGATTCTATTTATGTTTACGGTGAAAATAATAAATTTCTTTCTTCAAAAAAAACTCATAAATTTATATCAAAGGGATATTCTACTTATCCGGCCTATACAGTTAATACCTTGAAAGAGGAGAAGAAAACTGTGAATGATAGCATTTGGATAATTATCGACCGGCTGATGAAGAGTGCATATATATTCTCGCCACACGTGAAACGGCTCCATTGGAGAAGTACGGGTAAGTTTACTTAGACGAAATCATCGCGAGACATGGTGTGCCACTAAAGATTATTTCCGATCGTGATACTCGCTTCACTTCTCACTTTTGGGCGACTATAAAACGTGAATTGGGATCTCGAGTTGAAAGGGAAGATTCTATTTATGTTTACGGTGAAAATAATAAATTTCTTTCTTAAAAAAAAAACTCATAAATTTATATCAAAGGGATATTCTACTTATCCGGCCTATACAGTTAATACCTTGAAAGAGGAGAAGAAAACTGTGAATGATAACATTTGGATAATTATCGACCGACTGATGAAGAGTGCATATATATTCTCGCCACACGTGAAACGACTCCATTGGAGAAGTACGGGTAAGTTTACTTAGACGAAATCATCGCGAGACATGGTGTGCCACTAAAGATTATTTCCGATCGTGATACTCGCTTCACTTCTCACTTTTGGGCGAGTATAAAACGTGAATTGGGATCTCGAGTTGCTCTCAGCACAACTTATCATCCCCAGACAGATGATTAGACGGAGAGAACAATCCAAACAGTAGAAGATATGCTTCGTGCATGTGTATTAGGGTTCGGTAGTAACTGTGAACACCATTATGTTGACATAATGTTGGACAGAAAATCCTTGGTGGTCCTGAAATGATTCAAGACACCACCGACAAGATTCAAATTATACAAGAAAGAATGAAAGTAGCCCAGGATTGACAAAAGACTTGTGTAGAGATGGAGGAGACGATCCATAGAATTCCAAGTGGGTGATACTGAAGGTAACCCCGTGGAAAGGTAATATGAAAATTGAGAAGAAAAGGAGATTGAGTCCTAGATTTATTTGACTTTTCAAAATTATCTAACAAGCATACCGCTTGGAATTGCCTGAAGATTTGGCAGGTATTCATGATGTATTTCATGTAAGATATCTACGTAAATGCTTGAGCGTATATGACGAAACGATTCCATTATCCAAGGTGAAACGGGATAATAAATTTATACTTAGGGAAAATAAGAATGAGATAAGAGCAAAATATCCTCATTTGTCCAAATCGTTGTGACTTCGGGGACGAAATCCTCAAAAGGAGGAGGTAATTGTAACATACACGTTTTGAAATCGTGTTATGTAATTTGAAAAGTTAAAAATATTATGAAATATAAAGTGAAATTGAGTGTTGAGTTCTAACAGATAGTTTTTACTAGAAATGAAGTAAAACTATGTTTAGAATCACTCATAAAATATTGGAAGTCTTATGAGATTCAAATTAAAAGCCAAATAGTGAAATTTAGCGAAAATATAAAATTTGAAATAAGTAAAATTTTATTATTGAAAGTAGTAGATAATCTCGTTAGAAACACGTAGGCGAAAACCTCGTCGAAATCCGAGTTATAACGAAGAAGTTATGACCAATCGAAGATCCGCGATAAAACCGGCACGGTGCCGAATGGCGTAAAAAGTGAGTTTTTAATAAACTACTTTTTAGCCTTAGTGATCTAAATGAAAGTCGTAGTATTCGTTAAACCGAGAATTTTGATAAAAAGAACGTGAAAATCTGACTTCGTATGAGGAAGTTATGATTTTTACAAGTTTCAGCTTTAGCAGTAGACAACTAAAAACTCGAATTTTTGATCGAGTGATTTTTAGCCAACACAACCTAAACGAGATTGAAGGTCTCATCATTAGTAGTACAACGGTAAAAAGTCTGACGAAAACGGATGTCGGATGAAGAAGTTATGAATTTTTAACGGATTTACCAGTCCCGGTCTGTTAAAAATAATAATATAAAAATAAATTCAAAATTTTCCGACGAAGTCTAAACGAAAGTTGTAGATCATAATTTTCTCTACACGTGCATATAAAGAACTTCAAAAACGGAGCCCGTATGCAAAAGTTACGGATTTTAGAAGGTCGGGGCACAATTTTCGAGAAATCTCGCAAGGATAAGGCTGATTTCGGTGAGTCATCGCGCCACGTGTCCGAGCCGAAGACCCAGCTGCTGACGCATCGCCTTCTGATTCGTCCGAGTAGCAGCTCAATCCCCGTGTCCGATCCATGACTCATCCTCGCATGAACAGTACCCGCGTGTCCCTTCCGGATTCGACCAACTTCGCGACCAGTAGCCTTCCGACGCGCCTCGCACACCCGTCCGAACCGAGGCCTTGCAGCCTGCCACCTGCTTCGCTCTGCTGCTGCCGCGTGTCGGTGCTGCTGACTCCTCCCTTCTGATCGGCCGACCCTCGCCCTATAAATACAAGGCATGCGAGCCTTGCCGAGTAAAATGGAGAAATTGCCAATTTTTCACCCTTTCTCAATATTTTTGGTATTTTGGATTTCCCCGAAGCCCCGGGATTAATTCCAAAGCCCGAAACGCGCCCCGAGATTCCCGAGAATCCCGAAAAATTTATCTTTTCGGTTTCGAAGCTCTACCTTCGCAGGGCCCGATTTTAAAGAAAACTCCCGGTTTTCAACGACGAAAGTCATATTTAGAGCCGAAGTGCTGCCCAAATTATTATTTTGACCCCCGGTTAATTCAAGTTGAGTTTAATAAATAGGAACAATTGTATGTTATGTGTTATATGTGCTATGTGCTTTGCAGTGTTATTATTCCGGTTTATTTTCCCATGTTATTTTTATTTCTGCTATTTATGATAGCAAAGCTATACCTTTGACCATGCGATCAGTTTAAGAACTCAGATTCACAGTGGTACTGGTATGTAGCGTCTGGCCATGTAGAGCATGTCCCCCAGTAAGTGAATGACTATATTCTATGGCATTGGCAGATGGTTAGACAGGGCGTGAAAACCTGAAATCTACCAAAATGTTAATCCGAAGTTGTATGTCTTCTGTGCCATTTGGGCCAAAGCGTTATTGATGTATATCAAGTATGGAAATTATTATGTCTCAATGATTGTATATCTTTGAATCAAATCAATGATTGTTAGGGAAAGCTTATCACATTATGCCTTTGTTGTTCCTTGCTCCTATTTGCTTCTGCCATATTGATATATATATATATATATATATATATATATATATATATATATATATATATATATATATATATATGGCATAACGTTATATTGTATCTATTATTGAACTCACTAAGCGTTATCGCTTACCCCTCCCAATGTTTTAACATAATGCAGGCAATAAGCACCCAGTATAGTTGGAAGACTTAGAATAGTTGTAATATTATTTTTTGTATTTTGGTTTAGGTTTGTATAGATATACAATATCCTGGGTAGTCATGTAAAATCTTAAACATAGTCGGTTTGTATCCAATATTTTGTAATGACTTTATCAATGTAAAAATATTATTTTATTAATATGCATGTAGCATGTTTTGGAGTAACTATATTGTCAAGTATGAAAGTTTGGGTCTTTTAGAAATATGAAAGTATAGAAAGGGGTTCTTTCAATTCTTTTTCTGTTTTTCGAGTTTTTCTGAGGCCAAAAACGAAAAAATGAACAAAAATCTTTTTGGATTATCGAGTTTCTGAGACTTTAAAAGAAAAGAAAGAATAATAAATGAGAGGTTGTGATAGGGCCATGTGAGTTAGTGGTTGTGAGAGGTTAAGTGAGAGTTGTGCGAAATAATAAGTCGTGACTTTCCGTGCCTATCCAAAGTACAAAAGTACCGTCGTGCCTACCTAAAGTACTATCGTATTGTCGTACAATGTCCAAAGTATTATTATACTACCGTGCTTACCCAAAAGTACTATTTGTACTTTCGTGCTATGTCCAAAGTATTATAATATTGTCGTTTCTGATCATTTAGGATAATATAGATGACTAATATTATTTAACTGCTAAAGATTATATAATTATAGGAATATAATATTATGGGTTGAAAACCCTATGTGCTCACCTGGTTTTCCAACATGACCCACACAGTTTCTTTGTATCACAGGTAGCGATATGAAGGCGGTAATTGATAAGGTAATATTCTGTTGAGAGATTTTAGGAGCTCGTAGGCTGCTAGAATATTGATGTAAGGCCCATTTTTGCTACTGTTTCTATATCAGTTATGACATCCCAATGTTTAATAATCAATGAAAAACATTCTCTTCAGAAATACTTTTAATGGGACAAATTCTGCATTTTTAAAGATCACTCTGATTTAGAATAAGCATAAATAAAAAGTTTTAAAATGGTCGTAAATTTGGGGATGTCACATACTTTGTGGGAATTAAAGATAATGTTTATGTTCTTATGGGAGCCACTCGAACCTTGATTGAAGATATTCGAGCCTTCAATAAGGAACATGTTGGAGACATGATAGTCAAGAAGGAATTGATGGCAAGGTATTTAAAAATATTGAGAACTCTCTTACGAGCTTTTATGATTCTTTATCAAAGTTTGATTTATTGTCTACAACTTCGATATCTCAAGAACAAATCTTGTTTGTGGTTTCATCTGTAGAATCATGTTTTAAATCTCAACTGCACATATTCTAGATCTTGTTCTTCGATTACCCACTAATGCTCCATGCCCATCAATGATCGTGTCACAAGGGGGATACAAGGGGCTGGTTCATCGAAAGATGGTGGAGAAGATAAAGGAAAAGTAGTTGGGAATTTGTTTTCTACTCAAATCCTAACTTCACTACCAACGAAAGCCATTATGATAACTTCGACAACAACTGCTATACCAAATGTCAAAGTTGATATGTCAAAGCTACAATTGAAGAAAGGTTTGAACATAAGCAACCGAGGCTCAGGTTCTTTAATAGTCAAACCTGTTGCAACTTCTGAACCGAAAGGCATGGGAAAAGATGTTCATGTGCAACCTATAGCAGAAGAGAAGAAGAAGCTTCAAGATCTTGAGTTTGAAAGAATGAAGCAGCTGAACAGTATCATGTGATTGATAACGAATGACCCACCTGGACTTAATATGGGAGATCCAAACAAGGTGTGGTATTATGAAACGATTGATAATGTGGCTTATGGTGAAGTGGATGTGTTCGATTAAAGGCCAAAAAGAAGCTTTGCCATTGATGACTCAGATTTCAACCAACTGGATTTTCCAGTTAATCATGTCATGCTTACTTTTGCTCACTTCAAGCTTACTGAGAATTTTAAAGATACAAAGGAGTTGAAGAAGATGAAGATTTCTTTTCATGTTGTTCTTGGTAAGAAGGAATAAGATGTCTGATCTTTAGTGAAAATTGTCAAACTTTAACAACGGGTAAAAATTAGAGTTCGGCGGTCAAACTGTTATGCAATAAAGACCAATTACATGTAATTTTATGTTTGTAAAGTATATTAAATAACTTATATTCATAATTGCTTTTAGAACATCTCAAACGGCCTAAAACCCTCTATCATTGAGATCGAATCGAAAATCGCCAAAAATTTAATTTTTGGTGGCGTGAAAAATAAAATTTTGTATTAAATATATTTTAAAGTTATGGAATAGATATTTGAGTAGATTATGTTCTCCGGATTTCGTGGATATAACGAACGAACAAAACGAAGGACGTATGAGAAAGTTACGACTCTTTAAAATTATAAAAATTAATATTTATTTGATTTTCTTAAAACAATCGTACACTGTTTCGTTTGGAACAGCTATGAGTCTCATAAACCGTATTTAAACACGTTTTTGAATTCAGACTATGGTCTATTATTTTATTATATGTTTATAATTATTTTAAACTCAACCGAAATCGGATTCATAAAATCTGTAGAAACCGATCCTATAAATCCCGAAACTTTAAACAGATTTTACCGAAGTTCTACGTATCAGATTTAGGATCCGTCTATGTATCGGATTTAAGATCAGTCTGACTTTTTCAAAACCTTATAAACGACTATAAACGACTATAAACGAAGTTTTGACAAATATATATATGTAATTGTGTACAAAGGAAATGTACATTGTCTTAAACGACTATAAACGAAGTATTGACAAATATATATAATAATTAATTGAAAATATATCAAAAATCAATTATTATTTTTATACTCCCGATCATAATGTGGAAACGATTACTAAGTAAACGATATGATTTATTTTATAACTATTATAAAAATATAAAACATTTTAGTTGTGATACGAAACTCGTCACATATGATAATATAATTAATTCTCGGATTTTCGGGATTATTACCTAATAAATTATATATCATATAAATTATGCAACTTATCGAACATCGACATAAGTAAGTATTCGGCTACGCGAACGAACATCCTTCTTATCGGCTGAAGTAAGGAACTACTCAAATTATTATCGCCACAATAGTCGAACGCTACGTTAATTTCACTATTTAACTAATTTCACTAAGCTTCGAAAATCTTAATAATCTAAGATTCGCGTTAGTGACCCTACTGAACGATGGATTTTATGAGTTGAAGAAATGTCGTCATGGATTTTGTGGATTGTGTATCCCATGTGTGCTTGTGAGAGGAATGTATTGCAAGGGGTGAAAAAGAGAGTTTTATGATGGTCTGTTTTTCCTTTGTAAGGATCAAATCCTGGAATTGACACCTAGCTCTATAACCGTTAATCCAAGAGGGATCATATACTGTAGGTTTATGTACACGACATAGATTTATAATAAAGAACTTTGGTGTAGATCTATTTCTTATGGAAAGATTTATGCGAATCGTTCTTTTCCGTCTGTGGTTGCTAGCTACAACTTCGTCTGACGAGGCAACATGCATCAAGTGTTTTTTTCTTCGTTACTATACGACTGCTTTTAAACGTTAGTAATGATCTCGATTCCTCCATTTTTATTTATATTGTGTCTGTGTGGCTTGTTTATTGTGACTATGTGGCTTGTGGACGAGCGACGAATAGTGTCAGTTATAGGCAAATTGATATATTGAAGATTTTTATTCAAAGAAGTATAGGTCTAGATTGAGTCAATCCTCCCAATTTGGGCCGAGTGTGTAAGAGTGTTTAGGTTGATAACTACCTCTCGCTAAGACATAATTCTATGTAACCAGAGACGTTTCAAAGAATAGAATTGTAAATAGAATGGTTAATATTTGTCGTTGAAATTATACGTGTAACAACGTAAATTTCCAAAACAATTTTTCATTTTTAAAACATACTTTCATTTATAAAATATCATAGTAATCCAATGTATCACATGTTATCACAATAAACAAATCCCAAGATCCTCAAATACATAAATCCTCTCAGTGTGTACGGATCATGCCGGCGCCTTCCCGCGATCCTCGCTAGTACCTGAAACACATAACACAACAACTGTAAGCATAAATGCTTAGTGAGTTCCCCAAAATACCACATACCACACATACGCCTTTCCAGGCCACAACCCTGTAGGATCCTCCGATCCATGTGTCTCAGGGGACTTCCATCCTGAATCCCGGTAGACCTTCCAGTCATACCCGTATCGACCTTCCGGTCCATAACCCCTTGACCTTCCGGTCCATATCATCTTGACCTTCTGGTCCTTATCGTACATAACACACATAAAACATACATATCACATAACAACATACAGCTCATACATCTCATAGCATATAAGACCTTCCCGTCACACATAGGTACCCTTCCAGGTACAGTATAGTGAGAAGACTCACCTTAATGAAGTTGGATAAATTCTCGTGCTCAACGTCCCGACTTACCCTCCTCCTATTATTCAAATAACATCCCCGATCAATATTCTCTAATAGCCTCATCTATATAGATTGGGTAGAAGGCCATTCTACCCTTCCCTAAACTCTCTTTAATCAGTCTTGACCAGAACCCTAAGGTCAACGAAAGTCAACGGTCAAACTTTGACCCGACTCGTCGAGTGTACAAAGGCGACTCGGCGAGTCCATGCGGTTCCTCTGAATCCTTTCAGCCTCTCTTGGCTCGTCGAGTCATCTTTCCACCCGACGGGTTTCTCCTGTCACGAATCGCGGGGCAACCCCGACTCGACTCGTCGAGTCCACTTATGGACTCGGCGAGTTGCTTCCATGTTCATACTCAAATGACCTTCTAAGGTCAGATCTGCTTCACTAACTATCAGATCTACCCTTCAAATGTTCAAATTTCACGTAAAGGTACAACCTTTACGTGCATGCAACCCACATCAAGTCATAAATGGAGAAATAACTCTAAAAATGGCAACCTAGTCCCCAATCTCTCATTTGCTTGCATAAAGCTGAGGGATAGTGACTCTATGGACCTCTCATGGTCCAGATCTGATGCTATTAACAAAAAGGGACCTCATACTCACTAGATCTTACATAAAATGGGGGTAAAAACCCTAAAATCATGAAATCTATCATACCAACATGAAATAGAAAGGATTATACCTCTAGAGATGAACTCTCAAGATGATTAGCCCAGATCCAAGCTCCCTTCACCCTCTAGATGGGTGTTTCCTTCTTCGTTCTAGCAAAACTACACTAAAAGTGATGTATTAGCCTCTTCTTGCTCTCAACTCTCCTACTGCTCTCTCTAGGGTTTCTCTGGGATGAAGTAGCCGCAAATGGAGGCCATAAAGGCCTTTAAATAGGGCACAAGCCCGAGGATTTAGGGTTTCGCTTAACAGTGCGGACTCGCCGAGTCCACCCTTCCCGACTCGTTGAGTCCGTTCATTAATCCAGTCAGCACACGCGCTCCTACTCGACGAGTCTACGCCTCAACTCGTCGAGTCTGAGCGCCTACTCGCTGAGTCCCTCCCTAAAACTGAAGATAAATACTTAAAATAAGATACCTGGGAATCTGGATGTTACAATTCTCCCCCACTAGAATCAGACTTCGCCCTCGAAGTCTTGCTCCGCAAACAACTCTGGATGCTGCTCTCGCATCTCCAACTCCGACTCCTAAGTCAGCTCGGACCCTCTCCGATGTTGCCACTGGACCTGCACCAGGGGCACCTCCTTGTTCCTCAGAACCTTGATCTTCCGATCCATAATCGCCACTGGCCTCTCAACATAATTCAGGCTCGCATCCACCTGAATATCTCCCAATGGCACCACTGCCGACTCGTCGGCTATACACTTCCTCAACTGAGACACGTGGAAGGTATCGTGAATCTGACTCAGCTCCGCAGGTAACTCCAACCGATATGCTACCCTGCCCACCCTCGCGGTCACCCTGAACGGACCGATGTATCGGGGCCCCAGCTTGCCCCTCTTCCTGAATCGGATCACTCCTTTCCAAGGAGACACCTTCAGGAGTACGAAGTCTCCCACCTGGAACTCAAGCTTGGATCGTCGCCTATCCGCATAACTCTTCTGACGACTCTGAGCCATCAATAACCTCTATCTAACCTGCTGTATCTGCTCTGTCGTCTGAAGCACTATCTCAGTGCTACCCATCACACGCTTCCCTACCTCTCCCCAATAAATGGGAGTCCGACACCTCCTCCCATACAACAGCTCGAAGGGAGGCATGCCAATACTCGAATGGTGGCTGTTGTTGTAGGAAAACTCAGCCAACGGCAGATAAGTGTCCCAACTTCCTCCGAAGTCCAACACACATGCTCGAAGCATGTCCTCGAGTGTCTGAATCGTCCTCTCACTCTGCCCATCAGTCTGGGGGTGGTAAGTGGTACTGAAATGCAGCCTCGTACCCAACTCCTCGTGGAACTTCTTCCAGAACCTAGAAGTGAAACGTACATCTCGGTCTGACACAATCGAGATCGACACTCCATGCCGCGATACCACCTCCCTCACATACAATTCTGCCAACCTCTCAGCAGAAGAGCTCTCACTGATAGCAAGAAAATGCGCGCTCTTCGTCAGCCGGTCGACAGTCACCCAAATTGCATCGACACTCGTCGCGGTCCTCGGCAATTTGGTGATGAAATCCATAGAAATCTGTTCCCACTTCCATTGGGGAACCTCAAGTGGCTGCAACTTTCCATGTGGACGCTGGTGCTCAGTCTTAACCCTGCGACAGGTCAAGCACCTCTCAACAAACTATGCCACATCCCTCTTCATACAGGGCCACCAATAGTCCTTCTTCAGGTCCAAATACATCTTAGTGGCCCCGGGATGGATCGAGAACCTCGATCGGTGCGCCTCCTCCATCAAAGTGGTGCGCGTCCCGCCTGCATACGGCACCCAAATCCGACCCTGAAAGGTCATAAGCCCACGACTATCGGTAACAAACTCTGGCACTTGCCCAATCACCCGCTCTCTCTTGCGGCTCTCCGGTCTCACGGCCACTGCCTGGGCCTCCCGAATGGTGTCCAACACCGGGGTCATCACTGTCAATCGCATACAAGTGTCTCGAATCGGGGCACTCTCCGCCCTACGACTCAGCGCATCAGCTACAACATTAGCTTTGCCCGGGTGGTACAGGATCTCACAATCGTAATCCTTTACCACGTCCAACCATCTCCTCTGGTGCATATTCAGGTTGGGCTGATCCATCAGATACTTCAAATTCTTGTGGTCCGTGTATATGGTACACCGAACCCCATACAGATAATGGCGCCAGATCTTGAGGGCGAACACCACTGCCCCCAACTCCAGATCGTGGGTGGGATACCTCGTCTCATGAGGCTGCAGCTGCCTCGATGCATACGCTATCACATGCCCCCTCTGCATAAGCACCGCACCCATCCCTGATATCGATGCGTCACAATACACCACAAAATCCTCCATCCCTTCCGGGAGGGCTAACATAGGGGCTTCGCATAATTTCTGGCGAAGTGTCTCAAACGAGGTCTGCTGCTCCGGACCCCATGAAAAAGCAACACCCTTCCGGGTCAACCTGGTGAGAGGCACGGCGATCTTGGAGAAATCTCTGATAAATCTCCGATAGTAGCCGGCCAATCCTAGAAAGCTCCTGATCTCGGTGGGAGATCTCGGCACCTCCCAACTCATCACTGCCTCAATCTTGGCCGGATCGACCAATACGCCCTTCTGATTAACGAGATGCCCCAAGAACTGGACCTCTCGCAACTAGAAGTCACACTTGGAGAATTTAGCGTACAGCCTCTCCGATCTCAAAACCCCGAGGATCCCCCTCAAATGCTCCTCATGCTGCTCTCGAGACCTCGAATACACCACAATATCATCAATGAACACGATCACCGATCGGTCCAACATCGGTCTGCACACACTGTTCATGAGATCCATGAATGCTGCCGTTGCATTGGTGAGCCCAAAAGGCATCACCACAAACTCGTAATGCCCATAACGAGTTCTGAACGCCATCTTCTGGATATCCTCATCACGCACTCTCATCTGATGATATCCAGACCTCAGATCAATCTTGGAGAACCAAGACGCTCCCTGCAACTGATTGAACAAATCGTCGATCCTCGGTAATGGGTAACGGTTCTTGACCGTCAACTTGGTCAACTCCCGGTAATCAATACACATCCGGTGTGAACCATCCTTTTTCTTGACAAAAAGGATCGGTGCTCCCCAAGGGGAACTACTTGGTATAATAAACCCCTTCCCCAGCAGCTCCTGAAGCTGCGAGGATAACTCCTGCGTCTCTGGCGGCGCAAGGCGATAAGGCGCCTTGGCGATAGGCGCTGCCCCCAGAACCAAATCGATGCGGAACTCTACCTGCCTCTCGGGAGGCACACCCGGCAACTCCTCGGGAAAAACATCCGGGAACTCACGCACTATCGGAACGTCATCCATCGAACTTGGCCTCCCAGAGGCCTCTCGTGTATCCATCACATAGGATGCAAACCCACTGCAGCCCTGCTGTAAACTCTGTCTCGCTCTGGCGGCTGAACAAAACGCCGACCCACATCGGGTACCCTCGCCGTACACCGTAAGTACTCCCCCACTAGGGTCTCGTATCGTCACCAACTGTCCCTCGCAGTCTATGACAGCCCCAAATCGGCTCAACCAATCCATGCCCACTATGACACACACATCCCCCATCGCTATTGGGACCAGATCTATCGGGAACTCAACACCGAAGATCTCGAGTACACATCCTCGAATCACATCCGTAGCATACACCGCTCGCTCGTCAGCTATGGAAACTCGTAAAGGTCGTCTCAACGCCTCTCGTCGGCTACTGATGTGTCGACTAAACGTTATCGACACAAATGATCGACTCGCACCCGAGTCAAATAACACTAAGGCAGGTACAAAACTCACAAGAAAAGTACCTACGCATATCACAATTATAAGCACAATATCTCAACTCAGCATAAATAAATAAAGAATACATACCAGCCACAACATCGGGCGCTGCGTGGACCTCCTCCGCTGTCAACTGGAAAGCTCTCCCACGAGCCTTCGGTGCCTCGGCCTTCGCTGGCCGAATCTCGGTAGCCCTAGTAGCAGGTGCAGACCCCTGTGCTGATCCCTGATGTAACTGCGGGCACTCGGCCTTCCGATGGCCAGTCTGGTTGCAATGAAAGCAAACCATAAATCTCTTGGGGAAATCCTTGGCGATATGCCCCTCCTTGCCACATTTGTAGCAAGCACCCGATCGACAGACCCCATCATGTCCCTTGCCGCACTTCCCACAAGTGCGGCCCTTCTGGCCTCCAGACCTCGTATCAGTGGACTTGGCCCGCTTGGCTGCCGGCTGAGACTGTGCCGGCCGCCGATCCATCCTCTAAGACTCGACCTCCTCCCTGGCCTGAGTCTCCAACTCAATCTCCCTCTTCCGGGCATTTTCCTGGAGCTCAGCAAATGTCTGGTAAGTCGAGTTCGACACAAACTCCCGAATGTGTTGGGTTTTAAGCATTCTAACACTCCTATGGTATACATGCAACCCTAAATACCTTGGATCTATGTTTTCTCTATTATACATGCAAATATCAATTATCCAAGGTATTGTTCTAACTAACATAATATAAAGTACACATAATATAAATTCTAGTAGAATTACATACCTCTTGTTTGGTGCTTGATTCCATGAAGCTTAAGAGCCTAGTGCCCCGAGTGTGACACCTCAAATGGTTCACACAACATCATGAACACTTGGAATAACCATGAGAGAAGATATTAGTCTTATATCTCTATGAAATCAGCTTGCCCTCTATGTAATGCACTAGTGCCAATTTTCACCAACAATGGGGTCCTTATATAGTGTGCACATTAGGGTTACACCATGTAACCTATGACTTAACCCATTCCTTATGCTCCATGGGTTTTAACCTCCATGGAGTATCCATGGGTCACCCCATGGATATAGCCCATCATAAGGAATCATGGATCATAAGCCCATATATATAAGAATCAATGATTTACACGATCAATCCCCATATATTTAATTAGTCTCTTTTGATCACTAAATTAATTCCAAATTAATTCTTGATCAATACTAATTATATAATATGATTTCATAATAATATATTAGAACTTATAATATATTAATATGTCACAAATATCTTCTTCTCATTAAAAGGTCTATCCAAATGTTCTCATGCCATGCAACCCAAATAGACCATGCCGGGTCGGGTCAAGTATATACCAATTATAGTTATGGACTTAGACACTAATCCAACAGTCTCCCACTTGGATAAGTCTAATAACTATTATTGCAAGTATGACTTCATAACCCGACTACAATCGTAGCTCTTAAAAGCTTCTGTCGAACTCCGAACAAATCAATGACGCGTCCATTAGATAAGTGATCATATATTCCTCCATTCTAGATATCATATGGACTGAGACATGGATTATAATCATTCTCTCTGTCCATTTGTTGTTTCCCGATTTCCTATTTATCACGACTGACTAATTGAACAAATCAAATCAATCCAGGCCCGGCCGAGCACTTACGTTTTGTCATCACTAAATCATCGAGGGGCCCACACATATCGCTTTTATCCCTTTGAGGGTAAAAGGAATGGATAAACTTCGACTCATATGCTTGTACTGACTACTTGTTGAATCATACACAAAGGCACGTTTTATAACATCGAGTTACCAATGAGTTTTCGTGCAATCAATGTATAACCAACTCATAGTCAACAACTCATATCTCTAGGTTTGAAGAATATAAGATATGATCGTCTCATGATTCACTCGTGATAAAATCCATGAAGTGATTCAAATGAGCGTGGGTTTAATCCAATACTCCGAACTTATGAGCACTCATGAATGTTGTAGCAACCATTGCTATGTCTAATGCACATTAGACAAATCATACAAGCCAAATTCATGACAGTCTTGATTCATATCTACTTCCAACATATGACCGACTGTGGATGGTTTGAATAACTTAGTTATCCGGGAAGTCAAATCATGCAAAGTGAAACACAAAAATAATACTAATCCTGTATGGCCCCAACACTTTGAGTGTAAATAAAAAAACCTTTTATCTAAGCACCATATTGATTACTCATTATTCATGTTTCGATTAATCAACTTAATACTTGAATTGAAACAATAGTCATGCCATGCTCCAAGCATGCACACTATGTTCGTCCAACCAATAGCTATGCCATACTCCAAGTATGCACACTACGTTTACATGTGGTCGTCTCTTTGTGAAATAGATCGATTGACAACATTTCAATGATGCTCATTTCACAATCCCAAATCCTTTACAATAAATGTAAGAACACCAAATTCTTGTCATTTACTGTAATCTTTGTTAGATTCTAAACTTATATGCAATGATCCTCTTGTAATGAATATGTACACAAGTCACAAAGAATTGGAAACAGACATTACAAAGTATTTCAATGGAGATCAATTCCATGGAAACGAAGTCTCAAATTCAAAGTACATTCCTTTGAACATCCTTCTTGCATTAAGTTCTCTAATCTTACACAGATTCAAAGAATAACTTCCACCTATGGAAACATTCCACATTCCCATTTGAGCATCACTTTTGAACAAGAGTTGCCTCTTTTTCAAAATATGTCAATATGGTCCTTACTCTATACTTCCAATTGTCCATGAGCAACCAATCTTTGGCAAACCTCAAATGGTTCTCGACAATTGCTTAATCATTTTAGTCATATCCAGTTCTAATCCCTTTTCCCTTCTTAATGCCCTAAGCAATAGGAAAATTTAGAAAGGATAACTATTATAGCTCATGTAATCGATCCTATACCCGAAGCGTATAGGACACGATTCATGCTATAAATTTTTATTTGCCATATTCTCACAATTCGAACTATGAAGAGGTATGCCGTAATCATAATCGAATTTTGAGAACGCAACATATATAGAATTTCCTTATGTTGAACCATTCCAGCATAACATTCATATATATTCTTGACTAAAGTTGATTAAAGTCTCAATCTAAGCTTGTAGAATTGGAATGAAGTATACAATCCTCTCCCTTAATTATAGCAAAACAACTTTTCAAAGCGAATTGAAACTTTTGTTTTCTATAATTAACATTGCTAACTTGCAACATAATCATCATGCTCCCACTAGCATAATGATTATTATCTTACTAGCATAACACTTATGCTCCCACTAGCTTTGACATGTACTCAGAAATCAGGTGGACTTCTAGAAAAACAAAACTTTATTGACTTTCTTACCAAAGTTCAGATTTCTGATACGAGATGCTTTGATAAGACTTTATCAAAATCATACTCCTTTCCTTAGATAGCTCACTTGTGTGTCTAAACAATTATGAAGAGGGATGCCGTAATCATAATGTTTAGACCTTTTGTCATTCTGACAATTGCTATCTACTTAAAATCTACTTAGTGAAAGAGTTTCCTCACCATCATTTTCATGAATCGAAGAGAAACCTTATGACACTTAGATTTTTATGGTGTAAGTGTTCCTATCCATGTGAATTTTTCATAACCATAATCCCAAGACAAGGTTAGTGGAAAATCCGAACACATATGGACTGAACTTGTTCAATCTTAATTTCTTGCCACCCGGCAGCACAAGGGTCTACCATTGCTTCCAGGTTTTTATGCAACCATTTGAGAACTCTTAGAACTCATATGCAAAGCCAACTTTAACTGGAATGGGCACAGAAATATGATATGTCAACACGATAGGTTACAAACCTCAAGTCGTGGGCTAGTGATTAACAAAACTCTTGATTAGTTCTTGAAACTATTTCAGGATCTTTTAGACTCCTACTGTCCTCTTGACATATAAGACTCTCTTGCCAAATATTCAAGAGATAGTGTGGATTCTTTTACAAACACTTCACACAATTGGCCTTAGTTGGTCTTTGTTTTATCCAAAACATCACAACTTACCAATTTCAAATGTACAAGAGTAAGAAAACATTTTACTCTACATTTGACAAGTGTTTTAAACCTTTCTTAAGATTATGTCACTCAAGGATCAATCTTGGAGTATGACTCTAAGATTTGATTTTGGAACGAAGTATGATTTATCCATTTCAACAATTCATGATTCCTCTCCTTAGCCAACAAATGCACTAAGGTGTACTCTCCCATCTCTTCAGATTGGAGAAAATTTTATCTTCCTGCCTTATTTGATTCTTCTTATTCATTCTGCCATATATTGAAACTTCTCCAATGTTTCAGCATTACACTTAAACTTGTAAGCATAATCATATTTACTAAACTTTAGTAAATCATAACGAATAATCTTACCAACCTTTGTGGTGGACCTGACTAGTGCACAACCTAATGTACCCGATCCTTTAGTCCTTCGCTTGACTCACATGCGAATGTGAACAAGGAATTAGTCTTAATTTACCAAAGTTGAAAAAACTCATTCATCACACAATGCAACTTGCATGATTCCAAGTTTCTATCCAACTGAAACTTGGGTGATGAGAATCTTTCCTTATTTGATAAATTATGACACTACCACAAACGAAAGAATCAAATTCATTTTCCAATATTGCTTATCACTAGAAACATATAAACAACAATTTTTCACAAATGCCTTTGTAAGGATACTTAAAATAAATAAAATCAAAACTTTTCTTTTATTTTAAAACTTGTGGAAAAACTTATCCTTACAATGAAAATTCATATGAAAACTTTGTTGTTATCTATTCCTAAGCAATATCTCATAACTCTTATGCAGTGGCTCAAAATTCTGGTCATCGAACCATGTGATCAGAATCAGCACACTTTTTCTTTACGCTTCCTTTGATTCTTCAAAAACATCAAAATGTAATTACATTACATCATGTATTAAGAATCTCCAAAAGAGACTTAATAGAGTTAGATAACGAACTTTACTTGAAGTAGAGTCAAACTTTTGACTTTACCATCCTTATGAGGTTTCAGGTAAATTTGGCAGCTTCGCAACCAATGCCGCTTTCCTTTGGCAATAGGCACAAATGGATTCTTTGGGAATGGTACATGGGACTATCTCAGACTTAGCCTTTCTCTTTACCATTTGGTCAACCGAGTTGACTATGGCCGATCCCTTTCCATTGGGAAGAGAAAGTTTTTCTGGATTTCCAGTGTTACCATTGTCAATGTCCATGAAGTTTTTGGAAGTCGATCTTCTAATCAAATTTGCTTTACCAGTGTTCCAAATAATTGCTGATTCAGCAGCACCAAGCAAATAGATAAGATCATTAAAGGGTCATGTTGTGATCTGTCATCAGGGAGTGACTGAAGAACCAAGTCAACAGCCAGCTACCTCAAGACTTCGACACCCGACTCTCCCGGCTTGTCAATATGTGACTTAATCTCCAAGACCTAAGCACATATAGACTTTGTTTGCCAATATGGATTGAGTGAATTAGAACTTATCAAGTCTTGAAACTTGTGGGATAGGCAGATTTATTGGAGGAGGTGGAGGAAATGAAGTATGATTTCCAGTCCCATTAATGCTCAATAAAGGGATTAGTCTTTCACCTTGATTGCCTTTTGGGATATCATCTTCATTAGGATAGCTTGTTCCTAAGGATTTGGGAAGACCATATTTGTCTGAAAGGAGACATCTATAAGGGAGAAATTCAAGTTAATTGATTTAAAGTCCTTAATATAACACCCAATATGAAATATTAAGGCTAGGATCCAACAACCTATTTATAATTGGAAGAGGGATGCCGTAATCCAAATTATAAAATAGTTGAAGGTAGGTAAATGACGATTTACCAATTTCCACCATGAAAAACGAAATATAATTAAGTTTTGATTGGATTTGAAACTCCTAGATCTTTTGAGATACATTGAACTTTCAATGGCATGTTTGAATCTCGATTGTGCCCTCTCAAGTTTGTGACTGGGATCCCGAGGATCACAAACAAGGTGTGAATAACCATGCAAACTGACTTGGTACCCTTAACTTTATCACCTAATCGATGTGCCGGTTAGCCACACAGCTCCACCGATCTATAATAAGGTCAAGTTACCCTTTGCCACTCTTACTAGTCCTTATTAGCGTGCCGGTTAACCACACATGCTCCACTAATCGACTTGGTAAGGTACAAAGTGTAATTTCATGGGTTAGCACCTTTTTCACATTTTCCTAAGTAACTAAGATTGGGAATTTATAAGTGTTTAGTTACTTAGTATTTATCATTATACTTTTAATGAAGGGAGAATTATAGTCCTTTCCTACCCGTTCGGCTAACGACCCTCCACCAGTCAAGGAAGCGGTGGGTGAGAGTGGACACCCATTAAACTGTCATTTTATAGACAGTAACCTTATACCCCCCTTATAGACCGGCTTCGTGAATGAGGCCTACTAATGGTAAGATTGACTTTATCTTATACATATCTATATAATTAAAATTATAATAATAGCATAAGGGTGTATTTTAAACATTTAAAATACTTGGTGGTTTAATCTATTAATTAAACTATACTCTTAATTTAATTAAACTTAAACCATGTCTTTATGGAATTATTAACTCTTTTAATTAAACACTTTAATTAATTTAATGAAGTCCATAAAGTTTGAATTTTAGCTTTTAAAATTGTAGACTTTGGAATTAAAGCATTAATGTGTGTGAGACTTTACAAATTCCAAAACTTGAGGGCAAGTTTTGAAACTATTCAAAGCCTTTCATTTCATAACTTATGAGTTTAATGGTTCATTAAAATGAAGACTCTTCATTTTTATGTAACCTCTTATTCTTTAATAACACTTTTAAAGAAATGACTCTTAAACATCCATAACTTTTATGGAGTCATAAAATAACTAAATGAAAAAGACTCTTCATTTATATGTAACCTATGGCACTTTTATGATTTTTAAGATTCATAAATATGACTTTTCATATAACTTGAGGACAAGTTACAAAAACATATTTTATGAAGTTCTTTTAGATCAATATGGATTGAAAACAACTAAAACACAATTTTTTTTTATTAATCTAAACTAACTCATAAATCAAGGAAACATAAAAAAAACTTGGTAATCCATAATTTGAGGACAAGTTATGGACTTCATACAATCTCATTGAGATCAAGAATTATACTAACAAACAATTTGCACATAATTCCTATGATCTACCAAAACTCATAAGCATGAACATTCATAATCAACATTTTTTCAAGAATTACATAAACATATATAAACTTGAAACTTCGATTATTGCATTGAAATTGGTTTAACACAATCATTACCACATTAAAAACAGGTTTTATAAGAACAAAACAATTAAAGGTAATGATTTTAGACCAATTCCAGCACCAAAACTCGAAGATATGCTGTTTGGGGGTCCAACTCGTCGAGTGCATGAACAAACTCGGCGAGTTGGATGCATTTTGCCTTGGACTCGTCGAGTGCATTGATGGACTCGTCGAGTCCCCTATCCAGACAACACAAAACTTCGATTTTTAAGCAGTTTGCATCAAGTATAAGTGAAAACAAGCCTAGGCTCTGATACCACTGTTGGGTTTTAAGCATTCTAACTAACATAATATAAAGTACACATAATATAAATTCTAGTAGAATTACATACCTCTTGTTTGGTGCTTGATTCCATGAAGCTTAAGAGCCTAGTGCCCCGAGTGTGACACCTCAAATGGTTCACACAACATCATGAACACTTGGAATAACCATGAGAGAATATATTAGTCTTATATCTCTATGAAATCGGCTTGCCCTCTATGTAATACACTAGTGCCAATTTTCACCAACAATGGGGTCCTTATATAGTGTGCACATTAGGGTTACACCATGTAACCTATGACTTAACACATTCCTTATGCTCCATGGGTTTTAACCTCCATGTAGTATCCATGGGTCACCCCATGGATATAGCCCATCATAAGGAATCATGGATCATAAGCCCATAGATATAAGAATCAATGATTTACACAATCAATCCCCATATATTTAATTAGTCTCTTTTGATCACTAAATTAATTCCAAATTAATTCTTGATCAATACTAATTATATAATATGATTTCATAATAATATATTAGAACTTATAATATATTAATATGTCACAAATATCTTCTTCTCATTAAAAGGTCTATCCAAATGTTCTGATGCCATGCAACCCAAATGGACCATGCCGGGTCGGGTCAAGTATATACCAATTATAGTTATGGACTTAGACACTAATCCAACAGAATCTCCCTCCTCAAAACGCCCAAATACCGCCTCATGCGTGCCTGCTCAGTAGACACCTGCTCAGGGCAGAACATCGCCCTCTCATGAAACTTCCTGGTAACCACAGTAACAGAATCAGTACCCTGCTTGAGGGTCAAGAACTCCTGAACTAACCGTTCCCTCTCCACTGGGGGAACATACTCGTCTCTGAGCATAGCGGTGAACCTCTCCCATGTCACCTCCGAAATCTCCGCAAGAGTGAAGCTCGCCGTCACGAACTTCCATATATCCTTCGCCCCCAAGCGAAGCTGGTTCAGCGCGAACCGTACTCTCAGATGCTCCGGACATGAACACGTATAGAAGCATCCCTCAATATCAGAAATCCACCTCATCGCAGCGATTGGATCCTTCGTCCCGTCAAACTCTGGTGGCTTCATGTTGCTGAACTCTCGAAGCAACAACGAGTCACCTCCCTGAGGTCTGGCAGCAGCTACTGCTGCAGTAGCTGCAACAGCCACAGCCTCAGTCGCCGCTGCATACCGCTCATCAAAAGTCTCAATCAATGTGGTCTTGATAGACCCAAACATCTCCGGAATCTCGGCTCGAATCGCCGCTGCCACCTCATCGTGGATCATCTGACGAAGCTCCTCGTCACTCACGCCGCTCGCCTCAGGTCTGTGGCGTGTCCTAACCATGATGTCTCTGAAATACAACATAACGATATCAGAGACTCGCTCGAGCATACTCGCACTCGATAACCCAACCCCACTCATTCCTTAGTACCCAAAGGATTCTTACTTAGAGTGCGCACTACTCCGGTGTCTTCAGTAGTACGGGCCCTATACTACCGTCCACACCGCATCAGTGTTCACCCTAAGTCCTCCTCCTTGGATCCCAGATCACAAGTACCCTATATCTCACTGGCATAGGCTACCCTTCGATAGACCTCTCATTAGCTCCTCACTACTACCTACTCGCTCTCAAGCATCACATAGCAGCAAAATCCTTTCTAGGCTAAGGCATCACAAATCAGGCCACTCTAGTCCTAATATGAATACCTAGCCTACTCTAGCATGCATATCGTATCATAACATATCTCATAACACATAATGTGAGGGTATTTTGGGAAATCACCGTTCAGGCGCTGGCTGATCGTACACACTGCTTCCTTCTGCCTTTCTCAAAATCTTTTACTCTTTTAGTAAAATTGTTTATTTTATGAAAACTTTCTCATTTCCTCAGTTTGAGTTCAGATTCATCCGAAGATGCACCCGAATCCCTCAAACCAAGGCTCTGATACCAACTTGTAACACTCCTATGGTGTACATGCAACCCTAGAAACCTTGGATCTATGTTTGACTAAGATACATGCAAATAATTATTTTTCCAAGGTTCTTATCCTAACTAGCATGGCATGGGGTACTTGAATCAAATAAAACTAGTAGAATTACTTACCTTGTAGTAGTAGTTGATTGCTTGGAGTTTGAGAGCCTAGCACCAATAATGTGGATGCCTCAAATGGAAGTCACAAATCACCACAAACTTGGAAACTTGAGAGAATAGTCACAAACTTCTTGAAATCGGCCCTCTTAGTTTACACACATCAACTAGTGTAATTTCAAGAACCAAAGCCTCCTTTATATAGTGTGGTGGATTAGGGCTACATCCATGTAAACCCTAATATCCATGTCTTTTCATTTCCATGAGATCCATGGGTTAAAGCTCCATGGAGTATCCATGGACTTTCCATGCAAGCCTAGCCCATTCCAAATAAGCATTAGCCCACACTATATAAATACAAGAGCCCATATTTAATTAGTCATAATTTTGATCTCTAAATTAATTCTAAATTAATTATAGATCAACACTAATTAAATAATTTGATTTTATATATTAATATATTAGAACTTATAATATATTAATAAATCATAACTTATACTATTCTCAAAAGATTATCCGTAAATTGTTTCGGTGAAGTGCAACCCAAATGGACCATGCCGGGTCGGGTCAAGTACATACAAAATATAGTTATGGACTTAGACACTATCTCCAACAGTCTCCCACTTGGATAAGTCTAATAACTATAATTGCAAGTATTACTTCAGGAACCGATCAGCAATCGTAGCTCTTAAAACTCTGTTGAACTATGAAGCGCCATTTTAGATAAGTGATCATATAATCCTCTGTTCTAGATATCAGCCGGACAAATACATGGAACATGGTCTTGCTTATTGTCCAGCATTTGTTTCCGGATTTCCGATTTGTTTGACATAGAACTTAACTGAACACATCAATTTAGTTCTGACCGGGCCCGATACATAGGTCAAAACAAAATCATCGAGGGGCCCATATATCACTTCTAATCCTAGAAGGAACAGATAAACTTCGACTCATATGTTTGCTCTACTACTTGTTGAATTACACACAAAAGCGCAGTTTATTACATCGAGTTACCAATGCGTTTTCGTGCAATCAATGTATAACCAACTCATAGGCAACAAATCATATCTCTAGGTTTGAAGACTTATATGATATTACCGTCTCACGATCACTCGAGATAAATTCCATGAAGTGATACAAGTGAGCGTGGGTTTAATCCAATACTCAGAACTTATGAGCACTCATGAGTGCTGTAGCCCCGCTTTGTCTAACATCTTAGACCTCTACAAGCCAACCCATGACAGTCTTGATTCATATCTACTTCCAACATATGACCGACTGTGGAGAGTTTGAATAATATGATATAAACCATAACATAATTATTCTGGAAGTCAAAACATGCAAAAAGAAATAATAGTAAACGATTGACAAGAGATAGCAACACTTTACTCATAAATAACAGCTTTTATTTATCATCAAATGTCAATTACATTTTACAAATTTCAAGATTATCTAACTACTAAAACTAATATCATCCTTCAGCCCTATGCTCCGAGCATGTTGGAGATGCTTAGCCCGAGTCAGTCCCTTCGTGAGGGGATCTACTGGGTTCTCATCCGATGATACCCTCTTTGCCACGAGGATTCCTTCTTGTATTCGATGTCTGATGAAGTGATATTTTCTGTCAATGTGTCTGGATCTCCCATGATCTCTTGGTTCCTTGGCTAAGGCAACCGCACTATTGCTGTCACAGAAAATCTCCATTGGCTCCTTTATAGCTGGTACAACTCCAAGGTCTCCGATGAAGTTCTTTAGCCATATAGCCTCCTTTGCTGCCTCGCTTGCTGCTATATACTCTGATTCACAAGTGGAATCAGCCACTGTCTCCTGCTTGGAACTTTTCCAAGTAATTGCCTCTCCGTTTAGAGTAAAGACCCAGCCCGACTGAGAGCGGAAATTATCCCTGTCAGTCTGAAAGCTAGCATCACTGTACCCTACAACTCTCAAGTCCTCACTGCCACCGAGGGTAAGGACCCAGTCCTTAGTCCTCCGTAGGTACTTGAGGATATTCTTTACCGCAGTCCAGTGTGCCTTGCCAGGGTTCCCTGATTCCTGCTAACCATGCTCAAAGCAAAGGCTACATCAGGTCGAGTACACGTCATAGCATACATGATCGATCCTACAGCTGAAGCATAAGGTATTCGACTCATTTCTGCTATCTCAGCCTCAGTACTAGGGCTTTGTGTCTTACTCAATCTGGCGTTACTCTGGATGGGTAACTCTCCTTTCTTGGAGTTATGCATGTTGAACCTTTTCAACACTTTGTCCACATAGGTGCTTTGACTAAGTCCAATTAGTCTTTTACTCCTGTTTCTCAAAATCCTTATCCCTAGGATATAGGCAGCTTCTCCAAGGTCCTTCATAGCGAAACACTTCCCAAGCCAGGACTTTACTTCCTGCAGGGTTGGGATGTCATTTCCTATGAGTAGTATGTCATCCACATACAGTACCAAAAAGCTGACTATACTCCCACTAGCCTTGATATATACACAAGATTCATCTTCACTCCTTGAAAAGCCAAATTCTTTGATTTTCTCATCAAAGCAAAGATTCCATCTGCGAGGTGCCTGTTTTAATCCATAAATGGATTTCTCGAGCTTACACACTCTACTGGGGTACTTTGTACTGACAAAACCCTCTGGCTGAACCATGTAAACATCTTCAGCCAACTTTCCATTAAGGAAAGCGGTTTTGACATCCATTTGCCATATTTCATAATCATGAAATGCAGCAATGGCTAACAGAACCCTAATAGACTTAATCTTGGCCACTGGTGAAAAGGTCTCATCATAATCAACTCCCGGAGTTTGAGAATAACCCTTTGCAACCAGTCGTGCCTTATAAGTGTGTACATTACCATCCATGTCGGTCTTCTTCTTGAAGATCCATTTGCACCCAACTATCTTACGATCAGGTACATTGTCATCCAAGTTCCAAACTTGATTGTCATACATGGACTGTATCTCGCTATCCATAGCCTCTTTCCATTTAGCAGCCCCAGGGCCTGCCATGGCTTCCGTGTAGCTGTTAGGCTCATCCAGATTTACCAGTGTGTTATCACTGATAAGTGTCTCACCTTCTGCAGTAATATGAAAACCATAATAATGCTCAGGTGCATTCCTAACTCTGGTGGAACGCCTCAGAGGTATAGATTCTTCAGTCGGCTCAACATGAGTTTCCTTCTCAGGTTGAGGGCTAGGGTTTGAGGTTCCTTCACCACTTGACTCTTGAATTTCCTCAAGTTTAATTTGCCTCCCACTGTCTCCTTGGCTCATGAATTCTCTCTCTCGAAAGAATCCTCTTCTTGCTACAAAGACCACATTATCACTGGGTCTGTAGAAGATGTAACCAAAGGATTTCTGTGGGTAGCCGATGAAAATACACCTTTCACTTCTGGGTTCAAGCTTATCGTGAGTCTCGCGTCTCATGAAAGCCTCGCAACCCCAAATCTTGATGTGGTCTAGATTGGGAACTTTTCCAGTCCACACCTCGTGAGGTGTTTTGGCAACCTTCTTTGTAGGGACTAGATTAAGGATATGGGCGGCAGTCTCTAAGGCATACCACCAAAATGAGATTGGTAGCGAAGCTCGACTCATCATGGAACGAACCATGTCCAACAAGGTCCGATTGCTCCTCTCAGCTACACCATTCAACTGTGGTGTCCTAGGAGGTGTCAATTGTGAGACAATCCCACATTCCTTAAGATAGTCAAGGAACTCAGTACTAAGATACTCACCACCACGATCGGATCGAAGCATCTTAATGTTCCTGCCTAATTGATTCTCCACTTCTTGCTTAAACTCTTTGAATTTCTCAAAGGTTTCTGACTTATGCTTGATTAGGTAGACATATCCATATCTACAAAAATCATCAGTAAAAGTCACATAGAACCGATTAGCATCTCTTGTGGCGGTTCTGAAGGGTCCACACACATCCGTGTGTATGAGGTCCAACAAACCTTCACCCCTAGCACAAGTGCCAGTAAAAGGTGACTTTGTCATTTTACCAAGCAAACAAGATTCACAACTATCATCTGACTTTAGGTCAAATGACTCCAAGACTCCATCCTTTTGGAGTTGGCCTATGCGTTTCTTGCTTACATGTCCAAGACGACAATGCCGTAAGGATGCTTTATCTAAGCTAGTGGAAGAGTTAATACATAATACATTATTTCCTAGATTATCTACAACAGATACAGTTTCATACACACCATCACAAGGTAATGCTTTAAAATAAAGAACATTATTAAAGAAAGCATCAATACTACCATTATTATTATCAAAATAACAGGTAAAACCTTGTTTATACAATGCATGAAAAGAAATAACATTTCTTGCCATTTCTGGCAAATAATAACATTTATTCAAATCTAATGTAAACCCACTATTTAGCACTAAGGAATAAACTCCTATCTTGGTGACAAGTGAAGCTTTCCTGTTTCCCATGATCAAGTTTATCTTTCCCTGCTCCACATTCTCACTTCTTTTTAGTCCCTGCAAATCACAACATATGTGAATACCACAACCTGTATCAAGGACCCAAGACTTAGAATGAGGTGAGTTATTAGACAATATAGTGTATATACCTGCATGGTTGGGTTTTACTTTCCCATCCTTCAAATCTTGCTGGTACTTTGGGCAGTTTCACTTCCAGTGTGACTTTTCATGGGAATAGAAGCATTCAGCCTCATTAGGGTTAGCAGAAGGAGTGACAAAACCTTTCTTGGTTTTGCTTGAAGAGGAGCCTTCAAGGGTCTTACCCTTTGTACCCTTAGAAGGGTTCTTTCTCTTCTTCCCTTTGCCATGCCCGATTGCCAAGACATTGGCCACAGTTGGAGTAGGAGTAGGAGTAGTAACAACCGACTTACCCTTTAGACCACTTTCGGCGGTCTTCAAGAGTCCTTGAAGTTTGCTGAGGGTGACTTCTTCCTTGTTCATGTGATATGTCATGCGGAATTGATCATAACACGATTGCAAGGAGTGCAAAATGATGTCTATTGCTAACTCCTCTGAGAAGTTCACATTCAGCTTCAGTAAACGGTCCACATACCTTTGTATTTTCTATATGTGGCCCGTGATGGGTTCACCATCCTTCATTCGGGTTGTTATCATGGAGGAGATTATTTCATATCGCTCTTGACGAGCACTTTGATGGTAGCAGTCCATCAAGTCCTGGTGCACCTCAAAAGGATAATAGTCCTCATAGGACTTTTGGAGCTCGACTGTCATGGTGGCCATCATGATGCATGCCACTTTTGTAGCATCTCTTTCATGTACCTCATATTCAGCAAGCTCTTCAGGAGTAGCAGTTGGCTCGGGTACCTTCAGCTCCTTGTCGAGAACATATTCTTTGTTCTCATACCGAGTGACCATCCTGATGTTTCTGATCCAATCTGTAAAGTTGGACCCATCAAAGATGACTCTCCCACAAAGATTCATGAGAGAGACGGAGCTAGTAGGGTTTGAGCCAGAAGCATTGTTATTGGAAGACATCTGAAGAGAAGAGGGAATAGATTAGATTAGATATAGAGATAGTCCTTAACAAAACACCCAAATGTAATATTAAGGCTAGGACCCAACACGATATTTTATAACTTAGAAGAGGGATGCCGTAATCTAAGCTATAAGATATTTGAAGGTAGGTGAATGACGATTCACCAATTTCCACCACCAAAAACGAAATATTTAATTAGGTTTTAATTGGTTTAGAAACTCCTAGATTCTTTGAGATTCATTGAACTTTCTTCAATGGCATGTTTCAATCTCGAGTGTGCCCTTCAAGTTTTGTGACTGGGATGCCGAGGATCACAAAACAAGGTGTGAAGTAACCATGCAAATTACTTGGTACCCTTAATGTATTACCCCTCAATCGATGTGCTGGTTAACCACACACGCTCCATTGATACTATGATAAACATTAAGTCACCCTTTACCTACCTTGTTAAGTTCAAGTTAGTGTGCCGGTTAACCACACACGCTCCACTAACGACTTAAACAAAGTTTAAAGTGTAATTTCATGGATTAGCACCTTATTCACATTTTCCTAAAATAACTAAGATTGGGAATTCAATAAAGTTTAGTTACTTTAGTATTATCATTATACTTTTAATGAGAATTTATAAGTCCTTGTCCTACCCGTTCGGCTTGTTGGATTAATGTCTAAGTCCATAACTATAATTGGTAAGACTTGACCCGACCCGTCATGGTCCATTTGGATTGCATGGCATCATGCATTTGGATAGACTATAATGAGAGAAATAACACTTAAGGTTGGTTAATATATTATAAGTTCTAATATATTAATAAGGTTATTTAATTAGTATTGACCAAGAATTAATTTGGAATTAATTAAGTGATCAAAAGGAGACTAATTAAATATATGGGTTGATTGTGTAAATCATTCATTCTTATATATGTGGGCTTGTGATCCAAGATTCCTTATGTTGGACTAAGTCCATGGGGTGACCCATGGATACTCCATGGAGGTTAAAATCCATGGAGCATAAGGAATGGGTAAAGTTATGAGTTACATGGTGTAACCCTAATAGCCACCATATAAAAGAATCTCATGGCTCAAGAAATCGTGCACTAATGTGTGAATATGAGGGCTAGACGATTTCAAGGAGTGTTCCATTTCTCTCAAGTCATTCCATGTGCATTTGGTGTTGTGTGAACCATTTGAGGTGTCACACTTGGGGCACTAGGCACTCAAGCTTCATGGAGACAAGTTACATAAAACAAAGGTATGTATTCTATCCATTTGATTACCCAAGTATCAAGTATTGTATGCTAGATAGGGTAATACCTTGGAAAGTTCATAACTGCATGTATAATAGAGAAAACATAGATCCAAGGTATTTAGGGTTGCATGTACACTTAGGAGTGTTAGAATGCTCAAACCCATCAGTGGTATCAGAGCCAAGGCTTGTTTTCTTGTTATACTTGCAAAATTAGCTGAAAAATCGAATTGTATTAGTCTAAAAGTTATGCTAATTACTTGAAAAAAATTTGATGTGAATTATCTTTGTTCATATGAGTTTATTAGATTAACAGAAAAGTTAATTAATTATGTGTTTTCAATCCATTTTAATCTAAGAGTTGATTCTAAAATGTGTTTTTGTAACTTGTCCTCAAGTTATATGAAAAGTCACATTTATGTTTCATAAAACTCATAAAAAGTTGGCAATGGTTACAAAAATGAAGAGTCTTGTCCTCATTAAATGGTTTTATGACTCCATAACTTGTCCTCAAGTTATGGAGGTTCAAGAGTCACTTCATTAAATGATAAAATGTGTAACCTTAATTAGTTCCATAAGTTACAAAAATAAAGAAAAGTTACATTCTTTTATTAGTTTAAAGTCTTCCATAACTTGTCCTCAAGTTATGGAACTTGAAGAGTTTTTTTTAATTAAAACTACTTTAAACACATAAGTTGTGGAATTAATTAGTTTTGAATATTTTCAAAACTTGCCCTCAAGTTTTGGAATTTGTAAAGTTTTCCCCATGAATACTTTAATTCCAAGTTAGCCCTTAGAATTTTAAAAGTTAAAATTCAACCCTTATACTTTATAGTATTATAAGTTAATAATAAATATATGTATAAGAGCAAGTCAGTCTTACCGTTAGTAGGCCTCATTCACGAAGCCGGTGTATAAGGGGGGTATAAGGTTACTGCCTATAAAATGGCAGTTTAATGGGTGTCCACTCTCACCAACCGCTTCCTTGACTGGTGGAGGGTCGTTAGCCGAACTGGTAGGACAAGGACTATAATTCTCCCTTCATTAAAAGTATTAATGATAAATACTAAGTAACTAAACACTTATAAATTCCCAATCTTAGTTACTTAGGAAAATGTGAATAAGGTGCTAATCCATGAAATTACACTTTGCACTTTGTTTAAACCGTTAGTGGAGCGTGTGTGGTTAACGGGCACACTAACCTGGATTTAACAAAGTAGGCAAAGGGTAACTTAATATTTATCATAGTATCGGTGGAGCTCGTGTGGTTAACCGGCACATCGATTGAGGGGTAAATATTAAGGGTACCAAGTATATTTGCATGGTTACTTCACACCTTGGTTTGTGATCCTCGGCATCCCACTCACAAAACCTGAAGGGCACACTCGAGATTGAAACATGCCATTGAAAAGTTCAATGAATCTCAAAAGATCTAGGAGTTTCAAATCCAATTAAAAACCTAATTACATTATTTCATTTTTCATGGTGGAAATTGGTAAATCGTCATTTACCTACCTTCAACTATTTTATAACTCGGATTACGGCATCCCTCTTCCAGTTATAAATAGGTTGTTGGATCCTAGCCTTAATATTTCATATTGGGTGTTATATTAAGGACTTTAGATCAACTATCTTGAATATCTCCCAAAAGATGTCTAGTTCATACATCTATGATCTTCCCAAATCTCTTGGAACTTTACTTCCTCCACCTCCTCCAATTATTCTCCCTAACCCACAAGTTCAAGGTCACTCAAGCCCTAATGGCAAGCAAGGTCTATGTGTGATCACATCTTAGAGATGAAGTCACATATTGACAAGCTGGGAGAGTTGGGTGTCAAAGTCTTGAGAAAGTTGGATGTTCAATCACCTTCTAAGTCACATAGTGAGTTCCTTTGGGACTACTATGAAACAGACTATGACATGAACCTTAATGATCATATCTATTTGCTTGGTGCTGCTGAATCAGCAATGATTTGGAACAATAGTAAAACAAATTTGATTAGAAGATCAACTTCCCAAAAACTTTATGGACAGTGACAATGGTGACACTGGAAATCCAGAAAAAGCATTCTCTTCCCAATGGAAAGGGATTGGCCATAGTCAACCCGGTTGACCAAATGGTAAAGAGAAAGGCTAAGTCTGAGATAGTCCCATTACCAAAGGGTCCATATGTTTATTTGGCCAATGGAAGGGGCGTTGATTGCAAAGCTGCCAAGTTTACATAAGGATGTTAAAGTCAATAAGTCTTACTCTACTTCAGGTAGAGCCCATTATCTAACTCTGTTAAGTTTCTATTCTAAGATCCTCATTACATGATGTGAGTGGGTCACATGTTGATGTTTTAAGAATCAAAGAATAGATAGAAAGCTTAAAGGAAGTATATGCTGATTCTGATCGCGTAGGTGGATTTCGATCGCATCAGAATTTTGAAGCTGTTACTTAGGAGTTATGATATATTGCTTAGGAATAGATAACAACAAGTTTTTCCATATGCATTTGCACTATAAGGATAAGTTTTTTCCGCAAAGTTTTGAAATAAAATAAAAGTTTTTAATTTTATATTTATTTTAAATATCCTTACAAGTGGCATTTGTGGAAAATGGTTGTTTATATGATTCAATTGATAGCAATATTTGGAAAAAAAATGGACTTGATTCTTTCGTTTGTGGTAGTGTCATAATTTACCAAATAAGGAAAGATTCTCATTCCCAAGGCTTCAGTTGGATAGAAACTTGGAATCATGCAAGTTGAATAGTATGATGAATGAGAACTTTCAAGCATTGGAAAATTAAGACTTGTTCACATGGATGTGTGAGTCAAGTTAAGGACTAAAGGGGTCGAGTACACATTCTTGTGCACTGGTCAAGTCCACCACAAAGCTCGTTAAGACTATTCATCATGATTTACTAAATTTTAGTAAATATGGTTATACTTACAAGTTTAAGTATAATTCTGAAACATTGGAAAAGTCTCAATGTATGGCAGAACGAATGAGAAGAATCAAATTAGGCAGACAGATAAAAGTTTCTCAAATCTGAAAAAATGGGAGAGTACTTTAGTATCATGTTTTGTGATCATCTTAATGATTAAAGAACCACATCACAATTGGTCTTCTAAGGACATCTTAGTGCATTCTTATGACTAAGAAGAGGAGTCATGAATTGTTGAAATGGTTAAATCAAGAAGATGAGTCATACTTCGTTTCAAAACAAGTCTTAGAGTCATACTCCAAGACTATAAGTTGAGTGACATATCTTAAAGAAAGGTTTATAACACTTGTCAAATGTAAGAATAAAAGTGTCCTACTCTTGTACATTTGAAGTTGGTAAGTTGTGATGTTTTGGATTAAACAAAGACCAAATAAGGCCAATTGTGTGAAGTATTTGTCTTGATAAAGAATCTGCACTATCTCTTGAATATTTGGCAAGATAGTCTTATATGTCAAGAGGACAGTGGGAGTCTTAAAGATCCTAAAAAGAATTTCAAGAACTAATCAAGAATAAAACCTGAGGTTCTTCACTAGCACACGACTTGAGGTTTATAACCTATCATGTTGACATATTATGTGCCCATTCCAGTTAAAGTTGGCTTTGCATAGGAGTTCTGAAAGTTCTCAATTGGTTGCATAATAACTTGGAAGCAATGGAAGGCCCTGTACTGCCAGGCGGCAAGAAGTTAAGATTGCATAAGTTCAGTCTTGTGACTATGGTTTTGACAATTCACATGGATAAGAACACATACAACATAAAATCTAAGGGTCATAAGGTTTCTCTCCGATTCATGAAAATGATGGTGAGGAAACACTTCCACCAAGTAGATTTGAAGCAGATGGCAAAAGGTCTAAACAATTGAGACTATGATTACGACATCCCTTTTCATAGTTCTGAAATTGTTTAGACACACATGCATTCTATCTAAGGAAAGGTGTATGATTTTGATAAAGTTTTATCAAAGCATCTCGTATCAGAAATCTAAACTTTGGTAAGGAAGTCAATAAAGTATTGATTTCTAGAAGTCCAGCTGATTTCTGAGTACATGTCAAAGCTAGTGGGAGCATAAGTGTTATGCTAATAATCATCATGTTAGTGGGAGCATGATAATTATTTTTAGTGTTGCAAGTTAGCAATGTTAATTATAGAAAACAAAAGTTTCAATTCGTGAGGCTGCAGGGATTGAAAGAGTTGTTTTGCTATAATTAAGGGAGAGGATATACTTCATTTCAGTTCTAAAGGCTTAGATTGAGACCTTAATCATCTTTAGTCAAGAATATATATATATATATATATATGTATATGAATTTCATGTTGGATTGGTTCAACTTAAGGAAATTCTATATATTGCGTTCTCAAAATTCGATTATGATTACGGCATCCCTCTTCATAGTCAAATTTTGAAAACATGGCAAATAAAAATATTGTAGCAAAAGACTGGTCTAGAATCATGTCTTTATGTGAGACATCATGAATCGTGTACCATTTGCTTTGGGTACAGGATCGATTGCATGTGCTATAATATTTCTCATTTCTAAATTTTTCCAAATGCCCAGAGTTATTAAGAAGGGAAAAGGTCTAGAATTGGATATGACTAAAATGATTAAGGAATTGTCGAGGACAATCTGAAGTTTACCAAAGATTGGTTGCTCAGGGACAGTTGGAAGTATAGTGCTAATTTTGGAAGGACCATATTGACATATTCTGAAAAGAGGCATCTCTTATTCAGAAGTGATAGTCAAAATGAGAATATGGAGTTGTCTCCATAGGTGGAAGTTATCTGTGTAAGATTAGAAAACTTAATGCAAGAAGCATGTCCAAAGCAATGTACTTTGAATATGAGACCTAGTTTCCATGGAGTTGATCTCCATTGGAATACCTTATAATGACTGTTGACAAGTCTTTGTGACTTTGTACATATTCATTACAGGAGGGTCAGTGCATATAAGTTTAAAATCTAAACAGATTTCGATAAATGATAGGAATTTGAAATTCTCACATTTTTCGATAAGGATTTGGGAGTGTGAAATTAGAATCATTGAAATTATGTTCAATTGGTTTATTTCACAAAGTAAGGATCATATACAAACATAGAGTGCATACTTGGTGTATGGCAAAGCTGTTGTTTAAGAAAAACATAGTGTACATGCTTGGAGCATGGGACAACTAGTGTTTTTAATTCAAGTATAAAGTTGATAAAACCGAAACAATGAATAATGAGTAATCAGTATGGTGATAAATAAAAGTGTTTATTTATATTCATAGGGTTTGATACCATATTTGATTCATTTATTCTTGTGTTTCACTTTGCATGTTTTGACTTCCAGAATAACTAAGTCGCTCTTCCTGAATGATTAAGTTATTCAAACCATCCACAGTCGGTCATATGTTGGAAGTAGATATGAATCAAGACTGTCATGGGTTGGTTTGTAGAGGTCCAAGTTGGTGGACAAAGTGGTGCTACAACACTCATGAGTGCTCATAAGTTCTGAGTATTGGATTCAACCCGCGCTCATTTGAATCACTTCATGGATTTTATCACGAGTGATCATGAGACGATAATATCTTATATTCTTCAAACCTAGAGATATGAGTTGTTACTATGAGTTGGTTGTACATTGATTGCACGAAAACGCATTCGGTAACTCGATGTTATAAAACGTGCCTTTGTGTATGATTCAACAAGTAGTAGAACAAGCCATATGAGTCAAAGTTTATTCATTCCTTTTACCTTCGGGATAAAAGCGATATATGTGGGCCCCTCGATGATTTAAAGATGATACATGTGAGTGCTTGGCCAAGCCAGGACTGATTTGATTTGTTCAATCAGTCAGTCATCATGAATCGGAAATCGGGAACAACAAATGGACAGAGAGAATGATTGATAATCCATGTCTCAGTCCATATGATATCTAGAATGGAGGAATATATGATCCCTTATCTAATGGACAAGTCATTGACAAAGGTCAGAGTTCATCAACAAGGTCAGAGTTCGACAGAAGCTTTTGAGAGCTACGATTGCTGATCGGTTCCTGAAGTCATACGCAATAATAGTTTTAGACTTATCCAAGTGGGAGACTGTTGGATTAATGTCTAAGTCCATAACTATAATTGGTAAGACTTGACCCGACCCGGCATGGTCCATTTGGGTTGCATGGCATCATGCATTTGGATAGACTATAATAAGAGAAATAACACTTAAGGTTGGTTAATATATTATAAGTTCTAATATATTAATAAGGTTATTTAATTAGTATTGATCAAGAATTAATTTGGAATTAATTAAGTGATCAAAAGGAGACTAATTAAATATATGGGTTGATTGTGTAAATCATTCATTCTTATATATGTGGGCTTGTGATCCAAGATTCCTTATGTTGGACTAAGTCCATGGGGGTGACCCATGGATACTCCATGGAGGTTAAAATCCATGGAGCATAAGGAATGGGTAAAGTTATGAGTTACATGGTGTAACCCTAATAGCCACCGTATAAAAGAATCCCATGGCTCAAGAAATCGTTCACTAATGTGTGAATATGAGGGCTAGACGATTTCAAGGAGTGTTCCATTTCTCTCAAGTCATTCCATGTGCATTTGGTGTTGTGTGAACCATTTGAGGTGTCACACTTGGGGCACTAGGCACTCAGGCTTCATGGAGACAAGCTACATCAAACAAAGGTATGTATTCTATCCATTTGATTACCCAAGTATCAAGTATTGTATGCTAGATAGGGTAATACCTTGGAAAGTTCATAATTGCATGTATAATAGAGAAAACATAGATCCAAGGTATTTAGGGTTGCATGTACACTTAGGAGTGTTAGAATGCTCAAAACCCATCACGGCTAACGACCCTCCACCGATTAAGGAAGCGGTGGGTGAGAGTGGACACCCATTAAGTTGCCATTTTATAGGCAACAACCTTATACCCTCCTTATAGACCGGCTTCGTGAATGAGGCGTACTAGCGGTATGACGACTTGATCTTATACATATATAAATATTATTAAACTTATAATATTATAAAGTATAAGGGTTGAATTTTAACTTTTAAAATTCTAGGGGTTGGAACTAAAGTTTTTAATTTGACTTTACATGTTCCAAAACTTGAGGGCAAGTTTTGTAAACTTTCAAAACTTTTCATTTCTCATAACTTATGAGTTAATGGTTATTAAAAATGAAGACTCTTCATTTTTTGTAACCTATGTGTTCTTTTAATGGTTATTTATAAATGTGACTTTTGGTTATCCATAACTTAAGAATTAGTTATGGACTCCATTAAAACACATAAAGATCAAGAATTAATCTAATCAATTATTAGCACATAATTTCTATGATCTTCTAAACTCATATGTTTATGAATGTTCATATCAAAAATTTCAAGAATCGTAAGACATATACAAAACTTGAAATTTTGATACGAGCTTCTGAAAAAAACTTCGATTTTCAAGTTTTTTTTTTTTTTTTTTTTTTTTTTTGCATCAAGTATCAAATAAACAAACCAGGCTCTGATACCACTGATGGGTTTTCAGCATTCTAACACTCATATGGTGTACATGCAACCCAAGAAACCTTGGATCTATGTTTGACTAAGATACATGCAAATAATTATTTTTCCAAGGTTCTTATCCTAACTAGCATGGCATGGGGTACTTGAATCAAATAAAACTAGTAGAATTACTTACCTTGTAGTAGTAGTTGATTGCTTGGAGTTTGAGAGCCTAGCACCAATAATGTGGATGCCTCAAATGGAAGTCACAAATCACCACAAACTTGGAAACTTGAGAGAATAGTCACAAACTTCTTGAAATCGGCCCTCTTAGTTTACACACATCAACTAGTGTAATTTCAAGAACCAAAGCCTCCTTTATATAGTGTGGTGGATTAGGGTTACATCCATGTAAACCCTAATACCCATGTCTTTTCATTTCCATGAGATCCATGGGTTAAAGCTCCATGGAGTATCCATGGACTTTCCATGCAAGCCTAGCCCATTCCAAATAAGCATTAGCCCACACTATATAAATACAAGAGCCCATATTTAATTAGTCATACTTTTGATCTCTAAATTAATTCTAAATTAATTATAGATCAACACTAATTAAATAATATGATTTTATATATTAATATATTAGAACTTATAATATATTAATAAATCATAACTTATATTATTCTCAAAAGATTATCCGTAAATTGTTCGGGTGAAGTGCAACCCAAATGGAGCATGCCGGGTCGGGTCAAGTACATACCAAATATAAGTATGGACTTAGACACTATCTCCAACAATAAGACCTTCCGGTCACACATAGGTACCCTTCCAGGTACAGTATAGTGAGAAGACTCACCTTAATGAAGTTGGATAAATTCTAATGCTCAACGCCCCAACTTAGCCTCCTCCTATTATTCAAATAACATCCCGATTAATATTCTCTCATAGCCTTATCTATACAGATTGGGTAGAAGGCCATTCTACCCTTCCCTGAACTCTCTTGAATCAGTCTTGACCAGAACCCTAAGGTCAACGAAAGTCAACGGTCAAACTTTGACCCGACTCGTCGAGTGCACAAAGGCGACTCGGCGAGTCCATGCGGGTCCTCTAAAGCCTTTCAGCCTCTCTTGGCTCGTCGAGTCATCCTTCCACCCGACGGGTTTCTCCTGTCACGAATCGCGGGGCAACCCCGACGCGACTCGTCGAGTCCACTTATGGACTCGGTGAGTTGCTTCCATGTTCATACTCAAATGACCTTCTAAGGTCAGATCTGCTTCTGTAACTATCAGATCTACCCTTCAAATGTTCAAATGTCACGTAAAGGTGCAACCTTTACGTGCATGCAACCCACATCAAGTCATAAATGGAGAAATAACTCTAAAAATGGCAACCTAGTCCCCAATCTCTCATTTGCTTGCATAAAGCTGAGGGATAGTGACTCTATGGACCTCTCATGGTCCAGATCTGATGCTATTAACACAAAGGGACCTCATACTCACTAGATCTTACATAAAATGGAGGTAAAAACCCTAAAATCATGAAATCTATCATATCAACATGAAATAGAAAGGATTATACCTCCAGAGATGAACTCTCAAGATGATTAGCCCAGATCCAAGCTCCCTTCACGCTCTAGATGGGTGTTTCCTTCTTCCTTCTAGCAAAACTACACCAAAAGTGATGTACTAGCCTCTTCTTGCTCTTAACTCTCCTACTGCTCTCTCTAGGGTTTCTCTGGGATGAAGTAGCCGCAAATGGAAGCCATAAAGGCCTTTAAATAGGGCACAAGCCCGGGGATTTAGGGTTTCGCTTAACAGCGCGGACTTGCCGAGTCCACCCTTCCCGACTCGTCGAGTCCGTTCATTAATCCAGTCAGCACACGCGCTCCTACTCGACGAGTCTACGCCTCAACTCGTCGAGTCCTTCATTAAATCAGACAAGAAATGCGCGATCCTACTCGGCGAGTCTGACCGCCTCCTCGCCGAGTCCCTCCCTAAAACTCAAGATAAATACTTAAAATAAGATACCTGGGAATCCGGTTGTTACAATACGAGTGGTAAATATGCATTTATAATTTACCGGTTATTGAAAAGTATTTTGGGATGAGTTTACCCCACTTGTTAAGTGTTGATTTCCAAATTAAGTAAGATAATACTTAATTAATAATACGACATGGATTTACAAAGTTTTTAAAAATTTTAAACTTATGAGTTTTACATATAAACTATACACATGTTTTTACAAGGTTTCAAGAGTAAACTTGGTTACTTTATGTTTTCACAAAGTGTGATATGACTTTATTTTATATAAATTGGTATTCAAAATCTTTATATAGAAAGCATTTTGGAAATGGAAACCGTAAGAATTTGTTATAAGTTTTGTTTACTTATATATTTTACAAAAAGTGTATTTTTGGATTTGAGCAAATGACATTTCTAAATGAGTCTAAATATACTTTATGACTCAATTCTTTTATATTTTCGATAGAAAAGTACGTGTTTATAAAAGCTGGTCAACCAGATAAATTTTATAAAACATTTTTTAGTATAAAAATACTTTGTGTCAAAACCTGTAGAACTCACCAACAATTTTGTTGACGTATTTTAATGCATGCATTCTCAGGTTATTTATAAGGTCGGAAGAGTTTGTACAGAAGATCCTCCAATATTCTTATCATACAATTATGAACGCCAGATCGTTAGGCGTGTGTAGTATTTCATCAATAGTTTTGTCAATGTAATTTCTTTTTGGTAATAATAAAAGATTATATTTGTACTGTTCAATGTATGTTCAATAACTGTGATTACCGGTTTACGTCGCGCACCTCGGCGTTTCCGCCGTCGGCCGAGGGTGTGACACAAACTGATATTGATAACTCTTAATGTTGTGTTCGAAGGAGTCTTACAAAACTATCAATATATTGTTGTCAAAGAAAACAATGTTATGTTTGACTTCACCATTACTGACATCCCTTTGATGAATTTGAATGATCTCATCACAGTTACGAAGATAATGGGGGGTATGAATAACCTCCAGGTTCAACACAAAGCTTCGTATATCATTGGGTATAGTAAAATCTTCCCAAGTATTTGTTGAAGGGAAATTCAATATTAATTATTATGAAGACAGTGAAATCATCAATCAACCTTTGGGAGTTGTTTTTCAAGGGAATAATATGAAGGGTGGGAAATAGAAGTTCTTCTTGTGTATTGACGATGTGGATAGATATTCAAATAAGAATCTCTCTAGTGTCCTTCTTATCAACAATTGGGAGAAGAATTTGAATGAAGATAGAGCGGAGATTTTGAAGATCATTTTCTGGTACATGGAAATTAGAAGAGTTTTTATGCAAGTGATAAAGACACTACCCACAGTTTGAAGGTTTGAAATTGATCAGAAAAGGGGAGAATGTAGAGTCTTATTTGTTGTGATATATCAAAGCCTTAGGTAGTGGTCTTAGTAGCGAAGTGTTAGCAAATATCGAAGGTCAACATGACTTCTATTGTGTATGTATTTTGCCATGCGACTTTGTAGATTCACTTTTAATTTCGAAGTCCTGGTATACTTTTAGCATCATTGAGTACACTATAAATAGTGTAGGTACATAAGTCTTTTGTAGTTTTTTCCATTTTAAGCAGTGTGCTTTCTCTCTCTACAATTGTACTTGTACCAATCTGGATAAAAACGAGCTGAAACAAGATCTTATTTACATCATGTGTTCATTTTTACTTTGATTTCTTTTTATGAATGATTAAACTTCCATTCAAGTTAAAGCCAATATAGCAGCCAGTGGGTTGAGTCGCAAGATAACTAGCACACCAATTCGAGATCTATATTTGATGATAAATGTTGTGACACCATTGTTGGATAGGATTTTTGAGCTCATGTTGAAATATTTAAAGAATAGAACCAAAAAAGTGAGAGGATAGGCGGTCAATATTCTGTTTTCCACATCGATAGTAGGGATTTATTGACTCTGCATGGTAGAGTTTAGGTTCCTTATTTGAGCAGGCCCCAACAGACATTGATGGAGGAGGAAAAGAGGTTTGTACATTAAATTTTTCGATTCATCTCATTTCCACAAAGATGCTTATATATTTGAGACGCAATTATTGGTGGCTCTGCATGAAATGGGACATGGCTTCGTATGTTCAGAGGTGTTTGACTTTCAGGAAAGTTAAAGTCGAGCATTAGAGGCCTCACCGCAAGTTGAATCCATTAGAGATCCCATTATGAAAATGGGAGAAGATCACCATGGATTAATCACGAAACTATGAAAGACTGCTAGGGGATTTGATGTTATCTGAGTTACTGTGAACCGACTAACCAGAAGTGTTCGCTTTATTGACATTCAGGAGAGGTCTTCATCCAAGAAATTGGCTGACATATACATTTTGGAGGTGGTTGCTCTCCATGGGGTGCCTACTTCGGTGATCTCTGATAGAGATGTTAGTTTTTATTCGTGGTTTTTGGAAGAGGTTCCATGATGATTTGGGTACTTGATTTTACTTCAGCCCAACAGATCAAATTTGGTAAGTCCCAAATTTGCTTGACGTATCAATCAGATCAAATTGATGGTGCGGAATCCCAATTAATTGGATGATGCTAGATCAAAATAGAGAAAAAGGAGAAGAAGAAGAAGATGGATCTATGATGTATTCAATAAGATTGATGCTCCAACACATAAGATTCTCTCACACACACTCTTCTTCGCTCTAACTTTCTCTCTCTACAATATGCTCTCCACTATATCTCTCCTCTAGGCCCTCCTTATCTAGCCGTGTACACTTAACACTATGACATCTATTTATATGGAACATGGGCCGTGAACAGGTTAACGACCAGTGAATCAGTTCACGGCCGTAAACACCCACTTGGGCCGTGAACACACAACTACAAACACATATTACATGACCGAAAACTATTAAAGCCTAGAAAAGCAAAGTATAAACCATATTTTTCGACCCAACAATCTCCCCTTGGTTTATAACTTTCTTTTCTAATTGACCCAACAAACTCCCGCTAAAAATATAGTTGGCTTTTCTTGTCAATCTTCATTTGGGAGCTTGGCTTCAGAGTTTGTCATCGATATCTTCACAGCTTCAAGATGAACTTAAGGAATCTAGAGTTGTTTCTGTTTTAATGTTCAGAAAATCAAACAAAAATCAGAAAATCAAACAAAAATCAGAAAATCAAACAAAAATCAGAAAATTAAAAATCCAAAAATAGTGTTATTTCTGTTCAGAAAAATCAAAAATCCAAAAATATTATGTGCTAAGTTTTCTTTTAGTTTGTTTTGTCATGAAAAGTGAATTCAGATGTAGATGAGACTCATGGAGACTGTATCGAGATTTTCTGAGCCAAAGCTTCATCCGTGATCATCGAAGAATTTTCATTCGAAGGAACAAGAAATGAAGATTATTCTTTCAACATACAATCTTCCAACCCCAGAAGTAAGGTGAAGCTGTACTTGAAGATTATGTGACAAATTGCATTGAAGCATCCTCAATAAATTTGCTCCTATCTTTGAACCTGCTGAAGTAATCCAGAAAATTAGCTCTCTTTGATATTCTCTCTGAAGATTCTCAAGCTAAAAGCGCCATCTTTCACGAATCTTTACAAGAAGCCTCCTCACCCAACGTGCGTTCAATGTCAAATTTTGAAGAAAAGCCAGCTACATTTTTAGGGGGAGTTTGTTGGGTCAATTAGAAAAGAAAGCTGTAAACCAAGGGGGAGATTGTTGGTTCAAAAAATATGGTTTATACTTTGCTTTTCTAGGCTTTAATAGTTTTCGGTCATGTAATATGTGTTTGCAGTTGTGTGTTCACAGCCCAAGTGAGTGTTTACGGCCGTGAACTAGTTCACGGCCATGAACCTGTTCACGGCCCATGTTCCATATAAATAGATGTCATAGTGTTAAGTGTACACGGCTAGATAAGGAGGGCCTAGAGGAGAGATAGAGTGGAGAGCATATTGTAGAGAGAGAAAGAAGGAGAAGAAGAAGAAGATGATGAATCTATAATGTATTCAATAAGATTGATGCTCCAACACATAAGATTCTCTCACACACACTCTTCTTCTCTTGAACTTTCTCTCTCTACAATATGCTCTCCACTCTATCTCTCCTCTAGGCCCTCCTTATCTAGTCGTGTACACTTAACACTATGACATCTATTTATATGGAACATGGGCCGTGAACAGGTTCACGGCCATGAACCAGTTCACGGCCGTAAACACCCACTTGGGCTGTGAACAGACAACTGCAAACACATATTACATGACCAAAAACTATTAAAGCCTAGAAAAGCAAAGTATAAACCATATTTTTTGATCAAACATTTATAGACTGATGTGTAGAGTGAGAAAACAATTCAGACTTTACAGGATTTGTTGAGAGTGTGTATCCTTGATTTTGGTAGGAGCTAGGATTCATAAATTCCGTTAACAGAGTTCTCATAGAAAAATAGTTATCACTCCAGTATCGATATACCTTCCTTCAAGTTGTTTTATGGAAGGAAGTGTCGGACCCTAATTTGCTGGGGGAAAGGTTGGTCAAGGGGTTATGGGGAGCATTGAGATTGTACTCATGACTACTGAGTTGATCCAGAAGGTGTGTGGGAGGCTTTAGACTTAGCTTCCCGCCAGAAGAGTTATGCAGACCGGCGTTGGTCTGTTCTCGAGTTTTAGTGGGAGATTTTGTGCATGTGAAGGTTGATCGGGTCATTTTGGTTTAATATAAAAATATTTAATTCATTTATTTTGATGTTTGATAACCCAATAATGGCCCTACTTTGATAGAATGTTGAACAAATGTGTAGGCAATTAAAATTGATGGAATTGGATGAAAATTATATACAAAACGAGTAAAAGGAAGCTAACAAGCATGGGGACGAATTGCATATAGTTATGAATAAAATGGTGTTGGGAAATTTGACCACTCTTTAATGTTTTGATCATATCTCAAGCTCAAAAGTTCTAATTTACTTGGATCAAGATGTTTTGGAAAACAAGACAAAATTTCCTTTAACTTTCACATTTCACATTTCTGCTGATTTTGCTGTTTTCGGCTCTAAAAGGAACATGGAAGAAGAAGGAGAAGCATATTCTACCTACCTTTGATCTTGGATGACTTGTACCTATTCTAGGACGGTTGGAACAGAAAGAAAAAGAATGTGTCACAGCCCCAGCCGACGGAGAAAACATCGGGCAGTGAGACAACATCATGGATCACAGTAATAAGCATATATTGAAGATACAAAAATACGGTAGTAGAATAAACACTTTTATTCATTGAAAGTGTAGATTACAATATCCCCTAGTCTAAGGTACAAGAAAAGTACAAAACAATCCTTAACATATATGCAACAAGGGGAATACTAAAATATAAAAGACCACTACAATCCCATCGTCCTCCTTGTAGTATTTCATCCTGTAGTCCAATTCCTTGAGAATACATGTGTTTTGAAAGAGTATCAACCAAAAGGTTGGTGAGTTCACAGGTTTGCAATAGTTGAACCAAAATATACTTTCTCCCTAAAGTATAGCTATATTAGAGTTGATTAGTACTTTTTTTGAGACCGAAAAGAATTGTTTGGATATATAGATAGTTTCATATCTAATATATAATGTATCTTTATTATCATCACTTTCCATAACTAAGTTCCTATTTAAAAGATATTATTTATAGGTATTTAAAGTTTCCTATATTCCTTTATATGTCATAGGTATTTCAAGCTTCCTATACATATATTACATTCATTGTGAGTGCCATAATCGAGCTAGTTCAGACTGATATGCCTCTCCCAACGCTTCATCAGGGCATCAAAATAGTAAAAACACAATTATCACCCAATGTGACTTGACCGACAATGTTGTAGCTAGCAATTGTAGGTAGGGTGTCAACCCGTATAGATCAATACATAATTCTTCCGCTCTTAATAATTAACAGTTACAAGCTAGAGGTCTTTCTATGTATAGTGATACATAGTTTGATGAATAAAAGGCTCACATGAATTTGAAGTATATTAATATTCCTAACTTTAGTAACAAGTTTTTGGTTATTATTCTCGCAGTAATACACAATACTCCAAAACATTCATTAGTTTGAGGTTCTATAGTGTTTATACTGAATTTAGTATTGAAATAGAGTTCTTTACAATACAAACCTACTATATCTATTTTTTTAACATATTCCCGATATAGTTTTAATAACATTTTTATACAGATAATAGAAATAATACAGTTATTGCATGTATTCCCTCTAAAATTGATAAAAGATTTTAAATGAGGTCGTGACACTCACTTGGGTTAAAGCGTATGCGATAAACCCAAGAGATTATAATTTTCCAGAATTTGGCAGTTTTTCACTCCGGTGAATAGTAACATTAACCGACGTGAATAGTGATATTAAGTGGCGTGAATAGTACTGAATAGGAATCTACTTGAAAAATTGGCTAAAAAAGGTATATTGCGACAGCGGACGGCGACAACTGTCAGCGTCGTTTGGCTTATTGGAGGTTGCTGGTTGGCAGGAGGTGGTCGGAGGGAGGCTCGTTGGTGGCTGGATTGGAGAAGGAAGGGTGGCATCCAGTTGTCGGGCTTGCTTTCATTTTCTAGAACGACGGCTCTTGGCAGTTGACGGTGGCTTGCAGCGGAGAGAGAGAGAGAGAGAGAGAGAGAGAGAGAGAGAGAGAGAGAGAGAGAGAGAGAGAGAGAGAGAGAGAGAGAGAGAGAGAGAGAGTGAGTGAGTGAGTGAGAGAGAGAGAGAGAGAGAGATCTGATGGAAGAGAGATGGGAGAGAAAGAGAGGTGTGAGAAACAAGAGCACCTTCCCTCCGGTTTATACTAAAATACATCTAGATCTAATGGTCCAAATCCGATCCAATCCTACGGTCCAAAATAAAAGCTAGTTTCCAAACTTATCCGGCTAAGTGATAGGCTTTTGGGAAATTTCGAGTTGTGATATTTTCATTAATAAAATCAGATACTAGATGATTTTTTAATAAAAACGGTTCGATTTCTAGCCATTAAGAAATATTGTGGCTATCCTAACGAAGCGTTTGAAAGTGTTTTTCGGACATTATGCATTTACAGTTACGAACTTTCACTTTGTAAAAGAGTCGATATGGTGTGAGACGGAAAAGTTAGCTCTTACATAAAATACTACATCAAAACATGATTCATAATATATAACTAACTTTTTGATACGAAAACTGGAAATGATCCAACATATCATATGAAGTTTACTTAGGGAAGAAGGAAAACCTTATCCGTTCAACCTTATCCACAACAACTCGGGATATTTATAGGCATAAAAAGTTAGGAATGTTATAAATTTCTAAACTGAATGAGACTCAATGGAAAATTGATAGGGAATATAAATTCATTTCCTAATATGTCTTGTTTTTCATTTGAAGCTCGTGTTTGATACCTATCAGGTGGTGAGCTGTTACCTGGTTATTCGTCGTCTTAAGGCAGTCGTATCTTTTGCTTACAAGCTCCATTTTTGACGTTATTTATGTCCAAATTTTCCTATTTTCAAAGAGTAGGTGATGAACCTATTGATACCACGTAATAATATCTAATACATATATCTCTTTCAATCATATGTATTAACTCATTCTTTATGTATACTAAAACTGTTCGTTTATTATAGATTCAAATGAATGCAAGACTTGATTGATATTCTGGATGTATTTCAAAGTATACTACCCTATAAGAAACAAAATCATATCTTATATACTCGTTAGGTCTATTACAATAGTGATTAGGTTATCAATGTTTGTTTAACGACGACCTAATTTCTACAATTTTCATAGAATGATTGACATCATGAACCATCCCACTTATAAGTATGATGTTTCGGGTTATTTTATAGGACGGTGACAAGAAAATTATGTACGGAATGTTATGAAATTTCAGCCTTTTCTCATCTATACATACCTATTAATTCCCAAACCCTAGAGTACTTTTTGCCACTTCTTCTAGGACGATTTTGCTGCACTGTGGAGGTTAAGAACACTTCCAAGACCTTTTCCAACCACATTTCCGTTCATCAAAATTCTGGATTTAAAGATACAAATCATCAAGTTCAACATAAATCAATTAAAGATCATTAATTCATCATTCCATCATCGTTTTCTCCAAGCTCCACAAGTTCGTTACTTAATCCACAAGGTTCATTCGTTTCGATTTTTTATAGGATAGTAAACATTAATAGTTTTTACGATCTTTTGTTTTTCATGAATGTTATGTCGAATTTTATTTTTTTTCATTAAACTTATGTGTTTATTAATTTCTATGGAAGGCTAAACCATTAGGGTTATATTCGGGGACGATGAGGACTTTTGGATGAAAACATTTGATTGTTACTTGATTCTAATTGATTCAATTGTTATTTTATGCTTTATGTGATGACTTTTAGTAATAATAACTGAGACTGGATTGCGTGAATTTTTTGATGTCATAACTAAAATAGTATACTATCAATTCGTCGGTTGTTCCAAGTTCAAGTAGTTTAGGAACAAAGACAATCAATTGAATCCACATATATTATTCCAACTTCCGATATTAAGTACTTAATATTGTAATAGATAGTTGCAAGACACTTTATTTCCAATTCCATAATTGTTTCTAATCCAATTAGATGTAGGGAGAAAGACAACTACTTGAATAAACATATCGTGTACCCAAAATTATATGTCACAAGATAATAAACTCCAATTGCACCTAAGTAACTTAATTAGGATTTTACGGAAGAAGGTACGTGAATCTAAGATGTTTGGCAACTGAATCGGGAGTACCTTATTTTTCTCATTGAGAGATTCGTTTTAATTAATAAAGTTCCATTTTTTTGTTTAAATCTTTTCCGTCATAATTACAAGCAATACATTTCCTATTGATTATTTTGACATAAAGTTTAACCACGAACTCCTCATCGATTCAAACCTTACTTACCTTAGCTATCTAGTGTCTTTTGTAGATGTCGAATATTGTTGTGAGGTGTCAAAGGTCATGGATAGTTTCGACAGTTTGTTATTTTATTATAAGGGCACTTTATGTATTGGAGTTTTCAGTGTTCAATCCCTTGTATTTTTTGTATACTTTCATGATCCCTATAAATATGGGATGTGTGCTAGAGATATAGAGAACCTTCATCATTTTGTCTAATACTCTCTGTACTTACTGAAAGCATAAATTGAGCGAAACAGACTTTATTTAGATCTTGTGTTCATCATTCTTACTTTACTCGGATTTTGTAATTCATACTCGATTTCACTACAACTACATTTGGTATCAGAGCGGGATTCATACATAATTGATCTGTTTTATCTGAGTTTTTGCAAAAGTTTTGAGTCTCGTTCTAGATTTCAATTTTCTGCTCTTTTGTTTCATAAAATCATCTTAGATCATCTGTTGTGATTTGATTCTGCGTTCTAGTTATAAAATCGAGTATACGTTTGTTGAATTCTAAGTGTTTTAGCTGTTTGATCTAAATTTGATTTGAGCTTTTCTCAAAAATTTCTATACAACAATGACGAACTTTAACATGAACACCATGACTTCTTACTCTCATCTCCTTGGTTCATCAACGAAGATTCCTATGTTGATTCCTGAGTTCTACGATCAATGGGCTGATTGAATGGAGGATTATTTGAACGGATTTGATGAGGAACTCTGGAAGTGTATTCTCGGTGATGTTCGTACTCCTATTGTTCTTCAGAGTATTGGAACTTCTTCTAACAATCAAAATGTTAATGAATAACATGAGAGATTGTTGAAGAATGAAAAGAAGTGTATGCGTGAACTCAAAGGTGCTCTTCCTCCAGTTGTATACAATTACGTGCGTAGCTGCAAGAATGCAAAAGAGATTTGGGATACTTTGAAGGAAAAGTACCAATGAAGCGAAAAAACGAAGATCAGTTCAGTCAAACAATTTCTGTTTGAGTTAGGAGAGTTTAAGAAGAAGGAAGGAGAGACAATTGATTCCTATTATGATCGTCTGAATGAGATCATATTCAAGTGTAACCGATATGGAGTAAAATGATCAACAATGGAGTTCAATATCATTTTTATCATGGGCCTTCGTAAGGAATAGAGAAATGTCAGCCTTATGATAAAGACACAACAAAGTTTTGTTTATTTCTCTCTGAATGATCTTTACAATGTGATGAAAGCACATGAATCCGAAGTGAATGAAATTGTTGAGGTATCAAAGATCTGTTTAGGTGGTCCACTTGCTCTTATGTTGAAGGTTATTGGAAGAGAAGCTGAGAAAGAAGTTGCTGAGAAGGAGAATTCAGAAGAAGAAGGCCTAATTGTCAATTCTAATGACGAAGCTGTGGCACTTTACTCAAACAATCGAGTAAAGAAAATTTTCAAGAAGCCGTTCAATGCAAAGTCAAAAACAAGTGATGTGATGTAATGCCCGTGTTTCTAAGCTAGGCATTAATATTGATGTGATAGTCTAGGTTAACCTTTGTAACTCATTTAGAAGAAATGAAAAGGAATTATGTGAATATTATGTGAATAATGTGTTTTATGCTTAACTATTAGGGTTTAATTAATTAAGAATAAAAATGAGCGTCAAAATTAAATATTAGATAAAGCCGATATCTATTAAGAAACGAAAAGGAATTATGTGTGAATATTAGTGGACCCCACCCACCTGAACCGACTTCGGACCCTATAAATAAGAGGGGTATGTGAGCCTTCTCGGTTACTTTTGGAGTTTTGCCACTTTTAGCCCCTTTCTTCATATTTTCTTCATATTAACATTCCCCAAAGCCCCGGTATCGATTATAACCCCCGGAATACGCCACGAAGAGCCCGAGAAGCCGGAAAATTTATCTTTTCGGTTTTGAAGCCCGACCCTTCGCAGAGCCTGGTTTCTCAATAAAACTCCGGGTTTTATTAGAAACGATCGTTTTAGGCAACGAAGTGTTGCACGGTTATTGTTAAATCATGTGAGTGTATAGTCACTTTCACCCTACACATATATATGAAGTATTTTCTTTAAAATACGTGCTATGTGTAATTATATTAATTGTTTAATCAAGGTGATTGTTGAATATATGTTTTATACAAGTTTTAAACTGTATATATATATATATATATATATATATATATATATATATATATATATAGATATATATATATATATATATATATATATATATATATATATTTATTTATTTATCTACAATTATGTTGGGTAAAACATGGGTAGATGAATTAGATAATGTGTGATAAAATAAAAGTGATGAGAGGTATCGATGTTTAAGATGATCTAGTCATCTAGCAGAGTATAGAAAATGGCCACAGACTATTTTAGATAGTCCAGTGGAACATTAATAGACTTGTAATCGGTACGTATGTTTGAACTATATGTTCATAAAGTGCTCTTGAACTATATGTTCATTAGGTGTTTTTGAACTTTGTGTTCATCCGTTAGTTCTTCTTTTTAACACTATTACGTGTCGGGTTACGGGAGCGTACGGGAGTACTTTATCAGTATTTTCCCTATACTTTTATATAGAAGAACTTAGGATTCTTTGTTTCTGTTATGAAGTGATCGGATGAGCTTCATGAGTCACTGATATAGATCATGAGTTAAATAGTCGGTGTGTGATGAAAGGTGAGTTGGATAGATGAGATGATCAGTGATATAGATCATGAGTTGAGAGTGAGTGGTGAAATATGAGAAAATCCCTTACCAAAACGTGGGCGTGAGTGGTGCAATATGAGAAAAGCCCTTACCCAAACATTGACCCCCGTCATTCACCAGAGTATGGATGACAAACATGGACTGTTCTAGACAGTCTGTGGAACACTAGCAGGCTCGCAACCTGTAGGTGTTAATGAACTTGAGTGTTCATTCGTTGTACTCTATCACCCTCATGGTTGCCTTTTTGACATGTTTTGCGGGGGGAGATTCCCGTGGGAATTACTGTCGATGAATAAGAGCTATGGACTTAGCACATGGAGACGATGTGACTTCATGTCTTATTTGACATAAATTACAGAGGGAAGCAATGTTGTCACTTTATAGGTCGTTTTATGTTAGGTTGTCTTGTTTGACATAAATTGCAGAGGAAAGCAATATTCTCACCTTATTGGTTGTTTTATGTTAGGATGTCTTGTATGACATAAATTACAGAGGAAAGCAATATTGTCACCTTATTGGTTGTTTTATGTTAGGATGTCTTGTTTGACATAACTTGCTGAGGGAAGGCAATGTTGTCACCCTTAGTGATAATCCTTAGGCTAGGTCCCTTGTGATAGTTGTTTTAGGGACGTAAAGTGAGGATAATGGGAATGGGTAATTAGGGTTATTTTGTTTGATGAAATTAATAAATTTATTGTTGATTGAGAACTTAATAAGTTTATTATTTATTGTGGGTTGAAAACCCTATATGCTCACCAGGCTCCCAAGCTTGACCCACTCAGTTTAATTGTATCACAGGTATCGATACGAAGTTGCTTTACATTGAGAGATTAAAACAGAAGTAGATCACTAGTGTAAACGAATGTAAGTTTTGTTTATGCTTATGTTTTTGTATTGACAATGACATCCCAATGGTTTAAGAGAATAAAATACATTTCTTCGGAAATGATTTGATAACATATTTATCATATTTTTCTAGGAACAAATTCCGCAACACTTTTAATCAAATGATTACTCTGAAATTATTTTAAAAGCATAAATTAAACCGGTCTTTTCTGGCCGTGAAATTGGGGATGTCACAGTTGGTATCAGAGCATTAGTTTAAGCGAACTAGGAATTTGTAGGATTTCTAGACTTAAACTTTGAATGCTAAGTGATGATTATGAGATGAGCGTGTGCTATATTTTAGACACGAGCACAAGTTTATTTTAGGAAAGATGCCTAAAATGTTTTATGTGGTAAATATTTTATGTTATAGCTATAAGGATGCCTTATATGCTATTATTTGTTCGGATCTATGGTCTGTTGCCGACCGGATCTGGAAACCTTATGTGTGTAGGATTCTAAGCGTATGACTATGATATTAGAACTAGCATGTAAACGTTTCGAAGTGATAAAGAGATTTATACGTCTATCGTAAATAAAGCTTTCCTATCTTAAATTCTCGCCTGGTACACCGAACGTCTGCTTGGGTGTACAAAACGTTATGGTGAAGACTCGCAGAGAATTGAGTAGATGGAGGAAATGAAAAGCTTATGATAGTGAATGATACCTATCAGACGATATCGTAAAAGTGTATCTTGTCTTTAGAATATGTTTGATTAAATAATGAAACGTTTAGAGGAGTATGGTACGTCTGAAGTACACTTTCGATTGGCAGGATGATGGAACGATTGGTGTAATTCTTGAAGTTGTCCCATTGTTTGCAATTTCCATCATCAACCGAGTCGAAGTAGAATTGATGATTGAAGATACGCATGGAAGAAGTCCTAGTAGAGTCTAGGAAAATTTTATGATTAATTGGACACATTCATATGTGTTAAATTGTTTTGTGATTTTAGGACTTGGGGATTGCGAGATAGTACTTGGGACGAGTATGAGTAGGTGTGAATAGTAGTAGTGATCTATACTACTGGAAGCACATGACTCACACTTGGATCAGGGAAAGTCACAAGGTTACCAAGGAACTCGTAATTGATTCCGTCTTATTCTAGTCTGTCGTTACCATCGTTTCGGTAATGACCAAGAAGATGATTGTTATTCCGACCCTAGTGGTCATATTAAATTGAGTCCGACTACGATGAGTTTGTTACGTGGTTCAGAGAACCAAGTTCGATGTAGTAGTTGACTTAAGCCGAATTGAAGTAAAGGATGATCAAAGCGATCAATAGAAGTATCGCGTTCGTTGTTAAAGAAGTTGGGTTAGGTTGTATTCCGACCGAAAGGGATAAAGTGATAACGCATGCATTGAGGCAATTGAAGGAGCATGAAAAGAACTGCCCCACTCATGATCTGGAGTTGGTAGTGGTAGTATTCGCCTTAAAGATAGGGAGGCACTATCTTTATGGTACTAAATGCAAACTTTTCATTGATTATAAGAGTCTTCAATATCTCTTTAATCAGAAAGAATTGAAAATGACGCAACGACGCTGGCTAGAGTTACTCAAGGACTACGACTGTGAGATACTTTACCACCCTGGTAAAGCAAATGTTGTTGCTAATGCTCTCAGTCGGAAGGTGAATCTTGAAAAGAAAAGGCCAAGAGCGTTGAGAATTGAAGTTGTCTTGAAAATTGTGGAAAGTATAAAGAAAGCTCAAGAGGAAGCTTTAGAGAAAAATGACCGAAAGGAGGAACGTTTGGGAAAAACGTTAGTGTTTGATACAAACGGTCAAAGATTGAAGGTATTCAAAGATAGGATTTGGGTACCTAAGATGGGAGGAGTAAGAGATCTTCTGATGGAAGAAGCTCACAAGACCATGTACTCGGTTCATCCCAGGAGTATAAAAATGTAAAGGGATCTAAAACCCTATTACTGGTAGCCGACGATGAAGCTCGATGTTGCTAAAGTATGTGGCCGAGTATGTAACTTGTGCTAGGGTTAAGGCACAACATCAGAAACCGTATGGGAGTTTAGAACCTTTGCCTATACCTATGGGTAAATGGGAAGATATCACATGGATTTTGTGACTAAACTGCCCAGAACAAGGAACGGTCACGACATGATTTGGGTGGTCGTTGATCGCTTCACTAAGAGTACGCATTTCATAGCAGCCAACGAGAAATGGTCTATGGATAAACTTGCGAATTCTTACGTGAAGGAAATTGTGAGGCTTCACGGTGTTTCGTTAATGATTGTACTAGATTGTGACGGCCGTTTTACCTCAAGGTTTTAGAGGAGTCTATAAGCGGAATTGGGTACCAAGTTGTGTTTGAATACAGCTTACCATCCACAAACCGATGGTAAGAGCGAATGAACAATTCAAACATTGGAAGATATGCTAGGAGCATGTACCCTAGAATTCCAAGGTAACTGGGGTAAACACTTACCTTTAGTAGAAGTTTCCTAAAATGATAGTTTCCACTCGAACATTAAGATGGCACCTTATCACGCTTTGTATGGAGAAAAGTGTCGAACGCCGTCATGTTGACTGGAAGCTGGGAAAAAGCAGTTTAGGGACCTGAAATAGTCCATCAGACTGCTGAAAAGTTGAAAGTGATTAAGGAAAGGAGGTTAGCTGCTCAAAAGAGCTATGCTAACAAGAAAAGACAACCGATATCATTCGAAGTTGGAGATTCGGTTTTACTTAAAGTCTCGCAGTGGAAGGGACTTATAAGATTTGGTAGAAGGGGAAAGTTGAGTCCAAGGTTTATTGGACCATTTAAAGTTCTTCAGAGGATTGGGAATCAAGCTTACAAGCTAGAATTACCGAAAGAACTAGAGGGTATTCATAACACCTGTCATGTGTGTTAAAGTTCACGGGAGGTGTGCCCGACATAGTTCCCATTTCTGAATTAAGGTTGGATGAGAACAAGAGGTTAATTAGAGAACCTGAGGCAATCGTTGACCGTAAGACTAAGAAGTTGTAACGTAAGATGGTCGATTTAGTACTTGTGCGTTGGAAACATACGAATGGGCCAAATCTCACCTGGGAAACGGAGAGTGGCATGATGAGTCGCTACCCCGTATTTGTTTGTTGATGTGTGATTCCGGGGACGGAATCATCCTAAGGGGGAGAGAATTGTAATGCCCGTGTTTCTAAGCTAGGCATTAATATTGATGTGATAGTCTAGGTTAACCTTTGTAACTCATTTAAAATAAATGAAAAGCAATTATGTGAATATTATGTGAATAATGTGTTTTATGCTTAATTATTAGGGTTTAATTAATTAAGAATAAAAATGAGCGTCAAAATTAAATATTAGATAAAGCTGATATCTATTAAGAAACTTGTAGTGGGCGTGACAAGGAATACGAATATATAAAGAATGCCGAAATCCGAGTTATAACGAAGAAGTTATGACCTGTCGAAGTTTTGCGGCAAAACCGGCACGGGGCCGAATGTCGTAAAAAGTGAGTTTTCGATAAACTACTTTTTGGCCTTAGTGATCTAAACAAAACTCGTAGAGTTCGTTAAACCGAGAGTAAGTATAAAAAGAACACCCAAATCTAACTTCGTATGACGAAGTTATGATTTTTCGAAGTTTCAGCTTAGTAGTAGACAGCTAAAAACTCGAATTTTAGATCGAGTGATTTTTAGCCGACACGACCTAAACGAGAATCGAAGGTCTCTTCATTAGTAGCACAACGGTAAAAAGTCTGACGAAAACGGACGTCGGATGAAGAAGTTATGAATTTTTAACGGATTTCCTGTCCCGGTCTATTAAAAATAATAATATAAAAATTAAATTCAAAATTAGCCGACGAAGTCTAAACGAAATTTGTAGAGCGTAATTTTACCTACGCGTGCATATAAAGAATGTCAAAAACGGAGCTCGTATGCGAAAGTTATAGATTTTAAAAGTTTTGGCGCGAAAACCGACGAATTTCGCATAGGTGGACTTCAGCCACGTGTCCTCGCCTCGCATGTGCCACGTGTCCGAAATAAGGCTGAGTCATCTGAGCTGCTGAAGCGGTCCAATGCCTGTTCGACGTGTGTCTACTATCACATGTCCGAGTCTCGCAAAAGAAGCCACGAGCCCCCCTACTTCGGACCCTAGGTCGCGGTCCAATCAGGAGGCGACACCGAGGCCTCGCACGCGCAGCCCATGTGCAGCCACCTGCGCACCCTCGCCTGCGGACCCCACCCACCTGAACCGACTTCGGACCCTATAAATAAGAGGGGTATGTGAGCCTTCTCGGTTACTTTTGGAGTTTTGCCACTTTTAGCCCCTTTCTTCATATTTTCTTCATCTTAACATTCCCCAAGGCCCCGGTATCGATTATAACCCCCGGAATACGCCACGAAGAGCCCGTGAAGCCGGAAAATTTATCTTTTCGGTTTTGATGCCCGACCCTTCGCAGAGCCCGGTTTCTCAATAAAACGCCCGGTTTTATTAGAAACGATCGTTTTAGGCAACGAAGTGCTGCCCGGTTATCGTTAAATCGTGTGAGTGTATAGTCACTTTCACCTTACACATATATATGAAGTATTTTCTTTAAAATACGTGGTATGTGTAATTATATTAATTGTTTAATTAAGGTGACTGTTGAATAGATGTTTTATACAAGTTTTAAACTGTATATATATATTTTTATCTACAAATATGTTAGGTAAAACATGGGTAGATGAATTAGATGATGTGTGATGAAATAAAAGTGATGAGAGGTATCGATGTTTCAGATAATCTAGTCATCTAGCAGAGTAAAGACAACGGCCACAAACTATTTTAGATAGTCCAATGGAACGTTAGTAGACTTGTAATCGGTACGTATGTTTGAACTATATGTTCATAAAGTGTTCTTGAACTATATGTTCATTAGGTGTTTTTGAACTATGTGTTCATCTGTAAGTTCTTCTTTTTGACACTATTACGTGTCGGGGTACGTGAGCATACGGGAGTACTTTATCAGTATTTTCCCTATACTTTTATTTAGAAGAACTTATGAGTCTTTGTTTTTGTTATGAAGTGATCGGACGAGCTTCATGAGTCAGTGATATAGATCATGAGTTAAATAGTGGGTGTGTGATGAAAGGTGAGTTGGATAGATGAGATGATCAGTGATATAGATCATGAGTTGAGAGTGAGTGGTGAAATATGAGAAAAGCTTTTACCAAATCGTGGGCGTGAGTGGTGCAATATGAGAAAAGCCCTTACCCAAACGTTGACCCCCGTCATTCAGCAGAGTATGGATGACAACCATGGACTGTTCTAGACGGTCTGTGGAACACTAGCAGGCTCGCAACCTATAGGTGTTAATGAACTTGAGTGTTCATTCGCTGTACTCTATCACCCTCATGGTTGCCTTTAGGGCATGTATGAATGGGAAAACCCATTGACATGTATTGCGGGGGGAGACTCCCATGGGAAATACCGTCGATGAATAAGAGCTATGGACTTAGCACATGGAGACAATGTGACTTCATGTCTTATTTGACATAAATTGCAGAGGGAAGCAATGTTGTCACTTTATAGGTCGTTTTATGTTAGGATGTCTTGTTTGACATAAATTACAGAGGAAAGCAATATTGTCACCTTATTGGTTGTTTTATGTTAGGATGTCTCATTTGACATAAATTGCAGAGGAAAGCAATATTGTCACCTTATTGGTTGTTTTATGTTAGGATGTCTTGTTTGACATAACTTGCTGAGGGAAGGCAATGTTGTCACCCTTAGTGATAATCCTTAGGCTAAGTCCCTTGTGATAGTTGTTTTAGGGACGTAAAGTGAGGATAATGGGAATGGGTAATTAGGGTTATTTTGGTTGATGAAATTACTAAATTTATTGTTGATTGAGAACTTAATAAGTTTATTATTTATTGTGGGTTGAAAACCCTATATGCTCACCAGGCTCCCAAGCTTGACCCACTCAATTTAATTGTGTCACAGGTATCGATACGAAGTTGCTTTACACTGAGAGATTAAAAGAGAAGTAGATCACTAGTGTAAATGAATGTAAGTTTTGTTTATGCTTATGTTTTTGTATTGACAATGACATCCCAATGATTTAAGTGAATAAAATACATTTCTTCGGAAATGATTTGATAACATATTTATCATATTTTTCTAGGAACAAATTCCGCAACACTTTTAATCAAATGATTACTCTGAAATTATTTTAAAAGCATAAATTAAACCGGTCTTTTCTGGCCGTGAAATTGGGGATGTCACATGTGAAGGGAAGTCATTGTCAATACAAAAACACACTACTATTAGAAACTTAAAGGATGTTGGAATCAAAGAAAGCAAAAACTAGAATACTTAGATTTACAAATAACAAATATTATGTGTGATAGGGATAGTTTAAGTGCTGATGTCAAGTTGTTGTAGAAACAAAGAAATATCTACTATAATTCAGCCAAAAGATTATATGCTGAACTGATAGCCTTACATCATTCATCGGATATTAGCAAAGAATAACATAGGAAACTTTTTCCCTTTTTAGCATTCGAAAGGGAGAAAATTGATTCTATTTCCTATGACTGTGAAAATACAATTGCCGAATTTGATAGGGTTCCAGATAATAAATATGCATATGGTATAGTGAAAATTGATGAATATCGGGATGCTAATGAATTAATTGATAATGTAAATGAAACCTTGACAAAAAATGAAAAAATAAACATTTTGAAAAGAACTGAGAATTCGAAATCTGACTCTCATATCAATGGCTAAAGGCAAAGAAAAATGTAATGATTCCATGGTTAAAATTGACACTACTATACCCTCAACTTCGAAAGTTCATGATCTTGACCATGTGACTGTCAAAGATTGTGAAACAGACAATGATGATGTTCCGAAAGAAACAACAATTCCAAGGGTTGTAGTTGATCAGGTTTTTGACGAAACTGAGAAATTCGACAAAATAATGAAGCAAAAAGGTTCTCATTACCTTGAAACAAATACAATTGTGTATCCAAATTTCAAATGCATAGATGATGTTATCTTTTCGAATCAAGTTTTTGTCACACCAGGAAATTGTGATAATATTAAACCAGAGTTTAATAAAATGATTGAAGAGGATAACAAGAAGGCATCAAAAGAAGGATTTTTCTCAAACCAAAGTATTGTCAAAAACAATCTAACAAAGAATTCTTACACTTTTCAACAACAAAAACCACAACGAATTTGGGTTGAAAAATCTGAAAATTCAAATGATGTTTCAAAAGAAGTTGACATTGTTTCACAACATGTCAAAATTAATTCTCCAGTGTTAAAGGAACAAATTGAAAAGATTTCAAAAAGAAAGTGGTATTTTAATGAGACAAGAAAGAAAGAAAGTTTTTTTTTGGCAAACCATTGAGTCTCGAAAGAAACCAACAGTTTTTCTAAATAAATCATCTGAACAGAAAAAGTCTAATTCGGTTTAGACTTCTTCTCAAAAGAAAGTTGTAAATAAGAAAAATTCTGCTCAAACTCAAAACGATTTGTGTCGAACTCAACCACAAAATGGTCTTTCAAAATCCAAAACTCATGGGTTAAAGTCAAATTCTCAAACCAATGTTCAAACTTCAAATCAAAAGAATTTCAATTCAAATCATCAAACAAGGTTTTCACAAAATCATTTTTCTAGACAAAACCGAAACAACCAAAATTTCAACTCAAAATTTTGATAAATTCCATTCTAAAAGAAATGTGACTTTCACACCGAAACAACCAAAATTTCCCAATCCTCCTACGAAAGAAGTTTCCAAAGTTTCGTATGTCAAAGGAAAGTCAGATGTGAAAAACATTAACCATTGGCTCGAAGGAAAAGGGAAATCATTTCAATCAGGAACGTTTTCTCAACAACAAATCAAGGATGCTTATGAAAACTATTTGAATGAATCTTCAAATGGAAGTTCTTCATCCAAGAATTCAAATCCTTCAGTCAAGCAATCGAGAGCTATTTCGAAAGCAAAGGTTAATGAGAAATGAACTGAGAAGCAAAAGTTGAAAGTCGGTGAAAATTCTAAACTTGTGAATGATTACATTTCCGTGCCTTTAACTGCTGAAGTTGACTTAATTGATGGTCTCAAATCTAAATTTCGTAATTGGATCTTAGGATCTTCATTTCACAATGTTTTTCAATCTAATCACCAGGGACCCAAACAGACTTGGGGACCTAAATTCTTTCACTGATTACAGGTTTTGAGTGACGAGCAATATGATGACAAATGGTACATTGATAGTGGTTGCTCTCGTCACATGGATGGAAGAAAGGAAAATCTTCGTGATTAGGGTAGCTTATGTCGAATCAGAAATTTAGCAACAATCAGAAATGTCAAGTCAAAGGATATGAAAAAGTAACAAATGGGAAATTCACAGTGAATATGGTAGCTTATGTCGAAGGTCTTCAACATAAATTGATAAGTGTTTCGCAACTTGTTGTGGGCACTGGCAAGCAAGTGGTGTTTAATGAAGAAGGAAGTGTGATTTCGAACATAGACACAAAGGAAGTTTTGCTTAAATAAAAAAAAAAGGCGATATGGTTACTCTCGACATCAAACCAATTGTTAGGATTCCCTCGGTGTGCTTACTTTTGAAAGCTTCATATGATGTTAGCTGGGTCTGGCATCGAAGACTTTCTCATTTGAATTTTCGAAATCTGAATAAATTGGTGGTAAATGATCTTGTCCGCGGTTTACCTGTGTTAAAATTAGACAATGACACTTTTTGTGCAGCTTGCGAAGAAGGAAAGCAAGACAGACAAGGTCATCCGATTGTCATTGATTCAATGATTGTTGAACCTTTGGAACTTCTTCATATTGATCTTTGTGGACCCTCAACTATTGAAACTCTCAAAAAGAAAAGATACATATTGGTCATTATTGATGACTTTTCAAGGTTTACTTGGGCATATTTTCTAAGACTGAAATCAGAAACTGCTCAAGCAATGATCGACTTCATCAAGCATATTGAACTAAGTTTGAAGAAAAAGGTTAGTAAGCTCAAGAGTCACAATGCCTTAGAATTTTAGAACAATGTTCTTGATTCGTTCTTAACCGACAAAGGAATTTCGCATAATTTCTCTTCACCTTACACTCCTCAACAGAATGGTGTTGTAGAAAGGAGAAATCGTTCACTTTGCGAAGCAGCAAGAACAATGCTCACATATGCGAATCTTCCTTAATATCTATGGGCCGAAGCACTTTCCACTGCATGTTTTACTTAAAATCGATCTTTTATTCATCGTAGTTTTAAAATCACCCCTTATGAAATTATCAACAACCGGAAACCAAATGTTAAATATTTGCATGTTTTTGGATGCAGGTGCTTCATTATGAATCTCAAGTATAATCTTTCAAAATTTCTGCCAAAAGCTGATGAAGGGATATTCTTGGGATATTCCTATAATTCAGGTGCTTACAGGGTGTTAAACAAACGAAACAGGAAAATCGAAGAAACATTTAATCTTAATTTTGATGATTATTATGTTAAACAAGTTGAAAAGAGCTTTGAACAACAACCAATAATGAATGAACCAAATAATGAATCTCAAAATTTGAATTCGTTAGATTTTTATTATGATTTGATTTTTGGTATTCCAGATCAGGCTATTGATGCAGAAGTTAGTGATGATGACAATCAAGTGCCTGAAGCATCGAAACATTCTGATGATTCCACTCTTACTCAGGATAACAATGATTCGCTTTCATCAAAAAATTCCTCAAGAACTAACGAAAGTCTGCATGTTGCATCGAATGTTCAAGTCGATGGGGAGCACTTGAATTCATCTACTCAAGTTGAGGGGGAGCATACTTTTGAGGGGGAGAGAGAAAGAATGAATGTTGATGTCGAGGGGGAGAGCATCCTGATAATAATCCAATTATCAAGTGTCACAACTAGCATAATTGGGCTAGGAAATTTTGTCTATGTATGGTCAACTCTTGATGTATCTGGTAACTCTAAGATTGATGCTATACATGCTATTCAATTAAAAAACAACTGTTCGAATCAAAACTCACTCGTGAAGCCCAAAACCTAATTCCATACACTACATTCACTCAACTTGGGTTTGTAACCCTAATTTCCTGGTTCAAACATATTATTGGGCCATAAATCATTTATTGGGCCTAATGGGCCAATAAACTGTCAATTGGATTATTTTGGGCCAAGGAACCTTATTTGGGCCCTAATTGGACCCACATTCATTAAACTATAGCATTATGGGCCTAGAATGTCTCACTTCGTTTTCATGGGCCTTATTGGGCCGAAAACCACATAAATAATTGTAATGGGCCAAAAACCCATTGTTTTTACCCCTTTTGGGCCGTGAACTCATAAGAGGGCCCAATGGGCCGAAAAATTTATTTTAGGCTACACAAATTCGATTGATTATCCATATGGACCCAACACTTATTCTTTTCTCCTTCCCCCCCCCCCTCTCATTCTCGGTTATATATATATATATATATATATATATATATATATATATATATATATATATATATATATATATATATATATATATATATATATATATATATATATATATATATATATATTGTAAAAAAATAAAAGATAATATGGGATTAATTAGAGCATGACACCTCATTAATACCTTCCATAAAACCATGCAATACACATCACATATCTAGACCATCTCATACTTCCATGCAACCCATTTCCCATTCCCTGCCTCCCCCCTTCTTAATGCTCGGCCGAAGCCACCTCTCACCACCTCTCCTCACTCAAACTTCTCCAAGCATTCTCCATCTTTAACTTAAGAAATTCCTCTTTTCATCCTTCTAAATTTTCGTGGGTTTGTTTGTGTGCATCTAGAACTCTTCATCAAAGCACATTCATTCTTGGTAAGTTCTTGTTTAACTCTATGGTTTAACTTCAAGTTTACACTAAAAATCTTCCCTTAAACCACTCTTATTTCGTGTTTATGCTACTAGAACTATCCACATCTTCAAGATCTCTTCAAGGAGTTTGCTAGGCCGAAAACACCTTGTTCACTTCTTCAAAAACTGATCCATCACCCTAAAGTAAGTCCATACCCCTTATTTTCGGTTTTTACTATGTTTTGAGGGAGGATACAAGTTGCTTTGTGTTAGATCTATGTGTTTATGCATGTTTATGTGTGTTTTCCATGTTATACGTTGTGATTATGTGTTGAAACTTCATAAATTTCCGAAAGATCTACTAAAACATGGTGATGTTTGTAAATCAAAACACTTTATGCAACTTATCATGAAGATGAAAGGATTAATCATGTTAAGGATGTTTGAAACTAAGTAAAATCCAATACGGGGCCATTTTTGACAAATAAACAAAAAGGTGAAGCCTTTAGAATACTCACGGTTTTTCAAGGACCAAAAGAGTCATTTTTACATAAAAATGGGTCTTAAAGATATTTACGGTTGTAAAAAGGGCCAAAAGTGTTAATTTTCATAAAATGGGCTTAAATTTAGGCCTTCATGGTTTCATGGGCTTAATTTGTAAACTTTTGACTTTTGTGGATTAAATAGTCATTTTAAACAAATTTGAGCCAAAAATGTAAATTTTAGGTTAAATGGGCTGAAAATGTCAATTTTATTAAACTAGAGCCAAAAAGGTAAATTTCTATACATTTGGGCCGTAATGTCATTATTTATCAAAGATTGGGCCGAAAATGTTATTTCTAACAAAAGTCGGCTAAAAATGTTATTTTAATTAAAATAAGCCCTTAAATGTAAACTTTTGGTCTTAAGGGACCCAAAGTGTCATTTTTACCAAAAATGTGCCTTAATTGTTAATTTTCTGCTTAATGGGCCAAAAATGATCATCATTACAAAAAGTGGTCCTTTTATGTCATTTTGGTAAACAATTGAGCTAAAAGAAACAACGTAATAAGAAACAGACTCAATACGTCATTTTTACTTTTATTGGACCTAGAATATACCTTACATGTTTATTGGGCCTTAGTGGTCCATTTACATGCTTATTGTGCCTGGAATATACCTTACATGTTTATTGGGCCTTCTTGGTCCACTTACATGCTTATTGGGCCCGGAATATACGTTACATGTTTATTGGGCCTTAGTGGTCCATTTACATGCTTATTGAGCCTGGAATATACATTACATGTTTATTGGGCCTTTGTGGTCCATTTACATGCTTGTTGGGTCTCATACATTCACATACATACTCGTTGTGCCTTGTAATCTAAAAACATACACGAAAACATTTTTTACTGTGTTAAATAGTGTGATACAATATTCACGTAAATATAGTTAAGGTTCTTGTGAGACACGTATTCATCCGTATCTACCTAGTGTATAACTTTAAGTCCTGTAGTTATAACCAGAGTCTCCTGGAGGGATTGACAATCCCACACCTTAGCTATTCGCTACAACTAGACTAGGCCAGTCTAGGGTGACAAGCGTCTTACCTTAAACAAGCGACGCCTGAAAAATGTCACGATAGGCGGATCAGTCATATCAAGTATGGTTATAACGACTCTCATAGAAATTAACTCCACTGTAAAATTTACGGAATGCATATACGTTTCTACAGTTACAATTCTATACAAACACCACTTTACGGTCTTTGGGTTTTAAGAGCACAACACTTCTATAAACCATATCGGATTTTCTGTGAAAACACACAATTATACAGTACCTTCTACTTACAACAAAAAATATAGGATTTTCTGGAATACTCTTTTTATACATTTTCAAAACAGAAACACACATGCTTTAACACAAGATTTGATACAAAACTTTCAAACCATTTTACAGAAGATATCGGATTTTCTGGTGTTTACAAAGTGATACAAACTTTTCATACAAATATGCTTATGAACTCACCAACATTATATATGTTGACCATTTTCAAAATAACTTGTATTCTAAGGAAATCGTTAAGCAAGTTGACCTTCAAGAACTCATGGATTTTGATGTATTTTTGCTATCATCGTACACTTATATTTTGGGGATGTAATTTTTTAAACCAAAACACTGATGTAAACAACGACGGTTGTATTATTATATGTGTGATGATGATGTTGTCTTGATCGATTATATACATTGTGATGGTATTACAAGATGAAGTCACCCAAACCCCCAGACGTTTCCGCCGTTCCGGTTCGGGGGTGTGACAGATTGGTATCAAAGCAATGTTTATAGTGAATTGGCATATCTAATCATACACGATATGCAACTATAAATACATTGGGACTAAACTACTCTGAACAAAAATAAAATACATACCTATGTGTGCATCATTACAATAACAATAAAAGTGTTTGGAGGAATTTCACATCGTGGTTAAACCCATACAGTTATGTAGTCGTATTGGGGATAAATATAGTCTGGTCAACTATATTTATTCAAAATACGACCAACATGTGTTTAGGAGTGATCATGGTGGGCAATGAATCTAGAAACTTACCAACCTTGTATCCAAATTTTTTTTAAGGAAATCAAACATAAACAATTAAAACATTATAGGATTATTCTTGTATACAATCCATTTTCCTGCATTCATATAGTTCTATGCAGAATCTATGGCTGGATTTCATCACCCCGGAGATCCTTACTTCCCCAACCAGGGGAACGGAGGATAACTAGAGCCGGAACAAGAGGAAGAGCTAGAGGAAGAACAAGAATAGGAATTAGAAGAAGAACCCGAAGAAGGACCAGCAGAACTGGTCTAAACTTGCATGGATAGTCCATGGAGTTTTAACCCATGGAACCTATGGAAATGAAAGGTCATGGGTATTAGGGTTTACAAGAATGTAACCCTAATCCTCCATACTATATAAAGAGGTCTTTGGCACATGAAATGGCACTAGTGTGTGAGTAAAACAAGAGTGGGCTGATTTCTAGTGTGATTACTATTCTCTCAAGTTTTCCAAGGTGTTTTGGTGATTTGTGATTCCACTGGAGGCATCCATATTATTGGTTCTAGGCTCTTGAAGCTCCAAGTAATGAAAAAATAGAAAAAATAGTGTGCATACTTGGCTCTTGAAGCTCCAAGTAATGAAAAAAGTAAGGATCATAGACAAACATAGTGTGCATACTTGGTGTATGACATAACAATTGTTTTGAAAAAATAGTGTGCATGCTTGGAGCATGGGACAACTATTGTTTTAATTCAAGTGTTAAGTTGATAAATAGAAACATTATGCAGTGAATAATGTGTTATCAATATGGTGATAAATAAAAGGTGTTTTATTTATATTCATAAGTTCTGAGACCATATTGGATTCGATTGTTCTTGTGTTTCACTTTGCATGTTTTGTCTTCCCGAATAACTAGGTTATTCAAACACTCCGCAGTCAATCATACTTTGGAAGTAGGTTATTCGATTGGGCTTGTAGATGTTTAAAGTGTTTAGACATAGCAAAAGTTGTTGCAACATTCATGAGTGCTCCTGGAATGAGATTCGAGTATTGGATTAAACCCACGCTCACTTGAATCACTTCATGGATTATATCACGAGTGATCATGAGACGATAATATCTTATATTATTCAAACGGAGGCGTATGAGTTGTAGTTGCGCGTCGGTTGCACATTGATATATGTAAACGCAACCAGCAACTTGGTTGTTATAAAACATATCGTTGTGTGTAATTTGATGAGTAAGTACAAGAGAACATTTGGGTCGAAGTTTATCCATTCCTTTTACCCTTGGAGGGATAAAAGCGATATCTGTGGGCCCCTCGATGATTTAGTGATGCCACCCCTAAGTGCTTGGCCAAGCCTGGACTGATTTAATTTTTTTAATTAATCAGTTGTCATAAATCGGAAATCGGGAAACAACAAATGGACAGAGAGAATGATCACAATCCATGTCTCAGTCCATATGATATCTAGAATAGAGGAATATATGATCCCTTCTCTAATGGACACGTCATTTGACTAGGTCAGAGTTCGACAGCGGCTTTAAGAGCTACAATTGCTAGTCGGGATCTTGGAGTCATACTTGAATAATAGTTTTAGACTTATCCAAGTGGGAGACTTGTAACACCCAAAAATTTCAAGACAAATTTGAACTTTAAAAAACATTTCAAACCATTAAGATCATTACAACTTTGTTTTCAAAATGTATAACCTCAAAGTTTCCCAAAAACATAACAAATCATGAGGAGCTGTACGATCACGCCTTCTCCTTGCCTCGATCCCCTGATGTACCTGAAACAATAAACTGAAACTGTAAGCCCGAAAGCTTAGTGAGTTCCCCTAAAATACCGATACACTGCACATATGCTGGGTCCACAGCTTTACAGACTGGATTACCTCCTGGGCCCACAGTGTGAGTCTGGATTGCCTTCCGGGCCCACAGCTCACATCTGGATTGTCACCGAGCCCACAGTACGAGTCTCCCTCAGCTCGAATCTGGAATGCTCCCGGGTTTGTTGGTTACCGCACGGAGCAGTATCATCTCAACCCATACCACATAATATGTCGTCATATAACATAACTAATGCACATACAGATAATAATACAGAATCACAGGTAGTCCTACAGATCTACCAGACTAGCATATCAACTGGCATACATTACTTGCTCAAACTCATCATAACCATAACTACTAGGATATCAAATCCAATGGGCCGGCCTTGGTGCCTTAGACCCCTTAGTATAGTGAGGGTAACTCACCTCGCAAGTAGTGTTGAAGTACTGCAAATCTCGGACTGCTGTCTCACCGGAAATCCCACACTATCACACAATAAATACTAAGTTCATACCCATCATGACCTTGGTGATTAAATGGCCCCACCATGCTCATAGATTCCCCAAATGCCCCAGAAGTCCAATAATCAACCATTGGACAAAGTCAAATTAACCTATCAAGGTCAACAGTCCATGTTGACCTCAACTCGTTGAGTACCCTCAGCTACTCGCCGAGTTCCTGGCATAACTCGCCGAGTCACTTGAGTGACTCGTCGAGTTTCTAGTGTTAGTGGCCGTAAACTCCTCAGCCCACTCGTCGAGTTTTCCCCTTACAACACGTCGTGTTCATACGTGTCCAAAGGTTGGGAAAACCCTAGCCGACTCGCTGAGTCACTTATCTGACTCGCCGAGCCCATGGCAATCTTCATCGGACTCGCCGAGTCGACCATGCGACTCGCCGAGTCCGATGAAGATTGCCATGGGCTCGGCGAGTCAGATAAGTGACTCAGCGAGTCGGCTAGGGTTTTCCCAACCTTTGGACACGTATTGCGACTCGCCGAGTCCCTTCAGTCCTTCATCCACGACAATCTTCGTCAGACTAGTCGAGTCAACCATGCAACTCGCCGAGTCCCTTCAGTCCTTCATCCATACAGAGGCTCTTTAAGCCATGCTAAGGCTTCAAATTATAGATCCAATATCCCAAGGCATATTTATCACGTAAATTTGCAAACTTTACGTGCATCCAAAGCTCTAAAGTCTTAAAATGACAACACCAAGCTTGCAAAGAAGTCTCACACTTGAGGGAAGGCTCATACTTGAGAAAGCTGATAACATTATGGATCTAGAGGCCAAAGGGAGTCTGGATCTGAAGTTGCAACTTCAGATCTCAACTCAAACACAAGAAACCTTTCCTAAAACCCACCCCAAAAGAGATTAAAGAAGAAATGAGCCAAGGAAACAGCCTAATACCTTCAAGAGAGTGCCAACTGAAGTAGATCTTTGCTTCTCACGAGTTCCTAGCCTCAGTTTACTTGTTTTCTACAAGTGCTTCCTCACCAAGATCCCTCTTCCAAGCTTTAACACACCAAAGAAACACACACACACACACGATTTAGGGTTTAAGGGTGCCAAGGAGCTGTAAAAGGAGAGGTTGGGGGAGGCCAATGAAGGGCAACCAACTCGTCGAGTCTATTCTTGGACTCGGCGAGTAGATCACTAAATAGGGTGCAATACCCCGAAATTTAGGGTTTCATCTGCCAGCTCCTACTCGTCGAGTCCCTTCTTGGACTCGGCGAGTAGACCACTAAAACACGTGGACTAACCCGCTGGTACTTGATGAGTAGGGCAACCAAATCGTCGAGTAGACCTTGAAATCAAGAAAATTCTTATATAAAATCGATACCTGAGAATCGGGGCGTTACAATTCTCCCCCACTTGAACTAGACTTCGTCATCGAAGTCTGCCGCGACGAACAACTCCGGATAGTGCTCCCGCGTCTTTGCCTCTGGCTCCCACGTCCACTCGGACCCCCTCCGATGTTCCCATTGTACCTTCACCAAAGGTATCTCCTTGTTCCGCAGAACTTTCATCTTCTTCTCCAGTATGGCCACAGGCCTCTCCACGTAATTCAGGCGCTCATCGACTTCAATATCATCCGAAGACACCACTGCCTCCTGATCCATAATGCACTTTCGCAACTGCGAAACGTGGAAAGTGCTATGGATCCGACTAAGCTCCTCCGGTAGCTCTAGCCTGTAAGCCACCTTGCCAACCCTGGAAATGATCCTGAACGGCCCAATGTAACGGGGACCCAACTTCCCCCTTTTCATGAAGCGAATCACACCCTTCCAGGGTGAGACCTTCAGGAGTACCATATCACCCACCTGAAATTCTAACTCAAATCGACGTCTGTCGGCGTAAATCTTCTGCCAACTCTGAGCGGTTTGCAGTCGCTGCCTAATATGCTGAATCTCCTCGGTAGTCTGCAAGATGACTTCCGTCGATCCTATCACCTTGTGTCCGACCTCACCCCAACAAATCGGGGTGCGACATCTCTGCCCAAACAACAGCTCGAACGGCGGGGCGCCAATGCTGGAATGATAGCTATTGTTGTAGGCGAACTCTGCAAGCGGTAGGTGGGAATCCCAGCTCCCACCGAAGTCGATGACACATGCCCTCAACATATCCTCAAGCGTCTGAATGGTCCACTCGCTCTGACCGTCTGTCTGCGGATGGAATGTTGTGCTGAAGTGCAACCGCATGCCCAGTTCCTCGTGGAACTTCTGCCAGAAACGGGAGGTAAACCTAACATCCTGGTCGGAGACAATGGAGACCGGAACCCCATGGCGAGCCATAATCTCGCAGACGTACATGTCAGCCAACTTCTCAGCCGACGAAGTCTCCCGAATTTCCAAGAAATGGGAACTCTTGGTCAATCGATCTATGATGACCCATATAGCATCAAATCCCCTCTTCGTCGTCGGCAACTTAGTAATGAAGTCCATCGTGATCTGTTCCCATTTCCACATGGGAATCTCTAGAGGCTGCAGCATACCATGTGGCCTCTGATGCTCGACCTTGACCACCCTGCAGGTCAAACACCGCTCAACATACCAAGCGATTTCTAGCTTCATACTTGGCCACCAATAACTCAAACTCAGGTCTCGGTACATCTTGGTGGCCCCCAGGTGAATAAAGAAGTGAGACTTCTGAGCCTCCTCCATGACTATCTGTCTGACCCACCAGACATCGGAACCCATACTCGACCGCATCGGGTCAATAATCCCCGGCTATCCTGCACAAATCAGCTGTTCTCACCCTTGATCCTCTCTAACTTCTAGTTCTCTAGTCGCATGCCCTCAACCTGACCATCCATGATCAAGCTCACAAGTGGAGAATCCACCGCTATCCTCATACATACCGCTGGGGTGGAAGACCCAGCTGGCTTGCGACTCAAAGTGTCTGCCACCACGTTCTTTTTACTGGGGTGGTAAAGGATCTCGCAATCGTAGTCCTTGACTACATCCAGCCACCTGCGCTGCCTCATGTTCAGGTTCGGCTGATCCATGATGTGTCTCAAACTCTTGTGATCCGTGTAAATGGTACAACGGACCCCATATAAGTAATTTCTCCATATCTTGAGAGCGATCACCACCGCTCCCAGCATCAGATCATGAGTAGGATATCTCGTCTCATGCGACTTCAGCTGCCGCGACGCGTAGGCTATCACCCGTCCTCTCTGCATGAGGAACACCCCCAAACCTGTGATAGATGCATCAAAGAACACCACCAAATCCTCTACTCCCTCCGGGAGTGTCGAGACTGGAGCCTCGCAGAATCACTGACGGAGTGTCTCAAACGCCTTCTACTGTTCAGGGCCCCACCGGAAATCCACCCCCTTCCTTGTTAGACGAGTGAGGGGTACTGCAATCTTAGAGAAATACCGAATAAACCTCCAGTAGTACCCTGATAAACCCAGAAAACTCCTGATGTCCGAAGGAGACCTCAGCACCACCCACTGCATAACTGCCTCGATTTTAGCCGGGTCGACCAAAATCCCTTCCTGGTTAACAAGATGTACGAGGAACTGGACCTACCGCAACCAAAACTAACACTTCGAGAACTTGGCATACAGCCGCTCTCGTCTCAGAACTCCAAACAACTGTATGAGGTGCTCCTCGTGCTGCTCTCGGGTCTTGGAATATACAAAGATATCATCTATGAACACAATGACCGAGCGATCAAGCATCGGTCTGCAGACCCGATTCATCAGGTCCATGAATACTTCTGGCGTGTTGGTGAGCCCAAATGGCATCACCGCGAACTCGTAATGACCATAACGAGTTCGAAACGCAGTCTTCTCCACGTTCTCCTCTCTGACCCGGACTTGATGATACCCCGACCTCAAATCAATCTTGGAGAACCAAGATGCACCCTGCAACTGATCAAAGAGATCATCTATCCTAGGGAGTGGATAACGGTTCTTCACCGTCAACTTGTTCAACTCCCTATAATCAATGCACATCCGGTGCGAATCGGCCTTCTTCCAGACGAAGAGGATCAGTGCTTCCCATGGAGAACAGCTAGGTCGAATGAACGGCTTGCCCAACAGTTCCTGCAGCTGTGAAGACAGCTCTTGCATCTCGGGTTGCGCCAACCGGTACGACGCCTTGGCGATAGGAGCCGCACCCGACACCAGGTCGATCTGGAACTCGACTTGTCTCTCCAGAGGTATCCCTGGCAACTCCTCAGGGAACATGTCGGAACACTCCCTAACCACTGGAAACTTTGAAACTGAAGCCTGATCCTTGACCCCGCGTATCCACCATATATGCTAGATAACCTGCACACCCGTGCTGTATATACTGCCGAGCCCTGGCAGCTGAACAAAAGCCTGATCCCACTCTGGTGCCCTCACCATATAGAATCAGTTCTCCCCCACTTGGGGTTCGAACTACCACCCGTTGACCCTCATAATCTATCATGGCACTGAACCGACTAAGCTAATCCATCCCTACAATCACACACACACCTCCACCATGGGAATCGGTATAAGTCTATCAGAAAGGATACTCCAAAAATCTCCAACGCACATCCTCGGTAGACCGAAGAAGCAGAAATCTTGTTTTCGTTGGCGATGGAGACTCGCAACGGACACTCTAGCTCACCTACTGGCACACTGAACTCCCTACTGAAAGTCTGAGATACAAACGACCGACTTTCCCCCGAATCAAATAAAACCAATGCAGGCAAGGAGTTCACTAAAAACGTACCTAATCATAGGTACAATAGATAAGCATAAAACATATATAATAAATGAGATAAAGGATAGAAACATATACCAGCAACCACATCCGGTGCTGCCCTAAACTCCTCTGCTGTAAGCTGGAAGGCACGTCCCTGAGCCTTCAGAGGCTCTGCCTTAACTGAGCTCCCATCTGAAATTCTAAATGTAGTCGGCGCGAGAACCTGCACCGACTTAGCGGTAAGAAACGAGCAGTTGGCCTTCAAGTGGCCAACCTGATCATAGTGATAACATAACCTCAAGCTCGGAACTGGGGCGGCCTAGCGACTATCCTTCGCATAATGTCCCTCCTTGCCACACCTGTGGCACCCACTACCAGCTCGACAAACCCCAAAATGACCCTTGCCGCACTTTCCACAAGTGCGGCTCTGTTGTCCCCCTGTCCTAGAATTAGCGGTCTTAGACCGCTTCGGCGCCGGCTGCGACTGCGTTGGGGCCTGCCGGTACTTCCTCATCTGCAACTCAATCTCCAACTCATGCCGCCTAACAACCTCCTGCAACTCCAGAAGAGTATCGCATCACTGGGTAGGCACAAACCGAAGGATGTCAGTCTTGAGGATGCTCAAATAACGGGTCATCTGATCCTACTCGGAAGCAAAATCTGGGCAGAACATCGCCCTCTCTGTAAACATGTGGGTGATCTCCGTCACCGACTCCCCATCCTGTCTCAAACTCAGAAACTCCTGTGAAAACCATTCCCGCTCGACCCGTGGAATGTATCGGGCGCAGAACATATCCCTGAACTGCTCCTAAGTAACAGCAGCTCTCTGATCATCACTATATGACCCAGTCGCCAATCTCCACCAGTCCTTGGCTCCGTACCTTAGCAGGTTCAGAGCACACCTGGCCTTCTGGTCAGTAGGACACGAGCAGGTAAAGAAACACCCCTCCACATCTGAGATCCACTTCATAGCCTTCATGGGGTCCTGCGTCCCATCAAAATTAGGAGGCTTCGTGTTATCGAAGTCCCTGGACTGGAAGCCCCGAGTGTTTCCTCCTCTTCCCCCTGCCGCCGTTACAGCCGATGTAGGTGCAGCGACAGCCGTCTCCTTAAGGTCAGCGTATCGTTCGTCGAAGTACTCGACCATGACGGTCTTAATAGACCCAAACATCTCCGTCAGTTGTGCCCGGAACGCAGCAGCAACGTCATCATGCAGGATCTCCCGAATCCTGGCATCAAACTCCTCTGTACCCATATGCAGCATAGGCTCAGGTGCTGTTGACCCCTGCTGGCCTCCGTCTCCTGATCCTGATCCGGAATTGGATCCAGTCACAAAGCGTCTGGTCATCACCATTCTGAAACATACCACAAGATATCAGATAATCCACATAAATAACTAGGAACCAACTCCCGATTAAACCATAGGGGTTGCGACTTCCTTGATACGCGTATGGGTCCTATGCTTTCAGTAGTACGGGCCCATACTACCTTCCACACCTACCCATATTTGTCTCAAGTATCACCACAACACCGTAACAATATACAAAAGCATAGCGAGCGCTCAATCCTCACTCCTAGAGGAAGGCTAACTGAATCACGACTGACCTATCGGCCTCACACAACCCACCCCTTCATGAAACTTCCACCAACTCTACAACATTAGTGTATGCTAATCATACATAATGTTGAACCCTATAGACTTTCAAATATCCAATCCTACCCTAAGCCTTAATCAATAAGAACAGAACATAAGGTCAATTCAAACATTCTCGGGCTATAAGATCTTAATTATGTACAACCGTGATACATACACAAGTAACTGCAGTAATGATGTCAATCTCATATAAAGAAACCCTAGGCTAGTAGGCATCACGTAATCAGACAATTCTATCATGCAATTCCTGAGGATCCCTAGCCTAGTACTAGCATGTTGTTCTATCATATCATAATATCAAATAACTGTATGATATTTTAGGGTCTACTTACTGGCTCCGAATGATCGTACACTATGCATCCTCCTTTACCTATTTTGAAAACCATTTGAAAAAAATCATTTTAAAATCTCTCCCCTGATTTGAGACTGGAGTCACACGAGTGTTCCTCCAATTCACTCAAACGAAGGCTCTGATATCAACTTGTAACACCCAAAAATTTCAAGACAAATTTGAACTTTTAAAAACATTTCAAACCAATAAGATCATTAGAACTTTGTTTTCAAAATGTGTAACATCAGAGTTTCCCAGAAACATAACAAATCATGAGGAGCTGTACGATCATGCCTTCGCCTTTTCGCGATTCCCTGATGTACCTGAAACAATAAACTGAAACTGTAAGCCCGAAAGCTTAGTGAGTTCCCCCAAATACTGATACACTGCACATAATACATATACAATTAACATCATATACTGGGTCCACAGCTTTACAGACTGAATTACCCCCTGGGCCCACAGTGTGAGTCTGGATTGCCTTCCGGGCCCACAACTCACATCTGGATTGTCACCGAGCCCACAGTACGAGTCTCCCTCAGCTCGCATCCGGAATGCTACCGGGTTTGTTGGTTACCGCATGGAGCAGTATCATCTCAACCCATACCACATAATATGTCGATATATAACATAACTAATGCAAATACAGATAATCATACAGAATCACAGGTAGTCCTACAGATCTACCAGACTAGCATATCAACTGGCATACATTACTAGCTCAAACTCATCATAACAATAACTACTAGGATATCAAATCCAATGGGCCGTCCTTGGTGGCTTAGGACCCTTAGTATAGTGAGGGTAACTCACCTCGCAAGTAGTACTGAAGTACTACAAATCTCGGGCTGCTGTCTCACCAGAAATCCCACACTATCACACAATAAATACTATGTTAATACCCATCATGACCTTCTTGACTAAATGTCCCCACCATGCTCATAAATTTCCCAAATGTCGTAGAAGTCCAATAGTCAACCATTGGACAAAGTCAAAGTCCACTATCAAGGTCAACAGTCCATGTTGACCTCAACTCGTGGAGTACCCTCGGCTACTCGCTGAGTTCCTGGCATAACTCGCCGAGTCACTTGAGTGACTCGTCGAGTTTCTAGTGTCAGTGGCCATAAACTCCTCGGCCCAATTGTCGAGTTTTCCCCTTACAACTCGCCGCACTCATACGTGTCCAAAGGTTGGGAAAACCCTAGCCGACTCGCCGAGTCACTTACCTGACTCGCCGAACCCATGGCTATCTTCATCGGACTCGCCGAGTCGACCATGCGCCTTGCCGAGCCCCTTCACTCCTTCATCCATACAAAGGCTTTTTAAGCCATGCTAAGGCTTCAAATTGTATATTCAGCTTCCCAAGGCATGTTTATCACGTAAAGTTGCAAACTTTACGTGCATGTAAAGCTCTAAAGTCTTAAAATGACAACAACAAGCTTGCAAAGAAGTCTCACACTTGAGGGAAGGCTCATACTTGCCAAAGCTGATAACTTTATGGATCTAGAGGCGAAAGGGAGTCCAGATCTGAAGTTGCAACTTCAGATCTTGACTCAAACACAAGAAACCTTTCCTAAAACCCACCCCAAAAGAGATTAAAGAAGAAATTAGCCACGTAAATAGCCTAATACCTTTAAGAGAGTACCAACTGAAGAAGATCTTTGCTTCTCACGAGTTCCTAGCCTTAATTTACTTGTTTGCCCCAAGTGCTTCCTCACCAAGATCCCTCTTCCAAGCTTTAACACACCAAAGAAACACACACACACACATACACGATTTAGGGTTTAAGGGCGCCAAGGAGTTGTAAAGGGGAGGCTGGGTTTAAGGCAACCAACTCGTCGAGTAGACCTTGAAATCAAGAAAATTCTTATATAACATAGATACCTGAGAATCGGGGCGTTACAAGACTGTTGGAATAGATGTCTAAGTCCATAACTATTATTGGTATGTACTCGACCCGAGAGTAGCATGGTCCATTTGGGTTGCACTTAACCCGAACAATTTGTATGGATAGACTTTTGAGAATAGTATGTTTATGGTTTATTAATATATTATAAGTTATAATATATTAATATGAAATCATATTATTTAATTAGTATTGGTAAAGAATTAATTTAGTGATCAAAAGGAACTAGTTAAATATGGACTCTTATATATATATATATATATATATATATATATATATATATATATATATATATATATATATATATATATATATAATGGGCGAAGTCATTTAGGTTGGGCTAAACTTGCATGGATAGTCCATGGCGTTTTAACCCATGGATCCTATGGAAATGAAAGGTCATGGGTATTAGGGTTTACATGAATGTAACCTTAATCCTCCATACTATATAAAGAGGTTTTTGGCACATGAAATGGCACTAGTGTGTGAGTAAAAAAATAGTGGGCTGATTTCTAGTGTGATTACTATTCTCTCAAGTTTTCCAAGGTGTTTTGGTGATTTGTGATTCCACTTGAGGCATCCACATTATTGGTGCTAGGCTCCTGAAGCTCCAAGGAATCAACCACAAGAAAAAGGTATGTCATCTCACTAAGTTTTATATTACAAGTTCCCCATGGTATGTTAGTTAGGATGAGAACCTTGGAAAAATCATATTTGCATGTATAATAGAGAAAACATAGATCCAAGGTTTCGAGGGTTGCATGTACACCATAGGAGTGTTAGAATGCTCAAAACCCTTCACCTACGCCCCCGTCGGCACATGAGATCTGGAGGTGGAGTCGCCAGCAGGTGGTGCATCCCCTATTTGGCATGAACCGGGACTATTACGACCTGAGTCACAGAGGACCTGCAGATCGAGCCCTGCCAGTGATGGTTAGGAGGACGCGTGATATAGGTGAGCAGGCACAGGCAACCGTCGGTCAGATGGTTGGAATGAGAGCTGCGGTTGAGCGCGCAGAGAAAATGACTCATGAGGTGGTTAGGGACTATCAGGTGAGACAGGCATCGTTGGAGACCCGGTTACGAGCCACCGAGCATCATCTGGCCAGACTTCAGGGTGCATCCACCTCATCATCAGCACCACCAGACACTTCCCGCCTCGACTAGGATCCACTCCACCGATCACCACTATTGTTATGATTCTCTTTTATGTACTAATGTATGTAGGACCGACTTTATGTTTAAGGGACTACGCTACTCATAAAGCCGTTATGCTGTCGGATCATGTATGTCTCTATGTACTACACACCTTCCAAGGTGAATTTTTACGCATTGTACTACAAAGTTTATCATTAATGAAATATTTCTATGTTTTATTTGTGATTTTGTTATCTGCTATGTGTTCTATTTTCCTTCTTTCATGATATTATACAGATTCACTTATATGTACAACCGAAAACATTACAACCTATAGACAATAACAATGCGTTCATCGTCCTTCTGTTCCATGACAAAAGATGCCTAGGAGACCAATTCGCAAGAATAACAACACGGCACCACCACCACCGCCTCCGCCAGAGGTGAACTTTGCTTCTTTCCAAGTAGCAGTCTTGGCTGCAGTCACAGCAGCCTTGGCACACATTGAAACTAGGAACAATGGTGGCGGTAACGGTCAAGGAACTGGAAGCTCGAACCAAGGAATAAACCAAGGTCCTACAAAGGTCTGTACCTACCAAGACTTTTCAAATGCCAAACCACGAACATTCAATGGAACGGGAGGCGTGATAACTTTAAAGCGATGGATGGAAAAGATCGAGCCATTCGTTGAGATCTGCGGATGCCCTCAAGAATGCAAGGTGAAATTTGCAGCTAGCACGTTTGTCGACCAAGCACTTTCTGTAACACCGTAAATTTTCAAGCAAATTTTTTGTTTAAAAATCACATAATTCGCATAACACATTTCACAAAAATCTCATTTATTTAATTTACAAATCGCAACTCCATAATTGTTTGATTAATAATCCAGGATCCTCAAAACATAACTCTTCCACTGGTGTGTACAATCAAGCCGGCGCCTTCCCGCGATTCTGAGAAAAACCTGAAACACATATCACATAACACGGTAAGCACGAACCTTAGTGAGTTCCCCAAAATACCAAACACAGTTCATTAGTTACTCGAGACTATAACACAATAAGACCCTCCAGTCAATGTGTCTCAATGGGACCCTCCGGTCCCACACTCGGGTATACCCTCCGGTCCTAACTCATTAAGCACAGAATAATACACAACATAAATCACATAGACATAATGCATGATATCACAGTACTCAATATAAACACATAAGACCCTCCGGTCACACAAAGGTTACCACTCTAGGTAAAGAATAGTGAGAAGACTCACCTCGGATGATGAACAACCCCTATAATGCTGCTGCAGCGCACCAGACTCCATCTCTGAGCCAAACCCACAATTAACCCAATTAGGAACTAAGTCCAAACTCTCACTCATTAGGTCTAAAGGTAGTCCACTATCCAGCCCATCAATAATCTAAAAACCATTGGGCCCACCAAGGCCCAATAATAAATGGGCTCTCCCGAGGCCGAACCCACAAATCTAAATTGCAAGCCCAACTCAAGGGCCCAAAGAACACACACACACACACACACACACACACACACACACATATATATATATATATATATATATATATATATATATATATATATATATATATATATATATATATATATATATATTCCTCTGGTCCAAAACTGTATTGCAACTAGCCCAAACTCCAGGCCCAACACTCAAAGCCCAAAATGATACTTAGCCCAAAAGTCCACAGTGAGGTTACACGGGGCGTACCTCCCTTGGTACGCTCAGTGTACTCACGAGTCCAAGTTGGCCATCGGGGACACTTGGTCAATACGCGGGGTGTACTGGGAGTACGCCCAACGTACGACCCAGCTTCACTCTTTCCACTCATTTGGTCTTAATCAGTTAAGACCTTTGCTCATATCACATATTTGGACTCCCTAATAGATCTTACTCCATAAAGTCAGTGACTTTAAGCCTTTTCATGGCTGATAAGGTCATAAACACATAAAACTCTCTCTTTCTTAGCTCAAAATGCTCATATCTCATGCATGGCTAGATCCCAACGTCCAAGTCCTGATTTTTATGTCACAACACCACACAATACACTCAAAGGTGTTGATCATAGTCTCTGTAGCTCAATAACTCATAAAGTCTCCAACGTTTGGGACAAAAACCCTAAAATACTTCACTATGATGCACAAATCACAAGAGTGAGAAAGCTTGAAGCTTTAGACCTCTATATGAAGCTGCCAACACAAATATGCTCAGATCCAAGGGTCTGGACTCTCACTCCTTCTTCTCCAAAGCTTCTTCTTTACTCCAAGAACATACAAAATCACCCAAAGGCTCTCAAATGCACTCACAAGCTCTATGAACAAATTTTTAGGGTTTAAGAGGGTTTGATGACTGAGAATGGTGGCCAGGAATGGGGTCATCATATCCTTTATATAGGGTCACACCCAAAATTAGGGTTTTCACTATGTGCCTAGTACCCCGTCGTACCCTCTGGTATGCCCAGTGTACTAGGTGGCTCCGCTTAAAAACCACGCACATGAGTACGCTAAGCGTACACACATGTACACCCAACATACTAATCTGCCACCTTTCTTAAATAAGGGACTTATCCTGCCAAAACTTCAAACTTCCATTGCTTCCTCGATATAACTTCGATTCCAATGAACCTCATAACCATGGAAAGGCGACGAGAGGCCCTATGCTTCTAGTAACTCGTCGCAACCCCGAGACTTCCTCATGCCCGGGTTGCAGCCCACAAACCCTAAGCACAGACCATCCGAAACAGGATGTTACAATTCTCCCCCACTTGAATTAGATTTCGCCCTCAAAATCGCTCCTTATCAACACATAGATCAAACCCAAAACCCGAGAAGCACCACCGAAAGGACCTCATATCATACAGCAATCTCTTACAAAGACACCTTAACCCAACAGGAACTCCCGACCACGAAGAAGGACAGACCCTTCTGCCGCTGCGGTACTCGGTCTGACTCTCCAGAACTTGAAAAGTCTAGTTGTCTGTCTCCCTGCCAGACCACCCTCGCAAAATATCATCATGTTAATCCTTCATCGAATAACAGACTCTAAGAACACTCTACCAACTCTAATTCTCCAATCAATCCCGGCCGAACTCAGGAGGAATAGAAAGGTCATAACCCACTAAGGACCCACCGCCTGAACAATTATTAGAACTCTTACGAAGGAAATGATCCTCAAAAGTCTGTCCTCAGGCACAAGAAAACGGTCAAAACTCTGTCACCCTTAATCAGCACCCGTTTATCTCAAATGTGCCTTCCAACATTGAGCACCAAGTCAACTCCAACCCAAAAGTTAAACCTCCAAAGGTTACCCACTGCACACCCAAAAAAGACATACCAACTTCTTTCTCACAATAAATCTCTCAACTCATTGTGACACACAAGTCACGAAGTTCGCTTTCCCCCAAGCGAAATACTACAACCCCTTCTGAAGTCATCTCACCTCCGACCTCCGTCATCTACCACCTACTGGTTCCATGCGTCTCGCGGTTCATCCCATACCAACAAAACTGACCCACTCCGGTCTAAGACTGCAGATGGAGATTAATACCCCTCAGAATGAAACCCATCCACGAATCTGAAACCTCATCTCGCCTACTCAATACACGAATGGATCCAGACTCGAGCTCAAGAGTCTGATTCAACAGCAGAATTGGAACCACTCATTTCCAATCTGGTACTCAACTCATGACCCAAGATTCGAGAATTTATGCACACATCAACTCTCCAATTTCCTTCCGATTACGGTAATCCCTCCTTATCCTAGGGATATAACGATTCCCAACCGACACAGAGACCCCCGTCTCGCCCCCGGTTCGGCAACCAGGCTCCCGAAGACTCAAGTGGTAAGGCTACCTAAGCCCTAGAACTCCTCTGCGTCTTACTCTGACTACTGAATACTACAGCTCTCTGCTGAACAGTATTCCTCTCATCGACTACTGAGTACTACGGTTCCCCCCGTAGCCTACGACACCCCCTCACTAACTCGTGAATGCTACGGCTCCCCGCAGTATCACATCACTCCCTCGCTAACTAGTGAATACTACGGCTCCCCGCAGTATCACGACACTCTCTCGCTGACTAGTGAGTACTACGGATCCCCGCAATATCACAACACTCTCCCACTAACCAGTGAATACTATGGCTCCCCGCAGTATCACAACACTCTCTCGTTAACTGACTCACCATGGGCTCACTCCATGGTTTTCCTGATAATCCTAAGCGATTACTCCCACTCGGATCCACTTGCTCTCTTATCACCCTATAATCTCATCATCAAGTCATCACTACATTGAGTTCACCAACTCATGTTCCGCAGGATAGATAGGTGCTTACACCCACTCATCTTATGCATCTCCACTCTTGATGTAAGTTCTCGTAGACAAGGTAATTTTCTCAGCACATATACACCCTTGGACAGTCCCACTCCGACGATAATTAACTGATGGGTTCCTAATGGAACAAAAATCACTCGATATTCCACCCGCCATCTCATAACTCAATTCTCAACATGACCAGAAATTAGGACATCACGTTCGGGTACCTCGATACACCTTCACAGCATCTCACGTTGTCTTGCCTCAACCACTGATCTTCCACTTATGCAACTCGAAACCTCGAAATACTCCCATCTCCCAGATTGAAACACGGAGGAATTATCAACGACTGGATACATGTTGACGAAATTCCGAAGCTCCATCCTCTACTAATCACCACACATAGGAAACTACTCATACCGACTCTGAAATTGGTTGTCAACTCAACTGCTGCCCTTCCTAGAGTATAGATCACAATCTATACCTATACCCGCCAATCTCAGCTATTGCACCATGAACTCAGCGACCCAACTGCCTCGAACGCAACTTGTGCAAACCCGACAAATTCCGAGCCACAATAAATTCTCTGACCAACAGCCACCTTCCGTGGATTCAATTATCCTTCCTTACGTATATACTCATACATCATCCCGCCTTGCACCTCGCCTCATCCACCAATAACCCAGGTCTCATGTGTCCGCATCGCGGACCTCCATAACCAGTTCTCTAACCGCACTTGAACGGATCGCTGATCCTCTCAAAAGAATACTCAGTTCTCCCCCACTCAGGGTTTGAACCATCACCAATCGGCATACCAACGATCTACTCCATAGACTATTTCACCAGGTACATCACACTTGACTCTTGGAACGTACCACATAATCACTCAATGATCTTCTCCATGAAAACCAGGCGACTCCAAACATCCCGTAACTCAGACATAAATCTCAGAATCCTCCCAACGTGACTGACTCTAGTCATCTCAAAACCTCAAACTGATATACCACCGGACACCTCAACTGTCCCGAATTAATCCTGACCCTAGGTCCGGAAATAATGCACTATCATGCACCTCGTCTCTGACTCCTCGACCAGCCTCCCAACGCGGGAATCATCATTAAAGCAAGAGACCTCACTCTCATATTCGATACACAACATAGACAACGAGGGCCACCGCCCCGATATATTCCTCTTAACCACCTGAAACTGCTGCTAAAAGCATGCCACACTCATAAAGGCACCTTCCTGGGTCTCTTCCATCTTAGTCCCCACTAATGATTCCATGGTACAAGAAATACCTCCCAATAGACATACTGCCCAAATACTCTGGTGAAAAGGTCACCACCATATGCTACCCCCACGGGGTTTACCTCCAAACTCTGAAACCGAAAACTCGTTATCCCTTTTGTTTCTCCCAGGAAACGGGGACAACGCACTCTTGCCACAAAAGGTGACGTCTCATCTATCAGTCGATTGCTCAACACAGACCGCGATCCTTCAATAAGCATCATCTCTACTCATCCCTGAGCCTTGCGACTCCATCTGGCATCTCACCAATAAAATATCTCGGAAACTAACTCGATTTCCCTCTCAAGGTATACTCCATTAAAACTTGCTCGACATGGACCTCTGGCCCCACACTCTATCATCTGATCTCAGATTAATCAACCACAACGGGACAACTGGAAAAACCAGAATCACTAACCGCCACGAATCATGTTACTCGAACCATGTGATCACTTCTAAATCTGCTACGAATCATGGTAATCGAACCATGTTATCACATCTCAATCTTCTATGAATCATGGTACTCGAACCATGTTATCACTTCTCAATCTGCTACTTAGAACCTCTGGAATTCTCCCTGTATCGAGTATGGGTCCTCTACTTTCAGTAGTACGGGCCCATACTACCTGCCACATCTACCCAAAATTTCCACACGGATCATCCCAGATTACCTAAGTAGCTGCTCAACCTTCTCGATCGCCAATCCCGATATACCTGGTTGCTCCCCAGCGAATACTCTCCTCCATCAGCATACTTTTCTGACTAGGGTCACTCCCTAGGCTCTTCTTAGGTTCTCTCACTTCTCTGTTATCAGCTGCTGAAGAACTCCTTATGATGCCAGCCATCTACCTCCTGAATATCGTCATATTCACTTAGTAGCTAACTCCCATCGTCAAGAGTTCCACAAAGCATGAAGCAAGAAGCATTTAGGCATTGAATAATCTCTACCAACACGTACAACCACTCTAGGGTACAACTCTACTTTCTCTACTCATACTCAAAAGGTATCACCAAACTGAAGCAACTCTACCCCTCACGGGTATCTAACTACTCTCTCAGTAGGCTCCTCCAATGCTCATCTAGGTATCTCTCCTAGATTACTCCTTTACTTAAAGTTCTCTCTAAAATGTTCTTGCTGGATACTCTTACTCAGCACATACTCAAAGCACATCACAGATGTCACACCCCCAAACCAGAACGGCGGAAACGTCTGAGGGCGGATGACGTCAGGCTCAGTATCACAACAAATGTAGAATTGTAAAACAAGCAACAACATACATTTCATTAATATTAAAGTGTTTACATTCTATTCATATCATATATGATTGACTCCAAAAGTAAATAACAAAACGTAGACATGAAGCTACTATGCTCCATCTTCTGAATCCCTATGCGTGTACCTGTCTACTAGTTTCCTGAGAATACAAGTGACTTTGAAAGTGTATCAAGATTTAAGTTGGTGAGTTCATAAGTATTTTGTTTTAGAAAGCATGTTCTTTGTTCCTTGAAAAACTTAGCATGTTCCTCCATAAAATCCAATATTTTCTAGTGTAATCTAATGTAAGAAAATGTGACCTTTAGGTTCCTTCTACGATCACCAAGTAGATACAAGTTATATACAATATAGATTAAACAAACAGTCGATTGTGCGGTTCTGCCATAAGCCCACAACCAAACATGGAACAGGAAATGAGGCGGAATCCACACATTCCACTGTTTGTCGGATCTACAGTGTATGTAACCCTAGCGTATACACTAGGTAATTATAGAGTTAACAATGTTGGTCCTTTTTGAGTGACATCTACATTGTACTTAGAAAGTAATGTAAAAATGTTGTATTTGTATGAAATCCATTGTATAGGTATGTACTTAGTTAAATGTTCAATCCGAAAAGTATGTTTTTGTACTACAAAATAGTATGTTGTACTTGTATGTTATGACCTGACCCATACCTGTTTCCCCCCTATGATTATTTAGTGTATACGGACTATATATATATATATATATATATATATATATATATATATATATATATATATATATATATATATATATATATATATATATATATATATATATATATATATATATATATATATATATATATATATATAACCAAGATCGAATAGATAGTAGACTGTGTGAATCTGCTCTAAGCTCACAACCAAACAAGGAACAGGAAATGAAGCAGAAAGCACACATTCTATTGCCTATCGGATCCTATTAATATACAACCCTGAAGTATACACCAAGGAATCATAGAGTTAGCATTATAGGCCCCTTTCAAACCGTATGTTCATGTTACTAGAAACGTTGTGTGGTGTAGTTGTATTGTTTAGTAAAACTAGTTGAAGTTATGAAATCTCGTAATCTAGACGCCTTAGTTGATACTATTGTGAGTTTTATATAACCATACTTAATTGGACTGGTAAAACACGGCATACTGTAGGCGTAGAAAAAGATATGACATTTGTGACCCGTAGACTTGTCGGTCCTACTGTAGCTAACAGCAAGATGTGGGATTGTCAGTCCCATATAGATCTATACAAAAACTCACGATCTCCCTCCAGGAGACTCTGGTTATAAATTATAAGACTTAGAAGCTTGTACCCGGGTGGGTACAACCAAGTAGTACCTCACAACTCTGTATAACTGGACACGAAGTGAATACTAATGTTCTTTTGTGCTTGAAAGTATATGAGTTACATTGTACTAGTAGTGTACAGTAATTATACTTTAAAGAATCATTTTAGTATGATATTCATGACCTAGTAAAATAGTATTAGTGTTCCCTAAACTATACCTATTATAGTTTACATGTATGTTCTTTGTGACAACCGTCAAAATTCGAGTTAGTTCTAGATTTTATAAACTTAGTTGTATGTATAGGCACGAAACATACTAGATTTAGTAACTAGAAACTAAGTTATAACCTACTACAAACTTGGAAACAACTAAAATCAATGGATAGTACACTTAGATTTCACATTGATATGTGAATTCTACAACTACTTAACTGTAGTGAATATCCATATTCTGTAGAGTCGAAATGTATTGTAATATGTCGAAGTCTGTGTAATTGTCTTTTTCGTATGTTCCCTTATGTATTTACTAAGGCATCTGATTTACGAAGCTTTAATGTCTAGCCTTAGTATTGTTTGTACTTTCAGTCTCCTATAAATAGGAGCTGAACATAGAGTGGATGATAGAGTTTTCCCATTTCTATTATCGTTCTGTATTCTTGTTCATTGGAAGTAATATGAGCTGAACCAGACCTTATTTACTTCTCGTGGTCATCTTTACTCTGATTTGATTCTAATACTCGATTAATCACTTCTACAATTATACAATTGGTATCAGAGCAAGAATCTATACTGCTAAGATCTGATTTTCAATTGAATCTCTAGTTTTTGAGTCGCGAGTTTGTCTCAAAAGTTTGCGCACTGTTTGATTTTGAAAATCATCTCTGATCTACAGTTTTGATTTGATTATGCGTTTGAATTGTGTAATTGAGTAATCATTTTTGTGTTTCTGATCAATTCAGTCGTTCAATTTCAAGTTTCTTCAAGTTTTTCTAAAAAGTCTCATCCGTACGTTAATGGCGAATTTCAACATGAACACGATGACTTCATTTTCTCATCTGTTAGGATCTTCTACTAAGATTCGTATGTTGATTCAAGAGTACTATGATCAGTGGGTTGATCGAATGGAGTATCACTTGAACGGATTGGACGAGGAACTCTGGAGCTGCATTAAAGGAATAGCTCAACGTCCACTAAATGTTCAACATATTGGATCATCTGGATCAGCACCTGCAGTTACTGATCAGTCCACCAGGCTGAAGAACAATGAAAATCGTTGTTTGAGAGAATTGCGAGGTGCCTTGCCATCTGTTGTTTACAATTACATTCATGGTTATAAAACTGCAAAGGATATCTGGAATACTCTTAAGGAAAAGTATCAGGGAAGCGAGAAAATGAAGATAAACTCTGTTAAACAGTGTCTTATGGAGCTGAAAGAGTTCAGAAAAAAAGAGAGTGAAACGATTGACGTTTACTATGATCGTCTTAATGAACTGATCTATAGATTCAATCGTTATGGAATCATAAGGTCATCAATGGAGTTCAATCTCACTTTTGTGATGGGACTTCATAAGGAGTGGAGAAGCGTCAGCATGATGGTGAAGAATCAACAAAGCTTCGATACTTCATCTCTGAATGATGTGTATAATCAGTTGAAAACTCATGAAAGTGAAGTGAATGAGATGGCTAAAGAGTCGAAACTGAGTTTGGGAGATCCTTTAGCTCTTGTTTCGAAAGTGTCTGAGAAAGAAGCTATTGAGAAAGATGGTTCTGGTGAAGAAGGCTTTCTAATGAATTCTGATGATGAAGCGGTTTCTTTTTACTCGAACAATCGAGTTAAATTTTTTTTCAAGAAACCTTTCAATCCTAAGGTGAAGTAGAGTGATGTGAAAGGAAGTTTCGTGAATAAGTCTGTGGGTGAGGAGAAGAAGAAATTCGAGAAGAATGATGTGAAGGTAACTGAAGCCAAAAATGAGAAGAAACTAAAGGGAGATTCGGACATTGACTATCATTATTGCAACGGAGCAAATCATTTGGCTAATGATTGTATGCTTCGTAAGAAAGAAGAGAAAAAGAATAGGTCAAGGACAAAGCCTATTATGTTGAAAGATTGGAGAAGTTCGTGCAAAGACGAAAGGGTTGTCTTTGGTTGCTCAAGGCGAAGGTGAGGAGGATGGCACATATCAGATCTGGTCATCAGGATCTGATGATGAAAAGATGCGTAATCCGACGCATGGTGCTATGTTGGCATAATTTGAAGAAGATGAGGACGAAATGGTGACTGGTCGCTGTTTCATGACCAAATCAGGAGACAAACCATCGATGACAACCAAGGTATGTACTATTCTTCAGTCTTTTAACTTTCCTTCACAAGCTTATGATTCTGAAATAATTGCTTTTGATGATACTATTGCTTACTTTGATACAATTATGATGTCTGCTAGTAATGAAGCTAAGAAATTGAACATTCAGTTGCTACAAACCCATAAATTGTTAGATTCGAAACAAAGTAGAGTAGAGTATTTAGAATTGCAATTGAATAACGTGAATAATCATAGGGATTGTCTAGATAAGGATGTTAGAATGTTACTTTCTCAACGAAACATTTATTGTAATTCGGCGAAGAGACTATATGCTAAATTGACTTCATTACATCATTCGTATGATATTAGAAAAGAACAACATAGGAAATTGTTGCCTTTTCTTGTTTTCGAAAGAGAGAAAGTTGATAGTTTGTCCTATGATTGTGAGAAAACCGTAGCAGAATTCGATAAAGTGTCTGACAATCGATTTGCTTATGGTATTGTTAAAATAGACGAATATTTGAATGTTGATGAACTTGTTGAGATAGTGAATGATACTTTGACCAAAAGTGAACAAATCAAAATTTTGAAAAGAACTGAGCATTTGAAACTTGACTCTCAATCTAATTTTGCTGATGTCGATGATAATTCTGATAGTTTTAGTGAAATCAGTGAAATTGAGGAGGAGGAAAATATCGATTGTTCTCAATTATCTGTCATTAAAAGTCAAAAGGTAAAGAAATTTGTAATGATTCGATGGTTGCGGATGACACTGATGGGTTTTATGCATAAGAATAATCCTATGTACTCATACAAACCCTAATGCTTGGATCTAGGTTTCTCTATTGTACATGCTTTGAATACAAGACTTACAAACCCTAATCTAGCATACATATTTTCAAAATAACATATAACATTAGATCTAGATGTTTACCTCCTCAATAGTAGCTTGAATCTTCTTCTCTTGAGCTTAGAATCACAATTGTAATTCCTCTAATGGATCACAAACACCACACAAGCAAGAAGGAAATTATGAGAGAGGATAGACAATGCTAAAATCGGCCCTAGGGTTTCTCTATGGAACCAGTGGCCGAAAATTGAAGTATTTGGGTCTTATTTATACTGTAGGGTGCTAGGGTTTCAGTCTAAATCCTAATGGATAGCTTAGCCACCAAGCAGCCCAAGGAACCTTCTGGAATGAGGCCTTGGACGAAAATATGATGATCCTTCATCATAATTTCGTTCCCCTTTAGTCCATTAGGTTTCCCAGCCCAAAACTCAACAATCACACATCTGACAGTTTATGCCCCTTTATTTAGTTAATCTATTTTAGTCACCAAATTAATTCCTAATTAATTTATGACTAATACTAATCAAATAAATATGATTTCTCCTTTAATATATTATTCTTATAATATATTAATAAACCATAATATCCTCTCTCTCATATCAAATTACCTTGTCAAGTTGCTTTGGTGAAGGCAACCTAAAAGGACCATGCATAACCGGGTCAAGTACATATTATGCATAACCGGGTCAAATATAGTTACGGGCTTAGACACTAATCCAACAACTGATAGACCCTCTACTTCGAAAGTTTATGACTTTGATCATGTGAGTGTGAGAGACAGTCAAACAGATAGTAGTGATGATGAGAATGAAGAAAAAGTTACAAAATTCTGAGCCAGAATAGAATGTTTCGAATGAAACATCCATTCCACGAGTTGTTGTTGATCAAGTGTTTGGAGACACTGAAAATTTCGACAAAATTATATCTGATAAAGGTGCACATTATTTTGAAACAAATACTATTCTGTATCCAAATTTTAAGTGTTCAGATGATGTTGTATTTCCGAATCAAGTGTTTGTCACTACTGGAAAAGTTGAAAACATCAAACCAGAGTTCAACAAAATGGTCGAAGACAATAACAAGAAATCATCAGACGAAGGATTCTTTTCAAGCCAAAGCACTATCGAAAACAATCTAACAAAGAATTCGTATGTTTTTCAAAGACAAAAACCACAAAGAAAATGGGTTGATAAACAACAAAATACAAAAGAGATTTTGAAAAAGGAATCTAATGAAACAAATGAAAATGTGAAAATTAATTTACAAGAATTTAAGGATCTTCTTGAAAAAATTTCGAATGAAAAAGGAATTTCGAAAAGACAGGCACGAAAGAGAATTTTTTGGCAAGTAGTGTCCAATGAAAAACAATCAAACACACCAACTGTGACAACCCGAAATTTTCATTTGTATAAACTCCGCAGTCAAGCACTTCAAATAATGGTCAAATTCATCTCAGAACATTTTTGGCCGGTTTTAAGTCCGTTTGAGTATTTTATTTTAATTTGCCGTCAAACGAACAAATAAATGGATGTATCTGTTAGGAGTGTCGTGAAACAAATAAATAATTAACACGTTGACTAGGTGTTTACGGCCAAACAAGGGAAGTTTGGGCCGTATACTCCCTTTTTCCATGAACTCATGCATATAGCATGAGTTTACCCTTCATTCTTCATTTTTCACTTCCCACCTCAAGAACACCCAAGTTTTCTCTCAACTATCATATCACTTTCCGTCAAATCCGCCAAAACTGTAAGTGTTTCCTTCCTTGGTTCGTTCATATAGCACTTTATCTAGTGTTTTTACTCGATTTCATCCATGGAAATCTCCTCTTTTCTTAGATCTTCAAGTATTCATCAAGAACACCAAGAACACATACTAGTGTTTTTGGGCTCTAAACACTCATTCGAGCTTCCTATAAGTAAGTACACTCCTCCTAACTAGTTGTTTACTTAGAATACATGTTAAACCCTTGAAGAACATCAAAATCCCCAAGAACATATGTGTTTACGGTTTTGGGAGATCTCCTAGAACCGTAAACACCTTCAAATGGTGTTTAAGTGCCCTAACACCTTCCATGGCTTGTATAAAGGACTAGAACCTTGCATGCATAAGCTAGAAACACCAAAACAAGAAATTGTTGGGTAAACATGAGTTTACGGCCGTAAACTCATGTGTTTACGACCGTAAGCACATGTGTTTACAACCGTAAACTCCCAAGAGTGGTCCAAGGACCGTAAACTCCATTGGTGAACCATTTCGAGCCCTAGTCACTTCCTAAGCCTTGGATTTGAGTCTAGCTTACTTCCTTGAGTGGTATAGGACCTTAAAACACCCAATGACACCATTGCCATGAGTTTACGGCCGTAAACTCAAGGGGGAAATGGTCCCAGAACCGTAAACCCATATGGTACTACCATATGGGGAGTAAACTCTAATGTGAGGCCATACTCTCTTTAGATGCAACCCTTAGTACTCCTAGCACTTGTAGCAAAGTGTTTTCATGTATTAGGATGTCTTTACCTGCATAATTAATTATTAAATGACTAATTAGATATATAAATGTATCATTGCATGTTCATTAGGATCCGAGTGTGTGTTCAAGTCCTCACTTGCCACATAGCATCCTATACCATCCGTTCATCCGAATCACCCACTTCAGGTGAGTTCATACCCCTTAATCAACCTTTTAAATGATTTTAAATGCTTTTATGGGGGGAATACAAGTTGAGCCGATAAGTTATTATATCAATCACATGTGATTAATAACTATCAATCAAATAGATTTTTGCATGTTAAACTGTTTTATCCAGCTAAAGGTTTTCCTATCTTGTTCTCAAATCTCTTTTAAAGTACCAAAATCTCTTTTAAATTACCAAGCTTTTATCAAAGTCTTTTAAACTTATTTCCTTGTTAGATTCATGTCTATATATATATAGTTATATAATTAGGGACTTAGGACTGATAGCCCGCTTTACTTCCTGTTCCTTGTTTGGTTGTGGACTTAGAGCATCCGGCTATTTGTCCGAGTGTCGTTGAAATCCCAGTTATATATTATGTATATCTTGTTAGATATTAAACCTCTTACTTCAGTTCATCAACTTTGGGTAGCAAAGGTATCTAGATAGCCTCTCAAGTAAACTATAATAGGTATAGTTTAGAAACCAACCATAACTTTCATGAAGGAGAACTTAGTTATATTCTAAAAACTTGTACTTTTAGTAGAAAGAAAGGTTTATAGAAATCAAAACACGTGATACATCCTCATGACACGGATTTCACCGTTGTCGAGTGGTAACCAAAGTCTCCTGGAGGGAGAGCGGGCATTATGTGTATAGATCTATACGGGACAGACCATCCCACATCCTGACTGCTAGCTACTGTCCCGGCCGACCAAGCCAAAGGGTGACAAATGTCACCTTCATTCCGACGCCAGCAGGTCATCAAGTATTCGATCGTCAATCAGTATGGTTACGAGTATGTTTACGTTTACCTTATAATTCATGGCTTTAAGGTAATAAGTGTTATCACGGTATTTTCTACATATAAAACCCTCATGATATATTTTCTAGTTATACACTAGGCCACATTTTAAACCTTTAAACTAACCTACTTAGGATTAAAGGTTACTTTAGACTCTCTGAGGCGTATTGTTCATTTAATACCGCCTGGAGTCTGTATTTCATTTACCTTAGACTTTCCGAGGCGTACTGTTCATTTAATACTGCCTGGAGTCTGTATTTCATTCACTTAGACTCTCCGAGGCGTATTGTTCATTTAATACCGCCTGGAGTCTGTATTTCTTTTACTTTAGACTCTCCGAGGCGTATTCTTCACTTAATACCGCCTGGAGTCTGTATTTCTTTTCAAGGTGTATTGTTCGTTCGATACCACTTGGAGTCCATGTCTTATTTACTTTTAACCAGCAGTGTTACCGCGGAGGTAAAATATTATTTTCCCTATTACTTTTGCTTGTGATCTTCTCACATATTCCTTAAAGTATAAACTATATTTTGATAATGATAGTACTTTTAGGGGAAAATACTCCTTAAGCAATAAACAGTTGGGTCTTGGTAGAGACTGCTTTCAGTGGGGAAACTCATTTGCTTTAACATAGAACATTCGAGTTTTGGTAGAAAACTACTTTTATTAGAAAATATAGGATTTTCTGGGAGAAATTCTACTACTCTGTAAATTCTAAACCACCATCTTTTATGAGATTATTTTGAAGAAAAACATGTATTTATATCAATGCCATTAAATGCTTATGAACTCACCAGCATTAAAATGCTGATACTCGCTTTCAAAATTACTTGTATTCTCAGGTCGTCAGTAGATAGGTATACTCCGGGAGCTTTTGTGAAGACAGCCTAGTACTGAGCTGCATTTTATGTTATTCTCTGTATTTACTTTTGATGTTGTTGTTAAATGTAACCTATGTAAAAATTATTACTATTAATGCAATGGTTGTTGTACTTTGATTACTATACTGCATATGTTGTGATACTTGACATGACGTCCTCCACCCCAGAACGTTTCCGCCGTTCCGGTTTTGGGGTGTGACAGATTGGTATCAGAGCATTGTTTATAGTGAGCTCAGTATATCAAATCATAAAAGATATACAACCTATAAATACATTGGCTTAAAATACTCTGACCAAGAATTATACTTTAAAATATAACCATATTTTACAAATGTATAAGAACATCCAGAATATAAAAACCCGAACAAGTATCACGGGAAGAATAAGAATAAAAGTCTTCGGATGTTGGGCATTACCGTCAAACCTGGGTAGTTATGTAATCGTAAGTTGGAATAAATGTAACCTGATCAATTACATTTATTCGAGATGCGACTAACGTGTGCTTAGGAGTGATGGTGGTGTTGCAATAAATCTGAAACTTGCCAAATAGGAATGCTAGAGCCAAACATAAAGTTTAAAATACTATAGGAGTATTTTAGGATACTAAAAGACTCACAATAAACCCAAAAGCATGTTCAGAAGTTAAGACTCAAACATGTAATTAAAATACCATAGGGGTATTTTAGGAACCATGAATAACCTTGCGTGAAAACTAAAGAGATCCTTATTGATAGACCTATGATTTCAGAGTGTATACTCCCAAGGTTATATATAGTGAGGATCTCATAGGCTGAGAATGTGTGGTTTCGCTCTACTTCCTTTTCCTTGTTTGGATGTGGATATAGAGTAGTATCACATATTCGAAGGCCTATCAGATCTTAGTTATATATGATTTGTGTACACTATGAAATTGTAGCAGGAATCGATATGGATCACCCAGTGAAATGTTTTAATAATCTCTTAGGATTCTTTAGACATTTCCATTCTCGCACGAACCCCTTTAGAAAGCCTTATCCACTTCAGTAATCGGCAGAAGAGTCGATACAGACCCAGAAGAGGTTCATTGAGAAGATTTCTCATTTAGGAAATAAATAAACAGGGACGAGACTATTGAAATCACCATGTGCCTATGCCTTTTAGGGACATCGGTGGGAAATTCGCCTGAACTTCCGAGATTCCAGTCATCCATTATGAAGTGATGACACTCAGAGTCAAAATCGGAAGTAAGGCAGAGCAGAAATTCAGTATGTCTACCAGAGAAGAGAACCCTATATAAGTACCCGAAGAAAACCAACGCCCGTTCCAGTCAAGGATAAGAGGTGGACAGAGGGAGCCAATGCATGGAACCCGAGAAGTGCTTCTACCTCTTTAACGTCACGCTAATAATCCATAAAAATAATACAATTTAGTGAGTTAGTGATTACACTACTCACACTATGTGCTAGGCAAATCGTCTTTCCCGTCGCGATTAATATAAATAGATCGGATCACCAAACCTCGATTGAGAGTGTTTAGCCATAAAACATTCATGAGCCTTTTCTTCTGTGATCTTCGTTCCGAACTCCTCTCAAATCTTTTCAAAGCCGGAGAGTGAACCTCTCCAATGTAAAGATAACTTAGTTGGAACGACACCCATTTTATGGCTTTCCGATACACTTACTCCTACCCTGTTACCTAGACTGCATCATAGGGATGTAGGTCGACGCTCAGATAACCATAAATCAAGGCGCGGGAAAATTTATGCCTATCATAGTAAAGAAAGATACGTGTAGGGTTAACCATCATCTCTCATCAGCTTGTGTTCCTTTTCATGTAGGAAAAACCATGCCTCCAAAGAAACGTAACCAACCCGCTGGTAAGACACCGATTCTTCAAATCGATGAAGCTACGTTTCAAGTTGCAGTTTCATCAGCCGTAGCAGCTGTAATGGCTCACCTGAATGCTAACAACGCCAATGTTAGCAAGAGCACTATCGGGAATCCCGATCAAAGCAATGGACAGCAGCAACCAGCACCGGTGTGTAAAGCCACCCAAGAACCCCAACCAAATCCACTGAAAAGAAAGTTTAAGAACGAGGAGGGAAGTACCTCAACTCAAGAACCTTCCAAAGGGCAACGAGCTGAGGTAGTCAATATCCCTGTCAACCCTTCCGTCTCAACTCCAAGAAGACGATACCTACGAAACCTTCCCCGCTGCAGTAGGTGTGACTTCCACCATTATGGAGTTTGTCGGGAACCCTTTTGTGTTAGGTGCAACATGAAGGGGCATACCGCTCGCAGCTGCAGAACCCCGGTTGAGTTCATTACATCAACCACCAATGTTGGGACCAGTCCAATATGCCACCTATGTGGTGAAATTAGGCACTTCAAGAGGGACTGCCCAACTGAAGGAAAGGACAAGAACGCAGGAGGAGTCTAACCGTAATAACAAGGGGAGCATCAAGGAACCGGGTAGAATTTTGGTACGTCTCTCAACCTTAAGTAGCTAGCCGAAAACTTTAAATAGTCAATTCTAATTGTAATTACTCCCTCGTTAAGGCGAAAGTCGCAGCACTGTTGTAAAACTTAAAAACCCATCAGGTAAAGCTATAATGGCTTAGTATATACGTTAAGGCCATGTATAATTGGGATTGATAGACATAGAGTGAGTGATGCGGCCTTATTTCCTGTTCGTTGTTTGGTTGTGGATTTAGGGCGGAGTCGCTCAGTCAACAGTCCTTTTAATCTTAATTATACATGACTAGTGTATACTAGGCGATTATAGAGAGGCCTCGTGAGAAATTCATTCATGAAAAGTACATTATTCCAAAACATCAGGACCCCTAGAGTTCTGCGTCAACCATGTCGGTCCGAGTATCCACGATAGTGATACCATGGACGAAACCCGAGACGCTAAGAACTTGTGTGCCCCGTTCAGCACATGGTCCTATCGATCTTCATTCTATATCGTGTCGAAGTTATTTATTTCGACACTGCTGTCAGTCATGTCTCGAATTGGTTCAACCATGCGAGAATTCCTAGTGTTGTGTAAAAAGAACTTTCACCATATCCTGAGCATCAAATAAAGGTTCCTCCGAACCTGATAAGAAAAGCTAATACGAACCGTCAGTCGTCTCTCTCATCCAACCTTCAGAAGTACCCAGGTGAGGGGTACCACACGCTCTTAACCAACCCCTCCTTAGACATTAAAACTAGAAACGGTAGGCACTGCGGACATTCCGGAAGACAGTAACCGCCCGAGGCCTACTCAATAGATCCTCCAGAAAGGCCATCCGCACCGCACAATCAGGTTCGTGAATCAAGAGAAAAGAACTCATGGGATTAACTTACTACTACTGAGTATATGCATTAGAGTGGTATATAATTTAGATCGATAAGATTTAAGATGGGTGCTTCCTCCCTACTCCCTGTTCCTTGTTTGGTTGTGGGTTTGGGGTGGGGCCACACAGCTGAACATCCCGTCAATCTTAATTATATACGACTTGCATACATGAAGTAATAGTGATTGAGCCGAGTATGAGGTCTACCACGAACCTTATAATAAGACCCTTCATCCTATCCCATAGAAAAGGAACTAGAGTCAAGAGAACCACGGTGGGGAGCTACTAACATGACCACAAATTCGAAATTGTTGTCACCCCAGTTAAGCCAACATAGTAGCTAACACCCTCAGTTAGGAAAAGTAACTCAAGTCGTAAGAGTCAAAAGCATTGACTACGACCATCCATTCACGCTTAATCCCACAAACTAAGCATCTCAACAGGAGACCCGGAAACCTGAAAGTTGAGACAGGTTAAACACTGAGATGAATGGATGAAGAAATTAGAGGTTCTGTGTAGCAGAACCCATTTCTATCTAGATTTAATCTAAATAGAGAAACTCGGTAACACCGGAAGAGTAGTTGCAAGGGATACTCGCACTACTCAGGCACTTCGTCCATCCAGATACAGACGAGTAGTGCCTAGGACACACTGCCTCCTCATGCGAGAAAAGTCACTGTCGCCCTATAGACGATAGACTGCATTCTCCAAAGTTAATTCTAGGATGCTGAGAGCCACATGACCACCTCCGCAACCATGAATACTTGAATAAAGTAAATGGTAAGTTGCGTTAAGCTTTATATAACCTAGACCATAAAGAGATTGTAGACTTGACACCAGTCTGGGTGTTAGTCGATGGGTTATACAAGAACACGCGCTTCCTACAAACTATAAGGAGCAGACGCGATGGAGAATGAAGAAAGTCATAGAGATTTGTTAGAGTACTAGGTGTTCCAAGGAATAATATCCCTAAAGAGATAGTAGAACCACCTCCTGAAATAGTCAAACGCTTCAGAAATTCTCTAAGGGCGAAGATAGCCCCGATCTGAGACTGCTATCCATGAAACAGCGAAGCGAGTAAGAGAATGATTCTTTCCTATTAGGGATCATACTGTGAAAGCATCTATTAGACGATGATGAAAATTGAAATTTTCTAAGCATCGTCTGGTAAAACCCTCTATCACACCGACTTTGAGAGTTTCCATTAGAAACACCTCGAGAGTTAGAAGTGCAGGTCTATTTTGCACTAGGTCGAGATAGACGTCACGTGACCAATAGATGTCAGCATATAACCAATACCTCCAGTGATTCAGAAAACCTCTGAAAGCCAACCATTAGGAAGTACGAATCCGAAGACGACCTGAGCCTTCTAAGAACCAACCCGGAGGACTACACCCCAGTAAGAGAGAAATTTTGGAACTTCATAATGGTGATCACGCCAAGTGATGATCTAACCATGGAAGTACACTATGTTCTAAGCACTGAAAACATTTTATCTTCCCAAGAACTTAGGACCACCGGGGATTCTTGATAAGAATTAGTCCAACCCCCTTCGGACCACGACTACTTTAGGGATTCCATAAATTCCACCCTAATCTATTCACGTCTCAAAACTTGAAAAAGTGTCTGTCCGACGAGACTCTTGTAGTCCCACTCGTCAAGATCGAAATCAATGAGAGCCCCAACTTCGTGTAGGAACCTGTAAAGATCATTGACCGAGGGGCCAAGGGGAAAACGAAACAATTCCGCATCCCAATCGTGAAGATTCGCGGGAACGCCAAGCGAGTACCAGAGTTCACTTGGGAGTGCCAAGAGCAAGTTAAACTTAAACGTCCCCATCTCTTTGCTAAGTTATTTTGTGATAACTTAGCGGCTTGAACTCTAATTTCGGGACGAAATTCCCTCTAACGGGGGGATGATGTGACAACCCGAAATTTTCATTTGTTTAAACTCCGCAGTCAAGCACTTCAAATAATGGTCAAATTCATCTAAGAACATTTTTGGCCGGTTTTAAGTCCATTTGAGTATTTTATTTTAATTTGCCGTCAAACGAACAAATAAATGGATGTATCCGTTAGGAGTGTCGTGGAACAAATAAACAATTAACACCTTGACTAGGTGTTTACGGCCAAACAAGGGGAGTTTGGGCCGTAAACTCCCTTTTTCCATGAACTCATGCATATAGCATGAGTTTACCCTTCATTGTTCATTTTTCACTTCCCACCTCAAGAACACCCAAGTTTTTTCTCAAGTATCATATCACTTTCCGTCAAATCCGCCAAAAATGTAAGTGTTTCCTTCCTTGGTTCGTTCATATAACACTTTATCTAGCGTTTTTACTCGATTTCATCCATGGAAATCTCCTCTTTTCTTAGATCTTCAAGTGTTCATGAAGAACACCAAGAACACCAAGAACACACACTAGTGTTTTTGGGCTCTAAACACTCATTCGAGCTTCCTATAAGTAAGTACACTCCTCCTAACTAGTTGTTTACTTAGAATACATGTTAAACCCTTGAAGAACATCAAAATCCCCAACAACATATGTGTTTACGGTTTTGGGAGATCTCCTAGAACCGTAAACACCTTCAAATGGTGTTTAAGTGCCCCTAACACCTTCCATGGCTTGTATAAAGGACTAGAACCTTGCATGCATAAGCTAGAAACACCAAAACACGAAATGGTTGGGCAAACATGAGTTTACGGCCATAAACTCATGTGTTTACGACCGTAAACACATGTGTTTACAATCGTAAACTCCCAAGAGTGGTCCAAGGACCGTAAACTCCATTGGTGAACCATTTCGAGCCCTAGTCACTTCCTAAGCCTTGGATTCGAGTCTAGCTTACTTCCTTGAGTGGTATAGGACCTTAAAACACCCAATGGCACCATTGCCATGAGTTTACGACCGTAAACTCATGGGGGAAATGGTCCTAGAACCGTAAACCCATATGGTACTACCATATGGGGAGTAAACTCCAATGTGAGGCCATACTCTCTTTAGATGCAACCCTTAGTACTCCTAGCACTTGTAGCAAAGTGTTTTCATGTATTAGGATGTCTTTACATGCATAATTAATTATTAAATGACTAATTAGATATATAAATGTATCATTGCATGTTCATTAGGATCCGAGTGTGTGTTCAAGTCATCACTTGACACATAGCATCCTATACAATCCGTTCATCCGAATCACCCACTTCAGGTGAGTTCATACCCCTTAATCAACCTTTTAAATGATTTTAAATGCTTTTATGGGGGAATACAAGTTGAGCTGATAAGTTATCATATCAATCACATGTGATTAATAAGTATCAATCAAATAGATTTTTGCATGTTAAACTGGTTTATCCAGCTAAAGGTTTTCCTATCTTGTTCTCAAATCTCTTTTAAAGTACCAAAATCTCTTTTAAATTACCAAGCTTTTATCAAAGTCTTTTAAACGTATTTCCTTGTTAGATTCATGTCTATATTGATATAGTTATATAAGTAGGGCTTGAAGGACTTAGGACTGATAGCCCGCTTTACTTCCTGTTCCTTGTTTGGTTGTGGACTTAGAGCATCCGGCTATTTGTCTGAGTGTCGTTGAAATCCTAGTTATATATTATATATATCTTGTTAGATATTAAACCTCTTACTTCAGTTCGTCACCTTTGGGTAGCAAAGGCATCTAGATAACCTCTCAAGTAAACTATAATAGGTATAGTTTAGAAACCAACCATAACTTTCATGAAGGAGAACTTAGTTATATTCTAAAAACTTGTACTTTTAGTAGAAAGAAAGGTTTATAGAAATCAAAACACGTGATACATCCTCATGACGCGGATTTCACCGTTGTCGAGTGGTAACCAAAGTCTCCTGGAGGGAGAGCGGGCATTAAGTGTATAGATCTATACGGGACAGACCATCCCACATCCTGACTGCTAGCTACAGTCCCGGCCGACCAAGCCAAAGGGTGACAAATGTCACCTTCATTCCGACGCCAGCAGGTCATCAAGTATTCGATCGTCAATCAATATGGTTACGAGTATCTTTACGTTTACCTTATAATTCATGGCTTTAAGGTAATAAGTGTTATCACGGTATTTTCTACATATAAAACCCCCATGATATATTTTCCTAGTTATACACTAGGCCACATTTTAAACCTTTAAACTAATCTACTTAGGATTAAAGGTTACTTTAGACTCTCCGAGGCGTATTGTTCATTTAATACCGCCTGGAGTCTGTATTTCATTTACCTTAGACTTTCCGAGGCGTATTGTTCATTTAATACTGCCTGGAGTCTGTATTTCATTCACTTAGACTCTCCGAGGCGTATTGTTCATTTAATACCGCCTGGAGTCTGTATTTCTTTTACTTTAGACTCTCCGAGGCGTATTGTTCACTTAATACCGCCTGGAGTCTGTATTTCTTTTCGAGGTGTATTGTTCGTTCGATACCACTTGGAGTCCATGTCTTATTTACTTTTAACCAGCAGTGTTACCGCGGACGTAAAATATTATTTTCCCTATTACTTTTGCTTGTGATCTTCTCACATATTCCTTAAAGTATAAACTATATTTTGATAATGATAGTACTTTTAGGGGAAAATACTCCTTAAACAATAAACAGTTGGGTCTTGGTAGAGACTGATTTCAGTGGGGAAACTCATTTGCTTTAACATAGAACAGTCGAGTTTTGGTAGAAAACTACTTTTATTAGAAAATATAGGATTTTCTGGGAGAAATTCTAATACTCTGTAAATTCTAAACCACCATCTTTTATGAGATTATTTTGAAGAAAAACATGTATTTATCTCAATGCCATTAAATGCTTATGAACTCACCAGCATTAAAATGCTGATACTCGCTTTCAAAATAACTTGTATTCTCAGGTCGTCAGTAGACAGGTACACTCCGGGAGCTTTTGTGAAGACAGCCTAGTACCGAGCTGCATTTTATGTTATTCTCTGTATTTACTTTTGATGTTGTTGTTAAATGTAACCTTTGTAAAAATTATTGCTATTAATGCAATGGTTGTTGTACTTTGATTACTATACTGCATATGTTGTGATACTTGACATGACGTCCTCCACCCCAGAACGTTTCCGCCATTCCAGTTTTGGGGTGTGACACCAACCAAGAAAATGTCTGAGAAGGAGTTGTCTAAATCAGTAAAAATGAAATTTTCAACTTGTTTGGATAAAAAGGAAAATCCCACTCAACAAATTTCGTCTGATATTCAAAATTCTTCAACGAAGTTTTCAAAATCATCATCTTCAAAGACGTTTCCACTAAAAGTGCAACAAAAGAATTTTCATTCACAAAACCAACAAAAGTTTTCAACTTTAAATTCATCCTTTCTATAACCAACAAACGATCAAAACCGATTTTCTTCAAATAAAACAAATCAAACTTTTGCTAATATTCGTCCATTTGAGAATGTTCGAAAATTTGAGAATGTTCGAAAATCTGACAATGTTCGAAAATTTTAGAATGTTCGAAAATTTGACAATATTCGAAAATTGGATAATGTTCGAAAATTTGACAATGTTCGAAAATTTGAGAATGGTCGAAAATTTGAAAATGTTCGAAAGATTGCAGACAATCAAACATTTGTGAATAATAAAACCACAACATCTGCAAAGTTTACTCCACAAAAACCAAATTTTCCGAATCCATCCGCACACAAAGCCACTAAAGTTTCGTACACAAAAGGTTCGTCTGGGGTGGAAACAATCAACCATTGGCTTGAAGACAAAGGGAAAAAGTATCAATCGGGAAAGTTTTCTTAACATCAAATACAGAGGGCCTATGAACAATATTTGAATGATACTTTATTTGGAATTTCATCTTCGAAAGAATCAAATACTCCAGTTCAATAATGGCAACCAATCTCAAAGGAAAGACACACTGAGAAGTATGAGAAGAAAGTCAGTGTAAGTCCAAAACTATCAAAAAATTATTTTTCGATACCTTTAACTGATGATGTTGACATAATTGATACCTTCAAAACTAAAGTTCGAAATTGGGCTTTAGGTTCTAAGTTTCATTTGCTTTTTCAAACTAAAGACCAAGGACCCAAGCAGCCTGGGGTACCTAAATTTTTTTATTGAATGCAGGTACTGTGTGATGAGCAATATGATGAGAAATGGTACATTGATAGTGGTTGCTCATGTCACTTGACTGGAAGAATGGAGAATTTGAGAGATTTTAGAAGTTTGGAAAATGCTGGTGTTGTGAAGTTCGGGAACAATCACAAATGTCAAGTAAAAGGATATGGGAAAGTAACGAATGGACAGTTTACTGTAAATCGTGTTGCTTATGTCGATGGTCTTGAAAATAAGTTGATAAGTGTTTCACAACTAGTTGTGGGCACTGGCAATCAAGTTGTGTTTAACGAAGAAGGAAGTATCATTTCGAATTTTGAGACACACAAAGTTTTGCTGAAATAAAAAAGACATGGTGATATGTTCACTCTTGACATCAAACCTATTGTTGGGAAACCCTCAGTTTGTTTACTTTCGAAAGCTTCATCTGATGTTAGCTGGTTGTGGCATCGACGTTTATCTCATTTAAACTTTTGAAATTTGAATAAGTTGGTAGTGGACGATCTTGTTCGAGGTTTACCTGTTTTAAAGTTTGACAATGATACTTTATGTGCAGCTTGCGAACAAGGAAAACAACATCGTAAAGGAAATCCAATTGTCATAGCTTCGAAAATTGTTGAACCGCTAGAACTTCTTCATATTGACCTTTATGGACCATCAACTGTTGAGACACTCTACAAGAAACGGTACATTTTGGTTATTGTTGATGATTTTTCACGATTTACTTGGGTGTATTTTCTCAGGTTAAAATCTGAATTCGCTCAAATAATGATCGAATTTATCAAGAAAATTGAAACAAGTCTGAAAAAAAAAGTTCGTAAAATCAAAAGTGATAATGGTTCGGAGTTTAAAAATAACGTGATCGATTCGTTCTTAACTGAGAAAGGAATTTCACATAATTTCTCATTACCATATGCACCACAACAAAATGGTGTGGTTGAAAGGAGTAATAGGCCTCTTTGCGAAGCAGCAAGAACAATGTTGACTTATGCGAATCTTCCTCAATATCTATGGGCAGAAGCAGTTTCGACAACATGTTTTACTCATAATAGATATTTTATTCATCGTTGTTTCAATATAACTTCGTATGAAATCATTAATAATCAAAAACCTAATGTCAAATTCTTTCATGTGATTGGTTGCAGGTGTTTTATCATGAATCTCAGAGATAATCTTTTGAATTTCAAGCTAAGGCTGATGAAGGAATATTTTTGGGATATTCAAATAATTCGGTTGCATACAGAGTGTTGAATAAGCGAACAAGAAAAGTTGAAGAAACATTTAACCTCACTTTTGATGATTACTATGTGAAACAAGTTGAAAAACATTTCGAACAAAAACCAATTCTTAATGAATCAAATGATGAATCCGAAAGTTCTAATTCATCTGACTTTGATTATCATTTAATTTTTGGTATTACAGATAGGGCTGTAGATGCTGAAGTCCATGTTGTTGATAATCAAACTCTTGAATCTTCAAAACATACTGATGATTCGACAATCACGTCAGATACTACTGCTAATGGCGAAAGTATGCTAGATGCTCAAGTGGAGGGGAGCACTTAAATATACCTTCAACTGTTGAGGGGGAGCATCCTTTCGAGGGGGAGAATAGCAGTGTAAATGATGTTGTCGAGGGGGAGCATTAGAATGACAATTATGTCGAGAGGGAGCATGATGATACTGAAACCATAAATCTTGATGAAAATGATGAATTTCATGAACTAAACGATAATAATTCTGTTGCAGGATCCGAAAATGAAGAAATGCACGAAGATGCACCATTGGACTTTGATCCAGCATATCCACCATTGGAAAATTGGACAAGAAATCATCCGAAAGAACAAGTCATTGGAAATCCACAAGATGGAGTTTTGACTAGAGCTCAAATTCGTGCAAAGAATGAGGTACTGAATGCTCGTCAAGAATTTTGCATGTTTAATGTTTTCATCTCGAAAATTGAACCAAGGACAACTAAGCTTGAAATGGAACACTCAGATTGGGTTGTTGCAATGCAATCTGAACTTGTTGAGTTCGATAGAAACAAGGTTCGGAGGTTAATTCCTAAACCTGAAAATGTTTCGATTGTCGGGTTAAAATGGATATTCAAAAACAAAACGGACAAGGATGGAAATATTGTTCGAAATAAAGCACTGTTAGTCGTTAAAGGATATTCACAACAAGAAGGTATCGATTATGAAGAAACGTTTTACCCTGTCGCATGACTCGAGGCTGTTCGAATATTTTTGGCTTATGTAGCTCACAAAGATTTTGATGTTTATCAAATGGATGTGAAGTGTGCTTTTCTCAATGGTAAACTCGAAGAAACAGTTTATGTTGAACAACCTCCAGGTTTCATAAATGAAGAATATCCTGATCATGTGTATATTTTAGATAAAGCAGTATATGGGTTAAAACAAGCACCAAGAGCATGGTATGCAACTCTTAACAGTTTCTTAAAACAATCGAAATTTAAACAAGGATCAGTTGACCCCACATTATTTCTAAAGAAAGTCGGGAATCATCTAATGCTTGTACAAATTTATGTCAATGTTATTATTTTTGGCTCTACTGACCCTGCTTTGTCTAGTGAATTCGAATGTTTGATGAAAAGCCAATTCGAAATGAGCATGATAGGTAAAATCAATAATTTTATTGGCTTAAACATTCATCAAAGCATAGAAGGAATTTTCATCAATCAAGAAAAATATACCTTGAATTTGCTTGAAAATTTTGGAATGAAGAATAGCACGAAGTTAAGAGTACCAATGGCGGTTGGAACAAGACTGAATGCTTCGTTAGACACACCGTCTGTTGATCTTACTTTATACAGGAGTATAATAGGGTCATTGCTTTATCTTACAACAAGTAGACCTGATATCATGTCTTCTGTATGTAACTGTGCTAGGTATCAAGCAAATCCAAGAAAACCACACATGACTGTAGTGAAAAATATTTTTCGTTATCTCAAGGGGACAACTTCATTAGGATTGTGGTATCCTTCGAAATCAGGATTTTTCATTCAAGCTTTTTCAGATGTAGATCTGGGAGGTTGTACACTTGATCGTAAAAGTACAAGTGGAGGATGTCAACTGTTAGATGGGAAGCTTGTAAGTTGGCAATCAAAAAAGCAAACTTGTGTTGCAATTTCTACTGCTGAAGCTGAGTATGTTGCAGCTGCCGCTTGCACTTCGCAACTCATTTGGATCCAGAGTCAATTGCGTGATTATGCAATTAATATGAAAAAGATTCCATTGTGTTGTGATTCACAAAGTGCTATACGCATTTGTCATAATCCAGTACAACATTCGAAAACCAAACATATTGCACTTCGTTATCATTTTATTAAAGATCATGTGGAAGATGGCAATATTGAAGTTCATTTTGTAAATACAACTGATCAGCTTGCTGATATTTTTACAAAAGCATTGGACGAAAAATCATTTGTTTCAAATTTTGACAGAATTGGGAATGATAGAAGCAAGTTCTGTTCTAGGACTGATTTCAAAAGAATGAAAAAGAAGTGTTATGCAAATGTGTCGATTCAGAGGCAATAATTATTCATTCAGATGCTTATAGTATTAACCATTCAGAGGTTACTGTTCACGTTCAGCGCTTCGACATCCTTCGTTTTCGACTTTTGGGAAAGAAAAGTTTCGTTAGTTTCGTACATTCTTACGTTTTCCTTTATTTTATTTTTTTTCTTTTGAAAAATTGGAAAAACCAAAAATATTTTCGTTTGTTTGTATTCTTTTCGAAAAATAAAAAATTCCAAAAAGATTTTCTTTTGTTATTTGTTTTAATTTTTCGTAAAACTTAAAAACACAAATATTTTCTTTCTTTTCAAAAATATAAAATACCAAAAAGATTTTTTTGTTATTTTGTACTTTGTCTTTACTTTGTTTGTGCAGAATTCACGAAAGTTTTAGAAGGGTCATGCTTGCGTTTCTAGGGTAAGGTAAATTTTTGACAACTTTGTACTAGTTAGAACGTCCCTAGACGCATGCTGCAACATGTCGACCCAAGCCTCCATTGACTCAATGTGTGATTTTGAAAGCCTTAATGAACGTTTTCATTACGAAAATTTCTTCCCAATCAGACTTGCATTCACATTAGTCTACTGAGCTAGCTAACTCTTCTCACATGAGTTAAGAGTTTTCTGTTTGGTCCAAACATAACGGAGGTACAATTGAATTTGTGAAACAACCTTTTTCATCTTAAAATTCTAACACATGTCACACATGATGACGTATGTCCAAGACGTCATTGATCAAACCAATCGTGACTTAGACATATCAAACTTTAGTGTTAATGATCTTGAATCATGACGGCGTGATGAAAGTGAAACCCAATTCTCTAACTTTTTTAAGGAATTGATGGGGAACTAAGTTCCAAATTTAACGAAACATTTGTTTCACTACAAAACTTTCGAAAATCCAAATCATATTTAATTCTTTTTTGTGATCTTGATCAAATAGTCGAAACCCACGATATTTTTTACCCAACAGGATCCAGCTCAAATATTTTTTTCTTGAATATGATTTCCGGGTGAGTTTCATTTGAAAGATGAAGTCACTTTCAAATTAATCCAAAAGCATTCTTGTCACTGACTACACTGGTCATACAAGTAATTTCGGTTACAATTACTCACCTTATGTTTAGGTTGATGTGTAACGAAATTTTTAAGCCACCCACGAAGCCTTGAAAAAGAAGCCCTTCGATACTTCTCTACAAGTATTCGATTGAAATTCATGGGAACATACACAAGCTGTTGATTATCTCTCTTGATAATTAACGAAGTAATCTTTGCCCGAGGTTTAACTGCCTTTGTGTCGAAATTTTATTTTTCGACATCACAGATTCCAAAATTTTGTTAATTTGCTTCTTATATTATTCTATTGGCACACTACACTCACGAAATCCTTGAGGTTCTGAGTATTACCAACTCAGGCTGATGATTTTGACAGTCTGGAAAATGACTTCGTTTATAATCCCAAAGATGAAAGAGTCTAACCTCCATGCCGAAGGTTTTCGATCTTATCCACTTGGTACTCGCGAACAGTATGATGTGATGGTTTGGCAACGTGGCCCGACTTTCAAGGAACTTTATCTGACATGGCGCATTTAACAGATAGTGGTGTGACTTTCAAGGACAGACGTGGCTTATTCTTTCAAGAAAATGTTTGGAATTCAATAGGGGTTACATATAAAAGGAAATTCTACTCTCTTTTTACAATTATGCGTTCAAATTCTCAGACGATCCAAAAGCCCTAAATTTCTCTGTTCTTCAAGAAGTTCTCAAAACCCTAATCAATAGCGACTGATCCAACCTCCACTACTGAAGAAGTTGCATCTCAACCACTAATGAAGATTCAAAGCACCAACTATCTGGTTGAAGGAGATGTGTCACTGTATCCAGAAGAACTCAAGATGTTGATTGTTGCTCTTCAACATTCAGGTCTCGCAACTGCAATGTTCAACGCTTTTGAAGTCCCGTTGTCATGGTTATCAATGGCTGGTTCCACTGCTTGTTATAGCAAAGCCACTGATTTAATCACATTCAATCTGGTGAATGAAAAGCAAATTCGGCTCTCGAAGAAGTTGTTTACTCAAATCTTGGTAATTCCAAATACACCTCCGTTCTTTAACCTTAATGCTGATCAAGTTATGTTCATGTTTAACGAGATGGGTCATCAGCCACCACTCGTTAAGATCAGTGATTTCAATAAATCTGGTCTTCCCTGCATATGGAATTTTTTGTTTGGGATATATCTTCGTTGCTTAACTGGGCAAAGTGTAGGGCTTGATATGGGGAGAATGGAAGTTTATGCTAAGGTAGCTGGGTTGTACTATGATCTCAATGTTGATTATGCAACTCAGATTTGGAAAGAGTTTATCAAGAGCCTGGAAACACGAATGTGGTAAAACGAATTTTGTGTGCACGTTACTAGAGTTTGGTTCTTCATTATGTATATGAGAAGGAAGGTATTCCAGTTCCTGCTGATGAGGCTAAGGCAGAATTCGCAAAGTATCATTTTCCAAAGAATTTTGCGGATGATTCAGACGAATTCCCAAATGTTGCTCGAATTCCTGATGGGATGTTGAAGAAAGTTGAACCAACGAATTCTGTATTGGTGGCATACTTGTAGCATGGTAATCCTTCAATCGAAACTGGAATTTTGCTGAAAAAAAGTGATGAAGGGTCATCCAAAAAGTCAAAGAAGTCAAAGAAGGTTCCTGAAGAGGTTGTTGCTCAAGAAAGTTCCAAGAAACAACCTACGACTAAGTCTCTTAAGAAGATTGTAATTGACACTGAGACGCCTAAGGATCAAGTTGTTCCTGAATCTTCGAAGGAATTCATTCCTTCGAAATCAGGTGTGTTCTAAAGATTAAGGAATTTCTCTTATCAGAAACGAACTTCATCAACATATCAGTCTCCTACTGTTCTTAAACCTCAGCTAAACAGAAAAGAAGTGAAAGTTCGTGAGATTTCGGCACCCGTTTCCTCATCCTCCAAAAAGCGAAGAGCAGAGGATGTGGCGAAGCATATCAACAAGAAGAGGAAGAAGTGAAAGTTGGTGGTTCAAGATGAGTCCTCAGAAGAAGAGGTTGTTCCAGAATGTCCTTTGGGTTCGAATTCTCCAATAGTCTCACAACCACTCATTCTTGAAAATGTTTCGTTACCCACAATAACAACACCACTTGAGATTATTGTCACCAAATCATTTCCTGAAACGGTTCCAATTTCTCCAATTGTTGCAAACGTATCTAATACAGATGCACATGTTGTGGTAAGTGTGAGTCCATCAACTCAAGGTATTCCTAAACCTATTTCCAGTACCTTTGTTTTACTTCCACCTTTTATTAAACTTGTATCTACTACCAATCCTTCTCTAATGTTTGATCAAGTCTTACACCAACCTTTCGGAGGAGCTTTTGATTATCTCCATTTCGATTTGGAAGAAGAGGATATACCAGATCACATGTTGATGTCTGGTAAGCAGTTCAAGATTCTCAATCGAAAACTCAATGCTATTCTTCAATCACAAGCTGATTCCGGAGCAAAGAACTCAGTATCTGGGATTGAATTTGATGTGATGCTCAAAGCTGTAGAGCTTCGAATATAGAAACAAATGGATGTTATGGATAAAAATAAAGAATTGAGGGTCAAAGCTCAAAATGATTCGTTCAATTCTGCACTTAACAATCTTCGTTTGACAACAAAAGAACGAAATGTTCTTTTTGTGAAAGATCTCAAGACAGTACGTGAAGATGTCAATCGAAAGCTTGAGGAGCTGAAGGTTGAAGTTACAAAAGAACTGAATGAGATGAATACCAATTATTCAACAATCAAGTAGAATGTTGACACTATTGTAGTTGTTGTCCGAACGGTTGTTGAATGGTATCAAGCTTTTTCTCCAAAGTTTGATGGAGAGGATACAACGGATGCCCAACATTTCGAAAAGATGGGTGTTCTACTTGGGGAATTAAAAGAGTTAGTGTCGAAGCCAGCTCCTACTTCGTTTTTAACTCCAGAGTTTTTAACTCAGAAGTTACATTCTTTGGATCAAGCCATTCAGAAGGTTGTGGCTCCTATTTTGAAGTTTGCAAACATGTTACCCACTGGTGCACCACCTGTTGTCACAGGGGTGCAAGGGGGAGAAAAGAAAACTCAAGAAAGCAAACCTTCGAAAGTTACAAAAGTGGTTGATAAGCCGAAAAAGATTGAGAAGATTGTTACTACTTCTGGTGAAGTAACAAAAGGTGTATCTACTCAAGTCACAATTCCTATAGTTTCAAAGACGAATACAACAGAAGCCATTAAGACAACAACAAGACCCATTCTAAAGGGGATTGTGTTTAATTCGACAACTAAAGGAGGGAGTTCAAGTTTGTCAAAACCAAAGGTTTCAGAAGGTGATAGAGATAAAGGAAAAGTGATTGTGGTTGAAAAATCAAAGGAAGAGAAAAAGGCCGAAATTAAAGCTGAAATGGAGAAGCAAAGGCAAATACAAAGCATACTAAGACTTCGTGAAAGTGATCCACCTGGTATCGAAAAAGGAGATCCAAAGAAGTTATACAGTTATGAGAATATTGAAGCAAGAGTTGCTTATAATCACATGTATGCGTTTGAGAAGAAGCCAAAGAAAAGCTATTCTGTCACTAACGCTGATATGAGTCAGCTTGATTTCCCTGTGAACGAAATGATGTTTATCATGGCTCAGTACAAGATTATGGAGAAGTTCGACAATGAGGATGATTATATCCATATGAAACTTAGGTTTCATGCAGTTGTTGGAAAAGAGCCAGAAGAGATATGGTCTTTGGTGAAGATCAAGAAAGTTATCAGTATAACGAAGGATGTTATGTTCGAGAATATGATACATAATTTTCGGTATCATGTTGTAAGGGCGAACAATCAAGTGTGTGATTTCTCATTTGCTGATTTCCCTCTAATGAACTTGAATGATCTGATTCAAGTTACATTGATTTTGAAAGACATAGAGGTTTCGCAACTTCAGGGAACTGACAAAGACGTTTTGAGGCTTGGTCTTGCCCATATCAAAATCTTCATAGACAATTACTATGACTATCTGGCATTGACTGATGTGGAGTTAGCATCAGCGATGGGAAAGGAAGTGAAAGTTGCAATGGAATTGTCGAAGACTCAAGCTGAATTGAAGAAATTTGCTGATGGGGAGATTTGCTTAAAACCTTTTAGAATGGTCTTTGCTGGAAAAGACAAAAATGGCAAAGCTAAGAGGTTTTTGGTCCAGACTTCAAAGATTGAAAGATATACCACTTCGCAATATACGAACTTCATTGTTCGTATGAATAATTGCAAGAAGAATAATGATGGTGATAAGGTGGAGTTAAGGAAGATCATGACATGGTACTCGGAGATACGAAGGATGATGCATTTTGTTGCATAGATTCTCACGAATTGAGAATTTCGACATGATTACAAAGGGGGAGATTGTAGAGTCGAAATGTATTGTAATATGTCGAAGTTTGTGTAGTTGTCTTTTTCTTATGTTTCCTTATGTATTTACTAAGATATCTGATTTATGAAGCTTTAATGTCTAGCCTTAATATTTTTTGTACTTTCAGTCTCCTATAAATAGGAGCTAAACATAGAGTGGATGATAGAGTTTTCCCATTTCTATTATCGTTTTGTACTCTTGTTCATTGGAAGTAATATGAGTTGAACCAGACCTTATTTACTTCTCGTGTTCATCTTTACTCTGATTTGATACTAATACTCGATTAATCACTTCTACAATTCTACATATTCGGGTCACTCTTTGACTTGAACACCTTCTTATGAATCATATACACACATCATGCATTTGACCTAGTAGTAGAAATTAGGTTCGAGTCTCGTTGGAGCTTAAGTCAAAGTTGAAAGCTAGGACTGGTATACTTGATTCCTCAATTTCACTTGAATCTCAAAACCACTACATAGAATGCCAATAAACCGATAAAATAAGTTACAAACATTATTTATAACTATAAAAGAGTTATAATACCATAAGATAAATTGAAGTCTCGAAGATTCTATTGATTTTAATATCCAAAGACTTACAAACTCCTCAAAACCCTAAAAAGCTCTAAAAACTCAAATTTATAAATTTTAACACCCAAAACTCCATAAAATTTGTTATGAACCACATAATATTAATTTAAAATAAATAAATTCAGAAAAATATAATCAATGGAAAATAAAATTTAGATCATTAATATCTAACCTTATTCTATAAGCCCAAAACCCAAGTGTTATAATCAAATTCTTATTTAAAATGTATATTTTATAAAAATTTGGAAAAAGGTTTATAAAAATAAGAGGGAAATGATTTAAATGAATAAAAGATAATAGAATGTCCCTCCTCTCTCACCTAAAGTCTTCCATACTCTTCCCAACACACATAATCAATTTTTCCAACTCCACACTCCACCTTCTCATCACTCTCTTATTTCTATCGCACACACTATCACTTCATCTTCTCTCTATTCTCCTTCCCTCTCAAATTCACAAATTTTATTACAGAAAATGAGTCGAAGAACACACCTCAAACTCAAAATCTTCATCATATTTGTTGGATTAGATGTCTAAGCCCATAACTATTATTTGTATGTACTTGACTCGAGAGTAGCATGGTCCATTTGGGTTGCATATCATCAGGACAATTTGTTAGGATGGACTTTAGAGAGAAGGTGTTATATATGATTTATTAATATATTATAAGTTATAATGTATTAATATGAAATCATATGAGTTAATTAGTATTGATCAAGAATTAATTTGAAATTAGTTTAGTGATCAATAGAGACTAATTAAATCTATGGGGACTAATTATGTTAATTAGTTATATTTATGTGTGTTGGGATTATGTTCCATGTTGGACTAACTTTATGTATGGATATATAAAGAGTTGGGCCACGTGAACCATGGATCATAAGACCCATGGGTATGGATTTGGGTTATATCCATGACCCTAGAACTCCCACATATAAATACATACTTCATTGCTCAAAATCGCCACTTGAGGATTCTTGGAGTTCATGGTGGTTTTAGATGCATGAAGATTCTCTCTCAAGTTCTTCCTTTGTCCATAATGTGTTGTGATTCCACTTGAGGCTTCCACACTATTGGGGCTAAGCTCTTAAGGCTAGATACATCAAGACTTCAAGCTCCCCCATAAGGTATATTATCCTAACTAGATTCTATGACAATTGTATGCTAGTTATAGGTTTAATACCTTGGAAACTCCATTGCATGTATAATTAGTGAAAACATAGATCCAAGGTATTTAGGGTTGCATGAACACCTTAGGAGTGTTAGAATGCTATAAACCCAACAGTGGTATCAGAGCGTAGGCTTGTTTTCAATCATACTTGATGCAAACTGATTTTTCGAAGCCAAGAATCTGTCAGGACCTGAAACTCGACAAGTTTTGGAGGAAAACTCGACGAGTTCATGTTTTAGAGCATGAACTCAACGAGTTCCATGAAGAACTCGACGAGTTTGTCTTCCAGAATGCATATATTCGAGTTTTTTGGCTGGAATTGGACTAGGAACATTACCATAAGCTGTTTTTGAACCTATAAACTTGTTTTTGATGTGGTAATGATCATTCTAATCCAATTCAAAAGATAATTGTCAAAAGTTTCATGTTTTGTATTAGTTTAATGTTTAGGCTAATTACATGAAAATTGTTTGATTTGAATTGTCAATGTTCATATGAGTTTAATCAAGATTATGAATATTGCTAGATATGATTGTGATAGTAGTTTTCAATCCAAATTAATCTACAATTTATTCATAAAATGTGTTTTTGTAACTTGTCCTCAAGTTACATGAAAAGTATCATTAATGAATTTTATTAAAAACATAGGTTATGAACTTGAAAAGTCTTTTCTCCATAAATTGTTTTGTGACGTCCATAACTTGTCCTCAAGTTACGGATTTTCAAGAGTCTCTTCATTAAATGTTTTAAAAACCTATATTAAACTCATATGTTATGAAATTGAAGAGTTTTGAAAAGTTTCAAAACTTGCCCTCAAGTTTTGGAATTTGGAAAATCACCCCCCATGTACACTTTAATTCCAAACCCTAGAATTTTAAAAGTTAAAAGTTCAAACTTTATGGACTTCATTAAATTAATTATAGTGTTTAATTAAAAGAGTTAATAATTCCATAAAGACATGGTTTAAGTTTAATTAAATTAATAGTATAGTTTAATTAATAGATTAAACCACCAAGTATTTTAAATGTTTAAAATATACCCTTATACTATTATTATAATTTTAATTATATAGATATGTATAAGATAAAGTCAGTCTTACCATTAGTAGGCCTCATTCACGAAGCCGGTCTATAAGGGGGGTATAAGGTTACTGCCTATAAAATGGCAGTTTAATGGGTGTCCACTCTCACCCACCGCTTCCTTGACTGGTGGAGGGTCGTTAGCCTAACGGGTAGGAAAGGACTCTAATTCTCCTTTCATTAAAAGTATAATGATAAATACTAAGTAACTAAACACTTATAAATTCCCAATCTTAGTTACTTAGGAAAATGTGAAATGGTGCTAACCCATGAAATTACACTTTGCACCTTTGTTAAGTCGTTAGTGGAGCGTGTGTGGTTAACCGGCACACTAACATGGGACTGACAATGTGTGGTAAAGGGTGACTTAAGTTTTATCATAGATCAGTGGAGCGTGTGTGGTTAACCGGCACATCGATTAGGTGTTAAAATTAAGGGTACCAAGTCAATTTGCATGGTTATTCACACCTTGTTTGTGATCCTCGGCATCCCAGTCACAAACTTGAGAGGGCACAATCGAGATTCAAACATGCCATTGAAAGTTCAATGTATCTCAACAGATCTAGGAGTTTAAAATCCAATTAAAACTTAATTATATTTCGTTTTTCATGGTGGAAATTGGTAAATCGTCATTTACCTACCTTCAAATATTCTATAGCTTGGATTACGGCATCCCTCTTTCAAGTTATAAAATAGTTTGTTGGGTCCTAGCCTTAATATTTTATATTGGGTGTTATGTTAAGGACTTTAAATCAACTAAACTTGAATTTCTCCCATTATAGATGTCTTGTTAAGACATCTGTGGTCTTCCCAAATCCTTAGAAACAAGCTTTCCTAATGAAGATGATATCCCAAATGGCAATCAAGGTGAAAGATCAATCCCTTTGTTGTGCATTAATGGGACTGGAGAATCATGCTTCACTTCCTCCACCTCCTCCTATTATTCTCCCTATCCCACAAGTGCAAATACTTGAAAATTCTAAGTCACTCAATCCCTATTGGCAAGCCGGGAGAGTCGGGTGTCAAAGTCTCGAGGCAGCTGACTGTTGACTTGGTTCTTTAGTCACTCACTGATGACAGATCATGACATGACCTTTAGTGATCTTACCTATTTGCTTGATAATGCTAAATCAGCAATGATTTGGGGCATTAATAGAGTAAATTAGATCGGAAGATCTACTTCCCGAACCCAGTTGGACATTGACAATGGTGACATTGGAAGTCCAGAAAAGCTTTCTCTTCCCAATGGAAAGGGATCAGCCACGATCAAGTCACTTGACCTAATGGTAAAGAGAATGGCTAAGTCTGGACAATCAAGTGTACCATTTCCAAAGAGTCCATATGTTTCTATTGCCAAGATAAGGGACATTGGTTGCGAAACTGCCAATTTTATCTGAAAAATCATAAGGATGGTAAAGTCAAAAAGGGTTTGACTCTACTTCAAGTAAAGTCCACTATCTAACTCTATTAAGTTCTTATTTGGAGATTCCTAATACATGATGTAATGTAATTACATTTTAATGTTTTATATAATCAAAGAAAAAGTAAGGAAGCTTAAAGAAAGAATAAGTTGATTCTGATCGCGAATAGATGGATTTCGATCGCATGGTTCGGTGATCAGAATTTTGAGCTGCTGCTTAAAGAGTTATGATAGATTGCTTAGGAATAGATAACAGTATGGTTTCATATGTTTTTGCATTGTAAGGATAAGTTTTCCGCAAGTTTTAAAATAAAAGAAAAGTTTTGATTTTATTTATTTTAAGTATCCTTACAATGGCATTTGTGAAAAATTGTTGTTTATATGATTCCACTTGATAGCAATATTGGAAAATGAATCTGATTTTTCCATTTGTGGTAGTGTCATAATTTACCAAATAAGGAAAAGTTCTCATCACCCAAGTTTCAGTTGGATAGAAACTTAGAATCATGCAAGTTGTACTGTGTGATGAATGAGAATTTTCATCTCTGGGAAATCAAGACTAAGACCTTGTTCACATGTATGTGTGAGTCGGGTGAAGGACTAAAGGATTGGGTACACTTGGTTGTGCACTAATCAGGTTCACCACAAAGGTCAATACGATTATTCGTTATGATTTACTAAAGTTTAGTAAATATGGTTATGCTTACAAGTTTAAGTGTAATTCTGAATCATTGGAAGAGTTACAATGATAGGCAGAACGAATGAGAAGAATCAAATTTGGCAGAAAGATAAAAGTTTCTCCAATCTGAAGAGATGGGAGAGTACTTGTGTATCTTGTTTTATGATTATCGTAGTGATTATGGAACCATATCACAATTGATCCTCTAAGGACAGCTTAGTGTATTTGTTGACTACACAGAGGAATCGTGAATTGTGAAATCAAAAGATAAATCATATCACAATTGATCCTCTAAGGACACCTTAGTGTATTTGTTGACTACGCAGAGGAAGTTGGAAGAGATAAAGAAGAAGAAAGCAACTAACGTTTCTACAAATGCTTTGATTGTGCAGGAACATCATGTTGATAATGAGTTTGGTGGAATAGAAGTCTGGTCTATAGACTTTGAAGACGAAGAGGTTCACAGACCCTCGCATGGAAGAGCTTATGTGGCAAGAGAAGGAGTTGCTGAGTCGGCTGGGAGATGCTTAATGGTAACAACCGAAAGTAAGCATGAGGAAGCGAAAGAAGATAAATGCTTCGCTGCCAAGCCTGTGAGTGAAAAGATCAGCGATTGCGATCAGCTGATCAAAAAGGTACAATCTATCCTAGAATCACTCAAAATACCAGTAACAAACTATGAAAAAGAATTAAATGAATTAAAATTCAAATTTTCTAACTTAAGTGGTAGTCTTATGCAAACTCGCTTAGCAAATTCTAACCTAACTGACCAACTCAGCAGGGAGTCTTCCAAGAGTGAGGAAAGAAGGATATGGATACAACAGAAGGAGTTAGAGTTAGTTAGGGCTAGGGATGAACTCATTTATGTACAACGAGACAATTTTAAAATTTTAAAACAAAGAAATGTTTTATGTTTGATTGCTAAACGCTTGTATACTAACATCACTCAGTTACATCTAGATTGTGAGATAGGTAAAAAGATTCATAAAATGATTTTGCCCTTCCTTGAATTTAAGGAAGACGAAATCATTGCTAAATGTGAATCTATAATGTCATCAGATGAGATTTTAGTAACCTACAAATATGGACTGGACAAAATTGAATCATTCATTGAGTCCAAAGAACATTAGTGCATGCTTAAGGATTTACTGGACGAAAACGATAAGTTAAAAATCAAGACCGAGACTATACAGAAGTTTGACTCATCAAACGCAAAATTAAGTTCAGAAAATAAAATTAATTTAGAAACATCTTCTGAATTTGACTCATCAAACGCGAAATCTCCATTGAAGACGTGGTCGATTGTTCAGAATTTCTGAAGAGCGAACCTGAAGCAGCAAAACCACTCATATCTGAAAATCCGGTTGAGTACGCTCGGGTGTCAAAGGATAAGTCCAAGAAAATCAAGGAAAAGGCCGTTGTTTATCAGAACGTACAAACTACACCAAACCAAGTGTATGCAGTCACGGGAGTAACTAAGAAACAAACGGCATAGTTAACATCCATGGTTGGCCAAGACAATGATGAAGGCTGCGATAACTACTTCTGGTCTGCTCCTATCGACAATGCAGACGAAACAGTGGGTCTGTCAGAGCAAACCTCATGGAGAGTTAAGGGACGATACATACTTGAACCCCTCAATAAGCCCTCAAGCTTTGATAAACCCAGTACAAGTGGTACAAAAGAATTACCAAGAGAACCACTGAAAGATTCAACATCAACCGAAGCTCATGAGAAGAAAACGAAACCGAAGGCCAACGTTCACTTGACTCAAGAGCAACTTGCTGAACAGAAACGCCAGAGGAACAAAAGATACATGAAGAACCTCAATGAGAGAAAACAGTTTTGGCAATCCTAAAACCCCTCTTATGTTCGCTCTGAAAAAGCTTCTAATCTCAAGAAGAAAGCACCGGGCAAGTCTCCATCTTGCAAGAACTGCCAGTCATGCAGTCAAGTAAACCAAACCTCTAGTTTCGGTCCCAATTCTAGTAGTCACAACAACTGAAAGTCAGGTTTCGGTCCCAATTCTTTCTACGCCAAGAACCGAAAGTCTTGTTTCGGTCCCAACGCAAATGTACAGAAACATACGTCAGGTTTCAGTCCTAAATCTCATTATCCTCACCCTCAACCAAAGTCCAACTCCGTGAAGGACATCAAAGGAAAGGGGAAGCTCGTCTCAGATTCTGACGCCCAAAATACCAAAAAGGCAGCTAACCCTAGGACTCCAAAGAAAAACTCAATTAACAACAACACACCCCAATTGAAGAAAAATAAAAATAAAATCAAAGTTTACACCATCAAACGAAAAGATGAAACCACATTAATAAAAAGAACATATTTGGTTGATCTTTCGGTTGCAATTCCTTACTCTGTAAAAGACTCACAAGGGCCCAAGAAACTTTGGGTTCCTAAATCCGCTTAATTTTGCAGGTAATCAGTGACGAGCAATTTGACGAAGAATGGTATATTGACAATGGCTTCTCGCGTCACATGATAGGGAGGAGGGAAGAGCTTCGGGAGTTTCGGTCCCTTAAATATGGTGGATGTGTTAAATATGGAAACAACTCATACGGTACGATCAAAGGGTATGGGATGATCACCAACGGAGATTTCTCAATAAGGAAAGTAGCCTACGTGGAAGGACTGCAGCAGAACCTCATCAGTGTCTCTCAACTAGTCGTGGGAACCGGTTTGAAAGTCTCGTTCGATGATGAGGGATCAGAGATAATTGAAAAACGAACGAAGAAAGTTCTGTTGAAATCTGAGCGAAAAGGGGAAATGTATCCTCTAAATCTCAACCTGATAAAAGGAAAGCCAGCAATATGCTTGCTATCGAAGGCGAACTCAGACGAAAGTTAATTGTGGCATCGATGTCTATCGCATCTGAACTTCAAAGACATTAATAAATTGGTGCTTGGGGATCACGTGCGTGGACTTCCTGTTCTTAAATTCGACAAAGAACACCTGTGCGCAGCATGCGAGTTGGGCAAACAAAGCCGAAAGAGTCACCCCTCTCGCTTCAATACAAAGATCATCGAACCTCTTGAACTATGGCACATCGACTTATGTGGTCCTTCGACTATCGAAAGCTTCGTTGGTAGTAAGTTTATACTTGTTATAGTAGATAATTTTTCTCGCTTCACCTGGGTTTTCTTTCTTAAACAGAAATCAGAAGCCACTCCCAAGCTGAAGATATTTATCAAGAAAGTGGAACTGCAGCTGCGAAAGATGGTAAGGAACATAAGAAGCGACAATGGTCTAGAGTTCAAAAACAAAGACTTTGAAGATTTTCTGGCTGAAAAGGGAGTAACTCACAACTTCTCTGCTCCCTATACTCCACAATAGAATGGGATCGTTGAAAGGCGAAACCGTTCTTTGTGTCAAGCAGCCCGAACCATGCTAAGCTTCACTTCTCTTCCACTATACTTCTGGGCTGATGTAATTGCTGCTGCATGTTACACACAGAACCGATCCTTCCTAAACAAACGGTTTTCCATCACCCATACGATATCTTGAATGATCGTAAGCCTAATGTAAAGTTTTTCCACGTGTTCGGTTTACGATGTTTTATTTTCAATTCCAAAGAGAACCGAAACAAATTTGATGTTAAGGCGGACGAAGGGATCCTTCTTGGTTATTCGCTTACTTCAAAAGCGTATAGGGTTCTGAATAAACGCTCGAAAAAGATTGAAGAAACCTATTATGTTACTTTTTATGACAATTAAGTAAAGAAAATTTAAGCAACCGAAAGTCCAACGCAGGAAATCTTTCCAGAATCAGGTAAGGTCTCGGTTCCAATTTCCAATCTGTTTGAAGAGTACATGATGTTTTTTGATGAACTAGAGAAGGCGATCCACTCAGAAGCGAAAAGCAGCTGATAACAAAATCGAAAACTTGAAGAAGATTATCGACGAAGCTGCAAAAGAATTGAGTAGCGAGCCTCAACAGCCATCCGAGAACCAACCTTCCAGCGAACCTCCAGAATCTAGCCAACGTTCAGTTTCAAATGACCCTCTAAATACGAGCTCTACACTCCAGGCGGAGGGTTCATCTACACCACAATCAACCAAAATGCCTTTCCAGGGGGAGAATCCATCCAAAACCCCAACTCATGAAGGTCCAGTCGAGAGGGAGAGTACTGACCCTGACATGGGATTCGGTTCGCCATTTGAGGGGGAGAATGAAAATGCAAATGACGAAGGCAATCTGTCAGAACTAAAAGAAGAAGTCAATGCTGATCTGGATCCTGCCTATGATCCAAACAAACCTCCTCTCATAAAATGGACAAAAGATCATCCTAAAACTCAAATTATTGGTGAATCATCTGAGGGTGTTCTCACACGCTCTCAAATGAAGGCGAAGCAAACTGCTTTATTCTCTCAAGTAGAATTCTGCATGTTTAATTCGTTTCTCTCTAAAGTTGAACTGAAGACGGTAAATCCTGCTCTTGATCACTCTGATTGGGTGCAAGCTATGCAAGACGAACTCCATGAGTTTGAAAGAAATCGAGTTTGGAGGCTGATTCCCACACCAAAGGATGCATCTGTAGTCGGTTTGAAATGGTGTTTAGAAATAAATTAGATAAAGAGGGAAATGTCACTCGTAACAAAGCGAGGCTGGTGGTGAAAGGATATTGTCAGGAAGAAGGGATAGACTATGAAGAGACCTTTGCTCCTGTAGCAAGGTTTGAATCAGTGAGAATCTTTCTGGCATATGCTGCACATAAAAACTTCGAAGTTTTCCAAATGGATGTAAAATATGCTTTCTTGAATGGAGAACTAGAAGAAACGGTATACGTTGAGCAACCACCCGGATTCATGAACGAGAAGTATCCTAATCACTGCTACATACTGGATAAAGCAGTATATGGTTTGAAGCAAGCCCCGAGAGCCTGGTATGAAACTCTAACTCGTTTTCACAAAATGTCAAAATTCAAGCAAGGTTCGGTCGACCCAACCTTCTTTCGCAAGAAAGAAGGCGAACACTTAATAATTGTTCAAATTTACGTCGATGACATCATCTTCGGCTCCACGAATCCTAGCTTAACAGCTGAATTCAGGAAGTGATGGAGACTAAGTTTGAAATGAGCGCAATGGGTCCGATTAAATTTTTTCTTGGATTGAATATAAGACAGGGACCAGAAGGATTCTTCATTATCAGGAAGCATACACGAAGACTCTGTTGACGAAGTTCGGCATGACGGGAGATTCCAAAGTAAAGGTTCCAATGGCATTTGGCACGAAGTTGACTCCATCTCTTGAGAAACCGGCTGTTGATGTGACTATCTATCGTCAAATGATAGGGTCACTAATGTATCTAACGGCTAGTAGGCCAGACATAATGTTTTCTGTCTGTTATTGTGCCAGGTTTCAAGCAAATCCAAGAGAACCTCATATAATTGCAGTAAAAAATATCTTTCGGTATTTGAAGCGAACCTCGTCTCTCGGTCTTTGGTATCCTGCAAAACCGGGCTTCTTTGTTCAAGCTTTTTCTGATGCTGATCTTGGTGGATGTGGATTGGACCGAAAGAGCATAACCGGCGGATGCCAGTTCCTTAATGGCAAACTCGTCAGCTGGCAATCAAAGAAACAAACCTGTGTGTCTCTTTCCACAGCCGAAGCTGAGTATATCGTTGCAGCATCCTGTACATCACAAGTCATCTGGATACAAAGCCAACTTAGAGATTATGGCTTAAGCATGAAGAAAATTCCTCTCTATTGTGACTCTGAAAGTGCGATTCGAATATGTCACAATCCAGTGCAACAATCCAAGACTAAACATATTGCACTGAGATACCACTTTATCAAGGACCACGTTGAAGATGGTAATGTTGAAGTTCACTTCGTTCGGTCCTCAAATCAACTGGCTGACATCTTCACCAAGGCCTTACCAGAAGCAAGCTTTAACAAAATACTCCAAGGCTTGGGAATGATGGAAGCTGAGTCAGCACCGAAACCCCCTTTATTTTCACAAACAATGAATAAGCGAAATAGAGCGAATGCTTGGTCTATTTCAGCTACTGAATTTTCGGGAACCGAAATAAACCGAACGCTCAGTCTATTTCGGGTCTTAAATATTTGGGAACCGAAATGAACCGATCGCTCGGTCTATTTCGGCTCTAGAAATTTTTGGAAGCGAAATAGAGCGAACGCTCGGTCTATTTGGGTTCTAGAATTTTTGGAACCAAAATGAACTAAACGCTCGGTCTATTTCGGCTCTTGAAAATTTTGGAACCGAAATGAACAGAACGCTCGGTCTATTTCGGCTCTTGATTTTTTGGGAACCGAAATGAACCGAACGTTCGGTCTATTTCGCTTCATCTTTTCTAAGGAATGGTTTCGGTTGTATATTTTTGTAATGCTCTCTTATTCTCTCGCGTGTTTATATTCAAAATTTATTTTTCTTTTCTATTTTTATTCTTTTTTAGAAAATCCAAAAATCCCAAAAATATTTTTCCTTTCTATTTTTATTCTTTTTCAGAAATTACAAAAATCCAAAAATATTTTCTTTTCTGTTTATATATATATATATATATATATATATATATATATATATATATATATATATATATATATATATATATATATATATATATATATATACTTTTTCAGAAAAATTCAAAAACTACAAAAATACTTCTATTTGGTTTTAGTATTATCTATCAATTGTCACTATGATTCAAGATTAACAGATGCGAAACACTATGACATTGGGGCAGGTCTAATATTCCTATCATTGTACTAGTTAAGTGTCCCTAGAAGCATGCTGCTGCATGTAGACCGTAGCCTCCAAGACTCTGAGTGAAGCCTTAATGATTTGAAAGATGCCATTCGATTCTACCAAAGCAGGCTGCTAAAATCAGTCAAGTCATGAGTTACCTTACTCTTCTCATAACCAGTTAAGAGTTTTCTGCTTTGTCACATTTATATAGCAGAGGTACTTTCAGTTTCTTAACCATCTTCTCACACTTCTTCATTAAGTTTCGCTTCATAGAAGTAACCCTTGAGACTCTCAGCAATTACCACTGAGGTTTACGGTTACACACTCTATGTGTTAATGATCTTAGATACGTTCACCACGTGCTAAGTGAAACCCAATATCCAATACTCTAAATGAATTGACGGCGAACGCTACAATGTTCAAGATATTACTTGTTACCTCACGAAATCTCTTTTTATTTTTGAGTGATCTTTATGAAACTGTCTATCACCAAGATGTTTCTTCCCGAAAGATCCAGTTTCTTTTTGTTTTTGAGATTTCAAATTATTATCCGTCACTTTATAAAATCTCCAACCTACTTGTTCAACAGATCACATCGGTCTCACAAGTACTTCATCCAACCTTTGGTCTTATTTCAAGTATCATTGTTCGGTTGAAGATAGACTACCCACTAGAGCCTATAGTTAAAAAGATGTCTTTCAATGTTTCTTTAAAAAAATTTGATCGTATTTCACGGGAAACCACACAGACACTTCTAAGTCTCTATTGACTTTGAAGGAAGCGATTCCTGCCCGGGATCCACTGTTTCGTGTCTAAATAGACATCACTTAAATCCCACAAATATTTTTCTTTATTTCTTTTTTATTGGCACAATCTGACACGAATATCTTTATAATTTTCCAAATTCTAGTTCGTGTTACTAATGGCGCTATTCCCGACTTGTGTTTTCGGCTCTAACGGGAATGAAGGTTTCCTTAATAAAAAGAAAAAGGATGCGTCTCGACTTATTTTAAGAATAAAAATCAAATCAGGGCGAGTCAGCATGTAGTTGAAACGGTTCAAAATTTTAAACAAGAGATAAGAACTGAATTGGGCGCGTGAATTTGAAACGGTTCCTACATCCACGCGTACTGACGTATATTTGGGGAAACCAAGCTGTGACATCGCACTTTTTCAGGCAACGTTTCAGAGATCGTATCATCATCACAGTGGATATTTTCTCTCTCCTAGCAACAATATAAAAAGGGGTTTCTCACACGTACTGTACCTTCTTACCTTCTTCAATCTCTCTCTCTCGAACCCAACCGGCGATACACAACTGTTCATCTTCTTCCTCACAACAACAATGGCGGAATCATCCTCTTTCCACGATCAAACAGTGTCATCATCTTTGCTCACGATAAAACCCAATCAGAATCTCATTATCCAACTGGACCCTTTTCTTTACGATTCGTACATGCTTCATGTTGTCGAGTGCCTCAAGTATTCCCTATTGGTAATTGCACTCACACAGGTCGAATCAGTTCCCATGTCTCTTCTATCCCAGGTTTATTTCACTACTTCATATGACAAGCGCAAGGAACGGATCTTCTTTGATATCTCTAATCAAAAGACCTCTGTTTCCAAGGCTCGATTTTGTTCGTTGCTAGGGCTTGCTACGGATGCCTCTGTCATCTCACCGGATTTTATCACTACGACCCAGTTGTTTTCAATGCTCTACGACATGGGGTACACAGACGCTCTGACGATGGTGACGAAGTGCAAGAAGTCCTGTTTGCCACCTCAGTGGAATGGTCTTCTTACCCTTCTCTACAGGGGATTAGCAGAACGTCTTGCAGGGTTGGATGGGGCTAGTAAAGGATTCATGGCCATTCTCTATGGTTTCTATAACGGATCAATCTGGATTACGGGTCACTTCTATGGGCACAACTGGTACAGAGTCTTAACTCCTCAACAAAACATTCTGAAATTTCATGTGGTCGTTTTTAGACCTTGGTCACCCGGAGGGCTATTGAAACTTTTCACATTTCTGTCATGAAGGATGCTCTGACGTCTTCGATTGCTACCTTTCACACGGTCAAGATTATCGTCACTGACCCCACAAAGTTCATGTACATCGATTCTATTCCTGAATCAATGTGCCGATGTGTCTCCAGTGAAAGTAAAGTCTTGGCTGATTACAGGAATTTGACTCCAGCAGGTCCACGCCAACTCACTCCCGAGATGCAAAGCTCGTTGGACACTGTCGACAAGCCAACAAAACGAGGAAAGAAACCTGATAACAAAGGGGAAAAGGTCGGTCAATCCTCCAAAGTTTCGACCCCTAAGAAACGCAAGTCAGAGCAAGTCGAGCCTACTGCTCCAAAGAAACGCAAAACTAAGAAGCAAGCTCGCAGACCGAGGTCTCCTTCTCCATCTTCCACTGACTCAGAATATGTTCCTTCTGACGGCCAACCTGATCCTGAGTCAACTGATGATGAAGCCACTGAAACCGACAGTCCACCTAGAGGTAATTCGCCTCCACCCTCACCCACTAATGATAGCAACCGAAACTCCCCTCCGTCACATTCGGTTCCTATTACTATCGCTCCTTGTCCTCCACCTATCTCATTTACAACTACAACCTCCATCCCAATTCCAAACCCACTATTTACTTCAGTTACTACCACCACCACTCATCCAACCGAACCTACTGTTCGTGTCAACGTATCTAATATGGGGGCATCTACTTTCGGTTATGATCCTCCTGTTACCTCACAACCTTCATCCCCACCTCCATCACATGACTCTGATCCTGTTCTTGGCGGTGAGGACATGGAATTTGACTCCACTTACTTTAGTCCATATCGCGTACATAGTGATGATGATGATGACGCTCCTGTGTCCAAAAGGCATCTCAAGGCAGTGAATGAGAAACTTGACCACTTGCTCTCTTCCTCTTCTGCCAATGCATACTATGAAGCTGCACTTAAGACACTGTTCGAATCGGTTGTCAAGGAACATGACAAATCTATCTCCGGTGCTGCTAAAGCCATTGAAGCCTCAACCTCCGCTTGTCAGAAACCTTCGCTTGCAGTTTAAGCATCTATAAAGGATAGCAAGCAGGCGACCGCAAATGTCAAAAAACTAATTTCGGATGCGCAGATATTTTTGGATTCTCTTCAAGCTGCTGCCAAGAAGAATGCTGAAACAGTGAACACTTCAGTTGATAATCTTACGCGTTCACTGGCAGCTGAAAAGAAACATCTAGAGGAAGCTCGCCAATCCATTCAAACTGCAAACCAAGACCTTCATACTAAGATTCATGCTCGGCTGACTCAACTTGAAGCTGAGTTTGCTGTTGAAAACAAAGTTATGGATGAGCTGGATAAGCGAACCTCACAGCTTAAAATTCAGACTCTCAAGCTCAAGACAGCCAACCAGGAGATTGCAGACTTAAAAACCGAGAGAGAAATAATTAAGAGTTTCGTTGGTGATGTCCACTCTATACTCCTCCACCTCTTGGATGCCCATGACTCTATTCTCACCATCTCCATCCAACGCCATTTGGCTGAAAAATTGTGCCCTGCTCTGGATGTTTTGAGCAGGATTGAAGGTGTTCCGGAGACAGTTGTCCCTCCGAAACAAGGGGGAGATAAACCAAAAGTCACTACTGAGCCGAAGGTTAATGAAGCTTCGGGCAGTATGAAGGACAAGAGAAAGAAGAAAATTGGAGACGATGATGTGGATGAAAGTGACGATGACGATGATACAGAAGGGAATGCTTCAAAAACTGGAAGTATGAAAGTCAAGCCCACCGATCAAGAGATTCGGGAAAAGATTCGAAAAGAAAAGGAACTTCTTGACAAAGAGGTGAAAGCGAAAGAACTGCTACAGCAAAAGAAGTCCATGTTTCCTGAATGGACTATGGAATCGCTTCTACGAGAAGTAATCGATGCACCGAGCACTCATTGGCTCGAACCGCTTTCTTCGTTCGGGCTTGAGAACTCCAAGGACTCACAGTTTGACATGCCTATCATCCGAAAGGCGTTCATTTTCCACTGATTTGAGTCGACGGCTGGCATTCCTTCTCCTGACCCGAAGGTCGATCGGGATTTGCTAGATTATTATCTGGAGTTTGCTCAGCCACAATACCTGACCTGGAGTAATCTGAAAATCACAATGGTCAAGCTGTTGAAACCCACTTCGGCAGGGCAATTCATCAACATCAACTTCAAAGTGACCCGAGACTCTGATAGCTCGGTTCATATGATTTCCCTTGCTGACCTACCGAACCTAAATCCTCACGTTTGGATACTTCTGAATAATATTTTGCTGACCAGTCCCTAGGAGTATCAGCCTATTATCGATCACATCAAGCAAATGCTTGTATGCTATATTCATGAAGTCGCGAAGATGGATCAGGAGATCGCTTCTTCAATTCATAAGAAAACCACTATGAAGCCGATAGGAAGGGCAGGCGATGTGAATGCGATGATTAAAGGAAAAATTGTTCCTAAGTTTCACACTTTTATGTTCATGAGGGGCGAAGGTCAAAAATGCCTGTTCGCTCTAATTGACAAACACCTATTCTCCACCGCCTGTTTGGAGCATATTTTGGAGATTATTCATAGGTGTAATCAGAACAGTGAAGCCGATAAAAAGTTGTTTACTGATATGCTTCGATGGTATATTTTGTTTCGACAAACACTTCTTGCCATCATTCCTAGGCTGTTCAAGGTTGTAAAGAAGACTAAGGTCACTCAACCGAAGTAGTCTCTCGCCTCTAATTAACACAAAGGGGGAGATTGTTGGGTCTAAGTGTTGCGTCTTTGGGCTTGGTTATAAGTCCATTTTGTTTACCCGGTTTGGGCCTGTCCAATCGTGGTTTATTATTAGGGTTTGTGTATAAATAATGCATGCATGTATAGCGTTAAAGGTGTCGTTCTCATTAATTATTTTGCATTGTAACCCTTACACACCTCTACAGTCGAAGTTCTTAATCGAGCTCTTCTGAGGTGTAAGATATTAATCATTCAACACTATTTGATCCATTCTTGTGTTTTTCTCTTGATTGATATTGTTTTTCTGTTTAGAATCTTTCGATCTATAGCACAATATTCTCATCAATTGTTTTTGTAGAAACACTAAATTAAGAATGCACTATTTTCAATGATCGATATTTCTACATTTTTCTTAAATAGCATTCTACTTTATAATTTTCAGTGAGTTCCTAAACTCTCAACCTTGTTTTCATAAATATTCTAACTCGTAAGCTTGAATTTGTCCTGACTTAGACAATTAGACAAATTTTCAAAAGGGTAATCAAAATATTTATGTACAAATTCCCTTATTGATGACTTAAACTGTAACCTTAATTAATCTTTATATTATTTTACTACTACGTTTGATCGTCACACATGTATCTTCATTATCTTGGAATTATTACACATTTTGATAATAGTGAGATTAATTATCATTTCTAAACACACATTTTGATAACTGTGAGATTTTTTATCACTTCTAATCACTTAAATTGCTATCTACACAATGTGATTTAAAATATCATAAACTTTCACCGCCTTCATTAGAAACAGTGACTCTCTAATTATATATACTCTTCGAATATAGTTCTATTATTGTAAGAGTAACCGTAGTAGTAATTATAGCCTCAGAGATCCTCAATCATTTCGTAATTTATTTTGTAGATGGCACTTAAATAGCCTTTACATTTGAGATGTACCAAAACTTCATTACCTATCGTTAGTACGTATTTTTAGGAACTTATCCTCGATCGCTTCCCTTTCATTCATGCTACCCCTTCTTATTTTGGAATATATCTTTTCCAGATGTAGTAGCCAACCCGGAAGTAAAAAATTGTTCCTAATCTCTTCTTTATTAGGCGGCGAATTTACACTTAGTGCTAATTTAGAATGTAACATAAGGATCAATGCGGATTTAACGCTCAGTGCAGTTGGTGCTTCAGCAAAACTTATACCGCTCACTTAATTCAGATAATATCTAAGTAGACGATCTTTTTCTACTAGATCGCCATGGTTGGATCACGATTTCCATGATCCTAATTTCCCACAATCTAGACTATAGAACTCGAATTAAGGAAACACTAATTTGTTGATAGCTGAAGAGTTGGGCTCTTTCCATGAGGAATTAACCCAAAATAATCAAAGAGCTCTTCAAGTCACCACCTCTCCAACTATACATTTGTATACGACTGAGTTCTAATAGAATACGTCACGAATTGAATTTCGGGACAAAATTCTTTCAACCGGGGGAGACTGTGACAACCGTCAAAATTCGAGTTAGTTCTAGATTTGATAAACTTAGTTGTACGTATAGGCATGACACATACTAGATTTAGTAACTAGAAACTAAGTTATAACCTACAAGAAACTTGGAAACAGTTAGAATCAATGGATAGTACACTTAGATTTCACATTGATATGTGAATTCTACAACTACTTAACTGTAGTGAATATCCATATTCGGGTCACTCTTTGACTCGAACACCTTCTCATGAACCATATACACACATCATGCATTTGACCTAGTAGTAGAAATTAGGTTCGAGTCTCGTTGGAACTTAAGTCAAAGTTGAAAGTTAGGACTAGTATACTTGATTCCTCAATTTCACTTGAATCTCAAAACCACTACATAGAATGCCAATAAACCGATAAAATAAGTTACAAACATTATTTATAACTATAAAAGAGTTATAATACCATAAGATAAATTGAAGTCTCAAAGATTCGATTGATTTTAATATCCAAAGACTTACAAACTCCTCAAAACCCTAAAAAGCTCTAAAACTCAAATTTATAAATTTTAACACCAACAACTCCATAAAATTTGTTATGAACCACATAATATCAATTTAAAATAACTAAATTTAGGAAAATATAATCAATGGAAAATAAAATTTAGATCATTAATATCTAACCTTATTCTATAAGCCTAAAACCTAAGTCTCGTAATCAAATTCTTATTTTAAATGTATATTTTATAAAAATTTGGAGAAAGGTTTATAAAAATAAGAGGGAAATGATTTAAATGAATAAAAGATAATATAATGTCCCTCCTCTCTCACCTAAAGTCATCCATACACTTCCCAACACACATAATCAATTTTTCCAACTCCACACTCCACCTTCTCTCATCACTCTCTCATTTCTCTCTCACACACTATCACTTCATCTTCTCTTTATTCTCCTTCTCTCTCAAACTCACGAATTTTATTATAGAAAATGAGTCCAATAACACACCTTAAACTCAAAATCTTCATCATATTGTGGTGTTCTTGAAGGTAAAATCGATTTCTACTTCACTATTCCTTCAAATTTACTATTCTTCTTGGATTTTCTCCATCTTCTACTCCATTCTAATGAAAGATCATGAACACATAAACACACATACTCACGGTTTTGATGATGATGGTGGTAGGATTTCACCCAAAAACGACATGCATGTTGTAGATGGTGAAGTCTCATGACCTAAATCTAAGTCAAAATCAAGGAAATGCACTTTTCTACACGTTTTGGTGGAAAAACACCACATGCACCCTAAGTTTTCTTTCAAAAACGATTTTTGACCATTTCAAACTCATGAATGGTCTTCAAACCAACATGCATGTGAAGATCTTCAAGCTTAGATGCTAGATGATCAAAGTTAATTATTAAAAGCTTCCAAATAGGTTTATAAAGGATTTATTCCTAAATAAATATTTAAAACTTCTTTTCTGATCAAATCCGATTTTTTCCAGAATTCCACCAACAAAATAAGATGGTCTGTAAATTTTCAGAAATTAATTCATTTTTTTCGAATTATTATAATTATTGCAATAAAATAGGGCAATAAATCATATAAAATACTTTCTGAGGTCTATAAATCTTAGGTGAATTCGTGGATGACCCCTAACGTAAGTGATGAGGTCTCAGTGAGTTTCATCGATTTTTGTGACTGTTTGGTATGGTTTTGAATTTTCTTTTTGTTTAATTCAAATAAATCATAAAACCACTTTAGGAAATGTGAAAAGGCTATCTAAGATTTTTCACAGATCCTACCTCATGTGGAATACTCAGAAAAATATTTTCAGAATTTTTCATAATGCATACCTATTTTTCCCTGATTTTTTAATTTATAATGGACTAATAATGAGTAAAATAGTTCTACTCATCAAAAATTCATGAAAATTTACCAGAAGAGCTTGTGATGTATTAGAACACTAAATAAAAATTTGGATGATTTGTATATTCTGTATGCTATTTTTCTTTTATTTTCTAAGATTAAATAAACTTCAATCCACAAAATCGGATTAAAATATATAAAAATCATCATTGGTATTTTTCCGGGATTATGTGCAGTGTAAATGAAGTTTACAAAATTTTTTGTAATTTAATTTAACTATTTGATAATTATTCACCAATTACTGATTATTCAAGAGAATAAAACAAAGAAAAATAGTAAAACAAACTGAAAAATATCTTTTATATTTTTCACAGCCTCTATATGTATAATAACAGTGCTACAAAAAGTTTGGGCAATTTTGGAAAATTTATTCTATTTATTTCCATTTTTGTTAAAATAAATGCACAAAAATAATAAAATCGGGTTAAACTGTTTAGAAACCCATTTTTATATTTTTCGCAGCTTAAGAATGTTTAATGGCAGTATTATAAAAAGTTTGGGAATTTTTATCACCTGGATACTATTTTTCACGAATTTATATTTTTATGAAGGCTTAAAAATTTGGAAAAGTAGTTAATCTCATCAAAACTTCAAGGGAAAATTTCTGGAAGACCTCTACTGTATTTGGAACGAAAATGTAAAATTTGATGAATTTCCGAAACGGTTTGATAATAGTTTTGGATTTTTTAGGAGTTTAAAACACCATTAAATATGTTGAAATACTCTCAATTAATATTACAAAACCTGGAAAATAATATCCAGAATTATCTTAATCACATGAGTTATAAAATATCACCATTTTAGAAAAAATGTTTGTAACTTATCAATATTAAATTTTGACACAATATTGACATAATTCTATTGTACGAGTAGGTATACTAGTGTTAGATTTCGATTAGAGACTCACTAGTGTATATCATTATTGTAGGATTTGGTAGTGGTACAAGTGGAACTTAGATCAAGGCATCATTTGCATCATCTCAATGCATTGTGAGTATTCACGACTCCCCCAATTTTCTGTTTTTAAATGTTTTGGGGTGGAAAAGCATGTCCTAAACTATTTATGTTCGTTGTATATATGTTGACTCGTATGAAACTTGGTTGCTATATTTCGTATGTATGTGTATGATACTTTAATTCACGAGGACTATATCGCGGTTATGTCCCTGGAATCTCTCGACACAACTCATTAACTCTTTTGGGCCTATGGTTATTATAGATAGCGGTATCAGGAGGTAGACAACTCCTCACTCGCACGATTCGCTTGGGTGCATTTTACCATATTATTATCTATGTTTGCGATACACATAGTAGTCAATAGGGCACGATTCGGTCATTAGGCTTGGGTTGTGAACTTTTAGCGATGAAACTTGTATACTTATTTTATCAATGAAACTTTTATACTCATTTTAGCAACGAAACTTGTTTACTCGTTTGAGTAAGGAACTTTATTTCACATGAGAATATGAACGTTGCATCTCATTTGGGCAACATACCTTATCTCTCATGATGACAACGAACTTTGTTTATACAAACTTATTTACTCATTTTAACAATATACTTTTATTTATGGAAACTTTTATCAAAACTTTGATTTCGATTCATGAAACCAAGATTATATTTTTTTTATCTGTGAGTACTCACTAACTATTTTTATAGTTGACGCTCGTTTTACATGCTTTTTCAGGAATCATCGAGTAAGTAGCACTTAGGGACACATCACTTTTAGGAGCATTCGCATGTGTTGTATTTCAATTTACATTGTAATTTCTTTTAAAAGTTGTTCAAACCCATTGTAAATTTGTAATGATTTTTAATACTATGGTTGGAGTTGTCTTTTAACTTTGGCTATGAAACCCTTTATACTGTTACGCCTCGTGTTTCCACTTTAGCGGGGTGTGACATTCTTTATGAAATGAGAATCTTAATAATTTAACAGTTTATATAACACAATGAAATAATTTGAAGAATTATACCTTTTACTCGACATGTTTACAAAAAGGGGTAAAGCTTTATTGAAATAAGTTTCATGTTGCAATATATATATATATATATATATATATATATATATATATATATATATATAATTGAAATCAAAGAGGCAGTCGGACAAATGGTTCAAACCCTAGTCCACAACCAAACAAGGAACAAGAGATAAGGTGGAAAACATCAATCCTAAGTCTGTTGAATCTTAATTATATATCTTTATATATAGAAACATGTATTTCAGGAAATAAGAGAATAGAACAATTTAAGTAGTTTGAAAACACTTTTTAAAATAGTTTAAATCAGCTGAAATAGTTTGAAATGTTTTTAAAACTGTTTCGAAGTTATTTGAATGATAACACAAGATTTCCTTGTGTTTTTACTTGTATTCCCCCCTAAAACATTGAAAATAGTAAAAACGTAGGGGTATGAACTCACCTTAAGTGGGTGATTCGTTTGAATGTTCGATATAGGATGATTGTTTCCACAAGTGACGCCCCGTAGCAAAACCGAGTCCTAATTAGCATTTTATGTAATATCTGTATATAATTATTGAATAAAATCATAAGAATGATACGGAATTGGACTAATTTGTAAGTTTAACTTAAAAATAAGAGTGTTAGAAGAAAAATGGGAGGCTGCTATTAGTTTACGGCCAGCCTTAGACTTCACGGTCCAAGAAGATCTTGGTGTTCTTGGGGTTACGGTTGAGTGTTCTTGAAGAAATGAAGGAGATTCAAGGGTTTACGGCCCAAGGATCTTGATGAATGAAGAACACTTGAAGATCCTAAGCAAGATCCTAGGAAGATTCAAAGGAATAAGGATGATAGTTGAGACAGAATAAGGGTTTTCGGTTGGAGTTCTTGGGAGAGAAAGGAGTGTTTTCGGCTGGAAATGAAGAAGTGAGCAATGATTTCTGTTGAACTCATATATATATATATATATATATATATATATATATATATATATATATATATATATATATATAATAGTTTTTGGCTGTAAACACTTCCCGAGGAGATAAGATTTGAGGTTTTGCGGTCCGAGGAGTGAGTTCTCGGCTGTGAATCGAGGTTTACGGCTGTTAACCGTTTGCGACTGCGAGGGTTTGCGGCTCGGATGAAGGGTTCTCGGTTCCTATTGTTTTCCTCCATAAACATACAACACCTTTGAATACAAGGTCTATAACTTTATAACTTATTAACCTATCCTTTTTAAGATAATTAATGTAATAAGTTTGACCTTTATTTGATATGATTGACTTTCGTTGACCAAGATTTACTTTTACAATAATGAAAATAATGGGTTGTCACAAACAGATAGCAAAATTTCCTAGGCTAAGGCTCTAGCCCTAAAATATGAAATACCTAGCCTATCTTCTAGCATGCATCACTAATATCTCAATAATAACTCATAACACAATAAGTAAGGGTATTTTAGGAAATCACCGTTCGGGCTCTGGTTGATTGTACACACTGCTCCTTCTCGTTTTTCTCTTAGAAACTCTTGCTCGTTTTTAGAAATATCATTTCTTTTGAAAAAAAATTTCAAATCCTCAGTTTGAGTCCATATATACCCGCAGGTGCATCCAAATCCCTCAAACCAAGGCTCTGATACCAACTTGTAACACCGTAAATTTTCAAGCAATTTTTTCATTTAAAAATCACATAATTCTCATAACACATTTCATAAAAATCTCATTTATTTAATTTACAAATCGCAACTCCATAATTGTTTGATTAATAATCCAGGATCCTCAAAACATAACTCTTCCACTGGTGTGTACAATCAAGCCGACGCCTTCCCCAAAATACCACAGACAGCTCATTAGCCACTCGAGGCTATAACACAATAAGACCCTCCGGTCAATGTATCTCAGTGGGACCCTCCGGTCCCACACTCGGGTGGACACTCCGGTCCTCTCAGTAAGCACAAAATAATAACAACATAAATCACATAGACATAATGCACGATATCACAGTACTCAATATAAACACATAAGACCCTCCGGACACACAAAGATTACCACTCTAGGTAAAGTATAGTGAGACGACTCACCTCAGATGATTAACAACCCCTATAACGTTTTTGCTGCGCACCGGTCTCTATCTGTCAGCCAAACCCACAATTAACCCAATTAGGAACTAAGTCCAAACTCTCTCTCATTAGGTCTAAAGGTAGTCCACTATCCAGCCCATCAATAATCTAAAACCCATTAGGCCCAACAAGGCCCAATAATAAATGGGCTCTCCCAAGGCCCAACCCTCAAATCTAAATGGCAACCCGAACTCAAGGGCCCAAAGCACACACACACACACACACACACACACATATATATATATATATATATATATATATATATATATATATATATATATATATATATATATATATATATATATATATATTCCTCTGGTCCAAAACTGAAGGGTTTTGAGCATTCTAACACTTCCTAAGTGTACATGCAACCCTAATAACCTTGGATCTATGTTTGTCTAATAATCATGCAAAGTTGAATTCCAAGGTTATATTCCTATCTAGCATACATGGGGAACATTTTTAACTTGAATGAAAGATAGAATAACTTACCTTGTTGTTGATTATGATCCTTGAAACCTTGTGAGCCTAGCACCCCAAGTGTGATGCCTCAAATGCTTCACACAACACCAAATGCAAAGGAGTAAACTTTGAGAGAATCTTACACTTGCAAAATCGGCTCTAGCCCTCTTGTTTCTTAGTGTGCCTATTTTGGTGGAGAATGGGTTTCTTATATAGTGTTGACACATCTAGGGTTACACCATGTAAACCCTAATGTGTCATGACTCTTCATTTCCATGACCCATGGGTTTGTAACTCCTATGGAGCATCCATAGAGCATCCCATGGGTGGAACCCAACTTGATAATCTGTGGAGCCTCTTAGCCCACTATATAAGATATGGAAGATTTACATAATCTACCCATATATTTAATTAGTTATCTTTTGATCACTTAGTTAATTCTAAATTAATTATTGATCAAACTAATTAAATAATATTATTAATATATTAGAACTTATAATATATTAATAAACCATAAGTGTTATTTCTCTCATTTTAGTTTATCCAATTGCATGGTGCCATGCAACCCCAATGGACCATGCCGGGTCGGGTCAAGTACATACCAGAAATAGTTATGGACTTAGACACCTTATCCAACAGTCTCCCACTTGGATAAGTCTAATAACTATAACTACAATACTTCAGGAACCGATCGGCAATCGTAGCTCTTTCAAGGTCTCTCGGAACTGAGAAGATGATGATACGCCATTTAAGATAAGTGATCATATAATCCTCTGTTCTAGATATCAGCCGGACAAATACATGGAACAATGTCTTACTTATTGTCCAACAGTTTGTTTCCCGATTTCCGATTTGTTTGACAAAGAACTTAATTGAACACATCAACTTAGTTCTGACCGGGCCCGGTACATAGGTCAAAACAAAATCATCGAGGGGCCCAGATATCAGCTTCTAATCCAAGAAGGAACAGATAAACTTCGACTCATATGTTTGTTCTACTACTCATTGAATTATACACAAGAGCACGTTTTATAACATCGAGTTACCAATGCGTTTTCGTACAATCAATGCATAACCAACTCATAAGTAACAAATCATATATCTAGGTTTGAAGACTTATATGATATTACCGTCTCACGATCACTCGAGATAAATTCCATGAAGTGATTCCAGTGAGCGTGGGTTGAGTCCAATGCTCAGAACTTATGAGCACTCATGAGTGTTGTAGCCATGTCCAACAACTTAGACCTCTGCAACCAATCATGACCGTCTTGATTCATACCTACTTCCGACATATGACCGACTGTGGAGGTCCGAATAATATGATATACCAAACATAATTATTCTGGAAGTCAAAACATGCAAAAGAAATATAGTAAACGATCGACAAGAGATAGCAACACTTTACTCATAAATAAAACCCCTTTTATTCATCATCTAATGTCAATTACACTTTACAAATTTCGAGGTTATCTAACTACTAAATCTAATATCATCCTTCAGCCCTATGCTCCGAGCATGCTGGAGATGCTTAACCCGAGTCAGTCCCTTCGTGAGGGGATCTGCTGGATTCTCATCCGATGATACCCTCTTTGCCACGAGGAGTCCTTCTTCTATTCGATGTCTGATGAAATGGTATTTTCTGTCGATGTGTCTGGATCTCCCGTGATCCCTTGGTTCCTTGGCTAAGGCAACTGCACTTTCACTATCACAGAAAATTTCCATTGGCTCTTTAATAGCTGGTACAACTCCAAGGTCTCCAATGAAGTTCTTCAGCGATATCGCCTCCTTTGCTCCCTCGCTAGCTGCTATATACTATGATTCGCAAGTTGAATCAGCCACTGTCTCTTGCTTGGAACTCTTCCAAGAAATTGCTCCTCAGTTTAAGGTAAAGACCCAGCCTGACTGAGAGCGGAAATTATCCCTATCAGTCTGAAAGCTAGCATCACTATACCCTACAACTCTCAAGTCTTCACTCCCACCGAGGGTAAGGACCCAGTCCTTAGTCCTCCGTAGGTACTTGAGGATATTCTTTACCGCAGTCCAGTGTGCCTTGCCAGGGTTCCCCTGATACCTGCTAACCATGCTCAAAGCAAAGGCTACATCAGGTCGAGTACACGTCATAACATACATGATCGATCCTACAGCCGAAGCATCAGGTATTCGACTCATTTCTGCTATCTCAGCCTCAGTACTAGGGCTTTGTGTCTTACTCAATCTGGCGTTACTCTGGATGGATAACTCTCCTTTCTTGGAGTCCTGCATGCCGAATCTCTTCAACACCTTATCCAAGTAAGTACTCTGACTAAGTCCAATTAGTCTTTTATGCCGGTCTCTCAAGATCCTTATCCCTAGAATATAGGCAGCTTCTCCTAGGTCCTTCATAGAGAAACACTTCCCAAGCCAGGACTTAACTTCCTGCAGAGTTGGGATGTCATTTTCTATGAGTAGTATGTCATCCACATACAATACCAGAAAGCTAACTATACTCCCACTAGCCTTGACATATACACAAGATTCATCTTCACTCCTAGAAAAGCCAAATTCCTTGACTTTCTCATCAAAGCAAAGATTCCATCTGCGAGTTGCTTGCTTTAACCCATAAATGGATTTCTCAAGCTTACACACTCTATTAGGGTACTCTGTGTTGACAAAACCCTCTGGCTGACTAATGTAAACATCCTCAGCCAATTTTCCATTAAGGAAAGCGGTTTTGACATCCATTTGCCATATTTCATAGTCATGAAATGCGGCTATGGCTAACAGAACCCTAATAGACTTAATCCTTGCCACTAGAGAAAAGGTCTCATCATAATCAACTCCCGGAGTTTGTAAGAAACCCTTTGCAACCAGTCGTGCCTTATAAGTGTGTACATTACCATCCATGTCGGTCTTCTTCTTGAAGATCCATTTGCACCCTATAGTCTTACGACCTGGTACATTCTCAACCAAGTTCCAAACTTGATTGTCATACATGGACTGTATCTCGCTGTCCATTGCCTCTTTCCACTTGGCTGACTCAGGGCCTGCCATGGCTTCCGCGTAACTGTTAGGTTCATCCAGACCTATCAGTGTCTCATCACTGATAAGTGTATCACCTTCCGTAGTAATATGGAATCCATAGTAATGCTCAGGTGCATTCCTAACCCTTGTCGAACGCCTCAGAGGTACAGACTTGTCAATTGGCTCAATAGGAGTTTCCTCCTCAAGTTGAGTGCTAGGGTTTGAAGTTCCTTCACCACTTGACTCTTGAATTTCTTCAAGGTCAACTTGCCTCCCACTGTCTCCTTGGCTTATGAACTCTCTCTCTCGAAAGAAAGCCCTCCTAGCTACAAAGACCACATTCTTACTAGGTCTGTAGAAGAGGTAACCAAATGATTTCTGTGGGTAGCCGATGATAATACACCTCTCACTTCGAGGTTCGAGCTTATCATGAGTCTCGCGTCTCACGAAAGCCTCGCAACCCCAAATCTTAATGTGGTCTAGTTTGGGTACTTTACCAGTCCACATCTCATGAGGAGTTTTGGCAACTTTCTTTGTGGGAACTAGATTAAGGATATGGGCGACAGTCTCTAAGGCATACACCATTCAACTGCGGTGTCCTGGGAGGTGTCAATTGTGAGACAATCCCACATTCCCTAAGATAGTCGAGGAACTCTGAACTAAGATACTCACCACCTCGATCGGATCGAAGCATCTTAATGTTCCTGCCCAATTGATTCTCGACTTCCTGTTTAAACTCTTTAAACCTCTCAAAAGTCTCTGACTTATGCTTGATTAAGTAGACATATCCATATCTACTGTAATCATCAGTAAAAGTCAAATAATAACGATTAGCATCCCTTGTGGCATGTTTGAAGGGTCCACACACATCCGTGTGTATAAGATCCAACAAACCTTCACCCCTCTCACAAGAACCTGTGAAGGGTGACTTTGTCATTTTTCCAAGTAAGCATGATTCGCAACTATCATCTGACTTTAGGTCAAATGACTCCAATACTCCATCCTTTTGGAGTTGGCCTATGCGTTTCTTGCTTATATGTCCAAGACGACAATGCCATAATGATGATTTATCCAAGTTATTATCATTAACAGAATCAATACACAATACATTATTTCCTAAGTTATCAACCACAGATACAGTTTCATACACACCATCACAAGGTAATGCTTTAAAATAAAGAACATTATTAAAGAAAGCATTAATCGAACCAACTTCATTATCAAATGAAAAGGTGAAACCTTGTTTATACAATGCATGAAAGGAAATAATATTTCTTGCCATTTCTGGCGAATAACAACATTTATTCAAATCTAAACTAAACCCACTACTTAGCGATAAAGTATAAACTCCAATCTTGGTGACAGGTAAAGCTTTCCTATTCCCCATGATTAAGTTTATTCTTCCATGCTCTATATTCTCACTTCTTCTTAGTCCCTGCAAATCAGAACAGATATGAATACCACAACCGGTATCAAGGACCCAAGAGTTAGAATGGGGTGAGTTATTAGATCAGATAGTGTAAATACCTGCATGGTTGGGTTTAACTTTCCCATCCTTCACATCTTGCTGGTACTTTGGGCAGTTCTGCTTCCAATATGACTTTTCATGGCAATAGAAGCATTCAGCCTCTTTAGGGTCAGAAGAAGGAGTGACGAAACCTTTCTTGGTTCCACTTCAAGAAGAGCCATCAAGGGTCCTAGCCTTGGTACCCTTCGAAGAGCTCTTCCTCTTCTTCCCTCGACCTTTCCCGATTGCCAAAACCGGGGCGGAGTTTGGAGTAGGAGTGTTAACAACCGACTTACCCTTAAGACCTGTTTCTACGGTCTTGAGGAGTCCCTGAAGTTTGCTGAGTGTGACCTCTTCCTTATTCATGTGATATGTCATGCGGAATTGATCATAGCACGATGGTAAGGAGTGCAAAATGATATCTATTACAAGCTCCTCAGGGAAGTTCACATTAAGCTTCAGCAACCGATCCACATACCTTTGCATTTTCTGCATGTGGCTCGTGACGGATTCCCCGTCCTTCATCATGGTTGTTATGATAGAGCATATGATTTCATACCTCTCTTGTCGTGCACTTTGATGGTATCTTTCCATCAGATCTTGGTGCATTTCAAAAGGGTAGAAGTCCTCATAGGACTTTTGGAGTTCCGCTGTCATGGTGGCCAACATGATGCATGCCACTTTTGTAGCATCCCTTTCATGTGCCCGGAAGTCAGCGATCTCCTGGGGAGTTGCAGTGGTCTCATCAATCTCCTTAAGCTCCTTGTCAAGGACATATTCTTTGTCCTCGTAGCGGGTAATCATCCTGATGTTTCTGATCCATTCATTGAAGTTGGATCCATCAAAAGTGACTTTCCCACACAAGTTCATAAGGGTAAAGGAGCCATTAGGATTAGAGCCAGAAGCAGCATTGTTTGAAGACATCTGAAAGAAGAGAACAAGATTAGTTTAGATATTAAGAGAGTCCTTAATAAAACACCCAAATGTAATATTAAGGCTAGGATCCAATCACAATATATTATAACTTAGAAGAGGTATGTCGTAATCCAAGCTATAACATATTTGAAAGGTAGGTGAATGACGATTCACCAATTTCCACCATGAAAAACGAAATATAAATATTAGGTTTTTAATTGGTTCTTAGAAATTCCTAGATTCTTTTGAGATTCAATGAACTTTTCAAAGGCATGTTTCAATCTCGAGTGTGCCCTCCAAGTTTTGTGACTGGGATACCGAGGATCACAAAACGAGGTGTGAAGTAACCATGCAAATCACTTGGTACCCTCAAGGTTTATCACTCAATCGATGTGCCGGTAAACCACACACGCTCCACCGATGCTATGGTAAACCTTAAGTCACCCTTTACCTACCTTGTTAAGTCCAAGTTAGTGTGCCGGTTAACCACACACGCTCCACCGACGACTTAAACAAAGTGTAAAGTGTAATTTCATGGATTAGCACCTTATTCACATTTTCCTAAAGTAACTAAGATTGGAAATTTAATAAAAGCATTTAGTTACTTTATAATATTCGTCATACTTTTAATGAGAATTTATAAGTCCGTGTCTTACCCGTTCGGCTAACGACCCTCCACCGATCAAGGAAGCGGTGGGTGAGAGTGGACACCCATTAAGTTGCCATTTTATAGGCAACAACCTTATACCCCCCTTATAGACCAGCTTCGTGAATGAGGCGTACTAGCGGTAAGACGACTTGACGTTATATATATATATATATATATATATATATATATATATATATATATATATATATATATATATATATATATATATATATATATATATATATATATATATATATATATATATATATATATATATATATATATATATATATATATATATATTAGTAACTTATAATATTATAAAGTATAAGGGTTGAATTTTAACTTTTAAAATTCTAAGGGTTGGAACTGAAGTTTTAATCAAGACTTTACATGTTCCAAAACTTGAGGGCAAGTTTTGTAAACTTCCAAAACTTTTCATTTCTTATAACTTATGAATTAATTGAGTAATAAAAATGAAGACTCTTCATTTTTATAACTCTTGTGTTCTTTTAATGGCTTTAATAAAAGTGAGACTTTTGGTTTTCCATAACTTGAGGACAAGTTATGGACTCCATTAAAACACATTATGATCATGAATTAAACTACCATGAAGGTTACAAACAATTCCTATGATCATCTAATCTTCATAAGTTCAAGAACATGAATATGAACACTTTCAAGAATCAAAAATTACACTTAAAAAAAACTTATAATTTTAATAATTGCCATTGTAAATGGATTAGCATAAACATTACACCATCTAAAACAAGCTTTAAAACATCAAAACAGTTTAGGGTAATGTTTCTAGTCCATTTCCAGCAACAAAAGTGCAAACTTTCATACGAGCAGAAAACAGAAAAACGATTTTTTTTTTCAAGCTGTTTGCACACAAAAAAAAACAACAAACAAACCTAGGCTCTGATACCACTGAAGGGTTTTGAGCATTCTAACACTTCCTAAGTGTACATGCAACCCTAATAACCTTGGATCTATGTTTGTCTAATAATCATGCAAAGTTGAATTCCAAGGTTATATTCCTATCTAGCATACATGGGGAACATTTTTAACTTGAATGAAAGATAGAATAACTTACCTTGTTGTTGATTATGATCCTTGAAACCTTGTGAGCCTAGCACCCCAAGTGTGATGCCTCAAATGCTTCACACAACACCAAATGCAAAGGAGTAAACTTTGAGAGAATCTTACACTTGCAAAATCGGCTCTAGCCCTCTTGTTTCTTAGTATGCCTATTTTGGTGGAGAATAGGTTTCTTATATAGTGTTGACACATCTAGGGTTACACCATGTAAACCCTAATGTGTTATGACTCTTCATTTCCATGACCCATGGGTTTGTAACTCCCATGGAGCATCCATGGAGCATCCTATGGGTGGAACCCAACTTGATAATCCATGGAGCCTCTTAGCCCTCTATATAAGATATGGAAGATTTACATAATCTACCCATATATTTAATTAGTTATCTTTTGATCACTTAATTAATTCTAAATTAATTCTTGATCAAACTAATTAAATAATATTATTAATATATTAGAACTTATAATATATTAATAAACCATAAGTGTTATTTCTCTCATTTTAGTTTATCCAATTGCATGGTGCCATGCAACCCAAATGGACCATGCCGGGTCGGGTCAAGTACATACCAGAAATAGTTATGGACTTAGACACCTTATCCAACAAAAACTCTATTGTAAGCAGCCCAAACTCCAGGCCCAACACTCAAAGCCCAAAATGATACTTAGCCCAAAAGTCTACTGTGAGGCTACGCGGGGCGTACCTCCCTTGGTACGCTCAGCGTACTCACGAGTCCAGGTTGGCCATTGGGGACACTTGGTCAGTACGCGGGGCGTATGGGGATTATGCCTAGCGTACGACCCATCCGCACTCTTTCCACTCATTTGGTCTTAATCAGTTAAGACCTTGGCTCATATCACAGATCTGGACTCCCTAATAGCTATTACTCCATAAAGTCAGTGACTTTAAGCCTTTGCATGGCTGATAAGGTCAAAAACACACAAAACTCTCACTTTCTTAGCTCAAAATGCTCATATCTCATGCATGGCTAGATCCTAACGTCCAAGTCCTGATTTTTATGTCATAACACCACCAAATACACTCAAAGGGGTTGATCATAGTCTCTGGAGCTCAATTACTCATAAAGTCTCCAACTTTTTGGACAAAAACCCTAAAATACTTCACTATGATGCATAAATCACAAGAGTGAGAAAGCTTGAAGCTTTATACCTCTATATGAAGCTCCCAACATAGATATGCTCAGATCCAAGGTCCTGGACTCTCACTCCTTCTTCTCCAAAGCTTCTTCTTCACTCTAAGAACATAAAAAATACCCAAAGGCTCTCAAATGCACTAACAAGCTCTATGAATCAAGGTTTAGGCTTAAAGAGGTTTCGATGACTGAGAATGGTGGCCAGGAATGAGGCCATCATATCCTTTATATAGGGTCACACCTAAAATTAGGGTTTTCACTCTGTGCGTAGTACGCCTAGCGTACCCTCTGGTACGCCCAGTGTACTAGGTGGCTTCACTTAAAAACCATGCACATGAGTACGCTAAGCGTACACACACGTACGCCCAATGTACTCAACTGCCACTTTTCTCAAATAAGGGACTTATCCTGCCAAAACTTCAAACTTCCATTGCTTCCTCGATATAACTCCGATTCCAATGAACCTCATAACCACGAAAAGGTGACGAGATGCCCTACACTTCTAGAAACTCGTCGCAACCCCGAGAATTCCTCACGCCTGGGTTGCAGCCCACGAACCCTAACCACAGACCATCCGGAACAGGATGTTACACTTTCTTGGTGGAATGGTAATGTGGAAGCTATGAAACTCCCGGTGGCAAATGCCATGCCATGGGAGGAGCTCAAAGAAATGTTGATGGTAGAGTAATGTCCCCGTGGGGAAGTACAAAAATTAGAGCAGGAGTTATGGAACCTCACAGTACAAAACTCATACATCGAGGCTTACATCTCAAGGTTCAGTGAACTAGCCCTTCTGTGCCCGGGTATGATCACATCAGAAGGGAAGAAGATCGAGCGGTTCATTTGGGGATTAACTTCTCCAATCCAGGGAAGCGTGATTGCGGCAAACCCAGAGACTTTTGACAGTGCGAAAAGGTTAGCTCAGAAGCTTTACGACCATGGCAACAAGAGAGGAAGGGAATAACAAGAAAAATGGGGACAACAAATGAAAGGGGCGACAGAACCAGGGATCCTCCAAAAAGCAACAAACCGTAGCAGTCCACCCTGCTACCACTCAAGTTGCGACAACACCAGCTGCTCCAGCCTCATCTGCACAAACAACTACCAAGCCATTCTATGGAACGCTATCAACGTGTAATAAATGCAACCACCACCACCATGGAGAGTGCAGATAAATACAGTGTACCAACTGCAACCGCAAGGGGCACACCGCCCGGTACTGTAGATCTTAAACCCAATAGAACCAACAGCCAAACAACAACAACAACAACAATAACGTCGGGGTCAGTCATACTTGTTATGGGTGTGGAGGAACCGGCCATTTTAGACGAAATTGCCCCAAAGCCAACAACCAAGGAGTAGGAGGATCAGGCAAGGTCCTGACTTTAAGTCAAGGAGAGGCAGTTCAAGACCTGACGGTTGTTACTGGTACGTTTCTCTTCAACAACACTTACGCATGCATTCCATTTGGTAGTGGGGGTGAGCGGAATTTCGTGAGTAATAAATTCAAACACTTACTAAACAAACAAACCCAGAAGCTAAGTGAAGCCTTCACGGTGGAGATGGCTAATGGGAAAACCGAAACAATCAAATACGTTTACGTAGGGTGCACATTAACATTAAACAACCATTCATTTCAAGTAGATTTGATGCCAGTAAATATTTGGAGTTTTGATGTGATAATCGGCATAGATTAGTTAAGCCCCCACCATGCTAATATTATGTGCCATGAGAAGGCCGTTCGCCTTCACCTCCCTAACCACGAAACCCTAATAATCTACGGTGATAAACCTGACGCCAATCTCCGTCTTATCTCGTGCATCAAGGCGCAAAAATGCCTGCATAAGAAAATTATGCCTTCCTCACTCACGTTGTGGATAAGACAAAAAAGGAAATAAACATCAAAGATATCCCAGTGGCATGCGACTTTCCGGATGTGTTTCCTGAAGACCTTCCGAGAATACCCCGAGAAAGACAGGTTGAATATAGAATCGACCTAATACCGGGAGCCACATCAATTGCCAAATCACCCTACAGGTTAGCTCCCGCCTAAATGCAGGAGTTATCCAGTCAATTAAGCGAACTTCTGAACAAAGTATTCATCAGACCAAGCTTCTCACCCTGGGGAGCTCCGACCTTGTTTTTCAAGAAGAAGGACGGATCCTTCAGAATGTGCATCGACTATCGGGAGTTGAACAAACTCACCATCAAAAACCGATACCCACTCCCACAAATTGATGATCTATTCGACCAGCTTCAAGGAGATAGTTATTTCTCTAAAATATATCTAAGATCCGGTTATCATCAGCTCCGTGTTCGGTAAGAGGATATTCCAAAAACTACTTTCCGAACCCGATACGGCCATTACAAATTCGTTGTTATGCCCTTCGGTCTGAAAAATGCCCCGCAACATTTATGGACCTCATGAATCGAGTTTGCCTCCCATTCCTCGATAATTTTGTAATCGTCTTCATTGATGATATATTCATATACTCCCGAAGTAAGGAGGAGCACGGTCAGCACCTCCGTCAGAACTTAGAAACTCTAAGAGCTGAAAAGCTATATGCAAAACTCTCCAAATGCAAGTTCTGGATTCGCAGTGTAAACTTATTGGGCCATGTAGTCAATGAGGAAGGAATTCATGTGGATCCTTCCAAGATCAAGGCTATTGAAGGCTGGACGATTCCGAAAACACCAACAGAAATCCGGCAATTCTTGGGTCTTGCAGGCTACTACCGAAGGTTTATTCAAAACTTCTCCAAGATAGCTAAGCCCCTCACCACTCTAACACAAAAAGGCGTATCCTTCAACTGGACAGACAAACAAGAAGCTGCTTTCCAAACCTTGAAGCGAGCCCTCTGTAGCGCTCCAGTGCTATCTCTAACAGAGGGAACCGAAGACTTCGTAGTGTATTGCAACACTTCAAATCAAGGGTTAGGCTGTGTTCTTATGCAGCGTGGAAAAGTTATAGCTTACGCGTCCAGGCAACTGAAGACACACGAAGTAAATTACACCACCCATGATCTCGAGCTGGGAGCTGTGGTCTTCACCCTAAAGATTTGGAGGCACTACCTCTATGGTACAAAGTGCACCATCTTCACAGACAACAAAAGCCTCCAGCCCATTCTAAATCAAAAGGAGTTGAGCATGAGGCAGCGAAGGTGGGTTGAGCTGTTGAATGATTATGAATGCGAGATCAAGTACCACCCAGGAAAGGCTAACATGGTAGCCGATGCCCTGAGCAGGAAAGAATACTCGGGTCGCCGGGTGAAAACATTATCGATAACCATCCACTCTCAACTAACTTCACAAATCAAGGAAGCTCAATTAGAGGCATTGAAGCCGGAGAATGCCACACATGAAACACTTCGTGGAATGGATAAGAACCTGGAAGTCAAAGGAGACAGAGCTTATTCCTTCATGGAACGTATCTGGAACCCAAAATTTGGAGGATTCAGGGATGTAGTCATGAATGAAGCGCACAAAACATGATACTCCATCTAGCCAGGTTCCGATATGATGTACCTGGACATTAAACAACATTATTGGTGGCCAAACATGAAAGCAGAAATTGCCACTTACGTAGGCAAGTGTCTCACTTGTGCCAAGGTTAAAGTGGAATATCAGAAGCCCCCAGGATTGTTACAACAGCCAGTAATACCCGAGTGGAAATGGGAAAGGATTACCATGGATTTCATAACCAAATTACCTAAGACAGCGGACGGATTGGATGCTATATGGGTGATTGTCGGTAGGCTAACTAAATCCACCCATTTCGTACCAATAAGAGAGACATATAAAATGGAGAGGCTAACACGAATCTATATAAAAGAATTTGTGAGACTCCATGGGGTGTCGATATCTATTATCTCGGACCGAGATAGTAGATTTACTTCACGATTTTGGCAGTCGCTCCAGAAAGCAATGGGAACACAACTAGATATGAGCACCGCCTGCCACTCTCTAAATGACGGCCAAAGAAAGCGGACCATCCAAACGTTTCAAGATATGCTCCGAGCCTATGTGATCGATTTTGGCAAATCATGGGATACCCACTTTCCCTTAATTGAGTTCTCGTACAATAACAGCTATCACACGAGCATCAAGGTTGCTCCTTTTGAGGCTTTTGTCTGTCCGCAAATGCAGATCGCCTCTTTGTTGGGCTGAGGTGGGTGACACCCAATTGGAAAAAGGGAAAACAGTGAACAACACTCTTACAGGACCCGAGATCATTCAGGAATGATGTAGAAAATAATTCAAATCAAGGCACGACTCCAAGCATCGCGAGACCGACAAAAGAGCTATGCTGATAAATGGCGAAAGCCTCTAGAATTTCAAGTCAGAGATCGGGTGCTATTGAAGGTCTCTCCCTGGAAAGGGATGATCTGTTTTGGGAAGCAGGGAAAACTAAATCCACGATACATCGGGCCATTCGAGATTCTTGCCCGGAATGGTCCGGTGGCATATAAGCTGCAGCTACCCGCGGAATCAGAAAAAGTGCTTATCAGATGAAACTCTCGTTGTTCCCTTGGATGAGATCGAAGTAAACGAGAATCTCATGTTCATCGAAGAGTCGGTTGAGATAATGGACACGGAAGTGAAGCGTACAAAACAAAGCCGCATTCTGTTTGTGAAGGTTCGATGGAACGCAAAGCGCGGACCGGAATTCACATAGGGACGCAAATACCAAATGAAACGAAAGTACCCTCACATTTTCTCTAATTCCTAAGAACAACCTTCAAAATAATTTCAGGACGAAATTCCCTCTAACGGGGGGATGATGTCACAACTATCATAATTGGGCTAGGAAATTTTGTGTATGTATGATCAACTCTTGATGTATCTGGTAACTCTAAGATTGATGATATACATGCTATTCAATTTAAAAACAACTGTTCAAATCAATACTCACTCGTGAAGCCCAAAACCTAATTCTATACACTACATTCACTCAACTTGGGTTTGTAACCCTAATTTCCCGGTTCAAACATATTATTGGGCCAAAAATCATTTATTTGGCCTAATGGGCCACTAAACTCTCAATTGGATTATTTTAGGCCAAGGAACCTCATTTGGGCCCTAATTGGACCCAAATTCATTAAACTATAGCATTATGTGCCTTAATGGGCGTAGAATGTCTCACTTCGTTTTCATGGGCCTTATTGGGCCAAAAACCACATAAATAATTGTAATGGGCCAAAAACCCATTGGTTTTACCCCTTTTGGGCCGTGAACTCATAAGAGGGCCCAATGGGCCGAAAATTTTATTTTGGGCTACACAAATTCAATTGATTATCCATATGGACCCAACATTTATTCTTTTCTCTTTTCCCCCTATCATTCTCGATTATATATATATCTATATATATATATATATATATATATATATATATATATATATATATACACACACATATATATATATATATATATATATATATATATATATATATATATATATATATATATATATATACGTATATATTGTAAAAAAAAGATAATATGGGATTAATTAGAGCATGACACCTCACTAATACCTTCCATACAACCATGCAATACACATCATGTATCTAGACCATCTCATACTTCCATGCAACATCATTTCCCATTCCCTCCCTTCTCCCTTCTTAATTCTCGACCAAAGCCACCTCTCACCACCTCTTCTCACTCAAACTTCTCCAAACATTGTCCATCTTTAACTTAAGAAATTCCTCTTTTCATCCTTCCAAATTTTTATGGGTTTGTTTGTGTGCATCTAGAACTCTTCATCAAAGCACATTCATTCTTGGTAAGATATTGTTTCACTCTATGGTTTAACTTCAAGTTTACACTAAAATTTTTCCCTTAAACCACTTTTATTTCGTGTTTATGCTACTAGAACTATCCACATCTTCAAGATCTCTTCAAGGAGTTTGCTAGGCCGAAAACACCTTCTTCACTTCTTCAAAAACCGATCCATCACCCCAAAGTGAGTTCATACCCCTTGTTTTCGGTTTTTACTATGTTTTGGAGGAGGATACAAGTTGCTTTGTGTTAGATCTATGTGTTTATGCATGTTTATGTGTGTTTTCCATGTTATATGTTGTGATTATGTGTTGAAACTTCATAAATTTCGAAAGATCTACTAAAACTTGGTGATGTTTGTAAATCAAAACACATTATGCAACTTATCATGAAGATGAAAGGATTAAACATGTTAAGGATGTTTGAAACTAAGTAAAATACTATAAGGGGTCATTGCTGGGTCTAAAATTATGGTTTATACTTTGCTTTTCTAGGCAATTGTATTTTTATGTAGTGTAATATGTGTTAGCGGCTGTGTTCACAGCCATGTTGGTGTGTACGGCTGTAAACGGGTTTACAGCCGTAAACCCGTTCACAACCGTGAACCCGTGTACGGCCCATGTTTCCTATATATATAGGTGTAAGGGGTGTGGAGTGTTAGAGGAGTGTACGACCAAGAAAGAGGGAAAAGAGCTTAAGTGTGTGTGTGTGAATCTCATGTAAAGGAGCATAATTCCATTCATCAATACATTGAAGATTCATATTATTCGTTTTCTACTTCTTCTCTATTTTGATCTGGCATCATCCAATTGATTGGGATTCCGCCATCAATTGGATCTGATTGATACACAAGCAGATTGGGGACTTACAATTGGTATCAGAGCTTGGATTGTATCAATCAATTTTTCCAGATTTGGTGCTTATTTGATCTTATTTTTGAAGGATTTTTGCGTTTTTCGATAGATCTCGGAAAATTAGGGGGGGGGGGTTTGTTCTTCGTGTTTTTGATAAAAATGAGTTTTAGATCGAGTTTTGGAGCAAAAATGGTAAAAACGTCGTTGTTTTCGCGATCTGTTGAAGGGTTTACGACTCGGAAGCAGTGTTTACAGCCTTTGAACAGTGTACAGCCTTTGAAGGGTGTACGGCCGTAGACCCGTTTACAACCGTAATCAGTTTACGGCCATCTTGGCACGTGTTCGGTCGGGGTTCACGGTCCGAAGTTCATGGCCAGCCTCACACGTGTTCGGCCAGGCGTGTTTACGGCTCAGCAACGTTTCCGGCTGTGGATAGTTCTCGGCCAGCAAGCTCCAGCCTCGTTCTCAGCCAGCAGGTATCTAGCCCTCGTGTTCGCACTCGCGCGCGTAGCCATTACAAGCAGCGAAATATTCAAAAGGATTTTTGAGGGTTGCAAGGATTAAACCCGGGTCCCCCAACTTCATCAATCAGCGCCCCTACCAACTCATCTTAGCTTGCTAGATGTTACATTCCTTCCCTTTTAAACTCAAATACCATATATTTGATTCCTTAGTTTCGCAATTTCGACATATTTAACCCAAAAATCAATTTCTTTTTAATTTCAAAATCCATTTTTCATCCAAAAATTTTAGCTTTTAATTTTTGATTTTTATTTTCGACTTTTGAACTTAAAATTTTGACTTTGACTTTTAAAGTTTGACCTTTGACTTTAAACTTTGACTTTTTCGTTTATCTTTTAAATTTTCAAATTTAGCTATTCGGTTTGACTTTTAAATTTGACTCTGACTTTTCAAAGTTGACTTTTAAAGTTTGACTTTTTGAACTTGAATTTTAAGGTTGGCTTTCTCGGTTTTATGTCAAAGGGCAATTTTAAAAAAAATTAGTTCCTCAATGTAACGTCGTGGAAATTCAAACCAATTTTTCATTTTTAATTCATAAAAACATATATTATATTGTTCAACACCAATTATTCATTTAACAAAGTTTTCAAAATCATCCGATAAAATCCAGGATCCACAGTAGCTCTTCCCAAAACATAGTGTGTGTGTACAATCATGCCGGTGCCTTCCCGCGGTCCTCTGAAGTACTTGAAACACATATCACATAAACGGTAAGCATGCATGCTTAGTGAGTTCCCCAAAATACCACGTAGATACAACTAGCCACTCGAGGCTATAGTCCTACGAGACCTTCCGATCAAGGTGTCTCAGGGGCCTTCCGTTCCCATAATCTGAGTAGACCTTCCGGTCCTACTCTATCGACCTTCCGGTCCATACCATATTGACCTTCCGGTCCATACACTGCTAACCTTCCGGTCCATATCATACTGACCTTCCGGTCCATACTATGCTACTCATAACATACATAACATATACATAGAAACATAGAAACATATATCACATACTCGTCATAGCACATAAGACCATCCGGTCACACATAATTACCACTCTAGATAAGGAATAGTGAGAAGACTCACCTCGTATGATGTCTAGTAACTCACGTGCTTGATATCCCCGAACTCGAAACAATGACCTAGCCCCCGCCTAATCACATAAGTAATTATCTCAAATCAATAACGGCTCTCAAGGCTAGACTAATCCCTTCCTATAATCTCTCAGAAGGGGAAAAGACCATTTTACCCGTCCAATGGTCCAAATGTCCAAATGTTGACCAAACCCTAAAAGTCAACGAAAGTCAACTCCAGTCAACGGTCCAACTTTCACCAGACTCGCCGAGTGCACTCGGGTAACTCGGCGAGTCCATGCGTGACCTCTGAATCCTCCTAAGGCCTCACTCGACTCGTTGAGTTAACCTTTCACTCGACGGGTTACCACTGATCACGAATTGTGGAGCAACACAATCCGACTCGTCGAGTCCTCTCATGGACTCGGCGAATTTCCTCCATGAGAATGCTCAAACCACCTTCTAAGGTCAGATCTGTTTCTCTAACTTATAGATCTGACCTTCTAACACCCAAAAGTCACGTAAAGGTCCCATCTTTATGTTCATGCATCGCACATATGGCTCTAACTGATGAAATAACTCTTAAAATGGAAACCTAGACTCAAAACTCTTATGGGACTGCATAAAGCTGGATGATTGGGACTCTCTGGACCTCTCAAGGTCTAGATCTAAAGTCTATTCCCCAATGGGACTCCACATGCCCAATATTCCAACTAAAGAAGGGGTAAAGAAACCTTAGATTCATGAGATCTACTATATACATGAATATAGGCATGGATTCATACCTCAAACAGCAACCTTTGAAGAAGTGATAGAAGATCTGAGCTCCTCAATCAGCCTAGCATGAATCCCCTCCTTCCTTCTTGCAAGAATGCACTAAAGGTGATGTAATTAGCTCCTTCCTTCACTCTCTATGCTCTCTGGTTTGTTAGGGTTTCTCAAGTGGGTGTGTGGCCGAAAATGAAGGCCATAAGGTCCTTTAAATAGGGCACTGGCCCAAAGATTTAGGGTTTCTGTCGACAGCGCGGACTCGTCGAGTCGACTCTCCGACTCGTCGAGTCCATTCATTAATTAGAGTCATCAGTTGCGATCCTACTCGAAGAGTTTAGACGTCAACTCGTCGATTCCCTCTTCTCATCTCAAAACAAATATTTAAATTTATGATACCTGGAAATCCGAATGTTACACTCAAACATCCCGGTCAATGAAGTTTCTTGTTCTCAATCTTGTATTAAGACTGTCAAGTTTTTACGTGATCAAATCGAGTTGATTAAAAGAGAAAATGAGGATCTAAAATATGAGAGATATACTATTAGGAAAGAACAAAAACCATTAAAAGAAAAATTAAAGGCTAAAACTAAGGACTTCAGGAAATTGCAAGAAGATTACAACAACGAGGGTGTAAACTATGATCACATTAAAAGCAAACTTGCTGTTGTAACTGAAGAACTTGACACATTGAAAATTCGTTTTGAAAATGATGATTTTAATTTAAAGATGTTTGATGGGTCAAGTGAAAAGGTTGCAAAAATAATTGAAGAACAAATGTAGTGGAGAGACCAAAAGCAAGTAGGAATAGGTTATGAGAGTGTCCCTCCCCCATATAACCGCAATTATACTGCTACTCCCTTAACTCAAGAGGAGATAGACTGTGAACCATTTATGGTGTACGGTAAACCAGATCCTCAGGTGCCAGAATGTAGTGCTAGGAAATTAGATACTAACGTTTCTACTTCTGATGCAGATTCGTCTCTAAGCCAAGGAAAGCAAAAGGCTGGAGAGAAAGTGTCTAATGATAAATCTGATGTTTTGATTTGTGATGATATGGTTTCAAAATCTGATGATTCTGATAAGAGTGATGATGTGTCTGATAAGTCTGATGTTACTAGCACATCCACTCTATCTACACCTATCACACAATCTATTTATTGCACTTGTACATGTGGGAACAACTAGAAACAAGGCAAGGACACGTCACCAGGGGAGGAAAAAACAACTTCCCAGTGAAGAAAAAGACATGTTTTCACTGTGGAACACCTGGACATATTTCCCGAAACTGTCCAAATCGTGCATATGTTCCCTACTACGCACAAGGCTGGCAGAACGCGCCAAGAGGGAGATACTTCAAAAGAAACTCCTCAAGGTCACGTTCAGACAATGGCGACTGGAACGCGCAAAAGGCAAAAAATCAAAATCCCAAGGACAAGAAGGGAAAGTCGACCAAGAAACCAAATCCAAGAAATGCTCCAGTGAAGCCAAGACCGGTTAGGTCAAATCCATCTCAACGGCCGACATCTAGCTCAAAAACAAGTGTCGAGGAACCCATCCGATCCAAAAAGAAATGGGTTAAACCCGACTACAGATGGGTACCGAAGGTTCAATCTCCCAAATCATCTAATGCTTTAAATATTTCTACATCTTATGTTTGTGATAAACAGGATATGTCATGGGAGAAAGTATTGTGCATTTATGAAAAAGGTCAACCCAGTTTCAAAATAGAATGGGTTCCAAAGACCAACTAATCCCGCTCTGTATCGGAGCAGCTATGGAGGCATATCATCAGACTTCAGTTTGTTGATAGTGGCTGTTTCAGGCACATGATAGGGGACATCTCTCAACTGTACAACATTCAGACCTTTGTTTGAGAGTATGTGTCTTTTTGCGGGAAATAAGGAAAGGAAGGGATCACAAATGGGGTTAGTGCTTAATGACATGAAGAATTTTCGGATCTGTTCTGAGATTATGTGTGCTATTCTCAGACCTTCTATATGCAAATTCAATCGGTGACTTATGGTTTATTTTTCTTCTCGATACTCCTGAGTTTATCTTACACTGATTCATTTTGAAGATAATTATTTTGTTTCTTATAGTTTTTCTTTAGTAGGTATTGTTTGGGAAGTGATATCAAGAAAGTGATAACGGGCAGTCTAAACATGTGTAAGGGACTGAATCTCAATTGTCTAGACTCTGTGTTCAATGTGCTGGTAGGCTCGAAGGATTTGACAGTGTGGATTTAGATAGGATTGTTTGGACTGACCATATGATGCTCGGGTAGATTGAGCAGTGAGATAAACACGGGAACCCACAGGACACATTAAATTAATACGCACCTAGAACTATGGCTTAAGTTTTCCTTGATGTACGGACTTATGTCCTTAATTCTGGTTCTGATAGGGCAACTGGGGGGAATTCTGATAAAGTAGGTCTGTAGGAAATTATTTTCTTGCTTTCTATCTGTTAGTCATATGTTGCTTCCTCTGCGTGATTGGAAGATCCGACCTGGAATGCAACATATGCAACTCTATTTCTACGCATTTCCTTATCTATGAAATTCTTTCTATCTGTTAGCCATATGATGTCCCCTCTGTGTGATCGGAAGATCCGATCTGGGACACAGCATATGTACCATATTTTCTCTATAATCCCTCTATCTCTGTTAGTCATATGTTGTCCCCTCTGCGTGATTGAAAGAGATCCGACTTGGGACACAACATATGCATCTATCTCTAAATATGTCTTCCTCCTTAATAATTGTTTACTCACCTAAAGTAAGGAGTTCTTTGGAAGTTCTTGATAACCAGGGTATATCGGGAAGTGGGGAACACGTTCTAGTGCAACTAAAATTGAACCATTTAGAGGTTGTCTGTAGATCTCGCTGCTTAATTTAAGTAGACAACAATACCCGAGGTCGTCGTCATCTAAATGGTATATTTAGAAAATTTTGTCAATATTCTTCGTGTTTATGTGGACCACAATACCGACAATTGACTAGATCTATTCATGAAGGTGAAGGTACTGATAAACAAAGTTAAGACTGTCTCACAACTTTGATCCCAAATATTTTTTTGTTTTTGTTAAATTTGTTCATAGTTTTCCTCTATGCACAAATTTAGGGGGAGAATTAAAAAAAACATTCAAAAATCAAACAAAAAATCAGAAAATTCAAAAATCAAACAAAAATCATAAAATTCAAAAAAAAAATCAGAAAATTAAAAATCCAAAAATAGTGTTATTTCTGTTTTATTTCTTGTCCAGAAAAATCAAAAATCCAAAAATATTTTTCTTTCTGTTTTTACAGAAAATATGAAAAATTCAAAAAATATTGTGTACTAAGTTTTCTTTTAGTTTTGTTTTGTCTTGAAAAGTGAATTCAGATGTAGATGAGACTCATGGATATTATATCGAGATTTCTAAGCCAAGGCTTCATCCGTGAACATCGTGTTAGATTAGGTGTCTAAGTTGATAGCTATTTCTGGAATGTACTTGACCCGATTAGCATGTTCCATTTGGGTTGCATGGCATCATGCATTTGGATAGACTAAAAAGAGAGAAATAACACTTATGGTTTATTAATATATTATAATTTCTAATATATTCATAATATTATTTAATTAGTATTGATCAAGAATTAATTTGGAATTAATTAAGTGATCAAAAGAAGACTAATTAAATATATGGGTTGACTGTGTAAATCACCCATACTTGTATAGTGGGCTAATGCTCCATGGATTATCAAGTTGGGCTAAAACCCATAGGATGCTCCATGGATGCTCCATGGTGGTTATAGAACCCATGGGTCATGGAAATGAAAAATCAGGACAATTAGGGTTTACATGGTGTAACCCTAATTGTAAGACACTATATAAGCATCACTTTGTTCACCAAAATCGGTCACTAAGCATACAAGTGAGGGCTAGCCGATTTCTACGTGCTCTTCATTTCTCTCGAAGTTATTCCAAGTGCATTTGGTGTTGTGTGAGACATTTGAGGCATCACACTTGACGTGCTAGGCTCACAAGGTTTTTGAAGGAATCCAAAGTACTACAAGGTATGATTTCTTACTATCTTTTATGATTAAAAGTTCCCCATGTATGCTAGATAGGTTATGAACCTTGGAAAATCAATTTTGCATGTATCATAGATAAAACATAGATCCAAGGTTTCTAGGGTTGCATGTACACCATAGGAGTGTTAGAATGCTCAAAACCCTTTTGTGGTATCAAAGCCTAGGCTTGTTTGTTTGATACTTGATGCAAAATTGATAAAAAAAACTCAGTTTTTCTGCATTCTGCAGCATGAACTCGCCGAGTCCATGGGGGGACTCGACGAGTCCATGAGTAAACTCATCCTACTCGTCGAGTAGGTTCATGCACTCGACGAGTAGGAGCCCCTGAATACAGATTTTCGAGTTTTGCTGCTGGAAATTGACTAGAAACATTACCCTAAACTGTTTTGGTGTTTTAAAACTTGTTTTAGATGGTGTAATGGTTTTTCTAATCCATTTACAATGGCTAACATCAAAAATTCATGTTTATATGTGTTCATATGTTCTTGAAATTTTGATAGGAATATTCATGTTCCTATGAGTTCTTGATAGATCATAGGAATTACTTGTTAAAATTGTTTAATGTTTAATTCATGATCATTATGTGTTTTAATGGAATCCATAATTTGTCCTCAAGTTGAGGATTACCAAAAGTCTTTCTTTTAAAGTCCATTAAAGAAACACATAGGTTACATAAAATGAAAAGTCACTCATTTTATTAAACCATTAACTCTTAAGTTATGAAAGATGAAAAGTTTTGAAAGTTACAAAACTTGCCCTCAAGTTTTGGAACATGTAAAGTCACTCTAAAAACTTTAGTTCCAACCCCTAGAATTTTAAAAGTAAAAATTCAACCCTTATACTTTATAATATTATAAGTTTAATAATAATTATATATGTATAAGATCAAGTCGTTTTACCGTTAGTAGGCCTCATTCACGAAGCCGGTCTATCAGGGGGGTATAAGATTGTTGCCTAGAAAATGGCAGCTTAATGGGTGTCCACTCTCACCCACCGCTTCCTTGATCGGTGGAGGGTCGTTAGCCGAACGGGTAAGACAAGGACTTTAAATCTTTATTAAAAGTATGATGAATATAAAGTACCTAAATGTTTTTTTATAAATTCCCAATCTTAGTTACTTTAGGAAAATGTGAATAAGGTGCTAACCCATGAAATTACACTTTCCACTTTGATTAAGTCGTTAGTGGAGCGTGTGTGATTAACCAGCACACTAACCTAGACTTAACAAGGTAGGCAAAGGGTGACTTAATATTTATCATACTATCGGTGGAGTGCGTGTGGTTAACCGGCACATCGATTGAGGGGTAAATATTAAGGGTACCAAGTAATTTGCATGGTTACTTCACACCTTGTTTTGTGATCCTCGGCATCCCAGTCACAAAACCTGAAGGGCACACTCGAGATTGAAACATGTCATTGAAAAGTTCAATGAATCTCAAAGAATCTAGGAGTTTCAAAAACCAATTAAAACCTAATAATTTATTTCGTTTTAATGGTGGAAATTAGTGAATCGTCATTCACCTACCTTCAAATATTTTATAGCTTGCATTACGGCATCCCTCTTCTAAGTTATAAAATATTGTGTTGGCTCCTATCCTTAACATTATATTTGGGTGTTTTATTAAGGATTATCTTTATATCTAATCTAAACTTGTCTTTCTCCTTTTTCAGATGTCTTCCAACAATGCTGCTTCTGGCTCAAACCCTACCGACTCCTTCTCTCTCATGAACCTTTGTAGGAGAGTCATCTTTGATGGATCCAACTTTATGGATTGGATCAGGAACATCAGGATGGTCACTCGGTATGAGGACAAAGAATATGTCCTCGACAAGGAGCTTAAAGAACTCGAGCCGTCTGCTACTCCTGAGGAGATCGCTGAATATCAGGCCCATGAAATAGATGCTACCAAAGTGGCATGCATCATGATGGCCACTATGATAGCCGAGTTCCAAAAGTCCTATAAGGACTACTATCCTTTTGAGATGCACCAGGATTTGATGGACCGCTACAATCAGAGTGCTTGTCAAGAGCGATATGAAATCATCTTCTCCATGATAACAACTCGGATGAAGGATGGTGAACCCATCACGGGCCACATGCAGAAAATGCAAAGGTATGTGGATCGTTTGCTGAAACTAAATGTGAACTTCCCCGAGGAGTTGGAAATAGATATCATTTTGCACTCCTTACCTTCGTGTTATGATCAATTTCGCATGACATGCCATATGGACAAGGAGGAAGTTACCCTCATCAAGCTTCAAGGACTCTTAAAGACAGCCGAAAGTGGTCTTAAGGGTAAATCGGTTGTTACCACTCCTACTCCAAACTCCACCCCTGTCTTGCCAATCGGGAAAGAAGAGCAAGAACCCTTCAAAGGGTACCAAGGGAAAGTCCCATGATGGCTCCTCTTCATGTGGAACCAAGAAAGGTTTCATCACTCCTTCTTCTAACCCTAAAGAGGCGGAATGCTTCTATTGCCATGAAAAGTCGCACTGGAAGCGAAACTACCCAAAGTACCAGCAAGATGTGAAGGATGGGAAAGTTAAACCCAACCATGCAGGCATTTACACTATATTGTCTAATAACTCACCCTATTCTAATTCTTGGGTCCTTGATACAGGTTGTGGTATTCACATATGTTTTGATTTCTAAGAAGAAGTGAGAATGTGGAGCATAGGAAGATAAACTTGATCATGGGAAATAGGAAAGTTACACCTGTCACCGAGATTGGAGTTTATTCTTTGTTGCTAAGTAGCGAGTTAACATTAGATTTGAATAAATTTTGTTATTCGCCTGAAATGGCCAGAAATATTATTTCCTTTCATGGTTTGTACAAACAAGGTTTTACCTTTTCATTTGATAATGATAGTGGTGGTATTAATGCTTTCTTTAATAATGTTTTTTATTTTAAAGCATTACCTTGTGACGGTGTATATGAAACTGTGTCGGTGGTTGATAACCTAGGAAATAATGTATTGTGTATCGATTCATCCACTAACTTGGATAAAGCATCTTTATGGCATTGTCGTCTTGGACATTTAAGCAAGAAACGCATAGGCCAACTCCAAAAGGATGGAGTCTTGGAGTCGTTTGACCTAAAGTCATATGAAGTTGTGAATCTTGTTTGCTTGGGAAAATGACAAAGTCACCCTTCACTGGTACTTGTGCCAGGGGTGAAGGTTTGTTGGATCTCATACACACTAATGTGTGTGGGCCCTTCAAAACCGCCACAAGAGATGCTAACTGCTTCTATGTGACTATTACTGATGATTTTAGTAGATATGGATATGTCTACTTAATCAAGCATAAGTCAGAGACCTTTGAAAGATTCAAAGAGTTCAAACAGGAAGCGGAGAATCAATTGGGCAGGAACATTAAGATGCTTCGATATGATCGAGGTGGTGAGTATCTTAGTACAGAGTTCCTTGACTATCTTAAGGAATGTGGGATTATCACACAATTGACACCTCCCAGGACACCACAACTTAATGGTGTGGCTGAGAGGCGCAATCGAACCTTGTTGGATATGGTTTGTTCCATGATGAGTCAAGCTTCACTACCAATCTCATTATGGGGGTATGCCTTAGAGACTGCCGCCCATATCCTTAATCTAGTCCCTACAAAGAAGGTTTCCAAAACACCTCATGAGATGTGGACCAGAAAAGTTCCCAATCTGGACCATATCAAGATTTGGGGCTGCGAGGCGTTCGTGAGGCACGAGTCTCACGATAAGCTCGAACCTCTAAGTGAGAGGTGTATTTTCATCGGTTACCCACAGAGATCCTTTGGTTACCTCTTCTACAGACCCAGTGATAATGTGGTCATTGTAGCAAGGAGAGGAGTCTTTCGCGAGAGAGAATTCATGAGCCAAGAAAACAGTGGGAGGCAAATTGACCTTGAAGAAATTCAAGAGTCAAGTGGTGAAGGAACCTCAAACCCTAGCAATCAACCTGAGGAGGAAACTCATGTTGATCTGACAGAAGAGTCTGTACCTCTGAGGCGTTCCACGAGAGTTAGGAATGCACTCGAGCATTACTATGGTTTCCATATTACTGCAGAAGGTGATACACTTATCAGTGATAGCACATTGGTGAGTTTGGATGAACCTAAAAGCTACACTGAAGCCATGGCAGGTCCTGAGGCTGCTAAATGGAAAGAGGCTATGGACAGCGAGATGCAATCCATGTATGACAATCAACTTTGGAACTAGGTTGACAATGTACCAGGTTGTAAGATAGACGAGTGCAAATGGATCTTCAAGAAGAAGACCGACATGGATGGTAATGTACACACTTATAAGGCGCGACTGGTTGCAAAGGGCTTGTCTCAAACTCCAGGAGTTGATTATGATGAGACCTTTTCACCAGTAGCGAAGATTAAGTCTATTAGGGCTATGTTAGCCATTGCTGCATTTCATGATTATGAAATATGGCAAATGAATGTTAAAACCGCTTTCTTTAATGGAAAGTTGGTTGAGGATGTTTACATGAGTCAGCCAGAGGGTTTTATCAGTATATAGTACCCTAATAGAGTGTGTAAGCTTGAGAAATCCATTTATGGATTAAAGCAAGCACCTCACAGATGGAATCTTTGCTTCGATGAGAAAGTCAAAGAGTTTGGCTTTTCGAGGAGTGAAGATGAATCTTGTGTATATGTCAAGGCTAGTGGGAGTATAGTTAGCTTTTTGGTACTGTATGTGGATGACATACTACTCATAGGAAATGACATCCCAACTCTGCAGGAAGTGAAGTCCTGGCTTGGGGAGTGTTTCACTATGAAGGACCTTGGAGAAGCTGCCTATATCCTACGGATAAGGATTTTGAGAGACAGGGGTAAACGACTAATTGGACTTAGTCAGAGTACCTGCTTGGATAAGGTGCTGAATAGGTTCAGCATGCAGAATTCCAAGAAATGAGAGTTACCGATCCAGAATAACGCCAGACTGAGTAAAACTCAGAGTCCGAGTACAGTGGTTGAGATAGCAGAAATGAGTCGAGTACCTTATGCTTTCGTTGTAGGCTCGATCATGTATGCTATGACTTGTACTCGTCCTGATGTGGCCTTTGCATTGAGCATGGTCAGCAGATATCAGGGGAACCCTGGGAAGGCTGACTGGACTGCGGTAAAGAACATTCTCAAGTACCTGCGGAGGACTAAGGACTGAGTCCTTACCCTCGGTGGGAGTGATGACTTGAGAGTATTGGATTATAGTGATGCTAGCTTTTAGACTGATAGGGATAATTTCCGCTCTCATTCAGGCTGGATCTTTACCTTAAACAGAGGATAAATTTCTTGGAAAAGTTCCAAGCAGGAGACAGTGGCTGATTCAACTTGCAAATCAGAGTATATAGTGGCAAGCGAGGCAGCGAAGGAGGCTATATGGCTAAAGAACTTCATTGGAGACCTTGGGGTTGTACCAGCTATAAAGGACCCTATAGAGATTTTCTGTGATAGTGAAAGTGCAGTTACCTTAGCCAAGGAACCAAGGGATCACGGGAGATCCAGACACATCGACAGAAAATACCATTTCATCAGACATCGAATAGAAGGACTCCTCGTGGCAAAGAGGGTATCATCGGATGAGAACCCAGCAGATCCCCTCACGAAGGGACTGAGTAGGGTTAAGCAACTCCAGCATGCGAGACGCATAGGGCTGAAGGATGATATTAGTTTTAGTAGTTAGATAGCTTTGAAATGTGTAAAGTGTAATTGACATTTGATGATGAATAAAAGTTGTATTTATTTATGAGTAAAGTGTTGCTATCTTTTGGATTCAACCCACGCTCGCTGGTATCACTTCATGGAATTTATCTCGAGTGATCGCGAGACGTTAATATCATATAAGTCTTCAAACCTAGAGATATGACTTGTTGCTTATGAGTTGGTTATACATTGATTGTACGAAAACGCATTGGTAACTCGATGTTATAAAATGTGCCTTTTTGTATGATTCAACAAGTAGTAGAACAAGCATATGAGTCAAACTTTATCTACTCTTTCTTGGATTAGAAGCGATATCTGGGCCCGTCGATGATTTTGTGTTGACCCATGTACCGGGCCGGATCAGAACTAAGTTGATGTGTTCAATTAAGTTCTATGTCAAACAAATCGGAAATCGGGAAACAAACTGCTGGAGAATAAGTAAGACATCGTTCCATGTATTTTGTCCGGCTGATATCTAGAACAGAGGATTATATGATCACTTATCTTAAATGGCGTATCATCATCATCTCAGTTGCGCGAGACCTTGAAAGAGCTACGATTGCTGATCGGATCCTAAAGTCATTCTTGCAGTTATAGTTATTAGACTTATCCAAGTAGGAGACTGTTGGATTAGGTGTCTAAGTTCATAACTATTTCTGGAATGTACTTGACCCGATTAGCATGGTCCATTTGGGTTGCATGGAATCATGCATTTGGATAGACTAAAAAGAGAAAAATAACACTTATGGTTTATTAATATATTATAAGTTCTAATATACTAATAATATTATTTAATTAGTATTGATCAAGAATTAATTTGGAATTAATTAAGTGATCAAAAGAAGACTAATTAAATATATGGGTTGATTGTGTAAATCACCCATACTTGTATAGTGGGCTAATGCTCCATGGATTATCAAGTTGGGCTAAAACCCATAGGATGCTCCATGGTGGTTATAGAACCCATGGGTCATGGAAATGAAAAGTCATGACATCTAGGGTTTACATGGTGTAACCCTAATTGTAACACACTATATAAGCATCACTTTGTTCACCGAAATTGGCCACTAAGCATACAGGTGAGGGCTAGCCGATTTCTAAGTTTTCTTCATTTCTCTCCAAGTTATTCCAAGTGCATTTGATGTTGTGTGAGACATTTGAGGCATCACACTTGAGGTGCTAGGCTCATAAGGTTTTTCAAGGAATCCAAACTACTACAAGGTATGATTTCTTACTATCTTTTATGATTAAAAGTTCCCCATGTATGCTAGATAGGTTATGAACCTTGGAAAATCAATTTTGAATGTATCATAGATAAAACATAGATCCAAGGTTTCTAGGGTTGCATGTACACCATAGGAGTGTTAGAATGCTCAAAACCCAACACATCGAAAAATTCTCATTCGAAGGAGCAAGAAATGAAGATTATTCTTTCAACATTCAATCCTTCAACCCCCAGAAGCAAGGTGAAGCTGACTTGAATATTATGTGTCAAGTTGTATTGAAGCCTCCTCAATCAATTTGTTGCTATCTTGAACCTGCTGAAGTGATCCAAATAGATTAGTTCTCTCTGATTTTCTCTCTGAAGATTCTCAAGCTGAAACCACTATCTTTCAAGAATCTTATCAAGAAGCCTCCTCATCCAATGTGCGTTTAGAGTCAAATTTTGAAGAAAAGGCCAACTGCTCAAGATGAAGTGATTCGTTGAAGATTCATCAAGTTCATCTTGAAGTTGTGAAGAATTTGAATATTAATGCTGAAGCCAAGTTCGTGATGAAGATTGATAAGAAAAACCAGCTACATTTTAGCGGGAGTTTGTTAGGTCAGTTAGAAAAGAAAGCTATAAACCAAGGGGGAGATTGTTGGGTCTAAAATTATGGTTTATGCTTTGCTTTTCAGGATAACTGTATTTTTCTGTAGTGTAATATGTGTTCGCGGCTGTGTTCACGGCCAAGTTGGTGTGTACGGCCGTAAAAGGGTTTACGGCCGTAAACCCGTTCATGGCGATGAACCCGTGTACGGCCCATGTTTCCTATATATATATATATATATATATATATATATATATATATATATATATATATATATATATATATATATATATATATATATATATATATATAAGGGTTGAGGAGTGTTAGAGCAGTGTACGGCCAAGAAAGAGAGAAAGGGGCTTAAGTGTGTGTGTGTGTGTGCGTGTGTGTGTGAATCTCATGTAAAGGAGCATAATTCCATTCATCAATACATTGAAGATTCATATTATTCTTTTTCTACTTCTTCTCTATTTTGATCTGACATCATCCAATTGATTGGGATTCCACACCATCAATTGGATCTGATTGATACATAAGTAGATTGGGGACTTACAGGTCATTTTTGACAAATAAACAAAAAGGTGAAGCCTTTAGAATCTTCACGGTTTTTCAAGGACTAAAAGAGTCATTTTTATATAAAAATGGGTCTTAACGATATTTATTGTTGTAAAAAGGGCCAAAAGTGTTAATTTTCATAATATGGGCTTAAATTTGGGCCTTCACGGTTTCATGGGCTTAATTTGTAAACTTTTGACTTTTGTGGATTAAATTGTCATTTTAAACATATTTGAGCCAAAAATGTAAATTTTTGGTTAAATGGGCAGAAAATGTCAATTTTATTAAACTTGTGCCGAAAAGGTAAATTTCTATACATTTAGGCCGCAAATGTCAATTTTTATCAAAGATTGGGCCGAAAATGTTATTTCTAACAAAATTGGGCTAAAAATATTATTTTAATTAAAATAAGCCCTTAAATGTAAACTTTTGGTCTTAAGGGACCTAAAGTGTCATTTTTACCAAAAATGTGCCTTGATTGTAAATTTTCGGCTTAATGGGCCAGAAATGTCATCATTACAAAAAGTGGGTCTTTTATGTCATTTTGCTAAACAATTGAGCTAAAACAAACAACATAATAACAAACAGACTAAATACGTCATTTTCACTTTTATTGGGCCTGGAATATATATTACATGTTTATTGGGCCTTAGTGGTCCATTTACATGCTTATTGGGCCTGGAATATACATTACATGTTTATTAGGCCTTTGTGGTCCATTTACATGCTTGTTGGGTCTCATACATTCACATACATACTCGTTGGTCCTTGTAATCTTAAAACATACACGAAAAAATTATTTATTGTGTTAAATAGTGTGATACAATATTCGCGTAAATATAGTTAAGGTTCTTGTGAGACACGTATTCATCCGTACCTACCTAGTATACAACTTTAAGTCTTGTAGTTATAACTAGAGTCTCCTGGAGGGAGAGCAAGAGTATGTGTATAGATCTATACGGGAGTGACAATCCCACACCTTAGCTGTTCGCTACAACTAGATTAGGCCAGTCTAGGGTGAAAAACGTCTTACCTTAAACAAACGACGCCTAAAAAACGTCACGACATGCAGATCAGTCATATCAACTATGGTTAAAACGACTCACAAAGAAATTAACTCCACTGTTAAATTTAAGGAATACATATACGTTTCTATAGTTACAATTCTATACAAACACCATTTTACGGACTTAGGGTTTTAAGACCACAACACTTTTATAAACAGAAAATATCGGATTTTCTGGGAAAACACTCAATTATATAGTACCTTCTACTTACAACAAAAAATATAGGATTTTCTGGAATACTCTTTTTATACATTTTCAAAACAGAAACACACATGCTTTAAGACAAGATTTGATACAAAACTTTCAAACCATTTACAGAAGATATTAGATTTTCTGGTGTTTACAAAGTGATACAAACTTTTCATACAAATATGCCTATGAACTCACCAACATTATATATGTTGACCATTTTCAAAATAACTTGTATTCTCAGGAAATCGTTAAGCTGTTGGTCTTCAAGAACTCATGGATTTTGATGTATTTTTGCTATCATCGTACACTTATATTTTGGGAATGTAATTTTATAAACCAAAACATTGATGTAAACAATGATGGTTGTATTATTGTATGTGTGATGATGATGTTGTCTTGATTCAATTATATACATTGTGATGGTATTACAAGATGAAGTCACCTAAACCCCCGGACGTTTCCGCAGTTCTGGTTCGGGGGTGTGACATCGAGGGGGAGCAAGACGGATGTAATATAAATGTGTCGAATGTTCAAAATGATGAATTTCTTGACATTAATGATAATTTGTCAAATGTAGGTGAGGGATCAGAAACTGAAGAAATATTCTAAGATGCACCTTTAGACTTTGATCCTGCATTTCCACCAAAGGATAAGTGGACGCGAAGTCATCCAAAAGAACAAATTCTTGGCAATCCTCAAGATGGAGTTTTTACAAGAGCTCAACTTCATGCTAAAAATGAGGTACTTGATGTAAACCAAGAATTTTTCATTTTTAATGTCTTTATTTTGAAAATTGAACCAAAAACAGTCAAGATTGCTATGGAAGATCCTGATTGGATTGTTTCTATGCAATCTGAGTTGGCTGAATTCGAAAGAAATAAAGTTTGGCGTCTAATTCCAAAACCAAAAGATGCGTCAGTGATAGGATTAAAATGGATTTATAAAAATAAAAGAGATAAAGAAGGAAATATTATTCGAAATAAGGCTAGGCTAGTTGTAAAAGGATATTCGCAACAAGAAGGGATTGATTATGAAGAAATCTTTTCCCCTGTCGCAAGATTCGAGGTTGTGCGAATATTTTTAGACTACGTAGCACATAAGGACTTTGATGTTTATCAAATGGATGTGAAGTGTGCTTTTCTTAATGGAGTTCTCGAAAAAACGGTTTATGTTGAACAACCACCAGGTTTTGTCAATTCTCAATACCCTGATCATTGTTATATTTTAGACAAAGTTGTTTATGATCTTAAACAAGCTCCACATGCCTGGTATGCCACCCTTACTAATTTCTTAAAATCTTCGAAAGAAAGTTGGGAATCATCTCATGCTTGTTCAAATTTATGTCGATGATATTATTTTTGGTTCAACTGATCCTCAATTGTCAATTGAATTTGAAAATGTGATGAAAAGTCAGTTTGACATGAGCATAATGGGGAAGATAAACAATTTTATGGGATTAAATATTCGTCAAAGTAGAGAAGGAATTTTCATCAATCAGGAGAAGTATACAAGAAATCAGCTTGAGAAGTTCGGAATGATGAATAGTTCCAAGTTACGAGTACCGATGGCAGTTGGAACAAGACTAAGTCTATCTTTGGATAAACCAGATGTTGATCTCACATTGTATCGAAGCATGATAGGTTCGTTACTATACCTCACGGCTAGTCGACCTAATATTATGTTTTCTGTGTGTAGTTGTGCTAGGTATCAATCGAATCCTAGAGAACCTCATCTTCCTCCTTTAAAGAACAATTTTCGCTATCTCAAAGGCACAGTTTCGTTAGGATTGTGGTATCCTTCGAAAACAGGGTTTTTTAATTCAATCATTTTCAGATGCTGATCTTGGTGGGTGTCAACTTGATCGAAAAAGCACAAGTGGCGGATGTCAACTTTTAGATGGGATGCTCGTGAGCTGACAATCGAAGAAACAGACATGTGTTTCGATTTCCACAGCAGAAGTAGAGTATGTTGCTGCTGCAGCTTACACTTCTCAAATCATATGGATTCAAAGTCAACTGCGTAATTATGCAATCAACATGAAAAAAATTCCGTTGTATAGTGATTCACAAAGTGCCATATGCATTTGTTACAATCCTGTGCAACATTCAAAAACAAAACATATATCTCATCGCTATCACTTTATTAAAGATCATGTTGAAGATGGCAACATTGAAGTTCATTTTGTAAAGGCAACTGATCAGCTTGCTGATATCTTTACAAAACCATTAGATGAAAAGTCTTTCGTAAGAATACTGACGGGCTTAGGAATGATCGATGCAAATTCAGTTCCAGGACTGATTTCATTAGAATAACAAGCCAAAGTGGTGGAAAGATGTCGATTCAATGGTTACTGTTCATTATTCAGCGGTTATTGTTCACAGTCAACGCTTCGACATGCTTCGCTTTGGACATCATGCACAATGGTTTCACAAAATCTTTGCTGCTTTTGTACTTTTCTTATTTTCGCTAATCAGGTACATTTCTTTTATTGCTTGCTATTTTTCTTTAAAAATCAAAACCAACAAAAACATTTTTCATTTTTGTCTTTCTTCTTCAAAATTCAAAAATAACAAAAACATTTTCTTATTTTTGTAATTTTCATTCAAAAATCAAAAATCCAAAAATATTTTTGTGTTCTTTTAATTTTTCTTATGTAGCTTTTAGCGAAAATTCTTGTTGGTTCATGCCTGCTGCTTGAGGGAAAGGTATATCTCTGAAACTATGTACTAGTTAAGATGTCCCTAGAAGCATGTTGCAGCATGTCGACCTAAGCCTCCATAACTCAACGTGTTTCGAAGCCTTAATGGATCTCTCATCACGAGGATTCCTTTCTAATTAGTCTATATTCACATTAGTACATGAGCTACCTTACTCTTCTCACATGAGTTAATAGTTAACTGCTTGGTCCAATCATAGCAGAGGTACTTTCAATTCTTGAACCACTCTTTTTCATCCTAACGTTCTTTCATGATCACACACAAAGACACATACCTAAGACATCTCTGGTCGAAACCAACCAGGTTATAGGTATGTAAACATTTTGTGTTTATGATCTGGATTCATGAGACTGTGATGAAAGTAAAACCCAATTTTTTGAACCATTAAAGGAATTGACGGGGAACTTTGTTTCAGATTTTAACGAAACATTTGTTTCAGTACCACTTTTCAATACTCCAAATCATATTCTTTCTTTTTGCGTGGTCTTGATAAAATGTTCGAAACCCACAAAATTTTTACCTAACAAGATCCAGGAATAATTTCGTTTTGTGGAATATGATTTTAGTGTGAGTATCAATCTGATTCATTGTTTCTTGATAAAATTTTCCAAAGCATACTTGTCACTGACTACACTGGTCAAACAGGTAATTTCAATTACAATTTCTCACACTTATGTTTAGTTGTGATATGTAATGAAACTTTCGACCACCCACGAAACCTATTAAACGAATCCCTTGGATACTTCTCTATAAGTATTCGACCGTAATTCACGGGAAACCACACAAGCTGTTAGTCATCTCTTTTGATGAATAATGAAGTGATCTTTGCATGTGATCTTACTGCATTTGTGTCGAAATATTTTTGACATCACAGAACAAAAATTTTATTATTTTGTTTCTTATCTTTTTCTTTGGCACACTTTGCACTCATGAAATCCTTAAGGTTCTGAGTAATACCAACTCAGGCTGAATATTTCGCAAGTCTGGCAAATGACTTCGCTTTTCAACCCAAAAGTGAAAGAGCCCAGCCTCCGTTCCAAGGGTTCATTGTTGGTCCTTATTAGTTGAGTACCATTGAAAAGACAACTGATGTGACGGTTTGGTTGCTATGCGATTTCCAAGGCAAAAAGTGATCATTACTTTTACACATGTGACGTCCTTTACGGATACTGGCCCGATTTTCAAGGTGACAAATGGCATGAATTTAATAGCAACCACTTGAAATTAAAATTGGGTGTACGTATAAAAAGGGATTTGGGGATTCTATTCCAATTTTATGCTCACATACTTTTTGCAAAAGCTTTCTGCCCTTTTCTCTCTGATATTCTTCAAGCTTTTCAAAACCTAACAATGGCGGCTAAGCAAGTTCAGCAATCTCAAACCACTGAAGATGTTTCTTTACAACCCATCATGAAAATTCGAAGCACCAACTATCAAGTTCAAGGTGATGTTAATGCTTACCCAAAGGGATTATAGATGCTAATTGTGTCTCTTTAAAATTCAGTGTTATCCACATTGATGTTCAATTCGTTTTCTGTACCAATTTCTTGGTTATCTCTTGCTGGTTCTACGACAACTTACAGCAAAACGATGAAGATTGTGACATTCCAGATGATAAATGACAAGAAGCTCAGGTTAACGAAGAAACTTTTTGCTCAGATTCTCAATATTCCAAATGATGAACCTTTTTGCAAGGTAAGGAATGAAAGAGTCATTCATATCTTCAACGAGATGGGTTATCAACCTATTCTTATCAAGATCAGTGACTTTAAGAAGTCTGGATTACCTTGTATCTGGAACTTCTTATTTGGCAAATACATTCGATGCTTGACGGGTCGAAGTGTGGGGTTGCATAAAGCTGGAATGGAGGTTTACGCTATGGTGGCTGGTATCTACTATGATTTATCAGTGGACTATGCAACCCAATTGTGGGATGAGTTTGTGAAAAGCATCAGGAGTACAAATGTTGTCGATGGGATATCGTGTGCTCGCTACTGGAGCCTAATTCTGCAATTTGTCTATGAGAAGGAAGGCATTATGGTTCCTGAAAATGAAGAAATGGTTGAATTCTCGGTGTATCATTATCCAAAAACTGTCGAAGATAATCAAGATGTGTTTCCTACTTTTGCTCGTATCCCAGATGCGATGCTAAGAAAGGTTGATCCTTCGAAACCTATATTGGTAGCCTACTTCCAGACTACCAATCCATCAGTTGAGACTGCAGTGTTGTTGCAAAAGTCTAATGAAGGTCCTTCAAAGAATCGTAGAGGATCAAAGAAGGATGTGATGGGTTTTGAGCATTCTAACACTTCCTAAGTGTACATGCAACCCTAATAACCTTGGATCTATGTTTGTCTAATAATCATGGAAAGTTGAATTCCAAGGTTATATTCCTATCTAGCATACATGGGGAACATTTTTAACTTGAATGAAAGATAGAATAACTTACCTTGTTGTTGATTATGATCCTTGAAACCTTGTGAGCCTAGCACCCCAAGTGTGATGCCTCAAATGCTTCACACAAGGAGTAAACTTTGAGAGAATCTTACACTTGCAAAATCGGCTCTAGCCCTCTTGTTTCTTAGTGTCGCGGATTTTGGTGGAGAACATGTTGCTTATATAGTGTGTCACATCTAGGGTTACACCATGTAAACCCTAATGTGGCATGACTCTTCATTTACATGACCCATGGGTTTGTAACTCCCATGGAGCCTCCATGGAGCATCCTATGGGTGGAACCCAACTTGATAATCCATGGAGCCTCTTAGCCCACTATATAAGATATGGAAGATTTACATAATCTACCCATATATTTAATTAGTTATCTTTTGATCACTTAATTAATTCTAAATGAATTCTTGATCAAACTAATTAAATAATATTATTAATATATTAGAACTTATAATATATTAATAAACCATAAGTGTTATTTCTCTCATTTTAGTTTATCCAATTGCATGGTGCCATGCAACCCAAATGGACCATGTCGGGTCGGGTTAAGTACATACCAGAAATAGTTATGGACTTCGACACCTTATCCAACAGTCTCCCACTTGGATAAGTCTAATAACTATAATTGCAATACTTCAGGAACCGATCGGCAATCGTAGCTCTTCAAGGTCTCTCGGAACTGAGAAGATGATGATACGCCATTTAAGATAAGTGATCATATAATCCTCTGTTCTAGATATCAGCCGGACAAATACATGGAACAGAGTCTTACTTTGTGTCCAGCAGTTTGTTTCCCGATTTCCGATTTATTTGACAAAGAACTTAATTGAACACATCAACTTAGTTCTGACTGGGCCCGGTACATAGGTCAAAACAAAATCATCGAGGGGCCCAGATATCAGCTTCTAATCCAAGAAGGAACAGATAAACTTTGACTCATATGTTTGTTCTACCACTCATTGAATTATACACAAAAGCACGTTTTATAACATCGAGTTACCAATGCGTTAACGTACAATCAATGCATAACCAACTCATAAGTAACAAATCATATCTCTAGGTTTGAAGACTTATATGATATTACCGTCTCACGATCACTCGAGATAAATTCCATGAAGTGATTCCAGTGAGCGTGGGTTGAGTCCAATGCTCAGAACTTATGAGCACTCATGAGTGTTGTAGCCATGTCCAACAACTTAGACCTCTGCAACCAATCATGACAGTCTTGATTCATACCTACTTCCGACATATGACCGACTGTGGAGGTTCGAATAATATGATATACCAAACATAATTATTCTGGAAGTCAAAACATGCAAAAGAAATATAGTAAACGATCGACAAGAGATAGCAACACTTTACTCATAAATAAAACACCTTTTATTCATCATCTAATGTCAATTACACTTTACAAATTTCAAGGTTATCTAACTACTAAATCTAATATCATCCTTCAGCCCTATGCTCCGAGCATGCTGGAGATGCTTAACCCGAGTCAGTCCCTTCGTGAGGGGATCTGCTGGATTCTCATCCGATGATACCCTCTTTGCCACGAGGAGTCCTTCTTCTATTCGATGTCTGATGAAATGGTATTTTTTGTCGATGTGTCTGGATCTCCTGTGATCCCTTGGTTCCTTGGCTAAGGCAACTACACTTTCACTATCACAGAAAATTTCCATTGGCTCTTTAATAGCTGGTACAACTCCAAGGTCTCCAATGAAGTTCTTCAGCCATATCGCCTCCTTTGCTGCCTCGCTAGCTGCTATATACTCTGATTCGCAAGTTGAATCAGCCACTGTCTCTTGCTTGGAACTCTTCCAAGAAATTGCCCCTCCATTTAAGGTAAAGACCCAGCCTGACTGAGAGCGGAAATTATCCTTATCAGTCTGAAAGCTAGCATCACTATACCCTACAACTCTCAAGTCTTCACTCCCACCGAGGGTAAGGACCCAGTCCTTAGTCCTCCGTAGGTACTTGAGGATATTCTCTACCGCAGTCCAGTGTGCCTTGCCAGGGTTCCCCTGATACCTGCTAACCATGCTCAAAGAAAAGGCTACATCAGGTCGAGTACACGTCATAGCATACATGATCGATCCTACAGCCGAAGCATAAGGTATTCGACTCATTTCTGCTATCTCAGCCTCAGTACTAGGGCTTTGTTTCTTACTCAATCTGGCGTTACTCTGGATGGGTAACTCTCCTTTCTTCGAGTCCTGCATGCCGAATCTCTTCAGCACCTTATCCAAGTAGGTACTCTGACTATGTCCAATTAGTCTTTTACTCCGGCCTCTCAAGATCCTTATCCCTAGAATATAGGCAACTTCTCCTAGGTCCTTCATAGAGAAACACTTCCCAAGCCAGGACTTAACTTCCTGCAGAGTTGGGATGTCATTTCCTATGAGTAGTATGTCATCCACATACAATACCAAAAAGCTAACTATACTCCCACTAGCCTTGACATATACACAAGATTCATCTTCACTCCTAGAAAAGCCAAATTCCTTGACTTTCTTATCAAAGCAAAGATTCCATCTGCGAGGTGCTTGCTTTAACCCATAAATGGATTTCTCAAGCTAACACACTCTATTAGGGTACTCTGTGTTGACAAAACCCTGTGGCTGACTCATGTAAACATCCCCAGCCAACTTTCCATTAAGGAAAGCGGTTTTGACATCCATTTGCCATATGTCATAGTCATGAAATGCGGCTATGGCTAACAGAACCTTAATAGACTTAATCTTGGCCACTGGAGAAAAGGTCTCATCATAATCAACTCCCGGAGTTTGTGAGAAACCCTTTGCAACCAGTCGTGCCTTATAAGTGTGTACATTATCATCCATGTCGGTCTTCTTCTTGAAGATCCATTTGCACCCTACAGTCTTACGACCTGGTACATTCTCAACCAAGTTCCAAACTTGATTGTCATACACGGACTGTATCTCGCTGTACATTGCTTCTTTCCACTTGGCTGACTCAGGGCCTGCCATGGCTTCCGCGTAACTGTTAGGTTCATCCAGACCTATCAGTGTCTCATCACTAATAAGTGTATCACCTTCCGCAGTAACATGGAATCCATCGTAATGCTCAGGTGCATTCCTAACCCTTGTGGAACGCCTCAGAGGTACAGTCTTGTCAATTGGCTCAACAGAAGTTTCCTCCTCAAGTTGAGTGCTAGGGTTTGAAGTTCCTTCACCACTTGACTCTTGAATTTCTTCAAGATCAACTTGCCTCCCACTGTCTCCTTGGCTTATGAACTCTCTCGAAAGAAAGCCCTCCTAGCTACAAAGACCACATTCTCACTAGGTCTGTAGAAGAGGTAACCAAAGGATTTTTGTGGGTAGCCGATGAAAGTACACCTCTCGCGTCTCACGAAAGCCTCGCAACCCCAAATCTTAATGTGGTCTAGTTTGGGTACTTTACCAGTCTACATCTCATGAGGAGTTTTGGCAAGTTTCTTTGTGAGAACTAGATTAAGGATATGGGCGGCAGTCTCTAAGGCATACCCCCAAAATGAGATTGGTAGCGAATCTCGACTCATCATGGAACGAACCATATCCAACAAGGTTCGATTACGCCTCTCAGCTACACAATTCAACTGCGGTGTCCTGGGAGGTGTCAATTGTGAGACAATCCCACATTCCCTAAGATAGTCGAGGAACTCTGAACTAAGATACTCACCACCTCGATCGGATCGAAGCATCTTAATGTTCCTGCCCAATTGATTCTCGACTTCCTGTTTAAACTCTTTAAACCTCTCAAAAGTCTCTGACTTATGCTTGATTAAGTAGACATATCCATATCTACTGTAATCATCAGTAAAAGTCAAATAATAACGATTAGCATCCCTTGTGGCATGTTTGAAGGGCCCACACACATCCGTGTGTATAAGATCCAACAAACCTTCACCCCTCTCACAAGAGCCTGTGAAGGGTGACTTTGTCATTTTTCCAAGTAAGCATGATTCGCAACTATCATCTGACTTTAGGTCAAATGACTCCAATACTCTATCCTTTTGGAGTTGGCCTATGCGTTTCTTGCTTATATGTCCAAGACGACAATGCCATAATGATGCTTTATCCAAGTTATTATCATTAACAGAATCAATACACAATACATTATTTCCTAAGTTATCAACCACAAATACAGTTTCATACACACCATCACAAGGTAATGCTTTAAAATAAAGAACGTTATTAAAGAAAGCATTAATCGAACCAACTTCATTATCAAATGAAAAGGTGAAACCTTGTTTATACAATGCATGAAAGGAAATAATATTTCTTGCCATTTCTGGCGAATAACAACATTTATTCAAATCTAAACTAAACCCACTACTTAGCGATAAAGTATAAACTCCAATCTTGGTGACAGGTAAAGCTTTCCTATTCCCCATGATTAAGTTTATTCTTCCATGCTCCACATTCTCACTTCTTCTTAGTCCCTGCAAATCAAAACAGATATGAATACCACAACCGGTATCAAGGACCCAAGAGTTAGAATGGGGTGAGTTATTAGATAAGATAGTGTAAATACCTGCATGGTTGGGTTTAACTTTCCCATCCTTCACATCTTGCTGGTACTTTGGGTAGTTCCGCTTCCAATGTGACTTTTCATGGCAATAGAAGCATTCAGCCTCTTTAGGGTCAGAAGAAGGAGTGACGAAACCTTTCTTGGTTCCACTTGAAGAAGAGCCATCAAGGGTCCTAGCCTTGGTACCCTTCAAAGAGCTCTTCCTCTTCTTCCCTCAACCTTTCCCGATTGCCAAAACCGGGGCGGAGTTTGGAGTAGGAGTGTTAACAACCGACTTACCCTTAAGACCTGTTTCTACGGTCTTGAGGAGTCCCTGAAGTTTGTTGAGTGTGACCTCTTCCTTATTCATGTGATATGTCATGCGGAATTGATCATAGCACGATGGTAAGGAGTGCAAAATGATATCTATTGCAAGCTCCTCAGGGAAGTTCACATTAAGCTTCAGCAACCGATCCACATACCTTTGCATTTTCTGCATGTGGCTCGTGATGGATTCCCCGTCCTTCATCATGGTTGTTATGATAGAGCATATGATTTCATACCTCTCTTGTCGTGTACTTTGATGGTATCTTTCCATCAGATCTTGGTGCATTTCAAAAGGGTAGAAGTCCTCATAGGACTTTTGGAGTTCCGCTGTCATGGTGGCCAACATGATGCATGCCACTTTTGTAGCATCCCTTTCATGTGCCCGGAAGTCAGCGATCTCCTGGGGAGTTGCAGTGGTCTCATCAATCTCCTTAAGCTCCTTGTCAAGGACATATTCTTTGTCCTCGTAGCGGGTAATCATCCTGATGTTTCTAATCCATTCATTGAAGTTGGATCCATCAAAAGTGACTTTCCCACACAAGTTCATAAGGGTAAAGGAGCCATTAGGATTAGAGTCAGAAGCAGCATTGTTTGAAGACATCTGAGAGAAGAGAACAAGATTAGTTTAGATATTAAGAGAGTCCTTAATAAAACACCCAAATGTAATATTAAGGCTAGGATCCAATCACAATATATTATAACTTAGAAGAGGTATGCCGTAATCCAAGCTATAACATATTTGAAAGGTAGGTGAATGACGATTCACCAATTTCCACCATGAAAAACGAAATATAAATATTAGGTTTTTAATTGGTTCTTAGAAATTCCTAGATTCTTTTGAGATTCAATGAACTTTTCAAAGGCATGTTTCAATCTCGAGTGTGCCCTCCAAGTTTTGTGACTGGGATACCGAGGATCACAAAACGAGGTGTGAAGTAACCATGCAAATCACTTGGTACCCTCAAGGTTTATCACTCAATCGATGTGCCGGTAAACCACACACGCTCCACCGATGCTATGGTAAACCTTAAGTCACCCTTTACCTACCTTGTTAAGTCCAAGTTAGTGTGCCGGTTAACCACACACGCTCCACCAACGACTTAAACAAAGTGTAAAGTGTAATTTCATGGATTAGCACCTTATTCACATTTTCCTAAAGTAACTAAGATTGGGAATTTAATAAAAGCATTTAGTTACTTTATAATATTCATCATACTTTTAATGAGAATTTATAAGTCCTTGTCTTACCCGTTCGGCTAATGACCCTCCACCGATCAAGGAAGTGGTGGGTGAGAGTGAACACCCATTAAGTTGCCATTTTATAGGCAACAACCTTATACCCCCCTTATAGACCGGCTTCGTGGATGAGGCGTACTAGCGGTAAGACGACTTGTTGTTATACATATATATATATTAGTAACTTATAATATTATAAAGTATAAGGGTTGAATTTTAACTTTTAAAATTCTAAGGGTTGGAACTAAAGTTTTAATCAAGACTTTACATGTTCCAAAACTTGAGGGCAAGTTTTGTAAACTTCCAAAACTTTTCATTTCTTATAACTTATGAATTAATTGAGTAATAAAAATGAAGACTCTTCATTTTTATAACTCTTGTGTTCTTTTAATGGCTTTAATAAAAGTGAGACTTTTGGTTTTCCATAACTTGAGGACAAGTTATGGACTCCATTAAAACACATTATGATCATGAATTAAACTACCATGAAGGTTACAAACAATTCCTATGATCATCTAATCTTCATAAGTTCAAGAACATGAATATGAACACTTTCAAAAATCAAAAATTACACTTAAAAAAAACTTGTAATTTTAATAATTGCCATTGTAAATGGATTAGCATAAACATTACACCATCTAAAACAAGCTTTAAAACATCAAAACAGTTTAGGGTAATGTTTCTAGTCCATTTCCAGCAACAAAAGTGCAAACTTTCATACGAGCAGAAAACAGAAAAAGGATTTTTTTTAGCTGTTTGCACACAAAAAAAACAACAAACAAACCTAGGCTCTGATACCACTGATGGGTTTTGAGCATTCTAACACTTCCTAAGTGTACATGCAACCCTAATAACCTTGGATCTATGTTTGTCTAATAATCATGGAAAGTTGAATTCCAAGGTTATATTCCTATCTAGCATACATGGGGAACATTTTTAACTTGAATGAAAGATAGAATAACTTACCTTGTTGTTGATTATGATCCTTGAAACCTTGTGAGCCTAGCACCCCAAGTGTGATGCCTCAAATGCTTCACACAACACCAAATGCAAAGGAGTAAACTTTGAGAGAATCTTACACTTGCAAAATCGGCTCTAGCCCTCTTGTTTCTTAGTGTCGCCGATTTTGGTGGAGAACATGTTGCTTATATAGTGTGTCACATCTAGGGTTACACCATGTAAACCCTAATGTGGCATGACTCTTCATTTCCATGACCCATGGGTTTGTAACTCCCATGGAGCCTCCATGGAGCATCCTATGGGTGGAACCCAACTTGATAATCCATGGAGCCTCTTAGCCCACTATATAAGATATGGAAGATTTACATAATCTACCCATATATTTAATTAGTTATCTTTTGATCACTTAATTAATTCTAAATTAATTCTTGATCAAACTAATTAAATAATATTATTAATATATTAGAACTTATAATATATTAAAAAACCATAAGTGTTATTTCACTCATTTTAGTTTATCCAATTGCATGGTGCCATGCAACCCAAATGGACCATACCGGGTCGGGTCAAGTACATACCAGAAATAGTTATGGACTTAGACACCTTATCCAACAGGATGATCATGCTAGTCCCTTGAAACCTAGTCATGTACCAGTTGAAAAGTTGGCTCAGCCTATTCTGAAGAAAGTTATCAAGGAAGTGAAGTCTTTGAAACAAAATCCCAAGCCTGTTGTTGACGAAAACTCAACACCTTAGAAGGAGGTGGTACCTTCGAATTCAGGTGTGTTGAAATGGTTGAAGAAAATGGCTCATAAACCACGCCATTCACCTGAACGATCAACAAGTTTTTCACCAGCACTTACTCGCAAGCCTCAGCTAAATAGACAGGGGGTTTTGATTCGTGAAATCCCAACACCAGCATCTCCAACATCGAAGAAAAGGCGTGCTAAAGACATGGCCAAAAGAATTTCCAAGAAGCAAAAGAAATGGAGGAAGTTACTAATCGCTGAAGACTCAATGGATGAGGAAGTAGTTCCTGAATCTCCATTTGGAAATGATACAATGGGAAATTCTTCACCTAAGAGGGGTTCTCCAATCAAGTCGAATCTCGAGGCGATTAGAAATCCTCGTGGCCATATGGAAGCTTCTAAAGTCGACACAACCACCAATCAAGGTGAACAATAGAAGAATTCTACTCCTACGAAGACTATTGTCATACCACTCGGAGTGTCCACTGCTGAATCAATTTTTGATGAGGTTCGCACTTCAGGAATCACTGCGAACATAGCTAATATGGACGCAAATTTCAATAAGGGTGAAGGAGTATCGAACGTAGAAGACCAAGGTAATTCTTCTCTTATTATCTCTTCTACTTTCGAAACATCTGTTGTTGATACCACAATCTCTTTACCTCCATTTCATATTCCTACTTCATCCAAATTACCCACATCAACCCACTCACCTACCTTCGATAACATCATGCAACAACCCATCACTTCCTTATTCCCATCCCAATCCACAGAAGGTCCAAAAACCATTCAGGATGATGAAACTGGTGATGGTGAATTCATGGGTTCCTTTGTTGATATTGAATTCAACTCTGAAGAAGATAACATAACCGATCCCATGTTGATTTCTGGGAAGCAATTTAAGATTCTAAATTGGAATCTTAATTCATTGCTACAATTACAAGCGGATGCAGGGGTAGACATTCGGTTTCTGGCATAGAGGTGGATGTGATGCTGAAAGCTCAAGAACATCGCATTCAGAATAAACTTGATCTGATGGACAAATGCAACGAGTTACGAATTCATGCTCAATCAGATAAGTTTACTGGTGCAATTAGTGGCTTGAAGGCACTTGCGAAAGAACGACATGTTCTTTTTGTTCAAGATGTCAAGACTATTCGAGAAGATGTGAATAGAAAAATCAAAGAGTTATGAGGTGATATGGAAAAGGAGATTAAGGATTTGAATCACAATTATTATTCTCTTCTCACGAAGGTTGATATAATTACTGAGGCAGTAACGACAGTGGTTGAATGCTATAACTCCTTGATTCTGAAACTTGATAAGAAGGTTGAGGTTGATACAAAGAGTTTTGGGAATGTTGATAAATTGTTAGTGGATTTGAAAGCATTAGTTTCGCAGTCTGGTTCATCTTCATTATTCACTCCTGAGTTCTTAACTCAGAAGTTTCGCTTATTAGAGTCAACCATTCCCAACGAATTGGCTTTGCTTGCGAAACTTATCAATTTGATGCCAACGGATGCCCCCATCTGTTGTTACAAGGGTGCAAGGGGGAGAAAGGAGGAATGTTGGCATAATTAAAGGCGAAGGAGGTTCTGGCAAAACAGGTGATGATGCGAAGGTAGTTGGAAAGGTTAGAACTACTCAGATTCCAGTGATAATGCCTAAGAAGACTGATCCAATAATCTCAACAACAACAATAACAAAGCCTTTGACAAAAGGAATTGTAATTGGAGGTTCAAGTTCTTCTTCGAAACCCAAGCCTATTGAAGCAGCTAAAGGGAAAGGAAAAGGTGTAAATGTTGAGCTTTTGAAAGAGGAGAAGAAAGGTTCTTTAGAACAACATCTGGAAAAACAAAGGCATATAAAGAGAATTCTTCGACTTCATGAAAGCGATCCTCCAGGAGTAGAGAAGAGTGATCCAAAGAAGCTGTATAGCTATGAGAATATCGTGCCAATGGTTGTTTATGGTGAAATGCATGATTTTGAGAAGATTCCAAAGAAAAGCTATGCAACAGAAATTCTGATTTGAATCAGTTGGACTTTCCAATCAACAAGATGATGTTCATTACTACTCAGTATCAAATTGTTGATAAGTTCCAAGACAAAGAGGAGTTCAAGAGATTAAAGCTTCGATTTCATGCTGTCCTTGGAAAAGAAGAAGAAGTCTGGTCACTTGTCAAAATAGTTCGAGTTCTTAGTATTTCCAAAGATGTTTTATTCGAGGCAGTATTATAGAAATTTCGCTATGATGTGGTCAAAGCAAACAATACTACATTCGACTTTTCGATTTCTGACTTCCCACTCATGAATCTACACGACTTGATTACAGTTGCGAAGATTCTTAAAGGTATTGATGAATCGAAACTCCAAGGTACAAGCAAGGAGGATTATTTGTTGGGTCTTGCATACATCAAGCTTTTCATCGACAACTATTATGAATTCTTAGCTTTGATTGATGTCGAATTGGCCTTGGCAATGAGAAAAGAAACTACTAAAAAGCCTACTATGCTCAAGAATCATATTAAAGCGATATTGCTAAATAACATATGATACTAATGGGTCACACTAACAACAACTGATTATTTTTTAGAAATTGATTTTAATAAATATTCAATAAAACTTTTTTAATTAAATTGGAAAATATTTGTTACATGGAAATAATGATTTTCATTAGCAAGTAACATTATATTATTTCATATGGTATGAATTAATAAGTCATGCACAACTTTTTGGACTAGTTGAAAAACCTTTTGTCTTTTACTTAAAAAACAAAGATTATATTTTATAAACCTTGAGTTTATAAAATTTAAACTAACTTTCTTCTTCTTTATGTAATTTTCGAGATATGCATAAAAAGAAGAAGTGTATGACTTCTCTAATCATGCTTTAAAGGCATGGGAGACATGCTTATGACAATCGGGACAAGTTTGCTTAAAGTGCTAAGGACTAATGGTTAAAAACTTAACTTTATGCATATAAATAAGAGGGCTTGCATTTGGCCAGAGTGCCCATTCTTTCCTTGAGGCATATGGCCAAAAGTTCCTCTTCTTCTCTCATTCTCTCTACTTTTGCTTTGAAGACTTGGAGATTACTTACATTTATACTCTCTTGAAGTTCATACTTTGGTTATGAACTTTAAGCTTAAGAGTTTAAGAGTTTTGGACTTGCATCTACATCAAGTTGACTCATTGTTGGTGTCTCAAAGGTTCCACATTCTTCATCAACTTCCAAGCCTCCCAAGAAGACCCAAAGGACTACAAAGGTTGTTATTTATTCACCTCTTCTTTGGTTGGTGTTTAAATCTTTCTATAACTTGCAAGAAGATCCTTGGTGGGTATAAAATGTTTATGTTACTTCAAAATTAATGTCTTCCGTTGCCATGATTTTCAAGTTTATGAAACTATTTTTGAACTAAAACCCAACAATTGGTATCACAGCGATCTTGCAAGTTTTGTTAGATTTTTTATTTTTGGAAATCTTAGTTTTTGGAGGATATGGATAACTTGTTTTTGTATAAAATAATTTCATACGTATTTTCTTTGACAACTTTTTGTTATGTTATGTGACAAAAGCTTCATGCATCTTTTGTCATTTAAAGTTGTCTTAGAAAAACAAAGGTTGTTTGATGTGTATATTGATGTATATGATGTGTATAAACTAGCCAAGGACCATTGTGTTGTTATGTTGTTATGTTGGTTATTTTTGTTATAAAATGGTTTTAATAATTTATTTATTCATATGGTATGTAATAATTAAACAGATTAACTTTTCTTGGTTAATTTTGTAAAGTAATAAATTAGTTTTGAGAAATATTTATTTGTAAAAAAATGTAAAAATAAATGAAGTTGGAATCATTTTTTGAAGACAAAAGAGCAATTTTCAAGTCTAAAAGGTGTGCAGGATTTTCAGTGACATTTTCTGAAAGAGTCGCTAATGGTGTACACAAAGGGCTATTGGGTTTTAGCGACAGTTGCTGAATTTTAGCTTATAAGAAGTTTTTCCAATCTTTTTCAAGCAATGGGTGTTTACTAAAGTGGGAGCTTCTTCAACAACATTAGAAAAAGATTTTGGTCCCTTTAAAGGGTTGTTGGCTAATGGTGTTCACAAAGGGTTGTTGGCTTTTAGCGACAGTTGCTGAATTTTAGCCTTCAAGAAGTTTTTCCAATCTTTTGCTAGCAATGGGTGTTTACTCAAGTGGGAGTTTCTTCAACAATGTTACAAGAAGATTTTGGTCCCCTTAAATTTCCCTTTAGCAATGGACTCGGAATTTTCGTGTTGGCTCACAAAAATGTCATTAGTTGGTTATGTTTATGCACATATCTTTTTATGCATGTTTCTGTTTTTTATTTTATGCAATTATTTTGTGTGGTTGATAAAATTAGTTTTTCACATGCTAAAATAATTTTGGACAAAATAAACATCACATGGAGTTTGGGTTTTCAAAATTGGACATAAGATGTAACAAATGATTATAAAACCCGGTTTTATAAAATTGTTAATAACGGCAAATTTTGAAATACTCCATTATAAGTTTTAAAATGGTGATTTTTGTAAATTATACAAACTCCAAATATATAAGCAATGAAATGAAGTTTTATTAAAGATATAAAAGGTTCAAATGCAATCAAACTTAATACCAGTTATTAAAATTGAATTGCGTCAAATTATATAAAAACTAGTTTTTTATATAAAACCTTTAAAAGGTAATTTTCTTTTGAAAATTGATACCATAGTTTATTATATGCATGTAATAACCATGATAATATATGTTTTTAAACTAGAATTATAAAACATATAAATACTCTTTCTTTACAAACCTCAAATCTATGCAATCCTTTTGAAGAACACTTGCACGTCTCTTGTATGCACTAGTTGGATAAAGGATACCTAGCCACTTAGTGTTATCTTTTGATGGCCGGGGTGTATTTGCGATTTCTATAACCAAGTTATAGGCCGATTACACAAGTTTTTCAAATTGGACGATTTGATCGGAAATCTTTTATGATAAAGGATACCTAAGCAAGAGAGTTATGAGGCATAGATGGGATCAAACATGTCTAATTAAATTTGTTATTAGCAATCCCATAAATCTAGGAATTATATAGCAAGATATAATTGATAATCGATATCTACCGGGTTGAAATCAAATGGATGGGATAAAGGATACCTAACCATTTATTTGTTTTGCAACTTGGATCCTAGACTTTGATAATTAATGTTTTTGTAAACTAAAAAGGTATTAATTATTGAAGATTAAATATTGAAAATACTAAATGAATTTTGTTAAAATTTTGTAGTTAAATAATCCATTCTCATTATCATGAATTGTCATTTTCTTTAATGACTAAATAAAAAAATAACATTTAATCGATACAACTTCAATGAATGGGTGTCTTAAGAGACAATCTCGTGAAAGATATGAAATTGTATACACTTAATGCTCCTAGTCCTAAACTATTTGTTTTGAGCAATGAGCCTGAACATGATACCTAATAAAGGCATCACTGTGATGCTTAAGATGTTTCTAGCATCAAGCTAGGAATAGTTATTCATGACTTCTAGGAAGTCTTGGATAATTTAAACATATATGTGATGATATAACAGGTCAAACAATATTCCAATAAATACAGTGATATTTTATTTAAAGCTAGTTTAAACATTGGAATAATGAAAGGCTATAAGAATCACCTTGTGCAATCCTGAAGGCCCATGTTTTATGGACTTAACACCTTTAAGCCCAAGAAATCTACTAAAGCTCGCATAGATGGATTTTCTTTCTTTTGTGAAGAAACTGAACACTAGAAAAGGATTTACTCCTCTCATTTGGAAAGAATGTCTGGAAGAGACAGTACTTCTAGTATCTACTAGATAGAACTCATACTTTTCATATAACACTTAGGTACTTGGTACTTAAATGTTAATCTAATATTTGTAAATGGCTTGCAAATATTTACTGAAGAGTAACCAAGATGAGCACAATCAAGTAGGAACTACACTCTCAGAGTTTAGTTTATTATTTATGCTTAGAACATAAATTACTTGTAATATAAAACAATAGTTTTTTTGGAACAATATATGTTTTAATTTAGCATGTCTAAATTTATGTCTCAGTTATTTATTTAAATGTTTGATAATTTACTTAATTGTTTTTCATAACGATAATAATCATATTCTGAAATGATTAACTTCTATTGATGAGACTAGATCTCTTAATAGAGTTGTGAAGTAAATATCAACATTTCATAGATAAAATTAAGTTCTATATGCAAGAACTTTTGACTTAAACTTGTTTTAAGTCAAACTTATCTTTAACATTGTTATCTTTATTATAGAAATGGCATTCACATATTCCAACTTCAAGAAAGGAATCTTTGAAGGAAAATACTGTAGTTTATTTGACATATGTGAACCTTATTTACATGAAAAAGGATTTCTAATGATATTTTCAATAAAGTGTAGAGAAAATAATTAAGGAACTATACACTTTGGTGTATGACTTTCTTCCTAATGAATGTATGAGATTAAGCACAAGATACTAAATCAACTTTATTAACAGCTATAGTAGTTTTAATTATATTTTACTTGGTAAAGCATAATTGTGAAATCTTTGTTGAAGGTTTCAAAAGTTGAGATACAAACCAGTAAGAACCATCTAAGGCCTTAATGATAATAAAGGATGAATTAAATCTTACATGGTATGATTTACTTTCTAATCGGTAGACATATCCTTCTTTAATATTTTTGGGATAATACTTCAATCACTATTAATTGTATCGTGAAGACAAATACCAACTAATAAGTAGATTAAACACTTTATAAGATTTAGTATGGAAAGGCTCCATCATCATCTTACTAAATGTTTTATGGATTTGAGGCCGATGTTGGACTAAAGCTTCTAAACCCAAAATCTACTAAATACATATTTATATAATACTCTAAATGTGGCTTAGATTATTATATGCAAACCCACCAAGAATAAGTCCTCTTATTCTTATGAAAACTAAGTTAGTAGAAAGCAAGCTTCTAATGACAAAGCGAGTGGGATGTACATGGAACTTGAAGCAGCTCGAGAACCATAACCTTATGTAGTAATAGTTAGCACTAGTTTTAACGAGGATTGTTAAAATTGAATAATAACTATTCACAAACACAAATTTTTTGCATTAATAGTAGAATTCATCTATGACTTGAGAAATGTGGAATCTCTCATTGATGAGATTCTATTGATAGTTTATGGAAAATCCATCAAATAACAGGAAGTTATGTCAGATCTCGAATCTGATAAATGACTTAGAGTCATGAACATGAGATGAAATCCATGTATGATAATCAAGAATAGGCTTGATTAAAATTTATCCCTATAGCAAGGCTAGAAGGAGGAAATGATTCTTCTAGAAAGAATAAATTACATGGATAACCATACACATTTAAAGCAAGACTTGTAATAAAAGGATTTTCTTATACTCATGTCATTGACTATGGTATGTATCATACTCCACTACTAGAAAAACAACCTTTTACGACGCGCCAACCACGACATTCATTGATTTATGTTACGCAAAAGAGAGTGACATTAAAAAAGTGTCATCTCTTTAAAAAATTTAGGGATTTAGGTCACACATTATTGTGTGCCCTTAAATTAGTGTCATAAGAAAAAAAATTAAAAACACGGAGGGTGTTGTATCTTAGATGCGCGTCCTCTAGAAGTGTCGCTTTATAATTTTAATGAACGTGCGTTTAGTAGATACGGGCGAAAATGAAATCCCCAAAATTTTGAAAACCCGCCTTGTTCTTTTCTACCTTCTTTCCGCTTTGGCACTATCTCCTCTCGATCTATCTCCCTTCATTCTCTCACTCTATTCTCTCTCCAAACGTAAGCCATCGCCACCACCATTGAACCCTAAAAACTTAATCCACACTTCATGCTTCTGTGACTCTCTCCTCTTCGGCTCTCCAATCTCTGATTTCACTCTAAAAACATCGATTGAACTCCTCGGTTCACCTATCGTCTACCAAAAATAAATGTTGATTGCAACCACCTTCAAGCACGATGCCTCTCAGCTACACATCCAGAACAAGAACATACATCACTCTCAAACACCCCCTTAGCTTCTTCATTATTCTCGATGTCGTGTGATTTCTAAGGATCGAAGCAACCTCCTCTATCTTACATTGAAAATCATTTCCTCCTCCCATCACTGACCCTTTTGGAGCGATTTCTAGGGTTTGAATCAACATTTACCCTTGTCGACAATCCATCTGATGCACTCATCGCATTTCGTTACCTTTCAATAATTCTCTTGATGAGCTCATGAAATTGACTATGATCAAACCTTTCTAACAATTAGTTATGATTAGATCAATAAGGATATTGTTTACTATAAATTCATATTTTTAATATGAGATATGGTAAATATATTTCAAGAAAGACCGCTTTTCTTAATAGACATCTACTGGAAGATATCTATATAGATTAGCCTGGAGGTTTTCTTGATCCATGTTATCCTAACAAAATGTGTAGAGATTGAGATCCACTTTTGGATATAAAGCAAACATCTCAATGTTACAGTTATCATTTTATGTAAAACCACAAGGTATGTTTTTATATCAAAATGAATAGAACATATGTGTTTACTAAGAACTAGTGGGAGCATAGTGAAATTCCTAATATTGTGTGAATGAGACATACGTAATCATTTGAAATCACATTCTGACTAAGCAAGGTCGTTTTCACCTTGACACGGAAAGTGTTTCTAAAATGAAAGACTTGGGAAGAAGAAGATATATTCTTGGAATGAAAAATCTATAAGAGATAGATAAAATGAATGTTAAAAGTTTTATGTCCTTATACATATATTGGCAATATCTTGAAAGGGATCAAGACGTAAGATTCTTTTGGAGAATTTTTGGCATTGTCATATGGCATCATTTTGATCTAGCCTCAAAACTACATAGCTCATAGGTTTGAAGTATATAAAATGATTTATATTCTATTTGTTTGCGAATGAATTCATTTGATCATGTTGTAAGCATGTCATAGGATACTAGTTGAATGCATGGCTAAGTCATTGGATGACTAAAAGAGAATTCTAAGAGTACTTTAGAAGAACTAAGGGAATGTATATGAGAAAATCAGTTTAGAAAGGATCTTTATGAAAGAGCTACACAAGATGTTAATTTCTAAATAGATATAAATAATTATGAATTATAATTGGATTTTGACTTCATTATGGAATGAAGGGTAACTTTTTTTGGAATAAGGTCCAAGCAAAACATAATGACATAATCTAATACAAAATAAGAATACACCACTTTAGAAGTTGAATTTAAATATGACTGGATGAATGGAATCATTGAAAAACTATGTTGATTTATGCCATTCGAGGATCACATAGAAATCTTTGTGACTTCGAGAGTATACTTAGTCAAGCTAAGAGACTCTATGTGATGAAAGAACACCAGTCATATTCTCCAAGATATTTAACTATACTTAGAGTAAAGTTAAGTATAGAGATGATAGTATTCACAAAATTCACACAAATTAAATTTTGACAGATCCATTAATAAAGTCATTCTTTTGAGCTAAGTATGAATGGTCACACTTTAGCTATAAGACTTTATTATTCTAGAAATGGATTTTTGATTTGGATTTAGTATTTAGATATTGGAACATTATAACAACAACTATTAGATAATGTTGTGATATATTGGGATATAGTCATCACACTAATACTTGTTGTGTTCTATATTAACATGTTTAATCCATGAATAATGTTATTATTCTAAAGGTTCATATTCGGTAATAATTGTGGGAGTAATTATGAAGTAAGACCAATATGAATTGGATTGGTTGAATCTCACTAGATGAAAGTAGGCAAGTGGTTGTAACCAAGTTTCATAGGTACTTGTCAGAGAACTAGTATTGAACTGACCCGCATCAAGATCATCTCATGGATCACTATCGTTAATGGTACTTTATTAAAAGGTACTATCTTTGTATCCTTAACACCTGAGATACATAGTGGGACTTTAGTGTAGGGAGTACTATGCTTTGAAATGGTCAAATGTTGTTCCTTAACCGGGCAGTTATAAAAGCCATTTTCAGGTATAGTTTGCACTATGCAAGAGGCTTATGTAGTCAAGATGGGATTTGTTCCTCTTATGTGTTGAGACTTAGACATATAAGGTGCCTTACCAAAAGTTGAACAACTAATGAGATTGATCGCGATCCTCATCTCATGTTCAACATGATGTCTGTAGCAAAGGGATAAGTGATAAACTTACCTTATACACTAATTGTAGCTTTGATCTTTTTGGGAATTGGGAGATGATTGAATGGCACAAACAGTTGTATGGTCTTAGGGGAAGTGAAATGTTGCTTAACATTCACCACTGTCTATATCAGTCTAATATGAGTCTTGCGCAAGTGGGAGATTGAAAGGCCTACTATGCTCAAGAATCATATTAAAGTAATATTGCTAAATAACATATGATACTAATGGGTCACACTAACAACAACTTGATACAATTGATTATTTATTAGAAATTGATTTTAATAAATATTCAATAAAACTCTTATAATTAAATTGGAAATTATATGTTTCATGGAAATAATAATTTTCATTAGCAAGTAAATTATATTATTTCATATGGTATGAATTAATAAGTCGTGCACAACTTTTTGGACTAGTTGAAAAACCTTTTGTCTTTTACTTAAAAGACAAAGTTTATATTTTCTAAACCTTGAGTTTATAAAATTTAAACTAACTTTCTTCTTCTTTATGTAATTTTCGAGATATGCATAAAAAGAAGAAGTGTATGACTTGTCTAATCATGCTTTAAAGGCATGGGAGACATGCTTATGACAATGGGGACAAGTTTGCTTAAAGTGCTAAGGACTAATGGTTAATAACTTCACTTTATGCATATAAATAAGAGGGTTTGCATTTGGCAAGAGTGCTCATTCCTTCCTTGAGGCATATGGCTGAAAGTTCATCTTCTTCTCTCATTCTCTCTAGTTTTGCTTTGAAGACTTGGAGATTAATTGCATTTATAATCTCTTGAAGTTCATACTTTGGTTATGAACTTCAAGCTTAAGAGTTTAAGAGTTTTGGACTAGCATCTACATCAAGTTGAGTCATTGCTGGTGTCTCAAAGGTTCCACATTCTTCATCAACTTCCAAGCCTCCCAAGAGGACCCAAAGGACTACAAAGGTTGTTATTTCTTCACCCCTTCTTTGGTTAGTGTTTAAATATTTCTAAAACTTCCAAGAAGATCCTTGGTGGGTATAAAATGTTTATGTTACTTCAAAATTAAAGTCTTCTGTTGCCATATTTTTCAAGTTTATAAAACTATTTTTAAACTAAAACCCAACAACTACCGTGCCTCGTTCGTTGTTGAAGAGTCAAGATGATTTAAAGCCTTATGTCGATGGAGAGATTTGCTTGAAGCCTCTTGGGATAGTATTCGTTGGAAAAAGCATGAAGGGAAGGAATATGAAGTTTTTGTTCCAAGCTTGTGATGTGGAAAGGTATACTATAGCTCATTATATGAACTTGCTTGTTCATATGAATAGTTAAAAAAGAATAATGATGGAGATAAGGCAGAGCTGAAGAAAGTAATGTCTTTGTATACTGAAGCTCGAAGAACTATGCACCAAGCTATCCAGATGTTGATGACCTGATTTGTTACTTCTCACAAAGGGGGAGAATGTAGACGTCGAATATTGTTGTGAAGTGTCGAAGGTCATGGATAGTTTTGATAGTTTGTTATTTTATTATAAGGGCAATTTATGTATCGAAGTTTTCAGTGTTCAGTCCCTTGTATTTTTTGTATGCTTTCATGATCCCTATAAATATGGGATGTGTACTAGAGATAGAGAGAACCTTCGTCATTTTGTCTAATACTCTCTGTACATACTGAAAGCGTAATTGAGCCAAACAGACTTTATTTAGATTTCGTGTTCATCATTCTTACTTTACTCTGATTTCGTAATTTATATTCGATTTCATTACAACTACAACTTTTGAGGTTATTTTTTTATTGAGACAGTGACCTCGATCAAAGGTGTCACCATGGCAGGATGTCATCCGATTCCGGGAGTAAAGCAAGCTTGACCCTATGTTTATAGGACACTTCAGAGTGATGGCTCGGGTGGGAAAGGTTTCCTACCGGTTGGATCTACCTAAGAAATTAAGTCAGATTCATAGCACTTTTCATGCTTCTCAGTTAAAAAAGTGTTTGGAGGACGAGTCAGTAGTGGTTCCATTGGACGATATTCAGGTAGACGAGCTTTTGAACTATGTAGAGCGCCCAAATTCATTCTTGGATAGAAAGAAGAATACCTTGCACAATAAGGAGGTGGGTTTAGTAAAGGTGCAATCATCACCAGAAGGGTTTCTAATGGATTTGGGAGCCTGAGTAGGAGATGAAGGAGCACTAGCCTGTTACTGCAAAAGATTTTGAGGACAAAATCTGACTTAAGTAGGGGAGAATTGTAAGATCCATTTCTTAGGTATAAGTATTTTATCTTTTAAATTTTATTCAAGTTTTTGAATTAGGGTTTTCTTCGAATCGCGACATGACATTTAATTATGACGACGCGATACGTGTCGTTATGTAGCATCGCAGTCAGGTTTGGATCATGACACGGTGGTGGATAATGTTTAAAACCTTACGCCTTGGGACTTGGCCCTTATTTAAAGGCTCTAACTTCTAGGGTTTCCTCATTTTCCATCCCCTATCCTCTGTGAACGACCCTCTCTCAAACCCTAGCCTCTATTGTCGAGTTTTGATCTTTTGAACTTGTTCTTATGAAGTTCTGTGAAGGAGAGCTCCTTCTTGGTGCAAGGAAGTGGATTTCCATCTTATATCCAACATTCTGATCAGAATTCTAGACCATTAGAGGTATAAAGCTTCAACCTTGACCTTTACTTCTTTAGATCTATGAGCGATCTATTTAACTTCTAGAATTGAGTGTTGAAGGAAAAATGAGCTTTAATGCTTCTCCTTGAGGACATGCATGTGTTTTAACTCACTATAGAGTTAGGTTTAGAGTTTGGGTGATCTTGAACCATGAGAATGGATAATGTTTTAACTCACTCTAGAGTTAGGTTTCTGAGCTATGGATGTTAAGGGCTAAAAGCTTAATCAACTAAGTTGTTTTGAGGCCTAGCCATGGTGCATTGAATGTTGGGTCGCGGTGTGGGTTGCAAGTTCCAGTCGCAACTGTTTTGCCATTTAATGACAACGGTGTGGCCATGTGGTTAGCTACAACGCAAGGGTGGAAGTGGTTAACCATTGAATTTGACCGTTGACTTTGACCATTGACTTTTAACCTGATGACCTTTAGTCAAATTATAGGTTTTGAGTTGTAGGCTGTGGTTTGACCTCTATCAAGTTTAGGAGGTTCGTGCAGCTGACTTCGTGAGACTTCAATTGTTAGTCTTTCAACTCATTGATTCATATGAGTTTCCTCACTATATATTGCAGTATGTATCCTTGTGTATTAGGATGTGGTTATGTTGTAGTATGTTGTTAAGTTGGTAGACTAGTTAGTTAGTTGCTTGTGGTACTAAGCTTTATATATATATATATATATATATATATATATATATATATATATATATATATATATATATATATGTCGGCATGTCTTGTGGTGAGTTGAGGTCGTCAAGATTTGTGTTGAGGGCTAATATGCTCATAGTAGACCAAATTTATGCTAATGGTCAGCAGCAGACCAGCTTTATGCTAAAGGTAAAATAGGGGGAGAACCAGCTATGTGCTGAAGGCCAATGTTGTTATGCTTGCCTATATTATTTTGTTATGGTATTTTGGGAAACTCTCTAAGTTTTAGCTTAAAAATTTGTTTTGAAGGCTAAGATACTCACGGTGGACCAACTTTATGCTAAAGGTCAACAGCGGACCAACTTTATGTTAAAGGTAAAATGGGGGGGGGGGGGGGAGATCCAGCTACGTGCTGAAGGCCAATGTTGTTATGCTTGCCTGTATTGTTTTGTTATGGTATTTTAGAAAACTCGCTTTTGGTTGTAAAAATCGTTCGACGGTAGCTCGATGGTCGACTGGTGTTAAAGGATTCATCGGTATTCGCAGGGATTAATCGGGGACCATAAATTATTAATAAAATATTAAAATTAATTAATATTAGTATATGTTAAGAAAAACAAGTACTTCAAAATTAGAAAATTAGAAAATTGTAATTTGAAAATACGAAAAAATGAACATTTTGGTATAATATTTGAAAATTTGAAAATTTGAAAATTTTGGAGTAAAAAAAAAAGTTGATTTTTTGAATTTTTTCATATTTTTTGACTTTTTTTTTTTTTACTTTTTTTACTTTTGTTGACCGATTAATCCCACCAAACCCGATTAATTATAAATTCCCGATTAATATCCTAATCCTCGACGGTTGGAGAACGTGAAGCGATTAATCCACGATTAATCGCCGATTAATCCCGATTACTATAACCATGGTTGTAGCTTAAAGATGTGGTCTAAATGTTTCAAGAATTTTAGAAGATTGTAGGAAGTCGAAAGCGAGATTGTACAAACTCATCGACAGTTTTAGTATTTTGTGATTCCACATTTACTTATCATACCCTGATTTTGGGATTTTCTCATTTAAACAAATGGTTTATTTTGTGTTTGGATTTATGAAAATAGCATTCTATCTTAATTAAAAATAAAAAATTTATTCTGAAATTTATGACGTTACAAGTTGTTATCAGCTTTGGTTTGAGGTATTTGGATGAACACTCGTATGATTCCAAAGTCAAGCTAGGATCTGATAATTTTTACAAACTACTGAAAAGAAATTTTAAGAAGAAGGAGAAAGTGACGTGATATGTACTGTTAGCCAAAGCTCAAAGGAAAGTGATCTCTCAAAATGTTTATACTTGTTATATATAGTTGTTGAGATATGAATTGTTACTAATGCATGCTAGTAAATAGGCTAGGATCTCTTCATGAATTACATGATAGAACTGCTTGATCATTGTGACGCCTTGTAGCCTACGAGATTGCTTGTTTTGTGCTACTTGAAGTTTAAACTGACATCCTTGAGTTAGCCTTAAATCTTGTTCCTTGTTTGGTTGTGGGCTTTAGGTAGAATCATTTATTTGACTGTGTATGTGACCATGTATTACATTCGACTTGCATACACGAGGATACCAGCAGTGTTAGTAGAGACTTCTAGCAGTATGAGAGCTTCGTCGAAAAGAATCCTAGGATGAGAATGTTGAAAGTTTAGTTTGTAGCTCTCCAGAGCACGTAGGTGTGTGTTAGTACACCTAAAACTGGTCGAGTGTAGTGACTTAGAACTTTTGGATGGTTCTTGAGACGAATGCGATAAGTGTATAGACCCGTACTATGGAAGCACATGATTCATATGAGGATCAGGAAAAATCACAATGTTCCTAAGGAACTGGTAGAGGAATATATAGCGTGAGTTCGCATTATGACCTGATTTTATTCTATCATCCTGTATATTTTTTACCATGGCACAACCATGAGGTTAGTCACGGCTCGGGGGAGGTAGTGGTTAGTTATTGACTTTTGACCAGTTCACGTTTAGTCGAATGTAGGTTTCAAATTTTAGACTGAGGCTTAGCGTCTATTAGGTTTAAGAGTTTCCTGAAGCTGACTTCATGAAACTTCGGGTGTTAGTCTTTCAGCTCATTGATTCATATGAGTTTCCTCAATATACTATATATTTAGTATGTATCCTTGTGTGTTATGATGTGGTTATGTTGTAGTATGTTGTTAGGCTGGTAGAGTAGTTAGTCAGTTATTGTGGTGCTGAGTTGTCTGTTTTTCACTTTTGTATATATATATATATATATATATATATATAGATATATATATATATATATATATATATATATATATACATCATAATGTCTTGTTGTTAGTTGAGGCGGTCCAGTTTTGTGATGAAGGCCAAGATACACATGGCGGACCATATTCACGCTAAACATCAGGGACGGACCAGGTTTATCACTATGTTTTGCCTTACAGTTGTGGATTAAATGTTTCAGGTACTTTAGATGATCGTATGAAATTGAATGTGTCACTATAGACACTCATCTGCGGTTTTCGTACTTTGTGATTCCACATTTATTTATGATACTCTGATATTGGGATTGTGTGTTCTGAACAAATGATTTACTTGGTGTTTGGTTTTACGAAAACAACATTTTATCTTAATTAAAAATAAAATGTTTATTGTGAAAATTAAAACATGATAAATAAAATGTCAGGTAGTCGTAGTAGAAGCTCAAATGGCTGTGGTATAAATAAACTCACATATACGTCTTAATACATAAGTTACTTAATTATTATTGGAATGATATCGTAGAAATAAATTTTAGTGGTAAAAATGAGATCACATAGATATACAAAAAGATAGAAGTAGAGGAAAACAATGCCTCGATTCATATGTTTAATTATAATGATAAAAATCCAAGTAGTAGTAGCAACATGACAAGCAGACACCTATCAAAAGGCATTTGGCCTAACGGTAAGGAGTGATCATCTCAAATGAGAGGTCATGGGTTCAAGTCTCTTAGGAGACGTAGGAGGTATTTAGGAGTAGGTTCATAGATAGTTTGTCGTTTCAAAAAAAAAAAAAAGACAAGCAGACACCTAGAGTCTTACCTATGATAAATAATAAGTACTTACATAGGTAGGTACCATAAATTTATAAACGGATGACTTCTAAATATATATATATATATATATATATATATATATATATATATATATATATATATATATATATATATATATATTAGTGCGTGGATGTAGAAATCATTGTGGACCAATTAAATTGAATAAATAATTAAATAATTAAATAAATAAATAAGGGTAATTTAGTATATATATATATATATATATATATATATATATATATATATTAGTGCGTGGATGTAGAAATCATTGTGGACCAATTAAATTGAATAAATAATTAAATAATTATATAAATAAATAAGGGTAATTTAGTAATTTGATTAATAACTTCCATAAATACTCCATATAATCATGGTATCTGTAGATTGACTTTTAACCTAATTTCTCCCCATTTATATCTACAGTCGTTCTCCCTCTTTCTCTAAAAACCAAATCTTGGCCTCTGACACAATGATCTGCAAAATTGGAATCGAATACAAAAATCGATTAGGAGTTCTACTACCCCTTTTTCCATTCTGTTTAAAACCCTACAAATACTATCTTTCTTTTGATTCCTCAATTCTGATTTGGTGGTGGTGTTGGGTATGACAGTCGATGTTGGTGTTCTTATGGTGATTAGAATATATCTGAAGCCGATTGCCACATGATGATGTCGACCACATCATTAAACTTTCGCAGCTCAAAAACATACACCTCTCGACTTCAATTGATTGCGCTTTCCTCGGTCGACTAGAGAAGAAATAAAATTAGGATTTTCGATTTCGTGATGATGATTCTGTTGGAATTAGGATTTGAGAGACGAAACGAGCCATGATTCTTTAGAAATCAGAACCCATGAGGACTGGATAGAGTTCATGGGTGGCAAAAGTTCAAAGAAATATGTTTCAGGACGGTATGCATCATATGGCTCGACCTCAAATTCATGGGCCTATCCGCAACCATCATATCCTCAACTTCCAGTGAGCCAAGCATATGCTTCACCGATTGAAAGCATGTATTGGTTCCAGAATCAATGTTTTCCTTTAAGTAAGATTCTCAATTGGATTCAACAATGAATTATCCTGTAACTGGTTTTCAAACTCCGTAATTTGCGTTTCAACCAGTCAATCTGTAGACATTCACCTTGAAATTGGTTTTCAAACTCAGTAAGTGGTCAAGTAATTCTTCACTATTCATGAGATTGTGCAAGTTCAATTGTGATTAAATGCCTTGGTTAGTTGAAAATTTATATTTTTGTATATTGTGTAAATATAATTCTACTAGAACTACATACTTTTATACTTGAGTGAATTCTATAATAGTAACCCAAACCATTTGAAAGCTTTGGAAATACTCAAGATCCATATTCTTCTACTTACACTCATAATCAATTCATATTCCCCACATATGCACCTGTCTTCTTGAGGTTGCATTTTGCATAGTTATATTTTTCGTTTGTTTTGTTAATTTTTATTCCTTAGACAGGAGGTGTTTGTTTATTCATTCCATTATGATAATGATATCTAGTAAAAGTTATTTTACCTATTTTAACCTTGAAATGTTACAGGTGGATATTAGTGATTGTTCCAGCAACCACAATGGTTTTGCTTTCATTCACCCAAACTCTTATGCAGACATATTGACTGCTAAGGTTGTTCTCCTTGATCGAGATGACCCAACGCATGTACAAAAGGCCTAAACGAGTTTTTAGCATACTCTTTTAGAATGAGGAAGACCAATGTAAGTATATTCTATTCTTGATTCTTTTTTCAGTTTATTGATTATTGTTCATATATTCTAAGAGAATAACATTATGTATATAAGAATTATTTTCTAAATTCAAAAACCCTTTTTGAGTTGGATGTTTTGTGTTATTGCTTTGTTTTTTTGTGTGTGTAATGATTCTGGTAGAACTATAAGTAAGGTTTTGAAAACCAGCATTCTTAAAGAATATGAACTTGGTAAAGCTTCTAATATGAACTATTATGCAATAATATTACATTGCTATTTTTTATATCAGTATATTCTCTCAAAATTACTAAAGTTTGTTTTATTATATGTCATATTAAATCATTCTCACAAATTTTTATTCTACATATTTTCATTTCCAGTTATTCTCATATAATGTGTGAAGGGAATGTGATGATCAAAGGCTTCAAGGTATGATGCATGAGATGGAGATAAACAATGGTCATCAATCCTCCAAAAAAATGCACTATTAATCGTTATTTTCTGACAGAATAATCGACGATAGAACAATAAGATATATGTAATAGTATATTCTGATAGAATATTCAAGTAGAATAATCTATATAGTGTTTTTTTTGTTATTAGAGAGTCTTATATTATAATAAATTGTTATTCTTCAAAACGTTTTGTCAATCAAAATATATATTATGTCAGAACATTTATTATTTTATGGTTCAAGAATATTGTTATTTTTGAATATACTCATAAACATATTCTGTCTGAATGTCAGAATTAAAAGAATTATCAATCGTAAAATCAGATTTTTAAAACTAATAGAATCTATGATACCTTAAAATATGTAATTTTCCTTTATTAAATCTATCTTAATTGACTAAAATACCCTTGCAATTAAATTAGAAGATATCTTTCAATTATCTTTAATGCAATAATATATGTTATTCACTTTATTAAAATAAATAAAATGATTGGTCCATAATGAATCCTACTTCCACACAATAAATAGTTAGAATACAATAACCTAAGCCTATATATATATATATATATATATATATATATATATATATATATATATATATATATATATATATATATATATATATATATAGGGGATGGTCAATCGAAAACATTTCTTATTGCGAGAAAATTTGAGAACAAACTTCGACCAAACAATTTTGTAAGATTTAAATCATCAAATAATATTAATATAAATAAAAAACTAAATAAAAAATTTTAAGAACCCACTAACCAACACCACTCACCACCTAAACAACACCACCCACCACCACCTGTCACCGCCACCTACCTCCACCACCCATCACTACTACCCTCTCCCACCACCCACTATCATCATCACCACCCGCCACCGCCAACCACGACCACCATCCACCACCACCACTACCCATCACTACCACTCACCAAAAACCACCACCAACCACCACCCCCACCACCAACCATCACCACCCACCACAACCACTACCCACCCACCCACCACCACCACCAACTATCACCACCACCGCCCTCCACCACCATTATGGCCACTACTCGCCACTACCGCCAAAAACGACCCACCACCACCCGCCTCCACCACCCGCCACCACTACCCCCACCCACTGATCCACCACCAACACCTATCACCGCCTACCCACCACTACCACCCATAAACACCATCCCGTCTCCACCACCCATCACCACAACCTAGGACAAACCACCCCCACCCACTACCCACGAAGACCACCACCACCTACCACCATGACCACCCACCACCACCCACCTCTACCACCCATCACCACTACCCGTCACCACCATCCTACCCATCACCCACAAAAACCACCACTACCCCCACCACCAACCGCCACCACGTATCACAACCACCTACCACCCCTACCACCACCCACCACCACCACCTACCACCACCAAACATCACCACACGTCACCACTACCCACCATCACCAAACCATCAACAGCACCACCACCGTCTAACCCACCATCCACCACCCCGTCTGTCACCCCCACCACCCTTCACCACCACCACCACGAACCACCTACCACCATCCACAACGAACACATACCAACTATCCCCATAACAACCATCACCCACCACTACCTACGAACCACCACCCAGCACCACCTATCACCACCCATCACCACCACCCGCCCCCACCACCATCAACCATTTCCACCACCACCAAAAAGCATCACAAGCCACCGCCCGCTACCATCCACCTATCAACACCACCACCACCAACCACCAACCAACATAACCACCACCCATAGCCCCCACCCCTACCAACACGACCACCCATCACGACTTCCCGCCACCACACACACACACACACACACACACACACACACACACACACATATATATATATATATATATATATATATATATATATATATATATATATATATATATATATATAATCACATATGATTAGATACATTACAAAAATATTTCATCGAAAAGTGAGGTCAAATATTGTACAAATAACTCATATGTAATTTGATACATATAATCACATATATTTATGTGGAAAATATTCATTTTTACATTTTCAATTCAATAGTTGGTCTTGTGCATTCAATCACATGTAGTTATATTTATTTAATTACATATGATTTATATAGATAAATTTTATTTTCACGTTCTCGATTCAATAGTTGTTTCGTGTAATTAATTACATGTGATTATATGTATTTAATCACATATTTTTCTTGTGGACGGGATTTATTTTGACCATTAAAATTTGATACTGGCCAATATTTTTTGTTTAATTTATATATTTGAAATCATCCGATATGAACCAAGTGAATCATTGTTAATCATTGTTGACCAAATTAAAAACATTCTAACAAAAATCATATTATATGCCACATCGCTATATAAAAATAAATCTCATCCTATTGGATTCTTTATTTTAACTCAAAACAAATTAGCTTAAAAATTAGTTTCAATTCTTATTCACCATTTAATTTAATAAAATACAAATCCAAGGACATATAAGACATTACACAATAATAAATCATGGTGGTGAAATGACCATGATTCGCGAATTGTTGTTTCTTAGTCTTTACGTTTTAAATTATCATATTAAATAGGTTATAAACCCGTGTACGACACGGGGACATTGTAAAACAACTTTGAAAATTAAGAGACATACATTTGCAATGTATTTTGAAGATATAAGCAATGTTATTTATGTCTATATTAAGGATAAAATGATTATGTTGTATAATGAGATATAATTATATAAAATGTAAATAAAAACATAGACAGTCAATCATGAAGATAACATTGTTTTGTTTAAAGTTTTAAAATAAGGTAATATAATAATAATAAATTAACACAAAACGATAAAAGATTAAAGTATTAAAAAATGGTATGTGCGCTTTGTAATTTTAACCGCGTTAAGTTCTAAAATTATATTTTTCAATTTTTGACATTAGTTTAAAGTTTAATATCGATTTTTAAAAAATGGATAAAGAAAGGAAACTACGTTGATATTATGGGTAAATAAACATATTCCGATTCACTACATTTCTTACTAAACACAATCATCTAAACATGAGGGTTGTGTCTCTTCAACAAAAAGATATAAAAAGAGTAAATATTGTGTAGACTCATTACATCCAAGATACTACAACAATGAGTAAGGCGGAGTTATTACCCTTACAAGACCAAACAAAAAAAAATTATGAAACAAACAGCACCGACTATGTATATAAAATGATGGGTTTACTTGAGTGGTCTAAAACACAACCAAAAACAATATATGATTTATTATTTAATCATCAATATTGGTTCTATAATTAGATCTCGGATTCCATGACGTATTAACACAAATTATTCTATTAAGTTTATTAAAGAGTTTAGAAACATGAGAATCTTACAAACATCCTAGTTTTTGGATCTTTTCCAATTTTCTGGAGAAATTATCATTTTTTTATATTAAAACTAAGGGTCAAGGACCACTTTGACATGTATTAACAGATGATTACGTTTTTACAAACAAACCTGGGTGCAAATATTTTAAATTGGCTACTCAACAACTCACATCTAATACTCTAAACATAAAGTATGACAGTATGTGCTTTGATAAATGAGGTAGTAACTATGAGCAGACCCTAAATAGATCACAAAATCCACCCTTAGGTCAAACTCATTGACATTTGTTGCAGTTACATTGGCCGCTTGATATGTAAACACAAGAAATTAAGATGCCATAAAAAAAACAACGGAACACAAAGCTAGCACTTCTATAATTGGATAAATTTTTTATTTATTGTAAACCAAAATAACCAGATCTTGTGAGGGAAAGGTAACATTGCATTACCTGAAAGAATGAGCTAATAACAACTATTCTCCAATAAGTATACAACTATCCACCAAATTCATTATAGACTAACGAAAATGCAAGAAATCTTTAGAGGATGACTCAGAAGTTCCTCAAATTCAAAATCTTCTCATTAATGGGACGAAATTCTGTAACAAACATTCAGCGGAAACATTATCAAAACATTATACATAGAAACAAAAACCAAGGATAACCATCATAAATTTTAGCTTGTGACATGCCTACGAACTTGATGCAGAACATTGCTCTTATTTCCATTTTCTTTATGGATCAAATAATAGTAAAAATTAGCAAATATTCTATTCTTTATCTTCATAAACACAAACAAAAATATCTTTACCCCTACCTGTAAATGGGAGCAACTCCATATATTTTTTTGTACATGGAGAACCATCACAAACCAATTGCATTAAAATAGATGACAACTTAAAAAAAATCCGAAAATCATTGTTTACCCATGAGAAACCATCTGTCCATAGAGGTTGTAAAGGTGTTCTTCACCCATGCCTTGGTAAGAACATCCAATCCACATTTATAGATCTTTTCAGTGAACACATTGTATCCTAAAGACATAAAGCTTCTAAATCTCCCCAGTATAGCCTTCAAAAGGCTATTGTTTCCAATTTAAAATTAGGATACATGGGAAATCTCTTTATATATAGATGAAGATATAAATGAACACCATTTTTTAAGAAACAATTATCTTTAATTGGACTTTTGAATGACAAAATGTACCCACAAAGAAGTCTTCAATTCTGTAGAAGGTGTAGAAACCACAAAGAAAATTGAGTTTATTGTTACAATTCGTTCAAAAACATGTTGTAAACAATGGTGTTTCATGAGGGGAAAGTGAAGCAAACATGATTAGCACTTTTATACAAAATAATCCATGTGACCTTCAACCTAAAAACTATATTGATAAGAAAATTGCAAATCAGAATGAGGGTTACCAATTGCAACCTTGAAACCTGCTATTTAACCTCTAACCCTAGTCACTGAGGACCAACATCAATACAACCTTCATCAACATCAGAGTTCATCTTAACCAGCTGCATAAATGAAATATATTAATCAGACTACCAAAACTAAAACTCACAATACATGCGATTTTTTAAAAACCAAATCTAATCAAAAGTTGCAAAAAACAAACATTCAAATAAAAACTGTATTACCATAAAGTCAATAAAAACAAAATAAATGCTCAAATCTAAAATGTTATGCTCCAGAATATACCATGCTTGATCTAAAATTTACAGTTGATCAGCAAATAATATAACTAAAACAATTGGGATTTTATTTACTGTTTTCTTGAAAAAGCCCTAGATTCTATTAATTTTAACGATATATGTTTATTATATGAAGTAATGAAAAAAAGACCCAAATTAGAATCATTGGATGTGAAGGGTTGCTTTAAGCTCCAAAGTTCTAAGAGTTGGTTAAGAAAAAAAATAAAGATTAACCTGTACAAAGGGTAATTTCATCTATTACCAATAATACCATCAAGATTAATCCAAATACATGTTAGCGTCCTCTGGGGTTTGATTTGAATTAGATTACCTTGAAATTGTTTATATTTCTAAAAACCGCATGCGGCGATGGGTGGTGGTGGTGATGATCGAGACAGTGGTGGTGGCGATGATGTTAATTTTCCTTCCATATCTTCCATAATCTGCATTATATCTCTCATCTCTTCCATTCTGAGCACCACATATACGCATAGACACGTAGAAAGCAAACATGGGTGGGCAAGGCGATTAGTGGTGGCGGCAATAGAGTAAGGGAAGTATGGGTGCGACCTTGTCGAGTGTGTGTGTGTGAAAGAATAGAAGAAGAATTATTTTTCTTCCACAAAAATTGGGATCTTATATATAATAAAGAGAAATATTATCGGATATAAATGGAAACTCTATCACTTAACTCTTTCAAAATTCAAATTTCGGATCAATCGTTGATTTATAGGGGATTGTTTGCAAGCTGGAACGAAATTAAGGATTCGATTTCAATGGATGGTGTGATTGTATGGGCGGGAAAAGCAGATAGGAGATTGATGGTGGAAAGACACGGTGGCAGGAGACAGTATTAATAAGAGGACATGCCGCATGTAGGAGAGGTTTTTATTAAGCATGGAGACTTCTTTCATAATAATTTGTCAAAATTATCAAAACTTTTAGTTTAATATACGTAATTTGAAAAAAATTTAATTTAATATATAATTAATTACAAGCTTTATTGGTTAAAGAAAACCTTGGTTTTTTCCATCCAATTGCAGGTGATACCGAAGCTATAAATGACACTGTCCATAGAAGCTAATAACATGGATTCAGCATCACCAACTATATTAAAAAGAAACGAAGATATTTATGCATCACATTAAAACAAAATCAGAAGAAATTATAAAGCTAAATAAAGGAAAGCAAACCAGATCTAAGTCTACGTCGGAGTTATCAGTGGCCAGAAAAAGTAGATCGGGAAACATCTAATGTCGTGACGACAGATGATCGGAGAAACGAGATCTGGAACTAAGCTGAGAGTGAAGGTCGGAAATGAAAGCGTCTTTCTCGGCGACCTGCTGTCGGAGGTCAGAGGAATCTACTTCGAGATCGGGAAAACAGATCAGGAAACGAGATTTTATGAGCGATGAAACAATATCTGAAAACACGATCTTATGCCGGTGAAATGAGATCCGGTGACAGACCGAGGGAGCGAAGAAGTAGATTCGTAGAGAGTGAAGAAGCAGCCAGATGACGGTTCAGGTGACGTGACGGTGGTTCCAATGGCGGTCTGGTGATCACTAGGGTGGTCGATACTCCTGACTTACATGATGAAAGAGAGGGAGAGAGAAATCTAGAGAGAGAAAGTTGAGATAAAGAGTGTGAGAAACGTTTACACTAAGCTATATTTAATTTTTAATAATAATGAAATAATTTATTTTTAACTAATCTTAAATTTTTAAACATTTAAAAATTAGTAGCTAACAATTTTTCTCGTTTATTCTCAAAATAAAAAATATTCTTATTTGAACACACATCAAAAAAAAATATATATATATATATATATATATATATATATATATATATATATATATATATATATATATATTGATGTGTGTTCAAATGAGAACATTTTTTATTTCGAGAATAAACGAAAATAATTCTTAGCCACTAATTTTTAAATGTTTAAAAATTAGTAGTTGAGGTGGTGGTAGTAGAGGTGGTTGTTGGATTAGGTGTCAAAGCTCATAACTATAATTGGTATACACTTGAATTGATAGTAACACAATCCTTTTGGGTTGCCTTCAAACCTGACAATTGAATAGGATAGATTTTGAAGAGAGAAGAATAATTTATTAATTTATTACTTGGTTAATAAATTAATTATAAATCAAAATAAATGATTTATTAATTTATTATGGGTATAATATATCAATCAGAAATCATATTTTTTAATTAATAGTTAATCAGAAATTAATTTGGAATTAATTTTGGGGTTAAAGGAATTAATTAAATGTGTATGGACTAAAGGTGACAATGTTCATTAGTTGAGCATTGGACAATTCTAGAACCTCCCTAAAGAGGGGGGGAACGAAATCTAGAGTGCTCCTAGGGTTTCATTGGGCTCTAAGGATGCATTGGATGCCTTAGGGAGGAAGTAAAGAGATTAGGGTTATCATGAAGATACCTGCCAAATCCAATAACTTCCTAACACCTATATAAACCCTCCTTAGGGTAGAATTTCAGCCATGACATCTTTCTAAGTGCCTTGGACTAAATTTAGGCTTCTCCTCTCTCTCTCTCTCTATAGTTTTCCTTGGTTGCTAGGTTTGTTGGCGAACCATTAGAGATACAACACTTATGACGCTTGCTACCAAAGGTCTTTTAAGAAAGGATTCAAGATTGTTTACAATAACAATCTTAAAGGTATGTATCATTACCCTTCTTATATGGTTTTCGATTATTCCTTAGAGATCTAGGGTTTACACTTGGTTGTTAATATTGTATGTGCAATTATAGAAAACGTAGATCTTATTTAGGGTTGCATACACACACAGGATTATATGTTATGCTCAAAATCCATCGGTGGGATCAGAGACTAGGTTTATTTTTCTATTGAATTGATACTAATATGAACTTGAACAAGGTGTAGAAAACATAATCGTCATTTTGTTTTTTGAACACGTCGTGGTGTTCTTCGAACACAACGTGTTGGACTGCCACACGGCGTGTTGGTCCTCCAACACGGAGTGTTTGTGTGTCAGATCCTGATTTCGGATTTTCTTGCCTAACTTGATTTATTTTGTTAATATTTGGTAACTATCTTTTATTAAATCTGCCATAATCTGATTTTTGGTAATATTAGATAATTAAATAAGACCTAAATATTATGAGATAATTATGAATTGGATAATGTTGGTTTTATTTGATTATATAATTATATGTATCGATATGATTAATAATTTAATTAGTTTTTTAATAAAAGGATAATTAATAAATCCATAATTGGTTACCAAATAATTAATTTGATTATTAATTGGACTTAATAATTAATGTTAATTTTAGGGTTGTTTGAGATTTAAATTAAAGGATTTAATCTTTGATATTTAAAATGCAAACCCTAAATTACATTTTTATGGATTTTGTTGATAATTTAATTAAATGATTAATTAAAGGATAATTAATAAATCTATATGTGGTTCAAATTTAATTAAATTAAAATTTAATTTATTAAAAGATTAAACCCTTGGAATTTTAAAATGTTCCAAATTCACCTTATACTATATATAATTAAGACTTCAATATATACGATATGTAAAGAAAAGTAGTCGAATTGCTGGTATGCCTCATTCACGAAGCCATACTATAAGGGGAGTTTAAGCAAGTGACCTATAAAATGACCGCCAATGGGTATCCGTTCTTACCCACTACTCACTTGTATGGTGGATGATCGTTAGCCGAACGGGTTCGATATGACAATTAATCCTCATTAAAAGTGTAATGATAAACTAACTAAACCATTTTCTAAAATCTCATTCTTAGTTACTTTAGGAAAAATGTGAATTTGATGTTAACCCATGAAATTGCACATTGCACCTTATAGATCGTTAGTGGAGCGTGTGTGGTTAACTGACACACTAATATGAGACAAATATTGTTGGCAATAGGTGTCTCATAAATTATCATTGAATTAATGGAGTGCGTGTGGTTAACCGGCACGTTAATTTCAAATGATAAATGACATCGAGAGTACCAAGCTAATTTGCATGTTTATTCACATCCCGGTCACAATGTGAAACCATAATCGAGATTAAACATGTCATTGAATTGTTCAATGAATTTCAAAAGATCTAGGAGTTTCGTAATATTGAAATTGGTAAATGTTTTACCTACCTAAAATAGATTCGAATTTGATTACGACGTCCCTCTTTTGAATTCGAATCGAAAATATGGATCCTAGCCTTACTTTAAATTTATGGGTTAATAATTAAGGATTAAATCAACTAACTTGAATTCTCTATTCTCCCTTTATAGATGTCAAGTTCAGACAACAATGATCTTCCTCATTCTTCTGGAAATGTTTTTCCTTCTCTATCTGAAGATGATCTTCCACATGTTGATCAAGGTGAAAGAATGTTCCCTTCTTCAAGCAATGGTGGAACTGGAAATCATGCTTCTTCAACTCCTCCTTCAACTCCTCCAGTGACTCTCCCTAACTCATCTCTTCTTCAAGTTGAAAAGTACGAAACTACTCAAGCCCTATTGGCATGTAAACATCAAGATGGAAATTCTGTATGTGCGTATGTTCTAAAATTGAAATCGCACATTGAAAAATTAGGGATGTTGGGTGTCTCTTTCCTAAGGGAGCTGGCCATTGACTTGTTTCTAGTATCGCTTCCTAAATCATATAGTCAATTCATTAAAGACTATTATATGCGAGACCACGACGTGACCCTTATTGATCTAACATATATGTTGATTGCTGCCGAAGCAGAAATGCTTAAGAGCATAAGTCAGGAAAAAATGTTTGAAGGATATGTCTCTAAAATTTCCATGGACATTGACAATGGCAATATTGGTAGTCCAAAAAACGTTTGACTTCCCAATGGAAAGGGATCGGCCAAGGTCAAACCATTTGACCATATGGTAAAGAGAAAGGCTAATTCTGAGATAGTTCCATGTGCTAATCCCAAAAGGTCCATGTGTTTCTATTGTCAGCTGAAGGGGCATTGGATTCGATGCTGCCCAGACTACCTGAAAGATCTTGGAGATAGTAAAGTCAAGTTGTGTGACTCTACTTCAGGTACATCCACTATATAACGCCATTATGTTATTAAGTTCCTATTCATAGATTCTTAATACATGATGTGATAGTCACATTTTGCTGTTTTGCAGAAGCTAAGAGAAAGAAGGAAGCTTAAGAAGAGTAAGCTGAATCTGATCGTGAGAGATGGATTTCGGTCGCATAGTTTGATTATCAGATTTTTGAGCTGCTGCTTAGGACTTATGATAGATTGCTTAGGAAATATCTAGAAACATAGCTTTCATATATTTGTATTGTAAGGACAAAACTTTTCCGCTCATTATCAATAGAGTGATTTTTTTATATGGTTTACTTTATGTTTCCTTACAATGGCATTTATGAAAATTGGTGGTTACATTTATATTATTAACAATGTTAAATGTGGATTGATTCTTAATTATATCGTTTGTGGTAATTTCATGATTAATCAGGTGAAAGTGAATTCTCATCACCCAAGTTTCATTTGGATAGAAACTTGGAGTCATACAATTCGAATTGTGTGATGTATGAGAATCTTGATCTTTGGAAGATTACTATTAATTCGTTGATCACATGTTTTATGTGAGTCAAAGTGAAGGACAAATGGATCTAGTACATACTGATATGCACTAGTCAGATTCACTACAAAGGACGATAAGTCTATTCATCATGATTTACTGATGGTTCAGTAAATATGGTTATGCTTATAAGATTAAGTGTAATTCTGATTCTTTGAAAAGTTTCAAAGAGTGGCAGAACGAATGTGAAGAATCTAGTAGGCAGAAAGATAAAGGTTTCTCCAATCTGAAAGGAAAGGAGGGTACTTTGGTATCGTGATTTATGATCATCTTAATGATTATGGAACCATGTCACAATTAATCCTCGAAGAACAACTTATTGAAATTGTTTCGACTAAGAAGAGGAATCAAATATTGTTGAAATGGTTTAATCGAGAGATGAGTCATACTTCGTTTCGAATAAAGTTTTGGAGTCATACTCTAGTAACTACAAATCGTATCTTGAAACTTATTTCAAACTACGTAGGTTTATAACACCTCATGAAATGTGGAGTAGAAATGTTTTCTCACTTTAGCACATTTGGAATTGGTAGTTGTGATGTTTTGGTTAAAATAAAGGATAAACTAAGACCAATTCAGTGAAGTGTTTTTCTTGTTAAAATCCACACTAACTTTTGAATCTTTGTTTTTACTTGTCGAGGAATGTTCCTTAACAGAAAAACTTATATGTCAAGAAGTCAGTGGGAGTCTTTTCACTTCAAGAAAAACGCGATTTTGCTAGGGAAGATCGCTATGGAACGTATTTTTGTTGTTAATCTGCAATAAATCGTGCTATGGAATGTCGTTCCATAGCAATGTTGCTTCCACATTGTCTACGAATTTTATTTCTGGTAGCGAGAGTGGGAGTTGCTAGGGAAAATGCTACCGACTCCATATCCGTTGGTATTATGCTACCGATAGTTCTATGGAACAAAAATTTGTAGCAATTTTCCAACGACATTTGTTACCAAATCATTTTCCGTTATACTGCTGCTATGGAGTTCATCATTGTGGTTACTATGCAATGGAATTTGTGACGGAAACCAATTCCATAGTTGAATTGCTATGGAAGTACCAATCGTAGGTATTTGTTAGGGAATTCTGCTATGGAGTATGATTTCGTTTGCTTGTTTTGCTATGGAACAAAAAACTCGTAGCTAATTTGTGACGACATTTATTGGCTTGAATGAAATGTTTTTCAATTGGTAATATGTGGCATAAACTAATGGCTAAAAAATCTAAAAATGAATTATAAAGTAGATATTACTGGCAAGCGGACTCGAACTTAAGCTTATGCTAGAAAAGGGCGCGGTTAAGCCAGTTGTGCTAATCAAGTTGTGTATAATTTCTTGAAAACATAGTTTATAATGAATAATTAACAACGGATTCATTACAAACTTATTTTTAGTTACATTAACCGGGCATGTTAAAGTATATAATCTATGTAGATAATTTTCCTTAATAACGAATTCATTACAAACTTATTTTTAATTACATTAAGTATACTTGATCACAAAAATAACATGGGTTTTACGTATACTTCATCCTACTCAAACAACATAGCAAGAAAAAATGACTAAAATGCCCTTTTAACAGAATGATGTAAACACAAAACCAAAAATAAAATTATAGTAGTACTATACAACTTCATATACATTACAATAAGAACAATAATATTCAATGTCCAATCTATTATCAACCATTAATATTTTTAAGAAATATACAAAACCTACCATACTCTACATACCAACGACAAATCATGCAATATCCTTGTCGATCCTCATCCTCTTCATGGCCTATTGCAAATGCACCTTTAACAGAATGTCGTGGGTCTTCACATTGGAATGTGATGTTATTCGTTGTAAGTCGATGAACAACATCAACAGCCCGCAACAACTCTTTGGCACTATCAACAACACCCGTGTACTCCTCATCATAGACTGTGATGTTATTTCTCAAAATAAAAAATGTTCTCATTTGAACACACATCAATATATATATATATATATATATATATATATATATGTGTGTGTGTGTGTGTGTATGTGTGTATGTGTGTGTGTTCAAATGAGAACATTTTTTATTTCGAGAATAAACGAGAACAATTCTTAGAAACTAATTTTTAAATGTTTAAAAATTATTAGTTGAGGTGGTGGTAGTAGAGGTGGCTGTTGGATTAGGTGCCAAAGCTCATAACTATAATTGGTATACACTTGAATTAATAGTAGCACAGTCCTTTTGGGTTGCCTTCAAACTTGACAGTTGAATAGGATAGCTTTTGGAGAGAGAAGAATAATTTATTAACTGGTTAATAAATTAATTAGAAATCAAAATAAATGATTTATTAATTTATTATGGGTATAATATATCAATCAGAAATCATATTTTTTTTAATTAGTATTTAATCAGAAATTAATTTGGAATGAATTTTGGGGTTAAAGGAATTAATTAAATGTGTATGGACTAAAGGTGACAATGTTCAATAATTGAGCATTGGGCAATTCTAGAACCTCCCTAAAGAGGGGGGAACGAAATCTAGAGTGCTCCTAGGGTTTCCTTGGGCTCTAAGGGTGCCTTGGATGCCTTAGGGAGGAAGTAAAGAGATTAGGGTTATCATGGAGATACCTGCCAAATCCAATAACTTCCTAACACCTATATAAACCCTCCTTAGGGTAGAATTTCAGCCATGACTTCTTTCTAAGTGCCTTGGACTAAATTTAGGCTTCTCCTCTCTCTCTCTCTATAGTTTTCCTTGGTTTCTAGGTTTGTTTGTGAACCATTAGAGACACGACACTTATGGCGCTTGCTACCAAAGGTCTTTTAAGAAAGGATTCAAGATTGTTTTCAATAACAATCTTAAAGGTATGTATCATAACACTTCTTATATGATTTTCGATTATTCCTTAGAGATCTAGGGTTTACACTTGGTTGTTAATATTGTATGTTCAATTATAGAAACATAGATCTTATTTAGGGTTGCATACACACATAGGATTGTATGTTATGCTCAAAATCCATCAGTGGGATCAGAGACTAGGTTTATTTTTCTATTGAATAGATACTAATATGAACATGAACAAGGTGTAGAAAACAGAATCGTCATTTTGTTTTTTGAACACGTCGTGGTGTTCTTCGAACACAACGTGTTGGACTGCCACACGGCGTGTTGGTCCTCCAACACGAAGTGTTTGTGTGTCAGATCCTGATTTCGGATTTTCTTGCCTAACTTGATTTATTTCGTTAATATTTGGTAATTATCTTCTATTAAATCTGCCATAATTCGATTTTTGGTAATATTAGATAATTAAATAAGACCTAAATATTAGGAGATAATTATGAATTGGATAATGTTAGTTTTATTTGATTATATAATTATATGTATCGATATGATTAATAATTTAATTAGTTTTTTAATTAAAGGATAATTAATAAATCCATAATTGGTTACCAAATAATTAATTTGATTATTAATTGGACTTAATAATTAATGTTAATTTTAGGGTTGTTTGAGATTTAAATTAAAGGATTTAATCTTTGATATTTAAAATGCAAACCCTAAATTACATTTTTATAGATTTTGTTGATAATTTAATTAAATGATTAATTAAAGGATAATTAATAAATCTATATGTGGTTCAAATTTAATTAAATTAAAATTTAATTTATTAAAAGATTAAACCCTTGGAATTTTAAAATGTTCCAAATTCACCTTATACTATATATAATTAAGAGTTCAATATATACTATATGTATAAGAAAAGTAGTCGAACTGCTAATACGCCTCATTCACGAAGTCATACTATAAGGGGAGTTTAAGCAAGTGGCCTATAAAATGACCGCCATTGGGTATCCATTCTTACCCACTGCTCTCTTGTATGGTGGATGATCGTTAGCCGAACGTGTTCGATATGACAATTAATCCTCATTAAAAGTATAATGATAAACTAACTAAACCATTTTCTAAAATCTCATTCTTAGTTACTTTAGGAAAAATGTGAATTTAATGTTAACCCATGAAATTGCACATTACACCTTATAGGTCGTTAGTGGAGCGTGTGTGGTTAATCGACACACTAATATTAGACAAATATTGTTGGCAATAGGTGTCTCATAAATTATCATTGAATTAATGGAGTGCGTGTGATTAATCGGCACGTTAATTTCAAATGATAAATGACATCGAGAGTACCAAGCTAATTTGCATGGTTATTCACATCTCGTTTGTGCTCCTCGACATCCTGGTCACAATGTGAGACCATAATCGAGATTAAACATGTCATTGAATTGTTCAATGAATTTCAAAAGATCTAGGAGTTTCATAATATTGAAATTGGTAAATGTTTTACCTACCTAAAATAGATTCGAATTTGATTACGACGTCCCTCTTTTGAATTCGAATCGAAAATATGGATCCTAGCCTTACTTTAAATTTATGGGTTAATAATTAAGGATTAAATCAACTAACTTGAATTCTCTATTCTCCCTTTATAGATGTCAAGTTCAGACAACAATGATCTTCCTCATTCTTTTGGAAATGCTTTTCCTTCTCCATCTGAAGATGATCTTCCACATGTTGATCAAGGTGAAAGAATGTTCCCTTCTTCAAGCAATGGTGGAACTGGAAATCATGCTTCTTCAACTCCTCCTTCAACTCCTCCAGTGACTCTCCCTAACTCATGTCTTCTTCAAGTTGAAAAGTACGAAACTACTCAAGTCCTATTGGCATGTAAACATCAAGATGGAAATTCTGTATGTGCGTATGTTCTAAAATTGAAATCGCACATTGAAAAATTAGGGATGTTGGGTGTCGCTTTCCTAAGGGAGCTGCCCATTGACTTGGTTCTAGTATCGCTTCCTAAATCATATAGTCAATTCGTTAAAGACTACTATATGAGAGATCACGACGTGACCCTCATTGATCTAATATATATGTTGATTGCTGCCGAAGCAGAAATGCTTAAGAGCATAAGTCATGCAAAAATGTTTGAAGGATATGTCTCCAAAATTTCCATGGACATTGACAACGACAATATTGGTAGTCCAAAAAAGGTTTGTCTTCCCAATGGAAAAGGATCGGCCACGGTCAAACCATTTGACCATATGGTAAAGAGAAAGGCTAATTCTGAGATAGTTCCATATGCTAATCCCAAAAGGTCCATGTGTTTCTATTGTCAGTTGAAGGGGCATTGGATACGAAGCTGCCCAGACTACCTGAAAGATTTTAGAGATAGTAAAGTCAAGTTGTGTGACTCTACTTTAGGTACATCTACTATATAACGTTATTATGTTATTAAGTTCCTATTCATAGATTCTTAATACATGATGTGATAGTCATATTTTGCTGTTTTGCAGAAGCTAAGAGAAAGAAGGAAGCTTAAGAAGAGTAAGCTGAATCTGATCGTGAGAGATGGATTTCGGTCGCATAGTTCGATTATCAGATTTTTGAGCTGCTGCTTAGGACTTATGATAGATTGCTTACGAAATATCTAGAAACATAGTTTTCATATATTTGTATTGTAAGGACAAAAATTTTCCACTCATTATCAATAGAGTGAATTTTTTTATATGGTTTACTTTATGTTTCCTTACAATGACATTTATGAAAATTGGTGGTTACATTTATATTATTAAAAATGTTAAATGTGGATTGATTCTTAATTATATCGTTTGTGGTAAGTTCATGATTAATCAGGTGAAAATGAATTCTCATCACCCAAGTTTCATTTGGATAGAAACTTGGAGTCATACAATTCGAATTGTGTGATGTGTGAGAATCTTGATCTTTGGAAGATTAATATTAATTCGTTGATCACATGTTTTATGTGAGTCAAAGTGAAGGACAAATGGATCTAGTACATACTGATATGCACTAGTCAGATCCACTACAAAGGACGATAAGTCTATTCGTCATGATTTACTGATGGTTCAGTAAATATGGTTATGCTTATAAGATTAAGTGTAATTCTGATTCTTTGAAAAGTTTCAAAGAGTGGCAGAACGAATGTGAAGAATCTAGTAGGCAGAAAGATAAAGGTTTCTCCAATCTGAAAGGAAAGGAGAGTACTTTGGTATCGTGATTTATGATCATCTTAATGATTATGGAACCATGTCACAATTAATCCTCGAAGAACAACTTAGTGAAATTGTTTCGACTAAGAAGAGGAATCAAATATTGTTGAAATGGTTTAATCGAGAGATGAGTCATACTTCGTTTCTAATAAAGTTTTGGAGTCATACTCTAGTAACTACAAATCGTATCTTGAAACTTATTTCAAACTAAGTAGGTTTATAACACCTCATGAAATGTGGAGTAGAAATGTTTTCTCACTTTAGCACATTTGGAATTGGTAGTTGTGATGTTTTTGTTAAAACAAAGGATAAACTAAGACCAATTCAGTGAAGTGTTTTTCTTGTTAAAATCCACCCTAACTTTTGAATCTTTGTTTTTTCTTGTCGAGGAATGTTCCTTAACAGAAAAACTTATATGTCAAGAAGTCAGTGGGAGTCTTTTCACTTCAAGAAAAACGAGATTTTGCTAGGGAAGATCGCCATGGAATGTATTTTTGTTGTTAATCTGCAATGGATCGTGCTATGGAATGTCGTTCCATAGCAATGTTGCTACCACATTATCTACGGATTTTATTTCTGGTAGCGAGAGTGGGAGTTGCTAGGGAAAATGCTACCGACTCCATATCCGTTGGTATTATGCTACCGATAGTTCTATGGAACAAAAATTCGTAGCAATTTTCCAATGACATTTGTTACCAAATCATTTTCCGTTATACTGCTGCTATGGAATTCATCATCATGGTTACTATGCAACGGAGTTTGTGACGGAAACCAATTCCATAGTTGAATTGCTATGGAACTACCATTCGTAGGTATTTGCTAGGGAATTCTGCTATGGAGTATGATTTCGTTTGCTTGTTTTGCTATGGAACAAAAAACTCGTAGCTAATTTGTGACGACATTTATTGGTTTTAATGAAATGTTTTTCAATTGGTAATATGTGGCATAAACTAATGGCTAAAAAATCTAAAAATGAATTATAAAGTAGATATTGCTGGCAAGCTGACTCGAACTTAAGCTTATGCTAGAAAAGGGCGCGGTTAAGCCCGTTGTGCTAATCAAGTTGTGTATAATTTCTTGAAAACATAGTTTATAATGAATAATTAACAACGAATTCATTACAAACTTATTTTTAGTTACATTAACCGGGCATGTTAAAGTATATACTCTATGTAGATTATTTTCCTTAATAACGAATTCATTACAAACTTATTTTTAATTACATTAAGTATACTTGATCACAAAAATAACATGGGTTTTACGTATACTTCATCCTACTCAAACAACATAGCAAGAAAAAATGACTAAAATGCCATTTTAACAGAATTATGTAAACACAAAACCAAAATAAAATTATAGTAGTACTATACAACTTCATATACAATACAGTAAGAACAATAATATTCAATGTCTAATCTATTATCAACCACTAATATTTCTAAGAAATATACAAAACCTACCATACTCTACATACCAACGAAAAAGCATGCAATATCTTTGTCGATCCGCATCCTCTTCATGGCCTATTGCAAATGCACCTTTAACAGAATGTCGTGGGTCTTCACATTGGAATGTGATGTTATTCGTTTTAAGTCTATGAACAACATCAACAGCCCGCAACAACTCTTTGGCACTATCAACAACACCCGTGTACTCCCCATCATCCAGAACTTGCCCAGCCAAAATAGGTATCAAGTAATTGTAAACCTACACATTAAAATATCCATCAATTAATCCAATATATCATTTTCAATACAACAGTAAATATTATACAACACAACACAACTAAATACTAACCCCAAACTATAAACATGACTTTAATTAACTATATATATAATTTAATTTACATATATACCATATATACATACCTTCATCACATTGATGAGGCCCTCTTGAAATGTAGATCATTCCAAGCAAATAAATTGCCTCAAGATGATCTTCATTTGTTGCTTGTCTCAACAAAGACAATCCTAAATCAAAATGGCCATAATAGAAGCACTCTTCCTGTTGACAGAATAACAATATCAATATATAACATCAATGACACAAAATATTAATAAATGGTATAGATTACATATAATTAATGAAATTACACATACAATTCCTTGTCTGAACATGGCTTCAATGTTATTATGCAATGCACATGTGTGTATAAATGAATCAGCATTCAGATTTTTGGGACCCATTCCTTCAATCATGTCAATGCATGCTGTTCTGAACACTTGAGGATCACCCCCCGCTTCATACTGATGGATTTTGAGCATTTTAACACTCCTAAGGTGTACATGCAACCCTAGAAACCTTGGATCTATGTTTGAGTAAGATACATGCAAATTTGATTTTCCAAGGTTCTTCAACTATCTAATATCGCATGGGAACTTTTAAACATAATTGCTAGAAGAAGAACATACCTTTTGATGTGGCTTGAACTCTTGAACTTTAAGAGCTTAGCCCCAATAGTATGGAAGTCTCAAGTGGAATCACAAATCACCAAAACCAATCTTGGAATAACGAGAGAATAAGGATACTTAGGTTCCACTTATGAAATCGGCCTTGCCCTTATTTCTATGCACTAGTCCCATTTCTTGAACCAATGACCTCTTTATATAGTGTGTAGGATTAGGGTTACATTCATGTAAACCCTAATACCCATGGCCTTTCATTTCCATAAGATCCATGGGTTAAACACTCCATGGACTATCCATGAAAGCTTAGCCCAACCTAAATGAACTTGGTCCACCACAACTATATAAGAGTCCATATTTAATTAGTTCCTTTTGATCACTAGATTAATTCTAAATTAATTCTTGATCACTACTAATTAAATAATATGATTTCATATTAATATATTAGAACTTATAATATATTAATATAAATCACTAGTATCCTTTTTTTCCTCATTTTGTCTATCCAATTGTTCCGGTGAAGTGCAACCCAAATGGACCATGCCAAGTCGGGTCGAATACATACCAATAATAGTTATGGGCTTAGACATCTAATCCAATAGTCTCCCACTTGGATAAGTCTAAAACTATCATTGCGTATGACTCCAAAACCCGACTAGAAACCGTAGCTCTTAAAGCCGCTGTCGTCGAACTCTGAACAAATCAATGACGCGTCCATTAGATAAGGGATCATATATTCCTCCATTCTAGATATCATATGGACTGAGACATGGATTATAATCATTCTCTCTATCCATTTGTTGTTTCCCGATTTCCGATTTATGACGACCGACTAATTGAACAAATCACATTAGCCCTGGCTTGGCCAAGCACTTCGGGGTGTCATCACTAAATCATTGAGGGGCCCACATATATCGCTTTTATCCCATTAAGGGTAAAAGGAATGGATAAACTTCGACTCATATGCTTGTTCTACTACTTGTTGAATCATACACAAATGCACGTTTTATAACATCGAGTTACCAATGCGTATTCATACAATCAATGCATAACCAACTCATAGGCAACAAGTCATATCTCTAGGTTTAAAGAATATAAGATATTATCGTCTCATGATCACTCGTGATAAAATCCATGAAGTGATTCAGATGAGCGTGGGTTGAATCCAATACTCAGCACTTATGAGCACTCATGAATGTTGTAGCAACTCTTGCTATGTCCACTACCTTGGACATCTACAAACCAGCTTCATGACAGTCTTGATTCATATCTACTTCCAACATATGACAGACTGTAGATGGTTTGAATAACTTAGTCATTCGGGAAGAATGACCTAGTTATTCTGGAAGTCAAAACATGCAAAGTGAAACACAAGAATAATCGAATCCAATATGGTCTCAGAACTTATGAATATAAATAACACCTTTTATTTATCACCATATTGATTACCCATTATTCATTGCATATTGTTTCAAACTATCAACTTTATACTTGAATTAAAACAATAGTTGTCCCATGCTCCAAGCATGTACACTATGTTTTCTAAACACTAGTCATGCCATACACCAAGTATGCACATTATGTTTTTCCAAACATTAGTTACGCCATACACCAAGTATGCACACTGTCACACCCCGCTAAAGCAGAAACATGGGGCGTGACAGTACAAAGGGTTTCATAGCAAAAGTTAAAAGACAACACCAACCATAGTATTAAAAATCATTACAAATTTACAATAGAATTGAACAACTTTTAAAAGAATTACAATGTAAATTGAAATACAACACATGCGAATGCTCCTAAAAGTGATGTGTCTCTACGTGCCTCTTACTACATGATTCCTGAAAAAGCATGTAAAACGAGCGTCAACTATAAAAATAGTTGGTGAGTACTCACAGATTAAATATAATACTGGTTTCAAGAATCGAAATAAAAGTTTTGATAAAAGTTTCCATAAATAAAAGTATATTGCTAAAATGAGTTTTCAAGATTCGAAATAATATTCGTTGTTACAAGGAGAAAACAATTTCTTGCTAAAACAAGTATATAAGTTTTCAGTAATAAAAGTTTTTTGCTATAATGAGAAACAAAGTTCGTTGCTATAATAAGCATAAAAGTTCGTTGCTAAAATAAGTATACAAGTTTCATTGCTAAAATAAGTATACAAGTGTCGTTGCCAACATGAGAATACAAGTTTCATGTGTGCATAAAGATTCGTATGTGCATCAAGTTTCCATTCATGAGTTCACAACCCAAGCCTAATGACCAAATCATGCCCTATTGACTACTATGTGTATCGCAAACATAGTGTATAAAATGGTAAAATGCACTCAAGCGAATCGTGCGAGTGAGGAGTTGTTTACCTCCTGATAGCGTTATCCATAATAACCATAGGCTCAAAAGAGTTAATGAGTTGTGTCTAGAGATTCCAGGGACTTAACCGCGATACAGTCCTCATGAATTAAAGTAACATACACATACATACGAAATATAGCAACCAAGTTTCATACGAGTCAAAATAAATACAACGAACATAAAAAGTTTAAGACATGCTTTTCCACCCCAAAACATTTAAAAAAAACCGAAAATAGGGGAGTGGTGAATACTCACAATGCATTGAGATGATGCAAATGGTGCCTTGACTACGCTCCACTCGTACCACTATCGATTCCTACAATAATGGTATTCGCTAGTGAGTCTCTAATCAAAATTTAACACTAGTATACTTACTACTACTATATAATTATGCCAATATTGTGTCAAAATTTAATATTGTTAAGTTACAAACATTTTTCTGAAATGGTGAAATTTATAGCTCATGTGATTAAAACAATTTTGGATATTAATTTCCAGATTTTTGTAATATTAATTGAGGGTATTTCAACACATTTAAAAGTGTTTTAAACTCCTAAAAATCTAAAATATTATCAAAAAGTTTCCAAAAATTGTCAAACTTTGGATTTTCATTCTAAATACAGCAAAGGGTTTCCATAAATTTTCCCTTTAATTTTTGATGTGATTAACTATTTTTCCAAAATTTTAAGCCTTCATAACAATATAAATTCATGAAAAATAGCATTCAAAGGATAAAAATTCCCAAACTTTTTATAATACTGCCACTAGACATAATTGAGCTGGGAAAAATATAGAAATCGTCTTCTAAATTGTTTAATCCAATTTTATGATTTTTGTGCATTTATTCTAATAAAAATTGAAATAAATAGCAAACAGTTTACAAAATTACCCAAACTTTTTGTATTACTGTTATTAAAAATTATTAAGCTGGGAAAAATATAAGAATGGATTTCTTAATTGTTTAACCCAATTTTATGATTTTTGTGCATTTATTCTAATAGAAATTGGGTTTAAGTGTATTTAATCTTGGGAAAATAGAAGAAAAATAGTATACAGAAGAGAAAAATCATCAAAATTTTTATGTAGCATCCTAATGTACTACAAGGTGTTGTGGTAAATTTTCATGAACTTTGGATAAGCAGAACTATTTTTTCTATTTTTAGGGCATTATAAATACAAAAATCGGGGAAAAATAGGAATGCAATATGAAAAATTCTGAAAATATTTTTCTAAGTCTTCCACATAGAATATAAGCTTCGAAAATTATTAGGTAGCCATTTCACCTTCGCTAAAGTGGTTTTATGATTTATTGGAGCTAAACACAAAGAAAAATCAAAACCATACTAAACAGTAACAAAAATCGATGAAATTTAATGAGGGGTCATCCACGAATGTTTCTAGGATTTATAGACCGCCGAAAGTATTTTATATGATTTATGGCCTTGTTTTCTTGTAACAATTTTAGTAAATCAAGGAAACGATAAAAGGTCTTAGTATTTCCAGAACCTCTTATTATCTTACTAAGATTCTGAGAAAATTTTTTTTGAACAGAAAAGGATTTTTAGATTTTTTTTATGAATAAAATCATTTACATGCACTATTAACAATGTACTTTGATCATCAAGCTCTTTAACTTGATGTTCATCACATGCTTCACGGTTTGAAGACCATGCATGGACATATTTTGTTCATAGTGATGTTTTCAAAGGAAAAACTTGAATGCACAAGGTAGATGAACCTTTAAAACTTGTAAAAATCCGTATTTTAGGGTTTGACATAGGTTTTGGTCCTTGGATTTCAACATTAGACAACATGCATGTTGTTCTTGGGTGAAACCCTACCACCATCATCATCAAACTCAACATTCATGGATATGTTCATGAATGTTCATAAAGAATGGTGTAGAAGAATGAGAAGTGCAAGAAAAACCTTTAAAACAAGAAAGAAAAGTGAAGGAAAATGAAGGATTTTCGGGTTTACCTTTAAGAACACTCCTAGATGATGAACATTTCGAGTTTAAGGAGTGTTTTTGGGTCCTATTCTCTGGAAATTTCGTGGTTCATAGAGAGAGGAAGAGAGAAAATGTGTGTGAGAGTGTGAGAGAGAAATGAGAGAGAGGGAGAGAGAAATGAGAGAGAGAGAGAGAGAGAGAGAGAGAAGTGAAGGAGATGGAGTGTGTGGGTGAAGAATGATTAATGTTTGTTGGGAAGAGATTTCTTGGGAGGTGGATTCCGACTTTTGAATGGAGAGAGGGTCTCCCTCTCTTAAATTTTATAAAATTATAACTTTATTTTATAAAAATATCAAGTTTTTATAAAATATGCACCTTATCTTAATTTTCATTCACAAAACCTTGATTTTTTGCTTAGAAAATAAGGTTAAATACGAATGACTTGAATTTTATTTCTCCTTGGTTATATTTTACTAATTTGAGTTACTTTAAATTGATATTATAAAGTCCACACCAATTTTATGGATTTTTAGGTGTTAAAGTTTATAAATTTGAGATTTTAGGGTTTTTAGGGTCTTGAGATTTAATATATATTTGGATATCAAAATAAATTGAATTATTTGAGATTTCACTTTATGTTAGAGTTTCATAACTCTTTTCTAGTTAAAAATAATGTTTGTAATTTATTTTTATCGATTTATTGGCATTCTATGTAGTGGTTTCGAGATTCAAGCGAAATTGAGGAATCGAGTATACTAGTCCTAGTTTTCAACTTTGACTTAAGTTTCTATGAGACTTTGACCTAATTTCTACTTCTAGGTCATGTGCATGATGTGTGTATATGATTCATGAAAGGGGTGTTCAAGTCAAAGAATGACCCGAATATGGATAGTCACTCCAGTTAAGTAGTTGTAGAATTTACATACCAATGTGAAATCCAAGCACATTATCCATTGTTTCTTATTGTTTCCAAGTTTCTAATAGGTTATATCTTAACTTCTAGTTACTAAGTGTAGTATGTGTCGTGCTTATACGTGCAACCAAGTTTATTCAAGTCTAGAACCGACTCGAATTTTGACGGTTGTCACAGTCTCCCCCGGTTGAAAGAATTTTGCCCCGAAATTCAATTCGGGACGCATTCTATTAGAACTCAGCCAAATATAAGTGTATAATTGGAGAGATGGTGACTTGAAGAGCTCTTTGATTATTTTGGGTTAATTCCTCAAGGGGAGAACCCAATTCTTTAGCTACAGTCAAATTAGTGCGTCCCTAATTCGAGTTTTATCGTCTAGATTGTAGGAAATCTGGTTCATGGAAAGCATGATCCAACCTTGGCGACCTAGTTGAAAAGATTATTTAATTAGATATTATCTGAATCAAGAGAGCTATAATTTTTGCCGAAGCACCAACTGCATTCAGCGTTAAGTCTGCATTGATCCTTAAGTCGCATTCTAAATTAGCACTAAGTGCAAATTCGCCGCTTAATAAAGAAGAGATTAGGAACAATTTGTTCACTTTCGTGTGGGCTACTAAATATGGAAAAGATATATTCCGAAATAAGAAGGGGTAGCACGAATGAAAGAGAAGCAATCAAGGGTAAGTTCCTAATGATACGTGCTATTAGTACATCTCAAGCGTAAAACTATTTAAGTCCCGTCAACAATAGAAGTTATGAAACGATCGAGGATTTCCGAAGTTATAATTTCCACTACAGGTACTCTAACTATAATAGAACCATAATTGAAGAATATATATATATATATATATATATATTTAGAGAGTCAATGTTGCAAATGGAGGCGATTAAATCACATTGTGTAGATAGCATTTTAAGTGTTTAGAAGTGATAAAAATCTCACTGTTATCAAAATGTGTGTTTAGAAATGATAATTAATCTCAATATTATCAAAATATGTAATAATTCCAAGATAATGAAAATACATGTTTGGCGATCAAACGAAGTAGTAAAATAATATAAAGATTAATTAAGGTTACAGGTTTAAGTCATCAATAAGGGAATTTATGCAAAAATATTTTGATTACTCTTTTGAAAAATTGTCTAATTGTCTAAGTCAGGACAAATTCAAGCTTACGGGTCAGAATATTTATGAAAACAAAGTTGAGAGTTTAGGAACTCACTGAAAATTACAAAGTAGAATGCTATTTTAAGAAATGTGTAAAAATATCAATCATTGAAAATAGTGGATTCTTAATTTAGTGTTTCTACAAAACAATCATTTAGAATATCTAATAGTAAAATTCAAGACTTTTGATGTATTTAAAGGAAAGAAGAAACATAAGGAAACATATCCTTCACATATATTTTCCGGATATAGAAAAATTATAAGCATAAGGGTCTTCATCTTGTGTATTAATTATAAGGAAAAATATAAGGAAACTTGCATTTTAAATCAAGTTTCCGAATTTAGAACGAAAGACCAAATGTAGATAAGGATCACTTGTTTATAGTAGATTTCAAAATAAAAACAAGATGTATATGATAAAAGGCGCAATTGAATATATCAAAGTTGACTAATTCAAAATTATGTCTCACAACTATACACGTATTAATCGCTCAAAAGGAAAGTGTAGACTTCTAGTTTGTATGTGTACGAACATGATACCACGAGAAGCAAAATAGACAGAAACAAAGTTAGTCAATGTATTATGTTATTATCATGGGTGTGCAATATCTAAAATTAGAAGGAGAGCAAGAAATCAAGTGCGGGGGATAGAAAAGGAAGGTACCAGCGATAATGATTGCTATTGTTAAAATTTTAAGAATAATATGTATAGGTAGATTTAAAGCCAAGTCGAGATATTTTTCAAACTTCAATATTTGATGTATGTTGATGATTAAATAGACATGTTGGGGTCTTAAAATCTTTGCTAAAAATCACGAGTTATCTTATTAAGTTAAACTCCATTTGTGAAAAAGAAGAAGCACTACAAACATAGTTGAAAATCTGACAATTTGACTTTTTAGAATGGAGTTCAATAATAGTTAAAACATATAAGGTAAAGACTCAATAGATTTAGAAGAGTAATTATACATTGTTGAAGGTACGTCACTGGAAATTTAAAAGTGAACACTAAGTTTTGCAATGCTTTATATTTTAGAAGTTTTACAGATTATTTAACTAATTTGTAATAAAATATACAAATAAGGTGTGTTTTGAAATGTACGCATTGGTAATGCCTTGTAATCACGCTTGGAGTAGAAAGTTGTAAAAAAAATATCATGTTAGGTTTCAAGAAAACACATTTAAGTAAATTACAATGCCTAAATGAGAAAGTAGTCAAAAGAGTCAAAACAAAAGTGGTTTGAAAGATCCGATGAAGCTTTTACACGTAATATGAACTTCAATGTCATATGTCTAAGTTTTATAGCATAGAATTTAAACACTTTTATAAAAGAAAATGTTTCTAAGTTTTTCGAAAACGTGTCAGAATAGTAATCAAGGTTTAAAATGGTTTATATGCCCTTAAAAGCACATCTATCCATTGAAATGGATTGAAATGAAATTAAAATAGCAATGTTAAAACCAATATTGGTTAAATTGAGTTTTGAAGAAAAGTGTTAAATTAAAGCAAGTTGTCAAAAGATTTTTAGCGAGAATATGGCTTACATTGTTAGGAAATGTCTACTAAGTTGAATGAAGTGGTTATAAAATATTTTATCGATGATAAATAAAACCGATGAAGCGAAATAATTTTTCGATGGAAGATTAAGAAGTAAGGAGAAAGTATGTTAGTGTAGTTGATCGTACCTAAATACTAATGCGAGTACAAAACGAGTATAAGGCGAGTGCTGATGTCTTTTCCCCAAAATAAAGGACAAGAAAAATTGTTTGAAAAACATTTTATGGTGTCAATGCAGTTGACGACCTTTTATAGAGGTCAAAGGGATATCCTATGTTAAGTTTTAACCTCGAGGTGGAAACAACCTAGAGCTAAATCGTAGCGTAGAAATAAGATCTCACATATAGGTTAAACCTCTGTGTCCCCTTGTGAGTCGAATCCGGAATGCCCGCCAATGGTATCCAAGTGATTACTTAGTGGCGACTCATCTACCTCCTTACGCAATGCTCCAATTATCATTCGTGTCGGTATCGAAACGATTTTTCCTAGTTGTAACTCTAATACGAAGACGATGAAGAGGTATTAAGGAATAATTGGTATAGGTTTCGACTTAAGATTATTACTAGTGTATATCTAGCTACTAACCTTACATCTAAAGTCAATAGCTACCGAGGAATACTCATTTCTCAGTACTAAGTGCATTGCTCCTAGAGTGGCAAGTGATATAACCTAAGTGCTTAACCTAGCACTTGATAAGGGATAAAAATATTTCTGAATAAAGGCATTGTTATAAAAGTACACTTAGTTTCTAAGTGTATCTAGATGAATGCCTATAATATGCAATGCCCGTACGCACACCGAAAAATTTTGTTTTTCAAAAGTTTAAGTTGAAAATTGTTTTGAACATAATTCTACTATAACTGTTTCCAGCCTCACATTAACTTTCCTTAATTAAGCATAGTTGGCCAGGCTATACTTAATTAAAGTCTAATAATGCATACTGGAATTAGTTATATCAGTAGTATGTTTAGTATTTTAAAAACTTTTTGAATTTTTTTGGCTATAGTTGTGGTTCTCCAAAGGAAAACTGGTATTCTCTATAACCTTTGGCTCTGATACCATTTTCTGTCACACCCCGCTAAAGCGGAAACGCGGGGCATGGCAGTACAAAGGGTTTCATAGCAAAAGTTAAAAGACAACACCAACCATAGTATTAAAATCATTACAAATTTACAATAGAATTGAACAACTTTTAAAATAATTACAATGTAAATTGAAATACAACACATGCGAATGCTCCTAAAAGTGATGTGTCTCTATGTGCCTCTTACTAGATGATTCCTGAAAAAGCATGTAAAATGAGCGTCAACTATAAAAATAGTTGGTGAGTACTCACAGATTAAATATAATATTGGTTTCAAGAATCGAAATAAAAGTTTTGATAAAAGTTTCCATAAATAAAAGTATATTGCTAAAATGACTTTGCAAGATTCGAAATAATATTCGTTGTTACAAGGAGAAAACAATTTCATTGCTAAAACAAGTATATAAGTTTTCAGTAATAAACGTTTGTTGCTATAATGAGAAACAAAGTTCGTTGCTATAATAAGCATAAAAGTTTCGTTGCTAAAATAAGTATACAAGTTTCATTGCTAAAATAAGTATACAAGTGTCGTTGTCAACTTGAGAATACAAGTTTCATGTGTGCATAAAGATTCGTATGTGCATCAAGTTTCCATTCATGAGTTCACAACCCAAGCCTAATGACCGAATCGTGCCCTATTGACTACCATGTGTATCGCAAACATAGTGTATAAAATGGTAAAATGCACTCAAGCGAATCGTGCGAGTGAGGAATTGTCTACCTCCTGATAGCGTTATCCATAATAACCATAGGCTCAAAAGAGTTAATGAGTTGTGTCTAGAGATTCCAGGGACTTAACCGCGATACAGTCCTCATGAATTAAAGTAACATACACATACATACGAAATATAGCAACCAAGTTTCATACGAGTCAAAATAAATACAACGAACATAAAAAGTTTAGGACATGCTTTTCCACCCCAAAACATTTAAAAAAAACCGAAAATAGGGGAGTGGTGAATACTCACAATGCATTGAGATGATGCAAATGGTGCCTTGACTACGCTCCACTCGTACCACTATTGATTCCTACAATAATGGTATTCGGTAGTGAGTCTCTAATCAAAATTTAACACTAGTATACTTACTACTACTATATAATTATGCCAATATTGTGTCAAAATTTAATATTGTTAAGTTACAAACATTTTTCTGAAATGGTGAAATTTTATAGCTCATGTGATTAAAACAATTTTGGATATTAATTTCCAGATTTTTGTAATATTAATTGAGGGTATTTCAACACATTTAAAAGTGTTTTAAACTCCTAAAAATCTAAAATATCATCAAAAAGTTTCCAAAAATTGTCAAACTTTGGATTTTCTTTCTAAATACAGCAAAGGTTTTCCATAAATTTTCCCTTTATTTTTTTATGTGATTAACTATTTTTCCAAAATTTTAAGCCTTCATAACAATATAAATTCATGAAAAATAGCATTCAAAGGATAAAAATTTCCAAACTTTTTATAATACTGCCACTAGACATAATTGAGCTGGGAAAAATATAGAAATGGTCTATTAAATTGTTTAACCCAATTTTATGATTTTTGTGCATTTATTCTAATAAAAATTGAAATAAATAGCAAACAGTTTCCAAAATTACCCAAAATTTTTGTATTACTGTTATTACACATTATTAAGCTGGGAAAAATATAAAAATGGATTTCTAAACTGTTTAACCCAATTTTATGATTTGTGTGCATTTATTCTAATAAAAATTGAAATAAATAGCAAACAGTTTCCAAAATTACCCAAACGTTTTGTATTACTGTTATTAAACATTATTAAGCTGGGAAAAATATAAGAATGAATTTCTAAATTGTTTAACCCAATTTTATGATTTTTGTGCATTTATTCTAATAAAAATTGGGTTTAAGTGTATTTAATCTTGGGAAAATAGAAGAAAAATAGTATACAGAAGAGAAAAATCATCAAAATTTTTATGTAGCATCCTAATGTACTATAAGGTGTTGTGGTATATTTTCATGAACTTTGGATGAGCAGAACTATTTTTTCTATTTTTAGGCCATTATAAATACAAAAATCGGGGAAAAATAGGAATGCAATATGAAAATTTCTGAAAATATTTTTCTAAGTCTTCCACATAGAATATAAGCTTCGAAAATTATTAGGTAGCCATTTCACCTTCGCTAAAGTTGTTTTATGATTTATTGGAGCTAAACAAAAAGAAAAATCAAAACCATACTAAACAGTAACAAAAATCGATGAAATTTAATGAGGGGTCACTATTTAGCATAGGGGTCATCCACGAATGTTTCTAGGATTTATAGACCTCCGAAAGTATTTTATATGATTTATGGCCTTGTTTTGTTGTAACAATTTTAGTAAATCAAGGAAATGATAAAAGGTCTTAGTATTTTCCAGAACCTCTTATTATCTTACTGGGATTCGAAGAAAATTTTGTTTTGAACAGAAAAGAATTTTTAGATTTTTTTTATGAATAAAATCATTTACATGCACTATTAACAATGTACTTTGATCATCAAGCTCTTTAACTTGATGTTCATCATATGCTTCACGGTTTGAAGACCATGCATGGACATATTTTGTTCATAGTGATGTTTTCAAAGGAAAAACTTGAATGCACAAGGTAGATGAACCTTTAAAACTTGTAAAAATCTGTATTTTAGGGTTTGGCATAGGTTTTGTTCCTTGGATTTCACCATTAGACAACATGCATGTTGTTCTTGGGTGAAACCCTACCACCATCATCATAAAACTCAAAATTCATGGATATGTTCATGAATGTTCATAAAGAATGGTGTAGAAGAATGAGAAGTGCAAGAAAAACCTTTAAAATAAGAAAGAAAAGTGAAGGAAAATGAAGGATTTTCGGGTTTACCTTTAAGAACACTCCTAGATGATGAACATTTCAAGTTTAAGGAGTGTTTTTGGGTCCTATTCTCTGGAAATTTCGTGGTTCATAGAGAGAGGAAGAGAGAAAATGTGTGTGAGAGTGTGAGAGAGAAATGAGAGAGAGAGAGAGAGAAATAGGAGATATTCAAGATAGTTGATTTAAAGCCCTTAATATGACACCCAATATGAAATATTAAGGCTAGGACCCAACACAATATTTTATAACTTGGAAGAGGGATGCCGTAATCCAAGCTATAAAATATTTGAAGGTAGGCGAATGACGATTCACCAGTTTCCACCATGAAAAACGAAATGATTTATTAGGTTTAATTGGATTTGAAACTCCTAGATCTTTTGAGATTCATTGAAATTTTCAATGGCATGTTTCAATCTCGAGTGTGCCCTTCAGGTTTTGTGACTGGGATGTCGAGGATCACAAAACAAGGTGTGAAGTAACCATGCAAATTACTTGGTACCCTTAATGTTTACCCCTCAATCGATGTGCCGGTTAACCACACACGCTCCACCGATATTATGATAAACATTAAGTTACCATTTGCCTACCTTGTTAAGTTTAGCTAGTGTGCCGGTTAACCACACGCGCTCCACTAACCGACTTAGGCAAAGTGCAAAGTGTAATTTCATGGGTTAGCACCTTATTCACATTTTTCCTAAAGTAACTAAGATTGGGAATTTATAAAAACATTTAGTTACTTTATATTCATCATACTTTTAATGAAGATTTAAATTTTTTGTCTTACCCGTTCGAATAACGACCCTCCACCGATTAAGGAAGCGGTGGGTGAGAGTGGACACCCATTAAGCTGCCATTATATAGGCAGCAACCTTATACCCCCCCCCTTATAGACAGGCTTCGTGAATGAGGCCTACTAACGGTAAAACGAATTGTTCTTATACATATATACTTACTATTAACTTATAATATTATAAAGTATAAGGGTTGAATTTTAACTTTTAAAATTTTAGGGGTTGGAACTAAAGTTTTTAAAGTGACTTTACATGTTCCAAAATTTGAGGGCAAGTTTTGTAACTTTCAAAACTTTTCATCTTTCATAACTTATGAGTTAATGGATTAATAAAATGAGAGACTTTTCATTTTATGTAACCTATGTGTTTAATAATGGACTTTAAAAGAGTGACTTTTGGTAATCCATAACTTGAGGACAAATTATGGATTCCATTAAAACATATAATGATCAAGAATTAAGCTAACAAGCAAGTTACAAATAATTCCTATGATCTTGTAAACTCATAAGTCCATGAACATGCATATCAACAATTTCAAGAATCATAAATAAACCATATAAGACTTGAAATTTTGATAATAGCTATTGAAAATGGATTAGCATAACCATTACACCATCTAAAACAAGTTTTATAACACCAAAACAGTTTAGGGTAATGTTTATAGTCCATTTCCAGCAGCAAAACTCGAAAATCTACATTCAGGGGCTCCTACTCGTCGAGTGCATGAACCTACTCGACGAGTAGGATGAATTTGGGCATGGACTCGTCGGGTCCCCACATGGACTCGGCGAGTTCATGCTGCAGAGTGCAAAAAAAACTGTGTTTTTTCATCATTTTGCATCAAGTATCAAACAAACAAGCCTAGGCTCTGATACCACTGATGGATTTTGAGCATTCTAACACTCCTAATGTGACATCCCCTAATTTCTCGGCCAGAAAAGACCGATTTAATTTATGCTTTTTAAAATAAAACCAGAGAAATCTTTTTAAAAGATGTTGCGGAATTGGTCCCCAATACAAAATCTGATAAAAGTTTGTCAAAACCTTTCTTTAAGAAATATATAATTTCATTTCATATCAAAACCTCAGGATGTCATGTTCCGATACATATCAAAAGCATAAACAAGACATTATAAGCCTTTCAACAGTTATTTACAACTACTGGCCTATAATCCAAAAATCTCTCATCGTCCTCCGACTATGCTCGGGGTCCACTACCTGTAACATAAAAAGCTGAGTGGGTCAGGCTTGGGAGCCTGATGAGCATATAGGCTTTTCAACCCACAGTAATAATAAACTTATTAAGTTCTTCAATCAACAATAACCCTGATTACCCATTTCCCGTTATCCTCACTTTACGTCCCTAAACTCTTAACACAAGGGACCTAGCCTAAAGAATATCATCGGGATGGACATTACTGCTAAGGGGTTTCCTCAGCCATACATGTCCTAAAGGCAACCATGAGGGGGATGGAGTACAACGAATAAACACCCAAATTCATTAACACCTACAGGTTGCGGGCCTGCTAGCATTTCCACTGGACTGTCTAGAAAGTCCGTGGTCGTCATCCAAACTCCGCTAGATGACTGGATCACAAATCACATCGAGGCCTCTCATCATTTTATCTCATCAGACATCAACTATATACCCATGTTTTACCCAACATATTGTAGATAAAAATACATATATAGTTAAAAACTTGTATAAAACATCAATTCAACATTCACCTCAAATAAACAATTAATATATTTACACATAACACGTATTTTAAGGTAAATACTTCATATCTATGTGTAAAATGAAAGTGACTATACACTCACTTGATTTGATGAAAATCGGGCAGCAATTCGTTCCCTAAAACGTTCGTTTCTAATAAAACCGGGAGTTTTATTCAGAAACCGGGCTCTGCGAGGGTCGGGCTTCGAAACCGAAAAGATAAATTTTTCGGGCTTCTCGGGCTCTTCGTGGCGTATTCCGGGGGTTATAATCGATATCGGGGCTTTGGGGGATGCTAAGATGAAGAAAATATGAAGAAAGGGGCTAAATATGGCAAAATTCCAAAACTAACCGGGAAGGCTCGCATACCCCTTCTATTTATAGGGGTCCGAAGTCGGTCTTAGAAGGGGGGAGTCATCAGGCGAGGACACGCGGCAGCAGGGCGAAGGCGCGCAACACATGGCTCGCACGTGCGGGAAGGCTCGCATACCCCTTCACATAATTCCTTTTCATTTCTTCAAAATGAGTTACAAAGGTTAACCTAGACTATAATGTCAATATTAATGTCTAGCCTAGAAACACGGGCATTACAATTCTCTCCCCCTTAGGATGATTCCGTCCCCGGAATCACACATCAGCAAACAAATGCGGGTAGCGACTCATCATGTCACTCTCCATTTCCCAAGTGAGATTTGGCCCATTCGTATGTTTCCAACGCACAAGCACTAAATTGACCATCTTGCGTCGCAACTTCTTAGTCTTACGGTCAATGATTGCCTCAGGTTCTTCGATCAACCTCTTGTTTTCATCCAACCTTAACTCAGAAATCGGAATTATGTCGGGCACATCTCCCGTGAACTTTCTGAAATAGCACACATGAAAGGTATTATGAATACCCTCCAGTTCTTCCGGTAATCCTAGCTTGTAAGCTTGATTCCCGATCCTCTGAAGAACTTTAAATGGTCCAATAAACCTTGGACTCAATTTTCCTCTTTTACCAAATCTTATAAGTCCCTTTCACGGCGAGACTTTAAGTAAAACCGAATCTCCAACTTCGAAGGATATCGGTTGTCTTTTCTTGTCAGCATAACTCTTTTGTCGATATTGAGCAGCTAACATCCTTTCCCTTATCACTTTCAACTTTTCAGCAGTTTGATGGACTATCTCAGGTCCCATAAACTACTTTTCCCCAGCTTCCAGCCAGCATGATGGCGTTCGACACTTTTCCCCATACAAAGCGTGATAAGGTGCCATCTTGATGCTCGAGTGGAAACTATTATTATAGGAAATTATTCTAGAGGTAAGTGTTCATCCCAATTACCTTGGAATTCTTGGGTACATGCTCTCAGCATATCCTCCAATGTTTGAATCGTTCGTTCGCTTTGACCATCGGTTTGAGGATGGTAAGCTGTACTCAAACATAACTTGGTACCCAATTCCTCTTGTAGACTTCTCCAAAACCTTGAGGTAAAACGGCTGTCACGATCAGATACAATCGTTAACGGAACACCATGAAGCCTCACAATTTCCTTCACATAAGAATTTGCAAGTTTATCCATAGACCATTTCTCGTTAGCGGCTATGAAATGCGCACTCTTAGTGAAGCGATCAACGACCACCCAAATCATGTCGTGACCGTTCCTTGTTCTGGGCAGTTTAGTCATAAAATCCATGGTAATGTCCTCCCATTTACCCATGGGTACAGGTAAAGATTCTAAACTCCCATACGGTTTCTGATGTTGTACCTTAACCCTAGCACAAGTTACACACTCGGCCACATACTTAGCAACATCGAGCTTCATCGTCGGCCACCAGTAATAGGGTTTTAGATCCCTATACATTTTCGTACTGCCGGGATGAATCAAGTACATGGTCTTGTGAGCTTCTTTCATCAGAAGACCTCTTACTCCTCCCGTCCTAGGTACCAAAATCCTATCTCTGAATACCTTCAGCCCTTGACCGTTTGTATCCAACACCAATGTTTTGCCCAAACATTCCTCCTTTCGGTCATTTTTCTCTAAAGCTTCCTCCTGAGCTTTCTTTATACTTTCCAGAATTGTCGAGACAACTTCAATTCTCAACGCTCTAGGCCTTCTCTTTTCAAGATTTACCTTCCGACTGAGAGCATCAGCAACAACATTTGCTTTACCCAGGTGGTAAAGTATCTCACAGTCGTAGTCCTTGAGTAGTTCCAGCCAGCGCCGTTGCCTCGTGTTTAATTCTTTCTGATTAAAGAGATATTGAAGACTCTTATGATCAGTGAAAAGTTTGCACTTAGTACCATAAAGATAGTGCCTCCATATCTTTAAGGCGAATACTACCGCTGCCAACTCCAGATCATGAGTGGGGTAGTTCTTTTCATGCTCTTTCAATTGCCTCGATGCATACGCTATCACTTTATCCCTTTGGGTCAGAACACATCCTAACCCAACTCCAGAGGCATCACTATAGACTGCGAAGTCATCAACTCCTTCCGGTAACGAAAGAATAGGTGCTTCACACAGTCTCTTCTTTAACTTTTCAAAAGCTTCCTTATGCTTCTCATTCCAAGCATAAGTAGCTCCTTTGTGGGTCAAAGCTGTTAATGGAGTAGCAATCGAAGAAAAGCCTTAGATAAATCGGCGATAATATCCGGCTAATCCTAAAAAGCTTCGAATCTCCGTAGGACTTTTTGGTTGTTCCCACTTCATTACAGCTTCAATCTTTGCTGGGTCAACCATTATTCCTTCTTGGTTAACCACATGCCCTAAAAATTGGACTTCTTGAATCCAAAATTCACATTTGGAGAACTTTTCATACAGCTTCTCCTTTTTCAAAACTTCTAGCACCTCACGCAGATGCTTTTCGTGCTCCTGCTTGCTTTTCGAATAGATCAAGATATCGTCTATGAATACTATCACAGATTTATGAAGGTATGATTTACAAACCCTGTTCATCAAATCCATGAAAGCTGCTGGGGCATTGGTTAGTCCGAACGACATAACCAAAAATTCATAGTGTCCATATCTTGTTCTGAACGCAGTCTTCTCGATATCCTGCTCTCTCACCTTTAGTTGATGGTATCCCGACCTAAGATCGATCTTCGAGAAATAGCTCGAGCCTTGCAACTGGTCGAACAGGTCATCGATCCTCGGCAACGGGTACTTGTTCTTTATTGTCGCTTTATTCAGCTCTCTATGATCGATGCACATTCTCATGCTCCCGTCTTTCTTCTTTACAAATAACACAGGGGCTCCCCAGGGTGATGAACTAGGTCGAATGAAACCTTTGTCCAATAACTCCTGAAGTTGTGTCATAAGTTCTTTCATCTCTGTTGGTGCTAATCGATACGGTGCTTTTGCTATCGGCGTCGTTCCTGGTAACAAGTCGATACGAAATTCTACTTGTCGATCAAGGGGCAATCCTGGAAGATCTTCGGGAAAGACTTCCGGATAATCACACACCACCGGAATATTCTGCACCTCCTTCTTTTCCTTCTTAGCATCGATCACGAACGCTAAATATGATGTACACCCCTTGGCCAAACACTTTCTGGCTTTCATTAGGGAAATGATTCCAAAATTTACTCTGCGTTTGTCCCCATACACCATAAACGACTCTTTCCCTGGCGGGCTTACTTTTACTATCTTCTTCCTACACAATATTTCGGCATCATTGGCGCTAAGCCAATCCATTCCTAAAACTATGTCGAAACCATTTAACTCGATAGGCAATAATTCCTCGTGGAACTTATTCCCATCCAAGTCAATGATGATGTTTTTCATACGATGGCTAACAGGTACAAACTTGCCACTAGCAATTTCGACTAATAAAGCATTAACTAGTCTATCAACAGGCAAAGCTAGTTTTCTACCAAATTCATGCGAAATAAAGGAGTAATTGGCTCCAGAATCAAACAAAATTTGGGCAGGCAATTCGTTTACAAGAAAGGTACCTGAAGCGACATCGACTTCTTCTTTTGCAGCCTCAAGTGTCATCTGAAAGGCTCTCGCCTTCGGCTTTAGTGGTAGATTGGGATTTGCTGTATCCTTCCTCTTCGGACAGTCTTTAAAAACATTCCCTTCTTCATGGCACTCAAAACATACCCTCTTGATGGACGGACACTCGTTGGCAAAATGCCCAGTCTTTCCACATTTGTAGCAAGTCACTCCCTCACTACATTTCCCATAGTGCTTTTTCTTGCACTTCTCACACCATTTCAATTCACTTCCTCCTCCTCCAAACTTCTTAGACTTAGAAAATTTACTTTTCTTATTGGAACCTGAAGTCCCTTCAAAATTTCTCTTTTCACCAACTTCTGCCCTCTCCAGACCCTTCTCTCTGATCTGAACCTCAACATTCTTAGCAGCCCAGATGGCGGCTTTCAAAGTGGTTGCTTGCTTAACCATCGGACCAAAGTCCGCTGGTAATCCGAGGGCAAACTTGTTAACCTTAGAAAGTTCGGTTGGAACTAGGTAAGGAACAAGCTTCATCTTTTCAGTAAAACTAGCAGCGTATTCAGTAACGCTCATCTTTCCCTTTTTCAAATTCTGGAACCCATTATTAATTTCCAGAAGATCCTGCTCAGAGCAGTATTGCAATTTCAGCTGTACCACAAAGTCTTCCCAAGACATCTTGCTAGCTTCTCCCTTGGGCATGAAATCAGCTAGTAACTTCCACCAGCTCAGTACACCAGATTTTAACAGAGGAATTGCAAGTGTGGTCTTCTGTTTGTTGCTGCACTCACAGCTTTCAAACATCGTCTCCATTTCGGAGATCCAGTTCATGACTTCCACCAGTGTCAGACTTCCAGTTAGACATGGTGGTTTAGATGCCATGAAATCTTTGTATTTGCATCCGCGTCCATCAACTCCTCCATCCTGGTTGTTTTGTCTAACTATCGGTGGGTTGGCTTGACCAAGAGTCCCACTATAGTTCCCTCCTACTGATTTCCCTTTATTCAATTCGGGCTGTTCAACAGGTATCGTAGTTTCTTCCTTATTATGTTGTAGTAATCGCCTCGTCTCCTCCATTTGGCGATCCAGCATCGTCTGTATCATTGCTTGTACCTCAGCCATCGTCATTGGCTCAGGTGCAGCTCCTACAACAGGTACTTGCTCAACTACTTGAGGTTGAGGTTGTTGATCTCTGTTTCCGTTTGCATTTGCAACTCCACTACGAGTTATTGCCACTACAATCTATATACCGAATAAGGCGAATTTAGGTCTTTATCCTTGTTAGGCATTTAAATTCCCTTATCACTCTGAAACGTTTACATGTTAGTTCTAATCTCGTAATCATACGCTTAGAATCCTACGCACCTAAGGTTTCCAGATCCGGTCGGCAACAGACCATAGATCCGAACAAATAATGGCATATATGGCAAACATATAACATTTAGCACATAAAAGCATTTTAGGCATCTTTCCTAAATTAAACTAGTGCTCGTGTCTAAAATATGGTAGACACTCATCTCACAATCATCACTTAGCATTCTAAGTTTAAGTCTAGAAATTTAGGTCTTTATCCTTGTTAGGCATTTAAATTCCCTTATCACTCGGGGTCCACTACCTGTAACATAAAAAGCTGAGTGGGTCAGGCTTGGGAGCCTGGTGAGCATATAGGGTTTTCAACCAACAGTAATAATAAACTTATTAAGTTCTTCAATCAACAATAACCCTGATTACCCATTTCCTGTTATCCTCACTTTACGTCCCTAAACTCTTAACACAAGGGACCTAGCCTAAAGAATATCATCGGGATGGACATTACTGCTAAGGGGTTTCCTCAGCCATACATGTCCTAAAGGCAACCATGAGGGGGATGGAGTACATCGAATAAACACCCAAGTTCATTAACACCTACAGGTTGTGGGCCTGCTAGCGTTTCCACTGGATTGTCTAGAAAGTCCGTGGTCGTCATCCAAACTCCGCTAGATGACTGGATCACAAATCACATCGAGGCCTCTCATCATTTTATCTCATCACACATCAACTATCTACCCATGTTTTACCCAACATATTGTAGATAAAAATACATATACAGTTAAAAACTTGTATAAAACATAAATTCAATAGTCACCTCAAATAAACAATTAATATATTTACACATAGCACGTATTTTAAGGTAAATACTTCATATCTATGTGTAAAATGAAAGTGACTATACACTCACTTGATTTGATGAAAATCGGGCAGCAATTCGTTCCCTAAAACGTTCATTTCTAATAAAACCGAGAGTTTTATTCAGAAACCGGGCTCTGCGAGGCTCGGGCTTCGAAACAGAAAAGATAAATTTTCCGGGTTCTCGGGCTCTTCGTGGCATATTCCGGGGGTTATAATCGATACCGGGGCTTTGGGGGATGCTAAGATGAAGAAAATATGAAGAAAGGGGCTAAATATGGCAAAATTCCAAAACTAACCGGGAAGGCTCGCATACCCCTTCTATTTATAGGGGTCCGAAGTCGGTCTTAGAAGGGGGGAGTCATCAGGTGAGGACACGCGGCAGCAGGGCGAAGGCGCGCAGCACATGGCTCGCACGTGCGAGGGCTCGGTGTCGGCCTCTGTTTGGACCGTGGTCTAGTCCGAGGTTCGGAGTCGTGGCACCATTTGCGAAGCTCGGACGTTTCATAGAGGGGTACGAGGCAGCTCCTAATTGGCCGAGCCTTCGATCCGAGGAGAAGGTGACACGCGTCGACAGGTGGCCTCGGATGACTCAGCAGAATTTTGGATGACTCATCCTTATTTCGGACACGTGGCACATGCGAGGCGAGGACACGTGGCCGAAGTCCACCTATGTGAAATTCCTCGGTTTTCGCGCCAAAACTTTTAAAATCCATAACTTTCGCATACGAGCTCCGTTTTTGACGTTCTTTATATGCACGCGTAGGTAAAATTACGCTCTACAACTTTCGTTTAGATTTTAATTTTTAAATTATTATTTTTAACAGATCGGGAGAGGAAATCCGTTAAAATTTTATAACTTCTTCATCCGACGTCCGTTTTCGTCAGACTTTTTACCGTTGTGCTACTAATGACGAGACCTTCGATTCTCATTTAGGTCATGTCGGCTAAAAATCACTCGATCTAAAATTCGAGTTTTTAGCTGTCTACTGCTAAGCTGAAACTTCGAAAAATCATAACTTCCTCATACGAAGTCAGATTTGGGCGTTCTTTTTATACCTACTCTCGGTTTAACGAACACTACGAGTTTTGTTTAGATTACTAAGGCTAAAAAGTAGTTTATCAAAAAATCACTTTTTACGACATTCGGCCCCATGCCGGTTTTGTCGCGAAACTTCGACATGTCATAACTTCTTCGTTATAACTCGGATTTCGGCATTCTTTATATATCCGTAATCCTTGTCACGCCCACTACAAGTTTCTTAATAGGTATCGGCTTTATCTAAAATTTAATTTTGAAGCTCATTTTTTATTCTTAATTAATTAAACCCTAATAATTAAGCATAAAACACATAATTCACATAATATTCACATAATTGCTTTTCATTTCTTCAGAATGAGTTACAAAGGTTAACCTAGACTATAATGTCAATATTAATGCCTAGCCTAGAAACACGGGCATTACACCTAAGTTGTACATGCAACCCTAGAAACCTTGGATCTATGTTTGACTAAGATACATGCAAATTTGATTTTCCAAGGTTCTTCAACTATCTAACATAGCATGGGAACTTTTAAACATAATTGCTAGAAGAAGAACATACCTTTTGATGTGGCTTGAAGTCTTGAACTTTAAAAGCTTAGCCCCAATAGTGTGGAAGCCTCAACTGGAATCACAAATCACCAAAACCAATCTTGGAATAACTAGAGAATAAGGATACTTAGGTTCCACTTATGAAATCGGCCTTGCCCTCATTTCTATGCACTAGTCCCATTTCTTGAACCAAGGACCTCTTTATATAGTGTGGAGGATTAGGGTTACATTCATGTAAACCCTAATACCCATGGCCTTTCATTTCCATAGGATCCCTGGGTTAAACACTCCATGGACTATCCATGAAAGCTTAGCCCAACCTAAATGAACTTGGTCCACCACAACTATATAAGAGTCCATATTTAATTAGTTCATTTTGATCACTAGATTAATTCTAAATTAATTCTTGATCACTACTAATTAAATAATATGATTTCATATTAATATATTAGAACTTATAATATATTAATATAAATCACTAGTATCCTTTTTTTTCTCATTTTGTCTATCCAATTGTTCCGGTGAAGTGCAACCCAAATGGACCATGCCAAGTCGGGTCGAATACATACCAATAATAGTTATGGGCTTAGACATTTAATCCAACACATATATCTTCTTTGAACTTCAAAAATTTAAATACACAGTAAATAACAAATAAAGAAAGTTGTATTTCATCAAATATACATTCATTAGTTGATGTTTATTGAGAATTACCAAAGTCTTGCAGAGACGATGTCTTTCACAGATTGCCAGATTCTGACCCTAATACTACAAATATCCGACTCAAAATCTCTAATGGGAGATCATCTAACGAACGGTGACTTCTAGTAATCAACATTCTACTAACAAAATAGACATTGGAGTAGTTGATTTCAATTTCTTTTTGAAAAATAATCGTAACTATGAAAAACAGTGTAACAGGGTATGGAAAAAAAATACTTACTTTATGATGATATGGTCGCGAGGTGTATATGAGTGTCTATTATTGGAGAAAATCGATTTTAAGAACGATTACCCTTCGACGATTTGGGGGTTTTAGTGTTTCTATGGAGATTTATCGTCCGGAATAGTTGAGACGTTCTGAATGGTTGAAAAACTGATAACGCCGGTGTGACGTCAGAGGTATGATGGCGCCTCAACGCTTCAGAGTGCAAAAAGACCAAAGTGCCCTTGAAATCATTTCAAATATGTGAATACTAAGGATATTTGTGTCAAAACACATTATTCAAATATTATAACCTCTTATAGGTAACAGTGGAATTTTGGTGACATTGACACTTTTGGCCCTTGGAAACAAAACTTTTACATTTTGGTAAAAAAAACACAAAAAAACTTTAGATTTTTGCCACAATTTTTTAGCCAGTTTGACACTTTTAGTCCTTATTATAAAAAATTATACATTTAGCACAATATACACTAAACACATTTAGGTTTTTTCCACAATTCTTTAGCCACTTTGACACTCTTGGGCTTTACAGTCAATAGTTTTACATTTTGACATAAAAAACACAAAAAAAAAACATCTCGAGGCGAAGCCCGAGCTTTCTTCCTAGTTTACATTTATGTATTGATATTAAACCAAATTTCAAATTAACTTCATTTCAAAAAACATTAAACACAAAAACATCTAGTCATTATCTTCTTCCTCCTCCTCTTCTTCATCCTCTTCTTCTTCATTGCTCGATGTACTATACTCATAACTACCCTCGCTGTCAGCAATACCATCATTGTCGTCCTCATGAATTTCACCTTCTTCATCAATATTATTTTCATTATCTGAACCGTTGCTTGATATTTCGTGATCATCATCATAATTGGATGTATCAAATAGACTTGGTATAATGATTTCATTTGATTCAACTTCATCTTCTTGGAAAGCAACGTCTTTCTGAGGATGATTTTCATCGGCCCAACCACGAGGTTTAACTTTAAATACAGCCTACCAGTCCGAGTTGTTTGTTTTCAAACTAGGGTAAGGAATGTAACATACTTGAGTGGCTTGCAATATAACCTATTATAGGTCATAGTGGACTTTTGGTTAGTAAAATGACAAAGACAAAAATAACATTCATATCAAAAATAACATATATATAGTAACATTTAATAAAGTTAAAAGTATGTATTCACATTACATCAAAATACACTTACAATATGCATCACTAATTGTGTGAATCAAACAACTATTATATATATATATATATATATATATATATATATATATATATATATATATATATATATATATATATATATATATATATATATATATATTCGAAACTAATGTCAAACATCAAAGCAAACCTAACGAAACACGCATCCCACAAACAAATATCACAATTCAATAACCACCTGTATTGACTCATAAAAGCTGCGTAATAACTGCCCACAGAAGGATGCTTTGCACAACTTCTATGTAAGTCATGGAACTTTATCTCCTTTGTTCTCCTTAACAAGTGGTTATGAACCTTGTTACAGGTATCTCTTAGATTCCAACTTCTTCCAGTATTAACGTAGACTTTATTTAACATGATCAGAGCTTCTTGCTTCCTTCCAATGCCTTCGGCCATCAACATCATTTCCAGAACGAAGATCGCATCCAACTGCCCTTGATGGGCTGCATTTTTAAGCAACTTTTTCCCTGCTATTTTTCCCCTATCGTAAAATACTTCGCCTAACATACAATAAGTAATCATACAATTTTAAAAAATACAAATGTAGAAAACTAATTGAATTCGCAATTATCCGATTGCTTAAAAAAAGAGTACCATTCCATCGTTGAAGAGTACGTGTGGGTTGTTCAACTTTCTGCATTTGCTTGTGACTTCATACTGGTGAACACTTAATGGACGAAACCTTATTCGACTTGTGTCTATGCTTTTATATAATGCGTCTGATGTTACAAGACCCCTAAAGAGTTTGCAACTATACATATATAATTCACAAATCAACACAAAATTCATATATTAAACACTAAATTAAGTATGTAAACAAGTTTAATAGAAGTAATGCACATCATACTTACACTATCAGGCACTTAAAAGCATCGATTGGTGACTTTCTCCCAACCGTAGTTACTATTTTTTCGATCAAGTGCGATGGCAAAGCAGTGACCCTTGTTACTTGTTGCCTTGTTTGCATTCTTTCTGAAGAACAACTCGCTGCCATTATGTTGATCTGCGTGGAGTGTAATCCAAATTATGTAGCAACAACGATTTTAGGGTTTATTGATCAACGTTCGGGAATTTTGAGTGTTGGTAATGGATTGTAGAAGATCTATCGCCGATAAACCGAAACGACGGATGACTCTGACTATAAATTATAGCACCTAAGTGTTTAGACTATGAATTGACATAATTGCCCTTAAATGTAAAAAGGTTACTACGTAATTGGTTAGGGTATTTTTGTCAATACCTATGTGCATTTTTGTAATTAAATTGAACAGTTTAAATTAAAAAAGATGAAGTTAAATAAAAATATTGATTACATTTAGAGAGACGAATTTAAATAAAATTATTGACATATGTAGGATTCGAACCTGCGAATTTGGGTAAGAAGTAAAACATGTTTGCCAACTAAACTAAATTAACTTCCGTTTCTTTAAATTGAAAAACCATAAAATTATACTCAATAATATTGTAGCCCATATGTCATCCATGGGTATATCATATACACCATAAGCCACTACCATGTCGACCAATGGCTCATATGTCATCCATGGACACCATAAGCCACTACCATGTTGACCAATGGCCCATATGCCATCCATATGTCAACCATAGACACCATATGCCATTACCATGTGGACCAATCAACCATATGTCATCCATGGACACAATAAGCCACTACCATGTTAACAAATGGCCCATATGTCATCCATTGACACTATAAGCCACTACCATGTCGACCAATGGCCGATACGTCATCCATGGACACCAAAAGCCACTACCATGTTGACCAATGGCCCATATGTCATCCATATGTCAACCATGGACACCATAAGCCATTACCATGTGGACCAATCAACCATATGTCATCCATGGACACAACAAGCCACTACCATGTTGACCAATGGCCCATATGTCATCCATTGACACCATAAGCCACTACCATGTCGACCAATGGCCCATATGTCATCAATGGACACCATAAGCCACTACCATGTTGACCAATGGCCCATATGTCATCCATATGTCAACCATGGACACCATAAGCCATTACCATGTGGACCAATCAACCATATGTCATCCATGGAGACAATAAGCCACTACCATGTTGACCAATGGCCTATATGTCATCCATGGACACCATAAGCCACTACCATGTCGACCGATGGCCCATATGTCATCCATGGACACCATAAGCCACTACCATGTTGACCAATGGCCCATATGTCATCCATATGTCAACCATGGACACCATAAGCCATTACCATGTGGACCAATCAACCATATGTCATCCATGGACACCATAAGCCACTACCATGTCGACCAATGGCCCATATGTCATCCATGGACACCATAAGCCACTACCATGTCGACCAATGGCCCATATGTCATCCATGGACACCATAAGCCACTACCATGTTGACCAATGGCCCATATGTCATCCATATGTCAACCATGGACACCATAAGCCATTACCATGTGGACCAATCAACCATATGTCATCCATGGACACAATAAGCCACTACCATGTTGACCAATGGCCTATATGTCATCCATGGACACCATAAGCCACTACCATGTCGACCAATGGCCCATATGTCATCCATGGACACCATAAGCCACTACCATGTTGACCAATGGCCCATATGTCATCCATATGTCAACCATAGACACCATATGCCATTACCATGTGGACCAATCAACCATATGTCATCCATGGACACAATAAGCCACTACCATGTTAACAAATGGCCCATATGTCATCCGTTGACACTATAAGCCACTACCATGTCGACCAATGGCCCATACGTCATCCATGGACACCAAAAGCCACTACCATGTTGACCAATGGCCCATATGTCATCCATATGTCAACCATGGACACCATAAGCCATTACCATGTGGACCACTCAACCATATGTCATCCATGGACACAACAAGCCACTACCATGTTGACCAATGGCCCATATGTCATCCATTGACACCATAAGCCACTACCATGTCGACCAATGGCCCATATGTCATCCATGGACACCATAAGCCACTACCATGTTGACCAATGGCTCAGATGTCATCCATATGTTAACCATGGACACCATAAGCCATTACCATGTGGACCAATCAACCATATGTCATCCATGGACACAATAACCCACTATCATGTTGACCAATGGCCCATATGTCATCCGTTGACACCATAAGCCAGTACCATGTCTTCCAATGGCCCATATGTCATCCATGGACACCATAAGCCATTACCATGTTGACCAATGGCCCATATATCATCCATATGTCAACCATGGACACCATAAGCCATTACCATGTGGACCAATCAACCATATGTCATCCATCGACACAATAAGCCACTACCATGTTGAGCAATGACTCATATGTCATCCATTGACACCATAAGCCACTACCATGTCGACCAATGGCCCATATGTCATCCATGGACACCATAAGCCATTACCATGTTGACCAATTGCCCATATGTAATCCATATGTCAACCATGGACACCATAAGCCATTACCATGTGGACCAATCAACCATATGTCATCCATAGACACAATAAGCCACTACCATGTTGACCAATGGCCCATATGTTATCCATTGACACCATAAGCCACTACCATGTCAACCAATGGCCCATATTTCATCGCTGGACACGATAAGCCACTACCATGTTGACAAATGACCCATATGTCATCCATATGTCAACCATGGAGACCATAAGCCATTACCATGTGGACCAATCAACCATATGTCATCCATGGACACAATAAGGCACTACCATGTTGACCAATGGCCCATATGTCATCCATTGACACCATAAGCAACTACCATATATATTGACATGACCCGTATGTCTTTTGTATATAATTTTAAGTTAAAATTATACTATGAACACATCGTTAGTCTATGTTCTTTCTTAACGTTATTTATATATATATACCCTATCTATCAATCTGTAACTACTTTAAATAAATTTGAATTACTAAATATTTAGCGGTAATTAGCACAGTTCAAAGTATTTCACAATTCGTTTCCCTCCAACCTACACACGTTTATGCTGCATATTAGGGTAAGTTTACCAATTAGACATAGGGTTTACATTTTCTATAATCATCATCTCCGGCGGCTAATTAATCGAAATCTTTGTTCATTATACGTTTGTGCAATGACTTTGGCGATATAGGTTGTCACTCATCTAAAATTTATTTTTATTTAATTTACTGTTGTCGTGATGGTCGATCGTTTTTTGTTCTCTGATCATCTTCATGTAAATTGGTTTTGATTGTATTCAATAGTTTGCATGCAAAGTAATGCCTTCATATATAATTTTTTTTATTGTTTGTGTCAGAAAGATGTCGACCTCGAAAGCAAAAGGGGCATTCGATGTGAATCTAACTAAATTCATTGCACCACAAGTTATGAAACACAACAAGATTTCTGCTGCAAAATTTGTAAACAGACAGTTACAAGATGAAGAAATCGACTTCCCAATACCAACAACCACATCCAAAGCACCTATAACATCTACCAACAAAACCCCTAAACCTATATCATTAGCACCACCCATGACTACCACTTCCTCGACATCACTTACAACATCCACACCCTCCTTAGAAAAAACATTTAAAACTTCAGAAACTGGAACAATACAATCGTCAACACGAACATCAATAACCAAAACTTCAGAACCTACATCATCTAAACCATCCTCAACACCAACACCCACTACCACATCATCAACACCTATATATACTACCACAACCTCAAAACCTGCATCTACACTACCATCCTCCACAACTACAATAACTACCACACCCTCCTTAAGTAAAGGAACTACCACATCCTCAACATATACATCTATCCCAACACCTACCCCAGAATATACCCCATCAACAACACCTATCCCAGAATCTACCCCATCACCAACACAACCAACCATGAATGGATTTATAGTGGAAAGTGTAGAAGGTGAAAACAATTCCTCTGAAGATTGTGGACCAGATGGACGTTTTAATGTTCATGTTTGGAAAAATATGTGAGTTACCAATTCAAATCTTAATTATAACTTTTTTATGTATTAAATTTTGGTTTACACCTACATATCAATTCATAACTTAACACATCACATGATTACTTGCAGGCTAATGCCACCAGGCCCTTGTGCACACTTTATTATTTAGTCCTTTAAACAAAGAGTAGATCCAGAAGTGTACGCTTGGGCACAAGTAAGCAAAGAAATGCGCGAGTTTTATTGGGAGGAGTTTCAGGTAACTATAAGTGATAAATTGTTGTTTGGTAAACATTTACACTTCAACTTATGTTTATATTGTTAATGTGTAGAAAAAATGTTGTTGGGATGAGACAATAGACTCGCTGGTGAGGCACGCTTGGGTAAGGAAAGCGGCACAAAGTTATGGTCAATATCTCTTCAACATGAGGAGCCCAAAAAGAAACAAACATGGCTTTAAACCAGCTCATATTCCACAGGAAGTCTGGAACTCCTGGAAATTAAAATACAGAAGAATACAAGCTAAAATATGAGCAAAACAAGAAAAATAGGCGTAACGGTGTGGCAGATGGAGTAGCAAAACCTACACATAATGTTGGATCCGCATGTCATTTGAAGATAGCTTCTGATTTGGTAATTTTTTAAATGGTACATCGTATCAATGTTTGCATATGTTTATCTGTATATTTGACTTTTTATATGGTATTTATGCAGAAGAGGAAATTAGGACATGAGCTACCCCATAGTGAATTGCTCCTGTATACAAACACTAAGAATCATGATGGAGTCACTTTCACAAATGAAAAAGATAGAAAAATTCATGTAATATTCATTTCAGTTTAAATTAACTTTTATATTGTAGCTACTCCATAATATCATTCCTAAATTTGATATCTTTTAACTTATAATATTTTTATTTTGTAGGCGGCCTATATAGAAAAACGGGAAGTGTTGGAAGCTGAAGGTGTTGAATTTGAGGAGGACAAACTATTTTACGATGTTGTTGGTGGCCATGATAAAAAATAGAAGACTTTATGGATTAGGCTCTTTTGCAAAGGCAGTTCCCAATAGGAATGGTAAAACGGATGTAACTTACGTTCCGGAAAAAATGATGAAATAGAAGAAATGAGGGAGCTTGTTCCTAAACAAAAACAGCAAAACGAAGAGCTTAAAGAAATGATGAACGCCCAACAAGAGGAAAACAAAGCAAGGGTCGGGCATCTTGAAAAACAACTTTAAACGGCATTGGATCTTATTAATGGCTTTACAAGAGAACAAGAGTAGTAGGTTGATATATGTTTATTGAAGATTATGTATTTTAGAGTAGCAACTTTCTTTTTTCCATGTAATAAATAATTATTTTGTTATTTTATGATATGATGGTTATGATGTTTTTTTTTTGTTTTTCATATATTACTACAAAATTATTTGGATATAATTTATAAATATATTATCCATCGGTCCATATTGAATCTGGTATATAATATATACACCACTAAAATTGCTAGGGATTCATGACCACATAATTTTCTAGGAAGTGATCAAACGGAATTTGCTAGGGATTCATGATCATAGAATTTGCTAGGAGATCATCAAACGGAATTTGCTAGGGATTCAGCACGACAGACTTTTCTACAGAATGACCACCACGGAATGTACTAGGGAATGACCACCACATAATTTACTAGGGAATCACCACCACGGAATTTGCTATGGATTCATCATCACAGAATTTGCTAGGGAATGACCACCATGGAATTTGCTAGGGAATCACCGCCACAGAATTTGCTAGGGAATCACCACCACGGAATTTGTGATGGAATAACTACCACGGATTGTGCAATGGAATCCTACTACAGAATACACGACGGAATACCAATTACCACATATTTCATTCCGTTGTCACATTTGTGATGAAATTATCTTTTCCGTTGCTAACCTTTGCTACGGCGTTTTTAGGGACGGAAATAGGTCGTTGCAAATTCCGTCGCTAATCGTCATTCGCAACGAAATTTCAGCTTTTAGCAACGGATTCCTTCCGTAGCAAAATCACGTTTTTCTTATAGTGTTTTTATTTTAAAGAGTTTTAGGAGTCAATCAAGAATAAACCTTTTAGTTATCACTAGCACACGACCTGAAGTTCATAACCTATCGTGTTATGTTGAAATATTCTTGTTTCTATGCACCTTCCTATTGGGTTGGCAATGCTTATGAGTTTTATGGTTCTCATGTTACTGCAAAAGGCAGAGCACGTTGGTTAGTGATAGTACATTGGTCAATGGAAGTGAGTTGATTGACAACTTGGAAGCGCTGGTAGGCCCTAGTGCTAGCAGAAGGCGAGAAATTAAGAATAAGCAAAGTTCAATCCATGAAATCTAAATTTGATTTTGGTTTTGTCCTCAACCTTATCTTATGATTGTAGGTTGGAAATCACAAATTCGCATAGATAGGAACACATGCACCATAAAATCTAAGTGGCAAAAGGTTTCGCTCTAATTCATGAAAATGATTATGAGGAAACACTTTTGCTGGTAGATTTTAAATCTGGTTAATATCATTAAGGTTAGTAGTTGTGATAATTGCGTTCTCCAATTCGCATATGATTACGACATCCCGTTTCAGAGTTCGAATTGTGAGAAATGGCAAGAAATAGCTTGAACATTCAGGACTTATAGCTGTAAGTTCTGAAAGGGTTTAAACACACACATATGTTATCTAATGAAGGTGTATGAGCTTGAGAAGTCTAAATGAAGACTTATCGAAGCACCACGTATCAGAAATCCGAACTTTAGTAAGAAAGTCAATAGTATTAATTTCTGGAAGTCCAGTTGGTTTCTGGATACATATCATAGCTAGTGTGAGCATAATTGTTATACTAGTGGGAGCATAACTGTTATGCTAAGTGTTGCAAGTTGGCAATACTATTTGTAGGAAACAAAGTTTAGGAATTTGCAAGTTGCAAAGTTTGGAAATTGTTTTGCTATAGAAAGATTTAGGGGAGAAAGCGCTTATACTTCATTTCAAATCTAAAACTTTAGATTGAAGTTTTAATAAAACTTAGTCATATATGACTATCGTGTTGAAATGATTCAGCACAGGAAATTTGATATATGGAAATATTATAGCAAGAGACTGTCAGGTCTTTATGTAAGACATTATGTATCGGCTCCCATATGCTTCGTATATAGGATCGATTACATATGCTATAATATTCACTTGTTCTAATTTTTCCAAATTCCTAGGGCATTAAGAGGGAAAAAGGACTAGAACAAGATGTGACTAAAGTTGTTAAACCACTGTCAAGAACAGTCTAAGGTTTACCAAAAGATTGGTTGCCTATAGACAGTTGGAAGTATAGTATTTGGACAGACCATATTGACATAATTCTGAGTGGAAGTGATTCTTGTTCAGAATTGATGGTCACATGGGAATATGAAAATGTTTCCATAATAGGAGTTGGTTATTGAAATCTACATGTGAGTTAGAAACCTTAACACAAGGAAGCTGTTCAAGGAGTTACCTTGAATTTGATACTTCATTACCATGAAATTGTTTTAGTAACAAAGTTTCAATGGAGCATTTTGTGACATCGTTGGCTAAGTCTTGATGACTTTGGCATCATGTCATCACAAAAGGATATTGCATGCAAGGTTAGACTCTAAAACATTTAGTGGTGACAAGAATATGGATTTCTTACACTTGTATAAGGATTTAGAATTGTGATATGAGCGTCATTGGATATATGTCCAATTGATATGTTCACAAAGGAAGGACCATAGAGAGACATAGTATGCATGTTTATAACATGGCATGACTGATGTTTAATTCAAGTGTTTAGTTGATTAATCGAAACATTATACAATTAATAAACTCTGATTAATATGGTGATTAAATAATAAGTCTTTTATTTATATTCAATAGTTTTGAGACCATAGTTAATTAGGTTATTATTGTGTTTCACTTCGAATGTTTTACTTCCCGAATAATTGGATTATTCGAACATCCATAGTCGATCATACATTAGGAAGTAAGTAGTGAATTAAGACTGTCATGAATCAGACTGTAGATTGTCTAAGGGGTTAGACATAGCAATGGTTTTCTAGTATTCATGAGTACTTTCGAAATGGGGATTTAAGTATTGGATTAACCCACACTAAAAGAATTAATTCATGGATTTTATCACGAGTAATTTTGAGACGATAATATCTTATATTCTTGAAACAAAGATATATGAGTTGTTGTTTACGAGGCATATATGCATTGATAATGCGTAAATACTTCAGTAACTTGATGTTATAAAATGTATTGTTGTGCATGATTTGATGAGTAAATAGTACAAGCATATAAGTCGAAGTTTATCCATTCCTTTTGCCCTAACGAAAAAAGCGTTATCTGTGGGCCCCTCAATGATTTAATGATGACATCTAAAGCGCTTCGCCAAGCCTAGACTAAATTGGGCAATTCTAGAACCTCCCTAACGAGGGGGGGGGACGAAATCTAGAGTGCTCCTAGGGTTTCCTTGGGCTCTAAGGGCGCCTTGGATGCCTTAGGGAGAAAGTAAAGGGATTAGGGTTATCTTGGATATACCTGTCTAATCCAATACCTTCCTAATACCTATATAAACCCTCCTTAGGGTAGAATTTCGGCCATGACTTCTTTCTAAGTGCCTTGGACGAAATTTAGGCTTCTCCTCTCTCTCTCTCTCTCTCTCTCTATATATATATATATATATATATATATATATATATATATATATATATATATATATATATATATATATATATATATATATATATATTCCATGGTTGCTAGGTTCGTTTGTGAACCATTATGTAACATCCCAAAAATGATGACCAAAAATTTCATTTTTAATTATTAAATAAACCATAGTTATCAAAATCATTCAATCCAAAAACATGAGTCATAGTATCACTCAGAGTATCATATCAAAAGACATGTCAATATAACAGAGAAAAGCATCCCAGGCTAAACAAACTGGTGTCTGAACTGTAGTCATCCCGAGCACTTCCCTTTTCTACCGAAAGTACCTAAAACCAACACTGAAAACTGTAAGCACGAAGGTTAGTGAGTCTCCCCAAAATACTACATACACATAATCATATAATCACATAATAACATAAGATGTGCCTTGCCCGCGCGGCATCGGACAATGTCCGGCACCGGGCCCCGCCCAGCATCGGACCGAAATCCGGCATCAGGCCTCGCCCGGCATCGAGCAAAGCTCGGTATACATATAAACATATTAATAAATACACATAAATAATCACATAACATAAACATATAAACATTCCTCAGGCCCCGCCCATCATCGGACCGAAATCCGGAAACATACTAACATTCCTCTGGCATTACCCGAGATCGGACCAAAATCCGGAAACATACAAAACAGGCACATGCAAGAATCACGAAGACATCAAGCATACAAACATTTTTCGGGCACCGCCTGACATCGGATCGAAACCCGGAAACATGTAAACCTACCTCGGGCATTTCTCGGCATTGGACCTTAGCTCGGAACATACTGGCATAAGTATACGGGCTGACATTGGTGCCTTCGACCCATTCATACAAGAGTAAACTCACCTCACTGTCGGATAATAGCTGAAACGTCTCTGCGTGGAATCAACTCTACTCGCTCCCTGAACCAAAATAACTCCTTAGATACCATTCCATACTCACAAACCTTAAGGGTAAACTCTGGTCAAGTCAAAGTCAAAGTCAAGTAAAAGTCAAACGCTCCGAGTTGACTCAACTCGTCGAGTTCTCATGAATCACAGAAACCATGAAGTCGCGATCTAACTCATTGAGTTTTCTTCCAACTGGCCGAGTTCCTCCTTCTCAACAGAAACGAGACTTTCCTAATACAACTCGTCAAGTTCCCTTGTAGACTCGCCGAGTTCCATTAACAGAATCGGAGACCTTTCAGACTAACTCGCCGAGTTCCCTTATGGACTCGTCGAGTTTATCAGTCTGTCAACTCTCCTTAATGCATTAAGCCCTTATTCTTTAGATCTACCCCTAAACTTTGGATCCAAACTGGAAATACGTCTAAAAGGGTAAAGTTTCTAACTTTACCCGTTAAGGTCCTCTCCAAACGCAATAAAATCAAACCCTAACTCGAAATGGCGTAGATCCAACTCCAAAGACCAGCAAAACTTCAAGATAGACTATGAGGTCTTAGATCTAAACTTAAGGGACAAGATAATCACGTAAAGTCTGAAACTTTATCCACATGCATGGCCATAGGAGCTTCAAAAGACCAAAATAATGGTCTAAAGGTTGCATGGGGATTCCATGGCCATAAAGTTGACGCCTTTATGCCATGAAAACCCTTCAAGGTCCTAGATCTAAAGTATTCCCCACTTGGGACGTTAAAATCCTAAGGATCATGTCATTTGGACCAAAACTAGCAAAATAACCCCATAAAGGAGATCTAAGCAACTACAAGGAAAGGTTTAAGCTTTATGCCAGTAAAATGTCATGGATGAGACAAGGATTCTGGATCTATATGCTCCCTTTTGTGTCTCTAAGCTCTTCTTCTTCTTCCAATATCTTTAAATACACACCAAAGCTCTCAAAAATAGCTCACAAACACTCAAATGGCTTTAGGGTTTTCAATATTTAGTATTTGGGACTTGGAGGCTTGAAATGAGGCTAACATGAAGGGTTTAAGACGTTTAAATAGGGTACAAACCCTGAAAATTAGGGTTTCCTCCCAGCCGGTTAACTCGTCGAGTTGAGGCATCTCAACTCGTCGAGTAGGTTACTTAAATCATGTGGTCCTGACAATCTCTACTCGACAAGTTTGGGGCTTCCAACTCGTTGAGCTGCTCTGTATTCATGAATAAATTATAAATTAAATACGTACCAGGAACTAGGCATTATAATTCTCCCCCACTTGTTTAGACTTCGTCCTCGAAGTCGACTGCCTCAAATAACTCTGGGTAATTCTCTCTCATCTCCTCCTCGGGCTCTCAAGTCCACTCTGACCCCTTGCGTTGCATCCATTACACCTTCACTAACTGTACAACCTTGTTCCTCAAGGTTGTCGTCTTGCGATCCAGAATCGCCACTAGTCTCTCAATGTAGTTCAGGCTATCATCCACCTGGATATCCTCTAGAGGCACAACTGTGAAATCATCCACCAAAAACTTCCACAGCTGGGAGAAATGAAAAGTGTTGTGGATCTGGATGAGCTCTCCTGGAATATCCAAACGATAGGCCAGACGGCCCACCCGATCTGACACTCTAAAAGGACCGATGTTCCTGGGGCCCAACTTGCCCCGCTTCCTGAACTGGATGACACCTTTCGAAGGTGACACCTTCAGGAGGACCATATCCCCCACCTGAAACTTCAGGTCTGAACGGTGCTTATCAGCATAGCTTTTCTGCCGACTCTAAGCAGTCTGGAGCCTGCTCCGGACCTGCTGGATCTTCTCGGTGGTCTTGAGTACCACCTCAGTACTCCCATGACTCTCTGATCGACTTTGCCCCAACAGAATGGGGTCCTACACTTTCTCTTGTAGATCATATCAAAGGGAGGTCAATCTATGCTAGCGTGATAACTGTTGTTATACGAAAATTCCGCTAACGGAAGATACATATCCCATCTACTGCTGAAATCTAATACACATGCGCGCAACATATCCTCGAGAGTCTATATCGTCCTCTCACTCTACCCATTAGTCTAATGGTGGAAAGTTGTGCTGAAGTGAAGACGAGTACCCATATCGTCATGAAACCGCTTCCAAAACTTGGAAGTGAAGCGAATATCTCGGTCTGACACAACCGACACCGGCACTCCATGACGTGCCACCACCTCGCTTACATAGATCTCGGCTAGCTTCTCAGCCGATATACTCTCCTGGATTGGGATGAAATGAGCACTCGTGGTCAACCGATCCACAATGACCCAAATTGAATCTACTCCACGTGCGATCCTGGGAAGCTTCGTGATGAAATCCATAGTGATATCTTCCTATTTCCACACGGGAAAATCCAACGGCTACATCTTGCCATAGGGTCACTGATGCTCGGCTTTGAATTTCCTACAAGTCAAGCACCGCTCCATGTACCATGCTATGTCACGCTTCATGCAGGGCCACCAATAATAAGGGCGAAGATCCCAATACATCTTCATTGCCCAGAGGTGGATGGAGAATCTCTACATGTGAGCCTCATCCATTAGAACCTGGTGTACACCGCCCTAGTAAGGAACCCAGATTCTCCAATGCAGGGTCAACAAACTGCGACTGTCTTAGAAATATGTGTGTGGGAACAAGATCGATGCGCAGGGACAAGGTTTGAAAACTCAAACCTTGAGTGAATGCTTGAGATCAATGTTTTCTTGCTAATAGATGTTCAAGTCGAGGCTGGAAAGACCAGTCAAGTCTTAGATAATAAGTTCAACAAATGATCAAGACATTAATTGAAGACAAGTAGTAAATGATCAAGGTAAAGTTAATAAATGAAGAACAAGAAGAATATTTTGAATATGATAAGAGTAAATTCCAAAAGTGAGTGAAAGATCCGTAGTTGACTTGTATTGAAAGCTCCTTTAAATAGGAGAGAATGTTACAGCGAATTAACTCAGGTGTTTACATACGACCAGACAAAAGACATAAGTCTGACATTCTGATTGTTCTAATACAACTATAGACTTAGTCCTATGAAACGTTACATCAATAAAAAGACAAAAAACAATAAATGCACAAGAGACAAAACAAGATGTTCCGGATCAGCATGCATTCCGGACGTGAGGGTCAGCTTCGGAATGCCTTCACTCTTCTTATCTCCTTACTTGGTCCGGACAGGTTCCGGACCACTCTTCTCTTCTCTTCAGAAGTCACACTCTTCGGAATAAGGACTTAGGATTGCTAGAGGTTCACTTTCACGTTCCAACAATCTCCCCCTAAGTGAACTTAGAAATCTAGCAAGCTCATTTCATTTCTTCCTTGATGAAGGTGTAGGCTCTGAACAACCATTCTCGCACCGCAATGTTCCATGCCAGTTGACTTACAAACTTTGCCTTGACCTGTTTCGGAGCATCAGACTTGGACACCCTGGATATGAACTTCTGCAGAGCTTTTGTCGGAACTAGGTGTTTGCCAAGGACTCGAAAGAAGTCCTTCTTGTTTGTTCTTCTGGTGATGTAGATAAACCCTAGAACCGGTTCTTCAATGGGACCTTCTGCAAGAATTTCAGCTTCCGGAAGAACAAAGTCGATCTTGGCAACAAATTGTTCTATTCCGTAGAGGTGTGCAAGCTCGTAGTCACACCGGCAGAACTTAGCAATGTAATCTTTGAGAAAGCTGAGAGTTGCGTGGTAAGCACCCATACTGATGTCATCCTTTTGATTTTCTCTGAAATAAGCAGCTAGGGTGAGGATGTCATTCGGATTCATTGAAGGAAAATCCGCATCAGTAACGGTTCGAGGAGTTGGCTTGTTTCGGAGGAGGTGGAAACGGAATAAGGGACAGTTCAGCTCAAATTTCACTAGAATTTTTCTTCCGAAGCCTTGAACTTTGGTGATCCTCTTCCTTGTCCACACTTCCTTGAAGGGTTGAGCATTCTTTGCATAGAACGTTTTCAGCCTTTCTCGCTCTATCTGGATGATCATTTCCGGATTATCAGTTGGATGAAGAGGAGCAAACTTGGTGTAGAATTTGCTGTAAGGAGAGAGAGGAAGATCCAGCTGATTAGCATCATTGGAGGGAAGTTCATAATATAGGCACAGAATAATTTCCTGAGCCTTGAGGATTCCTTCACGATAGAGAGGAGAGATGCCACGCATCGGATCAGGATTGTCTTTCAAAGCTTGGATCTGGATGCTGTCCTCAAGTGCCTGATTTATTTCCTCCTGAGACCATCCATGTTTGTGCTTGGGGGGAGGTCGGGAGTGAAAGGCTTGTTGTTCATCAGTCATCAGTTTCTTCCCTTTGGCTCGTTGAAGCGCAGCAATGGCATGCTTCATATTTTCGTCGATCGAGAATTCCGGAGTGGGATTTGGAAGTGGTTCTTACGGAATATCATCAGGGGTCCGGAGAGGAGAGCCCTGGTAGATCATAGCAACTTTTGGTTCCAGAATGGAAGTTTGAGATGAGGGAGTGGCACGGAAGGCTTGAGCAGTCAGAAAAGATTTTGCCTTAGCCATTTCAAAAGCTTCCGAAATAGAGGATGTCCAGGAGACAGCAGACCATATCCTCTTTTATTCTTCAGACATCTCTTTCGGAATGGACAATTTTGGAGCTTGAAGACCAAGAACTCCTTTGGGAGCTTCATCCGGAACATATATGTCTTCATCTTTGCTTCCTTCAGTGATCCCTAGGATTCTGGAGACGATTTGAACGTCTTCATCTTCGGAATCCAGGTCCTCATCCCGGAGTATGAATTCCGTCGCTGGTTTCCATCTTCTGCTTGGGCCTTCTCCCCCTCTTGCATCGGTGGATCTAGGAACCGGTGCAAGCGTCAATTCTTCCTTGATATCATCGAGTTTGGAGAAAACCTTCTGAAGACCTGTTGAAAGTTGAAGAGTGAGAGTGTCGTAGGCTTCCGCAGTGGGAGCTTCATCAGAGAGATGTTTGAACGTGCTACTGAGGATGGCAATCGTCTCATCAAACTTCCTGTTCGGAACATCAATGATATTCCAAGTTGAGCGGAGAAGATTAATGAGGACTTGTTGAATAATGAGATTCATCTCATCCTTCTTCCGGATCTCCTTCTTCATCTGTTGAATTTGTTTCTCATGACGAACATGGGTCTGCTTGATTAGGTCGTTAGTAGCAGACACCAAGTCATCATGAACCTTGAGCATTGAGGTGATGGTGTTGAGGTAGTGATCCACCAATATGTCGTATTTGGTGTCGACTTCCTCTATTGTATGCTTGAGTCGGAGGGAGATGAGCTGATCCAATTGGGCTTCCCTTTCCGCAGCAGATGGTCCGGATTGCTAGGACAGGGACTGTAGAATGGCATCGAGTTTGACATCAAGTCCGGAGACTTTTTAATCCAATTTGGTGTTGAGCTCTGTTACAGATGCCTCAACAGTTGACACTTTCTTCATGGTGTTAGAGACATTGGTGCGGATTTCCAGGAGAGCAAACGGGTCAACATAGTCACCAGCACTGGATTCCGTGTCAGAACTCGAGTGGTGCGGAGGAGATTGGTTGAATGAAGGATTGGTGGAAGGACCAGGCTTGGTGGTAGCATCATCTTCATGAAGTTAGTAGTTGGAACCTCCGTCCGGAGTGGTTGAGGAAGAGGATCCGAAGTCATAGGCAGACTTGGAGACTGATGCCTTCGATTGGTAGTGAACTGAAGTTATGAGATGTGCATCCGTAATGGTTTTTGCATCTTCTTCCAGCATGATTTCTTTAGAAATGTCTTCTTCCGGATCGGTGTGGAAAATACTTTGATGAGTAGTGATGAGAGGCAGCTCCGCAGTGAGCTCGTTGATAGCATCAGCATCTGTGGGAGGAACATAGGGCAGATTGCTTTGAATGGCCCTGTTCCTCATTGAAATAAGTGTAGACTCCACCTGAGCTCTGGTGACATCCAGACATTTGGATGCGGCCCTGTTCACAAAATCTTCCCATAGGGGATTATTAACACCTGGTCGTCCTGTACGCCTTCCATGTATCAGACCAATTGAGGCTTCCGGAGGTGGAGAGACTGCTCCTCCTCCTGAAAGATTGGTGTCCGGAGCAGTGGTTCCGGAGTGTGTGCATGTCGAAGAGACAATGAGGGTATCAAAGGTGACTCGTGGGTGTGTTCCAGGGGGCTGCAAGGAACTATGTTCAACACCTGCATCACCTTTTTGGGAAGGTGAGGGTGGATTATGTGGATACTCCTCGTGAGTGTGTGCTTGAGTTTTTGAAACATCGAGGTGTGCCTCGGATGAGTGGGTAGGTGGGGTGTGCGGATGGCCAGAATCAGCCTGAATATCATGGGTGCCCTCCTGTTGAGAGGGGGCACTGACTTTGGTTTTCTTTTTGGCTTTGGGCTTAGTGGGAGAGGCCTTTCTCTTGGCCGTCTTCTTGATTTTGGGTCCGGACTGTGTAGGCTTGGCCACTTCCGAGATAGGCTCAACAGAAACAGGGGCAATTTGTGTTGGGTCAAACACAACCGAAGTCTCTAGATGTTGTTTGAGAGAAACAGAGTCGGAAGGGATAAGGGCCAACATGTGGTCTGGAAGACGTCTGACCGGACCAAAGGCAGATTGGTCCGGAATCCTATAGGCCTTAACAGTTTTGAAAGTAACCTATACCTCCGGAGGGATGGTGTTGACCGGAAGCGGTTCCAAAAGCTCCTTGAAGACTTGTTGGAGCGTCAGTGCCCAAAATCTAGGGCTTGAGATTTCGTTCGGCTTCCGCTTGGTGGCAAACTTCCAGAAGTCTTTCCACAGGACTTTTGGAAGATCAACAGCATTCTCCCGTCCGGAGTAGATGCTAAATACAACGTTGAGCCAGTCTTTGCTTAGGGTGTCCGTTCCTCCATGCTTTCCGGACAACCCTCTGATGATGAGGTGCATCAAAACAGTCTATAGTCCGGACACATCAGTCTTTTTTAAATCTTTGGCTCGGTAGTCTTGAGTGTACCCGATGTAGTTGAGGAATGTATGAAACTCTTCAGTTGTTGGCTCAACTACATTGAATCCCAGTGGATTCGCTTTGACTCCAATCGCCTTGAGAAAGTTCGATTTGTAGATGGGAACCATTATGTCCCCAATGATCGTAGTTTCGAGAGTACCATCGACAAGTCGAATGTTGGTGAATGCTCGATGAAGATGATGAAGCGGCAGTGGAGGTTCTGGGGTTTTCGTGAGGGGAAGTGAAATGGGGTGGTCGATGAACTCAATCATCACTCTAATCGATTCATCATAATCCATTGGGTTTAGAGAGAACAACTAAGTAGTGTCTCTCAAGAACGATTCTTGATCAGCAGAGCAGGAGGATCCTTTTGATCCTTTGGACGTTTTCTTCTTGGCAATTGATTTCTTTGGGACTGGAGCAGTGGATTTGAATTCTTGAGAGGACGCCATTGTTGTAGGTTATGAGTGCTTGAAGAGCACGAAGAACAGTAGAGAGAATTTGGGAGATTGAGAGTTTAGGGAGCGTAAAGAGGTAAAAAGGGGTTTTCGAAGGGTATTTATAGGTAAGGGAAATGGGTCGGGTTAGGAGAGTAATGATGAGGATCCGAGAAGAAAGCGGGTTGCATTTAATGTTGGAGACGTTCATTGGACAGGGGAGGTGAAAGGTGAGGCAATTTGTGGCTAAAACTGGAGAATTTCAACCAACGGTTAGATGGTTATTTTATGGGGGCGTGCGATCGTGTCACGCAAAACAAGGAGGATAGGATAGGATCTTCCGTAAAAGTAACCATTGAGAAAACCGTTTCACCTTAATGTCCGGTGGTATTCCGGATGAGCTGTTCCAGACAGAGTATGATTCGGTGGATAAAGAGTTATGGTCTGGAACATACTGGTTTCAAAGAGAGGTCCGGAATGCAAAGTAAATCCGGAGCAAGTTTGAGGTTCCGAGGCAAATTTGAAAATTCCGGAGCAATTTTGAAATTCCGGAGCGCTTTTTGAAATTCCGGAGCAAATTTAAATTCCAGAGCAAATTTTTGAAAATTCCGGAGAAATTTGAAATGCCGGAGCAATTTGAAAATTCCGGAGCAAATTTGAAAATTCCGGAGCACTTTTGAAGAATCCGTAGCAAATTTGAAAATTCCATCCGGAGTAGAATTCCGGATCCAATCATGAAGTATATTCCGAGATGATGATTCTAGCACCAGTGTGGACTTAAAATGGCAAACGATCAGGATGAACTGTACAACTTAAAAACTCAAGTGAAGGTCAGAAACAAAGATAAGTAAAACGATCCTAAGTATTTCGAGAGAAAGTAGTTCCGAGATGAAAAGATTTTGCGATCGGAACTAGATTTCTTTCAAATACGTCTATCAAAGAGAACAAGTCTCTTGAAAGAACTGAGGATCCGGTACCATCATACCCATTTTGTTGAGAAAACCATTGAATTTGGTTTCGTCCAATGCCTTGGTAAAGACATCAGCAATCTCATCGTCAGATGGAACAAAAATGAGTTCAATGTTACCATTAAGTACATGATCTTTTATGAAATGGTACCTTATATCAATGTGCTTGGTCATGGAGTGTTGAATTGGATTATGAGAAATCGCAATAGCACTTTGAGAGTCACAATAGATAGGAATGCGTTGAAAGTGGTAACCATAATCCAAAAGTTGAGATTTCATCCACAGAACCTGAGATGTACAGCTAGCAGCAACAATGTATTCAGCTTCGGCTGTAGAAAGTGCAATGCAGTTCTATCTCTTGGATGACCAACTAACCAATCGACCACCTAAGAATTGACAGCCACCTGAAGTGCTTTTTCTATCGAGTTGAAGACCACCATAGTTTGAATCAGAGTAAGCTTGTAGTAGGAAGCTCTCATTTGCTGGATACCAGATTCCGAGACTCTTTGTACCTTTGAGGTAACGGAATATTTGCTTCACAACTAAGAGATGAGACATCTTTGGGTTGACTTGAAATCTGGCACATAAACATGTTGAGAACTTAATATCCGGACGACTTGCTGTGAGATAGAGTAGGGATCCAATCATTCCACAATACTTCTTTTCATCAACAGAAACACCCGAAGGGTTGGCAAAAATCTTGTGTCCGAAGCCCATAGGTACCTTGGCAGAGGCACAGGTGTCCATTGAGTATTTCTTGAGAAGTTCTGAAATGTACTTCTCTTGGTGAATGAAGATTCCTCTGTTGGTCTGTTTGACTTGGAGACCAAGAAATAAGCTTAATTCCCGATTCATGCTCATTTGGAATCGACTGATCATAAGTTTGGCAAAATCAACAGAAACACCCGAAGGGTCGGCAAAAATCTTGTGTCCGAAGCCCATAGGTACCTTGGCAGAGGCACGGGTGTCCATTGAGTATTTCTTGAGAAGTTCCGAAATGTACTTCTCTTGGTGAATGAAGATTCCTCTGTTGGTTTGTTTGACTTGGAGACCAAGAAATAAGCTTAATTCCCGATTCATGCTCATTTGGAATCGACTGATCATAAGTTTGGCAAAATCAGTAACCATAGATGAATCCATAGATCCAAAAATGATTTCGTCCACATAAATTTGTACCAGCATGAGATGTTTTCCATTTTATCTTCAGAATAGAGTGGGATCTAGAATTGCTCTTTGAAAACCGGAGCGTTTGAGAAAATTAGTGAGAGTCTCGTACCATGCCCGAGGAGCTTTCTTGAGTCCGTAGACAGCCTTCCGGAGTTTATAACAGTAGTTTGGAAAGGAAAGATTAATAAATCTGGGGGGTTGTTGAAGGTATACTTCAGTGTCAAGTTCACCGTTAAGAAAGGCACTCTTAACATCCATTTGGTAAACTTTGAAGCCTTTGTGAGCAGCATAAGCAAGGAAGATTCTGATAGCTTCAAGTCATGCAACAGGAGCAAATGTCTCGTCGTAGTCGAGCCCTTCAATTTGAGTAAAACCTTTAGCTACCAATCTTTCCGTATTTCGGTTGATAACTCCTGCATCGTCTAGATTGTTGTGAAATACCCATCTTGTACCGACAATGGATGATTCTGAGGAGGAGGCACGAGAGTCCAGACTTCATTTCGGTCAAATTCTACCAGTTCTTCTTGCATGGCTGTAATCCAATCAGCATGCTCATGTGCTTCCTTGATGGATTTGGGTTCAACCATGGATATGAATGCTGAAAAATGACATTCATTTTGGATGTTGGTAGCTGAACGAGTTTGTACACCAACATTAGGATTACCGATTACTTGATTCGGAGGATGATCCTTCGTCCAAACATGTAATCGTGGGAGTTCTTGTGCAGCCGTCGATCCTATATCAACAGTGGAATTGATTTTCTCCCCCTGAATGATTTGAATATTGGGATGATGCTCCCCCTGAACTTCTGAACCAGAGAGGTTGACATCATCATCAGAAGGGAACTCAAAGAAGTTTTCATTTTCATCAATGTTGAGAGGATTAGAGTCATCGAAATCAGCAGATGCACTTTGGAAGCCATCCACATTTGATTCAAGAGAGGGATTTGCATTATTTTCCCCCTCAACCTGAGAAGGTTGAAACGGTTCGGAATCAAATGGAGGGAGGCTTGGAATCGGACTGGAGAGATTTTGAGAAACTGGAGTTTCCGAAGGAGGAATTGGAATTAGAGATGGTCTCGATCGAGATTCCGAATCAAGAGCGGTTTCGGAAGGACCAAAGAGAGTTTCAAAGTCAACCTCAAGAATTGTTTGAGGGTTCAGACACCTTGCCGGAGGAGAATCGGACTCCATGATGTGAGTTATGATGTGAGTTGGGCCAGAATTCCGAACGAAGTTGTCATCAAAAGTAATATCAAAACTTTCTTCCAGAACACGAGTTCTCCGGTTGAGAACTCGGTAAGCTTTTTATTTGGAAGAGTACCCAAGGAAGATGGCTTCATCAGCTTTAGGATGGAACTTTGTAAGCTGATCATGGTTGTTTTTGATGAAGCATCTACATCCGAAAACATGCAAAAACGAGATTGTTGGCTTCCGACCATTCATTGCTTCGTACGGTGTCATGTTGAGGCGTCGATTGATGAGACTCCGATTTTGAGTGAAGCAAGCAGTGGATACAACTTCAGCCCAGAGATAGAGTGACACATTTGCATAGTTCAACATGGATCGAGCGGCTTCAACAAGGGTTCTATTGCATCTTTCAACTACACCGTTTTGTTGTGGAGTATAGGGAGCTGAGAAATTGTGGTCGATTCCTTTTTCTGTGAGAAATTTCTTAATGGTGGAATTAACAAATTCCGAACCATTATCACTTCGGATTCTCCTGACTGGGAGTTTGATAAGAACTTCGATTCCTTTGATAAAATTGATGAGCTCAGAGGCTGTTTCCGATTTCAGCCTTAGGAAGAAGACCCAGGTGAACCTTGTAAAATCATCAACAATCACAAGAATGTATTTCTTATGATGAAGACTTTCTATAGTGGATGGTCCACAAAGATCAATGTGTTGAAGTTCCAATGGTTCCGAAATAGACTTTTCTATGATAACAGGATGACCCTTCTTTGATTGCTTACCATACTCACACGCAGCACATAAATGATCATTTTCGAACTTGAGAAGAGGTAAACCTCTTACCATTTCGTCGGATACAAGATCATTCATGTACCGAAAGTTCAAATGGGCGAGCCTTCGGTGCCATAACCAACTGACGTCAGGAACAACTTTGGAGAGAAGGCAGAGTTGCGGTTTGCCAATAATCATGTTGATGTCAAGCGGGTACATGTTCTTGTTGTGAAGTGACTTTATTAAACACTCTTTCCGGTCTTCAGTCATTACATAGTTATACTTCTTGAAAAATTCCACATGACGACTTGAATCAGTGAGTTGAGCAACACTTATCAAGTTATGTTTCAAATCAGCTACATAAGCTACATGTGAAATAGAGAAGTTTCCATTGGTGAGAGTCCCATAACCACGAATTTGAGAATTGGAGTTGTTGCCATATGTCACGTAACCAGCATTTAGAGAGAGCTTTAAATATCGCAGAAAATCCTTTTGCCCCGTCATGTGCATGGAGCAAGCACTATCAATATACAATATTGTTTCTTGCTCCGAAGCACAAAGTGACTGCAAAGATTAGTGAGTAATGAAGTTTTTAAGCTCCGAATTAGATTTTGGGACATAGGCACGGGCTTTGGACTTAGATTGTGTCTTGGGAACAACTTTGTGTTGTTGGGTGACATTCTTGGTGATTTTTGGGAACAGACAGAAGGCCAATGTTTTTTCATCTATCCAATAGTCATATTCAACTACTTGAGGGTTCCGAACTGACTTCTTCGGACCTATGACATCCGGAGGATTGGTGACTTTTGTTACCTCCGGAATTGGTGTTTCACTAACAGATGTTTTGACTTTCCACACAAGATTTGTTCTTGAAGATTTTGAAGCAGTTGTTGTTTTTGCACTTAAGGATTTGTTTGATGACACATTGTTTTTAAAAACCTAGGTTTAAAAATTATGCCATTAGATTTTGCAATAAAAACAGTTTGAGATTCCAGTGAAGTGTTCCGGATGGTTTTGGCATTGACATGAGCTTGAGACTGAGTAGAGCTAATAAATTCCTTAGGTTCCATACGAGCAAGAGGTTCATATGGTCTTTTTAGGATCTTAGTAGGAACAAAGGAGTTTTTACGATGAGTTAGTGCTTTGGAATTTCGGGATGAATTTGATTTAGAGTTGGTAAGAAACCTGGAATTTTGTCTAATCATAACCTCCTTTTTTAGAGCATTCCGAGCTTCTACTTTGGGATCTACAACATCCTTTCTATTCAACATTGGTTTTCTCTTAAGATGAGGTAAGGATTTAGAAGTTTGTCCTTTGGATGGATTCTTAAACTCAGGAGTAATGGGAACCAATTTAGTCTTTGAAAGTACTAAGGAATCCAATTCACATGAATCAGAGAACACGTGGCTTGAGACTTCAACTTTATCATCTAAAGATGCCCATACGAACTCAGAGGCATTGGTTTCAGTTGTCTCCGGAATAATTTCCCCAATCACACAATTGTTCACGTGATTACTTCTAGGAACATATTCTACACAATTTGTGAGACTATGATGAAATTCTGTGGTCTGATTCAGGTCCAGGTTTATCAGAGGCGGAAGAGGTGTGGAATCAGGACACATGACAGCTATTGGTTTAAACTCAGGAATTAAGGACTTAAAGTGGTCCTTAATCTCCGAAAGTGGTGACAAGGGAGAAATAGGGGTGTCCGAATGTTTAATGTTCAGAACTTCTCCCATGAATGTTAAATTCTGTAACTCCTTAAGGGGACTAACAATTGGTTTCGGAAAATCGCTTCCGAGACCAGGAGCTTTGGACCATGGATGACGAAAATTATGAGTCATCCGAATGTCAGCTTCAAGTATGTCTACAGAGTTATGCAAAGCATCTATCTTAGCATTAAGACGTTTGTTATCAGAAATCAAAATATTGCGTTCAGAATAAGTGATTTCACATTTATCTTTCAAAATGATACATTCATCTTTTGACATTACAAGTTCATGCTCTAAAGACTCGATTTTCAATTTCTTATCCTCAAAACGTAACCTAAGACGACTTAGTTCACAATCCTTCTTCTCACTGGCTTCTATGGCAGACTCATAGGCTTTATAGATGGTGTTCATATCTGTTTGGATTTGGGTCAGATAAGGTTCAGAAAGAGTCAAATCAAAATTATTATCAGAGATCATAGATTTTACCTGTTGAACGATGCTTCGACCTGGTGGATCGTTGGTGGCCGTGTAGCAGTAGTGAGGTTCAGCAACATCATCATCATCTTCGGACCGAGAAGACCAATAACCTTCATCACATTCAACCGTTTGTCTTGCCATCAGACACATATTCCTTCCAGTTACCATGTCATCATCATATCTGGATGACCAATATCCTTCAACATCTCTTGAGACCGTTGTAACAAAGGCTTTCTCACTTTTAGCCATTTCTTGTGCTCTTCGAACATAGTAAGCTGAGTCTTTGACTTTTGGTTTTTGTGGAGCATCATCCAGACAATCTTTGGCAAAATGGTTTGCATGTCCACACTTATGACACAAAATCTTTGGTTTGTCCAATTTGGAACTTAGAGAAGATTCTGGAGCGGAGTTTGGTTTAGTGAGGTTAGGCTTGTATGCAGGAGGATTTTCAGAAGTTGGTTTCGGTTCCGGAGGGGAATATGGTTGAGGATTGTTTTGGTGAGGAGCACTGAATCTGTTTTGGTATGATTTGTAAGAGGGATTGAAAGGACATTTGTATTTCATTGAGAGTAAGGCGAACTCTTGTTGGAAACGGAGTTCGGAATCCATGGTTTCGGAATCATCAGAAGGATAGATTTGTGTGGGTAAGGTAGGTACGGACGACTGAATCAATGGAACAGTGGCTTTGTAAGGTTCCAGAGTAGATAAGTTCGGAATGGTTGATTCAAAGGAACTCACGAGGGCAAGAGGACCTCCGGAAAGTTCCCTTATGGTTTGAGCAACGTTTGACTCATGTCCTTGAAGCTCATCAAAAATTTGATAGAGTTTTGCCAAGACTGTTTATGAACTTAAGATTGTACTCCAGAGGAGTTCAGACAATACCATGTGCAGTCATGTTGTTGACAACAATTTGGTAACGGTTGGAGGCAGAGGCCACAGATTCACCTGGAGTAGTGGTGAAGGTGTCAAAGTCATTGACAACTGAGGTGAGTCGCTTGTCCTTCATATTTTCGGAACCTTCAATCAGATCCTGAAGAGTGTCCCAAATCTCTTTGGTTGATTTGCATAGCTTGATATGCTCAAACAGTGAAGGAGGAACACCAAACACCATTTCTGAGAAGGCGACTTGATCATCATGCAGTTTTTCGATATCATCTACAGTTAGAGGAGATGGACGAACTTTATCTTCTCGCATGAGCTGAGCAGTTGCATCTCTTACAACTGTTCTTACAGGAACATGAGGGCCTTCTTTGACGGATCTCCAGATTTGTTCACCTTTATCTTTGGCTAGTAAAATTCTTTCCATTCTAACTTTCCAGTGATCATATTCTTCCACAACTAGCAATGGGGCACGTGTAGGGCCACCCACACTATCTGCGATTTGCATTGAAATCATTTGCTAAGGATTAGAAGCAGCCACTGAAGTCAAGATATCTTCAAGCTAAAGTGGTATATAGAAGAACTTTTATCCTTATCACAGAAATGGTTGAGATACCAAGGTAAATTCAAACCACTTATAATCTGATCTTATGGATTCAAAGGACAACCACTCAAGCTCTGATACCAATTGTGAGAACAAGATCGATGCACAGGGACAAGGTTTGAAAACTCAAACCTTGAGTGAATGCTTGAGATCAATGTCTGCTTGCTAATAGATGTTCAAGTCGAGGCTGGAAAGACCAATCAAGTCTTAGATAATAAGTTCAACAAATGATCAAGACATTAATTGAAGACAAGTAGTAAATGATCAAGGTAAAGTTAATAAATGAAGAACAAGAAGAATGTTTTGAATATGATAAGAGTAAATGCCAAAAGTGAGTGAAAGATCCGTAGTTGACTTGTATTGAAAGCTCCTTTTAATAGGAGAGAATGTTACAGCGAATTAACTCAGGTGTTTACATAGGACCGGACAAAAGACATAAGTCCGACATTCTGATTGTTCTAATACAAATATAGACTTAGTCCTATGAAACGTTACATCAATAATAAGACAAAAAAAAATAAATGCACAAGAGACAAAACAAGATGTTCCGGATCAGCATGCATTCCGGACGTGAGGGTCATCTCCGGAATGCCTTTACTCTTCTTATCTCCTTACTTGGTCCGGACAGGTTCCGGACCACTCTTCTCTTCTCTTCGGAAGTCACACTCTTCGGAATAAGGACTTAGGATTACTAGAGGTTCACTTTCATGTTCCAACAATGTGTCGTATCGGTGTAGCAACCACCTTACGGCTGAGCGCATCGACCACTACATTGGCCTTCCCCGGGTGGTAGAGGATCTCAAAATCGTAGTCCTTCACAACATCAAACCACCGACACTGCCTCATGTTCAGATTCAGCTGGTCCATCAGATACCTCAGGCTCTTGTGGTCCGTGTAAATGGTACAACGAACCCCATAGAGGTAGTTCCGCCAAATATTGAGGGCAAAAACCACAACCCCTAGCACCAAATCGTGGGTCGGGTAGTATGCCTCATGAAGCTTCAACTGCCTCGAAGCGTACGCTATCACGTGACCCCATTGCATCAGCATTGCACCAATACCTTTGATCGAAGTGTCATGGTAAACCACAAATCATCGACGCCCTCCGGCAAAGTCAGAATCGGTGCCTCACACAACCGCTCTCTAAGCGTCTCGAAGGCTGCCTATTGCTCAGGCCCCCAACGGAATGTCACCAACTTCTTGGTCAGTTAGGTCAAGGGAATAGAAATCTTGGAGAAATCCTTGATGAATCTCCGATAATAACCCGCCAGAACAAGAAAACTCCGAATCTCAGATGGATACCTCGGAACCTCCCACTGCATCATGGCCTCTATCTTGGTCAGATCGACAAGAATACCCTTCTGGTTGACAAGGTGCCCCAGAAACTACACCTAGTGCAACCAGAACTCACACTTGGAGAACTTCACGTAAATTCTCTCTTCCTCAGTGTCTCAAGCACCTCCCTAATGTGCTCCTCATTCTACTCCTGAGTCTTGGAATAAACTAAGATGTCATCGATAAAAACTATCACAGATCGATCCAGCATCGGCCTGCACACGTGATTCATGAGGTCCATGAACGTGGCAGGAGCATTGGTGAGCCCAAACGGCATCACCACAAACTCATAGTGACCATAGTGAGTCTAAAAGGTTGTTTTCTGCATATCGTTGTCCCTGACTCGCATCTGGTGATAACCCGATCGCAGATCAATCTTGGAGAACCAAGATGTACCTTGAAGCTAGTCAAATAAATCATCAATCCTCGGGAGGGGATAACGGTTCTTTATCGTTACCTTATTCAGCTCCCGATAATCTATACACATCCGATGTGACTCGTCCTTCTTCTTCACAAACAGGATCGGGGCTCCCTATGGCGAAATGACAAGCCTGATAAATCCCTTGTCTAACAGCTCCTGCAGTTGTGTAGACAACTCCTACATCACGGGAGGACCCAACCGATATGGTGCCTTGGCTATCGGAGCCGCACCAGGGACTAGGTCAATCCTGAACTCTACCTGCCTCTCCGGAGGTATCCCTGGCAAATCCTCTGGGAACACGTCCGGGTACTCCCGTATGATCGGTACATCATCCACAGTTGCCTTCCCCTTATCCCGGGTATCCAGGACATAGGCAACATAGCTTGCGCAACCCTACTGTATGTAGCGTCTCGCCGTCGCTGCTGAGCATAAAGATGGCCCATGTTGTGGCCTCTCCCCCTAAATCACTAAACCTCCCCGAATTGGGGTCCAAACTCGTACTAGCTGCTGCTCGCAGTCGATCACCACCCCATTGGGGCTCAACCAGTCCATACCCACGATAACCTTATTCCCTCGCATGGGAATGGGGACTAAATCCACGAAAAACTGCTCATCAAACAACTGTAGTGTACATCCCCGATGAACCCTCGCAACCTAAACGGTCCTATCATTTGCTATATCTACATCAAGTGGACAGTCCAACTCCCCTGGAGCTCCCACAAATCGCTTGCTGAGCGCGAGCGAGTCAAAAGATCGGGTAGCCCCCGAATCAAATAATACCAAAGAAGATATACCATTCACAAGGAACGATCCTATAATGAAACACAAAAACATAAGCAATAAATCAATATAAATAATGAGATAAGGAGAAGATACATAACCATCAGCACATCGGGAGTTACACGTGCCACCTCTGTTGTCAGCTAAAAGGCCCTGCTCGCCACAGGTGCCTCCATCCGACCCTTTCGGCCATCTGTGATCCTCAATGTAGCAGGAGCGGGTGCCGCCACCTATCCTGTTGTTGCTAAACTCGGGCACTGGGACCGCTTGTATCCCCTCTTATTGCACTTGAAGAAAATCGGATCTAATATTGTGGTGGTGGTGGTAGCAGTACAATCACTGCTGACATGACCAATTCGGCTTCACTTAAAGCAGCCCGAACAACCCGCCCTGCACGTCCCCTCGTGCAACTTTCCGCACTTTCCACTACGGCTGCGACCCTACTGGCTCCTTGATCGGTGACCTGATACCTTGGGCTTCTTGCCCGCACTCCCTGCCTGAACCCCCTTTGGTTTTGTCTTCTTCTCCATCTCCAAATCCAGCTCCCTTTCCCAAGCCCTCACAATCATATCCTCCAGCGTCTTGCAGCTGGATCGACTCACAAACTAGCGGATATAACTCCGTAGCATCTCATGGTATCGGGCCTTTTTTATCTCCACGTCTGCCACGTAATGCGGAACAAGAAAGGCCCTCTCCCTGAACATGGAGGTGATCTCAGTCATCGTCTCAGTAGCCTGCCGAAGATCCTGGAACTCCCTCGCAAGCTATTGCACCTCAATCACAGGTGCAAACTTGGCCCTGAACCTGACCGAGAAATCACTCCAGGTCATTGCATCAAGAGGGTCATCATCTCCAATAGCATATCCAACCTCCTCCCACCAATCATGCGCTCTGTCCTTCAGAAAGCAAGAAGCAAGTCGGACCTTGTCCCCCTCGGGATAATGGCTGGTGCGAAAGGAATTGGTGACATCAGCTAACCACCTGCTGCTAGCAATGGGGTCCCGAGCCCCATGATAGTCTGGAGCTCCACAAGCTCGGAACTCCCTGAATTTCATCGTGTGCGCCCCTATCATGGCCGCCATCTCGGTGCGGAATGCACCCAACCTCTCGTCAAGAATCTCGATAATACCCTCCTTGACCGTGCCGAAGTTCACAGGAATCTGGTCAATGATACTGCGCGTAATCTCAGATGAGATGAACTCCCTCATCTAATCATCGAGATGCCCGGCTCCAGAGCCAGATCCTAATCCCTCACCGGCGCTAGAGCTGCCAACTGGTCTAGTGCGTAGCGTCACCATACTGAAAATACACCATAACAAACATCAGAATACTCATCATAACTCGAGCGACCTCACATACTACAAGTTCCCTGGGTTCATCTCAGCCCTCCTTGATTCGAGTACGGATCCTCTGCTTTCAGTAGTACGGTCCCATACTACCCTCCACATCTATCCTTGCTTTCCTCAAGAACTGCCTTGACTCCACTAAGTCCCTTTCACTACTACTGCTCTCTTCTAATCTTATCCTAGGCTTGCCCTAGGGTAATCTCCGACCCACTCTCCGCCATCAGCTGCATAAGAAGTCCCTGCTATCTCCCCCTAACTAGCTCGCGAATACCATTACATATCACTAAGACCAGAGAATTCTTCGAATGAGAGGTCCTACCCTACAACGGTTAGACTCAAACACGAGCAGCGGAATAGAGCTAAACCTAACCTTCTGAAATTATTTTGTCCTCGTAATATGTAACTTAACATATTCGTTTACTAGTTAGATAAAGATAACTAGGAATCCAAAAATCACATAGAAAGCAGCATTCGAGCATTGAGTGAACAAAACCAAGCATATCCTAATCAGGCCATCATATCACTGACTAATCAGTACTAGCATGCAGTTCAATAAGCTCGTATAGTAGGCATACAAGGCATCCTTCCTAGATCCTTAGCCCTAATCTAGCATGCAGTTCTCATACACATCTAACAGGCATACAAGGCATCATTCCTAGATCCTTAGCCCTAACCTAGCATGCAGTTCTCATAATCATAACATATCATATCAAACATGTATGGGTAATTTGGGAGAACCTACTTGAGCTCAGTTGATTGCATGCACCACACCCTTTTTTCTTTTCAAAATCCTTTTATAAAAGTGGTTTTCTTTTGAAAATTTTATACCAAGTTCTCAGTTTGAGTTCAGACATGCCCGAGAGTATGCACGAATCCCTCAAACCAAGGCTCTGATACCAACTTGTAACATCCCAAAATATATCAACAAATACACATAAATAATCACATAACATAAGCATACAAACATTCCTCGGGCCCCGCCCGACATCAGACCGAAATCCGGAAACATACTAACATTCCTTGGGCATTGCGCGGCATCGGACCGAAATCCGGAAACATACAAAACAGACACATGCAAGAATCACGAAGACATCAAGCATACAAACATTCCTCAGGCACCGCCCGACATCGAATCGAAACACGGAAACATATAAACCTACATCGGGCATTGCCCGGCATCGAACCTTAGCCCGGAACATATTGGCATACATATATGGGCCGACATTGGTGCCTTCGACCCGTTCATACAGGAGGAAGCTCACCTCACTATCGGATGATAGCTGAAACATCTCTACCCGAAATCAGCGCTACTCACTCCCTAAACCAAAACAACCCCTTAGATACCATTCCATACTCATAGCCCTTATGGGTCAACTCTGGTCAAGTCAAAGTCAAAGTCAACGCGCCGAGTTGACTCAAGTCGTCGAGTTTACCCTTCAACTTGTCGATTTGTCATGAATGACAGAAACCCTGAAGTCGCAATTTATCTCGTCGAGTTTTCCTCCAACTCGCTGAGTTCCTCCTTCTCAACAGAAACGAGACTTTCCTAATACAACTCGTCGAGTTCCCTTGTGGACTCGCCGAGTTCCATTAACAGAATCGGGGACCTTTCAGACCAACTCGCTGAGTTCCCTTATGGACTCATCGAGTTTATCAGTCTGTCAACTCTCCTTAATGCATTAAGACCTTATTCTTCAGATCTACCCCCTAAACTTCTTATCCAAACTAGAAATACGTCTAGAAGGGTAAAGTTTCCAACTTTACCCGTTAAGGTCCTCTCCAAACACAATAAACTCAAACCCTAACTCGAAATGGCTTAGATCCAACTCCAAAGACCAACAAAACTTCAAGATAGACTATGAGGTCTTAAATTTGAACTCAAGGAACAAGATAACAAAGTAAATTCTGAAACTTTATCCACATGCATGGCCATAGGAGCTTCAAAAGACCAAAATAATGGTCCAAAGGTTGCATGGGGCTTCCATGGCCATAAATTTGGCACCTTTATGCCATGAAAACCCTTCAAGGTCCTAGATCTGAAGTATTCCCCACTCGGGACGTCCAAATCCCAAGGATCATGTCATTTGGACCAAAAATAGCAAAATAACCCCATAAAGGAGATCTAAGCAACTACAAGGAAAGGTTTAAGCTTTATACCAGTAAAATGTCGTGGATGAGGCAAGGATTCTGGATCTATATCCTTCCTCTTGTGTCTCTAAGCTCTTCTTCTTCTTCCAATAGCTTCAAATACACACCAAAACTCTCAAAATAGCTCATAAACACTCAAATGGTTTTAGGGTTTTCGAGATTTAGGGTTTGGGACTTGGAGGCTGGAAATGAAGCTAACATGAAGGGTTTAAGACTTTTAAATAGGGTGCAAACCCCAGAAATTAGGGTTTCCTCCCAGCCGGTCTACTCGCCGAGTTGAGGCCTCTCAACTCGTCGAGTAGGTTAGTTAACGTGGTCCTGACAATCTCTACTCGATGAGTTTGGGGCTTCCAACTCATCGAGTTTCTCTGTAATCATGAATAAATTATAAAATAAATGCGTACCAGGAACGAAGCGTTACACATTAGAGGCACGACACTTCTGACGCGTGCTACCAAAGGTCTTTCAAGCAAGGATTCAAGATTGTTTACAATAACAATCTTTAAGGTATATATCTAGGGTTTACACTTGGTTGTTCATATTTTATATTCAATCGGAGAAAACATAGATTTTATTTAGGGGTGCATGCACACATAGGATTGTATGTTTTGCTCAAAACCCATCAGTGATGATGGTAGAGATCCAAGATGTGACAATGATGGTGGCAGTTGGTGTCCGTGGTGGTGGTTGTGGGGGTAGGACAGGTTGAAGAGGAAAAGGGAGGTAGTGGTGTTACATATTTAAATATGGAAATTACCTCGTGTATCTTATTTTTCTGAGAAAATTGTTCTTCCCATACCTGTGTATATATTCTTTTTCAATATTTATTACGTACCTCTAATATGATATCATTGGAGCATTTATGTGGCAATGAAAAAAGTGTGAGGCCTAGATTCAATCTCATGTTCTCTAATCTTTTATTAATTCTTAAACGAAATTGCATCTCTCTCTCTCTCTCTCTCTGTGTGTGTGTGTGTGTCTCTCTCTCTCTCTCTATATATATATATATATATATATATATATATATATATATATATATATACACACACACAGTGAGGTTCATATGAGACTAATATTTTGTGAGACATAGTGACCAAATCTTATCCCTGATCAAAATTGATTTGTGGTTCAGGTTTAATAAAAAAAACAATAGCTGGTGGTGACAGTTTGTGTAAGTAACACAAACTTTTTAATTAACTAGAATACACAGAGACGTAGAAACATAACTTGGCATATTCACAAGCACATTCATTTGTTTTTCATTTCTCAAAACCCTTTCATCGATCAAAAACCCTTCCATCCCAAATTTGTTTCAGATTAACCCTAGATCGAAATTTATCTTCTGATTCGAGCTCCTTATTCTGATTCTAGCTCGAATTCATCTTTTGATTCATAGTCGAAAACAAATTCTAATTGATTCACGTTTAAAAAAAGATCAGAAAACCCTCGATCATCGACACAAACACTAAAAGCCTTATAATTCAATCTCGATTATCAACAAATTCTTTTTCGTTCTGATTTTGAATTTGCAATTGAATCAAGTTCTCAATCATTAACCAATACATAATAAAATGGCTCATTCTACAAAATCGGATTCAGATTTTTTAAACCTCTTTTTTATCAAGAGTTATTCGAGGTGAACCTCTTGTCCTTATTCAAAAACCCTCTTTTTATCAAGAGTTATTCTAGGTGAACCTCTTGTCCTTATTCAATAAACCTCTTATTCTTATTCAATAAACCTCCGTGTTCTTATTATAGCGAAATTTTTACTGTAACTCATTGTGTATCTTCAAAAAATGTTTTATAATCGAGATATTTCACTATCGAGTTATACATCAAAGTCAAGATGTAATAGAATATAGTATTATATAACATACAATTTAAACCTACATCTCAATGTGTGATTTATATAAAATCTATGAAATCATTAAGAGATCTATATCTCGATGTTAACTTTACAGGTTATTCAAAAGGGTTCTAGTTATTCATCATTTTATTTGATCTAAATGTTCTAAATCAAAATCATCAAAAATGTTCTAATATTATAACTAATTGCTCATCATTTCATTAGATTTATGTATTTTGTGTGTGGTCAACAAGTTTTAGATGCATAAACTGTCTAATACTATAGTTTTTGGTAACATAAATCTCTTGTTATGATTATAGTATAGTGTTTAGTCAAAAACACTTTATATGTTCCTATATGTATTCTAGTGAATTTTATATTGATTCAGATTAGAAATTTTTTATTATGTATCTATGGAACTGTGACCAGATTATATATCTTCAAATAATAGGAATTCTAATGGAGTTTTTTGTTATTGATGTTGATAAAAAAGTACAAACAAAAGCAACTGTAAGAAAAGTAAAAACTCCACCAAAAATGAACATTTCAACTTCTATTTCTAAAAATAAATGTATAAATTGTAATTTATTTTAATTAAAATGTTATAATTGCTTTTAATAAATTCTAAATGATTTTAATAAATATTCTAATTGCTTTTATCGTTAATTGTTTTGATACAGATAAAAAAGTTGAAAATCAACAACCAAAGAAGACAAATGTAGAAAAAACAGTTAGAACAATTAATAATGAGAAAATTGTTACTCTCGAAAGCAACTTTGATTCATCTTCAAGGGATCGAGATATGGTTAAAAAAGGTATGAATAACTTCAAATAATTCATAAAAGAAAAAAATTTGGATTTATTTTTTTAAGTTAATTATTCTAAACATTCTAATTGATTTTAATGGATATTCTAATGTCGGGAATATGACTTATTAAGGTAATTAACTTTTCGGTATGTTCACATCTGGGTAACTATCTTTTTTTTGTAGACATCTAGGTAACAAACTTGTTGGAAGTGTTGACATATGACCATTATGACCTGCTATAGCAGGTTAAATCCTAGATGTGAACGCTTTCAACAAGTTCGTTACCTAGATGTGTACAAAAAAAATAGTTACCCAAATATGTACAAAACGAAAAGTAAAAGTAAATTACACGAATGGTCCCTATGGTTTGGGGGATTTGTGATTTTGGTCCCTAACTTATTTTTTTAACTTGGATAGTCCCTACTGTTTATTTTTGTTGCGCGTTTGGTCCCTGTTTTACCTAAAAAGACTATTGTGCTCTTATTAATTTATTTTTTCATTAATTTTCATATTTATGTATTTATTTTTTACATATTAAAAAAATTAATAGACCCCATATATTTGTATCTCCTTGAATGATCCATACTGTTTATTTTTTAATTAATTTATTTTTTTAACTCGGATGGTCCCTCCTGTCTAAGTTTGTTAAGAGCTTGGTCACTGTCTTACCTAAAAAGACTATTGTGCCCTTATTAATTTATTTTTTTATTTAATTTTCTTGTTTATGTACTTATGCTTTATATATTTAAGAAAATTTAGTAGACCCCACATATCTGTATCTCCTCACCATCCCATCTCTCATCCTTCTAAACTTCTATTTATTTTCCATCTTTAGTGATATCGACGTCTTCATCATCCCTTTTTTTTCGGTATATTAATTTTTTTAAATATATAAAAAATAAATACATAAATAAGAAAATTAATTAAAAAATAAATTAATAAGGGCAAAATAGTCTTTTTAGGTAAGACAGAGACCAAACGCGTAACAATAATAAACAGTAGGGACCATCCGAGTTAAAAAAATAAATTAATTAAAAAATAAACAGTAGGGATCATCCGGGGAGAGATACAAATATATGGGGTCTATTCATTTTTATAAATATGTAAAAAATAAATACATAAATAAGAAAATTAATTAAAAAATAAATTAATAAGGGCACAATAGTCTTTTTATGAGAGACAAGGACCAAACACGCAACAAAAATAAACAATAGGGACCATCCAAGTTAAAAAAATAAACCGTTTATGATTTTATAATTTATAATTCTAATATTATAGAATTGTTTCTATTAACAATGATTGTCATAACATAAGTTACAAGATGACATGAATTTTTTATGGATCATAACTGAAATTCTAGGTATTTTGATATGCAAGTATGTTCCTATAATGGGTAAAAAGAAAAGTACATATATGAAAGTGTTGTGATATGAAATGTTTATAGTTCATATTAGATATTCTAGATATTCTAATATGATAAATCAAATATTGCTTGTTTTTTCTTGTTTTACTTAGACATAGGATTTTGCAACATTGAAGTTTGATTATAAAATAAATATTATAATTTGAATAAATATCTACAATTCCTACTAATAAATTTTAATAATTTATCTAGCATTTCTACTAATAAGATTGTTGGATTAAATTCCAACAAAATATTCTAATATGATAAATGCACATGTACAATATTATGTTGGAATATTACATTGTAATTAGTTATAATACTTTTTTGTGGTATTACTAACATTTATTACCAATGTAAGGACTAGATGATGAATCTGATAAAGAAATCTATGTAAAAAAAGAGAATTTGTAATAGAAATTATGTTAAAGGAGTAAGAAAGATTAAAGAAGAAAAAGGAAGAGGAATAACGGGGACAATCATGCTGCAAGAAAGAAGCAAAAAACCTGTGGAAGAGCAAAAAAACTGTGCAAGATCTATTGAAGGATTTGCCTTCAATAAACACTAATTAAATGTGAAACCTAAATATAGTGTGAATGTATGACTAAATATGGACCGTTGGATTAGAAAAATCTAATGGCTAAGAATGGTTGTGGAATTAATTAATGTTTAAGAATTTATTTAATTAATTTACTCATAAAATCATTTACAAGGAAACCATGTCATTATGTAGGAATTTAAATTAGGATGGACGAGTAATCCAGAAATATTTAATGCTTTAATAATTGTCCTAATGAATACATTTGTTATACATAACCGTATAAGTTTTTATTTTTTTATTTTTCGTTCTGTTAGAAAGTATGATACACGTATAATATGCTTTAAGAATGTGCTAATTATAATACAATATCTATTCTTCAAGAATTTGTTAATTAATTATCCAAACCCTCTTTTGCGTAACACTAAATAAATTTTCAAAAGCTTAGAGATAATAACAAATTCTTTAAGAATATAATAACAAATAATCTCTATAAACATATTCTATAAGAATATGATTGCATTTACAAAATCAAGTATTAATCTTTTAAAACCAATATACTCTATTCTTGTACATATTCTTAAAGAATGTGATATTCTAGAAGATGATTACATATACAGATTCACGTATTCTTATTTTAAAATTATCAATATACTACATATTCTTGAAGAATGTGACAGCTCTTCCCTAAAAAAAATCGGCTCTTCCCTAAAAACAAAATCGCATCATTATGATATCAAATATCAAAAAAATCACACATTTTCCTTAAAATCGACTTATAGATTAGAGAAGATCATTGTTAATGTTTCTCGAAATCGATTTACATATTCTGGAAAATAGATGATGATGAAAGATAAGACCATAAACAGGTAACGTGATCATAGCTAAATAAAGGAATAGATAAATCTAATTATTGATGTTTACGTTATTTTACCATAATCTCTCTATCAAACGATTGGTCTAGAATTCACCATACGTTCACACAATAGATAAGGTTTATATATGAACCTAACTCTCTCTCTTTCTCTTTCTCTCTCTCTCTCTCTCTCTCTATATATATATATATATATATATATATATATATATATATATATATATATATATATATATATATATATCATACTATATTATAAATGAAACATTTTTCTTTCACCATATTCATTTGAAACTCCCATGCATTTTTCCTTTCACCACATTCATTTGAAACTCCTATGACTTTTCAATTTCTTTGTAATAATGATTATAAGTTGGTTAATAAGATTAAAAAAATATCCAACCTAAAATGTAATCATATAGAAACTAAGTTTCAATATTAAAAGAATATCTTTACTTGTACTTATAAAGTTTGTTTTTTTTTTTAACTTTTTACATATTATACTTAATTTACTAGTTTTAATATATTGTTGGATGTAAACTATTATCATTTTAAAGCTACAATTTTTGAACAATTTGTATTGAATATTTAAACTATAAACTTAAATATAACATCACAGGACCAACTTAAATATCAATTTTAGTTTAATTTAAACAACCCAAATAATATTTTGTAAATAGTTAAAAGTGATAAATTGTAGTGTCTTTGTAATAATGATTATAATTTGGTTAATAAGGTTAAATAAATATCAAACCTAAAATGTAATCATAAATAAATTAAATTTCAATTTTAAAATAATATCTTTACTTCTACTTATAAAGTTATGTCTTTAACTTTTAACATATTATACTTAATTTATTAGATTTAATATGTTGTTGTATGTAAAGTATTATCAATTTAAAACTATTGCTTTGGAGCAGTTTGGACAAAATACTTAAACTGTTAATTTAAATATAACATTACAGTGTCAACTTAAATATAAATTCCAGTCCCACTTAAAAAAACTCAATGAATATTTTGTGAATAGTTAAAAATGATAAATTGTAGTGATAAATGCAAAAACTAAATTATAATATCAATTTAACTAAAATATTTTCTAAAGATATTTGTATAATCGTTAAAAGTTTTCAAATAAGTAGCATAAATAACTTACAATAACAATAGTTAAAAATAACTCTATATAAATGATTATATTGTTACCTTTAAAATCAAAAAACAATGTTTAATATTTTAAATAATTATAATGATAGAAATTAAAACGTTAAGAAAATAAATTTTAAAAAATTAATTAACAATAACAAAAACTATAAATAACATTAAGCCATATATTATATTTAATTTTATTCATGAGTTACTTGCGGGTAGAAGTCATTCAAACAATTGAGATTATACAGTGATAATAGATGTATATATTAACATAGAATTCAAAATAATCAATATATTATATCAATTTAGTATACGAATTATTATATCAAATTTAACAACAACGTTATTGTTATATTTAAAAAAAACATATATTTCTAAATATTTCAACTATATAGGTGTTTCTGCGCAACGCGCGGACATTCGCCTAGTATATATATATATATATATATATATATATATATATATATATATATATGGGTGAGATCAACATAGAACCAAATTTATCTGTAGAACCATAGAACCACTTTATTCACCATTGGATCTAATTTGATTCATTAAGGGTATGATAGTAAAATTTAAAATATTATTTATCTAAAAAGGAATTAACAACATCTATTTGATTCCATGAAAATCATAATTCATTAAATCTAATTAGTTATAGTCCAAAATAGTAAGAAATTCCTAAAATACACATTCATGAACGTGCGTATATGTTCATTTATGAACATACATATGAATCTTCTCATATTCACTTGTAAACGTACAACCGGTTAGATAATTTTTATGCAATGTGTTGTTTTCATAAATGAACATTTATACAAAAATCCATATATACTTCATGTTCATACATGTTCAGTTTTAAACATTTATGAATATAACCATGAGACGAGAATATCAATTATATGTCAGGTGTATATGTACATTAATGAACATTAATACTAAGAGTAATTTTAATCATTATATTATGAAATAATTCAACAACTCGGAAGTAATATACTCTATTTCATGACATCAAATCCATCGCTTTCTTAAGTCAACTAAACTAACACTTAAAATTTATACAATATACATATGTTCGTAGATGCAATTGTTACAAAAACTCAAAAATTAATCATGTTTGTAATAACTTTAAAATTTTGATATATCTTTTAATTAATAACTTATTTAAAATAATTGATTAATAATTATAAATGTTTATTATAAAATATTAATTAATTTTATAACTGCGGTTCCACGGATTATAAACTAGTGTATTTAATAATTGTAAATACTATGGATGCATTTTTAAGAAAAAAACCAATTACATGTACACAACCGTTCCTTTCCTTTTTAAAAGGTCAACATTCTAAAACTCAGTTTTTAAAAGTTACTTTCACTTCAAAAAAAATCGTTAAGAATATAAATCAAAACACACATGTTACTTCTATAATCCAATTACACATTTAACAATGTTATAAATGAATATTACATAGTCCACCATAAGATGAGTTGGAGAAAAATGCATAAAATGCATTTTGCGATAATAAGATATTACTATACACTGAATTATGAAAATAATCTAACATAATCCAAATGTTGTAAATACATATATGTACGAGGATATACACTATATTATTTACATATATTATTTACGTGAACAATTACGTTAACACACCCCTTACTTAAAAGTCAATTAGGATGTAAACAAACAAAATAGGATACGACATTAAAAAGAAAAAAAAAAGTAGGTTTTAAAACCTCACCACAGGAATCTGTCAATTAGGTGACTTGGGGTTGGAAATATAGTATTATAACAAACAATTTTGAGCATCATCTTCGTCCAACAATGTTTGCCGCCGCTGGAGCAGTCTCCGACAACAATGGCGCTTCGGCAAGTGTTTTTTAAAAAGATTGAACAAATAATCATCATTCCAACGCCATAGATTATGACGTAAGGGGAGGTGTTGGTGGGTTAGGTTTTATGTGCGAACCCTAAATGCGGAAATCCAGGTAGCCCAATATTCTCAGTATCTCGTCGATGCTACCTTAACATAGGCAACACCATCTACCGGTGAGGCGACAACGGTCAGAAGAGGCATATTCGAGGCAGACATGAACAAGACGTGAGAAAGAGAGATGGAGCTGATAGAGAATATAGATGCTTAGTATATAGAAATTTGTTTAAGATAGAAACAAAAAATTAAAATCCACCAGGATATATGAGATTGTTTTGAATTAATATACAAATACATTTGATTCTATACACAAAGGTGCATAATTTTACTTTACTGTACACCTTTTTAATCTAAACCGTTCATAGAATAATCTTATGGTTATATGTTTGATTGTATGGTTCTATACATTTGTGTTACCTCTCTCTCTCTCTCTCTCTCTCTATATATATATATATATATATATATATATATATATATATATATATATATATATATATATATATATATATATATATATATATAATAGGAGCGTTCAATTGATTAAAATAATAATGTTGAAAATGGGGAAATCAATCTCAAACATATATTTATTTTGCCGCAAAACACTGGACTGTATCAGCTTAAATGATGAAGGGATACACACGTGTGTTCAAACAAACATGTTTCATTAAATTATGTTAATCATTACCTTAATATATATAAAAACATAGTTTTTTTTTCTGTTTTTTATTTTTTATTTATAAAAAGCTATTTTTATCGATTTTTTTTTAAATATATCAAAATTCATAATTTTTATTCTCTACAAATAAACATCTATATTGATATAGTTTTAAGATAAAATAAAATTTTATTTATTTTATAGTTTCAGCTTTCGTTATTTATAAGTATAACAAAATACAGATAAACATGTTATTCATATATGAATATAACTTTTTAGTAAAGCTAATACACGTTTTATTCATATATGAATATAACATTTAACGAAAGCTGATGTAAATTGTAAAAACTTTATTACATGTTATATTCATATATGAATGATACTTAAATTGTAAAAAAAAAATTAAACATATTTTTTTATTAATAAGTGAATAACGAATGTACTGTCATAAAAATCTGATGCACTATTATTCACTTAAAAATAACGAGAGTTGAAACTATAAAAACAAATATTTTTTTATTTTATCTTAAATCTATATCAATATGAATGTCTATTTATAAAGAATTAAAAACTATCAATTTTGATATATTTAAAAAAAATCGACAAAAATAGCTCATTAAAAATTCAAAAAACAAGAAAAACAATGTTTTTTTAATATATTAAGGAAATGATTATAATGTGTATTCCTTTCCCCTACGTCGATTAGATGTATGATTTTACGACAAAAATCAATGATTTGTTGATAATGACTCCCCTCTTCTTAATTTTTTTATTTTGTCAATTGAACTTATATATATATATATATATATATATATATATATATATATATATATATATATATATATATATATATATATATATATATATATATCATGGTTGTCAAAATCGCGATTCTGATCTTACGATCCTACGATTATAGGTATGAAAAACGATCTGGATCGTAAAAAGATCGTATTTGGTGTAGGATCGCAGGTAAGATCGTAAGATCATAGGATCGAGATCCGATCCGATCCTACCTTCCCTTGATTTTTTTTTTATTTTTTTATTTTTGCAAATGAATTTTTTTTACCTTTTTATGTCTTTTACCATTACCAATTTACCAATTTATCATTTATCATTTTGTATTGTGACTTATGACTAATATTTTGAAGTTTTTATAACTTTTATACGAAAATTTTAATGTTTAAAATATTTTTCATGAATAAAAATTAAAAATTAAAATTATATTTTATTTTGTGGGATCTTAGGATCCCGATCCCGATCCCGATCTTACGATTCCGATGTTGCAAACCCAAAAACGATCCTAGGTAGGATCCCGATCTTGACAACCTTGATATATATATATATATATATATATATATATATATATATATATATATATATATATATATATATATATATATATATATATATAACCAAGGAATCAATCGTACTCGTCGGAAATCATAATGATTAACTGCCAACGGAATAAATGTACATTTGTACATTAGACACACATACACTGGATTACATCAAAAAACCACCTCTTTTTTCGTTTAATTTTTTTAGGCCATGTTTTTTATCGAAAAAAAAAACCAAAGTGGCCATGCTTTCGATAAAAAAACATGGCCTAAAATAAATTAAACAAAGAAAAAGGAAATGACTTCTGTTATAATCTGGTGTATATGCATCCATTGTAAAAGTCTACAACTCTTATTTTTGCCGTTGATCGCTTTAATTTTCGACGCTTTAGATTTTTTTATTGGAAACTTGATTAATAATGGTTCTTTATTTAACTTTTATATATATATATATATATATATATATATATATATATATATATATATATATATATATATATATATATATATATATATACCCACCTTAGGTAAAATTTGCTATATTTAGAATCTCTCATTTCTCATTTACCCACCCTACTGAGGTATGTACTTATTTTTATCTCATAGATAAAATTGCATATCTGTCATATCATGATACTACGTACAACTAGTCGAATTGTTAGTATTATAATCAAACATGTGAAATGAGCCATCGTTTTCTTGTACTTCTATATTACTGTATATCACAAAAGAAAAATTAAATATTAAAATATTATTTAATTTAGTTAAATTGTATTGAAATGTTAAATTTGTACGCTTTATAATATTTTAAATAGGTAGCAACAAAAAAATTGAACAAAAGGTTGGAGGATACAATCGTATCTTTTGTACTATAAAAATATATGAAAATAATGTCTTCAAAATAATAAGTACCTCATCTCATCTCATCTAGGAATATATCCTCTTGTCCATATAAGACCTTAACAACCATTTAATCCGTCAACATATTAAAATTCGTTTCTCCCCATACATATAATAATTTTCATTTTAAAAAATTAGCAATTATTAATTAATACTAAAAAAATAAAACTATTATTGAAATCAACAATTCATTATATATAAATAAACTACTACAAACGGTTGAAAAGATGATTCGACGACAATTAAAATTTAATTATAACTAAAATCCTAAAAAAATAATTAAAATGAAAAGAAATCATAAAACGATAACTAAAAGTGTAAAATAAAATTGTAAAACGCCTAGCCATTCACTGCAATTTGCAATGTTTCCAAAAACACTTTATTTATAACTCCATTGTTCGTATCTTCGTGTCCAAGAGTGCAACTTTCGGTTGGTTGGTTTCGCATGATGCATAAGTTTTTTCTTGATATATTTTTCTCCATTTGCCTCTGTTGTGATTATGTTGGCGATTTTGTTAACGAGATCTACTATTTTAGGAGGATGTAAAGATGTGAATTTTGGTTTTTTCCCTTTACTTTGCCAACATGGTTGTGAATCAACATGAATCGTTTCTTGGTCGTTTCCAAATTCTTATATAAATTTAAAATTCGAAATGGTTATGGAGGCGTTGGGATAAGATGCTTAGGTCATTTTGGATGGAGGGAGAAGTTATCACCGTCGTTTTTATGCCCAATCATTTCTCGTGGAATTTTAAAACATCCTAAGCTGGCTCATGCGGAAAATCTTCAATTTTATAGAGCACTTGATATTCGCTTTGCTTCAACTTTAAAATATATACCTCCGATTTTCTGCTAGCTTGACTGTTCATCCTTCAGTTGGAGATGAAATTGAATTTATAACATTTTTTTTTCAAATCCATTAGTCTGGAGTTCATTTGTGTAACAATTGACAAAAAAAAAATAGGGAAGATTGTACTATGCCATATTTTGATTTTAAACAATATTTGTATTTTATCAAAAATGGTTGAAGGAATTTACATGTTTTATTTAAGGAATGGTATTGTGAAAATAAAACTAGTGACAAATAATAAATTCGGTTACAAGGTATAACACCGAACCAACACCGGTTCTGAAATTTAGCAAATAACCTCATTTGAAATTTGTCATTTACAAAACCTGGTGGTTGCTCGACATAAACAGTTTCTTCTAAGACTCCATTGAGAAAAGGGCACTTGACATCCATTTGGTGCACATCGATATCTTTGTGTGCTGCAAATTCAAGAAATATTCGAACAACCTCGAGTCTTGCAACTGGGGCAAATGTTTCGTCATAGCCAATACCTTCTTACTGCAAATATCCTTTAACAACCAGTCTAGCTTTGTTTCGAACAACATTACCTTCTTTGTAAGTTTTATTTTTAAAAATCCAATTTAATCCAATAACCGATACATCATCAGGTTTTGAAACAAGTCGCCAAACCTTATTTATTTCAAATTCAGCAAGTTGAGATTGCATTGCAACAATCCAATCAGGATCTTCCAATGCAACCTTAACTGTTTTCGGTTCCATTTTGGATATAAGCACATTACACATACAAAGTTCTTGATGAACATTCAGTATCTCATTTTTAGGTCGAATTTGTGCACGCGTCATAACTCCAACTTGAGGATCACCAAGAACTTTTTCTTTTGGTGGTTTCGTGTCCATCTATCCATCGGTGGAAAACCAGGATCAAAATCCAAAGGTGCATCTTCGAACATTTCATCCGTTTCAGAACCTTCACCTGTATTTGACATATGATCAGAAACATCATGAAAATTGTCAGTTTGATCAGTAGAAACATTGGTTAATAATCCATTTCGCTCCTTTTGACAAATGGATTTGGATTATCATGGTGCCCCTCGACATCAACATCGTTCTGTTTATGCTCCCCCTCGAATGAACATGTATGTTGATCATGCTCCCCCTCAACAGTAGACTGAGGAATATTATCTTGTGGGGTCGAACTCAAGCGCTCCCCCTCCACTTGATCACCCTGCAAGTTAGGTAGATGTTCGATATTCACTTGTGAGTTTGAGGTAGAATTAGAATCATCATCTTCCCTAGTCACCGTCGAATCATCATAATGCTTCGATGCTTCAGGAATCTGATTATCATTAGCATAAACTTCAGCGTCTACTGCTCTGTCTAGAACACCAAAATATAATTCATAATCAATATCGAAATAATTAACAATAGCTGACTCATCATTCATTTCGTTAAGAATTGGATTTTGTGCGAAAGTCTGTTCGACACGTTTGAAATGATAATCATCGAAAGTCAGAATGAATGTTTCCTTAATCTTTCTTGTTCTTTTATTCAACACCCAATATGCTACTGAGTTGTGCGAGTATCCTAAGAAAATTCCTTCATTAGCTTTGGACTGGAATTTCGAAAGGTTATCTTGGAGATTCATGATGAAGCACCTACAACCAAAAACATGGAAAAATTTCACATTAGGCTTTCGATTGTTGTTGATTTTAAAAGGGGTGATGTTAAAACGATGATGAATGAATGATCGGTTTTGAGTGAAACACACTGTTAAGACTGCTTCTGCCTAGAGATATTGAGGTAGATTCGCATATGTCAGCATTGTTCTTGCTGCTTTGCATAGGGATCTGTTCCTCTATTCGACAACACCATTTTGTTGTGGTGTGTGAGGAGATGAAAAGTTACGCGAAATCTGTCACACCCCCGAACCAGATGGCGGAAATGTCCGGGGGCTTGCGTGTGACTTCATCTTGTAATATCATCACAATTGTATATAATTGAAACAAGACAACATCATCATCATGCATATCAAATACAACCAGCATTGTTTACATCAGGTACAATATTACATGTTCAAACTATTTAATGTATGTTGATAACAAAATATAACAAATTCCACCATTTCCTGCTGACCTTTCTTCTTAACGATTCCCTTAGAATACAAGTTATTTTGAAAAACTTCAACATATATAATGTTGGTGAGTTCGTAAGCATATTTGAATGAAAACGTTCAAATTGTTTGTAAACACCACAAAATCCGATATTTTCTGAAAATGGTTTGAACGTGATGTATCAAAATCAAATATTAATGCATGTGTGTTTTCTATATTTGGAATGTATAAAAATCTAATCTAGATAAAAACCCTGTATTTTCTGTAGTACGTAAAATATATTGTTTAACGGTTAATACCCCAGAAAATCCGATATTTTCTGTTTATAAAAGTGTTGTGGTCTCAACCCTAAGATCGAATGACAGTATATGTATGTTTTTGTTTCCACAAGATTTTATAGGTATTCTATAAAATTATGTTGAAGAAGATTTCTAAGTGAGCCGTTTTAACCATACTTGATTTTTGACGAGTTCGCCTGTCGTGGCATTCTTAGACGCCAGTTTGATTGACGGTAAGGTTTGTCACCCTAGACTGGCCTAGTCTAGCTGTAGCGAACAACTCAGGTGTGGGGAGTCACCCTGTATAGATCTATACACAAACTCTCGCTCTCCCTCCACGAGACTCTGGTTATAACTACAGACTATGATCATACACTTTAGAGGTGTCAACCGACAAGTCTCACTAGATCGTTTATTGTTTTCAGATGAGTATTGATTTACGCCATGATAATGTTTTCGTATATATAGTTAAGATTTGCAAAGCCCAGAAAATAAGTATATGAATGTATAAGGCCCAACAGACATGTAAGGGAGCAGCTATGGCCCACTAAGCATGTGATGTATAGACTGGGCCCAATAAGCATGTTAATGGGTCACAAATGCCCAATTTTACATGTAATAGATATATTAGGTCCAACAAACATGTAATTTGGCCACAAAGGCCCAAATAGACATGTAATGAACATGTTAGGCCCAATATCAAGAAATTAACGTTTATGGTCCAAATATACATACGTGAATATTTTTGGCCCATTTTATAGAAAATGACACTTTTGGCCCAAAATATATAAAATATTATTCTTTTGGCTCATTATTGTAAAGATTTACATTTTCAGCCCATTTTTAAATAAAATGACACTTTTCGACTCAAGTTTTATAAAAATGATGTTTTCGGCCCATTTATTATGAGAATTTACATTTTCAGCCCATTTTTGATAAAAATAACAATTTCGGCCCAAATTTTATAAAAATAACATTTTTGGCCCAAATTTGAGGAAAGTGACATTTTCAGCCCCTATATCCGTAAATTCACATTTTTGACTCAAATTTGAGTAGAATGACATTTTAGTCCACAAAAACAAAAAGTTTTACACTTTAAGCCTAAGAAAAACCGTAAGGCCCATTTTATGGCCCATTATGCGAAAAATTTCACTTTTAGCCCCTTGGAAACTATGAATATTATAAAAACCCATTTTTATGTAAATGAGACCATTTTAGCCCTTGTAAAAACCGTATATGGCATAGAAGTCTCAATCTTTTGTTTATTAGTCATAAATAGTCCTCTTTCAAGAGTTGTTTAGTTTCTTATGGATCTTCACATATTTAGCATATTTATCCTTATAGTAAGTTGTATAAAGTGTTGTAGTTTCCAAATATTGTCTAGATCTGTAAATTTCTTTACACAATCACAACATACACTTAGAAAACATACATAAACTTGCACAAATACATAGATCTAATATATAGCAACTTGTATTCTCTCCCCCCCCAAAACAATGTAAAACCGAAATCAAGGGGGTATGAACTCACTTTGGGGTTTGGATTCGGTTTGATGAAGAGATTGAAGATGATCTCGACTTTAGCAAGCCTCTTGAAGAGGTTTTCGAACTTGGATGGTTCTACGAAACATGATCCACAAAAATATAGGTGTAAGAGGAGTGATTTAAGTGTAAAGATGTGGTAATTCAACTTAGGTTTGTAAGATCTTACCTAGGATGATGATCTTGATGAAAAACCCTCTTGAAGACACCCACAAACTTGCGAAAATATGGAGGAGAGGGAGGAGTTCTTAAAGCGAGTTTGAAGTAGTTTGAAATGAAAAATGAGAGAGGCGGGGGAAAGGGTTTCGGCCGAGGGGTAGAAGAAGAGGGAGAAGAGAAGAGATTGAGGTGATGTTTGCATGGATACCCACCATGCAAACATGAGGTGTCATTTGTAAAATAATCCCTTCATTTCGCTTATTTTTTTTTGTTACACATAATATATATATATATATATATATATATATATATATATATATATATATATATATATATATATATATATATATATATATATATATATCTATTTGGGCCGAGATTTGGGCTAGAAAGAAGGGAATTGAGGAGATTTGGGCCTTTACTTGAATTGTTCAAATTTATGAAGCTTAATAATATTTTTCGGCCCATTGGGGCCTTAAGAAGGTTCACGGCCCAAAATGGTAAAAGGATTGGGTTTATGGCGCATTAGAAATAAGAAGGATCATCCTAGGACCACATGGTCCAATATGATAAAGTTTTAAAAATGTGGTCCATTTAGAACCCAATTAGGGTTCCTAGGCCCAAGATAGTCAAGTTGAAGGTTTATTGGTCCATTAGGTCCAATAAGAGAATCCTAGTTCATAATAAACTTGAACCAGAATTTCTAGGGTTTTCAACACATAATTGACTATAAGAGATGTATTGAATGAGCATAGAGTATGATATTCATTTAGAGTACAAGTCATTAAACTAGATGAATGTTTACATTAGAATAGAATTTCCTAGCTAAAATGCTAGTTGTGACATTATCCCCCCGTTAGATGGAATTTCGTCCCGAAATTCTTTTGAAAGATGGACTTAAGAATGAGAGAATAGGTGAGGGTACTTCTGCTTCATCTGGTCTTCACGTTACCATGTGAATTCCGGTCCATGCTTAGCGTTCCATCGAACCTTCACAATCGGAATGCGGCTCTGCTTCGTACGCTTCACTTCCCTATCCAATATCTCGACTGGTTCATCGACGAACAGGAGATTCTCGTTTATTTCGATCTCTTCCAAAGGAATGACAAGAGTTTCGTTTGATAGGCACTTTTTCAAATTCGAGACGTGGAACACGGGGTGTACATTGCTGAGCTCCGAAGGTAGCTGTAGCTTATAGGCTACCGGACCAATTCGGGCAAGAATCTCGAACGGTCCGATATATCGCGGGTTCAGTTTTCCCCGTTTCCCAAAGCGAATCATTCCTTTCCAGAGAGAGACTTTCAATAGTACCCGGTCTCCGACGTGGAATTCCAGAGGCTTCCGTCGTTTGTCAGCATAACTCTTATGTCGATCTCGCGACGCTTGTAGTCGGGCTTTGATTTGGATTATCTTTTTTGTCGTTTCCCGAATGATCTCTGGCCCTGTGAGAGTGCTATATGGTGATTGTCCTTTTGCTAGTTGGGTGTCACCCACCTCAGCCCAACATAGAGGCGATCGACATTTACGACCATAAAGAGCCTCAATAGGAGCAACCTTGATGCTCGTGTGATAACTCTTGTTGTATGAGAATTTAACCAAGGTCAAGTGGGCATCCCATGACTTGCAAAAGTTAATCACACAGGCTCGCAGCATGTCCTCAAGTGTTTGTATGGTTCGTTCACTTTGGCCATTGGTTTGAGGGTGATAAGCGGTGCTCATGTCCAATTGCGTTCCCATTGCCTTCTGAAGTGACTGCCAAAACCTTGAGGTAAACCTACTATCTCGATCCGAGATAATAGACACCGGTACTCCATGAAGTCTTACGACCTCCTTGATGTACATTCGCGTAAGCTTTTCCATCTTGTAGGATTCTTTTATTGGCAGGAAATAAGCAGATTTTGTTAACCAATCGACTATTACCGAGATAGCATCCAATCTGTCTGCTGTCTTTGGTAATTTGGTGACGAAGTCTGTAGTAATCCTTTCCCATTTCCACTCGTGTATCGTTGGCTATTGCAATAGTACCGAGGGATTTTGGTATTCTACTTCCACCTTGGCGCAAGTGAGACACTTGCCCACGTAAGTGGCTATCTCTGCCTTCATATTTGGCAACCAATAATGCTGCCTTATGTCCAGGTACATCTTATCAGAACCCGGATGGATGGTATATAGCGTCTTGTGGGATTCCTTCATGATCATTCCTCTGAATCCTCCAAGTTTAGGGAACCAGATTCTGTTCATGAAATAGTAAGCTCCATCCTCCTTGACTTCAAAGTTCTTGTCCATCCCACACAACATTTCATTTGCGACGTTCTCCTGCTTCAATACATCTATTTGGGCTTCCTTGATTTGAGAGGTTAGGTGGGATTGGATTGTTATTGTTAAGATTTTCACCCGGCGACCTGAGTATTCCTTTCTGCTCAAGGCATCGGCTACCACGTTAGCCTTACCCGAGTGGTACTTGATCTCGCACTCGTAATCATTTAGCAGCTCAACCCATCTTCGTTGCCTCATGTTTAACTCTTTCTGATTCAGAATGTGTTGGAGACTTTTGTGGTCGGTGAAAATGGTGCACTTTGTACCGTAGAGGTAGTGCCTCCAAATCTTTAGGACGAAGACCACCGCTCCCAGTTCGAGATCATGAGTGGTGTAATTTACTTCGTGCGTCTTTAGTTGCCTGGATGCATAAGCTATCATCTTTTCGCGCTGCATAAGGACACAGACTAACGCTTGATTCGACGCATCGTAGTAGACCACGAAATCTTCGGTTCCCTCTGGTAAGGATAGCACCGGTGTACTACAAAGAGCTCGCTTCAGGGTTTGGAAGGCGGTTTCTTGCTTTTCGGTCCAGTCGAAAAACACACTCTTTTGTGTCAATGTGGTAAGGGGTTTGGCTATCATAGAGAAATTCTGGATAAACCTACGGTAGTAGCCTGCGAGACCCAAGAATTGACGGATTTATATTGGGGTTCTCGGGATAGCCCAGCCTTTAATGGCCTTTATCTTGGAAGGATCTACGTGAATCCCTTCCTTGCTGACTACATGACCCAAAAAGTTTACACTGCGGATCCAGAATTCAAATTTGGAAAGCTTCGCGTAAAGTCTTTCAGCTCTTAGGGTTTCTAAGATTTGACGGAGATGTTAACCATGCTCTTCTTTGCTTCGAGAATAAATAAGAATATCATCGATGAAGACAATCACGAATTTATCAAGGAATGGGCGACAGATTCGATTCATGAGGTCCATAAATGCAGCGGGGGCATTTGTTAGACCGAAGGGCATCACGACAAATTCGTAATGACCGTATCGTGTCCGAAAAGCGGTTTTAGGAATATCCTCTTCCCGAACTCGAATTTGATGATAACCAGATCTCAGATCTATTTTTGAGAAATAACTAGCTCCTTGAAGCTGGTCAAATAGATCGTCGATTCGTGGAAGTAGGTACCGATTTTTGATGGTAAGTTTATTTAGCTCCCTATAATCGATGCACATTCTCAAGGATCCATCCTTTTTCTTGACAAACAAGACCGGAGCTCCCCAGGATGAGAAGCTTGGTCGGATAAATCCCTTGCTCAGCAGCTCGCTTAGTTCACTGGATAACTCCTGCATTTCGGCGGGAGCTAAACTGTAGGGTGATTTGGCAATTGGTGTGGCTCCTGGTATTAGGTCGATTCGGAATTCGACCTGTCTTTCTGGGGGTATTCCCGGAAGATCTTCTGGAAATACATCCGGGAAGTCACATGCCACTGGAATGTCTTGAATGTTCACTTCTTCTTTGGTCTTATCCACCACATGAGCGAGGAATGCGTAGTTCTTCTTGTGTAGACACTTTTGTGCCTTGATACACGAGATAAGGCGAAGGTTGGCGCCCGGTTTATCGCCATAGATTATTAGGGTTTCGTGATCGGGGAGATGAAGGAGAACGACCTTCTCGCAACACATTATATCAGCATGGTGGGGGCTTAACCAATCCATGCCGATTATCACATCAAAACTCTTAATATTTACTGGCATCAAGTCTATTTGAAAGGAGTGATTGTTTAGTGTTAATGTGCACCCTACATAGATATGTTTGGTTGTTTCAGTTTTCCCATTAGCCATTTCCACCGTGAAGGCTTCGTTGAGCTTCTGGGGTTGTTGATTTAGTAAGTGTTTGAATTTGTTACTAACGAAACTTCACTCCGCCCCACTATCAAATAAGATGCATGCGTACGAGTCGTTAAGTAGGAACGTACCAGTAACAACTGTTGGGTCCTGTACTACTTCGCCTTGACCCATTGTCAACACTCTTCCTGCTGCTCCTACCCCTTGATTGTTTGCTTTAGGGCAGTTGCGCCGGAAATGGCCGGTTTCTCCACACCCATAGCAGGTGTAACTGCCCCCAACATTGTTGTTGTTGTTGTTGTTGTTGTTGTTGCGATCGTTGTTGTTGTTGTTGTTGTTTGACTGTTGGTTTTGTTGCGGATATGTTCTGCAGTACCTTGTAGTGTGACCCCTTTGGTTGTAGCTTGTGCAATGCGTCTCTCTACATTCTCCCTGATGGTGAAAATTGCATTTGTTGCACTTAGGTAGGGTCCCTGAGTATTGCTTTGGGATTATTTAGTGTGGATGAGGCTGGAGCATGTGGTGTGGTGGTAGCTTGAGTTGCAGCATGGACAGTCACAATTTGTTGTTTCTTTGATGATTCAGAATTTTGTTTACCCTTCCGCTTGTTGTTTTTCCCCCTTCTTGTTCTCACCTTCTTTCTTAACTTCCGCTTGTCCTGTTTTGGCACCCTTTTTGTTTCCATGATCGTAGAATTTCTTGGCCAGCCTCTTTGCACAATCATACGTCTCAGGGTTTGCCGCAATTACGTTCCCTTGGATTGGCACAGTCAATCCCTAGATAAACCTCTCGATCTTCTTCCCTTCAGATGTGATCATTCTGGGACACAAGAGAGATAGCTCACTAAACCTAGATATGTATGCGTCGATATCGTAGTTTTGAACCGTGAGGTTCCACAACTCTTGTTCCATCTTCTGAATTTTTCCCCTTAGACAGTATTCAGCCTGTTGGATATAGTGTCTAAGTCCATAACTATATTTGGTATGTACTTGACCCGACCCGGCATGGTCCATTTGGGTTGCACTTCACCCGAACAATTTACGTATAATCTTTTGAGAATAGTATAAGTTATGATTTATTAATATATTATAAGTTCTAATATATTAATATAAAATCATATTATTTAATTAGTGTTGATCTATAATTAATTTAGAATTAATTTAGAGATCAAAAGTATGACTAATTAAATATGGGCTCTTGTATTTATATAGTGTGGGCTAATGCTTATTTGGAATGGGCTAGGCTTGCATGGAAAGTCCATGGATACTCCATGGAGCTTTAACCCATGGATCTCATGGAAATGAAAAGACATGGGTATTAGGGTTTACATGGATGTAACCCTAATCCACCACAGTATATAAAGGAGGCCTTGGTTCTTGAAATTGCACTAGTTGATGTGTGTAAACTAAGAGGTCCGATTTCAAGAAGTTTGTGACTATTCTCTCAAGTTTCCAAGTTTGTGGTGATTTGTGACTTCCATTTGAGGCATCCACATTATTGGTGCTAGGCTCTCAAACTCCAAGCAATCAACTACTACTACAAGGTAAGTAATTCTACTAGTTTTATTTGATTCAAGTACCCCATGCCATGCTAGTTAGGATAAGAACCTTGGAAAAATAATTATTTGCATGTATCTTAGTCAAACATAGATCCAAGGTTTCTAGGGTTGCATGTACACCATAGGAGTGTTAGAATGCTGAAAACCCATCAGTGGTATCAGAGCCTGGTTTGTTTATTTGATACTTGATGCAAAAAAAAAAAAAAAACTTGAAAATCGAAGTTTTGTTCAAAAGCTCGTATCAAAATTTCAAGTTTTGTATATGTACTTACGATTCTTGAAATTTTTGATATGAACATTCATAAACATATGAGTTTAGAAGATCATAGAAATTATGTGCTAATAATTGATTAGATTAATTCTTGATCTTTATGTGTTTTAATGGAGTCCATAACTAGTTCTTAAGTTATGGATAACCAAAAGTCACATTTATAAATAACCATTAAAAGAACACATAGGTTACAAAAAATGAAGAGTCTTCATTTTTAATAACCATTAACTCATAAGTTATGAGAAATGAAAAGTTTTGAAAGTTTACAAAACTTGCCCTCAAGTTTTGGAACATGTAAAGTCATATTAAAAACTTTATTTCCAACCCCTAGAATTTTAAAAGTTAAAATTCAACCCTTATACTTTATAATATTATAAGTTTAATAATATTTATATATGTATAAGATCAAGTCGTCTTACCGCTAGTACGCCTCATTCACGAAGCCGGTCTATAAGGGGGGTATAAGGTTGTTGCCTATAAAATGGCAACTTAATGGGTGTCCACTCTCACCCACCGCTTCCTTGATCGGTGGAGGGTCGTTAGCCGAACGGGTAGGACAAGGACTTATAAATTCTCATTAAAAGTATAATGATAATACTAAAGTAACTAAACTTTATTGAATTCCCAATCTTAGTTATTTTAGGAAAATGTGAATAAGGTGCTAATCCATGAAATTACACTTTACACTTTGTTTAAGTCGTTAGTGGAGCGTGTGTGCTTAACCGGCACACTAACTTGAACTTAACAAGGTATGTAAAGGGTGACTTAATGTTTATCATAGTATCGATGGAGCGTGTGTGATTAACCGGCACATCGATTGAGGGGTAATACATTAAGGGTACCAAGTAATTTGCATGGTTACTTCACACCTTGTTTTGTGATCCTCGGCATCCCAGTCACAAAACTTGAAGGGCACACTCGAGATTGAAACATGCCATTGAAGAAAGTTCAATGAATCTCAAAGAATCTAGGAGTTTCTAAACCAATTAAAACCTAATTCAATATTTCGTTTTTCATGGTGGAAATTGGTGAATCATTATTCACCTACCTTCAAATATCTTATAGCTTAGATTACGGCATCCCTCTTCTAAGTTATAAAATATTGTGTTGGGTCCTAGCCTTAATATTACATTTGGGTGTTTTGTTAAGGACTATCTCTATATCTAATCTAATCTATTCCCTCTTCTCTTCAGATGTCTTCCAATAACAATGCTTCTGGCTCAAACCCTACTAGCTCCTTCTCTCTCATGAATCTTTGTGGGAGAGTCATCTTTGATGGGTCTAACTTTACAGATTGGATCAGAAACATCAGGATGGTCACTCGGTATGAGAACAAAGAATATATTCTCGACAAGGAGCTGAAGGTACCCGAGCCAACTGCTACTCCTGAAGAGCTTGCTGAATATGAGGTACATGAAAGAGATGCTACAAAAGTGGCATGCATCATGATGGCTACCATGACAGCCGAGCTCCAAAAGTCCTATGAGGACTATTATCCTTTTGAGATGCACCAGGACTTGATGGACCGCTACCATCAAAGTGCTCGTCAAGAGCGATATGAAATAATCTCCTCCATGATAACAACCCGAATGAAGGATGGTGAACCCATCACGGGCCACATGCAGAAAATGCAAAGGTATGTGGACCGTTTACTGAAGCTGAATGTGAGCTTCCCTGAGGAGTTAGCAATAGACATCATTTTGCACTCCTTGCCATCGTGTTATGATCAGTTCCGCATGACATATCACATGAACAAGGAAGAAGTCACCCTCAGCAAACTTCAAGGACTCTTGAAGACCGCCGAAAGTGGTCTAAAGGGTAAGTCGGTTGTTACTACTCCTACTCCTACTCCATCTGCGACCAATGTCTTGGCAATCGGGCATGGCAAAGGGAAGAAGAGAAAGAACCCTTCTAAGGGTACCAAGGGTAAGACCCTTGAAGGCTCCTCTTCAAGCAAAACCAAGAAAGGTTTTGTCACTCCTTCTGCTAACCCTAATGAGGCTGAATGCTTCTATTGCCATGAAAATTCGCACTGGAAGCGAAACTGCCCAAAGTACCAGCAAGATTTGAAGGATGGGAAAGTAAAACCCAACCATGCAGGTATATACACTATATTGTCTAATAACTCACCTCATTCTAAGTCTTGGGTCCTTGATACAGGTTGTGGTATTCACATATGTTGTGATTTGCAGGGACTAAAAAGAAGTGAGAATGTGGAGCAAGGAAAGATAAACTTGATCATGGGAAACAGGAAAGCTTCACTGTCACCAAGATAAGAGTTTATTCCTTAGTGCTAAATAGTGGGTTTACATTAGATTTGAATAAATGTTATTATTCGCCAGAAATGGCAAGAAATGTTATTTCCTGTCATGCATTGTATAAACAAGGTTTTAGCTTTTATTTTAATAATAATAATGGTGGTATTGATGCTTTCTTTAATAATGTTCTTTATTTTAAAGCATTACCTTGTGATGGTGTGTATGGAACTGTATCTGTTGTAGATAACCTAGGAAATAATGTATTGTGTATTGACTCTTCCACTAGCTTAGATAAAGCATCTTTATGGCATTGTCGTCTTGGACATGTAAGCAAGAAACGTATAGGCCAACTCCATAAAGATGGAGTCTTGGAGTCGTTTGACCTAAATTCGGATGATAGTTGTGAATCTTGTTTGCTTGGTAAAATGAAAAAGTCACCTTTTACTGGCACTTGTGCTAGGGGTGAAGGTTTGTTGGACCTCATACACACGGATGTGTGTGGACCCTTCAGAACCACCACAAGAGATGCTAATCGCTTCTATGTGACTTTTACTGATGATTTTAGTAGATATGGATATGTCTACTTAATCAAGCATAAGTCAGAAACCTTTGAAAAATTCAAAGAGTTTAAGCAAGAAGTGGAGAATCAGTTGGGCAGGAACATTAAGATGCTTCGATCCGATCGAGATGGTGAGTATCTTAGTACTGAGTTCCTTGACTATCTTAAGGAATGTGGGATTGTCTCACAATTGACACCTCCTAGGACACCACAGTTGAACGGTGTAGCTGAGAGGCGCAATCGGACCTTGTTGGACATGGTTCGTTCCATGATGAGTCGAGCTTCGCTACCAATCTCATTTTGGGGGTATGCCTTAGAGACTGCCGCCCATATCCTTAACCTAGTCCCTACAAAGAAGGTTGCCAAAACACCTCGCGAGATGTGGACTGGAAAAGTTCCCAATCTAGACCACATCAAGATTTGGGGTTGTGAGGCTTTCATGAGACGTGAGACTCACGATAAGCTCGAACCTCGAAGTGAGAGGTGTATTTTCATCGGCTACCCACAGAAATCCTTTGGTTACATCTTCTACAGACCCAGTGCTAATGTGGTCTTTGTAGCAATAAGAGGAGTCTTTCGAGAGAGAGAATTCATAAGCCAAGGAGACAGTGGGAGGCAAATTGACCTTGAGGAAATTCAAGAGTCAAGTGGTGAAGGAACCTCAACCCCTAGCCCTTAACCTGAGGAGGAAACTCCTGTTGAGCCAATTGACAAGTCTGAACTTCTGAGGCGTTCCACAAGGGTTAGGAATGCACCTGAGCATTATTATGGCTTCCATATTACTGCAGAAGGTGAGACGCGTATCACTGATGAGACATTGGTAAGTCTGGATGAACCTAACAGCTATGCGGAAGCCATGGCAGGCCCCGAGTTTGCCAAATGGAAAGAGGAAATGGACAGCGAGATACAGTCCATGTATGACAATCAAGTTTGGAACTTGGTTGACAATGTACCAGGTCGTAAGACAGTTGGGTGCAAATGGATTTTCAAGAAGAAAACCGACATGGATGGTAATGTACACACTTACAATGCATGACTGGTTGCAAAGGGTTATTCTCAAACTCTGGGAGTTGATTATGATGAGACCTTTTCACCAGTGGCCAAGATTAAGTCTATTAGGGTTCTGTTAGCCATTGCTACATTTCATGACTATGAAATATGGCAAATGGATGTCAAAACTGCTTTACTTAATGGAAAGTTGGCTGAAGATGTTTACATGGTTCAGCCAGAGGGTTTTGTCAGTACAGAGTATCCTAATAGAGTGTGTAAGCTTGAGAAATCCATTTATGGATTGAAACAAGCACCTCGCAGATGGAATCTTTATTTCGATGAGAAAGTCAAAGAGTTTGGCTTTTCGAGATGCGAAGATGAATCTTGTGTATATGTCAATGCTAGTGGGAGTATAGTCAGCTTTTGGTATTGTATGTGGATGACATACTACTCATAGGAAATGACATCCCAACCTTGAAGGAAGTAAAGTCCTGGCTTGTGAAGTGTTTCGCTATGAAGGACCTTGGAGAAGCCGCCTATATCCTAGGGATAAGGATTTTGAGAAACAGGAGTAAAAGACTAATTGGACTTAGTCAAAGCACCTCTGTGGAAAAAGTGTTGAAAAGGTTCAAGATGCATAATTCCAAGAAAGGTGAGTTACCTATCCAGTGTAATGCCAGACTGAGTAAAACTCAGAGTCCGAGTACAGAGGCTGAGATAGCTGAGATGAGTCGAGTACCATATGCTTCCGCTGTAGGCTCGATCATGTATGCTATGACTTGTACTCGTCCTGATGTTGCCTTTGCTTTGAGCATGGTCAGCAGATATCAGGGGAATCCTGGCAAGGCTCACTGGATAGCGGTAAAGAATATTCTCAAGTACCTGCGAAGGACTAAGGACTGGGTCCTTACCCTTGGTGGGAGTGATGACTTGAAAGTAGCAGGGTATATTGATGCTAGCTTTCAGACTGACAGGGATAATTTCCGCTCTCAGTCGGGCTGGGTCTTTACCCTAAATGGAGGGGCAATTACTTGGAAAAGTTCCAAGCAAGATACAGTGGTTGATTCCACTTGTGAATCATAGTATATAGTAGCAAGCGAGGCAGCAAAGGAGGCTATATGGCTAAAGAACTTCATCGGAGACCTTGGAGTTGTACCAGCTATAAAGGAGCCAATGGAGATTTTCTGTGATAGCAATAGTGTAGTTGCCTTAGCCAAGGAACCAAGAGATCAAGGGAGATCCAGACACATTGACAGAAAATATCACTTCATCAGACATCGAATATAAGAAGGAATCCTCGTGGCAAAGAGGGTATCATTGGATGAGAACCCAGCAGATCCCCTCACGAAGGGACTGACTCGGGCTAAGCATCTCCAGCATGCTCGGAGCATAGGGCTGAAGGATGATATTAGTTTTAGTAGTTGGATAATCTTGAAATTTGTAAAATGTAATTGACATTTGATGATAAATAAAAGCTGTTATTTATGAGTAAAGTGTTGCTATCTCTTGTCAATCGTTTACTATTATTTCTTTTTGCATGTTTTGACTTCCAGAATAATTATGTTATGGTTTATATCATATTATTCAAACTCTCCACAGTCGGTCATATGTTGGAAGTAGATATGAATGAAGACTGTCATGGGTTGGCTTGTAGAGGTCTAAGATGTTAGACAAAGCGGGGCTACAGCACTCATGAGTGCTCATAAGTTCTGAGTATTGGATTCAACCCACGCTCACTTGTATCACTATATAAGTCTTCAAACCTAGAGATTTGAATTTATCTCGAGTGATCGTGAGACGGTAATATCATATAAGTCTTCAAACCTAGAGATATGATTTGTTGCCTATGAGTTGGTTATGCATTGATTGCACGAAAACGCATTGGTAACTCGATGTTATAAACCGTGCTTTTGTGTGTAATTCAACAAGTAGTAGAGCAAACATATGAGTCGAAGTTTATCTGTTCCTTCTAGGATTAGAAGCGATATCTGGGCCCCTCGATGATTTTGTTTTGACCTATGTACCGGGCCCTGTCAGAACTAAATTGATGTGTTCAGTTAAGTTCTATGTCAAACAAATCGGAAATCAGGAAACAAATGCTGGACAATAAGCAAGACCATGTTCCATGTATTTGTCCGGCTGATATCTAGAACAGAGGATTATATGATCACTTATCTAAAATGGCGCTTCATAGTTCAACAGAGTTTAAAGAGCTACGATTGCTGATCGATTCCTGAAGTCATACTTGCAACTATAGTTATTAGACTTATCCAAGTGGAAGACTGTTGGATATAGTGTCTAAGTCCATAACTATATTTGGTATGTACTTGACCCGACCCGGCATGGTCCATTTGGGTTGCACTTCACCCGAACAATTTACGTATAATCTTTTGAGAATAGTATAAGTTATGATTTATTAATATATTATAAGTTCTAATATATTAATATAAAATCATATTATTTAATTAGTGTTGATCTATAATTAATTTAGAATTAATTTAGAGATCAAAAGTATGACTAATTAAATATGGGCTCTTGTATTTATATAGTGTGGGCTAATGCTTATTTGGAATGGGCTAGGCTTGCATGGAAAGTCCATGGATACTCCATGGAGCTTTAACCCATGGATCTCATGGAAATGAAAAGACATGGGTATTAGGGTTTACATGGATGTAACCCTAATCCACCACACTATATAAAGGAGGCCTTGGTTCTTGAAATTGCACTAGTTGATGTGTGTAAACTAAGAGGGCCGATTTCAAGAAGTTTGTGACTATTCTCTCAAGTTTCCAAGTTTGTGGTGATTTGTGACTTCCATTTGAGGCATCCACATTATTGGTGCTAGGCTCTCAAACTCCAAGCAATCAACTACTACTACAAGGTAAGTAATTCTACTAGTTTTATTTGATTCAAGTACCCCATGCCATGCTAGTTAGGATAAGAACCTTGGAAAAATAATTATTTGCATGTATCTTAGTCAAACATAGATCCAAGGTTTCTAGGGTTGCATATACACCATAGCAGTGTTAGAATGCTGAAAACCCATCAGAACCAACAACATTTCTTTAAGCTCTTCCCATGGCATCGCGTTCGCCACCGGGAGGGTCATGGCCTCTACGTGACCATTCCACCAGGAGAGAGCTTGATCAATGAATGTGCAGGCCGCAAACTTGACCTTGCACCCATCCGGACACCCGCAAATTTCAAAAGCTGATTCCACCTTCTCAATCCATCGCTTCAGGGCTATTACGCCTCCTGTTCCATTGAAGGTTCGAGGTTTGGTGTTGGTGAAGTCCTTGTAGGTGCAGGTTCGTGTGGTTCCGTGGTTTGTTCCTTGATTTGTGCTTCCGGTTCCCTATTCGTTGCCTTCTCCGTTGTTTCCGTTGCGAATCTATGCAAGTGCTGCAGTGACCGCAGTGGACACTGCTGCTTGGAATGCAACTGAGTTTATTTCAGGTCGGGTCGGTGTTGTGTTGTTTCCACGGTTGGGTCTTTGAGGTATCTTTCTGTCAAAGAACGGAAAGATGTTGAGTACACATCGTTTTGCGAGTTTAGAATTCCACAGACTCGGCGAATCGATTTGTGCATCTAAGTGATTCCATGTATTAACATAAAACAAGGAAATAAAACACATAGCAGATAAATGTTGTGTTTTGAGCATTTTAACACTCCTATGGTGTACACGCAACCCTAGAAACCTTGGATCTATGTTTTCTCTAAATACATGCAAATTTGATTTTCCAAGGTTTACTTCCTATCTAGCATGTTATGGGGAACTTGTAATGCAAAACTCAAGTAGAATAACATACCTTTTAGTAGCTTGGATTCCTTGATGACTTTGTGAGCCTAGCACCCCAAATGTGATGCCTCAAATGCTTCACACAACACCACAAATCTTGGAATAACCTTGAGAGAAGTTCACTATACTCAAAACTCGGCTAGCCCTCTTTCTTGCTTGTAGTAGTCCGATTTTGCTTGCATAGGGTTCTTTATATAGTTGTGACACAAGTAGGGTTACACCATGTAAACCCTAATTGTCATGGCTTTCCATATTCCATGATCCATGGGTTTGTAACCTTCATGGACTATCTATGGAGCACCTTATGGGTTTTAACCCAATCCATACAAACCATGGATCATTAGCCCACCATACAAGAATAGATTATTTACACAATCAACCCCATATATTTAATTAGTCTCCTTTTGATCACTTAATTAATTCTAGATTAATTCTTTGATCAATACTAATTAAATAATATTATTAATATATTAGTACTTATAATATATTAATAAACCGTAAGTGTCCTTTCTCTTATTTTGGTCTATTCAAGTATTGCAATGCCATCCAACCCAAATGGACCATGCCGGGTCGGGTCAAGTACATACCAAATATAGTTATGAACTTAGACACTATATCCAACAGTCTCCCACTTGGATAAGTCTAATAACTATAGTTGCAGATATGACTTCAAAATCCGACTAATAATCGTAGCTCTTTCAAAGTCTCTTGGAACTAAGATGATGATGATGATACGCCATTTAAGATAAGTGATCATATAATCCTCTGCTCTCAAGATATCAGCCGGACAAACACATGGAACAATGTCGTACTTATTGTGTAACAGTTGTATCTCGATCTCTGATCTGTTTGACATAGAACTAAATTGAACACATCAATTAGGTTCTGACCGGGCCCGGTACATAGGTCAAAACAAAATCATCGAGGGGCCCAGATATCGCTTCTAATCCTAGAAGGAATAGATAAACTTCGACTCATATGCTTGTACTGACTACTTATTGAACTATGCACAAAAGCACGTTTTATAACATCGAGTTACCAATGCATTTTTGTACAATCAATGTATAACCAACTCATAGTCAATAACTCATATCTCTAGGTTTGAAGATTTATATGATATTATCGTTTCACGATCACTCGAGATAAATTCCATGAAGTTATACAAGTGAGCGTGGGTTGAGTCCAATACTCAGAACTTATGAGCACTCATGAATGTTGTAGCAACCATTGCTATGTCTAACACACCTTATGCACACCCAATTCATGACAGTCTTAATTCAATACCTACTTCCAAAGTATGACTGACTATGGAGAGTTTGAATAATTTAATTATACCGGAAGTCAAAACATGCAAAATTGAAACAATAGTAAACGATTAACATAAGATAGTAACATTTTACTCATAAATAGACAACAACTTTTATTTAATCATCAAATGTTAATTACATTTTACAAGTTTCAAAACCTATCCAATTATTAAAACTAATATCATCCTTCAGCCCGATGCGCCTTGCATGGTGTAAATGCTTAACCCTACTCAGTCCCTTCGTGAGGGGATCTGCTGGGTTCTCATCTGATGATACCCTCTTAGACACGAGGAGTCCTTCTTCTATTCGATGTCTAATGAAATTGTATTTTCTGTCAATGTGTCTGGATCTCCCGTGATCCCTTGGTTCCTTAGCTAAGGCGCAACCGCACTTTCGCTATCACAGAAAATTTCCATTGGCTCTTTTATAGCTGGTACAACTCCAAGGTCTCCAATGAAGTTCTTTAGCCATATCGCCTCCTTTGCTGCCTCGATTGCGGCTATATACTCTGATTTGCAAGTTGAATCAGCTACCGTCTCCTGCTTGGAACTTTTCCAAGTAATTGCTCCTCCATTTAGGATAAAGACCCAGCCTGACTAAGAGCGGAAATTATCCCTATCAGTCTGAAAACTACCATCGCTATATCCTTCCACTCTCAAGTCATCATTGCCACCAAGGGTAAGGACCCAGTCCTTAGTCCTTCGCAGATACTTGAGAATGTTCTTTACCGCAGTCCAGTGAGCCTTGCCGGGGTTCCTTGGATATCTACTGACCATGCTCAAAGCAAAGGCCACATCAGGGCGAGTACACGTCATAGCATAAATGATTAAGCCCACAGCAGAAGCATATGGTACATGACTCATCTCAGCTATCTCAGCCTCTGTACTCGGACTCTGAGTCTTACTCAGTTTGGCGTTACTCTGAATCGGTAATTCCCCTTTCTTGGAATCCTGCATACTGAACCTCTTCAGTACCTTATCCAAGTAAGTACTCTGACTAAGTCCAATTACTCTCTTACTCCTGTCTCTCAGTATCCTTATCCCTAGGATATAGGCAGCTTCTCCAAGGTCCTTCATAGCGAAACACTTCCCAAGCCAGGACTTAACCTCCTGCAAAGTTGGGATGTCATTTCCTATGAGTAGTATGTCATCCACATACAGTACCAAAAAACTAACTACACTCCCACTAGCCCTAACATATACACAGGACTCATCCTCGCTCCTCGAAAAGCCAAACTCTTTGACTTTCTCATCGAAATAAAGATTCCATCTGCGAGGTGCTTGTTTCAATCCATAAATGGATTTCTCAAGCTTACACACTCTATTAGGGTACTTTGCATCGATAAAAACCTCTGGCTGAGCCATGTAAACATCCTCAGCCAAATTTCCATTAAGGAAAGCGGTTTTGACATCCATTTGCCATATTTCATAATCATGAAATGCAGCTATGGCTAGCAGAACCCTAATAGACTTAATCTTCGCTACTGGTGAAAAGGTGTCATCATAATCAATTCTCGGAGTTTGAGAAAAGCCCTTTGCCACCAGTCGCGCCTTATACGTGTGTACATTACCATCCATGTCGGTCTTCTTCTTGAAGATCCATTTGCACCCGACTGTCTTACGACCTGGTACGTTGTCAACCAAGTACCAAACTTGATTGTCATACATGGACTGTATCTCGCTGTCCATAGCCTCTTTCCATTTAGCAGCCTCAGGGCCTGCCATGGCTTCCGTGTACCTGTTAGGTTCATCCAGACTTACCAGTGTACTATCACTGATAAGCGTATCATCTTCCGCAGTAATATGGAAACCATAGTAATGCTCAGGTGCATTCCTAACTCTCGTGGAACGCCTCAGAGGTATGGATTCGTCAGTCGGATCAACATGGGTTTCCTCCTCAGGTTGATTACTAGGGTTTGAGGTTCCTTCACCACTTGACTCTTGAATTTCTTCAAGATCAATTTGCCTCCCACTGTTTCCTTGGCTTATGAACTCTCTCTCAAGAAAGACTCCTCTTCTAGCTACAAAGACCACATTCTCACTAGGTCTGTAGAAGAGGTAACCAAAGGATCGTTGTGGGTAGCCGATGAAAATACACCTCTCACTTCGAGGTTCAAGCTTATCATGAGACTCACGCCTCACGAACGCCTCGCAACCCCAAATCTTGATGTGGTCCAAATTGGAAACTTTCCCAGTCCACATCTCGTGAGGTGTTTTGGCAACCTTTTTAGTAGGGACTAGATTCAGGATATGGGCGGCAGTCTCTAAGGCATACCCCCATAATGAGATTGGTAATGAAGCTCAACTCATCATGGAACAAACCATATCCAACAAGGTTCGATTGTGCCTCTCAGCCACACCATTCAGCTGTGGTCTCCTAGGAGGTGTCAATTGTGAGATAATCCCACATTCCTTAAGATAGTCAAGGAACTCGATACTAAGATACTCTACTCTCCGATCGGATCGGAGCATCTTGATGTTCCTGCCCAATTGATTCTCCACTTCCTGCCTAAACTCTTTGAATTTCTCAAAGGTTTCTGACTTAGGCTTGATTAAATAGATATATCGATATCTACTATAATCATCAGTAAAAGTCACATAATACCGATTAGCATCCCTTGTGGCAGTTTTGAAGGGTCCACACACATCAGTGTGTATGAGGTCCAACAAACCCTCACCCCTCTCACAAGTACCAGTGAAGGGTGACTTTGTCATTTTTTCAAGTAAACAAGATTCGCAACTATCATCTGACTTTAGGTCAAATGATTCTAAAACTCCAGCCTTTTGGAGTTGGCCCATGTGCTTCTTGTTAACATGTCCAAGACGACAATGCCATAAGTATGATTTGTCTAAGCTATTTGAAGAATCAATACACAACACATTATTTCCTAGATTATCTACAACATTCACAGCTTCATATACACCATCACAAGGTAATGCTTTAAAGTAAAATACATCATTGTAATAAACATTAATAGCACCATTATCATTATCAAATGTAAAGGAAAACCCTTTTTTGTACAAGCCATGAAAAGAAATAATATTTCTTGCCATTTCAGACGAGTAACAACATTTATTCAAATCTAACATTAACCCATTATTAAGCAATAAAGAATAAACTCCTATCTTGGTAACAGGTGATGCTTTCCTATTCCCCATGATTAAGTTCATCTTCCCGTGCTCCACTTTCTCACTTCTTCTTAGGCCATGCAAATCAGTACAAATGTGAATACCACAACCTGTATGAAGCACCTAAGAGTTAGTATGTAATGAGTTTTTAGACAATATAGTGTAAATACCTGGATGGGTGGGTTTAACTTTCCCATCCTTTACATCCTGCAAGTATTTGGGGCAGCTTCACTTCCAGTGCCCCTTTTCCTGGCATTAGAAGCATTGTGCTTCATTTGGGTTTGAAGAAGGAGGAATGGAACCTTTCTTGGTTCCACTTGAAGAGGAGCCATCAAGAGACTTTCCCTTGGTACCCTTCGAAGGGGTCTTTCTCTTCTTCCCCTTTCCTTGCCCAATTGCCAAGACAGGAGCAGTAGTAGGAGTAAGAGTAACAACTGATTTACTTTTAAGGCCACTTTCAGCGGTCCTTAAGAGTCCTTGAAGCTTACTTAGTGTGATTTCCTCCTTGTTCATATGATAAGTCATACGAAACTGATCATAACTTGGAGGTAAGGAATTGAGAATGATGTCAATCGCCATGGCCTCAGGAAAGTCCACATTAAGCTTCAGTAACCGGTCCACAAACCTTTGCATTTTCTGCAAGTGACCGGTGAGGGGTTCTCCCTCTTTCATCCTAGCTGTTATCATGGCGAAAATGATTTCATACCTCTCCTGACAAGCACTCTGATGGTACCTATCCATCAGATCCTGGTGCATCTCAAAAGGGTAGAAATCTTCATAGGATTTCTGGAGTTCTGCTGTCATTGTGGCCAGCATGATGCAAGATACCTTAGTGGCATCTTTCTCATGGGTAGTTTGCTCAGCAATCTCCCCAGGAGTAGCAGTCGACTCATCGATAACCTTAAGCTCCTTATCGAGGACATACTCTTTGCCCTCATAGCGAGTAATCTTTCTGATGTTCCTAATCCATTCATTGAAATTGGAACCATCAAAAGTGACTTTCCCACACAAGTTAATTAGGGAAAAGGAGCATGTAGGGTTTGAGCCAGTAGCAATGTTAGAAGATATCTGAAAAGAAAGAAAGACAAGTTTTATTAGATAACGAGTCCTTAATAAGTCACCCAAATGAAGTATTTAGGCTAGGACCCAACAAACTATTTATAGTTGGAATAGGGATGCCATAATCCAAGCTATAAAATATTTGAAGGTAGGTAAATGACGATTTACCAATTTCCACCACGAAAACGAAATAGATTATTAAGTTTTTATTGGATTTGAAATTCCTAGATCTTTTGAGATACATTGAACTTTCAATGGCATGTTTGAATCTCGATTGTGCCCTCTCAAGTTTGTGACTGGGATGCCGAGGATCACAAACAAGGTGTGAATAACCATGCAAATTGACTTGGTACCCTTAACTTTTATCACCTAATCGATGTGCTGGTTAACCACACATGCTCCACCGATCTATGATAAAATTAAGTTACCCTTTTGTAGTGGTGTTGATTATGATGACATGTGCGAAATAAGAAAAGATCTAGTGAATCATCATACAAATTCGAGAACACAAGGAGTAAATAAATCTTTGTAAGCTCATATTAGATCTAGAAAGGATATACAAATGGGTTTGTACACAATTTCTCTCTCTAGTCTAACACTCCAAATGGTTCTCCTTACATAATGGGAGTCACTCACTTCCTATTTATAGGAAAGAATCAACCCATTTACACATACAAGAGGGTAATCCTAAAACATTACATCCAAGAGTGACTTTTCACCCTAACATTCTCCACCTCAAAGTTAGGATTGGATGTCCCAGCTTCTGTATCCAACGAGCTCGCGCGATCAAGACCAAACTCCCCCTCGAAGTAACACCGGTCTTCAAATCCGCTAATGAATATCCGACAAACCCGAGAAGCTTCGAATACCCATCATTCTCCCCCTTTTTATAATAAAAAAATGATTATAAAACCTATTAAGGGTGAGAAGCGCCCGAGGAATAGTCTTCACGATATTCCCCCTTGATGTGTACCAAAAATGAATCACCAAAAATCTTGCACGGAAAAATAATCACGAAAAAGCCACAAAAAATTTCCAATTTATGAAAATTTTTGACTTTTTGGGTGAAAGTTGCAAGATTTTTCAAAAACCGAGTAGAAATTGTTACTTTCTGAAACTTGCATGGACCCATTGTGCCAAAAACAACCAAATATGCGAAACTCTACCCCATTTGCGAAACTGGGCATAAAGCGTAAATTCGCACAAATTGTAGGGGCCAGAAATGCACAATCTTTAATTTCTCAGCAAAAACAGTCCTTTTTCGAATTTGGGCAAAAACTGCCAAATTTTTGAAACTCAGGGACTGATTTCGAAAGTTATGTCTTTTGTCTTCCAAACATTCGAAAAATATCCCAATTGTCGAAGTTGGACAAAAACTGCCAAACATTCGAAAGTTCAGGGGCCAATGTCGAAAATTCTTCTTTTTCATTCAAAACATACGAAACTTTGTTTATTCGTACGAAGTGTCAAACTTTCGTAAGGTCAGGGGTCATTTTAGAAAATTCTGAGTTTCTTCCCCAATTCTCCAATTCGTACGAAACTACACTCATTTGAACGAAACTTCACTGCACCATATTAACGAATGTCTATTCTTCATCACTTCGTTAGAAATCCATAGCACCTATCGTATGAAATTTCATCCCTTTGTACGAAATCATCTTCCCATTTTCTCTCTCACCTTCTTTCAATCAGAGCACCAAAACCATAGCCCATTTTAACGAAAATTGTCATTCAGATCAACGAAATCAACCCAAAATCAAATTCGTTATCAAGCCAAAATCATAGTCCTTCTCAAGGAATCAACCTAGTCCAAACCACTATTTTTGACATCTCGTTCCATATTACCAGAACCTTCGCACATTGAAATCAAATTCATCATGTCGATGATCTTCGAAATCAAACTTGGAATCATCAACATCAAAATCCATTCACGATTTCAACATCGATCACCAATCGACATCCTTCACTTGAGTTCATATTCTTCGCTTTTCCCAGTCGATTACATTTCAATACTCACCATTTGATCAATCGACTTCAAATCCAAATCAAATACCTTCGAAATCTAACCCCAAAATCAATTCCGACTGTGATTTTAACAGACCTTAGAACCTATTTCTTCATCAAACTCGAAATTGTCAGTTCAAATTCCGATATGCGAGTCTAAATCTGTGGCCTTCAAAATCCGATTACAGACAACAACCTTAAATCTTCGATTTTTTATCTCATTATCAAGCGATCGACTTTGATATGCAAACGACGAACCATTGGACTCAATGAATTCGAACACTAGTCGAAACTTCAAACTGATTTTGACTTTTCCAAATTCCTTTGACTATCAAACCCAATTACAGTCGAGATCGACATGAAAACTTTTATAGATCCTTCAATTCACAAAGTCTTCGATCGTACAACTTTCCCATTTGAAATCGACTCCTAAGCTTAATTCCAGATCTTCGAACACACCAAATAGTCATCGACATTAAACCAAAATCCAACAGGTGACCATCGACATCGATCCAAAAACAAACAACCCTCAATATCGATACCAAACCATCGATCAACATACTGTCGAAATCGATTTCTCATAATGACCCTCAACCTGTTGAAATCAAGTCTAAATTCATTCCAGATATGAAAGAACGAGATCAATCAAACTAATGTTGACTCCAAAAAGTCAACTACAAGTCGATTTCGTCAAATTGTTTGATTCATGAAACATACATTCGACTTCTTTGATTTGGAATTGAAATTGATATGTCAAACACCGATATTTACAAATGGATTGTGGATTGGGCTGATTGAATTAAAGATGAACAGTAACAATATTCAAATGATTTGGGCTAAAGACTTGGATATGTGAACAGTAATAAAAAAAAACTTTGGGCTCGAATTTTGGGTTAAACAAATCATAATTTGTTTGGGCTTGATCTAAAAAATATTTTGTTGGATCAACAATGGGGTAAATATGGATTAGATCCAACGAAACAAACCGATCAAAAATGAAAAATGCAAAGTACGAATCGAAATCATGGACGTTTTGAGATCGATTTGAGAATTTGAGATACCTTTTTTACGAATTGAGATCCATTTGCAACGAACGAATCAAATTTGGAAGATCTTGGTTCTTTTGTCGGAACGAGAAAATCTCCAATTTGAACATTGTACCACCCACGATGTGTGTTGTATAACTCGTTCTTTTGTCGGAACGAGAAAACCTCCAACACTTTTGGGTTTTGACTTCAAATTCAATGCAACACTTGGAGATTGTTGCTTTGGAACCCAAATTTGTTTCACGGATTTCAGCTTCACAACATTTAATGATTTTTGTGAGTAAACTTGCTTGTTTTTGCGATTAATCTTCTTCTTCTTTTTCTTTTTCATCTTTTTGCATCTTGAAGACTTGATTTCATGAACAAACCCACTTTCCACAACTTCTTGAGTTTGAATCAAATCTTTTGGAGTTTGATATTTGTGAATTTCTTGGATCACCGGCTTCCGATAAGGAATCATTCCTTCAAATGAATCACAAGAACACAAAATATCATCGGTTTGAACTCCAATCGAGCAAAAAACCTTTTCATCTTGAAAATCAACTTGAACGCCTTTTTCTTGAACATCAAGATCATCATCAAGAACTCCTTCCCGAGCTTCACGAAAATCTGCATAATATTCAAGTTTATTGCTTCCATATGCATTCAGTACGAGAAATTCCTTTTATGACTTCTCCGTCTCTTCTATTTCTTCGTCTCTTTTGATATGTTGTAACCAAACGATCAAACAAATCTTTGGTTTGAAAAATTGGACAACTAATTAATTCTCCAACTTCATTCTTTTATCCATTTACAACGATATCACATTCACTTTTCAATCCAACAATCAAGCTATAAAGAAGATATTCAAAAGTGCATTCACCTTGAACATCCTTACTATGTATCATCCATTTCTCCATGATTACAAGAACTTGAAATTTTCTAGAGAGAGAAAATGATTTTGAATATGTTTTCTAGAGAGAGAAAGTAAAAATCACTTGAATTCTAGTGAAGAAAATCGAATTATGAGTAGAATCAAAGATGAATTCAATTTCTAGAATCCAAACTCTCCAAATCACAAATATCAATGATCAAAAAAATGAATCACTAAATGAAGATTTCCATCAAGGATCAATTCTTGATCCAATCAAGAACACCCGCTCTGATACGAATTGTAGTGGTGTTGATTATGATGGCATGTGCAGAATAAGAAAAGATCTAGTGAATCATCATACAAATTCAAGAACACAAGGAGTAAATAAATCTTTCTAAGCTCATATTAGATCTAGAAAGGATATACAAATGGGTTTGTACACAATTTCTCTCTCTAGTCTAACACTCCAAATGGTCCTCCTTACATAATGGGAGTCACTCACTTCCTATTTATAGGAAAGACTCAACCCATTTACACATACAAGAGGGTAAGCCTAAAACACTACATCCAAGAGTGACTTTGCACCCTAACATTCTCCCCATCAAAGTTAGGATTGGATGTCCCGGCTTCAGTATCCAACGAGCTCGCGCGATCAAGACCAAACTCCCCCTCGAAGTAACACCGGTCTCAAATCCGCTAATCAATATCCGACAAAACCGAGAAGCTTCGAATACCCATCACCTTTGCCACTCTTACTAGTCCTTGTTAGTGTGCCGGTTAACCACACGCGCTCCACTAATGACTTGGTAAGGTACAAAGTGTAATTTCATGGGTTAGCACCTATTTCACATTTTCTTAAAGTAACTAAGATTGAGATTTATTAAAGTGTAGTTACTTTATAATTTAATTATACTTTTAATGAGGATTTAAAGTCCTTGTCCTACCCGTTCGGCTAACGAACCTCCACTAGTCAAGGAAGCGGTGGGTGAGAATGGACACCGATTAAGCTGCCATTTTACAGGCAACAACTTTATACCCCCCTTATAGACCGGCTTCGTGAATGAGGCCTACTAACGGTAAGACTGACTTATTCTTATACATATCTATATATTTAAACTTGTAATATAATAATAGTATAAGGGTTGAATTTTAAACTTTTAAAATTCTAAGGTTCAATTTGGAAATTAAAGTATTAGGGTGAAGACTTTACAAATTCCAAAACTTGAGGGAAAGTATTGAAACTATTCAAGACCTTTCATTTAATAACTTATGAGTTTAAAGGTCCATTAAAATGAAGACTCTTCATTTTATGTAACCTCTTATTCTTTAATGACACTTTTAAAGAAGTGACTTTTGGTTATCCATAACTTGAGGACAAGTTATGGACTCCATCATTAGCCATTAAGATCAAGAATCATACTTACAAGAAAGTTACACATAATTCCTATGATCTTCTAAAACTCATAAGAACATGAACATTCATATCAAAATTTCAAGAGTCATATTAACACATATAAAACATGGAATTTTGATATTAGCCATTGTAAATGGATTGGCATAAGCATTACCCCATCTAAAACAAGTTTTAAAACACCAAAACAGTTTAGGGTAATGTTTCTAGTCCATTTCTAGCAACAAAACTCGAAAATCTGCATTCAGGGGCTCCTACTCGTCGAGTGCAAGAACCTACTCGACGAGTAGGATGAATTAACACATGGACTCGGCGAGTTCATGCTGCATATAGCAGATTGTTGAGCTTTTTCAACAAGATTGCCTCAAGTATCAAGAAAACAAGCCTAGTCTCTGATACCACTGTTGGGTTTTGAGCATTCTAACACTTCTATGGTGTACATGCAACCCTAGAAACCTTGGATCTATGTTTTCTCTAAATACATGCAAATTTGATTTTCCAAGGTTCACTTCCTATCTAGCATGTTATGGGGAACTTGTAATGCAAAACTCAAGTAGAATAACATACCTTTTAGTAGCTTGGATTCCTTGATGACTTTGTGAGCCTAGCACCCCAAATGTGATGCCTCAAATGCTTCACACAACACCACAATTCTTGGCATAACCTTGAGAGAAGGTCACTATACTCAAAAATCGGCTAGCCCTCTTTCTTGCTTGTAGTAGTCCCATTTTTCTTGCATAGGGTTCTTTATATAGTTGTGGCACAAGTAGGGTTACACCATGTAAACCCTAATTGTCATGGCTTTCCATATTCCATGATCCATGGGTTTGTAACATCCATGGACTATCCATGGAGCACCTTATGGGTTTTAACCCAATCCATACGAACCATGGATCATTAGCCCACCATACAAGAATCGATTATTTACACAATCAACCCCATATATTTAATTAGTCTCCTTTTGATCACTTAATTAATTCTAGATTAATTCTTTGATCAATACTAATTAAATAATATTATTAATATATTAATACTTATAACATATTAATAAACCTTAAGTGTCCTTTCTCTCATTTTGGTCTATCCAAGTATTGCAATGCCATGCAACCCAAATGGAGCATGCCGGGTCGGGTCAAGTACATACCAAATATAGTTATTGACTTAAACATTATATCCAACAATAACAACATCACAATAAAACATAGAGCATTTCCATTAATAATAATCGTTTCTAATACATGAAAATTTGCCAAGAAAGGCATATAGTACATGGGGAAACATATGATCCGACAGCATGACGACCCTATGAGTAGTGTAATCACTTAAACATATGGTCGATAGTACATAGAATAAAACATAAAGAGTAAAATCATAACGATAGTACAAAAACAGGTGCTAGTCGCGATGAGGTGGATCTGGTGGTGCTGATGATGAGCTGGATGCGCCCTGAAGTCTAGCCAGGTGTCGCTCGACGTCCCGAAGCCGGGCTTCCAAAGCTGCCTGACGCATCTAGTAGTCCCTGACTACCTCGTGCGTCATCCTCTCCGTACGCTCCATTGCGACTCTCATGGCCACGATTTGGCCAGCGGTCGCCTGCACCTGCTCGCTGATGTCGCGAGTCCTCCTCACTATCACGGGCAAGGCTCGATCGGCAGTTCCACCGTGACTCAGATCGTAGTAGTCCCAGTTCATACCAAATGGGGGCCGCACCCCCTGCTGACGGCTCCATCTCCAGATGTCGTGTGCCTATGGGTGCGTAGGTCCATTGGGGCCCATCCGGTATGGGGGCACCCTGGCCATGTACTTCGGACCCCGTGTGCGAGTCATCTGTGTCGCTGTCTTCTGCCTCATCCTCGTCCGAGTCGGCTACCGGTTCTGCCGGTCCTTCCACGGGCTCCTCTTCCGGTTCTTCTTCGGGTTCTTCCTCGGGTTCTAACCATCCACCATTTCCCTGATTGGGGAAATAGGGATCTCCAGGGTGATGAAATCCGGCCATAGAGTCTGCACGAGGGGTGTAAGACGTTGTAAGAAAATGTATGCATATAGTATTTCCAAAATACTCCTATAGTATTTTAATTATTTGTGTTTGAATTCCTGAGAAGTTTTGGATACGAGGTAAGTTTCTAGGTCAATTTCCCGCCATGATTACCCCCAAACACATGTTGGTCATGTTTTGAATAAATATAGTTGATCAGGCTATATTTACCCCCAATATGACTACATAACTGCTCGGGTTTAATCACAGTGTTCCATTTCCTCCAGAGACTTTTAATGTTATAGTTGTAATGTATGCACTTTATTCAGAGTGTTTTAGTCCCATTGTATTTATAGGTGCATATCAAGTATGATTAGATATGCTAGTTCACTATAAACAATGCTCTGATACCCATCTATCACACCCCCGAACCAGACGGCGGAAACGTCCGGGGGCTTGCGCGTGACTTCATCTTGTAATATCATCACAATTGTATATAATTGAAACAAGACAACATCATCATCATGAATATCAAATACAAGCGACATAGTTTACATCAAGTACAATATTACATGTTCAAAATATTTAATGTATGTTGATAACAAAATATAACAAATTCCACCATTTCCTGCTGACCTTTCTTCTTAAAGATTCCCTGAGAATACAAGTTATTTTGAAAAACGTCAACATATACAATGTTGGTGAGTTCGTACGCATATTTGAATGAAAACTTTCGAATTGTTTGTAAGACCAGAAAATCCGATATTTTCTGAAAATGGTTTGAACGTGATGTATCAAAATCAAATATTAATGCATGTGTGTTTTCTATATTTGGAATGTATAAAAATATAATCTGGATAAAAACCCTTTATTTTTTGTAGTACGTAAATGATATTGTTTAACGGTTAATTCCCCAGAAAATCTGATATTTTCTGTTTATAAAAGTGTTGTGGTCTCAACCCCAGGACCGAATGACAGTATATGTATGTTTTTGTATCCACAAGATTTTATAGGTATTCTATAAAATTATGTTGAAGAAGATTTCTAAGTGAGCCGTTTTAACCATACTTGATTTTTGACGAGTTCGCTTGACGTGGCGTTCTTAGACGCCGATTTGATTGACGGTAAGGTTTGTCACCCTAGACTAGCCTAGTCTAGCTGTAGCGAACAACTCAGGTGTGGGGAGTGACCCCGTATAGATCTTTACACAAACTCACGCTCTCCCTCCCGGAGACTCTGGTCATAACTATAGGCTACGATCATACACTCTAGCGGTGTCAACCGACAAGTCTCACTAGATCGTTTATTGTTTTCACACGAGTATTGATTACACCATGTATGATGTTTTCCTATATATAGTTAAGATTTGTAAAACCCAGAAAATAAGTATATGAATGTATAAGGCCCAACAGACATGTATGGGAGCAGCTATGGCCCACTAAGCATGTGATGTATAGACTGGGCCCAATAAGCATGTTGATGGGTCACAAAGGCCCAATTTTACATGTAATAGACATATTAGGCCCAACAAACATGTAATTGGGCCACAAAGGCCCAAATAGACATGTAATGAACATGTTAGGCCCAATATCAAGAAATAAACGTTTATGGTCCAAATATACATACATGAATATTTTTGGCCCATTTTATAGAACTTGACACTTTTGGCCAAAATATTTAAAATATTATTCTTTTGGCTCATTATTGTAAAGATTTACATTTTCAGCCCATTTTTAAATAAAATGACACTTTTCGACTCAAGTTTTATAAAAATGATGTTTTCGGCCCATTTATTATGAGAATTTACATTTTCAGCCCATTTTTGATAAAAATGACAATTTCGGCCCAAATTTTATAAAAATAACATTTTGGCCCAAATTCGAGGAAAGTGACATTTTCAGCCCCTATATCCATAAATTCACATTTTTTACTCAAATTTGTATAGAATGACATTTTAGTCCAGAAAAACCAAAAGTTTTACACTTTAAGCCCAAGAGAAACCATAAGGCCCATTTTATGGCCCATTATGCTAAAAATTTCACTTTTAGCCCCTTGGAAACTATGAATATTATAAAAACCCATTTTTATGTAAATGAGACCATTTTAGCCCTTGTAAAAACCGTATATGGCATAGAAGTCTCAATCTTTTGTTTATTAGTCATAAATAGTCCTCTTTCAAGAGTTGTTTAGTTTCTTATGGATCTTCACATATTTAGCATATTTATCCTTATAGTAAGTTGTATAAAGTGTTGTAGTTTCCAAATATTGTCTAGATCTATGAATTTATTTACACAATCACAACATACACTTAGAAAACACACATAGACATGCACAAATACATAGATCTAACACATAGCAACTTGTATTCTCCCCCAAAAACAATGTAAAACCGAAATCAAGGGGGGTATGAACTCACTTTGGGGTTTGGATTCGGTTTGATGAAGAGATTGAAGAAGATCTTGACTTTAGCAAGCCTCTTGAAGAGGTTTTCGAACTTGGATGGTTCTAAAAACATGATCCACAAAAATATGGGTGTAAAAGGAGTGATTTAAGTGTAAAGATGTGGTAATTCAACTTAGGTTTGTAAGATCTTACCTAGGATGATGATCTTGATGAAAAACCCTCTTGAAGACACCCACAAACTTGCGAAAATATGGAGGAGAGGGAGGAGTTCTTAGAGAGAGTTTAAAGTAGTTTGAAATGAAAAATGAGAGAGGCGGGGAAGGGGTTTCGGCCAAGTGGTAGAAGAAGAGGGAGAAGAGAAGAGATTGAGGTGATGTTTGCATGGATACCCACCATGCAAACATGAGGTGTCACTTGTAAAATAATCCCTTCATTTCTTTTTTTTGTTACACATAATGTATATATCTATTTGGGCTAGAAAGAAGGGAATTGAGGAGATTTGGGCCTTTACTTGAACTGTTCAAATTTATGAAGCTTAATAATACTTTTCGGCCCATTGGGCCCTTAAGAAGGTTCACGGCCCAAAATGGTAAAAGGATTGGGTTTATGGCCCATTAGAAATAAGAAGGATCATCCTAGGCCCACATAGCCCAATATGCTAAAGTTTTATAAATGTGGTCCATTTAGAGTCCAATTAGGGTTCCTAGGCCCAAGATAGTCAACTTGAAGGTTTATTGGTCCATTAGGTCCAATAAGAGAATCCTAGTTCATAATAAACTTGAACCGAAATTTCTAGGGTTTTCAACACATAATTGAATATAAGAGATGTATTGAGTGAGCATATAGTATGATATTCATTTAGAGTAGAAGTCATTACACTAGATGAATGTTCACATGAGAATAGAATTTGCTAGCTAAAATGCTAGTTGTGACAAAATCCCTAATTTAGCCAAGAATGAATCAAGAGTGTGATTCTTGAATTTAGAGCCATTGTCGCTTTTAATTCTTCTAACTTTCTTTTTTCAGACTCAATTCGATGCTCTTGATGAAATCTATCATCACTTGGCCGGTTTTAGACTTCTAACACAGAAAGGAAACGCTAGTAAACCTTGAAAAGTCATCAACAACGACCGGTATGTACTTCTTTTTATTGAGAGTCTCAACAATCGAAAGTCCACAATGGTTAATGTGAAGAAGTTCCAGAGGTTCGATGATCTTTGACTCGATAATGATGGGATGACCATGACGATGTTGCTTTCCTTGTTCACAAGCCATGTAAACGATCATGTATAACCAATTTGTTTAGATTTGTGAAGTTCAGATGGGAGTGTCTTCGATGCTACAACCAACTTAGATCTGATGAGGCCTTCGAGAGTAAGCAGACTAAGGGAACGCCGACAATTGGCTTCATGTCGAGTGTGAACGTGTCACATTTCCTTTTTGACTTGAGTAGAACTTCATTCGTTTCTTTATTGGATATGACACTACCTTCTTCATCAAAGACCACTTGATTTCCAGTGCACACAACAAGTTGTGAAACAACTATCAAGTTGTGTTGTAAACCTACGACGTATTCCACCCGATTCACTATAAACTTCCCATTCGTTACTTTTCCATAGCCTTTAACTCTACACTTTTGATTGTTTCCGAAATTCACAACTCCAACATTATCCAACCTTTGAAAGTCTCGCAGATTTTCCTTTCGGCTTGTCATGTGATGAGACCAACCACTATAGATATACCAATGTTCATCATATTGCTCATCAAACAGTACCTGCGACCAATTAAAAGAATTTAGGTCCCCTAGGCTTTTTCGCTCCTTGGATATTAGAGTGAAATGCATTGTGAAAAGAAGATCCTAACACCCAACTTCGAACCTTCAATTTCAGACTATTGATTAAGTCAAGTTCTACAGACTTAGGCATCTAAATGTAATCATTCAATGGTTTAGGTTTAACACAAACTTTCCCTTCTCCATCAACCTTTTATTGTGATTCAATCTTCATCGGGGGTACTTCTTTCCATTGTTTCACCGATGGATTGGATTCCATTGATGATGAACTATCATTTTGTGACTCATTCAAGTAGCTTTCGTAGGTATTTAATTTGCTCTTCGGAAAACTTTCTAGATTGGTATAGTTTCCCTTTGCCTTCGAGCCAATGGTTTATATTCTTCAGATCATTTTTCCCTTAGACAAACAAAGCTTTCACTTTCTGCTTCGAGTCTGGATTTGGAAAATGAGGTTGTGTTGGCTTAAATGATTTCTCTTTCCTTTTCTTTGAATTTTTCAAGATTTCACTTTGGAAAAGTTTGTTCTAAAAAAGATGGATTTGGAGAATTGTAAAATCGATTTTTAAAATGTTTTCTATAACCGACTGATGTTCGATTAAAAACCTTTTGTCCTTGTGAAAATTTTATTCGACCTTTAAATTGATTGAAAATTATTTGCTCATTACGTTCAAAAACATTTCTTCGAAATGTGTTTTGTGAAAACCTTTCACTTTGAGAATTTGGAACAAAATTCCTTGAATGTTGGTTTTGTACAAAAGTTTCATTTCTTTTTTTTTTGAACAATTGGTGTTCGGACTGGTTTTTGAACTTTAGATTGACCCTTTGGAAAATCATTTTTTTAGTGGATTTCTTTTGATTAAAAGTCTTAGTTTGAGGAAAAGTCTTAAATCGTTCAATCGATTTTTGTTTAAATTTTTTTTCCTTTTGAAAAGCCTTAACATTTTTCTAATAGAATTAATTTCATGCTTTTGACATCGATACACCTTCTTCTTTTACAACTTTTTGAATATCTTCGTTGAAAATTTGTGCTTTTTTCTTTTGTTTTTTCGAAACTAGTTCATTTGTTTTGATCATCAACTTTTGATTTTTTAGATTTTACTTCCCGAACTCTTTTTGGTTTTGGTCTTTGGAAGGTTGTTGAGTTCTTGTTTAGAGTATTTTCAATCATGCTTTGGTTAAAAAAACCATCTTTTGTTATATTGTTCTTGTCTTCATCAACAATGTTGATGATTTCAGGATTCAATTTGTCTCCATTTCCTGTAGTGACAAACACCTGATTGGGAAACACAACTTCATCGGTGCGTTTGAAAGACGAATATACAACTGATTTGGATTCGAGATAATTAGGACCTTTTTCTTTGATCACTTTTTCGAACATCTCTGTTTCCTCATAAACTTGTTCGAAAACAACTCTGAGAATAGTTGTTTCAATCGAAGCTTCATCCTCATCACTATAAATCTCACAGTATTCTACAACCACTTAGTCACAACATAAAATTTCGATGTAGAGGGTTGGTCTATGTTAACCTTTTCCAAGGAATCCCTACAAATTTATTTACCCTTGGCCATCGAAGTGACATTAATGAGAAACAACTGAGAACAGTTAACAATTTCCTTTTCCTCAATTTCACTGATATTATCAGAATCATCTTCGACATCAACAAAATTATGTTGAGAGTCTAGATTCGAATTCTCAGTCTTTTTCAAAATTTTTATTTTTTCAGTTTTAGAAAGAGTCTCATTCACAATATTTACTAAATCATTAGCATCCAAACATTCATCAATTCTAACAATCCCATAAGCATAAGAATCATTTGGGACTTTGTCGAATTCTGAGATTTTCTTCTCACAATCATAGGAAGTTTTATCTATTTTCTATCTTTCGTAAACCAAGAAAGGAAATAACTTCCTTTGTTGTTCGTTGCTAATTTCAGAGGAGTGATGAAGATCATTTAGTTTTGCATACAATCATTTCACACTATTACAGTAAATATTTCTTTGTTTTATCAACATAACATTGTCTGCCCTAACAAAATCCCTATCTAGAGTAATATTATTTAGTTGTAGCTCTAGACTATCTATTCGACTTTTCATAGATTCCAAATGTTTCTGAGTATCTAGCAACAAAGTTTTTGATTTCTCAGCTTCGTTACTAACAGAAATAAGCATGTCATTAGCATAAGAAAGAGTATCATCAAAGTCAAATAAACATTAAGATAAGAACTGGAAGGAATGTTAAATGATTCCAAAAGAGTGCGTACCTTGATGCCATAGAAGATTATTTTGCTCCTATTGACACGAAGCATTTCCCAGTCATGTTCTCCTCTTTAGAACTGTCCTCTTCGAACCTTGCATACATTGCGCCACGTGTGGGGTTCCTCATTTCCTCATCGTCGGAACCAGATGACCAAATCTGGTAGGTTCCATCCCCATTAATACTTCCTTTCGCAACCAGAGACAACCCTTTTATATTAGCTTTTACTTTTACCAAACTCTCAACATAATATGCCTTATCTTTAACTCTTTCCATCTTCTCCTCTCTCTTTCTCAGCATGCAATCAAATGGCAGATAGTTCACACTATTGCAGTAATTGAGGTCGAACCCTAAATTTCCTTTCAACTTCTTCACAGCCTTCTCAACAACAATATTTCTCTCCTTCTTCTCCTCCTTCAACTCTACTCTCTTTCCTTTCCTAGATGATGAATATCCCTTAAATTCATTGTTGTTTTTGTACTTTGGATTAAAAGGCTTCTTAAAGAACTTATTCACTTTGTTGTTGGAATAATACGCCACAGCCTCATCCTCCGAATTCAAAAGAAAACATTCAGCTTCAGAATCAAGTTTCTCAGCCACTTTTATCTCAGATTCTTTTGTAGACACCATCAACATCAAGGCAAGAGGACCTACCTAATTCATCTTCCACTCTTCATCTATCTTATTGATTTCGTTCTCATGAGCTTTGAGTACATTGTGAAGGTCTCCCAATAAGTAGCCACCGAAGCTTTGTTGTATTTTGATCATTAAGCTGATGTTTCTCAGTTCCTTTCGAAGTCCCATCAAGAATGTAATATTGTATTCGAGAGTAGAGCATGTAACTCCATTACAATTAAACTTGAATATTAATTCATTCAAGAGATCGTAGTAGAGTTCGATGGTTTCACCGTCCTTTTGCTTGAATTTACCAAGTTCAAGTAGACACTACTTCACTGAGCTCTTATTCGTCTTCTCACTACTTTGATACTTTTCTTTCAAAGTATCCCATATTTCTTTTGTTGATTTGCATCCCCGAGCAAATTTGTAAACAACTAGTGGAAGACCACCACGAAGTTCACGAAGACACTTTTTGTCATTAAATTTTCTTTTATCAACTTGCAAGGCAACTTCGTCAGAAGAGCCCGCTGTTCCAATTTGGTCAAGCCATCCTGGACGGTAATTACCACTTGTGATACAATGCCATAACGCCTCGTCAATTTCGTTGAGGTATTCTTCCATGCGATCCTCGTCAATTCCGTTGAGGTAGTCTTCCATAGATCCTCGTCAATTCCTAGAAGACAATTACCGCTTGTAATACTATGCCATAGATCCAAGAAGATGAGAGAAACTGGACATGGTGTTCATATTGAAATTCACCATTGTTGTACGGACTGAAATGATGATAAGATTCAGAAAATGAAATCTAACAGATGATTCTTTCAAAAAAAGATCAGAGAACACTCGATTTGTAAAACTAAACGCAGAATCGAAACAAATCAGTTGATTAGATCAGGTTTTCTTAATTAAAAGTACGGAAATCTTTTGAAACGGAAATAGCGATTCAAAACTTTTGAAAAAGACGAGAAACCATAAACAACTGAATGATGATTCGTGCTCTGATACCAAATGTAGTGTGTTTCAATCGAGTATTAAGAATGAAATCAACTACAGAATGAATGAAAACCAAACATGTAAATAGAATCTATTTGGCACTTTGATTACGTCTGAAAGATTATAGGAACACAAAAACAGTACAAGCGCTCAAGCTCACAAAAAGTACTCTCGAATCCTACACTTACCATATTTATAGGGTCATACAGACGCATACAAAAAATACATAAGGACTAAACTTTGAGCTTCAACCATTAAATATGCCTTACGTAATACATATATTCGAATTGTAAGACTTCGACATCGACACTATCCAGGCCTAAATGTAGTTCGACACCTCACTACACACTTCGAGCCTTACAAAGTGTTAGGAAATATTAACCCTAATAATTTGGATCCCGAGATATTCTTAAGGATCCTAAAGCTTCAAAAATATTAAGGATCCTGAATGTGATACTGGGATCCAGCCCATAACAAGCATCTTCCTCAAATTCAAAATTTTCCAGGGAGCAAAACAACGGCATCGTTGATGTTTGATCATCTGCTGCACAAAAATTTCCAAGATTACATATCTGGACGAAGGATCATCATGTTAACCAAGTTATCGGAAATTTGAATGTCGAAGTTCAAACTCACTCTGCTATTGATATTCAAATCCATTAAAGAAGCTTTAGAGCAGTTTGACTAGATTACAACCATCCAAGAAGATTTAGTTGAGTTTGAAAGAAATCAAGTGTGGAATCTTCTCCCTCCTCCTCAGGATCACCCAATTGTTGGAATTCACTGGGTTTTATGAAACAAGGTTGATGACACAGGAGTAATCATCCTAAAAAATAAGATTAGTGCCCAAAGGATTCACATAGATTGAAGGTCTAGATTATGATGAAAACTTTGCACCTTTCGCTCGTCTGGAAGCCATTCATATCTTTCTTGCATATATATGTCACAAGGCCTTCTAGGTTTACCAAATGGATGTCAAAAGTGTCTTCCTCAATGGAGAACCTAATAGTGAAGTCTATTTTCAACAACCTCTCAGTTTTGTAAACTTAGCTTATCTGAACTACTGCAACAAAATCCAAAAAGTTGTGTATGGACTTAAACAAGCTCCTCGTAGAAGGTACGAGACTCTTATGTGTTTTATAAAGTGACATGGTTTTCAAAGAGAAGTTCTTGATCATACTCTGTTTCGAAGATCCAATGGGAAACATCTCACATTGGTCCATATATATGTTAATGACATCATCTTCGGATCTACCCATCTGACGATGGTTGCCGACTTTAACAAGTTGATGGATATACAACTCCAAATGAGTATGAATCGTGAGTTAAGTTTCTTCCTCAGTTTACAATTTAAATAAAAAAATCGAGGAATCTTCATTCATCAAGAAAAATACATTTCCAAAATTCTAAAAAAGTATTCAGTGGATACTTGTGCCTATGCAAAAGTCCCTATGGTATTCGGACACAAGATATTTTTTAACCCATCAGGTTTAGTTGTTGATCGGAAGACGTATAGGGGAATGATTGGATTGCTGATGTACCTCACTACAAGTCTCCTATACATCATGTTCTCGACATGCTTATGTGAAATATTCCAAGCTAATCCGAAAATGTCTCGGCTCTTGTCCATGAAACAAATTTGTCGATAACACAAAGGAACAAATAGCCATAGAATTTGGTAACCTGCAAAAGAAAGATTTTTGTTTCAAGCTTATTCAGATTCTAACTATGGTCGCCTACAACTTGATTGGAGTAGCACATCTAGTGGGTGTTTGTAATGTCCAAAAATTAAGACCAAAAATTTCATTTTTTAATTATAATATAAAACATCCTTCAAAACATATCCATAAACCATAATAAAATCAAGTATGATCAAAACATCCAAAAACATTAGAGCAAACTAAAATGTGGAACATCCTGCTGTGTGTGATGAAATCACCCTAAGCTCTTCCCCTTGGATGTGGAAGTAGCTGAAACATAAACTGAAAACTGTAAGCACAAAGCTTATTGAATTTCCTAAAATTACACATACCATACATATTAAACATATAATGGGCCTCGCCCGTCATCGGGCCCTGCTGGGCATCAAGCCCCGCCCGGTATACGTAAGAGAGATCATACATGCAGACTCACACATACAACTAGAATCCTAATCATAATAAACCATGGGCCAACACTTACGCCTTTGACCCGCCAACTACATTGAGGACACTCACCTCAAGCTGCTAAATTTCTCAAATAAAATCTTGCTCTGCTGATCTAGAAAATCCATGTGCTAAAACCATCAAATAATATCCAATTATAATTCGGTCTCAACCCACAATCAAGAATCTGGATTACTTGTCCAACATCCAGGGTAAAAGACCATTTTAACCTTTACTTACTTGGCCCAAAAATCAAGGCCTAACCCATTTGCTAAAAAAGCCCAAATTCCTAAATGGCATCCCAAAGCCCAATAAGGCCAAACTTCCTAAGGACTAAATCAAAGAATGACCAGACCCAAGCAATGAACCAAATTTAGAAGTTTAATGGACCAACAAGGCCCAAACTCTAAAAGTCCAAAATATGGCCCAAACAGAGAATGTCAACAGAAAGTCAAGGCTGCTAAGTACGCCTGGCGTACTTAGTCTTACGTCCTGCGTTCTACTTCGGTGGCCAGTATGTGCAGCGTACTAGATGGTACACCCAATGTACGATGGACTTGACCAAACTTCACCATTAAGCACTTAATCAGTTAAGTTACTAAGCCAAATTCTCATATCTGGTCCTAAATGGTGACTTAACACATAAAGTTGGCGACTTTACTCCCATACACGACCTAATGGGACCCAAAACTAAAAAAGAATCATATTAAGGATCCTAGCACGTGCATGGACCAATATAAATCATAAAGATTGCATTTTTATGGTCAAGGGACCTCAAAAGTGCTAAGATTTAGCATTCATGGCTTCTAGAGTAGACCATACTCACAAATATAGCTTAAAGACCCGAAAATGCACAAATGAAGCCCTAAATTGGATCTAGAATAAGGAATAATCAAGTAGAGAACTTTATACCTCAAATAGCTTGCAAAGATGATGATTTTGGATCTACAAGCTCAAGCCACTCCAAAACAACCTCCTGGTGTTGTTCTTCCTGCAAATCACCAAAAACACCACCAATACCAACTTCAGAGCTTAAAAATCATAAAAGGCACTTAGGTTTTGTGCCTTATTTAAGGAAATTATGTTGCCTTGGTGGTACCTTTTGGTCAGCGTCCACTCCCCTTAACCCTATGTACTGATAGAGGACGCCCAATGTATTCGGCTAGGGACCAAATTGTAAAGAATTCACTTAAAGGGTTAAAATGGAAAATACCACTAAATCTTGAATGTTATAATTCTCCCTCACTTGAATCATACTTCGTCCTCGAAGTCCGATACCGTGAATAACTTTGGGTAATGCTCTTTCATCTCTTCCTCCGGCTCCCAAGTCTACTAAGAACCCTTCCGGTGCTGCCACTACACCTTCACCAACTCCACAACCTTGTTGCTCAAGGTTTTTGTCTTCTTTTCATGGATCACTACCGGCCTCTCAATTTAGTTCAGGCGATCATCCACATAAATATAATCCAATCGAACCATTACAGAATCATCGACCAAACATTTTCGTAGTTGAGAGACGTGAAATGTGCTATGGATCTGACTAAGCTCCTTGGGAAGATGCAAGTGATAAGCAACCCAGCCCACCCATGCCAAAACCCTAAAAGAAACGATGAACCTAGGGCCCAACTTGCCTCTATTCCTGAATTCGATGAAAGGTTTCCTAGGTGAGACATTCAGGAGAACCATATCCCCAACCTGGAACTCTAGATCAGATAGGCGCTTATCGACATAGCTCTTCTGCCGACTCTGTGCTGTATGAAGTATACTCCGAACCTGCTGAATCAACTCGGTAGTCTTGAGTACCACTTCGGTACTCCCCATGAGTCGCTGACCGACCTCACCCCAACATACCAGGGTTCTGCATTTCCTCCCATAGAGCATCGCAAAAGGAGGTCGATCGATGCTGGCTTGATAGCTGTTGTTGAACGAAAACTCCACGAAAGGGAGATATGTATCACAACTCCCACTGAAATCCAATAAACATTCCCGCAAGTTATACTATAAGGTTTGGATAGTTTGCTCATTATTTCCGTCAGTCTACGGTTGGAAAGCAGTGTTGAAGTGCAGACGAGTACCCAAATCCTCGTGAAACCACTTCTAGAACCTGGAAGTAAACCATACATCCTTGTCTAAAACCACTGAAACCGACACCCCATTACATGCCACAACCTCCCTGTTGTATATATCGGCCAACATCTCTATAGAGATACTCTCCTGAATCGGAATAAAATGAGCGCTCTTGTTCAATTGATCCACGATGAACCAAATTGAATCCACTATGCATGCTGTCCGAGGCAATTTCGTAATGAAAGCCATTGTAATCTCTTCCCATTTCCAAATGGGAATGTCCAAAGACTACACCTTTCCATGAGGGCGTTGATGCTCGACCTTGACTTTCCTGCAACTCAAGTACTTCTCTACACACCAAGCTACATCCCGCTTCATAGAGGGACACCAATAATTAGGACGGAGGTCTCTATACATCTTTGTTTCCCCGAGATGAATGGAGAATCTCGATTTGTGTACCTCCTCCATCAAAATCTGACATGTACCACCCTAATAAGGAACGCACACCCTCTGATGGAGAGTTAATAACCCTCGGCTATCATAATCAAAGGAAGCCACCTGACCCACTATGTACTCACTCTTCCGGACCTCTTCCTTCATAGCCTCAACCTGAGCCTCTCAAATATGCTCGATGATTGGATTAATCACTGCCATCATCAAAGAAATGTCTCTGATCAGAGCCGTGACCGCCTTGTGCCTGAGAGCATCGGCCACCACATTGGCCTTACCCGGATGATAAAAGGATCTCATAATCATAATCCATCACCACATCCAATGACCGAAGCTGCTTCATATTCAGATTCGGCAGATCTATTCGATACCATAGGCTCTTGTGATCTGTATAAATGGTACAACGGAATCCATATAGGTAACGTCACCAAATCTTGAGGGCGAACTCCACCGCCCCCAACTCCAAATCGTGTGTCGGATAATTTGCCTCATGAGGCTTTAGCTGCCTCGAAGTGGAAGCAATCACGTGACTCCTATGCATCAGAACTGCACCCAAAGCCATGATCGACACGTAACAATAAACCATGAAATCCTTAACACCCTCCGACAGGGTTAAAATTAGTGCCTCACACAATATCTATCTCAGGGTCTCAAAAGTTGCCTGCTTCTCAGGCCCCCAGCGAAAAGTGACATTCTTTTCCGTCAATCATGTCATAGGAACTGCTATCTTGGAGAAATCTTGAATGAAACTCCGGTAGTACCCTACCAGTCCAAGGAAACTCCGAATCTCCGATGGAGATTTCAGGACCTCCCCTCCCATCATCGCCTCAACCTTGGCCGGATCGACCAGAATACCATTCTGGTTGACAAGGTGTCCCAGAAACTACACCTCGTGTAACTAGAACTCACACTTGGAGAAGTTCGCATAAAGTCTCTCCCTCCTCAGAGTCTCAAATACCTCCCTGAAGTGCTCCTTATGCAACTTCTGGGTCTTGGAATACACTGCCTCAACGGCTCCAGCCCTATTGGCCTCTCGGTATCAAAAACATTGGGCCTCTTGCACAAACCCTCTGAACCCTGAACCTGCTCTGACTTTATCTTCCTCTCCATCTCCAAGTCAATCTCTCTCTCTCTCTCTCTCTGGCCCTTTCTATCATATCATCCAATGTCTTGCAACTGAATCAGCACACAAAATGTAAGATATCACTCCTCAACATCTCATGGTATCTTGTATTCTTCATCTCCTCATCCGCCACATACTGCGGAACTAGTAATGCCCTATCGCAGAACATCGCGATGATCTCATCCACCGTCTCTATAGCTGGCGGAGATCCTGAAACTCTCGTGCCAACTATTGGACCTTAATCATAGGTGCGAAGTCGGCCCAAAATGTCGTCATAAAATCCTCCCAAGTCATGGACTCAATCGCCTCGCCTCCCAAGGCATGTTGTACCTCCTCCCACCACTCTCGAGCTCTGTTTATCAGAAGACAGGAAGCAAGTCTGACCTTTGCCCCATCGGGTGAATTGCTAGTGCGGAAGGCATTAACAACATCTGCTAACCATCATCTGCTCATGACTGGGTCCTTCTTCCCGAAGAACTCTGAGGCTCCACATACCCAAAACTCACAGAAAGTCAAAGTTCGAGCTCCCATCACCGCTTCCATCTCAGAACGGAATAAGCCCAAACGCTAGTCTAAAACCTCCGTGATACCCTCCTTGATTGTACCAAAGATCACAGGAGTCTATTCGAATATGATGCGGGTAATCTTAGATCAAATAAATCGTCGTATCTGATCATCCAACTGTCCGGCTCCAGAGCCTGAACCTGAACCCTCACCAGCACCAGAACCACTATGCGGTCTTCCTTGGAGGGTCACCACACTGAAAATACGTCATTCAAACTATCAGAATATGCATTAATATATATCGAGGAGTCTAATACTCTACAAGCTTCCGGGTACATCGCAACTTTCCTTAACTCGAGTATGGATCATCTGCTTCCAGTAGTACAGACCCATACTACCTTCCACATCTATCTGTACTTTCATCAAGAATCACTTTGAATCCCCCATGTCACTCCTTATCCATACATATAATCTTCAACAAGACAAGGCTCCCAATACTAAATCTATTACTAGGTTTTCCAAGGGCAACCACCACACCCCTCTCCGCCATCAGCTGCAGAAGGAACTGTCACAACTAGCATTTTTGGCTAGGAAGTTCCTTCCTCAGGTAAGCAAGGACTATTGTGGGATTTGTGCTAACACATTTAAGTGTATAATATGAGTTCCTGATGAGCCATGTAGTGTTAGAATGCAAATCTCTCCCAGTATATCAAATCTCTCCCAAATCTCTCCAAGTATATGAAATCTCTCCCAAATCTCTCCAAGTATGTGGAATCTCTCCCAAATCTCTCCAAGTATATCAAATCTCTCCCAAATATCTCCAAGTATATGAAATCTCTCCCAAATCTCTCCAAGTATGTGGAATCTCTCCCAAATCTCTCCAAGTATATCGAATCTCTCGCAAATCTCTCCAAGTAGGTGAAATCTCTCCCAAATCTCTCCACGTATCTCAAATCTCTCTCAAATCTCTCTATGTACCTTCCTTAGTCGAAAACAACTCAAAACCTAAGGAGAAAACCCAAAAGGACCCTCTTGGTCCGGAACCCTCTTGGTCCTGAACCTCTTGGTCCGGAACCCTCTTGGGTCGGAACCCCTCTCTACTTCGGAGCTCCTGATGGATTCCAGAATGCCTTAGTTGCTTCGGATCTCCTCGCATGATCCGGAAGAGTTAGCTCCCGAAGACCTCGCGAAAAGAACTGCTTCAGAACTTCTAGCCAACCTCGCACCTCGGCCCGGATCTGATAGCTTCGCATCCGAGGGAAGTGCTCCAGAATTGAATAGCGCTACGGAACTCTCCTAAGTACTTCGGACCCTCGCAGGCTCCGGACTACACTCCGAATTTTTGCCCATTTCGGAATTTTTCATCTTTTTGAGGTATTTTGATGTCGGGAATTCCTCTAAACTCGTATTTTTCATATCCAAAACCCCTTAAACCTTTATTTTATGCCAAATTTGATTATTTAAATCATGTTTACATAAAATAATATTTCAGATTTATAAATGTATTATTTTCAATCATGATAAGAATAGGATAAGGACAAGGAGGTTTGACTTTGTGATTTGATATAATTCCTATTCCCCATGCAAATCACAGTAACTAAGGCATTACCCACCAAATAACAAAACATGAACCATGTGCTTTCCATGCACCTAAGTCTCCCACCTTTTCTTTTATCCTCTTAAAGCAACGTCTGTGGAGGAGTTTTAGATTTCCCCACTTCTATCACTCTCTCATATTCTCTCAAAAACTCAACTCAAAAGGAAGAACAAGAGCTGGTTGAAAGCTACATTTCTCAACTCCTCTTTAGAGTTTTTAAGTAATTTTCTCCACTTATCTAACATTTTATGTAATTTTCAAAATGAATCCATATTATTTTATTCATAATAATATGTGATGATCACCTTTACGACAACATTCCTCCCAGGGAAGTTCCTCATCTCAGCCCAAAAGTTTAAGCTTGAAATATTCACTCCATCACTCCAAACAACTCATCAACCAACTCAAGGTGAGCTTCATACCCCTACTTTTTCGAGATTTCTATTGTTTTTGGGGGAGAATACAAGTCAAATTCTTGTGTAAATCATGATCTATTTGTTTATTGTGTATGCATGCCATCTTACATGTGCTTAAGTATGAAACCTCTTATAAATAGTCTAAAAACTCGAGATTTTGGTTACGTCTCAAGAGTTTGGATTATATTTCACAAATCATGTTTGGAAACAAGAACTAGTATGTTACCAAGTATAAGCCACTAATTTTTAAAACAACAACTATGTGGATTTGCTTCAAGATGTACTTAAACAAGTTGTGGGACAAAATATTTTCAAAGTGATTAAATTATGGAAATAATAATATTTTAAATCACTTTTGCCAAACATAAATACAAGGGTTATCTTGGAATATTATGTCATACTCATGACATTTTATCAGATTAACAAACTATTCGTGATTATTTATAAATATTTAATATACATAATTTTATCAAGAAAAATACACGAAAAAGAGAGTTTTCATGACAAAAATATTTGCATGTCATAAACTGCTGTCGTAAACAGGAACATAAGTAATATTCCATATGTCATAAAACAGAAAATGCATGTCATAACCTGCAGTCATAACTTTACACAAATTATAACCTGACACTTTTCTTTTGACTAATATGGGCTTGAGCCGACAATTTATAGAAAGGAAAGACCATTTTTGCCAATTCTGATAATGTTGGGTCATTTTGATAAACGTTCAAAATGGCTTATTCTTCAATAAACGAAACGGAACGAACACGAGCACCCAGTTAACAAGCACAATAAACGATATGGAACGAAAACGATATTTCTACTCAATGAGTACAAATTTCATTCTTTGTCTAACAAATAGTGGATCTCGAACGATTACTCGAAAGGTTGTTAATATTCTAGTCAGATAAATCTCAAAAGTACCTAAATATAAAAATATTAGTGTACGTCTAAAGTCCTGTAAGGAGTTATAGCCGGAGTCTCCTGGAGGGAGAGCAGGAATTTGTGTATAGATCTATACGGGGTTGACACCCCGCACCTTCGTTGTTCGCTACAGCTAGACCGGCCAGTCTAGGGTGACAAATGACTCTTCCAAAACGAGGGCGCCTGAGAAACGCCAAAACAGGCTTCCGTCATATTAGTATGGTTATAACGACTCACTAGAATATGTTATGTTATCTAGAAATTTATGCAAGGAAAAACCTCATAAATAAATTTTGGCACGTTGTGTTAACTGTCTTACACATGATAAGTGATGGTCCGCATTTGTTGCGTTGACTGGCCTTTTTCATCACGTAGAATGCCCACAATTGCCTTGTTGATTCTTTCATCTAACAAGTATAGAGTCTTAATACTGCTATTTTACAAATCCGAAAACGTAGGACTCTATGGGAAAACGTATGTAAACGAATTTGAAAACGATAAACTTACACACACATATGCAAGTATACACAATTGGAAACAAAACTTACGAATTTTTTATAGCAGAAAATATAGGATTTTCTGGAGGAAACGATTTTATACGATTTCGATAACAATAAACTAGAACGCACACTCGATTTTACTCGATAAGAAAAACAAGATTTACAACTATATTCTCTTTTGAAAATAGAGGATTTTCTGGAAACTGTTGACTATTACTACACAAAAGAACTATTCTCGAACACAGCTCGCCTTTACAAATTACACCACTTTTCAAAATCACTCCTTATAAGGATGAATAGAAGTAATGACATGCACACATATATACATGATTTTCAAAGCAAGGCTTCAAACGATTTCATAGATAATATCAGATTTTTTGAAAGTACAATGAGAACGATTCTAAATAAGTGTAAAACGATTTTATACCAAAAATGCTTATGAACTCACCAACTTTTTAGTCGATGCTTTTCAAAACGACTTGTATTCTCAGGGATCTAGTAAGCAACTATGAAGGGACGCGGATGTAGGACTTTTTAGCTGTAGTTTGGAATTTTTCTGCTTATGTCTCTTTTGTGTAACTCGAAGAACAAATACAATATGTAAACAATGTAAGTTTGTTATCTCAATGTATGATGTTTGGATTGCTCTGTTTCATTTATATTTAATTGTTATGATACTGCACAATGAAGTCACCCGCCTCCGGACGTTTCCGCCGTCTGGTCCGAGGGTGTGACAGATTGGTATCAGAGCATTGTTTATAGTGAACTGGTATATGTAGCAATACAAGATATACAACTATAAATACAATGGGAATAAAACACACTCTGCCTAAAAGTATACTTTAAAAAGACAAGTATTTCATAAAACTATACATATCTGCTAACACAGTATCATAACGGGAAGAAAACAAAAGTAACTAAAGGTGGAACGCTACAGTCAAACCTATGCTGTATGTAATCATATCTGGGATAAATATAGCCTGATCAACTATATTTATTTGAGATATGACCAACATGTGCTTGGGAGTGATGGTGGTGTTGCAACAAACCTGAAACCTACCAACTATGAGTACAAGAGAATATTAGAATCGAACATCAAGTTTCAAATACTATAGGAGTATTTTAGGATACTATAAACCCCTCCCACACCTAAAATTCTTCCCCGTATATCTCGTACCTCGATTCTCGCACAAACAACATAGTTAAAATTCCTCGCCAAGACTTCTACTACCCTGTCCCGGTAAATTGCGGATGGGGAAAGGAGAGACCAAAACAAGTCCATGAGGAAAAACCCAGAAGTGGATCCTAAGGAATACCAAGAGATGAATTGTGAAAGGGAGGATTTCGCCTAAGGACCAAACAAGGATGAAAGCGCCAAGGGAACTCATAACAAGCTTATCCATATTGGCAAAGGACCCTTTCACCTTTCTCTTCCCAGATACATAAACACCCCATTTAGGTACTCCTGGAATGGACATAACTAGAAACAAAACGATACCCATGCAAAAACAAGTTGAGAAATTGACTCCTATCCAATTTAGGGCGCACCTTCACGAAAGACACCCCGATCCACAATCGAAATGCACCGAACTCTGATAGCGAACACCCTCACAAATCAAGCACCACCTCCGTTTGGGCAATGAATAACCCGAATTGACTGCCGGTTTCCAACTCTCTGTCTTGGAGTAATGGAAACCATAGACAAATACCAGTATGCAACAATGTAAATCCGATTCCCCCCACAAGTAAGAAGAACGCCATTCCAAATGCCTTACGAAACCCACAAGTAGGACCAGAAAACTAGGCAGACCATCTACACTCCTTGAATGAGGAAATGGTCATTTGGAGACCACAACTCATTGTAATCAAGGCTAGGGCAGCCTTAGCAATGTAAAGAACACAAAAAGAGCACTCAGGATATAAGTAAAAAGGCCAAGCACTTTGTGCGCCATGTCGATAAAAGAGAATCACCTCACTACTCGCCTTAGGTTCATAATGCCTTTAATCGCAACCAGTAGTAGTAAACCAAGAGGAGTACGCCCTCCAAGAATCCATACAACAAAATCCGTTAACTATACTGCTAACTATGTGCTATTTTGACGGACTTAACATCATGCAATATATGTTTCCACTCAATACCATAACTGCATCATGGGGATGTAGGTTGATACAATTAACACCCGTACGTTAAGATTATACGAGTAAACTCACTTGAAATCAACTAAGGGTACTTACGAGCTCACTTTTCATGTGCAACAGAGTCATGTCTTCCCATGAAGATAACCAGTACCCCAACAGTGCACCGATCCTACGAATAAACTCCACCACTTTCCAAGTCACCGTAACAGCTCCCGTAGCAGCCACCATGGCATACTTCAATGCCAAAAGCATGAACGAAAATGGAAGCAGTATCGATAAATTCAACCGTAAGAACAACCAGGGAAACCAACGAAGGACAACTCGCCAGTGCACCCTAAAACCTATACCTAAGCTCAAGAAACGAAAGTTTGGAAACGAAAAGGGAGGCAGTTCGACTCAGAGGCTTACTAAAAGACAACAAGCAGGATCAATCCCTACCCCTACTAACCCTACTCCCCCCACATCGAGACAATCATACATTGGGAACAATCCACCCTGCAACAAGTGAAAATACCATAATTGGGGAGCCTGCCAAAAATTTCGTTCCAGAAGATGCAACAAGTTGGGACACACCGCCCGCTACTGTAGGGCCCCGGTCCCATGCGTCACTCCAACCGTCAACCAAGAAGTAAGTCCCGTTTGTCACAAGTGCGGTGCAACAGGACATTTCAAGAGAGATTGTCCAGCAGAGATGACTAACGAAGGAGCCGACAAGGAACCCTACCGCAGTTTTTGGTACGTTCCACGATAAACTTTAGGCATCGAATTATCACAAAAAGTTTTTGTCAATTAAAAATATAATCCAAAAACTATTTTCTCGTTAGAGCAAATCCTGTAAATCACGGGAAGCTAGGGATCCTTACGAATGGACCATGATGGTTCCATATGAACGTTAGTATCATATATAGTTAGGATTCCACAAACTAAGAGCGTGCGATCCCGCATCATTTTCCTGTTCCTGGTCTGAATGTTGATTAGGACAGAATCCCACATCCAATTACCTTTTAAAATCCAAAGTATGTGCGGTTAGGTCACATCCATCTGTAGTAGAAAAATCTAGCGGGATTTGGATTTCGAATTCCCTTGCCTTATAGCAGCGCCCTTGTGACATTAGAACACCCAACAAGCAGGAACAAAATAGACCCAATGGTAACAATGAAAACGAAACTAGCAACGATAAGAACATGAATATAGAACTGTTGGATTAATGTCTAAGTCCATAACTATATTTGGTATGTACTTGACCCGACCCGGCATGGTCCATTTGGGTTGCACTTCACCGGCACAATTTATATGGATAGTCTTTTGAGAATAGTATATTTATGATTTATATTAATATATTATAAGTTCTAATATATTAATATGGAATCATATTATTTAATTAGTATTGATCAAGAATTAATTTAGAATTAATTAAGTGATAAAAAAGAACTAATTAAATATGGACTCTTATATATATGGAATGGGCCAAGTTCATTTAGTTTGGGCTAAGCTTTCATGGATGGTCCATGGAGCTTTTAACCCATGGATCCTATGTAAATGAAAGGTCATGGGTATTAGGGTTTACATGGATGTAACCCTAATCCTCCATAATATATAAAGGGGTCCTTGGCTCACAAAATTGGCACAAGTGTGTGAAAATAAGAGTGGGCCGATTTTAATGTGCATACATATTCTCTCAAGTTCTTCCAAGGTGTTTTGGTGATTTGTGATTCCATTTGAGGCTTCCACACTATTGGGGCTAAGCTCTTAAAGCTTGAAGACATCAAGTTACATCAAAAGGTATGTCATCTAACTAGAACTTTGTAGTATAGGTGCTTCATAATATGCTAGTTAGGATGAAACCTTGGAATAGTTAATATTTGCATGTATAATAGAGAAAACATAGATCCAAGGTTTATAGGGTTGCATGTACACCATAGGAGTGTTAGAATGCTCAAAACTCAACAGTGGTATCAGAGCCATGTGTTGTTTTCTGTTATATTGATGCAAATGTTTTATTTTCAAGTTGAAAAAAAAAAGGAAAAAAAACATGACGTTTGTCAAATTTTAAGATAATTACTTGTTTTGTGAAAAACGAATTATTTGTAAAATTTGAATCATTTGTTATATGAGTTGAATTAGGTCAAATTTAGTAAAAGATAAAATGATATGATTATTTTATTAGTTTTAAAAGTTTGATCTAAATGTTAAAAGGAGTTACATATTTTGTCATAAAATTTTGGAGCTCAAAAGTTTTGTTTAAAGTTGTGATCTTAAGGGTTTTTGAAACTTCCATAAGTTATGGATATGAAAGTGTTTTTTTTAAAAAAAAAAAATTTGATTCAAAGTTTTTATGGAGTGACAAAATTTGGTGTTAATGTTTTATAGAATTCCATAACTTGTTCTTAAGTTATGGAACATGGAAAGTTTCATCATAAAACACCATTAATTCCATAAGTTATGGAATCCAAAGGTTTTCAAGAATTACAAAACTTGCCCTCAAGTTTTGGAATTTGAGAAAAGTTTTTTATGAAAAAAAAAGAATTGAATTCTAAAACTCTTGGGTTCATAACTTAAACAATTAATTAAATGGTTCAAATTAACTCTTATGGACTTTATTAATAGTTAATTAAAGCGTTTAATTAAAAGAGTATTATTAATCCATAAATATATGGTTTGAGTTTAATTAAATTAAAAGTATAGTTTAATTAATAGATTAAACCACCAAGTATTTTAAATGTCTAAAATACACCCTTATACTATTATAATATTAAAAGTTTAATATATTATATGTATAAGAGCAAGTCGTCTTACCATTAGTAGGCCTCATTCACGAAGCCGGTCTATAAGGGGGGTATAAGGTTACTGCCTATAAAATGGCAGTTTAGTGGGTGTCCACTCTCACTCACCGCTTCCTTGACCGGTGGAGGGTCGTTAGCCGAATAGGTAGGACAAGGACTATAATTCTCCCTTCATTATAAGTATAATGATAAATACTAAGTAACTAAACACTTAAAAATTCCCAATCTTAGTTACTTAGGAAAATGTGAATAAGGTGCTAATCCATGAAATTACACTTTGCACTTTGTTTAAGCTGTTAGTAGAGCGTGTGTGGTTAACCGGCACACTAACCTGGACTTAACAAGGTAGGCAAAGGGTAACTTAATGTTTATCATAGTATCGTTGGAGCGTGTGTGGTTAACCGGCACATCGATTGAGGGGTAAATATTAAGGGTACCAAGTATATTTGCATGGTTACTTCACACCTTGTTTTGTGATCCTCGGCATCGCAGTCACAAAACCTGAAGGGCACACTCGAGATTGAAACATGTCATTGAAAAGTTCAATGAATCTCAAAAGAATCTAGGAGTTTCAAAACCAATTAAAACCTAATAATACATTTTGTTTATCTTGGTGGAAATTGGTGAATCGTCATTCACCTACCTTCAAATATTTTATAGCTTGGATTACGGCATCCCTCTTCCAAGTTATAAAATAGTTTGTTGGGTCCTAGCCTTAATATATCATATTGGGTGTTATATTAAAGACTTAAATCAACTTTACGTGAATTTCTCCCATTGTTGATGTCTGGTTTAGACAACAATGATCTTCCCAAACCAAGCTTTCCTAATGAATATGACTTCCCGAGTTTGGCTCATGGAAGTCATACTTCTCTTCCTCCACCTCCTCCAATTATTCTCCCTAACCCACAAGTTCAAGGTCACTCAAGCCCTAATGGCAAGCAAGGTCTACGTGTGATCACATCTTAGAGATGAAGTCACATATTGACAAGCCGGGAGAGTTGGGTGTCAAAGTCTTGAGAAAGTTGGATGTTCAATCACTTTCTAAGTCACATAGTGAGTTCTTTTGGGACTACTATGAAACAGACTATGACATGAACCTTAATGATCATATCTATTTGCTTGGTGTTGCTGAATCAGCAATGATTTGGAACGATAGTAAAGCAAATTTGATTAGAAGATCAACTTCCCAAAAACTTTATGGACAGTGACAATGGTGACACTGGAAATCCAGAAAAAGCATTCTCTTCCCAATGGAAAGGGTTTGGCCATAGTCAACCCGGTTGACCAAATGGTAAAGAGAAAGGCTAAGTCTGAGATAGTCCCATTACCTAAGGGTCCATATGTTTATTTTGCCAAAGGAAGGGGCGTTGATTGCAAAGCTGCCAAATTTACCTAAGGATGTTAAAGTCAATAAGTTTGACTCTACATCAGGTAGAGCCCATTATCTAACTCTGTTAAGTTCTATTCTGAGATCCTCATTACATGATGTGACTGGGTCACATGTTGATGTTTTAAGAATCAAAGAATAGAGAGAAATCTTAAAGGAAGTATATGCTGATTCTGATCGCGAAGGTGGATTTCGATCGCATCAGAATTTTGAGCAGTTGCTTAAGAAGTTATGATATATTGCAAAGGAATAGATAACAACAATTTTCCATGTGGATTGTAAGGATAAGTTTTTTCGCAAAGTTTTAAAATAAAAGAAAATTGTTTAACTTTATTTATTTGAAGTATCCTTACAATGACATTTGTGGAAAATTGTTGCTTATATGATTCCACTGACAGCAATATTGGAAAATGGATTTGATTCTTTCATTTGTGGTAGTGTCTAAATTTACCAAATCAGGAAAGTTCCTCATCACCCAAGTTTCAATTGAACCGAAACTTGGAATCATGCAAGTTGACTAGTATGATGAATGAGAACTTTCAAGCATTGGAAAATCAAGACTAATTACTTGTTCACATGGATGTGTGAGCCAAGTGAAGGACTAAAGGGATCGAGTACACATTCTTGTGCACTGGTCATGTCCACCACAAAGCTCGTTAAGACTATTTGATTTACTAAAGTTTAGTAAATATGGTTATACTTACAAGTTTAAGTATAATTCTGAAACATTGGAAAAGTCTCAATGTATGGCAGAACGAATGGGAAGAATCAAATTAGGCAGAAAGATAAAAGTTTCTCAAATCTGAAAAGATGGGAGAGTACTTTTGTATCATGTTGTGATCATCTTAATGATTTAGAAATCATATCACAATTATTCCTCTAAAGGTCATCTTAGTGCATTCTTATGACTAAGAAGAGGAGTCATGAATTGTTGAAATGGTTAGATCAAGAAGATGAGTCATACTTCGTTCCAAAACAATTCTTAGAGTCATACTCCAAGATTGTAACTTGAGTGACATATCTTAAAGAAAGGTTTAAAACACTTGTCAAATGTAAGAGTAAAAGTGTCCTACTCTTGTACATTTGAAATTGGTAAGTTGTGACGTTTTGGATAAAACAAAGACCAACTAAGGCCAATTGTGTGAAGTGTTTGTCTTGATAAAGAATCCGCACTATCTCTTGAATATTTGGCAAGATAGTCTTATATGTCAAGAGGATAGTGGGAGTCTTAAAGATCCTAAAAAGAATTTCAAGCACTAATCAAGAATAAAACCTGAGGTTCTTCACTAGCACACGACTTGAGGTTTATAACCTATCGTGTTGACATATTCTGTGCCCATTCCAGTTAAAGTTGGCTTTGCATAGGAGTTCTGAAAGTTCTCAATTGGTTGCATAACAACTTGGAAGCAATGACAGGCCCTGTACTGCCAGGTGGCAAGAAGTTAAGATTGCATAAGTTCAGTCCATATGAGTTTGGATTTATCATTATCCTTGTCTTGTGACTATGGTTTTGACGATTCACATGGATAAGAACACATACACCATAAAATCTAAGGGTCATAAGGTTTCTCTCTGATTCATGAAAATGATGGTGAGGAAACACTTCCACCAAGTAGATTTGAAGCAGATGGCAAAGGTCTAAACAATTGAGACTATGATTACGGCATCCCTTTTCATAGTTCTGAAATTGTTTAGACACACATGCATGCTATCTAAGGAAAGGTGTATGATTTTGATAAAGTTTTATCAAAGCATCTCGTATCAGAAATCTGAACTTTGGTAAGAAAGTCAATAAAGTATTGATTTCTAGAAGTCCAACTGATTTCTGAGTACATGTCAAAGCTAGTGGGAGCATAAGTGTTATGCTAATAATCATCATGTTACTGGGAGCATGATAATTATTGTTAGTATTGCAAGTTAGCAATGTTAATTATAGAAAACAAAAGTTTCAATTCATGAGGCTGCAGGGATTGGAAAAGTTGTTTTGCTATAATTAAGGGAGAGGATATACTTCATTTCAGTTCTAAAGGCTTAGATTGAGACCTTAATCATCTTTAGTCACGAATATATATATGAATCTCATGTTGGATTGGTTCAACTTAAGGAAATTCTATATATTGCGTTCTCAAAATTCAATTATGATTACGGCATCCCTCTTCATAGTCAAATTTTGAAAACATGGCAAATAAAAATATTGTATCAAAAGACTAGTCTAGAATCATGTCCTTATGTGAGACATCATGAATCGTGTACCATTTGCTTTGGGTACAGGATCGATTGCATGTGCTATAATATTTGTCATTTCTAAATTTTTCCAAATGCCTAGAGGCATTAAGAAGGGAAAAGGTCTAGAATTGGATATGATTAAAATGATTAAGCAATTGTCGAGGACAATCTGAGGTTTACCAAAGATTGGTTGCTCAGGGGCAGTTGGAAGTATAGTGCTAATTTTGGAAGGACCATATTGACATATTCTGAAAAGAGGCATCTCTTATTCAGAAGTGATAGTCAAAATGAGAATATGGAGTTGTCTCCATAGGTGGAAGTTATCTGTGTAAGATTAGAAAACTTAATGCAAGAAGCATGTCCAAAGCAATGTACTTTGAATATGAGACTTAGCAATGTACTTTGAATACGAGATTAGAAAACTTAAGTCGTTATGACTTTGTACATATTCATTATAGGAGGGTCAGTGCATATAAGTTTAAAATCTAAACAGATTTCGATAAATGATAGGAATTTGAAATTCTCACATTTTTCGATAAGGATTTGGGAGTGTGAAATTAGAATCATTGAAATTATGTTCAATTGGTTTATTTCACAAAGTAAGGATCATAGACAAACATAGAGTGCATACTTGGTGTATGGCAAAGCTATTGTTTAAGAGAAACATAGTGTACATGCTTGGAGCATGGGACAACTAGTGTTTTTAATTCAAGTATAAAGTTGATAAAACCGAAACAATGAATAATGAGTAATCAATATGGTGATAAATAAAAGTGTTTATTTATATTTATAGGGTTTGATACCATATTTGATTCATTTATTCTTGTGTTTCACTTTGCATGTTTTGACTTCCAGAATAACTAAGTCGCTCTTCCTGAATGATTAAGTTATTCAAACCATCCACAGTCGGTCATATGTTGGAAGTAGATATGAATCAAGACTGTCATGGGTTGGTTTGTAGAGGTCCAAGTTGGTGGACAAAGTGGTGCTACAACACTCATGAGTGCTCATAAGTTCTGAGTATTTGATTCAACCCACGCTCGTTTGAATCACTTCATGGATTTTATCACGAATGATCATGAGACGATAATATCTTATATTCTTAAAACCTAGAGATATGAGTTGTTACTATGAGTTGGTTATACATTGATTGCACGAAAACACATTGGTAACTCGATGTTATAAAACGTGCCTTTGTGTATGATTCAACAAGTAGTAGAACAAGCCATATGAGTCGAAGTTTATCCATTCCTTTTACCTTCGGGATAAAAGCGATATCTGTGGGCCCCTCGATGATTTAGCGATGACACATGTGAGAGCTTGGCCAAGCCAGGACTGATTTGATTTGTTCAATCAGTCAGTCATCATAAATCAAAAATCGGGAAACAACAAATGGACAGAGAGAATGATTATAATCCATGTATCAGTCCATATGATATCTAGAATGGAGGAATATATGATCCCTTATCTAATGGACAAGTCATTGACAAGGTCAGAGTTCGATAGCGGCTTTAAGAGTTACGATTGCCAGTTAGGTTTTGAAGTCATACTCAATAATAGTTTTAGACTTATCCAAGTGGGAGACTGTTGGATTAATGTCTAAGTCCATAACTATATTTGGTATGTACTTGACCCGACCCGACATGGTCCATTTGGGTTGCACTTCACCGGCACAATTTATATGGATAGTCTTTTGAGAATAGTATATTTATGATTTATATTAATATATTATAAGTTCTAATATATTAATATGGAATCATATTATTTAATTAGTATTGATCAAGAATTAATTTAGAATTAATTAAGTGATCAAAAAGAAACTAATTAAATATGGACTCTTATATATATGGAATGGGCCAAGTTCATTTAGGTTGGGCTAAGCTTTCATGGATGGTCCATGGAGCTTTTAACCCATGGATCCTATGTAAATGAAAGGTCATGGGTATTAGGGTTTACATGGATGTAACCCTAATCCTCCATAATATATAAAGGGGTCCTTGGCTCACAAAATTGGCACAAGTGTGTGAAAATAAGAGTGGGCCGATTTTAGTGTGCATACATATTCTCTCAAGTTCTTCCAAGGTGTTCTGGTGATTTGTGATTCCATTTGAGGCTTCCGCACTATTGGGGCTAAGCTCTTAAAGCTTGAAGACATCAAGCTACATCAAAAGGTATGTCATCTAACTAGAACTTTGTAGTATAGGTGCTTCATAATATGCTAGTTAGGATGAAACCTTGGAATAGTTAATATTTGCATGTATAATAGAGAAAACATAGATCCAAGGTTTATATGGTTGCATGTACACCATAGGAGTGTTAGAATGCTCAAAACCCAACAAGAACACCCTGTCATACCTAGCAACCAATACTCCTCAGATCGACGTAACAACAAGGAATCCAATGTCATCAATTGACACGGACAGGCTTGATCCTCACCTTACAAAACTCGAGCTCTGCAAATAGACTTTCGTTTTACTCAACCAGATAACCAAACTCTTTCAGCCGGTAACGACGAATCCCTAGCAACCAGACACCTAAGTCCTGGTGTAAGAAATACCACACCCTTCCCTAGCCCCAATAAAGATGGAAAATCAAGAAGCAAAAGGCATCAAGGGAATCTAAAAGGCTTCCAACCTTCCTCCAGAGATTCCCAAGGATTCCTTTGGAAACCTCAGCCAAGTGAGAAACAAAGATACAATTACCTCGACTCCTGGAACCATCCCAATAACCAAACACTCGAAACCACTTCGGATTCTTGCTAAGTGGCTCCGGAACTCTCCTAAGTACTTCGGAACCTCACAGGCTCCGGACTACACTCCAGATTTTTTACCATTTCGGAATTTTCATCTTTTTGAGGCATTTTGATGTCGAGAATTCCTCCAAACTCGTATTTTTCATATCCTAAACCCCTTAAACCTTTATTTTATGCCAAATTTGATTATTTAAATCATGCTTACATAAAATAATATTTCATATTTATAAATGTATTATTTTCAATCAAGATAAGAATAGGATAAGGACAAGGAGGCTTGACTTTGTGATTTGATATAATTCCTATTCCCCATGCAAATGACAGTAACCAAGGCATTACCCACCAAATAACAAAGCATGAACCATCAGATTTCCATGCACCTAAGTCTCCCACCTTTTTTTATCCTCTTAAAGCAACGTTTGTGGAGGAGTTTTAGATTTCCCCCCTTCTATCACTCTCTCATATTCTCTCAAAAACTCATCTCAAAAGCAAGAACGATAGCTGGTTGAAAGCTAAATTTCTCAACTCCTCTTTAGAGTTTTTAAGTAAGTTTCTCCACTCATCTAACCTTTTATGTAATTTTCAAAATGAATCCATATTATTATATTCATAATAATATGTGATGATCACCTTTAGGACAACATTCCTCCCAGGGAAGTTCCTCATCTCAGCCCAAAAGTTTAAGCTTGAAATATTCACTCCATCACTCCAAACAACTCATCAACCAACTCAAGGTGAGCTTCATACCCCTACTTTTTCGAGATTTCTATTGTTTTTGGGGGAGAATACAAGTCAAAGTCTTATGTAAATCATGATCTATTTGTTTATTGTGTATGCATGCCATCTTACATGTGCTTAAGTATGAAACCTCTTATAAATAGTCCAAAAATTCGAGATTTTGGTTAAGTCTCAAGAGTTTGGATTATATTTCACAAATCACGTTTGGAAACAAGAACTAGTATGTTACCAAGTATAAGTCACGAATTTTTATAACAACAAATATAAGGATTTGCTTCAAGATTTACTTAAAAAAGTTGTGGGACAAAATATTTTGAAAGTGATTAAATTATGTAAATAATAATATTTTAAATCACTTTTGGCCAAACATAAATACAAGGGTTATCTTGGAATATTATGTCATACTCATGACTTTTTATCAGATTAACAAACTATTCGTGATTATTTATAAATAGTTAATATAGATAATTTTATCAAGAAAAATATATGAAAAAGAGAGTTTTCATGACAAAAATATTTGCTTGTCATAAACTGTTGTCGTAAAATCTTCAGGAACATAAGTAATGTTCCATATGACATAAAACAGAAAATGCGTGTCATAACCTGCAGTCATAAATTTACACAAATTATAACTTGAAACTTTTCTTTTGACTAATATGGGCTTGAGCCGACAATTTATAGAAAGGAAAGACAATTTTTGCCAATTCCGATAATGCTGGGCCATTTTGATAAACGTTCAAAATGGCTTATTCTTCAATAAACGAAACGGAACGAACATGAGCACCCAGTTAACAAGCACAATAAACGATATGGAGCGAAAACGATATTTCTATTCAATGAGTACAAATTTCATTATTTATCTAACAAATAATGGATCTCGAACGATTTCTCGAAAGCTTGTTAATATTCTAGTAAGACAAATCTCAAAAGTACCTAAATATAAAAATATTAGTGTACGTCTAAAGTCCTGTAAGGACTTATAGCCAGAGTCTCCTTGAGGGAGAGCGGGAATTTATGTATAGATCTATACGGGGTTGACACCCCGCACCTTCGTTGTTCGCTACAGCTAGACCGGCCAGTCTAGGGTGACAAATGTCTTTTCCAAAACGAGGGCGCCTGAGAAACGCCAAAACAGGCTTCCGTCATATTAGTACGGTTATAACGACTCACTAAAATATGTTATGTTATCTAGAAATTTATGCAAGGAAAAACCTCATAAATAAATTTTGGCACGTTGTGTTGACTGTCCTACACATGATAAGTGATGGTCCGCATTTGTTGCGTTGACTGTCCTTTTTCATCGCGTAGAATGCCCACAATTGACATGTTGATTCTTTCATCTAACAAGTATAGAGTCTTAATACTGCTATTTTACAAATCCAAAAACGTAGGACTCTATTGGAAAACATATGTAAACGAATTTGAAAACGATAAACTAACATACACATATGCAAGTATACACAGTTGGAAATAGAACTTACGAATATTTTATAGCAGAAAATATAGGATTTTCTGGAGGAAACGATTTTATGTAATTTCGATAACGATAAACTAGAACGCAGACTTGATTTTACTCGATAAGAAAAACAAGATTTACAACTATATTTTCTTTTGAAAATTGGGGATTTTCTGGAAACGGTTGACTATTACTACACAAAACAACTATTCTCGAACACAGCTTGCCTTTACAAATTACACTACTTTTCAAAATCACTCCTTATAAGGATGAACAGAAGTAATGACATGAACACATATATACATGATTTTCAAAGCAAGGCTTCAAACGATTTCATAAAAAATATCGGATTTTCTGAAAGTACAAAGAGAACGATTCTAAAAAAGTGTAAAACAATTTTATACCAAAAATGCTTATGAACTCACCAACTTTTTAGTTGATGCTTTTCAAAACGACTTGTATTCTCAGGGATCTAGTAAGCAGGTATCAAGGGACGCGGATGCAGGACTTTTTAGCTGTAGTTTGGAATTTTTCTGCTTATGTCTCTTTTGTGTAACTCGAAGAACAAATACAATATGTAAACAATGTAAGTTTGTTATCTCAATGTATGATGTTTGGATTGCTCTATTTCATTTATATTCAATTGCTATGATATTGCACAATGAAGTCACCCGCCTCCGGACGTTTCCGCCGTCTGGTCCGGGGTTGTGACAGAAACTCCCTCTAATATCCTCTAACTAGCTCATAAATATAATTACATATCACTGACGCCAGATTATTCTTCGAATGAAAGGTATCATACTACAACGGTTGGACTCAAACAAGAGCTGCGCAATAGATTTAAAACCTAACCTTCTAAAATTATTTAGTCTTAATAATATGTAACTTATCATATTCGCTTACTAGTTAGCTGAAGTTATAGAGAGCTCCAAAAAAGCATAAAGAAAGAAACATTCAAGCATTGAGTAATCGGAATCAAGCATAACCTAAACAGGTCATCCAATCACTGACTGGTCAGTACTACCATGCAGGTCTACAAGCTCATAAAGCAGGCATACAAAGGCATCTCTCATAGATCATTAGCCCTAATCTAGCATGCGTTTGATAGATTCGCAATTAAAAGCATAACCTAAACATGTATGTGTATTTGGGGAAAACTTACTTGAGCTCGGTCGCATACATGCACCATGCCCCTTTCTTTTATTAGAAAACATTTTGTGGAAAATGTTACCTTTTATGAAGAATTTATCAAATCCTCAGTTTGAGTTCAGAAACACCCTAAAGTATGCCTGAATCCCTCAAACCAAGGCTCGGATACCAACTTGTAACGTCCCAAAATTAAGACCAAAAATTTCATTTTCTGATTATAATAAAAACTATCCTTCAAAACATATCCATACGCCATAATAAAATAAAGTATGATCAAAACATCCAAAAATATCAGAGTAAAGTAAAATGCGGAACATTGTGGTGTGTGTGATGTTATCACCCCAAGCTCTTCCCCTTGGATCAGTAGGTACCAAAAACATAAACTGAAAACTGTAAACACAAAGCTTAGCGAGTTCCCCAAAATACCACATACCATACACATTAAACATATAATAGGCCCCGCCCGTCATCCGTCCCCACCATGCATCGGGCCTCGCCCCGGTGTACATACAAACACATAAACACATGTATGAATCACAAAGATAAATGGCATACAAGATAGTCATCAGGCCCCTCCTGATAGACATAATTGATATCATACATGCGGAGTCACGCGAATAACTAGCATCCTAATCATAATAAACCATGGGTTGGCATTGGTGCCTTCGACCCGCCAAGTACAGTGAGGAGACTCACCTCAAGGAACTAAATCTCCCATATAAAATCTCGGTTTGCTAATCCAAAAAATCCTTGCGCTAACACCATCAAATAATATCCAGTTAATAATTAAGTCTCAACCCATAATCAAGAATCTAGATTACTTGTCCAACAGCCAGGGTAAAAGACCATTTTACCCTTTTCTTACTTAGTCCGAAAACCAAGGCCTAACCCATTTGATAAAAAAGCCCAAATTCCTAAATGGCATCCCAAAGCCCAATATGGCCCAACTTCCTAAACGGGCCCAAAGTCGATCATGGGCCTAAATCCAAGAAAGTCCATAGCCTAGCAATGGCTCAAATTCAGAAGTCTAATGGCCCAACAAGGTCCAAACTCTAAGATTTAAAAATATGGCCCAAACAGAGAAAGTCAACTAAAAGTCAAGGTTGTTGAGTACGCTCGACGTACTCAGTCTTACGTCGCGTGTTCCAGCTCAGTCGCCAGTATGTGTAGCGTTCTAGCTGCGTACACCCAACATACGACACAATTGACCAAACTTCACCATTAAGCACTTAATCGATTAATTCACTAAGCCAAACTCTCATATCTGATCCCAAATGGTGACTTAACACGTAAAGTTGGCAACTTTACTCCCATGCATGATTTAATGGGGACCAAAACTAAAAAAGAACCACATTAAGGATCCTATCGCATGCATGGACCAATATAACTCATAAAGATTGCATTTTTATGATCAAGGGACCTCAAAGGTGCTAAGATCTAACCTACATGGCCTATGGAGTAGATAATACTCACAATATGGCTTAAGGACCCAAAAATGCAGAATGAAGCCCTAAATTGGATCTAGCGTAAAGAATCATCAAGTAGAGAACTTTATACCTTAAATAGCTTCCAAAGATGATGATGATTCGGGATCTACAAGCTCAAGCCACTCCAAAGCAACCTCCAAGTAGCCCTGTCGAAAATACCCGATACCCGAATTACCCGCCCGATTTTTTCGGGTATCGGGTAAATTTTTTCGGGTAATCGGGTAACCCGATTTTTTTTTCGGGTCGGGTAAAGGGTACATTTTTTGGGTTTCGGGTATACCCGAATTACCCGAATTATTTTAAATTTTTTTTTTGTAGAGCTTGTACTATATAGCAGTTATTTGATAACGCTTAAACTAACTATCATTATTGTAAAACATGAATCTATTTATTATGACAATATGACACTAACACTATTAAAAGTAATTGTTTATATATCATCATGTTCTTTAAAACTAAACTGTTTTCTAGATTATAGTTTTTATTGCAACTAACAAACTCATTATCTTGACGAAAGTTCATAACATGGCAAAACTTATGGCTACAATTATCTTAAACATTTTAAACATTTAAATTAAGATCTTTAAGTATTTGTTTTTTAACATCTTATTAGATTAGATTAAGTTGTTAAAAAATTACTTGATATCGTATTATTGACTAAAAAATCTCAATGTTCAAAGCTTGAGTAAATTCGTTTATGTCTCGTTTGTTTATATAAACAAGACTAATAAAGCACGACGTATTTATTTCATTAAATTTATTTTCAGGTGAAATTCAAAAAAAAATTATATTTCGGGTAATACCCGAATTACCCAAACCCGACCCGATACCCAAATTACCCAAACCCGAGTTACCCGAATTTAGTTTGGGTAGGGTAACAGGTATTTTTTCTAACATGAAAAACCCGAATTACCCGACCCGAATTAACCGAAACCCGAAAAAATTACTCGATCAACACCCCTACCTCCAAGTGTCCTTATTCCTTGAAATCATCAAAAAGAACACCAAAACTCACTTCCAAGCTCAAAAATCACAAAAGGCACTTAAGGTTTCGTTCTTAGGGTTTAGGGGAGTGGAAGATGACCAAAAGATACCACCAAGGCAACATAATTTGCTGAAATAGGGCACAAAACCTAAAAATTAGGGTTTCTTCCTGCTTAGCGTACGTCTCGCATAGTCCCATGTACGCCCAGCATACTCCTAAATTACCCCCAACGTACTCGGATAGGGACCAAGTTGTAAATAATTCACCTAATGGGTTAAAAAGGAACATACCACTAAGTCTCAAATTTTACAATGTTAAATCTTGTGTGGAAGATTGGTTAGCTGGTCGTCCAAGAAGCAAAACTATATGGCACTCTTAACAGCTGAAGCGAAATATATCGTTGTTGCAAGCTGCACATCACAAGTTCTGAAGATGAAATCTCAGCTGTTAGACTATGGTTTTCGATTTAAAAAAATTCCGATCTACTGTGACTTTGAAAGTGAAGTCGCGATCTCTCATAATCCGATCTAACACTCCATGACTAAGCACATTGACATTCGATATCATTTTTTAATATATCATGTTTTGAACGGTAACATTGAGCTCATTTTGGTTCCAACTAATGATAAAGTCATTGACGTCCTCACTAAGGCATTAGACGGGACCAAATTCAAAAGTTTTTAGAACAAGATGAGAATTATGTTGTTTGATCCACAGTTCTTGAAGTAGGTTTGCACTCTCTGATGGAAATATGGGAAAGTAAAATAATTCTGAAATTAATTTATTTCTCACTGTATAAATACTTTGTCTCGGAAAGTAAAGGGTCGTTACAAGTATTTTTTGTCTAACCTTTCATCTAGTTTAAGCTCTTTCAGGTTATCTTAGCCAAGACAAGTCAATCCATTCCGAAATCATACTTTGTTAGTGATTTTGAGACGTCCTTCAAAGAGATGCTAAATTTTACATTCCGATCTATTTGGTAAAATTATCTCAGAATTCAAATATGAAATGGTAAAGTTGCCTTCTTCTTCTCTCTTTCCGAGCTCTAATCATTAACCTCTTGGAATTTCTCAAATCCCTGTTTCAATCTCTAATACATCTAATATCTTCAAATAGAAGGGTAATTAAGTAGGCCACGTTTATCGCGACCCGTTTCTGTGTTGTATGTCATCATTTCTTCTTTGACCTGACCCAAAACAAACCCCCGTATAAAAGGATTTTGAATCCAAACTGTTCCATATTTATGCTCTTTTCTCTCTCTTTTCCATAGAATTTTCTCTGTAATCCGTGTTCATCATCAAAAGATTCCAAGAACTCATCAGTGGCGTCCAAGATTTCAAGGTCCCCATCAAATAAAATAACCCTCTAAAGGATTTGCATCATCTTCTACATGTGAACCTATTCTAAAGAACATCATTCAACTCTTTTAAGTTGATCCTCTAGACTTTGATGAATCTATTTGTGCGATGATGAAATACATCTCCCGCCATCCCATCACTTTTCCACTTTCCATATTTCTAAACTATAGTTTCCCTTTGTGATTATTACACATGGGGTTTGAGAGAGTGAAAATTGGAAATGATGTTCTTAAGTGCTACATCATAGATGATAGGATCGTTACTGTCACCAAAGAAACTTTCCTCAAGGACATTGGGATTTCCTTAAATCATGAGGGTTTCGAATTCGTTGACCCACTACTAAAGAATTTCTAGGTTTGTTGACTCAATTCAATTTTAAAAGGGAGTACAAAGTGCAAAGAATTCAAGAATCGGTTATTCCTGGCATGTGGAGGATTTTGATGCATTTGGTCATAAAAGGTCTCTCCGAATAGCATGAATGCTAAGAATCCATGAGCAAAGATTGGTTTCGTCAGGTTTACATCATATTCACTAGTAAATCTAATGTTGTCGATCTTCAAGAAGTTTTATGGAAAGTTTTTTGAAATTTGCCATCAGTCGTAAACCAAACAAGATTTCAAGTTCGAAGTTTTGGGCTCTAAAGCTTCTAAAAATCTACTCGGACATATGTGAACATGTTTCTCTCTCATTAGACTCTAATGAGGTATATTCTCCTTTTAAAATTATCAAATCTTATAGACTTCCGAATCATACCTCCTTTAGACCTATCTGACGAATGGCACAACATATGTTGGACTCTATTCCTTCCGACTTTACCTTCAAGAAACAACATCTCGAGGTTTTGGTTTTAGTTGACCCACAAAATCTCACCCCAGTCTCAAATGATATCATGTAAGAAAAGAATAGACCACTAAATCCTCTCAACAAGATTCATAGATTGGTTTCCAATATGACTTTGGGTGTTTGTCTACCCCACCCACCCATTCTTCTAAAGTACCCTTTGGAGTGTCAAAAACATTTGCACAAACACATGGAGTATACACATAATCTACCCCCAACCTCCCAAAAGGGTGATGGTGGTATTGAAAAAAGTTCCTTGAAGCCCCCTGGAACACACTCACAGGTCATGTTGCATCCTTTTCCTTCAACAAAAGCACGATATATTGCTTCTAATGTAGCTCCTAAGCTTGCTGAACTAGGAGTTGTCCCTCAAACTTTAGAAGCCACAACCGAACCGATACCAACCACGGGGAAAGGAAGTTCAAGTGCTACTAATTCAAATTGGAATGATTTACTTGACAGGGCTTGGATCCAACTCCCAATCTCACTCGTGATCAAATTGAATATACTATTACTTGGATGCGAATTTGAGATGTTGGTACCTTTCCTCGTGTTCTCAAGTTAGCAAGAGATGTTGATGATGATGCATTTCTTTCTGATGTTGGAAATGAGTTCACCAATTCTACTATCCGAACTCCCAATGTTGTTCCCACTCAACTGGATGATACATCGGTCATTGTTGCTGGAAAAGACTCCAAGTGGAGATGTGCCCAATCCAAAGCATAATTCAAAAGAGCCCCCTCGAATCAACAAAAAGGTACCAGAGATGTTCCGGACTCCACTTTCATCTCAATTGATCCTCCTCATGATGATGTAGATGATGAAAATTCTTTTCAAATAATGTTTGATGATGCATACATTATGATCACCAATGTACTTCCTTTTAGTTCCAAGTTCAAGTTTCTCTAAGCTTCCTGCTCCAAACCACAAGCCAAATTTGACTTCCAGTCGTCTTTCAACAAACATGGAAGTTGGTAGTAGTGGTAAATATAGTAAAGAGAAATCACCTCTAGCTAGTGGTGTGATTGGTGGTAACCCTGATGATGGTGGAGACGAAATTGATGCTAAAATAAGCAAGTCAAGTGAAGCATACAATTAGGATATTGGATCATCGGACGAACACATAGTAGATCCCTTTGCTCTACTCGAAATGTATACGAATATTGAGCATGTTGATGATAAGGTTGATACTATAAATTCTTAGTTTGGAAGTCTTGATTCAAAACTGGATTTAGTCCTTAAAACCATTTCCTAATTCAAAGTTGCCACCTCTTCGATTCAAGAAAAAGAACAATAGTTAGATCAAGTCATCTCTATCTGTTTCAAACACACTCTCGTAGAGTATGACCAAGAATATTCCAAAATTTTGGATACTCACATTGAGACCATGAAGAGAATAGTAAAGTTCCATGATGTCGTGGTATCTATAACAAATGAGCTTATTAAAAAGAACCATGTTCATTATGAGAAGCAGATCTAGTGTCTGTAGAAGGAGATTCAAGCTAAAGATGGTATGAATCTCATCATGCAACAAGTATCAATACTAGTTATTTGGCCTGCCCAATATTTTGTGAAGATTCCAAATTACAAGTTGGATGAATTCCTCTCCATTTTCAAAGATATTATCGACACTCTGTAAGCTCAAGCGCTAACTGCCAATGCCTATGATAATGCCACCAAGATGGTGAATGTTAGCTTTTAGGAGGTTTTCGATAAGCACAAAGATATCAAGGTCAACGCATTGCCTGCACCGAAAATAAGGACTTTTGATGCAAGAGAGAAGAAACTCTTGTGACTAGATGGAAGCCAAGCTCGAAATTCCAACTCCGAGATGAAACCACCGACGATGAAGATGATTGTGAACGAGTAACTCATCTTAACATTACAGTCTGAGAAAGAGCCACTTTCTTTCAAAAAAAAAAAACAGTTCCAATAAAGGGAAAAAGAATTGGTCTTCCTGGTCATAAAATCTGACTAATTCCTTCAAACACAACACGGGGATGGTAAAAATAAAAACAAGCTAAGTGATGTTGCTTTGCAAGTAACTCAGTCTTCACTCCTAAGATCCTGGCCTTTGATAAAGGATCACCTATTAAAAAGGATGATGGTCTTCCTGCTCTTAAATTGTTCTAAATAGTTTCAGAGGTGATTGTGACTCCAACAACTCAATAAGTTATAAAGGTGACCCCTAGAACTCCAATCAAAGATATACGAAAGGGAATTACATTTTCTCAAATCATCCTGATGAAGCTGTCGAATAAATCTGAGGGTTGGTCACAAGACAAAATCTATGATGCTATAGAGGAAAGTCTTCAGATGCAAGCTTTGAAGGATTCTCCAAATCCTCTATCTGGAAAATTCCCATATTTCCCTGAAGGAAGATTATATGAGCATCACATGGTTCCTTTTGTGATTTATGCTCTTCCTACCTTCGATTCTGAACAACTCGATCTGCCAATCTCCCCACATGAAAGATTCTATGTAATATTCACTCCACTACATCCTTCCGACGAATAATAAATTCTTTTTCGGACTGAAAGAGAGTGTCTGAGCAGCATCTACTCCATCAGTGTTATTCATGTGAAAGAAGCATGGTCAAACCGTAAAAACAAAAATTAATGGATGCGTAAAGAAAGTGTTAAGAAAATTCAGACATAAATGCATTCAATATAACTATTACATTTCTCGGGACTCGTAGAAGAAGATTGCGATATCAAATGTTGTATTTCTGACTATGAATCCCAACTATGTTCGTGTAATTGTTGCTAACCTTAAGGTCAAGCAAACCTATAAACTAGGCATCAGAGTATTCAATTCTGCTTTGAATTTCCGAAAAGATTATATAGCTGAATTTGCGTGTTCAAATTTTGAGTTTGCTCCATTCTTTGGAAACGATAAGCTTCTTGCTCCAATAAACACAGAGCTGGAAGAAGTCGATATACTCAATGAAGGTCCTATAATAGATTAGGAGCTTTGATATGTCTACAAGAAGAAGAATTCAAACAAGAAGGAATCTTTCATTGTTAGGAAAAAGAACTTGGTTCACACAAATGTGCTTCAAAAGTTCATCTCTAAATCAGACAATTCTAAAGCATCTGAAGAAGCTAAGCAAGAACTGATCAAACAACTCATGTGGTGGATTGCACTTAGAAGTGGGTTGCAAAAGGCATATTTGAGATGTCAAACATCGTCCTAGATATCTTTGGATATCCCTTGTTCTCACATGTTTGTATCGAAATGTAGTTTTATACCATAAGTAAGTTTATTGAAAATATACGTATATACCAAAAGTATGTATACTAAATGTGTACTTTTATACAAAAGGTATGTTTACTAAATGTATACTTTCACACCAAAGGTTTTTTTTCTAAATATGGATCAACAAGAAAGTTTATTGACTATGTATCAAAAGCATGTTTACTGGATGTGTACTTTTATGCCAAAAGTATGTCAACTGGAAATACACTTTATCGACCAATAGTAAAAAACATGTTTGTTAGAAGTGTAGTTTCTTGACTAAATGTATGTTCGTTAAATGTGTATTTTCTATACCAAAACTATGTTAATTAAATGTATACATTCTTGACCGAAAGTATGTTTGTTAAAATTTTACTTTCTTGACCAAAAGTATGTTCTTTAAAAGTGTACTTTCTTGACCAAATGTATGTTCGTTAAAAGTGTAATTTATATTAAAAGTATTGTATTACTATGTATAACTATTATTTCCACTTAAATATTAACACATTTAGAACTATTCAATGTTATTGTGAGTCCCTATAACCGAGCTCATGATGTGTTTTTCCCCTAACGACACTTCAAAAGATGTCATAGTTGTTTAGACAGTTATCATCCCGTGAGACTCTTCTATCAGGGTTATAGCTAGAAACCATATGTGGGGGTGTTAACACATATGGATCTATACCTAAATCGCCGGCTCATTTTGGATTTAACGGTTATAAGTTAGGTTTCTTTTCTAAGCTTTATCACATAGGTGATTAATGTGTCTTACGATATCATGACGTTTAAATGTAATGCTCTAAAGGATAGTGTAATTATATCATTTAATTATTTTGTAAAATTTAAACATGTAGATTAACGATAGTGTAAGGTCAATATTTAAGCTTTTAAAAAGCAGTATTTTATAATATGATTCTTCCTTATACCAATGTAATAGTTTAGAGACATGTAACGATACAAAATAATAATATTTATAACGTAACGACAATAAAAATTGATATTTATATTACAACTATTATTATTATCATGTATTCTCCCCCAAAAACAATAAAAAATGCATAAAATCGAGCCGTGAAACTCACCCTCAAAGGGTTGGAAGTTCGGGATGATTAGGCCTGGAGGGGGGGGTTGGAAAATAGAGAGAATTTGGTGCAAGTTTTGTGAAAAATGTATGATTTGTGGCAATATTTATAGGACGGAATACATGACGTGCTGCACCATGCTTCTTCCCCTCCCCCCCCCCCCCCAGCTACTGCCTATGTCGTGAGTTTGTTGGTCCACATTGTGGGTTCGATGGAAGATGTTACATGTCCTATGGTCACATTGCGCACTCTGGTCACGACACGTCGTCATTATGAGGTAAATCTTTATATCTTCGAAAAAAGCATATTTTTCACATATGAGCTCCGTTTTCGACGTTCCTTATATCCACAATTTCGTTTTTGACGAGTACTACAACTTCCTTTTAGACTTCATTGGCTAATTCACATTCTATTTTTATTTTTCAAACTCTAAGAAACACAATGTAAAAGGCATTAGGAAATTCATAACTTCTTAATATGAACTTCGTTCTCGATATTCTTTATATCGACATATTCGTATTTTCGAGTACATCAATGATTGTTTAGATTGTTTTCGTTAAAAAGCAACTGATCTCCATTTGACCTTTTATGACACACATTATTGTGTCGTTTTGAACGGTTAACTTTGAAAAATCATAACTTCCTGATAGGAAGTCATATTTATGTATTTTTATATTTTCATTATTGTGTTGATGCTTACTTTCGGATGATGTTATTATCTATAAAAAATAATAAAAATTTTGCACGCCCATACTTTCTACAATTTGATGATTCAACTCATTTTTCTTATGCAGTTTAATGTATAATATGATACTTTCATAAAAAATAATTAGACATTATACATTAGGTCTATTACTTTGACGTTCGTCACTTTTACGATCGATGATCCTTGACCTACTTTTCACGGTTGTCACAATGCGTGTTACATAAATTTGAACACCAAATGAAATTCATTGCGATCCAAGTCTCATGTTCAACATGATGTGTATAACAAAGCGATAACTGATAAATTTGCCTTATACATTCAATAATAGCTGTGAGCTTTTGGGGTTTGGATGTTGATGAATGACATTCTTCGTCGTGTGTTATTGGGGGCAGTGAAATGTTGTTGAACCTTATCCAGTCTCTATATCAATCTATGACGAGTCTTGTGCAAGTGGGAGAGTAAAATATCTTTATGCCCAATAGTCACTATAAAATGATATTTGATAACTTATTGTGACAACCGTCAAAATTCGAGTCGGTTCTAGATTTGACTAAACTTAGTTGCACCTATAGGCACGACACATACTAGACTTATTAACTAGAAACTAAGTTATAACCTATTAGAATCAATGGATAGTATACTTAGATTTCACATTGATATGTGAATTCTACAACTACTTAACTGTAGTGAAGTTAGGTATGAGTCTCGTTGGAACTTAAGTCAAAGTTGAAAGACTAGGACTAGTATACTTGATTCCTCAATTTCGCTTGAATCTCGGAATCACTACATAGAATGCCAATAAATCAATAAAAATAAATTACAAACATTATTTCTAATTTGAATAAGAGTTAGGAAACACAAAAATAATTTGAAGTCTCAAAGATTCAATTTATTTTGATATCCAAAGATGTATTAAACTCCAAAACCCTAAATGCCATAAAAACACATATTTATAAACTTTAACCTTAAAAATTCTATAAAAATAATTATGAAACTTATAATATTATCTTATAATAATTAAAATTATGAAAATATGATCAAGAAAATAAAAGTTTTAGTCATTAACATTTAAGCTTATTTTAAGAAATAAAAATTAAGAGTTTGTAAACAAATGTTGATTTAATGTGCATATTTTATAAAAATTTGAAATTTATAAAATTTTTGAAGGGATTTAATAAAAAAATAAATGAAAGAGAAAGGGGGTCTTTTTCCTCTTAAAATTTCATCCTCCATCTCCCATTATATCTCTTCCCCAAAAATTAAATCATTTCCCTTATCCTACACTCCTACACTCAACCATCTACTTCACTTCTCTCTCTCTCTCTCTCTCTCTCTCTCTCTCTCTCTCACACACTTTTCAAATCCCCAACACCATTTTCTCTCTCCCTCACCCTAAACCATGAATTTTATGATTATGGTGATATTATTTCACTCAAAAACCAACACGCATGTGATGATCTTCAAGCTTAGAGGCTTGATCATCAAAGTTTGTTGTTAAAAAGCATTCAAATAGGTTCATAAAGGATTTATTCCCAAATAAATATCTACAACTTATTTTCTGATCAAATCCGATTTTTCCCAGAATTCCATCAAGAAAATGAGATGTTCCACAAATTTTCTAAAAATAGTTCATTCTTCTCGAATTATTATAATTATTGCAAAAAAAATAGGGTAATAATTCATATAAAATATTTTCTGAGGTCTATAAATCCTAGGTAAATTCGTGGATGACCCCTAAAGTAAAAGATGACATGTCAGTGAGTTTCATCGATTTTTGTTACTGTTTGCTATGATTTTGAATTTCCTTTTTTTAATTCAAATAAATCATAAAACCACTTTAAGGAATGTGAAAAGGGTATCTAATAATTTTCGCAGCTCCTACCCTATGTGTAAGAGTCAGAACAACATTTTCAGAATTTTTCATAATGCATTCTTATTTTCCCCCGATTTTTGTATTTATAATGGACTAATAATGGGAAAAATAGTTTTTCTCATCCAAAACTCATGACAATTTACCAGATACTTGTATAATATATTAGGATGCTACATAAAAATGTTGATGATTTTTCTCTTCTGTATGCTATTTTTTTCTAATTTCCCAAGATTTAATACACTTAAATCGACAAAAATCATAAAACCGGGTTAAACAGTTTAGAAATCCGTTTTTTATATTTTTCCCAGCTTAATAATGTTTAATAACAGTACTACAAAAAGTTTGGGTAATTTTTGAAAATTTTTCTATTTATCCCCATTTTTATTCAAATAAATGCACAAAAATTATAAAATTGGGTTAAACAGATTAGAAATCTATTTTTATATTTTTTTCCAATTTAAGTGTGTGTAATGGCAGTATTATTAAAAGTTTGGGGAATTTTCTTAACTGATTGCTATTTTTCATGAATTTTTATCTATTTAGAGAATTAAATATAAGAAAAATGGTTATACATATCTATAATCCATGAAAATTTATTTGGATGTCTTTTAATTCAGTTAAAACCAAAATATGAAGTTTGGTAATTTTTATTAACTGTTTATTATTTTTCATAATGTTATGGTTATTCAAGAAATTAAAATGGTGAAAAAATAGCTAGACATATCAAAAATGCAAGAAAAATTATCTTAGCATCCTTGACTTCAATTGAAGCTAAAACACAAGGTTTGGGAAATTTTAGAACTAAACTGATTTAGTTTTTCAATATTTAATCATTGGAACACCTCTAAAAATGTTAAATATTAGCATTTCAATAATGAGAATTTTTCCACTTAAATTGTTATATAATAATTGATTCATTGAAATTTAATTTTCACAGAAAAAGGTTTGTAACTTATCTGACAAAATATTGGCATAATTCTATTGTAGTAGTAAGTATACTAGTCTTAGATTTCCATTAGAGACTCACTAGTGAATACCATTATCGTAGAAAAACGATAGTAGTACGAGTGGAGCGTAGTTCAAGGCACCATTTGCATCATCATTGTGAATATTCACGACTCCCCTATTTCTGGTTTTTAAATGTTTTGGGTGGAAAAGCATGTCCTAAACTATTTATGCTCATTGTATTTATTTGACTCGTATAAACTTGGTTGCTATATTTTGCATATTGTGAGTATTCACGACTCCCCTATTTTTGGTTTTTAAATGTTTTGGGGTGGAAAATCATGTCCTAAACTATTTATGCTCATTGTATTTTTTTGACTCGTATAAACTTGGTTGCTATATTTTGCATATTGTGAGTATTCACGACTCCCCTATTTTCGGTTTTTAAATGTTTTGGGGTGGAAAAGCATGTCCTAAACTATTTATGCTCATTGTATTTATTTGACTCGTATAAACTTGGTTGCTATATTTCGTATGTATGTGTATGTTACTTTAATTCATGAGGACTGTATCGTGGTTAAGTCCCTGGAATCATTAGACACAACTCATTAACTCTTTTGAGCCTATGGTTATTATGGATAGCGCTATCAGGAGGTAGACAACTACTCACTCACACGTTTCGCTTAAGTGCATTTTACCATTTTATACACTATGTTTGCGATACACATAGTAGTCAATAAGGCACGATTCGGTCATTAGGCTTGGGTTGTGAACTCATGAATGGAAACTTGATGCATATACGAATCTTTATGCACATATCAAACGTGTATTCTCATGTTAGCAACGACACTTGTGTACTTATTTTAGAAATGAAACTTGTATACTTATTTTGGCAATGAAACTTGTATACTTATTTTTGCAACGAAACTTTTATGCTTATTATAGCAACAAACTTTGTTTCTCATTATAGCAACGAACGTTTATTACTGAAAACGTATATGCTTGTTTTAGCAATGAAATTGTTTGCTCCTTGTAACAACGAATATTATTTCGATTTTTGAAAACTCATTTTAGAAATATAGTTTTATTTATGGAAACTTTTATCAAAACTTTTATTTCGATTCTTGAAACCAATATTATTTTGTTTATCTGTGAGTACTCACCAACTATTTTTATAGTTGACACTCGTTTTACATGCTTTTTCAGGAATCATCGACTAAGTGGCACTTAGGGACACATCACTGTTAGGAGCATTCGTATGTGTTGTATTTCAATTTACATTGTAATTTCTTTTAAAATTTGTTCAAACCCATTGTAAATTTGTAATGATTTTGAATACTATGGTTGGTGTTGTCTTTTAGCTTTTGCTATGAAACCCTTTATACTGCCACGCCTCGTGTTTCCGCTTTAGCGGGGTGTGACAGAAATAGTATCAGAGCCGAAGGTTATAGAGAATACCGGTTTTCCTTCAGTTGAAACTAAAACACAAGGTTTGGGAAATTTTAGAACTAAATTGATTTAGTTTTTCAATATTTAATCATTGGAACACCTCTAAAATTTTTAAATATTAGCATTTCAATAATGATAATTTTTCCACTTAAATTGTTATATAATAATTGATTCATTGAAATTTAATTTTCACAGAAAAATGTTTGTAACTTATCAATATTCAATTTTGACAAAATATTGGCATAATTCTATTGTAGTAGTAACTATACTAGTATTAGATTTCGATTTGAGACTCACCAGTGAATACCATTATTATAGGAAAACGATAGTGGTACGAGTGGAGAGTAGTTCAAGGCACCATTTGCATCATCATTGTGAGTATTCACGACTCCCTTATTTTTGGTTTTTAAATGTTTTGGGGTGGAAAAGCATGTCCTAAACTAATTATGCTCATTGTATTTATTTGACTCGTATAAACTTGGTTGCTATATTTTGCATATTGTGAGTATTCATGACTCCCCTATTTTTGGTTTTTAAATGTTTTGGGGTGGAAAATCATGTCCTAAACTATTTATGCTCATTGTATTTTTTTGACTCGTATAAACTTGGTTGCTATATTTTGCATATTGTGAGTATTCACGACTCCCCTATTTTCGGTTTTTAAATGTTTTGGGGTGGAAAAGCATGTCCTAAACCATTTATGCTCATTGTATTTATTTGACTCGTATAAACTTGGTCGCTATATTTCATACGTATGTGTATGTTACTTTAATTCATGACGACTGTATCGCGGTTAAGTCCCTGGAATCATTAGACACAACTCATTAACTCTTTTGAGCCTATGGTTATTATGGATAGCGCTATCAGGAGGTAGACAACTCCTCACTCGCACGATTCGCTTAAGTGCATTTTACCATTTTATACACTATGTTTGCCATACACATAGTAGTCAATAGGGCACGATTCGGTCATTAGGCTTGGGTTGTGAACTCATGAATCGAAACTTGATGCACATACGAATCTTTATGCACATATCAAACGTGTATTCTCATGTTAGCAACGACACTTGTGTACTTATTTTAGAAATGAAACTTGTATACTTATTTTGGCAATGAAACTTGTATACTTATTTTTGCAACGAAACGTTTATGCTTATTATAGCAACAAACTTTGTTTCTCATTATAGCAACGAACGTTTATTACTGAAAACTTATATGCTTGTTTTAGCAATGAAATTGTTTGCTCCTTGTAACAACGAATATTATTTCGATTTTTGAAAACTCATTTTAGCAATATGCTTTTATTTATGGAAACTTTTATCAAAACTTTTATTTCGATTCTTGAAACCAATATTATTTTGTTTATCTGTGAGTACTCACCAACTATTTTTATAGTTGACACTCGTTTTACATGCTTTTTTAGGAATCATCGACTAAGTGGCACTTAGGGACACATCACTGTTAGGAGCATTCGCATGTGTTGTATTTCAATTTACATTGTAATTTCTTTTAAAATTTGTTCAAACCCATTGTAAATTTGTAATGATTTTGAATACTATGGTTGGTGTTGTCTTTTAGCTTTTGCTATGAAACCCTTTATACTGCCACGCCTCGTGTTTCCGCTTTAGCGGGGTGTGACAGAAATAGTATCAGAGCCGAAGGTTATAGAGAATACCGGTTTTCCTTCAGTTGAAACTAAAACACAAGGTTTGGGAAATTTTAGAACTAAATTGATTTAGTTTTTCAATATTTAATCATTGGAACACCTCTAAAAATGTTAAATATTAGCATTTCAATAATGAGAATTTTTCCACTTAAATTGTTATATAATAATTGACTCATTGAAATTTAATTTTCGCAGAAAAATGTTTGTAACTTATGAATATAAATTTTGACAAAATATTGGCATAATTCCATTGTAGTAGTAAGTATACTAGTATTAGATTTCGATTTGAGACTCACCAGTGAATAGCATTATTGTAGGAAAACGATATTGGTACGAGTGGAGAGTAGTTCAAGGCAACATTTGCATCATCATTGTGAGTATTCACGACTCCCTTATTTTTGGTTTTTAAATGTTTTGGGGTGGAAAAGCATGTCCAAAACTATTTACGCTCATTGTATTTATTTGACTCGTATAAACTTGGTTGCTATATTTTGCATATTGTGAGTATTCACGACTCCCCTATTTTTGGTTTTTAAATGTTTTGGGGTGGAAAATAATGTCCTAAACTATTTATGCTCATTGTATTTTTTTGACTCGTATAAACTTGGTTGCTATATTTTGCATATTGTGAGTATTCACGACTCCCCTATTTTCGGTTTTTAAATGTTTTGGGGTGGAAAAGCATGTCCTAAACTATTTATGCTCATTGTATTTATTTGACTCGTATAAACTTGGTCGCGATATTTCATACGTATGTGTATGTTACTTTAATTCATGAGGACTGTATCGCGGTTAAGTCCTTGGAATCATTAGACACAACTCATTAACTCTTTTGAGCCTATGGTTATTATGGATAGCGCTATCAGGAGGTAGACAACTCCTCACTCGCACGATTCGCTTAAGTGCATTTTACCATTTTATACGCTATGTTTGCGATACACATAGTAGTCAATAGGGCACGATTCGGTCATTAGGCTTGGGTTGTGAACTCATGAGTCGAAAACTTGATGCACATACGAATCTTTATGCACATATCAAACGTGTATTCTCATGTTAGCAACGACACTTGTGTACTTATTTTAGAAATAAAACTTGTATACTTATTTTGGCAATGAAACTTGTATACTTATTTTTGCAACGAAACGTTTATGCTTATTATAGCAACAAACTTTGTTTCTCATTATAGCAACGAACGTTTATTACTGAAAACTTATATGCTTGTTTTAGCAATGAAATTGTTTGCTCCTTGTAACAACGAATATTATTTCGATTTTGGAAAACTCATTTTAGCAATATACTTTTATTTATGGAAACTTTTATCAAAACTTTTATTTCGATTCTTGAAACCAATATTATTTTGTTTATCTGTGAGTACTCACCAACTATTTTTATAGTTGACACTCGTTTTACATGCTTTTTCAGGAATCATCGACTAAGTGGCACTTAGGGACACATCACTGTTAGGAGCATTCACATGTGTTGTATTTCAATTTACATTGTAATTTCTTTTAAAATTTGTTCAAACCCATTGTAAATTTGTAATGATTTTGAATACTATGGTTGGTGTTGTCTTTTAGCTTTTGCTATGAAACCCTTTATACTGCCACGCCTCGTGTTTCCGCTTTAGCGGGGTGTGACAGAAATAGTATCAGAGCCGAAGGTTATAGAGAATACCGGTTTTCCTTCAGTTGAAACTAAAACACAAGGTTTGGGAAATTTTAGAACTAAATTGATTTAGTTTTTCAATATTTAATCATTGGAACACCTCTAAAATTTTTAAATATTAGCATTTCAATAATGATAATTTTTCCACTTAAATTGTTATATAATAATTGATTCATTGAAATTTAATTTTCACAGAAAAATGTTTGTAACTTATCAATATTCAATTTTGACAAAATATTGGCATAATTCTATTGTAGTAGTAAGTATACTAGTATTAGATTTCGATTTGAGACTCACCAGTGAATACCATTATTATAGGAAAACGATAGTGGTACGAGTGGAGAGTAGTTCAAGGCACCATTTGCATCATCATTGTGAGTATTCACGACTCCCTTATTTTTGGTTTTTAAATGTTTTGGGGTGGAAAAGCATGTCCTAAACTAATTATGCTCATTGTATTTATTTAACTCGTATAAACTTGGTTGCTATATTTTGCATATTGTGAGTATTCACGACTCCCCTATTTTTGGTTTTTAAATGTTTTGGGGTGGAAAATCATGTCCTAAACTATTTATGCTCATTGTATTTTTTTGACTCGTATAAACTTGGTTGCTATATTTTGCATATTGTGAGTATTCACGACTCCCCTATTTTCGGTTTTTAAATGTTTTGGGGTGGAAAAGCATGTCCTAAACTATTTATGCTCATTGTATTTATTTGACTCGTATAAACTTGGTCGCTATATTTCATACGTATGTGTATGTTACTTTAATTCATGACGACTGTATCGCGGTTAAGTCCCTGGAATCATTAGACACAACTCATTAACTCTTTTGAGCCTATGGTTATTATGGATAGCGCTATCAGGAGGTAGACAACTCCTCACTCGCACGATTCGCTTAAGTGCATTTTACCATTTTATACACTATGTTTGCCATACACATAGTAGTCAATAGGGCACGATTCGGTCATTAGGCTTGGGTTGTGAACTCATGAATCGAAACTTGATGCACATACGAATCTTTATGCACATATCAAACGTGTATTCTCATGTTAGCAACGACACTTGTGTACTTATTTTAGAAATGAAACTTGTATACTTATTTTGGCAATGAAACTTGTATACTTATTTTTGCAACGAAACGTTTATGCTTATTATAGCAACAAACTTTGTTTCTCATTATAGCAACGAACGTTTATTACTGAAAACTTATATGCTTGTTTTAGCAATGAAATTGTTTGCTCCTTGTAACAACGAATATTATTTCGATTTTTGAAAACTCATTTTAGCAATATGCTTTTATTTATGGAAACTTTTATCAAAACTTTTATTTCGATTCTTGAAACCAATATTATTTTGTTTATCTGTGAGTACTCACCAACTATTTTTATAGTTGACACTCGTTTTACATGCTTTTTTAGGAATCATCGACTAAGTGGCACTTAGGGACACATCACTGTTAGGAGCATTCGCATGTGTTGTATTTCAATTTACATTGTAATTTCTTTTAAAATTTGTTCAAACCCGTTGTAAATTTGTAATGATTTTGAATACTATGGTTGGTGTTGTCTTTTAGCTTTTGCTATGAAACCCTTTATACTGCCACGCCTCGTGTTTCCGCTTTAGCGGGGTGTGACAGAAATAGTATCAGAGCCGAAGGTTATAGAGAATACCGGTTTTCCTTCAGTTGAAACTAAAACACAAGGTTTGGGAAATTTTAGAACTAAATTGATTTAGTTTTTCAATATTTAATCATTGGAAAACCTCTAAAAATGTTAAATATTAGCATTTCAATAATGAGAATTTTTCCACTTAAATTGTTATATAATAATTGACTCATTGAAATTTAATTTTCGCAGAAAAATGTTTGTAACTTATGAATATAAATTTTGACAAAATATTGGCATAATTCTATTGTAGTAGTAAGTATACTAGTATTAGATTTCGATTTGAGACTCACCAGTGAATACCATTATTGTAGGAAAACGATATTGGTACGAGTGGAGAGTAGTTCAAGGCACCATTTGCATCATCATTGTGAGTATTCACGACTCCCTTATTTTTGGTTTTTAAATGTTTTGGGGTGGAAAAGCATGTCCAAAACTATTTACGCTCATTGTATTTATTTGACTCGTATAAACTTGGTTGCTATATTTTGCATATTGTGAGTATTCACGACTCCCCTATTTTTGGTTTTTAAATGTTTTGGGGTGGAAAATAATGTCCTAAACTATTTATGCTCATTGTATTTTTTTGACTCGTATAAACTTGGTTGCTATATTTTGCATATTGTGAGTATTCACGACTCCCCTATTTTCGGTTTTTAAATGTTTTGGGGTGGAAAAGCATGTCCTAAACTATTTATGCTCATTGTATTTATTTGACTCGTATAAACTTGGTCGCGATATTTCATACGTATGTGTATGTTACTTTAATTCATGAGGACTGTATCGCGGTTAAGTCCTTGGAATTATTAGACACAACTCATTAACTCTTTTGAGCCTATGGTTATTATGGATAGCGCTATCAGGAGGTAGACAACTCCTCACTCGCACGATTCGCTTAAGTGCATTTTACCATTTTATACGCTATGTTTGCGATACACATAGTAGTCAATAGGGCACGATTCGGTCATTAGGCTTGGGTTGTGAACTCATGAGTCGAAAACTTGATGCACATACGAATCTTTATGCACATATCAAACGTGTATTCTCATGTTAGCAACGACACTTGTGTACTTATTTTAGAAATAAAACTTGTATACTTATTTTGGCAATGAAACTTGTATACTTATTTTTGCAACGAAACGTTTATGCTTATTATAGCAACAAACTTTGTTTCTCATTATAGCAACGAACGTTTATTACTGAAAACTTATATGCTTGTTTTAGCAATGAAATTGTTTGCTCCTTGTAACAACGAATATTATTTCGATTTTGGAAAACTCATTTTAGCAATATACTTTTATTTATGGAAACTTTTATCAAAACTTTTATTTCGATTCTTGAAACCAATATTATTTTGTTTATCTGTGAGTACTCACCAACTATTTTTATAGTTGACACTCGTTTTACATGCTTTTTCAGGAATCATCGACTAAGTGGCACTTAGGGACACATCACTGTTAGGAGCATTCACATGTGTTGTATTTCAATTTACATTGTAATTTCTTTTAAAATTTGTTCAAACCCATTGTAAATTTGTAATGATTTTGAATACTATGGTTGGTGTTGTCTTTTAGCTTTTGCTATGAAACCCTTTATACTGCCACGCCTCGTGTTTCCGCTTTAGCGGGGTGTGACAGAAATAGTATCAGAGCCGAAGGTTATAGAGAATACCGGTTTTCCTTCAGTTGAAACTAAAACACAAGGTTTGGGAAATTTTAGAACTAAATTGATTTAGTTTTTCAATATTTAATCATTGGAACACCTCTAAAATTTTTAAATATTAGCATTTCAATAATGATAATTTTTCCACTTAAATTGTTATATAATAATTGATTCATTGAAATTTAATTTTCACAGAAAAATGTTTGTAACTTATCAATATTCAATTTTGACAAAATATTGGCATAATTCCATTGTAGTAGTAAGTATACTAGTATTAGATTTCGATTTGAGACTCACCAGTGAATACCATTATTATAGGAAAACGATAGTGGTACGAGTGGAGAGTAGTTCAAGGCACCATTTGCATCATCATTGTGAGTATTCACGACTCCCTTATTTTTGGTTTTTAAATGTTTTGGGGTGGAAAAGCATGTCCTAAACTAATTATGCTCATTGTATTTATTTGACTCGTATAAACTTGGTTGCTATATTTTGCATATTGTGAGTATTCACGACTCCCCTATTTTTGGTTTTTAAATGTTTTGGGGTGGAAAATCATGTCCTAAACTATTTATGCTCATTGTATTTTTTTGACTCGTATAAACTTGGTTGCTATATTTTGCATATTGTGAGTATTCACGACTCCCCTATTTTCGGTTTTTAAATGTTTTGGGGTGGAAAAGCATGTCCTAAACTATTTATGCTCATTGTATTTATTTGACTCGTATAAACTTGGTCGCTATATTTCATACGTATGTGTATGTTACTTTAATTCATGACGACTGTATCGCGGTTAAGTCCCTGGAATCATTAGACACAACTCATTAACTCTTTTGAGCCTATGGTTATTATGGATAGCGCTATCAGGAGGTAGACAACTCCTCACTCGCACGATTCGCTTAAGTGCATTTTACCATTTTATACACTATGTTTGCCATACACATAGTAGTCAATAGGGCACGATTCGGTCATTAGGCTTGGGTTGTGAACTCATGAATCGAAACTTGATGCACATACGAATCTTTATGCACATATCAAACGTGTATTCTCATGTTAGCAACGACACTTGTGTACTTATTTTAGAAATGAAACTTGTATACTTATTTTGGCAATGAAACTTGTATACTTATTTTTGCAACGAAACGTTTATGCTTATTATAGCAACAAACTTTGTTTCTCATTATAGCAACGAACGTTTATTACTGAAAACTTATATGCTTGTTTTAGCAATGAAATTGTTTGCTCCTTGTAACAACGAATATTATTTCGATTTTTGAAAACTCATTTTAGCAATATGCTTTTATTTATGGAAACTTTTATCAAAACTTTTATTTCGATTCTTGAAACCAATATTATTTTGTTTATCTGTGAGTACTCACCAACTATTTTTATAGTTGACACTCGTTTTACATGCTTTTTTAGGAATCATCGACTAAGTGGCACTTAGGGACACATCACTGTTAGGAGCATTCGCATGTGTTGTATTTCAATTTACATTGTAATTTCTTTTAAAATTTGTTCAAACCCATTGTAAATTTGTAATGATTTTGAATACTATGGTTGGTGTTGTCTTTTAGCTTTTGCTATGAAACCCTTTATACTGCCACGCCTCGTGTTTCCGCTTTAGCGGGGTGTGACAGAAATAGTATCAGAGCCGAAGGTTATAGAGAATACCGTTTTTCCTTCAGTTGAAACTAAAACACAAGGTTTGGGAAATTTTAGAACTAAATTGATTTAGTTTTTCAATATTTAATCATTGGAACACCTCTAAAAATGTTAAATATTAGCATTTCAATAATGAGAATTTTTCCACTTAAATTGTTATATAATAATTGACTCATTGAAATTTAATTTTCGCAGAAAAATGTTTGTAACTTATGAATATAAATTTTGACAAAATATTGGCATAATTCTATTGTAGTAGTAAGTATACTAGTATTAGATTTCGATTTGAGACTCACCAGTGAATACCATTATTGTAGGAAAACGATATTGGTACGAGTGGAGAGTAGTTCAAGGCACCATTTGCATCATCATTGTGAGTATTCACGACTCCCTTATTTTTGGTTTTTAAATGTTTTGGGGTGGAAAAGCATGTCCAAAACTATTTACGCTCATTGTATTTATTTGACTCGTATAAACTTGGTTGCTATATTTTGCATATTGTGAGTATTCACGACTCCCCTATTTTTGGTTTTTAAATGTTTTGGGGTGGAAAATAATGTCCTAAACTATTTATGCTCATTGTATTTTTTTGACTCGTATAAACTTGGTTGCTATATTTTGCATATTGTGAGTATTCACGACTCCCCTATTTTCGGTTTTTAAATGTTTTGGGGTGGAAAAGCATGTCCTAAACTATTTATGCTCATTGTATTTATTTGACTCGTATAAACTTGGTCGCGATATTTCATACGTATGTGTATGTTACTTTAATTCATGAGGATTGTATTGCGGTTAAGTCCTTGGAATCATTAGACACAACTCATTAACTCTTTTGAGCCTATGGTTATTATGGATAGCGCTATCAGGAGGTAGACAACTCCTCACTCGCACGATTCGCTTAAGTGCATTTTACCATTTTATACGCTATGTTTGCGATACACATAGTAGTCAATAGGGCACGATTCGGTCATTAGGCTTGGGTTGTGAACTCATGAGTCGAAAACTTGATGCACATACGAATCTTTATGCACATATCAAACGTGTATTCTCATGTTAGCAACGACACTTGTGTACTTATTTTAGAAATAAAACTTGTATACTTATTTTGGCAATGAAACTTGTATACTTATTTTTGCAACGAAACGTTTATGCTTATTATAGCAACAAACTTTGTTTCTCATTATAGCAACGAGCGTTTATTACTGAAAACTTATATGCTTGTTTTAGCAATGAAATTGTTTGCTCCTTGTAACAACGAATATTATTTCGATTTTGGAAAACTCATTTTAGCAATATACTTTTATTTATGGAAACTTTTATCAAAACTTTTATTTCGATTCTTGAAACCAATATTATTTTGTTTATCTGTGAGTACTCACCAACTATTTTTATAGTTGACACTCGTTTTACATGCTTTTTCAGGAATCATCGACTAAGTGGCACTTAGGGACACATCACTGTTAGGAGCATTCACATGTGTTGTATTTCAATTTACATTGTAATTTCTTTTAAAATTTGTTCAAACCCATTGTAAATTTGTAATGATTTTGAATACTATGGTTGGTGTTGTCTTTTAGCTTTTGCTATGAAACCCTTTATACTGCCACGCCTCGTGTTTCCGCTTTAGCGGGGTGTGACAGAAATAGTATCAGAGCCGAAGGTTATAGAGAATACCGGTTTTCCTTCAGTTGAAACTAAAACACAAGGTTTGGGAAATTTTAGAACTAAATTGATTTAGTTTTTCAATATTTAATCATTGGAACACCTCTAAAAATGTTAAATATTAGCATTTCAATAATGAGAATTTTTCCACTTAAATTGTTATATAATAATTGATTCATTGAAATTTAATTTTCACAGAAAAATGTTTGTAACTTATCAATATTAAATTTTGACAAAATATTGGCATAATTCTATTGTAGTAGTAAGTATACTAGTATTAGATTTCGATTTGAGACTCACCAGTGAATACCATTATTGTAGGAAAACGATAGTGGTACGAGTGGAGAGTAGTTCAAGGCACCATTTGGATCATCATTGTGAGTATTCACGACTCCCTTATTTTTGGTTTTTAAATGTTTTGGGGTGGAAAAGCATGTCCTAAACTATTTATGCTCATTGTATTTATTTGACTCGTATAAACTTGGTTGCTATATTTTGCATATTGTGAGTATTCATGACTCCCATGTTTTTGGTTTTTAAATGTTTTGGGGTGAAAAATCATGTCCTAAACTATTTATGCTCATTGTATTTTTTTGACTCGTATAAACATGGTTGCTATATTTTGCATATTGCGAGTATTCACGACTCCCCTATTTTCGGTTTTTAAATGTTTTGGGGTGGAAAAGCATGTCCTAAACTATTTATGCTCATTGTATTTATTTGACTCGTATAAACTTGGTCGTTATATTTCATATGTATGTGTATGTTACGTTAATTCATGAGGACTGTATCGCGGTTAAGTCCCTGGAATCATTAGACACAACTCATTAACTCTTTTGAGCCTATGGTTATTATGGATAGCGCTATAAGGAGGTAGACAACTCCTCACTCGCATGATTCACTTAAGTGCATTTTACCATTTTATACACTATGTTTGCGATACACATAGTAGTCAATAGGGCACGATTCGGTTATTAGGCTTGGGTTGTGAACTCATGAATCGAAACTTGATGCACATACAAATCTTTATGCACATATCAAACGTGTATTCTCATGTTAGGAACGACACTTGTGTACTTATTTTTGAAATGAAACTTGTATACTTATTTTGGCAATGAAACTTGTATACTTATTTTTGCAACGAAACTTTTATGCTTATTATAGCAACGAACTTTGTTTCTCATTATAGCAACGAAATTTTATTACTGAAACTTATATGCTTGTTTTAGCAATGAAATTGTTTGCTCCTTGTAACAACGAATATTATTTCGATTTTTGAAAACTTATTTTAGCAATATACTTTTATTTATGGAAACTTTTTTCAAAACTTTTATTTCGATTCTTGAAACCAATATTATTTCGTTTGTCGGTGAGTACGCACCAACTATTTTTATAGTTGACACTCGTTTTGCATGCTTTTTCAGGAATCATCGACTAAGTGGCACTTAGGGACACATCACTGTTAGGAGCATTCGCATGTGTTGTATTTCAATTTACATTGTAATTTCTTTTATAATTTGTTCAAACCCATTGTAAATTTGTAATGATTTGTAATACTATGGTTGGTGTTGTCTTTTAAATTTTGCTATGAAACCCTTTATACTGCCACGCCTCGTGTTTCCGCTTTAGCGGGGTGTGACAGAAATAGTATCAGAGCCGAAGGTTATAGAGAATACCGGTTTTCCTTCAGTTGAAACTAAAACACAAGGTTTGGGAAATTTTAGAACTAAATTGATTTAGTTTTTCAATATTTAATCATTGGAACACCTCTAAAAATGTTAAATATTAGCATTTCAATAATGAGAATTTTTCCACTTAAATTGTTATATAATAATTGATTCATTGAAATTTAATTTTCACAGAAAAATGTTTGTAACTTATCAATATTAAATTTTGACAAAATATTGGCATAATTCTATTGTAGTAGTAAGTATACTAGTATTAGATTTCGATTTGAGACTCACCAGTGAATACCATTATTGTAGGAAAACGATAGTGGTACGAGTGGAGAGTAGTTCAAGGCACCATTTGGATCATCATTGTGAGTATTCACGACTCCCTTATTTTTGGTTTTTAAATGTTTTGGGGTGGAAAAGCATGTCCTAAACTATTTATGCTCATTGTATTTATTTGACTCGTATAAACTTGGTTGCTATATTTTGCATATTGTGAGTATTCATGACTCCCATGTTTTTGGTTTTTAAATGTTTTGGGGTGAAAAATCATGTCCTAAACTATTTATGCTCATTGTATTTTTTTGACTCGTATAAACATGGTTGCTATATTTTGCATATTGCGAGTATTCACGACTCCCCTATTTTCGGTTTTTAAATGTTTTGGGGTGGAAAAGCATGTCCTAAACTATTTATGCTCATTGTATTTATTTGACTCGTATAAACTTGGTCGTTATATTTCATATGTATGTGTATGTTACGTTAATTCATGAGGACTGTATCGCGGTTAAGTCCCTGGAATCATTAGACACAACTCATTAACTCTTTTGAGCCTATGGTTATTATGGATAGCGCTATAAGGAGGTAGACAACTCCTCACTCGCATGATTCACTTAAGTGCATTTTACCATTTTATACACTATGTTTGCGATACACATAGTAGTCAATAGGGCACGATTCGGTTATTAGGCTTGGGTTGTGAACTCATGAATCGAAACTTGATGCACATACGAATCTTTATGCACATATCAAACGTGTATTCTCATGTTAGGAACGACACTTGTGTACTTATTTTTGAAATGAAACTTGTATACTTATTTTGGCAATGAAACTTGTATACTTATTTTTGCAACGAAACTTTTATGCTTATTATAGCAACGAACTTTGTTTCTCATTATAGCAACGAAATTTTATTACTGAAACTTATATGCTTGTTTTAGCAATGAAATTGTTTGCTCCTTGTAACAACGAATATTATTTCGATTTTTGAAAACTTATTTTAGCAATATACTTTTATTTATGGAAACTTTTATCAAAACTTTTATTTCGATTCTTGAAACCAATATTATTTTGTTTGTCGGTGAGTACGCACCAACTATTTTTATAGTTGACACTCGTTTTGCATGCTTTTTCAGGAATCATCGACTAAGTGGCACTTAGGGACACATCACTGTTAGGAGCATTCGCATGTGTTGTATTTCAATTTACATTGTAATTTCTTTTATAATTTGTTCAAACCCATTGTAAATTTGTAATGATTTGTAATACTATGGTTGGTGTTGTCTTTTAAATTTTGCTATGAAACCCTTTATACTGCCACGCCTCGTGTTTCCGCTTTAGCGGGGTGTGACAGAAATAGTATCAGAGCCGAAGGTTATAGAGAATACCGGTTTTCCTTCAGTTGAAACTAAAACACAAGGTTTGGGAAATTTTAGAACTAAATTGATTTAGTTTTTCAATATTTAATCATTGGAACACCTCTAAAAATGTTAAATATTAGCATTTCAATAATGAGAATTTTTCCACTTAAATTGTTATATAATAATTGATTCATTGAAATTTAATTTTCACAGAAAAATGTTTGTAACTTATCAATATTAAATTTTGACAAAATATTGGCATAATTCTATTGTAGTAGTAAGTATACTAGTATTAGATTTCGATTTGAGACTCACCAGTGAATACCATTATTGTAGGAAAACGATAGTGGTACGAGTGGAGAGTAGTTCAAGGCACCATTTGGATCATCATTGTGAGTATTCACGACTCCCTTATTTTTGGTTTTTAAATGTTTTGGGGTGGAAAAGCATGTCCTAAACTATTTATGCTCATTGTATTTATTTGACTCGTATAAACTTGGTTGCTATATTTTGCATATTGTGAGTATTCACGACTCCCCTATTTTTGGTTTTTAAATGTTTTGGGGTGGAAAATAATGTCCTAAACTATTTATGCTCATTGTATTTTTTTGACTCGTATAAACTTGGTTGCTATATTTTGCATATTGTGAGTATTCACGACTCCCCTATTTTCGGTTTTTAAATGTTTTGGGGTGGAAAAGCATGTCCTAAACTATTTATGCTCATTGTATTTATTTGACTCGTATAAACTTGGTCGCGATATTTCATACGTATGTGTATGTTACTTTAATTCATGAGGACTGTATCGCGGTTAAGTCCTTGGAATCATTAGACACAACTCATTAACTCTTTTGAGCCTATGGTTATTATGGATAGCGCTATCAGGAGGTAGACAACTCCTCACTCGCACGATTCGCTTAAGTGCATTTTACCATTTTATACGCTATGTTTGCGATACACATAGTAGTCAATAGGGCACGATTCGGTCATTAGGCTTGGGTTGTGAACTCATGAGTCGAAAACTTGATGCACATACGAATCTTTATGCACATATCAAACGTGTATTCTCATGTTAGCAACGACACTTGTGTACTTATTTTAGAAATAAAACTTGTATACTTATTTTGGCAATGAAACTTGTATACTTATTTTTGCAACGAAACGTTTATGCTTATTATAGCAACAAACTTTGTTTCTCATTATAGCAACGAACGTTTATTACTGAAAACTTATATGCTTGTTTTAGCAATGAAATTGTTTGCTCCTTGTAACAACGAATATTATTTCGATTTTGGAAAACTCATTTTAGCAATATACTTTTATTTATGGAAACTTTTATCAAAAATTTTATTTCGATTCTTGAAACCAATATTATTTTGTTTATCTGTGAGTACTCACCAACTATTTTTATAGTTGACACTCGTTTTACATGCTTTTTCAGGAATCATCGACTAAGTGGCACTTAGGGACACATCACTGTTAGGAGCATTCACATGTGTTGTATTTCAATTTACATTGTAATTTCTTTTAAAATTTGTTCAAACCCATTGTAAATTTGTAATGATTTTGAATACTATGGTTGGTGTTGTCTTTTAGCTTTTGCTATGAAACCCTTTATACTGCCACGCCTCGTGTTTCCGCTTTAGCGGGGTGTGACAGAAATAGTATCAGAGCCGAAGGTTATAGAGAATACCGGTTTTCCTTCAGTTGAAACTAAAACACAAGGTTTGGGAAATTTTAGAACTAAATTGATTTAGTTTTTCAATATTTAATCATTGGAACACCTCTAAAAATGTTAAATATTAGCATTTCAATAATGAGAATTTTTCCACTTAAATTGTTATATAATAATTGATTCATTGAAATTTAATTTTCACAGAAAAATGTTTGTAACTTATCAATATTAAATTTTGACAAAATATTGGCATAATTCTATTGTAGTAGTAAGTATACTAGTATTAGATTTCGATTTGAGACTCACCAGTGAATACCATTATTGTAGGAAAACGATAGTGGTACGAGTGGAGAGTAGTTCAAGGCACCATTTGCATCATCATTGTGAGTATTCACGACTCCCTTAAATTTGGTTTTTAAATGTTTTGGGGTGGAAAAGCATGTCCTAAACTATTTATGCTCATTGTATTTATTTGACTCGTATAAACTTGGTTGCTATATTTTGCATATTGTGAGTATTCACGACTCCACTATTTTTGGTTTTTAAATGTTTTGGGGTGGAAAATCATGTCCTAAACTATTTATGCTCATTGTATTTTTTTGACTCGTATAAACTTGGTTGCTATATTTTGCATATTGTGAGTATTCACGACTCCCCTATTTTCGGTTTTTAAATGTTTTGGGGTGGAAAAGCATGTCCTAAACTATTTATGCTCATTGTATTTATTTGACTCGTATAAACTTGGTCGCGATATTTCATACGTATGTGTATGTTACTTTAATTCATGAGGACTGTATCGCGGTTAAGTCCCTGGAATCATTAGACACAACTCATTAACTCTTTTGAGCCTGTGGTTATTATGGATAGCACTATCAGGAGGTAAACAACTCGTCACTCGCACGATTCGCTTAAGTGCATTTTACCATTTTATACATTATGTTTGCGATACACATAGTAGTCAATAGGGCACGATTCGGTCATTAGGCTTGGGTTGTGAACTCATGAATCGAAACTTGATGCACATATGAATCTTTATGCACATATCAAACGTGTATTCTCATGTTAGCAACGACACTTGTGTACTTATTTTAGAAATGAAACTTGTATACTTATTTTGGCAATGAAACTTGTATACTTATTTTTGCAACGAAACGTTTATGCTTATTATAGCAACAAACTTTGTTTCTCATTATAGCAACGAACGTTTATTACTGAAAACTTATATGCTTGTTTTAGCAATGAAATTGTTTGCTCCTTGTAACAACGAATATTATTTCGATTTTTGAAAAATCATTTTAGCAATATACTTTTATTTATGGAAACTTTTATCAAAACTTTTATTTCGATTCTTGAAACCAATATTATTTTGTTTATCTGTGAGTACTCACCAACTATTTTTATATTTGACACTCGTTTTACATGCTTTTTCAGGAATCATCGACTAAGTGGCACTTAGGGACACATCACTGTTAGGAGCATTCGCATGTGTTGTATTTCAATTTACATTGTAATTTCTTTTAAAATTTGTTCAAACCCATTGTAAATTTGTAATGATTTTGAATACTATGGTTGGTGTTGTCTTTTAGCTTTTGCTATGAAACCCTTTATACTGCCACGCCTCGTGTTTCCGCTTTAGCGGGGTGTGACAGAAATAGTATCAGAGCCGAAGGTTATAGAGAATACCGGTTTTCCTTCAGTTGAAACTAAAACACAAGGTTTGGGAAATTTTAGAACTTAATTGATTTAGTTTTTCAATATTTAATCATTTGAACACCTCTAAAAATGTTAAATATTAGCATTTCAATAATGAGAATTTTTCCAATTAAATTGTTATATAATAATTGATTCATTGAAATTTAATTTTCACAGAAAAATGGTTTTAACTTATCAATATTAAATTTTGACACAATATTGGCATAATTCTATTGTAGTAGTAAGTATACTAGTGTTAGATTTCGATTTGAGACTCACCAGTGAATACCATTATTGTAGGAAAATGATAGTGGTACGAGTGGAGAGTAGTTCAAGGCACCATTTGCATCATCATTGTGAGTATTCACGACTCCTTTATTTTTGGTTTTTAAATGTTTTGGGGTGGAAAAGCATGTCCTAAACTATTTATGCTCATTGTATTTATTTGACTCGTATAAACTTGGTTGCTATATTTTGCATATTGTGAGTATTCATGACTCCCCTGTTTTTGGTTTTTAAATGTTTTGGGGTGAAAAATCATGTCCTAAACTATTTATGCTCATTGTATTTTTTTCACTCGTATAAACTTGGTTGCTATATTTTGCATATTGTGAGTATTCACGACTCCCCTATTTTCGGTTTTTAAATGTTTTGGGGTGGAAAATCATGTCCTAAACTATTTATGCTCATTGTATTTATTTGACTCGTATAAACTTGGTTGCTATATTTCATATGTATGTGTATGTTACTTTAATTCATGAGGACTGTATCGCGGTTAAGTCCCTGGAATCATTAGACACAACTCATTAACTCTTTTGAGCCTATGGTTATTATGGATAGCGCTATCGGGAGGTAGACAACTCCTCACTCGCACGATTCGCTTAAGTGCATTTTACCATTTTATACACTATGTTTGCGATACACATAGTAGTCAATAGGGCACGATTCGGTCATTAGGCTTGGGTTGTGAACTCATGAATGGAAACTTGATGCACATACGAATCTTTATGCACATATCAAATGTGTATTCTCATGATAGCAATGACACTTGTGTACTTATTTTAGAAATGAAACTTGTATACTTATTTTGGCAATGAAACTTGTATACTTATTTTAGCAACGAAACTTTTATGCTTATTATAGCAACGAACTTTGTTTCTCATTATAGCAACGAACTTTTATTACTGAAAACTTATATGCTTGTTTTAGCAATGAAATTGTTTGCTCCTTGTAACAACGAATATTATTTCGATTTTTAAAAACTCATTTTAGCAATATACTTTTATTTATGGAAACTTTTATCAAAACTTTTATTTCGATTCTTGAAACCAATATTATTTTGTTTATCTGTGAGTACTTACCAACTATTCTTATAGTTGACACTCGTTTTACATGCTTTTTCAGGAATCATCGAGTAAGTGGCACTTAGGGACACATCACTGTTGGGAGCATTCGCATGTGTTTTATTTCAATTTACATTGTAATTTCTTTTAAAATTTGTTCAAACCCATTGTAAATTTGTAATGATTTTGAATATTATGGTTGGTGTTGTCTTTTAACTTTTGCTATGAAACCCTTTATACTGCCACGCCTCGTGTTTCCGCTTTAGCGGGGTGTGAAACTTATTAAAGTAATTTGATTATTACTAAATAATATAAGAACTTGTATTTAATTTAATAATAATTATTTTACGAAAATAATATTATAACTATTAAGTAAGAATTATCGTTTCTAGGAAATAATATTAAAAGAGAACAAAAACTAGTTATATTCATATGGTATAAATATCTAAGTCATGTAAAATGAAATTAACACTTTAAGTAACCATGTAGTGAGTATATTAAATTAGTTAGTTGGATGTAAGAGTAAGGAACACACAAACATCCCATCCTCCTTCCTAGAGTTATGGATTCTATTCCATGTGAAGAGATTATGTGTTGGTCTTTATTCTTGCATACCATGCTTGTAAGAAGAGAACATACCATCCTTTATGACTAGATTTGGCTCAAGTACATATCTCTTAGTATATAATGAAGAGAGTGAAAAAAATAGCTAGTTTTTATTATTATTCTCAAATAATTTTCTATTCCAAAACCAAGAGCACAAGGTGTTTCTCACATCTCCTCTCTTGTATTGTCTAGTGTAGATTTTGATTTTTCTTTAGTTTCTTCTCCTTAAGAGTTATTTTGTATATGTATTTAACGCTTCATAAAAACTTATATACAAGTGAAGATTAGAAAGTTTTAGTGTTTTACTATTGCTTTTTGAATACCTCTAAAGAGGTTCTACTTTGGAGTTTTGCCACACTTCATCAACTTCCAATATCCCATGAGAATCGAAATCTTAAAAGGTTGTAATACTTTTCCATTCTATTGTTGATTTAATCTCCCATGCTTTTCAAAATGATCCTTAATGGGTTAAAATAGTTTTACGCTTATTCACATTTTAAACCTTCTGATGTCATTTTTAGCGTTTTTAGGGAATGATTTTCATTAAAACCTAACAACTTCACATATCTAGTTATGAGTAATTCTAAGATGATAATATCTTTTACTCTTCAAACCGAGATGCATATGGGGGTTTACTTTATGAAGTATGTTGTATATTGGTATTCTTCAATGTAATTCTTAATCGGTAGTCGTAAAGGGTATTTCCTATTATGATATGATTAGTAGAAAAAAACTATGTAGTTAAAGTTTGTTTTTTCCATCTTCTTTTACATGAGAAGTGATATCTATGGGACCCACAATGATTTTGTGCTGACATCTAACACGTCTGGCCAGGTCCTGACTAAATTGATTTGTTCAATTTAGAGGTCGGATGTGATCGCTAGAAATATTTATCGAGAAACATAATTTTTGACTTTGAGATTAATCCATTATCTATATCTCAAGTTCACACAAATATCTAGAACAAAGGAATATATGATCACTTATCTAAGACTAGAATTTATTAAGATCAAGTGTTTGGCAGTTTCATTGAATGACTACTATTTGTTATTATTTGAGGAATATTAATATCTTAAAAGGTTAATGACTTTTTCAAATAGGATATGGTTGGAAATGGTACCCAAGGTCATTAACTAGTTGGTCATATTTCTAAATAATAACACAATCCTTTTGGGTTGGCGTCATGACATAATTAGCAACAAGGAAATAGAGGAAAATAGGTTGTTAATTTATTAAGTAATAAATAAATTAATTGGAATTAACTTTGGTAATTAATTAAATAGTTTTAATTACTTAAATAGTTTGAATATTAATTAAATCCGTGGGATTAATTAGAATATTCTAGAAACCTCCAGAAAGAAGAGGTGGATGATTTCAACTTATCTTGATAATAAGGCAGATTTTGAAGAAGGTAAGGATTATCCTTTTGGAATTTGAATTGCTTAAGAATTAATTGGTTCACTATGAATAAGATGGGAGGGATCAAACCCTAGTTTTTTATTCCATCAAATATTCGTTCACTCCTTTCATATATCTCTATGGGATTAAAATTTATATCTCCTCTCTTAGGATATTAAATTTTTGACTCAACTATTTTATGGTTTTCCTTGTTTTGCTTCTTGGAGTCGTTGGTATAAGTGTTGTATTAGGTGTCTAAGCCCAAAAATATAATTGTTATATAATTAAATTGATAGTAGCATAGTCCTTTTGGGATGTCCTCAAAACTAGCAATTAGACAGATGATTTTGGAGAATGAGGTTGATTTATTAGTTGAATAAATTGAAATAAATAATTTGTTAATATATTATGAGAATAATATATCAATTACAAATAGTAATATTTAACTAATATTTAATCAGAAATTAATTAGAATTAATTTCAGGATTAAAAGAACTAATTAAAAGTGTAGGGACTGAATTGTAATTATTCAATAGTTGAGTAAAAGGCAATCTAGAATCAACCATAAGGTGGGACGATTTCATGGAGCCTAAGGGTTTCTAGAATAATCCTTGGTGGATAAACTAGAAAGTGGATAATTACCCGGTTTAAGATAATCTTGGATTTGACTTATCTAGGATTTCTTGACTACACTATAAATGGGGCATAACCCATTCATTTTTGGCCACCTATTTCTTTAGAAGACCTGGCCGAAAATTCCATCCTTTCTCCTCTTTCTCAATCATCTTCAATAGCTAGTGTTGGGTGTGAACCATTAGAGGCGTGACATTTGTGACACTTGCTCTTAAAGGCTTCAACAATATTGGATTTAAATCACTATTACTATGTAATGATCAAGGTATGATTATAATAATCCAATTTATGAATTTTGAATACTATAGGAACATGCCAGGGCTTTCTACTTTGTTTTTCAAGTTGTATGTTCAATTAGAGAAAATGTAGATCAAATTATTTAGGGTTGCATACACACATAGGATTGTTTGTTGCGCTAAAAAATCATCACTAAGTACATTAGAGGGCATCTTTTTTGGGTCCTTCATCCTTTGCAATAGATGTCACTCACATGGTCTAAATATCAAGAGGTAAGTGTTCTATCTTTTCTTTAGTTGATTTCAAAAGAAGGTTATTATAACAAGTAAAACCTAGATCATAGGGAGCATATACACTTAGGAAATGTAGTTTGTTTCCTCTTCCATGATAAATGTTTTGATGCTATGAAATCCAACAGTTTATAGGGCTTAGTAGAAATCTATAATGAGAAGAGATAATTATTCCTCATTGGTTCCATGATATTTTTTTGTTACTATTAATATTTGTAATTTAGTTATAGATTAACTAGTGGTATTGATTCCCCATATGTCTAAGATTATGTTTTGGGATATTAAGTCACCTTGTAGGTTGCATTCTTATCTATAGGATTATATTGTTATGTTGCTGTAACACCCGGTTCCTGGTACGTATTTAAATTCAAGTAATTTCATGTTTTGTTATGGGACTCGGCGAGTTGGAGGCCCAACTCGTCGAGTAGACTCGATTTGGACCAGGAGGTTTAGTGACCTACTCGACGAGTCGGGAGACTGACTCGACGAGTAGGGCTGTCTGGATGAAACCCTAATATTTAGGGTTTGAACCCTATTTAAACAACTTATCTTGCCTCAACCCAGCCTTTATCGTCCCTCCAAACTCAGAGAAACCCATCGAAACCCTAACCTTGTTTGAGTGTTCTTGAGCCATTTTTGTGTGTTTATGGTGATTGTGAAGCTTTAGAAGGAAGAAGGAGATTGGAAGTTCGAGTGGAAGCTAGTAGATCCAGAGGTTGTGCCCCATTTCCAGCTCGCCTGAGGTATAAAGTTGAAACCTTGACCATCTATCTCTTTTATCTCTAGTTAGGGTTCATATTTACCTTTCTAAGCCATAGAGGTGCCATACTCAGAATTTTGTGGTTCATTCAGGGTATAGCTTCATATCTGGAACCGTTGGGGGTTCTTATGGCATAAAGGTGCCAACTTTATTGCCATAAGCACCCCGTGCATCTTGTAGACTTCATTCTAGAGCCATTTGGGCCAAATACCTCATGCATGGACGTCAATTTTGGAACTTTATGTATAATATGGACCATAGGAGGTCAGATCTATGGTTTGGATGCATTAAGACTAATTAAAATCGACTGTATAGTTTTGGACAAAGAGGGACTCAGCGAGTCGGGTCGCAGTTTCCCCCAAGCGTCCTCTAGAAATGGTCTTTGGTTGAGTTGAAGGAAAACTCATCCTGTTGGGGGTTTGTTATGAACTTGAAGATCGAAGGACTCGACGAGTTCAAGGAGGAACTCGACGAGTTCAAGGCAATGTCCCAACCACATGAAGACATGCTCGTCGAGTTCAAGGAGAACTCGGTGAGTCATAGACTAAATACCTTCATACGGATGAACTCGGCGAGTCAGTTGAAGAAGGTCCGAATGTTTTGTTGAAGGCAAACTCGTCGAGCTCTTGCTAGACTCTACGAGTAGGGACGGGGTTGTAGCATTTTGCGGACGTGGGGATTGGACGAGTTGGTGGACCAACTCGGCGAGTCTAGTCAAACAAATGTTGACTTTGACCAGGGTTTTGACCTTGACTTTGACTTGGACTTGAGTTGACCCTTGTAGGGGTTATGAGTATGAAATGCGAATATAGAAAGGATGTTGTGTAGGGATTGAGGAGTCGAGAAGAGTTGAGTAACCTTCCAGTAGAGGTGGGTCTACAGCCACAATGCCAGTCCAGTAGCAGGGAATGTCCTTGGATGATTGTCTTTGTGATAATTGTCTAGGTTGCTACTACCTGATGTGTTCTATGTGCCAGTATGATATATTGTATGCGATAGTGGTAGTAGGAGGGGAATAGTCCCCCGATTCGGTCGTTAGGACCGAAGGGTAGGTCAGACAGCCCAGATATGTCTGAAAACATTATTATGATATGTTATTATGTGATAGTGGTATGGGTGAAACAGTCACCATGGCCGGTTGAAATAGACCGGAGGGTAGGCAGGCACCCCAGAACGACCTGACACGGGTAGGTCAACACCCCATAATGGCTTGACATGGGTAGGTCAGCACCCCAGAATGGCTTGACATGGGTAAGTCAGGCACCCCAGAATTGTCCGACAGTATTTATGATTATATGGTATGTGGTATGATGGGGGAACTCACTAAGCTTTGTGCTTACGGTTTTTAGTTTTGGTTTAAGGTACCTCTTCGTTTATGGGGAAGGAGCCGACAGGGTAGCAGCGCATCGCACACACATGATTCCACATTTGAGATTTGTGGGATTGTACTCTAACATTATTACTATTTGACGATATGATTTTTGAGACATGTAACTACGGTTTATAAACTAATATGATATCAGTAATGTTTTCCTCCAACAAATTTTATAAGCATTATAATTAACACATAAAATTTTGGTCTCGATTTTTGGGATGTTACAGTTGCAGTCTTATCTGGATGATTATATTGCTATGTTGCATTTTTATCTACAAGATTATATTTTCATGGTGCAATTTTATCTATAGAATTGCCTTGGGATATGAAATTCCAATGCGTAAAGTTTTATCTGTAAGGTTATACTTAGGGTTGTGGAATTCCCCATCTTGGTTTATTATGAAATGTTTAAAGGTTGTTAGTTTGTTTTAAATGTAATATTGAAAGCATGCTTGGATTGTCTTGAGGGGTTAATACTCATGTAGCTCACAAGTCTTTTTGAATTAGTATTTTTGTATATGGTAGTTTTTATATTATTCACTTATTATTTTCTATTGCAAAACCGACAGCAGAAGGTGTTCCTCTCATCTCCCCTTTCGTATTGTCCCGTGTAGATTTTGAGTTTTCTTTAGTTACTTTTCCTTAAGAGTTACTTGGTATATGTATTTAATGAAAAATAACAACTCCTATACAAGTGAAGACTAGGAAGTTTTAGTGTTTTACTATTGCTTTGTCGATACCTCTAGAGATCTTCTACTTTGGATTTTTTGCCACACTTCATCAACTTCACATTTCCCATCAGAATCAGAGTCTTCAGAGGTTGTAATACTTTTCCATTTTATGGTTGATTTAATATTTCCATGATTTGCAAAATGATACTTGGTGGGTTAAAATGGTTTTAAATTTATTCACATTTTAAAGCTTCCGTAGTCATTTTTAGCATTTTTAAGAAAACAATTTTCAATAAAAACTAACAATTTCACGGATGTAGTCATGAGTAACTCTAAGATGATAATATCTTTTATTCTTCAAACTGTAACATCCTGTTCTGGATCATCAGTGATTTAGGGATTCGTGGGCTGCAACTCGGGCATGAGGAAGCCCCGGGGGCTGGGACGAGTTGCTGAGAGTATAGGGATTCTCGTCACCTTTCCGTGGATATAAGGTTCGTTATAAACAGACTTGTAACAAAGGAGCCACGATAGTTTGAAGATTTGGCAAGTTTAACCCTTATTGTGAAAAGTGTGGCAATTGAGTACGCGGGGCGTAATTATGCGTACGCTCGGCGTACTAATGTGCGTAGAAGAAACGCGATGGTCACCTAGTACGCTGGGCGTACCAGAGGGTATGCTGGGCGTACTAGGTCCTGGAAGAAAACCCTAATGTTTTGAGGTATCCCTATTTAAGGAACAATATGCCTTCATATTCAGCCACCATTTCCAGCTCCTTACCTCTCTCAAAACCCTAAATCTCGTTTCTTAGCTTGTGTGAGCATTGGAGGCTTATGAAGTGATCTTATGGAGTTCTCTTGAGAAGAAGGAACTTTGAAGGAAGAAGAGTTGGCATTCAAGCTTTTGGATCTGAGTTTCCTTGTCGATTAAGCAACATTCAGAAGTATCAAGCTCAAAGCTTTGCTCTTATTTTGCATAGTTCATTTAAAGGTCCATTTTAGGGTTTATGTCCCCAAAGCTTGAAGCTTTATGAGTTGGTCCACCCCAGAGCCTTAAACCGGTCCTCATTGATGTATTCAGGCGCTAGAGTTCATAGAAATGGAGTCTTGGTTGTCAAGACCTCCCCATTTAAGAGATAAGTGGATTTTTATGGTGAATGAGTGAGATTATGTGAGATCTAGACTTATACAGCCTTGATGGGGCTTAAAGTCACCAACTTTATGCTATAAGAGACATTATTTGACCGAGATCTGAGATGGTAGCCTTTGTCTTAATGAACTAAGACCAATAGAGTGGAATAAGCAAGATTGGGATCTACGCTAAGCGTACTCCCAGTTACGCGCAGGATAGCGCTGAGCCACCCCTGTTGCATGCATGGCTAGACGTACTCCCAACGTAGTGAGACGTACGCCCAGCGTACGCGCCGTGTGTTGACCTCTTCGTTGACTTTTAGGGTTTCGAGCAAATGTGGACTTTTGAGGTGCAAAAGGGTCTTTTTACCCTCCTGGGACTTAGTAGAGGAGTTGACCTAACATGATGGGATATTCATGTCATGTGTTAATTGGTGGCAATTGTGAAAAATGTTAGGCAAGGATTAGATTAGCAAGTCGGTGCAGGAGTTGCTTACTCTACTTGCGTGACGAGTCTTTTCAATATACTTTACCATGAGTGGTATTTTTGTGTGACCGAGATGTCTTATGTGCTTGTCTATGTATTGTGATATCCTGCTTTATTTCTTTGTGACTTATGCTGTGTATTAATCAGAGTTTACAGAGTTAGGACCGGAAGGTCCACAAAGTTAGGATTGGAGGGTCCATCAGAGTTGTGGGATTGGAGGGTCCCACTGAGACACATTGACCAGAGGGTCTTATCGAGTTATAGCCTCGAGTGGCTAATGAGATGTGTGTGGTACTTTGGGGAACTCACTAAGCTTCGTGCTTGCCGTGTTATGTGTTATGTGTTTCAGGCTCTTATTAGGATCGCAGGAAGGCACCGGCTTGATTGTGCACACCAGAGAAGGAGTTATGTTTGAGGTTTCTGGATTATTAATTAAATGATTACTGAGATGCGTTTTGTAAATTAAACAAATGGGGATTTTGAGAAATGTGTTATGAGAATTATATGATTTTTAAATGAAAAATTTGTTTGAAAATTTATGGTGTTACAAGTTGGTATCATATCCTTGGTTTGAGGGATTCGGATGCACCTTCGGGTATGTCTGGACTCAAACTGAGGATTCGAGAAAACATTTTCAAAAGAGATAAAATTTTCTAAATAAGAAAGAGTTTAAGAGAAAACGAATTGGAGTAGTGTGTACAATCAGCAGAGCCCGAACGGTGATTTCCCAAAATACCCTTGTTTTGTGTTATGAGATATTTATGAGATGGTATGAGATATGTATGAGATGTTATGAGATATTATGCATGCTAGAGGATAGGCTAGGTATTCCATATTTTAGGGCTAGAGTTTCCTGATTTGTGATGCCTAGGGGTTGCTGCTATCTGTGATGTGCTTTGAGTATGTGCCGAGTAATAGTATCTAGAAGGAATCACCTAGAGAGGGAAAGAGTTCTGAGTCGAGAGATAATCTAGGAGAGATACCTAGATGAAAATTTGAGGAGTCTACTGAGTAGGGTAATTAGATACCTCGAGAGGTAGGATTTCCTGAGACGACGATGTCTTGTGAGTTGTGAATAGAGCAAGAGGAATTATTTGCCAGAGCGGCTTTATATGTTAGTGGAGGTTATTCGATGCTCGAATGCTGCTTGCTTCGTTCATTGTGGAACTCTTGATGATGGGAGACAGCTACTAAGTGAATATGACGATATTCAGGAGGTAGATGGTTGGCGTCATGAGGAGTTCTTCAGCAGCTGATGGCAGAGAGGAGTGACAACCTAGGAAGAGCCTAGGGAGTGAACTTAGTCAGATGAGTACGCTGATAGAGGAGAGTATCTCGCTGGAGAGCGAACACGTGTAACGGGATTGGTGATTGAGAAGGTTGAGCAACTAGTTTGAAAATTTAGGACGATCCATGTGGAAAGTATGGGTAGATGTGTCAAGTAGTATGGACCCGTACTACTGAAAATAGAGGACCCATACTCGAAGCAGGGAGAATTCCAGAGGTTCTAAGTAGCAGATTGAGAAGAGGTAACATGGTTCGAGTATCATGATTCGTGGCGGTTAGTGTTTCTGGTTTGCCAGTTATTCCGTTGTGATTGGTCAGGGATGAGTGGAGATGAGACTTTATGGAGAATTGTGGACTTAGTTGAGCAATCGGTCGATAGTTGAGATGTCACTTTCTGTGACAAGAGTTGCGTTGTTCCCGTTTCCTGGGAGAAGCAAAACGAGATGTTGAGCTTCCGGTTTCAGAGTTGGAGGTAAACCCCATGGGGTAGCATAGGGTTGCAACCTTTTCACCAGAGTATTTCGGCAATATGTTTGCTGCGAGGTATTACTTATATCACGAGAAACGATTAGTGCAGACTGAGATGAGGACAAAAAGATGCCTTAGTCGAGTCAGGCATGCTTTTAGCAGCGGTTTCAAGTGATCAAGAGGAGTATACTGGGGCGGTGGCCCTCGTTGTTATGCTATATATCGGCTGTGGGAGTGACGTCTCGTGCTGTGATGATGATTCCTATGTTGGGAGGCTGGTCGAGGCGTCGGAGACAAGGTGTGTGGTAGTGCATTATTTTCGGACCGAGAGTGAGGATTATTTTGGAACAGTTGGGGTACCCGGCGGTGTGTAAGTCTGAGGCTTCGAGATGACTAGAGGCACTCACGTCGAGAGGATTCTAAGATTTTAGTTGAGTTACGGGATATATGGAGTTGTGTGGCTTCCATCGGGAAGATCATTGATGCAACTACGTGGTACATTCCAAGAGTTAAGTGTGATGTACACGGTGAAACAGTCTGTGGAGTAGACTGTGGGTATGCCAATTGGTGATGGGTCGAACCCTGAGTGGGGGAGGATTGAGTATTTTATTAAGAGGATCAGAGATTTGTTCAGGTACTGTTAGAGAGCTGGCTATGGAGATCTGCGGTGCGGACACAGGAAATCTAGGTTATTGGTGGATGAAGCGAGGTGCAAGGTGGGATGATGTACGTGTTTGTGCTTAAGAAAGGATGAGTGAATCCACGGCAGGTGGCCGTTGGTCAGAGAATTTATTGTGGCCAGGGATTTTTCGGGTTTGCAAATGTTGAGTTCGAGGCGGTTGGGTCGCTGAGTTCAGGGTGCAATTACTGAGATTTGTGGGCATCGTTATGGATTGTGATCTATACTCCAGGAGGGGGCAGCAATTGAGTTGTCAACTAATTTCAGAGTCAGTATGAGTAGTTTCGTATCGGTGGTGATCAGTAGAGAATGGAGCTTCGGATTTTTGTCAACGTGTTTTCCGTCGTTGGCGATTCCTCCGTGTTTTAATTTGTCATATTGGGGTATTTCGAGATTTCGAGTTGCGTGAGTGGAAGATCAGTGGTTGAGGCAAGACATCGTGAGATGTTGTGATGGTGTACCGAGGTACCCATGTATGATGTCCTAATTTTTGGTCATGTTGAGACTCGAGTTGTGGGATGGCGAGCGGAGTACCGACTGACTTTTGTTCCAGTTGGAACCCCTCGGTTAATTGTCGTCAGAGTCGGACTGTCTAAGGGTATAACCGTGAGAAGAAAAGTGCCTTGCCTACGAGAACTAACATCAGGAAGTGGTGGTGCATAAACTGAGTAGGTGTGTGCACTTATCTATGTTGGGTTACGGAGCATGAGTTAGTGAACTCAGTATGGTGATGACTTGATGATGAGATTATGAGGTGATACGAGAGCGGGTGGATCCGAGTGGGGGTAATCACTTGGAATTATCGGGGAAAAACCAGGGAGTGAGCCCATGGCGAGTCAGTGAGTAAGAGGGTGTTGTAAGACTACGGGGAGCCGTAGCATCCATGAGTCAGTGAGAGAAAGGGTATCGTGTGACTACGGAGAGCCGCAGCATACGTGAGTCAGAGCGAGGGTACCGTGATACTGTGGGGAGCCGTGGTATTCACTAGTCAGAGAGGGAGTGTATCGTGTGACTGCGGGGAGCCGTAGCATACGTGAATTAGAGAAAGAGTATTGCAAGACTACGGGGGGTCGTAGCATTTGCGAGGCAATAAGAGAGTGCCATAGGACGACAGGGAGTCGTAGCACTTGTTAGTAAGTGAGGGAAAGTGTTGTATAACTGCGGGGAGCCGCAACCTTATTAGTCAGGATATGACGTAGAGCGGCTCTTAGGCATGGGTAGCCTTACCAGAAGAGTCTGTGAGAACCTGGGGGCCGAATCAAGGGCGAGACTGGGAACTCGGCAGTGGTCAAAAACCGCGGTGTTTTGAGCTAAAGAGGGGTTGTCGCGAATCGGATGGATCGAGGTTTAATGGCTGCATATAATCGAGGATCATGGGTCATGAGTGGAGTGCTAGATTGGGACGAGTGGTCCCAATTCTGTGTCGGAACAGACTCTGAAGGGTGAGTTTGGTTCTATCTATGTGGAAGACGAGCAGTTGAGACTTCGGGTGAATCTCATTCTTAGAGAGATATGTTTCCGTCTGATGCTTTAGATTTGAGTGAGCTAGTTCGTTGGTTTGGGAAGGACCGCGAGGCACACAGAACTAGTAAGTAGTAGACGACCGAGGTCGGGAGTGAGGTGACTCGAGGAAGGGAATTGTAGTGTTCGCTTGCAGAAAGGCGACCTTCGTGACCTCGCGAGTCACATGAAGGGCTGAGATAGCTAGTGTGAAAGGGAGTTATAAAGAATGACTGGTTGGACGAGAAATGAGTAGCCTTGAAGGTCCAACCATTGGGTCGGGAGTTGACCTGGTGTTCAGTGTCGGAAGGAACATTTTAGAGGAGCTGGGGCATATGATTATGGGAGTTTGAGGATCATTCCATCAGAAGAGTTCTGGTAGTTTCTCAGGCGGTGGGTCCTTGGTGGGATATGACCTTTCCGTTCCTTTTGAGTTGCGACGGGGGTCGATTAGAGAATTAGAGTTGATGGAGTGTTCTTAGAGTCTGTCATTCGATGAGCGAATGAGATGGTGATATCTTGCAAGGGCGGTCTGGCAGGGAGACAGACCACTAGAGTTTTTAAGTTTTGGAGAGACAGAACGAGCACCGCAGTGGCAGAAGGGGTATGTCCTTTCGGGTTTGGCAGTTCTTGTTGGGTTCAGGTATCCTTAGAGGAGATTGTTGTATGATATGAGTCCCTTTCGGGGGTGCTTCACGGGTTATTAGGTTCGATCTATGTGTTGAAAAGGTGCGATTTCGAGGGCGAAATGTAATTCATGTGGGGGAGAATTGTAACATCCTGTTCTGGATCGTCCGTGATTTAGGGATTCGTGGGCTGCAACTCGGGCATGTGGAAGCCCCTGGGGCTGGGATGAGTTGTTGGGAGCATAGGGCTTCTAGTCACCTTTCCATGGATATAAGGTTCGTTGTAAACGGACTTGTAACGAAGGAGCCACGATAGTTTGAAGATTTGGCAAGTTTAACCCTTATTGTGAAAAGTGTGGCAATTGAGTATGCGGGGCATAATTATGCGTACGCTCGGCGTACTAATGTGCGTGGAAGAAACGCAAAGGCCACCTCATACGTTGGGTGTACCATACGGTACGCTGGGCATACTAGGTCCTGGAAGAAAACCCTAATGTTTTGAGGTATCCCTATTTAAGGAACAATATGCCTTCATATTCAGCCACCATTTCCAGCTCCTTACCTCTCTCAAAACCCTAAATCTCATTTCTTAGCTTGTGTGAGCATTGGAGGCTTATGAAAGTGATCTTATGGAGTTCTCTTGAGAAGAATGAACTTTGAAGGAAGAAGAGTTGGCATTCAAGCTTTTGGATCTGAGTTTCCTTGTGGATGGAGCAACATTCAGAGGTATCAAGCTCAAAGCTTTGCTCTTATTTTGCATAGTTCATTTAAAGGTCCATTTTAGGGTTTATGTCCCCAAAGCTTGAAGCTTTATGAGTTGGTCCACCCTAGAGCCTTATACCTGTCCTCATTAATGTATTCAGACGCTTGAGTTCATAAATATGGAGTCTTGGTTGTCAAGACCTCCCCATTTAAGAGATATGTGGATTTTTATGGTGAATGAGTGAGATTATGTGAGATCTAGACTTATATAGCCTTGATGGGGCTTAAAGTCAACAACTTTATGCTATAAGAGACTTTATTTGACCGAGATCTGAGATGGTAGCCTTTGTCTTAATGAGCTAAGACCAATAGAGTGGAATAAGCAAGACTGGGACGTACGCTGAGCGTACTCCCAGTTACGCGTAGCGTAGCACTGTGCCACCCCAGTTGCATGCATGGCTAGACGTACTCCCAGCGTAGTAAGACGTATACCCAGCGTACGCGCCGTGTGTTGACCTCTTCGTTGACTTTTAGGGTTTCGAGCAAATGTGGACTTTTGAGGGGAAAAAGGGTCTTTTTACCCTCCTAGGTCTTAGTAGAGGAGTTGACCTAACATTATGGGATATTCATGTCATGTGTTAATTGGTGGCAAGTGTGACATATGTTAGGCAGGGATTAGATTAGCAAGTCGGCGAGGTGAGTCTTCTCACTATACTTTACCCTGAGTGGTATTTTTGCGTGACCGAGATGTCTTATGTGCTTATCCGTGTATTGTCATATCCTGCATTATTTCTTTGTGACTTATGCTGTATATTAATCAGAGTTTATAGAGTTAGGACCAGAAGGTCCATAGATTTAGGACCAGAGGGTCTATCAGAGTTGTGGGACTGGAGGGTCCCACTGAGATACATTGACCAGAGGGTCTTATCGAGCTATAGCCTCGAGTGGCTAATGAGCTTTGTGTGGTATTTTGGGGAACTCGCTAAGCTTCGTGATTACCGTGTTATGTGTTTCAGGTTCCTATCAGGATCGCGGGAAGGCACCGGCTTCATTGTACACAGCAGAGAAAGAGTTATGTTTGAGGATTCTGGATTATTAATTAAATGATTACCGAGATGCGTTTTGTAAATTAAACAAATGGGTATTCTGAGAAATGTGTTATGAGTATTATGTGATTTTTAAATGAAAAATTTGTTTGAAAATTTACGGTGTTACACAAATTGAGATGCTTATGGGGTTTTACTTTACAAAATATGTTGTGTATTGGTTTGCTCCAATGTTATTCATAATTGGTAAAGGGTATTCCTATTATCATATGATTAGTAGACATAAACTTAGTAGTTAAAGTTTATTTTTTTCCATATTTCTTTACATGAGAAATGATATCTATAGGCCCCTCGATGATTTCGAGCTAACATCAAATGTGTGACAATCCAAAATTTTTATCTTATATACTTATTCAAATCAATGAAGGTCAGACTCGTTTTTGCTATTTTCTAGCACTGTTTGGAGTCAATTAGAGTGTTTAAAGCCTAGTATAATCAGGGTATGAGTCGTGGGATGAGTATTGTGGGTGTATCACCTTGCAAATGAGCCAAACACACCAACAAAAGGTGTGTACGGCCGCACACAAGAGTGTGCGGCCACACACCCATCCCAGCCGCACACTCCCACCTATATATAGAACACTTAGTCATTTTTGAACACTTTTCCACTTCTTCAAAGCTAGAACTCGAAATCCTCTCAAGTATCATCCAAATCTTCATCTCGATCTTCATAAAAGGTAGTAATCCTTCCTTTTATTTGTTGATATACGACCTTAACTAGCAAAACCCTTTCGTTCGATCCATGAAAACATCCATTTTTAGTCAAGAACACCAAGAACACACACTAGTTTTGGACCTTAAATCACCCTTTCAAGCCTCTATAACGTGTATACACTTATCCTAACTTGTTATATGCTAAGAACACTTGATGATATGCAAGAAAAACACGATTTTATCATCTTCATAAAGGGTGTGCGACCGCACACATCAAGGTGGCCGCACACACCCTTTTTAGGACCAAAAATGACAATAAACTCCTTATAAGGCTAAAGCATGAAGTAAGAAACCTTCCTAGATGAGTCCTAAAGCCTTAAAATACGTTTTGGCACATTCCATAGGGAGTGTGCGGCCGCACACACACCCTGGCCGCACACCCTGGCCGCACATACACAAATGTTGTGCATTTTGACCATACACTCTCTTGTATAGCCATACACCCCTTATATACAATCATATATGGTTGTAACACTTCAAAATAAGTGTTTACTAGCCCCTAAGGTGGTTCCAATTCAATAATTAGTTGTTATAAGCACTAATTGTATTCATATATGTGTAATTATATGTTAAATAGGATTCGTTTGTGCTCAAGACTCCAATTGACACCCAACAATCCCATATCGATCTTTCATTCAAGTTACTCACTACAGGTGAGTTCATACCCCTTAATTAAACTTTTAAATGATTTAAATGCTTTTATGGGGGGGTGGGAATACAAGTTGAACTATTATAGTTATTATATCAATCACATGTGATTAATAACTACCAAACAAGTGGATTCCCTACTTTTCAAACTGTGTTATCAAACTGTTTTACTTCAAACTGTTTCACAAACTCTTTTACATATCAAATACTTTTATTAAACTCTTTTAAACTTATATTCTGTTAAATGTGTATCTATATAGATATAGTTATATAAGTAGGATTGAAAGGACTTAGGATTGATAGCTCACCTTACTTCCTGTTCCTTGTTTGGTTGTGGACTTCGGGTATTCAGGTTATTTGTCCGAAGGTCGTTTGAATCATAGTTATATATTATGTATATGTATATAGGTATAAAGGTTCCTTCTTTCATTCAGTTCAATACCTTTGGGTAGCAAAGGTATACACACATGTTCATACATTCAAACAACATTATTAGTAAACTATAATAGGTATAGTTTAGGGAGATACTAATACTATTACTAGAACAGTGAAACATACAAAGAGTCAGTACATACATGAAACAATACCATACAGAGAGAACATACATACATGCTAGACAGGGAGAGAACACACAATACAGCTAGCACATACATATACAAGAGCATTACTACAGTTATGTGAGCCACGTAACGGGGGCATGGCATTACCTGTCATGGCCCGTTTTGTATCTAGAATCTCCTTAAGTGGGGAGCGTATGAGTTTGTGTATAGATCTATACTGGATTGACTATCCTACACCTTGCTGCTCGCTACAGTGGGACTTGCAAGTCTACGGGTGCCAAATGTCATTTCTTACGACGTCTTACATCGTCGTTTTTCTAGAGTCGGTAGCAGGATACAGGCCGATCACATGGTACTTTAAATAACAATTGGTTTAAGGTAGTTAGTACAGCAGTAGTTACTTAATACAACACTATAGTACTATTTCATTTTCCCATTACATTTACTTTGTGTTATTCACACAATAAACAATAATGTAAAAACTATATTTTTGGTTAATGATAGTCAGATTTGGGAAAATACACACTCTTACAGGAGACACACACAGATACTAGATGCCTTGGTAGAAGGCTACTTTTAGTAGGAAACATAGGGTTTTCTAGGAGAGTTCAAAACAATTACAAACTTTTACAAACTTATACATTACAGACTTACAAACACTTTCATACAAATACAAACACTAATATACTTATGATCTCACCAGCTTTAAAGCTGATAAACTCTTTCAAAATAACTTGTACTCTCAGGTCGCCGGTAGACAGGTACCGGAGCCAAGTTTTGAAAAGATGGAGCTCGTTCGAGACTCATCTTTTATTTTGATTCATATTTTTGGTGTCTATAAAACTTGACAGAACACACTTGTATTAAATTATATTATTAATGCAATGGATGATGTTGTTGCTTGTTTACTACTTTGCATTGTTGTGATACTGTACATGACGTCCTCCACCCCCGAACGTTTCCGCCGTTCCGGTTTTGGGGTGTGACAGATTGGTATCAGAGCATTGTTTATAGTGAATCGAGTATATTAACCCATAAAAGATATACGAACTATAAACATAGCGGGATTAAAATACTTTGATAAAGAGTTTATACTTTTAAATAATAAAATATTTAACCAAGTATACATACCTGCATTCATACTAAAATCAGTGTCACTAGGACAGAACAAAAGTATTACGATTGTTGGGCAGCACAAGTAGACTTAGAGACATATGGTCAACCCTGGGAAGATGTAGCCTGATCAACTACATTATCCGAGGAGTGATTAGCATGTGCCTAAGTGTGGTTGTGAGGTTGCAACAAGTCTAAAAACTTACCAACACTACTACAATGAGAACAGTAGAACAGAACATAAACTTAAAATACTATAGGAGTATTTTGTGTTACTATAACTACTTATCTGAGAACTAAAAAGGTCTTTATTAGTATGCCAATAATTGCTGAGTGGATACGCTAAGGTTATGTGTACTAGGATGTCATAGACTTATAATCTGTGATCTTTGCTCTACTTCCTGTTCCTTGTTTGGTTGTGGGCTTAGAGTTAGGGTCACCTATTCGAAGGTTTATCCTATTTTGAGTACATATAACTGGTATGCACTAAACAAGTATTGGAGTAACTGATAAGGATCCTCTTATAATTATCTAGTGAGTTCGTCTATTAATTACTTCTTTATCCCTTTTCTCGCATAGATATCATGGCTGAATTCCATATCCCCGGAGACCCGTACTATCCCAACCACGGCAATGCTGGATGGCTTGGAGAAGAGCCAGAAGATGATCACCCAATCCCATTGGATGATCACGAAGCTGAAGGCTTTTCTGATGGTTCTGACTCAGAACCAGAAGTCAACAACCTACCCCCAGCTGCTCAAGACCCAAACCTGAACCCTCGTCCAGCATTTCAAGGACCCACACCTCTATGGGCCAGAAACTTGAACAGATGGAGTCAGGAACAGGGACAACCCATTCCCTACAATGGAGACAGAAGCTTCTACAACCTCACCGATGGAGGTTCAGCTACCAGGGTCCTACCCGTCATGGTCCGTAGGATTGCTCGGAACACCGAGCAAGGTCGAGCAACTATCGACCGAGTCGTGGAGATTGACGCCAACTCTGGCATTAACACAGTCCGCATTCGCCAGCTAGAGTTTGCTCATGAGAGGACTCAGGTCCGCAATGCAGCTCTACAGGGGGAACTTGCTGAAACCCAAGCTGAAGTTAGAGAACTTCGAGCTCAGCAAGCAAGATCTGAAAGGCGTATGAGGGACATAGAACGTCTTCTGTCGGAGTCAAGAACTCACTCTAGTATTTCTCGTCGCCGATAGAGTCCCATTGACTTCTCTTTTGAATATAACCTAGTTTCTGTAAAAAATCTAGATTAATTTCCTATCCTTGTAAATCTTAGACCGGTTAGGTCTTGATTAGGTCGTAGTTCTGTCAAAATTTTCCCATCTTGGTTGATGTAAGGCCTACTACTAGGCCATTTTTCTTGAACTTACTACATCTGTAATTCCAGTATTATTGACAGATATCTAATCTCATGGAAATCATTATCCAAACGCTATCATCCGTTAGTACTAGATCTACATTTAAATCGTTCTATTCATTTGTGTTGTTGGGCTATGGAGAGTTAGTCCATGGGTCATTCTCATCAATTTTCGTACTTAATTCTTATCAATATCTTCATCTTTCTAAACTTATAGTTAAAAGATGCCTCCACGTCTATCGACAAGACGCGATCCTCCGATAACTGCAACACCACCTGCTCCTCAAATCGATGCAACAGCTCTGAATGCTGCTGTAGCTGCGGCTGTGGCTACAACCATGGCACAATATCATTCTTCTGGTTCCACTGGAGGAGGAACCCCTGTTCAATCTACTCTTGGTGAAGCTCCTGTGCGCTTGAGAGAGTGCTCCTATAAGGACTTCACTAACTGCAAGCCCAAGTCCTTTAGAGGGACTGGCAGAGTCATTGCCCTCTCGCAATGGTTCGAGTAGACTGAATCGGTATTCGAAATCTGCTTCTGTCCAGAAGGGAGCAAAGTCAAGTTCGCCGCTTGCACCTTTGAAGACAAAGCCCTGACATGGTGGAATATCCATGTCAAGTCACTATCCCTAATAGTGGCAAATGCTATGGGCTGGGAAGCTCTGAGAGAGCTAATGATTGAGGAGTACTGCCCGAGGGGCGAAATCCAAAAACTGGAGGAGGAACTGTGGAGCCTAACCATGAAGGGCTCCGACATAGTCTCGTACACCGCCAGGTTCTGTGAACTGGTGGCCCTCTGTCCCAACATGGTTCATACAGAGGGGAAGAAGATAGAGAGATTCATATGGGGGATGGTGTCTCCAGTCCAGGGAAATGTTTTGGCTTCAAACCCCACTACATTCGATAGTGCCAAGCGATTGGCACAGCGGCTTATAGACCATGGGGTTCGTACCCCGGCCGCAACATCAACCCTGGCCATCTCAGAACCTTCCAAAACCGCTGATTCCAAGCGGAAGTTCTGGGATGAGAAAAAGAAGAAGAAGGCTGCTAAAAAGCAGCAGATCGTGGCAGTTCATGCTGCGATAGCACCTGCCACTGCTGCTGCTCCGGTAAAGCAGTACGCTGGAAGCTTGCCTAAGTGCAACCAATGCAACTTCCACCATATTGGAGCCTGCCGGGAAATGCAGTGTTCGAACTGCAACAGGAAGGGGCACACCGTCCGTTTCTGCAAAGCACCGGCGAGACCACTCAACCAAGTCCCCGGCGCAGGAGTGGGCCAAGCTTGCTACGGTTGTGGCGAGGTGGGCCACTACAAGAGGGACTGCCCTAAGGCAGGGAATACCGGTAGAGTGGGAAGAGTTCTGGCCATAGGCCACGAGGAAGCAGTTGCCGACCCCACAGTGGTCACATGTACGTTTCTTCTCGATAACTCTTATGCATGCATGTTGTTTGATAGTGGAGCGGAGAGGAGTTTCGTGAACCAAAAGTTTGCTCATATACTTAAGCAAAAAATCACGAGCACTTAAAGAACCGTTCACTGTAGAAATGGCTAATGGAAAAACAGAGAGCACTAGCAGTATATTCATAGAGTGTACCCTAACTCCAGATAATCATTCATTTTCGATCGACCTCATGCCAGTCTCAATTAAAAGTTTCGACGTCATTATCGGCATGGATTGGTTGAGTCTTCATCGTGCCGACATCATGTGTTACGAAAAGGCTATACGCCTTAATCTGCCGTCTGGCGAAACTCTAGTAGTATATGGCGACAAACCCGGCACGAACCTTCGTATCATCTCTAGCATTCAAGCCCATAAATTCTTGCGAAAGGAATGTCATGCATTCCTTGCTCATGTGGTCGATGTGAGCCAAGAAACAAAAGACGTTCAGAACATTCCCGTAGTACGTGACTTTCCCGACATCTTTCCAGAAGAACTTCCAGGATTACCTCCACAACGTCAAGTCGAGTTCAGAATCGACTTAGTTCCAGGGGCTACTCCCGTAGCCAAGTCGCCCTATCGTCTAGCACCTACAGAGATGCAAGAACTGTCCTGTCAACTTAACAAACTGCTCAGCAAGGGCTTTATAAGACCAAGCTTCTCACCCTGGGGAGCTCCAGTCTTGTTCGTCAAGAAGAAAGACGGATCGTTTTGTATGTGCATCGACTACAGGGAGCTCAACAAACTGACCGTCAAGGGGCGAGCTTCTTTTCAAAAATCGACTTAAGGTCCGGATATCACCAACTACGAGTGCTAGGGGAGGATGTTCCGAAGACAGCCTTCCGAACTCGTTATGGGCACTACGAATTCGTAGTGATGCCGTTCGGATTAACAAACGCGCCCGCAGTATTCATGGATTTAATGAATACGGTGTGTCGTCCTTACTTGGATCAGTTCGTCATCGTCTTCATCGATGACATACTTATCTACTCTCGTAGTAAGGAGGAACATAGTCAACATCTGCGACAGGTCTTAGAAACGCTGCGTTCGGAGAAGCTCTATGCGAAGTTCTCGAAATGCGAATTTTGGATCCGAAGAGTCGAATTCTTAGGGCACGTGGTTAGCGAAGAGGGAATACACGTGGACCCTTCAAAAATCAAAGCCATTGAGAGCTGGTCAGCACCGAAGATGCCTACCGAAATTCGTCAATTTCTAGGCCTCGCTGGCTACTATCGCAGGTTCATTCAGAACTTCTCCCGCATTGCGAAACCTCTTACAAAACTGACCCAGAAGGGCGTGGCCTTTGAATGGGAAGAGAAGCAGGAGAGAGTGTTCCAAACGCTCAAGCGAGCCTTGTGCACCGCACCGATACTATCCCTCCCCGAAGGAATAGAAGACTTTGTTGTCTATTGGGATGCGTCAAATCAAGGGCTCGGATGTGTTCTGATGCAGCGAGGTAAGGTCATCGCCTATGCCTCGAGACAACTGAAGACACACGAGGTCAACTACACTACCCACGATCTTGAGCTAGGAGCAGTTGTGTTTGCTCTAAAGATCTGGAGACACTACCTGTACGGTACAAAAAGCACTATCTTTACAGACCACAAAAGCCTACAACATATATTCGACCAGAAGGAGCTCAACATGAGACAACGACGGTGGGTCGAGCTACTCAGTGACTACGAATGCGAAAATCGTTATTATCCAGGTAAAGCTAACGTAGTAGCTGACACCCTAAGTCGGAAAGAATATTCTGGTCGTAGAGTCAAATCATTGACTATGACTATCCATTCACACTTGTCCACGCAAATTAAGGAGGCTCAGCGCGACGCTTTGAAACCTGAAAATGTGGCGAGTGAATCCCTGAGAGGGATGGATAAGAACTTGGAAGTCAAGGTTGGCGGAGCTTATTATCTCATGGATCGGATCTGGACCCCGAAACTCGGCGGTTTCAGAGACTTGGTCATGAACGAGGCGCACAACACTCGTTATTCCGTCCACCCAGGTTCAGATAAGATGTATCTGGATCTTAAAAAGCTATACTAGTGGCCTAACATGAAAGCAGAGATTGCTACCTTCGTGAGTAAATGCCTTACTTGCACAAAGGTCAAGGTCGAATACCAGAAACCCTCCGGTCTTCTACAACAGCCTAAGATACCGGAATGGAAGTGGGAGCGGATCACTATGGACTTCATAACCAAGTTGCCCAAAACAACGGGTGGACTTGATACCCTATGGGTCATCGTCGACAGATTGACCAAGTCCGCACACTTCCTATCTATCAGAGAAACAGATAAGATGGAGAAGCTTACAAGAACTTACATACGGGAGATTGTACGACTGCACGGTGTTCCCATATCCATTATCTCGGACAGAGATAGTAGATTCACTTCGAGGTTCTGGCAGTCGTTACAAAGTTCCCTAGGAACTAGGCTGGACATGAGTACAGCCTACCATCCACAGACCGACGGACAAAGTGAGAGGACTATCCAAACCTTGGAAGATATGTTGCGAGCCTATGTGATAGACTTCGGGAAAGCATGGGATACTCATTTACCCCTTGTAGAATTTTCCTACAACAACAGTTATCATACGAGCATAAAGGCTGCTCCATTCGAGGCCCTCTATGGCCGAAAGTGCAGATCCCCTCTGTGCTGGGCTGAGGTGGGAGATACCCAATTAGCTAAAGGACGAGTTCCTGAAAGCACTCTCACGGGTCCGGAGATCATTTGGGAAACGACAGAGAAGATCGTTCAGATACGTGAACGATTGAAAGCCTCTAGAGACCGACAGAAAAGCTACGCTGATAAACGAAGGAAACCATTGGAATTCCAGGTGGGCGACCGTGTTCTATTGAAGGTCTCACCCTGGAAGGGCTTGATACGCTTCGGAAAGCGTGGAAAGCTAAATCTAAGGTACATAGGGCCTTTCGAGATTCTCGCTAGAATCGGCCCTGTAGCTTACAAATTAACTTACCACGCGAACTCAGTAACGTACATTCTACTTTCCACGTCTCGAACTTGAAAAAGTGTCTATCCGACGAGACTCTTGTAATCCCACTCGATGAGATCGAGATCAACGAGAGCCTCAACTTCGTGGAAGAACCTTTAGAGATCATGGACCGGGAGGTCAAGCAAACAAAACAAAGTTGTATCCCGATAGTGAAGGTTCGCTGGAACGCCAAGCGAGGACCTGAATTCACTTGGGAACGAGAGGATCAGATGAAAATGGAATATCCTCGTCTTTTTACTTAGTTATTTGTAACTACTTAGTTGCTTAAACTCTAATTTCGGGACGAAATTCTCTCTAACGGGGGGATGATGTGACAATCCGAAATTTTTATCTTATATACTTATTCAAATCAAAGGTCAGACTCGTTTTTGCTATTTTCTAGCACTGTTTGGAGTCAATTAGAGTGTTTAAAGCCTAGTATAATCAGGGTATGAGTCGTGGGATGAGTATTGTGGGTGTATCACCTTGCAAATGAGCCAAACACACCAACACAAGGTGTGTGCGGCCGCACACAAGAGTGTGAGGCCACACACCCGTCCCAGCCGCACACTCCCACCTATATATAGAACACTTAGTCATTTTTGAACACTTTTCCACTTCTTCAAAGCTAGAACTCGAAATCCACTCAAGTATCATCCAAATCTTCATCTCGATCTTTATAAAAGGTAGTAATCCTTGCTTTTATTTGTTGATATACGACCTTAACTAGCAAAACCCTTTGGTTTGATCCATGAAAACAACCATTTTTAGTCAAGAACACCAAGAACACCAAGAAGACCAAGAACACCAAGAACACACACTAGTTTTGGACCTTAAATCACCCTTTCAAGCCTCTATAACGTGTATACACTTATCATAACTTGTTATATGCTAAGAACACTTGATGATATGCAAGAAAAACACGATTTTATCATCTTCATAAAGGGTGTGCGACCGCACACAACAAGGTGGCTGCACACACCCTTTTTAGGCCCAAAAATGACAATAAACTCCTTATAAGGCTAGAGCATGAAGTAAGAAACCTTCCTAGATGAGTCCTAAAGCCTTAAAATACGTTTTGGCACATTCCATAGGGAGTGTGCGGCCGCACACACACCCTGGCCGCACACGCACAAATGTTGTGCATTTTGACCATACACTCTCTTGTATAGCCATACACCCCTTATATACAATCATATATGGTTGTAAGACTTCAAAATAAGTGTGTACTAGCCCCTAAGGTGGTTCCAATTCAATAATTAGTTGTTATAAGCACTAATTGTATTCATATATGTGTAATTATATGTTAAATAGGATTCGTTTGTGCTCAAGACTCCAATTGATACCCAACAATCCCATATCGATCTTTCATTCGAGTTACTCACTACAGGTGAGTTCATACCCCTTAATTAACCTTTTAAATGATTTAAATGCTTTTATGGGGGGGAATACAAGTTGAACTATTATAGTTATTATATCAATCACATGTGATCAATAACTACCAAACAAGTGGATTTCCTACTTTTCAAACTGTTTTACTTCAAACTGTTTCACAAACTCTTTTACATATCAAATACTTTTATTAAACTCTTTTAAACATATATTATGTTAAATGTGTATCTATATAGATATAGTTATATAAGTAGGACTGAAAGGACTTAGGACTGATAGCTCACCTTACTTCCTATTCCTTGTTTGGTTGTGGACTTAGGGTATTCAGGTTATTTGTCCGAAGGTCGTTTGAATCCTAGTTATATATTATGTATATGTATATAGGTATAAAGGTTCCTTCTTTCATTCAGTTCAATACCTTTGGGTAGCAAAGGTATACACACATGTTCATACATTCAAACAACATTACTAGTAAATTATAATATGTATAGTTTAGGGAGATACTAATACTATTACTAGAACAGTGAAACATACAAAGAGTGAGTACATACATGAAACAATACCATACAGAGAGAACATACATACATGCTAGAGGGGGAGAGAACACACAATACAGCTAGTACATACATATACAAGAACATTACTACAGTTATGTGAGCCACGTAACGGGGGCATGGCATTACCCGTCATGGCCCGTTTTGTATCCAGAATCTCCTTAAGTGGGGAGCGTATGAGTTTGTGTATAGATCTATACTGGATTGACTATCCTACACCTTGCTGCTCGGTATAGTGGGACTTGCAAGTCTACGGGTGCCAAACGTCATTTCTTACGACGTTTTACATCGTCGTTTTTCTAGAGTCGGTAGCAGGATACAGGCCGATCACATGGTACTTTAAATAACAATTGGTTTAAGGTAGTTAGTACAACAGTAGTTACTTAATACAACACTACAGTACTATTTCATTTTCCCATTACATTTACTTTGTGTTATTCACACAATAAACAATAATGTAAAAACTATATTTTTGGTTAATGATAGTCAGATTTGGGAAAATACACACTCTTACAGGAGACACACACAGATACTAGATGCCTTGGTAGAAGGCTACTTTTAGTAGGAAACATAGGGTTTTCTAGGAGAGTTCAAAACAATTACAAACTTTTACAAACTTATACATTACAGACTTACAAACACTTTCATACAAATACAAACACTAATATACTTATGATCTCACCAGCTTTAAAGCTGATAAACTCTTTCAAAATAACTTGTACTCTCAGGTCGCCGGTAGACAGGTACCGGAGCCAGGTTTTGAGAAGATGGAGCTCGTTCGAGACTCATCTTTTATTTTGATTCATATTTTTGGTGTCTATAAAACTTGACAGAACACACTTGTATTAAATTATATTATTAATGCAATGGATGATGTTGTTGCTTGTTTACTACTTTGCATTGTTGTGATACTGTACGTGACGTCCTCCACCCCCGAACGTTTCTGCCGTTCCGGTTTTGGGGTGTGACAAAATGTGTCTGGCCAGGTCCTAACTAAATTGATTTGTTCAATATAGAAGTCAGATAGGATCATCATAAATCTTTATCGGGTAACAGAATTTTCAACTTCGAGATTAATCCATTATCCATGTCTCAAGTTCACAGAAATATTTTCAACCTGCCTTAACCTGATAATAAGGCAGGTTTTCAAAAAGGTAAGGATTACCCTAGGAATTTGAATTGCTAAAGAATTAATCGGTTGCCTATAAATAGGATGCTAGGGATCAAATACTAGTTATCTATTCCCTCAAAAATTCGGTCACCCCTCTCATATATCTCTATGGGATTGAAATTTATATCTCTTCTCTAAGGATACTAAATTTTTTACTCATCCCATTTAGGGGTTTCCTTGTTTTGTTTCTTGGAGTCATTGGTCTAAGTACATTAGAAGGTATCTCTTTTGGGTCCTTTATCCTTTGTAAGAGATGTCATTCACATGGTCTAAAGATCAAGAGGTAAGTATTCTATCTTTTGTTTAGTTGATTACAAAAGAAGGTTACTATAATAAGTAAAATGTACATCTTAGGGTGCATATACACTTAGGAAATGTAGTCTGTTTCCTATTCCATGATAAGTGTATTGATGCTATGAAATCCAATAGTTTATAGGGCTTAGTAGAAATATATAATGAGAAGAGATAACAATTCCGCATTGGTTCCAGGATAATTTTCTGTTACTATGAATATCTGTTATTTAGTTATGGATTAGCTAGTGGTATTGATTCTCCGTGTGTCTAAGATTATGTATTAGCATATTATGTCACCTTGTAGGTTGCATTCTTATCTATAGGATTATATTGTTATGTTGCAGTCTTATTTAGATGATTATATTGTTATGTTGCATTGTTATCTACAAGATTATATTGTCATGGTGGAATTTTAGCTATAGATTTTCCTTGGGATATGAAATTCAAATGCATAAAGTTTATCTAAAAGGTTATACTCAGGGTTTTGGAATTCCCCATCTTGGTTTATTATGACATGTTTAAAGGTTGTTAGTTTGTTTTAACTATCATACATAAAGCATGCTTGGATTGTCTTGATGGGTTAACACTCATGTAGCTCACAAGTCATTTTTACTTGGTATATTTATATATACTAGTTTTTTTATTATACTCTTATTCTTTTCTATTCCTAAGCCGAGAGCGGTAGGTGTTTCTCAGATCTCCTCTCTTGTATTGTCTAGTGAAGAGTTTGAGTTTTCTTTATGTACTTCTCTTTAAAAGTTATTTGGTATATGGATGTAAGGCAAAAGAAAAACTTATATAGAAGTGAAGACTAGAAAATTTTAGTGGTTTACTATTGCTTTGTTGATACCTCTAGAGAGCTTCTACTTTGTAGTTTTTGCCACACTTCATCAACTTTTTATCTCCCATCAGAATCAAAATCTTTAGAGGTTGTAATACATTTCCATTTTATGGTTTATTTAATCTTTCCATTCTTTTCTAAATGATCCTTAGTGGGTATGATAGGAATAAATCCTTAATGATCGAATAGATTAAAAATAGGTAAATAAGAACACAATGTGATCAAACTGGTGCTGAATGATTAACAGTCACACCTCAGAAGAACTCGATGAAGAATTGCTTCTATAGAGGCGTAAAATAGGGTTACAAAGATAATTATAAAAGTTAACTACAAAATACGTAGCATGCATGAATCTTATATACTATAACCCTAGCAGCAAATACGAGTGGACAGGCCCAACTCGTTTATACAAAATGGACTAAACAAAACAGGCCCAATGACGCAACCTTAAATCTTCAACAATCTCCCCCTTTGCGTCAATTGAGACCATAGCCATTTAGTTCTTGATTCGCTTCTGCACTTTGTAGACTTTGGGAATGAAGCTCAATAGCAGCTTGCGAACTTGAATATACCATGTGATCACATCCGTGAAATACTTCACGTCATCCTTGTGGTTGCCCTTAAACTTCGCAACCAGCTCCAAAATAAACTCCAGACAAGTAGTAGTAAATAGGTTTTTGTCTTCGAGATGAAAGTATAACTTGCGTCGATCAGCTCCTGGACGATCTCTAGACGTGTATACCACAAACCATCATTCTTTGTAAATTTTTCCTGGCTTGAGCTTCTCCAAGTCTTTCGGAGCTTCCTTTGGAACAACACTTCGTTTCTGCCTCAAAACAGTGGCAAGATCCACATCCATCATTCCAACTTCCTGAATATATGACTTGATCAAAAGTTGAAGATGGGACACCGCATGTTCGTACTTCTCTTTCTCTCTAAACAGAATATTATATATCACCATCCAGTCATGGGGAAGCTTTCGGTCTCGATCGGCCCAGTGACCTTCACAACAACAATCTTTCTCGCACTCCAAGTCTCGAACTGGGGCTTCATATACTTCAAGTAGAAGGCAAACAACATTTGATCCGCAGTGCTGTCTGTGAAAGGTACATTAGCAACCTTTACAAAGGCACGAAACCTGAATGCCTTTGGTGTGATTGGTAGGTCTAATTGTGAATCTTGTGTGTTTTGGATTTCAAAGGAAGAAATTGGATCCAACCAATACTGGCTTGGCATATCCACGGCTTGGATTTGAATGCGCTTCAGGATCCACTTAGGAAATAATAACATTCTGCTTTTAAGAGTGGCCTGAGCTTCCTTTTCGGCTCATTCTTTCTCTTCTGCCTCTTTGACAATGTGAGCATGTTCGTCCATCTTTGCCTCGCGAGCCTTCCGCCTTTTGAGCTCAACTTCATCAGGCTCTTCGTCTTTGCTATCATCAATAATGGGTTCATCGCTGAATAGCTTTGCTTTTCTCTTTGGTTCTTGCTTGATGATAGGAGGTTTAATTGGAGCTTTGGGGGTTTCATTTGTTTGATCTTTGGAGCTACCTTCTTCCCCTTGTTTCGGAAAAAGACATCGGCGTCAAAACACCCTCCAAACGTTGTAAGATAGCAAACACCGGTCTTAGCTTTTCAGCCAAATGCTTCCTTACTCTTATGGAGATCATCGGATCACAAGTCTCAATGATATCTGAGAGCAGTCCTGTAACGTCGGAGATACAACTTCTCGTGACTGCCTTCTCTGCTAGCAAATCATCGAACTGCTTTTTAGCGTAGTGAAGCTTGGTTTCCAACACTTTACACTTTTCCTCCTTGATGGCGAGAGCATCCATTATCTTGTTTTCTGTCGCCAGTTCCTCCTGAAGCTTTGTGATTTTCGCAGCGATAGAAGTCTGGAATGCTTCATGATCAGACAGAAACGTCGTGCGAAGTTCAACAAACACTTTTTCTGCTTGGAACATGGCACCGACATTCTGAATAACCTTGTTTGCAGTCACTGTGTTGGCGTTGTAGGTATTCTTGTAATCCTCCATGAATTCTATTGTGTTAGCAATTAGTTTATCGACTTTTTCAGTCGTTTTCTTGCAGACACTAGCAGAGTCAGAAACTGCCTTGGACAAAGTAGAGGCATTAGCAGTATGTTCCTTCGTAACTCGCTCAAGGATTGACTCAACAGCAACTTTGGAGCACACCTCAAAAGTGGAGACTTTGGATGCGAGAATCAGCTGGTCAATCTTCTCATGAAGAGATTTGAGTTCCCCTTTCATAGTAGAGGCTTCATCTTCACTATCAATCCTTATTTGAAAAGGACTGTAAGTGAATCCGTAGAGGTGCGATGGAGATTGGGATAGAAGTAGTTATTTTTGGTGAGGGAGGTGGAGAATGAACAGAATCATTAAGTGGTGGAGTTACCTTACGATTCGAAGATGGGGCCTGAGTGCGAACAGGTGGTTCGTTGTGAACCTGTTCTCCCCCCTCATTACGAACATGTCCTTGTTCTTCAGTGCGAACGGGCCCATCTTCTGCATTACGAACAGGGGGATCTTCCTCAATGCGAATCTCCGACTCAGTATCGGATTCCAAATTTTCTCCTTGACTCTGAGATGGAGTAAGAGTGGGAGACTTTCGCCTTTTAACGGGTTGCTTCCTTCGCTTTGGTGCAACAGTAGAAGCAGCAGGAGCCTTTCGCTTTTTAGAGGGAGGTTTCGCAGCCTCAGAAGGTCCTTCTTTCGCAGTGTCTTTCTTGGTAGCTTTCATTGACCCTCTTCCCCCTTTCTTGGCTTTATCCGACTCAGCCAAAATTGCTTGGAATTCTTCCGTCAATGGACGAGGTCCTGAAGGAGTAAGAGAGCGATAACCCTCTAGAATTTTACTGGAGGGAGGAACATCACGAAACATAGCGTCCGGAATCGAGCAGATGAAGAAAAACTTTGACCTATCAGCCATAATGATACCCGTTGTATGGACTGTTGTAATAGAAGCCATCAGTGCATCAGACATCACTGGAATTTTGAGCTGTTGAATTGCTCTGTTAACGACGACGGTCCAGAATCTCGCACGTGAGATCTCATTGTGACGAGTAACAGAATGAGTGCTCTGGATAAGTTGAGCCCAGAGGATAGAACCATAGTCACATTTTGACCAGTATAAAGGCCAAACATCAGACCCATGAAGAGCTTGCTCGCACAGTCGTTGCCAGTGACCCTTTTAGAAAAAGCTTTGAACAAGATAGTGAATAGGCGTTCCATGTAGGTGGAAGATAGGGTTTCTTGAACTTGGAAACAGCAGTTAGAGTTTCCTTGTACCCCATTTGATAAAACATTTCCAAGATAGCAGCGTTGGAAATGGTTTCCGGGTTCACCATGTTTTCAGACTGAGGAAAACCTAACAGATTGCAGAAACGGGTTTTGGAAATCGAGGTTGTATGATTATGGATGTCGAAGTATATTCGTTGTTCTTCCTTGACATAGTTGGCCGTTGTGTATGGTTTGGAGAGAATCGATATTGGAACATTCTCAACTTGAGACAAAGCAATGGTGAGAGGGGAGTATTTCAGGCACTCAATAAGAGGTAGTAGATAGGGATCATATTTAACTAGATCCAGATCGATGATGAGGTTTTGATGTTGCTTAATGGCCAGAAGAGTTGAATGACCAGTTTGGTCTTGAACAGAAAGATTCTCAGATGAAGCCGTCGTTGATGAAGCTTGAAGAAGAAGATGAATAGTGGAGAGCTTTGTGATCGCCAGAAATCGTTTAGAGATTTTGAAAGTGGTAAAGAGATATGGAACCGTCAAAACCTTTATATACGATTTGATTTGGTGAGGAAAATCCAGAGAGAGAGTATCTCAAATACTGAACCGTCGCCTGAAAAAGCGTGATTTGACAGTTGTGATAAGTTAGAAGGGTGCGTCACACGGAGTATTAATATCTATCCGTTCAACTTTGCACGCGCCCGTTGGAATTCTTATTTTTTAAAACTTTCCGCGTCAGCTCAACTCCTTTCACAGTAAAGAAAGCACGTTGGATTCATACACCCCGGACGTTCAGTGTCATTAATCATAGATACAACTGCGAACCTGAAAATTATTTGTAACCACGAACTAGACCTTTGGAAAATCACTAGGATCTTCGTGCAAGAGTGTCAAAGAAAAAGAAATAAAACGAAGTTTATCTGTGGGATGTTGTGATGTCTAACTAGAGACATATATCTATTGATCCCATGCAAAGATCTCTTTCTTCATAGTCAAGAGAGACTAAGAAGTGTCTGTGCGGTTTCTTGTTGAATACGATCAAATGTTTGATGAGAAACACTGAAAGGCATCTTTTAATAAGGCTTATAAAGGTGGTTCATCCTTCAACCAAACTACGAACTTGACATAAGTGCGAAAGTTGGAAGAGGTACTCGTGTGACCAGTGTAGTCAGTTGAGCGAGTAGGTTTGGAATTTATTTAAGTGACTTGGAAAAATATTGAAATCTCAAAAAAAAATTAAACTGGATCCATTGGAGGAAGTGTCTTGGGACGAGAAAACTTCATTAGGATCTCTCAAAAGAAAAGAGATTTCTTGGTACTGACAACAAATGTGGACTTTCGTTAATTCTTGGGTGAAAATACTAGAACGTTTGATTGTTCACCGTCAACTCGTATAAGGTATTGAATTTTGGGTTTCACTCAGTTCGCGGTAGAACGAAACTCAGATCATTAACACAGATGTTTGTGTAACCATAAACCTCAGTGGTAGTTCCTGAGAGTCTCAAGGGTTACATGTATGGATGCGAAAGTGATGGAGAAGAGAGTAGATGGTTACGGGAAAGTGAAAGTACCTCTGCAATGCGAAAGTGACCATGCAGATAACTCTTAACTCAACGTGAGAAGAGTAAGGTAGCTCATGACTAATGTGAATTTGTAGCCTGATTTGGAAGAATTGATTCGTGGTATCAACCCATTAAGGCTTCACAGTTGAGTTGTTGAGGCTTAGGTCAACATGCAGCAGCATGCTTCTAGGGACACTTAGCTAATACATAAGCGACGAGATTTATACCTGCCCCATCACACGAGTTGATAAATGTTGCGAACATCTTCTTCTATGATCTTGGTGTGAATCTATAGTTTTTGGAATTTTTAATGTATTGTAAAAAGAAAAGAAATAAAAATAGACACAAATTAAAAATATTTTTGTGGTTTTTATTTTTATGAAAAACAATAAAATAAAACAAATAAATTATTTTTGGTTTTGGAGATTTTTTGAAAATGAAATAAAACAAAATTAAATTAATTAAAAAAAATAGAATATAGAAATTGAAAATAAAGATAAGCAATGATATACAAAATGTACAAAAGGATATATGAAATACCAAACCACGAATGAACAGTGCTCTGCGAACTACTACGAACGTTCGCATTGATTGACATCGATAAAATAGAATGTGAATGAACAGTTGCTGCGAAAGCCTGCGAACGTTTGCATCGATTCACAGTGAAGATTTTCTGAGTGCGATAGTGGATTTGGTACTGAATTAACTTCCACCATTCCTAGCCTTTGAAGGATTCTATTAAATGTTGTTTCAGGTAGGGCCTTGGTAAATATGTCAGCCAATTGATCAGCGGATCTTATGAAATGAATCTCGACATTGCCATCTTCCACATGATCCATGATAAAGTGATACCTCAGTGCTATGTGTTTCGTCTTTGAGTGTTGCACTGGGTTGTGACAAATGCGAATGGCACTTTCGGAGTCACAATAGAGAGGAATTCTTTTCATACTTAAGTCATAATCGCGAAGTTGGCTTAGAATCTAAATGACTTGAGATGTGCACGAAGCTGCAACTATGTATTCAGCCTCAACTGTTGACAATGAAACACATGTTTGTTTCTTTGATTGCCAACTCACCAGCTTTCCATCAAGAAATTGGCATCCACCAGTTATGCCATTTCTATCTAAACCGCAACCGCCTAAGTCAGCATCTGAAAATGCTTGTACAAAAAAACTTGAGTTCGCAGGATACCATATTCCAAGAGATGATGTTCGTTTTAGATACCGGAAGATATTCTTGACAGCCACCATATAAGGTTCATGTGGGTTGGCGTGGAACCTAGCACAGTAACAAACTGAAAACATAATATATGGTCTACTAGCTGTTAGATACATGAGTGAACCTATCATCTGACGATAAAGGGTCATATCAGCAGCTGGTTTATCCAGCGAAGGAGTCAGTTTTGTTCTGAATGCGATTGGAAACTTCATCTTTGAGTCTCCCATCATTCCAAACTTAGCAAGTTGGGTCTTCGTGTAAGCCTCCTGATTGATGAAAATTCCTTCCACTCCCTGTCTAATGTTTAAGCCAAGAAAAAATTTAATTGGACCCATTGAGCTCATTTCAAATTTAGTTTCCATTAGCTTTCGGAACTCAGCTGTTAGGCTGGGATTAGTAGATCTGAATATGATGTCATCAACATAAATTTATATGATCATCAAGTGGTCACCCTCTTTCTTGCGAAAGAAGGTTGGATCAACCGAACCTTGCTTGAATTTGGACATTTTAAGAAAACGAGTTAGTGTTTCATACCAGGCTCTTGGAGCTTGCTTTAGACCGTAAACTGCTTTGTCAAGAATATAACAGTGGTTGGGATATTTTTCATTTACAAATCCAGGTGGTTGCTCTACATAAATGGTCTCTTACAGTTCGCCATTTAAGAATGCACACTTGACATCCATTTGAAAAACTTAAAGTTTTTTGTGTGCTGCATATGCCAAGAAGATGCGAACGGATTCCAACCTTACAACGGGTGCGAAGGTCTCTTCGTAGTAAATCCCTTCTTCCTGGCAATAACCTTTGCCCACAAGTCTAGATTTGTTCCTGATCACATTCCCTTCTTTATCCATTTTATTCTGAAACAACCATTTTAAACCAACAACCGATGCATCTGGGGGAGTTGGAATCAGTCTCCAAACTTTGTTTCGTTCGAACTCATTGAGTTCATCTTGCATTGCTTGCACCTAGTCAGAGTGATCGAGAGCAGTGTTGACGGTTTTGGGTTCAATCTTGGATACGAACGAATTAAACATACAAAATTCTACTTTGGAGAATAATGCAGTTTGCTTCGCTTTCAGTTGAGAACGGGTAAGGACACCTGCAGAGGATTCACCAATAACTTGAGCTTTTAGGTGATCTCTTGTCCATTTGGTCAAAGGAGGATAATTTGGATCTAAGGATGGATTTAGCTCAGCATTTACTTCCTCGAATTCAGATTGAACAGATTTAGCGTCCGAGTCATCATTCACTTCTTTATTCTCCCCCTTGAATGATGTGAACTCGCTGACCTCAGGAATTGAATCACCACCTGCGAATGGAGGTTCGTGGCTCATAGTTGGTGGTGAACAATCTCCATCAGAAGGAGGCTCAGTAGAAATGGGTGATACAACACCCTCCCCGTACAGAGAAGCAATTGTGGTTAGAGGTGTAGCATCCTCCCCCTGGAATTGTGGGTTAGACCCAGAATTCTCCCCCTGGAAATTTGTGCGCGTGTCTCGAGGGAAATTCGCATTGGATGGCTGTTGTGGCATGTCTTTCGCAGCATCATTGATAATCTTCTTAAGTTCGTCGACTTTATTATCCGCTACCTTAGCTTCAGATGTGATAGCTTTCTCAGGTTCATCAAAGAGTAACATGAATTCTTCATAAAGGTTGGAAATAGGAATAACCGCTGGACAAGGTTTAGGAACGATTTCCATGGTCTGGCTTTCATTCGACTGAATTCACTTTAGATAATTGTCGTCAAACGTGACATAGTAGGTTTCTTCTATCTTCTTTGAGCGTTTGTTGAGAACCGTATATGCCTTGGATGTTAGTGAATATCCCAAGAATATACCTTTGTCAGCTTTCACATCGAACTTGTTCCGTTTTTCTTTGGAGTTGAAGATGAAACACGTGGAGCCAAAAACATGGAAAAACTTAACATTAGGTTTATGATTATTTATGATTTCATAAGGAGTTATTGAGGATCTCTTATTTAGGATGGATTGATTTTGGGTAAAGCAAGCGGTACAAATCGCATCAGCCCAGAAGTAGAGTGGCAGACATGCGAACGATAGCATGGTTCGTGCAGCTTCACATAAGGAACGGTTTCGTCTTTCAACTATGCCATTGTATTGTGGAGTGTAACGAGCAGAGAAATTATGTGTGACTCCCTTTTCAACATGAAATTCTTCAAACGCTTGGTTTTTGAATTCTAGCCCGTTGTCAATGCGAACATTGCGAACCAGCTTTCGCAGCTGAAGCTCAATTTGCTTGATGAAATGGTTGAGTTTTGGCGTTGCATCAGTTTTTTGTCTATGAAAGAATACCCAATTGAAATGTGAAAAATCATCGAAAATTAATAGAATATATTTACTACCACCAACGCTCTCAATAGCTGAAGGTCCACAAAGGTCGATGTGCTGAAGTTCCAAAGGTTCAATGACCTTCGTGTTTACGATAGTTGGATGACTCTATCTACTTTGCTTTCCCATCTCACAGGCTGCACACAAATGATGCTTGTCAAATTTCAATAAACGAAGTCCTCGCACATGATCACCAAGAACGAGTTTGTTAATGTCCTTGAAGTTTAGGTGCGAAAGTCGCCTGTACCATAACCAGCGTTCGTCTGGATGAGCTTTTGTAAGCAGGCAAATGGCAGGCTTTCCTCATATCGGGTTTAGATTTAGTGGATACACTTCACCCTTTCGTTGTGATTTCAGATGAATAGTCTAGGATTTCTTTTCAATGATTTCTGATCCTTCATCATCAAATGACACTTTCAATCCGGTTCCTACAACCAACTATGAGACACATATTAGGTTATGCTGCAAGCCTTCAACATAAGCCACTTTACGAATAGAGAATTCCCCATTCGTTATTATGACGTAGCCTTTTATTCTGCCAAAAGAATTATTCCGTTATTTTACGTTGCAGCCATCCTTGAGAGCCCTGAACTCTCGTAGTTCCTCCTTTCTTCCTGTCATGTAATGTGAACAGCCACTGTCGATGTACCATTCAGTGTCGAACTGTTCGTCATGAATAACCTGCAACATTTAAGCAAATTTAGGAACCCAAAGTTTCTTGGGTCCTTGTGAGCCTTTCACAGAACTAGGAAAAGTAATATCAAGATCAACCATATATGTTCGTTTTATAAGAGTGGTTTCATCTTTTCGTTTGATGGTGAAAACTTTGATTTTGTTATCTTTTGAGTTAGTTTCTTTAGAATCAAAAGTTTTATTCTTGTTAATAGCTTGATTCTTGACGGACTTCTTTTCTGCCTCCTTAGGGTTAGCATTAGTTTTCTTAGTTGGAGCTTTCGGCTCCGAAAATAGCTTTCCATTGCCTTTGATGTTATTAGTTGTAGACTTCATGGATTAAGTGTGACAAGGCTTTAGTCTCTCAATTGGTTGCTTTGTGAAGAAGGGTTATGGAGTCCCTTTTTGCTGAGAGTCCCATGGACTATGAGAACAACAATGCAAACACTGATTGGAGTTCACTTGCGAAGGAGCTTTCGCTTTGTGATTCATTCCTCTTTCGTAGCGAACATAATATGAATTTTGGGATTGCCAAAATTGCTTCCTTTCATTGAGATTTCTTCTATATCTGTCACTCCTTTGTCGTTTTTGATCAGCAAGTTCCTTTGATGACTTATGGATGTTCACCTTAGGATTGGCTTTTCTCACTTCAGGTTCGCTCTTCATGGGGTTAGGTTCGCTGCGAACCTCCTTGGTACCACTAGGGCTACCATTTGCAAATGTTGAGCGATTATTTAAAGGTTCAGCCACGTATCTTCCTTTGACTTTCCAGGAACTTCTTTTAGTTAAACCAACGGTTTCGTCTGCATTATCTATGGGAGCTGACCAGAAGAATTCATCACATCCGTCTTTGTTGTCTTCGTCGATAATCGTCTTTAGCTCGACGATTTGATTTTCGGTTACCCCATTGACTTTAAAAACTTGATTGGGCATTATTTGAACTTTTGGAAAAACAGTTGCTTTTTATTTCAAAATTTCAGGTTTGTTTTGAACAACTCTTGCGAACTCAACAGAATTTTCAGAAATAAGAGCTTTCGCAGGTTGAGATTCATTTTTAACAAACTCTGAGCAGGCAACCTCATCCTCTACAGAAATTTCACTCATATCACCATCCTCATCGAATTCAGAAGTGCTTTCAACATTTATTTTATTTTCGAGAACTGCAAAGATTTGTTTCAACATTTGTTCTGCTTTTTGCACAGTATCAGATTTGATCTGCTTTTTATCATTTTCATCCAACATTTGTTTCAACATTTGTTTCAACACTTTATCTCAATTGTTTGAGAAAAGTGTGAAAATTGAAGATAAGATGGAATTAGAAATGAAAGCCATGTAGGGACCGCTAGAACGTGTACCTACAAAGATTTTTAAAGTATACTTTTAGTTTCAGAGCGCTTCGGCCCCTTTAGTGTTTATAGTTGTATACCATGTAAGGTTCGATATACTTAGTTCACTATTAAACATAGCTCTGATACCAATCTGTTACACCCCCAAACCGGAACGGCGGAAACGTCCGGGGTGGATGACGTCATATCTAGTATCACAACAATTGCATCATAGTAATTAAAGTACACACAACCATTACATTGAATATATAAAAAAATATTTACATATTTTTACTTCATATTTATATACATCAAAAGTAGCATAAAGAAAGACGAGACTCTATACGCTCCGTCTTCTCAAAACTCTACCGAGGTACCTGTCTACTGATTTCCTGAGAATACAAGCACTTTTTGAAAAGAGTATCAGCATAAAGTTGGTGAGTTCATAAGCATGTTTTTGCAGTGAAAACCTGTCTTTAAATCTGTAAAATGTTTGTATGCTTTCCAAGAAAATCCAATATTTTCTAACATATATGTTTGATATTGTGTTCTGTAGTAATGTACAATGTATTAGTTTGTATGCCTAGTTACCACCAAATGTATTGCACGTCATTGTTTTGAATGAAAAATCCTTTTGTATGAAAACTCTGGCTATCACCAGTAATGTATAGAATGTCCTGTTTGAAAACCTTGGTTACACCAGTATGGATAGTAGTTTCATTATTTAAAATAAAACTATGAGTGAAATCCCTGGAATCCTCCAGCTATATTATGAACTAGTTTTATTAGTGAAAATAAAACTAAAGAACAAAGGAATCTCGTAAAAAATAAGGTTAGCTTATACTATTGTGAGTCATATAACCATGCTTAATATGACCTAGTGACCTCTACGACGTTCTTTAGATGTCGGACGATATGATATCGTTGTTTTGAATGAAAAATCCTTTTGTATGAAAACCCTGGTTATAACCAGTAATGTATAGAATGTCCTGTTTGAAAACCCTGGTTACACCAGTATGGATAGTAGTTTCATTATTTAAAATAAACTATGAGTTGAAATCCCTGGAATCCTCCAGCTATATTATGAACTAGTTTTATTAATGAAAATAAAACTAAAGAAGAAAGAAATCTCGTAAACAATAAGGTTAGTTTATTCTATTGTGAGTCGTATAACCATGCTTGATATGACCTAGTGACCTCTACGACGTTCTTTGGCGTCGGACGATATGATATTTGTCACCCCAGGCATACCTGCCTAACTGTTGCTAGCAGTTCAGGTGTGGGATTGTCAATCTCGAATAGATCTATTCACAAATCTCACGCTCTACCTCCAGGAGACTCTGGTTATACTATCATAGGATTTACCCTGGTCCCCGAAGGGTACAATTGAAGTGTTGTCTCACAATCCTGTATTAACTAGTTTACGTGTGACTCTGTGTTGTTCTCTTGTATTTGAATCCGTTGTATACTTGTAGTGTAGCAATAATTATACTTAAATAATTATTTAATGTAGTACTCTCGAATTCATAAAGTAGTAAAGTATATCATGTAACATAAACTAAGTTTGTCATAGTTTATATGTTTGTTAATGTGCGACTCTGAATTTGTAAATTCGTGTATTAAAATCCCAAACTATACCTATTATAGTTTGCATGTATGATGTGTAATTGGTTCATGTATTGATCTGAAACTATGCACTTATGAATGTATATTGAAAACGTCCCTTATGCTCAGCATGTTACAAAAGGGATAAAATATCAATTCATTTTATAAAACATGGGAATCTTTTGGTTGTATCAATTGCATAACTTTTAAATTTGTTCAAATTCATCTGTATAAATTCACAAAATCATTTGTGTTTGGCTTGTATTCCCCCTGAAAACATTAAAAATGATAAAAGTGTAGGGGTATGAACTCACTGTTAGTTGTGTGAATAGTCAGACAGCGAGAACTGGGAGTGAAGACCCTCGAGTTGATGTATGCGGCACTTAACAGGATCCTAATACAATTAATACATATATGCATTTTATTAGTGAAACCATTATATATAATGTTGGGAAAACACTTGCTTTCAGTTTAGGAGTGTTACTGGGACTCGATTGAATGGGTTTACGGTCGTAAAGAGTTTTCGGCCGTGAACTGCCCCTTGAATGGTTTACGACCGTAAACGGGTGTACGACCGTAAACAGTTTATGGTCTTTGAAATTTGAAGCGTCTACGGCGGTAAAATCAATAACACTGATGTTGGATTCGATGAAAAACGCGTTTTTAGATGTTCCAAAACAACCTCCGAAGGTGTTTCTTGATGATTTTCGGAAGGAGGGTGTTTTTAGTGTTTACGGTCAAGAGTTTAGATAGAGAAGGAGAGATTTTTCGGTCAGAAAAGTGTAAATGAGGGGTAGGGGCTCATATTTATAGGGGGTTTTCATGGTCGGTAGTGGGGTCCACCTGTCGCTGGCCGTAAACAAGTGTACGGCCGTAAACGAGTTTACGACCGTGAACATCACTAAGCCGAAATTTTTTTGATTTATCAAAGGAACTCAGATTTTTTTCGCGCGATTTTGGTTCCAGCTTGTATACAAAACTCAAATATATAATTAAATGATTTTTTTCTAAACCAAAGGAAATTGACGGAACCCAATAAAATACAATTTTTCTTTATGGAATTTAGATAACGGTAACTAGAAAAGGGTTCGGGTTGTCACATCATCCCCCCGTTAGAGGGAATTTCGTCCCAAAATTCAAATTCAGAATACAAATCATGGACTCAAAAAGAGATGAGGGCACTTCTGTTTCATTGAGTCTTCGCGCTCCCAAGTGAATTCAGGTCCCCGCTTGGCATTCCAGCGGACCTTCACTATCGGTATGCGACTTTGTTTTGTTCGCTTGACTTCCCGATCCATGATTTCGACTGGTTCTTCCACGAAATTGAGGTTCTCGTTGATCTCGATCTCATCAAGAGGGATCACGAGGGTTTCGTCGGATAGACACTTTTTAAGGTTTGAGACGTGGAAGACAAGATGAATGCTGCTAAGTTCTCGGGGTAACTAGAGTTTGTATGCTACGGGACCGATCCTAGTGAGGATCTCGAATGGTCCTATGTATGTTGGATTCAGCTTTCCACGCTTTCCAAAGCGTATCATGCCTTTCTAGGGTGACACCTTCAAAAGAACACGATCCCCAACATGGAACTCCAAAGGTTTTCGTCTCTTATCAATGTAGCTCTTTTGTCTATCTCTTGAAGCTTTTAGCCGTTACCGGATTTGTACGATCCTTTTTGTAGTTTCTCGGATGATTTCTAGGCCTGGGAGAGTGCTATCGGGGACTTGACCTTTAACTAGCTGTGCGTCACCCACTTCAGCCCAACACAGAGGGGATCTGCACTTACGACCATAGAGGGCTTCAAATGGCGCATCCTTGATGTCGGTATGGTAGTTGTTGTTGTAGGAGAACTCGACCAAAGGTAAATGGATGTCCCACGAATTACCAAAGTCTATGACACATGCTCTCAACATGTCTTCCAATGTCTGAATGGTCCTCTCACTCTGCCCGCCCGTCTGTGGATGGTAAGATGTGCTCATATCTAGCTTAGTTCCAAGAGCCCTCTACAATGACTGCCAAAATCTCGACATGAACTTGCTATCCCGATCGGACATAATGGACACAGGTACACTATGCAGACGAACTATCTCTGGTATGTGGATTTGTGTAAGTCTCTCCATCTTGAATGTCTCTTTGATTGGCAGGAAATGGGTTGATTTAGTCAGTCGATTGACAATTACCCAGATGGTATCGTACCCACTCGGAGATTTGGGCAACTTAGTGATGAAATCCATCGTGATCCTTTCCCACTTCTACTCAGGTGTTTCTGGCTACTGAAGTAGACCTAAGGGCTTTTGATATTCCACCTTCACCTTGGCGCAAGTCAGGCACTTGCCCACGAAGGTAGCGATATCTGCTTTCATGTTTGGACACCAATAGAGCTTTTTGAGATCCAGGTACATCTTATCCGAAAGTGGGTGAACGGAGTATCTGGTCTTGTGAGCTTCGTTCACGACAACCTCCCTGTAACCGCCGAAATTTAGGGTCCAGATCCGGTCCATGAAATAGTAAACTTCGTCCCCTCTGATCTCCAAGTTCTTTTCCATCCCCTTCAAGGCTTCATCTGACGTGTTTTCTGGTTTTAAGGCTTCCAGCTAAGCCTCTCTGATTTGTGTGAACAGATGGGAATGGATGGTCATTGTCAGTGCCTTCACTCTACGACCTGAATACTCTTTCTGGCTGAGGGCGTCCGTTACCACATTGGCCTTTCCGGGATGATAGCGTATTTCTCACTCAATTCACTGAGCAGCTCTACCCATCGCCGTTGGCTCATGTTCGCTCTGTTTGGTCGAAGATATGTTGTAGGCTCTTATGGTCGGTGAAGACAGTGCACTTGGTTCCGTAGAGATAATGTCTCTAAATCTTTAACGAAAAAACCATTTCTCCCAACTCCAAATCATGAGTTGTATAATTGACCTCGTGTGCTTTCATCTATCTCGTGGCATAAGCTATAAACTTTCCTCGCTGCATGAGCACACAGCCTAGGCCCTAAGTGGATGCATCACAGTAGACCATGAAGTCCTCCGTCCCTTCAGGCAGAGTCAAGATAGGTGTGCTTCATAGGGTCTGTTTCAATGTTTGGAATGCAGTGTCTTGCTTTTCTCCCCAACTAAAGGCTACACCTTTTTGAGTCAGGGTGGTTAAAGGCTTAGTAATCCTGGAGAAATTCTGGATAAATCTGCGATAGTAGCCAGCGAGACCCAAGAATTGACGGATTTCTGTGGGCATCTTCGGTGCTAACCAATTCTCAGTCCTTTTGATTTTGGAAGGGTCCACGTGTATGCCTTCCTCGCTAACCACGTGACCAAGGAACGTTACTTTTCTGATCCGGAATTCGCACTTTGAAAACTTTGCATAAAGTTTCTCCGCCCTTAGAGTTTCTAACACTAACCTCAAGTGTTGTCTATGATCTTCCTCGCTTCGGGAATAGACAAGTATATCATCGATGAACACTATCACGAAATTGTCCAGGAAAAGGGCGGCACACTGATTCATCAGATCCATGAATACATCGGGTGCATTGTTTAGACCAAAGGGCATTACTACAAACTCATAGTGACCATAGCGAGTTCGGAATGCTGTCTTGGGAACGTCACTCTCATGAACTCGTAACTGATGGTACCCTGATCTTAGGTCTATTTTTGAGAAGTAGCCGACTCCTTGAGTTGATCGAAGAGGTCATCGATTCTGGGTAGGGGATAACGGTTCTTGATGGTAAGGTTGTTCAGTTCACGATAATCTATGCACATCTGAAAGGATCCATCTTTCTTCTTCATAAACAAGACCGGGTCTCCCCAGGGTGAAGAACTTGGTCTTATGAATCCCTTGCTAAGTAGCTCATTGAGCTAGCTAGATAATTCTTGAATTTCTGTCGGCGCTAGATGGTATGGGGATTTAGCTACGGGAGTAGCTTCGGGAATTAAGTAGATACGGAACTCGACTTGGCGCTCAGGAGGGATTCTGGAAGATCTTCGAGGAAAACATCAGGAAAGTTGCAGACTTCGGGGATGCTCTCGAGGTCTTTAACTTCCTATTTCTCATTAACAACATGGGCTAGGAATGCATGACACTCCTTTCGCAGATATTTCTAAGCCTTGATGCATGACATGATGCAGAGGTTCGAGCAGAGTTTATCGCCATATATAATAAGGGCTTTTCCGGATGGCAGATTGAGTCGTATGGCTTTTTCATAACAAAGAATATCAGCACGATTGGGGCTCAACCAATCCATTATGGAAACTGGAATAAGGTCGAATGGGAAGGAATGATCGTTTAGGGTAAGGGTACAGCCTATGAATATGTCGTTAGTGCTCTCTTTCTTTCCGTGAGCCATCTCGATGGTAAATGTTTGGGTTAAAGGTTGGGGTTTATGCTGGAGTAGATGCTTAAATGCATGAATAACAAAACTTCTCTCCGCACCAGAATCGAAAAGAATGCATGCATAAGAGTTGTCGAGGAAGAACGTACCCGTAACCACGGTAGGATCAGCAAGTGCCTCCTTTTGGCCCATCGCTAGCACTCTTCCTGTGTTGCCAGCTGTTGTTTCTTTAGGGCAATTCCTCTTGAAGTGCCTGATCTCCCCACAGCCATAAGAGGCTTGACCAACGCCCACTCGAGGAGTCTAATTGGTTGGTTGGCCTGGTGTCTTGCAAAATCGAGCTGTGTGCCCCTTCTTGCCACATCTATTTCATAGCATCTCGCGACACTGCCCATGATGATGAAATTTGCACTTGTCACACCTCGGAAGGGTACCAGCATATCTACTGGCAGGTGCTTGAGCTGTAGGAACAGCGGCAGGAGTGGTAGCAGCATGAACTGCCACTACTTGTTGTTTCTTGGAGGGCTCCTGCGAAGACTGGCTCTTCCGCTTGTTCCAAAACTTCTTCTTCCCACCACTTGCCTTTGGTGGTTCGGGAATGGCTGTTACTTCATCGAGATCAACCCCGTGATCTATCAAGGTCTGCGCTAGGCACTTGGCGCTATCAAAAGTAGAAGGCTTAGCAGCAAGGACATTTCCTTGAGTTAGGGGCGTCAATCCCCAAATGTAACTTTCTATCTTCTTGCTTTCCGGGGTGACCATTTCAGAACATAGAAGAGCCAGATCACAGAATATAGTTGTGTAAGCGGCAATGTTGGAACCCTTCATCTTCAGGTTCCAGAGCTCGTGTTCCAACTTCTGCACCTCTCCCTTTGAGCAGTATTCAGCAAGCATAAGCTCTTTTAAGCTTTCCCACCCCATGGCATTCGCTACCGGTACAGTTAGGGATTTGACTCGACCATTCCACCAGGTCAGTGCTCTGTCGGTGAAGGTGCAGGCGGCAAACTCTACTTTGTTTGTCTCAGAGCATGCACAAATATCGAAAATGGATTCGATCTTCTCGAACCATCGGGTTAGGGCAATGACTCCTCCATTGCCGTCAAAAGATTTGGGTTTCGCATTCATGAAATCCTTATAGGAACACTCCTTTTGATGTAACTAATCGCCAAGATTCTGGGGATGAGTACCACCTCCGGATCCGCTAGCTCCACCAGGGTTTATTTGCGCCATTGCTGCAGCCACAGTGGCTGTAACTGCTTCCTGGAACATGGCAGGATCAAACTGAGGAGGTGGTGGTGGCAGAGGATTCTTGTTCTGCTTGTTGGGTCTCTTTCTGGGAGGCATCTTTTCTCTAAAATATACAAGGGAAAAAATAACGATAAGCCTCCTATATGATTATGAATCGAATATCTGAGCAAGATATATCTTAATTTTCAATGGTAATAAAGACCTATAATGATAGCTACTAACATTAACAAGGAACTGTAGGTCTTTCGTTATAAGGATTTGTACTAATAGTGATGACTCTGTGCAGTGTTATAGTAACATAAAATACTCCTATAGTATTTTAACCATGTTTTTTCATTAGTATAGGATTTGGTGAGTTTTAGGCTTGTCGCGTGTAACACTAGTCAAAATAGGTCAATAGACAATTACATGTGATTATGCCAATCATGTAATGTGATTTTGTTAAACTAGTAATGTGATAAGAGTTCTATGTAGTTCATGATAAATTCTATTAAAAATATGAACTTTCTTTATGATACAACTCAAAGTATATGTCCATACGATTCCAAAAATATAGAGAATGTCTGAATTTGACTTCGCATGAAGAAGTTATGATAAACTGAACACTATAAATCTCTATAATAAGAGGAATTTAAAATAGACTTAGAATTAGCTATTGGAGTCTAAAAGAGAGTTGTAGTACTTGTAAATACCTACGCCTGCATATAAAGAACGTCAAAAACGGAGTTCGTATGTGAAAGTTACGACCTTCTGAAGATTCAGCTGTCAGAAACCCTAATCTGACTGAGCTCGCGACGTGAGCACGGAACTCACGACGTGATGAGTCATTTTGCCACATCTCGGAATCTAGAAGGTGTGTGACGAGGCTGCGAGGGGATGAGATCCAAACTCACGACGTGAGCAAGGATATCCCACGACGTGATGAGTCACATGGCCACCTTCCGAAGCTAGGGACACAAATGGCAAGTCTACGTGGATAAGATCCAAACTCACGACGTGGGCTTTATAAAAATCACGACGTGGGGTCCGAAATCCTTACTATAAATAGCAGGTCCGACTTCAGCCATTCTTACACCTAAACTTCTTTCTCTTCTCTCCTTTGGTGAAGCCATCTTGCATCCCGAGCCCCGACGACCTTGTACGCTGACCGTTTCTGCTTAGATTTCATAAAATCACGCTACTAGGGTGAGTTTCACGGCCCCACTTTCTAATATTTTGGGGGAAAATGCATGCTAAATATTGTATATACATTACTATTATGTCTATATGATAGTATATAGTTATAATAGTCGGGGTATAGTTGTTCTAAATATAATATTTTGAATATATACAACTCTTATCAACTTGTCAGCATGTTATTATACTAATGTAGATCTTGAGTTATACTTAGGATTCTATATATATATATATTTCGTGTGCGATATAGTTCCGAAGTTGTATTCGGAAGTTCTATATATAAAGTATGTTATTATTATTGGTTTTATGTCAAGATAAAACTTGATATGCTATATGTTGTTATTGTTAGTTTTACGTCCAGATAAAACTTGGTATGTTATATATTGTTATTGTTGGTTTTATGTGAAGATAAAACCTGGTTTTTCCTCAAGTTATAGTTGTTATACTGCCTAAAGTAATATGAACTTAGGAGTAATGTTTAAAAGCAAAGTCTAATAACTTAGGGTTGTAGACACGAAAATGCTTTTGTTGTTAGAGCTATAGGAAGCCGTCAAAGTCTACATGAGTAATTGTATGCATCAACTTAGATTGGGGATCTTAGCGGAAATCCTCTGAACTGTAACCGTTAATCCCGTATGAACGAGGAAGTTGTGTATAATTAGTATACGGGTTGACCACCCCATTTGTGACTGTTAGCTACAATCAACCACAAGCAAGTGACGAACTATCCTTTTACTTGTTATCGTTCCGGCGTCGATAAAGGGTACGGTGTTGTCCTCATGGAAATCATGAGTGGGTTGTCCTCATGGAAATAATGAGTGGGTTGTCCTTATGTAAATCATGAGTGGGTTTTCCTCATGGAAATCATGAGTGGGTTTTATCAGAGGTATTATGTCATAGCAGCGGTTACAGGCTCATGGTAGCAAATTGTTAGAAACATTATACTTTGTCGTATACAAATATTAATGTTAAGTATAAGTTTCCCCCTACTTATACCCTAGGTACTACTTGTATATTAAGTAGAAAATTATACCTAACACATATACTCGTATAGAATTGAAATATATTTATACGTAGCGGTTTTAATCGTATAGAATTGAAATAAGATTTATACGTAGCGGTTTTACTCGTATAAAATTGAAATAAGATTTATACGTAGCAACTTTCGTTTGTATGGAATTACAAACATTTATATTTGTAATATATGATACTTATAGGTATATACTTATTTGGTAAGTAAACCATTATACATAGGATATATATACTAAACGTTGGAGAGTCAAAATGATACTTTCAAAACTATACTTTTGAACGTAAGAAATGTACTATTTTATGGAGTCAAAACCTGTGGACTCACCAACTTTATGTTGACGTATTTTAAAATGCATGTGTTTTCAGGAACTTGAAAAGCTGGTATGTATTCGAACAGAAGAAGTTTTACTATTACCTTTCTGTTCATTAAGAAGTATGCCATAGTCGGATATAATAGGTCCTAGAAAAACAGTTATGTAACTTTCAGTTATCATTAAAGGTATGTATTTTCTTTAGTACTGTTCAATGTATGTTATATAACTGTGATACGAAGAATGACGTTACACCACCCGGTGTTTCCGCCGATGGCTGGGGGTGTGACAGAAATTGGTATCAGAGCTATTAACTATAGTGAACTAGTACTTTCTTAGGAAAGCACGTCTATAGTTTAGGGCTTACTCTATTAGGTTTAGGTATATCCCTTAGCCTACAAATAAAAAGTATTATTAATTATTCTACTGAAGGACTACTTACGGGAGTGGTCACAACGATAGACATGTCGATTTGGGTTGCTGGATTTCAGAACGGCTATATGCTAAAATGATCCTGCCCTTTCGACTGTCCTGACTGGCTGGAGCCTTATCAGATAGACCTGAAGTAACAAACAATGGTTAAAGCGTGAATACAATGAATAAGAATATAGAGTCATATATAAAGACTCAGACCCGCGATGAGAATACACCTTAATATCCGAAATGTTTTTGATCTCAAGGATTTAGATCAAATATTCCAACTAAAGTTTATATGTGCGTATATCCTATCACACTTAGGTGTAGGTGCGCAACTACATTTTATTATGATCAGATCATATGAACTATTTAATTTGGGAGTAATATTTGATAGACTAAACTCTTGGTGATCCAAAATGTATAGGAATTCGACATGGCATATTCACGAGAATGGATAATCATCGAGGATACGGATGAAGAAGAGGAAGTTTCATTCTCTATGATGGTAGGCGATCCTTACTACCCTATAAATCCAACCACCTTTTATCCAATACCTTCTGACGATGGAGCACCTTTACCCTCCAACGAATGGGAAGAGAGTGAACCAATGAAAGAAAGCGAATCAATGGAGAAGACAGAATCAGTGGCATCATCTTTACCATCAATGAACACTCTTTACCGTCAAGTTCCAGGAGGAGCAAAAATGAAACGCACGGCACATAAATCCATACCAATATGGAAAAGGATTAAGAAGAATCAGAAGGTGACATCTTTAGGAAGTCATAGAGTTCAAGATGAACCTGCACGGATCCCGCAAACCGTTGATAAGTGGGTGGCGGAAGAAAGAGCTGCTAAGATGTATGAGACTAGTCAATCATCTCGACCACATCTCCCATATTCTTCTGAAGTTAACACTTTATCTCAATTGTTTGAGAAAAGTGTGAAAATTGAAGATAAGATGGAATTAGAAATGAAAGCCATGTAGGGACGGCTAGAACGTGTACCTACAAAGATTTTATGAATTGCAGGCCAAAAAGCTTTCATGGAATTGAAGGGGTAGTTAATTTGACTAGGTGGATAGAAAAGACAGAGTCCGTCTTTCAAATAAGCTTCTGTCCAGATGATTGTAAAGTACGATTTGCAGCATGTACTTTCGCTGATGCAACACTCACATGGTGGAACAGCCATGTGAATACAATGGGAATTGATACTACAAATTCCATGAAATAGGAGGAGCTAAAAATGATGCTAGTAGAAGAGTATTGTCCAAGGGAGGAGATACATAAACTGGAACAAGAATTGTGGACCCTAACCATGAAGGGTTCAGAGATAAAAGCTTATACCACTAGATTTAATGATCTTGCAGTAATGTGTCCAACACTTGTAACCCCTGAATATAAGAAAATTGAGCGATATATCTGGGGTTTAGCATCGCAAATTAAAGGCATGGTGATCGCATCAAAGCCTACGACCTATGACAGCACCAAGAGAATAGCTCATCAGTTAACCCTCATAGAGATCCAAGGAACAGAAGTGGTATCAAAGGCTGAGTCTCCCAAATCTAGAACAAACAAGCGCAATTTTAATAGGAAGAATCCCAAACAATCATCTGAGAAAAGATAAGAAGTGGCAACCAATTATGCAGCCACGACAGCAGCACCCACTCAACCAAAATCTTCATGGTGTAATCAGTGCAACCGTCATCATCCAGGTGACTGCTACGTCTGCACGAAGTGCAAGAAGAAGGGACTTACTGCTAGTCACTGCAGGAGCACAACACCTGCAACAGTGAATCAGGGAACAAATACTGGAGCAGGCCATGGTTAAGGAAGAAAGTGTTATGAGTGTGGAGAGGTTGGACATATCAAGAAAGAATGTCCAAAGTTAAGGAGTCAAGGAGGCATAGGGCGTGGCAGAGCGTTTGTGATCGGAAGCAGAGAGGCTATCCAGGACCCTTCGGTCGTATCTGGTACGTTTCTTATAGATAATTTATATGCTACTATACTCTTCGACTCTGGAGCAGATAGAAGTTTTATAACTCCGACGTTTAGAAAATTGTTAATTCATAAGTCTAGCAAATTAAAAGAAATCTATGAAGTAGAAATCGCTAATGGTCAAACCGAGAGAACACATGAAATCCTAGAAAACTATCTGTTAACTCTTAATAACTACATTTTTCACGTCAACCTCATGCCAATGCCTATCGGTAGTTTTGATGTCATAATTGGCATAGTGTCACACCCCGCTAAAGCGGAAACGCAAGATATGACAGCGATAAAGGTTTCATTGCAAATGATAAAGATACATCACCATAGTAATAGTTAAAAGTTTACAACCCATAATTTAAACAAAGCAAAGTACAAGTTTTCTAAAATGACATTGTTCAAAAGATAACTTCGTAAAATAACTTCCACACGATGCAGAATGCTCTATGATGATGAATCTTTATATCCACTTATGAGCAAACAATGAGTTCCCAACCAAGCCTATGACTGATGCCCTATCAATATCTATGCTTATCGTTCCATAGATTATATGGTATCATGCACTCCAGCAATCGGGCGAGTGAGGAGTTGTCAATTCTTAATAGCGATATCCATAATGACCATTGGCTCAAAGAGTTAATGGTTGGAGTAAAGTATAAGGGAAGGGACTTAAGACGATAAGGCCTCATGTTTCAAGATGCATAAACATACATAGCATAATATAGCACAATTTAGCAATCAAGTTTGATACAATGCACTTTTAAATACAATGAATAACAAATAGCTTTTCGGACATGCTTTTCCACCCCAAAACATAAAAACCGAAAATAGGGGAGTGCGTGAATACTCACAATGTTTCAAGTAGGTACAAGTGGTGCCTCGGAATACACCAACGCCTTACTACCGGGATCCTACGACATCAAACACACACTAGTGAGTTTCTAAATCGAAATCTAAAAGTTTTCAAACATAAAAATATCTTTTTCATAACCATACAAAATAGTTTTATACCAAAACGATACATCATTCCCAAAAATTAGGTTTTAATGTTTCTCCCAAAAGACACCCTACATGGGTTTTCATTACATGATACGATAAAATACTAAAATCAAAACCAAATACGAATCGCTATCCCAACAAGAAACATCCACACCACAATCAGTAACATCCCTCCTAACACATAATATGCGGTTATCGCACGACCTGCCACTCGTGTAGCAGCACCAGCAGTATCAACAGCCTCCATCGAATGCTGAAACAGGAAGTCCGCTGCCATCCACTGCATTCTTCGGGACTCCTCCGAGGTCATACCTGACTGCCTGACAGGTATCCCTATAACTCGCTGTGGTAAGGGTGATCTCGGTCCTGCCATGTTGGGTCCTACCCTATTAGGTCATGTTGTGCCAAGTCATGTTGTATTTGTTGCTATCCTTCTCGGGATAGGAACACTCTTCCTTGCCGTCCTCCGAATACGAAGCCCATAAAGTGGTGGCCGTGGTAACACCGATGCAGGCGATGCCTTCCGTTGCCGACTCGGGGCGCTGTCGCTGCTAATCTCCATCGAGTCTCCCGTGTCTTCTGAGGGGTCTTCTTCCACCGAGGCGGGGGATCACGTCGAGGGATAACGGTGACATAGTCGGACTCATCAGCCGAGGGGGTAGCGCGAGAGGATGACGATGTCGACATAGTGGACTGAGACATAGTTTCAATGAGATATGAAATAAATAACAATGAATGCCTATAATAGGCAATTCTTACACACACCAAAATTCACCCTTTTTTTGAATTTTTGAAATAAAGTTTTCTCAAAAATTTTGTTGAACATATTCCCATTATAATTAGCTCAAGCTTTGTATAAATCTTTCCTTAATTAAACATAGGTGATCAGGCTATGTTTAATTGAGGTCCAACGATACAACTCCCGACCTAATTATATTAGTAATATGTTTGATGTAGAAAGAATATTTATAAGTTTTGGTTATAGGTTGTGTTTTCTTAAATGAAAACTGATGTTCTCTGTAACTTTAGCTCTGATACCATTTTTGTCACACCCCGCTAAAGCGGAAACGCTAGATATGACAACGATAAAGATAAAGATACATTGCAAAAGATAAAGATACATCACCATAGTAATAGTTAAAAGTTTACAACCCATAATTTAAACAAAACAAAGTACAAATTTTCTAAAATGACATTGTTCAAAAGATAACTTTGTAAAATAACTTCCACACGATGCAGCATGCTCTATGATGATGAACCTTTATACCCACTTACCAATTATTTCCCGAAAAAGCAAGTAAAACGAGCGTCAACTATGAAAATAGTTGGTGAGTTCACAAGTTTATAAATCAAGATTTGGTATAAGACTTTCCATAAATACAAGTACATTGCTTTAATGAGAAACAAAGTTTATTACTATAATGAGAAACAAAGTTGATTGCTATGATTGAGAAACGAGTTTGTATGTAAATGAGCAAATAATGAGTTCCCAACCAAGCCTATGAATGATGCCCTATCAAGATCTATGCTTATCGTTCCATAGATTATATGGTATCATGCACTCCAGCAATCGGGCGAGTGAGGAGTTGTCAATTCCTAATAGCTCTATCCATAATGACCATTGGCTCAAAGAGTTAATGGTTGGAGTAAAGTATAAGGGAGGGACTTAAGACGATAAGGCCTCATGTTTCAAGATGCATAAACATACATAGCATAATATAGCACAATTTAGCAATCAAGTTTGATACAATTCACTTTTATATACAATGAATAATAAATAGCTTTTCAGGCATGCTTTTCCACCCTAAAACATGAAAACCGAAAATAGGGGAGTGCGTGAATACTCAAAACGTTTCAAGTAGGTACAAGTGGTACCTCGGAATACACCAACGCCTTACTACTGGGATCCTACGACATCAAACACACGCTAGTGAGTTTCTATGTCGAAATCTAATGTTAATATACTAAACTCTACATATAGAGAAATGTCAATTTTTTTTTGTTCTAATATTGGTTTTATATTAATTGGTTACAATTTTTCTGAAATTATGAAATTTTATAACTCATGTGTTTAATATAATTTTGGATATTAATTTTCCAGATTTTTTTCTAATATTAATTAAGGGTATTTCAACACATTTAAAGGTGTTTTAAGCTCCTAAAAATCGAAAATATTATCAAACAGTTTCCAAAAATTGTCAAACCTTGTATTTTCATTCTAACTATAGTAGAGGTCTTCCAGAAATTTTCCCTTGAATTTTTGATGTGATTAACTATTTTTCCAAATATTTAAGCCTTCATAAAAATATAAATTCATGAAAAATAGCATCCAAAGGATAAAAATTCCCAAACCTTTTATAATACTGCCATTAGACATACTTAAGCTGGGAAAAATATAAAAATGGTTTTCTAAAATGTTTAACCCAATTTTATGATTTTTGTGATTTTTATTCTAATAAAAATTGAAATAAATAGAAAACAGTTTCCAAAATTACCCAAACTTTTTCTATTACTGTTATTAAACATTATTAAGCTGAGAAAAATATAAAAATGGATTTCTAAACTGTTTAACCCAATTTTATGATTTTTGTGCATTTATTCTATAAAAAAATGAAATAAATAGAAAACTGTTTTCAAAATTACCCAAACTTTTTCTATTACTGTTATTAAACATTATTAAGCTGGGAAAAATATAAAATTGGATTTCTAAACTGTTTAACCCCATTTTATGATTTTTGTGCATTTATTCTAATAAGAAATGGGTTTAAGTGTATTTAATCTTGGGAAAATAGAAGAAAAATAGCATACATAATAGAAAAATTATAAAAATTTGTATGTAGCATGCTAATGTATTATAAGGTGTTCTGGTAAATTTTCATGAATTTTGGACGAGCAGAACTATTTTTTTAGTCCATTATAAATATAAAAATCGAGGAAAAATAGGAATCCAATATGAAAAATTCAAAAATTATTTTTCTGAGTCTTCCACCTCTAATAGGAGCTGCGAAAATTGTTAGATACCATTTTCGCATTCTATAAAGTGGTTTTATGATTTCTTGAGACTAAACCAAAAGAAAATCAAAAGTGATACTAAACAGTAACAAAAATCGATGAAACTTAATGAGAGGTTATTATTCACGGGAAGAGTTATTTGGAAAACAAAAAAACCTGAAAAAACCCTAAAACTCATAAAAATGCATAAAAAAATATTTAGAGATTACAAAACTTTTTTTTAAATTTTTTTATAAAAAAATCACAGGTTTTTTATTAAATTCGCTGAAAAAAATAAAAAACCAAAAGAAAATTTTTTTTTAAAAAAAATTTTAAAATTTTTTTTTTTCAAAAAAAAAAGTCAGCGAATTTATATAAAAACATGCGATTTTTTCATAAAAAAATTCAAAAAAAAGTTTTGTGATCTCTAAGTATTTTTTTATGCATTTTTATGATTTTTACGGTTTTTTTTAGGAAGTCATAGAATTCAAGATGAACCTGCACGGATCTCGCAAACCGTTGATAGGTGGGTGGCGGAAGAAAGAGCTGCTAAGATGTATGAGACTGGTCAATCATCTCGACCACATCTCCCATATTCTTCTGAAGTTAACACTTTATCTCAATTGTTTGAGAAAAGTGTGAAAATTGAAGATAAGATGGAATTAGAAATGAAAGCCATGTAGGGACCGCTAGAACGTGTACCTACAAAGATTTTTAAAGTATACTTTTAGTTTCAGAGCGCTTCGGCCCCTTTAGTGTTTATAGTTGTATACCATGTAAGGTTCGATATACTTAGTTCACTATAAAACATAGCTCTGATACCAATCTGTTACACCCCCAAACCGGAACGGCGGAAACGTCCGGGGGTGGATGACGTCATATCTAGTATCACAACAATTGCATCATAGTAATTAAAGTACACACAACCATTACATTGAATATATAAAAAAATATTTACATTTGTTTACTTCATATTTATATACATCAAAAGTAGCATAAAGAAAGACGAGACTCTATACGCTCCGTCTTCTCAAAACTCTACCGATGTACCTGTCTACTGATTTCCTGAGAATACAAGCAATTTTTGAAAGGAGTATCAACATAAAGCTGGTGAGTTCATAAGCATGTTTTTGCAGTGAAAACCTGTCTTTGTATCTGTAAAATGTTTGTATGCTTTCCAAGAAAATCGAATATTTTCTAACATATATGTTTGATTCTGTGTTCTGTAGTAATATACAATGTATTAGTTTGTATGTCTGGTTACCACCAAATGTATTGCATATCGTTGTTTTGAATGAAAAATCCTTTTGTATGAAAATCCTGGCTATCACCAGTAATGTATAGAATGTCCTGTTTGAAAACCCTAGTTACACCAGTATGGATAGTAGTTTCATTATTTAAAATAAAACTATGAGTTGAAATCCCTGGAATCCTCCAGCTATATTATGAATTAGTTTTATTAATGAAAATAAAACCAAAGAAGAAAGGAATCTCGTAAACAATAAGGTTAGTTTATACTATTCTGAGACGTATAACCATGCTTGATATGACCTAGTGACCTCTACGACGTTCTTCAGGCGTCGAACGATATGATATTTCTCACCCCAGGCATGCCTGCCTAACTGTAGCTAGCAGTTCAGGTGTGGCATTGTCAATCCTGAATAGATCTATTCACAAATCTCACGCTCTCCCTCCAGGAGACTCTGGTTATACTATGATAGGATTTAACATCGACCCCAAAGGGTACAATTGAAGTGTTGTCTCACAATCCTGTATTAACTAGTTTACGTGTGACTCTGTGTTGTTCTCTTGTATTTGAATCCGTTGTATACTTGTAGTGTAACAATAATTATACTTAAATAATTATTTAATGTAGTACTCTCGAATTCAGAAAGTAGTAAAGTATATCATGTAACATAAACTAAGTCTATCATAGTTTATATGTTTGTTAATGTGTGATTCTAAATTTGTAATTCGTGTATTGAAATCCCAAACTATACCTATTATAGTTTGCATGTATGATGTGTAATTGGTTCATGTATTGATTTGAAACTATGCAATTATGAATGTATATTAAAAACGTCCCTTATGCTCAGCATGTTACAAAAGGGATAAAATATCTATTTATTTTATAAAACATGGGAATCTTTTGGTTGTATCAACTGCATAAGTTTTAAGTCTGTTGCAATTCCTTTGTATAGCTTCACAAAATCATTTGTGTTTGGCTTGTATTCTCCCCTGAAAACATAAAAAAATGATAAAAGTGTAGGAGTATGAACTCACTATTAGTTGTGTGAATAGTCAGACAGCGAGAACTGGGAGTGAAGACCGTTGAGTTGATGTACGCGACACTTAACAGGATCCTAATACAATTAATACATATATGCATTTTATTAGCGAAAACATTATTTATAGTGTTGGGAAAACACTTGCTTTCAGTTTAGGAGTGTTACCGGGACTCGATTGAATCGGAAAAGTGGGTTTTCAGCCAAGATTCACGATATGAAGGGGTTTACGGCCGTAAAGAGTTTTCGGCCGTGAACTGCCTCTTGAATGGTATACGATCGTAAACGGGTGTACGGCCGTAAACACTTTACGGTCTTTGAAGATTTGAAGATTTGTAGCGTGTACGGCCGTAAACTCAAGAACACTGATGTTGGATTCAACGAAAAACACGTTTTTAGATGTTCCAAAACAACCTCCGAAGGTGTTTCTTGATGATTTTTGGAAGAAAGAGGGTGTTTTTGGTGTTTACGGTAAAGAGTTTAGAGAGAGAATGAGAGAGTTTTCGGCCAGAAAAGTGTAAATGAGGGGTAGGGGCTCATATTTATAGGTGGTTTTCATGGTCGGTGGTGGGGTCCACCTGTCGCTGGCCGTAAATGAGTGTACGGCCGTAAACGCGTTTATGGCCGTGAACATCACTCAGCCGAAAACTTTTTGATTTTTCAAAGGAAACTCGGGTTTTTTTCGTGTGATTTTCGTTCCAACTTGTATATAAAACTCAAATATATAATTAAATGATTTTTTTCCAAAACGAAGGAAATTGACGGAACCCAATAAAATACAATTTTTACTTACGGAATTTAGCTAACAGTAACTAGAAAAGGGTTCGGGTTGTCACACCATTAAAGCAAAATCTTCATTTGAGAGCTCGTACTCAGAATGATCTGAATCAGATCCGTCATCAGCAACAGTCTTGCCTTTCGCAAGAAAGGCTAAAGACCCCATACCAAGCACCACCTTTGCTTCTTTCATTACTTCACTCTCTCGCGCCTTCAGAATTCCCACAAGTCTCACAAGAGTATAGTTATTGAAGTATTCGTGTGCTTTAACAGTTGACACCACCGCCTTCCACTCTGATTGTAGTCCGTTCATGAACGTGACGTTTTGCACAATCACTTCACGTCCAATCCCGTGCTTCATCATCTTGTTGAGAATATGATTATATCGATTTAAAGTGGCACTCAGTTTCTTTAGGCTTTTGAACGAATTTGCCAAACTCGGATAAAAAGAGAATTTGAGTCGAGTGTTCTAGATCTGCGTCTGTGGAATAGAGCTCTCTCAACCTATCCCATATAGCCTTCGTTGTGTCACATGAACTTACAAGAAGAAAAGTATGTGCTTGCATAGCGACTCTGATGATCCTCATTCCTTTAATGTTACTTATGAGTTTGTCTTTTTCGTCTTGAGGCACGTCCTTCATATCAAGAAGCAGTTGGTTGCATTCTTTCTGGGTATTGATTTTTCTTTTGGTCTCTGTGTGAACAAACGGACCTAGAGTGATTGCTTCCCAAATTAGATAACCATTCTCTTCTGAACCTAAAACATAATCTTCAATGTGTAGCGCCCAGACTTCATATCCTCGAGGAAAAAGAATCGGGATTCTGGTTGTTGATCTGATGCTGCTTGAGATATTCAAGGAGTTGATGTTTGAATCGTCGTTCTGCATGGTGAATAATCTTTTAATACCTGCAATTAATCAGACTGTAAACACTTATTAGGTTAATATCGAGATCACAAAGTAACGTCAATAAATCAGTGACGGCTCTTAACAAATCCAATATTTGCAGAAACCCTAATAATTTCTTCAACCAGAAGAGTTGTGTATTAAGTACACAGTCTCCTGCTCTGATACCAATTGATAGGAATAAATCCCTAATGATCAAATAGAATAAAAACAGGTAATCAAGAACAAAATGTGCTCAAACTGGTGCTGAATGATTAACAGTCACGCCTCAGAAGAACTCGATGAAGAATTGCTTCTGTAGAGGCGTAAAATAGGGTTACAAAGATAATTATGAAAGTTAACTACAAAATACGTAGCATGCATGCACCTTATATACTACAACCCCAACAGCAAATACGAGTGGACAGGCCCAACTCGTTTATACAAAATGGACTAAACAAAACAGGCCCAATGACGCAACATTAAATCTTCAACATGGTAAAAATGGTTTTAAGTTTATTCACATTTTAAAGCTTCCGTTGTCATTGTTAGCATTTTTGGGAAAACAATTTTAAATAACACCTAACAACTTCACGGATCTAGTCATGAGTAATTGTAGGATGATAATATCTTTTATTCTTCAAACTGAGATGCATATGGGGTTTTACTTGACAAAATATATTGTGTATTGGTTTGCTCCAACATTTTTCTTAATTGGAAGTTGTAAAGGGTATTTCCTATTATGATATGATTTATAGACAATAACTCAGTATTTAAAGTTTATTTGTTCAATCTTTCTTTACATGTGAAGTGATATCTATGGGCCCTCGAAAATTTCGTGCTAACATCTAACGTGTCTGGCCAAGTCCTGACTAAATTGATTTGTTAAATTTAGAAGTCAGATGTGATCGTCATAAATATTTTAACGGGAAATATCTAGAACATTGGAATTTATGATCATTTACGTAGAGCTAGAATTGATTATGATAAAGTGTTTGGTAGTTTCAATGGATGACTACTATATGTTACTTAGTTAAGAAACTTTAATGCCTTAACATGTTAATGACTTTTTCAAATAGGATACCGTCGGAAATGGTACCCAAGGTCATTAACTATTTGGTAATATTTCTAAATAATAACACAGTTCTTTGGGTTGGCGTCATGACATAATTAGCAATAAGGAAATAGTGTAAAATAGGTTGTTAATTTATTAAGTATTTAATAAGTTAATTGGAATTAATTTTGGTAATTAGATAAATAGTTTTAATTACTTAAATAGGTTGAATAATAATTAAATCCATGGGATTAATTAGAATATTCTAGAAAACTCCAGAAAGAAGAGGTGGACGATTTCTGCTTATCCTGATAATAAGGTAGGTTTTGAATAAAGTAAGGATTACCCTTTAAGAATTTGAATTGCTAAAGAATTAATTGGTTTCCTATATATAGGATGTTAGGGATCTAACCCACATTGTCTGTTCCCTAAAAAATTCGTTCACCCCTCTCATATATCTCTATGGGATTAAAATTTATATCTCCTCTCCTAGGATATTAAAATTTCGAAACATCCCTTTTAGGGTTTTCCTTGATTTGCTTCTTGGAGTCGTTAGTCTAACTACATTAGAGGGGATCTCTTTTGGGTCCTTCATCATTTGCAAGAGATGTCATTCACAAGGTCTAAAGATCAAGAGGTAAGTGTTCTAACTTTTATTTAGTTGATTACAAAAGAAGGCTACTATAACAAGTAAAACCTACATCTTAGGGTGCATATACACGTAGGAAATGTAGTTTGTTTCCTATTCCATGATAAGTGTATTGGTGCTTTGAAATCCAACAGTTTATAGGGCTTAGTAGAAATATATAATGAGAAGAGATAACTATTCCTCATTGTTTCCAGGATAATTTTGTGTTACTACGAATATTTGTTATTTAGTTACGGATTAACTAGTGGTATTGATTCTCCATATGTCTAAGATTATGTTTTAGGATATTAAGTCACCTTGTAGGTTGCATTCTTATATATAGGATTATATTGTTATGTGTTAGTCTTATCTGGATGATTATATTGTTATGTTGCATTGTTATTTACAAGATTATATTGTCATGTTGAAATTTTATCTATAGAATTGCCTCGGGATATGAAATTCCAATGTGTAAAGTTTTATCTTTATGTTTATACTTAGGGATGTAGAATTCCGCATCATGGTTTATTATGACATGTATAAAGGTTGTTAGTTTGTTTTAAATGTAATATTGAAAGCATGCTTGGATTTTCTTGATGGGTTAACACTAATGTAGGTCACAAGTCTTTTTTACTTAGTATATTTATATATGCTAGTTTTTGTATTATTCTATTATTCTTTTCTATTCCAAAACCGAGAGTAGTAGGTGTTTCTCACATCTCCTCTCTTGTATTGTCTAGTGTAGAGTTTGACTTTTCTTTAGTTACATCTCCTTAAGAGTTATTTGGTATATGGATTTACGGAAAAAGAACAAATTATATACAAGTGAAGAGTATCAAGTTTTAGTTGTTTACTATTGCTTTCTCGATAATGCTAGAGAGCTTATACTTTGGAGTTTTTGCCACACTTCATCAACTTTTGATCTCCCATCAGAATCAAAGTCTTCAGAGGTTGTAATACATTTCCATTTGATGGTTGATTTAATCTTTCCATGCTTTTCAAAATGATCCTTAGTGGGTTAAAATGATTTGAAGTTTATTCACATTTTAAAGCTTCCGTTATTATTTTTAGAATTTTTAGGAAAACAATTTTGAACAACATCAAACAACTTCATGGATCTAGTCATGAATAATTCTAAGATGATAATATCTTTTATTCTTCAAACCGAGATGCATATGGGGTTTTACTTTACAAAACATGGTGTGTATTGGTTTGCTCCCACGTTATTCTTAATTGGAAGTGGTAAAGGGTATTTCCTATTATGATATGATTAGTAAACAAAAGCTAAATAATGAAGATTTTTCCTTTCGAGTCCCAGTAGTTTCAAACTTTTGACAATTTCTGCCTAATTTCAACTTGGGGTAAAATTCTGTGAAGTGGGAAAATATGTTGAATATGGTCCCTTCCGTTAATGCGAATTGTCACTTTATGCCCAATTTTGCAGTTGGGGTAAAGTTTTGCATTTGAAGCTGATTTTTCGCAGTGGGTCCTTGGAGAATTTGCAAAATTGACAGTTTTTACCCACTTTACGAAATTCTTGCAACTCACCCAAAAGTCGAAATTTTCACAAATCTTGGAATAATTTCTCAGCTTTTTGTGATTGTTTTCGGTGCAATATTTTTGCGGTTTCATTTTTGTGACACATCGAGGGGGAGTTTCGTCAATTTTATTCCTCGAGCGCTTCTCATCCTTTGTGGGTTTTATAATCATTTGTTGATTATAAAAAGGGAGAGAATGTAGAAATGGATATTTGAAGCTTATCGAGTATTCCTTTTCAATGCGGATTTGAAGACTGATGTTACTTCGAGGGGGAGTTGATCTTGATCGCGTGCAAGCTCGTTTGGAAATTGAAGCCGACACATCCAATCCTAACTTTGAGAGGGAGAATGTTAGGGTGCAAAGTTCTCCTTGGATGTGGCTTACCCTCTTGCAATGTGTAGTAAGTTTAGGCTTTCCTATAAATAGGAAGTGAGTGGCTCCCATTTTATGTAAGACCAATTTTCGAGTGATTAGACTAGTGAGTGAATTATTGAAAAACCATTTTGTAATAGTTTCCTAGATCTAATGAGAGCTTAAAAAAGTTTATTTACTCTTGATGTTCTTCATGTTTGATTGATCCAGTTGATATTTACTATTCCGCACAAGTCATCATAATCTTGGTCACTACAATTTCTGAATCTTCGATGAATCTACGGTCAAATGTGTGTATGTCGCACCCCCAAACCAGAACGGCAGAAACGTTCGGGGGTGGAGGATGTCATGTACAGTATCATAACAATGCATAATAGTAAGACAAGCAACAACATCATCCATTGCATTAATAGTATAATTTTAATACAAGTTTGTTCTGTATAGTTTATAAGACACCAAAATATGAATCAAAATAAAAGATGATTCTTGAACGTGCTCCGTCTTCTCAAAACCTGGTCATCGGTACCTTTCTACTGGTGCCCTGAGAATACAAGTTATTTTGAAAGAGTAGATCATCATTTAAGCTGGTGAGTTCATAAGTATTTATTTTCAGTTGTTTGTATATGTTTGATGAAAGTGTTTGTAAATTTTTGTTGTAAATGTTTGTAAGTGTTTGATGTAAATGTTTGTATCTCCTAGAAAATCCTATATTTTCTACTTTAACTGAAATGTAGACTTCTACCAAGACACGACTGTTCTGTATATTTGTTCTTTTGTAAAAGTGAGTTTTTTCCCAAAGACTGACTATCATTTACCAAAAATATAGTTTACATTACCCTTTATGTGAGAAGATCACAATTTGAATGTAGTAGGAAAATAATAAAGATGTACTTGTAGTATTGTATATAGTAACTACCGTTGTACTAACTACCTTAAAACAATTGTTTTAATTAAGGTAAAATGTGATATAGTTGTAACCATACTTCATTGACTAGCAAAACATGATGTTCGAAGACATCGAAATGGTATGACATTCATCACCCGTAGACCTGCAGGTCTTACTGTAGGTAGCAGCAAGGTGTAGGATGGTAAGTCTCGTATAGATCTATACACAAATTCATACTCTCCCTCCATGAGACTTTAGTTACAAAACGTGACAAAACAGTATATTGCCGCGCCATGAAGTAGTGGCTCACATTAATGTTATAGAGTTCTTGTGTTTGTATACTAAGTTCCAGTGTATTGTATATTCTCTATGTTCTAGTGTATGGTATGTTCTCTCTGTTCTAGTGTATAGTATGTTCCTCCTTGTTTCTCATTATAGTATGTTCTTTGTATTTCTCATTATAGTAAGTTTGAACTGAATCGTGTATGAACTGACTCTTGTATGTTTCATTGTACTAGAAATAGTGAGTAGTAATCCTCTAAACTATATCTATTATACTTTACTAGTAATGTTGTTTGAATGACTGAGCATGTTTGTACACCTTTGCTACCCAAAGGTGATGTACTGATGTAAGAACTACTATATCTATACAGATATACATAATATATAACTAAGATCCAAACGACACTCGGACAAACAACTGATGCCCAAATTCCACAACCAAACAAGGAACTAGAAATAAAGCGAGTTATCAGTCCTAAGCCCTTTCAACCTTATTTATATAACTATATCTATATAGACATGATTTGACAATATATATAAGTTGAAAAGAGTTTGATAAAGAGTTTAGCATATAAAAGAGTTTTAACCATTTGATTGGTTACAGATGACTTGATGTCAGTTTTTAAAACGTTTTGAAATAGTTTGTTTGATAACACAGTTTTGAAGTATAAGAAATCCCCTTGTTTGATAGTTATTAATCACGTGATTGATATAATAACTATAATGTTTCTACTTGTATTCCCCCACATAAAAGCATTTAAAATCATTTAAAAGATAAGTTAAGGGGTATGAACTCACCTGTAGTGAGTGATTCGAGTGAAAGATCGATATAGGATGCTAAGTGTCAAGTGAAGCCTCAAGCACAAACATATCCTATTAAGCATATAATGATACATATATGTATATAATTAGCGTATATAACAACTAATCATGAAAGGGAACCACCTTAGGGACTAGGAAACACTTGGAATGAACTGTTACAATCTCATGTGATTGTACTAAAGGAGTTTACAGCCACACAAGTGTGTTCATGGCCTTAGTGTTTACGGTCATGGTGGTTTACGACCATGGTGTTTACGACCATGAGAGTTTACGGTCAATGAAGATCTTGAGGAGGGTTTACGGCCAAGGGAGATGCTCATGGCCGTAAACTCTTATTGTTCATGGGAAATGATTGTTTTCAAGGGTGTATGTTAAGAGCTTCTACAGGATAACTAGTATATGGAAGATTACTTACGTTTTGAAGCTTGAAGGGGGGTTCACAATCCAAGAACTAGTATGTGTTATTGGTGTTCTTGGTGTAAGTGATGAAGATTTGAAGATCTACCCAAAAGAGATGAAATCATGGATGAAATCATAGGGTTTCACTAGATTAAGCAAGGTACCAAGTAACAAATGGAAGAAACACTTACATATTTGAAGATCAAGATGAAAACTCTTGATGATAGTTGAGAGAAAATCGAGTTTCTTGAGTTGGAAGTGTGAGAAGTGGTGAAAAATGAAGGAATATCATGTATATGGGAGGAGTTTACGGCCAGCCAAGAGTTTACGGCCGTAATCTCTAGTTTACGGCCGTAAACTCCAAGACTTGGGAGTTTTCTGGCTTGAATGCTGCACAATGAACTCTAGCAGATACTTCCTAACACCAAATCCTTGAATGTACTAGGCTTAGAACACTCAAACAGACCCTTAACAATGCTAAAAGACAGAAGAAACAAGTCTGACTTTTGATGGAATTGAATGGCTTTACAAGATAGAAATTCCGGGTTGTCACATCATCCCCCCGTTAGAGAGAATTTCGTCCCGAAATTAGAGTTTAAGCAATTAAGAAATTACAAATAACTAAGTAAAAAGATGAGGATATTTCAGTTTCATTTGATCCTCACGCTCCCAAGTGAATTCAGGTCCTCGCTTGGCATTCCAGCGAACCTTCATTATCGGGATATGGCTTTGCTTCGTTTGCTTGACCTCTCGGTCCATGATCTCTACTGGATCTTCCACGAAGCTGAGGCTCTCATTGATCTCGATCTCGTCGAGTGGGATTACAAGAGTCTCGATGGACAGACACTTTTTTAAGTTTGAGACGTAGAAAGTAGGGTGTTCGTTACTAAGTTCGCGAGGTAGTTTGAGTTTGTAAGCTACAGGGCCGATTCTAGTAAGAATCTCGAAAGGCCCTACGTATCTTGGATTTAGCTTTCCACGTTTTCTGAAGTGTATCAAGCCTTTCCAGGGGGAGACCTTCAATAGAACACGGTCGCCCACCTGGAATTCCAAAGGATTCCTTCTCTTGTCTGCGTAGCTTTTCTGTCGGTCTCTAGAGGCTTTCAATCGCTCACGAATTTGAACGATCTTCTCTGTCGTTTCCCGAATGATTTCCGGACCTGTGAGAGTGCTGTCAGGAACTCATCCTTTAGCTAACTGAGTGTCACCCACCTCAGCCATAGAGGTCTTCAAATGGAGCAGCCTTTATGCTCGTGTGATAACTATTGTTGTAGGAAAATTCGAAAAGGGGTAAATGAGTATCCCACGCCTTCCCAAAGTATATTACACAGGCTCGCAACATATCTTCCAAAGTTTGAATAGTCCTCTCACTTTTTCCGTCGGTTTGCAGATGGTAGGCTGTACTCATGTCCAGCCTAGTTCCCAGGGAACTTTGCAGCGACTGCCAGAACCTTGAATTGAATCTACTATTTCTATCAGCGATAATGGATATGGGAGCACCTTGCAGTCGTACAATCTCTCTGATGTAGGTTCTTGTTAGTTTCTCCATTTTGTCAGTCTCTTTGATAGGGAGGAAGTGTGCGAACTTTGTTAACCTGTCTACGATCACCCAAATGGTATCGAGACCACCCGTTGTCTTGGGCAACTTGGTTATGAAGTCCATTATGATCCGCTCCCACTTCCATTCATGTATCTCCGATTGTTGAAGCATACCTGAGGGTTTCTGGTGTTCGACCTTAACCTTGGCGTTAGTAAGACACTTACTCACGAAGGTAGCAATCTCTGCTTTCATGTTAGGCCACCAGTATAAATTTTTCAGATCCAGATACATCTTATCTGAACCTGGGTGGACAGAATATCGAGTGTTGTATGCCTCGGTCATGACCAAGTCTCTGAGGCCACCGTGTCTCGGTGTCCAGATCCTATCCATGAGATATAAGGCTCCGCCACCCTAGACTTCCAAGTTTTTATCCATCCCTCTCAGTGATTCACCCGCCACATTTTCAGGTTTCAACGCTTCTAGTTGAGCCTCCTTAATTTGTGTGGACAAGTGTGAATGGATAGTCATAGTCAATGATTTGACTCTACGACCAGAGTATTCTTTCCGACTTAGGGCGTCAGCTACCACATTGGCTTTGCCAGGATGATAACGAATTTCGCATTCGTAGTCATTGAGTAGCTCGACCCACCATCGTTGTCTCATATTGAGCTCCTTCTGGTCGAATATGTGTTGAAGGCTCTTGTGGTCTGTAAAGATAGTGCTCTGTGTACCATACAGGTACTGTCTCCAAATCATCAGAGCAAATACCACTACCCCTAAATCTAGATCATGTGTGGTGAAGTTGACTTCGTGTGTCTTCAGCTGTCTTGAGGCATAGGCAATGACCTTACCTGGTTGCATCAGAACACAGCCAAACCCTTGGTTGGATGCATCGCAATAAACCACGAAGTCTTCTATCCCTTCGGGGAGGGATAGTATCGGTGCGGTGCATAAGGCTCGTTTTAGCGTTTGGAACGCCTTCTCTTGTTTTTCTTCCCAGTCAAAGGCAACACCTTTCTTGGTCAATGTTGTAAGCGGTTTTGTGATCCTAGAGAAGTTCTGAATGATCCTGCGGTAGTAGCCAGCGAGACCTAGAAATTGACGAATTTCTGTAGGCGTCTTCGGTGCTGACTAGTTCTCAATGGCCTTAATTTTGGAAGGGTCCACATGAATTCCATCTTCACTAACTACGTGACCCAAGAATTCGACTCTTCGAATCCAAAACTCGCATTTAGAGAACTTCGCGTAGAGCTTCTCTGATCGTAATGTTTCTAATACCTATTGTAGATGTTGATTATGCTCCTCCTTACTTCGAGAGTAGATAAGTATGTCATCAATGAATACAATGACGAACTTATCCGAGTAAGGACGACACATCCTATTCATTAAGTCCATGAAAATCACGGGCACATTGGTCAATCTGAAAGGCATCTCTACAAACTCGTAGTGTCCATAACGAGTTCGGAAGGCTGTCTTGGGAACATCCTCCTCTAGCACTGGTTGTTGGGGTGCAAAGTTTTCCATGTATGACTTTGTAATGTGTTGACTTTTGTAAAACCCACTTGCATGTGGTGCATTAGCCTTTTGACTCATGAGATAGAGATTAAGAGAGAGAGAGAGCCATGTAAACACCTCTATATAAGGTGGGTTTAGTCCACTTGTAGAGGTGTGCTTGAGAGGTGTAAAAGTTGAGTGTGTAAGTGTATGTTATTTATGTAGATTTAGATCTAGATCCCTGTGACAACCGTCAAATTCTAGTCAAAGACAAACAAGTCAAACCGGTTGAATTTAATTAGTGCCTGTATGCTAGAAGTTATTCTATGAATAAAAATGTGCATTTGTATGCCAAAAAAAAAAAAATTCAAGTGTCTCGAAAAATCTATGTGTTGACAGTGTAAAAACCCTAAAAAGGGATTTAAACGCATCAAAACACGACTAAGGACCCTTCGGGGACTTAAAACAATCATAAACGAAACATAACGGGGTTCATGAACCTTGCATTACGAGATTATACGATAATAATGGCTAAGATGAAATCTCTCCCAAATCTCTCCAAGTATGTGAAATCTCTCCCAAACCTCTCTAAGTATGTCAAATCTCTCCAAGTATGTGAAATCTCTCCCAAACCTCTCTAAGTATGTGAAATCTCTCCAAGTATATGAAATCTCTCCTAAATCTCTCCAAGTATGTGAAATCTCTCCCAAACCTCTCTAAGTATGTGAAATCTCTCCAAGTATATGAAATCTCTCCCAAATCTCTCCAAGTATGTGAAATCTCTCCCAAATCTCTCTAAATATGTGAAATCTTTTCAAGTATGTGAAATCTCTCCCAAATCTCTCTAAGTATGTGAAATCTCTCCAAGTATGTGAAATCTCTCCCAAATCTCTCTAAATATGCCAAATCTCTCCAAGTATGTGAAATCTCTCCCAAATCTATCCAAGTATGCCAAATCTCTCCAAGAATGTGAAATCTCTCCCAAACCTCTCCAAGTATGCCAAATCTCTCCAAGAATGTGAAATCTCTCCCTAATCTCTTCAAGTATGCCAAATCTCTCCAAGAATATGAAATCTCTCCCAAATCTCTCTCCAAAACCTCTTTTGATCTTTTTGTAATCATTTGGGGCATCCCGACACTTGACTTGGTGAAAAACCATGCGAAACGGGAAGATATATTGGAAAATAGCCTTTTAGGGCCGAAGTCCCTCTATAGGGACCAAACCCTACTTTAACCGAAGTCCCTCTATAGGGACCAAACCCTACCTGAACCGGAGTCCCCTTGTGTAGCCGCAGCCATCTAGCCGCAGCCGACCAGCCGCAGCCTCCGGACCGCAGCCAGCGAACCGCAGCCAGCAAGCCGCAACGTCCGAACTCGCCTCCGGTCCCTCCTGACGAGCCGCCTGTGGTACCTGCTCGGACCGCAGTCCCTTTCCCTTCAGATCCACTTCAGTGACCAAGCCACTCCGGTTCTATGGCTACCAAGACCCGGAACCAAGCCCTGACTTCGGATTTCCCATTTTCCACCCGGTTTTCGACCACGACTTCGTTTTAAGCCCGTTTTTCATGATTTTAACGTGGGATTTTCACCAAAATCCATATTTTATCATTTTTAACCCCCAGGACTCTTATTTTATTTATTTCTCAAAAATTTATTAATTAAAAATCATTAGTTTATATTAAGAAGATATTAACCCCACAAGTGGGTCAAGTGTGCCCACTTGCCTTCCATGTGTCATCCTCTCAATAGTGCAACCCTATCCACATCACACAAACCAAGGTAAACATTCCTTCAATCTTGCAAATTGCTCCAGCAACATTTATATAAAGAAATCCCTTGAGGATTTCTTGGTTCACTTTGATCAATCCTTCACTTACACACTTCTCATATCACCTCAAGAAAGCTTCTTTCTCTATACTTTCCAGCACCTTGTGCAAGTGTTCTTGAGTTGCTACATCACTTTTTGGTAAGTATTCCATCTAAACTCAAGTGTCATTCCATAATTTCATAACACTCTTGGATCATTGACTCATATCTTAACACCAAAAATCGGTCTTAAGATCATCCAAACTCTCACGTATTCATCAAGTGTTCTTGACTTGATACTCCCCGTCTTCGACCTTCCACTCTTCAAGTCATCACTAAAGGTGAGTTCATACCCCTATATTTTCTAGTTTTCTTCAGTTTTTAGGGGGGAATACAAGTTAAAACACCAAAACATATTCAAAACTTAACTTGACAGCTTACAACAGAAAAGTTGTGACCTGTTCATGGACTGTTTTACCCAACTTAAACTTAATATTTTTCAAAACTGTATAATATGCAAGTAGTTCAGGTTTATACCTTTAAAATGACTACTTGCACATCTTCATACGATTTTCCTACAATTTATGGTGATTTTTACAAAACTGCCTATCACTGCAGCAACGAAATCAGACCAGGTTGTGAAAATGAACATTTTCACACTAGTTTGAGACCACCAAACATTATGGGAAAATTTATGAACACAGTAGACACTTTTTCCAAATACTCAGAGTTTGCGGATTCAGTTTTCGACTTACGATGATTTTTCTATAATTACTCAAAAACAATGATAGTTAAGGGTAAAACTGTCAAATACATATTTAAGAGTTATTCACATCTTGTAACATGTTGAGCAAGGTGTGTAAGATTTACACTTAGTATTTCCAATGCCCTTTATTTGAAATACATATACATGCGTAACCAGTTTTTAATACCATCATACAACACTTTTGATAAACTATAATAGGTATAGTTTTGAACACTTCATCTAACAAGGAAAACAATAACATTATCGATTTACAAAACGAACTTTCACTACACACTACATGAACTCGTTAATGAATATTTGTGAGACATTCTCCTTCGGGGTACTCGTTAATTATAATCAGAATCTCGTGGAGTGAGAACGTGATAGGTTTGTATTGATCTATACTGGGTCCGACAAACCCGCACCTGAGCTGCTTGCAACAGCTAGACCGGCAGGTCTGTGGTGACAAGTGTCATAACTTTCTGACGCCTGAAGAACGTCGCATTCAAGGCCATCTAGTCTTCAGTATGATTATAACATCTCGCATGGAATATTAACACAGCATAAAATTCACGGAAATTCTAAGGCTTTATATAAAGGAGTTTTATTTAAATATAAAACACACACCTAAGTATGACGATTTACTTACACATATTAGGCCTTGTTTCAATTCAGTTTACAACAAACCTTTTAGAAAATATTGGATTTTCTGGAAACAAACTCGTAACAAACGTTAAGGAAACAACATTTATTTTTATAAAATACTTGTGAACTCACCAGCTTTATGCTGATACTCTCTTTTCAAAACAACTTGTATTCTCAGGTAATCAGTAATACAGGTAACCGCAAGATTTCTGAAGTCAAGACGCTAAGACGTAGATTATTTTGCTACATTTTATCATCATATGTAATTTAATTGAAAACATGTATTTTTGGAACATGTATTTTGGAAACAATGTAATCTTTTAAATTATATCTATGATGGTTGTGTGTTACTTTCTTCACTATGGTTATGATACTGAGCATGACGTCATCCGCCCCCGAACGTTTCCGCCGTTCTGGTTTGGGGGTGTGACAATCCCCTTTTGTAACACCATACATATTCCAATACATCTCTTAAACACCGAAATCACTGTGTTCATTGTGCAATCTTTAATTCCGCATGTCAAACCATGTTCTATAATCACATCAATTGGTATCGGAGCGGGTCTTCGAAGATCAACACGGATTTTTTGAAGTCCGATTCTCGGTTTGGCAAAATTTGTCACAATTGGAGCATTTTTGGTGAGTGTCTCTCTATGATCTCTCTTAATTTCATTGGATTCGTGCGTTATGTTTTTGAATTTTGATCGGTTTGTTTCGTTGGATCTATTCGGTTTTACCCCATTGATGATCCAATAAATTTTTGTTTAGATCAAGTCTAAAAACAAATTTCATTATTGTTCATAGATTCAAAACTTGAGCCCAAATTAATATCACGATTACTATTCATTTAAATTGATTGAGCCCAACCATTTAATCTGCTTACTGTTCATGACCACGCTTTGAGCCCATATTTGGATATCATATTTGGTCCGCATCTGATTCATCTTTTATCCATATGATTCGTGAATATCGAAACTGATTTGGGATTCATATCGGTTTTATTTTCCAAATCGTCAGTTGATTGATTGAACATCGTAATCGGTTTCTTGATATTGAGTCTTAATCATTGTCATCATACTGTTTGGTTCTTCATCACGATTCAATTTATAAATCGGAAGTATTACTTGTTAAAGTGAATCGATTTTCTTATGCTTGTTCATCTGATCGATTTCGTGATCTTCTGTGTTCTTGAATCTTATTTTTTTGTGGAAATTAATCATCGATTTGAAGATGTTATAAAATTTAGTTGATAAAGATGATGATTGTTTTTGGATCTAATTTGGAAGTCAAAGTAGATGAAAGAATCGAAGTCAATTTTGTTGATTTGATTTGATGATTGACGATCTGGATGATTCGATTAATGATTTCAAAGGCCAATGAATTGGTATTGGTTTGAAAGTTGACTTTTTGGAGTCAAAGTTCGATCGGTTGATTTTGGATGGATTACTGTCAATGGATGTAAACACGAAGTGTTGGTTTGTGATCGAAATAGTTTGGAATCGATGGTGTTTACGTAGATTGGGTGTATATTAGATGATTTCGAAAGTTAAGACTGATGAACTCGATGTGTTGATTTTTGGTTTGATGGTTAATATCGACTGAGATATATTGGGGCTAAAGAACGAAGATTTGGATTTTGATGTTCTAAATTCGAAAGAATCACAGAGAATAGTTGTCGATGTTTATGGAAATGAGATGTGATAATCACTGATTCTTGTTGGTTAATTGAGAAGTCACGGGTCGATTGATTTCAAGTAATGGGTTCCATAGTCGACAATGGGTGGAATGGATTTATTGGAGCCGATTGTTGATTTGGGAAAGGTTGACTTCAATGGATCAAACGAGATTCGATGGGTTGGAGTTGTTTGTTTTGATATCCGGGGCTCTACCTGATTAAGTAACGAAGGGATAAAACGAGCGATGTGATGTCAAGTAACGAAAGATTGATAACAAGTGACGAAGACGTGATGTTGAGTTGCTGTTGAACGAACGAAAGTTTTTTTTATTTGGATCTTGATTCAGTGGTTGAATGATTCAGACAATATTCAGAGGCTTTGTGTGCCTTCGTTTTCGTTAAAATGGCAGTGGAAAAATTTCCTTAAGATGGTGTTGAGGATTTCGTACGAAGGGTGTTGTGGATTCGTATGAATTGGCGAAGAAACTCAGAATTTTCGAAAATGATCCCTGCACTTACGAAAGTTTGACATCTTTTACAAAATTTCATATGTTTTGAAGTATGGTGCAGAATTTTCGAATTTAGACCTTATATCTTCGAAAGTGTGACACATTGTATCCATCTTCGAATGTTGGGACAAATTTTTGAATGATTGGGACAATTTTTCGTATGTTTGGAATGAAAAAGAAGAATTTTTGAATTTGGTTCCTAAAATTTCAACAGTTTGGCAGCAAGTACTTAATTTCGTAAAAGGACTGTTTTTGCTGAGAATTTGAAGAAAATGCATTTCAGGCCCTGCAGTTAATGCAAATTGACGCTTTCTACCCAACTTCGAAAAAGGGGGAGAGTTTTGCATTTTTGGCTGTGTTAGGAGCACCGGGTCACAGCAGAATTTTGAAATTGACAATTTCTACCCAATTTTGAGAAATTTTGTCAAAGGCGGTCCGTGAACGAACCTAAAAATTGAATTTTTTTTAATTTTCCGGATTGAAGCACAAAGTTTATGACACATGTTAAGGGGGAGTTTTGACACGAAAAAATCCAAATAGAGCACGTTCTCTTTCCTTGAAGGTTTTATAATCAAATTTCGATTATAAAAAGGGGGAGAAATTTATATGGAAATTCGAACATGAATTTTTCATATTACGCAGATTTGAAGGCCGAAGTGATCTTGAATTTTTGAAGTTTACGAGATGATGCGATTGGAAGTTTGGAAGTGATTTCGTTTCGAAATGGGTTTGGTTTTATTGAAGATTTTTGGGGTGTGTTGTTATGCTCAACTTTTGGGTGATTAATTAGAGTTTCAGAAGCTCGTGATCATTCGTTGATGCTCGGTTTGTATGGTCTAACATCCTAGAACCCAAATTGAAGAATCATAGAAGAATTAGAGATTTGAAGATCATTTCGACATGTGTCACCCTTGAGGCTCGGGTCGTGTAGTTGCTTGATTTTGGAAGAATTGAAGTGGGTCATCCATTCCTAACTTTGAGGGGGAGAATGTTGGGGTGAAAAATTTTCCATGTATGACTTTGTAATGTGTTGACTTTTGTAAAACCCACTTGCATGTGGTGCATTAGCCTTTTGACTCATGAGAGAGAGAGTGAGAGAGAGACATGTAAACACCTTTATATAAGGTGGCTTTAGTCCACTTGTAGAGGTGTGGTTGAGAGGTGTAAAAGTTTAGTGTGTAAGTGTGTGTTATTTATGTAGATTTAGATCTAGATCCCATTTTGTAACACAATACATATTCGAATACATCTCTTAAACAACGAAATCACCGTGTTCATTGTGCAATCTTTAATTCCGCATGTCAAACCATGTTCTATAATCACATCACTGGTAACTGGTGATACCCGGATCTCAGATCTATCTTTGAAATGTAATTCGCCCCTTGAAGTTGGTTGAACAAATCGTCTATGCGAGGCAGAGGGTAACGATTCTTGACGGTAAGTTTGTTCAGTTCTCTATAGTCGATGCACATGCGGAACGATCCGTCTTTCTTCTTGACGAACAAGACCGGTGCTCGCCATGGTGAGAAGCTTGGTCTAATAAAGCCCTTGCTGAGCAATTCGTTAAGTTGACCAGATAGCTCTTGCATCTCAGCTGGTGGTAGATGATAGGGTGATTTGGCTACTGGGGTAGCCCCTGGAACTAAGTCAATTTTGAACTCGACTTGACGCTGTGGTGGTAATCCTGGTAATTCTTCTGGAAAGATGCCGGGAAAGTCGCGTACTTCCAGGATGTACTTTATGCCTTTTTTCTCTTGGCTCATATTGACTACATGAGCAAGGAATGCATGACATTCCTTTCGTAAGTACTTCTGGGTTCGTATGCTCGAGATGATACGAAGGTTCGTGTCTGGTTTGTCGCCGTAGATCACTAGGGTTTCGCTAGACGGTAGACTAAGACAAACGACTTTCTCATAACTCATGATGTCGGCACGATGGGAACTCAATCAATCCATGCCGATAATGAGGTCGAAACTTTTTATTGAGGCTGGCATGAGGTCGATTGGAAATGAATGGTTATCTAGAGTTAGAGTACATCCAATGTGTATACAGCTAGTGCTCTCAGTCTTTCCTTTAGCCATTTCTACAGTGAAGGGTTCTTTAAGTGCACGTGGTTTTTGTTTAAGTAGATGAGCAAATTTCTGGTTCACGAAACTCCTCTCCGCTCCACTATCAAACAGTATGCATGCATAAGAGTTATCGAGGAGAAACGTACCAACGTATGCCGAAGAACGATCATGGTGAGCAACAAGTCTGCAGCTTACCAAAAATTTCAAGAATCAAACTTAAAAATACTATAGGAGTATTTTAACACAAAAAGCCGTAGTCACAACTTCGACAACTAACTTCTTGTTCCCAAAGTTTTTCTCGTGGCATTCATCCTTATCCCCATTCTCGTACAGGTACGATGGCAGGATTCCACTTACCAGGTGATCCCTACTTTCCCAACCAAGGGAATGCCGGTTGGATTGTGGAAGACCCAGAGGAAGATCCCGAAGAAGAACCCATGGAAGATGAGGAGCCCATGGAAGAAGAAGAATCAGTAGACGGTGAAGAAGAAGAAGAAGAAGAAGATTCAGATGGAACCGATTCGGAACCCGAAGTTTACAATCCACACCCTGCCCTCATTCCTCCACAACACTACCAGGGCCGGACGCCCCAATGGGCTGAAACTATACATCGATGGAGCCGAGAGCAAGGTCAACGACCTCCCTATGGCATGCAACGAGGTTTCTACGATCTCAGCAGAGGAGGGTCAGCCGACCGAGCCCTCCCTGTCATAGTTCACCGTGTCACATGCCACGAAGAGCAAACAAGAGTTAACACCCGACATCTCATGGAGGTTGGTGCCACCAGCCAAGTCAATTCCGTTCGCATCTGCCGGCTGGATGATGAACACGATCGGACTCGAGACCGCACCGAGCTTCTTCGACGAGAGATGACTACGACCCGAGCTGAAGTGTAAGAACTCCGAGAACACCGAGCCACTTTTGAAGGACGACTGGCTGAAGCAGAGCGCCAAGCGGCGGAATCCCGTGCTGAAATGAGGAGCTTCATGTCTACACTTCGTGTTCCTTAGAGCTTCAAACACCGCAAGTAGTATTGCACTGCCCGCTCCAGTTTAATCTAGCTTGCGGATAAATATTACTATTATTTTCTAGTATTCTAGGTCCGATCTCGCGATTTAAGTGTTTACACTTCTGGGATCTGTTAGGCGGTCAAAAGTTTTCGTACATTGATGTAGCATGGACCCCTAGTAGGGTCAAATTTTTCCAAAGTACTGTATAATAAGTTATATAAATGATATTGACGCGCCATTTGTTTTATTGGGAACACTACATCAGATTCATAACATGAACTATTTTTCAGATAAAAATTTACTGGTGCTCAACCTATGATCGCCTGAGGTATAAACCAAAGTTATATGTAATTGAGACCATGTCGACCTAGAAATGGTGGTTCCGCCTTGGATCCTGTTCCTTGTTTGGTTGTGGGCCCAGGGCAGAACCATTAGATTTGGAAGTTTATTTAATCTTAATTACATGTAAATATTATACATCAAGTGGTTATTGGTTGGACCCGGTATGGATACTATCGCAGACATCTCACGAGAATCAATACTATCGAAATTCATAAAGTCTATATTTCATTGTTTATAGACTTCTAGTATGAATGAATTCTTACAACATTTTTACAAGTCGGTATCATGATGTATATAAAGAACTAATAATGTTTAGTTTAACACTCGACGTGTATCAAAGACTTATTGTCTTTTCATTCTTGTAAAATGGCAGAAAATGCCACCTCGTAGAAATCCTAGACGCGGCGAAGCAGCTGGGACTGCACCACCCCTACCACCACCTCCTCAGTTCGACCCAGCCATGTTCCAGGCTGCGATAGCGGCCGCAGTGGCAGCCGTGATGGCCCAAATCAACCCCAGTAATTCAGGAGGTGCAGGTAGTGGTGCCTCGAATTCTAATAACGGGGACGGCCAAGGACGGTCGAGAGAGTGTACGTACAAAGACTTTACTAACGCCAAGCCCAAAACCTTCAACGGGAGTGGAGGTGTCATAGCGTTGCTACAATGGTTCGAGAAAACCGAGACCATTTTCAAAATATGTGCATGCCCTGAAGCAAAGAAGGTCAAATTTGCTTCATGCACATTCTCCGAAAGAGCCCTCACCTGGTGGAAGGGTCACGTCAAGGCACTAACGCTCCCGGTGGCTAATGAGATAACATGGGAAGATCTGAAAACCATGTTAATGAAGGAGTACTGCCCCAGGGGTGAGATACAGAAGCTGGAAGAAGAATTTTGGGGTCTTAAAATGACAGGCTCTGACATCCTATCGTACACCTCGAGGTTCAGCGATCTAGCCATGCTGTGTCCCGGGATGGTTCCTACTGAAAGCAAGAAGGTGGAAAGATACGTGTGGGGATTATCCCGACAACTTCAAGGGCACGTATTGGCCTCAAAGCCAAATACCTTCGACAGTGCCAAGGAACTGGCACAACAACTCATCGACCATAACGCCAGCCATGGCACTGTAACGACCACCTCCGAGCAAGCAAAAGGGGGAAAAACAAAAGAAAATTCTAGAACAAGAAAAAGGGCCAGCCTACTCAAGACCCTGCCAAGAAACAACAAGTGGTTGCAGTGCATGCTGCCACAACCACTGCCAACAACACTCCGATAAGGTAATACGCCGAGAACCTGCCTAAGTGCAACAAATGCAGCTACCACCAGAACGGTGCATGCCATGAAATGCATTGCACCAACTGTAACAGAAAGGGGCACACCACCCGATTCTGTAGAACTCCAGCCCAACCGAACGCACAAGCTGTCAACGTCGGAGCAAGCCGAACCTGCTATGGATGTAGAGAAGCAGGACACCTCAAACGTAACTGCCCGAAGGCAAGGAACCCCAACCCCGGCGAAGTGGGCAGAGTTCTGGTGATAGGTCATGAGGAAGCCGTCACAGATCCAACTGTGGTTACCGGTATGTTTCCCCTCAACAATATTTACGCATGCATTCTTTTCGATAGTGGCGCGGAGAAAAGCTTCGTGAGCCACCAATTTAAACGCTTGCTTAATCAAACACCACAAAGACTAAAAGACACATTCACTGTAGAAATGGCTAACGGAAAAACAGAGAACACTAACAATATTTACACCGGGTGTACCCTCACCTTAAATAACCACTCTTTCCAAATCGACCTTATGCCGGTCACCATAAAAAGTTTTGACGTTATCATTGGCATGGATTGGTTATGCCCTCACCATGCGGAAATCCTATGTCACGAAAAGGCCGTTCGCCTTAATCTGCCGAGTGGTGAAGCTCTCATCGTTTATGGCGACAAGCCTAGCACAAACTTTCAGATCATCTCTTGTATCAAGGCTCAAAAGTATCTCCGCAAGGAGTACCACGCCTTCCTAGCCCACGTCGTAGATAAGGGTCAAGGAATGAAAGACATCAAGGACATTCCGGAGGTCTGCAATTTCCCCGATGTATTCCCAGAAGACCTTCCCGGAGTGCACCCTCCTCGACAAGTCGAATTCCGAATCGACTTAATTCCCGGAGCTACCCCCGTAGCCAAATCGCCATACCGTCTAGCTCCAGCCGAGATGCAGGAACTGTCCAGTCAACTGAACGAACTACTGAGCAAAGGCTTCATTAGACCAAGCTTCTCGCCTTGGGGAGCACCAGTTTTGTTCGTTAAGAAGAATGACGGATCGTTCCGTATGTGTATTGACTACCGCGAATTAAACAAACTCACCATCAAAAACCGATACCCTTTGCCTCGAATCGATGACCTCTTCGACCAACTACAAGGAGCGTGTTTCTTCTCGAAGATTGACCTTAGATCTGGATACCATCAACTACGAGTTCAATAGGAGGATATTCCCAAGACGACGTTCAGAACGCGCTATGGTCACTACGAATTTGTAGTGATGTCTTTCGGCTTAACAAATGCACCCGCAGCGTTTATGGACCTGATGAATCGGGTGTGTCGACCTTACTTAGACAAGTTCGTAATTGTTTTCATCGATGATATACTAGTCTACTCCCGAAGTAAGGAAGAACACGGCCAGCATTTACGTCGAGTCCTGGAGACGCTGAGAGCGGAGAAATTATACGCAAAGTTTTCGAAGTGTGGGTTCTGGATCCAAGAGGTGAATTTCCTCGGGCATGTAGTCAGCAAGGAAGGAATCCATGTGGACCCCTCAAAGATCAAGGCAATTAAAAGTTGGGCAGCACCAAGAACACCCACGGAGATCCGACAATTTTTAGGGCTCGCCGGTTACTACCGGAGATTCATTCAAAACTTCTCCAAAATTGCAAAACCACTCACCACCCTGACTCAAAAAACGGTGACATTCGTCTGGGGAGACAAGCAAGAGGCTGCATTCCAAACACTAAAATGAACTCTATGCAGTGCTCCGATCTTGTCCCTACCAGATGGAACCGAAGACTTTGTGGTTTACTGTGATGCATCAAACCAAGGTCTACGGTGTGTGTTAATGCAACGAGGAAAAGTCATTGCCTACGCCTCAAGACAACTGAAGACGCATGAGGTAAACTACACGACGCACGACCTTGAATTAGGAGCCGTAGTTTTCGCCCTAAAAATCTGGAGGCATTACCTTTACGGCACCAACTGCACCATCTTCACCGATCACAAAAGCCTCCAGCACATCCTTAATCAAAAGGAACTCAACATGAGACAAAGGCGATGGGTGAAATTACTAAACGATTACGAACGTGAGATTCGTTATCACCCCGGAAAGGCCAACGTGGTTGCAGACGCTTTAAGCAGAAAGGAGTACTCGGTCCGCCGAGTAAAGGCATTAACCATGACCATCCACTCACACATGTCCGCACAAATCAAGGAAGCTCAGGAAGAAGCCTTGAAGCCAGAGAACATGACAGGTGAACTATTGAGAGGAATGGATAAAAATCTTGAAGTCAGGGATGACGGAGTTCGTTGTCTCATGAACCGGATCTGGACACCAAAATATGGTGGATTCAGGGACGTTGTCATGAACAAAGCTCATAAAACTCGCTACTCCGTGCATCTCGGCTCAGACAAGATGTACTTAGACCTCAAGAAGATGTATTGGTGGCCGAACATGAAAGCTGAAATAGCTACCTTCATGGGCAAGTGCCTGACTTGCGCCAAGGTTAAGGTAGAATATCAAAAGCCCTCGGAACTACTCCAACAACCAGAGATACCCGAGTGAAAGTGGGAGCGGTTTACGATGGATTTCATTACCAAGTTACCTAAGACCACGGGTGGGCTTGACACCATCTGGGTAATCGTCGACATGTTAACCAAATCCGCACACTTCCTACCAATAAAAGAGACAAACAAAATGGAGAAGCTGACAAGGATTTACATTAGAGAAATAGTGCGCCTTCACGGAGTACCGATATCCATCATCTCCGACAGAGATAGTAGGTTCACGTCACGATTCTGGCAGTCACTACAGAAAGCTATGGGAAGTAGGATGGACATGAGTACAGCCTACCACCCACAGACCGACGGTCAAAGTGAAAGAACCATTCAGACGTTAGAGGACATGCTAAGAGCTTGCGTGATAGACTTTGGTAAAGCGTGGGATACTCATTTACCTCTTATTGAGTTTTCCTACAATAATAGTTATCACACTAGCATCAAAGTTGCTCCGTTCGAAGCCCTCTACGGCCGAAAGTGCAGATCACCCCTATGTTGGGCCAAGGTGGGCGATACGCAACTAGCAAAAGGGCAAGTCCCTAACAGCGCACTCACTGGCCCGGAAATCATAAGGGAAACAACCGAGAAGAACGTCCAAATTCGAGAACGAATGAAGGCTTCGCAAGACCGACAAAAGAGCTACGCAGATAGGAGACGAAAACCTTGGGAGTTCCAGGTTGGAGATCGGGTACTTCTAAAAGTATCACCTTCGAAGGGTTTAATACGCTTCGGAAAACGAGGGAAATTAAATCCAAGGTATATCGGGCCATTCGAAATCCTCGCCAGGATTGGCCCGGTGGCATACAAGCTACGATTACCACAGGAACTCAAGCACGTTCATCCTACATTCCATGTGTCAAACCTGAAGAAATGTTTGTCGGATGAGACCCTTGTCATTCCTTTGGAAGAAATTGAGATCAATGAGAACCTCCACTTCATAGAGGAACATGTTGAAATCATGGACCGAGAGGTCAAATCGACGAAACAAAGCCGCATTCCCATCATAAAGGTCCGGTGGAACGCCAAGCGAGGACCCGAGTTTACTTGGGAACGTGAGGACCAAATGAAGCAAAAATACCCACATCTATTCCCCGACCCTTGAAGTCCCACTCAAAATGCAAATTTCGGGAAGAAATTCCTTCTAACGGGGGGATACTGTGACAACCGTCAAATTCTAGTCAAAGTCAAACAAGTCAAACCGGTCGAATTTAATTAGTGCATGTATGCTAAAAGTTATTCTATGAATAAAAATGTGCACTTGTATGCCTAAAAAAAAAAATTCAAGTGTCTCGAAAAATCTATGTGTTGACAGTGTAAAAACCCTAAAAAGGGAGTTAAACGCATCAAAACACGACTAAGGACCCTTTTGGGGACTTAAAACAATCATAAACGAAACTTAACGGGGTTCACGAACCTTGCATTACGAGATTATACGATAATAATGGCTAAGATGAAATCTCTCCCAAATCCCTCCAAGTATGTGAAATCTCTCCCAAACCTCTTTAAGTATGTGAAATCTCTCTAAGTATATGAAATCTCTCCCAAATCTCTCCAAGTATGTGAAATCTCTCCCAAACCTCTCTAAGTATGTGAAATCTCTCCAAGTATATAAAATCTCTCCCAAATCTCTCCAAGTATGTGAAATCTCTCCCAAATCTCTCTAAATATGTGAAATCTTTCCAAGTATGTGAAATCTCTCCCAAATCTCTCTAAGTATGTGAAATCTCTCCAAGTATGTGAAATCTCTCCCAAATCTCTCTAAATATGCCAAATCTCTCCAAGTATGTGAAATCTCTCCCAAATCTCTCCAAGTATGCCAAATCTCTCCAAGAATGTGAAATCTCTCCCAAACCTCTCCAAGTATGCCAAATCTCTCCAAGAATGTGAAATCTCTCCCAAATCTCTCCAAGTATGCCAAATCTCTCCAAGAATCTGAAATCTCTCCTAAATCTCTCTCCAAAACCTCTTTTGATCTTTTTGTAATCATTTGGGGCATCCCGACACTTGACTTGGTGAAAAACCATGCGAAACGGGAAGATATCTTGGAAAATAGCCTTTGAGGGCCGAAGTCCCTCTATAGGGACCAAACCGTACTTTAACCGAAGTCCCTCTATAGGGACCAAACCCTACTTTAACCGAAGTCCCTCTATAGGGACCAAACCCTACTTGAACCGGAGTCCCCTTGTGTAGCCACAGCCATCTAGCCGCATCCGACCAGCCGCAGCCAGCGAGCCGCAGCCGACCAACCCGCAGCCAGCGAACCGCAGCCAGCAAGCCGCAACATCCGAACTCGCCTCCGGTCCGTCCTGACGAGCCGCCTGCGGTACTTGCTCGGACCACAGTCCCTTTCCCTTCGGATCCACTTCAGTGACCAAGCCACTCCGGTTCTAAGGCTGCCAAGACCCGGAACCAAGCCCTAACTTCGGATTTCCCATTTTCCACCCGGTTTTCGACCACGACTTCGTTTTAAGCCCGTTTTTCATGATTTTAACGTGAGATTTTTCACCAAAATCCATATTTTATCATTTTTAACCCTCAGGACTCTTATTTTATTTATTTCTCAAGAATTTATTAATTAAAAATCATTAGTTTATATTAAGAAGATATTAACCCCACAAGTGGGTCAAGTGTGCCCACTTGCCTTCCATGTGTCATCCTCTCAATAGTTCAACCCTATCCACATCACAAACCAAGGTAAACATCCCTTCAATCTTGAAAATTGCTCCAGCAACATATATATAAAGAAATCCCTTGAGGATTTCTTGGTTCACTTTGAAAAATCCTTCACTTACACACTTCTCATATCACCTCAAGAAAGCTTCTTTCTCTCTACTTTCCACCACCTTGTGGAAGTGTTCTTGAGTTGCTACAACACTTTTTGGTAAGTATTCCATCTAAACTCAAGTGTCATTCCATAATTTCATAACACTCTTGGATCATTGACTCATATCTTAACACCAAAAATCGTTCTTAGGATCATCCAAACTCTCACGTGTTCATCAAGTGTTCTTGACTTGATACTCCCCGTGTTCGACCTTCCACTCTTCAAGTCATCACTCAAGGTGAGTTCATACCCCTATATTTTCTAGTTCTCTTCAGTTTTTAGGGGGGAATACAAGTTAAAACACCAAAACATATTCAAAACTTAACTTGACAGCTTACAACAGAAAAGTTTTGACCTGTTCACGGACTGTTTTACCCAACTTAAACTTAATATTTTTCAAAAATGTATAATATGCAAGTAGTTCAGGTTTATACCTTTAAAATGACTACTTGCACATCTTCATACGATTTTCCTACAATTTATGGTGATTTTTACAAAACTGCCTATCACTGCAGCAACGAAATCAGACCAGGTTGTGAAAATGAACATTTTCACACTAGTTTGAGACCACCAAACATTATGGGAAAATTTATGAACATAGTAGACACTTTTACAAAATACTCAGAGTTTGCGGATTCAGTTTTCGACTTACGATGATTTTTCTATAATTACTCAAAAACAGTGACAGTTAAGGGTAAAATTGTCAAATACATATTTAAGAGTTATTCACACCTTGTAACATGTTGAGCAAGGTGTGTAAGATTTACACTTAGTATTTCCAATGTCCTTTACTTAAAATACATATACATGCGTAACCTGTTTTTAATACCATCATACAACACTTTTGATAAACTATAATAGGTATAGTTTTGAACACTTCATCTAACAAGGAAAACAATAACATTATCGATTTACAAAACGAACTTTCACTACACACTACGTGAACCCGTTAATGAATATTTGTGAGACATTCTCCTTCAGGGTACTCCAAGTACCACAGAAAAGTCCTTTAATTATAATCATAATCTCTTGGAGTGAGAACATGATAGTTGTGTATAGATCTATACTGGGTCCGACAAACCCGCACCTGAGCTGCTTGGAACAGCTAGACCGACAGGTCTGTGGTGACAAGTGTCATAACTTTCCGACGCCTGAAGAACGTCGCATTCAAGGCCATATAGTCTTTACTATGATTATAACATCTCGCATGGAATATTAACACAGCATAAAATTCACGGAAATTCTAAGGCTTTATATAAAGGAGTTTTATTTAAATATAGAACACACACCTAAGTATGACGATTTACTTACACATATTAGGCCTTGTTTCAATTCAGTTTACAACAAACCTTTTAGAAAATATTGGATTTTCTGGAAACAAACTCGTAACAAACGTTAAGGAAACAACATTTATTTTTATAAAATACTTGTGAACTCACCAGCTTTATGCTGATACTCTCTTTTCAACACAACTTGTATTCTCAGCTAATCAGTAATACAGGTAACCGCAAGATTTCTGAAGTCAAGACGCTAAGGCGTAGATTATTTTGCTACATTTTATCATCATATGTAATTTAATTGAAAACATGTATTTTTGGAACATGTATTTTGGAAACAATGTAATCTTTTAAATTATATCTATGACGGTTGTGTGTTACTTTCTTCACTATGGTTATGATACTGAGCATGACGTCATCCGCCCCCGAACGTTTCCGCCGTTCTGGTTTGGGGGTGTGACAATCCCCTTTTGTAACACCATATATATTCCAATACATCTCTTAAACACCGAAATCACTGTGTTCATTGTGCAATCTTTAATTCCGCATGTCAAACCATGTTCAATAATCACATCAATTGGTATCAGAGCGGGTCTTCGAAGATCAACACGGATTTTTTGAAGAACGATTCTCGGTTTGGCAAAATTTGTCACAATTGGAGCATTTTTGGTGAGTGTCTCTCTATGATCTCTCTTAATTTCATTGGATTCGTGCGTTATGTTTTTGAATTTTGATCGGTTTGTTTCGTTGGATCTATTCGGTTTTACCCCATTGATGATCCAATAAATTTTTGTTTAGATCAAGTCTAAAAACAAATTTCATTATTGTTCATAGATTCAAAACTTGAGCCCAAATTAATATCACGATTACTATTCATTTAAATTGATTGAGCCCAACCATTTAATCTGCTTACTGTTCATCACCACGCTTTGAGCCCATATTTGGATATCATATTTGGTCCGCATCTGATTCATCTTTTATCCATATGATTCGTGAATATCGAAATTGATTTGGGATTCATATCGGTTTTATTTTCCAAATCGTCAATTGATTGATTGAACATCGTAATCGGTTTCTTGATCTTGAGTCTTAATCATTTTCATCATACTGTTTGGTTCTTCATCACGATTCAATTTATAAATCGGAAGTATTACTTGTTAAACTGAATCGATTTTCTTATGCTTGTTCATCTGATCGATTTCGTGATCTTCTGTGTTCTTGAATCTTATTTTTTTGTGGAAATTAATCATCGATTTGAAGATGTTATAAAATTTAGTTGATAAAGATGATGATTGTTTTTGGATCTAATTTGGAAGTCAAAGTAGATGAAAGAATCGAAGTCAATTTTGTTGATTTGATTTGATGATTGACGAACTGGATGATTCGATTAATGATTTCAAAGGCCAATGAATTGGTATTGGTTTGAAAGTTGACTTTTTGGAGTGAAAGTTCGATCGGTTGATTTTGGATGGATTACTGTCAATGGATGTAAACACGAAGTGTTGGTTTGTGATCGAAATAGTTTGGAATCGATGGTGTTTATGTAGATTGGGTGTATATTAGATGATTTCGAAAGTCAAGACTGATGAACTCGATGTGTTGATTTTTGGTTTGATGGTTAATATCGACTGAGATATATTGGGGCTAAAGAACGAAGATTTGGATTTTGATGTTCTAAATTCGAAAGAATCACAGAGAATAGTTGTCGATGTTTATGGAAATGAGATGTGATAATCACTGACTCTTGTTGGTTAATTGAGAAGTCACGGGTCGATTGATTTCAAGTAATGGGTTCCATAGTCGACAATGGGTGGAATGGATTTATTGGAGCCGATGGTTGATTTGGCTAAGGTTGACTTCAATGGATCAAACGAGATTCGATGGGTTGGAGTTGTTTGTTTTGATATCCGGGGCTCTACCTGATTAAGTAACGAAGGGATAAAACGAGCGATGTGATGTCAAGTAACGAAAGATTGATAACAAGTGACGAAGACGTGATGTTGAGTTGCTGTTGAACGAACGAAAGTTTTTTTTATTTGGATCTTGATTCAGTGGTTGAATGATTCAGACAATATTCAGAGGCTTTGTGTGCCTTCGTTTTCGTTAAATGGCAGTGGAAAAATTTCCTTAAGATGGTGTTGAGGATTTCGTACGAAGGGTGCTGTGGATTCGTATGAATTGGCGAAGAAACTCAGAATTTTCGAAAATGATCCCTGCACTTACGAAAGTTTGACATCTTTTACAAAATTTCATATGTTTTGAAGTATGGTGCAGAATTTTTCGAAATTAGACCTTATATCTTCGAAAGTGTGACACATTGTATCCATCTTCGAATGTTGGGACAAATTTTTGAATGATTGGGACAATTTTTCGTATGTTTGGAATGAAAAAGAAGAATTTTTGAATTTGGTGCCTGAAATTTCGACAGTTTGGCAGCAAGTACTTAATTTCGTAAAAGGTGTTTTTGCTGAGAATTTGAAGAAAATGCATTTCAGGCCCTGCAGTTAATGCAAATTGACGCTTTCTACCCAACTTCGAAAAAGGGGGAGAGTTTTGCATTTTTGGCTGTGTTAGGAGCACTGGGTCACTGCAGAATTTTGAAATTGACAATTTCTACCCAATTTTGAGAAATTTTGTCAAAGGCGGTCCGTGAACGAAGCTAAAAATTGAAATTTTTTTAATTTTCCGGATTGAAGCACAAAGTTTATGCCACATGTTAAGGGGGAGTTTTGACACGAAAAATTCCAAATAGAGCACGTTCTCTTTCCTTCAAGGTTTTATAATCAAATTTCGATTATAAAAAGGGGGAGAAATTTATATGGAAATTCGAACATGAATTTTTCAGATGACGCGGTTTTGAAGACCGAAGTGATCTTGAATTTTTGAAGTTTACGAGATGATGCGATTGGAAGTTTGGAAGTGATTTCGTTTCGAAATGGCTTTGGTTTTATTTAAGATTTTTGGGGTGTGTTGTTATGCTCAACTTTTGGGTGATTAATTAGAGTTTGAGAAGCTCGTGATCATTCGTTGATGCTCGGTTTGTATGGTCTAACATCCCAGAGCCCAAATTGAAGAATCATAGAAGAATTAGAGATTTGAAGTTCATTTCGACATGTGTCACCCTTGAGGCTCGGGTCGTGTAGTTGCTTGATTTTCGAAGAATTGAAGTGGGTCATCCATTCCTAACTTTGAGGGGGAGAATGTTGGGGTGAAAAGTTTTCCATGTATGACTCTGTAATGTGTTGAATTTTGTAAAACCCACTTGCATGTGGTGCATTAGCCTTTTGACTCATGAGATAGAGAGTGAGAGAGAGACATGTAAACACCTTTATATAAGGTGGCTTTAGTCCACTTGTAGAGGTGTGGTTGAGAGGTGTAAAAGTTGAGTGTGTAAGTGTGTGTTATTTATGTAGATTTAGATCTGGATCCCATTTTGTAACACAATACATATTCGAATACATCTCTTAAACAACGAAATCACCGTGTTCATTGTGCTATCTTTAATTCCGCATGTCAAACAATGTTCTATATTCACATCACTGGTAACTGGTGATACCCGGATCTCAGATCTATCTTTGAAATGTAATTCGCCCCTTGAAGTTGGTTGAACAAATCGTCTATGCGAGGCAGAGGGTAACGATTCTTGACTGTAAGTTTGTTCAGTTCTCTGTAGTCGATACACATACGGAACGATCCGTCTTTCTTCTTGACGAACAAGACCGGTGCTCGCCATGGTGATAAACTTGGTCTAATAAATCCCTTGCCGAGCAATTCGTTAAGTTGACCAGATAGCTCTTGCATCTCAGCTGGTGGTAGATGATAGGGTGATTTGGCTACTGGGGTAGCCCCTGGAACTAAGTCGATTTTGAACTCGACTTGACGCTGTGGTGGTAATCCTGGTAATTCTTCTGGAAAGATGTCGTGAAAGTCGCGTATTTCCAGGATGTTCTTTATGTCTTTTTTCTCTTGGCTCATATCGACTACATGAGCAAGGAATGCATGACATTCCTTTCGTAAGTACTTCTGGGTTCGTATGCTCGAGATGATACGAAGGTTCGTGTCTGGTTTGTCGCCGTAGATCACTAGGGTTTCGCTAGACGGTAGACTAAGACAAACGACTTTCTCATAACTCATGATGTCGGCACGATGAGAACTCAATCAATCCATGCCGATAATGAGGTCGAAACTTTTTATTGAGACTGGCATGAGGTCGATTGGAAATGAATGGTTATCTAGAGTTAGAGTACATCCAATGTGTATACAGCTAGTGCTCTCAGTCTTTCCTTTAGCCATTTCTACAGTGAAGGGTTCTTTAAGTGCACGTGGTTTTTGTTTAAGTAGATGAGCAAATTTCTGGTTCACGAAACTCCTCTCCGCTCCACTATCAAACAGTATGCATGCATAAGAGTTATCGAGGAGAAACGTACCAATGACCACCGTGGGGTTGGCTATTGCTTCCTTGTGGCCTATAGCCAAAACTCTTCCTACTCCGCCCGCGTTCCCCGCCTTCGGGCAGTTTCTCGTGTAGTGGCCCACCTCGCCACATCCGTAACAAGCCTGGCCCACACCAACGCCAGGGACTTGGGTGATTGGCCTTGCCAGAGCCTTGCAGAATCGGGCAGTGTATCTTTTCCTGTTGTAGTTAGAGCACTGTATTTCCCGGTAGGGTCCATTATGGTGGAAGCTGCACTTGTTGCACTTGGGCAAGCTCCCAGCATAATGCTTCATCGGCGTAGTAGCAGTAGGTGTTATTGCAGCATAAACAGCCACGACCTGCTGCTTTTTGGCAGCGTTCTGCACCACGTTCTTCTTCTTGCTATCCCAGAACTTCCGCTTGTTGTCCGCGGCTTTAGAGGGTTCTGGGATAGCCAAGGTTGTTGTCGTTGTCGGCGTTCGGAGTCCATGATCAATGAGCCGTTGTGCCAATCGCTTGGCACTGTCGAAGGTAGTGGGGCTTGAAGCTAATACGTTCCCCAGAAATGGAGGCACCAGCCCCCAGATATACCTTTCTATCTTCTTTCCCTCAATAGGGACCATTCCCGAACATACCGCTACCAGATCGCTGAACCTAGCAGTGTAAGAGACTATGTCAGAGCCCTTCATGGTTAGGCTCCACAGTTCCTATTCAAGTTTCTGAACCTCGCCCCTCGGGCAGTATTCCTCGATCGTGAGCTCCTTCAGAGGTTCCCAGCCCATAGCATTAGCCACTATTAGAATTAGTGACTTGACATGGCTATTCCACCACGTCAGGGCTCTGTCCGAGAAGGTGCAGGCAGCAAATTTTACTTTGCTCCCTTCCGGATAGGAGCAGATCTCAAGCATCGACTCCGTTTTCTCAAACCATTGCTAGAGGGCAATGATTTTGCCAGTCCCGTTGAAGGTCGTGGGCTTGCAGTTGGTGAAGTCCTTATACGAGCACTCTCTAGAGCGCACTGGAGCATCACCTTGAGTGGAATGAACAGTTGTTCCACTACCGCTAGTACCACTAGCACTGAACTGAGCTAGGGCTACCGTAACAGCCGCATTCACTGCAGCTTGGATAGCTGCTGGATTGTATTGTGGAGGAGGTGGTGGTGGTTGTTGATTCGGAGTTATCAGAGTAGTGCGCCTGTTCGATCTACGAGGAGGCATCTTGTAGCTGTATGTTTATAAGGATGAAGATATTGGTAAGTATTCAATAGAGAGAATGATGAGAGTGAATCATGGACTAACTCCCCATAGCCCAACAAAACGGATGAGAGTATGATTGAAATAGAGACCTAGCAATAGATGGATGAAAGCATTTGGATAAAGATTTCCCACGAGATTTGAAATCTACCAATAATACTGGTATTTAAAGATGTAATAAGTTCGGGAAAATGACCTAGGAGTAGATCTTACATCAAACCAAAATAAGAAAATTTTGACAGTACAAAGACCTTCTAGACTGAAAGTTCAAGGTCTTAAGATAAACATGAAATTACAGGGAAAAGTGCTACTTAGAGCATAGATAAGAATCCTATTCCTTTAACCAAAAGAAAGGATGAGCAGAGCATCTCCTACTGGCGACGGGCACCCCTCGGATGAACCCTCAATGCGGCCAGCTGACGCTCCATATCTAGCAGGTGTCTCTCATGTACTCTTTGGTGTGCTCGGAGCTATATGACTTCGGCTCGGGTTACCGCTAGTTCTTGTAGCAGAGCCTCATTGTCTCTCGTAGCTCTCTCACGAGCATCATCAAGACGGCAAATGCAAACTGTATTAACTCCCGCATTGGCATCAACCTCCATGAATCGGTTGATGGCTGACCTACCCTGCTCTTCATTTAGAGCAACCCTACAAACCAAAATAGGCAGGATTCTGTCTGTTGAGCCTCCCTCGCTCCGGTTATAGAAGCTTCTATCTCCGTTGTATGGCATGGGTTGAACCTACTCTTGACTCCAATTTCCCATGTTTTCCGCCCACAGAGGCGTCGGGCCTTGAAAAGCCGGACGAGGGTTAGGATTTGGGATCAGAGCTACCAGGGGTAGATTATTGGCTTCTGGCTCGGAGTCAGAATCCTCCGGGAAGTTCTCTGCGAAGTCATCATCCAATGGAATTGCATAATCATCTTCTGGCTCATCATCGAGCCATCCACCATTACCTTGGTTGGGGAAGTACGGGTCGTCGTGGGGATGGAATCCAGCCATGTTATCTACGCGAGAATATGGGTACAAGAAATAGTTAATAGACGTACTACTTAAGATAATTATAAGATGATCCTTATCAGTTACTCCAACATTTGCGTAGCGCATACCAGCCATATGTAACCAAAACAGGATAGACCTTCGAATAAGTGATCATAACTCTAAGTCCACAACCAAATAAGGAATAGGAAGTAAAGCAAAGATCACATATTCTAAGTCTATGCCACCTTAGCCACATATAACCTTAGTGTATCCACTCAGCAACTATTGACATACTAATAAATACCTTTTTAGTTTGTACATAAGTAATTATAGTAACACAAAGTACTCCTATACTATTTAAATTTATGTTATGTTCTAATGTTTTCATTGTAGTAGTGTTGGTAAGTTTTTAGACTTGCTGCAACACCACAACCATTCTTAGGCACATGCTAATCACTTCTCGGAAAGATATATTTGATCAGGCTATATCACTCCCTGATCTGATTATATATCCCGAAGCCTACTTGTGTTGTCCAACAACCGCAATACTTTTGTTCTGTCCTAGTGACACCAATTTTAGTATGAATGCATGTTTGTATACTTCAGTTAAATATTTTATTATTTAAAAGTATACACTCTTGGTCAGAATATTTTATTCCTGATGTGTTTATAGTTGTATATCTTTTATGGGTTGATATACTCAATTCACTATAAACAAATCTCTGATACCAATCTGTTGCACTCCCAAACCAGAACGGCGTAAATGTTCGGGGGCGGAGGACGTCATGTAAAGTATCATAACAATGCATAATAGTAAAACAAGCAACAACATCATCCATTGCATTAATAGTATAATTTTAATACAAGTGTGTTCTGTATAGTTTATAAGCCACCAAAATATGAATCAAAATAAAAGACGAGTCTTGAATGTGCTCCATCTTCTCAAAACCTGGTCATCAGTACTTGTCTACTGGTGCCCTGAGAATACAAGTTATTTTAAAAGAGTAGATCAACACTTAAGCTAGTGAGTTCATAAGTATTTAGTGTCAGTTGTTTGTATATGTTTGATAAAAGTGTTTGTAAATGTTTGTAAGTGTTTGATGTAAATGTTTGTATCTCCTAGAAAATCCTATATTTTCTACTTTAACTGAAACGTAGACTTCTACCAACACACGACTGTTCTGTATATTTGTTCTTTTGTAAAAGTGAGTTTTTTCCCAAAGACTGACTATCATTTACCAAAAATATAGTTTACATTACCGTTTATGTGAGAAGATCACAATTTGAATGTAATGGGAAAATAATAAAGATGTACTTGTAGTATTGTATATAGTAACTACTATTGTACTAACGACCTTAAAACAATTGTTTTAATTAAGGTAAAATGTGATATAGTTGTAACCATACTTGATTGACTAGCAAAACACGATGTTTGAAGAAATCGAAATGGTTTGACATTCGTCACCTGTACACCTGCAGGTCCCACTGTAGCTAGCAGCAAGGTGTAGGATGGTTAGTCCCGTATATATCTATACACAAATTCACGCTCTCCCTCCAGGAGACTCTGGTTACAAAAGGTGACACAGCAGTATATTGCAGCGCCATGAAAGAGTGGCTCACATTAATGTTATAGAGTTCTTGTGTTTGTATAGTAAGTTCTAGTGTATTGTATATTCTCTCTGTTCTAGTGTATGGTATGTTCTCTCTGTTTTAGTGTATAGTATGTTCCTCCTTCTTTCTCATTATAGTATGTTCTTTCTGTTTCTCATTATAGTAAGTTTGAACTGACTCATGTATGAACTGACTCTTGTATGTTTCATTGTAGTGTAAATAGTGAGTAGTAATCCTCTAAACTATACCAATTATAGTTACTAGTAATATTGTTTGAATGACTGAGCATGTTTGTACACCTTTATCAGTCCTAAGCACTTTCAACCTTATTTATATAACTATATCTATATAGACATGATTTTGACAATATATATAAGTTTAAAAGATTTTGATAAAGAGTTTAGCATATAAAAGAGTTTTAACCATTTGAATGGTTACAGATGACTTGATGTCAGTTTATAAAACGTTTTGAAATAGTTTGTTTGATAACACAGTTTTTAAGTAAAAGAAATCCACTTGTTTGATTGTTATTAATCACGTGATTGATATAATAACTATAATGTTTCTACTTGTATTCCCCCCTATAAAAGCATTTAAAATCATTTAAAAGAAAAGTTAAGGGGTATGAACTCACCTGTAGTGAGTGATTCGAGTGAAAGATTGATATAGGATGCTAAGTGTCAAGTGAAGCCTCGAGCACAAATGGATCCTATTAAGCATATAATGATACATATATGTATATAATTAGTGTATATAACAACTAATAATGAAAGGGAACCACCTTAGGGACTAGGAAAGACTTGGAATGAAGTGTTACAATCACATGTGATTGTACTAAAGGGGTTTACGGCCACACAAGTGTGTTCACGTCCTTGGTGCTTACGGCCAAGGTGTTTACGGCCATGGTCGTTAACGGCCATGGTGTCCACGGCCATGTGAGTTTATGGTCAATGAAGATCTTGATGAGGGTTTAGGGCCAAGGGAGATGCTCATGGCCGTAAACTCTTATTGTTCATGGGAAATGGTTGTTTTCAAGGGTGTATGTTAAGATCTTCTAGAGGATAACTAGTATATGGAAGATTACTTTTGTTTTGAAGCTTGGAGGGGGGTTCACGGTCCAAGAACTAGTATGTGTTCTTAGTGTTCTTGGTGTAAGTGATGAAGATTTGAAGATCTACCCAAAAGAGATGAAATCATGGATAAAATCATAGGGTTTCACTAGATTAAGCAAGGTACCAACTAACAAATGGAAGAAACACTTACATATTTGAAGATCAATATGAAAAATCTTGATGATAGTTGACAGAAAATCGAGTTTCTTGAGTTGGAAGTGTGAGAAGTGGTGAAAAAGGAAGGAATATCATGTATATGGGAGGAGTCTACGGCCAGCCAAGAGTTTACAGCTGTAATCTCTAGTTTACGGCCGTAAACTCCAAGACTTGGAGTTTTCTGGCTTAAATGTTGCACAATGAACTCTAGCAGATACTTCCTAACACCAAATCCTTGAATGTACTAGACGTAGAACACTCAAACAGACCCTTAACGATGCTAAAAGACAGCAGAAACAAGTCTGACTTGTGATTGAATTGAATGGATTTACAAGATAGAAATTTCGGGTTGTCACAGTGTACAAGGTTCACTTGGGTCTTCTTCCTCAGGATAAAATTTAAGACAACCTCAGAACTTATCAACTTTATCAAAAGAATTGAAGTTGTCGTCAAACTACCTGTAAGATGAATCCGAAGTGGTAATGGCTCGAATTCACCAATGTCACCATTAAGAAATTCCTCTCTGACAAAGGCATTGATCACAATTTCTCAGCTCCCGACACTCCTCAACAAAACGGTATGGTTGAAAGAAGAAACAGAACTCACATTGAAGCTATTTGATCGATGCTTAACTTTGCAAATCTTCCACTCTATCTCTTGGCTGAAGTCGTGTCCACTGCCTACTTCACTCAAAATCGAAGCATCATCAATCGACGCCTCAACATGACACTTTAAGAAGCCATGAATGGTCGTAATCCTAGTATCTCATTGCTACATATCTTTGGCTACTAGTGCTTTATCAAAAACAACCGTGATCAACTCACGAAGTTTCAACCCAAAGCCGATGAAGCAATCTTCTAAGGATACTCAAAAAAATCAAAAGCTTACCGAGTTCTGAATCGTCGGACTTATGTGCTTGAAGAAAGTTTTGATGTCACCTTCGATGACAACTATGTTCGGAATTCTGGCCCAACCCATGTAACAACCCGCATCATGGAGTCTGATGCTCCATCGCCAGGATGTTCGAATTCCCAAATTACTCATGAAGTGACTTTGAAACCCTGTTCGGACCATCAGAAATAACTCTTGATTTGCAATCTCTATCAAGACCGTCCTATTCAACTGCAGCTCCGATTTCCCAAAATGTTTCTGGTCCGACTCATACTTTTCCTCCATTTTATTCTGATCCAATTCAACCTTCTTAGGTTGAGGGGGAGAATAGTCTTCCCTCTCTTGAATCAAATGTTGAAGGATTCCATGATGCAGTAGGTCAATTTGTCGAATTTGATCCTACTTCGAACAACAACGACGGTGATGCCAACTTCTTTGACTTTCCAAACGAAAACGACGTAGATATCTTCGGTTCAGAAGTTTAGGTGGAGCATCATCCTCAAATTCAAACTTTTCAGGGGGAGCAACATAACCCCATTGTTGATATCGGATCATCCCCTGCACAAGAGCTTCCGAGACTTCACATATGGACAAAGGATCAACCTCCAAACCAAGTTATAGGAAATCTCAATGTCGGTGTTCAAACTCGCTCTGCTACTAACATCCAAAATGAATATCATTTCTCAGCCTTATCTCAATGTCTGAACCAAAATCCATCAAGGGAGCATTAGAATATGTTGACTTGATTACAACCATGCAAGAAGAGTTAGTAGAATTCGACAGAAATGAAGTTTGGACTCTCGTCCCTCCTCCTCAGGATCACCATATTATTGGTACGAGATGGGTTTTCTAAAACAAGTTAGATGACTTTGGTGTTATCATTCAAAACAAAGCAAGATTGGTGGCCAAAGGATTCACTTAGATTGAAGGACTTAATTATGACGAGACCTTTCCTCATGTTTCCCACTTTGAAGTCAACAAAATCTTTCTTGCTTATGTAGCTCATAAAGGCTTTAAAGTTTACCAAATGGACGTTAAAAGTGATTTTCTTAATGGTGAACCAGATACTGAAGTGTATCTCCAAGAGCCTCCTGTTTTTGTCAATTCTTCTTATCCGAACTATAGCTACAAACTCCGAAAAGCTGTTTATGGCCTCAAGCAAGCTCCTCGTGCATGGTAAGAGACTCTCACTGACATTCCCAAGCGTTTTGGTTTTCAAAGTGGAATTATTGATCCGACCCTGTTTCGAAGATCAAATGGAAAACATCTCATGCTAGTCCAAATCTACGTTGACGATATCATTTCTGGATCCACGGATTCATCAATGGTTGTTGATTTTGCCAAGTTAATGGTTAGTCGATTCCAAATGAGCATGAATCGTGAATAAAGTTTCCTACCCGGTCTTCAATTAAAGCAAACCAATAGAGGAATCTTTATTCATCAAGAAAAATACATTTCCGAGCTTCTCAAGAAATATTCAATGGACACATGTGCCTCTACGAAGGTTCGTATGGGTTTTGGCCATAAGATCTTCTCGGACCCATCAGGTGTTGCTGTTGATGAAAATAACTATATGGGAATGATTGGATCGCTACTCTACCTAACAACAAGTTGTTTGGACAGCATGTTCTCTATATGTTTGTGTGCCAGATTTCAGGTTAATCCAAAGATGTCCCATCTTTTGGCAGTTAAACAAATATTCTGATACCTCAAAGGTACAAAGACTCTCATAATCTGGTATCCAACTAATGAGAGTTTCCTCCTTCAAGCTTACTCCGATTCAAACTACGGTGGTCTTCAATTGGACAGAAAAAGCACCTCTGGTGGCTATCATTTTTTGGGTGGAAGATTGGTTAGCTGGTCATCTAAGAAACATAATTGTGTTGCTCTTTCAACATCCGAAGCGGAATACATTGTTGCTGCTAGTTCCACTTCTCAAGTTCTTTGGATGAAATCACATCTTCAGGACTATGGTTATCAATTTCAACATATTTTAATCTACTATGATTCTTAAACTGCCATTGCGATTTCTCACAATCCAATTCAGCACTCCATGATGAAGCACATTGATATTCTGTACCATTTTATAAAAGATCATGTTTTAAAAGGAAACATGGAACTTATTTTTTTTTCATATGACAATGAAATTGTTGATGTGTTTACTAAGGCATTAGGCGAAACCAAATTCCATGGGTTTCTGAACAAACTAGATATGATGTTGCCTAATCCTGAAGTCTTCTAATAGGCTTGTACTCTCTAATAGAAACATCAAAAAGTTAACTATTTCGAATTCAAAATCTTTTTCAACTCGGAATCATTTCTTCTCGGAATAAATAGGATCATTTTACCTGTCTTTTTGTCTAACCTCTTCATCTAGTTTAAGTTGTACATCTCACCTCATATTTTGAAGTTCTTATGACCAATATAGTTACATTGGTATTTTTCTTTGATCTCACCTCGGAATCTATCATAAAGGTTTATTTTGAAGTTCACCATGGAATTCAAGTTCAAAATGGTAATGTGCATTCACCTCTTAACTCTGTCCGAGCTCTGACTCTTCACGTGTCGGAATCTAAAATCTGTTTAAAAAATGCCCTCTACGATCTTCTTACATACTACCTCTGATATTCAGTCTGAGTCTGTGCAATCTCAAATTCTATATCTTGTACAAATGTTCTTATTTTCTCCTCGCATCTTATTTCAATCTATCTCAGAACTTCCTTGTTCTGAGATCTTCTATTTCAAGAGAAGTTCAAAAGATTTTTCATTAAATTTTTTTGCGAAGCGTTTTCTTTAATAACTAAACGATTACTCTTTTAATGATTATCCTTTAAATCCGAAATAATTATGGTTTTTTCCCACGAATCGATAAAGTGCACATCCTTTCAATTGAAACTACGGTTTTCCATTTCACACGTATTGTCATCGCATCTTTCGTCCTTGTAGGTCAAACACATGCCAAATTTGGCAACACATTTAATGCGATCCATTTACAAATCGGGTATAATCATTACAGTTTATCTCAACCAGACCCGGTTTTCCAAACTATATAAGGGTCTCAAAACCCATATGTTCCTCTTTTACGCTCTTATCATCTTCTTCTCCATACTCTCTCTACAAGCTGTTCTTCAAGCTCTCAACCTACAACAATGGCTTCATCTCAAAATGACCTCGTAGTTTCGAAAACTGTTCCAAAGAAGAAATCCTCAAAAGGCTCTGCTTCGTCTTCTTCAACTGAACCCTTTCTTCGTGAAACCATGCAACATTTCTCTCTTGATCCTATGGATTATGACAAATCCATCAGGGTAATGATTAAGTTCATATCTCACCATTCCATCGACATTCCACTCATAAAAGCATCAAATCCCTAAATACCTCTTTGAATTCTTCATACTGCTTTCGAAAGGATCAAGATCCAAGATGGAGTCCTGGAAACCAAAATCACAGGAGATCGCATTGTTCCTATGTCAAAAAAAACCTTTCTCAAGGCCATAGGAATACCAGAAAACCCCAAGGGTTTCACAGACAGGAACCAACATCTGAAGAGTTCCAGACGTTTCTTAATGAGATAGGTTAAAAAGAAGAATTCAATGCCAAGAAATTCAAGAAATCTGCAGTACCTGGCCTTTGGACTGTCCTTATGCACTTCATTCTTCGAGGTCTTTCTGGCAAGCATGGAGGAGATGATACAACATTTACTCAGGGAGAACCAACGCGGTAGATCTGACCGAGGTCCTATGGCAAGATTTTCGGAAATTTGCATTAAAGAGGAAGCTTCAAGAAATTTCTAATCTGAGGTTCTGGGATCTTTCCATTCAACAACTCTATCGAGAGAGACTAGAGCCAATTCCGATCAACATAGGTATTTCTCTCCTTCAGGGCTATAAGGACTGATAGACTTCTGAACCAATCATCGTTTGGACACACACGTAGACTGCCTCACCATATGTTGGCCACTTTACCACCCGAGTCCCTTTTCTTGAAATATCATTTGGAGAGTTTGATTGTGTATGACCCAACATAGTCTACCCCAGTCTTAGTTTAACAACCTTTGGACGTGGTCAAACCAGTATCGACTAGTGGCAAGAAAAAGAAGGCAGCCAAGAAAAAAACATCTCCCACCAAACCCGAAACCAAAAAGAGAGCCAAAAATCGATGCTTCCTCTCAAAAGGAATCACTTAATGACATTCTGACTAACTCTATTCATCTGCTTACCCCCCCCCCCCCCCAAGCCACTCTTCCGAAGTACCTTTCGGAGCTTCAATACAACATGCACACACACACACATGGAGTCACCATATAAACCACCCTCAACTTCCTAAAAAGGTGATGTCGGTGTTGAAAAGAGTTCCTTGCACCCCCTAGAACACACTCACGAGTCATCTCAGATATCCCTCCTTCTTCTTCTATACTAGCATGATCCAAGGCCCCTGCCTCGGATCCTAAGCTTTCTTAAGTTGGGGTTGTCCCTCCAACTTCAAAAGCCTTAACTCGTCTGATACCTGGCTCAGGTAAAGGAGGAACAGGTTCTAACGATGCAGATTGGATTGATTATGTCAACAGGGCTCACACAAAACATCCAGAGCTCAATCGTTCTTAAGTTGAATCAACTCTCATCTCTATGAGAAATCGAGCCATTTAGAGGAACCTACTTTTTGTTCCTCACACCGATGAGATTGTCGATCAATAGTTTTCATCAGGAGAAGCTCCTCACACCACAATCATCTCGGACAATCCTACGAAGTCTCCTCATCATGATGCCTTCCATCCAGACCCAAATGAAGAACATTCCACCAAATTCATGCTCCATGATGACATCGTATTCTTTGCCGCTCCTATGCTCCTCTCTTCATTTCACTCTCTGCAAAATCCATCATCATCAAGACCCATCTATGATTTCGGACTGACGTCATCTTTATCGGAGCCTGTTGATGAAGAAATTCAAATAGATGACCAAGTCCATAATACACTTTAAGGTGAAACTGAATCAAACCCTCTCAAGGTAACTCCAACTGAAAACAATCATGCTCCTTCCGAACCTCCAATCAACAAAGGTGGTGATAAAGACAAGTCTGAGAGTTCTACCTCAGACACTGGATCATTAGCCGGAAGCTTTATTCGCCTTGTTGGAACTCCGAGACAACATTGTTGCAATTGTCTCCAAGGTGGAGTCCCTAGAGAAGTCTATGGCGAAGCTGGATTCCAAGATTGATGCCAAGGTCTCCATCGTTGATACCAAGCTTGACGTCATTCTCCAATCCTTGTCCGAAGTGAAGCAACATCGGCCCTCAGATGTAGAAAGGGCAAAACAACTTCATCAGCTTATCTCACTACGTTTCAAGCATACTTTGGAAGAGTTTGAGAAAAAGTACAACTCCATCCTGGATCATCATATCACCATCAACTCTACAATGCTTAAAATCCATGAAGAAATGATCAGTTCCACAAACGAGTTGATCAAGCAAACCTATGTGTGACATGAGAAGCAGATTCAATGGTTGTAAAAGGAATTCTAGGAGAAAGATGAACACAATCTCATCATGTAGCAGGTCCTCGTTAAACTTCTCAAAGCTTGTTGGAATATAGTTGATGTTTTGAAAAACAACTCGACCAGATGCTCTTTATTCTTGCCTTTATATTTAATCACTTGAAAGCTCAAGCTCCTACAATTGAAGCCTATGATGCCCTTTCGAAGGAAATTAACACGAGCTTCCAAAAGGTATTCGATAAGCTCTCCGAAGTCAAATAAACAGCCAGACTTGCCTCAGAAGTCGGGCCATCTGATGCAAGAGGGGGAGAAGGACCAAGCAGAAGGGATCGTACCATTTCTTTGAAACCTAGCTCGGAGTTCAGACTCCGAGATGAATCTGATGATGATGAAATTTAGTTTTTGTCTACAAGTACCCCATCTAAATATAATGGAGATGATGATGAAGAAGTTGAATACATCACTAATGCTATGGTTGGAATTCAAGCTCCGAGAAAATTTTCGGCTAAGGTTCTTTCTGGGGAAGAGAAAAGGATATGGTCTGCTATAAATTGGCCATCATCCTTGGCAGAGGTTCTTAAAAGAAGCCGTGAATTGGCTAAGGAAAAGACTAAGCTCGTACTGAACGCATTCCGAGCTATGTTGTCCATGCCGCCTACTATTCCTTCTCCAAGAATAGTTCCCATTGATGAAGGTTCTCCTATTCGGAAACCTGATGACATCCCGGAAGAGCCTCTGATTCCTCCACCACCAGAGTTCACAATCACCGAAGACATTCAGAAAGTCATTTCTCACTTGAACAAACAACATCAAGATAAAGGGAAAAAGCCTGTCTCGGAACCTCATAGCCCTGAGCGGACATCCAAGAAGTCTAAAGGATGATCACAAGCCCAAATTGATCAAGCCCTTGAAGAGAGCATTCAGATCCAAGCTCTAAAATATAATCCTAATCTATTATTGGGCTTATCCCCACTTTTTCGTGAAGGGATAATCCATGATCTAGACATTATGTCATACATGTACTATGCTCTACCCATGAAAGATGTATAGCAAATCAATCTCCCAATTTATCCGTTCAGAAGATATTACATCAAGTTTGCGGCACTCCACCCAGATGATGATCCTCAAACAATCGTCAGAACCGAAAGATAAATATTGAAGACATTCTACTCCGTCAATGCACGGCCTCAAAAGGAAGTGTGGTCTCGAAATAGAATCAAAAAAATTACTTGGTTCAGACGAAAAGTTATGAGCATGTTTAACTTGAACTGCATACTACACTGGTACTACATATTTCGGAACAAATCAAAGAAAATCACCATCACGAATGCAAACTTCCCTTCCATCAATTCGAATGACGTTCTCACGATTGCCACTCAATCTGAACTGGCCAAAATGATCAAATGAGCATCGGTGCTTGTGACAACCGTCAAAATTCGAGTCGGTTCTAGATTTGAATAAACTTAGTTGCACATATAGGCACGACACATAATAGACTTAGTAACTAGAATCTAAGTTATAACCTACTAGAAACTTGGAAACAAGTAGGATCGAATGATAGTGTACTTAGATTTCACATTGATATGTGAATTTTACTACTACTTAACTATAGTGACTATCCATATTTGGGTCACTCTTTGACTCGAACACCATTTCATGAATCATATACACACATCATGCACTTGACCTAGTAGTAGAAATTAGGTCAAAGTCTCATAGAAACTTAAGTCAAAGTTGAAGACTAGACTAGTATACTTGATTCCTCAATTTCGCTTGAATCTCAGAATCACTACATAGAATGCCAATAAACCGATAAAAATAAATTACAAACATTATTTATAACTATAAAAGAGTTATAATACCATAAGATAATTTAAAGTCTCAAATATTCTATTTATTTTGATATCCAAAGATTTACAAAATCTCAAGACCCTAAAAGCCATAAAAACTCATATTTATAAACTTTAACCTTAAAAACTCTATAAAAATAATTATGAAACTTATAATATGATCTTATAATAATTAAAATTATGAAAATGCATTTAAGGAAAATAAAATTTAAGTCATTAACAATTGCCCTAAATTTATAAGTCAAAAATCAAGGTTTCATGAGCAAAAACTTGGTTAGGGTGTATATTTTATAAAAAGTTTGATATTTTTATAAAAGAATTGAATTTTTTTATAAAATTAAAAGAAAGGGAGGGCATTTTACACTCAAAACCGTCCACCCTCTTCCCAAGATGCTTCCCCTCTTCCCAAAACACATAATCACTCCTCTCTCACACTCCATCTCCTTCACTTCTCCCTCTCTCTCTCTACACTCTCTATCACACTCCACCATTTACCACACTCAAACTCTCTCTTTCCCTCTCTAAAACCACGAAATTCTCCAGCCAAGAACATCTCTTAACCTTCAAATCTTCATCTTCTAGGGTTGTTCTTCATGGTAATCACGAAAATCCTTCAATCTCCTTCACTTTTCTTTCTAGTTTTAAAGGTTTTTCTTGCATTTCCTTGTTCTTCTACACCATTCTCTTAGAAAATTTGTGTGAATGTTCATTCACTTCAGTTTTGATGATGATGGTGGTAGATTTTCACCAAAAACATCTTGCATGTTACAAAATGGTGAAGATCCATGACCTAAACCTAAGTCAAAACCATGGAAATGCACTTTTCTACACGTTTTGGTGGAAAATCACCACATGCATCCAAAGTTTTCTTTCAAAAATGAATTTTAAACATTTCAAACTCATGAATGAACTTCAAACAAACATGCATGTGATGATCTTCAAGCTTAGAAGCTAGATCATCAAAGTATGTTGTTAAAAGCTTTCAAATATGTTCATGAAGGATTTATTTCCAAATAAATATCAAAAACTCCTTTTCTGACCAAATCCGATTTTTCCCAGATTCCCATCAACAAGATAAGATGATCTGTAAATTTCCAGAGAATAATTCATTTTTCTCGAATTATTATAATTAATGCAATAAAATAGATCAATAAATCATATAAAATACTTTCTGGGGTCTATAAATCCTAGGTAAATTCGTGAATAACCCCTATGCTAAATAATGACCCCACAGTAAATTTCATCGGTTTTTGTTACTGTTTAATATGGTTTTGAATTTTCTTTTTGTTTGGCTCCAATAAATCATAAAACCACTTTAGAAATGTGAAAATGATATATAACAATTTTCGCAGTTGCTACCAGAGGTATGCGACTCAGAAAAATATTTTTAGAATTTTTCATAATGCATTCCTAGTTTTCCCCGATTTTTGTGTTTATAATGGCCTAAAAATAGAAAAACTAGTTCTGCTAATCCAAAATTCATGAAAATTTACCAGAACACCTTTTAGTACATTAGGAGGCTACATAAAATTTTTGATGATTTTTCTCTTCTGTATACTATTTTTCTCCTATTTTCTAAGATTAAATACACTTAAATACACAAAATCGGATTCCAGTAGATAAAAACCACCTTTGGGATTTTTCCCAGATTATTTACACTGTAAATGAACTTTACAAAAATTTTGGTAATTTACTTTAACTGTTTAATAATTATTCTCCAATTAATGATTATTTAAGTGGATAAAACAAAGAAAAATAGAAATACTAATTGAAAAATATATTTTATATTTTTCGCAGCTTCTACATGTGTAATAAAAGTGTTACAAAAATTTTGGGCAATTTTGGAAACTGTTTTCTATTTATTTCAATTTTTATTAGAATAAATGCTCAAAAATCATAAAATTGGGTTAAATAGTTTGGAAATCCATTTTTATATTTTTCACAGCTTAAGTATGTCTAATGGAAGTATTATAAAAAGTTTGAGAATTTTTATGATCTGGATTCTATTTGTCACAAATTTATACTGTTATGAAGGCTTAAAACTTTGGAAAAATAGTTAATCATATCAAAAATTCAAAGGAAATTTTATGGAATCCCTCTACTGTGTTTAGAATCAAAAAGAAAAGTTTGAGAATTTTTGGAAACTGTTTGATAATATTTTGGCTTTTCAAGAGCTTAAAACACATTTAAATGTATTGAAATACCCTCAATTGTTATTACAAAAATCTGGAAAATTAATATCCCAAATTGTCTTAATCACATGAATTAAAAAAAAACTTCACCATTTCAGAAAAATGTTTGTAACTTATCAATATTAAATTTTGACATAATATTGGCATAATTCTATTGTAGTAGCAAGTATACTAGTGTTAGCTTTCTATTAGAGACTCATTAGTGTGTAACATCGTGTAGGAATCGATAGTGGTACGAGTGGAGCGTAGATCAAGGCATCATTTGCATCATCTCAATGCATAGTGAGTATTCACGCACTCCCCTATTTTCAGTTTTTATGTTTTAGGGTGGAAAAGCATGTCCCGAAAAACTATTATTTGTTCGTTGTACTTAAATTGATTTGTATCAAACATGATTGCTATTTTATTGCTATATCTCTCTATGTATGTCTATGCAACACAGAACATGAGAACTTATCGTCTTAAGGCCCTTCCCTTACACTTTTCTCTAACCATTAACTCTTTGAGCCAATGGTCATTGTGGATAACGCTATTAGGAATTGACAACTCCTCACTCGCCCGATTGCTGGAGTGCATGATACCATATAATCTATGGAACGATAAACATAGATCTTGATAGGGCTTCAGTCATAGGCTTGGTTGAGAACTCATTGTTTGCTCATACACATACAAACTCGTTACTTATTATAGCAATAAACTTTGTATCTCATTATAACAACGAACTTTTGTTACTAAATACTTATTTACTTGTTTTAGCAACAAACTTGGTTGCTTCTTATATAACAAACTTGTTTGCTCCTTGTAGCAATGAAACTTAATTACTCATTTTAGTAACAAACTTTATTTCCCATGAGGATATGAACGTTGCATCTCTTTTGGGCAACATACTTTATTTCTCATGACGACAACGAACTTTGTTTACACAAACTTATTTACTCATTTTAGCAATATATTTTTATCTATGGAAACTTATATCAAAATTTTGATTTCGATTCATGAAACCAATATTATTTTTAAACTTGTGAGTACTCACCAACTATTTTTATAGTTGACGCTCGTTTTACATGCGTTTTCAGGAATCATCGAGTATGTGGCACTTAGGTACACATCACTTATAGGAGCATTCGCATGTGTTGTATTTCAATTTACATTGTAATTTCTTTTAAAAGTTGTTCAAACCCATTGTAAATTTGTAATGATTTTTAATACTTTGGTTGGTGTTGTCTTTTAACTTTTGCTATGAAACCCTTTATACTGCCACGCCTCGTGTTTCCGCTTTAGCGGGGTGTGACAGAAAATGGTATCAGAGCCGAAGGTTATAGAGAATACCGGTTTTCCTTTGGAGAACCACAACTATAGCCAAAAAATTTCAAAATGTTTTTATAATACTAAACATACTACTAGTATAACTAATTCGAGTACACATTATTATATTTTAATTAAGTATAGCCTGGCCAACTATGCTTAATTAAGGAAAATTAATGCGAGGCTGGAAACGGTTATAGTAGAATTATGTTCAAAACAATTTTCAACTTAAATTTTTGAAAAACAATTTTTTTCTGTGTGCGTACGGGCATTGCATATTATAGGCATTCATCTAGATACACTTAGAAACTAAGTGCACTTTTATAACAATGCCTTTATTTAGAAATACTCTTATCCCTTATCAAGTGATAGGTTAACCACTTAGGTTGTATCGCTAGCCACTCTAGGAGCAATGCACTTAGTACTGATAATGGGTATTCCTCGGTAGCTATTGACTTTGGATGTAAGGTTAGTAGCTAGATATACACTAGTAATAATCTTAAGTCGAAACCTATACTAATTATTCCTCAATACCTCTTCATCGTCTTCGTACTAGAGTTACAACTAGGAAAGCGTTCCGATACTGACACGGATGAAAATTGGAGCATCGCGTAAGGAGGTAGATGAGTCGTTTCTAAGTAATCACTTGGATACCATTGGTGGGCATTCCGGATTCGACTCACAAGGAGACACAAAGGTTTAACCTATTGCTACTAATACGTCAGACCTTATTACTACGCTACGATTTAGCTTTAGGTTGTTTCCACCTTCAGGTTAAAACTTAACATAGGATATCCCTTTTGACCTCTATAAAAGGCCACGAAACTGCATTGACACCATAAAACGTTTTTCAAACAATTTTCTTGCCCTTTATCTTAGGGAAAAAGACATCGGTACTCGTCTTATACTCGCCTTAGTATTTAGGTACGATCAGCTACACTAATATACTTATTCCTTACTTCTTAATCTTCCATCGAAAAGTTATTTCGCTTCATCGGTTTTATTTATCATCAATAAAATATTTTATAACCACTTCAATCAACTTAGTAGACATTTCTTAACAATGTAAGCAATATTCTCGCTAAAAATCTTTTGACAACTTGCTTTAACTTAACATTGTTCTTCAAAACTCAATTTAACCATTATTGGTTTTAACCTTGCTATTTCAATTTTATTTCAAATCCATTTCAATGGATAGATGTGTTTTTAAGGGCATATAAACCATTTTAAACCTTGCTTACCATTTTGACACGTTTTCGACAAACTTAGAAACATTTTCTTTTATAAAAGTGTTTAAACTCTATTCTATAAAACTTAAACATATAACATTGAAGTCCTATTATATGTAAAAGCGTCCTCGGATTTTCCAAACCACTTTTGCTTTGACACATTTAACCGCTTTCTCATTTAGGAATTGTAATTTACTTTAATGTGTTTTCTCGAAAACACAACATGATATTTATGCAAATGTCTACTTCAAACATGTTTATAAGACATATCTAACGCTTGTAATTCAAAACATACCTTATTTGTGTACTTTGCTTCAATATAGTTTTATAATCTATAAAGATTCTAAAATATAAAGCATTGCAAAACTTAGTGTTCACTTTTAAATTTCCAGTGGCGCACTTTCGACAATGCACAATTATTCATCTAAATATGTTAAGTCTTTACCTTATCCGTTTTAACCATTGTTGGACTCCAGTCAAAAAGGTCAAAGCTATCGGAATTTCAATTACAAGTTTTAGTGTTTCTTCTTTTTCACAAATGGAGTTTAACTTAATAGATAACTCATAAATTTTTAGAAAACACTTTAAAACTCCCACGTGTCTATTTAATCATCAATATACATCAAATATTAAAGTTTGAAATATATATCAACCTAGTTTTAATCTACCTATAGGTATTGTTCTTATAATTTTAACAATAACAATCATTGCCGCCGCTACCTTCCTTTTTCTTTCCCCCGCACTTGATTTCTTGCTCTCCTTATGATTTTAGATCTCGCACACCCATAATAGTAACATAATACATTGTCTAACTTTGTTTCTGTCTATTTTGCTTCTCCTGGTATCATGTTTGTACACATACATACTAGAAGTCTATCCTTTCGTTTTGAGCGATTAATACATGTATAGCCGTGAGGAATAATTTTTATTTAGTGAACTTTGATATATTCAATTACGCCTTTTATCATATACATCTTGTTTTTATTTTGAAATCTCTATAAACAAGTGATCCTTATTTACATTTGCTCTTTCGTTCTAAATTCAGAAACTTGATATAAAATGCAATTTTCATTGTATTTTTCCTTATAATTAATACACAAGATGAATACTCTTATGCTTATAATTTTTCTATATCCGGAAAATATATGTGAAGGATATATTTCCTTATGTTTCTTCTTTTCATTAAATTCATCAAAAGTTTTGAATTTTACGATTATCTATTCTCTAAATAATTGTTTTTGTAGAAACACTAAACTATGAATGCACTATTTTCAAAGATTAACATTTTTACACCTTTCTTAAAATAGTATTTTACTTTGCAATTTTCAGTGAGTTCCTAAACTCTCAAACTTGTTTTCATAAGTATTCTGACTCCTCGTAAACTTGAATTTGTCCCGACTTAGACAATTGGACAATTTCTCAAAAGTTTAATACAAATATTTCTATACAAATTCCTTTAATGACGACTTAAACCTTTAACCTTAATTAATCTTTATATTATTTTACTACTTTGTTGGATCGCCACGCATGTATCTTCATTATCTTGGAATTATTACACATTTTGATAATAGTGAGATTAATTATCATTTCTAAACACACATTTTGATAACAATGAGATTTTTAATCACTTCTAAACACTTAAAATGCTATATACACAATGTGATTTAATTTATCATAAATTTTCATCGCCTCCATTTGCACCAATGACTCTCTAAATATATTTATTCTTCGAATAAGGTTTTATTATTGTAAGAGTAACCGTAGTAGTAATTATAGCCTCGTAGATGCTCAATCATTTCGTAATTTATTTTGTCGACGACACTTAATTAGCCTTTACATTTGAGATGTACCAAAACTTCGTTGCCTACCCTTAGTACGTATTTTTAGGAACTTACCCTCAATCGTTTCTCTTTCATTCGTGCTACCCCTTGTTATTTCAAAATATATCTTTTCCAGATGTAGTAGCCAACCCGGAAGTGAACAAATTGTTCCTAATCTCTTCTTTATTAGGCGGCGAATTTACACTTAGTACTAATTTAGAACGCGACTTAAGGATCAATGTGGATTTAACGCTCAGTGCAGTTAGTGCTTCAGCAAAACTTATAGCTCTCTTAATTCAGATAATATCTAACTAGATGATCTTTTTCGACTAGGTCGCCATGTTTGGATCATGATTTCCATGATCCTAATTTCTCGCAATCTAAATTGTAGAACTCGAATTAAGGAAACATTAATTTGACTATAGCTAAAGAATTGAGTTCCTCCTTTGAGGAAATAAACCCGAAATAATCAAAGAACACTGCAAGTCACCACCTCTCCAGCTATATAATTGTATTCGACTGAGTTCTAATAGAATACGTCACGAATTGAATTTCGGGGCGAAATTCTTTTAACCGGGGGAGAATGTGACAACCGTCAAAATTCGAGTCGGTTCTAGATTTGAATAAACTTAGTTGCACATATAGGCACGACACATAATAGACTTAGTAACTAGAAGCTAAGTTATAACCTACTAGAAACTTGGAAACAAGTAGGATCGAATGATAGTGTACTTAGATTTCACATTGATATGTGAATTCTACTACTACTTAACTGTAGTGACTATCCATATTTGGGTCACTCTTTGACTCGAACACCATTTCATGAATCATATACACACATCATGCACTTGACCTAGTAGTAGAAATTAGGTCAAAGTCTCATAGAAACTTAAGTCAAAGTTGAAGACTAGGACTAGTATACTTGATTACTCAATTTCGCTTGAATCTCGGAATCACTACATAGAATGCCAATAAACCGATAAAAATAAATTACAAACATTATTTATAACTATAAAAGAGTTATAATACCATAAGATAATTTAAAGTCTCAAATATTCTATTTATTTTGATATCCAAAGATTTACAAAATCTCAAGACCCTAAAAGCCATAAAAACTCATATTTATAAACTTTAACCTTAAAAACTCTATAAAAATAATTATGAAACTTATAATATGATCTTATAATAATTAAAATTATGAAAATGCATTTAAGGAAAATAAAATTTAAGTCATTAACAATTGCCCTAAATTTATAAGTCAAAAATCAAGGTTCCATGAGCAAAAACTTGGTTAGGGTGTATATTTTATAAAAAGTTTGATATTTTTATAAAAGAATTGAATTTTTTTTATAAAATTAAAAGAGAGGGAGGGCATTTTACACTCAAAACCGTCCACCCTCTTCCCAAGATGCTTCCCCTCTTCCCAAAACACATAATCACTCCTCTCTCACACTCCATCTCCTTCACTTCTCTCTCTCTCTCTCTCTCTCTACACTCTCTATCACACTCCACCATTTACCACACTCAAACTATCTCTTTCCCTCTCTAAAACCACGAAATTCTCCAGCCAAGAACATCTCTTAACCTTCAAATCTTCATCTTCTAGGGTTGTTTTTCATGGTAATCACGAAAATCCTTCAATCTCCTTCACTTTTCTTTCTAGTTTTAAAGGTTTTTCTTGCATTTCCTTGTTCTTCTACACCATTCTCTTAGAAAATTTGTGTGAATGTTCATTCACTTCAGTTTTGATGATGATGGTGGTAGATTTTCACCAAAAACATCTTGCATGTTACAAAATGGTGAAGATCCATGACCTAAACCTAAGTCAAAACCATGGAAATGCACTTTTCTACACGTTTTGGTGGAAAATCACCACATGCATCCAAACTTTTCTTTCAAAAACTAATTTTAAACATTTCAAACTCATGAATGAACTTCAAACAAACATGCATGTGATGATCTTCAAGCTTAGAAGCTAGATCATCAAAGTATGTTGTTAAAAGCTTTCAAATATGTTCATGAAGGATTTATTTCCAAATAAATATCAAAAACTCCTTTTCTGACCAAATCCGATTTTTCCCAGATTCCCATCAACAAGATAAGATGATCTGTAAATTTCCAGAGAATAATTCATTTTTCTCGAATTATTATAATTAATGCAACAAAATAGAGCAATAAATCATAAAAAATACTTTCAGGGGTCTATAAATCCTAGGTAAATTCGTGAATGACCACTATGCTAAATAATGACCCCACAGTAACTTTCATCGGTTTTTGTTACTGTTTAATATGGTTTTGAATTTTCTTTTTGTTTGGCTCCAATAAATCATAAAACCACTTTAGAAATGTGAAAATGATATATAACAATTTTCGCAGTTGCTACCAAAGGTAAACGACTCAGAAAAATATTTTCAGAATTTTTCATAATGCATTCCTAGTTTTCCCCGATTTTTGTGTTTATAATGGCCTAAAAATAGAAAAACTAGTTCTGCTCATCCAAAATTCATGAAAGTTTACCAGAACACCTTGTAGTACATTAGGAGGCTACATAAAAATTTTGATGATTTTTCTTTTCTGTATACTATTTTTCTCGTATTTTCTAAGATTAAATACACTTAAATACACAAAATCGGATTCCAGTAGATAAAAACCACCTTTGGGATTTTTCCCAGATTATTTACACTGTAAATGAACTTTACAAAAATTTTGGTAATTTACTTTAACTGTTTAATAATTATTCTCCAATTAATGATTATTTAAGTGGATAAAACAAAGAAAAATAGAAAGACTAATTGAAAAATATATTTTATATTTTTCGCAGCTTCTACATGTGTAATAAAAGTGTTACAAAAATTTTGGGCAATTTTGGAAACTGTTTTCTATTTATTTCAATTTTTATTAGAATAAATGCTCAAAAATCATAAAATTGGGTTAAATAGTTTGGAAATCCATTTTTATATTTTTCACAGCTTAAGTATGTCTAATGAAAGTATTATAAAAAGTTTGAGAATTTTTATGATCTGGATTCTATTTGTCACAAATTTATATTGTTATGAAGGCTTAAAACTTTGGAAAAATAGTTAATCATATCAAAAATTCAAAGGAAAATTTATGGAATCCCTCTATTGTGTTTAGAATCAAAAAGAAAAGTTTGAGAATTTTTGGAAACTGTTTGATAATATTTTGGCTTTTTAAGAGCTTAAAACACATTTATATGTGTTGAAATACCCTCAATTGTTATTACAAAAATCTGGAAAATTAATATCCCAAATTGTCTTAATCACATGAATTAAAAAAAAAAACTTCACCATTTCAGAAAAATGTTTGTAACTTATCAATATTAAATTTTGACATAATATTGGCGTAATTCTATCGTAGTAGCAAGTATACTAGTGTTAGCTTTCTATTAGAGACTCATTAGTGTGTAACATCGTGTAGGAATCGATAGTGGTACGAGTGGAACGTAGATCAAGGCATCATTTGCATCATCTCAATGCATAGTGAGTATTCACGCACTCCCCTATTTTCAGTTTTTATGTTTTGGGGTGGAAAAGCATGTCCCGAAAAACTATTATTTGTTCGTTGTACTTAAATTGATTTGTATCAAACATGATTGCTATTTTATTGCTATATCTCTCTATGTATGTCTATGTAACACAGAACATGAGAACTTATCGTCTTAAGGCCCTTCCCTTACACTTTTCTCTAACCATTAACTCTTTGAGCCAATGGTCATTGTGGATAACGCTATTAGGAATTGACAACTCCTCACTCGCCCGATTGCTGGAGTGCATGATACCATATAATCTATGGAACGATAAGCATTGATCTTGATAGGGCTTCAGTCATAGGCTTGGTTGAGAACTCATTGTTTGCTCATACACATACAAACTCGTTACTTATTATAGCAATAAACTTTGTATCTCATTATAACAACGAACTTTTGTTACTAAATACTTATTTACTTGTTTTAGCAACAAACTTGGTTGCTTCTTATAGTAACAAACTTGTTTGCTCCTTGTAGCAATGAAACTTAATTACTCATTTTAGTAACAAACTTTATTTCCCATGAGGATATGAACGTTGCATCTCTTTTGGGCAACATACTTTATTTCTCATGATAACAACGAACTTTGTTTACACAAACTTATTTACTCATTTTAGCAATATATTTTTATCTATGGAAACTTATATCAAAATTTTGATTTCGATTCATGAAACCAATATTATTTTTAAACTTGTGAGTACTCACCAACTATTTTTATAGTTGACGCTCGTTTTACATGCGTTTTCAGGAATCATCGAGTATGTGGCACTTAGGTACACATCACTTATAGGAGCATTCGCATGTGTTGTATTTCAATTTACATTGTAATTTCTTTTAAAAGTTGTTCAAACCCATTGTAAATTTGTAATGATTTTTAATACTTTGGTTGGTGTTGTCTTTTAACTTTTGCTATGAAACCCTTTATACTGCCACGCCTCGTGTTTCCGCTTTAGCGGGGTGTGACAGAAAATGGTATCAGAGCCGAAGGTTATAGAGAATACCGGTTTTCCTTTGGAGAACCACAACTATAGCCAAAAAATTTCAAAATGTTTTTATAATACTAAACATACTACTAGTATAACTAATTCGAGTACACATTATTATATTTTAATTAAGTATAGCCTGGCCAACTATGCTTAATTAAGGAAAATTAATGCGAGGCTGGAAACGGTTATAGTAGAATTATGTTCAAAACAATTTTCAACTTAAATTTTTGAAAAACAAATTTTTTCTGTGTGCGTACGGGCATTGCATATTATAGGCATTCATCTAGATACACTTAGAAACTAAGTGCACTTTTATAACAATGCCTTTATTTAGAAATACTCTTATCCCTTATCAAGTGATAGGTTAACCACTTAGGTTGTATCGCTAGCCACTCTAGGAGCAATGCACTTAGTACTGATAATGGGTATTCCTCGGTAGCTATTGACTTTAGATGTAAGGTTAGTAGCTAGATATACACTAGTAATAATCTTAAGTCGAAACCTATACTAATTATTCCTCAATACCTCTTCATCGTCTTCGTACTAGAGTTACAACTAGGAAAGCGTTCCGATACTGACACGGATGAAAATTGGAGCATCGCGTAAGGAGGTAGATGAGTCGTTTCTAAGTAATCACTTGGATACCATTGGTGGGCATTCCGGATTCGACTCACAAGGAGACACAAAGGTTTAACCTATTGCTACTAATACGTCAGACCTTATTACTACGCTACGATTTAGCTTTAGGTTGTTTCCACCTTCAGGTTAAAACTTAACATAGGATATCCCTTTTGACCTATATAAAAGGCCACGAAACTGCATTGACACCATAAAACGTTTTTCAAACAATTTTCTTGCCCTTTATCTTAGGGAAAAAGACATCGGTACTCGTCTTATACTCGCCTTAGTATTTAGGTACGATCAGCTACACTAATATACTTATTCCTTACTTCTTAATCTTCCATCGAAAAATTATTTCGCTTCATCGGTTTTATTTTTCATCAATAAAATATTTTATAACCACTTCAATCAACTTAGTAGACATTTCTTAACAATGTAAGCAATATTCTCGCTAAAAATCTTTTGACAACTTGCTTTAACTTAACATTGTTCTTCAAAACTCAATTTAACCATTATTGGTTTTAACCTTGCTATTTCAATTTTATTTCAAATCCATTTCAATGGATAGATGTGTTTTTAAGGGCATATAAACCATTTTAAACATTGCTTACCATTTTGACACGTTTTCGACAAACTTAGAAACATTTTCTTTTATAAAAGTGTTTAAACTCTATTCTATAAAACTTAAACATATAACATTGAAGTCCTATTATATGTAAAAGCGTCCTCGGATTTTCCAAACCACTTTTGCTTTGACACATTTAACCGCTTTCTCATTTAGGAATTGTAATTTACTTTAATGTGTTTTCTCGAAAACACAACATGATATTTATGCAAATGTCTACTTCAAACATGTTTATAAGACATATCTAATGCTTGTAATTCAAAACATACCTTATTTGTGTACTTTGCTTCAATATAGTTTTATAATCTATAAAGATTCTAAAATATAAAGCATTGCAAAACTTAGTGTTCACTTTTAAATTTCCAGTGACGCACTTTCGACAATGCACAATTATTCATCTAAATATGTTAAGTCTTTACCTTATCCGTTTTAACCATTGTTGGACTCCAGTCAAAAAGGTCAAAGCTATCGGAATTTCAATTACAAGTTTTAGTGTTTCTTCTTTTTCACAAATGGAGTTTAACTTAATAGATAACTCATAAATTTTTAGAAAACACTTTAAAACTCCCACATGTCTATTTAATCATCAATATACATCAAATATTAAAGTTTGAAATATATCTCAACCTGGTTTTAATCTACCTATAGGTATTGTTCTTATAATTTTAACAATAACAATCATTGCCGCCGCTACCTTCCTTTTTCTTTCCCCCGCACTTGATTTCTTGCTCTCCTTATGATTTTAGATCTCGCACACCCATAATAGTAACATAATACATTGTCTAACTTTGTTTCTGTCTATTTTGCTTCTCCTAGTATCATGTTTGTACACATACATACTAGAAGTCTATCCTTTCGTTTTGAGCGATTAATACATGTATAGCCGTGAGGAATAATTTTTATTTAGTCAACTTTGATATATTCAATTACGCCTTTTATCATATACATCTTGTTTTTATTTTGAAATCTCTATAAACAAGTGATCCTTATTTACATTTGCTCTTTCGTTCTAAATTCAGAAACTTGATATAAAATGCAATTTTCATTGTATTTTTCCTTATAATTAATACACAAGATGAATACTCTTATGCTTATAATTTTTCTATATCCGGAAAATATATGTGAAGGATATATTTCCTTATGTTTCTTCTTTTCATTAAATTCATCAAAAGTTTTGAATTTTACGATTATCTATTCTCTAAATGATTGTTTTTGTAGAAACACTAAACTATGAATGCACTATTTTCAAAGATTAACATTTTTACACCTTTCTTAAAATAGTATTTTACTTTGCAATTTTTAGTGAGTTCCTAAACTCTCAAACTTGTTTTCATAAGTATTCTGACTCCTCGTAAACTTGAATTTGTCCCGACTTAGACAATTGGACAATTTCTCAAAAGTTTAATACAAATATTTCTATACAAATTCCTTTAATGACGAATTAAACCTTTAACCTTAATTAATCTTTATATTATTTTACTACTTTGTTGGATCGCCACGCATGTATCTTCATTATCTTGGAATTATTACACATTTTGATAATGGTGAGATTAATTATCATTTCTAAACACACATTTTGATAACCATGATATTTTTAATCACTTCTAAACACTTAAAATGCTATATACACAATGTGATTTAATTTATCATAAATTTTCATCGCCTCCATTTGCACCAATGACCCTCTAAATATATTTATTCTTCGAATAAGGTTTTATTATTGTAAGAGTAACCGTAGTAGTAATTATAGCCTCATAGATGCTCAATCATTTCGTAATTTATTTTGTCGACGACACTTAATTAGCCTTTACATTTGAGATGTACCAAAACTTCGTTGCCTACCCTTAGTACGTATTTTTAGGAACTTACCCTCAATCGCTTCTCTTTCATTCGTGCTACCCCTTGTTATTTCAAAATATATCTTTTCCAGATGTAGTAGCCAACCCGGAAGTGAACAAATTGTTCCTAATCTCTTCTTTATTAGGCGACAAATTTACACTTAGTGCTAATTTAGAACGCGACTTAAGGATCAATGCGGATTTAACGCTCAGTGCAGTTAGTGCTTCAGCAAAACTTATAGCTCTCTTAATTCAGATAATATCTAACTAGATGATCTTTTTCGACTAGGTCGCCATGTTTGGATCATGATTTCCATGATCCTAATTTCTCGCAATCTAAATTGTAGAACTCGAATTAAGGAAACATTAATTTGACTATAGCTAAAGAATTGAGTTCCTCCTTTGAGGAAATAAACCCGAAATAATCAAAGAACACTGCAAGTCACCACCTCTCCAGCTATATAATTGTATTCGACTGAGTTCTAATAGAATACGTCACGAATTGAATTTCGGGGCGAAATTCTTTTAACCGGGGGAGAATGTGACAACCGTCAAAATTCGAGTCGGTTCTAGATTTGAATAAACTTAGTTGCACATATAGGCACGACACATAATAGACTTAGTAACTAGAAGCTAAGTTATAACCTACTAGAAACTTGGAAACAAGTAGGATCGAATGATAGTGTACTTAGATTTCACATTGATATGTGAATTCTACTACTACTTAACTGTAGTGACTATCCATATTTGGGTCACTCTTTGACTCGAACACCATTTCATGAATCATATACACACATCATGCACTTGACCTAGTAGTAGAAATTAGGTCAATGTCTCATAAAAACTTAAGTCAAAGTTGAAGACTAGGACTAGTATACTTGACTCCTCAATTTCGCTTGAATCTCGAAATCACTACATAGAATGCCAATAAACCGATAAAAATAAATTACAAACATTATTTATAACTATAAAAGAGTTATAATACCATAAGATAATTTAAAGTCTCAAATATTCTATTTATTTTGATATCCAAAGATTTACAAAATCTCAAGACCCTAAAAGCCATAAAAACTCATATTTATAAACTTTAACCTTAAAAACTCTATAAAAATAATTATGAAACTTATAATATGATCTTATAATAATTAAAATTATGAAAATGCATTTATGGAAAATAAAATTTAAGTCATTAACAATTGCCCTAAATTTATAAGTCAAAAATCAAGGTTTCATGAGCAAAAACTTGGTTAGGGTGTATATTTTATAAAAAGTTTGATATTTTTATAAAAGAAATGAATTTTTTTATAAAATTAAAAGAGAGGGAGGGCATTTTACATTAAAAACCGTCCACCCTCTTCCCAAGATGCTTCCCCTCTTCCCAAAACACATAATCACTCCTCTCTCACACTCCATCTCCTTCACTTCTATCTCTCTCTCTCTCTCTCTACACTCTCTATCACACTCCACCATTTACCACACTCAAACTCTCTCTTTCCCTCTCTAAAACCACGAAATTCTCCAGCCAAGAACATCTCTTAACCATCAAATCTTCATCTTCTAGGGTTGTTCTTCATGGTAATCACGAAAATCCTTCAATCTCCTTCACTTTTCTTTCTAGTTTTAAAGGTTTTTCTTGTATTTCCATGTTCTTCTACACCATTCTCTTAAAAAATTTGTGTGAATGTTCATTCACTTCAGTTTTGATGATGATGGTGGTAGATTTTCACCAAAAACATCTTGCATGTTACAAAATGGTGAAGATCCATGACCTAAACCTAAGTCAAAACCATGGAAATGCACTTTTCTACACGTTTTGGTGGAAAATCACCACATGCATCCAAAGTTTTCTTTCAAAAATGAATTTTAAACATTTCAAACTCATGAATGAACTTCAAACAAACATGCATGTGATGATCTTCAAGCTTAGAAGCTAGATCATCAAAGTATGTTGTTAAAAGCTTTCAAATATGTTCATGAAGGATTTATTTCCAAATAAATATTAAAAACTCCTTTTCTGACCAAATCCGATTTTTCCCATATTCCCATTAACAAGATAAGATGATCTGTAAATTTCCAGAGAATAATTCATTTTTCTCGAATTATTATAATTAATGCAACAAAATAGAGCAATAAATCATATAAAATACTTTCTGGGGTCTATAAATCCTAGGTAAATTCGTGAATGACCCCTATACTAAATAATGACCCCACAGTAAATTTCATTGGTTTTTGTTACTGTTTAATATGGTTTTGAATTTTCTTTTTGTTTGGCTCCAATAAATCATAAAACCACTTTAGAAATGTGAAAATGATATATAACAATTTTCGCAGTTGCTACCAAAGGTAAACGACTCAGAAAAATATTTTCAGAATTTTTCATAATGCATTCCTAGTTTTCCCCGATTTTTGTGTTTATAATGGCCTAAAAATAGAAAAACTAGTTCTGCTCATCCAAAATTCATGAAAGTTTACCAGAACACCTTGTAGTACATTAGGAGGCTACATAAAAATTTTGATGATTTTTCTTTTCTGTATACTATTTTTCTCGTATTTTCTAAGATTAAATACACTTAAATACACAAAATCGGATTCCAGTAGATAAAAACCACCTTTGGGATTTTTCCCAGATTATTTACACTGTAAACGACCTTTACAAAAATTTTGGTAATTTACTTTAACTGTTTAATAATTATTCTCCAATTAATGATTATTTAAGTGGATAAAACAAAGAAAAATAGAAAGACTAATTGAAAAATATCTTTTATATTTTTCACATCTTCTACATGTGTAATAAAAGTGTTACAAAAATTTTGGGCAATTTTGGAAACTGTTTTCTATTTATTTCAATTTTTATTAGAATAAATGCTCAAAAATCATAAAATTGGGTTAAATAGTTTGGAAATCCATTTTTATATTTTTCCCAGCTTAAGTATGTCTAATGGAAGTATTATAAAAAGTTTGAGATATTTTATGATCTGGATTCTATTTTTCACAAATTTATATTGTTATGAAGGCTTAAAATTTTGGAAAAATAGTTAATCATATAAAAAATTCAAAGGAAAATTTATGGAATCCCTCTACTGTGTTTAGAATCAAAAAGCAAAGTTTGAGAATTTTTGGAAATTGTTTGATAATATTTTGGCTTTTTAAGAGCTTAAAACACATTTAAATGTGTTGAAATACCCTCAATTGTTATTACAAAAATCTGGAAAATTAATATCCAAAATTGTCTTAATCACATGAATTAAAAAAAAACTTCACCATTTCAGAAAAATGTTTGTAACTTATCAATATTAAATTTTGACACAATATTGGCATAATTCTATTGTAGTAGCAAGTATACTAGTGTTAGCTTTCTATTAGAGACTCATTAGTGTGTAACATCGTGTAGGAATCGATAGTGGTACGAGTGGAGCGTAGATCAAGGCATCATTTGCATCATCTCAATGCATAGTGAGTATTCACGCACTCCCCTATTTTCAGTTTTTATGTTTTGGGGTGGAAAAGCATGTCCCGAAAAACTATTATTTGTTCGTTGTACTTAAATTGATTTGTATCAAACATGATTGCTATTTTATTGCTATATCTCTCTATGTATGTCTATGCAACACGGAACATGAGAACTTAGCGTCTTAAGGCCCTTCCCTTACACTTTTCTCTAAGCATTAACTCTTTGAGCCAATGGTCATTGTGGATAACGCTATTAGGAATTGACAACTCCTCACTCGCCCGATTGCTAGAGTGCATAATACCATATAATCTATGGAACGATAAGCATAGATCTTGATAGGGCTTCAGTCATAGGCTTGGTTGAGAACTCATTGTTTGCTCATACACATACAAACTCGTTACTTATTATAGCAATAAACTTTGTATCTCATTATAACAACGAACTTTTGTTACTAAATACTTATTTACTTGTTTTAGCAACAAACTTGGTTGCTTCTTATATAACAAACTTGTTTGCTCCTTGTAGCAATGAAACTTAATTACTCATTTTAGTAACAAACTTTATTTCCCATGAGGATATGAACGTTGCATCTCTTTTGGGCAACATACTTTATTTCTCATGATGACAACGAACTTTGTTTACACAAACTTATTTACTCATTTTAGCAATATATTTTTATCTATGGAAACTTATATCAAAATTTTGATTTCGATTCATGAAACCAATATTATTTTTAAACTTGTGAGTACTCACCAACTATTTTTATAGTTGACGCTCGTTTTACATGCGTTTTCAGGAATCATCGAGTATGTGGCACTTAGGTACACATCACTTATAGGAGCATTCGCATGTGTTGTATTTCAATTTACATTGTAATTTCTTTTAAAAGTTGTTCAAACCCATTGTAAATTTGTAATGATTTTTAATACTATGGTTGGTGTTGTCTTTTAACTTTTGCTATGAAACCCTTTATACTGCCACGCCTCGTGTTTCCGCTTTAGCGGGGTGTGACAGTGCTTACAGTGCTGCAATGAACTTCCTCAAAGACTATGTTGTTGAGTTCTGTCGATGTGATCTCGAACTTGCACAACTGTTAGGAAGTGAAAAGCTTTTGGCTAAGTTCGACTACAAATTTCCTGAAGCAGAAGGACCTATTGAAGAACCAGTGCTTGGATATGTTTACTTGCATAAGAAGACCAAAAAAAAGGATTTCTTTCGAGTCATTGACAAGCACCTCATTCCTACCAAGATCCTCCAAAAGTTCATCTCCAATGCAGCCAAGTCAGATGCTCCCGAGCCCGTAAAGAACAAATTCAACAACCATTTCCAATGGTACTTAGAAGTCCGAAATTGGCTCTATAGAGCTTATCTGTTCATTAATGAAGAAGCTAACTAAGCTGACATGATTTCTAAGTTCACTTAGTTGGAGATTGTTAAATCATGAAAAGTGAACCTCTACCAATCACAATCAATCAAGTTTCGGTGTCAGCTCAGTCCGAGATAAGATGGAGTTCCGAGATGAAGATTAATCCGAGATCAAGGCATTTCCGAGATTAGAAGTTTGTTCACACTTTTAGTACATTTTGTCTTGTTATTGATGTAATAGTTCATAGGACTTACTTTTATGTATCTTTTAGATATCAGTTTCTCAAACACTGATTATTATCCAGTCCTAGGTGTGTTCCTCGGTTTATACTATATTCTTCCTCCACTATATAAGGAGTGAATGTTTTGCCAATTTTATGTGTGTGGACAATTCAAAGTTATAATCCAAGATAGCAACTATTCTCTTCACATCAGTTTCACTTTTCCTTCAAGTCAAAGTTCTTTCATAACATTCATCTTGTTCCTTAAGTATCTTTGTATTGATTATACTCTAAGTTTTCCTAATTTATTACTTGAATACTTAGTTAAATATCTCCTTCATGTCTTAACTGGTATTACCAGATTTGACTGGAACCTTACATTAAGAGCAAACGTTAATCTTAAAGATTAACTCAAGGTTTGAGTTTTCAAACCTTTTCCTTGCACATTGATTCGAACCTAACTCCTAGTAACAATCATTGACGGAAAATTCTCCATTGTTACATTCTCCCCTTATTTTAGGAATTTTGTTCTTGAAATTCGAGTCTTATCTAAATTTAAGCGTGGAGACCAATTTCTTAAAAAGAAAGTCGATTCCACTGACTTAACTAAATTTTCTTTTTAGTTTGCTACCTCTAATTCTTTAACTTCATCCTTAGCAATCTAATTTTCCGCCGAGCCTATTTTACACCTATTGGAAACCTAAGATTTCTATCAAATTTTGGTTAAGGATTTATATAGGGATTTCCATGTTTTAATTATTTATTTTAAATCTACTATTAAAATGAACTCTTTATTAAAACATTTAAACTTCAAAGATTCCTATTATCGTCGAAAAAATCTTATAATTTTTTTTTTCGTGTTTCCTTTCCCTTACATTCCTTTTATTATTTTCTAATATTCCTTTACTGGATTAGTTGGCTTTTGCAGGCATCTGCAATATTTCCTGCTTTTCCGCACTCCTTGCACTTGAAATCTTCACAGCTACCGAGACGGTGCAGTCCACACTTACTACACAAGGGAAACTACCTAAGTACCCCTTTTGTGGAACAACTGTTGGAGGCTTCCTTTCCTCCTTTCTTTTGTAAAAGGGCCGACATGGTCCTTCCTTGTTGATTTTTCCCCATTTTCTTCCAAATTCTCTAGCCTTAATCATGCCATCTAGGACTTTGGTATCCCTAAAGTGGAACACTTGCTGCTTAGTTTCCTCGAAGATGTGGGGTTGTATGCTTGTATCTGTTTCCTGTCTTGAGGTGATAGTTCTTGGAGATATGAACTGATTTTCTTGCTCTCCGAACCAGTCAGTTCTAATCATACCGTGGATAGGTCTTCAAATCTTACGGTGTAGAAAGCTAGACTGGACTTCCTAGTGCTCAATTGACTAAATTCATGTTCTACTCACACCAAATCTTCCGTAGAACAAAATTCTCTTATCTTTTTAATTTTTCAACTCTCCCCCAGAGATTGCATAGGTTGCATCATATCATGCTGTCGATGCTTTCCTAGCAACTTCCTGTTGTTTCCCTAACAACTTACTGATCATATCATACTGTTGTTGCTTTCCTAGTAACTTACCGTTGCTTTCCTAGAAACTTGTTGATCCTCCCAAGGAAGTTGCTTCTTCGTTGTCATAAATTTTGGCTCCTAAAGGATTTTTTTATTTTAGGGCATCCATAGGGTGTCATTTTTCAGAAAGGAAAAATCTTGGTTGTGCGTGTTGGCAAATGATCCGCGCATTGCACACAGATAGCAGATCAGCAATAAAGTCGATTTTTCGCTTCATTCGAACATTCCTTCTGCTTTGTCGCTATCAGGGCCCACACGCATGACGGACACTTGGCGCTCCTGCTCCCATTCATCGATTTCTTTACTTCATTTGATCACTCTACTACTAGGTGATCTCTATGCTAAATCCTAACCTAAATTGTGGGCTAAATTTCGAGTCTTTAGGGTTTTTAGAGGATTTTATCAATTTGCGAATTTTGGTTGTATTTTGTTAAATTGATGAGTAATATAGCATTTTATACCACCGATTCTATTTCCTATATACTCAATTTTGGGTTTAATTCATCTATTAATTCTTGTTTTGAGTTTTTAAAATTTTGAATATTTTGAACTAAAATCGGATTTTTAATGTTGTTTTGGATGATATGAGAAGCCTATATGTTTTCTACGGGGACTAACCGAATATCCCTAATTGATTTTTAGGTTAAAAATTGGACAAAATAGCAACATTCCATGCATACTATTCTTCGTGTACTTAGGGCGCGTCGCATAGATGCATTGCGCGACGTGTACTCGCATGCAGCGTGTATCTGGCGCGTTTCCCATATCTTAATCCCCTTTTCATTTTAAGTTATCCTATTCTAATTCCAACTATTTCCTTGTGTTATTATACTACAGATCTTAGTTTTAAAAAGCGGCGTTTTGGACTGCTTAAAGCGCTAAGCACTCATATGTAAATCAAAATCGCTTTTGAATTAGTAAGGCACTCAGATTCCTTAACTCACCGCTTAAGTCGGCACTTTTTCCGTTTTTTCCGATTAGGTAAAGCCGCACTTAATCGCGGTTTTGGTATACTGGGCTTATTTAATTTGCTGGGCCAGGTTTAGTGTATTTTTTATTAGATACGTAGGTTGTAGGGTTATTAAAATGACAATTCATACGTCACAAAACAAAGACAACATCAGTAGGTGGGAAAACGTTTCTTCTTCTCCATATTCATCTTCAGCCTCCTGCCCTCCACTCTCCTCTAAACACAACGGTTGGAATCAAGTGAATCAACATTCAAGATCAAAACAAGGTACATGTTCGATTTTTTATGTTGTTAATAACTATTCTACTCTAATTCTGAATAGTGAATACAACAATTTTAATGATCTTTCAAGTTTCATCTACTTACTTCTTCTTTCTTCTTCTGATATTAATCAGTTACTCATAACTGACATCTGTTATGTTATGTTTTTATTGTTGTATCATATTGGATGATCTTAATGTTACTGGTTAGTCACGTAGTTAGTTCATAGTTGTTAAATCATTAAATGTCATCACATGATGTCTTGATCTGATTAGTTAAATCATTAAATGTTCCTTTGAACTTAGCTGTTATGTTGCTTACTTGCTTGCATGTTAGCATGTGTAGACTATAGAAAGAAGAAACATATAATACTAATATATAATGATATATAATGTTATTTTACAGAAGGGGTTCTACAAAGAGTGGATCAGATGACCCGGTTAAGAGATACGGGGTACAAGATCCAACTAATAAAAACAACTTTACATGAAATTTCTGTGGACAAGTGGTGAAGGGAGGTGTATTTTGCCTCAAACATCATATGGTTGGTGGTTATATGGACGTAAAGAAGTGTCCAAATTATCCGGGACATGTACAAGAAGAAGTAAAAGCATATTTGGAAGAGAAACAAAATTTAAAAGCTCAACAACAAATGGAACAAGCATGATTCCAGATGTATGAACCTGATGAATATGATGATGTTGATGAGAAAGATGTTGTTGAAATAGGCAGTAGTAGGAAAAAGCCCCCTCCAAAAAAAACCAAGGCAAAAAGGCCCTATGGACACATACTACACCCCTAATCCGCATGAAGTCGTCATAAGTAGGAAAGGAGGGAGACACCAAACAATCAATGAAGTATGTCGAAAGGATCGCAGGGATAAAGTTTGTCGTGAGATTGCGAGATGGTTTTACGATGCAGGTATAATTTATTGTTGATGCCTTGTTGACTTTATTTTATAACAATTTACATTTACTAACTGACATATACTTTATTGCTTCAACCTATCCTTACAATGTTGCGACATATGATAGCTTCAAAGTCATGGTTGAAGATATTGGACAGTTTGGCCCCGGGATGAAACCACCGAGCATGTATGAGTGACGAGTCCCTCCGCTTAGGAATGAAGTACAGGATGTGAAAATACAGATTCTTGAGCATGAACAAGAATGGGCAAAAAAAGCTTGTTCAATATTATCTAATGGATGGCGTGATTTAGTGGTGCAAAAGGATATCATAAACTTCATGGTAAACTCTCCGAAGGGTTCGGTGTTTGTGAAATCAGTCGACGTTTGGGATGTATCCAAGGATGCATATTTTTTATTTCATGTTCTGGATAAGATGGTGGAGGAAGTTGGAGTAAAAATGTTGTACAAGTTGTAACTGATAATGCTTCAGTATATGTAAAGGCAGGTAACAGTTGTAACTTGTATATGCATGTTATGATGTTAATATTATGTTGTGTTTGTTAATGTCTTATAATTTCTAAATTCTAATTTTCTATCTATAAACTTTGTGGGGAAGTTGTTGGAAGCTAAAAGAGAGCATCTTTATTGGACACCATGTGCTGCTGATTGCTTGGATTTGATGCTGCAGGACATTGGAAAAAAGTTTCCTAAGGTCAAAATTGCAATAAAGAACGCTATGTTAGCAATTGCCTATATATATAGTCATGTTCCTGTTGTGAACTTGATTAGAAAGTTCACCAAAGAAAGAAACGTGCGTAGGCCATCCGTAACTAGATTTTCCACATCTTTTATCACACTCTCCCAAGTCCACAGACAAAGACACAACCTAAAGAATATGGTGATTTCTGCAGAGTGGGAAAAGGCAAAGTGGTCCAGCAAAGATCAGATTGCAAAAAAAGTAAAAACCTAGTTTATGCAAGATTCATTTTGGAGGAATGTTTTCTATGCTCTCAAGTTAACCAGCCCCTTAGTCAAAGTTCTTAGGTTAGTTGATGGAGAAAAGTATCCAGCAATGGGCTATATTTATGAGGCTATGGATAGGGCTAAAGAAGCTATTCGTGATAGTTTTTCCAATGCGGATGACTACAAGACAACTTTTCAAATCATTGATCAAAGGTGGGAATGTCAACTGCATAAACCTCTACATGCAGCAGGACATTTTTTGAACCTGGGGATATTTTATAAGGATACTGTTGGGGTGGCTTGTGAAGAAATGGAACAAGGGTTATATAGTTGCATTTTAAGACTTGTTCTAGACCAGGAAGTTTAAGACAAGATTTCTGCAGAGTTAGATAAATACCAGAATGCAGAAGGACTATTCGGTCATCCTATGACTATTAGGCATAGGAAAACAAAAGCACCAGGTAACAAAATGATATTATAAGTTCTTACCTAAATTTTTTTCTGGTAATTTCTATTCTAATTTTCTTAGTTTGTTTTTAACTTTTCATTATTAGCTGATTGGTGGGCATCATATGGATCTTCGACGCCTAATCTTAAAAAGTTTGCCATACGGGTCCTTAATCTAACTTGTAGTGCTACAAGTTGTGAAAGAAACTGGAGTGTTTTTCAACACATAAGTTCTTTTGTATCTATTTAAAAAAAATAGTTTTCCTAATTCCTAAATGATAATATGTTTTTTTTTTCATATTTTAGTTATTTCATGATTTTTCGTACTTTAATTACTTTCATTATTGTAGCTTCATACGAAGAAACGAAATAGATTGGCACAGTCTAGATTAAATGAAATGGTGTTTGTCAAATTCAATCGTTCCTTAGACCATCGAGTTAAAGATAAGGAAAAGGATCCTATTCTTTTACAAGAGATTGATGAAAGTAACGAGTGGTTGATGGGAAGACCTGAAGAGGAGAATGATGATGATATAGTATTTGTTGGTGAAGATCTTACTTGGAGAGATGTGGCTCACGTATGAGGTGCTTATGAGCCTAGTTATCTAACTAGATCGAGAGTGCAAAATGATGGAGCTGGGCCATCGGGTATTGATAAGGGAAAAGCTCCAGAATCTAGTCAACGATCTGGATTTTGTTTGGTGGATGAAGAGGTGGAAGAGGATATCGGAAGTGATTGTGGAGGAGATGATGTTATCCAAGTTGACGATGATGATGACCGTTTCGTGTCTTTTTAGGTTTTATGATTCAGGATTAGGAATTTAGAACTTAAGTTATGCCTTTTTTTTTATCACCATGTCTGATGCTACTTTTAACTTTTGAAATTGACTTTTAACTTTTGAAATTGATACCTTATGCAATATGCAGGATATGGTTTTTATTAAGTATTTATATATAATTTCTATATTTTAAATTTTTTTTAATAACGGGCACTTCGTGTGCTCTAAGCGGGCGCTTTCGCTTAGCGCTTAGCGCTTTTACTCCCAAAGCCCAAAGCGCTTTGAGGCACTTTACGCTATTTAAAACCAAGCTACAGATATGTCGAGACGAGTTCGACAGGTTGCGTGTCAGTTACCTCCTAACTTGCCAACTCATCATTTCTTACAGTTCTCCGATGACCTTCGTAATCGGGGTAATTTTATATCTCGCCTTATTGCCCTTTTGTCCAAGAAGGTCAGCATTACAAAAGCTCTTTATAAGAGTATGGAAGATAACACTGGCTTGTCTACTCAGCTTGCACCATTCCTCACCCGATCACTTCGGGATGATAGCGGTCTCAAGTTTTTTATTTCTGCCACGCGTGGCGACGGGTTATCGGGATTCGGGAGGTGATCTGCTAGGAGCTCTGTTGGGAGTTATTTTCGACAGTCAGCTTTGAAAAGGAGTCGAGGCTCTGGGCTGATAGATCAGTGTTTTCTTTTTGCCTGGGAGTCATGTCCCGCTCCTGCAGCCTCATCGAGTTGGGGAGCATCTAGGGATTTACACTGCTGAGGAGACTCTGAGTGCTCATTTTTATGCATCTTTCGATAGTTGCGTTACTACTCCTCCGCAGGAGTATGAATTTATGCAGGTTTAGACTCATGCTCGGGGGACCTATGTCTCCCGGGTGGCCAAGGACAGCACCTTCTGTTCTCCTATCTATCAGTTTCTTCACCGACTGGTCGCATCCACCATTTGTCACAGACTGGAGTGTGACAAGGTTCCTTCTAGCGAGCTTTTCTATATGTGGTGCTTCACTCAGATGGAGGTTCATCTTCATATCCTTTTCGACCTTTCTCTTTTCCTATCTGGTATGGCTCTAGGTACCACATCCTCGACCAGGATTTGCAGGGGTCACTGGGTTACTAGGTTAGCCCTATCCTATGGGGTTGACACCAGTGTCCGGGATCTAAGTACTACCGCTCTCGGAAAGATGCGGGTTTTGACTAGGGAGGCGGGGTAGCCTTGGTGGATACCGGAGGATGACACCACCGAGCCGATTCGGAAAGTGGGGTCGGAGGTCGTTCATGAGCCTGCCTTTGTGAGGCTTTAGAGACCTAGACACGTCGAGCCTGATTTTCCGAAGCCTTCTCTTGATGACGTGATGCGGGTTCTTGCAACTGCACAAGAAGAGGGTCATTGGATTATGGCTTCGCTTGTCACGATGATGTGTCATCTGTGAATGGACCATCCACCATTTCCTAGTGTCGATCCCATTGTACCACCTCCTTCTCAGCCATGCAGAATTGGTTATGACAGTGCCGGTCCTTCAGGAACGCATCCTGGAGACACCGATGACGATGAAGATGATGAAAATGATGATGAAGATGACGATGATGATGATGATTATGATGATGATGATGATGATGACGAAGAGGATGAGGAGACCAAGACGGAGTCTGAGGGCGGTAAGGAGTAGATTTGTGAGTTTTATATTGTATTTTGATACTTTATGACATATTCTGACATATTTTATTTGGTTTGTGATCTATATATTTATGATTATTATGTTTCATTTGTCTATCCTAATTCAGATGTTGTATTGGTTCACTCAAGACTAAATATAGTTGATCAGGCTATGCTTAGGAGCGACTCAACTTTTACACATTGAATTTCCTGGATATTTATCTTATGTGTCGCATTTCTGTATATGTTTATTTGTGAGTTATGGTTCATTACTTGTTTTATACATCTAGACTATGTATGGATCGCCCAGGTTAGAAAAGTCAGCAGGACCATTTCAACATATAGTTCTTCTGAAATCCAGCAACACAATGCGACAGTTCCAACCTAGTCACCTATCCAATACATAATCTATAAGTTGGAAATTTTATGGTATACAATTTTTAGTTATAGGTTTGAGAAAAAAACCAATCAGAGTATTTGACCTAAGATATAGACGTAATTCCTAAAGAAACACTAAGTCGTTGTTCTTAAGGAAATACCAATATGCTATAGCTAAACCTATGCTCCGATACCATCTCTATCACACCCCCTGACCGACCTTTGGCGGAAACACCAAGTAGTGTGACGGTATAAAGAGCGTCAATTCTATTAACCTGAGAATACATGCATTTTGAAAGTCAACACAATGTTGGTTAGTGCACGAGTTTTTTATGTTTTTGGAATTTTTGGATTCCTTTTAGGAATGTTTTTCTTTAGTGAAAACCTTTCTTAATTATTTATCTAGTCTTTTATCTTTTAAGATATCTTTTATTGATCTTAAATGACTATCTTTTTAGGATATCTAACAATCCTAATGTATTTAAATTAGGATTGTCTTTTTTTAATCCTAATTTACTATCTTTCAAGCATTTCTAACGATCCTAATGTATTTTAATTACCATTCCAGTCGTCTCTAATGGTAATCTAAGCATTAAGGCAACTTTTAATATATTAATGTGAGCCCCTATAGTCGACACTTCGAACGTAAATGTACCCCTAATCATGACGTTTCATTGGACGTCGCATAGTAACTTATATGGAAGATATCGTGCCGTGATTGTAGCTAGCAATCGCAGGTGGGGTTATCATGGCCCCGTATAGATCTATACATAACTTCCTACCTCTCTCAAGATTAACGATTATAGGTAAAGAGGATATGACAAATTTAATCAAGGCTTTTGGATGAATAACCAACTCATTAACCATAGGCTTTTATGTTTTATCTTTTGACCTTTTATTTTTATCATAATTACCCCTATCAGTATATATATATATATATATATATATATATATATATATATATATATATATATATATATATATATATATATATATATATATATATATATATATATATTAATAAATTTATATATACATCACATTATCTTTGTATATACCTCTTTCGGGTATATATCATCAAATAATCTCTATATGTATATATATATATATATATATATATATATATATATATATATATATATATATATATATATACATCACACTATCTTTGTATATACCTCTTTCGGGTATATATCATGAAATAATCTCTGTATATATATATATATATATATATATATATATATATATATATATATATATATATATATATATATATATATATATATATATATATATATATATATATATATATATATCTGTGTGTGTGTGTGTGTATATATATATATATATATATACATATATACCCTAATTATGGTTATTTTAACAGCATATTTGGGCAGTGTAACAACTAAGTACAGTGCATATCCAAAATGTTGTGTAGCATAACTCCTAGGTAATTAAAGTTTCCTAAAGATTTTTCCATTATAGCATCTAGGTAATACCTACTCCTAGATTATCGGGCATTTTGCTTATGACTTTATATTTATAAAGTAAATATTTTGATAAAATCATTTCTTAACCGTAATGAATAACTCCAATACAATAATATTTAAGCACATAGAGACTATACTTCCGACTCTACTGAGTAACTCTAGTCGATAACATTAAGCACATAGAGACTATACTTTCGACTCTTCTCCACTTTCTATTATATCCTAACATACATGGACATATATTGTAATATATAGTATAGTGAGGTAACTGACCTGGAGAATCACTCTGACGACAATCAGCTAAATAACTGGCGAACAACACGCCTATCAAGTATTAACCTATATTATTGTAACTTATTAATCTTATGGAAATCTGGTAATGAAAGCTATATCATTCGTTAATCCCATTGAATACTTCAAGTTCTATCAAATAAGGAACAACCAGGTAATATCATACCGGAGGTAGGATCCGTTTGGTATGTAAAGTATACCGTGTGGAAAATCCACTTTAAACACCTCACTGAATCTAGCTTAGGCATCATTTATCTAAGTAGATCAATCACTATAATGACTAGAATCACTTATAAATCTTATTATGGATTCATAACAATGAATATGAATATAAATATAAGTTACACTTAAAGTGTAGTAAGTGCAGCTTAACTTACATAAACCAGTAAAAAGCAAGAAAGTCGCAAGGAGAACTTCGACTCTAAACACTTTTTTCTGATGGTCCGCAGCTCCCAGCTACAACGCTCAAGACTCAGAAGTCGGATTTTCAAAGAGATAAAGAGAAAGATAGAGAGAGAGAGAGAGAGATATCGATTAGGTGTGCGGAAGAATATGGTATGGAGCTTCTATTTATAGGCATATTTTAAAGGCGCACCACGCATGGGGTTTAGAGCACGCCCCGCTTGGTGACATATCTCCTGTCAGATCTTGCCACGTGTCGTGATTTCTATGGTCCATGTCTCCGAGTCTCTCAAAGTCGGCGGCTACCCGACAAGGCCACATGTCGCCTCTAGGTGGTGCCACATCATCATTCTCGTAGGTATTTCCACAATATTCTAAAAGCCATAACTTTCGCATAAGAGCTCCATTTTCTACGTTCTTTATATCAACACATAGGTAAATTTGTATACAAAAACTTTCTTTTAGATCTCAATAGCTAATTCTCAGTCTATTTTAAATTCATATTTATAGAGCTTACATTGTTAAAATCCATACAAAAATCATAAATCCTTCATACAAACTTCGTTCTCTACTGTCTCTATATCGATGGGTTTAAATTTACAACATCTTCAAATCTCGTTTACATTGTTTTCGCTAACAATCAAACGATCTAAATTTTCATGTCTTTGTCGTGCACTGTTGTGCTATGTCGCATCAAAACTTCAAAAAACCAAAACTTCTTCATACAAAGTCAGATTTGGACGTTCTTTGTATGCATACCTTTTCTTGTTATGTTTACTATGACTTTCATGGTGATAACTTTAGCTAAAAAGTAATATATTTCTACTTTGAACTTTTTAAAAAGCGGTTATATTAAATTCTACTGTAAAGTGAAAATGGTATATTTAACTCCCACCCCCCCCCCCCCACTTATAAAGATTTCGTCCCTGAAATCCTACTCCCTAGCACACCTTAAGATAATTCAAGCACGTAACTTATTGGAGTTATTGAGATTAAATCGTGATCTAGTCGACTTTTCTGCATCGGTATTTCCTATAGAAATTCATTTTCAACCTTAAATGTACTCCTGAACTTCTCATGAAGTTTTTCAAAACTGGGAACTCATCAGTCTGCACTTGCAGAATTTATACTCTAGGACTGACGATCGCCTTAAGCTAAAATATGTTGATTTTTCCCTTTGACTAGGAATATTGTCGACTCCTTATGAAAATAGTAACTAGGGAAATTTATATATGACTTCATAATGAAGTCCGCCATCTGAAACAAAGCATTAAAAAAAGGGTTATGGTATGTCATTAAAACACACATGAACCTAGATTGCAAGCGGTCTTTCTACCTAGTTCAGGTGTTCTAACATTGTGAAATTTAACCAAAGCTACTATGACAGGTTTACTGGTTTGAAAACTCTAGAACCAACAATCTAATATTGGCGACAGACTCATTATAAGACTTGCTCATCTTTCAACCTACTAGATTATAATGAACATTAGCTCACCAATAGCTTCCTTACAAGGCTCAAAGTACCTTACTTATATTAAGGTAGAACTATTGCTAGAGAAATTCGTTCATATGCCTGCTCACGACACATCATGATACTATCTGACTACTAGGATTACGATGCCAGACTGCTCTTGTCGGCATCCTCATTGGGCTTGATGAATCATGATCAACCCTTTTGTGGTCTTGAAGACTGATGACCATCATTCCATTGTCCTGAAAGGACCTATTCAACATCCTTCCTTGATATCTATTAATCGCAACAGATCTCCTGCTACTTAAACTTATGAGGTTATTACCAATTTGAGGTTCTTAATCTACACTGTATGGATGCTAAAGTATAACTACTGTCGTATGTCAACCTATAAATGTTAAAATTTCGTCCTAGTTTTATATTAACTCTTACCTTATCAAGAAAAGGAATAACTTAACCAAACACATAACTTACCCTCGAAGACCTATGATAACAATGACGCATTTAACGTATGGTTATATGGTGGTATGGATTTTAAAGTCCAATTGTTGTCTTATATTAACTTACGAATGTTATAGATCGAATACAGTCCTAGTTTTAACACACATGCACGACTTTAAGAAAATACTAAAAAATATGTAGTCCCCCACAACCCTAAAGAGATATTGATGCATTATTAGTTATATACATAGTTCCACTCGACGATTTTTCTAACGTGACCCTTAACTAAAAGAACGTATCTATAAAATTTACACTAGTCGCTTATTATTCGTCTATTATCTAAACTTAAACACTACACCTAAAATCTTGAAACGATCTTTAACGGTACACAACTGTCTTATTGTAGTTCTAAATCTTCGAGGAAATCGTTAGATATTTTCTTTGCAGGTCGATATTTTTTTGACATTACCACAACAACATCTTAACTGAAGAGGCGTCTCCAAAGCAGAATCTCTAGACACTACTACCGTTTACATAAATTTTATACAAGGATTCACTCATATAATTGAGATTTCTCCAAATCAAGCTAGGGACTCTTAGTTAATCTCAACTTGTACATATAACATCAAGACCGTCTAGTCGAACTTGGACCAACAACTTGACCGACGAATCATATCATGTATACTACTGATACATCTACAACCCTTGGAAAGTATCACCGCCTCTCTTAATGAACATAGTCCATCCCAAATCATCCCCTTCTAGGCATCTCCTAATTTACCTATACATACATCATATGCTGATTTGAAACGGTCATACCATGGAAACCCTTCTTCTTTTACATTAATCCTACCTTTGTAATTCTTTGACACAAGATACCAAATTCATACAACGGGCTTAACCTACTCCCCAAGTCTAATGTATATCTTGAGTGGTCCATCCTTTTTCTATAAGAAAACACTCGACACTCCTTATAGAGAACGATACGACCTGCTAAATTCATTGTTTAGTAGCTTCTCCGCTACAAGGATAAATCCCACATCCTTCATGGCACAAACCTATTTGGCTCTCTTAGTTAGTTGTTGTGTACCTGGGAATTCAGCCAATTCCTAATTCCTATCAGACGCTTGGGAGGAAAGGCCAACTATTCCTTGAGAAGTACTCTGAGAAACTTATAGTGTATGAGTAATCTTGTAGAAGACTCCCTTCTTATTTCACCCCTTATAACGTAACTAAAACTAACAAACTTCTCCTACTTGTGTCGCAACTCTCTGGGAGCTTAAGATAGAAACTGAAAGTTGAACTGCTCTTCACACAATCTTTTTAAGTGTAGGTTCTCCTTCAATTGGATTCGACCCATCATCTGTCGATACTCGTGACCGAAATAACACGAAGCTGGCTTTGCATATGTGATTTGGAGCTCCTTTTTTACTTTGAAAAAACTCATGGTTGTCATACCCAATGACTCTGACGTTCCTAATGTAGTATTACTTCTTGTGCCTATTGTACGTTGTTTTATCGCGTAGCACAACCAAACCAGGATAAGTTCATGTCAAGCAAAATGTTATTCTAGAAATGCACTAACGCACATGTATATACTGCATTTTATATAAAGAAATTACTAACTTATTGGAAATACTAGCTACAACGAACGTTTCGTCCCTAACCTCCTAATTAAGAATAAAAGGTGTGAACCTATTCATCGATGGTTGTGCCTGAACCTACACATTTTCTTTCAGCCTCCGATGGACCTTCAGTCCCAACTCTTGAGTGATACACTCAACATCCCATGGACACACACACGCTCCTTTCTAACTCGTCCCATACCGCGGTATCTATCTCAGTTATAGTATCAGACCGAACGATCATATCTTGACGACCTTTTGTTGCAAAAAGTTCTGTTACAAGATGACCCTTTTCTATACGAGATAGATCCTAGTATGGAATACAACTCGATCCTTCCTCCTTGATCATGGGAAGTCGACATGCAACCACACCTCAATAGGTAACAATTTTAAATTTTGGCTGCTCACCCCCAACGAAGGCTATAGTTCTTATGTTGGTCTCTTTGAACATCTCTGTATGAAATAAATAAATTTGACAGTTTGTTGGACAAGGTACCTAGAATCCACTCTCATACGCAACTATACTTTATTCAGACTCGATCCTTCCTGGCCACTTGGACCCGAACTTAGAGCCACTCTCCTTGACATCACCATACAGCAGGTAATAATAGGAACAATGTAAAAAAATTATAGTTTTATTCATACTATCTACCTAACTACTAGTTCGTTAGTAACTGTGTGAATCCTACTGATCCAAGTATAGATCATGTGCTTCTAGTAGTACAAGCCTTTACTACTTTCTAGACCTATACGTACTCGTCCCAAGAATTTCCTCGAAGTTTCTAAGTCACTTTTGAACACTACACATGACGACCAGTAAATATATATGTATGTGTCATGGTAGGCAGATACAACATGTCTCCTAGACCCCACTAGAATTTTGTGTCTCTACCGATGCTCTACCTTATGAATATATGCCCTATCAAGCACATATTATAATTACTAACAATCAACCGATCTAAATTTCGATTTTTGTGTTTCACACTGTTGTACTGTGTCGCATCGAAACTTCGAAATTTTTTAACTTCCTTATATGAAGTCATATTTGGACGTTCTTTATATGCATACCTTTGCTTTTAAGATTACTAAAACTTTCGTGATCATTACTTTAGCTAAAAAGTAATATATTTCTACTTCAAATTTTATAAACTAATGGTTATACTAAATTCCACTATAAAGTGAAAACGGTGTGTTACAGGAATTTTTTGATGATGAAGTGGATGGAAACAAAATTTCAAATGTGAATGTAGTTGAGAGGGTCATAGCCATGTTATGTATGTTTTTCAGCGACTATGGAAAACCCGATAGAATAAAGCACAATGTAACATTCGATGAGATGTAAAGGATATTAGGGCCAAACAAACCATTATTTGCAATTTTTTAGGAGACATGATTCGTAAGCGTATAGGTTTGAAGATTCTATGCAGAAAGAAGGTGGGTCTGTAAGCAACAGATAAACTATGCGTTGAAATCACGTTACCCATATACTAATTTTGAACTCAATACTACCTGTCTTTATCCTTCTGCATTTACATTATGTGCAACTAACAACATTGTGTTAATTTTTGAAGTGATATTTTGATGGTTATGAGACATTTAGAAGTTACTAATGCAATGTCTTGGTGTACTTCTATGGAATTTCAGAAGGAAATTGAGATAACTATACATGTGGCCAAATCAAAATACACCTTCAAAACTAAATGAAGTCCCGATGAAGTATAGTGAAATTATCATACCCTCAGAATGGGTCGCTTTTTATGATTATATGACCACCGAGGAATACCAAGTTTTAGTCATTTATATTTAAGTCCATATATCTTTCATAATATTGTCTTTGCATCTAAGCGACTTATGTTTTTGTGTTGTAAGGGGAACTCGGCAATAACAAAATTGTGTGTTCCAAGTCTATTTATCATAATACGATTGGACGAGGTGGATACATACATTTCAAATAGAAAATTGTAAATATTATATAATGTTTTTTCTATTTTCCACGTGTATAACAAAAATGGTATATTACACTAAATGAAATCATACTTTCATTTATCTTTTTAAAATTTTACATGTGGATTTGATGATTATAAGATCCAAAATAAAGAAATTAAACCAGATGAAGAATGCTTGGATTGTTTAATGTGGTTCAAAGGAAGGGTAAAACGAAGGCGAACAATTTCCAGATGATTAGATTAAATTAGAGGGAGATAAACTAGTAAGTTTGACTATATATTTTATTATTACTTTATGTTTATTTTCGTATAATAACTTATTTCTCATATTTTGTGTGTAGAAATAAATTGAGGACAAAATCAAAGAAGAAACCTTAAATGTTGACTACAGAACTGATGTGATGATGGTTGTATTTGGTAGGGAGAATGGAGGTTATGCAAGAGGAGTGGGAAGTGGTGTAACATATAATAGGTATTTCCATATTCCACGAAATGAAAAAGCACTAAATGAAAGAGTTGTGTTATATCAAGCTAAACTTGATAATGACAGACGCAAGCGTGAAAAGGAAAAAAGAATTAATCTAGAAGTTGCTCGACCATGTGGAAAAAACATAGTGAATGGTTACTAAACTGATGAGTCAGTTGGACGCACAAGGGAGAAGTTACAGTTATTGTCAACTTAATTTTCAGCATCAAAAGAAGGACAATTATTGTAATTTTGCTAACATTTTCATTTTCTATTTCTAACAAATGCTTTTCTTAATTTATATTGTAGGTTTCTCAAGTGGACATTCATCCTAATAAAGCTAGCAGTACTCGCAAGGAGGGCGGAACACCCTTAAGTGTTGTTGGATGTGGGAAAAATGCAAACATTTAGAAGTCTAATGGACTTGCAACTTCGGAAAAGGAAATGAAAACAATGGAAAGTATTAACACATTTGAATTACATTGATTTTAATATTTCCACCTATGATTTTTGAAATTTACATACATGAATTATTTACCGTGGTTTATATAGGAAATTCATAACTCTGTGGGATCTAACAAAATGCCTAAATCACAACAAAACGCGTCTTCACGTCAAGAGTCACAATCACCAATGTACTACCACAAGTATGTATTTAACATGCTCATATATATTCTTTACTTTAGCTAATTTATGATGCATATATTCCATAAATAAGTATTTTTTAGGAATTAAAGTGTAGATTGTGGCACTTAAAGAGAACAAGTATTTTTGCTCTGGGTGCTGTATACAAGTCATATGGAAAATAAATGCTTCATAACAAACAATTCCCAAAGGATTGCTACAAAGTGACAATTGAAAAATCGTTTGTGGATATAACATGCATACCCGACGTAGGAAACAGTTGTTTAAAAACAATTAAGGATGTAGTAGGTGGTTTTTTTCCGTGGTTAAAGAATCAAGTGATTTTCGATGAAAAGTTACATAAATGTGTTTTATCAACCTACATATATATAATTCTTCATATTAAATTTAATGTTTGATAAATGTGGATTTTCTTTCTTTGAAGTAACACCACCAACTTTCATACAAAACGTTGGTGAAAACAAAACTGCATAAAAAATACAACATCAGCGCAAAAGCGTTTTTGTCTCTCGTGAAACCCTGCAAAATTAAGGGAGGGCCACCTTGAAGATTCAAAAGTATTTATAATTGTGATTGTTAAATGTTTAGATTATTTTGATATGTTAGTTTAGGATTTTATTATCTACTTCATTCTAACTTCAGTTTTGGTTCAATTATCTACATTTAAATTTTGGTTTGTTTGCATTTGTATTGTGTTTTTTTTTCTTGTGTGTGTCTGTGTGTGTGTATATATATATATATATATATATATATATATATATATATATATATATATATATATATATATCGTTGATAATGTCACAAAAATTATTGATTTGTTAAATATGACTAAAAGATGCACACACATAATATGGCCACACTTATTAACACATTTGGCCGCTTTTTGCTTAATTGTATGCGTGGCTAAATATTACAAAATGCCACATAAATATAAAATTCATGTGGCCATTGGATGAACAATAGTCACACAAAATAAACATTAACTTCACTTTAAAAAGCATATAGTCACACATATTTACATTTTTGGATACTTTTTGCTTAATTATATATGACGAAATCCCCAGCAATAACAATCATTGGGTGATTAAATATTAAAAAATTCCATACAAATGTAAAATTCATGTGGCCATTGGATGAATAACAGTCACGCAAAATACACATTTACTTGAATTAAAGAAGCATATGGTCGCACATATTAACAATTTTAGCCACATAATTTATACATTCATGTGGCCAAAGGACGGACAATGGTCACACAATATACACATTTACTTGAGGTTAAAATGCATATGGTCACACAATTTATAGTTTTGGTGACTCTTTTTAAATGGATACGACCACTAACTCGCTAATGTAACCATCTGTACCCTATGGTTATTCAACCTTTTGTCACACAGACGCTGAAAACACAACTGACTATATGCATATCATCACACTTTTTTGGTATGACCATACTAGTTTTTGTACTACTGTATTCCTATATTCATAAAGCTCACCTTTCGATTTCCCTGTAACACTATTGACAACAATAAGAAGATCATTAGCATATGAGCAACTATTTTTGATATCCTATAAAAAAGGTTGAAATAAAGATAAAGGAATATTCAAATATTGTATTAAGAAGGATACCTTGTCAGTGATAGTTGACCTTGATTCTGATGACATCAAACAGTTTCCACTGTATAATTTGCTTGCATCATCTCCTTCAACATCTACTCCTTTGTCATCGTCCTCATCATAATTACCATACTGAAAATCATTCTCAAATATCTTTTGACCTCCTTATCAGTTTCAGGCAAAGCAAACATGGCTCCATGAGTAAGATTTTTCATCTCTTCATCATCTGATCCTGTAACCATATTTTATTAGATTCGTTATCAGAATCCTTTCCTATTGCAACCAATGATAGATTCTTTATTTTTGTTTTAATTTCCTCAATCTTGTTGACATAGTAAGCCTTATTTGTAGTTTTCTCTTGCTTCTCATTCTTCTTCTTCAACATACAATCCCTTGCAAAATTATTTTTACCATTATGGTAATTACAATCATATCATGAGTCTCCAGTCAACTTTTTCTCTGAATGTGCATCACCATTAGCAATAATTTTTTTCACACTTTTAATACTTTCTTGTTGGATTGTTTTCATAATAAGCAATAAATCCAAATTTATCATTACTTTTACTTAATCATCATAATTTTCTACATCTGAGAATACTTTTATAACAACCTTTGTTTTCGATACCAATGTTATTGCACCACTATAAGAAACTCTTTTCTTTTATTTATCTTCCAACATTTCCTTCACATCATCTCCATGTGCTTTTAACATATTAAAAAGAACAGATAAGGTATCGAACTTCTAATGTGATTTAGGAAGTATAATTATACTTTTCTACTCCTTCCTCAACCCTCCGATAAACATGATGTTTAATTCCATTCCACTTCTTTAAACCTTATATTTAGCTATCTTGTAAACAAGATTTTTGAATATGTCAAATACTTGATCTATTGGTTCATTCTCCTTTTACTTAAATTCAACAAGTTTTGAGAGAAGTAGAGTAATAGATATTTTCTTCGTTCTCTCTGTGCTTTGGAATTTTCCTTTAGTGTATCCTAAATCTTTTTTTCATATTTACATCTTCAGATGTTGCTGTACATAATAGGTAGAAGAGAGTCTCTTAATTCATGCATATATCTCTTGTCATTTGATCCCATCCTGTCTTAACAGCCTCAACTAATTTCGTATAAATCCAACATTAGTGACAACAGTTGTATCATATGGACCACTTGTAATTGGTAACCAAAGATTATCATCCAAATCATTAAGATAATCTTCCATTTTGTCCGACCATTGTTCGCAAGATTTAGGAAGTAACATTAGATTTCTAGTTAAAGAACCGAGAAGATTGGTGTAAATCATCGTGGTGTTTGTGTTCAAATTTTCCATTGGAATAAATCTGAATCGAATGAATAAACTAAAATTAGAAAACAGGATCGTAAAACCTCAAACAGATTTGAAGAGACGAACTTCAAATGCAGAAATTAGATTCATGAACAATTTAGCTCTAAAAGATGAAAAATAAAGGAAAATTTCCGAAAGTGTTGTATGATTCTTGCTTTGATACTGCTTGATGAGTTATGAAATCAATATACAAATAAATTAAATCAGAAATGTAAGAAATACAGAATGTAAATAATTAATTTAAGTTCCATATTGATCAGGAAAATAGGCAAACATACAAGAGATAGCTCCACTAACAGATGTTTTTATGAGCATGTGTAAAAGTTCCTGACACTCTAACCTATAACACTAGATATAGAAAACAATACAAGCACTATAAATTGATCACAAAATGTTATGTGTAGACTTCGACATGTAAGTGACAAAGACAATGCTTGCCATAGTAAAAAGATATATTGAAATGACATCTATTACGATATAGAATACAACACTTCAAAAGGATAGACCTTCAACATAATGGTTTTCGATTTGAGCAGCCTTGAGACAGTACCTACGATGTGTAATTCCTAGAAACTATATATATTCCATCCTTGATAACTACACAATCATATGGGGTTTTTTTGAGTTCCTAATGTTAGAACTAATGTGACGCATGTAGTGCTCTTGTGCTTCGCCACAAAGGTCGGAGGAAACTTACCAATCCAACATCTATTGCCGTTTAGAAGGTCATAAGGCTAGTCGTTGGTACCAAACCAGATGTTAAGAGGTGTTAATAACATTCTTGTGGAACTTACAGCAGATAATTTAAGAAGATAAGAGAGCTAAACTTACTAAACATGAAGAAAAAGAGAAAGTAGAGAAGGCAACATCCTTTTTATTTGTTTGGAAAAATACCTTGGCTCTATTTAAAATCTGCCGTCTCCTTGAACTTTACATAATTTTATGTTATTTCTAGCTCTTAATTTTCGTTTAGAACAACTAACTTTGCATGTAAATGGAATAATCTAACTAATCATAATTGAATGTTTTCTTGGTCATTGCTTTCCACTTTCCCTTAAAAATAAAATAAAGCACAAAAGAAAAGGATAATTATAGCCCAAGAAAGCGCGATGGTTTATAATTCTGGATGTCAATAAAAAAAAATCCATATTCTGTTTATATATATATATATATATATATATATATATATATATATATATATATATATATATATATATATATATATATATATATTGATTTCTTAATTTAATATAAATGTTGTTTCAATAATAATATTTGTAAATCGTAACACTATATACAAAGCTAGGATCTGAAGCTTATCCCTAATATACTGTTTCCCATGAGCTAGAATGCAAATACAAAAGTAGTCCCAACAAGAAGTGGCAGCATACATACAATTAGAAGGTCAGAAAATTTATACATTGATTGCTACGCATTTCGCACAACATTTAGGTACTTTTTTTTAGTAATTTAAAGAATTTTTTAAAATGGAAAATAGAAGGTTTGAATAGGGTCGTTGAAGCCAATGTTGATTGGCATGTTATTTACCTCTCAACAGCCTGTTTCAATGAAGAAATGAGTTGAATAAAATAATTAAAAACAAAAAAGGAAGACATTGTTGATGTGCCAGTTGCTTGCTAGGGTTTTGTTTTTGTCTTCACATTTTGAAATAAACCCCATCCCCTATTTAACCTCTTTCTCTTCACAATTTCATCTCTCAAACATTCTCTACCATATATAAATGTTGTTGCTACCACCATATTATGGCTCCTGATCTTGCTCTTCTTTCGCTAACTTACCTGCAGGAACTGTCGAAATCAACTCATCAGCGAACAATTAACCCCAGCACTAGCACCACCACTACCACTGCCAGTGGGGTGTCGTGGATGTGGGACCCTAATCAACCGGCTGCTAACTCTCAAGAAAAGGATGATTCATGGGAGGTTAGAGCCTTCGCCGAAGACACTGGAAATATCATGGGCACAACTTGGCCACCACGCTCCTACACTTGCGCGTTTTGCAGGCGGGAATTCCGGTCAGCCCAGGCCCTTGGTGGCCACATGAATGTGCACCGCCGTGACAGGGCTCGCCTTCACCAACCTCAGCCAAATTTGAAAAACCCTTACATGACTTCTTCAATTTCTTCTTCTTCTTCTTCTTCTTCCACTCTCTTGATCCCAACACAAGACCTTGATGGAAATGGTGGTTTATGTCTTCTATACTCTGTACCGAACCCTAATACCATATTTAGCCCTATAAAAACATTCAATGATAACACCTCTAGTCTTCTCCAGATTGCACCACATCCCACCACTGCTAACTTGATGAACTTTCCAGTAGCTGTGCTTCCTGACAATATCAAATCTTCTCTATCCAACTCTAGCAATACTCACGGATCAATGTCCACCAGTAACAATAACAATCATCTTCTCTTGACAAATTCCGCAGTGGAAGAGTTAGATCTAGAACTTCGTCTGGGACGCAGTTCAACATCACCTACTTGAGTTAAAAGAAAACACATACATGGTGTGCTTTGTCTTTCTTTCGGTGTTTCTGTTTTCAGTAAATGAGTTGCCTTGTTATACTGAAGCTTCTCGCTTCCTTTCTCCTTAACAAATTTTGAGAAAGGTTTTATTATTTAATTTGTTTTGTGTGATTAAGGAAAATGATGTTGTAAATCAAAAGAAATAGAGGGGCTAATCTAGTTGAATAATGCTGGGATGATTTCGAGGTTATTTGAGAGGAGAGAAAGTGAGGGTAAAGAACATAACAGTGCAGTGTCGTTATCTTGTCCAGGTAAACCTATCCGTAGCCATGAGTGCTGTTCATACCACACATATCACAGGTGCATTTATACCACTTGTTACTGCTAATAAAATTTGCTCTCTTTTACCATCTCATTCCTCCGTAAAGATAATCAAACTTGGCTTGTAATTTAAAGTGCAAAACGTTTAATGAATTACAATTCTATTTTTGACAAATTATGGGAGACCTATAGTATTGACTCTGATTGTACATACTTGAAGTCAAAATGATAGTTTATGGAATGTATTTTTTGACCCTTTTTACAATTAGAAAATTTGAAATTTCGAACTAAATTTTGTGTTCGATTATATGATGTTTATGTTAAATGTACAACTCATAATATACGACTGAGGGAGTATTTCAAAAACTATAACATGATTAAATCTTTGTGAATTCATTCAATTGATTAAAGATTACTGTCTGACTTTCAATATTTTGTCTTTTGAACAAATAGCGAAAGCATTGAAAATTTCTCTATGGAAAGCTCATATTTGTGAATGGACATCTATTAGAAAATGAAACGCCAGCGACGTTAAAGCTATGGCCTTTCATTGGGATAAAAATACATGCACAAGTGAAATGGGAATTCTTAGATGGGATTAGCTGGTATATATAGCGACCCGGCCGGACTATAAAAGTGAACGCATCAAAAAATTGTAACATAGGTTCTTGCTATTTCTTTATTTAATCAAAATTATTGAGAGAGAGAGAGAGAGAGAGAGAGAGAGAGAGAGAGAGAGAGAGAGAGAGAGAGTTAGAATACAAAAAATTGCATGAGAGAGAGAGAGGTGAGAGATCGACTAATTAGAATACAAAAAATTGTATTAGAGAGAGAGAGAGAGGGAGGGAGGGAGGGAGGGAGGGAGGTGAAAGATCGACTAATTAGAATACAAAAAATTGTATTAGAGAGAGAGAGGGAGGGAGGGAGGTGAAAGATCGACTAATTAGAATACAAAAAATTGTATTAGAGCACACTCAAAGCAAACGGTTCCCCGATCGATGTGTGAGAATATATATATAAATAACCCGAAACAACGTGTGCAATCTAATTAACCACAAAGATCGACTGATTTAGAAGATTTTCATACACAACAGACCTAAAAGACAAGACCGTGAAGATTTATGTCCCTCAAGCTAAATAATATAAATATGAACTAAAGTAATTAAAATTAGTTAATATGGTTTCGGTGAAAGTTGAAGTTAAATATCTCGAAGGTATGGAATTAAGGAATAACAATTGACTATGGTCTCGTTTGACAGAGGTCTTTCCAGATTAAACCAGATCTTTCTAGTTGAATGAGCCGAAAAGACCGTTTGACTTGCACAAAAAAAACTCGTCTTTCCTGGTAAAATGGTCTTTCCGACACAAAACCCAATTTGAATGGAAAATAGGGACAATTGTACCCTAAAAAAAAACGCCATCGTCTCCATCAACATTGTTCTTTTTTTTTTTAACCAAAGATCGTCATCAGCCATCATCGGTTCTTCCCTTTAATCGATCAGCTATCTTCGACGGTCTTCATCAGCCTACTTTGTCCCCAGCTCGACCCAAGTTCGTTTTTTTTATGCTTTTCTTCTGAATTTGTTTCCATCAGGCATCGTTTTTTTTCCTGATTTGTTTCCAACATATGAATCTGTTTCAATAGTTTGTTAAAATTTGATTTGTCATTTGTTACATCTGCTTCATCTTTCTTTCTTCTGATTTTTAAAATCTGAGAGTAGCATTTCAGAATTTATGAACTTTTTTTGTGGGTAAAATGAAATTAAGAATTTGTTTCATCTGATTTTCGAGCATAGAAGGAGGACATACATGTTGAGTTTTCTGTAACATCTTATTTTCATTGGGGTTCTTGAAACATGCTAATTTTTGTTCAAAAATGCTGAATTTTGGACAAGCATGCTGAATTTATCAACATACATGCTAGTCAACTACTTTCACCTGGTTTACTTAAGAGTTGTATGCAAACTAGTATGTTATTTTTCAATTAGAGTATGTTTCTATTTTGATTATAATTGATTTATGTTTAATTACTTTTTATGCCAATTTGAATTTGGATTTTTAAATGATTATTGTGTAATTTTATTTTTTATCACAATTTGTATGTTTTTATAATTTTAGCAACATCAACCATCATAGTATAGAACAACATGGTAATATGATCATTTTTTCATAATTTAGCATAGTCAGTCAGATGTACAAATTATACAACATGATTTCTTTCCCAGACAACAACTATCAAATGGGACCTAAATCTATTTTAGAATATGAACTTATATAACCAATGAAGAATTTGATCATTTAAGGTTGGGTATAATAAATGAAATGAGGAAATTAAAAAGATAAATTAAGTTAAATAGATTTTTTGAAGAATGAGATATCAAACATGCCAAATAAGGAAATGATTGTATGACTTAGAAGGTTTGTATATTAAATGTTAAGAAATCAACTTTCTAGTCTTGATATAAAACGATTAAGACTTGTTGTAACACCCGAAATTTAGAAGGTTAATTATGGAAAATAAAACCTTATTTCTAAAGGTCAACTCGTCGAGTTTAAGGCATAAACTCGACGTCTTGGAAAGTTGGGGCGCGCGTTTTGGAAGACCAACTTGACGAGTTGGGGAGGATCAACTCGACGAGTTGGACGGGGTTTGGGAAACCCTAGATCCAAGATTTTGCACCCTATTTAAACACCTTATGCTCTAGGGTTTGGCCTCATTTCCAGCCTCCATTGTCCTAACCCTAGATCAAGAAACCCTAATGCTATTGTGAGTGATTGTGAGACATTTTCAGTGTTATTGTGGGTGTTTGAAGCTCTTGGAAGGAACGAAAGTTTGAAGGAACAAGGAAGAGTTGCTAGATCCAGAAACCTCACTCCATTTTCGTCACTTTCTGGTAATCAAGTCTCAAACTTGCCTAATAGTTTATTAGATCTCCTTCTTAGCACCTTTTGCTTGTTTTTGGTCCAAATTATATGGTTCTTGAGAGTTGGACGTCCCAAATGGAAAGCACTTCAGATCTAGAGTCTTGAAGGACTTTCATGGCATAAAGGTTCCAACTTTGTGGCCACAGAAGTCCCATGCAACCTTTAAGCCATCATTTTGGCATTTTGAAGCTCTAATGGCCATGCAATTGGATAAAGTTTAAGACTTTACATGATCATTTAGTCTCTAGAATCCAGATCTATGACCTTGAGGTCTATCTTGTAGTTTTAGTTGGATTTGGATCAAGACCTTGAAATTGTTGGGTTAGGGTTTGAGCTTATTCTCTTTAGGAATGGGTTAATTGGTAATGTTGGAAACTTTACCCTTCTAAAAGGTATTTCCATTCTAGATCTATAGTATTGGGTTCAGATCTGAAGAATAAAGGCTTAATGCATTAAGAAGGGCTGACAGATAGAGGTACTCGACGAGTTTAAGGATGGACTCGACGAATTGAAGTGAAGTGTCCCGATTCTGTTGAAAGGAAGAACTCGGCGAGTTCAAGGATGGACTCGGCGAGTTGGATCGCGAAATCACAATTCTGTATTCATAGAAACTCGGCGAGTTGAAGGGTAACTCGACAAGTTGAGTCAACTCGGGGCGGTGACTTTGACTTTGACATGGATGTTGACTTTGACCTTGACTTGACTTTGACCAAGGTTGACCCTAGAGGGTTATGAAGTATGGAATGGGTTTAAAAGGGTTGTTTCATGTAGAGGGTTGGGCCCAATTTGGAAAATTGGGCCATTAATGGACTTTTATGGATTTTATGGTTTTGAGCTTGGGCCTCGATTGTGAGTCTTGTTGGACCAGGGGTAAAACGACCATTTCACCCCAAGTAAGGATTATGGATTTCGGTGTGGAACCTAATTGTTAGTTGGGTGATATTTGACATGGATAGCTCAGGGAGTCGTCAGAGCAGCCGCTAGAAATTTCTTACCGTGGGATTCAGCATCGAGGTGAGTTTTCCTTCATGGTTGAATGGGTCGAAGGCACCAATGTCGTCCCGTGTATGCTATGTGTGCTGATTAGTAGCTAAGTGCGGGCAGGGCCCGTATGTTAGCATTACATGAGTATAGGTATGGTATGAATTAGTAGACTTGGTTATACTTGTTGTCTGTGTGATACTTGTATGTGTTTTTTAGTATAGCTGAGTGTGGGCAGGGCCCGCAGTCGAGTGTTAGGCGGGGCCCGTAACTCCTAGTTAGCCGAGTGTAGGCGGGGCCCGTAACGCCTAGTTAGCCGAGTGTAGGCGGGGCCCGTATCTCCTAGATAGGTGAGTGTGGGCGGAGCCCGTATCTCACTAAGCATGGGCGGGCCCAGTAACTCCTAGTTAGCCGAGTGTGGGCGGGGCCCATATCTCCTAGATAGCTGAGTGTAGGTGGGGCCCGTATCTCACTAAGCATGGGCGAGGCCCATATTCTATATTGAGGGGACCGTTACCCGAGAGTGGGCGGGGCCCGTATCTCTTTGAGTGTGGGCGGGCCCGTATCTCCTAGTTGTATGTTATGTGTATGGTATGTGGTAGTTTGGGGAGACTCACTAAGCTTCGTGCTTACAGTTTTCAGTTTTGGTTTCAGGTACTTCCGGTAGCAAAGGGAAGAGCTTGGGACGACTGCATTGCACACACCATGATGTTTAGCCTAGGATGTTACTCTAATATACATTTGACATGTGATTTGATATGGATATACCGATTATGACATTTTGAGATACTATGGTTTCTGTTTTGATAAGATGATTTTATTAACTATGGTTTATTTAATGATTTAAAAATGAAATTTTTGGGACCGTATTTTATGGATGTTTCAAGTTGGTATCAGAGCCTTGGTTTGAGGGATTCGGGCACACTCTCGGGTGTGTCTGAACTCAAACTGAGGACTTGGTATGAAAATTTTCAAAAGAAAATCATTTTTTATAAAAAGGATTTCCAAAAATAGAAAAAGGGTGTGGTGCATGCAATCAGCCGAGCTCAAGTAAGTTCTTACAAATTACCCATACACATTTATCTTATGATATGAATTGTGAATATGTGAACTGCATGTTAGATTAAGGATAAGGATCTAGGAAGGATGCTTTGTATGCCTACTATATGAGCTTATTGAACTGCATCCTAGTACCGAATAGTTTGTGATATGATGCCCTGATTAGGATATGCTTGGTTTTGTTTACTCGATGTCTGAATGTTGTTTCCTTTGTGCTTTTAGGGGTTCTAGTTATCTTTAACTAACTAGTAAACGAACATGTTAAGTTACATATTAAGAGGACTAAATAATTTCATAAGGTTAGGTTTAGCCCTATTTCGCAGCTCTCGTTTGAGTCTAACTGTTGTAGGGAGAGACCTCTCATTCGAAGAATTATCTGGTCTTAGTAATATGTAATGGTATTCGCGAGCTAGTTAGGGAAAGGTAGCAGGGACTTCTTATGCAACTGATGGCGGACAGTAGGTGGCAGATTACCCTAGGGCAAGCCTAGGATGAGAGTAGTGCTGGGAGCAGTAGTAGTGAAAGGGACTTGGTTGAGTCAAGGCACTTCTTGAGGAAAGTACATATAGATTTGGAAGGTAGTATGGGCCCGTATGTCACACTCTAAAACCAGAACAGCGGAAACGTTCGGGGGCGGAGGACGTCATGTACAGTATCACAACAATGCATAATAGTAAACAAGCAACAACATCATCCATTGCATTAATAATATAATTTAATACAAGTGTGTTCTGTAGTTTATAAGACACCAAAAATGAATAATCAAAATAAGAGATGAGTCTTGAACGTGCTCCATCTTCTGAAAACCTGGTCATCGGTACCTGTCTACTGGTGACCTGAGAATACAAGTTATTTTGAAAGCATAGATCAACATTAAAGCTGGTGAGTTCATAAGTATTTTAGTGTCATTGTTTGTATAAGTTTGAAGAAAGTATTTGTAAATGTTTGATGTAAAAGTTTGTAGGTGTTTGATGTAAATGTTTGTAAAGTTCCTAGAAAAACCTGTATTTTCTACTAAAGTAGTCTTCTACCAAGACCCAACTGTTCTTTATGTTTGTTCTTTTGTAAAAGTGGGTATTTTCCCAAAGTATGACTATCATTAATAAAATATAGTTTTCATTACCATTTATGTTAGAAGATCATAATGTGAATGAAATGGGAAAAAAATAAAGATTTACTGTAGTTTTATCTAAGTAACTACCAATCTACTAACTACCTAAAACTTGTTTGTTTAATTAAGGTAAAATGTGATAAGATTGTAACCATACTTGATCGACTAGTATAACACGACGTTCGAGACGTCGAAATGATATGACATTTGTCACCCGTAGACCTGCATGTCCCACTGTAGCTAGCAGCAGTGTGTAGGATGGTCAGTCCCGTATAGATCTATACACAAATTCACGCTCTCCCTCCAGGAGACTCTGGGTACAAAACGTGACACCGCAGTATATTGCAGCGCCATGAAGTAGTATCTCACATTAATGTTATAGGATTCTTGTATTTGTATAGTATGTTCTCTTTGTCTAGTGTGTACTATGTTCTCTGGTGTATAGTGCGTAGTATGTATTGTTTCCCGTTATAGTATGTACTGTTTCTCTTTATAGTGAGTATTGTCTCTCGTTATAGTATGTTCTATCTGTTTCTCTTTATAGTGAGTATTGTCTCTCGTTATAGTATGTTTGTACTGACTCATGTATGAACTGACTCTTTGTATGTTTCATTGTTCTAGAAATAGTAAGTAATGACTTCCTAAACTATACCTATTATAGTTTACTAGCAATGTTGTTTGTATGGATGAACATGTTAGTACACCTTTGCTACCCAAAGGTATTGAACTGAATGAACAACTTTTATATCTATATACATATACATAATATATAACTCAGATTCAAACGACCTTCGGACAAACAACCAATACCCTAAGTCCACAACCAAACAAGGAACAAGAAATAAGGCGAGTTATCAGTCCTAAGTCCTTTCAATCCTACTTATATAACTATCTCCATATAGACATGATTTGACAAAGTATAAGTTTAAAAGAGTTTGATAAAGGGTTTTGCATATACAAGAGTTTGTAAAACTATTTGAAGCAGTTTGTTTGATAAAACAGTTTTGAAATATAAGAAATCCACTTGTTTGATAGTTATTAATCACATGTGATTGATATAATAAGTAAAATGTTTCTACTTGTATTCCCCCCCCCCCCATTAAAGCATTTAATAGTCATTTAAAAGATAAGTTAAGGGGTATGAACTCACCTGCAGTGAGTGATACGAATGTAAGATCGGTTTGTAGGATGCTAAGTGTCAAGTGAAGCCTTGAGCACAACGGATCCTAATAAGCATATAATGACACATATATGTATATAATTAGTGTTTATACAACTAATGATGAAAGGAAAACACCTTAGGACTTACGAAACACTTAGATCAAAGTGTTAGAAGTACAAAGGATTGCATTAAATAGGTGTACGGCCTCACAAGTGTGTGTACGACCACTAGGTGTACGACCACTTGGGTGTACGGCCAGGTGTGTACGGCCATGGAGTGTACGACCGTACACTCCTTGAAGAACATGCCAAAAAGTGTGGTCCAAGGCTCTATCTTGCATCTTCTAAGTGTTCTTGATCTTGTGCTAGCATATAACATGAGTTTTAGGCCAAATATGCACCAAACAAGGGGTGTACGGCCACATGAGGTGTGTACGGCCGTACACTCCTTGATGTTCTTGCTTTGGATGATTTTTAAGGTGAACCTCTAGTAAGTAATAAGCATAGGAAGAGGTACTTACGATTTAGAAGCCTTTAGGGGTGTTTGAGGTCCAAGAACTTAGTAGGTGTTCTTGGTGAAAATGAAGAACACTTGAAGATCTATCCAAAAGAAGTAATTTCATGGATGAAATCATGGATCTTCACTAGATAGTGTAATGAATCAACAAATCAAAGGAAGTAACACTTACATATTGAAGATCTAGGTGAAATACCCGATGATAGTTGAGAGAGAATCGATTTCTTGGCTTGACGGAGTGAAAAGAGTTTAATGAAGGCTAAGTATCACATATATACGTGAGAGTGTACGACCAGGAGGGGGGTGTACGGCCGAACACCCATGTGTACCGCCGTACACTCCTCATGAAGGAGTGTTTGGCCATTTTGAAAAGTGGTGAACTTAGGGAACCCATTTCTAAACCCTAACTTTGAAGGTACAAGGCTTAGAACACTCAAACTGACTCTAAACAATGCTAAAAGATAGCAGAAACGAGTCTGACTTTGATTGAATTGCACGGTTGTATAAGATAGAATTTTCGGGTTGTCACATCATCCCCCCGTTAGAGAGAATTTCGTCCTGAAATTAGAGTTTAAACAATTAAGCTATTACAAATAACTAAACGAAAAGATGAGGATATTTCAGTTTCATTTGATCCTCGCGCTCCCAAGTGAATCAGGTCCTCGCTTGGCATTCCAGCAAACCTTCACTATCGGGATACGACTTTGCTTCGTTTTCTTGACCTCTCGGTCCATGATCTCTACTAGTTCTTCCACGAAGTTGAGGCTCTCGTTGATCTCGATCTCGTCGAGTGGGATTACAAGAGTCTCGTCGGACACACACTTTTTCGAGTTCGAGACGTGGAAAGTAAAATGTATGTTACTGAGTTCGCGAGGTAGTTTGAGTTTGTAAGCTACATGGCCGATTCTAGAGAGAATCTCGAAAGGCCCTACGTATCTTGGATTTAGCTTTCCACGCTTTCCGAAGCGTATCAAGCCCTTCCAGGGTGAGACCTTCAATAGAACACGGTCGCCCACCTGGAATTCCAAAGGTTTCCTTCTCTTGTGTGCGTAGCTTTTCTATCGGTCTCTAGAGGCTTTCAATCGCTCACGAATTTGAACGATCTTCTCTGTCGTTTCCCGAATGATTTTCGGACTTGTGAGAGTGCTGTCAGGAACTCGTCCCTTAGCTAACTGTGTGTCGCCCACCTCAGCCCAGCACAGAGGGGATCTGCACTTACGGCCATAGAGGGCTTCGTATGGAGCATCCTTTATGCTCGTATGATAACTATTATTGTAGGAGAACTCGACCAGGGGTAAATGAGTATCCCATGCCTTCCCAAAGTCAATCACGCAGGCTCGCAACATATCTTCCAAAGTTTGAATAGTCCTCTCACTTTGTCCGTCAGTTTGTGGATGGTAGGTTGTACTCATGTCCAGCCTAGTCCCAAGGGAACTTTGTAGCGACTGCCAGAACCTCGAAGTGAATCTACTATATCTATCAGAGATAATGGATATGAGAACACCATGCAGTCGTAGGATCTCCCTAACGTATGTTCTAGTGAGTTTCTCCATCTTGTCAGTTTCTTTGATAGGTAGGAAGTGTGCGGACTTTGTTAACCTGTCTACGATCACCCAAATGGTATCGAGACCACCTGTTGTCTTGGGCAACTTGGTTATGAAGTCCACCGTGATCCGCTCCCACTTCCATTCAGGTATCTCCGGTTGCTGAAGTAAACCTGATGGTTTCTGGTATTCGACCTTAACCTTGGTGCAAGTAAGGCACTTGCTCACGATGGTAGCAATCTCTGCTTTCATGTTAGGCCACCAGTATAACTTTTTAAGATCCAGATACATCTTATCTGAACTTGGGTGGACGGAATATCGAGTGTTGTGAGCTTCGGTCATGACCAAGTCTCTGAAACCACTATGTCTCGGGGTCCAGATTCGATCCATAAGATACAAGGCTCCGTCACCCTTGACTTCCAAATTTTTATCCATCCCTCTCAGGGATTCACCCGCCACATTTTCAGGTTTCAAGGCTTCCAGCTGAGCCTCCTTAATTTGTGTGGACAAGTGTGAATGGATAGTCATAGTGAAAGATTTGACTCTACGACCAGAGTATTCCTTCCGACTTAGGGCGTCAACGACTACGCTGGCCTTGCCTGGATGATAACGAATTTCTCATTCGTAGTCACTGAGTAGCTCAACCCACCGTCGTTGTCTCATGTTGATCTCCTTCTTGTCGAATATGTGTTGAAGGCTTTTGTGGTCTGCAAAGATGGTGCTTTTTGTACCATACAGGTAGTGTCTCCTGATCTTCAGAGCAAACACCACTGCTCCTAACTCAAGATCATGTGTGGTGTAGTTGACCTCGTTTGTCTTCAGCTATCTTGAGGCATAGGCGATGACCTTACCTCGTTGCATCAGAACACATCCGGGCCCTTGGTTGGATGCATCGCAATAACCACGAAGTCTTCTATCTCTTCTAGGAGGGATAGTATCGGTGCGGTGCATAAGGCTCGCTTTAGCGTTTGGAACGCTTTCTCTTGCTTCTCCTCCCGGTCAAAGGCCACGCCCTTCTGGGTCAATGTTGTAAGCGGTTTCGCAATCCGAGAGAAGTTCTGAATGAACCTGCGATAGTAGCCAGCAAGGCCTAGAAATTGACGAATTTCTATAGGCGTATTTGGTGCTGACCACTTTTCAATGGTTTTGATTTTCGAAGGGTCCATGTGAATTCCCTCTTCACTAACCACGTGCCCCAAGAATTCGACTCTTCGGATCCAAACTTCGCATTTCGAGAACTTCGCATAAAGCTTTTCTGATCATAGTGTTTCCAATACCTGTCGTAGATGTTGATTATGCTCCTCCTTACTACGAGAGTAGATAAGTATGTCATCGATGAATACAATGTCAAACTGATCCAAGTAAGGACATCACACCCTATTCATTAAGTCCATGAATATTGCGGGCGCATTGGTCAATCCGAATGGAATCACTATAGACTCGTAGTGTCCATAACGAGTTCGGAAGGCTATCTTCGGAACATCCTCCCCTAGCACTCGTAACTGGTGGTACCCGGATCTCAGGTCAATCTTTGAAAAGAAATTCGCCCCTTGTAGTTGGTCGAACAAATCGTCTATTCAAGGTAGAGGGTAACGATTTTTGACGGTCAGTTTGTTCAGTTCCCTGTAGTCGATGCACATACGGAACGATCCGTCTTTCTTCTTGACGAATATGACCGGCGCTCCCCAGGGTGAGAAGCTTGGTCTGATAAAGCCCTTGCTGAGCAATTCGTTAAGTTGGCCGGATAGCTCCTGCATCTCAGCTGGTGCTAGACGATAGGGCGATTTGGCTACTGGGGTAGCCCCTGGAACTAAGTCGATTCTGAACTCGACTTGACGCTGTGGAGGTAATCCTGGGAGTTCTTCTGGAAAGATGTCGGGAAAGTCACGTACCACTAGGATGTTCTTTATGTCTTTCATCTCTTGGCTCACATTGACAACATGAGCAAGGAATGCGCGACATTCCTTTCGCAAGTACTTCTGGGCTTGTATGCTCGAGATGATGCGAAGGTTCGTGCCGGGTTTGTCGCCATAGATAATTAGGGTTTCGCTAGACGGTAGATTAAGGCGAACAACCTTCTCGTAAGACATGATGTCGACACGATGAGAACTCAACCAATCCATGCCGATTATGACGTCAAAACTTTTAATTGAGACCGGCATGAGGTCGATTGGAAATGAATGGCTATCTAGAGTTAGTATACATCCTATGTATATGCAGCTAGTACTCTCTGTCTTTCCATTACCCATTTCTACAGTGAATGGTTCTTTAAGTGAACGTGATTATGGTTTAAACAAGTGAGCAAATTTCTGATTCACGAAACTCCTCTCCGCTCCACTATCAAACAGTATGCATGCATATGAGTTATCGAGGAGAAACGTACCAGTGACCATTGTGGGGTCGGCAACTGTTTCCTCGTGGCCTATAGCCAAAACTCTTCCCACTCCACCGGCACTCCTTGCCTTCGAGCAGTTCCTTTTGTAGTGGCCCGCCTCGCCACAACCGTAGCAATCCTGGCCCACACCAGCTTCAGGTACTTGGGTGATTGGCCTTGCCGGAGCTTTGTAGAAACGGGCAGTGTGCCCCTTCCTGTTGCAGTTAGAGCACTGCATTTCCCGGCAGGGTCCGTTGTGGTGGAAGCTGCATTTTTTGCACTTTGGCAAGCTTCCAGCATACTGCTTTGCCGGCGCAACCGCAGTAGGTGCTATTGCAGCATGCACAACTACGACCTGCTGCTTTTTGGCAGCTTTCTGCGCAACATTCTTCTTCTTGTCATCCTAGAACTTCCGCTTATTGTCAGCGGCTTTGGAGGGTTCTGAGATGGCTAGGTTTGTTGTTGTTGACGGGGTACGGACCCCATGGTCAATGAGCCGTTGTGCCAATCGCTTGGCACTATCAAAGGTAGCGGGGTTTGAAGCTAGTACATTCCCCTGAAATGGAGGCACTAGCCCCCAGATATACCTCTCCACCTTCTTCGCTTCAGAAGGGACCATTCCCGGACATAACGCTACCAGATCGCTAAATCTGGCAGTGTAGGAGACTATGTCGGAGCCCTTCATGGTTAGCTCCAGAGTTCCTGCTCAAGCTTTTGAACTTTGCCCCTCGGGCAGTATTCCTCGCCCATGAGCTCCTTAAGAGCTTCCCATCCCATGGAATTTGCCACTATCAGAGTTAGTGACTTGACATGGCTATTCCACCATGTCAGGGCTCGGTCTGCGAAGGTGCAGGTGGCAAATTTTACTTTGCTCCCGTCCGGACAGGAACAGATCTCAAAGATCGATTTCGTTTTCTCGAACCATTGCGAGAGGGCAATGATTCTGCCACTGCCATTGAAGTTTCTGGGTTTGCAGCTGGTGAAGTCCTTATACGAGCACTCCCAAGAGCGCACTGGAGCTTCGACTGTAGTGGGAGGCACATTAGTTCCACTCCCGCTAGTACCGGTCGAGGTGAATTGTGCTAGAGCTGCCGTAACAGCCGCATTCACCGCAGCTTGGATTGCTGTCGGATTGTATTGAGGAGGAGGAGGAGGTGTTTGATTCGGAGTTATTGGAGTAGTGCGCCTGTTCGATCTACACGGAGGCATCTTGAAGCTATAAGATCACAAAGACGAAGATATTGGTAAGTATTTAATAGAGAGAATGATGAGAGTGACTCATGGACTAACTCTCCATAGCCCAACAACACAGATGAAAGTATGATTGAATAGAGATCTAGTACTAGAAAGATGAAAGCATTTGGATATTAATTTCCATGAGATTAAATATCTGTCAATAATATTGGTATTACAGATGTAACAGGTTCGGGAAAATGACCTAGGAGTAGGTCTTACATCAACCAGGATAAGAAAATTTTGACAGCATAAAGACCTAATAGACTGAAAGTTCAAGGTCTTAAAATAAACAGGAAATTATAGGGAAAAGTGCACTTAGAGCATAGATAAAAAGGGCTAATCCTTAAATAAAAAGGAAATTTGAGCTGAGCAGTCCCTACTGGCGACGAGAACCCCTTGGGCGAACCCTTAAATCATCCAGATGACGCTCCAAGTCAAGAAGGCATCGCTCGTACACTCGCTGACACACATGATGTTCTATGAATTCGGCTCGAGTCACAGCTAGCTCTTGCAGTAGAGACTCATGGTCTCTAGCAGCTCTCTCACGAGCATCTTCCAGACGACGAATGCGGATAGTATTGACCCCCGCATTGGCATCAACTTCCGCAATTCGGTTGAGGGCTGTCCTACCTAGTATTTCGTTACGAGTAACCCTACAGACCAGAATAGGCAGGACTCGGTCTGTTGAGCCTCCTTCGCTTACATTGTAGAAACTTCTGTCTCCGTTGTATTGAATGGGTTGACCCTGTTCCTAAGTCCATGTCACCAAACTTTCCACCCACAGAGGCGTCGGGCCTTGAAAAGCCGAACGAGGGTTAGGATTTGGGTTTGGAGCTACCAGGGGTTGATCGTTGACTTCTGGCTCGGAGTCAGATACCTCCGCGAAGTTCTATGCGAAGTCATCATCCAATGGAATTGCAGGTTCCTCTTCTGGCTCATCATCGAGCCATCCACCATTACCTTGGTTGGGAAAGTACGGGTCACTGGGGATATGGAATCCATCCATGTTATCTACGCGAGAATAGGGGTAAAAGAAATAATTAATAGACGTACTAATTAAGATAATAATAAGATGATCCTTACCAGTTACTCCAACATTCGCGTAATGCATACCAATCATATGTAACCAAAAGCAGGATAGACCTTCGAATAAGTGATCCTAACTCTAAGTCCACAACCAAACAAGGAACATGAAGTAAAGCAAAGATCACAGATTCTAAGTCTATGACACCTTAGTTACATATAACCTTAGCGTATCCACTCAGCAACTATTGGCATACTAATAAAGATCTTTTTAGTTTACACATAAGTAATTATAGTAACACAAAATACTCCTATAGTATTTTAACTTTATGTTCTGTTCTAATGTTTTTATTGTAGTAGTGTTGGTAAGTTTTTAGACTTGCTGCAACACCACAACCATTCCTAGGCACATGCAATCACTTCTCGGAAAGATATAGTTGATCAGGCTATATCACTCCCAGATGTGATTATATGTCCCCAAGCTTGCTTGTGCTGTCCAACAATCGCAATACTTTTGTTCTGTCTTAGTGACACAGATTTTAGTATGAATGCAGGTATGTATACTTTGGTTAAATATTTTATTATTTAAAAGTATAAGCTCTTGGTCAGAGTATTTTAATCCCGTTGTGTTTATAGTTTAATATCTTTTATGGGTTGATATACTCAATTCACTATAAACAATGCTCTGATAGCAATCTATCATAGCCCAAAACCAGAACGGCGGAAACGTTCGGGGGTGGAGGACGTCATGTACAATATCACAACAATGGATAATAGTAACCAAGCAACAACATCATCCATTGCATTAATAATATAATTTAATACAAGTGTGTTCTGTAGTTTATAAGACACCAAAAATGAATAATCAAAATAAGAGATGAGCCTTGAACGTGCTCCATCTTCTGAAAACCTGGTCATCGGTACTTGTCTACTGGTGACCTGAGAATACAAGTTATTTTGAAAGCATAGATCAGCATTAAAGCTGGTGAGTTCATAAGTATTTTAGAGTCATTGTTTGCATAAGTTTGAAGAAAGTATTTGTAAATGTTTGATGTAAAAGCTTGTAGGTGTTTGATGTAAATGTTTGTAAACTTCCTAGAAAATCCTGTATTTTCTACTAAAGTAGTCTTCTACCAAGACCCAATTGTTCTTTATGTTTGTTCTTTTGTAAAAGTGGGTATTTTCCCAAAGTATGACTATCATTACCAAAATATAGTTTTCATTACCGTTTATGTGAGAAGATCACAATCTGAATGAAATGGGAAAAAAATAAAGATGTACTGTAGTTTTATCTAAGTAACTACCAATGTACTAACTACCTTAAACTTGTTTGTTTAATTAAGGTAAAATGTGATAAGATTGTAACCATACTTGATCGACTAGTATAACATGACGTTCGAGACGTCGAAATGATATGACATTTGTCACCCGTAGACCTGCATGTCCCACTGTAGCTAGCAGCAATGTGTAGGATGGTCAGTCCCGTATAGATCTATACACAAATTCACGCTCTCCCTCCAGGAGACTCTGGGTACAAAACGTGACACTGCAGTATATTGCCATGCCATGAAGTAGTATCTCACATTAATGTTATAGGATTCTTGTATTTGTATAGTATGTTCTCTCTGTCTAGTGTGTAGTATGTTCTCTAGTGTATAGTGTGTAGTATGTGTTGTTTCTCGTTATAGTATGTATTGTTTCTCTTTATAGTGAGTATTGTGTCTCGTTATAGTATGTTCTATCTGTTTCTCTTTATAGTGAGTATTGTCTCTCGTTATAGTATGTTTGTACTGACTCATGTATGAACTGACTTTTTGTATGTTTCATTGTTCTAGAAATAGTAATGACTGACTTCCTAAACTATACCTATTATAGTTTACTAGCAATGTTGTTTGTATGGATGAACATGTTAGTACACCTTTGCTACCCAAAGTTATTGAACTGAACGAAGAACTTTTATATCTATATACATATACATAATATATAACTAAGATTCAAACGACCTTCGGACAAACAACCGATACCCTAAGTCCACAACCAAACAAGGAACAGGAAATAAGGCGAGTTATCAGTCCTAAGTCCTTTCAATCCTACTTATATAACTATATCCATATAGACATGATTTGACAAAGTATAAGTTTAAAAGAGTTTGATAAAGGGTTTTGCATATAAAAGAGTTTGTAAAACTATTTGAAGCAGTTTGTTTGATAAAACAGTTTTGAAATATAAGAAATCCACTTGTTTGATAGTTATTAATCACATGTGATTGATATAATAACTAAAATGTTTCTACTTGTATTGCCCCCGCCCCCCATAAAAGCATTCAATAGTCATTTAAAAGATAAGTTAAGGGGTATGAACTCACCTGCAGTGAGTGATACGAATGTAAGATCGGTTTGTAGGATGCTAAGTGTCAAGTGAAGCCTTGAGCACAACGGATCCTAATAAGCATATAATGACACATATATGTATATAATTAGTGTTTATACAACTAATGATGAAAGGAAAACACCTTAGGACTTAGGAAACACTTAGATCAAAGTGTTAGAAGTACAAAGGATTGCATAAAATGGGTGTACGGCCTCACAAGTGTGTGTACGCCCACTAGGTGTACGACCACTTGGGTGTACGGCCAGGTGTGTACGGCCATGGAGTGTACGGCCGTACACTCCTTGAAGAGCATGCCAAAAAGTGTGGTCCAAGGCTCTATCTTGCATCTTCTAAGTGTTCTTGATCTTGTGCTAGCATATAACATGAGTTTTAGGCCAAATATGCACCAAACAAGGGGTGTACGGCCACATGAGGTGTGTACGGCCGTACACTCCTTGATGTTCTTGCTTTGGACGATTTTTAAGGTGAACCTCTAGTAAGTAACAAGCATAGGAAGAGGTACTTACGATTTAGAAGCCTTTAGGGGTGTTTGAGGTCCAAGAACTTAGTAGGTGTTCTTGGTGAAAATGAAGAACACTTGAAGATCTAACCAAAAGAAGTAATTTCATGGATGAAATCATGGATCTTCACTAGATAGTGTAATGAATCAACAAATCAAAGGAAGTAACACTTACATATTGAAGATCTAGGTGAAAAACCCGATGATAGTTGAGAGAGAATCGATTTCTTGGCTTGAAGGAGTGAACAGAGTTGAATGAAGGCTAAGTCTCACATATATACATGAGAGTGTACGGCCAGGAGGGGGGTGTACGGCCGCACACCCATGTGTACGGCCGTACACGCCTCATGAAGGAGTGTTTGGCCATTTTGAAAAGTGGTGAACTTATGGAACCCATTTCTAAACCCCTAACTTTGAAGGTACAAGGCTTAGAACACTCAAACTGACTCTAAACAATGCTAAAAGATAGAAGAAACGAGTCTGACTTTGATTGAATTGCATGGTTGTATAAGATAGAAATTTCGGGTTGTCACACCGTACTACTGAAAGCAGAGGATCCGTACTGGAGTCAAGGAGGGCTGAGATGAAACATAGGAACTTGTAGTGTGTGTGATCCATCTAGTTATGATGAGTATTCTGATGATGCTTATAGTGTACTTTCTAGTATGGTGATGCTACGTGGTGGTACAGTTGGCAGTTCTGGTGCCGACAAGGGATCAGGATCAGACTTTGGAGCCGAGAAGCTCGATGATCAGATGTGGGATTTTATTTCATTTGAGGTTACGCGCAATATCATTGACCAGACTCCTGTGATTTTCGATACGGTCAAGGAGAGTATATCAGAGATTCTTGATGAGAGGTTGAGTGTGTTCCGTACTGAGATGGCAGCCATGATGGGGGCCCGCACGTTCATGTTTCGGGAGTTCAGAGCTCGTGGACATCCAACTTATGATGGGGCTAGGGACCCCATTGCTAGCAGCAGGTGGTTAGCAGAAGTCGCCAACGCTTTTCGTACCAGCCGTTGTCCCGTGGGGGACAAGGTCCGACTTGCCACCTGCCTCCTGAAGGACAGGGCATGTGATTCATGGGAAGAGGTTGGTAGTGAGATGGGTGATGATGCAGTTGATGCTATGTTAAGGGATGACTTTCGACGAGATTTCAGGCGGAGTTTTCCAAGACGATTGAGGCGTAGCAGTTGGCGCAAGAGTTTCGGGATCTCCGCCAGACTACTGAAACTGTGGCAAAAATCACTGCCAAGTTTTTTGGAGAGGGCTTATTTGATACCGCAGTATGCAACAGTTGAGGAAATAAAGAAGGTAAGGTATCATGATATATAGCAGAATGAGATCAGGGAGATCGCGAGTATCTCGGGGTGCGAAACCCTGAATGGTATGACTTCTAGAGCCCGAGAGCGGGATATTGACTTGGAGCACATTGGGAAGAGGGGACTAGATCGGGTGCATATATTGGAGGGTCCGGGGAAGAGACCCAAGATTTAGGATCAACTTTTGAGAGGCCAGCAGGGTCGGATTCATAAAAGCACTTGTGGAAGCTGAACGGTGAAGTTTTTTTATCCCAAGGGTTTGGGTGAGTGTATCTCAGGGTTATTCCCTGCTTGTGTTTGGGATATATCATCAAATATTGTCATATGCCATTTTCATACCGTGAGTCTCTTACTGGGTGGCACGAAGTCGTCTCTCGATAGATATAGCAAGTTTCCGGTGTTTAATTGGAATTTTAGACGTAGCCATGAACGGTCCAGGGGCTTGGTGCGAAGGAATCATGGATAGGATTCAGGAGACTAGTTTCCCCAGTATCACCAGGATTCGGTAGTTGTAGGAACTATGCTCAGAATGACTTTCGGGATTGCCCAAGAGAAGGGTTCATCTGGTCTTCAGGGGTTGTGAGGTTTGGAAATGGTTAGTTATGGTACGCTAGCAGTGGTAAGCGTTGGTTTTCAGCAAATTGATCATTAGATGGTAAGAAGGATTGGGAATTCTTCCAGTCTCGTGTGCTGTAAGATGTTAGTTGAATCAAAGTGGGGGAGAATCGTTCAGGTATCCAGGAACAGAAGTAGGTGCGAAACTAGGATGAGTTCGCATTCCCGCTGGGGAGGTAGACGACCCAAGTGGTTGTTTGGTTCGAGGAGTGTGTGAGTTGGGAGTTTTGGAAACTTCCTAATGTTGGGTTTGTGTATTCTTGGTGTTTGATAGCTGGTATTAGGAAACCAAGGTTGGGGAATTCCCGTCAGGACGCGAGTTCAGTCAGGATGTTAGGTTGTGTCTGTGCTCGACGTTGGATGTGTTCAGATTGGTAATCAGCGGTTGAGACAGCGTGGAAAGTGTTGTTTAACTATGGAATAAGCCGTAGAATTCACTGGTTCATTCAGATAAGTTAGGCCTGGGTGGGTCAGTTCGTAGGATCGTGGAAATGCCACAACGTGTTCGGAATCAGGAAAGGATAGGTCGACGGGATTTGAGGTGGAGTTGGACCTGTGTAGCCCTACATAGGTAAGACCTGTAGGCAAGGCTACTCCGTAGTATGGTTTTGGTGAGACCCGTGGGCGAGGCCCGTGTGACTATCGCAATGCAGGTAGGACCTTGCAGAGACCGTAGGGTAGAGGTATGGGATCGGGGATTCCATGATTTATGGAGCCAAAAGTGGAAATGTGGATAGGGTAGATTCGATAGCCGAAGTTTTCTTTGGAAGTCGTTGGGAGTGAATAAGAGGGTGTTCTTTGGTTCAACAACAGGGTAGGAATCCGGTATTCCAGATATTTGGCAGATAACTTGGGACCAGGGAGGTCTCGGTTCATTCGGAAAGGGATCAGAGGCAGCATGATGTTCGGGCAGAAGTAGTGATGTGAGGATTCTTGTGTATGGAGTAGCTTGCTGATCGAAGGTGCTAAGTCACTTCTGTTGGATTAGGTGTCTAAGCCCATAACTATAATTGGTATGTACTTGACCCGATAGGAGCATGGTCCATTTCGGGTTGCCTTCAACAGAACAATTTGATAGGATGGATATTTGAGTAAGAGTTTATTTGTGATTTATTAATATATTATAAGTATAATATAATAATTGAGAAATCATATTATTTATTTAATATTGGTCAAAAATTAATTTGGAATTAATTTAGTAATCAAAAGAGATTAATTAACTTAAGGGGACTGATTAAGTATATCAGCAATACATATAGTTTGTGCTAATGATTCATGATTGATTAGTGATAGACTAAGTTTATGTGAAAGTTCTTGAAGTGTTAGTCCATAAGGCTTATCATATGGATTATTGGATTAAAGGCCCAATAAATGAATTAGGGTTTACAGTTGAAACCCTAGGAATTCCACACTATAAAAGCAACCCCTTAGCTCCAAATTCACCACCCCAAGGGGTCTAAGAGAACCCTAGCCGATTTTGGTGGTTCTAGCCTCTCTCTCAAAGTCCTCCATTTGTTCATGGTGTTTGTGACTTATTTGAGGCATCACACTTGAGGTGCTAAGCTCTTGAAAGGCCAACAACTACAAGCTACAAATAAGAGGTATTATTCTAACTAGATTTATGATTCATGTACCAAATTTGTATGCTAGATAGGTTTCATGCTTTGGATAATTTTTGTTGCATGTATAACTAGAGAAAACTTAGATCCAAAGCATTAGGGTTGTATATGCACCATAGGAGTGTTATAGTACACAAAACCAAACAGTGGTATCAAAGCCATGGGTAGTTTTTTGTTATATAGATGCATTGTTTATTTGTTCAAAGTTGAAAAACCTGAAAAATTATTGTCTGACTGCTCGACTCGACGAGTCCCATGAGTGGACTCGACGAGTTGGCTCACATGACCATGAACTCGACGAGTCCATAGCCTGGCTCGACAAGTTGGATCATTAGATGGAAGATTTTTCGAGTTTTTGACATGCTTTGGATTAAGATCATTACCACAAAATGTTTTGGCTCATTAAATTCGATTTTACTGATATGGTAATGATTATCCCCATCCAATAACATGATGATTGTCAAATTCTAAGATTATTACTTGATTTTGTAAAAAACTAATTATTTGTAGAATTTGAAATTATCTTGCCATATGAATTGAATTAGTTCAAATTTGTAAAAGATAAAATTATATGATTATTTTGTTAGTTTAAAATTTGAACTAAATGAAATTAAAGAGCTTCATAACTTGCCCTCAAGTTATGGAACTTGGAAAGTCTCTTTTTATGACTAAAGAGAGTTATAAAACTTATCATCAAGTTTTGGAACTCAAAAGGGTTTTAAGGAGTTACAAATACTTGTCATCAAGTTTGGAATTCAAGAGTTTTGAATTATGTTTTGGAATTTGAAAAGTTTAATTAAAAAGTTTTAATTTGAAATATTGAATTCTAAAACATCTAGTAATTGAAAGGTTTCAAAAAGGGTGCATCGTTTGGGTTCATAACTTAAAAATTAATTAAATAGTTTTTAATTTTGAATTTTTTATAACCTTGATGCTTTGAATAGTTCAATTACACCTTATGAACTTTAGTAAATTTATTAAAGTGTTTAATTAAGAGAGAATTAATAATTCCATAATGATATGGTTTAAGTTTAATTAAATTAAGAGTATAATTTATTAATAGATTAAACCACCAAGTATTTTAAATGTGTAAAATACACCCTTACACTATAAAACATTAAAAGTTTAATATATTATATGTGTATAAGTAAAAGGTCAGTCTTACCGTTAGTAGGCCTCATTCACGAAGCTAGTCTATAAGGGTTGTTTAAGGAAATTGCCTATAAAATGGCGATTTAAAGGGTATCCACTCTTACCCACCGCACTCTTGACTAGTGGAGGGTCGTTAGCCGAACGGGTAGGATAAGACACTAAATCCTCATTAAAAGTATGATGAAATATTAAGTAACAAACCCTTTATAAATTCCCAATCTTAGTGACTTAGGAAAAATGTGAATTTGATGCTAACCCATGAAATTTCACATTGCACCTTATTAGTCGTTAGTGGAGCGTGTGTGGTTAACCGGCACACTAATGTGGGACTAATGAAGGATGGAAATGGGTAGCTCGCAGGTTGTCATAGATCAATGGAGCGTGTGTGGTTAATCGGCACATTGATTAGGTGATAAATGACTTCGAGAGTACCAAGCTAATTTGCATGGTTATTCACACCTTGTTTGTGATCCTCGGCATCCCAGTCACAAAGTTGAAGGGCATAATCGAGATTAAACATGCCATTGACAAGTTTAATGAATCTCAAAAGAATCTAGGAATTTCAATTCATTTAAAACCTAATATTCAATTTCGTTTTTCATGGTGGAAATTGGTAAATTGTCATTTACCTACCTTCGAATATTTCACAATTGGATTACAGCATCCCTCTTCCGAATTGTAGAAAATTGTGTTGGGTCCTAGCCTTAATATTTCATTTTGGGTGTTATATTAAGGACTTAAATCAACTAACTTGAAATTCTCCCCTTATAGATGTCTAGTTCTAACAACTATGGTCCTCCCGAATCTTATGGAAAAAGCTTTCCTCATGAAGATGATGTTCCTAGAAATCATACTTCACTTCCTCCACCTCCTCCAATTATTCTCCCTAACCTACGTCTTCATCGACTTGAAAAGTTCAAAGTCACTCAAGCCCTATTGGCTAGCAAACACCAAGATGGAATGTCTGTTCGTGCACATGTCTTGGACATCAAGAGCATGCTTAGTCTGATCGCGAAGAGATGGATTTCAATCGTATGGTTCTATGATCGGATTTTTGAGCTGCTGCTTAGGAGTTATGATAAATTGCTTAGAAATATGTAGTAACATAGTTTTCATATGTACTTGCACTGTAAGGAAAAGTTTTTCCTCAATTTTATAAATAAATATAATTTTTATTTTATATTTATTTTATATTTCTTTGCAATGTGAAAATTGATGTTTGTATGTTTCTATTGTTAGCAATATGGATTTGATTCTGTCATTTGTGGTAGTGTCTGAATTTACCAAATAAGGAAAGATTCTCATCACTAAGTTTCAATTGGACAGAAACTTGGAATCATGCCACTTGTATTGTATGATGAATGAGAACCTTCATCTTTGGGAAATTAAGAATGGTTCCTTGTTCACATATAGATATGAGTCAAGTAAAGGACTAGGGGATCTAGTACACTTGGTTGTGCACTGGTCAGGTCCACCACAAAGATCGATAAGACTATTCGTCATGATTTACTAAAAGTTTAGTAAATATGGTTATGCTTAATAGTTTAAGTGTAATTCTGAAACATTGAAAAAGTTTCAATGTATAGCAGAAAGAATAAGAAGAATCAAATTAGGGAGAAAGATAAAAGTTTCTCCATTCTAAAAGGAAAGGAGAGTACTTGAGTATCGTGTTTTATGATCATCTTAGTGATTATGAAACCATATCACAATTGATACTCTAAGGACATCTTGGTGCATTTATATGGCTAAGAAGAGGAATCGTGAATTATTGAAATGGTTAAACCAAGAAGATGAGTCATACTTTGTTCCAAAATCAAGTCTTGGAGTCATACTCCAAGATTGTTCCTTGAGTGACATATCTTAAGTAGATTTATAACATATTTAGAATTCGTAGTTGTGATGTTTTTAAGACAAAGACCAATTATGTGAAGTTTTTTTCCTTGATAAGAATCCGCACTAACTCTTGAATATTTGTTTGTCAAGGAGTGTTTCTTGACAAGAGAATCTTATATGTCAAGAGGTCAGTGGGAGTCTTAAAGATCTTGAAAATTTTCAGGAACTAATCAAGAATAAACCTATTGTGTATCACTAGCTCACGACTGGAGGTTTGTAACCTATCGTGTTGAGATATTCTTGTTTCTGTGCCCATTCCAGTTAAAGTTGACTATTCATGTGAGTTCTATGAGTTCTGAGTTGTTTGCATAAGGAAATGCACCTTGATCAGTGAAAGTTCATTGATCAGTAAGGGTGAGCTGCTAAGCAACTTGGAAAACATGATAGGCCCTTGTGATGCCAAGTGGCAAGAAATTAAGATAGAACAAGTTCAGTCCATATGAGTTTGAATTTGTCATAGACCTTGTCTTATGATAATGACATTTTCACATGGATAGGAACACATACACCATAAAATCTAAGTGACATAAGGTTTCTCTCAAATTCATGAAACTGATTGTGAGGAAACGCTTTCACCAAGTAGATTTTAAGGAGATAGCAGTTGTGTTAATTGCGTTCTCAAATTCGATTATGATTACGACATCCCTCTTCATAGTTCGAATTGTGAGAAATGGTAAAAGGTTTAAACATTTGGGACTTATTTGTTAGATAAGGTGTCTAAGTCCATAACTATATTTGAGATGTACTTGACCCGACCCGACATGGTCCATTTGGGTTGCACTTCACCGGAACAATTTATATGGATAATCTTTTGAGAATAGTATAAGTTATGATTTATTCATATATTATAAGTTCTAATATATTAATATGAAATCATATTATTTAATTAGTATTGATCTAAAATTAATTTAGAATTAATTTGGTATCAAAAGGGTGACTAATTAAATATAGGCTCTTGTATTTATATAGTGTGGGCTAATGCTTATTTAGAATGGGCTAGGCTTGCATGGAAAGTCCATGGATAGTCCATGGAGCTTTAACCCATGGATCTTATGGAAATAAAAGGTCATGGGTATTAGGGTTTACATGAATGTAACCCTAATCCACCACACTATATCAAGGGGTCCTTGGCACTTAAAATGGCACGAGTGTGTGTGAGAACTAAGGTGTGGCCGATTTCTAGAAGTGTGCTACTACTCTCTCAAGTTTCCAAAGTTTGTGGTGATTTGTGACTTCCATTTGAGGCATCCACATTATTGGTTCTAGGATCTTAAAATCAAAGCAACCAATCACTATCAAAAGGTATGTAATTCTACTAGTGTTTTATGATTCAAGTACCCTACAACATGCTAGTTAGGATGTAAACCTTAGAAAATTATTATTTACATGTATTTTAGGGAAAACATAGATCTAAGGTTTCTAGGGTTGCATGTACACCATAGGAGTGTTAGAATGCTCAAAACCCTCCAGTGGTATCAGAGCCCAGGCTTGTTTTCAACAATACTTGATGCTACATGTTTTTTCAAAACTTGAAATTCTGCATTTTTTGCATCTGACTGCTTACCACGACGTGGCAGTCTTTACCACGACGTGGTGATGACCCTGTATGCAGAATTACGGGGTTTTGCTTGGTATTAGATGAGGATCATTACCCTAAACTGTTTTTTTGAACCTTAAAACATGTTTTTGATGTGGTAATGATTATGCTAATCCAATTTCAAAGGTTATTATCAAAATTCTTAAGTTTTGTATGTGTTAATATGATTCTTGAAATTGTTGATATGAATGTTCATGAACTTATGAGTTTGAGTAGATCGTAGGAATTATTTGCAAATAGTTTGTTAGTTTAATTCATGATCTTGATGTGTTTTAATGGAATCCATAATTTGTCCTCAAGTTATGGATTACCAAAATTCACTCCTTTTAAAGTCCATTAATGAACACATAGGTTACATGAAATGAAGAGTAATTCATTTTAATAAACTAATAACTCATAAGTCATGAAATGAAAAGTTTTGAATAGTTTCAAAACTTGCCCTTAAGTTTTGGAATTTGTAAAGTCTCACACACCTTAGAAAACTTTAATTCCAACCCTTAGAGTTTTAAAAGTTAAAATTAAACCCTTATACTTTATAGTATTATCAGTTCATAATATATATATATATATATATATATATATATATATATATATATATATATATATATATATATATATATATATATATATAAGATCAAGTCGTTTTACTGTTAGTAGGCCTCATTCACGAAGCTGGTCTATAAGGGGGGTATAAGGTTGCTGCCTATAAAATGGCAGCTTAATGGGTGTCCACACTCACCCACCGCTTCCTTGACTGGTGGAGGGTCGTTAGCCGAACGGCTAGGACAATGACTTTAATTCTCATTAAAAGTAATAATTATTAGAAAGTAACTAAATGTTTTATAAATTCCCAATCTTATTTACTTTAGGTGATAATATTAAGGGTACCAAGTTAATTTGCATGGTTATTCACACCTTGTTTTGTAACATTCGGAGTCCCAGGTACATCATCTTGATTATTTAATTTTGAAGTTTATAGTATGACTCGACAAGTTGGTGCTACAACTCGCCGAGTAATATTGCGAATGGCGACGTGGGTTTAATGACCTACTCGACGAGTCTGAGAGACGACTCGCCGAGTAGGCGCTGGGATGAGAAACCCTAAATCCCCAGGTTTGGGGCCTATTTAAAGGCACTTATAGACTCATTTGCGGCTACGTTTCCTTGAGAGCAAATCCTAAATGACCTGTGAGCCTAGAGAGAGTGTGCTTTGCTAATTGTGAGTGTTTGGTGCATTTTGTGAAGAGAAGAGAAGATTTCCAAGCCAAGGGACAAGAGGGTGCTACTAGATCTGAGGTTGTTTCACTTCAAAGCTTCTGGGAAAGTCATAAAGCTTTCACCTTCTCATCCTATTGTATAGATGTTATGATTTTGTGAATCAAGGGTTTTTCCACCCAAATATGAGGACCTTGAGGGTTCCATGCTCATTGAAAGGGTTGAACTTCAGATCTGGACCATGTGAGGTCCCTAGAGTCCAAAAGTCCCTGCTTTATCCAACCATAATAGTGATCTTGAGTGAAAAACCCTTTTTGGGGTGTGTTTTGGCATTTTAAGCTCAAAATGCCATGCATGAACGTAAAGCATGTGACTTTACATGATAGACGAGCCTTAGGAGTGTAGATCCAGAGTTTGGGGAAGTTCCCTGCCTTGAAAACGACTGAATAAGAGTTCAGTATGAATGGACTCGCCGAGTGAAGAAGCCGACTGGACGAGTCGGATGGGGTTGTCCCGATGGATTAGATCGTGCAGCAACTTGGCGAGTTGACGAGTCAACTCGGCGAGTTAAGTCAGACTTTTGAGTAATTCTGGGAATGGCGAGTAGACTCGCCGAGTTCCATGAGTGCACTCGACGAGTAGGGTCAACATGGACTGTTGACTCGAGTTTGACTTCTGTTGACTTACGGTTTGGTCAACCCTGTCTTTGGGAAACCATGGAGGGGTAAAATGGTCTTTTCCCACTTCAAGAGAGAGAGAAAGAGAGATAACTTAGGGAAATGTGCAATATTAAGAGTTAATTAGATATACTTATCTTATGTGATTAGGAGGAGGCTACACTAGTGATTTGTGTGCGAGAGTATTCATTCAATCAGCTTACTTACGAGGTGAGTCTTCTCACTATTCTTGCCTTGAGTGGTACATTGTTTGATTGAGTTTTTTATTGTGTTTATCTGTGTATTTGATATTCTGCATTATGCCTTTGTGGTTTATGCTGAATATTGTTACTATGAGCTTACTGAGCTGAGACTGGAGGGTCCCACTGAGACACATTGACCGGAGGGTCTTATCGAGTTATAGCCTAGAGTGGCTAATGAGTTATATCTGGCATTTTGGGGAACTCACTAAGCTTTATGCTTACCGTGTTATGTGTTATGTGTTTCAGGTATTTCTGATGATCGCGTAAAAGCCCCGACTTGATTGTACACACACTTGCTTTGGGGATATATTTTGGAGGATCCTAGTTTATGTGATAAACAACTTTTGATAAATAAATTGTACTAATGTTGATACTTGAGATTTTCGGGAAATATGATATGTGATTTTTATGTTCAAAAATGAAAATTTTGGTTTGAAAATTTCGATCTTGGTTTGAGGGATTCGGATGCACCTCCGGGTGTGTTTGGACTCAAACTGAGGATTTGAGAAAAAAAATTTCAAAAGAAATGATTTTGTTCTAAAAACGAGAAAAAGCTTTAAGAGAAAACGAGTTGGAGCGGTGTGTACAATCAGCCAGAGCCCGAACGGTAATTTCCCAAGATACCCTTACTTTCTGTTATGAGATATTTATGAAATGTTCTGTTAGGGTTGCATGATAGGAAAATTAGGCTAGGTATTTCATATCCCAGGGCTAGAGTTGCCTGATTTGTGATGCCTTAGCCTAGGAGGTGTTCTGAATTAGTATTACCTGCTATTTGCTCTGAGTTTTGAGTCGAGAGATAATCTAGGAGGAGGTACCTAGATGAGCTTGGGAGGAGTCTTCTGAGAGAGTAGTCTGTGAATCATGAGGTATAGAATGTTGTGAATTAGAATCCTAGGAGGAGGACTTGAGGTGACCACAAGTGGGGTGTGGAAGGTAGTATTGGGCCCGTACTACTAAAGACACCCGGTCTGTGTGCAATCCAAGTAAGAATCCTTAGGATACTGAAGAGCAAGTAAGGATGAGTAGTCGTGTGTGATTATGCTCGAGCGAGTCTCTGATGATTTTGTGTTGTGTTTAAGAGACATCATGGTAGGTACACACCACAACCCCGAGAGCAGTGGGACTAGTGATGATGAGATTCGCAGGATTATTCACGAGGAGGTGGCTGCAACTATTCGAGCGGAGATTCCTGACATGTTTGGGTCTATTAAGACCACTTTGATTGAGACTTTTGATGAGAGGTATGCCGCTGTTTCTAAGGCCGCTGCTGCTGCAGCCACTGCAGCTCTTGCTGCTGCCAGACCGCAGGGAGATGACTCGTTGCTGTACCGGGAATTCAGCAACATGAAGCCATCGGAGTTTGATGGGGCTTAGGATCCGATTGCTGCGATGAGATGGATCTCTGATATTGAGGGTTGTTTGTACACTTGTTCATTCCCGGAGCATTTGAGGGTACAGTTCGCGGTGAACCAGCTTCGATTAGGAGCGAAGGACTGGTGGAAGTTTGTGACAGCTAGTTTCGCCCCTGCAGAGCATGCTGCGGTGATATGGGAGAGATTTGTGGGGATGTTCCGAGATGAGTATGTTCCCACTGTGGAAAGGGAACGGTTGGCCCAGGAGTTTCTGTCTCTTCGAGAGAAGACAGAGTCGGTGACTGTGATTACGCGAATGTTTCACGAGAGGGCGTTGTTTGCCCTGAGCATGTGGCGACTGAGCAGACTCACATGAGTCGGTAATTGAGCAAACTGAGGAGGGATATTCGGGAGTTCGTGGTGAACTCGTCTTACCGTACATTCGCTGAGCTGCAGGCGAATGTCAGGAGGAGAGAGATCGACCTGGAGACTCAGGCGAGGGAGGACGCAGAATCTCAGGGGAGGGACCGACGACCGGCGCAATCATAGTCGGCAGCCAAGCGGGCTAAACCCGCTGATCCAAGACCAGGAGGCCAGAAGGGCCGCACTTGTGTCAAGTGCGGTAAGAGTCACGAGGGATCTTGCCGGGCAGGGATTTGCTACAAATGTGGCAAGGAGGGGCATATGGCAAAGGATTTCCCCAAGGGTTTCGCAGTCTGTTTCCACTGCAATCAGACTGGCCATCGGAAGGCCGAGTGTCCTCAGCTTGTTCAGGGATCAGCCCATGGTTCCACTCCTGCTGCATTGCGTGTTACTGATGTTAGGCCGGTGAAGGCCGAGGTTCCGAAGGTTCGTGGGAGAGCTTTCCAGCTGACAGCGGAGGAGGTCCGTGCAACAGCAGATGTTGTGGCTGGTATGTATTCCTCTATTTATCCATTTATTTGATCTACTCTTCTTTTATGATTATCATGTGCTATATTTAGGTACATTTCTTACGAGTTCTATACCTACTTTAGTGTTATTTGATTCGGGTGCGAGTCGATCCTTCGTATCCGTAGCTTTTAGTCGTCACATTGGCAACCAGCGTGAGGCGTTGAGTCCACCTCTGAGGGTTTCTATAGCTGATGAGCATGCGGTTTTTGCTACCGAGGTGTTCCGAGGATGTGTGGTGGAGATTTTTGGCGTCAAGTTTCTGATTGACCTGGTACCGATCGCGATGGGAGATGTCTGTGTCATTATGGGCATGGATTGGTTGAGCCATTTTGGAGCAGTAATCGACTGTAAGCGTCAGTTGGTGACTATACGAGACCCTAGTGGGGGAGTGCTTATAGGGTATGGCGAGGGTACCAGATCTGGGTCAGCTTTCTGCTCTGCCGCCAGGGCAAGGAAGAGTTTACAGCAGGGTTGTATGGGATTCCTGGCGTATGTGATGGATTTGCGGACCATGTCAGAGAGGCCGAGTTATGTATCTGAGGTTCCGATAGTATGCGAGTTCCCTGATCTGTTCCCTGAGGAGTTACCGGGTGTGCCTCCCGAGAGGCAGGTGGAGTTCCGGATTGATTTGATTCCGGGTGTGGCACCTATTGCCAAGGCACCTTATCGCCTTGCGCCACCAGAGATGCAGGAGTTATCCTATCAGCTCCAAGAGCTGCTGGCGAAAGGGTTCATTAGACCGAGTAGCTCACCGTGGGGAGCTCTGATCCTTTTTGTCAAGAAAAAGGATGGTTCGCACCGGATGTGCATTGATTACCGGGAGTTGAACAAGTTGACTGTCAAAAACCGTTATCAACTTCCGAGGATCGACGATTTGTTTGATCAGTTGCAGGGGGCATCTTCGTTCTACAAGATTGATTTGAGGTCCGGATATCATCAGATGATAGTTTGCAAGGAGGATATTCCCAAGACGACCTTTAGAACTCGTTATGGGCACTATGAGTTTGTGGTGATGCCCTTCGGGCTCACCAACACACCGGCGGCATTCATGGACCTCATGAACTGGGTGTGTAGGCCCATGTTGGATCGATCGATGATCGTGCTCATCGATGATATTCTTATGTACTCGAGATCCAGAGAACAGCACGAGGAGCACCTTAGAGAGGTTTTGGGAGTTTTGAGATCGGAGAGGCTATATACCAAATTCGCCAAGTGTGATTTCTCATTACGAGAGGTCCAGTTCCTAGGGCATCTCGTTAGTCAGAATGGGATATTGGTCGACCCAACCAAGATTGAGGCAGTCATGCGATGGGAGGTGCCTAGATCCCCATCCGAGATCAAGAGTTTTTTGGGATTGGCCGGTTACTATCGGAGATTTATCAGGGATTTCTCCAAGATTGCAGTTCCTCTCACCAAATTGACCCGGAAGGGTGTTACTTTTGTTTGGGGGCTGAGCAGCAGCCATCATTTGAGACCCTCCGCCAGAGATTGTGCGAAGCTCTAGTGTTATCCCTTCTGGAGGGAGTGGAGGACTTTGTGGTTTATTGTGATGTGTCTATCTCAGGGATGGGTGCAGTGATGATGCAGAGGGGTCACGTGATAGCATATGCGTCGAGGCAACTGAAGCCTCATGAGACGAGGTATCCCACCCATGATTTGGAGTTAGGGGAAGTGGTGTTCGCCCTCAAGATTTGGCGCCACTATCTTTATGGCGTGCGGTGTACTATATACACGGACCACAAGAGCCTGAAGTATCTCATGGATCAGCCCAACTTGAATATGAAACTGAGGAGGTGGTTGGATATGGTGAAAGACTATGACTGTGAGATCCTGTATCATCCGGGCAAAGCTAATGTGGTAGCCGACACCCTAAGCCGTAGAGCCGAGAGCGCTCTGATCCGAGATGTGTGTATGAGGATGACGGTCATGACTCCAGTTTTAGATACCATTCGAGAGGCACAGGTGGAGGCCGTGAGACCGGAGAACCGCAAGAGGGAGCGGGTGATTGGGCAGGTGCCTGAGTTTGGGACAGACAGTCGTGGGCTTAAGACTTTTCGATGGCGGATTTCGGTGCCCTATACTGGCGGAGCTCGCCGTGCTCTGCTGGAGGAGGTGCATAGATCGAGATTCTCGATCCATCTAGGAGCCACTAAGATGTACTTGGACCTGAAGAGGGACTATTGGTGGCCCTGTATGAAGAGGGACGTGACTTGGGTAGTCGAGAGGTGCTTGACCTGTCGTCGGGTTAAGGCCGAGCACCAGCGTCCTCATGGCAAGCTGCAGCCAGGTGAGGTTCCCTAGTGGAAGTGGGAACAGATTTCCATGGATTTTATCACCAAATTGTCGAGGACCGCGCGAGGAGTCGATGCAATTTGGGTGATTGTGGACTGGTTGACGAAGAGCGCTCACTTCCTTGCTATTAGTGAGAGCTCTTCTGCAGAGAAACTAGACGAGGTATATGTAAGAGAAGTGGAAGCTCGGCATGGAGTGCCGACGTCGATAGTGTTAGATCGGGATGTGCACTTTACTTCCAAGGTCTGGAAGAAGTTTCATGAGGATTTGGGTACGAGATTGCACTTCAGGTAAGCCTACCACCCACAGACGAATGGGCAAAGTGAGCTGACGATTCAGACGCTGGAGGACATGCTTCGAGCATGTGTTATGGACTTTGGTGGAAGTTGGGACACATATCTACCCTTGGATGAGTTTTCTTACAACAACAGCCACCATTCCAGTATCGGTATGCCTCCTTTCGAGCTCCTTTATGGGAGAAGGTGTCAGACTCCTATCTGTTGGGGAGAGGTGGGGCAACGAGTGATGGGTAGCACTGAGATAGTGCTCAAGACGACTGAGCAGATTGAGCAGGTCAGGGAGAGGTTACTGACGGCCCAGAGTCGCCAGAAGAGTTACGCAGACAGGCGACGATCCGAGCTTGAGTTTCAGGTTGGAGACTTTCTCCTCCTGAAGGTATCCCCTTGGAAAAGGGTGATCGATTTAGGAAACGGGGCAAGCTTGGGCCCCGATACATCGGTCAGGGTGACCGCCAGAGTGGGTAGGGTAGCGTACCGTTTGGAGCTACCTGCGGAGTTAAGTCGGATTCATAACACCTTCCATGTGTCTCAGCAAAGGAAGTGTGTAGCCGACAAGATAACGGTAGTACCATTAGAAGACATTCAGGTGGATGCGAGCCTGAATTACATTGAGAGACCAATTGCGATCATATATCGAAAGGTGAAGGTTCTGAGGAACAAGGAGGTACCCCTGGTTCAGGTTCAGTAGCAACATCGGAGAGGGTCCGAGTTGACGTGGGAGCCGGAGTCCGAGATGCGAGAGCAGTATCCAGAGTTATTTCCCGATCACGACTTCAAGGGCGAAGTCTGATTCTAGTGGGGGAGAATTGTAACGTCCGGAGTCCTAGGTACATCATTTTGATTATTTACTTTTGAATTTTATAGTATGACTCGACGAGTTGGCGCTACAACTCGCGGAGTAATATCACGAATGGCCACGTGGGTTTAATGACCTACTCGACGAGTCCGAGAGGCGACTTACCGAGTAGGCGCTGGGATGAGAAACCCTAAATCCCCGGGTTTGGGGCCTATTTAAAGGCACTTATAGCCTCATTTGCGGCTACCCTTCCTTGAGAGCAAACCCTAAACGACCTGTGAGTCTAGAGAGAGAGAGAGAGTGCTTTGCTAATTGTGAGTGTTTGGTGCATTTTGTGAAGAGAAGAGAAGATTTCCAAGCCAAGGGACAACAGGGTGTTGCTAGATCTGAGGTTGTTTCACTTCAAAGCTTCTGGGAAACGTATAAAGCTTTCACCTTCTCATCCTATTGTATAGATCTTATGATTTTGTGAATCTAGGGTTTTTCCACCCAAATATGAGGACCTTGAGAGTTCCATGCTCATTGAAAGGGTTGAACTTTAGATCTGGACCATGTGAGGTCCCTAGAGTCCAAAGGTCCCTGCTTTATCCAACAATAATAGTGATCTTGAGTGAAAAACCATTTTTGGGGTGTGTTTTGGCATTTTAAGCTCAAAATGCCATGCATGAACGTAAAGCATGTGACTTTACGTGAGAGATGAGCCTTACGAGTGTAGATCCAGAGTTTGGGGAAGTTCCCTACCTTGAAAACGACTGAATGAGAGTTGAGTCTGAATGGAATCGCCGAGTCAAGAAGCTGACTCGACGAGTCGGATGGGGTTGTCCCGATGGATTAGATCGTGCAGCAACTCGGCGAGTTGACGGGTCAACTCGGCGAGTTAAGCCAGACTTTTGAGTAATTCTGGGAATGGCGAGCAGAATCGACGAGTTAAATGAGTGCACTCGAAGAGTAGGGTCAACATGGACTGTTGACTCGAGTTTGACTTCTGTTGACTTACGGTTTGGTCAACCCTGTCTTTGGGAAACCATGGAGGGGTAAAATGGTCTTTTCCCACTCTAAGAGAGAGAGAGAAATAGTGATAACTTAGGGAAATGTGCAATATTAAGAGTTAATTAGATATACTTATCTTATGTGATTAGGAGGAGGCTAGACTGGTGATTTGTGTGCGAGAGTATTCATTCACTCAGCTTACTTACGAGGTGAGTCTTCTCACTATACTTTCCTTGAGTTGTACATTGTGTGATTGAGCTGTTTATTGTGTTTATATGTGTATTTGATATTCTGCATTATGTCTTTGTGGTTTATGCTGAATATTGTTACTATGAGCTTACTGAGCTGTGACCGGAGGGTCCCACTGAGACACACTGACCGAAGGGTCTTATCGAGTTATAGCCTAGAGTGGCTAATGAGTTATATCTGGTATTTTGGGGAACTCACTAAGCTTTATGCTTACCGTGTTATGTGTTATGTGTTTCAGGTATTTCCGATGATCGCGAAAAGGCCCCGGCTTGATTTTACACACACTCGCTTTGGGGATATATTTTGGAGGATCCTGGTTTATGTGATAAACAACTTTTGATAAATAAATTGTACTAATGTTGATACTTGAGATTTTCGGGAAATATGATATGTGATTTTTATGTTCAAAAATGAAAATTTTGGTTTGAAAATTTCGGTGTTACATGTTTTGTGATCTTCGGCATCCCAGTCACAAAACCTAAAGGGCACAATCGAGATTGAAACATGCCATTGAAAAGTTCAATAAATCCCAAAAGAATCTAGGAGTTTCAAAACCAATTAAAACCTAATAATTTATTTCTTTTTTCATGGCGGAAATTGGTGAATCGTCATTCACCTACCTTCAAATATTTTATAGCTTGGATTACGGCATCCCTCTTCCAAGTTATAAAGTATTGTGTTGGGTCATAGCCTTAATATTACATTTGGGTGTTTTATTAAGGATTCCATATCTAATCTAAACTTGTCCTTCTTCCTTTTCAGATGTCTTCCAACAATGCTTCTCGCTTAAACCCTACCGGGTCCTTCTTTCTTATGAACCTTTGTGGGAGAGTAATCTTCGATGGTTCCAACTTCAATGATTGGATTAGGAACATCAGGATGGTCACGCGCTATGAGGACAATGAATATGTCCTCGACAAGGAGCTTAAGGAACTTGATGAGTCGTCTTCTACTCTAGAGGAGATGGCTGAATTCTGAGCACATGAGAGAGATGCCACTAAGGTCGCATGTATCGTGTTGGCCATGATTACAGCCGAGCTCCAAAATTCCTATGAGGACTATTACCCTTTTGAGATGCACCAGGACTTGATGGACAGATACCATCATAGTGCTAGTCAAGAGCGGTATGAAATCATCTCCTCCATGATAACAACCCGGATGAAGGATGGTGAACCCATCACGGGCTACATGCAGAAAATGCAAAGATTCGTGGACCGTTTGCTGAAATTTAATGTGAACTTCCCGGAGGAGTTGGCAATTGACATCATATTGCACTCCTTACCTTCTTGTTATGATCAATTCTGAATGACATATCACATGAACAAGGAGGAGGTCACACTCAGCAAACTTCAAGGACTTTTGAAGACCGCCGAAGTGGTCTCAAAGGTAAATCGGTTGTTAGTACTGCTGCTCCTAACTCCATCCCTGTCTTGGAAGTCGGGAAAAGTAGAGGGAAGAAGAGGAAAACCCCTTCGAAGGGTACCAAGGGAAAGTCTCTTGATGGATTCTCTTCGAGTGGAACCAAGAGTGGTTCAGTCACTCCTTCTTCCAACCCAAAGGAAGCTGAATGCTACTATTGTCATGATAAGGGGCATTGGAAGAGAAACTGCCCAAAGTACCTGCAGGATGTTAAGGATGGGAAAGTGAAACCCAACCATGCAGGTATTTACACTATATTGTCTAATAACTCACCATATTCTAATTCTTGGGTCCTTGATACAGGTTGTGGTATTCACATATGTTCTAATTTGTAGGGACTAAGAATAAGTGAGAATGTGGAGCATGGGAAGATAAACTTGATCACGGGGAATAGGAAAGCTTCACCTGTCACCAAGATTGGAGTTTATTCTTTGTTGCTAAGTAGCGGGTTAGGGTTAGATTGGAATAAGTGTTGTTACTCGTCTAAAATGGCGAGGAATATTATTTCCTTTCATGGTTTGTACAAACAAGGTTTTACCTTTTCGTTTGATAATTAATGTTGTGGTATTAATGCTTTTTATAATAATGTTCTTTATTTTAAAGCATTACCTTGTGATGGTGTTTATGAAACTGTGTCGGTTGTAGATAACCTAGGAAATAATGTGTTGTGTATTGATTCTTCCAATAGCTTGGATAAAGCATCATTATGGCATTGTCGTCTTGGACATGTAAGCAAGAAACGCATAGGCCAACTCCAAAAGGATGGAGTCATGGAGTCATTTGACCTAAAGTCAGATGATAGTTGTGAATCTTGTTTGCTTGGGAAAATGACAAAGTCAACCTTCATTGGTATTTGTGCTAGGGGTGAGGGTTTGTTGGATCTCATACATACTGATGTGTGTGGACCCTTCAGAACCGCCACAAGGGATGCTAACCGCTTCTATGTGACTTTTACTGATGATTATAGTAGATATGGTAATGTCTACTTAATCAAGCATAAGTCAGAAACCTTTGAAAAGTTTAAAGAGTTTAAACAGGAAGTGGAGAATCATTTGGGCAGGAACATTAAGATGCTCTGATCTGATCGAGGAGGAGAGTATCTTAGTACAGAGTTCCTCGACTATCTTAAGGAATGTGAGATTGTCTCACAAATGACACCTCCGAGAACACCACAGCTTAATGGTGTGGCTGAGAGGCGTAATCGAACCTTATTGGACATGGTTCGTTCCATGATGAGTCGAGCTTCGCTACAAATCTCATTTTGGGGGTATGCATTAGAGACTGCCACCCATATCCTTAATCTAGTCCCTACCAAAAAGGTTGCCAAAACACCTCACAAGATGTGGACTGGGAAAGTTCCCAATTTGGAACACATCAAGATTTGGGGTTGCGAGGCTTTCGTGAGGCGCGAGACTCACGATAAGCTCGAACCTCGAAGTGAGCGGTGTATTTTCATTGGTTACCCACAGAAATCCTTTGGTTACCTCTTCTATAGACCCAGTGATAATGTGGTCTTTGTGGCAAGGAGAGGGGTCTTTCGCAAGAGAGAGTTCATAAGCCAAGGAAACAGTGGGAGGCAAATTGACCTTGAAGAAATTCAAGAGTCAAGTGGTGAAGGAACCTCAAACCCTAGCAATCAACCTGAGGAGTAAACTCCTGTTGAACCAACTGAAGAGTCTGTACCTCTGACGCGTTCCACTAGAGTTAGGAATCCACCTGAGCATTACTATGGTTTCCATATTACTGCAGAAGTTGATACATTTATCAGTGATAGCACACTGGTAAATTTGGATGAACCTAACAGCTATAGGGAAGCCATGGAAGGCCCTGAGTCTGCTAAATGGAAAGAGGCTATGGACAGCGAGATTCTGTCCATGTATGAGAATCAAGTTTGGAACTTGGTAGAGAATGTACCGGGTCGTAAGACGGTCGGGTGCAAATGGATCTTCAAGAAGACGACGGACATGGATGGAGAAGTGCACACTTATAAGGCACGACCGGTTGCGAAGGGCTTCACTCAAACTCAGGGAGTTGATTATGATGAAACCTTCTCACCAATGGCAAAGATTAAGTCATTAGGGTTATGCTAGCCATTGTTGCATTTCATGATTATGAAATATGGAAAATGGATGTCAAAACCGCTTTCCTTAATGGAAAGTTGCTTGAGGATTTTTACATGAGTCATCCAGAGGGTTTTGTCAGTGCAAAGTACCCTGATAGAGTGTGCAAGCTTGAGAAATCCATTTAAGGATTGAAACAAGCATCTCGTAGCTGGAACCTTTGTTTTGATGAGAAAGTCAAAGAGTTTGGTTTTTCGAGAAGCGAAGATGAGTCCTGTGTGTATGTCAGAGCTAGTGGGAGTATAGTTAGCTTTTTGGTACTGTATGTGGATGACATACTACTCATGGGAAATGGCATCCCAACTTTGCAGGAGGTTAAGTCCTGGCTTGGGAATTGTTTCCTTATGAAGGATCTTGGAGAAGCTGCATATATCCTAGGGATAAGGATATTGAGAGAAAGGAGTAAAAGACTAATTGGACTTAGTCAAAGCACCTATGTGGACAAAGTGTTGAAAAGGTTCAACATGCAGAATTCCAAGAAAGGTGACTTACCGATCCAACATAATGCCAAACTGAGCAAGGCTCAGATCCCGAGTATAGAGGATGAGATAGCTGAGATGAGTCGATCGCCATATGCTTCCGCTGTTGGCTTGATCATGTATGCTATGACTTGTACTCGCTCTGATGTGGCCTTTCCTTTGAGCATGGTCAACAGATATCAGGGGAATCCTGGCAAGGCTCACTGGACTGCGGTAAAAAACATTCTCAAGTACCTGCGGAGGACTAAGGATTGGATCCTTACCCTCGGTGGGAGTGATGACTTGAGAGTAGTGGGGTATAGTGATGCTAGCTTTCAGACTGATAGGGATAATTTCCGCTCTTAGTCGGGATGGGTCTTTACCATGAATGGAGGAGCGATTACTTGGAAAAGTTCCAAGCAAGAGACAGTAGCTGATTCGACTTATGAATCAGAGTATATAGCAGCGAGTGAAGCGGCAAAGGAGGCGATATGGCTGAGGAACTTCATCGGAGACCTTGGAGTTGTACCAGCTATAAAGGATCCTATGGAGATTTTCTGTGACAGCAATAGTGTGGTTGCCTTAGCCAAGGAACCAAGAGATCATGGCAGATCCAGACACATTGACAAAAAATATCACTTCATAAGAGATAAGATAGAAGAAGGACTCCTCGTAGCAAAGAGGATATCGTCAGAGGAGAACCCAACAGATCCCCTCACGAAGGGACTAACTAGGGTTAGGAATTTGCAGCATGCGAGGCGCATCGGGCTGAAGGATGATATTAGTTTTACAGATTAGATAGCTCTGAAACTTGTAAAATGTAATTGACATTTGATGATTGAATAAAAGTTGTTGTTTATTTATAAGTAAAGTGTTTCTATCGTATGTCAATTCTTTACTATTGTTTCAATTTTGATTGTTTTGACTTCCAGAATAATTTCTTTATTCAAATTATCCACAGTCGGTCATATGTTGGAAGTAGGTATGAATCAAGACTGTCATGAAGTTGGCTTGTAGATGTCTAATGTGTTGGACATAGCAAGAGTTGTTACAACATTCATGAGTGCTCATAAGTTCTGAGTATTGGATTAAACCCACACTCACTTCTATCACTTCATGGAATTTATCTCGAGTGATCGTGAGACGGTAATATCATATAAGTCTTCAAACCTAGAGATATGATTTCTTGCCTATGAGTAGGTTATGCATTGATTGTACGAAAACACATTAGTAACTTGATGTAATAAAACGTACCTTTATGTATAATTCAACAAATAGTAGAACAAGCATATGAGTCGAAGTTTATCTGTTCCTTCTAGGATTAGAAGCGATATCTGGGCTCCTCGATGATTTTGTTTTGACCTATGTACCGGGCCCGGTCAGAACTAAATTGATGTGTTCGATTAACTTCTATGTCAGACAAATCGGAAATCGGTAAACAAACTGTTGGACAATAAGTACGACATTGTTCCATGTATTTGTCCAACTAATATCTAGAACAGAGGATTATATGATCCCTTATCTAAAATGGTGCTTCATAGTTCAACAGAGTTTTAAGAGCTACGATTTCCGGTCGGTTCCTGAAGTCATGCTTACAACTATAGTTATTAGACTTATCCAAGTGGGAGACTGTTGGATAAGGTGTCTAAGTCCATAACAATATTTGAGATGTACTTGACCCGACCCGACATGGTCCATTTGGGGTGCACTTCACCCGAACAATTTATATGGATAATCTTTTGAGAATAGTATAAGTTATGATTTATTAATATATTATAAGTTCTAATATATTAATATGAAATCATATTATTTAATTAGTATTGATCTAAAATTAATTTAGAATTAATTTGGTGATCAAAAGGGTGACTAATCAAATATGGGCTCTTGTATTTATATAGTGTGGGCTAATGCTTATTTAGAATGGGCTAGGCTTGCATGGAAAGTCCATGGATAGTCCATGGAGCTTTGACCCATAGATCTTATGGAAATGAAAGGTCATGGGTATTAGGGTTTCCATGAACGTAACCCTAATCCACCACACTATATTAAGGGGTCATTGGCACTTGAAATGGCACGAGTGTGTTTAGAACTAAGGTGTGGCCGATTTCTAGAAGTGTGCTACTACTTTCTCAAGTTTCCAAAGTTTGTGCTGATTTGTGACTTCCATTTAAGGCATCCACATTATTGGTGCTAGGCTCTCAAACTCCAAGCAATCAATCACTATCAAAAGGTATGTAATTCTACTAGTGTTTTATGATTCAAGTACCCCACAACATGCTAGTTAAGATGTAAACCTTGGAAAATTATTATTTGCATGTATTTTAGGGAAAACATAGATCCAAGGTTTCTAGGGTTGCATGTACACCATAGGAGTGTTAGAATGCTCAAAACCCTTCATTATTGTTGTAAGTTATAAAATTGTTTAAACACACATATGATTCTTCTATTGAAAAGGTGTACGAGCTTAAGGAGCTTAGATAAAGGCTTATCGAAGCATCTCATATCAGATATCAGAACTTTGGTAAGAAAGTCAATAAGTATTGATTTCTAGAAGTCCAACTGATTTCTGGATACATGTCAAGGCTAGTGGGAGCATAAGTGTTATGCTAGTAACAAAATAATTGTTATGCTAGTGAGAGCATGATTATTATGTGATGTGTTGCAAGTTAGCAATACTACTTATAGGAAACAAAGGTTACAAATTTGCAAAGTTGCAAAATTTGAAAAGTTGTTTCGCTATAATAAGGGAGAGGATACTTATACTTTATTTCGAATCTAAAAGTTTAGATTGAAATATTAATCAAAATTAGTCATGAGTATATATGAATATCATGTTGAAATGATTCAACATTGATAATTCTATATGGAAATATTATAGCAAGAGCCTGGTCAAGTATCATGTCTTTATGTAAGACATTATGAATCATATCCCGTATGCCTCAGATTTAGGATCGATTGCATATGCTATAATATTCATGTGTTCTGAATTTCCCAAATGCCTAGGGTATTAAGAGGGAAAAAGGACTAGAACCGGATATGACTAAAGTTATTAAACAACTATCAAGGACGATCTAAGGTTCGCTGAGGATTGGTTGCTTAAGGACAGTTGGAAGTATAGTAATGAATGGACCATATTGATATAATTCTGAATAGATAGGATTCTATTAAGATTGGATAGTCAGATGGCAATTATGGAAAAGTTTCCATAATAGGAGTTGGATATCAAGAATCTATGAGTAAGTTAGAAACTTTTATGCAACAAGGATGTTCAAAGTAATGTGTTTTGAATATGAGACTTCATATCTATGGAAGTGTCTTGTAACAATTTCCAATGGAATGTTTTGTAATTAGAAAAGTCTCTGTGACTTGTGTACACAGTCATTACAAAAGGATCACTACATATAAGCTTAGAAGCTAACAGATTACAGTAAGTAGCAAGGACTTGGTATTCTTACACTTATGGTAACGATTTGGAATTGTGAAATGAGTGTGAATGGAAATGTTTACAATTGATCTATTTCACAAAGTAAGGACCATAGGTAAACATAGTGTGCATGCTTGGAGCATGGGATGACTATTGTTTTAATTCAAGTATTAAGTTGATCAGTCGAAACAATATACAATGAATAATGTGTAATCGATATGGTAATTAAATAAAAGGTGTTTTATTTATATTCAAAAGTTTTGAGACCATATTGGATTCGATTATTCTTGTGTTTCACTTCTCATGTTTTGACTTCCCGGATAATAAGTTTATTCAAACATCCACAGTCAATCATATTGGATTAGGTGTCTAAGCCCATAACTATTATTGGTATGTACTTGACCGGAGAGTAGCATGGTCCATTTGGGTTGCATGGCATCAGAACAATTTGGATATAATTTTGTGAGAAGAGGATATTTATGATTTATTAATATATTATAAGTACTAATATATTAATATGAAATCATATTATTTAATTAGTATTGATCAAGAATTAGTTTGGAATTAATTTTGTGATCAAAAGAGACTAATTAAATAAATGGGGATTGATTTGGTAAATCATTGATTCTTATAAAGTGGGCTTATGATCCATAGTTCTTCATATTGGGCTAAACACATGTGGTGACCCATGGATACTCCATGGAGGTTAAAACCCATTGATCATGAGGTATGTGGAAAGTCAAGAGTTACATGGTGTAACCCTAATGTGCACACTATATAAGAAACCCAAGGCTCATGAAATTGGCACTTAAGTGGCACAAGTGGAAACATAAGAGGGTAAGTCGATTTTATTAGTGGAAGTGTTCTTCTCTCATTTTATTCCATTTGTTGGTGGTGTTGTGTGATTCCATTTGAGGTGCAACATTTGGGGCACTAAGTTCTTAAAGGTCCAAGGCTTCCAACTACAAGAAATGGTATGTCATCTAACTTGTTTTATTACCCAAGTATCAATGTTTTGTATGCTAGTTAGGGTAATACCTTGGAAAGTTCAAGTTTGCATGTATAATAGAGAAAACATAGATCCAAGGTATTTAGGGTTTCATGTATACCTTAGGAGTGTTAGAATGCTCAAACCCCATCAAATCATACTTTGGAAGTAGGTAATGAGGTAAGACTGTCATGAATTCGTCTGTAGATTGTCTAAAGTGTTAGACATAGCACAAGATTGCTGCATTGTTCATGAGTACTCCTGTAATAAGATTTGAGTATTGGATTAAACCCACGCTCATCTGAATCACTTCATGGATTTTATCACGAGTGATTGTGAGACAGAGTTCAACAGCAACTTTTGAGAGCTACGATTGCTAGTCGGGTATTGAAGTCGTACCTGCAATTACAGTTATTAGACTTATCCAAGTGGGAGACTGTTGGACTAGGTGTCTAAGCCCATAACTATAATTGTTATGTACTTGACCCGATAGTAGCATGGTCCAATTCGGGTGGCCTTCATCAGAACAATTTGATAGGATGGATATTTGAGTAAGAGGTTATTTGTAATTTATTAATATATTATAAGTATAATAGATTAATTGAGAAATCATATTATTTAATTAATATTGGTCAAAAATTAATTTGGAATTAATTTAGTGATCAAAAGAGATTAATTAAATTAAGGGGACTGATTAAGTAAATCAGTAATACATATAGTTTGGGCCAATGATTCATGATTGATTATTGATGGACTAAGTTTATGTGAAAGTCCATGAAGTGTTAGTCCATAAGGCTTATCATATGGATTATCGGATTAAAGGCCCAAGGAATGAATTAGGGCTTACAAGTTGAAACCCTAGGAATTCCACACTATAAAAGTAACCCCTTAGCTCCAAATTCACCACCCTAAGGGTTCTAAGAGTACCCTAGCCGATTTTGGTGGTTCTAGCCTCTCTCTCAAAGTCCTCCATTTGTTCATGGTGTTTGTGACTTGTTTGAGGCATCACACTTGAGGTGCTAAGCTCTTGAAAGGCCAACAACTACAAGCTACAAATAAGAGGTATTATGCTAACTAGTTTTATGATTCATGTGCCAAATTTGTATGCTAGATAGGTTTCACGCTTTGGATAATTTTTGTTGCATGTATAACTAGAGAAAACTTATATCCAAAGCATTAGGGTTGTATGTGCACTATAGGAGTGTTATAGTACACAAACCCAACAAATTACAGTTGGATTAAATAATCTCAAAGTAATATATTTGACCCTGTTGCGCAGCTCTCTGCTGAGTCTAACCGTTGCAGGGACAAATCTTCTACTCGAAAGATTATCTGAGCATTCTGTCAAGTATAAGTGTTCTATATTTGATTATGGTCAGTGATTTTGTTCTGAGAGTAGCATCGATATAATTAGGGTTAAAAGTTTTATGGTTTATCAGGGATTCGATGAGGTTTTAGCATGGTAATTATTGGAGCATAGGCTGTCCGTCAGGGAGACAGAGCATTATAGATTTCAGATCTCAGAAAAACAGAAGTAGTTCTCTATATGACTGTAAGGATTTATCCTTCATCGGGTTGGAGGGTCTTGTTAGTTGGGCTCAGTTCCCTTAGGAAGGCCATTGATTGCACGGGTGATGGTTGTACCCTCAGGAGGGTGGGTGTCAGTACTAGTTGGAAACATCACTTAGTTCATGGTAGATAGGGAGAGCCACGAGCGTAGCGCGTGAGCGGTTTTCGGTGTAGGTGACTATAGCAGACTTCGAGGACGAATTCTAGTTTAAGTGGGGGAAATTTTTAACACTCGTAATTTAGAAGGTTAATTATGGAAATAAAACCATATTTCTAAAGGTCAACTTGTCGAGTTTAAGGCATAAACTAGACGTGTTGGAAAGTTCGGGCGCGCGTTTTGGAAGACCAACTCGACGAGTTGGGCAGGATCAACTCGACGAATTAGATGGGGTTTGGGAAACCCTACATCCGAGATTTTGCACCCTATTTAAACACCTTATGCTTTAGGGTTTGGGCTCATTTCCAGCCTCCACTGTCCTAACCCTAGATCACGAAACTCTAAGCTATTGTGAGTGACTGTGAGCCATTTTGAGTGTTATTTTGGGTGTTTAAAGCTCTTGGAAGGAAGGAAAGTTTGAAGGAACAAGGAAGAGTTGCAAGATCCAGAAACCTCACTCCTTTTTCGTTACTTTTTGGTAATCAAGTCTCAAACTTGCCTAATAGTTGATTAGATTTCCTTCTTAACACCTTTTTTTGTTTTTGGTCCAAATGATATGGTTCTTGAGAGTTGGACGTCACAAATGGAAAGAACTTCAGATCTAGAGTCTTGAAGGACTTTCATGGCATAAAGGTGCCAACTTTGTGGCCATGGAAGTCATCGCAACCTTTAAGCCATCATTTTGGCCTTTTGAAGCTCTAATGGCCATGTATGAGGATAAAGTTTAGGACTTTACTTGATCATTTAGTCTCTAGAGTCCATATCTATGACATCATGGTCTATCTTATAGATTTAGTTGGATTTGGATCAAGACCTTGAGCTTTTTGGGTTAGGGTTTGAGCTTATTCTCTTTCGGAAGGGATTAATGTATAAAGTTGGAAACTTTACCCTCTAAAAGGTATTTCCAGTCTAGATCTAGAGTATTGGGTTCAGATCTGAAGAATAAAGGCTTAATGCATTACGAAGGGCTGACAGACAGAGGAACTCGACGAGTTCAAGGATGGACTCAACGAGTTGAAATGAAGTGTCCCGATTTTGTTGAAAGGAAGAACTCAGCGAGTTCAAGGATGGACTCAGTGAGTTAGATCCTGAAATAAAAATTTTGTGATTCATAGAAAATCGGTGAATTGAAGGGTAACTCGACGAGTTGAGTCAACTCGGGGCATTGCCTTTGACTTTGACTTGGATGTTAACTTTGACCTTGACTTGACTTTGACCAAGGTTGACCCTGGAGGGTTATGAAGTATGTTTTGAGTTCAAAAGGGTTGTTTCATGTAGAGGGTTGGTCCCAATTTGGAAAATTGGGCCATTGATGGGATTTTACGGATTTTATGGTTTTGGGCTTGGGCCTCGATTGTGAGTCTTGTTGGACCAGGGGTGAAACGGTTATTTCACCCCAAGTCAGGATTATGGATTTCGGTGTGGAACCTAATTGTTAATTGGGTGATATTTGGCATGGATAGTTCGGGGAGTCTTCAGAGCAGCTGCTAGAGATTTCTTAAGGTGGGATTCAGCATCGAGGTGAGTTTTCCTCCTAGGTTGAACGGGTCGAAGGCACCAATGTCGGCCCGTGTATGGTATGTGTGTTGATTAGTAGCTAAGTGTGGGCAGGGCCCGTATCTTAGCATTACATGAGTATAGATATGGTATGGATTAGTAGACAGGGTTATACTTGCTGTCTGTGTGATACTTGTATGTGTTTCTTAGTATAGCTGAGTGTGGGCAGGCCCGTATCTCACTATTAGCCGAGTGTGGGCAGGGCCCGTAACTCCTAGTTAGTCCAGTACGGGCGGGTCTTATATCTCCTAGATAGTTGAGTGTGGGTGGGGCCCGTATCTCACTACGCATGGGCGGAGCCCGTAACTCCTTGTTAGCCTAGTGTGGGTGGGGCCCATGTCTGCTAGATAGTTGAGTGTGGGCGGGGCATGTATCTCACTAAGCATGGACGGGGCCCATAAATCCTAGTTAGCCGAGTGTGGGCGGGCCCGTATCTCTTAGATAGTTGAGTGTGGGCGGCGCCCGTATCTCACTAAGCATGGGCGAGGCCCGTATTCTATAGGGTGGGGCCCATTATCCGAGAGTGGGCGGGGCCCGTATCTCTTTCAGTGTAGGCATGGCCCGTATCTCTTTGTTGTATGTTATGTGTATGGTATGTGGTAGTTTGGGGAGACTCACTAAGCTTTGTGCTTACAGTTTTCAGTTTTGGTTTCAGGTACTTCCGGTAGCAAAAGGAAGAGCTCGGGATGACTGCATTGCACACACCATGATGTTTAGCCTGGGATGTTACTCTGATATACATTTGACATGTGATTTCATATGGATATACCGATTATGACATTTTGAGATACTATGGTTTCTGGTTTGTTAAGATGATTTTATTAACTATTCTTTATTTAATAATTTTAAAATGAAATTTGTGGGACCGTATTTTATGGATGTTTCAATTGTTGGTTAATTGTCATCAAAAATACAAAAATGGTTTCCGGTGATGCAAAAACACGATGACCATAAATATTTTTCACAGTTTTTCCTTCCATTCAAAATTTGACCAAAGATCGCATCATTTTTAATAATTTATACCGATGTTTAATTGTGGCGATTATAACCTATTAACAACCATTTCCCTCACTAAAAATCATTACTATATGGTAGCAATTTTTTAGTTGCATCAAGCATGGCCTTGGTACACCATACATGCTATTGTTGCGCCAAGATGGTGATGTTGCTCCAACCTAGATGCTCTTTAGGTTTCTTTTCATTTTATTGTATTTACACAATGTTGTACATTGTGTAAGGACTTTTCCGGAAAATAGTTGATCATGGTGGCTCTTAACCCTGGACACCACTCTATAAGGACTTTTCCAAAAAATAGTTGATCATCTTGAAAATATTTTTATGAAACAGTGAAATGTTTATATGTATGTATATGTGCTTCAAAGTTACGAATATGTATGTGGATCGGAATTACAAAGAAGGCGATGCTTCTGAGGCTAGAAAAAGAGGTACAAAGAATCAGAAATAAACCTTATGTTAGCTTTATGTTTTTTCATCGAATGGAATTACTTACTGTTTTGAAAACCGGACTAGACCGGCCGGTTGAACCGGAACTGGTCATGGATCCGGTTCTCTGGAAACAAAAAAATCGTTTGTTTTTTAACCATAAAAAATTGTTCTAGTTGAATTAAAGATAAGCCGGTTCTTCGTTGGCTTGCTTTTATCACATATTTTTTATTAAACACATATCATATATTTCTTTATATATATATATATATATATATATATATATATATATATATATATATATATATATATATATATATATATACTTCACCGTTATATAATAATGTATATTAGCTAGCTGGATTTTCAAACATAAAATGGTTGAATTAGAAACGAAAAATGGAAGAATATTCTTAAAATCATTATAATCACAAGTACTTACCAATTGTAAGTACATTGCTATTTTAGGGTATAAAGAGTGAATTGTAAATGAAGTACGTCATTCCTTGATATTTTCTATTTTAGTATATTAATAAAAAATATCACATGATCAATTCATGTTCTTTTTTTTGTTTTTTTTTCATTCATCAGCATAATTCGTAATTAATTACCACTGCAATCATATCAATCGTATATTGATTAACAATTAAAAATAATAATGGAATGAAATATTATACAGTAAGAATATCTAATAGATAAAATAAAGTATTACATAGCGAAAAACAGTTCAGGTGATGCATACATTAATTTATTTTATAATAAACAAACAAAATTGTTAATGACATAAAAAAAACAACATAATGAAATGCATAATGTTTGCTAAACTGGTACTGTCACGAAGTGTCTGGTTAAAATATCATGTGGTGTTCAAAGCCAAAAAAGAAACATATCATAACAAATTCAATAACAAACATACATTTTCAATAACCTACATACGTAGGATATTTGATATTTCAACTGGTGGCCTAAACTTGTAACTAATCTCCTATTAAATTTTATCTTTCTCCAGCTATGATTTCATCTGAATTAGTTGAATTTACTCCCATGGTATCATGTAATCTTCATTTTTTTGTTGTTAAATGGGACATTCAAGTTGCAAATGTTGTTTATTTTCATTTTCTCCATTTTAAAATGGCTTCTTATTTGTATTGTTTCTTAAATCCAAAAACCATCATGAATCATATCTAACTTATTTATTATATCATCAAACTTACCACTCATATTTTTCCTAATTATAATAGCTCTTTCTTCTCCTATATTGTTTCTTATCTACTTTCTACAACAACAACTAAAGTTTTTGTCATGGTGAACAACTTTTCATATAAATAGGCAAGCCCCACCCCTTCAATGATGAAAGTTACATGCAAAAACAAAAAATAGCGAGAACAAAAGTACATGTTATAGTAGTAAACCATAGGAAAATCAACAAAATCAACATGAAAAAAGTTGTACTTTTTCTGTGTCATCAGTAGCTAACAAATCAGTGAGAGAGAAAAACTTGAGAAAACTGGATCAAAATTACAATAAGATGTTAAGTGGACAAATCATATAACGTTTTGGCAATAATAACAAATTCACCCCTTCAATAATTACAAAAAGTTTTACGGTTTTTGGGACCGATCCAGTTGAACCATTGAACCGGTAAGACGGCCGGTTCGATGTCTACTCCGGATTTCAAAACCTTGAATTACTTATTAGCGATTTAAATATATTATACAACTGATTTTATTGAATATTTGTGATCAAGTACAAAGAAACTATTTGTATCTAACTGCATGGAAAAAAATACCAAGGTAAAACATTTCCTTATAGCTATGAGTTTTCATATTTGTGATAAACGTATAACCTGTTGTTACCATATGTAGGAATTTGTTAGAAATTTAACTAACCACAGTTTAAATCGATTTTCAAATCGTACAAGATGCATTTTATGGTGGGGGTATTACATGGAAATAAAGTATACATTTTTAGTTGTATAGAAAGTATGTAATGAATAAAAGTCACTCATAAACCTTATTATTACTCGGGTAACATATTATACTTTGATTTCTTAACATGTGAATCTAATGCTTGAATGATTCAAATTTTCCGGTCTTGTTGATGTGTATAGTGGAAAACAAAGTAGCTCGGATATTGAGAAGGTGGTAAGCAAGTTCTTGTTGTTCTACTACTATTTGTTGATTGCTTTCATCTCCTTCACACTTGATGTATTACATTTATCTATGATTGGAACGGTTATTTGAATGACATTAAATTTTGTGCAATGGATTGTATTTTTTGTATACGATATTTTATTTTGTATTATGAGACATTAAATGCTAATTTAATTCGAAAATTAGGAAATCTAAATATAATAATTTTTTTAAAACATTTAAAATTTACGACACGCATTTGCGTGTCGTAAATGCATGTCGTAAGGTTACGACACGGAAATGTGTGTTATCTTCCTTTATGACAGGGCCTTCCTCGACAAGCAACGTTTGTCGTAAATGCGTGTCGTAAATGCACGTCGTAAGTTTACGACACGCAAAAGCGTGTCGTCTTCCGTTTTGACAGGGCCTTCCTTGACACGCATTTGTGTCATTAAAGGGTATTTTTGTAGTAGTCCACCTAAGTTTGGGAAGTCGGGTATTTTTGTACTAGTGCACCTAAGTTTGGTGTTTATAGTCTAACTTCAAATTCTTCAGTGGGAGGATCCCAAAATCACGCAAAACCTATATCTGGTAAAAGGATAGGCAGATGTTCAAGAACCAGTGGGAGCTCTGATAAACCTGGAAATAGTAGGATATCTGGTGATAATGGTAATAAGGGTGGAGTTTTAGGTGTTTCATAGATCGAACCACATATTATCCAGAGAACCACAAAGCAAAGTACTCCAATGAGGTATTCTCCATCAACCAATGACACGTTGATGTGTGAGAATGGGTCAAAACCAGAGGCCTTGAGGATAAACTCCATACAGTGGGAGAAGGCTATGGATGACAAGTTGAGCGGACTACAGAACAGTAAGATGTTTCAAGTTAAGGATGAGATAGATGGCGATAAAAATTGCAATGAAAAATTAGCGGTCAAGGGAATACAACATAAGGGAGAGGACAATTCTCTAGTTGCGAATATGACTACAATTATTTCTATGTTGAATGAAATGGCCTTTGAAAATCTCCATCTAGAGCACCTAGATGTGAATACAACTAATCACTTTGATGATAACCTGGAAGGAGACATCTTGAAGGCACAACCAGAAAGTGCTCTTACAGCTGGTAAGAAAAAGCTGGTGTTCAAGAAGAAAGAAAACTTGTATGGCATGAAACAAACATCTAAGCAGTGGTACTTAAAGTTTGATAACTTCATGAGGAAGAGTGGGTTTAGAAGACGTGAGGTTGATCATGATTGTTACTTGAAGAAGTTAAGCTCCTCATACATCATCCTCGTATTAAATGTTGATGTCGTGTTGATTGTTGGTTCCAACAAGCAGAAGATCAATGAGCTTAAGAAGCGTCTGACCAGAGAGTTCAAGACAATGAACCAAGGGGCTACTAAGCTGAAGAAAGTCCTTAGTATGCAGAAATCAACATATGAATGTACTAAGGTGTTTACCACTGAAAAGTTGAAGCCAAGCATCGCTTCAGCTGCCCTTCCAAGATTTTGAGGCCGGGAGTTGGCATAGAGAGGGAGAGAGATTGAGAGAATGATGAAGACTTTGAATAGAAGATGAAGTTGTTCATACCTTCAAGTGGGAGATTGTTGAGGTATGAAGTCTTGTACAACATGGAGCACTTAGAAACTCAATGGAGCACTTGAGGTTCATGGAGCATGTAACAAAGGAATGGATCATCTAAGAAAGGAATGGATCGTCTGTCAAAGGAATGGATCAAGTGCTAAAGGAATGGATAGTACAGAAGGGGGTTTGGAGCACCTGGAAGAGGTTTGGAGCACTTGGGAGTGATATGGAGCAACAAGGGGACCTTGTTCCGCCATCTGTTGAAGACTTGGGCCAAAAAGGATGCGGCTGTGCCAATGACACTCTTTCTTTTGCCAAGATACTCCCTCTTGCGCCATGGGGTACTCCTGTTGCACCATGGAGTATGTTGTTGCGCCAAGCATGTCCTTGTTGCGCCATGCATGTTATTGTTGTGCCAAGATGGTGATGTTGCTCCAACCTAGATGCTCTTGTGCCACACTTAATGCCTCTTGCGCCATCTGATGCGTGCAAATAGCTACACCTAATTTTGTATTTATAACCTAACTAACTTAACTAACTAAATTGCACCTAGGCAGTGTACCTAGTCAAATTATAGAATAGTCGGGTAAGTCAGGTGTCGATCACAGGGAACGGTTTTGACTAATTAATTTATCTACTACTAAATTAACCTAATTACTAACAAAGAAATGGGATTTATCTAATTTTGCAAGTTTAGATAAACTTAATTCTTTAACATAAATTCAATCAGTAAACAAAACACTTATGTTAGTTCGAATCCACTTTCCCTCAATGGTTTATAAATTAGCTATGACAATTACTGTTGGTTACCAATTAAGATAGTATTAGCAATTTAGTTCTAAATCTACTACCATTAAATAATTCATGTAAATCAAAGTATGTTCACACTTAAGTTAACACAGAATCAATTATTTAATAGATTGGAGCTATGTAAGATTGATTAACAAAACACAATTATATTCATAATTTGAGTTCTCTAGCATAGCCTAATTCAAATATTAATTGCTTAACTAAGATTGGTTTGATCCTAGCTCTAATAATTTAATATTCACTAAATTACCAGGAATTCTAATTCATGTAGGTTAATGATCATCAACTACATAGAGTAAGAAATCAAAGCAATCAAATACTAAATCAAACATACTAGGTTCAATCAATCTAACACGAGTCTCAACCAACAAGTAAATCAAAGGTAAAGTATTACTCCATGAGTTCCAGCTTCATCTAGCTAACAGAAGCAGCTAGATTTAGCTGGACATACTAGCTAACAAATACAAATAACTCATATTCAAAGACATGTTTAATGTGTACCAAACTCTTAAACTAATATGAACTTCTCCTCTCCTTAGATGCTAATAGCCAATTCCAGAACTTTTCTGCTTCTGAAAATCGGCTCCAGGAACCCTCAAGGCAATAAAAAAGTCCCTTAAGTCGTAATGAGCAAGAGTATATATAGTTTCTGATTTTTCCGAACTCACGTCGTGAATAGATAAGTCTCACGACGTGAATAGTAGATTTATGTGTTGGCTACGGACTCTTCTTCGCAATGTCTATCTTCTCGAAGATTCGTGTTCACGTCGTGAATCTATAAGCCTCACGATGTGAAGTCAGCAGATTACGTAAGCTTCTTTCTTCTTTTATTCTCCAAGCCTCCAAAGTTCCGTGTTTTGTCATTTTTAGTCCTTTTCTCAAAAATGATTCTACTTGGCTGCAAAGAACAATTTATCCTCATAAGTACAATTATTCAATGCAAATAACCAAAATATTAATAAAAATATAAGTAAATATTGCCTAAAAACATGTATAAATATGGCAATATCAAAATACCCCACACTTATTCTTTGCTTGCCCTCAAGAAAATCTAATTATTTTTACTCAAACTCTCATCACTAACATCACATAAAGCAATCCATTTCAAACTCAGCCATTATGCCAAGATCTCAACGCATGCATTTGTCTCTAAAAAGTTTCCTATCGACCCCCCCCCCCCCCCTAATTCTAAATACTCACAATCCTCATAAACATTCGTCCACTTCTTTTGAACAATGCTCATTTTATGCATCCCTCCGAATCCATCTGCAGAAAACTTTCTAACCTCAAGGTCTTTTTGTAAAACTACCCAAGCATACATAATCTAGAGAATTACAAATTTAAGATACCACAATATGGAGCTCTTGAATTCTTCACTTTCTTTGATATTTGATCTTCAATTTCTTTGAATTCACCACCTTTTTGTGTGATTTTTGGTATCTTCAACTTTTGATTTTTCAGAATTTTTGATCTTTGATCTTCAAACTTTATACTTTGATTTCTCCAAAAAAATTTCAACTTTTCGGTATTTTCTCTCTTTCTCTCTCTCTTTTTTTTTTACATGTACTCACCTTTTCTTTTCACTCAAAACCTACATGCTTAAGCAGGGGCGCTTAACTTCAACCCTTATTGGTTAATATATTAGTCTATGTGCAATGACTACATAAGCTTTCCTGGATACATTTCAAGTACAGGCTGCTAAACATATTGCATCCCTCAAACTAAGCGAGGTTGTGTTTTTGTCCTATGATTTCACTAGAATAAAGGAGGCCACAAAGGCACTATAACGTATATTGGCTCAACTAAACATTAGAGCTCTCATCGGATCACCCCATGCAACACTAGTAACTAAAGTTCAAATTATTATTACTAGATTAATTATTAAATTTTTAAATTGTCTAAATTTTCTAGCAATTTACTTTTTACTTTACTTTTTCGACCCCCTACCCCACACTTATTACATACAATGCCCTCATTGTATGCATAAAATAAATTAAAGCAATAAAAGTGAGAAAAAGGAACAGACTCCCCTGGGATAGTAGTGGCGAGATTGAATTCCAATCGTGCGGATCAAATGTGCATCTCGAATATGGACTTCTTCTAAATAGGAACTTGGATCTTGAACTTGCAAATTATGTAGATGTGTCAACAATCATAGAATCGAAACTTCAATCTTCAACAAATATGGTGAAAATCTCCAAAGCGTAAAGACAAATGTGGGAAAGCATATGCCACATTGAATGTTAGAGAAAACGAGCCAAAATAATCTTCATAATAATCCCAAGAAGAAAAGTGGTGAACCGTGAAGTAAAATGCATCAATGGGCTATATTTTTGTGAAACATACGGATTCACGACGTGAAGGTGTATGCCACGACGTGATGTCACTAAAAAGCGTGTTCTGAAAAACGATTAATACTGGACTCACGACGTGAATAATAAGTATTCACGATGTGAGTACTGGGCAGTCAGAAAGTGATCCTGCCTTCATCTATTGTCTTCAACCAAATGTCTTAATTGAATAAGATCCTTCTAATGCAACATTTTATGACTCTTGTCTAACTCTATTCTCTCTCTTGACTCACCCCACACTTATTTAAAATTGTGGGTCTCGACTCTAAAATCTAAACGACGCTTAGTTAGACGTAAAAGCTCTCATCTCGACTTTCCTTCCCGTGACTCCTTTTGCAAATTTGGAAACTAACAACCAAAAGAAATAGAAAAGTAACATAATAGCTTAAAGAGTCTTACAAAACCAAATCAAATTTCAAAAACAAAAGAAAAACCAAATCAACTAAAAACTAAACAAAATAAAGCGATCAATCGTCATCTTCATCTCTTTGAGCTCCACTCGTTCCCGCTCCATCTCCTACTTGACTTTGATACTCACTCCACCTAGGGCAAATTGGGTAACGATACCCCAAATGAGGAGGTTGCTCAACATGCAAGTGTTGCACCAAATTCTCTACCGTCCCACCAATCCAATTCACACTTAACGCCAACTGATCAAAGTATCCCGACATGTCTCCCCCAAAGTTGGGTCCTCCCATGGGCGCATTATGGTGCACCGGTTGTTCTCTCTCGCCTCTTCGTCTCACATTTATCCTTCCTCTTGTCCTCGGTTGCGCCTGTTGCTCGGGTTGGTTGCTCGGTTGCTCATTACCATCATCATCATAATTCATAATTCCCCAATGTGATCCAGAATTCCTTACCACCCTCATCGTCTCCAAATATCCCAAAGTAAATTCATTCCCTTCCATACAAGTCAAGGATCTCGTGATGTCGGGAACAATAACACCATAGGACTGGGCCAAACGGGTAATAAAATGGCCTCCACAAATAGGGCTCCCAGGGCGGGAACTCACAGCATAATCCGCCAAGTAGCAGGCCAAAAAGTATGGGATGTTGCAACACACCCCCGACTGTAAAATGGACCATAAAGAGACCAATTTCAGCTTGGTAACCTTGTCCCCATGGCGTTTGTGGTTGATAGAAAATGTGATGAGTCGGTGGATAAGGCGGTGAATAGGGGATTTGATTCTGCTTTCCGGCGACACCCCGGAATTGAACACCCCATATGCAATGTTACTCTAGAACTCGATCTCCGATGCTCCATTCTCGTATCCATGGGCAGCCTCCCTAAAAAACATAGCAAACTCATGAGTCATGGTCTCATGGGTTTCATACAATCCCATCCTCCAAGAAAACTTGACCAAACTACATTCTCGGTATTCTCCACCTAGTCAGAAAACCAAGGCTTGTTGGTAGGTCGGGTCTTGGACATTCTCATGGAATGCCACAGTCGAAAAGAACTCCACACATAAATCCTTGTACACCCTTTCCTGGATAACAAACAAATTATGCCACCCCTTGCATGTAAAAGAAAATTCGTTCCCCAAAAATAACTTTGTAAGAAGTGGGTTTCACTGATCAACCAATCCAACCTCCCTCAACCTTTTCCAATTAATTGTGGGTGCAATTGTAATTTCCCGGTTGTACAACCATCCTAACCGGTTGTTGCAACGAGTTAAAACATCCTGCGATAAGGTTATTGGAAAAACATAAAACGGGTGCAAACTAGCCACCCCTGTTGGAACCTCGCGTCTAGGAGCCATTTCTAGATAACAAGAAACAACAAAAACCAAACAAGAAAAAAATCCAACAGATTAGAACTAACCAGAAAACTGGTTTGATGTTTCCCAGGATTCACGTCGTGAATCCCTTAAGATTCACGTCGTGAGTTCGCTAGCAAAAGTTAGCAATGGTCAAGGCAGTGTGCGAAACGGACTAAAATAAAGGATGGGGTTTTATACTAGAACAATTCTAAACACATTCCAGTAACATGCAATAGCTATAACATGAATTTCAGGGCAAATTTCAACAATGCAATAAACACCAAACCCTAGCCCTAAATTCAACTATCAAAGCAAAGTTATCTATTAAAAACAAGAAATGAATACCTTATGAGGGAGTTTACGTAAGCAAAAGTGGAAAATGAAGTGCAGTAGGGTTGAAATCGGAATGGGGGACCAGGAAATAACACCTTCACTTCGTGAGGAATAAAGAAGTGGTTAGGTCAAAAGGTATCTGACCTTTAACTGTGGTCCCGTGATCCTTTCAAAATTCACGTCGTGAATTCTTATGATTCACGTCGTGAGAAATCTTGGGCTGAGCGGTTGGGTCATTCAATTAAATAATAAGTGGACCGGGATGTATTGGGCTGATGAAAAAGAAATTCGTAAATCCTCCTGGACTCACGTCGTGAATCGTATTGACTCACGTCGTGAAGTCTGTCTGAGCATATAATTTCTTAAAAACTCCAATTTTTTTTATTATAATTCTTAATTTATTACCACTTAATTTTAGGGACCCCACACTTAGTGTTCTATCATGCACAAAAGATTTAGATGATACGATTGATTTTCCTAAAATTTAAAACTAAAATGAAAAGAAAGAAAATTCAAACCAAAGTCGGGTCGCCTCCCGAGAAGCGCTTATTTTTTATGGAGTCGTGAGCCGGACTCTATGCCCCCTACGTTGAGCTGCCAGGGGAGTCCATCACCACCTGAACCTTCTGTTCTTTCCATCGCCTCTTGTATGCTTGGACACGTCTAATGTACGCCTTCTTCGAGTTCTCCTTTTTAGTCTTCACTTCATCCACATCAAGCTTTCTTTTTATCCCTTTAGTCTCCAATTTTTTTTCACTCTTCTTAAGCTCCATAGAAACCTTTTCTTCTTTTACCACTGGACTTGTCTCCTTTGATGTAACCTCATCTTCATCACTTGACAAATCATCGCCTTCCTCAGTCACCAAAGATGTTGGAGTTTTATAAGCAATCACCTCAAAAACAAGTGGAACGGATGCTCTTGGTTTAGTGCGTTTGACTTGGTGACTTGTCTCGATTTCTTCCGTCATTCTCTTTATCAATATTGAATACCTCACCTTGAACATCATTTCCTTGGAAACCATCTGGAACTTCAAAAGTTTCTTCCTCATCTCCAACTCTCAAAGTAAGCTTGGATTCACGAACATCTACCAAGGCTCTAGCAGTATTAAGTAGAGGGCGACCAAGAATGATTGGGACATTGATATCTTCTTTCATATCTATAACCACAAAGTCAACTGGGAAAACGAATTTCCCAATTTTCACCAGGATGACTTCTACAATCCCCGTGGGATGAGTCACTGAACAATTGGCCATGTGAATGGTCATTTTTGTAGCCTTCATCTTCTGAATATTCAGCTTGTGATAAAACAAATAAGGCATCAAATTTATGCTAGCCCCAGAATCAGCTAAATCATAAGTCTTCAAATTATCTCTCCCAATACAACTTTTGAGCTTTGCTCACTAAGAATAATTGCGGAAGTCTTATTCAACTGTTGACGAGTATCTATCAAGTCTTGTAGAAATTTCGCGTACTCGGGAATTTTGGATAGTGACTCGATAAAAGGAGTATTGATAGGAATACCCTTTACTTGCTTGATAAACTCTAGATGGTTCCTTTCCAGTGGACTGAGATTAGCTCAAGACGGGAATGGTAAAGGCGGACGATAAGCTGGAACGGATTGCCCACTTCGTAAGAATATATGTCTCACGTCGTGAGTTATGTGTTTCAGCAACATCTTTGTTTTCGAGCTTCGACTTCTTTGGCTTTGGTCCGGATGGATTTGGCTCCACTTCTAATGCTTCTAGGAACTAAGAGATGGCCTCTTCTTCAGTCTCGATCATCATAACATGGGATTGAGCATTCTTTTCGGGAAACTGTGAGGATAATTTATTGCTCACCAAAGTAGTTAGTTGACCAGTTTGGACTTCGAGGTTATGGATCGATGCTTGATGATTTCTTAATGAAGCTTGATGGTCAATCATCATTGTCTGCTGTTATTTCATCATTTTCATGTGTTCCTTTAGCAATGCATCGGTATCATCATGCCTTTTCTCGGAAGCTTCCATAAATCGGGTCAAAATGTTTTCCAAATCTACTTTCTTCTCGGCTGGTGGTTGCTCTTTTTGGTAGAAGCCTCGGCATGTCTGCTTATATTTCTCTTCCTTTAGCTTCTTGTATTCATCATATTGCAGCCACTCCTTCTTTGGTTTTCTCCAATCTTCATCATACTTATCCCTACTCGAATAACAAACTTGAGCCTTCTTGTTCCCATATTCATCCAAGTTGCAATCCTTAGTCAAGTGTGGACCATTACACATTTCACATCCAACTCTTATAGCATGAATTGATTGGTCCATTTTTGTCATTCTCCTGTCCATTGTATCAAGCATGGCCATTACAACAGCCATGTCTGCAGAATTTCCACCCTTCTTCCTTTAACTCCTTCATTTATGGGATTATGGTACTCACGAGAATGCTTTGCAAATTCTTCAACTAACTCGTTAACCTTCCTTGGATTTTTCCTTGTCAGTGGCCCTTGAGAATCAAGGAGTTGCATTGTCAAGACATTCACCCCATCATAGACTATGGACACCTCTTGTTGGATGTTGAGGTCATGTTGAGGACAATTACTTAGCAACCCTTTGTAGTGCTCCCATGCCTCATAAACTGACTCCCCTGGTTGTTGCTCAAAATTGGCTATCGCCTTTTTGAGTTTAGCTACCTTTGATGGTGGGCAAAATTGGTCCAAAAATTGTTCACGCATCTGAGCCCAAGTAGTGATTGCACTAGGTGGAAGTGCTTTTAACCAATCTTTCGTAGCTCCCTTAAAAGTAACGGGAAGCATCCTTAGCAGAACGATATCTCTATTAATATTTGGAACATTGAAATAATCCTCAATGTCATTGACCTCATCTAGATGCTTAAAATCATCCTCATGATCTTTTCCATAAAATGGAACATCCTTAAGTACAGTAAGGATGTGTCCCTTTAGCTCGAATGTGGCAGTGGCAGGAATCGCGGGTTGTACTAACCCTGGACCAACATCGTCTCGAATTCGCTTCTTGTAAGCTCCCATTGACATATCTTCAATGTTCGCCATCTCGTTTCTTGGCTCTTCTTCGCGTTCGCTCGTATACAGTCCAAGCTCGGCCTCATATTCGTATTCAGATTCGTTTGGATTAGGAACTGGATCTAAACTTTCTATCTTGCTCTTGTCCTTTGAAGATGAACTCGACTCTTCCGTTTTCTTTCCGGACTTCTTTGTAAAGACAGATTTGAGATCTTGGAAAGGTTTCTTCTTTGGTGTTTGGTTCACTTCTGTGTTCTTATCCGTCTTCTTGTGAAGGGCTGACTCTGTATCTTAAAGTGGTGGCACCAAAGGTGTGTTAGAGCCTCTGGTCATGAACTTCTGCAAAATAAACAAAAATAAAAATGTAAAACTGAACTAAAATTAACTAAAAATAGCCTACTGACTGGTCACCACAACGTGCTAAAGATCACCACCTCGTGTTGTCGCAGAAAATTTAACAGAAAAGAAAAACGAAGAAAACTAAAAACTACTGCACTCACGTCGTGAGTTGGGTACTGGAACAAAAAAAATTAAGCTGAAAAAGTAACTTTTTGCAGGTTTTCCCCACACAAAAGATCGATTAATCTAAAGCAAATAAATCTACTAACAATTTAGTCGTTCCCCGGCAACGGTGCCAAAAACTTGATGCGTGCAAATCGCTACACCTGATTTTATATTTATAACCTAACTAACTTAACTAACTAAATTGCACATAGGCAGTGTACCTAGTCAAATTATAGAATCGTCGGGTAAGTCGGGTGTCGATCACAGGTAACGGTTTTGACTAATTAAACTATCTACTACTAAATTAACCTAATTACTAACAAAGAAATTGGATTTATCTAATTTTGCAAGTTTAGATAAACTTAATTCTTTAACACAAATTCAATCAGTAAACAAAACACTTATGTTAGTTCGAATCCGCTTTCCCTCAATGGTTTATAAATTAGCTATGACAATTACTATTGGTTACCAATTAAGATAGTATTAGCAATTTAGTTCTAAATCTACTACCATTAATTAATTCATGTAAATCAAATTATGTTCACACTTAAGTTAAAACATAATCAATTATTTAATAGATTGGAGCTATGTAAGATTGATTAACAAAACACAATTATATTCATAATTTGAGTTCTCTAGCACACCCTAATTAATTAATTGCTTAACTAAGATTGGTTTGATCCTAACTTTAATAATTTAATATTCACTAAATTACCAGGTATTCTAATTCATGCAGGTTAATGGTCATCAACTAGACAGAGTAAGAAATCAAAGCAATCAAATACTAAATCAAACATACTAGGTTCAATCAATCTAACACGAGTCTCAACCAACAAGTAAATCAAAGGTAAAGTATTACTCCATGAGTTCCAGCTTCATCTAGCTAACAGAAGTAGCTAGATTTAGCTGGACATACTAGCTAACAAACACAAATAACTCATATTCAAAGACATGTTTAAAGTGTACCAAATTCTTAAACTAATATGAACTTCTCCTCTCCTTAGATGCTAATAGCCAATTCCAGAACTTTCCTCCTTCTGAAAATCGTCTCCAGGAACCCTCAAGGCAGCCAAAAAGTCCCTTAAGTCGTAATAAGCAAGAGTATATATAGTTTCTGATTTTTCTGAACTCACGTCGTGAATAGATAAGTCTCACGACGTGAATAGTAGATTTCCGTGTTGGCTAAGGACTCTTCTTCGCGATGTCTATCTTCTGGAAGATTCGTGTTCACGTCGTGAATCTATAAGCCTCACGACTTGAAGTCAGCATATTACGTAAGCTTCTTTCTTCTTTTATTCACCAAGCCTCCAAAGTTCCATGTTTTTTCATTTTTAGTCCTTTTCTCAAAAATGCTTCTACTTGGCTGCAAAGAACAATTTATCCTCATAAGTACCATTTTTCAATGCAAATTAACATAATATTAATAAAAATATAAGTAAATATTGCCTAAAAACATGTATAAATATGGCAATATCACCATCCATATTCCTGTTCCGGCATAATGGCACAAGATGGACCATCTTGGTCCTTGATGAGCCAAGTATGTTATGAAGTCCTCAATGATGCTCAAGATGGTTTAACGATGCTCAAAAGTTGGTATTGCTCAACATATACACCATGTTGTGTCGACATGATGGATGTTGGTCCATTAGTGTTCATGATGCACCACCAGTGCATCATAATGCTCCACTATGGTCAAGGTGGTCCATCATGTGTGTTGTTGATGCTCATGGGTTGTTTGACATGGAAGAATGTTTCAGAAGATGTTGCATGGCGGAATATGATTGGTTGTCACCATTCATGGGCCTATGGGCCTGGACCATTAGGGTTTTAGTTCTGATCCCTCAAGTATAAATAGACTCATATCTCCATCATTGAATGTGCATAAAAAATTTCAAGAGAGTAATCATTGTGAGGTTGAGATCACTCATTTGGACCGGTTAGCAAGCAAGAGAGATTATCTTGTTCTGAGAGATCAAGTGAGGTGTAACATTTGTGTGTGATTGTACTTGTTCTTGGAAGTTAATAAAATTCTCTCTCTCTCTCTCTCTCTCTCTCTCTCTCTCTCTCTCGTTCGCCCGTGGATGTAGGTCACCTTGATTGAACCACGTTAAATTTTGTGTTCACTTGATTTACATTTTTAGAAGTTTTATTTCCGCAAGTTCACCGAAGTTTGTTTTGATATTTGTCTGAAGTGGTTAACTTGTTTTGTTTTCACCCAACAACCATGTTTTCTTTTTACCATGACTATATTTTCTATATACGCTCAAATAAGAAATAAAATTGTATTCATAAAATACTTATAGTCATAGTTTTTAAATTTTATGATGACAATTTTTTACTTTTTGAGATACAAATACAAATGTAATTAATTGTGACCATAAATTATCTTAGAATGACTAGACTAAATATGGTAAGATCTCCCTCCCATCATCGGTGTCCTCATGAACAATCATCGGTGTCCTCATGAACAATGATAATATTCCTCTATTTATACAATTCTACAATGGAAGCAATGCTATTGGTTATAGTAGATTTGTATTCTTTTATCTGGAGCAAGTAAGGGTAGCCCGTAGAGGCGGAACTGAAAAAAGAAAATATATGAACTTTAGATTTGTTATCAAAAAAGGACAATAACTTCGACTGAAGATTCGTTTATGTGGCTATGATGGCTTTCAGCTCTACGTTATTTAGAATACTATATACTACTCAAGGCAAGTGAAAAGAAAAAAATTATAAAAAAAATAACTTCAGTTAAACTGGGTATAAAAATTGTATTCAAATAAGAGTTAAATCAGACAAACAACAGAGCTTACTATCCGACATAGTTTTAATGGTATCACTTAGAGTTCCTAGTGTGCAACTATCCTTCTTTTTTAACTATGATTAAGAATATAAAAATCAAATATCGCCATAGGAATGCTTTAGTGAACTGCTTCCCTATACATGACTTCATATCTAGAATGATGCCCAAGATTAATAAGATATTGCTATTTTTGTTGACATTTTTGTGTTTTGATGGAATGCAGTGTGCAAATACTACAAGGTCTAAATAGAAAAGGAATTGTAACTATGATTAAGAGCATTAAAACTTTCCAAGGAACCAAGAAATGATTGCAAGACTAGTGTAAATAGAGCCGGTAAATCGTTCAAGTATAACTAGAGCATGAATGTGTATAACGAATAAGGACTTTAACTAGAAATAGACATCTATAGAGCAACACTTATATGACTGGAAATGCAATAGATAATTCCATCAATAGAAATCAAAGAATACAACTATAAGTAAAAAAAAAAAAAAGCAGGCAATAGCCATTGATGCTCATCTTCAGTAAGAATTATGCAAGTGTTTAGAGGCTTGTAACTTGTAACAACAACAGATGATACACCTGAATCAGTAAGGAATGAGACAAAAATAGATTAATAACCACTATGAAAATGCACAATTTAGAAAATACACATTGCAATGGACACAACAACAAAAATAAATCAAAATTTTGAAAAAGGAGGAAGAAATTCAATTTGACCTGAGAAGGAAGGGAATCTCAGTGAGAATGCAAAGGAGATGTTGCAGGGTGGCGAGATTGTGAGTACGAAGTAGCATATATCTTATTGTAAGCAGTTCCCACATAGATAAAACTGCAATGGTCTTCAAAATTTTACTTTCAAAGTTGGTGTTGTGTTGCAGAGGTGGTGATAGTTTCTTGGTCATGGTGGATATAGGGGGAAAATGGAGAAAATGAGGGAAATGAATCTAGAAGGTTGAGTCGGTAAGGAAAACTTGATATTTAATGGTGTGGTAGTCGAGTATGGTGATCGAATGCAACTTTCAATTTGGTTTAGAATATAGTTATAAAAATACACTTAGAATATGACATGCATATTTGATGTGTCTAGTCCCAGCAAAAAAGTCTTTCATTATTTTGGAGAATGCGACTTTTAATTTGGGTTTAGAATATAATTAAAAAAATACACTTAGAATTTGACATTCATATTTGACGATGCCTAGTCTGTGTTTTTTTATTATTTTTACGAAACTAAAAATGAAATACAAAAATGTGTCATAGTTTGCTTGTATTCTCAAATTTTCATTAGTAGGTAGTGGATAAAGTCTTTCCCAATCATGTTACTAACATTAGGATGACACAACAATATTGTACCTTTTATTGTCTAAAAGATACATGCATATATCAATATATTATAAGTATAAATTAAGTCTAAGTGACATATATGCCGATATTATGTAAACATGTCGAATAACATTATCTTAGTTTGTTTTGTTATCGTATTTTGATTAGTTTAATTCCTAACATGTGGCTTCTCATACGTAAATGTAACGTTTTTTCAATGTTACTTGAACTTTCGTGAAATGGTACATCATTTAGAGTCTAGGAAACACAATTAAAAGTATTGGAAAATAATTATACAAATATATAAATATATACAATTACATGAATTTTGACTACTTTGGTAGTGTTTTAGATGCTGATGTACACATATATTGTTTCCTATCTTTCTAGTATAACATTGCAACAAAAGCATTAATTAACATAATACTTTCTTTTAGTTTTAGTACTAGTTATAAGACACTCCGCATTTGAAATTATAAGAGAATAATTATATTTACCCCGAAAAGGAAGCCACACAATAAAAAAAAATCACCTTTTCATTTAGATTATCATATTCTCTACCTTTATTCTCTAATTTTGCCTCTATTATAACAACTATTTTTTTTTATGAACATTTTCCTCAAGATATATGCCAATAGTTTGTTAAAAGGACTTATGTGCCAACCCTTCTTATGAATCCACTATGATCTTTGTCAAAGACCAATGATATGGTATTCGTGGATGGTTCAATAATGATTTTACTTCTTCAATCATGGTTTCATGATTGATCTGGAAAAAATATATGGCAAATAAATGTAGTATTGGTTGTGTTCCTTTTCAATTAGCATTAGTAATCACCAAAACTAGCCAAAAACTAGTTTGACAATACATATTAATTCTTCTGCTTTAGCCTTTACGTCTTCTAGATCATATTTTCCCTACACATTCTAGTTCTTCTTTCAACTATTATAAACATGTTCTACACATGAGGCCGGAATTAAAAAGTAGCAATTTAGTAAAATTACATATATACCATATTAATTAAACGAGTAAAAAGAAGTTCCACAATTGAAATAACTAAGAAAAATTTATAAGCTTAGATGATGGAGTTAGTAATTTTACTTGTAACTCACATTCCAATTCATGTGGCTAAAAGGACGTTGATCAAACAACTTTTCCCTTACGAGACTACCCTTCCCAACATAGAGCAAATTAAAAGATGTTAACTGTTTTGTAAATTGGTTAAAGATATAATAAAAACGTTTATAATGAACAAAATTAACATTTGGACCATTTTCTAAAACCTAGAATTCTTCTGATTGTACACTTTGAACGAGTCTATTCCAAATTCCAAATCAGTTTGTCGGATCAAAATAAGATACTATGTTGGTCTTTTGCATAGCTTCATTCGTCTATGAAAGTTTGGTTGTATGTAATGATTGGACATAACTTTTTTCCTTCCATGTTCGTCAATTACAAAAAATCATTGTTTTAATAATAAGTCGTATATTTGTTAGTAAATGTGTGATTGAGATTGATTATTTAACTGAGGAGTCAGTGTGTAGGAATGCTTATTTAACTGAACTAGCATTTTTTATAAGTGCTTATTAGCTTATGTGGTGAGAAGAAAACATCTTATATAAAAAGTGCTAATTATTTTGTTTCATAAAGATTAAGATTATAATCCATTTTTAAAAAAATTATATTTATCTTCTTTTATATATCTAAAATGATCAAAAAGGGCATGCTTTCATATCAGAACTATATTAATCATGTCCTTTTGGCGTGAGGGTCTTTATTAAAAGGTTAGGTTAAGGGTAAAAATTTACTTTATAAGGAATTCTCCAAAAAATCTTTTCCGTTATATATGTTAGAAGTCAATAAGTTAAGTATTTGACTTCTTAAAAATGATTTCTTTATTTGAGGATTGTACAAAGCACTTGTCAAAAGTAGTTATTACTTATCCAAACACCATTTTAGACTTATTTGCTTTTTTAAAAAGCTAATAAGTTAATAAGTGCTTTTGAAACTCAATACCAAAAATCTTTGTAAGAAGTACTTAATAACTCTAATTTTGTAACCATGTCTTTTTTGGTCATATAAATATGTATACCTTTGTTTCGTCTCAAACACCCCTTTAATTACTCTAATAAATTGTAATTTGTTTTAAGTAGACCCTTAGTTCATACTATAACTCCTTAAGATGTTATAAAGTATAAATACTGTACAATAAAAATGATCAAGTATCCGAATTCAAAAATTACATTCACTTTATACATTTATTTATACCCATAACTTGTCGTTTGTTTCTATTCTAATGATTTACCACTCTCTATTCTCATTTCAACATGTCTCTAAACAAGGTCACCAAAAATACTTGAAAACATGGTTGAATTATTACCATTAAATTTGCTCATGTTATGAAAACATATGATATATATTTTCCTTTCGGATGTCTCCCAAACATTTTGAAGTTTTGGAAATCTAGTTATTCGAGGCCTTATGAAGTTTTGATAAGCTAGTTATCTTATTCTTTTATATATATATATATATATATATATATATATATTAAAGATGACCACTTCAATGAATAGTGAAGTTGTGTGTTTTTTGGCAAGAATAGTTCATGGATGTGTTGTTTCCGTTTGTTTTTTGTGCCTGGGCATTTTATGGAAATATTCACATTCTTTTATACACGTGTTGATGATCGTTTCGTTTTATCCTCTTCCGGATCTTTCCCACCGCGTCCTTATCCAATATCTTCTGATTCCAGCTCCATCCCCTATCCCTTTTGATTTGTTCGAAATTTCATATGAGCATCAGATTTTCTTCCATGTTCTCTACCTTTGCTCTTGCCGACGGCTGTTTCTTCGGCTTCAATTTCATCATCGGCCAACACAAAAAAAATCAGCATTCATGTTGGTTGTTCGATTGCTCTCTGAAATGTGAGACAAATGATTTTTGGTTCAACAAGCATTTAATTAGGTCCCGCTACCTCTTCTTTCGTCTTTGGTTTTCACATTATATAATTTTCGGCTCAATAAGCATTTAATCAGGTAACGCCGACCACCCTCTTCGACGTGTTCACAACGCTTCGTCTTCGTCTCCTCTCTCAACTGCCCGTTGTGAAGGCCTTCTGTCACAATCCCTATTAGGGCCCGATTTTGGGTTCATCAAACGTTTACCAGCCAGGTATCGATGCCCCTTCTTTCGTCTTTGTTTCCTCAATTTTAGATGTTAGGGTTTAGTTTTGGGTTTATGATGTGATTTCAATTGTTAGCTTAATTTTATCAATTTCTGCAAACGTGATTCAGTGCTTTCTCTTCGCTTTTCGCTTCCTATCAGATTCTGAAACCGATTGTCGACCGAAAATCAAAGCAATGTGTTGTAGTAAGTTGTGCTTAACTTTAGGCGATGTTTAATATGCAGGAAATCACACTCTATTCTGCTGTGATTAGTGATGTGGGGATATCGTCAATGATTTCAAAGTAATCGTCGGGGTTCATTCAGTTGTTCATAAGGATTGATGGTAAGTTAATCTAATCTAACCATATGGAATAGTCGATCTACAGTTAACATGGACTTGGGATACTTATAGCCCATAACTTTATCAAATGTCTAAAATCTCATGAACTTTGTTATGTTGTAGGGAAGACTTGTGAGAGGTGCAGTTAAGTTCAACATCATATGCATCCATGTCATTCTGAATTCCCAACAAATAATTCGTAAATTGCTTTTGTTTCTTTGCTTTTTCCCCTTTATCTGGTCTTAATACAATTGAGAGTCTTTCAACTATGAGTAATTATTCTGGTCTTCCTCTGTCACTAAGGAGAAACACAGATTCCCATTTAAATGCATTGTCAAGAAATATGAGCTTGGCTATTGGAGATGCCAGCTGGCATGCAAATGAGCAGCAAGGAAGAGAATCAAATGGCGACTCATTTCAACCAGACAAAAGAAGAAGTTGAAATATTAGTTCAAAAAATAAAAGATTGTTGATTGAAAGTCAAGATGCTCTTGAGCTCAAATATACATGGGAAGAATTACAAGATATGTTCACTCCACCTAATGCTTTGAATCCAAGTAGTGTCACCATTGAAGACCAAGAATTTGAAGAATATGAAGTCAGTCATCTTAATTTTTTTCCTAAATAACATCTAAAAAAAATATATTTGGATATTGAATTTTCTTTTTTCTTTTTTTAGGAACCTCCGGTTTTTGGAAAGGGGAGTATATTCACTGGTAGCTCTTTTGGGTAACAATTATTGCTTCACGTTTTATATTTTATTATATATAAATTAAATTTAACATAAAAAAAATTATGTTTCAGGGAATAAACACAGTGGGCCGAATGTGATAACTGTTAAAAATGGCAAAGATTACCGACTGATTTTCTTCTCCCTGCTAAATGAACATGCCAACAAAATGTATGGGATCACAACAGGGGAATCCTAATTATTCTTAATATAATAAACAAAATTTTAATAAGTATTTTACTTTTATTGTATTAAACTACGCATCATATGACAATTTCGGATTATATAGCTACTAATAAATTGGTATTTACAGCTCCGCCTGTGATGCACCAGATGAATTAAGCCCTAGAGAACTCGACCGCCTTCTTAGGCTGGCTAAAGGTACAACAACTTTCATGCAAAAAGACGAAAATTGCCACACCCCCGAACCAGACATCGGAAACGTCCGAGGGCTCGCGTGACTTAAATTGAAATATCATCACAATGAATATACATGAAACAAAACACATTCATCACCAAACATTACATAGTACAACTGGCATTGTTTACATCAAGTACATGGTTTACATTACATGATCCCAAAATATAAAGTGTTTGGTGATTAGCAACTACAAAAGAAACTTTCAACACACTAGATGCTTCCTCGTTCTAACGATTACCTGAGAATACAAGTTATTTTGAAAACAGTCAACATATATAATGTTGGTGAGTTCATAAGTATGTTTGATGTAAAATAGTTTATGTCGTTCGTAAAACCCAGAAAATCCGATATTTTCTGTAATAAGACTTTTCATGAAAATGTTGTGATGATCCTGTAAGTATATGCGTGAATGATTTCAAAACGTGTATAAATGAGTAGTTTTGCATTATAGTTTTTGAAAGTACAAGTGAGTAAGATTGGTTTCCCCAGAAAACCCGATGTTTTCCGATAAAAAGTTATGATTGTTTTGTATTATTGTATCGTCATAGCGAATGAATATGATTCCCCCTGATTACTTAAATGGTATTGGATTTGTATGTGAGTCGTTATAACCATGCATGATAATGACTAGTTCGTCTGTCTTGACATTCTAATGAACACCGGAATTGATCTTAAGATTTTGTCACCTTAGACTGGCCGAGTCTAACTGTAGCGAACAACTTAGGTGTGGAGGAGTCACCCCCATATAGATCTATATACAAACTCGCGCTCTCCCTCCAGGAGACTTTGATTACAACTACAGACTACGACCGACACTTATTGGTGTCACCCGTTGTTACTTACTTAATCCACATGAATTTGATTAACCTTGATTAATGACCTGATTTTAGTTTACTTGAAGAGAAGGTAAGCCTAACAGACGAGGAGAAGAGGACTAATAGACCCTACTAATTACGTATGTTATTTAAGGCTGTCGAATATACGAAAGGCGCGTTGGCCCATTTCGTATAAGATTTATTTGGACCTTACTAGCAATGCTAATGGGCCACTGAGGCCCAATAGCATGTAAAAGCCATTGAGGGTCCCTTAAGCATGTAATTGGGTCACAGGAGGCCCAATAACATGTATTATTTAGGTTGGGCCCAAAAGTCATGTTAATGGGTCACGAAGGCCCAATAAGCATGATTAGAATCTCTCAAGCCCAACAATTAGAATGTTTACTTGTTTTGTATGGTATTAGTGTTGCGAAGTTGTTTAATCGATATGTCGTAATAATCACCAATTTGTTTTATAACGATTCATAGATTTATAAAAATAGTTATTTTTCTATTTAAAACCCATAAGTTATAAAGTTTTGTATATTTTGACCCAATTATTTTATTATTAACATAATTGACCAAAAATATTAGTTTGACCTATTCAGCCCCTTATTTTGGTAAAGTTGGCAATTTTTAGCCCTTTTTATGAAAAATGTCATATTAGGTCCTTGAACTATTTTTCTTGACATTTTTGGCCTAAACACTTGATTAAATAATGTTTTAAACCCAAAATTTTATTTTGGACAATTTCAACCCCTTAGTTAAAAGATTTGCATTTAAATCCACACTTGTCGCAATTTTTACAATTTTTACCCAAAATCCAAAATCTTTGCATGTTTAGTCCCTTTTGATAAATAAGGTCATTTTAACCCTAAAATAGGTTTATTTACGTTTATAGCCCCTGTTTTGAGAAAACTTTCCATTTCAGCCCCTTGAAGTGGATTTTTCGCATTTTTGGGCCTAGATAGCCGAAAAGCCCAAATTTTAGCCCATTAGGCTAAAATTTACATTTTTAGTCCTTTAAAAAGCCTAATATTTATAAAAACTCTTATTTTGGCTGTTTTGACGTTTTGATCCTTGTAGAAACCGTGAATGACATCTTTTTCCCCATCTTTTGTTTATTTATCAAAAATAGTCTAATAACAAATTTTTATGTTGTAGTGTGTTATTTTAAAGCTTGTATAGTAGTTTATCTTGACATGTTAAGTGAAATATGACCTAGATCACATATTTTTCCTTCTTGAACTATAGATCTCGAAATATCTTTCATTTTTAGCACATATTTACCACAAAAACACAAGAAATCACACATAACATACAAATACACATAGATCTTCACATTTTACTTGTATTCTCCCCCATAAATCATATGAAAATCGAAAATAGAGGGGTATGAACTCACCTTTGCTTGTTGTTGTCGGTTTTGAAGAAAGAAATGGAAGAGTTTTGGTCCTAGTAAGCCTTCTTGGATGGATCTCGAACTTAGAGTTTTCTAGGATGATGATCATGAGTTTGTGTGAGTTTAGAAGAGATTCTTGATGAAATAAAGAGACTAGATTATGGATCCAAGCATCAACTTACCTAGGATGATGATTTTTGTGGAAGAACCTCCTTGAAATGTTCCAAGATCTCGAAAATTTGAATGTAGAAGATGAAGATTTTCTAGAGAGAGTGTGTTTGAAAGAGGTTGATGAAATTTGTGTTTGTGCGTGTTGTGATCTTCGGCCGTGAGTAATAAGAAGAGGGAGAAGAGAGATATAATGAGTTGACATGCATGGAAGTATGGGAAATTATAGCATTGTTACATGTTGAATAATAGGAAGGTGACATCTCTTAGTTAATTCTCCCCACCATTATTCTCATTTTCATTTTTTTTGTTTTCTACTTGGGCCGAGAGAGAGAGAGAGAAGGAAGAGAATGGCTTGGGCCTTTTGTGCTTGAGTCCATAATATGAGGCCCAATTTGATAATTTTCAGCCCATTGGGCCTTTAGAGTAGTTCACGGCCCAATTTAGCATAAAGGAATGGATTTGAGTCTATTAAAGCTATTTGGATTTGTTATGGCCCAATAAGGCCCATTAAAGGTAAGCTAGTCCATTTTAGGCTTATAAGGCCCAAATAGGTTAAGTCTTATGAGAATGGGTCTAATGAGAGCCCATTTAAGAGTTCTAAGCCCAAAATAGTCGCATTGGAAGTTTATTGGCCCATTAGGCCCAATAAGGAAATCCTACTCCATAATGGACTTAAACCGGGATTTCTAGCGTTTCCAACCTTTTGTAGACTATTTGAGCGTTTGTATGGAGTGTTTGATGGAATTTTGTTGTCATTGAATAAGCATCATACATGTTTTCAAGTTTTAGTTACAATGTTATCCTTGTTAATTGTTTACAAAGCATCAGAATTCCCAATTGTGACATCATCCCCCCGTTAGAGGGAATTTCGTCCCGAAATTCTTTTTGAAGCTAGATTTGAGAATGCGAGAATAGGTGAGGGTACTTCTGCTTCATCTGGTCTTCGCATTCCCATGTGAATTTCGGTCCACATTTCGCGTTCCACCAAACTTTCACAATCGGAATGCGACTTTGCTTAGTACGCTTCACTTCCCTGTCCATGATTTCAACTGGTTCCTCGATGAACAGGAGATTCTCGTTGATTTCGATTTCTTCCAATTGAATGACGAGAGTTTCGTCGGATAGACACTTCTTCAAATTGGAAACATGGAACACAGGGTGTACACTGCTTAGTTCAGCAGGTAGTTGTAGTCTATAAGCCACCGGACCGATTCGACCAAGAATCTCGAATGGACCAATGTACCGTGGGTTTAGTTTTCCCCGTTTCCCAAAACGAATCACCCCTTTCCAGGGAGAGACTTTTAACAACACCCGATCCCAGACTTGAAATTCCAAGGGCTTTCGTCTTTTATTAGCGTAGCTCTTCCGTCGGTCTCGTGATGCTTGAAGTCGAGCTTTGATTTGAACTATCTTCTCCGTTGTTTCACGTATGATTTCTGGTCCTGTTAATGCATTGCTTGGTGTCTGTTCTCTTGCTTGCTGAGTGTCACCTACCTCAGCCCAACACAATGGTGTTCTACATTTACGTCCATATAAGGCTTCAAAATGAGCAACTTTGATGCTTGAGTGATAGCTGTTGTTGTACGAAAACTCAATTAAAGGTAAGTGGGTATCCCACGACCTTCCAAAGTCTATCAGACATGCTCGAAGCATATCCTCAAGCGTTTGAATGGTTCTCTCACTTTGACCATCCGTTTGTGGGTGGTAAGCAATGCTCATGTCGAGTTGTGTCCCTATAGCCTTCTGAAGCGATTGCCAAAAGCATGAAGTGAACCTACTATCTCGATCTGAGATGATAGATATTGGTACTCCATGGAGTCTCACAATTTCCTTGATGTAGATTCTTCTCAATCGTTCCATCTTGTATGACTGGCAAGAAATGAGCGGATTTTGTCAACCTGTCGACTATTACCCATATGGTATCCAATCCATCTGTTGTCTTGGGTAATTTGGTCACAAAGTCCATAGTAATCCTTTCCCAATTCCCATTTCTACTCGGGTATTACCGGTTGTTGTAATAGTCCCGAGGGCTTCTGATATTCTACCTTCACTTTAGCACAAGTGAGGCACTTGCTAACGTATGTGGCAATTTCTGCCTTCATGTTAGGCCACCAATACTGTTGCTTGATATCCAAGTACATTTTATCTGAACCCGGATGGATGGAGTATTGTGTCTTATGAGCCTTATTCATGACTACTTCTCTGAATCCCCCAAGTTTAGGGATCCAAATTCGGTTCATGAATTAATATGCTCTGTCCTTCTTGACTTCAAAGTTCTTTTCCATTACACGTAACGCTTCGCTTGTTCTGTTTTCTATCTTCATGGCATCGAACTGGGCTGCTTTGATTTGTGAGGACAGATGGGATTGAATGGTTATTGAAAGAGTCTTCACACGACGACTTGAGTATTCTTTCCGACTCAAGGCATCAGCTACCATGTTAGCCTTGCCTGGGTGGTACTTGATTTCACACTCATAATCATTCAGCAGCTCAACCCATCTTCGCTGCCTCATGTTTAACTCATTTTGATTTAAAATGTGTTGGAGACTCTTGTGGTTGGTGAAAATGGTGCACTTCGTACCATAAAGGTAGTGCCTCCAAATCTTCAAAGCGAAAACCACATCTCCCAATTCGAGATCATGGGTGGTGTAATTCACCTCATGTGTCTTTAATTGTCGAGATACATAAGCTATCACATTTCCACGCTGCATGAGTACACAGAAGGTAGTGCCTCCAAATCTTCGAAGCATCGCAGTAAACTACGAAGTCCCCTGTTCCCTGTGGTAGTGATAGTACTGGTGCACTATAGAGAGCTCGCTTCAGAGTTCAGAAGGCAACCTCCTACTTTTCTGTCCATTCAAATGGCACGCCCTTTTGTGTAAGCATGGTAAGTGGCTTGGCTGTTTTGGAGAAGTTCTGAATGAATCTCCTGTAATAGCCTGCGAGACCTAAAAATTGACGAATTTATGTGGGTGTCGTTGGGACCGCCCATCCTTCTATGGCTTTGACTTTAGAAGGGACTACATGTATCCCTTCTTGACTGACAACATGACCCAAAAAGTTCACGCTACGGAGCCAGAAGTCACACTTAGAGAGTTTTGCGTATAACTTTTCAGTTCGTAAGGTTTCCAAGATTTGCCGGAGATGTCGGCCATGCTCCTCTTCGCTTCGAGAATAGACTAGGATATCGTCGATGAAAACAATGACAGAATTGTCGAGGAATGGTCGGCAAATTCGATTCATTAGGTCCATGAATGCGGCAGGGGCATTCGTTAGACCGAATGACATTACAACAAATTCATAATATCCATAGCGAGTTCGGAAAGCTGTTTTGGGGATATCCTCTTCCCGGACTTTGAGTTGGTGGTATCCGGATCGCAGATCTATCTTAGAGAAGTAACTTGCTCCTTGGAGCTGGTCGAATAGATCGTCGATTCGCGGAAGTGGGTACCGATTTTTGATAGTGAGCTTGTTTAGTTCTCTGTAATCAATACACATTCTAAAGGATCCATCCTTTTTCTTAACAAAGAGGACAGGAGCTCCCCAGGGTGAGAAGCTAGGTCGGATGAATCCTTTGCTCAAGAGTTCGCTAAGTTGGCTTGACAGTTCCTGCATCTCTGCAGGAGCCAACCTATAGGGTGATTTGGCAATGGGCGTGGCTCCCGGCACCAGGTCAATTCGGAACTCGACTTGTCTTTCTGGGGGTATCCCCGGAAGGTCTTCAGGAAAGACATCCGGGAAGTCACAAGCCACTGGGATGTCTCGAATATTGACCTCTTCCTTGGACTTATCCACTATGTGTGCCAGAAACGCCAAGTCCTTCTTTTGTAGATACTTCTGTGCCTTAATGCACGAGATAAGACGAAGGTTCGTACTGGGTTTGTCCCCGTATATAATTAGGGTTTCGTGGTTAGGGAGATGAAGGCGAACGACCTTCTCGCAACACATAATTTCGGTATGATGGGGGCTCAACCAGTCCAAACCGACAATCACATCAAAACTCCTAATAGTTACAGGCATCAAGTTTATTTGAAAGGCATGTTGATTTAAAGTTAGGGTACATCCTACATAGATTTCCCCAGCTGATTCTGTTTTCCCATTAGAGATTTCCACCGTAAAGGTTTCATTAATCTTTTGGGGTTGTTGTTTTAGCAAGTGTTTGAATTTGTTACTCACAAAGCTTCGCTCTGCCCCGGTATCAAACATGATGCATGTATATGAGTGGTTAAGGAGAAACGTACCGGTGACGACAGCGGGATCCTGAACCGCTTCTTCTTGACCCATAGTCAGCACTCTTCCTGCTACTCCTGTCGCCTGGTCGTTTGCATTGGGACAATTCCGTCTGAAATGTCCGGTCTTCCCGCACCCATAACAGGTATAACTGGCTCCATCCTTTGTGTTGTTGTGGTTGTTGTTGTTGTTGTTGTTGTTGTTGGGCATCTGGTTTTGTGGAAGCTGGGTCGTACAATACTTTGTTGTATGGCCCTTCCGGTTCCATCTTGTGTACATCATCTCTCTGCATTCCCCGTAGTGATGGTAGTTACATTTGTTACACTTAGGAAGATTCCCTGTGTACTGTTTCGGAGCATTCGGCGTGGATGAGGCTGGAGCATGTGGTGCTGTGGTAGCTTGGGTTGCTGCATGGACAGTCACTGTCTGTTGCTTCTTAGATGATTCTGAGTTCTGTTTACCTCTTCTCTTGTTGTTCTTCCCTTTCTTATTCTCTTCTTCCTTCTTAACATCCACTTCCACAATCTTAACACTCTTCTTGCTGCCACGATCATACAGTTTCTTGGCCAATCTTTTGGCGCTATCAAACGTCTCAGGGTTTGCCGCAATGACATTCCCTTGGATAGGTGCAGTCAACCCCCAGATGAACCTCTCAATCTTTTTACCTTCTGAGGTGATCATACCCGGACACAGAAGGCATAGCTCGCTAAACCTGGATATGTATGCGTCGATAATGGAGTTCTGAACTGTCAAGTTCCACAATTCTTGTTCCATCTTTTGTATCTCGCCTCTAGGGCAGTACTCTGCCAACATCATTTCCTTCAGTTCTTCCCAGGGCATCGCGTTTGCCACTGGCTCAGTAGGTCCCCCCTCGATTTCCGCTTCAGGTTCCTCTTCAGACTCCTCCTCGGGGTTTTCTTCAGGTTCCTCTTCCTGCCACATCGCTCACTACGAGGTTCGAGTTTGTCGTGAGTCTCTCGTCTTATGAAAGCCTCATAACCCCAAACCTTGATATGTGCTAACAAGGGAACCTTCCATGTCCACATTTCGTGTGGTGTTTTGGCAACCTTTTTAGTTAGGACTAGATTAAGGATATGGCCGGCAGTCTCTAAAGCATACCCCCAGAATGGGATAGGTAACGAAGCTCGACTCATCATGGAACGAACCATGTCCAACAAGGTTCGATAGCGCCTCTCAGCCACACCATTAAGCTGTGGTGTCCTAGGTGGGGTCAATTGTGAAACAATTCCACATTCCTTAAGATAGTTGTGGAACTCGATACTAAGATACTCTCCTACTCGATCGGATCGGAGCATCTTTACCTTCATGCCCAATTGATTCTCCACTTCTGGCTTAAACTCTTTAAACTTTTTAAAGGTTTCTGACTTATGCTTGATTTAGTAGACATACCCATATCTACTACAATCATCAGTAAAAGTCACATAGAAGCGGTTAGCGTCCCTTGTGGCGGATCTGAAAGGTCCACACGCATCGGTGTGTATGAGATCCAACAGAGCCTCACCCCTCTCACAAGTACCAGTGAAGGGTGACTTGGTCATCATTCCAAGTAAACAAGATTCACATGTGTCATCCGACTTTAATTCAAATGACTCCAATACTCCATCCTTTTGGAGTTGGGCTATGCGCTTCTTGTTGACATGTCCAAGACGACAATGTCATAAGCACGCTTTATCCAAACCATTGGACGAATCGATATGCAACACATTATTTCCTAAGTTATCTACAACTATCACAGTTTCATATATACCATTACAAGGCAATGCTTCAAAATAAAATTTACCATTATAATAAGCATTAATACCACCAATCTCATTATTAAATGAAAAAGTAAAGCATTGTTCATACAAACCATGGAAAGAAATAATATTTCTCGCTATAACAGATGAGTAGCAACAATTATTCAATTCTAAATTTAACCCACTACTAAGCAATAAAGAATAAACTTCAATCTTGGTGACAGGCGACTTTTTCCTATTCCCCATGATCAAGTTCATCTTCCCGTGCTCCACACCCATAAAAATTGAGCCAATTTAAAACATTTTAATTCATTTAAAAACCATTAAGTTCATAAATATCATTTTCAAAATAGTTTAAACATCAGAGTATCCCCCAGAACCATATCACATAAATCATAAAACATGAGGAGCGGTACGATCACGCCTTCGCCTTGCGACGATCTCCTGAAGTAGCTTAGTAAGTTACCCCCAAAATACCAACCACATATAACCATACTCATATCATATCACAATACAGAACAACCATGCACATCGGGTCTACTGTGTGACTGGTCCGCCCGCACCGGTCCTTCAGTCCACCTGGTCCACCCTCCGAGTCTAGTCATGTACATCGAGTCTACAGTGTGATAGGTCCGCCTGCACCGGGCCTTCAATCCACCTGCTCTACTCTTTGAGTCTACAGTATGACTGGTCCGCCCACACCGGGCCTTCAGTCGGCCTGGTCCACTCTCCGAGCCTCGGCACGTTTGGTCCACCCTCTTGGGGCCTTCAGCCTATCCGGACCGCTCGCTGGGCCTTCGGAATATCTGGTCCGCCCTGGGTATGTTGGCCTACAGCACAAAGCAGGACCCGCCTCAACCCAACCCCCGTCAATCAACCATGTGCACATAAACAATTAATCGCATAACAAACCTTAACCAGACAAACAGTCTAACATATCACATAGCATATCAACATCCTAACCAGGATTCTGACCTAACCGGTCACTAGCATAACATTACCCTATATACCGGGTACCGAACTCAACCAGGTCACTAACATAACACCATCCTAAAAACCAGGATGCAGATCTAGCAAAGCAATAACATAACAAACAATACCCGGATTTCCATCCGATAAAGGGCCGGCCTTGGTGCCGTAGACCTTGTCGATATAGTGAGGATAACTCACCTGCAATTGCCGACTGAAGAGATACAACCAAGCTGCTCCGACCACCGTCATGAACTTCACCACAGCACACTACCAAAGAACCAATACCATAATTACCAAAATACCCTTGGAAGTCAAACTGGTCAACTCTTGGTCAAAGTCAAAGTCCTCAGTTAAAGTCAACCTTCCTGGTTGACTCTACTCGCCGAGTCAACCCGTCGACTCGTCGAGTTCTTATACTCAGAAAACTCCCATAACACGACTCAACTCGCCGAGTCAACCCGTCGACTCGTCGAGTTCAACGATCTCGGAATCCCATCCTGTCCAACTCACTGAGTCGCCAACCGACTCACTGATCCAAGGCTTTAACCAAAAGAGGTTGGGTTCTGCGACCAGACTCGCCGAGTCCAAGAACAGACTCGCCGAGTCCAAGGCAATCTTCAACAGACTCGCCGAGTTGTTCTACAACTCGCCGAGTCCATGCCTATGTTCATACAACTCGTCGAGTACACCCATGTGACTCGCCGAGTCTCTCCAGTTCTCAATCCATACAGTGGCTTTTCGAGCCATGCAGGGGCTCTAATCCATAGATCCACTCTTCTACAGTCTAACCCTCACATAAAGTTGCAAACTTTACGTGAGACCAAGGAGATATAGGCCCAAAACACATTAGGGCTAGGGTTAAGGACTAGGGGGCTTCACCAACAACTCTTAGACAGATACTTTATGACATTCTGGACCAGATCAAGTCTAGATCTGAGGTAGCAACCTCAGATCTACCCTCCAAACCTGAAATAACCTTCAATCATACCAAAAATGCCCCAAATCTCAAACAATAATAGATCTAGATGCAAAAGAGCCCAAGCAACAGATCATTACCTCCAATATAAGCTCTAACTGAAGTAGATCTCGGATCTACACCACTCCTTTGCAGCAAGCCTCTTGATCTTCAAGCCTCTTTTCAAGATTTCCTCCTCCAAAGCTCTATTCTCTCTAATAATGGAGGCTCACTCGATTTCTAGGGTTTACAGGCTCTCAAGAGTGGTAAGGAGGCTGAGGAAGGGATATAACATTCTTTATATAGGGCACAACCCCCGGGATTAGGGTTTTCTCCCTTCAGTACCAAATCGTCGAGTCCCAGCCTCCGACTCTGCGAGTTGGCCACTTATTCCGCGACCGAAAACCCGCTCCGACTCGGCGAGTAAGAAGGCCTACTCATCGAGTCCCTTCCTTCAATTACACTTTAAGCCCTTTGATGATACTTCTGAAATTTGGGATGTTACAACTCTCCCCCACTTATATTAGGATTCGTCCTCGAAGCCTACTGCAGTATACGCTTCAGAACAAACCCCTTTGCACTGCAGACTCCGATTACTCAATTAACTCCGGGTGTTACAAACTCTACTACTGCATTTCTTTTAAAATGACTTCGTCTCGTGTGGCATCCGTGCCACTATTGCAAGCCGACCATCGGCCTTTCAACTCAATAGTACCACATATCAACCACGTATCACCCGATGATACTATCCCTTCATATCAGGGACACACTTCCGCGCCCTGCAACGCTAGATTCTACAAACACCCACTGAGCTCTGCTAAGAAACTAATCCGTCTTCGTTCGCCCAAAATTGGCGATAACCCTGATAACTTGCATCCTGCAACGAATCCTCATGATGGAATACCCCAGATTGGAATACCTCCATATACATAACTCAAGCCTACAACCATACTCGGAACTAAGGACTTGTCCTTACGTCACCCTCGAACCCTTCGGTTCGACACAACGGAGTGCAACCCACTCACACCTAACTATCACGATCTCTAGGTCCTTGACCTCCGACTGTAATATCCTTATACAGTTCTCCGCACCAGTCCAGACTACTCCTAAGTCTGTTAACCTGCTGTCTCACCTTCCTATGTCCTAATCTCCAATCTGGAACCACTTTCCTCCTCCTCTTCCAAGGAGACTGAAAACATGCCTGCGCATCATCCAACATTGCCACAACCTCAACGGGCATCCAACCCGTATGTGTTTCCATATATCTAGTACAATTCCAGTGCTCACTACCAAGCACTTTCGATCATCCATTTACTCCACTGCCTTCCTTTCAGAGGACCCAAACTCCTTCCGGAGCTACATACCTTCCCTTTCCAGGAAGTCTACTCAACAACCCTTACCGCACCTATAAGTGCCACAGAGCTAAACTACACTATCCATGTAGAGGAACTGCTATTCTCGAACTCCCACATAATCCGAATCCGATCACGTAACTAACAAGGCCCACGCACGGCCTCCGGCCAACTTCATCATCATGATTAATACTTGGGGCCAGACCATATCGATTACAATTGCATGGCGACATATTCACTCATTCTCCGCATACAGATCTACTAACACATACAAAGTCTTCAGCATGACTGGACCGCGTTACCAGGCCTTCAGCCTATCTGGACCACTCTCAGAACCTTCAGCACGTCTGGACCGCCCTCTTGGGCCTTTAGCCTGTCTGGACCGTTCCTCGAGCCTTCGGTCTGACTGGTACGCCTTCCGGCCTTCAGTCTATCCGGACCGCTCCACACTGTCGTACGTCACCCTGAACCATCCTTCCCGGGAATCTCTCCCATGCAGTCTGTTCTAGCCCTCTTGGGGTTCCGAACTCCAGTTCCGTTCCTGGAATCCTTTCCATGGCCTAAACCCAGGCCTTACAACAATCAGTCACCTTTTCCAAAAACCATGGTCTGTGCTCCGCCCCACTTGTCTACCATTTGCTCTCACCGATACACACCCTCAGCAAAACACTGCTGAAATCCGAACAGTTAACCATCCTTGGATGCATGTTGTTTCACCGGAGAATTTTCCAATTCTCCCCCAGTTAGTGCACCGACTACTAACCACCGATGCCCAAAACCGGCATAACTCAATCGCCCTTACTCCATATATTCCCTCTTAACCATGAACTGACTCCCTCGGGAGTGAGTAACCTTCACCGAATATCCCTTCCGCCATCGCACACCCGAACTCCAGGGAAGTTCGAATCTCAACTGAACACTTCTCGCATTGCTGTTGCTATTCCTAGCAACGAGATCATATACCTTTTCTTTTGACCAAGAGTCCTCCTGAACGCTATCTACAACTCCTAACTACTAAGATCTTCAATCATACTACGAAACATGCGGAAAATTGCAGGCAGATTTACAATACCACACAAATAACAAGATAACAAGATGGAAACATACCCGCCGCTGCATCTGGCTCTGCCCTGACCTCATCTGCTGTAAGTTGGAATGCGCGTCCCTGAGCCCTCGGAGGCTCCGCTCCACCCTGACCCCCGCCAGTAATCCTCGAAGTGGCCGGTGCTGGAGCCTGCACCGATCCTGCAGCAAACTGTGGGCAGTTGGCTCTCAAGTGTCCAACCTGATGGCAGTGATAACAAATCCTCATATCCTGTACCGGGGCTGTCTGACGGCAATCCCTCGCATAATGTCCCTCTCTCCCGCACGTGCGGCACACACCACCGGACCTACAAACTCCGGTATGACCCTTCCCATACTTCTCAAAAGTGTGGCTGCTCTGACCCCCAATCCTGGAGTCAACGGTTTTGAACCGTTTCGGCGCCGGCTGCGACTGCACCGGGGCCTGCCTCTGCTCTCGTAACTGCAACTCCATCTCTAACTCCCGCCGCCTGGCGGCCTCCTACAACTCCAACAAAGTATCACATCTCTGCGTGGACACAAACTGCCTGTTGTACCTCTTGAGCATACTCATATATCAGGACATCTGAGCCTGCTCCGAAGCAAACTCCGGGCAAAACATCGCCCTCTCAGTGAACATTCTGGTGATCTCCGTCACCGACTCTGAATCATGCTTCAGCTCCAGGAACTCCTGAGCCAAGCTCTCTCTCTCTCTCAACCCGTGGAACATAAAGAGTGCTGAACATCTCCCGGAACTGATCCCAAGTAACCGCAGCCGGCTGCGCATCAGAATAAGATCCCGTAGTCAACCTCCACCAATCCTTCGCCCCGAGCCTCAAAAGGTTCAGAGAACACCTCACCCTCTGATCCGCAGGGCATGAACACGTGAAGAAACAACCCTCCACGTCTGACAACCATCTCATAGCAATGATTGGATCCTAAACTCCATTTAAAGTAGGGGGCTTCGTATTGTCGAAATCCCGATACTGAAAGCCCCGACCGGCTCCTCCCCCTGCCGCTGCTACATCCGCTGTAGCTGCCACGAAAGCCGTCTCAGTAAGAGCTGCATAACGATCATCGAAGTACTCCCTCATAGCGGACTTAATAGTCCCGAACAACTCCGGAATCTGACCCCGGACAATCTCGACCACCTCCTCGCGGATGATCTCCCTGACCCGATCCTCTGTCAACATTGGCCCTTCCTGACCGATAATCTCAGGTGCCGCTGGGGCCCCCTGGTCACCCTGACCTGATCCCGATCCGGATCCAGTTCATAACACGCCTGGTAACCACCATACTACAATATACCAACAAGATCCTCAGATACCTCGCATAACCTCCGAGAACTAACCTCTAACCAACAACCTAGGGGTTGTGACTTCCTTGACACGCATATGGGTCATGTGCTTTCAGTACTACAGGCCCATACTACCTTCCACACCTACCCATATTTGTCTCAAGTATCACCACAACGCCCTAAGCACAAACATTCATAGCAAGCACTCAATCCTCACCCCTAGAGGAATACTGAATATCTCATTTCAAGAAAACCCTAGGCTACCTGGCATCACAAATCAGGCTATTCTATCATGCAATTCCTGAAGATCCCTAGCCTAGTACTAGCATGCTGTTCTAACATATCACATAATCAAATAACTTGTATGGTATTTTGGGGTCTACTTACTGGCTCTGGCTGATCGTACCCTCTGCATTCTCCCTTACTTATTTTGAAAACCTTTTGAAAACCATTTTGAAAATCCCTCCTTGATTTGAGACTGGATTCACACAAATGTTGCTCCAATTCACTCAAAGCAAGGCTCTGATACCAACTTCTAACACCCATAAAAATTGAGCCAATTTAAAACATTTTAATTCATTCAAAAACCATTAAGTTCATACATCTCGTTTTCAAAATAGTTTAAACATCAGAGTATCCCCCAGAACCATATCACATAAATCATAAAACATGAGCAGCGGTACGATCACGCCTTCGGCTTGGCACAATCTCCTGAAGTACCTGAAACAATACACTGAACTGTAAGCCCGAAAACTTAGTGATTTACCCCCAAAATACCAGCCACATATAACCATACTCATATCATATCACAATACAGAACAACCATGCACATCGGGTCTACTATGTGACTGGTCTGCCTGCACCGGGCCTTCAGTCCACCTGGTCCACCCTCCAAGTCTAGTCATGTACATCGAGTCTACAGTGTGATTGGTCTGCCCGCACCGGGCCTTCAATCCACCTGGTCCACTCTCTGAGTCTACAGTATGACTGGTCCGCCCACACCGGGCCTTCAGTCGGCCTGGTCCACTCTCCGAGCCTCGGCACGTCTGGTCCACCCTCTTGGGGCCTTCAGCCTATCCGGACCGCTCGCTAGGCCTTCGGAATATCCGGTCCGCCCTTGGTATGTTGGCCTACAGCACAAAGCAGGACCCGCCTTAACCCAACCCCCGTGAATCAACCATGTGCACATAAACAATTAGTCGCATAACAAACCTTAACCAGACAAACAGTCTAACAGATCACATAGCATATCAACATCCTAACATGGATTCTGACCTAACCGGTCACTAGCATAACATTACCCTATATACCGGGTACCGACCTTAACCAGGTCACTAACATAACACCATCCTAAAAACCAGGAGGCAGATCTAGCAAAGCAATAACATAACAAACAATACCCGGATTTCCATCCGATAAAGGGCCGGCCGTGGTGCCGTAGACCCTGTCGATATAGTGAGGATAACTCACCTGCAATTTCCGACTGAAGAGATACGACCAAGCTGCTCCGACCACCGACACGAACTTCACCACAGCACACTACCAAAGAACCAATACCATAATTACCAAAATACCCTTGGAAGTCAAACTGGTCAACTCTTGGTCAAAGTCAAAGTCCTCAGTCAAAGTCAACCTTCCTGGTTGAGTCTACTCGCCGAGTCAACCCGTTGACTCGTCGAGTTCTTATACTCAGAAAACTCCCATTACACGACTCAACTCGCCGAGTCAACCCGTCGTCTCGTCGAGTTCAACGATCTCGGAATCCCATCCTGTCCAACTCACTAAGTCGCCAACCGACTCACTGATCCAAGGCTTTAACCAAAAGAGGTTGGGTTCTGCGACCAGACTCACCGAGTCCAAGCCAATCTTCAACAGACTCGCCGAGTTGTTCTTCAACTCGCCGAGTCCATGCCTATGTTCATACAACTCGTCGAGTACACCCATGTGACTCGCCGAGTCTCTCCAGTTCTCAATCCATACAGTGGCTTTTCGAGTCATGCAGGGGCTCCACTCTTCTACAGTCTAACGCTCACATAAAGTTGCAAACTTTACGTGAGACCAAGGAGATATAGGCCCAAAACACATTAGGGCTAGGGTTAAGGACTATGGGGCTTCACCAACAACTCTTAGACAGATACTTTATGACATTTTGGACCAGCTCAAGTCTAGATCTGAGGTAGCAACCTCAGATCTACCCTCCAAACCCGAAATAACCTTCAATCATACCAAAAATGCCCCAAATCTCAAGCAATAATAGATCTAGATGCAAAAGAGCCCAAGCAACAGATTATTACCTCCAATATAAGCTCTAACTGAAGTAGATCCCAGATCTACACCACTCCTTTGCAGCAAGCCTCTTGATCTTCAGGACTCTTTTCAAGATTTCCTCCTCCAAAGCTCTATTCTCTCTAATAATGGAGGCTCACTCGATTTCTAGGGTTTACAGGCTCTCAAGAGTGGTAAGGAGGCTGAGGAAGGGATATAACATTCTTTATATAGGGCATAACCCCCGGGATTAGGGTTTTCTCCCTTCAGTACCAAGTCGTCGACTCCCAGCCTCCGACTCGGCGAGTTGGCCACTTATTCCGCGACCCAAAACCCGTTCCGACTCGGCGAGTAAGAAGGCCTACTCGTCGAGTCCTTTCCTTCAATTACACTTTGAGCCCTTTGATGATACTTCTGAAATTTGGGATGTTACACTCTTAGTGTTACATATCACTTGATAAATGTGCCGGTTAACCACACATGCTCCATTGATCCATTATTAACATTAAGCTACCCTTTGCCGCCCTTGTTAATCCCAAATTAGTGTGCCGGTTAACCACACACGCTCCACTAATGACTTAGCAATGTGCAAAGTGCAATTTCCATGGAATAGCACCATTTTCACATTTTCCTAAAGTAACTAAGATTGAGAATTTATAAAAGGTTAGTTACTTTATACTATCATTATACTTATTAATAAGGATTAATGTCATATCCTACTCGTTCGGCTAACGACCCTCCACTAGTCAAGAGTACGGTGGGTAAAAGTGGATACCCAATGGCGGTCATATTTTAGGCTGCTTCCTTAAACACCCCTTATAGACTAGCTTCCTGAATGATGCCTACTAATGGTAAGACTGACTTGTCTTATACATATATATAAGTATTAAACTTTAATAGTATAATAATATAGGGTTGAATTTTAAACTTTTAAAATTCTAGGGTTTGGATTTAAAGTTTCATAAATGAGACTTTTCAAATCCCAAAACTTCAGGGCAAGTTTTGAAACTCTTCAAAAACAATCGAGTTTTAGAATTTATGTTACATAAATGAGACTTTCCAAGTTCAATAACTTGAGGACAAGTTATGAAACTCTTCAAGACTTTTGGAATTCTATAACGTAAAGATTTAATGTTTCATGAATGAGACTTTTCATATTTCATAACTTGAGAACAAGTTATGAAACTCTTCAAGAAACATTTAGATCAAATTTTCACTAATACATTTATCCTATAATTTATCATTTACCAATTTGACCTGATACTAGTCATATAGCAAAATAATTCCAAATTTTACAAATAATTAGTTTTTCACAAAATCAAGTAATTATCTTAAAATTTGACAATCATCATGTTATTGGATGAGGATAACCATTACCATATCATTAAAAACAAATTTTATGACCAAAAACAGTTTGTGGTAATGATCCTAATCCAAAACAGGCCAAAAAGTCGAAAAATCTGCCAACTAACGATCCAACTCGTCGAGCCAGACTATGGACTCTCGAGTTCATGGTCAGATCATCCAACTCGTTGAGTTCCATGATGGGACTCGATGAGTCAAGCAGTCAGACATCAAAAATCATAATTTTTCAACTTTGAAAATCACACAATTGCATCAATCTAATAGAAAACACCCATGCATCTGATACATTTGTTGGGTTTTATGTATTCTAACATCCCTATGGTGCACATACAACTCTAATGCTTTGGATCTAAGTTTTCTCTAATTATACATGCAATATTCATTTTCCAAAGCATGAAACATAACTAGCTTGCAAAGGTGATATTTGAATCATAAAATGTAGTTAGAAGATTACCTTGTGTAGTAGCTTGTAGAATCTTGGCCTTAAGAGAGCTTAGCACCTCAAGTGTGATGCCTCAAACAAGTCACAAACACCAATAAACTATTAGATGAATATGAGAGAGGTTTATGAGACTCTAAAATCGAATAGCTCTTTTTAGAATGCAAGGGTTTTGTAGAGTCCCAATTAAATGATCCAAACCGGTGATCAAAACAAAATAAGAACAAGAATGAAGAAGAAGAAGAAGAAGATTATCAAGCAATGCACACGTCTATTAGAAGAAACGTCTGGTATACCTTGAGAACATACACTATGACCGTAAACACCTCTGATACGTCTGTTGACTCAGACACTATTTATAGGAACAGACTGGCCAAGAACAGGGTTCAAGGCCGAACACGCGTTCACGGCCGTAAACCCGTTCACGGCTGTGAACACCTTCACAACCCCAAACAAACACCAAAACACACAATACAATACCAAGACTCTATTAAGACCAATACAAATAGTTTCCTAGCCCAAACCACTTAAGTTGTGACCTATCAATCTCCCCCTTGGTTTGAGGCTAGCACGAACTCAGTCTTCTCCTATCTTGGCTTCTCCAAAAACATCACATCTGATTTTCCCATAGCCCCTATCCATAGCCTCTTGTCAACGATCTTTGCAACCATTCCTGTGAACTCCTTGGCGGCCGACTCCATAATCTCCGACTTGCACATAATTTGATGACTCGCCAAGGTGTGAATATCTCTCTCACTGAACCACAGAAGATCTTTTGTGTCAGACAAACGAAGAACACCTTCTTTAAAGTTGATCACAGTTTTGGTTGTGGCCTCATCGTACACCCAAAATTCCATTTTATGCTAATATCCCTCATGAAAGTTAAGAGGAATAGGAATTTCTTTTAACTGTTTGGTTGCCGGCCACAACACAATCTTCATAGGTTCGTTGGTTCGGGGATCGAGCACATCGTTGTCTGTTCTAATAAGAGACTCTGTGGTTTTCATTCCAACAAACTTCTCCTTAACCTGCCTCTCCAGAAATAGTTTCAATTCAAAGGCCGTAGGGTTGTGAGTCGGATTGTGAAATGGAGCAACGGAAAGTTCTGTAAGATCGACTCTAGTCCAGGAACAAAAGGCATGAGTATCCTTGTAATATTCTGTGTGACCTGAGTTCATTTTCACCATCCACAATTTTAATTCGTCTTTGTATTCCCACATTTTGATTCCCGATCGATCGCCAAACTTGTCCCCGAACCTTCTCTTTTCAAGATCGGTTACAGTGAGTTGAGGTTTGTCAAAACTGCGGCCCTCATCAGAATTCTTCATAAAAAGCAATCCTTCTTTCTTTTCAGCAGTAGTCTTCCTCTTAGCATGCCTGATGGTGATTCGAGAGTTGGCATTGACAGGTTCTTTTTCGAATCGATCGACAATCTTTGTGGTTCTGGGAGGTGGTGGATCCACAGGGTTTAGATGATGAGAAGGCTGGATAGGGACACTAGAAAAACCTTCAGTGGCTGCAGGATGTTCGACTGATGACTTGAACTTGTCACCAAATTCTTCAAAAAGTTTATTCTACAAATCATAATAGCACACAGTTAAAGCTCCAAGGTGAGTCTGGAGATCTGTTATCTGCTTTGACTTGGTTTTATTGTCAGCTTCAACATCCGAAAGTCAAACGTTGAGTTTATTTATCAAGAGATCCTTTTCAATGATTATATGCTTTAACACTCCTATCTCGACCTTGAGTTCTGCATTGGATGGCTCCACTCCCTCTGCGTTACCTTCCTCGATTAATATTCCTTTTCCGTGAGGAGGAAGGCATGTTGCTTCTAGTGCCGCCAAGGCCCTTGCAAGCCTCACAGAGGCGATGCCATGTGCAGGCCTTGGTGGGGAGGAACTACCAGGAACTAAAGAGCTCCCGGTTTCAAACATAGTTCTTGGTCCTTCTTGTGTTTGAACAATTGGAGTAGTAACTGGTGTTGTGATGTCACACCCCCGAACCGTCAGAACGGACGACGGAAACGTCCGGGGGCGGGCGACTTAATGCGTAGTATCACAACAGTTGTATCATAGTAAGCAAAGTAAACACAACCATTACCTTACAATATGAATATTTACATTTGTTTGAAAACATAGTTTGTACATATCAATATATTCAAAAGTCCCAAAAGATAAAGACGAGACTCCAAAATGCTTCGTCTTCTCCAAAAGTTGGCATAAATACCTGTCTATAGTTGCCCTGAGAATACAAGCGATTTTGAAAACGTATCAGCATAAAGCTGGTGAGTTCATAAGCATGTTTTTGTAATGGAAACTAGTCACTGAATTTGTAAAATTGATTCCTTTTCATTATAGAAATTATCATTTGTAACGGAAACCTTCGTTACTGAGTTTCGAAATAGTATGCATGTTTTCCTAGAAAATCCAATATTTTCTAACATGTTTAATGATTACTGTATGAAAATTATGATTCGTTTGAAAACCCTGGCTACTACCAGTATGTAAGTAGTTTTATTATTCAAATAAAACCAAGAGTTAATTCCCTGGAATACCCTCCAACAAGTAGATAAGTAGTTCCATTAGTTAAAATAAAACTATTGAAGAAAGAAATCCTGTAAACAAAGGTTAGTTTATACTTATTGTGAGTCGTATAACCATACTAATATGACCCGTGACCTCCTTGACGTTTCTTCAGGCGTCGTTCGATTATAAAATTTGTCACCCCAGGCGTGCCCGCCTAACTGTAGCTAACAGTTCAGGTGTGGGATTGTCGGTCCCGAATAGATCTATTCACAAATTTCACGCTCTCCCTCCAGGAGACTCTGGTTATACTACCGGGGAGGATTTATACGTTGTGGAGTATAAATAATTATACACAAAATAATTATTTAGTAAGATACTCTTGTTATCTGTATGGATAAACTAAATCTGTCATAGTTTATATGTTATGACTTTGCATGGAGTTTGATTCTGTAAAACCGGTAATGAAATTGACAAACTATACCTATTATAGTTTGACTGGTAAGTTGTGTTCATGTACTGTTCAGAAAACTATGCAATTATGTTTAGAAAACGCCCCTTATGCTCCGTATTTTACAAAAGGGATAAAATATCTAAATTTTTAACATAAAATCATCGTAATTGCATTAGTTTTTAAGTTGTGAAAGCCTTTATGTTTGGCTTGTATTCCCCCCTGAAAACGTTATAAAAACTTATAAAAGTGTAGGGGTATGAACTCATAGTTTAACGTAGGATTCGGGTGTACGATCGGTTACGAGTGCTGAGTGTTAACTGATCTTTCGTATGCAAGCGGATCCTATTAACATATAGTACACATATATGTATTAGATTAAGGTATGCCATGAGAAAAAATGACGGGAAACCACACTAAAGACTTGGAAATGCTTGAACTAAGTGTCGGGACCCTATATGATCAAACGAGGGAGGTGTATGACGATAAGAGTGTGTGTGCGGTCAGGGTGTGCGGCCAGGATGTGTGTGCGGTTGTACATGGGAGTGTGTGGCCGTACAGAGGGGGTGTGCGGCCGTACACTTTGCATCCATGCCCAAAACATTGATTTTTAGGTGTTTCAAAGCCAATACCAAGTCCAACTAGCAGATGGAGGCCAAACTCTCACTTTGGAGAGTCTTTAAGGTGTGTACGGCCACCTTATGAAGGTGTGCGGCCATACACCTTCAAGTGATGAGGAACACGAAGAACATGAAGAGTTTTAGGCTTAGATCAAGGTGTCTTACCAGTATAACAAGCTGAATGATGGAGTACTTCACGTTTTTGAGGCCCTTAGAGTGTTCTTGGATGAAGATTCTGTTGGATTAATGTCTAAGTCCATAACTATATTTGGTATGTACTTGACCCGACCCGGCATGGTCCATTTGGGTTGCACTTCACCGGCACAATTTATATGGATAGTTTTTTGAGAATAGTATATTTATGATTTATATTAATATATTATAAGTTCTAATATATTAATATGGAATCATATTATTTAATTAGTATTGATCAAGAATTAATTTAGAATTAATTAAGTGATCAAAAAGAACTAATTAAATATGGACTCTTATATATATGGAATGGGCCAAGTTCATTTAGGTTGGGCTAAGCTTTCATGGATGGTCCATGGAGCTTTTAACCCATGGATCCTATGTAAATGAAAGGTCATGGGTATTAGGGTTTACATGGATGTAACCCTAATCCTCCATAATATATAAAGGGGTCCTTGGCTCACAAAATTGGAACAAGTGTGTGAAAATAAGAGTGGGCCGATTTTAGTGTGCATACATATTCTCTCAAGTTCTTCCAAGGTGTTTTGGTGATTTGTGATTCCATTTGAGGCTTCCACACTATTGGGGCTAAGCTCTTAAAGCTTGAAGACATCAAGCTACAACAAAAGGTATGTCATCTAACTAGAACTTTGTAGTATAGGTGCTTCATAATATGCTAGTTAGGATGAAACCTTGGAATAGTTAATATTTGCATGTATAATAGAGAAAACATAGATCCAAGGTTTATAGGGTTGCATATACATCATAGGAGTGTTAGAATGCTCAAAACCCAACAGTGGTATCAAAGCCATGGGTTGTTTTATGTTATATTGATGCAAATGTTTTATTTTCAAGTTGAAAAAAAAGGAAAAAAAACATGACGTTTGTCAAATTTTAAGATAATTACTTGTTTTGTGAAAAACGAATTATTTGATCTAAATGATATGATTATTTTATTAGTTTTAAAAGTTTGATCTAAATGTTTTAAGGAGTTACATATTTTGTCATAAAATTTTGGAGCTCAAAAGTTTTTTTTAAAGTTGTGATCTTAAGGGTTTTTGAAACTTCAATAAGTTACGGATATGAAAGTTTTTTTTTTTAAAAAAAAAAAAATTTGATTCAAAGTTTTTATGGAGTTACAAAATTTGGTGTTAATGTTTTAAAGAATTCCATAAGTTGTTCTTAAGTTATGGAACATGGAAAGCTTCATCATAAAACACCATTAATTCCATAACTTATGGAATCCAAAGGTTTTCAAGAATTACAAAACTTGCCCTCAAGTTTTGGAATTTGAGAAAAGTTTTTTATGGAAAAAAGAATTGAATTCTAAAACTCTTGGGTTCATAACTTAAACAATTAATTAAATGGTTTTAATTTTGAGTTTAATAATTGGAATTATGATGTTTTGTTGAATAGTTCAAATTAACTCTTATGGACTTTATTAATAGTTAATTAAAGCGTTTAGTTAAAAGAGTATTATTAATCCATAAATATATGGTTTGAGTTTAATTAAATTAAAAGTCTAGTTTAATTAATAAATTAAACCACCAAGTATTTTAAATGTCTAAAATACACCCTTATACTATTATAATATTAAAAGTTTAATATATTATATGTATAAGAGCAAGTCGTCTTACCATTAGTAGGCCTCATTCACGAAGCCGGTCTATAAGGGGGGTTTAAGGTTACTGCCTATAAAATGGCAATTTAATGGGTGTCCACTCTCAGTCACCGCTTCCTTGACCGGTGGAGGGTCGTTAGCCGAACAGGTAGGACAATGACTATAATTCTCCCTTCATTATAAGTATAATGATAAATACTAAGTAACTAAACACTTATAAATTCCCAATCTTAGTTACTTAGGAAAATGTGAATAAGGTGCTAATCCATGAAATTACACTTTGCACTTTGTTTAAGCTGTTAGTGGAGCGTGTGTGGTTAGCCGACACACTAACCTGGACTTAACAAGGTGGGCAAAGGGTAACTTAATGTTTATCATAGTATCGTTGGAGCGTGTGTGGTTAACCGGCACATCGATTGAGGGGTAAATATTAAGGGTACCAAGTATATTTGCATGGTTACTTCACACCTTGTTTTGTGATCCTCGGCATCCCAGTCACAAAACCTGAAGGGCACACTCGAGATTGAAACATGCCATTGAAGAGTTCAATGAATCTCAAAAGAATCTAGGAGTTTCAAAACCAATTAAAACCTAATAATACATTTCGTTTATCTTGGTGGAAATTGGTGAATCGTCATTCACCTACCTTCAAATATTTTATAGCTTGGATTACGACATCCCTCTTCCAAGTTATAAAATAGTTTGTTGGGTCCTAGCGTTAATATATCATATTGGGTGTTATATTAAGGACTTAAATCAACTTTACGTGAATTTCTCCCATTGTTGATGTCTAGTTTAGACAACAATGATCTTCCCAAACCAAGCTTTCCTAATGAATATGACTTCCCGAGTTTGGCTCATGGAAGTCATACTTCTCTTCCTCCACCTCCTCCAATTATTCTCCCTAACCCACAAGTTTAAAGGTCACTCAATCCCTATTGGCAAGCAAGGTCTATGTGTGATCGCATCTTGGAGATGAAGTCACATATTGACAAGCCGGGAGAGTTGGGTGTCAAAGTCTTAAGAAGGTTGGATGTTCAATCACTTTCTAAGTCATTTAGTGAGTTCCTTTGGGACTACTATGAAACAGACTATGACATGACCCTTAATGATCTTATCTATTTGCTTGGTCAGCAATGATTTGAGGACTAGTAAAGCAAATTGATTAGGAGCTCAACTTCCCAATGGACATTGACAATGGTAACATTGGATATCTAGAAAAGCCTTCTCATCCCAAAGAAAGGGTTTGACCATAGTCAACTAGGTTGACCAAATGGTAAAGAGAAAGGCTAAGTCTGCGATAGTCCCATGTACCATTCCCAGTGAGTCCACATGTTTCTCTTGCCAAAGGAAGGGGCGTTGATTGCGAAGCTGCCTATTTACCTGAAAGATCATAAGGTTGATCAAGTCAAGAAGTTTGACTCTGCTTCAGGTAAAGTTCACTATCTAACTCTGTTAAGTTTATATTATGAGATTCTTATTACATGATGTGACTTGGTCACATGTTGATGTTTTAAGAATCAAAGAAAAAGTGAAGAAACTTAAAGGAAGTATATGCTGATTCTGATCGCAAAGATGGTTTTCGATCGCATGGTTTGGTGATCAGAATTTTGAGCTGTTGCTTAGGAGTTATGATATATTGCTTAGGAAGAGATAACAACAAGTTTTTCATATGCATTTGCATTGTAAGGATAAGTTTTTCCGGAAGTTTTAAAATAAAATAAAAAAAACAGTTTTGATTTATTTATTTTAAGTATCCTTACAATGGAATTTGTGAAAAAATTGTTGTTTACATGTTTCCATTGATAGCAATATTGGAAAATGGATTTGATTCTTTCATTTGTGGTAGTGTCTAAATTTACCAAATAAGGAAAGTTTCTCATCACCCAAGTTTCAATTGGACCGAAACTTGGAATCATGCAAGTTGTATAGTATGATGAATGAGAACTTTCAAGCATTGGAAAATTAAGACTTGTTCACATGGATGTGTGAATCAAGTGACCGACTAAAGGGATCGAGTACACATTCTTGTGCACTGGTCATGTCCACCACAAAGATCGATAAGACTATTCGTCATGATTTACTAAAGTTTAGTAAATATGGTTATACTTACAAGTTTAAGTATAATTCTGAAACATTGGAAAAGTCTCAGTGTATGGCAGAACGAATAGGAAGAATCAACTTAGGCAGAAAGATAAAAGTTTCTCAAATCTGAAAAGATGGGAGAGTACTTTAGTATCGTGTTTGTGATCATCTTAATGATTTAGAAATCATATCACAATTAGTCCTCTAAAGGTCATCTTAGTGCATTCTTATGACTAAGAAGAGGAGTCATGAATTGTTGAAATGGTTAGATCAGGAAGATGACTCATACTTCGTTCCAAAACAATTCTTAGAGTCATACTCCAAGATTGTAACTTGAGTGACATATCTTAAAGAAAGGTTTAAAACACTTGTCAAATGTAAGAGTAAAAGTGTCCTACTCTTGTACATTTGAAATTGGTAAGTTGTGATGTTTTGGATAAAACAAAGACCAACTAAGGCCAATTGTGTGAAGTGTTTGTCTTGATAAAGAATCTGCACTATCTCTTGAATATTTGGCAAGATAGTCTTATATGTCAAGAGGATAGTGGCAGTCTTAAAGATCCTAAAAAAAATTTCAAGAACTAATCAAGAATAAATCCTGAGGTTCTTCACTAGCACACGACTTGAGGTTTATAACCTATCGTGTTGACATATTTGGTGCCCATTCCAGTTAAAGTTGGCTTTGCATAGGAGTTCTGAAAGTTCTCAATTGGTTGCATAACAACTTGGAAGCAATGGCAGGCCCTGTACTGCCAGGTGGCAAGAAGTTAAGATTGCATAAGTTCAGTCCATATGAGTTTGGATTTGTCATTATCCTTGTCTTGTGACTATGGTTTTGACGATTCACATGGATAAGAACACATACACCATAAAATCTAAGGGTCATAAGGTTTCTCTCCGATTCATGAAAATGATGGTGAGGAAACACTTCCACCAAGTAGATTTGAAGCAGATGGCAAAAGGTCTAAACAATTGAGACTATGATTACGGCATCCCTTTTCATAGTTCTGAAATTGTTTAGACACACATGCATGCTATCTAAGGAAAGGTGTATGATTTTGATAAAGTTTTATCAAAGCATCTCGTATCAGAAATCTGAACTTTGGTAAGAAAGTCAATAAAGTATTGATTTCTAGAAGTCCAGCTGATTTCTGAGTACATGTCAAAGCTAGTGGGAGCATAAGTGTTATGCTAATAATCATCATGTAAGTGGGAGCATGATAATTATTGTTAGTGTTGCAAGTTAGCAATGTTAATTATAGAAAACAAAAGTTTCAATTCGTGAGGCTGCAGGGATTGAAAAAGTTGTTTTGCTATAATTAAGGGAGAGGATATACTTCATTTCAGTTCTAAAGGCTTAGATTGAGACCTTAATCATCTTTAGTCAAGAATATATATATATATATATATATGAATTTCATGTTGGATTGGTTCAACTTAAGGAAATTCTATATATTATGTTCTCAAAATTCGATTATGATTACGGCATCCCTCTTCATAGTCAAATTTTGAAAACATGGCAAATAAAAATATTGTAGCAAAAGACTAGTCTAGAATCATGTCTTTATGTGAGACATCATGAATCGTGTACCATTTGCTTTGGGTACAGGATCGATTGCATGTGCTATAATATTTGTCATTTCTAAATTTTTCCAAATGCCCAGAGGCATTAAGAAGGGAAAAGGTCTAGAATTGGATATGACTAAAATGATTAAGCAATTGTCGAGGACAATCTGAGGTTTACCAAAGATTGGTTGCTCAGGGACAGTTGGAAGTATAGTGCTAATTTTGGAAGGACCATATTGACATATTCTGTGTAAGATTAGAAAACTTAATGCAAGAAGCATGTCCAAAGCAATGTACTTTGAATATGAGACTTAGTTTCCATGGAGTTGATCTCGATTGGAATACCTTATAATAACTGTTGACAAGTCTTTGTGACTTTGTACATATTCATTACAGGAGGGTCAGTGCATATAAGTTTAAAATCTAAACAGATTTTGATAAATGATAGGAATTTGAAATTCTCACATTTTTCGATAAGGATTTGGGAGTGTGAAATTAGAATCATTGAAATTATGTTCAATTGGTTTATTTCACAAAGTAAGGATCATAGACAAACATAGAGTGCATACTTGGTGTATGGCAAAGCTATTGTTTAAGAAAAACATAGTGTACATGCTTGGAGCATGGGGCAACTAGTGTTTTTAATTCAAGTATAAAGTTGATAAAACCGAAACAATGAATAATGAGTAATCAGTATGGTGATAAATAAAAGTGTTTATTTATATTCATAGGGTTTGATACCATATTTGATTCATTTATTCTTGTGTTTCACTTTGCATGTTTTGACTTCCAGAATAACTAAGTCGCTCTTCCTGAATGATTAAGTTATTCAAACCATCCACAGTCGGTCATATGTTGGAAGTAGATATGAATCAAGACTGTCATGGGTTGGTTTGTAGAGGTCCAAGTTGGTGGACAAAGTGGTGCTACAACACTCATGAGTGCTCATAAGTTCTGAGTATTGGATTCAACCTGCGCTCATTTGAATCACTTCATGGATTTTATCACGAGTGATCATGAGACGATAATATCTTATATTCATCAAACCTACAGATATGAGTTGTTAATATGAGTTGGTTATACATTGATTGCACGAAAACGCATTTGGTAACTCGATGTTATAAAACGTGCCTTTGTGTATGATTCAACAAGTAGTAGAACAAGCCATATGAGTCGAAGTTTATCCATTCCTTTTACCTTCGGGATAAAAGCGATATCTGTGGGCCCCTCGATGATTTAGCAATGACACATGTGAGTTCTTGGCCAAGCCAGGACTGATTTGATTTGTTCAATCAGTCAGTCATCATAAATCGAAAATCGGGAAACAACAAATGGATAGAGAGAATGATTATAATCCATGTCTCAGTCCATATGATATCTAGAATGGAGGAATATATGATCCCTTATCTAATGGACAAGTCATTGACAAGGTCAGAGTTCGACAGCGGCTTTAAGAGCAACGATTGCCAGTTAGGTTTTGAAGTCATACTCAATAATAGTTTTAGACTTATCCAAGTGGGAGACTGTTGGATTAATGTCTAAGTCCATAACTATATTTGGTATGTACTTGACCCGACCCGGCATGGTCCATTTGGGTTGCACTTCACCGGCACAATTTATATGGATAGTCTTTTGAGAATAGTATATTTATGATTTATATTAATATATTATAAGTTCTAATATATTAATATGGAATCATATTATTTAATTAGTATTGATCAAGAATTAATTTAGAATTAATTAAGTGATCAAAAAGAACTAATTAAATATGGACTCTTATATATATGGAATGGGCCAAGTTTTCATGGATGGTCCATGGAGCTTTTAACCCATGGATCCTATGTAAATGAAAGGTCATGGGTATTAGGGTTTACATGGATGTAACCCTAATCCTCCATAATATATAAAGGGGTCCTTGGCTCACAAAATTGGAACAAGTGTGTGAAAATAAGAGTGGGCCGATTTTAGTGTGCATACATATTCTCTCAAGTTCTTCCAAGGTGTTTTGGTGATTTGTGATTCCATTTGAGGCTTCCACACTATTGGGGCTAAGCTCTTAAAGCTCGAAGACATCAAGCTACAACAAAAGGTATGTCATCTAACTAGAACTTTGTAGTATAGGTGCTTCATAATATGCTAGTTAGGATGAAACCTTGGAATAGTTAATATTTGCATGTATAATAGAGAAAACATAGATCCAAGGTTTATAGGGTTGCATGTACACCATAGGAGTGTTAGAATGCTCAAAACCCAACAGATTCTAGAGAGAGAAAGTAGTGTGCAGCCAAAAGGGAAAAAGAGTGAATGAAGGGGTCTCCTCCTTTATATAGAGGTGGGTGTACGGTTTAGGGGTGGGTGTGCGGCCGCACACCCATGTGTACGACCGTACACTCCTCCCGAGAAGGTGTATGGCTCGAATGTTGAACTATGACTTGGTATTACTTGACCTAGACCCCAAACTTTGATTGTGTGAGGCTTAGAACGCTTTATCAAAACCCTTAAATGGTATAAAATGGTGATAAAATCGAGTTTAATATTGATATGATTGACCGATTGTACATGATAGAAGTTCCAGGTTGTCACATCATCCCCCCGTTAGAGGGAATTTCGTCCCGAAATTCGAACATAGAATACAAATCATGAATTAGGGAAGAGATGCGAATATTTCTGCTTCATCTGATCTTCGCGCTCCCAAGTGAATTCAGATCCCCGCTTGGCATTCCAGCGAACCTTCACTATCGGGATGCGACTTTGCTTTGTTCGTTTGATCTCCCGATCCATGATTTTGATTGGTTCTTCCACAAAATTGAGTTTTTCGTTGATTTTAATCTCATCGAGGGGAATAGTAAGAGTCTCGTCGGATAAGCACTTTTTAAAGTTCGAGACGTGGAAGACATGATGAATGTTACTAAGCTCTTGAGGTAAACGAAGTTTGTATGCCACGAGACCAATCCTAGCAAGGATCTCGAATGGTCCTATGTTTCTTGGATTCAACTTTCCACGCTTTCCAAAGCGTATCATGCCTTTCCAGGGCGAGACCTTCAGCAGAACGCGGTCTCCAACCTGGAATTTCAAGGGTTTTCGTCGTTTATCGGCGTAGCTCTTTTGTCTATCTTGTGAGGCTTTCAGTCGTTCTCGGATTTGTACGATCGTTTCGGTGGTTTTGCGGATGATTTCTGGACCAGTGAGAGTGTTGTCTGGGGCTTTCCCCTTGGCTAGCTACGTGTCGCCCACCTCAGCCCTGCACAGAGGGGATCTGCACTTACGGCCATATAGGGCTTCAAACGGCGTAACCTTGATACTGGTGTGGTAAATGGATGTCCCACTACTTACCAAAATCGATAACACATGCTCGCAACATGTCTTCCAAGGTCTGGATGGTTCTCTCACTCGGCCCATCTGTTTGAGGATGGTAAGCTGTACTCATATCCAGCTTAGTTCCAATAGCTTTCTGCAGGGACTGCCAAAATCTCGAAGTGAACCTGCTATCTCGGTCGGAGATAATGGACACAGGCACACCGTGCAGTCGGACTATCTCTTGGATGTAGATTTGCGTGAGTCTCTCCATTTTGAAAGTTTCTTTGATTGGTAGGAAGTGAGCGGATTTCGTCAATCAATCGACTATTACCCAGATGGTGTCATACCCACTCGGAGATTTGGGTAATTTGGTGATGAAATCTATAGTAATCCTCTCCCACTTCCACTCAGGTATCTCCGGCTAGTGGAGTAGACCTGAGGGCTTCTGATATTCGACCTTCACCTTGGTGCAAGTCAGACACTTGCCCACGAAGATAGCGATCTCTGCTTTCATTTTTGGCCACCAATACAACTTCTTGAGATCGAGGTACATTTTATCCGAACCCGGATGAATGGGGTATCTGGTCCTGTGAGCTTCGTTCATGATAACCTCTCTATAACCACCGAACTTTGGGGTCCAGATCCGGTCCATGAAATAATAGACTCCGCCTCCCTTGACCTCTAAGTTCTTATCCATTCCTCTCAAGGCTTCACCCGACACATTCTCTGGTTTTAAGGCTTCCAACTGAGCCTCCTTGATTTGCGCGGATAAATGGGATTGGATAGTCATAGTCAGTGCCTTCACCCTACGACCTGAGCATTCCTTCCGGCTAAGGGCATCTGCTACCACATTGGTTTTGCCGGGATGGTAGCGTATTTCGCACTCATAGTCGCTGAGTAGCTCTACCCATCGCCGTTGTCTCGTGTTCAACTCCTTCTGTTCGAAGATGTGTTGCAGGCTTTTATGGTCAGTGAAGATAGTGCACTTGGTCCCGTAGAGATAATGTCTCCATATCTTCAATGCGAAGATCACTGCTCCCAACTCCAGGTCGTGTGTTGTGTAGTTGACTTCGTGTGCTTTCAGCTGTCTCGAGGCATAAGCAATAACTTTTCCTCGTTGCATGAGCACACAACCGAAGCCCTGATTGGATGCATCACAGTAGACAACTAAGTCCTCCATCCCTTCGGGCAGAGACAGGATAGGTGCGCTGCATAGGGCCTTCTTCAACGTTTGGAACGCAGTGTCTTGCTTTTCACTCCAACAGAAGGGTACACCTTTCTGAGTCAGAGTGGTTAAGGGTTTGGCAATTCTGGAGAAATTCTGGATAAATCTGCGATAATAGCCAGTTAGGCCCAAGAATTGATGGATTTCTGTGGGCGTCTTCGGTGCTGACCAGTTCTTTATCGCCTCGATTTTGGAAGGGTCCACGTGTATGCCCTCCTCGCTTACCACGTGACCTAGGAAGGTTACTTTTCGAATCCAGAATTCACACTTGGAGAATTTCGCGTACAGCTTCTCCGCCCTTAGAGTTTCCAGCACCAATCTCAAGTGTTGTCGGTGTTCTTTCTTACTTCGAGAATAGACGAGTATATCGTCGATGAACACGATTACGAACTTGTTTAGGAAATAACGGCACACCCGATTCATCAGGTCCATGAATACCGCCGGTGCGTTGGTTAGACCGAAGGGCATTACTACGAATTCGTAGTGTCCATATCGAGTCTGAAATGTTGTCTTAGGAACATCACTTTCGTGGACTCGCAGCTGATGATACCCTGATCTTAGGTCTATCTTGGAGAAGTAGTTGGCTCCTTGAAGTTGATTAAAGAGGTCTTCGATTCGAGGAAGAGGGTAACGATTTTTGACGGTGAGTTTGTTCAGTTCGCGGTAGTCGATACACATCCGAAAGGATCCATCCTTCTTTTTCACGAAGAAGATCGGGGCTCCCCAGGGTGAGGAACTCGGTCTGATGAATCCTTTGCTGAGCAACTCATTGAGCTGACTAGATAGCTCCTGCATTTTTGCTGGCGCTAAGCGGTAAAGGGATTTAGCCACAGGGGTAGCTCCGGGGATTAAGTCGATGCGAAACTCGACTTGGCGTTCGGGAGGAATTCCCGGAAGCTCTTCGGGAAAGACATCAGGAAAGTTGCAGACATCGGGGATGTTCTCGAGGTCTTTAACTTCCTGTTTCTCGTTAATGACATGGGCTAGGAATGCATGACATTCCTTTCGCAGAAGTTTCCGGGCTTTGATGCACGAAATGATGCGGAGGTTTGAATTGAGTTTATCGCCATAGATCATGAGAGCTTCGTTAGAGGGAAGGTTGAGATGGATGGATTTTTCGTAACAAAGGATATCAGCACGGTTGGGGCTCAACCAATCCATGCCGATGATGACATCGAAGCTTTTTATAGAATTTGGCATAAGGTCGATGGGAAAAGAATGATCATTTACAGTAAGGGTGCAACCGCAGATTATATCTTTAGTGCTCTCTTTCTCACTTTTAGCCATCTCGACGGTAAACATTTCGGTTAAGAGTTGAGGTTTATGTTTAAGAAGATGTTTGAATGTATGACTAACAAAACTTCTCTCAGCACCAGAATCGAAAAGAATGCATGCATAAGAGTTGTCAAGGAGCAACGTACCTGTAACAACGGTAGGGTCAGCAACTGCCTCCTCGTGCCCCATGGTTAGGACTTTCCCTGTGTTGTCGGTCGTTGCTGCCTTGGGGCAGTTTCTTCTGAAATGCCCGACTTCCCCACAGCCGTAACAGGCTTTACCGATCCCTGCTCCAGAGCCCTGATTGGTTGGTTGGACTGGTGTTCTGCAGTCTCGAGCCAGGTGGCCCTTCTTGCCACAGTTGCTGAAGAGTATTTCGCGACATGGGCCGGGGATGCGATGATGATAGTTGCATTTGCTGCACCAAGGGAGGGTACCAGTATATCCACTGGTAGGTGCTTGAGTTGTAGGAGCAGCGGCAGGAGTAGTAGCAGCGTGAACTGCCACCGTATGTTGTTTCTTGGAGGGATCCTGCGAAGACTGGCCCTTTCGTTGCTTCCAGAACTTTGTTTTCTCATCACTTCCCTTAGCTGGTTCAAGAGTGGTTGTCACATTATCAAGAGTCTGTGCCAACCACTTGGCGCTGTCAAAAGTGTTTGGCCTGGCGGCCAAGACATTCCCTTGAGTTGGGGGCGTCAATCCCCAAATATATCTTTCAATCTTCTTGCTCTCTGGTGTGACCATTCCTGGGAAAAGAAGTGCTAGGTCTTCAAACCAAGAAATGTAGGCAGCAATATCGGAACCCTTCATCTTTAGGGTCCAGAGCTCGTGTTCCAGTTTCTGCATTTCGCCTCGTGGGCAGTACTCAGCTAGCATGAACTCCTTCAGGCTCTCCCAACCCATAGCATTTCCTATTGGTAGAGTTAAAGATTTGACCCGACCATTCCACCAGGTCAATGCTCTGTTGGTGAAAGTGCAAGCGGCGAATTTCACCTTGTTAGCTTCAGAACAGGAACACATTTCGAAGATAGATTCGATTTTCTCGAACCATCGAGTTAGGGCAATAACACATCCATTGCCGTCGAAGGATGTGGGTTTCGCGGTCATGAAGTCTTTATAGGAGCACTCCTTCTGGTGCCCTTGACTCCTTTCAGGATTTTGGGGATGAGTACCACCTCCCGACCCGCCAGATCCACCAGGATTAATTTGTGATATTGCAGCAGTCACAACAGCAGTAACAGCTGCCTGGAACACGGCAGGATCGAACTGAGGAGGTGGCGGTGGTGGTGGCGTGTTGTTGTTCCTTCTGATGGGTCTTCGATGGGGAGGCATCTTGTTCTAGAAACAACCAGGAGGAAGACGATGGTAAGTCCTCTGGAATCGAATCAAGAGATATGAAGCAATATATATCTCACTATGATAGTTAGAGTGTTCTACTAAGCGATAAACAAGGAAAAGCTACCAATGCAAATAAGTTATCGCTAAAAGGAATAAGTAGTAACACTTGGAAGAGAATCTCTGCAATGAATTTGACTCTGGTAAAATACTCCTATAGTATTTTAGGTTGTCTGATTTGTTCTTATCGACATCTTGTTGTATGGATATTTGGTAAGTTTTAGGCCTGTTGCAACCCCACAGTCACTCCCAAGCACATGTTGGTCATATCTCGAATTAATATAGTTGATCAGGCTATATTGACCCTAGACATGATTACATAACTGCCCAGGTTTAACCGCAGTTTCCAACATCCAAATACTTCTGTTTTGTTCTACCCATAATACTGTTTCTGGTATGTAGGTATGCTTGTATACTTTTCGTAAAGTACTTATATTTTAAAAGTATACTTTTAGTTCAGAGCACTTCAGCCCCTTAATGTTTATAGTTGTATACCATGTAAGGTTCGGTATACTTAGTTCACTATAAACAATAGCTCTGATACCAATCTGTCACACCCCCGAACCGTCAGAACGGACGGCAGAAAGAGTCCGGGGGCGGGCGACTTCATGCGTAGTATCACAACAGTTGTATCAGAGTAAGCAAAGTAAACACAACCATTACCTTATAATATGAATATTTACATTTGTTTGAAAACATAGTTTGTACATATCAGTATATTCAAAAGTAACAAAAGATAAAGAGGAGACTCCAAAATGCTCCGTCTTCTCCAAAAGCTGGCATAAATACCTGTCGATAGTTGCCCTGAGAATACAAGCGATTTTGAAAACGTATCAGCATAAAGCTGGTGAGTTCATAAGCATGTTTTTGTAATGGAAACTAGTCACTGAATTTGTAAAATTGATTCCTTTTCATTATAGAAAATTATCATTTGTAACGGAAACCTTCGTTACTGAGTTTCGAAATAGTATGCATGTTTTCCAAGAAAATCCAATATTTTCTAACATGTTTAATGATTACTGTATGAAAAGTATGATTCGTTTGAAAACCCTGGCTACTACCAGTATGTAAGTAGTTTTATTATTCAAATAAAAACAAGAGTTAATTCCCTGGAATACCCTCCAGTAAGTAGATAAGTAGTTCCATTAGTTAAAATAAAACTATTGAAGAAAGAAATCTCGTAAACAAAGGTTAGTTTATACTTATTGTGAGTCGTATAACCATACTAATATGACCCGTGACCTCCTTGACGTTTCTTCAGGCGTCGTTCGATTACAAAATTTGTCACCCCAGGCGTGCCCGCCTAACTGTAGCTAACAATTCAGGTGTGGGATTGTCGGTCCCGAATAGATCTATTCACAAATTTCACGCTCTCCCTCCAGGAGACTCTGGTTATACTACCGTGGAGGATTTATTGGTACCCCGAAGGGCATAACGAAGATAAGACTCACAAACCGGTATTAACTAGTTTACGTGCAGTTTGGTTGTTCTCGAATTCGAAATCGTTGTATACGTTGTGGAGTATAAATAATTATACACAAAATAATTATTTAGTAAGATACTCTTGTTATCTGTATGGATAAACTAAATCTGTCATAGTTTATATGTTATGACTTTGCATGGAGTTTGATTCTGTAAAACCGGTAATGAAATTCACAAACTATACCTATTATAGTTTGACTGGTAAGTTGTGTTCATGTACTGTTCAGAAAACTATGCAATTATGTTTAGAAAACGCCCCTTATGCTCCGCATTTTACAAAAGGGATAAAATATCTAAATTTTTAACATAAAATCATCATAATTGCATCAGTTTTTAAGTTGTGAAAGCCTTTATGTTTGGCTTGTATTCCCTCCCTGAAAATGTTATAAAAACTTATAAAAGCGTAGGGGTATGAACTCACAGTTTAACGTAGGATTTAGGTGTACGATCGGTTACGAGTACTGAGTGTTAACTGATGTTTCATACGCAAGTGGATCCTATTAACATATAGTACACATATATGTATTAGATTAAGGTATTCCATGACAAAACATGACGGGAAACCACCCTAAAGACATGGAAATGCTTGAACTAAGTGTCGAGACCCTATATGATCAAACGAGGTAGGTGTACGGCCATAAGAGTGTGTGTGCGGTCAGGGTGTGCGGCCAGGATGTGTGTGCGGTCGTACATGGGAATGTGCGGCCGTACAGAGGGGGTGTGTGGCGGTACACTCTTCATTCATGCCCAAAATGTTGATTTTTAGGTGTTTCAAAGCCAATACCAACTCCAACTAGCAGATGGAGGCCAAACTCTCACTTTGGAGAGTCTTTAAGGTGTGTACGGCCACCTTATGAAGGTGTGCGGCCATACACCTTTAAGTGATGAAGAACATGAAGAACATGAAGAGTTTTACGCTTAGATCAAGGTGTCTTACCTGTATAACAAGCTGAATGATGGAGTACTTCACGTTTTTGAGGCCCTTAGAGTGTTCTTGGATGAAGATTCTAGAGAGAAAGTAGTGTGCAGGCAAAAGGGAAAAAGAGTGAATGAAGGGGTCTCTTCCTTTATATAGAGGTGGGTGTACGGTTGAGGGGTGGGTGTGCGGCCGCACACCCATGTGTACGGCCGTACACTCCTCCCGAGAGGGTGTATGGCTCGAATGTTGAACTATGACTTGGTATTACTTGACCTAGAACCCAAACTTTGATTGTGTGAGGCTTAGAACGCTTTATCAAAACCCTTAAATGGTATAAAATGGTGATAAAATCGAGTTTAATATTGATATGATTGACCGATTGTACATGATAGAAGTTCCGGGTTGTCACATATGAATGCAGGCTGTGTCGACGAGGCCTGTTCCCCAAATTAGTACCCCCGGTGTCGGATGATGTCTTCTTCTCTTCAACGGATGCTGGGAGGTTTGAGTCACAAGTGGATCACTCACAAATGGCGTAGAGGTTGGAATGTCAACATTAATGGGAGGAATCCTTGACGCTGCATCCGTCTCAACTAGAATACTGGCTATTTGTTCAAAAGTAGGAGGCATCACTTCTTGAACATTTTTGTACTTCCCTTGTCTTCGTTGCCGGTTGAGCGACTTCATTGACATCGATAAAGAAGGAGTTGATGTCCTAATTTGTTGGGCAATAATCATCCTCAAACCCGAAATTCAAGTCCTTATCATTATGACTAGACAAGCTACCGCCAAATATAGAATCATCATCATTAAAACCATCATCATCACCATCATCATTACCATCACCACCCGCATCTTGACTCTCATTGAAGTCACTTTGTACCTCCACATTTATCATATTATCATGTTCCTCTGCTACGATTGCAACAGGAGGAACTCTTTCATCTTCGTGCTCGGTGACGGTTATGACATCATCGTCAGATTCCATGTGGTAAGAGGAGTCATTAGACTCAGATGCATTACTTAACTCTGCAAACATCCCGAATTTCACCAAAGGGTATTTTCCTTCGAACAAATACTTACCCTTACAGTTCTGTTTCATTAAACCAAAGGTGTTTGACCCAAGAGATTTCATGTCTAGTGTTTCTCCGTTTTTTTCAATCTCCGGGTAGTTGCTGTTGATGATCAATTATATGAATCTTGGGTACATAAGGAATTTATCTCTTTTCTTTCCTTCAATATTTCCGATCAATTCGTTCTATATAAATTTGGAGATGTTAAATTCAAGACCCGTGGCAAGAGCGGCGATTGTACCCGTGTTCAGTAGAGAAATTTCATCCGCCCCAGATTTCCTACCCGAGATGCAGCTCACGAAGACACGGGCTAGAAACCTCCAGTAAGGTGGTAGCAGCTTCTTGATGGTTGGAGGAAACTTTCCTTCATAACCCATCTGTTTGATGATTTCTTCAGCTTGAACCATTCAATCTCAATCAGAAAGCTTGGTTGGTCTTCAATTCTCAGAACATCTCGGATGATCTGCTCTGTAACAGTAATTTTCCTTCCTTTAACAGTTGCTTCAACAAGTTTTGAGTCATCATCTCCTTTTCTCACCACACCAGAGCACCAAAAATCTTTATTTGACTTTGGTAGATCACAGGATTCAAAGTTAGAGCGAAAGCTAGGCAGCACATCTTCAAACCATGCACTATGGACTTGAAATCACCATGGGCTGCTGGTGGGTCAACCAAGAAGATAACCAAGTTGTGACTGTCAGCAAACTTTAGATCTTCCATTCTTGATCTGCACTTAACCAAGCCAAGTGAGAAAATAATTTATTTAAACAATTAAGTATAGGTTTTACTCATTAATCAATTAGTATAGGCTTTTATTGATGATTAATTGATGAAAATAAGAATTTATGTTCAAAAATTTGGGTTTACGGTCAAAGAAAGTGTGTACGGCCGTACACGGGTTTACGGTCGTAAACCCTTCAATGGTCGTAAACCCTTCAAGAGTCGTAAACGATTCAAGAACCGTAAACGCCGAACAGTTCAATTTCATCGATTAAACCCTTGATTCATGGTCGATTTTGTGTTAGATTAGGATTTCGATGATCGCAATGGGCATACCTACAAGAGTAAACAATCAATTTCGAGTCAAAAACACGGATTAAGATGAATCGATTGAACAGTGAAAAGAGAGAGAGAGAGAGAGAGAGAGAGAGAGAGAGAGAGAGAGAGAGAGAGAGAGAGAGAGAGAGAGAGGAGAGAGAGAGTTATAAAGGGTGTGCGGCCGCAAATAGAAGCAGTGGATAGAAAGTGTTCTTCAACCGAGAACATGAGTATATATACCAGGATCCAAACCCGGTTCACCACCCATGGACTGCAACCCAAGATGCTTTAAAATTAAGCACAATACCCAAAAAATTTAAAAATAATGCAATTTGAGGACTAGAAAATAAAATAAAATAAAATCTAAAAATTTAAACTAAACTATTTTTTTTAAATTTTTAGAAAAAAAAATAAATATAAAAATAAAAATAAATATAAAAATAAAATAAAATTGAAATTAAAATGAATTAACACTAATTTCACTTTTACTAATGCTAATGATATTTTTCTGATTTTGGGATCAAAGTTATTAGACAGCCTTAATCTGTTTATCAGCACTTCCCCTTTCATGAATAGATCTGGTCAATCGCTGGTATTGTGGTCCACTTAAACATGAAAGATTTGTGACAAATTTTTGACATACTACAAATGACAAGGCATTGTGACCTTGCGTTTCTAGATAATATTCCTAAGGACCATTCATCTAACGGCGACTAAGGATATTGAAGTCCACCTAAATTGTGCAGCGAGATCTACAGACAACCTAGTGATTGTTCAATTTTTTTGATGTACTAGAACATATTTCCCGCTTCCTGATATACCCCAATAATCAGGGACTTCCAGAATACTCCTTACTTTAGCTAAGCAGACAATTATTATGGGAGAAGTCAGATTTAGAATGCATATGTTGTACACCCACGTCGGATCTCTTCCAATCTCACAGAGGGTGAAGCATATGACTAACCAGATTTAGAGGGATTGAGAAGTAGAATGGTGCATATGCTGTGTACCAGGTCGGATGTATTTCAATCACGCAAAGGAGACAACATATGGCTAATAGACAGGAAGAATTGCATAGATAGAAGATGCATAGAAATAGAATTGCATATGTTGCAGTCCAGGTCGAATGTATTTCAATAACGCAGAGGAGGTAACATATGGCTAACAGAAAGAAAGCAAGAAAATAACCTTATACAGACCCAATTTATCAGAATTCCCCAGTCACCCCGTCAATACCAGAATTAAGGACAGAGTCTGTACATCGAGGAAGAGTTAAAGCACGGTTCTAGATACGGATTGCTTTAGTGTAACTGGTGGATTCTCATGAATATCTCCCTGCTCAATCTACCCAAGCGTCATATTGTCAGGCTAAATGGAACTATCTAAGTTAAGATTTGTCAAGTCTCTAGATTCCTTAAGTTCATCTATACGTAGTCAAGTCCATTTAAATCTTTCGTGCCTACCAGCGCATCGAACAAAGAGCCTAGACAATTCAACTTTGGTACATTACACAGATTCAAATTGCCTGTTATCACATGAGTATATCACTTCCCATCACAACACCTACAAAAATGCAACTGATTTTGGATTTTTTTAATTTTTTAATTTTTGTTTGGTTTTTGTTTATTTCTCCTCCTAAATTTGTGAATGGGTGAGAATGAAAATTAAATGCGCAAATTTAAACTAACCAAAAACAAAAATTAGTCCTCAAAGCGTATCATTTTCAAAAATCTCACAAGCATATCGAATCGAGCTTTGTTAAACGGTTTTGTGAATAGATCTGCCACATTATTACCAGTGGGAACCTATTCCATCCGAATGAGTGAACGCTCATAACAGTCTCTGATAAAATGCACTTTGATGTCGATGTGCTTGGTTTTCGAGTGTTGGACTGGATTTTCAGCAATTTGAATTGCAGCTTCATTATAACAAAAAATAAGGGTTTCTAGAAAATTCCGATCGTAATCTAGTATTTGATGTTGTATCCAGATAACTTGAGAACAACAGGCAGAAGCAGCTACGTATTCCGCCTCTGTCGTTGAGGTTGAGACTGTATGTTGTTTCTTACACTGCCATGACACCAGCCTGTCTCTAAGAAATTGACATCCGCCAAACGTTGATTTCCTTTCAAGCTCACCGTCTCCATAATTACTGTCAGCAAAAGCATATAAATCAAATTCATAATTTTTCGGGTACCAGAGACCCAATTTTGGGCTGCCTTTGAGATACCGAAAAATTCTTTTGACAACAATAAGATGTGAAAGTTTAGGATTAGCCTGGTATCGTGCGCATTGACAAACCGCGAACATGATTTCTGGCATGCTCGCGGTAAGATACATCAATGATCCGATCATTGATCTGTAGTCAGTCTGATCTACGGATTCACCCTCAGTATTTGGAGTCAACAGAGGTCGCTTGGCCATTGGCGTCAAGGAAAGTTTTACGTTTCGAAACCCGAACTTCTCTAGCATATCTTCAACATACTTGGCTTGATGTAAAAGGATTCCGGTTGAGTCATGTTTGACCTGAAGCCCCAAAAACATGGTCATCTCCCCCAGAGAACTCATCTCGAACCTCTTCTTCATCATGCTTTTGAACTCCTTGCATAGTTGTGGACATGTTGACCTGAATATGATGTCATCGACGTAGATTTGAACAAGAATCTGATCGGCACCAACATGCTAAATGAACAGGGTTTGATCGATTGTCCCCCGTGAATAACCTTGTTCGAGCAAGTGCTCCGTAAGAGTTCCATACCACGCCCTTGGAGCTTGATGTAACCCGTATAAAGCCTTGTCCAACTTGTAGACGTGATTCGAAAACTTCGAGTTGACAAACCCAGGAGGTTGATCAACATAGATTTCTTCCTTCACAGTGTCGTAGAGGAAGGCATTCTTGACATCCATATGGTAAACTGTGAAGTTCATATAGGAAGCTTACGCGAGGAAAATGCGAATAGCCTCCAAGCGAGCCACCGGAGCATAAACTTCAGTGTAGACTAGACCCTCAATTTGGCGAAATCCACGTACAACCAATCGGGCCTTATTCCGCACAATAACCACTGAATCATCTTGCATGCTTCGATAAACCCAACGCGTGTCGAGTGACTTCTTGCCTTTAGGTAATTAAACCAACTTCCAAACCCCCATCTTTTGAAATTGATTCAACTCCTCATGTATAGCATCCACCCAGTTGGGCTCATTCAAAGCCATTTCGACGTTCTTTGGCTCTATTTGATAGATGAAGCAAGAGTAGAGACATGTATTTACATCTCCACTCTGACTTCGCGTTCGAACACCGTCGCCCAGCTGACCGATGACGCTTTCGATCGGGTGATCGCGTTGAATTCTGGAAGGAAGCTCCTGGTTGATGTCATTGAGCGTTACAGGAAGCTTGTGAATATTGACAAATCCATCATCTGCTGAATGATCCACCTCAGACGGTCTGGAATCGTGAGAGGGGCTTGCCACGAACTCATTAACAATCGGTTCGGGAAAGAGAAGTTCCATAAATGTTTGAGTAACATCAGAAGAATCTCTGGACATGAACTCTCTTTCATCAGGAGTAAGAGGAGTGGTATCACCATCTGGATTGGTTTGATGACTCGGAGAATCTGAAGAATCACTTGGAACAGATGCATCCACTGTAGGAGTCGTAGAGGACACCACCGACGGTCTGTAGACAACTTCTTCGTCTTCATCTTCAATCACAGTCTTTGAACCAGAACTGAAACCATAAAAATCATCTGAAAACACTTTGAATGATTTGAAAAGAGATGTGTAGTCAAACAACCAATCCGGATCAACTATGGCATCCGTCTCGTTCTCCTCCAACCAGTACACGTCTAAGGATTCTACGATTTGCTTTGTCATCTTCTTGTAGACCTTGTATGCCGTTCGAGCAGCATACCCCACAAAGTAACAATCATCGGCCTTGGTGTTGAATTTGGGGTTGGATTCCAGATGAAGGAGGGTGCAAGGACAACCAAAGATACGAAAATGACTAACAGATGGCTTGTGACCATAGAGAATCTCGTATGGGGTTTTCATCTGAGCTTTGTTGATCAGGACACGATTTTGAACATAACACGCTGTGTTGATCGCCTCAGACCAAAAGAAGACTGGAAGTTTAGAGTCACATAACATTGTCCTTGTGGCGTCTTACAGAGTTCGGTTTGGCCGCTCAGCAACACCATTTTGTTGCTGTGTGCGAACGACACTGTATTGACGCACTATCGCTTTTTCCGCACAAAAATGATTGAGAACAACATTCTTGAATTCCATCCCGTTGTCAGTTCTGAGCGTCTTCACCCGGTGGTTGGTCTGGTTCTCTATCATCACAATAAACTTCTTAATCAAGTCTGCAACCCCAGCCTTGTTGGACAAAAAGAAGACCCACATGAACCGCGAGAAATCATCAATCACAACCAGACAATATGAATTTATGTTGATGCTGAGGACGTTGACCGGACCAAATAAGTCCATATGCAACAATTAGAGCACCTAGTTGATCGAATTGACCTGTTTTGGCAGGTGTGGCTTTCTGTGATGCTTTCCTTGGGCGCATACTACACTCTTTTCAAATGTGATGAAATCCTTGACAGGAAGCCCGCGCACTATGTCATTCTTTGCAAGTCGATTCAGGTTCTTTGCGTTAGCATGTCCGAGTCTTCTGCGCCACAACATAGCATTGTGATCGGAAACTTTTGAGAAGAGGCAAGTGACTTGTTTAGGAAGATTGTTGTTCATGTCAATGATATATGCATTGCCGTCCCGTTTAGATTTTATAAGAATCCATTCATCAGAGATGACAATGCCTGGCTTCAGAATTAGACATTCCTTGTCGGTAAAATGTGTCGAGTAGCCCTTGTCACAAATTTCAGAGACGCTCAACAGACTGTGCTTTAACTCGGGCGCGTAGTTAACATTCTCGAAGCTCAACACTCCATTGGAAATTGTTCCTTTTTGAGTGATTTTTCCGCCATCTCCTCCCACAAAGGAAATGTATCCCCCATTAAAATTCTGAATGTTGTGCAGTTGGGAGATGTCTCCTGTCATGTGCCTGGAACAACCGCTGTCGACATACCATGGTCTGGCGACATTCCTCCGCAGCTGTCCCTTTACAATGAGCGGGATAATTTAGCTTTGGGGACCCAGTTCATTACAACCCTGGGTTTACCCTTAACATTCACATAATTATCCTTTTGATTTTTCAATTTTACATCATTATCAGAAACACTTTCAGAGGATGATGATGATTGGCCAAGTGTAGATATGGGCACCCACTGAGATTTAGGTTTTGAAGAATTCACAGGTGATTTTGAAATGTTTTTCTTTTGCTTTGAGCGTTTAGATTTTCAACTAGAATTAGTCAAAGATCCCGATGCACCCTTTGAAGAAATCGACCTTGGCTTAGCCTCATTCGATTTTGGCAAAGCACCTGTGGCTTCTTTAGTGAAAACCTGTTTGTTCGTTTTAAAATCATCCCTTTTCTTATCATTATTAACTTTCTGATCATCATCACGAAGACGAGATCTCGAGGAATTTTTCGTTAGAGACCTTCCTCGAGACTCTCTTTCTTTCCCTGGTGTAGAAAAATGCACAAATGCCCTGTTGGGACAATTGCGAGCAATGTCGCCGGCAGTACCACAGTTGAAACATATTTTCTTATTATCATTAGACCTGGTACCGCCTTTATCAGATTTCGTGCTCTTATTGACTTTTCTAACTTTCCCACACGTGCAAGTGTATGAGTCAGATTGTGTGACAGGCGTAGAAGATGTGGATGTGCTAGTGTCAGATTCAGTAGATTTCACAAAAACAACACCACATTTATCAGAAACATTAGAATTTGACATCAAATCATCACAAATTAAAATATCAGTTTTAACATCAGACAGACTCAATAGGAACACCAAATTTTGACACCAAATTATTTGACTTAATCTTTCCATCCTCTTGCTTTCCCTGGCTTACTGATGAATCTGCATCAGAAGTAGAAACATTAGTATCTAATTTCCTAGCACTACATTTTGTTTCCTATTCAGCAGCTACTTTACCGTATACCATAAATGGTTCTCGGTCTATCTCAACTTGAGTCAATGGAGTAGCGATATAATTGTGATTGAATGGGGGAGGGACACTCTCATAACCTATTCCCTTTTGTTGGTTATCTTTAAATTTGAAACAATTGTCAATCATGGACACAACTACCTCACTTGACACATCAAACTTCTTAAAGTTTAATTCAGCATCTTTGTATTTTGCTTTTAATTCATCAAGTTCGGCAGTTACAGTAGCAAGCTCTTTCTTAGCATATTTATAGTTTACTCATTTGTTGTTGTACTCTTCTTGCAATTTATCAAAATCACTAATCTTGGCCTCTAGTTTTTCTTTTAAAGGTTTCTGGCCTTTTCTAAGTTGGTACCCCTCATATTTTAGGTCCTCTTTCTCTCTCTTTATTAATTCAATTTGATCACGCAAAAATTTGATAGTGTTAATACATGATTGAGAGCAAATGTTTTCACTGACCTCAGGCTTTGCAGGATTTGGGGTACGTACTTTGAACCATGAATGCAAATTATTGTTCCATCATCTCCTCCTCTGGGTCTATCTCAGCTTCTCCTTCCGCTGTGTCGTTGCTCTAGGCAAGATGCACATTTTTAGGTCTTGAGATGCTCAACGCCTCAATTTGGTCGTCCCAATCAAACGACTGAGCCACCGCTGCAAGATTCGCAGTTTTATTGTTGGTGGTAGCTCCCCTGCTGCTACCCACTGGCACCATCGTTCTTTCGTTGTTCTCCTTCCTGTCAGGCTTCGGGCATTCTCTGGCAAAATGGCCAGGTTCATGGCAGTTGAAGCATCGGAGCATGCCTTTGTTGAAACCCACCTTCTTTTCAGCATTCATTCCCTAATTATTTTTTCCTGTCTTCTTGGAGAACTGTTTGGCCCTGAACACCGCCATAGAAATTTGCCATGTGATGTCCATCTCCTCAACATCTTCAGGATGAATTTGATCCAAATAAGTGAAAGATAGTTGAGTAGGCAGCTCGCCAGCCACAAAGGCAATGTAGCAGTTGACAAGACCAGTAGCAAGAGCCAAGTTTTCATCATTTTCTTTGGGAGCAGGTGCTTTTGAAGAAGAAGAAACTTGTGGATAAGATACCGGAGGTTGAACACTTTTCATGGATGGAGTGGTATATGATGATAGTTGAGGAGAAACAAACGGTTGAACTTGAGGAGTTCTGAAGGATGGGAAAGCATTGTTGGATTGAATCCCGAGATTAGCAGTCGAGTATGAATTAACGTGAATGATCTCCATTTTCTTGTCATCCGGATCACAAGCTTTAATAATTGCCATGGTTTCAGCCAGACTTAGATGGTTAAGGTCCTTCGTCTTCTTAATCACAGACACATTCATGTCCCATGACTTTGGCAGTGACTTGAGTAGCTTCTTGTTTATTTCGGACCTGGTGACCAAGATACTTGCAGAGCGCATCTCGGTTGTAAGAGTGATGAACCTCTGCAGTTGAGCCTCAAGAGATTCTCCCAAGATATGATTAAACATGTTGAACTTTTGTCTCAGCATATCCTGACGAGTTTCTTTCATTTCCTCGTTCCCTTCATAAACTTCAATCAGTGCCTCCCATAGAGCTTTTGCAGACGTGTATTCCCAAAAACCCTGAGCAATATCTGGTGAAAGAGCCATAGTGATTGTGTCAAGAGCCCTTTCTTGCTCTTCAATCTTCGCAAAATCTTGATCAGTATAATCTTTAATTTCTTTATCAAGGACTGTTCCATTTTCTAGAGTTGTGGTGATCCTGACAGGTCCTTTCAGAATACTTCTCCAAATTCCATCCGATATTTCCATTCCAGGAAACCTTCAGCAGATAACAGATGAGGAATACGTGTGGTTTTTCCCATTATGGAATCCAAATCATGATGAATTGTTGAATTTTGTAAATCCATTTTTTTTTAAAATTTTCTTTATTAAATGAAAAGGAACTTAAAATCAAAGAGTTAAAATAAAAAACAATTCACGGTTGGAATCTATTCACGGTTGAGACCTGTTTACAGCCGGAATCGGTTTGCGGCTGTACACTCAATCACGATTCAACTGATTACGGTCAAACAACGCTTTACGGTCCAAGATGTGTTTTACGGTCAACACTTGATGAATGGTTCACGGTCAAGCAATCGATTACAGTCTAGAAAATGTTTACAGTTCTTGAATATGAATGGATTCCGGCTGAATCACGCATTTACAGCCGTACTCCCTTCAACACAGCAAACCGTAAACCCCCAGATTTTGATGAAAACGAGTGTTTTGGATAAGATTTCGATTTGCTCAGCCTTGAAAACACGATCAGATGCAGAAACAAGCTTGGACAATGAAGAAAACAAAAACTCCTTCAACCACAAACGTGACTTAAATCTATTTTGACACTGGATCTGCTCTGATACCAATTGTAGAGTCCCAATTAAATTATCCAAACCAGTGATCAAAACAATATAAGAACAAGAATGAAGAAGAATAAGAAGATTATCAAGCAATGCACACATCTATTAGAAGAAACGTATGGTACACCATGAGAACATACACTATGACCGTAAACACCTCTGATACGTCTGTTGACTCTGACAGACTCTGACACTATTTATAGGAACAGACTGGCCGTGAACAGTGTTCACGGACGAACACGGATTCACGGCCGTAAACCCGTTCACGGCTGTGAACACCTTCATAACCCCAAACAAACACAAAACACACAATACAAGACCAAGACTCTATTAAGACCAATACAAATAGTTGGCTAGCCCAAACCACTTAAGTTGTGACCTATCAGGTTGTCGATTTTAGGTCTTAGGTTATACATTTATAGTGTAGAATTCCAAGAATCATATGTTTAACCCTAATTCTTACACTTAATCTTACGATCCAACAATTGATTTGGACTAACACTTAATGGACTAACTCACAAGCTTAGCCCATCACAAATCAATCATGGATCATTAGCCCAAACCATATGTATCATTGATTTACATAATCAGTCTCCGTTAATGTAATTAGTCTCTTTTGATCACTAAATTAATTCCAAATTAATTCTTGATCAATACTAATTAAATAATATGATTTCTCAATTAATATATTATTCTTATAATATATTAATAAATCACAAATAACCTCATTCTCAAATATCCATCTATCAAATTGTTTTGGTGAAGGCAACCTGAAATGGACCATGCTACTATCGGGTCAAATACATACCAATTATAGTTATGGGCTTAGACACCTAATCCAACAGTTTCATCACTCAAATGGTAATGTGTCCACCCGTAGTCCTGGGCAGTTTTGTCTTGGGATTTGTTGTATGACTCATACTTGATTCATCTATCATTGCTTTGTGTATACCAGCCGTATATAATTAAGATTGGAAGGACAGTCGGATAAGTGATTCTACCTGAAGCCCACAACTTAACAAGGAACAGGATTCAAGGCGGAATCACACATCCTAAGTCTATACCACCCTTACGTATGGACCTAGTAGTGATAAATTACCAGCATGGGTACATAGTTTCTACATGTGTGATGCGATTAGTTTGGGTGAAAAGGCAATTACAACTACTTCTTTCCATAGCTACTGCGCTTTAGGTCGATTCTTGAACTTGACTTATTATACAAGTGGTATTCCCAAGAGGTCTGCTGGGAATACATTGGGAAGTTTACGGACTTCTGGAACATCCTAGATATTTTACGCTTCCTGTTTCACATCTACTGCATATGCTAGGAAATCATGGTACCTCTCGTGTAGATAGTTCTGAGTATTAACATAAGAGATGTTTTTAAGGATTGTGTCGGGTTTGTCGTCATAATTGATGAGGGTTTTGCTACTTGGCATAATGGGGATAACGGCTTTTTCGTAACACATGATATTAGCATGGAGAAGAGTAAGTTAAAATATACTGGTGATCACGTCGAAGTTTCCCATCGTAGCTGGAATTAGATCAATTTGAAAGAACGAGTTGTTTTAGTATTAGAGTGCATACTACGTATATATCTTTATTGCTTTCTATTCTATTATTTGTTAATTCTACTATGAATCTTTCGTTGAGTGTTTCTAGCTTTTATCTGAATATGTTTTTAAATTGGTGATTCGCGAATTCCTCTTCATACTGCTAACGCAAAGTATGCATGAATGTGAGTGATTGAGGAGAAACGTAGCGGAAATCTCAGTAGGATTCCTCGTTTCTTCTTCATTTCCAGATGTTAAGAATCTTCTCATTCTGCAGTCCTTCCGTTCTGTTGGACACTCTCTCTTGAAGTGTCCCGCTTCACAACATTCATAGCAATTTTGGCTTACTTCGGAATTGGTGGTTTTAGTGGTTTGTTGGTTCGGTGTCATGCAGAAACGAGCGGTGTGCCCATTTTTGTTGCAATTCCCGCAGTGCATCACTCGGCCGGCTCCACGGTGATGATAGTTGCACTTGTTGCATTTTGGCAAGTTTCTAGCATATGTTCTCAACGGTACTGTGGAAGTAGGGACAGTGGCGGTATGAATTGCCATTAATTGTTGTCTTTTTGCGGGTCCTTGAGTCGGACGACCCTTTCTCTTGGTCCAAAACTTTCTTTTCTTGAGTGGTACTCCTTTATTTCTGTGCGAGTCGTTAGGTTCATGATTTGGGGAGTCCTTGCAAGAGCACACTCGCTGGTGTCCTTGGTTTTCATTGCGTTTGGAATTGTCGGCACCATTCTTATTTCCGTTCGTATTGTTAGCGTTATGTTGTGTCATGGCGGCTGTCTCGGCGACTGCTGCAGCGGCTGCTACATCGGCTTGGAATGTGGCAATGTCCATTTGTAGAACGGGTGTTGTGTCGGTGTGCTGGTTACTTCCGTGTGATGGCATGATTCCTGTTGTATGGTATAAAACGAGTTCGTAAGTAACCATGGTTGTTTCTAGTTGTAATTCATCTATTTATATACATGTATAAATTTCACGTTTTACTGTACGATTCTCAATGTTTCGGCCAACATCCATGTAATGTTTTTATGATAGTGAGTGGGAGTAGGTATGGTACAAATGTTAAGTTTAACAAAATAGAGTATAAGTATCCAAATTCACAAGTTTGTCGGATTTTTATGGGTTTTGGAAAGGCGTATCTCTCTTGATTCATTATTACTAGTTGTGACGAAAGAAGCGATAATCCTAACACATAGTGTGAGTAATGTAGTCACTAATTCACTAGACTCTACTTGTCTATCATATACCAAGATGATATACAAGGTGTCCTACCACTTCACACATATCGCGAGTGGCTTCCTTCGTTCCTCGTTCCGTTATGATTGTTCTAGTTTCAGCTGCAAGGATTTATCGTCTTATGGCAATTATCTCCTCCTATATTCATTTGTTGGCTGTTGCGGCAGGGTAGTAGGGGTTGTCGTGGCGAAATTCGGTCATGTTGTATGTGCGCGAATGGAGGTATTTAAAGGATCTATGAGATTAATAGAAGCATTTCTAATGAAAATTTTGTTGGATAAGGTGTCTAAGTCCATAACTATATTTGGTATATACTTGACCCGGTTTGGCATGGTCCATTTGGGTTGCTCGGCATCTCAACAATTGGATAGACATAATGAGAAAAAGGACACTTATGGTTTGTTAATATATTATAAGTTCTAATATATTAATATGAAATCGAATTATTTAATTAGTGTTGATCAAGAATTAATTTGGAATTAATTTTGTGATCAAAAAGAGACTAATTAAATATATGAGGATTGGTTATGTAAATCATTCATTCTTATGTAGTGGGCTTATGGTTCATGATTCACTATATTGGGCTAGGACCCATTGGGTGCTCCACGGATGCTCCATGGAGGTTGTAACCCATGGATCATGGGGGAAATGAAAAGCAATGCAGATTAGGGTTTACATGGTGTAACCCTACATGTGACACACTATATAAAGAACCTCATATGGAGTAAAATCAGCCACTAAGACAAGACAAGGAGGGCTAGCCGATTTTCTGATCAAAGTGTGCTTATCTCAAGTTATTCTAAGAGTTGTAGGTGTCGTGTGAAACATTTGAGGCATCATATTTGGGGTGCTAGGCTCACAAGGTCTTAAGGAATCCAAGCTACAAGAAAAGGTATGTCATTCTACTAGTTTTTATATTACAAGTACCCCATGCCATGCTAGATAGGATGAAAACCTCGGAAAAGCAAATTTGCATGAATATTAGAGAAAACATAGATCCAAGGTTTCTAGGGTTGTATGTACACCATAGGAGTGTTAGAATGCTCAAAACCCATCAGTGGTATCAGAGCCTAGGCTTGTTTTCTTTGTATTTGATGCAAACTGCTTGAAAAAATCGATTTTTCTGCTAACTGTTCAGTGAACTCGCCGAGTCCATGGGGGGACTCAACGAGTCCAAGTGAAAATGCATCCTACTCGTCGAGTAGGTTCTTGCACTCAGCGAGTAGGAGCCCCTGTGTGTAGAATTTCGAGTTTTGCTACTGCAAATGGACTAGAATCATTACCCTAAACTGTTCTGGACTTATAAAACCTGTTTTTGATGGTGTAATGATTATGCTAATCCATTTACAATGGTTATTATCAAAATTTTAAGTTTTATATGTGTTTATATGATTCTTGAAATTGTTGATATGAATGTTCATACTTGTGAGTTTTAGAAGATCATAAGATTTATTTGCAAATTGTTTGTTAGTGTACTTCTTGATCTTGATGCCTATTGATGGATTACCAAAGGTCACTTCTTGAAATTGTCATTAAAGAGTCATAGGTTACATAAACTGGAGAGTCTTCATTTTAGTAGACCATTAAACTCATAAGTTATGAACATGAAAGGTTTTGAATAGTTTCAAAACTTTCCCTCAAGTTTTGGAATTTGTAAAGTCCTTTAGAAAACTTTAATTCCAAACCCTAGAGTTTTAAAAGTTAAAATTCAACCCTTATACTTTATAGTATTATAAGTTAATAATATATATATATATATATATATATATATATATATATATATATATATATATATATATATATATATATATATATATATATATATATATATATATATATATATATATATATATAAGAGCAAGTCAGTCGTACCGTTAGTAGCCTCATTCACGAGGCCGGTCTATATGGGGGTATAAGGTTGTTGCCTATAAATTGGCAGCTTAATGGGTGTCCACTCTCACCCACCGCTTCCTTGACAAGTGGAGGGTCATTAGTCGAACGGGTAGGACAAGGCCTATAATCCTCATTAAAAAGTATAATGAAATTTATAAAGTAACTAAACTTTTTTTTTAAATTCCCAATCTTAGTTACTTTAGGAAAATGTGAAATTGGTGCTAACCCATGAAATTACACTTTGTACCTTACCAAGTCGTTGGTGGAGCGTGTGTGGGTAGCCAGCACACTAACATGGACTAGTAAGACTGGTAAAGGGTGACTTAATATTTATCATAGATCGATGGAGCGCGTGTGGGTAACCGACACATCGATTAGGTGATAAAGATTGAGGGTACCAAGTAAATTTGCATGGTTATTCACACCTTGTTTGTGATCCTCGGCATCCCAGCCACAAACTTGAGAGCGCACAATCGAGATTTAAACATGCCATTGAAAAGTTCAATGAATCTCAAAAGAATCTAGGAGTTTCAATCCAATTAAAATCTAATAATTTATTTCATTTTTCATGGTGGAAATTGGTGAATCGTCATTCACCTACTTTCAAATATTTTATAGCTTCGATTACGGCATCCCTCTTCCATGTTATAAAGTATTGTGTTGGGTCCTAGCCTTAATATTACATTTGGGTGTCTTATTAAGGATTCTATATCTAATCTAAACTTGTCTTTCTTCTTTTCAGATGTCTTCCAACAATGCTGCTTCTGGCTCAATCCGTATTGGCTCCTTCTCTCTCATGAACCTTTGTGGGAGAGTCATCTTTGATGGTTATAACTTTAGTGATTGGATCAGAAACATCAGGATGGTCACACGTTATAAGGACAAGGAATATGTCCTCGACAAGGAGTTGAAGGAAATTGATGAGTCTACTGCTACTCCAGAGGAGATCGCTGACTTTAGGGCACATGAGAGAGATGCTACCAAGGTGACATGTATCATATTGGCCACAATGAAAGCTGAACTCCAAAAGTCCTATGAGGACTTTTACCCTTTTGAGATGCACATGGACTTTGATGGACCGCTACCATCAAAGTGCTCGTCAAGAGAGGTATGAAATCATCTCTTCCATGATAACAACCCGAATGAAGGATGGTGAACCCATCACGGGTCACATGTAGAAAATTGAAAAGGTTTGTGGACCGTTGGCTCAATTTGAATGTGCACTTCCCCGAGGAGTTGGCTATTGATATCATACTGCAATCCTTACCTACTTGTTATGATCAATTCTGAATGGCATATCACATGAACAAGGAGGAGGTCACACTTAGCAAACTTCAAGGGCTCTTGAAGTCCGTTGAAACTGGTCTTAAGGGCAAATCGGTTGTTACTACTCCTACTCCTACTGTCGCCCCTGTTCTGGCAATCGGACAAAGTAGAGGGAAGAAGAGGAAGAACCCTTCGAAGCGTACCATGAGAAAGTCTCTTGATGTCTCCTCTTCAAGTGGAACCAAAGGTGGTTCTGTCACTCCTTCTTCTAACCGAAAAGAAGCTCAATGCTTTTATTGTCAGGAAAAGGGGCACTGGAAACGAAACTGCCCCAATTACCTGCAAGATGTTAAGGATGGGAAGGTCAAGCCTACCAATGCATGTATTTACACTATATTGTCTAATAACTCACCACATACTACTTCTTGGGTTCTTGATACAGGTTGCGATATTCATATATGTTCTGATTTGTAGGGCCTAAGAAGAAGTGTGGATGTGGAGCACGGAAAGATAAACTTGATCATGGGTAATAGGAAAGCTTCACCTGTCACCAACATTGGAGTTTATTCTTTGTTGCTAAGTAGTGGGTTAGTGATAGATTTGAATAAGTGTTGTTACTCGTCTGAAATGGCGAAAAATATTATTTCCTTTCATGGCTTGTACAAACAAGGATTTACTTTTTCATTTGATAATGAAGTTCGTGGTATTAATGCTTTTTATAATAATGTTCTTTATTTTAAAGCATTAACTTGTGATGGTGTATATGAAACTGAGTCGGTTGTAGACAACTTAGGAAATAACGTATTACATATCGATTCTTCCACTAGTTTGGATCAGGCATCCTTGTGGCATTGTTGTCTTAGACATGTTAACAAGAAGCGCATAGGCCAACTCCAGAAGGCTGGATTCTTGGAGTCATTTGACTTAAAGTCATATGATAGTTGCGAGTCTTATTTGCTTGGAAAAATGACAAAGTTGCCCATCACTGGTACTTGTTCTAGGAGTGAAGGTTTGTTGGACCACATACACACAGATGTGTGTGGACCCTTCAGAACCGCCACAAGGGATGCTAAACGCTTCAATGTGACTTTTAGTGGTGATTACAGTAGATATGGTTATGTCTACTTAATCAAGCATAAGTCAGAATTCTTTGAAAAGTTCAAAGAGTTTAAATAGGAAGTGGAGAATCAGTTGGGTAGGAACATTAAGATGCTCCGATTCGATCGAGGATGAGAGTATCTTAGTACAGAGTTCCTTGACTATCTTAAGGAATGTGGAATTGTTTCACAATTGACACCTCCCAGAACACCACAACTTAATGGTGTGGCTGAGAGGCGCAACCGAATCATGTTAGACATGGTTCGTTCCATGATGAATCGAGCTTCGTTACCAATCTCGTTCTAGGGGTACGCCTTAGAGACTTCCGCCCATATCCTTAATCTAGTCCCTACCAAGAAGGTTGCCAAAACACCTCACGAGATGTGGACTGGGAAAGTTCCCAATTTAGACCATATCAAGATTTGGGGTTGCGAGGCTTTCGTGAGACGTGAGACTCAGGACAAGCTTGAACCTCGAAGTGAGCGATGTATTTTCATCGGCTACCCACAAAATTCTTTTGGTTACCTCTTCTATAGACCCAATAAGAATGTGGTCTTTGTGCCAAGAAGAGGGTATTTCATGAGAGAGAATTCATAAGCCAAGGAAACAGTGGGAGGCAAATTGACCTTGAAGAACTTCAAGATTCAATCGGTGAAGGAACCTCAAACCCTAGCGATCAACCTGAGGAGGAAACTCCTGTTGATGAGTCCGTACCTCTGAGGCGTTCCACAAGAGTTAGGAATCCACCTGAGCATTACTATGGTTTTCATATTACTGCAGAAGGTGATGAATTTATCAGTGATAGGACAGTGGTAAATCTGGATGAACCTAACAAATTTAAGGAAGCCATGGCAGGCCCTGAATCTGCCAAATGGAAAGAGGCCATGGATAGCGAGATTCAATCCATGTATGACAATCAAGTTTGGAACTTGGTTGACAATGTACCGGGTCGTAAGACGGTCGGGTGCAAATGGATCTTCAAGAAGAAGACCGACATGGATGGGAATGTGCACACTTATAAAGTTCGGTTGGTTGCGAAGGGCTTTACTCAAACTCTGGGAGTTGACTATGATGAAACCTTCTCACGAGTAGCGAAGATTAAGTCTATTAGGGTTTAGCTAGCCATAGTTGCATTTCATGATTATGAAATATGGAAAATGGATGTCAAAACCGCTTTCCTTAATGGAAAGTTGGCTGAGGATGTTTACTTGAGTCAGCCAGAGGGTTTTGTTGATGCAAAGCACGCTAATAGAGTGTGTAAGCTTGAGAAATCCATCTATGGATTGAAACAAGCATCTCGCAGATGGAATATTTGTTTTGATGAGAAAGTCAAAGAGTTTGGTTTGTCAAGGAGCGAAGATGAATCCTGTGTATATGTTAAGGCTAGTGGGAGTATATTTAGCTTTTTGGTATTGTATGTGGATGACATACTACTCATAGGAAATGAAATCCCAACCTTGCAGGAAGTTAAGTCCTGGCCTGGGAAGTGTTTCGCTATGAAGGACCTTAGAGAAGCTGCCTATATCGTAGGGATAAGGATATTGAGAGAAAGGAGTAAGAGACTAATTGGACTTAGTCAAAGTACCTACTTGGATAGCATGCAGGATTCCAAGAAAGGTGACTTACCAATCCAGAGCAACGCCAAACTAAGTAAGACTCAGAGTCCGAGTACAGAGGCTGAGATAGCTGAGATGAGTCATGTACCATATGCTTCCGCTGTAGGCTCGATCATGTATGCTATGACCTGTACTCGCCATGATGTGGCCTTTGCTTTGAGCATGGTCAGCAGATATCAAGGTAATCCGGGCAAGGCTCACTGGACTGTGGTGAAAAATATTCGCAAGTACCTAAGAAGGACTAGGGACTGGGTCCCTACCCTTGGTGGGAGTGATGACTTGAGAGTGGTGGGGTATAGTGATGCTGGCTTCTAGACTGATAGGGATAAATTCCGCTCTCAGTCGGGCTGGGTCTTTACCCTAAATGCAGGAACAATTACTTGGAAAAGTTCCAAGCAGGAAACAGTGTCTGATTCAACTTGCGAATTAGAGTATATAGCGGCAAGCAAGGCAGCAAAGGAGGCTATATGGCTAAAGAACTTCATTGGAGACCTTGGAGTTGTACCAGCTATTAAGGAGCCTATGGAGATTTTCTGTTATAACGAGGGTGTAGTTGCCTTAGCTAAGGAACCAAGGGATCATGGCAGATCCAGTCACATCGACAGAAAATACCATTTCATTAGACATCGGATAGAAGAAGCACTCCTCGTGGTGAAAAGGGTATCATCGGATGAGAACCCAGCAGATACCCTCACGAAGGGTCTGTGTAGTTTTTCTGAAGGATGTGAGGCGCATCGGGCTGAAGGATGATAATAGTTTTACACATTAGATAGTTTTTCTGAAACTTGTAAAATGTAAATTGAGATTTGATGATTAAATAAAAGTTGTTGTTTATTTATAAGTAAAGTGTTGCTATCTTGTGTCAATTGTTTACTATTGTTTCAATTTTGCATGTTTTGACTTCCAGAATAATTACTTTGTTCAAACTCTCCATAGTCAGTCGTATGTTGGAAGTAGATATGAATCAAGACTGTCATGAATTGGGTTTGTAGATGTCTAAGGTGCTAGACATAGCAAATGGTTGCTACAAAATTCATGAGTGCTCATAAGTTCTGAGTATTGGATTTAACCCACGCTCACTTGTATCACTTCATGGAATTTATGTCGAGTGATCGTGAGATGGTAATATCATATAAGTCTTCAAACCTAGATATATGAGTTGTTGATTATTAGTTGGTTGTGCATTGATTGTACGAAAATGCATTGGTAACTCGATGTTATAAAACCTGCTTTTGTGTATGATTCAACAAGTAGTTAGTACAAGCATATGAGTCGAAGTTTATTTATTCCTTCTAGTCCTTGGAGGATTAGAAGCGATATCTGGGCCCCTCGATGATTTTGTTTTGACCTATGTATCGGGCCCAGTCAGAACCAAATTGATGTGTTCAGTTTAGTTCTATGTCAAACAAATCAGAAATCGGGAAACAAACTGCCAAACAATAAGTACGACATTGTTCCATGTATTTATCTGGCTGATATCTAGAATAGAGGATTATATGATTACTTATCTTAAATGGTGTATCATCATCATCTTAGTTCTGCGAGACTTCGAAAGAGCTATGATTGCTGGTCGGTTCCTGAAGTCATACTTGCAACTATAGTTATTAGACTTATCCAAGTAGGAGACTGTTGGATAAGGTGTCTAAGTCCATAACTATATTTGGTATATAATTGACCCGGTTTAGCATGGTCCATTTGGGTTGCACGGCATCTCAACAATTGGATAGACATAATGAGAAAAAGGACACTTATGGTTTGTTAATATATTATAAGTTCTAATATATTAATATGAAATCGAATTATTTAATTAGTATTGATTAAGAATTATTTTGGAATTAATTTTGTGATAAAAAAGAGACTAATTAAATATATGAGGAATGGTTATGTAAATCATTCATTCTTATGTAGTGGGCTTATGGTTCATGATTCACTAGATTGGGCTAGGACCCATTGGGTGCTCCATGGATGCTCAATGGAGGTTGTAACCCATGGATCATGGGGGAAATGAAAAGTCATGCACATTAGGGTTTACATGGTGTAACCCTACATGTGACACACTATATAAAGAACCTCATATGGAGTAAAATCGACCACTAAGACAAGACAAGGAGGGCTAGCCGATTTTGTGATCCAATTGTTCTTATCTCAAGTTATTCCAAGAGTTGTAGGTGTCGTGTGAAACATTTGAGGAATCACATTTGGGGTGCTAGGCTCACAAGGTCTTAAGGAATCCAAGCTACAAGAAAAGGTATGTCATTCTACTAGTTTTTATATTACAAGTACCCCATGCCATGCTAGATAGGATGAAAACCTTGGAAAAACAAATTTGCATGAATATTAGAGAAAACATAGATCCAAGGTTTCTAGGGTTACATGTACACCATAGGGGTGTTAGAATGCTCAAAACCCATCAAATTTCTATGGTGTGATCCGTACCAGGTCCTCCTAAAATCACGTAGTGTATACAAGTTGTATATCACTAAAATCGAAAAGACCTTCGAATAAGTGATCCTACTCTAAACCCACAACCAAACAGGGAACATGATTTAAAGTGGAATCACAAATTCTAATTCTATGAAACCTTAATTATATATAACCTTAACGTATACACTAAACAATTGTAGACCTACCAGTAAGGGTCTTTATTTTTCACATGAATTATTTATAGTAAAAATACTCCTATAGTATTTTAAGCTTGATGTTTGGTTCTAAAGTTTCTTCGTATGTAGTGTTGGTAAGTTTCGGACTCGTTGTTCACCATGACTATTCCCAAACACATGTTGGTTGTATCTCAAATAAATATAGTTGATCAGGCTCAATTTATCCCAGATATGATTACATAACTGTCTAGGCTTAACCGCGGTGTTCAACTTATCTAAATACTTTTTATATGTTACTTATTATGACACTGTTCCTAGTATCTATGCATGTATTTATACTAAAAAAATTACTTATAATATTCCAAAGTATACTTGTGTGAAAATGTTACGTCACAGAGTTTTAGTCCCATTATATTTGTAGTTTGTATATCTTATGTTGTTTGTTATACTTTGTTCACTATAAACAAAGCTCTGATACCAATCTGTCACACCCCCAAACCAGGATGGCGGAAACGTCCGAGGGTTTGTAAAGAAATCAAACACAACCATCATATATATAATTGAAAAAGTTACATCATTGTAAGTATTACATGTTTCAAAATTCAATTACAATATGATGACAAAATATTTTTTTGATGCCTTAGCGCCCGATCCTCAAAAGCTGTTGATTACCTGTTTTACTGATTTCCTGAGAATACAATTATTTGAAAAAGTGTCAACAATTAAGTTGGTGAGTTCATAAGAGTTTGTTATGAAAAATAGTAAGTCTTTCTGTGAAAACATATAGTGATTGTTTCCATAAAATCCGATATTTTCTAATAATGAGATGTAAGACGTTTACTTGAAAAAATGAGGGTGTTCATTCCGGAACCAGGGCGTGGGATCATGAGTCATGTATAGATCTATACACAAGTATCACGCTCTCATATCGAAGATTAAGGTTATAAATACATGACTTTCTGTATACCGCAATTAGGTACGATGAAGACAGTGTCTCACAAATTCATTCAACGAGTGTACGTTTTTTTGAAATGAAAACGTTTGTAAATGACATTATCCCATATTTCCAAGATAACGTCGAAAATGTCGTAAAACAATGATATATGCACATTATATAACTTTTACGCTTTGCTTAATGGGTTACAAAGGGGTAAAGTTTCGTAAACTATATTTGTAAAGTTTTGATGAGATGAACGTTTTGTACTTGAAATATGTATATATATATATATATATATATATATATATATATATATATATATATATATATATATATATATATATATATATATATATATATAAGAATAATGTAATGTATTTTGTAATCATTTTTCATATCTTTACCTTTTTATCAAAACGTTGTGTGTAAAAATATATAGGTTGGTAGTAAAACCGATTCGCGTGTTTAACACTTTTCGTAAAAATAGTAAACTAACGTATTTAAATGTTTGCGATTTAACATAAATATTCTTGTGTGTTACATGTATTCCCCCCCCCCCCCCCCTCCCGAAAACATAGAAAAAGTCTTGAAAAATGTAGGGGTATGAGCTCACCTTAAGTGTGGTCGCGACTAGATAACGAGAAAGGTGATTTCGGTCCTATCCTTCCAAAAAGCACTTGATTTCGGTCCTAAAGTGTTCCAAGATTCTCAAAACCGAAATCCCTAAAGTACTTTACAATTTCATGCTTTTAAACTTATCATATTGACTTGTGTTGACTCCTTTCACTCTTTAATGTTTTGTTAACTTGTAATAACTTCAAAGGTTCATCCTAACATGGTTTTTCCAAAGTATTATATATATATATATATATATATATATATATATATATATATATATTTATATATATATATATATATATATATGTTAAACTATATAAACATGTCCTCTTGGCATTCCAAGTTCTATTGAATCAAAGTTACGATTGTGAATTCACTTGTACATGGTTAAAGTTTAGGCCTCCTTTGTCATAAATTTTTCCAGTTGTCACAAATACTAGTATGTTTCAGTAGTTCATTCCATATTTGGTGGATATATTATTGAGAGCATCTCCTTTGGTGGTTAATGCGTCACTTCATCAACTTCCATCGCCCATGAGAATCAAAATCTTCAAAGGTTGTGACACTTTACTTTATGTGGTTGATTTAATCTTTCCTTGATTGCAAAAGATCCTTAGCGGGTTAAAAATATTTTTAAGGTTATTCTAATTTTAAAGTTTTTGTTTTTGTTGTTAGCATCTTTCGTAAAACGATTTTAAATATAACCCACATCCCTAAACGCAGATAAATCTTGGAAAACTAATATGCACCCTAAAGTGGATCAAATAATTCGTCAATCCTTGATAATGGGTAACGGGTCTTCGTCGTGAGCTTATTAAGATCACTATAATCAATACACATCCTGTACGATCTGTCCTTCTTGAGAAATATACTAGGTGCTTCGCAAGGTGAACTGATAAGAGAATAAAGTCCTTGTCCACCAACTCGTGAAGTCGGGTGTCGAACAAAATTTATTGCACCATGCAGTGTACCTTATCAGATATAATATTAGTTAATGTAAGTGTCAAACTTAAGGGGAATTGAGGTGTACTAAATAAAACAATAAAACAATGTAATTCTAAAATAAGCAAGATATTATTAATTAAAAAGATATTTTATTACATTTTTGAATCATTATAAAAATATGGTTAATTCATATCAAATGCAATGGAAATTTGATAGATATCAACTGATTTCTAATTTGATTAACTCAATGCTAATACCATTAATCCTAAAACACTAGGTTATTTACCAATAATGATAGTTTTTCTAGACTCGGTTTATTCGTTCATATTCTTTAATGACATCGTAGGTAGGATTAGTCTTAGTGTTACTGACAACCTCTAAAATTGTTCAAGTTATTGGATCAATCACAAATATTTATCTGAATTATTTTATATTTAACCTTTGTCATCACTCCGCTAGTCACAAGTTCCTACGCTTTTGACTCACTTTTCCAGTTTGGACAAGTTAATAAACAATGTGATTCACCATACATAATCTGAATGTTAGTTCACGAAAGTGAGCCATTAAGCTATCTGAGATTGATGATGTTGGAGATTGTTCTCCATCCAAGGTTGTGAAGTTTTAGAAGAAGTGATGATGTACTCTTCTTTTTTATAATGTTTTTCTTTTTATATTATTGTATATGTAGGAGAAAATATCAACCGCAACACATTGTTAGGTAGTTGATCTGCAGTCCACATTTTTAGCTTTGTCTCCTTTTGTCCTTTATGCCCCTGGTAGTATAAATAGGAGTATTATCTATATATGTAATATGCATTTATCAATTCAAGAATCACAATTTTCATTCACCAATTCTCTTATTCTGTTTGTTAATTCTCTTTACTTTACTTTAATATTACACATAATACCTGGTTGTTATTCATTTTCAAGGCTTGACTGGTTTATCAACAATTGACTGGAATTCTGACATCAACCTTCATTGTTGTTTTTTATTCAAGGTCTATGAAATTAAACCTTATCCTTCAATAGTCATGGGATATTTCCAAACCCCGCTAAAGCGGAAACAGAAGGTGCAACAGTAGGTGTCTCATAGCAAAAGTTAAAAGACAACACAAACCAAAATATTAAAAAGCATTACAATTTTCAATGAGTTTAAACAACTTTTTAAAAGAAATTACAATGTATTTCAAAGACAACACATGCGAATGCTCCTACAAGTGATGTGTCTTTAGGTGCCTCTTACTAGAAGATTCCTAAAAAAGCATGTAAAACAAGTGTCAACTATGAAAATAGTTGGTGAATTCACAGGTTTACAAATATATTGGTTTCATGAATCGTAATCAAAGTTTTGATAGAAGTTTCCATAAATAAAGTACATTGCTAAAATGAGTAAATAAGTTTGCATAGCAAAATTCGTTGTCATCATGAAAAATAAAGCATGTTGCCAAAATGAGATGCAAAGTTCATATTCTCATGGGAAATAAAGTTCGTTGATAAAACGAGTAAACAAGTTTCACTGCTCAAATCAGTATACAAATTTTGATGCTAAAATGTGTAAACACATTTCATTGTTATAATGAGTAAATAAATTTGTATGTTGTTGGGTCTAAAAATATGGTTTATACTTACTTTTCTAGGCTTTAATAGTTTTTGGTCTAGTTCATGTGGTGTGTGCGGTTGAGTGTGTTTGCGGCTGCAAACTCATTTGCGGCTGTAAACGTGTTTGCAGCCACTGTTCCCTATATATATATATATATATATATATATATATATATATATATATATATATATATATATATATATATATATATATATAAAAGTAAGGGGTGAGGAGTTGTTGTTGGCCTAGAGAGGAGCATTCATTCATAATCATATTGTAGAGAGAGAAAGTTAGAAGAAGAGTGTGTGTGTGTGTGTGAATCTTGTGTTGGAGCATCAATCTTATCATCAATACATCATAGATTCATCTTCTTCTTCTTCTTCTCCTTCTTCCATATTTGATCTTGCATCATGCACTTGATTGGGATTCCGCACCATCAAGTGGATCTGTGTGACAACCGTCAATTTCTGGTCAAGTCAAAGTCAAACAAAGTCAACAAGTCAAACCGGTCGATCTAGCTAACCCTCGTATATTAGGGTTTACATTACGTTTAAACGTTATACAACTAGCTACATTAATACAAAGTATCACCTAGAAGTGTCATGTGTTCAGGAATTCAAAACCCTAATCGGGTTAAGTGTCGTATCAAAACGATAAAACAATATCGCATACCCTTCGGGGGTGTGTAAGACTCTTAAACATGGCTTAACGGGGTTTACGAACCATGAGTTGCGAAGCTAAACACAAAAAAGGTCGCAAATGAAATCTCTCCCAAATCTCTCTCCGTGTGAGAAATCTCTCCAAGTGTGTGAAATCTCTCCCAAATCTCTCTCCGTGTGAGAAATCTCTCCAAGTGTGTGAAATCTCTCCCAAATCTCTCTTCGTGTAAGAAATCTCTCCAAGTATGTGAAATCTCTCTCAAAATCTCTTTTAACTTTTTATAATCTTTCGGGTCATCCCGACACTTAACCGGGTCAAAAACTACTCGAAACGGGAAGATTTCTTGAAAAATAGCCTTAAGGAACCGAAACCTTCTCTTAAGGGGCGAAGCCTCTCAGGGCAAACAAAGAAGGACCGAAACCGAACTGCTGAGGACCGAACCCTACGAACCGAACATGAACCCTCTGACCCGAACCCGAAGCCTCTCTCCTTCGCTTCCTGCCTTCGCTTTCGTTCTATTTCGCTCCTACTCACCTTCGGTCCGTAGCAGAAGGAACCGAACTTCGGCCCCAATCCGAGAAGCCTCGCTGTAAGCCCTTTTCCACCCGGTTTTTGACTACGACTTCGTTTTAAGCCCGTTTTTGGAGATTTTCGCACGAGATTTTCATACAAACCCATATTTTATTATTTTAAACCTTCAAAGACCACAAAATAATCCTATCCTAAGGATTTTCATAATAAAACCCACCCTTTTCTTAAGAGTTAAGGCCTAGTACAAAAGGGGGTGTCCATTGACTTTTGCTTAAAGTTATGACACCTTTAGCTTACTATTCACACTTTATGTCAGTATTCACCATCAGCCCTCACCTATTCATTGTAATTTTCGCACTTCCTCAACAAGTTTTCTTACTGACACACACAAATGATCATTATCCTTCACATCCAAGATCACATTCACTTTTCACCAAAAAGCAAAAACTCATTCTCTCTCACTTCCTCCCTCCAAGAACTCGAAATTCCCTGGAGGTTTTGAGCTTCTCACACATCTTTGGTAAGTAAACTTCGTCCTAGACTTGGTTATTTTACACTTCTTCACACAAATCAAGGGTTCCTTACACAAATATCATTATATTTGTTGTTAGATCTTCAAATCTTCAAGCATCTCCCAAGTATTCTTGATTTGAACACTTCTTTCCTCCATCATCCATCTACTGAAATCACTCAAGGTGAGTTCATACCCCTACATTTTCATGTTTTCTTCAAGTTTTAAGGGGGGAATACAAGTTAAAATATAAAAAATTAACTAAACTCAAACAACAGCTTTCATCAGAAAAGTTGAGTCTTATTCACGGACTGTTTTGACTACCTTAAACTTAATATTTTTCAAAACTGTTTAATGTGCAAATAGCTCACATTGATACCTTTAAAATGACTACTTGCACATCTCCATACGATGTTTCTACGATCTATGGTGATTTTTACAAAACTGCCTATCATTTCAGAAACGAATTCGGACCAGTCTGTGAATATGAACATTTTAACACAAGTTAAAACTTCTAAAAATCATAATAAAAATTATGAATAAACCAGACACATTTTCTAAACTCTTAGAATTTACGGATTCAGCTTTCGACTAGGCATGATTTTTCTATAATTTTTCTATAATTTTTCTAAAACAGTGCAGAAAGGTTAAAAACTAGTTAACAGCTTACAACTTTCAAAACACTTTGTAGTATGTTGAGCAAAGTGTATAACAATAAGTTCTAAATATTGAATGTATTTTCTTGCTAGTTTATCATCATAAACTGAAATTTAGTCATTCATGATAACGATTCTTCATTCATTTCGAACACATATAATAAACCATAATATGCATAGTTTATGGATTTTTACTACATGGAAAAGGTTTACATCATATACAAAGAGGATTTGTACCATTACAAAACGTTTTGATAAGCTATAATAGGTATAGTTTATCTTTCCATTAAAAAACAAACACATTTCGGAAGGTTTTATTCCCACAGGAAAAGGTTTTACACTTACGCACACCACACGTAACTTCGGCCCCAATCCGAGAAGCCTCGCTGTAAGCCCTTTTCCACCCGATTTTCGACTACGACTTCGTTTTAAGCCCTTTTCGCACGGGATTTTCATACAAACCCATATTTTATTATTTTAAACCTTCAAAGACCACAAAATAATCCTATCCTATGGATTTTCATAATAAAACCCACCCTTTTCTTAAGAGTTAAGGCTTAGTACAAAAGGGGGTGTCCATTGACTTTTGCTTAAAGTTATGACACCTTTAGCTTACTATTCACACTTTATGTCACTATTCATCATCAGCCCTCACCTATTCATTGTACTTTTCACACTTCCTCAACAAGTTTTCTTACTTACACACACAAACGATCATTATCCTTCACATCCAAGATCACATTCACTTTTCACCAAAAAGCAAAAACACATTCTCTCTCACTTCCTCCCTCCAAGAACTCGAAATTCCCTGGAGGTTTTGAGCTTCTCACACATCTTTGGTAAGTAAACTTTATCCTACACTTGGTTATTTTACACTTCTTCACCCAAATCAAGGGTTCCTTACACAAATATCATTATATTTGTTGTTAGATCTTCAAATCTTCAAGCATCTCCCAAGTGTTCTTGAGTTGAACACTTCTTTCCTCCATCATCCATCTACTGAAATCACTCAAGGTGAGTTCATACCCCTACATTTTCATGTTGAGTCTTATTTACGGACTGTTTTGACTACCTTAAGCTTAATATAATTCAAAACTGTTTATTATGAAAATAGTTCAGGTTCATACCTTTAAAATGACTACTTGCACATCTCCATACGATTTTTCTACGATTTATGGTGATTTTTAGAAAACTGCCTATCATTTCAAAAACGAATTCGGACCATTCTGTGAATATGAACATTTTAACACAAGTTAAAGACTTCTAAAAATCATAATAAAAATTATGAATAAACTAGACACATTTTTTAAACTCTCAGAATTTACGGATTCAACTTTCGACTTTGCATGATTTTCTAAAACAGTGCAGAAAGGTTAAAAATTAGTTAACAGCTTACAACTTTCAAAACACTTTGTAGTATGCTGAGCAAAGTGTATAACAATAAGTTCTAAATATTGAATGTATTTTCTTGTTAGTTTATTATCATAAACTGAAATTTAGTCATTCATGATAAGGATTCTTTATTCATTTCGAACACATATAATAAACTATAATAGGCATAGTTTATGGATTTTTACTACATGGAAAATGTTTACATCATATACAAAGAGGATTTCTACCATTACAAAACGTTTTGATAAACTATAATAGGTATAGTTTATGTTTCCATTAACACAACAAACACATTTCGGAAGGTTTTATTCCCACAGAAAAAGGTTTTACACTTACGCACACCACACGTAAACTTGTTAACGTAAATTGTGAGACATTCTTCTTAGTACTCCTAGAGTACAGGTTAAAATTCCTGGTAGTTATAACCAGAGTCTCTTGTAGGGAGAACGTGGTAGTTGTGTATATATCTATATTGGATTTGACAAACCACACCTGAGCTGCATGCAACAGCTAGACCGGCAGGTTCTGGGGTGACAAGTGTCATTATCTTTTTCGACGCCTGAGAAACGTCGTGGCAGGTTCATTAGTCATAGTATGGTTATAGCGACTCACATAGGGAGTTAACAACACACAAATGTATGCCAGGGCAAGGTTGTAGTGAGCAACTATATTGGGATATGTAATAAGACTTGGGATGAATATAGCCTGATCAACTATATTTATCCAAGGTGTGACTAATGTATGCCAAGGCATGGTTGTAGTGAGCAACAAGCCTAAAAACTTCCCACACAAGAAAGTTACTAAGAACCAAGCATAACATTTAAAATACTATAGGAGTATTTTGTAATATTATAACTTATGTGAAAACTAAACAGATCCTTATTAATAGGTCTATAGTCACTAAGTGGATACTTTAAAGTTATATGTAACTTAGAGATCATAGTCTTAGAATCTGTGTCAGTGCCTTACTTTCTTTTCCTTGTTTGGATGTGGACCTAGGGTAGGATCACTTATTCGAAGGTCTATCATATCTTTGTTATATGTAATTAGTATGCACTATGTCTTTATAGAAGTAACTAATAAGGATCAAACCCCTATTAGTATTTCTAGGAATACGACTAATATATGCTTCCTACCCCTCCTATTCTCGCACGTATAACATAGCAAGATTCTACTTACCAGGCGACCCCTACTTTCCCAACCAGGGAAATGGTGGATGGTTAAGAGAAGAATCAGAAGAGGAACCGGAGGTGATCAACCCTCCATACATAGCCCTCCCGTTGGGCAACCGTGATCATGGGTTGGAGTCGACAACAATGACAGCGATCACCATTTGGAGACCAACGAGGTTGTTATGACCTCAACCACGGGGGACCGACTTACAGAGCCCTCCCGGCGAAGACCCGGCAGATCGCGAACATCGGGGATTAAAACAGGGGGACTGCAAATCGAGTACGGAAACTGCACGCTAATACAGACACCACCATCTCAAGTACCCGAGACTTGGAAAGAGACTGCTATCCCAGAGACCAACTTCTTAAGAACCTTATCACCGCTCGGGCGGAGGAAAAAGAGAAATAGGGTAGACGCACGGCACTCGAAGAGAGAATGGTTGTAGCCAAGCATCGATTGGAAGAACTACTAAAATACATGGGTTTATTACAGACTTTCATTAGGAATTGCTTTCAGAACACCATAATAATCGAAATACAATACACTTAGAACTAAAATAAACTTAGTTGGATAACCCACGACGCATAGCCCTTTCTAACGACTCATTATCGTCTCACCTTTAAAACATTTTGGCTGAAGGGTGCCTTCTTCGTAGACCTATAGGGTGCGATCATACCAGCATTAATGCACCGGATCGCATCAGAACTCCTCACCTGAGTGTGTTTGGGCAAAGATAGTAACTAGGATGGGTGAATTTAACATTCGTACAAAACCTACTTCTACCCATTCCCATAACTCCATCTCAGGAGTGTTTAGCAGAAGTAGTGAGAATAGTACAACAATGTGTGAAATTTATATATGTGAATATAAATTGTAAGAATCCACTTGGGTTAATCATCCCCACTCACGAAGTCGTTTTTCATCATGAAACAGAATTATGTCATCACCAGAGGTAACCAACCAACGAGCAAGACACCAATCCTGCAGATAGACTCTGCTACTTTTCAAGCTGCAGTCACGGCAGCCGTGGCAGCCGTCATGACGCAACTCAATGCTAACAACGCTAGTGGGCACAGAGATGGTGCCGGAAATACTAACCGCAATAACAATCAAGAACACCAGCGGACGTCTACCAATGAAAATGCCTCAGACCACAAACCTAGGAGCAAGAAACGGAAGTTTTGGGACAAGAAGCAGTGTAACCCATCTCAAAAACTCGCTAAAGGACAACGATCCGTGGCTGCTCCTGTAATTACAACAGCAGTCACGACTCATGCCTCGACACTAGCCACAACGCCTGTCACTCAAGCACCGGTCAGAAAATACATGGGAACACTTCCAGAGTGTAACAAGTGTAGCTACCATCACAATGGGGTTTGTCGGGTGATGCACTGTAAAAACTGCAACAAGAACGGACATACTGCCCGTTTCTGCAGGACCCAAGCCCATCACATCGCTTCAATCACCAATACCAGTATGCTACCTATGCGGTGAAACGGGACACTTCAAGAGGGACTATCCAACTGAGAAGAATGACGGGGGAACAGGAGGAGTGTGACAAACAAACCAGCAGGAGCAACAAGGAAACCTTATTAGGACTTTTTTAATGTTTCCAACAACAAAAACGTTTAAGTACCATATGTTTGTAATGAATTTGGTATGCTTGCTAAAATTACCGTCTTTCAAAAAGTAGTTAAAATACTCTCTCGTTCAAATCAAATCAAAGACACTCATATATGACCTTAGGATCACTACTGGTGAGCTGTGATCACTTAGTGTTTACATCAGGGTTAGTTATAATCAAAATACTAAAAACTTAAAGCGAATAATTCCGTCCTGACTCTTGTTCCATGTCTAGTAGTGGGGTTAGGGTAGAGCCACTCACTCGACGATCTCGTCAATACCAAATTTCATACGACTTGCATATACCGATCAATCATAGAGTGGTCTGTCGGGGATCATGATATAAGGAATCATTACTAGTTATCAGAACACACTTACTACCAGTACTAGCTACTGTGGTATGAATCATTTACAGTAACAATAACATCGATCAAAACGGAATAGACTAACAAGAATCACAAGATACTCTTTCTCCCTAACGAATAATTCGTACGAATACAACTTAACACATGTATTACTAAAAAGATATGTTGTCGCCATTCGATGTCGATTGTTATAGTCTTCACCTTCCCGATTAAACGGTTACGAAAAGACCCTTCACCTAACCCACTGAATATTGAAACCCACGTCTCTCATTCACACAAATCCGACACGGACCTCCGGGTCATCCCTCGTTACGAAACCTCGAAGTACTCAAGAGAGGAGTATTATGTCATCCGACTGTTTTACCAAACTCAATTATATACGACCTATACGCATGAGTTAATGATAAATGGACCAGATATGAGTCCCACCATGAACTTCGAGGCAAGGCTACCTAGGGAGAGCGATTGAATGTTCTACCATTCAAATTTGTCTAGTCGCATGACCGAACCCATACGTTCCCTACCGATCTAAACAGCACACGAGATGGTGAAAATCCGCTGGAACGACAAACGAGAAGCAAAAATCACATAGAGGGAGAAGCAAGAAACCGCCCTCCAAACACAAAAGCAAGCCCTACACAATGATCAGGAGTCATTGCTAATGCCTCAAGATGGCTAAAAACGTACGAAGTCGGCTAGACCACACGTGACCCCGAACTAGGTACAGTAGTGTTCGCCCAAGAAGCTTGGAGGCGCTATCCCTACGACGCAAAGATACACGAGTCTTTCGGTTATAGGGGCAATCAGTACATTCTCGACCGAAAAGAACTTTGCTTGATTCAAGGACGATGGGTAGAACTACTAGGCGACTAGGAGTACTAGATTCGCCATTATTTGAGCAAGACCAATCAGGTGGCAAATACCTTATACAGAAAGGAATACTCGTGCTGCTAGGGAAGGTCATTAGCAATGACAATCCATCCACACCTGTCTACGCAAATCAGGAGAGCTCAAACTAGAGACCTTCAAACCAGAGTATGCGATGGGTGAAAACTTAAGAGGAATGAATAAGAACCTAGAAGTCAAGAGCGACGGGGCTCGGTACCTCCCGAATCGAAATCTGGACACCAAGGTCCGGTGGATTCAGGGACGTCGTCACGAACGAAACACAAAAAACTCGCCACTCAGTTCATCCAGGTCCAGACAAGATGTATTTGGACCTTAAGAAACATTATTGGTGGCCGAACATGAAAGCCGACATCGCTACATATGTTGACAAGTTTCTGACTTGTGCCAAGGTCAAGGTAAAATAACAGAAGCCTTCGCGTTTCCTACAACAACCAGTGATACCCGAAAGGAAGTGGGAGCGGCTAACCATGGACTTCATAACCAAATTACCCAAGACAATGGGTAGTCTCGATACCATTCGGATAATCGTCGGCAGACTGACCGAATTCATGCACTTCCTACCAATCAAAGAAACCGAAATGATGGAGAAATTGACTAAGACGTACATCAAAGAGACTATACGACTGCATGGTGTCTCAATATCCATTATCTCTGTCAAAAATAGGAGATTCATTTCGTGATGCTAGCAACCCTTGTAGGGACTAGGTTAGACTTGAGTACGGTCTACCAACAATGTCGCTCCATTCGAAGCTCTCTAGAGTCGCAAGTGCAGATCACCACTGCGCTGGGCTGAAGTGGGAGATACGTAGCTAGCGAAGGTTCAAGTCCCTAACAGCACCCTCACTAGCCCTGAAATCATAAGGGGAGACAACGGAAAAGATCCCTACAAATTCAAAAAAGACTGAAAGCGTCTCGAGATCGACAAAAGAGCTACACAGATAAGCGACACAAACCCTTGGAATTCCAGGATTGGTGACCAAGTACTACTGAAGGTCTCACCGTGGAAAAGAACGATACGTTTTGGTAAACATGGAAAACTAAATCCAATATACATCGGGCCATTCGAAATCCTCACTAGGATTGGCCCGGTAGCATACAAACTCCGACTACCACAATAACTTAATAACGTACACCCAACCATCCACGCGTCAAATTTAAAGAAATGTATGTCTGACGAGACTCTTATGATACCTCCCGACGAAATCAAAATCAACAAGAGTCTCCACTTCGTGGAAGAACCGATAGAAATCATGGATCGAGAGACCAAGAGAACGAAATCAAAGTCGCATTCCTGCTGTGAAGGTCAGTTGGGTCGTAAAACGAGGACCCAAATTCACCTAGGAACGTGAGGATCAAGTGAAACAAAAATAACCGCATCTTTCCCCAACTATCGAAGTCCCAGTTAAAGTGCTAATTTCGGAACGAAATTCTTTCTAATGGGGGGATGATGTGACAACCGTCAATTTCCGGTCAAGTCAAAGTCAAACGAAGTCAACAAGTCAAACTGGCCGATCTAGCTAACCCTCGTATATTAGGGTTTACATTATGTTCAAACGTTATACAACTCGCTACATTAATACAAAGTATCACCTAGAAGTGTCATGTGTTCAGGAATTCAAAACCCTAATCGGGTTAAGTGTCGTAGCAAAACGATAAAACAATATCGCATACCCTTCGGGGGTGTGTAAGACTCTTAAACATAGCTTAACGGGGTTTACGAACCTTGAGTTGCGAAGCTAAACACTCAAAAAGGTCGCAAATGAAATCTCGACCAAATCTCTCTCCGTGTGAGAAATCGTTCCAAGTGTGTGAAATCTCTCCCAAATCTCTCTCCGTGTGAGAAATCTCTCCAAGTGTGTGAAATCTCTCCCAAATCTCTCTCAGTGTGAGAAATCTCTCAAAGTGTGTGAAATCTCTCCCAAATCTCTCTCCGTGTAAGAAATCTCTCAAAGTGTGTGAAATCTCTCCCAAATCTCTCTCAAAATCTCTTTTAACTTTTTATAATCTTTCGGGTCATCCCGACACTTAACCGGGTCAAAAACCGCTCGAAACGGGAAGATTTCTTGAAAATTACCCTTAAGGAACCGAAACCTTCTCTTAAGGGGAGAAGCCTCTCGGGCCAAACAAAGAAGGACCGAAACCGAACTGCTGAGGACCGAACCCTGCGAACCGAACCCGAACCCGAACCCTCTGACCCGAAACCGAAGCCTCTCGGTTCCTACTCACCTTCGGTCCGTAGCAGAAGGGACCGAACTTCAGCCCCAATCCGAGAAGCCTCGCTGTAAGCCCTTTTCCACCCGGTTTTCTACTACGACTTCGTTTTAAGCCCGATTTTCGTAATAAACCCCACCCTTTTCTTAAGAGTTAAGGCTTAGTACAAAAGGGGTGTCCATTGACTTTTGCTTAAAGTTATGACACCTTTAGCTTACTATTCACACTTTATGTCACTATTCACCATCAGCCCTCACCTATTCATTGTACTTTTCACACTTCCTCAACAAGTTTTCTTACTTACACACACAAATGATCATTATCCTTCACATCCAAGATCACATTCACTTTTCACCAAAAAGCAAAAACTCATTCTCTCTCACTTCCTCCCTCCAAGAACTCGAAATTCCCTGGAGGTTTTGAGCTTCTCACACATCTTTGGTAAGTAAACTTTATCCTACACTTGGTTATTTTACACTTCTTCACCCAAATCAAGGGTTCCTTACAAAAATATCATTATATTTGTTGTTAGATCTTCAAATCTTCAAGCATCTCCCAAGTGTTCTTGAGTTGAACACTTCTTTCCTCCATCATCCATCTACTGAAATCACTCAAGGTGAGTTCATACCCCTACATTTTCATGTTTTCTTCAAGTTTTAGGGGGGGAATACAAGTTAAAATACTAAAAACTTAACTAAACTCAAACAACAGCTTTCATCAGAAACGTTGAGTCTTATTTACGGACTGTTTTGACTACCTTAAGCTTAATATCATTCAAAACTGTTTATTATGAAAATAGTTCAGGTTCATACCTTTAAAATGACTACTTGCACATCTCCATACGATTTTTCTACGATTTATGGTGATTTTTAGAAAACTGCCTATCATTTCAAAAACGAATTCAGACCATTCTGTGAATATGAACATTTTAACACAAGTTAAAGACTTCTAAAAATCATAAAAAAAATTATGACTAAACTAGACACATTTTTTAAACTCTCAGAATTTACGGATTCAGCTTTCGACTTTGCATGATTTTTCTATGATTTTTCTAAAACAGTGCAGAAAGGTTAAAAATTAGTTAACAGCTTACAACTTTCAAAACACTTGGTAGTATGCTGAGCAAAGTGTATAACAATAAGTTCTAAATATTGAATGTATTTTCTTGTTAGTTTATCATTATAAACTGAAATTTAGTCATTCATGATAAGGATTCTTCATTCATTTCGAACACGTATAATAAACTATAATAGGCATAGTTTATGGATTTTTACTACATGGAAAATGTTTACATCATATACAAAGAGGATTTCTACCATTACAAAACGTTTTGATAAACTATAATAGGTATAGTTTATGTTTCCATTAACACAACAAACACATTTCGGAAGGTTTTATTCCCACAGAAAAAGGTTTTACACTTACGCACACCACACGTAAACTTGTTAACGTAAATTGTGAGACATTCTTCTTAGTACTCCTAGAGTACGGGTTGAAATTCCTGGTAGTTATAACTAGAGTCTCTTGTAGGGAGAACGTGATAGTTGTGTATATATCTATATTGGATTTGACAAACCACACCTGAGCTGCATGCAACAGCTAGACCGGCAGGTCTGGGGTGACAAGTGTCATTATCTTTTTCGACGCCTGAGAAACGTCGTGGCGGGTTCATTAGTCATAGTATGGTTATAGCGACTCACATAGGGAGTTAACAACACACAAAGTTTATGGGGATTTTATAAATCAAAAAGGGTTTTATGTCGATTTAAAGCCACTTTTATAACAATAAGTATGGATTTTACTTGTACACTTTCGGCTTGGAACTTGAGACCACTTAACACAAAACTCACATGTACATTCAGTCTTGGGATTTAAGACTACACATCACTTTTGTAAGGAAAATATTGGATTTTTCTTGGTATCACACAACTCATTACAAAGATCGGTTTCCAAACTCTTCATCTAAAAAGCTTATGAACTCACCAACTTAATTGTTGACACTCTTTCAAAACTACTTGTATTCTCAGGAAATCAACGAAACCAGGTAACCACAAGCTTTTGAGGATGGAACGTTGCAGCGTTGAACAAATATTTTTATATCATGTTGTAATCAATCATTGAAATATGTAACACTTGAAACCATGTAATTCTTTTCCGAATATATTTATGATTGGTTGTATTGCTTTGATCAGTATCATACTCGTTGTTATGATACTATACATGAAGTCCGCCACCCCCGGACGTTTCCGCTATCCTTGGTTTGGGGGTGTGACAATCTGATTGATACATCAAGCAAAATTTGGGACTTACAGTTGGTATCAGTGCAAGGATTGTATCAATCATTTTGGCAAGATATGGAGCGTTTTTGCACTTTTTCTTGAAGGATTTTACGTTTTTGGATAGTTTTTGAAGAAATTGGGGGCTTGTTCTTTGAGTTTTTCATAAAAATGAGTTTTTGATCAAGTTTTGGAGCTAAAAAGGTGAAAAACGTTGTTTTTGTTCATAATCTGCGAGGAGTTTACAGCCGAAAACGATTTGCGGTTTAGTAGTTTGCAGCCGAAATCGCGTTTCCGGCTAGGGTTTCACGCTTGTTTACGACTAGGGTTTCACGTTTTCGGTCAGACCTCGGCGGCGGCCGTAATCACGAATTAGGGTTCCTCGGATCTTCGGCCCAGCAGGCGTTCGACCCATGGAGTTTTCGGTCCGGACACGCGTGTTTGGTCAGGCGGGTTTGCAGTAGAGCGGGTCCGATTTCGGTGGCGCTCTCGTTCTCGGTTGGAAACGGTTCTCGGCCAAGACCGGTGTTCGGTGCGAGGCTCTAGCACGTGTTCGGTCCAAGCGAGCTTGCACGTGTGCTCCTCCTTTGTGGTCAGCAGCGAATATTCAAATTTTTTTGGGGTGGAAGAGGATTTGAACTTGGGTCTCCCACGCACACAATACGCCACCTTACCAATTGATCTAAGCCACTTGTTAAACATCTTCCCTAATTAAATCATATAGCTTCGCTATTTCGATCCAGTTATCAGATTTTTGACAATTTTAGCCCAAAAATCAATTTTTCAAATTTTAAAATTCCATTTTCTACCCAAAACTTTGACTTTTAATTTTTGACTTTCTAAATTGACTTTTGACCTTAAATTTTTACTTTGACTTTCAAGTTTGACCTTTGACTTTAGAATTTGACTTTCTCGTTTAACCTTCAAATTTTTACATTTAGCTTTTTGGTTTGTCTTCTAAGTTTGACTTTTAAGTTTGACTTTTTATGCTTGACTTTTAAAGGTTGACTTTTGAGGTTTTAAGTCAAAGGGCAATTTTTTTAAACAATGAGTTCCTCAAACATCCCGATAAATGAAATTTCATGCTCTCAATCTTGTGAAACTACTATTAAATTTCTCCGAGATCAAATCGATTTATTAAAAAGAGAAAATGAGGACCTTAAATATGAAGGCTATACTCTATGGAAAGGTCAAAAAGCCCTAAAAGCTCAACTAGAGGCCAAAACAAATGACTTTAGAACCCTTCAAGAGGAATACAACAACAAATGTGAAAATTATACATTTGTTAAGAGACAACTTGCTTAATTAACTGCCGAACTTGATGCATCGAAAGCTAAATATAATGATGCTGAATTCACGTTTAAGAAATTTGATATGTCAAGTGAGGTAGTTGAGTCCATGATTGAAAAACAATTGAAGTTTAAGGATAATCAAACCAAGGGTCTAGGGTATCATAATGTTCCACCTCCTTTAAATGACAACTATACCACACCCCTTGAGACCAACGAGGAAGAAATTCCTGCTCAGTTTGGCCAAACCCCTGAACCAGCTTCAGTTAAGATTGAACAATATGGGCCAACTGAGAATATTAAGGTGAACATTTTTGATAATTCTACTTCTTGTGCAGGTAAAGTAGCGGTAGATGAGAACAAGGAGAACACTATTGAAGATACCAATGCCTCCTTGAACTCTGAATCTGTTGCTTCTAACTCAGTTACTTTTGAAAAACCTGATATTGGTAAATACAAGCCACCAATTCAAGCTAAACAGAGTGCACGTTGCAAGTGTGCTTGTGGGAACAATCAGAGACAAGACATGGGCACACCACCAGGGGCACGAAGAAACAACTCCTACGTGAAGAAGCAGACTTGCTTCCACTGTGGAACACCTGGATACCATGACAGAAATTGTCCAAATCGCACATACATTCCGTACTACGCACAAGGCTGGAATGGTGACTGGAACGCGCAATGGTGACTGGAACGCGCAAAAGGCCAAGAATCAAACATCCAAGAACAAGAAAGGAATGTCGGACAAGAAGCCAAGATCAAGAGATGCTCCAGTGAAGCCAATACCGGTTAGGTCAAATTCATCTCGGCGACCGACTTCAAGTTCAAAATCAAGCGATAAGGCACCCATCCGAGCGAGCAAGAAATAGGTTAAACTCGACTACAGATGGGTTCCGTAGGTTCACTCTCCCAAATCTTCTAATGATTATAATATTTTTTCATCTTCTGTTTGAGACAAGGAGGATATGTCATGGGAGAGAGTACCTTGCAAAGATGACAAAGGTAAACCCAGTTTCAAAAATGGTCTGGGTTCCAAAGACCAACTGATCCTGCTCTGTGTTGGAGCAGCTATGGAGGCATATCATCAGAATTCGATTTGTTGATAGTGGTTGTTCCAGGCACGTGATAGGGGACATCTCTCAACTGTACAACATTCAGAACTTTGTTTAAGGGTATGTGTCCTTTGCGGGAAAGGAATAAATTAAGAGGATCACAAATGGGGTTTGTGCTTAATGATGTGTAGAATTTTTGGATCTGTTTCGAGATTGAAACACAGCTAAGGCTGAATTCGTTGCTGCTTGTTCCTTCAAGTGCTGATTTTCGGTTTGAATTCTTTCGATACTCCTGAGTTTATCTTAAACTGAATCGTTTTGAAGACAATCTTCTATTTTCTTATAGTTTTTTGTTTAAACGTTTTGTTAATTGGGAAGTGATATAAAATCTAGTGCTAAAGGGAAACCTGATATTCATGTAATGAACTAAAGTCGAATTGTTTAGACTTTGTGTTCAATGTGCTGGTAGGCACGTAGGGTTCACAAGGACTAGACAATATAAACTTCGATAGTTTCATTTAGACTGACCATACGACGTTCGGGTAGATTGAGCAATGAGATAAACATGGGAACCTGCGAGATACACTAGAAGTTAATTATCTATAACTGTGGCTCAATATTTCCTTGATGTATGGACTCGTGTCCTTAATTCCGGTATTGATAGGGCGACTGGGGATTCTGATAAAGTAGGTCTGTAGGAAATTATCTTCTTGCTTTCTATATGTTAGTCATATGTTGCTTCCTCTGCGTGATTGGAAGAGATCCGACCTGGAATGCAACATATGCAACTCTATTTCTATGCATCCCCTTATCTATGCAATTCTTTCTATCTGTTAATCATATGTTATCTCCTCTGCGTGATTGGAAGAGATCCGACCTGGAACACAACATATGCATCATTCTACTTCTCAATCCCTCTATATTAGTTAGCCATATGTTGTCCCCTCTGTGTGATTGGAAGAGATCCGACATGGGTCACAACATATGCACCTATCTCTAAATCTGACTTCCCTCTTAATGATTGTCTACTCACCTAAAGTAAAGAGTTCTTTGGAAGTTCTTGATTACTGGGGTATATCGGGAAGTGGGGAACACGTTCTAGTACATCTAAAATTGAACCATTTAATAGGTTGTCTGTAGATCTCGCTACTGAATTTAAGTGGACAACAATATCCTTGGTCGTCGTCAGCTAAATGGTCCATTTAGGAATATAAGTACAATGTCTTGTCATGTATAACCTGTCCAATTTGTCAACATCCTTTGTGTTTAAGTGGACCACAATACTAGTGATTGACCAAATCCAAACATGCAGGCGAGTGCTGATAATCGAGATTGAATTGCTTGACAACTTTGATCCCAAATAATTTTGTTTTTGATTAAATTTGTTCATAGTTTTCCTCTATGCACAAATTTAGGGGGAGAATTAAAATTAAAAAATCAGAAAATTCAAAAATCAAACAAAAATCATAAAATTGAAAAATCCAAAAATATTTTTGTGTCTGTTTTTATTTCTTTTTTAGAAAATATGAAAAATCCAAAAATATTGTGTCCTAAGTTTTCTTTTAGTTTTGTTTTTATCTCAAAAAAATTTTGTCTTGAAAAGTGAAATTAGATGTAGATGAGACTTTTGGAGACTGTATCAAGATTTTCTTAGCCAAATCTTCATCCATGATTGTCGAAGAATTCTCATTTGAAAGAACAAGAAATGAAGATTATTCTTTCAACATTCAATCTTTCAACCCCAGAAGCAAGGTGAAGTTGCACTTGAAGCTTATATGACAGATTGCATTGAAGCCTCCTCGATCAATTTCGTGCTATCTATGTACCTGCTGAAGTGATCCATAAGATTCGTTCTCTGATATTCTCTCTGAAGATTCTCAAGCTGAAAGCGCCAACTTTCAATAACCTCTACATGAAGCCTCCTCAACCAACGTGCGTTCCAAGTAAAATTTTGAAGAAATGCCCAACTGTTCAAGATGATGTCACTTACTTAGAAGACTCACATGCTCATATTGAAGTTGTGAAGAAATAGAAGACAAAAAGATGAAGCCAAGCTCCAAATGAAGATTGACCAGAAAAGCCAGATACATTTTTAGGGGGAGTTTGCTGGGTTAAAGAAAAGAAAGCTATTAACCAAGGGGGAGATTGTTGGGTCTAAAAATATGGTTTATACCTTACTTTTCTAGGCTTTAATAGTTTTTGGTCTAGAACCGAAAACAGCCTTGGGTTTACGGTTCAAGTGGTGTAAACACATTTACGGTTCATGTGGTCTAGAACTGAAAACAGCCTTGGGTTTACGGCTGCAAACTCATTTACGGCTGTAAACATGTTTACGGTTGTAAACACGTTTACGGCTGTAAACGTGTTTGTAGCCACTGTTCCCTATATATATAGAAGTAAGGGTGAGGAGTAGGTGTAGGCCTAGAGAGGAGCATTCATTCATAATCATATTGTAGAGAGAGAAAGTTAGAGAGAAGAAGAGTGTGTGTGTGTGTATGAATATTGTGTTGGAGCATCAATTTTATCATCAATACATCATAGATTGATCTTCTTCTTCTTCTCCTTCTTCCATATTTGATCTTGCATCATCCACTTGATTGGGATTCCGCACCATCAACTGGATCTGATTGATACATCAAGCAAAATTTGGGACTTACATATGTATATAATAATCTTTGTATGAGCGTAACAATCAACAATGATTTCACAACCAAGCCTATGACTGATGCCCTATTAAGATCTATAATTATCGTTCCATAGATGAACATGGTAGAATGCACTCATGCAATTGGCCGAGTGAGGAGTTGTCAATTCCTAATAGCGTTATTCATAATGACCATTGGCACAAAGAGTTAATGGTTGGAGTAAAGTGTAAGGGACTTAAGACGATAAGGCCTCATGTTTCAAGTTGCATATAAATACATAGAAAAATATCGCAAAATATAGCAATCAAGTTTTATACAATTCAATATAGATACATTCAATATAAATAGTTACAACATGCTTTTCCACCCCAAAATATTTGAAAACCGAAAATAGGGGGAGGCGTGAATACTTACAATGCTTTGAGATAATGAAAACGGTGCCTTGAACTACGCTGCACTCGTACCACTATTGATTCCTACAACGATGTGACACACTAATGAGTCGCTAATCGAAATCTAATATTAGTATACTTAACTTCTACAATAGAATTATGCCAATAATGTGTCATAATTTTGATATTGATAATTTACAAACATTTTTTCGTGAAAATTAGATTTCCATGAATCAATTGTTACATAACAATTTAAGTGGAAAATTTCCATTATTGAAATGTTAAAATCTAACATTTTAGGAGGTGGTCCAATGATTAAATATTCAAAAACTAAATCAATTTAGTTCTAAAATTTCCCAAACTTTGTATTTTAATTCTAATTGAAGTCAAAGATCCTAAGATAATTTTTCTTGAATTTTTGATTTGTCTAACTATTTTTCACCATTTTAATTCCTTGAATAATCATAAAATCATGAAAAATACTACAAAAAGTTATAAAAAAATCCCAAAATTCGGATTGTGGGTCTAACTATATTAAACGACGTCCATATAAGTTTTCATGAATTTTAGATATGTCTAGCCATTTTTTCTATATTTAACTACTTGAATCAACACAAATTCATGACAATTACTAAACAATAGAAATAATTCCTCACAAGTTTTTTACAACTGTTATGTGATGTACATAAGATGGGAAAACTATGAAAAGTGGTTTTTCAAATAATTTAGCTATTTTGCTTCTTTTTGTTCACTTAAATAAACATTAATTCGTGAAATGTTATTAAAGAGTTAAGGAAAGTACCAAATGCTTCGTAAAATTCATATACAACATGTATAAGTTGGGAAAAATATTAAAATGGATTTTTAAATAGTTTAACCCGATTTAATGATTTTTGTGTGTTTATTCTAACAAAAGTAGAGATAAATAGAAAACCGTTTCTAAAATTTCCCAATCTTTGTTTTCCATTTTTGTTAAACATATATAAGTTGGGAAAAATTCCAAAAGGATTTTCATATATAGGAGTCCGATTTTCATAATTTATGTGTATTTAATATAAAAACAATTAGAATAAATAGTAAACAGTTAAGATAACTTCTAAAAATTTTGGTAAAATTGTTTGATGCTGTATATAATATGTGAAAAATATCAAGAGTCATATGTAAACATTGGAGTCCAATGTTCGGATTTATGAATATTTAATCTAAGGAAAATAAGAAGGAAATAGCAAACAGTAGACCTTGCAAATCAGAACAAATGTGAAAACCACATCCTGTATCAAGGACCCAAGAATTAGCATGCGATGAGTTATTAGAGAGAATAGTGTAAATACCTACGAAGGTGGGCTTTATCTTCCCATCCTTTATGTCCTGCAAGTATTTCGGGTAGCTTCGTTTCTAGTGCCCCTTTTCATGACAATGGAAGCACTCTACTTCCTTTGGATTTAAAGAGGGTTTAGCAGAACCAACTTTGGTCCCGCTAGAAGAGGATCCATCAAGGGACTTTCCCTTGTGGCTCTTTGAAGGAGCCTTCCTCTTCTTTCCCTTCCCATGTCCAATTGCCAAGACAGGGGCAGCAGCAGTAGGAGTAGGTACAACAAATTTGGCTTTCAAACTGCTTTCAGCAGTTCTCAATGGACCTTGGAGCTTGCTTAGAGTGACCTCCTCCTTGTTCATATGATAAGTCATACGAAACTGATCATAAAAACGAGGCAAAGAGTGTAGGATAATGTCAATGGCCAATTCTACATCGAAATTGACATTCAACTTCAGCAAGCGATACACAAACCTTTGCATCTTTCGCAAGTGGGCCGTGATAGACTCCCCATCTTTCATTTTGGTAGTAATCATGGAGGCAATGATTTCGTACCTTTCCTGCCGAGCACTTTGATGGTACCTTTCCATCAAATCTTGGTGCATTTCATAAGGCCAAAAGTCCTCATACAACTTTTGAAGCTCAGCAGTCATGGTAGTAATCATGATACACTACACTTTTGTTGCGTCTCTCTCATAGGTCTTATACTCAGCAATCTGTTCGGGAGTTGCAGTGTTTTCATCAATCTCCTTTAGCTCTTTATCAAGGAAATATTCTTTTTCCTCGTAGTGAATAGCCATGCGGATGTTTCGAATCCAATCATTGAAATTCGACCCATCAAAAATGACCATCCCACATAGGTTCATGAGGGAGAAAGATCCAGAAGGGATTGGGTTTGAAGCATTGTTTGAAGTAGACATCCGAAAAGAAAGACAAAGATTTGATTAGATAAGGATCCTTAATATAACACCCAAATGAAATATTAAGGCTAGGACCTAACACAATATTCTGCAATTCGGAAGAGGGATAACATAATCCAATTGTAAAATATTTAAAGGTAGGTAAATGACGATTTACCAATTTCCACCATGAAAAACAAAACTGAAGATTTACATTTTAAATGAATTGAAATTCCTAGATTCTTTTGAGATTAATTGAACTTTTCAATGGCATGTTTAAATATCGATTATGCCCTTCAAGTTTGTGATAGGGATACTGAGGATCACAAACAAGGTGTGAATAACCATGAAAATTTGCTTGGTACACTTAATGTTACATATCACTTGATCAATGTGCCGGTTAACCACATACGGTCCGTTGATCCATGATTAACATCAAGTTACCCTTTGCCACCCTTGTTAATCCTAAATTAGTGTGTTGGTTAACCACACACGCTCCACTAACGACTTAGCAAGGTACAAAGTGCAATTTTCATGGAATAGCACCATTTTCACATTTTTCCTAAAGTAAATAAGATTGAGGATTTATAAAAGTTTAGTTACTTTATAAAATTATTATACTTATTAATGACGATTAATGTCCTATCCTACCCGTTTGGCTAACGACCCACCACTAGTCAAGAGTGCGGTGGGTAAGAGTAGATAACCAATGGCAGTCATATTATAGGCTGCTTCCTTAAACACACCTTATAGACTAGGTTCCTGAATGAGGCCTACTAACGGTAAGACTGACTTGTCTTATACATATATATAAGTATTAAATTTTAATATTATAATAGTATAGGGTTGAATTTTAAACTTTTAAAATTCTAGGGTTTGGAATTAAAGTTTCATAAATGAGACTTTTCAAATCCCAAAACTTGAGGGCAAGTTTTGAAACTCTTCAAAAACTCTCGAGTGTTAGAATTTATGTTACATAAATGAGACTTTCCAAGTTCCATAACTTGAGGACAAGTTATAAAACTCTTCAAGACTTTTGGAATTCTATAACTTAAAGATTTAATGTTTCATGAATGAGACTTTTCATATTTCATAACTTTAGGACAAGTTATGAAACTCTTAATTCCAAACTAATACAATTATCATATAATTTATCATTTATCAATTTGACCTAATACTAGTCATATAGCAAAATAATTCCACATTTTACAAATAATTAGTTTTTCACAAAATCAAGTAATTATCTTAAAATATGACAATCATCATGTTATTGGATGAGGATAACCATTACCGAATCATTAAAAACGAATTTTATGAACCAAAACAATTTGTGGTAATGATCCTAATCCAAAACAGGCCAAAAACTCAAAAAATCTGCCAACTAACGATCCAACACCTCGAGCCAGACTATGGACTCGTCGAGTTCATTGTCAAATCATCCAACTCGTTGAGTTCCATGATGGGACTCGATGAGTCCAACAGTCATACAACAAAAATCATAATTTTTCAACTTTGAAAATCACACAATTGCATCAATATAATAGAAAACACCCATGCCTCTGATACCATTGTTGGGTTTTATGTACTCTAACATCTATATCGTGCGCATACAACCCTAATGCTTTGGATCTAAGTTTTCTCTAATTATACATGCAATATTCATTTTCCAAAGCATGAAACCTAACTAGCTTGCAATGGTGATATTTGAATCATAAAAATTAGTTAGAAGATTACCTTGTGTAGTAGCTTATAGAATATTGTCCTTAAGAGAGCTTAGCACCTCAAGTGTGATGCCTCAAACAAGTCACAAACACTAATAAACAATTAGATGAATATGAGAGAGGTTTATGAGACTCTAAAATCGATTAGCTCTTCTTAGATTGCAAGGGTTGTCGATTTTAGGTCATAGGTTATACATTTATAGTGTAGAATTCGAAGAGTCATATGTTTAACCCTAATTCTTACACTTAAGCTTACGATCCAACAATTGATTTGGGCTAACACTTCATGGACTATCTCATAAGCTTAGCCCATCACAAATCAATCATGGATCATTAGCCCAAACCATATGTATCATTGATTTACATAATCGGCCCCGTTAATGTAATTAGTCTATTTTGATCACTAAATTAATTCCAAATTAATTCTTGATCAATAGTAATTAAATAATATAATTTCTCAATTAATATATTGTTCTTATAATATATTAATAAATCACAAATAACCTCTTTCTCAAATATCCATCTATCGAATTGTTTTGGTGAAGGAAACCCGAAATGGACCGTGCTACTATCGGGTCAAGTACATACCAATTATAGTTATGGGCTTAGATACCGAATCCAACAGTTTCATCACTCAAATGGTAATGTGTCCAACCGCAGTCCCAGACAGTTTTGTATTGGGATTTGTTGTATAACTCATACCTGGTTCATCTATCATTGCTTTGTGTATACTAGTCGTATATAATTAAGATTGGAAGGACAGTCGAATAAGTGATTCTACCTTAAGCTCACAACTAATCAAGGAACATGAATTAAGGTGGAATCACACATCCTAAGTCTGTACCACCCTTACGTATGGACCTAGTAGTGAAAAATTACCAGCATGGGTATTTAGTTTCTACATGAGTGATGCGATTAGTTTGGGTGAAAAGGCAATTACAAATACTACTTTCCATAGCTACTGCGCTTTAGGTCGATTCTTGAACTTGACTTATTGCACAAGTGGTATTCCCGAGAGGTCTGTTGGGAATACATTGGCAAGTTTATGGACTTCTGGAACATCCAAGATATTTTACGCTTCCTGTTTCACATCTACTGCGTATGCTAGGAAGGCATGGTACCTCTCGTGTAGATAATACTGAGTCTTGACATAACATATGTTTTGGTTTGTCGTCATAATTGACGAGGGTTTCGCTATTTGGCATAATGGGGCTAACGGATTTTTCGTAACACACGATATTAGCATGGAGAAGACTAAGTTAAAATATATTGGTGATCACGTCGAAGTTTCCCATCGTAGCTGGAATTAGATCAATTTGAAAGAATGGGTTGTTTTAGTATTAGAGTGCATACTACGTATATATCTTTAGTGCTTTCTGTTTTATTATTTGTTAATTCTACTATGAATGTTTCGTTGAGTGTTTGAAGCTTTTATATGAAGATGTTTTTAAATTGGTGATTCGCGAATTCCTCTTCATACTGCTAATGCAAAGTATGCATGCATGTGAGTGATTGAGGAGAAACGTACCGAAAATCTGAGTAGGATTCCTCGTTGCTTCCTCATTTCCTGATGATAAGAATCTTCTCATTCCGCTATCCTTCCTTTCTCTTGGACAATCTCTCTTGAAATGTCCCGCTTCACAACATACGTAGCAAATTTGGCTTACTTCGGCATTGGTGGTTTTAGTGGTTTGTTGGGTCGGTGTCCTGCAGAAACGAGCGGTATGCCCATTTTTATTGCAATTATCACAGTGCATCACTCGGCAAGCTCCACGGTGATGATAGTTACACTTGTTTCATTTTGGCAAGTTTCCAGCATATGTTCTCATCGTCACTGTGGTAGTAGGGACAGTGGCGGTATCAACCGCCATTGGCTGTTGTCTTTTGGCAGGTCCTTGAGTCGGACGACCCTTTGTCTTGGTCCAAAACTTTCTTTTCTTGAGTGTTACTCCTTTATTTCCGTGCGAGTCGTTAGGTTCATGATTTGGGGAGTCCTTGCAAGAGCACACTCGCTGGTGTCCTTGGTTTTCATTGCGTTTAGAATTGTCGGCACCATTCTTATTTCCATTCGTATTATTAGTGTTATGTTGTGTCATGGCGGCTGTCACGGCGAGTGCTGCAGCAACTGCTACATCGGCTTGGAATGTGGTGAGGTCTATTTGTAGAACGGGTGTTGTGCCGGTGTGCTCGTTACTTCCGTGTGATGGCATGATTCTTGTTGTATGGTATAAAACGAGTTCGTAAGTAACCATGGTTGTTGCTAGTTGTAATTCATCTATTTATATACATGTATAAATTTCACGTTTTACTGTATGATTCTCAATGTTTCGGCCAACATCCATGTGATGTTTTTATGATAGTGAGTGGGAGTAGGTATGGTACAAATTTTAAGTTTAACAAAATAGAGTATAGGTGTCAAAATTCTCAAGTTGGTCGGATTTTTATGGGTTTTGTAAAGTCGTATCTCTCTTGATTCACTATTACTAGTTGTGACGAAAGAATCGATAATCCTAACACATAGTGTGTGTAATGTAGTCACTAATTCACTAGACTCTACTTGTCTATCATATACCAAGATGATATACAAGGTGTCCTGACACTTCAGACATCTCGCGAGTGGTTTCCTTCGTTCCTCGTTCCGTTATGATTGTTCTAGTTTCAACTGCAAGGATTTGTCGTCTTATGGCGGTTATCTTCTCCTATATTCATTTGTTGGCTGTTGCGGCAGGGTAGTAGGGGCTGTCGTGGTGAAATCCGTTCATCTTGTCTGTGCGCGAATGGAGGTATCCAAAGGATCTATCAGATTAATAGAAGCATCTCTAATGAAAATTTCTATGGCGTGATCCTTACCGGGTCCTCCGAAAATCACGTAGTGTATACAAGTTGTATATAACTAAGATCGAATAGACCTTTGAATAAGTGATCCTACTCTAAAACCACAACCAAACAGGGAACATGATTTAAAGTGGAATCACAAATTCTAAGTCTATGAAATCTTAATTATATATAACCTTAACGTATGCACTAAACAATTGTAGACCTACGGATAAGGGCCTTTAGTTTTCACATGAATTATTTATAGTAAAAATACTCCTATAGTATTTTAAGCTTTATGTTTGGTTCTAAAGTTTCTTCGTATGTAGTGTTGGTAAGTTTCAGACTCTTTGTTCACCATGACTATTCCCAAACACATGTTGGTCGTATCTCAAATAAATATAGTTGATCAGGCTCTATTTATCCCAGATATGATTACATAACTGTCTAGGCTTAACCGCGGTGTTCAACTTATCTAAATACTTTTTATATGTTACTTATTATGACACTGTTCCTAGTATGTATGCATGTACGTATACTAAAAATAAAACTTATAATATTCCAAAGTAGACTTGTACGAAAATGTTACGTCAGAGAGTTTTAGTCCCATTATATTTATAGTTTGTATATCTTATGTGGTTCGATATACTTAGTTCACTATAAACAAAGCTCTGATACCAATCTGTCACACCCCCAAACCAGGATGACGGAAACATCCGGGGGTGGATGACTTTCATGTATTGTATCATAACACTTGAATAATAACAAAGAAAGCAAACACAACCATCACATATAGGATAGAAAAAGTTACATCGTTGTAAGTATTACATGTTTCAAAATTCAATAACAATATGACGACAAAAGATTTGTTTGACGCCTTAGCGCCCCATCCTCAAAAGCTGTTGATTACCTGTTTTACTGATTTCCTGAGAATACAGTTATTTGAAAAAGTGTCAACATTTAATTTGGTGGGTTCATAAGAGTTTGTTATGAAAAATAGTAAGTCTTTCTGTGAAAAGATATAGTGTTTGTTTCCATAAAATCCGATATTTTCTAATAATGAGATGTAAGATGTTTACTTGAAAAAATGAGGGTGTTCATTCCAGAACCAGGGCGTGGGATCACCAGTCCCATATAGATCTATACACAAGTATCACGCTCTCGTATCGGAGATTCCGGTTATAAATACATGAGTTTATGTATACCTCAGTTACGTACGATGAAGACAGTGTCTCAAAAATTCATTCAACGAGTGTACGTTTTTTTGAAATGAAAACGTTTGTAAATGACATTATTCCATATTTCCAAGATAACGTCGAAAATGTCGTAAAATAATGATATATGCACTTTATATAGTTTTTACCCTTTTCTTAACGGGTTACAAAGGGGTAAAGTTTCGTAAACTATATTTGTAAAGTTTTGATGAAATGAACGTTTTGTACTCGAAATATGTATATATATATATATATATATATATATATTATATATATATATATATATATATATATATATATATATATATATATATATATATATATATATATATATATATAAGAATAATGTAATGTATGTTGTAATCGTTTTTCATATCTTTACGTTTTTATCAAAACGTTGTGTGTAAACATATATAGGTTGGTAGTAAAACCGATTCACGTATATAACACTTTTCATAAAAATAGTAAAGTAACGTATTTAAATGTTTGCAATTTAACATAAATATTCTTGTGTGTGGCTTGTATTCCCCCCCCCCCCCCCCCGAAAACATAGAAAAAGTCTTGAAATATGTAGGGGTATGAACTCACCTTAAGTGTGGTCGCGACTAGATGACGAGATAAAATGGTGATCTTTAATTTAGAATACAGGAAGGTGATCGTATCCTACGAGCATTTTAACACACGATTCGTGTGTGTCTGTGTGTGTTAGTTAAAGTATTAAGAACTTGTTGTAAACACTAGAGAAGTGGAGGAAATACTTACTCTAATACTTATGGAATAATGTTGAAGAACAAATACTTCCTGGGGAAAAACGTGATATTTCTGTTCTGAGAGAAAAGAAAGGTTTGAGTATTGAGAGGATTTGTGAAGTAAATGTGTTTACCGGAAATGTTTGAAATGGATCCTCTTCGCCTTTGGTGGATATATTATTGAGAGCATCTCCTTTGGTGCTTAATGCATCACTTCATCAACTTCCATCGCCTATGAGAATAAAAATCTTCAAAGGTTGTGACACTTTACTTTATGTGGTTGATTTAATCTTTGCTTGATTGCAAAAGATCCTTAGCTGGTTAAAAATATTTTTAAGGTTATTCTAATTTTAAAGTTTTTGTTTTTGTTGTTAGCATCTTTGGTAATGTTTGAAGTAAATGTGTTTACTAGTATTTTTCAGTACTTCATTCCATATTTGGTGGATATATTATTGAGAGCATCTCCTTTGGTGCTTAATGCATCACTTCATCAAGTTCCATCGCCTATGAGAATAAAAATCTTCAAAGGTTGTGACACTTTACTTTATGTGGTTGATTTAATCTTTGCTTGATTGCAAAAGATCCTTAGCGGGTTAAAAATATTTTTAAGGTTATTCTAATTTTAAAGTTTTTGTTTTTGTTGTTAGCGTCTTTGGTAAAACGATTTTAAATATAACCCACCTCCCTAAACGCAGATAAATCTTACAAAAGTAATATGCACCATGAAGTGGATCAAATAATTCGTCAATCCTTGATAATGGGTAACGGGTCTTCGTCGTGAGCTTATTAAGATCAGTATAATCAATACACCTCCTGTATGATCTATCCTTCTTGAAAAATATAATAGGTGCTTCACAAGGTGAACTGATAAGAGAATAAAGTCCTTGTCCACCAACTCCTGAAGTCGGGTGTCGAACAAAATTCTTGCACCATGGAGTGTACCTTATCAAATATAATATTAGTTAATGTAAGTGTTGAACTCAAGGGGAATTGAGGTGTACTAAATAAAACAACAAAACAATGTAATTCTAAAATAAGCAAGATATTATTAATTAAAAAGATATTTTCATTACATTTTTGAATCATTATAAAAATATGGTTAATTAATATCAAATGCGATGGAAATTTGATAGATATCAACTGATTTCTAATTTGATTAACTCAATGCTAATACCATTAATCCTAAAACAGTAGGTTATTTACCAACAATGATAGTTTTTCAAGAGTCATATGCAAACAGTAGGCCTTGCAAATAAGAACAAATGTGAAAACCACATCCTATATCAAGGACCCAAGAATTAGCATGTGATGAGTTATATATATATATATATATATATATATATATATATATATATAAGAATAATGTAATGTATTTTGTAATCGTTTTTCATATCTTTACGCTTTTATCAAAACGTTGTGTGCAAACATATAGAGGTTGGTAGTAAAACCGATTCACGTATATAACACTTTTCATAAAAATAGTAAAGTAACGTATTTAAATGTTTTTGATTTAACATAAATATTCTTGTGTGTTGCTTGTATTCCCCCCCCCCCCCCCCCGAAAACATAGAAAAAGTCTTGAAAAATGTAGGGGTATGAACTCACCTTATGTGTGGTCGCGACTAGATGACGAGATAAAACGGTGATCTTTAATTTAGAATACGGGAAGGTGATCGTATCCTATGAGCATTTTAACACACGATTCGTGTGTGTCTGTGTGTTAGTTAAAGTATTAAGAACTTGTTGTAAACACTAGACAAGTGGAGGAAATACTTACTCTAATACTTATGGAATAATGTTGAAGAACAAATGCTTCCTGGGGAAAAACGTGATCTTTCTGTTCTGAGAGAAAAGAAAGGTTTGAGTACTGAGAGGATTTGTGAAGTAAATGTGTTTACTGGAAATGTTTGAAATGGATCCTCTTCGTATGTACATATATATATATATATATATATATATATATATATATATATATATATATATATATATATATATATGGAAGGAAGGATAATGTTGTGAGGTGATGTTTACATTGAAATGCACAATTATCACATTGGAAGGATATATAACCAATCAACTAGAATCTTATATTCACTTTTAAGGAGGACTTCAACCTAAGGGGGAGTGATCTTGGTTTAGCATGACCGAAATCTCCTTGCTTACACTCAAAGATGTTGATTTCGGTCTTGGGGGTACTCAACAAAGGGTTTTCGGTCATGGAATCACCTAAGGTGATTTCGGTCCTATCCTTCCAAAAAGTACTTGATTTCGGTCCTAAAGTGTTCCAAGATTCTCAAAATCGAAATCCCTAAAGTACTTTACAATTTCATGCTTTTAAACTTATCATATTAACTTGTGTTGACTCCCTTGACTCTTTAATGTTTTGTTAACTTGTAATGACTTCAAAGGTTCATCCGAACATGGTTTTTCCAAAATATTATATATATATATATATATATATATAGATATATATATATATATATATTTATATGATCCAATAGAACTTGGAATGGCAAGAGGACATGTTTATATAGGTTAACATATATACATGTCCTCATGGCATTCCAAGTTCTATTGAATCAAAGTTACGATTGCGAATTCACTTGTACATGGTTAAAGTTTAGGCCCCATTTGTCCTAAAATTTTCCAGTTGTCACAAATACTAGTATTTTTCAGTACTTCATTCCATATTTGGTGGATATATTATTGAGAGCATCTCCTTTGGTGCTTAATGCATCACTTCATTAACTTCCATCGCACATGAGAATAAAAATCTTCAAAGGTTGTGACACTTTACTTTATACGGTTGATTTAATCTTTCCTTGATTGCAAAAGATCCTTAGCGGGTTAAAAATATTTTTAAGGTTATTCTAATTTTAAATTTTTTGTTTTTGTTGTTAGCATCTTTGGAAAAGTGATTTTAAATATAACCCACCTCCATAAACGCAGATAAATTTTAGAAAAGTAATATGCACCATGAAGTGGATCAAATAATTCGTCAATCCTTGATAATGGGTAACTGGTCTTCGTCGTGAGCTTATTAAGATCACTATAATCAATACACCTCCTGTACGATCTGTTCTTCTTGAAAAATATAATAGGTACTTCATAACGTGAACTGATAAGAGAATAAAGTCCTTGTCCACCAACTCCTGAAGTCGGGTGTCGAACAAAATTCTTGCACCATGCAGTGTACCTTATCAAATATAATATTAGTTAATGTAAGTGTGGAACTCAAGGGGAATTGAGGTGTACTAAATAAAACAATAAAACAATGTAATTCTAAAATAAGCAAGATATTATTAATTAAAAAGATATTTTCATTACATTTTTGAATCATTATAAAAATATGGTTAATTCATATCAAATGCAGTGGAAATTTGATAGATATCAACTGATTTTTCTAATTTGATTAACTCAATGCTAATACCATTAATCCTAAAACACTAGGTTATTTACCAACAATGATAGTTTTTCTAGACTCAGTTTATTCGTTCATTTTCTTTAACGACATAAAAGGTAGGATTAGTCTTAGGAATAGTGACAACCTCTAAATTGTTCAAGTTATTTGATCAATCACAAATATTTATCTGAATTATTTTATCTTTAACCATTGTTATCACCCCACTAGTCACAAGTTCCTACGTTTTTGACTCACTTTTCTAGTTTGCACAAGTTAATAAACAATGTGATTCACCATACATAATCTGAATGTTAGTTCACGAAGTGAGCCTTTAAGATATTTGAGATTGATGGTGTCGGAGATTGTTCTCCATCCAAGGTTGTGAAATTTTAGAAGAAGTGATGATGTACTCTTCTTTTTGTTCACTTAAATAAACATTAATTCGTGAAATGCTATTAAAGAGTTAAGGAAAATTACCAAACGCTTCGTAAAATTCATATACAACATGTATAAGTTGGGAAAAATATTAAAATGGATTTTCAAATAGTTTAACCCGATTTAATGATTTTTGTGTGTTTATTCTAACAAAAGTAGAGATAAATAGAAAACCGTTTCTAAAATTTCCCAAACTTTGTTTTCCATTTTTATTAAACATATATAAGTTGGGAAAAATTCCAAAGGGATTTTCATATATAGGAGTCCGATTTTCATAATTTATGTGTATTTAATATAAAAACAATTAAAATAAATAGTAAACAGTTAAGATAATTTCTAAAAATTTTGGTAAAATTGTTTGATGTTGTATATAATATGTGAAAAATATCAAGAGTCATATGTAAACATTGGAGTCCAATGTTCGGATTTATGAATATTTAATCTAAGGAAAATAAGAAGGAAATAGCAAACAGTAGACCTTGCAAATCAGAACAAATGTGAAAACCACATCCTGTATCAAGGACCCAAGAATTAGCATGTGATGCGTTATTAGAGAGAATAGTGTAAATACCTACGAAGGTGGGCTTTATCTTCCCATCCTTTATGTCCTTCAAGTATTTCGGGTAGCTTCGTTTCTAGTGCCCCTTTTCATGACAATGGAAGCACTCTACTTCCTTTAGATTGGAAGAGGGTTTAGCAGAACCAACTTTGGTCCCACTAGAAGAGGATCCATCATGGGACTCTCCCTTGTGGCTCTTCGAAGGAGCCTTCCTCTTCTTTCCCTTCCCATGTCTAATTGCCAAGACAGGGGCAGCAGCAGTAGGAGTAGGTACAACAAATTTGCCTTTCAAACTGCTTTCAGCAGTTCTCAGTAGACCTTGAAGCTTGCTTAGAGTGACCTCCTCCTTGTTCGTATGATAAGTCATACGAAACTGATCATAACAAGGAGGCAAAGAGTGTAGGATAATGTCAATGGCAAATTCTACATCGAAATTGACATTCAACTTCAGCAAGCGGTACACAAACCTTTACATCTTTCGCAAGTGGGCCGTGATAGACTCTCCATCTTTCATTTTGGTAGTAATCATGGTGGCAATGATTTCATACCTTTCCTGCTGAGCACTTTGATGGTACCTTTCCATCAAATCTTGGTGCATTTCATAAGGCCAAAAGTCCTCATACAACTTTTGAAGCTCATCAGTCATGGTAGTAATCTTGATACACGACACTTTTGTCGCGTGTCTCTCATGGGTCTTATACTCAGCAATCTGTTCGGGGGTAGCAGTGTTTTCATCAATCTCCTTTAGCTCTTTATCAAGGAAATATTCTTTGTCCTCGTAGCGAATAGCCATGCGGACGTTTCGAATCCAATCATTGAAATTCGACCCATCAAAAATGACCATCCCACATAGGTTCATGAGGGAGAAAGAGCCGAAAGGGATTGGGTTTGAAGCATTGTTTGAAGTAGACATCTGAAAAGAAAGACAAAGTTTAGATTAGATAAGGATCCTTAATATAACACCCAAATGAAATATTAAGGCTAGGACCCAACACAATATTCTGCAATTCGGAAGAGGGATAACATAATCCAATTGTAAAATATTTGAAGGTAGGTAAATGACGATTTACCAATTTCCGCCATGAAACACAAAACTGAAGATTTAGGTTTTAAATGAATTGAAATTCCTAGATTCTTTTGAGATTAATTGAACTTTTCAATGACATGTTTAAATCTCGATTATGCCCTTCAAGTTTGTGACTGGGATACCGAGGATCACAAACAAGGTGTGAATAACCATGAAAATTTGCTTGGTACTCTTAATGTTACATATCACTTGATCAATGTGTCGGTTAACCACACACGGTCCATTGATCCATGATTAACATCAAGCTACCCTTTGCCACCCTTGTTAATCCTAAATTAGTGTGTTGGTTAACCACACACGCTCCACTAACGACTTAGCAAGGTGCAAAGTGCAATTTTCATGGAATAGCACCATTTTCACATTTTTCCTAAAGTAACTAAGATTGAGAATTTATAAAATTTTAGTTACTTTATAAAATTATTATACTTATTAATGACGATTAATGTCCTATCCTACTCGTTCGGCTAACGACCCTCCACTAGTCAAGAGTGTGGTGGGCAAGAGTAGATAACCAATTGCGGTCATATTATAGGCCGCTTCCTTAAACACCCCTTATAGACTAGGTTCCTGAATGAGGCCTGCTAACGGTAAGACTGACTTGTCTTATACATATATATAAGTATTAACCTTTAATATTATAATAGTATATGGTTGAATTTTAAACTTTTAAAATTCTAGGGTTTGGAATTAAAGTTTCATAAATGAGACTTTTCAAATCTCAAAACTTGAGGGCTAGTTTTGAAACTCTTCAAAAACTCTCGAATTTTAGAATTTATGTTACATAAATGAGACTTTCCAAGTTCCATAACTTGAAGACAAGTTATGAAACTCTTCAAGACTTTTGGAATTCTATAACTTAAAGATTTAATGTTTCATGAATGAGACTTTTCATATTTCATAACTTGAGGACAAGTTATGAAACTCTTAATTCCAAACTAATACAATTATCATATAATTTATCATTTACCAATTTAACCTAATACTAGTCATATAGCAAAATAATTCCAAATTTTACAAATAATTAGTTTTTCACAAAATCAAGTAATTATCTTAAAATTTGACAACCATCATGTTATTGGATGAGGATAACCATTACCGAATCATTAAAAACGAATTTTATGAACCAAAACAATTTGCGGTAATGATCCTAATCCAAAACAGGCCAAAAACTCGAAAAATCTGCCAACTAACGATCCAACTCCTCGAGCCAGACTATGGACTCGTCGAGTTCATTGTCAAATCATCCAACTAGTTGAGTTCCATGATGGGACTCGATGAGTCCAACAGTCAGACAACAAAAATCATAATTTTTCAACTTTGAAAATCACACAATTGCATCAATATAATAGAAAACAGCCATGCCTCTGATACCATTGTTGGGTTTTATGTACTCTAACATCTATATGGTGCGCATACAACCCTAATGCTTTGGATCTAACTTTTCTCTAATTATACATGCAATATTTATTTTCCAAAGCATGAAACCTAACTAGCTTGCAATGGTGATATTTGAATCATAAAAACTAGTTAGAAGATTACCTTGTGTAGTAGCTTATAGAATCTTGTCCTTAAGAGAGCTTAGCACCTCAAGTGTGATGCCTCAAACAAATCACAAACACCGATAAACAATTAGATGAATATGAGAGAGGTTTATGAGACTCTAAAATCGACTAGCTCTTCTTAGATTGCAAGGGTTGTCGATTTTAGGTCATAGGTTATACATTTATAGTGTAGAATTCCAAGAGTCATATGTTTAACCCTAATTCTTACACTTAAGCTTTCGATCCAACTATTGATTTGGGCTAACACTTCATGGACTATCTCATAAGCTTAGCCCATCACAAATCAATCATGGATCATTAGCCCAAACCATATGTATCATTGATTTACATAATCGGTCCCCTTTAATGTAATTAGTCTATTTTGATCACTAAATTAATTCCAAATTAATTATTGATCAATACTAATTAAATAATATAATTTCTCAATTAATATATTGTTCTTATAATATATTAATAAATCACAAATAACCTCTTTCTCAAATATCCATCTATCGAATTGTTTTGGTAAAGGCAACCCGAAATGGACCATGCTACTATCGGGTCAACTACATACCAATTATAGTTATGGGCTTAGACACCTAATCCAACAGTTTCATCACTCAAATGGTAATGTGTCCACCCACAGTACCAGACAGTTTGGTCTTGTTATTTGTTGTATAACTCATACCTGCTTCATCTATCATTGCTTTGTGTATACTAGTCGTATATAATTATGATTGGAAGGACAGTCGGATAAGTGATTCTACCTGAAGCCCACAACCAAACAAGGAACATGAATCAAGGCGGAATCACACATCTTAAGTCTGCACCACCCTTACGTATGGACCTAGTAGTGAAAAATTACCAGCATGGGTACTTAGTTTCTACATGAGTGATGCGATTAGTTTGGGTGAAAAGGCAATTACAAATACTTCTTTCCATAGCTACTGCGCTTTAGGTCGATTCTTGAACTTGACTTATTGTACAAGTGGTATTCCCGAGAGGTCTGTTAGGAATACATTGGGAAGTTTACGGAGTTTTAGAACATCCTAGATATTTTACGCTTCTGTTTCACATCTACTGCGTATGCTAGGAAGGCATGGTACCTCTCGTGTAGATAATACTGAGTCTTGACATAACAGATGTTTTGGTTTGTCATCATAATTGACGAGGGTTTCGCTATTTGGCATAATGGGGCTAACTGCTTTTTCGTAACACACGATATTAGCATGGAGAAGACTAAGTTAAAATATATTGGTGATCACGTCAAAGTTTCCCATCATAGTTGGAATTAGATCAATTTGAAAGAATGGGTTGTTTTAGTATTAGAGTTCATACTACGTATATATCTTTAGTGCTTTCTGTTTTATTATTTGTTAATTCTACTATGAATGTTTCGTTGAGTGTTTGTAGCTTTTATATGAAGACGTTTTTAAATTGGTGATTCGCGAATTCCTCTTCATACTACTAATGCAAAGTATGCATGCATGTGAGTGATTGAGGAGAAACGTCCCGAAAATCTCAGTAGGATTCCTCGTTGCTTCATCATTTCCTAATTATAAGACTCTTCTCATTCCGTTGTCCTTCCTTTCTCTTGGACAATCTCTCTTGAAATGTCCCGCTTCACAACATTCGTAGCAAATTTGGCTTACTTCGGCATTGGTGGTTTTAGTGGTTTGTTGGGTCGGTGTCCTGCAGAAACGAGCGGTATGCCCATTATTGTTGCAATTATCACAGTGCATCACTCGGCAAGCTCCACGGTGATGATAGTTACACTTGTTTCATTTTGGCAAGTTTCCAACATATGTTCTCATCGGCACTGTGGTAGTAGGGACAGTGGCGGTATCAACTGCCATTGTTTGTTGTCTTTTGGCGGGTCCTTGAGTCGGACGACCCTTTCTCTTGGTCCAAAACTTTCTTTTCTTGAGTGGTACTCCTTTATTTCCGTGCGAGTCGTTAGGTTCATGATTTGGGGAGTCCTTGCAAGAGCACACTCGCTGGTGTCCTTGGTTTTCATTGCGTTTGGAATTGTCGGCACCATTCTTATTTCCGTTCGTATTGTTAGCGTTATGTTGTGTCATGGCGGCTGTCACGGCGACTGCTGCAGCGGCTGATACATCGGCTCGGAATGTGGCGAGGTCTATTTGTAGAACGGGTGTGGCGCCGGTGTGCTGGTTACTTCCGTGTGATGGCATGATTCTTGTTGTATGGTATAAAACGAGTTCGTAAGTAACCATGGATGTTGCTAGTTGTAATTCATCTATTTATATACATGTATAAATTTCATGTTTTACTATATGATTCTCAATGTTTCGGCCAACATTCATGTGATGTTTTTGTGATAGTAGGTATGGTACAAATTTTAAGTTTAACAAAATAGAGTATAGGTGTCAAAATTCTCAAGTTGGTCAGATTTTTATGGGTTTTGGAAAGGCGTATCTCTCTTGATTCACTATTACTAGTTGTGACGAAAGAATCGATAATCCTAACACATAGTGTGAGTAATGTAGTCACTAGTTCACTAGACTCTACTTGTCTATCATATACCAAGATGATATACAAAGTGTCCTGAAACTTCACACATCTCGCGAGTGGCTTCCTTCGTTCCTCGTTCTGTTATGATTGTTCTAGTTTCAACAACAAGGATTTGTCGTCTTATGGTGGTTATCTTCTCCTATATTCATTTGTTGGCTGTTGCGGCAGGGTAGTAGGGGCTGTCGTGGTGAAATCCGTTCCTCTTGTCTGTGCGCGAATGGAGGTATCCAAAGGATCTATGAGATTAATAGAAGCATCTCTAATGAAAATTTCTATGGCGTGATCCTTACCGGGTCCTCTGAAAATCACGTAGTGTATACAAGTTGTATATAACTAAGATCGAATAGACCTTCGAATAAGTAATCCTACTCTAAAACCACATCCAAACAGGGAATATGATTTAAAGTGGAATCACAAATTCTAAGTCTATGAAATCTTAATTATATATAACCTTAACGTGTACACTAAACAATTGTAGACCTACCAATAAGGGTCTTTAGTTTTCACATGAATAATTTATAGTAAAAATACTCCTATAGTATTTTAAGCTTTATGTTTGGTTCTAAAGTTTCTTCGTATGTAGTGTTGGTAAGTTTCAGACTCTTTGTTCACCATGACTATTCTCAAACACATGTTGGTCGTATCTCAAATAAATATAGTTGATCAGGCTCTATTTATCCCAGATATGATTACATAACAGTCTAGGCTTAACCGCGGTGTTCAACTTATCTAAATACTTTTTATATGTTACTTATTATGACACTGTTTCTAGTATGTATGCATGTACGTATACTAAAAATAAAACTTATAATATTCCAAAGTAGACTTGTACGAAAATGTTACGTCAGAGAGTTTTAGTCCCATTATATTTATAGTTTGTATATCTTATGTGGTTCGATATACTTAGTTCACTATAAACAAAGCTCTGATACCAATCTGTCACACCCCAAACCAGGATGACGGAAACATCCGGGGGTGGATGACTTTCATGTATTGTATCATAACACTTGAATAATAACAAAGAAAGCAAACACAACCATCATATATAGGATTGAAAAAGTTACATCATTGTAAGTATTACATGTGTCAAAATTCAATTACAATATGATGACAAAAGATTTGTTTGACGCCTTAGCGCCCCATCCTCAAAAGCTGTTGATTACCTGTTTTACTGATTTCCTAAGAATACAGTTATTTGAAAAAGTGTCAACAATTTAGTTGGTGAGTTCATAAGAGTTTGTTATGAAAAATAGTAAGTCTTTCTGTGAAAAGATATAGTGTTTGTTTCCATAAAATCCGATATTTTCTAATAATGAGATGTAAGACGTTTACTTGAAAAAATGAGGGTGTTCATTCCAGAACCAGTGCGTGGGATCACCAGTCCCGTATAGATCTATACACAAGTATCACGCTCTCGTATCGCAGATTCCGGTTATAAATACATGAGTTTATGTATACCTCAGTTAGGTACGATGAAGACAGTGTCTCACAAATTCATTCAACGAGTGTACGTTTTTTTGAAATGAAAAAGTTTGTAAAGGACATTATTCCATATTTCCAAGATAACGTCGAAAATGTCGTAAAATAATGATATATGCACTTTATATAATTTTTACCCTTTGCTTAACGGGTTACAAAGGGGTAAAGTTTCGTAAACTATATTTGTAAAGTTTTGATGAAATGAATGTTTTGTACTCGAAATATGTATATATATATATATATATATATATATATATATATATATATATATATATATATATATATATAAGAATAATGTAATGTATTTTGTAATCGTATTTCATATCTTTACATTTTTATCAAAACGTTGTGTGTAAACATATATAGGTTGGTAGTAAAACCAATTCATGTATATAACACTTTTCATAAAAATAGTAAAGTAACGTATTTAAAACGGTGATCTTTAATTTAGAATACGGGAAGGTGATCGTATCCTATGAGCATTTTAACACACGATTCGTGTGTGTCTGTGTGTGTTAGTTAAAGTATTAAGAACTTGTTGTAAACACTAGACAAGTGGAGGAAATACTTACTCTAATACTTATGGAATAGTGTTGAAGAACAAATGCTTCCTGGGGAAAAACGTGATCTTTCTGTTCTGAGAGAAAAGAAAGGTTTGAGTATTGAGAGGATTTGTGAAGTAAATGTGTTTACTGGAAATGTTCGAAATGGATCCTCTTCGTATATATATATATATATATATATATATATATATATATATATATATATATATATATATATATATATATATATATATATATATATATATATATATATATATATATATATATATATATATGGAAGGAAGGATAATGTTGTGAGGTGATGTTTACATTGAAATGCACAATTATCACATTGGAAGGATACATAACCAATCAACTAGCATCTTATATTCACTTTTAAGGAGGACTTCAACCTAAGGGGGAGTGATCTCGGTTTAGCATGACCGAAATCTCCTTGCTTACACTCAAAGATGTTGATTTCGGTCTTGGGGGTACTCAACAAAGGGTTTTCGGTCATGGAATGACCTAAGAAAGGTGATTTCGGTCCTATCCTTCCAAAAAGCACTTGATTTCGGTCCTAAAGTGTTCCAAGATTCTCAAAACCGAAATCCCTAAACTACTTTACAATTTCATGCTTTTAAACTTATCATATTGACTTGTGTTGACTCCTTTGACTTTTTAATGTTTTGTTAACTTGTAATGACTTCAAAGGTTCATCCGAACATGGTTTTTCCAAAGTATATATATATATATATATATATATATATATATATATATATATATATATTATATGATCCAATAGAACTTGGAATGGCAAGAGGACATGTTTATATAGGTTAACATTTGTACATGTCCTCTTGGCATTCCAAGTTCTATTGAATCAAAGTTACGATTGCGAATTCACTTGTACATGGTTAAAGTTTAGGCCTCATTTGTCCTAAAATTTTCCAATTGTCACAAATACTAGTATTTTTCAGTACTTCATTCCATATTTGGTGGATATATTATTGAGAGCATCTCCTTTGGTGCTTAATGCATCACTTCATTAACTTCCATCGCCCATGAGAATAAAAATCTTCAAAGGTTGTGACACTTTATTTTATTTGGTTGATTTAATCTTTCCTTGATTGCAAAAGATCCTTAGCGGGTTAAAAATATTTTTAAGGTTATTCTAATTTTAAAGTTTTTGTTTTTGTTGTTAGCATCTTTGGTAAAACGATTTTAAATATAACCCACCTCCCTAAACGCAGATAAATCTTAGAAAAGTAATATGCACCATGAAGTGGATCAAATAATTCGTCAATCCTTGATAATGGGTAACGGGTCTTCGTCGTGAGCTTATTAAGATCACTATAATCAATACACCTCCTGTACGATCTGTCCTTCTTGAAAAATATAATAGGTGCTTCACAAGGTGAACTGATAAGAAAATAAAGTCCTTGTCCACCAACTCCTGAAGTCGGGTGTCGAACAAAATTCTTGCACCATGCAGTGTACCTTATCAAATATAATATTAGTTAATGTAAGTGTTGAACTCAAGGGGAATTGAGGTGTACTAAATAAAACAATAAAAAAATGTAATTCTAAAATAAGCAAGATATTATTACTTAAAAAGATATTTTCATTACATTTTTGAATTATTAGAAAAATATGGTTAATTCATATCAAATGCAGTGGAAATTTGATCGATATCAACTGATTTTTCTAATTTGATTAACTCAATGCTAATACCATTAATCCTAAAACACTAGGTTATTTACCAACAATGATAGTTTTTCTAGACTCAGTTTATTCGTTCATTTTCTTTAACGACATAAAAGGTAGGATTAGTCTTAGGAATAGTGACAACCTCTAAATTGTTCAAGTTATTTGATCAATCACAAATATTTATCTGAATTATTTTATCTTTAACCTTTGTTATCACTCCACTAGTCACAAGTTCCTACGCTTTTGACTCACTTTTCCAGTTTGGACAAGTTAATAAACAATGTGATTCACCATACATAATCTGAATGTTAGTTCACGAAGTGAGCCTTTAAGATATTTGAGATTGATGATGTCGGAGATTGTTCTCCATCCAAGGTTGTGAAGTTTTAGAAGAAGTGATGATGTACTCTTCTTTCTTGATAACGTTTTTCTTTTTGTAGTATTTTATATGTAGGAGAAAATATCAACCGCAACACATTGTTAGGAAGTTGATCTGCATTCCACATTTTTACCTTTGTCTCCTTTTGTCCTTTATGCCCCTAGTAGTATAAATAGGAGTATTATCTATATATGCAATATGCATTTATCAATTCAAGAATCACACTTTTCATTCACCAATTAGCTTATTCCGTTTTTTAATTCTCTTTACTTTACTTTAATATTGCACATAATACTTGGTTGTTATTCATCTTCAAGGCTTGACTGGTTTATCAAAAATTGCATGGTATTCTGTTATCAACCTTCATTGTTGTTTTTTATTCAAGGTATAAGAAATTAAACCTTGTCCTTCAATAGTCGTGGGATATTGCCAGACCCCGCTAAAGCGGAAACACAAGGTGCAACAGTACAAAAGGGTCTCATAGCAAAAGTTAAAAGACCACACCAACCATAGTATTAAAAAGCATTACAATTTACAATGAGTTTAAACAACTTTTTAAAAGAAATTACAATGTATTTGAAAGACAACGTATGCGAATGCTCCTACAAGTGATGTGTCTTTAGGTGACCCTTACTAGAAGATTCCTGAAAAAGCATGTAAAACAAGCGTCAACTATAAAAATAGTTGGTGAGTTCACAGGTTTACAAAAATATTGGTTTCATGAATCGTAATCAAAGTTTTGATAGAAGTTTCCATAAATAAAAGTACATTGCTAAAATGAGTAAATAAGTTTGCATAGCAAAATTCGTATTCATCATGAGAAATAAAGCATGTTGCCAAAATGAGATGCAAAGTTCATATTCTCATGGGAAATAAAGTTCGTTGATAAAACGAGTATACAAGTTTCACTGCTCAAATGAGTATACAAATTTTGTTGCTAAAATGTGTAAACATATTTCATTGCTATAATGAGTAAATAAATTTGTATGTATATAATAATCTTTGTATGAGCGTAAAAATCAACAATGATTTCACAACCAAACCTATGACTGATGCCCTATTAAGATCCATGCTTATCGTTCCATAGATGAACATGGTAGAATACAGTGAAGCAATCGGCCGAGTGATGAGTTGTCAGTTCCTAATAGCGCTATTCATAACGACCATTGGCTCAAAGAGTTAGTGGTTGGAGTAAAGTGTAAGGGACTTAAGACGATAAGGCCTCATGTTTCAACTTGCATACGAATACATAGAAAAATATCGCAAAATATAGCAATCAAGTTTTATTCAATTCAATATAGATACATCCAATATAAATAGTTACGACATGCTTTTCCACCTCAAAACATTTGAAAACCGAAAATAGGGGGAGGAGTGAATACTCACAATGTTTTGAGATAATGAAAATGGTGCCTTGAACTACGCTCCAATCGTACCACTATCGATTCCTACAATGATGTGACACACTAATGAGTCGCTAATCGAAATCTAATACTAGTATACTTAACTTCTACAATAGAATTATGCCAATAATGTGTCAAAATTTTGATATTGATAATTTACAAACATTTTTTTTTGTGAAAATTAGATTTCCATGAATCAATTGTTATATAACAATTTAAGTGGAAAATTTCCATTATTGAAATGTTAAAATTTAACATTTTAGGAGTTGGTCCAATGATTAAATATTCAAAAACTAAATCAATTTAGTTCTAAAATTTCCCAAACTTTGTATTTTAATTCTAAATGAAGTCAAAGATCCCAAGATAAATTTTCTTGAATTTTTGATTTGTCTAACTATTTTTCACCATTTTAATTCCTTGAAGAATCATAAAATCATGAAAAATACTACAAAAAGTTATAAAAAATACCAAAATTCGGATTCTGGGTCTAACTATATTAAACGACGTCCACATAAGTTTTCATGAATTTTAGATATGTCTAGCAATTTTTCCTATATTTAGCTACTTGAATCAACACAAATTCATGACAATTAGTAAACAATGGAAATAATTCCTCACAAGTTTTTTACAACTGTTATGTGATGTACATAAGATGGGAAAACTATGAAAAGTGGTTTTTCAAACAGTTTAGCTATTTTGTTTCCTTTTTTTAGTTAAATAAACATTAATTCGTGAAATCCTATTAAAGAGTTAAGGAAATTACCAAACGTTTTGTAAAATTCATATACAACATGTATAAGCTGGGAAAAATAATAAAATGGATTTTCAAATAGTTTAACCCGATTTTATGATTTTTGTGTGTTTATTCTAACAAAAGTATAGATAAATAGAAAACTGTTTCTAAAATTTCCCAAACTTTGTTTTCCACTTTTTTTAAACATATTTAAGTTGGGAAAATATCCAAAGGGGATTTTCATATATAGGTGTTCGATTTTCTTAATTTATGTGTATTTAATATAAAAACAATTAGAATAAATAGTAAACAGTTAAGATAATTTCTAAAAATTTTGGTAAAATTGTTTGATGTTGTATATAATATGTGAAAAATATCAAGAGTCATTTGTAAACTTTGGAGTCCAATGTTCGGATTTATGAATATTTAATCTTAAGAAAATAGGAAGAAAATAGCAAACAGTAGAAAAAAGTCACTAAACTTTTTATTCAACATTTTACTGTAACATAAGATGTCCTGGTATATTTTCATGAATTTTGGATATGAGAAACTAGTTTTCCTGTTTTTAGTCCGTTAAATACACAAAAATCATGGAAAATTAGGAATAATTTGTGAAAAAATCCCGAAATATTTGTCTAACTAAGAAATATGACCTAGAAGAAAACAAAATTCTTAAATACGATTTGAATATCTCGGAACTTGCTTTTAAGATTTATTTGAGTTAATCATAAAGAAAATTAAAAGTAATAGAAAACAGTAACATAAACTGATGAAACTTCGTGAGGGATGTTTGTTCACATTATGGGTCATCCACGAATTATTCTAGGATTTATTGACCTACGTAAGTATTTTATGTGATTTATGACCTCATTTTCTTGCAAAAATTACAATAAATCAAGAAAAATGTATAAGTACATGAAACTTTTCAGATCATATGATTATATCACTGAGTTTCTAGGAAAAAGTATGTTTGTACAGAAACAAAGTTTTATATACTTTTGTGGATTAAAATCTTTTATGAACATATTTGAAGCTTTTAACAACTTTGAACATCTAGCACCTAAGCTTGAATATCATCACATACATGTTGGTTTAAAAACCATGCGTGGACTTGAGTTGTTCAAAAGGAAGTTTTTAGGAAGAAAACTCGGATGCATTGTGTGACAACCCGAAACTTTTTCAGTTATCTTTACTCAATTCCCGTTAATCAAATTTGGGTCTTTATTTAATTCCGTCAAATTTGATAGTTTAGGAAGGACTTTACTTTTAAATAAATCAATTTGGATTTATTTTCCGATCACGTTAGTATTATTTTCGGTCTAACGGAATGTTCTAAACTTAGTTCGATCGAGTTTCGTATTCGAAAACGAGGTTTTCTAAGTCAAAACATAGCATTCGGGCCAAACAAACCTTCAAGAGGAGTTTACGGCCGCAAACTTAGTTTACGACCGTAAACTCTGTTTACGACCTTAAACACTATTCACGGCCGTAAACCCTCCACCCTACCCCTTGACTGTAAACTCACCCCTATATAAGGGATGAGTGGCCTTCATTTCTCACTTTACACACTCCAGAAGCTTTCTCTCTCTACTCTCTCTCTTCCTCTCTCTACAAACTTCGAAATTGCTCTAGATCTTCAAGAAGTAAGTGTTTTTCCACCTTAAATGTTGTTTCAAATCCATTTCTAGTGGTAAATCCATGTTCCTATCTCATGAATCTCATCTTTTTCTAGATTTTCTCTCTCACCAAGAACACCAAGAACACACACTAGTGTTTTTGGACTCTAACCACCCTTTCAAGCTTCCATTACGTAAGTACTCTACCCTTAGCTTGTTGGATACAAGAATCTCTTGCTGAACATCTAGAAATCGTGATCAAAAGAGTGTTTACGGTCAAAGGCAATCTCCCTTGACCGTAAACTCTAATTATGGGGTACAAGGTTGCCACAACACCCTCCTAAGCTTAGAAACGAGGCTTAGAACACTTCCAGAAGGCTAGAAAGGACCTTGAAACATCGAAAAATCGCACTTTTCGCCAAGTGTTTACGGCCGTAAACACCTGGACCGTAAACCCAGGGACCGTAAACACCTGGACCATAAACACCTGGACCGTAAACCCAAGGACCGTAAACACCTGGACCGTAAACCCAGGGACCGTAAACCCTTGGACCGTAAACCCATGGCCCGTAAACCCGTGGACCGAAAACCCCTTTTACGACCGCAAACTCCCCATTTTCAAATCTCATGTGATTCTAACACTTAGTTTTAAGTGTTTCCTAGTCCCTAAGGTGGTTTCCTTCCATAATAAATAGTATTATGCCCTCACCTAATGTATATATGTACTTTTACATGCTAAATAGGATCCATTTGTGTCCAAGGCTTTATTTGACACTCAGCAATTCCTAGCAACTTACACTCAAATCCCACGTCAAACAGTGAGTTCATACCCCTACGCTTTTTCTGAGTTTTGCATGTTTTCAAGGGGGGGGGGGGAATACAAGCAAAAATACAAGGAAACTTGTACTCAAGTATATTATTTTGTTTCAAATAATTATATGTTCAGTATGCTTTTAACTCAGGAAAACCGTTTTACCAACCGATTAAGAAATCAACTCCTAGAAACAGTTTTCAAAACTAAAGCAAGGAACTTGTAAAACTTATCATAGAATGTGATATTTTCTAAAGGATTTATACAAAACATAAACAGGATTTTCGATGCTATTACTTGTAAATTTGTTATTTAAGGATTGGAGACACGTCCTTGGTAACACTCCACCGGATTCGAAAGTGTAGGACTAGCCCTTATAACCAGAATCTCTTGTAGGGAGAGCGTGACTATTGTATATAGATCTATACGGGACTGACTATCCCGCACCTCGCTGCTAGCTACAGTGGGACCGTTAGGTCTACGGGTGACAAAGTCATAAAAGGATACTGGCCCCATTTCGTGCCATATCTAGTTTGATGTATGGTTATAAAACTCTCAACCAAGATAACAGAGATTTACTTTTGTAATAACGAAACAAGTGAAATAACGAAACTAGAGGGCATTAGTAATGCCCTTAGGATCTAGTTCACTACTTATTTATTAGTTTTATTTATGTAATAAGGCTAATACATCTTTCCGAGAGTAAACAGGGTTTTCAAGGAAACTACATCTAACGATACAAGTATGGTAGATACTTGTACACCTCATTTCAGAAATCGATAACCAACTATCAACTTTTAAGGAAAATATAGGATTTTCCTGGGATAACTAAATCTTTCGTAAACAGGTTGTTTAACTAATGGATAATCGAACTTCTTTCATAAGAAAATATCGGATTTTCTTGGGAAATACTTTTCAAAGGATTAAAGAAACATTTCTTTCACCTGCTCTAAATGCTTATGAACTCACCAGCTTTATGCTGATATTTTAAAACTGCTTGTATTATCAGGGCATCAATAGGCAAGTACTCTTGCCAACTTTTGGAGAAGACGGAACATTCTGAAGTCACGTCTTTTACTTTTGTCATATACCGTTATGTATAAACCATGTTTTTGAACAATATAAATAATCATATTATAATGTAATGGTTGTGTTTACTTCGCTTACTATGATACAACTGTTGTGATACTACACATGACGTCTTCCGCCCCGGAACGTTTCCGCCATCGGTTTTGGGGTGTGACACATTGGTTGATGAACATCCAAAATTTATAAAACTCACTTTCTTATATCTGACATAGGTTTAGGTCATGGGTTTTCACCATCTAGCAACATGGAAGATGTTTTTGGTGAAAACTTACCACCATCATCATCAAATCTAAAGTGCATGAACATGCACATGGATTTTCAAAGAGAAAGGTGTAGGAGATGAAGAAAATGGAAGAAAACTTGAAATTTTTGAAGTTATAGTAAAGGAAACGTGAGAGATTCGATTTTACCTTGATGTATAACACTAGGTGCTGAATATTTTTGAGTAAAATGATGTTCTTGACTGATTTTTCATGGGTTAGAAAAGGAGGGGAAAGAATGGGGGGTTTTAGAGAGAAGAAAAGAGATAAAAGAGAGATTTTGTCTCTCGGGATACCCAATCTCTCTCGTTGTCTCTTTGGAGTTTAGCCCCACCAAAATTGGTCACCAAAATACAAAAATGCATGTAGACTCATGAATTATTGAATCAAAAAATCTATCTAACGGTTTCTACTTCTAACTTTGTATGTTCTAGAGAGAAGGAGGAGTAAAAGTTTTTGAGAGAGAAGTGGGAGGAAGAGTGTGGGAAATGCAAAATGATTAAGATTTAGGATGAGGAGAGATATGGCCAAAATTTTGAATGGGAGAGAGCTTCCCTCTCTCTTTTCCGTTTATTTTTATTAAATCCCTTGAAAATTTTATAAATTTTCAATTTTTTACAAAGGATGCACATTAAATCAAAATTTGTTTATAAACTCTTGCTTTTTTTTCTGCTAAAATAAGCTAAATGTTAATGACCTAAATTTTTATTTTCTTCATCATATTTTAATAATTTTAATTATTATAAGATAATATTATAAGGTTCATAATTAGTTTTATTGAATTTTGATGTTAAAGTTTATAAGATCTACGTTTTTAGGGCTTTTAGGGTTTTGAAATTTTGTTTATCTTTGGATATCAAAATAAATGGAATTAATTTAGACTTCAAATTATGTTAGAGTTTCATAACTCTTTTCTAGTTAAAAATAATGTTTGTAATTCATTTTTGTCAGATTATTGGCATTCTATGTAGCAGTTTTGTGATTCAAGTGAAATTGAAGAATCAAGTATACTAGCCCTAGTTTTCAACTTTGACTAAAGTTCCTATGAGGCTCGGACCTAATTTTGTTGAATCAAGAAAGTGACCCTCTTAAACTTTTCAATCCGAAGTCTGTTCTTCTACTGCAACGTCTTTGAAGATGTCATCTGCAACCTTCTCATCCGTAATGAAGACTTAGTTACATTAGCTGACTTGTTATTTTATAATGTATTATCCAGTGAACTCTTCATAGTCAATATAAGTCAGAAGTTTTTTTAATAGTTTATCTTTATTGTAAGTCTTTAAGGCTCTATAAATAGAGTGCTCTTTCTTTGTATCAATTACCTCTATCACTTCTACAATTTCTAATCATGCATCTGAATTCTCTTATCTACTTATCTCTTATTACTTCTCATATCTCATATCTCCATCTTGCTTACTGATCTACATCGAAGATCCTCACCTTTACCTGATCTCACTTACTAACTCGTGTTTGAATGCAAACTGTGTTTCGTATCAGTTAGGTGTTTACTTTATATAACTTGTCTTTACATTTCCTTTATGTTTCAGCACTTTACATTTCCGCATCTAACTCTCTAATAACTCTAACTTATTATTGTTGTTGAGCTTTATGATCTATACAGCACGTTAAATGTGAAATGGTTGCACCACACTATCGACTAATAACACGACGATGAAAGACGTCGAATTTTGGGACGAAATTCCCTCTAACGGGGGGTTGATGTGACAACCCGAAACTTTTTCCGTTATCTTTACTCAATTTCCGTTAATCAAATTTGGGTCTTTATTTAATTCTGTCAAATTTGATAGTTTAGGAAGTACTTAACTTTTAAATAGTTTTCAAAACTAAAGCAAGGAACTTGTAAATATTATCATAGAATGTGATATTTTCTAAAGGATTTATACAAAACATAAACAGGATTTTCGATGCTATTACTTGTAAATTTGTTATTTAAGGATTGGAGACAAGTCCTTGGTAACACTCCACCGGATTCGAGAGTGTAGGACTAGCCCTTATAACCAGAATTTCTTGTAGGGAGAGCGTGACTATTGTGTATAGATCTATACGGGACTGACTATCTCGCACCTCCCTGCTTGCTACAGTGGGGCCGTTAGGTCTACGGGTGACAAAGTCATAAAAAGATACTGGCCCCATTTCGTGCCATATCTATTTAATGTATGGTTATAAAACTCGCAACCAAGATAACAGAGATTTACTTTTTTTAAAAAGGAAACAAGTGAACTAACCTCAAAGTAATAACCGATTTGATTACTAGAGGGCATTAGTAATGCCCTTAGGATCTAGTTCACTACTTATTTATTAGTTTTATTTATGTAATAAAGCTAATACATCTTTCCGAGAGTAAACAGGGTATCAATAGGCAGGTACTCTTGCCAACTTTTGGAGAAGACGGAACATTCTGAAGTCACGTCTTTTACTTTTGTCATATACCATTATGTATAAACCATGTTTTTGAACAATGTAAATACTCATATTATAATGTAATGATTGTGTTTACTTCCCTTACTATGATACAACTGTTGTGATACTACACATGACGTCCTCCGCCCCGGAACGTTTCCGCCATCGGTTTCGGGGTGTGACAGATTGGTATCAGAGCTATTGTTTATAGTGAACTAAGTATACCGAACCTTACATGGTTTACAACTATAAACACTAAGGGGCCGAAGTGCTCTGAACTAAAAGTATACTTTTAAAATATAAGTATTTTTACAAAAGTAGACAAGTATACCTACATACGACAAACAATATCATGAGTAGAACAAAACAAAAGTATTTTGGATGTTGGACACTGCGGTTAAACCTGGGCAGTTATGTAATCATGTCTAGGGTCAATATAGCCTGATCAACTATATTTATTCGAGACATGACCAACATGTGCTTGGGAGTGACTTTGATGTTGCAACAGGCCTAAAACATACCCAATATCCATTCAACAAGGTATCAAAAGAACAAAACATGCAACATAAAATACTATAGGAGTATTTTAGCCAGAGCCGAATACATTGTAGAAATTCATTCCTAGTGTTGCTACCTATTTGATTCTTAGCCATAACTTACTTGCATTAGTAACTTTTCTTGCTTATCGCTTGGTAGAACACTTTATTATCAGGATGAGATATATTTTGTTTCATATATCTCGAGGACTTTATTGGATATAGTGTCTAAGTCCATAACTATATTTGGTATGTACTTGACCCGACCCGGCATGGTCCATTTGGGTTGCACTTCACCCGAACAATTTACGGATAATCTTTTGAGAATAGTATAAGTTATGATTTCTTAATATATTATAAGTTCTAATATATTAATATAAAATCATATTATTTAATTAGTGTTGATCTATAATTAATTTAGAATTAATTTAGAGATCAAAAGTATGACTAATTAAATATGGGCTCTTGTATTTATATAGTGTGGGCTAATGCTTATTTGGAATGGGCTAGGCTTGCATGGAAAGTCCATGGATACTCCATGGAGCTTTAACCCATGGATCTCATGGAAATGAAAAGACATGGGTATTAGGGTTTACATGGATGTAACCCTAATCCACCACACTATATAAAGGAGGCTTTGGTTCTTGAAATTACACTAGTTGATGTGTGTAAACTAAGAGGGCCGATTTCAAGAAGTTTGTGACTATTCTCTCAAGTTTCCAAGTTTGTGGTGATTTGTGACTTCCATTTGAGGCATCCACATTATTGGTGCTAGGCTCTCAAACTCCAAGCAATCAACTACTACTACAAGGTAAGTAATTCTACTAGTTTTATTTGATTCAAGTACCCCATGCCATGCTAGTTAGGATAAGAACCTTGGAAAAATAATTATTTGCATGTATCTTAGTCAAACATAGATCCAAGGTTTCTAGGGTTGCATGTACACCATAGGAGTGTTAGAATGCTCAAAACCCATCAGTGGTATCAGAGACTGGTTTGTTTATTTGATACTTGATGCAAAAAAAAAAAACTTGAAAATCGAAGTTTTGTTCAAAAGCTCGTTTCAAAATTTCAAGTTTTGTATATGTACTTACGATTCTTGAAATTTTTGATATGAACATTCATAAACATATGAGTTTAGAAGATCATAGAAATTATGTGCTAATAATTGATTAGATTAATTCTTGATCTTTATGTGTTTTAATGGAGTCCATAACTAGTTCTTAAGTTATGGATAACCAAAAGTCACATTTATAAATAACCATTAAAAGAACACATAGGTTACAAAAAATGAAGAGTCTTCATTTTTAATAACCATTAACTCATAAGTTATGAGAAATGAAAAGTTTTGAAAGTTTACAAAACTTGCCCTCAAGTTTTGGAACATGTAAAGTCATATTAAAAACATTAGTTCCAACCCCTAGAATTTTAAAAGTTAAAATTCAACCCTTATACTTTATAATATTATAAGTTTAATAATATTTATATATGTATAAGATCAAGTCGTCTTACCGCTAGTACGCCTCATTCACGAAGCCGGTCTATAAGGGGGGTATAAGGTTGTTGCCTATAAAATGGCAACTTAATGGGTGTCCACTCTCACCCACCGCTTCCTTGATCGGTGGAGGGTCGTTAGCCGAACGGGTAGGACAAGGACTTATAAATTCTCATTAAAAGTATAATGATAATACTAAAGTAACTAAACTTTATTGAATTCCCAATCTTAGTTATTTTAGGAAAATGTGAATAAGGTGCTAATCCATGAAATTACACTTTACACTTTGTTTAAGTCGTTAGTGGAGCGTGTGTGGTTAACCGGCACACTAACTTGAACTTAACAAGGTAGGTAAAGGGTGACTTAATGTTTATTATAGTATCGATGGAGCGTGTGTGGTTAACCGGCACATCGATTGAGGGGTAATACATTAAGGGTACCAAGTAATTTGCATGGTTACTTCACACCTTGTTTTGTGATCCTCGGCATCCTAGTCACAAAACTTGAAGGGCACACTCGAGATTGAAACATGCCATTGAAGAAAGTTCAATGAATCTCAAAGAATCTAGGAGTTTCTAAACCAATCAAAACCTAATTAAATATTTCGTTTTTCATGGTGGAAATTGGTGAATCTTCATTCACCTACCTTCAAATATCTTATAGCTTAGATTACGGCATCCCTCTTCTAACTTATAAAATATTGTGTTGGGTCGTAGCCTTAATATTACATTTGGGTGTTTTGTTATGGACTATCTCTATATCTAATCTAATCTATTCCCTCTTCTCTTCAGATGTCTTCCAATAACAATGCTTCTGGCTCAAACCCTACTAGCTCCTTCTCTCTCATGAATCTTTGTGGGAGAGTCATCTTTGATGGGTCAAACTTTACAGATTGGATCAGAAACATCAGGATGGTCACTCGGTATGAGAACAAAGAATATGTTCTCGACAAGGAGCTGAAGGTACCCGAGCCAACTGCTACCCCTGAAGAGCTTGCTGAATATTAGGTACATGAAAGAGATGCTACAAAAGTGGCATGCATCATGATGGCCACCATGACAGCCGAGCTCCAAAAGTCCTATGAGGACTATTATCCTTTTGAGATGCACCAGGACTTGATGGACCACTACCATCAAAGTGCTCGTCAAGAGCGATATGAAATAATCTCCTCCATGATAACAACCCGAATGAAGGATGGTGAACCCATCACGGGCCACATGCAGAAAATGCAAAGGTATGTGGACCGTTTACTGAAGCTGAATGTGAACTTCCCTGAGGAGTTAGCAATAGACATCATTTTGCACTCCTTTCCATCGTGTTATGATCAATTCCGCATGACATATCACATGAACAAGGAAGAAGTCACCCTCAGCAAACTTCAAGGACTCTTGAAGACCGCCGAAAGTGGTCTAAAGGGTAAGTCGGTTGTTACTACTCCTACTCCTACTCCAACTGCGACCAATGTCTTGGCAATCGGGCATGGCAAAGGGAAGAAGAGAAAGAACCCTTCTAAGGGTACCAAGGGTAAGACCCTTGAAGGCTCCTCTTCAAGCAAAACCAAGAAAGGTTTTGTCACTCCTACTGCTAACCCTAATGAGGCTGAATGCTTCTATTGCCATGAAAAGTCGCACTGGAAGCGAAACTGCCCAAAGTACCAGCAAGATTTGAAGGATGGGAAAGTAAAACCCAACCATGCAGGTATATACACTATATTGTCTAATAACTCACCTCATTCTAAGTCTTGGGTCCTTGATACAGGTGTGGACTGGAAAAGTTCCCAATCTAGACCACATCAAGATTTGGGGTTGTGAGGCTTTCGTGAGACGCGAGGCTCACGATAAGCTCGAACCCCGAAGCGAAAGGTGTATTTTCATCGGCTACCCACAGAAATCCTTTGGTTACATCTTCTACAGACCCAGTGATAATGTGGTCTTTGTAGCAAGAAGAGGATTCTTTCGAGAGAGAGAATTCATGAGCCAAGGAGACAGTGGGAGGCAAATTGACCTTGAGGAAATTCAAGAGTCAAGTGGTGAAGGAACCTCAAACCCTAGCCCTCAACCTGAGGAGGAAACTCCTATTGAGCCGACTGAAGAATCTATACCTCTGAGGCGTTCCACCAGAGTTAGGAATGCACCTGAGCATTATTATGGTTTTCATATTACTGCAGAAGGTGAGACACTTATCAGTGATAACACACTGGTAAATCTGGATGAGCCTAACAGCTACACGGAAGCCATGGCAGGCCCTGAGGCTGCTAAATGGAAAAAGGCTATGGATAGCGAGATACAGTCCATGTATGACAATCAAGTTTGGAACTTGGTTGACAATGTACCTGATCGTAAGATAGTTGGGTGCAAATGGATCTTCAAGAAGAAGACCGACATGGATGGTAATGTACACACTTATAAGGCACGACTGGTTGCAAAGGGTTATTCTCAATCTCCGGGAGTTGATTATGATGAGACCGTTTCACCAGTGGCCAAGATTAAGTCTATTAGGGTTCTGTTAGCCATTGCTGCATTTCATGATTATGAAATATGGCAAATAGATGTCAAAACCGCTTTCCTTAATGGAAACTTGGCTGAAGATGTTTACATGGTTCAGCTAGAGGGTTTTGTCAGTACAGAGTACCCCAGTAGAGTGTGTAAGCTCGAGAAATCCATTTATGGATTAAAACAGGCACCTCGCAGAAGGATTCTTTGCTTTGATGAGAAAGTCAAAGAATTTGGCTTTTCAAGGAGTGAAGATGAATCTTGTGTCTATATCAAGGCTAGTGGGAGTATAGTCAGCTTTTTGGTACTGTATGTGGATGACATACTACTCATAGGAAATGACATCCTAACCCTGCAGGAAGTAAAGTCCTGGCTTGGGAAGTGTTTCGCTATGAAGGACCTTGGAGAAGCTGCCTATATCCTAGGGATAAGGATTTTGAGAAAAAGGAGTAAAAGACTAATTGGACTTAGTCAAAGCACCTATGTGGACAAAGTGTTGAAAAAGTTCAACATGCATAACTCCAAGAAAGGAGAGTTACCCATCCAGAGTAACGCCAGATTGAGTAAGACACAAAGCCCTAGTACTGAGCCTGAGATAGCAGAAATGTGAGTTGAATACCTTATGCTTCAGCTGTAGGATCGATCATGTATGCTATGACGTGTAATCGACCTGATGTAGCCTTTGCTTTGAGCATGGTTAGCAGGTATCAGGGGAACCCTGGCAAGGCACACTGGACTGCGGTAAAGAATATCCTCAAGTACCTACGGAGGACTAAGGACTGGGTCCTTACCCTCGGTGACAGTGAGGACTTGAGAGTTGTAGGGTACAGTGATGCTAGCTTTCAGACTGACAGGGATAATTTCCGCTCTCAGTCGGGCTGGGTCTTTACTCTAAACGGAGGGGCAATTACTTGGAAAAGTTCCAAGCAGGAGACAGTGGCTGATTCCACTTGTGAATCAGAGTATATAGCAGCAAGCGAGGCAGCAAAGGAGGCTATATGGCTAACGAACTTCATCGGAGACCTTGGAGTTGTACCAGCTATAAAGGAGCCAATGGAGATTTTCTGTGACAGCAATAGTGCGGTTGCCTTAGCCAAGGAACCAAGAGATCATGGGAGATCCAGACACATTGACAGAAAATATCACTTCATCAGACATCGAATAGAAGAAGGAATTCTCGTGGCAAAGAGGGTATCATCGGATGAGAACCCAGCAGATCCCCTCACGAAGGGACTGACTCGGGCTAAGCATCTCCAGCATGCTCGAAGCATAGGGCTGAAGGATGATATTAGTTTTAGTAGTTAGATAATCTTGAAATTTGTAAAATGTAATTGACATTTGATGATAAATAAAAGCTGTTATTTATGAGTAAAGTGTTGCTATCTCTTGTTAATCGTTTACTATTATTTCTTTTTGCATGTTTTGACTTCCAGAATAATTATGTTAGGGTTTATATCATATTATTCAAACTCTCCACAGTCAGTCATATGTTGGAAGTAGATATGAATCAAGACTGTCATGGGTTGGCTTGTAGAGGTCTAAGATGTTAGACAAAGCAGGGCTATAGCACTCATGAGTGCTCATAAGTTCTGAGTATTGGATTCCACCCACGCTCACTTGTATCACTTCATGGAATTTATCTCGAGTGATCGTGAGACGGTAATATCATATAAGTCTTCAAACCTAGAGATATGATTTGTTGCCTATGAGTTGGTTATGCATTGATTGCACGAAAACACATTGGTAACTCGATGTTATAAATCGTGCTTTTGTGTGTAATTCAACAAGTTGTAGAGCAAACATATGAGTTGAAGTTTATCTGTTCCTTCTAGGATTAGAAGCGATATCTGGGCCCCTCGATGATTTTGTTTTGACCTATGTACCGGGCCCGATCAGAACTAAATTGATGTGTTCAGTTAAGTTCTATGTCAAACAAATCGGAAATCGGGAAACAAATGCTGGACAATAAGCAAGACCATATTCCATGTATTTATCCGGATGATATCTAGAACAGAGGATTATATGATCACTTATCTAAAATGGCGCTTCATAGTTCAACAGAGTTTAAAGAGCTACGATTGCTGATCGGTTCCTGAAGTCATACTTGCAATTATAGTTATTAGACTTATCCAAGTGGGAGACTGTTGGATATAGTGTCTAAGTCTATAACTATATTTGGTATGTACTTGACCCGACCCGGCATGGTCCATTTGGGTTGCACTTCACCCGAACAATTTACGGATAATCTTTTGAGAATAGTATAAGTTATGATTTATTAATATATTATAAGTTCTAATATATTAATATAAAATCATATTATTTAATTAGTGTTGATCTATAATTAATTTAGAATTAATTTAGAGATCAAAAGTATGACTAATTAAATATGGGCTCTTGTATTTATATAGTGTGGACTAATGCTTATTTGGAATGGGCTAGGCTTGCATGGAAAGTCCATGGATACTCCATGGAGCTTTAACCCATGGATCTCATGGAAATGAAAAGACATGGGTATTAGGGTTTACATGGATGTAACCCTAATCCACCACACTATATAAAGGAGGCTTTGGTTCTTGAAATTACACTAGTTGATGTGTGTAAACTAAGAGGGCCGATTTCAAGAAGTTTGTGACTATTCTCTCAAGTTTCCAAGTTTGTGGTGATTTGTGACTTCCATTTGAGGCATCCACATTATTGGTGCTAGGCACTCAAACTCCAAGCAATCAACTACTACTACAAGGTAAGTAATTCTACTAGTTTTATTTGACTCAAGTACCCCATGCCATGCTAGTTAGGATAAGAACCTTGGAAAAATAATTATTTGCATGTATCTTAGTCAAACATAGATCCAAGGTTTCTAGGGTTTCATGTACACCATAGGAGTGTTAGAATGCTCAAAACCCATCAGACTTACCATCCTCTTCTTCCTGATTGTTTCTAGAACAAGATGCCTCCCCGAAAAAGACCCATCAGAAGAAATGACAACACTCCACCACCACCGCCCCCTCAGTTCGATCTCGTTATGTTCCAAGCAGCTGTTACTGCTGTTGTGACTGCCGCGATGTCACAGATGAATCCTGGCGGATCTGGTGGTCAGGGAGGTGGTACGCATCTCCAAAATCATGAAGGTGGTCAGGGACACCAGAAGGAATGTTCCTATAAGGACTTCATGGTTGCAAACCCACATCTTTCGACGGAAAAGGAGGAGTTATTTCCCTGACTCACTGGATCGAGAAAATCGAGTCCATTTTCAAAATTTGTTCCTGTGCTGAAGCCAACAAAGTAAAATTTGCCGCTTGCACTTTTGCCAACAGGGCACTGACCTGGTGGAATGGTCGGGTCAAATCCCTAACCCTGCCAGTGGCAAATGCTATGGGTTGGGACAGTTTAAAGGAACTCATGATAGCCGAGTACTGCCCACGAGGCGAGATGCAGAAACTAGAGCACGAATACTGGAACCTGAGGATGAAAGAATCCGACATTGCTGCCTACACTTCTAGGTTTGAAGACCTAGCGCTTCTTTTCCCGGGAATGGTCACCCCGGAAAGCAAGAAGATAGAGATATACATTTGGGGACTGACAAAACCCACCAAAGGAAATGTCTTGGCTGCTAGGCCAAACACCTTTGACAGCGCCAAGTGTCTGGCGCAAACTCTCATAGATCACGGAGTTGATCTAGATAAAGTGGCAACCACTCCTGAGCCAGCTAAAGGGAGTGGTGAGAAAAGAAAGTTTTGGAAGCAGCGGAAGGGCCAGTCTTCACATGAGCCCTCGAAGAAATAGCAAACGGTGGCAGTCCACGCTGCTACTACTCCTGCCGCTGCCCCTGCCACTCGAGCACCTACCAGTGGATATACTGGTACCCTCCCTTGGTGCAGCAAATGCAACTATCATCATCGCATCCCTGGCCCATGCCGTGAAACGCTCTACAACAACTGTGGCAAGAAGGGTCACATGGCTCAAAGCTGCAGAAGCCCAGTCCAACCAACCGATCCGGCCTCTGGAGAAGGTGTCAGTAAAGCTTGTTATGGCTGTGGGGAAGTCGGGCATTTCAAGAGAAACTGCCCCAAGGCAACAACAGCAGGTGGCACAGGGAGAGTGCTAACGATGGGTCAAGAAGAGGCAGTCGCTGATCCCACCGTTGTTTCGGGTACGTTCCTCCTCAATAACTCTTATGCATGCATTCTTTTCGATTCTGGTGCGGAGAGAAGTTTTGTTAGTCATGCATTCAAGCATCTTCTTAGGCATAAACCTCAACCATTAACTGAAACATTTACCGTCGAGATGGCTAACGGTGAGAAAGAGAGCACTAAAGATATATACGTAGGCTGTACCCTCACTTTGAACGATCATTCTTTTCCCATCGACCTTATGCCAGTCTCCATAAAAAGCTTCGATGTCATCATCGGCATGGATTGGTTGAGCCCCAATCACGCTGATATCCTTTGTTACGAAAAAGCTATCCGCCTCAACCTCTCTTCTGATGAAACTCTCATAATTTACGGCGATAAACTCAGTTCGAACCTCCGTATCATTTCATTCATCCAAGCCCAGAAACTCCTGCGAAAGGAGTCTTATGCATTCCTAACTTACGTCATTAACGAGAAGCAGGAAGTTAAAGACCTCGATAGCATCCCCGACGTCTGAAACTTTCTCGATGTTTTTCCCGAAGATCTCCTGGGAATCCCTCCCGAACGCCAAGTCGAGTTTCGTATCGACTTAGTCCCCGGAGCTACCCCCGTAGCTAAATCCCCATACCGATTAGCACCGTCAGAAATGCATGAGTTATCCAGTCAGCTCAATGAGCTGCTCAGCAAAGGGTTCATCAGACCGAGTTCCTCACCCTGTGGAGCCCCGATCTTATTTGTGAAAAAGAAGGATGGATCCTTTCGGATGTGCATTGACTACCGAGAGCTGAACAAGCTCACAATCAAAAACCGTTACCCTCATCGTCGAATCGACGACCTCTTCGATCAACCTCAAGGAGCCAACTACTTTTCCAAAATAGACCTAAGATCAGGGTACCATCAGCTGCGAGTCCATGAGAGTGATGTTCCTAAAACAGCCTTTCAGACTCGGTATGGTCACTAAGAATTTGTAGTGATGCCCTTCGATCTAACTAACGCACCGGCAGTATTCATGGACCTGATGAATCGGGTGTGCCGTTCTTTCCTGGACAAGTTTGTAATCGTGTTCATAGACGATATACTTGTCTATTCCAGAAATGAGGCAGATCATCGACAACACTTGAGATCAGTGCTGGAAACCCTAAGGACGGAGAAGCTGTACGCGAAATTCTCCAAGTGCGAATTCTGGATTCGCAAGGTAACATTCCTAGGTCACGTGGTAAGCAAGGAAGGCATACACATGGACCCCTCCAAAATCAAAGCGATAGAGAACTGGTCAGCACCGAAGACGCCCACAGAAATCCGTCAATTCTTCGGTATCGCTGGCTACTATCGCAGATTTACCCAGAATTTCTCCAGAATTGCCAAACCCTTAACCACTCTGACTCAGAAAGGCGTAACCTTTTGTTGGAGTGAAAAGCAAGACACTGCGTTCCAAACGTTGAACCGGGCCCTATGCAGCGCACCTATCTTGTCTCTGCCCGAAGGGACGGAGGACTTCGTTGTCTACTGTGATGCATCCAATCAGGGCCTAGGCTGTGTGCTCATGCAATGGGGAAAAGTCATTGCTTATGCCTCAAGACAGTTGAAAGCTCACGAAGTCAACTACACAACGCACGACCTGGAATTGGGAGCAATGGTCTTCGCATTGAAGATATGGAGACATTATCTCTACGGAACCAAGTGCACTATCTTCACTGACCATAAAAGTTTGCAGCATATCTTCGACTAGAAGGAGCTGAACATGAGACAACGGTGATGGGTTGAGCTACTCAGCGATTATGAGTGCGAAATCCGCTACCATCCCGACAAGGCCAATGTGGTGGCAAATGCCCTCAGCCGGAAGGAGTACTCAGGTTGTAGAGTGAAGACACTGACCATGACTATCCATTCCCATTTGTCCGCGCAAATCAAGGAGGCTCAGCTAGAAGCCTTAAAACCAGAGAACATGCCGAGTGAAGCCTTGAGAGGAATGGAAAAGAAGGTAGAAATCAAGGGAGACAGAGTCTATTATTTCATGGACCGGATCTGGACCCCAAAGTTCGGTGGTTACAGAGAGGTTGTAATGAACGAAGCTCACAAGACTAAATACTCCATTCAACCAGGTTCAGACAAGATGTACCTCGATCTCAAGAAACTGTATTGGTGGCCGAACATGAAAGCAGAGATCGCTACCTTCATGGGCAAGTGCCTGACTTGCGCCAAGGTGAAAGTCGAATATCAGAAACCCTCAGGACTACTCCACCAGCCGAAGATACATGAGTGGAAGTGGGAGAACATTTCTATGGATTTTATCATCAAATTACCCAAGTCTCCGAGTGGGCACGACGCCATCTGGCTAATTTTCGACCGACTGACTAAATCCGCTCACTTCCTACCAATCAAAGAAAACTTCAAAATGGAGAGACTCACGAGAATCTACATCCGAGAGATAGTTCGACTGCATGGTGTGCCTGTGTCCATTATCTCCGATCGAGATAGCAGGTTCATTTCGAGGTTCTGGCAGTCACTACAGAAGGCTCTTGGAACTAAGCTGGATATGAGCACAGCTTACCATCCTCAGACAGATGGGCAGGGTGATAGAACCATCCAAACCTTGGAAGACATGTTGAGAGCATGTGTTATTGACTTCGGTGAGTCATGGGACACCCATTTTTCCTTGGTCGAGTATTCCTACAACAACAGTTATCACACCAGAATCAAGGCTGCACCTTTCGAAGCCCTCTATGGTCGCAAGTGCAGATCCCCTCTGTGCTGGGCTGAGGTGGGTGACACGCAGCTAGCGAAGGGGCAAGTCCCTGACAATACTCTCAATGGTCCAGAAATCATCCGTGAAACCACTGAAAAAGATCGTACAAATCCGAGAACGACTTAAGGCCTCACGAGATAGACAAAAGAGCTACGCCGATAAACGACGAAAACCCTTGGAGTTCCAGCTTGGAGACCATGTTATGTTGAAGGTCTCGCCCTAGAAAGGCATGATACGCTTCGGAAAGCGTGGAATGCTAAATCCAAGATACATAGGACCCTTCGAGATCCTTGCTAGGATCGGTCCCGTAGCCTACAAACTTCGTTTACCGCAAAAACTTAGCAACATTCATCCTGTATTCCACGTTTCGAATCTTAAGAAATGCGTATCCGACGAAACCTTTACGAGTCCTCTCGACGAGATTGAAATCAACGAGAATCTGAAGTTCATAGAAGAACCAGTCGAAATCATGGATAGAGAGATCAAACGAACGAAACAAAGTCGCATCCCGATAGTGAAGGTTCGCTGGAATGCCAAGCGAGGACCTGAATTCACTTGGGAGCGCAAAGATCAGATGAAATAGAAGTATCCGCATCTCTATTCTAATCCATGATTTGTATTCTATGTTCGAATTTTGGGACGAAATTCCCTCTAACGGGGGGTTGATGTGACAACCCGAAACTTTTTCCGTTATCTTTACTCAATTTCCGTTAATCAAATTTGGGTCTTTATTTAATTCCGTCAAATTTGATAGTTTAGGAAGTACTTTACTTTTAAATAAATCAATTCGGATTTATTTTCCGATCACGTTAGTATTATTTTCGGTCTAACGGAATGTTCTAAACTCAGTTCGATCGAGTTTCGTATTCGAAAACAAGGTTTTCTAAGTCAAAACATAGCATTCGGGCCAAACAAACCTTCAAGAGGAGTTTACGGCCGCAAACTTAGTTTACGACCGTAAACTCTGTTTACGACCTTAAACACTATTCACGGCCGTAAACCCTCCACCCTACCCCTTGACCGTAAACTCACCCCTATATAAGGGATGAGTGGCCTTCATTTCTCACTTTACACACTCCAGAAGCTTTCTCTCTCTACTCTCTCTCTTCCTCTCTCTACAAACTTCGAAATTGCTCTAGATCTTCAAGAAGTAAGTGTTTTTCCACCTTAAATGTTGTTTCAAATCCATTTCTAGTGGTAAATACATGTTCCTATCTCATGAATCTCATCTTTTTATAGATTTTCTCTCTCATCAGGAACACCAAGAACACACACTAGTGTTTTTGGACTCTAACCACCCTTTCAAGCTTCCATTACGTAAGTACTCTACCCTTAGCTTGTTGGATACAAGAATCTCTTGCTGAACATCTAGAAATCGTGATCAAAAGAGTGTTTACGGTCAAATGCAATCTCCCTTGACCGTAAACTCTAATTATGGGGTACAAGGTTGCCACAACACCCTCCTAAGCTTAGAAACGAGGCTTAGAACACTTCCAGAAGGCCAGAAAGGACCTTGAAACATCGAAAAATCACACTTTTCGCCAAGTGTTTAAGGCCGTAAACACTTGCACCGTAAACCCAGGGACCGTAAACACCTAGACTGTAAACACCTAGACCGTAAACCCAGGGACCGTAAACACCTGGACCGTAAACCCAGGGACCGTAAACCCTTGGACCGTAAAGCCATAGACTGTAAACCCATGGACCGTAAAGCCTTTTACGACCGCAAACTCCCCATTTTCAAATCTCATGTGATTCTAACACTTACTTTTAAGTGTTTCCTAGTCCCTAAGGTGGTTTCCGTCCGTAACAAATAGTATTATGCCCTCACCTAATGTATATATGTACTTTTACATGCTAAATAGGATCCATTTGTGTCCGAGGCTTTATTTGACACTCAACAATTACTAGCAACTTACACTCAAATACCACGTCAAACAGTGAGTTCATATCCCTACGCTTTTTCTGAGTTTTTCATGTTTTCAAGGGGAGGAATACAAGCAAAAGTACAAGGAAACTTGTACTCAAGTATATTATTTTGTTTTAAATAATTATATGTTTAGTATGCTTTTAACTCAGGAAAACCGTTTTACCAACCGATTAAGAAATCAACTCGTAGAAACAGTTTTCAAAACTAAAGCAAGGAACTTGTAAAACTTATCATAGAATGTGATATTTTCTAAAGGATTTATACAAAACATAAACAGGATTTTCGATGCTATTACATGTAAATTTGTTATTTAAGGATTGGAGACACGTCCTTGGTAACACTCCACCGGATTCGAGAGTGTAGGACTAGCCCTTATAACCAGAATCTCTTGTAGGGAGAGCGTGACTATTGTGTATAGATCTATACGGGACTGACTATCCCGCACCTCGCTGCTAGCTACAGTGCGATCGTTAGGTCTACGGGTGACAAAGTCATAATAGGATACTGGCCCTATTTCGTGCCATATCTAGTTTGATGTAAGGTTATAAAACTCTCAACCAAGATAACAGAGATTTACTTTTGTAATAACGAAACAAGTGAAATAACCTCAAAGTAATAACCGATTTGATTACTAGAGGGCATTAGTAATGCCCTTAGGATCTAGTTCACTACTTATTTATTAGTTTTATTTATGTAATAAGGCTAATACATCTTTCCGAGAGTAAACAGGGTTTTCAAGGAAACTACATCTAACGATACAAGTATGGTAGATACTTGTACACCTCATTTCAGAAATCGATAACCAACTATCAACTTTTAAGGAAAATATAGGTTTTTCCTGGGATAACTAAATCTTTCGTAAACAGGTTGTTTAACTAATGGATAATCGAACTTCTTTCATAAGAAAATATCGGATTTTCTTGGGAAATACTTTTCAAGGGATTAAAGAAATATTTCTTTCACCTGCTCTAAATGCTTATGAACTCACCAGCTTTATGCTGATATTTTAAAACTGCTTGTATTATCAGGGCATCAATAGGCAAGTACTCTTGCCAACTTTTGGAGAAGACGGAACATTCTAAAGTCATGTCTTTTACTTTTGTCATATACCGTTATGTATAAACCATGTTTTTGAACAATATAAATACTCATATTATAATGTAATGGTTGTGTTTACTTCGCTTACTATGATACAACTGTTGTGATACTACACATGACGTCCTCCGCCCCGGAACGTTTCCGCCATCGGTTTCGGGGTGTGACACATTGGTTGATGAACATCCAAAATTTATAAAACTCACTTTCTTATTTCTGACATAGGTTTAGGTCATGGGTTTTCACCATCTAGCAACATGAAAGGTGTAGGAGATGAAGAAAATGGAAGAAAACTTGAAATTTTTTAAGTTATAGTAAAGGAAACGTGAGAGATTCGATTTTACCTTGATGTATAACACTGGGTGATGAATATTTTTGAGTAAAATGATGTTCTTGACTGATTTTTCGTGGGTTAGAAAGGGAGGGGAAAGAATGGGGGGTTTTAGAGAGAAGAAAAGAGATAAAAGAGAGATTTTGTCTCTCGGGATACCCAATCTCTCTCGTTGTCTCTTTGGAGTTTAGCCCCACCAAAATTGGTCACCAAAATACATAAATGCATGTAGACTAATGAATTATTGAATCGAAAAATCTATCTAATGGTTTCTGCTTCTAACTTTGTATGTTCTAGAGAGAAGGAGGAGTAAAAGTTTTTGAGAGAGAAGTGGGAGGAAGAGTGTGGGAAATGCAAAATGATTAAGATTTAGGATGAGGAGAGATATGGCCAAAATTTTGAATGGGAGAGAGCTTCCCTCTCTCTTTTCCGTTTATTTTTATTAAATCCCTTGAAAATTTTATAAATTTTCAATTTTTTATAAAGGATGCACATTAAATCAAAATTTGTTTATAAACTCTTGCTTTTTTTTTTCTGCTAAAATAAGCTAAATGTTAATGACCTAAATTTTTATTTTCTTCATCAGATTTTAATAATTTTAATTATTATAAGATAATATTATAAGGTTCATAATTAGTTTTATTGAATTTTGATGTTAAAGTTTATAAGATCTACATTTTTAGGGCTTTTAGGGTTTTGAAATTTTGTTTATCTTTGGATATCAAAATAAATGGAATTAATTTAGACTTCAAATTATGTTAGAGTTTCATAACTCTTTTCTAGTTAAAAATAATGTTTGTAATTCATTTTTGTCAGATTATTGGCATTCTATGTAGCAGTTTTGTGATTCAGGTGAAATTGAAGAATCAAGTATACTAGCCCTAGTTTTCAACTTTGACTAAAGTTCCTATGAGGCTCGGACCTAATTTTGTTGAATCAAGAAAGTGACCCTCTTAAACTTTTCAATCCGAAGTCTGCTCTTCTACTGCAACGTCTTTGAAGATGTCATCCGCAACCTTCTCATCCGTAATGAAGACTTAGTTACATTAGCTGACTTGTTATTTTATAATGTATTATCCAGTGAACTCTTCATAGTCAATATAAGTCAGAAGTTTTTTTAATAGTTTATCTTTATTGTAAGTCTTTAAGGCTCTATAAATAGAGTGCTCTTTCTTTGTATCAATTACCTCTATCACTTCTACAATTTCTAATCACGCATCTGAATTCTCTTATCTACTTATCTCTTATTACTTCTCATATCTCATATCTCCATCTTGCTTACTGATCATCATCGAAGACTTGCAAGTCCCACTGTAGCTAACAACAAGGTGTAGGATAGTCAATCCAGTATACATCTATACACAAATTCACGCTCTCCCTCTAGGAGATTCTGGCTACAAATCGGGCCATGACAGGTGATGCCATGCCCCGAACGATGGTTCACATTTATGTTATTGTATACTTGTATGTGTAATGTATGTACTAGCTGTATTGTATGTTCTCTCTGTCTAGTATGCTCTGTTTGTTTCACATCATAGTATGTTATGTTTGTTTCTCATCATAGTATTCTCTATCTGTTTCTTGTTATAGTATGTATTGACTCATGTATGAACAAACTCATTGTATGTTTCATTGTTCTAGTAATAGTATTAGCAACTTCCTAAACTATACCTATTATAGTTTACTAGTAATGTTGTTTGTATAAATGAACATGATTGTATACCTTTGCTACCTAAAGGTATTGAACTGAATGAAGGAACTTTTATATCTATATACATATACATAATATATAACTAAGATTCAAACGACCTTCGGACAAACAACCGATACCCTAAGTCCACAACCAAACAAGGAACAGGAGGTAAGGTGAGCTATCAGTCCTAAGTCCTTTCAATCCTACTTATATAACTATATCTATATAGATACGCATTTGACAAAGTATAAGTTTAAAAGAGTTTAATAAAAGTATTTAGCATGTAAAAGAGTTTGTAAAATGAATTGAAGTAGTTTGTTTGATAACACAGTTTGAAAAGTAAGAAAATCCATATGTTTGATAGTTATTAATCACATGTGATTGATATAATAACTATAATGTTTCAACTTGTGTTCCCCCCCATAAAAGCATTTAAAATCATTTAAAAGGTTGATTAAGGGGTATGAACTCACTTGTAGTGAGTGGTTTGGATGAACGGATGGTATAGGATGGTAAGTGTCAAGTGAAGACTTGAGTACACACACAGATCCTATTTAACGTATAATGACACATATATGTATCTAATTAGTCAATTAACAACTAATTAAGCAAGTAAAGACACCCTAGAACATGAAAAACACTTGATTCAAGTTCTAGGAGTACCAAAGGGTTGCATCTAAGGGGAGTATGGCCTCTCTTTGGAGTTTATGGCCAATATGGGTGTATCACATAAGTTTACGGCCCATGGTAATTTCCCCATGAGTTTACGGCCGTAAACTCATGGTATTTTGTACCAAGTTGTTGTGTGAGGTCTTATAAGTCACAATGAAGTGTCCTGTGATCAAGACTAAGCCTTAGGAAGGAATGGAAGCACATATGCACTACTAACTAGTGTTTACGGCCCAAGGTGATTGCCTTGGCCGTAAACACCATTTTTTCTTTGTCCTTTTGATGTTTAAGGTCCTACACTTTACTTGGAAGTTTTCTAGACTTGGTTCCAAGGCTTTGGAAGGGATTAGGGCTCACTTTGTCCCCTTAAATAGGGTTTACGGCTCAAGGAGATTACCTTGGCCGTAAACACCTTATGTTCTTGAGGAAAACTTGTTTTCAAGTCCTTGATTCAACATCCTAACTAACTAACAAGTATAGGAGGTAGGTACTTACAATATAGGAGCTTGTAAGTGTGATTACGGCCCAAGAACACTAGTGTGTGTTCTTGGTGAAATGAAGAACACTTGAAGATCTTTCAAAATGGAATGATTTCATGGATGAAATCAAAGGGTTGTACTAGATAAAGTGTTGTAATAACAAATCAAAGGAATAAATTCTTACATTTTTGGAAGATTAAGATGAAGATCTTGATGATAGTTGAGAGAGAATGGGAGTTTCTTTGACTTGAAATGAAGGAAATGATGAAAAATGATGTAAACTCATGCTTAAGGCATGAGTTCACGGCCATGGATGAGTTTACGGCCCAATCTCATATAGTTTGGCCGTAAACACCTCATAATGGGGTTTAAGCTTGATTTAGGTGAAATGAATTCAAGCAGATACTTCCTAACACCCGATTCCTGAATATACTAGGCTTAGAATACTCAGATAGACTCTAAACAGTGCTTAAAAGATAGCAGAAAAAAGTCTGACTTTGGTTGAATTGATTGACTTTACAAGATAGAAATTTCGGGTTGTCACATCATCCCCCCGTTAGAGAGAATTTCGTCCCGAAATTAGAGTTTAAGCAATTAAGTAGTTATAAATAACTAAGTAAAAGATGAGGATATTTCAGTTCCAACTGATCCTCGCGCTCCCAAGTGAACTCCGGTCCTCGCTTGGCGTTCCAACGAACCTTCACTATCGGGATACAGCTTGTTTCGTTTGCTTGACCTCTCAGCCCATGATCTCTACAGGTTCTTCCACGAAGTTGAGGCTCTTGTTGATCTCGGTCTCGTCGAATAAGCACTTTTTCAATTTTGAGACGTGGAAAGTAGAATGTACATTACTGAATTCGCGTGGTAAGTTGAGTTTGTAAGCTACAGGGCCGATTCTTACGAGAAGCTCGAAAGGCCCTACGTATCTTGGATTTAGCTTTCCACGCTTTCCCGAATGATCTCTCAACATTTGGAGCAATTACCACTGTATCTAATTCCAGATCGCGTGTTGTATAGTTGGCTTCGAGTGTATTAAGTTGACGGAAGGTATAGGCAGTGACCTTACCTCATCGCATCCAAACACAACCGAGCCCTGGATTTGGATGCATCACAATTGTGACAACCAGAAATTTTGTCCGTTTCCATTACGCGATTTCCGTTTATAAAATTTCGAATTCATTAACTTTTCCGTCAAACTTCTTGGTTTAGAAAATAATCTAGTTATATATAATTAAATTATTTACGAGTCGGAACCAAAAATCGCGCGGAAACCCGACTATCTCGAAAAATCAAACAATTACGGCCTAAGTGAGTTTACGACCGCAAACTCGTTTACGGCCATAAACTCGTTTACGACCGTATACCCGTTTACGGCCAGCAAAGGGTGGACCCCCCACCACCGACCACAAAACCCCTATAAATATGAGACCCCCACCCTCATTTGAACACTTCTGGCCGAAAACTCTCTCCTTCTCTCTCTAAAAACCTTGACCGTAAACACCTAAAAACACCTTCAAACTTCGAGAAAACATCGAGAAACACCGTTTGGAGTCACTTCGGGACGTCTGGAGCACTTATCTCTTCGAAACCAGCAACATTGTTCTTGAGTTTACGGTCCATGTTCAAAGACCGTAAACCATGTTCTTGAGTTTATGGTCCAAGCCTTCAAAGACCGTAAAACATGCTCTTGAGTGTACGACCGTAAACTCACCAAGCCATCAAAAACCGTAAACCCTGTTCACGGTCGTAAACTGTCTGTCGACCGTAAACCCTTGTTCACGGCCGTAAACACCTGTTTAAGTGCTGCTTTTGGCTGAAAGCCCACTTTCATCGACTCGATCAAGTCCCGGTAACATCCTGCAACCGAACACAAGTGTTCTTCTAACACTTTATCTAACGAAATCGCTAATTTAGATACATATATGTATTTATTTGATAATAGGATTCCGTTAAGTGTCACGTGCAACAACTCGAGGATCTTCATTTCAGTGAGCGCTTTCACGCAACAACTGTGAGTTCATACCCCTACATTTTCCGTATTTTTAATGTTTTCAGGGGGGGAATACAAGCTAAACAAAAATGTTTTCAAAACTTATGCAAATCTCATACTTTAACCTTTTTGTACTGTGTTGAGCATAAGGGACGTTTTCACTAAAATTGCATAGTTTTTCGGACACACTATTCACTACATTATACATGCAAACTATAATCGGTATAGTTTGGGATTTTCTAAACATAACAAGTACAAAACTTTCACTACTGAACATATGCACTAAGACAGAAACAATTTACAGTTTACATCACCACTTTATCATGGTATTCATAACTGTAATTATCACTACATACGGTAAACATACGGATTTTCACTACGGTAGAACGCTACTACACTACATGTAAACAAGATTGTACGATACTGTGAGACGCTACTTCAATACTGTACCGTTAGGTGTACAGGGATAAATCCTATCATAGTATAACCAGAGTCTCCTGGAGGGAGAGCGTGAGATTTGTGAATAGATCTATTCGGGACTGACAATCCCACATCTAAACTGCTAGCTACAGTTAGGCGGGCACGCCTAGGATGTACAAATGTCATTTAACTCGACGCCTGAAGAACGTTGGAAAGGTCTCTAGTCATATCAATCATGGTTATACGACTCACATTATGTATAAATCACCTTTAGTTTACAACTTGACACTCTTCAATAGTTTTATTTATACTAAATAGAACAAATACACACTACGACTGGAAAACTTTCAGAGTTTACAAACAGAACTGAACATACAATGGTTTCACGTAGGAAATACTTATACATCATGATTGTCATTTGCTAGTCACATGAAGTATTACTTTCGCGCATCACTACAGTTTTCAGTAACAAACATTCACGATTTTCATACAGAATTGAGAACACTACATTTTCATTAAGGAAAATATCGGATTTTCTTGAAGCTATACAAAAACACTTTCACGAAATCATCAACGATTTTCATTACAAATCACCGCTTATGAACTCACCAGCTTTATGCTGATATTTTCAAACTGCTTGTATTCTCAGGAAATCAGTAGACAGGTACTTGCTGGATTTTTTTGAGAAGCTGGAGCAATAAGAGTTTTATGTTTATACTTTACAAAGCTAGTTGATGTAATTCAAACAAGTATCAGACAAAGTTTCAAACTGATGTAAACATTTTCATATAAGTATTCACTGTAATGGTTATGTTGCTATGATTGCTATTACTCATTGGTTGTGATGCTACACATGACGTCCTCCACCCCAGAACGTTTCCTCCATTCTGGTTTTGGGGTGTGACAGATTGGTATCAGAGCACTTGTTTATAGCGAACTAGTATATCGAACCTTACATGGTATACAACTATAAACACTAAGGGGCCTAAGTTCTCTACGCTAAAAGTATACTTTCAAAAATATAAGTATTTTTATAAAAAGTATACGAGCATGCATACATAACAGAATTCATGTCACTAGTAGAACAAAACAAAAAGTATTTGGATGTTGGAACGCTGCGGTTAAACCTGGGCAGTTATTTAATCATGTCTAGGGTGAATATAGCCTGATCAACTTTATTCAGTCGAGACATGACCAACATGTGCTTGGGAGTGACTGTGGTGTTACAGCAGGCCTAAAACTTACCAAAATCATCTCACATAAAATACTATAGGAGTATTTTAGTTAGAGCCAAACTCAGTATACAGATTCACTCTAAGCATTGCTACCTCTTCTTCCTTACACGATAACTTACTTGTGTTAGTAACCTTTCTGTGCTTATCACTCGGTAGTATACTTTTGTTATCAGGATGAGATATATCTTGTTTTATATATCTCGAGGACTTATCATCCTCTTCTTCCTTATTGTTTTCTAGAACAAGATGCCTCCCCGACCAAGACCCATCAGAAGAAACGACGACACTCCGCCACCACCACCACCCCCTCAGTTCGACCCTGTCATGTTTCAGGCAGCAGATACAGCCGCCGTGACTGCAGCAATGGCACAACTTAATGATGGTGGGGCTGGAGGTGGAACCGACCCACAGAGACAATATGGAAGTCAGGGACATCAAAAAGAGTGTTCCAACAAGGACTTCATGACTGCGAAACCCAATTCCTTCGACGGAAATGGAGGTGTCATCACCCTGACTCGATGGTTCGAGAAGATCGAATCCATCTTCGAAATTTACGTATGTTCTGAAGCAAACAAGGTGAAGTTCGCCGTCTGCACCTTCACCGACAGAGCCTTGACCTGGTGGAATGGTCGATTCAAAACCATAACCCTGCCAGTGGCTAATGCCATGGGTTGGGAAAGACTGAAGGAGCTCATGCTTGCGGAGTACTGCCCGAGGGGCGAAGTGCAAAAGTTGGAGCACGAACTCTGGAACTTGAAGATGAAGGGTTCCGACATCGCTGCCTACACCGCTAGATTCTGCGATCTGGCTCTCCTCTGTCCGGGAATGGTCACCCCGGAAAGCAAGAAAATCGAAAGGTACATCTGGGGACTGACACAACCAACAAAAGGGAATGTCTTGGCTGCTACACCGATTACTTTTGAAAGCGCCAAGGATCTGGCACAGACTCTGAACGATCATGGAATCGATCTGGATGAGGTGGCAGCTGTCTCCAAGCCACAAAAGGAAAGCGTTGGGAAGAAGAAGAAGCTTGGTAACAAACAGAAGGGTTAGTCTTCGCAGGAGCCCTCCAAGAAACAACAAACAGTGGCAGTTCATGCTGTTACTGCTCCTGCTGCTGCTCCCACTGCTGTTCCAACCACCCAATCTCCTACCGGTGGTTATGCTGGAAAACTACCCTTGTGAAACAAGTGTACCTTCCATCACCACGGACCCTGCCGTGAGTTTGAGATGACTAGTGGTATATCGTGTATCTACGGTTCCAGTGGGAGCCCTTTGAGTATTGACATCAAGAGGGGTTATTTAAGAAAGTGGATCTCCGCAGAGGTAGGTATTTTGTTATGACGGTTACCGCCAGAGTCTGTGATGCATATTTGGGTCGAGTATGTGTAGCTATCTATGATAGTCTGCGGAGCATGAGTTAGTGGACGTAGTGTGGTGTTGTGATACTACGGGGAGCCGTAGTACTCACTAGTCAGAGGGTGTTGTGATACTACGGGGAGCCGTAGTACTCACTGGTCAGAGGATGTTGTGATACTACGGGGAGCCGTAGTACTCACTGGTCAGAGGGTGTTGTGATACTACGGGGAGCCGTAGTACTCACTGGTCAGAGGATGTTGTGATACTACGGGGAGCCGTAGTACTCACTAGTCATCGAGAGGTTATCGTGATGATTGCGGTGAGCCATAATACTCACTAGACGGCAAGGGAGTGTGATGATGGAGTGTTCTCCGATCAGTGTGTGATGCAGAAGAGTGTTAGGCTTGAGTAGCCCGAGTATTGAGTTTTTGGAACCTGGTGGTTGAACCAAGGGCGAAACTGGAGGTCAGAGTTGAGTTGATCCTCGGTTGGATTGTATTTTTTTGTATGAGGAAAAGAGAATTTCGTGACTTGTGCGTCACTGGGCCGGGATAGTGGTCACGGGGAGGAAGCTAGTGAGATATTTTGGATCATGTTATGGGTGATCTTTGGAGGTTCAGCTGTGGAGTCAAAAGCTGACCTGGTGCTCAGTATCGAAGCGGGATATGAGAAATGAGCTGGAGTTTATCATGGTGATGTCTGATGACACTTCAGAGCGAGCGGACAATTCAGACGCTCGAGGACGCTTCGGGCATGTGTATTAGATTTCGGAGGGAGTTGGGACACGTATTTACTCTTGGCTGAGGTTTCCTATACAACAGCCATCATTCGAGCATTGGTATGCCACCCTTTGAGCTGTTGTATGGGAGGTGGTGTCGGACTCCCATTTGCTGGGGAGAGGTAGGGCAACGAGTGATGAGCAGTACAGAGATTGTGCTTCAGACGACCGAGCAGATTCAGCAGGTCAGACAGAGGTTACTGACGGCCCAGAGCCGTCAGAAGAGTTATGCGGATAGACGATGGTCAGAGCTCGAGTTTCAGGTCGGTGACTTCGTACTCCTGAAGGTATCTCCTTGGAAAGGAGTGATCCGGTTCAGGAAGAGGGACAAGCTGGGACCTCGGTATATTGGTCCTTTCAGGGTGACTGCCAGGGTGGGCAGGGTAGCGTATCGTTTGGAGCTACCTACGGAGCTAAGCCAGATTCATGACACTTTTCACGTGTCTCAGTTGAGGAAGTGTATCGCTGATGAGTCAGCAGTGGTGCCCTTAGAGGATATTCAGGTGGATGCGAGCCTGAATTATGTGGAGAGACCACTTGCGGTTGTGAATCGAAAGATCAAGGTTCTGAGGAACAAGGAAGTGCCCCTGGTGCAGGTCCGGTGGCAATACCGGAGAGGGTCAGAGTTGAACTGGGAGCCAGAGCGAGAGATGCGTGAGCAGCATCCAGAGTTGTTTGCAGAGTGAGACTTCGAGGGCGAAGTCTGATTTTAGTGGGGGAGAATTGTAACATCCGGATTCCCAGGTATATTATTTTATTATTTTATTTTGGAATTTGTTGAGGGACTCGGCGAGTTGGTGATTAGACTCGCCGAGTAGGGTCGCGATTTCTCATCCGGATTAATGACCGGACTCGGCGAGTCCATGAGTGGACTCGGCGAGTCCACGCTGTTTAATGAAACCCTAATTTTTCTGGGTTTGGGACCTATTTAAAGGCCCTTATGGCCGTCATTTGCGGCCATCAACCCCCAGAGAGAAACCCTAAGTGATCTAGAGTGCTTGTGAGGAAGGAGAGGCCAATCTTGAACTTTTGTGGGTATTTTTGCAAGAAGGAAGTGTTCAAGGCAAGAGGAAGCTGAAGGAGGTGCGGTTTTGGTGGTTTTTGAGCTCATAGAGATTGTATTGAGGTATTATTCTCGGACCTTCTTCAGTTTTGGTGTTGATTCTTAGTGTTAGGGTTTTCTAACCCTTTTAGAGGATGATTAAGTGGAGTATTTGGCCCCTTCTCGAGTTTGTGTTCTGGATCTGGACCCAAGGGGGTCCAGAGACCTTAACCTTTGGAGCTTTATGAATCATTGTGGGAATCATGAGCTTAGAATGTCATTTTTGGGGCTAAATCATCATTTTGGACCATTTAGATGTTATATGTGTGTCAAGGTCCGAACTTTACGTGATTATCATGCTTGGGGAGGCCAGATCTATGATTGTATGGAACAGATCTGACTTCAGAAGTTGATTTGAGTTTGCGCATGGCATGAACTCGCCGAGTGCAAAGAACAGACTCGGCGAGTAGTATGAAGGTTGCCCGTTAATCACTCAGTGAGTGGACTTGTCGAGTTGGGGGAATGACTCGGTGAGTCAGGGAGGGTCAGGGGTCCGAGTTCAAGTTGGAACTCACCGAGCTGTTCTTGAGACTCGGCGAGTTGAGTCGGGGGAGCCCCGCGATTCATGCCAGGTGGAACTCGTCGAGTCAAGGGAAGTACTCGACGTGCCAAGAGAGGATCTAAGAGAGTCAGTGGACACGTGTAGACTCGACGAGTCGCCCTAGTGCACTCGACGAGTCGGGTCAAAGTTTGACCGATGACCTTGTTGACTTTTAGGGTTGAGTACAATTGTATTTATGAGAGTATTACTTTATGTGATTAAGCGGAGGCTATATCACACTTCTTCCGAGTCAGCTATTTACCGAGACATCGAGGTGAGTCTTCTAACTATACTTTACCTAGAGTGGTAACAGAGTTATGTGACAGAGTTATTGTATGCTATCTATGCGATGTGTGGCACTGCATTATTTCTATGTGATTTATGTTGTGTGTATATATCAGAGTGACGACCGGAAGGGCCACAGAGCTAGGACCAGAGGGTCCACAGAGTTGGGTTTAGAGTTATGTGCCAGTGTAATTGTATGCTAATTATTTTATGAGATTTATTGTGATATGTGATATGCATGATTCAGAGTTATCAGAGTTAGGGCCAGAGGGTCCACAGAGAGTTGGGACTGGAGGGTCCCACTGAGACACACTGACCAGAGGGTCAACAGAGTTATAGCCTTGAGTGGTTAATATGTGTTAGAGTGGTATTTTGGGGAACTCACTAAGCATCGTGCTTACAATGTTTTGTGTTATGTGTTTCAGGTTTTTCTCAAGATCACGGGACGGCCTCGGCTCGATTGTACACACCAGAGGAAGCGTTTGTTTTGAGGATCCTGGTTTATTAATTGGTTGAACAAAAGAGTCATGTATTGTAACTTAAACAAAATGGGATTTTTATGAAAAGTGTTAAAGAGATAAGCGATTTTAAATGAAAAATTGTTTTTGAAAATTTGGGTGTTACAAGTTGGTATCAGAGCCTAGGTTTGAGGGATTCGGATGCGCCTTCGGGTAAATCTGGACTCAAACTGAGGATTTGAGAAAAATTTTCAAAGAAATGATTTTTCTAAAGTGAATAAGAGTTTTAAAGAGAAAACGAGAAAGAGCAGTGTGTACAATCACCCAGAGCCCGAACGGTGATTTCCCAAAATACGCTTACTTTGTGTTATGTAATGTTTATGAGATATTATGTATGCTAGAGATAGGCTAGGTATTTCATATTTTAGGACTAGAGTGGCCTGATTTGTGATGCCTTAGCCTAGGATTTGTGGTTATCCGAGTTGTGCTTTCGAGTATATGTTGAGTAAGAGTATGCAGCAGGAATCCCAAATAGAGAGGGATTCGAGTAGAGGAGTAATCTAGGAGAGATGCCTAGACGAGTATTGCGGAGCTTATCGAGAGAATAGTTAGAACCCGTGAGGGGTAGAGTTGCAGAGTTCGGTGATATCTATGAGAATGAGCAGATCAAGTAAAGTTATCACCTAGAGTGAGTTCTATGTATTCTTCGATGCCCGAATGCTGCTTGCTTCGTGCTTTGTGGAACTCTCGATGATGGGAGTCAGCTACCAAGTGAATATGACGATATCCAGGAGGTAGATGGCTGGCATTATTAGGATCTCTTCAGCAGCTGATGGCGGAGAAGTAGGAGAACCGACGAAGAGCCTAGGGAGTAACCTTAGCCAGATGAGTACGCTGGCGGAGTAGAGCATTTCGCTGAGGAGCGAGCACGCGTGGCGGAATTAGTGAACGAGAAGGTTGAGCACCTACTTAGGAGCTCTGGAATGGTCCGTGTGGAAAGTATGGGTAGATGTGGCAGGTAGTATGGGCCCGTACTACCAAAAGCAGAGGACCCATACTCAATACAGGGAGTATTCTGAAGGTTCTAAGTAGCAGATTGAGGAGTGATGTTATGGTTCGAGTACCATACATCGGAGTAGATTGAGGAGTGATGTTATGGTTCGAGTACCATACATCGGAGCAGATTGAGGAGTGATGTTATGGTTCAAGTACCATACATCGGAACAGATTGAGGAGTGATGTTATGGTTCGTGTACCATACATCGGAGCAGATTGAGGAGTGATGTTATGGCTCGTGTACCATACATCGGAGCAGATTGAGGAGTGATGTTATGGTTCGTGTACCATGCATCGGAGCAGATTAAGGAGTGATGGCATGGCTCGAGTCCCATGATGTGTATCAGATCGAGAGGTGATGTTATGGTTCGAGTACCATGATTCGTAGCGGATTGAGAAGAGATAACATGGTTCGAGTACCATGACCCGTGGCAGTTAGTGTTATTGGTTCTACCAGTTACCCCGTGGTGATTGGTTAGACCGAGATCATAGGTGAAAAGAGTATGGGGCTAGAGGGCCATGATGAACGAGTTTTAGAGAAGCATCCCTTAATAGGGAAATCGAGTTAGCCCCGAGGGATTGTTGGTGAGACGCCAATTGGAGTCGCAAGACTCAGGAATGAGTAGAGATGGCGGTTATAGAGGATTATAGCCTGAGTTGAGCAACCAGCCGATAGAAGAGATGTCACCTTCTGTGATCTGAGTAGTGCTATTTCCGTTTCTAGTGGGAAAGATAAGAGGTGTGAGATTTCGGTTTTGGGGTTGAGGAGTAAAACCCTGCGGATTGACAATTATGTCGATTTTCCACCAGAGTATCAGGCAGCATGTCTGCCGCGAGGTAAGGATATATCATGAGCACGTAGTCGGTTGGGACTGAGGTGGTCAAGGACCACGTTGCACCCTATTTGAGTATAGTAGGACGTGTGGTAGCGGGTAATCCGGACGAGTATATCAGGGCGGCAGCCCTTCTGTCTATGATGAGTATTGAGTATGGGAGTGGAGTCCCTGTTCTTGTAATGATTCATGTGTTGGAACATGGGTTGAGAAGTCGAGGATGAGAAGTATGATGATTTATTGTTTCAGTCTAAGAGTCAGTGATAGTACTGAGCAGTTAAGATGTTCGGTATTGGGATGGTATGAGACTTCGAATGGCTAGAGGCAGTTGTGAGGAGATCATTGGGCGTTGTGTGGCACCTTCCAAGCGTAGGTGCGATGTTTTTGGTTGAAACTGTCTGTGGGGTAGAATGTTGATGCGTCAATTGGTGATGGTTCAAACCCTAAGTGGGGGAGAACCGGGTATTTTATTGAGGGAATCAGAGATTTGTGCAAGAGCAGTTAGGGGTTGGATACAAAAACCTGCGGCTCGAATCCGTTAGACCAGGGTCATTGGTGATCAAGGAAAGGTGCAGAGCGAGATAATGCATGTAGTACGTGTCTGAGAAAGGATGGGTGTCCCCACAGCAGGTGGCCAATGGGCTGGAATCTGGTAGTCAGTCGATCCACTATGACCCAAATTGAGTCTAGTCAGATGTTTCCTGGATAAGTTCGAGTCTAGCCAACTGTCTGTCTCCAATTTCTGTCCAGGATAAGGGCGAACGACACTTACGTCCATACAATGCTTCATATGGAGCACATTGGATACTCGTGTGGTAACTGTTATTGTAGGAAAACTCAATTAGAGGCAAATGAGTATCCCAATTTCCTTTGAACTCAATGACACACGCTCGTAGCATGTCTTCCAATGTTTGTATTGTTCTCTCTGTTTGCCCATCTGTCTGAGGGTGGTAAGCTGTGCTCAAATCTATCTTGGTTCCTAGTGCCTTCTGTAACATCCACCAAAATCGAGATGTAAAGCGACTATCTCTATCAGAAATGATAGACAGGGGTACACCATGCAGAGAAACAATTTTGTCGATGTAGATTTGTGCCAATTTTTTTCCATCTTGAAATCTTCTCGAATGGGGAGAAAGTGAGCAGATTTCGTCAGTCGATCCACTATGACCCAAATTGAGTCGTGACCTTTAGAAGTTCTAGGAAGTTTGGTAATGAAATCCATAGATATTTGCTCCCATTTCCATTGGGGAATTTTAGGTACTTGTGAACCTTCACGCTTGATACTATGTTTAACTTCTTCCTGGCTTCTCACCGTGTATGATAAGGGTTTCTCCATTAGGGAGAGGCACTCTAATGACTTTCTCGAAACAACCAATATCTGTTTTATTTTTGGATAACCAATCCATCCCTACTATCACATCAAAACTACGTAGCTCTATAAGAATTAGGTCAATGCTAAAGAGTTTATCAGCTAAATTCAGAGTACAACCAGGAATTATATCATTAGCCCTAATTTCATACCCATCAGCAAGTTCAATAGCATAAGCATTCCTCATCTTTCTCGATTTCAAGCCAATTAACGGTCTAAATGCTAAAGAAACAAAACTCCTATCTGCTCCCGCATCGAATATTACTGATGCAAAATGGTTGTTCAGGAGAAACGTACTTGTTATCACTTCAGGGTTCTGACGAGCTTCTTCTGCACCAATCACAAAGGCTACACCTCTTGGCCGTCCAACTTGATTTCCTTGAAAGTTTTGCCTGGCTTGGCCTTGTCCATTGTTACCATGTCCATTGTTCAGTTTGGGACATGCTCTAAGGAGATGATCAGTACTCCCGCACTCGTAACATGTCCTTTTTCCCTCCTTATTCACCTTACAATACTTCGAGTAATGGCTTGGCTGTTTACAGTTTTGGCACACTGGGCAAGCTCCCTTGTGATGGAAGTTACACTTATTGCACTTCGGAAGCGGCCCTGAGTACTGCTTTCGTTCCTGCGCTTCCCGTTCTTGAGTTTTCACTGATTCTTGCTCCTGGGCTCTTACCATAAAGTTTCTTGAGACTTTCTGCTTCCTCCCTGACTTGCCTCCATACTTCTTCTCTCCCTGATCTGCTGGCTTCCTCTTGCTACTAGAGCTTTCCTTTGTCGATGCTCCCATCCTTATCACATCATTGGTTAGTCGATTTGCTAGGCTTACTGCACTTTGAATAGTAGTTGGGTTTGCTGAGGTAACGATTCCCCGAATTTCTGTTGCCAGACCCCAGATGTAACGATCTATCCGTATCTCCTCAGGAGTAACCATGTCAGGTACCAGTTTTGCTAGTTCATGAAATCGGACTGTGTACTTCTCTATTTGTGTTCCAAACATAGAATGGTTCCAGAATTCAGATTCAAGTTTCTGAAGTTCATCCTTGGGACAATACTCCTCTATCAGTAGCTTCTTTAGGTCTTCCCAAGTTAGCTGATATGCCGCTGTACGGCCTCGGGTTTGCACTAGAGTATTCCACCAGGTTAATGCCCTATCTTGGAATAGGCAAGATGCATACTCAACTTTGTTGCGCTCGAGGCATTTGCTAATGTGAAGGACCGACTCCATGCTGTCAATCCATTTCAGCAACCCGACCGCACCTTCCTTTCCATGGAACTCCTTAGGTTTACAGGCCATAAAGGACTTGTAGTTACATTCTCTTTCATTGTTTCCCCGGTTTCCTCCACTACTTCCTTGGTTAGCATTAAGTCCTGCAGTTACTTGAGTAACAATGTTTGGAATTGCTTCCATGAGTTGTTGTGCTACAATTTGAGCAACATCGGGTGTTTCGTTCTGTGGGCGCCCGCGATTAGGCCTTCCTGACATGGTTCTTTTACACAGGAGAAGAAATACGTATAAATACATAAAATAATGTATAATATTTAGTTCACTACTATTTTGAAAACCGTAAGTGTTGTCAAATCATTGGTTTGCATTAATACTAGGCATATATATTTTAGAAAGAAAAGAAAAGAAAAATCTCTTTATTCGACCATTTACCAAATAAATTCTAGGGTTTGACCTCATAGTAAAAGTTTTCAAACATAAAATAAAATTCTTCATTACCATTTGACATTGTCTTTAAAAACCAAACCAATACATCAAATCCAAAATAAAGTTTCAAATGTTTTTCCCAAAAGACAACCAACATGGGTTTTCATTTCATGACAAAATAAATTAAAATACTGAAATCAGAACCAAACACTAATCGCTATCCCAACAAGAAACATCAACACCACAATCAGTAATAGCCCAACAAGCACATAATATGCGGTCATCGCACGACATGCCACTCGTCTAGCAGTACTAGCAGTGTCAGCAGTCTCCATCGAATGCTGAAACAGGATTTCCATTCCTGTCACGACTTCATCCAAAACTTCCCGATGTCCAGCTATCACAGCGAGACTGTGACGTAGGCCCGCTGCTATCGACTGCAATCTCCGAGACTCCTCCGGGGTCATACCTGGCTGTCTGACAGGTATCCCTATGACTTGCTGTGGTGAGGGTGCTCTCGGTCCTGCATCGCTGGGTCCTACCCCGCTAGGTCCTGCCGTGCCATGTCCTGCTGTGCTGGTGGGTATCCTTCCTGGAATGGGAACACTCTTCCTCGCCGTCCTCCGAATGCGAAGTCCATAAAGTGGTGGCTGTGGCAACACTGATGTAGGTGATGCCTCGCGTCGTTGACTCGGGGCGTTGTCATCGCTGATCTCCACCGAGTTCCCTGTATCTTCCGTATCCTCTGATGGGTCTTCTTCTACCGAGGCGGGGGGGGGGGGGGGGGGTACGTCGAGGGATAATAGTGACGTAGCCGGACTCATCAGCTGAGGCGGTAGCGTGAGAAGATGACGATGTCGACATAGTGGACTGAGACATAGATTCAATGAGATATGAAATAAATGACAATGCATGCCTATAATATGCAATGTATACACACACCAAAATTAACCTTTTTGAATTTTTGAAATAAAGTTTTCTAAAAAATTTTGTTGAACATATTGCCATTATAATTAGCTCAAGCTTTGTATAAATCTTTCCTTAATTAAACATAGGTGATCAGGCTATGTTTAATTGAGGTCCAACGATACAATTCCCGACCTAATTATATTAGTAATATGTTTGATGTAAAAAGAATTTTTATAAGTTTTGGTTATAGGTTGTGTTTTCTTAAAGGAAAACTGATGTTCTCTATAACTTTAGCTCTGATACCACATCTGTCACACCCCGCTAAAGCGGAAACGCAAGATATGACAGCGATAACGGTTTCATTGCAAAAGATAAAGATACATCACCATAGCAATATTCAAAAGTTTACAACCCATAGCTTAATAGAAACAAGTACAAGTTTTTCCAAAATAACATTGTTCAAAGAAAACTCCACAATTAACTTCAACACGATGCAGCATGCTCTATGATGATGAATCTTTATATCCACTTACTAATTATTTCCTAAAAAAGCATGTCAAACGAGCGTCAACTATGAAAATAGTTGGTGAGTTCACAAGTTTATAAAATCGAGCTTGGAATAAGGCTTTTCGTAAATACAAGTACATTGCTTTGATGGTAAACAAAGTTGATTGCTATTAATGAATACAAGATTATTGCTATAACGAGAAACGAGTTTGTATGTGTATGAGCAAACAATGTGTCTCAACCAAACCTATGACTGAAGCCCTATCGAGATCTATGCTTATCGTTCCATAGATGAATATGGTATCATGCACTCCAGCGATTCGGGCGAGTGAGGAGTTGTCAATTCCTAATAGCGCTATCCATAATGACCATTGGCTCAAAGAGTTAATGGTTAGAGATAAGGGAAGGGCCTTAGTACGATAAGTTCTCATGTTCCGTGTTGCATAGACATACATAAAGAAACATAGCAATACAATAGCAATCGTGTTTGATACAATTCAATTTAAATACAACATGCAAATAATAGTTTTTCTGGACATGCTTTTCCACCCCAAAACATAAAAACTGAAAATAGGGGAGTGCGTGAATACTGACAACGTTTCGAGTAGGTACAAGGGGTACTTCGGAATGCACCAACGTCTTACTACCGGGATCCTACGACATCAAACACACACTAGTGAGTTTCCATGTCGAAATCTAATGCTAATATACTAAATTCTACATATAGTGAAATGCCAATTTATGTTTTAGTATTTGATTTTATATTAATTGGTTACACTTTTCTGAAATAATAAAATTCTACAAATCGTGCGATTAATTACAACATTGGAATATAAATTTTCCAAATTTTTAAGTCCTTATTACAACATAAATTCACGAAAATAGTATTCAAAGGATAAAAATTCTCAAACTTTTTATTTAACTGTTATTACACAATACTAAGCTGGGAAAATTATAAAAATCGATTTCCAAGCTGTTTAATTATATTTTATGATTTTTGAGCATTTATTCCAATAAAAATTGAAATAAATAGAAAACAGTTTCCAAAATTACCCAAACTTTTTAATTAACTGTTATTGTACATAAATAGGCTGAGAAAAATATAAAAGATATTTTTCAGTGGGTATTTCTATTTTTCCTTGTTTTATTCCTTTAAATAATCATTAATTGAAGAAATAATATTAAACACTTAAAATAATTTACCAAAAATTTTTGTAACATCATTTACAGTATAAATAACCTGAGAAAAATGCCAAAAGTGGTTTTTATATTGTATAATCCGGTTTTGGGTATTTATGTGAATTTAAGTGTAATTATCTTTAGAAATTAAGAGAAAAATAGTTTACAGTGGAGAAAAATCCTCAAAATTTTTATGTAACCTCCTACTGTACAACATGATGTTCTGGTAAATTTTCATGAGTTTTGGATAATCATAACTGTTTTTCCTATTTTTAAACCATTATAATTACCAAAAATTGGGAAAAATAGCAAGGCATGATGAAAAATGTTGAAATTATTTTTCTGAGTCATCCATCACAGGTAAGGTATGTGAAAATTGTTAGATAAAATTTTCACACTCTCTAAAGTGGTTTTGTGATTTATTATATCCTAACAAAAAGAAAATCGGAAATCATACCAAACAGCAACAAAAATTAATGAAATTTAGTGAGGGGTCATTATCCATCATAAGGGTCATCCATGAATTTGTTCCGGATTTATTGACCTCTGGAAGTATTTTATGTGATTTATGCCCTTGGTTTCTAGTAATAATTTAAATAAATCAAAGAAATAATAAAAGCTTTTGGTATTTTACAGATTATCACATGCATGTGAGGGCTTTCAAAAGGAAAAATGTTCAAAATTTAATCAGAAGGGAAATAGGGGTATTGCACCCAAACAAGATAAGAAATGTTGCATGCAATGGTGCATGAGATGTAAATGTGGCTAAAGTTCATGAATTTATGAAGCACATTCTGTGGGGTTTTAAGCCACGAAATTTCAACCATCATTCACTGGATATGTTAAGTTTCTAAAGTATTTTTCCCCAGATTTATGGTTGGGTTTAAGGCCATTGATCATGCAAGGCAAAAATGGTGATCATAGAAAAAGAGCTGTTTGCGCAACCATTTTGTAAAAATTGCCAAAAATCGGATATTTAAGATTTTACAGTGAGACCAGTTGGATTTGAAAGTTAACTCATGGAACTATCCAATACAAAAATAATATCATGATTTGGTTAAGTAATGACCGAGATATGGTCGTTCAAAGCTGAATAAAGTAATCTGGCAGATTGCATGTTTGCTTTGAGTGCATCCTTAGGACATTGTGACAAGAACATCATGCATGCCTTTGATAAGGTCCGATTTCTAGCACATGCATGGAGTGAATGAGCATCCAAGATGTACTAGAAATGGTTTAAATGCTTTTGATCATGCAAGAACACAAAAGAAATGGAGAAGAAGATGTAATACTTGTTTTTGAAGTCACATGAACATATGTGCATCATTTTCACTCCTTGCATGGGTTTGATCCCGGATTTTCCCCATTTCAAACACATGCATTGTGTTATGGTGAGAATCTACAAACCACAAGGGAAAAATAAAGATTTCTAGCCATGGAAAGGCATAGAATCCGAAAAAAAAGAGAAAACTAAGAAGAAGAGGAAGTAGAATCATGAAACTATGGGAGAAGATGTTGTTGTTTACCTTGGTTTTGATCTTGAGGGAAGTAAGAACACTTCAAGGTCTTCAAAATCTCGAAATTTGGCAGAGGAATGAGAGAAATTTCGTGGGTTAGAGAGAGAGAGGAAGAGAGTTTATGTGTTAGGAGGGTGGAGTGTGAGAGAGTGAAGAGAGAAGAGGTAGAGTGAGGGTTTAAGTCTAATGATTGAGTTTTGGGAAGAGAGAGTGCATGCGGAGGGGAGAATGGCTGGCTCTATCATGCATTAGGCCTCCTCTCTCCTAATTTCAAATTTTATAAAATTCCCTCCATTATTTTTATAAAAACCCCAATTTTTATAAAAGCATTTATTAAGCAATTCTTGATTTATTTTAAAATCTTGTTTTTAACTAATAAATTATGATTATTGCATGGTAATTTAATTTCTATTTCATTGATTAAAATCCATAATTTGATTAATAAAAATTTGATATTAGAAAGTTTATAGCCAAATTTTATAAGGTTTTTAAGCTTTATGATTTATAAATTTGGATTTTTAGCTCTTTTAGGGTTTTTGGAATATTGTTTGATATTCATCATCATAATGAAGTATAATTAGAATATTTTAATTTATTTTTAGGGTTTTATACCCTTTTTCAATTATAACAAAGCTTGAAAGTTTCATTCAAATTATAGCATTGACATTTCCTATTGTAGTTAAGCAACTTACTAGAATCGTAAGTGTCAAGTATATTAGTCCTAGGTCTTAGATGGATCCTAGTTTATGCAAGATTTTGACCTAGTTTATACTACTAGGCCATGGCAGGATGTGCATGAATGGTTATTATAAAGATGCATGAGTCCGAGAATGACCTGAATTGACAGTTGTCACAGTTGCCCTCTAGGATAGATAGAAGATGATCGAGCAGCCAACTCCCGGGCTGGTAGGTGTATTCTTGCTTGGATTTTGAGCGGTAGAGGAAAGAGTTTCGGAAGATCATCAGCGTGTTCTGAAGCGTTAGCACTTTCTCTGTATTCCAATTGAGTATTTGGATACACCGAATTTACGCATTGGGTAAAATGGAGAATTAATTATGGGGTTCAGAGGAAAGGTATTGTTGTATCTGTATGGTGCTGGGAGTAGGAGATAAGTGGTTGAGGCAGGACATTATGATGTTCTGTAATGGTGTTCCGTGGTACCCGGGTATAATGTCCCAATTTCGGAGTTATTTAGAATCTTGAGTTTGAGATGACTAGTGGTATATCGTGTATCTACGGTTCCAGTGGGAGCCCTTTGAGTATTGACATCAAGAGGGGTTATTTAAGAAAGTGGATCTCCGCAGAGGTAGGTATTTTGTTATGACGGTTACCGCCAGAGTCTGTGATGCATATTTGGGTCGAGTATGTGTAGCTATCTATGATAGTCTGCGGAGCATGAGTTAGTGGACGTAGTGTGGTGTTGTGATACTACGGGGAGCCGTAGTACTCACTAGTCAGAGGGTGTTGTGATACTACGGGGAGCCGTAGTACTCACTGGTCAGAGGATGTTGTGATACTACGGGGAGCCGTAGTACTCACTGGTCAGAGGGTGTTGTGATACTACGGGGAGCCGTAGTACTCACTGGTCAGAGGATGTTGTGATACTACGGGGAGCCGTAGTACTCACTAGTCATCGAGAGGTTATCGTGATGATTGCGGTGAGCCATAATACTCACTAGACGGCAAGGGAGTGTGATGATGGAGTGTTCTCCGATCAGTGTGTGATGCAGAAGAGTGTTAGGCTTGAGTAGCCCGAGTATTGAGTTTTTGGAACCTGGTGGTTGAACCAAGGGCGAAACTGGAGGTCAGAGTTGAGTTGATCCTCGGTTGGATTGTATTTTTTTGTATGAGGAAAAGAGAATTTCGTGACTTGTGCGTCACTGGGCCGGGATAGTGGTCACGGGGAGGAAGCTAGTGAGATATTTTGGATCATGTTATGGGTGATCTTTGGAGGTTCAGCTGTGGAGTCAAAAGCTGACCTGGTGCTCAGTATCGAAGCGGGATATGAGAAATGAGCTGGAGTTTATCATGGTGATGTCTGATGACACTTCAGAGCGAGCGGACGATTCAGACGCTCGAGGACGCTTCGGGCATGTGTATTAGATTTCGGAGGGAGTTGGGACACGTATTTACTCTTGGCTGAGGTTTCCTATACAACAGCCATCATTCGAGCATTGGTATGCCACCCTTTGAGCTGTTGTATGGGAGGTGGTGTCGGACTCCCATTTGCTGGGGAGAGGTAGGGCAACGAGTGATGGGCAGTACAGAGATTGTGCTTCAGACGACCGAGCAGATTCAGCAGGTCAGACAGAGGTTACTGACGGCCCAGAGCCGTCAGAAGAGTTATGCGGATAGACGATGGTCAGAGCTCGAGTTTCAGGTCGGTGACTTCGTACTCCTGAAGGTATCTCCTTGGAAAGGAGTGATCCGGTTCAGGAAGAGGGACAAGCTGGGACCTCGGTATATTGGTCCTTTCAGGGTGACTGCCAGGGTGGGCAGGGTAGCGTATCGTTTGGAGCTACCTACGGAGCTAAGCCAGATTCATGACACTTTTCACGTGTCTCAGTTGAGGAAGTGTATCGCTGATGAGTCAGCAGTGGTGCCCTTAGAGGATATTCAGGTGGATGCGAGCCTGAATTATGTGGAGAGACCACTTGCGGTTGTGAATCGAAAGATCAAGGTTCTGAGGAACAAGGAAGTGCCCCTGGTGCAGGTCCGGTGGCAATACCGGAGAGGGTCAGAGTTGAACTGGGAGCCAGAGCGAGAGATGCGTGAGCAGCATCCAGAGTTGTTTGCAGAGTGAGACTTCGAGGGCGAAGTCTGATTTTAGTGGGGGAGAATTGTAACATCCGGATTCCCAGGTATATTATTTTATTATTTTATTTTGGAATTTGTTGAGGGACTCGGCGAGTTGGTGATTAGACTCGCCGAGTAGGGTCGCGATTTCTCATCCGGATTAATGACCGGACTCGGCGAGTCCATGAGTGGACTCGGCGAGTCCACGCTGTTTAATGAAACCCTAATTTTTCTGGGTTTGGGACCTATTTAAAGGCCCTTATGGCCGTCATTTGCGGCCATCAACCCCCAGAGAGAAACCCTAAGTGATCTAGAGTGCTTGTGAGGAAGGAGAGGCCAATCTTGAACTTTTGTGGGTATTTTTGCAAGAAGGAAGTGTTCAAGGCAAGAGGAAGCTGAAGGAGGTGCGGTTTTGGTGGTTTTTGAGCTCATAGAGATTGTATTGAGGTATTATTCTCGGACCTTCTTCAGTTTTGGTGTTGATTCTTAGTGTTAGGGTTTTCTAACCCTTTTAGAGGATGATTAAGTGGAGTATTTGGCCCCTTCTCGAGTTTGTGTTCTGGATCTGGACCCAAGGGGGTCCAGAGACCTTAACCTTTGGAGCTTTATGAATCATTGTGGGAATCATGAGCTTAGAATGTCATTTTTGGGGCTAAATCATCATTTTGGACCATTTAGATGTTATATGTGTGTCAAGGTCCGAACTTTACGTGATTATCATGCTTGGGGAGGCCAGATCTATGATTGTATGGAACAGATCTGACTTCAGAAGTTGATTTGAGTTTGCGCATGGCATGAACTCGCCGAGTGCAAAGAACAGACTCGGCGAGTAGTATGAAGGTTGCCCGTTAATCACTCAGTGAGTGGACTTGTCGAGTTGGGGGAATGACTCGGTGAGTCAGGGAGGGTCAGGGGTCCGAGTTCAAGTTGGAACTCGCCGAGTTGTTCTTGAGACTCGGCGAGTTGAGTCGTGGTGGCCCCGCGATATATGCCAGGTGGAACTCGTCGAGTCAAGGGAAGTACTCGATGTGCCAAGAGAGGATCTAAGAGAGTCAGTGGACACGTGTAGACTCGCCGAGTCCCCCTAGTGCACTCGACGAGTCGGGTCAAAGTTTGACCGATGACCTTGTTGAATTTTAGGGTTGAGTACAGTTGTATTTATGAGAGTATTACTTTATGTGATTAGGCGGAGGCTAGATCACACTTCTTCCGAGTCAGCTATTTACCGAGACATCGAGGTGAGTCTTCTCACTATACTTTACCTAGAGTGGTAACAGAGTTATGTGACAGAGTTATTGTATGCTATCTATGCGATGTGTGGCACTGCATTTTTTCTATGTGATTTATGTTGTGTGTATATCAGAGTGAGGACCGGAAGGTCCACAGAGCTAGGACCAGAGGGTCCACAGAGTTAGGTTTAGAGTTATGTGCCAGTGTAATTGTATGCTAATTATTTTATGAGATTTATTGTGATATGTGATATGCATGATTCAGAGTTATCAGAGTTAGGGCCAGAGGGTCCACAGAGAGTTGGGACTGGAGGGTCCCACTGAGACACACTGACCAGAGGGTCAACAGAGTTATAGCCTTGAGTGGGTAATATGTGTTAGAGTGGTATTTTGGGGAACTCACTAAGCATCGTGCTTACAGTGTTTTGTGTTATGTGTTTTAGGTTTTTCTCAAGATCACGGGACGGCCTCGGCTCGATTGTACACACCAGAGGAAGCGTTTGTTTTGAGGATCCTGGTTTATTACTTGATTGAACAAAAGAGTCATGTATTGTAACTTAAACAAAATGGGATTTTTATGAAAAGTGTTAAAGAGATAAGTGATTTTAAATGAAAAATTGTTTTTGAAAATTTGGGTGTTACAATTACTCCTTTCCTATCGACCTTATGCATGTCTCCATCAAGAGCTTCGATGTCATTATCGACATGGATTGGTTGAGTTCCAATTGTGCTGATATTCTTTGCTTCGAGAAGGCTATCCGTCTTAATCTTCCCTCTTGCGAAACCCTTATGATTTATGGTGATAAGCTCAGTTCGAACCCCCGTATCATTTCGTGCAACAAAGCTCAGAAGTATCTGCGGAAGGAGTGTCATGCATTCCTAGCTCATGTTGTCGATGAAACGCAAAAAGTTAGAGACCTCGAGAGCATCCCCGAAGTCTGTAACTTTCCTGATGTTTTCCCCGAAGATCTCCCAGGAATCCCTCCCGAGCGCCAAGTCGACTTTCGTATCGACTTAATCCCCGGAGCTACTCTTGTAGCTAAATCTCCTTACCGTTTAGCGCCAGCGGAAATGTAGGAATTATCCAGCCAGCTCAATGAGCTGATCTGCAAAGGATTCTTAAGGCCGAGTTCCTCACCCTGGGGAGCTCCGATCTTATTCGTGAAGAAGAAAGACGGATCTTTCTGGATGTGCATCGACTACCGAGAGCTGAACAAGCTTACCATTAAGAACTGATATCCCTTACCCAGAATCGACGATCTCTTCGACCAACTTCAGGGAGCTAGCTATTTTTCAAAGATAGATCTAAGATCAGGATACCATCAGTTGCGGGTTCATGAGAATGATGTGCCTAAAACAGCATTCCGAACTCGCTATGGACACTACGAGTTTGTAGTAATGCCCTTTGGTCTGACCAACGCACCGGCCGTATTCATGGACCTGATGAATCGAGTGTGCCACCCTTTCCTGGACAAGTTCGTGATCGTGTTCATCGACGATATACTCATCTATTCTCGGAGTGAGGACGATCATAAACAGCACTTGAGACAGGTGCTGGAAACATTAAGGGCGGAGAAGCTTCATGCAAAACTTTCAAAATGTGAGTTTTGGATCAGGAAGGTGAATTTCCTAGGACACGTGATTAGCAAGGAAGGAATACACGTGGACCTTTCCAAGATCAAATCGATTGAGAATTGGTCTGCACCAAAGACACCCACAGAAATCCGGCAATTCTTGGGTCTCGCGGGTTATTATCGCCGGTTTATTCAGAATTTCTCCAAAATCGCAAAGCCTTTAACCACCCTGACACAAAAAGGTGTAACCTTTAGTTGGGGAGTTAAGCAAGACACTGTGTTTCAAACCTTGAAACAGGCCTTATGCAGCGCACCTATCTTGTCCCTGCCCGAAGGGACAGAAGACTTCGTAGTCTATTGTGATGCATCCGATCAGGGCCTAGGGTGTGTGCTTATGCAGAGAGGAAAGGTCATCGCCTATGCCTCGAGGCAGTTGAAAACACACGAGGTCAATTACACAACTCATGATTTGGAGTTGGGAGCAGTGGTCTTTGCGTTAAAGATCTGGAGACACTATATCTATGGAACCAAGTGCACTATCTTCACCGACCATAAGAGCTTGCAGCATATTTTTGATCAAAAGGAGTTAAACATGAGACAAAGACGATGGGTAGAGCTACTCAGTGACTACGCGTGCCAAATTCGTTACCATCCCGGCAAGGCCAATGTGGTAGCAGATGCCCTCAGCCGAAAGAAGTATTCGGGGCGTAAGGTGAAGGCACTGACCATGACTATCCATTCCCATTTATCCGCGCAAATCAAGGGGGCTCAGCTGGAAGCCTTAAAACCAGAGAACATGCTGGGTGAAGCCTTGAGAGGAATGGAAAAGAACCTAGAGATGAAGGGAGACGGAGTCTATTATTTCATGGACCGGATCTGGACCCCAAAGTTCGGTGGTTACAGAGAGGTTGCAATGAACGAAGCTCACGAGACTACATACTCCGTTCACCTAGGTTCGGACAAGATGTACCTCGATCTCAAGAAACTGTATTGGTGGCCGAACATGAAAGCAGAGATCGCTACCTTCGTGGGCAAGAGCCTGACTTGCGCCAAGGTGAAGGTCGAATATTAGAAGCCCTCAGGTCTAATCCATCAGCTAGAGATACCTGAGTGGAAGTGCGAAAGGATAACGATGGATTTTATCACCAAGTTACCCAGATCTCCGAGTGGGCACGATGCCATCTGGGTAATTGTCGATCGGTTGACGAAGTCCGCCCACTTCCTGCCAATCAAAGAAAACTTCAAGATGGAGAGACTCACACGGATCTACCTTCAAGAAATAGTTCGCCTTCATGGTGTACCTGCATCCATTATCTCCGATCGAGATAGCAGGTTTACATCGAGGTTCTGGCAGTCACTACAGAAGGCTCTTGGAACTAAATTGGATATGAGCACGACTTATCATCCGCAGACTGATGGACAGAGTGAGAGAACAATTCAGACCTTGGAAGATATGTTGAGAGCCTGCGTCATCGACTTCGGCGCGTCATGGGACACTCATCTTCCTTTGGTTGAATTTTCCTACAACAACAACTACCATACCAGCATCAAGGCTGCGCCGTTTGAAGCCCTCTATGGCCGTAAGTGCAGATCCCCTCTGTGCTGGGCTCAGGTGGGTGACACGCAGCTAGCCAGGGGTCAAGTCCCCAACAGTACTCTCACTGGTCCTGAGATCATCTGAGAGACAACTGAGAAGATAGTACGAATCCGGGAACGACTAAAAGCCTCACGAGAGAGACAAAAGAGCTATGCCGATAAGAGACGAAAGCCCTTGGAGTTTTAGGTTAGTGACCGCGTCCTTCTCAAGGTCTCACCCTGGAAAGGCATGATACGCTTTGGGATGCATGGAAAGCAAAACCCAAGGTACATTGGACCGTTTGAGATCCTTGCTAGGATCGGTCTCGTAGCATACAAACTCCAGTTACCACGAGAGCTCAGCAAAATCCATCCTGTCTTCCACGTATCGAACCTAAAGAAGTGTCTATTCGACGAGACACTTGTGATTCCTCTCGTCGAGATTGAAATCAACGAGAACCTCAACTTCGTGGAAGAACCGGTCGAAATCATGGACAGAGAGATCAAACGAACGAAACAAAGTCGCATCCCGATTGTGAAGGTTCGCTAGAATGCAAGCGGGGACCTGAATACACTTGGGAGCGCGAAGATCAGATGAAACAGAAGTATCCGCATCTCTTTTCTAATCCATGATTTGTATTCTATGTTCGAATTTCGGGACGAAATTCCCTCTAACAGGGGATGATGTGACAACCCGAAATTTTGTCCGTTTTCGTTACGCGATTTCCGTTAATAACATTTCGAATTCATTAACTTTTCCGTCAAACTTCTTGGTTTAGAAAATAATCTAGTTATATATAATTAAATTATTTACGAGTCAGAACCGAAAATCACGCGGAAACCCGAATATCTCGAAAAATCAAACAATTCCAGCCTAAGTGAGTTTACGACCGTAAACTCGTTTACGGCCGTAAACTCGTTTACAGCCGTAAACTCATTTACGACCGTATACCCGTTTACGGCCAGCAAAGGGTGGACCCCCCACCACCGACCACAAAACCCCTATGAATATGAGACCCCCACCCTCATTTGAACACTTCTGGCCGAAAACTCTCTCCTTTTCTCTCTAAAAACCTTGACCGTAAACACCTAAAAACACCTTCAAACATCGGGAAAACATCGAGAAACACCGTTTGGAGTCACTTCGGGACGTCTGGAGCACTTATCTCTTCGAAACCAGCACCATTGTTCTTGAGTTTACGGTCCATCTTCAAAGACCGTAAACCCTGTTCTTGAGTTTACGGTCCAAGCCTTCAAAGACCGTAAACCCTGTTCTTGACTTTACGACCGTAAACTCATCAAGCCTTCAAAAACCGTAAACCCCAGTTCACGGCCGTAAACCCTGTTCATGGTCGTAAACTGTCTGTCGACCGTAAACCCTTATTCACGGCCGTAAACACCTTTTTAAGTGGTGCTTTTGGGTGAAACCCCACTTTCATCGATTCGATCAAGTCCCGGTAACATTCCTCAACCGAACACAAGTGTTCGTCTAACACTTTATCTAACGAAATCGCAACTCGAGGATCTTCATTTCAGTCAGCGCTTTCACGCAACAACTGTGAGTTCATATCCCTACATTTTCCGTATTTTTAATGTTTTCAGGGAGGAATACAAGCTAAACATAAATGTTTTAAAAAATTATGCAAATCTCATACTTTAACCCTTTTGTACTGTGTTGAGCATAAGGGACGTTTTCACTAAAATTGCATAGTCTTTCGGACACGCTAATCACTACATTATACATGCAAACTATAATCGGTATAGTTTGGGATTTTCTAAACATAACAAGTACAAAACTTTCACTACTGAACATATGCACTAAGACAGAAACAGTTTACGGTTTACATCACCACTTTATCATGGTATTCATAACTGTAATTATCACTACATACGATATACATACGGATTTTCACTACGGTAGAACGCTACTACACTACATGTAAACAAGATTGTACGATACTGTGAGACGCTACTTCAATACTGTACCCTTAGGTGTACAGGGATAAATCCTATCATAGTATAACCAGAGTCTCCTGGAGGGAGAGCGTGAGATTTGTGAATAGATCTATTCGGCACTGACAATCCCACATCTGAACTGCTAGCTACAGTTAGGCAGGCACACCTAAGATGTACAAATGTCATTTAAGTCGACGCCAGAAGAACGTTGGAAAGGTCTCTAGTCATATCAAGCATGGTTATATGACTCACATTATGTATAAATTACCTTTAGTTTACAACTTGACACTCTTCAATAGTTTTATTTATACTAAATAGAACTAATACACACTACGACTGGAAAACTTTCAGAGTTTACAAACAGAACTGAACATACAACGGTTTCACGTACGAAATACTTATACATCATGATTAGCATTTGCTAGTCACCTGAAGTATTACTTTCGCGCATCACTACAGTTTTCAGTAAAGAATTGAGAACACTACATTTTCATACAGAATTGAGAACACTACATTTTCATTAAAGAAAATATCAGATTTTCTTGAAGCTATAAAAAACACTTTCACGAACTCATCAACGATTTTAATTACAAATCACCGCTTATAAACTCACCAGCTTTATGCTGATATTTTCAAACTGCTTGTATTCTCAGGAAATCAGTAGACAGGTACTTGCTGGATTTTTTTTGAGAAGCTGCAGCAATAAGAGTTTTATGTTTATACTTTACAAAGCTAGTTGATGTAATTCAAACAAGTATCAGATAAAGTTTCAAACTGATGTAAACATTTTCATATAAGTATTCACTGTAATGGTTGTGTTTCTATGATTGCTATTACTCATTGGTTGTGATGCTACACATGACGTCCTCCACCCCAGAAGGTTTCCGCCATTGTGGTTTTGGGGTGTGACAACAAAAGACTACAAAGTCTTCTATTCCTTCTGGAAGGGATAGTATCGGGGCGGTGCATAAGGTTCGTTTCCACGTTTGGAACGCTTCCTCTTGCTCCCCTTCCCAGTCGAGAGCCACGCCCTTCTGGGTCGAAGTCATATGAGGCTTCGCGAATCGCGAGAAGTTCTGAAAGAACCTACGATAGTAGCCTGTGAGACCTAGAAATTTACGAATTTATGTAGGTGTCTTCGGATCTGACAGTTCCCAATGGCCTGGATTTCGGAAGTGTCTACATGAATTCCCTCTTCACTAACAACGTGACCCAGGAATTTGACCCTTCGAATCCAAAACTCACATTAAGAGAACTTCGCGTAGAGCTTCTCTGATCGTAATGTTTCCTAGATTTCATGTAGATGCTTACTATGCTCTTCCTTTCTACGAGAGTAGATAAGTATGTTATCTATGAAAATATTGACGAACTATGGGCGCATGAATACTGTGGGTGCATTGATCAATCCAAATGGCATCACTACTGCCTCATAGTGTCCTTATCGAGTTCGGAAGGTTGTTTTTGGAACATCCTCCCCTGGCACTCGAAATTGGTGATACCCGGATCTCAGATCTATCTTTGAAAAGTAATCCGCCCCTTGCAGTTGGTCGAACAAATCGTCTATGCGAGGCAGTGGGTAACGATTCTTAACGGTAAGCTCGTCGAGTTCCCTGTAGTTGATGCACATACGAAATAATCCGTCTTTCTCCTTGACGAACAAGACCGGTGCTCTCTATGGTGAAAAGCTTGGTCTTATAAAGCCCTTGCTGAGTAGTTCGTTAACTTGACCGGAGAGTTCTTGCATCTCTGCAGGTGCTAGACGATAGGGCGACTTGGCTACTGGGGTAGCCCCTTGAACTAAGTCGATTCTGAACTCGACTTAACGTTGTGGAGGTAATCCTGGGAGTTCTTTTGGAAACATGTTGGAAAGATCCAAAAGAAATTATGATTACTCATAAAGTAAGGAAAAAGTATAGGTACTTTTGTTCTATCTGAATCTCTTGTCTCGATCGGCGGGAAAGGCATTTGATTGGCTCCTAAGTTTATTCGTATAGCAGTGCGGTGACTCGTATTTTCGAACAGTCTTCGTCCGTATGGGTCTTCGGATGGAACTTGACGTACTGTACGAGTGGTATTCTGGGGAGGTTTCTTCAGGAAGGATATGAGACATAAGATACCCTTCGCATGAGTATCTCGTAGTTCTGGAATGACGGCTTCGCTAGAAAGGCGATTACAGAGAAAAGAATTTTCGCACGAGACTGGCATTGTGAGGATCGAATTGACTCATGTTACATGATAATGTCGGACTACTCGGAATAAAAGGCGTTAGATTAGATCATAAAGGTGTTACAAAACATAATGGTGCAACTTGACAGAGTTTCAGTAATTTAGTTTTATCTTACAAAACTGCTGCTGCGAACAAGGTATATTACAAAAGCAAGCACACGTAGCACGAGAGTCCCTTGACTGACGGGATCTCGCAAAAGATATGAATCGAGATGCACTAGTTTGTAACAGTATATAAGTCTATTATAACAAAACGCCCTAGAATTTCAACGTGGGTCCGGAGTAGTCTCTCCTTCAGCAGTGATCCTGAGTATTTTCCCGTCTGCGCCAGAGTTCTTTGTTAATGGACAATCCTTCTTAAGATGTCCTATCTCACCGCATAAATGGCAAATTTGGCTTGCACTAGCATCGGTGGTGGAAGTGAAGTGTCGGGTCGGAGTTATGTGGACGCGAGCGCTTGCGTTGTTCTTCTCTTTTGGACAATTCCTTTAATAGTGTCCGGTTTCACCACAACCATAGCAAGCCGGGCTGACCCCGATGCTAGTGGCTTGGAAGACGGTTCGTGCCGGCACCCTACAGGCACGAGTAGTGTGCCCCATTCGATTTCAATTCATGCATTGCGAACCACGACAAACTTCGTTATGATGAAAAGTACACTTTTTACACTTCGGGAGTGTTCCCTCATACGGTTTGAACAGTGTTGAAGTGGCAGGGGTCGCCACTTGTTGCTGTTGCGTGGCAAGTTTTCGAGATCGCTTGCGCTCCTTTTGGGCTTGACGCCTTTGTTTCTTACCCTCAGATTTGTGGCTTTGGGTGTTTGTAACAGTTATCACTTGTTGATTTCCTGGATGGTTACAACAATTTGAACTGTCAACACCTTTTACAGCCTTGGTTGTGTTACCAATGTTGAAGTGTGCAAGGACAGCTGCAACGGCAGCTGTTACCGCTTCTTGGAAGGTGGCAGCATCTATATGAAGGATCGGGGTTTTTTCGTTCGGCTGACAATTTCTGGATGACGACATGATTCTGTTATATGACAAGAAAAGGAGTTTTGTGAGTGATTATGGTTGGTCCTAGATGTATTCTACTCATTCATGTAAAGATAAACTTTCCGTTTTGTTAAACTGTTCTCGATGGTTTGACCTACATCCCTATGATGCAGTACTGGTAACGAGTTGAAGTATGTTCGTAGAATGGTCACTAGACGATTGCTATTTTGAACTAGGCTATCATTGGTTGGTGGATAACATGATCCAACCTTCGAGAAGAATTGGAAGTGATCCTTGAGTTAATTTACCACAACTCAATAATTTGACGAAAGTAAGGTTTAGATAGAATTCTAACGATAGTAGAATGAAAGTATTTGAACAAGGATTGGCACAGAAATTAGCCGACTGTCAACATCATTGATATTTAAGGTGTAATAAGTTTGGAAAAAAATGACCTTAAAGTAGGTCTTACATCATATCCGAAGTAGAAAAGTTTTGACAGCATAAAGGCCTAATCTTAGAAAGTGCTTACAGTACAGGGATGGTTACCTAGAAAAGTGCTACTTGGAGCATAGATAGGAAGGCTATTCTTTAAACCAAGGAAAGAAAGGTAGAATATCTCCTATTGGTGATGGTTATACTTCGGGTGAGCCCTTAGTTCAGCCAGCTGACACTCCACATCGAGTAGGTGCCTTTCGTACACACTTTGACGTACTCGGAGCTCTATGACTTCAGCCCGAGTTTCAGCTAGCTCTTGTTGCAGGGCCTCGTGGTCTCCCCTATATCTCTCACGAGCATCTTCCAGATGACTGGTGCGGATGGTATGCATTCTCGCATTGGCGTCGACTTCCGTGATTCGATGGAGAGCTGTCCTGCCCTGAATTTCGTTTCGGGCAACTCTGCGGACCAGGATTGGCAAGACTCTGTCTGCTGAGCCTCCTTCGCTCAGGTCATAAAAGCTTCGGTTTCCATTGAATGGCATGGGCTGATCCTGCTCTTGGCTCCATGTTTCCAAGCTTTCCACCCAAGGAGGCATCGGGCCTTGAAAAACCGGAAGAGGGTTAGGATTTGGGACAGGAGCCACCGGGGGTAGGTTATTGATCTCAGACTCAGAGTCTGAACCATCAGAAAAGCCTTCAGCTTGGCAATCATCCATAGGGATTGGGTGATCATCTTCTGGCTCTGCTTCAAAACCTCCTCCATTACCTTGGTTAGGGAAGTACGGGTCGTCGTGGGGATGGAATCCAACCATGTTATCTACGCGAGAAAAGGGGTATAAGAAATAACTAAATAGACGTACTAATTAGATAATTATAAGATGATCTTTATCAGTTACTTCAATACCTGTTTAGTGCATACCAGTTATATGTAATCAAAACAGGATAGACCTTCGAATAAGTGACCCTAACCCAACACCCACAACCAAACAAGGAACAAGGCGTAAAGAAAAGATTACAAATTCTAAGTCTATGACATCCTAGTTACATATAACCTTAACGTATCCACTTAGCAACTATTGACCTACTGATAAAGACCCTTTTAGTTCACACATAATTAATGTATAGTAACACAAAATACTCCTATAGTATTTTAAGTTTATGTTCTGTTCTAATGTTTTCATTGTAGTAGTGTTGGTAAGTTTTTAGACTTGTGGCAACCTCACAACCACTCTTAGGCACATGCTAGTCACTCCTCGGAAAATATAGTTGATCAGGCTATATCATTCCCAGGGTTGACTATATGTCTCTAAGTCTAATTGTGTTGTTCAACAATAGTAATACTTTTGTTCTGTCCTAGTGACACTGATTTTAGTATGAATGCAGGTATGTATACTTAGTTAAATATTTTATTATTTAAAAGTATAAACTCTTGGTCAGAGTATTTTTAATCCCGCTGTGTTTATAATTTGTATATCTTTTACGATTTGATATACTCGATTCACTATAAACTATGCTCTGATACCAATCTGTCACACCCCAAAACCGGAACGGCGGAAACGTTCAGGGGTGGAGGACGTCATGTACAGTATCACAACAAGTATAGTAGTAAACAAGCAACAACATCATCCATTGCATTACTAATATAATTTCATACAAGTGTGTTCTGTGAAGTTTATAAGACACCAAAAATGTAAATAAAAAATAAGAGATGAGTCTTGAACGAGCTCCATCTTCTCAAAACCTGGCATCGGTACCTGTCTACTGATGACCAGAGAATACAAGTTATTTTGAAAGAGTTTATCATCTTTAAAGCTGGTGAGTTTATAAGCATTTTAGTGTCAATGTTTTTATGAAAGTGTTTGTAAGTACTTGATGTATAAGTTTGTAAATATTTGTGAATGTTTGTAAATGTTTGTAAATGTTTGTATCTCCTAGAAAATCCTATATTTTCTACTAAATGTAGCCTGCTACCAAGGCATCAAATGAAATGTATGTTTTTTTCTTGTAAGAGTGTATATTTTCCCAAGTGTGACTATCATTATCCAAAAATATAGTTTTACATTACCTTTTATGTGAAAAGATCACAACGTGAATGCAATGGGGAAATAATAAAGTACTGTAGTGTTGTATTATAGTAACTACTTCTGTACTTTCTACCTTAATCCGGCCGTTAATTAAGGTTAAATGTGAAATGGTTGCATCATACTATCGACTAATAACACGACGATGAAAGACGTCGGAAGAAATGGCATTTGGCACCCGTAGACTTGCAAGTCCCACTGTAGCTAACAGCAAGGTGTAAGATAGTCAATCCAGTATAGATCTATACGCAAATTCACGCTCTCCCTCTAGGAGATTCTGGCTACAAATCGGGCCATGACAGGTGATGCGATGCCCCGAACGATGGTTCACATTTATGTTATCATATACTTGTATATATAATGTATGTACTAACTATATTGTATGTTCGCTCTGTCTAGTATGCTCTGTTTGTTTCTCATCATAGTATGTTATGTTTGTTTCTCATGATAGTATTCTCTATTTGTTTCTCGTTATAGTATGTATTGCCTCATGTATGAACTGACTCATTGTATGTTTCATTGTTCTAGTAATAGTATTAGCAACTTCCTAAACTATACCTATTATAGTTTACTAGTAATGTTGTTTGTATGAATGAACATGATTGTATACCTTTGCTACCCAAAGGTATTGAACTGAATGAAGGAACTTTTATATCTATGTACATATACATAATATATTAACTAAGATTCAAACGACCTTCGGACAAACAACCGATACCCTAAGTCCACAACCAAACAAGGAACAGGAGGTAAGGAGAGCTATCAGTCCTAAGTCCTTTCAATCCTACTTATATAACTATATCTATATAGATACGCATTTGACAAAGTATAAGTTTAAAAGAGTTTAATAAAAGTATTTAGCATGTAAAAGAGTTTGTAAAATGAATTGAAGTAGTTTGTTTGATAACACAGTTTGAAAAGTAAGAAAATCCATATGTTTGATAGTTATTAATCACATGTGATTGATATAATAACTATAATGTTTCAACTTGTATTCCCCCTCATAAAAGCATTTAAAATCATTTAAAAGGTTGATTAAGGGGTATGAACTCACCTGTAGTGAGTGGTTTGGATGAACGGATGGTATATGGGTGTATCACATGAGTTGCATCTAAGGGGAGTATGGCCTGTCTTTGGAGTTTATGGCCAATATGGGTGTATCACATGAGTTTACGGCCCATGGTAATTTCCCCATGAGTTTACGGCCGTAAACTCATGGTATTTTGTACCAAGTTGTTGTTTGAGGTCTTATAAGTCACAATGAAGTGTCCTATGATCAAGACTAAGCCTTAGGAAGGAATGGAAGCACATATGCACTACTAACTAGTGTTTACGGCCCAAGGTGATTGCCTTGGCCGTAAACACCATTTGTTCTTGGTCCTTTTGATGTTTAAGGTCCTACACTTTACTTGGAAGTATTCTAGACTTGGTTCCAAGGCTTTGGAAGGGATTAGGGCTCACTTTGTCCCCTTAAATAGGGTTTACGGCCCAAGGATATTGCCTTGGCCGTAAACACCTTATGTTCTTGAGGAAAACTTATTTTCAAGTCCTTGATTCAACATCCTAACTAACTAACAAGTACAGGAGGTAGGTACTTACAATATAGGAGCTTGTAAGTGTGATTACGGCCCAAGAACACTAGTGTGTGTTGTTGGTGTTCTTGGTGAAATGAAGAACACTTGAAGATCTATCAAAATGGAATGATTTCATGGATGAAATCAAAGGGTTGTACTAGATAAAGTGTTGTAATAACAAATCAAAGGAAGATATTCTTACGTTTTTGGAAGATTAAGATGAAGATCTTGATGATAGTTGAGAGAGAATGGGAGTTTCTTTGACTTGAAATGAAGGAAATGATGAAAAATGATGTAAACTCATGCTTAAGGCATGAGTTCACGGCCATGGATGAGTTTACGGCCCAAACTCATAAAGTTTGGCCGTAAACACCTCATAATGGGGTCTAAGCTTGATTTAGGTGAAATGGATTCAAGCAGATACTTCCTAACACCCGATTCCTGAATATACTAGGCTTAGAATACTCAGATAGACTCTAAACAGTGCTTAAAAGATAGCAGAAACAAGTCTGACTTTGGTTGAATTGATTGACTGTACAAGATAGAAATTTCGGGTTGTCAAATTAACTTTATGATTCCTTAGTTTATACATCAGGGATATATATTAATCGGATTCGACAGGTAGTAGGATGTGTGCTTTCCGCTTCATTTCTTGTTCCTTGTTTGGTTGTGGGCTTAGAGCAGATTCACCCAGCCTACTATCTATTCGATCTTAGCTATATACATATATATATATATATATATATTCCATATACACCAAGTAATCATAAGGAGTACCAGGTATGGGCCAGGTCATAGTATACTAATTCAATACACCGTTTTCTAGTACAAAACATACTTTTCAAATAGAACATTTGGCAGACAAAGCTAGAAACTTACCATTATAACTTAAAGGACTTTTAGTGCTTAATTCTATAATACCTTAGTTTATACATCAGGGTTATATATAATTAATACCCGATAGATAATTGGATGTGTGTTTTCCGCCTTACTTCCTGTTCCTTGTTTGGTTGTGGGCTTAGGGCAGATTCACACAATTAACTATCTGTTCGATATTAGATTATAAATAGCTTGTATAAACTAAGTGATTATAGAAGGAACTATTGTGGTTACTATTTTTACTAAAGGAAATAAGGGTTTAATCCATTTGACTAAACCAGTATAACTTAAAGGACCGTTAATGGTAAATTCTATAATACCTTAGTTTATACATTAGGGTTATATATATAATTAATACCCGATAGGTAGTTGGATGTGTGCTTTCTGCCTCATTTCCTGTTCCTTGTTTGGTTGTGGGCTTAGGGCAGATTCACACAATTAACTATCTGTTCGATATTAGATTATATATAACTAGTATAAACTAAGTGATTATAGAAGGAATTACCGTGGTTACCAATTTTACTAAAAGAAATAAGGGTTTTCTTAAAGAATGTTTTCATCAAATATAAATGAACTATTACAGTTAACTCCGTGAGTACCAAGTGAATACGCCAGGGTTATATACAACGATGATCTAACAAACAATGGGATGTGTGCCTTCCGCCTCATTCCCTGTTCCTTGTTTAGTTGTGGGCTTAAGGAAGATACACACAATTGATTGTTTGTTTACTCTGGGTTTTATATAACTTGTATCCATTTAGTACTCATAGAAAGGATTGTAGCGTCATTTTTACTTATCTTTCATCAAAGCAGGAAATATAGGATTTTCTGAGGAATAGGCGAACTTTTCTAAAAGAACTTACAACTTACTTACAACTTACTTACGTCACTAAAATCTTATGAACTCACCAGCTTAAATGCTCATCTACGCTTTCAAAATAACTTGTATTCTCAGGAGACCAGTAGATAGGTACGCACACTGGGATTCAGAAGATGGAGCTTAATAGCTTCATGTCTTGTTTTGTTATTACTTTGTAGTCTATGTTATGTGAACCACATACTTTGTAAACACTTTCTTTCTAATCAAATGGTTATTTGTTACTTTCATTACTATGATGCATGACTTGTGATACTAAACATGACGTCCTCCACCCCCGAACATTTCCGTCGTTCCGGTTTTGGGGTGTGACATTACACTTTGCACCTTGCTAAGTCGTTAGTGGAGCGTGCGTGGTTGACCAGCACACTAACTTGGATTAAAAAGGGCGGCAAAGGGTGGCTTAAGGTTTATCATAGATCGGTGGAGCGTGTGTGGTTAACCAGCACATCGATTAGGTGATAAAATTAAGAGTACCAAGTTAATTTTCATGGTTATCCACACCTTGTTTGTGATCCTCGGTATCCCAGTCACAATCTTGAAGGGCATAATCGAGATTTAAACATGCCATTGAATTGTTCAATGAATCTCAAAAGACCTAGGAGTTTCAATCCAAGTAAAAACGTGATAATTTGTTTCGTTTTTCATGGTGGAAATTGGTAAATCGTCATTTACCTACCTTCAAATATTTTGTAGCTTGGATTACGGCATCCCTCTTCCAAGTTATAAAACATTGTGTTGGGTCCTAGCCATAATATTTTATTTGGGTGTCTTATTAAGGACTCTTTATCTAATCTAAACTTTTCTTTCTTCCTTTTCAGATGTCTTCCAACAATGCTTCTGGCTCAAACCCTACTGGCTCCCTTTCACTGATGAATCTTTATGGGAGAGTCATCTTTGATGGGACTAATTTCAATGATTGGATTAGGAACTTAAGGATGGTCACTAACTACTCCAGAGGAGATTGTTGAATACACTACCCATGAGAAGGATGCCACTAAGGTATCTTGTATCATGTGAGCTACCATGACAACAGAACTCTAGAAATCCTATGAAGATTTCTACCCTTATGAGATGCACCAGGATCTGATGGAAAGATACCATCAGAGTGCTCGTCAGGAAAGGTATGAAATCATCACCTCCATGATAACAACAAAAATGAAGGATGGAGAGTACATCACGGGCCATCTGCAGAAAACGCAAAGATTCATGGACCGTTTGACAAAGTTAAATGTGAACTTTGATGAGGAGTTAGCAATAGATATCATTCCACTCTCCTTAACCTCCTGTTATGATCAGTTCTGCATGACCTATCATATGAAGAAGGAGGAGGTCACACTTAGCAAACTTCAAGGACTGCTGAAAGTAGTCTTAAAATTAAGAATGTTGTTACCACTCCTACCACCGCCCATGTTCTGGCAATCGGGCAAGGTAAAGGGAAAACGAGGAAGACCCCTTCGAACGGTACCAAGGGAAAGTCTCTTGATGGCTCCTCTTCGAGTGGAACCATAGGGGGTTCTGCCACTCCCTCGTCCAACCCGAAGGATGCACAATGCTTCTATTGTCAGGAAAAAGGGCACTAGAAGCGAAGCTTCCCCAAGTACTTGTAGGATGTTAAGGATGGGAACGTGAAACCCACCCATGCATGTATTTACACTATATTGTCTAATAACTTACCACATACTAATTATTGGGTCCTTGATACAGGGTGTGGAATTCACATTTGTTCTGATTTGTAGGGCCTAAAAAGAAGTGAGGATGTGGAGCACTGGAAGATAAACTTGATCATGGGGAATAGGAAAGCTTCACCTGTCACCAAGATTGGAGTTTATTCTCATATGCTTAGTAGTGGGTTAATATTAGATTTGAATAAATGTTGGTACTTGTCTGAAATGGCGAGAAATATTATTTCCTTTCATGGTTTGTACAAACAAGGATTTACTTTTGCATTTGATAATGAATGTGGTGGTATTAATGCTTTTTATAATGGTGTTTTTTATTTTAAAACATTACCTTGTGATGGTGTATATGAAACTGTGTCGATTGTAGACAACTTAGGAAATAATGTATTGCATATTGATTCTTCCTCTAGTTTGGATAAGGCATCCTTATGGCATTGTCGTCTTGGACATGTCAACAAGAAGCACGTAGGCGAACTCCACAAGGCTGGAGTCTTGGATTCATTTGACTTAATGTCAGATGATAGTTGCGAATATTGTTTACTTTGAAAAATGACTAAGTCACCCTTCACTGGTACTTGTGCTAGGGTGAAGGTTTGTTGGACCTCATACACACTGATTTGAGTGGACCCTTCAGAACCGCCACAAGGGATGTTAACCGCTTCTATGTGACCTTTACTGATAATTGTAGTAGATATGGATATGTCTACTTAATCAAGCATAAGTCAGAAACCCTTGAGAAATTCAAAGAGTTTAAATAGGAAGTGGAGAATCAGTTGGGCAGGAAGATAAAGATGCTCCGATCCGATGGAGGTGGTGAGTATCTTAGTATCAAGTTCCTTGACTATCTTAAGGAATGTGGAATTGTTTGACAATTGACACCACCTAGGACACCACATTTGAATGGTATGGATGAGAGGCGCAATCGAACCTTGTTAGACATGATGAGTCGAGCTTCGTGACCAATCTCATTATGGGGGTATGCCTTAGAGACTGTCGTCCATATCCTTAATCTAGTCCCTACCAAGAAGGTTTGTAAAACACCTCACGAGATGTGGACTGGGAAAGTTCCCACTTTATACCACATCAAGATTTGGGGTTGTGAGGCTTTCGTGAGGCGCGAGACTCACGACAAGCTCGAACCTCGAAGCGAGCAATGTATTTTCATCGGCTACCGACAAAAATCTTTTGGTTATCTCTTCTACAGACCGAGTGACAATGTTGTCTTCGTGGCAAGGAGAGGAGTCTTTTGTGAGAGAGAATTCATAATCCAAGGAAACAATGGGAGGCAAATTCACTTTGAAGAACTTCAAGAGTCAAGTAGTGAAGGAACCTCATACACTAGCAATCAACCTGAGGAGGAAACTCCTGTTGAGCCGATTGATGAGTCTGTACCTTTGAGGCGTTCCACGAGTAGCAAAGATTAAGTCTATTAGGGTTATGCTAGCCATTGCTACATTTCATGATTATGAAATATGGCAGATGGATGTCAAAACCGCTTTCCTTAATGGAAAGTTGGCTGAGGATGTTTACATGAGTCATTGAGAGGGTTTTGTCAATGCAAAGTACCCTAATAGAGTGTGAAAGCTTGAGAAATCCATTTATGGATTAAAACAAGCATCTCGTAGCTGGAATCTTTGTTTTGATGTTAAAGTCAAAGAGATTGGTTTTTCGAGAAGCGAAGATGAATCTTGTGTATATGTCAGAGCTAGTGGGAGTATAGTTAGCTTTTTGGTGTAGTATGTGGATGACAAACTACTCATAGGAAATGACATACCAACCTTGCAGGAGGTTAAGTCCTGGCTTGGGAAGTGTTTTGCTATGAAGGACCTTGGGGAAACTGCATATATCCTAGGGATAAGGATATTGAGAGAAAGGAGTAAAAGACTAATTGGACTTAGTCAAAGCACCTATGTGGATGAAGTGTTGCAAAGGTTCAACATGCAGAATTCAAAGAAAGGTGACTTACCGATCCAGCATAACGCCAAACTAAGCAAGGCTCTGAGCCCGAGTATAGAGGCTGAGATGGCTGAGATGAATCGATTCCCATATGCCTCCGTTGTTGGCTCAATGATGTATGCTATGACTTGTACTCGACTTGATGTGGCCTTTGCTTTGAGCATGGTCATCAGATATCAGGGGAATCCTGGCAAGGCTTACTGGAATGCGGGAAAGAACATTCTCAAGTACATGCGAAGGCCTAAGGACTGGGTCCCTACCCTTGGTAAGAGTGATGACTTGAGAGTAGTAGGGTATAGTGAGGCTAGCTTTCAGACTGATATAGATAATTTCCGCTCTCAGACGGGCTGGTTCTTTACCATGAATGGAGGAGCAATTACCTGGAAAAGTTCCAAGCAAGAGACAATAGCTAATTCGACTTGTGAATCAGAGTACATAGCAGCGAGTGAAGCGGCAAAGGAGGCGATATGGCCGAGGAACTTCATCGGAGACCTTGGAGTTGTACCAGCTATTTGTATGGCTAATCCTTTGAGAATTGTATGTTTATGATCTATTAATATATTATGAGTTATAATAGATTAATATGAAATCATATTATTTAATTAGTATTGATCTTAAATTAATTTAAAATTAATTTGGTGATAAAAAAGGTGACTAATTAAATATGGGCTCTTGTATTTATATAGTGTGGGCTAATACTCATTTGGAATGGGCTAGGCTTGCATGGGAGTCCATGGATAGTCCATGGAGCTTTTAACCCATGGATCCGTGGAAAGGAAGAGTCATGGGTATTAGGGTTTACATGGAATGTAACCCTAATCCTCCACACTATATAAAGGAGTCCTTGGCACTTTATTTGGCATTAGTTGTGTGTGAGAAAAGGGGTAGCCGAATTCTAGAGTGTACACATACATTCTCATAGTTTTCCAAAGTTTGTGGTGATTTGTGACTTCTATTTGAGGCATCCACATTATTGGTGCTAGGCTTTCAAACTCCAAGGAATCAACCACTACTAAAAGGTATGTAATTCCTATAGCATTTTATGGTTCAAGTTCCCCATGCCATGCTAGTTTGGATGAAAACCTTGGAAACTTATTATTTGCATGTATCTTAGAGAAAACATAGATCCAAGGTTTCTAGGGTTGCATGTACAACTTAGGAGTGTTAGAATGCTCAAAACCCATCAGTAAGGTCAAGAACTCTACCCTACTCAAGAGGTAAGCATCCAAACTAAGTTTTTATTATATAGCTTCAATTGTATGCTAGCTAGGGTGAATGCTTTGGAAAAACAAAATGCATGTATAATTGGAGAAAACATAGGTCCAAAGCATTTAAGGTTGCATGTGCACCATAGGAGTGTTATAGTGCTCAAAACCCAATAGTGGTATCAGAGCCTAGGGTTGTTTTCTATTATATTTGATGCTCAATAATTTTTCAACGCTGAAAAAGTCAATTTTCTGCCTTCTGACTGCTGAACTCGCCGAGTCCACTGGCTGACTCGACGAGTCCACCCAGTAATGGACCAAGTCGACGAGTCCACTTCATGTACTCGCCAAGTTGGTGCCCTTTTGTGCAGAATTTCAAGTTTCTTCGCCTGGTTTGGATTGGAACACTACCACAAACTGCTTTGGATCTTTGGAAAGTTTTTTTTACGATATGGTAGTGCTTGTACTCATCCAACCATAAGATAATTGTCAATGTTTTAAAATAATTGTTGTTTTTATATGATAAACAAAATTGATTTCAAATTGTTGACTTGAAATTATCTTGATTATGAGTTTAGTTAGATCATGAATTAAATGAATTTTAATGACCTCCATAACTTGTCCTCAAGTTATGGAAAATGAAAAGTCTCATACATTAAAATGGCATTATATGAGTTAGATTAGATCAATAGAATATTATATGATAAATTTACATATAGATTTGATCTAAATGTTCCTTAATGAGTTCCATAACTTGTCCTCAAGATATGGAACAAGAAAAGTCTCATCATAAATGTTTTAATGAACTCCATAACCTGTCCTCAAGTTATGGAAAATCAAGAGTCTTTTCATAAGTTTTGGAATTTGTAAAGTCTCACTAAAGAAACTTTAATTCCAAGCCCTAGAGTTTTAAAACTTAAAATTCAACCCTTATACTTTGTAATATTATAAGCTTAATAATATATATATGTACAAGACAAGTTAGTCTTACCGTTAGTAGGCCTCATTCACGAAGCTGGTCTATAAGGGGGTATAAGGTACTGCCTATAAAATGGCAGTTTGATGGGTGTCCACTCTCACCCACGGCTTCCTTGACTGGTGGAGGGTCGTTAGCCGAACAGGTAGGATATGACACTAATTCTCCCTCATTAAAAGTATAATGATAAAAAAATAAAGTCACTAAAACCTTTTAGTAAATTCCCAATCTTAGTTACTTTAGGAAAATATGAAAATGGTGCTAATCCATGAAATTACACTTTGCACCTTGTTAAGTCGTTAGTGGAGCGTGTGTGGTTAACCGGCACACTAATCTGGGACTGACAATGTGTGGCAAAGGGTAACTTGGTGTTAATCATAGATCAATGAAGCGTGTGTGGTTAACCGGCACATTGATTAGGTGATTTGTAACATTGGGTGTACCAAGCTAATTTGCATGGTTGTTCACACATTGTTTGTGATCCTCGGCATCTCAGTCACAAACTTGAAGGGCATAATCGAGATTTAAACATGCCTTTGAAAAGTTCAATGAATCTCAAAGATCTAGGAATTTCAAACCAATTAAAACTTAATAATTTATTTCATTTTCCATGGTGTAAATTGGTAAATCGTCATTTACCTACCTTCATATATTTTACAATTGGATCACGACATCCCTCTTCGCAATTGTAAAATATTTTGTTGGGTCCTAGCCTTAATATTGTTGGATTTGTTGTCTAAGCCCATAAATATAATTGGTATGTACTTGAACCGAGAGTAGCATGGTCCATTTAGGTTGCATGGCACCGGAACAATTTGTAAGGATGGACTTATGAGGAGAGGATATTTATGATTTGTTAGTATATTATAAGTTCTAATATATTAATATGAAATTATATTATTTAATTAGTATTGATAAAGAATTAATTTGGAATTAATTTTGTAATCAAAAGAGACTAATTAAATATAAGGGGTTGATTTGGTAACTCATTAATTCTTATAAAGTGGGCTTATTATCCATAGTTCTTTATGTTGGGCTAAACCCATGTGGTAACCCATGGATACTTCGTGGTGTTTTTAACCCATGGAGCATGAGGGATATGGAAGGTCATTAGGGTGTACATGGTGAAACCCTAGTATGCCACATTATATAAAAGATCCTAAGGCTACCAAATCGGCACCTAAGTGATATATAAGAGTGCTAGCCGATTTTGTGAGTGCAAGTAACCTCCTCGCTAGTTCTTCCAATGTTGGTGGTGTTTTGTGAAGCATTTGAGGCTACACACTTGGGGTGCTAGGCTCTTAAAGGCTTAAGGTTTCAAGCTACAATAAAAGGTATGTCATTCAACTAGATTTTTTTATTGTATATACTTCTAGGGTTGCATGTACAACATAGGAGTGTTAGAATGCTCAAAACCCTTCAGTGGTATCAGAGCCTAGGCTTGTTTTCAATTATACTTGATGCTACTTGTTTTAAAAGGTTGAAAAAATTGATTTTCTGCTGTCTGAACAGTGAAGTCACCGAGTCCACTAACAGACTCGTCGAGTCCACCCTAAAAATTAACCAAATCGCCAAGTTCATTCATGCACTCGACGAGTTGGTGATCCTGGATGCAGAATTTCGAGATTTAAAGCCAGAATTGGACTAGAATCGTTACCCTACACTGTTTTTGAAAAAATAAACCTATTTTTGATCTGCTAATGATTGTGCTTATCCAATTTCAAAGATAATTGTCAAAGTTTCAAGTTTTATATTAGTTTATATGATTCTTGAAAATTGTTGATGTGAATTATCCTTGTTTATGAGTGTTACTAGATCATAGATATTATTTGACATTTCTTGTTAGTTTAATTATTGATCTAAATGTCTTTTAGTGGACTCCATAACTTGTCCTCAAGTTATGGAATTCCAAAAGTATTTTCCTTAAAAGTCATTAAGACTAATAAGTTATAGAAATGAAAGGTTTTGAATAGTTTCAAAGCTTGCCCTCAAATTTTGGAATTTGTAAAGTTATTTTAGAATACTTTAGTTCCAAACCTAGAATTTTAAAAGTTTAAAATTCAACCCCTTATACTTTATAGTATTATAAGTTAATAATATATATATATATATATATATATATATATATATATATATATATATATATATATATATATATATATATATATATATATATATATAAGATCAAGTCAGTCTTACCGTTAGTAGACCTCATTCACGAAACCGGTCTATAAGGGGGGTATAAGGTTACTGCCTATTAAATGCCAGTTTAATGGGTGTGAACTCTCACACACCGCTTCCTTGACTGGTGGAGGGTCGTTAGCCGAACGGGTAGGATAAGACTATAATTTGCATTAAGTATAATGATAATAATAAAGTAACTAAATGTTTTATTAAATTCCCAATCTTAGTTACTTTAGGAAAATGTGAAAGTGATGCTAATCCATGAAAATTTCACTTTGCACCTTACCAAGTCGTTGATGGAGCGTGTGTGGTTAACCGGCACATTAACTTGGACTAGTAAGGATCGCAAAGGGTGGCTCGATGTTTATCATAAGATCAATGGAGCGTGTGTGGTTAACCGACACATTGATTGGGTGATAAAGTTGGGAGTACCAAGCATATTTTGCATTGTTATTCACACCTTGTTTGTGATCCTCGGTATCCCAGTCACAAACCTGAAGGGCATAATCGAGATTTAAACATGCCATTGCATTGTTCAATGAATCTCAAAGGATCAAGGAATTTCAATCCAATTAAAACTTAATAACTGTTTCGTTTTTCATGGTGGAAATTGGTAAATCGTCATTTACCTACCTTCAAATATTTTGCAAGTTGGATTAAGGCATCCCTCTTCCAATTTGTAAAATATTGTGTTGGGTCCTAGCCTTAATATTTAATTTGGGTGTTATATTAAGGACTCTTTATCTAATCTAAACTTGTCTTTCTTTCTTTTCAGATGTCTTCCTGTTGGATTATTGTCTAAGTCCATAACTATATTTGGTATGTACTTGACCCGACCCGACATGGTCCATTTGGGTTGCACTTCACCGGCACAATTTATATGGATAGTCTTTTGAGAATAGTATATTTATGATTTATATTAATATATTATATGTTCTAATATATTAATATGGAATCATATTATTTAATTAGTATTGATCAAGAATTAATTTAGAATTAATTAAGTGATCAAAAAGAACTAATTAAATATGGACTCTTATATATATATGGAATGGGCCAAGTTCATTTAGGTTGGGCTAAGCTTTCATGGATGGTCCATGGAGCTTTTAACCCATGGATCCTATGTAAATGAAAGGTCATGGGTATTAGGGTTTACATGGATGTAACCCTAATCCTCCATAATATATAAAGGGGTCCTTGGCTCACAAAATTGGCACAAGTGTGTGAAAATAAGAGTGGGCCGATTTTAGTATGCATACATATTCTCTCAAGTTCTTCCAAGGTGTTTTGGTGATTTGTGATTCCATTTGAGGCTTCCACACTATTGGGGCTAAGCTCTTAAAGCTTGAAGACATCAAGCTACATCAAAAGGTATGTCATCTAACTAGAACTTTGTAGTATAGGTGCTTCATAATATGCTAGTTAGGATGAAACCTTGGAATAGTTAATATTTGCATGTATAATAGAGAAAACATAGATCGAAGGTTTATAGGGTTGCATGTACACCATAGGAGTGTTAGAATGCTCAAAACCCAACAGTGGTATCAGAGCCATGGGTTGTTTCTGTTATATTGATGCAAATGTTTTATTTTCAAGTTGAAAAAAAAGGAAAAAAAAAACATGACGTTTGTCAAATTTTAAGATAATTACTTGTTTTGTGAAAAACGAATTATTTGTAAAATTTGAATCATTTGTTATATGAGTTGAATTAGGTCAAATTTTGTAAAAGATAAAATGATATGATTATTTTATTAGTTTTAAAAGTTTGATCTAAATGTTTTAAGGAGTTACAAATTTTGTCATAAAATTTTGGAATTCAAAAGTTTTTTTTAAAGTTGTGATCATAAGGGTTTTTGAAACTTCCATAAGTTATGGATATGAAAGTTTTTTTTTTCTAAAAAAAAAAAAAAAAAAAATTGATTCAAAGTTTTTATGGAGTTACAAAATTTGGTGTTAATGTTTTAAAGAATTCCATAACTTGTTCTTAAGTTATGGAACATGGAAAGTTTCATCATAAAACACCATTAATTCCATAATTTATGGAATCCAAAGGTTTTCAAGAATTACAAAACTTGCCCTCAAGTTTTGGAATTTGAGAAAAGTTTTTTATGAAAAAAAGAATTGAATTCTAAAACTCTTGAGTTCATAAATTAAACAATTAATTAAATGGTTTTAATTCTGAGTTTAATAATTGGAATTATGATGTTTTGTTGAATAGTTCAAATTAACTCTTATGGACTTGATTAATAGTTAATTAAAGCGTTTAATTAAAAGAGTATTATTAATCCATAAATATATGGTTTGAGTTTAATTAAATTAAAAGTCTAGTTTAATTAATAGATTAAACCAACAAGTATTTTAATAAATGTCTAAAATACACCCTTATACTATTATAATATTAAAAGTTTAATATATTATATGTATAAGAGCAAGTCGTCTTACCATTAGTAGGCCTCATTCACGAAGCCGGTCTATAAGGGGGGTATAAGGTTACTGCCTATAAAATGGCAGTTTAATGGGTGTCCACTCTCACTCACCGCTTCCTTGACCGGTGGAGGGTCGTTAGCCGAACAGGTAGGACAAGGACTATAATTCTCCCTTCATTATAAGTACAATGATAAATACTAAGTAACTAAACACTTATAAATTCCCAATCTTAGTTACTTAGGAAAATGTGAATAAGGTGCTAATCCATGAAATTACACTTTGCACTTTGTTTAAGTTGTTAGTGGAGCGTGTGTGGTTAACCGGCACACTAACCTGGACTTAACAAGGTAGGCAAAGGCTAACTTAATGTTTATCATAGTATCGTTGGAGCGTGTGTGGTTAACCGACACATCGATTGAGGGGTAAATATTAAGGGTACCAAGTATATTTGCATGGTTACTTCACACCTTGTTTTGTGATCCTCGGCATCCCAGTCACAAAACCTGAAGGGCACACTCGAGATTGAAACATGCCATTGAAAAGTTTAATGAATCTCAAAAAAATCTAGTAGTTTCAAAACCAATTAAAACCTAATAATATATTTCGTTTATCTTGGTGGAAATTGGTGAATCGTCATTCACCTACCTTCAAATATTTTATAGCTTGGATTACGGCATCCCTCTTCCAAGTTATTAAATAGTTTGTTGGGTCCTAGCCTTAATATATCATATTGGGTGTTATATTAAGGACTTAAATCAACTTTACGTGAATTTCTCCCATTGTTGATGTCTGGTTTAGATAACAATCATCTTCCCAAACCAAGCTTTCCTAATGAATATGACTTCCCGAGTTTGGCTCATGGAAGTCATACTTCTCTTCCTCCACCTCCTCCAATTATTCTCCCTAACCCACAAGTTCAAGGTCACTCAAGCCCTAATGGCAAGCAAGGTCTATGTGTGATCACATCTTAGAGATGAAGTCACATATTGACTAGCCGGGAGAGTTGGGTGTCAAAGTCTTGAGAAAGTTGGATGTTCAATCACTTTCTAAGTTACATAGTGAGTTCCTTTGGGACTACTATGAAACAGACTATGACATGAACCTTAATGATCATATCTATTTGCTTGGTGCTGCTGAATCAGCAATGATTTGGAACGATAGTAAAGCAAATTTGATTAGAAGATCAACTTCCCAAAAACTTTATGGATAGTGACAATGGTGTCACTGGAAATCCAGAAAAAGCATTCTCTTCCCAATGGAAAGGGATTGGCCATAGTCAACCCGGTTGACCAAATGGTAAAGAGAAAGGCTAAGTCTGAGATAGTCCCATTACCAAAGGGTCCATATGTTTATTTTGCCAAAGGAAGGGGCATTGATTGCAAAGCTGCCAAATTTACCTAAGGATGTTAAAGTCAATAAGTTTGACTCTACATCAGGTAGAGTCCACTATCTAACTCTGTTAAGTTTCTATTCTGAGATTCTTGTTACATGATGTGACTGGGTCACATGTTGATGTTTTAAGAATCAAAGAAAAGTGAAGAAACTTAAAGGAAGTATATGCTGATTCTGATCGCGAAGATGGATCTCGATCGCATGGTTATGTGATCAAAATTTTGAGCTGTTGCTTAGGAGTTATGATATATTGCTTAGGAATAGATAACAACAAAGTTTTTCATGTGCTTTTGCATTGTAAGGATAGTTTTTCTGCAAAGTTTTTAAAAATAAAAGGAAAAAAAATTGATTTTATTTATTTTAAAATATCCTTACAATGGCATTTGTGAAAAGGAAACAAATTGTTGCTTATATGATTCCATTAATAACAAGAGTGGAAATATGAATTTGATTCTTTCATTTGTGGTAGTGTCTAAATTTTCCAAATAAGGAACGATTCTCATCACCCAAGTTTCAGTTGGATAGAAACTTGGAATCATGCAAGTTGTATAGTATGATGAATGAGAACTTTCAAGCATTGGAAAATTAAGACTAATTACTTGTTCACATGGATGTGTGAGTCAAGTAAAGAACTAAGGGATCGAGTACACATTCTTGTGCACTGATCAAGCCCACCACAAATGTAACTTGAGTGACACATCTTAAAGAAGGTTTATTAACACTAGTGAAATTTAAGAGTAAAAGGTTTTCTACTCTTGTACATTTGAATTTGGTAAGTTGTGATGTTTTGGATAACACAGAGACCAACTTAGGCCAATTATGTTAAGTGTTTATCTTGATTAGAATCCACACTATCTCTTGAATATTTGGCAAGAAAGTCTTATAGGTCAAGGAGATAGTGGGAGTCTAAAAGATCCTGAAAGGGTTTCAAGAAGTAATCAAGAATAAAACCTATATTTCATCACTAGCACACAACTAGAGGTTTATAACCTATCGTGTTGACATTTCTGTGCCCATTCCAGTTAAGTTGGCTATATATATTTGAGTTCTACATGTTCTCAATTGTTTGTATAACTACTTGGAAGCAATGGCAGGCCCATGTGCTGCCAGGTGGCAAGAGGTTAAGATTGCACAAGTTCAATCCATATGAGTTAGGATTTGTCACTAACCTAGTCTTGTGATTATGGTTTGACAAATTCACATGGATAGGAACACATACACCATAAAAGCTAAGTGTCATAAGGTTTCTCTCCGATTCATGAAAATGATGGTGAGGAAATTCTTTCACTAAGTGGATTTTAAGTAGATAGCAATTATGATATTTGCAGTTCTCAAAGTCGTTAGTGGAGCGTGCGTGGTTAACCGGCACACTAACATTGACTTATGAGAAATGGCAAAAGGTCTAAACAATTGAGACTATGATTATGGCATCCCTTTTCATAGTTCTGAAATTGTTTAGACACACCTGTGATCTATCTAAGATAAGGTGTATGATTTTGATAAAGTCTTATCAAAGCAATGTCGTATCAGAAATCTGAACTTTGGTAAGAAAGTCAATAAAGTATTGATTTCTAGAAGTTCAACTGATTTCTGAGTACATGTCAAAGCTAGTGGGAGCATAAGTGTTATGCTAATAATCATCATGTTAGTGGGAGCATGATAATTATTGTTAGTGTTGCAAGTTAGCAATGTTAATTATAGAAAACAAAAGTTTCAATTCGTGAGGCTGCAGGGATTGAAAAAGTTGTTTTGCTATAATTAAGGGAGAGGATATACTTCATTTCAGTTCTAAAGGCTTAGATTGAGACCTTAATCATCTTTAGTCAAAAATATATATATGAATTTCATGTTGGATTGGTTCAACTTAAGGAAATTCTATATATTGCGTTCTCAAAATTCGATTATGATTACGTCATCCCTCTTCATAGTCAAATTTTGAAAACATGGCAAATAAAAATATTGTAGCAAAAGACTGGTCTAGAATCATGTCTTTATGTGAGACATCATGAATCGTGTACCATTTGCTTTGGGTACAGGATCGATTGCATGTGCTATAATATTTGTCATTTCTAAATTTTTCCAAATTCCCAGAGGCATTAAGAAGGGAAACGGTCTAGAATTGGATATGACTAAAATGATTAAGCAATTGTCGAGGACAATCTGAGGTTTACCAAAGATTGGTTACTCAGGGACAATTGGAAGTATAGTGCTAATTTTTGAAGGACCATATTGACATATTCTGAAAAGAGGCATCTCTTATTCAGAAGTGATAGTCAAAATGAGAATATGGAGTTGTCTCCATAGGTGGAAGTTATCTGTGTAAGATTAGAAAACTTAATGCAAGAAGCATGTCCAAAGCAATGTACTTTGAATATGAGACTTAGTTTCCATGGAGTTGATCTCCATTGGAATACCTTATAATGACTGTTGACAAGTCTTTGTGACTTTGTACATATTCATTACAAGAGGGTCAGTGCATATAAGTTTAAAATCTAAACAGATTTCGATAAATGATAGGAATTTGAAATTCTCACATTTTTCGATAAGGATTTGGGAGTGTGAAATTAGAATCATTGAAATTATGTTCAATTGGTTTATTTCACAAAGTAAGGATCATAGACAAACATAGAGTGCATACTTTGCTGTATGGGAAAGCTATTGTTTAAGAAAAACATAGTGTACACGCTTGGAGCATGGGACAACTAGTGTTTTTAATTCAAGTATAAAGTTGATAAAACCGAAACAATGAATAATGAGTAATCAGTATGGTGATAAATAAAAGTGTTTATTTATATTCATAGGGTTTGATACCATATTTGATTCATTTATTCTTGTGTTTCACTTTGCATGTTTTGACTTCCAGAATAACTAAGTCGCTCTTCCTAAATGATTAAGTTATTCAAACCATCCACAGTCGGTCATATGTTGGAAGTAGATATGAATCAAGACTGTCATGGGTTGGTTTGTAGAGGTCCAAGTTGGTGGACAAAGTGGTGCTACAACACTCATGAGTGCTCATAAGTTCTGAGTATTGGATTCAACCCGCGCTCATTTGAATCACTTCATGGATTTTATCACGAGTGATCATGAGACGATAATATCTTATATTCTTCAAACCTAGAGATATGAGTTGTTACGATGAGTTGGTTATACATTGATTGCACGAAAACACATTTGGTAACTCGATGTTATAAAACGTGCCTTTGTGTATGATTCAACAATTAGTAGAACAAGCCATATGAGTCGAAGTTTATCCATTCCTTTTACCTTCGGGATAAAAGCGATATCTGTGGGCCCCTCGATGATTTAGCGATGACACATGTGAGTGCTTGGCCAAGCCAGGACTGATTTGATTTGTTCAATCAGTTAGTCATCATAAATCGAAAATCAGGAAACAACAAATGGACAGAGAGAATGATTATAATCCATGTCTCAGTCCATATGATATCTAGAATGGAGGAATATATGATCCCTTATCTAATGGACAAGTCATTGACAAGGTCAGAGTTCGACAGCGGCTTTAAGAGCTATGATTGCCAGTTAGGTTTTGAAGTCATACTCAATAATAGTTTTAGAATTATCCAAGTGGGAGACTGTTGGATTAATGTCTAAGTCCATAACTATATTTGGTATGTACTTGACCCGACCCGGCATGGTCCATTTGGGTTGCACTTCACCGACACAATTTATATGGATAGTCTTTTGAGAATAGTATATTTATGATTTATATTAATATATTATAAGTTCTAATATATTAATATGGAATCATATTATTTAATTAGTATTGATCAAGAATTAATTTAGAATTAATTAAGTGATCAAAAAGAACTAATTAAATATGGACTCTTATATATATGGAATGGGCCAAGTTCATTTAGGTTGGGCTAAGCTTTCATGGATGGTCCATGGAGCTTTTAACCCATGGATCCTATGTAAATGAAAGGTCATGGGTATTAGGGTTTACATGGATGTAACCCTAATCTTCCATAATATAAAGGGGTCCTTGGCTCACAAAATTGGCACAAGTGTGTGAAAATAAGAGTGGGCCGATTTTAGTGTGCATACATATTCTCTCAAGTTCTTCCAAGGTGTTTTGGTGATTTGTGATTCCATTTGAGGCTTCCACACTATTGGGGCTAAGCTCTTAAAGCTTGAAGACATCAAGCTACATCAAAAGGTATGTCATCTAACTAGAACTTTGTAGTATAGGTGCTTCATAATATGCTAGTTAGGATGAAACCTTGGAATAGTTAATATTTACATCTATAATAGAGAAAACATAGATCCAAGGTTTATAGGGTTGCATGTACACCATAGGAGTGTTAGAATGCTCAAAACCCAACACTTCCAACACTGCTTCTGGCTCAAACCCTATTGGCTCCTTCTCTCTCATGAACCTTTGTGGGAGAGTTATCTTTGATGGTTCCAACTTCAATGACTGGATGAGGAACATTACGATGGTCGCTTATTATGAGGACAAGGAATATGTCCTAGACAAGGAGCTTAAGCAAATCGATGAGTCTGCCACGACTCCTGAGGAGATCCATGAGTTTAAGACTCATAAGAAGGATGCCACAAAGGTGTCTTGTATCATGTTGGCCACCATGACAGCTGAAGTCCAAAGGTCCTATGAGGACTTCTACCCATTTTGAGATGCACCAGGACCTGATGGAAAGATACCATCAGAGTGCTCGTCAAGAGAGGTATGAAATCATCTCTTCCATGATAACAACCAAGATGAAGGATGGTGAACCCATCACGGGCCACTTGCTGAAATTGCAAAGGTTTGTGGATCGACTGCTAAAGTTGAATGTGAACTTTCCTGAGGAGCTGGCTATAGATATCATTCTACACTCCTTACCTCCATGTTATGATCAGTTCCGCATGACCTATCATATGAACAAGGAGGAGGTCACACTTAGCAAACTTAAAGGGCTTTTGAGGACTGCCGAAAGTGGTCTCAAAGGTAAATCGGTTGTTTCTACTCCCACCGCAAATCCCCCTGTTCTGGCAATTGGAAAAGGAAAAGGGAAAAAGAGGAAGGCTCCCTCAAAGAACCTCAAGGGAAAGTCTCTTGATGGATCCTCTTCAAGTGGGACCAAGGTTGGTTCCGCTACTCCCTCTTCCATTCCTAAGGAATCAGAGTGTTTCTATTGTCACGAAAAAGGGCACTGGAAGAGAAGCTTCCCCAAATATTTGCAGGATGTTAAGGATGGGAAGGTTAAACCTAACCATGCAGGTATTTATACTATTCTATCTAAAAACTCATCACATTCTAACTCTTGGGTTCTTGACATAGGTTGTGGAATTCACATTTTTTCTGATGTGCAGGGCCCAAAAAAGAAGTAAGGATGTGGAGCCTGGGAAGATAAACTTGATCCTGGGGAATAAGAAGGTTTCACCTGTCACCAAGATTAGAGCTTACTCATTATTGCTTAGTACTGGGTTAGAAATAGATTTTAATAATTGTCGGTACTCGTCTGAAATGGCGAGGAATGTTATTTCCTTTCATGGTTTGTACAAACAAGGCTTTAGCTTTTAATTTGATAATGAAATAGGTGTTATTAATGCTTATTATAATGGTGTTTATTATTTTAAATCATTACCTTGTAATGGTGTATATGAAACTGTGATGCTTGTAGACAACTTAGGAAATAATGTGTTGCATATTGATTCTTCCAATGAATTGGATAAGGCATGCTTGTGGCATTGTCGTCTTGGACATGTCAGCAAGAAGCGCATAGGCCAACTCCAAAAGCCTAGAGTTTTGGAGTCATTTAACATAAGGTCGGATGACATTTGCGAATCTTGCTTACTTGGAAAGATGACTAAGTCCCCCTTCACTGGTACTTGTGAAAGGGGTGCAGGTTTGTTGGATCTCATACACACCGATGTGTGTGGGCCTTTCAGAACCGCCACAAGGGATGCTAACCGCTTCTATGTGACTTTTACTATTGATTATAGTAGATATGGCTATGTATACTTAATTAAGAATAAGTCAGAAACCTTTGAGAAATTTAAAGAGTTTAAACAAGAAGTGGAGAATCAGCTGAGCAGGAAGATAAAGACGCTCCGATCCGATCGGGGTGGTGAGTATCTTAGTATCGAGTTCCTTGACTATCTTAAGGAATGTGGAATTGTTTCACAGTTGACGCCACCTAGGACACCACAACTTAATGGTGTTGCTGAGAGGCACAACCGAACCTTGTTGGATATGGTTCATTCCATGATGAGTTGAGCTTCATTACCAATCTCATTCTGGGGGTATGCCTTAGAGACTGCCGCCCATATCCTTAATCTACTCCCTACAAAGAAGGTTGCCAAAACACCTCACGATATGTGGATTGGGAAGGCTCCCACATTAGACCAAATCAAGGTTTGGGGTTGCGGGGCTTTCGTGAGACGCGAGACTCACAACAACCTCGAACCTCGGAGTGAGCGGTGAATTTTCATCGGCTACCCATAGAAATCCTTTGGTTATTGCTTCTACAAACAGAGTGACAATGTTGTCTTCGTTGCAAGAAGAGGAGTCTTTCGCGAGAGAGAGCTCATAAGACAAGGAGACAGTGGGAGGCAGATTGACCTTGAAGAACTTCAAGAGTCAAGTGGGGAAGGAACCTCAAACACTAGCGATCAACTTGAGGAGGAAACTCATGTCGATCCGATTGACGAGTCCGTACCTCTGAGGCGTTTCAGTAGAGTTACTGTTCCACCTGTGTTATATGGTTTTTGTTGGATAAGGTGTCTAAGTCCATAACTATATTTGAGATGTACTTGACCTGACCCAGCATGGTCCATTTGGGTTGCACTTCACCCGAACAATTTATATGGATAATCTTTAGAGAATAGTATAAGTTATGATTTATTAATATATTATAATTTCTAATATATTAATATGAAATCATATTATTTAATTAGTATTGATCTAAAATTAATTTACAATTAATTTGGTGATCAACAGGGTGACTAATTAAATTTGGGCTCTTGTATTTATATAGTGTGGGCTAATGCTTATTTAGAATGGGCTAGGCTTGCATGGAAAGACCATGGATAGTCCATAGAGCTTTCACCCATGGATCTTATGGAAATGAAAGGTCATGGGTATTAGGGTTTACATGAATGTAACCCTAATCCACCACACTATATAAAAGGGTCCTTGGCACTTGAAATGACATTAGTGTGTTTGAGAACTAAGCTGTGGCCGATTTCTAGAAGTGTGCTACTACTCTCTCAAGTTTCCAAAGTTTGTGGTGATTTGTGACTTCCATTTGAGGCATCCACATTATTGGTGCTAGGCTCTCAAACTCCAAGCAATCAACCACTACTAAAAGGTATGTAATTCTACTAGTGTTTTATGATTCAAGTACCCCATAACATGCTAGTTAGGATGTAAACCTTGGAAAAATTATTATTTGCATGTATTTTAGAGGAAACATAGATCCAAGGTTTCTAGGGTTTCATGTACACCATAGGAATGTTAGAATGCTCAAAACCCTTCAGTGGTATCAGAGCCTAGACTTGTTTTCTTAATACTTGATGCAAATTGTTGAAGAAACTCAAAAAATCTGCATTCTGCTGAGTGAACTCGCCGAGTCCATGGGGGGACTCGACGAGTCCATGCATATATTCAGCCTACTCGTCGAGTAGGTTCTTGCACTCGACGAGTAGGAGGCCCTGAGTGCATTTTTTCGAGTTTTGCTGCTAGAAATGGACTAGAATCATTACCCTAAACTGTTTTGGACTTATAAAACCTGTTTTTGATGTGGTAATGATTATGCTAATCCATTTACAATGGCTATTATCAAAATTTCAAGTTTTGTATGTGTTTATATGATTCTTAAAATTGTTGATATAAATGTTCATGTACTTATGAGTTATGTTACATCATAGGAATTATTTGCAAATAGTTTGTTAGTTTAGTTCTTGATCTTGATGTGTTTTAATGGAATCCATAATTTGTCCTCAAGTTATGGATTACCACAAGGCACTCCTTTTAAAGTCCATTAATGAACACATAGCTTACATAAAATGAAGAGTCTTCATTTTAATAAATTAATAACTCATAAGTTATGAAATGAAAATTTTTGAATGTTTTCAAAACTTGCCCTAAAGTTTTGGAATTTGTAAAGTCTCACACACCTTAGAAAACTTTAATTCCAACCCTTAGACTTTTAAAAGTTAAAATTCAACCCTTATACTTTATAGTATTATAAGTTAACAATATATATATATATATATATATATGTATATATATATATATATATATATATATATATATATATATATATATATATATAAGATCAAGTCGTTTTACCGTTACTAGGCCTCATTTACGAAGTCGGTCTATAAGGAGGGTATAAGGTTGTTGCCTATAAAATAGCAACTTAATGGGTGTCCATTCTCACCAACGCTTCCTTGACTGGTGGAGGGTCGTTATCCGAACGGGTAGGACGATGAATTTAATTCTCATTAAAAGTAATGATTATTAGAAATTAACTAAATGTTTTTATAAATTCCCAATCTTAGTTACTTTAGGCAATTGTGAAATTGGTGCTAATCCATGAAATTAACAGTTTGTACCTTACCAAGTCGTTGGTGGAGCGTGTGTGGTTACCCGACACACTAACTTGGATTAGTAAGGAAGGCAAAGGGTAACTTAATGTTTATCATAGACCGGTGGAGCGCGTGTGGTTAACCGGCATACCGTTTAGGTGCTAATATTAAGGGTACCAAGTTAATTTGCATTGTTATTGACACATTGTTTTGTCATCCTCAGCATCCCAGTGACAAAACCTGAAGGGCACAATCGAGAATAAAACATGCCATTGAAAAGTTCAATGAATCTCAAAAGAATCTAGGAGTTTCAAAACCAATTAAAACCTAATAATCTATTTCGTTTATTCATGGTGGAAATTGGTGAATCGTCATTCACCTACCTTCAAATATTTTATAGCTTGGATTACAACATCCCTCTTCCAAGTTATAAAGTATTGTGTTGGGTCCTAGCCTTAATATTACATTTGGGTGTTTTATTAAGGATTCCATATCTAATCTAAACTTGTCCTTCTTCCTTTTTAGATGTCTTCCAACAATGCTTCTGGCTCAAACTCTACCGGCTCCTTCTCTCTCATGAACCTTTCTGGGAGAGTGATATTCGATGGTTCCAACTTCAATGATTGGCTTAGGAACATCAGGATGGTCACGCGCTATGAGGACAAGGAATATGTCCTCGACAAGGAGCTTAAGGAACTTGATGAGTCGTCTGCTACTCCAAAGGAGATCGCTGAATTCTGAGCACATGAGAGAGATGCCACTAAGGTCGCATGTATCGTGTTGGCCATGATGACAGCCGAGCTCCAAAAGTCCTATGAGGACTATTACTCTTTTGAGATGCACCAGGACTTAATGGACAGATACGATCATAGTGCTCGTCAAGAGCGGTATGTGTGACAACCCGAAATATTTTTGCCTTCTAGCCTTGAAAAAGGTCATTCTAAGGAGTTTTAAGCCTAGTACACTTAAGGAATGAGTGTTAGAATGTACCTGCTACAGACACTTTGTAGCATTCAAGCGTTAACACCACCAAAATGGAGTTCACGGACAAAGAACATAGAGTTTATGGCCTGGCCGTAAACTCACCCCTACATATGTAAGACTTAGCCATTTCTTCATTCTTTTCCTTTCCTTGGCCGAAATCTCCCATTCTCTCTCAAGATTCATCGAGATTTCACTCCCGATCTTCATCAAAGGGCCTCCAAAGTGTGAGTACGCTTCCCCTAAGTAAGTTGTATGCCAGAAACACTTGATCTACACTTTGAAATCATCCAATTCTCTAGAACAAAAGGAGTTTACGGCCAAGAGCATCTCCCTTGGCCGTAAACCCCTATAAAGGTGCCATTTCAGCCTTAAACTCTTCCTAAGGCTTGGATTTGAGGCTAGAACACTCCCTTGTGCTTTGTAAGACCTTGAATCATCACCAAACTCATCATCAAAGAGTGTTTACGGCCAGGAGTTTACACCTTGGCCGTAAACCCTTGTAGTTGTCATGATTTGGACCTTAAACACATCTAGACCTTTACTAAACATTGGAACACTTGAGCCTTTGAAACTCCTTGCCTTTAACACCCAAGATATGACCATTTGGAGAGTTTACGGCCATGGAGTTTATGGTCTGGCCGTAAACACCTCAACACCCTCCAAAACATTGGTTTTGCACATCCTTGTGAAGAGCAATGATCCCTCAAGTTTCCCTAACCTTCAAACACCCTCTTATGCACGTTTGACCATGAGTTTACGGCTGTAAACTCCCTTGGCCATAAACATATGGCCGTAAACACCAAACCCTTGGCCATAAACACCCTTTATGTCAATCACATGTGATTCAACACTTCATTCCATGTGTTTCCTAGTCCCAGAAGGTGTTTCCTTTCATATAGTTGCTTATAAACACTATATTCATTACAATATATGCCATTTAGGACTTGTTGTGTCTCGGGACTTCATTCGTGGAACTTCTCATCCTTACGCGCATATTCATTTGAATCACCCACATAAGGTGAGTTCATACCCCGTAATTAATCTTTTAAACTGTTTTAAATGCTTTTAATGGGGGGAATACAAGTTGAACACAATGATAATTGTGTAATTGTTTGTTATAAACATTTTCAAAAGATTGCTTATGTCATTTAGACGTTGTCAAAACATTTCAAAAACTCTTTTCAAGTTATGTTACTTTATAGTTTAAAAAAACTCCGTTTTTAAAGAATCAGCATAACTTAGTAGAAAAATGAGTCTTTTCAACAATAGTACAAGTAAAACACTAGTAAACTATAAGGGGTATAGTTTAGGGGTTCAGTACATACTAAATACTAGAGCATACTATAAAGAGAAACAGGGAGGTAGAAACAATACACGATAACATAAAGAGAAACAAGGAGGTAGATACAATACTTCAGAGAGACATACTATACACTACATACTATACACTACACACTATAACAGAACAAACATACTAAGATGCTATAGCATGAGAACATACTAGATCTAATTATACCAATGAATCACTAACTCATTGTTTGTAACAAAAGGTGATAGTTAAATTGGGTATACATGATCTTAAAACTTTAATGTGAATTACACGACTTGCAATTGTTTGCAGAGGACACTAATTCAATGCATGGGTCATGTCATAGGACACTAATTCAATGCACAGTTTTCTAGTACAAAACATACTTTTCAAATGAAGAACTTTTGGAATACAACACTAGAAACTTAACCAGTAAAGGGTTTAATCCATTTTATGAAACCAGTAAAACTTAAAGGACCTTAGGTGGTTAATTCTATAATACCTTAGTTTATACACCAGGGTTATATATAATTAATATCTGATAGGTAGTTGGATGTGTGCTTTCCGCCTCATTCCCTGTTCTTGGTTTGGTTGTGGGCTTAGGGCAGATTCACACAATTAACTATCTGTTCGATATTAGATTATATATAACTAGTATAAACTAAGTGATTATAGAAGGAACTACTATGGTTATCATTTTATAATAAGAAATAAGGGTTTTCTTAAAGGATCTTTTCATCAAATATAAAGGAACTATTACAGTTAACTCCGTGAGTACCGAGTGAATACGCAAGGGTTATATACAATGATCATCTAACAAACAATGGGATGTGTGCCTTCCGCCTCATTTCCTGTTCCTTGTTTGGTTGTGGGCTTAGGGCAGATACACACAACCGATTATTTGTTTACTCTAGGTTTTATATAACTTGTATCCATTTAATACTCATAGAAAGGACTGTAGAGTTATTTTTTTACTTAGGATTTTCTGGAGGAACAGGCAAACTTTTCAAAACAGAACTTACTACAACTTACTACAACTTACTACAACTTTCTACAAACTTTCTTACTACTTACTATATCACTAAAATCTTATGAACTCACCAGCTTAAATGATGATCTACGCTTTCATAATAACTTGTATTCTCAGGAGACCAGTAGACAGGTTCGCGCACTGGGATTCAGAAGATGGAGCGGTATAGCTTCATGTCTTTTTGTTATTTGCTATGTGTTCTATGTTATGTGAATCACATACTTTGTAAACATTTTCTTTCTAATGAAATGGTTTTTTATTACTTGCTTACTATTATGCATGTCTTGTGATACTAAACATGACGTCCTCCGCCCCAGAATGTTTCCGTCGTTCCGGTTTTGGGGTGTGAAAGATTGGTATCAGAGCATTGTTTATAGTGAACTGAGTATTTCAACGGATAAAAGATATACAACTATAAATACAATGGGGCCGAAGTGCTCTGGATAAGAATATATTTTAAATATATAATGATACCTTATAAAAGTATACATACGTGCTTATACATATATATACCTACTAGAACAAGTATCACAAGAAGAACATAACATAAGAAGTTAAAGGTTGAACACTATGGTCAAACCTGGCCAGTTATGTAATCATAGCTAGAATCAATATAGTCTGATCAACTATATTCATTCGAGATGTGACCGACATGTGTTTGGGAATGATGTCGTGTTGCCACGGTCGTAAAACTTACCTAATACTAAGTCAAGAGAATACTAGATCAAGTATATTAGAGTTAGAATACTATAGGAGTATTCTATGATACTATAACGCGATAACAAGCTTAAAACATACCAAGTAGATTACATTAAAAAACTATAGGAGTATTTTAGGCACCATATAAATAACTTATGTGATAACTTAAAAGACCCTTACGGATAGGCCTATGATCTTGCAGTGTATACTCCCAAGGTTATATATAATTGAGATTTTATAGACTTAGAATTTGTGATCTACGCTTCACTACCTGTTCCTTGTTTGGTTGTGGTTTTGGAGTAGGATCACTTATTCGAAGGTCTATTTAATCTTGAATTATATACAACTTGTATACATTGTGCAATTATAGGAGGACTCTGTAAGGATCACCCCATAATGTTTCACTTAAATCTCATAGATTCTTTAGTCACTTCCATTCTCGCACGACAAGCCCAAGTATATGTAACCACTTCCTCATAGTAGACAGCAGAAGAGTCAGGTGGAAACGAGAGCAAGTTCATGAGGAGCTTTCAAAGAGGGATCACCCGAAGTAACCAAAACGTCTTATGCGTCACACTGATAAATAATAATCTCATTTAACTTAATGAGCGAGTGGAGACACTGCGCACATTATATGTTAGTATTATTTTCTTACATGCAGCTGGTAACAGTTATTCAGGCAACAAATATTCATTCGAGGATAGCCATTCCAAATTCATAAAGTTTATTAGGTATAGACTCTTCTATGAATTGTTTCCAGAACCCTGTGGAAGTCAGGACTCGATACACCCAGAACTAGGATAACCTTGTCTTTTCAGCTTTCGGCTTGTGTCCATTGCTTTAGACTTATTCCATCTCATCCTTGTATTCTTTTAGCAAAGATGCCTCCTCGCAGATCAAACAGACGCGCTACTCCGATAACTCCAAATCCACCGTCGCAATTTGATCCTGCTGCTCTTCAAGCAGCGATATCCTCCGTAGTGGCAACTGCTCTAGCTCACTTTGGTGAAAGTGGTACCCTCAGATCTGGTAGCGGTACCCACTTAACCAACCCCGGAGTTACTCACGAACACCCAAGGGAGTGTTCTTATAAGGACTTCATGAACTGCAAACCCAATTCCTTCAATGGAAATGGTGAAGTCATCGCTCTGATGCGATGGTTCGAGAAAACAGATTCGGTCTTCGGAATCTGTTCATGCCCCGAAGGGAGCAAAGTGAAGTTTGATGCATGCACCTTCTCTGACAAAGCCCTGACATGGTGGAACAGCCATACTAAGTCACTGACCCTCTCAGTGGCTAACTTAATAGGTTGGGAGAACCTGAAAGAGTTAATGCTGGAAGAATAATGCCCGTTGGGCGAAGTTCAAAAGCTGGAACAAGAACTATGGGAGCTCACTATGGTCGGCTCAGACATAGTGGCCTACGCCGACCGGTTCAGCGACCTAGCAGCTCTATGCCCCGGGATGGTTACCCCAGAGAGCAAGAAGATAGAAAGATACATCTGGGGTCTATCTGCCTCGATCCAAGGAGATGTGCTGTCTTCTAACCCAGCCACATTCGATAGTGCTAAGCGCCTGGCTCAGCGACTCATCGACCTCGGAGTCGCCATCGAGCAGCGGTACGTTTTCGAAATAATAATTACTTTGAAAATTAATTTATATTTATATGTGACAACCCGAAATTTTCTATCTTGTACAGTCAAACACTTCATTGGAAGTCAAACTCATTCCTGCTAACTTTTAGCACAATTTGGAACCTGTTTGAATGTTCTGAGCCTTGTACACTTAATGGATAAGTGTCGGGGTTTATCTGTTGGATCTATAGTACAAAGAACGAGCCTGAAACAACTTGACTTGGAGTTCACGGCCACCACATGGGAGTTTACGGCCATAAACTCCATGTGGGCCGTAAACTCCACCTTATATGATCAAGTGAAGGCCATTTGTTCATTTCTTTATTTCCCTTGGCTGATTTCCTCCTAAATCCTCTCGACTATCATCCCGATCTTCGTCCCCGATCTTCAAAACTCGTACGTTTCTTGCCCTAACTAGTTGATATCTTACATGAACTAGTGATCTTACATGATTTCATCCGTGAAATCGTTCCATTTGTGTAGATCTTCAAGTTTCACCAAGAACACACACTAGTGTTCTTGGCCAAAAACGACCATTCAAGCTCCTAGATCGTAAGTACTCTTGTTCTAACTCGTTGTACACTAGGTTTAACATGTTTAGAGCTTAGAAATCACAAACAAACACAAGATCAACGGAGTTTACGGCCAAGACATGTTCTTGGGCCGTAAACCCCTATAAGTGGGGAAATTGCACCCTAGTCCCTTACCAAGCCTTGGAACTTAGTCTAGAACCAACCACCATTGAACTAGGGACCTTAAACATCAAAAAGGCCATGAACATATAGAGTTTACGGCCGTAACCCCATGAGGAATGGTCCGTGGGCCATAAACTCTATAAAGGGGTGAAATTGTTCCCCCATGACTTCCTAAGGCTTAGACTCGAAGTAAGGATGCTTCTTTATGACTTATAAGACCTCAAAACACCACATGGCACTTAGTACCATGAGTTTACGACCGTAAACTCATGAAGGACTGGTCCTTTGGCCGTAAACTCATGTTAAGGTCAATTCTTGGACCTTAAACTGACCTAGCCTCTTCTTTAGCCTTGGAACACTTAAACACTTAAGATATCATACCTTTAAGCATCAAATGGAGACCCATTAGAAAGTTTACGGCCAGGAGTAAACTCCCCTGGGCCGTAAACTCCATTAAGTATGGTCCATTGACCATAAACTCACTTACAATGCATTGCAATCTTTTGTTGCAACCCAATGGCCTCCTAACACTTTGACCAAAGTGTTTTCCACACATTAGGGTGTTTATACTTGTCCAACTAGTGTTATAGTCACTAATAGTTTACATACATATGTCTTTATATGTTATTAGGATCTTTGTGTGTGTTCAAGTCTTCACTTGACACCAAGCACTTGTCCGACACTTCCATCCGATCCACTCACTACAGGTGAGTTCATACCCCTTAATTAACCTTTTAAATGTTTTTGAATGCTTTTATGGGGGGGATACGAGTTAAATCATACTAGTTATTATATCTATCACATGTGATTAATAACTAGTACACAAATGGATTTTCTACACTTTTAGCTGTTTTACCAAGTAAACTACTTCAAAATGATTTCTCAAACGTTTTTACATGTTGAACTCTTTATCAAATTTTTTTATTTACTAAATCTTTCCTTTCAAATTCTGTTACAATTGTGTTTCAAACAAATGATTTCTTATACTTTAAAATGTTCTTATCAAACAAACTGCTTTCAAATCATTTTTATAAACTGACATCAAGTCATCGATGCTTATTTATTAAACTTTTCAAAGGTTTTACAAAACTCCTTTTGTACTTTTATATTGTCAAATGCATGCCTATGTATGTATAGTTATATAAGTAATGTTTAAAGGACTTAGGAAGGCTAGCTCGCTTTAATTCCTTTTCCTTGTTTGGATGTGGCTTTAGGGTATCGGTTATCCGTCCGAAGGTCGTCTAAATATTAGTTATATATCGTGTATAAATATATAGTCATAAAAGTTGTATCGGTCAATTCAGTACCTTTGGGTAGCAAAGGTATACCTTCGGTTATACACGTACATTAATAGTAACTATAATAGGTATAGTTAAGGAGATACTAATTACTATTCCTAGTACAAGGAATCGCACCAGAGTCAGTTCATTCATGAGTCTATACAATTATTTTAAATACTATAAATAGAATGTGACATACTACTTCTCGATACGACACTTCTTAGTGGTATCACCTTGTAACCAGAGTCTCCTGGAGGGAGAGCGGGCATTATGTGTATAGATCTATACGGGACAGGCACTCCCACATCCCGACTGCTAGCTACAGTCCGAGCCGACTAGGCCCAGGGGTGACAAAATGTCACCATACTACGTGTGACCTGGAGGGTCATCAGTTATTCGATCGTCAATCAGCATGGTTACATACGAGTTCACATTCAACCCTATATTTATCTAATTAAGAATTAAAGGTTAATTTAGACTTTTCGAGGCGTATTGTTCAATCGATACCACGTGGAGTCTACCCTTCTGTCACTCAGACTTTTCGAAGCGTATTGTCCATTCGATACGACCTGGAGTCTATGTTTCTTATTCACTTTATAGCCAACAGTATTACTGCTGAGGTAAAATATTATTTTCCCTATTACAGTTACTTTGTGAATTTATCACACACACGTTTATGTATAGCTATATTTAGATAATAATAGTTATACTAGGGGAAAAACCTTCATTTTTACAGAGGTGCAAATCTTCAAAACAGTCGGGTCTTGGTAGAAGACTGCTTTTTAATACTAGTAGGAAATATGGGATTTTATAGGGTTTTTCATACTTATACCAAGTTTTCATAAAAAAATTACAAAGCTTTTCTTTACAGTTTTACAAAGCAATGACACTAAAATTACTTATGTTCTCAGCAGCTTTAAAGCTGATACTCGCTTTCAAAATAACTTGTATTCTGAGGTCACCAGTAGACAGGTACGACGACCAGGTTTTGTGAAGACGGAGCAGTCAAGACTCGTCTTTTATTTTGAATATTCGTTATATTGATTTATTCTATGAAAGAACACACTTGTATTTAAAATTATACTATTAATCCAATGGATGATGTTGTTGCTTGTTTACTACTTTGCATTGTTGTGATACTTTACATGACGTCCTCCGCCCCAGAACGTTTCCGCCGTTCTCTGTTTTGGGGTGTGACATTATATAAGATTAAAACTTGGGGATAACACTTAAAAGTAATTATAATAACTCACTTAATTAAGTAGGTCACAGTATTCAAAAGAACTAAGAGATTCGTTCTGAGAAGCTATGATGGCTTAGTATGTACGTTAGGGTTGTGCATAGCTAAGATTTTGCAGAATTACAGTAAGTGATTCCGCCTTAATTCCTGTTCCTTGTTTGGTTGTGGATTTGAGGCAGAGTTACTCAGTCGACCGACTTATTCATTTTAATTATTCATAACTTGTATATTCCAGGCGATCGTAGCGGTACCAAGGAAATCGTAGTTTAAGTATCGATTCTAGATAACAAAGCACTTTCGCGGTATGTACGCGCACATCGCGGTTCGATACATAGAAGTGTTAACAATAAAGAGGAAAACAGAAAACACTAGAACATTTACAAAGAGTACATTTTCGAGCACACTATGGAAGTACATCATCGTATAACACACATTTCTTTCAAAGTTATTCAGTAAAGAGTCCGTTTCTATCATTCGTCATGAGTTGGCGTGGTCCTCACCATACTAAGTTCATATGTTCCTATCGTCTCGACCATCAAGTTCGCGAAACCATCGTCGTTCATAACGACAGTCCGACCTAAAACTCAGTTTTTTCTTTCATATTCTAACCCCCGAAGTACTCATGCGAAGAGTACTTTATCCTCCGAATCCTTGCCGTCGTATGTCCGCAGACCTTTCCGAAATACCACTCGTCCAGCAAACCCAGTTCAAGCACATAGGCTAAGGACGAATACAGCCCACCTATCACCATTAAGTGTATACGCGAGGGTGGTATATGATTATGATTACGTAGATCTAATATGTGTGTTTCCGCCCTATCTCCTGTTCCTTATTTGGTTGTGGACCTAGGACAGAGTCGCACATTCGACCGTCTTACTAATCCTAATTATATACGACTTATATACGCAAAGTAACGATAAATGGACTGAGTATGAATCCTATCATGAACAGTAGGACAAAGTTGCCAGGTCTACGAGTGGGTATTCTGCAAATCACAGGAGCGCAACCCCAGTAGTACTGCTAAGAAATCTAATTTCGGGACGAAATTCCATCTAACGGGGGGATGATGTGACAACCCGAAATATTTTTGCCTTCTAGCCTTGAAAAAGGTCATTCTAATGAGTTTTAAGCCTAGTACACTTAAGGAATGAGTGTTAGAATGTACCTGCTAGAGAACATAGAGTTTATCGTCTGGCCGTAAACTTACCCCTATATATGTAAGACTTAGCCATTTCTTCATTCTTTTCCTTTCCTTGGCCGAAATCTCCCATTCTCTCTCAAGTATCATCGAGATTTCACGCCCGATCTTCATCAAAGGGCCTCCAAAGTGTGAGTAATCTTCCCCTAACTAAGTTGTATGCCAGAAACACTTGATCTACACTTTGAAATCATCTAATTCTCAAGAACAAAAGGAGTTTACGGCCAAGAGCATCTCCCTTGGCTGTAAACCCCTATAAAGGTGCCATTTGAGCCTTAAACGCTTCCTAAGGCTTGGATTTGAGGCTAGAACACTCCCTTGTGCTTTGTAAGACCTTGAATCATCACCAAACTCATCATCAAAGAGATTTTACGGCTAGGAGTTTACACATTGGCCGTAAACCCTTGTAGTTGTCATGATTTGGACCTTAAACACATCTGGACCTTTACTAACCATTGGAACACTTGAGCCTTTGAAACTCCTTGCCTTTAAGACCCAAGATATGACCATTTGGAGAGTTTACGGCCATGGAGTTTATGGTCTGGCCGTAAACACCTCAACACCCTCCAAAACATTGGTTTTGCTCATCCTTGTGAAGAGCAATGATCCCTCAAGTTTCCCTAGCCTTCAAACACCCTCTTATGCATGTTTGACCATGAGTTTATGGTTGTAAACTCCCTTGGCCGTAAAAACATGGCCGTAAACACCAAACCTTGGCCATAAACACCCTTTAGGTCAATCACATGTGATTCAACACTTCATTCCAAGTGTTTCCTAGTCCCGGAAGGTGTTTCCTTTCATATAGTTGCTTATAAGCACTATATTCATTACAATATATGTCATTTAGGACTTGTTGTGTCTCGGGACTTCATTCGTGGAACTTCTCATCCTTACGCGCATATTCGTTTGAATCACCCACATAAGGTGAGTTCATACCCCGTAATCAGTCTTTTAAACTGTTTTAAATGCTTTTAAGGGGGGGAATACAAGTTGAACATAGTGATAATTGTGTAATTGTTTGTTATAAACATTTTCAAAAGATTGCTTATGTCATTTATAAGTTGTAAAAATTTTCAAAAACTCTTTTCAAGTTATGTTACTTTATAGTTTAACAAAACTCCGTTTTTAAAGTATCAGCATAACTTAGTAGAAAAATGAGTCTTTTCAACAACAGTACAAGTAAAACACTAGTAAACTATAAGGGGTATAGTTTAGGGGTTCAGTACATACTAAAGACTAGAGCATACTATAAAGAAAAACAGGGAGGTAGAAACAATACACGATAACATAAAGAGAAACAAGGAGGTAGATACAATACTTCAGAGAGACATACTATACACTACATACTATACACTACACACTATAACAGAACGAACATACTAAGATGTTATAGCATGAGAACATACTAGATCTAATTATACCAATGAATCACTAACTCATTGTTTGTAACAAAAGGTGATAGTTAAATTGGGTATACATGATCTTAAAACTTTAATGTAAATTACACGGCTAGCAATTGTTTGCAGAGGTCGCGTTTGGTCCCCAGAATCTCTTGACAGGGAGAACGTATAGTACGGGCACTAGCCTTCACATTATAACCTTACTAAAACATACATGTTTTAAGGTAATTAGTACTACAGAATGTCAATTCAAAAGACAACTGCGTACTTATAAATTCCCATTACTTTCAGTAAGTGACAGTTCCACTTGAAAGCTAATACAAACTATTTTCGAGTCAAGATAGTTATAAACTAGGGAAAACTTACATTTTACAAACGACACACAGAACAGTCGGGTCTAGTACATTCAGTAGAAAGGGACCTATAATGCTAACTTTATGGTTACTTAGTGTATGCATTCATGGATATATATTAATCGGGTCCGACAGGTAGTAAGATGTGTGCTTTCCGCTTCATTTCCTGTTCCTTGTTTGGTTGTGGGCTTAGAGCAAATACACCCAGCCTACTATCTATCCGAGCTTAGCTATATATATGTTCCGTATACACCAAATCATAAGGGGTAACATGTATGGTTCAGGTCATAGGACACTAATTCAATGCACAGTTTTCTAGTACAAAACATACTTTTCAAATGAAGAACTTTTGGAATACAACACTAGAAACTTAACCAGTAAAGGGTTTAATCCATTTTATGAAACCAGTAAAACTTAAAGGACCTTAGGTTGTTAATTCTATAATACCTTAGTTTATACACCAGGGTTATATATAATTAATATCCGATAGGTAGTTGGATGTGTGCTTTCCGCCTCATTCCCTGTTTCTTGTTTGGTTGTGGGCTTAGGGCAGATTCACACAATTAACTATTTGTTCGATATTAGATTATATATAACTAGTATAAACTAAGTGATTATAGAAGGAACTACTGTGGTGTAACAACCGTCAAATTTAGGTCAAAAATTTAACTTTTATAAAACCATAATTGGGATGTACCAAGTGGTAGTTATTGTAACGAGGTTTCCAAAAATATAAAGAACACTAAAATCTGAGTTATAACGAAGAAGTTATGACCAATCGAAGATCCGCGGCAATACCGGTAAAACACTGTAAAAGCGTAAAATGGGAAATTCCAATAAAATACTTTTTGGCCTTAAGTATCTAAATGAAAGTCGTAGATATCATTAAACCGTGAACATACATAAAAAGAACGCCCAAATCTGACTTCGTATGAGGAAGTTATGATTTTTCGAAGTTTCAGACATAGCAGTAGACAGCTAAAAACTCGAAATAGAGATCGAGTGATTTTTAGTCAAAACGATCTAAACGAGAATCGAAGATATCGCCGATAGTAATGCAACGGTAAAAAGACAGACGAAAACGGACGTCAAATGAAGAAGTTATGGATTTTTGACGGAGTTTTCCTGTCCCGACCTACTAAAAATAAATATAATAAAATTTAATATCAAAATTAGCCGACGAAGTCTAAATAAAATTTGTAGACAATAATCTCAGCTTCGCGTCGATATAAAGAACGTCGAAAACGGAGTTCGTATGCGAAAGTTATGAATTTCTGAAGTTCGGGGCGCGAACCCCAACAATGTGTCAGAGTTCACGACGTGAAAACAGTGTTCACGACGTGAACTCAGTCCTGACACCTCCTGGAGCCTGCCAGACCCCACTTGCGTTGACGCATGCAGTGACGATCAAGCCCACGACGTGAATAAGCTTGGTTCACGAGGTGAGACCCCAAAAATGACCCTATAAATAGAAATCGAAGGTCTCGGGTTTAGACTGCTCATTTCTCTTCTTCTGGACACTTTTACTCTGCGTTAAGCATCCCAAGACTACCCCGAAGCCCTGGTAACACCCCTCACACATGACGTGAGTCCCGACGCCCCAAATCTCCCGAGAAACTAACTTCTTTCCAGTCGAAGTGTTGTCCGCGTGAAGCTCATTTCTTCACCAGAAACTCGCGGTTACGTCAAGAACGATCCTTCTTAGAAATGAAACGCTGCTCGATTCACCACTTATCAGGTGAGTTCATACCCCTACACTTTTCTAAGCTTTTTATATGTTTTATAGGGGGGGAATACAAGTAAACACCCGTTTAATCCCGAGTGAAAACATCAATCTTTTGCTATACCTTTCATGTTGCTTTTATAACTATCATATGGAAATTGTTAACATGCAAAACACCTCACAACACAACTTTACCCTTATGGGATACAACATGTTTTATAAATGAAATACATTTTATTTATACGTTTGCGTACTACATTATATCAAGGTAACCATTTCAACTATAACACCATGTAGTTACAAGTAAATATAACTCATCATTATGTTGTTATTAACACCGTTGAAAGGATAATCTTTTCATACAAAATCATATAAATTATAATGATTATACTTTACAAATCAATCCACTTTTTCTATCGTACAAGGTTATAAATAAAAATCGTTATTTTTATTTACTAAAAGGTTTTTCATATATTACTAGTGAACTTATTGTTAGCGAATCATCTGTGAGACAGCGGCTTTGTTTAGTAATAAACGAAAGTCCATCACTTATAGCCAGAGTCTCCTGTAGGGAGAGCGTGAGTTTGTGTATAGATCTATACGGGACTGACAATCTCGCACCTTGACTGTTAGCTACAGTCGACCCGGGGTGACAAATGTCATTTACAGTAAGGATATTTGTTATATTAGAATGGTTATAGGAACTCGCAACGCGAAAACAATGATTGTTAGTAATACGCAACTCGATGAAGCTCAAAGGGATAATAACTATATGATTACTTCGTATTTACATTAGGATTATATATGGCTTTTACTTGATAGACAGTGGAATGTATGATTTCCGCCTCATTTCCTGTTCCTTGTTTGGTTGTGGACTTAGGGCAGATTCACCCAATCGACTGCCGGTTCAAATCTTAGTTATATATAATTCGTAGGAACTAGGTAATCAGGATAGGGTATTATCAACACATTCAAAACTCAGGGTAAACACATCTTCAAATAGTTTTACTTATTAATAAAACTACAAGATACCGAACTACGTATGACATATTTACTTACAAATCATAGTCTTGGACATTTGAGACTACTCCTCATTGTTAGGAAAATATAGGTTTTTCCTGCGTCAAATTACAAACTTCTTATAGTTTTGTTTACTAATAAAACTATGCCTCATTATTTTAAGTATGACATATTTACTTACAAAATCATAGTCTTGGACATTTGAGACTACTCTCCACTGTTAGGAAAATATAGGTTTTTCCTGGTTCGACACCTTCATTCTATACAAACAAAGATTCATAACTCCTTTTATGAGAAAATAAACATATACATGTAGTTACATATTGATATGACTACTTAGTGGATATGTTTGGGTTATATAAAATGAAGATTTGATAGACAGTGGAATGTTTGATTTCCGCCTTATCTCCTGTTCCTTGTTTGGTTGTGGACTTGGGGCAGATTCACCCAATCGACTGCCGGTTCAAGTCTTTGAGTTTATATAACTTATACGCACTAAGTAATCATGGTAGGAAATAACATTGGTCACTTTTCATATACAAATTCAAAGTATCATATATCACTCTTTAAACGTAAGAATCAAATATATTCTGTTATCAATGGTAAGGGCTACACTTCAAGCTATAAACTTACCTTCTAAATCAAATACTTATGAACTCACCAACTTAAATGTTGATACACTTTCCAAATCACTTGTATTCTCAGGAAACTAATAAGCAGGTACTCGTACAAGTGTCAAGAAGATGGAGCATAGTAGCTTCAAGTCTTAGTTTTGGTTTTCTACTTTTGAAATCAAACAATCTACGTTATGTAAACGATATAAACACTCTATTATCAATACAATGGTTGTTGTTGCTTTATTTACTATTTTACATTTGTTATGATACTGTACATGACGTCCTCTGCCCCCGAATGTTTCCGCCGTTCAAGTTTGGGGGTGTGACATGTGGTTATCATTTTATAATAAGAAATAAGGGTTTTCTTAAAGGATATTTTCATCAAATATAAAGGAACTATTACAGTTAACTCCGTGAGTACCGAGTGAATACACAAGGGTTATATACAACAATGATCTAACAAACAATGGGATGTGTGTCTTCCGCCTCATTTCCGGTTCCTTGTTTGGTTGTGGGCTTAAGGCAGATACACACAACCGATTGTTTGTTTACTCTGGGTTTTATATAACTTTCGTCCATTTAATACTCATAGAAAGGAATTGTGACAACCCGAAATTTTCATTTGTATAATTTCTACAGTCAAACATTTCAAATATTAGTCAAAAACATTTCAGTAGATTTTTGGCCGGATTTAAGTCCGTTTGGGTGTTTTATTTTATTTTTCGTCAAACGATTAAATAAAAGGAAGTGACGTTATTAGTGGTGTGTAGCAAACAAAACAACCAACACCTTAGCTAGGTGTTTACGGCCAAATAAGAGGTGTTTGGGCCGTAAACACCATTTTCCCAAAAACTCATGCATATAGCATGAGTTTACACACTTTTTCCTCATTCTCCACTTCCCACCTCAAGAACAGCAAGCTTTTTCTCTCAAGTATCATAATTTCATTTCTTCAAATCCTCCAAAATGTAAGTGTTTCCTTCCTAGATTCTTTCATACAACACTTAATCTAGTGTTTATACAACATTTCATCCATGGATTCTTGGTTTTCGCTTAGCTCTTCAAGTGTTCTTCAAAACACCAAGAACACCAAGAACACACACTAGTGTTTTTGGTTCCTCAACACTCTTACAAGCTTCATATAAGTAAGTATACTCCTTCTAGCTAGTTATTGGCTTAGTATACTTGGTAATCCATGGAAAATCATCCAAAATCCCAAGAACACATGTGTTTACGGTTTCGGGATCTCCCAAAACCGTAAACACCCCCAAAGGGTGTTTTGATGCCCCTAACACCTTCAAATGCTTGAACAAGAGACTAGAAATTGGCATGCATGAACTAAAAACCACAAAACACGAAAAGATTGAGGCATCCATGAGTTTACGGCCGTAAACTCAGGTGTTTACGACCGTAAACCCAAGTGTTTACGACCGTAAACTCCCAAGGAGTGGTCCAAGGACCGTAAACTCCAAAAGTGTGCCATTTTGAGCCCTAACCACTTCCTAGGCCTTTGATTCAACCCTAGGACACTTCTTTGTGAAGCATGAGACCCTAAAACACACAAATGCACCATTCCCATGAGTTTACGGCCGTAAACTCATGGGGGAAATGGTCCAGAAACCGTAAACACACATAGGGGCTACCATTTGAGGTGTAAACTCCATAGTGAGGCCATACTCTCCTTAGATGCAACCCTTAGCACTCCTAGCACTTGAAGCAAAGTGTTTTCATGCATTAGAGTGTCTTTACTTGATTAATTAGTGATTAAATAACTAATTAGATACATTTATGTATCACTACATGTTACATAGGATCCGTGTGTGTGTTTAAGTCCTCACTTGACACCTAGCATCCTACCCGACACTTCCATCCACTCCACTCACTGCAGGTGAGTTCATACCCCTAAATCAACCTTTTAAATGATTTTAAATGCTTTTATGGGGGGGAAAAGAAGTTGAACTGTTATAATTATTGTATCAATCACATGTGATTAATAACTAGAACAGACTACACAATTTATTGCTACTTTCAGATTTCCATCAAACTTTGGGTTTTCAAGTGTTTTAAACCATTTATCAAATTCTTTAAATGCTAAAACTGTTTTCAAACTCTTTAAAACTTGTTTTATCTTCAAAACCATATCTATGCTGATATATTTACAGAAGTAAGACTTGAAGGACTTAGGACTGATAGCTCACCTTATTTCATGTTCCTTGTTTGGTTGTGGACTTAGGGTATTCTGTTATTTGTCCGTCTGTCATTGAATTCTTAGTTATATATCATATATATTTGTGTTGGATATAAAAGTTTTCACTTCAGTTCAGTACCTTTGTGTATCAAAGGCATGCAACCAACCTTACTATTTAACTATAATAGGTATACTTAAGGAATATTACTCATTACTCCTATTACAATGACATCTACCCGAGTCAGTACAGTTATGAGTCAATACATGATAAATACTATCCAAAGAGAATACTATATGCTATCCAAGAGAACACTCTATACATTATATCCGAAAATACATTATACAATATACAAGAGAATATACTAAAACAGAATGTGACATACTACTTCTCGATACGACACTTCATTGTGCTATCACCGTGTAACCAGAGTCTCCTGGAGGGAGAGCGGGCATTATGCGTATAGATCTATACGGGACAGACACTCCCACATCCCGACTGCTAGGTACAGTCCGAGCCGACTAGGCCCAGGGGTGACAAATGTCACCATACTACGTGTGACCTGGAGGGTCATCAGTTATTCGATCGTCAATCAGCATGGTTACATACGAGTTCACATTCAGACCTTTAATTAACACTTTAAGAATTAAAGGCAAAACAGACTCCCCAAGGTGTATTGTACATTTAATACCAACTGGAGTCTGCATTTTCATTACATTCAACCGGCAGTGACACTGCTGGGGTAAAACATTATTTTCTCATTTCTTTACATTAATGAGGTCAAAAACTATATTTTCATAATAATAGTTTCACTGGGAAAAACTCTACATTTATGAAAGAACAAATATACAAACAATTGAGTCTTGGTAGAAGGCTACATTTTACTGGAAAACATAGGGTTTTCTAGGGAGTATACTATTTTCAAACATTGAAACCAGTTATTATACCACATTGTTGTAAACATTTTTATACAAGTAATTAAACTAAATACTTATGAACTCACCAGCTTTATGCTGATACTCGCTTTTAAAATAACTTATATTCTCAGGTCATCAGTAGACAGGTACAGATGCAGCTTTTGAGAAGATGGAGCATATATAAGACTCCTATTTATTTTGATTATACTTTTGGTGTCTAACAAACTGTACAAAACATGCTTGTATTACAATTATTATATTAATGCAATGGATGTTGTTGCCTGTCTTTACTATTATGCATTGTTATGATACTGTACATGACGTCCTCCACCCCAGAACGTATTCCGCCGTTCTCGGTTTTGGGGTGTGACAGATTAGTATCAGAGCATTGTTTATAGTGAATCAAGTATATCAACCCATAAAAGATATACGAACTATAAACACATCGGGATTAAAACACTCTGGAGACATATAGTCAAATCTGGAGAGATGTAGCTTGATCAACTATATTTCCCGAGGAGTGACTAGCATGTGCCTAAGAATGGTTGTGGTGTTGCAACAAGTCTAAAAACTTACCCACACTACTACAAGAACATTAGAACAAGAATACTATAGGAGTATTCTGCATTACTATGAATTACATATGTGAGAACTAAAAAGGTCGTTACTAGTAGGACAATAGTTGCTAAGTGGGTACGCCAAGGTTACATGTGACTAAGGCGCTATAGACTTAGAATCTGTGATCTTTGCTTTACTTCCTGTTCCTTGTTTGGTTGTGGATTTAGAGTTAGGGTCACTTATTCGAAGGTCTATCCTGTTTCGGTTGCATGTAATTGGTATGCACTATGCAAGTATTGAATCAACTAATAACGATCATTTTATAAGTATCTTAGATTAGGACGTCTATTAACTATTCTTTCCCCATTCTCGCGTAGATAGCATGGCAGACTTCCACCTTCCCGGCAATCCGTACTATCCCAACCAAGGCATTGGAGGATGGCTCGATGACGAGCCGGAAGATGATCACCCAATCCCTTTGGATGATCTCCGTGCAGAAGGCTTTTCGGATAGCTCCGACTCTGAACCAGAAGTCAACAACCTACCCCCACTAGCTCCAAACCCCAACCCCCGTCCGACATTTCAAGGTCCCACTCCCATGTGGGCAACAACCTTGAATCGATGGAGTGATGAACAGGGTCAGCCTTTACCTTTCAACGGAGACCGAAGCTTTTACAACATAAGCGAGGGAGGTTCAGCCGACCGAGTCTTGCCCATCATGGTCCGTAGGATTACTAGGAACGTCGAACAAAGTCATGCAGCCATCGGCAGAGTTGTGGAAATTGACGCCAACTCTAACCTTAACGTTGTCCGTATCCGCCAACTCGGAGAAGCTATAGATAGGACTAGGAGGACCAATGAGGCTCTACAACAACAACTAGCTGCATCCCGAGCTGAAGTCAGGGAACTCCGATTGCATCAAAGGGCGCATGAGCGACATCTTCATGAAGTTTTACGCCAACTGGCTGATCTTGGGGTTCGCCCAAGGGATACCCGTCGCCAGTAGGAGATGTCAACTCATCCTTCTCTTTTGATTAAGGAATAGCCTTTTCTTTTCTATGCTCGGTAGAGCACTTGTCTGTAAACATTCCTAACTTTGAAAATACTCTAACTAGGCTTCTAAACTGCCAACATTTTCCCTTATGGTTTGATGTAAGACCGATTGTTAGGTCATTTTTCCCGAACTCATTTTACATAATTAATAGCAGTAACATTGGCAGTTGACTACTCTATGGGAAAGTCTATACTCTTATGTTTCCCTACTCTATTTGTTATGACTCTATCTGACAGTTGGACTATGGCGATTTAGTCCATGAAACACTCTCATCATACTTACAATTGATTCTCACTGTTGTCATCATCTTTTAAAATTTGTCAGTAAAAGATGCCTCCCCGCAAGCGTCCGACTAGACGCACGCCTGTGAATCAAACTCCACCACCACCTCCTCCTCCGCAGTTCGATGTGGTGATGTTTCAAGCAGTTGTAACTGCAACTGTGACCGCAGCTATGGCCCAAGTAAATTCTGGTGACGCAAGCGGAGCCGGAATGGGCACCAACTCTAGACATGGTGAAATCCACCCACGTACACAGAGGTGTACCTATAAGGATTTCATGAGCTGCAAACCAACATTCTTCAATGGGACCGGAGGGATCATTGCACTATCCCAATGGATCGAAAGAACTGAAGCCATCTTCGAGATGTGCTCGTGCCCCGAAGAGAGCAAGATAAAGTTCGCAGCTTGCACTTTCACCGAAAGGGCCTTGACGTGGTGGAACGGCCATGTCAAATCACTCTCTTTAGTAACAGCCAATGCCATGGGCTGGGACACACTGAAAGACCTTATAACAAGGGAGTACTGCCCTAGGGGTGAAATTCAGAAACTCGAGGAGGAACTCTGGAACCTCAAGATGAAGGGGACCGACGTAGGGGCTTATACCGCCAGGTTCTGCGACCTGGTAACTCTATGTAATAATATGGTCCCCACTGAGGGCAAAAAAATTGAACGATACATCTGGGGTTTAGTGCCCCCGTATCGAGGGAAAGTTCTAGCATCACACCCTACGACCTTTGACAGTGCCAAGGAATTGGCCCAAAGGTTGATTGATCATGAAGTTCCTTACACTCCATCAATAACCACAACGGTTGCCACTGCACCGACCAAGACATCCGACAACAAGAGGAAGTGGAGGGACCGAAAGAAGGGCAAGTCAACTCAATCCTCTTCCAAGAACCAATAAACGGTGGCTGTCCATGCTGCCACTACTCCTGCTGCCCCTGTACCAGCCAAAACATATGCAGGGAGTCTACCTAAGTGCACCAAGTGCTCTTTCCATCACAACGGCCCCTGCCGGGAAATGCACTGCACTAACTGTGACCGGAAAGGCCATACCGCCTGGTTTTGCCGAACACCACCCAAACCCATTTCCCAGGTCCCCAGTTCGGGAGTAAGCCAGGCCTGTTACGGCTGTGGAGAGGTAGGACATTTCAAAAGAAACCTTCGTCGTAGAAATGGCTATTTGATAGTGGGGCAGAAAGGAGTTTCGTAAACCAAAACTTTAAACACTTACTTAAACAATCACCGCAACCACTAAAAGAAACCTTCGTCGTAGAAATGGCTAACGGAAAGACAGAGAGTTCTAATGAAATCTACATAGGTTGTACCCTCACACTAGATAACCATTCGTTTCCAATCGACCTCATACCAGTAGCAATCAAGAGCTTCGATGTCACTGTAGGAATGGACTGGTTGAGTCTCCATCGTACCGATATTCTGTGTTTCGACAAAGCAATCCGTCTGAACCAACCAAATGACGAAACCTTGTTGATCTACGGAGACAAACCCAGTACGAACCTTCGTATCATCTCAAGTATTCAAGCCCAGAAATATTTGCATAAGGAATATCGTGCGTTCCTTGCACACATCGTCGACACGAGCCAGAAAACAAAAGACCTGAAAGACTTCCCCGTGGTACGTGACTTCCTCGACGTCTTTCCAGAAGAGCTACCGGGATACCTCCCCAACGTCAAGTCGAGTTTCGAATCGACTTAATCCCAGGAGCCACCCCCGTAGCCAAATCGCCCTATCGTCTAGCGCCTGCTGAGATCCAAGAAATGTCTGGTCAACTTAACGAGCTGCTCAGCAAGGGCTTTATAAGACCGAGCTTCTCACCCTGGGGAGCACCAGTCTTGTTTGTGAAGAAGAAAGACGGATCGTTCCGTATGTGCATCGATTACATGGAACCCAACAAACTTACGATCAAAAATCGTTACCCTCTCCCTCGCATAGACGATTTATTTGACCAACTGCAAGGGGCGAGTTACTTTTATAAAATTGATCTGAGGTCCGGGTATCACCAGTTGCGAGTGCTTGAGGAGGATGTTCTGAAGACAGCTTTCCGAACTCGTTACGGACACTACGAGTTTGTAGTAATGTCGTTCGGACTAACCAATGCGCCCGCAGTATTCATGGACTTGATGAATAGGGTATGTCGTCCTTACTTGGATCAGTTCGTCATCGTCTTCATTGATGACATACTTATCTACTCTCGAAGTAAGGAAGAGCATAGCAATCATCTACGACAAGTCCTGGAAACCTTACGATCGGAGAAGCTATACGCGAAGTTCTCTAAGTGCGAATTTTGGATCCGAAGATTCGAATTCTTAGGGCATGTGGTGAGCGAAGAAGGAATCCACGTGGACCCTACCAAAATTAAAGCCATTGAGAACTGGTCAGCACCAAAGACGCCTACAGAAATTCGTCAATTTCTAGGCCTCGCTGGCTACTACTGCAGGTTCATTCAAAACTTCTCTCGAATCGCGAAACCCCTGACTACATTGACCCAGAAAGGCGTGGCCTTTGACTGGGAAGAGAAACAAGAGAAGGCATTCCAAACTCTGAAGTGAGCCTTATGCACCGCACCGATACTGTCCCTCCACGAAGGGATAGAAGACTTCGTGGTGTACTACGATGCATCCAACCAAGGGCTCGGCTGTGTTCTGATGCAACGAGGTAAGGTCATCGCCTACGCCTCAAGATAGCTGAAGACACACGAGGTCAACTACACCACGCACGACATCAAATTAGGAGCGGTTGTGTTCGTCCTAAAAATCTGGAGACACTATCTGTATGGTACGAAGAGCACCATCTATACCGACCACAAAAGCCTCCAACACATCTTCAACTAGAAAGAGCTCAACATGAGGCAACGACGGTGGGTCGAGCTACTCAATGACTACGAATGCGAAATTCGTTATCATCCGGGTAAAGCCAACGTAGTAGCAGACGCCCTAAGTCGGAAAGAATATTCTGGTCGAAGAGTCAAGTCACTAACAATGACTATCCATTCGCATCTATCCGCACAAATTAAGGAGGCTCAGCTCGAAGCTTTGAAACCTGAAAATGTAGCGGAAGAATCCCTGCGAGGAATGGATAAGAACCTGGAAGCCAAGGGTGACGGAGCCTTATATCTCATGGACCGGATCTGGACACCGAAGCATGGTGGCTTCAGAGACTTGTTCATGAAGGAAGCGCACAATACTCGATATTTCGTCCACCCAGGTTCAGATAAGATGTATCTGGATCTCAAGAAGTCATACTGGTGGCCTAACATGAAAGCAGAGATTGCTACCTTCGTAAGTAAATGCCTTACTTACGCGAAGGTCAAGGTCGAATACCAGAAACCGTCAGGTCTACTCCAACAACCGGAGATACCCGAGTGGAAGTGGGAGCGGATCACTATGGACTTCATAACCAAGTTACCCAAGACAGCGGGTGGACTTGATACCATATGGGTCATCGTCGACAGATTGACCAAGTCCGCACACTTCCTACCCATCAAAGAAACCGACAAGATGGAGAAGCTCACGAGAACGTACATTTGGGAGATCATACGGCTGCATGGTGTTCCTATATCTATTATCTCAGATAGAGATAGTAGATTCACTTCGAGGTTCTGGCAGTCATTACAAAGCTCCTTAGGAACGAGGCTGGACATGAGTACATCCTACCATCCGCAGACCGACGGACAAAGTGAGAGGACTATCCAAACTTTGGAAGATATGCTATGAGCCTGTGTGATCGACTATGGTAAGGCGTGGGATACCCACTTACCCCTTGTCGAGTTTTCCTACAACAACAGTTATCACACGAGCATCAAAGCTGCTCCATTCGAAGCCCTCTATGGCCGAAAGTGCAGGTCCCCTCTGTGCTGTGCTGAGGTGGGTGACACTCAGTTAGCTAAAGGACGAGTTCCTGACAACACTCTCACGGGTCCGGAAATCATTCAAGAAACGACAGAGAAGATCGTTCAGATTCGTGAACGATTGAAAGCCTCTAGAGACCGACAAAAAAGCTACGCAGACAAACGAAGGAAACCTTTGGAATTCCAAGTGGGAGACCGAGTCCTTTTGAAAGTCTCACCCTGGAAAGGCTTGATACGCTTCGGAAAGCGTGGAAAGCTGAATCCAAGATACATAGGGCCTTTCGAGATTCTCGCTAGAATCGGCCTCGTAGCTTACAAACTCAATCTACCCCGCGAGCTTAGTAACGTACATCCTACCTTCCACGTGTCGAACTTGAAAAAGTGCCTATCCGACGAGACTCTTGTAATCCCACTCGACGAGATCGAGATCAACGAGAGCCTCAACTTCGTGGAAGAACCTATAGAGATTATGGACCGAGAGGTCAAACGAACGAAGCAACGTCGCATCCCAATTGTGAAGGTTCGCTGGAACGCCAAGCGAGCACCAGAATTCACTTGGGAGCGTGAGGATCAAATGAAACTTAAATATCCTCATCTTTTTACTTAGTTATTGTGTGATAATTAGTTGCTTGAACTCTAATTTCGGGACGAAATTCCCTCTAACGGGGGGATGATGTGACAACCCGAAATTTTCATTTGTATAATTTCTGCAGTCAAACATTTCAAATATTAGTCAAAAACATTTCAGTACATTTTTGGCCGGATTTAAGTCCGTTTGGGTGTTTTATTTTATTTTTCGTCAAACGATTAAATACAAGGAAGTGACGTTATTAGTGGTGTGTAGCAAACAAAACAACCAACACCTTAGCTAGGTGTTTACGGCCAAACAAGAGGTGTTTGGGCCGTAAACACCATTTTCCCGAAAACTCATACATATAGCATGAGTTTACACACTTTTTCCTCATTCTCCACTTCCCACCTCAAGAACACCAAGCTTTTTCTCTCAAGTATCATAATTTCATTTCTTCAAATCCGCCAAAATGTAAGTGTTTCCTTCCTAGATTCTTTCATACAACACTTAATCTAGTGTTTATACAACATTTCATCCATGGATTCTTGGTTTTTGCTTAGATCTTCAAGTGTTCTTCAAAACACCAAGAACACACACTAGTGTTTTTGGGTCCTAAACACTCTTACAAGCTTCATATAAGTAAGTATACTCCTTCTAGCTAGTTATTGGCTTATTATACTTGTTAATCCATGGAAAATCATCCAAAATCCCAAGAACACATGTGTTTACGGTTTCGGGATCTCCCAAAACCGTAAACACCCCCAAAGGGTGTTTTGATGCCCCTAACATCTTCAAATGCTTGAACAAGAGACTAGAAATTGGCATGCATGAACTAAGAACCACAAAACACGAAAAGATTGAGGCATACATGAGTTTACGGCTGTAAACTCATGGGTTTACGACCGTAAACCCAAGTGTTTACAACCGTAAACTCCCAAGGAGTGGTCCAAGGACCGTAAACTCCAAAAGTGTGCCATTTCGAGCCCTAACCACTTCCTATGCCTTTGATTCAACCCTAGGACACTTCTTTGTGAAGCATGAGACCCTAAAACACACAAATGCACCATTCCCATGAGTTTACGGCCGTAAACTCATGGAGGAAATGGTCCAGAAACCGTAAACACACATAGGGGCTACCATTTGAGGTTTAAACTCCATAGTGAGGCCATACTCTCCTTAGATGCAACCCTTAGCACTCCTAGCACTTGAAGCAAAGTGTTTTCATGCATTAGAGTGTCTTTACTTGATTAATTAGTGATTAAATAACTAATTAGATACATTTATGTATCATACATGTTACATAGGATCCGTGTGTGTGTTCAAGTCCTCACTTGACACCTAGCATCCTACCCGGCACTTCCATCCACTCCACTCACTGCAGGTGAGTTCATACCCCTAAATCAACCTTTTAAATGATTTTAAATGCTTTTATGGGGGGGGGGGGAATGGAAGTTGAACTGTTATAGTTATTGTATCAATCACATGTGATTAATAACTAGAACAGACTACACAATTTATTGCTACTTTCAGATTTCCATCAAACTTTGGGTTTTCAAGTGTTTCAAACCTTTTATCAAATTCTTTAAATGCTAAAACTGTTTTCAAACTCTTTTAAACTTGTTTTATCTTCAAAACCATATCTATGCTAATATATTTATATAAGTAAGACTTGAAGGACTTAGGACTGATATCTCACCTTATTTCCTGTTCCTTGTTTGGTTGTGGACTTAGGGTATTTTGTTATTTGTCCGACTGTCATTGAATTCTTAGTTATATATCATATATATTTGTGTTGGATATAAAAGTTTTCACTTCAGTTCAGTACCTTTGTGTATCAAAGGCATGCAACCAACCTTACTATTTAACTATAATAGGTATACTTAAGGAATATTACTCATTACTCCTATTACAATGACCTCTACCCGAATCAGTACAGTTATGAGTCAATACATGATAAATACTATACAAAGAGAATACTATATGCTATCCAAGAGAACACTCTATACACTATACCCGAAAATACATTTTACAATATACAAGAGAATATACTAAAACAGAATGTGACATACTACTTCTCGATACGACACTTCATTGTGCTATCACCGTGTAACCAGAGTCTCCTAGAGGGAGAGCGGGCATTATGTGTATAGATCTATACGGGACAGACACTCCCACATCCCGACTGCTAGCTACAGTCCGAGCCGACTAGGCCCAGGGGTGACAAATCTCACCATACTACGTGTGACCTGGAGGGTCATCATTTATTCGATCGTCAATCAGCATGGTTACATACGAGTTCACATTCAGACCTTTAATTAACACTTTAAGAATTAAAGGCAAAACAAACTCCCCGAGGTGTATTGTACATTTAATACCACCTGGAGTCTGCATTTTCATTACATTCAGCCGGCAGTGACACTGCTGGGGTAAAACATTATTTTCCCATTTCTTTACATTAATGAGGTCAAAAACTATATTTTCATAATAATAGTTTCACTATGAAAAACTCTACGTTTATGAAAGAACAAATATACAAACAATTGAGTCTTGGTAGAAGGCTACATTTTACTGGAAAACATAGGGTTTTCTAGGGAGTATACTATTTTCAAACATTGAAACCAGTTATTATACCACATTGTTGTAAACATTTTTATACAAGCAATGACACTAAATACTTATGAACTCACCCGCTTTATGCTGATACTCGCATTCAAAATAACTTGTATTCTCAGGTCATCAGTGGACAGGTACAGATGCAGCTTTTGAGAAGATGGAGCATATACAAGACTCCTATTTATTTTTATTATACTTTTGGTGTCTAACAAACTGTACAGAACACGCTTGTATTACAATTATTATATTAATGCAATGGATGTTGTTGCCTGTCTTTACTATTATGCATTGTTATGATACTGTACATGACGTCCTCCACCCCAGAACGTATTCCGCCGTTCTCGGTTTTGGGGTGTGACAGATTAGTATCATATCATTGTTTATAGTGAATCAAGTATATCAACCCATAAAAGATATACGAACTATAAACACATCGGGATTAAAACACTCTGACTAAGAATATATACTTTTAAATAATAAAATATTTAACTAAGTATATATACATCTATTTATACCAAGGTCAGTATCATACTAGAACAGAACAAAAGTATTAAGATTGTTGGACAGCACGATTAGGCTTAGAGACATATAGTCAAATCTAGAGAGATGTAGCCTGATCAACTACATTTCCCGAGGAGTGACTAGCATGTGCCTAAGAATCTTTGTGGTGTTGCAACAAGTCTAAAAACTTACCCACACTAATACAAGAACATTAGAACAAGAATACTATAGGAGTATTCTGCTTTACTATGAATTACATATGTGAGAACTAAAAAGGTCGTTACTAGTAGGACAATAGTTGCTAAGTGGGTACGCCAAGGTTACATGTGACTAAGGCGCTATAGACTTAGAATCTGTGATCTTTGCTTTACTTCCTGTTCCTTGTTTGGTTGTGGATTTAGAGTTAGGGTCACTTATTCGAAGGTCTATCCTGTTTCGGTTGCATGTAATTGGTATGCACTATGCAAGTATTGAATCAACAAATCACGATCATTTTATAAGTATCTTAGATTAGGACGTCTATTAACTATTCTTTCCCCATTCTCGCGTAAATAGCATGGCAGGCTTCCACCTTCCCGGCGATCCGTACTATCCCAACCAAGGCATTGGAGGATGGCTCGATGACGAGCCGGAAGATGATCACCCAATCCCTTTGGATGATCATCGTACAGAAGGCTTTTCGGATAGCTCCGACTCTGAACCAAAAGTCAACAACCTATCCCCAGTAGCTCCAAACCCCAACCCCCGTCCGGCATTTCAAGGTCCCACTCCCATGTGGGCAACAACCTTGAATCGATGGAGTGATGAACAGGGTCAGCCTTTACCTTTCAACGGAGACCGAAGCTTTTACAACATAAGCGAGGGAGGTTCAGCCGACCGACTCTTGCCCATCATGGTCCGTACGATTGCTAGGAACGTCGAACAAAGTCATGCAGCCATCGGCAGAGTTGTGGAAATTGACGCCAACTCTAACCTTAACGCTGTCCGTATCCGCCAACTCGAAGAAGCTATGGATAGTGAAACCCAACCATGCATGTATTTACACTATATTGTCTAATAACTCACCATATTCTAATTCTTGGGACCTTGATACAAGTTGTGGTATTCACATATGTTCTGATTTGCAGGGACTAAGAAGAAGTGAGAATGTGGAGCATGGGAAGATAAACATGATCATGGGGAATATGAAAGCTTCACCTGTCACCAAGATTGGAGTTTATTCTTTTTTGCTAAGTAGTGGGTTAGTGTTAGATTTGAATAAGTGTTGTTACTCCTCTGAAATGGCGAGGAATATTATTTCCTTTCATGGTTTGTACAAACAAGGGTTTACCTTTTCGTTTGATATTGAATGTGGTGGTATTAATGCTTTTTACAATAATGCTCTTTATTTTAAAGAATTACCTTGTGATGGTGTGTATGAAACTGTGTCGGTTGTAGATAACCTAGGAAATAATGTCTTGTGTATTGATTCTTCCAGTAACTTGGATAAAGCATCATTATGACATTGTTGTATTGGACATGTAAGAATGAAACGCATAGGCTAACTCCAAAAGGATGGAGTCTTGGAATCATTTGACCTAAAGTCGGATGATAGTTATGAATCTTGTTTGCTTGGGAAAATGACAAAATCACCCTTCACTGGTACTTGTGCTAGGGGTGAGGGTTTGTTGGATCTCATACATACTGATGTGTGTGGACCCCTCAGAACCGCCACAAGGGACGCTAACCGCTTCTATGTGACTTCTACTTATGATTATAGTAGATATGCTTATGTCTACTTAGTCAAGCATAAGTCAGAAACCTTTGAAAAGTTCAAAGAGTTTAAACAGGAAGTGGAGAATCACCTGGGTAGGAACATTAAGATGCCCCGATCCGATCGAGGAAGAGAGTATATTAGTACAAAGTTCCTTGACTATCTTAAGGAATGTGGGATTGTCTCATAATTGACACCTCCCAGAACACCACAGCTTAATGGTGTGGCTGAGAGGCGTAATCGAACCTTGTTAGACATGGTTCGTTCCATGATGAGTCGAGCTTTGCTACCAATCTCATTTTAGGGGTATGCCTTAGAGACTGCCGCCCATATCCTTAATCTAGTCCCTACAAAGAAGGTTGCCAAAACACCTCATGAGTTGTGGACTGAAAAAGTTCTCAATTTAGACCATATCAAGATTTGGGGTTGCGAGGCTTTAGTGAGGCGCGAGACTCACGAAAAGCTTGAACCTCGAAGTGAGAGGTGTATTTTCATCGGCTACCCACAGAAATCCTTTGGCTACCTCTTATATAGAGGGGTCTTTCGCGAGAGAGAGTTCATAAGCTAAGGAAACAGTAGGAGGCAAATTGACCTTGAAGAAATTCAAGCGTCAAATGGTGAAGGAACCTCAAACCCTAGCAATCAACCCGAGGAGGAAACTCCTGTTGAACCAACTGACGAGTCTATACCTCTGAGGCGTTCCACTAGAGTTAGCAATCCACCCGAGCATTACTATGGTTTCCATATTACTGCGGAAGGTGATATATTTATCAGTGATAGCATACTGGTAAATTTGGATGAACCTAACAGCTATAGGGAAGCCATGGCAGGCCCTGAGTCTGCTAAATGGAAAGAAGCTATGGACATCGAGATTCAGTCCATGTATGACAATCAATTTTGGAACTTGGGGGACAATGTATCGGGTCGTAAGACGATCGGGTGCAAATGGAGCTTCAAGAAGAAGACCGACATCGATGGAAAAGTGCACACTTATAAGGCATGACTGGTTGCGAAGGGCTTCACTCAAACTCAAGGAGTTGATTATGATGAAACCTTCTCACCAGTGGCAAAGATTAAGTCTATTAGGATTATATTAGCCATTGTTGCATTTCATGATTATGACTTATGGAAAATGGATGTCAAAACCGATTACCTTAATGGAAAGGTTAGCTGAGGATGTTTACATGAGTCAGCCACAGGGTTTTGTCAGTGCAGAGTACCCTGATAGAGTGTGCAAGCTTGAGAAATCCATTTATGGATTGAAATAAGCATCTCGTAGCTAGAACCTTTGTTTTGATGAGAAAGTCAAAGAGTTTGGCTTTTCGAGAAGCGAAGATGAGTCATGTGTGTATGTCAGAGCTAGTGGGAGTATAGTTAGCTTTTTGGTACTGTATGTGGATGACATACTACTCATGGGAAGTGACATCCAAACTTTACAGGAGGTTAAGTCATGGCTTAGGAGGTGTTTCGCTATGACGGACCTTGGAGAAGCTGCCTATATCCTAGGGATAAGGATATTGAGAGAAAGGAGTAAAATACTAATTGGACTTAGTCAAAGCACTTATGTGGACAAAGTGTTGAAAAGGTTCAACATGAAGAATTCCAAGAAAGGTGACTTACTGATCCAGCATAATGCCAAACTGAGCAAGGCTCAGAGCCCGAGTACAGAAGATGAGATAGCTGAGATGAGTCGATGTGGCCTTTGCTTTGAGCATGATCAGCAGATATCAGGGGAATCCTGGCAAGGCTCACTGGACTGCGGTAAAGAACATTATCAAGTACCTGTAGAGGACTAAGGATTGGATCCTTACCCTCGGTGGGAGTGATGACTTGATGGTAGTGGGGTATAGTGATTCTAGCTTTCAGACTGATAGGGATAATTTCCGCTCTCAGTCGGGTTGGGTCTTTACCATGAATAGAGGAGCGATTACTTGGAAAAGTTCCAAGAAAGAGACGGTAGCTGATTCGACTTGTGAATCAGAGTATATAGCAGCGAGTCAAGCGGCAAAGGAGGCGATATGGCTGAGGAACTTCATCGGAGACCTTGGAGTTGTACCAGCTATAAAGGAGCCTATGGAGATTTTCTGTGACAGCAATAGTGTGGTTGCCTTAGCCAAGGAACCAAGAGATCATGGCAGATCCAGACAAATTGACAGAAAATATCACTTCATAAGACATAAGATAGAAGAAGGAATCCTCGTAGCAAAGAGGATATCATCGGAGGAGAACCCATCTGATCCCCTCACGAAGGGACTGACTAGGGTTAGGCATTTGCAGCATGCGAGGCGCATCGGGCTGAAGGACGATATTAGTTTTACAGGTTAGATAGCTCTGAAACTTGTAAAATTTAATTGACATTTGATGATTGAATAAAATTTGTTGTTTATTTATAAGTAAAGTGTTGCTATCGTATGTGAATTATTTACTATTGTTTCAATTTTGCATGTTTTGACTTCCAGAATAATTTCTTTATTCAAATTCTCCACAGTCGGTCATATGTTAGAAGTAGGTATGAATCAAGACTGTCATGAAGTTGGCTTGTAGATATCTAAGGTGTTGGACATAGCAAGAGTTGCTACAACATTCACGAGTGCTCATAAGTTTTGAGTATTGGATTAAACTCACGCTCACTTGTATCACTTCATGGAATGTGTCTCGAGTGATCGTGAGACGGTAATATCATATAAGTCTTCAAACCTAGAGATATGAGTTGTTGCCTATGACTTGGTTATACATTGATTGTACGAAAACGCATCAGTAACTTGATGTCATAAAACGTACCTTTGTGTATAATTCAAAAAATAGTAGAACAAGCATATGAGTTGAAGTTTATCTGTTCCTTCTAGGATTAGAAGTGATATCTGGGCCCCACGATGATTTTGTTTTGACCTATGTACCGGGCCCAGTCAGAACTAAATTGATGTGTTCGATTAAGTTCTATGTTAGACAAATCGATAATCGGGAAACAAACTGTTGGACAATAAGTATGTCATTGTTCCATGTATTTGTCCGACTGATATCTAGAATAGAGGATTATATGAACGCTTATCTAAAATGGTGCTTCATAGTTCAACAGAGTATTAAGAGATTTGATTGCCGGTCGGTTCCTGAAGTCATGATTGCAACTATAGTTATTAGACTTATCCAAGTGGGAGACTGTTGGATAACGTGCTTAAGTCCATAACTATATTTGAGATGTACTTGACCCGACCCGGCATGGTCCATTTGGGTTGCACTTCACCCGAACAATTTATATGGATAATCTTCTGAGAATAGTATAAGTTATGATTTATTAATATATTATAAGTTCTAATATATTAATATGAAATCATATTATTTAATTAGTATTGATCTAAAATTAATTTAGAACTAATTTGGTGATCAAAAGGGTGACTAATTAAATATGGGCTCTTGTATTTATATAGTGTGGGCTAATGCTTATTTAGAATAGGCTAGGCTTGCATGGAAAGTCCATGGACAGTCCATGGAGCTTTGACCCATTGGTCTTATGGAAATGAAAGGTCGTGGGTATTATGGTTTACATGAATGTAACCCTAATCCACCACACTATATAAAGGGGTCCTTGGCACTTGAAATGGCACTAGTGTGTGTGAGAACTAAGATGTGGCCGATTTCTAGAAGTGTGCTACTACTCTCTCAAGTTTCCAAAGTTTGTGGTGATTTGTGACTTCCATTTCAGGCATCCACATTATTGGTGCTATGCTCTCAAACTCCAAGCAATCAACCACTACTAAAAGGTATGTAATTCTACTAGTGTTTTATGATTCCAGTACCCCATAATATGCTAGTTAGGATGTAAACCTTGGAAAAATCATTATTTGCATGTATTTTAGAGAAAACATAGATCCAAGGTTTCTGGGGTTGCATGTACACCATAGGAGTGTTAGAATGCTCAAAACCCTTCAGTTTTTATATAACATCTGAGGGTGATACATTTATCAGTGATAGCACACTGATAAATTTGGATAAAGCTAACAACTTGTAATAGTTGAGATGTAATTGACATTTGATGTTTAAATAAAAGGTGTTTTTATTTACTAGTATGGTACTGTCTTGTGTCAATCAATTACTATTGTTTCACTTTGCATGTTTTGACTTCCAGAATAATTATATTATTCAAACTATCCACAGTCGATCATACGTTGGAAGTAGGTATTGAATCAAGACTATTATGAATTTGGCTTGTAGATTTGTCTGAATTGTATTAGACATAGCAAATTTTATTACAACATTCATGAGTGCTCATAAGGTCTGAGTATTGGATTCAACCCGCACTCACTTGTGTCACTTCATGGAATTTATCTCGAGTGATCGTGAGACGATAATATCATATAAATCTTCAAACCAAGAGATATGAGTTATTGACTATGAGTTGGTTGTGCATTGATAGTACGAAACCGCTTTAGTAACTTGATGCTATAAAACGTGATGTTGTGTGCAATTTGATGAATAGTTAGTACAAGCATATGAGTCGAAGTTTATCTGTTCCTTTTAGTCCTTGGAGGACTAAAAGCAATATCTTGGGCCTCTCGATGATTTTGTTTTGACTTATGTGTCGGGCCCGGTCAGAACTAAATTGATGTGTTCGATTAAGTTCTATGTCAAACAAATCGGAAATCGGGAAACAAACTGCTGGAAAATAAGTATGATGTTGTTCCATGTATTTGTCCGGCTGATATCTTGAGAACAGAGGATTATATGATCACTTATCTAAAATGGAGCGTCTCGTTTCGACAGAGGCTTTTAAGAGCTACGATTGGTAGTCGCTGTTTTAAGTCGTACTTGCAGTTATAGTTGTTAGACTTATCCAAGTGGGAGACTGTTGGATTTAGTGTCTAAGCCCATAACTATAATTGGTATGTACTTGACCCGAGAGTAGAATGGTCCATTTGGTTTGCATGGCACCAGAACAATTTGTAAGGATGGACTTATGAGGAGAGGATATTTACGATTTGTTAATATATTATAAGTTCTAATATATTAATATGAAATCATATTATTTAATTAGTATTGATCAAGAATTAATTTGGAATTAATTTTATGATCAACAGAGACTAATTTAATATAAGGGGTTTATTTGGTAAATCATTCATTCTTATAAAGTGGGCTTATGATCCATAGTTCTTTATGTTGGGCTAAACCCATCTGGTAACCCATGGATACTCTGTGGTGGTTTTAACCCATGGAGCATGAGGGATATGGAAGGTCATTAAGGTTTACATGGTGTAACCCTAGTACGCCACACTATATATAAGACCCTAAGGCTACCAAATCGACACCTAAGTGATACACAATAGTGGTAGCCGATTTTGTGAGTGCAAGTAACCTCCTCTCTAGTTCTTGCATTGGTCCTGGTGTTGTGTGAAGCATTTGAGGCATCACAAATGGGGTGTTAGGCTCTTAAAGGCTTAAGGTTTCATGCTACAACAAAAGGTATTCCATTCAACTAGATTTTTGTTTTGTATATACTTCATAGTATGCTAGTTAGGATGATACCTTGGAAATTTGAAAGTTTGCATGTATAATAGAGAAAACATAGATCCAAGGTATCTACGGTTGCATGTACACCATAAGAGTGTTAGAATGCTCAAAACCCTTCAAATATTTTGTTTTGGGTGTTATATTAAGGACTTAAATCAACTAAATTGAAAGACTTGAAAAGTTCCTCCACCTCCTCCAATTATTCTCCCTAACCCACAAATTCAAAGACTTGAAAAGTTCAAGGTCACTCAAGCCCTATTGGCTAGTAAACACAAAAATGGAAGGTTTGTGTGTGCACATGTCTTGGATATGAAGTCACACATTGTCAAGCTGGGAATGTTGGGTGTCATTTTCCCGAGGAAGTTGGTTGTTCACTTGGTTCTTCAGTCACTTCCCGAGTGGCATAGTTAGTTTGTTAAAGACTATCAGGTATAGAGAAAAGCCAGTTCTGAGATAGTTCCATGTGAAAATTCCAAAGAGTCCACTTGTTTCTACTGCCATTTTAAGGGACATTGGAAGCGAAGCTGCCCTGAATACCTGATAGATCTAAGAGAAGGTAAAGTCAAAAAATGTTTTTACTCTACTTCAGGAAAATCCACTATCTAACTCTATTCAGTTCCTATTTGTATATTCTTAATACATGATGTGATAAGATTACATTTTGATGTTTTGTAGGATCGAAGAAAAGAGAGGAAGCTTAAAGGAAAGGCATGCTGAATCTGATCGCGATTTTTGAGGTGCTGCTTAAGAGTTATAAAAGATTGTTTAGAAATATGTAGTAACACAGTTTTCATTTGTAATTGCATTGTAAGGAAAAGTTTTTCCACACCTTTTATAAAAATAAATAAAATCTTGATTTTTTATATTATTTTATATTTCCTTGCAATGGCATATGTGAAAATTGATGTTTGTATTTTTAACAATATGGATTTGATTCTTTCGTTTGTGGTGGTGTCAAAATTTACCAAATCAGGGAAGATTCTCATCACCTAAGATTCAGTTGGATAGAAACTTGGAATCATGCAGCTTGTATTGCATGACGAATGAAAACATTCATCTTTGGGAAATGAAGACTAATTCCTTGTTGCTGAATCATCAATGATTTGGCTCAATGGTTAAGCAAATTTCATTGGAAGATATACTTCCCCAGCTGCCATGGACATAGGCAATGACGTAGATATTCCACAAAATATCCCTTCTCCTATGGGAAGGGAATTGGCTATGGTCAATAGATTTGACCATAAGATAAAAGCCAGTTCTGAGATAGTTCTGTTGGATTAATGTCTAAGTCCATAACTATATTTGGTATGTACTTGCCCCGACCCGGCATGGTCCATATTTGTATATTCTTAATACATGATGTGATAAGATTACATTTTGATGTTTTGTAGGATCGAAGAAAAGAGAGGAAGCTTAAAGGAAAGGCATGCTGAATCTGATCGCGATTTTTGAGGTGCTGCTTAAGAGTTATAAAAGATTGTTTAGAAATATGTAGTAACACAGTTTTCATTTGTAATTGCATTGTAAGGAAAAGTTTTTCCACACCTTTTATAAAAATAAATAAAATCTTGATTTTTTATATTATTTTATATTTCCTTGCAATGGCATATGTGAAAATTGATGTTTGTATTTTTAATAATATGGATTTGATTCTTTCGTTTGTGGTGGTGACAAAATTTACCAAATAAGGGAAGATTCTCATCACCTAAGATTCAGTTGGATAGAAACTTGGAATCATGCAGCTTGTATTGCATGACGAATGAAAACCTTCATCTTTGGGAAATTAAGACTAATTCCTTGTTGCTGAATCAGCAATGATTTGGCTCAATGGTTAAGCAAATTTGATTGGAAGATATACTTCCCCAGCTGCCATGGACATAGGCAATGACATAGATATTCCACAAAATATCCCTTCTCCTATGGGAAGGGAATTGGCTATGGTCAATTGATTTGACCATAAGATAAAAGCCAGTTCTGAGATAGTTCTGTTGGATTAATGTCTTAGTCCATAACTATATTTGGTATGTACTTGACCCGACCCGACATGGTCCTTTTGGGTTGCCTTCATCAGTGCAATTTGATAGGATGGACTTTTGAGAATAAGTTTATTTATGATTTATTAATATATTACAAGTATAATATATTAATATGAAATCATATTATTTAATTAGTATTGATCCATTAATTTGGAATTAATTTAGTGATAAAAAAAGACTAATTAAATATATGGGGATTGATTGTGTAAATCAATGATTCTAATAGAATGGGCTAATGATACATGGTTACTTAGGATGGGCTAAACCAATGAGATAATCCATGGATAGGCCACGGAGGTTAACCCATGGAGCCTAAGTATATGAAAGGTCATTAGGGTTTACAAAGTGTAACCCTAGCATTTGTCACACTATAAATAGAGTCCCCTAGAGCCAAAATCGGTTGCCCCATCATTCCAAGAGAGTGATACACGATTCTGAGCTTGCTAACCTATTCTCTCAAGCCTCCTCTTGCATATGGTGTTTGTGAACCATTAGAGGCATCACACTAGTGGTGCTCAAGCTTTCAAAGGTCAAGAACTCTACCCTACTTATGAGGTAAGCATCCAAACTAAGTTTTTATTATATAGCTTCAATTGTATGCTAGCTAGGGTGAATGCTTTGGAAAAACAAAATGCATGTATAATTAGAGAAAACATAGATCCAAAGCATTTAGGGTTGCATGTGCACCATATGAGTGTTATAGTGCTCAAAACCCAATAGAAATCTCCATGGGAAAAGGTCTAGGACCGAAATCAAAAAGTAAAGCCACTCCTACGACCGAAATCACATGTGATTTCGCTCATACTAGGGTGAATTAGAAGGGTTTGCAGTTTAGGATGACAATAAGACAAGAAAAGTTGACTTTAGGATTAGGTTTCTCACCCATTTCCAATACAATCACAATAACCCACGTATTATCCACCAAATATCCATACATTACCCTCCAGTTATCCAAGTAAACTTCACATCAATACCATTCGGTTTATTTAAACGAGATTAACATCACAAAACCTCACCATTTTTTCTTTCTATTCCCTGTTAAGTTCCTCCTTCTCTCAAGAACCCATTTCCAAGTTTCAAAGGATTAAACCCCAAGTTCATCCTTAGATTTATTTGGTAAGTATTTTCATAATACCCTAGTGTTTATATATGATTTTATGTTAGTTTCACCATTTTTGCACACATTTTTGTGTGTTGACATTCTTAGGATAATAACCTTTCCTTGAAGTTCATCCACTCCCTTTCATGTGCCAAGTTTGAAATCCTCATCTCAATCCTTTAAGTCATCCATGAAAACCACTCAAGGTGAGTTCATACCCTCCCATTTTCATGTTTTTTCATGTTTTAAAGGGGGGGGGGGGGGGGATAAAAGTAAAACATTGTTTATTACACCAATATTTACATGTTTTCATCTTTATGTTAAATACATGGTTAATACTAGTTTTTGTACATTATTGGTGATATATCAGTTTGAATTGCAGCACTAATAACACAAACATACTTTATGTTATAAACTCATAAGAATATTTATGATTTGTAAAACAACAAGGTTTTGGCAACTTTTACAAAAAGACAGCTTTCCTGGTAAAGATGGTTACAACATAGTCAATTACTATTTTGGTGGATTACAACCCAAAGATATCATGTTTTGGTTTCATATTTCAACACTAGACAAGATTTCAACTTTAATTGGTATAGTTTTGGAGTTACAAAAATACACTTTCATTTCATAAGAACCATAAATTTTTTAATGCTCTAGTGAGACATTCTCTTCACCGTACCTTGCTATCATACACTTTAAGTCCTGCATTATAACCAGAGTCTCCTGGAGGGAGAGCGAGACCGTTGAGTATAGATTTATACGCGATTGACAACCCCACACCTCAGTTGTTCGCTACAGTTAGACCGACAAGTCTAGGGTGACCAAAGTCTACCAATTTCGATGCCTGAAGAACGCCGTTCAGGAATATCAGTCATATCAAGCATGGTTATAATAACTCACATAGGGATTAACTATACTATTTGGTTTATGGGAAGCTTACACCTCATCAATTTTATAAAAGAATAAAACTACATACTATCTTCAGTACAACATTTCTTACATTTTGGTCTTAGGGTTTAAGACTACATTTTACACTTACGAAAATATTGGATTTTCGGGAAACATACATTTTTATTTTACAAGTAAATGATACAAAGGAAATATATTCATTACTAGTCTTGGGCATAAGACCTACAGTTCATCCTTAAAGAAAATATCGGATTTTCTTGAAGTATACAAAACCATTTTACATGAAACAATTACTAATCCTTTTCATACAAATTTCTTATGAACTCACGAACTTAATTGTTGACGCTTTTCTAAATCACTTGTATTCTCAGGAAGCCAGTAAACAGGTATTCAACCCTTCTTGAGGATCGGCGTCGTCGTTTCATGTTTTCTACTTTTCAGTTATTTTTTATTCAGTTATTGAACAAACAGAGATTTGTAAACCATGTAATATTTGAAATCTCAATGTATGAATGTTTGTGTTGCTACGTTTCATTTATATTCAATTGTCATGATACTGTACATGAAGTCACTCCATCCGCCCCCAGACGTTTCCGTCGTTCTTGGTTGGGGGTGTGACAGATTGGTATCAGAGCATTGTTTATAGTGAACTAGTATATCAAACAATACAAGATATACAACTATAAATATAATGGGGGCTAAAACACTCTGACTACAAATATACTTTTAAAAAAACTATAATAATATTTTAAGTGAAGTATATGTACATACAAGTTAGGGCAGTGTCATAACGAGGGCATAATAAAAGTAATATGATGAGTTGAAAACTACGGGTAGGCCTCGGGATATGTAATTTGACCTTGAATAAATATAGTCTGATCCACTATATTTATTTGATGTGTAACTAGCATATGCTGGGAAATAGCCGTAGTGAACGACGAGTCTACACTTACCAACACTAAGATACCCAGAACCAAACACAACATTTAAAATACTATAGGAGTATTTTAGGATGCCATAGAACCACACACTTAAACCTTCTATGTATTTCTCATACCTCTATTCTCACACATACAACATGGCTGAGTTTCACCACGAAGACCCCCGCTACCCTGCCATGGCAACCAACGGATGGATCGAGGAAGAGCCAGAAGACGTTCATGAGGAGAACCCAGAAGTGGGTCCGGAAGAATATCAAGAGGTGGATTACAAGGGGGAGATTCCAATAAGGAGTCATACGAGGAGGAAGGCGTTGGAGAGATCATTAGTGAACCTTACCTTATCGGGGGCAGGCAAGCGACTCTTTCACCTCCTTCTTTCCAGGTACTTAAGCAGCCAGTAGGGGTCTTCTTTTGAATGAACATTCCTAGTATGAAATTATCGCGCATGCAAGGGCAAGCTTCGTTGCTGACATCTACCTTTGTCCAAGGTGCACCTCCACAAGGGACAACCCAACTACATTCCTAGGCTAGAGGAGACGGACGACGATCTGCGTTAGTCATGCACCCACATCACCATACCCCAGTCCCTAACACCCTCAATAATCAAGCATTACCTCTAATGGTACCACCAGTGGCTCGTCCAGATGCCCATGTTCAGGCTCTCCATCATGAGGTAATGGAGATTGGAGGCAAAGCCCGGAATGCGACAATGCGAATTCGACAACTCCGTGAAGAACGAGAACACCATTTAGGAGTTATACTGAACCATCAAGCAGAGCAAGAGAACATTACAGATCGTCTACACTCCTTAGAGGAGGAAGTGGTCACCATGAGACATCAATTTCTTGCAGCTGAGGCTAGGGCAACCTTAGTAGAACAGAGAGCGGAAGAGGCCACTCGTGAAATGAGTGAAATGGCTAGGCACCTTTTGCGCCATTTTGGCATATGATAGAATAATCTATCCAAGTGAGTCAGTGATTACACTACTCGCACTATGTCTTAGGTTTATTATATCTTTCATTGCAACTAGTAACAGTAAATCAAGAGAGGTACGTCCTCCAAGACCCATGTAACCAAAGGCAACTTAATGTATTGACGGTTATCTTTTATTTTGATAAATTTACGTTCTCACAATAACTATTCCCTATTCCCATAAGTACATTTTGATGATGTGATCGAAACACTTGGGAATCATACAACAAAACATGTAAATTAATATGCGTATATATATATATATATATATATATATATATATATATATATATATAAATATAGGTGACATACAACTAGCAACGACCATAGTTACTTACGGACTTGTTTCGTGCCATACAACAGAATCATGCCGCAACAAGGAAGTAACCAACCCACCGGCAAAACACCAGTTCTACAAATGGACCTCACTACATTTCAAGCCACCATAACAGCCGCTGTGACAGCCATCATGGCACAACTTAACACTATCAACACAAACGAGAATGGGAGCGGTGCCAGCAGTACCAACCCCGGAGGCAACCAAGGACACCAGCAGGTGTGTTCCTGCATGGACATCGCAAATCACAAACCTAAGAATCCCCGTGAAAAAGGAGAGGTACTACCCAAGAAATGAAAGTTTTGGACCAAGAGAAAGGGGCGTCTGACTCAAGGATTTGCCGAAAGGCAACAAACCATGGCAGCTCACGCTGCTACTATTCCTATTGTTGTTCCTACTACTCCAGCACCCCCCCAATTGATATGCTGGGATTCGTCAAAAATGCAACGAGTGAAACTTTCATCACTATGGAGCCTGCCGAGAGATACACTGTAAAAATTGCAACAAAAAGGGGCACACTACCCGTTTCTGTCGGACACCGACACAACCAAACACCCAAATCCCTGGCGTTGGAGTAAGCTCGGCTTGTTACGAGTGTGGTCAAACTTGACACTTCAAGAGAGATTGTCCAAGAGCAAGGAATACTAGTGGTGATGGAAGAGTATTGATGATCACCGCAGGAGAGACTCTCCCGGAACCACCTGTGAATATTGGTACGTCTTCCTAGCCACAATGTTTAGGCTCTAAATTTTTACTAAAACTAGTACCAATTAAAGTTTATCAACCAGAAATCTCGAAACGCGACAAATCATAGTCATAAATTGCCCCTCCTCACCTAAATAAATAACATCATTCGTATAAAAACTAAGGACTCTTACAGGTGATCTATGGTGGCTGGTGTAAACATTTGGGTCATATATAATTAAGATTCTACAGATTTAGAATGTGTGATTCCGCCTTACTTCCTGTTCCTTGTTTGGTTGCGGACTTGGGGCAGAGTCACTCATTCAACTCCCTTTTTCAATCTTAATTATATACGACTAGCTTAAACAAACTATTATAGAGAGACGTAGTAGGAATCGTACTGTGACAACCCGAAATTTCTATCTTGTACAGTCATTCAATTCAATCACAGTCAGGCTCGTTTCTGCTATCTTTTAGCATTGTTTAGGGTCTGTTTGAGTGTTCTAAGCCTAGTACATTCAAGGTTTGGGTTTAGGGATGAGTTAACTTAAGTTCTTTATATTGCATTCGAGCCAAACACTCCTTCAAAAGGAGTGTACAGCCACACACATGAGTGTACGACCTTACACTCAAAGTGGCCGTAAACTCATGCCCATATACAAGTCATTCCTTCTTTTTCCTTCACTTCTCATACATCCAAGTCAAGAAAATGGGTTCTCTCTCAAGTATCATCAAGATTATTCATCCAAATCTTCCAAAGTGTCTTCAAGAACACCAAGAACACACACTTGTTCTTGGACCGTGAACTCCATAGGAACCCTCAAAAGTGTGAGTATCTCTTCTATCTTCTAGTTAAGCTTGAGAAACACTTGATTCCTAGCCATGAATCTTCATCTAATGCAAGAACACCAAGGGTGTACGGCCGTACACCCCTCTTATGGCCGTAAACCCTTGTTTGGTGCATGTTTTGGCCTCAAACTCATCTTATGTCCCAACATAGGATCTTAAACACTTAATGGATGCTAGATAGGGCCATAAACACCTATTTTTCATGCTCTTCCATGAGTGTATGGCCGTACACTCCATGACCGTACACTCAATGGTCGTACACCACATTGGCCGTACACACCCTTGTGTGGCCGTAAACCCCTTTAGTACAATCACATGTGATTTTAACACTTCATTCCAAGTGTTTCCTAGTCCCTAAGGTTGTTTGCTTGCATGTTAGTTGTTATAGCCACTAACTACATGCGTATATATGCTATTATGTTATTCAGGACTCGTTTGTGTCTCGGGAATTCATTCGTGGAACTTCTCATCCTTACGCGAACCTTCAATTGAACCATCCACATAAGGTGAGTTCATACCCCTTTAATCTACCTTTTCAAATGATTTTTAATGCTTTTTAGGGGGGGGGGAATACAAGTTGAAAGCAATTGTAAATTGTGTTAATAATCATATGTGATGTCAATCACATAAAAGTTTTTCTTATGCCTTTAAATACAGTGTTAACATTAAAAGATTACCAAATACTTTCAAAATAACTTACAGTCATGCCATATCTTTAAAGTTATGTAAACTCTTCTTAAAATACTGTTAAAATCTTTTAATACTGTTAAACTTTTTGAAAAGGCTTTCATAAACTAATTCATATTATAATTGTCAAAAATCATGTTCATATATGTATAAGTATATAAATAAGACCTAAAGGGCTTAGGACTAATGACTTGCCTTATCTCCTTTTCCTTGTTTGGATGTGGTTTAAGGTGAGGTTATTTGTCTGAGGGTCGTTTCCTTCTTAATTATATACATTATACATATGGGAATATAAAAGGTTACTTCAGTCGGTATCATTAACTTTGTATCACGCTCAGCAAAGGGGTATATTCATGAGAGAATATGTTAAACGGATGGACCATATAAATTATAATAGGTATAATTTATGATTCAAAACTAAATATACATGTATGATTCACGATTGTATACTTTACATTCCAAGTATATTAGGAAAGGAAAGTACTAATATTTCATTTATTTACACCAGGATACGTATAATACTTTTAGTATATGTATAATATATTAAAGAAGTAATAATACATCCTACCGGGTTTGCACTAACAGGGGTACAAATACAATGTACCAAGGTTAGCAATCACGGGGTAAGAATACATCATACTAGGTTTGCACTAACAGGGGTACAAATACAACGTACCAGGGTTAGCAATCACGGGGTAATAATACATCATACCGGGTTTGCACTAACAGGGGTACAAATACAACGTACCATGGTTAGAAATCACGAAGTAATAATAAATCTTACTGGATACAAATGAGAAATCTATTTTTCTAGATAAGTATACGAGATATAAACAACTTTATCACATTTTAAACCCTAATTAACCAGGATAATATTAGGGTAGTTATTCACTAGTAGTTTATTCTTTTTAAGAAATACTATTATAGTATTCACTTTCATAATTTAAAAATGGAACAGTTTTATGGGATTAAATCTACTTATCAGAACGGTTTTATCGGATAAAAACTATTTATCATAATGGTTTTATGGGAATTTAAAACCACTTTTCATCAACAACAAGGAAGACATCCTTCTTATAATTTTATAGATAGTTAAAATTATGTTAAATTTTATTATAAGTACAGTAACACTTAAATAGAACGGTTTTATGGGATTAAAACTGCTTATTAAATGTAAAGCAGAAAATATAGAATTTTCTGGAACATCATCATTCGTTCTCTTAAAACTAGTATAACGTAAAGGACCTTAAATGGTTAACTTTATAATTCCTTAGTCTATACACCAGAGTTATATATAATTAATATTCGACTAACAGTGGAATGTGTGATTTCCGCCTTACTTCCTGTTCCTTGTTTGGTTGTGGGCTTAGGGCAGATTCACACATTTAACTGTCAGTTCAATATTAAGGTATATATGATTAGTATAAACTAAGTAATTGTAGAGGGAACTATTAGGGTTATCATATTGTCACGTCAGAAAATATAGATTTTTTCTGGAGGAACCAGTTAAATTTTCCAAGAACTTAGTGTATACTTCATATAACTAAAATATTTATGAACTCACTAGCTTAAATGCTGATCTACTCTTTCCAAATAACTTGTATTCTCAGGGATCCAGTAGACAGGTACACTCCCGAAGCTTTTGAGAAGACTGCCTAGTACCAATCTATGACTCTTGTCTTCTACTGTATCTACTTTGATGTTTGAATATGTAATGTTTAAACACTTATCTAAAACTTATACTTATTAATTCAATGGTTGTTTGTACTTTTATTACTATAATGCATGTGTTGTGATACTTACATGACGTCCTCCTCCCCCGAACGTTTCCGCCATTCTGGTTTGGTGGTGTGACAGATTGGTATCAGAGCATTGTTTATAGTGAACTCAGTATATCAGTCATAAAAGATATACAACTATAAACACATTGGGATAGAAACACTCTGACCAAAAATTATACTTTAAAATATAACAATATTTTATAAAAGTATAAGTACATGCAAAATATATATACTAGAACGAGTATCACAAGAAGAACAATACAAAAGTATTTGGATGTTGGACATTGCAGTTAAACCTGGACAATTATGTAATCATATCTGGGATCAATATAGCCTGATCAACTATATTCATTTGAGATATGACCAACATGTGTTTGGGAGTGATTGTAGTGTTGCAACAAGTCTAAAACTTACCTAGGTACCAGAAGAATTCTAGAACCAAACATAAAGGTTAAAATACTATACGAGTATTTTAGGATGTTATAACAATAAAACTGAAAACTTATAAACTTCTTATATCTAGAAGTTCAAGAATCAATCAAATAATTAAAATACTATAGAAGTATTTTAAATACCATAAATAAAATTTTGGGAAATTTTAAAAGATCATTTCTGGTAAGTCTATAATTACTAAGTGGATACGTTAAGGTTATATATAGTTGAGATTTTATAGACTTAGAATATGTGATTTTCACTCTACTCCCTTTTCCTTGTTTGGTTGTGGTTTTAGAGTAGGATTACTTATTCGAAGGTCTATTTAATCTGGATTATATATAATCGGTACATACTATGTGATTATAGAAGGACTGGAAAGGAACACCTTCATAAAAATTTAATTTTTCTCATAGATTCTTTAGACATTCCCATTCTCGTATAAACCCCTTAGATAGATGTGGTCACTCCAGCAATCAATAGAAGAGTCTACGAGAATCCAGCAAAATTTCATTAGGAGAATTCGCATGAACTTCTGGGATTCAAACTCTTCATTACGAAGTAATGGGGATCAGTGTAAGAATCGGAAGTAAGAAGGCATAGAAATTCAATATACCTACGAAAGAGAAGGACACATATAGATACCAGGAGAGAACAAATCATTACTGCACAGAATGGAGCGCCTTTTCATCAAATTAATTACTAATAAATTAATACAACCAAGTGAGTTAGTGATTACATTACTCACATTAGGTTTTGAGCTTATCGTCTTTTCCTGTCACGGTTAATAACAATAAATCGGATCACAGAAATCTCAATTGAGAGTGATTACTTCTCAAATTCATAAGTCTATTTTATGTAGACTTTATTATGAATTGTTTTCAAAATTTTTCGAAAGTTGGAAAACGATATCCACCAATCGAAGGTAATTTAGTTCGGATGACACTCGGTTTCTAACCATTCTAGAAAGTTACTCCTACTCCTACTAGGACTGCATCATAGGGATATAGGTCGAATCATTGAGAACCGGATAACAAAACGAAAAATTTTATATGTATATATAAATGTTTAGAATACATCTAGAGGCAACCATTGTTGCTCACGAGCTCATTTTCTTATCGTGTAGCAGAATCATGCCTCCGAAGAAACGTAGCCAACCCATCAGTAAACCCCCAGTCCTTCAGATAGATTTAGCTACGTTTCAAGCTACGGTCACAACAGCCGTAGCAGCTGTCATGGCTCACCTTAATGATAACAACACAAATGTTAGTGGAAATGTAATCGGAAATCCCGATCGTGGTGATAACCAATTTCAGCAACAAGTGCCTACTTGTAAAGACACTCCGGACTTCAAACCTAATATCCTAAAACAAATGTTCGAGAACGAGAAAGGGAATTGTTCAACTCAAGGACCTACTGAAAGGCAACAAACTGGATCAGTCAATACCCCCATCAGCCCTGCTATTCCAACACCAACCACACCATACTTGGGAAACCTCCCATACTGCATCAAATGCAACTACCATCATCATGGAGTCTGCCGAGTGTTGCATTGCATTAGATGCAACATGAACGGACACACCTCCCGCATCTATAGGACCCCAGTCGAGTTCATCACCTCAACTACCAATGTTGGAACCATTCCAATATGTCACCTTTGTGGTGAAATAGGACATTTTAAGAGGGACTGTCCAACAGAGAAGAACGACGGGGGAGCAGGCGAAGTTTGACCCTAGAGAATGGGGAAGCATCAAAGAACCCTGCTATATTTTGGTACGCTTCCAAACCCTAATAATTAATTTTACTCTCTCGTTCGAACCAAATCACAACTCTCATATAAAATTTGAAACCCTAACAGGTAACCTATGATGGCTTAGTGTATACATTAGGGTCATTTATAATTAAGATTTGAAGACTTAGAGTGAGTGATCCCGCCTCATTTCATGTTCCTTGTTTGGTCGTGGATTTAGGGCAGGGTTGCTCAGTCAATGGTCTTACCAATCTTAATTATACATGACTTGTATACACCAAGCGATTATAGAGATACCTAGTAAGGATCATTTCATGAAAGTTCATAATTTCAAATTATCAAAACCCTCGTATTGGTAGTACCCGCCAATTTTGAATCAAAAAGGGGATTCGTAACAATAATAACAAAATAAAACCGAAAGCGCTGAAAACTTATGTACATAGGATAGTTCATCATCCTAGTAATCATTTCTCCCAGAATGACTAAATATCTATTTCGTCAAGAAATTCTGACATCTTCATCGGACATGGTTTGGCTTGATCCTTACCATGCAAAATTCTTCTGCTGTGTAAAAGAACTTCTTCCTTAATCAGCCGTCAGACGAAATTCTTCTAATCCATAACGAAAACCCTTATATCACCTCTCACTTCAAAACATTAGAAGTACCCATGGGAAGGGTACCACACCCTTCTAGCCTTCTCAGTAGATAGAAAACTTGAAACGAAAAGCACTGAAGTAGTCTCAGAAGTCAGTAACCACCGAAGTACCCCCAATAGATCTCATAGAAAAATCATTGTACCGCAGGTCAAGTTCAAGAATAGAGACTAAGAACTCATTAGGTTAATCTATCGCTGCTAAGTGTATACGCGAGAGTGGTATATAATTTAGACTTAACAAGATTTAGGATGTGTGATTCCGCCCTGTCTCCTGTTCCTTGTCTGGTTGTGGACCTGGGGCAGAATCTGTTGGATAAGGTGTCTAAGTCCATAACTATTTCTGGTATGTACTTGACCCGACCCGGCATGGTCCATTTGGGTTGCATGGCACCATGTAATTGGATAGACTAAATGAGAGAAATAACACTTGTGAATTATTAATATATTATAAGTTCTAATATATTAATAATATTATTTAATTAGTTTGATCAAGAATTAATTTAGAATTAATTAAGTGATCAAAAGATAACTAATTAAATATATGGGTTGATTATGTAAATTATGCATAACTTGTATAGTGGGCTAAGAGGCTCCATGGATTATCAAGTTGGGTTAAACCCATAGGATGCTCCATGGGAGTTACAAACCCATGGGTCATGGAAATGAAGAGTCATGACATATTAGGGTTTACATGGTGTAACCCTAGATGTGTCAACACTATATAAAGAACCCATGCTCCACCAAAATCGGTTGCACACAAGAATCAAGAGGGCTAGAGCAGATTTCGCAAGTGTAATATTCTCTCAAAAGTTTACTCCAAAAGCATTTGGTGTTGTGTGAAGCATTTGAGGCATCACACTTGGGGTGCTAGGCTCACAAGGTTTCAAGGATCATAAGCAACAACAAGGTAAGTTATTCTATCTTTCATGCAAGTTAAAATTTGTTCCCCACGTATGCTAGATAGGAATATAACCTTGGAATTCAACTTTGCATGATAATTAGACAAACATAGATCCAAGGTTATTAGGGTTGCATGTACACTTAGGAAGTGTTAGAATGCTCAAAACCCATCAGTGGTATCAGAGCCTAGGTTTGTTTGTTGTTTTTTTTTTGTGCAAACTGCTTGAAAAAAATCGTTTTTTTGTTTTCTGCTCGTATGAAAGTTTGCACATTTGTTGCTGGAAATGGAATAGAAACATTACCCTAAACTGTTTTGATGTTTTAAAACTTGTTTTAGATGGTGTAATGTCTATGCTAATCCATTTACAATGGCAATTATCAAAATTACAAGTTTTTTTTAAGTGTAATTTTTGATTCTTGAAAGTGTTCATATTCATGTTCTTGAACTTATGAAGATTAGATGATCAAAGGAATTGTTTGTAACCTTCATGGTAGTTTAATTCATGATCATAATGTGTTTTAATGGAGTCCATAACTTGTTCTCAAGTTATGGAAAACCAAAAGTCTCACTTTTATTAAAGCCATTAAAAGAACACAAGAGTTATAAAAATGAAGAATCTTCATTTTTATTACTCAATTAATTCATAAGTTATAAGAAATGAAAAGTTTTTGAAGTTTACAAAACTTGCCCTCAAGTTTTGGAACAAGTAAAGTCTTGATTAAAACTTTAGTTCCAACCCTTAGAATTTTAAAAGTTAAAATTCAACCCTTATGCTTTATAATATTATAAGTTACTAATATATATATATATATATATATATATATATATATATATATATATATATATATATATATATATATATGTATAAGATCAAGTCGTCTTACCGCTAGTACGCCTTATTCACGAAGCCGGTCTATAAGGCGGTATAAGGTTGTTGCCTATAAAATGGCAACTTAATGGGTGTCCACTCTCACCCACCGCTTCCTTGATCGGTGGAGGGTCGTTAGCCGAACGGATAAGACAAGGACTTATAAATTCTCATTAAAAGTATGATGAATATTATAAAGTAACTAAATGCTTTTATTAAATTCCCAATCTTAGTTACTTTAGGAAAATGTGAATAAGGTGCTAATCCATGAAATTACACTTTACACTTTGTTTAAGTCGTTGGTGGAGCGTGTGTGGTTAACCGGCACACTAACTTGGACTTAACAAGGTAGGTAAAGGGTGACTTAAGGTTTACCATAGCATCGGTGGAGCGTGTGTGGTTTACCGGCACATCGATTGAGTGATAAACTTTGAGGGTACCAAGTGATTTGCATGGTTACTTCACACCTCGTTTTGTGATCCTCGGTATCCCAGTCACAAAACTTGGAGGGCACACTCGAGATTGAAACATGCCTTTGAAAAGTTCATTGAATCTCAAAAGAATCTAAGAATTTCTAAGAACCAATTAAAAACCTAATATTTATATTTCGTTTTTCATGGTGGAAATTGGTGAATCGTCATTCACCTACCTTTCAAATATGTTATAGCTTGGATTACGACATACCTCTTCTAAGTTATAATATATTGTGATTGGATCCTAGCCTTAATATTACATTTGGGTGTTTTATTAAGGACTCTCTTAATATCTAAACTAATCTTGTTCTCTTCTTTCAGATGTCTTCAAACAATGCTGCTTCTGGCTCTAATCCTAATGGCTCCTTTACCCTTATGAACTTGTGTGGGAAAGTCACTTTTGATGGATCCAACTTCAATGAATGGATCAGAAACATCAGGATGATTACCCGCTACGAGGACAAAGAATATGTCCTTGACAAGGAGCTTAAGGAGATTGATGAGACCACTTCAACTCCCCAGGAGATCGCTGACTTCCGGGCACATGAAAGGGATGCTACAAAAGTGGCATGCATCATGTTGGCCACCATGACAGCAGAACTCCAAAAGTCCTATGAGGACTTCTACCCTTTTGAAATGCACCAAGATCTGATGGAAAGATACCATCAAAGTGCACGACAAGAGAGGTATGAAATCATATGCTCTATCATAACAACCATGATGAAGGACGGGGAATCTGTAATGAGCCACATGCAGAAATTGCAAAGGTATGTGGATCGGTTGCTGAAGCTTAATGTGAACTTCCTTGAGGAGCTTGCAATTGATATCATTTTGCACTCCTTACCATCGTGCTATGATCAATTCCGCATGACATATCACATGAATAAGGAAGAGGTCACACTCAGCAAACTTCAGGGAGTCCTCAAGACCGCAGAAACAGGTCTTATGGGTAAGTCAGTTGTTAACACTCCTACTCCAAACTCCGCCCCGGTTTTGGCAATCGGGAAAAGTCGAGGGAAGAAGAAGAAAAGCTCTTCGAAGGGTACCAAGGCTAGGACCCTTGATGGCTCTTCTTCAAGTGGAACCAAGAAAGGTTTCGTCACTCCTTCTTCTGACCCTAAAGAGGCTGAATGCTTCTATTTCCATGAAAAGTCACATTGGAAGCGGAACTGCCCAAAGTACCAGCAAGATGTAAAGGATGTGAAACTTAAACCCAACCATGCAGGTATTTACACTATCTTATCTAATAACTCACCCCATTCTAACTCTTGGGTCCTTGATACCGGTTGTGGTATTCATATATGTTTTGATTTGCAGGGACTAAGAAGAAGTGAGAATGTGGAGCATGGAAGAATAAACTTAATCATGGGGAATAGGAAAGCTTTACCTGTCACCAAGATTGGAGTTTATACTTTATCGCTAAGTAGTGGGTTTAGTTTAGATATGAATAAATGTTATTATTCGCCAGAAATGGCAAGAAATGTTATTTCCTTTCATGCATTGTATAAACAAGGTTTTACCTTTTATTTTGATAATAATAATGGTAGTATTGATGCTTTCTTTAATAATGTTCTTTATTTTAAAACATTACCTTGTGATGGCGTGTATGAAACTGTATCTGTTGTAGATAATCTAGGAAATAATGTATTGTGTATTAACTCTTCCACTAGCTTAGATAAAACATCCTTATGGCATTGTCGTCTTGCACATGTAAGCAAGAAACGCATAGGCCAACTCCAAAAGGATGGAGTCTTGGAGTCATTTGACCTTAAGTCAGATGATAGTTGTGAATCTTGTTTGCTTGGTAAAATGACAAAGTCACCTTTTACTGGCACTTGTGCTAGGGGTGAAGGTTTGTTGGACCTCATACACACGGATGTGTGTGGACCCTTCAGAACCGCCACAAGAGATGCTAATCGGTTTTATGTGACTTTTACTGATGATTTTAGTAGATATGGATATGTCTACCTAATCAAGCATAAGTCAGAAACCTTTGAGAAATTCAAAGAGTTTAAGCAAGAAGTGGAGAATCAGTTGGGCAGGAACATTAAGATGCTTCGATCCGATCGAGGTGGTGAGTATCTTAGTTCAGAGTTCCTCGACTATCTTAGGGAATGTGGGATTGTCTCACAATTGACACCCCCCCAGGACACCGCAGTTGAATGGTGTAGCTGAGAGGCGTAATCGAACCTTGTTGGATATGGTTCGTTCCATGATGAGTCGAGCTTCGCTACCAATCTCATTTTGGGGGTATGTCGTAGAGACTGCCGCCCATATCCTTAATCTAGTTCCCACAAAGAAAGTTGCCAAAACTCCTCATGAGATGTGGACTGGTAAAGTACCCAAACTAGACCACATTAAGATTTGGGGTTGCGAGGCTTTCGTGAGACGCGAGACTCATGATAAGCTCGAACCTCGAAGTGAGAGGTGTATTTTCATCGGCTACCCACAACAATCCTTTGGTTACCTCTTCTACAAACCTAGTGAAAATGAGGTCTTTCTAGCTAGGAGGGCTGTCTTTCGAGAGAGAGAGTTCATAAGCCAAGGAGACAGTGGGAGGCAAGTTGACCTTGAAGAAATTCAAGAGTCAAGTGGTGAAGGAACTTCAAACCCTAGCACTCAACTTGAGGAGGAAACTCCTGTTGAGCCAATTGACAAGTCTGTACCTCTGAGGCGTTCCACAAGGGTTAGGAATGCACCTGAGCATTACTATGGATTCCATATTACTGCGGAAGGTGATACACTTATCAGTGATGAGACATTGATAGGTCTGGATGAACCTAATAGTTACGCGGAAGCCATGGCAGGCCCTGAGTCAGCCAAGTGGAAAGAGGCAATTGACAGCGAGATACAGTCCATGTATGACAATCAAGTTTGGAACTTGGTTGAGAATGTACCAGGTCGTAAGACTGTAGGGTGCAAATGGATCTTCAAGAAGAAGACCGACATGGATGGTAATGTACAGACTTATAAGGCACGACTGGTTGCAAAGGGTTTCTTACAAACTCCGGGAGTTGATTATGATGAGACCTTTTCTCCAGTGGCCAAGATTAAGTCTATTAGGGTTCTGTTAGCCATAGCTGCATTTCATGACTATGAAATATGGCAAATGGATGTCAAAACCGCTTTCCTTAATGGAAAGTTGGCTGAGGATGTTTACATGAGTCAGCCAGAGGGTTTTGTCAATACAGAGTACCCTAATAGAGTGTGTAAGCTTGAGAAATCCATTTATGGGTTAAAGCAAGCACCTCGCAGATGGAATCTTTGCTTTGATGAGAAAGTCAAAGAATTTGGCTTTTCTAGGAGTGAAGATGAATCTTGTTTATATGTCAAGGCTAGTGGGAGTATAGTTAGTTTTTTGGTATTGTATGTGGATGACATACTACTCATAGGAAATGACATCCCAACTCTGCAGGAAGTTAAGTCCTGGCTTGGGAAGTGTTTCTCTATGAAGGACCTAGGAGAAGCTGCCTATATTCTAGGGATAAGGATCTTGAGAGACCGGAGTAAAAGACTAATTGGACTTAGTCAGAGTACCTACTTGGATAAGGTGCTGAAGAGATTCGGCATGCAGGACTCCAAGAAAAGAGAGTTACCCATACAGAGTAACGCCAAATTGAGTAAGACACAAAGCCCTAGTACTGAGGCTGAGATAGCAGAAATGAGTCGAATACCTTATGCTTCGGCTGTAGGATCGATCATGTATGCTATGACGTGTACTCGACCTAATGTAGCCTTTGCTTTGAGCATGGTTAGCAGGTATCAGGAGAACCCTGGCAAGGCACACTGGACTGCGGTAAAGAATATCCTCAAGTACCTACGGAGGACTAAGGACTGGGTCCTTACCCTCGGTGGGAGTGAAGACTTGAGAGTTGTAGGGTATAGTGATGCTAGCTTTCAGACTGATAGGGATAATTTCCGCTCTCAGTCAGGCTAGGTCTTTACCATAAACGGAGGAGCAATTTCTTGGAAGAGTTCCAAGCAAGAGACAGTGGCTAATTCAACTTGCGAATCAGAGTATATAGCAGCTAGTGAGGCAGCAAAGGAGGGGATATGGCTGAAGAACTTCATTGGAGACCTTGGAGTTGTACCAGCTATTAAAGAGCCAATGGAAATTTTTTATGATAGTGAAAGTGCAGTTGCCTTAGCCAAGGAACCAAGGGATCACGGGAGATCCAGACACATCGACAGAAAATAGCATTTCATCAGACATCGAATAGAAGAAGGACTCCTCGTGGCAAAGAGGGTATCATCGGATGAGAATCCAGCAGATCCCCTCACGAAGGGACTGACTCGGGTTAAGCATCTCCAGCATGCTCGGAGCATAGGGCTGAAGGATGATATTAGATTTAGTAGTTAGATAACCTTGAAATTTGTAAAGTGTAATTGACATTAGATGATGAATAAAAGGTGTTTTATTTATGAGTAAAGTGTTGCTATCTCTTGTCGATCGTTTACTATATTTCTTTTGCATGTTTTGACTTCCAGAATAATTATGTTTGGTATATCATATTATTCGAACCTCCACAGTCGGTCATATGTCAGAAGTAGGTATGAATCAAGACTGTCATGATTGGTTGCAGAGGTCTAAGTTGTTGGACATGGCTACAATACTCATGAGTGCTCATAAGTTCTGAGCATTGGACTCAACCCACGCTCACTGGAATCACTTCATGGAATTTATCTCGAGTGATCGTGAGATGGTAATATCATATAAGTCTTCAAACCTAGATATATGATTTGTTACTTATGAGTTGGTTATGCATTGATTGTACGAAAACGCATTGGTAACTCGATGTTATAAAACGTGCTCTTGTGTATAATTCAATGAGTAGTAGAACAAACATATGAGTCGAAGTTTATCTGTTCCTTCTTGGATTAGAAGCTGATATCTGGGCCCCTCGATGATTTTGTTTTGACCAATGTACCGGGCCCGGTCAGAACTAAGTTGATGTGTTCAATTAAGTTCTTTGTCAAATAAATCGGAAATCGGGAAACAAACTGTTGGACAATAAGTAAGACATTATTCCATGTATTTGTCCGGCTGATATCTCGAACAGAGGATTATATGATCACTTATCTTAAATGGCATATCATCATCTTCTCAGTTCCGAGAGACCTTGAAAGAGCTACGATTGCCGATCGGTTCCTGAAGTATTGCAGTTATAGTTATTAGACTTATCCAAGCGGGAGACTGTTGGATAAGGTGTCTAAGTCCATAACTATTTCTGGTATGTACTTGACCCGACCCGGCATGGTCCATTTGGGTTGCATGGCACCATGCAATTGGATAGACTAAATGAGAGAAATAACACTTGTGGATTATTAATATATTATAAGTTCTAATATATTAATAATATTATTTAATTAGTTTGATCAAGAATTAATTTAGAATTAATTAAGTGATCAAAAGATAACTAATTAAATATATGGGTTGATTATGTAAATTATGCATAACTTGTATAGTGGGCTAAGAGGCTCCATGGATTATCAAGTTGGGTTAAACCCATAGGATGCTCCATGGGAGTTACAAACCCATGGGTCATGGAAATGAAGAGTCATGACACATTAGGGTTTACATGGTGTAACCCTAGATGTGTCAACACTATATAAAGAACCCATGCTCCACCACAATCGGTTGCACACAAGAATCAAGAGGGCTAGAGCCGATTTCGCAACTGTAATATTCTCTCAAAAGTTTACTCCAAAAGCATTTGGTGTTGTGTGAAGCATTTGAGGCATCACACTTGGGGTGCTAGGCTTACAAGGTTTCAAGGATCATAAGCAACAACAAGGTAAGTTATTCTATCTTTCATGCAAGTTAAAATTTGTTCCCCATGTATGCTAGATAGGAATATAACCTTGGAATTCAAATTTGCATGATAATTAGACAAACACAGATCCAAGGTTATTAGGGTTGCATGTACACTTAGGAAGTGTTAGAATGCTCAAAACCCATCAGAATCACCCATCCGAACGTTTTGTCAAATCTAAATTATATACGACTTGTATACATGAAGTGATGGTGGATAAGCCAAGTATGAGTCTTATCATGAGCTTCTGAGCAAAATCCTGCAGACTTACTATAACAATCGGAGATATCTGAGTGGGAGTGGTAACGCATTATAATGGGCTTCATAATCAAGTTACACAAGGCAACAGGTGGACTTGATACCATTTTCGGTGATCATCGACAGATTAGCCAAGTCCGCACATTTCCTTACATTATAAAGAAACAGGCAAAATAGAGAGGTTAACTAGAGCGTGTGTCCAAGAGATTAGTTAGACTTCACGGTGTTCCAATATCTGTTGTCTCCGTTTGATGTAGGAGAATCATCTCCCAGTTCACGTAATCACTTCAGAAATCTCTGGGAATTAGGCTAATCATGAGTATAGCCTACCATCCTTAAATCGACAGACAAAATAAGAGAACGCAGCATTAGAAGTCATGCTGAGAGCATATGTGATCAACTTGGGTAAAGCATGGGATGCCCATTTATCAACTAGTCGAGTCTTTTACCATGCTAGCATTTAAGGTTGCTCCACTCGACACCTTCTGTGGCCGTAAGTACAGATCCTCTCTGTGCTGGACTAGATTAGGTGACACACAACTAGCTGGAGGTTCAATTTCTAGACGGCACTTCCGTTGGTCCGAAATTCATCCGAGAAACTACCGAGAAGAGATTATGAATCAGGAAGCGACGGAAAGCTCCCAGAGTCAATCAGAAAAGCTACACTTTCCATAAGATAAAACCCTTGAAATTCCAGGTGGGTGACCTTGTCATGTGAAGGTCTCAACCGGAAGGGCATGACACGCTTCAAAAAGCATGGAATGCTAAAACCAAAGTACATAGGGCCATTCGAGATTGTTACTAGAATTGATCCAGTAACGTATAGATCTTGACTACCTTGAGAATTCAATATCATACACCCTACCTTCCATGTCCTTATCTTTCAACCTGTTTGTCCGACGAGACTCTTGTTATCCCACTCGATTAGATCAAGGTAAGCGAGAGCTTCAACTTTGTGGAAAAGTTCGTAGAAATCCTAGACAGTGAAGTCATTAGGACTAATCAGACCCCTATCCCGATAGTGAGAGTCCGCTTAAATTACATAGCGAGGACCCAAATTCACTTGGGGTCGAGGGGATCATCAGAACCATAAGTATCTACCTTTTTCCCTTTGTTCATGTATATACCTTAGATTAAATTTCGGGACGAAATTCTCTCTAATGGGGGGATGATGTCACAACCCGAAATTTCTATCTTGTACAGTCATTCAACTCAATCACAGTCAGACTCGTTCCTGCTATCTTTTAGCATTTTTTAGGGTATGTTTGAGTGTTCTAAGCCTAGTACATTCAATGTTTAGGTTTAGGGATGAGTTAACTTAAGTTATTCGTATTGCATTCGAGCCAAACACTCCTTCAAGACGAGTGTACGGTCGCACACATGAGAGTACGACCGTACACTCAAAGTGGCCGTAAAATCATGCCCATATACAAGTCATTCCTTCTTTTTCCTTCACTTCTCACACATCCAAGTCAAGAAAATCGGTTCTCTCTCAATTATCATCAAGATTATCCATCCAAATCTTCCAAATTATCTTCAAGAACACCAAGAACACCAAGAACAAACACTTGTTATTGGGCCGTGAACTCCATATGAACCCTCAAAAGTGTGAGTATCTCTTCTATCTTCTAGTTAAGCTTGAGAAACACTTGATTCCTAGCCTTGAATCTTCATCTAATTCAAGAAAACCAAGGGTGTACGACCGTACACCCCTCTTATGGCCGTAAACCCTTGTTTGGTGCATGTTTTGGCCTCAAACTCATCATATGTCCCAACATAGGATCTTGAACACTTAATGGATGCTAGATAGGGCCATAAACACCTATTTTGCATGTTCTTCCATGAGTGTACGGCCGTACACTCTATGACCGTACACTTAATGGCCGTACACCACATTGGTTGTACACATCTTGGCCGTACACACCCTTGTGTGGCCGTAAACCCCTTTAGTACAATCACATGTGATTTTAACACTTCATTCAAAGTGTTTCCTATTCCCTAAGGTTGTTTCCTTGCATGTTAGTTGTTATAAACACTAATTACATGCCTATATATGCTATTATGTCATTTAGGACTCATTTGTGTCTCAGGAATTCATTCGTGGAACTTCTCATCCTCACGCGAACCTTCAATTGAACCAGCCACATAAGGTGAGTTCATACCCCTTTAATCTACCTTTTCAAATGATTTTTAATGCTTTTTAGGGGGGGGATACAAGTTGAACGCAATTGTTAAATTTTGTTAATAATCATATGTGATGTCAATCACATAAAAGGTTTTCTTATGCCTTTAAATACAGTGTTAACATTAAAAGATTACCAAATACTTTCAAAATAACTTAAAGTCATGCCAAATCTTTAAAGTTATGTAAACTCTTCTTAAAACAATGTTAAAATCTTTTAATACTGTTAAACTTTTTGAAAAAAGGTTTTATAAACTAATTCATATTATAATTGTCAAAATCATGTTCATATATGTATAAGTATATAAATAAGATCCAAAGGGCTTAGGACTAATGAGCTGCCTTATCTCCTTTTCCTTGTTTGGATGTGGTTTAAGGTGAGGTTATTTGTCCGAGGGTCGTTTCCTTCTTAATTATATACATTATACATATGGGAATATAAAAGGTTACTTCAGTCGGTATCATTACCTCTGTATCACGCTCAGCAAAGGGGTATATTCATGAGAGAACATGCTAAACGGATGGACCATATAAATTATAATAGGTATAATTTATGATTCAAAACTAAATATGCATGTATGATTCACGATTGTATACTTTACATTCCAAGTATATTAGGAAAGGAAAGTACTAATAATTCATTTATTTACACTAGGATACGTATAATACTTTTAGTATATGGATAATATATTAAAGAAGTAGTAATACATCCTACCGGGTTTGCACTAACAGGGGTACAAATACAACGTACCAGGGTTAGCAATCACGGGCTAATAATACATCATACCGGGTTTACACTAACAGGGGTACAAATAGAACGTACCAGGGTTAGCAATCACGGGGTAATAATACATGATATCGGGTTTGCACTAACAGGGGTAGAAATACAACGTACCAGGTTTAGCAATCACGGGGTAATAATACATCATACCGGGTTTGCATTAACAGGGGTACAAATACAAAGTACCAGGGTTAGCAATCACGGAGTAATAATAAATCTTACTGGAAACAAATGAGAAATCTACTTTTCTAGATAAGTATACGAGATATAAACAACTTTATCACATTTTAAACCCTAATTAACCAGGATAATATCAGGGTAGTTATTCACCAGTAGTTTATTCTTTTTAATAAATACTATTATAGTATTCACTTTTCATAATTCAAAAATGAAACGGTTTTAGGGGATTGTAAGTACTTATCAGAACGGTTTTATGAGATTAAAACTATTTATTAGAACGGTTTTATGGGGATTTAAAACCACCTTTCATCAACAACAAGAAAGACATCCTTCTTATAATTTTATAGATAGTTAAAATTATGTTAAAGTTTAGTATAAGTACAGTAACACTTAAATAGAACAGTTTTATGGGATTAAAACTGCTTATCAGATGTAATGCAGAAAATATAGAATTTTCTGGAACATCATCATTCGTTCTCTTAAAACTAGTATAACATAAACAACCTTAAATGTTTAACTTTATAATTCCTTAGTCTATACACCATAGTTATACATAATTAATGTTCGACTAGCAGTGGAATGTGTGATTTCCGCCTTACTTCCTGTTCCTTGTTTGGTTATGGGCTTAGGGCAGATTCACACATTTAACTGTCAGTTTGATATTAAGTTATATATGATTAGTATAAACTAAGTAATTGTGGAGGGAACTATTATGGTTATCATATTGTCATGTCAGAAAATATAGGATTTTCTGGAGGAACCAGTTAACTTTTCCAAGAACTTAGTGTATACTTCATATAACTAAAATACTTATGAACTCACCAGCTTAAATGCTGATCTACTCTTTTAAAATAACTTGTATTCTCAGGAGTCCAGTAGACAGGTACACTCCCGAAGCTTTTGAGAAGACTGCCTAGTACCGATCTGCGACTCTTGTCTTCTACCGTATCTACTTTGATGTTTGAATATGTAATGTTTAAACACTTATGTAAAACTTATACTTATTAATGCAATGGTTGTTTGTGTTGGATTAATGTCTCAGTCCATAACTATAATTGGTAAGACTTTACCCGACCCGGCATGGTCCATTTGGGTTGCATGGCATCATGCATTTGGATAGACTATAATGAGAGAAATAACACTTAAGGTTGGTTGATATATTATAAGTTCTAATATATTAATAAGGTTATTTAATTAGTATTGATCAAGAATTAATTTGGAATTAATTAAGTGATCAAAAGGAGACTAATTAAATATATGGGTTGATTGTGTAAATCATTCATTCTTATATATGTGGGCTTGTGATCCAAGATTCCTTATGTTGGACTAAGTCGATGGGGTGACCCATGGATACTCCATGGAGGTTAAAATCCATGGAGCATAAGGAATGGGTAAAGTTATGAGTTACATGGTGTAACCCTAATAGCCACCATATAAAAGAATCCCATGGCTCAAGAAATCGTGCACTAATGTGTGAGTGTGAGGGCTAGACGATTTCAAGGAGTGTTCAAGTTTCTCTCAAGTTATTCCAAGTGTATTTGGTGTTGTGTGAACCATTTGAGGTGTCACACTTGGGGCACTAGGCACTCAAGCTTCATGAAGACATTCTACATCAAAGAGGTATGTATTCTATCTTGTTATATTTATTATTTTGTATGCTAGATTAGGATAATACCTTGGATGTTCATAATTGTATGTATAATAGAGAAAACATAGATCCAAGGTATTTAGGGTTGCATGTACACTTAGGAGTGTTAGAATGCTCATAACCCAACAATTTGTACTTTGATTACTATAATGCATGTGTTGTGATACTTACATGACGTCTTCCGCCCCGGAACGTTTCCGCCGTTCTGGTTTGGGGGTGAGACACATACTACAAAATTTCATCACTATTTATCAAAGAACTCGTACTTCTAGTACTCACTAATTCTGGTACCAAATATTTGCAGTAGTAATAACAAGGATAAAAGTGGAAGCATTACAAACATATACATAGAATACACTACCGTTCTAAACAATCACCCCCTTCCAAATCGACTTAACGTCTGGTACAATAAGAAGTTCCAACATCGTCATTTGACATGGAGTGGCTAGATCCTCACCATACCAATTTCATGTGCTAAGAAGAGACCCTTCGTCTTAACCGACCGACTTATGAAACCCTTTCAACCTATAAGGACAAACCCCCGAATCATCCCTTGCATCTAAACTAATTAGTACCTATGTAAGAGGTACCACACTCTTTCCTCGGCACAATAGAAATAGGAAACAAGAAGTAAAAGACATTAAGAGTATCCCAAAGGTTTATAACCTTCCCAAGGTGTTTCCCAGAAGTTCTTTCGGAAATACCACCCATGTGCCAAGTTGTGTTCGAAATCGACTCGACTCTTGAAGCCATTCCTGTAGCTAAATCCCAAAAATACTACTTAGCCCCAACATAAATACAAAAATTGTCCGGTCGATGGGACGACCTGATGAGTAAGGAAATTATCAGACCGAGCCTCTAGCATCAGAAAGCACCCGTCTGACTCGTAAAGAGGAAGGGTGAATTATCCATAGGACCATTGACTACCAAGAGCCAAACAAACCCATCATCAAGCATCAATATCCCCTATTCCAAATCAACGACCTATTCAACCAGCTTCAAGGAACAAGCAAAGGTCGACATACCACAAGCTCAGAATTTTGTAGGAAGAAACTCCCAAGACAACCTAAGATTCATGAGGCCAGCTGCACCACAAGAAACATTAACCTTAGTAAAAATAGTGTTCGTCTTAAGGTCTAGAGACACTACCTCTTGGGCGTCAAGTACACAAGCTTCATTAGACCATTCTAGATCCTCGCCATGATCGGCCCAGTGGCCCATAGACTTCAGCTACCACAAGAACTCAACAACATACATCCTACTTTCCACGTGTCCAATTTGAAGGAATGCCTATCTGACGAAACTCTTGTCATCCCTCTGGAGGAGAATGAACTAAACGAAAATCTCCATTTCATCGAGGATCCCATAGAAATAATGGACAGGGAAGTGAAACGGACGAAACTAAGCCGCGTCCCCATTGTGAAGATCCGATGGAACGCCAAACGAGGGCCCGAGTTCACCTGGGAACGCGAAGATCAAATGAAACAAAAGTACCCACATCTCTTGCCAAGTGCATGAGTGCTTACTCTAAGCTAATTTTGGGACGAAATTTCCTCTAACGAGGAGAAGGATTGATAACTAGAAAATTTTGGGTCAAACCAAGCCTAAGGGGTCTTGTGTATAAGTGTATCCACAATATATATCTGTGTAACTTGATGCAATAATGTTATATGAAAGCCAAGAGGGCACCATTTGTATGATTAAGGATAATATGCACTTGGAAATTTATGTTGAAATAACCCTTGAAAGATTCAATGCAAATCAACACAAAAATCAAATAGTTTTAACATAACAACATGTATTTATGCAAGGACCTTGAGTTCTCGAGTTGTAAGGCCATCATCCTTATGATTTACATCACTCAAAACCTAAATCCCAAGGTCTAGGAAACATCAAAACCGAAAACACACCCTAAGTATCCACTAAGGCCGAAAACACACCCTAAGAATCCACTAAGGCCAAAATCTCCATGGGAAAAGGTCTAGGACAGAAATCAAAAAGTAAATTCACTCCTAGGATCGAAATCACATGTGATTTCGGTCATACTAGGGTGAATTAGAAGGGTTTGCAGTCGAGGATGAGAATAAGACAAGAAAAGTTGACTTAAGGATTTGGTTTCTCACCCATTTCCAATACAATCACAGTAACCTACGTATTATCCACCAAACATCCATACATTATCCTCTAGTTATCCAAGTAAACTTCACATCAATACCATTCGTTTTATTTAAACGAGATTAACATCACAAAACCTCACCATTTCTTCATTCTATTCCCTGTTAAATTCCCCCTTCTCTCAAGAACCCATTTCCAAGTTTCAAAGGATTAAGCCCCAAGTTCATTAGATTTCTTTGGTAAGTATTTTCATAATACCCTAGAGTTTATATACAATTTTATGTTAGTTTCACCATTTTTACACACATTTTTGTGTGTTGACATTCTTCGGATAATAACCTTTCCTTGAAGTTCATCCACTCCCTTTCAAGTGCCAAGTTTGAAATCATCATCTCAATCCTCTAAGTCATCCATGAAAACTACTCAAGGTGAGTTCATACCCCCACATTTTCAAGCTTTTTCATGTTTTAAAGGGGGGGGGGGAATACAAGTAAAACTTTGTTTATCACACCAATATTTACATGTTTTCATCTTTATGTTAAATACATGGTTAATACTAGTTTTTGTACATTATTTGTGATATATCAGTTTGAATTGCAACACTAATAACACCAACATACTTTATGTTATAAAGTCATAAGAAAATTTATGATTTGTAACACTACAAGGTTTTGGCAACTTTTACAAAAAGATAGCTTTCCTAATAAAGATGGTTACAACATAGGCAATTACTATTTTGGTGGATTACAACCCAAAGATATCATGTTTTGGTTTCATATTTCAACACTAGAAAAGATTTCAACATTATATTTATATAAAATTCATATAAATAGTCTCAACAAAACATACAAGATAAACTATAATTGGTATAGTTTGGGAGTTACAAAACCACACTTTCATTTCAGAAGAACCATAAAATATTTCATAGGTATAATTATTTCATTATACAAGAAAAAGGGAGTGGTAGTTCACGTAAATTTGTTAATGCTCTAATGAGACATTTTAAGAGTTTTGAGCACTCTAACAACCTTTTGGTGCACATACAACCCTAAATGCTTTGGATATATGTTTTCTCTAATTATACACGCAATTTGATTTTCCAAAGCATTATCCTAAGTAGTATAAAAAGCAATGGTACTTGAACAACAAAACTAGTTAAATGACTTACCTCTTGTTGTAGCTTGTTAACTTGCACCTTTAAGAGTCTAGCACCCCCAAATGTGATGCCTCAAATGCTTCAAAAAACACCACCAACAATGGAGGACTTGAGAGAGAGTGACTTGCACAAAAATCGACTCTTATGATCTCTAAGAACAACTAGTGGCCGATTTTAGGAGCTAAGGGACTTCTTTTATAGTGTGGCAAAGTCTAGGGTTTCATCTATGTAAACCCTAATGGACATGACCTTTCATATTACTTAGGCTCTATGGGTTAAACCTCCATGGACTATCCATAGACTACCATATTGGTTTAGCCCATCCTAAATAACCATAGGCCCACACTATAAGAAACATCGATTTACCAAATCGATTCCCGTACATTTAATTAGTCTCTTTTAATCACTAAATTAATTATTGATAAATACTAATTAAATAATATGATTTCACATTAACATATTAGAATTTATAATATATTAATAAATTATAAATAACCTCTTCTCAAAAGTCCATCCTGTCAAATTGTTCTGGTGAAATGCAACCCAAATGGAGCATGCTCTTTTCGGGTCAAGTACATACCAATTATAGTTATGGACATCGACACCTTATCCAACAGTCTCCCAGTTGGATAAGTCTAACAACTATAGCTGCAAGTACGAGTTCAGGAACCGACTAGCAATCGTAGCTCTTAAAGCCTCTGTCGAACTCTAACATGCCATTTTGATAAGGGGCCATAGAATCCTCTGTTCTCAAGATATCAGCCAGACAAATACATGGAACATAGTCAATCTTATTGTCCAGAGTTTATTTCCTTATTTCCGATTTACTTGACATAGAACTTAATCGAACACATCAATTGAGTTCTGACCGGGCCCGACACATAAGTCAAAAAAATCATCGAGGGGCCCAAGATATCGCTTTTAATCCTCCAAGGACTAAAAGGAACCGATAAACTGTTGAATCATAAAAGTGACCCTCTTGAACTTCAGCTACCGCAGCCATCAAGCACCCGCAGTCAAGCTCCTTCATCAGCAACAACATCCGGAGTCTCTACCTACCGCAGTCACTTTACTAGATTACTTTACTTGTCTTTATTGTAATACTATCTATTGTCCAGTATGCCTTACATGGCTACTGTTAGAGATGTAATCTATTGTACTTCGTGAGTCTCTATAAATAGAGCTCATTCTCTTTGTATTCAATGATCTTAACACACGCATCTATCTATTCTGAATACACTTCTCTGAAGTTATCTTTTCTATCTCTCTATCTTACTACGCATCACTTCTTACTCTCAAATCTTACTAGAATACTACTGATTAGAACCTCTCTTCTGAGCAAGTCTTTCGTGACTTAATCACTAAGTTTGATCTTCCTTATTAACTTGGTTTGAATGCATTCCTTGTTATGAATCAACTTATGTGTATACTTGATATAACAATTGTTTTCATTTCTATTTCTTTACTTTTCCGCAACTAACTCTCTAACTATCTAACTCTAACTTATTAATATTATTGTTGAGCTTTTAGATCCTTCGAGATTAACTATTCCGCAATCTACTTGTTCTAACGTTTGTTCAAGTGTGTCTCTAAGTTTTTCTCTCAACAATTGGTATCAGAGCCATAGTGGTTGCTTTTTGAAAACGGAACTCTGATTTTCAAAGAGCCTTCTATACCACTGAAGCTCATTTCTTAAAAAAAACTTCAAATGGCACAATCGTTATCTCTGAATGTTTCCAACAGTGTTGGTGGTTCTAATCGAGCCCCAATACTGGTAGCAAATGAATATCATCACTGGTCACAAAGAATAGAAAGATACTTAAGGAGACTTGGTAGAGATGTATGGCGATCTGTAGAAGAAGGACCACATGTCCCAGTCCTTACACCAGTCCAAACTGACGGCACTACAACCAGACTAGGAGGAGGTCAACCAGTCATGAACTGTCCCACCAAGGATGATCTCGATAAAATGGAAAATGATGCTGTTGCTTTTTATGAAATCTCATGTGGAGTTGCTCCTGACAACTTCGATATTATCATAAATTGCAAATCAGCAAAAGAGATCTGGGAAGTTCTCAAGAATCTGTACGAAGGCTCAGAACAAGCACAAGACAAGAAGCTTACTACCGCACTCAATGAGTTCAACAACTTCAAAGCTCATACTGGCGAAAGCTTGGAAGACTCCTTCAAAAGGTTCAACCTGATAGTCACCAAGTTATCCAATGCGGGCACCATCCGCAGTAACCATGAAACAAATCATCAGTTTCTTAATGGTTTGGGAAGACATTGGACTACGGCTAAGATGATAGTCCAAGGCGATAGAAAGATTCATTCTTTGTCACTCTACAAGCTCTATGGAGAATTGCAAGCACAAGAATCCACCGTACTCAAAGACTGTGCTGACTTCGGAGGACCACTTGCTCTCATAGCACAAGCTCCACATAATCAATCTTACTCTCCATCGTATGACACTCCACCGCAGTCATACGAAGCTGACTCAGAGTATGATGATGAAGAAGAGTTTCAGAAGGCTATTGCTCTGGTTAGCCAACAGTTCAACCGTCTGCCACCTCCTTCCTTCCGCAAGAATCAACAGTTCAACAAACCTCCATTCAACCGTAACTTCGGTTCCCAGAATAATCATCCTCAATATCCTAAAAGTTCTCATCCACCACCACAATCTCAAAATAATCAAATAAAGGAGGCACCGCAGTCTACTCAGACCACTGACTTCGGTACTCCCTCAGAAGACAAGACTGATGTTGTAATTTGTCACAAATGCAACAAAGAGAATCACTTTGCAAGAGATTGTAAGGCCAATGTAGTAAAAGACATAGCATTCTACCTTAGAATGGCTCAAGAGTTGGAAGATAAGGAAAAGGCAAGGGCATACGTAGCCCATGTCAAAAGAGACCATCAAGTTTGGTCATCCGGAGATGAAGATGATGCCATCAGCAGTGTCAAAGGAAAAGGGAAAATCTGCATGCTGGCAACTGCGGATGATGATGGGTCTACAAAGTTAGACAAGAACTACTGCTACATGGCAAAGGATGGAACTCTAAGCATCGTAGAATAGGTAAAACTTATAATCTAAACTCTAAACTATAACATGCATGACTGTCAACCCTACATAGATGATCTTAATGACACTTGTGTTGTCGTCCTTACAGACTATAACAAAGCCTTAGATGAGAAGAATATTGCGTCCCAAGAGATGTTCCACGTGAGAGGACGACTGGATAACAAAAGACTCAAAATGGCTATGTTAGAGAAGGACTTAGAGTTAGAAGCTAAGTTATAACCTACTAAAATTAGGAAACAAGTAGAATTGATGAATAGTGTACTTAGATTTCACATTGATATGTGGATTCTACAACTACTTAACTGTAGTGACTATCCAAATTCGGATCACTCTTTGACTCGAAAAACTTTTCATGAATCATATACACACATCAATCACTTGATCTAGTGGTATAAATTAGGTCTGAGTCTCGTAGGAACTTATGTTAAAGTTAAAAACTAGGACTAGTATAATTGATTCCTCAATTTCGCTTGAATCTCGGAATCACTACATAGAATGCCAATAAAGCAATAAAAATAAATTACAAACATTATTTCTAACTTGAATAAGAGTTAGGAAACACAAAAATAATTTGAAGTCTCAAAGATTCAATTTATTTTGATATCCAAAGATGTATTAAACTACAAAACCCTAAAAGCCATAAAAACTCATATTTATAATCTTTAACCTTAAAAATCCTCTAAAAATAATTAAGAACCTTATAATGTTATCTTATCATAATAATTATTATGAATACAATCTATGAAAATAAAAATTAAGTTATTAACATTTACCCTTGATTTATAAGTCAAAAATCAAGAGTTTTATGCATAAAACTAGGTTTAGGTGCACATTTTATAAAAAGTTGGATATTTTAAAAGATTTGAATTTTTATAAAAGAAACAAGAGAGAGGAAGCCTCACTCACCCAAGATTTCGTCCTCCCCTCTCCCAAGAGACTCCCTCTCTTCCCAACATACATATAATCATTTTTTTCTTCTCTCTCACACTCCACCTTCTCCTTCATTCTCTCTACCTTCACCACTCCATTTCTCTCTTCTCCACCCTCTAAACCAAGAAATTTCCAGAAAATAGGACCCAAGAACACTCTGCAAACTCGAAATCTTCATCATCTTGTGGTGTTCTTGAAGGTAAAATTAATTTCTACTTCATTATTCCTTCAAAGTTTACTATTTTTCTTGGATTTTCTTCATATTCTACTCCATTCTAATAAAAGATCATGAACACATAAACATACACACACACACACTCAAGATTTTGATGATGATGGTGGTAGGATTTCACCCAAAAACAACATGCATGTTGTAGATGGTGAAGTCCCATGACCTAAACCTAAGTCAAAATCATCGAAATGCACTTTTCTACAAGTTTTGGTGGAAAATCACCACATGCACCCTAAGTTTTCTTTCCAAAACGGTTTTTAACCATTTAAAACTCATGAATGGCCTTCAAAACAACATGCATGTGATGATCTTCAAGCTTAGATGCTTGATGATCAAAGTTTGTTGTTAAAAGCTTTCAAATATGTTCATGAATGATTTATTCCCAAAGAAATATCTAAAACTTCTTTTCTGATCAAATCCGATTTTTCCCAGAATTACACTAACAAAATAAGAAGTTCTATAAATTTTTAGAAAATAATTCAGTTTTCGCAGATCCTACCTCATGTAGAATACTTAGAAAAATATTTTCAGAATTTTTCATAATGCATACATAGTTTTCCCCGATTTTTGTATTTATAATGGACTAATAATGGGAAAAATAGTTATACTAATCCAAAACTCATGAAAATTTACCAATAGATCTTATAATATATTAGAACTATAAATAAAAATTTGGATGATTTTTCTATTCAGTATGCTATTTTTCTTATATTTTCTAAGATTAAATAGACTTAAATCCACAAAATCGGATTACAGTCTATAAAAATCACCATTGGTATTTTTCCCGGATTATGTACACTGTAAATAAAGTTTACAAAAGTTTTGGTAATTTATTTTAACTGTTTGAAAATTATTCACCAATTAATGATTATTCAAGAGAATAAAACAAATAAAAATAGAAAAACTAATTAAAAAATATATTTTATATTTTTCACAACTTCTATATGTATAATAACGGTGTTACGAAAAGTTTGGACAATTTTGGAAACTGTGTTCTATTTATTTCCATTTTTGTTAGAATAAATGCACAAAAATCATAAAATCGGATTAAGCTAATTAGAAACCCATTTTTATATTTTTTCCAGGTTAAGTATTTTTAATGGTAGTATTATTAAAAGTTTGGGAATTTTTATCATCTGGATACTATTTTTCACGAATTTATATTGTTATGAAGGCTTAAAAGTTTGGAAAAATAGTTAATTAAATCAAATATTCAAGGGAAATTTTCTTGAAGACCTCTCGTATATTTGGAACAAAAATGTAAAATTTGATGAATTTTGGAAACTGTTTGATAATATTTTTGGATTTTTTGGAGTTTAAAACACCTTTAAATGTGTTGAAATACCCTCAATTAATATTATAAAAATCTGAAAAATAATATCCAAAATTATATTAATCACATGAGTTATAAAATTTCACCATTTCAGAAAATGTTTGTAACTTAACAATATTAAATTTTGACACAATATTGGCATAATTCTATTGTAGTAGCGAGTATACTAGTATTAGCTTTCTATTAGAGATTCATTAGTGTGTAACATCGCGTAGGAATCAATAGTGTTACAAGTGGAATGTAGTTCAAGTCATCATATGCATCATCTCAAAGCATTGTGAGTATTCACGACTTCCCCTATTTTCGGTTTTAAATGTTTGGGGGTGGAAAAACATGTCAAAAAACTGTTTATGTTCGTTGTATTTATTTTGACTCGTATAAACTTGGTTGCTGTATTTTTCATGTATGTGTATGTTACTTTAATTCATGAGGATTGTATCGCGGTTAAGTCCCTGGAATCATTCGACACAACTCATTAACTCTTTCGAGCCTATGGTTATTATGGATAGCGCTATCAGGATGTAGACAACTCCTCACTCGCACGATTCGCTTGAGTGCATTTTACCATTTTATTCTCTATGTTTGCGATACACATAGTAGTCAATAGGGCACGATTCGGTCATTAGGCTTGTGTTGTGAACTCATGAATGGAAACTTGATACACATACGAATCTTACATCATATTTTAGCAACGAAACTTGTATACTCATTTTAGCGATGAAACTTGTATACTCATTTTAGCGATGAAACTTGTATACTCATTTTATCAAAGAAACTTGTATACTCATTTTAGCAACGAAACTTGTTTACTCGTTTTAGCAACGAACTTTATTTCTCATGAGAATATGAACTTTGCGTCTCATTTTCGCAACATACTTTATTTCTCATGATGACAACAAACTTTGTTTATGCAAAATTATTTACTCATTTTTGCAAAATATTTTAATTTATGGAAACTTTTATCAAAACTTTGATTTCGATTCATGAAACCAATATTATTTTTAATATGTGAGTACTTACCAACTATTTTTGTAGTTGACGCTCGTTTTACATGCTTTTTCAGGATTTCATCGAGTAAGTGGCACTTAGGGACACATCACTTTTAGGAGCATTCACATGTGTTGTATTTCAAATTTACATTGTAATTTCAATTAAAAATTTGTTCAAACTCATTGTAAATTTGTAATGATTTTTAATACTATGGTTGGTGTTGTCTTTTAACTTTTTCTATGAAACCCTTTGTACTGCCACACCCCGTATTTCCGCTTTAGCGGGGTGTGACACAACTCATATTCAACAACTCATATATCTTGGTTTGAAGACTATATAATATTATAGTATCACGATCACTCATGATAAATTCCATGAAGTGATTCAAGTGCGCGTGGGTTTAATCTAATACTCAGACCTTATAAGCAATCATGAATGTTGTATCAAACTTTGCTATTCTAATACACTTCAGACAATCTACAAGCCAAATTTATGATAGTCTTGCCTCAATACCTACTTCCAAAGTATGATCGACAGTGGACAGTTTGAATAGTATAATTATTCTGGAAGTCAAAACATGCAAAATGAAAAAATAGTAAATGACTGACACAAGATAGTAACATTACTTATAAATAAAAAACACCTTTTATTCAATCATCAAATGTCAATTACATTTCAACTACTACAAGTTTCTAAAATTCTATTTAATCTTTAAAACTAATATTGTCCTTCAGCCCGATGTGCATCGCATGCTGTAAGTGCTTAACCCTACTCAGTCCCTTCGTAAGGGGATCCAGTTGGTTCTCTTCTGACGATACCCTCTTTGCTACGAGGAGCCCTTCTTCTATTCGATGTCTTATCATGTGATATTTTCTGTCAATGTGCCCGGATCTTGCATGATCCCTTGGTTCCTTGGCTAAGGCAACCGCACTCCCGCTGTCACAGAAAATCTCCATAGGCTCCTTTATTGCTTGAACAACTCCAAGGTCTCCGATGAAGTTCTTAAACCATATTGCCTCCTTCGCCGCTTCGCTTGCTGCTATGTACTCTGATCCGCACGTTGAATCAGCTACAGTCTCCTGCTTGGAACTTTTCCAAGTTATTGCTCCTCTATTCAGGGTAAATACCCAGCCCGACTGAGAGCGGAAATTATCTCTGTCGGTTTGAAAGTTGGCGTCACTATACCTTGTCACTCTCAAGTCATCACTCCCACCGAGGGTAAGGACCCAGTCCTTAGTCCTCCACAGGTACTTAAGAATGTTCTTAATCATAGTTCAATGAGCTTTACAAGGATTCCCTTGATATCTGCTGACCATGCTCAAAGCAAAGTCCACAACAGGGCGAGTAAAAGTCATAGCATACATGATTGAACTAACTGCGGAAGCATATACTACTCGACTCATCTCAGCTATCTCAGCCTCTGTACTCGGACTCTGAGTTTTACTCAGTTTGGTATTGCCTTGGATGGATAAGTCACCTTTCTTGGAATCCATCATGTTGAACCTTTTCAACACCTTAGCCAAGTAGGTACTTTGACTAAGTCCAATTAGTCTTTTACTCATGTCTCTCAATATCCTTATCCCCAGAATATTGGCAGCTTCTCCGAGGTCCTTCATAGCGAAACACTTCCCGAGCCAGGACTTAACCTCCTACAAAGTTAAGATGTCATTTCCTATGAGAAGTATGTCATCCACATACAACACCAGAAAGCTAACTGTACTCCCACTAGCCTTGACATACACACAGGACTCATCCTCGCCTCTCGAAAAGCCAAAATCTTTGACTTTCTCATCGAAAAAAAGATTCAATCTGCGAAATGCTTGTTTCAATCCATAAATGGATTTCTCAAGCTTGCACACTCTATTAGGATACTTTGCATTGACAAAACCCTCTGGCTGACTCTTGTAAACATCCTCAGCCAACTTTCCATTAAGGAAAGCTGTTTTGACATCCATTTGCCATATTTCATAATCATGAAATCCAGCTATGGCTAGCATAACCCTAATAGACTTAATCTTCGCCACTGGCGAGAAGGTCTCATCATAGTCAACTCCTGGAGTTTGAGTAAATCCCTTCGCAACCAGTCGTTCCTTATATGTGTGTACTTTCCCATCCATGTCGGTGTCACACCCCGCTAAAGCGGAAACACGAGGCGTGGCAGTATAAAGGGTTTCATAGCAAAAGATAAAAGACAACACAAACCATAGTATTAAAAATCATTACAAATTTACAATAGGTTTGAACAACTTTTAAAAGAAATTACAATGAAAATTGGAATACAACACATGCGAATGCTCGTAACAGTGAAGTGTCTCTAAGTACCACTTACTCGATTATTCTTGAAAAAGCATGTAAAACGAGCGTCAACTATAAAAATAGTTGGTGAGTACTCACAGATAAACAAAATAATATTGTTTCCATGAATTGAAATCAAAGTTTTGATAAACGTTTCCAATAATAAAAGTATATTGTTAAAATGAGTAAATAAGTTTGTAAAAAAAAAATTCTTTGTCATCATGAGAGATAAAGTATGTTGCCCAAATGAGATGCAACGTTCATATTCTCATGGAAGATAAAGTTCGTTACTCAAACAAGTAAACAAGTTTCATTGCTAAAATGAGCAATCAATTTCGTTGCTAAAACATGTATATAAGTTTCCAGTAATAAAAGTTCATTGTTATGATGAGATAAAAAGTTTATTGCTATAATGAGAGACAAAGTTCATTGCTATAATTGATAGACGAGTTTATTGCCATAATAAATAACAAGTTTGTATGTGTATGAGCAAACAATGAGTTCTCAACCAAGCCTATGACTGAAGCCTTCTCAAGATCTATGCTTATCGTTCCATAGATTATATGGTATCATGTACTCCAGCAATCGGGCGAGTGAGGAGTTGTCAATTCCCAATAGCGATATCCACAATGACCATTGGCTCAAAGTGTTAATGGTTAGAGAAAAGTGTAAGGGAAGGTCCTTAAGACGATACGTTCTCATGTTCCGTGTTGCATAGACATACATAGAGAGATATAGCAATAAAATAGCAATCATGTTTGATACAAATCAATTTAAATACAACGAACAAATAATAGTTTTCTGGGACATGCTTTTCCACCCCAAAACATAAAAACTGAAAATAGGGGAGTGCGTGAATAGTCACTATGTATTGAGATGATGCAAATGATGCCTTGATCTACGCTCCACTCGTAACACTATCGATTTCTACACGATGTTACACACTAATGAGTCTCTAATAGAAAGCTAACACTAGTATACTTGCTACTACTATAGAATTATGCCAATATTGTGTCAAACTTTAATATTGATAAGTTACAAACATTTTTCTGAAATGGTGAAGTTTTTTTTTAATTCATGTGATTAAGACAATTTTGGATATTAATTTTCCAGATTTTTGTAATAACAATTGAGGGTATTTCAACACATTTAAATGTGTTTTAAGCTCTTAAAAAGCCAAAATATTATCAAACAGTTTCCAAAAATTCTCAAACTTTGCATTTTGATTCTAAAACAGTAGAGGGATTCCATAAATTTTCCTTTGAATTTTTGATATGATTAACTATTTTTCAAAATTTTTAAGCAAGTTGGGAAAAATATAAAAATGGATTTCCAAACTATTTAACCCAATTTTATGATTTTTTAGCATTTATTCTAATAAAAATTGAAATAAATAGAAAACAGTTTCCAAAATTGCCCAAACTTTTTGTATCACTGTTATTAAACATTCTTAAGCTGGGAAAAATGTAAAATTGGATTTCTAAACTGTTTAACCGAATTTTATGATTTTTGTGCATTATTCTAATAAAAATTGAAATAAATAGAAAACACTTTCCAAAATTTGCCAAACGTTTTGTATCACTGTTATTAAACATTCTTCAGCTGGGAAAAATATAAAAATGGATTTGTAAACTGTTTAACCTAATTTTATGATTTTTTTGCATTTATTCTAATAAAAATTGAAATAAATAGAAAACAGTTTCCAAAATTGCCCACAATTTTTGTAACACTTTTATTATACATGTAGAAGCTGTGAAAAATATAAAAGATTTTTTTCAATTAGTCTTTCTATTTTTCTTTGTTTTATCCTCTTAAATAACCATTAATTGGAGAATAATTATTAAACGGTTAAAGTTAATTAGCAAAATTTTTGTAAAGTTCATTTACAGTGTAAATAATCTGGGAAAAATCCCAAAGGTGGTTTTTATCTACTAGAATCCGATTTTACGTATTTAAGTGTATTTAATCTTTAGAAAATAGAAGAAAACTAGTATACAGAAGAGACAAAACATCAAAAATTTTATGTAGCCTCCGAATGTACTACAAGGTGTTCTGGTAAATTTTCATGAATTTTGGATGAACAGAACTATTTTTTCTATTTTTAGGCCATTATAAATACAAAAATCGGGGAAAAATAATAATGCATTATGAAAAATTCTGAAAATATTTTTCTCAGTCTTATACCTCTGGTAGCAACTGCGAAAATTGTTATATATCATTTTCACATTCTCTAAAGTGGTTTTATGATTTATTGGAGCCAAACAAAAAGAAAATTCAAAACCATATTAAATACTAACAAAAACCGATGCAATTTAATGTGCGGTCATTATTTAGCATAGGGGTCATCCACGAATTTACCTAGGATTTATAAACGTCAGAAAGTTTTTTATATGATTTATTGCCCTATTTTATTTCAATAATTATAATAATTCGAGAAAAATGAATTATTTTCTGAAAATTTGTTGAACATCTCATTTTGTTGATGGTAATCTGGGAAAAATCAGATTTTGTCAGAAAAGGAGTTTAGATATTTATTTGGAAATAAATCCTTCATGAACATATTTGAAAACTTTTAACAACATACTTTGATGATCTAGCATCTAAGCTTGAAGATCATCACATGCATGTTTGTTTGAAGACCATTCATGAGTTCGAAATGTTCAAAAATCGTTTTTGATAGAAAACTTTGGATGCATGTGGTGTTTTTCACCCAAAACTTGTAGAAAAAGTGCATTATGTTGATTTCGACTTAGGTTTTGGTCCTTGGATTTCACCATTTACAACATGCATGTTGTTTTTGGGTGAAATCCTACCACCATCATCATCAAAACCGAGAGTTTGAGCAAGTGTTCATGATTTTACCATAGAATGGAGTAGAAGATGGAGAAAATCCATGAAAACAAGTAAAACTTGAAGGAAAAGAGAAGGAAAATGAATGATTTTCGGGTTTACCTTTAAAAACACCTCAAGATGATTAAGATTTAGAGTTCAAGGTGTGTTCTATGACCCATTTTCTGGAGAATTTCGTGGTTGATGGAGAGAGGAAGAGAGAATAGAGAGAAAATGAAGTGAGGGAGTGTGAGAGAGAAAGTGAAGTATGGAGAAATGGAGTGTAGAGGGGAATTGATTGAGTGTGTTGGGAGGAGGAGAAAGAGGAGAGAGAGAGAGGAATCCGAATTTTGAGGGTATAATATCCCTCTCTCTTTCATTAAGGGTAAAGATGCAACTTAACCAAGTTTTTTTATGCATAAAAATGTTGATTTTTGATTTATAAATTAAGGGTAAATGTTAATGAGTCAATTTTATTTCCTTAAATGCATTTTTATAATTTTAATTATTATAAGAATATTAGAAGCTTCATAATTATTTTTATAGAATTTTTAATGTTAAAGTTTATAAATGTGAGTTTTTAGGGCATTTAGGGTTTTTGAGAGTTTGTAAATCTTTGGATATCAAAATAAATAGAATATTTGAGACTTTAAATTATCTTATGGTATTATAACTCTTTTATAGTTATAAATAATGTTTGTAATTTATTTTTATTGGTTTATTGGCATTCTATGTAGTGATTCCGAGATTCAAGCGAAATTGAGGAATCAAGTATACTAGTCCTAGTCTTCAACTTTGACTTTAGTTTCTATGAGACTTTGACCTAATTTCTACTACTAGGTCAAGTGCATGATGTGTGTATATGATTCATGAAATGGTGTTCGAGTCAAAGAGTTACCCAAATATGGATAGTCACTACAGTTAAGTAGTAGTAGAATTCACATATCAATGTGAAATCTAAGTACACTATCATTCGATCCTACTTGTTTCCAAGTTTCTAGTAGGTTATAACTTAGCTTCTAGTTACTAAGTCTATTATGTGTCGTGCCTATATGTGCAACTAAGTTTATTCAAATCTAGAACCGACTCGAATTTTGACGATTGTCACATTCTCCCCCGGTTGAAAGAATTTCTCCCCGAAATTCAATTCGTGACGTATTCTATTAGAACTCAGTCGAATACATTATATAGTTGGAGAGGTGGTGACTTGCAGTGTTCTTTGATTATTTCGGGTTTATTTCCTTAAAGGAAGAACCCAATTCTATAGCTATAGTCAAATTAATGTTTCCTTAATTCGAGTTCTACAATTTAGATTGCGAGAAATTAGGATCATGGAAATCATGATCCAAACATGGCGACCTAGTCGAAAAAGATCATCTAGTTAGATATTATCTGAATTAAGAGAGCCATAAGTTTTGCTGAAGCACTAACTGCACTGAGCGTTAAATCCGCATTGATCCTTAAGTCGCGTTCTAAATTAGCACTAAGTGTAAATTCGCCGCCTACTAAAGAAGAGATTAGGAACAATTTGTTCACTTCCGGGTTGGCTACTACATCTGGAAAAGATATATTCCGAAATAAGAAGGGGTAGCACGAATGAAAGGGAAGTGATCGAGGGTAAGTTCTTAAAATACGTACTAAGGGTAGGCAACGAAGTTTTGGTACATCTCAGATGTAAAGGCTATTTAACGTCGTCTACAAAATAAATTACGAAATGATTGAGGATCTCTGAGGCCATAATTACTACTACGGTTACTCTTACAATAATAGAACCATATTCAAAGAGTATATATAATTAGAGAGTCATTGTTGCAAATGGAAGCGATGAAAGTTTATCATAAATTAAATCGCATTGTGGAGATAGCATTTTAAGTGTTTAGAAGTGATAAAAATCCCACTGTTATCAAAATGTGTAATAATTCCAAGATAATGAAGATACATGTGTGGCGATCAAACGAAGTAGTAAAAAAAAATAAAAAGATAATTTAAAGTTAAATGTTTAAGTCGTCATTAAGGGAATTTTTTTTATAGATATATTGATATTATGCTTTTTGTAAAAATTGACTAATTGTCTAAGTCAGGACAAATACAAGTTTAAGAGGAGTCGGAATACTTATGAAAAAAAAGTTTAAGAGTTAGGAACTCACTGAAAATTGCAAAGTAGAATGCTATTTTAAGAAAGGAGTAAAAATATCGATCATTGAAAATAGTGTATTCATAGTCTAGTGTTTCTACATAAACAATCATTTAGAGAATAGATAATCGTAAAATTCAAAACTTTTGATGTATTTTAAGAAAAGAAGAAACATAAGGAAACATATCATTCACATATATTTTCCGGATATAGAAAAATTATAAGCATAACGGTATTCATCCTGTGTATTAATTATAAGGAAAAATACAATGAAACTTGCATTTTAAATCAAGTTTCGGAATTTAGAACGAAAGAGCAAATGTAAATAAGGATCACTTGTTTTACAATAGTTTTCAAAATAAAAATAAGAAGTATATGATAAATGACGTATTTGAATATATCAAAATTGACTAAATCAAAATTATGCCTCACGACTATACCCGTATTAATCGCTCGAAACGAAAAGGTAGACTTCTAGTCTTTATGTATACGAACATGATACCAGGAGAAGAAAAATAGACAGAAACAAAGTTAGTCAATGTATTATGTTATTATCGTGGGTGTGCAATATCTAAAATTAGAAGGAGAGCAAGAAATCAAGTGCGGGGGATAAAAAAGGAAGGTACCAGCGACAATGATTGCTATTGTTAAAATTTTAAGAATAATATGTATAGGTAGATTTAAACCCAAGTAGAGATATTTTTCAAACTTCAATATTTGATGTATGTTGATGATTAAATAGACATGTGGGAGTTTTAAAGTTTTTCCTAAAAATTTATGAATTATCTATTAAGTTAAACTCAATTTGTGAAAAAGAAGAAACACTAAAACTTGTAATTGAAAAATCTGACAGCTTTGACCTTTTAGACTGAAGTTCAACCGTGGTTAAAATGGATAAGGTAAAGACTTAACATATTTAGATGAATAATTGCTCATTGTCAAAAGTGCGTCGCTGGAAGTTTAAAAGTGAACACTAAGTTTTGCAATGCTATAATTTTAGAAACTTTGTAGATTATAAAACTAATTTGAAATTAAAATAAACAAATGAGGTGTGTTGGAAATTTAGGAATTAAAGATATCTTAGAAACATGTGTGAAGTAGAAAGTTGTGAAAATATCATGTAGTGTTTCAAGAAAATACATTAAAGTAAAGTACAATGCTTAAATGAGAAAGTGGTCAACCAAAACAAAAGTGGTTTGAAAGATCCGATGAAACTTTTTCATATAATATGAACTTCAATGTCATATGTTTAAGTTTTATAGCATAGAGTTTAAACACTTTTATAAAAGAAAATGTTTCTAAGTTTTTCGAAAACGTGTTAAAATGGTAAGCAAGGTTTAAAAATGGTTTATATGCCCTTAAAAGCACATCAATCCATTGAAATGAAATTGAAATAGGAAGGTTAAAACCAATATTGGTTAAATTGAGTTTTGAAGAAAAGTGTTAAGTTAAAGCAAGTTGTTAGGAAATGTGTACTAAGTTGAATGAAGTCGTTATAAAATATTTTATCGATGATAAATAAAACCAATGAAGCGAAATAATTTTTCGATGGAAGATTAAGAAGTAAGGAATAAGTATGTTAGTGTAGCTGATCGTACCTAAATACTAAGGTGAGTACAAGGCGAGTATCGATGTCTTTTTCCCAAGATAAAGGACAAGAAAAATTGTTAGTAAAACGTTTTATGGTGTCAATGCAGTTGATGACCTTTTATAGAGGTCAAAGGGACAACTTATGTTAACTTTTAAGCTCAAGGTGGAAACAACGTAGAGCCAAATCGTAGCGTAGTAATAAGGTCTCACGTATGGGTTAAACCTTCGTGTCTCCTCGTGAGTCGAATCCGGAATGCCCACCAATGGTATACAAGTGATTACTTAGTGGCGACTCATCTACCTCCTTACGCGATACTCTAATTATCATTCGTGTCGATATCGAAACGCTTTTTCATAGTTGTAACTCTAGTACGAAGTCGATGAAGAGGTATTGAGGAATAATTGGTATAGGTTCCGACTTATGATTATTACTAGTGTATATCTAGCTACTAACCTTACATCTAAAGTCAATAGCTACCAAGGAATACTCATTCTCAGTACTAAGTGCATTGCTCCTAGAGTGGCTAGTGATTTAACCTAAGTGGTTAACCTAGCACTTGATAAGGGATAAGAATATTTCTAAATAAAGGCATTGTTATAAAAGTGCACTTAGTTTCTAAGTGTATCTAGATGAATGCCTATAATATGCAATGCCCGTACGCACACCGAAAAATTTTGTTTTTCAAAAGTTTAAGTTGAAAATTGTTTTGAACATAATTCTACTATAACCGTTTCCAGCCTCACATTAACTTTCCTTAGTTAAGCATAGTTGGCCAGGCTATACTTAATTAAAGTCCAATAATGTGTACTCGAATTAGTTATACTAGTAGTATGTTCAGTATTTTAAAAACATTTTGAAATTTTTTGGCTATAGTTATGGTTCTCCAAAGGAAAACCGGTATTCTCTATAACCTTCGGCTCTGATACCATTTTCTGTCACACCCCGCTAAAGCGGAAACACGAGGCGTGGCAGTATAAAGGGTTTCATAGCAAAAGATAAAAGACAACACACACCATAGTATTAAAAATCATTACAAATTTACAATGGGTTTGAACAACTTTTAAAAGAAATTACAATGAAATTGGAATACAACACATGTGAATGCTCGTAACAGTGAAGTGTCCCTAAGTACCACTTACTCGATAATTCCCGAAAAAGCATGTAAAACGAGCGTCAACTATAAAAATAGTTGGTGAGTACTCACAGATAAACAAAATAATATTGTTTCCATGAATTGAAATCAAAGTTTTGATAAACGTTTCCAATAATAAAAGTATATTGTTAAAATGAGTAAATAAGTTTGTAAAAAAAAAAATTCTTTGTCATCATGAGAGATAAAGTATGTTGCCCAAATGAGATGCAACGTTCATATTCTCATGGAAAATAAAGTTCGTTACTCAAACAAGTAAACAAGTTTCAATGCTAAAATGAGCAATCAATTTCGTTGCTAAAACATGTATATAAGTTTCCAGTAATAAAAGTTCGTTGTTATGATGAGATACAAAGTTTATTGCTATAATGAGAAACAAAGTTCATTGCTATAATTGATAAACGAGTTTATTGCCACAATAAATAACAAGTTTGTATGTATATGAGCAAACAATGAGTTCTCAACCAAGCCTATGACTGAAGCCCTATCAAGATCTATGCTTATCGTTCCATAGATTATATGGTATCATGCACTCCAGTAATCGGGCGAGTGAGGAGTTGTCAATTCCTAATAGCGCTATCCACAATGACCATTGGCTCAAAGAGTTAATGGTTAGAGAAAAGTGTAAGGGAAGGGCCTTAAGACGATAAGTTCTCATGTTCCGTGTTGCATAGACATACATAGAGAGATATAGCAATAAAATAGCAATCATGTTTGATACAAATCAATTTAAATACAACGAACGGATAATAGTTTTCTGGGACATGCTTTTCCACCCCAAAACATAAAAACTGAAAATAGGGGAGTGCGTGAATACTCACTATGCATTGAGATGATGTAAATGATGCATTGATCTACGCTCCACTCGTACCACTATCGATTCCTACACGATGTTACACACTAATGAGTCTCTAATAGAAAGCTAACACTAGTATACTTGCTACTACAATAGAATTATGCCAATATTGTGTCAAACTTTAATATTGATAAGTTACAAACATTTTTCTGAAATGGTGAAGTTTTTTTTTTATTCATGTGATTAAGACAATTTTGGATATTAATTTTCCAGATTTTTGTAATAACAATTGAGGGTATTTCAACACATTTAAATGTGTTTTAAGCTCTTAAAAAGCCAAAATATTATCAAACAGTTTCCAAAAATTCTCAAACTTTGCATTTTGATTCTAAACACAGTAGAGGGATTCCATAAATTTTCCTTTGAATTTTTGATATATTTAACTATTTTTCCAAAATTTTAAGCCTTCATACCAATATAAATTTGTGAAAAATAGAATCCAGATCATAAAAATTCTCAAACTTTTTATAATACTGCCATTAGACATACTTAAGCTGGGAAAAATATAAAAATGGATTTCCAAACTATTTAACCCAATTTTATGATTTTTGAGCATTTATTCTAATAAAAATTGAAATAAATAGAAAATAGTTTCCAAAATTTCCCAAACTTTTTGTATCAGTGTGATTAAACATTCTTCAGCTGGGAAAAATATAAAAATGGATTTGTAAACTGTTTAACCTAATTTTATGATTTTTGTGAATTTATTCTAATAAAAATTGAAATAAATAGAAAACAGTTTCCAAAATTGCCCACAATTTTTGTAACACTTTTATTATACATGTAGAAGCTGTGAAAAATATAAAAGATATTTTTCAATTAGTCTTTCTATTTTTCTTTGTTTTATCCTCTTAAATAATCATTAATTGGAGAATAATTATTAAACAGTTAAAGTAAATTAGCAAAATTTTTGTAAAGTTCATTTACAGTGTAAATAATCTGGGAAAAATCCCAAAGGTGGTTTTTATCTACTGGAATCCGATTTTGCGTATTTAAGTGTATTTAATCTTTAGAAAATAGGAGAAAATACAGAAGAGACAAATCATCAAAAAATTTATGTAGCCTCCGAATGTACTACAAGGTGTTCTGGTAAATTTTCATGAATTTTGGATGAGCAGAACTATTTTTTCTATTTTTAGGCCATTATAAATACAAAAATCGGGGAAAAATAAGAATACATTATGAAAAATTCTGAAAATATTTTTCTCAGTCTTATACCTCTGGTAGCAACTGCGAAAATTGTTATATATCATTTTCACATTCTCTAAAGTGGTTTTATGGTTTATTGGAGCCAAACAAAAAGAAAATTCAAAACCATATTAAACAGTAACAAAAACCGATGCAATTTAATGTGCGGTCATTATTTAGCATAGGGGTCATCCACGAATTTACCTAGGATTTATAAACCTCAGAAAGTATTTTATATGATTTATTGCCCTATTTTATTTCAATACTTATAATAATTCGAGAAAAATGAATTATTTTCTGAAAATTTGTTGAACATCTCATTTTGTTGATGGTAATCTGGGAAAAATCGGATTTGGTCAGAAAAGGAGTTTAGATATTTATTTGGAAATAAATCCTTCATGAACATATTTGAAAACTTTTAACAACATACTTTGATGATCTAGCATCTAAGCTTGAAGATCATCACATGCATGTTTGTTTGAAGACCATTCATGAGTTTGAAATATTCAAAAATCGTTTTTGATAGAAAACTTTGGATGCATGTGGTGTTTTTCACCCAAAACTTGTAGAAAAAGTGTATTATGTTGATTTCGACTTAGGTTTTGGTCCTTGGATTTCACCATTTACAACATGCATGTTGTTTTTGGGTGAAATCCTACCACCATCATCATCAAAACCGAGAGTTTGAGCAAGTGTTCATGATTTTACCATAGAATGGAGTAGAAGATGGAGAAAATCCATGAAAACAAGTAAAACTTGAAGGAAAAGAGAAGGAAAATGAATGATTTTCGGGTTTACCTTTAAAAACACCTCAAGATGATTAAGATTTAGAGTTCAAGGTGTGTTCTATGACCCATTTTCTGGAGAATTTCGTGGTTGATGGAGAGAGGAAGAGAGAATAGAGAGAAAATGAAGTGAGGGAGTGTGAGAGAGAAAGTGAAGTATGGAGAAATGGAGTGTAGAGGGGAATTGATTGAGTGTGTTGGGAAGAGGAGAGAGAGGAGAGAGAGAGGAATCCGAATTTTGAGGGTATAATATTCCTCTCTCTTTCATTTGTCTTTATAAATTTTAAATATTTTATAAAAATATCAAATATTTATAAAATATGCAACTTAACCAAGTTTTTTTTATGCATAAAAATGTTGATTTTTGATTTATAAATTAAGGGTAAATGTTAATGAGTTCAATTTTATTTCCTTAAATGCATTTTTATAATTTTAATTATTATAAGATAATATTAGAAGCTTCATAATTAATTTTATAGAATTTTTAATGTTAATGTTTATAAATGTGAGTTTTTAGGGCATTTAGTGTTTTTGAGAGTTTGTAAATCTTTGGATATCAAAATAAATAGAATATTTGAGACTTTAAATTATCTTATTGTATTATAACTCTTTTATAGTTATAAATAATGTTTGTAATTTATTTTTATTGGTTTATTAGCATTCTATGTAGTGATTCCGAGATTCAAGCGAAATTGAGGAATCAAGTATACTAGTCCTAGTCTTTAACTTTGACTTAAGTTTCTATGAGACTTTGACCTAATTTCTACTACTAGGTCAAGTGCATGATGTGTGTATATGATTCATGAAATGGTGTTCGAGTCAAAGAGTGACCCAAATATGGATAGTCACTACAGTTAAGTAGTAGTAGAATTTATATATCAATGTGAAATCTAAGTACACTATCATTCGATCCTACTTGTTTCCAAGTTTCTAGTAGGTTATAACTTAGCTTCTAGTTACTAAGTTTATTATGTGTCAACTGGATCAACAACAGTTTTCTCATCAAGTTGATTGCTAGTGTTTGAGGTTCCTTCACCGCTTGACTCTTGAAGCTCTTCAAGGTCAATATGCCTCCCACTATTTCCTTGGCCTATGAGTTCTCTCTCTCTCGAAAGAATCCTCTCCTTGCAACGAATACAACATTGTCACTCGGTCTATAGAAGAGATATCCAAAGGATTTTTGTTGGTAGCCGATGAAAATACACAGCTCACTACGAGGTTCGAGCTTATCGTGAGTATCACGCCTCACGAAAGCCTCACAACCCCAAACCTTGATCTGTGCTAACGAGGGAACCTTCCCTGTCCACATCTTGTGAGGTGTTTTGGAAACCTTCTTAGTTGGGACTAGATTAAGGATATGGGCGGCAATCTCTAAGGCATACCCCTAGAATTACATAGGTAACGAAGCTCGACTCATCATGTAACGAACCATGTCCAACAAGGTTCGATTGCACCTTTCAGCCATACCATTAAGCTGTGGTGTCCTAGGTGGCGTCAATTGTGAAACAATCCCACATTCCTTAAGATAGTCTAGGAACTCGATACTAAGATACTCACCACCCCGATCAGATCGGAGCATCTTTATCTTCCTGCCCAGCTAATTCTCCACTTCTTGTTTAAACTCTTTGAATCTTTCATAGGTTTTTGACTTATGCTTGATTAAATAGATATAACCATATCTACTTTAATCATTAGTAAAAGTCACATAGAAGCTGTTGGCATCCCTTCTGGCGGTTCTGAAGGGTCCACACACATCAGTGTGCATGAGATCCAATAGTCCCTCACCCCTTTCAGAAGTAACAGTGAAGGATGACTTGGTCATCTTTCCAAGAAAACAAGATTCACAAGTGTCATCCGACTTTAAGTCGAATGACTCCAAGACTCCAGCCTTTTGGAGTTGGCCTATGCGCTTCTTGTTGACATGTCCAAGACGAGAATGCCACAAGCATGCCTTATCCAGATCATTGGAAGAATCAATGTGCAACACATTATTTCCTAAGTTGTCCACAACCATCACAGTTTCATATACACCATTACAAGGAAATGCTTTAAAATAAAAAACACCATTATAAAAAGCATTAATAGCACCAATTTCATTATCAAATAAAAAACTAAAACCTTGTTTGTAAAAACCATGAAAGGAAATAACATTTCTCGCCATTTCAGACGAGTAGAAACAATTATTCAAATCGAATTCTAGCCCACTACTAAGCAATAAAGAATAAACTCCAATCTTGGTGACAGGTGAAACCTTCCTATTCCCCATGACCAAGCTCATCTTCCTGTCCTCCACATCCTTACTTCTTTTTAGTCTCTGCAAATCAGAACAAATGTGAATTCCACAACCTGTATCAAGGACCCAAGACCAAGAATGTGATGAGTTATTAGATAGAATAGTATATATACCTTCATGGGTGGGTTTAACCTTCCCATCCTTTACATCGTGCAAGTATTTGGGGCAGCTTCGCTTCCAGTGCCCTTTATCATGACAGTAGAAACATTATGCTTCTTTTGGGTTGGTAGAGGGATTAGCAGAACCAGATTTGGTCCCACTAGAAGAGGATCTATCAAGAGACTTTCCTTTGCGGCACTTGGAAGGAGCCTTCCTCTTCTTCCCTTTCCCATGTCCAATTGCCAAAATAGGAGCAGTAGCAGTAGGAGTAGAAACAAAAGATGTACCTTTGAGACTACTTTCAGCAGTCCTCAAAAGGCCTTGAAGCTTGCTAAGAGTGACCTCCTCCTTGTTCGTATGATAGGTCATACATAACTGATCATAACATGGAGGTAAAGAGTGTAGAATGATATCTATGGCCAACTCTTCATCGAAGTTCACATTCAACTTTAGCAAGCGGTCCACAAACCTTTACATTTTCTGCAAGTGGGCCGTGATGGATTCTCCATCCCTCATCTTTGTTGTTATCATGGAGGCGATGATATCATACCTCTCTTGACGAGCACTCTGATGGTATCTTTCCATCAAGTCTTGGTGCATCTCAAAAGGCTAGAAGTCCTCATAGAACTTTTGGAGTTTAGCTGTCATAGTAGAAAACATGATACAAGACACCTTGGTGGCATCTTTCTCATGAGTCCTAAACTCAGCGATCTCCTCAGGAGTAGCAGAAGACTCATCAATTTCCTTAAGCTCCTTATCGAGGACATATTCCTTGTCCTCATAACGAGTGACCATCCTCATGTTCCTAATCCAGTCATTGAAGTTGGTACTATCAAAGATGACTCTCCCATACTAGTTCATGAGAGAGAAGGAGCTAGAAGGGTTTTAGCCAGAAGCAATGTTGGAAGACATTTGAGAAAGAAAGACAAAGTTTAGATTAGATAAGAATCCTTATTATAACACCCAAATGAAATATTAAGGTTAGGACCCAACACAATATTTTACAATTTGGAAGATGGATGCCGTAATCCAACTTGCAAAATATTTAAAGGTAGGTAAATGACGATTTACCAATTTCCACCATGAAAAACAAAATTGATTAATAAGTTTTAATTGGATTGAAATTCCTAGATTCTTTTGAGATTCATTGAACTTTTCAATGGCATGTTTAAATCTCGGTTATGCCCTTCAATTTGTGACTGGGATACCGAGGATCACAAACAAGGTGTGAATAACCATGCAAATTTACTTGGTACACTTGAAGTCAATTATCACCTAATCAATGTGTCGGTTAACCACACACGCTCCATTGATCTATGATAAACATCATGCTACCCTTTGCCACCCTTACTAGTCCATGTTAGTGTGTCGGTTAACCACATACGCTCCACTAACGACTTGGCAAGGTGCAAACTGCAATTTCATGGATTAGCATCAAATTCACATTTTTCCTAAAGTAACTAAGATTAGGAATTTAATAAAAGTTTAGTTACTTTATAATAATCATTATACTTTTAACGAGAATTAATGTCCTATCCTACCAGTTCGGCTAACGACCCTCCACCAGTAAAGGAAGCGGTGGGTGAGAGTGGACACGCATTAAGCTGCCATTTTATAGGTACATTATTGGTGGCCCTTCGGTCGTATCTGGTACGTTTCTTATAGATAATTTATATGCTACTATACTCTTCGACCATGGAGCAGATCGAAGTTTTATAACTCCGACGTTTAGAAAATTGTTAAGTCATAAGTCTAGCAGATTAAAAGAAAATTGTTAAGTCTATGAAGTAGAAATCGCTAACGGTCAAACTGAGAAAACACATGAAATCCTAGAAAACTGTCTGTTAACTCTTAATAACTACCTTTTCCACGTGAACCTCATGCCAATGACTATCGGTAGTTTAGATGTCATAATTGGCAAGCATTGGTTATCTTCACACCGCGCCGAAATTCTATGTCATGAGAAAGCCATACGACTACCCTTACCAAACGGCGAAGCCCTGATTATCTATGGTGATAAATCTGGGAAGAACCTCAAAGTCATCTCTTGTACTAAGACCCAAAAATATCTACATAAGAAATGTAGCGCATTCTTAGCCCACATTGTAGATAGGAAGAGAAAGACAAAAGAAATCAAGGACATACCTCAAGTATGTGATTTCCCTGACGTGTTTCCTGAAGATCTACCCGGAATACCTCCCGTCCAACATGTCGAGTTTCGAATCGACTTAATTCCAGGAGCAGCACCAGTAGCGAAATCTCCTTATCGGTTGGCTCCATCTGAAATGTAAGAATTGTCTAGCCACCTACAAGAACTTCTTGACAAATGCTTTATCCAACCAAGTTTTTCACCTTGGGGAGCACCAATCTTGTTTGTCAAGAAAAAGGACGGATCTTTTCGAATGTGTATTGATTATCGGGAGCTGAACAAGCTAACGATCAAGAATCGTTATCCACTTCCAAGAATTGATGATCTATTCGATCAACTGCAAGGATCCAACTACTACTCAAATAAGTACAAGAAGACGACATTCCAAAAACAGCATTTGGAACTCGTTATGGTCATTATGAGTTCTTAGTTATGTCTTTTGGATTGACCAATGCCCCAGCAGTGTTTATGGATCTCATGAATTGTGTTTGAAAACCATACCTGGATAAATTCGTGATTGTATTTATCGATGATATATTGATGTATTCACGAACCAAGGAAGAACATGGTCAACACCTGCAAATAATCTTGGAACTACTAAGAAAAGAAAAGTTGTACGCTAAATTTTCCAAATGTGAGTTTTGGATTAGAGAAGTACAATTTTTAGGTCATGTAGTTAGCAACGAAGGAATTCATGTTGACCCATCCAAAGTTGAAGAAATCAGGAATTGGGAAGCACCAAAGACGCCAACAGAGGTGCGTCAATTCCTAGGACTTGGTGGCTATTACCGTAGATTCATAGAGAATTTCTCCAAAATAGCCAAGCCGCTTACAACACTAACCCATAAGGATACGAAGTTCAAATGGGAAGACAAACAAGAAGCTGCTTTTCAGAAACTGAAGCAAATGTTGTGTAGTGCACTAATCCTATCCCTTCCATATGGAACAGAAGATTTCGTTGTATACTGCGACGCATCAAATGAAGGATTGGGATGTGTGTTGATGCAAAGAGGAAAAGTTATCGCCTCTGCATCACGACAACTTAAGGTGCATGAGAATAATTACACTACCCATGATCTTGAATTGGGAGCTGTAATTTTTGCACTAAAAATTTGGAGACATTACTTATACGGTACTAAGTGTACTATTTTTACCGACCACAAGAGTCTCCAGCACATATTCAACCAAAAAGATCTTAATATGAGACAACGAAGATGGGTCGAATTGTTAAATGATTACGAACGTGAGATTCGTTATCATCCCAGAAAGGAAAATGTGGTAGCAGATGCCTTGAGCCGGAAAGAATATATTAAAACCCGACGGGTACGAGCATTAACTATAACTATCCATTCTAACTTTACCGCACAAATAAAAGAAGCTCAACTTGAGGCTCTAAAAGAAGAAAACGTCAAGAACGAAGCTTTGCGAGGAATGAAAAAGCAACTTATACAAAGAGATGATGGAACGCGACACTTTATGAACCGAATTTGGACGCCTAAGTTCGGTGGAGTCAGGGACTTGGTCTTAGAAGAAGCCCACAGGTCCAGATATTCCGTACATCCAGGCTCTGACAAAATGTACTTAGATTTAAAGGTACATTATTGGTGGCCAAACATGAAGGCAGAAATTGCTACTTATGTGAGAAAAAGTTTGACTTGTTCTAGAGTAAAGGAAGAACATCAAAAGCCTTCAGGTTTAATTCAACAACCAGAAATACCTGAATGGAAATGGGAGCAGATATCAATGGACTTCATCACTAAGATACCTAAAACTCCTAGTGGGTTCGACACTATTTGGGGATAGGTTGACTAAGTCCGCCCATTTCTTACCAATTAAGGAGAACGACAAGATGGAGAAGCTGACTAGAGTTTATCTTAAGGAAATTGTTAGATTGCATGGAGTTCCAAATTCTATTATTTATGACCGAGATAGTAGATTCACTTCACGATTTTGGCAATCTCTACAAAAATCCTTAGGAACACGTCTAGATATGAGTACAACTTACCATCCACAAACTGATGGTCAGAGTGAGAGAACCATTCAGACTTTAGAAGATATGCTCTGAGCCTGTGTAATAGATTTTGGAAATGTGTGGGATATTCATTTACCGTTAATTGAATTTTCCTACAACAATAGTCATCACACCAGCATCAAGGCTGCACCGTTTGAGGCTCTTTATGGACGAAAATGTCGTTCCCCAGTATGTTGGGCAGAAGTTGGAGATACACAGATGGCCAGAGAACGTATAGGCTATACCTTACGTACTGGACCAGAAATAATCCACGAGACAACTGAAAAGATCGTGCAAATTAAGGATCGATTAAAGGCTGTGCGTGATCGTCAAAAGAGCTATGCTGACGTAAGACGTACGCCTTTAGAATTCCAAGTTGCAGATAAAGTAATGTTGAAGGCCTCACCTTGGAAAGGCGTAATTCGATTCAGAAAACGAGGCAAACTAAACCCACGGTATATAGGACCTTTTGAAATTCTAGCAAGAATTGGTTATGTCGCATACCAACTTAAGTTGCCTCAAGAGCTAAGTAATGTGCACGATGTTTTTCACGTATCAAATCTCAAAAGATGTCTTTCCGATGGCACTCTTGTTATACCTCTCGAAGAGATACAAGTCAATACGAAACTCAACTTTGTAGAAGAACCTGTTGAGATTATGGATCGAGAAGTCAAACAATTAAACCAAAGTCGTATTCCCATAGTGAAAGTTCGATGGAACTCTTTACGAGAACCTGAATTTTCTTGGGAACGTGAAGATCAGATGAAAGAAAAATACCCCCAACTGTTTGACGAAACCCCATCCATAAGATAAATTTTAGGACGAAATTATTCTAACTGGGGGAGAATGTAACACTAGTCAAAATAGGTCAATAGACAATCACATGTGATTACACCAATCATGTAATGTGATTTTGTTAAACTAGTAATATGATAAGAGTGATGTGTAGTTCATGATAAATTCTAATATAAATATGAACTTTCTTTTTTATACAACTCAAAGTATACGTCCATACGATTCCAAAAATATAGAGAATGTCTGAATCTGACTTCGCATGAAGAAGTTATGATAAACCGAACACTATAAATCTCTATAATAAGAGGAATTTAAAATAGACTTAGAATTAGCTATTGGAGTCTAAAAGAGAGTTGTATTACATGTAAATACCTACGCGTGCATATAAAGAACGTCAAAAACGGAGTTCGTATGTGAAATTTACGACCTTCCGAAGATTCAGCTGTCAGAAACCCTAATCTGACTGAGCTCACGACGTGAGCACGGAACTCACGACGTGAGGAGTCATTTCTCCACATCTCGGAATCTAGAAGGTGTGTGACAAGGCTGCGAGGGGATAAGGTCCAAACTCACGACGTGAGCAAGGATATCTCACGACGTGATGAGTCACATGGCCACCTTCCGAAGCTAGGGACGCAAATGGCAAGTCTACGGGGATAAGATTCAAAGTCACGATGTGGGCCTTATAAAATCAACAACGTGGGGATCCAAAATCCTTACTATAAATAGCAGGTCCGACTTCAGCCATTCTTACACCTAAACTTCTTTCTCCTCTCTCCTTTGCTGAGGCCATCTTGCATCCTGAGCCCCGACGACCTTGTACGCTGACCGTTTCTGCTTAGATTACATAAAATTACGCTACTAGGGTGAGTTTCACGGCCCCACTTTCTAATATTTCAGGGGAAAACGCATGCTAAATATTATATATACGTTATTATTATGTCTATATGATAGTATATACTTATATTAGCCGGGTATAGTTGTTCTAAATATAATATTTTGAATATATACAACTATTATCAACCTGTCGGCATGTTATTTTACTAATGTAGATATTTAGTTATACTTAGGATTCTATATATATGTTGTGTGCAATATAGTTCCGAAGTTATATTCGGAAGTTCTATATGTTAAGTTATAAAGTATGTTGCTATTATTGGTTTTATGTCAAGATAAAACTTGGTATGTTATATGTTGTTATTGTTAGTTTTATGTCAAGATAAAACTTAGTATGTTATATATTTTTATTGATAGTTTTATGTCAAGATAAAACTAGGAACGTTATATGTTGTTATTATTGGTTTTAGGTCAAGATAAACCCTAGTTTTACTTCAAGATATAGCTGTTATACTGCCTAAATGTTATGAAGTTAGGGGTAATGTTTAAAAGCATAGTCTAGTAACTTAGGATTTTAGACATGAAAATGCTTTTGTTGTTAGAGCTATAGGAAGCCATCGAAGTCTACATGAGTAATTGTATTCATCAACTAAGATTGGGGATCTTAGCGGAAATCCTCTGAACTGTAACCGTTAATCCCGTGTAAGCGAGGAAGTCGTGTATAATTAGTATACGGGTTGACCATCTTACTTGTGACTGTTAGCCATAGTCAACCAAAAGCGAGTGATGAACTATCGTTTTACTTGTTATTGTTCCGGCGTCGATGAAGCGTACGGTGTTGTTCTCATGGTAAATCATGAGTGTGTTTGTTTCTCATGGTAAATCATGAGTGTATTTTATCAGAGGTATTATGTCACAGCCGCGGTTACAGGCTCATGGTAGCAAATTATTAGAAGCATTATACTTTGTCATATACAAGTATTAATGTTAAGTATAAGTTTCCCCCTACTTATACCTTAGGTTTAAGGAATGTTTAGGTATAACACTTAATTGATAAGTAAACTTTATACCTAATATACCTACTAAATGTTGGAGAGTCAAAATGATACTTTCAAACTATACTTTTGAACGTGGAAAAATGTATTATTTTATGGAGTCAAAACCTGTGGACTCACCAACTTTATGTTGACGTATTTTAAAATGCATGTATTTTCAGGAACTTGAAAAGCAGGTATGTATTCGAACAGAAGAAATTTTACTATTACCTTTCTGTTCATTAAAAAGTATGCCATAGTCGGATATTATGTAATAGGTTCTAGAAAAACAATTATGTAACTTTCAATTATCAATAAAGGTATGTATTTTCTTAGTACTGTTCAATGTATGTTATATAACTGTGATACGAAGAATGACGTTACACTACCCGGTGTTTCCGCCGATGGCTGGGGGTGTGACACAATCCCCGTACATTAATTAGTCTCTTTTGATCACTGAATTAATTCCAAATTAATTCTTGATCAATACTAATTAAATAATATGATTTCACATTAATATATTAGAACTTATAATATATTAATAAATCATAAATAACATCTTCTCAAAAGTCCATCCTGTCAAATTGTTCCGGTGAAATGCAACCCAAATGGACCATGCTATTTTCGGGTCAAGTAGATACCAATTATAGTTATGGAACAAAGTATCGAGCATACAATTATAATACTACATAAGTATTATTAGATTCGACGTTTATTAACTATCCCTTTCACCCCTATTCTCGCATAGATAGCATGGCTGGATTCAATCTCCCTGGTGACCCGTACTTTCCCAACCGAGGAAATAATGGATGGCTTGAGGCAGAGCCAGAATCATGAAATTCCTTTGGACGATGACTTCGCAGAACAATTCCTTGAAGAGGCCGACTCAGAACCTGAAGTCGAGAACCTACCTCAAGTGGCCCCAATACCAAATCCTGACCACCGACTTGAATTCCAAGGCCCAACGCATGTGTGGGTTGGGAGTTCGAATAGGTGGAGCTACGAGCAAGGCCAACCCCTCCCATACAACGGAGACCGCAACTTCTACAATCTGAACGAGGGAGGTCCCGCAGATAGGACCCTTCCAATCCTGGTTCGCCGAGTGGCTCGCAATGTTGAGCTAGGTGTGGCAACCATTCAGCGAACTGTGGAACTCGAAGCGGATTCAAACGCCAGTATGGATCGCATTCATCACCTTGAAATTTGCTCATGGGAGAGCTATGAGAGACAATGAAGCTCTGCGGCAAGAGCTAGCTACAACCCGAGCTGAGGTCATGGAGCTCCGAGCATGCCAGTCAGTATACGAGAGACACCTGCTTAATGTGGAGCGTCAACTAGCCGAATTAAGGATTCATCTGAGGGGTGTCCATCGCCGATAGGAAATACTCTACTCATCCTTTCTTATGGTTTAAGGAATATCCTTCATATCTATGCTCTAAGTAGCACTTTTCCTCGTAAACATTCCTGTCTTGCAAGTACTATTTCACTAGTTCTTTATGTTGTCAAATTTTCCCCTCTGTTGGTATGTTGTAGACCTACTCCTAGGTCAAATTTTCCGAACTCTATGTAATCTCAATACCAACTATAGTGACAACAATCTTATTTCAGTTAAAGATTATCATTATCAAAAATACATTCTAGATCAGTAACATGCAAACTAAGTAACTCTATCAAAGTTATACCATTATTTCATCTTTGAAATTTATAACTGAGAAATGCCACCTCACAAACGTCTCGTCAGAAATTCATTCAAGAATAGCCAATTCAAATCCAAAGGTTTATTTCATATAGACTTCCTTTATGGATGATTATCAGAACACTATTGAAGTCGGATTATAATACTCTCGGAAACCAATATAACTTAGCTTAATTAACGCTCGTACAATACCCACTTCCATAGAGTACACTTCAGGAATATTATCAGAACCATTCAGAGTAGTCCTCCAAGGCGTGAAATTTATAAGTATATAAAATCGTGAAATACAACTACCGATGACCATCGTTACTCACAAGATCGTTTCTTGTCATGCCACATAACCATGTCTTCACAAGGAGGTAACCAACCAACTTGCGAGACACCAATTCTACAGATAGACTTCGCTACATTTCAAGCCACGGTCACAGCCGCCGTGACAGCTGTCATGGAGCAATTCAATGCCAACAACCCAAACGAGAATGGAAACAGTTTCAACACTTCAAACCGTAGCAACACACCAGGAAACCGACAAAAGCCTAGCCAGGATGATACTCCAACTCACAAACCTAAGAATAATAAGCGGAAATTCTGGAACAAAAAGGAGCGCAAGTTATCTCAAAAATTTGCCAAGATACAACAACTTGTGGCAACTTCGGCAGCCACGACATCTGTCACTCCAGTACCAATGCCAGTACGACAATATGCTAGAAATCTACCAGAGTGCAAAAGATGCAACTTCCACCACATAGGAAGATGCCGCAAATTACGATGTCCGAACTGCAACAGACAAGGACACACCACTCGTTTCTGCAGTACACCGGCACAATCAATCACCCAAGTTCTAGGCGTGGAAGTGAGTCAAGTTTGTTATAGTTGTGGCGAACCTGGACATTTCGAAAGAAATTGTCCAAGGACTAAAAATGGCGAAGAAGCTCGTTTCCGTAGGACCCCGACTCAACACATCACTTCAACTACCGATGCTAATATATTTCAAGTATGCCATACATGTGGTGAAATGGGGCATTTCAAGAGAAATTGTCCGACAGAGAGAAATGACGGAGGAGAAAGAGGAGTGTAACAGCATGACATATGCATGACATATAAGAGCAACGAGGAACCCCCTCCCTTTTTTAGATTTTGGTACGTTCTCTAAACAAATTTTTTTTATCTATATTAGTATTAAAATTTGGGGAAATTAAAAAGTAATTGTAAATAACTCACTCGTCCGATCAAGTCACAACGTTCATAAGAGAAGTAAAGAGCCGTACATGTAAGCTATGATGGATTAGTATGTACATCAGGGTTGTGTATAACTGAAATGTTGCAGACTTAGAGTGAGTGATTCCGCCTTAATTCCTGTTCCTTGTCTGGTTGTGGATTTAGGGCAGAGTCACTCAGTCGACCGTCTTATTCATCTTAATTATACATAATTTATATATACCAAGCGGTCATAGAGGTACCGAGAAGAATCATAATATAAAGTATCTTCACTAGTTATCAAAACACTTGCACTGTTTGTACTCGCTCATCGCGGTACAAGTGTGACAGTGGTAGCATCAAAGAAAAAACAGAAAACACTAGAACATTTACAAAGAGTACATTGTCGAACACACTAAAGATACACCGTCGTATAGCAATCATTTCTTTCAAATCGGCCTAACTTTTGTTTCTGTAAAGAGTCCATTATCATCATTCGTCATGGATTGGCGTGGTCTTCACCATACTAAGTTCATATGTTTCCATCGCCTTGACCGTCAAATTCAACAAACCCTCGTCATTCGTAACGACAACCCGACATAGATCTCTGAATCGCCTTTCTCATATTCTAGACCCCGAAGTACTCATGTGAAGAGTACCTTACCCTCTAAAACCCTTCCAAAGTATACCCAGTAAACCCTCCAGAACTAACACTCATCCAATGGGTCGATTTTAAGCTTAGAGACTAACACAAATCCATATTAAATAGTTAGGCAACAGAGTCGTGCTGATAAGAGACGAGAACCTTTTGGAGTTCCAGGTTGGTAATCGTGTTCTTTTGAAGGTCTCAACCAGGAAAGGCACGATACGCTTTGGAAAGCGTGAAAAGTTGAATCCGAAATACCTAGGACCATTCGAGATTCCCGCTAGGATCGGTCACTTAGCATACAAACTTCGTTACCCGGAGAACTTAGCCGCGTACATCCCGCCTTCCACGTGTCGAACCTAAAGATGTGTCTATCTGATAAGACACTTGTGATTCCCCTCGATGAGATCGAACTAGATGATAACCTTAACTTCGTTGAAGAGCCAGTACAGATCATGGACCGAGAGGTCAAACAAACGAAGTAAAGTCGTATCCTCATCTATTTCTGAGTTCATGATTCATATTCAGTGTCTGAATTTCGGGACGAAAGTTCCTCTAACGGGGGGGGGGGGGGTGATGTGACAACCCGAAATTTCTATCTTGTACAACTAGTGAATTCAATAAAAGTCAGACCTATTTCCGCTATCTTTTAGCATTGTTTAGAGCCTGTTTGAGTGTTCTATGTTGGGCTAAACCCATGTAGTGACCCATGGATACTCCATGGAGGTTAAAACCCATGGATCATGAAGAATGTGGAAATTCATGAGTTACATGGTGTAACCCTAATGTGCACACTATATAAGAAGCCTTATAGTTCATGAAATGGCACCTTTAAGTGATAAGAAGTGAGGGCTAGCCGATTTGTGAAGCAAGTTTTCTCCTGTAAGGTTATTCCAATTGTTGGTGGTGTTGTGTGATTCCGTTTGAGGTGCAACACTTGGGGCACTAAGTTCTTAAAGGTCCAAGGCTTCCAACTACAAGAAAAGGTATGTCATTCTACTAGTTTTTGTATTACATATACTCTTTTGTATGATAGTTAGGGTAATACCTTGGAAAGTTCAAGTTTGCATGTATAATAGAGAAAACATAGATCCAAGGTATTGAGGGTTGCATATACACCTTAGGAGTGTTAGAATGCTCGAAACCCAACAGTGGTATCAGAGACTAGGGTTGTTTTCAATTATACTTGATGCTACTTGCTGGAAAATGCTTTAAAATTGATTTTTTGTTGTTCTGGACAGTGAACTCGCCGAGTCCACTGGGGGACTCACCGAGTCCAAGCACAAATTCATCCAACTCGCCGAGTTGGTTCATACACTCGACGCGTTGGTGCCCCAGAATGCAGTTTTTCGAGTTTTTTGGCTGGCATTGGACTAGGATCATTACCCTAAGCTGGTTTTGGACTTATAAACATGTCTTTGATGTGGTAATAATCATGTTAATCCAATTCAAAGGATAATTGTCAAAGTTTCATGTTTTATGTTAGTATGTTTAGGCTAATTACATGAAATTTGTTTGATATGAATTATCTTGTTCATATGAGTTTAATCTAGATCATGGACATTATTTGACATGTTTATTAGTTTATTTGATGATCTGTATGGCCTTTAATGTACTCCATAACTTGTCCTCAAGTTATGGAAAGTGAAAAGTTTTTGTTTTAAAAAGACTTCATTAAACTTATAGGTTATGAACTTGAGGAGTTTTTTTCCATAAATATTTTTATGAACTCCATAACTTTTCCTCAAGTTATGGATTTTCAAGAGTCTTTTCATTAAAGCCTACATTAAACTCATATGTTATGGATTCCAAAAGTTTTTGAATAGTTCAAAACTTGCCCTCAAGTTTTGGAATTTGTAAATGTAAAAGTCTAACTTTTGAAACATTTAATTCCAAACCCTAGAATTTTAAAGTTTAAAATTCTACCCTTATACTATTATAATATTATAGGTTTAATATATATATATATATATATATATATATATATATATATATATATATATATATATATATATAAGAACAAAGTCACTCTTACCGTTAGTAGGCCTCATTCAAGAAGCCGGTCTATAAGGGGGGTATAAGGTTACTGCCTATAAAATGGCAGTTTAATAGGTGTCCACTCTCACCCACCGCTTCCTTGACTGGTGGAGGGTCGTTAGTCGAACGGATAGGATAGGACTCTAATTCTCCCTTCATCAAAAGTATAATGATAAATATAAAGTAACTAAACACTTATAAATTCCCAATCTTAATTACTTTAGGAAAATGTGAATATAGTGTTAACCCATGAAATTGCACTTTGCACCTTGTTAAATCATTAGTGGAGCGTGTGTGGTTAACGGACACACTAATATGGGACAGGCAGTGCATGGCAAAGGGTAGCTTGATGTTAATCATATATCAATGGAGTGCGTGTGGTTAACCGGCACATTGATTAGGTGGTTGTAACATTGGGTGTACCAAGCTAATTTGCATGGTTATTCACACCTTGTTTGTGATCCTCGGCATCCCAGTCACAAACTTGAAGGGCACACTCGAGATTTAAACATGTCATTGATTTGTTCAATGAATCTCAAAGGATCTAGGATTTTTAATTCAATTAAAACCTAAAACTCTTTTTCGTTTTTCGTGGTGGAAATTGGTAAATCGTCATTTACCTACCTTCAAATATTTTGCAATTTGGATTACGGCATCCCTCTTCCAAATTGTAAAATATTGTGTTGGGTCCTAGCCTTAATATTTCATTTGGGTGTTATATTAAGGACTTAAGTCAACTAACTTGAATTTCTCCCATTATAGATGTCTAGTTCAGACAGCTATGGTCTTCCCAAAACTTTTGGAACAAGCTTTCCTCTTGAAGATGATGTCCTGCTGTTAGATCATGTACGACATACTTCACTTCCTCCACCTCCTCCAATAATTCTCCTTAACCCAGAAGTTCAAAGACTTGAAAAATTCAAAGTCACTCAAGCCCTACTTGCAATGAAACATCAAGATGGAAGGCCTGTGTGTACTCACGTCTTGGAGATGAAGTCACATATTGACAGGATGAGAGTATTGGGTGTCAAAGTCTCAAGGAAATTGGTTGTTGACTAGGTTCTTCAATCACTTCTTGAGTCATATAGTGAGTTTATTAAGGACTACTATGTGACAGCCCACGACATGACCCTTATTGATCTTAACTATTTGCTTGTTGCTGTTGAATCAACAATGATGTGGCGCACTGGAAAAGCAAATTTGATGGGAAGATCTACTCTCCGAACTTCCAAGGACATGGACAATGGAAACATTGGAAGTCCAGAAAAGATTTCTCTTTCCAAGGGAAAGAGAAAGGCTAAGTCTGAGATTGTCACATGTACATTCCCAAAGAGTTTATATGTTTTTATTTCCAAGAGAAGGGGTATTGGTTGTGAAGCTGCCCTGACTACCTGACAGATCTCAGAAAAGGTAGAATCGAAAAGTTTGACTCTGCTTCAGGTAAGTCTACTGTCTAAATCTATTAAGTTCCTAATTGTTGATTCTTAATACATGATGTGACAAGGTTGCATTTTGATGTTTTGTAGGATCATGCAAAGGGAAGGAAGCTTAAACGAAGAGTACGATGAATCTGATCGCGAAGATGGATTTCAATCGCATGGTTCGAAGATCGGATCTTTGAGATGCTGCTTAGGATTTATGATAGATTGCTAGGAAATATGTAATAACATAGTTTTCATTTGTAATTGCATAGTAAGGAAAAGTTTTTTCCGCATTTTATTTATACATAAAATTTTGTTTTTATTTTTATCTCCTTGCAATGGCATTTGTGAAAATTGATGTTTGTATGTTTCCATGTTAGGAATATGAATTTGTTTCTTTCGTTTGTGGTAGTGTCGAGTATTTTCCAAATAAGGAAAGATTCTCATCACCCAAGTTTCAATTGGACAGAAACTTGGAATCATGCAAGTTGTATTGTATGAGGAATGAGAATTTTCATCTTTGGTAAATTAAGACTAATTCCTTGTTCACATGTATATGTGTCACACCCCCAAACCAGAACGGCGGAAACAATAGGGGGTGGAGGACTTCATGTATAGTATCACAACAATGCATAATAATAATCAAAGTACAACAACAACCATTGTATTTACAAAGTTATAAGTTTTACAACTGTGATCAAAACATAATGTATATGAACTCAAAAGTACAAGTTTAAAAGTCATGAGTTTATAGATCTCCGTCTTCACAAAAGTTGTGGATGTGCCTGTATTACAGTTTCCCTAAGAATACAAGTAGATTGTGAAAAGGTGTCAACAATTAAGTTGGTGAGTTCATAAGTATGTTTATAACTGAAATCTGTTTTCTTGTTCATTGATAAGGTCAACATGTTTTTCCCAGAAAATCCTATATTTTCTGCTATTTTATCTTGTAAGTAAAATGTGTGATACTTTCTGTACTATGAATTTGTAAAATGCAGCTTAGATCTCATAAAACCATGAAAAATATGTTTTCTCTGTATTGAAATAGTAATCTGTGTTTATACATGTAAAATATTGTATTATAGTCTTATAATTAAATAAAACTATGTGAAGTGTTACTTATTCATACACTAATCATTTTATTCAATATCAAAGTGTGAGTTATTATAACCATACTAGATGACCTAGGATGGCCTGAACACGACGTTCTTCAGGCCTCGCAAAAGCTACAACATTTGTCACCACAGGTCTGCCGACCTAGCTGTTGTAAGCAGCTTTGGTGCGTAATTGTCAGTCCCGTATAGATCTATACACAAGTGTCACACTCCCCCTCAAGGAGATTCTGGTTATAATTTCAGGACTTTTGTTGGTACTTGGAAAATTACTTGAAGGTAGTCTCACAAATGTTATATTGATGATTACGTGTAGAACATTGAAAGGTTACATTGTAATAAATACACTGTAAGTAAGTTTCATAAACTGTATAGGATATAGTTTATAAGTTTGTTTTCAGTAAGGTAATCTGTTTGTTCTCTAATAGTTATCCTCTGTTTGTTTTCTGTTATGTACTATGTTTGTTTTCCTGTTATGTACTTTGAAACTTGAAACTAATGAATGAGTCCTCTAAACTATACCTATTATAGTTTAGCTGTTTGTTTTACTGTAAAAATCTGTAATACTGTTATTCCATGAAATTCTTTGTTTGTACCCATGTAGTATCAAACAGTTTGAAAACCATTTTATATTTATATAAATGTAATATTTATATAATTGTGATTAATTAGATCTTCGATTAAATAACTTTACACCAAGCCCACAACCAAAAAAGGAACAGGAAATGGGGTCAAATTACATATTCTAAATCTTCTTAATCCAAATTATATAATTTACACAGATATAAATATCTAATTTTTAACAATTATAACAATTTAAAATATACTAAAAAATTTAAAAATCTTTTGATATATTAACACAATTTTATTGTGTTTCACTTGTATTCCCCCCCCCCCCTAAAATAGTTAAAAATCATAAAAATGTATGGGTATGAACTCACCTTTCATGAGTGATTTGATTGAAGATTTGATTTAAGATGTTACTGCCACGAGTGAAATCCCGTAGTAAAACAAGTCCTATATAGCAATTTGTATAGTATATATGCAACCAATTAGTGAATATAATCATAGGAAAGATTGGAAATTGGACTAATTTGTAAGCATAACTTACAAATAGAAGTGTTAGAAGCTAAGATGGAGGCTGCAAGGAGTTCACGGCCAGGAGGGGTGTTCACGTCTCAAGAACTCTTGATGTTATTGAGTTCACGGCCCACAATCAAGTATGTGTTCTTGGTGTTCTTGAAGAATCGAAGAACATAAGGTTTGTTTAACAAGATTCAAAGGTGAAAGGAGGATCTTTGGATGATAGATGAGAGAACACTTGAGTTTTTGGTTGATGAACTTGAGAGAAAATGGTTGAGTTCACGGCCAGAAATGAAGAAATGATGACAAAATCGATCGAACACATATTTATAGGCCGAGGGTTTACTGCCAAGGGGTTCACGGCCGAAGGTTCACGGCTATGCGAAGTTGTTCACGGTCCGAGGAGGTTCACGGCCATGCGAGGTTTATTCATTTTTCAAGTGTTTTCCTTCTAAATTCTACCACAAATATTCTAAGGTTTTTAACATGTAAAAAGTATTATTCTAACCTTAATGGAAATCCAAACAATAAAGGGGACTTTAGTTGACCCAAGTTTGACTTTGGTTGACTAGGGTTGACTTTACAAGTAGAAAATAATGGGATATTACATTATCCCCACGTTAGAAGGAATTTTGTCCCGAAATTTAAGATTATACAGATAAATTAAGACTAGGGAAAGAGATTTGGATACTTCTGTTTCATTTGATCTTCACGCTCCCAAGTGAATTCAGGTCCTCGTTTTGCATTCTAGCGAACCTTCACTATCGGGATACGACTTTGTTTAGTTCTCTTGACTTCCCTATCTAGGATTTCTACAGGTTGTTCTACGAAGTTGAGACTCTCATTTAATTCAATTTCGTCGAGTGGGATAACAAAAGTGTTGGGGTACAAAGTTTTACTTGAATGACTTTGTAATGTTTGACTTTTGTAAAACCCACTTGCATGTGGAGTATTAGCCTTGTGACACATGAGAGATAGAGAGTGAGAGAGAGACATGTAAACACCTCTATATAAGGTGGGTTCATACCACTTGTAGAGGTGTGCTTGAGAGATGTAAAAGTGAGTGTGGAAGTGTGTGTTATTTATGTAGTCTAGATCTAGATCATTTTTGTGTAACACCATATACAATCAATACATATCTTGAACACCCAAATCACCATGTTCATTGTGCAATCTTTAATTCCGCATGCCAAACCATGTTCTTATTTCACTACAATTGGTATCAGAGCGGGTCTTCAAGATCAACGTGATTTTTGAAGAACAATTCTCAGTTTGGCAACTTTTATCATAATTGGAGCAATTTTTGGTGAGTCTCTCTCTATGATCTCTCTTAATTTCATTGAATCGTGCGTTGTGTTTATGATTTTTGATCGTTTTGTCTCGAATTGGATCAAATTTGTTTCAAGCCTAATTGGAGATCCAATCTATTTTTTTTTCAGATCAATTTCTAACCAAAATCAATATCAAATTCATATTCTAATTCTTAATTTCAAAACTGATATCTGATCATTGTTCGCTATTCATTCTTCAAATGTCCAAGCCCAATTAATATTCAACTTACTGTTCATGATCACGATTTGAGCCCAACATTTGAGTGGTTACTGTTCATGTCCGATTTCCTAGAGCCCAAATTGAAGAATCATGGTAGAATTGAAGATTGAAGTTCGTTTCGACATGTGTCACCCTTGAGGCTCGGATCGCGTAGTTGCTCGATTTTGGAAGATTTGAAGTGGGTCATTTATTCCTAACTTTGAGGGGGAGAATGTTGGGGTACAAAGTTTTCCTTGAATGACTTTGTAATGTTTGACTTTTGTAAAACCCACCTGCATGTGGAGTGTTAGCCTTATGACACATGAGAGATAGAGAGTGAGAGAGAGACATGTAAACACCTCTATATAAGGTGGGTTCATACCACTTGTAGAGGTGTGATTGAGAGATGTAAAAGTGAGTGTGTAAGTGTGTGTTATTTATGTACTCTAGATCTAGATCCTTTTTGTGTAACACCATATACAATCAATACATCTCTTGAACACCCAAATCACCATGTTCATTGTGCAATATTTAATTCCGAATGCCAAACCATGTTCTTATGTCACTACAAAAAGTCTCGTCCGACAAACACTTCTTGAGATTTGAGACATGAAATACCGGATGAATATTACTGAGTTCATGCGGTAGATTGAGTTTGTAAGCAACAAGACCAATTCTAGCAATGATCTGGAATGGTCGAATGTACCTTGGATTAAGTTTGCCACGTTTACCAAAACGTATCATTCCTTTCCAGGGTGAGACCTTCAATAGAACGCGGTCACCAATCTGGAATTCCACGGGTTTTTGTCGTTTATCCGCATAACTCTTTTGTCTATCTCGAGAAGCTTTTAACCGTTCCCGGATTTGGACTATCTTCTCTGTAGTTTCACGAATAATCTCAGTACCGGTTAGAGCACTATCAAGTATTTGGTTATTTGCTAGTTGCATATCGCCCACTTCAGCCCAGCACAGAGGGGATCTGCACTTACGGCCATAGAGAGCCTCAAATGGTGCAACTTTGATGCTAGTGTGATAGTTTTTGTTGTAGGAGAATTCAAAAAATGGTAAATGGGTATCCCAAGCTTTACTGAAATCTATCACACAGGCCCTTAACATGTCTTCCAGCATTTGAATTGTTCTCTCACTTTGCCCATCAGTCTGAGGATGGTACGCTGTACTCATGTCAAGATTTGTTCCCAAGCATTTTTGCAATGATTGCCAAAACCGCGAGGTAAATCTACTATCTCAGTCAGAGATAATAGATATTGGCAGACCATGCAACCGTACTATCTCTTTTATGTACGTCCTTGTTAACTTCTCTATTTTATCCGTTTCTTTTATTGGCAGGATGTGGGCAGATTTGGTTAATATATCGACAATAACCCAAATGGTATCATGACCACCCGTTGTTCTGGGTAACTTGGTTATGAAATCCAGTGTAATTCGCTCCTACTTCCACTCAGGTATTTATGGTTGTTGAAGTAAACCTGAGGGCTTTTGATTTTCTACTTTGACATTGGCACAAGTTAGACACTTGCCCACAAAAGTAGCTATTTTGGCTTTCATGTTTGGCCACCAATAGAGTTTCTTTAGGTCCGAATACATCTTGTCTAAACCCTGGTGAACAGAGTATCGAGTTTTATGGGCTTCATTCATGACAACATCTTTGTAGCCACCGAACTTCGGTGTCCATATTCGAGTCATGAAATAAAGAACTCCATCACCCTTGATTTCCAAATTCTTTTCCATTCCCCTCAAGGCTTCACCTGTCATGTTCTCAGGTTTCAAGGCTTCCAACTGAGCCTCCTTGATCTATGCGGATAAGTGGGAATGGATAGTCATAGTCAGAGACTTTACTCGGCGGCCCGAGTACTCTTTCCGACTAAGGGAATCTGCTACCACATTGGCCTTGTCGGGGTGATAACAAATTTCACATTCGTAATCATTTAGTAGCTCTACCCATCGTCATTGCCTCATGTTGAGTTCTTTCTGATCAAAGATGTGCTGAAGGCTTTTATGATCAGTAAAGACTGTGCACTTTGTACCATATAGATAATGTCTCGAGATCTTGAAGCCAAAAGCCACTGCTCCCATTTCGAGATCGTGCGTAGTATAATTGACTTTGTGGTTCTTAATCTGTCTTGAGGCATAGGATATAACCTTTCCTCATTGCATAAGAACACAACCTAGCCCTTGATTAGACGTGTCGCAGTAGACTACAAAATCTTCTGTCCCTTCTGGGAGGGACAAGACCGGTGCACTACAGAGGGCTTGTTTTAAGGTCTGGAAAGCAGTTTCTTGTGTCTCCTCCCATTCAAACGACACACCTTTTTGACCCAAGGTGGTAAGTGGGTTTGCAATCTTCGAAAAGTTCTGAATGAATCTCCTATAGTAACCAGCGAGACCTAAAAACTGTCGAATTTCTGTTGGGGTTCGTGGGGTCGCCTAACTTTCGATAGCCTTGATTTTGGAAGGATCAACATGTATTCCATCCTTGCTGACTACATGACCTAGGAACGCCCCCTTTCGAATCCAGAAATCACATTTGGAGAACTTCGCATACAATTTCTCTGCCCTGAAAGTTTCGAAGACTTGTCTAAAGTGTTAGTTGTGTTCTTCCTTACTCTGAGAATAGACTAGTATATCGTCAATGAAGACTATGACGAACTTGTCCAAGTAAGGTCGACACACACGATTCATAAGGTCCATGAATACTGCAGGTGCATTCGTTAGACCAAAGGGCATCACTACGAATTCGTAGTGACCGTAGCGAGTTCTGAAAGCAGTCTTTGGAATGTCTGACTCCTGGACTAGCAGTTGGTGGTATCCTGATCTCAAGTCAATCTTGGAGAAGAAACTAGCTCCTTGGAGTTGATCAAAGAGCTCATCTATCCGTGGCAAAGGGTATCGATTTTTACTGGTAAGTTTGTTTAATTCCCTGTAGTCTATGCACATACGAAATGATTCGTCCTTCTTTTTCATGAACAAGACCGGCGTTCCCCAGGGTGAGAAGCTTGGTCTAATGAAGCCTTTGCTGAGTAGTTCGTTCAACTGGCTGGACAGCTCTTGCATTTCTGAAGGTGCAAGACGATACGTAGCTTTAGCTACATGGGTAGCTCCGGGAACCAAGTCGATTCGGAATTCGACTTGGCATTCTGGAGGGACTCCTGAGATGTCTTCAGGGAACACATCAGGGAAATCACAGACTTCAGGGATATCCTTGATGCTTTTCACTTCTTGTGTTATATCAACAACGTGAGCTAAGAATGCGTAGTAATCTCTACGAAGATACTTCTGAGCGTTGACGCAAGAAATGATTTGAAGATTCGCACTAGGTTTGTCGCCATAAATAACGAGAGTTTCGTTACTTGGCAGATTAAGACGGATAGCTTTCTCATAACATAGGATATCAGCATGGTGAAGACTTAACCAATCCATGCTGATTATGATGTGAAAACTTTTAATTGAGACCGGCATAAGGTCTATTTGGAATGAATGGTTATTTAGAATAAGTGTGCATCCTATGTAAACTCATTATTAATAGACTCCTGTCTAATCATAATAATGTCATTACAGTTCACCCATTACTATACTTCCAACTGTCCTTAAGTGACCAATCTTTGGCGAACCTTAGATTGTCCTTAACAGTTGTTTAACAACTTTAGTCATAACCGGTTCTAGTCCTTTTTCCCTCTTAATGCCCTAGGCATTTAGAAAAATTTAGAACACGCAAATATTAAAGAATAAGCAATCGATCCTATACCCGAAGCCTATCGGACACGATTCATAATGTCTAACATAAAGACATGATACTTGATCAGTCTTTTGCTATAATATTTCTATTTGCCATATTCTCATCATTTTGATTATGAAGAGGGATGCCGTAATCATAAATTCCTCTCCCTTAATTATAGCAAAACAACTTTTCAAACCCTGCAACTTGAAAATTTTTTGTTTTCTATAATTAACATTGCCAACTTCCAACTCTTTCCATAATAATTATGCTCCCACTAGCATAATAATAATTATTATTAGCATAACACTTACGCTCCCACTAGCTTTGACATGTATTTAGAAATCAGCTGGACTTCTAGAAATCAATACTTATTGACTTTCATTACCAAAGTTTAGATTTCTGATATGAGATGCTTCGATAAGACTTTATCCAGGCTTCTCAAACTTATTATTAATAGACTCCTGTCTAATCATAATAATGTCAATACGGTTCATCCATTACTATACTTCCAACTGTCCTTAAGTGACCAATCCTTGGCGAACCTTAGATTGTCCTTAACAGTTGTTTAACAACTTTAGTCATAACCGGTTCTAGTCCTTTTTCCCTCTTAATGCCCTAGGCATTTGAAAAAATATAGAACACACAAATATTATAGCATATGCAATCGATCCTATACCGGAAGCATATCGGACATGATTCATAATGTCTAACATAAAGACATGATACTTGATCAGTCTTTTGCTATAATATTTCTATTTGCCATATTCTCATCATTTTGATTATGAAGAGGGATGTCGTAATCATAATCAAATTTTGAGAACGCAATTAACATTTCCATATATAGAATTTCCTTTTGTTGAACCATTCCAACATAACATTCATATATATTTGACTAAATTTGATTAAAATCTCACAATCTAAGCTTTTAGATTTGAAATGAAGTATAAACTCCTCTCCCTTAAATATAGCAAAACAACTTTTCAAACCCTGCGACTTTGCGACTTGAAAATTTTTTGTTTTCTATAATTAACATTGCCAACTTCCAACTCTTTCCATAATAATTATGCTCCCACTAGCATAATAATTATTATTATTAGCATAACACGTATGCTCCCACTAGCTTTGACATGTATTCAGAAATCAGCTGGACTTCTAGAAATCAATACTTATTGACTTTCATTACCAAAGTTTAGATTTCTGATATGAGACGCTTCGATAAGACTTTATCCAGGCTTCTCAAACTCATTCACCTTTCCTTAGATAGCTCACATATGTGTCTTAACAATTTTAGAACTTACAGCCACAAGTCTGAAACTTTTAGACCTTCGCCATTTCTCACAATTCGAATTATGAAGAGGGATGCCGTAATCATAATCAAATTTGAGAATGCAAATATCACAATTTCTATCTCCTTAAAATCTACTTAGTGAAAGCGTTTCCTCACCATCATTTTCATGAATCAGAGAGAAACCTTATGACCCTTAGATTTTATGGTATATGTGTTCCTATCCATGTGAATTTGTCAAGACCATAATCACAAGACATGGTTAGTGACAAATCTAAACTCATATGGACTGAACTTGTTCAATCTTAATTTCTTGCCACTTGACAGCACAAGGGCCTACCATTGATTCCAGGTTGTTATGCAACCAATTGAGAACTCTCAGAACTCACATGCATAGTCAACTTTAACTGGAATGGGCACAGAAACAAGAATATGTCAACACGATAGGTTACAAACCTCAAGTCGTGTGCTATTGTTTAACAATAGGTTTTATTCTTGATTAGTTCTTGAAATTTGTCCAGATCTTTAAGACTCATACTCACCTCTTGACATATAAGATTCACTTTGTCAAGGAACATTACTTGACAAAACAATATTCAATAGTTAGTACGGATTCTAATCAAGACAAACACTTCACACTATTGGCCTTAGTTGGTCTTTGTTTTATCCAAAACATCACAAGTTACCAATTTCAAATGTACAAGAGTAGAAAAATTTTACTCTACATTAGATAAGTGTTTTAAACCATTCTTAAGATCATGTCACTCAAGGTTACAATCTTGGAGTATGACTCTAAGACTTGTTTTGGGAACGACGTATGACTCATCTTCTTGATTTAAACTATTTCAACAATTCACGATTCCTCATTCTTAGCCATACAAATGAACTAAGATGCCTTTAGAGGATCAATTGTGATATGGTTTTAATAAACATTAAGATGATTATAAAGCACGATACGAAAGTACTCTCCCATCTTTTCAGATTGGAGAAACTTTTATCTTTCTGCCTAATTTGATTCTTCTCATTCGTTCTGCCATACATGGAACCTTTTCCAATGTTTCAGAATTAGACTTAAACTTGTAAGCATAACCATGTTTACTAAACTTTAGTAAATCATGACGAATAGTCTTATTAAATTTTGTGGTGGATTTTAACCAGCGCACAACCAGTATACCCGATCCCCTAGTACTTCACTTGACTCACATATACATGTGAACAAGGAATTAGTCTTAATTTACCAAAGATAAAAATTCTCATTCATCATACAATACAACATGCATGATTCCAAGTTTCTGTCCAATTGAAACTTGGGTGATGAGAATCTTTCCTTATTTGGAAAATACTCGACACTACCATAAACGAAAGAATCAAATTCATAATGCTAACATAGAAACATACAAACATCAATTTTCACTGATGCCATTGCAAGGAGATATAATAAAAATAAAAACAAAACTTTATTTATTTTTAAAATGCGGAAAAAACTTTTCCTTACAATGCAATTACAAATGAAAACTATGTTATTACATATTTCCTAGCAATCTATCATAACTCCTAAGCAGCAGCTCAAAAATCCAATCTTCGAACCATGCGATTGAAATCCATCTTCGCGATCAGATTCAATATACTCTTCCTTTAAGCTTCCTTCCCTTTTGCATGATCCTACAAAACATCAAAATGCAACCTTGTCACATTATGTATTAAGAATCAACAATTAGGAACTTAATAGAGTTAGACAGTAGACTTACCTGAAGCAGAGTCAAACTTTTTGATTCTACCCTTTCTCATATCTTTCAGGTAGTCAGGGCAGATTCACAACCAATGCCCCTTCTTTTGGCAATAGAAACATATAGACTCTTTGGGAATGGTACACGGGACAATCTCAGACTTAGCCTTTCTCTTTCCCTTGGAAAGAAAAATCTTCTCTGGACTTCCAATGTTTCTATTGTCAATGTCCATGGAAGTTTGGGGAGTAGATCTTCCAATCAATTTTGCTTTTCCAATGCGCCAAATCATTGTTGATTCAGCAACAACAAGAAAATAGGTATGATCAATAAGGGACATGTCATGGTATGTCACATAGTAGTCCTTAATGAACTCACTATATGACACGGGAAGTGACTGAAGAAACCAGTCAACCGCCAACTTCCTCGAGACAACGACACCCAATACTCTCAGCTTGTCAATATGTGACTTCATCTCCAAGACGTGAGTACACACAAGCCTTCCATCTTGATGTTTCATTGCAAGTAGGGCTTGAGTGACCTTGAATTTTTCAAGTCTTTGAACTTGTGGGTTAAGGAGATTTATAGGAGGAGGTTGAGGAAGTGATGACTTCCACGATCCAACCGCGAGACATCATCTTCAATAGGAAAGCTTGTTCCAAAAGATTTGGGAAGACCATAGTTGTCTGAACTAGACATCTATAATGGGAGAAATTCAAGTTAGTTGATTTACGTCCTTAGTATAACACCCAAATGAAATATTAAGGATAGGACCCAACACAATATTTTACAATTTGGAAGAGGGTTGCCGTAATCCAAACCGCAAAATATTTGAAGGTAGGTAAATGATGATTTACCAATTTCCATCACGAAAAACGAAAAAGAATTTTAGTTTTTAAGTGAATTGAAACTCCTAGATCCTTTTAGATTCATTGAAACTTTCAATGGCATGTTTAAATCTCGATTGTGCCCTTCAAGTTTGTGACTGGGATGCCGAGGATCACAAAAAAGGTGTGAATAACCATGCAAATTAGCTTGGTACACCCAATGTTACAACCACCTAATCAATGTGCCGGTTAACCACACACGCTCCATTGATCTATGATTAACATCAAGCTACCCTTTGCCACGCACTGTCAGCCCAGATTAGTGTGCCGGTTAACCACACACGCTCCACTAACGACTTAACAAGGTGCAAAGTGCAATATCAGGGTTAGCACCATATTCACATTTTCCTAAGTAACTAAGATTTGGGAATTTATATGTCACACCCCCAAACCGGAACCGCGGAAAAGTTCGGGGGCGGAGGACGTCATGTTCAGTATCATAACAATGCACAATAGTAAAACAAGCAACAACATCATCCATTGCATTAATAATATAGTTAATACAAGTGTGTTCTGTGTACAGTTTGTAAGACACCAAAAATATATAATCAAAATAAAGACGAGTCTTGAATATGCTCCGTCTTCTCAAAACCTAGCCATCTGTACCTGTCTACTGGTGACCTGAGAATACAACTTATTTTAAAAGAGTAGATTAACATTAAAGCTGGTGAGTTCATAAGTATTTTTGTGTCAAATGATTTCATTAGTTTGATGAAAATGTTTGTAAGTGTTTTGATGTAATTGTTTGTATACTTCCTAGAAAATCCTATATTTTCTACCAAAATGGAAAATAGTCTTCTACCAAGACCCGACTGTTTTGTATGTTTAATGTAAGTTTTCCCAAGTTTATGACTATCTTTACTAGAAAATAGTTTGCATTACCTTTCATGTGAGAATATCACTATATGAATGTAATGGGAAAATGAAAGTGTACAGTAATGTTGTATAAAATAACTACTAAAGCACTAACTACCTTAAAACCAATTTGTTAATTAAGGTTAAAATGTAATGTGGTTATAACCATTAATTGACTAGTATTTAACACGACGACCTGCTGGCGTCGAAACTACTGTGACATTTGTCACCCCTTGGCTTGTCTGTCGGACTGTAGCTAACAGTTGGGATGTGGGATTGTCAGTCTTGTATAGATCTATACACACAATGCCCGCTCTCCCTCCAGGAGACTCTGGTTACAAAACGCGACATAACAAGTATATTGTTATGCCGTGAAGTAGTAGTTTCACATTATTGTTATCTTGTTCTTGTTATAGTGTGTATGTTCCTTTCTATTCTTGTTATAGTATGTTCCTTCCTATTCTAGTTATAGTATGTTTCTTCCTGTTCTAGTTATAGTAGGTTTGAACTGACTCATGTATGAACTGACTCTTGTAAGAACAGATTCATGTAAGTTTCACTCTAGAAATAGTAGGTAGTAATCCTCTAAACTATACCTATTATAGTTTACTAGTATGATTGTTTGACTGTTACTGATTTATAGAAAAGACTCAATTATTCACATAAGCAATTGAGTTAAGAATGAACCTTAAAAATGGGTTTAATATTCACATATGTATTTAATAAGTATAACTATGATTTAACCAACATTCGAACAAGCGATCCTACCCCGAGCCTACAACAAAACAAGGAACATGAGTCAAGGTATCTAGCAATAGTCCTAATTCTGTTAAAGCACACTTATACGTAAATAGATAGACGAATATGATTTGATATAAAAGAAGTTTATAAAAGCTTTAAAAGATTTTTAACCAGTTTTGAGTATAAGAATTCCTTTTGGATGTTGTTTTCAGATGTAAATGGTTTACACAATTTCATTTTGTTCTACTTGTATTCCCCCCCCCCCCCCCTAAAAGCATTTAAAAAGCATTTAAAAGTGTAGTTGTAGGGGTATGAACTCACCTGTAGTGAGTGATTCGAATGAAATATCGATATAGGATGCTAAGTATGCCAAGTGAAGTCTCAAGCACAAACGGATCCTATTAAACATATAATAACACATATATGTATACAATTAGTGTATATAACAACTAACATGTAAGGGAAACAACCTTAGGAACTAGGAAACACTTCCAATGAAGTGTTAGAATCACATATGATTGATTGAAGGGTGTTCACGGCCAAACAAAGGGATGTTCACGGCCTTAGAAGGGTTCACGTCCATAGAACACATGATGTGTTCATGTCCCAAGCTTGATCTTATGAAGGATTCACGGTCCTATCATGCATCTAAGAAGGGTTCACGGCCCCATGAAGGGTTCACGGCCGTGAACTCTTGAAGATCTTGCATATAAGTGTTTGTTTCATGGGTGGAATCAAGTGTTTCTAATGGACGAAAAGATGAGGGATCAAGTGTTTCTAATGGACAACAAGTGTGTCTATATATGAAGGATGTTCACGGCTCAAAGATGGGTTCACGGCCGTCAACCTAGATGTGGCCGTGAACTCCTTTTTGATGGTGTTTCCGGATCGATTGCAACTCAATGAACTCAAGCTAACACTTCCTAACATACAATCCTTGAGTGTACTAGGCTTAGAACTCTCAAACAGACCCTTAACAAGGCTAAAAGATAACAGAAAGAAGTCTGACTTTTGATTGAATTGATTGACTTTACAAGATAGAAATTTCGGGTTGTCACATCATCCCCCCGTTAAAGGGAATTTCGTCCCGAAATTAGAGTTTAAGCAAATACAGATAAATTAAGGGAAAAGATGAGGATATTTAAGTTTCATTTGATCCTCCCGCTCCCAAGTGAATTCAGGTCCCCGCTTTGCATTCCAGCAAACCTTCACTATCGGGATACGGCTTTCCTTCGTTTGCTTGACCTTACGGTCCATCATCTCTACTGGTTCTTCCACAAAGTTGAGGATCTCATTGATCTTGATTTCATCGAGTGGGATAACAAGAGTCTCATCAGATAGACACTTTTTCAGGTTTGAAACGTGGAAAGTAGGGTGTATGTTACTAAGTTCTTGAGGTAGTTTGAGTTTGTAAGCTACAATGTCGATTCTATCGATAATCTCAAAAGGCCCTATGTACCTTGGATTTAGATTCCCATGCTTTCCGAAGCGTATCAAGCCCTTCCAGGGGGAGACCTTCAATAGAACACGGTCACCTACTTGGAACTCCAAAGGTTTTCGTCTCTTGCCAGCGTAGCTTTTCTGTCGGTCTCTAGAGGCTTTCAATCGTTCATGAATCTGAACAATCTTCTATGTCGTTTCCCGAATGATTCCTGGACCTGTGAGAGTGCTGTCAGGAACTCGTCCTTTAGCTAACTGTGTATCACCCAGTTTAGCCCAGCACATAGGGGATCTGTACTTTCGGCCATAGAGGGCTTCAAATGGAGCTGCCTTTATGCTTGTGTGACAATTTTTATTGTAGGAGAACTCGAAAAGGGGTAAATGAATATCCCATGCCTTTTTCAAAGTCTATCACACAGGCTCGCAACATATCGTCCAGAGTTTGAATAGTCCTCTCACTTTGTCCGTCGGTTTGCAGATGGTAGGCTGTACTCATGTCCAGCCTAGTTCCTCGGGAACTTTGTAGCGACTGCCAAAATATTGAAGTGAATCTACTATCCTTATCAGAGATAATAGATATGGGAACGCCATGCAGTCGTACAATTTCTCTAATGTACGTTCTTGTCAGTTTCTCCATTTTGTCGGTTTCTTTGATAGGCAGGAAGTGTGCGGAGTTGGTTAACCTGTCTACGATCACCCAAATGGTATCGAGACCACCCGTTGTCTTGGGCAACTTGGTTATGAAGTCCATTGTGATCCGCTCCCACTTCCACTCAGGTATTTCCGGTTGTTGTAGTAAACCTGAGGGTTTCTGGTATTCGACCTTAACCTTGGCGCAAGTAAGACAATTTCTCACGAAGGTAGCAATTTATGCTTTCATGTTAGGCCACCAGTATAACTTTTGAGATCCAATACATCTTATATGAACCTGGGTGGACGGAATATCGAGTATTGTGCACCTCGGTCTTGACCACGTCTCTGAAACCACCAAGCTTCGGTGTCCAGATCCGATCCATGAGGTACAAGGCTCCGCCACCTTTGACTTCCAACTTTTTATCCATTCCTCTTAGGGATTCACCCACCACATTTTCAGGCTTCAAGACTTCTAGCTGAGCCTCCTTAATTTGTGTGGACAGATCTGAATGGATAGTCATAGTCAATCATTTGACTCTACGACCAGAGTATTCTTTCCGACTTAGGTCGTCAGCTACTACGTTGGCTTTACCGGGATGATAATGAATTTTGCATTCGTAGTCATTGAGTAGCTCGACCCACCATCGTTGTCTCATGTTGAGCTCCTTCTGGTTGAATATATGTTGAAGGCTTGTGTGGTCTGTAAAGATAGTGCTTTTCGTACCATACAGGTAGTATCTCCAGATCTTCACAGCAAATACCACTGCTCCTAACTCAAGATCATGTGTGGTGTAGTTAACTTTGTGCGTCTTAAGCTGTCTTGAGGCATAGGCGATGACCTTTCCTCGTTGCATAAGAACACAGCCAAGCCCTTGGTTGGATGCATCGCAATAAACCACGAAGTCTTCTATCCTTTATGGGAGGGATAGTATCGGTGCGCTGCATAAGGCTCGTTTCAGCGTTTGGAATGCCTTCTCTTGTTTCTCTTCCCAGTAAAAGGTCACACCTTTCTGGGTCAATGTAGTAAGCAGTTTCGCGATCTTAGAGAAATTCTGAATAAACGTGCGATAGTAGCAAGTGAGGCCAGGAAATTGACGAATTTCAGTAGGCGTCTTTGGAGCTGACCAGTTCTCAATGGCCTTTATTTTGGAAGGGTCCACGTGAATTCCCTCTTCGCTAACCACGTGGCCCAAGAATTCGACTCTTCAAATCCAAAAATCGCACTTAGAGAACTTCGCAAAGAGTTTCTCTGATCGTAGTGTTTCTAAGACCTGACGCAGGTGTTGACTATGCTCCTCCTTACTTCGAGAGTATATAAGTATGTCATCGATGAATACAATAACGAACTGATCCAAGTAAGGACGGAACACCTGGTTCATTAAATCCATGAATACACCGGGCGCATTGGTTAATCCGAATGGCATCACTACAAACTCGTAGTGTCCATAACGAGTTCGGAAGGCTGTTTTGGGAACATCTTCCTCTAAAACTCGTAACTGGTGATACCCGGATCACAGATCAATCTTTGAAAAGTAATTTGCCCCTTGTAGTTGGTCGAACAAGTCGTCTATGCGCGGTAGAGGGTATCGGTTTTTGACAGTAAGTTTGTTTTAGTTCTCGGTAGTCGATGCACATACGGAACGATCCGTCTTTCTTCTTCACGAACAAGACCAGTGCTCCCCAGCGCGAGAAGCTTGTTCTACTAAATCCCTTTCTGAGCAGTTCGTTCACTTGACCGGATGGCTCCTGCATCTCGGCCGGTGCTAGACGATAAGGAGATTTGGCTACTGGGGTAGCCCCTGGAACTAAGTCGATTTTGAACTCGACTTGACATTGAGGTGGTAATCCTGGTAGTTCTTCTGGAAAGATGTCGGGAAAGTCGCGTACTTCTACGATGTTCTTTATTTCTTTCGTCTCTTGGCTCATATCGACTACATGAGCAAGGAATGCATGACATTCCTTTCGCAAGTACTTCTAGGCTTGTATACTTGAAATGATTCGAAGGTTCGTGCCTGGTTTGTCGCCATAGATAACTAGGGTTTCGTTAGACGGTAGAATAAGGCGAACGGCCTTCTCATAAGACATGATGTCATCACGATGAAGACGCAACCAATCCATGCCGATAATGACGTCGAAACTTTTAATTTAGACAGGCATGAGGTCGATTGGAAAAGAATGGCTATCTAGAGTTAGGGTACATCCTATGTATATACATCTAGTGCTCTCAGTCTTTCCATTAATCATGTCTACGGTGAACGGTTATTTCAGTGCTCGTGGTTTTTATTTCTGTAAGTGTGCAAATTTTTGGTTAACGAAACTCCTCTCCGCTCCACTATCAAATAGAATGTGTGAATAAGAGTTATCAAGGAGAAACATACCAGTGACCACTGTAGGGTCTGCTACCGCTTCCTCGTGGCCTATCGCCAAAACCCTTCCTAGTCCACCAGCATTTCCTGCCTTCGGGCAGTTCCTCTTGAAGTGACCAACCTCGCCATATCCATAGCAAGCCTGGCCCACTCCAACGCCAGGGACCTGGGTGATTGGCCTAGCCAGAGCTTTGCAGAAACGGGCAGTGTGCCCCTTCCTATTGCAATTAGCGCACTGCATTTCCCGACAGGGTCCATTGTCGTGGAAGTTGCACTTGTTGCACTTTGGCAAGCTCCCAGCATACGGTTTCATCGGCGCAGTGGCAGCAGGTGCTATCGACGCACGGATAGCCACAATATGCTACTTCTTGGCAGAGTTCTGTGTTGTGTTACTTTTCTTCTTGTCCCAAAACTTCCGCTTGTTGTCGGCAGCTTTGGATGGTTCTGGGACGGCAAGGGTTCTTGTTGTCGGTGTTCAGACTCCGTGATCGATGAGCCGTTGTGCTAATCGCTTGGCACTGTCGAAGGTAGTGGGGTTTGAAGCTAAAACATTCCCCTGAAATGGAGTCACCAGACCCCAAATATACCTCTCGACCTTCTTTCCCTCAGTAGGGAGCATTCCTGGACATAGAGCCACCAGATCACTGAACCTGGCGGTGTAGGCTAATATGTCGGAGCCCTTCATGCTTAGGCTCCAGAGTTCCTGTTCAAGTTTCTGAACTTCGCCCCTCGGTCAGTACTCCTCAATCACAAGCTCCTTCAGAGCGTCCCACCCCATTGCATTAGCCACTATCAGAGTAAGTGACTTGGCATTGCTATTCCACCATGTTAGGGCTCTGTCCGAGAAGGTGCAGGCAGCAAATTTTACTTTGCTTCCTTTCGGACAAGAGCATATCTTAAAGATCGAGTTAGTCTTTTCGAACCATTGCAACAGAGCAATGATCCCACCGCTGCCGTTGAAGGCTCTAGGATTGCAGTTGGTGAAGTCCTTATACGAACACTCTCTAGAGCGCACGGGAGCATCACCTTGAGTAGAATGTACAGCTATTCCACTCCCGCTAGTACCGCTAGCGTTGAATTGAGCTAAGGCTGTCGTAACAGCTGCAGCCACTGCAGCTTGGAGAGCTGCAGGATCGTATTGTGGAGGAGGTGGTGGTTGAGTTGGAGTTATCAGAGGATTACGTCTTGTTGATCGACGTGGAGGCATCTTTCAACTGAATGTTTACAAAGATGAAGATGATAATAAGCATTCAATAGTGAGAATAATGAGAGTGGTTCATAGACTAAATCACTATAGCCCAACAAGTAGATGAGAGTATGATTGTAATGGAGATCTAACAATAGAAGGATGAAAGCATTTGGATAAAGATTTCCCCATGAGATTAGATGTCTGTCAATATCACAAGTATTTAAAGATATAATAAGTTCGGGAAAAATGACCTTGGAGTAGGTCTTACATCACAACAGAATTGAGAAAATTTTGACAGCACAAAGACCTAACATACTGAAAGTTTAAGGTCTTAACATAAGAAGGGAACTAATACTAGAGTCTATACATAGACCTAATTTATATCCAAAAGAAAGAGTAGAGTAGGCTCTACTCGCGAGGGGAGTTGTTCTGGTTGGTACTTGATTCAGCCCTGGATTCAGCCAGCTACTGTTCCATTCCACAAACGCCTTTGCGATACCACTTGGTTCTGACGAAGATCCCTAAATTCAGATTGGCAGGCATTCAGCTCCACCAGCAGGGCATCAGTGTGAGTCGTTTCCAAGTTCTAGTCATCGGTCAGATGAAGGAGACGAACAGTGTTGACTCCGGAGTTAGCACGGATCTCCATGCCTTGGTCGAAGTTTGCTCTTCACAGCTCTGCATTGCGAGCAACACGAGGCACCAAGATAGGAAGGAGTCTGTCTACTGAGTCTCCCTCATTTAGGTTGTAGAAGCTTCGGTCGCTATTGTAGGGAGGTGGTTGTCCCTGCTCATGGCTCCACCTTCCCAAATTTACCGCCCACTGAGGCGTCGGTCCTTGAAAAGTCGGACGAGGGTTAGGCTTTTAAACAACTTGGGGTGGATTATAGACCTCCGGTTCTGAGTTCGAGTCTTCTTGGACGTCCTCCTCGTTCTCTTCATCAGAATTTTCCTTGGTTTCTTCTACTGCTGGGACCACCGGGTTCTCTTCTTCAGGCTATGCATCAAGCCATCCACCATTCCCTTGATCGGGAAAGTACGGAGGTGGTTGTCCCTGCTCATCAATTGCATTAATAATACAGTTTGTAAGACACCAAAAATATATAATCAAAATAAAGAGGAGTCTTGAATATGCTCCGTCTTCTCAAAACCTGGCCATCTGTACCTGTCTACTGGTGACCTGAGAATACAAGTTATTTTGAAAGAGTAGATCAGCATTAAAGCTGGTGAGTTCATAAGTATTTTTGTGTCAAATGATTTCATTAGTTTGATGAAAATGTTTGTAAGTGTTTTGATGTAATTGTTTGTATACTTCCTAGAAAATCCTATATTTTCTACTAAAATTGAAAGTAGTCTTCTACCAAGACCCGACTGTTTTGTATGTTTGTTCTTTTGTAAAAATGTAAGTTTTCCCAAGTTTATGACTATCTTTACTAGAAAATAGTTTGCATTACCTTTCATGTGAGAATATCACTATATGAATGTAATGGGAAAATGAAAGTGTACAGTAATCTTGTATAAAATAACTACTGAAGCACTAACTACCTTAAAACCAATTTGTTAATTAATGTTAAAATGTGATGTGGTTATAACCATATTGATTGACTAGTATTTAACACGACGACCTACTGGCGTCGAAACTAATATGACAATTGTCACCCCTTGGCTTGTCTGTCGGAGTGTAGCTAACAGTTGGGATGTGGGATTGTCAATCCCGTATAGATCTACACACACAATGCCCGCTCTCCCTCCAGGAGACTCTGGTTACAAAACGCGACATAACAAGTATGAGCCAAGTATCCATATTCTCTAAAGGTTTTCCAAGGTGTTTTGGTGATTAGTGATTCCACTTGAGGCTTCCACACTATTGGGGCTAAGCTCTTAAAGCTTGAAGACATCAAGCTACATCAAAAGGTATGTCATCTAACTAGAACTTTGTAGTATAGGTGCTTCATAATATGCTAGTTAGGATGAAACCTTGGGATATTTAATATTTGCATGTATAATAGAGAAAACATAGATCCAAGGTTTATAGGGTTGCATGTACACCATAGGAGTGTTAGAATGCTCAAAACCCAACACACCTTAGGAGTGTTAGAATGCTCAAAACCCAACAGCTTAATCATAAATGATATTACAGCGGAGAGGTATAATCATATATGACTATACATGTTTATACATATATGTCTAATCATAAATGATTACACATATATGTTTGTTCCGAAAGTATTTAATAATATATGATTATGGTGATTGGTGGGGGAGGAGGTGGGGGGTAGAAGTGGAGGTGGTATAGTTGATGGTGTTGGCAGTAGTGTGATCGGTTGTTGGCGGAGTGGTGGCAGTAGTGGTGGTGGGCAAGACGGTGAAGGAAAAACGAACGGGTGGCGCTGCATAATCATTTATGAATATAAACTCTTCGGATGTGTCAGTACGCCGGAGGGTTAGAGTGGTAAATGAAAAATATGTGGTTGAGGTTTCATCTCATAATCTGTATTTTTTATAATCTCAATGAAACATACCATTATATATATATATATATATATATATATATATATATATATATATATATATATATATATATATATATATATATATATATATATATATATATATATATATGTGTGTGTGTGTGTGTGTGTGTGTATGTATGGGGTTGAATCTCAAGAAAACTATTTTTTTAGAATCTCAAGTGAACCATCCAATATATATATATATATATATATATATATATATATATATATATATATATATATATATATATAATAGATGGTTCACTTGAGATTCTAAAAAAATAGAGATCTTGAGATTCAACATCAATCATATATTTTTATTTGCGTTCTAACACTCCAGCGTACTAGCCATAACTTTTTTTTCTTTGAAAAAAAAATCTAAAAAAAAAAACAAAAGTTCTTAAAATTTAATTCTCTACAAAATGAGCACAATCATGAAAATTTCAGAAAAAAATTTATTTATTAATTTTATAAAAAAAACCGTAGAAAAAAAAATTATTTTAAAAGCATAAAAATTTTAGGGATACTTCTATTCAATAAACTAGTGACTTTCTAAAAAGAATTTTTCGTAAATAAGTTCTGAAGTATTTATTTTTAATTTAAAAAAAGTAGTTTTCTTAAAATAAATATTGAACATAATATTATCCAAAAATTTGATGATTAAAAATAAAACGTTTGATTCAACTTATTTATGATCTTTAATTTGTTATGATCTAAAAATATTTAGACTCAATTATTTTATAATCCTTAATAATATATCTTTTATGATACAAATATAAATGATTCAAAATATATAATGATCCACAAATTCTATTTAACTGAATATATTTTTGATCCAAAACCATATGATTCAAAAATGATTTCATTCAAAAATTTATAATCCAAAAATAATATAATTCAAAAAATATATGAACGGAAAATATTATGATCCTTAATATTCTTTTTATTTAAAATTTTATAATCGTTAAACATTAAAAACTCAAACCGATATTTACTTAAAAAAAATTTAAAAAAATAAAAAATAAAAAACAAAAACACTAGTATCTTCAAGTATGTACTAAAGATATTAAAAAAATAAAAAAATAATAAGAAAACAAAATTTAAAAATAAACATAAAAAAACGTTAAAATCAAGCATATATTTGTTTATTTTTTTATTTTTCTTTTAAAAGTTAAAAAACAAATAAAATAAACGAGAATAAATATTAAAACCCACTTAAATGACATTACATGGACGTTCGTCGCAGGTGATTCAATTCTCGAGTCTCGTATTAGTTACCACGGGTGCGAGTCGCATACGAACGCACCACAACCAAGTATTGCGTTTGAATCCTCATCGAAATATATATACTAATAAAAGAATAGTTATTAGTATCCTTTGTCATTTTTTCTTAATTTATGTTTTCTTTTTAAATGCTTTATAAAAATGACATGTGTCATTTTCTCATCATTTTTTATTTATTAAAAAGTATTGATGTTGATAATAAGCTAGACAATTATTTATTTAATCTTTGGTGTTTAGAAGAAATGTAAATTCGTCTTAAATAAGTTTCGGATATGATTTAATTAATAATTTATTAAAATTTTCCTATACTAATAAAAAAATAGTTATTAATATCACTTTTCATTTTTTCATAATTTATGTTTTCTTTTTAAATGCTTTATAAAAAAATTATACGTGTCATTTTCTTATCATTTTTTATTTTTTTTAAGTATTGATGTTTATAGAAAGTTAGGTAATTATTTATTTGATCTCTGCCTTTTAAAAGAAATTTAAATTCGCCTTTAATAAGTTTTGTCGATAATTAATTGTATTTTTATATTGAAATTCCTACAAAATCATATTTAATTAATAATTTACTGAAAATAATTTATTAATAATTATAAGTTTTACTACAATTTTTTTTTATAACTGTGGTTCTTACGGGCTATAACCTAGTATATATATATATATATATATATATATATATATATATATATATATATATATAGAGAGAGAGAGAGAGAGAGAGAGAAAGAGAGAGAGAGAGAGATGGGTGGTGACGGAGGTGGCAGTTGTTGGTGGTGGTTGGTTGTGGAGGTGGTGGTGGTGGTTAGTGGCGGTGGTGGTGGTGGTGGTCAAGGACGGACGCAGGAATACATAAGAGGTGTTGCCGAGGTTGAAGAAGTGTTGCCGGTTCATGAAAGATAGGTAAAAAACAAAAAACAAAAAAAATATCGAAAATGTTTCCACTGCGTATAGGAAAAGTAGATGTTGCCGGTGTCACACCGGGACACTAAGCAAAACCGTCCCTTGGTGGTGGTTAGTGGCGAAAGGAGTTGGTGTATTTATATATGAATACACATATATTTATATTAATATATGAATATTACTCATCTCCGTCGGCCCGGTACTCCGGAGTATTTTGCAACAAAAATAAATTATTGCTAAGGCCGGACGGAGTGGGAGCGGGGAACGGGCGCGAGGAAATCGATTTTCACTGATATTCACTCTTACTGTTAATTAACGACGTTAGTTCATCAGTTTCACATATCAGTGAAATCGATTTTACCCTCTCATTGAAAGCGATCTTTTACTTCACCGACGAACATCGATTTCAAACGGATCTCCGGCGACGATTCAGTCAATATCCACAGTGAATCATCCCGAAAAGTTCGTCAAAATGAATCTAGAAGGTATATTTGACTGCTATTCATTTCCGATTATCTCATTTAATGCATTTTCAACATTATATTTTTTCGATTGATAAATTTCAAAACGACTAATCTAAACTATCTGATACATTATGTATTCGATGAATCTGTGAATAAACTATTTTATTAACAAAATCGTTTTAGACTGATTTGAAACCCTCGGATGATGAACTTTTAATAATTTGTATACATAACGAAAACCTAATGATTTAAATTTCTTGAAATTGATATAGAAATCATGAATATCTATATTACAAACTGAAATTTCCTAAAACTTTGTGAATCTAACTCGAATCTGAGTTTATTAAGTAAATCGAAACCCTAATTTCATGAACTTTTGAGAATTTTTATAATTACCAAAAACCTAATGATATAAATTTCTTCAAATCGATACAGAAATCATGAATATCTAAATTACAAACCGTAATTTCCTAAAAACTTTGTGAATCTAAGTGGTTTCTGAGTTTATTCATTAAAATGAAAAACTAATTTCACATTTTGAATTCACCGTCTGCTTTGTGATTTACATTTGATTATTTTGAAAGGATTCAATGTTTCTGAGAATTATATTATTTGACAATTCACAAAGTGAATCATGGTTATATATCAATTTAACATATCATTTATTCAAATTGTGAATTCACACGGTGATTTATCATTTACATTTAATTTTTTCATCTTTTGAAAATCACATTGTGCATCTATGTTTAATTGATATTGTATCTCTTATTATGCTTCTCATTGTAAATTTATAAAGAGTTGCATTGGTAATGCTTTGATTCAAACTGAATTCATAATGTGAATAAATATTATGTTAAATTCATTTGTAATCCAGATTCACATTGTGAAATATATGAATAAATCATAACTTTCATACCATGAAATTGATGTTTGAATTAATTTGTTAATCAAAAACAGGAAATGAAGAAAAGATCAATGAAAAAAAGGATAATAAGAAAAGAATGAAATTGACAAGAAATCTAAAAGATGTTCTACCTTCAACTACAAGTGAAAAAATTGAAGATATTCAAGATAAAAAAAAAGGTTAGAACATTCGCATTCAAATTAAAATAACTAATTATCTAATCATATACTACACACTTATTAAAAAAAAGTAATTCACAATGTGAATCTTGGATGTATGTCTCACATTCACACAGATTAACAATGTGAATCTCTTTAAAAAAAATTCAAGTTGATCAACACTTTTGTTTGTATTCACTATGCACAAAATAATTTTAAAAATTCACCATGTGTATGTGTGCATCACTTGGTAAACCTCAAACTCTTTTGTTGTTAAATGCATAAAATCACAATGTGAATCTTAGATGTATATCTCACATTCACACAGATTCACAATGTGAATTTCTTACAAATTTTTTTTTTTTTGCAAGTTGGTCAACACTTTTGTTTGTATTCACTATGCACAAAATAATTTTAAAAATTCACCATGTGTATGTGTACATCACTTGGTGAAACTCAAACTCTTTTGCTGTTAAATGCATAAATTCACAATGTGAATCTTGGATGTATGTCTCACATTCACACAGATTAACAATGTGAATCTCTTAAAAAAAATTCAAGTTGATCAACACTTTTGTTTGTATTCACTATGAACAAAATAATTTTAAAAATTCAACATGTGTATGTGTACATCACTTGGTGAACCTCAAACTCTTTTGCTGTTAAATGCATAAATTCACAATGTGAATCTTGGATGTATGTCTCACATTCACACAGATTCACAATGTGAATCTCTTAAAAAAAATTTGCAAGTTGGTCAACACTTTTGTTTGTATTCACTATGCACAAAATAATTTTAAAAATTCACCATGTGTATGTGTACATCACTTGGTGAAACTCAAACTCTTTTGCTGTTAAATTCATAAATTCACAATGTAAATCTTGGATGTATGTCTCACATTCACACAGATTAACAATGTGAATCTCTTAAAAAAAATTTCAAGTTGATCAACACTTTTGTTTGTATTCACTATGCACAAAATAATTTTAAAAATTCACCATGTGTATGTGTACATCACTTGGTGAACGTCAAACTCTTTTGCTGTGAAATGCATAAATTCACAATGTGAATCTTGGATGTATGTATCACATTCACACAGATTCACAATGTGAATCTCTTTAAAAAAAATTTACAAGTTAATCAACACTTTTGTTTGTATTCACTATGCACAAAATAATTTTAAAAATTCACCATGTGCATGTGTACATCACTTGGTGAACCTCAAACTCTTTTGTTGTTAAATGCATAAAATCACAATGTGAATCTTAGATGTATATCTCACATTCACACAGATTCACAATGTGAATTTCTTACAAATTTTTCTTTTTGCAAGTTAGTGAACACTTTTGATTGTATTCACTATGCACAAAATAATTTTAAAAATTCACCATGTGTATATGTACATCACATGGTGAAACTCAAACTCTTTTGATGTTAAATTCATAAATTCACAATGTGAATCTTGGATGTATGTCTCACATTCACACAGATTAACAATGTGAATCTCTTAAAAAAAATCAAGTTGATCAACACTTTTGTTTGTATTCACTATGAACAAAATAATTTTAAAAATTCAACATGTGTATGTGTACATCACTTGGTGAACCTCAAACTCTTTTGCTGTTAAATGCATAAATTCACAATGTGAATCTTGGATATATGTCTCACATTCACACAGATTCACAATGTGAATCTCATAAAAAAATTTGCAAGTTGGTCAACACTTTTGTTTGTATTCACTATGCACAAAATAATTTTAAAAATTCACCATGTGTATGTGTACATCACTTGGTGAAACTCAAACTCTTTTGTTGTCAAATGCATAAATTCACAATGTGAATCATCGATGTATGTCTCACATTCACACAGATTAACAATGTGAATCTCTTAAAAAAAAAATTCAAGTTGATCAACACTTTTGGTTGTATTCACTATGCACAAAATAATTTTAAAAATTCACCATGTGTATGTGTACATCACTTGGGGAACGTCAAACTCTTTTGCTGTGAAATGTATAAATTCACAATGTGAATCTTGGATGTATGTATCACATTCACACAGATTCACAATGTGAATCTCTTAAAAGAAAAAAAATTTGCAAGTTGATCAACACTTTTGTTTGTATTCACTATGCACAAAATAATTTTAAAAATTCACCATGTGTATGTGTACATCATTTGGTGAACCTCAAACTCTTTTGTTGTTAAATACATAAATTCACAATGTGGATCTTGGATGTATGTCTCACATTCACACAGATTCACAATGTGAATCTCTTAAAAATAAAAAAAAAATGCAAGTTGGTCAACACTTTTGTTTGTATTCACTATGCACAAAATAATTTTAAAAATTCACCATGTGTATGTGTACATCACTTGGTGAACCTCAAACTCTTTTGTTGTTAAATGCATATATTCACAATGTGAATCTTGGATGTATGTCTCATATTCACACAGATTCACAATGTGAATCTCTTAAAAAAAATTTGCAAGTTGGTCAACACTTTTTTAAGTATTCACTATGCACAAAATAATTTTAAAAATTCACCATGTGTATGTGTACATCACTTGATGAAACTCAAACTCTTTTGCTGTTAAATGCATAAATTCACAATGTGAATCTTGGATGTATGTCTCAAATTCACACAGATTAACAATGTGAATCTCTTAAAAAAAATTCAAGTTGATCAACACTTTTGTTTGTATTCATTATGCACAAAATAATTTTAAAAATTCACCATGTGTATGTGTACATCACGTGGTGAACCTCAAACACTTTTGTTGTTAAATGCATAAATTCACAATGTGAATCTTGGATGTATGTCTCACATTCACACAGATTCACAATGTGAATCTCTTAAAAAAATTTGCAAGTTGGTCAACAATTTCGGTTGTATTCACTATGCACAAAATAATTTTAAAAATTCACCATGTGTATGTGTACATCACTTGGTGAAACTCAAACTCTTTTTCTGTTAAATGTATAAATTCACAATGTGAATCTTGGATGTATGTCTCACATTCACACAGATTAACAATGTGAATCTCTTAAAAAAATTTCAAGTTGATCAACACTTTTGTTTGTATTCACTATGCACAAAATAATTTTAAAAATTCACCATGTGTATGTGTACATCACTTGGTGAACCTCAAACCCTTTTGCTGTTAAATGCATAAATTCACAATGTGAATCTTGGATGTATGTCTCACATTCACACAGATTCACAATGTGAATCTCTTTAAAAAAAAATTTGCAAGTTGATCAACACTTTTGTTTGTATTCACTATGCTCAAAATAATTTTAAAAATTCACCATGTGTATGTGTACATCACTTGGTGAACCTCAAACTCTTTTGCTGTTAAATGCATAAAATCACAATGTGAATCTTAGATGTATATCTCACATTCACACAGATTCACAATGTGAATTTCTTACAAATTTTTTTTTTGCAAGTTAGTGAACACTTTTGATTGTATTCACTATGCACAAAATAATTTTAAAAATTCACCATGTGTATATGTACATCACATGGTGAAACTCAAACTCTTTTGCTGTTAAATTCATAAATTCACAATGTGAATCTTGGATGTATGTCTAACATTCACACAGATTAACAATGTGAATCTCTTAAAAAAAATTTCAAGTTGATCAACACTTTTGTTTGTATTCACTATGAACAAAATAATTTTAAAAATTCAACATGTGTATGTGTACATCACTTGGTGAACCTCAAACTCTTTTGCTGTTAAATGCATAAATTCACAATGTGAATCTTGGATATATGTCTCACATTCACACAGATTCACAATGTGAATCTCTTAAAAAAAATTTGCAAGTTGGTCAACACTTTTGTTTGTATTTACTATGCACAAAATAATTTTAAAAATTCACCATGTGTATGTGTACATCACTTGGTGAAACTCAAACTCTTTTGCTGTTAAATGAATAAATTCACAATGTGAATCATGGATGTATGTCTCAGATTCACACAGATTAACAATGAGAATCTCTTAAAAAAAATTTCAAGTTGATCAACACTTTTGGTTGTATTCACTATGCATAAAATAATTTTAAAAATTCACCATGTGTATGTGTACATCACTTGGGGAACTTCAAACTCTTTTGCTGTGAAATGTATAAATTCACAATGTGAATCTTGGATGTATTTATCACATTCACACAGATTCACAATGTGAATCTCTTAAAAGAAAAAAAATTTGCAAGTTGATCAACACTTTTGTTTGTATTCACTATGCACAAAATAATTTTAAAAATTCACCATGTGTATGTGTACATCATTTGGTGAACCTCAAACTCTTTTGTTGTTAAATGCATAAATTCACAATGTGAATCTTGGATGTATGTCTAACATTCACACAGATTCACAATGTGAATCTCTTAAAAATAAAAAAAAAAATTTGCAAGTTGGTCAACACTTTTGTTTGTATTCACTATGCACAAAATAATTTTAAAAATTCACCATGTGTATGTGTACATCACTTGGTGAACCTCAAACTCTTTTGTTGTTAAATGCATAAATTCACAATGTGAATCTTGGATGTATGTCTCACATTCACACAGATTCACAATGTGAATCTCTTAAAAAAACAATTTGCAAGTTGGTCAACACTTTTTTTTGTATTCACTATGCACAAAATAATTTTAAAAATTCACCATGTGTATGTGTACATCACTTGATGAAACTCAAACTCTTTTGCTGTTAAATACATAAATTCACAATGTGAATCTTGGATGTATGTCTCAAATTCACACAGATTAACAATGTGAATCTCTTAAAAAAAATTCAAGTTGATCAACACTTTTGTTTGTATTCATTATGCACAAAATAATTTTAAAAATTCACCATGTGTTTGTGTACATCACGTGGTGAACCTCAAACTCTTTTGCTGTTAAATGCATAAATTCACAATGTGAATCTTGGATGTATGTCTCACATTCACACAGATTAACAATGTGAATCTCTTAAAAAAATTTCAAGTTGATCAACACTTTTGTTTGTATTCACTATGCACAAAATAATTTTAAAAATTCACCATGTGTATGTGTACATCACTTGGTGAACCTCAAACCCTTTTGCTGTTAAATGCATAAATTCACAATGTGAATCTTGGATGTATGTCTCACATTCACACAGATTCACAATGTGAATCTCTTTAAAAAAAATTTGCAAGTTGATCAACACTTTTGTTTGTATTCACTATGCTCAAAATAATTTTAAAAATTCACCATGTGTATGTGTACATCACTTGGTGAACCTCAAACTCTTTTGCTGTTAAATGCATAAAATCACAATGTGAATCTTAGATGTATATCTCACATTCACACAGATTCACAATGTGAATTTCTTACAAATTTTTTTTTTGCAAGTTAGTGAACACTTTTGATTGTATTCACTATGCACAAAATAATTTTAAAAATTCACCATGTGTATATGTACATCACATGGTGAAACTCAAACTCTTTTGCTGTTAAATTCATAAATTCACAATGTGAATCTTGGATGTATGTCTCACATTCACACAGATTAACAATGTGAATCTCTTAAAAAAAATTTCAAGTTGATCAACACTTTTGTTTGTATTCACTATGAACAAAATAATTTTAAAAATTCAACATGTGTATGTGTACATCACTTGGTGAACCTCAAACTCTTTTGCTGTTAAATGCATAAATTCACAATGTGAATCTTGGATATATGTCTCACATTCACACAGATTCACAATGTGAATCTCTTAAAAAAATTTGCAAGTTGGTCAACACTTTTGTTTGTATTTACTATGCACAAAATAATTTTAAAAATTCACCATGTGTATGTGTACATCACTTGGTGAAACTCAAACTCTTTTGCTGTTAAATGAATAAATTCACAATGTGAATCATGGATGTATGTCTCAGATTCACACAGATTAACAATGAGAATCTCTTAAAAAAAATTTCAAGTTGATCAACACTTTTGGTTGTATTCACTATGCATAAACAAATTTTAAAAATTCACCATGTGTATGTGTACATCACTTGGGGAACTTCAAACTCTTTTGCTGTGAAATGTATAAATTCACAATGTGAATCTTGGATGTATTTATCACATTCACACAGATTCACAATGTGAATCTCTTAAAAGAAAAAAAATTTGCAAGTTGATCAACACTTTTGTTTGTATTCACTATGCACAAAATAATTTTAAAAATTCACCATGTGTATGTGTACATCATTTGGTGAACCTCAAACTCTTTTGTTGTTAAATGCATAAATTCACAATGTGAATCTTGGATGTATGTCTAACATTCACACAGATTCACAATGTGAATCTCTTAAAAATAAAAAAAAAAATTTGCAAGTTGGTCAACACTTTTGTTTGTATTCACTATGCACAAAATAATTTTAAAAATTCACCATGTGTATGTGTACATCACTTGGTGAACCTCAAACTCTTTTGTTGTTAAATGCATAAATTCACAATGTGAATCTTGGATGTATGTCTCACATTCACACAGATTCACAATGTGAATCTCTTAAAAAAACAATTTGCAAGTTGGTCAACACTTTTTTTTGTATTCACTATGCACAAAATAATTTTAAAAATTCACCATGTGTATGTGTACATCACTTGATGAAACTCAAACTCTTTTGCTGTTAAATACATAAATTCACAATGTGAATCTTGGATGTATGTCTCAAATTCACACAGATTAACAATGTGAATCTCTTAAAAAAAAATTCAAGTTGATCAACACTTTTGTTTGTATTCATTATGCACAAAATAATTTTAAAAATTCACCATGTGTTTGTGTACATCACGTGGTGAACCTCAAACTCTTTTGCTGTTAAATGCATAAATTCACAATGTGAATCTTGGATGTATGTCTCACATTCACACAGATTAACAATGTGAATCTCTTAAAAAAATTTCAAGTTGATCAACACTTTTGTTTGTATTCACTATGCACAAAATAATTTTAAAAATTCACCATGTGTATGTGTACATCACTTGGTGAACCTCAAACCCTTTTGCTGTTAAATGCATAAATTCACAATGTGAATCTTGGATGTATGTCTCACATTCACACAGATTCACAATGTGAATCTCTTTAAAAAAAATTTGCAAGTTGATCAACACTTTTGTTTGTATTCACTATGCTCAAAATAATTTTAAAAATTCACCATGTGTATGTGTACATCACTTGGTGAACCTCAAACTCTTTTGCTGTTAAATGCATAAAATCACAATGTGAATCTTAGATGTATATCTCACATTCACACAGATTCACAATGTGAATTTCTTACAAATTTTTTTTTTGCAAGTTAGTGAACACTTTTGATTGTATTCACTATGCACAAAATAATTTTAAAAATTCACCATGTGTATATGTACATCACATGGTGAAACTCAAACTCTTTTGCTGTTAAATTCATAAATTCACAATGTGAATCTTGGATGTATGTCTCACATTCACACAGATTAACAATGTGAATCTCTTAAAAAAAATTTCAAGTTGATCAACACTTTTGTTTGTATTCACTATGAACAAAATAATTTTAAAAATTCAACATGTGTATGTGTACATCACTTGGTGAACCTCAAACTCTTTTGCTGTTAAATGCATAAATTCACAATGTGAATCTTGGATATATGTCTCACATTCACACAGATTCACAATGTGAATCTCTTAAAAAAATTTGCAAGTTGGTCAACACTTTTGTTTGTATTTACTATGCACAAAATAATTTTAAAAATTCACCATGTGTATGTGTACATCACTTGGTGAAACTCAAACTCTTTTGCTGTTAAATGAATAAATTCACAATGTGAATCATGGATGTATGTCTCAGATTCACACAGATTAACAATGAGAATCTCTTAAAAAAAATTTCAAGTTGATCAACACTTTTGGTTGTATTCACTATGCATAAAATAATTTTAAAAATTCACCATGTGTATGTGTACATCACTTGGGGAACTTCAAACTCTTTTGCTGTGAAATGTATAAATTCACAATGTGAATCTTGGATGTATTTATCACATTCACACAGATTCACAATGTGAATCTCTTAAAAGAAAAAAAATTTGCAAGTTGATCAACACTTTTGTTTGTATTCACTATGCACAAAATAATTTTAAAAATTCACCATGTGTATGTGTACATCATTTGGTGAACCTCAAACTCTTTTGTTGTTAAATGCATAAATTCACAATGTGAATCTTGGATGTATGTCTAACATTCACACAGATTCACAATGTGAATCTCTTAAAAATAAAAATAAAAATTTGCAAGTTGGTCAACACTTTTGTTTGTATTCACTATGCACAAAATAATTTTAAAAATTCACCATGTGTATGTGTACATCACTTGGTGAACCTCAAACTCTTTTGTTGTTAAATGCATAAATTCACAATGTGAATCTTGGATGTATGTCTCACATTCACACAGATTCACAATGTGAATCTCTTAAAAAAACAATTTGCAAGTTGGTCAACACTTTTTTTTGTATTCACTATGCACAAAATAATTTTAAAAATTCACCATGTGTATGTGTACATCACTTGATGAAACTCAAACTCTTTTGCTGTTAAATGCATAAATTCACAATGTGAATCTTGGATGTATGTCTCAAATTCACACAGATTAACAATGTGAATCTCTTAAAAAAAATTCAAGTTGATCAACACTTTTGTTTGTATTCATTATGCACAAAATAATTTTAAAAATTCACCATGTGTTTGTGTACATCACGTGGTGAACCTCAAACTCTTTTGTTGTTAAATGCATAAATTCACAATGTGAATCTTGGATGTATGTCTCACATTCACACAGATTCACAATGTGAATCTCTTAAAAAAATTTGCAAGTTGGTCAACAATTTTGTTTGTATTCACTATGCACAAAATAATTTTAAAAATTCACCATGTGTATGTGTACATCACTTGGTGAAACTCAAACTCTTTTGCTGTTAAATGTATAAATTCATAATGTGAATCTTGGATGTATGTCTCACATTCACACAGATTAACAATGTGAATCTCTTAAAAAAATTTCAAGTTGATCAACACTTTTGTTTGTATTCACTATGCACAAAATAATTTTAAAAATTCACCATGTGTATGTGTACATCAGTTGGTGAACCTCAAACTCTTTTGCTGTAAAATGCATAAATTCACAATGTGAATCTTGGATGTATGTCTCATATTCACACAGATTCACAATGTGAATCTGTTAAATTTTTTTTTTGCAAGTTGATCAACACTTTTGTTTGTATTCACTATGCACAAAATAATTGTAAAAATTCACCATGTGTATGTGTACATCACTTGGTGAACCTCAAACTCTTTTGCTGTTAAATGGATAAATTCACAATGTGAATCTTGGATGTATGGCTCACATTCACACAGATTCACAATGTGAATCTGTTAAATTTTTTTTTTTGCAAGTTGATCAACACTTTTGTTTGTATTCACTATGCACAAAATAATTGTAAAAATTCACCATGTGTATGTGTACATCACTTGGTGAACCTCAAACTCTTTTGCTGTTAAATGCATAAATTCACAATGTGAATCTTGGATATAGCTCATAGCCTAACAAATTCGCAATGTGAATTTCTAAAAAGTTTTTGCAATTTGATCATCACATGTTCAATTTTATATTGTTTGACATGTATTTCATGATACTACTTATATTTTTTACATTGATATTAAAAATTTCACATTGTGTAGTTGAAGGTTCAAAAAAATATACCAAAAACACAGCAAGGAGAACCGTGGTGGAAATAGTTAATAAATTATGAAAAAATGAAGATGAAAATACTATTGATGAAAATGTTGAAAAAGAAAAAAGTTTAGACGGTGATGAGATTCAAAAAAAGCAAACAAAAAAATTGATGAAGCAAGATGAATCTGTTTTGAAGACACTTGAAAGAAAACAACACAAGGTTAATATTTATAAAATTATAATTTACTTTAGGGGGTGTTTGGATAGGGAAAAATTAGGCTGCTTATTGCTTATTGCTTAATCCCACAGCAATAAGCAAATTTAAGTGTTTGGATAGGAGTCTTTAAAAATCAGCTTATTGCGTTAGGAATAAGCTAAATAAGCTGATTTTAATAAGCAAGGGGGGGGGGGGGAATGCTTATTGCTTATTGTTTATTGCTTATTGGTCATTTTACTCATATAAGCTGTTTTATTTTTGCCAAACACTTAAATGCTTATTGCTTATTCCCACCACAATAAGCTAATCCAAACACATTTTAAAAAAATGTTTATTCCCACCGCAATAAGCAAATAAGCAATAAGCTAATAAGCTAAAAACTATTTATCCAAACACCCCCTTAATATATAAAATCAGTTATCTTTAATTTTTTTTTAAAATGAATAAAAATCAGACAGAGTCCAAGATTACAAAAAACAAAAACGAAAAAGTCGATGAAGCAAGACAAATCTATATTTTCAAGACACCTGAAAAGAAAACAACTCAAGGTTAGTATTTATAAAATTATAATTGAATTTGATATTATAAAATTAATTCTTATTAATTTTGTTAAAACATGAACAGAAATCAGACAGAGTCCAAGACTTAAAATGATTGAATACAAAAAATCTGTGACTCCTATTAAAGTTGATGATAGCCTTGTAAAGAAAGAATTTGATGAAAAAGTAACAGATTTGTTTATTACTATTCACATGTTTAATTTACAAAGTTATAAACAAATTCACCTGATTATTTTATGTATTATATTATATTTTGCAAAACAAATTCACATGTGAATTTCTTGTATTGTTAGTTATTTTATAGTATATATGTTATATTATGAGAAGCTTATGAAAATTATTGACTAATAGGAAAAAGAAAAAGAAAAACAAAGACTCTGGAAGTAGTCAAAGAAAAAAAAGGCAAAAGTGCCAATAAATCCAAATGACAGAGTATCTTTGAGAACAAGAATGAGCCCAAAGAAGTTTTATGATATTGTTAAATCTTTAAACGAAGAACAGAAAAAAGTTGTTAGAGAAATGGGATTGGGATCTTTGCTAAGAATTGCAACCAATGGAATTTCTGGGAAATTGGCATGTTTTGTTGTGAATTCATTCAATCCATCAGATATGAAAATCCATCTACCTAATGCAAAGATAGACATAACACCAGAACTTGTTCATGATTTGCTTGGAATTCCTCTAGGTGGAAAAGATATATATAACACTGATCAATGTGAAGGAAAAGAATTAATGGATTGGAAGCAACAGTACAATTTCAAGGCTATGAGACCATCAGATGTTGAAGAGACAATTAAAGAATCATCAGATTCAGGGATTATTTTTAGAACAAACTTTTTATTACTGTTTGTTAATACCATATGTGAACAGAATAAGCCTGGAACTTGTAAGACAGCAGTATTGCCACATTTGTTAGGCAAAACACCTATGAGAGAAATTGATTGGTGTGGTTTTATAACCAATTGCTTGAAAATGTCAAAGATGACGTGGGATGAAACTGATAGTGGAAACTACTATTATGGGCCACTTCTTGTATTATTGGTAAGGAAAATTCTTATAATTAACACTTTTATTTATATTATTATAAGAAAACTAATTAATCATAATTTTATTTACATAAACAGCTAGCTTATTTGGAGTTTATGAGAAATGATAAGAATGAAAAAAGACAAATACATGCACTGCATTTTTGGGATTATGAAATGATGGTGAAAAGGGAAAAAGCTGAGTTAAAGATGATGGGTTTAGATCATAACATCAATCCTATGGTGTTCATGCAACCCTAATTGCTTGGATCTAGTTTTTCTACTTTGAACATGCAATAAACTTCCAAGACTTATAAACCCTAGATCTAGCATACAATTAATCAAATTAACATATAAACTAGGGTTTAGATCTTACATTGATTGTTATGTAGCAATAACAATCAATTCCTTGGCTTCAGAAAGCTTAGTGCCTCAAGTGTTGCACCTCTAATGGAGTCACAAACACCACTAAGCAATGGGATGAAGAAGGAGGAGAGAGGAGGCACCCAAAAACGGTTGGAAACCCTAAAGGAACACTTAGCCACGTTTTTGGGTCTCAAGGGTTCTTTAAATAGGTAGGAAATTAGGGTTATCTAACAAGGAAACCCTAATTTGGCTGCTTAAGCCCCAAGCAGCCCATGGACCCCTTTTGGAACATGCCTTGGACGATTTCTAATGGTCTTCCCCATAGAATTCGTCCAACCTATTATTCCATGGTGATCCATAGCCCAATTGCAATTATCTTATAATTACAATTCCAGTCCCCTAAGTTTAATTAATTTCTTTTAGCCACAAAATTAATTCTTTATTAATTCTTGACTAATATTAATTAAACAATATGATTTCTCCTTTAATATATTATTCTCATAACATATTAATAAATCATAATTAAACCTTTCTCTCCTTAATTCATCCTACATATTGCTATGGTGAAGGCAACCCAAAAGGACCATGCTCATAATCGGGTCAAGTACATACCAAAATAGTTATGGACTTAGACACTAATCCAACAGTCTCCCACTTTGATAAGTCTAATAACTATTTTGTATAACTTTAGAACCTGATCAGCAATCGTAGCTTTCAAAAGCCGCTGTCAACTCTGATCTTATCAGATACGCGTGTCCTTTAGATAAGGAATCATATATTCCTCCATTCTCAAGATATCGTATAGACACAAGACATGAATTTTAATCATTCTCTCTATATTGTTTCCCGACTTCTGATTTATGACGACTAACAACAGACTACAATTGAACACATCAACTTAGTCCCGGCTTGGCCAAGCGCTTAGGTGTCATCACTAAATCATCGAGTGGCCCACAGATATCGCTTTTATCCCACTTTGGGTAAAAGGAATGGATAAACTTCGACTCAAATGCTCGCTTGCATTTACTGATCGAATCACACACAACAATAAGTTTTATAACACCAAGTTACTGGTGCGTTTTCTTATTATCAATGCGCAACCGACCAACAAATAACAACTTACACGTCTTGGTTTCAAGAATATACAATGTTATCGTCTCACAATTACTCATGATAAAAACCATGAAGTGATTCAAGTGAGCGTGGGTTTGATCCAATACTCTAATCTTATCAAATTACTCATGAACTCTGCAGCAAACTTGTGCTATGTCTAAACACTTTAGACAATCTACAGACAAATTCATGACAGTCTTCCTTCATACTTACTTCCAACGTATGACCGACTGTGGAGGTTCAAATAACCCAGTTATTCCGGAAGTCAAAACATGCAAAGTGAAACACAATAATAATATTAATCCTATATGGCCCCAAAACTTTTGAGCGTAAATAAAAACACTTTTATTTAAACACCATATTGATTACTCATTATTCATTGCTTACTGTTTCAGAAAATCAACTTATTACTCGAATTATAACCACAATTGTCCCATGCTCCAAGCATGCACACTTTGGTTTCCTATGGCCCATACTTTGTGAAATAGATCAATTTAAAAACTTTTCCAATGAAACTCATTTCACAATCCCCAATCCTTATTATTAGTATAAGAATACCAAATTCTTGCCACTTTTAGAATATGTCAGATTCTAACATTTTATGCAATGATTCTTTCGTAATGTCATAGCACAAAAGTCACCAAGACCCGGCTAATGAAATTACAAGGTATTCTATCGGAAATTGTTACAAGACAATTCCATAGACGTGAAGTCTCACATTCAAAGTACATTCCTTTGAACATCCTTCTTGCATAAAAGTTTCTAATCTAGACATATTTCTTAATATCCAACTCCCATTAATGGAAACATTTCCATATTTGCCATATGACAACTCATTCTTAATAGAATCTTATCTATTCATAATAATGTCAATATAGTCCATTCAGTACTATACTTCCAACTACTCACAAGCGACAAATCCTCAGTGAACCTCAGATCGTCCTTTGATAGTTGTTTAATTATTTTAGTCAAAACCGATTCTAGTCCTTTTTTCCCTCTTATTGCCCTAGGCATTTGGAAAATTTTACGGTCAAATATTATAGCATATGCAATCGATCCTATACTCGAAGCGTATTCGACACGATTCATAATATCTCACATAAAGACGTCATACTTTATCATCCTTCTGCCATAATATTTTAGGTGTCATGTTCCCACAATTCGAACTATGAAGAGGGATGCCGTAATCATAATCGAATTTTGAGAATGCACTATGTATCCTTGACTAAATTTTATTAACATTTCTCGATCTAAGCTTTTAGATTTTGAAACGAAGTATAATATTCTCTCCCTTAATTATAGCAAAACAACTTTTCAACCCTTGCAACCTTGCAAAGTGAATCTTTGTTTTCTATAATTAATATTGCTAACTTGCAATACTGAAAATAATAATCATGCTCCCACTAACACGATGATTATTACCATACAAGCATAACACTTATGCTCCCATTAGCTTTGACATATATCTAGAAAACATCTGAATTTTTAGAAAACAATGCTTATTGAATTCCTTAAGTTCATATTTCTAAATACTTGATGCTTTGATAAGCCTTTATCTAAGCTTCTTAACCTCATACACCTTTGCCTTAGAAAGCTCACATGTGTGTCTAAAGAAATTCAGAACTTATGTTACTAAGTCCCAAATGTTCGGACTAATTGCCAAATCTCACAATTCGAACTATGAAGAGGGATGCCATAATCATAATCGAATTTAAGAATACAATTTTCACAATTGCAATCTTCTTAAAATCTTTCTTAGTGAAAGCATTTCCTTGCAATCATTTTCATGAAGGAGGGAAACCGCATGACACTTAGATTTTAAAGTGTATATGTTCCTATCCATGTGAATTTGCCAAAACCAAAGTTTGCGACAAATCCAAACTCATATGGACCGAACGTGCTCAATCTCGATTTCTTGCCTCATGGTAACACGAGTGCCCACCATGTCTTCCAAGTGGTTTAGCAACTCATCCTTACTTATCAATGTACTTTCCATTTATCAAGGTGCTTTGTCTTTATGCATTCACATGAGAACTCATAGGCTTTAAACCTCAAGTCGTGTGCTAGTGATGATCAACTAGGTTTAACTCTTGATTTGTTATTGAAACCTTTCAAGACCATTAAGACTCCCACTGACTCCTTGACATATAAGATTCTCTTGTCAAGAAACATTCCTTAACAATACAAATATTCAAGAGTTAGTGTAGTTTTTATCAAGACTATCACTTCACATAATTGGTTCTAGTTGGTCTTTGTCTTATCCAAGACATCACAACTTACCAATCTCAAATGTGTAGGAATAAGAAGACTTTTTCCAATTCCATATTTGTTGAGTGTTATAAACCTACTAAAGACGTGTCACTCATGTCAGAATCTTGGAGTATGACTCTTAAGACTTGATATTGGAACGAAGTATGATTGACTTATTGATTTAACTATTTCCATAATTCTCGATTCCTCTTCTTAGACATGCAAATGCACTAAGACTCACTTAGAGGACCAATTGAGAAATAGTTCTTAATCATTAAGACCTATCATAAAACACAATAAAAGGTACTCTCCCTTCTTCTTAGAATAGAGAAACTTTTATCTTTCTGCCTACTTGATTCTTCTTATTCGTTCTGCTATTGATTGAAACTCTTTCGATCAACTCAGAATTATACTTAATCTTGTAAGTATAACCATATTTACTAAACTTTAGTAAATCATGATGAATATCTTTATCACTCTTGTGGTGGACTTGATCAACGCACAACCTAGTGTACTCGATCTCCAAGTCCTTTTCTTGACACTTTGCCAAAGAATTAGTCTAATTTCCAAATATGAAGTTTCTCATTCATCACGCAACCTAGTTGTATGATTCCAAGTTTCTGTCCAATTGAAACTTGGGCGATGAGAATCTTCCCTTATTTGGCAAATTCTCGACATTTCCACAAATAACATAATTAAGAATCAAAGCCATTATTGCTAATAATAGAAACAATTAAACATCAATTTTTCATACACACCATTGCAAGGATAAATAAATAAGACAAAATGAAAATTTATTTTATTGTGGAAAAATTTGTCCTTACAATGCAATTCAACTGAAAAACTATGCTATTTCATATTTCTTATCATTCTATCCTAACTCTAGAGTAGCAGCTCAAAAAATCTAATCTTCGAATCCATGCGATCGAAATCCATTTCTTCATGATCAGATTCAGCATGCTTCTTCCTTAAGCTTCCTCTCTTTTCTTCGATCCTGCAAAACATCAAAATGTAATCTTATCACATCATGTATCAAGAATCAAAAATCAAAAATAGGAACTTACAGAGTTAGATAATGGATTTTACCTGAAGTAGAGCCATATTCCTTGACTCTCCCATCTCTTAGATCTCTCAGGTAGTTTGGGCAGCTTCGTCTCCAATGCCCCTTCTCTAGGCAATAAAAGAAAATGGACTCCTTTGGCACAGAACATGGGACAATCTCATGCTTAGTCCTTTCTGGACTTCCAATGTTGCCAGTGTCCATTGAAGTTTGGGAGTTTGATTCACTAGACAAATTTGCTTGACTAGCACGCCAAATCATTGTTGATTCAGCAGCTATAAGCAAATAGGTGAGATCAATGAGGGTCACGTCGTGTTCCATCATATAGTACTTTCTTACGAACTCACTATATGATTCAGGAAGTGACTGAAGAACCCAGTCAACATCCAACTCACCTGAAATCTCGACACCCAACATCCTTAACATGTCAATGTGTGACTTTATCTCCAAGACGTGTGCACACACAAGTTTCCCATCTTCGTGTTTACTTGCCAATAGGGCTTGAGTGAGCTTAAATTTTGAACTTGTGGGTTAGGGAGAATAATTGGAGGAGGTGGAGGAAGTGAAGCATGACTCTCATTTCCTTGATCGTATCGTGGAACGTCATCTTCATTTGGAAAGCTTGTTCCAAGGGACTTGGGAAGACCATTGTAAGATTTAGACATCTACAAAGCGGGAGAAAATTCAAGTTAGTTGATAAGAATCCTTGATGTAACACCCAAATGAAACATCAAGGCTAGGATCCAACACAACATTCTACAACCTAGAAGAGGGATGCCGTAATCTAGTTGCAGAATATTTGAAGGTAGGTAAATGACGATTTACCAATTCCCACCATGAAAAACAAAATTGAAGTTTAAGTTTTAAATGAATTGAAACTCCTAGATCTTTTTGAGATTCATTGAACTTTTCAATGGCATGTTTAATCTCGATTATGCCCTTCAAATTTGCGACTGGGATGCCGAGGATCACAAACAAGGTGTGAATAACCATACGAATCTACGTGATGCACTCAATGATACTATCACCTAATCAATGTGCCGGTTAGCCACACACGCTCCATTGATCTACGATAAACACCGAGCCACCCTTCGCCACCAATGTCAATCCCAAATTAGTGTGCCGGTTAACCACACACACTCCACTAACGTTTGACAAGGGTACGAAGTGTAATTCCATGGATTAGCATACAATTTCACATTTTGCCTAAAGTAACTAGAATTTTGGGAATTTGTAAAAGCATGTAGTTCCTTTGTACTTCATTATACTTATAATGGAAGGTTTCGTCCTATCCTACCCGTTCGGCTAACGACCCTCCACTAGTCAAGAGTGCGGTGGGTAAGAGTGGATACCCATTCAATCGCCATTTTATAGGCAATTTCCTTAAACACCCCTTATAGACCAGCTTCGTGAATGAGCCTACTAACGGTAAGACTGACTGTTTACTCATACATATATAATATTAGACTTTTAATGTCATATATACATAGTATAGGGTGTACTTTTAAAATACTAGGTGGTCTAATTTAATTAATTATACTTTTAATTTAATTAAATATAAACCAAAAACTTTATGGATTTATTAACTCTCTTTTAATTATACACTTTAATTAATTAACAAAACCATAAGGGTGTAATTTGAACTTTTTTTCAAAATACGAGGGTTTTAGAATTTACTATTTCAAAAATAACTTTTAATCAAATTTTAAATTCCAAAACTTGAGGGCAAGTTTTGAACTTTTCAAAACATTAGGGTTTAGAATTTAAATCTTTCAAAATTAACTTTTAATCCAAAAATTTTAATTCCAAAACTTGAGGACAAGTTTTGAAACTTTTCAAAACATTAGGGTTTAACTATTTAAATTTCAAAAAGAAAACTATTAAGTTCAAATTTAAACTATAAAACCTAAAGGGTGTAAATTGAAAATTTTCAAACTTACTAGGTCAAATATTTATCTTATAATAATCCTATATTATCCATATTTAACCAAATCCATCAATTTTGATAAGGATAATCATTCCAAATATAAAAAATTGATTTTAGGCAATAAAAACGTGTTTTGGTAATTATCCACATCAAAATTTGACCAAAAATTCGAAAAACCCGGCAACTGAACAGCCAACTCTTCGAGTCCTCTTTGGAACTCGTCGAGTTCAAGCTACTCGTCGAGTTCTAGGAGCAACTCGGCGAGTTCATAAGGCAAACAACAAGAAATTTCGATTTTCAGGTCTTTGGCAGTTCAATTATGCATCTATTCAATAGAAAAACGACATAGGCTCTGATACCACTGATGGGTTTTGAGCATAACATCAATCATATGGTGTTCATGCAACCCTAATTGCTTAGATCTAGTTTTTCTACTTTGAACATGCAATAAACTTCCAAGACTTATAAACCCTAGATCTAGCATACAATTAATCAAATTAACATATAAACTAGGGTTTAGATCTTACCTTGATTGTTATGTAGCAATAACAATCAATTCCTTGGCTTCAGAGAGCTTAGTGCCTCAAGTGTTGCACCTCTAATGGAGTCACAAACACCACTAAGCAATTGGATGAAGAAGGAGGAGAGAGGAGGCACCCAAAAACGGTTGGAATCCCTAAAGGAACACTTAGCCACGTTTTTGGGTCTCAAGGGTTCTTTAAATAGGTAGGCAATTAGGGTTATCTAACAAGGAAACCCTAATTTGACTGCTTAAGCCCCAAGCAGCCCATGGACCCCTTCTAGAACATTCCTTGGACGATTTCTAATGGTCTTCCCCATAGAATTCGTCCAACCTATTATTCCAAGGTGATCCATAGCCCAATTGCAATTATCTTATAATTACAATTCCAGTCCCCTAAGTTTAATTAATCTCTTTTAGCCACAAAATTACATCTTTATTAATTCTTGACTAATATTAATTAAACAATATGATTTCTCCTTTAATATATTATTCTCATAACATATTAATAAATCATAATTAAACCTTTCTCTCCTTAATTCATCCTACATATTGCTATGGTGAAGGCAACCTAAAAGGACCATGCTCATAATCGGGTCAAGTACATACCAAAATAGTTATGGACTTAGACACTAATCCAACAAAAGAGTGGTGACTTTGGAACTTTGGAATGGAATGATGATGTTATAGAGAATGATGAAGAATCCGACACCGATGAAAATGAAGATATGAAACTCGATGTAAGTTAATAATCTATATAATTAAAAAAAAATTGAAGTTATATTACAGATATATGTTATAAAATTATAGTTAAGATGAAATTCATAAAGTGATTCACATTGTGAATATAAAAGTGTATTTTATTACTTTCTCTATAATAAATTCACAAAGTGAATATGTAATTTATTAAAATGCATTAAAAATGTGATACCTCATCAATGCATTAATATTCTGAAACTATATATTATTATAGAAAAAAGTTAAAAAAAAATTCATTTTTATTGACATTTTTTATCTCATTTCGCAGGAATTTGTATTCAAAACGAAAAAGAATTACAAAAAACTAGTGAATGATAAAATGAAGTTTGGAAAGTTAATTGAGTTTTCAACAACAAAATTCACAGAAAGCGATGAGTTGAAAGATATGAAGAAAGTCTTTGAACAATAATTCATTTATAAAACTCAAAATGAAGATGATGCAAAAAGTCACAGGAATGAAGATGATGAAAAAAGCGATGAGAATTTGAATGAACATGAAATAAAGAATCAATCAATCATGGTAACACCAGGAAATTTGTACAATGATCCAATAATGCATGAGATTGCTGATTCTATTCAATGTATTTTAAATTTTGATGATTATGATGATTTTGAAAATGTAAAAAGTTTTAGAGAACAAAAAAATAAAAAACAATAATAGATGATAAAAAAAAAAGAAAAAAAATATTACAAAATCATCAATGCCTAGTTTTTCACTTGGACTTGGTCTTGGTCTAACACAAGAGTTTCAGGAAGGAGATGAAAGCAGTGAAGATGAACACATGAAGAAAGAAATAAAAGATGAAAAACTTGATGAAGGAGAAAGTTATGATTCAAAAGAAACAGAATGTGACAATAATAGCTTGGGAATTGAAGATGATGAAGACAAAAAATGAGAAGTAGGAAAAAGATTAAAAAAAACCATCATTGAAGCTATCTTCTCCTTATAATAAAAAAGAGGTTTGTGCATCAAAATTTGTAGATCCAGATGAAGTAAAAGTATCAGATAGAATCTTTTCCAGAATTGGTAATAGCAGGTAATAATTCATGTTATCTTTTATTTAATTATAGTAGTATATAAATACAAATTAATTTTCTATTAACTGATTTTTTGTTTTATTTGATTACAAATTAAGTGAGAAGATATTTCAGACTAAGAGAGTTTATGTGCTTAGAAGAGGAATGATTGAAACAATGCAGCCAGGATTATGGGTACATCCACATGTCATTGATGCTTGGACTAATATTTTGAACTATGAAGAAAAGCTTAAACCAAATTCTACAGTGAATCGGTATTTCTTTGATACATCAATGGTGGTAAGTTAATTAAAAAATATATATCATGATAATGTTTATAATATAATAAATAAAATTTTCAATACTTCTGACTAAGTAAGAAAATTCACACAGTGAATCCCATTATAATTCACAGTGTGAATAATTTTAAATTTAAAATTTACCTTATTGTAAATTTAACAATTTACTCTTTAATGTTTGATGTATATTTAAATTTTTTTGCAGAGACAGTTCACATTTGACAAAAATATCCCTTTCAATGAAAGATTTGATAAATTTGAGTGATGCAATGAAAAAGGACAAAGAACTTCTGACATTTGAAAAAGTTCACTTGGTAATAAACTGTTCTTGTTGTTGAATATATTACATATTTTAAACAAAGTTTAACAATTTAAATTATTAAACAAGTGTTTTTACCAGTTCATCAAAAAAATCACTTTTACATCATCTGCATAAACTTAGAGGAACAAGCGGTTGATGTCATTGACAATAGGAATTCAGTTGCAAAGTTTTCTAAAGCTTATCGTGACGCACCTAATGAATTGGTAAGAATAGTAAATTTACATTATAAATATAAGTATTAATAGATTGATAATCTAAATAAAATAATAATTATAGAAAATGACAATTTCTTTTTTGCAGAAAATACTTTTTAGTAGGTACTTAATGAGGGTCAATCACAAATCAGCTTCAACTTTGGAGGGTGTTGAACCAGAAAGGGTGAACATGAATTGGCGCACGAGGTATAATCATGTTGACTGTGGAGTTTTTTGCATGCGTCATATGGAGACATATATGGGAGATAAAACAGTAAATTAGACACGTGGGTTGCCAAAAGAATCAAAACAACAACAAAGTGTGTTAAACGATTTACGCATTAAGTATTTGACAAAGATACTATTGAGTGACGCAAACACATACAGGTCAAAAATCATTGCACAAACAGCTAAGTTCGCAAAAAAAGACTAATGAAGAAATAAAAGATTTGCTCAACAAGGGATGGGAAAAAAGGGGAGAAAGGATATAGTACTTCAAGGATTGGAAAAAAATGTAAAACTTAAAACATAGTTTTCTATTCATAATTAGTATAAGTTTAGATGCACTTTAATTTCTTTAAGAACATATACATGCTTGTTATGTTACAATTTGATGTTAGTTTCTATATCAAATATAATGAACTTTACTAAATACTTAAAAGATGTTTATATTTTCATGTGAATGTCTACATGTATGTTATACAATTACATGTTTTATTAAAAATATGATATTGGTGTGTGGGTGGGTGGGGGGGAGTGATTATATTTCTACTTTGAATAAAGAATTGAAAGTAAATTGTCATTCCATACATTTACTTCATTTCTTTTGGTCTAAATGATTAAATGTTAATGTAATAACAATACAATATATGTAGAAAATTTACATTGTTTATATGTTAACCTTGTGAAAATTTTATATGTCAGATTCACAATGTGAATTACAGTACATATTATAACATGTATATTTTATATGTGAGGTTCACAATGTGAATTATGGTACATATAGATCATTAGAACAATTAATAGTTGAGATTCACTATGTGAATTAAATTACATTAATACAATCTTTAACATGAAAATTTTATATATGAGATTAACAATAATATACATAAATTAAATCATTAGCATGAAATTTTTATTAGAAAAGATTCAAAAAACTAACAATAAAAAAATATCTTTAACCAAAAACAATAAATTTGAAAAAAAATATATTCTATTATTAGAAATAAAGTCTAAAACAATGAATATCAAAATTAACATCTATATTTCAACATTTCTATCCATTGAATGATCATTACAAAAATCAAATCTTATTTTAGTAGTCTTAAAAAGAAAAAATTAGAAACAATCAGCCTTCTGTAACCTCATATTCTAAATCAGACTTCTTTAACCTCAAAATGCAACTCGTAGCATTGTGATTTGGTTTATGACATAAACTGCACAACCTAGAACCCTTTTTAGATTTCTCAATCACTTTCTCTCTAGTGCTCTTGATTCTTTTACCACTGGCCTATCCCTTGTTTCTGATCCCCTCTGGATTATGAATGTTGATAACATCAGGTACTGCAGCTCCAATAATTTTTTCAATGTGAACTGATCTACTCGAAGATACCCTTGATGAGGTTCATAAAGGAATACCACTATCAACCTCCTGAAGTTGCTTTATATATTTAGCCAACTCATCCTCATTATTTGTTATCTTGTTAATGGACAAACGAAGAATAGCATACACATCTTGAATCAAACATCCATTTTTACTGCCTTTATGAGGATATGAGTACTTTTTTCTCAACAATCCATCAGCTATGATATCTTTTCCCCATCTCCTGAAAATGAAATTTGATGGAATTTCATCATACTCTTTCATATTTAATATGAAAAACATATGACGACATAACAATCCTTCCTGGACAAAAAGCATGCAGCTACAACTGATGCTAATGCTATCACCCCTTCTACTAAATACAACCTACAAAATTATCATTAATAAACAAATTAATATGTGAATAAGAAATTCTATATCATACCATTCGATAAAAAATTATACAAATTAACATCGATTCACATTATTAATCAACAGGACATTAGAAATCATAATACTATAATATAAATATGTACTTCAAATCAAATTCACAAAAAAATACATATTCCATACTAATCTAATGAAAAGTACAAACCAATTTATAACTCTATAAAAATTCACACTGTGAATTAGCAAAACATCCTACATTCACAGTGTGAATTTTTAAACTACATTTTATATTTAATAAATTGTATTAGGACAAAGAGACATACCTTGTAACGAGTATTAGGACAATGAGAAGGAAGACTATTTCGATAAAAATCATCATAATCTTCATCCTCATTCACATTTTTATCAATCAACTTTTTTTTCTTCTTATCTCTCAAAACATAAACTTCACTTTCATCTTCAATAACTACAGATTTTTGAACACAATAATACACATATTTGTATAACTCTTTCTGAATGTCCAAGAAAATATTATGTGTATAAATTTCCGATGCATGCTTTTCAATAGCCAAAGGAGTCCTTAGCTTGGGGGTAGTAGTTGTGGACTAATAATCTAATAAAGATTGTTGATGCCTTTGCTTCTCCATTGCACTATCAAACGACATCATGAACTTCACCAAATTTGATTTATGATGCAAAAAATGTGAGAAAGCATAATTCAGACTCTCTGATCTTGAAGTAGTTCGCATCAAACCAGAAAGTTCAAGATCTCTCATAAAAGCCGGAATCCATAAATCCCTTATTTTAAAAACAAACAGGAATATTAAATGAAACTATTAGTAAATTGGATGAAAAAGGTCGAGATTTCGAAGAACATGCGTGATTTTGGATCGATCAGTGTTAGAAGATGAAGGACACTAACAGAAGACGCTAGCAGAAACAAACAGGAATATTAAATGAGACGTTGAACTTACCAAAATGCCCCTCCGTGTTTTTCTGGTTAATTAAGGATTAATGGCCAAGATTAAATGAAAATAAATGGTTAAGATGGGTTCCTTGGTTCTTTGATCCATATTGGTTCTCTATTGAACTTTTCCCTATATATATATATATATATATATATATATATATATATATATATATATATATATATATATATATATATATATATATATATATATATATATATATATATATATATATATATATATATATATATAGAGGTGGGTTCAATTGAGAAAATAAAAAAGGTTGAGAATGGGGGAATCATTCTCAGCCACTCATTTAATTAGCCTCTAAACATAAAGGACACGGTGGCAAACTTGTAAATATGATATAATAGCCTTTAATCACAAATACGTAAGTGTAGAGAATTAGACTCTGTTTGAATACGAACATATCTTCAACATCTACGATTAATTATACTCCCAGCATCATTAGAACAACATCATCGATAATCAACAAAAAATTCAATTTGTATCATTCATTCAACATCGTTCATCAAATAAAATATCGAAATTAAGGTTAGAAAAAGATCAAATCATTTTTTGTTTGAAAATTTTCATATATTTCTCTACCAATCTACTATTTTGTAAGATTTAAATAGTCAAAGTATCATATTTATCACATTTTTAAAAAAGTTAACTTGTATGCACTCCAACTGTTTGATGAAATTCATAAACTAAATTACCACGTTATATTCACATATGAATATGTTTTCTCACCTGAATCAATATGTGATTATTAAAACACAAAACAAATATGCAAGTCTGTATGTTATTCATATGTGAATAACATATAAAAATTATATATATTTCTGAGAACACCTTGTAATATTCATATATGAATATACTGTGCAATATTCACATATGAATATACCAACTATTATTCATAAGTGAATATACGATCTAATATTCACAAGTGAATATACTATGTACTATTCTCATGTGATATACCATGTAATACTATATAATATTCACATATGAAAATATCATCTAATATTCATAAGTGAATATACCATCTAACATTCACAAGTGAATATACTATGTAATATTCACAAGTGAATGCATCGTCTAATATTTAAATATGAATATACTATGTTTAGTATATGCTATATTCATATATGAATGATACTTAAATTGTAAAAAAAATTAATCATAGTTTTTATTCATAAGTGAATAACGAATGTACTGTAGTAAAAACCTGATTCATTTTTATTCACTTATGAATAACGATAGCTGAAAATATAAAAAAAAAATTATTTTATCTTAAAACTATATCAATATGGATGTCTATTTGTAGAGAATAAAAAATCATGAATTTTGGTATATATTTAAAATCATTTTTCGATAAAAATAGCTTCTTAAAAAATAAAAAAAAAACGACAAAACTATGTTTTTGTATATATTAAGGTAATGCTTAGCATAGTTTAAGGAAACATGTTTTGTTAGAAAACACATGTGCATTCGTTTCCCATTTTCGCCGGTACGTTGGAGACTTTTGCGGCAAAAATAAATGATTGGCTGAGAATGATTCCCCCATTCTCAACCTTTTTTTTTTCTCATATATATATATATATATATATATATATATATATATATATATATATATATATATATATATATATATATATATATATTGGTATTGACAGTTCATATAAGAAATGTCGTTGTAGTTACTGCAAGTGCAAGATTCACGATAAGAGACGATCACACAAAAACACTTAAAAGAAGTAATGATTATAGTCGATATTTGTGCCCATGCAAAGGTAGCCAACACTTGTGTTCTCTTCATGACCCTACTACAAATCCGTCAGTCCTACAGAGATAGTGTATTTACTTGCCAAAATCTATGTTGCTTCTTTTAGTAATCTTAATATCTACTTTTGTTTTTTAGTAATTGCAAATATAGAATTGATTTTATAATTATTGTTCGGATTATATAAAACAAACTTTATAATATAAAAGTAAGTAAATATTTAAAGGATGAAGTTTGAGGATTTTGAATGTGAATTTATATAGTTAAAAGAAGGTAAACGTTAAAAGTAATAAGTGAGTGAAAATGATGAACGCAAATTGGACATGGACGTTAAGTGAGTGAAAATGATGAATGCAAATTGGACATGGACGTGAAATGAAGGGTCTGGGATACGGAAACAATCATGCATCATCTCATTTAAGAACCAAAGCCAAGTTGTGGTGAGTACAGTAGGAGAGGGCGGGGACCAAAAAGAAGCATTCTCTTCGTACCTCTTTGAAAAACATACAAGCGTAGCTGAGGTTCCTTAATTAATTTTTAGCAGATAATATATTTGTTCTCTGCCAACAGGTATTGAAACGGTCTCCACTAGACCATATTTGGGACAGAATTAATTCCTGCAGCAACGCCATTGTTGCCATTGTTAGGAATAATCTGAAAAGTAGTTTAGTTAAATTAGGAAGGTTAATTTACTTGGATGACAAGTTGGGTACTGACACGTTATATATATATATATATATATATATATATATATATATATATATATATATATATATATATATATATATAGGATGAGATCCGTTGAAAACTCATAGTTTACCGAGAACCAGATAAGTAAAGGTGGAGCGTTAGATCAAAGTAAACTCATTAAGCGCTTGATCGTCATTTTAACAATCTCATTTAATGTTCAATTTTTTTTGTTATTGGAAAAAAGGTTCTAAAAATTAACATAATAAATTACATTTCGAATTTTTTTTTAAATAATTTTCGTTTTTTTTAAATAAATGGAGATTTTTTTAATTTTTTGAGAAAACATGAATTTAAAAAAAAAAATGAAAAACTGCAATTTAAAAAAAACAACTGCATTTTTTTAAAAAGTAAATTTAAAATAAAAACTAGAATATTTAAAAAAAAAAAAAAAAAAAAAAAAAAAAAAAAAAAAAAAAAACTCTAACTTTTTTAACAAAAAAAAAATCAACGTTTTAGATATATATATGTATATTTTTTCAAATACATATATATGCATATTTCTTATACTATAATATTCGTAACTAAATAATAAAAAATCTTATTTTTATTAATTAATCTACAAACATAATAGTACAAATATTTTATTCGATACAAAATAAAATATAAAAAATAAAAAAAATGCTACAAAGATTCACAGTGTTATCATTTCTTCATATCAAGGTTTCCATATTTTTCTTCAATTTATCACTTTTCACATCTTCAAAATTTTCCACAAATTCTTCCAAATCTACAAGAAAAAAAATGATTAATGCAAGAACACTCACAAACATGGATATGTATATATCATGTAAGATTCACATGCGATTATATAATGTGATATTCACATGTGATTGTATCTTTATTCAAATGTGAAATTCACAAGAAAATAAAAACGAATAACACTCACACAAAATGCATGTGTGTATATAGACGTAATTCATATGTGATTCATTCGTAACTTACATATGAATTACATGTGATTTACATGTGAATTACATGTGATTTATATGTGAATCACATGTGATTTATATGTGAATCACATGTAATTCATATGTAATTCACATGTGATTCACTTGTGAATTACATGTGATTCATATGTGAATTACATGTGATTTATATGTGAATCATATATGATTTATATGTGAATCTCATGTAATTCATATGTGATTCACTTGTGAATTACATGTGATTCATATGTGAATTACATGTGATTTATATGTGAATCACATGTAAATTACTTGTGAATTACATGTGATTCATATGTAAATCACATGTGATATATATTTGAATCACATGTGATTTATATGTGAGTCACATATAATTCATATGTGATTCATTTGTGAATTACATGTTATTCATATGTGAATCACATGTGATTTATATGTGAATCACATATAATTCATATGTGATTCACTTGTGAATTGCATGTGATTTATATGTGAATCACATGTGATTCATATGTTAATCACATGTAATTCATATGTGAATTACATGTGCCTTTTATCGATCAGACATGTAATGTAACTAACTATCTAGGTTACTGTAAAGGAATTACATGTGATTCAAGAACATCAATTAATAAATAAAAATAGAACAATTTTTAGTAACTTTTTTTAATTATTTTTGAAGAAATGAAAATTTTTAGTCAGCTTGAAAATTACCTGCATTTTGGCTTTGAATCATAAATAACTAATAGTTAAAGACGTAAAGATACTTTAGACATACATATTTGGTCTATAATTTGCAATCACAGAATAAACAAAGTGTAGCTAGTTGTACCCGTACCTTATGGGATGGTGTAATCCAACATCATATAGTTGTTTGTGATAATATTTCTAACTATGTGAATGCTTTCCGTTAATAATTGAGTGCAATTTCAAGAGCCTATCCATCAATCACAAAAGCTATATCCTGCAACAAAATACATACATACCTTCTAATTAAATTAAAATCAAACAAACACAACAAGTAATTGCATCAATCATAAATGTAAGTCGTTTGTTACCTTAGGTTCTTCTTTTGTTATCCTCATTGTAAATTTAAATCAAACAAACACAACAAAAATACTATGATCTTTTACAAGCTAATAGTTAAAGATGTAAAGATACTGAGAAATTAAATCGGATTCTAGCATCACCTTAAGCATGTCTCTTTTGAGCACATTAGCATTCATCACCATTTTTTGAAGGAAAGTGTTGTATATGTGATTGTCATCAAAACTAGGCCGCATACCTCCATAAACAACTTTTCTTCATTTTCTTTAACCATTGATATCCTCCTGTCACAACTAGGAATTCTGATACGTTGTAAACACTTAACAAAGAATGACATTGTAGCTAAAACTAGAAAACATGTATGGTGTTTATTCAATGAGAACAAAATTCCATCAAATACCCTATACAAACTTTCAAATAGTCAACAAAAGTTGGAAACCCTAAAAATCCCGGTTTAAGTCCATTTTGGACTAGGATTTTCTTATTGGGCCTAATGGACCAATAAGCTTCCAATTTGACTATTTTGGGCTTAAAACTCTTAAATGGGCTCTAATTTGACCCACTTTCATTTATTTTAACATTTTGGGCCATAATGGGCCTAGAATGAAGTAAAATACCCTTATTGGGCCATAACAAATCTAATTAACCTAATTGGTCGTAAAACCTCTTAAGGGCCCATTGGGCCGAAAACCATTAACTTGGGCTTCAAATTATGGACTTAAGCACAAAAGGCCCAAATTCTCTTCTCTCTTCTCTCTTTCTCGGCCCAAGAGGAAAACAAAAAAAAATTAGAAACTCATGAAATAAGGAGGGTTAGCCACCTCCTTATTACACCATGGACTTCCAAGCAAACCTCACATGTCTCCATGCACCATCTCTTCATCTCTCTCTCTCTTCTCCTTTCTTCTTCTTAATTCTCGGCCAAAAGAGAGAGCCAAACCACACCCACACAACACCAAAACTCTTCTAAACTCTCTCTAAATTCTCCTCCTTCCCACTCCAAAAGTCTCGAAATTTTACTTGTGCAACAAGAGGATTTCAAGAGATTATCATCACTTCTTGAAACACCTCAAGCTCGAGATCATCATCAAAGTGTTGTTAGGGCCGAAATATCACCTCATTTTCTTCCATTTCTTCTTCAAAACCGTGATCAACAAGAAAAGGTGAGTTCATACCCCTCTATTTTCGATTTTCACAAGTTTTATGGGGGAGAATACAAGTCAAATGTGTAGATTTATGTGTATGTGTATGTTAAGTATGATTTCATGTATGTATGTGTGATTTTATGTGTTTATGTGGTAAATATGTAACAAAAAGGGAAGAAATCTCGAGATCTATGGCACAAAAGAGGAAATAAACATGATCTAATATACTTTCTATTAAACAAGTCAAGAAAAGTTTCTAGCTTAAGTCAAAATAAACAAAATGCAACAGAAAACTCATTTTTGGGCTAAATTTGTCAAACAATTAAAAGTTGAGTTGAAAGTTGTCATTCATGGACTAAAAGAGTGAAAACAGTAAAAATAAATGTTTTTATGAATATCATACTCTTAAAAGGGCTAGAAATGTAATTTGTAGCTTAATGGGCCAATTTTTGGGCTTTTCGGCCCATTGAGCCAAAAATTGCGAAAAATATAATTTTGAAGGGATTGAAATGATAAACTTCTCAAAACAAGGGTAAAAGGGTAAACAAAACCAATTCAGGGGTTAAAATGATTTTTTTCCCAAATAAGGATCAAAAATGTAAACTTTTTGGGTTTTGGGCCAAAATAGTAAAAGTTGCGAAAAGTGTGGACTTTAACTGAAAAACTCTTTACTTGAGGGGCTGAAACTGCCAAAGAGTAAATTTTGAACTAAAAACATCACTTAAACAAGTCTATGGGTAAAAAATGTATAGAAAATGGTTTAAGGGCCTAAAATGTCTTTTTTTAAAACAAGGGACTAAAATTGTCATTTTATTAAAGAAGGGCTGAAAAGGGTCAAATTAATATTTTGAACCAATTATTTTATTTGAGTCAAAAATACCAAACTACAACTCATGAAAATAGAAAGATGAATATGCGTAAAATTCCAAATATCGTTATAAACAACCAACCGGCCTCGTGCCGATACGAAATTAACAATCATTCAATCAAACTTTACAACAATTATACTATACCTAAAACAAGTAAATATTCAAATCCTTGGGCTTGAAAGTCTCAAATCATGCTTATTGGGCGTTCGTGACCCATTAACATAACTTTTGAGCCCAACGATGAAAATAAATGTTTATTGGGCCTCCTGTGACCCAATTACATGTTTAAGGGACCCTCAATGGCTTTCAAGTGCTATTGGGCCTCAGTGGCCCATTAGCATTGCTAGTAAGGTCCAAATAAATCAAATACGAAATGGGCCAACGCGTCCTTCGTATAAGGGCCGTTCATAGTCTGTAGTTATAATCAAAGTCTCCTGGAAGGAGAGCGAGAGTTTGTGTATAGATCTATACGGGGGTGACTCCCCCACACCTCAGCTGTTCGCTACAGTTAGACTCGGCTAGTCTAGGGTGACAAAATCTTAAGATCAATTCCGGCGTTCTTTAGGATGCCAATACAGACGAACTAGTCATTATTATACAAGGTTATAATGACTCACGAAATTAAATAAATCCAATACTATCCGAGTAATCAAGGAAAAGTAATCAAAATCACTTGTGTGGCGGTATAACAATTTGAAACAATTATATTATGTTATCGGAAAACATCGGGTTTTTCGAGGAAATCAACACCACTCGCTTGTATTTTCAATAACTATAATGCAAAACTTCCCATTTATACACGTTTTGAAATCATTCATGCACCAACTTATGGATCTTCACACTTTGGTAAACAATTGTCTTTTCAGAAAATATCGGATTTTCTGGGTTTTATAAACTACACAAATCATTTTTATCACAACCCTGCTTATGAACTCACCAACATTTCATATGTTGACGTTTTCAAAATAACTTGTATTCTCAGGTAACAGGTAAGCTGAAGGGTAATATCAAGTATGTTAGGATGTTATGTTTTGAAAACACTCGAACAATTGATGCTATGTATATGTAATATTTAAACAATGTACTGGATGTGAACAATGTCAATTGTTATGTATTAATGCATGGTGAAGTTTATGTTGTGTTTCATGTATAATCATTGTGATGATATTCAATTTAAGTCACGCGAGCCCTCGGACGTTTCCGCCGTCTGGTTCGGGTGTGTGACACCTCCATTGCCCCAAATAACTAGATCCAATAAACAATGCAACTATTTTAGGATTGTATGTTCTACAGTAATCTAGTGTCTATAGATATGAATGAAATTAGAAAACATGTATGTACCCATATATATGCATAATATTAGAAAACATACCAAATGACTAGTAGATAGCACCAAAGATAACAGAAAGAGGATGCCAAAAAACCTCAAATCAGAGCAAAATTCAGCATCAAAATAGTTGTAAAAGCATTAATGAAACATAGATCATGCTAATTGATAAAAGATCTTTGAGTCAAATATTGTCTGATACATAAAATATCATTGCATATACGACATTTTTTTATTACCAAATGCATATTGATGGTATATTTTAATGTGGAATTGTGATTTCTGATAGATATAACTAAAATCAATTACATATCCACATCAACAGAATGAATAAAATCAATCTCTTTTTTATGTTATCGTTTATTGGCAAGCTGTTGAAGTTTTTGAAACTGTAATTTGATATCAATTTTGTTGGTTTCTAAACCCTACCGAACGACATGGTCAAACCAACGCCTATTTCAGTAGGATTTTGGGGAACGACATGGTAAAACAGATTCGTAAGTCCAATTTCAATCACCAGAAAATCACAGATAAAGAAACCCTAACTTCATTGGAGAGGCGAGGAAGTGAGGAGGATGTACTAGAGAGGGAGATTTACGAAGGATATCAGATTCAAAATGCAAATAAAATAAATAATTACAAAAATTGTTCATTATCAACAAGAATGAAGCCTAAATCATTGGAGGATTTTAGATTCAACATCAATCGGTTATAATAACTATGAAATATGGATCGATTGTGGATCCTTGTCTGAAGCCGATAAGGAGACGATTAAAGAAAATGATATGCCAATGCAGGTGGTAGTCGTTGGTTGATGTACAATCCTCCAGATTCGGCGAGGATACTATCGCAACCAACAGAGGCAAAGATGGTGCAAACGTCGTGCCCGAAGAGAGGAGGGAGACGGTGAGGACGAGTAGACGACGTACATGAGAGAGAGAGAGAGAGAGAATGAGTTTTAGGGATGTGAAAATCTCATTCCCATTTTACCTTCACAATTTTTGTTAAAAGCCCGTATACACCATTCAAGCTTTTGTTAATTACGAGATTGCCATAAAAAATCAGAGCCCTTAAATTTTTTGATCTAGTGGTCCACTTTTAGTTCTCAAGTTCTCGGTAATATATGGGTTCTCCAATGATCCTTCCTCTCTCTCTCTCTCTCTTTCTCAAACGTCCGTAGATTCGGGCTAGTCAATTTAGAGACAATAAGCGTCAAAAATGACTTTTTGATAGAAGATTATTTAGAATAAATAATCTTAACCAAGTTATAGTATATGTTACAAGGGTTCCGTACATATAAAGAACGTTATAGTATATGTTAGAAGGAGAGTTGTAGATCTGGTCAATACCTACGCGTGGATATAAAGGACGTCGAAAACGGAGCTTATATACGAAAGTTATGAATTTTTTAAAATTGGTTGTTTTACTAGCGCCACGTGTCAACACCAGGCGAAGCCTTGGTGCCTACGCAAGGCCACGACGTGGATTTTAAGTCCACGACATGGATTGGCCCCAGACAGCCTATAAATAAAGGCGTAAATCATCCATTTCCTTCACACCTTCACCCTTCTTTCTCTCTCAACACTCCCAATCTCTCCCTCCCAATCCCTAGCAACTTCTAAGTGCTAGAGGCGAGTCCTGGAGCGCCAGAAGGCTCCGAGAAGAAGAGCTTTCGACTCAAAAGTTCTGCCCCCGCAAAGCCCGGTTCCTAGGCAAACCCCCCGGTAAGTGAGTTACACTTACCCTACTTTAAGTATAACTTATGTTTAAGTTCATTATCGTTATTATGAACTAATAAACAAGATTTATCAGTGATTTCAAGTCATTATACTGATTGATCTACTTACGAGGATGATGTCTAGGCTGTGATTTAGTGAGGTGATTAAAGTATGATTTCCAAACAGTATACTTCGTATACCAAACGGACCCTACCTCCAATATGATCCTACCTTGTTGTTCCTTACTTGATAGATCATGAAAGTAGACTTTGAGTTAATGATGAATCTAGACTAATAATTAGTCGCAATAAAGATTAGACTAAAACTTAGCGAAAATAATGCTAGGTTTCGTCGAAGGAAAATAGAATCGTTAGAAGCGAAGCGCTGCCTTAGTTTGGAATCATCACTTTGACAAGTGAGTGCATGTAACACCCAGTTTTGAAAGTACTCAGTTGTGGTATCGGAGGCCAAAGGGTAGGGGCGATTCGGTATTTTATGGGTCTTGAGTTTATTCGGAAGGTTTTAGGCTTGGGGGTGTGACTAAGAGCGTAGGGTTTCCCGTCACCTTTTCGTTGATATAAAGTTCGTCGGAAACGGACTTAGAACGAAGAAGTTATAGCACTTTGAAGTTATTGGCAAAAATGGTCCCTAATGGAAATGTTGGGCAAGTAAGTCCCAGGCATGCAAGGGATGCATGCACGTGTCCAGCTGGGTACGCCCAACGTATAAGTGAGAATGGTCGCAGGTGCGGAGAGGCGTATGCCCAGCGTACGCTCAAAGTCTCTAAACTCTAATTTTAGGGCTATGTCACTATAAAAGGAATAATATGCCTCAGGGGCCAGCATCCCTCTCATCCTTAGACAGCCACCACGAAACCCTAATCCATATTTGAGTGTTTTTGGAGCTTGGAAGGACATTAGAGAGATTTTTTGTGTATTGGATCGAATTTCGAAAGAAGTTAAGAGCAAAGCAAGGTGGTGGACTAGAGGAGAAGATATAGATCGGGGATTGTTGCTTCATTTCTAACCATTTCAAGGTATAAAGATCTAAACTTGGTGATTACCTCCTTAGATCTCTTAGATTGTGTTTTTGGACCATTTTGGTCCAAAGGTTGAAGCTTTGTGGTTCAATCCGATTTCTAGGACTTGGAGTTGCTACTCTCAGTTCTAAATGAGTCCCTAAGGCAGAAAGTTGTCATCTTGGATGTCCTAATGGGTTCATGCATGAGTTAAGACGTTGAAAAGGACTTGGATCTGTGTTTGTAGCTTTTGGGGTAGAGTATTAAGCACTTAATGGAAAGGTGACTTAATAGGGGAGTACGCTGAGCGTACATGCATGTACGCCCAACGTACACACCATTTAGCTTGCATGCTTAGCGGACATAGGGGTACGCCCAACGTACTCACCAGATATGGGTTTGGTTTGTTTTGGGCCTCGGTTTGGGCCATGTAGTGGATTTTGGGTCTTTGGGCCTTAGTGGGCCATCAGAAGTCAAATAATTTAGGCCAAGTATACGTTTGGGCATAGGGTAAGGCCCATTAGAGGGATTGGTCCCAATTTAGCAAATTGGGCCATTAGTGGGCCACTAGTGGGCTTGGGAAGCCTACCTAGTGTTGGGCCTTTGTAGATCATGGTTTGGGCCTTAGATAGGGACCAAGTTGTACTAGGGGGTAAAATGGTCATTTTACCCTAAGAAGGATTATTGATTTGGACTAAGTGATATTTTGGTATTGGTAGCTCGGGGAGCCGAAGGATCAAAAGTTCAGGAATTGCCAAATAGCAGCCAGAGGGGTATCAGCAGGACTTCAGCAGTGCAAGGTGAGTCTCCTCACTGTTTGTATGGGTCTACGGCCACAATGCCGGCCCATTTGGTTTATGTATGGTAGGAAGACCCGGGGGTTAGCCCTAGGCACTATGTATGAAAGACCAGGGGGTGGCTCCTAGCACACAATATGCTATTATGTATGATAGGAAGACCCGGGGGTTAGCCCTAGGCAATATGTATGAAAGACCAGGAGGTGGCTCCTGGCACACTGTATGCTCATTAGCTAAGTAGAGTTGTATGTATGCTAGTTGTCTTTGTGATATTTGCATGGAAGACCAGGAGGCGATTCTTGGCACTTGTCTGTAAGACCCAGGGGGTGCCCCCGGCTTAGCAAGAAAGACCACGTGGCGGCCCGTGGCATAACAACAAGACTATGTGCGACACATAACACCTTATTTGATATATGATTGATATGTATGGCTCATAGTATGTATGCCATGTATAGCCCAGTTGATATGTATGGTATGTGGTATTTGGGGAACTCACTAAGCTTCGTGCTTACGGCTTACAATTTTGGTTTCAGGTACCTTCAGTTTTCAGAAAAGGAGCTCGGGACGATCGCATTGCATTCACCCATATTATTCCGCATTATGTGATCTTTGGGATTAGAATCTGATATTTACATTAAATGAAACGTTTTCAATGTTCTAAACAAAGTTGTTAAGTGTTTTTCTATTATATAAAAATGAAATTTTTGGTCTTGAATTTTGGGATGTTACAGTGCATAGTCCCTTTCATGAACATGATTTTAATAAAAGTATTGATTGAAGTATTAAATATATGTTTATGTGCGAATTATTTGATGTTGCTTGAAATACGTTTTAAAGAACATACTTGATAATATATGATGATTTAGGATAAAGAGTAAACCTAAATTAATTATGAGGAATATTGGCTAGTATCTTCTTATGAGTACGAGTGAGATATACACGGAGAATAGAACTTTAAAATATGTCATTAATCCAGGAGCATGGATTAGACATGGTCATTCGTCCTTAGTCCGAGAGTATGGATAGGACATAGTTATTTGTCATTAATCCGGGAGTATGGATTAAGACATAGTCAGTTATCCTTAGTCTGAGAGTATGGATAGGACATAGTTATTCGTCAGTGATCCGGGAGTATGGATTTAGAAATAGACAATTGTCCCTAGTCTGAGAGTATGGAATGGACACAGTTATTGATCCGAGAGCATGGGTTAGATCCGAGATTATGGATTAAGTAAAGAGGTAAATTTTAGGGTCCAAGAGTATGAATAGTGTCGTTGTGAGGATTAACGGGGTGGGGTAAGAGTTGTTTATATATGGTGAAATTGTATATTTTGTGAGGTCAAAATTATATATATGATATAACATTGTGGGATTGAAATCCCTATGTACTCACCAGGTTTGCCAACCTGACCCACTCAGTTTATTTGTATCACATGTGTCGATATGAAGTTACATTACACTGAGAGATTAAGGAGATGTAAATCACTAGTGTAAATGAATGTAAGGTCTGTTTATGCTTATGTTTGTATATTGACGATGACATCCCAATGTTTTAAAATGAATAAAATACATTTCTTCGGAAATACTTTGATAACATATTTATCATGTTTTTATGGGAACAAATTCTGCAACATATTTCTTTAAAAGATACTCTGATTTTCAAAATAAAGCAAAAATAAATTGGTCTTTTCTGGTCGTGAAAATGGGGATGTCACAGTTGGTATCAGAGCATTAGTTTAAGCGATCTAGGAATAAGGATTTATTTTTAGACTTAAACTTAGAATGCTAAGCGATGATCGTGAGGAGTGTGTCTACTATATTTTAGGAAGTACACCTGAATAGATACGAGCACTAGCTCATTTAGGGAAGATGCCTAAATTGCTTTTATGTGCTTAATGATTTGCGATGCTTTATGATGCTAACGTTTGATCAGATCTATGGTCTGTTGCTGACCGGATATGGAAACTTTATGTGTACAGATTTCTAAACGTTTAATTACGATATTAGAATTGACATGTAATTTTTCGAAGTAATAAGGAGGAATACGCGACTAAACCTTCCTCTATCTATATTCTCGTCTTGATACACCGAACGAATGCTTTGGTGTGCAGAACGGCATGGCGAAAACTCGTAGTGAATTGAGTAAATGGAGGAAATGAGAAGGCTTACGATAGTGAATGATAACTATCAGAAGATATCGTAAGAGTGATAACTTGCCTTTAGAATGTGTCTAATCAATAATACGTCTAGTACGGGAGAAGTACACTTTCGATTAGCAGAAAGAAATATTTTTGGTATAATCCATGACGTTATCCCATAGTCTGACATTTCCATCACCAACCGAGTTGAAGCAGAATTGATGATTGAAGATTCGCATGGAAGAAGTCTTATTAGAGTCTAAGGAAAATTATATGATTGTTTGGAAACATTTGTATGTTTTAAAATTGTTTTTGTGATCATGACTTGGAGAACGGCGAGACAATACTTGGGACTAGTATGAATAGGTGTGAAAGGTAGTAGAGGCCTACCGGAAGCACATGACTCACGCTTGGATCAGGGAAAGTCACAAGGTTACCAAGAAGCTAGTAATTGATTTTGTTTTGTTCAAGTATGTCGCTACCATTGTTTCGGTAATGACTAAGAAGATGATTGTTATTCTGACCCTAGTGTTCATGTCCAATCGAGTCCGGCTAAGATACGCATGTTATGTGGTTCAGAGAACCAAGTTCGATGTAGCATCTGACTTACGCCAGACGATTGAAGTGAAAGATAATCGAAGCAATCAATAGAAGTATCGCAACCATTGTTAAGGTAAGAAGCTTGTAGCTAGAAGTGCTACATGCTAGAATGTGATTATATCACATTAGAACATGAAGGAAGGTATATTTTGTTATGTAATTTCTCTCTAAAAGACCTGAGTCTAAGCGTTGCATCATACGATGAGAGGTCATTACAACATGACCCATCAGTCTATTTTGGTAATAAAATAACTTCTCTTAAGATAAGTCTGTTTAAGAAGAAGTAGGAGTCTCCAATCAGGATCGATTTTGTAACTCGAAGGTTACGAATGGAAGTCCAACATAGGACAACGAGCGGGTGCAAGATTGAGCACCGCCTGCGGTTAAGAAGTCCAAGAGTTAGATACTCATTCGAAGGAACATAGAAGTTACGATTATTACCTAGGATGAAGAGATAACGTATGGAGTCATTATACAAGCCCTGTTTTGTTGACGATTTCGGGACGAAATCATCCTAAGGGGGAGATAATTGTAACGTCCGTAGATTCGGGCTAGTTAATTTAGAGACAATAAGCGTCAAAAATGACTTTTTGATAGAAGGTTATTTAGAATAAATAATCTTAACCAAGTTATTTATATGTCACAAGGGTTCCGTACATATAAAGAACGCTGAAATCCGAGTTATAACGAAGAAGTTATGACCTGTCGAAGTTTTACGGCTAAACCGGCACAACACCGCATAACGTAAAAAGTGAATTTTTGATAAATTACTTTTTAGCCTTAGCGATCTAAACGAAAGTCGTAGTATACGTTAAACCGATAGCGTGCATAAAAAGAACGCCCAAAAAACTGACTTTCGTATGAGGAAGTTATGATTTTGTTTTTAAGATTTGGCATAGGAGTGCAGCCCGAAATTCAAATTTTAGATCGATCGATTTTTGGCCGACGCAACCTAAATGAGAAATGAATATCTCATTAATAGGAGCTCAATGATAAAAAGAAAGAAGAAAACGGAGTCCGTATGTAGAAGTTATGATTTTTACACCGTCATTTAACAGTGTAATCTTCTCATACTGTTAATTTCAAATCGGTCGAGAATTGGCCGATGGAGTCAAAAGGAGAGTTGTAGATCTTGTCAATACCTACGCGTGAATATAAGAACGTCGAAAACGGAGCTCGTATGCCAAAGTTATGAATTTTTTAAAATTGGTTGTTTTACCTGCGCCCAACGCCACGTGTCAGCACCAGGCAAAGCCTTGGTGCCTATGCAAGGCCACGACGTAGATTGGCCCCAGACAGCCTATAAATAGAGGTGGAAATCATCCATTTTCTTCACACCTTCACCCTTCTTTCTCTCTCAACACTCCCAATCTCTCCTCCCAATCCCTAGCAACTTCTAAGTGCTAGAGGTTAGTCCCGGAGTGCCATAAGGCTCCTAGAAGAAGAGCTTTCGGCTAAGAAGTTCGGCTCCCGCAGAGCTCGGTTCCTAGCCAAACCCCCCGGTAAGTGCGTTATGCTTACCCTACTTTAAGTATAACTTATCTTTAAGTTCATTATCGTTATTATGAACTTGTAACATGATTTATCAGTGATTTCAAGTCGTTATACTGATTGATCTACTTACGGGGATGGGTTTGGTTTGTTTTGGGCCTCGGTTTGGGCCATGTAGTGGATTTTGGGTCTTTGGGCCTTAGTGGGCCATCAGAAGTCAAATAATTTAGGCTAAGTATACGTTTGGGCATAGGGTAAGGCCCATTAGAGGGATTGGTCCCAATTTAGCAAATTGGGCCATTAGTGGGCCACTAGTGGGCTTGGGAAGCCTACCTAGTGTTGGGCCTTTGTAGATCATGGTTTGGGCCTTAGATAGGGACCAAGTTGTACTAGGGGGTAAAATGGTCATTTTACCCTAAGAAGGATTATTGATTTGGACTAAGTGATATTTTGGTATTGGTAGCTCGGGGAGCCGAAGGATCAAAAGTTCAGGAATTGCCAAATAGCAGCCAGAGGGGTATCAGCAGGACTTCAGCAGTGCAAGGTGAGTCTCCTCACTGTTTGTATGGGTCTACGGCCACAATGCCGGCCCATTTGGTTTATGTATGGTAGGAAGACCCGGGGGTTAGCCCTAGGCACTATGTATGAAAGACCAGGGGGTGGCTCCTAGCACACAATATGCTATTATGTATGATAGGAAGACCCGGGGGTTAGCCCTAGGCAATATGTATGAAAGACCAGGAGGTGGCTCCTGGCACACTGTATGCTCATTAGCTAAGTAGAGTTGTATGTATGCTAGTTGTCTTTGTGATATTTGCATGGAAGACCAGGAGGCGATTCTTGGCACTTGTCTGTAAGACCCAGGGGGTGCCCCCGGCTTAGCAAGAAAGACCACGTGGCGGCCCGTGGCATAACAACAAGACTATGTGCGACACATAGCACCTTATTTGATATATGATTGATATGTATGGCTCATAGTATGTATGCCATGTATAGCCCAGTTGATATGTATGGTATGTGGTATTTGGGGAACTCACTAAGCTTCGTGCTTACGGCTTACAATTTTGGTTTCAGGTACCTTCAGTTTTCAGAAAAGGAGCTCGGGACGATCGCATTGCATTCACCCATATTATTCCGCATTATGTGATCTTTGGGATTAGACTCTGATATTTACATTAAATGAAACGTTTTCAATGTTCTAAACAAAGTTGTTAAGTGTTTTTCTATTATATAAAAATGAAATTTTTGGTCTTGAATTTTGGGATGTTACAGTGCATAGTCCCTTTCATGAACATGATTTTAATAAAAGTATTGATTGAAGTATTAAATATATGTTTATGTGCGAATTATTTGATGTTGCTTGAAATACGTTTTAAAGAACATACTTGATAATATATGATGATTTAGGATAAAGAGTAAACCTAAATTAATTATGAGGAATATTGGCTAGTATCTTCTTATGAGTACGAGTGAGATATACACGGAGAATAGAACTTTAAAATATGTCATTAATCCAGGAGCATGGATTAGACATGGTCATTCGTCCTTAGTCCGAGAGTATGGATAGGACATAGTTATTTGTCATTAATCCGGGAGTATGGATTAAGACATAGTCAGTTATCCTTAGTCTGAGAGTATGGATAGGACATAGTTATTCGTCAGTGATCCGGGAGTATGGATTTAGAAATAGACAATTGTCCCTAGTCTGAGAGTATGGAATGGACACAGTTATTGATCCGAGAGCATGGGTTAGATCCGAGATTATGGATTAAGTAAAGAGGTAAATTTTAGGGTCCAAGAGTATGAATAGTGTCGTTGTGAGGATTAACGGGGTGGGGTAAGAGTTGTTTATATATGGTGAAATTGTATATTTTGTGAGGTCAAAATTATATATATGATATAACATTGTGGGATTGAAATCCCTATGTACTCACCGGGTTTGCCAACCTGACCCACTCAGTTTATTTGTATCACATGTGTCGATATGAAGTTACATTACACTAAGAGATTAAGGAGATGTAAATCGCTAGTGTAAATGAATGTAAGGTCTGTTTATGCTTATGTTTGTATATTGACGATGACATCCCAATGTTTTAAAATGAATAAAATACATTTCTTCGGAAATACTTTGATAACATATTTATCATGTTTTTATGGGAACAAATTCTGCAACATATTTCTTTAAAAGATACTCTGATTTTCAAAATAAAGCAAAAATAAATTGGTCTTTTCTGGTCGTGAAAATGGGGATGTCACAGTTGGTATCAGAGCATTAGTTTAAGCGATCTAGGAATAAGGATTTATTTTTAGACTTAAACTTAGAATGCTAAGCGATGATCGTGAGGAGTGTGTCTAATATATTTTAGGAAGTACACCTGAATAGATACGAGCACTAGCTCATTTAGGGAAGATGCCTAAATTGCTTTTATGTGCTTAATGATTTGCGATGCTTTATGATGCTAACGTTTGATCAGATCTATGGTCTGTTGCTGACCGGATATGGAAACTTTATGTGTACAGATTTCTAAACGTTTAATTACGATATTAGAATTGACATGTAATTTTTCGAAGTAATAAGGAGGAATACGCGACTAAACCTTCCTCTATCTATATTCTCGTCTTGATACACCGAACGAATGCTTTGGTGTGCAGAACGGCATGGCGAAAACTCGTAGTGAATTGAGTAAATGGAGGAAATGAGAAGGCTTACGATAGTGAATGATAACTATCAGAAGATATCGTAAGAGTGATAACTTGCCTTTAGAATGTGTCTAATCAATAATACGTCTAGTACGGGAGAAGTACACTTTCGATTAGCAGAAAGAAATATTTTTGGTATAATCCATGACGTTATCCCATAGTCTGACATTTCCATCACCAACCGAGTTGAAGCAGAATTGATGATTGAAGATTCGCATGGAAGAAGTCTTATTAGAGTCTAAGGAAAATTATATGATTGTTTGGAAACATTTGTATGTTTTAAAATTGTTTTTGTGATCATGACTTGGAGAACGGCGAGACAATACTTGGGACTAGTATGAATAGGTGTGAAAGGTAGTAGAGGCCTACCGGAAGCACATGACTCACGCTTGGATCAGGGAAAGTCACAAGGTTACCAAGAAGCTAGTAATTGATTTTGTTTTGTTCAAGTATGTCGCTACCATTGTTTCGGTAATGACTAAGAAGATGATTGTTATTCTGACCCTAGTGTTCATGTCCAATCGAGTCCGGCTAAGATACGCATGTTATGTGGTTCAGAGAACCAAGTTCGATGTAGCATCTGACTTACGCCAGACGATTGAAGTGAAAGATAATCGAAGCAATCAATAGAAGTATCGCAACCATTGTTAAGGTAAGAAGCTTGTAGCTAGAAGTGCTACATGCTAGAATGTGATTATATCACATTAGAACATGAAGGAAGGTATATTTTGTTATGTAATTTCTCTCTAAAAGACCTGAGTCTAAGCGTTGCATCATACGATGAGAGGTCATTACAACATGACCCATCAGTCTATTTTGGTAATAAAATAACTTCTCTTAAGATAAGTCTGTTTAAGAAGAAGTAGGAGTCTCCAATCAGGATCGATTTTGTAACTCGAAGGTTACGAATGGAAGTCCAACATAGGACAACGAGCGGGTGCAAGATTGAGCACCGCCTGCGGTTAAGAAGTCCAAGAGTTAGATACTCATTCGAAGGAACATAGAAGTTACGATTATTACCTAGGATGAAGAGATAACGTATGGAGTCATTATACAAGCCCTGTTTTGTTGACGATTTCGGGACGTAATCATCCTAAGGGGGAGATAATTGTAACGTCCGTAGATTCGGGCTAGTTAATTTAGAGACAATAAGCGTCAAAAATGACTTTTTGATAGAAGGTTATTTAGAATAAATAATCTTAACCAAGTTATTTATATGTCACAAGGGTTCCATACATATAAAGAACGCTGAAATCCGAGTTATAACGAAGAAGTTATGACCTGTCGAAGTTTTACGGCTAAACCGGCACAACACCGCATAACGTAAAAAGTGAATTTTTGATAAATTACTTTTTAGCCTTAGCGATCTAAACGAAAGTCGTAGTATACGTTAAACCGATAGCGTGCATAAAAAGAACGCCCAAAAAACTGACTTTCGTATGAGGAAGTTATGATTTTGTTTTTAAGATTTGGCATAGGAGTGCAGCCCGAAATTCAAATTTTAGATCGATCGATTTTTGGCCGACGCAACCTAAATGAGAAATGAATATCTCATTAATAGGAGCTCAATGATAAAAAGAAAGAAGAAAACGGAGTCCGTATGTAGAAGTTATGATATTTTACACCGTCATTTAACAGTGTAATCTTCTCATACTGTTAATTTCAAATCGGTCGAGAATTGGCCGATGGAGTCAAAAGGAGAGTTGTAGATCTTGTCAATACCTACGCGTGAATATAAGAACGTCGAAAACGGAGCTCGTATGCCAAAGTTATGAATTTTTTAAAATTGGTTGTTTTACCTGCGCCCAACGCCACGTGTCAGCACCAGGCAAAGCCTTGGTGCCTATGCAAGGCCACGACGTAGATTGGCCCCAGACAGCCTATAAATAGAGGTGGAAATCATCCATTTTCTTCACACCTTCACCCTTCTTTCTCTCTCAACACTCCCAATCTCTCCTCCCAATCCCTAGCAACTTCTAAGTGCTAGAGGCGAGTCCCGGAGTGCCATAAGGCTCCTAGAAGAAGAGCTTTCGGCTAAGAAGTTCGGCTCCCGCAGAGCCCGGTTCCTAGCCAAACCCCCCGGTAAGTGAGTTATGCTTACCCTACTTTAAGTATAACTTATCTTTAAGTTCATTATCGTTATTATGAACTTGTAACAAGATTTATCAGTGATTTCAAGTCGTTATACTGATTGATCTACTTACGGGGATGGGTTTGGTTTGTTTTGGGCCTCGGTTTGGGCCATGTAGTGGATTTTGGGTCTTTGGGCCTTAGTGGGCCATCAGAAGTCAAATAATTTAGGCCAAGTATACGTTTGGGCATAGGGTAAGGCCCATTAGAGGGATTGGTCCCAATTTAGCAAATTGGGCCATTAGTGGGCCACTAGTGGGCTTGGGAAGCCTACCTAGTGTTGGGCCTTTGTAGATCATGGTTTGGGCCTTAGATAGGGACCAAGTTGTACTAAGGGGTAAAATGGTCATTTTACCCTAAGAAGGATTATTGATTTGGACTAAGTGATATTTTGGTATTGGTAGCTCGGGGAGCCGAAGGATCAAAAGTTCAGGAATTGCCAAATAGCAGCCAGAGGGGTATCAGCAGGACTTCAGCAGTGCAAGGTGAGTCTCCTCACTGTTTGTATGGGTCTACGGCCACAATGCCGGCCCATTTGGTTTATGTATGGTAGGAAGACCCGGGGGTTAGCCCTAGGCACTATGTATGAAAGACCAGGGGGTGGCTCCTAGCACACAATATGCTATTATGTATGATAGGAAGACCCGGGGGTTAGCCCTAGGCAATATGTATGAAAGACCAGGAGGTGGCTCCTGGCACACTGTATGCTCATTAGCTAAGTAGAGTTGTATGTATGCTAGTTGTCTTTGTGATATTTGCATGGAAGACCAGGAGGCGATTCTTGGCACTTGTCTGTAAGACCCAGGGGGTGCCCCCGGCTTAGCAAGAAAGACCACGTGGCGGCCCGTGGCATAACAACAAGACTATGTGCGACACATAACACCTTATTTGATATATGATTGATATGTATGGCTCATAGTATGTATGCCATGTATAGCCCAGTTGATATGTATGGTATGTGGTATTTGGGGAACTCACTAAGCTTCGTGCTTACGGCTTACAATTTTGGTTTCAGGTACCTTCAGTTTTCAGAAAAGGAGCTCGGGACGATCGCATTGCATTCACCCATATTATTCCGCATTATGTGATCTTTGGGATTAGAATCTGATATTTACATTAAATGAAACGTTTTCAATGTTCTAAACAAAGTTGTTAAGTGTTTTTCTATTATATAAAAATGAAATTTTTGGTCTTGAATTTTGGGATGTTACAGTGCATAGTCCCTTTCATGAACATGATTTTAATAAAAGTATTGATTGAAGTATTAAATATATGTTTATGTGCGAATTATTTGATGTTGCTTGAAATACGTTTTAAAGAACATACTTGATAATATATGATGATTTAGGATAAAGAGTAAACCTAAATTAATTATGAGGAATATTGGCTAGTATCTTCTTATGAGTACGAGTGAGATATACACGGAGAATAGAACTTTAAAATATGTCATTAATCCAGGAGCATGGATTAGACATGGTCATTCGTCCTTAGTCCGAGAGTATGGATAGGACATAGTTATTTGTCATTAATCCGGGAGTATGGATTAAGACATAGTCAGTTATCCTTAGTCTGAGAGTATGGATAGGACATAGTTATTCGTCAGTGATCCGGGAGTATGGATTTAGAAATAGACAATTGTCCCTAGTCTGAGAGTATGGAATGGACACAGTTATTGATCCGAGAGCATGGGTTAGATCCGAGATTATGGATTAAGTAAAGAGGTAAATTTTAGGGTCCAAGAGTATGAATAGTGTCGTTGTGAGGATTAACGGGGTGGGGTAAGAGTTGTTTATATATGGTGAAATTGTATATTTTGTGAGGTCAAAATTATATATATGATATAACATTGTGGGATTGAAATCCCTATGTACTCACCAGGTTTGCCAACCTGACCCACTCAGTTTATTTGTATCACATGTGTCGATATGAAGTTACATTACACTGAGAGATTAAGGAGATGTAAATCGCTAGTGTAAATGAATGTAAGGTCTGTTTATGCTTATGTTTGTATATTGACGATGACATCCCAATGTTTTAAAATGAATAAAATACATTTCTTCGGAAATACTTTGATAACATATTTATCATGTTTTTATGGGAACAAATTCTGCAACATATTTCTTTAAAAGATACTCTGATTTTCAAAATAAAGCAAAAATAAATTTGTCTTTTCTGGTCGTGAAAATGGGGATGTCACAGTTGGTATCAGAGCATTAGTTTAAGCGATCTAGGAATAAGGATTTATTTTTAGACTTAAACTTAGAATGCTAAGCGATGATCGTGAGGAGTGTGTCTAATATATTTTAGGAAGTACACCTGAATAGATACGAGCACTAGCTCATTTAGGGAAGATGCCTAAATTGCTTTTATGTGCTTAATGATTTGCGATGCTTTATGATGCTAACGTTTGATCAGATCTATGGTCTGTTGCTGACCGGATATGGAAACTTTATGTGTACAGATTTCTAAACGTTTAATTACGATATTAGAATTGACATGTAATTTTTCGAAGTAATAAGGAGGAATACGCGACTAAACCTTCCTCTATCTATATTCTCGTCTTGATACACCGAACGAATGCTTTGGTGTGCAGAACGGCATGGCGAAAACTCGTAGTGAATTGAGTAAATGGAGGAAATGAGAAGGCTTACGATAGTGAATGATAACTATCAGAAGATATCGTAAGAGTGATAACTTGCCTTTAGAATGTGTCTAATCAATAATACGTCTAGTACGGGAGAAGTACACTTTCGATTAGCAGAAAGAAATATTTTTGGTATAATCCATGACGTTATCCCATAGTCTGACATTTCCATCACCAACCGAGTTGAAGCAGAATTGATGATTGAAGATTCGCATGGAAGAAGTCTTATTAGAGTCTAAGGAAAATTATATGATTGTTTGGAAACATTTGTATGTTTTAAAATTGTTTTTGTGATCATGACTTGGAGAACGGCGAGACAATACTTGGGACTAGTATGAATAGGTGTGAAAGGTAGTAGAGGCCTACCGGAAGCACATGACTCACGCTTGGATCAGGGAAAGTCACAAGGTTACCAAGAAGCTAGTAATTGATTTTGTTTTGTTCAAGTATGTCGCTACCATTGTTTCGGTAATGACTAAGAAGATGATTGTTATTCTGACCCTAGTGTTCATGTCCAATCGAGTCCGGCTAAGATACGCATGTTATGTGGTTCAGAGAACCAAGTTCGATGTAGCATCTGACTTACGCCAGACGATTGAAGTGAAAGATAATCGAAGCAATCAATAGAAGTATCGCAACCATTGTTAAGGTAAGAAGCTTGTAGCTAGAAGTGCTACATGCTAGAATGTGATTATATCACATTAGAACATGAAGGAAGGTATATTTTGTTATGTAATTTCTCTCTAAAAGACCTGAGTCTAAGCGTTGCATCATACGATGAGAGGTCATTACAACATGACCCATCAGTCTATTTTGGTAATAAAATAACTTCTCTTAAGATAAGTCTGTTTAAGAAGAAGTAGGAGTCTCCAATCAGGATCGATTTTGTAACTCGAAGGTTACGAATGGAAGTCCAACATAGGACAACGAGCGGGTGCAAGATTGAGCACCGCCTGCGGTTAAGAAGTCCAAGAGTTAGATACTCATTCGAAGGAACATAGAAGTTACGATTATTACCTAGGATGAAGAGATAACGTATGGAGTCATTATACAAGCCCTGTTTTGTTGACGATTTCGGGACGTAATCATCCTAAGGGGGAGATAATTGTAACGTCCGTAGATTCGGGCTAGTTAATTTAGAGACAATAAGCGTCAAAAATGACTTTTTGATAGAAGGTTATTTAGAATAAATAATCTTAACCAAGTTATTTATATGTCACAAGGGTTCCGTACATATAAAGAACGCTGAAATCCGAGTTATAACGAAGAAGTTATGACCTGTCGAAGTTTTACGGCTAAACCGGCACAACACCGCATAACGTAAAAAGTGAATTTTTGATAAATTACTTTTTAGCCTTAGCGATCTAAACGAAAGTCGTAGTATACGTTAAACCGATAGCGTGCATAAAAAGAACGCCCAAAAAACTGACTTTCGTATGAGGAAGTTATGATTTTGTTTTTAAGATTTGGCATAGGAGTGCAGCCCGAAATTCAAATTTTAGATCGATCGATTTTTGGCCGACGCAACCTAAATGAGAAATGAATATCTCATTAATAGGAGCTCAATGATAAAAAGAAAGAAGAAAACGGAGTCCGTATGTAGAAGTTATGATTTTTACACCGTCATTTAACAGTGTAATCTTCTCATACTGTTAATTTCAAATCGGTCGAGAATTGGCCGATGGAGTCAAAAGGAGAGTTGTAGATCTTGTCAATACCTACGCGTGAATATAAGAACGTCGAAAACGGAGCTCGTATGCCAAAGTTATGAATTTTTTAAAATTGGTTGTTTTACCTGCGCCCAACGCCACGTGTCAGCACCAGGCGAAGCCTTGGTGCCTATGCAAGGCCACGACGTGGATTGGCCCCAGACAGCCTATAAATAGAGGTGGAAATCATCCATTTTCTTCACACCTTCACCCTTCTTTCTCTCTCAACACTCCCTATCTCTCCTCCCAATCCCTAGCAACTTCTAAGTGCTAGAGGCGAGTCCCGGAGTGCCATAAGGCTCTTAGAAGAAGAGCTTTCGGCTAAGAAGTTCGGCTCCCGCAGAGCCCGGTTCCTAGCCAAACCCCCCGGTAAGTGAGTTATGCTTACCCTACTTTAAGTATAACTTATGTTTAAGTTCATTATCGTTATTATGAACTTGTAACAAGATTTATCAGTGATTTCAAGTCGTTATACTGATTGATCTACTTACGGGGATGATGTTTAGGCTGTGATTTAGTGAGGTGTTTAAAGTGGGATTTCCAAACAGTATACTTCGTATACCAAACGGAACCAACCTCCGATATGATCCTACCTGGTTGTTCCTTACTTGATAGATCATTAAAGTAGACTTTGAGTTAATGATGAATCTAGACTAATAATTAGTCGCAATAAAGATTAGACTAAAACTTAGCGATAATAATGCTAGGTGTCGTCGAAGGAAAATAGAATCGTTAGAAGCGAAGCGTTGCTCGAGTTTGGAATCATCACTTTGACAAGTGAGTGCATAGTCCATTTAATGAACATGATTTTAATACAAGTATTGATTGAAGTATTAAATATATGTTTATGTGCGAATTATTTGATGTTGCTTGAAATACGTGTTAAAGAACATACTTGATAATATATGATGATTTATGAAAAAGAGTAAACCTAAATTAATTATGAGGAATATTGGGTACTATCTTCTTATGAGTACGAGTCAGATATACACGGAGAATAGAACTTTAAAATATGTCATTAATCCGGGAGCATGGATTAGACATGGTCATTTGTCCTTAGTCCGAGAGTATGGATAGGATATAGTTATTTGTCATTAATCCGGGAGTATGGATTAAGACATAGTCAGTTATCCTTAGTCCGAGAGTATGGATATGACATAGTTATTCGTCAGTGATCCGGGAGTATGGATTTAGAAATAGACAATTGTCCCTAGTCTGAGAGTATGGAATGGGCGCAGTTATTGATCCGAGAGCATGGGTTAGATCCGAGATTATGGATTAAGTAAAGAGGTAAATTTTAGGGTCCGAGAGTATGGATAGTATCGTTGTGAGTATTGACGGGGTGGGGTAAGAGTTGTTTATATATGGTGAAATTCTATATTTTGTGAGTTCAAAATTATATATATGATATAACATTGTGGGATTGAAATCCCTATGTACTCACCAGGTTTGCCAACCTGACCCACTCAGTTTATTTGTATCACAGGTGTCGATATGAAGTTACATTACACTGAGAGATTAAGGAGATGTAAATCACTAGTGTAAATGAATGTAAGGTCTGTTTATGCTTATATTTCTATATTGACGATGACATCCCAATGTTTTAAAATGAATAAAATACATTTCTTTGGAAATGATTTGATAACATATTTATCATGTTTTTCTAGGAACAAATTCAGCGACATATTTCTTTAAAAGATACTCTGATTTTCAAAATAAAGCATAAACAAATCGGTCTTTTCTGGCCGCGAAAATGAGGATGTCACAATATATATATATATATATATATATATATATATATATATATATATATATATATATATATATATATATATATATATATATATATAGAGAGAGAGAGAGAGAGAGAGAGAGAGAGAGAGAGAGAGAGAGAGATCTAGAGAGAAAGAGAGGAAAGTTCAATTGAGAAAATAAAAAATGTTGAGAATAAGGGAATCATTCTCAGCTACTTATTTATTTTTGCCGCAAAAGCTTCCGTCGTACCAGCGGAAATGGAAAAGGAATACACATGTGTTTTCTAACAAAACATGGTTTCTTAAACTATGCTAATCATTACCTTAGTATATATAAAAGCATAGTTTTTTTTTGTTTGGTTTTTTAATTTTTAAGAAGCTATTTTTATCGAAAAATAATTTTAAATACACTCAAATTCATGATTTTTTATTCTCTACAAATAGACATATATATTGATATTGTTTTAAAATAAAATAATTTTTTTTATTTTTTTATATTTTCAGTTATCGATATTCGTAACTGAATAAAAATACATCAGATTTTTAGTATAACACCTTCGTTATTAACGTGTGTTGTTATTCAGTTCCAATACTAGGCTCAAAACCATTTATAAAATCAAAAACCACTTTGACTTGGCAAATAATCATCATTACGAGCAAAAGTTACTATAATACTACTATATTAATTAAATTTACATTTATAGTCCTTCATATTATACATTCATTTCAATTTCGACTTTTATACTTTTAAATATAAATAACTCATATATAAACTTTTGTACTTTTAAATATAAATAACTCATATATATATACCAACAAATTTTACATATACACTTCTTTACATATTATTTTATATTCTAATACTTTATATTACTTAATAAAAATAATATTACATGTATGATTTTTATTTCAAATATTATGTTTAATACAAATACATGAAAATAATATAATCATATATTTGTATTAAATAAAATATATTAATTCTTAAGATACGAGACCTTCACGTTTTTATTTCTTAGTTATTGTTTTCTTTTTTATCTTTTATTTTTCTCTTAATTATTGTTTTTTGTGAAATAGATAAATCGAACTTGTTGATCGAATATATGTTCAAATATTACATCTAGCATCATCTTATTTATATCATTTACATGCTTTTATATTATATTTCAGAGATTAATACAGAAAAGTCTCATTATTTTGAAATTTTTTTTAATAAAGTCCTAAAAGTTTTTTTTAACAGAAAAGTACCGATTATTTAACGTCATGCCCAACTTAACGAAAAAGTCATTTTTTATATTTGAACAACAAATGTCAAATTATGTGATTTTCTCGAAATAATAAGACTTTTCTATTAAAAAAAAACTTTTAGGACTATCAAAAAATTTCCCAAAATAATGAGATTTTTCCGCATAAAACACTTATATTTCACGACAATATAATCGGTATAATATAAATCCATAATAATGATTTTTTTATTATTATTCACATCCAACTATCTTTTTATATTAATTACAAACTTGATCCTTAACTTTTGAATTTTATATTTCGGGGTGTGCTAATATTTTGTTCCGAAAGAGCCCCAATGTTTTTTATTATTCACATACAACTGTCTTTTTGTGCGTTAATAACTTTTAATTTGCATATATGCATATTTATTTATTTTTGTTTTTTCTAACATTTACGGGTTTGATATTGTGCAGTTAACATTTTGTTTGTTTTTTTGTGTTTAGTAATTGTACAAATTTATGCCCATATCTAGCGTTTTTGTAATATTAATAATGTTTTTGTTGTTAAAAAAAAGATGTGCCATGAATTGTAAGTAACAAATAATAAAATAATTATTTCCGATCATTATTTTATTATCTCGCCCGAAGCATTAGAAACTAATGGACAAGTCATGTTGTTCTCGTACATATTTGAGTTATCAAAATAACTTTTATATATATATATATATATATATATATATATATATATATATATATATATATATATATATATATATATATATACTAACTAACTAATAATATACATATATAATAAAAATTAATAGTCTAGATAATTAAAACTATTTACATAGAACAATATATGTGTATAGTTTGGAACATGTATATACGTCGAAGGAGTTTACATATATTATTCTATGTAAATAGTTTTAATTATCTAGAGTATTAATTTTTATTATATATGTATATCATTAGTTAGTTAGTATATATATATATATATATATATATATATATATATACTAGTAGCGTATCCGCGCGATGTGGCGGCGTCGATTTGTTTCATTCCGGCGATTAATTTCTGAACGAAAATTGATGCGGCGGCGGCAATTTGTTTCATTCCGGCGATTAGTTTCCGAACGAAAGTTAGTGTCATTTCAGTGATCTTCAAATCGTTTCATTTTGATTTGTTTCATTACGGTGATCTGTTTCTTTCAGCGTTCAACTGTCTCTAGTCGGCCAACAAATAGTAATTTATGTCTATTACTTTTTAACTGATAGTAGACGGCAAATGGTTTTATTTAACGAATAATGTTTTCTTTCAATATCATGTTATATTTAAGAACACATGTTGTATCGGAAAATTATTACTATTAATAATACCTTAGGTGACAGCAAAAGACGATAAATTGAGATGTTTTTTTAATAAGTCAGAAATTTTTTTTTATTTTTGACAATTCAATTTATATATTAATAGCGTTAAAGAATATATTTTTACAACTCTATTAATTCTTTATGACATTTTGTCTTATAAGATAAAATATACAAACTAAAAGCAATAACATGTAAAAGATTAAACGAAATAAGAATTATATATATGAAACTTTAGACTCTTGTTTAGTATAACGTGCTTTTGTTTTTTGTTTAGTATAACTATAAAAATATGTTTATGATCCTTATAGAAATTTCTTTATTCTTTTTCTTGGAAAAAGATAATTTTAATTTGATTTTTTCCTTGCCATGACATGTTATGAAGACTTCATGTCTTTTGATTACTCTAAACATATCTAAAGATCATGATTTGGAACTTTTTTAACAAAATCATCATCGAATAAAAGAAATTCTCATTTAAAACATATCAATGCTTACAAGCTAGTGTCTCTTTTAATTTTATTAAAAACACCAACAAACATTAAAAAATCATTAATTATGTTAAGTTTTTAGTCACCTCAATTGTTTAAACAAAATAAAATATTTTGTTGCTAATTATTTAGTCACCCCAATTGTTTATTTTTAGTCATTGCTGTTAGCAATAACTTTGTTGTACATGGTAGGGCTAATAGTGGGTTATATGGTTTTAATAAAAATGAATTGTTTTATCATGGAGAGATTATTTTAAAGATGTAAAAAATTAGGATTAAATGGAAACTAACCTACTGGTCATTATAATATAAATATTACTTTGTGAGAATGATTAATTATTGAAAGTAGTGCATAAGTAATTGATTATTACAAATAATAACCTATAAGTATGGATCATTTATAGGTCGTAAACGAAAGAGATAAAAGGAGTAAGGACCATTTTTTATTTCGTAACCATAAAATGACGATTTTAATTTTGCATTTTCTCCACATTTTTACAATCTATAACACTATAAATGGTCCAACAAGTCATATGAAGCCCAAAAAATATATAGCCTAACAAAATAACAAATGGTTCAACTCGGTTCAAGAACCGAAGCCAGATTTGAGACCCGGAACCGAAACGGATACAACCTAAACCGGTCTAGATTTTGGCCAAGGTAATTCAAAAACTCGGTTTTAACTTTCAAGGTTGGTTTGTTTCAGGTCCAAAGCGTTGTTCATCCCCACATTATGTAAACATAAATAGATGAAAATTTTGAAATTCAAAAGAGAAAAGTGACATTAAACTAAACTGACGAAAATCAAAAGAGAATTTGTTTTGAAACTAACTTTGCATTCAAAATATACAACTTTTGTACCAAATAGTTGGTTATAATCTCAGTTCCATTCTAACCTACAACTCCAGATTAAATACCTAAAAAAACCTAGATCTGATGGATTTTTAGCATCAGATATAAACGAAAACATAAACAAAATCCAAATAAACAAATTAATGAGAAGAGGTGATGTTGGGTAGACAAACAGATTTGAACTAAAACATAAACAAAATACAAACATACAACAAATACACTCAATACCTACAGATACACACATACATAAAGATAAACAAACAGATACAGATACAAATTTTACAACAAAAATCCATACAAATACATAAATATACACACCTATCCGTACAAACAGTCAAACACCCAAAGACTATACATTTACAGAAAAACAGGCACATGTACAAACACAAAAATCTCACAAAAACTAAAATCATGATTTGTATGTTTAATCTTATACCAGAAAGATAGAGATTGGAAGAAAGACCCTAGTCTATAACATAAATGAACAAAAATATCACACGAAAATGAATATGTGTTTTATAACATAAGTAAACAAAAGATCTCACATAAAACATATAAATAAGCTTCAGGTCTTAAAACTTCACAAATTATTCAGAAATAAAACAACATGAAGAACTATAATCCAGTGAGGTCACTTGTTTAGACTTCAAAGAATAGGTGTAACCCCTGTTAGTGTGTATTTTCTTCACACCACCATGTTTCACCACATTGATCTTGATGTTATGACTAAAGTATGCAAGAGGAAAACATTAATTTTCAATGTAAGGACAGTAAAACAACGCATAGATGTGATGAAACTAGAGAGCAAAAGGTAACACTTCATAGTCAGTTAAAAACCTTCCATGTAACCAAGAAACACGTTTCTTCACAAGCCCGTTTCCTTCTTTCAGGAAAAGTTACCTGAAATAAAAAAACGTAATGGTGTGGACAACAAAATCATCATATAAAAGGCTTAGAAGACATCAAACAATCAAGTAATTTGAGATCCTAACAATCATTACACCAAAGTTATATAAATGTAAACCTCAAAACAACATAATATAATTTTCAAGGAATATTGAAACCATAGAATGACCAGATGAGACGTTTTGTTGAAATCATCATGCCTAGGATGTTTCCTATTTCATGGTCAGAGATCTAGCCCCAAATTTGAAAGAAAAAAAATTTGGAAGGAAGCTTTCAGGATAGGAGAACTAAATAATAAAATCTGCCATAAATGAAAGTTTTATGTTAGTTAAGGTACTCTAGAAGAAAAAAATAGAACACATGAAATACATAATCTTACCAGATTGAACGATTTACAATTTCACCGAGATTGTTAGATCGAGAAGGAGCTAGGGTTTTTTTTATGGTGCAGACTTATGTGATTGGGGGTGTGGTTTAGTATTTATGGCCCGAAAGACAGACCGTTATCTTCCCCACCTCTACCACAACCTCCTCCGCCTCTAAAACTGACCGAGACCAGGTGAAGGATTTGCGGTCGTTATGGATTTTTTGTTGCTGGTGGTGACTGACATAGGTGGCGACAACATTTGTGGTCTAGTAGTTTGCCGGTAGAAAATGGTAAGTGACATAGACTTTGTGGCGTGCCGAAGACACGAGAGGTTTAAGCTGGAAAGAGGTTGAACTGCTTTTACTGTTGCGGTGGTGGACGTTAATTTGAGAGAGGTAGAGCAATACTCAGATTTAGAATTTCAAGATAGACATCTTAACAGCCAAAGACCGATGCTCAAAGATGGTGGTGGTGTGCTTCCGACTCAGATCCGAAAGAGACACCTATCAATTATTTCAGACCTGCATCCAGTCATCACCAAAAAAAAAGAGATGAGATAAAGAGAAAGGCGATACAGATGAGATATGGTCGGACTTCCGACAATGGTTGATGTAGGAGACAGTTTCAAGGTTATGGGTGGTGCGACAGTAAGAATAGGGTTTTCAGAGAGGACATGAGGTGTGAGAGAGTGAAAAAGGGATTCAAAGTTCAAATGAATTTGTTGGAGCCATCAGTGTTTTTTTGAGTTCAAATTAAAATTCAGATTAGAGAGACGGTTTACAAATAAATTGAATCGAGAGACAGTTGGAAAGGTGATGCTGACATAAATGAGCGGCTCTTCAAATGTTAATATAATGGAAAGGCAATTCATTAGTGTTTTGTTTCGAGTAGACGTATGGGATATGAAGGGTGCATCAAATTCATGTACTTCAAGCAGTTTCAGTTGTCTTTTAAGACCATGCATTGAAAACCATTTCTCATTGGTCGAAACCATTTCACTTGGATTGCCAAAATTACAATCCACACCATTCATTTTAGATTCAAAGGTCCAGATTAGCCTTCCTTGTTTTATAAGATAACATGCTTAATTGTTTGTACCTTAGGCTTTAAAATATATACTTAAGACATTATTATGTATGCTTTATAAGATGGTATATATATATATATATATATATATATATATATATATATATATATATATATATATATATATATATAAGCATACATAATAATGTCTTAAGTGTATATATATATATATATATATATATATATATATATATATATATATATATATATATATATATATATATATATATATATAGGGGTGAGATCCGTTGAGAACTCATAGTTTCCCGAGAACCTGAGAACTAAAGGTGGAGCGTTAGATCAAAATTAACTCATTAAGGGCATGATCGTCATCTTACCGATCTCATTTAATGTTTTTTTTTGTTATTGGAAATATTAATAAAAAGTTCTAAAAATTAACATAATAAATCAAATTTTTGATTTTTTTTAAATTAAATTTCGATTTTTTTTTGAAATAAATGGATATTTTTTCATTTTTTAATTGAAATTTTTTTTTTAAAAACTGCAATTTAAAACAACAAAAAAACTACATCTTTTATATAAAAAACTGCATTTGTATAAAAAAAAACTACATTTTTATTCAAAAAACTGCATTTTTTTTTTAAAAAAAACTGCAATTTAAAAAAAAACTGTAATTTTTTCAAAAAAGCTGCAATTTTTTTTTATAAAACTGCATTTTTTTAAAAAGTAAATTTTTAAAAATCAATAAATTAAAAAACTAGAATATTTACAAAAACTCTAAATTTTTTATCAAGAAAAAAATCAACGTTTTGGTGCATATATGTATATTTTTGAAGTACACATATATATCTTTCTTATACTATAATATTCGTAAGTAATCATATAAAAAAAATCCATTTTTCTTTAATAATTTATAAACACAATAGTAAAAGTATTTTATTCGATACAAAATAAAATATAGAAAAATAAAAAATACTACAAAATTTCAAAGCGTTTTTATGTCTTCGTGTTATATTGCTAAAATGAAACAAATTAAAATAAACTATACGGTTAGAAAAAATAAATAATTAAGATAATTTACATGTGAATTACATGTGATTCACATGTAAATCACTTGTGATTCACATGTGAATCACAAGTGATTCACATCTAAATCACAAGTGATTCATAAAGCTCAATATTGAAGAAATTAAAATAAACTATATGGTTAGAAAAAATAAACAATTAACATGATTTACATGTGATTTACATGTGATTCACATGTAAATCACAAATGATTCACATCTGTCACAAGTGATTCACATGTGAATCACAAGTGATTCAGATGTAAATATTTTTATTCATCATCATTTTTCTATATAAACTTTTTGATATTATATGAGAATTACCTAAAATCCACGAAATCTGCAATTGTAGAAAGCTCTCACAACTACAGCTTGATAGGAACCTGAATGGGAAAATCTGAATGATATTTGTGACACATCACACATACATTCAAATGGTGCTTTAAGACATATACTTTAGGTTGGTTAACCAGATTTTACGCATCCTAGATTGCATGGTCCTACATCAAGAACATACATGATACGATGTTAGCATTCATGGTAACAATTTGTAAAAAGGAACAATGTTCATGCTTTCATGCAAGTCATGTCAAAACATGATATGAAGTCTTAACTTTGAAAGCTTAAAACTAAATTTACCACAACAAATCCATGTGAATCTGAGAATCGTACATGTTTTTATGGCGTTTCAACCGCTTTTTGGAAGACTGATACTGGATCTCTGTAGCTGTTTCTCATTAGGCTTACAAGTTACAACCAAAAGTTATATATATAAAGACAATTTTAACCTCATTGGCCTGCAATACAAGTCACCTGATTTTCAAATAATCATATACTTGACTTCTTCTATTTCAAATAAACACCATTCACGTAAAAATGCAAAAAGAGCACCACATTTAGCAAGAAAAATCTATTTGGCTAACATATGGACATATGGGGCAGAAAAATCTGGGAGGAAGATGTAAATTTGGCAACTCATACTTAAAAAGTCGGGCATAATTCCATATCTACAATCCTTTGTAGCTAATGCTCTAAAAAAATACACAAGATACAGTTCTCAGATGTGTATGTGTGTGTTCTACTGGAATGATGTGATTCTAGATATGAAAGAACTAGCCAAGATTTTGATTGAGTGGCAATTCATCAAACAGGTTATGCGCACAATCCGTACTCATAACAAAATAATGAAATGTATGAATCCCAAAAGCTACCTGGTAACAAAAATCAAATGCACAATCAAAATCTCGAGCTATATATCAGAATACACACCATATAATCCATCCAAATACTCTCATTTATAACCATAGAACCCTGGAGAAAAAGTCTGTGTGCCAAAAGATGACTATATTGGGGAAATTGAATGCAAAAATAAAGGAAACAACAATGAGGCCAAATTCATAAAACATTTGGTACTTAAAGCGGAAAGCCTCCTTTCTCGAATTTTCTCTATTATAACATCTTTCTACGTTAAGTATAAAAGAAACACTCATATAAAGTTTACCAGATTAAGTCGCATTCCAATTAAGCCCAATAAAGCATCGAATTTTTTTTGTTTGCTAGATGATTAAAGCTCTAAAAAGAGAATAACAAGTTTAATCACACCTTCTAATGAACCATTTGGCGTTTGAAATTGTAAGTTTTGTGGTCATCCCCCTCTTTCTTTTCGGTGTGCTATTTCCTTCTTGTGTTTCACTAGTTCCTGTTAAGAACAAATGAACAAATCAAACACTGAGCTAAAGTTATACAAAAGCAATCAACGTTTTTTTACATTTAGTTTTTGTGCCAAAAGAATCAGATTCCAAAAGCAAACATTAAGCTATATATTTAATCTTCCTAAACTATCTTACAAACCACTTCTTCTTTACTTATGACATAAAGCACGACTTAACAGAGAAAGTAAATGTGGATTTCCAAGTTAACTTCTAATAGTTAACAAATATTTTCCTAATTTGGCATTGTAGCATCATCTTTAGTGATTAGCTGGTCAGCAAAATCTTGCCAATCATTTGGTTTGGAAATATCCTTAGGTGGTAGGTCACAAGAACCATAGTTAGTGGGATGAAATTACCAATACAGAAGCACAATTAACAAAGGCAAAGGGTGAAAAAAATCCTTTGAATCATTTCAACAAACATGTTGTGTGCTAAAAAAAAAGATATTTTCCAATTGCTAAATCTCGTATCCTGGAACCCATTAGAATTGAAATTTCCATGGCTAAGCATGATACTACAACCGTGTTAGAGATATGATTTGACTCTTGTGAAGCGTGATCAAAACTATCGTTCCAAAATTTGTGTATCTATTTACACTTAAACCGGAGACCAGGTACTACGTCAAACTATACAGCAGGACTCTAATTTCTAAAAGACCTGGTTTCAATACCTCAAACCTAGGCTCTATTAATCTAGTAAGTGAACAACTATAAATGAAAATATCGAACAGTGCGATTATATTACGGAGAAATCGAGTCTAAATCAGAATTCTATATATGAAAAAAGAACTGTAAGATCTTCAGATGAGTAAGTACCTTAATTAAGATGATAGAATGGATAAACGAACTCTCTCTCTGCTTTTCACGCTTGCTATGTAACTCTTCTTCTTCTATTGTGTGTTTCGTAATATCGACGTTGTTATAAAGGTTAGGGAATTTCTGCTACAGACGAGAGGAATTTGGGAGATTTCGATTCTCAAGTAAGATTTGATTTGATAGAAATAGCGAATTGATTTTGTATGGTAGTCCGATGATGATAGAGAAACAAGGGAGAACGGATGTGCAATACTGGCGGACAAACTGATTCAAAACCAAAGCATCTTCAATGGAGTTTTTTCTATGAAGAACATAAGATCAAGGAGTGTGGCGGTCGACAGAGGTAGAGGTGGCCGGTGAAGGGAGGAGGGAGGCGATCGACGATGGATGATGGAGGAGGTTGGAGGCAATTCGACGGAGGTGAGTCGTCGGAGGATGGATCGTATGTTTGAGCGAGAGAGGAAAACGGGGAGGAGAGAGAGAGATGAAAATTTATTTTATTAGATATTAGATTTAAGAAATCATTTAATTATACTTTTATTCCTATAATACCCCTGACTGAATTAATTAAGATACCCCTCCTTCTTTTTTTGTCTACTTATTTACAAAAACGCCACCTTGCATCTCGACCCTTCCTTTTTTTGATCCAAAGTTCCACCTTTAGTTCTCGGGTTCTCAGGAAACTTTAAGTTCTCAAATGATCATTCCTCTCTCTCTCTCTCTCTCTCTCTATATATATATATATATATATATATATATATATATATATATATATATATATATATACATGAAGTGTAAAAATCACATTCACCTTGCTTTTGATGTCTTTGAAATTAAAAGGATGTTTTTGTAATTAAATTAAAATGACCACCAACTATTAAAAGTATGAAAAAGATTGGGATATAACAAAAAAATAAAAGTAAATATATGCAAAAGTCGAGAAGCGACATTGTGGCAGTGGTATAGGCGGTATTATACAGGTGCCAATAAAATCCCCCGTTATTCACTTATGAATAAAAAATCTGAATAATTTTTTTTATAGATTAAGTATCATTCATATATAACTATAACATATAATAAAGTGTTTACAGCTTACATCAACTCTCGTCACATGTTATATTCACATATGAATAAAACGTGTATTGACTTTCCTCACAAGTTATATTTATATACGAAGAACACATTTATCATAATTTTGATACAGTTCATTTGTTATTCCTATATGAATAAGTTGTTCAAATTTTCAAAACATTTCATCTGTTTTTAACATATTACTTATTTATATATGAATAACGATAGTTAATACACGTTTTATTCATATATAAATATAACATGTGACGAAAGATTGAAACATCCTATTTCAGATCGTCCGAGATTAGGGTTTGTGGGCTGCAACCCGGGCATGAGGAAGTCTCGGGGTTGCGACGAGTTGCTGGAAGCGTAGAGCATCTTGACACCTTTCCGAGGATATGAGATTCATTGGAAACGGAGTTATAGCGAGGAAGCAATGGAAGTTTGAAGTTATGGCAGGATAACTCCTTTAATTGGAAAAGGTGGCAGCGGAGTACGCTGGGCGTACGTGTGTGTACGCTTAGCGTACTCATGTGCGTGACTTTTAAGCTGAGCCACCTAGTACGCTGGGCGTACTAGGCACAGAAGGAAAACCTTAATTGAGAGGAGCGACCCTAATCCTCGTTCTTGAGCTTGTGTGTGAATGAGATGGCCTCATTCCTGGCCACCATCCTCAGTCAATAAACCCTCTCAAACCCTAATCCTCGTTCTTGAGCTTGTGTGTGACCATTGTGAGCTTATAAGTGTTCTTGTGGGATTTTTGGAGTGAAGAAGGAGCATGGAAGAGAATAGAGTTGGAGTCGAGGCTTTGGATCTAAGATTTTCTGTGGTTGGAGCATCATTTGAAGGTATAAAGCTCAAAGCTTTCCCATCCTTTTTGTTTTGTGCATGATATGGTCCATTTTAGGGTTTTTGGTCCCAAAGCTTGAGGCTTTATGAGTTGTTGCACTCCAGAGCTTAATATCTGTCCTTTTAAGTGTTTCTAGTGGAGAGGATCCATAAAAATGAGGTCTTGAACGTGAGAATCAACCCATGCATGAGATATGAGAGAGTAAGAGCTTTATGTGTTTGTGACCTTATCAGCCATGCAAAGGCTTAAAGTCACTGACTTTATGGAGTAAGAGCCCTTATGGAGTCCAGATCTGGGATTTGAGTTATTGTCTTAATGGGTTAAGACCAAATGAGTAGAAAGAGTGAATCTGGGAAGTACACTGAGCGTAATTCCAGTACGCCCCGCGTACTGCCCGAGTGTCCCCGATGGTCAAACTGGATTCGTGAGTACGCTGAGCGTACCAAGGGAGGTACGCCCCGCGTAACCTCACTGTGGACTTTTGGGTTAAGTCTTATTTTGGGCCTTGAGTGTTGGGCCTGGAGTTGGGCCGGTTGCAATAGCGTTTTGGACCAGAGGAATAATTATATAGGTGTTTTGGGCCCTTGAGTTGGGCTTGCCTTTTGATGTGAGAGTTGGGCCTCGAGAGAGCCCATTCATTAGTTGGACTTGGTGGGCCCAATGGGTTTTAGGTCATTGATGGGATGGTTAGTGGACTACCTTTATACCTAATGAGTGAGAGTTTGGACTTAGTTCCTAATTGGTATAATTGTGGGTTTGGTACAGAGTTTATGGCAGGTGCGTAGCAGCAGCGTTTATAGGGGCTCTTCATCATCTGAGGTGAGTCTTCTCACTATACATACCTTGAGTGGTAATTTGTGTGACCGGAGGGTCTTATATGCTTATATTGAGTATTGTGATATCCTGAATTATGTCTTTGTGATTTATGTTGTGTGTTATGCTGAGCTTTATTGAGTTAGGACCGGAGGGTGACCCTAGTTGTAGGACCGGAGGGTCCCACTGACAGACATTGACCGGAGGGTCTTATATGAGTTATAGCCATGAGAGGCTAATGAGATATGTGTGATATTTTTGGGACCTCACTAAGCTTCGTGCTTATAGTGTTATGTGATATGTGTTTCAGGTTCTTTTTTAGGATCGCGGAAAGGCGCCGGCTTGATTGTACACACCAGAGAAAGAGTTATGTTTTGAGGATCCTGGATTCTTAATTAAATAATTATGGAGTTGTGTTTGTAAATTAAATAAATGAGATTTTTGTGAAATGTGTTACGAGAATTATGTGAAATTAGAATGAAAAATTGGTTTGAAAATTTACGGTGTTACAAGTTGGTATCAGAGCCTTGGTTTGAGGGATTCAGATGCACCTGTGGGTATATCTGGACTCAAAATGAGGAATTGAGAAAAAATTTCAAAAGAAATGATTTTTCTAAAACGAGCAAGAGTTTCTAAGAGAAAAATGAGAAGGAGCAGTGTGTACAATCAGCCAGAGCCCGAACGGTGATTTCCCAAAATATCATTACTTATTTGTGTTATGAGTTATTATTGAGATATTAGTGATGAATGCTAGGTATTTCATATGTTAGGGCTAGAGTTGCCTGATTTGTGATGCCTTAGCCAAGGAATTATGCTATCTGTGGTGTGCTTTGAGTATGTGCGGAGTAAGAGTATCCAACATGAATCTTTTAGAGAGAGAGAGAGAGAGCTTTGATTAGAGGAGTAATCTAGGAGAGATACCTAGATGTGCATCGGAGGAGCCTACTTAGAGAGTAGTTAGATACCCGCGAGGGGTAGAGTTGCTTGAGTTCGGTGACACCTTTTGAGTGCGAGTAGAGCAAGTAGAGTTGTAACCTAGAGTGGTTTTACGTGTTGGTAGAGATTATTTGATGCCCGAATGTTGCTTGCTTCGTGCTTTGTGGGACTCTTGATGATGGGAGTCAGCTACTAAGTGAATATGATGATATTCAGGAGGTAGATGGCTGGCATCATAAGGAGTTCTTCAGAAGCTGATGGCAGAGAAGTGTGAGAACCTAGGAAGAGCCTAGGGAGAGCCCTTAGTCAGATGAGTACGATGATAGAGGAGAGTATTCACTGGAGAGCGACCAGGTATAACGGGATTGGTGATCGGGAAGGTTGAGCAGTTACTTAGGAAATCTGGGACGATCCGTGTGGAAAGTATGGGTAGATGTGGCAGGTAGTATGGGCCCGTACTACTGAAAGCAGAGGACCCATACTCAAAACAGGGAGAATTACAGAGGTTCTAAGTAGCATATTGGGAAGAGAGATAACATGGTTCGAGTACCATGATTCGTAGCAGATTGAGAAGAGAGATAACATGGTTCGAGTACCATGATTCGTAGCAAATTGAGAAGAGAGATAACATGGTTCGAGTACCATGATTCGTAGCAGATTGAGAAGAGAGATAACATGGTTCGAGTACCATTATTCGTAGCAGATTGAGAGGAGATAACATGGTTCGGTTACCATGATTCGTAACAGATTGAGAGGTGATCACATGGTTCGAGTACCATGATTTGTGGCAGTTAGTGCTTCTGGTTTTACCAGTTATCCTGTTGTGATTGGTTAGACTGAGATCAGATGTGATAGTGTGTGGGGCCCGAGGGCCATGTAGAGCGAGTTTTAATGGAGCCTACCTTGAGAGGGAAATCGAGTTAGTTTCCGGGAGATTTTATTGGTGAGATGCCAATTGGAGTCGCAAGACTCATGGATGAGTAGAGGTGATGCTTATTGGAGGATCGCGGTCTGACTTGAGAAATCGACCGATAGATGAGACGTCACCTTTTGTGAGAAGAGTTGCGCTATCCCCGTTTCTGGGAGAAGCGAAGGAGATAAGAGTTTTTGGTTTCAGAGTTGGAGGTAAACCCTGTGGGGTAGCATTGGGTTGCAACCTTTTCACCAGAGTATTTGGGCAATATGTTTGTTGCGAGGTATTCCTTATGCCACGAGAGAACTATTAGTGGAGACTGAGTGAGGACAAAGAGATGCCTTAGTCGAGTCAGGCATGTTTTTAGCAGCGGTTCCAAGTGATCCAGAGGAGTATACTGGGGCAGTGGCCGTCGCCGTTATGTTGTGTATCGGCCGTGAGAGTGAGGTCTCGTGCTTTGATGATGATTCCCGTATTGGGAGTCTGGTCGAGGAGTCAGAGACGCGGTGTGTAATAGTGCATTATTTCCGGACAGAGAGTTAGGATTATTTCGGAACAGTTGGGGTATCCGGCGGTGTGTCGGTCTGAGGCTTCGAGATAACTAGAGGCAGTCACGTCGAGAGGATTCAGAGATTTTTGTCTGAGTTACGGGATATTTGGAGTTGCTTGGTTTCCATCGGAAAGATCATTGATGTGATTACGTGGTACGTTCCAAGAGTTAAGTGTGATGTACCCGGTGAAACAGTCTGTGGAGTAGACTGTGGGTATGCCAATTGGTGATGGTTCGAACCCTGTGTGGGGGAGGACTGAGTATTTTATTAAGAGGATCAAAGATTTGTTCAGGTACTGTTAGAGAGCTGGTTATGGAGATCTGCGGTGCGGAAACAGGAATTCTGGGTTATTGGTGGATGAAGCGAGGTGCAAGGTTTGCAAATGTTGAGTTCGAGGCGATTGGGTCGCTGATTTCAGGGTGCAATTGCTCAGATTTGTGGGTATCGGTATAGATTGTGATTTATACTCTAGGAGGGGCAGCAGTTGATTTGTCAACCAATTGCAAAGTCGGTATGAGTAGTTACGTATGGTTGGTGATCAGTAGAGGATGGAGCTTTGGATTTTCGTCAACATGTTTTCAGTCGTTGACGATTTCTTTCTTGTTTCAATTTGTGAGATGAGAATATTTCAAGGTTTCAAGTTGCGTAAGTGGAAAATCAGTGGTTGAGGCAAGACATCGTGAGATGATGTGATGGTGTACCGAGGTACCCGAGTGATTTTATTGTTCTAGTGGGAACCCAGCAGTTAATTGTCGTCGGAGTGGGACTGTCTAAGGGTGTATCTGTGCTAAGAAAAGTGCCTTGCCTACGAGAACTTACATCAGGAGTGGTGGTGCATAAAATGAGTGGGTGTGTGCACTTATCTATGTTGGGTTGTGGAGCATGAGTTAGTGAACTCAGTGTAGTGATGACTTCATGATGAGATTATGAGGTGATAAGAGAGCGAGTGGATCCGAGTGGGGGTAATCACTTAGGATTATCAGGGAAAAACCATGGAGTGAGCCCATGGCGAGTCAGTGAGTAAGAGAGTGTTGTAAGACTACGGGGAGCCGTAGCATCCATGAGTTAGTGACAGAAAGGCTATCGTCTGACTGCAGAGAGCCGTAACATACGTGAGTCAGAGAAATGGTATCGTGATACTGCGGGGAGCCGTGGTATTCACTAGTCAGCGAGAGAGTGTCGTGATACTGCGGGGGACCGTAGTATTCACTGGTTAAAGAGAGAGTGTTGTGATACTGCGGGGAGCCGTAGCATACTCGAGTCAGTGAGAGAGTGTCGCAAAACTACGGGGGAGACCGTAGCACTCAGTAGTCGATAAGGGTGAATACTGTCCTGCCGGGAGCTGTAGTATTCACTAGTCCGAGTATGACGCAGAGGAGTCCTTAGGCTTGTGCAGCCTTACCATTTGAGTCTTCGGGAACTTGAGTGCCGAACCAGGGGCGAGACTGGGGTCTCCGTGTTAGTAGATAATTGTTATATCCCAGGTTGAGAAGGGATTATCGTAATCAGAAGGAATTGGAGAGATGGTGTGTGCTTAAATTCGCGAATCTTGGGTCATGAGTTGAGTACCAGATTGGAATTTAGTGGTTCCAATTCTGCTGTTGAATCAGACTCTCGAGCTTGAGTCTGGATTTGTTCGTGTGTTGAGTAGGTGAGATGAGGTTTAAGATTCGTAGATGGGTTCATTTTGAGAGATATTGTTCTCCATCAGATGTCTTAGACCAGAGTGAGTCAGTTTCGTCGGTATGGGAAGAACCGCGAGACACATGGAATCAGTGGTTGGTAGACGACAGAGGTCGAAGGTGAGACGATTTCAAATGAGTTGTAGTATTCGCTTGGGGTAAAGCGAACTTCGTGACTTGTGTGTCACGATGATCCGAGATAGTTATTGTATGAAGGAAGTCGGTAAGACGTTCTTGTTATGCAATGAGTAACCTTTGGAGGTTCATCTATTGGGTCGAGAGCTGACCTGGTGCTCAGTGTTGAAGGGGGTATTTGAGAGGGAGCTGGGGCTTGTGTCTATAGAGGTCAGAGGATACTTTCAGGCGAGCATGATCTTTTTCTTGTGTTCGATGTCAGAGTTTTTGGGTTCATCCTTTCCGATGAGTTCTGATAGATGTTCATGCAGTGGGTCCTTAAGGGGGGGGGGAGATTATGACCTCTCCGTTCCTTTTGAGCTGCGATCGAGATCGATTAGAGAATCAGGGTTGGAAGAGTGTTCCTAGAGTCTGTTAGTCGATGGGCGATTAGCAGGATGGTGATTTACGAGGGTGGTCTGGCAGGGAGATAGACCACTAGAGTTTTCAAGTGCTGGAGAGTCATATCAAGTACCACAGTGGCAGTTGGGTCTGTCCTTCTTCGGGTCGGGAGTCCCTGTTGGGATCGCGTGTCTTTGGAAGTGATTGTTGTATGATATGAGGACATTCGGTGGTGCTTCTCGGGTTTTTGGGTTCGATCTATGTGTTGGTAAGGAGCGATTTCGAGGGCGAAATCTAATTCAAGTGGGGGATAATTGTAACATCCTGTTTCGGATCGTCTGAGATTAGGGTTTGTGGGCTGCAACCCGGGCATGAGGAAGTCTCGGGGTTGCGATGAGTTGCTGGAAGCGTAGAGCATCTTGACACCTTTCCGAAGAGTGTCCCTATATAAATAATGAGATGGCCTCATTCCTGGCCACCATCCTCAGTCAATAAACCCTCTTAAACCCTAATCCTCGTTCTCGAGCTTGTGTGTGACCATTGTGAGCTGATAAGTGTTCTTGTGGGATTTTTGGAGTGAAGAAGGAGCATGGAAGAGAATAGAGTTGGAGTCCAGGCTTTGGATCTGAGCTTTTCTGTGGTTGGAGCATCATTTGAAGGTATAAAGCTCAAAGCTTTCCCATCCTTTTTGTTTTGTGCATGATATGGTCCATTTTAGGGTTTTTGGTCCCAAAGCTTGAGGCTTTATGAGTTGTTGCACTCCAGAGCTTAATATCTGTCCTTTTAAGTGTTTCTAGTGGAGAGGATCCATAAAAATGAGGTCTTGAACGTGAGAATCAACCCATGCATGAGATATGAGAGAGTAAGAGCTTTATGTGTTTGTGACCTTATCAGCCATGCAAAGGCTTAAAGTCACTGACTTTATGGAGTAAGAGCCCTTATGGAGTCCAGATCTGGGATTTGAGTTAATGTCTTAACGGGTTAAGACCAAATGAGTAGAAAGAGTTTATCTGGGAAGTACGCTGAGCGTAATTTCAGTACGCCCCGCGTACTGCCCGAGTGTCCCCGATTGCCAAATTGGATTCGTGAGTACGCTGAGCGTACCAAGGGAGGTACGCCCCGCGTAACCTCACTGTGGACTTTTGGGTTAAGTCTTATTTTGGGCCTTGAGTGTTGGGCCTGGATTTTGGCCGATTGCAGTAGACTTTTGAACCAGAGGAATAATTATATATGTGTTTTGAGCCCTTGAGTTGGGCTTGCCTTTTGATGTGAGAGTTGTGCCTCGAGAGACCCCATTCATTAGTGGGCCTTGGTGGGCCCAATGGGTTTTAGGTCATTGATGGGTTGGTTAGTGGACTACCTTTAGACCTAATGAGTGAGAGTTTGGACTTTGTTCCTAATTGGGATAATTATGGGTTTGGTACAGAGTTAGTGGCCGGAGCGTAGCAGCAGCGTTTGTAGGGGTTGTTCATCATCTGAGGTGAGTCTTCTCACTATAGATACATTGAGTAGTAATTTGTGTGACCGGAGGGTCTTATGTGCTTATATTGAGTATTGTGATATCATGTATTATGTCTTTGTGATTTATGTTGTGTGATATGCTGAGCTTTATTGTGTTAGGACCGGAGGGTCCACCCGAGTTGTGGGACCGGAGGGTACCACTGAGACACATTGACCGGAGGGTCTTATCTGAGTTATAGCCATGAGAGGCTAATGAGATATGTGTGGTATTTTGGGGACACCAGAGAAAGAGTTATGTTTTAAGGATCCTGGATTCTTAATTAAATAATTATGGAGTTGTGTTTGTAAATTAAATAACTGGGATTTTTTGTGAAATGTATTACGAGAATTATGTGAAATTAGAATGAAAAATTTGTTTGAAAATTCACGGTGTTAAAAAGATGATGTAAAAAAAATATATTTTAAGTAAGAAAACTTTATAACGTGTTATATTCATATATAAACGATACTTAAACTGTAAAAAAAGTTAAGCATGCGTTTTATTTATAAGTGAATAACGAACGTACTGTAATAAAAATCTGATGTGTTTTTATTCACTTATAAATAACGATAGCTGAAACTCTAAAAAAATAAATTTTTTATTTTATCTTAAAACTATATCAATATGGATGCCTATTTATAGAGAATAAAAAATTATGAATTTTGATATATTTAAAATAAATTTTTGATAAAAATAGCATTCTACAAATAAAAAAAAACAAAAATATATGTTTTTGTGTATATTAAGGTAATGAGTAGCATACCTTAAGGAAACATGTTAGGTTGGAAAAACACATATGCATCCCTTACCCATTCCTCCGGTACGCCTAAGTGTTTTGCGGCAAAATAAATGCGTCGCTGAGAATGATTCCCTCATTCTCAAACTTTTTTTTCTCAACTGAACCCTCCTTTATATATATATATATATATATATATATATATATATATATATATATATATATATATATATATATATATATATATATATAATTGTTTGACTCTTTGATTTTTTGTAAGCTTAAGAATAAAACAGCAGAAAAGTGTTCACCGATATTATCATCTCTTCCAGTGTGTGCGTGATGTTTTTTTACTTGTTACTTTTCTTTTTTTCTTCCCTTCCTGTTAACAATAAAGGATTAAAGAGAGTAAGCTTTCATTGTTTAAGAAGATTAAACCAAGACTTGGTATCAGAGCGAATTTGGTGCAATATCGAACAAAGAACGCTCGGTTACTCTTCAATACCCAATGCTGTCTAAGACGAATTACGCAACATGGTCGATTAAGATGAAGATTTATATGCAAGCTCAAGAGGTGTGGGAAGCCATATAGTGGAAGAACCCACAAAATCCGGTGGGTGTGAAGGGAGCCAAGATGGCGATTGCTGCCATCTACCAAGAAATTTCGGAGGAGGTTCTATTGACGATTGCGGAGAAGCAAACAACAAAGGAAGCTTGGGAAACACTCAAGACGATGTACTTGGTAGCAGATCGAGTCAAAACAGCCAAAGTTCAATCTCTCAAAGCTGAATTTGAGATGATGAACATGAGCGAATCAGAGACTGTGGATGATTTTTCTGCAAAACTTGGAGGTATTGTGAGCAATATTTGTGCTCTTGGTGAAACCGTTGAAGAATCCTACATAGTAAAAAATTTGTTAAGAACCGTACCTTCCAAATTTATTCAACTTGCATCAACAATTGAACAATTTGGAGATCTCGACGAGATGACTTTTGAAGAGGTGGTCGAAAGATTAAAAGCTCATGAGATTCGTATTGGGGTTCATAAAGAACCCGAGGAAAAGAAGCTATTTTTAACACATGAAGAGTGGTCGGAACGGCCAAAGAGGAAAAATAATGAAGATCGTTCAATACAACGAAACAACAATTATAATTATAATCGAGGTGGTGGAACACGAGGATGAAGACGAGGACGAGGAAGTGGTGGTTACAACAATTCAAACAACTCCAACAAAGGACGATGTGGTGGTAATCAACAAAACAAAGGAAAGAACGACTCGTATCAACCTCGAGATAAATCTAATGTTGAATGTTATAATTGTCAAGAGTGTGGTCATTACGCTGTTGAGTGTAAGAACCCACGTTGTGAGAGGAATCATGAAGGTAACCTAACTCAAGGACAAAATGATTATCAGCCGGCACTTCTACTTGCAGCCCAAGTAAACGATGAAGTTTACTTGAATGAGGAAAAAGTTAATCCCAAGCTAAGATCAAGTGAACAAACTCCAACCCAATTAAAAGTGTGGTATCTCGACAATGGGGAAAGCAACCACATGACTGGTGAAAAAGGAAAATTTCGAACCCTTGATCTGTCTATTAGAGGTTATGTGAAATTTGGTGATTGATCTAGAGTTCGAATAGAGGGGAAGGGTTCAATCATGTTCAAATGCAAGAATGGTGAAAGTAGATTGCTGAAAGAGGTATATTATATACCAAGGTTATGTAGCAATATTATTAGCTTGGGACAATTAGCTCAACTTGGAGATCGGATTGTGATGCTTGGGTTGTATTTATGGATTCATGATCCATAAGGAAAACTATTATTGAAAGTTCAACAATCAAGCAATCATTTGTACAAGGCCATACTTGAAGAAGAAGTTTCGAAATGCTTACTTGCCGAACAAGGCGAAGCATCTTGGCTATGGCACAAGCGATTTGCACATGTTAACTTCAATACACTAAAACACATGGCTGATACAAGAATGGTGGAAGGCTCGGAAATCGTATCCAAAGCACACCAAATTTAGAGCTAAATGACGACTAGAACTTGTACATAGATATCTTTGTGGTCCGATCACAACTCCAACACCAGCCGGAAACATGTATTTATGTTATTTGTCGATGATTATACATGAGTTATGTGGGTTTATTGTTGGATTAGTGTCTAAGTCCATAACTATTTTGGTATGTACTTGACCCGATGGTGCATGGTCCTTTTGGGTTGCCTTCACCAAAGCAACTTGATAGGATGAATTATCGAGAGAGAGGATTAATTATGATTTATTAATATATTATGTGAATAATATATTAAAGGAGAAATCATATTGTTTAATTAATATTAGTCAATAATTAATTAAGAATTAATTTTGTGGCTAAAAGAGATTAATTAAACTTAGGGGACTGGAATTGTAATTATAAGATAACTACAATTGGACTATGGATCACCTTGGAATATAGGTTGGACGAAATCTATGGGAAGCCCATATGATTTTCGTCCAAGGCATGTTCCAGAAGGGTCAATGGGCTGCTTAGGGCTTAAGCAGTCAAATTAGGGTTTCCTTGTTAGATAACCCTAATTGCCTACCTATTTAAAGGCCCCTTGAGACCCAAAAACGTGGCTAACCTTTTCAAGAGGGTTTCTGGACGTTTTTTGAAGTTCCCCTCCTCTTCTCCTTCTTCATCCTCTTGCTCTTGGTGTTTGTGAGCCATTAGAGGAGTGACATTTGTGACTCTAAGCTTTTAGAAGCCTATTACTAGAAGGAATAGATTGTTATTGCTACATAACAATCAAGGTAAGATCTAAACCCCATTCTTATGTTTATATTGATTATCACATGCTAGATCTAGGGTTTATGGCTTTGGATGATTATTGCATGTTCATTAGACAAACTAGATCCAAAGCTTTAGGGTTTGCATGTACACCATAGAAATGTTGTAGTGCTCATAACCCATCATTTATATGTTGAAAAACAAGGATGACGCTTTAATTGTTTTTAAGAAATTTAGAGCACAAGTTGAAGTTGAAACATGTTTAAAATTAAAAGCTTTTCGAACCGATCGGGGTGGTGATTTTTTATCAACACAATTTGTAGAGTTCGAAAATTTTGTGAGGTGTCGAACTGTGTCTTAGTCAGTTTTTGTGTCGAAGCTTGTTTGTAAGATTGTTTATTATAAGGACATTATGTTTCGAAACTTAAGAGTCTTTAGTCCCTTATATTTTCTGTATGATTTCTAGATCCCTATGTATGGGATAAGTACTAGAGTTAGAGAGTAACTTCGCATTTCACATTGTATTCTCTGAAACATTTTCTGTACTTCAGAAAGCTTAATTGAGCCAAACAGACGTTATTTACATCTTGTGTTCATCTTTGTTTCATAACTCTGATCTCGTAATTCTTACTTGATAAAATAACAACTACATTTGGTATCAGAGCAGGAATCAAGCAGTTTACGATCTGATTTTCAGTTGGTTTCAAAAGTATTTTGAGTCTCGTTTCTGATTCAGATTTTTCCGCTCTTTTGTATATGAAAATTGTTATAGATCATCTGTTTTGATTCGATTATGCATTTTTTTGTTTTAGATCTCAATTTTTGAATCTTTCTTCAAAAACCTTCCGTACAACAATGGCGAACTTTAACATGAACACTATGACGTCTTATTCTCATCTTCTTGGTTCTTTAACTAAGATTCCAATGTTAATTCCTGAGTTCTACGATCAATGGGCTAACCGTATGGAGGACTATCTGAATGGGATTGATGAGGAGCTATGGAAATGCATAATTGGTGATGTTTGTCCTCCTCATGTTTTTCAAAATATTGGTACTTCTTCTAATAATCAAAATGTCCAAGAACAAACTGAGAAGTTATTGAAAAATGAAAAGAAGTGTATGCGATAACTCCGTGATGCTCTTCCACCAATCGTATACATTTATGTGCGTAGCTACAAAACTTCAAATGAGATTTGGGATACACTAAAGCAGAAATATCAAGGAAGCGAGAAAACTAAGATTAGTTCAGTCAAGCAATGTCTGTTGGAGTTAGAAAAGTTTAAGCAGAAGGAAAGTGATTCAATTGAGTCTTACTATGATCGTCTGAATGAGCTCATCTTCAAGTGTAACAAATATTGTGTAATAAGGTCAACAATGGAGTTCAATCTCACTTTTATCATGGGTCTTCGAAAAGAATGGAGAAATATCAGCCTTATAATAAATACTTAGCAAAGCTTCGATTATTTCTCTTGGAATGATCTTTACAATGTGTTGAAAGCACATGAATCTGAAGTAAACGAAATTGATGAGGAATCGAAGATCAGTCTTGGTGGTCCACTTGCTTTAGTTTCGAAAGTTGCTGGAAGAGATGTGGAAAAAGAAATAGCTAAGAAAGAGAATTCGGAAGATGAATGTGTTATTGTCAACTTAGATGACGAAGCTGTAGCTTTTTACTCAAGCAAACGAGTAAAGAAGTTTTTCAAAAATCATTTTAATATGAAGTCTCGTACAAGTGATGCAAAAGGAAGTTTTGCTGGAAAGTCTGGAGGTGAAGAGAAGAAAGTAGATAAGAAGGAGATCAAGTCTGAAGATGCGAAAGTCGAGAAAAAGCATAAAGGTGATTCTGGATTCAACTACCATTACTGTAATGGAGCGAATCATATGGCCAATGATTACATGCTGCGAAAAAGGGAAAAAAAAGAAAAAAAGTCAAAGATGAAGCTTATTATGTGGAAAGATTGGAGGATGTAAGAGCAAAAGCGAAGGGGATGTCACTTGTGGCCAGGGGTATGGATGAAGAAGAAGGTACCTACCAAAAATGGTCATCAGGTTCTAATGATGAAGAAATACGAAACCCAACACATGGGGCCATGTTCACAAAGTATGGAGAAGAGGAGGAAGAAAAAGTCATTGGAAAGTGTTTTGTTTCGACATCAACTCACTAGTCACCCATGACTTCTCAGGTACGTTCTCTTTTGCAATCTTTTAATATTCCTTCTAATGCTTACACTTCGATGTTATCTGAGTTTGATGATGCAACTACTTATGTTAATGATTTGCTTAATTCTGCTAGTAATGATGCTAAAAAGACCAGTATTCAACTGCTAGAGACACAAAGGGTTTTAGAGACTAAGAAATCTTATATAGATCAGTTAGACTTACAGTTGACGCATGTAATGTGTGATAGAGATCGTATAAGATCTGAAAATAAAGATTTGCATAAATAAAGCCCTTTTTAGCTTTCAAAAGGGAGAAAATATTTTCAACTTCCTATGACTGTGAAAAGAAAATATCATAATATGAAAAAATCCCAAATGATTCTTATGCATATGGAAGAGTGAAAATAGATGAATGTTTGGATGCAAATGAATTAGTTGAAATTGTAAATAAGACCGTAACGGCGGAAACGTGCGGGGGCGGATGACGTCATTATGCAATATCATAACAATAGAATATAAATGAAACATAACAAATCCAAACATCATACATTGAGATAACATACTTACATTGTTTACATTTCGTATTTGTTCTCAAATTACATCAAGGAGACATTAGGAAGTAACTTCCAAACTACAGCAAGATAGGCTAGATTCAGCGATCCATAACCTGCTTACTGATTTGCTGAGAATACAAGTCGTTTGAAAAGCGTCAACATAAAATATGTTAGTGAGTTCATAAGCATTTTTGTATAAAGATTCGTGATAGTTTAGAAATCCAGAAAATCCAATATTTTCTTTCCAAAATAGCTGTGAGTCTTGTTCCAATCAAGTATAGTTGCATGTGTGTTTAGTATATCATTTTCGAAGTCGTATAAAATTGTTTTCTCCCCAGAAAAACCTATATTTTCTGATAGACAAAAATAGTAGTCTTAAAACCCCAAGACTTGTGTGATGAACATTCATTCAAGATTGTAAAAATCATAATTGATTATAAAAAAAGACCAAGTAATCAGTGTAAAATGGTGTAATCGTTTATGAGCTTAAGACCCTAAAAACCAGAGTTGTGTGAGAAATTAACGGGTGTTTATGGACAATCTACACGATGCATGTGGACAATAAAGACAACGAATGCGGACAATCAATGCCATGCATAGGGACGATCAACACAATGTGCTAGTGTTTGTAAGGTGTTCCCGTAATTCTCAAAATAATGTTGTTCGTAAGGTGTTCGCACATAAATCTCAAAAATGTTATTGTTATATTCTAGTGAGTCGTTATAACCATACTAATATGACGAAGTGCCTGTCTTAACGTTCTTCAGACGTCAGTTTCGTTTAAGAAGTTTGTCACCCTAGACTGGCCGGTCTAGCGGTAGTGAACAACGAAGGTGCGGGGTGTCAACCCCGTATAGATCTATACACAAATTCCCGCTCTCTCTCCAGGAGACTCTGGTTATAACTCTTACATGACTTAATATATATATATATATATATATATATATATATATATATATATATATATATATATATATATATATATATATATATATATATATATAGGTACAGTGAAGATGCGTCTGACTAGAATACCAACAGATATTTGTGCAAATCGTTAAAATTCGTTATTTATTAAATAAATAACAATAGTTATACTCGTTGACTAGATGTCTCGTTTTGTTTCATAGCTTTAGTTGTGCTCGTTGACTAGGTGTTTTGTTTCGTTTCAATACCCTAGTTGTGCTCGTTGACTAGATGTTTCGTTTCGTTTCGTAACCTTAGTTGTACTCGTTGACTAGGTGTTTCGTTTCGTTTCGTAACCTTAGTTGTACTCGTTGACTAGGTGTTTCGTTTCGTTTCGTAACCTTAGTTGTACTCGTTGACTAGGCGTTTCGTTTCATTTCGCTTATTGAAAATAACCCATTTTAAATCATATAAATCAAAAAATGACTCAACACTATCGATGTTGGCAAAAGTGGCCCTTCTTTTTATAAATTCTTATTTGAGAAACATATTTGTCAAAAAGTATTATGAGTGATCCAAAAATACAAGTATTGTTGAAAATAGCCAATTCCTTCTAAAATACTCATTCTAGGCTCGTATATAAGAAATGTCCAAAATGGTCCTTGTTTATTAAATAATTCCACTTTTGGTCCATTTTAATCAAAATGTTCGATAACAACTCCAATTTATCCAATATTTCAAAAATAACTTTTATGTACATTTTTGGCCGAAAATAGTCCAAAATAGTATAATTTCCATAATTTACATATTCCCAAAATTTTAAACCAACAAATTCGTTTAAGCAAATTTTTGAAGCAAAACCTTATGATTCTTGACATAACAATTTATGTATTATATTTCATAAACATACTAGTTTTTGTTTCTAACACATGATTTGTGATATATGGTTCAACTCTTGAGACTTGCTCAAAATCTTGAGTTTTTGGGCTATTCATATTGTCACACCCCGACCATCGGCAGAAACACCGGGCAGTGTAACGTCATTTCTTGTATCATAGTTATCAACTTCCTGAAAACACATGCATTTAAAATACGTCAACATAAATTTGTGAGTCCACATGTTTTGACTCCATATAAAAATAATACATTTTCCAAGTTCAAAAGTATAGTTTTGAAAATATCATTTTGACTCTCCAACGTTTAGTATATATATCCTAGGTATAAAAGTTTACTTACCAAATAAGTAGTTTACCTATAAGTCTCATATACTATGAATATAAGTGTTTGTAATTCCATACAAACGAAAGTTGCTACGTATAAATCTTATTTCAATTCTATACGAGTAAAAACCGCTACGTATAAATCTATTTCACTTATATACGAGTAAAACCGCTACGTATAAATCTATTTCAATTCTATACGAGTATGTGTGCTAGGTATAATTATCTACTTAATATACAAGTAGTATACCTACCTGTTTCTTGTACTTAGAGTATAAGTGTTTGGGAAACTTATACATAACATTAATACTTGTATAACGACAAAGTATAATGCTTCTAACAATTTGCTACCATGAGTCCGTAACCGCGACTATATGACTAGTTTCAAACCTCTGATTGATGCTACAAGTTTCGCATCATAACATAAGTTCCACACGCTTCATCAATGTCGGAACATTAAACAAATAAAAGGACAGTTCGTCACTCGCAAACCGTTGGGTTGTAGCTAGCAACCACGAGTGGGGTTGTCAACCCGTATCTTATTCATACACGACTTCCTCGCTCACACGGGATTAACGGTTACAGGTCATAGGATTTTCCCTAAGATTTCCAATCTTAGTTGATGAATACAATAAGTCATGTAGACTTGTCGAGTTCCGTTAGTTCTAGTAGTAAAATCATATTCGTGTCTAATACCCTAGGTTATTAGACTATGCTTTAAACATTACTCCTAATATTTATAATACTTAGGAAGTACAACAGCTATAATTAGAATTAAAACCATGTTTTATCTTAACATCAAACCAATTATAACAACATATAACGTTCCTAGTTTTATCTTAACATGAAACCAATAATAACAACATATAACGTTCCTAGTTTTATCTTGACATAAAACTAACAATAACAACGTACATATCAATTAACATATAGAACTTCCGAGTATAACTCTGGAACTATATCGCAAACGAAATATATATAGAATCCTAAGTATAACTCAAGATCTACATTAGTATATTACTATAACAATAACATGCTAACAAGTTGATAATAGTTGTATATATTCAAAATATTATATTTAGAACAACTATATTCCGGTTATTATAACTATCTACGTTTATACTAATATACTATCATATAGACATAATAGTAACGTATATACAATATTTAGCATGCGTTTTCCCCCGAAAATATTAGAAAGTGGGGCCGTGAAACTCATCCTAGTAGCGTGATTTTATGTAATCTAAGAAGAAACGGTCAGCGGTTCGCGATCACCGGGCTCGGGATGCAAGATGGCTTCAGCAAAGGAGAGAGGAGAAAGGGAAATGGTGTAAGGAAGTGTCAAGGTCGGACGTGCTATTTATAGGAAGATTTTTGGCCTCTCACGTCGTGAGCCATATAGTCTCACGTCGTGAGCCATGGCTGGTCACCCCGTAGACTTGCCATTTGCGTCCCAAGCTTCGGAAGGTGGCCATGTGACTCCTCACGTCGTGAGATATCCTTGCTCACATCGTGAGCTTAGAACTTATCCCTTCTTAGCCTCATCACGCACCTTCTAGATCAGAAATGTGGAAAAATGACTCCTGACGTCGTGAGTTTCTGTGCTCATGTCGTGAGCTCAGTCAGATTAGGGTTTCTGACAGCAGAATCTTCGGAAGGTCGTAACTTTCACATACAAACTCCGTTTTTGACGTTCTTTATATCCACGCGTAGGTATTTACGAGTGCTACAACTATCTTTTAGACTCAAATAGCTAATTATAAGTCTATTTTAAATTCCTCTTAGTATAGATATTTATAGTGTTCGGTTTATCATAACTTCTTCACGCGAAGTCAGATTTAGACGTTCTCTATATTTTTGGAATCGTATGGACGTATACTTTGATTTATACTATAAATTATGTATGAAAGCTCATATTTATATTAGAATTACCATGAAATACATAGTAATTTTGTCACATTATTAGTTTAAAAAAATCACATTACATGATTGGTATAATCACATGTGATTGTTATTGACCTATTTTGACTGGTGTTACACATATGGAGTTTCATAACTATGAACACACATAAATCATAACATGCATGCATAAACAAGAAATTATACTAAGATTTCACAAGACCCTTGACTTGTATCCTCCCCCCAAAACAATGAAAAACTCAAAAGACGGGTATGAAGCTCACCTTGAGTTGTTTGATGAGTTGATTGGAGTGATGGGATGAAGATCTCAAGCCTAAACTCTTGGATGAGAGGGTGAACTGATGGGTTTTGAGCATTCTAACACTTCCTAAGTGTACATGCAACCCTAATAACCTTGGATCTATGTTTGTCTAATTATCATGCAAAGTTGAATTCCAAGGTTATATTCCTATCTAGCATACATGGGGAACATTTTTAACTTGAATGGAAGATAGAATAACTTACCTTGTTGATTATGATCCTTGAAACCTTGTGAGCCTAGCACCCCAAGTGTGATGCCTCAAATGCTTCACACAACACCAAATATAAAGGAGTAAACTTTGAGAGAATCTTACACTTGCAATATCGGCTCTAGCCCTCTTGTTTCTTAGTGTCACTGATTGTGGGGAGAACACCTTTGTTTATACAGTGTGTTGCATTAGGTAAACTCTAATGTAACATGACTCTTCATTTCATGATCCATGGGTTAACTCCATGGAGCATCCATGGAGCATCCTATGGGTGGAACCCAACTTGATAATCCATGGAGCCTCTTAGCCCACTATATAAGATATGGAAGATTTACATAATCTACCTATATATTTAATTAGTTATCTTTTGATCACTTAATTAATTCTAAATTAATTCTTGATCAAACTAATTAAGTAATATTATTAATATATTAGAACTTATAATATATTAATAAACCATAAGTGTTATTTCTCTCATTTTGGTTTATCCAATTTCATGGTGCCATGCAACCCAAATGGACCATGTCGGGTCGGGTCGGGTCAAGTACATACCAAAAATAGTTATGGACTTAGACACCTTATCCAACAGTCTCCCACTTGGATAAGTCTAATAACTATAACTGCAATACTTCAGGAACCGATCGGCAATCATAGCTCTTTTAAGGTCTCTCGGAACTGAGAAGATGATGATACGCCATTTAAGATAAGTGATCATATAATCCTCTGTTCTAGATATCAGCCGGACAAATACATGGAACAATGTCTTTCTTATTGTCCAGCAGTTTGGTTCCCGATTTCCGATTTGTTTGACAAAGAACTTAATTGAACACATCAACTTAGTTCTGACCGGGCCTGGTACATAGGTCAAAACAAAATCATCGAGGGGCCCAGATATCAGCTTCCAATCCAAGAAGGAACAGATAAACTTCGACTCATATGTTTGTTCTACTACTCATTGAATTATACACAAGAGCACGTTTTATAACATCGAGTTACCAATGCGTTTTCGTACAATCAATGCATAACCAACTCATAAGTAACAAATCATATATCTAGGTTTGAAGACTTATATGATATTACCGTCTCACGATCACTTGAGATAAATTCCATGAAGTGATTCCAGTGAGCGTGGGTTGAGTCCAATGCTCAGAACTTATGAGCACTCATGAGTGTTGTAGCCATGTCCAACAACTTAGACCTCTGCAACCAATCATGACAGTCTTGATTCATACCTACTTCCGACATATGACCGACTGTGGAGGTTCGAATAATATGATATACCAAACATAATTATTCTGGAAGTCAAAACATGCAAAAGAAATATAGTAAACGATCGACAAGAGATAGCAACACTTTACTCATAAATAAAACACCTTTTATTCATCATCTAATGTCAATTACACTTTACAAATTTCAAGGTTATCTAACTACTAAATCTAATATCATCCTTCAGCCCTATGCTCCGAGCATGCTGGAGATGCTTAACCCGAGTCAGTCCCTTCGTGAGGGGATCTGCTCGATTCTAATCCGATGATACCCTCTTTGCCACGAGGAGTCCTTCTTCTATTCGATGTCTGATGAAATGGTATTTTCTGTTGATGTGTCTGGATCTCCCGTGATCCCTTGGTTCCTTGGCTAAGGCAACTGCACTTTCACTATCATAGAAAATTTCCATTGGCTCTTTAATAGCTGGTACAACTCCAAGGTCTCCAATGAAGTTCTTCAGCCATATCGCCTCCTTTGCTGCCTCGCTAGCTGCTATATACTCTGATTCGCAAGTTGAATCAGCCACTGTCTCTTGCTTGGAACTCTTCCAAGAAATTGCTCCTCCGTTTAAGGTAAAGACCCAGCCTGACTGAGAGCGGAAATTATCCCTAACAGTCTGAAAGCTAGCATCACTATACCCTACAACTCTCAAGTCTTCACTCCCACCGAGGGTAAGGACCCAGTCCTTAGTCCTCCGTAGGTACTTGAGGATATTCTTTACCGCAGTCCAGTGTGCCTTGCCAGGGTGCCCCTGATACCTGCTAACCATGCTCAAAGCAAAGGCTACATCAAGTCGAGTACACGTCATAGCATACATGATCGATCCTACAGCCGAAGCATAAGGTATGCGACTCATTTCTGCTATCTCAGCCTCAGTACTAGGGCTTTGTGTCTTACTCAATCTGGCGTTACTCTGGATGGGTAACTCTCCTTTCTTGGAGTCCTGCATGTCGAATCTCTTCAGTACCTTATCCAAGTAGGTACTCTGACTAAGTCCAATTAGTCTTTTACTCCGGTCTCTCAAGATCCTTATCCCTAGAATATAGGCACCTTCTCCTAGGTCCTTCATAGAGAAACACTTCCCAAGCCAGGACTTAACTTCCTGCAGAGTTGGGATGTCATTTCCTATGAGTAGTATGTCATCCACATACAATACCAAAAAGCTAACTATACTCCCACTAGCCTTGACATATACACAAGATTCATCTTCACTCCTAGAAAAGCCAAATTCTTTAACTTTCCCATCAAAGCAAAGATTCCATCTGCGAGGTGCTTGCTTTAACCCATAAATGGATTTCTCAAGCTTACACACTCTATTAGGGTACTCTGTATTGACAAAACCCTCTGGCTGACTCATGTAAACATCCTCAGCCAACTTTCCATTAAGGAAAGCAGTTTTGACATCCATTTGCCATATTTCATAGTCATGAAATGCAGCTATGGCTAACAGAACCCTAATAGACTTAATCTTGGCCACTGGAGAAAAGGTCTCATCATAATCAACTCCCGGAGTTTGTGAGAAACCCTTTGCAACCAATCGTGCCTTATAAGTGTGTACATTACCATCCATGTCGGTCTTCTTCTTGAAGATCCATTTGCACCCTACAGTCTTACGACCTGGTACATTCTCAACCAAGTTCCAAACTTGATTGTCATACATGGACTGTATCTCGCTGTCCATTGCCTCTTTCCACTTGGCTGACTCAGGGCCTGCCATGGCTTCCGCGTAACTGTTAGGTTCATCCAGACCTATCAGTGTCTCATCACTGATAAGTGTATCACCTTCCGCAGTAATATGGAATCCATAGTAATGCTCAGGTGCATTCCTAACCCTTGTGGAACGCCTCAGAGGTACAGACTTGTCAATTGGCTCAACAGGAGTTTCCTCCTTAAGTTGAGTGCTAGGGTTTGAAGTTCCTTCACCACTTGACTCTTGAATTTCTTCAAGGTCAACTTGCCTCCCACTGTCTCCTTGGCTTATGAACTCTCTCTCTCGAAAGAAAGCCCTCCTAGCTACAAAGACCACATTCTCACTAGGTCTGTAGAAGAGGTAACCAAAGGATTTCTGTGGGTAGCCGATGAAAATACACCTCTCACTTCGAGGTTCGAGCTTATCATGAGTCTCGCGTCTCACGAAAGCCTTGCGACCCCAAATCTTAATGTGGTCTAGTTTGGGTACTTTACCAGTCCACATCTCATGAGGAGTTTTGGCAACTTTCTTTGTGGGAACTAGATTAAGGATATGGGTGGCAGTCTCAAAGGCATACCCCCAAAATGAGATTGGTAGCGAAGCTCGACTCATCATGAAACGAACCATATCCAACAAGGTTCGATTACGCCTCTCAGCTACACCATTCAACTGCGGTGTCCTGGGAGGTGTCAATTGTGAGACAATCTCACATTCCCTAAGATAGTCGAGGAACTCTGAACTAAGATACTCATCACCTCGATCGGATCGAAGCATCTTAATGTTCCTGGCCAATTGATTCTCGACTTCCTGTTTAAACTCTTTAAACCTCTCAAAAGTCTCTGACTTTATGCTTGATTAAGTAGACATATCCATATCTACTGTAATCATCAGTAAAAGTCAAATAATAACGATTAGCATCCCTTGTGGCATGTTTGAAGGGCCCACACACATCCGTGTGTATAAGATCCAACAAACCTTCACCCCTCTCACAAGAACCTGTGAAGGGTGACTTTGTCATTTTTTCCAAGTAAGCATGATTCGCAACTATCATCTGACTTTAGGTCAAATGACTCCAATACTCCATCCTTTTGGAGTTGGCCTATGCGTTTCTAGCTTATATGTCCAAGACGACAATGCCATAATGATGCTTTATCCAAGTTATTATCATTAACAGAATTAATACACAATACATTATTTCCTAAGTTATCAACCACATATATAGTTTCATACACACCATCACAAGGTAATGCTTTAAAATAAAGAACATTATTAAAGAAAGCATTAATCGAACCAACTTCATTATCAAATGAAAAGGTGAAACCTAGTTTATACAATGCATGAAAGGAAATAATATTTCTTGCCATTTCTGGCGAATAAGAACATTTGTTCAAATCTAAACTAAACCAACTACTTAGCGATAAAGTATAAACTCTAATCTTGGTGACAGGTAAAGCTTTCCTATTCCCCATGATTAAGTTTATTCTTCCATGCTCCACATTCTCACTTCTTCTTAGTCCCTGCAAATCAGAACAGATATGAATACCACAACCGGTATCAAGGACCCACGAGTTAGAATGGGGTGAGTTATTAGATAAGATAGTGTAAATACCTGCATGGTTGGGTTTAACTTTCCCATCCTTCACATCTTGCTGGTACTTTGGGCAGTTCCGCATCCAATGTGACTTTTCATGGCAATAGAAGCATTCAGCCTCTTTAGGGTCAGAAGAAGGAGTGACGAAACCTTTCTTGGTTCCACTTGAAGAAGAGCCATTAAGGGTCCTAGCCTTGGTACCCTTCGAAGAGCTCTTCCTCTTCTTACCTCGACCTTTCCCGATTGCCAAAACCGGGGCGGAGTTTGGAGTAGGAGTGTTAACAACCGACTTACCCTTAAGACCTGTTTCTGCGGTCTTGAGGAGTCCCTGAAGTTTGCTGAGTGTGACCTCCTCCTTATTCATGTGATATGTCATGCAAAATTGATCATATCACGATGGTAAGGAGTGCAAAATGATATCTATTGCAAGCTCCTCAGGGAGGTTCACATTAAGCTTCAACAAACGATTCACATACCTTTGCATTTTCTGCATGTGGCTCGTGACGGATTCCCCGTCCTTCATCATGGTTGTTATGATAGAGCATATGATTTCATACCTCTCTTGTCGTGCACTTTGATGGTATCTTTCCATCAGATCTTGATGCATTTCAAAAGGGTAGAAGTCCTCATAGGACTTTTGGAGTTCCGCTGTCATGGTGGCCAACATGATGCATGCCACTTTTGTAGCATCCCTTTCATGTGCCCGGAAGTCAGCGATCTCCTGGGGAGTTGCAGTGGTCTCATTAATCTCCTTAAGCTCCTTGTCAAGGACATATTCTTTGTCCTTGTAGCGGGTAATCATCCTGATGTTTCTGATCCATTCATTGAAGTTGGATTCATCAAAAATGACTTTCCCACACAAGTTCATAAGGGTAAAGGAGCCATTAGGATTAGAGCCAGAAGCAGCATTGTTTGAAGACATCTGAAAGAAGAGAACAAGATTAGTTTAGATATTAAGAGAGTCCTTAATAAAACACCCAAATGTAATATTAATGCTAGGATCCAATCACAATATATTATAACTTAGAAGAGGTATGACGTAATCCAAGCTAAAACATATTTGAAAGGTAGGTGAATGATGATTCACCAATTTCCACCATGAAAAACGAAATATAGATATTAGGTTTTTAATTGGTTCTTAGAAATTCCTAGATTCTTTTGAGATTCAATGAACTTTTCAAAGGCATGTTTCAATCTCGAGTGTGCCCTCCAAGTTTTGTGACTGGGATACCGAGGATCACAAAACGAGGTGTGAAGTAACCATGCAAATCACTTGGTACACTCAATGTTTATTACTCAATCGATGTGCCGGTTAACCACACGAGCTCCACCGACCTATAATAAACTTTAAGTCACCCTTTACCTACCTTGTTAAGTCCAAGTTAGTGTGCCGGTTAACCACACGAGCTCCACTAACGACTTAAACAAAGTGTAAAGTGTAATTTCATGGATTAGCACCTTATTCACATTTTCCTAAAGTAACTAAGATTGGGAATTTAATAAAAGCATTTAGTTACTTTATAATATTCATCATACTTTTAATGAGAATTTATAAGTCCTTGTCCTACCCGTTCGGCTAACGACCCTCCACCGATCAAGGAAGCGGTGGGTGAGAGTGGACACCCATTAAGTTGCCATTTTATAGGCAACAACCTTATACCCCCCTTATAGACCGGCTTCGTGAATGAGGCGTACTAGCGGTAAGACGACTTGATCTTATACATATATATATATTAGTAACTTATAATATTATAAAGTATAAGGGTTGAATTTTAACTTTTAAAATTCTAAGGGTTGGAACTAAAGTTTTAATCAAGACTTTACTTGTTCCAAAACTTGAGGGCAAGTTTTGTAAACTTCCAAAACTTTTCATTTCTTATAACTTATGAATTAATTGAGTAATAAAAATGAAGACTCTTCATTATTATAACTCTTGTGTTCTTTTAATGGCTTTAATAAAAGTGAGATTTTTGGTTTTCCATAACTTGAGAACAAGTTATGGACTCCATTAAAACACATTATGATCATGAATTAAACTACCATGAAGGTTACAAACAGTTCCTATGATCATCTAATCTTCATAAGTTCAAGAACATGAATATGAACACTTTCAAGAATCAAAAATTACACAAAAAAAAAACTTGTAATTTTGATAATTGCCATTGTAAATGGATTAGCATAAACATTACACCATCTAAAACAAGTTTTAAAACACCAAAACAGTTTAGGGTAATGTTTCTAGTCCATTTCCAGCAACAAATGTCGAAATTCTGAAACTGCAGCCTCTACTCGTCGAGTGCAAGAACAGACTCGACGAGTAACTTGCACAAAAAAAAAACCAACAAACAAACCTAGGCTCTGATACCACTGATGGGTTTTGAGCATTCTAACACTTCCTAAGTGTACATGCAACCCTAATAACCTTGGATCTATGTTTGTCTAATTATCATGCAAAGTTGAATTCCAAGGTTATATTCCTATCTAGCATACATGGGGAACATTTTTAACTTGAATGAAAGATAGAATAACTTATCTTGTTGTTGATTATGATCCTTGAAACCTTGTGAGCCTAGCACCCCAAGTGTGATGGCTCAAATGCTTCACACAACACCAAATGCAAAGGAGTAAACTTTGAGAGAATCATACACTTGCAAAATCGGCTCTAGCCCTCTTGTTTCTTAGTGTCACCGATTTTGGGGAGAACACCTTTGTTTATACAGTGTGTTGCATTAGGTAAACCCTAATGTAACATGACTCTTCATTTCATGATCCATGGGTTAACTCCATGGAGCATCCATGGAGCATCCTATGGGTGGAACCCAACTTGATAATCCATGGAGCCTCTTAGCCCACTATATAAGATCTGGAAGATTTACATAATCTACCCATATATTTAATTAGTTATCTTTTGATCACTTAATTAATTCTAAATTAATTCTTGATGAAACTAATTAAATAATATTATTAATATATTAGAACTTATAATATATTAATAAACCATAAGTGTTATTTCTCTCATTTTGGTTTATCCAATTGCATGGTGCCATGCAACCCAAATGGACCATGTCGAGTCGGGTCAAGTACATACCAGAAATAGTTATGGACTTAGACACCTTATCCAACATGAACTTCCTTGGAGGTGATTTTATCCTAAGGGTTTAACACATTTTATTGTGTGTAAATAGGATGAAATGAACATGAAAAATGTATTCAATCACTAGGGATTTACGAAATACTCACCAAAGATTAGAGTGAGCTTGAAGACTTTAACTCCTTTTGAAGCTTGAAGTTACTCTTGAGAGAAAATGGGAATGGGCAGTAGGTAAAATGACAAGAGATGGTGGGGCTTTTTGGAAGGAAATCATCCAAATATAGGGAGTAGGAAATTTTGATGTGATATTTACTTGGGAATCCGTTGGTTAATTTCATGGATACATGTTGAATATTAAAATACATGGGGAAATGGGGAAAAGTGTGTAATAAACAAAGTCAACACTCTTATCCTTATCTTGTTCACATCTTATGTTTTAAAATAAAACCTTAAGAAATTGTAAATATTATTTTATGTGAATGTGTTTTAAATACTCAAATTTGGCATAAAATAGGGGTTTAAGGGGTCTAAGTCATGAAAACTATGAGTTTGGTGGGATTCCCGACGTCAAAATACCTTAGAATGAAGAAAAGGTCCGAAATGGACAAAAATCCGGAGTGGAGTCTTGAATCTGCGAGGGTCCGAAGAGGTCAAGAGATTCCGGAGTGCCTTCTTCCGAGATGCGAAGGGTCGAGGTGCGAGATGGGTCGGTGGCTGGTCCTTCCAGAGTGATGCGAGGCTTTCTGAAGTCAGCAGTTCCGGATCAGCAGGCGTCCGGAGTGAGATTGTCCGGGTGAAGGGATTCCGAAGCCAAATCAGAAGGTTCCGAAGTGGGAGGTGTTCCGGACCAAGAGGGTTTAAGACTAGGAAGAGAGGTTCCGAGCGTGGATAGTGTATTCCGGATGGGCTTGTTCCTTAGAGTTTTCTCCTTTCGTTTTGAGTTAGTTTTGACTAAGGGAGATACATAGAGAGATTTGAGATACATAGAAAGATTTGGGAGAGATTTGAGATACATAGAGAGATTTGGGAGAGATTTGAGATACAAATGTGCTTTGCATTATAATAATACATGGTTCATTAGGAACCATTATGTAAACCTTAACGTTTTAGCATAATTCTTACAATAGTTGATGTTTACATGAGGACGGAAGTTCCTAGCCAAAAATGCTAGTTGTGACATCATCCCCCCGTTAGAGGGAATTTCGTCATGAAATTCTAATTCTGAGGGGAACATCAAAGGTTGAGAAAAGTTGTGTGCACTTTCGTTTCTTTTGATCTTTACACGGCGTTCCAGCGGATTTTTGCTATTAGCGTTTGACCTTGTTCTTTTGATTTCTTGGTCTATGATCCCCACATGCTCCTCTTCGGGGTGTGCGTTCTCGTTTACTTAATATTGTTGAGTGGAGTTTGCTAGAGCTTCGGTGGTCAGACACTCATTAGTGTTGAATACGCGGGATGTGAAATGTACAAAGCTTAGTTTCTTATGATAACCAAAGGCCGTAGGTTACCGGACCTATCCTGGCTAGGATCTCGAATGGTCTTCTAAGGATCGTGCTCCTGGTGTCCTAGAAGTAGAGTTCGTAGGCCTTATGGGTTGGCATTATTGTTACCAAGGTTGAGGTTGCGTGTGGTGTAGCTGACCTTATGAGTCTTAGGTTACCTTCAGAGTTTTCTTCCTATGGGATCCCGAGCTAGATGTAGGTCGTCCTCTGCCTGTTCTTTGATGTCGACCGAACAAGTCTCTGATTCGGGGTATGGAGTATCGATCCTTGAGGATGGGTTTGTTTGGCTCCTTAGTAGTTAGTGGTTCTATGGGCAATTCTCCTTTCCCCCTTATGAGTCAGGTGGTTGCTTCCTGCGGTTAGAGGCTTGGTCTGATGTTTTCCTTACCCATTATCGTTCTTGTGATCAGCCACTATGTATTTTTGTGACGGCGCTAATTGGTATCGGGGGTTTGGTCATTGGGATGGTTCAAAGAGTCGAGTCGATTACAAACTCAACTTAGCACATGGTTGATGCTTTCCAAAGGGATTTAGGGAATATATGGGGGAAGTTATAAACCTCTGGGATTCTCTTGCATGTCTTCTTTTTCTTGTTTCCATCTTTATTGAGGCTAGAGAGGAGCGTGTTATTCTTACATAAGGGCTTATGTGTCTGGATGCTAGGGATTTTTTGTTATAGGTTGAAAGGGTTTCGTTATTCGACTGAGTAAGACGAAAAGTCTCTCCATAGCGTTCGCAATTGGTATGGTGAGAATCAAGCCTATCCATGTCAATTGATGACGTTGGACTTCTTAGCATGGCAGATGTTAAGTTGATCTGGAAAGGACGGTTGTTAAGAATGGTGGGGTGTTCTACGTTCATGTTCTTATCATAACCAGTTTCGTGCTTGTTGTTACCACTGCGTCTATCTTGTTTCTGCCTTTTAGGTGTTCCAGTAATACGAGTGCTCTGATATAAAATCATGGAATTTGCAGTCTGATTTCTACTAGGTTTTTCAATGATAACTGGGTGTAATGTAACCGTATATAATTAGGATCGAAAGGATAGTCGACTGAGTGGCTCTGCCCTATTCTAAAATCAGGCCAGGGCAGAAAATGAGGCGGGATCCCTCACTCCTAGTTCGTAGAATCTTAATTATATCTGACTCTAACGTTTATACTGAACCACCCTGGTTCACCTGGAAGGCTATCTATTTTCTCTGTGATTGATATGATTCGCTTGGATGAGGAAATAGTTTTTGATTATATTTTTGATTGACAAAACCTTTTTGTGAAAACAGTTTGATGCATAAAATTTATCATTTGGGAACATACCAAAAATCCCGGTAGGGTTCCTTGTTGATCCTTCTGTCCAGTTGTCAAACTCCTCCCGAGCCTCCGTCATTGTTTTTCGTTGGACACTCCCTTTTGAAATGTCCTGTTTCACCGTATGTATAGCACACTGAGTTTACTTTAGTGTTTGGGGTTGGAGTGATGCATTGGGCCGGGGTTCTACAGAAACGGGCGATGTGTCCTTTCTTGTTGCACGTACTACAGTGTAATTTCCGACAGTCTCCCTTATGATGGACGCTGCACTTGTTGCATTTTGGGAGGTTTTCCATATAGGGTTTCCTTGGTGTTGAGGTAGTAGGATCAATGGGGGTGAGGGCTGCTAAAGCTTGTTGCCTTTTAGTAGGTCCTTGAGTTGAGCAGTTCCTTTCCTTTTTCTGGGAATTTCGTTTATTATTCTTAGATTTATGGGTTGGGATATCCTTGTTGGCAGCCATTTGTTGGTGTCCTTGGTTACTACTATGGTTGGGATTGTTGCCACTGTTCCCATTTCCGTAAGGGTGGTTAGCGTCGAGTTGTGCCATGACGGCTGTCACGGCAGCTGTGACCGCGACTTGAAATGTAGCGGAGTCTATCTGTAGAATCGGTGCTTCGCCGGGGTGCTGGTTATTCTCATGAGAGGACATGATTCTGCTGCACGGTGAGAAACGAACTTGTAAGAAACCATAGTCATTTACATTTACACATAACTTTCACGTGTCGTTGTACGATTCTCTTGGTTTCAACTTACATCCTTATCATGTACTTACGATAGAGAGTAGAATTAAGCATTGCACGAATGTTATGTTTTATCGGGATAAGGTATAGCCACCTATACAATGATTGGATTTAGATTACAAGGGTTCTTGGAGGGCGTACCTCTCTTGGTTTAGTATTACTAGTTGCAGTTTAAGACATTATAAACCTAAGGCGAATAGTGTGGTGATTCTCCTACGCCGAAATGGCGCACAAAGTGCTTGGCCATTTCACTTATGTTATGAGTGCCCTTTTCGTTCTTTATTTTACTAAGGCTGTCCTAGCCTCGATTACCATGTGTTGTGGTCTCAAAATGACCACTTGTTCCTTCAAGGAGTGTAGATGGTCCGGATAGTGTCCTGGTCCTACTTGTGGGTTTCATCAGGCTTTGGAATGATGTTCTTGTTACTCGTGGGGGTTAGATTTACATTGTCGTATATCGGGATTTGTCTATAGTCTCCATTACTCCATGACGAAGAGTCGGAAACCGGGAGTCTAATCGGGTTACTTGTGGACCAAACGGAGGTGATGCTTGATTTGTGAGGGTATTGGAGATCGGAACACGATGCATGTCTACGGTGGATTGCCGGCTATCAGGCGTATAGTTGGGTTTCCCCCTGATGGCAATGCATTTTGAATCTGGTAGGTGTTGGTCACGAAACTTGTACTTGTATGGTCAATATTTTATTACTAGGTATGTCAACTACATGAGTATTTACATTGGGTGCTTACGTATCTTGGGAGGAAGGGGGGGGGGGTGAAGGGTTTCTTGCCTACTTTTGATAGGGTAAGACTTGCTGAGAATTTATCCAGCGTCTTCATCCTTGTTTGGTCCTTTATCAAAATCCACCCCCTTTTTAGTCCATTTCTTGGTGTTCTTTAAGATTCACTTGTAAGCTCTCCTCAATCCACCCGCCGGTTATCGCGGTAGGGTAGTAGAGATCTTGGTGAGGAACTTCAGCTATGTTGTTTATGGGATCATAGAGGTATGAGAGCTACATAGAGGATTTGAGTGTGGGAGGTTCTATGGGATCCTAAAATGCTCCTATAGCATTTTAATTGTTTCTGTTCGATTATGGAGTTTCCTTTGGTATGTATTATACTTGTTGTTCTCCACGACTATTTCCCAGCATATGCTAGTCACACCTCAGATAAATGTAGTTGATCAGGCTACATTTATTCAAAGTCTAATCACATATCCCGGGGCCTACCCGTAGTGTTCAACTTATCACTACTTTTATAACATAATTATTATGACACTGCTCCTAGCACGTATGGATGTAGGTATACTTTTATACTTAATTTTTGAAAAAGTATAATTTTAGTCATAGTGTTTTAATCTCCTTGTATTTATAGTTGTATATCTTGTATGGTTCGACATACTAGTTCATTATAAACAATGCTCTGATACCAATCTGTCACACCCCCGAACCGGAACGACGGAAACGTCCGGGGGCGGATGACATCATTGTGCAATATCATAACAATTGAATATAAATGAAACATAGCAAATCCAAACATCATACATTGAGATAACAAACTTACATTGTTTACATATCGTATTTGTTCTCAAATTACATCAAGGAGACATTAGGAAGTAACTTCCAAACTACATCAAGATAGGCCAGATTCTGCGATCCATAACCTGCTTACTGATTTCCTGAGAATACAAGTCGTTTGAAAAGCGTCAATATAAAATATGTTGGTGAGTTCATAAGCATTTTTGTATAAAGATTCGTGATAGTTTAGAAATCCAGAAAATCCAATATTTTCTTGTCAAAATAGTTGTGAGTCTTATTCCAATCAAGTATACTTGCATGTGTGTTTAGTATATTATTTTCGAAGTCGTATAAAATCGTTTTCTCCCCATAAAATCCTATATTTTATGATACACAAAAATAGTAGTCTTAAAACCCCAATACTTGTGTGATGAAGATTCCTTCAAGATTGTCAAAATCATAATTGATTATAACAAAAAAAAACACAAAGTAATCATTGTAAAACGGTGTAATCGTTTATGAGCTTAAGACCCTAAAAACTGGAGTTGTGTGAGAAATTAACGGGTGTTTATAAACAATCCGCACGATGCATGTGGACAATCAACACAACGAATGCGGACAATCAATGCCATGCATGGGGACGATCAACACAATGTGCTACTGTTTGTAAGGTGGTCCCGTAATTCTAAAAATAATGTTGTTCGTAAGGTGTTCCCACGTAAATCTCAAAAATGTTATTAGTATATTCTAGTGAGTCATTATAACCATACTAATATGACGGAGTGCCTATCTTAACGTTCTTCAGGCGTCAGTTTCGTTTAAGACATTTGTCACCCTAGACTGGCCGGTCTAGCTGTAGCGAACAGCGAATGTGCGGGGTGTCAACCCCGTATAGATCTATACACAAATTTCCGCTCTCCCTCCAGGAGACTCTGGTTAGAACTCTTACAGGAATTAAAATTTACACTAATATATATATATATATATATATATATATATATATATATATATATATATATATATATATATATATATATATATATATATATATATATATATATATATATATATATATATATATGTGTGTGTGTGTGTGTGTATACACACACACACACACACATATATATATATATATATATATATTTGTGCAAATCGTTGAAATTCGTTATTTATTAAATAAATAACAATAGTTATACTCGTTGACTAGATGTCTTGTTTTGTTTCATAGCTTTAGTTGTGCTCGTTGACTAGGTGTTTCGTTTCGTTTCAATACCCTAGTTGTGCTCGTTGACTAGGTGTTTCGTTTCGTTTCGTAACCTTAGTTGTACTCGTTGACTAGGTGTTTAGTTTCGTTTCGTAACCTTAGTTGTACCCGTTGACTAGTTCTTTCGTTTCATTTCGCTTATTGAGAATAACCCACTTTAAATCACATAAATCAAAAAATGACTCAACACTATCGATGTTTGCAAAGGTGGCCCTTCTTTTTATAAATTCTTATTTGAGAAACATATTTGTCAAAAAGTATTATGAGTGATCCAAAAATACAAATATTGTTGAAAATAGCCCATTCCTTCTAAAATACTCATTCTAGGCTCATATATAAGAAATGTCCAAAATGGTCCTTGTTTATTAAATAATTCCACTTTTGGTCCATTATAATCAAAATGTTCGATAACAACTCAAATTTATCCAATATTTCAAAAATAACTTTGATGTACATTTTTGGCCGAAAATAGTCCAAAATAGTATAATTTCCATAATTTACATCTTCCCAAAATTTTAAACCAACAACTTTGTTTAAGCAAAATTTTGAAGCAAAACCTTATGATTCTTGACATAACAATTTATGAATTATATTTCATAAAAATACTAGTTTTTGTTTCTAACACATGATTTGTGATATATGGTTCAATTCTTGATACTTGCTCAAAATCTTGAGTTTTTGGGCTATTCATATGGAGTTTCAGAACTATGAACACACATAAATCATAACATGCATGCATAAACAAGCAATTATACTAAGATTTCACAAGACCCTTGACTTGCATCCTCCCCCAAAAACAATGAAAAACTCAAAAGAGGGGTATGAAGCTCACATTGAGTTGGTTGATGAGTTGATTGGAGTGATGGGATGAAGATCTCAAGCCTAAACTCTTGGATGAGATGGTGAACTTCCTTGGAGGTGATTTTATCCTAAGGGTTTAACACATTTTATTGTGTGTAAATAGGATGACATGAACATGAAAAATGTATTCAATCACTACGGATTTACGAAATACTCACCAAAGGTTAGAGTGAGCTTGAAGACTTTAACTCCTTTTGAAGCTTGAAGTTACTCTTGAGAGAAAATAGGAATGGGCAGTAGGTAAAATGACAAGAGATGGTGGGGCTTTTTGGAAGGAAATCATCCAAATATAGGGAGTAGGAAATTTTGATGTGATATTTACTTGGGAATCCGTTGGTTAATTTCATGGATACATGTTGAATATTAAAATACATGGGGAAATGGGGAAAAGTGTCTAATCAACAAAGTCAACATTCTTATCCTTATCTTATTCACATCTTATGTTTTAAAATAAAACCTTTAGAAATCATAAATATTATTTTATGTGAATGTGTTTTAAATACTCGAATTTGGCATAAAAGAGGGGTTTAAGGGGTCTAAGTCATGAAAAATACGAGTTTGGTGGGATTCCCGACGTCAAAATACCTTAGAATGAAGAAAAGGTCCGAAATGGACAAAAATACGGAGTGGAGTCTTGAATCTGCGAGGGTCCGAAGAGGTCTAGAGATTCCGGAGTGCCTTCTTCCGAGAAGCGAAGGGTCCAGGTGCGAGATGGCTCGTTGTCTGATCCTTCCGGAGTGATGCGAGGCTTTCCGAAGTCAGCAGTTCCGGATCAGCAGGCGTCCGGAGCGAGATTGTCCGGGCGAAGGGATTCCGAAGCCAAATCAGAAGGTTCTGAAGTGGGAGGTGTTCCGGACCAAGAGGGTTCCGGTCTAGGAAGAGAGGTTCCGAGCGTGGATAGTGTATTCCGGAATGGGCTTGTTCCTTTGAGTTTTCTCCTTTCGTTTTGAGTTGGTTTTGACTAAGGGAGATACATAGAGAGATTTGAGAGAGATTTGAGATACATAGAGAGATTTGGGAGAGATTTGAGATACATAGAGAGATTTTAGATACATATATGCTTTTCATTATTACAATACATGGTTCATTAGGAACCATAATGTAAACCTTAACGTTTTAGCACAAGTTCCTAGCCAAAAATTCTAGTTGTGACATATCCTAACTTCAAATGCTTAGATGAAGTTGTCTTCCATAATCAGGTGTTTATTACCTCCGAAAATGTTGATAAAGTTAAACCCGAAATTAACAAAATTGTTGAAGAATATAACAAGAAAGTTTCGAAAGAAGGATTTTTCTCTAATCAAAGTACTGTCGAAAATAATCTCACCAAGAACACATACACTTTTCAACGACAAAAACCACAAAGAAAATGGGTTGTTAAGATAGAAACTTCAAAAATAGAAAAACAAGAAAATGATGTTCTTTCTCAGAAATCTAAAATAAATGATCAAAGTTTCAAAGATCAAGTTGAAAAGGTTTCAAAAGAGAATGAAATTTCAAAACGCAAAGCAAGAAAGAAAGTTTATTGGCAAGATATTGAGTCTAAAAAGACACAAAATGTTTTGTTAAATAAATCATCTAAAAAGAAAAAGACTAAATCAGTTCAAACAAATTTTCAAAACAAGTCTTCAGTGAAGAAAACAATAGTTCAAAATCAAAAAGTTTTGCCAAAGGTCAACCAAAAGTTTCGATGTCAAATTCAAAACATTTTCAAAAATCGGAAACAGAAAAGTTTGTCTATGATCAAATGTCAAAGAATGTTGTTCATCATTCACACAATAAAAGGTTTTCTCAAAATGAATACAGATTTTCTAATCAACAAAAAGGTTTTCAACCAAAAGACCAAAAGAACTTTTCTCGATTTTAAAATCAAAGAGGATTTTTGAAAGTTTCGCGAGATGTTCCTCAATCAAATGTTGATTATCTAAAACGATTTCCAACTCGTTTTCAATCATACGTGAAACCTGGTTTTCCAAAACAACATTCTGTAACATTAAATGCCAATGCAAAAAGAAATGTGATGTTTCAACCAACATAATGTTTCATTTTCAAAAGGAACAAATGATGTCAAAAACATCAATCACTGGTTGGAAGGGAAAGGTAAAATTTATCAAACATGGAAGTTTTCACAGGATGAAATAAAAAATGCTTATGAAGGTTACTTGACTGAGTCTTCGAATGGAAGTTCATCGTCCAATGAATCGAATCCCTCGGTTCAAAAATGGAAAGCATTTCCAAAATTGAAGGTTGATAAGAATCAAACTAAGAAGGTTAAAGTAAAAGTCAGTGTTGATCCTAAACCAAAAGATGATTTCATTTCGATACCCTCTTCTCAAGAAGTGGACTTAATAGATAGTTTGAAATCAAAAGTTCATAACTGGTTTATAGGATCTTCATTTCATAATGCATTTTGTTCTAATAACCAAGACCCAAATAGCCTTGGCACCTAAATTCTTTCATTGATTGCAAGTTTTGAGTGACGAGCAATATGATGAAAAATCGTACATTGATAGTGGCTGCTCTTGTCACGTGACTGGTCGGAAGGAAAACCTGAGAGATTGTCGAATTCTTGATAATGCAGGAGAAGTAGAATTTGGCAATAATCACAAGTGTTATGTCAAAAGGTTATGGTAAAGTAACGAATGGCAAGTTTACTATCAAGAGGGTAGCATATGTCGAAGGTCTTCAACATAACTTGATTAGTGTTTCGCAACTACTTATGGGCACTGACAATCAGGTTGTTTTTAATGAAGAAGGGAGTGTGATTTCGAACATTGAGTCAAAAGAAGTTCTTCTCAAATCCAAAAGAAAAGGAGATATGTTTACCCTTGACATCAAACCAATTGTTGGAGTTCCCTCAGTTTGCTTACTTTCGAAAGCACCATCAGATATGAGTTGGTTATGGCACCAGAGACTTTCTCATCTGAATTTTAAAAATCTGAATAAATTGGTGCTAAATAATTTTGTTTGTGGTTTGCCAGTATTAAAATTTGATAATGAAACTTTATGTGCAGCTTGCGTACAAGGGAAACAACATAGACAAGCTCATCCAATAGTAATTGATTCGAAGATTATTGAACCTTTGGAACTTCTTCATATTGACCTTTGTGGTCCTTCGATTGTTGAAAAACAAAACAAGAAGAAAAAGCTCAAGCAATGACTGACTTTATCAAGCAAATAGAAGTGAGTTTGAAGAAAAAGGTTCGTAAGATCAAGAGTGACAATGGCTCAGATTTCAAGAACAACGTTCTTGATTCGTTCTTAACTGAGAAAGAAATTTCACATAATTTTTCCTCTCCTTACACACCTTAACAAAATGCTGTTGTTGAAATGAGGAACATGTCTCTTTGTGAAGCAGCGAGGACAATGCTCACATATGCGAATCTTCCACAATATCTTTGGGCTGAAGTAGTTTCGACAGCTTGTTTCACTCAAAATCGATCTTTTATTCATCGTCGATTTAATATCATTCCTTATGAAATCATTAACAATAGGAAACCAAATGTTAATTTTTCCATGTTTTTGGTTGCAGGTGCTTCATTATGAATCTGAAGGATAATCTTTCGAAATTTCAGTCAAAAGCTGATGAAGGACTATTCTTGGGATATGCTCATAATTCGGTAGCATACAAGGTGTTAAACAAATGAACCAGGAAAATCGAAGAAACTTTTAATCTTACCTTTGATGATTATTATGTTAAACGAGTCGAAAAATGTTTTGAACAAAAGCCAATTATTAATGAATCAAATGATGAATCTCAAAGTTTGAATTCATTAGATTTTGATTATGATTTAAATTTTGGTGTTTCTGATAGGGAAATTGATGTAGAGGTTAATGTTGATGATAATCAAATCCCTGAAGCATCGACGCATAGTGATGATTCGACCATATCGCAGGATGCAGTTGATATGAACTCTTCAAAAAGTTCTCCGATGATCAACAAAAGTTTACATGTAATACCCAATGCTCAAGTGGAATGGGAGCATTTGAGTTCAATCAGTAGTGTTGAGGGGGAACATACTTTCGAGGGGGAGCAACATCAACCAGATGTTAATGTCGAGGAGGAGCATATAAATAATGATCCAATTGTTGAGGGGAGCACAATGGATCTCTACAAAATACTTCAAATGTTAATATTGATATTTTTCATGACTTACCTAATTCTATGTCGAATGTAGGGGAAGAATCGGAAACTGAAGAAATGATCGAAGATGCAACATTGGACTTTGATCCTGAATATCGTCAAATGGATAGATGGACTCGAAATCATCCAAAAGAACAAGTTCTTGGTGATCCTCATGATGGAGTGCTAACACGAGCTCAACTTCATGCAAAGAATGAGGTACTTAATGTTCATCAAGAATTTTGCATGTTCAACGTTTTCATTTCTAAAATCGAACCTAAATCAGTCAAGGCTACTATGGAACATCCTCATTGGGTTGTTTCTATGCAATCTGAGCTTGCTGAATTCGAAAGAAACAAAGTCTGGAGACTGATTCCAAAACCAAATGATGTTTCAATTGTGGGATTAAAATGGATTTTTAAAAATAAAATTGATAAAGATGGTAATGTTGTTTGAAACAAAGCTAGGATTGTTGTTAAAGGTTATTCGCAACAATAAGATATAGACTGTGAGGAAACCTTCGCCCCTGTCGCAAGACTCGAGGCTGTTCGAATATTTTTAGCCTATGCAGCACACAAGGATTTCGATGTCTATCAGATGGATGTCAAGTGTGCATTTCTCAACGGTGAACTAGAAGAAACCATGTATGTCGAGCAACCCCCAGGTTTTATGTCGAGCAACCCCCAGGTTTTATGTCGAGCAACCCCCAGGTTTTATTAATGAGGAATTCGCTGATCATTGTTACATATTAGATAAAGTTGTTTATAGGTTAAACAAGCTTCAAGAGCCTGGTATGCAACTCTTACCACATTCTTAAAGCAATCACAATTTAAAAAAAGGATCAATTGATCCCACTCTTTTTCGAAAGAAAGTTGGGAATCATCTCATGCTTGTTCAAATTTATGTTGATGATAGTATTTTTGGCTCTACTGACCCAACTTTATCAAGTGAATTTGAAAATCTAATGAAAAGTCATTTTGAGATGAGCATGATGGGGAAAATCAACAATTTTCTGGGATTACACATTCGTCAGAGCAGCGAAGGAATCTTCATCAATCAAGAAAAATACACTCGAACTCTGTTAGAAAAGTTTGGAATGACGAATGGCACAAAGTTACGAGTGCCAATGGCACTTGGAACAAGACTTGGTCCTTCATTGGATAAGCCGGCTGTCGATATCACATTATACCAAAGCATGATTGGCTCATTATTATATCTAATAGCTAGTTGACCTGATATAATATTTTTCGTTTGTAATTGTGCTAGGTACCAATCGAGTCCCCGGGAACCTCATCTAACACACAATCAAGAAAGTTTTTCCCTATCTCAAAGACTCAATTTTGTTAGGATTATGGTATCCTTCGAAGACAAGGTTTTTCATTCAAGCATTTTCGGATGCTGACTTGGGTGGTTGTCAACTTGATCGTAAAAGCACAAGTGGCGGATGTCAAATTTTGGATGGGAAGCTTTTTAGCTGGCAATCAAAAAAGCAAACATGTGTTTCGATTTCTACAGCAGAAGCCGAATATGTTGCTGCTGCATCTTGCACTTCTCAAATCATTTGGATTCAAAGCCAACTACGTGATTATGCAATCAATATGAAGAAAATTCGGTTGTATTGCGATTCACAAAGTGTCACTCACATCTGCTATACCCCTGTGCAACATTCGAAGACCAAACACATTGCACTTCGTTATCACTTTATCAAGGACCATGTTGAAGATGACAGCATTGAAGTTCATTTTGTAAAGACCACATATCAGCTTGCTGATATCTTTACAAAACCATTGGATGAAAAGAGTTTTCTTCGAATTCTATCGGGCTTCGGTTTGCTAGATGCGAATGCTGTTCCTGGTCTGCATTCGTTATAAAGTCAAGTAATGTCGAAATATTGCTGATTCATTTAGAGGTTACTGTTCATAGTCAACGCTTCGACATGCTTCACTTTCGATATCAGATTAAGCTTCGCTACTTCATAACCATTGTAATTTCAATACCTTTTGTTCCTTTTGTCGACTCTTTATCTTTGCTAGCCTAATATCTTTTTCGTTATTTTTGTTATTTTCTTTCATAGTTCAAAAATTCCAAAAAGATTTTTCGTTATTTTTTTCTTTTCATTCAAAAATCAAAAATATCAAAAATATTTTATTATTTTTGTTATTTTCTTTCAAAAATCAAAATTTTCTAAAAGATTTTTCGTTATTCTTGTGTTTTCATTCAAAAAATCCAAAAGCCAAAAATATTTTTTTGTTTGATAAACATGTTTGTGAAGCTTTATAGCGGAGACCTGTCGTTGAACATGTCTTGCAGCTCTAGGGAAAGGTATATATTCGATACATTACACTAGTTAAGATGTCCCTAGAAGCATGTTGCATCATGTCGACCCAAGCCTCCATGACTCAATGTGTTACGAAGTTTTAATGGATTTTTTATCATGAAAATTCCTTCCCAATTAGGCTATATTCACATTAGACTCTGAGCTACCTTACTCTTCTCACATGAGTTAAGAGTTTCCTGCTTGGTCCACGAATATCAGAGGTACTTTAGATTCTCAAACCAATCTTTTTCATCAAAGATTCTTACACGCTCACACACAATGACATATGTCCAAGAGATCTCTGGTTTGTACCCACTAGGATTTAGACATGTAAAATTTTTGTGATAATGATCCCGATTCATGGGGCCGTGATGAAGGTGAAACCCAAAACTTCGAAACAATTAAGGAGTTGATGGGGAACATTTGTTCCCGAATGCAACGAAACATTTATTTCTGTACCTTCGATATTCAAATTCATATTCTTTCATTTTGTGTGGTCTTGCTAAAATGTTCGAAACCCACGACATTTTTATCCAACAAGATCCATAATTCAATTTTTTTTTGGAATATGATTTCTGTTTGGATATCAATTTGATTCTTCGTTACTTGATAAATTTTCCAAAGCTTACTTGTCACTGACTACACTGGTCAAACAAGTAATTTTGATTACAATTTTCATACTTATGTTAAGTTGTGGATTGTAACAAAATTTCAGCCAACCTTCGAAGCTTTTCAAAAGATGAGCTTCGCTACTCCTCTATGAGTATTCGATTGTAATTCATGGGAAACCATACAAGCTGTTCAACATCTCTCTTGATGTAGAACGAAGCGATCTTTACCTGGGATCTTACTGCTTTATGTCGATTGACATCACAAATCTAATTTTTTTTATCTTGATCTCATCACATTCTTTGGCACACATTATCACACACTGAAATCCTTCAGCTTCTGAGTAATACCAACTCAGTCTGATGATTTCGAAAAGACTGGCATATGACTTTGCTTTTAAACCCAAAAGTGAAAGAGCCTTGCCTCCATACCGAAGGTTTTCTGACGGTTCTTATTGTCTTGGGTCAAGCGAACAGAGTGATGGATGTGAAGTTTTCGTTACTTTGCGATTTTCAAGGAAAAAGTCATCATCACTTTTTCAGACATGGCTACCTTTAAGGCTACAGACCCACTTTTCATGGTGACACATAGCGTGTAATTAATGATAACCGCTTCAAATTCAAATTGGGTCTTTAGTATTATAAAGAGTTTTGAGGATTTCATTCCAACTTTACGCAATCCTATTATCCCCAAATTCAGTTGCCCTCTTTTATACTCTGTTCTCTTCATATGTGTTCAAACCCTAACAATGGCGGCCACACATGCTAATATTGATCCATCTTAGACGACTGATGACATTACTTCTCAATCACTAATGAAGATTCAAAGACCAATTTCAGAATTAATCCTGATGTTACTCAATATCCTGAAGAGTTGCAGATGCTTGTCGTTGCTTTGCAAAATTCTTTCTTATCCAATGCAATGTTCTCTTATTTTTCTGAGCCAATGTCCTGGTTATCTATTGCTAGTTCAACTGCGGTTTATAGCAAGACGATCAAACTAGTTACCTTTCAACTGACCAATGATAAGAAGTTCAAACTCAACAAGAAGCTCGTTGCACAGATCTTGAATATCCCTAATGTCGAACCTTTCTATAAGGTATCCAATGAACAAGTGCTTCACAGGTTTAACAAGATGGCTTATCAGCCGATTCTTACCAAGATAAGTGATTTCAAGAAGTTTTGTTTGCCTTGTATCTGGAATTTTTTATTCGGTATTTACCTTCGATGTTTCACTGGTAGAAACGTTGGTTTAGATAAGGAAAAGCTGGAAATATATGCCTTGGTCGCAGGTATCTACTACGATTTACCTTTTCATTATACTACTCAGTTATGGGATAAGTTTGTTCAAAGCAATGGAAATACGAATGTTGTTAATGGGATTTCATGTGCTCATTAATGGAGCTTGATTCTCCAATATGCTTATGAAAAAGGAAGGTATTTTGGTTCCTAAAGATGAATAGATGGCTGGATTCTCTTTATATCATTTTCCCAAGACTGTCGAAGATGATCCGAATATGTTTCCAACTGTTGCATGAATTCCGGATGGGATGCTTCGAAAGGTTGATCCCACGAATCCTATTTTGTTGGAGTATAATAAAACTATCAATCCTTCGATTGAAACTGGTGTTTTATTACCAAAAAGCATTGGTGGTCCATCGAAAAAGCGAAAAGAGTCCAAGAAAGCGGCTAAGGGTAGTCCTTCGAAACCCACTACTGAGCCAGTGGAGAAAGTTGTAAAAGCTACTCCGAAGAAAGTAGTCAAGTCTGATAACCTTTCGAAGAAGGTTACTAAGCCAGTTGTTGAAGAATCTTCTACACCTGCCAAGGAGGTTATGCCTTCGAAATCTGGAGTCTTGAAACGATTGAAAAAAATGGCTCAAAGGCCTCGTCATTCACCAGAGAGGTCTAGCAGTTTTTCTCCTAAGGGTATAATTCAACTGACTAGGAAGCCACAGATAACTCAAAAGGGTGTACTTATTCATGAAATTCCTACTCTTGTGTCTCCTGCAATTAAAAAGCGAAGGGCTGAAGACATGGCAAAATGAATTTCGAAGAAGACAAGGAGAGTGGTGATTGAAGATGAGGACGAAATTGTACCAGAATCGCCACTTCTCGATGATAATACATTTGTTCCATCACCAACGAGGGATTCTCCACTCAAGTCGAATGTCAACGTGATTGGAGTTCTTGATGGCTCTGTGAAAACATCTAATGTGGACACAACCACTAAAATCAAGGTGATCATACGACGATATCCACTCCTGAGAAGACTGCTGTCACACCACCCGGAGTTTCGAAAGTCGAATCAGCATCCGAGGAGGTTCGAACTTCAGGCATCACAGGAGTGTCGAATAACGAAGCTCAAGGTAATCCTACTCTTGTTATTTCATCTTCCTTTGAAACAACTATCATTCCACCCAATACTTCTCTACCACCATTTTTTCTGCAATTTCAATTACACTACCACAATCCACTCACTCTCCAACATCCGAACATATTTTACAACAACCCATTACTTCGTTATTTCCATCCCAATCCACCGAAGGTCCCAAAACAGTTATTGATGATGAAACTACTAAAGATGGCGATTTTATGGGCACGTTTGCTGAAATTGAGTTTCATCCAGAAGAGGAAAATATTCCCGATCATATGCTGATGTCTGGGAAGCAGTATAGGATTCTCAACAGGAAACTCAATTCGTTATTATTGCTTCAAGTAGATGTAGGGGGTCGAAACTATGTATCTGCTATCAAGGTAGATGTAATGTTAATGACTCAAGAACTTCGGTTAAGGAATGAGTTGGAGCAGATGGATCAGAATATTCAGAATCGTGTCAAAGCTCAATCTTCAACTTTTAATGATGAACTCAAAGAATTGAAAGCAGTTGCACAAGAAAGGCATGTTCTGTTTGTGAAGGATGTCAAGACAGTTCGTGAAAATGTGAATCTGAAGATTGAAGAGTTACGTGAGGATACGACAGAGGAGATTGCAGTTTTGGATCACATTTATTCTTCCCTTCATAATAAGGTTGATATAATTGCTGATGCAGTAACTAAAGTTGTTGAATGGTACAATTATTTCATTCCCAAGGTTTATAAGAAACTTGAGGTTAATGCTCAGAGTTTCGAGAAGGTTGATAAAGTGCTGGCAGAATTGAAAGATCTAGTTTCAAAATCTTGTTCTTCTTCGTCATCCTTACTTACTCAAGATTACTTGAATCAAGTCCATTATTCAAAAGGAATTGGCCCCACTTGCGAAATTTGTCAATTTAATGCCAACGGATGCCCCACCTATTCACACAGGGGTGCAAGGGGGAGAAGGAATTGGTGTTGGCATTGGTATGATTTCGAAGGTTAGCATGGGAGGGAGTGGATCTTCGAAAGGAGATGATGATGAAAAAGTTGTTGGGAAGGTGATAACTACTCAACTTCACACTTCGTTACCAAAAGTCTCTTCTATGGTTACCTCAACAACAACAACAACAAGACCAATAACAAAAGGGATTGTGATCGGTTCTGGAGCTGGAGGTTCAAGCTCATCTTCAAAACCACCTCCACCACAGAAAACAGAAGCTTATAAAAGCAAGGGAAAAGGCACAAGTATTGAGCCTACACCAGAAGAAAAGAAAGCTGCAATCGAAGCAGAGATGGAGAAACAGAGACAAATTCAGAGCATCCTTTGTCAAAGAGCAAACGATCCTCCTGGTATGGAAAAAGAATATCATGCTAAACATTACTACTATGAGAATATTGAAGCCTTGGTTGTTACTAAAGAGATGCACGATTTTGAAAAAGTCCTAAAGAAGAGTTTTGCCACACTAATTTTAATCAATTGGATTTTCCGATTAACAAGATGATGTTCTTAGCTTCCTAATATCAAATTGCAGATAAATTTAATAGAGAAGAATTTACAAGAATGAAATTTCAGTTTCATGCAGTGCTAGGAAAGAAAGAAGAAAAGATATTGTCTTTGGTCAAAATTGTTCGAGTTCTTAATATCTCCAAAGATGTGTTGTTTGAAGGAGTATTGCAGAATTATCAATTTCATGTTGTCAGAGCAAATAATGTCGCAGTTGACTTTTCGGTGGCAGACTTTCCCTTGATGAATCTTCATGACTTGATTTGTGTGGCCATAATTTTGAAGGGGACTGATGTTTCGAAGCTTCAGCTAACAAGCAAACAATATTTTTTGATTGGATTTGCTCACATCAAGTTATTCATAGACAACTATTATGGATATCTTGCATTGAATGATGTTGAGTTAGCTTTTGCAATTAGAAAGTAAATTACAGTGCCTCAATCATTGTTCAAGAGTAAAGCAGATTTGAAGCCTTATGTTGATGGTGAAATTTGCTTGAAGCCTCTGGGAGTAGTTTTTGTTGGAAAGAACAAGAAAGGAAACAACAAAAAGTTCTTGTTTCAAGCCTGTGATGTGGAAAGATATACAACTGCTCATTATACGAATTTAATTGTTCGTATGAATAGTTGTAAGAAGAACAACGAAGGTTACAAGGCTGAGATTAAGAAGATTATCAATTGGTATTCTGAGATCAGAAGGGTGATTCATCAAGCAGGCAGATGCGTTTGACTTAGATTCGACAATTCTCACAATGGGGGAGAATGTAGAGTTCAAAAATGTTGTGAGGTGTCGAAATGCGTCTTAGTTAGTTTTTGTGTCAAAACTTGTTTGTAAGATTGTTTATTATAAGGGCATTATGTTTCAAAACTTAAGAGTCTTTAGTCCCTTATATTTTTGGTATGCTTTCTAGATCCCTATATATATATATATATGTATATATATATGTATATATATATATATATATATATATATATATATATATATATATATATGGGATAAGTACTAGAGTTAGAGAGTAACTTCGCATGTCACATTGTATTCTCTGAAACATTCTCTGTACTTCAGAAAGCTTAATTGAGCCAAACAGACGTTATTTACATCTTGTCTTCATCTTTCTTTCATAACTCTGATCTCTTAATTTTTACTTGATAAAAGAACAACTACACAATTCACTACATATTGTGATGAAACCGGTTTAAACGCCACTATACAACACCTTATTCCCCGCAACTAAACGGTGTTGTAGAAAGACGCAACCGAACAGTAGTAGAGATGGTGAGAAGCAATATAAAAGGGATGAATGTTCCAGAAGTCCTATGGGGTGAAGTCGTAAGTCACTCAGTCTACATCCTAAATCGTATAACCACAAAAGCCTTAAAAGAGTCAACACCTTATGAGCTATGGACTGGTCGAAAGCCAAACATTGATCATGTGAGAGTTTTTGGGTGCGTTGCTTATGCAAAAATAGTAGGCACACATCTAAAAAAACTCGATGATAGAAGTAAGAAACTACTACACATGGGAGTAAAAAAAGGTACAAAAGGTTATCGACTACTTGATCCGGAATCTTGAGCAATTTGAGTGGGAAGAGATATGATTTTTGAAGAAGATGCTAAGTGGGAGTGGGGACCTACAACAAAGTTCAAAGCCATGACAAAATGCAACATTCACCTTTGATATCATACTTGATATCGAAGATAAACAGGAAGAAGATATACCTCTAAATTTTGATAATGAATATACACCACAAGGTAGCCCGATTACACCTCAATCATTACTTGATAGTTCATCCGAAAGTGAAGATCCACAAAGATATGGTAGTTTGGCCGAGATTTATGAAGAAAGTGATGAACTTATATTTTCAGAAGATGAAGAAGAACCGGTAAGTTTCTCAAGTGCAAGTGAAAGTAAACAATGGATGGAAGCTATGAAAAGTGAGTTAAGTGCAATTGAGAAAAATAAAACATGGATTTTAGTCGAGCCGCCAAAAGATAGAAGACCCATTGGCTTAAAGTGGGTGTACAAGATCAAACGAGACCCGGATGGAAAAATATTAAAATATAAAGCAAGGCTAGTCACTAAAGGCTACATACAAAAACAACGCATAGATTTTAATGAAGTGTTCGCACCGGTTGCTCGTTTGGAAACCATTCGAATCATACTTGCTCTTGCTGCTTCAGATGAATGGAGTGTACATCACCTTGATGTAAAACCAACTTTCTTAAATGGGAATTTAGAAGAAGAAGTTTATGTGACACAACCAGAAGGATTCGTTAAGAATGATAAACTAAAAATGGTGTACAAATTAGCAAAAGCTTTGTATGGTTTGCGCCAAGCTCCACGAGCTTTGAATTTTCGCTTAAACCAATTCATGAAAGAGATGGGGTTTGAAAGGTGTCCACAAGAGTATGCAGTTTACACGAAGAAAAAGAAGGGGAGCATACTAATAATCGGTGTCTATGTTGATGATCTCATTGTCACCGGAAGTCATAAGGATGAGATATTGAAGTTCAAACAACAAATGAGCAAGGAGTTTGAAATGAGTGACCTTGGGATGCTAACTTACTATTTAGGCATCGAGTGTAATTAACATAAAAATGGTCTCACATTGAGAATAACGAATTATGCTAACACCATCCTAAAGAAGACTGGGATGTTTGATTGTAATCCTTGCATGTACCCCATGGATTCAAAACTACAATTGACTAAGGATGAAGAAGGTGAACTCGTGGACCCTACCTCATATCGAAGCATCATCGGAGGGCTAAGATATCTTACTCACACACGAACCGACATAGCTTATTATGTAGTAATTGTGAGTCGCTTCATTGAGAAACCAACCAAGCAACATCAGGTAGCTGTGAAGCACATACTAAGGTATGTGAAAGGAACTGTGGACTATGGCTTGTTATATACGAAAGGTGGCAAAAATAGCATGATTGGATACACTGATTGTGATCGAACAAGAGACGTTTAAGCTTGAAGAAGTACAAGTGGAATGACGTTTTACTTAGACAACAATCTTGTTACTTGGAGTTCACAAAAGAAAAAGTGTGTTGCATTGTCATCATGTGAAGCAGAATTTATGGCAGTTAATAATGCAACATGTCAAGCCATATGGATAACTAGGTTGCTTGGTGTATTGACCAAAAGAAAACTTTGTCCATTTGAATTAAATATGGATAAAAAGTCAGCTTTGGATTTGATGAAAAATCCAGTCTTTCATTGAAGAAGTAAACATATTGATACAAGGTATCACTTCATTCGTGAGCATATAGAAAGAGGAAATGTTATAGTAAAGCATGTGAGTACTAATGAGCAGAAAGCTGACATCTTGACCAAGCCTATGAACAAAGTGAAGTTTGAAGCAACGCGGAAGTTGCTTGGAGTAAAAGAGGTGAAGATTCCAGATTAAGGGGAGAATGTTAGGAATAATCTGCAAAGTAGTTTAGTTAAATTAGGAAGGTTAATTTACTTGGTCAACAAGTTGGGTATTGACACATTTTGTTTTCCTATATATATATATATATATATATATATATATATATATATATATATATATATATATATATATATATATATATATGTGTGTGTGTGTGTGTGTGTAATTGTTTGACTCTTTGATATTTTGTAAGCTTAAGAATAAAGCAGCGGAAAAGTGTTCACCAATATTATCATCTCTTCCACTGTGTGCATGAGGTTTTTTTACTTGTTACTTTTCTGTTTTTTTCCCTTCCTATTAACTCATAACAATTAACAATAAAGGATTAAAGAGAGTAAGCTTTCATTGTTTAAGAAGATTAAACTAAGAGCCATGTGTGTCAAAGCACAAATGCTTGGAAAGAACTGGAACTCAGAAACCAACCATGAAACGTCGATGAGCTAGATGGAGTGGATGCAGAACAACAACAGAGCAAAACGCCTGAACCGCATACATAAATAGCCAATATGGACTTTCATCACATTACACTAATAAATAACAACCTTATATAGAATAATGTGGGGATCGCTCATTGCCTTGGAATATTCTTGAGTTGCAATCTTGGTATACCTTAAAATTAAATAAGGCATCCAAAGTGCTGGAAAACGGTCGTTTGCTTTATGTTCCATTTCGTCTTGTGTTGTTCGGTCTATGGTATATGCTATATTTTCCACAAGGACTGGAGAAGCTGAATTTAAAGAACTTAGTTACGGTAATCTAAAGAATGTAACATCCACAAGAACTATGATGGTGCTTCTAGAATTAAAAATAATTGAATATAAGAGTAAACGTAAAAAATGTTGTTTGATATATTATTTTACTTTGGTTTGAGTTCAAAAATGAAATTAACAATTGAAAAAAACGTAATTAACTAGGGTTTCACACCCCAACGCAGTTGCAGCAAAGACCCCATGATCACTACCCGAATCTACCATTGCGTCGACGGTTTTTTTTAACCCTATGCCGACGAGAAGTCATAGGGATAGCTTATACCGACGACAAGTCGTCGGTACAAAGTCGTCTGAATACGCTCGACGGCGTAGGTGGAAAAAGTCGTCGACATAGATGTCGTCTGGATAGCTACCCCTATACCGACGACATGTCGTCTGCACAAGCTTCGTCGGGACTGATTTTCAAAAAAAAAGTTTTATTATTTACTTGTACCGACGACATGTTGTTGGGACAAGGGTAGTATCAATTAAAATCTGATTAGCAATTGAAGTTTTATGAAACCATTAAATCTATGTCCAATTTAGTCAAAACAACAAAAGATTTAGTACAATAGACAACCAAGGATTAACATGAAGATACCCAAAATCAGATTCAATTCTATTCAACATGAACCATCACGATACAAGATTCATAAACAATTAGTAGCCAAAATCAAAATATATACTACTCTAGTTGGGCTTGTAAGTCATTTTCCCCATCACCAATAACTTCTTCTTTTTCTAGAGATGCTTCATTCTCATTCTCATCCTCATTGTCTTCAAGAGTTTTTGCCTTTTGTAAATCATAAAGTACACATAAGATTATCCATTTATAATCACTACAACTCATGAATACATAAAACCAAAAAACCCATGAAGTACTTACAGTTTTTTCATTTTCATTTTCATTTTCAGCATTATTTGGGGTCTACAAAACCTTTTGGTATTCTTATTTAAGTTCAACATCCCTTGTAGCAAAAGTCTTCTTTTCCTGAAAAAAATAATCAAGATTTGGAAAACAAAAAGTCATTAAATACTTTTCAACAAACGAGATAATTAGACATGAAAGAAAAAGAATCTATGAAATTTGCTACTCACTTCTTTTGTCATGGACTTCCACTTCTCACCCTCTTCCTTTGCAACCTATAATTGAAAGTATAAACAAAAATTTTAACCAAATCGATGGAGAAAACTACAGCAAACAACAAAATAAACCAGAGATAACTATTTACACAACAAGAAATCAGCCCTTTAACGACGGCCTCTATAGCGACGCCGCTGGCCTTTAACGACGACATTAGATAATATCACCGCTAAAGGTTATTGTCGTCGCTATTGATGTCGTCGCTAAAGGGCTTCCACCGGCGATCCTCTTGTGTCGCACGCCATTTGATGGTGATCGTACGCTGCTATACTGATCCATTGGTTAGGGTTACATCTCGTGGGAAGTAATAGCGTCGACACCTATTGCGACGAATGGTCGCCACTATTGATGGCGATCCGCGTGAATGTCATCGTGACCGTTTGAGTATAGTTGGATTGTACGGCTAATAATCACCACAAAATGGTGCGTGTTTTTCCCTCCAATTTGTCGCCGCTATTGCCTCGGTGTCGCCGCTAAAGGCGTCACCGCTAAAGGTAACACCCTTTTGACCCCCCTGCGTCCCAAACAACCCAGTTTCTGCGTATTATCCCCGTTCTCACAAAACTCTGACGACCAACGTTCTCTGGTGCGTTTTTCCGGCGTAGTACACCAACACAAACCACCAATAACCATAGATTGCTTCCAGGCCTTCATTTTCCGTTGATTTCCACCGATTTCCAGCGTTTTCTGGCGAATTCCGAGTTTTTCCGATGACAGTAAACCTCCGAGAACGTGTGTTTTCTCTTTCTCTTGTTTTCTTACCGATATTTAACCCTAATTTCAATTTTTTGGTGCTTTTAAGTAATCTCCGGTGGTGACCACCACCATAACACCACCGTTGTGACCATTTTCCAGCGACTGGTCGAATTTTCCGACGATAGCTCTCATTTTCCGGCGACAACAAGTTCTTTTTTTTTTTTCTGTTCTTAATGTATATGAAATGTATGTGAAATGTATATATTTTGGTATGTGAAATGTGTATATTTTGGTATGTGAAATCTATATGAAATGTATGAATATGTACGTAAAAATATAAATGCAAATGTGTATGTGTGAATATGTATGAAAAAATATATATGTATTTGTATGTATGAAAAAGTGTATGTGAAAATGTGTGTATAAGTGTATTTTTATGTGAAATGTATGTATATGTGTATATATATGAACAAATGTATGTGAAAAAATGTATCTAAAGGAAATGTAGGCATTTTGATGTGAAAATGTACGTGTTTGTATGTGAAATGTATATATGTATTTCTATATGAAATGCATTTGTATGTATGAAAAAATATATGTGAAAAAATATATGTGAAAAAATACGTATAAGTGCATTTGTATGTGTGTATATTGTATGTTATGAGAAAATATTTGTATATTGGATGTATATGTATGTTATGATACGATGTTATAATTGAAAAAAAAGATGTTATAATTTACAATGTCCTTTTAAAGTATTATAATATAATAAAAAAACAAAATAACTAAGATAATATAAATAAAAATAAATAAGAAAAAGTATAATGTCATAATAGAAAAATAAAAACAAAAGTATGTTGATATTAAAAATCAAAATACGGGAAAAAAGGATGATATAAGTAACAAATATATAATATCGTTTAAAGTACAATGTCATAATAAAAAATAAAAATGAAAAATTAAGACGCTAAATCTACTAAGTTATAATTTACTCAAAATAGAAAAATAGAAACAAAAATAAGTTGATATTAAAAATCAAAATATGAAAAAAGAAAAAGATGATATAAATAACAAATATATAATATCATTTAAAGTGCAATGGTGTTAGGTTTATGGTACTTATGCATGACTCCCAACAATCAACACAAAACTCGGGGGTTCTAACTGAGGGAGAGAATAAACAAAAATATTATGGTCAGCTAGAAGAGATTATCGAGTTGCATTATCCTCATAAATATTTTAGTGTACTTTTTCGTTGCAAGTGGTTCGATATTGCAGGAGTTAAATCTGATAATAATTTCACCAGTATCGACCCACAACGCGAATTAAGCAACTAAGATCAACTCAAATTTGCTATGCAGGCCAAGCAAGTATTTTACATCCAAGAATCTTCTCGAAGTGACGAAAATGAAAACCAATGGTGGGTTGTTGAAAATGTTAATCATAGAAGAATTTGAGATCTACCGATGAACGATGTCGACCATGATCCCATTGAAAATGTCGATAATGATTCAACCGATGTAGTTCTTAGTAATGATTCTTCTAATTTCACTCTTTCAATTGAATTTAGCTAGTACTTTCAAAATTCTCAATCAGTTGAAGATGATATTGAAGTTGGTCCACCAACGGGTATCATCAATAATGTGTCTGATTGCGAGACTGATTATGATGAGGATGATTTAGATTATGATAGTGATGTGTCAGCAGACACTGAAGTGTCTGAAGGCGAGAATAATTAAAAAATCTTTACATTTGACAAGTAAAAGAAGGTTTGTATTTGTTGTAATCATATCATATTATATGTATATATAATCATATTATGTTATAATTTTTCAGGATGTTATTTTTTTGGATTCCATAGCTCCATCTCATGGCTGCTGTGATGGGCCATGGAGGTGACGAACCACCACATCCGTTCGGTGGAGGTTTTGGCGATCACTAGATTCATGGTAATTAAGATTTATTGTAATTCATTATATTTCATATTGTATGTATATAAAAAATTATTTTGACTAATATTTTTTGTATGCAGCGGTGCCTCGAAAACGAAGAGGCATGGCAGTAAACAAAAAAATATACGCGTTATTTGCAGCTAACAGGAAACAACCTATGAAGATAATATTGGACAGAAATACTCACATGTCGATTGGGGAAGTATACAAATGTTTCATTCGGGAGGTTGGGAGCTATATATGGCACGACATTAGATAAGGACACATGGACAGATGTTTCTAAAGCCGAAAGGGTTGGCATGTTCCAGTATCTTTCGGTAAATTATTTATAAAGTTATATATTTAATATGTTTAATTTTGATTTATTTTTAATTTCTCTATTTTTTTGTAGACATGGTTTGATTTTGGAGTGATTACAAATGATCCCATGGTTCTAGTTTATTGGGCGTCACTGAACAATCAGATATATACGCGATATAGAGGCCGCAAAAATGTTGCAAAAACTCGTTTGAATGGTTTTGAAGGGGATGTGGAGGCAGAAAGGGCTCAAGCCCCTGCATGTATGGATCTACAGCGTTGGAATGCTGCTATTGACCACTTCTTAACAGAAAAGCATCAAAAAACGATCCACTGGAAACAACGAATGCCAGAAGAAGCAAGTAGTTAAGAATCGTAGAGGGACGTGCAACTACAATAGTGCTTGTTTTAAGAACGTAAGTTACAATAATGCTAATTTAGTTATAACATATTTTTTAATGTTTATTCAAGTATAACATATTTTGTAATGTTAAGCAGAATTTTAGTAGACTTGAAGCATTCCATCGTGGGCATATGAATAAAAAAGGGGAGTTTGTTGATCCTTTGGTTGAAGACCAATATGTATGTTATTATTAATTAAAAATGAAGTAGATTGTTGGTTTTTTTTTGTTAGTTTTAACGTATATTGACAATCTTTGTGAAATACAGAATGTATTAGCTGCTGCGGTTGCTCTACAGACTCATCGCATAGCCTACTCCGGTGGTGATCCAGACACCATTGATTGGATCGCAATATTTAAGATGGTGTTGGGTACTCGAAGGGAGCATGTGAGAGACATTGGGCCTAAACGTTCTTCAGCAGCGGGTACAAGTGCCCCATCCCAATGCCAGTTGTCACACTCCCAAACCAGAACGGCGGAAACGTTCGGGGGCGGAGGACGTCATGTACAGTATCATAACAATGCACAATAGTAAAACAAGCAACAACATCATCCATGACATTAATAATATAGCTAATACAGTGTGTTCTGTGTAAAGTTTGTACGACACCAAAAACATGTAATCAACAAAATAAAGATGAGTCTTGAATAAGCTCCGTCTTCTCAAAACTTGGTCATCTGTACCTGTTTACTGGTGACCTGAGAATACAAGTTATTTTGAAAGAGAGTATCAACATAAAAGTTGAGTGAGTGCATTAGTATTTTTGTGTCAATTGTTTGCATTAGTTTCACGAAAATGTTTGTATATGTAAGTAAAAAGGTTTGTATCTTTCCAGAAAATCCTATATTTTCTACTTAAATGAAAAGTAGTCTTTTACCAAGACTCAACTGTTTTGTATGCTTGTTCTCTCGTAAAATGTATGTTTTTCCAAGTTTATGGTTATCTTTACTAGAAAAATAGTTTGCGTTTGTCGATATGATGATATCATGTATGAATAGATGGAAGATGAAGATGTACAGTAATGTGGTGTAAAAATACTCTACTGAAGCACTAACTACCTTAAAACCAAATTGTTAATTAAGGTTAAAAATATGATTAGGTTATAACCATGCTTGATTGACTAGTATAAGACACGACGTTCTTCAGACATCGAAAATTGTATGACATTTGTCACCTGTAGACCTGCAGGTCCTACTGTAACTAGCAGCAAGGTGTAGGATGGTCAATCCCGTATAGATCTATACACAAACTCACGCTCTCCCTCCAGGAGACTCTGGTTACAAAACGTGACACAACAAGTATATTGCTATGCCATGAAATAGTGTTTCACATTCTAGTTGTTCTGTTCTTGTTATAGTATGTATGTTCCTTCATGTTCTAGTTATAGTATGTATGTTCCTTCCTGTTCTAGTTATAGTATGTATGAACTGACTCATGTATGTTTCACTGATCCAAAAATAGTAAGTAGTAATCCACTAAACTATACCTATTATAGTTTACTAGTATGATTGTTTGATTGTTTCTGATTTGTAGAAAAGACTCAGTTACTCACCATAAGCAACTAAGTTAAGTACGATCCTTAAAAATGGGTTTAATATTCATATATGTATTTAATGAGAATAACTATGATTTAGCCCACATTCGAACTAGTGATCCTACCCTAAGCCCACAACCAAACAAGGAACAGGAGTCAAGGTGTGACAACCCGAAACTTTTTCCGTTTCTGTTATACGATTTCCGTTAATAAAAATTTGAATTTTATTGAGTCTCGTCAAATTCCTTCGGTTTGGAAAATCATTTAGTTATATAATTGAACTTATATTCGAGTAAGGACCAAAAACCGCGCGGAATTCGAGTTTTCCTTCGAACAAAACAGGAGTTCACGGCCGTAAACCTGTTTACGGCCGTAAACTCGTTTGCGGTTGTCACACCCCCAAACCAGACGGCGGAAACGTCTGGGGGTGGAGGACTTCATTTGTAGTATCACAACATATGCATTATAGTAATCATAGTAGAAACAACCACTGTATTTAAAAAGTATAAGTATTTACATAGGTTTCAAAATTGTATACTGAAACTAAATAGTTGTACAAAAGAAGAAGACAAGACATAATTAGCTCCATCTTCTCCAAAGCTCGGGGTGTACCTTGTTGGGTTTTGAGCATTCTAACACTCCTATGGTGTATATGCAACCCTATAAACCTGGGATCTATGTTTTCTCTATTATACATGCAAATATTAACTATTCCAAGGTTTCATCCTAACTAGCATATTATGAAGCACCAATACTACAAAGTTCATGTTAGATGACATACCTTTTGATGTAGCTTGATGTTTTCAAGCTTTAAGAGCTTAGCCCTAATAGTGTGGAAGCCTCAAATGGAATCACAAATCACCAAAACACCTTGGAAGAACTTGAGAGAATATGTATGCACACTAAAATCGGCCCACTCTTATTTTCACACACTTGTACCAATTTTGTGAGCCAAGGACCCCTTTATATATTATGGAGGATTAGGGTTACATCCATGTAAACCCTAATACCCATGACCTTTCATTTACATAGGATCCATGGGTTAAAAGCTCCATGGACCATCCATGAAAGCTTAGCCCAACCTAAATGAACTTGGCCCAGTCTATATATATAAGAGTCCATATTTAATTAGTTCTTTTTGATCACTTAATTAATTCTAAATTAATTCTTGATCAATACTAATTAAATAATATGATTCCATATTAATATATTAGAACTTATAATATATTAATATAAATCATAAATATACTATTCTCAAAAGACTATCCATATAAATTGTGCCGGTGAAGTGCAACCCAAATGGACCATGCCGGGTCGGGTCAAGTACATACCAAATATAGTTATGGACTTAGACATTAATCCAACAGTCTCCCACTTGGATAAGTCTAAAACTATTATTGAGTATGACTTCAAAACCTAACTGGCAATCATAGCTCTTAAAGCCGCTGTCGAACTCTGACCTTGTCAATGACTTGTCCATTAGATAAGGGATCATATATTCCTCCATTCTAGATATCATATGGACTGAGACATGGATTATAATCATTCTCTCTGTCCATTTGTTGTTTCCCGATTTTCGATTTATGATGACTGACTGATTGAACAAATCAAATCAGTCCTGGCTTGGCCAAGCACTCACATGTGTCATCGCTAAATCATCGAGGGGCCCATAGATATCGCTTTTATCCCGAAGGTAAAAGGAATGGATAAACTTCGACTCATATGGCTTGTTCTACTACTTATTGAATCATACACAAAGGCACGTTTTATAACATCGAGTTACCAATGCGTTTTCGTGCAATCAATGTATAACCAACTCATAGTAACAACTCATATCTCTAGGTTTTAAGAATATAAGATATTATCGTCTCATGATCACTCGTGATAAAATCCATGAAGTGATTCAAATGAGCGTGGGTTGAATCCAATACTCAGAACTTATGAGCACTCATGAGTATTGTAGCACCACTTTGTCCACCAACTTGGACCTCTACAAACCAACCCATGACAGTCTTGATTCATATCTACTTCCAACATATGACCGACTGTGGATGGTTTGAATAACTTAATCATTCAGGAAGTGCGACTTAGTTATTCTGGAAGTCAAAACATGCAAAGTGAAACACAGGAATAAATGAATCAAATATGGTATCAAACCCTATGAATATAAATAAACACTTTTATTTATCACCATACTGATTACTCATTATTCATTGTTTCAGTTTTATCAACTTTATACTTGAATTAAAAACACTAGTTGTCCCATGCTCCAAGAATGTACACTATGTTTTTCTTAAACAATAGCTTTGCCATACACCGAGTATGCACTCTATGTTTGTCTATGATCCTTACTTTGTGAAATAAACCAATTGAACATAATTTCAATGATTCTAATTTCACACTCCCAAATCCTTATCGAAAAATGTGAGAATTTCAAATTCCTATCATTTATCGAAATCTGTTTAGATTTTAAACTTATATGCACTGACCCTCCTGTAATGAATATGTACAAAGTCACAAAGACTTGTCAACAGTCATTATAAGGTATTCCAATGGAGATCAACTCCATGGAAACTAAGTCTCATATTCAAAGTACATTGCTTTGTACATGCTTCTTGCATTAAGTTTTCTAATCTTACACATATAACTTCAACCTATGGAGACAACTCCATATTCTCATTTTGACTATCACTTCTGAATAAGAGATGCCTCTTTTCAGAATATGTCAATATGGTCCTTCCAAAATTACCACTATACTTCCAACTGTCCTTCAGCAACCAATCTTTGGTAAACCTCAGATTGTCCTCGACAAATGCTTAATCATTTTAGTCATATCCAATTCTAGACCTTTTCCCTTCTTAATGCCTCTGGCCATTTGGAAAAATTTAGAAATGACAAATATTATAGCACATGCAATCGATCCTGTACCCAAAGCAAATGGTACACGATTCATGATGTCTCACATAAAAACATGATTCTAGACCAGTCTTTTGCTATAATATTTTTATTTGCCATGTTTTCAAAATTTGACTATGAAGAGGGATGCCGTAATCATAATCGAATTTTGAGAACGCAATATATAGAATTTCCTTAAGTTGAACCAATCCAACATGAAATTCATATATATATTCTTGACTAAGGATGATTAAGGTCTCAATCTAAGCCTTTAGAACTGAAATGAAGTATATCCTCTCCGTTAATTATAGCAAAACAACTTTTTCAATCCCTGTAGCCTCACGAATTGAAACTTTTGTTTTCTATAATTAACATTGCTAACTTGCAACACTAACAATAATTATCATGCTCCCACTAACATGATGATTATTAGCATAACACTTATGCTCCCACTAGCTTTGACATGTACTCAGAAATCAGCTGGACTTCTAGAAATCAATACTTTATTGACTTTCTTACCAAAGTTCAGATTTCTGATACGAAATGCTTTGATAAAACTTAATAAAAATCATACACCTTTCCTTAGATAGCAAGCATGTGTGTCTAAACAATTTCAGAACTATGAAAAGGGATGTCATAATCATAGTCTCAATTGTTTAGACCTTTTGCCATCTGCTTCAAATCTACTTGGTGGAAGTGTTTCCTCACCATCATTTTCATGAATCGGAGAGAAACCTTATGACCCTTAGATTTTATGGTGTATGTGTTCTTATCCATGTGAATCGTCAAAACCATAGTCACAAGACAAGGATAATGACAAATCCAAACTCATATGGACTGAACTTATGCAATCTTAACTTCTTGCCACCTGGCAGTACAGGGCTTGCCATTGCTTCCAAGTTGTTATGCAACCAATTGAGAACTTTCAGAACTCCTATGCAAAGCCAACTTTAACTGGAATTGGCACAGAATATGTCAACACGATAGGTTATAAACCTCAAGTCGTGTGCTAGTGAAGAACCTCAGGTTTTATTCTTGATTAGTTCTTGAAATTCTTTTTAGGATCATTAAGACTCCCACTATCCTCTTGACATATAAGACTATCTAGCCAAATATTCAAAAGATAGTGCAGATTCTTTATCAAGACAAACACTTCACACAATTGGCCTTAGTTGGTCTTTGTTTTATCCAAAACATCACAACTTACCAATTTCAAATGTACAAGAGTAGGAAACTTTTTCTCTTACATTTGACAAGTGTTTTAAACCTTTCTTTAAGATATGTCACTCAAGTTACAATCTTGGAGTATGACTCTAAGAATTGTTGTGGAACGAAGTATGACTCATCTTCCTGATCTAACCATTTCAACAATTCATGACTCCTCTTCTTAGTCATAAGAATGCACTAAGATGATCTTTAGAGGACTAATTGTGATATGATTTCTAAATCATTAAGATGATCACAAACATGATACTAAAGTACTCTCCCATCTTTTCAGATTTGAGAAACTTTTATCTTTCTGCCTAATTTGATTCTTCCCATTCGTTCTGCCATACATTGAGACTTTTCCAATGTTTCAGAATTATACTTAAACTTGTAAGTATAACCATATTTACTAAACTTTAGTAAATCAAATAGTCTTAACGAGCTTTGTGGTGGACATGACCAGTGCACAAGAATGTGTACTCGATCCCTTTAGTCCTTCACTTGACTCACACATCCATGTGAACAAGTAATTAGTCTTGTTTTTCCAATGCTTGAAAGTTCTCATTCATCATACTATTCAACTTGCATGATTCCAAGTTTCAGTCCAATTGAAACTTGGGTGATGAGGAACTTTCCTGATTTGGTAAATTTAGACACTACCACAAATGAAAGAATGAAATCCATTTTCCAATATTGCTGTCAGTGGAATCATATAAGCAACAATTTTCCACAAATGCCATTGTAAGGATACTTCAAATAAATAAAATTAAACAATTTTCTTTTATTTTAAAACTTTTGCGGAAAAACTTATCCTTACAATCCACATGGAAAATTGTTGTTATCTATTCCTTAGCAATATATCATAACTTCTTAAGCAACTGCTCAAAATTTTGATGCGATCGAAATCCACCTTCGCGATCAGAATCATTATATACTTCCTTTAAGATTTCTCTCTATTGTTTGATTCTTAAAACATCAACATATGACCCAGTCACATCATGTAATGAGGATCTCAGAATAGAACTTAACAGAGTTAGATAATGGGCTCTACCTGATGTAGAGTCAAACTTATTGACTTTAACATCCTTAGGTAAATTTGGCAGCTTTGCAATCAACGCCCCTTCCTTTGGCAAAATAAACATATGGACCCTTTGGTAATGGGACTATCTCAGACTTAGCCTTTTTCTTTACCATTTGGTCAACCGGGTTGACTATGGCCAATCCCTTTCCATTGGGAAGAGAATGCTTTTTCTGGATTTCCAGTGTCACCATTGTCACTGTCCATAAAGTTTTTGGGAAGTTGATCTTCTAATCAAATTTGCTTTACTATCGTTCCACATCATTGCTGATTCAGCAGCACCAAGCAAATAGATATGACCATTAAGGTTCATGTCATAGTCTGTTTCATAGTAGTCCCAAAGGAACTCACTATGTGACTTAGAAAGTGATTGAACATCCAACTTTCTCAAGACTTTGACACCCAACTCTCCCGGCTTGTCAATATGTGACTTCATCTCTAAGATGTGATCACACATAGACCTTGCTTGCCATTAGGGCTTGAGTGACCTTGAACTTGTGGGTTAGGGAGAATAATTGGAGGAGGTGGAGGAAGAGAAGTATGACTTCCATGAGCCAAACTCGGGAAGTCATATTCATTAGGAAAGCTTGGTTTGGGAAGATCATTGTTGTCTAAACCAGACTTCAACAATGGGAGAAACTATTTTATAACTTGGAAGAGGGATGCCGTAATCCAAGCTATAAAATATTTGAAGGTAGGTGAATGACGATTCACCAATTTCCACCAAGATAAACGAAATGTATTATTAGGTTTTAATTGGTTTTGAAACACCTAGATTCTTTTGAGATTCATTGAACTTTTCAATGGCATGTTTCAATCTCGAGTGTGCCCTTCAGGTTTTGTGACTGGGATGTCGAGGATCACAAAACAAGGTGTGAAGTAACCATGCAAATATACTTGGTACCCTTAATATTTACCCCTCAATCGATGTGCCGGTTAACCACACACGCTCCAACGATACTATGATAAACATTAAGTTACCCTTTGCCTACCTTGTTAAGTCCAGGTTAGTGTGCCGGTTAACCATACACGCTCCACTAACAGCTTAAACAAAGTGCAAAGTGTAATTTCATGGATTAACACCTTATTCACATTTTCCTGAGTAACTAAGATTGAGAATTTATAAGTGTTTAGTTACTTAGTATTTATCATTAATACGTTTAATGAAGGGAGAATTATAGTCCTTGTCCTACCTGTTCGGCTAACGACCCTCCACCAGTCAAGGAAGCGGTGGGTGAGAGTGGACACCCATTAAACTGCCATTTTATAGGCAGTAACCTTATACCCCTCTTATAGACCGACTTCGTGAATGAGGCCTACTAATGGTAAGACGACTTGCTCTTATGCATATAATATATTAAACTTTTAATATTATAATAGTATAAGGGTGTATTTTAGACATTTAAAATACTTGGTGGTTTAATCTATTAATTAAACTATTCTCTTAATTTAATTAAATTTAAACCATGTCATTATGGAATTATTAATTCTCTTTTAATTAAACACTTTAATTATCTATTAATAAAGTCCATAAGAGTTAATTGAATTATTCAATAAAACATCATAATTCCAATTATTAAATTCAAAATTAAAACCATTTAATTAATTGTTTAAGTTATGAACCCAAGAGTTTTAGAATTCAATTTTTTTTTATCATAAAAAAAACCTTTTCCAAATTCCAAAACTTGAGGGCAAGTTTTGTAACTCTTGAAAACTTTTGGATTCCATAACTTATGGAGTTAAATACTTTTTTTATGATGAAACTTTTCATGTTCCATAACTTAAGAACAAGTTATGGAATTCTTTAAAACATTAAGACCAAGTTTTGTAACTCCATTAAAAACTTTGAATCAATTTTTTTAAAAACTTTTTCATATCCATAACTTATGGGGGTTTCAAAAATCTCTTTAGATCAAACTTTTAAAACTAATAAAATAATCATATCATTTTATCTTTTACTAAATTTGACCTAATTCAACTCATATAGCAAATGATTCAAATTTTACAAATAATTAGTTTTTCACAAAAACAAGTAATTATCTTAAAATTTGACAAACGTCATGTTTTTTTTTTCTTTTTTTTTGCCAACTTTGAAAATAAAACATTTGCATCAATATAACAGAAAACAACCCATGGCTCTGATACCACTGTTGGGTTTTGAGCATTCTAACACTCCTATGGTGTACATGCAACCCTATAAACCTTGGATCTATGTTTTCTCTATTATACATGCAAATATTAACTATTCCAAGGTTTCATCCTAACTAGCATATTATGAAGCACCAATACTACAAAGTTCTAGTTAGATGACATACCTTTTGATGTAGCTTGATGTCTTCAAGCTTTAAGAGCTTAGCCCCAATAGTGCGGAAGCCTCAAATGGAATCACAAATCACCAAAACACCTTGGAAGAACTTGAGAGAATATGTATGCACACTAAAATCGGCCCACTCTTATTTTCATACACTTGTACCAATTTTGTGAGCCAATGACCCCTTTATATATTATGGAGGATTAGGGTTACATCCATGTAAACCCTAATACCCATGACCTTTCATTTACATAGGATCCATGGGTTAAAAGCTCCATGGACCATCCATGAAAGCTTAGCCCAACCTAAATGAACTTGGCCCATTCCATATATATATAAGAGTCCATATTTAATTAGTTCTTTTTGATCACTTAATTAATTCTAAATTAATTCTTGATCAATACTAATTAAATAATATGATTCCATATTAATATATTAGAACTTATAAGATATTAATATAAATCATAAATATACTATTTTCAAAAGACTATCCATATAAATTGTGCCGGTGAAGTGCAACCCAAATGGACCATGCCGGGTCGGGTCAAGTACATACCAAATATAGTTATGGACTTAGACATTAATCCAAGATACCTGTCTACTGGTTCCCTGAGAATACAAGTAATTTGAAAAAAGAGTATCAACATAAAGTTGAGTGAGTGCATAAGTATTTATGTTTGAAAGAATGTTTTCTGTTCCTTGAATATGTAAACTGTTTCCAGAAAATCATATATTTTCTGCTGTATATGAAAAGTAGTTTTAGTTACATAGAACTGTTCTAATTGTAAACCAATGTTCTGTATTTGTAATTAAACTTGTATCTGAGAGTATGTCTGGTTTCATCAACTGTTATTGTAAACTGTAATGTAATACTGTAAACTGTATCTTGTAAACTTTGTACTTTGAAAATGTACATGAGTTTAGTTAATTATACACTAACGTATTGTTAATATCTTGTAATGAGTTATTATAACCATACTGACTAGATGGCCTGACCCAACGCTATGAATGCGCTGAAAACATATTGATAACAATTTGTCACTCACAGGCGTGCATGCCTGACTATAGCTAGAAGTTCGAGTGCGGGGTTGTCAATCCCAATATAGATCTATACACACATTGTTTCGATCCCCGGCTGAAGATTCTGGTTATAATGACATGACTTTACTATATTGTTTAAATGAATTAAACAACATGTACTACTTGACTCATAAAAGCATATAAACGTTACATGTATAATAGTTATGAAAGCCTAATCAGTCTGAAATAAATGATTGATAGTATGTTCTTGAATTAGTATTCTTAACATGTATCTGAAAGAATGTATACCCTTGAATAGTTGTGAATTAAACCTTTGTTCTTGTAAAACAATGTATTCTAGTATATTTGAATCGTGAATTAATGTTCTGTGAATCATAAATTATACCTATTATAATTTATATGTATTTTCTGTATTGATACTTAGTATTCATGAATGCAACCCCTTGCTCAACATGTTACAAATGGAAATTGAAACTAAATGAACAAACTTTTATACTTGTATACATATACAATTATATATAAGTAAAATTTAAATGACACTCGGACAAATAACTGATACTTGTAATCCCACATCCAAACAAGGAAAAGGAACCAAAGTGGGTTATCAGTCCTGAATCTTTTAAATCTTATTTATATAAATATATGTATACTAGTATGATTTTTGGGGAAAAATATAACTTTATAAAAACATTTAAAAGAAGTTTGATATTTTGAAATCCATTTTGGTGACTTGATGTCATTTTGAAACAATCATTTAAAACCATTTGATTTGATGAAAACTGAAATTCATTTTGATAAGATATTTGAAAATCACTTGTTTATAACACAAAAACATTGTGTTAGACTTCTATTCCCCCCCTTAAAACAGTAAAAACTATAAAAATACGGGGGTATGAACTCACCTGTTGTAAGTTATTCAAATGTAAGATCGATGTAGGATGCTACGTTTCAAGTGTAGTCTTGAACACAACGGATCCTATTAAGCATATAATGATATATATATATATATATATATATATATATATATATATATATATATATATATATATATATATATATATATATATATATATATATATATATATATATATATATATATATATGCATATAATTAGTGTTTATAACAACTAATTATGATAGAAAACCACTTTAAGGACTAGGAAACACTTGAATTTAAGTGTTACAATCACATGTGATTGCTCTAAAGGGGTTTAGGGCCACATAAAGTGTTCACGGCCATGGAGTTTACGGCCTAAGGTGTTCTTCATAGGAGTTTACGGCCAAGGGAGATGCTCATGGCCGTAAACTCTCATTGTTCTTGGAAATGGTTGTTTTCAAGGTTGTATGTTATGAGCTTCTATGGAATAACTAGTATACGGAAGGATACTTACGTTTTGAAGCTTGAATTGGGTATTCACGGTCTAAAGAACTAGTGTGTGTTCTTGGTGTTCTTGAAGATCTAGCCAAAAGAGATGATTTCATGGATGAAATCATAGGGTTTTACTAGATGAAGCAAGGTATCAACAAATGAATGGAAGAAACACTTACTTATTTGAAGATCAAGGTATAAATCTTGATGATAGTTGTGAGAAAAATCGAGTTTCTTGGGTTGAAAGTGTGAGAAATGGTGAAAAATGAAGGATTTCTATATATATGTGCGAGGGTTTACGGCCGACGAGTGTACGGTCTGAAGTCGACTAACAGTTTACGGCCGAAGCCTCGTTTACGGCTGCGAGGAGTTTACGGTCCGAAGAGCGTACGATCGTAAGCTCTTTGCGGCCCGAAGTGTTTGCGGTCCGAGGCAATGAGTAGTATGCGAAGTTTCTCGGTTTTCAAACATTTTCCTTCCAAATTCAACTATGGATATTTTAAGGATTTTAGCAAATAAAGGTTATTATCATAACCTAAATAAAACCCAAACAATAAAAAGGACTTTAGTTGACTTTTGTTTGACTAGAGCTGACTAGAGTTGAATTTACAAATAGAAAATAACGGGTTGCTACATTATCCCCCCGTTAGAGAGAATTTCGTCCCGAAATTAGAGTTTAAGCAATTAAGCAAATACAAATAACTAAGCGAAAAGATGAGGATATTTCAGTTTCATTTTATCCTCGCGCTCCCAAGTGAATTCAGGTCCACGTTTGGCATTCCAACGAACCTTCACTATAGGAATACGGCTTTGCTTCGTTTGTTTGACCTCCCGGTCCATGATTTCTACTGGTTCTTCCATGAAGTTAAGGCTCTCGTCGATCTTGATGTCTTAAAGTGGAATAACAAGAGTCTCGTCGGACATACACTTTTTCAAGTTCAAGACGTGGAAAACAGGATGTATGTTACTTAGTTCTTGAGGTAGTCGTAGTTTATAAGCTACGAGACCGACTCTAGCAAGAATCCCGAATGGTCCTATGTACCTTGGATTCAACTTGTTACGCTTTCCAAAGCATATCATACCCTTCCAGGGTGAGACCTTCGACATGACGTGGTCACCAACCTGGAACTCCAAAGGTTTTCTTCTTTTGTCAGCGTAGCTTTTCTGTCTATCTCTGGAAGCTTTAAGTCGCTCCCGGATTTGTACGATTTTCTTCGTGGTTTCGCGAATGATTTTCGGACCAGTTAGAGCACCGTCAGGAACTTGACTTCTAGCTAACTGAGTGTCACCCACTTCAACCCAGCATAGAGGTGATCTGCACTTGCGGCCATAGAGAGCTTCGAAAGAGCAGCCTTTATGCTAGTGTGATAACTATTGTTGAAAGAGAATTCGACAAGGGGTAAATAAGTATCCCATGCCTTACCGAGGTCTATCACTCAAGATCGTAACATATCTTCTAAAGTTTGAATCGTCCTCTCACTTTGTCCATCAGTTTGTGGATGGTAGGTTGTACTCATGTCCAGCCCAGTTCCCAAAGATTTTTGTAAAGACTGCCAGAAACGAGAAGTGAATCTACTATCTCGGTCAGAAATAATAGATATTGGCATACCATGCAGTCTAACGATTTCTTTGAGGTAAGTTCTTGTTAGCTTCTCCATCTTGTCCGTCTCTTTGATTGGTAAGAAGTGTGCATATTTGGTTAATCTATCGACGATTACCCAAATAGTATCATAACCACCTGATGTCTTGGGTAATTTGGTTATGAAATCCATTGTAATCCGCTCCCACTTCCATTCAGGGATTTCAGGTTGTTGCAATAAACCTGAAGGTTTCTGGTATTCTACCTTGACTTTAGCACAAGTAAGGCACTTGCCCACAAAGGTAGCAATTTCGGCCTTCATGTTTGGCCACCAGTATAGTTTCTTGAGGTCCAAATACATCTTGTCTGAACCTGGTTGAATGGAGTATCGGTTTTTGTGTACTTCATTCATGACTACGTCTCTGTAACCACCGAACTTTGGTTTCCAGATCCGGTTCATGAAACAATAGACTCCATCATCCCTGACTTTGAAGTTTTTATCCATTCCTCTTAAGGCTTCATCTGTCATGTTTTCAAGTTTTAAGGCCTCAAGTTGAGCCTCTCTGATCTGTGTGGACAAATGTGAATGGATTGTCATAGTCAAGAATTTTACTCGGCGTCCCGAGTATTCTTTGCTGCTGAGGGCGTCAGCTACTACGTTAGCTTTACCAGGGTGATAAAGAATCTCACAATCGTAGTCGTTCAGTAGCTCCACCCATCGTCGTTGTCTCATGTTCAACTATTTCTGATTGAAGATGTGCTGAAGACTTTTATGGTCCGTGAATACTGTACATTTCGTGCCATATAAGTAATGTCTCCAGATCTTCACATCAAATACCACTTCTCCTAGTTCAATGTCATGTGTTGTATAGTTGACTTCATGTGTCTTTAGCTGTCTTGAGGCATAGGATATAACCTTTCCTCTCTGCATAAGAACACATCCAAGTCCTTGATTAGAAGCATCGTAGTACACTATACAATCCTCTGTTCCTTTAGGAAGAGACAGTATTGGTGCACTACACAAGGCTCGTTTAAGCGTTTGGAATGATGTTTCTTGGTTTTCTCCCCAGCTAAAAGTTACACCCTTTTGCGTCAGGGTGGTAAGAGGTTTAGCTATTCGAGAGAAATTCTGAATGAATCTGCGATAATAGCCAGCAAGACCTAAGAATTGACGAATTTCTGTAGGTGTTTTAGGTGTTGACCAATTTTCAATTGCCTTAATTTTGGAAGGGTCGACGCGTATTCCTTCTGAACTGACCACGTGACCTAGGAATTCAACCTTCCTGATCCAAAATTCTCACTTTGAAAACTTCACATAGAGCTTCTGTGTTCTAAGAGTTTGCAAAACTTGATGAAGATGTTGGCCATGTTCCTCTTCACTTCTTGAGTAAATAAGGATGTCGTCGATGAAGACTATGACGAATTTGTCCAGAAATGGACGACACACTCCGTTCATTAGATCCATGAACACAGCAGGTGCATTCATCAATCCGAATGGCATCACTACGAACTCATAATGACCATAACAAGTTCTGAACGCAGTTTTGGGAATGTCATCCTCCAAAATCCGTAACTAGTGATACCCGAATGTTAAGTCTAATTTTGAGAAGTAGCTCGCACCTCGAAGTTGGTCGAACAGATCGTCAATGCGAGGCAGAGGGTATCGATTCTTAATGGTAAGTTTATTCAGCTCGCGGTAGTCTATGCACATACGGAATGATCCATCCTTCTTCTTAACGAACAAAACCGGTGCTCCCCAGGGTGAGAAGCTTGGTGTTATGAAACCTTTGCTAAGGAGTTCATTAAGCTGCCTGGATAATTCCTGCATTTCAGAAGGTGCAAGACGATAGGGAGATTTGGCTACAAGGGTAGCCCCTAGAATTAAGTCGATTCGGAATTCGACTTGTCGTTCGGGAGGCACTCCTGGAAGATCATCGGGAAATATGTCGGGAAAGTTGCAGACGTCAGGAATGCTCGATATGTCTTTCACTTTTTTCTTTTTGTCTACCACGTGAGCTAAACAAGCACAGTACTCTTTGTGAAGGTACTTCTGTGCCTTGATACAAGAAATGATCTGGAGGTTTGTTTCGGGGTTGTCGCCGTAAATAACAAGAGTTTCATTAGTTAGCAAGTTTAGACGAATGGCTCTTTCATATCATAGGATGTCAGCATGGTTAGGACACAACCAATCCATACCTATTATGACGTTGAAACTTTTGATAGATACCGGCATAAGGTCTATTGGAAACGAAAAGTTATTCAAGGTAAGAGTACATCCTATGTATATATCGTTGGTGGATTCGGATTTCCCGTTAGCCATTTCGACTGTGAATGTTTCTTTTAATGGTTGGGAGTTTTGATTTAGCATTTGTTTGAAATTATGGCTCACAAATCTCTTCTCAGCACCACAATAAAATAGAATGCATGCATAAGTGTTGTTGAGAGGAACGTACCCGTGACTACAGCTGGGTTTGCTACCGCTTCTTCATGACCCAATGCTAAAATTCTCCCAACTCCACCGGCATTTCCAGCTTTAGGAAAACCTTTCTTGAAATGTCCCACTTCACCACAGATGTAGCACGCTTGACTTACTCCAGCAATAAGTATTTGGTTAAGTGGTTGAGGTTGTGCTCTATAGAATCGAGCAGTATGCCCTTTTCTGTTACAGTTACGACACTGCATTTCTCTACAATTTCCATTATGGTGAAAATTGCACTTGTTGCACTTCGGGAGATTACCAGCATAAGGCTTAGCTGGTGTTGGGTTAACAGGAACAACAGCAGGTACAGTAGCAACATTAACTGTAACCAGCTGTTGTTTCTTTAAGGAATCCTGTGAAAACTTGCCCTTCCTCATGTTCCGACCCTTCTTGTTGTTGTTGTTGTCATTGTTGTTGTTGTTGTTGTTTCCCTTTGGTTTTTCTGGTGCAACAACCACTGAGTTTTGACGGGCTCTGTGGTTGATAAGAGATTGTGACAGCTCTTTGGCACTTTCAAAAGTAATAGGCCTCGAAGCTGAAACATTTGACTGAATTTCGGGAGACAGACCCCAAATATATCTCTCAATCTTCTTGCTCTCCAGAGCAAGCATATCCGGGCACAAAATCGCCAGATCACAGATTCTACTAGTATAGGTTGATATATCAAAACCAACCATTGTGAGACCCCAGAGCTCCTGCTCGAGTTTATGAACTTCTCCTCGCGGACAATATTTCCGCATAAGCATGGCTTTGAAGTTCTCCCAGCTTATCGAATTAGCCACTACCAGAGTGAGTGACTTAACATGGCCATTCCACTACGTTAAAGCTCTTTCTGAAAAGGTACAAGCAACGAATTTGACCTTGCTGCTTTCAGGACAGGAGCAGATTTCGAAAATTGCTTCTGTCTTTTCTATCCACTGCCTTAATGCCATAACTCCTCTGGTTCCATTAAAGGACCTGGGTTTGGCATTGGAAAAATCTTTATTAGTGCACTCTCGCGAATTCCCATGACTTTCGCCATGGTTAGAAGGATTTGCACCAGCTCCGGACCCACTAGCACTAGGAGTATTGATATGAGACATGGCAACAGCTACAGCCGCCGTGACCGCCGCTTGGAACATAGCGGGGTCGAACTGAGGAGGTGGTGGCGGAGGTGGCACCGGTGTTTCATTAACAGTGTTACGTCTCAGATTTCTACGAGGAAGCATCTTTTTCTATAAAAGTCAAAATATACAAGGATGGTAAGATCAAGAGTGAATATGAATTTTGATATCTCTGAACTAAAACATATAGTTCAATATGAATCTTGTAATGAATTGGAAATAGAAGTCTACGAAAAGTACAACTTGTAACAGAATGATATGAAATTGAGTGGTTATTTTTCAAAGACTATGAAAATGCATGTCGATTGAATTGGGATATTGATTACATAAAGTCTGGAAAAACATGACCTTGAACAGGTCTACAATACACCAAATTCTGGCAAAATATCGACATCATACAGACCTACCGAAAAATAAAATTTTCGTGGCCTTACTGAAAAACATGAAAAATAACACTAGAACCTATCCATAGACTTAAATATAACCAAAAGAGTGAATAGGAAACGAGTAGAGCATCTCCTTTTGGCTACGAGTATTTCTTAGACGAAACCTCAACTCAACCAGTTGACGCTCCATAGCAACCAGATGTCTTTCATATACTGTCATACGTGCTCGGAGCTCTATGACTTCAGCCCAAGTTTTAGCTAACTCTTGCAGTAAATACTCATTGTCTGTCACACCCCCAGCCATCGGCGGAAACACCGGGTGGTGTAACGTCATTGTTCGTATCACAGTTATATAACATACATTGAACAGTACCAAAGAAAATACATACCTTTATTGATAATTGAAAGTTACATAACTGTTTTTCTAGAACCTATTACATAATATCCGACTATGGCATACTTCTTAATGAACAGAAAGGTAATAGTAAAACTTCTCCTGTTCGAATACATACCACCTTTTTAAGTTCCTGAAAACACATGCATTTTAAAATACATCAACATAAAGTTGGTGAGTCCACAGGTTTTGACTCCATATAAAAATAATTCATTTTCCACATTCAAAAGTATAGTTTTGAAAGTATCATTTTGACTCTCCAACATTTAGTATGTATATTAGGTATAATAGTTTACTTATCAATTAAGTATTATACCTAAACATTCCTTAAACCTAAGGTATAAGTAGGCGAAACTTATACTTAACATTAATACTTGTATACGACAAAGTATAATGTTTCTAACAATTTGCTACCATGAGCCTGTAACCGTTGCTATGACATAATACCTCTGATAAAACCCACTCATGATTTCCATGAGGACAACCCACTCATGATTTCCATGTGGACAACCCACTCATGATTTACATGAGGACAACACCGTACGCTTCATCGACGCTGGAACAATAACAAGTAAAAGGATAGTTCGTCACTTGCTTATGGATGACTGTAGCTAACAATCACAAGTGGGGTGGTAAACCCGTATACTAGTTATACACGACTTCCTCGCTCACACGGGATTAACGGTTACAGTTCAGAGGATTTCCGCTAAGATCCTCAATCTTAGTTGATGAATACAATTACTCATGTAGACTTCGACGGCTTCCTATAGCTCTAACAACAAAAGCATTTTCATATCTAAAACCCTAAGTTACTAGACTATGCTTTTAAACAGTACTCCTAACTTCATAACATTTAGGCAGTATAACAGCTATAACTTGAAGTAAAACCTGGTTTTATCTTGACATAAAACCAATAACAATAACAACATATGACATACCAAGTTTTATCTTGTCATAAAACTAACAATAACAACATACTTTATAAATTAACATATAGAACTTCCGAATATAACTTCGGAACTATATCGCACACAACATATATATAGAATCCTAAGTATAACTCAAGATCTACATAATAACATGCTAACAAATTGATGATAGTTGTATATATTCAACATATTATATTTAGAACAACTATCTCCTGGTTATTATAACTATCTACGTTAATGTTGATATATTATCATATAGACATAATAATAACGTATATACAACATTTAACATGCGTTTTCCCTAGAAAATATTAGAAAGTGGGGCCGTGAAACTCAACCTAGTAGCGTGATTTTATGTAATCTAAGCAGAAACGGTTAGCGTATGAGGTAGTCGGGGCTCGGGATGCAAGATGGCTTCAGGAAATGAGAGAGGAGAAAGGGAAATGGTGTAAGGAATAGCTGAAGTCGGACCTACTATTTATAGTAAGGATTTTGGACTCTCACGTCGTGAGTTTTATAAGGCTCACGTCGTGAGTCATGCATGCTCATCCCGTAGACTTGCCATTTGCGTCCCTAGCTTCGAAAGGTGTCCCTTTGACTCCTCACGACGTGAATCAATCCTTGCTCACGTCTTGAGTTTGGATATTATCCGCTCGGAGCCTCGTCACACCTTTTAGATTCGGAGATGTGGCAAAATGACTCCTCACCTCGTGAACATCTATGCCCACCTCGTGATTTCAGTTAGATTAGGGTTTCTAACAGTTGTATCTTCGGAAGGTCGTAACTTTTGCATACGAACTCCGTTTTTGACGTTCTTTATATGCACGCGTAGGTATTTACAAGTAATACAACTCTCTTTTAGACTAAAATAGCTAATTATAAGTCTATTTTAAATTCCTCTTATTATAGAGATTTATAGTGTTCGGTTTATCATAACTTCTTCATGCGAAGTCAGATTCAGACGTTCTCTATATTTTTGGAATCGTATTAACGTATACTTTGAGTTGTATCATAAATAAAGTTCATATTTGTATTAGAATTTATCATGAACTACATAGCACTCTTATCACATTACTAGTTTAACAAAATCACATTACATGATTGGCATAATCACATGTGATTGTTTATTGACCTATTTTGACTAGTGTTACATTCTCCCCCCGTTAGAATAATTTCGTCCCGAAATTTATCTTATGGATGGGGTTTTGTGAAACAGTTGGGGGTATTTTTCTTTCATCTGATCTTCACGTTCCCAAGTAAATTCAGGTCCTCGTAAAGAGTTCCATAGAACTTTCACTATGGGAATACGACTTTGCTTTAATCGTTTGACTTCTCGATCCATGATCTCAACAGGTTCTTCTAAAAAGTTGAGTTTTGTATTGACTTGTATCTCTTTGAGAGGTATAACAAGAGTGTCATCGGAAAGACATCTTTTGAGATTTGATATGTGAAAAACATCGTGTACATTTCTTAGCTCTCGAGGTAACTTGAGTTGGTATGCGACAGAACCAATTCTTGCTAGAATTTCAAAAGGTCCTATATACCGTGGGTTTAGTTTGCCTCGTGTCCCGAATTGAATTACGCCTTTCCAAGGAGAGACCTTCAACATTACTTTATCTCCAACTTGGAATTCTAAAGGCTTACGTTGTAACTCTCGTAGATCCGGGCTAGTCAATTTAGAGATAATAGGGGTCGAAAACGATTTTTCGACAAAATAATATTTAGAATAAATAATCTTAACCAAGTTGTACAATATGTATCAAGGGCTCCGTACATATAAAGAACGCCGAAATCCGAGTTTTAACGAAGAAGTTATGGCCCGTCGAAGTTGTTCGGCAAAACCGGCACGGCACTAGGAGACGTAAATAGTGAATTTACAATAGAGGACTTTATAGCCGTAGTGATCTAAACAAAAGTTGTAGTATATGTTAAACCGAGAACATCCATAAAAAGAACGCCCAAATCTGACTTTGTATGAGGAAGTTATGAATTTTCTAAGATATGGCATAACAGTGCACGGCCCGAAACTCGAATTTTAGTTCGAGCGGTTTTTGGTTTACGCAACCTAAATGAGATTTGAAGATCTCATTAATAGGAACTCAACGGTAAAAAGACAGAAAACGGAGTCCATATGAAGGAGTTACGAATTCTCCGTGGTCTTTTAACAGTCTAATCTCATCTTGCTGTTAAATTTAAGATCAGTCGAGAATTAGCCGATGGAGTCTAAATAAAAGTTTTAGATCTTGTTTTTACCTACGCGTGGAAAAAGAGAACGTCGAAAACGGAGCTCGTATGCGAAAGTTACGGGGTTTAGAAGTCGGCAGGGTGCTGCTGCAAAAGGGGTGACGTGGCTGATTATGGGCCAAGGCTTTCTCCCCAAGGCAAGCCACCAGAAGGTGACATGTGGCTTGGACTCGACGAGTAGGAGGACCTACTCGACGAGTAGAGTTGTTTTCCAGCCTATAAATAGAGGTGCCGGATTCCCTCATTCTTCACACCTTTCCAAACCATTCTTTCTCTCTCTAGACTCTCTCTCTAGCCCCAAACCCCCCCTAAAGTCTAGGTAAACCCCCTAGCACCCGAAGGAAGCCCGAAGGCTCCCGGAGTCCCAAGAAAAGAGCCATTCGGCTCAGAAAAACTCGTTTTGAGAAAAACCCGTTGTAAGTGCGCTACGCCTAACCTATCTTTAGTATAGCTTATGTTTTAATATAGTAATGTTATTAGGACCTTATAATAATTATTTGAGCTATTATTATGAGTTATATAGTGTTGTTTAATGATTATATAATAATAATAATAGCTAGACTATTAATTAGTCTCGGTTAACGTTAGACTAAACCCAAGTGGTATTGATACTAGGTTTTGTCAAGGGAAAATTGTTTTGAGATAACGAAGCGCTATCCGAGTTCCGAGTCACCACCTTTCAGGTAAGTGCATAGTTACTTTCATCTTACACATAGATATGAAGTATTTTAATATAAATTACGTGCTATGTGTGCATATTATCTGTATACTTGCTATCTATGCTGGATGAACGTTTTTATACATGTTTTAACTGATTTAAACTGTATACATATTTTATATCTACAAATATGTTGGGTATAACACGGGTAGATGAATGATGAGAGATAAAAGATGATGTGAGTAAACATTGGCAGCTATAAACTTAGTGCTAAATAAATAAACAGCGGCAACTATGGACTTAGTGCCTATTGGACAAACGATGGTAGCTATGGACTAAGTACCTATTAGGTAAACATAGGTAGCTATGGACTTAGTACTTGTTAGGTGTTGGTAGCTATGAATTTAGTACCTGGTAGCTATGGACTTAGTACCTGTTAGATAAATGTTGGTAGCTATGGACTTAGTACCTACACTGGTAGCTATGGATTTAATACCCGATGAAGGAACTTTTGCAGCTATGGAATTAGTGCATTGGCAGCTATGGACTTAGTGCCGGCCTTATAACACTGGAAGCAAGGGACTTCAGAATAAACGAATAGATGACTCTTAGGGTAGACCCTTGAGAGTAAGGAAGATAATGGGGATGGGTAAATGGGGTTGATTGTTTGTTGTTTAAACATAATAATTATATTATTGTGGGTTGAAAACCCTATGTACTCAGCAGGTTTCCCAACCTGACCCACTCAAGCTTATTTGTATCACAGGTATCGATACGAAGCTACTTTACACTGAGAGATTTAAAAGAGATGTAGATCACTAGTGTAAATAATGTAAGTTCTGTTTATGCTTATGTTTCTGTATTGACAATGACATCCCAATGTTTTGAAAATGAATAAAAATACATTTCCTCGGAAATGCTTTGATAACCTATTTATCATGTTTCCTGGGAACAAATTCCGCAACATTTTTGTTAAAAGAAGTACTCTGATTTTTATAAAGCATAAACAAAAATCGGTCTTTTCTGGCCGTGAAAATGGGGATGTCACATACGTCTTATGTCAGCATAGCTCTTTTGACGATCACGTGCAACCTTTAATCGATCCTTAATTTGCACGATCTTTTCAGTTGTCTCGTGGATTATTTCTGGTCCAGTACGTAAGGTATCGCCTGTACGTTCTCTGGCGATCAACGTATCTCCAACTTCTGCCCAACATACAGGAGAACGACATTTTCGTCCATAAAGAGCCTCAAACGGTGCAGCCTTGATGCTGGTGTGATGACTATTGTTGTAGGAAAACTCAATTAATGGTAAATGAGTATCCCACGCATTTCCAAAGTCTATTACACAGGCTCGGAGAATATATACTAAAGTCTGAATGGTTCTCTCACTCTGACCATCAGTCTGTGGATGGTAAGCTGTACTCATATCTAGACGTGTTCCTAAGGATTTTTGTACAGATTGCTAAAATCGTGAAGTGAATCTACTATCTCGGTCAGAAATAATAGAATTTGGAACCCCATGCAATCTGACAATTTCCTTAAGATAAACTCTAGTCAGCTTCTCCATCTTGTCGTTCTCCTTAATCGGTAAGAAATGGGCGGACTTAGTTAATCTATCGACTATTACCCAAATAGTGTCGAACCCACTAGGAGTTTTAGGTAACTTAGCGATGAAGTCCATTGATATATGCTCCCATTTCCATTCAGGTATTTCCGGTTGTTGAAGTAAACCTGAAGGCTTTTGATGCTCTGCCTTTACTCTAAAACAAGTCAAACATTTGCTCACATAAGTAGCAATTTCTGCCTTCATGTTTGGCCACCAATAATGTACTTTTAAATCTAAGTACATTTTGTCAGAGCCTGGATGCACGGAATATCTGGACTTGTGGGCTTCTTCTAAGACCAAGTCCCTGACTCCACCGAACTTAGGCGTCCAAATTCGGTTCATAAAGGATCGCGTTCCATCTTCTTTTTGTATAACTTGCTTTTCCATTCCTCGCAAAGCTTCGTTCTTGATGTTTTCTTCTTTTAGAGCCTCAAGTTGAGCTTCTCTAATTTGTGCGGTAAAGTTAGAATGGAAAGTTATAGTTAATGCTCGTACCCGTCGGGGTTTAATATATTCTTTCCGGCTCAAGGCATCTGCTACAACGTTTTCCTTTCCGGGATGATCACGAATCTCACATTCGTAATCATTCAACAATTCGACCCATCTTCGTTGTCTCATATTAAGATCTTTTTGGTTGAAGATGTGCTGGAGACTCTTGTGGTCGGTAAAAATAATACACTTAGTATCGTATAAGTAATGTCTCCAAATTTTTAGTGCAAAAACTACAGCTCCCAATTCAAGATCATGGCTAGTGTAATTATTCTCATGCACCTTAAGTTGCCGTGATGCATAGGCGATAACTTTTCCTCTTTTCATCAACACACATCCCAATCCTTGATTTGATGCGTCGCAGTATACGACGAAATCTTCTGTCCCATCTGGAAGGGATAGGATTGGTGCACTAGACAACATTTGCTTCAGTTTCTGAAAAGCAGCTTCTTGTTTGTCTTCCCAGTTGAACTTCGTATCCTTCTGGGTTAGTGTTGTAAGCGGCTTGGCTACTTTGGACAAATTCTCTATGAATCTACGGTAATAGCCAGCAAGTCCTAGGAATTGATGCACTTCTGTTGGCGTCTTTGGTGCTTCCCAATTCCTAATTGCTTCGACTTTGGATGGGTCAACATGAATTCCTTCGTTGCTAACTACATGACCTAAAAATTGTACTTCTCTAATCCAAAACTCACATTTGGAGAATTTGGCATACAAATTTTCTTTTCTTAGTAGTTCCAAGATTATTTGCAGGTGTTGACCATGTTCTTCCTTGGTTCGTGAATATATCAATATATCATCGATAAATACAATCACGAATTTATCCAAGTATGGTTTTCAAACACGATTCATGAGATCCATAAACACTGCTGGGGCATTGGTTAATCCAAAAGACATAACTAAGAACTCATAATGACCATAACGAGTTCTAAATGTTGTTTTTGAAATGTCGTCTTCTTGTACTCTGAGTTGATGGTATCCTGATCTGAGATCTATCTTTGAGTAGTAGCTGGATCCTTGCAGTTGATCGAATAGATCATCAATTCTTGGAAGCGGATAACGATTCTTGATCGTTAGCTTGTTCAGTTCTCGATAATCAATACACATTCGAAAGGATCCGTCATTCTTCTTGACAAACAAGATTGGTGCTCCCCAAGGTGAAAAACTGATGGGTTTTGAGCATTCTAACACTCCTATGGTGTACATGCAACCCTAGAAACCTTGGATCTATGTTTGACTAAGATACATGCAACTAATTATTTTTCCAAGGTTCTTATCCTACCTAGGATGGCATGGGGTACTTGAATCAAATAAAACTAGTAGAATTACTTACCTTGTAGTAGTAGTTGATTGTTTGGAGTTTGAGAGCCTAGCACTAATAATGTGGATGGCTCAAATGGAAGTCACAAATCACCACAAACTTGGAAACTTGAGAGAATAGTCACAAACTTCTTGAAATCGGCCCTCTTAGTTTACACACATCAACTAGTGTTATTTCAAGAACCAAACTCTCCTTTATATAATGTGGTGGATTAGGGTTACATCCATGTCAACCCTAATACCCATGTGTTTTCATTTCCATGAGATCCATGGGTTAAAGCTCCATGGAGTATCCATGGACTTTCCATGCAAGCCTAGCCCATTCCAAATAAGCATTAGCCCACACTATATAAATACAACAGCCCATATTTAATTAGTCATACTTTTGATCTCTAAATTAATTCTAAATTAATTATAGATCAACACTAATTAAATAATATGATTTTATATTAATATATTAGAACTTATAATATATTAATAAATCATAACTTATAATATTCTCAAAAGATTATCCGTAAATTGTTCGGGTGAAGTGCAACCCAAATGGACCATGCCGGGTCGGGTCAAGTACATACCAAATATAGTTATGGACTTAGACACTATCTCCAACAGTCTCCCAGTTGGATAAGTCTAATAACTATAGTTGCAAGTATGACTTCAGGAACCGATCAGCAATCGTAGCTCTTAAAACTCTGTTGAACTATGAAACGCCATTTTAGATAAGTGATCATATAATCCTCTGTTCTAGATATCAGCCGGAAAAATACATGGAACATGGTCTTGCTTATTGTCGAACATTTGTTTCCCGATTTCCGATTTGTTTGACATAGAACTTAACTGAACACATCAATTTAGTTCTGACCGGGCCCGGTACATAGGTCAAAACAAAATCATGGAGGGGCCCATATATCGCTTCTAATCCTAGAAGGAACAGATAAACTTCGACTTATATGTTTGCTCTACTACTTGTTGAATTACACACAAAAGCACGATTTATAACAACGAGTTACCAATGCGTTTTCGTGCAATCAATGCATAACCAACTCATAGGCAACAAATCATATCTCTAGGTTTGAAGACTTATATGATATTACCGTCTCACGATCACTCGAGATAAATTCCATGAAGTGATACAAGTGAGCGTGGGTTGAATCCAATACTCAGAACTTATGAGCACTCATGAGTGTTGTAGCCCCGCTTTGTCTAACATCTTAGACCTCTACAAGCCAACCCATGATAGTCTTGATTCATATCTACTTCCAACATATGACCGACTGTGGAGAGTTTGAGTAATATGATATAAACCATAACATAATTATTCTGGAAGTCAAAACATGCAAAAAGAAATAATAGTAAACGATTGACAAGAGATAGCAACACTTTACTCATAAATAACAGCTTTTATTTATCATCAAATGTCAATTACATTTTACAAATTTCAAGATTATCTAACTACTAAAACTAATATCATCCTTCAGCCCTATGCTCCGAGCATGCTGAAGATGCTTAGCCCGAGTCAGTCCCTTCGTGAGGGGATCTGTTGGGTTCTCATCCGATGATACCCTCTTTGCCACGAGGATTCCTTCTTTTATTCGATGTCTGATGAAGTGATATTTTCTATCAATGTGTCTGGATCTCCCATGATCTCTTGGTTCCTTGGCTAAGGCAACCGCACTATTGCTGTCACATAAAATCTCCATTGGCTCCTTTATAGCTTGTACAACTCCAAGGTCTCCGATGAAGTTCTTTAGCCATATAGCCTCCTTTTCTGCCTCGCTTGCTGCTATATACTCTGATTCACAAGTGGAATCAGCCACTGTCTCCTGCTTGGAACTTTTCCAAGTAATTGCCCCTCCGTTTAGAGTAAAGACCCAGCCCGACTGAGAGCGGAAATTATCCCTGTCAGTCTGAAAGCTAGCATCACTGTACCCTACAACTCTCAAGTCCTCACTGCCACCGAGGGTAAGGACCCAGTCCTTAGTCCTCCGTAGGTACTTGAGGATATTCTTTGCCGCAGTCCAGTGTGCCTTGCCAGGGTTCCCCTGATACCTGCTAACCATGCTCAAAGCAAAGGCTACATCAGGTCGAGTACACGTCATAGCATACATGATCGATCCTACAGCTGAAGCATAAGGTATTCGACTCATTTCTGGTATCTCAGCCTCTGTACTAGGGCTTTGTGTCTTACTCGATCTGGCGTTACTCTGGATGGGTAACTCTCCTTTCTTGGAGTTATGCATGTTGAACCTTTTCAACACTTTGTCCACATAGGTACTTTGAGTAAGTCCAATTAGTCTTTTACTCCTATTTCTTAAAATCCTTATCCCTAGGATATAGGCAGCTTCTCCAAGGTCCTTCATAGCGAAAGACTTCCCAAGCCAGGACTTTACTTCCTGCAAGGTTGGGATGTCATTTCCTATGAGTAGTATGTCATCCACATACAGTACCAAAAAGCTGACTATACTCCCACTAGCCTTGATATAGACACAAGATTCATCTTCACTCCTTGAAAAGCCAAATTCTTTGACTTTCTCATCAAAGTAAAGATTCCATCTACGAGGTGCCTGTTTTAATCCATAAATGGATTTCTCGAGCTTACACACTCTACTGGGGTACTATGTACTGACAACCCTCTGGCTGAACCATGTAAACATGTTCAGCCAACTTTCCATTAAGGAAAGCGGTTTTGACATCCATTTGCCATATTTCACAATCATGAAATGCAGCAATGACTAACAGAACCCTAATAGACTTAATCTTGGCCACTGGTGAAAAGGTCTCATCATAATCAACTCCCGGAGTTTGAGAAGAACCCTTTGCAACCATTCATGCCTTATAAGTGTGTACATTACCATCCATGTCGGTCTTCTTCTTGAAGATCCATTTGCACCCAACTATCTTTCGATCAGGTACATTGTCAACCAATTTCCAAACTTGATTGTCATACATGGACTGTATCTCGCTATCCATAGCCTCTTTCCACTTAGCAGCCTCAGGGCCTGCCATGGCTTCCGTGTAGCTGTTAGGCTCATCCTGATTTACCAGTGTGTTATCACTGATAAGTGTCTCACCTTCTGCAGTAATATGAAAACCATAATAATGCTCAGGTGCATTCCTAACTCTGGTGGAACGCCTCAGAGGTATAGATTCTTCAGTCGGCTCAACAGGAGTTTCCTCCTCAGGTTGAGGACTAGGGTTTGAGGTTCCTTCACCACTTGACTCTTGAATTTCCTCAAGGTCAATTTGCCTCCCACTGTCTCCTTGGCTCATGAATTCTCTCTCTCTCGAAAGAATCCTCTTCTTGCTACAAAGACCACATTATTACTGGGTCTGTAGAAGATATAACCAAAGGATTTCTGTAGGTAGCCGATGAAAATACACCTTTCGCTTCGGGGTTCGAGCTTATCGTGGTCTCGCGTCTCACGAAAGCCTCGCAACCCCAAATCTTGATGTGGTCTAGATTGGGAACTTTTCCAGTCCACAACTCGTGAGGTGTTTTGGCAACCTTCTTTGTAGGGACTAGATTAAGGATATGGGCGGCAGTCTCTAAGGCATACCCCCAAAATGAGATTGGTAGCGAAGCTCGACTCATCATGGAACAAACCATGTCCAACAAGGTCCGATTGCGCCTCTCAGCTACACCATTCAACTGTGGTGTCCTAGGAGGTGTCAATTGTGAGACAATCCCACATTCCTTAAGATGGTCAAGGAACTCAGTACTAAGATACTCACCACCACGATCGGATCGAAGCATGTTAATGTTCCTGCCCAACTAATTCTCCACTTCTTGCTTAAACTCTTTGAATTTCTCAAAGGTTTCTGACTTGTGCTTGATTAGGTAGACATATCCATATGTACTAAAATCATCAGTAAAAGTCACATAGAACCGATTAACATCTCTTGTGGCGGTTCTAAAGGGTCCACACACATCCGTGTGTATGAGGTCCAACAAACCTTCACCCCTAGCACAAGTGCCAGTAAAAGGTGACTTTGTCATTTTACCAAGCAAACAAGATTCACAACTATCATCTGACTTTACGTCAAATGACTCCAAGACTCCATCCTTTTGGAGTTGGCCTATACGTTTCTTGCTTACATGTCCAAGACGACAATGCCATAAGGATGCTTTATCTAAGCTAGTGGAAGAGTTAATACACAATACATTATTTCCTAGATTATCTACAACATATACAGTTTCATACACGCCATCACAAGGTAATGCTTTAAAATAAAGAACATTATTAAAGAAAGCATCAATACTACCATTATTATTATCAAAATAAAAGCTAAAACCTTGTTTATACAATGCATGAAAGGAAATAACATTTCTTGCCATTTCTGGCGAATAATAACATTTATTCAAATCTAATGTAAACCCACTATTTAGCACTATGGAATAAACTCCTATCTTGGTGATAGGTGAAGCTTTCCTGTTTCCCATGATCAAGTTTATCTTTCCCTGCTCCACATTCTCACTTCTTTTTAGTCCCTGCAAATCAAACATATGTGAATACCACAACCTGTATCAAGAACCCAAGACTTAGAATGAGGTGAGTTATTAGACAATATAGTGTATATACCTGCATGGTTGGGTTTTACTTTCCCATCCTTCAAATCTTGCTGATACTTTGGGCAGTTTCGCTTCCAGTGCGACTTTTCATGGCAATAGAAGCATTCAGCCTCATTAGGGTTAGCAGAAGGAGTGTCAAAACCTTTCTTGGTTTTGCTTGAAGAGGAGCCTTCAAGGGTCTTACCCTTGGTACCCTTAGAAGGGTTCTTTCTCTTCTTCCCTTTGCCATGCCCGATTGCCAAGACATTGGCTGCAGTTGGAGTAGGAGTAGGAGTAGTAACAACCGACTTACCCTTTAGACCACTTTCGACGGTCTTCAAGAGTCCGTGAAGTTTGCTGAGGGTGACTTCTTCCTTGTTCATGTGATATGTCATGCGGAATTGATCATAACACGATGGCAAGGAGTGCAAAATGATTTCTATTGCTAACTCCTCAGGGAAGTTCACATTCAGCTTCAGTAAACGGTCCACATACCTTTGCATTTTCAAAAGGATAATAGTTCTCCTAGGACTTTTGGAGCTCGGCTGTCATGGTGGCCATCATGATGCATGCCACTTTTGTAGCATCTCTTTCATGTACCTCATATTCAGCAAGCTCTTCAGGAGTAGAAGTTGGCTCGGGTACCTTCAGCTCCTTGTCGAGAACATATTCTTTGTTCTCATACCGAGTGACCATCCTGATGTTTCTGATCCAATCTGTAAAGTTGGACCCATCAAAGATGACTCTCCCACAAAGATTCATGAGAGAGAAGGAGCTAGTAGGGTTTGAGCCAGAAGCATTGTTATTGGAAGACATCTGAAAAGAAGAGGGAATAGATTAGATTAGATATAGAGATAGTCCTTTACAAAACACCCAAATGTAATATTAAGGCTAGGACCCAACACAATATTTTATAACTTAGAAGAGGGATGCCGTAATCTAAGCTATAAGATATTTGAAGGTAGGTGAATGACGATTCACCAATTTCCACCATGAAAAATGAAATATTTAATTAGGTTTTAATTGGTTTAGAAACTCCTAGATTCTTTGAGATTCATTGAACTTTCTTCAATGGCATGTTTCAATCTCGAGTGTGCCCTTCAAGTTTTGTGACTGGGATGCCGAGGATCATAAAACAAGGTGTGAAGTAACCATGCAAATTACTTGGTACCCTTAATGTATTACCCCTCAATCGATGTGCCGGTTAACCACACACGCTCCATCGATACTATGATAAACATTAAGTCACCCTTTACCTACCTTGTTAAGTTCAAGTTAGTGTGCCGGTTAACCACACACGCTCCACTAACGACTTAAACAAAGTGTAAAGTGTAATTTCATGGATTAGCACCTTATTCACATTTTTCTAAAATAATTAGGATTGGGAATTCAATAAAGTTTAGTTACTTTAGTATTATCATTATACTTTTAATGAGAATTTATAAGTCCTTGTCCTACCCGTTCGGCTAACGACCCTCCACCGATCAAGGAAGCGGTGGGTGAGAGTGGACACCCATTAAGTTGGCATTTTATAGGCAACAACCTTATTCCCCCCTTATAGATCAGCTTCGTGAATGAGGCGTACTAGCGGTAAGACGACTTGATCTTATACATATATAAATATTATTAAACTTATAATATTATAAAGTATAAGGGTTGAATTTTAACTTTTAAAATTCTAGGGGTTGGAACTAAAGTTTTTAATATGACTTTACATGTTCCAAAACTTGAGGGCAAGTTTTGTAAACTTTCAAAACTTTTCATTTCTCATAACTTATGAGTTAATGGTTATTAAAAATGAAGAGTCTTCATTTTTTTGTAACCTATGTGTTCTTTTAATGGTTATTTATAAATGTGACTTTTGGTTATCCATAACTTAAGAACTAGTTATGGACTCCATTAAAACACATAAAGATCAAGAATTAATCTAATCAATTATTAGCACATAATTTCTATGATCTTCTAAACTCATATGTTTATGAATGTTCATATAAAAAATTTCAAGAATCGTAAGTACATATACAAAACTTTAAATTTTGATACGAGCTTTTGAACAAAACTTCGACTTCCAAGTTTTTTTTTTTTTTTTTTTTTTTTTTTTTTTTTTTGCATCAAGTATCAAATAAACAAACCAGGCTCTGATACCACTGATGGGTTTTGAGCATTCTAACAATCCTATGGTGTACATGCAACCCTTGAAACCTTGGATCTATGTTTGACTAAGATACATGCAAATAATTATTTTTCCAAGGTTCTTATCCTAAGTAGCATGGGATGGGGTACTTGAATCAAATAAAACTAGTAGAATTACTTACCTTGTAGTAGTAGTTGATTGCTTGGAGTTTGAGTGCCTAGCACCAATAATGTGGATGCCTCAAATGGAAGTCACAAATCACCACAAACTTGGAAACTTGAGAGAATAGTCACAAACTTCTTGAAATCGGCCCTCTTAGTTTACACACATCAACTAGTGTTATTTCAAGAACCAAAGCCTCCTTTATATAGTGTGGTGGATTAGGGTTACATCCATGTAAACCCTAATACCCATGTCTTTTCATTTCCATGAGATCCATGGGTTAAAGCTCCATGGAGTATCCATGGACTTTCCATGCAAGCCTAGCCAATTCCAAATAAGCATTAGCCCACACTATATAAATACAAGAGCCCATATTTAATTAGTCATAGTTTTGATCTCTAAATTAATTCTAAATTAATTATAGATCAACACAAATTAAATAATATGATTTTATATTAATATATTAGAACTTATAATATATTAATAAATCATAACTTATACTATTCTCAAAAGATTATCCGTAAATTGTTCGGGTGAAGTGCAACCCAAATGGACCATGCCGGGTCGGGTCAAGTACATACCAAATATAGTTATGGACTTAGACACTATCTCCAACAAAAACTTGGTCGGATAATGCCTTTGTGAAGAAGTTCTTGTAGTTGGCTAGACAATTCTTGCATTTCAGATGGAGCCAATCGATAAGGAGATTTCGCTACTGGTGCTGCTCCTGGAATTAAGTCGATTCGAAACTCGACTTGTCGGACGGGAGGTATTCTAGGTAGATCTTCAGGAAACACGTCAGGGAAATCACATACTTGAGGTATGTCCTTGATTTCTTTTGTCTTTCTCTTCTTATCTACAATGTGGGCTAAGAATGCGCTACATTTCTTATGTAGATATTTCCGGGTCTTAGTACAAGAGATGACTTTAAGGTTCTTCCCAGATTTATCACCATAGATAATCAGGGCTTCTCCGTTTGGTAAGGGTAGTCGTATGGCTTTCTCATGACATAGAATTTCGGCACGGTGTTAAGATAACCAATCCATGCCAATTATGACATCAAAACTACCGATACGCATTGGCATGAGGTTGACGTGAAAAAGGTAGTTATTAAGAGTTAACCGACAATTTTCTAGGACTTCATGTGTTCTCTCGGTTTGACCATTAGCGATTTCTACTTCATAGATTTCTTTTAATTGACTAGACTCCTGAATTAACAATTTTCTAAATGTCGGAGTTATTAAACTTCTATCTGCTCGAGAGTCGAAGATTATGGTAGCATATAAATTATCTATGAGAAATGTACCAGATACGACGGAAGGGTCCTGGATAGCCTCTCTGCTTCCGATCACAAATGCCCTGCCACGTCCTATGCCTCATTGACTCCTTAACTTTGGACATTCTTTCTTGATGTGTCCAACCTCCCCACACTCATAGCACTTTCTTCCTTCACCACGGCCTGTTCTAGTATTTGTTTGCTGATTGACTGTTTCAGGTGTTGTGCTCCTGCAGTGACTAGCAGTATGTCCCTTTTTCTTGCACTTCGTGCAGACAAAACTGTTACCTGGATGATGACGGTTGCACTGATTGCACCATGAAGACTTTGGCTGCGTAGGTACTGCTGTCGTGGTTGCATAATTGGTTGCCACTTCTTGTCTTTTCTCAGATGATTGTTTGGGATTCTTCCTATTAAACTTGTGCTTGTTTGTTCCAGATTTGGGAGACTCAGCCTTTGAGACCACTTATGTTCGTTGGATCTCTGTGAGGGTTAGCTGATGAGCTATTCTCGTGGTGCTATCATAGGTCGTAGGCTTTGATGCGATCACCATGCCTTTGATTTACGATGCTAAACCCCAGATATATCACTCAATTTTTTTATATTCAGGGGTTACAAGTGTTGGACACATTACGGCAAGATCATTAATTCTAACGGTATAAGCTTTTATCTCTGAAACCTTCATGGTTAGGGTCCACAATTCTTGTTCCAGCTTATGTATATCCTCCCTAGGACAATACTCCTCCACTAGCATCATTTTTAGCTCCTCCCATTTCATGTAATTTGCAGTATCAATTCCAATTGTATTCACATGGCTGTTCCACCATGTGAGTGTTGCATCAGCGAAAGTACATGCTGCAAATCGTACTTTACAATCATCTGGACAGAAGATTATTTGAAAGACGGACTCTGTCTTTTCTATCCACCTCGTCAAAATAACTACCCCTTCATTTCCATGAAAGCTTTTTGGTCTGCAATTCATAAAATCTTTGTAGGTACACGTTCTAGCGGTCCCTACATGGCCTTCATTTCTAACTCCATCTCTTGTGACATTAGATAGAGCCGCAACAATTCTTTGAGCTATGATTTCTTCCAGTTGTGTTATAATTATTGGGGGGTTTGGTTCTGGTGGTTGTTGTTGTGGTGCTGATCGTCAGTTAGGGTTTAGCCGAGCACTACTCCTTCTAGGCATTTTGTTTTAGTTCCTATTATAAATAATAAAATTTTTATGAGTTTCATGAAGAATTAGTCATTTAATACACGAGTACTAAATACTTCAATTATTCTTCAAAGTGTAAAACATAATGGATAACACAATGATTACTGTAATATATGCTTCATATTATTACCAGCGGTTACATCAGTTTATTTAGGCTTATAAGAGAAAAGTTTATATAAACATTGCAAAATTTGCAAGGTTTTCTACATCCTTGCTATAAACTTTACTCTTCTCACCTTAAATAGTCTGATTTCTCTATTTACACAACCACTAGTTTTAGCTTATCTACCAGAAACCTAAGTGAAGACCTAGCACGTCAGTGACATTAACCACTTGCTCCTCAAGTGCTTGAGTTCTCTGCTCAAGACTTCCCGTGCGTTTTTCATTTCTTGAGGTTTGATTGTAGAGTTCTAACTCTGCAATCCTTGCATCATGAGTAATCATGTCGTTATAAGCAAAATTTATACGATGATGGACATCCATCACCAATTCCTGATCTCGCGTCCTTTGTCCTTCTAACCTTCGTACTATTCCAGAGAGATGAGTAGCCGTTCCTTAGAAAATTTCCATCTTATCTTCAATTTTCACACTTTTCTCAAACAATTGAGATAAAATGTTAAGTTCAGAAGAATGTGGGAGATGTGGTCGAGATGATTGACCAGTCTCATACATCTTAGCAGCTCTTTCTTCCGCCACCCACCTATCAACGGTTTGTGCGATCTGTGCAGGTTCATCTTGAACTCTATGACTTCCTGAAGATGTCGCGTTCTGATTCTTCTTAATCTTTTGCCATATCGGTATGGATTTACGTACCGTCTGTTTCATTTTTGCTCCTCCTGGAACTTAACGGTAAAGAGTGTTCATTAGTGGTAAAGATAATGCCACAGATTCTGTCTCCTCCATTGATTCACTTTCTTCCATTGGTTCACTCTCTTCCCATTCATTGGATGGTAAAGGTGCTCCATTGTCAGAAGGTATTGGATTTAAGGTGGTTGGATTTATAGGGTAGTAAGGATTGCCTACCATCATGGGGAATGAAACTTCCTCTTCTTCATCCGTATCCTCGATGATTATCCATTCTCGTGAATGTGCCATGTCGAATTCCTATACATTTTGGATCACCAAGAGTTTAGTCTATCAAATATTACTCCCAAATTAAATAGTTCATATGAGCTGATCATAATAAAATGTAGTTGCACACCTACACCTAATTATGATAGGATATATGCACATATAAACTTTAGTTGGAATATTTGATCTAAATCTTTGAGATAAAAAACATTCCGGGTATTAAGGTGTATTCTCATCGCGGGTCTGAGTATTGATATATGACTCTATATTCTTATTTATTGTATTCACGCTTTAACCCAACGAATGGGAAGAGAGTGAACCAATGGAAGAGTAAGCCCTAAACTATAGACGTGCTTTCCTAAGAAAGTAGTCGTTCACTATAGTTAATAGCTCTGATACCAAATCTGTCACACCCCCAGCCATCGGCGGAAACACCGGGTGGTGTAACGTCATTGTTCGTATCACAGTTATATAACATACATTGAACAGAAAGGTAATAGTAAAACTTCTTAATGAACAGAAAGGTAATAGTAAAACTTCTCCTGTTCGAATACATACCAGCTTTTCAAGTTCCTGAAAACACATGCAAATTTAAAATACGTCAACATAAAGTTGGTGAGTCCACAGGTTTTGACTCCATACAAAAATAATACATTTTCAACGTTCAAAAGTATAGTTTTGAAAGTATCATTTTGATTCTCCAACATTTAGTATGTATATTAGGTATAATAGTTTACTTATCAATTAAGTATTATACCTAAACATTCCTTAAACCTAAGGTATAAGTAGGGGGAAACTTATACTTAACATTAATACTTGTATACGACAAAGTAAAATGTTTCTAACAATTTGCTACCATGAGCCTGTAACTGTTTCTATGACATAATACCTCTGATAAAACCCACTCATGATTTCCATGATGACAACCCACTCATGATTTGTCACACCCCAAAACCGGAACGACGGAATACGTTTTGGGGTGTAGGACGTCATGTATAGTATCATAACAATGCATAATAGTAAAGACAAGCATCAACATCCATTGCATTAATATAATAATTGTAATACAAGCGTGTTCTGTATAGTTTGTAAGACACCAAAAATATAATCAAAATAAAAGAGGAGTCTTGTATGTGCTCCATCTTCTCAAAAGCTGCATCTGTACCTGTCTACTGATGACCTGAGAATACAAGTTATTTTGAAAGAGTTTATCAGCATAAAGCTGGTGAGTTCATAAGTATTTAGTGTCCTTGCTTGTATAAAAATGTTTACAACAATGTAGTATAATAGCTGATATCAATGTTTGACAATAGTATACTCCCTAGAAAATCCTATATTTTCCAGTAAAATTTGTCTTCTACCAAGACCCATTTGTTTGCATGTTTGATCCTTTGAAAATGTAAAAGTTTTCCCCAGTGAAGCTATCAGTAAGAAAATATAGCTTTAGACTTTATTCACGTAAATTAATTGGGAAAATAAGGTTTTACCCCAGCAGTGGCACTGCCGGCTAAATGAAATAAAATGCAGACTCCAGGTAGTATTAAATGTACAATACACCTCGGGGAGCCTGTTTGGCCTTTAATTCTTAATGTGTAATTAAATGTTTGAATGTGAACTCGTATGTAACCATATTGATTGACGATCGAATAACTGATGACCCTCCGAGTCATATGTAGTGATGTGACATTTTGTCACCCCTTGGCCTTTCGGCTGGGACTGTAGCTAGCAGTCAGGATGTGGGAGTGTCTGTCCTGTATAGATCTATACACACAATGCCCGCTCTCCCTCCAGGAGACTCTGGTTACACGGTGATACCACTGTGAAGTGTCGTATCGAGAAGTAGTATGTCACATTCTAATTATAGTATATTCTCTTGTATATTGTATAATGTATTTTCTGGTATAATGTATAGAGTGTTCCCTTGTATAGTATATAGTATTATCTTTGTATAGTATTTAGCATGTATTGACTCATAACCGTACTGACTCTGGTAGGCGTCATTGTAATAGTAGTAATGAGTAATAATCCTTAACTATACCTATTATAGTTAAATAGTAATGTTGGTTGCATGCCTTTGATACACAAGGTACTGAACTGAAGTGAAGACTTTTATATTCAACACCAATATATATGATATATAACTAAAAGTTCAACGACAATCGGACAAATAACAGAATACCCTAAGTCCACAACCAAACAAGGAACATGAAATAAGGTGAGCTATCAGTCCTAAGTCCTTCAAGTCTTACTTATATAAATATATTAGTATAGATATGGGTTTGAAAATAAAGCAAGTTTGAAAGAGTTTGAAAACAGTTTTGGCATTTAAAGAGTTTGATAAAAGGTTTGAAACACTTGAAAATCCAAAGTTTGATGGTAATTTGAATGCAGAAGCAAATCTTGTAGTCTGTTCTAGTTATTAATCACATATGATTAAAGTAATAACTAGAAATATTCAACTTGTATTCCCCCCCCCCCCCATAAAAGCATTTAAAATCATTTAAAAGGTTAATTAAGGGGTATGAACTCACCTGTATAGAGTGGATTGGATAGAAGTGTCGGGTAGGATGCTAGGTGTCAAGTGAGGGCTTCAACATACACACGGATCATATGTAACATGTAGTGATACATAAATGTATCTAATTAGTTATTGAATCAGTAATTAAGCAAGTAAAGACACTCTAATATGTGAAAACACTTTGTTTCAAGTGCTAGGAGTGCTAAGGGTTGCATCTAAGGAGAGTATGGCTTCACATTGGAGTTTACTCGTCAAATGGTCACCCTACATGTGTTTACGGTTGATGGACTATTTCCCCCATGAGTTTACGGCCGTAAACTCATGGTAATGGTGCATTTGAGTGTTTTAAGGTCTTATGCTTCACAAAAAAGTGCCCTAGGGTTGAATCAAAGGCTTAGGAAATAGTTAGGGCTCGAAATGACACACTTTTGGAGTTTACGGTCCTTGGACCACTCCTTGGGAGTTTACGGTCGTAAATCCATGAGTTTACGGCCGTAAACTCATGACCACTTCTTCCGTTTCGTTTTTGGTGGTTTCTAGTTCATGCATGCAAGGTTCTAGTCTCTTATTCAAGCCATAGAAGGTGTTAGGGGCATCAACACACCATTTGGGGGTGTTTACGGTTTTGGGAGATCCCCAAACCGTAAACACATATGTTCTTGGGGATTTTGATGATTTTCCCATGGATTAACAAGTATACTATGCAAATAACTAGCTAGGAGGGGTATACTTATTTATATGAAGCTTGTAAGAGTGTTTAGGACCCAAAAACACTAGTGTGTGTTCTTGGTGTTCTTGGTGTTTTGAAGAACACTTGAAGATCTAAGTAAAAATCAAGAATCCATGGATGAAATGATGTATAAACACTAGATTAAGTGTTATATGAACAAATCTAGGAAGGAAACACTTACATTTTGGCGGATTTGAAGAAATGAACTTATGATACTTGAGAGAAATAAGTTGGTGTTCTTGAGGTGGGAAGTGTAAAATGAGGGAAATAGTGGGTAAACTCATGCTATATGCATGAGTTCTTGGGAAAATGGTGTTTAGGGCCCAAAATCCTCTTGTTTGGCCCGTAAGCACCTAGCTAAGGTGTTGTTGTTTTTGTTTGTTACACATCACTCATAACGACACTTCCTTTTATTTCTTCGTTTGACGAATTCAAATAATAAAACACCCAAACGGACTTAAAACCGGCCAAAATGTACTGGAATGTATTTGACTAATTATTTGAAGTGTTTAACTGTAGAGATTATACAAATGAAAAACTCGGGTTGTCACATCATCCCCCCGTTAGAGGGAATTTCGTCCCGAAATTAGAGTTCAAGCAGCTAAGTTATTACAATATAACTAAGCAAAGAGGTGAGGATATTTAAGTTTCATTTGATCCTCGCGCTCCCAAGTGAATTCTGGTCCTCGCTTGGCGTTCCAGCGAACCTTCACTATCGGGATACGGCTTTGTTTCGTTCGTTTGACCTCTCGGTCCATAATCTCTACAGGTTCTTCCACGAAGTTGAGGCTCTCGTTGATCTCGATCTCGTCGAGTGGGATTATGAGAGTCTCGTCGGATAGGCACTTTTTCAAGTTTGAGACGTGGAAGGTACGGTGTATGTTACTAAGCTCGCGGGGTAGATTGAGTTTGTAAGCTACGGGGACGATTCTAGCGAGAATCTCAAAAGGCCCTACGTATCTTGGATTTAGCTTTCCACGCTTTCCGAAGCGTATCAAGCCTTTCCCGGGTGAGACTTTCAAAAGGACTCGGTCTACCACCTGGAATTCCAAAGGTTTCCTTCGTTTGTCTGCGTAGCTTTTCTGTCGGTCTATAGAGGCTTTCAATCGTTCACGAATCTAAACGATCTTCTCTGTCATTTCCCGAATGATCACACACCTCAGCCCAACACAGAGGGGATCTGCACTTCCGGCCGTAGAGGGCTTCAAATGGGGCAGCCTTGATGCTCGTGTGATAACTATTGTTGTAAGAGAATTCGACAAGAGGTAAGTGGGTATCCCATGCCTTACCAAAGTCGATCACACAGGGTCGCAGCATATCTTCCAGAGTCTGGATGGTTCTCTCACTTTGTCCGTCGGTCTGTGGATGGTAGGCTGTACTCATGTCCATCCTCGTTCCTAGGGAGCTTTGTAATGACTGTCAGAACCTCGAAGTGAATCTGCTATCCCTATCGGAGATAATAGATATAGGGACACCATGCAGTCGTACGATCTCCCTAATATATGTTTTTGTGAGTTTCTCCATTTGTTGGTTTCTTTGATGGGTAGGAAGTGTACGGACTTGGTCAATCTGTCGACGATGACCCATATGGTATCAAGTCCACCCGTTGTCTTGGGTAGCTTGGTTATGAAGTCCATAGTGATCCGCTCCCACTTCCACTCAGGTACCTCCGGTTGCTGGAGTAGACCTGATGGTTTCTGGTATTCGACCTTGACCTTGGCGCAGGTAAGGCATTTACTCACGAAGGTAGCAATCTTTGCTTTCATGTTAGGCTACCAGTATGACTTTTTGAGATCCAAATACATCTTATCTGAACCTGGGTGGACGGAATATCGAGTGTTGTGCGCTTCCTTCATGACAAAGTATCTGAAGCCACCGTGTCTCGGTGTCCAGATCCGGTCCATGAGGTAAAAGGTTCCGTCACCCTTGGTTTCCAAGTTCTTATCCATTCCTCGCAGGGATTCTCCCGCTCTATTTTCAGGTTTCAAAGCTTCGAGCTGAGCCTCCTTAATTTGTGCGGATAGATGCGAATGGATAGTCATTGTTAGTGACTTGACTCTTCGACTAGAATATTCTTTCCGACTTAGGGTGTCTGCTACTACCATGGCTTTACCCGGATGATAACAAATTTTGCATTCGTAGTCATTGAGTAGCTCGACCCATCGTCGTTGTCTCATGTTGAGCTCTTTATGGTTGAATATGTGTTGGAGGCTTTTGTGGTCGGTATAGATGGTGCTCCTTGTACCATACAGGTAGTGTCTCCAGATCTTTAGGGCAAACACAACTGCCCCTAGTTCGAGATTGTGTGTGGTGTAGTTGACCTCGTGTGTCTTCAGCTGTCTTGAGGCGTAGGCGATGACCTTACCTCGTTGCATCAGAACACAACCGAGCCCTTGGTTGGATGCATCGCAGTATACCACGAAATTTTCTATCCCTTCGGGGAGGGACAGTATCGGTGCGGTGCATAAGGCTCGCTTCAGGGTTTGGAATTCCTTCTCTTGTTTCTCTTCCCAGTCAAAGGCCACGCCTTTCTGGGTCAATGTAGTCAGGGGTTTCGCGATTCGAGAGAAGTTTTGAATGAACCTGCAGTAGTAACCAGCGAGGCCTAGAAATTGACGAATTTCTATAGGCGTCTTTGGTGCTGACCAGTTCTCAATGGCTTTAATTTTGGAAGGGTCCACGTGGATTCCTTCTTCGCTCACCACATGTCCTAAGAATTCGACTCTTCGGATCCAAAATTCGCACTTAGAGAACTTCGCGTATAGCTTCTCCGATCGTAAGGTTTCCAGGACTTGTCGTAGATGATTGCTATGCTCTTCCTTACTTCGAGAGTAGATAAGTATGTCATCAATGAAGACGATGACGAACTGATCCAAGTAAGGACGGCATACCCTATTCATTAAGTCCATGAATACTGTGGGCGCATTGGTCAGTCCGAACGGCATTACTACGAACTCGTAGTGTCTGTAACGAGTTCGGAAGGCTGTCTTCGGAACATCCTCCTCAAGCACTCTCAACTGGTGATACCCGGACCTCAGATCAATCTTGGAAAAGTAACTTGCCCCTTGCAGTTGGTCAAATAAATCATCTATGCGAGGAAGAGGGTAACGATTTTTGATCGTAAGTTTGTTGAGTTCCCTATAATCGATGCACATACGGAACGATCCGTCTTTCTTCTTCACAAACAAGACTGGTGCTCCCCAGGGTGAGAAGCTCGGTCTTATAAAGCCCTTGCTGAGCAGCTCGTTAAGTTGACCGGACAGTTCTTGCATCTCAGCAGGCACTAGGCGATATGGCGATTTGGCTACGAGGGTGGCTCCTGAGATTAAGTCGATTCGGAACTCGACTTGACGTTGGGGAGGTAATCCCGGTAGCTCTTCTGGAAAGACGTCGGGGAAATCGTGTACTACGGGGAAGTCTTTTAGGTCTTTTATTTTCTGGCTCGCATCTACAACATGCACCAGGAATGCACGATATTCCTTACACAAGTACTTTTGGGCTTGAATACTTGAGATGATACGAAGGCTCGTACTGGATTTGTCTCCGTAGATAAACAAGGTTTCGCTATTCGGTAGATTCAGGCGGACTGCTTTTTCGAAGCACATAATGTTGGCATGATAAAGACTCAGCCAGTCCATGCCTATGATGACGTCGAAACTCTGGATAGCTACTGGTATGAGGTCAATTGAGAACGAATGATTATCTAGCATGAGGGTACAACCTATGTAGATCTCGTTAGAACTCTCTGTTTTTCCGTTAGCCATTTCTATGACGAAGGTTTCTTTTAGTGGTTGCGGTGATTGTTTAAGTAAGTGTTTAAAGTTCTGGTTTACGAAACTCCTCTATGCCCCACTATCAAATAGGATACAAGCATAAGAGTTATCGAGAAGGAACGTACCCGTGACTACTGTGGGATCTGCTACTGCTTCACTGTGCCCAATAGCGAGTAGTCTGCCTGCTCCTCCCGCATTCCCAGCCTTTGGACAGTTTCTTTTGAAATGTCCTACCTCGCCACAGCCGTAGCAGGCCTGGCTTACTCCCGAACTGGGGACCTGGGAAATGGGTTTGGGTGGTGTTCAACAAAACCGGGTGGTATGGCCCTTCCAGTCACAGTTAGTGCAGTGCATTTCCCGGCAGGGGCCGTTGTGATGGAAAGAGCACTTGGTGCACTTGGGTAGACTCCCTGCATATGTTTTGGCGGGTACAGGGGCAGCAGGAGTAGTGGTAGCATGGATAGCCACCGTTTGATGGTTCTTTGAAGAGGATTGGGCTGGTTTACCCTTATTTCGATCCCACCGCTTGCTTTTGTTGTCGGATATCTTGGTCGGTGCAGTGGCAACCGTTGTGGTTGCTGATGGAGTGTAAGGAACTTCATGATAAATCAACCTTTGGGCCAATTCCTTGGCACTGTTAAAGGTCGTAGGGTGTAATGCTAGAACGTTCCCTCGATACAGGGGCACTAAACCCCAGATGTATCTTTCAATTTTCTTGCCTTCGGTGGGGACCATGTTAGGACACAGAGTCACCAGGTCGCAGAACATGGTTGTATACGCCACTATGTCGATCCCCTTCATCTTGAGGTTCCAGAGTTCCTCCTCGAGTTTCTGGATTTCGCCTCTAGGGAAGTACTCCCTTGTCAGAAGGTCTTTCAGTGTGTCCCAGCCCATGGCGTTGGCTGTTACCAAAGAGAGTGATTTGACATGGCCATTCCACCATGTCAGGGCCCTTTCATTGAAGGTGCAAGCAATGAACTTTATCTTGCTTTCTTCGGGGCACGAGCACATCTCGAAGATGGCTTCAGTTCTTTCGATCCATTGGGAGAGTGCAATGATCCCTCCGGTCCCATTGAAGAATGTTGGTTTGCAGTTCATGAAATCCTTATAGGTACACCCCTGTGTACGTGGGTGTATTTCACCATGTCTAGAGTTGGTGCCCGTTCCAGCTCCACTTGCGTCACCAGAATTTATTTGGGCCATAGCTGTGGTCACAGCTGCAGTCACAACAGCTTGAAACATCACCGCATCGAACTGCGGAGGGGGTGGTGGTGGTGGAGTTTGACTTGCAGGCGTGCTTCTGGTCGTACGCTTGCGAGGCGGCATCTTTTACTGAAAGTTTATAGAAACGATGATAACCGTAAGAATCAATTGTAAGTACAATGAGAGTGCTTCATGGACTAAATCGTCATAGTCCAACTGTTAGGTAGTGACATAACAATAGAGTAGGGAAACACAAGAGTAAGAACTTTCCAATAGATTAGATATCTGCCAATATTACTGATATTACTGATGTAAAATGAGTTCAGGAAAGTTGACCTAACAGTAGGTCTGACATCAAACCATCAGGGGAAAATGTTGGCAGTTTAAAAGTCTAGCTAGAGTACTTTTAAAAGTTAGGAATATTTTACAGACAAGTGCTCTCTAAAGCATAGGAAAGAAAGGCTATTCCTTAATTTAAAAGTAAAGACGAGTTGACATCTTCTACCGGCGACGGGTGTCTCTCGAACGAACCCTTAGGTCTGCCAGTTGACGTACAACTTCCTGAAGATGTCGCTCATACGCTCTCTGACGCACTCGGAGTTCCATGACTTCGGCTCGGGATGCAGCTAGTTGCTGCTGCAGAATCTCATTGGTCCTCCTAGTCCTATCCACCATCTCTTCGAGTTGACGAATACGGACTGTGTTAAGGCTAGAGTTGGCATCAATTTCTACACATTCTTGTGCACTGGTCATGTCCACCACAAAGCTCGTTAAGACTATTTGATTTACTAAAGTTTAGTAAATATGGTTATACTTACAAGTTTAAGTATAATTCTGAAACATTGGAAAAGTCTCAATGTATGGCAGAACGAATGGGAAGAATCAAATTAGGCAGAAAGATAAAAGTTTCTCAAATCTGAAAAGATGGGTGAGTACTTTAGTATCATGTTTGTGATCATCTTAATGATTTAGAAATCATATCACAATTAGTCCTATAAAGGTCATCTTAGTGCATTCTTATGACTAAGAAGAGGAGTCATGAATTGTTGAAATGGTTAGATCAGGAAGATGAGTCATACTTCGTTCCAAAACAATTCTTAGAGTCATACTCCAAGATTGTAACTTGAGTGACATATCTTAAAGAAAGGTTTAAAACACTTGTCAAATGTAAGAGTAAAAGTGTCCTACTCTTGTACATTTGAAATTGGTAAGTTGTGATGTTTTGGATAAAACAAAGACCAACTAAGGCCAATTGTGTGAAGTGTTTGTCTTGATAAAGAATCCGCACTATCTCTTGAATACTTGGCAAGATAGTCTTATATGTCAAGAGGATAGTGGGAGTCTTAAAGATCCTAAAAATAATTTCAAGAACTAATCAAGAATAAAACCTGAGGTTCTTCACTAGCACATGACTTGAGGTTTATAACCTATCATGTTGACATATTCTGTGCCCATTCCAGTTAAAGTTGGCTTTGCATAGGAGTTCTGAAAGTTCTCAATTGGTTGCATAACAACTTGGAAGCAATGGCAAGCCCTGTACTGCCAGGTGGCAAGAAGTTAAGATTGCATAAGTTCAGTCCATATGAGTTTGGATTTGTCATTATCCTTGTCTTGTGACTATGGTTTTGACGATTCACATGGATAAGAACACACACACCATAAAATCTAAGGGTCATAAGGTTTCTCTCCGATTCATGAAAATGATGGTGAGGAAACACTTTCACCAAGTAGATTTGAAGCAGATGGCAAAAGGTCTAAACAATTGAGACTATGATTACGGCATCCCTTTTCATAGTTCTGAAATTGTTTAGACACACATGCTTGCTATCTAAGGAAAGGTGTATGATTTTGATAAAGTTTTATCAAAGCATCTCGTATCAGAAATCTGAAGTTTGGTAAGAAAGTCAATAAAGTATTGATTTCTAGAAGTCCAGCTAATTTCTGAGTACATGTCAAAGCTAGTGGGAGCATAAGTGTTATGCTAATAATGATCATGTTAGTGGGAGCATGATAATTATTGTTAGTGTTGCAAGTTAGCAATGTTAATTATAGAAAACAAAAGTTTCAATTCGTGAGGCTGCAGGGATTGAAAAAGTTGTTTTGCTATAATTAAGGGAGAGGATATACTTCATTTCAGTTCTAAAGGATTAGATTGAGACCTTAATCATCTTTAGTCAAGAATATATATATGAATTTCATGTTGTATTGGTTCAACTTAAGGAAATTCTATATATTGCGTTCTCAAAATTTGATTACGATTAAGGGATTGAAAAAGTTGTTTTGCTATAATGAAGGGAGAGGATATACTTCATTTCAGTTCTAAAGGCTTAGATTGAGACCTTAATCATCTTTAGTCAAGAATATATATATATATGAATTTCATGTTGGATTGGTTCAACTTAAGGAAATTCTATATATTGCGTTCTCAAAATTCGATTATGATTACGGCATCCCTCTTCATAGTCAAATTTTGAAAACATGGCAAATACAAATATTGTAGCAAAAGACTGGTCTAGAATCAGGTCTTTATGTGAGACATCATGAATCGTGTACCATTTGCTTTGGGTACAGGATCGATTTCATGTGCTATAATATTTGTCATTTCTAAATTTTTCCAAATGCCCAGAGGCATTAAGAAGGGAAAAGGTCTAGAATTGGATATGACTAAAATGATTAAGCAATTGTCGAGGACAATCTGAGGTTACCAAAGATTGGTTGCTCAGGGACAATTGGAAGTATAGTGCTAAATTTGGAAGGACCATATTGACATATTCTGAAAAGAGGCATCTCTTATTCAGAAGTGATAGTCAAAATGAGAATACGGAGTTGTCTCCATAGGTGGAAGTTATCTGTGTAAGATTAGAAAAATTAATGCAAGAAGCATGTCCAAAGCAATGTACTTTGAATATGAGACTTAGTTTCCATGGAGTTGATCTCCATTGGAATACCTTATAATGACTGTTGACAAGTCTTTGTGACTTTGTACATATTCATTATAGGAGGGTCAGTGCATATAAGTTTAAAATCTAAACATATTTCGATAAATGATAGGAATTTGAAATTCTCACATTTTTCGATAAGGATTTGGGAGTGTGAAATTAGAATCATTGAAATTATGTTCAATTGGTTTATTTCACAAAGTAAGGATCATAGACAAACATAGAGTGCATACTTGGTGTATGGCAAAGCTATTGTTTAAGAAAAACATAGTGTACATGCTTGGAGCATGGGACAACTAGTGTTTTTAATTCAAGTATAACGTTGATAAAACTGAAACAATGAATAATGAGTAATCAGTATGGTGATAAATAAAAGTGTTGATTTATATTCATAGGGTTTGATACCATATTTGATTCATTTATTCTTGTGTTTCACTTTGCATGTTTTGACTTCCAGAATAACTAAGTAGCTCTTCCTGAATGATTAAGTTATTCAAACCATCCACAGTCGGTCATATGTTGGAAGTAGATATGAATCAAGACTGTCATGGGTTGGTTTGTAGAGGTCCAAGTTTGTGGACAAAGTGGTGCTACAACACTCATGAGTGCTCATAAGTTCTAAGTATTGGATTCAACCCGCGCTCATTTGAATCACTTCATGGATTTTATCACGAGTGATCATGAGACGATAATATCTTATATTCTTCAAACCTAGAGATATGATTTGTTACTATGAGTTGGTTATACATTGATTGCACGAAAATGCATTTGGTAACTCGATGTTATAAAACGTGCCTTTGTGTATGATTCAACAAGTAGTAGAACAAGCCATATGAGTCGAAGTTTATCCATTCCTTTTACCTTCGGGATAAAAGCGATATCTGTGGGCCCCTCGATGATTTAGCTATGACACATGTGAGTGCTTGGCCAAGGCAGGACTGATTTGATTTTTTCAATCAGTCAGTCATCATAAATCGAAAATCGAGAAACAACAAATGGATAGAGAGAATGATTATAATCCATGTCTCAGTCCATATGATATCTAGAATGGAGGAATATATAATCCCTTATCTAATGGACAAGTTATTGACAATGTCAGAGTTCGACAGCGGCTTTAAGAGCTACGATTGCCAGTTAGGTTTTGAAGTCATACTCAATAATAGTTTTAGACTTATCCAAGTGGAAGACTGTTGGATTAATGTCTAAGTCCATAACTATATTTGGTATGTACTTGATCCGACCCGGCATGGTCCATTTGGGTTGCACTTCACCGGCACAATTTATATGGATAGTATTTTGAGAATAGTATATTTATGATTTATATTAATATATTATAAGTTCTAATATATTAATATGGAATCATATTATTTAATTAGTATTGATCAAGAATTAATTTAGAATTAATTAAGTGATCAAAAAGAACTAATTAAATATGGACTCTTATATATATGGAATGGGCCAAGTTTATTTAGGTTGGGCTAAGCTTTCATGGATGGTCCATGGAGCTTTTAACCCATGGATCCTATGTAAATGAAAGGTCATGGGTATTAGGGTTTACATGGATGTAACCCTAATCCTCCATAATATATAAAGGGGTCCTTGGCTCACAAAATTGGCACAAGTGTGTGAAAATAAGAGTGGGCCGATTTTAGTGTGCATACATATTCTCTCAAGTTCTTCCAAGGTGTTTTGGTGATTTGTGATTCCATTTGAGGCTTCCACAGTATTGGGGCTAAGCTCTTAAAGCTTGAAGACATCAAGCTACATCAAAAGGTATGTCATCTAACTAGAACTTTGTAGTATAGTGCTTCATAATATGCTAGTTAGGATGAAACCTTGGAATAGTTAATATTTGCATGTATAATAGAGAAAAAATAGATCCAAGGTTTATAGGGTTGCATGTACACCATAGGAGTGTTAGAATGCTCAAAACCCAACAGTGGTATCAGAGACTGGTTGTTTTCTCTTATCTTGATGCAAATGTTTTATTTTCAAGTTGGAAAAAAAGGAAAAAAAACACATGACGTTTGTCAAATTTTAAGATAATTACTTGTTTTGTGAAAAACGAATTATTTATAAAATTTGAATCATTTGTTATATGAGTTGAATTAGGTCAAATTTAGTAAAAGATAAAATGATATGATTATTTTATTAGTTTTAAAAGTTTGATCTAAATGTTTTAAGGAGTTACATATTTTGTCATAAAATTTTGGAGCTCAAAAGTTTTTTTTAAAGTTGTGATCTTAAGGGTTTTTGAAACTTCCATAAGTTATGGATATGAAAGCTTTTTTTTAAAAAGAAAAATTTGATTCAAAGTTTTTATGGAGTTACAAAATTTGGTGTTAATGTTTTAAAGAATTCCATAACTTGTTCTTAAGTTATGGAACATGGAAAGTTTCATCATAAACCACCATTAATTCCATAAGTTATGGAATCCAAAGGTTTTCAAGAATTACAAAACTTGCCCTCAAGTTTTGGAATTTGAGAAAAGTTTTTTATGGAAAAAAGAATTGAATTCTAAAACTCTTGGGTTCATAACTTAAACAATTAATTAAATGGTTTTAATTTTGAGTTTAATAATTGGAATTATGATGTTTTGTTGAATAGTTCAAATTAACTCTTATGGACTTTATTAATAGTTAATTAAAGCATTTAATTAAAAGAGTATTATTAAATCCATAAATATACGGTTTGAGTTTAATTAAATTAAAAGTCTAGTTTAATTAATAGATTAAACCACCAAGTATTTTAAATGTTTAAAATACACCCTTATACTATTATAATATTAAAAGTTTAATATATTATATGTATAAGAGCAAGTCGTCTTACCATTAGTAGGCCTCATTTACGAAGCCGGTCTATAAGGGGGGTATAAGGTTACTGCCTATAAAATGACAGTTTAATGGGTGTCCACTCTCACTCACCGCTTCCTTGACCGGTGGAGGGTCGTTAGCCGAACAGGTCGGACAAGGACTATAATTCTCCCTTCATTATAAGTATAATGATAAATACTAAGTAACTAAACACTTATAAATTCGCAATCTTAGTTACTTAGGAAAATGTGAATAAGGTGCTAATCCATGAAATTACACTTTGCACTTTGTTTAAGCTGTTAGTGGAGCGTGTGTGGTTAACCGACACACTAACCTGGACTTAACAAGGTAGGCAAAGGGTAACTTAATGTTTATCATAGTATCGTTGGAGCGTGTGTGGTTAACCAGCACATCGATTGAGGGGTAAATATTAAGGGTACCAAGTATATTTGCATGGTTACTTCACACCTTGTTTTGTGATCCTCGGCATCCCAGTCACAAAACCTGAAGGGCACACTCGAGATTGAAACATGACATTGAAAAGTTCAATGAATCTCAAAAGAATCTAGGAGTTCCAAAACCAATTAAAACCTAATAATACATTTTGTTTATCTTGGTGGAAATTGGTGAATCGTCATTCACCTACCTTCAAATATTTTATAGCTTGGATTATGGCATCCCTCTTCCAAGTTATAAAATATTTTGTTGGGGCCTAGCCTTAATATATCATATTGGGTGTTATATTAAGGACTTAAATCAACTTTACGTGAATTTCTCCCATTGTTGATGTCTGGTTTAGACAACAATGATCTTCCCAGACCACGCTTTCCTAATGAATATGACTTCCCGAGTTTAGCTCATGCAAGTCATACTTCTCTTCCTCCATCTCCTCTAATTATTCTCCCTAACCCACAAGTTCAAGGTCACTCAAGCCCTAATGGCAAGCAAGGTGTATGTGTGATCACATCTTAGAGATGAAGTCACATATTGACAAGCCGGGAGAGTTGGATGTCAAAGTCTTGAGAAAGTTGGATGTTCGATCACTTTCTAAGTCACATAGTGAGTTCCTTTGGGACTACTATGAAACAGACTATGACATGAACCTTAATGATCATATCTATTTGCTTGGTGCTGTTGAATCAGCAATGATTTGGAACGATAGTAAAGCAAATTTGATTAGAAGATCAACTTCCCAAAAACTTTATGGACAGTGACAATGGTGACACTGGAAATCCAGAAAAAGCATTCTCTTCCCAATGGAAAGGGATTGGCCATAGTCAACCCGTTTGACCAAATGGTAAAGAGAAAGGCTAAGTCTGAGATAGTCCCATTACCAAAGGGTCCATATGTTTATTTTGCCAAAGGAAGGGGCGTTGATTGCAAAGCTGCCAAATTTACCTAAGGATGTTAAAGTCAATAAGTTTGACTCTACATCAGGTAGAGCCCATTATCTAACTCTGTTAAGTTCTATTCTGAGATCCTCATTACATGATGTGACTGGGTCACATGTTGATGTTTTAACAATCAAAGAATAGAGAGAAATCTTAAAGGAAGTATATGCTGATTCTGATCGCGAAGGTGGATTTCGATCGCATCAGAATTTTGAGCAGTTGCTTAAGAAGTTATGATATATTGCTAAGGAATACATAACAACAATTTTCCATGTGGATTGTAAGGATAAGTTTTTCCACAAAGTTTTAAAATAAAAGAAAATTGTTTAATTTTATTTATTTGAAGTATCCTTACAATGGCATTTGTGGAAAATTGTTGCTTATATGATTCCACTGACATCAATATTGGAAAATGGATTTGATTCTTTCATTTGTGGTAGTGTCTAAATTTACCAAATCAGGAAAGTTCCTCATCGCCCAAGTTTCAATTGGACCGAAACTTGGAATCATACAAGTTGAATAGTATGATGAATAAGAACTTTCAAGCATTGGAAAATCAAGACTAATTACTTGTTCACATGGATGTGTGAGTCAAGTGAAGGACTAAAGGGATCGAGTACACATTCTTGTGCACTGGTCATGCCCACCACAAAACTCGTTAAGACTATTTGATTTACTAAAGTTTAGTAAATATGGTTATACTTACAAGTTTAAGTATAATTCTGAAACATTGGAAAAGTCTCAATGTATGGCAGAACGAATGGGAAGAATCAAATTAGGCAGAAAGATAAAAGTTTCTCAAATCTGAAAAGATGGGAGAGTACTTTAGTATCATGTTTATGATCATCTTAATGATTTAGAAATCATATCATAATTAGTCCTCTAAAGGTCATCTTAGTGCATTCTTATGACTAAGAAGAGGAGTCATGAATTGTCGAAATGGTTAGATCAGGAAGATGAGTCATACTTCGTTCCAAAACAATTCTTAGAGTCATACTCCAAGATTGTAACTTGAGTGAAATATCTTAAAGAATGGTTTAAAACACTTGTCAAATGTAAGAGTAAAAGTGTCCTACTCTTGTACATTTGAAATTGGTAAGTTGTGATGTTTTGGATAAAACAAAGACCAACTAAGGCCAATTGTGTGAATTGTTTGTCTTGATAAAGAATCTGCACTATCTCTTGAATATTTGGCAAGATAGTCTTATATGTCAAGAGGATAGTGGGAGTCTTAAAGATCCTAAAACCAATTTCAAGAACTACTCAAGAATAAAACGTGAGGTTGTTCACTAGCACACGACTTGAGGTTTATAACCTATCGTGTTGACATATTCTGTGCCCATTCCAGTTAAAGTTGGCTTTGCATAGGAGTTCTGAAAGTTCTCAATTGGTTGCATAACAACTTGGAAGCAATGGCAAGCCCTGTACTGCCAGGTGGCAAGAAGTTAAGATTGCATAAGTTCAGTCCATATGAGTTTGGATTTGTCATTATCCTTGTCTTGTGACTATGGTTTTGACGATTCACATGGATAAGAACACATACACCATAAAATCTAAGGGTCATAAGGTTTCTCTCCGATTCATGAAAATGATGGTGAGGAAACACTTCCACCAAGTAGATTTGAAGCAGATGGCAAAAGGTCTAAACAATTGAGACTATGATTACGGCATCCCTTTTCATAGTTCTGAAATTGTTTAGACACACATGCTTGCTATCTAAGGAAAGGTGTATGATTTTGATAAAGTTTTATCAAAGCATCTCGTATCAGAAATCTGAACTTTGGGAAGAAAGTCAATAAAGTATTGATTTCTAGAAGTCCAACTGATTTCTGAGTACATGTCAAAGCTAGTGGGAGCATAAGTGTTATGCTAATAATCATCATGTTAGTGGGAGCATGATAATTATTGTTAGTGTTGCAAGTTAGCAATGTTAATTATAGAAAACAAAAGTTTCAATTCGTGAGGCTGCAGGGATTGAAAAAGTTGTTTCGCTATAATTAAGGGAGAGGATATACTTCATTTCAGTTCTAAAGGCTTAGATTGAGACCTTAATCATCTTTAGTCAAGAATATATATATATGAATTTCATGTTGGATTGGTTCAACTTAAGGAAATTCTATATATTGCGTTCAAAAAATTCGATTATGATTAAGGGATTGAAAAAGTTGTTTTGCTATAATTAAGGGAGAGGATATACTTCATTTCAGTTCTAAAGGCTTAGATTGAGACCTTAATCATCTTTAGTCAAGAATATATATATGAATTTCATGTTGGATTGGTTCAACTTAAGGAAATTCTATATATTGCGTTCTCAAAATTCGATTATGATTACGGCATCCCTCTTCATAGCCAAATTTTGAAAACATGGCAAATAAAAATATTTTAGCAAAAGACTGGTCTAGAATCATTTCTTTATGTGAGACATCATGAATCGTGTACCATTTGCTTTGGGTACAGGATCGAGTGCATGTGCTATAATATTTGTCATTTCTAAATTTTTCCAAATGCCCAGAGGCATTAAGAAGGGAAAAGGTCTAGAATTGGATATGACTAAAATGATTAAGCAATTGTCGAGGACAATCTGAGGTTTACCAAAGATTGGTTGCTCAGGGACAGTTGGAAGTATAGTGCTAATTTTGGAAGGACCATATTGACATATTCTGAAAAGAGGCATCTCTTATTCAGAACTGATAGTCAAAATGAGAATATGGAGTTGTCTCCATAGGTGGAAGTTATCTGTGTAAGATTAGAAAAATTAATGCAAGAAGCATGTCCAAAGCAATGTACTTTGAATATGAGACTTAGTTTCCATGGAGTTGATCTCCATTGGAATACCTTATAATGACTGTTGACAAGTCTTTGTGACTTTGTACATATTCATTACAGGAGGGTCAGTGCATATAAGTTTAAAATCTAAACAGATTTCGATAAATGATAGGAATTTGAAATTCTCACATTTTTTGATAAGGATTTGGGAGTGTGAAATTAGAATCATTGAAATTATGTTCAATTGGTTTATTTCACAAAGTAAGGATCATAGACAAACATAGAGTGCATACTTGGTGTATGGCAAAGCTATTGTTTAAGAAAAACATAGTGTACATGCTTGGAGCATGGGACAACTAGTGTTTTTAATTCAAGTATAAAGTTGATAAAACCGAAACAATGAATAATGAGTAATCAGTATGGTGATAAATAAAAGTGTTTATTTATATTCATAGGGTTTGATACCATATTTGATTCATTTATTCTTGTGTTTCACTTTGCATGTTTTGACTTCCAGAATAACAAAGTCGCTCTTCCTGAATGATTAAGTTATTCAAACCATCCACAGTCGGTCATATGTTGGAAGTAGATATGAATCAAGACTATCATGGGTTAGTTTGTAGAGGTCCAAGTTGGTGGACAAAGTGGTGCTACAACACTCATGAGTGCTCATAAGTTCTGAGTATTGGATTCAACCCGCGCTCATTTGAATCACTTCATGGATTTTATCACGATTGATCATGAGATGATAATATCTTATATTCTTCAAACCTAGAGATATGAGTTGTTACTATGAGTTGGTTATACATTGATTGCACGAAAACACATTTGGTATCTCGATGTTATAAAACGTGCCTTTGTGTATGATTCAACAAGTAGTAGAACAAGCCATATGAGTCGAAGTTTATCCATTCCTTTTACCTTCGGGATAAAAGCGATACCTGTGGGCCCCTCGATGATTTAGCGATGACACATGTGAGTGCTTGGCCAAGGCAGGACTGATTTGATTTGTTCAATCAGTCAGTCATCATAAATCGAAAATCGGGAAACAACAAATGGACAGAGAGAATGATTATAATCCATGTCTCAGTCCATATGATATCTAGAATGGAGGAATATATGATCCCTTATCTAATGGACAAGTCATTGACAAGGTCAGAGTTCGACAGCGGCTTTAAGAGCTACGATTGCCAGTTAGGTTTTGAAGTCATACTCAATAATAGTTTTAGACTTATCCAAGTGGGAGACTGTTGGATTAATGTCTAAGTCCATAACTATATTTGGTATGTACTTGACCCGACCCGGCATGGTCCATTTGGGTTGCACTTCACCGGCACAATTGATATGGATAGTCTTTTGAGAATAGTATATTTATGATTTATATTAATATATTATAAGTTCTAATATATTAATATGGAATCATATTATTTAATTAGTATTGATCAAGAATTAATTTAGAATTAATTAAGTGATCAAAAAGAACTATTTAAATATGGACTCTTATATATATGGAATGGGCCAAGTTCATTTAGGTTGGGCTAAGCTTTCATGGATGGTCCATGGAGCTTTTAACCCATGGATCCTATGTAAATGAAAGGTCATGGGTATTAGGGTTTACATGCATGTAACCCTAATCCTCCATAATATATAAAGGGGTCCTTGGCTCACAAAATTGGCACAAGTGTGTGAAAATAAGAGTGGGCCGATTTTAGTGTGCATACATATTCTCTCAAGTTCTTCCAAGGTGTTTTGGTGATTTGTGATTCCATTTGAGGCTTCCACACTATTGGGGCTAAGCTCTTAAAGCTTGAAGACATCAAGCTACATCAAAAGGTATGTCATCTAACTAAAACTTTGTAGTATAGGTGCTTCATAATATGCTAGTTAGGACGAAACCTTGGAATAGTTAATATTTGCATGTATAATAGAGAAAACATAGATCCAAGGTTTATAGGGTTGCATGTACACCATAGGAGTGTTAGAATGCTCAAAACCCAATAGATAGACCTTCGAATAAGTGACCCTAACTCTAAATCCACAACCAAACAAGGAACAGGAAGTAAAGCAAAGATCACAGATTCTAAGTCTATAGCGCCTTAGTCACATGTAACCTTGGTGTACCCACTTAGAAACTATTGTCCTACTAGTAACGACCTTTTTAGCTCTCACATATGTAATTCATAGTAATGCAGAATACTCTTATAGTATTCTTGTTCTAATGCCCTTGTATTAGTGTGGGTAAGTTTTTAGACTTGTTGTAATACCACAATCATTCTTAGGCACATGCTAGTCACTCCTCAGAAAATATAGTTGACCAGGCTATATCTCCTTAGGTTTGACCATATGTCTCTAAGCCTAATTGTGCTGTTCAACAATCGTAATACTTTTGTTCTTTTCTAGTATGATACTGACACTGGTATGGGTAAATGTATATATATACTTAGTTAAATATTTTATTATTTAAAAGTATATTTTCTTGGTTAGAGTGTTTTAATCCCGATGTGTTTATAGTTCGTATATCTTTTATATATACAATAGTATACTCCCTAGAAAATCCTATATTTTCCAGTAAAATTTGTCTTCTACCAAGACCCATTTGTTTGCATGTTTGATCCTTTGAAAATGTAAAAGTTTTCCCCAGTGAAGCTATCAGTAAGAAAATATAGCTTTAGACTTTATTCATGTAAATTAATTGGGAAAATAAGGTTTTACCCCAGCAGTGGCACTACCGGCTAAATGAAATAAAATGCAGACTCCAGGTAGTATTAAATGTACAATACACCTCGGGGAGCCTGTTTGGCCTTTAATTCTTAATGTGTAATTAAAGGTTTGAATGTGAACTCGTATGTAACCATATTGATTGACGATCGAATAACTGATGACCCTCCGAGTCATATGTAGTGATGTGACATTTTGTCACCCCTTGGCCTTTCGGCTGGGACTGTAGCTAGCAGTCAGGATGTGGGAGTGTCTGTCCTGTATAGATCTATACACACAATGCCCGCTCTCCCTCCAGGAGACTCTGGTTACACGGTGATACCACTGTGAAGTGTTGTATCGAGAAGTAGTATGTCACATTCTAATTATAGTATATTCTCTTGTATATTGTATAATGTATTTTCTGGTATAATGTATAGAGTGTTCCCTTGTATAGTATATAGTATTATCTTTGTATAGTATTTAGCATGTATTGACTCATAACCGTACTGACTCTGGTAGGCGTCATTGTAATAGTAGTAATGAGTAATAATCCTTAACTATACCTATTATAGTTAAATAGTAATGTTGGTTGCATGCCTTTGATACACAAGGTACTGAACTGAAGTGAAGACTTTTATATTCAACACCAATATATATGATATATAACTAAAAGTTCAACGACAATCGGACAAATAACAGAATACCCTAAGTCCACAACCAAACAAGGAACATGAAATAAGGTGAGCTATCAGTCCTAAGTCCTTCAAGTCTTACTTATATAAATATATTAGTATAGATATGGGTTTGAAAATAAAGCAAGTTTGAAAGAGTTTGAAAACAGTTTTGGCATTTAAAGAGTTTGATAAAAGGTTTGAAACACTTGAAAATCCAAAGTTTGATGGTAATTTGAAAGCAGAAGCAAATCTTGTAGTCTGTTCTAGTTATTAATCACATATGATTAAATTAATAACTAGAAATATTCAACTTGTATTCCCCCCATAAAAGCATTTAAAATCATTTAAAAGGTTAATTAAGGGGTATGAACTCACCTGTAGTGAGTGGATTGGATGGAAGTGTCGGGTAGGATGCTAGGTGTCAAGTGAGGGCTTGAACACACACACGGATCCTATGTAACATGTAGTGATACATTAATGTATCTAATTAGATATTTAATCACTAATTAAGCAAGTACAGACACTCTAATATGTGAAAACACTTTGTTTCAAGTGCTAGGAGTGCTAAGGGTTGCATCTAAGGAGAGTATGGCTTTACATTGGAGTTTACTCCTCAAATGGTCACCCTACATGTGTTTAAGGTTGATGGACCATTTACCCCATGAGTTTATGGCCGTAAACTCATGGTAATGGTGAATTTGAGTCTTTTAAGGTCTTATGCTTCACAAATAAGTGCCCTAAGGTTGAATCAAAGGCTTAGGAAGTGGTTAGGGCTCGAAATGGCACACTTTTGGAGTTTACGGTCCTTGGACCACTCCTTGGGAGTTTACGGTCGTAAACCCATGAGTTTATGGCCGTAAACTCATGACCACTTCTTCCATTTCGTTTTTGGTGGTTTCTAGTTCATGCATGCAAGGTTCTAGTCTCTTATTCAAGCCATAGAAGGTGTTAGGGGCATCAAAACACCATTTGGGGGTGTTTACGGTTTTGGGAGATCCCCAAACCGTAAACACATATGTTCTTGGGGATTTTGATGATTTTCCCATGGATTAACAAGTATATTATGCAAATAACTAGCTAGGAGGAGTATACTTACTTATATGAAGCTTGTAAGAGTGTTTAGGACCCAAAAACACTAGTGTATGTTCTTGGTGTTTTGAAGAACACTTGAAGATCTAAGTAAAAATCAAGAATCCATGGATGAAATGGTGTATAAACACTAGATTAAGTGTTATATGAACGAATCTAGGAAGGAAACACTTACATTTTGGCGGATTTGAAGAAATGAACTTATGATACTTGAGAGAAAAAAGTTGGTGTTCTTGAGGTGGGAAGTGTAAAATGAGGGAAATAGTGGGTAAACTCATGCTATATGCATGAGTTCTTGGGAAAATGGTATTTACGGCCCAAACTCCTCTTGTTTGGCCGTAAGCACCTAGCTAAGGTGTTGTTGTTTTTGTTTGTTACACATCACGCATAACGACACTTCCTTTTATTTATTCGTTTGACGAATTAAAAAAATAAAACACCCAAACAGACTTAAAACCGGCCAAAATGTAATGGAATGTATTTGACTAATTATTTGAAGTGTTTAAATGTAGAGATTATACAAATGAAAAATTCGGGTTGTCACATGATTTCCATGAGCACAACCCACTCATGATTTCCATGAGGACAACACCGTACGCTTGATCGACGCTGGAACAATAACAAGCAAAAGGATAGTTCGTCACTTGCTTATGGATGACTGTAGCTAACAATCACAAGTGGGGTGGTTAACCCGTATACTAATTATACACGACTTCATCGCTCACACATGATTAACGGCTAAGATCCCCAATCTTAGTTGATGAATACAATTACTCATGTAGACTTCGACGACTTCCTATAGCTCTAATAACAAAAGCATTTTCATGTCTAAAATCCTAAGTTACTAGACTATGCTTTTAAACAATACTCCTAACTTCATAACATTTAGGCAGTATAACAGCTATAACTTGAAGTAAAACCAGGTTTTATCTTGACATAAAACCAATAACAATAACAACGTATGACATACCAAGTTTTATCTTGTCATAAAACTAACAATAACAACATACTTTATAAATTAACATATAGAACTTCCGAATATACTTCGGAACTATATCGCACACAACATATATATATATATATAGAATCCTGAGTATAACTCAAGATCTATATAATAACATGCTAACGAATTGATGATAGTTGTATATATTCAAAATATTATATTTAGAACAACTATATCCTGGTTATTATAACTATCTACGTTGATGCTGATATATTATCATATAGACATAATAATAACGTATATACAACATTTAACATGCGTTTTCACCCGAAAATATTAGAAAGTGGGGCCGTGAAACTCACCCTAGTAGCGTGATTTTATGTAATCTAAGCAGAAACGGTCAGCGTATGAGGTCGTCGGGGCTCGGGATGCAAGATGGCTTCAGCAAAGGAGAGAGGAGAAAGGGAAATGGTGTAAGGAATAGATGAAGTCGGACCTGCTATTTATAGTAAGGATTTTGGACTCTCACGTTGTGAGTTTTATAAGGCTCATGTCGTGAGTCATGCATGCTCATCCCGTAGACTTGCCATTTGCGTCCCTAGCTTCAGAAGGTGTCCCTTTGACTCCTCACGACGTGAATCAATCCTTGCTCACGTCGTGAGTTTGGATCTTATCCCCTCGTAGCCTCGTCACACCTTCTAGATTCTGAGATGTGGCAAAATGACTCCTCACCTCGTGAACATCTATGCTCACCTCGTGAGTTCAGTCAGATTAGGGTTTCTGACAGCTGGATATCCGGAAGGTCGTAACTTTTGCATATGAACTCCGTTTTTGATGTTCTTTATATGCACGCGTAGGTGTTTACAAGTAATACAACTCTATTTTAGACTCATATAGCTAATTATAAATCTATTTTAAATTCTTCTTATTATAGATATTTATAGTGTTCGGTTTATCATAACTTCTTCATGCGAAGTCAGATTCAGACGTTCTCTATATTTTTGGAATCGTGTTAACGTATACTTTGAGTTGTATCATAAAGAAAGTTCATATTTGTATTATAATTTTTACATGAAATACATAGCATTCTTATCACATTACTAGTTTAACAAAATCACATTACATGACTGGCATAATCACATGTGATTGTTTATTGACCTGTTTTGACTAGTGTTTCATTGTCCCTCGTAACTCTCTCACGAGTATATTCAAGAAAATTAATGCAAACTGCATTAACTCTCGCATTGTCATGGACTTCTCTTATTTGGTTAATGGCTGTTCTACCCTGAATTTCATTTCGAGCAACCCTGCGGACTAGAATCGGCAGGACTCTGTCTGCTGAGCCTCCTTCGCTTAGGTTGTAAAAGCTTCTGTCTCTGTTGTATGTTATAGGTTGACCCTTCTCTTGAATCCATGTTTCCAAGCTTTCTACCCATAAAGGTGTCGGACCTTGGAAAGCCGGACGAGGGTTAGGATTTTGGGCTATTGGTGGTGGATTATATGCTTCTGATTTAGAATCACTGTCTTCAGGAAAATTTTCTGCAAAATCATCATCTAAGGGAATTTCGTGATTTTTTTTGGCTCTGCATCTTGTTCTTGATCGGGGAAATAAGGGTCTTCGGGTAAGTGAAATCCAGCCATAGTTATCTAAGCGAGAATAAGGATACGAGATATAGAATATAGTTAGTAACGATTGATTAAGGATATAAGTTTCTACGAGAAAGGCCTACAATTATCGAATAATGTATTCTGTATGACTTGTTATAGGTCTTACTATAACTATAAAGTGTATACTAATTATATATAACTTGGGTATAATCGACCTTTGACTAAATGACCTGGCTCTAAATCCACAACCAAACAAGGAACAGGAAATGAAGCTAGATCACATATTCTAAGTCTATATAACTTTAATTATATATATATATATATATTTGTAATATACCCTTAATATTTATAGTTTTACCCTTAATTGTTGTTATTGTTTTCACATGTTTGTTTTTAGTATGTAGTGCCTAAAATACCCCTATAGTATTTTAATCTTTATGTTCTGTTCTAGAATTCTTCTAAATATGTATAATTGGTAAGTTTTAGACATGTCAGAACACCACTATCACTCCCAAACACATGTTGGTCACATATCAAATCAATATAGTTGATCAGGCTATATTAATCACAGATATGATTACATAACTGCCCAGGTTTGACTGTAATGTTCAACATCCAAATACTTTTAAGTTCTTATGATTGTGATACTGTACTTGTTGGTATGAGTGTTAGTATAATTCTTCTAAAAATACTTAAATTTTTAGAAAGTATACTTGTAGTCAGAGCTCTCAGCCCCAAATATATTTATAGTTTCTATATCTTTTATGGATTGATATACTAAGTTCACTATAAACAATGGCTCTGATACCAATCTGTCACACCCCCATACCAGACGGCGGAAACGTCCGGGGGTGGAGGACTTCATTTGTAGTATCACAACACATGCATTATAGTAATCATAATACAAACAACCATTGTATTTAAAAAGTATAAGTGTTTACATAGGTTTCAACATTGTATGCTGAAACTAAATAGTTGTACAAAAGAAGAAGACAATACATAATTAGCTCCATCTTCTCAAAAGCTTGGGGTGTACCTGTCTACTGGTTCCCTGAGAATACAAGTAATTTGAAAAGAGAGTATCAACATAAATTTGAGTGAGTGCATAAGTATTTATGTATGAAAGAATGTTTTCTGTTCCTTGAATATGTAAACTGTTTCCAGAAAATCCTATATTTTCTACTGTATATAAAAAGTAGTTTTAGTTACATAGAACTGTTCTAATTGTAAACCAATGTTCATTGTTTGTAATCCTTTTGTAAACTTGTATCTGAGAGTATGTCTGGTTTGGGGGTGTGACAACAGTCAATGCCCAGTGGACCCCCACCGACCATGAAAACCCCCTATAAATACGTATCCCTACCCTTCATTTAGACTTTTCTGGCCGAAAACTCTCTCCTTCTCTCTCTAAACTCTTGACCGTAAACACCAAAAACACCCTTATTCTTCCGGAAATCATCAAGAATCACCATTGGGAGTCATTTCGGAGCATTTAGAACACATTTTCGTCGAAATCCAACATCACTGTTCTTGAGTTTACGCCCGTACACACTTCATATCTTCAAATCTCCAAAGGCTGTAAACACGTTTACGGTCGTACACTCATCTAATCTTCAAAGGCCGTAAACCCTTCAAGAGGCTGTTCACGGACGTAAACAGTTCACGACCGTAAACCCCCCTTCACGGTCGCAAACCCTTACTAAGTGCTAAAAACCCGTTTTCCTCGATTCAATCAAGTCCCGGTAACATTCCTTAACCGAACACAAGTGTTTTTCTAACACTTTACTTAACGAAATCGCTAATTTAAATGCATATATGTATTTATTTATATTAGGACTCCGTTAGGTGCCGCGTACAACGACCGGAGGATCTTCTTTTCCAGTCGACGTTTTCACACAACAACTGTGAGTTCATACCCCTACATTTTTCCGAGTTTTTAATATTTTCAGGGGGGAATACAAGCCAAACATAAATGATTTTATGAAATTTATACAAAAGGATTTCAATATACTTAAAACGGATACAATCAATACAAATATACAGTTTCTATACTTTTATAAAATATTTACATATTTTATCCCTTCTGTATTATGCTGAGCATAAGGGACATTTTCGATTTACAAGCTTAACCACATAGTTTTCAGATCGATACACATACATACACACAAACTATAGTAGGTATAGTTTGGGAATTTATACAAGATTATACATACATACACACAAACTATAGTAGGTATAGTTTGGAAATTCAATACATGGTTATACATATACATACACACACCTTTTATAAATCTCTCCGTTATTTAATAAAAGGTTTTTCTCGTATCATTACTTGTAATATCGTTAATCTAGTTTGAGAGACACGTCTTTGGGTACAATTACATGTACTAGTGGAAGACTACCCCTTATGATACAGAGTCTCCTCGAAGGAGAGCGTGATTTTTGTGTATAGATCTATACAGGACTGACTATCCCGCACCTAGCTGCTAGCTACAGTAGGACCGACAGGTCTATGGGTGACAAAGTCATAAAGGATACTGGTGCCTGATTCGCTCCATATCAAGTTTAGTATGGTCATAAAACTCGCAAATCGATAACAACGATATACTTATGTAGTAATATGCTATACACGAACAATGATTATTTAGCATACTTATTGAATATACATGGTTTCTTTATGAGAAATAAAACTACTATACATACTAGTAATAACCAGGGTTTTCAAATACAATAGTCTACACAGAGGTTTTTCATACAAAATTCATCATACAATACATCTAGTAGAAATCCAACATACCAACTAATATGTTTATTATATACTACCACATGATATAATAACAAACATTCATAGTTAGTTCTATAACTCTTTAGTTCATGCATCAGTGTTGCGTATGAATAATACTCGATAGACTGTGGGGTATGTGGTTTCCACCTCATTTCCTGTTTCTTGTTTGGTTGTGGACTTAGGGCAGATCCACATAGTCGATTGTCTGTTCAATATTGGTTTATACGTGGCTAGCATGATCTAAGTGGTTATAGATGGAACTGATAATATCTCACACTTACTAAAGAAAATATTGGATTTTCTTGGAAACATACAAACATTTTACTGATTCTTTAACAGGTTTTTATTACAAAAAGTTACTTATGAACTCACTAGCTTTTATGCTGATACTCTTTTTCAACACTGGTTGTATTCTCAGGAAATCATTAGACAGGTACCTCGACAGACTTTTGAGAAGACGAAGTGTATAGAGTCTCGTCTTTTACTTTTGTTATACTTTTGGATGTATAAAAATATGAAGCAAACTGATGTAAACACTTATTATATATATTCAATGTAATGGTTGTGTTTACTTTGATTACTATGATTCATTTGTTGTGATACTATACATGAAGTCATCCGCCCCCGAACGTTTCTGCCGTTCCGGTTTGGGGGTGTGACAGATTGGTATCAGAGCTATTGTTTATAATGAACTAAGTATACCGAACCTTACATGGTATACAACTATAAACACTAAGGGTCCGAAGTGCTCTGAAACAATATCGTAAGTAGAACAAAACAAAAGTATTTGGATGTTGAACACTGCGGTTAAACCTGGATAGTTATGTAATCATGTCTGGGATCAATACAGCCTGATCACCTATATTTATTTGAGACATTACCAACATGTGTCTGAGAGTGACCGTAATGTTGCAACAATCCTAAAACTTACCAAACCATATACATCAAGAGATCGATAGAACAGAACATACAACATTAAAAATACTATAGGAGTATTTTGGTTACTATAAGATAACAACAAGGTATTGAGCATGCACTTATAATACAATAGAAGTATTATTAGATGCGACGTCTATTAACTATATCTTTACCCCTATTCTCGCGTTGATAGCATGGCCGCATTCCATCTCCCTGGTGACCCGTATTTTCCCAACCAAGGAAATAATGGATGGCTTGAGGAAGAGCCAGAAGAAAATCATGAGATTCCTTTGGACGATGACTTCGCAGAACAATTCCCTATAGAGGTCGACTTAGAACCTGAGGTTGAGAACCTACCTCAAGTGGCCCCAATACCAAATCCTAACCACCGGCTTGAATTCCAAGGTCCAACGCCTATGTGGGTTGGGAGTTTGAACAGGTGGAGCCACGAGCAAGGACAACGCCTCCCATATAACGGAAACCGCAACTTCTACAATCTGAACGAGGGAGGCCCCGCAGACAGGGCCCTTCCAATCCTGGTTCGCCGAGTGGCTCGCAATGTTGAGCTAGGTGCAACAGCCATCCAGCGAACTGTGGAACTTGAAGCAGATTCAAGCGCCTGTATGGATCGCATTCATCACCTTGAGGAATGAAGCTCTGCGGAAAGAGCTAGCTGCATCCCGAGCTGAGGTCATGGAGCTCCGAGCACGCCAATCAGTATACGAGAGACACCTACTTGGTGTAGAGCGTCAGCTGGCCAAATTAAGGATTCATCTGAGGGGTGCCCGTCGCCGATAGGAAATACTCCACTCATCCTTTCTTTTGGTTTAAGGAATAACTTTTATATCTATGCTCTAAGTAGTACTTTTCCCCGTGAACATTCCTATCTTGCAAGTACTGTTTCACTAGTTCTTTATATTGTCAAATCTTTCCTCTGTTGGTATGTTGTAGACCTACTCCTAGGTCAAATTTTCTGAACTCTGTGTAATCTCAATACCAACTGCAGTGACAACAATCTTATTTCGGTTAAAGATTATCATTATCGAAAATATATTCTAGATCAGTATCATGCAAATTAAGTAACTCTATCAAAGTCATACCACTAGTTCATCTTTGAAATTCATATCTGAGAAATGCCACCTCACAAACATCTCATCAGAAATTCATTCAAGAATAGCCAATTCAAATCCAAAAGTTTATTTCATATAGACTTCCTTATTGGATAATTATCAGGACACTATAGGAGTCGGATTATAATACTCTCGGAAGCCAGTATAACCTAGCTTAATTAACGCTCGTGCAATACCCACCTCCATAGAATACACCTCGGGAACATTATCACAACCATTCAGAGCAGCCGTCCATGGCGTGAAATTTATAAGTATATAAATTTGTGAAATACAACTACCGGTGACCATCGTTACTCACAAGATCGTTTCTCGTCGTTCAACAGAACCATGTCATCACAAGGAGGTAACCAACCAACTGGCGAGACACCATTTCTGCAAATGGACTTCGCTACATTTTAGGCCACAGTCACAGCCGCCGTAAACGTTGTCATGGCGCAATTCAATGCCATCAACCCAAATGAAAATGGAAACAGTTTCAACACTTCAAACCGTAGCAACACACCAGGAAACCGACAACGGCCTAGCCAGGATGATACTCCAACTCACAAACCTAAGAATAATAAATGAAAATTCTGGAACAAGAAGGAGTGCAAGTTATCTCAAAAACTTGCCAAGAGACAACAACATGTGACAACTTCTACAACCACGACATCTGCCACTCCAACACCTATGCCAGTGCGACAATATGCTGGAAATCTACAGGATTGCAAGAAATGCAACTTCCACCACGTAGGAAAATGCCACGAATTGCTATGTAAGAACTGCAACAGACAAGGACACACCACTCGTTTCTATAGGGCACCGACACGATCAATCACCCAAGTTCTTGGCGTGAAAATGAGTCAGGTTTGTTATAGTTGTGGCGAATCTGGACATTTCAAAAGAAATTGTCCAAGGAGTAAAAATGGCGAAGAAGCTCGCTTCCATAGAACCCCGACTCAACACATCACTCCAACTACCGATGCTAGTATAATTCAAGTATGCCATGCATGTGGTGAACTGGGGCATTTCAAGAGAAACTGTTCGACGGAGAGAAAGGACGGAGGGGAAGGAAGAGTGTAGCAGCATGGCACATAAGAGCAATGAGGAACCCTCTCCCTTTTTGAGATTTTGGTACGCCTTTTAACTAAAGTTTCCATAAAGATTTAATTTATTACTATTAAAAAGTTAGGAAGATTAAAAAGTAATTATAAATAGCTCATCCGTCCGAGCAAGTCACGACATCCATAAGAAAACTAAAGATTCGTTCGGGAAAGCTATGATGGCCTAGCTTATACATCAGGGTAGTGTATAGTTGAGATGTTGCAGACTTAGAGTGAGTGAGTCCGCCTTAATTCTTGTTCCTTGTCTGGTTGTGGATTCAAGGCAGAGTCACTCAGTCGACCGTCTTATTCATCTTAATTATACATAACTTGTATATGCCAAACGATCATAGAGATACCAAGAAGAATCATAATATGAAGTATCTTCACTAGTTATCAAAACACTTGCACTGTTTGTACTCACCCTTCGAGGTACAAGTGTGACAGTGGTAGTATCAAAGAGAAAACATAAAACACTAGAACGTTTACACATAGTACATTGTCGAACACACTAAAGATACACCGTCGTATAGCAATCATTTTTTTTTCAATCGGTCTAACTTTTGTCTCTGTAAAGAACCCGTTATCATCATTCGTCATGGATTGGCGTGGTCCTCACCATACTAAGTTCATGCGTTTCCAACGTCTTGACCGTCAAATTCACAAAACCCTCGTCATTTGTAACGACAACCCGACATAGATCTCTGAATCACCTTTCTCATATTCTAGACCCCGAAGTACTCATGCGAAGAGTACCTTACCCTCCGAAACCCTTCCGAAGTATACCAAGTGAACCCTCCAGAACTACCACTCGTCCAATAGGTCGAGTTTAAGCTTAGAGATTAACACAAATCCATATTCAAGAGATAGACACAAGAGTCGAGATGATAAGAGACGAAAACCTTTGGAGTTCCAAGTTAGTGACCGTGTTATTTTGAAGGTCTCACCCAGAAAAGGCACGATACGTTTTGAAAAGCATGAAAAGCTAAATCCGACATACATAGGACCATTCGAGATTCCTGCTAGGATCGATTCCGTAAAATACAAATTTCGTTACCCCGAGAACTTCACTGCGTACATTCTGTCTCCCACGTGTCGAAACTAAATAAGTCTTTGTCCGATGAGACACTTGTGATACCCCTCGATGAGATCGATCTAGACGAGAGCTTACATTTCGTGGAGGAACCAGTCGAGATCATGGACCGGGAAATCAAACGAACAAAACAAAGCTGTATCCCGATAATGAAGGTTCGCTGGAATGCCAAGCGGGGACCTGAATTCACTTGGGAGCGCGAAGATTCAATGAAATAGAAGTACCCTCATCTATTTCTGAGTCTATGATTTGTATTTTGTGTCTGAATTTCGGGACGAAATTCCCTCTAACGGGGGGATGATGTGACAACCCGAAACTTTTTCCGTTTCTGTTATATGATTTCTGTTAATAAAAATTTGAATTTTATTGAGTCTCGTCAAATTCCTTCGGTTTGGAAAATCATTTAGTTATATAATTGAACTTATATTAGAGTAAGTACCAAAAACCGCGCGAAATTCGAGTTTTCCCTCGAACAAAACAGCAGTTCACGGCCTGACTGGAGTTCACGGCCGTAAACCTGTTTACGACCGTAAACTCGTTTGCGGTCAATGCCAGGTGGACCCCCACCGACCATGAAAACCCCCTATAAATACGTTTCCCTACCCTTCATTTAGACTTTTCTGGCCGAAAACACTCTCCCTCTCTCTCTAAACTCTTGACCGTAAACACCAAAAACACCCTTATTCTTCCGGAAATCATCAAGAATCACCATTGGGAGTCATTTCGGAGCATTTAGAACAAATTTTCGTCGAAATCCAACATGATTGTTCTTGAGTTTACGGTCGTACACACTTCATATCTTCAAATCTTCAAAGGCCGTAAACATGTTTACGGCCGTACACTCATCGAATCTTCAGAGGCCGTAAACCCTTCAAGAGGCTGTTCATGGCCGTAAACAGTTCACAACCGTAAACCCCCCTTCACGGCCGCAAACCATTCCTAAGTGTTGAAAACCCGTTTTCCTCGATTCAATCAAGTCCCGGTAACTTTCCTTAACCGAACACAAGTGTTTTTCTAACACTTTACTTAACGAAATCGCTAATTTAAATGCATATATGTATTCATTTATATTAGGACTCCATTAGGTGCCGCGTACAAAGAACCGAGGATCTTCGTTTCCATTCGACGTTTTCACACAACAACTGTGAGTTCATACCCCTACATTTTTCCGAGTTTTTAATGTTTTCAGGGGGGGGGGGGGGAATACAAGCCAAACATAAATGATTTTATGAAATTTATACAAAAGGATTTCAATATACTTAAAACGGATACAATCAATACAAATATACAATTTCTATACTTTTATAAAATATTTAGATATTTTATCCCTTCTGTATTATGTTGAGCATAAGGGACGTTTTCAACTTACAAGCTTAACCACATAGTTTTTAGATCGATACACATACATACACACAAACTATAGTAGGTATAGTTTGGGAATTCATACAAGGTTATACATAAATACACACAAACTATAGTAGGTATAGTTTGGAAATTCAATACATGGTTATACATATACATACACACACCTTTTATAAATCTCTCCGTTATTTAATAAAAGGTTTTTCTCGTATCATTACTTGTAATATCGTTAATCTAGTTTGAGAGACACGTGTTTGGGTATAATTACATGTACTAGTGGAAGACTACCCCTTATGATCCAGAGTCTCCTCGAAGGAGAATGTGATTTTTGTGTATAGATCTATACGGGACTGACTATCCCGCACCTTGCTGCTACCTACAGTAGGACCGGCAGGTCTACGGGTGACAAAGTCATAAAGGATACTGGTGCCCGATTCGCGCCATATCAAGTTTAGCATGGTCATAAAACTCGCAAATTGATAACAACGATATGCCTATGTAGTAATATACTATACACGGACAATGATTATTTAACATACTTATGGAATATACATGGTTTCTTTATGAGAAATAAAACTACTATACATACTAGTAATAACTAGGGTTTTCAAATACAATATTCTACACAGAGTTTTTTCATACAAAATTCATCATACAATACATCTAGTCGAAATCAAAGATACCAACCAATATGTTTATTATATACTACCACCAGATACAATAACAAACATTCATAGTTAGTTCTATAACTCTTTAGTTCATGCATCAGTGTTGCGTATGAAGAATACTCGATAGACTGTGGGGTATGTGGTTTCCGCCTCATTTCTTGTTCCTTGTTTGGTTGTGGACTTAGAGCATATCCACATAGTCGATTGTCTGTTCAATATTGGTTTATACATGGCTGGCATGTTCTAAGTGGTTATAGATGGAACTGATTATATCTCACACTTACTAAAGAAAATATTAGATTTTCTTGAAAACATACAAACATTTTACTGATTCATTAACAGGTTTTTATTACAAAAAGTTACTTATGAAATCACCAGCTTTTAAGCTGATACTCTTTTTCAAACTGCTTGTATTCCCAGGAAATCATTAGACAGGTACCTCGACAGACTTTTGAGAAGACGGAGCGTATAAAGTCTCGTCTTTTACTTTTGTTATACTTTTGGATGTATAAAAATATGAAGCAAACAGATGTAAACACTTATTATATATATTCAATGTAATGGTTGTGTTTACTTTGATTACTATGATTCAATTGTTGTGATACTATACATGAAGTCATCCGCCCCCGAACGTTTCCGCCGTTCCGGTTTGGGGGTGTGACACAAGGTATTTAGAAGTAGTCCTAACTCCGTTAAAGCATACTTATACGTAAATAAATAGAGGAATATGATTTTGATATAAAAGAAGTCTAAAATAGTTTAAAAGAGTTTTAACAAGTTTTTGAGTATAATAAACCCTTTTGTTTACTGTTTTCACACGTAAATGGTTAACACATTAATATTGTGTTTTACTTGTATTCCCCCGTAAAATCATTTAAAAGTGTATTTGTAGGGGTATGAACTCACCTGCAGTGAGTGACTTGGATGAATGATAGATGGGATGCTTGGTATGCCAAGTGAAGTCCCGAGCACAAATGGATCCTATTTGGTATATATTAACATATATAGGCCTACAATTAGTGTATGTAACTACTAACATGTATAGGAAACACTTACAATGAAGCGTTAGAACCGCAAATAGGAAGCTAAAAGGTGTTCATGGCCAAACTATAGGAGTTCACGGCCTTAGAGGTGTTCACGGCCCAAGAACACTTGAAGTGTTCACGGCCCTATGAAGGGTTCACGGACAAGAACTCTTGAAGATCTTTGATGAAAAGATGATGAATCAAGACATGAAAGCCAATGGTTTCTAAGGAACAACAAGAAAAGGAATAAGGTACTCACGTTTTTGGGGTGAAAGAAGACCTTTTTGTGGATGATACTATAGAGAAACTTGGATGATCACGACTGGAGGATGATAAATGAATAGAAAATGAGCCAAAACTCATTTATATGACATGAGTTCACGGCCCTAGGATGGGTTCACGGCGGTGAACCTAGTTTGCGGCTGTGAACCTCTTTTGAAGGTGTTTCCGGCTCGAATGCAATCCTTTGATCTCTTGCTAATACTTCCTAACACACAATCCCTTAAGTGTACTAGGCCTAGAACTCATAAAATGACCCTTAACTCAGTAAAAGATAACAGAAACAAGCCTGAACTTTTGATTGATTTGATTGACTTTACAAGAGAAGAATTTTGGGTTGTCACACCAGTCATAGTCACAAGCACTGCAACCAACACATGTACTTGTTAAATTCTTAGAGAATTTGGTAGCTTTGCTATATTGTTAAGAACTTGATGCATTTATAGTATTTTTTTGGTAGTTTGGTAGTTTGTTAAATTGTTGAAGACTTAACTGATTTGGTGGTTTAATAGTTTTTTAAATTGTTACCAACTTAATTCATTTGGTGGTTTGATGGTTTGATAGTTTGTTAAATTGTTAATGACTTAATGTGTTTGTGACTTAATTATAGGATGTTGATGTGAATGCTTTTCTTCAAAACCCCGCGTTTGTGACCGCCATTGGAGACATTATCCGTTCGTTTAAAACCAAATCAACAACGATGAGGAAGATGCAAACACATAATATTTCTTGTTTTATGTTATGCATGATGTTCTTTTGGATTTATTAGATAGTTTATGGATGATATATTAGATGTTGATTTGGGATTTATTAGATAGTTTATGTAATGTGGTATATTTGATGTTTTATGTAATGTGGTATGTATTTTTATTAAAGAAACATTTTATAATATATACAAACTAATATCATAAATAAATTGTTTAAAAAACATTAGCAACGACACCTTTAGGGACGACATTGATTAATTGCGACGGCAACTGATTCCGGGAAGAGTAGCCGGAAAAACTCCGACCGGTGGCCAGAAAGGTAATAGAGACGACGACAATAGCGACGACGACAATAGCGACGACAGTGACCATTTAGCGACAACGAGTATTAGAGACGACGCTATTTGCGACGACAAAGGAGTATTAGCTACGAGGTAATAGCGACAACCCTTTAGCGACGACATGTCGTCGCTAAGGTATTAGCGACGACAAGTGGCATCAATTGCGATGTTTTTTTTTCGTCGCTAAAGGGTACGTTTTTTTGTTGTGTTACGAGAGGCCAGGAGTGAAAAGGGTGGCGCAATGGTAAAAAAGGTGGTCGAAATCGCCTGTGACATGAAAGAATCGGGAGTTGTGCAGTGCTTCAAATGAGAGACAAATATATTTCTTATTATACATACAACTCTATACCGACGACATGCTATCGGGATAGACTACACACGGATCACATGCCCTCTATATCAACGATATGTCGTCTGGATAGCCTTCTAGAAACGACATCGTTTTCCTTTTTCTGCAACAGGAATTATAAATAAATCGAAAATATATTTTCGTAACCTATACTGACGACATGTCGTCGGGATAAGTTTTCAGAAAACCACGTAAACCTTTTTCATTTCCCACCTAAGCTATGGCAACGACAAGTTGGCGACATAGATATCATGGTCAAAAGATTTTGGTAGAGCTTAATTTTTAGCGACAACTTTTGTGGTCGGCATAGAGGTCGTCAGCACATTGTCTTTTTCTTGTAGTGGATTCTTTAAAAACAACATCCTTCATGCATGAAAAAAATGTTTTTGCAGTTAAAACCTAACCGTAAAAATCGACAAATCTGGAGAAGAAACATGCATATATAAATATGTGAAAAAATATTTGTCTCATACTCTCATTCTACAGAAAAAGGCGAGCCATCCAAGCCCGACTCGCCTTTTTGTCACCGTCACAATCTCTTAGCATATGTACATCTATTAGACAATCATAACTCTCTTTATTTATTATGATGTTTTACCTTCCTGTATTTCCTTTATTCTTAGAGGGTTGTTCTTGTAACTTTCTCTTTTATAAATTGTTTTGATCTCCTCCTTATTGGGCAAGGCGAGTTATTCTCTCATGGTATCACTTGCCTAGATCATGCCTCCCGCTATTCTTCTTCCCCATCCGTTTCTTCTTCTTTTTTCCTTCTGTTTTCCATTCTTACCGATCCATGGCATACTCCTCATCTTCTCATACACTCCTCCCTATGAGCACTATTTTACACCTCATCACCTTTCATCTCTCTTCCTCCAATTACCTGTTGTGGAAAAACCAACTTCTTCCCCTCCTTTCCTATAAGAACCTGCTTGACCATGTTGATGGATTCGCCTATGCACTGGCGGCTGAAATCCTTTCTGACAGAAAACCATCGTCAAATCCAGCATATTCAGCTTGACTCTCTGTCGATCAGAGTGCAGTGATAATTCTCCACACTTCAGTTTCTGAAGAAGCCTTCTTGGAAGTCGTTGGTCTCGTCACTGCCCGCCATATCTGCGTGGCTTTAGAAACTACCTACAATAACTCTTCTGTTGAGTGAGTTCAAAGGTACCTCCAGTATTACCGATTTTGGGCGTAAATTTAGGTCCTTATGCGATCAATTATCGGCTATTGGTAGCCCTGTCGACGACTCCGACAAATTACACTGGTTTTTATGTGGCCTTGGTGCCTCGTTCGAGACCTTTTCCACTGCAATTCGTGCATCTCGCTCCTACCTTCCCTTTCGGGATCTTCTTGCTCAAGCCGAAGGGCGCAAACTATTTCTTTAGTCAATTCATGGTATTGTATCTCCACCTGTGGCATTTAATGTATAAACTCGTGACTCTTACCCCAACCGGGGTCGTGGTCATAGAGTTTTTATTGGTGGACGGGGGCGTGGGCACCGTCCCTCTCATTGCTGTAACACCCGTCAAAATTAGGTCAATAATAATCACATGTGATTATGCCAATCATGTAATGCGATTTTGTTAAACTAATAATGTGATAAACTTACTATGTAATTCATGTTAAAGTATGAACATTCATACATAATTTCTGATACAACTCAAATTATACATCCATAAGATTCCAAAAATGTAGAGAACGTCTAAATCTGACTTCGCGTGAAGAAGTTACGATAAACCGAACACTATAAATCTCTATAAAAAGAGGAATTAAAAATAGACTTTGAATTAGCTATTGGAGTCTAAAAGAGAGTTGTAGTGCTCGTAAATACCTATGCGTGGATATAAAGAACGTCAAAAACGGAGTTCGTATGCAAACGTTATGTCCTTCCAAAGATGTCGCTGTCAGAAACCCTAATTTACTAAACTCACGAGGTGAACATTGATATTTCACGACGTGAGGAGTCAAACTGCCACATTTCGGATCTAGAAGGTGCGTGACGAGGCTATGAAGTGATGAGATCCAAACTCACGTCGTGAACATTGATATTTCACGACGTGAGGAGTCATATGGCCACCTTCGGAAGCTAGAAGACGGATGGCAAGTCTACGAAGAGATAAGCTCGAAACTCACGACGTGAACAATGAATTTCTCACGTCGTGAGGGTCCAAAATCCTTCCTATAAATAGCAGGTCTGACATTGACACTTCCTTACACCATTTCCCTTTCTCCTTTCTCCTTTCATGAAGCCCTCTTGCATCCCGAGCCCCGACGACCTCGTACGCTGACCGCTTCTGCTTAGATTACATAAAATCACGCTATTAAGGTGAGTTTCACGGCCCCAATTTCTAATATTTTCGGGGCAAAACGCATGCTAAATATTATATATACGTTATTATTATGTCTATATGATAGTATATTAGTATCAACGTAGATAGTTATAATAACCGGGATATAGTTATTTCGTATCTGAAAGTATACAACTATCGTAAAGTTGTTAGCATGTTATTGTTATAGTAGTATACTAATGTAGATCTTAAGTTATCCTTAGGATTCTATATATATATATATATATATATATATATATATATATATATATATATATATATATATATATTTTGTGTGCGATATAGTTCCAGAGTTATACTCGGAAGTTCTATATGTAATTGATAAGTATGTTGTTATTGTTGGTTTTATGTCAAGATAAAACCTATATGTTATTGTTGGTTATATGTCAAGATAAAACCTTGTTTTACTTCAAGTTATAGCTGTTATACTGCCTAAATGTTATGAAGTTAGGAGTACTATTTAAAAGCATAGTCTAGTAACTTAGGGTTTTAGACATGAAAATGCTTTTGTTGTTAGGACTATCGAACACCGTCAAAGGCTACATGAGCTACCTCATTCATCAACTAAGATTGGGGATCTTAGTGGAAGTCCTCTGACCTGTAACCATTAATCCCGTGTGAGCGAGGAAGTTGTGTATGAATAAGATACGGGTTGACGACCCCACTCGTGGTTGTTAATTACAACCCAAGACAAGCGAGTGAAGATTCGTTCCTTTTATTTGTTATTGTTCCGGCGTCAATGAAGCGCGCGGTATTGTTTCTAATGGTAAATCATGAGTGTATTTTTTCTCATGGTAAATCCTGAGTGTGTTTTGTCAGAGGTTTTGTTGTCAAGTAGAGGTTACAGAATCATGGTAGCAACTTGTTAGAAACAATATACTTCGTCGTATACAAGTATTAATGTTAAGTATAAGTTTCCCCCTACTTATAACCTAGGTACTACTTGTATATTAAGTAGATAATTATACCCGACACACATACTCGTATAGAACTGAAATAAGATTTATACGTAGCAACTTTCGTTTTTATGGAATTACAAATACTTATATTCATAGTATATGAGACTTATAGGTAAACTACTTATTTGGTAAGTAAAATTTTATTCCTAGGATATATATACTAAACGTTGGAGAGCCAAAATGATACTTTCAAAACTATACTTTTGAACTTGGAAACTGTATTATTTTATGGTGTCAAAACCTGTGAACTCACCAACTTTATGTTGACGTATTTTTAAATGCATGTGTTTTCAGGAAGTTGATAACTATGATACGAGAAATGACGTTACACTGCCCGGTGTTTCCGCCGACGGCCGGGGTGTGACAATGGCCAGCTGTGCTGTCAAAATGGTCATTATGCTAATGCATGTCCATGTTTTGCCACTTTTGCCACTCATGCTCCCAGTTCTGATGTTGATCTAGTGTAACACTACTCAAAATAGGTCAATAGAGAATCACATGTGATTATGCCAATCATGTAATGTGATTTTGTTAAACTAGTAATATGATAAGAGTGCTATGTAGTGCATGATAAATTCTAATACAATATGAACTTTCTTTATGATACAACTCAAAGTATACGTCCATACGATTCCAAAAATATAGAGAATGTCTGAATCTGACTTCGCATGAAGAAGTTATGATAAACCGAACACTATAAATCTCTATAATAAGAGGAATTTAAAATAGACTTAGAATTAGCTATTGGAGTCTAAAAGAGAGTTGTAGTACTTGTAAATACCTATGCGTGCATATAAAGAACGTCAAAAACGGAATTCGTATGTGAAAGTTACGACAATCCGAGATTCAGCTGTCAGAAACCCTAATCTGACTGAGCTCACGACGTGAGCACATAACTCACAACGTGAGGATTCATTTATCCACATCTCGGAATCTAGAAGGTGTGTGACGAGGCTGTGAGGGGATAAGTTCCAAACTCACGACGTGAGCAAGGATATCTCACGACGTGAGGAGTCACATGGCCACCTTCCAAAGCTAGGGACGCAAATGGCAAGTCTACGGGATAAGCATGCATGACTCACGAAGTGAGCCTTATAAAACTCACGACGTAAGGGTCCAAAATCCTTACTATAAATAGCAGGTCCGACTTCAGCCATTGTTACACCTAAACTTCTTTCTCTTCTCTCCTTTGCTGAGACCATCTTACATCTCGGACCACGACGACCTTGTACGCTGACCGTTTCTGCTTAGATTATATAAAATCACGCTACTAGGGTGAGTTTCACGGCCCCACTTTCTAATATTTCGGGGGAAAACGCATGCTAAATATTATATATACATTATTATTATGTCTATATGATAATATACACTTATAATAGCCGGGGTATAATTGTTCTAAATATAATATTTTGAATATATACAACTATTACCAACTTGTCGGCGTGTTATTTTACTAATGTAGATCTTGAGTTATACTTAGGATTCTATATATATGTTGTGTGTGATATAGTTCCGAAGTTATATTCGGAAGTTCTATATGTTAAGTTATAAAGTATGTTGCTATTATTGGTTTTATGTCAAGATAAAACTTGGTATGTTATATGTTGTTATTGTTAGTTTTATGTCAAGATAGAACTTAGTATGTTATATATATTGTTATTGATAGTTTTATGTCAAGATAAAACTAGGAACGTTATATGTTGTTATTATTGGTTTTAGGTCAAGATAAAACCTGGTTTTAATTCAAGATATAGTTGTTATACTACCTAAATGTTATGAAGTTAGGAGTAATGTTTAAAAGCATAGTCTAGTTACTTAGGGTTTTAGACATGAAAATGCTTTTATTGTTAAAGCTATAGGAAGCCGTCGAAGTCCACATGAGTAATTCTATTCATCAACTAAGATTGAGGATCTTAGCGGAAATCCTCTTAACTGTAACCGTTAATCCAGTGTGAGCGACGAAGTCGTGTATAAATAGTATACGGGTTGACCACCCCACTTGTGACTGTTAGCTACAGTCAACCAAAAGCGAGTGATGAATTATCCTTTTACTTGTTATTGTTCCGGCGTTGATGAAGCGTGCGGTGTTCCTCATGGAAATCATGAGTGGGTTGTCCTCATGTAAATCATGAGTGGGTTGTCCTCATGTAAATCATGAGTGGGTTTTCCTCATTGAAATCATGAGTGGGTTTTATCAGAGGTATTATGTCATAGCAGCGGTTACAGGCTCATGGTAGCAGATTGTTAGAAGCATTATACTTTATCGTATACAAGTATTAATGTTAAGTATAAGTTTCCCCTACTTATACCTTAGGTTTAAGGAATGTTTAGGTATAACACTTAATTGATAAGTAAACTATTATACCTAATATACCTACTAAATGTTGGAGAGTCAAAATGATACTTTCAACGATATACTTTTGAACGTGGAAAAATGTATTATTTTATGGAGTCAAAGCCTGTGGACTCACCAACTTTATGTTGACGTATTTTAAAATGCATGTGTTTTCAGGAACTTGAAAAGCTGGTATGTATTCGAACAGAAGAAGTTTTACTATTACCTTTCTGTTTATTAAGAAGTATGCCATAGTCGGATACTATGTAATAGGTTCTAGAAAAAAAAACAGTTATGTAACTTTCAATTATCAATAAAGGTATGTATTTTCTTAGTACTGTTCAATGTATGTTATATAACTGTGATACGAAGAATGACGTTACACTACCCGGTGTTTCCGCCGATGGCTGGGGGTGTGACAGAAATTGGTATTAGAGCTATTAACTATAGTGAACTAGTACTTTCTTAGGAAAGCACGACTATAGTTTAAGGCTTACTCTCTTAGGTTTAGGTATATCCCTTAGCTTACAATAAAAAGTATTATTAATTATTCTACTGAAGGACTACTTACGAGAGCGGTGTCAAGGATAGACATGTCGATTTGGGTTGCTGGATTCCATAACGGCTATATGCTAAAATGATCATGCCCTTTCGATTGTCCCGACTGGCCGGAGCCTTATCAGATAGACCTGAAGTAACAAACAATAGTTAAAGTGTGAATACAATAAATAAGAATTTAGAGTCATATATAAAGACTCAGAGCCGCGATGAGAATTAAAAATGAAACGCACGGCACGTAAATCCATACCGATATGGCAAAATATTAAGAAGAGTCAGAAGGCGACATCTTCAGGAAGTCATAGAGTTCAAGATGAACCTGCACGGATCGCATAAACCGTTGATAGGTAGGTGGCGGAAGAAAGAGCTGCTAAGATGTATGAGACTGCTCACTCATCTCGATCACATCTCCCACATTCTTCTGAAGATAACACTTTATCTCAATTGTTTGAGAAAAGTGTGAAAATTGAAGATAAGATGGAAATTGTAGAAGGAAGGGCTACTCATCTCTCTAGAAGAGTACGAAGGCTAGAAGGACAAAGGACCCGAGATCAAGAATCGGTGATGGATGTCCATCATCGTATAAATTTCGCCTATAACGACATGATTACTCACGATGCAAGGATTACAGAGTTAGAACTCTACAATCAAACCTCAAGAAATGAGGAACGCATGGGAAGTCTTGAGCGGAGAACTCAAGCACTTAAGGAGCAAGTGGTTAATGTCACTGACGTGCTAGATCATCATTTAGGTTTCTGGTAGATAAGCTAAAACTAGTGGTTGTGTAAATAGAGAAATCAGACTAGTTAAGGCGAAAAGAGGAAAGTTTATAGCAAGGATGTAGAAAACCTTGCAAATTTTGCAATGTTTATAGAAACTTTTCTCTTATAAACCTAAATAAACTGATGTAACCGCTGGTAATAATATGAAGCATATATTACAGTAATCATAGTGTTGTCCACTTTGAAGAATAATTGAAGTATTTAGTACTCGTGTATTAAATAATTAACAAAACTTATAAAATTCTTATTATTTCTAGGAACTAAAGCAAAATGCCTAGAAGGAGTAATCGGCTAAACCCGACCCGACCATCAGCACCACAACAACCACCAGAACCAAACCCCCCAATAGGTACAGCACAACTGGAAGAAATCATAACTCAAAGAATTGTTGCGGCTCTATCTAATGTCACAAGAGATGGAGTTAGAAATGAAGGACGTGTAGGGACCGCTAGAACGTGTACCTACAAATATTTTATGAATTGCAGGCCAAAAAGCTTTCATGGAAATGAAGGGGTAGTTAATTTGACGAGGTGGATAGAAAAGACAGAGTCCGTCTTTCAAATAAGCTTCTGTCCAAATGATTGTAAAGTACGATTTGCAGCATGTACTTTCGCTGATGCAGCACTCACATGGTGGAACAACCATGTGAATACAATGGGAATTGATACTGCAAATTTCATGAAATGGGAGGAGCTAAAAATGATGCTAGTGGAGGAGTATTGTCCTAGGGAGGAGATAGATAAACTGGAACAAGAACTGTGGACCCTAACCATGAAGGGTTCAGAGATAAAAGCTTATACCGCTAGATTTAATGATCTTGCAGTAATGTGTCCAGCACTTGTAACCCCAGAATATAAAGAAGATTGAGCGATATATCTGGGGTTTAGCATCGCAAATCAAAGGCATGGTGATCGCTTCAAAGCCTACGACTTATGACAGCACTAAGAGAATAGCTCATCAGCTAACCCTCACAGAGATCCAAGCAACATAAGTGGTCTCAAAGGCTGAGTCTCCCAAATCTGGGACAAACAAGCGCAAGTTTAATAGGAAGAATCCCAAACAATCATCTGAGAAAATACAAGAAGTGGAAACCATTTATGCAGCCACTACAGCTGTATCTACGCAACCAAAATCTTCATGGTGCAATCAGAGCAACCGTCATCATCCATGCGACTATTTTGTCTGCACGAAGTGCAAGAAGAAGGGACATACTGCTAGTCATTGCAGGAGCACAACCCCTGCAACAGTGAATCATGGAACAAATACTGGAGCAGGCCATGGTGAAGGAAGAAAGTGTTATGAGTGTGGAGAGGTTGGACATATCAAGAAAGAATGTCCAAAGTTAAGGAGTCAATGAGGCATAGGGCATGGCAGGGCGTTCATGATTGAAAGCAGAGAAGCTATCCAGGACCCTTCGGTTGTATCTGGTACGTTTCTTATAGATAATTTATATGCTACTATACTCTTCGACTCCGGAGCAGATCGAAGTTTTATAACTCCGACATTTAGAAAATTGTTAAGTCATGAGTCTAGTAAATTAAAAGAAATCTATGAAGTACAAATTGCTAACGGTCAAACTGAAAAACACATGAAATCCTAGAAAACTGTCTGTTAACTCTTAATAACTACCTTTTTCACGTCAACCTCATGCCAATGCCTATCGGTAGTTTTGATGTCATAATTGGCATGCATTGGTTATCTTCACGCCGCGCCGAAATTCTATGTCATGAGAAAGCCATACGACTACCCTTACCAAACGGCGAAGCCCTGATTATCTATGGTGATAAATCTGGGAAGAACCTCAAAGTCATCTCTTGTACTAAGACCCAGAAATATCTACAGAAGAAATGTAGCGCATTCTTAGCCCACATTGTAGATAGGAAGAGAAAGACAAAAGAAATGAAGGACATACCTCAAGTATGTGATTTCCCTGATGTGTTTCCTGAAGATCTACCTGGAATACCTCCCGTCCGACAAGTCGAGTTTCGAATGGACTTAATTCCAGGAGCAGCACCAGTAGCGAAATCTCTTTATCGGTTGGCTCCATCTGAAATGCAAGAATTGTCTAGCCAACTACAAGAACTTCTTGACAAAGGCTTTATCCGACCAAGTTTTTCACCTTGGGGAGCACCAATCTTGTTTGTCAAGAAGAAGGACAGATCCTTTCGAATGTGTATTGATTATCGGGAGCTGAACAAGCTAACGATCAAGAATCGTTATCTGCTTCCAAGAATTGATGATCTATTCGATCAACTGCAAGGATCCAGCTACTACTCAAAGATTGATCTTAGATCAGGATACCATCAACTCAGAGTACAAGAAGACGACATTCCAAAAACAGCATTTAGAACTCGTTATGGTCATTATGAGTTCTTAGTTATGTCTTTTGGATTAACCAATGCCCCAACAGTGTTTATGGATCTCATGAATCGTGTTTGCAAACCATACCTGGATAAATTCGTGATCGTATTTATCGATGATGTATTGATATATTCACGAACCAACGAAGAACATGGTCAACACCTGCAAATAATCTTGGAACTACTAAGAAAAGAAAAGTTGTACACTAAATTTTCCAAATGTGAGTTTTGGATTAGAGAAGTACAATTTTTAGGTCATGTAGTTAGCAACGAAGGAATTCATTGTGACAACCCGAAATTTCTATTCTGTACAACCATTCACTTCAATAGAAGTCATAACTGTTTCTGCTAACTTTTGAGCTGTGTAGAGTCAGTTTGAGTGTGTTAAAGCTTAGTACTTCAGGAGATAACTGGAGAGAGGATGCTCTAGGGTTTATTGTGCATCAGTAAGGTCTCAAAACTCCAAGAGTTTGGAGTTTACGGCCTAAACATGGAGTTTACGGCCGTAAACTCCAAAGAGTATAAATAGGACACTTAGTCATTTTACTCACTTTTTTCACACTTTCAAAAGCTAGAACATCAAATCCTCTCAAGTATCATCCGATTTTCCTTCTTGATCTTCAACTTTGTAAGTGTTTCTTGCCCTAATTAGTTGATATCTTACTTAATCTAGTGATCTTACATGATTTCATCCGTGAAATCATTCCATATGTGTAGATCTTCAAGTGTTCTTAGTTTCACCAAGAACACCAAGAACACACACTAGTTTTCTTGGACTTTTAACACCCTTTCAAGCTCCTTATTGTAAGTACTCTTACCCTAGTGTGTTATAAGGCTTGTTACACTTCTTAATCAACTAGTAAACACAAAGAAACACAAGATCAAAGGTGTTTACGGTCCAAACATGTTCTTGGACCGTAAACCCTAATGAAAGGGTCATTGTGTGCCCTAGTCCCTTACCAAGCCTTGGATACTAGTCTAGAGCACATACTTTAAGTGTATAGGACCTTAAACATCGAAAACATCAAGGACCATTAGAGTTTACGGCCGTAAACTCATGGAGAAATAGTCCATGGGCCGTAAACTCTACAAAGGGGTGAAATGTTGCCACAATCACTTCCTAAGGATTAGACTTGAAGTAAGGATGCTTCATTATGACTTCTAGGACTTCAAAACACAAAATGGTAGAAGTACCATGGGTTCATGGTCGTAAAATCATGGGTTTACGACCGTAAACTCCAAGGGAGTTGGTCCCAATACCGTAAACTCATAAAGAGTTTACCCTTGGACCCTAAACTCAAAAGCCAAGCCGTACAACCCTTAGAAGCAATCCTTAGTACTTATAGCACTTAAATTAATTGTTTTTCATGTCCTAGGATGTCTTAACTTGGTTAATTAGTTGTTAAATGACTAATTGGATACATATATGTGTTATTATATGTTAACTAGGATCCTTGTGTGTGTTCAAGTCTTCACTTGACACTTAGCATCCTATACCATCCGTTCATGCAAACCACTCACTACAGGTGAGTTCATACCCCTTAATCAACCTTTTAAATGATTTTAAATGCTTTTATGGGGGGATACAAGTTGAACTATTATAGTTATTATATCAATCACATGTGATTAATAACTACCAAACAAGTGGATTTCTTACTTTTCAAACTGTGCTATCAAGCAAACTACTTTAAACTGTTTTACAAACTCTTTTACATGTCAAATACTTTTACTAAACTCTTTTAAACTTATATTCTGTTAAATGTGTATCTATATAGATATAGTTATATAAGTAGGATTGAAAGGACTTAGGACTAATAGCTCACCTTACCTCCTTTTCCTCGTTTGGTTGTGGACTTAGGGTATCGGTTGTTTGTCCGAAGGTCGTTTGAATCCTAGTTATATATTATGTATATGTATATAGATGTAAAAGTTCCTTCTTTCTATTCAATACCTTTGGGTAGCAAAGGTATACAAACATGTTCATACATACAAACCATATTACTAGTAAACTATCATATGTGTAATTTAGGAAGATACTAATACTATTACTAGAACAGTGAAACATACAATGAGTCAGTTCATACATGAGTCAATACCATACAGAGAGAACATAACATACAAATAGAGAATAGTATGATAAGAAACAAATAATACCATACAGAGAGATCATACATACATATTAGACAGAGAGAGAACATACAATACAGCTAGTACATACAATACAGTACAGAGAGAACATACATACATACTAGACAGAGAGAGAACATACAATACAGCTAGGACATACAATACCGTACAGAGAGAACATACATACATACTAGACAGAGAGAGAACATACAATACAGCTAGTACATACAATACATTCACAAGTGCACTAATACAATTATGTGAGCCACGTAACGAGGCATGGCATCACCTGCCATGGCTCGTTTTGTATCCAGAATCTCCTTAAATGGAGAGCGTTGATTTTGGGTATAGATCTATACTGGATTGACTATCCTACACCTTGCTGCTAGCTACAGTGGGACTTGCAAGTCTACGGGTGCCAAACGTCATTCCTTCTGACGTCTTACATCGTCGTGTTTATAGTCGGTAGTATGGTACAGGCCGATCACATAAGTACTTTAAATAACAATTGGTTTAAGGTAGTTAGTACATCAGTAGTTACTTAATACAACGCTACATTACTATTTCATTTTCCCATTGCATTCACTTTGTGACCTTCACACAATAAACAGTAATGTAAAAACTATATTTTTGGTTAATGATAGTCAGATTTGGGAAAATACATACTCTTACAAGAGACACACACACCAACACTTGATGCCTTGGTAGAAGGCTACTTTTAGTAGAAAACATAGGGATTTCTAGGAGAGTTCAAACACTTACAAACATCTTACAAACATCTTACAAACACTTTCATACAAACACATACACTAATATACTTATGATCTCACCAGCTTTAAAGCTGATAAACTCTTTCAAAATAGCTTGTATTCTCAGGTCACCAGTAGACAGGTACCAGTGCCAGGTTTTGAGAAGATGGAGCTCGTTCAAGACTCATCTTTTATTTTGATTCATATTTTTGGTGTCTATTAAACTTGACAGAAAACACTTGTATTCAATTATATTATTAATGCAATGGATGATGTTGTTGCTTGTTTACTACTATTCATTGTTGTGATACTATACATGACGTCCTCCACCCCCAAACGTTTCAGCCGTTCCGGTTTTGGGGTGTGACATTCATGTTGACCCATCCAAAGTTGAAGCAATGAGGAATTGGGAAGCACCAAAGACGCCAACAGAGGTGCGTCAATTCCTAGGACTTGCTGGCTATTACCGTAGATTCATAGAGAATTTCTCCAAAATAGCCAAGCCGCTTACAACACTAATCCAGAAGGATACAAAGTTCAACTGGGAAGACAAACAAGAAGCTGCTTTTCATAAACTGAAGCAAATGTTGTGTAGTGCACCAATCCTATCCCTTCCAGATGGAACAGAAGATTTCGTTGTATACTGCGACGCATCAAATCAAGGATTGGGATGTGTGTTGATGCAAAGAGGAAAAGTTATCGCCTATGCATCACGACAACTTAAGGTGCATGAGAATAATTACACTACCCATGATCTTGAATTGGGAGCTGTAATTTTTGCACTACAAATTAGGAGACATAGTGTACTAGTTTTACCGACCATAAGAGTCTCCAGCACATCTTCAACCAAAAAGATCTTAATATGAGACAACGAAGATGGTTCGAATTGTTGAATGATTACGAATGTGAGATTCGTTATCATCCCGGAAAGGCAAATGTGGTAGCAGATACCTTGAGCCGGAAAGAATATATTAAAACCCGACAGGTACGAGCATTAACTATAACTATCCATTCTAACTTTACCGCACAAATAAGAGAAGTTCAACTTGAGGATCTAAAAGAATAAAACATCAAGAACGAAGCTTTGTGAGGAATGGAAAAGAAACTTATACAAAGAGATGACGGAATGCGACACTTTATGAACCGAATTTCGACGCCTAAGTTCGGTGAAGTCAGGGACTTGGTCTTAGAAGAAGCCCACAAGTCCATAGATTTTGTACATCCAGGCTCTGACAAAATGTACTTAGATTTAAAGGTACATTATTGGTGGCCAAACATGAAGGCAGAAATTGCTACTTATGTGAGCAAATGTTTGACTTGTTCTAGAGTAAAGGCAGAACATCAAAAGCCTTCAGGTTTACTTCAACAACCGGAAATACCTGAACGGAAATGGGAGCAGATATCAATGGACTTCATCACTAAGTTACCTTAAACTCCTAGTGGGTTCGACACTATTTGGGTAATAGTCGATAGGTTGACTAAGTCCGCCTATTTCTTACCAATTAAGGAGAACGACAAGATGGAGAAGCTGACTAGAGTTTATCTTAAGGAAAATGTCAGATTGCATGGAGTTCCAAATTCTATTATTTCTGACCGAGATAGTAGATTCACTTCACGATTTTGGCAATCTCTACAAAAATCCTTAGGAACACGTCTAGATATGAGTACAGCTTACCATCCACAGACTGATGGTCAGAGTGAAAGAACCATTCAGACTTTAGAAGATATGCTCCGAGCCTGTGTAATAGACTTTGGAAATGCGTAGGATACTCATTTACCAATAATTGAGTTTTCCTACAACAATAGTCATCACACCAGCATCAAGGTTGCACCGTTTGATGCTCTTTATGGACGAAAATGTCGTTCCCCAGTATGTTGGGCAGAAGTTGGAGATACACAGATAGCCAGAAAACGTACTGGCGATACCTTACGTACTGGACCAGAAATAATCCACGAGACAACTGAAAAGATCGTGCAAATTAAGGATCGATTAAAGGCTGCGTGTGATCGTCAAAAGAGCTATGCTGACGTAAGACGTAAACCTTTAGAATTCCAAGTTGGAGATAAAGTAATGTTGAAAGTCTCTCCTTGGAAAGGCGTAATTTGATTCGGAAAACGAGGCAAACTAAACCCACCGTATATAGGACCTTTTGAAATTCTAACAAGAATTGGTTCTCTCGCATACCAACTTAAGTTGCCTCAAGAGCTAAGTAATGTGGACGATGTTTTTCACGTATCAAATCTCAAAAGATGTCTTTCCGATGACACTCTTGTTATACCTCTCGAAGAGATACAAGTCAATATGAAACTCAACTTTGTAGAAGAACATGTTGAGATCTTGGATCGAGAAGTCAAACGATTAAAGCAAAGTCGTATTCCCATAGTGAAAGTTCGATGGAACTCTTTACGAGGACCTGAATTTACTTGGGACGTGAAGATCAAATGAAAGAAAAATACCCCCAACTGTTTGACGAAACCCCATCCATAAGATAAATTTCGGGACGAAATTATTCTAACAGGGGGAGAATGTAACACTAGTCAAAATAGGTCCGTAGACAATCACATGTGATTATGCCAATCATGTAATGTGATTTTGTTAAACTAGTAATATGATAAGAGTGTTATGTAGTTCATGATACATTCTAATACAAATATGAACTTTCTTTATGATACAAACTCAGAGTATACGTCCATACGATTCCAAAAATATAGAGAATGTCTGAATTTGACTTCACATGAAGAAGTTATGATAAACCGGACACTATAAATCTCTATAATATGACGAATTTACAATAGACTTAGAATTAGCTATTGGAGTCTAAAAGAGAGTTGTAGTACTTGTAAATACCTACGCGCGTATATAAAGAACGTCAAAAACGGAGTTCGTATGTTAAAGTTATGACCTTCCAAAAATTCAGCTGTCAGAAACCCTAATCTGACTGAGCTCACGACGTGAGCACAGAACTCACGACGTGAGGAGTCATCTATCCACATCTCGGAATCTAGAAGGTGTGTGACGAGGCTGCGAGGGGATAAGGTCCAAACTCACGACGTGAGTACGGATATCTCACGATGTGAGGAGTCACATAGCCACCTCACGACGTGTAACAACGTAAATTTCCAAAACAATTTTTTCATTTTTAAAACATACTTTCATTCATAAGGTGATATCAAAACATAATGTATCCAATGTTATCATGACAAAACATATCCCAGAATCTTAAAACATAATCTCTATGAGTGTGTACGGATCATGCCGGCGCCTTCCCGCGATCCTCGCTAGTACCTGAAACACATAACACAGCAACTGTAAGCATAAATGCTTAGTGAGTTCCCCAAAATACCACATACAACACATACACCTTTCCAGGCCATAAGTCTATAGGATCTTTCGACCCAAGTGTCTCAGGGGACTTCCGTCCCGAATCCCGGTAGACCTTTCCAGTCCTACCCGTATCGACCTTCCGGTCCGTAACCTCTTGACCTTCTGGTCCATGTCATATTGACCTTCCGGTCCATAACATCTTGATCTTACGGTCCTTATCATACATAACATACATAACACATACATATCACATAACAACATATATCACATACATCTCATAACATACAAGACCTTCCGGTCACACATAGGTACCCTTCCAGGTACAGTATAGTGAGAAGACTCACCTCAATGAAGTCGGATAACTCTCGTGCTCAACGTCCCGACCTAGCCTCCTCCTATCATTCAAATAACATCCCCAATCAATACTCTCTCATAGTCTCATCTCTAAAGATTAGGTAGAAGGCCATTCTACCCCTCCCTGAACTCTCTTGAATCAGTCTTGACCAGAACCCTAAGGTCAACAAAAGTCAACGGTCAAACTTTGACCCGACTCGTCGAGTGCACACGGGCGACTCGACGAGTCCATGCGGGTCCTCTGAATCCTTCTAGCCTCTCTTGGCTCGTCGAGTCATCCTTCCACTCGACGGGTTCCTCCTGTCACGAATTGTGGGGCAACCCCGACTCGACTCGTCGAGTCCACTTATGAACTCGGCGAGTTGCTTCCATGTTTATACTCAAATGACCTGCTAAGGTCAGATCTGCTTTTCTAATCTATAGATCTGACCTTCCCAAGCGTGATAATCACGTAAAGGTCGAATCTTGGTACACATGCAACACACCCAAAGCTTCTTTTGATGAAATAACCTCTAAAATGGCCTCCTAGGCTCATAATTCAAAAGGTATGGCATAGAGTAGAGTGGTAAGGACTCTCTGGACCTCTTAAGGTCCAGATCTAAGAACCATCTCGCCTTGGGACCTCACATACTCCAGATTCAACTAAAAGAGGCATAAAGAAAACCCTAGATTTCACTAGAATCATTATAAACACGAGAATGGCACAGATTGTTACCTCCAACAGCTTCCTCTAATCAAATAGAAGTGGATCCAAGCTCCTCAACCCACTTAGCTTGTTCTACCTCCTTCCTTCTTGCTAAAACACACAAGAAATGGTGAATTAGCCTTCCTCTTGCACCACAAACGATCTCTCTGCTCTCTAGGGTTTCTCAGGGGTGAAGTGGCCGCAAATGGAGGCCATAAAGGCCTTTAAATAGGGCACAGACCCCGAGAATTAGGGTTTCAATCCACAACGCAGACTCGTCGAGTCCACCCATCGATTCGTCGAGTCCCTTCATTAATCCAGTTAGCAAAATCGCGATCCTACTCGATGAGTCTAGGCGTCAACTCGTCGAGTCCCTCCCCATAACTCAAAAAGAAATACTCAAATTGTCATGCCTGGAAATCCGGATGTTACAATTCTCCCCCACTTGAAATAGATTTCACCCTCGAAATCGCTCCTCAACCAAATAGATAGAAACCAAACACTCGAAAAGCACCACTGAGAGGTCCTCACACCAAAACGATATCTTTCTCCATGAATACCTGGATCCGACCAGGAATTCCAAATTTGGAACAAAACCGGCCCTTCTGTCGCTAAAATACCCCTTTCTGACCTTCCCAGAATTGGGAACTCTAGTGGCCTGGCCCACCGCCAAACCGCCCACTCACGCTATCACCATGATATTCGCTCTTCGAACATCAAACCCTGATAACTCACTGCTCCTCTGATTCTCACAAGAAAAAATCCTACAATCGGCTACCGATCACTCATACCAACGTACCAAAACAGTCTGAATCATGCCCCAAGGAACGAAAGGGTTTACATCCCACCAGGGCTCATCCACTGAACTACTATCAGAATCCATCCGAATAATAAACTTTCAACATCCTGTTCTCTGACACAAGAGAATCATGCTTGCTCAGAAGTCCTCAGACATCTAAAATCATAAGCCTCAGCTGCATCCCTCGTATCCCTTTCTAACACTGAGTACCAGGTCTGATCTCGACCCAACAGTTGAACCTCCAGGGTCATCCGTTGCATTATCCCAACCGTCTCCATGGTTTCCTGCTTACTATAACAACATCGGCCCAATGTGACACACAAGTAACGAAGTTCGCTTAACCCTAAGCGAATGCTACCTTCCCATCTGGAGATCGACTCAACCCCGACCTCTGTCATCTGTTACTCATCGTTCTAGGCAACTTGCGGTACCTCCCGTACCCGAGTACTGACCCACACAGGTCTAAGTCATTAGATGACAAAAAAATACTCCTCAACATGGAACCCACCTCAGAATTCAGAATCTCATCTCGCCTATCCAATGCACCACCAGAGCCAAACTCAAACTCGAGAGTTTGGTCCGACCCAGAGTTGGAACCACTCGTCCCAACGAAGCACTCAACTCAGAACTCATTTCCCGCAACCCCTGCATACCTCCCTTATCCCATTTTTTCGGATTGCGATGACCACACCTTACTCAGAACATAATGACTCCCTATCATTGAGGAGGCCCCGGTCTCACCCCTGGTCCGACAACCAGGTTCCCAAAAACTCATAAGTTAGGGCCACCCCATGCCTAAAACTCTTCTACGCCTTGCTCTGATCAAAGAGTACTTTATCATGACAACTTCTTGCTGACTAGTGTGTACTACGTCTTCCCGTAGCATCACATCAACCTCTCACTGACTGGTGAGAACTACGGCTTCCCGTGGTATCACCACAACCTCTCACTGACTGGTGAGTACTACGGCTTCCCGTAGCATCACAACAACCTCTAACTAGTGAGTACTACGGCTTCCCGTAGCATCACAACAACCTCTGACTAGTGAGTACTATGGCTTCCCGTAGCATCACAACAACCTCTGACTAGTGAGTACTACGGCTTCCCGTAGCATCACAACAACCTGTGACTAGTGAGTACTACGGCTTCCCGTAGCATCACAACAACCTCTGACTAGTGAGTACTACGGCTTCCCGTAGCATGACAACAACCACTGACTAGTGAGTACTACGGCTTCCCGTAGCATCACAACAACCTCTGACTAGTGAGTACTACGGCTTCCCGTAGCATCACAACAACCTCTAACTAGTGAGTACTACGGCTTCCCGTAGCATCACAACGACCTCTGACTAGTGAGTACTACGGCTTCCCGTAGCATCACAACAACCTCTGACTGATTCACAATCCGCAGATCAATCATAGATAGGTGCATGCACTTACCCAAATTATGCATCACTATATCTGGCGGCAATCGTCATAACAAAACACCCTTCCCTGCTACGATCCATATTCTTGGACAATCTCACTTGCTGTCATTAACTGAAAGGGCTCCCCCTGGAATCACGATGCTTGACCCACCACTTGCCGTCTCCACTCAAGACTCAATATTATCCGAAATCCAATGCATTAAGTTCGGATAGATCGATACACCACATAGGACCTCACGACGTCTCGTCTCATCCACTGATCTTCCTGTTCCACAACCTGAAATTGGTTGTCTAATCAACTTCTGCCATTTCCAAGCTGAATAACAGCCCCATCATTGAACCAGAATTTCTCAACCGCTGAACTTACCCTACGAGTCAACCATCTCGAATTCACCATTATGACCTTGAAGAATTCCCGTTCACCCCAAGGTCTCCGATCAACGGCCACCTGTCGTGGAGGCACTCATCCTTTTCAAACATAACACATGCATTATCTCGCTCTGCACCTCGTCTCAATCACCAACAACCTTGGGCTCAATGAATTCGCACCGCCGGTCTCTATATCCAGATCTCTAACCATTCTCGATTGAATCTCTAATCCCCTCAATAAAATACCCGGTTCTCCCCCACTTAGGGTTCGAACCATCCCTAATCGGCGCACCAGCAATCTATCACACCGACTGTTTCCACCAGTAATCATCACACCTACTCTTGGAAGGTGCTACGCAACGCTTGATGATCTCCCGACAGAGATCGAGCAACTCCAAATGCCCTGAAACTCATATGAAATCCTTAGAACTTCCCACCATGACTGCCTCTAATCATTCAGAATCTCACACCATTCCATCACCGGACCTCCCAACTGTCCAATATTAACCTTGACTCTTAGTCTGGAAGTAATGATCTACCGTACTCCTCATCATCGACTCCTTAACCAACGTTCCATCACGCCACTTATCATAAGAGCAGAAACCATATTTCCACTCTTAATCCCCATTAAAGACAATAAGGGCCACCGCCCTGATATACTCCTCTTGATCGTCCGACGCTGCAGCTAACACATGCCCTACTATACTCAATTAGGGTGTATCCTGGTCCATGACCATCTCAGTCCCCACTGACGACCTGTTAAAGCTATATCTTTACCCAGCGGCAGACCTACTTCCATATACTCTGGTTGGAGATCACCATCCGTGCAATCCCACAGGGCTCACCCCCAAACTCAAAAACCGAAATCTCATGACCTCTTACGTCTCCCACATGAAACGGAAATAGCACCATTCGGGTCACATAAAGTGACCTCTCCACTATCGGCCGGTCGCCTAGCCCAAACCGTATTCTCCCATAATGCACCATCCCTACTCATCCCTGAGTCTTGCGACTCCAACTGGCATATCACCCACAATCCCTCGGAGCTCACTCGATTTCCCTTTTCAAGGGATGCTCCACTAAAACTAGTTCATCAAGGCCTTCTGGCCCTATACTCATTCACCTCTGATCTCAGTCTAGACAATCCCCACGGAATAACCGGTAAAAACCAGAAATACTAACCGCCACATATCATGGTACTCAAAGCGTGTGGCCACCACTCGATCTGCTATGAATCATGGTACCTGCACCATGTTATCTCCTCTTAATCTTCTACGAGTCATGGTACTCGAACCATGTTCCCTCTTCTTATTCCACCTCACATCATGGCACTCGAACCATGACATCACCTCTCGACCTGCTACAACTCATGGTACTCGAACCATGACATCACTTCTCAATCCGCTACTTATCATGGTACTCGAACCATGATATCACTTCTCAATCCGCTACTTATGATGGTACTCAAACCATGTCATCACTTCTCAATCCGCTACTTATCATGGTACTCGAACCATGTCATCACTTCTCAATCCGCTACTTATCATGGTACTCGAACCATGACATCACTTCTCAATCCGCTACTTATCATGGTACTCGAACCATGACATCACTTCTCAATCCGCTACTTATCATGGTACTCGAACCATGACATCACTTCTCAATCTGCGACTTATCATGGTACTCGAACCTTGTCATCACTTCTCAATCCGCTACTTATCATGGTACTCGAACCATGACATCACTTCTCAATCCGCTACTTAAAATCCTCCGGATTAGCCTTCCGGATCGCCATGGTCATCTCGTCATGAATCATACGGCGAATCTCATCATCGCTAACACCGCTGCTGTCCGGTGTGTGTGGTGTACCAACCATGATGTCTCTGAAACACAAAACAAAGATACCAGAGACTCGATCGAGTATACTCGCACTCGATCACTCACCCCTACTTGTTCCTTGGTACCCTAAGGATTCTTACTTGGACTGCTCACTGATCCGGTGTTTCCAGTAGTACGGGCCCTATACTACCTTTCACACCGCATCGGTATTCATCCCAAGTCCTCCTCCTAGGATCCCAGATCACAAGTACTCTACACCTCGCTAAACATAGGCTACCCTTCGGTAGGCCTCTCATAAGCTCCTCACTGCTACCTACTCACTCTCGAAGCATCACATAGCAGCAGTAATCTCCTAGGCTAAGGCATCACAAATCAGGCCACTCTAGTCCTAATATGAATACCTAGCCTACTCTAGCATGCATTGCATATCATATCATATCTCATAATACATAATGTAAGGTTATTTTGGGAAATCACCGTTCGGGCGCTGGCTGATCGTACACACTGCTCCTTTCTGCTTTTCTCAAAGTCTTTTACTTTTTTAGAAAAAATGTTCCTTTTTATGAAAAACTTTCTCAAATCCTCAGTTTGAGTTCAGATACGCCCGAAGCTGCATCCGAATCCCTCAATCCAAGGCTCTGATACCAACTTGTAACAACGTAAATTTCCAAAACAATTTTTTCATTTTTAAAACATACTTTCATTCATAAGGTGATATCAAAACATAATGTATCCAATGTTATCATGACAAAACATGAGTGTTTACGGATCATGCCGGCGCCTTCCCGCGATCCTCGCTAGTACCTAAAACACATAACACAACAACTGTAAGCATAAATGCTTAGTGAGTTCCCCAAAATACCACATACAACACATACGCCTTTCCAGGCCATAACTCTGTAGGATCTTCCGACCCAAGTGTCTCAGGGGAATTCCATCCCGAATCCCGGTAGACCTTCCAATCCTACCCGTATCGACCTTCCGGTCCGTAACCTCCTGACCTTCCGGTCCATGTCATCTTGACCTTCCGGCCCATAACATCTTGACCTTACGGTCCTTATCATACATAACATACATATCACATAACAGCATATATCACATACATCTCATAGCATACAAGACCTTCCGGTCACACATAGGTACCCTTCCAGGTACAGTATAGTGAGAAGACTCACCTCAATGAAGTCGGATAACTCTCATGCTCAACGTCCCGACCTAGCCTCTCCTATCATTCAAATAACATCCCCAATCAATACTCTCTCATAGTCTCATCTCTAAAGATTAGGTAGAAGGCCATTCTACCCCTCCCTGAACTCTCTTGAATCAGTCTTGACCAGAACCCTAAGGTCAATGAAAGTCAACGGTCAAACTTTCACCCGACTCGTCGAGTGCACATGGGCGACTCGGCGAGTCCATGCGGGGCCTCTGAATCCTTCTAGCCTCTCTTGGCTCGTCGAGTCATCCTTCCACTCGACGGGTTCCTCCTGTCACGAATCGCGGGGCAACCCCGACTCGACTCGTCGAGTCCACTTATGAACTCGGCGAGTTGCTTCCATGTTCATACTCAAATGACCTTCTAAGTGTTGGATAAGGTGTCTAAGTCCATAACTATTTCTGGTATGTACTTGACCCGACCTGGCATGGTCCATTTGGATTGCATGGCACCATGCAATTGGATAGACTAAATGAGAGAAATAACACTTGTGGATTATTAATATATTATAAGTTCTAATATATTAATAATATTATTTAATTAGTTTGATCAAGAATTAATTTAGAATTAATTAAGTGATCAAAAGATAACTAATTAAATATATGGGTTGATTATGTAAATTATGCATAACTTGTATAGTGGGCTAAGAGGCTCCATGGATTATCAAGTTGGGTTAAACCCATAGGATGCTCCATGGATGCTCCATGGGAGTTACAAACCCATGGGTCATGGAAATGAAGAGTCATGACACATTAGGGTTTACATGGTATAACCCTAGATGTGTCAACACTATATAAAGAACCCATGCTCCACCAAAAACGGTTGCACACAAGAATCAAGAGGGCTAGAGCCGATTTTGCAAGTGTAATATTCTCTCAAAAGTTTACTCCAAAAGCATTTGGTGTTGTGTGAAGCATTTGAGGCATCACACTTGGGGTGCTAGGCTCACAAGGTTTCAAGGATCATAATCAAAAACAAGGTAAGTTATTCTATCTTTCATTCAAGTTAAAAATGTTCCCCATGTATGCTAGATAGGAATGTAACCTTGGAATTCAACTTTGCATGATAATTAGACAAACATAGATCCAACGTTATTAGGGTTGCATGTACACTTAGGAAGTGTTAGAATGCTCAAAACCCATCAGTGGTATCAGAGCCTGGTTCGTTTGTTGTTGTTTTTTTTTGTGTGCAAACAGCTTGAAAAAAAATCGTTTTTCTGTTTTCTGCTCGTATGAAAGTTTGCACATTTGTTGCTGCAAATGGACTAGAAACATTACCCTAAACTGTTATAATGTTTTAAAACTTGTTTTAGATGGTGTAATGTTTATGCTAATCCATTTACAATGGCAATTATTAAAAGTACAAGTTTTTTTTAAGTGTAATTTTTGATTCTTGAAAGTGTTCATATTCATGTTCTTGAACTTATGAAGATTAGATGATCATAGGAATTGTTTGTAACCTTCATGGTAGTTTAATTCATGATCATAATGTGTTTTAATGGAGTCCATAACTTGTCCTCAAGTTATGGAAAACCAAAAGTCTCACTTTTATTAAAGCCATTAAAAGAACACAAGAGTTATAAAAATGAAGAGTCTTCATTTTTATTACTCAATTAATTCATGAGTTATAAGAAATGAAGAGTTTTGGAAGTTTACAAAACTTGCCCTCAAGTTTTGGAACATGTAAAGTCTTGATTAAAACTTTAGTTCCAACCCTTAGAATTTTAAAAGTTAAAATTCAACCCTTATACTTTATAATATTATAAGTTACTAATATATATATATATATATATATATATATATATATATATATATATATATATATATATATATATATATATATATATATATATATATATGTATAACGTCAAGTCGTCTTACCGCTAGTACGCCTCATTCATGAAGCCGGTCTATAAGGGGGGTATAAGGTTCTTTCCTATAAAATGGCAACTTAATGGGTGTCCACTCTCACCCACCGCTTCCTTGATCGGTGGAGGGTCGTTAGCCGAACGGGTAGGACAAGGACTTATAAATTCTCATTAAAAGTATAATGATAATACTAAAGTAACTAAACTTTATTGAATTCCCAATCTTAGTTATTTTAGGAAAATGTGAATAAGGTGCTAATCCATGAAATTACACTTTACACTTTGTTTAAGTCGTTAGTGGAGCGTGTGTGGTTAACCGGCACACTAACTTGAACTTAACAAGGTAGGTAAAGGGTGACTTAATGTTTATGATAGTATCGATGGAGCGTGTGTGGTTAACCGGCACATCGATTGAGGGGTAATACATTAAGGGTACCAAGTAATTTGCATGGTTACTTCACACCTTGTTTTGTGATCCTCGGCATCCCAGTCACAAAACTTGAAGCGCACACTCGAGATTGAAACATGCCATTGAAGAAAGTTCAATGAATCTCAAAGAATCTACGAGTTTCTAAACCAATTAAAAACCTAATATTTATATTTCATTTTTCATGGTAGAAATTGGTGAATCGTCATTCACCTGCCTTTCAAATATGTTATAGCTTGGATTACGGCATACCTCTTCTAAGTTATAATATATTGTGATTGGATCCTAGCCTTAATATTACATTTGGGTGTTTTATTAAGGACTCTCTTAATATCTAAACTAATCTTGTTCTCTTCTTTCAGATGTCTTCAAACAATGCTGCTTCTGGATCTAATCCTAATGGCTCCTTTACCCTTATGAACTTGTGTGGGAAAGTCACTTTTGATGGATCCAACTTCAATGAATGGATCAGAAACATCAGGATGATTACCCGCTACGAGGACAAAGAATATGTCCTTGACAAGGAGCTTAAGGAGATTGATGAGACCACTGCAACTCCTCAGGAGATCGCTGACTTCCGAGCACATGAAAGGGATGCTACAAAAGTGGCATGCATCATGTTGGCCACCATGACAGCGGAACTCCAAAAGTCCTATGAGGACTTCTACCCTTTTGAAATGCACCAAGATCTGATGGAAAGATACCATCAAAGTGCACGACAAGAGAGGTATAAAATCATATGCTCTATCATAACAACCATGATGAAGGACGGGGAATCCGTCACGAGCCACATGCAGAAAATGCAAAGGTATGTGGATCGGTTGCTGAAGCTTAATGTGAACTTCCCTGAGGAGCTTGCAATAGATATCATTTTGCACTCCTTACCATCGTGCTATGATCAATTCCGCATGACATATCACATGAATAAGGAAGAGGTCACACTCAGCAAACTTCAGGGACTCCTCAAGACCGCAGAAACAGGTCTTAAGGGTAAGTCGGTTGTTAACACTCCTACTCCAAACTCCGCCCCGGTTTTGGCAATCGGGAAAGGTACAGGGAAGAAGAGGAAAAGCTCTTCGAAGGGTACCAAGGCTAGGACCCTTGATGGCTCTTCTTCAAGTGGAACCAAGAAAGTATTTGTCACTCCTTCTTCTGACCCTAAATAGGCTGAATGCTTCTATTGCCATGAAAAGTCACATTGGAAGCGGAACTGCCCAAAGTACCAGCAAGATGTGAAGGATGGGAAAGTTAAACCCAACCATGCAGGTATTTACACTATCTTATCTAATAACTCACCCCATTCTAACTCTTGGGTCCTTGATACCGGTTGTGGTATTCATATCTGTTCTGATTTGCAGGGACTAAGAAGAAGTGAGAATGTGGAGCATGGAAGAATAAACTTAATCATGGGGAATAGGAAAGCTTTACCTGTCACCAAGATTGGAGTTTATACTTTATCGCTAAGTAGTGGGTTTAGTTTAGATTTTAATAAATGTTGTTATTCCCCAGAAATGGCAAGAAATATTATTTCCTTTCATGCATTGTATAAACAAGGTTCCACTTTTTCATTTGATAATGAAGTTGGTTCGATTAATGCTTTCTTTAATAATGTTCTTTATTTTAAAGCATTACCTTGTGATGGTGTATGAAACTGTATCTGTGGTTGATAACTTAGGAAATAATGTATTGTGTATTGATTCTGTTAATGATAATAACTTGGATAAAGCATCATTATGGCATTGTCGTCTTGGACATATAAGCAAGAAACGCATAGGCCAACTCCAAAAGGATGGAGTATTGGAGTCATTTGACCTAAGGTCAGATGATAGTTGCGAATCATGCTTACTTGGAAAAATGACAAAGTCACCCTTCACAGGTTCTTGTGAGAGGGGTGAAGGTTTGTTGGATCTTATACACACGGATGTGTGTGGGCCCTTCAAACATGCCACAAGGGATGCTAATCGTTATTATTTGACTTTTACTGATGATTACAGTAGATATGGATATGTCTACTTAATCAAGCATAAGCCAGAGACTTTTGAGAGGTTTAAAGAATTTAAACAGGAAGTCGAGAATCAATTGGGCAGGAACATTAAGATGCTTCGATCCGATCGAGGTGGTGAGTATCTTAGTTCAGAGTTCCTCGACTATCTTAGGGAATGTGGGATTGTCTCACAATTGACACCTCCCAGGACACCGCAGTTGAATGGTGTAGCTGAGAGGTGTAATCGAACCTTGTTGGATATGGTTCGTTCAATGATGAGTCGACCTTCGCTACCAATCTCATTTTGGGGGTATGCCTTAGAGACTGCCGCCCATATCCTTAATCTAGTTCCCACAAAGAAAGTTGCCAAAACTCCTCATGAGATGTGGACTAGTAAAGTATCCAAACTAGACCACATTAAGATTTGGGGTTGCGAGGCTTTCGTGAGACGCGAGACTCATGATAAGCTCGAACCTCGAAGTGAGAGGTGTATTTTCATCGGCTACCCACATAAATCCTTTGGTTACCTCTTCTACAGACCTAGTGAGAATGTGGTCTTTGTAGCTAGGAGGGCTTTCTTTCGAGAGAGAGAGTTCATAAGCCAAGGAGACAGTGGGAGGCAAGTTGACCTTGAAGAAATTGAAGAGTCAAGTAGTGAAGTAACTTCAAACCCTAGCACTCAACTTGAGGAGGAAACTTCTGTTGAGCCAATTGACAAGTCTGTACCTCTGAGGCGTTCCACAAGGGTTAGGAATGCACCTGAGCATTACTATAGATTCCATATTACTGCGGAAGGTGATACACTTATCAGTGATGAGACACTGATAGGTCTGGATGAACCTAACAGTTACGCGGAAGCCATGGCAGGCCCTGAGTCAGCCAAGTGGAAAGAGGCAATGGACAGCGAGATACAGTCCATGTATGACAATCAAGTTTGGAACTTGGTTGAGAATGTACCAGGTCGTAAGACTGTAGGGTGCAAATGGATCTTCTAGAAGAAGACCGACATGGATGGTAATGTACACACTTATAAGGCACGACTGGTTGCAAAGGGTTTCTCACAAACTCCGGGAGTTGATTATGATGAGACCTTTTCTCCAGTGGCCAAGATTAAGTCTATTAGGGTTCTGTTAGCCATAGCCGTATTTCATGACTATGAAATATGGCAAATGGATGTCAAAACCGCTTTCCTTAATGGATAATTGGCTGAGGATGTTTACATGAGTCAGCCAGAGGGTTTTGTCAACACAGAGTACCCTAATAGAGTGTGTAAGCTTGAGAAATCCGTTTATGGGTTAAAGCAAGCACCTCGCAGATGGAATCTTTGCTTTGATGAGAAAGTCAAAGAATTTGGCTTTTCTACGAGTGAAGATGAATCTTGTGTATATGTCAAGGCTAGTGGGAGTATAGTTAGCTTTTTGGTATTGTATGTGGATGACATACTACTCATAGGAAATGACATCCCAACTCTGCAGGAAGTTAAGTCCTGGCTTGGGAAGTGTTTCTCTATGAAGGACCTAGGAGAAGCTGCCTATATTCTAGGGATAAGGATCTTGAGAGACCAGAGTAAAAGACTAATTGGACTTAGTCAGAGTACTTACTTGGATAAGGTGTTGAAGAGATTCGGCATGCAGGACTCCAAGAAAGGAGAGTTACCCATCCAGAGTAATGCCAGATTGAGTAAGACACAAAGCCCTAGTACTGAGGCTGAGATAGCAGAAATGAGTCGAATACCTTATGCTTCGGCTGTAGGATCGATCATGTATGCTATGACGTGTACTCGACCTGATGTAGCCTTTGCTTTGAGCATGGTTAGCAGGTATCAGGGGAACCCTGGCAAGGCACACTGGACTGCGGTAAAGAATATCCTCAAGTACCTACGGAGGACTAAGGACTGGGTCCTTACCCTCGGTGGGAGTGAAGACTTGAGAGTTGTAGGGTATAGTGATGCTAGCTTTCAGACTGATAGGGATAATTTCCGCTCTCAGTCAGGCTGGGTCTTTACCTTAAATGGAGGAGCAATTTCTTGGAAGAGTTCCAAGCAAGAGACAGTAGCTGATTCAACATGCGAATCAGAGTATATAACAGCTAGCGAGGCAACAAAGGAGGCGATATGGCTGAAGAACTTCATTGGAGACCTTGGAGTTGTAGCAGCTATTAAAGAGCCAATGGAAATTTTCTGTGATAGTGAAAGTGCAGTTGCCTTAGCCAAGGAACCAAGGGATCACGGGAGATCCAGATACATCGACAGAAAATACCATTTCATCAGACATCGAATAGAAGAAGGACTCCTCGTGGCAAAGAGGGTATCATCGGATGAGAATCCAGCAGATCCCCTCACGAAGGGACTGACTCGGGTTAAGCATCTCCAGCATGCTCGGAGCATAGGGCTGAAGGATGATATTAGATTTAGTAGTTAGATAACCTTCAAATTTGTAAAGTGTAATTGACATTAGATGATGAATAAAAGGTGTTTTATTTATGAGTAAAGTGTTGATATCTCTTGTCGATCGTTCACTATATTTCTTTTGCATGTTTTGACTTCCAGAATAATGATGTTTGGTATATCATATTATTCGAACCTCCACAGTCGGTCATATGTCGGAAGTAGGTATGAATCAAGACTGTCATGATTGATTGCAGAGGTCTAAGGTGTTGGACATGGCTACAACAATCATGAGTGCTCATAAGTTCTAAGCATTGGACTCAACCCACGCTCACTGGAATCACTTCATGGAATTTATCTCGAGTGATCGTGAGACGGTAATATCATATAAGTCTTCAAACCTAGAGATATGATTTGTTACTTATGAGTTGGTTATGCATTGATTGTACGAAAACGCATTGGTAACTCGATGTTATAAAACGTGCTCTTGTGTATAATTCAATGAGTGGTAGAACAAACATATGAGTCGAAGTTTATCTATTCCTTCTTGGATTAGAAGCTGCTATCTAGGCCCCTCGATGATTTTGTTTTGACCTATGTACCGGGCCCGGTCAGAACTAAGTTGATGTGTTCAATTAAGTTCTTTGTCAAACAAATCGGAAATCGGGAAACAAACTGCTGGACAATAAGTAAGACATTGTTCCATGTATTTGTCCGGCTGATATCTCAAACAGAGGATTATATGATCACTTATCTTAAATGGCGTATCATCATCTTCTCAGTTCCAAGAGACCTTGAAAGAGCTACGATTGCCGATCGGTTCCTGAAGTATTGCAGTTATAGTTATTAGACTTATCCAAGTGGGAGACTGTTGGATAAGGTGTCTAAGTCCATAACTATTTCTGGTATGTACTTGACCCGACCCGGCATGGTCCATTTGGGTTGCATGGTACCATGCAATTGGATAGACTAAATGAGAGAAATAACACTTGTGGATTATTAATATATTATAAGTTCTAATATATTAATAATATTATTTAATTAGTTTGATCAAGAATTAATTTAGAATTAGTTAAGTGATCAAAAGATAACTAATTAAATATATGGGTTGATTATGTAAATTATGCATAACTTGTATAGTGGGCTAAGAGGCTCCATGGATTATCAAGTTGGGTTAAACCCGTAGGATGCTCCATGGATGCTCCATGGGAGTTACAAACCCATGGGTCATGGAAATGAAGAGTCATGACACATTAGGGTTTACATGGTGTAACCCTAGATGTGTCAACACTATATAAAGAACCCATGCTCCACCAAAATCGGTTGCACACAAGAATCAAGAGTGCTAGAGCCGATTTTGCAAGTGTAATATTCTCTCAAAAGTTTACTCCAAAACAAGAGGCATCACACTTGGGGTGCTAGGCTCACAAGGTTTCAAGGATCATAATTAAAAACAAGGTAAGTTATTCTATCTTTCATTCAAGTTAAAAATGTTCCCCATGTATGCTAGATAGGAATATAACCTTGGAATTCAACTTTGCATGATAATTAGACAAACATAGATCCAAGGTTATTAGGGTTGCATGTACACTTAGGAAGTGTTAGAATGCTCAAAACCCATCACTAAGGTCAGATCTGCTTTTCTAATCTATAGATCTGACCTTCTCAAGCATGATAATCACGTAAAGGTCAAATCTTGGTACACATGCAACACACCCAAAGCTTCTTTTGGTGAAATAACCTCTAAAATGGCCTCCTAGGCTCATAATTCAAAAGGTATGGCATAAAGCAGAGTGGTAAGGACTCTCTGGACCTCTTAAGGTCCAGATCTAAGACCCATCTCGCCTTGGGACCTCACATACTCCAGATTCAACTAAATGAGGCATAAAGAAAACCCTAGATTTCACTAGAATCATTATAAACACGAGAATGGCACAAATTGTTACCTCCAACAGCTTCCTCTGATCAAATAGAAGTGGATCCAATCTCCTCAACCCGCTTAGCTTGTTCTACCTGCTTCCTTCTTGCTAAAACACACAAGAAATTGTGAATTAGCCTTCCTCTTGCACCACAAACGATCTCTCTGCTCTCTAGGGTTTCTCAGGGGTGAAGTGGCTGCAAATGGAGGCCATAAAGGCCTTTAAATAGGGCACAGACCCCGAGAATTAGGGTTTCAATCCACAGCGCAGACTCGTCGAGTCCACCCATCGACTCGTCGAGTCCCTTCATTAATCCAGTCAGCAAAATCGCGATCCTACTCGACGAGTCTAGGCGTCAACTCGTCGAGTCCCTCCCCATAACTCAAAAAGAAATACTCAAATTATCATGCCTAGAAATCCGGATGTTACATGACGTGAGCCTTATAAAACTCACGACGTGAGGGTCCAAAATCCTTACTATAAATAGCAGGTCCGACTTCAACCATTCTTACACCTAAACTTCTTTCTCCTCTCTCCTTTGCTGAGACCATCTTGCATCCCGGGCCATGACGACCTTGTACGCTGACCGTTTATGCTTAGATTATATAAAATCACGCTACTAGGGTGAGTTTTACGGCCCCACTTTCTAATATTTCAGGGGAAAACGCATGCTAAATATTATATATACATTATTATTGTGTCTATATGATAATATATAGTTATAATAGTCGGGGTATAGTTGTTCTAAATATAATATTTTGAATATATACAACTATTATCAACTTGTCGGCATGTTATTTTACTAATGTAGATCTTGAGTTATACTTAGGATTCTATATATATGTTGTGTGCGATATAGTTCCGAAGTTATATTCGGAAGTTCTATATGTTAAGTTATAAAGTATGTTGCTATTATTGGTTTTATGTAAAGATAAAACTTGGTATGTTATATGTTGTTATTGTTAGTTTTATGTCAAGATAAAACTTAGTATGTTATATATATTGTTATTGATAGTTTATGTCAAGATAAAACTAGTAACGTTATATGTTGTTATTATTGGTTTTAGGTCAAGATAAAACTTAGTTTTACTTCAAGATATAGCTGTTATACTGCCTAAATGTTATGAAGTTAGGAGTAATGTTTAAAAGCATAGTCTAGTAACTTAGGCTTTTAGACATGAAAATGATTTTATTGTTAAAGCTATAGGAAGCCGTCGAAGTCTACATGAGTAATTGTATTCATCAACTAAGATTGGGGATCTTAGCGGAAATCCTCTGAACTGTAACCGTTAATCCCGTGTGAGCGAGGAAGTCGTGTATAAATAGTATACGGGTTGACCACCCCACTTGTGACTATTAGCTACAGTCAACCAAAAGCGAGTGATGAACTATCCTTTTACTTGTTATTGTTCCAGCGTTGATGAAGCGTGCGGTGTTCCTCATGGAAATCATGAGTGGGTTGTCCTCATGTAAATCATGAGTGGGTTGTCCTCATGTAAATCATGAGTGGGTTTTCCTCATGGAAATCATGAGTGGGTTTTATCAGAGGTATTATGTCATAGCAGCGGTTACAGGCTCATGGTAGCAGATTGTTAGAAGCATTATACTTTGTCGTATACAACTATTAATGTTAAGTATAAGTTTCCCCCTACTTATACCTTAGGTTTAAGGAATGTTTAGGTATAACACTTAATTGATATGTAAACTATTATACCTAATATACCTACTAAATGTTGGAGAGTCAAAATGATACTTTCAACGATATACTTTTGAACGTGGAAAAATGTATTATTTTATGCAGTCAAAACCTGTGGACTCACCAACTTTATGTTGACGTATTTTAAAATGCATGTGTTTTCAGGAACTTGAAAAGCTGGTATGCATTCGAACAGAAGAAGTTTTACTATTACCTTTCTGTTCATTAAGAAGTATGCCATAGTCGGATATTATGTTTTATGTTCTAGAAAAAAAACAGTTATGTAACTTTCAATTATCAATAAAGGTATGTATTGTCTTAGTACGGTTCAATGTATGTTATATAACTATGATACGAAGAATGACGTTACACTACCCGGTGTTTCCGCCGATGGCTGGGGGTGTGACATCTAGCCAAAGCTTTTCACGCCCGATGCCACGTTTCAACCACCGGTCCAGATTGGTATGTTGACTCCGGTGCCACGGATCATATGTCCTCTTCCGCTGACTCGATAACTCAACCCACACCATACTCGGAAAATAACAATGTATTTTTTGGGAATGACATTACTCTTCCTATGTTTCATATTGGTCACACTTCTTTTTATAATGACATACGACTTCGAGATATGTTGGTCGTTCCCAACCTTTCTAAAAATTTGTTATCTGTTAGAAAATTGACTACTGACAATCATTTGGATGTTTTATTTTCCCAACCTCATTTTTATATCCAGGATTGACAACGAAAAGGGTTCTAGCTCAAGGCCGATGTGATCGGGGTTTGTATGTGCTTACTACCAACCCTCAGGTCATTTTTGCGTCCACCAGATACAAATTGAAAGCTTCGTTTGAACTTTGGCATACTCGGTTGGGACATGTATTCGTTGATACTCTTTTACTATTAAATAAAAAGGCCATTTGTTGGTTACCTCTCCGTTACCGAAACCTGTTGTGTGCTGTTCCTGCCAACTTGCAAAGGCACATCGTTTACCTTTTAAGAATAATGAAAAACGGGCTTTACATATGTTAGACTTGATACATTGTGACTTATGGGGCCCATCACTTGAATGCTCAGTGGATTCTGACCGTTATTATGTAACGTTTGTCGATGATTATTCTACATTTACGTGGTTTTACCCCCTTCGCACTAAATCAAGTTTTTATGCCGTCTTGAATATCTTTTTAAAATTTGAACAAACTAAATTCTCTCGAAAAATAAAGGTTTTCCAAAACGATGGTGGCACGGAATTATTAAACCACAATGTTCGAATATTGCTTTATGAGAATGGTACGTTCCACCGCATCTCATGCCTGTACACCCCCTAACAAAATGGACAGGTGGAACGTAAACATCGACATATTGTTGAAACTGGCCTTACAATGTTATTTAATGGGCATGTTCCACCGTCATATTGGGTTCATGTGTTTAGTTCTACGGTCCATATCATAAATCGCTTACCATCCACAGTGTTACAAAATAAATCTCCATTTGAGCTTCTCTTCAATCGTGTTCCCACTTATGATCACTTTTGACCTTTTGGCTGTCGGGTTTATCCATACCTAAGGGAATATGCCGACCACAAACTCTCTCCTGGAAGCCTCCATGTATTTTTCTCGGCTATTGTTCTTAATATAAAGGCTATATATGTCTTGAACCTACCACCTCTCGCATCTATATTACCCAAAATGCTAAGTTTGATGAACAACTTTTCCCCTTCACTGGTGACACTTCTCAAAACCCGGTGACCATGCTCATCTAAACAAAATTTCAAGACGATTCTTCTTGTTTCCCTATTGTGCATGTTTCCTCGTTGCCATTCTCTTCTAGTCAATTCGGACCACGACCTCCGCCTACCTGTGGTCTGTGTGATGATGCCCAAAATGCTCCGGTGGTTAACTCTACGCCTGCTAACCCCAACCCTCCTGTGGTTTTTGTACCTGCTGCATCCGAGCTGCTGCATCTGAGCCTGCTACATCCGAGTCTACTTCCCCGGCATCTCCTGCTCATGATCCTGTTGCCCTTGGCCCTGGTGTTAGCCATCCGATGACTATGAGAGCCAAAGCTGGCATTTTTAAACCCAAACAGCGGGCTCATTTAGCCCACACTAACTCTCATGGGCTTTTCTCTGCTTTATTTGCTTCTAAAGATCCAAAGGGTTTTCAAACTACTTCCAAACACTCGCATTGGATGACTACAATGCATCAAGAAATGGATGCCCTTCACCGAATTAATACTTGGACGTTGGTTCCCAGACCTGAACGTCAGAATGTTGTGGGTTGTCGTTGGCTATTCCGCACTAAATATCATGCCGATGGTTCGATTGAAAGACACAAAGCTCATCTCGTTGCTCTGGGATTCAGTCAAGTCTCGGGGCATGGTTACTCTCACACTTTCAGTCCGGTCGTCAAAGCCTCCACTATTCGAATTGTGCTATCTTTGGCTACTCTTAACAACTAGAAACTTCACCAACTTGATGTCAACAATGCTTTTCTTAATAGCAAACTGAATGAGCCCGTATATATGGACCAACCACCAGGCTTTTCAAATGAGTTATTTCCTCATCACGTTTGTCGTCTTAACAAAGCTCTCTATGGGCTTAAACAGGCTCCGCGGGCCTGGTTCCATCGACTCAGCACCTTCCTTATTGCTACTGGGTTTGTATGTAGTAAGGTGGATACCTCTTTGTTTGTGTTCAAACGAGACGCGTGCATTTTGTATTTGCTTGTCTATGTTGATGATTTAATTTTGACCGGAAATCAAAACTCTGTCATCCAGTATTTTATTGCCAAATTACATGATACATTTGTCATCAAGGATCTTGGATGCCTTAATTTTTTCCTTGGGCTCGAAGTCATCCATACTGGCTTATTTCTTAGTCAATCCAAGTATGCTCATGATATTCGTCAACAAGCAGCCCTTCTTGATGCGAAACCAGCTACCACCCAACTTGCTTCTAATTTTGCATTTGTCTCAAGTAGTGATCTATTTGATGATCTGACACTCTACCGGTCTCTTGACGGTGCGTTGCAATACCTGACCATCACCCGTACTGACATTTCCTATGCGGTCAATCAAGTTTGATGAGAATAAAGTTCTCTAAGATCGTTTAGATTCGTAACAAATATAGACAAACACACTAAGAACAATGAACACACGATGAATCAAACGAGAGCTGAATGATTAATATGCTCCACCTCAGAAGAGCTCGACAAAGAACTTCTACTGTAGAGGTGTGGTAGGGTTACAGTACGATAAAAAGAATAATAATAAAAAACGTACAGAGAATGATGCATGCATGCATCTTATATACTAAACCCTAATGACATAAACACGGCTGGACAGGCCCAAACCGTGAAAACAATGGACCGAAGTAACAGGCCCAATGACGCAACTCTTAGACCCAACAATCTCCGCTTTGCGTCAATTGAGGTGAGAGATCATTTCGGTTGAGTGAGAGGAGATTTCTTCACATTCTTGAATAGCTTTGGTATGATTGCGAGAAAGTATGACGGAAGTCAATATACCACCGAAGCATATCCGAAAAAAATTTCTTATCAGCTTCACTGTTTTGCTTACACCTGTGAATGACATCCAGAATGTGCTCAAAACATGTAGTGGAGAACATGTGTTTGTCATCAAGAGCGAACATGCACTTTTGGCCTTCGGCTCTAGTGAACATGATTGTGTGATACTTCGGGTCAATTCTACCCATCTGCATCTTGTTCATATCGCTTGCCTTCCCAATTGGTCTGATTGTAGGCTTCTTCCTTAAGGAAGAGGCGATCTCTTGATCCATCTTAGCAACCTCATGAATGTAAGAAACTAACATTCACTTGATGTGATCGATGATAGGCTCATACTGTTGTTGATCAGTTAGCAGGATGTTGTTCAAGAGGATCCAGTCATATGGATTTAAGTTTGGCAAATCAACAAGAGAGATTATATGAACCGAGTTGTTAGAGCCTCGGGTCACTTTGAATTTCACATTGATAAAATTCCTTGCTGAAGTTGGTTTCAACACCTTGACTGTTGTTATCTTCTGTGCGCTCCAAGTCAAGTATTGTGGTTGAGAGAAGGCGAGATAGTAGTCAATCAATTCTCGGTCAACCTTCAGGTCAGGAGAAGGAATAGTGGCAATTGGCTCAAAGCAATGAAACACAAATGACTTTCGGGTTCAAGCCAGTGAGTCTGGTTCAAGCCAAATTGAGAGTCTCTCAAATTTTCACGATCAAACGAGATGATCGGTTCAAGCCAGTGAGTGCTGGGAGAATTGATTGCTTCTTTTAACAGTTTCTCCAATGTCCACAAAGGACAAAGAGTTTTTCTACTCTCCAATGCGTAATGAGCCTCTTCTCTTTTTCTTTCCCTCTCTTCTTATTCTTTTGCAATACGAAGATTTTCGTCAAGCTCTCCATCACGCTGCTTTCTTTTTAGAGCGTCTTCTTCAGTTTCTTCCTCATCATTATCACCAACTATCTTTTGTTCTTGTGCTTCACACTTGAACCCGAAGCTTCAATACCCTTCGGTTCAGTGGTGACTTTTGGTGGTGGGGGTTGATTTTGACTTCCTTCTCCCCCTTGTTTCGGAGGGACAACAGGCTCCGGAACACCCTCTATACGACTTAACATTTCAAGAGCAGGTCTCAGCTTCTCCGCTAAGTGTCGTCGAACAGTAAGAGTAAGAACTAAATCGTGTGCCTCAAGGAGATTAGACAAAAAAGAGTGCACATCACCAACACAGCTTTTGATAACTGCTCTTTCAGATTTAAGATCATCATTTTCCTTGGTTGCATGAGTGAGCTTCAAGGTCAGAGTTTTGAGTTGAGCAGTTCGACGATCCAGTTCATCCATGAATTTGATTTCCACAACTAGTTCTGTCTGGATTTTATCAAGACGAGCGTTAACTGAAGAAATGAACTGTGCATTATCCGCTTGAATTCCCGTTCGAATGCTTTCAAAATTCTTATGCTCCTCCTGAAGCGTAGAGGTGAGTTACTTAATCGTAGCATTCACCATATTGGCATTCTTTTGATCAGCTGCCTGGAGAGATTCCAAAAACACTTGAGCATCTGCAATTATTTGTGTGACATTTTTGGTTGCTTTCTAACAAGAAGAAGTAGAAGCATCCACAGCTTTAGTAGCTTTATCAATGGAGTCCTGATGCTCATTGACCAAGGTGGAGAACAGAACCTTGACCGCTGCTTCTGCGTATTCAGTAGTAGAAGAGGAAGATGCAGAAGCAATCAGTCTGTCAAGTTTCTCGTTAAGATCCTTTAAATGTCATTTCGTGATAGGAGCGTCGTCATCATCATCACTTTGAACTCTGTACGGGATAAAATAGAAAGAATCATAGTCTACATTCTCCCCACCGAGAACGGTGTCAGAATCATTTGGGGGAGGTGGAGATAGAGGTTTAGACGTAATCGGGGTTTCGGTCCCTGAAGTAGATGCCCCCGTATCAGATACGTTGACACGAACTTTAGGTCCGGTTGTAGTAGTGAATGATTAGGATACTTCTCATTCACGAAACCCGGTGGTTGCTCCACATATATAGTTTCTTCTAGTTCTCCATTCAAGAATGCACACTTGACGTCCATTTAAAAAACTTCGAAATTCTTGTGAGCAGCGTATGCCAGAAAGATCCGAACTGATTCCAACCTTGCTACAGGAGCGAAGGTTTCTTCATAATCTATACCTTCTTCCTAACAATATCCCTTAACCACTAGCCTTGCCTTATTGCGTATCACGTTCCCTTCTTTGTCTAACTTGTTCCGAAATACCCATTTTAGTCCAACCACAGATGCATCCTTTAGTGTAGGAATCAGTCTCCAGACTCGGTTTCGCTCAAACTCATTGAGTTCGTCTTGCATAGCCTGTACCCAATCAGAGTGATCAAGTGCAATGTTAAATGTTTTCGGCTCAATCTTGGAGACAAACGAATTAAACATGCAGAATTCAACATGAGAGAATAGAGTTGCTTGCTTCCCTTTCAGTTGAGAGCGTGTGAGAATTCCCTCAGATGATTCACCAATAACTTGAGTTTTTGGATGATCTTTTATCTATTTTGTGAGAGGATGGTAATTAAGATCATAATTGGGATCCAATTCGGCATTGACATCTTCTTCAAGTTCTGACTGAGTGTCTTCATCATTCGTATTACTATTCTCCCCCTCGAATGATGAAACAATTTCAACATCAGGATCAGAATTCTTCCCCTCGGTTGGACTTCCATGGTTCGTTGTTGGAGATGGTTTCTCCCCCTAGAAAGACGAATCAGATCAGTTTGATGTAGACGGACCCTCCCCCTGGAAAGTGGTGCGATCATTTGTGGGTTCGCTTGGACCCTTGGGTTCGTGAGGTGCATGAGGTTCGCTTGGACCTTTGGGTTTGTTAGGAGCTTGAGGTTCACTTGCCATGGCTTTTGCAGCTTCGTTGATTATCTCCTTCAGGTTGTCAACCTTGTTATCAGCCGCTTTCGCTTCAGAAAGAATTGCATTCTCCAGTTCATGAAAGAGCAACATGTACTCCTCAAACAGATTTGATATAGGAGCCGTGACTAGACCTGTTTTTGGAAAGATCTCCTCCATTGGACTTTCGCTTGATTGAAGTTTCTCAACATAATGTGACATAGTAGGTTTCTTCAATTTTCTTTGATCTTTTATTCAGAACCCTATAAGCCTTGGATGTGAGAGAGTAGCCAAGAAAAAGCCCTTCATCTGCCTTCACATCAAACTTGTTTCGGTTCTCTTTGGAGTTGAAGATGAAGCATCTGGAACTGAAGACATGGAAGAATTTAACGTTAGGCTTGCGATTATTCAGAAATTCATACGGTGTGATAGAAAATCACTTATTGAGGAAGGTTCGGTTCTGGGTAAAGCAGTCAGCAGAAATCGCATCAGCCCAGAAGTACACAGGTAGAGAAGCGAAGCTGAGCATAGTTCGGGCAGCTTCACACAACGAACGGTTTCGCCTTTCAACTACACCATTTTGTTGTGGAGTATAGGGAGTAGAGAAGTTGTGAGTTACTCACTTTTCGGCCAGAAATTCTTCAAAGTCGTGATTTTTGAATTCTAACCAGTTGTCACTTCGGACATTTCTCACAACCGTTCTCAGTTTTACTTCTACCTGTTCGATGAAAATTTTGAGTTATGGAGTTGTCTCTGATTTCTGTTTAAGAAAGAAAACCCAGGTGAAACGTGAAAAATCATCGATAATAACAAGAATATACTTATTACCACCGATACTTTATATTGCCGATGGACTACATAGATCGATGTGTAAAAGCTCAAGAGGTTAAATGATCTTTGTGTTAACACGTGTGGGATGACTCTTTCGGCTTTTCTTTCTCATTTTGCATGCAACACATAAATGTTCCTTGTCAAACTTCAGAAGTGGAAATCCTCGCACATGATCACCAAGAACCAGCTTGTTGATGTCTTTGAAGTTAAGGTGCGAGAGTCTTCGATGCCATAGCCAACTTTCATCAGAATGAGCTTTCGTTAGAAGTCATACAGCTGGCTTTCCTCTTATTGGGTTCAGATTCAATGGATACATTTCGCCTTTGCGATGGGACTTCAACAGAACTGTCTTAGTTTTCTTTTCAACGATCTCGGATCCTTCATCATCAAATGAGACCTTCAGGCTAGTCCCTACTACCAATTGCGAAACACTTATAAGATTGTGTTGCAATCCTTCCACATATGCCACCTTTCGAATGGAAAAATCTCCGTTCGTTATCATTCCAACGCCTTTTATAGAGCCATATGAGTTGTTTCCATACTTGACACATCCACCATCTTTTAGAGCCCGAAACTCCCTCATCTCTTCTCGTCTCCCTGTCATGTGACTTGAGCATCCACTATCAATATACAATTCTTCGTCGAACTGCTCGTCACTGATAACCTGCAAAAATCAAGCAGATTTAGTAACCCAAACTTGCTTGGGTCCACGTGAGCTTTTTACAGAAGACGGAATCGCAACAGAAAGATCAACCAAATATGTTCGTTTTATTAAATTGGTTTCGTCTTTCCTTTTGATGGTGAAAACTTTAATTTTGTTAGCTTTTGTTTGGTTTTAATTAGATTGTTGAGCTTTATTTTGATTCTTAACAAAAACTTTCTTTTGGTTCCTAGGGTTAGCTGTCGTCTTCTTCGTTTGCAATTTACTTTCAGATATGAGCTTTCCTTTTCCCTTGACATCCTTGTTTGGATTTTGCTTTGTTTGAGAATGAGGAGGATGGGATTTAGGACCGAAACTGCTATTTCGGTTCTTGTGACTGCTAGATTTGGGACCGAAACTGCTCTTTCGGTTCGTTTGACTGCTGGACTGACAATGTGTGCATGAGTCAGAGTTAGCCTTTGGACTTTCTTTCGCCTTGTGATTGGACGCCTTTTCCGAGCGAATATAATTAGGGTTTTGGGAGTGCCAAAACTGCTTCCTTTCATTGAGATTCTTTTGATATGTCTTGTTTCGCTGGCATTTTTATTCAGCAAGCTGCTTTTGAGATTTGTGAATGTTTGCTCTCGGCTTAGGTCTCTCAGCGTGAGTTTCACTCTTCAATGAATAGGTTTCGCTTTCCGCCTTCGTAGGTTCGCTTGGAATTTATTTAGTACCACTTGTGCTTGGTACATCAAAGCTTGTCGGCTTGTTGAGTGGTTCTGCCACATATCTGCCTTTGACTCTCCATGAGGTTGTTTTTAATAAACCGACAGTTTCGTCTGCATTTTCGATTGGAGCAGACCAAAAGTAATCATCACATCCGCCTGCGTTGTCTTCGGTTACTATGGCTGTAAGTTCAACGGTGTGTTTCGGAGTAACTCCTGTTGTAGTGTATACCTAGTTTGGTACTGTTTGTACCTTTTGATATACTACCGCCTTGTCTTTTAGAATTGTGAATTTGTCCTGTGATAGCCGAGCGAACTCAACTTAATTTTCAGATATCAGACCTTTGGTGGGTTGGCTTTTGACAAATTCTGAACAGTCAACCACATCCTCTACATAAATTTCACTCATATCACTATCCTCGTCAAATTCAGAAGTGTTTTCCACATTTATCTTGTTTTCTGAACTCAACTTGGTACTCAATGAGTCAAATTTCTGCATGGTTTCGGGCTTGATTTTCAACTTATCATTTTTGTCCAATAGTTTTTTAAGCATGTCCTTATGGTCTTATGACTTGATAAAGGACTCGATTTTGTCCAGACCGAATCTGTAGGCGTCAGAAGTTTCTTCTGATGAGACAATCGATTCACACTTATAGCAATCTGTGTCTATTTCGTCTCCCTTTAATTCAAGATAAGCCAAAATCATGTTGTGAATCTTATCTCTAATCTCACAATTCAAATACAACTGAGTGATATTGAAATAAAGACGTTTAGCAATTAAGCAAAAAATGTTCCTTTGTTTCAAAAGTTTCAAATTATCACGTTGCAAATAAATTATTTCGTCTTTTTCCCTAACTAACTCCACTTCCTTCTGCTCTATCCATATCCTCCTTTCCTCACTCTTTGAAGACACCTTTCTGATTTGATCAGTTAGGTTAGAATTTGCTAGGCGATTTTGTTTTAGACTACCACTTAAACTAGAAAACTTGAATTTTAATTCATTTAAATCCTTTTCATAGTTAGTAACTGGTATTTTCAGTGATTCGAGTATTGATTGTACCTTCTTGATCAACTGATCACATTTGTTGATCTGCTCACCCATTGGTTTGGCGGCGAAGCATCTGTCTTCTCTTTCCTTCGCTTCATTAGACCCGCCATCCGTTGTGTAGCCTCTCATTTGTGATACTCCAGCAGTCAGCATTAAGCACCTTCCAACAAACTCAGCATTATCTCCCTTCACCACAAAAGCTCTGCCATGCGAGGGCTTGCGGACTTCTTCATCTTCAGAGTTGGTAGACCAGACCTCTACTCCTCCGAAGTCATCATCAACTAAGTTCTACTGCATAATCAAAGGATTCATAGAGTTGTTAGTGGTTTTCTGCTTCTTTATTTCCTCCAGTTTGCGTAGGTGATACACTTCATCATCTTCTCCATCCTTCTTCTTAGACAGCTTTCTCAACATACAATCTTTGGCAAAGTGATTTTTGTCGTGACAAAAATTGCAGTCATATCCGGAGTCACCTACAAGCTTGTTCTCCTTCTTCACTTCTTCTTGCTGAGGAGCGTTTTTAGCCTCCTCTTTCGCCTTTTCAGAACTGTAGCTCCCTTGCCAGTTTCGGTTCTTGGAGATGGGAAACTTTTTACGAGCAAACTTCTTTGGATTGGAAATCATTAGTGCATATTCATCATTTGTCAGATCACATTCAGAGAGATCCAACTCTTCTTCTTCTTCAGCCATGTTCTTACTGTTGAGTTTTGAGCATTCTAACACTCCTATGGTATACATGCAACCCTATAAACCTTGGATCTATGTTTTCTCTATTATACATGCAAATATTAACTATTCCAAGGTTTCATCCTAACTAGCATATTATGAAGCACCTATACTACAAAGTTCTAGTTAGATGACATACCTTTTGATGTAACTTGATGTCTTCAAGCTTTAAGAGCTTAGCCCCAATAGTGTGGAAGCCTCAAATGGAATCACAAATCACCAAAACACCTTGGAAGAACTTGAGAGAATATGTATGCACACTGAAATCGGCCCACTCTTATTTTCACACACTTGTCCCAATTTTGTGAGCCAAGGACCCCTTTATATATTATGGAGGATTAGGGTTACATCCATGTAAACCCTAATACCCATGACCTTTCATTTACATAGGATCCATGGGTTAAAAGCTCCATGGACCATCCATGAAAGCTTAGCCCAACCTAAATGAACTTGGCCCATTCCATATATATATAAGAGTCCATATTTAATTAGTTCTTTTTGATCACTTAATTAATTCTAAATTAATTCTTGATCAATACTAATTAAATAATATGATTCCATATTAATATAATAGAACTTATAATATATTAATATAAATCATAAATATACTATTCTCAAAAGACTATCCATATAAATTGTGCCGGTGAAGTGCAACCCAAATCGACCATGCCGGGTCGGGTCAAGTACATACCAAATATAGTTATGGACTTAGACATTAATCCAACAGTCTCCCACTTGGATAAGTCTAAAACTATTATTGAGTATGACTTCAAAACCTAACTGGCAATCGTAGCTCTTAAAGTCGCTGTCGAACTCTGACCTTGTCAATGACTTGTCCATTAGATAAGGGATCATATATTCCTCCATTCTAGATATCATATGGACTGAGATATGGATTATAATCATTCTCTATGTCCATTTGTTGTTTCCTGATTTTCGATTTATGATGACTGACTGATTGAACAAATGAAATCAGTTCTGGCTTGGCCAAGCACTCACATGTGTCATCGCTAAATCATCGAGGGGCCCACAGATATCGCTTTTATCCCGAAGATAAAAGGAATGGATAATCTTCGACTCATATGGCTTGTTCTACTACTTGTTGAATCATACACAAAGGCACGTTTTATAACATCAAGTTACCAATGCGTTTTCGTGCAATCAGTGTATAACCAACTCATAGTAACAACTCATATCTCTTGGTTTGAATAATATAAGATATTATCGTCTCATGATCACTCGTGATAAAATCCATGAAGTGATTCAAATGAGCGCGGGTTGAATCCAATACTCAGAACTTATGAGCACTCATGAGTGTTGTAGCACCACTTTGTCCACCAACTTGGACCTCTACAAACCAACTCATGACAGTCTTGATTCATATCTACTTCCAACATATGACCGACTGTGGATGGTTTGAATAACTTAATCATTTAGGAAGAGCGACTTAGTTATTCTGGAAGTCAAAACATGCAAAGTGAAACACAAGAATAAATGAATCAAATATGGTATCAAACCCTATGAATATAAATAAACACTTTTATTTATCACCATACTGATTACTCATTATTCATTGTTTCGGTTTTATCAACTTTATACTTGAATTAAAAACACTAGTTGTCCCATGCTCCAAGCATGTACACTATGTTTTTCTTAAACAATAGCTTTGCCATACACCAAGTATGCACTCTATGTTTGTCTATGATCCTTACTTTGTGAAATAAACCAATTGAACATAATTTCAATGATTCTAATTTCACACTCCCAAATCCTTATCGAAAAATGTGAGAATTTCAAATTCCTATCATTTATCGAAATATGTTTAGATTTTAAACTTATATGCACTGACCCTCCTGTAATGAACATGTACAAAGTCACAAAGACTTGTCAACAGTCATTATAAGGTATTCCAATGGAGATCAACTCCATGGAAACTAAGTCTCATATTCAAAGTACATTGCTTTGGACATGCTTCTTGCATTAAGTTTTATAATCTTACACAGATAACTTCCACCTATGGAGACAACTCCATATTCTCATTTTGACTATCACTTCTGAATAAGAGATGCCTCTTTTCAGAATATGTCAATATGGTCCTTCCAAAATTAACACTATACTTCCAACTGTCCCTGAGCAACCAATCTTTGGTAAACCTCAGATTGTCCTCGACAATTGCTTAATCATTTTAGTCATATCCAATTCTAGACCTTTTCCCTTCTTAATGCCTCTGGGCATTTGGAAAAATTTAGAAATGACAAATATTATAGCACATGCAATCGATCCTGTACCCAAAGCAAATGGTACACGATTCATGATGTCTCACATAAAGACATGATTCTAGACCAGTCTTTTGCTATAATATTTTTATTTGCCATGTTTTCAAAATTTGACTATGAAGAGGGATGACGTAATCATAATCGAATTTTGAGAACGCAATGTATAGAATTTCCTTAAGTTGAACCAATCCAACATGAAATTCATATATATATATTCTTTAGTAAAGATGATTAAGGTCTCAATCTAAGCCTTTAGAACTGAAATGAAGTATATCCTCTCCCTTAATTATAGCAAAACAACTTTTTCAATCCCTGCAGCCTCACGGATTGAAACTTTTGTTTTCTATAATTAACATTGCTAACTTGCAACACTAACAATAATTATCATGCTCCCACTAACATGATGATTATTAGCATAACACTTATGCTCCCACTAGCTTTGACATGTACTCAGAAATCAGCTGGACTTCTAGAAATCAATACTTTATTGACTTTCTTACCAAAGTTCAGATTTCTGATACGAGATGCTTTGATAAAACTTTATCAAAATCATACACCTTTCCTTAGATAGCATGCATGTGTGTCTAAGCAATTTCAGAACTATGAAAAGGGATGTCGTAATCATAGTCTCAATTGTTTAGACCTTTTGCCATCTGCTTCAAATCTACTTGGTGGAAGTGTTTCCTCACCATTATTTTCATGAATCGGAGAGAAACCTTATGACCCTTAGATTTTATGGTGTATTTCTTCTTATCCATGTGAATCGTCAAAACCATAGTCACAAGACAAGGATAATGACAAATACAAACTCATATGGACTGAACTTATGCAATCTTAACTTCTTGCCACCTGGCAGTACAGGGCCTGCCATTGCTTCCAAGTTGTTATGCAACCAATTGAGAACTTTCAGAACTCCTATGCAAAGCCAACTTTAACTGGAATGGGCACAGAATATGTCAACACGATAGGTTATAAACCTCAACTCGTGTGCTAGTGAAGAACCTCAGGTTTTATTCTTGATTAGTTCTTGAAATTCTTTTTAGGATCTTTAAGACTCCCACTATCCTCTTGACATATAAGACTATCTTGCCAAATATTCAAGAGATAGTGCGGATTCTTTATCAAGACAAACACTTCACACAATTGGCCTTAGTTGGTCTTTGTTTTATCCAAAACATCACAACTTACCAATTTCAAATGTACAAGAGTAGGACACTTTTACTCTTACATTTGACAAGTGTTTTAAACCTTTCTTTAAGATATGTCACTCAAGTTACAATCTTGGAGTATGACTCTAAGAATTGTTTTGGAACGAAGTATGACTCATCTTCCTGATCTAACCATTTCAACAATTCATGACTCCTCTTCTTAGTCATAAGAATGCACTAAGATGACCTTTAGAGGACTAATTGTGATATGATTTCTAAATCATTAAGATGATCACAAACATGATACTAAAGTACTCTCCCATCTTTTCAGATTTAAGAAACTTTTATCTTTCTGCCTAATTTGATTCTTCCCATTCGTTCTGCCATACATTGAGACTTTTCCAATGTTTCAGAATTATACTTAAACTTGTAAGTATAACCATATTTACTAAACTTTAGTAAATCAAATAGTCTTAACGAGCTTTGTGGTGGACATGACCAGTGCACAAGAATGTGTACTCGATCCCTTTAGTCCTTCACTTGACTCACACATCCATGTGAACAAGTAATTAGTCTTGATTTTCCAATGCTTGAAAGTTCTCATTCATCATACTATTCAACTTGCATGATTCTAAGTTTCGGTCCAATTGAAACTTGGATGATGAGGAACTTTCCTGATTTGGTAAATTTAGACACTACCACAAATGAAAGAATCAAATCCATTTTCCAATATTGCTGTCAGTGGAATCATATAAGCAACAATTTTCCACAAATGCCATTGTAAGGATACTTCAAATAAATAAAATTAAACAATTTTCTTTTATTTTAAAACTTTGCGGAAAACTTATCGTTACAATCCACATGGAAAATTGTTGTTATCTATTCCTTAGCAATATATCATAACTTCTTAAGCAACTACTCAAAATTCTGATGCGATCGAAATCCACCTTCGCGATCAGAATCAACATATACTTCCTTTAAGATTTCTCTCTATTCTTTGATTCTTAAAACATCAACATGTGACCCAATCACATCATGTAATGAGGATCTCAGAATAGAACTTAACAGAGTTAGATAATGGGCTCTACCTGATGTAGAGTCAAACTTATTGACTTTAATATCCTTAGGTAAATTTGGCAGCTTTGCAATCAACGCCCCTTCCTTTGGCAAAATAAACATATGGACCCTTTGGTAATGGGACTATCTCAGACTTAGCCTTTCTCTTTACCATTTGTTCAACCGGGTTGACTATGGCCAATCCCTTTCCATTGGGAAGAAAATGCTTTTTCTAGATTTCCAGTGTCACCATTGTCACTGTCCATAAAGTTTTTGGGAAGTTGATCTTCTAATCAAATTTGCTTTACTATCGTTCCAAATCATTGCTGATTCAGCAGCACCAAGCAAATAGATATGATCATTAAGGTTCATGTCATAGTCTGTTTCATAGTAGTCCCAAAGGAACTCACTATGTGACTTAGAAAGTGATTGAACATCCAACTTTCTCAAGACTTTGACACCCAACTCTCCCGGCTTGTCAATATGTGACTTCATCTCTAAGATGTGATCACCCATAGACCTTGCTTGCCATTAGGGCTTGAGTGACCTTGAACTTGTGGGTTAGGGAGAATAATTGCAGGAGGTGGAGGAAGAGAAGTATGACTTCCATGAGCCAAACTCGGGAAGTCATATTCATTAGGAAAGCTTGGTTTGGGAAGATCATTGTTGTCTAAACCAGACATCAATAATGGGTGAAATTCACGTAAAGTTGATTTCAGTCCTTAATATAACACCCAATATGATATATTAAGGCTAGGACCCAACAAACTATTTTATAACTTGGAAGAGGGATGCCGTAATCCAAGCTATAAAATATTTGAAGGTAGGTGAATGACGATTCACCAATTTCCACCAAGATAAATGAAATGTATTATTAGGTTTTAATTGGTTTTGAAACTCCTAGATTCTTTTGAGATTCATTGAACTTTTCAATGGCATGTTTCAATCTCGAGTGTGCCCTTCAGGTTTTGTGACTGGGATGCCGAGGATCACAAAACAAGGTGTGAAGTAACCATGCAAATATACTTGGTACCCTTAATATTTACCCCTCAATCGATGTGTCGGTTAACCACACACGCTCCAATGATACTATGATAAACATTAAGTTACCCTTTGCCTACCTTGTTAAGTCCAGGTTAGTGTGCCGGTTAACCACACACGCTCCACTAAAAGCTTAAACAAAGTGCAAAGTGTAATTTCATGGATTAGCACCTTATTCACATTTTCCTAAGTAACTAAGATTGGGATTTATAAGTGTTTAGTTACTTAGTATTTATCATTATACTTATAATGAAGGGTGAATTATAGTCCTTGTCCTACCTGTTCGGCTAATGACCCTCCACCGGTCAAGGAAGCGGTGAGTGAGAGTGGACACCCATTAAACTGCCATTTTATAGGCAGTAACCTTATACACCCTTATAGACCGGCTTCGTGAATGAGGCCTACTAATGGTAAGACGACTTGCTCTTATACATATAATATATTAAAACTTTTAATATTATAATAGTATAAGGGTGTATTTTAGACATTTAAAATACTTGGTGGTTTAATCTATTAATTAAACTGGACTTTTAATTTAATTAAACTCAAACCATATATTTATGGATTTAATAATACTCTTTTAATTAAACGCTTTAATTAACTATTAATAAAGTCCATAAGAGTTAATTTGAACTATTCAACAAAACATCATAATTCCAATTATTAAACTCAAAATTAAAACCATTTAATTAATTGTTTAAGTTATGAACCCAAGAGTTTTAGAATTCAATTCTTTTTTTCATAAAAAACTTTTCTCAAATTCCAAAACTTGAGGGCAAGTTTTGTAATTCTTGAAAACCTTTGGATTCCATAACTTATGGAATTAATGATGTTTTATGATGAAACTTTACATGTTCCATAACTTAAGAACAAGTTATGGAATTCTTTAAAACATTAACACCAAATTTTGTAACTCCATAAAAACTTTGAATCAAATCTTTTTTTTTTTTAAAATAAACTTTCATATCCATAACTTATGGAAGTTTCAAAAACCCTTAAGATCACAACTTTAAAAAAAACTTTTGAGCTCCAAAATTTTATGACAAAATATGTAACTCCTTAAAACATTTAGATCAAACTTTTAAAACTAATAAAATAATCATATCATTTTATCTTTTACTAAATTTGACCTAATTCAACTCATATAACAAATGATTCAAATTTTACAAATAATTCGTTTTTCACAAAACAAGTAATTATCTTAAAATTTGACAAACGTCATGCTTTTTTTTTTCCTTTTATTTTCAACATGAAAATAAAACATTTGCATCAATATAACAGAAAACAAACCAGTCTCTGATACCACTGTTGGGTTTTGAGCATTCTAACACTCCTATGGTGTACATGCAACCCTATAAACCTTGGATCTATGTTTTCTCTATTATACATGCAAATATTAACTATTCCAAGGTTTCATCCTAACTAGCATATTATGAAGCACCTATACTACAAAGTTCTAGTTAGATGACATACCTTTTGATGTAGCTTGGTGTCTTCAAGCTTTAAGAGCTTAGCCCCAATAGTGTGGAAGCCTCAAATGGAATCACAAATCACCAAAACACCTTGGAAGAACTTGAGAGAATATGTATGCACACTAAAATTGGCCCACTCTTATTTTCACACACTTGTCCCAATTTTGTGAGCCAAGGACCCCTTTATATATTATGGAGGATTAGGGTTACATTCATGTAAACCCTAATACCCATGACCTTTCATTTACATAGGATCCATTAGTTAAAAGCTCCATGGACCATCCATGAAAGCTTAGCCCAACCTAAATGAACTTGGCCCATTCCATATATATAAGAGTCCATATTTAATTAGTTCTTTTTGATCACTTAATTAATTCAAAATTAATTCTTGATCAATACTAATTAAATAATATGATTCCATATTAATATATTAGAACTTATAATATATTAATATAAATCATAAATATACTATTCTCAAAAGACTATCCATATAAATTGTGTCGGTGAAGTGCAACCCAAATGGACCATGCCGGGTCGGGTCAAGTACATACCAAATATAGTTATGGACTTAGACATTAATCCAACACTTACCCTTTGAGAGAAGGGCCAAAGATCCAATACCAGACACCAACTTCGTTTCCTTAGTCACTACACTTTCATGTGACTTGAGTATTCCCAAAAGCATCGCCAACGAATAGTTTTTGAACTGTTCATGAGCTTTCACTGTCGATACCACAGCCATCCATTCGGGTCTTAAGCCATTCATAAAAGTGACCTTCTGTTCAATTACTTCTCTTCCAATTCCGTGCTTGATCATCTTACTGAGAAGATGATTGAAATGATCGAACACCTGAATGAGTTTTTCCTCTTGCTTTTGCTTGAAGTCACCAAATTCTAAAACCAGAAGAGTTTGAATTGAATGCTCCAAATCCGCATCAGTAGAATATAGCTCCTTAAGCCTATCCCATATTTGTTTTGTCGTCGTGCATGAACTGACCAGACGAAAAGTATCTGATTGCAAGGCAAATTTGATCATCCTCATAGCTTTAATGTTGCTCATCAGTTTGTCCTTCTCATCTTGAGGAACTTTCTCTACATCGATCATCAGTTGATTGTACTCGTTTTGAGTTTTGATGACTTTATTAGTTCCGGAGTGAGTAAACGGACCTAAGGTGATAGCTTCCCAGATTAGATACCCATTATCCTCTGAACCAAGAACATAGTCTTCAAAGTGATGCGTCCAGACTTCATAATTTTGAGTGTATAAAATCAGGATTCTCGTAGTAGATCCAATCCTGCTGGATATGTTAATGGGGTTTGTTTGTGAATCTTCGTGAGACATGATGACCTGTTTTGAATATCTGTCAAGAACCAGACTTGTAAAAGTTTAATTAGGGTTTTATCAAAAACGTGGGACAACGTCAATAAATGAGATGACAACTCCAACGATTTCAACAAAAGCGGAAACCCTAAAGAGATTCTTCCAACAGAAGAGATACGTATGAATTACACAACCTCCTACTCTGATACCAGTTGCTGAGAATAAAGTTCTCTAAGATCGTTTAGATTCGTAACAGATATAGACAAACATACTAAGAACAATGAACACATGATGAATCAAACAAGTGCTGAATGATTAATATGCTCCACCTCATAAGAGCTCGATAAAGAACTTCTACTGTAGAGGTGTGCTAGGGTTACAGTACGATGAAAAGAATAATAATAAAAAACGTACAGAGAATGATGCATGCATGCATCTTATATACTAAAACCCAATGAGATAAACACGGCTGGACAGGCCCAAACCGTGAAAACAATGGACCGAAGTAACATGCACAATGACACAACTCTTAGAGCTAACAAAGTTAGTCAGTTTCTTCAAGCTCCTACTCGCTCTCATGTTCATAGTGTCAAGCGTATTCTTCGCAATGTTAAGGGCACTATCTCTTTTGGCCTCACCTTTTCTCGATATAACTCCACTGCCCTTCTTGGTTATTCTGATGCGGATTGGGCGTGATGTCTTGAGACGCGTCGTTCTACTCATGGCTACTCTATTTTTTTAGGTGGCAATATTGTCTCGTGGAGTGTTAAGATACAACCCATCATCTGTCGTTCGAGTTGTGAGTCTGAGTATCGGGCGATGGCAAACATCGCAATAGAAATGTGACAACCCGAAAATTCTATCTTGTACAGTCATTCAATTCAATCACAGTCAGACTCGTTTCTGCCATCTTTTAGCATTGTTTAAGGTTTGTTTGAGTGTTTTAAGCCTAGTACATTCAAGGTTTGGGTTTAGGGATGAGTTAACTTACGTTCTTCGTATTCAATTCGAGCGAAACACTCCTTCAAGATGAGTGTAACTATACACTCAAAGTGGCCATAAACTCATGCCCATATACAAGTCATTCCTTCTTTTTCCTTCACTTCTCACACATCCAAGTCAAGAAAATCGGTTCTCTCTCAAGCATCATCAAGATGCTTCATCCAAATCTTCCAAAGTGTAAGTGATTCTTCCATTGGATGGTTTATAACCTTCTTAATCTAGTAAAACTCTATGATTTCATCCATGAAATCACCTCTTTTGGTTAGATCCTCAAGAACACCAAGAATACCAAGAACATACACTTGTTCTTGGGCCGTGAACTCCATAGGAACCCTCAAAAGTGTGAGTATCTCTTCTATCGTCTAGTTAATCTTGAGAAACACATGATTCCTAGCCTTGAATCTTCATCTAATGCAAGAACACCGAGGGTGTACGGCCGTACAACCCTCTTATGGTCGTAAACCCTTATTTGGTGCATGTTTTGGCCTCAAACTCATCTTATGTCCCATCATAGGATCTTGAACACTTAATGGATGCTATATAGGGCCATAAACACCTATTTTGCATGTTCTTCCATGAGTGTACGGCCGTACACTCCATGACCGTACACTCAATGGCCGTACACCAAATTGGTCGTACACATCTTGGTTGTACACACCCTTGTGTGGCCGTAAACCCCTTTAGTACAATCACATGTGATTTTAACACTTCATTCCAAGTGTTTGCTAGTCCCTAAGGTTGTTTCCTTGGATGTTAGTTGTTATAAACACTAATTACATGCCTATATATGCCATTATGTCATTTAGGACTCATTTGTGTCTTGGGAATTCATTTGTGGAACTTCTCATCCTTACGCGAACCCTCAATTGAAACACCCACATAAGGTGAGTTCATACCCCTATAATCTAACTTTTAAAGGATTTTAAATGCTTTTTAGGGGGGGGGGGGGAATACAAGTTGAACACAATTGTTAAATTGTGTTAATAATCATATGTGATGTCAATCACATAAAAGGTTTTCTTATGCTTTTAAATACAGTGTTAACATTAAAAGATTACCAAATACTTTCAAAATAACTTAAAGTCATGCCAAATCTTTAAAGTTATGTAAACTCTTCTTAAAACACTGTTAAAACTCTTTTAATACTGTTAAACTCTTTGAAAAAGGTTTTATAAACTATTTCATATTATAATTGTCAAAATCATGTTCATATATGTATAAGTATATAAATAAGACCTAAAGGGCTTGGGACTAATGAGTTGCCTTATCTCGTTTTCCTTGTTTGGATGTGGTTTAAGGTGAGGTTATTTGTTCGAGGGTCATTTCCTTCTTAATTATATACATTATACATATGGGAATATAAAAGGTTACTTCAGTCAGTATCATTACCTTTGTATCGCAGTGAGCAAAGGGGTATATTCATGAGAGAACATGCTAAACGGATGGACCATATAAATTATAATAGGTATAATTTATGATTCAAAACTAAATATACATGTATTATTCACGATTGTATACTTTACATTCCAAGTATATTAGGAAAGGAAACTACTAATAATTCATTTATTTACACCAGGATACGTATAATACTTTTAGTATATGGATAATATATTAAAGAAGTAATAATACATCCTACCGGGTTTGCACTAATAACGGTACAAATACAACGTACCAGGGTTAGCAATCACGGGGTAATAATACATCATACCGGGTTTGCACTAACAGCGGTACAAATACAACGTACCAGTGTTAGCAATCACGGGGTAGTAATACATCATATTGGGTTTGCACTAACAGGGGTACAAATACAACGTACCAGGGTTAGAAATCACGGGGTAATAATACATCATACCGGGTTTGCACTAACAGGGGTACAAATACAACGTACCAGGGTTAGGAATCACGGGGTAATAATAAATCTTACTGGAAACAAATGAGAAATCTATTTTTCTAGATAAGTATACGAGATATAAACAACTTTATCACATTTTAAACCCTAATTAACCAGGATAATATTAGGGTAATTATTCACTAGTAGTTTATTCTTTATAAGAAATACTACTGTAGTATTCACTTTCCACAATCAAAACGGAACGGTTTTATGGGGATTTAAAACTACTTATCAGAACGGTTTTATGGGATTAAAACTACTTGTCAGAATGGTTTTATGGGGATTTAAAACTACTTTTCACCAACAATAAGGAAGTCATCCTTCTTTTAATTTTATAGATAGTTAAAAATTATGTTAAACCTTATTATAAGTATAATATTACTTATATGGAACAGTTTTATGGAATTAAAACTACTTATCAGTTGTAAAACAGAAAATATAAAATTTTCTGGAACATCATCATTCGTTCCCTTAAAACTAGTATCATATAAAGGACCTTCAATGGTTAATTTTATAATTCCTTAGTTTATACACCAGAGTTATACATAATTAATATCCGACTGACTGTGAAAAGTGTGACTTCCGCCTTACTTCCTGTTCTTTGTTTGGTTGTGGGCTTAGGGAAGATTCACACATTTAACTTTCAGTTCGATATTAGGTTATATATGATTAGTATAAACTAAGTAATTGTAGAGGGAACTATTATGGTTATCATATTGTCACGTCAGAATATATAGGATTTTCTGGAGGAACCATTTAACTTTTCCAAGAACTTAGAGTATACTTCATATAACTAAAATACTTATGAACTCACCAGCTTAAATGCTGATCTACTCTTTTAAAATAACTTGTATTCTCAGGAATCCAGTAGACAGGTACACTCCCGAAGCTTTTGACAAGACTGACTAGTACCGATCTGCGACTCTTGTCTTCTACTGTATCTACTTTGATGTTTGAATATGTAATGTTTAAACACTTATGTAAAACTTATACTTATTAATGCAATGGTTGTTCGTAATTTGATTACTATAATGCATGTGTTGTGATACTTACATGACGTCCTCCACCCCCGAACATTTCCGCCGTTCTGGTTTGGGGGTGTGACAGATTGGTATCAGAGCATTGTTTATAGTGAACTCAGTATATCAGTCATAAAAGATATACAAATATAAACACATTAGGATAAAAACACTCAGACCAATAATTATACTTTAAAATATAACAATATTTTATAAAAGTATAAGTACATGCAAAATATATATATACTAGAACGAGTATCACAAGAAGAACAGAACAAAAGTATTTGGATGTTGGACATTGCAGTTAAACATGGACAGTTATGTAATCATATTTGGGATCAATATAGCCTGATCAACTATATTCATTTGAGATATGACCAACATGTGTTTGGGAGTGATTGTAGTGTTGCAACAAGTCTAAAACTTACCTAGGTACCAGAAGAATTCTAGAACCAAACATAAAGGTTAAAATACTATAGGAATATTTTAGGATGCTGTAACAATAAAACTGAAAACTTATAAACTTCCTATATCTAGAAGTTCAAGAATCAATCATATAATTAAAATACTATAGAAGTATTTTACATACCATAAATAAACTTTTGGGAAATTTTAAAAGATCATTTATGGTAAGTCTATAATTACTAAGTGGATACGTTAAGGTTATATATAGTTGAAATTTTATAGACTTAGAATATGTGATTTTCACTCTACTCCCTTTTCCTTGTTTCGATGTGCTTTTAGAGTAGGATTACTTATTCGAAGGTCTATTTGATCTGGATTATATATAATCGGTACACACTATGTGATTATAGAAGGACTGGAAAGGATCACCTTCATAAAAATTTAATTTTTCTCATATATTTTTTAGACATTCCCATTCTCGTATAAACCCCTTAGATAGATGTGGTCAATCCAACAATAAATAGAAGAGTCTAGGAGAATCCAGTAGAATTTCATTAGGAGAATTCTAAGAAAGAAACAGATGAGAAGTATAGAAACTATAGAAATCATGTAGTTCCCATACCCTATTAAGGACACCAATGAGAGGTTCGCAAGAACTTCTGGGATTCGAACTCTTCATTACAAAGTAATGGGGATCAGTGTAAGAATCGGAAGTAAGAAGGCATAGAAATTCAATATACCTACGGAAGGGAAGGACGCCATATAGATACCAGGAGAGAACAAATGATTACCGCCCAGAATAGAACCGAGAACAGAGGAAAACCACGCGTGATTCATGTGAAGTGTTTGAGTGACTTTTCATCTCATTAATAACTAATAAATTAATACAACCTAGTGAGTTAGTAATTACATTACTCACATTAGGTTTTGAGCTTATCGTCTTTTCCTGTCACGGCTAATAACAATAAATCGAATCACAGAAATCTTAATTGAGAGTGATTACTTATCAAATTCATAAGCCTATTTTATGTAGATTTTATTATGAATTGTTTTCAAATTTTTTTGAAAATTGGAAAACGATATCCACCAATCGAAGGTAACTTAGTTCAGAACTGCATTATATGGATGTAGGTCGAATCATTAAGAACCGGATAACAAAACGAAAAATTTATATGTATATATAAATGTTTAGAATACATCTAGTAGCAACCATTGTTGCTCACGAGCTCATTTTCTTATCGTGTACCAGAATCATGCCGCCGGAGAAACGTAGCAAACCCACCAGTAAAACCCCAATCCGTCAGATAGATTCAGCTACGTTTCAAGCTGCAATCACAGCAGTCGTAGCAGCTGTCATGGCTCACCTTAATGCTAACAACGCAAATGTTAGTGGACACTCCAACCGTAGCAGTTGTCATGGCTCACCTCACAGTAGCCGTAGCAGCTGTCATGGCTCCTTAATCTACAATCCCGATCGTGGTGATAACCAATTTCAGCAACAAGTGCCTACTTATAAAGACACTCCAGACTTCAAAGCTAATCTCCTGAAACAAAAGTTCGAGAACGAGAAAGGGAGTTGTTCAACTCATGGACCTACTGAAAGGCAACAAACTAGGGCAGTCAATACCCCTATCAGCCCTGCTATTCCAACACCAACCACACCATACTTGGGAAACCTCCCACACTTCAGCAAATGAAACTACCATCATCATGGAGTTTGTCGAGTGCTGCATTGCATTAGAGGCAACATGAAGGTACACACCGCCCGCATCTGTAGGACCCCGGTCGAGTTCATCACTTCAACTACCAATGTTGGAACCATTCCAATATGTCACCTTTGTGGTGAAATAGAGAATTTTAAGAGGGACTATCCAACAGAGAAGAACAACGGGGGAGCAGGAGGAGTTTGACCCCAGAGAATGGTGAAGCATCAAAGAACCCTGTTATATTTTGGTACGCTTCCAAACCCCAATAATTAATTTACTCTCTCGTTCGAACCAAATCACAACTCTCATATAAAATTTGAAACCCTAACAGGTAAGCTATGATGGCTTAGTGTATACATTAGGGTCATTTATAATTAAGATTTGAAGACTTAGAGTGAGTGATCCCGCCTCATTTCATGTTCCTTGTTTGGTTGTGGATTTAGGGCAGGGTTGCTTAGTCAAAGGTCTTACCAATATTAATTATACATGAATTGTATACACCAAGTGTATTATAAAGAGTCCTAGTAAGGATCATTTCATGAAAGCTCATAATTTCAAATTATCAGAACCCTCGTATTGGTAGTACCCGCCAAATTCGAATCAAAAAGGGGATTCGTAACAGTAATAACAAAATAAAACCGGAAGCGCTGAAAATTTATGTACATAGGATAGTTCATCATCCTAGTAATCATTTCTCCCAGAATGACTTAATATCTATTTCATCAAGAAATTCTGACATCTTCATCTGACATGGTTTGGCTGGATCCTTACCATGCAAAATTATTATGCTGTGTAAAAGAACTTTTTCCTTAATCAGCTGTTAGACGAAATTCTTCTAATCCATAACGAAAACCCTTATATCACCTCACCTCCAACTTCAAAACTTCAGAAGTACCCATGCGAAGGGTACCACGCCCTTATAGCCTACTTAGTAGATAGAAAACTTAAAACGAAAAGCACGGAAATAGTCTCAGAAGTCAGTAACCACCGAAGTAACCCCAATAGATCTCATAGGAAAATCATAGTACCGCAGGTCAAGTTCAAGAATAGAGACTAAGAACTCATTAGGTTAATCTATCGCTGCTAAGTGTATACGCGAGAGTGGTGTATAATTTAGACTTAACAAGATTTAGGATGTGTGATTCCGCCCTATCTCCTGTTCCTTGTCTGGTTGTGGACCTAGGGAAGAATCACCCATCCGAACGTTTTGTCAAATCTAAATTATATACGACTTGTATACATGAAGTAATGGTGGATAAGCCAAGTATGAGTCTTCTCATGAACTTTTGACCAAAAGCCCACAGGCTTACTACAACAATCGGAGATATCTGAACGGGAGTGGTAGCGCATTATAATGGGCTTCATAATCAAGTTACACAAGGAAACAAGTGGACTTGATACCATTTTGGGTGATCATCGACAGATTAGCCAAGTCCGCACACTTCCTGCCATTGTAAAGAAACAGGCAAAATAGAGAGGTTAACTAGAGCGTGTGTCCAAGAGATTAGTTAGACTGCACGATGTTCCAATATTTGTTGTCTCCGTTTGAGATAGTAGAATCATCTCCCAGTTCAGACAGTCACTTCAGAAATCTCTGGGAACTAGGCTAATCATGAGCATAGCCTACCATCCTTAAATCAACAGACATAATAAGAGAACGATTCAAGCATTAGAAGTCATGTTGAGAGCATATGTGATCGACTTGGGTAAAACATGGAATGCCCATTTATCAACTAGTCGAGTCTTTTACCATGCTTGCATTTAAGGTTGCTCCATTCGACACCTTCTGTGGTCATAACTGCAGATCCTCTCTGTGTTGGACTAGATTAGGTGACACACAACTAGTTGGAGGTTCAATTTCCAGACGACACTTTCATTGGTCTGAAATCCATCCGAGAAACTACCGAGAAGAGAGTACGAATCAGGAAGCGACGTAAAGCTTCCAGAGTCAATCAGAAAAGCTACACTTTCCATAAGATAAAATGTAAGGGTCGAATTATTGTAATAAGTCGAATTGTATTCTGTACTCTTCGAATGTCTTGTAATGTATTTTACTAAGGAGCTTTTATTCAAAGCGTTAGTGTCTATGCCTTAGTATATGTTTTGTACGCTTTCAGTTCCCTATAAATAGGGATATTTACTAGAGTTAGATAAGAGTTTTTACAGACTTGTCTTTATTCTCTGTAAAACATTCGAAAGCGTAATAGTGCTTAAACAAGATCATATTTACATCTGGTGTTCAATCTCGCATTCTTAATTGATTTCATACTCTGATTTGTTCTATACTTGATTCTTTGATTCTACAATTGGTATCAGAGCAGGAATCACATATGTGATATGACTTTCATCCATTCAAAACGTTTTTGAATCAAATTTTTAGTTTGAAAGTTTCCGCACTTTTTGATCGTGAAAAATTTGTCTAGGTCTTAGTCTGTGATTTGATTCTGCATTTGAATTGTTGAATCGAGTGTTCTTTTAGCAATTTCGGGTTGATTCAACTAGCTTGTTTTCAAAATTGCAAATCTTCTTAAGAATTTTCAAAATCAACTTCCGTACAATAATGGCGAGTTTCAATCTCAATTCGATGACCTCGTTTTCTCATTTGTTAGGATCATCAACCAAAATTCCAATGCTAATCCCTGAATCCTATATCAGTGGGCTGATCGTATGCAGGATTATCTGAATGGTCTTGATGAAGAATTATGGTCATGTATCACTGGAAATGTTAATGTTCCAGTGACTGTTCAAGCAATTGGTTCATCTACTACAAGTTCTGTTGTTGATAATCAAACTGATTGTCTGAAGAAACTGGAGAAGAAGTGTATAAGAGAATTGCGAGGAGCTTTACCTCCAGTTGTGTACAATTATGTAAGGAGTTGTACAACTACAAAGGAGATCTGGAACAATCTGAAAGATAAGTTTCAAGGAAGTGAGAAGACTAAAATCAATTCAGTCAAACAATGTTTGGTTGAGCTGAAAGATTTCAGACAAAAAGAAGGTGAAACAATTGAAGTCTACTATGATCGACTGAACGAGTTAATCTATCGCTGTAATCCGTATGGAATTACCAGGACTTCAATGGAATTCAATCTCATTTTTGTGATGGGTGTTCGAAAAGAACGGAGAAGCGTAAGTATGATGGTGAAGAATCAGCAAAGTTTTGACACATCAACTCTCAATGATTTGTACAATCAGTTAAAGACACACGAAACTGAGGTAAATGAAATTGATGAGGAGACAAAGCTGAATTTGGGAGGTCCATTGGCACTTGTGTCAAAGATATCTGAGAAAGAAGCTGAAAATGATGATTCTGAGGAAGAAGAAGGATTCATCATGAATTCGGATGATGAGGCGATAGCTTTTTACTCGAATAATCGTGTTAAGAAGTTTTTCAAAAAGTCGTTCAATCTGAAGACTAAGCTTACTGAGGTAAAAGGAAATGCTGTGAGTAAAACTGCTGTTGAGGAGAAAAAGAAAATTAAGAAGAAAGCTTCGAAAATGTCTGAAGGAAAAATCGAGAAAAAGCTGAAAGGTGATGCTGGTGTAGATTGTCATTATTGCAACAGAGCTAATCATCTTGCGAATGATTGTATGCTTCGAAAGAAGGATGAGAGGAAAAATAAAGTTAAAGATGAGGCGTATTATGAAGAGAAGCTTGAGGAGGTTCGTGCAAAAGCCAAAAACTTGTCATTGGTTGCAAAAGGTGAACATGAGGATGAAGATGGAACGTATCAAATCTGGTCATCCGGATCATATGATGAAGAAATGAGGAATCCAACACATGGAGCAATGTATGCGCAAATGGAGGAGGACTCAGATGACGAGGAATTCGAAGTGAAAGGACGATGCTTCATATCCAAGACAGCAGACAAATCACCAATGACAACAAAGGTACGTAAAATTCTCGAATCTTTCAATATTCCTACACATGCTTATGATTCTGAACTAATATATATTAATGAGACGGTTACTTATTTTGATTCAATTGTTGTGTCTGCTAGCAATGAGGTCAACAAGTTGTCAATGGAGTTGTTAGAGACCAAAAAGAGATTAGAAATGAAAATAAGTAAAATTAATTGTTTGGAATTAGAAATAACAAATATTATGTGTGATAGGGATACTTTATCAAGTGATGTCAAACTTTTGCTAGCACAAAGAAACATTTATTGTAATGCTGCTAAAAGACTTTATGGAAAATTAACTGATTTACATCATTCATGTGAAATAAGTAAAGAGCAACATAGAAAGTTACTACCATTTCTAGCATACGAAAGAGCTAAGGTAGATAATATTTCGTATGATTGTGAGCAAATTATAGCTGATTTTAACAAAGTTCCTGATGATAGATATAAATATGGAATTGTCAAAATTGATGAATGTCTTGATGCGAATGAATTAGTTAACATAGTGAATGATACTTTGACTAAATCTGAACAAATTCAAATTTTGAAAAAGACTGATAATTCAACATCTGATTCACAATCTAATTTTGCTGATATTGAAGATAATTCTGACAATATTAGTGAAATTAGTGAACTTGAGGATGTTGATTGTTCCCAGTTGTCTGTTGTTAATGTTGCATCTACATTTAAAGGAAAAGAAATAGTTAAGGATTTGATGGTTGAGAAAGAAATTGATATACCTTCAACTTCAAAAGTTTGTGATATGAACTTCGTAGATATCAAAGACAGTCAAACTGATGATAGCGATGATGAAAATGAAGAGAAAATTTCGAAGGAAAAGAAATCTTCAAAGGAAGAAGAAACTCCACGAATAGTGGTTGATCAGGTGTATGGTGATACACAAAAGTTTGAACAAGTAAAGACTGAAAAAGGTGAACATTACCTTGAAACAAATACTGTGGTTTATCCAAATTTCAAGTGCACAGATGATGTCATTTTTCCAAATCAAGTTTTCGTAACAACTGGAAATGTTGAGAATATCAAACCAGAATTAAAGAAATTAGTTGAGGAGGATAATTCAAAAACAACAGATGAAGGTTTTTTCGCAAATCAAAGCACAGTTGAAAACAACTTAATAAAGAATTCGTACGTGTTTCAACGTCAAAAACCACAAAGAAAATGCGTTGAAAAATCAAAAATTGAAAAAGAGAATTCAAAACAAGTTATAAAGGAAAATGAAAAAGTTGTCAAACTAAACTCCAAGGAATTCAAAGATCAAATTGACATCGAAAGAAAACAACATTTCAAAAAGACAAGCAAGAAAGAAAATATTTTGGCAAAATGTTGAGTCTCAAAAGATGTCTGAATCACAATCACCCAAAAATGTTTTTAAAGCTAAAATTTTCTCTTTTTCAACAAAACCTCAACATTCATCTCAATCAAATCATTCAAAGTCTGAAGTGAATAATACACAACCAAGGTTTTCGAAAGTTTCAGAAACTAATATTCCAAGAAAATTTTCAAATAACTCAAATCCAAATCAAAAATTTCTTCAACGTCAACATTTTAGATCAACAGTTGATAAATCATATGCTCAATCTTTTATAACAAAACCAAAAGTTGATTTTGTTCCTCAAAAGCCAAATTTTCCAAATCAAACGAAGAAAGAAACTATGAAAATTTCACGAGAAAAAGGAATGACTTCAAGGAAGAACATTGATCATTGGCTTGAAGGCAAAGGAAAGATGTATCAGTCGAATACATTTTCAAAGGAGCAAATTCACGAAGCTTATGAGAAGTATGTGAATACTTCATCAAACGGCAGTTCATCTTCTAAGGATTCAAACATATCAGTCAAAGCTTGGAAACCAGTAATAAAAGCAAAGAATGTTCATTCACAAACTCAGAATTCGAAGGGTATTGTTAGTGAACAATCGAAACCATCAAAAACGTATGTTTCGGTTCCTTTAAATGAAGATGTAAACTTAATTGATAGTCTCAAAACCAAAGTTTGTGATTGGGTTAAAAGTTCTTCATTTCACTCGAAATTGAAATCTAATTTCCAAGGACCCAAAAAGCCTTGTGTACCTAAATTTTTCCATTGATTGTAGGTACTATGTGACGAGCAATATGATAATAAATGGTACATCGATAGTGGTTGCTCTCGTCACATGACTAGGAAGAAAGAGAATTTACGTGATTTTCGAAGTCTAAAAAATGCTGGAGTTGTGAAGTTTGGGAACAATCAAAAATGTCAAGTCAAAGGATATGGAAAGATCACGAACGGACAATTCACAGTGAATCGTGTGGCGTATGTTGAAGGTCTTCAACATAACTTGATAAGTGTTTCCCAACTTGTTGTGGGCACTGGCAATCAAGTTCTTTTTAACGAAGAAGGAAGTGTTATTTCGAATGTCAACACAAAAGAAGTGTTACTGAAATCCAAAAGGAAAGGTGACATGTTCACTTTGCACATCAATCCGATAGTAGGGAAACCTGCTATATGTCTTCTTTCGAAAGCAAAATCAGACTTAAGTTGGCTTTGGCATCGAAGACTCTCTCATCTCAATTTTCGAAACATCAATAAACTAGTGGTACAAGATTTGGTCAGAGGTTTGCCTGTACTTAAATTTGACAATAATTCTTTATGTGCAGCTTGTGAAGTTGGAAAGCAACATAAACAAGGTGATCCAATTACGATTGATTCGAAAATTGTTGCACCTTTGGAGCTCTTACATATTGATTTGTGTGGTCCTTCAACCGTTTCAACTCTTAACAAGAAAAGGTACATTTTAGTTATTGTTGATGACTTTTCCAGATTTACGTGAGTTTATTTTCTCAGGCTTAAATCCGAAGTTGCACAAATCATGATTGACTTTATCAAAAAGATGGAAACAACATTGAAGAAGATTGTTCGAAAAATTAAGAGTGATCATGGAACTGAATTTAAGAACAACGTCCTTGATTCATTTTTGGTGGACAAAGGAATTTCACATAACTTTTCATCTCCATACACACCACAACAAAATGGTGTTGTTGAACAAATAAATAGGTCTCTATGCGCAGTGGCAAGGACTATGTTGGCATATGCGAATCTTCCACAATACCTTTGGGCTGAAGCAGTATCCACCGCATGTTTCACTCAAAACAGATCTTTCATTCATCGTCGTTTTAACATTACTCCATATGAAATTATCAACAATCGAAAACCTAACGTCAAATTTTTTCATGTTTTCGGATGCAGGTGCTTCATTACGAATCTCAAGGATAATCTTACGAAATTTCAAGCTAAAGCAGATGAAGGGATTTTCTTGGGATACTCGCATAATTCAGTCGCATATCGTGTGTTGAACAAAAGAACACGAAAAGTTGAAGAAACGTTTAATCTTACATTTGATGATTACTACATTAAACAAACTACATTGCAGTTTGAAAATCATCCTATTCTGAAAAACATAGAAGATGAATCTGAATCCTCACAAACCTTAGATATTGATTATGATTTAATTTTTGGAATTTCAGATCATGTTGTTGATGCTGAAATAAATGCAAATGATAATCATTTCTCTGAATTAACGAAGCTTACTGACGAATCAACATCAACTTCTCCAGAGAAAGGCGAAAGTATGCAAAACAATCCAGTGGAGGGGGAGCAATTGGATTCGAATACTCTAATTGAGGAAGAACATTCTTTCGATGGGGAGAATGGAAGAGTGAATGCTAATGTTGAGGGGGAGCATGATGTTGAGAGGGAGCATAATGTTGAGGGGAGCATTTAGAAAACATTGAGAATAATAATGATTTTGATGATGTTTGTTCGATTGCAGGTTCAGAGAATGAAGATATATACGAAGATGCACCTTTGGAATTTGATCCAGCATATCCGCCAATGGAAAAATGGACAAGAGATCATCCGAAGAATCAAGTGATTGGGAATCCACAAGAGGGTGTTTTAACAAGAGCTCAAGTTCATGCAAAGAATGAGGTATTGAATACTCATCAAGAATTTTGCATGTTTAATGTTTTCATCTCTAAAATTGAACCAAAAACAGTTAAGGTTGTAATGGAACACTCAGATTGGGTTGTTGCAATGCAATCTGAATTGTCTGAATTTGAACGAAACAAGGTTTGGAGATTAGTTCCTAAACCTGAAAATGTTTCGATTGTGGGGTTAAAATGGATTGTTAAAAATAAAACCGACAAAGATGGAAATATTGTTTGAAACAAAGTCAGACTTGTTGTTAAAGGATATTCACAACAAGAAGGAATCGACTATGAAGAAACTTTTGCCCCTGTCGCAAGACTCGAGGCGGTTCGTATATTTCTGGCTTATGCAGCTCACAAAGACTTTGATGTTTATCAAATGGACGTAAAGTGTGCATTTTTAAATGGAGAGCTTGAAGAAACAGTTTACGTGGAATAACCCCCAGGTTTTATTAATGAGGAATTTCCAAATCATGTTTATATTTTAGATAAGGCAGTTTATGGTTTGAAACAAGCACCACGAGCATGGTATGCAACTCTTACTTCATTTTTGAAACAATCTAAATTTAAACAAGGATCTGTTGATCCCACATTATTTCAAAAGAAAGTTGGGGATCATCTAATGCTTGTTCAAATTTATGTTGATGATATTATTTTTGGCTCAACTGACCCTGCTTTATCTAGAGAATTCGAAGATTTGATGAAAAGTAAGTTCGAAATGAGCATGATGGGAAAAATCAATAAGTTTCTTGGTTTGAATATTCGTCAAAGCAGAGAAGGAATTTTTATTAATCAAGAAAAATATACGAAGGATCTGCTAGAAAAGTTTGGATTGACGAATAGCACAAAGTTATGAGTTCCAATGCAACTGGCATAAAGTAGACACCTTCGTTAGATAAATCTGCAGTTGACATAAATCTTTATAGGAGCATGATTGGTTCATTACTTTATCCTACAGCAAGTAGACCTGATATCATGTTTTCTGTGTGTAGTTGTGCAAGGTATCAGTCTAATCCACGAGAACCACATCTCACTTGTAACAACGTAAATTTTCAAAACCAATTTTTCATTTTTAAATCATATTTTCAATCATCAAAACAATATCAAACAACTGTGTCCAATGTTATCATAACAAACAAATCCCAGAATCCCAAAATACCATATACAACACATACGCCTTTCCAGGTCATAACTCTGTAGGATCTTCCGATCCAAGTGTCTCAGGGGACTTCCGTCCCGAATTCCGGTAGACCTTCCGGTCCTACCCGTATCGACCTTCCGGTCCGTAACCTCCTGACCTTCCGGTCCATGTCATACATAACATACATAACACATACATATCACATAACATCATATAGCACATACATCTCATAGCATACAAGACCTTCCGGTCACACATAGGTACCACTCTAGGTACACTATAGTGAGAAGACTCACCTCGGCTATCTCGGATAATCTCGCACACGTATATTGATCTAGCCTCCGCCTAAACACATAAACAATTATCTCGAATCAATTAAGGCTTTCTAGGCTAGACTACTCTCTTCCATATCCTCTAAGAAGGCTAAAAGACCATTTTACCCTGCAATGGTCCACAAGTCCAATTGTTGACCAAACCCTAAAAGTCAACGAAAGTCACGGTCAAACTTTGACCAGACTCGCCGAGTGCACTCGTGTGACTCGGCGAGTCCATGCATGTCCTCTTCGCCCCTGGTCCTCACACGACTCGCTGAGTCAACCCTACACTCAACGGGTCATCACCGGTCGCGAATCGCGGGGCAACCCGACTCGACTCGTCGAGTCCCTTATGGGCTCGGCGAGTTCCTAATATGACAAAACTCATCTGACCTCTTGAGGTCAGATCTGCCTCTCTAATCTATAGATCTGACTTCCCCATGACCAATAAACACGTAAAGATCGAATCTTGCTACACATACAATGCTCCCAAGGCTTATTTCCGTGAAATCCCTTCTAACATGGCAACCTATGCCCATTTCCTCCATAGAACCACAAAAAGCAGCATGGTTCAGGCCCTCTAGACATCAAAAGGTCCAGATCTGGAGTTTAGCACTCAATGGGACACTATACACAACTAAACAAGTCATGAAAGGGTATAGAAAACCCTAAATTCAATGCCCTTAAGCAAAACAGAAAGATAGGATCAAATAGCTACCTCAAACTTGAAGATCCAAGCCAAAAACTCACTGAAATGCAATCCTCTTGACCTCCCCTTGCTGGAAACACTTTCTCCTTTGCAAAATCACACCAAAAATGATCAAAAGGCTCAAACTCTCTCACAACTCGCTCATAATCGCTAGGGTATCTCTCTCTGGACTGGTAGCCGCAAATGGAGGCCATAAAGGCCTTTAAATAGGGATCAGGCCCTGAGATTTAGGGTTTCACTTTACAGCGCGGACTCGCCAAGTCCACGCATCGACTCGTCCAGTCCCTCATTAATCCAGACAAGAATTTGCGATCCTACTCGGCGAGTCTGAGCGCCTACTCGCCGAGTCCCTCCTTAAAACTCAAGATAAATACTTAAAATAAGATACCTGGGAATCTGGATGTTACAATTCTCCCCCACTAGAATCAGACTTCGCCCCCGAAGTCTCTTTCTACAAACAGCTTTGGATGAAGCTTCCGCATATCCGCCTCCTGCTCCCAAGTCAGCTCGGACCCCTTTCGATGTTGCCACTGAACCAGAACCAGTGGCACTTCCTTGTTTCTCAAAACCTTGATCTTCCGATCCACCACCGCGACTGGCCTCTTAACATAATTCAGGCTCGCATCCAACTGAATATCCTCCAGTAGTACCACCTCCGACTCGTCGGCTATACACTTTCTCAACTGAGACACGTGGAAGGTATCATGTATCTGACTCAACTCCGCAGGTAGCTCCAACCGGTATGCTACCCTGCCCACCCTCGTAGTCACCCTGAAGGCCCAATATACCGGGGCCCCAGCTTGCCCCTCTTCCTGCATCGAATTACTCCTTTCCAAGGAGACACTTTCAGGAGTACGAAGTCTCCGACCTGAAAGTTGAGCTCGGATCGTCGCCTATCCGTGTAACTCTTTTGGCGACTCTGAGCTGTCAACAACCTTTGCCTGACCTGCTATATCTGCTTTGACGTCTGAAGCACTATCTCAGTGTTGCCCATCACTCGCTGTCCTACCTCTCCCCAACAGATGGGAGTCCGACACCTCCTCCCATACAACAACTTGAAGGGAGGTATACTAATGCTCGAATGGTGGTTGTTGTTATTGGAAAACTCAGCCAACGGAAAATACGTGTCCCAACTCCCTCCGAAGTCCAACACACATGCCCGAAGCATGTCCTCGAGCGTCTGAATCGTCCGCTCACTCTGTCCGTCCGTCTGTGGGTGGTATACGGTACTGAAATGCAGCCTCGTACCCAACTCCTCATGGAATTTCTTCCAGAACCTGGAAGTGAAACGCACATCTGGATCCGACACGATCAAGATCGGCACTCCATGCCGCGATACCACCTCCCTCACATACAACTCTGCCAGCCTCTCAGCAGAAGAGCTCTCACTGATAGCAAGAAAATGCGCGGTCTTCGTCAGCCGGTCAACGATCACCCAAATTGCATCGACACCCCTCGCGGTCCTCGGCAATTTGGTGATGAAATCCATAGAAATCTGTTCCCACTTCCATTGGGGAACCTCAACTGGCTACAACTTGCCATGCGGACGTTGGTGCTCGGCCTTAACCCTGCGACAGGTCAAGCACCTCTCAACAAACCATGCTACGTCCCTCTTCATACAAGGCCACCAATAATCTTTCTTCAGGTCCAAATACATCTAAGTGGCCCCGGGATGGATCGAGAATCTCGATCTATGCGCCTCCTCCATTAAGGTGGTGTGCACCCCGCCTGCATACGACACCCAAATCCGACCCTGAAAGGTCATAAGCATGCGGCTATCGGTAACGAATTCAGGTACCTACCCAATCATTAGCTCTCTCTTGCGGTTCTCCGGTCTCACAGCCCCTGCCTGGGCCTCCCGAATGGTGTCCAACACCGGAGTCATCACTGTCAACGGCATACAAATGTCTCGAATTGGGGTACTCTCCGCCCTATGGCTCAGGGCATCAGCTACAACATTAGCTTTGCCCGGATGGTACAGGATCTCACAGACGTAATCCTTTGCCACGTCCAACCATCTCCTCCGGCGCATATTCAGATTGGGCTGATCCATCAAATACTTCAAGCTCTTGTGGTCCGTGTATATGGTACACCGAACCCCATACAAATAGTGACGCCAGATCTTGAGGGCGAACACCACTGCCCCCAGCTCCAGATCGTGGGTGGGATACCTCGTCTCATGAGGCTTCAGCTGCCTCGATGCATATGCTATCACATGCCCCCTCTGCATAAGTACTGCACCCAACCCTGATATCGATGCGTCACAATATACCACAAAATCCTCCATCCCTTCCGGGAGGGCTAACACAGGGGCTTCGCATAATCTCTGGCGAAGTGTCTCAAACGAGGTCTGCTGCTCCGTACCCCACGAAAAAGCAACACCCTTCCGGGTCAACCTAGTGAGAGGCACGGCGATCTTGGAGAAATCCCTAATAAATCTCCGATAATAGCCGACCAATCCTAGAAAACTCCTGATCTCGGTGGGGGACCTCGGTACCTCCCAACTCATCACAGCCTCAATCTTGGCCGGATCGACCAATATCCCTTTATGGTTAACGAGATGCCCCAAGAACTGGACCACTCGTAGCCAGAAATCACACTTGGAGAATTTGGCGTAAAGCCTCTCCGACCTCAATACTCCGAGGATCTCTCTCAAATGCTCCTCGTGCTCCTCTCTGGATCTCGAATACACCAGTATATCGTCAATGAACACGATCACCGAACGATCCAACATCGGTCTGCACACCCTGTTCATGAGATCCATGAACGTTGCCAGTGCGTTGGTGAGCCCAAAAGGCATCACCACGAACTCGTAATGCCCATAACGAGTCCTGAACGCCGTTTTCTGGATATCCTCATCTCGCACCCTCATCTGGTGATATCCCGATCTCAAATCTATCTTGGAGAACCAAGATACTCCCTGCAACTGATCGAACAAATCATCAATCCTCGGTAGTGGGTAACGGTTCTTGACCGTTAACTTGTTCAACTCCCGGTAATAAATGCACATCCGGTGTGAACCATCCTTTTTCTTGACAAAAGGGATCGGCGCTCCCCAAGGTGAGCTACTCGGCCTGATAAATCCTTTCCCCAACAGCTCCTGAAGCTGTGAGGATAACTCCTGCATCTCTGGTGGCGCAAGGCGATAAGGCGCCTTGGCGATAGGCACTGCCCCCGGAACCAAATCGTTACGGAACTCTACCTGCCTCTCGGGAGGGACACCCGGCAGGTTCTCGGGAAAAACATTCGGGAACTCACGCACTATCAGCACATCATCAACAGAACTAGACCTCTCCGCCATTACTCGTGTGTCCATCACGTAAGCCACAAACCCACTACAGCCCTGATGTAGACTCTGCCTCGCCCTAGCAGCCGAACAGAATGCTAACCCTGAACGGGTGCCCTCGCCGTACACCGTAAGAACTCCCCCACTAGGGTCTCGTATCGTCACCAACTGTCGCTCGCAGTCTATAACAGCCCCAAAACAACTTAACCAATCCATGCCCACTATGACACACACATCCCCCATCGCAATTGGGACCAGATCTATCGGGAACTCAACACCGAAGATCTCGAGTACACAACCTCGAATCACATCTGTAGCATACACTGCTCGTTCGCCAGCTATGGAAACCCGTAGCGGTCGACTCAATGCCTCCCGCTGGATACTGATGTGCTGACTAAACGCTAAAGACACAAATGACCGACTCGCACCCGAGTCGAATAACACCAAAGCAGGTACAAAACTCACAAGAAAAGTACTTACGCATATCATAATATAAGCACAAGATCTCATAACTCAGCATAAATAAATGAAAGAATACATACCAGCCACGACATCGGGCGCTGCGCGGACCTCCTCCGCTGTCAACTGGAAGGCTCTCCCGCGAGCCTCCGGTGCCTCGGCCTTCACCGGCCGAACCTCAGTAGCTCGCACGGCGGCAGGGGCCGATCCCTGTTGTGCTCCCTGTGCTGTCCCCCGCAGCTGCGGACACTCGGCCTTCCGGTGGCCCGTCTGGTTGCAAATGAAAGCAAACCATGAATCCCTTGGGGCAATCCTTGGCTATATGCCCCTCCTTGCCACATTTGTAGCAAGCACCCGATCGACCAACCCCATCATGTCCCTTGCTGCACTTCCCACAAGTGCGACCCTTCTAGCCTCCAGATCTCGAATCGGCGGGCTTTGCCCGCTTGACTGCCGGCTGAGACTGCGCCGTCCGCCGATCCATCCCGGAGACTCGGCCTCCTCCCTGGCCTGAGTCTCCAACTCAATCTCCCTCTTCCGGGCATTTACCTGAAGCTCAGCAAATGTCCGGTAAGTCGAGTTCGACACGAACTCCCGAATATCCCTCCTCAGAATGCCCAAATACCAGCTCATGCGTGCCTGCTCGGTAGATACCTGCTCAGGGCAGAACATCGCCCTCTCGTGAAACTTCCTGGTAACCACAGTAACAAAATCAGTACCCTGCATGAGGGTCAAGAACTCCTGAACCAACCGTTCCCTCTCCACTGGGGGAACATACTCGTCTCTGAACAAGGTGGTGAACCTCTCCCAGGTCACCTCTAAAATCTCTGCAAGAGTGAATCTCGCCGCCACGAACTTCCACCAGTCCATCGCTCCCAAGCGAAGCTGGTTCAGCGCGACCCGTACCCTCAGATGCTCCGGACATGAACACGTGTAGAAGCATCCCTCGATATCAGAAATCCATCTCATCGCAGCGATCGGATCCTGCGTCCCATCAAACTTTGATGGCTTCGTGTTGCTAAACTCCCGAAACAACAACGAGTCACCTCCCTGTGGCCTGGCAGCAGCCACAGCTGCAGTAGCTGCAGCAGGCGCAGCCTTAGTCACTGCTGCGTACCGCTCATCAAAAGTCTCAATCAATGTGGTCTTGATAGACCCAAACATCTCCGGAATCTCGGCTCGAATCGTCGTTGCCACCTCATCGTGGATCATCTGACGAAGCTCCTCGTCACTCCCGCTGCTCGGCCCAGGTCTGTTGCGTGTCCCAACCATGATGTCTCTAAAATACAACATAATAATTTTAGAGACTCGCTCGAGCATACTCGCACTCGATAACTCGACCCTACTTGTTCCTTAGTACTCAAAGGATTCTTACTTAGAGTGTGCACTGCTCCGGTGTCTTCAGTAGTACGGGTCATATACTACCGTCCACACCGCATCAGTATTCACCCTAAGTCCTCCTCCGTGGATCCCAGATCACAAGCACCCTACATCTCGCTGGCATAGGCTACCCTTCGGTAGACCTCTTATAAGCTCCTCACTGCTACCTACTCACTCTCAAGCATCACATAGTAGCAGAAATCTTCCTAGGCTAAGGCATCACAAATCAGGCCACTCTAGTCCTAATATGAATATTTATCCTACTCTAGCATGCATATCATAACATATCTCATAACACATAATATAAGGGTATTTTGGGAAATCACCGTTCGGGCGCTGGCTGATCGTACACACTGCTCCTTTCTACTTTTCTCAAAATCTTTTACTCTGTCAGAAAAATTGTTCCTTTTTATGAAAAACTTTCTGAAATCCTCAGTTTGAGTTCAGATACGCCCGAAGGTGCATCTGAATCCCTCAAACCAAGGCTCTGATACCAACTTGTAACAACGTAAATTTTCAAAACCAATTTTTCATTTTTAAATCATATTTTCAATCATCAAAACAATATCAAACAACTATGTCCAATGTTATCATAACAAACAAATCCCAGAATCTCAAAAGATAATCTCTATGAGTGTGTACGGATCATGTCGGCGCCTTCCCGCGACCCTCGCTAGTACCTGAAACACATAACACAACAACTGTAAGCATAAATGCTTAGTGAGTCCCCCAAAATACCATATACAACACATACGCCTTTCCAGGTCATAACTCTGTTGGATCTTCCGATCCAAGTGTCTCAGGGGACTTCCGTCCCGAATTCCGGTAGACCTTCCGGTCCTACCCGTATCGACCTTCCGGTCCGTAACCTCCTGACCTTCCGGTCCATGTCATACATAACATACATAACACATACATATCACATAACAACATATAGCACATACATCTCGGCTATCTCGGATAATCTCGCACACGTATACTGATCTAGCCTCCGCCTAAATACATAAACAATTATCTCGAATCAATAACGGCTTTCCAGGCTAGACTAGTCTCTTCCATATCCTCTAAGAAGGCTAAAAGACCATTTTACCCTTCAATGGTCCACAAGTCCAATTGTTGACCAAACCCTAAAAGTCAACGAAAGTCACGGTCAAACTTTGACCAGACTCACCGAGTGCACTCGTGTGACTCGGCGAGTCCATGCATGTTCTCTTCCCCCCTGGTCCTCACTCGACTCACTGAGTCAACCCTACACTCAACGGGTCATCACCGGTCGCGAATCGGGAGGCAACCCGACTCGACTCGTCGAGTCCCTTATGGGCTCGGCGAGTTCCTCCCATAACAACACTCATCTGACCTCTTGAGGTCAGATCTGCCTCTCTAATCTATAGATCTGACTTCCCCATGACAAATAAACACGTAAAGGTCGAATCTTGCTACACATACAATGCTCCCAAGGCTTATTTCAGTGAAATCCCTTCTAACATGGCAACCTATGCCTATTTCCTCCATAGAACCACAAAAAGCAGCATGGTTCAGGCCCTCTAGACCTCAAAAGGTCCAGATCTAGAGTTTAGCATTCAATGGGACACTATACACAACTAAACAAGTCATAAAAGGGTATAGAAAACCCTAAATTCAATGCCCTTAAGCAAAACAAGTCATAAAAGGGTATAGAAAACCCTAAAAGGTCCAGATCTAGAGTTTAGCATTCAATGGGACACTATACACAACTAAACAAGTCATAAAAGGGTATAGAAAACCCTAAATTCAATGCCCTTAAGCAAAACAGAAGGATAGGATCAAATAGCTACCTCAAACTTGAAGATCCAAGCCGAAAACTCACTGAAATGCAATCCTATTGACCTCCCCTTGCTAGAAACACTTTCTCCTTTGCAAAATCACACCAAAAATGATCAAAAGGCTCAAACTCTCTCACAACTCGCTCACAATCGCTAGGGTATCTCTCTCTGGACGGGTAGCCGCAAATGGAGGCCATAAAGGCCTTTAAATAGGGCTCAGGCCCTGAGATTTAGGGTTTCACTTTACAGCGCGGACTCGTGGAGTCCCTCATTAATCCAGAAAAGAATTCGCGATCCTACTCGGCGAGTCTGAGCGCCTACTCGCCGAGTCCCTCCTTAAAACTCAAGATAAATACTTAAAATAAGATACCTGGGAATCCGGATGTTACATCACTGCTGTGAAGAATATATTTCGTTATCTTAAAGGAACAATTTCGTTAGGATTGTGGTATCCTTCGAAAAACTGGGTTCTTTGTACAAGCATATTCGGATGCAGACTTGGGTGGGTGTAATCTTGATCGAAAAAGCACAAGTGGTGGATGTCAATTTCTAGATGGCAAATTGGTGAGCTGGCAATCGAAAAAGCAAACATGTGTATCCATTTCAACAGCTGAAGCAGAATATGTGGCTGCTGCTGCTTGCACTTCACAAATTATATGGATTCAAAGTCAATTGTGTGATTATGCAATCAATATGAAAAAGATTCCATTATATTGTGATTCTCAAAGTGCAATAAGAATTTGTCATAATCCTGTGCAGCATTCGAAGACTAAACATATAGCACTTCGTTATCATTTCATCAAGGATCACGTGGAGGATGGGAATATTGAAGTACATTTCGTGAAAACAACTGATCAGTTAGCTGAATGAAAGACAAAGCAATATCCCTTGTGAAAATTATAGAAGGACATGGAATGATCGATGGAAATTATGTTCCATGTGAAAAAGGCGAATGATGAATGACCAGGAATGATTCAGAGGCACTGAATGAAAGACAAAGCAATATCCGTCAACATTCAGAGGTTACTATTCATAGTCAACGCTTCAACCCCTTCGAATTCGTAAATTTGTCACTTCGACCCCTTCGAATTTATATATTTGTCACGTATTCAGGAATGATTCAGAGGCGCTAAATTTGTATTTTAAGGGTTGATTCAGAGGTTACTGTTCATAGTCAACGCTTCGACCCCTTAGAATTTATATATTTGTCACGTATAAGGGGATAATAAAATTTCGTATTTTTGCAACAATTACGGTTTATTTTTAATTTTCGAAAAATCAAAAATCCAAAAAGATTTTCTTTTGTTTTGTAATTCAATTTTCGAAAAATCAAAAATCCAAAATGATTTTCTTTTGTTTTGTCATTCAATTTTCAAAAAATCAACATTCCAAAAAGATTTTCTTTTGTTCTGTCATTCATTTTTCGAAAAATCAAAAATTGAAAAAGATTTTCTTTTGTTTTGTCCTTTAATTTTTGAAAACTTAAAAATTCAAAAAGGTTTTTGTTTGTTCTGTCTCTACTTTCGAAAAATTCAAAACAACAAAAATATTTTGAGTCTTATTTCTTTTTAGAATTTTGTTGCAGAACATCATGAAGATATAAAGTGGATTATGCTTGCATTTCTAGGGTCAGGTACATTTTTTTTCATATGAATCAATACATTTTTCATCACTTGAACTAGCTAAGTTGTCCCTAGAAGCATGCTGTTGCATGTTGTCCAAAAGCCTCCAATGACTCAATGTGTGTGTACGAAAGATGAAATTATTCATACAAAAATTTCTTCCCAATCAGGTTTATATTCACATTAGTCTCTGAGCTACCTGACTCTTCTCAAAATGAGTTAAGAGTTTACTGTTTGGTCCAAAAATAACAGAGGTACTTTTCGTGTCTTACATCAATCTTTTTCACCTATAAAGTTCTTACACGATCACACACGAAGACATATGTCCGAGAGGTCTCTGATCAAACCCATCGAGACTTAGACATATCAAAAATCTGTGTTTATGATCTAACATCATGAGACCGTGATGAAAGTGAAACCCAATTTTCAATATACTTTTAAGGAATTGACAGGGAACAATGTCCTAGATTTTCACGAAACATTTGTTTCAGTACCAAAATTCGAAACTCCAAATCATATTCATTTCAAATGAGTGGTCTTGATCAAACATTCGAAAACCATGATGTTTGTTACCCAACAAGATCCAACACAAATTTTTTCTTGAATATGATTTTCGTGTGAGTTTCATTCGAAAGTCCATGTCACTTAAAATTTTCAAAACACACTTGTCACTGACTACATTGGTTAAACAAGTAATTTATGTTACAATTTCTCACCTTATGTTTAGGATGATATGTAACGAAATTTTTTTTCCTACCCACGAAGCATTATAAAAGAAGTCCTTCGATACTTATCAACAAGTACTCGATTGTAATTCACGGGAACCTACACAAAGCTGTTGATTATTTTTCTTAATGATTAACAAAGCAATCTTTGCCCGGGATTTCATCTGCTTTTGTGTCAAATTGAAATTTTGACATCACAATATCCCAAATTTTTCTTATCTTTGTTTCTTGTCTATATTCTTTGGAACACTACACTCACGAAATCCTTGAGGTTCTGAGTAATACCAACTCAGGCTGATGATTTCAAACATCTGGCATATGACTTCACTTTTCATCCCAAAAGTGAAAGAGTCTTGCTTCCATACGAAGGGTTCTGACGGTTACAATCATCTTGGGGATGACAATAAAGGCTGTCTATAAATGACGTATGGTATTCTGTCCGATTTTCAAGGAGATGTGACAGCTACTTTTTGACGCATGGCTACTTTTACGCAGTAATGGTCCGATTTTCAAGGTGCCACGTCGGATATCATTAAATACCTATCCCGCTTCAAATTCAAACTTCAGGGTTACATATAATAGGGGATTCAAGGGTTCATTATCAGTTTACGCGATCAAAAAGAAAAATTCCCAAATTCTCTGATTTTCAAAATCTTCAAACCCTAACAATGGCGACTTCTGATCATGTTGATTCTCATACCACTGAAGATGCCTCTTCATTACCAATAATGAAGATTCAAGCAACAAACTATCACTTGGAGGGTGATGTTTCTCAATACCCGGAAGAATTGAAGATGCTAATCGTTGCCTTGAAGAACTCTGTTTTGTCTAAGGCGATGTTCAGTTCATTCTCTGTTCCAATGTCCTGGCTTTCTCAAGCAGGATCAACTGCTACTTACAACAAATCTTCTGATACGATTACTTTTCATCTGGTGAACGACAAAAAGGTCAGGCTATCCAAGAAACTCTTTTGTCAAATTCTTGAATTTCCGAATTCACCTCCATATGGTTCTTTCACATTTCCTCAAATTGTCAATATGTTTAATGAGATAGGATATCAGCCTCCACTATCAAAGATCAGTGATTTTAAGAAATCTGGTCTTCCACGACTATGGAATTTCTTATTTGGAATTTTTCGAAGATGTTTAACTGGGAGAACAGTTGGTCTTGATTAAGGAAGAATGGAGGTTTATGCAATGGTTGCTAGAATCTATTATGATCTTCAAGTGGATTATTCTACACAATTATGGACGGAATTTCAAAAGGGTGTAGAACACACGAATGCTATTCATGGTATTTCGTGTGCAAGATACTGGAGCTTGATTTTGCAATACTTTTACAACAAGGAAGGGATTTTGGTACCTAATGATGAAGAAAAAGCCGTTTTTCAATCGTACCACTATCCGAAGGATGTCACAGATAGTGCTGCAGTTTTTCCATCAGTTGCTCGTATTCCCGATGCAATCCTTAAAAGAGTTGATCCTTCGAATTCTGTCTTGGTGGCATATTTGAAGACCATTGATTCTACAACCGCAACTGGCATACTATTGGAAAGAGATGATAAGAAATCCAAGAAGACGAAGAAGACTGAAACAGAGTTCAAATCTTCGAAATCTCCAAAGAAGAAGCCTGAAACAGTTGAAGTGCCTGTTGCTGAGACTCAAGTGATTGAGCCTATTATTGAAGAAACACAAGAGCATGTTGTCATTCCTTCGAAGACTGGTATGTTTCAAAGAATCAAAATGAAGTCAACCCATAAAAGCAAGTCTCCTACAAATAAAGTGGTTCGAAAACCTCAAATCACTCATCAAGGTGTTTTAATTAGAGAAGTGTCAGCACCTGTTTCTCCGGTGTCCAAGAAACGAAGGGCTGAGGTTATGGAAAAACATTTGTCAAAGAAGAAGAAGAAGAAGATCCGAAAACTTGTGATTTCTACTGAGTCAACAGAAGATGATGATGAAAGAATTCCAGAAACACCAGAGTTAACTCCTCACGCAGGAAGTTCAACTCCTGAGCAGACAGTCGTCATACCACCCAAAGATTCGGTTGCCAAATCAGTTTCTGAGGCGTTACGAACTTCAGGCATCCCTACAAACGTATCTGATACGGATGCAAATGTCAATATGGGTGATGGAGATGCGAAGAATGAAGATCAAGGTCAATCTACTTCTGCTCCCTTCGAAAGTGTTGTTTCTTTACCACCATCCATTATTCCCACTACTTCAACCACTGATTCTCCTACATTCGAAAACATTATCAATCAACCATTCACTTCTATTTTTTCTTCTCAGTCCACTGACACACCCAAACCGAATTTGAATGTTCAAGAAAACATTTTTATGGAGACAGAAACTGATACTGAGGGGTTTGGAGGTACGTTTGAAGAATTAGAATTTCATGAAGAGGAAGAGGCGTTTCCAGATCATATGCTGCTAACCATGAAACAATTTAAAATTCTAAATCAGAAGTTGAATTCTATAATTCAATCTCAAGCTGATCTGGGGGGTGGTTCGTCTGTTTCAAGTTTGGAGGTTGATTCAATGTTGAAAATGTTCGAAGCCAAAATTGTCAGTAAAGTATCGGGGATGATTCAAGACTCTGAATCTCGAATTTTGGAGAAGGTTGATCATAATGATCAAAATAATGAACTTCGGATCAATTCTCAAAATTCAAAGTTTACCAGTGATGTGAAAGAATTGAAGAATGTCACAAAAGAACGGCATGTTCTTTTTGTTCAAGAAGTGAAGAAATTAAGGGAGGATGTCAATTTGCAAATTCGTGAACTCCGCGAAGACATGCAAAAAGAAATTGGAACTTTTCAACAAGATTATATGAAAATTTGAGTCCACAACTAACTCAACTTTCAACATTCGAAAGTGACAACTTTTTGGAAGTGATCACTTTGTTAAAAGAGTTAAAAGTTCTATCAGACAAGCCGGTTTCTTCTTCCCTAATTACTCCTGAATTTTTATCACAAAAATTCATACAATTGGAAGCACTTCTCAACAAGCAACTCGCTCCTATATTTCGCATTACAAGCTTTCTTCCAACAATATATGCCCCACCTGTTTTCACAGGGTTGCAAGGGGGAGAAAGAAAAACTGGTGAATAGAAGGCAAGTGATGAAGATGCGAAAGTTGTAGGAAAGGTATTTTCTTCAAAGATCCCAATAACAAAGCCAGTTATAGTTTTTGCTGGGATGGTTACTTCAACAGTCGTTACAACGTTACCTATTACAAGACCTATTTCGAAAGGAATTGTAATTGGTAAATCTACAGAGACTGGTGAGAGTGGTTCGAAACCAAAAGAAGAAATTGATACTTCAGCCTTGAAAGATAAAGAGAAATCGATTGTTGTGGAAAAGTCGAAAGAAGAAAAGAAGGCTGAAGCTGAAGCTGAAGCTGAAATTCAAAAACTAAGGTTGATTCAAAGCATTATGGCTCAGCATGTTGGTGATCCGAAGGGAATGAACAAAGGTGATCCATCCAAACACTAGAATTACGAAACAATTGAGGTCAAGGTAGCGTATAATCACATGTATTCGTTTCAGAAGAAACCAAAACAAAGTTATTTGGTCACGAATACTGATGCAAGCCAGCTGGATTTTCCAATAAACGAAATGATGTTCATCATGCCTCAGTTCAAAGCAGAAGGAAATTTTAAAGAAAAGGATGAAGCTACACACATGAAAATTCATTTTCATGCTGTTGTTGCAAAAGCCCCTGAGGAAGTGTGGTCATTGATTAAAATCAAGAAAGTGATCAGTATGAAAAAGGATGTGGTATTCGAAAACACAGTCCAAAATTTCAAATATGTGGTTGCCAGGCCAAATGGAAATATTTGTGAGTTTACTGTTGCAGATTTTCCATTAATGAAATTGTATGATCTTATACAAGTTGCATTAATTTTAAAAGACAAATCATTTTCATACCTTCAAAACACAGAACCTGATGAATTCAAGCTTGGGGTTGCTCACATCAAGATTTTCATCGAAAATTACTATGAGTGCTTGGCTCTTACAGATGTGGAGTTAGCTACGGCTAAAGGTATGGAAATTAAAGCTCCGATGGCTCCTACGAAGACTCAGGCAGAATTGAAGAAGTATGCTGATGGTGAAATTTGCCTTAAGCCTTTTGGAATGGTCTTCGCAGGAAAACCAAGGCTGGTAAAGCAAAACGTTTCTTGTTCCATGCATGCGAAGTGGAAAGGTATTCAATGTCTCAATATACGAATTTAATTGTTCGTATGAATCACTGTAAGAAGAACAATGAAGGAGATAAGAAAGAGCTGAAGAAGATAATCTCCTGGTACACGGAGATTCGAAGAGTAATGTTGTATTTGTTGGGTTTTGAGCATTCTAACACTCCTATGGTGTACATGCAACCCTATAAACCTTGGATCTATGTTTTCTCTATTATACATGCAAATATTAACTATTCCAAGGTTTCATCCTAATTAGCATATTATGAAGCACCTATACTACAAAGTTCTAGTTAGATGACATACCTTTTGATGTAGCTTGATGTCTTCAAGCTTTAAGAGCTTAGTCCCAATAGTGTGGAAGCCTCAAATGGAATCACAAATCACCAAAACACCTTGGAAGAACTTGAGAGGATATGTATGCACACTAAAATCGGCCCACTCTTATTTTCACACACTTGTGCCAATATTGTGAACCAAGGACCCCTTTATATATTATGGAGGATTAGGGTTACGTCCATGTAAACCCTAATACCCATGACCTTTCATTTACATAGGATCCATGGGTTAAAAGCTCCATGGACCATCCATGAAAGCTCAGCCCAACCTAAATGAACTTGGCCCATTCCATATATATAAGAGTCCATATTTAATTAGTTCTTTTTGATCACTTAATTAATTCTAAATTAATTCTTGATCAATACTAATTAAATAATATGATTCCATATTAATATATTAGAACTTATAATATATTAATATAAATCATAAATATACTATTCTCAAAAGACTATCCATATAAATTGTGCCGGTGAAGTGCAACCCAAATGGACCATGTCGGGTCGGGTCAAGTACATACCAAATATAGTTATGGACTTAGACATTAATCCAACAGTATTCCATCCAGCTTCTTACAAATTAAGTAGTTCGACTTTGATTACAAAGGGGGAGATTGTAAGGGCCGAATTATTGTAATAAGTCGAATTGTATTATGTACTCTTCGAATGTCTTGTAATGTATTTTACTATGGAGCTTTTATTCGAAGCGTTAGTGTCTATGCCTTAGTATAATTTTTGTACGCTTTCAGTTCCCTATAAATAGGGATATTTACTAGAGTTAGATAAGAGTTTTTACAGACCTGTCTTTATTCTCTGTAAACATTCGAAAGCGTAATAGAGCTGAAACAAGATCATATTTACATCTGGAGTTCAATCTCGCATTCTTAATTGATTTCATACTCTGATTTGTTCTATACTTGATTCTTTGATTCTACATAAAACCATTGAAATTCCAGGTGGGTGACCTTGTCATGTGAAGGTGTCAACCCGAAGGGCATGACACGCTTCGAAAAGTGTCGAATGCTAAAACCAAAGTACATAGGACCATTCGAGATTCTTACTATAATTGGTCCACTAACGTATAGACCTTGACCACCTTGAGAATTCAATATCATACACCATACCTTCCACGTCCTTATCTTTCAACTTGTTTGTCCGAAGAGACTCTTGTTATCCCACTCGATTAGATCGAGGTAAGCGAGAGCTTCAACTTTGTGGAAAATTCGTAGAAATCCTAGACAGTGAAATCATTAGGACTAATCAGATCCCTATCCCGATAGTGAGGGTCCGCTTAAAGTATATAGCGAGGACCCAAATTCACTTGGGGTCGAGGAGATCATCAGAACCATAAGTATCTACCTTTTTCCCTTCGTTCATGTATATACCTTAGACTAAATTTCGGAATGAAATTCTCTCTAACGGGGGGATGATGTGACAACCCGAAATTTCTATCTTGTACAGTCATTCATTTCAATCACATTCAGACTCGTTTATGCTATCTTTTAGCATTGTTTAGGGTCTGTTTGAGTGTTCTAAGCCTAGTACATTAAAGGTTTGGGTTTAGGGATGAGTTAACTTAAGTTCTTCGTATTGCATTCGAGCCAAACACTCCTTCAAGAGGAGTGTACGGCCGCACACATGAGTGTACGGCTATACACTCAAAGTGGCCATAAACTCATGCCCATATACAAGTCATTCCTTCTTTTTCCTTCACTTCTCACACATCCAAGTCAAGAAAATCGGTTCTCTCTCAAGTATCATCAAGATTCTTCATCCAATTCTTCCAAAGTGTAAGTGATTCTTCCATTTGTTGGTTGATAACCTTCTTAATCTAGTAAAACTCTATGATTTCATCCATGAAATCATCTCTTTTGGTTAGATCTTCAAGAAAACCAAGAACACCAAGAACACACACTTGTTCTTGGGCCGTGAACTCCATATGAACCCTCAAAAGTGTAAGTATCTCTTCTATCTTCTAGTTAATCCAGAGAAAAAATTGATTCCTAGCCTTAACTCTTTCATCTAATGCAAGAAAACCAAGGATGTACGGCCGTACACCCCTCTTATGGCCGTAAACCCTTGTTTTGTGCATGTTTTGGCCTCAAACTCATCTTATGTCCCAACATAGGATCTTGAACACTTAATGGATACTAGATAGGGCCATCAATACCTATTTTGCATGTTCTTCCATGAGTGTACGGCCGTACACTCCATGACCGTACACTCAATGGCCGTACACCACATTGGCCGTACACATCTTGGCCGTACACACCCTTGTGTGGCCGTAAACCCCTTTAGTACAATCACATGTGATTTTAACACTTCATTCCAAGTGTTTCCTAGTCCCTAAGGTTGTTTCCTTGCATGTTAGTTGTTATAAACACTAATTAGATGCCTATATATATTCCATTATGTCATTTAGGACTCGTTTGTGTCTCGGGAATTCATTTGTGGAACTTCTCATCCTTACGCGGACCTTCAATTGAACCACCCACATAAGGTGAGTTCATACCCCTATAATCTACCTTTTAAATGATTTTAAATGCTTTTTCAGGGGGGGGGGGAATACAAGTTGACCATAATTGTTAAATTGTGTTAATAATCATATGTGATGTCAATCACATAAAAGGTTTTCTTATGCCTTCAAATACAGTGTTAACATTAAAAGATTACCAAATACTTTCAAAATAACTTAAAGTCATGCCAAATCTTTAAAGTTATGTAAACTCTTCTTAAAACACTGTTAAAACTCTTTTAATACTGTTAAACTCTTTGAAAAAGGTTTTATAAACTATTTCATATTATAATTGTCAAAATCATGTTCATATATGTATAAGTATATAAATAAGACCTAAAGGGCTTATGACTAATGAGTTGCCTTATCTCCTTTTCCTTGTTTGGATGTGGTTTAAGGTGAGTTTATTTGTCTGAGGGTCGTTTCTTTCTTAATTATATACATTATACATATGGGAATAGAAAAGGTTATTTCAGTCGGTATCATTACCTTTGTATCATGATGAGCAAAGGGGTATATTCATGAGAGAACATGTTAAACGGATGGACCATATAAATTATAATAGGTATAATTTATGATTCAAAACTAAATATACATGTATTATTCACGATTGTATACTTTACATTCCAAGTATATTAGGAAAGGAAAGTACTAATAATTCATTTATTTACACCAGGATACGTATAATACTTTTAGTATATGGATAATATATTAAAGAAGTAATAATACATCCTACCGGGTTAACACTAACAGCGGTACAAATACAACATACCAGGATTGGCAATCACGGGGTAATAATACATCATACCGGGTTTTGCACTAACAGCGGTACAAATTCAACATACCAGTGTTAGCAATCACGGGGTAATAATACATTATTCCGGGTTTGCACTAACAGGGGTACAAATACAACGTACCAGGGTTAGAAATCACGGGGTAATAATACATCATACCGGGTTTGCACTAACAGGGGTACAAATACAACGTACCAGGGTTAGGAATCACGGGGTAATAATAAATCTTACTGGAAACAAATGAGAAATCTATTTTTCTAGATAAGTATACGAGATATAAACAACTTTATCACATTTTAAACCCTAATTAACCAGGATAATATTAGGGTAATTATTCACTAGTAGTTTATTCTTTATAAGAAATACTACTGTAGTATTCACTTTCCACAATCAAAACGGAACGGTTTTATGGGGATTTAAAACTACTTATCAGAACGGTTTTATGGGATTAAAACTACTTGTCAGAATGGTTTTATGGGGATTTAAAACTACTTTTCACCAACAAGAAGGAAGACATCCTTCTTATAATTTTATAGAGAGTTAAAAATTATGTTAAACCTTATTATAAGTATAATATTACTTATATGGAACAGTTTTATGGAATTAAAACTACTTATCAGTTGTAAAACAGAAAATATAAAATTTTATGGGACATCATCATTCATTCACTTAAAACTAGTATAATATAAAGGACCTTAAATGGTTAATTTTATAATTCCTTAGTTTATACACCAGAGTTATACATAATTAATATCCGACTGACAGTGAAATGATTGACTTCTGCCTTACTTCATGTTCCTTGTTTGGTTGTGGGCTTAGGGAAGATTCACACATTTAACTATCAGTTTGATATTAGGTTGTATATGATTAGTATAAACTAAGTAATTGTAGAGGGAACTATTATGGTTATCATATTGTCACGTCATAAAATATAGGATTTTCTGGAGGAACCATTTAACTTTTCCAAGAACTTAGAGTATACTTCATATAAATAAAATACTTATGAACTCAACAGCTTAAATGCTGATCTACTCTTTCAAAATAACTTGTATTCTCAGGAATCCAGTAGACAGGTACACTCTTGAAGCTTTTGAGAAGACTGCCTAGTACATATCTGCGACTCTTGTCTTCTACTTTATCTACTTTGATGTTTGAATATGTAATGTTTAAACACTTATGTAAAACTTATACTTATTAATGCAATGGTTGTTTGTACTTTGATTACTATAATTCATGTGTTGTGATACTTACATGACGTCCTCCGCCCCCGAACGTTTCCGCCATTCTGGTTTGGGGGTGTGACAAGAAATAATCTGGATCACTCATTTATTGCGGGAGCTACATGCTCTACCTCTGGATCGTCCCACGCTCTCGTGTGATAATAAAAGTGCCTTATTTCTCATGCAAAACCTAGTCTCTCACAAGCATATTGAGTTGGATTATCATTTTATTTGTTAACTTGTCTCTTCCGGGAAGCTCCACACCAAATTTGTCCCTACCAAGCTTGGCTGATATGTTTACAAAAAGTCTTCCTCGACATCAATTTGAGTTCTTCCGCGACATGTTGTGCCTCACACCGCCACCGTTCGCTTGCGGGGGGATATTAGACAATCATAAGTCTCTTTATTTATTGTGATGTTTTACCTTCTCTGTATTTATAGTTATTTCACCCTGTAAAGAGTATCATAACATAACACAAAGCAGTTTAATATTCAAATGATGTTATAGAGAAAAACTAACGAAATAGTAATGTACTCTCAATTTTTTTATTTATTGTTATTATTATTATTATTATTATTATTATTATTATTATTATTGTTATTATTATTATTATTATTATTATTATTATTATTATTATTATTATTATTATTTTGTATATTATAACGCACATTATGCAAAGGAACTGCAAAATAAAACTGATATTTATGCCATATATTGAATCGAATTTATACCCAACTAATGAATTTTCGAAGAATACATTATTTCCTAAGTTATCTACAACTAACACAGTTTCATATACACCATCACAAGGTAATGCTTTAAAATAAATATAATTAATATAAAAAGCATTAATACCACCACATTCATTATCAAATGAAAAAGTAAACCCTTGTTTGTACAAACCGTGAAAATAAATAATATTTCTCGCCATTTCAGACGAGTAACAACACTTATTCAAATCTAACACTAACCCACTACTTAGAAACAAAGAATAAACTCCAATCTTGGTGACAGGTGAAACTTTCCTATTCCCCATGATCAAGTTTATCTTTCCGTGCTCCACATCCTCACTTCTTCTTAGGCCCTGCAAATCAGAACATATATGAATACCACAACCTGTATCAAGAACCCAAGAAGTAGTATGTGGTGAGTTATTAGACAATATAGTGTAAATACCTGCATGGGTAGGCTTGACCTTCCCATCCTTAACATCTTGCAGGTACTTGGGGCACTTTCGTTTCCAGTGCCCCTTTTCCTGACAATAGAAGCATTGAGCTTCTTTTGGGTTGGAAGAAGGAGTGATAGAACCACCTTTGGTTCCACTTGAAGAGGAGCCATCAAGAGACTTTCCCTTGGTACCCTTCAAAGGGGTTTTCCTCTTCTTCCCTCTACTTTGCCCAATTTCCAGAACAAGGGCAGCGGTAGGAGTAGGAGTAGTAACAACTGATTTTTCCTTAAGACCAGATTCAACGGTTTTCAAGGGCCCTTGAAGTTTGCTAAGTGTGAACTCCTCCTTGTTTATGTGATATGTCATTCGGAATTGATCATAAAAAGTAGGTAAGGAGTTAAGTATAATATCAATAGTCAAATCCTTAGGGAAGTTCACATTCAACTTGAGCAAACGGTCCACATACCTTTGCATTTTTTGCATGTGGCCCGTGATGGGTTCACCATCCTTCATTCGGGTTGTTATCATGGAAGAGATGATTTCATACCTCTCTTGATGAGGACTTTGATGGTAGCGGTCCACAAGGTCCATGTGCATCTCAAAAGGGTAAAAGTCCTCATAGGACTGCTAGAGTTCAGCTTTCATTGTGGCCAACATGATACATGCCACCTTGGTAGCATCTCTCTCATGTGCCCTAAAGTCAACGATATCCTCTGGAGTAGCAGTAGACTCATCAATTTCCTTCATCTCCTTGTCGAGGACATATTCTTTGTCCTCGTAACGAGTGACCATCCTGATGTTCCTGATCCAATCATTGAAGTTGGAACCATCAAAGATGACTCTCCCACAAAGGTTCATGAGAGAGAAGGAGCCGGTAGGGTTTGAGCCAGAAGCAGCATTGTTGGAAGACATCTAAAAAGAAGAAAGACAAGTTTAGATTTGATATTGAATCCTTAATAAGACACCCAAATGTAATATTAAGGCTAGGACCCAACACAATACTTATAACTTGGAAGAGGGATGCCGTAATCCAAGCTATAAAATATTTGAAGGTAGGCGAATGACGATTCACCAATTTCCACCATGAAAACGAAATAAATTATTAGGTTTTAATTGGATTGAAACTCATAGATCTTTTGAGATTCATTGAACTTTTCAATGGCATGTTTAAATCTCGATTGTGCCCTCTCAAGTTTGTGAGTGGGATGTCGAGGATCACAAACACGGTGTGAATAACCATGCAAATTAACTTGGTACATGTTGGGTATGTTATGTTGCGTCATGGGCTTAGTATTGTATATCCAGATTGGGCCTGTCCATCTGTGATTATTATAGGGTTTAGCTATAAATAGTGCTTGCATGTATGCCTTAGAAACTAACGTGATTATAGTGATTATTGCTTTGTAACCCTAAACACCTCTACAGTCGAAGTTCTTAATCGAGCTCTTCTGAGGTGTAAAAGTTTAATCATTCGACATCAGTTAAACCATTCCTGTGTTCTTCATTACGCCTTTAATTGTTTATCTGCTTAGAATCTGTTGATCCTACTAGAACTTTGTTCTAACAATTGGTATCAGAGCAGGAGACTGTGTGATCAATACACATTCCTTATGTGTTAAGAATTCTTTAGGGTTTCCGCTTTTATCGAATATAAAGAAGCCGTCTTCTTCCTGTCGACGGTAACTCTTGTGTTTGATAAAACCCTAATCTCAAGTTTACAGGTCTGATTCTAGCGGTTCTAAGGAAAGGCTCACCATGTCTCACGAAGATTCTCAAATTAATCCCATCAACATCTCTAACAACATTGGATCCACTACAAGGGTTCCCATTCATTACACTCAAGACTATGAAGTATGGTCGCATCACTTTGAAAATTACGTGGTTCGATCTGAAGATAATGGTTATCTCATCTGGGAAGCCATCACGCTTGGGCCGTTTGTTCACTCTGGAACGAACACGACTGTGAAGACTCAAAAAGAGTATAATAAGCTTGTGGCGGACGCAGATAAGATGCCACATAATGAAAAGGACAAGTTGTTATGTAATGTGAAAGCCATGAGAATGATCAGATTCACACTGCAATCTTACAATTTTCGGTTAGTTGGTTCATGCACGACGGCTAAAGAAATCTGGGATAGGTTGAACGAACTCTACTCAACCGATGAAGATCTAGAACACTCTATTCAAACCTTGCTGCTCTCAGAATTTGGATTTTTCGAACATAAACCTGAAGAGAAACTGATACAAACCTTCGATCGCTTCAATCATCTCCTAAGCAAGATGATCAAGCATGGTATAGAAAGAAAGTTGATCAAGCAAAAGGTAACCATCATGAATGATTTGAGACCAGAATGGATGGCAGTGGTTTCAACAGTGAAAGCTCACGAGCAATTTAAATCTTACTCACTAGCGAAACTTGTGGGCATACTTAAATCCCATGAGAGTGTGGTAACCAAGGAGGCGAAGGTAGTTTCGGGTGTGGGATCGTTGGCCCTTGTTTCAAAAGGAAGAAGTGTTGCAGAAGAAGAGGAGGAGTCAGATATATCTGAGTGTGACCTTACAAGCGAAGAATATGCTATGATGGTCACCAATACAAAGAATTTTGCACGAAAGAAGTTCCTTGTCAATAAGAACCGAAACTGGCAGGGAAGTTATAGTTCTGAGAAGGTGAAAGATGAAGCGAAGAATACTTCTCAAAAGGATGACGACAAGAAGGAGAGCAAGCTTTCAGGAGACTCTGGATTCGACTGCAATTACTGTCATGGCAAGAACCACTTTGCCAAAGATTGCATGCGGAGGAAGATGGCTGAGAAAAGAGATGGTGAAGATAATGAGGCGTATTACATGCGAAAGTTGGAAGAGATCAAGAAAAAGAAGGCAACTAACAGTTCAATGAATGCCTTGATTGTGCAGGAAAATGCGGATGAAGATGAGTTCGGTGGCGTTGAAGTCTGGTCAACCGATTCGGAGGATGAAGAGGTGAGAAAGCCCACACATGGAAGAGCTTATGTAGCGAAGGATACAGGTTCGGCTGGAAAATGTTTGATGGTTACAGCTGGTAGACCAACCGAAAGTGCGAGTATGGAGCCGAACCTAACTGAAGACAAGTGCTTTGCAGCCAAGCCCGTGAGTGAGAAGATCAACGACTGTGATCGGCTGATCAAAAAGGTACAATCCATCCTTGAATCACTTAAAGTTCCAGTAACAAATTATGAAGAAGAATTAAATGAATTAAAATTTAAATTTTCTAACTTCAGTGGTAGTCTCATGCAAACTCGCTTAGCGAACTCTAACCTAATTGACCAACTCAGCAGGGTGTCTTCAAAGAGTGAGAAGAGAAGGATGTGGATTGAGCTGAAGGAGACGGAGTTAAATAGGGCTAGGGATGAAATTATTTATTTGCAACGAGACAATTTAAAGTTTTTAAAACAAAGGAATGCTTTTTGTTTAATTGCTAAACGCTTATATAAAAATATTCCTCAGTTGCACTTGAGTTGTGAAATAGGGAAAAAGATTCATAAGATGATCTTACCCTTCCTTGAATTTAAGGAGGATGAGGTCATCGCTGAATGTGAATCCATAATGTCCTCAGAAGAGACATCCATCGCTTATAAAATCAGACTAGACAAGATAGAGACCTTCATTGACTCTAAGGAACATAAGTGTATGCTCAAAAATCTTTTAGATGAAAATTATAGGTTAAAAATTAAGTCCGAGACCATTCAATCATTTGACTCGTCTAACGCCAAATTAATTTCAGAACATAAAATGAATATAGAAAATACATCTGAATTTGATTAGGAAAGTGAGATGAGCGAAATCTCGGTAGATGTCACACCCCGCTAAAGCGGAAACACGAGGCGTGGCAGTATAAAGGGTTTCATAGCAAAAGTTAAAAGACAACACCAACCATAGTATTAAAAATCATTACAATTTTACAATGGGTTTGACCAACTTTTAAAAGAAATTACAATGTAAATTGAAATACAACACATGCGAATGCTCCTAAAAGTGAAGTGTCCCTAAGTGCCACTTACTCGATGATTCCTGAAAAAGCATGTAAAACGAGCGTTAACTATAAAAATAGTTGGTGAGTACTCACAGATAAACAAAATAATATTGGTTCCATGAATTGAAATCAAAGTTTTGAGAAAAGTTTCCAATAATAAAAGTATATTGTTAAAATGAGTAAATAAGTTTGTAAAAACAAAGTTCTTTGTCATCATGAGAGATAAAGTATGTTGCACAAATAAGATGCAACATTCATATTCTCATGGAAGATAAAGTTCGTTACTCAAACGAGTAAACAAGTTTCATTGCTAAAATGAGCAATCAATTTCGTTGCTACAAGGAGCAAACAATTTCATTGCTAAAACATGTATATAAGTTTTCAGTAATAAAAGTCCGTTGTTGTAATGAGAAACAAAGTTCATTGCTATAATTAATAACAAGTTTATTGCTATAACGAGAAACGAGTTTATATGTGTATGAGCAAACAATGAGTCTCAACCAAACCTATGACTGAAGCCCTATCAAGATCTATGCTTATCGTTCCATAGATGAATATGGTATCATGCACTCCAGCAATAAGGCGAGTGAGAAGTTGTCAATTCCTAATAGCGCTATCCACAATGACCATTGGCTCAAAGAGTTAATGGTTAGAGATAAGAGAAGGGCCTTAGTACGATAAGTTCTCATGTTCCGTGTTGCATAGACATACATAGAGAGACATAGCAATAAAATAGAAATCATGTTTGGTACAAATCAATTTAAATACAACATTCAAATAATAGTTTTTCAGGACATGCTTTTCCACCCCAAAACATAAAAACTGAAAATAGGGGAGTGCGTGAATACTCACAATGCATTGAGATGATGCAAATGATGCCTTGATCTACGCTCCACTCGTACCACTATCGTTTTCCTACAACGATGTTACACACTAATGAGTCTCTAATTGAAATCTAATACTAGTATACTTACTACTACAATAGAATTATGCCAATAATGTGTCAAAATTTAATATTGATAAGTTACAAACATTTTTCTGTGGAAATTTAGTTTCAAAGAATCAATTGTTATATAACAATTTAAGTGGAAAATTTCCATTATTGGAATGTTAATATTTAACATTTTAGAGGTGTTCCAATGATTAAATATTCAAAACGAAATCAATTTAGTTCTAAACTTTCCCAAACTTTGTATTTCATTTTTAATTGAAGTCAAACACCTTAAGATAAATTTTCTTGAATTTTTGATTTGTCTAACTATTTTTCACCATTTAATTCCATGAATAATCATAAAATCATGGAAAAAAAGTAAATTATCATGAAAAATTCTTGTAATTTTTGTGTAACTATTTTACAGTGTACATAATCTAGGAAAAATATTAATATGTGTTTTCAAAAAGTTTAACACAATGTTTCTGATTTTTGTACATTTAAGTGTATTAAATCTTGGGAAAATAGAAGAAAAATAGCATACAGAAGATAAAAATCATCAAATTTTTTATGTATCATCCTAACATATTATAAGAGTTTCTGGTAAATTTTCATGAATTTTGGATGAGTAAAACTATTTTTCCTGTTTTTAGTCCATTATAAACACAAAAATTCAAGAAAAATAGATATACATTTTCAAAAATTCCCAAAATATTTTTCGGAGTCTTAAATATAAGGTACAAGCTGCGAAAAATACGAAATAATATTTTCACATTTCCTAAAGTGGTTTTATGATTTATTAGAGCCAAATAAAAGAAAATTAAAAACCATACTAAACAGTAACAAAAATCGATGAAACTTCATGAGAGATGTTTATTAACTTAAAGGGTCATCCACAAATATTTTCAGAATTTATTTACAAGTTTAAGTATTTTATATGCTTTAACACTCTATTTTATTATTATTTTCATGTAAAAATAAAGAAAATATATATTGAGCTGAAAATTTCCAGAATGCAACTTCAAACAATTTAATAACAATGAAAAATTGTTTTCTTATTTTTGATGTCGAAAAACATGCCTAAAGGCTCAAACAATTATAGAGAAAACTTGATTCTTGTGATTTTGTTAAAAATTATTGATGTTACTTTGAGAATTTTTGCAACATGTTCCAAAGGCTTTTGAATCAAGATATTTTTATACCTCTTAATACATGATGTTAAGTGCTCAAGTTAATTTTTCCTTGATTTTTAGTGATGAATAAGATCTTTGAACATGCAATACAAAACTAGTATTCACAAAAAGGTGCTGATTGAGCAACAATTTTGTAAAAATTGCTAAAAATCGAAATATTTGAATTTTCCAGTGAGGTCAGATGGGTTTGAATGCTAACTCAAAAGATTATATTTCAGAAAAAGAATCCCGAATTTTGGTTAAGAAATGAGTGAGATATGACAATTTAAAGTCAGGTAAAGAAATCTGGCAGATTGCATGCATGGTGATTGGTTAGAAAAATGAGTTTTCATCATTTCTTTGAGTAAATCTTTTGAAATATTTTAAAAGATATCATGATAAACTTATATTCTATTCATGTTTCCAGAGATCAAAAGATTAAAACTTATCAAAATGTATACATTCATTTATGAACAAAATTTTGTTTCTCAAAAACTCTTAACTTGAGTTTGATGTTTTAATCCTTAAAATCGATTTTTGCACTAAGATCATGAACATGCAACCTTGTTTATCATACATGCATGGTGTTAAAACACATCCATGATGTTCTAAAAACCATTTTAACAAAAAGAAAACAAGTTTGAAGAAGATGAAGAAGTAGAAGTCGGTTTTTGAAGTAAAATGCACATGCATGGCTTAAATCATTGTTGTGGATCTTCAAGAGATGTATGTTCTTTACCTTAAATTTATTTGTGGCTTGAAAAACCCTTATGAATCTCCATAATTTCGTGGTTAAGAGGCTGTGGTTGTGGTGTTTGGAGAAAAAAAAATTAGAGAGAAGGTAGAGAGAGTTTTCTAGAGAGAGAAAGAAGAGAGATGTGTGTGTGTTGGAGAATGAGAGTGTGAGAGAGAGATATGGGAAGAGAGGGGTCCGGAATTTTGAGTATAATAACCCTTTCTCATTCATTTTGTTTTATAAAATTTAAGTTATTTTATAAAATATCTAAATTTTATATAAAATGTGCACTAAAATCAAGTTTTTATTCATGAAACCTTGATTTTTGACTTATAAATTAAGGATGAATGTTAATGACTTAAATTTTTATTTTCCTTGATTATATTTCCCTGAATTTAATTGTTTTAAGATAATATTATAAGTTTCATAACTATTTTTATAGAATTCTTGATGTTAAACTTTATAAAATTTAAGTTTTAGGGTTTTTGAGAGTTTGTAAAAATTTGGATATCAAAATAAATAGAATATTTGAGACTTTAAATTATCTTATGGTATTATAACTCTTTTATAGTTATAAATAATGTTTGTAATTTATTTTTATCGGTTTATTGGCATTCTATGTAGTGATTCCGAGATTCAAGCGAAATTGAGGAATCAAGTATACTAGTCCTAGTCTTCAACTTTGACTTAAGTTTCTATGAGACTTTGACCTAATTTCTACTTCTAGGTCAAGTGCATGATGTGTGTATATGATTCATGAAAAGGTGTTCGAGTCAAAGAGTGACCCGAATATGGATAGCCTCTACAGTTAAGTAGTTGTAGAATTCACATATCAATGTGAAATCTAAGTACATTATCCATTGTTTCTAGTTGCTTCCAAGTTTCTAGTAGGTTATAACTGAGCTTCTAGTCACTAAGTCCAGTATGTGTCGTGCGTATATGTGCAACTAAGTTTATTCAAATCTAGAACCGACTCGAATTTTGACGATTGTCACATTCTCCCCCGGTTGAAAGAATTTCGCCCCGAAATTCAATTCGTGACGTATTCTATTAGAACTCAGTCGAATACAATTATATAGTTGGAGAGGTGGTGACTTGCAATGTTCTTTGATTATTTCGGGTTTATTTCCTCAAGGGAAAAGCCCAATTCTTTAGCTATAGTCAAATTAATGTTTCCTTAATTCGAGTTCTACAATTTAGATTGCGAGAAATTAGGATCATGGAAATCATGATCCAAACGTGGCGACCTAGTCGAAAAAGATCATCTAGTTAGATATTATCTGAATTAAGAGAGCTATAAGTTTTGCTGAAGCACTAACTCCACTGAGCGTTAAATCCGCATTGATCCTTAAGTCGCGTTCTAAATTAGCACTAAGTGTAAATTCGCCGCCTAATAAAGAAGAGATTAGGAACAATTTGTTCACTTCCGGGTTGGCTACTACATTTGGAAAGGATATATTTTGAAATAAGAAGGGGTAGCACGAATGAAAGAGAAGCGATTGAGGGTAAGTTCCTAAAAATACGTACTAAGGGTAGGCAACAAAGTTTTGGTACATCTCAAATGTAAAGGCTAATTAAGTGTCGTCGACAAAATAAATTACGAATGATTGAGCATCTCCGAGGCTATAATTACTACTATGGTTACTCTTACAATAATAAAACCTTATTCGAAGAATAAATATATGTAGAGAGTCATTGGTGCAAATGGAGGCGATGAAAATTTATGATAAATTAAATCACATTGTGTATATAGCATTTTAAGTGTTTAGAAGTGATTAAAAATCTCATTGTTATCAAAATGTCTGTTTAGAAATGATAATTAATCTCACTATTATCAAAATGTGTAATAATTCCAAGATAATAAAGATACATGTGTAGCGATCCAGCAAAGTAGTAAAATAATATAAATATTAATTAAAGTTAAAGGTTTAAGACGCCATTAAAGGAATTTGTATAGAAATATTTGTATTAAACTTTTGAGAAATTGTCCAATTGTCAAAGTCAGGACAAATTCAAGTTTACGAGGAGTCAGAATACTTATGAAAACAAGTTTGAGAGTTTAGGAACTCACTGAAAATTGCAAAGTAAAATACTATTTTAAGAAAGGTGTAAAAATATCGATCATTGAAAATAGTGCATTCATAGTCTAGTGTTTCTATAAAAACAATCATTTAGCGAATAGATAATCGTAAAATACAAAACTTTTGATGTATTTAAAGAAAAGAAGAACATAAGGAAACATATCCTTCACATATAATTTTCGAATATAAAAAAATGATAAGCATAAGAGTATTCATCTTGTGTATTAATTATAAGGAAAAATACAATGAAAATTGCATTTTATATCAAGTTTCCGAACTTAGAACGAAAGAGCAAATGTAAATAAAGATCACTTGTTTATTGTAGATTTCAAAATAAAAACAAGATATATATGATAAAAGGCGTAATTGAATATATCCAAGTTGACTAAATCAAAGGTATGCCTCATGACTATACACGTATTAATCGCTCAAAACGAAAGGGTAGACTTCTAGTCTTTATGTATACGAACATGATACCAAGAGAAGCAAAATAGACAGAAACAAAGTTAGACGATGTATTATGTTAATATTATGGCGTGCGAGATCTAAAATCAGAAGGAGAGCGAGAAATCAAGTTCGGGGGGAAAGAAAAAGGAAGATAGCGGCGGCAATGATTGCTATTGTTAAAATTATAAGAACAATACCTATAGGTAGATTTAAAACCAGGTTGAGATATATTTCAAACTTAAATATTTGATGTATGTTGATGATTAAATAGACATGTGGGAGTTTTGAAGTGTTTGCTAAGGATTGCTAAAAATTCACGAGTTATCTATTAAGTTAAACTTCAATTGTGGAAAAAAAAAGCACTACAACTGGTAATTGAAAATCTGACAGTCTTGACCCTTTTAGGCTTGAGTCCAACAATGGTTAAAACGGATAAGGTAAAGACTTAACATATTTAAATGAATAATTATGCATTGTCGAAAGTGTGTCACTGGAATTTTAAAAGTGAACACTAAGTTTTTCAATTCTTTAAATTTTAGAAACTTTACAAATTGTAAAACTAATTTGAAAAAAAAAATAAAAAAAAATGAGGTATGTTGAAAATGTAGGAATTAGAGATTTCCTATAAACATGTTTAAATTAAAAAGTTGTAAAAATACCGTGTTGGGTTTCAAGAAAACACATTTAAGTAAAGTACAATGCCTAAATGAGAAGGTAGTCAAGAGTCTTAAAACAAAAGTGGTTTGAAGATCCGATGAAGCTTTTACACATAATATGAACTTTAACGTCATATGTTTAAGTTTTATAGCATAAAGTTTAAACACTTTTATAAAAGAAAATGTTTCTAAGTTTTTCGAAAACGTGCCAAAATGGTAAGCAAGGTTTAAAATAGTGTATATGCCCTTAAAAGCACATCTATCCATTGAAATGGATTGAAATGAAATTGAAATAGCAATGTTAAAACAAATATTGGTTAAATTGAGTTTTGAAGAAAAGTGTTAAATTAAAGCAAGTTGTCAAAAGATTTTTAGCGAGAATATGGCTTACATTGTTAGGAAATGTCTACTAAGTTAAATGAAGTGGTTATAAAATATTCTATCAATGATAAATAAAACCGATGAAGCGAAAAAAAAAATTCGATGGAAGATTAAGAAGTAAGAAATAAGTATGTTAGTGTAGCTGATCGTACCTAAATACTAAGGCGAGTACAAGGCGAGTATAAGACGAGTACCGATGTCTTTTTCCCAAAGATAAAGGACAAGAAAAATTGTTTGAAAAACATTTTATGGTGTCAATGTAGTTTACGACCTTTTATAGAGGTCAAAGGGACATCTTATCTTAAGTTTTAAGCTCAAGGTGGAAACAACCTAAAGCTAAGTCGTAACGTAGTAATAAGGTCTCACATATTAGTAGCAATAGGTTAAACCTTTGTGTCTCCTTGTGAGTCGAATCCGGAATGCCCACCAATGGTATCTAAGTGATTACTTAGAAACGACTCATCTACCTCCTTATGCGATGCTCCAATTTTCATCCGTGTCGGTATCATAACGCTTTCCTAGTTGTAACTCTTGAAGACGATGAAGAGGTATTGAGGAATATTTGGTATATGTTTCGACCTAAGATAATTACTAGTGTATATCTAGCTACTAATCTTACATCTAAATTCAATAGCTACCGAGGAATACCCATTCTTAGTACTAAGTGCATTGCTCCTAGAGTGGCTAGTGATATAACCTAAGTGGTTAACCTAGCACTTGATAAGGAACAAGAATATTTCTAAATAAAGGCATTGTTATAAAAGTGCACTTAGTTTCTAAGTGTATCTAGATGAATGCCTATAATATGCACTGCCCGTACGCACACCGAAAAAGTTTGTTTTTCAAAAGTTTAAGTTGAAAATCGTTTTGAACATAATTCTACTATAACCGTTTCAAGCCTCACATTAAGTTTCCTTAATTAAGCATAGTTGGCCAGGCTATACTTAATTAAAGTCTGATAATGCGTACTCGAATTAGTTATACCAGTAGTATGTTCAGTATTTTAAAAACGTTTAGAAAAATTTTGGCTATAGTTGTGGTTTTCCAAAGGAAAACCGGTATTCTCTATAACCTTCGGCTCTGATACCATTTTCTGCCAGACCCCGCTAAAGCGGAAACACGAGGCGTGGCAGTATAAAGGGTTTCATAGCAAAAGTTAAAAGACAACACCAACCATAGTATTAAAAATCATTACAAATTTACAATGGGTTTGAACAACTTTTAAAAGAAATTACAATGTAAATTGAAATACAACACATGCGAATGCTCCTAAAAGTGAAGTGTCCCTAAGTGCCACTTACTCGATGATTCCTGAAAAAGCATGTAAAACGAGCGTCAACTATAAAAATAGTTGGTGAGTACTCACAGATAAACAAAATAATATTGGTTCCATGAATTGAAATCAAAGTTTTGAGAAAAGTTTCCAATAATAAAAGTATATTGTTAAAATGAGTAAATAAGTTTGTAAAAACAAAGTTCTTTGTCATCATGAGAGATAAAGTATGTTGCCCAAATAAGATGCAACATTCATATTCTCATGGAAGATAAAGTTCGTTACTCAAACGAGTAAACAAGTTTCATTGCTAAAATGAGCAATCAATTTCGTTGCTTCAAGGAACAAACAATTTCATTGCTAAAACATGTATATAAGTTTTCAGTAATAAAAGTTCGTTGTTGTAATGAGAAACAAAGTTCATTGCTATAATTAATAACAAGTTTATTGCTATAACGAGAAACGAGTTTGTATGTGTATGAGCAAACAATGAGTCTCAACCAAACCTATGACTGAAGCCCTATCAAGATCTATGCTTATCGTTCCATAGATGAATATGGTATCATGCACTCCAGCAATAAGGCGAGTGAGGAGTTGTCAATTCCTAATAGCGCTATCCATAATGACCATTGGCTCAAAGAGTTAATGGTTAGAGATAAGGGAAGGGCCTTAGTATGATAAGTTCTCATGTTCCGTGTTGCATAGACATACATAGAGAGACATAGCAATAAAATAGCAATCATGTTTGGTACAAATCAATTTAAATACAACATTCAAATAATAGTTTTTCAGGACATGCTTTTCCACCCCAAAACATAAAAACTGAAAATAGGGGAGTACGTGAATACTCACAATGCATTGAGATGATGCAAATGATGCCTTGATCTACGCTCCACTCGTACCACTATCGTTTTCCTACAACGATGTTACACACTAATGAGTCTCTAATTGAAATCTAATACTAGTATACTTACTACTACAATAGAATTATGCCAATAATGTGTCAAAATTTAATATTGATAAGTTACAAACATTTTTCTGTGGAAATTTAGTTTCAAAGAATCAATTGTTATATAACAATTTAAGTGGAAAATTTCCATTATTGAAATGTTAATATTTAACATTTTAGAGGTGTTCCAATGATTAAATATTCAAAACGAAATCAATTTAGTTCTAAACTTTCCCAAACTTTGTATTTCATTTTTAATTGAAGTCAAACACCTTAAGATAAATTTTCTTGAATTTTTGATTTGTCTAACTATTTTTCACCATTTAATTCCATGAATAATCATAAAATCATGGAAAAATAGTAAATTATCATGAAAAATTCTTGTAGTTTTTGTGTAACTATTTTACAGTGTACATAATCTAGGAAAAATATTAATATATGTTTTCAAAAAGTTTAACACAATGTTTCTGATTTTTGTACATTTAAGTGTATTAAATCTTGGGAAAATAGAAGAAAAATAGCATACAGAAGATAAAAATAATCAAAATTTTTATGTATCATCCTAACATATTATAAGAGTTTCTGGTAAATTTTCATGAATTTTGGATGAGCAAAACTATTTTTCCTGTTTTAGTCCATTATAAACACAAAAATTCAAGAAAAATAGATATACATTTTCAAAAATTCCCAAAATATTTTTCGGAGTCTTAAATATAAGGTACAAGCTGCGAAAAATACGAAATAATATTTTCACGTTTCCTAAAGTGGTTTTATGATTTATTAGAGCCAAATAAAAGAAAATTAAAAACAATATTAAACAGTAACAAAAATCGATGAAACTTCATGAGAGATGTTTATTAACTTAAAGCGTCATCCACAAATATTTCCAGAATTTATTTACAAGTTTAAGTATTTTATATGCTTTAACACTCTATTTTATTATTATTTTCATGTAAACATAAAGAAAATATATATTGAGCTGAAAATTTCCAGAATGCAACTTCAAACAATTTAATAACAATGAAAAATTGTTTTTTTATTTTTGATGTCGAAAAACATGCCTAAAGGCTCAAACAATTATAGAGAAAACTTGATTCTTGTGATTTTGGTAAAAATTATTGATGTTACTTTGAGAATTTTTGCAACATGTTCCAAAGGCTTTTGAATCAAGATATTTTTATACCTCTTAATACATGATGTTAAGTGCTCAAGTTAATTTTTCCTTGATTTTTAGTGATGAATAAGATCTTTGAACATGCAATACAAAACTAGTATTCACAAAAAGGTGCTGATTGAGCAACAGTTTTGTAAAAATTGCTAAAAATCGAAATATTTGAATTTTCCAGTGAGGTCAGATGGGTTTGAAAGCTAACTCAAAAGATTATATTTCAGAGAAAGAATCCCGAATTTTGGTTAAGAAATGAGTGAGATATGACAGTTTAAAGTCAGGTAAAGAAATCTGGCAGATTGCATGCATGGTGATTGGTTAGAAAAATGAGTTTTCATCATTTCTTTGAGTAAATCTTTTGAAATATTTTAAAAGATATCATGATAAACTTATATTCTAGTCATGTTTCCAGAGATCAAAAGATTAAAACTTATCAAAATGTATACATTCATTTATGAACAAAATTTTGTTTCTCAAAAACTCTTAACTTGAGTTTGATGTTTTAATCCTTAAAATCGATTTTTGCACTAAGATCATGAACATGCAACCTTGTTTATCATACATGCATGGTGTTAAAACACATCCATGATGTTCTAAAAACCATTTTAACAAAAAGAAAACAAGTTTGAAGAAGATGAAGAAGTAGAAGTCGGTTTTTGAAGTAAAATGCACATGCATGGCTTAAATCATTGTTGTGGATCTTCAAGAGATGTATGTTCTTTACCTTAAATTTATTTGTGGCTTGAAAAACCCTTATGAATCTCCATAATTTCGTGGTTAAGAGGCTGTGGTTGTGGTGTTTGGAGAAAAAAAATTAGAGAGAAGGTAGAGAGAGTTTTCTAGAGAGAGAAAGAAGAGAGATGTGTGTGTGTTGGAGAATGAGAGTGTGAGAGAGAGATATGGGAAGAGAGGGGTCCGAAATTTTGAGTATAATAACCCTTTCTCATTCATTTTGTTTTATAAAATTTAAGTTATTTTATAAAATATCTAAATTTTATATAAAATGTGCACTAAAATCAAGTTTTTATTCATGAAACCTTGATTTTTGACTTATAAATTAAGGATGAATGTTAATGACTTAAATTTTTATTTTCCTTGATTATATTTCCCTGAATTTAATTGTTTTAAGATAATATTATAAGTTTCATAACTATTTTTATAGAATTCTTGATGTTAAACTTTATAAAATTTAAGTTTTAGGGTTTTTGAGAGTTTGTAAAAATTTGGATATCAAAATAAATAGAATATTTGAGACTTTAGATTATCTTATGGTATTATAACTCTTTTATAGTTATAAATAATGTTTGTAATTTATTTTTATCGGTTTATTGGCATTCTATGTAGTGATTCCGAGATTCAAGCGAAATTGAGGAATCAAGTATACTAGTCCTAGTCTTCAACTTTGACTTAAGTTTCTATGAGACTTTGACCTAATTTCTACTTCTAGGTCAAGTGCATGATGTGTGTATATGATTCATGAAAAGGTGTTCGAGTCAAAGAGTGACCCGAATATGGATAGCCTCTACAGTTAAGTAGTTGTAGAATTCACATATCAATGTGAAATCTAAGTACATTATCCATTGTTTCTAGTTGCTTCCAAGTTTCTAGTAGGTTATAACTGAGCTTCTAGTCACTAAGTCCAGTATGTGTCGTGCGTATATGTGCAACTAAGTTTATTCAAATCTAGAACCGACTCGAATTTTGACAATTGTCACATTCTCCCCCGGTTGAAAGAATTTCGCCCCGAAATTCAATTCGTGACGTATTCTATTAGAACTCAGTCGAATACAATTATATAGTTGGAGAGGTGGTGACTTGCAATGTTCTTTGATTATTTCGGGTTTATTTCCTCAAGGGAAAAGCCCAATTCTTTAGCTATAGTCAAATTAATGTTTCCTTAATTCGAGTTCTACAATTTAGATTGCGAGAAATTAGGATCATGGAAATCATGATCCAAACATGGCGACCTAGTCGAAAAAGATCATCTAGTTAGATATTATCTGAATTAAGAGGCTATAAGTTTTGCTGAAGCACTAACTCCACTGAGCGTTAAATCCGCATTGATCCTTAAGTCGCGTTCTAAATTAGCACTAAGTGTAAATTCGCCGCCTAATAAAGAAGAGATTAGGAACAATTTGTTCACTTCCGGGTTGGCTACTACATCTGGAAAGGATATATTTTGAAATAAGAAGGGGTAGCACGAATGAAAGAGAAGCGATTGAGGGTAAGTTCCTAAAAATACGTACTAAGGGTAGGCAACAAAGTTTTGGTACATCTCAAATGTAAAGGCTAATTAAGTGTCGTCGACAAAATAAATTACGAATGATTGAGCATCTCCGAGGCTATAATTACTACTACGGTTACTCATACAATAATAAAACCTTATTCGAAGAATAAATATATTTAGAGAGTCATTGGTGCAAATGGAGGCGATGAAAATTTATGATAAATTAAATCACATTGTGTATATAGCATTTTAAGTGTTTAGAAGTGATTAAAAATCTCATTGTTATCAAAATGTCTGTTTAGAAATGATAATTAATCTCACTATTATCAAAATGTGTAATAATTCCAAGATAATAAAGATACATGTGTGGCGATCTAGCAAAGTAGTAAAATAATATAAATATTAATTAAAGTTAAAGGTTTAAGACGCCATTAAAGGAATTTGTATAGAAATATTTGTATTAAACTTTTGAGAAATTGTCCAATTGTCAAAGTCAGGACAAATTCAAGTTTACGAGGAGTCAGAATACTTATGAAAACAAGTTTGAGAGTTTAGGAACTCACTGAAAATTGCAAAGTAAAATACTATTTTAAGAAAGGTGTAAAAATATCGATCATTGAAAATAGTGCATTCATAGTCTAGTGTTTCTATAAAAACAATCATTTAGCGAATAGATAATCGTAAAATACAAAACTTTTGATGTATTTAAAGAAAAGAAGAACATAAGGAAACATATCCTTCACATATAATTTTCGAATATAGAAAAATGATAAGCATAAGAGTATTCATCTTGTGTATTAATTATAAGGAAAAATACAATGAAAATTGCATTTTATATCAAGTTTCCGAACTTAGAACGAAAGAGCAAATGTAAATAAAGATCACTTGTTTATTGTAGATTTCAAAATAAAAACAAGATATATATGATAAAAGGCGTAATTGAATATATCCAAGTTGACTAAATCAAAGGTATGCCTCATGACTATACACGTATTAATCGCTCAAAACGAAAGGGTAGACTTCTAGTCTTTATGTATACGAACATGATACCAAGAGAAGCAAAATAGACAGAAACAAAGTTAGACGATGTATTATGTTAATATTATGGCGTGCGAGATCTAAAATCAGAAGGAGAGCGAGAAATCAAGTTCGGGGGGAAAGAAAAAGGAAGATAGCGGCGGCAATGATTGCTATTGTTAAAATTATAAGAACAATACCTATAGGTAGATTTAAAACCAGGTTGAGATATATTTCAAACTTAAATATTTGATGTATGTTGATGATTAAATAGACATGTGGGAGTTTTGAAGTGTTTGCTAAGGATTGCTAAAAATTCACGAGTTATCTATTAAGTTAAACTTCAATTGTGGAAAAAAAAAGCACTACAACTGGTAATTGAAAATCTGACAGTCTTGACCCTTTTAGGCTTGAGTCCAACAATGGTTAAAACGGATAAGGTAAAGACTTAACATATTTAAATGAATAATTATGCATTGTCGAAAGTGTGTCACTGGAATTTTAAAAGTGAACACTAAGTTTTTCAATTCTTTAAATTTTAGAAACTTTACAAATTGTAAAACTAATTTGAAAAAAAAAATAAAAAAAATTGAGGTATGTTGAAAATGTAGGAATTAGAGATTTCCTATAAACATGTTTAAATTAAAAAGTTGTAAAAATACCGTGTTGGGTTTCAAGAAAACACATTTAAGTAAAGTACAATGCCTAAATGAGAAGGTAGTCAAGAGTCTTAAAACAAAAGTGGTTTGAAGATCCGATGAAGCTTTTACACATAATATGAACTTTAACGTCATATGTTTAAGTTTTATAGCATAAAGTTTAAACACTTTTATAAAAGAAAATGTTTCTAAGTTTTTCGAAAACGTGCCAAAATGGTAAGCAAGGTTTAAAATAGTGTATATGCCCTTAAAAGCACATCTATCCATTGAAATGGATTGAAATGAAATTGAAATAGCAATGTTAAAACAAATATTGGTTAAATTGAGTTTTGAAGAAAAGTGTTAAATTAAAGCAAGTTGTCAAAAGATTTTTAGCGAGAATATGGCTTACATTGTTAGGAAATGTCTACTAAGTTAAATGAAGTGGTTATAAAATATTCTATCATTGATAAATAAAACCGATGAAGCGAAAAAAAAATTCGATGGAAGATTAAGAAGTAAGAAATAAGTATGTTAGTGTAGCTGATCGTACCTAAATACTAAGGCGAGTACAAGGCGAGTATAAGACGAGTACCGATGTCTTTTTCCCAAAGATAAAGGACAAGAAAAATTGTTTGAAAAACATTTTATGGTGTCAATGTAGTTTACGACCTTTTATAGAGGTCAAAGGGACATCTTATCTTAAGTTTTAAGCTCAAGGTGGAAACAACCTAGAGCTAAGTCGTAACGTAGTAATAAGGTCTCACATATTAGTAGCAATAGGTTAAACCTTTGTGTCTCCTTGTGAGTCGAATCCGGAATGCCCACCAATGGTATCTAAGTGATTACTTAGAAACGACTCATCTACCTCCTTATGCGATGCTCCAATTTTCATCCGTGTCGGTATCATAACGCTTTCCTAGTTGTAACTCTTGAAGACGATGAAGAGGTATTGAGGAATATTTGGTATATGTTTCGACTTAAGATAATTACTAGTGTATATCTAGCTACTAATCTTACATCTAAATTCAATAGCTACCGAGGAATACCCATTCTTAGTACTAAGTGCATTGCTCCTAGAGTGGCTAGTGATATAACCTAAGTGGTTAACCTAGCACTTGATAAGGAACAATAATATTTCTAAATAAAGGCATTGTTATAAAAGTGCACTTAGTTTCTAAGTGTATCTAGATGAATGCCTATAATATGCAATGCCCGTACGCACACCGAAAAATTTTGTTTTTCAAAAGTTTAAGTTGAAAATCGTTTTGAACATAATTCTACTATAACTGTTTCAAGCCTCACATTAAGTTTCCTTAATTAAGCATAGTTGGCCAGGCTATACTTAATTAAAGTCTGATAATGCGTACTCGAATTAGTTATACCAGTAGTATGTTCAGTATTTTAACAACGTTTAGAAAATTTTTGGCTATAGTTGTAGTTTTCCAAAGGAAAACCGGTATTCTCTATAACCTTCGGCTCTGATACCATTTTCTGTCAGACCCCGCTAAAGCGGAAACACGAGGCGTGGCAGTATAAAGGGTTTCATAGCAAAAGTTAAAAGACAACACCAACCATAGTATTAAAAATCATTACAAATTTACAATGGGTTTGAACAACTTTTAAAAGAAATTACAATGTAAATTGAAATACAACACATGCGAATGCTCCTAAAAGTGAAGTGTCCCTAAGTGCCACTTACTCGATGATTCCTGAAAAAGCATGTAAAACGAGCGTCAACTATAAAAATAGTTGGTGAGTACTCACAGATAAACAAAATAATATTGGTTCCATGAATTGAAATCAAAGTTTTGATAAAAGTTTCCAATAATAAAAGTATATTGTTAAAATGAGTAAATAAGTTTGTAAAAACAAAGTTCTTTGTCATCATGAGAGATAAAGTATGTTGCCCAAATAAGATGCAACATTCATATTCTCATGGAAGATAAAGTTCGTTACTCAAACGAGTAAACAAGTTTCATTGCTAAAATGAGCAATCAATTTCGTTGCTACAAGGAGCAAACAATTTCATTGCTAAAACATGTATATAAGTTTTCAGTAATAAAAGTTCGTTGTTGTAATGAGAAACAAAGTTCATTGCTATAATTAATAACAAGTTTATTGCTATAACGAGAAACGAGTTTGTATGTGTATGAGCAAACAATGAGTCTCAACCAAACCTATGACTGAAGCCCTATCAAGATCTATGCTTATCGTTCCATAGATGAATATGGTATCATGCACTCCAGCAATAAGGCGAGTGAGGAGTTGTCAATTCCTAATAGCGCTATCCATAATGACCATTGGCTCAAAGAGTTAATGGTTAGAGATAAGGGAAGGGCCTTAGTATGATAAGTTCTCATGTTCCGTGTTGCATAGACATACATAGAGAGACATAGCAATAAAATAGCAATCATGTTTGGTACAAATCAATTTAAATACAACATTCAAATAATAGTTTTTCAGGACATGCTTTTCCACCCCAAAACATAAAAACTGAAAATAGGGGAGTACGTGAATACTCACAATGCATTGAGATGATGCAAATGATGCCTTGATCTACGCTCCACTCGTACCACTATCGTTTTCCTACAACGATGTTACACACTAATGAGTCTCTAATTGAAATCTAATACTAGTATACTTACTTCTACAATAGAATTATGCCAATAATGTGTCAAAATTTAATATTGATAAGTTACAAACATTTTTCTGTGGAAATTTAGTTTCAAAGAATCAATTGTTATATAACAATTTAAGTGGAAAATTTCCATTATTGAAATGTTAATATTTAACATTTTAGAGGTGTTCCAATGATTAAATATTCAAAACGAAATCAATTTAGTTCTAAACTTTCCCAAACTTTGTATTTCATTTTTAATTGAAGTCAAACACCTTAAGATAAATTTTCTTGAATTTTTGATTTGTCTAACTATTTTTCACCATTTAATTCCATGAATAATCATAAAATCATGGAAAAATAGTAAATTATCATGAAAAATTCTTGTAATTTTTGTGTAACTATTTTACAGTGTATATAATCTAGGAAAAATATTAATATATGTTTTCAAAAAGTTTAACACAATGTTTCTGATTTTTGTACATTTAAGTGTATTAAATCTTGGGAAAATAGAAGAAAAATAGCATACAGAAGATAAAAATAATCAAAATTTTTATGTATCATCCTAACATATTATAAGAGTTTCTGGTAAATTTTCATGAATTTTGGATGAGTAAAACTATTTTTCCTGTTTTTAGTCCATTATAAACACAAAAATTCAAGAAAAAAAAATATACATTTTCAAAAATTCCCAAAATATTTTTTGGAGTCTTAAATATAAGGTACAAGCTGCGAAAAATACGAAATAATATTTTCACGTTTCCTAAAGTGGTTTTATGATTTATTAGAGCCAAATAAAAGAAAATTAAAAACCATATTAAACAGTAACAAAAATCGATGAAACTTCATGAGAGATGTTTATTAACTTAAAGGGTCATCCACAAATATTTCCAGAATTTATTTACAAGTTTAAGTATTTTATATGCTTTAACACTCTATTTTATTATTATTTTCATGTAAAAATAAAGAAAATATATATTGAGCTGAAAATTTCCAGAATGCAACTTCAAACAATTTAATAACAATGAAAAATTGTTTTCTTATTTTTGATGTCGAAAAACATGCCTAAAGGCTCAAACAATTATAGAGAAAACTTGATTCTTGTGATTTTGTTAAAAATTATTGATGTTACTTTGAGAATTTTTGCAACATGTTCCAAAGGCTTTTGAATCAAGATATTTTTATACCTCTTAATACATGATGTTAAGTGCTCAAGTTAATTTTTCCTTGATTTTTAGTGATGAATAAGATCTTTGAACATGCAATACAAAACTAGTATTCACAAAAAGGTGCTGATTGAGCAACAATTTTGTAAAAATTGCTAAAAATCGAAATATTTGAATTTTCCAGTGAGGTCAGATGGGTTTGAATGCTAACTCAAAAGATTATATTTCAGAAAACGAATCCCGAATTTTGGTTAAGAAATGAGTGAGATATGACAATTTAAAGTCAGGTAAAGAAATCTGGCAGATTGCATGCATGGTGATTGGTTAGAAAAATGAGTTTTCATCATTTCTTTGAGTAAATCTTTTGAAATATTTTAAAAGATATCATGATAAACTTATATTCTAGTCATGTTTCCAGAGATCAAAAGATTAAAACTTATCAAAATGTATACATTCATTTATGAACAAAATTTTGTTTCTCAAAAACTCTTAACTTGAGTTTGATGTTTTAATCCTTAAAATCGATTTTTGCACTAAGATCATGAACATGCAACCTTGTTTATCATACATGCATGGTGTTAAAACACATCCATGATGTTCTAAAAACCATTTTAACAAAAAGAAAACAAGTTTGAAGAAGATGAAGAAGTAGAAGTCGGTTTTTGAAGTAAAATGCACATGCATGGCTTAAATCATTGTTGTGGATCTTCAAGAGATGTATGTTCTTTACCTTAAATTTATTTGTGGCTTGAAAAACCCTTATGAATCTCCATAATTTCGTGGTTAAGAGGCTGTGGTTGTGGTGTTTGGAGAAAAAAAATTAGAGAGAAGGTAGAGAGAGTTTTCTAGAGAGAGAAAGAAGAGAGATGTGTGTGTGTGTTGGAGAATGAGAGTGTGAGAGAGAGATATGGGAAGAGAGGGGTCCGAAATTTTGAGTATAATAACCCTTTCTCATTCATTTTGTTTTATAAAATTTAAGTTATTTTATAAAATATCTAAATTTTATATAAAATGTGCACTAAAATCAAGTTTTTATTCATGAAACCTTGATTTTTGACTTATAAATTAAGGATGAATGTTAATGACTTAAATTTTTATTTTCCTTGATTATATTTCCCTGAATTTAATTGTTTTAAGATAATATTATAAGTTTCATAACTATTTTTATAGAATTCTTGATGTTAAACTTTATAAAATTTAAGTTTTAGGGTTTTTGAGAGTTTGTAAAAATTTGGATATCAAAATAAATAGAATATTTGAGACTTTAAATTATCTTATGGTATTATAACTCTTTTATAGTTATAAATAATGTTTGTAATTTATTTTTATCGGTTTATTGGCATTCTATGTAGTGATTCCGAGATTCAAGCGAAATTGAGGAATCAAGTATACTAGTCCTAGTCTTCAACTTTGACTTAAGTTTCTATGAGACTTTGACCTAATTTCTACTTCTAGGTCAAGTGCATGATGTATGTATATGATTCATGAAAAGGTGTTCGAGTCAAAGAGTGACCCGAATATGGATAGCCTCTACAGTTAAGTAGTTGTAGAATTCACATATCAATGTGAAATCTAAGTACATTATCCATTGTTTCTAGTTGCTTCCAAGTTTCTAGTAGGTAATAACTGAGCTTCTAGTCACTAAGTCCAGTATGTGTCGTGCGTATATATGCAACTAAGTTTATTCAAATCTAGAACCGACTCGAATTTTGACGGTTGTCACAGTAGAAGACGTGGTTGATTGTTCTGAGTTTATGAAAAGCGAAACCGAGAATGAGAAACCCCTCATATCTGAAAACTCGGTTGAATACGCTCGCCTGTCAAATGACAAGCCACAGAAACTCAAAGAGAAAGCAATGGTTTATCAAAAGGTTCAAACTGTGCCAAATCAGGTATATGCTGTTACAGGGGTCACTACAAAACAAACAGCAGAATTGAAAATCTTGGTCGACAAAGACAATGCTGAAGGGTGCGACGATTATTTCTGGTCAGCCCCTATTGATAACGCAGACGAAACCATCGGCTTATCGAAGCAAACCTCATGGAGAGTAAAAGGTAGATTCGTTCCAGAACCCATCAACAAACCCTCAAGTTTTGACAAACCAAGCACAAGTGGAACAAAAGAGATACCTGAAGAACCAAAGAAAACAACGAATGTTCCTTCCAAGACTGCCGAAACTCAAAAGGAGAAGCCAAAATCAAGCTTCAATATTCACAAATCTCAGAAGGAGTTAGTTGAACAGAAACGCCAAAGAAATCAAAGATACATGAAAAATCTGAATGAGCGAAAACGTTATTGGCAATCTCAAAACCCCAACTACGTTCCTTCCAAGAAAGATTCAATTGCCAAAGAAAAGGAAAAGCTAAAAGGAAAAGAAAATTTTAGTCCAAGCTCCTACTATTCCAAAGCATAGCACCGAAAGTCTAGTTTCGGTTCCAACACCAAAGCTCAGAACCGAACGTCTAGTTTCGGTTCCAACACCGGAGCTCAGAACCGAACGTCTAGTTTTGGTCCCAACGTCAAGGCTAACAACCGAACGTCAAGTTTCAGTCCTTCCTACTCCCAAAGAAAACCAAATTTAGAGAAGGGCGTCAAAGGAAAGGGAAAGCTTGATTCAGATTCTGATATCAATAATAAGAAAAAGTCAGTTAACCCTAGGATTAAAAAGAATATCCCAAAACCATCTAACAACACACCATCTAATACACCAAAATTTAAACAAGATAAAAACAAAATCAAGGTGTATACCATCAAAAGAAAAGACCAAACAACTCTAATAAAAAGAACTTATTTGGTTGATATTTCTACTGCTATTCCTTTTTCTATAAAAGACTCGCCAGGGCCCAAGAAACTTTGGGTTCCTAAATCTGCTTGAATTTGCAGGTTATAAGTGACGAGCAGTTCGATGACGAATGGTACATAGACAATGGCTGCTCGCGTCACATGACTGGAAGGAAGGAAGAGCTGAGGGAGTTTCGGTCCCTTAAGGATGGTGGATGTGTGAAGTATGGAAATAAATCTTATGGTACAATCAAAGGATATGGAATGATAACCAACAGAGAATTCTTGATTCGAAAAGTAGCTTATGTGGAAGGGTTGCAGCATAACCTCATCAGTGTATCACAATTGGTTGTGGGAACTATTTTGAAGGTTTCGTTCGATGATGAGGGATCAGAAATAATTGAGAAGCAATCTAAAAGGGTTCTGTTGAAGTCTGAACGCAAGGGAGAGATGTATCCTTTAAATCTCAACCCAATTCGAGGAAAACCAACAATATGCCTGCTGTCAAAGGCAAACACTGATGAAAGCTAGTTGTGGCATCGACGCCTATCGCACCTGAACTTCAAAGACATTAATAAGTTGGTGCTTGGTGATCATGTTCGAGGCCTTCCTCTTCTCAAGTTTGATAAGGAACACCTATGTGCAGCGTGTGAGATGGGCAAACAAAGCAGAAAGAGCCATCCGAAACGTATCAATACAAAGATTGTTGAAGCTCTTGAACTTCTGCATATTGACTTATGTGGACCTTCGGCTATCGAAAGCTTCGGTGGTAGTAAGTTCATTCTTGTCATAGTAGACGATTTTTCATGCTTCACCTGGGTTTTCTTTCTTAAACAGAAATCAGACGCAACTCCCAAGTTGAAGACGTTCATCAAGCAAGTGGAAGTGCAGCTGCGAAAGCTGGTGAGGAATATCAGAAGCGACAATGGGCTTGAATTCAAGAATAAATATTTTGAGGACTTTCTGGCTGAAAAGGGGATATCTCACAACTTCTCGGCCCCTTATACACCACAAGAGAATGGGATTGTTGAAAGACGAAACCGTTCTTTATGTGAGGCAGCTCGAACCATGCTAAGCTTCGCTTCTCTTTCGCTATACTTCTGGGCTGATGCAGTTGGAACCGCGTGCTATACTCAGAACCGTTCCTTACTCAAAAAACGATTCTCCATCACTCCGTATGAAATTCTGAACAATCGAAAGCCCAACGTTAAATTTTTCCACGTGTTCGGTTCCAGGTGCTTCATTTTCAATTCCAAAGAGAACCGAAACAAGTTCGACATCAAAGCCGATGATGGAATTTTTCTTGGCTATTCACTCACTTCAAAGGCATATAGAGTTTTGAACAAACGTTCCAAACGTATAGAAGAGACATACTATGTAACCTTTGATGACAACTACTTGAAGAAAGTTCAAAGAAGCGAAAGTGCCTTGGAGAAAATATTTCCTGAATCATGACATGTCTCGGTTCCAATTTCCAACCTGTTTGAAGAATACATAAGGCTATTTGATGAACCAAAGAAGGTTGCACACTCAGAGGCGAAAGCAGCAGACAACAAAATCGACAATCTAAAAAAGATCATAGATGAAGCTGCAAAAGAAATGGAAAATGAACATCCTAAACCGACTGGTGGTCAACCCTCAACTGACCCTCCAAACAACAACTCAATGTTCAAGGGGGAGGGTCCATCTGCACCAAAGACAACTGATATGTTTTTCGAGGGGGAGAATCCAACTCCATCTCCAACCCATAAAAGTCCAGTCGAGGGGGAGAAACCAACAACCTCCCAACCAATGATAGTCCAATCGAGGGGGAGAATCCAACTCCAACAGAGGAGGAAAACTCTGAACCTGACAAGGCATACGCTTTTCCATTTGAGGGGGAGAATGAGAAAACAAATGACGAAGGTGATCAAGCAGAACTTGAAGAAGAGGTAAATGCAGAGTTGGATCCAGCTTATGACCCTAATTACCCTCCTATAACGAAATGGACAAAGGATCATCCCAAAGCACAAATAATCGGTGAATCATCTGAGCGAGTTCTGACACGTTGTCAATTGAAAGCGAAACAAACTGCATTATTCTCTAATGTTGAATTCTGTATGTTTAATTCGTTTGTCTCCAAAGTCGAACTGAAGACGGTTAATGATGCACTTGATCACGCTGATTGGGTACAAGCCATGCAAGATGAACTCCATGAGTTTGAACGTAATCGAGTTTGGAGGTTGATTCCCACTCCAAAGGATGCTTCAGTGGTCGGCTTAAAATGGGTCTTCAGGAATAAGTTGGACAAAGAGGGGAACGTTATACGCAATAAGGCTCGGTTGGTGGTGAAGGGATATTGCCAAGAAGAAGGGATAGACTATGAGGAGACCTTCGCTCCTGTATCAAGGTTGGAATCAGTTAGAATCTTTCTGGCATATGCTGCTCATAAAAACTTTGAAGTTTTCCAAATGGATGTGAAATGTACTTGAATGGAGAACTAGAAGAAACGGTGTATGTTGAGCAACCACCTGCGTTCGTGAACGAGAAATACCCTGATCAGTGCTATGTGGTAGATAAAGATGTATATGGTCTGAAGCAAGCACCGAGGGCCTGGTATGAAACTTTAACTCGCTTTCTTAAAATGTCAAAATTCAAGCAAGGTTCGGTTGACCCAACCTTCTTCCGAAAGAAAGAAGGAGAACATCTAATGATAGTTCAGATTTATGTTGATGACATCATCTTTGGCTCCACAAATCCTAGCTTAACGGCTGAATTCAGGAAGTTGATGGAGACTAAATTTGAAATGAGCGCAATGGGTCCGATTAATTTTTTCCTTGGTTTGAATATAAAACAGGGACTAGAAGGTATTTTTATCAACCAGGAGGCCTACACGAAGAACTTGCTGGCAAAGTTCGGTATGACGGGAGATTCGAAAGTGAAGGTTCCTATGGCGTTTGGCACAAAGTTAACACTGTCTTTGGAAAAAGCGGCTGTTGACGTAACACTCTATCGTCAAATGATACTGTCTCTTATGTATCTAACGACTAGTAGACCAAACATTATGTTTTCTGTTTGTTATTGTGCAAGGTTTCAAGCAAATCCAAGAGAGCCTCACATGGTGGCCGTGAAAAATATTTTCCGTTATCTGAAGCGAACCTCTTCTCTCGGTCTTTGGTACCCTGCTAGATCTGGATTTTTTGTTCAAGCCTTTTCTGACGCCGATCTTGGAGGATGTGGTCTGGACCGAAAGAGCACAACTGGTGGATGCCAATTCCTTGACGGTAAACTTGTTAGCTGGCAGTCCAAGAAGCAAACCTGTGTGTCTCTTTCAACAGCCGAAGCTGAGTACATAGCTGCAGCATCCTGTACCGCTCAACTGATATGGATACAAAGCCAACTAAGGGACTACGGGCTAAGTATGAAGAAAATACCTCTCTATTGTGACTCAGAAAGTGCGATAAGAATATGTCACAATCCAGTGCAACACTCAAAGATAAAGCATATTCCACTGAGATACCATTTCATCAAGGACCATGTAGAAGATGGGAACGTGTAAGTACATTTCGTTCTGTCCTCTCATCAACTGGCTGACATATTCACTAAAGCCTTACCAGAAGCAAGCTTCAATAAAATTTTACAAGGTTTGGGAATGATGGAAGCAGAGTCGGTACCGAACCCTCAAATCTCTCTCTAAAAATTAGACAAGCGAAATAGAGCGAACGCTCGGTCTATTTCGGTTCTGGATTTTTAAGGAACCGAAATGAACCGAACGCTCGACTTATTTTGCTTCATTCTTTTAAGGTTTGATTTCGGTTGTAAATTGTGTTCATTCTTTTAAGTCTATTTTCTTACTCTATTTTCTAGTTTTTTATTATTATTTTTTTTAAGAGTGTTTTGTGCTAATTTCTTTTTGTTTATTTTTCTGTTTTTATTATTTTTCAGAAAACTTCAAAAATCCAAAAATATTTTTTCTTTTATTTTTCTGTTTTTATTCTTTTTCAGAAAAATTTCAAAACTCCAAAAATATTTTTCTAAAAGTTTTTTTTTTGTTTGGTTTGTTTTGTTTGTGTGGTTTGTTTGTTTGCTTGTTCTTTTTAATTAGGTCCCAAGTACTTCAGTGCAACATAATTTGGAGCTAAGGCAGGTATGATTCTCTTCATATGAACTAGTTAAGTGTCCCTAGAAGCATGCTGCTGCATGTCGACCGAAGCCTCTAAGACTAAGAGCTAGGCCTTAATGATTCGATCTATACCTATCGTTTCTTCCCAATCAGGCTGTTAAAATCCACTCAAGTCAAGAGCTACCTTACTCTTCTCAAATGAGTTAAGAGTTTTCTGCTTTGTCACGTTTATATAGCAGAGGTACTTTCGGTTCCTTAACCACCCTCCTACATTCTCCATCAACTTTCGGTTCACCACTGTAACCCTTGAGACTCTCAACATTTACCACTGAGGTTTATGGTTGCATAAAATCTGTGTTTATGATCTTCGATACGTACACCACGTGCTGAGTGAAACCCACAATCCAACACCAACAATGAATTGACGATGAATCTTTATATTCAAGATCTTACTTGTTACCTAACGAAATCTCATTTTATTTTTGAGTGGTATTTTATGAAATTGTCTAACACCAAGGCATTTCTTCCCAAAAAGATCCAGTTTGTTTTTGTTTTTGAGATTTTTATAACATCTTTAGTCACAACAAAGTATATCCAACCTACTTATTCAATAGACCTTATCGGTCTCACAAGTACTTCATCCAACGTTCGGTCTTATGTTATGAATCGACGTTCGGTTGAAGATAAGCCACCCTTAGCCTATTATTTAAAAGAAGCCTTTCTGTGTTTCTTTACAAGCACTCGGTCGTATTGTTTCGGGAAACCACGCAAGCACTTCAAGTCTCTCTTGACTTTGAAGGAAGAGATTCTTGCCCTGAATCATCTGCTTTATGTCTTCTAACAGACATCACTCACATCCTATACACATTTCACTTTATTTCTTAATTTTTGGCAAACTCTTGCACGAAAATACTTTGTGATTTTCCAAAATTCTGGTTGTTGTTTCTTATGGCTTGTTTGAGGTTTCTTTTAGGCGCGAAAATGGCTGTTATCATATCTGAAGCGAAGGTGAATTTGAAAAGACGATATATGGATAAGATTTTGGGCTCGTGAATTTGAACGGTTCCTAAACCCACGCTTGCTGACGTCTATCTGGGGAAACCAAGCTGTCACATCGCGCTTTTTCAGGCGACGTTTCAGTGATCGTATCATCATCACGAAGATTCTTTCTCTCTCCTGACAACGGTATATAAAGGGTTTCTCATACATATTGTACCTTCTTACCTTCTTCAAATTCTGTCAATAAACCAGGCGATCTCCAACTGTTCATCTTCTTCCTTATCACAACAATGGCAGATTCCTCATCTGTTCAAGATCAAACTGCATCGTCCTCATTGCTCGTGATCAAACCCAATCAGAACATGATCATTCAACTGAACCCGTTTCTGTATGATTCGTACATGCTCCAGGTTGTTGAATGCCTCAAATACTCTCCTCTGGTTATCGCACTCACACAGGTGGAATCTGTCCCGATGTCTCTATTATCACAAGTCTACTCTACCGCAACCTATGACAAGAACAAGGAGAGGATCTACTTCCAAATCTTCTCTCACAAGGCATCAATTTCAAAAGGGCGATTATGTTCCCTGCTAAAGCTTGATGTCGATGCCTCCGTTATCTCTCCGGATTTCATAACCACCACCCAACTATTTACCATGCTCTACGAGATGGGATACACTGATGTTCTTACCACAGTGACGAAGGTTAAGAAATCATGTTTGCCGCCGCAATGGAATGGATTGCTTACTCTTCTCAACAAAAGTTTGGCGGAGAGGGTTGTTGGGTCCGATGGTACCAATAAGGGTTTTCTGACCATTCTATATGGGCCCTACAATGTGATTAATCTCGACTATGGGTCGATTATTTGGTCACAAGTGGTGCAAAGTCTCAACACCTCGACGAGACACTCTGAAATTTCTTGTGGTCGCTTCTGGACCATCATCACGCGAAGGGCTATTGATTCTTTGCAGATTCCAGTAATGAAGGATGCCCTGGTCTCGTCTGTGGCTACATTTCATATGAAGAAGATCATCTTCTCTGATGCCACAAAGTTCTCCCACAATGGTTCCATACCTGAGACGATCTACAGGTGCGTCTCAGCCGAAAGTACGGTGATGGCTGATTACCGCAAGCTTCCTCCAAAGGAACCGAGAGTATTGACTCCTGAACAGAAAGCTGCTTTGGATGTTGTGGACAAGCCAGCCAACCGAGGCAAAAGGGTAAATACCAAGAAATGGACGACCGAAGGTGCTTCGTCTAAAGCTGCCAAGTCTAAAAAGCGAAAGGCTGATAAAGGTGATTCTTCGGCTCCAATGAAGATTAAGAAGATGGCGAAGAAATCAAAGAGTCCTTCTCCTTCAAGCTCAGACAATAATGAGGAGGATGAGGAAGAGGAAATTCAGCATCATGAATCACCGAGAGGTAACACACCTCCTCGTTCTCCAACTCCAACAGAACCTCTTAATGACAACATTCCAACACCTCCTCCATCTCCACCGAAAACCATTGTTCCAATTTCGGTTGCTCCTATTACATAACCTACCACATCTCAAACAAGAACTTCTATTCCACCCCCACCACTAGTTATTACCATCCGAATTTCTACAACTCCTTTACCACCTCCTATCATTTCCCAAGCAACTACCACCACTACAACCGAACCGACAGTTAACATCAACGTATCTGATACGGGGGTGAATACTGAAACCGAACCTCCTATTACATCCAAACCTCTTTCACCCTCACCTTCAACCGATTCTCGTGCCACTCTCGGTGGTGATAATGTTGAATTTGACTCGACTTATTACAGTCCCTATCGGATTCCAACAGACGACGATGAAGAGGCTCCTGTCACACGACAACAATTGCAGAGTATTGATGATAAGCTTGATCAGTTGCTTACTGCTTCCAAGTCATACAACGATGTTGTGCTTAAGGCCTTTGTTGACACCACTCTTGAGCAGTATACGGGCGCTATTGAGGCATCCACACAGGCAGTTGATGTATCCACTTCTTGCAAGAAGGCCACTACTGAAGTTGCAGAACTTGTTCACAGCTCTCAGATTTTTCTCGAATCACTCAAAGGACATGCTGATTCAAATGCAGCCAAAGTGAACGCTTCGTTTGATTCCTTGTCCAAGTCACTAAAAGAGGAGCAAGCTAAATTTGAGTCTGTTCGTTCTTCCATTCAAGCTGAGAACACTTCTCTACTTAGCTCAGTGACTTCTCATCTTCAAACACTCCAAGCTGATTTAGCAAAGGAGAGTGCGTTAAAGGAAGATCTTGCACACCAAGCCTCTACTATTGAAGTTCAGAAAGTGCAATTAGCTCAAGCTGAAAAGGAAATCTCACTGTTGAAGACTAAGCGAGCTGTATTTAGGAGTTGTGTTGGGGATGTAAAGAATATGCTTACCAATCTTCTTTGTGCTCATGATCCAATACATACTCTGACCATCAGGAATCATCTGACTTCCAAGCTTCTTCCAGTCCTTGCACTGTTACATGAAATGAAGGGTGTTTCGGAGAGATTCGTACCTCCAAAACAAGGGGGAGAAGGTGCTCACACTACTCAACCGAAGGTCACAGTCAAAACCGAACCGAAGGGTAATGAAGCTTCGGGTTCTGGTAATCAAGATAAGAAAAAGGGATTGGATGATGATAGTGATGAAGAAGAAGAAACAATTGCTGAAGCCCTGAAGCGGAAGAAAAGGGATAAAGAATTGGATGAAACCCTTCGGGTTGCGAAGGAAGCTGAAGAAAGGGAACGAAAGAACAAGGAAGAACAAGATGCCTTAAACTGTAAAGAGGCAATAGAGTTTCCAAGCGTATACTGGCTGGAACCTATCGCTTCTTTTGATTGTGAAAATTCAAGGGACTCACAGTTCGATATGCCTATAACACGAAAGGCATTTACATTTCATTGCTTTGATTCGACTGTTCAAGTTCCCTTCCCTCATCCTAAAGTTGATCGCAAACTTATCGATTTTTATCTGAAGTTCGGTCAGCCTTAGTACCTGACATGGAGTGAACAGAAGATTATTACTGTCAAGGTGCTGAAATCTTCATCTGCAGGGAAGTTTATCAATGTTAGTTTCAAAATAACCCAAGGTTCAGCAAACTTGGTTTCGGTTATATCCCTGGCAGATCTTCCAAACTTGAATCCTCATGATTGGATCTTGTTGTTTAACATACTGCTCACCAATTCGAAAGAATATGAGCTAATCCTGGATCATTTGAAGAGGATGTTGGCCTCCTATATCAATGAAGTAGCTGCAATGGATCAGGAGATAGCTAAAGTTATGAATAAGAAACCCACCGTAAAGCCAACAGCAAAGCCTGGAGATGTGAATAAAATGAAGATGGGCCAAATTGATTCTACACATCTCACAATGATGTTCACAAGAGGCGAAGCCAATAGATTTCTTTTCGATCTTGTTGACAAACATCTGTTCTCAACAGACTGCTTAGAGCACATTATTAGTATCATCCATCGGTGCAAGCAGAACTCTGAGGCAGACAAGAAGAACTTCACGGACAAGCTTCGGTGGTATATCACGTTTCGTCATACTCTTTTGGCCATCATACTGAAGGTGTTAAAGACTATCAAGAACTCTTCTATAGCTCAACGGAACTGAGCTTTCGGCTCCATTGACGCAAAGGGGGAGATTGTTGGGTATGTTATGTTGCGTCATGGGCTTAGTATTGTATATCCAGATTGGGCCTGTCCATCCGTGATTATTATAGGGTTTAGCTATAAATAGTGTATGCTTGTATGCCTTAGAAACTAAGTTGATTATAGTGATTATTGCTTTGTAACCCTAAACACCTCTACAGTCGAAGTTCTTAATCGAGCTCTTCTGAGGTTGTTGAATCATGAAAGTGACCCTCTTGAACTTTGCTACCGTAGCCACTTCAGCACCCGCAATCAGTCTTTTGATCAGCAACCGCAACCGCAACCGGACTCTTGCTACCGCAGTCAACTTAGTTAGATTACTTCATTTGTCTTTATTGTAATACACTCTATTATCCAGTATGCCTTGCATGGCTATGTATAGAGATGTTATCTAGTGCATTTCTGAGTTTTTATAAATAGAGACTTCTTCTCTTGTATTCCATACGGATAACTTATGCATCTATTCTGAATACATTTCTCTAAAGTTATCTTCTCTATTTCTATATCTTTCTACTCTTCACTTCTTACTTGTTACTGGAACATAACTGATTATAACCTCTCTTCGGAGCAAGTCTTTGAGACTTAATCACCAAGTTTGATCTACCTTATTAACTCGGTTTGAATGCATTCCTTGTTATGAATCAACTTGTGTGTTTTCTTGATATAACAATTGTCGTCATTTCTATTTCTTTACATTTCCGCAACTAACTCTCTAACTATTTAACTCTAACTTATTAATATTATTGTTGAGCTTTCAGATCCTTTGAGATTAACTATTCCGCAATATACTTGTTCTAACGTTTTGTTCAAGTGTGTCTCTAAGTTTTTCTCTCAACAATTGGTATCAGAGCCATAGTGGTTGCTTTTTGAAAACGAAACTCTTATTTTTCAAAAGGCTTTCTATACCACTTAAGCTCATCTCTCAAAAAAAAAAAAACAACTTTAAAATGGCTCAATCGTTATCTCTGAATGTTTCCAACAGTGTTGGTGGTTCTAACTGAGCCCCAATACTGGTAGCAAATGAATATCGTCACTGGTCACAAAGAATGGAAAGGTACTTGAGAAGACTTGGTAGAGATGTACGGCGATCCGTAGAAGAAGGACCACATGTCCCAGTACTTACACCTGTTCAAACCGACGGCACTATAACCAGATTAGGAGGAGGTCAACCAGTCATGAGCCGTCCCACCAAGGATGATCTCGATAAAATGGAAAATGATGTTGTTGCTTTTTATGAAATCTCCTGTGGAGTTTCTCCTGGCAACTTCGATATTATCATAAATTGCAAATCAACAAAAAAGATCTGGGAAGTTCTCAAGAATTTATACGAAGGCTCAGAACAAGCACAAGACAAGAAGCTTACTACCGCACTCAATGAGTTCAACAACTTCAAAGCTCATACTAGTGAAAGTTTGGAAGACTCCTTCAAAAGGTTCAACGTGATAGTCACCAAGTTATCCAATGCGGGCACCATCCGCAGTAACCATGAAACCAATCTTCAGTTTCTTAATGGTTTGGGAAGACATTGGACTACGGCTAAGATGATAGTCCAACGCGATAGAAAGATTCACTCTTTGTCACTCTACAAGCTCTATGGAGAGCTGCAAGCACAAGAATCCACCGTACTCAAGGATTGTGCTGACTTTGGAGGACCACTTGCTCTCATAGCACAAACTTCACCGCATTCACCTTACTCTTCCTCGTATGACACTCCACCGCAGTCATACGAAGCTGATTCAGAGTATGATGATAAAGAAGAATTTCAGAAGGCTATTGCTCTGGTTAGCCAACAGTTCAACCGTCTACCACCTCCTTCCTTCCGCAAGAATCAGCAGTTCAACAAACCTCCATTCAACCGTAACTTCGGTTCCCAGAATAACCATTCTCGATATCCCAAAAGTTCTCATCCACCACCGCAATCTCAAAATAATCAACCAAAGGAGGTACCGCAGTCTCCTCAAACCACTGACTCCGGTACTCCCTCAGAAGACAAGACTGATGTTGTAATTTGTCACAAATGCAACAAAGAGAATCACTTTGCAAGAGATTGTAAGGCCAATGTAGTAAAAGACCGAGCCTTCTACCTTAGAATGGCTCAAGAACTGGAATACAAAGAAAAGGCAGAAAAGGCAAGGGCATACGTGGCCCATGTCTAAAGAGACCATCAAGTTTGGTCATCCGGAGACGAAGATGAAGCCATCAGCAATGTCAAAGGAAAAGGGAAAATCTACATGCTGGCTACTGCGGATGATGATGGGTCTACAACGCTGAACAAGAACTACTGCTACATGGCAAAAGATGGAACTCTAAGCATCGTCGAACAGGTAAAACTCATGATCCAAACTCTAAATTATAGCATGCATGACTGTCAACCCTACATAGATGATCTTAATGACACGTGTGCTGCCGTCCTTTCAGACTATAACAAAGCCTTAGATGAAAAGAACATTGCGTCCCAAGAGATGTTCCATGTAAGAGGACGACTGGATAACAAAAGACTTAAGATGGCTATGTTAGAGAAGGACCTAGAGTTAGAAAAAGATGCAAGAATGTTAAGTGAAACCCAATTAGAGATAGCTTTGAATCAGAGAGATTTAGCTCAGAGTGAAATTGTACGCTTAAATCTCTTAATTGAAAAATTGTTTAATGAAAGTGACGCTATTGAAAATTTGGTGAACAATGGAACCGTGGACAATACATACAATTGGGGTTGGTCAAATGGATATCCTACCGCAATGGATTCCTCACCCCGGTTCAACAAAGACAGACTGTATGTCCCTCCGGACCGAGAATTTCATTTCCCTGTCAATGACAAAACCTTTCCCGAAGATATCAAAACTCACTTCGGTAGAATGCATAGTCTAAGTAATAACTTTGTCATTGAGGAAATAGTGCCTGAGGTTTCGGGTCACACATGTGATCTAATTCCTATCTGTGGCATCGTTTATCCAAATTCTCAAACATCATCCGTAGTTGATGAAGAAATAGTTGTTGAGGGTCACACATGTGATCTAATTCCACCTCTGTTCTCAGATCGCAGTTCATCACACTGCAGTCAAAAATCTCACAAAAGTCTCACCGCAGTCTCAACTCAGACTTACTCTGCAGTAGTTAAAACATCACTACTGCAGTCCTCAGCAAAAGGAACTGTGACTCTTCAGGCGATTCATCATGAATTACCTATAGAGAACTTTGAAGTGGGACAATGCTCTCAGATCCTAGAATCTTCAAGTTCGGATGACTCAAGCCCACATTTTCAAAATTATCCTAAGAATTCCAGGAAACCGCAGTTGAACATCAATGACTGCGGTTCACCAAAATCCTTGGCCAAAAAGGCCTTCAAAGAGGAAATTAGATCTCGAGGCACAAACAAACAAAGTTTTTCAAAAAATAAGAAGCATGTCAGAATTCCTAAGTCCAAGAGTCCAGAAAAATTTGTTTTCTCACACTACATGTCAAAAAACTCTCCTATCAAGAAAACAAACAAAAAGGAAAGTCCAGCTTCAAAAGTCACTCCTGCTTCCTCTGTCAAAACAAAAAGAGGTGTTCAGTCTTTTCAAAACAATGGTTTTCAGGTCTATTCCTCAAATGATCCTAAATGGAAAGGTATTTTACCCACACCAACACTTTTAAAGTCACGTCAAAATTTCAACAAATGGAAGGGTATTCTACCAACTCCACCAAAAAGAACTCAGAAATCTACACGTGCAAAATCTTTTCAAAAATGTACTTTTTCGAAATCCAACAACACTCATGTCAGGAATTACCTACCTCGGACCGGTAACAAGTCCAATTCATCCTTTAAACCACTGACCAAACATAATGTCAGAACAAAAAACAAAACCTCCTTTTGTAAATGTCAGTGCAGTTGTCAGAAGAATTTATCTTATGTCAAATCCAATCAGAGTCAGAAACCTCGTACTTTTTCCAAAACTCACAACACTCCAGATCTGATCAAACACCCAGGACTAGGACTAGAAGTTGACAAGAGACCTGTCCCTGCAACCTCGGTCCATGCATCATTCAGAAACACATCAGTTGCCCCCTGCTCCAAACTAGTTTGGATGCCTAAACTAACCGTGTAATTCTCAAGCTTTGTGCAAGGAGGAACAAGAAGATGAGTGGTTAATTGACAGTGCCTGCTCCTTGCACATGACCGGAAGGTTAGAGTATCTTCGGGATTTCAGGCCACTATGCAATGGTGGAAATGTCACATTCGGCAACAATGCGAATGGTGTCATCCGCGGTTACGGTGTTCTCACTACGGGGAACTTCTCCATTCAGAAGGTTGCTTATGTAGAAAGCCTCAAACACAATCTCATCAGTGTTGGCCAACTATGTAAAGCAGGACATCGTGTTGAATTTGAAGATCAATTTTGTTACGTAATGACAAGTGACAGGAACACATGCTTGATCAAATCCCGATCCGAAGGTACCATGTACCCCTTAGATGTCTCTCTGAGCATTGGCAGACCGCAGTTATGTTTCCTGTCCAAAGTTGTATCAGAAGTCAGCTGGCTATGGCACTGCAAGCTAGCTCATCTCAACTTCAGGTACATCAACAACTTGGTCACAGGAGAACTAGTCCGAGGTCTCCCTATTCTCAAATTCAGCAACGATACTCTCTGTCCGGCTTGTGAATATGGTAAACAATCCAAAGCAAGTCACCCTCTGATAATGGACTCTTCTATTTCTGAACCTCTGGAGCTATTGCACATTGATCTCTGCGGTCCATCAACCGTAGCCAGTCTCCACCACAAGAAATACATACTGGTTATTGTTGATGACTATACACGCTTCACATGGGTCTTCTTTCTCAGACTCAAATCAGAGATACCACAGATTTTCATCAACTTCATCAAAGAAATCGAACTTCAGATCAAGCTTCCAGTTAGACGCATCCGCAGTGATAATGGCACTGAGTTCACTAATCATCTTCTCAACAGTTTCTTGGTGTCAAAGGGCATCACTCACAACTTCTCAGCCCCATATACACCGCAACAAAATGGAGTAGTTGAAAGAAGGAAGCGCATATTAGTAGAAGCAGCCAGATCCATGCTTAACTTTGCCCATCTTCCTCTCTACTTCTGGGCTGAAGCTGTAGCAACCGCATGCTTTGTCCAAAACCGAAGCATTGTGTGCAAACACCTCAATAAAACACCATATGAGGGCCTTAACAACCGCAAGCCAAATGTTCGCTTCTTTCATATCTTTGGGTGTAGATGTTTCGTGATCAACAACCGCGATCAGCTTAACAAATTTGCACCGAAGTCTGATGAAGGCATATTCCTTGGTTATTCCACTAACAAGGTTGCTTATCGAGTGCTCATCAGGCGTACAAGGCTGATCATTGAAAGCTTCGATGTGAAATTTGATGATTCTCACATCCGCAACGCCCCTACATCCACTGAAACCACTGCAATCATGGAGAGTGACATTCCTGCTTCTTCAGGACCCTTGAATCTAGTTGAAGTCAATTATGATGATCTTTTCGATCCGGTTGAAACGGCGAAACTATCCGAGGTTGTTGTGTCACCCGCAGCTCAACAACAACACGTTGATGTCTCTGGACCATCTCTATCTGAAGTAGCATCTCTCAATACTTTCACCTATCCGGTTGAGGGGGAAAGCTCTACTCCGGATCAAGCAACAACCGTCGAGGTTCCAGTACCTGATGCTGTTCAAAGTCCCACCCACAGAGAAGCAATACCATCAAACGTATCTTCGGATTCGGATGATGAAATCATAGAAAACATTGACACCAGCACCGATCCAAGGATTATCACTCTCCCATCCGCAGTCCAGGGGGAACCTTCTCAGGTTCCAGAGGAACTCCCATCAGCAATCCAGGGGGAACCTCTCCCAACCGTTCAAGAAAACTCCACTCTCGTTCCAACAAACCAAGATGACTCAGCAGGATGTTCTCAAATCCAGGGGGAACTGCCATCCCCCACCGCAGCTTCTTCTGATATTCAAGATATTCCCTCTACCGCAGCTGCTGATCATCTACAGCCCCGTCTACATGTATGGACAAAGGACCACCCACCAGGTCAAATCATCAGCAACCCATCCGCAGGCATCCAAACTCAATCTTCCCAGGACCTATCTGACCACTGCCACTACGCAACATTCTTGTCCTCGGTAGAGCCTAGAACGATCAAAGAAGCATTTCTTGAACCTGACTGGATAGCTGCAATGCAAGAAGAGCTAGAAGAATTTCAAAGAAACAAAGTTTGGCAGCTCGTTCCAAAGCCACGTGGTCACTCCATTGTTGGCACTAGATGGGTGTTCAAAAACAAGCTGGATGAATCTGGTGCGGTAGTCAGAAACAAGGCAAGGCTAGTTGCAAAGGGGTATAGTCAACTTAAAGGCATTGACTACGATGAAACGTATGCTCCGGTAACACACATGGAAGCTATCCGGATCTTCCTTGCATACGCAGCCCACAAGAACGTCAAAGTACACCAAATGGACGTTAAGAGTGCCTTTCTCAATGGGGAACTAAAAGAAGAGGTCTATCTTCAGCAACCTCCAGGGTTTGAAAACGTTGAATTCCCAGACCACTGCTACAAGCTTGAAAAAGCAGTCTACGGTCTGATGCAAGCCCCAAGAGCATGGTATGAGACTCTTTCTAAATTTCTCGTCTCATCCGGGTACAAGAGAGGAGTGATTGACCCCACGTTATTTAGAAAAGCTAATGTTGACTACCTTATGCTTGTACAAATATATGTGGATGATATCATCTTCGGTTCGACTGATCAAGGCATGGTGGATGAATTTGCTAAGCTCATGACCAACAAGTTCAAAATGAGCATGAATAGAGAGATCAATTTCTTTCTAGGACTTCAAGTGAAACAAATTTCGCAAGGGATATTCATTCATCAAGAGAAATACACCACCGAACTTTTAAAGAAATATTCCATGGACAACTGTTCTTCTGCTAAGGTCCCCATGGCCTTCGGTTATAAGATCTCTGCTGATCCCGCAGGCGAATCTGTGGATCACAAGACTTATAGAGGTATCATTGGTTCTTTGATGTACCTCACCGCAAGCAGGCCAGACATTGTCTTTGCAACTGGTGTATGTGCAAGATATCAGGCGGAGCCAAAAGTGTCACATATGACCGCAGCCAAACAGATACTACGGTACCTGAAAGGAAGCAAATCTCTTGGTCTATGGTACCCTGCAGGCAATGACTTCAGCCTGCAAGCTTTCACAGATGCGGATCATGCCGGATGCAGATTAGACCGCAAAAGTACTTCAGGAGGATGTCAATTTTTGGGTGGAAGACTTGTCAGCTGGTCTTCAAGGAAACAAAACTGTGTTTCTCTTTCTACTGCAGAAGCTGAGTATGTGGCCGCAGCCAGTTGTTGCTCTCAAGTCCTTTGGATGAAAACTCAACTAATGGACTACGGGTATAGAATGCTGCGGATACCGATCTATTATGACTCTGAAAGTGCTATTGCTATCTCTCACAATCCAATTCAGCACTCCAAGACTAAACATATTGAATTACGGTATCACTTCATCAAAGACCACATCTTAAAAGGTAACATTGAACTCATCTTTGTCCCTTCTCATGAAGAGATTGCTGATGTGTTCACAAAAGCGCTCGATTCCACAAAGCTTAACACCTTCCTGCAAATGTTAGGGATGATGAATCCAGACCCGCAATTCTTTTTGAGTTGTTAGCTACCGCAGACCATCTTTGGTCTCCGTTGCGGTTCTAATTAAGAGTTATCTATGATAGATGGTTATGGTACCGCAGTCTAGGTACCGCAACCATATATTATACTTATCTCCCATGGGTCTTTATTGTCTGTTATTACTAATCTTTGTACAAATGTTTCCTCTCAGTTCCTCACTGCAGTCTTTTCCTTGTCCATCCGCGATGACTTTCCAACCGCAATGAAATTTCCATCCGCGATGACTTTCCAACCGCAATGAAATTTCCATCCGTGATGACTTTCCAACCGAAATGAAATTTCCATCCGCGATGACGTTTCCAACCGCAATACAACTTCCATCCGCGATCACGTTACTCATTTCTCAACTGTTTCATCAACTCCTAAATCTTTTATGTGCTATTCAATGATCCTTCATTAAATAAAACATTAAATAAAAAACATTCCCTTAGAAACTGTCTCATTCTCTTTATGCATAATCCTTGTGTCAGACCTATTTTAGGGATGATAACAAAAAGAACGTTTTCCCATAAACTCATCCTTAATTTGTCCTTTCCTCTCCCTAATACGTCCCATCTGTTACAACTTCCTCTCCCATCACCCCCACGATCACCTGACACATCGATTGAGGCCTGACTTTTCATTAAATGCAAACCCCTTTTAGTAAATCTCCCAAATCTTTTTTAAACCGTTTTAATTATTTGTGGATGAGATTTAACCCCAAATTCAAAGATTCCCCCCAAATACCAAACGACGTTTTTACCCTATCTTTACCTTTTACCTAGGGTTAAAATCCTTCAACCCTTTGTAAACCCATCTTCTTCCCCAAATTCACTTTATGCTTTCTGAACATCGATCATTCCCTCTCTCTAAAAAAAAACTTCAAGAACTCTGTTTTTCTACTTCTTCTCTCAAGCTCTCAAAAATGGTGAAATCAGGTGCATCAAAGAAGCAATCTAAGGCTTCAGGCTCAGTAAACCCCACTGGATCAGACACTCCAACAATCGCATCAAGCAACTTTCGAGCAGTGTTTGAAGATCATCCCTCATACAATGCTCCAACCAAGCTCATGATCAAATTTCTGAAGAACCATCCCCTATTTGGTCCATTTGACGCATTCACAGATGTTGTTACAGTTTCAACTCTCTTCAAGAGTGCCTTTTCTGCTTATCGCCCACTAGAAAACCCCCAAGAAGTTCACCTCAACCTCATTAATGATTCTTTGGTCATCTTGTCCAAAGAAAAGTTCTTATCTGCCATTAATCTTCTGGTTCATCCATCCATCAAGATTTTCTCACCTTCAATGGCGGACGTTACATCTGCAGTCTATCAAATGGGGTATCAAAAACCAATTAGAGGGATTGGTGAGTTCAAGAAGAACCAGCTACCTGCGGTTTGGCAGTTAGTATGCCACTTTGTCATCCGTTGTCTATCTGGCAGAACCGGAGGCATTGACAACATGGGATTAAAGCTTTTGGAATTAGTATGGAGCATATTCACCGGACATGACGTCAAATACGGGCAGATCCTTTGGGATGATTTTCTTCAGTACATTCCCAAGGAGAGCCCAAAGGAGAACCCAACAGAGCTCACATTTGCTCGATTCTGGTCTCTCTGCATATCAGACCTACATGCGGACGCTGGACTAGATATGGGTAGTGACATCAACTTCTTTGTCACTAAGGATCTCAAAGGTACAATCCCTTTTCCAATCAATCTATTTTTGGACCAATCCGCAGACTCCCTACTCACATTCTTTCAACCCTTGGTCTTGAGACTGCTGATGTCTCAGACCACATTGAGGCTACGGAAGGTATTGCCCCATACCCTCCTACCCCGCCTCTTCCTCAAATATCTGCAATTATAAACCCTGAGGGTACCGCAGTCCCCTCTGCCACTACACTATCCAATCTTTCTCAAAGAAGAAAGCAGTTGGCAACCAAGAAGCAGAGAACCCCAAAGAAAAACGCTCCCAAACCAACCGCACCCACGAAGAAACGAAAAACCAAACCTACCCCAATTCCATCTAGCAGTGATTCTGATGAGGATAGGCAACCGATTGCTATCCTCAAGAAAAGAAAAACCGATTCCCCTAGCCAAATGCGTGACCGGACCGATGCTGAAGCCTCTCAAAAGGCTCCAGTAGTCCTTGGGGTGGCCGCAGACCCATTCAACACCACCATCATTTTCCAGTCAGACTCAGAAACTGAGTCTGATTCACAACATCGTGGAGACTCCCCCCCAGTTCACTCCCAAGGGGATGATACTGGTGCACGCCCTAAGGTCTCCAGAGCTTCCCGACTGCATTTCTTTTCACCCGAGGAGTTGAGCTCCATCCTTTTGAACGTCACCCATACACTACAAACACCTTCCCACCCGCAGGGCACTTCTTCTGCCCCATGCCAGAACTGAGCCGAGGCCACACTTGACCACGGGTCAAGGAGACCGAGGAAGCTCAGGAAATCCTACTCTGCTTACATCTTTTACAGGTGGTTTAGGCACGGTGAGCACAAATGTGCTAGGATCCGTGGACCCGAAGGATACTTCGGTGTGTTTTTCAGGATTTGACGGAGAAGATTCAAATCATTCTTGGTTACGGTACACACCAGTAACCGAGTCAGATAAAAAGAAATATGATGCATTCAGAAGGGCATTCCAAGCCCGCAAGGAACAACAGATCAAGCAGCAGCAGCAGCAAAAGGAGCAGGAAATCCAGCTCATGGCTAAGTATTGGGCAAATGCCATCAGCAATGCCAGTACCGTAGGCACCATTCAAAAGGTTCAAGCTTGGATGGATGAGATGGCTGAAGCAATTTTAAAATCTCAAGCTTCAGGTGCAGCCACGGGTACCTCCAACGTCCCTCCTACTCCAACTCCCAATCCAATTCGTGAATCCCAAGACGAAGGTACTACAGTCGAAGTCAGTTCTGTACCCACCTTTGGTCTTGATGATGAAGATATCCAAGAGGTCAACAAGCCCAGCCCCTCAGATGATGACTTAATGATGTTTGATGAGGAAGAGGAGTCCAGCGGTTCTCACCATTCAACTTCCAAGCCTAAAGAAAGGAAGAAAAAGAAGAAGAATGCGGTCTCTAGAAAAGAGTTCCTAAGCCTACAAGCCAAAGTTGATCAGATTTTGGCTGCGGTCAAGCCCACTCAACCGCAACCTGAAGATACTCCAGGACCGCAGTCCCTGATCGAACGTACTGAACGTCTGGAAACAAGGGAACGCATAGCTGCTGAAAGAATCTCTCTCAAAGTAGAGATGGGAATTCGGTCCCTTGACAACAACCGCAAGGCGGACCACAAGGAATTTATGGCTGTAGCAGAACGCCTCATCTCTGAGGTGACCGCAATCAAAACGGATCTCCAAGCGGCCATCGCGGATCAAGCCTCTCAGTCTAAGAAATTGATAGATGAGACTCATACTGCTTATGGGTCCACTATCTCTGTTCTTCAAGCCACAATTAACAGACTGCAGAAATCCCTGTCCTCCAACTTCCATGGTCCAGAGATCCTCCAGCTTACAAAGGACATCCACAAGCTGCTCTTCAACTCCTCCACACCTAACAATCAACAATTGGCAGAAGCTCTAAAAGCTCAATTCCAAGAAGTTTGTGCCAAGGTTGATGGACTTAAGCAATGGCTTGAGGAAGCTCCTCTGTTGCATCCCTCAAGAGGGGGAAGTGAAGAAGAAGAAGAAGAGGAAGTCCATCACTCTGAATCCATTTCTCAACATCAGAGTCCCCCCATCACCATAGAAAAAATTCCCACACCGCAGCCTTCACCGCAACCATCTCAACATACTCCATCTCCTCACACTTCACCTCGAAAGGAGTTCACTCCCAACAAGCCAGAAACTCCTCCCCACTTCAAAAACCTTGCGGAGAACATGTCATCTCCAAGCTCAACAGACTCTCATGCCACCGCACAAAGAAAACACGACTGGAAGGTAGTCAAACTGGCAGAGCTTATCTGGAGCGAATGCGATTTTGATACCATGATGGATGAATCCTTGATAAATTCTTGGATCAATCCTCACCGCAGGTTGCTGGATCAAGACTATCGACCCCACCTTACCTACGCTGAACCTCCCTGGATCAAGACTATCGACCCCAAGTACTTCATAGTATTTGAGCAATTCGACCGCAGCCTTCCTGACCATAAGAGACTGCCAATGGAGTTTGAGAGACTTAGTCTTTTTCACGCTAAACATGCCTCCTCCATTGAGAACATATGGCCTAACGACAGACAATCCGCAGTCAAGAACTACAAAGTCCGGAAATTTATGAAGGCTGAATACATCCAGTACACCCTCACAAGAAGGGAACATGAATACGTCCGCAGCCAGGCAGATTTTCCTTTCATGAATCCGGAAGAAATCTTCCTCATTCCCAAGGTGTTTCAAAACAAATCAGAAAAGCACCCCAAAATGAAGATTGCGCTTGAAAAAGCCAACACTTTTCTGAAGGAAACTGTCTGCGATTTTGCCAAGATAGATGCGGATATCTACCCCACCATCCTCAAGAAGTTTGATCTCCCACCTCTTGAACCTGTGCCAATGCATACTGAAGGCTTTCAAGAAAGATCTCTAGGCGCAACAAACTTTCCTGAACTTGGAGTCATATTCAAAAGGAAGACCGACAATGTCAAATACTTCATTCCTATGACTGCCATGCATCGCCTCACCAGAAAACAACTTGACATCTGCCGAACTGCAGTCGAAAGATCGAAGCACACCACCGCAGAAGTCAAGTTCGAGATCTCAAGAAGAATCACCTGGCTGGAAAACATCAGGAAGTTTTGGTGAATTCTGATCAAGTTTCTCAAACTTGATAGTTGAACCGAAGTTAAAGAGGTCACTTAGGGGGAAATTGTTGAATCATGAAAGTGACCCTCTTGAACTTTGCTACCGCAGCCACTTCAGCACCCGCAGTCAGTCTTTTGATCAGCAACCACAACCGCAACCGGACTCTTGCTACCGTAGTAAACTTAGCTAGATTACTTCATTTGTCTTTATTGTAATAAACTCTATTATCCAGTATGCCTTGCATGGCTACGTATAGAGATGTTATCTAGTGCATTTATGAGTTTCTATAAATAGAGACTTATTCTCTTGTATTCCATACGGATAACTTATGCATCTATTCTGAATACATTTCTCTGAAGTTATCTTCTCTATTTCTCTATCTTTCTACTCTTCACTTCTTACTTGTTACTGGAACATAACTGATTATAACCTCTCTTTGGAGCAAGTCTTTAAGACTTAATCACCAAGTTTGATCTACCTTATTAACTCGGTTTGAATGCATTCCTTGTTATGAATCAACTTGTGTGTTTTTTTGATATAACAATTGTCGTCATTTCTATTTCTTTACATTTCCGCAACTAACTCTCTAACTATTTAACTCTAACTTATTAATATTATTGTTGAGCTTTCAGATCCTTTGAGATTAACTATTCCGCAATATACTTGTTCTAACGTTTTGTTCAAGTGTGTCTCTAAGTTTTTCTCTTAACAGAGGTGTTAAAGTTTAATCATTCGACATTAGTTAAACCATTCATGTGTTCTTCATTACGTCTTTAATTGTTTATCTGCTTAGAATCTATCGATCCTACTAGAACTTTGTTCTAACAGTACCCTTAATGTCTATCACCTAATCGACGTGCCGGTTATCCACACGCTCTCCATCGATCTATGATAAATATTAAGTCACCCTTTGCCACTCTTCCTAGTCCATGTTAGTGTGCCGGTTACCCACACGCGCTCCACCAACGACTTGGTAAGGTACAAAGTGTAATTTCATGGGTTAGAACGAATTTCACATTTTCCTAAAGTAACTAAGATTAGGAATTTATAAAAGGTTTAGTTACTTTATATTTATCATTATACTTTTAATGAGAAGTATATTCCTTGTCCTACCCGTTCGGCTAACGACCCTCCAGCAGTCAAGGAAGCGGTGGGTAAGAGTGGACACCCATTAAGCTGCCATTTTATAGGCAACAACCTTATACCCCCCTTATAGACCGGCTTCGTGAATGAGGCCTACTAATGGTAAGACTGACTTGATCTTATACATATATATATATATATATATATATATATATATATATATATATATATATATATATATATATATATATATATATATGTATATATATATATATATATATATATATATATATATATATATATATATATATATATATTATTAACTTATAATACTATAAAGTATAGGGGTTGAATTATAACTTTTAAAACTCTAGGGTTTGGAATTAAAATTTTCTAAAGTGAATTTGCAAATTCCAAAACTTGAGGGCAAGTTTTGAAACTATTCAAAACCTTTCATATTCATAACTTATGAGTTTAATGGTTTATTAAAAATGAAGACTCTTCACTTTATGTAACCTATGGTTCTTTAATGACAATTTAAAGAAGTGACTTTTGGTAATCCATAACTTGAGGACAAATTATGGACTCCATCAATAACATTTAGATTTAAAATAATATCATCAAACAATTTGCAAATAATTCTTATGATCTTACTAAAACTCATAAGCATGAACATTCATATCAACAATTTCAAGAATCATATAAACACATATAAAACTTAAAATTTTGATAATAACCATTCTAAATGGATTAGCATAATCATTACACAATCAAAAACAGGTTTTATAAGTCCAAAACAGTTTAGGGTAATGATCCTAGTGCTTTTCTAGCAGCAAAACTCGAAATTCTGCACAAAGGTGCATCACCACGTCGTGGTTAATACTGCCACGTCGTGGTGAGCAGGCAGATGCAAAAATGGCAGATTTTCTACTTTCGAAAAACATGTAGCATCAAGTATAATTGAAAACAAGCCTAGGCTCTGATACCACTGATGGGTTTTGAGCATTCTAACACTCCTATGGTGTACATGCAACCCTAGAAACCTTGGATCTATGTTTTCTCTAATATACATGCAAATAAGAATTTTTCCAAGGTTCTCATCCTAACTAGCATAGCATGGGGTACTTGTAATATAAAAACTAGTAGAATGACATACCTTTGTTGTTGCTTGGATTCCTTAAGACCTTGTGAGCCTAGCACCCCAAATGTGATGCCTCAAATGTTTCACACAACACCACAACACTTGGATTAACTTGATAATAGAACACTTTGATCACAAAATCGGCTAGCCCTCCTTGTCTTGTAATAGTGGCCGATTTTGCTCCATATGAGGTTCCTTTTATAGTGTGCCACATGTAGGGTTACACCATGTAAACCCTAATGTGCATGGCTTTTCATTTCCCCCGTGATCCATGGGTTTTAACCTCCATGGAGTATCCATGGAGCACCCAATGGGTCCTAGCTCAATCTAGTGAATCATGAACCATAATCCCACAACATAAGAATGAATGATTGACATAATCAATCCTCATATATTAAATTAGTCTCTTTTTTATCACAAAATTAATTCCAAATTAATTTTTGATCAACACTAATTAAATAATATGATTTCATATTAATATATTAGAACTTATAATATATTAATAAATCATAAGTGTCCTTTTTCTCATTTTGTCTATCCAAATGTTGAGATGTCGAGCAACCCAAATGGACCATGCCAAGCCGGGTCAAGTACATACTAAATATAGTTATGGACTTAGACACCTTATCCAACACATACTTGTGATTATATTCACTAATAGTATACATATATTACGTGAAATGCTTTTAGGACTCTTTTTTGTCTCGGGATCTAACTTGTGGAAAAAAACTTCCTATATCGAACCTTCAATCGAATCACACACATAAGGTGAGTTCATATCCCTACAATTTACCTTTTTCAATGTTTTTAGGGGGGGAATACAAGTAGAATACAATAAAATTGTGTAAACTCTTACATGTGAAAACAAACAAACAAAGAATTTCTTATGCTTATAAATATTGTTAAAAATCATTTTCAAACTCTTTTTAAACTATTTTAGATTTCTGTTTATTATCAAAATCATACTCGTTTGTATATTTATGCATAATCATGCTTTAACGGACTTAGGACTATTGCTAATACCTTAACTCCTGTTCCTTGTTTGGTTTTGGGCTTAGGGTAGGATCATGGGTCCGACTGTCAGTTAAATCATATTTATATATATACTAAATATATACATGAGTATTAAATCTTATTTTCAAAGAACATACTTAACTCAATTGCATATGTTGGGCAAATGACTCTTTTCTCCAAATCATTTATAGTTGACACAAACATATCTGTAAACTATAATAGGTATAGTTTAGAGAATCAACTCATACTATTTTCTAGATCAGAGAAACAATAGATGAACCAATACAAACTACTACTTTTCATTTCAAAGTATACTAGTCATTTACAAGTACAAGAAGGAACTTACATACTATACGTAAACAAGTTAACTAGAATGTGAAATACTATTTCATGGCATAGCAGTATTTTTGCTAAGTCATGTTTTCTAACTAGAGTCTCCTGGAGGGAGAGCGTGAGTTTTTGTATAGATCTATACGGGACTGACCATCCCACACCTTGCTGCTAGCTACAGTGGGACCTGCAGGTCTACGGGTGAGAAATGTCATACCATATTCGACGCCTGAAGAACGTCTCGTTTTATACTAGTCAGTCAAGCATGTTTTTAACAGTAATCACATTAAAACCTTAATTAACCAGTTCGTTTACAAGGCAGTTAATTCATCAGTAGTGTATTTTTACACAATAGTACTGTAAATCTTCATTTTCCATTACATTCATACAGTAATATTCTCACATGAGAAATGCATACTATTTTTCTAGGAAAGATAGTTTATAAATATGGAAACCATACATTTTGTACTATTTCAAGTACAAACAAACTTTTTATACTATTTCAAGTAAAACATACATTTTACACTTTTTCGTAGAGAACAAAACATACAAACCAGTTGGGTCTTGGGTAAAAGACTACTTTTCATTTTAATAGAAAATATAGGATTTTCTGGTAAGTATACTAATATTTTCATGAAAAAGATACAAATATTTGAGAATAAATACTTATGAACTCACCAACTTAAATGTTGATACTCTCTTTCAAAATAACTTGTATTCTCAGGGAACAAGTGTGACAACCCAAAATTTTTTTGCCTTGTAAGCCCATCCAATCAATCGAGAGCCAGACTCATTTCTGCTAACTTTTAGCATCGTTTAGAGCCTGTTTGAAAAAAATACAAATATTCGGTGTAGGGCTATGTTAACTTAAGTTCTTAACATTACACTCGAGCCATACACTCCATCAGGAGGAGTGTACGGCCGTACACGTGGGTGTACGACCGTACATCCAAGGTGGTCGTACACCACCTCCTATATATATAAGATCACTTTATTTTCTTCATTACTTCTTTCTTCAGCCGCAAACAACTCCATTCTCTCTCAACTAGCTTCGTCCAAGAATACTCCAAAGCCTAAAAAATGTAAGTGTTTCATCCTTAAACTTGTTATACTTGAAAGACCACTTGATCCAAGCCCTGATTCTTCATGTTTCAACATGAACTTCATGATCATCAAGAGTGTACGACCGTACACTCTTTCTACGGACATATACCTTTGTTTAGTTCATAACCATGAGCCTTAGACACTTCTAGGTACTTGCTATCCATTAGAACTCTTGAACCCTTGAATCCCCCTGAATCAAGACCCAAATTTCACCATCATGGAGTGTGTATGGCCGTATACACCTGAAAACCCTCCAAAATGAAAGCCTTGTTCATCCTTTGGTTGTACATTCGTCACACTAGCTTCCCCATGGATCAAACACCCTCTTTTGCATGTTTTCCATGAGTGTACAGACGTACACTCCATGGCCGTACACCCCTTCACCGTACACTCCATGTTGTGGCCTTAGACCCCCTTTGATCAATCACATGTGATTGTAACACTTAGTTCAAGTGTTTCCTAGTGCTTAAGGGTGTTTCCTTGCATGATTAGTTGTTATATACACTAATTATACACATATATATGCCAATTAGGATCCATTTGTGCTCGGGAGTTCGTTTGGCATACCAAATATTATATATCGTATCTTCAATCAAATCTCCAACATAAGGTGAGTTCATACCCCCATATTTTCAAACTTTTTAAAATCATTTTTTTTTGGGGGGGGGGGGATACAAGTAAAACACAAGATTGCTTGTGTTTAAAAACATAACTTATTTATTATGTTTTCTTATCGTTAAAATGTATTTGAACTTGAAACTTGTTAAAGTCATAGAAATCAACTTATAAACTATAACAGGTATGGTTTATGGGTCATAGGAACTAATTTACAAAAGTCCAGGTTAAAACATGGAAATGAACTTATAAACATGGTTTATGAAAAAAAAGGAAATCTTTTCACAAAATTACTTGTTAATTATAAAAAGGTTTTACATTTTGTGTAAATAATTAATACAGGATTGTGAACCACTAGATGTACCATTCAGGGTACCCGTTCGAATCTTTATTATAACCAGAGTCTTCATAAGTGAGAGCGCGAGTTGGTGTATAGATCTATACAGGACTAACTTTGTATTAGTATGGTTATAATGAATATTCACAATAGTATTAACTAACTATTTACATAAAGATATACTTTTCCTAAACATTACCAAGGGATACTAACTATATGATTTCTCAGTATATACAATAGGCTTAGATAAAATTGAAATCTGATAGACAGTGGAATGTGTGACTTCTGCCTCATTTCATGTTCCTTGTTTGGTTGTGGGCTTACGACAGATTCACCCATTCAACTGTCTATTTGATCTCGGTATTATACAACTCGTGTGTACTAAGTAATCATAGGAGGGTAGTATCGTCACGTCGAACTTTCAGGGTAATTACAAGTTTAGAAGGGATTACTGATAAACAAAACTAGGTATCATTAAGCTAAGTATGGTACTTATACTTGTGCTTCTCGGTCTTGGAGCATTTAAGACTACAAATCGGTTTTATAGAAAATATAGGATTTTCAATCATTTACATCGTTATTTTGGAAGATAAACAGTTTTCGATAGAGCTAGTGAAACTAGAAACTTATTTACAAAAGGTTTAATACTTCTTATTAAACTAAAGGTTTAATACTTCTTATTTACAAAAGGTTTAATACTTCTTATTAAACTAAAGGACCTTTATGGTTAATTCTATAATTCCTTAGTTTATACATTCAAATTATATATAAATAATATCCGACAGATAGTGGAATGTGTGACTTTCGCCTCATTTCTTGTTCCTTGTTTCGTTGTGGACTTAGGGCAGATTCACCCATTCAACTGTTTGTTCGATATTAGGTTATATATAATTAGTATAAACTAAGTAATTATAGAAGGAACTATTGTGGTTGCCATTTTACCGGAGATTCATAAATTGTTCATTATGTAATTACTTGATGAATATATTAGGATTATGTATAATAAATATCCGCTAGACAGTGGAATGTGTGACTTCCACCTCATTTCCTGTTGCTTGTTTGGTTGTGGGCTTAGGGCAGATTCACTCATTTAACTGTCTAATCGATCTGTATTATATATAATTAGTATTCACTGAATGATTACAGAAGGATTAACTACAGTCATATTACTTATTAAGAAAATTTTGGATTTTCTTAAGGGAACGTTTTCAAATTAAAGAATCATTAAACTTAATGTACTTAGTAAATACATCAGGGTTAGATACATGAAGATCCGACAGATAGTGGAATGTGTGGATTCCGCCTCATTTCCTGTTCCTTGTTTGGTTGTGGGCTTAGGGCAGAACCACACAATCGACTATCTGTTCGATCTAAATGTATATGACTTGTATTCACCGAGTACTCATAGAAGGAACAATCACGAGTTGTTTTACTTATCATTTATATACAACATAATATATAGGAACTGGTGAACTTTTCAAAAGAATAAAGGACATACTTTCTATAACAAAAATACTTATGAACTCACCAACTTTAATGTTGACACTTTTTCAAACCACTTGTATTCTCAGGGTCGTTAGTAGACATGTACTCTCTTCCAGGTGTTGTGAAGACGGAGCTTTACGTCTTAACTTTTGTAGTACTTTTCATGTATTTCAAGTAATGTTTTGAACTTAATGTAAATATTCTATTATCAATACAATGGTTGTTGTTACTTTGATTAGTATAATGCATGTGTTGTGATACTTGACATGACGTCCTCCACCCCCGAACGATTCCGCCGTTCCGGTTTGGGGGTGTGACAGATTGGTATCAGAGCATTGTTTATAGTGAACTAAGTATATCAACCTATAAAAGATATACAACTATAAATATAATGGGACTAAAACACTCTGACCAAGAATTATAGTTTAGAATATAACAATATTTTAGAAAAGTATATATATATATATATATATATATATATATATATATATATATATATATATATATATATATATATATATATATTAGAACAAGTATCACAAAAAGAACAAAACAAAAGTATTTGGATGTTGGACACTACTGTCGAACCTGGACAGTTCTGTAACATATTTGGAATCAATATAGCCTGATCAACTATATTTATTTGAGATATGACCAACATGTGTTTGGGAGTGATAGTGGTGTTGCAGCAAGTCTAAAACTTACCAACCCTATACACAAAAGAATCCTAGAATCAAACATAAAATACTATAGGAGTATTTTAGGTATTATAAATAACTTGGGTGAAAACTAAAGGATCTTTACTAGTAAGGTTATAATTACTAAGTATATACATTAGGTTATATATAATTGAGATTTTATAGACTTTGAATCGGTGATTTTCACTCTACTTCCTTTTCCTTGTTTAGATGTGGTTTTAGAGTAGGATCACTTATTCGAAGGTCTATTTCATTTGGAATATATATAATCTGTATACACTAAGTGATTATAGAAAAACCTTGTAAGGATCGTTCTCGTAAGAATCTATTTTTTATAAAAGTGTTTTATGAATCTCATAGATTCTTTAGACATTTCTATTCTCGTACAACCGATACACCTAGACCTCGCAATCAGTAAACAGAGGAGTCGAGACAGAACCAAAAAGAGGGTTTTCAGGGAGAATTCCGAGAAAGGATCGAGCGAAGAGATAAGTCCTAGAGAAATCATTATCATACCTTACCTTATTAGGAACAAACTAAAAAGTACAGTATACATCATACTAATAAGTGAGAAACTAAGTTAACTTAGTGAGTTAGTGATTACACTACTCACATCAGGTGTTAAGTATATCACGTATTTATTCCCAACTAGTACTTGCAAATCCAGTCACGAAACTTCAGTAAGGGTATTCATTATTGAAAAATTCATAAGTTTATGTTCACATAGACTTTTATTATGAATTGATTTCAAAACACTCTCGGAAACATGATACACTCAATATTCTGGTATTATATCATTCGATTTATACTACCAATATCTTACCAACCTTTCATCTTTAAACTTTATGTCAGAAAGATGCCGCCTCGTAGAAATATCAGGCGTAATAACAACACAACCACAAATCCTCTGCCACCACCCCGACAGTATGATCTTGTTATGTTCCAGGCTACGGTGACTGCCGCCGTAACAGCCGCCATGTCTCATATCCACGCAAGTGGTACCAGTGGAAGTGGAAGTGGTGCCAACCCGTCTAACTACGGAAATATCTATGGACTCCCTAGGGAGTGTACGTATAAAGACTTCATGAATTGCAAACCCAAATCCTTTAGTGGAAATGGAGTAGTCATTGCTTTAATGCAATGGTTCGAGAAAACGGAGTCGGTTTTTGAAATTTGCATGTGCCCAGAAGGGAGCAAAGTCAAATTTGCTGCCTACACTTTCTCCGATAGAGCCCTGACATGGTGGAATGGCCATGTCAAGTCACTGACCCTTGCAGTGGCTAATTCGATGGGCTGGGAGAAATTAAAGACAATAATGATGAAGGAATACTGCCCGAGAGGCGAAATACAAAAGCTAGAGGAAGATCTTTGGGGTCTCACCATGACGGGCTCAGACATAGTGGCCTACACTAATAGATTTAGTGATCTAGCGGTACTATGCCCTGAAATGGTTACCCTGGAGAGCAAGAAAATAGAGAGGTACATCTGGGGATTATCTTCCCAGATTCAAGCAAATGTTTTAGCCTCCAAATCAACTACTTTCGATAGCGCAAAAAAAATTGCGCAGAGTCTCGTGGACCATGGGGTTTGCCAAGGAATAATGACCCTTGTTCCCGAGCAAACAAAAGAGGGCAACAACAAGAGAAAGTCTGGGAGCAAGAAGAAAGGATTGTCAACACAAGAGAGCTCAAAAAGACAACAAATTGTAGTTGTTCATGCTATTAGAACACCTGACACGCCAACGCCAGCACGAGAATATGCTGGGAATCGCCCAAAATGCCATAAGTGTAACTTCCATCATTATGGAGCCTGCCGAGAGTTACACTATAGAAATTGTAACAGAAAGTGGCACACTGCCCGTTTCTATAGGGCACCAGCACAACCCCTTAACCATCTCCCCGATACTGGAGTAAACCCTGCTTGTTACCAGTGCGGTGAAATTGGACACTTCAAGAGAGATTGTCCAATAATTAAGAATGCGGGCGGTGATGGAAGAGTACTGATGATTACCATAGGAGAGACTGTCCCAAAACCCCAGTGAACAGTGGTACGTTTTCCCAGTGAAAATATTTTTTCAAAAAAACATAAGACTTTTTATAAATAATTATAAATAACTGAACAAAATACATCATTCATAAAAGAAACTAAGAACCCTTTTGCAGATTAGTTGTGATGGCTTAGTGTATACATTAGGTTCATTTATAGCTAAGATTTGTAGACTTAGAGTGAGTAATTCTTCCTTATTTCCTGTTCCTTGTTTGGTTGTGGATTTAGGGCAGAATTGCTCAGTCAACTGTCTTTCCAATCTTAATTATACATGACTTGTATACACCAAGCGATTATAGAACGATCTGCTAGGGATTATCTTATGAAAATTAATCAGTCTTGAATATCAGAACACTCATACTGCTAGTACTCGCTTAATGCGGTACAAATTGTTCGATGTAATAATAGCGAGGATAAAACCGGAGAACACTGAAAACACATACATAGAATAGTACGTCGTTTTATTCGACTTATCAGTCGTCGCAATAAGAAGTTTCGATGTCATCTTTAGGAATATAATGGTTTGGTCTTTACCATACCAATTTCTTGTGTTACATAAAGACCCTTCGCCTTAATCAGCCGTCTAACGAAATCCTTTCAATCTATAACGACAAACTTGACCCGAACCTTCGTATTGTTTCTCGTTTCAAAACTTAGAAGTACCCATGCGAGGGGTACCATGTATTTCTAGTTTACTCCGTAGACAAGGAACTTGAAAGGAGACACCGAGGATATTCTGAGAGTCTCCATTTCTTCCGAAGTATTTCCAATAGATCTCTTAGGAATTCCACTTATACAGCAAGTCAAGTTCAAGCACAGAGGCTAAGGACAAATACGGTTAACCTATCACATGTTCCTTGTTTGGTTGTGGACCTGCGGCAGAGTCGCACATCCGACCATCTTACTAATCTTAATTATATACGACTTGTATACACGAAATGATGATGGGTGAACCAAGTATGAGTCTTACCATGAACTTCAGGACAAAGTTGTCCAGAACTACGAGTAGACATCCTACCAGTTGAATAAACGTAGTCAAGTAAGCCAAACTCGCACACTCTCCATCAATCAGAACATAAAATCAGATAGAACCGAAGTACCTACCACTGACCTAGTTCGTAGTAGCCACTCAAAATTCGAATTTCGGGACGAAATTCCCTCTAACGGCGGGATAATGTGACAACTCAAAAATATTTTGCCTTGTAAGCCCAGCCAATCAATCGAGAGCCAGACTCATTTCTGCTAACTTTTAGCATCGTTTAGAGCCTGTTTGAGTGTTCTAAGCCTAGTACACTTAAGGATTTTGTGTAGGTCTATGTTAACCTAAGTTCTTCGCGTTACACTCGAGCCATACACTCCATCAGGAGGAGTGTACGGCCATACACATGGGTGTACGGCCGTACACCCAAGGTGGGTGTACACCACCTCCTATATATATAAGATCACTTCATTTTCTTCATTACTTCCTTTTTTGGCCGCAAACAACTCCATTCTCTCTCAACTAGCTTCGCCCAAGAACACTCCAAAGCCTCAAAAATGTAAGTGTTTCATCCTTAAACTTGTTATACTTGAAAAACGACTTGATCCAAGCCCTGATTCTTCATGTTTTAATATGAACTTCATGATCATCAAGAGTGTACGGCCGTACACTCTTTCTACGGCCGTATACCCTTGTTTAGTTCATAACAATGAGCCTTAAACACTTCTAGGTACTTGCTATCCATTAGAACTCTTGAACCCTTGAATCCCACTGAATAAAGACCCAAATTCCACCATCTTGGAGTGTGTACGGCCGTACACACTTGGTGTGGCCGTACACACCTCAAAACCATCCAAAATGAAAGCCTTGTTTATCCTTTGGTTGTACATTCGTCACACTAGCTTCCCCATGGATCAAACACCCTCTTTTTCATGTGTTTCCATGAGTGTACGACCATACACTCCATGGTCGTACACCCTTTGGCTGTACACTCCATGTTGTGGCCTTAGACCCCCTTTGATCAATCACATGTGATTGTAACACTTAGTTCAAGTGTTTCCTAGTCCTTAAGGGTGTTTCCTTGCATGATTAGTTATTATATACACTAATTATACACATATATATGCCAATTAGGATCCAATTGTGCTCGGGACATCGTTTGGCATACCAAATATTGTATATCGTATCTTCAATCAAATCTCCAACATAAGGTGAGTTCATACCCCCATATTTTCAAGGTTTTTAAAATGTTTTAGGGGCGGGGAATACAAGTAAAACACAAGATTGCTTGTATTTAAAAACATAACTTATTTATTATGTTTTCTTATTGTTAAAATGTATTTGAACTTGAAACTTGTTAAAGTCATAGAAATCAACTTATAAACTATAACAGGTATGGTTTATGGATCATAGGAACTAATTTATAAAAGTCCAGGTTAAAACATGGAAATTAACTGATAAACATGGTTTATGAAACAAAAGGAAATATTTTCACAAAATTACATGTTAATTATAAAAAGGTTTTACATTTTATGTAAATAATTAATACAGGATTGTGAACCACTAGATGTACCATTCAGGGTACCCGTTCGAATCTTAGTTATAACCATAGTCTTCATAAGGGAGAGCGCGAGTTGGTGTATAGATCTATACGGGACTAACTTTGTATTAGTATGGTTATAATGAATATTCACAATAGTATTAACTAATTATTTACATAAAGATACACTTTTCCTAAACTTTCCCAAGGGATACTAACTATATGATTTCTCAGTATATAAAATAGGGTTAGATAAAATTGAAATCCGATAGACAGTGGAATGTGTGACTTCCGCCTCATTTCCTGTTCCTTGTTTGGTTGTGGGCTTAGGGCAGATTCACCCATTCAACTGTCTATTCGATCTCGGTATTATACAACTCATGTGTACCAAGTGATCATAGGAGGGTAGTATCGTCATGTCGAACTTTCAGGGTAATTACATGTTCAGATGGGATTACTAATAAACAAAACTAGGTATCATTAAGCTAAGTATGGGAATTATACTTGGGCTTCTCGGTCTTGGAGCGTTTAAGACTACAAATCGATTTTAAAAAAAAATATAGGATTTTCTATGGTTTACATCGTTATTTTGGAAGATAAACAGTTTTCGATAGAACTTTCCGAAATCAATGTTTCACAATAGAGTTAGTGAAACTAGAAACTTATTTAAAAAAGGTTTAATAATTCTTATTAAACTACAGGACTTTTATGGTTAATTCTATAATTCCTTAGTTTATACATTCAAATTATATATAAATAATATCCGACAGATAGTGGAATGTATGACTTCCGCCTCATTTCATGTTCCTTGTTTGGTTGTGGACTTAGGGCAGATTCAGCCATTCAACCGTCCGTTCGATATTAGGTTATATATAGTTAGTATAAACTTAGTAATTATAGAAGGAACTATTGTGGTTGCCATTTTACCGGAGATTCATAATTGTTAATTATGTAATTACTTGATGAATACATTAGGATTATATATAATAAAGATCCGGTAGACAGTGGAATGTGTGACTTCCGCCTCATTTCCTGTTCCTTGTTTGGTTGTGGGCTTAGGGCAGATTCACCCATTCAACTGTCTAATCGATCTGTATTATATATAATTAGTATTCACTGAATGATTACATAAGGATTAACTGCAGTCATATTACTTATTAAGAAACTATAGGATTTTCTTAAGGGAACATTTTTAAATTAAAGAATCATTAAACTTAATGTACTTAGTAAATACACCAGGGTTAGATACATGAAGATCCGAAAGATAGTGGGATATGTGGATTCTGCCTCATTTCCTGTTCCTTGTTTGGTTGTGGGCTTAGGGCAGAACCACACAATCGACTATCTCTTCGATCTAAATGTATATGACTTGTATTCACCAAATACTCATAAAGGAACAAGCACGAGTTGTTTTACTTATCATTTATATACAATAGAAAATGTAGGATTTTCTGGAGGAACTTGCGAAAATTTCAATAGAATAAAGGATATACTTTCTATAACAAAAAAACTTATGAACTGACCAACTTTAATGTTGACACTTTTTAAAACCACTTGTATTCTCATAGTCGTTAGTAGACAGGTACTCTCTTCCAGGTGTTGTGAAGACCGAAGTTTACGTCTTAACTTTTGTAGTACTTTTCATGTATTTCAGGTAATGTTCTGAACGTAATGTAAATATTATATTATCAATACAATGGTTGATGTTACTTTGATTACTATAATGCATGTGTTGTGATACTTGACATGACGTCCTCCACCCCCAAACGATTCCGCCGTTATGGTTTGGGGGTGTGACAACAAGTAGACAGGTACACTAGTACAAATTTTGAGAAGACGGAGCATGTTCAAGACTCGTCTTTTATTTTTGCTATACATTTTGGTCTCATACAACTATACAAAGAACACATATGTATTAACTATATTATTAATGCAATGCATGTTGTTGCCTGTTTTACTATTGTGCATTGTTATTATCCTGGACATAACGTCCTCCGCCCCCGAATGTTTCCGCCATCTCGGTTTGGGGATGTGACAGATTGGTATCAGAGCATTGTTTATAGTGAACTCAGTATATCAACCCATAAAAGATATACAACTATAAATACAATGGGATTAAAACACTCTGACAAAGAGATATACTTTTTAAATATAACAAATATTTTACTAAAGTATACATACATGCATTCATACCAGAAACAGTGTCATACTAGAACAGAAAAAAAGTATTGTGATTGTTGAACAACACATGTAGGCTTGGGGATATATAATCAAGTCTGGGATTGATATAGCCTGTCAACTTTATATATCCGAGAATTGATTAGCATATGCCTAGGAATGGTTGTGGTGTTGCAACAAGTCTAAAAACCTACCAACTCTTACTACAACGAAACACTAGAACATAAAATATACTTAAAATACTATAGGATTATTTTGTGTACTATAATTTACTTATGTGAAAACTTAAAAGACCCTTACTAGTAGGTCTATAATTTCTGATTGGATACGCTAAGGTTATTTGTGACTAAGATGTCATAGACTTAGAATCTGTGATCTTCGCTTTACTTCTTGTTCCTTGTTTGGTTGTGGTCTTAGAGTTGGATCACTTATTCAAAGGTGTATTCTATCTTGGTTATATATAGCTGGTATGCACTACGTAAGTATAGAAGTAACTGGTAAGGATCACCTTATAAATATCTATAGGAATAAATCTATTATATGCTTCTTACACCCCTATTCTGGCTTAGATAACATGGTTGGATTTCATCTGCCGGGGGACCCGTACTTTCCTAATCAAGGTAACGGTGGATTTTTCGAAGCCGAACCAGAAAAAGGTGACCCTGTGGTCCCAGTAGAAAAAGACCCCGAGGAGAGTTTTGAGGAAGAGAACGAAGTGGAAGTTCAAGAAGACTCTGACTCGGAACCCGAGGTCTATAATCCACCTCATGTTGCCCAAAATCCTAACCCTCGACAAGATTTTCAAGGCCCGACGCCTCTTTGGACAGTAAAGTTGGGAAGGTGGAGTCACGAACAAGGACAACCACCTCCTTATAGTGGAGACCGAAGCTTCTACAACCTGAGCGAAGGAGGCTCAGCTGACAGAGTCCTCCCTATCTTGGTTCGTTGTGTTGCTCGCAATATTGTATAGGGAAGAGCAACCATCGACCAAGTCATGGAGATTAGATCTAACTCAGGAGTCAATACAGTTCGCCTCCGACATCTTAACGATGACCAGTAGTTAACAAGGACTCACACTGATGCACTGTAGAGAGAACTGACTGCCAGCCAATCCGAAGTTAGAGAACTTCGGCAGAGCCAAGTGGCATTGGAAAGGCGTGTGTGGGAAACAGAACACCATTTGGCTGAATCCAGGGCAGAATCTAGAACTAATCAGCACAACACTCCTCACGAGTAGAGCATACTCTACTCACTCTTTTGGATATAGATTAAGTCTAATTATAGACTCTAGTGTTATTTCACTGTTTATGATTAGACCTTGAAATTTTCAGTTTCGCTAGGTCTTTATGCAGTCAAAGTTTTCTCTATGTTGGTATGTTGTAAACCTACTTCAGGGACAATTTTTCCTGAACTTTACACAACTATAATACTAATAGAATTGACAGGCATCTAATTCTCTAGAAAGGTTTCTATCCAAATTCCCTCATTTTTCTAATGATAAAAATCTGTTGCAAACACTCAAACTAATACATGTTGAACTAGGGTAACGTAGTTCAAGGAACACTCACATTATAATCACTGTTGACATCTTACCATTATCTTCATTTTTATAAACTTATAGTTAAAAGATGCCTCCTCGTAAATCAAACAGACACAATCCTCCAATAATTCCAACTTAACCACCACTTCCTCCATTATTTGATCCTGTAGTTTTTCAAGCTGTAGTGACCGCAGCTGTAACGACATCCTTAAATCAGATCAACACTAGCAGTACTAGTGGGGGTGGACCGTGTATTAACTCTACCCAAGGAGATAGTCATGTACACCGTAGGGAGTGTTCATACAAGGACTTCACTAACTGCAAACCCAAGAATTTTTATGGGAGTAGAGGAATCATTGCTCTATCGCAATGGTTCAAGAAAAGGGAGTCGATTGTCGAGATCTGCTCCTGCCCCGAAGGGAGCAAGGTTAAATTTGCTGCCTACACCTTCTCCGACAGGGCCCTCACATGGTGGAATAGCCATGTGAAGTCACTTACTCTCATAGTCGCTAACTCGATGGGTTGGGAAACACTAAAGGACCTGATGAGAGGAGAATATTGCCCGAGGGGCGAAGTTCAGAAACTAGAACAGGAACTTTGGAGCCTTACTATGAAAGGCTCTGACATAGTAGCTTACACAACTAGGTTTAGTGATCTAGTGGCTCTATGTCCGGGGATGGTCCCCACGGAAAGTAAAAAGATTGAGAGGTACATCTGGGGACTGGTACCTCCATTTCACGGAAACATATTGTCTTCTAACCCCTCAACATTCCATAGTGCCAAACGCTTGGCACAGAGACTCATTGACCATGGAGTCCATCTGCAAGCGACAACCCTTGTCCCAGAACCATCCAAAGCGACCGACAACAAGAGAAAGTTTTGGGACAAAAAGAAGAATAAATCAGCACAGAACTCCACCAAGAATTAGCAGATTTTTGTTGTTCAAGCCGCAACGACCCCTGCTGTCCCTGCACCAGCAAAGCAGTATGTTGGAAGTCTGTCAAAGTGCAACAAGTGCCACTTCCATCACAACGGCCCCTGCCGGGAGATGCAGTGTGCTAACTGCAACATGAAAGGGAACATGGGCCGTTTCTGTAAGGCTCCAGCAAGACCAATCACCCAGGTCCCTGGTATTGGAGTAGGTCAGGCCTGCTACGGTTGTGGTGAAGTTGGACACTACAAAAGGAACTGCCTTAAAGCAGGGACCACTGGTGGAGTAGGGAGAGTACTTGCCATTTGTCATGAAGAAATGGTGGCAGACCCTACGGTGGTCATGGGTACGTTTCTCCTTTATAACTCTTATGCATGCATACTATTTGATAGTGGAGCGGAAAGGAGTTTCATGAATCAAAAATTTAAACACTTACTTAAACAACCATCACAAGCTCTAAAAGAAACACTCATCGTAGAAATGGCTAACGGGAAGACTGAGAGCACTAACGATATATACATAGGATGCACCCTCACTCTAGATAGTTATTCATTTAAAATTGACCTCATGTATGTCGCAATTAAAAGTTTCGACGTCATTATCGACATGGATTGGTTGAGTCTCCATCGTGCTGACATTCTGTGCTTTGAAAAAGTCGTTCGTCTTAATTTACTGAGTAGCGAAACCCTACTTATATATGGCGACAAACCAGGCACGAACCTTCGAATCATCTCGAGTATTCAAGCCCATAAGTACTTACGAAAGGAATATCATGCGTTCCTCGCTCACGTAGTTAATGTGAGCAAAACGGTGAAAGACATAAAGAGCATCCCAGAAGTCCGCGACTTTCCCGCCATCTTTCCCGAAGATCTTCCAGGATTAGCACCACAACGTCAAGTCGAGTTCAGAATCGACTTAATTCTAGGAGCTACCCCTGTAGCCAAATCGCCCTACCGACTAGCACCAACTGCGATGCAGGAACTATCCAGTCAACTGAACGAACAACTCACCAAGGGATTCATCAAACCAAGCTTCTCACCCAGGGGAGCACCCGTCTTGTTCGTGAAGAAGAGGGATGGATCATTCCGTATGTGCATCGACTATCGCGAGCTAAATAAACTGACTATTAAGAACCGATACCCTCAACCACGGATAGATGACTTGTTCGACTGTGACACCAGTCAAATTTTGGTATGCTTTTGGTATCATCACCTTTGTATCAGGCTGAGCAAAGGTGTTCATCTATGAGAAACCATGGTAATCAGATAGAACATATAAATTATAATAGGTATCATTTATGATTCAAAACTAAAGATACAAGTATGATTTACAACTGTATACTTTCCAAGGAAATTACCAAAATTCATTCAACTATACCAAGATATGTATAATACCTTTAATATACGAATAACATATTAAATAAGTAAAGATACATCATACCTAGTTTCCATTAACAAAGGTACGATACAGAGTACCAGGGTTAGAAAACACGTGGTAATGCCGGGTTTGCATTAACAAAGGTACAATATACAGAGTACCAGAGTTAGCAATCACGAGTAATAATACATCATACCGGGTTTGCATTAACAAAGGTACGATATACAGAGTACCAGAGGTAGCAATCACGGGTAATAATACATTCTGTCGGGTTGGCATTAGCAAAGGTACTATACAGAGTACCCGAGTTAGCAAACTCGAGGTAATAATACATCTTACCGGGTTTGCATTAACCAAGGGTACGATATAAAGTACCAGAGTTAGCATTCATCGGGTAATAATAATAATACATCGGAAATCTCGTTGAAACAATAAATTTGTGAGACCCTTCACGGTGTGCTTATCTAAGTACGACCTTTTTAAGTCCTGAACTATTAGCCATAATCTCTTGTAGGGAGAGCGTGAATTTGTGTATAGATCTATATGTGACTGACAATCCCGCACCTCTATTGTTCGCTATAGTTTGGCCGGCATGCCTAGGGTGTCAAATATCATACCATTCCGACGCCTGAAGAACGTCGCAGCAGGCATTTCCGTCATATTAGTATGGTTGATAGGACTCACATGGATAAAACAACGAGTGAATTACAAAGTAATATACTTCTCTTATAACAGTAAGAAAAGTTAATTACATCCCGACTAGATATACCTTCAGTAGCTTTTACTTACAGTAAGAGCTATGTAACATGAAATCAAGTATTGTACTTCTGGTTTTGAACATTTAAAACCACAAGGCAGTATTTTGGATAATACAATACTCTCCAGGATTAATACTAAGGTTTTTACTATAGAACAGATATAACTAAGAACACTTTTACAAATGAAACGGTTTATGGGATTAAACCACCTATACCAAGGAAACGGTTTATGGAATTAAACCACTTATCAAATGAAACTTAGTCATTCAATCTTTGTAAACTAGTATACCATAAAAGACCTTTAGTGGTTAATTCTATAATTTCTTAGTTATTACATCAGAGTTGTACATAAGTAATATCCGATTGACAGTGAAATGTGTGACTTCCGCCTTACTTCCTGTTCCCTGTTTGGTTGTGGGCTTAGGGCAGATACACCCATTTAACTGTCAGTTCAATACTATGTTATGTATATTCAGTATAAACTAAGTAATTACAGAGGGAAACTATTGAGGTTATCAGTTAATCACCTTAGGAGATATAGGATTTCTTGAAGAAACCAGTGAACTTATTCAAAGAACTTAGGGTATACTTAACACAACTAAAATACTTATGAACTCACCAACTTAAATGCTGATCAACTCTTTCCAAATAACTTGTATTCTCAGGAATCCAGTAGACATGTACACTCCCGAAGCTTTTGAGAAGACTACCTAGTACCGTACCGTGACACTTGTCTTCTCCTGTACCTACTTCAGTGTTTGAATATGTAATGTTTAAACGCTTATGTAAAACTTATACTTATTAATGCAATGGTTGTTTGTACTTTGATTACTATATTGCATGTGTTGTGATACTTACCTAAAGTCCTCCCCCCTGAACGTTTCCGCCGTTCTGGTTTGGGGGTGCGACAGATTGGTATCAGAGTAGTGTTTATAGTGAACTCAGTATATCAGTCATAAAAGATATACAACTATAAACCCATTGGGATAAAAACACTCTGACCAAGAGTTATACTTTAAAAATATATTAATATTTTATAAAAGTATAAGTACATGCAGAGTATATATACCAGAATGAGTATCACAAGAAGAACAAAACTAAAGTATTTAGATGTTGGACATTGCAGTTAAACCTAGACAGTGACGTAATCATATCTGGGATCAATATAGCCTGATCAACTATATTCATCCGGGATATGACCAACATGTGTTTAGGGGAGTGATTGTAGTGTTGCAACTAGTCTAAAACTTACCTAAGCACTAGAAGAATTCTAGAACCAAAGACTAAAATACTATGGGAGTATTTTAGGATGCTATAACAACGAAACTAAAAACTTGTTAAGTTCTTGTATCTAGAAGTCCAAGAATCAAACTCATAACTAAAATAACATGGAGGTATGTTACATACCTTTGGGAAAATGTTAAAAAGATCTTTTCTGATAGGTCTATAATTACTAAGTGGATACGTTAAGGTTATATATAGCCGAGATTTTATAGACTTAGAATATGTGATTTTCACTCTACTTCCTTTTCCTTGTTTGGATGTGGTTTTAGAGTAGGATTACTTATTCAAAGGTCTATTTGATCTGGATTATATATAATCGGTACACACCATGTGATTATAGAAGGACCAGAAAGAATCACCTGCGTAAAAATTCAAATTTTCTCATAGATTCTTTAGACATTCCCATTCTCGTATAAACCCGTTAGATAAACATAGTTACTCCAACAATCAAGAGAAGAGTCAAGGAGGATCCAACAGAACTTCATTAGGAGAATCCCAAGAGAAACATAGGAGAAGTAAACAAAATATAGAAATCATTTAGTGCCCTTACCTTATTAAGGACACCAATGAGAGATTCACATGAACTTCCAAGATTCAAAATCTTCATTACAAAGTAATGGGGATCGGTGTCAGAATCGGAAGTAAGACAGCCCGGGAATTCAATATACCTACAGAGGAGAAGGACACCCTATAGATACCAGGAGAGAACAAATCATTACCACCCAGAATAGAACAAAGGGAAACCACGCATGATTCATGTGAAGTGTTCGAGCACCTTTTCATCTAAGTAATAACTAGTAAATCCGTTCAACCTAGTGAGTTAGTGATTTCATTACTCACATTGGGTTTGGAGCTTATCCTCTTTTCCTGTCACGGCTAATAACAATAAATCAGATCATGGAATCTTAATTGATAGTGATTACGTCTCAAATTCATAAGTCTATTTTATGTAGACACTGTTCTGAATTATTTTCGAATATTTTCGAAAATTGGGAAACGATATCCACCAAACAAAGGTAACTTAGTTTGGATAATACTCGGTTGATAATCATTCTAGAAACTTATTCTTGTTCCTCACTAGGACTGCATCATAGGGATGCAGGTCGAATCATTGAGAATAATATAACAAAACGAAAGATTAATACATAGATACAAATGGTTAGAATACATCTAGAGACACGATAGTCGCTCACGAACTCATTTTCTTATCATGTAACAGAATCATGCCTCCAAAGAAGTGTAACCAACCCACCAGCGAAACACCAATCCTTCAGATAGATGTGGCTACGTGTCAAGCTGCGGTCACAACAGCTATAGCAGCTGTCATGGCACACCTTAATTCTAACAATGCAAATGTTAGTAGTAATGCTATCGGTAACCCCGATCATGGTGATGGCCAAGTACAGCCACGAGCACCTACTTGTAAGAACACCTCCAAACTTAAGCCTAATATCCTTAAACGAAAGTTCGAGAACACGAAAGGGAGTTGTTCAACTCAAGAACCTAACAGATGGCAACGAGTTGGGGCAGTCAATACCCCCGTCAGCCCTGTTATTCTAGCACCAACCAAGCCGTATTTAGGAAACCTCCCACACTGCAGCAAGTGCAACTACCATCATCATGGATTTTGCCGAGAGCTGCATTGCAATAGATGCAACATGAAGGAGCATACCGCCCGCATCTGTAGAACTCCGGTTGAGTTCATCACTTCAACTACCGATGTTGGAACCATTCCCATATGTCACCTTTGTGGTGAAATAGGACATTACAAGAGGGATTGTCCAACAGAGAAGAACGACGGGGGAGCAGGAGAATTTTAATCCCAATACATGGGAAAGCATCAAAGAACCCTGCTATATTTTGGTACGCTTCCAAACCCCGATAATTATCTATAATTACTCTTCTGTTCAAATAAAATCATAACACTTATATAAAAATTTGAAACCCTAACAGGTAAGCTATGATAACTTAGTGTATACATAAGGGTCATTTATAATTAAGATTTGTAGACTTAGACTGAGTAATCCCGCCTCATTTCCGGTTCCTTGTTTGGTTGTGGATTTAAGGCAGGGTTGCTCAGTCAAAGGTCTAACCAATATTAATTATACATGACTTGTATACACCAAGCGATTATAGAGAGACCTAGTAAGGATCGTTTCATGAAAGTTCATAATTTCAAATTGTCAGAACCCTCGTATTGGTAGTACCCGCCAATTTCGGTCCCAGGCGAAGCTGGTTCAGTGCAAACCAAACCCTCAAATGCTCCGGACACGAACAGGTGTAGAAGCATCCCTCGATATCAGAAATCCATCTCATCGCAGCAATCGGATCATGCGTCCAATGAAACTCCGGTGGCTTTGTGTTGCTGAACTCCCAGAACAATATCGAGTCACCACCCTTAGGTCTAGCAGCAGCAACAGCTGTAGTAGTTGCAGCAGCCGCAGCCTCAGTAACCGCTGGGTACCGCTCATCAAAGGTCTCAATCAATGTGGTCATGATAGACCCAAACATCTCCGGAATCTTGGCTCGGATCGCCGCAGCCACCTCATCGTGGATCATCTGACGAAGCTCCTCGTCACTCACGCCGCTCGTCTCACGTCTGTGGCGTGTCCCAACCATGATGTCTCTGAAATACAACATAAAAATATCAGAGACTCGCTCGAGCATACTCGCACTCGATAACTCAGCCCTACTTGTTTCCTAGTACCCTAAGGATTCTTACTTGGACTGCGCACTGATCCGATGTGTTCAGTAGTACGGGCCCTATACTACCGTCCACACCGCATCAGTATTCACCCCAAGTCGTCCTCCTAGGATCCCATATCACAAGTACTCTACATCTCGCTAGCATAGGCTACCCTTCGGTAGACCTCTCATAAGCTCCTCACTGCTACCTACTCACTCTCAAGCATCTCATAGCAGCAGAAATCTTCCTAGGCTGAGGCATCACAAATCAGGCCACTCTAGTCCTAATATGAATACCTAGCCTACTCTAGCATGCGTAACATATCATAACATATCTCATAACACATAATGTAAGGGTATTTTGGGAAATCACCGTTCGGGCGCTGGCTGATCGTACACACTGCTTCCTTCTGTTTTTCTCAAATTCTTTTACTTTTTAGAAAAATTGCTTATTTTATGAAAAAATTTCTCAAATCCTCAGTTTGAGTTCAAATACACCCGAAGGTGCATCCGAATCCCTCAAACCAAGGCTCTGATACCAACTTGTGACAACGTAAATTTCCAAAACAATTTTTCATTTTTAAAACATACTTTTATTCATAAGGTAATATCAAAACATAATGTATCCGATGTTATCATAACAAAACATATCCCAGAATCTCAAGACATAAGCTCCATTAGTGTGTACGGATCATGTCGGCGCCTTCCAGCGATCCTCGCTAGTACCTGAAACACATAACACACCAACTGTAAGCATAAATGCTTAGTGAGTTCCCTAAAATCCCACATACGAACATATGCCACTTAAGGCTATAAGATCTTCCGATCACTGTGTCTCAGAGGACTTCCGTCCCACAACCCTGGTAGACCTTCCGGTCCTACCCGTAATGACCTTCTGGTCCATATCATCTTGACCTTCCGGTCCATATCGTAATGACCTTCCGGTCCTTAGCATTCATAACATATATAACACATCCATATCATATAACAGCATACGTCACATACATCTCATAGCATATAAGACCTTCCGGTCATACATGGGTACCACTCTAGGTACAGTATAGTGAGAAGACTCACCTCGTACGAAGTCGGATAAACTCTCGTGCTTGACGTCCCGACCTAGCCTCCTCCTATCATCCGAATAACATTCCTGATCAATACCCTCTCATAGTCTCATCTCTAAAGATTCGGTAGAAGGCCATTCTACCCCTCCCTGAACTTTCCTGAATGAGCTTGACCAAAACCCTAAAGTCAACTAAAGTCAACGGTCAAACTTTGACCTGACTCGTCGAGTGCACATGGGCGACTCGGTGAGTCCATGCGGGTCCTCTGAATCCTTCTAGCCTCACTTGGCACGTCGAGTCATCCCTTCACTCGACGGGTTACTCCTGTCACGAATCGCGGGGCAACCCCAACTCGGCTCGTCGAGTCCACTTATGAACTCGGCGAGTTGCATCCATGGCAACACTCAAATGACCTTCTCAGGTCAGATCCGCTTCTCTAACCTATAGATCTAACCTTTCCATACCCACTAATCACGTAAAGGTGAAACCTTTACACTCATGCAACACATATATGGTTCCTTTTGAAGAAAAAGCCTCAAAAATAGCAACCTAAGTCCATTCCTTCCATAACACTTCATAAAGCAAGATGGATAATGCTCTCTGGACCTCTATGGGTCCAGATCTGAAGTCTAACACATAAAGGGACCATAAACTCATCAATTCATGCCATAAAAAGGGTATAGAAAACCCTAGATTCATAGATCTTAACCAAAACAGAAGGAGAGTCCGATTTGCTACCTCAATACTGCAGATTCAAGCTTGAAAACCACGGATTAGAAATCCTCTTGACCTCCTCTAGCTGGAAACACCTTCTTCTTTGAAAAACAACACCAAAAAGGATTAAAATGGCTTGCTCTCACATACAATTCGCCCAAGCTCTCTAGGGTTTCTCTCTCTGGACTGGTAGCCGCAAATGAGGGCTATAAGGACCCTTAAATAGAGCACAGGCCCAAAGATTTAGGGTTTTTTTCCACAGCGCGGACTCGTCGAGTCCACCCATCGACTGGTCGAGTTCCTTCATTAATCCAGTCAGCAAATCGCGATCCTACTCGACGAGTCTAGGCGTCAACTCGTCAAGTCCTTCTGTCAAACTCAAAATAAATGAATAACATAGAATACCCGGGAATCCAGATGTTACATTCGCATGCTGTATGCTAAGGGATCGAGCACGAGATTGGTGGGAGGAGGTGACCCGCAAGGTGGGATCCGCGGGTGTGGTTGAGATGTCTTGGGAGGAGTTTTGTGGGGAGGTCTGATCAGGAGTTTGCACCTTCCATTGAGTGCAGCGTCTGGTGAGAGAGTTCCAGGATTTACAGCAGACTACCGAGACTGTGACGGAGATCACCGCCAAGTTCTGGGAGAGGGCACTATTGGTCCCGCAGTACGCTGCAGATGAGGAGATGAAGAGGATGAGGTATCATTCCATGATGACGGATGATATCCGTGAGTTTGTGAGCTTCTCGGGGTGCAATACCCTGAATGAGATGGTGGAGAAGGCCCGGGAACGGGAAATTGAGTTGGAGCTCCGCACGAAGCAGAAGCTGAGCAAGTGCAGGAAGCAGTGGGCCAGGCCAAGAAGCCTAAGAACTCCGATGCTCCCAGCAGGGCCATGGCTATTATGCCAAGTGCGGAAAGCCGCACAGTGGAGTCTGCCGAGCAGCAGGCTCAACATGTTATGTATGTGGCCAGCCGGGTCATATGAGTCGGGATTTCCCTAAGAAGGGCTTGATTTGTTTCCACTGCAACCAGAACGGTCATAAAAAGGCTGATTGTCCGAGGTTGGTTAGAGGAGGAGGAGCATGTGCCTGCCACGATGAGGATTACTAATGGCCGCCCGATCAAGGCGGAAGCTCTTGCTGTGCAGAGCCATACATTTCAGCTGACTATTGAGGAGGCCCGAGCAGCGCCTGACGTCATGACTGGTATGTGATCTATTTTTGACTTGTTTATGCTATTATTATTCTTATGATGTTATGATTTTATATAGGGACCTTTTTGGTCAATGGTTTGTCGGCCCAGATTCTTTTTGATTCGGGGGCTACCCGATCGTTTGTATCTCTTGCGCTCAGCAAGAAGTTTCGGGATGCTCAGTGAAATTTGGATTCCCCACTCGAGGTGGAGATTGGGAGGAGTGTTCTGAATATGTTAGGGGAGAGGTTTTCTATTGACTTGGTTCTGATTCCTTTGCGAGGATTGAAGGTGATCATCGGGATGGATTGGTTGGGGCCCAATAGGGCCATAATAGATTGCGAGCGTTAGTTGGTGAGAGTTTGAACCCCAAGTGGGGGAGAACTGGTTATTCATGGAGAGAGAGCCTCGCATGGGCCAGCTCTTTGTTCGGCTGCAAGGGCTAGGAGACTCCTTCAGCAGGGTTGTTCTTGATTTTTGGCTTATGTTTCGGATACAAGGGTGGAGGCTACGCCAGATATGAGCAGGTTACCGATCGTGCGGGATTTTCCTGATGTATTCCCAGAGGAATTGCTTAGGGTGCCTCCCGATAGACAAGTGGAGTTTTGTATCGATATAGTGCCTGGTGCGGCTCCGTTAGCCATGGCGCCATATCGTCTAGCTCCGCCAGAGATGTTGGAGTTGTCTACGCAGCTTCAGGAGCTGCTAGACCGGGGACTCATTCGTCCAAGCAGTTCCCTCTGGGGAACACCGATCCTGTTTGTAAAAAAGAAGGATGGGTCGCACATGATGTGTATTGATTATCGGGAGTTGAATGTAAGTCCTAAAAAACTTAGATCAATATCATATCAATCAAACTATCTAAAGAATGTGGAATATAAATTAGATAGTGATTAAAGAACACACAAATAACTCTTACTGCACATGATTTATTAGATGAAATCGTCTGGTACACCAAGAACTTCTTAACAACCGAATACAATAATGATCAACAACTAGAACTCCTAAACGGCTGAAAAGCTATTTATACAAACCTAGTACAAAGCCTTAACAGGCCCAAGCCCAAGCTTACCGAAATCACTAAGTGATTTCGGTCCCCATAACCGAAAACACCATAAGCCCACTAACAATAAACATTCCTAAGACCAAGTACAATAATAAACTAGAAAGCCATCATAAACCATTTAAATATGACCATACAATCTCCCCCTTGGTTTATTGTTGGTTGAATTTATGGCTTCTCCACAAGCTGAACATCAGAATCAGCTAACGCTCCTGCCCATAGCCTCTTATCAATGATTGTCGCTATCATGCCGGTGCAAGCCTTTGTACCAGCTTCAAACATTTCATTTTCCACCATAAGCTGATGTTGGGATAAAGTATAAATGTCATGTTCGCCAAATTTCAGCAAATCCCTAGGATTTAGAAGACAAATTTGATCCCTTTTCAACTTTCTTACGATAGTCGTTGTAGCCTCATCATATACCCAATATAGTAAATCATTCAACTTGCTTACGATAGTCGTTGTAGCCTCATCAACTTTTCTCTGCTTCTCCCTTCTTTCTTCAGCTGTGACAGGGTCAAAAGACAGAAATTGATCAAGGTTAGAATCTTGGGCATGACGAACCACGACTCTTTGAGATGTCTCTGAAGCTTTTCCATCATCAGAAACTGAACTCTTGAAATCATCACCACATTTTCCAATTAATTTGTCTTTGAGATCAAAATAGAGAGTTGTCACCCCGCGAAGATTGGCTTGAAGTTCTGAGATCTTCTTACTCTTTTCAGAATTTTCCTTTTGAAGCTCAGAAACTCTCACATCCAAATTGCCAATCAGAAAGTCTTTCTCAATGGACTCCTGCTTCCAAATTATGATCTCTTGTTTGAGCTAAGAAATGGTTTGTTGAGAGTCTTCATCACCTCCGTGCCTTGAGCCAACAGATATTCCCTTTCCTCTTGACTGAGGAATAGACTCTTGAAAAGCAAGTAGCTTGGCTAACATGACAGATGCAGAATCATGCTCTGCAGGTGGTGGGGCAGAAGAGCTTCCCGAGGCAAACGTTTCCTCATTTGCTAAGAAGTCTTCATTAAAATTTGGGCTTTGATCATCTTGATTAACTTGGGCTGGCTGGGCTGGTTCAACAATTTGGCTTTGATCAACTTGATTAACCTGGCCTGATTCCACATTTGAAGTTGGTTGTTGTACTGGTTCAGTACTAAGCACTCATAGCCTTGGATCTCTACGTCTTCGTTTTCTTGGCATCAGAGAGGCATTTGAATCATCTTTATCACTCCCAGCTGGAGACTCATCAGTAACAGGAATTGCTTGGGGAGGCTTCCTCACAGTTGTCTGTAATTGTTCGATATGGGCTTCCATCTGTTCGGGCGATGGATCGTTTGATTGCTTGAAAATGTTGATTTATTTCTCTATCTCAGCTGGAGAAATTACAGCCTCATTGACTGGCTCCTTCGATGGTTCAAACATACAAACATCCTCATCATCATCATCATCATCATCATCATCATCATCATTAACATCATCATCATCATCAGAAACCTCAAATGAAAAACTGAGATTTGATTTTGATGGCCCCACATGTTCCTCGACCACCATAGCAATTGGAATACCAGCAGTTTGAACACCTTTTGTCTCTGGGAATTTTCCAAATTTCACCAGTGCTTATGTTCCCTTTAAAACAACCTCTGACGCTTTCTGTACTTGTTTCATGAGTCCAAAGGAGTTTGGAACCAAGGATTTGACATCAAGAGTATTGCGGGTCCTTTCCAGCTCGGGATGCATGGCATCAAATATCATTTTTAAAAACCGAGGATACATCAAGAAAAGATCCTTCTTTTTCCCAGAAAGGTTCCTCCTCATTTAATCAAAAACAAATGTTAAGAAATTATACTCCCAGTCCATTGTTAGTGCTATAAAGGTTGATGTTGTTGTTTGGCTTATCTCCTCTAACCCGCCCTTTCTTCTAGAGATGCAGCTAACAAAAGTATAGGCCAAAAATCTCCAGTAAGGGGGAAGTAGCTTCTTGACTGTTGGAGGAAAAATTCCTTCGTAATACATCTCTTTAATACTTCTGTGATCTTGGCAGCAGGGAGTTCTGTTGGGAAAGCAGGTTGATCTCCGAACTGAAGCACTTCTCGAATGACTTGCTCTGTAATAATAATCTATTTACCTTTCACAGAGGATTCAATAGCACCAACACCATCCACTCCTGCACAGTTGAGTGATGCATTCCTCCATAAATCATTAATTAGGTCCTTGTGTATGACTGGATTGACACGTAGAGCATGGGAAATTATGCAATTGTTAAAACCCACGATCATGGATTTGAATTCATTGTGTGCGGCAGGTGGATCCAGGAGATATCCAAAGATATTGTGAGAATCAACAAACTTCAACTGATCTGCCATTTATCTTTACCAAACGAGCCAAATGAGAACAATAAAAATTAAATTAAAATTTTATTTTCTCAAAAATTCAAAGTTTGGTTGAAAAGGTTGATTTATGTCAAAGGTAAGTGATTTCGGTCAAAACATAGTGATTTCGGTCAAACTTGAGATTTCGGTCAAAGAGGGATGTTTTCGGTTAGATCAAGCTGTTTTCGGTCGGATTCGATCGATTTCGGTCGGACCCGGGTCAAACCGAAAACCCGATGTTTCGAAATTTTAAAACCCTCAACAATTTTGCTGGAAAACCACCATTAACTCGCCGGAAAACCTTTGAACACCTGCAAAAAACTCCATGAAAGGACATAAAACTTGAAGCATGCTACTCGAAATCCACAAACGTAGTCAAAATTGCAAAGAATCAAGAGAAATTTGATGATATGAGCCGAGAATGAAGATGAACAGATGAAAAGTGAACAAAGGGGTTTTCGCTTAGGTTTAGAGAGAAGAAAGGTGATTTCGGCAGTGGAAATGAAAATGAAACAAAAAAATCCCTATTAAACCTTAAATGGGTTCTCGGCCCTTACGCCACCGAATTCGGTGGGCCCCAAAAGAAAATCCATTTAACAATTCATATAAAATTGATTTCGATAATTCATTTCTTAGACTAAAAATTAAATAAAATAAACTAAAATTTTAAATTTGAAATGAATGCAATTTAAATGCAAAATAAAAATAAAAATAAAATAAAAATTTTATAAAAATAAAATAAAATAAAACAAACACATTTTAATAACTAAATTTAAAACTTTTGGGATCAAAATTTATCAAGCAGTTTAATATCGTTTATCATCACATACCTACATGGATAACTCTGATCAATCACCAATATTGTGGTCCACTTAAACACAAAGAATATTTGCAAGTTGGATAGATTATAAGTAACAAGACATTGCAATTATATTCCTAAATAGACTATTTTGCTGACGACGACCAAGGATATTGTTGTCCACTTAAATTCAGCAGCGAGATCTACATTCAACCTTTAGTCATGAATCAATTCAATTTTAAGCGCACTAGAACATGTTCCCTACTTCACGACATACCCTAGCAATCAAGGAATTCCGAACATCTCTTTACTTTAGGTGAGTGTTAATTATTTGAGATAGAAGATAGATATTGAGATGCATATGTTGTATCCCAAGTCAGATCTCTTCTAATCACGCAGAGAGGCAACATATGACTAACATAGATGGAGGGATAGAGAGATAGACAGGTGCATATGTTGTGTCCCAGGTCGGATCTCTTCCAATCACGCAAAGGGGAAAACATATGGCTGACATAGATATATAGAGAGATGCATAGACAGAGAGATGCATAGAAATAGATATGCATATGTTGCGTCCCAGGTCGAATCTCTTCCAATCACACAAAGGGGGTAACATATGACTGACATAGAGGATAAGAAAGAAAAACAATTTCATATAGACCTACTTTATCAGAACCCCCCAGTCACCCTATCCGCACCAAAATTAAGGAGATAAGTCCGTACGTCGAAGAAGTGTTGAGCCACAGTTCTAGATGATAAGTAAGTTTAATGTATCTCGTAGGCTCCCTTTTTTATCTCACTGCTCAATCGATCCGAGCGGCGTATGGTTAGTCCAAATGAAACTATGTAAGTCCATATGAGTTAACACTGTCAAGTCCTTTCATTGTCAACAGTGTCTAGCCCTTTCATTTTAAATCCTTTGTGCCTACCAGTACGTTGAACACATAGTCTAAACAATTCAGCTTCAGTGCATTACATGTATTTCATATTTCCCTTAACACTAAACTTCATATCACTTCCCAAGAACACTTACGAAAGAAGACATATTTTTTGAATTCTTTTTTTTTATTTTATAATTTTTTGTAATTTTTGATTTCTCCCACTAAATTTGTGCATAAGGAAGAAATGAAATAAAATAAATGCGTAAATTTAAACAAAAAAATAAATAATAAAAAATTAGTCTTTGAAACGAATCATTTTCAAAAAACTCACAAGCACATCGAAACGAGCCTTATTGAAAGGTTTGTTGAACAAATCCGCTACATTGTTATCGGTGTGAATTTGTTCAAAACGAATGACCTTACGCTCATAACAGTCTCGATAAAATGAACTTTAATGTCGATGTGCTTGTTTTTTGAATGTTGAACGAGATTTTTGGCAATTTGAATGGCCGCATCATTATCACAGAAAATGGAGGTGTCAAGAAAATTCAAACCGTAATCCAACAATTGGTGGTGAATACAGATAACCTGAGAGCAGCAGGCAGAGCCGGCAACTTATTTAGCCTCAGTCGTCGAGGTCGACAACGTTTGTTGTTTCTTGCATTGCCATGACACCAATCAGTCCCCCAAGAACTGACATCCACCCGATGTAGATTTCCTGTCAAAATCAAAACCTCCATAGTTGTAGTCAGCAAAAGCATACAAATCAAATTCGGGATTTTTAGGATACCAAAGACCAATTTTAGGGCTACCTTTAAGGTACCTAAAAATCCTTTTAATAGCAATTAAATGTGAAAGTTTAGGATTAGTCTGATAACAAGCGCATTGAAAGATGGCAAATATGATGTCAGGTCTGCTGGCAGTCAGATACATTAGAGATCCGATCATCGATCGATATTCAGTTCGATCTACGGTTTCTCCTTCTGGATCTGGCGTCAACAGTGGTCTTTCTGCCATTGGAGTGGAAGCAATTTTTGATTCTTTAAACCCGAACTTTTCTAGCATGTCTTCCACGTATTTGCCTTGATGTAGTAAAATTCTGGTCGAATCCTGTCGAACTTGTAACCCTTTAAACATTGTCATTTCAACCAGCGAGCTCATCTCAAATCTTTTCTTCATTACTTCCTCGAACTCTTTCCATAGCTCTGTGCTGGACGACCCGAAATGATGTCGTCAATGTAGATTTGGACGACAATCAAATCTGCATCCACTTTCTTGATGAATAACATCTAATCGATCGTTCCCCTTGTGTACCCGTGCTCCAATAGATGATCAGTTAAGGTAGCATACCAAGCTCTAGGAGCCTGATGCAAACCATATAGATCATTGTCCAATTTGTAGAAATGATTTTGAAACATTGGATTGACAAACCCTGGTGGTTGATCAACATAAATCTCCTCCTTCACGGCTCCGTTCAAAAAGGCTGTCTTGACATCCATCTGATAAAACGTAAACCCCATGTGGGAAGCGTATGCTAGGAATATACTAATGGCTTCCAAACGCGCCACAGGAGCATACACTTCGGTGTAGTCAAGACCCTCTATTTTCCTGAATCCACGAACGACCAAACGAGCTTTGCTACACACAATCACCCCGCTATCATCTTCTTATTTCTAAACACCTAACGTGTATCCAAAGACTTATTACCCTTCGGTAGCTCTACCAACTGCCATACTTTCAACTTATCGAACTAATTCAGCTCTTCATGCATTGCATCCACCCAGCTCAGTTCATTTAGAGCCATGTCCACATTCTTTAGTTCAATTTTGGATATGAAGCACGAGTAAAGACACTCGTTGACATATCCACTTTGACTTCTGGTCTGAACCCTGCTTTCTAGTGGACCAATAAGGTTCTGGATAAGATGATCGTGTTGAACACTGGTTGGGATTGGATGACTGATATAATTGACTGTGACTGGAAGATTTGTGATGTTGTCAAATCTGCCTGCTGCTGAATCACCCCCTTTAGATGGTCTGTGATCATGAGAAGTACTTGGCACAAATTCATTTGCGAACGCCTCTAGAAAGTGAAATGCCATGAAAGTTTGTCTGGAAGTTACATTGCCTTTTGAGAGAATATCAGCTTCTTTGGGAGTAAGGGGAGTGGCTTCGGTGTCGGAACTAGACTTTTAGGCTGGTGAGGAAGGAGGTGTACTTGGTGTAGCTGCATCCATTGTATGGGATTCAGGAATCACCACAGATGGTTTGAATGAGCCAATGACAACATCTTCCTCATCATCTTCAACAGCTACACTCAAACCTGAGTATGAACCTGAAACATCATCTGAAAACACATTAAATGATTTAAACAAAGAAGTGTAATCAAATAACCAGTCTGGTCCAACTTGAGCGTCTGTCGTGTTATCTTCTAGCCAGCGCACATCGAATGACTCCAGGATCTGTTTGGTGGATTTGTTGTAAACTTGATAAGCAATGCATCCAACATATCCCACAAAATAGCAGTCATCAGCTTTTCAATTTAACTTAGGAGTGGACTCCAGGTGAAGTAGCGTGCAAGGGCATCCAAAGATCCCGAAGTGAGCAACTATTGGCTTGTGACCATATAGAATTTCATATGGGGTCTTCATTTGCTGTTTGATGATCAAAACACGGTTCTGAACATAGCACTCCGTTTTAATGGCTTCAGCCCAGAAAAAGATCGGTAATTTAGAGTCACAAAGCATGGTCCTTGCTGCATCAATTAAAGTACGATTTCGTCGCTCCGCTACGCAATTTTCTAGGGTTGTCCGAGCAGCATTGTACTGATGCAGTATACCTTTTTCATCACAAAAGTGATCCAAGACAGCGTTCTTGAACTCTGTGCCATTATCACTTCGAATCCCCTTCACCTTATCGTTTTTCTGATTTTAAATGAGCATAATAAACCTATTGATAAGTGTTTTGGTCAAAAATTATACAAGTACTAATCAACCAAAATGAATGAGAGGATGTGATGTTCAAATTGTGTAAAAGCAAGTGATAAAAGAAAGTGACACAATGGTTTACAAGGGAAGCCCTTGATCCTTACTAGGATCTCCGACATAAAACTTTGGGAGGGGATAATGATCACCTTCCTTGATGATTTTATTGATATCAAAATGAAGATTATAGTGAGTTCTTAGTAAGAATAAGTAGAGAATTTCGTAGAGTAAGCTTAAGCTAAAGAACAATGCCTTGTGTGCAGATTACAAGTGTCAGTTTATAGTCTAATTTAGCTAACAAGATGTCCGATATTTCCGGGATCCTCTATGACCAGCTTCACGAATGTTATTTGACCAAGTATTCCGGGTCTTTAGCATAGTTGAGATGATTCTTCGTTGAGAATTGGTCTTCCCTTGACTACTTCTGCACACATGTTAATTATAGACAAAATATGACCGTTATAAATATTGATAAAAATAATAACGGTGATTAACCGGGATCCTGATGTTGCTAAGGATCCTAGATATTTGAGGATCCTTGATATAGTAAAGATCCTGGTCCGAACAATTGCCCCCAAGTTATTCCTAAATATATAGGGGTTAGTTCCGTAAATATTAAAGGAATAACTTAAAGTAAATAGATAAGAGGAGGGGGAATAGTAATTTTCAGTTTTAACCCATAACGGCTAGCTGATTTAAATTCCAACGGATAGTTTACTAGCCGTTAGCAGTCAAATCATATTCACCGGCCCAGTATAAATAGGAGGGATCAGTTTCATATTCTCCCATCCATTCCTCTTTGCTTTTCTTGTGCCATATTGCGATTTAGAAGGTAATTTTTTCTTCCAGACCTTTAATCTCTCTACCATGGGTCGAAAAATGGATGTCTCTCGTAAGAGCATTTAGGCCCTTCTCGACGATAATTTTACTGATCAGGGGATCCGCTCTTACGAAGAGACCTGCTCTTTTGGCGATGACGACAGTGAGTCTCTAAAACTCAATGGGGCTTTTCCTCCTAGCGCAATTTTCAGGCCTTTTGATCCTCTGATTCAGCCCAACTTCATCTATCTCACTTGGGTGTGCTTTCCTGAGTATCCTTTCTCCTTAGGCTTGAGATATCCTTTCCGTGGGATCGTCTCTGAATTTATTAGGGTGACTGGGATTTCAACTCTGGAGCAAAATTAACATTCTCAAAGCTAAAAACGCCGTTAGTAAACGTACCCTTCTGGGTGTCAGACAGTTGAGAGATGTCTCATGTCATGTGCCTGGAACAGCCACTATCAACATACCAAGGTCTGATGATATTCCTCCACAGCTGTGTTTCCTCCTTCTCCTCCCGCAATGGAAACATACCCTCCATTAAAGTTTTGAATGTCAGGCAGTTGAGAGATGCCTCATGTCATGTGCCAGAAACAACCACTATCAACATACCAAGGTCTGATGATATTCTTCCACAGCTGTTCCTGCACAATGTGCGAGATTAGTTAAATTTGGGAACCCAGTCCATAGAGACATTGGGTTGACCATTTCCATCTACACATGAAACGTCTTGCCATACCATATCCTTTGAATCAAATAATTTACATGACGAATTTAAAGGGTTGTGAGGTGATTGGGCCACAGGACTTTTGGGCACCCATCTGTAATCAGGTTTAAGGATTTTATTACTGACACAGACGGGGGCTTTGACATTTGATTTTGAACATTTTTTGTCATTTGTGTTTGATATTTTGGGTATCCATCTATGGTCAGATGATGACCCATCAGATAACTTTGGTGATACCAATCTTGGTTTGACCAATTTTGGTTTCGCTAAATTATCTATTGAATTTTGTTTCAAAATCTTTTTGTCCTTATTTTCTTTGACAGCCAGATTTCTGTCCTTATTTGCATTCCAATCACCATCAATTGAACGTGACCTCGAGGAATTTCTTTTGAAAGATCTTCATCGTGATACGTTCTGCCTACCTTGTGCATACTAGGGAGCATATGCACGATTTGGGCAGTTTCTGGCAATGTGTCCAGGTGTTCCACAGTGGAAACATGTCTGTTTCTTTACATAAAAGCTATTACCGCTTGTCCTTGGTTGCGTGTCCAGAATGTGTCCACAAGCACACTTACATTTAGCACTCTGTTTGGCTTGTTTTTGTGGCTTATATTTACTAATAGGATGTCCATTAATAGTGGAATTCACAACCACATCATCACAAATATTAGAAACAAAAGAAGTATCAGTTTTCAAAGAGACATTGTTAGAACAACCAACATAATTAATGAAAATAACCATATTAGTTTTCAAAACATTATATTTCAAAGCAGTGTCATTTTTCAAAACAGAAACACTTTCTCCATCCTCTTTCATGTCTTGCAGTAGGGGCTCATCTGCATATGAGGTAGAAACATTAGTATTTTTCACCCTCTCATTATTTACTAGCTCAACTACAGTAGGTTTGCCATATTGTAGGTGTGCTTCCCTTGCCTTTTCTTCCTTGGTCATAGGAGTAAAAGTGTAGTTATCATTGAATAGATAAGGAACACTATGATAACCAAGACCTACATTCTTTTTACCTTGCCATCTAATTTGCTTTCAATCATTGTCTAAACTTTCTTACTTAACACATCAAATTTTTTTAAATTAAAATCTACATTTTCAAACTTAATTTTCAATGTGTCAAGCTCGGCAGTTAGACTGACAATCTTTTCTTGAGCATAATCATAGTGTTCACATTTAGTCTTGTATTCTTCCTTGATTCTTATTAGATATTTGGTTTAGGCCTCTAATTTTTTTTGGGCCTTTCGGAGAGTATATCCTTCATATTTAAGGTCCTCAATTTTCCTAATTAATAAATCATGTTGATGGTGATAATGTTTAATTGTATCACTACAGGCTTGAGTACAGAAAGTTTTTGGATTAATGTCTAAGTCCATAACTATATTTGGTATGTACTTGACCCGACCCGGCATGGTCTATTTGGGTTGTACTTCACCGGCACAATTTATATGGATAGTCTTTTGAGAATAGTATATTTATGATTTATATTAATATATTATAAGTTCTAATATATTAATATGGAATCATATTATTTAATTAGTATTGATCAAGAATTAATTTAGAATTAATTAAGTGATCAAAAAGAACTAATTAAATATGGACTCTTATATATATGGAATGGACCAAGTTCATTTAGGTTGGGCTACACTTTCATGGATGGTCCATGGAGCTTTTAACCCATGGATCCTATGTAAATGAAAGGTCAGGGGTATTAGGGTTTACATGGATGTAACCCTAATCCTCCATAATATATAAAGGGGTCCTTGGCTCACAAAATTGGCACAAGTGTGTGAAAATAAGAGTGGGCCGATTTTACTGTGCATATATATTCTCTCAAGTTCTTCCAAGGTGTTTTGATGATTTGTGATTCCATTTGAGGCTTGCACACTATTCGGGCTAAGCTCTTAAAGCTTGAAGACATCAAGCTACATCAAAAGGTATGTCATCTAACTAGAACTTTGTAGTATAGGTGCTTCATAATATGCTAGTTAGGATGAAACCTTGGAATAGTTAATATTTGCATGTATAATAGAGAAAACATAGATCCAAGGTTTATAGGGTTGCATGTACAACATAGGAGTGTTAGAATGCTCAAAACCCAACAGTGGTATCAGAGCCATGGGTTGTTTTCTGTTATATTGATGCAAATGTTTTATTTTCAAGTTGGAAAAAAAGGAAAAAAAAACATGACGTTTGTCAAATTTTAAGATAATTACTTGTTTTGTGAAAAACGAATTATTTGTAAAATTTGAATCATTTGTTATATGAGTTGAATTAGGTCAAATTTAGTAAAAGATAAAATGATATGATTATTTTATTAGTTTTAAAAGTTTGATCTAAATGTTTTAAGGAGTTACAAATTTTGTCGTAAAATTTTGGAGCTCAAAAGTTTTTTTAAAGTGGTGATCTTAAGGGTTTTTGAAACTTCCATAAGTTATGGATATGAAAGTTTTAAAAAAAAAAATTTGATTCAAAGTTTTTATGGAGTTACAAAATTTGTTGTTAATGTTTTAAAGAATTCCATAACTTGTTCTTAAGTTATGGAACATGGAAAGTTTCATCATAAAACACCATTAATTCCATAAGTTATGGAATCCAAAGGTTTTCAAGAATTACAAAACTTGCCCTCAAGTTTTGGAATTTGAGAAAAGTTTTTTATGAAAAAAAGAATTGAATTCTAAAACTCGTGGGTTCATAACTTAAACAATTAATTAAATGGTTTTAATTTTGAGGTTAATAATTGGAATTATGATGTTTTGTTGAATAGTTCAAATTAACTCTTATGGACTTTATTAATAGTTAATTAAAGCGTTTAATTAAAAGAGTATTATTAAATCCATAAATATATGGTTTGAGTTTAATTAAATTAAAAGTCTAGTTTAATTAATAGATTAAACCACCAAGTATTTTAAATGTCTAAAATACACCCTTATACTATTATAATATTAAAAGTTTAATATATTATATGTATAAGAGCAAGTCGTCTTACCATTAGTAGGCCTCATTCACGAAGCCGGTCTATAAGGGGGGTATAAGGTTGTTGCCTATAATGGCAGCTTAATGGGTGTCCACTCTCACCCACCGCTTCCTTGACTGGTGGAGGGTCGTTAGCCGAACAGGTAGGACAAGGACTATAATTCTCCCTTCATTAAAAGTATTAATGATAAATACTAAGTAACTAAACCTTTTATTAATTCCCAATCTTAGTTACTTAGGAAAATGTGAATAAGGTGCTAATGCATGAAATTACACTTTGCACTTTGTTTAAACCGTTAGTGGAGCGTGTGTGGTTAACCGGCACACTAACCTGGATTTAACAAAGTAGGCAAAGGGTAACTTAATATTTATCATAGTATCGGTGGAGCTCGTGTGGTTAACCGACACATCGATTGAGGGGTAAATATTAAGGGTACCAAGTATATTTGCATGGTTACTTCACACCTTGTTTTGTGATCCTCGGCATCCCAGTCAAAAAACCTGAAGGGCACACTCGAGATTGAAACATGCCATTGAAAAGTTCAATGAATCTCAAAAGATCTAGGAGTTTCAAATCCAAGTAAAAACCTAATTAAATTATTTTGTTTTTCATGGTGGAAATTGGTAAATCGTCATTTACCTACCTTCAACTATTTTATAACTCGGATTACGGCATCCCTCTTCCAGTTATAAATAGGTTGTTGGATCCTAGCCTTAATATTTCATATTGGGTGTTATATTAAGGACTTTAGATCAACTATCTTGAATATCTCCCAAAAGATGTCGAGTTCAGACATCTATGATCTTCCCAAATATCTTGGAACTTTACTTCCTCCACCTCCTCCAATTGTTCTCCCTAACCCACAAGTTCAAGGTCACTCAAGCCCTAATGGCAAGCAAGGTCTATGTGTGATCACATCTTAGAGATGAAGTCACATATTGACAAGCGGGGAGAGTTGGGTGTCAAAGTCTTGATAAAGTTGGATGTTCAATCACTTTCTAAGTCACATAGTGAGTTCCTTTGGGACTACTATGAAACAGACTATGACATGAACCTTAATGATCATATCTATTTGCTTGGTGCTGCTGAATCAGCAATGATTTGGAACGATAGTAAAGCAAATTTGATTAGAAGATCAACTTCCCAAAAAAACTTTATGGACAGTGACAATGGTGACACTAGAAATCCAGAAAAAGCATTCTCTTCCCAATGGAAAGGGATTGGCCATAGTCAACCCGGTTGACCAATTGGTAAAGAGAAAGGCTAAGTCTGAGATAGTCCCATTACCAAAGGGTCCATATGTTTATTTTGCCAAAGGAAGGGGCGTTGATTGCAAAGCTGCCAAATTTACCTAAGGATGTTAAAGTCAATAAATTTGACTCTACATCAGGTAGAGCCCATTATCTAACTCTGTTAAGTTCTATTCTGAGATCCTCATTACATGATGTGACTGGGTCACATGTTGATGTTTTAAGAATCAAAGAATAGAGAGAAATCTTAAAGGAAGTATATGCTGATTCTGATCGCGAAGGTGGATTTCGATCGCATCAGAATTTTGAGCAGTTGCTTAAGAAGTTATGATATATTGTTAAGGAATAGATAACAACAATTTTCCATGTGGATTGTAAGGATAAGTTTTTCCGCAAAGTTTTAAAATAAAAGAAAATTGTTTAATTTTATTTATTTGAAGTATCCTTACAATGGCATTTGTGGAAAATTGTTGCTTATATGATTCCACTGACAGCAATATTGGAAAATGGATTTGATTCTTTCATTTGTGGTAGTGTCTAAATTTACCAAATCAGGAAAGTTCCTCATCGCCCAAGTTTCAATTGGACCGAAACTTGGAATCATGCAAGTTGAATAGTATGATGAATGAGAACTTTCAAGCATTGGAAAATCAAGACGAATTACTTGTTCACATGGATGTGTGAGTCAAGTGAAGGACTAAAGGGATCGAGTACACATTCTTGTGCACTGGTCATGTCCACCACAAAGCTCGTTAAGACTATTTGATTTACTAAAGTTTAGTAAATATGGTTATACTTACAAGTTTAAGTATAATTCTGAAACATTGGAAAAGTCTCAATGTATGGCAGAACGAATGGGAAGAATCAAATTAGGCATAAAGATAAAAGTTTCTCAAATCTGAAAAGATGGGAGAGTACTTTAGTATCATGTTTGTGATCATCTTAATGATTTAGAAATAATATCACAATTAGTCCTCTAAAGGTCATCTTAGTGCATTCTTATGACTAAGAAGAGGAGTCATGAATTGTTGAAATGGTTAGATCAGGAAGATGAGTCATACTTCGTTCCAAAACAATTCTTAGAGTCATACTCCAAGATTGTAACTTGAGTGACATATCTTAAAGAAAGGTTTAAAACACTTGTCAAATGTAAGAGTAAAAGTGTCCTACTCTTGTACATTTGAAATTGGTAAGTTGTGATGTTTTGGATAAAACAAAGACCAACTAAGGCCAATTGTGTGAAGTGTTTGTCTTGATAAAGAATCCGCACTATCTCTTGAATATTTGGCAAGATAGTCTTATATGTCAAGAGGATAGTGGGAGTCTTAAAGATCCTAAAAAGAATTTCAAGAACTAATCAAGAATAAAGCCTGAGGTTCTTCACTAGCACACGACTTGAGGTTTATAACCTATCGTGTTGACATATTTTGTGCCCATTCCAGTTAAAGTTGGCTTTGCATAGGAGTTCTGAAAGTTCTCAATTGGTTGCATAACAACTTGGCAGCAATGGCAGGCCCTGTACTGCCAGGTCGCAAGAAGTTAAGATTGCATAAGTTCAGTCCATATGAGTTTGGATTTGTCATTATCCTTGTCTTGTGACTATGGTTTTGTCGATTCACATGGATAAGAATATATACACCATAAAATCTAAGGGTCATAAGGTTTCTCTCCGATTCATGAAAATGATGGTGAGGAAACACTTCCACCAAGTAGATTTGAAGCAGATGGCAAAAGGTCTAAACAATTGAGACTATGATTACGGCATCCCTTTTCATAACTCTGAAATTGTTTAGACACACATGCATGCTATCTAAGGAAAGGTGTATGATTTTGATAAAGTTTTATCAAAGCATCTCGTATCAGAAATCTGAACTTTAGTAGGAATGTCAATAAAGTATTGATTTCTAGAAGTCCATCTGATTTCTGAGTACATGTCAAAGCTAGTGGGAGCATAAGTTTTATGCTAATAATCATCATGTTAGTGGGAGCATGATAATTATTGTTAGTGTTGCAAGTTAGCAATGTTAATTATAGAAAACAAAAGTTTCAATTCATGAGGCTGCAGGGATTGAAAAAGTTGTTTTGCTATAATTAAGGGAGAGGATATACTTCATTTCAGTTCTAAAGGCTTAGATTGAGACCTTAATCATCTTTAGTCAAGAATATATATATATATGAATTTCATGTTGGATTGGTTCAACTTAAGGAAATTCTATATATTGCGTTCTCAAAATTCGATTATGATTACGACATCCCTCTTCATAGTCATATTTTGAAAACATGGCAAATAAAAATATTGTAGCAAAAGACTGGTCTAGAATCATGTCTTTATGTGAGACATCATGAATCGTGTACCATTTGCTTTGGGTACATGATCGATTGCATGTGCTATAATATTTGTCATTTCTAAATTTTTCCAAATGCCCAGAGGCATTAAGAAGGGAAAAGGTCTAGAATTGGATATGACTAAAATGATTAAGCAATTGTCGAGGACAATCTGAGGTTTACTAAAGATTGGTTGCTCAGGGACAGTTGGAAGTATAGTGCTAATTTTGGAAGGACCATATTGACATATTCTGAAAAAGGCATCTCTTATTCAGAAGTGATAGTCAAAATGAGAATATGGAGTTGTCTCCATAGGTGGAAGTTATCTGTGTAAGATTAGAAAACTTAATGCAAGAAGCATGTCCAAAGCAATGTACTTTGAATATGAGACTTAGTTTCCATGGAGTTGATCTCCATTGGAATACCTTATAATGACTGTTGACAAGTCTTTGTGACTTTGTACATATTCATTACAGGAGGGTCAGTGCATATAAGTTTAAAATCTAAACAGATTTCGATAAATGATAGGAATTTGAAATTCTCGCATTTTTCGATAAGGATTTGGGAGTGTGAAATTATAATCATTGAAATTATGTTCAATTGGTTTATTTCACAAAGTAAGGATCATAGACAAACATAGAGTGCATACTTGGTGTATGGCAAAGCTATTGTTTAAGAAAAACATAGTGTACATGCTTAGAGCATGGGACAACTAGTGTTTTTAATTCAAGTATAAAGTTGATAAAACCGAAACAATGAATAATGAGTAATTAGTATGGTGATAAATAAAAGTGTTTATTTATATTCATAGGGTTTGATACCATATTTGACTCATTTATTCTTGTGTTTCACTTTGCATGTTTTGACTTCCGGAATAACTAAGTCGCTCTTCCTGAATGATTAAGTTATTTAAACCATCCACAGTCGGTCATATGTTGGAAGTAGATATGAATCAAGACTGTCATGGGTTGGTTTGTAGAGGTCCAAGTTGGTGGACAAAGTGGTGCTACAACACTCATGAGTGCTCATAAGTTCTGAGTATTGGATTCAACCCGCGCTCATTTGAATCACTTCATGGATTTTATCACGAGTGATCATGAGACGATAATATCTTATATTCTTCAAACCTAGAGATATGAGTTGTTACTATGAGTTGGTTATACATTGATTGCATGAAAACGCATTTGGTAACTCGATGTTATAAAACGTGCCTTTGTGTATGATTCAACAAGTAGTAGAACAAGCCATATGAGTCGAAGTTTATCCATTCCTTTTACCTTCGGGATAAAAGCGATATTTGTGGGCCCCTCGATGATTTAGCGATGACACATGTGAGTGCTTGGCCAAGCCAGGACTGATTTGATTTGTTCAATCAGTCAGTCATCATAAATCGAAAATCGGGAAACAACAAATGGACAGAGAGAATGATTATAATCCATGTCTCAGTCCATACGATATCTAGACTGGAGGAGTATATGATCCCTTATCTAATGTACAAGTCATTGACAAGGTCAGAGTTCGACAACGGCTTTAAGAGCTACGATTGCCAGTTAGGTTTTGAAGTCATACTCAATAGTAGTTTTAGACTTATCCAAGTGGGAGACTGTTGGATTAATGTCTAAGTCCATAACTATATTTGGTGTGTACTTGACCCGACCCGGCATGGTCCATTTGGGTTGCACTTCACCGGCACAATTTATATGGATAGTCTTTTAAGAATAGTATATTTATGACTTATATTAATATATTATAAGTTCTAATATATTAATATGGAATCATATTATTTAATTAGTATTGATCAAGAATTAATTTAGAATTAATTAAGTGATCAAAAAGAACTAATTAAATATGGACTCTTATATAAATGGAATGGGACAAGTTCATTGAGGTTGGGCTAAGCTTTCATGGATGGTCCATGGAGCTTTTAACCCATGGATCCTATGTAAATGAAAGGTCATGGGTATTAGGGTTTACATGGTAGTAACCCTAATCCTCCATAATGTATAAAGGGGTCCTTAGATCACAAAATTGGCACAAGTGTGTGAAAATAAGAATGGGCCGATTTTAGTGTGCATACATATTCTCTCAAGTTCTTCCAAGGTGTTTTGGTGATTTGTGATTCCATTTGAGGCTTCCACACTATTAGGGCTAAGCTCTTAAAGCTTGAAGACATAAAGCTACATCAAAAGGTATATCATCTAACTAGAACTTTGTAGTATAGGTGCTTCATAATATGCTAGTTAGGATGAAACCTTGGAATAGTTAATATTTGCATGTATAATAGAGAAAACATAGATCCAAGGTTTATAGGGTTGCATGTACACCATAGGAGTGTTAGAATGCTCAAAACCAAACAAAAGTTGCACTAACATCTTTTGTGGCAGGTGTGGTGGAGACCATGAAGGTGAATTGCAGCTCCATCATCTCTTCTTCAGATTCCTCCGCCTCTGAACTCTCACTGATCTGCGCCAAATTTGTTGTTTCATGTGCTGTCATATTCAGCGCCTTCATTTTATCCTCCCAGTCGAATCTTTGTGCCACCATCGCCAAGTTACATGTTTCATTGTTGGCTGCAGCTCCTCTGTTGTTCCCTGCAGGCACCAGCGTCCTATCGGGATTGTTCCTGGTATCTGGCTTGGTGCATTTACAAGCAAAATGACATGGCTCATGACAATTGTAGCACCGGAGCTTGCTCTTGTTGAACCCCACCTTCTTTTCCACGTTCATTCCCCAATTGTTCTGCCCAGTGTGTTGAGTAAACTTCTTTGCCCTGAATACATGTCACAACTAGCAAATTAGGGTTAAGATGTTGATCCTTGTACAAGATAATTTCCTTTGTGTAACCTTGCAACATTACATTTAGTGAAATTCAAACTTCAATGGTATTAAGTTCCTCCGTTCATACATTGTGATTCAAGCCGAAACAACCTCATGCTAGTCCAAACCTCGATCCAATAAGCCAAGTCCAATCAATTTTGGGCCTTAGCCCAAGAATGCTCGGCCCAAAACCCTTATTGGACCAAGACTTATTTTTTGGGCCATATTGGGCTGATAACGTCTTCAATTGGTGTTTTTGTGCCTTAATGGGACAAAAACTTCTATTCGGATCTATATTTGGCGACAAACCTTCTATTGAGCATTAGTGGGCCGAAAACCACTATTGGGCCTCCCATTGGGTCGGAAGCTGTTAATTGGATTTTCGTGGGGCCAAAAACTCATACTTGGGCTTTTTTTGGGCCGAAAACCCCTTAATTTGATAAAAAAACCCTTCATTGAATATTAGTGGGCCAAGAACGCTTTTGGGCCAAGCCAAAAATCGGAACCATCCTTCTTGGGCCATCTTTTTGGGCCGAAAACCCTTTGCTCGGCTAGGGTTTGGATGAAACAAAAAAAAAAGAAAAGAAAAAGGAAAAAGAATGGAAAATTACCATGACACCTCAACATTGTCTAGCATACAACAATGCTTTGGACCATCAAACATCCATGCATATCCCATCATGCCATCCGAGGTAGCAATAAACATAGAAGAAGAAACCGTCCGAGGAGAGCCAATTTTCTTAGATATGGTCTGACCAGTAACGTTTTTCACACAACTATTGACATATGTGTTCCGAACATACGAACTAAAAGGAATAGATGGCCTCTTAAGGTTCTTAACAGGCATGAAGGAATTGTGATTTCTAGTAGCTAGACTAACTATTTGAGACACTTTCTTCTCAAATCTCTCAAAAAACGTAGAGTATTGCCTAGACCTAGTTTCTTTTTCAAGAGCTTTCTTATCTTCCGTCTTTGGATGAACAATGTCTTTCTTATTCAGCCAGGGTTTCTTCCGAGAGTCAGATTATGACTTGGAAGTTTGTCCAATCGATGGATTATTGAAATGAGGCTTAATTTACACTAGAGTCGATTTTGAGACTACCTTTGAGTTGGAGACATGGGAATCAGACAAGATGTCATCATCACTCTTAAGTTCTGCATCACTATCAAGAACCACCCAAAATGAATTGGATTGGGTTGAGTCATGCCTGTTTGTCTTGAGAATGATTTCCTCAATAACACAATTTTTTGGAGGATGAGAATTCGGAAAATGAACTCCAGTACAGCCTGTGTTAGATTTTGAAGTTCCTTCAAAGAACGAGCATTAGGTTTAGAAACTCACTTCCAATACCTGGTGCTTTGGACCAACGGTGACAAAAATTATGTGTCATCCTTTCGTTAGCTTCAAGAACATCAAGAGAATTATGCAATGCATCAATTTTCGCATTAAGACGTTTAGTATCAGTAACCAATATTTTTCTTTCACTAAGACTAATAATTCACTCTTAAGCTTGCGGTCTTCAAAACATAATCTAAGACTGGTCAACTCACTATCCAGCTTCTCACCAACTTCTATGGAAGACTCATAGGTTTTATGAATAACTGTCATATCTGATTGAATTTGAGTTAGATAAGGTTCACAAACAGACAAATCAAAATTACTATTAGTGATCATAGATTTTACCTGTTGGATGATTCTTCGGCCAGGTGGAACATTTGATGTCATGTAGCAGTAGTTTGATTTAGCATCATCATTATCAGCTTCTGAACCAGAAGACCAATAACTTTCATCACACTCAATTGACTGTCTAGCCACTAGACACAAATTCCTTGCATATTTTTCTTCACCCTCATCACCAAACGACCAATACCCATCAACATTCATTGAAACTGTGGTGACAAAGCCTTTTCACATTCAACAAGTTCTTGTGCTGTAAGAGCATAGTAGGCAGAGTCTTTTACCTTTGGTTTTTGAGGAGCTTAAGCCAAACAGTCCTTTGCAAAGTGGTTTCCAAGGCCATATTTGTGACATACAATCTAAGGCTTGGATAGGTTCGAAACTTTCTGAGGTTCTGAGGAGTGATTTGGAATGTTGGGTTGATATGCCAGTGTATTTTTATTAGGTTTAGGGTAAGGTTGAGGATTTATTTGGTGAGGAGCTTGAAATCAGTTTTGAGGTGGTTTTTGATTGGGATTCCAAGGATATCTGTACTTCATAGATAGAAGTTTAAACTCTTGTTCGAAATGAAGTTCGGAATCAGCAACTTCTGGATGGAGGACTACATCGTATAGGTAATTCGGAATCGGAGGAACTGGTGCAACATGTTGAGTAGTTCTTGTAAGTTAACCAGGTGGAACAGGTGGTATAGCTCCAAAAGGATCTGAAACATATGGGTTCAAAATCAGTGGATTACCCGAGCTTACTAATGCAAGAGGACTTCCTGAAAGTTCTCTCAATGTTTGAGCAACGTTGGATTCATGACCATGTAGTTCGTCAAACAACTAATAGAGCTTCACTTTCTTCAAAGATACATTACTCTGAAGACAGGACTTGACGTTTCCCCATCCTTTTCCAAGGCTTTTGATGAACTTCAGATTGTACTCGAGTGGAGTTCGGGCTACTCCATGTGCTGTCATGTTGTTGACAATGATCCTGTACTGATTTGATGTAGAGGCTACAGATTCACAAGGAGTTGTCAAACACTTATCCTTCATGTTCTCAAAACCTTTAAACAAGTCTTGAAGTATATCCCAAATCTCTTTGGCATATTTACAAAACTTTACGTGCTCAAAGGGAGAAGGAGGAACACCAAAAACCATTTCTGAGAAAGCAATTTGATATGCATGAAGCTTCTCAAGGTCGGATGCAGTTACTCGTGGCGGTTGTGCTTTATCTTGACCTATGAGGGTAGAGATATTATCTCTAATCATTTGTCTTCCAGAAACATGAGGACCTTCTTTCACTGATCTCCATATCTCTTCACCTCTTTCCTTACAAAGCAAAAATCTCTTCATTCTAACTTTGCAGTGATCATACTCTTCAACAAGTAGCAATGGGGAACGTGTTGGGCAACTCGTGCTATTTACTATTTACATTGAATACATTTGTTGAGATTGATTAGAAGCAACCATTGAAGTTAAAATATTAGATCTGAAGTGGTATATAGTAGAACTTTTATCCTGAACACATAAATTACTGAGATACAAAGGTAATCTTCAATCAACTATAATATGTTCTTATGGATCCAAAGGACAATCACTTAGCCTCTGATACCAATTGTGAAAGAAAAAAGATCTGTGTGACAAGGTTTGAAAACACCTTGAATTAACTTAAGATCAATGTTTGCTGCTAATAACAATGGTACAGTCAAGTTTGGTAAACGAGTCTTGTCTCGAAATTAAGAAGTTCAAAAAAGTGCTCAAAGTGAATAAATAATAAGTATGAACAGTGTAACGAGATTCAAGAACAATAAGACTGTTAGAGAGAATGATTGATTGAATGATTTTTATATTGATGAGAAAGGTGAATGTTTTCACTCATACGTACATAGCATAAAGGTTACAACTCCTTAAATAAACAAGGGGTGACAATAAAACAAATCTGATAAAGTGCATGGACTAAGAGAAGTCTGCAAATCAACAGACTGGCGCAACCACTTCTGTTGATCTTGTCCCATGTACTATACTATCAAAAAATAACTACAGAACAAAATAGTACTTGGAACATTAAATGCACATTATAGACTCAAAATAACAAACAACAGAAGATGGATCTCGGACCGAACATCACTTTGTAATTAACTCCACTTCGGAAGACTTCTCAATTGACCTGCTTTGTATCGGATTGCTAAAGGATCACTTTTCATATATAAAAAAAAATCCCCTCAAATGAAGAAGTCTTCAAAGCTCTGTACAAAATCGGATATCAAGCAAAGCTAAAAGACGTTGCTGATTTCAAGAAAAGCAAACTCCCGGCTGTTTGGTAATTGCTTTGCCATTACATCATTCGTTGCCTTTCTAGATTTTCAGGTAGAACTTATGCCAGTGCAAATATCTCTTGGACATCTTGTGGGGCATATTCACAGGCGAGCCAATCCACTACGGCACCATTCTATGCGACAACTTCATCTTGTGGGTCTCACTAAAGTCGCATCTACAAGGTTCTAGTCTCTCTGCATCAAGGAACTTCATTTACAAGCTCAAGTCAGTATGAGCGCAGACATCAAGTACTTCGTTTGTAAGGAACACAAAAGGTATACTCTTCCTAAAGATCAAACTCTTTGGTCCCATTAGAGAACTCCCCTTACACATATTGACTAAGATTGGACTGATTGACTCTACGGTCGATGACCACATGGAGGCCACAAATGATGTACCACCATATCATTCTACCACATCCAGCCCCATACCACAACCCATTTTCTCTGCTCCCAAACCATAAACATGTAGGGGAAAGGTTAAGTCCAAAAGAAAAACACACGTCAAAACAGTGACTAAGGGTACCAGAGCCTTTTAAGAAATCCAAAAGTGGTACCGCAAATCCAGTTTGTAGCGAGGAGCCAATTCTTAATGTAAACTCCCAACCCACTTCAGAACCCCAACCCACTGTAGAACCTTCACAAGCCAAAATTTCCATCATCAGTGAACCGAAGAACTTGAACAATCTAATTATGAAAACTTGTATAGAAAAAGGAAATTGAAGCTTCCCACCCCTCCTAGGAAAAAGTGAAAGAAGGTTAATACCATAGTCTCTCAAAAGTCCCTAGTAGCCATTGGATTCAATGTTGAATCGCCTGAAAGAACCTCATCCATCCACTTTGGTACAAAAACTGTAATAGTTTCAGATCAACAACATGAAGATAATGCCCAATCAGGATTCCAAGTAAACTTTGATGTTGATAAAAGTTCTAAGATCTCTAGGAGAAAGCACTTGCATGTTTTCACCCCCGAGGAGCTAAACTCCACTCTTCTTCAAATTACACAAACACTTTAAACACAAATTGCACTGTAGGGTCATTTTTCAGAGACCCTTGTCGGAACAGGACCGAGGCCAAACTTGGTTGTTACCAAGGAGACCGAGGAAGTCCTGGAAATCCTACTCCATCAACATTACGACCAAGCAACATAGGCGCGGGGGAGCACCATCATGCGAGGATCCAAGAACCCGGAGGACACCCATTGGCGGAACTAGTATTTATCCCGGGCTAGCCCGAGATACCCCTAAAAAAAATTCAGTAGTGTAATTTTTTCTAGAATTTTTTTTCTTATTGTGTATTACGTGATTTTTTTATCGGGTATACCCGTTTACTTTAATCTGGATCCGCCATTGACGACACCCTGGTGGTGACTGGTTTTGATGTTACTATTTTAGATGACATCTGGGCAAACTATCATCCTAACACATAATTAAAGAAGAATAAGTTTGAATCCTTCAAAAGAGCTATTTGTGCAAGAAAAACACATAAAACTCAACAACAACAACAAAAAGACATAGCCAATCAGCTTGTTGCAGTTTGTTGGGAGAACTTCATCCAAGGTGCAAAGAAAGCTGAAGATCTGAAGAAAACCCATCAATGGGTGGAGGAGATGAAGGAAACGAAGAAAAGGTCAAGAGAAACAAAAGGAAACCAAGCAGGTGGTTCAAGGGCTATTCCTACGCCAACTTATGTACGAGATTCCAACAATGACGACACCGAAGTGCAGCTCAGTGCAGAACCAATGTTTGGGTTTCATGTTCACCTTATAGAAGAGGAAGTCCAAAGAAAGAAGAACGAGGATGATTTCTCCATGTTCCTTGAAGATGATAAATTAAGTGGATCCCACCACTCTACCTCCATGCCAAAGACCAAAAAGAAAAAGAAGCAAGTTGTATGAAGAAAGGAGTTTCTGAGACTCAAAGGTACAATTGATCAAATCTTGACCACAATCACAACTACTCCAGCACCACAGACTCCATCCCCAATCACACTACAGACCTTACAACAAAAGGATTGAAGCCATAGAAGAAAGGGAGAACTTTACAACTCAAAGAGCTCTTGTACGCATCGAAATGGGCATTCAACACCTTGATAACCAAAGACAAGCATATCATAAGGAATTCTTGAAAAAGGCTGAAGAATTCCTTGATGAAATCAATCAAGTCACAAAGGATATTAAAACTCATCTCATCAACCCATGCCTCATGACCACAAATGACTTAAGCTTGCAGATGCTAAGCAGATTCTACCGTACCTACGAGTTGTTCGAGGAGGTTAAAGTTTTTTTAGGAGAAATGGATGTCTTCTTCCTCAAAAGGGGAAAGACCCCAACAATTGAAGTTAGCTCAAAGTCTCCTTATCCTTCCCCACAGAAACATCTCACTCCCCCAAAAGAAAAAACTCCACCGCAATTTCCTACAAAATCCCCTCCAAAACAAAAAAAACTCCAACTCCAATTCCATCTCCACTAAAGAAGACTCCTATCAATCAAGAAGAGACGGAGACCTCCACGTCATCATACAAAACAAATGACTCTCCGGTCATCAAACATAAAAAGGCTAACTGGAGAGTGGCCAAATGGTAGAATAAATCTACCAAACCCAAGGTTTTAATATCCGGATGGACGAAACATTAGTCAACTCATGGGTGAATCCTACGCGAAGACACTTAGACAAAATACTACATCCCTCACCTGAAGTACATTGAACCACTATCTGGCGAATTTTGGTACATTTCTTTGTCTCCAAATGCAAAGTACTTTCTAGTCTTCGAGCCTTTTAATCTTCGCATCCCTGGTGAGAAAAGACTCCACGTGGACTTTCACAGAATAAAGGCTTTTCATCACAAGCATGGAAATACAATCGAGATCTGATCAAATGATGCTCCTGATACAGTCAAAACTTTCAGGAAGTGGTTGAACTTATGTTCCTAGGTTGAACAATGCTTTCCTCAGCTGTCTTCAGCATCCCATGAAGCTCCATAATACTCTTCTCTAAACCATTCATATAATAGTTCATAGTGAACTGCTTGTGCGAACTAGTCAAAGAGTTAAGAATAACATCAATAACCAATTCTTGAGTAAATGGGAAGGCAAGACGCTCAAGTCTGTCAAAGTACCCTTCCGTTTTTAACACATGGGCACTCATAGAACCAATTTCCTATTTTATGCAACCTAGAATAGATTTCATCACCTTGAAACATGTCCTTGAGCTACTCATTCATGTCGTACTCCCGAAGGTTCTAACAAATCTTTTAGAGGTTAGATGATGTGGTTTCCAACATTGCACGTCCAATACATACTCCTTCTTTTCATACCTCAAAGTGATCTTATCTCGCAAGAGCAGTTGGAGTAGAGAGAGATATTTGATGAAGTTGTTGGTGCAGTAAGGGAGGAAGAGGAGGAGTAGCATCCGAGCCATTTTCCATATATTATGAAAAGAAACACAATTAGTTTGATCAAGAATCCTTTTATTATAATTACCCAATAACAAATTATTAATCAAAAGGCTAGGACCCATATTTGGCTTCACAATGTAAAGTGTATTGGCCGAAAATTACAAAATGAAGTTATTTAGGTGGACATACTATTGTCGATCTCAATCTATATGAGATTCCAAGAAACACGAGATTTATTGACTTATGTCAATAGCATGTTAATCTCTTCTAATGCTCATTTAGCATTCATGACTAGATTAGCTGAGGATCATGAATCCAAATTGTGAATCGAAATCTCGATTTTGTTCATCGACCACGACGTGGAGATCAAAAGGCCATGACGTGGGATCGACAATTCAGGATTCTTTAGTGTTTTGAGGAATCCGAACATTTGACAAATGAGAGGTAACTTCACATGTATCAAAATCGGATTTGGAGCCCACTATTTATAGGGAGATGATTTAAAACCCTAGACATAATTACCAAAAAAAATATAATAATAATAATAATAATAATAATAATAATAATAATAATAATAATAACAACAACAACAACAACAACAATAATAATAATAATAAAAATAATAATAATAATAATAATAATAATAATAATAATAATCTAATGAATTCAAACCATTCTAGAATATTCTGTAATCTATTTATTTTACTATTAATTAATTAACAAAACAAGTCCCTCAAATAGATATCTTTTCAGATCTATTTAATTTTGTTCTTGCGTGTAACCCAAAAGGACACTGTTATTTATACTAATTTTATCGGGATTTGTTATGACTATGGGTACTAATCTCCATTAGTTTCATCATAAATTTTCTTTGTCTCCTGTTTATTAGGTTGACTCGAGCTTCCTCCAAAGGACTTTAGATTGTTTGACCAAGATTTGGGGGCTTCAACCCCTACCTTCATGGTTCCCTGATTGATCTTGTTGTTTGTCAGGAGATTGGCTATATTCTTAACACTCTCAAAGGTTGTAGGTCTTGAATACATGACCATGCCCTTTATCTTTGGCTCCAGTCCCCATATATAGCGATCCAACTTTACATATTCAGGGGTCACCAGTGTTGGATACAACAAGGCAAGATCGTTGAATCTTGTAGTGTAGGATTTAATGTATGAACCTCTTATTTTTAGGTTCCATGGTTTGTTATCCACATTCTGGACTTCATCCCCGAGGCAGTAATCTTCCACATCCATCGTCTTTAGTTCTCTCCAAGACAAGGTGTAACAACATGTTCGGGATCATTATGTGATTCGGGGTCGTGACCCAAAGATAAGTTATCATAAGACTTTGGGCCTTGGGTAAAAGAGAGATTTAGACCCCTTTGGATGTGGGTAATGTAGATTAGGATATACAAGAGTTCTGTTGGTGCTTTGGAGCCCAAGGGTATAACCGTAAAGTGATAGTTTGAGCCTTTTATGAATTTTGGATTTTTGTTCTAGAAGTTTTTAGTACACTATATTTAGATAATATTGTAGATCTCCTCAATACATTTTCATGGATATAAAGAACGTTAAAATCAGAGTTAGAACGAAGAACTTATACCCGTTTGATGTTTGGTCGGTTTTGGGTCATGCTGAGTACGATGGGAGTACAAAGGGGAGTACATTGGGCGTACTAAGACACCCTGAGTATATTAGGCATACCAGGACTACGTTGGGTGTACGCGATCAGTGCTAAAACCCTATTTTTGTGGTTTCAGCCCTATTTAGGATCCTTAACTCCCCCAAACCCATTCCATTCTCAGCCTCCACCCCTCTAACACCCATTCCACGAAACCATAACCCTAGTTGAGCCTTATGTGCTAAAAGAAGCTGTTTTGAGTGCTTTGGAGTATGCATGGTGCACCTTGGATAAGAAGGAACATCTTGGAGAAGTGTTGGTTGCATTGGAGCTTGTAGATCTGTACTTTGTTCACCTTGATCTATCTTCTAGAGGTATAAAGTTTGAATCTTGATGATGCATTTGTTAGATCTAGCTAGTTTTGAATGTTATGAGCTTTTGGTCATTTTAGTGCATAAAGTTTAGATCTTGAAATTTTGTGACCTTGTTATGGATAAAGTTGGAAACTTTATCCATCTAAACGTCATTTTGATTTAGACCTAAAGGTTTGAGACTTGTACTTAATGGATTAAGTTGAAAATGATGAACTTTTGGGTCCCTTTGAGACTTAAAGACTAGATCTTGTTTGTTAGGACCATTCTAATGGATAAAGTTGGAAACTTTATCCATTATATAGCTATTGTGAACCATAAAAATGTGATCTTGGCCCTTCTATCCCTTCCATGAAAGTGTTGTGATGTCTTTTTGGGTTAAGAACTTAGGGTTCTGGACATTAAGAACTTTATTTCCATGCAAAGTCATAAAGTTGGAAACTTTATGACTTAGGACATCATTTTGGGCTTGGATCTGATTTTTGGATGTAAGAAATTAATGGAATAAGCTCTTAATGGAGTTTTGGGACTGGGCTGCATACGTTGGGCGTACCTGGTGGTACATTGTGTGTACACGGTCAGCGCCCCGCTTTTCGTCAACATTAGAGTACGCTGGGCGTACTCTCTTGGTACGCAGTTCGTACTCCCCTGGGAAGAAATATTAACTTTTGGACCTTGATTGTTGACTTTGACTAGGGATGACCATGTTTGACCTATGGTCATTTTGGGTAATTTGATTTATAGTTTGAGATTTGGGTTCCTGTTAATTGTATAGGTAACCGGTAGAGATAGCTTTTAGAGCAGTGATCGGTGCAGCTATTCTTTCAGATTGTGAGGTGAGTTTTCTCACTATATCCGTGGGTCGAAGGCACCAATGTTGGCCCATTACTTGTTATATGGAATGCTAGTTGTCTCTATGATGCTTGAACGAAAGACCAGGATCTGTCCCCTGGCAATTGTATAAAAGACCAGGATCTGGCCCCTGGCAGTTGTATGAAAGACTAGAATCTGGCCCCTAACATTTCTATGCAAGACTGGGATTTGGCGCTCGGTAATGCAAGGAAAGACCATGGGGGTAGCCCATGACACTTGTTTGTAAGACCGGGATTTGGCCCACGACATTGCAATGAAATACCATGGGGGTAGCCCATGACACTTGTATGTTTTGGAATGTGGTATTTTGGGGAACTCTCTAAGCTTTGTGCTTAGGGTTTCATATTTATGGTTTCAACTACTTTCGGTTTGAAAAGGAAGGGCCCGGCGTGACTGAACAACAACCCTCAGAGTTTTCCGTATTGGCAATTAATGATATTACTCAGATGTTTAAATGATATATTCACTTTGATCGATTTTGAGCAACTCGTTTGTGTGATTTATTGTGTTAAAAATGAAAAAAATTTGGATTTTCGGGACGTTACAAGTTGGTATCAGAGCCTTGGTTTGAGGGATTCGGGCACACTCTTGCATACATCTGAACTCAAACTAAGGATTTTGTAATCTTTGAAAGAAAATAAGTTTCCAAAAATATTTTTGTAAAGAAAATAAGTTTCTGAAAAGATTTGTATAAAGAAAAAGGGTGTGATGCGTGCAATCAGCCGAGCTCAAGTAAGTGATTCCCAGAATACCCATACATGTTGATATGATATATGATAGGAATGTTCACATGCTAGGATAAGGCTAAGGATACTTTTAGGAATTGCATGTAGATCTGCCTGATATGTGATGCCTTGTAGCCTCGGAATCATTGGATGCTATGATTGGGAATATGTACTGGTAACAGTAATTACTAAGTGTATGCTTTAAAAATCGTATACGGTTAGGATCATATAGCCGTAGAATGATAGATTTGGCCTTATTTCTTGTTCCTTGTTTGGTAGTGGTCCTAGGGAAGAATCTTTTATTCAATAGTCTATTTGATCCTGGATTGTCTATAATTTGCATGCATAAGGCAACTGAAAGTGAGAGTAGAAGCTCCTAGCATGGTAATAGCAAGTGAGTGTGGGATGCCCTTTGTTTGTTTTATGGCTTGGAGTGTTACTGCACGAATGTTGCATGCTTTGTGGAACTCTTAGTGATGTGAGTTAACTATTAAGTGAATATGTTAAGCCACATGTTACAAAGGTTATATAATCTCAGAGGATGGATTTGACTCTATTGTGCAGCTCTTTTCTGAGTGCAACCGTTGTAGGGTTGATTCTTTTACTCGAAGGATTATCTAAGGTTTGTTACATGTGAGTGTATTCGTGAAGTGGTTAGCTGACATTATTGGGATTTTTCAGCAGCAGATGGCAGGGTGAGTTCAGGAACCTAGGAGATCTGAGGAAGTTCTTTAGCGGGTTGGGTTCCGCTGTTTAGTAAGTACATGGAGTACCGATTTGAGGAGGTCACTTGGAGGATTCAGGATAACTATTGAGGAAAGTATGGGTAGGTGTGGAAGGTAGTATTGGGCCCATACTACTGAAAGCATAGGATCCATACTCGAATTGAGGGGAGTCACGGAGAATCTAGGAAGCCTGTGGGAAGAGGATTCTTTGAGTATGTTCCGATTATTATATGGTTGCTTTTCAGTATGGTGATGAGCACTCATGGAGGAGGTTCAGGCTCAGGTGCTGGCATTGAACCAATGGATGGGCAGACGCGGGACTTCATATCGTCGAAGATCATCCGCCATATTTTGGAGCATACTCCTATGATCTTTGGTTTGCTTAAGGAAGGGGTTGTGGATTTTGGATGAGTGGCTCTACACGTTACGCACAGAGATATTTGTTATGGAGGGGGCTCACACTCTTTCCTTCCGCAAGTTTCATGCGTTTGGAGCTCCAGAGTTCTTTGGGGAGAAGGAACCCATTGCTAGTAGGAGGTGGTTAGCGGACATGGTGAATGCTTTTTGGTTTATCTTCTACCCCGATGGGTCGAAGGATAGATTGTTTCTTGTCTTCTAAAAATAGAGCCTGAGATTTGTGGGAGGAGGTAGACTTTGATTTTGGAGGCGATGCAATTGAGACGATGACTCAGGAGGAGTTTGTGACCCGGTTCAGGACCGTCGCCAGACAACTGAGACTATAGCAGAGATCACTGCCAAGTTTAGGGAGAGGGCTCTTTTGGTTTTGCAGTATGCTGCAAGAATACATGGTACCATGATATGTTGCGATATGGTATAAGGGAGTTTGTTAGATTTTCAACTTTTCAGAATTTGGAGGACATGATAGCTAGCTCGAGAGCGGGAGACTGATTTGGAGAACCTCGAGAAGAGGAAAGGAAAGTAGGTGTACACAGTTGGGGGTCCTACGAAGAGACCTAATACTTTTGATCAACGAGTGAGAGTTCAGGTTGCTATAAGTGTGGCAGGCTTGGTCGGGTCAACAAAGATCGTCCCTGGGGGACGAATCCATGATGTTTCCACTACAACTAGGTGGTCCACGAGAAGGTCGAATGTCCAATGTTGTGGGAGGGAGCAGTGTGTGTACCTGCTCCAGTAACTTTGAGGATCAATGATGGTCGCGAGGGCAAAATGGATGTTCCCATGGTGAGGAGCTGAGCATTGCAGTCTTGGGCTGCGGAGATCCGAGTTCCACCAGTTGACTTCGCAGATATTTTATTTTGATAATCTTTATATGCCATTTTGCATACCCAGAGCCGTTCTTAGAAGATATTCGGGTGAACCGGTTTTGGATGTTGATGTGGAAGGCATTGACCACCGTCAGAGCAAGCTTACGTGAGAAAAGACCAACAGTCGGTTCGATCTTTAGTGGTATCAAAAAGGAACTCAAGGAAACCGCAAGGTGGCTATGTTGGGTTTGAATGCATGAAATGTAGGGGTCATTCGGGAATACGAGGCAATGAGGAATTGGTTTGATCGTGGGTGTAATATTGGTAATTGTCAAGTTCCTACCTTCGAAGTGTGGTCAGTTTCATGTTCGCATGGGAATTACTCTATTGCAAGTATGTCGTTAAATTTGATGGGTACCCATTATGATAGTTAACATTTGTTCTTCGTCATCTGATAAAGTCATCGAAGACTTATAGTGGATTCATTCGAAAGTGCTCGGGAATATTGAACTCGTTGAGATTTCGAGGAGTATTCATTCAATTTTTGTAGGTGTATGTTCGCTAGGATTGGCTAGTAATGGAACGCTAGTACTTGTGGGCTCAGGTTGTTGGCAGCTTCGAATAGTCAGGTTGCGAGATAGATTAGAATCTATCAGTTTTGTAGTTGGAAGAGCGCAGTTATATCCAAGTACGGGAGAACCGCTTAGACTATGGGATTACACAAGAAATGAGATTTCAGGTTACCTTGTGCATTAGTGGTGGCGCATGGAGGGTATGTGATTAGTTTCAGGTGGAGGGATTGTTTTAGAGCCTTTTTGCCTGTTTTTGTCTGATGAAGGCTTTGGGGTTCGAAGTATAACCCAAACACCTGATTTGGGGTATAGCCGGATGAGGTTTCGACTCATAATGCTTATGGTTGGGATGGTAGATGTACGGTAAGACCATGGGTTGATTCCATGGTAGTGTGGAAGTGTTGTAAGACTGCTGGGTGGCTGTAGCATTCACTAGTTCAGCAGGTAGTGATAGAAGTGTTGTAAGACTGTGGGGTGGACGTAGCATTCACTAGGTTAGCAGGTAGTGATAGATGTGTTGTAAGACTGTGGGCTGGCTGTAGCATTCACTAGGTTGGCAGGTAGTATTAGAGGTGTTGTGAGACTGTGGGAGGGCCACAAAATTCATGGGATCAAGGAAGGATGTCGGCCGTATGGGGTCGGTCATGATGTAAGTCTATAGCTAGACACGTAGCATTCATTTAGAGCAAAGTATGTTACATTGCATCAGTGTGATGGTTGTTTATGATATCCCTGGTTGGAACAGGAGGGTTGTTGAAGCCTTATATACAAGTAGGTTAGGGTATGTTGGCGAGACAGACTCTTGGATAGAGTCTTGTGCTACAGTCGTTGAAAGGATTTCAGATTCAGAGACCGGTCGAGAATCCGACGCTTCTAATAATTGGTAGATCAGCCTGGAGCTCAAAAGATCTTGGATAGATCGAAAATGAAAATGTTGGTCAACATGATAATTTAGGTTCGTAAGGCTTCTGTTCATATTAGATTGCGATATGGAGCCATATTTACTGTGATTTAGAATGGTTTTGTATGTTGGGAAGTCAGATAAGGTATTGGATTCCTGGTTTTGAGCTTAGTAGTGATGGTTGTCGTTTACCAGTTAACGTCAGCAGGAGCAAGAATTTGTCTATCATCAGTATGTGAGTTGTACTTAGCATGGGTTCGATTATTGAAAGGCCATCGTATGTTAGGGTCGACTTTTATCAGGGATCTGGTAGGTGGTCAGGGTCTATATGTTTTCAGGTCTCTATAAACTTGTTCACGCCGGATAGGTTTGTTCAGGTTGTGAAGTTTAGTGTTTGTGTGAGCAGTTTTGATTGGTTATGTCTGTCGTGGAGTTTAACATTGTTCAGGGTTTTCAATTTCAGGTATAGCAGTTGGATACTCGTTGGCTTAGGGAAAAAGTTGAGGTTCATTCTTCGTTAGGGCTTGTGATATCTTCTATTTTGGGTTCAGCAACAGTAAGGGTGGGCGGTCATCAGAGCAAGGTGACTTCCCCAGCCATTTTCGGGATTCAGGGAGTTCAGTCAGGATCATTAGTACGGTAAAGGAGATAGTTAGGAATGATTTCGAGGACAAAATCTAATTTAAGTGGGGGAGAGTTGTAACACCCTGTTCGGGATCATTCTGTGATTCAAGGTCGTGACCCGAAGATAAAGAACATCAATCCCTTTCCGTGGATATAAAGAACATCAAAATCGGAGTTAGAACGAAGAAGTTATGCCCGTTTGAAGTTTGGTCGGTTTTGGGTCATGCTGAGTACATTGGGCGTACAGAGGGGAGTATGATGGGCGTACTGAGGCACCCTGAGTATGTTGGGAATACCAGGAGTACATCGGACAAATGTGATCAGTGCCCAAACCCTATTTTCATGGTTTGAGCCCTATTTAAGCTCCTTAACTCCCCCAAACCCACTCCATTCTCAGCCTTCACCCCTCTAACACCCTTTCCATGAAACCTTGACCCTAGTTGAGCCTTGTGTGCTAAAAGAAGGTGTTTTGAGTGCTTTGGAGTATACATGGTGCACCTTGGAGAAGAAGAAACTTCTTGGAGAAGTGTTGGTTGCATTCGAGCTTGTTGATCTGGACTTTGTTCACCTTGATCTATCTTCTAGAGGTATAAAGTTTGAATCTTGATGATGCATTTGTTAGATTTAGCTAGTTTTGGATGCTATGAGCTTTTGGTAATTTTTGTGCATAAAGTTTAGATCTTGAAAGTTTGTGACCTTGTTATAGATAAAGTTGGAAACTTTATCCATCTAAACATCATTTTGATTCAGATCTGAAGGTTGGAGACTTTTACTTAATGGATTAAGTTCAAAAAGATGAACTTTTGGGTCCCTTTGAGACTTAAAGACTAGATCTTGTTTGTTGGGACCATTCTAATGGATAAAGTTGGAAACTTTATCCATTATAAAGCTATTACGAACCATGAAAATGTGATATTGTCCCTTCTATCCCTTCCATGCAAGAGTTGTGATGTCTTATTGGGTAAAGAACATAGGGTTTTCGACATTAAGCACTTTATAGCCATGAAAAGTCATAAAGTTGGAAATTTATGACTTAGGTAATCATTTTGGGCTTGGATCTGAGTTTTGGATGTAAGAACTTAATGGAATAAGCTCTTAAAGGATTTTTAGGACTGGGCTGCGTACGCTGGGTGTAATACTCCAATCCAGGTAATTACCCATTATGCCCTTGAAATGAATTTTCACTGCAATTTTGGTCCCTTTAGTACGATGGGCGTACTTATGGGTACGCTTAGCGTACTGAGGTGGAAAGATCGCGAAGGTGCACCATGTGTGCGGGGCGTAAAAGTTGGTACGTGGGGCGTATGTGGCAGATGGACAAAACCCTAATATTCGGGAATGAGACCTATATAAACGTCCTTAAAACATTTGGACCAAACCCTAATCAGCCTCCATGGCCTCATTTCGACCCTTAACCTCAGATTTCCTTGTGAGTGTGATTCTTGAGCTTAGAAAGTGTGTTGGTGGCCATTTTAGAGAGCACTCAAGAAGGAGAGGGTGGTGAACAAGCTTTGGGTGTCATTGACCTTCTAGATCCAGCATCAAGTTCATCTTGGGGAATTTCTGGAGGTATAAAGTCATAACCTTGTCATCTTTTTCGTTATTTTAAGCTAAGCTCTTGCCATGGAGTCCCTTTTTGGTTCTTGGATTTTCTCTTGTGAGTTGAGCAAATCCAGAGAATAAGATGGATAGATCTGAGCTTTTTGAGCCTACTACATGCATAAAGGTGCCATCTTCAGGGTTGTCTAGTTTCCATGAATGAGCTTGAGGTCTTATATGAAGACCTAATGTAAAGAGTGAAGTTTTGGGGTCCCTTATGGCATGAAAGGGCATAAAGTTGCCAACTTTATGCCTTCGGACGTCTTAATGAGTCAGAATTGAGATTGGACGTTGAAATGCCATGTATTAAGCACTTAATGCCCGTAGTGTTTAACCTTCTTGCACGTCGTGTGTAGTGTTGTGTACGCAGCGCGTACTGCTTAAAGGAATAGTACGCTGAGCGTACTAAAGTGGTACGCAGGGCGTACACACCTAGTTGGGTTTGGGCTTTGCTTGGGCTCGTAAGCTTATTGGGCCTTATTCAGTTTTGGGCATGGTCCCATTTAGAGTTTTGGGCTGATATTATGTTTTCGTCCATAGTTGTTTTGGTTGGTCCTTATTGGGCCATGCGGCCCCATTAATGACTTTTAACTTGGATCATGGCCCCATTAGCAATGGGAAGACTTTTGGGTCACTAGAGAAGGAATTAGGCTTAGATGATTGGAATCTTTAATTAAGTTGTGTATAATCCTAATTTAGGGTTAATTGTATCATTATTCAGCATGTGGGTTCGGACTGTTAGGCGAGCAGCTTTCGTGTTCAGCAGATTGAGGTGAGTCTTTTCACTACACTCATGGGTCGAAGGCAGCAAGACCGGACCATTAATTGATATGAGATGATTAGTAATGAAGTATGTAAATGTTGCTATTTGATCTATATGTTCATTTATGTGAAGACCATGGGAGGAGCCCATGGCACATGATAAGACCATGGGAGGTGCCCATGGCCTGGGGATACAAGACCATGGGGGTAGCCCATGGCATTCCTAATGAAGACCACGTAGGGAGTCTGTGTCAAACTTATATGTGTATATGTGTGCATGGCATTATGTAATTATATGATTCGTGTGTTTTGGGAAACTCACTAAGCTTGTGCTTATAGTTTTATTGGATGTTTCAGGTACTTCTATTGATAAGGGAAAGGGCCCAGCTTGATGGCGCGGCGTGCATTCTCTGGTGTTTTCACATTTAGTTTTTGTACTCTGAATTTTAAACTAATATGGCTTTGTAATGAGATTGTTGGACACCTTGTGGTGAATATTTATGAAATTAAAAGTTCAAAATTTTCTGTAAAAATTTGGGTTGTTACAAGTTGGTATCAGAGCCTTGGTTTGAGGGATTCGAGCACACTTTTGGGTGTGTCAGAACTCAAACTAAGAAAATGGTAACAAATTGCTTTTCAAAAAGAAACCAAAGTTAAATTTCCTGAAAACGATTTTTTAAGAAAAATGAGAGAATGGATTATTTTCTATGTGTATGCTTTCAAAGTTGTACATGCTTAGGATTGCATAGCCCTAGAATGAGGGAATCTGCCTTATTTATGTTCTTTGTTTGGTTGTGGTTTAGGGTAGAAGCTTTATTTGACATTCTATGTGATTTTCTTTTTGTATAACTTGCATGCATAGGGAAACATGCTATGATTAATCTAAGTTTCCAATTTGGTAAGGGTTTAGAATCCTAGAAAAGTCTAGGATCTGAGTTAGTGTTGTGTTTATGAGTCTTGATTTGTGATTGGATGATTTAGGAATATCAGGTATGGCCTTGGGGGAGTGTGGAGCGCCTGAGTTCTTTGGGGTCAGGGATCCCATCACTAGTCAATGTTAGGTGGCACACGTGAAAAATGCCCAGCGCACGAGCTTTTTCCCCGAGGCAGCAAAGGTGGGGTTCGCTGTAACAACGTAAATTTCCAAAACAATTTTTCATTTTTAAAACATACTTTTATTCAAAAGGTAATATCAAAACATAATGTATCCGATGTTATCATAACAAAACATATCCCAAAATCTCAAGACATAAACTCCATGAGTGTGTACGGATCATGCCGGCGCCTTCCCGCAATCCTCGCTAGTACCTGAAACACATAACACAACAACTGTAAGCATAAATGCTTAGTGAGTTCCCCAAAATACCACATACGCACATATGCCACTTAAGGATATAAGACCTTCCGGTCCTACCCGTAATGACCTTCCGGTCCATATCATCTTGACCTTCTGGTCCATATCATAATGACCTTCCGGTCCTTAGCATTCATAACATATATAACACATCCGTATCATATAACAGCATACGGCACATACATCTCATAGCATATAAGACCTTCCGGTCACACATGGGTACCACTCTAGGTACAGTATAGGGAGAAGACTCACCTCGTACGAAGTCGGATAAACTCTCGTGCTTGACGTCCCGACCTAGGCTCCTCCTATCATCCGAATAGCATTGCTGATCAATACCCTCTCATAGTCTCATCTCTAAAGATTCGGTAGAAGGCCATTCTACCCCTCCCTGAACTTTCCTGAATCAGCTTGACCAAAACCCTAAAGTCAACTAAAGTCAACGGTCAAACTTTGACCTGATTCGTCGAGTGCACATGGGCGACTCGGCGAGTCCATGCGGGTCCTCTGAATCCTTCTAGCCTCACTTGGCACGTCGAGTCATCCCTTCACTCGACGGGTTACTCATGTCACGAATCGCGGGGCAACCCCGACTCGACTCGTCGAGTCCACTTATGAACTCGGCGAGTTGCGTCCATGGCAACACTCAAATGACCTTCTGAGGTCAGATCTGCTTCTCTAACCTATAGATCTAACCTTTCCATACCCACTAATCACGTAAAGGTGAAAGCTTTACACTCATGCAACACATTTATGGTTCCTTTTAAAGAAAAAGCCTCAATGGGTCCAGATCTGAAGTCTATTCCTTCCATAACACTTCATAAAGCAAGATGGATAATGCTCTCTGGACCTCTATGGGTCCAGATCTGAAGTCTAACACATAAAGGGACCATAAACTCATCAATTCAAGCCATAAAAGGGGTATAGAAAACCCTAGATTCATAGATCTTAACCAAAACAGAAGGAGAGTCCGATTTGCTACCTCATTACTGCAGATTCAAGCTTGAAAACCACGGATTAGCAATCCTCCTGACCTCATCTAGCTGGAAACACCTTCTTCTTTGCAAAACAACACCAAAAAGGATTAAAATGGCTAGCTCTCACACACAATTCGCCCAAGCTCTCAAGGTTTTCTCTCTCTGGACTGGTAGATGCAAATGAGGGCTATAAGGACCCTTAAATAGGGCATTGGCCCAAAGATTTAGGGTTTCTGTCCACAGCGCGGACTCGTCGAGTCCACCCATCGACCCGTCGAGTCCCTTCATTAATCCAGTCAGCAAATCGCGATCCTACTCGACGAGTTTAGGCGTCAACTCGTCGAGTCCTTCTCTCAAACTCAAAATAAATGAATAACATAGAATACCTGGGAATCCGGATGTTACATTCGCATCCTGTACGTCTTGGTGGGAGGAGGTGACCCGCAAGGTGGAATCTGTGGGTGTCGTTGAGATGTCTTGGGTGGAGTTTGTGGGGAGGTCTGATCAGGAGTTTGCACCTTCCATTGAGAGCAGCGTTTGGTGAGAGAGTTCCATGATTTACAACAGACTACCGAGAGTGTGACGGAGATCACCGCCAAGTTCTGGGAGAGGGAACAATTGGTCACGCAGTACGCTGCAGATGAGGAGATGAAGAGGAAAAGGTATCATTCCATGATGAGGGATGATATCCGTGAGTTTGTGAGCTTCTCGGGGTGCAATACCCTGAATGAGATGGTGGAGAAGGCCCGGGAACGGGAAATTGAGTTGGAGCTCTAAACGAAGCAGAAGCCGAGCAAGTTCAGGAAGCAGTCGGTCAGGCCAAGAAGCCTAAGAAGTCCGATGCTCCCAGCAGGGCCATGGCTATAGTGCCAAGTACGGTAAGCCGCACAGTGGAGTCTACCGAGCAGCAGGCTCAGCATGTTATGTATGTGGCCAGCCGGGTCATATGAGTCGGGATTTCCCTAAGAAGGGCTTGATTTGTTTCCACTACAACCAGAACGGTCATAAAAAGGCTGATTGTCCGAGGTTGGTTAGAGGAGGAGGAGCATGTGCCCGCCACGATGAGGATTACTGATGGCCGCCCGATCAAGGCGGAAGCTCTTGCTGTGAAGAGCCACACATTTCAGCTGACTACTAAGGAGGCCCGAGCAGCGCCTGACGTCATGACTGGTATGTGATCTATTTTTGTCTTGTTTATGTTATTATTATTTTTATGATGTTATGATTTTATATAGGGACCTTTTTGGTAAATGGTTTGTCGGCCCAGATTCTTTTTGATTCGGGGGCTACCCGATCGTTTGTACTTCTTGCGCCCAGCAATAAGTATCGGGATGCTCAGTGAACTTTGGATTCCCAACTCGAGGTGGAGATTGTGGATGACCGCACCGTGAGCGCAGCGAGCGTATTTCGGAGGAGTGTTCTGAATATGTTCGGGGAGAGGTTTTCTATTGACTTGGTTCCGATTCCTTTGCGAGGATTGAAGGTGATCATCGGGATGGATTGGTTGGGGCCCAATGGGGCCATAATAGATTGCGAGCGTCAGTTGGTGAGAGTTTGAACCCCAAGTAGGGGAGAACTGGTTATTCATGGAGAGAGAGCGTCGCATGGGCCAACTCTTTGTTCGGCTGCAAGGGCTAGGAGACTCCTTCAGCAGGGTTGTTCTTGATTTTTAGCTTATTTTTCTGATACAAGGGTGGAGGCCACGCCGGATATGAGCAGGTTACCGATCGTGTGAGATTTTCCTGATGTATTCCCAAAGGAATTGCTTAGGGTGCCTCGCGAGAGACAAGTGGAGTTTTGTATCGATATAGTGCCTGGTGCGGCTCCAATAGCCATGGCACCATATCGTCTAGCTCCGTCTGAGATGTTGGAGTTGTCTACGCAGCTTCAGGAGCTGCTAGACTGGGGATTCATTCGTCCAAGCAGTTCCCTCAGGGGAACATCGATCATGTTTGTGAAAAAGAAGGATGGGTCACACATGATGTGTATTGATTATCGGGAGTTGAATGTAAGTCCTAAAACACTTATATCAATATCATATCAATCAAACTATCTAAAGAATGCGGAATATAAATCAGATACTGATTAAAGAACACACAAATAACTCTTACTCCACATGATTTATTACATGAAATCGTCTGGTACACCAAGAACTTCTTAACAGCCGAATACAATAATGATCAACAACTAGAACTCCTAAACGGCTAAAAAGCTATTTATACAAACCTAGTACAAAGCCTTAACAGGCCCAAGCCCAAGCTGACCGAAATCACTAAGTGATTTCGGTCCCCATAACCGAAAACACCATAAGCCCACTAACAATAAACATTCCTAAGACCAAGTACAATAATAAACTAGAAAGCCATCATAAACCATTTAAATATGACCATACAATCTCCCCCTTGGTTTATTGTTGGCTGAATTTATGGCTTCTGCACAAGTTGAACATCAGAATCAGCTAACGCTCCTGCCCATAGCCTTTTATCAATGATTGTCGCTATCATGCCGGTGCAAGCCTTTGTACCAGCTTCAAACATTTCATTTTCCACCATAAGCTGATGTTGGGATAAAGTATTAATGTCATGTTCGCCAAATTTCAGTAAATCCCTAGGATTAAGAAGACGAATTTGATCCCTTTTCAACTTGCTTAAGATAGTCGTTGTAGCCTGATCATATACCCAATATAGTAAATCATTCAAAGAGCTATAAGGACCCTTAAATAGGGCACAAGCCAAAAGATTTAGGGTTTCTGTCCACAGCGCGGACTCGTCGAGTCCACCCATCGACACGTAGAGTCCCTTCATTAATCCAGTCAGCAAATCACGATCCTACTCGACGAGTCTAGGCGTCAACTCGTCGAGTCCTTCTCTCAAACTCAAAATAAATGAATAACATAGAATACTTGGGAATCCGGATGTTACATTCGCATCCTGTATGCTAAGGGATCGAGCACGAGATTGGTGGGAGGAGGTGACCCGCAAGGTGGGATCCGCGGGTGTGGTTCAGATGTCTTGGGAGGAGTTTGTTGGGAGGTCTGATCAGGAGTTTGCACCTTCCATTGAGTGCAGCGTTTGGTGAGAGAGTTCCAGGATTTACAGCAGACTACCGAGACTGTGATAGAGATCACCGCCAAGTTTTGGGAAAGGGCACTATTGGTCCCGCAGTACGCTGCAGATAAAGAGATGAAGAGGATGAGGTATCATTCCATGATGAGGGATGATATCCGTGAGTTTGTGAGCTTCTCGGGGTGCAATACCCTGAATGAGATGGTGGAGAAGGCCCAGGAACGAGAAATTGAGTTGGAGCTCAGCACGAAGCAGAAGTCGAGCAAGTTCAGGAAGCAGTGGGTCAGGCCAAGAAGCCTAAGAAGTCTGATGCTCCCTGCAGGGCCGTGGGTATTGTGCCAAGTGCGGGAAGCCGCACAGTGGAGTCTACCGAGCAGCAGGCTCAGCATGTTATGTATGTGGCCAGCCGGTTCATATGAGTCAGGATTTCCCTAAGAAGGGCTTGATTTGTTTCCACTGCAACCAGAACGGTCATAAAAAGGTTGATTGTCCGAGGTTGGTTAGAGGAGGAGGAGCATGTGCCCACCATGATGAGGATTACTGATGGCCGCCCGATCAAGGCGGAAGCTCTTCTTGTGAAGAGCCACACATTTCAGCTGACTACTGAGGAGGCCCGAGCAGCGCCTGACGTCATGACTGGTATGTGATCAATTTTTGTCTTGTTTATGTTATTATTATTCTTATGATGTTATGATTTTATATAGGGACCTTTTTGGTCAATGGTTTGTCGGCCCATATTCTTTTTGATTCGGGGGCTACCCGATCGTTTGTATCTCTTGCGATCAACAAGAAGTTTCGGGATGCTCAGTGAACTTTGGATTCCCCACTCGAGGTGGAGATTGTGGATGACCGCACCGTGAGCGCAGCGAGCGTATTTCGGATGAGTGTTCTGAATATGTTCGGGGAGAGGTTTTCAATTGACTTGGTTCCGATTCCTTTGCGAGGATTGAAGGTGATCATCGGGATGGATTGGTTGGGGCCCAATGGGGCCATAATAGATTGCGAGCTTCAGTTGGTGAAAGTTTGAACCCCAAGTGGGGGAGAACTGGTTATTCATGGAGAGAGAGCCTCGCATGGGCCATCTCTTTGTTCGGCTGCAAGGGCTAGGAGACTCCTTCAGCAGGGTTGTTCTTGATTTTTAGCTTATTTTTCTGATGCAAGGGTGGAGGCCACGCCTGATATGAGCAGGTTACCGATCGTGTGAGATTTTCCTGATGTATTCCCAGAGGAATTGCTTAGGGTGCCTCCCGAGAGACAAGTGGAGTTTTGTATCGATATATTGCCTGGTCCGGCTCCGATAGCCAAGGCGCCATATCGTCTAAATCCACCTGAGATGTTGGAGTTGTCTACGCAGCTTCAGGAGCTGCTAGACCGGGGATTCATTCGTCCAAGCAGTTCCCTCTGGGGAACACCGATCCTGTTTGTGAAAAAGAAGGATGGGTCGCACATGATGTGTATTGATTATCGGGAGTTTAATGTAAGTCCTAAAACACTTAGATCAATATCATATCAATCAAACTGTCTAAAGAATGCGGAATATAAATCAGATAGTGATTAAAGAGCACACAAATAACTCTTACTGCACATGATTTATTAGATGAAATCGTCTGGTACACCAAGAACTTCTTAACAGCCGAATACAATAATGATCAACAACTAGAACTCCTAAACGGCTGAAAAGCTATTTATACAAACCTAGTACAAAGCCTTAACAGGCCCAAGCCCAAGCTGACCGAAATCACTAAGTGATTTCGGTCCCCATAACCGAAAACACCATAAGCCCACTAACAATAAACATTCCTAAGACCAAGTACAATAATAAACTAGAAAGCCATCATAAACCATTTAAATATGACCATACAATCTCCCCCTTGGTTTATTGTTGGCTGAATTTATGGCTTCTCCACAAGTTGAACATCAGAATCAGCTAACGCTCCTGCCCATAGCCTTTTATCAATGATTGTCGCTATCATGCCGGTGCAAGCCTTTGTACCAGCTTCAAACATTTCATTTTCCACCATAAGCTGATGTTGGGATAAAGTATGAATGTCATGTTCATCAAATTTCAGCAAATCCGTAGGATTAAGAAGATGAATTTGATCCCTTTTCAACTTGCTTATGATAGTCGTTGTAGCCTCATCATATACCCAATATAGTAAATCATTCAACTTCCTTACGATAGTCGTTGTAGCCTCATCAACTTTTCTCTGCTTCTCCCTTCTTTCTTCAGCTGTGACAGGGTCAAAACACAGAAATTGATCAAGTTTAGAATCTTGGGCATGACGAACCACGACTATTTTTAGATGTCTCTGAAGCTTTTCCATCATCAGAAACTGAACTCTTGAAATCATCACCAAATTTTCCAATTAATTTGCCTTTTAGATCAAAATAGAGAGTTGTCACCCCGCGAAGATTGGCTTGAAGTTCTGAGATCTGCTTACTATTTTCAGAATTTTCCTTTTCAAGCTCAGAAACTCTCACATCCAAATTGCCAATTAGAAAGTCTTTCTCAATGGACTCCTGCTTCCAACTTACGATCTCTTGTTTGAGCTAAGAAATGGTTTGTTGAGAGTCTTCATCACCTCCGTGCCTTGAGCCAACATATATTCCCTTTCCTCTTGACTGAGGAATAGAGTCTTGAAAGGCAAGTAGCTTGACTAACATGACAGATGCGGAATCGTGCTCTGGAGGTGGTGGGGCAGAAGAGCTTCCCGAGGCAAAAGTTTCCTCATTTGCTAAGAAGTCTTCATTAAAAATTCGGCTTTGAGCATCTTGATTAACTTGGGCTGGCTGGGCTGGTTCAACAATTTGGCTTTGATCAACTTGATTAACCTGGGCTGATTCCACATTTGAAGTTGGTTGTTGTACTGGTTCAGTACTAAGCACTCATAGCTTTGGATCTCTACGTCTTCGTTTTCTTGGCATCAGAGAGGCATTTGAATCGTCTTTATCACTCCCAGATGGAGACTCATCAGTAACAGGAACTTCTTGGGGAGGCTTCCTCGTAGTTGACTGTAATTGTTCGATAAGGGCTTCCATCTGTTCGAGCGATGGATCGTTTGATTGCTTGAAAATGTTGATTTCTTTCTCTATGTCAGCTGGAGAAATTACAGCCTCATTGACTGGCTCCTTCGATCGTTCAAAATACAAACATCCTCATCATCATCATCATTATCATCATCAGCATCATCATCATCATCATTATCATCATCATTAACATAATCATCATCATCAGAAACCTCAAATGAAAAACTGAGATTTGATTTTGATGGCCCCACATGTTCCTCGACCACCATAGCAATTGGAGTACCAGCAGTTTGAACACCTTTTGTCTCTGGGAATTTTCCAAATTTCACCAGTGCTTCTGTTCCCTTGAAAACAACCTCTGACACTTTCCGTACTTGTTTCATGAGTCCAAATGAGTTTGGAACCATGGATTTGACATCAAGAGTATTGCGGGTCCTTTCCAGCTCGGGATGCATGGCATCAAAGATCATTTTTAAAAACCGAGGATACATCAAGAAAATATCCTTCTTTTTCCTAGAAAGGTTGCTCCTCATTTCGGCCAAAAACAAATGTTAAGAAATTATACTCCCAGTCCATTGTTAGTGCTACAAAGGATGATGTTGTTGTTTGGCTTATCTCCTCCGACCCACCCTTTCTTCCAGAGATGCAGCTAACAAAAGTATGGGCCAAAAATATCCAGTAAGGGGGAAGTAGCTTCTTGACTGTTGGAGGAAAATTCCTTCGTAATACATCTTCTTTAATACTTCTGTGATCTTGGCAGCAGGGAGTTCTGTTGGGAAAGCAGGTTGATCTCCGAACTGAAGCACTTCTCGAATGACTTGCTCTATAATAATAATCTATTTACCTTTCACAGAGGATTCAAAAGCACCAGCACCATCCACTCCTGCACAGTTGAGTGATGCATTCCTCCAGAAATCATTAATCAGGTCCTTGTGTATGACTGGATTGACACGTAGAGCGTGGGAAATTCTGCAATTGTTAAAACCCACGATCATGGATTTGAATTAATTGTGTGCGGCAGGTGGATCCAGGAGATATCCAACGATATTGTGAGAATCAACAAACTTCAACTGATCTGCCATTTATCTTCACCAAACGAGCCAAGTGAGAATAATAAAAATTAAATTGAAATTTTATTTTCTCAAAAATTCAAAGTTTGGTCAAAAAGGTTGATTTCTATCAAAAGTAAGTGATTTCGGTCAAAACATAGTGATTTCGGTCAAACTTGAGATTTCGGTCAAAGAGGGATGTTTTCGGTTAGATCAAGCTGTTTTCGGTCGGATTCGATCGATTTCGGTCGGACCCGGGTCAAATCGAAAACCCGACGTTTCGAAATTTTAAAACCCTCAACAATTTTGCTGGAAAACCACCGTTAACTCGCTGGAAAACCTTTGAACACCTGCAAAAAAACTCCATGAAAGGACATAAAACTTGAAGCATGCTACTCGAAATCCACAAACGTAGTCAAAATTGCAAAGAATCAAGAGAAATTTGATTATATCAGCCGAGACTGAAGATGAACAGATGAACAGTGAACAAAGGGGTTTTCACTTAGGTTTAGAGAGAAGAAAGGTGATTTCGGCAGTGGAAATGAAAATGAAACAAAAAAAACCCTATTAAACTTTAAATGGGTTCTCGGCCCTTAGGCCACCGAATTCGGTGGGCCCCAAAAGAAAATCCATTTAACAATTCATATAAAATTGATTTCGTTAATTCATTTCTTAGACTAAAAATTAAATAAAATAAACTAAAATTTAAAATTTGAAATGAATGCAAATTAAATGCAAAATAAAAATAAAAATAAAATAAAAATTTTATTAAAATAAAATAAAATAAAACAAACACATTTTAATAACTAAATTTAAAACTTTTGGGATCAAAATTTATCAAGCAGTTTAATATCGTTTATCAGCACATACCTACATGGATAACTCTGGTCAATCACCAATATTGTGGTTCACTTAAACACAAATGATATTTGCAAGTTGGATAGATTATAAGTAACAAGACATTGCAATTATATTCCTAAATAGACTATTTTGCTGACGACTACCAAGGATATTGTTGTCCACTTAAATTCAGCAGCGAGATCTACATTCAACCTTTAGTCATGCACCAATTCAATTTTAAGCGCACTAGAACATGTTCCCCACTTCACGACATACCCTAGCAATCAAGGAATTCCGAACATCTCTTTACTTTAGGTGAGTGTTAATTATTTGAGAGAGAAGATAGATATTGAGATGCATATGTTGTATCCCAAGTCGGATCTCTTCTAATCACGCAGAGGGGCAACATATGACTAACATAGATGGAGGGATAGAGAGATAGACAGGTGCATATGTTGTGTCCCAGTTCGGATCTCTTCCAATCTTGCAAAGGGGAAAATATATGGCTGACATAGATATATAGAGAGATGCATAGACAGAGATATACATAGAAATATATATGCATATGTTGCGTCCCAGGTCGAATCTCTTCCAATCACACAAAGGGGGCAACATATGACTGACATAGAGGATAACAAAGAAAAACAATTTCATATAGACCTACTTTATCAGAACCCCCCAGTCACCCCCATCAGCACCAGAATTAAGGAGATAAGTCCGTACGTCAAAGAAGTGTTGAGCCACAGTTCTAGATGATAAGTAACTTTAATGTATCTCGCAGGCTCCCTTTTTTATCTCACTGCTCAATCGATCCGAGCGGCGTATGGTTAGTCCAAATGAAACTATCTAAGTCTATATGAGTTAACACTGTCAAGTCCTTTCATTGTCAAGAGTGTCTAGTCCTTTCATTTTGAATCCTTCGTGCCTACCAGCACATTGAACACAGAGTCTAAACAATTTAGCTTCAGTGCATTACATGTATTTCATATTGCCCTTAACACTAAACTTCATATCACTTCCCAAGAACACTTACGAAAGAAGACATATTTTTTGAATTCTTTTTTTTTATTTTATAATTTTTTGTAATTTTTGATTTCTCCCCCTAAATTTGTATATACGGAAGAAATGAAATAAAATAAATGCGCAAATTTAAACAAAAAAATAAATAATAAAAAATTAGTCTTTGAAACGAATCATTTTCAGAAAACTCACAAGCACATCGAAACGAGCCTTATTGAAAGGTTTGGTGAACAAATCCGCCACATTGTTATCGATGTGAATTTGTTCAAAACGAATGAGCTTACGCTCATAACAGTCTCGAATAAAATGAACTTTAATGTCGATGTGCTTGGTTTTTGAATATTGAACGATATTTTTGGCAATTTGAATGGCCGCATCATTATCACTGAAAATGGAGGTGTCAAGAAAATTCAAACCGTAATCCAACAATTGGTGGTGAATACAGATAACCTGAGAGCAGCAGGCAGAGCCGGCAACGTATTCAGCCTCAGTCGTCGAGGTCGACAACGTTTGTTGTTTCTTGCATTGCCATGACACCAATCAGTCCCCCAAGAACTGACATCCACCCGATGTAGATTTCCTGTTAAAATCAAAACCTCCATAGTTGTGGACAGCAAAAGCATACAAATCAAATTCGGGATTTTTAGGATACCAAAGACCAATTTTAGGGCTACCTTTAAGGTACTTAAAAATCCTTTTAACAACAATTAAATGTGAAAGTTTAGGATTAGTCTGATAACAAGCGCATTGAAAGATGGCAAACATGATGTCAGGTCTGCTGGCAGTCAGATACATCAGAGATCCGATCATCGATCGATATTCACTTCGATCTACGGTTTCTCCTTCTGGATCTAGCATCAACAGTGGTCTTTCTGCCATTGGAGTGGAAGCAATTTTTGATTCTTTAAACCCGAACTTTTCTAGCATGTCTTCCACGTATTTGCCTTGATGTAGTAAAATTCTGGTCGAATCCTGTCGAACTTGTAACCCTTTAAACATTGTCATTTCACCCAGCGAGCTCATATCAAATCTTTTCTTCATTACTTCCTCGAACTCTTTCCATAGCTCTATGCTGGACGACCCGAAATGATGTCGTCAACGTAGATTTGGACGACAATCAAATCTGCATCCACTTTCTTGATGAATAACATCTAATCGATCGTTCCCCTTGTGTACCCGTGCTCCAACAGATGATCAGTTAAGGTAGCATACCAAGCTCTAGGAGCCTGATGCAAACCATATAGATCATTGTCCAATTTGTAGAAATGATTTGGAAACTTTGGATTGACAAACCCTGGTGGTTGATCAACATAAATATCGTCCTTCACGGCTCCGTACAAAAAGGTTGTCTTGACATCCATCTGATAAAACGTAAACCCCATGTGGGAAGCGTATCCTAAGAATATACGAATGGCTTCCAAACGCACCACAAGAGCATACACTTCGATGTAGTCAAGACCCTCTATTTTCCTGAATCCACGAACGACCAAACGAGCTTTGCTACGCACAATCACGCCGCTATCATATTCTTATTTCTAAACACCTAACGTGTATCCAAAGACTTATTACCCTTCGGTAGCTCTACCAACTGCCATACTTTCAACTTATCGAACTAATTCAGCTCTTCATGCATTGCATCCACCTATCTCAGTTCATTTAGAGCCATGTCCACATTCTTTAGTTCAATTTTGGATATGAAGCACGAGTAAAGACACTCGTTGACATATCCACTTTGACTTATGGTCTGAACCCTGCTTTCTAGTGGACCAATAAGGTTCTGGATAGGATGATCGTGTTAAACACTGGTTAGGATTGGATGGCCAATATCATTGACTGTGACTGGAAGATTTGTGATGTTGTCAAATCTGCCTGCTGACAAATCACTCCCTTCAGACGGTCTGTGATCATGAGAAGTACTTGGCACAAATTCATTTGCGAACGCCTCTGGAAAGTGAAATGCCATGAAAGTTTGTGTGGAAGTTACATTGCCTTTTGAGAGAATACCAGCTTCTTCGGGAGTAAGGGGAGTGGCTTCGGTGTCAGAACTAGACTTTTAGGCTGGTAAGGAAGGAGGTGTACTTGGTGTAGCTGCATCCATTGTAGGGGATTGAGGAATCACCACAAATGGCTTGAATGAGCTAATGACAACATCTTCCTCATCATCTTCAACAGCTGCACTCAAACCTGAGTATGAACCTGAAACATCATCTGAAAAAACATTAAATGATTTAAACAAAGAAGTGTAGTCAAATAACCAGTCTGGTCCAACTCGAGCGTCTGTCGTGTTATCTTCTAGCCAGCGCACATCGAATGACTCCAGGATCTGTTTGGTGGATTTGTTGTAAACTTGACAAGCAATGCATCCAACATATCCCACAAAATAGCAGTCTTCAACTTTGAAATTTAACTTAGGAGTGGACTCCAGGTGAATGTGACAACTCGAAATTTCTATCTGGTACAACCATTCACCTCATTAGAAGTCAGATTTGTTTTTGCTAACTTTTAAGCTCTTTGGAGTCATTTTGAGTGTTCTAAAGCCTAATACTTCAAGAGGAAATTATAGGAAGTACACTTTAAAGTTTGTTGTGCATCATGTATGTCTCAAAATTCCAAGAGTTTGGAGTTTACGGCCCCAAACATGGAGTTTACGGCCGTAAACTCTAAAGAGTATAAATATGACACTTAGTCATTTTTGGCTCATTCTTCACCTTCCTAGCTCAAGAACACCCACATTCTCTCTCAAGTATCATAAGATTTTCTTCCAAATTTTCCAAAAATGTAAGTGTTTCTTCTCTTGATTTGTTGATACAACACTTCATCTAGTAGTTATACATGATTTCATCCATGAAATCTTCTCTGTTTCAAAGATCTTCAAGTGTTCTTCATTTCACCAAGAACACCAAGAACACACACTAGTGTTTTTGGACCTGAAACACTCTTACAAGCTTCCTATAAGTAAGTACACTCCTCCTAACTAGTTATTTACTTAGAATGCTAGTTAAACCATTGAAAAACATCAAGAATACCCAAGAACACATGGGTTTACGGCCAAGGCAATATCCTTGCACCGTAAACACCATAAGGTGGTGCATATGTGCCACCATTACCTTCTAGGGCTTGCATATTGGACTAGAACCTTGCATGCATGAGCTAAGGACCTTAAACCACGAAACGGTAGGAATTACCATGGGTTTACGGCCGTAAACCCACTAGGACCGTAAACCCTAAACCGTAAACTCCATGGGAGTTGGTCCATGAACCGTAAACCCTAATAAGGGGGCCATTATGAGCCCTAGTCCCTTCTAAAGCATTGGAACCAAGTCTAGATCACTTCTTTGAGGAGTATAGCACCTTAAACATGCAAAAGAAGCAAGCACACATGAGTTTACGGCCGTAAACTCATGGGGTTATGACCATGGGTGGTAAACTCTAAAAGTTGGGGCAAATTGTGCCACTATTACTTCCTAAGGCTTGGACTTGATAATAGAATGCTTAACCTTGACTTGTAAGACCCTAAAACACACAATGGTACTAATTACCATGAGTTTATGGCCGTAAACTCATGGGGGAAATGACCATAAACCGTAAACTCATGTGGTATTACCATACGGGCAGTAAACTCCAATGTGAGGCCATACTCTCTTTAGATGCAACCCCTTATACTCCTAGCACTTGAATCAAAGTGTTATCCATGTTTTAGGGTGTTCTTACTTGATTAACTAGTTGTTAAATGACTAATTAGATACATATATGTGTCATTACATGTTAAATAGGATCCGTGTGTGTGTTCAAGTCTTCACTTGAGACTTAGCATCCTGTCCGACACTTCCATCCAAACCACTCACTATAGGTGAGTTCATACCCCTTAATCAACCTTTGAAATTATTTTAAATGCTTTTATGGGGGGGAATACAAGTTGAACTATTAAGTTATTATATCAATCCCATGTGATTAATAACTGTCAATCAAACAGATTTTTGCATGTTAAACTGTTTTATTCAGCTAAAGGTTTTCATATATTACTTTCAAATCTCTTTTAAAGTACTATAATCTCTTTTTAAATTACTAAACTTTTATCAAAGTCTTTTAAACTTATATTCTTGTTAGATTCATGTCCATATAGATATAGTTATATAAGTAGGGTTTGAAGGACTTAGGACTGATAGCCCGCTTTATTTCCTGTTCCTTGTTTAGTTGTGGACTTAGAGTATCCGGTTATTTGTCCGAGTGTCGTTGAAGTCCTAGTTATATATTATGTATATCTGTTTAGATATTAAAACTCTTACTCCAGTTCAGCGCCTTTGGGGTAGCAAAGGTACCTAGATAACCTCTCAACTAAATTATAATATGTATAGTTTAGAAATCAACGATAACTTTTATGAGGAGAAACTAGCTATATCAATATTCTAAAACATGTACTTTTAGTAAAAAGAAACGTATATAGCAATCAAAACACGAGATACATCCTCATGACGCGGATTTCACCGTTGTCGAGTTGGTAACCAGAGTCTCCTGGAGGGAGAGCGGGCATTGTATGTATAGATCTATACGGGACAGACCATCCCACATCCTGACTGCTAGCTACAGTCCCGGCCGACCAAGCCAAGGGGTGACAAATGTCACATTTACTTCGACGCCAGCAGGTCGTCAGTATGGTTACGAGTATTTCCACATTTACCTTATAATTCATGGCCTTAAGGTAAGTAGTACCACGGTAGTTCTACATATAAAACTAAGGTACTAAAATATTTTCCCTAATACATTACCTTAGAATGTTTTGATATAAAACGATAATGTAAAACTTTATTATGATAATGATAGTAACATTTGGGAAAAATGCTCTTTTAACATAAAACAGTCGGGTCTTGATAGAAGACTGCTTTTAGTAAAGAAACTCATTCTCCTTAAACATAAAACAATTAAGTCTTGGTAGAAGACTCCTTTTTGTAAAGAAACTCATTCTCTTTAAACATGAAACAGTCGGGAGTCTTGGTAAAGACTGGTTTTAGTAAAGAAACTCATTCTTTTAAAACATGAAACAATCGAGTCTTGGTAGAAGACTGCTTTTAATAGAAAATATAGGATTTTCTGGAGGGAATTCAAATACTCTGTAAACTTTTATCACCATCATCTAATGAGATTATTTTAAGGAAAAAAATGTATTTATATCAATGTCATTAAAATACATATGAACTCACCAGCATTAAAATGTTGATCCTCTCTTTCAAAATAACTTGTATTCTCAGGTCGCCAGTAGATAGGTACACTCCGGGAGCTTTTGCGAAGTCAGCCTTGTACCGAGCTGCACCTTATGCTATTCTCTATATCTACTTTTGATGTTGTTGCAAAAATGTAACCTATGTAAAAGCTTATACTATTAATGCAATGGTTGTTGTACTTTGATTACTATACTGCATGTGTTGTGATACTTGACATGACGTCCTCCACCCCAGAACGTTTCCGCCGTTCCGGTTTTGGGGTGTGACAGATTGGTATCAGAGCATTGTTTATAATGAACTCAGTATATCAAATCATAAAAGATATACAACTATAAATACAATGGGATAAAAACACTCTGACCAAGAGTTATACTTTAAAATATAACCATATTTTACAGAAGTATAGATACATCCAGAATATAAAAGCCCGAACAAGTATCACAAGAAGAACAAGAATAAAAGTCTTTGGATGTTGAGCATTACCGTCAAACCTGGGCAATTATGTAATCGTAGCTGGAATAAATATAGCCTGATCAACTATATTTATTCGAGATGCGACTAACGTGTGTTTGGGAGTGATGGTGGTGTTGCAGTGAATCTGAAACTTACCATATAGGAATGCTAGAGCCGAACATAAAGTTTAAAATACTATAGGAGTATTTTATGATACTAAAATACTAACAATAAACCCAAAAGCATGTTCAGAAGTTCTAGAATCAAATATGTAATTAAAATACTATAGGAGTATTTTAGGAACCATAAATAACCTTGCGTGAAAACTAAGAAGACCCTTATTGATAGGTCTATGATTACAGAGTGTATACTCCCAAGGTTATATTTAGTGAGGATCTCATAGGCTAAAAATGTGTGGTTTCACTCTACTTCCTTTTCCTTGTTTGGATGTGGATATAGAGTAGTATCACATATTCGAAGGTCTATCAAATCTAAGCTATATATGATTGATGTACACTATGTAATTGTAGAAGGACCTGATAAGGATCACACAGCAAAATGTTTTAATAATCTCTTGAGATTCTTTAGACATCCCCATTCTCGCATAAACCCCTTTAGAAAACCTTATCCACTTCAGTAATCGGCATAGGAGTCGACGAAGACCCAGAAGAGTTTCATTGAGAAGAGTTCCACTTAGGAAATAAATGAACAGTGATGGGACTATTGAAATCACCATGTGCCTATACCTTTTAGGGGCATCGGTGGGAAATTCGCCTGAACTTCCGAGATTCCAGTCATCCATTATGAAGTGATGACGATCAGAGTCAGAATTGGAAGTAAAGTGGAGCGGAAATTCAATATGTACACAGGAGAAGAGAACCCTATAAAAGTACCTGAAGAAAACCAACGTTTATTACAGTCAAGAGTAAACGAAGAATAGAAGGAGCCAATGTATGAAACCCGAGAAGTGTTCTATCCCTATAAAGTCACACTAATAACCGCTAAATTAATACAACTTAGTGAGTTAATGGTTACACTACCCACACTATGTGTTAGGAAAATCTTCTTTCCCGTCGCGACTAAGATAAGTAGATCGGATCACAAAATCTCGATTGAGAGAGTTTAGCCCTAAACTTTCATGAGTCTTTTCTTGTGTAATCTTTGTTCCGAAGTTCTTTCAAATCTTTTCAAAGCCGGAGAGTGAACCTCTCCAGTATAAAGATAACTCAGTTGGAACGACACCCATTTTATGGCTTTCCGATACACTTACTTCTACCCTGTTACCAGGACTTCATCATAGGGATGTAGGTCGACACTTAGAGAACCATAACTCAAAGCGCGGGGAAAAGTTTTATGCCTATTATAATAAAGAAAGATACGTCTAGGAGTAACCATCGTCTCTCATTAGTTTGTGTTCCTCATCGTGTAGGAAAAACCATGCCTCCGAAGAAACGTAACCAACCCGCTAGCAAGACACCGACTCTTCAGATCGATGAAGCTACGTTCCAAGCTGCAGTTTCCGCAGCCGTAGCAGCTGTCATGGCTCACCTGAATGCTAACAACGCAAATGTTAGCAGGAGCACTATCGGGAATGTAACATCCCGAAATTCAGGTACAACTATTTAACCCTTCTCTTTTGTCAAGTTGTCAAGATTAGCCCTTGAGTGGAAATTGTAGCAAATGAGTACGCTAGGCGTACTCAAGAGTACGCTGCACGTACTCATGCGCTTATTTTGGACGCGGACTCGCCTAGGTACGTTGGGCGTACCCAGGGTTACGCTGGGCGTAGTTGGCCCAGGTGCAAAACCCTAATTGTGGCTTGAGGGCTATAAAAGGAATGGGATGGTCTTGTCCCCAGCCACCATCCCTCAGAGAGAAACCCTAGAAGAGCAACTTTATCGTTCTAAAGCTAGTGTGTGTGTTCTTGATCAAGAAAGTGCCTTTGTGTGTTAGTAAAGAAGAAGAGGAGGTTCTTGTGGAGGCTAGAAGTTGGAGTACAAGCTTGGATCTGAGTTCTACACAGGGAGGAGCGTCACTTGGAGGTATAAAGCTCAAACCTTTCCTTATTATTTTTTATTTGTGCTTTATGGACCATTTCTAGGGTTAAAGTCCCAAAGGTGGAGACTTTTTGAGCATAAAGGACTCCATGGACCTAGATCTGTCCCATTTCAGTGATATTTGTGTTATAGATCCATAAAGTTTCCATCTTGGTCGTTGATATGAGGTCATGCTTGAATTATGAGCTTTCTAGAGTTGGGAAATGGAATGTTATGGGTGTTAGTGACTTGTCCAGCCATGCAAAGGCTTAAAGTCACCAACTTTATGGATTAAGAGGCTTAGAAATGGTCAGATCTAAAAGTTGGACGTGGGTCTTAACTGTTTAAGACCTCAAGAGCTAAGGAGTCTAAAACTGGGAGTTACGTTGGGCGTAATTCCACTACGCGTGACGTAGGGGGTCGCGTTCCCCGTTTCTATGAGGTCGCCGGGTACGCCCAGCGTACAGGCTTGGTACGCGCAGCGTAACCCGGAGAGTTGACTTTTGTATACTTTTAGGGTCAACAATTGGACTTTTGGGACCATTGAGGGGTAAAATGGTCTTTTAACCTTCTGAGAGGACATAGGAAGGGATTAGTCTAGCCTTGAGAGCCGTTAATGATTTGAAGTAATTACTTTATGTGATTAGGCGGGGCTAGGTCGTTGTTTCGAGATTCAGGGATATCGAGCACGTGAGTTACTAGACATCATACGAGGTGAGTCTTCTCACTATACTGTACCTGGAAGGGTACTTATGTGTGACCGGAAGGTCTTGTATGCTATGATGTATCTGCTATATGCGGTTATGTGATATGCATGTGCTATGTATGATTATGTATGATATGGACCGGAAGGTCAAGAGGTTACGGACCGGAAGGTCGATACGGGTAGAACCGGAAGGTCTACCGCGATTTGGGACGGGAGTCCCCTGAGACACATGGATCGGAAGATCCTACAGAGTTGTGGCCTGGAAAGGCGTATGTGTGGCATGTGGTATTTTGGGGAACTCACTAAGCATTTATGCTTACAGTTGTTATGATATGTGTTTCAGGTACTAGCAAGGACCGTGGGAAGGCGCCGACATGATCCGTACACACTTATGGAGTTTATGTTATTGAGATTCTGGGACATGTTTTTGTTATGACACAGTGACACATTATGTTTTGTGATTATCATGTGAATGAAAGTATGTTTAAAAATGAAAAATTGTTTTGAAAATTTACGTTGTTACAGGGAATCCCGATCATAGCAATGGACAACAGCAACCAGCACCGGTGTGTAAAGCCACCCAAGAACTCCAATCTAATCCCCTAAAAAGAAAGTTTGAGAACTAAAAGGGGAATACCTCGGCTCAAGGACGTTCCGAAGGGCAGCAAGCTGAGGTAGTCAATACCCCTGTCAACCCGCCTGTCTCGACACCAAGAAGACCATACCTAGGAAACTTCCCCCACTACAGCAAGTGTGACTACCATCATTATGGAGTCTGTCGAGAACCCCTTTGCATTAGGTGCAACATGAAGGAGCATACTCCTCGCAACTGCAGGACTCCGGTTGAGTTCATTACATCAACCACCAATGTTGTGACCAGTCCAATATGCCACCTATGTGGCGAAATTGGGCATCTCAACAGGGACTGCCCAACTGAAAGAAATGACAAGGACGCAGGAGGAGTTTAACCCTAATGCCTAGAGGAACATCAAGAAACCCGGTAGAATTTTGGTACGCTTCTCAACCTTAACTAGCTAATCGAAAACTTTAAAAATCAATTCTAATTGTAATTACTCCCTCGTTAATGAAAAAGTCGCAGCACTGTTGTAAAACTTAAAAACCCATCAGGTAAAGTTATGATGGCTTAGTGTATACGTTAAGGCCATTTATAATTAGGATTGATAGACCTCGAGTGAGTGATGCGGCCTTATCTCCTGTTCCTTGTTTGGTTGTGGATTTAGGGCAGAGTCGCTCAGTCAACAGTCCTTTTAATCTTAATTATACATGACTAGTGTATACTAGGCGATTATAGAGAGGCCTCGTGAGAAAATCTATTCATGAAAAGTACATCTTTCCAAAGCATCAGGACCCCTAGCGTTCAGAGTCAGTCATGTCAGTCCAAGTATTCGCGGTAGTAATACCATGGACGAACCCGAAACGCTAAGAACTTGTTTGCTCTGTTCAGCACATGGTCCTATCAATCTCCATTCCATATCGTGTCGATGTTCGTTAATTTCGACACTACCGTCAGCCATGGTTCGACTTAGTTCGACCATGCGAGAATTCCTAGTGTTGTGTAAAAAGAACTTTCACCTTACCCTAAGCGTCAAATAAAGGTTCTTTCGAACCTAATAAGAAAACTTAATGCGAACCATATGTCGTCTCTCTCGTCCAACCTTTAGAAGTACCTAGGAGAGGGGTACCACGCGCTGTTAACCAGACCCCCCTTAGACATTAAAACTAGAAGCGAAAGTTACTGCAGATATTCCAGAAAACAATAACCGCCCGAGGCCTACTCAATAGATCCCCCAGAAAGACCACTTGCACCGCACGATCTAGTTCGTGAATCAAGAGAAAGAACTCATGGGATTAACTTACTACTACTAGGTATATGCATTAGGGTGGTATATAATTTAGGTCGATAAGATTTAAGATGTGTGCTTCCACCCTACTCTCTGTCCCTTGTTTGGTTGTGGGTTTGGGGTGGGGCCACACATCTGAACATCCTGTCAATCTCAATTATATACGACTTGTATACACTGAGTAATAGTGATTGAGCCGAGTATGAGGTCTACCATGAACCTTAATATAAAGCCCTTCATCCCAGGTCAGACCAACATGGTAGCTGACACCCTCAGTTAGGAAAAGTAACTCAGGTCGTAAGAGTCAAAAACATTGACTACGACCATCCATTCACGCCTGATCCCACAAATTAAGCATCTCAGTAGCGAGCCAAAAAACCTGGAAAGCTGTGACAGGTTAAACTCTGAGAAGAATGGATGGGGAAATTTGAGGTTCTGAGTGGCAGAGTCTTATGCCATCTAGATTTAATCTAGATAGAGAAACTTGGTAACATCGGAAGAGTAGTTTCAAGGGATGCTCGCACTACTCAAGCACTTCGTTCATCCAGATACAGACGAGAAGTGCCTAGGTCGGAAAGAGTTGTGATAGTGCCTCGTCATGCGAGAAAGTTACCGTCGCCCTATAGATGGTAGTCTGCATTCACCAAAGTTAATACTAGGATGCTAAGAACCATATGATTACCTCCGCGACCAAGAATACTTGAGTAAAGTAGGCAGCAAGTTGCATTAAGCTTTATAACCCAGGTCATAAAGAGATTGTGGACTAGACACCAGTCTAGGTGTTAGTCGACGGGTTATACAAGATCACGCGCTCCCTACAAACTTGAGGAAGCAGACACGATGGAAAAACTAATGGAGTATCTCATAGAGATTGTTAGACTACTAGGTGTTCCAAGGAATATTATCTCTAAAGAGATAATAGAACCACCTCCCGAAATAGTCAATCACTTCAGAAAATCTCTAAGAGCGAAACTCGCCCTGATCAGAGACTGCTATCCATGAAACAGCGAACCGAATGAGAGAATGATTCTTTCCGATTAGGGGTCATGCTGTGAAAGAATCTATTAGACGGTGATGAAAATTGGAGTTATCTAAGCATCATCTGGTAAAACCCTCTATCATCGTGACGTGTTAGATATTCCGTTAGAAGCACCTCATGAGTCGAAAGTGCAAGTCCTTTTCTGCACTGGATTTTCTACTTTGGTGAAAGATACGTAAAAATGATTCTACAACCCTTTCTACGAGTACTAAATGGATACAAGTGATATAAAAACTCAGAGTCTAAAGGCTACTTTATACTCGCCGAGGTGTATCATCCATTTAATACTACCTGGAGTCTGTATTTTATTGTATAACCAGCAATGTCATTACTGAGGTAGATGCCAAGCAACCAATAGATGCCAGCATATATTTGGCACCTTTAATAATCCAGAAAACCTTTGAAAGCCAACCAGTAGGAAATACGAATCCGAAGACGACCTGAGCCTCCTAAGAACCAATCAAAAGGACTACACCTCCAGTAAGAGGAAACTTTTGGAACTTCAGAATGGCGATCACGCCAAGTGATGATCTCACCATGGAAGTACATTATGTTCTAGGTACTGAAACATTATATTTTTCCCAAGAACTTAGGATCATCAGAAATTCTTGATAAGAATTGGTCCAGCATCCGTCAAGACCTCAACTACTTTAGGGATTCCATAAATTCCACCCTAATCTATCCACGCCTCAAACCTGAAAAAGTGCTTGTCCGACGAGACTCTTGTAATCCCACTCGACGAGATCAAAATCAATGAGAGCCTCAACTTAGTGGAAGAACCTATAGAGATCATGGACCGAGAGGTCAAGCAATCAAAGCAAAGCCGTGTCCCGATAGTGAAGGTTCGCTGGAACGCCAAGCGAGGACCTGAATTCACTTGGGAGTGAGAGGATCTGAGGAAACTGAAATATCCTCATCTCTTTGATTAATTAATTATAACTACTTATTTTCTTAAACTCTAATTTTCGGGACAAAATTCCCTCTAACGGGGGGATGATGTGACAACTCGAAATTTCTATCTGGTACAACCATTCACCTCATTAGAAGTCAGATTTGTTTTTGCTAACTTTTAAGCTGTTTGGAGTCATTTTGAGTGTTCTAAAGCCTAATACTTTAAGAGGAAATTATAGGAAGTATACTTTAGAGTTTGTTGTGCATCATTTATGTCTCAAAACTCCAAGAGTTCGGAGTTTACGGCCCCAAACATGGAGTTTACGGCCGTAAACTCTAAAGAGTATAAATATGACACTTAGTCATTTTTGGCTCATTCTTCACCTTCCTAGCTCAAGAACACCCACATTCTCTCTCAAGTATCATAAGATCTTCTTCCAAATTTTCCAAAAATGTAAGTGTTTCTTCTCTTGATTTGTTGATACAACACTTCATCTAGTAGTTATACATGATTTCATCCATGAAATCTTCTCTTTTTCATAGATCTTCAAGTGTTCTTCTTTTCACCAAGAACACCAAGAACATTACACTAGTGTTTTTGGACCTTAAACACTCTTACAAGCTTCCTATAAGTAAGTACACTCTGCCTAACTAGTTATTTACTTAGAATGCTAGTTAAACCATTGAAAAACATCAAGAATACCCAAGAACACATGGGTTTACGGCCAAGGCAATCTCCTTGGACCGTAAACACCATAAGGTGGTGCATATGTGCTAAGGACCTTAAACCATGAAACGGTAGGAATTACCATGGGTTTACGGCCGTAAACCCACTAGGACCGTAAACCCTAAACCGTAAACTCCATGGGAGTTGGTCCATGAACCGTAAACCCTAATAAGGGGGCCATTATGAGCCCTAGTCCCTTCTAAAGCATTGGAACCAAGTCTAGATCACTTCTTTGGAGGAGTATAGCACCTTAAACAAGCAAAAGAAGCAAGCACACATGAGTTTACGGCCGTAAACTCATGGGGTTATGACCATGGCCGTAAACTCTAAAACTTGGTGAAAATTGTGCCACTATTACTTCCTAAGGCTTGGACTTGATCATAGGATGCTTAACCTTGACTTGTAAGACCCTAAAACACACAATGGTACTAATTACCATGAGTTTACGGCCATAAACGTATGGGGGAAATGACCACAAACCGTAAACTCATGTGGTGTTACCATATGGGCAGTAAACTCCAATGTGAGGCCATACTCTCTTTAGATGCAACCCCTTAATACTCCTAGCACTTGAATCAAAGTGTTATCCATGTTTTAGGGTGTCCTTACTTGATTAATTAGTTGTTAAATGACTAATTAGATACATATATGTGTCATTACATGTTAAATAGGATCCGTGTGTGTGTTCAAGTCTTCACTTGACACTTAGCATCCTGTCCGGCACTTCCATCCAAACCACTCACTATAGGTGAGTTCATACCCCTTAATCAACCTTTGAAATGATTTTAAATTCTTTTATGGGGAGGGGAATACAAGTTGAACTATTAAGTTATTATATCAATCACATGTGATTAATAACTGTCAATCAAATAGATTTTTGCATGTTAAACTGTTTTATACAGCTAAAGGTTTTCATATATTACTTTCAAATCTCTTTTAAAGTACTATAATGTCTTTTTAAATTACTAAACTTTTATCAAAGTCTTTTAAACTTATATTCTTGTTAGATTCATGTCCATATAGATATAGTTATATAAGTAGGGTTTGAAGGACATAGGACTGATAGCCCGCTTTATTTCCTGTTCCTTGTTTGGTTGTGGACTTAGAGTATCCGATTATTTGTCTGAGTGTCGTTGAAGTCCTAGTTATATATTATGTATATCTGTTTAGATATTAAAACTCTTACTCCAGTTCAGCGCCTTTGGGGTAGCAAAGGTACCTAGATAACCTCTCAAGTAAACTATAATAGGTATAGTTTAGAAAACAACAATAACTTTTATGAGGAGAAACTAGCTATATCAATATTCAAAAACATGTACTTTTAGTAAAAATAAACGTATATAGCAATCAAAACACGAGATACATCCTCATGACGCGGATTTCATCGTTGTCGAGTTGGTAACCATAGTCTCCTAGAGGGAGAGCGGGCATTGTGTGTATAGATCTATACGGGACAGACCATCCCACATCCTGACTGCTAGCTACAGTCCCGGCCGACCAAGCCAAGGGGTGACAAATGTCACATTTACTTCGACGCCAGCAGGTCGTCGTGTTTACATCCGTCAATCAGTATGGTTACGAGTATTTCCACATTTACATTATAATTCATGGCCTTAAGGTAAGTAGTACCACGGTAGTTCTACATATAAAACTAAGGTACTATAATATTTTCCCTAATACATTAACTTAGAACGTTTTGATATAAAACGATAATGTAAAACTTTATTATGATAATAATAGTAACATTTGGGAAAAATGCTCTTTTAACATAAAACAGTCGGGTCTTGGTAGAAGACTGCTTTTTAGTAAAGAAACTCATTCTCCTTAAACATAAAACAGTCAAGTCTTGGTAGAAGACTGCTCTTAGTAAAGAAACTCATTCTCTTTAAACATAAAACAGTCGGGTCTTGGTAGAAGACTGCTTTTAGTAAAGAAACTCATTCTCCTTAAACATAAAACAGTCAAGTCTTGGTAGAATACTGCTTTTAGTAAAGAAACTCATTCTTTTAAAACATGAAATAGTCGAGTCTTGGTAGAAGAATGCTTTTAATAGAAAATATAGGATTTTCTGGAGGGAATTCAAATACTCTGTAAACTTTTATCACCATCATCTAATGAGATTATTTTGAGGAAAAACATGTATTTATATCAATGTCATTAAAATACTTATGAACTCACCAGCATTAAAATGTTGATCATCTCTTTCAAAATAACTTGTATTCTCAGGTCGCCAGTAGATAGGTACACTCCGGGAGCTTTTGCGAAGTCAGCCTTGTACCGAGCTGCACCTTATGTTATTCTCTATATCTACTTTTGATGTTGTTGCTAAATGTAACCTATGTAAAAACTTATACTATTAATGCAATGGTTGTTGTACTTTGATTACTATACTGCATGTGTTGTGATACTTGACATGACGTCCTCCACCCCAGAACGTTTCCGCCGTTCCGGTTTTGGGGTGTGACAGTGAAGTAGCGTGCAAGGGCATCCAAAGATCCCGAAGTGAGCAACTGTTGACTTGTGACCATATAGAATTTCATATGGGGTCTTCATTTGCTGTTTGTTGATCAGAACACGGTTCTGAACATAGCACTCCGTTTTAATTGCTTCAGCCCATAAAAAGATAGGTAATTTAGAGTCACAAAGCATGGTCCTTGCTGCATCAATTAAAGTACGATTTCGCCGCTCCGCTACGCAATTTTCTAGGGTTGTCCGAGCAGCATTGTACTGACGCAGTACACCTTTTTCATCACAAAAGTGATCCAAGACAGCGTTCTTGAACTCTGTGCCATTATCACTTCGAATCCCCTTCACCTTATCGTTTTTCTGATTTTAAATGAGCACAATAAACCTATTGATAAGTGTTTTGGTCAAAAATTATAAAAGTACTAATCAACCAAATTGAATGAGAGGCTGTGATGTTCAGATTGTGTAAAAGCAAGTGATAAAAGAAAGTGACACAATGGTTTACAAGGAAAGCCCTTGATCCTTACTAGGATCTCCGGCATAAAACTTTGGGAGGTGATAATGATCACCTTCCTTGATGATTTTATTGATATCAAAATGAAGATTATATTGAGTTCTTAGTAAGAATAAGTAGAGAATTTCGTAGAGTAAGCTTAAGCTAAAGAACAGTGCCTTGTCTGCAGATTACAAGTGTCAGTTTATAGTCTAATTTAGCTAACAAGATGTCCGATATTTCCGGGATCCTCTATGACCAGCTTCACGAACGTTATTTGACCAAGTATTTCGGGTCTTTAGCATAGTTGAGATGATTCTTCGTTGAGAATTGGTCTTCCCTTGACTACTTCTGCACACGTGTTAATTATAGACAAAATATGACCGTTATAAATATTGATAAAATAATAACGGTGATTAACCGGGATCCTGATGTTGCTGAGGATCCTAGATATTTGAGGATCCTTGATATAATAAGGATCCTGGTCCCAACAATTGCCCCCAAGTTATTCCTGAAAATATAGGGGTTAGTTCCGTAAATATTAAAGGAATAACTTAAAGTAAATAGATAAGAGGAGGGGGAATAGTAATTTTCAGTTTTAACCCATAACGGCTAGGTGATTTTAATTCCAACGGATAGTTTACTAGCCGTTAGCAGTCAAATCATATTCACCGGCCCAGTATAAATAGGAGGGATCAGTTTCATATTCTCCCATCCATTCCTCTTTGCTTTTCTTGTCCCATATTGCGATTTAGAAGGTAATTTTTTCTTCCAGACCTTTAATCTCTCTACTATGGGTCGAAAAATGGATGTCTCTCGTAAGAGCATTTAGGCCCTTCTCGATGATAATTTTACTGATCAGGGGATCCTCTCTTACGAAGAGACCTGGTCTTTTGGCGATGACGACAGTGAGTCTCTAAAAATCAATGGGGCTTTTCCTCCTAGCGCTATTTTCAGTCCTTTTGATCCTCTGATCCAGCCCGACTTCATCTATCTCACTTGGGTGTGCTTTCTCCTTAGGCTTGAGATATCCTTTCCATGGGATCGTCTCTGAATTTATTAGGGTGACTGGGATTTCGTATATCCAGGCCATGCGAATTGTCTGGAGGATCCTATATTGGGTCGACCAGATAAATCAATCAAAGGGTCTTGACATAGGCCTTTCTGAGTTGGCATGTATATACGATCTCACCACCTTTCGGAATTCTCGTTTCCTTCTTAAGGTCAAAACCCTCAGATCTTCTCTAATCTTGAAAACCAAGCACACTGATGGGCTTGGAAAGGGAGATACCTCTTTGTAAGGCGCGACTCCGTTCCCAATGGGAATCTCTTGTCCACAGATTGGGTTAAGAAGGGTAGGATTTCAATGCTTTGTCTTGTGATCCTAGAACCTTATTCTTATTTTGTTTGTTTCTTTGTAGCCTTCAAGTGTGAGGAACTTATCTGAAGTCAAGAGATCCTTCCGATTCCATCAAGTCGTCCCGTAGGAAAGCTCATCCACTAAAGGCCTCATGTCGACGGGTAAGGATCCTTAATTTTTTCCTGTTTGTAATGAGGATATTTAATAATCCTTTGTTGTATACAGGATCCAAGGTCACTCGCTCCAGTGCTCGCTTTACTTTTGTTGGTCTTGATACGGCTATGTTAGGAGATTAACTGGTAGTGAAGAAGGAGAAGAGTTCGTCCTCTCTTCCTCATAAGAGGTCGACCATGGATTTGACAATGAAAACTTCGGGATCTCAGAAGAGGAAAATTGTTGAATCCACAGGTTTATCTCTGGAGAGCCTTGGAGCTGAGTGTCACACCCCCGAACCTGGACGGCGGAAACGTCCGGGGGTGGACGACTCGTGTACAGTATCATAACAATTGAATATGAATGAAACATAGCAACCAAACATCATACATTGGAAATACACACTTACATAGTTTACATATTGAATCTTGTTCATCAGTTACACAAAAGTAAGAAAGTAAAATTTCTTGAAGTCGCACCACTTGACCTTATAGTCGAACTTATTACCTGCTACTGGAATTCCTGAGAATACAAGTCGTTTTGAAAAACGTCAACTAAAAAGTTGGTGAGTTCATAAGCAGTTTTAAATAAAAATGGTTTTTGTACTTGTTTAGAATCGTTTTCAAAGTGCTTTCAAAAATATATGATACTTTCTAAAAAGAAATGGTTTGAAATATTTGTGTCCGATCTTATATTAATGCATGTGTGCTAATGGTTACAAAAATAGAAAGAGAATGATTTCCAGACAACCCGATGTTGTCCGCAATAGCTAATGCTGAAATCTCAACCCCGGTGGTTGAGTACCGATGCTTATAGATTGTCGTTTTATCAAAAAGAAGGTTTCCCGTTTTACCCCAAAAAGAAAATAGAATGATTTCCTGTTTTATCCCAAAAAGAAAATAGAATGGTTTCCTGTTTTATCCCAAAAAGAAATTAGAATGGTTTCCCGTAAATCTTATAATGTTAATTCCTCTAAGTGGGTCGTTATAACCATACTAAATAATGACAATTTCGCCTGTCTTGGCGTCTTTGGGACGCCGACGGAATAGAATAAGGTTTTTGTCACCCTAGACTGGCCTAGTCTAACTGTAGCGAACAGCTCAGGTGTGGGGTGTCACCCTCGTATAGATCTATACACAAACTCCCGCTTTCCCTCCAGGAAACTCTGGTTATAACTATAGGCTACGATTGTACACTCAAAGGTGCCAACCGACAGGTCTCACTAGATCCTTAATCGAAAATTTACACAGAAAAGAAAGAAGAACACATATAAAACTCATTCCCAGACCCAATAAACATGTAAGTGGACCACTAAGGCCCACTATACGTATCTATTATTTCCATGCACAAAAGGAATGTGAATGTCTACCCTGAGCCCAATATACATGTAAAAGGACACTAAGTCCCACTAAACATGTATATTATTTCCAGGCCCAATAAGGGTAAGAATGTTGTTTTTAACCCGTTTGTTATTGTTTTGTTTATTTTAGCTCGATTATTTACAAAATTGATATAAAAAGCCCACTTTTTGTAAAAATGACGTTCTTGGCCCAATAAGCCACAAAGTTTTCAATTAAGGCCCAATTATAGTAAAAATAACACTTTAGTCCCCATTTTGTTCAAAACTTGTGTTTATGACTAGTTTATGGTAAAAATAACTTTTTAAACCCATTTTTGTCAAAAATATCATTTTTGGCTTGATTTTTGTGAAAATACACATTTTTCTGGTTTTTGGCTTTTCTGACTTAGTTGTTGGAAAATTTGTAGAAAAATCATCGTAAGTCAAAATGTGGATCCGTAAATTCTGGAAGTTGGAAATTTTGTCTACTTTGTTCAAAATTTTTCTCATAATTTTTATTGGCCTCTAACAAGTGTGAAATTGCTCACCTTCACAGGTTGTTCCGAAATTATTTCAAATCTGATAGGCAGTTTTGTAAAATTCGCCAAAAATAGCAGAAAAATCGTATGAAAACGTGAGTAGTCATTTTCAATGTAATAACCTGAACTTTTTTTTATGTAAAACAGTTTTGAAAAATATTACCATTAAGGAGGTCAAAACAGTTCGAGATTGGACTAAAACTTTTCTGTCAAGGGCTGATTTTTGAGTTTAAGTTATCTAAGTTTGTTCACAACACTTGTTTTTGCTATTTTAAGTGGATAAATCCCAGATCTACAAGTTTAAAATTATTATATGTGAGGACACATACTTTTCTCAAGGTTTATATGAAGATCCAAGTGATAAACTTCATTTTCAAGTTAAACACATAAACATGCATATATACATACATCTAACACAAAAGGACTTGTATTCTCCCCCAAAAACATTATAAAACCGAAAACAAGGGGGGTATGAACTCACCTTGGGGGTTTTTGATATGTAGAAGGAGATGAAGAATAAACTTTGAGTCTAGCTTGTGCCTTGAAGAGATCTCGAAAATTATGGGTGTTCTAAGAAGTTTGACACACAACAAAGTGTGTAAATTGAATGTTCTAAGCACAAATATGAAACAAAACAATTGAGTTTAGTGTAGATCTTACCAAAAAGCCTAGGTTTCGTCTTTGAAGATGATGAACTTGAAAATGCTTGAGAGAATGTTGAGAGAAGAGTGAAATAAGAGTAAAGTTTGAAAATGAATGGTGGAGAGGGGAAAGGAAGGTAGGCCGATTAAATGGAGAGGAGGGAGGAGAGTAGTCTTGGATATTTGTTGGACAATAATCATTTGCATGGATGTATGTAGGATATAACATTGTTATTTGTGGTGTATTATTGAGGTGGCATGCATATAAAATTCCTCCCTTTTTCTCTTTTTTTTGTTTAGATGGGCTAATCCGAATTTAAGGATTTCTTGGCCCAAAAGGATTGGTTTCGAGTTTTGGGCTTGGCGTAAAAGAGTTCTTGGTTCATGAAAAAGTTATCAGCCCAATAGGGCCCAATAAGGAAGTCTTGGTCCAATAAGGGTATTGGGTTGAGAATTTATGGGTTATGGCCCAAAAATTATTGGGCTTGGCTTATTGGATGGAGTTTTGGGTTTGAATCACAATATATGAAAGTATGAACTTAAATGGCACCGTAGTTTGAATTTTACTAGCTAGGTCCTTGTAAGTTCACATGGAGGAATCATCTTGTACACTATTTAAAGATCTAACCCTAATTTGCTAGTTGTGACATGATCCCCCAGTTAGAGGCAATTTCGTGCCGAAATTCATTCTAAAGCAGCATTTCAGGCATCAAGGAAAAGGTGTGAGTGTCTCTGTTATGTCTAGTCTCTTCGTTCTTAGGAGAATTGAAGTTTTTGCTTAGTGTTCTAGTGGGCCTTTGCTACTGGCTTTGACCTTGCTCTTTTGGTTAGTTGGGTGTTGGTCATCTCAGCCCAGCACAGAGGTATTCTAACCTTGCATCCTGTATGGTGAAGTGAAAAGGGGTGGTTATGACTATTGATGATTTGTGTATTTGATGACCCAAAAGTAGTGTCTCTAAACCTTAGGGCGAACACATTTGTTACTAGAGTTAAAGTTTTGTGCGGTATAGTTGGCCTCATACTTCTTAAGTTGCCATGGAAGTTTCTTACTAAGAGATTTTGAACTAGTGGGAGGTTAATCTTATCTTGTTTCTACAAGTAGGTAAAGTAAATCCTTGATTTGGGATAGGGGATATCGATCCTTAAGGATGAGTTCATTTGATTCTTAGTAGTCAGTGGTCCTATGGACACTTAACCTTTCCTGTTTATGAGTTGGATAGACGTTCTCTAAGGTTCAAGTCTTGGTTTGATAATTCTCATACTTACTGGGTCATCCCATCGACCGGATGCCTTCGGTGTCTATGTTGGTGCTAAGTGGTCTTAGTGGTCTGGCTAAGAGGATGGTTCCATGAGTTGAGTCAATCTCCGAACTCAACTTGGCATGTAGGTGATGTTTTCGAAAGGGCTTTGGAAACATCTTAGGGGGGGTTTATAAATCTCTAGGTTTCCCTCGGTGTCCTTTGCTCCTTGTTTCTTATCCCTATTACAGGCTAGAAAAGAGTGTGTTATCAGTTGCACGGGTACCTAAGGGTCTAGATGTCCGATATATTTTAGGGATTGTCGTTACAAGTTGTAGGGGTTTCGTTAATCGATTAGTTAAGATGAAGAGTCTCGTTGGTACATGAATTTCGTATGGTGAGGATCAAGTCAGCCCATGTCAATTGACACCGTTGGGCTCCTTATTGTAATAGATGTTGGATTGATCTGAAAGGGATGGTTGTTCAAAATGATAGTGTGTTTTATGTACACGTTTGTAATGCTACCCATTTTGTTATTGGTATTACTACTGTGGTTGTCTCGGTCTGAATCTTTGGGTGCCCTAGCAATACGAGTTCCTTGGTATAAACGATGTGATTTCATAGTTTGATTTCTATTAGACCTCTCTATGATGGTTCGATGTAGCTTAGTCGTACGTAATTCAAGATTGAAAAGGTTGTAGACTGAGTGGTTATGCCCTAAATCCACAGTCAGCCAAGGAATACGAATTAAGGCGGGTCCACGCACTCTAAGTTTGTAGAATCTTAATTACACACGGCCTTACGTTTACACTAAGTTATCATAACTTTCGCAAGGATCTTTAGTTTTCTTACGAAGGATATGATTAGTTCGGATGAGGGAGTACTTTATGATTATGAATTTTAATTCGCAAAAATTTTGTGAAAATGCGATGCTTAATTTTTATTGTTTTGAAACGTACCGGTAATCCCAGTAGGGTTCCTTGTATCTTCATCATGTCCTGTTGTTAAACTCCTCCTGGTCCTCCGTCATTCTTCTCTGTTGGACAATTCCTCTTGAAATGTCCCGTCTCACCGCATGCGTGGCTTACTGGACTTACTTCTGGGTTGAGGGTTGGAGTGACGCATGGGGCCGGGGCCCTACAGATGCGGAGATGTGCCCCTTCCTGTTGCACCTATTGCAATGTAATTCCCGGCAGACTCCATGATGATGGGAGCGACACTTGCTGCAGAGCGGGAGGTTTCCATGATATGGTTTTCTCGGTGCTGGGGTAGGGGGGTTAGTGGGGTTAGGGGCTGCTGCAACTTGTTGCCTTTTGGGAGGCCCTTGAGTCGATCCGTTTCCTTTCTTGTTCCCCTGCTTTCGCTTCATGACCTTAGGTTTGGAGTTTGGGGTGTCTGGGTAAGTTGTCCCTCGTTGGTTTCCTTGGTTGATACTACGGTTAGAGTAATCGACACCATTTCCATTTCCATTTGCATTGTTGGCGTTTAGTTGCTCCATGACGGCTGTCACGGTAGCTGTTACAGCGGCGTGGAAGGGTGCGGGGTCCATCTGCAAAACTGGTGTTTCGCCGGCTAGCTGGTTGTTTCCATGGGAAGACATTATTCTGTTGCGTGATGAGGAACAGGTTCATGAGTAGCTATCATTATTTCTAGTCGTACCTCATCTATGATTATAGATATGAACTTATGCGTGTACGCATATAAATCGCATGTTTTGTTATACGATTCTCGTTGTTTCGACCTACATCCCTATGATGTATTAATGGTAGTATGTAGAAATAAGTATTGTACAAATGTTATGTTACCTTAATAGATTATAGATATCAGATCCTTAAGTTGGCTCAGGTTACATGGGTTCTTGTAGGGCGTACCTCTCTTGATTTACTACTACTAGTTGTGACGAATTACATGGTAGGCCTAGGACTTAGTGTGGTGACTCTCATATGACTAAATAGCATAAAGGTGTCCAACCATTTCGCTCATTTCACGAGTGGCCTCTTCTGCTCTCTGCTCTGCTAAGGCTACCTTAGCCTCAGCTTCCATGAGCTGTTGCCTTAGGGTGGTCACCTCCTCTTCTAAGGAGTGGAGATGATTGTTAAGGTCTTCCTGTTCTGCGTGTTGGTTCGATATTGCTTCCTAGGGGTAAGGATCATTAAGGATCTCTCCGGTACCTTCATTCATGTCTGACTCCTCATCAGAATCCTCTCCCTCGTGGTTCATCTCTTGGCATTCTTCCAGACCCATTTTTGGGTTCTCCCTTCGCACTTCCTTTGGTTCTCCCTCGATCCATTCGTTGGCTATCACCGTAGGGTAGTAGGGGTCTTCGGGGTGAAGCTCAGTCATGTTGTCTTCACGAGAGTGGAGGTATGAGGTACATGTAGAAGATTTAAGTGTGGAGGTTATATGGTATTCTAAAATGCTACTATAGTATTACATGTTTGATCCTAGGGCTTCTTGATGTACGAAATCGATACGTTTTTAGACTTGTTGTTATTGTTTAGTATCACAAAATACTCCTATAGTATTTTTAAACCTTAGGTTTGGCTCTAATGCTCCTTTACATGTAAGGTCGGTAAGTTTTAGACTCGTTGCAACGCTACCCTCACTCCTAAACACATGTCGGTCGTATCTCGAATAAATACAGTTGATCAGGCTCTATTTATTCTAGATATGATTACATAACTGCCCAGGTTTGACTGTAGTGTTCAACATCTAAATACTTTTGTTTTGTTCTTATTATGATACGGTTCTAGCAAGTATGTATACTTTTAGAAGATACTTATATTCTTAAGGTATACTTTTCGTTAGAGTGTTTTTAGTCCCATTGTATTTATAGTTGTATATCTTGTATGGTTAGATATACTAGTTCACTATAAACAATGCTCTGATACCAACCTGTCACACCCCCGAACCTGGACGGCGGAAAAGTCCGGGGGTGGACGACTCGTGTACAGTATCATAACAATCGAATATGAATGAAACATAGCAACAAAACATCACACATTGGAAATACACACCTACATAGTTTACATATTGAATCTTGTTCATCTGTTACACAAAAGTAAGAAAGTAAAATTTCTTGAAGTCGCACCACTTGACCTTATAGTCGAATTTATTACCTGCTACTGGAATTCCTGAGAATACAAGTCGTTTTGAAAAACGTCAACTAAAAAGTTGGTGAGTTCATAAGCAGTTTTGAATAAAAATGGTTTTTGTACTTGTTTAGAATCGTTTTCAAAGTGCTTTCAAAAATATCTGATACTTTCTAAAAAGAAATGGTTTGAAATATTTGTGTCCGATCTTATATTAATGCATGTGTGTTAATGGTTACAAAAATAGAAAGAGAATGATTTCCAGACAACCCGATGTTGTCTGCAATAGATAATGCTGAAATCTCAACCCCGGTGGTTGAGTACCGATGCTTATAGATTGTCGTTTTACCAAAAAGAAGGTTTCCCGTTTTATCCCAAAAAGAAAATAGAATGATTTCATGTTTTATCCCAAAAAGAAAATAGAATGGTTTTCTGTTTTATTACAAAAAGAAAATAGAATGGTTTCCTGTTTTATTCAAAAAAGAAATTAGAATGGTTTCCCATAAATCTTATAACGTTGATTCTTCTAAGTGAGTCGTTATAACCATACTAAATAATGACAATTTCGCCTGTCTTTGCGTCTTTGGGACGCCGATGGAATAGAATAAGGTTTTTGTCACCCTAGACTGGCCTAGTCTAACTGTAGCGAACAGCTCAGGTGTGGGGTGTCACCCCCGTATAGATCTATGCACAAACTCCCGCTTTCCCTCCAGGAAACTCTGGTTATAACTACAGGCTACGATTGTACACTCAAAGGTGCCAACCGACAGGTCTCACTAGATCCTTAATCGAAAATTTACACGGAAAAGAAAGAAGAACACATATAAAACTCATTCCCAGACCCAATCAACATGTAAGTGGACCACTAAGGCCCACTATACGTATCTATTATTTCCAAGCACAAAAGGAATGTGAATGTTTACCCTGAGCCCAATATACATGTAAAAGGACACTAAGGCCCACTAAACATGTATATTATTTCCAGGCCCAATAAGGATAAGAATATCGCTTTTAACCCGTTTGTTATTGTTTTGTTTGTTTTAGCTCGATTATTTACAAAATTGATATAAAAAGCCCACTTTTTGTAAAAATGTCGTTTTTGGCCCAATAAGCCACAAAGTTTTCAATTAAGGCCCAATTATAGTAAAAATAACACTTTAGTCCCCATTTTGTTCAAAACTTGTGTTTATGACTAGTTTGTGGTAAAAATAACATTTTAAACCCATTTTTGTCGAAAAATATCATTTTTGGCTTGATTTTTGTGAAATACACATTTTTCTGGTTTTTGGCTTTTCTGACTTAGTTGTTGGAAAATTTGTAGAAAAATCATCGTAAGTCGAAATTTGGATCCGTAAATTCTGGAAGTTTGGAAATTTTGTCTACTTTGTTCAAAATGTTTCTCATAATTTTTATTGGCCTCTAACAAGTGTGAAATTGCTCACCTTCACAGGTTGGTCCGAATTTATTTCAAATCTGATAGGCAGTTTTGTAAAATTCGCCACAAATAGTAGAAAAATCGTATGAAAACGTGAGAGTAGTCATTTTAAAGGTAATAACCTGAACATTTTTCACGTAAAAGAGTTTTGAAAAATATTACCATTAAGGAGGTCAAAACAGTTCGAGATTGGACTAAAACTTTTCTGTCAAGGGCTGATTTTTGAGTTTAAGTTATCTAAGTTTGTTCACAACACTTGTTTTTGCTATTTTAAATGGTTAAATCTCAGATCTACAAGTTTACAAGTATTATATGTGAGGAAACATACTTTTCTCAAGATTTATATGAAGATCCAAGTGATAAACTTCATTTTCAAGTAAAGATCTAAAAGTTAAACACATAAACATGCATATATACATAGATCTAACACAAAAGCACTTGTATTCTCTCCCAAAAACATTATAAAACCGAAAACGAGGGGGGTATGAACTCACCTTGGGGTTTTTTGAGATGTAGAAGGAGATGAAGAAGAAACTTTGAGTCTACCTTGTGCCTTGAAGAGATCTCGAAAATTATGGGTGTTCTAAGGAGTTTGACACACAACAAAGTGTGTAAATTGAATGTTCTAAGCATAAATATGAAACAAAACACTTGATTTTAGTGTAGATCTTACCAAAAAGCCTAGGTTTGGTCTTTGAAGATGATGAACTCGAAAATGCTTGAGAGAATCTTGAGAGAAGAGTGAAATGAGAGTAAAGTTTGAAAATGAATGGTGGAGAGGGGAAAGGAAGGTCGATTAAATGGAGAGGAGGGAGGAGAGTAGTCTTGGATATTTGTTGGACAATAATCATTTGCATGGATGTATGTAGGATATAACATTGTTATTTGTGGTGTATTATTAAGGTGGCATGCATATAAAATTCCTCCCTTTTTCTCTCTTTTTTTTTGTTTAGATGGGCTAATCTGAATTTAAGGATTTCTTGGCCCAAAAGGATTGGTTTCGAGTTTTGGGCTTGGCCTAAAAGAGTTCTTGGTTCATGAAGAAGTTATCGGCACAATAGGGCCCAATAAGGAAGTCTTGGTCAAATAAGGGTATTGGTTTGAGAATTTATGGGTTATGGCCCAAAAATTATTGGGCTTGGCTTATTGGATGGAGTTTTGGGTTTGAATCACAATATATGAAAGTATGAAGTTAAATGGCGCCATAGTTTGAATTTTACTAGCTGGTTCCTTGTAAGTTTACATGGAGGAATCATCTTGTACACCATTTAAGATCTAACCCTAATTTGCTAGTTGTGACACTGAGGAAGCGCTCCAAAAGTTGGTCTCTTTCTCTCGGGCTGTAAGTGTTGATTTCATTTTCGATCCATTTTCATTTTGTTTTTTGTTGACTTACCATATTTTCATCACAGGTCTCTGATCATGTTTCCGCTGATTTAAGGATCCGGGCAGAGAGGGTTGAACAAGCCTTTCAGAGACAGGAGAAGATATGGAAGACAACCAACGAGGATCTTCTGAGGAGGGTGGAGCTGCTTACAAGGGAAAAGGTTGAGAGAGAGGAGGAGCTTGTACGCGAGATGGAGGAGGTGATCTCCGACACAAAGGTCAGTGCTGCAGTGACTGTTTGGGAGGACAAGATCTGTCTGGCTGAGGATCTTAAAAATTCATGATCCTAGTACGTGGTTAGTTGGCGCGAGGCATTAGCCAAATTAACTAGCATGCCTACTACTACTAGTCAGGATCCTGTGCTACGGCTGACCGGGGGGCAAGAGAAGAAGGCTGATGATGACCAGGATAAGGTCTATGCCTTTTAGGCCATCAGGGTAGCATAATCTTTTGACGCAAGACTCTTGTAAGGTTGTAGGACTTTTTGTTTTTGAATATAATGGTCGATTTTATTTTCGTCTTTCTTCGTTTCGTGCATAATACAATACTAAGACCTTTGCATGGTTAAGATCCTTAAAAAAAATGAATTGATAATAACTGATTTTTTAAGTGATCTAAAAGTTTTTCTTAGAAGTTCAGTGATTAACTCGCAACTCATAAGAGTTTTTTAATACGCTTTTAAGACTTTCGTGAAGATATCAATATAGAGAATTACTCTAAAGTGACGAGAGTTTATATGTCAGTGATCGGCTTAGGATCCTAGAAAGTTTAGGATCCACGATTTTAAAACTTCAAAGTTAAGGAAAGTTGGAACCTGATTGTCTTCGAGTGTCACTTCAAGCTTCATGACTCTTTGTATTTTAGGATTTACTGAGGATAAGTTCTAACTTAGGACAGGCCTTTGGTTCAACGTTGGGAATGAGGTCCCTTACTAACGAGGGTCGATGAGGATCCTTAACGTCACAGATCTTTTAAAATAAAGATCTTGGATCTTGTAAAGGAAATTTCTCCTTAGGATAATCCTGTTTGGATTATAGACCTAGACAAAATAGATAACACGTCAATCTTATATTCTGGGGAGGATCCCTACTTGAGGTATAATTCATTGGGTAGGTAACATGAAAATGTTACATTCTGACCGGATTTTTCTTGGGAACATTCCCAACATGTGACAACATGAAGTTGGTATAGGTCTTGTGTAATTTCTAGGGAAAAATCCCAATCTTTGATAACATGAAAAATGTTATAATCCTTAAGTAGTTACTAGGGTAAAATCTCGATAACATGAACATGTTATAAGCCTTTAGTAATCACTGGGGTAGGCTCCCGATTTCTTGATAACATGAAAATGTTATAAACCATAAGGATCTCAACTTGTGTTTAAAGATAAGAGGGTTGCCAAGCCACTGAATCATTAAATGATCCCCTTATTAGTATCCCACAGTTAGATATCATGCGTCCAAGCAAGGTGTATAAACCTTAGTTCGTGTGAAAGAGGTAATTAGCTCTTTAAACCTTAGAGGGGATTAAGTACCCTTAGGCGTAGGAGAGATGATCAGTGTTTAGCTTGTGTACATGATAATTTATGGATTATATTGTTAAATATAATGGAGTTTACCAAGTATTGGGATCTTCATGTGTCAAGATCCTTACGCCTCAGGGTGTTCGATCTTGAGGATCTAGTCATTCCGGGATCCCTGATTGTGAGGATCCCGATGTTTCAAGATGTTCACTCTTGAGGATCCTTCACTGTATATCGTTCTACATAGCAAGCGTTAGCTAAGGGTGGGAGTTAGTCTAGCTAACGCCCCTCCGATGGTTAAGTTAGTAATGTGTTCGAGGAGAAAATCAGTAATAATAAAAGTTTTAAGGTAAAGGATATGTGTACCTTGGTTTTGTTGTGGATCATTTGATCCTACTTACATGTAGTATGCTTTAAGGTGTATGGCATTCCAGGATCTTGGTAGAACATCTCATTTGAGTGTTTCTAGCCAATATGCTCCTTTTCCTACTTCAGCATGTACAAGATATGGTCCTTCCCATTTGGGGGTTAATTTTCCTGCACTAGGATCCTTGGTGTTTTGGAATGTTTTCCTTAATACCAAGTCTCCTATTGGAAACCTTCTGACCGTTATATTTCTATTGTAAGCCTTGGTGATTCTTTGTTGGTGAGCAGCAATGCATATTTTGGCAAGATCCCTAAGCTCTTCAATAGTGTCAAGATCTTGTGCTAGGATCCTTTCATTATTCTCTTGGTCTTGCAGCAAGTATATTGCCGTTGGGATCACTACTTAAGTATGGATTACTGCTTTTGTCCCAAAAACCAAGGAATAGGGGTCTGACCTGTGGCCAATTTGGAAGTGGTTCTGTCTGCCCATAAAATGAAAGGAAGTTCTTATGCCCATCATCCCTTCTTTTGTCCAGCTTTTTCTTCAAATTGGTAACTATGGTTTTGTTGCTGGAAGCCGCTTGACCATTGGCTTGGAGATGAATAGGAGTGGACATTATCATTTGATCCCCCAGCTTGTGGAAAAGTCTCTTGTTCATTTGCTAATAAATTGGAATCCATTGTCGCATATGATTTCTGCCGGGATCCCGAACCTGGTCAGAATATTACGTTTAATAAATGATACTACCTCTTTATCTCTTACCAGGACAAAAGCTTCAGCTTCGATCCATTTGGAGAAGAAATCAGTCATCACTAACTTGAAGACTTTTCCTCCTGGGGCTACTGGCAATTTCTTACAATATCCATCCCCCATGTCATGAATGGCCATGGGGAGATAATAGGATGTAGAGGTTCTGCCGGTTGATGCAGGAATTGTTGTGTCTTTGGCAAGCATCATATTTTTGAGCAGGTACGAAGGAGTCTTTCTTCATGGTTGGCCAGTAGTATCATGTTCACAATATTTTGGAGCATAAGTATCTGTCACCGGTGTGATTGCCACAATCCCCTTCATGTATATCCTTTAAGACTTCTGCAGCTTCAGGATCTTCCAAGCATCTTAGGTATGGACCTGCCATAGCTTTCTTGTAAAGTTTACCTTGGATTAAGAAAAACCTTGAGACTCTCATCCTCAATGCTCTTTCACTTTTTTCTCCTGTCGAGATTGTGTTATTTTGGAGATATTCCATAATGTTTTGGTCAAAAATTACACAAGTAGTAATCAACCAAATTGAATGACAAGCTGTGATGTTCAGATTGTGTAAAAACAAGTGATAAAAGAAAGTGACTCAATGGTTTACAAGGAAAGCCCTTGATCCTTACTAGGATCTCCTGCATAAAACCTTGGGAGGTGATAATGATCACTTGCCTTGATGATTTTATTGATATCAAAATGAAGATTACAGTGAGTTCTTAGTAAGAATAAGTAGAGAATTTTGTAGAGTAAGCTTAAGCTAAAGAACAATGTCTTGTGTGCAGATTACAAGTGTCATTTTATAGTCTAATTTAGCTAACAAGATGTCTGATATTTCTGGGATCCTCTATGACCAGCTTCACGAACGTTATTTGACCAAGTATTCCAGGTCTTTAGCATAGTTGTGATGATTCTTCGTTGAGAATTGGTCTTCCTTTGACTACTTCTACATACGTGTTAGTTATAGACAAAATATGACCATTATAAATATTGATAAAAATAATAACGGTAATTAACCGGGATCCTGATGTTGCCGAGGATCCTGGATATTTGAGGATCGTTGATATAATAAGGATCCTGGTCCGAACAATAATTTCAGTAATTTCACTCTTATTGGACAAGAAGAAAGCCTAGGTGAACTGTGAGTAATCATCAATTATAACCAAGCAATAAGAGTTATTGTTGATGCTCAGAACATTCACGAGACCAAATAAATCCATATGTAGTAGCTGGAGAGTTGTGTTGATTGTGTTGACCAGTTTGGGCTTGTGTGGCTTGCGATGATGTTTTCCTTGAGTACAGGCCACACACCGAGACGATGATGCCAGAGCATATCATTGTGTTCTGAGACCTTTGAAAATAGATATGTGACTTACTCGGAGAATATTGTGATTCATGTCGATGATGTAAGCATTCCCTTCACGTTCAGATCTCACCAAAATCCATTCCTCTGGTATGATGATACCAGGCTTCAAAATTAGACACTCCTTGTTTGTGAAATAAGCTAAAAAAACCTTTGTCACAGATCTGAGAGACGCTCAGCAAACTGTGTTTCAACTCTGGAGCAAAATTAACATTCTCAAAGCTAAAAACGCCGTTAGTAAACGTACCCTTCTGGGTGTCAGGCAGTTGAGAGATGTCTCATGTCATGTGCCTGGAACAGCCACTATCAACATACCAAGGTCTGATGATATTCCTCCACAGCTGTATTTCCTCCTTCTCCTCCCGCAATGGAAACATACCCTCTATTAAAGTTCTGAATGTCAGGCAGTTGAGAGATACCTCATGTCATGTGCCAGAAACAACCACTATCAACATACCAAGGTCTGATGATATTCCTCCACAGCTGTTCCTGCAAAATGTGCGAGATTAGTTAAATTTGGGAACCCAGTCCATAGAGACATTGGGTTGACCATTTCCATCTACACATGAAACGTCTTGCGATACCATATCCTTTGAATCAAATAATGTACATGACGAATTTAAAGGACTATGAGGTCATTGGGCCGCAGGACTTTTGGGCACCCATCTGTAATCAGGTTTAGAATTTTATTACTGACATAGACGGGGGCTTTGACATTTGATTTTGAACATTGTTTGTCATTTGTGTTTGATATTTTGGGTATCCATCTATGGTCAGATGATGACCCATGAGATAACTTTGGTGACACCGATCTTGGTTTGACCAATTTCGGTTTCGCTAAATTATCTATTGAATTTTGTTTCAAAATCTTTTTGTCCTTATTTTCTTTGATAGCCAGATTTCTATCCTTATTTGCATTCCAATCACCATCAATTGAACGTGACCTCGAAGAATTTCTTTTGAAATATCTTCATCGTGATACGTTCTGCCTACCTTGTGCATAGTAGGGAACATATGCACGATTTGGGCAGTTTCTGGCAATGTGTCCAGGTGTTCCACAGTGGAAACATGTTTGTTTCTTTACATAAAAGCTATTACCGCTTGTCCCTGGTTGCGTGTCCAGATTGTGTCCACAAGCACACTTACAGTTAGCAGTCTGTTTGGCTTGTTTTGGTGGCTTATATTTACTAACAGGATGTCCATTAATATTGGAATTCACAACCACATCATCACAAATATTAGAAACAAAAGAAGTATCAGTTTTCAAAGAGACATTGTTTGAACAACCAACAAAATTAATGAAAATAGCCATATTAGTTTTCAAAACATTATATTTCAAAGCAATGTCATTTTTCAAAACAGAAACACTTCCTCCATCCTCTTTCATGTCTTGCACTAGGGGTTCATCTGCATATGAGGTAGAAACAGTAGTATTTTTCACCCTCTCATTATTTACTAGCTCAACTACAGTAGGTTTTCCATATTGTATGTGTGCTTCCCTTGCCTTTTCTTCCTCGGTCATAGGAGTAAAAGTGTAGTTATCATTGAATGGATGAGGAACACTATGATAACCAAGACCTACATTCTTTTTACCTTGCCATCTAATTTGCTTTTCAATCATTGTCTAAACTTTCTTACTTAACACATCAAATTTTGTAAAATTAAAATCTGCATTTTCAAACTTAATTTTCAATGTGTCAAGCTCGGCAGTTAGACTGACAATCTTTTTTTGAGCATAATCATAGTGTTCACATTTAGTGTTGTATTCTTCCTTGATTCTTATTAGATATTTGGTTTGGGCCTCTAATTTTTTTTGGGCCTTTCTGAGAGTATATCCTTCATATTTAAGGTCCTCAATTTCCCTCATTAATAAATCATGTTGATGGTGATAATGTTTAATTGTATCACTACAGGCTTGCGTACAGAAAGTTTCACTAACATCTTTTATGGCAGGTGTGGTGGAGACCATGAAGGTGAATTGCAGCTCCATCATCTCTTCTTCACCTTCCTCCACCTCTGAACTCTCACTGATCTGCACCAAATTTGTTGTTTCATGTGCTGTCATATTCAGCGCCTTCATTTGATCCTCCCAGTCGAATCTTTATGCCACCATCGCCAAGTTAGATGTTTCATTGTTAGCTGCAGCTCCTCTGTTGTTCCCTGCAGGTACCAGCGTCCTATCGGGATTGTTCCTGGTATCTGGGTTGGTGCAGTCACGAGAAAAATGACCTGGCTCGTGACAATTGTAGCACTGGAGCTTGCTCTTGTTGAACCCCACCTTATTTTCCAAGTTTATTCCCCAGTTGTTCTTCCCAGTATGTTGAGTAAACTTCTTTGCCCTGAATACATGTCACAACTAGCAAAATAGGGTTAAGATGTTGATCCTTGTACAAGATAATTTCCTTTGTGTAACCTTGCAACATTAAATTTAGTGAAATTCAAACTTCAATGCTATTAAGTTCCTCCGTTCATACATTGTGATTCAAGCCGAAACAACCTCATGCAAGTCCAAACCTCGATCCAATAAGCCAAGTCCAATCAATTTTGGGCCTTAGCCGAAGAATGCTCGGCCCAAAACCCTTATTGGACCAAGACTTCTTTATTGGGCCATATTGGGCCGATAACATCTTCAATTTGTCTTTTTGTGCCTTAATGGGACAAAAACTTCTATTTGGATCTATATTGGGCCTCCCATTGGGTCGAAAGCTTTTAATTGTATTTTCGTGGGGCCAAAAACTCATACTTGGGTTTTTTGTGGGCCGAAAACCCCTTAATTTAACAAAAAACCCTTCATTGAATATTAGTGGGCCAAGAACGCTTTTGGGCCAAACCAAAAATCGGAACCATCCTTCTTGGGCCATCTTTTTGGGCCGAAAACCCTTTGCTTGTCTACGGTTTGGATGAAACAAAAAAAAAAAGAAAAAGAAAAAGGAAAAAGAAGGGAAAATTACCATGATACCTCAACATTGTGTAGCATACAACAATGCTTTGGACCATCAAACATCCATGCATATCCCATCAATTTATCAAGAGGTCAACCCCTACTTTTCCCCTCCCTCTCTTATCTCTCGGCCGATACACACACACACACTCCACAAATCTCATTTCCTTCACTTAACTCACTAGAACATCCTCCTCCTTCTCTCCAAAAATTCTGTGTGGGTGCATGCCATTTGTAGGGTTCCTTCAATCAAATTCAAGAACTTGGTAAATCAATGTCAATCTCAAAGTGTTTTGTTTCATGCTTATGCCAAGATCATTCCACTCACACTCTCATTTTCGTGTATATGACCCCTAGAGCACCCCATTTCGAGAATCTCACCAAGAACACAAGCTAGGCTCGAAATTCCTTCTACTTCTTCCTCTATATCTCGAAAAATTCCAAGGTGAGCTTCATACCCTACTATTTTCATGTTTTTCATCCTTTTGGGGGGAATACAAGTCAAGCTTTGTTTAAATCTTTGTAGTTTTGCATGCTCTTGTGTGTTTATGTAAGTACTTGTGTTTGAAATGTAAATGCTTCATGCTAATGCTCCATAACTCGAGACTTATAAGCCTTATGAGGCTAGGGTAAATCTATCTCTTGGAAAGTTCATATATCATGGTTATGTGTTAAAGATGAAACAAGTCACCACTAAAAAGGTACTTATACATGTTGAAAATCACAAAATACATAGTAATAACATTTTTGTGCTAGAAAGTCTTGTAGTTATGTTTGTTCACTTAAAATGGTAAAAATATGGGTTACACTAAAAAATGGTTAACTTTTGGTTATATGAAATTTTAACCTTTATTTTTACAAAAATAATGGAATATAATAAATTCCAAGATTTCTATAAATATTCTTGTAAAAATCATGACATGCTAGAGTCACACCAAGATAGTATATTTTGTGTTACAAACCTCTAAAACTAAATTTGGTGTGCTAGACAAACTACAAAACTTTGTTGTTTTACTAAAAACTATTTTATTATTAAAATAGTCATAATATGTTGTCACATTTTAATAGTTTGAATACTTAAAGGATTATATTATTTACACAACGTATATTACAATTAGATGAATTCATTAATGATTATTTATAAAAGGAATTATAAATAATTGAACTGAAACGGTATACAAACCAAAATTTTTACGATAGAAAATTTCGCGTAAACCTGTTAAGGCACTTGTGAGACTCTCCTTCGTCGTACCTACCTAGCGTACACCGTAATTCCTGTAGTTATAACCAGAGTCTCCTGGAGGGAGAGCGAGGTAATTGTGTATAGATCTATATGGGGTTGATACCCCCACACCTAAGCTGTTCGCTATAGCTAGACTAGGCTAGTCTAGGGTGACAAATATCTTACCGAAACCAAAGCCTGAAGAACGTCGTGACAGGCATTTTAGTCGTATCAAGCATGGTTGTAACGACTCACATAGGGATTAACAATGGTATTTTGGATTTACGAAATTATACACTTCACTGGTTTTATTCAAATAAAAAACTATGCATCACTCTCATATTTTACTATCACCACTTCAGTCTTAGGGTTTTAAGACTGTACTTTTTCATAAAACAAGAAATATGGGATTTTCTGGGAACACACACTCTTTTCAATTGCAAACAACAGAAAATAAAGAACACTCATGCAACTATCCACAGTTTTGGAATGAGACTTACAAACCATTTTCACAGAAAATATCGGATTTTCTGGAGTTTTACAAATTATTTCAAATCAATGATATTACAAAGTTTTTATACAAATATGCTTATGAACTCACTAACTTTTTAGTTGACGCTTTTCAAAACGACTTGTATTCCCAAGGACTCAGTAAGCAGGTACTCGGGCTATGGATTTGGATATTTACTACATTTTTGGAACATCATATTTATTGTCACTTTTGTGTAAAGTTGTGAACAAATACAATTATGTAAACAATGTATGTTGGTATCTTTAAAGTATGATGTTGGTTGCAATGTTTTCAATTATATTCAATTGTGATGATACAATACAATGAAGTCATCCGCCCACGGACGTTTCCGCCGTCCTGGTTCGGGGGTGTGACAGATTGGTATCAAAGCATTGTTTATAGTGAACTAGTATATCTAACCATACAAGATATACAACTATAAATACAATGGGACTAAAACACTCTGACTAAAAGTATACTTTAAAATATAAATATTTTACCAAAGTGTACATACATACATGCATATTAGAAAACACTAAGAAGAGTTGAACATCGTGACTAAACTTTGACAGTTATGTAATCATATCTAGGGTAAATATAGCCTGATCAACTATATTTATTCGAGATATGACCAACATGTGTCTAGGAGTGGTCAAGGTGGACAAAAAATTTAAAACTCATCAACTGTGAATCAAAAAGGGTCTAAGGACAAAACAATAATACATAGAATACTATAGAAGTATTTTTAACATTCTATCTATTTTTCGTACTTATATATTCTCGTGCAAACACCATGGCTGACTTCCACCACCCGAAAGATCCTATTTGTCACACCCCAAAACCAGAACGGCGGAAACGTTCTACGGTGGAGGACGTCATGTTTAGTATCACAAGACATGCATCATAGTAAGCGAAGTAATAAACAACCATTTCATTAGAAAGAAAGTGTTTATAAAGTATATGGTCACATAACATAGACTACAAGTTAAATAACAAAACAAGACTTGAAGCTATACTGCTCCATCTTCTGAATTCCCAGAGCGCGTACCTGTCTACTGGTCTCCTGAGAATACAAGTTATTTTGAAAGTGTAGATCAGCATTTAAGTTGGTGAGTTATAAGATTTAAGTGATGTAGTAAGTAGTAAGAAAGTTGTAGAAAGTTGTAGAAAGTTGTAGAAAGTTGTAGTAAGTTGTGTCTAGAAACGTTTGCCTGTTCCTCCAGAAAATCCTATATTTCTTGCTTTGATGAAAGATAAGTAAAAATGACTCAACAGTCCTTTCTATGAGTATTAAATGGATACAAGTTATATAAAACTCAGAGTAAACAAACAATCGGTTGTGTGTATCTGCCCTAAGCCTACAACCAAACAAGGAACAGGAAATGAGGCGGAAGACACACATCCCATTGTTCGGTAGATCATCGTTGTATATAACCCTGGCGTATCCACCTGGTACTCACTGAGTTAACTGTAATAGTTCCTTTATATTTGAAGAAAAGATCCATTAAGAAAACCCTCATTTCTTATAGTAAAAATGGTAACCACAGTAGTTCCTTCAATAATCACTTAGTTTATACTAGCTATATATAATCTAATATCGAATAGATAGTTAATTGTGTGAATCTGCCCTAAGCCCACAACCAAACAAGGAACAGGAAATGAGGCGAAAAGCACACATCCAACTACCTATCGGATATTAATTATGTATATCCCTGATGTATAAACTAAGGTATTATAGAATTATCCACCTAAGGTCGTTTAAGTTATACTGGTTTAATAAAAATGGATTAAACCCTTTTCTGGTAAGTTTCTAGTTTTTTATACCAAAAGTTCTTGTTTGAAAAGTAAGTTTGTGTACTAGAAAATGGTGCATTGAATTAGTGTCCTATGACCTGGCCCATACCTGGTACCCCTTATGATTACTTAGTGTATACGGAAACATATATATATATATATATATATATATATATATATATATATATATATATATATATATATCTATATATATATATATATATATATATATATATATATATATATATATATATATATATATATATATATATATATAATCGGATAGATAGTAGACTGGATGTATCTGCTCTAAGCCCACAACCAAACAAGGAACAGGAAATGAAGCAGAAAGTACACATCCTACTACCTTTCGGGTCCGATTAATATATATCCCTGAATGCATACACTAAGGAATCATAATGTAAGCATTATAGGCCCGCTTCTACTGAATGTACTAGACTCGACTGTTCTGTGTGTCGGTTGTAAAATGTAAGTTTTCCCTAGTTTATAACTATCTTGACTCGAAAATAGTTTGTATTAACTTTCAAGTGGAACTGTCACAATATGAAAGTATTTGGAATATATAAGTACTCAGTTGTCTTTTGAATTGACATCCTGACGTACTGATTACCTTAAAACATGTTTGTTTTATTAAGGTCATAATGTGATGAATAGAACCCATACTATACGCTCTCCCTGCAAGAGATTATGGGAACCAAACACGACTTCTGCAAACCAGTTGCTAGGCCGTGTAAATTCACATTAAAGTTATTTGATCTGGTATACCCAATATAAGTATCACTAATTGTCTAGAACAATGAGTTAGTGATTCATTGGTATTATTAGATCATGTAGTTGTCCCATGCTATAGCACCTTATTATGTTTGTTCTGTTATAGTATCTTAGTATGCTCTCGTTATAGTATCTTAGTATCTTCTCGTTATAGTATCTTAGTATTCTCTACTATCTAGCATCTTAGTATCTTCTAGTTATAGTATGACCTGAACCCCTAAACTCTACCCCGTATAGTTTACTAGTAATTTACTTGAACTGTTGTTGAAAATACTCATTTTTCTACTAAGTTATGTTTGTACTTTAAAAACGGAGTTTTGTTAACCTATAAAGTAACATAACTTTAAAAGAGTTTTTGAAATGTTTTGACTACTTATAAATGACATAAGCAATCCTTTAAAAATGTTTATAACAAATAATTACACAATTATCATTGTGTTCAACTTGTATTCCCTCCCTTAAAAGCATTTAAAACAGTTTAAAAGATTGATTACAGGGGTATGAACTCACCTTATGTGGGTGATCCAAATAAATATGCGCGTAAGGATGAGAAGTTCCACGAATGAAGTCCCGACACTTAACGAGTCCTAAGTGACATATAATGGCATATATTGGCATAAATATAGTGTTTAGAAGCAACCAAATGCAAAGAAACACCTTAAGGGACTAGGAAACACTTTGACCAAGTGTTGGAATCACATGTGATTCACTAAAAGGGAGTGTACGGCCACTTTGAGGAGTGTACGGCCATGGGTGTGTGGCCAGGGAGTGTACGCCCGCACACTCATGGTAATGAGTGCACAAAAGTGTTTTCCAAAGGTAGCAAGGCTTGTGGGACTAATGTTCATCAAGTGTTGAAGCTAGAAAGGCACTTTGGAGGCCGTTAAGCACTAAACAAAGGGGTGTACGACCACATGGAGTGTGTGCGGCCGCACACTCCTTGATGATCATGGTTGGACGTTTTCTAAGGATCATATCTAGTAAGTAACAAGCTTAGGGGATAGTACTTACAATATGGAAGCCTTCAGGGGTGTTTTGAGGGTGTTTTGAGGGGTGTACGGCCACACCTGGGTGTGCGGCCACACACACCATGTGTTCTTGAGTTCTGGGCATTTTCAAGGACTTAAACTAGTGTTCTAAACAAGATTCGAGCATAGAGGAAGAGTACTTACGATCTGGAGGCTCGAGAAGGCTCAAAATCACCAAGAACAAGTGTGTGTTCTTGGTGTTCTTGGTGAAATGGTTGAAGATTTGAAGATCTAGCCAAAACATGATTTCCAATGGATGAAATCAATGGCTGTTACTAGATTAAGAAGATTAACAACAAACCAAAGGATGAACACTTACATTCTTGAAGATCTAGGCTGAAAATCGGATGGTAGTTGAGAGAGAAATCGAGTTCTAGGCTTAGGAGTGTGAAAAGGGATGAATGGCTGAAAATCGGATGGTTGTTGAGAGAGAAATCGAGTTCTAGGCTTAGGAGTGTGAAAAGGGATGAATGAAGGCTAAGTCTCTCCTTTGTACACGAGAGTGTGCTGCTAGGAGAGGGGTGTGCGGCCGTACACTCCTTAAGTTTGAGTGTAAGGCTCGATTTTTGGTGCTAGATATGTACGCGATCCATTCCTATACTCGAGGCTTGAATCTACTGAGATTTGAACCTTTAACGGACTCTAAACAAGGCTAAATGATAGCCGAAACGAGTCTAACACTCAGTTGAGTTGACTGGCTGAGCTTTACAAGGAAAAAAATTTCGAGTTGTCACATCATCCCCTTGTTAGATGGAATTTCGTCCCGAAATTAGCTTTCTTAGCAGTACTACTGGGGTTGCGCTCCTCTGATTGGTAGAATACCCACTCGTAGACCTGGCAACTTTGCCCTAATGTCCATGATAGGATTCATACTTGGTCCATCTATCATTACCTCGTGTATACAAGTCGTATATAATTAGGATTAGTAAGACGGTCGGATGTGTGACTCTGCCCCAGGTCCACAGCCAAACAAGGAATAGGAGATAGGGCGGAAACACACATACTAGATCTGCGTAATCATAATCATATACAACCCTCGCGTATACACTAAATAGTGATAGGTGGGCTGTATTCATCCTTAGCCTCTGTGCTCGAACTTGGTCTGCTGGACGAGAGGTATTTCGGAAAGGTCTGCAGAGCATACGACGGCAAGGCTTCGGAGGACAAAGTACCCTTCGCATGAGTACTTCGGGGTTTAGAATACGAAAGACAAAACTGAGGGTTAGGTCGGACTATCGTTACGAATGACGATGGTTTCGTGAACTTGACGGTCGAGGCGATAGGAACATATGAACTTAGTATGGTGAGGACCACGCCAACTCATGACGAACGATAGTAACAGACTCTTAACTGAACAAAGTTTTGGCCGATTTGAAAGAAACGTTTGTTATACGATGATGTACTTCCCTAGTGCACTCGAAAGTGTACCCTTTGTAAATGTTCTAGTGCTTTCTGTTTTCCTCTTATTGTTAACACTTCTACGTATCGTACCGCGATATGCGCGTACATACACCGAAAGTGCTTTGATAACTAGTATTGATACTTTAAACTACGATCCTCCTTGGTACCACTACGATCACCTGGAATATACAAGTTATGAATAATTAAGATGAATTGGAGGGTCGACTGAGTAACTCTGCCTTATATCCACAACCAAACAAGGAACAAGAATTAAGGCGGAATCACTCACTCTAAGTCTGCAAAATCTTAGCTATGCACAACCCTAACGTACATCCTAAGCCATCATAGCTTCTCAGAACGGATCCCTTAGTTCTCTTGAATACTATGACTTATTTCAATAAGTGAGTTTTTATAATTACTTTTAAGTGTTATCCCCAATTTTTAATCTTATATAAATATAAATTAATTTTTCAAAGTAATTACTATATCGAAAACGTACCGCTGCTCGCTGGCGACTCCGAGGTCGATTCTCCTGCGGTGATCATCAGAATTCGTCCATCCGCTCCTGAGTTCTTTGTTATCGGGCAGTCCTCCCGGTAGTGTCCATTCTCACCACAACCATAGCAGACTTGGTTTTCTTCAACTTCGGGAACTTGGTAGATCGGTTGAGTCGGTGCCCTGCAGAAACGGACAGTGTGTCCTTTTCTGTGGCAGTTCATGCACTGCATTTCCCGAAATACTCCAGTGTGGTGATAGTTGCACTTTCCACACTTCGGGAGGGTTTCAGCATATCGACTGGCAGGTGCTGGAGTATCAGGTGTTGTGGCGGCGTACGTAGTACTCGTTTGTTCCTCCTGCGGGGGTTCCTGTGTTGTATGATTCTTCTTCCTCTTGTTCCCCGACTTCGGTTTATAGTCCTCTTCCCTCGATGGCTCGGGAACGGGGATTTCCACACCATGGCGCACTCCGTGGTCGATGAGCCGCTGATGTATCTTTCTATCTTCTTGCACTCCGGGGTAACCATCTCGGGGCATAGAGCTGCTAGATCGCTGAACCGATCAGTGTAGGCCACTATGTCTGAGCTGACCATCGTGAGCTCCTATCACACCCCAAAACCGGAACGGCGGAATCGTTCGGGGGTGGAGGACGTCATGTTCAGTATCACAACAATGCAAAGTAGTAAACAAGCAACAACATCATCCATTGCATTAATAATATAATTTCATACAAGTGTGTTCTGTCAAGTTATATAGACACCAAAAATATACATCAAAATAAAAGATGAGTCTTGAACGAGCTCCATCTTCTCAAAACCTGGCTCCGGTACCTGTCTACTGGTGACCTGAGAATACAAGTTATTTTGAAAGAGTTTATCAGCTTTAAAGCTGGTGAGATCATAAGTATATTAGTGTTTGCATCTATATGAAAGTGTTGTAAGTCTGTAATTGTATAAGTTTGTAAAAGTTTGTAATTGTTTGAACTCCCCTAGAAAACCCTATGTTTCCTACTAAAAGTAGCCTTCTACCAAGGCATCTAGTGTCTGTGTGTGTCTCTTGTAAGAGTGTGTATTTTCCCAAATCTGACTATCATTAACCAAAAATATAGTTTTTACATTATTGTTTATTGTGTGAAGATCACAAAGTGAATGTAATGGGAAAATGAAATAGTACTGTAGTGTTGTATTAAGTAACTACTGTTGTACTAACTACCTTAAACCAATTGGTATTTAAAGTACCACGTGATCGGCCTGTATCCTGCTACCGACTATAGAACGCGACAATGTAAGATGTCGGAAGAAATGACGTTTGGCACCCGTAGACTTGCAAGTCCCACTGTAGCGAGCAGCAAGGTGTAGGATAGTCAATCCAGTATAGATCTATACACAAAGTCATACGCTCCCCACTTAAAGAGATTCTGGATACAAAAACGGTCATGACAGGTAATGCCATACCCCGTTACGTGGCTCACATAACTGTAGTAATGTTCTAGTATATGTATGTGCTAGCTGTATTGTGTGTTCTCTCCCTGTCTAGCATGTATGTATGTTCTCTCCCTGTCTAGCATGTATGTATTGAACTGAATGAAAGAAGGAACCTTTATACCTATATACATATACATAATATATAACTAGGATTCAAACGACCTTCGGACAAATAACCTGAATACCCTAAGTCCACAACCAAACAAGGAATAGGAAGTAAGGTGAGCTATCAGTCCTAAGTCCTTTCAATCCTACTTATATAACTATATCTATATAGGTACACATTTAACAGAAAATAAGTTTAAAAGAGTTTAATAAAAGTATTTGATATGTACAAGAGTTTGTAAAACAGTTTGAAGTAAAACAGTTTGAAAAGTAAGAAATCCACTTGTTTGGTAATTATTAATCACATGTGATTGATATAATAACTAAAATTGTTCAACTTGTATCCCCCCATAAAAGCATTTAAAAACATTTAAAAGGTTAATTAAGGGGTATGAACTCACCTGTAGTGAGTGGTTTGGATGAAAGTGTCGGATAGGATGCTAAGTGTCAAGTGAAGACTTGTGCACACACGCGGATCCTATTTAACATATAATGATATATATATATATGAATACAATTAGTGCTTATAACAACTAATTATTGACTTGGAACCACCTTAGGGACTAGTAAACACTTATTTTGAAGTTTTACAACCATATATGACTGTATATAAGGGGTATACGGCTATACACGGGAGTGTATGGTCAAAATACACACTATTTGTGTGTGCGGCCGCACACTCCCTATGGAATGTGCCAAAACGTATTTTAAGGCTTTAAGACTCATCTAGGAAGGTTTCTTACTTCATGCTTTAGCCTTATATGGAGTTTACTGCCATTTTTGGACCTAAAAATTGTGTGTGCGGCTATACTTGGTGTGTGCAGCCGTACACACTTAAAGATCATATGAAATGGCGTTTTTCATGTGTAAATTCAAGGGTCTTTAGCTTATAACAAGCTATTGCAAGTGTATACCCGATTTAGCGGCTTAAAAGTGTAGTTAGAGGCCCCAAAAGTAGTGTGTGTTCTTGGTGTTCTTGGTGGTCTTGGTGTTCTTGACTAAAAATGGATGTTTTTATGGATCAAACCAAAGGGTTTTGCTAGTTAGGGTCGTGTATCAACAAATAAAAGGAAGGATTACTACCTTTTATGAAGATCCAGATGAAGATTTGGATGATACTTGAGAGGATTTCAAGTTCTAGCTTTGAAGAAGTGGAAAAAGTGTTCAAAATGACTAAGTGTTCTATATATAGGTGGGAGTGTGCGGTTGGGATGGGTGTGTGGCCGCACACTCCATATGTTGGAATGTTTGGCTCATTTTCAAGGTTTTACACTCTCAAAACTCATCCCACGACTCATACCTTGATTATACTAGGTTTTTAAACACTGTAATTGACTCTAAATAGTGCTAGAAAATAGCAAAAACGAGTCTAACCTTCATTGATTTGAATAAATGCATAAGATAAAAATTTTGGATTGTCACATCATCCCCCCCGTTAGAGAGAATTTCGTCCCGAAATTAGAGTTTAAGCAATTAAGTAGTACAAATAATTAAGTAAAAAGATGAGGATATTTCAGTTTCATCTGATCCTCTCGCTCCCAAGTGAATTCAGGTCCTCGCTTGGCGTTCCAGCGAACCTTCACTATCGGGATACAGCTTTGCTTTGTTTGCTTGACCTCTCGGTCCATGATCTCTACAGGTTCTTCCACGAAGTTGAGACTCTCGTTGATCTCGATCTCGTCGAGTGGGATTACAAGAGTCTCGTCGGACAGACACTTTTTCAAGTTCGAGACGTGGAAAGTAAAATGTACGTTACTGAGTTCACGAGGTAAGTTAAGTTTGTAAGCTACAGGGCCGATTCTTGCGAGAATCTCGAAAGGCCCTATGTATCTTGGAATTAGCTTTCCATGCTTTCCGAAGCGTATCAAGCCCTTCCAGGGTGAGACCTTCAATAGAACACGGTCGCCCACTTGGAATTCCAACGGTTTCCTTCGTTTATCTGCGTAGCCTTTCTGTCGGTCTCTAGAGGCTTTCAATCGTTCACGAATCTAAACGATCTTCTCTGTCGTTTCCCGAATGATCTCCGGACCTGTGAGATTGCTTTCAGGAATTCGTCCTTTAGCTAACTGGGTATCACCCACCTCAGCCCAGCATAGAGGGGATCTGCACTTTCGGCCATAGAGGGCCTCGAATGGAGCAGCCTTTATGCTCGTGTGATAACTGTTGTTGTAGGAAAATTCGACAAGGGGTAAATGAGTATCCCATGCTTTCCCAAAGTCAATCACACAGGCTCGCAACATGTCCTCCAAGGTTTGGATAGTCCTCTCACTTTGTCTGTCGGTCTGTGGATGATAGGTTGTACTCATGTCCAGCCTAGTTCCTAGGGAACTTTGTAACGACTGCCAGAACCTCGAAGTGAATCTACTATCTCTGTCCGAGATAATGGATATGGGAACACCATGCAGTCGTACAATCTCCCGAATGTAGGTTCTTGTAAGATTCTCCATCTTGTCTATTTCTTTGATAGACAGGAAGTGTGCGTGGCAGTACAAAGGGTCTCATAGCAAAAGTTAAAAGACAACACCAACCATAGTATTAAAAATCATTACAAATTTACAATGAGTTTGAACAACTTTTTAAAAGAGATTACAATGTATTTAAAAGTCAACACATGCAAATGCTCCTACAAGTGTTGTGTCTCTACGTGCCTCTTACTAGATGATTCCTGAAAAAGCATGTAAAACGAGCGTCAACTACAAAAATAGTTGGTGAGTACTCACATATTTAAAAATAATATTGGTTTCATAAATCAAAATAAAAATTTTGATAAAAGTTTCCACGAATAAAAATATATTGCCAAAATAAGTAAATAAGTTTGCATAAACAAAGTTCGTTGTCATCATGAGAGATAAAGTATGTTGCTCAAATGAGATGCAATGTTCATATTCTCATGGGAAATAAAGTTCGTTACTAAAACGAGTAAACAAGTTTCATTGCTAAAATGAGTATATAAATTTCGTTGATAAAATGAGTATACAAGTTTCGTTACTAAAATACGATATAAGATTCGTATATGCATCAAGTTTCCATTCATGAGTTCACAACCCAAGCCTAATGACCGTTCCTGCCCCCCATTCCATCATGTCCATGGTTCCCATGATGTCAGTTCATGGAAATATGCACTCGCGGTTCCGGGCGAGTGGGGGCTGTCGACCCCAAATAACGCTATCCATAAGACCATCGGCTCGAATATGAGTTAATAGGTTGTATCGGTTCTCCGGGGACTTAATCGTACAAGTTCATAACACCAAATTCATAGTACAAGTTCATAATACAAGGTTCATACAACAAAGTTCATATCATATCGTTCATAGCACAAGTTCATAAAATAATGTTCATAGAAATTGTAGCATGGTTTTCACCCCAAAACATTAAAAACGTAAAATATGGGCTATGAATACTCACAATATGCAAAATATAGCAACCAAGTTTATACGAGTCAAATAAATACAATGAACATAGATAGTTTAAGACATGCTTTCCCACCCCCAAAACATTTAAAAGAAACCGAAAATAGGGGAGTCGTGAATACTCACAATACATTGAGATGATGCTATTGGTGCCTTGAACTACGTTCCACGTGTACCACTCCCGATTCCTACAATAATGGTATTCGCTAGTGAGTCTCTAATCGAAATCTAACACTAGTATACTTACTACTACAATAGAATTATGCCAATATTGTGTCAAAATTTAATAATGATAAGTTACAAATTTTTTTCTGTGAAAATTAAATTTCAATGAATCAATTGTTATATAACAATTTAAGTGGAAAATTATCATTATTGAAATGTTAATATTTAACATTTTAAGAAGTGTTCTAATGATTAAATATTCAAAAACTAAATCAATTTAGTTCTAAATTTCCCAAACTTTGTATTTCAGTTTTAATTGAAGTCAAAGACCTTAAGATAAATTTTCTTGAATTTTTGATTTGTCTAACTATTTTTCACCATTTAATTCCTTGAATAATCATAAAATCATGGAAAAATAGTAAATTATCATGAAAAATTCTTATAATTTTTGTGTAACTGTTTTACAGTGTACAAAATCTGGGAAAATTATTAATATGTGTTTTCAAAAAGTTTAACACAATTTTTATGATTTTTGTACATTTAAGTGTATTAAATCTTGGGAAAATAGAGGAAAAATAGCATACAGAAGATAAAAATCATCAAAATTTTTATTTATCATCCTAACATATTATAAGAGTTTCTGGTAAATTTTTATTAATTTTGGATGAGAAAAACTATTTTTCCTGTTTTTAATCCATTATAAACACAAAAATCATGGAAAAATAGATATATATTTTGAAAAATTCCCAAAATATTTTTCTGAGTCTTAAATACAGGGTACAAGCTGCGAAAAATAAGAAATAATATTTTCACATTCCCTAAAGTGGTTTTATGATTTATTAGAGCTAAATAAAAAGAAAATTAAAAATCATACTAAACAGTAACAAAAGTCATTGAAACTTCATGGGGAATGTTTACTAACTTAAAGGATCATCCAAGAATTTTTCCAGAACTCATTTACTAGTCTAAGTATTTTATATGATTTAACACTCTATTTTCTTATTATTTTCATATAAAAATAAAGAAAATATATATTGAGCTGAAAATTTCCAGAATGCATCGTCATACAATTTAATAACAACGAAAAATTGTTTTCTTATTTTTGATGTTGAAAACCATGCCTAAAGGCTCAATAAATTATAGAGAAAACTTGGTTCTTGTGATTTATGTAAAGATTATTGATGTTACTATGACAATTTTTGCAACATGTTACAAAGACTTCTGAATCAAGATCTTTTTGTACCTATTAAGACATGATATTAAGAGTTCAAAATAATTTTTGAATGACTTTTAGTGATGAATAAGTCCTTTGAACATGCAACACAAAACAAATGTTCATAAGGAAAGTGCTGTTTGAGCAACAGTTTTGTAAAAATTGGTAAAAATCGAAATATTGGAATTTTCCAGTGAGATCAGATGGGTTGGAAAGCTAACTCAAAAGATTATATTTCAGAAAAAGAATCACGAATTTTGGTTAAGAAATGGGTGAGATATGGCAGTTTAAACTCAGGTAAAGAAATCTGGCAGATTGTATGCATGATGATTGGTTAGAAAAGTGAGTTTTCATCATTTCCTTGAGTAAATCTTTTGAAGTATTTTAAATATATCATGATAAACTCATATTTTAGTCATGTTTCCAGAGATCAAAAGATTAAAACTTATCAAAATGTATACATGCATTTATGAACAAAATTTTGTTTCTCAAAAACTCTTAACTTGAGTTTGATGTTTTAATCCTTAAAATCGATTTTTGCACTAAGATCATGAACATGCAACCTTGTTTATCATACATGCATGGTGTTAAAACAAATCCATCATGTTCTAAAAACCATTTTAACAAAAATAAAACAAGTTTGAAGAAGATGAAGAAGGAGAAAGTGTAAGAAAAAGAGCAAAACTTGAAGGAAAAGTGAAGTAGCAATCGATTTTACCTTCAAGAATACCACAAGATGATGAAGATTTCGAGTTTGATGAGTGTTCTTGGGTTTGTTTTCTGGAAAATTTCATGGTTCTTAGAGGGAGGAAGAGAGAATGGAGTGGTGTTTGGAGAGAAAAATTAGAGAGAAGGTAGAGAGAGTTTTCTAGAGAGAGAAAGAAGAGAGATGTGTGTGTGTTGGAGAATGAGAGTGTGAGAGAGAGATATGGGGAGAGAGGGATCCGAATTTTTTTAGTATAATACCCCTTTCTCATTCATTTTCTTTTATAAAATTTAAGTTCTTTTATAAAATATCTCAATTTTTATATAAAATGTGCACTAAAATCAAGTTTTTATTCATAAAACTCTTGATTTTTGACTTATAAATCAAGGGTAAATGTTAATAACTAAATCTTTATTTTTCAATGATTGTATTTCATAATAATTATTATGATAAGATAATATTATAAGGTTCATAATTGTTTTTATAGGATTTTTAAGGTTAAAGTTTATAAATATGAGTTTTTAGGGCTTTTAGGGTTTTTAGGGTTTTTCGGATTTTGCTAAACTTTAGATATCAAGGTAGATTGAATTTTGGAGGCATCAAATTATTTTTGAGTCTTATAACTCTTTTATAGTTATAAATAATGTTTTTAATTCCTTTTTGTCGGTTTATTGGCATTTATATGTAGTGGTTCCGAGATTCAAGTGAACTTGAAGAATCAAGTATACTAGTCATAGTTTCAACTTTGACTTAAGTTCCACGAGACTCCGACCTAATTTTTACCACTAGGTCAAGTGCATAATGTATGTATATGATTCATGAAAAGGTGTTCGAGTCAAAGAGTAACCCGAATATGGATAGCCTCTACAGTTAAGTAGTTGTAGAATTCACATATCAATATGAAATCTAAGTACATTATCCATTGTTTCTAATTGTTTCCAAGTTCCTAGTAGGTTATAACTTAGCTTCTAGTTACTAAGTCTAGTATGTGTCGTGCCTGTACGTGCAACTAAGTTTAGTCAAATCTAGAACCGACTCGAATTTTGACGGTTGTCACAGTCTCCCCCGGTTGAAAGAATTTCGTCCCGAAATTCAATTCGTGACGTATTCTATTAGAACTCAGCCGAATACAATTGTATAGCTGGAGAGGTGATGACTTGAAGAGCTCTTTGATTATTTTAGGTTAATTCCTCAAGGGAAGAGCGCAACTCTTTAGCTACAATTAAATTAATGTCTCCTTAATTCGAGTTCTTTCGTCTAGATTATGGAAAATTTGGGTCATGGAATCATGATCCAACCATGGCGACCTAGTCGAAAAAGATCATCTAGTTAGATATTATCTGAATTAAGAGAGCGCTATAACTTTGGCTGAAGCACCAACTGCATTGAGTGTTTGATCCGTATTAATTCCTAAGTCGCATTCTAAATCAGCACTAAGTGTATATTCGTCATCTAATAAAGAAGGGATTAAGAACAATTTGTTTACTTCCGGGCTGGCTACTAAATTTGGAAAATACATATTCCGAAATAAGAAGGGGTAGCACGAATGAAAATAAATGATGAAGGGTAAGTTCCTAAAGATATGTACTAAGGGTAGGCAACAAAGTTTTAGTACCTCTCGAATGTAAAGGCTATTTAAGTGTCGTCTACAAAATAAGTTACGAAATGATTGAGGATCTCCGAGGCTATAATTACTACTACAGTTACTCTTACAATAATAGAACTATATTCGAAGAATATATATATTTAGAGAGTCAATGTTGCAAATGGAGGCGATGAAATCACATTGTGTAGATAGCATTTTAAGTGTTTAGAAGTGATAAAAATCTCATTGTTATCAAAATGTGTGTTTAGAAATGATAATTAATCTCACTATTATCAAAATATGTAATAATTCCAAGATAATGAAAATACATGTTTGGCGATCAAACGAAGTAGTAAAATAATATAAAGATTAATTAATGTTAAATGTTTAAGTCGTCATTAAGGGAAATTTTTTTTTATAGAAATATTGATATTACGCTTTTTGTAAAATTGAATAATTGTCTAAGTCAAGACAAATACAAGTTTAAAAGGAGTCAAAATATTTATGAAAACAAGTTTGAGAGTTTAGGAACTCACTGAAAATTGCAAAGTAGAATGCTATTTTTAAGAAATGTGTAAAAATATCGATCATTGAAAATAGTGGATTCTTGATTTAGTGTTTCTACAAAACAATCATTTAGAGAATATATAATAGTAAAATCCAAGAGTTTTGATGTATTTAAAGGAAAGAAGAAACATAAGGAAACATATCATTCACATCTATTTTCCGGATATAGAAAAATTATAAGCATAAGGGTCTTCATCTTGTGTATTAATTATAAGGAAAAATATAATGAAACTTGCATTTTAAATCAAGTTTCCGAATTTAGAACGAAAGAGCAAATGTAAATAAGGATCACTTGTTTATACTAGATTTCAAAATAAAAACAAGATGTATATGATAAAAGGAGTAATTGAATATATCAAAGTTGATTAAATCAAAATTATGTCTCACGACTATACACGTATTAATCGCTCAAAACGAAAGGGTAGACTTCTAGTATGTATGTCTACGAACATGATACCATGAGAAGCAAAATAGACAGAAAGAAAGTTAGTCAATGTATTATGTTATTATCGTGGGTGTGCAATATCTAAAATTAGAAGGAGAGCAAGAAATCAAGTGCGGGGGATAGAAAAGGAAGGTACCGGCGACAATGATTGCTATCGTTAAAATTTTAAGAATAATATGTATAGGTAGATTTAAAGCCAAGTCGAGATATTTTTCAAACTTCAATATTTGATGTATGTTGATGATTATATAGACATGTGGAACTTTTAAAGTGTTTGCTAAAAATCATGAGTGATCTATTAAGTTAAACTCCATTTGTGAAAAAGAAGAAGCACTGTAATGGTAGTTGAAAATCTGACAATTTGACTTTTTAGAATGGAGTTCAATAATAGTTAAAACATATAAGGTAAAGACTCAATAGATTTAGAAGAGTAATTATACATTGTTGAAGGTGTGTCACTGGAAATTTAAAAGTGAACACTAAGTTTTGCAATGCTTTATATTTTAGAAGTTTTACAGATTATTTAACTAATTTGTAATAAAATATACAAATAAGGTGTGTTTTGAAATGTACGCATTAGTGATGCCTTGTAATCACGCTTGGAGTAGAAAGTTGTAAAAAAAATATCATGTTCGGTTTCAAGAAAACACATTTAAGTAAAGTACAATGCCTAAATAAGAAAGTGGTCAAAAGAGTCAAAACAAAAGTGGTTTGAAAGATCCGATGAAGCTTTTACACGTAATATGAACTTCAATGTCATATGTCTAAGTTTTATAGAATAGAATTTAAACACTTTTATAAAAGAAAATGTTTCTAAGTTTTTCGAAAACATGTCAAATTGGTAAGCAAGGTTTAAAATGGTTTATATGCCCTTAAAAGCATATCTATCCATTGAAATGGATTTAAATTGAAATTGAAATAGCAATGTTAAAACCAATATTGGTTAAATTGAGTTTAGAAGAAAATTGTTAAGTTAAAGCAAGTTGTCAAAAGATTTTAGCGAGAATATGGCTTACATTGTTTGGAATGGTCTACTAATTTGTATGAAGTGGTTATAAAATATTTTATCGATGATAAACAAAACCGATGAAGCAAAATAACTTTTCGATGGAAGATTAAAAGTAAGGGATAGGTAGATTAGTGTAGATGATCGTACCTAAATACTAAGGCGAGTATAAGGCAAGTATAAGGCGAGTACTGATGTCTTTTCCTCAAGATAAAGGACAAGAAAAAAAATTATTTATGAAAATTGTTTGAAAAACGTTTTACGGTGTCAATGTAGTTTATGACCTTTTATAGAGGTCAAAGGGACATCCTATGTTAAGTTTTAAGCTCAAGGTGGAAACAACCTAGAGCTAAGTCGTAACGTAGTAATAAGGTCTCACGTATGGGTTAAACCTCCTTACGCGATGCTCCAATTTTCATCTGTGTCGGTATCGGAACGCTTTCCTAGTTGTAACTCTAGTACGAAGACGATGAAGAGGTATTGAGGAATAATTGGAATAGGTTTCGACTTAAGATTATTACTTGTGTATATCTAACTACTAACCTTACATCTAAAGTCAACAGCTACCGAGGAATACTCATTCTCAGTATTAAGTGCATTGCTCATAGAGTGACTAGTGATATAACCTAAGTGGTTAACCTAGCACTTGATAAGGGGTAAGAATATTTCTAAATAAAGGCATTGTTATAAAAGTGCACTTAGTTTCTAAGTGTATCTAGATAAATGCCTATAATATGCAATGCCCGTACGCACACCAAAAAAATTTTGTTTTTCAAAAGTTTAAGTTGAAAATTGTTTTGAACATAATTCTACTATAACCATTCCAGCCTCACATTAACTTTCCTTAATTAAGCATAATTGGCCAGGCTATACTTAATTAAAGTCCAATAATGCGTACTCGAATTAGTTATACCAGTAGTATGTTCAGTATTTAAAAAAAAACGTTTAGAAAATTTTTGGCTATAGTTGTGGTTCTCCAAAGGAAAACCGGTATTCTCTATAACCTTCGGCTCTGATACCATTTCTGTCACACCCCGCTAAAGCGGAAATACGGGGCGTGACAGTACAAAGGGTCTCATAGCAAAAGTTAAAAGACAACACCAACCATAGTATTAAAAATCCTTACAAATTTACAATGAGTTTGAACAACTTTTTAAAAGAGATTACAATGTATTTAAAAGTCAACACATGCAAATGCTCCTACAAGTGTTGTGTCTCTACGTGCCTCTTACTAGAGATTCCTGAAAAAGCATGTAAACCGAGCGTCAACTACAAAAATAGTTGGTGAGTACTCACATATTTAAAAATAATATTGGTTTCATAAATCGAAATAAAAATTTTGATAAAAGTTTCCATGAATAAAAATATATTGCCAAAATAAGTAAATAAGTTTGCATAAACAAAGTTCGTTGTCATCATGAGAGATAAAGTATGTTGCTCAAATGAGATGCAATGTTCATATTCTCATGGGAAATAAAGTTCGTTACTAAAACGAGTAAACAAGTTTCATTGCTAAAATGAGTATATAAATTTCGTTGATAAAATGAGTATACAAGTTTCGTTACTAAAATACGATATAAGATTCGTATATGCATCAAGTTTCCATTCATGAGTTCACAACCCAAGCCTAATGACCGTTCCTGCCCCCATTCCATCATGTCCATGGTTCCCATGATGTCAGTTCATGGAAGTATGCACTCGCGGTTTCGGGCGAGTGGGGGCTGTCGACCCCAAATAGCGCTATCCATAAGACCATCGGCTCGAATATGAGTTAATAGGTTGTATCGATTCTCCGGGGACTTAATCGTATAAGTTCATAACACCAAATTCATAGTACAAGTTCATAATACAAGGTTCATACAACAAAGTTCATATCATATAGTTCATAGCACAAGTTCATAAAATAATGTTCATAGAAATTGTAGCATGCTTTCCACCCCAAAACATTAAAAACGTAAAATATGGGCTATGAATACTCACAATATGCAAAATATAGCAACCAAGTTTATACGAGTCAAATAAATACAATGAACATAGATAGTTTAAGAAATGCTTTCCCACCCCCAAAACATTTAAAAGAAACCGAAAATAGGGGAGTCGTGAATACTCACAATACGTTGAGATGATGCTATTGGTGCCTTGAACTACATTCACGTGTACCACTCCCGATTCCTAGAATAATGGTATTCGCTAGTGAGTCTCTAATCGAAATCTAACACTAGTATACTTACTACTAAAAAAAATTTAATAATGATAAGTTACAAAAAAATTTCTGTGAAAATTAAATTTCAATGAATCAATTGTTATATAACAATTTAAGTGGAAAATTATCATTATTGAAATGTTAATATTTAACATTTTAAGAAGTGTTCTAATGATTAAATATTCAAAAACTAAATCAATTTAGTTCTAAATTTCCCAAACTTTGTATTTCAGTTTTAATTGAAGTCAAAGACCTTAAGATAAATTTTCTTGAATTTTTGATTTGTCTAACTATTTTTCACCATTTAATTCCTTGAATAATCATAAAATCATGGAAAAATAGTAAATTATCATAAAAAATTCTTATAATTTTTGTGTAACTGTTTTACAGTGTACATAATCTGGGAAAATTATTAATATGTGTTTTCAAAAAGTTTAACACAATTTTTATGATTTTTGTACATTTAAGTGTATTAAATCTTGGGAAAATAGAAGAAAAATAGCATACAGAAGATAAAAATCATCAAAATTTTTATTTATCATCCTAACATATTATAAGAGTTTCTGGTAAATTTTTATTAATTTTGGATGAGTAAAACTATTTTTCCTGTTTTTAATCCATTATAAACACAAAAATCATGGAAAAATAGATATACATTTTCAAAAATTCCCAAAATATTTTTCTGAGTCTTAAATACAGGGTACAAGCTGCGAAAAATAAGAAATAATATTTTCACATTCCCTAAAGTGGTTTTATGATTTATTAGAGCTAAATAAAAAGAAAAATAAAAACTATACTAAACAGTAACAAAAGTCATTGAAACTTCATGGGGAATGTTTATTAACTTAAAGGATCATCCAATAATTTTTCCAGAACTTATTTACTAGTGTAAGTATTTTATATGATTTAACACTCTATTTTCTTATTATTTTCATATAAAAATAAAGAAAATATATATTGAGCTGAAAATTTCCAGAATGCATCTTCATACAATTTAATAACAACGAAATTTTTTTTTCTTATTTTTGATGTTGAAAACCATGCCTAAAGGCTCAATAAATTATAGAGAAAACTTGGTTCTTGTGATTTATGTAAAGATTATTGATGTTACTATGACAATTTTTGCAACATGTTACAAAGACTTCTGAATCAAGATCTTTTTGTACCTATTAATACATGATATTAAGAGTTCAAAATAATATTTGAATGACTTTTAGTGATGAATAAGTCCTTTGAACATACAACACAAAACAAATGTTCATAAGGAAAGTGTTGTTTGAGCAACAGTTTTGTAAAAATTGGTAAAAATCGAAATATTGGAATTTTCCAGTGAGGTCAGATGGGTTGGAAAGCTAACTCAAAAGATTATATTTCAGAAAAAGAATCACGAATTTTGGTTAAGAAATTAGTGAGATATGACAGTTTAAAGTCAGGTAAAGAAATCTGGCAGATTGCATGCATGACGATTGGTTAGAAAAGTGAGTTTTCATCATTTCCTTGAGTAAATCTTTTGGAGTATTTTAAATATATCATGATAAATTCATATTTTAGTCATGTTTTCGGAGATCAAAAGATTAAAACTTATCAAAATGTATACATGCATTTATGAACAAAATTTTGTTTCTCAAAAACTCTTAACTTGAGTTTGATGTTTTAATCCTTAAAATCGATTTTTGCACTAAGATCATGAACATGCAAACTTGTTTATCATACATGCATGGTGTTAAAACACATCCATCATGTTCTAAAAACCATTTTAACAAAAATAAAAAAAGTTTGAAGAAGATGAAGAAGGAAAAGTGAAGTAGAAATCGATTTTACCTTCAAGAATACCACAAGATGATGAAGATTTCGAGTTTGAGGAGTGTTCTTGGGTTTGTTTTCTGGAAAATTTCATGGTTCTTAGAGGGAGGAAGAGAGAATGGAGAGGAGTTTGGAGAGAAAAAGTAGAGAGAAGGTAGAGAGAGTTTTCTAGAGAGAGAAAGAAGAGAGATGTGTGTGTGTTGGAGAATGAGAGTGTGAGAGAGAGATATGGGGAGAGAGGGATCCGAATTTTTTTAGTATAATACCCCTTTCTCATTCATTTTCTTTTATAAAATTTAAGTTCTTTTATAAAATATCTCAATTTTTATATAAAATGTGCACTAAAATCAAGTTTTTATTCATAAAACTCTTGATTTTTGACTTATAAATCAAGGGTAAATGTTAATAACTAAATCTTTATTTTTCAATGATTGTATTTCATAATAATTATTATGATAAGATAATATTATAAGGTTCATAATTGTTTTTATAGGATTTTTAAGGTTAAAGTTTATAAATATGAGTTTTTAGGGCTTTTAGGGTTTTTAGGGTTTTTCGGATTTTGCTAAACTTTAGATATCAAGGTAGATTGAATTTTGGAGGCATCAAATTATTTTTGAGTCTTATAACTCTTTTATAGTTATAAATAATATTTTTAATTCCTTTTTGTCGGTTTATTGGCATTTATATGTAGTGGTTCCGAGATTCAAGTGAACTTGAAGAATCAAGTATACTAGTCATAGTTTCAACTTTGACTTAAGTTCCACGAGACTCCGACCTAATTTTTACCACTAGGTCAAGTGCATAATGTGTGTATATGATTCATGAAAAGGTGTTCGAGTCAAAGAGTAACCCGAATATGGATAGCCTCTACAGTTAAGTAGTTGTAGAATTCACATATCAATATGAAATCTAAGTACATTATCCATTGTTTCTAATTGTTTCCAAGTTCCTAGTAGGTTATAACTTAGCTTCTAGTTACTAAGTCTAGTATGTGTCGTGCCTGTACGTGCAACTAAGTTTAGTCAAATCTAGAACCGACTCGAATTTTGACGGTTGTCACATCTATGACCAGAGTATTCTTTCCGACTTAGGGCGTCAGCTACTACGTTGGCTTTACCCGGATGTTAACGAATTTCGCATTCGTAATCACTGAGTAGCTCGACCCACCGTCGTTGTCTCATGTTGAGCTCCTTCTGGTCGAATATGTGTTGTAGGCTTTTGTGGTCTGTAAAGATAGTGCTTTTTGTACCGTACAGGTACTGTCTCCAGATCTTCAGAGCAAACACTAATGCTCCTAATTCAAATCGTGTGTGGTGTAGTTGGCCTCGTGTGTCTTCAGTTGTCTCGAGGCGTAGGCGATGACCTTACCTCGTTGCATCAGAACACAGTCGAGCCCTTGATTTGACGCATCGCAATAGACAGCGAAATCTTCTATCCCTTCGGGGAGGGATAGTATTGGTGCGGTGCATAAGGCTCGCTTGAGCGTTTGGAACGCTCTTTCCTGCTTCTCTGCCCAGTCAAAGGCCACGCCTTTGTGGGTCAGTGTTGTAAGAGGTTTCGCAATTCTGGAGAAGTTCTGAATGAACCTGCGATAGTAGCCAGCGAGACCTAGAAATTGACGAATTTCTGTAGGCGTCTTCGGTGCTGACCAGCTCTCAATGGCTTTGATTTTGGAAGGGTCCATGTGTATTCCCTCCTCGCTAACCACGTGCCCTAAGAATTCGACTCGTCGGATCCAAAATTCATATTTTGAGAACTTCGCATAGAGCTTCTCCGAACGCAGCGTTTCTAAGACTTGACGTAGATGTTGACTATGCTCCTCCTTACTACGAGAGTAGATAAGTATGTCATCGATGAAGACGATAACGAACTGATCCAAGTAAGGACGACACACCATATTCATTAAATCCATGAATACTGCGGGCGCGTTTGTTAATCCGAACGACATCACTACGAATTCGTAGTGCCCATAACGAGTTCGGAAGGCTGTCTTCGGGACATCCTCCCCTAGCACTCGTAGTTGGTGATATCCGGATCTTAGATCGATTTTTGAAAAGAAGCTCGCCCCTTGCAGTTGATCAAATAAATCGTCAATGCGAGGCAGAGGGTAATGATTTTTGATGGTCAGTTTGTTGAGCTCCCTGTAGTCGATGCACATACGAAACGATCCGTCTTTCTTCTTGACGAACAAGACTGGAGCTCCCCGGGGTGAGAAGCTTGGTCTTATAAAGCCCTTGCTGAGCAGTTCGCTAAGTTGACCGGATAGTTCTTGCATCTCTGCAGGTGCTAAACGATCGGGCGATTTGGCTACGGGGGTAGCCCCTAGAACTAAGTCGATTCTGAACTCGACTTGATGTTACGGAGGTAATCCTGGGAGTTCTTCTGGAAAGATATCGGGAAAGTCGCGTACTACTGGAATGTTCTTAATGTCTTTCGTTTCTTGGCTCACATCGACCACATGAGCAAGAAATGCACGATATTCCTTTCGCAAGAATTTTTAAGCTTCAATGCTCGAGATGATACGAAGGTTAGTGTCGGGTTTGTCGCCATAAACTACTAGAGTTTCGCCAGACGGCAGATTAAGGCGAACAACCTTTTCATAACACATGATGTCGGCACGATGAAGACTCAACCATTCCATGCCGATAATGACGTCGAAACTTTTAATTGAGACCGGCATGAGGTCGATCGAAAATGAATGGCTATCTAGTGTTAGGGTACACCCTATGAATATACTGCTAGTGCTCTCTATCTTTCCATTAGCCATTTCTACAGTGAACGGTTCTTTAAGTGCTCGTGATTTTTGCTTAAGTAAATGAGCAAATTTTTGGTTCACGAAACTCCTCTCCGCTCCACTATCAAATAATATGCATGCATAAGAGTTATCGAGGAGAAACGTACCAGTGACCACTGTGGGGTCGGCAACCGCTTCATCGTGGCCTATGGCCAGAACTCTTCCCACTCTATCGGCATTCCCTGCCTTTGGGCAGTCCCTCTTGTAGTGGCCCACCTCGCCACAACTGTAGCAAGCTTGGCCCACTCCTGCGCCGGGGACTTGGTTGAGTGGCCTCGTCGGAGCTTTGCAGAAACGGACGGTGTGTCCCTTCCTGTTGCAGTTCGAACACTGCATTTCCCGGCAGGCTCCTGTGTGGTGGAAGTTGTTGGGTTTTGAGCATTCTAACACTCCTATGGTGTACATGCAACCATATAAACCTTGGATCTATGTTTTCTCTATTATACATGCAAATATTAACTATTCCAAGGTTTCATCCTAACTAGCATATTATGAAGCACCTATACTACAAAGTTCTAGTTAGATGACATGCCTTTTGATGTAGCTTGATGTCTTCAAGCTTTAAGAGCTTAGTCCCAATAGTGTGGAAGCCTCAAATGGAATCACAAATCACCAAAACACCTTGGAAGAACTTGAGAGAATATGTATGCACACTAAAATCGACCCACTCTTATTTTCACACACTTGTACCAATTTTGTGAGCCAAGGACCCCTTTATATATTATGGAGGATTAGGGTTACATCCATGTAAACCCTAATACCCATGACCTTTCATTTACATAGGATCCATGGGTTAAAAGCTCCATGGACCATCCATGAAAGCTTAGCCCAACCTAAATGAACTTGGCCCATTCCATATATATAAGAGTCCATATTTAATTAGTTCTTTTTTATCACTTAATTAATTCTAAATTAATTCTTGATCAATACTAATTAAATAATATGATTCCATATTAATATATTAGAATTTATAATATATTAATATAAATCATAAATATACTATTCTCAAAAGACTATCCATATAAATTGTGCCGGTGAAGTGCAACCCAAATGGACCATGCCGGGTCGGGTCAAGTACATACCAAATATAGTTATGGACTTAGACATTAATCCAACAGTCTCCCACTTGGATAAGTCTAAAACTATTATTGAGTATGACTTCAAAACCTAACTGGAAATCGTAGCTCTTAAAGCCGCTGTCGAACTCTGTCCTTGTCAATGACTTGTCCATTAGATAAAGGATCATATATTCCTCCATTCTAGATATCATATGGACTGAGACATGGATTATAATCATTCTCTCTGTCAATTTGTTGTTTCCCGATTTTCGATTTATGATGACTGACTGATTGAACAAATCAAATCAATCCTGGCTTAGCCAAGCACTCACATGTGTCATCGCTAAATCATCGAGGGGCCCACAGATATCGCTTTTATCCTGAAGGTAAAAGGAATGGATAAACTTCGACTCATATGGCTTGTTATAATACTTGTTGAATCATACACAAAGGCACGTTTTATAACATCGAGTTACCAATGCGTTTTCGTGCAATCAATGTATAACCAACTCATATTAACAACTCATATCTCTAGGTTTTAAGAATATAAGATATTATCGTCTCATGATCACTCGTGATAAAATCCATGAAGTGATTCAAATGAGCGTGGGTTGAAACCAATACTCAGAACTTATGAGCACTCGTGAGTGTTGTAGCACCACTTTGTCCACCAACTTGGACCTCTACAAACCAACCCATGACAGTCTTGATTCATATCTACTTCCAACATATGACCGACTGTGGATGGTTTGAATAACTTAATCATTCCGGAAGAGCGACTTAGTTATTCTGGAAGTCAAAACATGCAAAGTGAAACACAAGAATAAATGAATCAAATATGCTATCAAACCCTATGAATATAAATAAACACTTTTATTTATCACCATACTGATTACTCATTATTCATTGTTTCGGTTTTATCAACTTTATACTTGAATTAAAAACACTAGTTGTCCCATGCTCCAAGCATGTACACTATGTTTTTCTTAAACAATAGCTTTGCCATACACCAAGTATGCACTCTATGTTTGTCTATGATCCTTACTTTGTGAAATAAACCAATTGAACATAATTTCAATGATTCTAATTTCACACTCCCAAATCCTTATCGAAAAATGTGAGAATTTCAAATTCCTATCATTTATCGAAATCTGTTTAGATTTTAAACTTATATGCACTGACCCTCCTGTAATGAATATGTACAAAGTCACAAAGACTTGTCAACAATCATTATAAGGTATTCCAATGGAGATCAACTCCATGGAAACTAAGTCTCAATGGAGATCAACTCCATGGAAACTAAGTCACAAAGACTTGTCAACAATCATTATAAGGTATTCCAATGGAGATCAACAATCATTATAAGGTATTTCTAATCTTACACAGATAACTTCCACCTATGGAGACAACTCCATATTCTCATTTTGACTATCACTTCTGAACAAAAGATGCCTCTTTTTAGAATATGTCAATATGGTCCTTCCAAAATTAGCATTATACTTCCAACTGTCCCTGAGCAACCAATCTTTGGTAAACCTCAGATTGTCCTAGACAATTGCTTAATCATTTTAGTCATATCCAATTCTAGACCTTTTCCCTTCTTAATGCCTCTCGGCATTTGGAAAAATTTAGAAACGACAAATATTATAGCACATGCAATCGATCCTGTACCCAAAGCAAATGGTACACGATTCATGATGTCTCACACAAAGACATGATTCTAGACCAGTCTTTTGCTACAATATTTTTATTTGCCATGTTTTCAAAATTTGACTATGAAGAGGGATGTCGTAATCATAATCGAATTTTGAGAATGCAATATACAGAATTTCCTTAAGTTGAACCAATCCAACATGAAATTCATATATATATTCTTGACTAAAGATGATTAATGTCTCAATCTAAGCCTTTAGAACTGAAATGAAGTATATCCTCTCCCTTAATTATAGCAAAACAACTTTTTCAATCCTTGCAGCCTCACGAATTGAAACTTTTGTTTTCTATAATTAACATTGCTAACTTGCAACACTAACAATAATTATCATGCTCCCACTAACATGATGATTATTAGCATAACACTTATGCTCCCACTAGCTTTGACATGTACTCAGAAATCAGCCGGACTTCTAGAAATCAATATTTTATTGACTTTCTTACCAAAGTTCAGATTTCTGATACGAGATGCTTTGATAAAACTTTATCAAAATCATACACCTTTCCTTAGATAGCATGCATGTGTGTCTAAACAGTTTCAGAACTATGAAAAGGGATACCGTAATCATAGTCTCAATTGTTTAGACCTTTTGCCATCTGCTTCAAATCTACTTGGTGGAAGTGTTTCCTCACCATCATTTTCATGAATCGGAGAGAAACCTTATGACCCTTAGATTTTATGGTGTATGTGTTCTTATCCATGTGAATCGTCAAAACCATAGTCACAAGACAAGGATAATGACAAATCTAAACTCATATGGACTGAACTTATGCAATCTTAACTTCTTGCCACCTGGCCGTACAGGGCCTGCCATTGCTTCCAAGTTGTTATGCAACCAATTGAGAACTTTCAGAACTCCTATGCAAAGCCAACTTTAACTGGAATGGGCACAAAATATGTCAACACGATAGGTTATAAACCTCAAGTCGTGTGCTAGTGAAGAACCTCAGGTTTTATTCTTGACTAGTTCTTGAAATTCTTTTTAGGATCTTTAAGACTCCCACTATCCTCTTGACATATAAGACTATCTCGCCAAATATTCAAGAGATAGTGCGGATTCTTTATCAAGACAAACACTTCACACAATTGGCCTTAGTTGGTCTTTGTTTTATCCAAAACATCACAACTTACCAATTTCAAATGTACAAGAGTAGGACACTTTTACTCTTACATTTGACAAGTGTTTTAAACCTTTCTTTAAGATATGTCACTCAAGTTACAATCTTGGAGTATGACTCTAAGAATTGTTTTGGAACGAAGTATGACTCATCTTCCTGATCTAACCATTTCAACAATTCATGACTCCTCTTCTTAGTCATAATAATGCACTAAGATGACCTTCAGAGGACTAATTGTGATATGATTTCTAAATCATTAAGATGATCACAAACATGATACTAAAGTACTCTCCCATCTTTTCAGATTTGAGAAACTTTTATCTTTCTGCCTAATTTGATTCTTCCCAGCCATACATTGAGACTTTTCCAATGTTTCAGAATTATACTTAAACTTGTAAGTATAACCATATTTACTAAACTTTAGTAAATCAAATAGTCTTAACGAGCTTTGTGGTGGACATGACCAGTGCACAAGAATGTGTACTCGATCCCTTTAGTCCTTCACTTGACTCACACATCCATGTGAACAAGTAATTAGTCTTGATTTTCCAATGCTTGAAAGTTCTCATTCATCATACTATTCAACTTACATGATTCCAAGTTTCGGTCCAATTGAAACTTGGGTGATGAGGAACTTTCCTGATTTGGTAAATTTAGACACTACCACAAATGAAAGAATCAAATCCATTTTCCAATATTGCTGTCAGTGGAATCATATAAGCAACAATTTTCCACAAATGCCATTGTAAGGATACTTCAAATAAATAAAATTAAACAATTTTCTTTTATTTTAAAACTTTGCGGAAAAACTTATCCTTACAATCCACATGGAAAATTGTTGTTATCTATTCCTTAGCAATATATCATAACTTCTTAAGCAACCGCTCAAAATTCTGATGCGATCAAAATCCACCTTCGCGATCAGAATCAACACATACTTCCTTTAAGATTTCTCTCTATTCCTTGATTCTTAAAACATCAACATGTGACCCAGTCACATCATGTAATGAGGATCTCAGAATAGAACTTAACAAAGTTAGATAATGGGCTCTACCTGATGTAGAGTCAAACTTATTGACTTTAACATCCTTAGGTAAATTTGGCAGCTTTGCAATCAACACCCCTTCCTTTGGCAAAATAAACATATGGACCCTTTGGTAATGGGACTATCTCAGACTTAGCCTTTCTCTTTACCATTTGGTCATCCGGGTTGACTATGGCCAATCCCTTTCCATTGGGAAGAGAATGCTTTTTCTGTATTTCCAGTGTCACCATTGTCACTGTCCATAAAGTTTTTGGGAAGTTGATCTTCTAATCAAATTTGCTTTACTATCGTTCCAAATCATTGCTGATTCAGCAGCACCAAGCAAATAGATATGATCATTAAGGTTCATGTCATAGTCTGTTTCATAGTAGTCCCAAAGGAACTCACTATGTGACTTAGAAAGTGATTGAGCCACCAACTTTCTCAAGACTTTGACACCCAACTCTCCCGGCTTGTCAATATGTGACTTTATCTACAAGATGTGATCACACCTAGACCTTGCCTTGCCAATAGGGGTTGAGTGACCTTGAACTTGTGGGTTAGGGAGAATAATTGGAGGAGGTGGAGGAAGTGAAGTTCCAAGAGATTTGGGAAGATCATAGATGTCTGAACTAGACATCTTTTGGGAGATATTCAAGTTTAGTTGATTTAAAGTCCTTAATATAACACCCAATATGAAATATTAAGGCTAGGACCCAACAAACTATTTTATAACTTGGAAGAGGGATGCCGTAATCCAAGCTATAAAATATTTGAAGGTAGGTGAATGACGATTCACCAATTTCCACCAAGATAAACGAAATGTATTATTAGGTTTTAATTGGTTTTGAAACTCCTAGATTCTTTTGAGATTCATTAAACTTTTCAATGGCATGTTTCAATCTCGAGTGTGCCCTTCAGGTTTTGTGACTGGGATGCCGAGGATCACAAAACAAGGTGTGAAGTAACCATGCAAATATACTTGGTACCCTTAATATTTACCCCTCAATCGTTGTGCCGGTTAACCACACACGCTCCAACGATACTATGATAAACATTAAGTTAACCACACACGCTCCACTAACAGCTTAAACAAAGTGCAAAGTGTAATTTCATGGATTAGCACCTTATTCACATTTTCCTAAGTAACTAAGATTGGGAATTTATAAGTGTTTAGTTACTTAGTATTTATCATTATACTTATAATGAAGGGAGAATTATAGTCCTTGTCCTACCTGTTCGGCTAACGACCCTCCACCGGTCAAGGAAGCGGTGAGTGAGAGTGGACACCCATTAAACTGCCATTTTATAGGCAGTAACATTATACTCTCTTATAGACCGGCTTCGTGAATGAGGCCTACTAATGGTAAGACGACTTGCTCTTATACATATAATATATTAAACTTTTAATATTATAATAGTATAAGGGTGTATTTTAGACATTTAAAATACTTGGTGGTTTAATCTATTAATTAAACTATACTCTTAATTTAATTAAATTTAAACCATGTCATTATGGAATTATTAATTCTCTTTTAATTAAACACTTTAATTATCTATTAATAAAGTCCATAAGAGTTAATTGAATTATTCAATAAAAACATCATAATTCCAATTATTAAATTCAAAATTAAAACCATTTAATTAATTGTTTAAGTTATGAACCCAAGAGTTTTAGAATTCAATTCTTTTTTTTATCATAAAAAAGTTTTTCCAAATTCCAAAACTTGAGGGCAAGTTTTGTAACTCTTGAAAACTTTTGGATTCCATAACTTATGGAGCTAAATACTTGTTTTATGATGAAACTTTTCATGTTCCATAACTTAAGAACAAGTTATGGAATTCTTTAAAACATTAAGACCAAGTTTTGTAACTCCATAAAAAAACCTTTGAATCAATTTTTTTTAAAAACCTTTTCATATCCATAACTTATGGAGGTTTCAAAAAACTCTTTAGATCAAACTTTTAAAACTAATAAAATAATCATATCATTTTATCTTTTACTAAATTTGACCTAATTCAACTCATATAGCAAATGATTCAAACTTTACAAATAATTAGTTTTTTACAAAAACAAGTAATTATCTTAAAATTTGACAAACGTCATGTTTTTTTTTCTTTTTTTTTCCAACTTGAAAATAAAACATTTGCATCAATATAACAGAAAACAACCCATGGTTCTGATACCACTGTTGGGATTTGAGCATTCTTACACTCCTATGGTGTACATGCAACCCTATAAACCTTGGATCTACGTTTTCTCTATTAAACATGCAAATATTAACTATTCCAAGGTTTCATCCTAACTAGCATATTATGAAGCACCTATACAACAAAGTTCTAGTTAGATGACATACATTTTGATGTAGCTTGATGTCTTCAAGCTTTAAGAGCTTAGCCCCAATAGTGTGGAAGCCTCAAATGGAATCACAAATCACCAAAACACCTTGGAAGAACTTGAGAGAATATGTATGCACACTAAAATCGGCCCACTCTTATTTTCACACACTTGTGCCAATTTTGTGAGCCAAGGACCCCTTTATATATTATGGAGGATTAGGGTTACATCCATGTAAACCCTAATACCCATGACCTTTCATTTACATAGGATCCATGGGTTAAAAGCTCCATGGACCATCCATGAAAGCTTAGCCCAACCTAAATGAACTTGGCCCATTCCATATATATAAGAGTCCATATTTAATTAGTTCTTTTTGATCACTTAATCAATTCTAAATTAATTCTTGATCAATACTAATTAAATAATATGATTCCATATTAATATATTAGAACTTATAATATATTAATATAAATCATAAATATACTATTCTCAAAAGACTATCCATATAAATTGTGTTGGTGAAGTGCAACCCAAATGGACCATGCCGGGTCGGGTCAAGTACATACCAAATATAGTTATGGACTTAGACATTAATCCAACAGAAGTTGCACTGGTTGCATTTAGGCAAGCTTCCAGCGTACTGCTTTACCGGAGCAGCAGCAGTGGTAGGTGCTATCGCTGCATGAACTGCCATGACCCGCTGCTTTTTGGCAGCCTTCTTCTTCTTCTTGTCATCCCAGAGCTTCCGCTTGGAATCAGCGGTTTTGGAAGGTTCCGAGATGGCCAGAGTTGTTGTTGCGGCCGGGGTACGAACCCCATGGTCTATAAGCCGTTGCGCCAATCGCTTGGCACTATCGAATGTAGTGGGGTTTGAAGCCAAAACATTTCCCTGGAATGGAGGCACCAGCCCCCATATGAATCTCTCTATCTTCTTCCCCTCTGTATGAACCATGTTGGGACAGAGGGCCACCAGTTCACAGAACCTGGCGGTGTAGGAGACTATGTCGGAGCCCTTCATGGTTAGGTTCCACAGTTCCTCCTCCAGTTTTTAGATTTCACCCCTCGGGCAGTACTCCTCAATCATGAGGTCTCTCAAAGTTTCCCAGCCCATAGCATTAGCCACCACAAGAGATAGTGACTTTACATGGCTATTCCACCATGTCAGGGCTTTGTCTTCAAAGGTGCAAGAAGCGAACTTGACCTTGCTCCCTTCTGGACAAGAGCAGATTTCGAAAACCGATTCGGTCTTCTCGAACCATTGCGAGAGGGCAATGACTCCGCCAGTCCCTCTAAAGGACTTGGGCTTGCAGTTAGTGAATTCCTTAAAGGAGCACTCTCTCAAGCGCATAGGAGCTTCACCATGAGTAGATTGAATAGGGGTTCCTCCTCCAGTGGAACCAGAAGAATGGTATTGAGCCATGGCTGTAGCCACAGCCGCAGCTACAGCAGCATTCAGTGTTGCCGTATCGATTTGAGGAGCAGGTGGTGTTACAGTTGATGGAGGATCGCGTCTTATTGATCGACGTGGAGGCATCTTTTAACTATAAGTTTAGAAAGATGTGGATATTGTTAAGAATTTAATAGGAAAATTGATGAGAATGACTCATGGACTAACTCTCCATATCCCAACAACACAATTGAATAGCACGTCTGAATGTAGGTCTAGTACTAACAGATGATAGCATTTGGATAATAATTTTCGCAAGATTAGATATCTGTCAATAATACTGGTATTACAGATGTAACAAGTTCGGGAAAAATGACCTAGAAGTAGGCCTTACATCAAACCAAGATGGGAAAATTTTGACAGAACTACGACCTAATCAAGACCTAACAGGTCTAAGATTTACAAAGATAGGAAATTAGACTAGAGTTTTTACATAAACTAGGTTATATCCAAAAGAGAAGTCGATGAGACTCTATCGGCGACGAGAACTACTAGAGTGAGTTCTTGAATCCGTCAGAAGGCGTTCTATGTCCCTCATGCGCCTTTCAGATCTTACTTGCTGAGCTCGAAGTTCCCTGACTTCAGCTTGGGTTTCAGCAAGTTCCCTCCGCAAAACTGCATTGCGGACCTGAGTCCTTTCATGAGCAGACTCTAGTTGGCGAATGCGGACTGTGTTAACGCCAGAGTTGGCGTCAATCTCCACGACTCGGTCGATAGCCGCTCGACCCTGTTCGGTATTCCGAGAAATCCTACGAACCATGATGGGTAGGACCATGTCAGCTGAACCTCCCTCGGTGAGGTTATAGAAGCTTCTGTCTCCATTGTAGCGAATAGGTTGACCCCGTTCCTGACTCCATCTATTCAAGTTTGTGGCCCACAAAGGTGTAGGTCCTTGAAATGCTGGACGATGGTTTGGGTTTGGGTCTTGAGCAGCTGGGGGTAGGTTGTTGAGTTCTGGCTCTGAGTCAGAACCATCAGAGAAATCTTCAGCTTCGTGATCATCCAAAGGTATTGGGTGATCATCATCTGGCTCTTCTCCCAGCCATCCAACATTGCCGTGGTTGGGATAGTATGGGTCTCCGGTGATATGGACTCCAGCCATGATCTACGCGAGCAAAGGGATATAAGAAATAACTAAATAGACGAACTAATTAGATAATTATAAGATGATCTTTATCAGTTACTTCAACATTTGCGTAGTGCATACCAGTCATATGTAACCGAGACAGGATAGACCTTCGAATAAGTGACCCTAACTCTAAGTCCACAAACAAACAAGTAACAGGAAGTAAAGAAACGATCACAGATTCTAAGTCTATGATATCCTAGATACATATAACTTTAGCGTATCCACTCAGAAACTATTGATATACTAATAAAGACCTTTAGTTCTCAGATAAGTAATTATAGTAACACAAAATACTCCTATAGTTTTTTAAGTTTATGTTATGTTCTACTGTTCTCTTTGTAGTAGTGTTGGTAAGTTTTTAGACTTGTTGCAACCTCACAACCACACTTAGGCACATGCTAGTCACTCCTCGGATAATATAGTTGACCAGGCTATATCTTCCCAGTGTTGACCATATGTCTCTAAGTCTACTTGTGCTGCCCAACAATCGTGATACTTTTGTTCTGTCCTAGTGACACTGATTTTAGTATGAATGCAGGTATGTATACTTAGTTAAATATTTTATTATTTAAAAGTATAAACTCTTTATCAGAGTATTTTAATCCCGCTGTGTTTATAGTTCATATATCTTTTATGGGTTGATATACTCGATTCACTATAAACAATGCTCTGATACCAATCTGTGACACCCCAAAACCGGAACGACGGAATCGTTCGGGGGTGGAGGACGTCATGTTCAGTATCACAACAATGCAAAGTAGTAAACAAGCAACAACATCATCCATTGCATTAATAATATAATTTCATACAAGTGTGTTATGTCAAGTTATATAGACACCAAAAATATACATCAAAATAAAAGATGAGTCTTGAACGAGCTCCATCTTCTCAAAACCTGGCTCCGGTACCTGTCTACTGGTAACCTGAGAATACAAGTTATTTTGAAAGAGTTTATCATCTTTAAAGCTGGTGAGATCATAAGTATATTAGTGTCTGCATTTGTATGAAAGTGTTTGTAAGTCTGTAATTGTATAAGTTTGTAAAAGTTTGTAATTGTTTGAACTCCCCTAGAAAACCCTATGTTTCCTACTAAAAGTAGCCTTCTACCAAGGCATCTAGTGTCTGTGTGTGTCTCTTGTAAGAGTGTGTATTTTCCCAAATCTAACTATCATTAACAAAAAATATAGTTTTTACATTATTGTTTATTGTGTGAAGATCACAAAGTGAATGTAATGGGAAAATGAAATAGTACTGTAGTGTTGTATTAAGTAACTACTATTGTACTAACTACCTTAAACCAATTGTTATTTAAAGTACCATGTGATCGGCCTGTATCCTACTACCGACTATAGAACGCAACAATGTATGATGTCGGAAGAAATGACGTTTGGCACCCGTAGACTTCCAAGTCCCACTGTAGCGAGCAGCAAGGTGTAGGATAGTCAATCCAGTATAGATCTATACACAAACTCATACGCTCCCCACTTAAGGAGATTCTGGATAGAAAAACGGTCATGACAGGTAATGCCATGCCCCGTTACGTGGCTCACATAACTGTAGTAATGTTCTAGTATATGTATGTGCTAGCTGTATTGTGTGTTCTCTCCCTGTCTAGCATGTATGTATGTTCTCTCTAATTGACAACATATAGGTGGGAGTGTGCGGTTGGGATGGGTGTGTGGCCGCACACTCCATATGTTGGAATGTTTGGCTCATTTTCAAGGTTTTACACTCTCAAAACTCATCCCACGACTCATACCTTGATTATACTAGGTTTTTAAACACTCTAATTGACTCTAAATAGTGCTAGAAAATAGCAAAAACGAGTCTAACCTTCATTGATTTGAATAAATGCATAAGATAAAAATTTCAGATTGTCACAGCTCCCACAGTTCTTGTTCCAGCTTTTAAACCTCGCCCCTCGGGTAATATTCTTCCATCATTAACTCTTTTAGGTTCTCCCAACCTATTGAGTTAGCCACTGATAGGGTCAGTGACTTAACATGGCTGTTCCACCATGTTAGGGCTCTGTCAGAGAAGGTGCAGACAGAAAACTTCACTTTGCTCCCTTCAGGGCACGAACAGATTTCGAAGCCGAATCTGTTTTGTCGAACCATAGCATCTGAGCGATGACTCCACTATTTCCATCGAAGGATTTGGGTTTGCAGTTCATGAAGTATTTATACGAACACTCCCTTGGGTGTCGGTGAGTAACTCTGGGGTTGGTTAGGTGGGTACCGCTACCAGATCCGAGGGTACCACCTTCGTCGAAATGAGCTAGAGTAGTTGCCACTGCAGAGGATATCGCTGCTTGGAGAGCAGCAGGATCGAATTGTGGCGGAGGAGTTGTAGTTATCGGAGTAGTGCGTCTGTTTGGTCTACGAGGAGGCATCTTTGCTAAAAGAATACAAAGATGATATGGAATAAGTCTAAAGCAATGGACATAAGCCGAAAGCTGAAAAGACAAGGTTATCCTAGTTCTGGGTGTATCGGGTCCTGACTTCCATAGGGTTCTAGAAATAATTCATAAAAGAGTGTATACCAAATAACCTTTATGAATTTGGAATGGCTATCCTCGAATGAATATATATTACCTGAATAACTGTTACCAGCTGCATGTAAGAAAATAATCGTAACACGTAATGTGAGCAGTGTTTCCACTAACTCATTAAGTTAACAAGATTTTTATTTATTAGTGTGATGCATAAGGCGTGTTGGTTACTTCGGTTGATCCTTCTTTGAAAGCTTCTCCTGAACTTGCTCTTGTTCCTTCTTGACTCTTTTGTTGTCTACTATGAGGAAGTGGTTACATCTATCTGGGTTTGTCGTGCGAGAATGGAAGTGACTAAAGAATCTATGAGATTAAGTGAAACATTATGGGGTGATCCTTACAGAGTCCTCCTATAATTGCACAATGTATACAAGTTGTATATAATTCAAGATTAAATAGACCTTCGAATAAGTGGTCCTACTCCAAAACCACAACCAAACAAGGAACAAGTAGTGAAGTGTAGATCACAAATTCTAAGTCTATAAAACCTCAACTATATATAAACTTGGGAGTATACATTGCAAGATTATAGCCGGCAGTCTTAGCTGTAGTTACTGCGGCACTTGCACACATCAACAACGACACCAACGGAGGAGGCAACAGAAACAGAACGGGGAGTTCCAATCATGGGGATAACTCAGGACATCAGAAAACCTGCACATACAAGGACTTCACCAACGCAAATCCAAGACCATTTAATGGAAGTGCTGGTGTGATAGCTCTCATTCGATGGTTTGACAAGATTGAATCTATCTTTGAAATATGCGCCTGTCCTAAAGAGAGTAAGGTGAAGTTCGCAACCTGTACATTTTCTGACAGATTACTCTCATGGTGGAATGGCCATGTCAAAGCTCTAACCTTACCGGTAGCAAACTCCATGGCATGGGGGAAACTTAAAACCCTGATGCTCGATGTGTATTGCCCCCGAGGCAAAGTGCAAAAGCTTGAGCAAGAACTATGGAATCTCACTGTAAAAGATTCCGACATTGAAGCTTATATTTCAAGGTTCAGCGACCTGGCGCTCTTGTGCTCAGGAATGATTACTTCCGAGAGCAAGAAAGTCGAACGGTTCATCTGGGGACTAACTCGCCCAATTCATGGGAATGTGATTGCTGCTAACCCCTCAACCTTCGACAGTGCCAAACGCCTGGCGCAAAAGCTTTACGATCACGGAGAACCAAAGGAAACGAAGACTGTTGTCACTGAATCAAAGAAGGGGGATGACAACAAGAAGAACTGGGGAAAGAAGAGAAAGGGACAACAAGCCCAAGAGTCGGGGAAGAAACAACAAATCGTAGCAGTTCACGCTGCTACCACTCCTGCTACAACAACAACATTTGCACCAACACCTGCAAAGCCATATGCAGGTTCTCTTCCAAAATGCGATAAGTGTAATTTCCACCATAATGGCACCTGCCGAGACCTACAATGCACCAGCTGTAACCGAAAAGGGGACACCGCCCGGTATTGCAGAGTATAACCTCAACAAAACAACCAACCCAACAACGTTGGGGCCAGTCAATCATGTTACGGGTGCAGGGAGACTGGCCATTACGAACGAAACTGCCCCAAGGCCAACAATCGGGGTGCAGGGGGATCAGGCAGAGTCCTAGCAATAGGACAAGGGGAGGCTGTGCAGGATCCAGCGGTAGTCACCGGTATGTTCCTCCTCAACAACATCTATACATGCATCTTATTTGCTAGTGGGGCGAACCAAGTTTCGTGAGTCATAAATTTAAAGACTTACTAAATCAAAGTTCACAAAAGTTAAAAGAAACCTTCACGGTGGAGATGGCTAATGGGAAAACTGAACCAACCAACGACGTATTTCTAGGGTGCACATTAACACTAAATAATTACTCATTTCAAATCAACCTAATGCCCGTTACTACTAGAAGCTTTGATGTGATCATCGGTATGGATTGGTTAAGCCTCCACCATGCCGATATTATGTGCTGCGAGAATGTCCTTCGCCTTCACCTACCCAACGACGAAACCCTAATTATCTACGATGATAAACCCGGTACAAACCTCTGTCTCATCTCGTGCATCAAGGCACAAAAGTGCTTGCACCAAAAGAACCATGCCTTCCTAGCCCACGTGATGGATAAAAAGAAGGAAGAGAAGAACATCAAGGACATCTCGGAGGTATGCGACTTCCCAGACGTATTCTCTGAAGACCTCCCGGGGATACCCCCTAAACGACAGGTCGAATTTCGGATTGACCTAGTACCAGGAGCCACGCCAATTACCAAATCACCGTATGGATTAGCCCCTGCAGAAATGCAAGAGCTCTCTTGCCAATTGAGCGAGTTACTAGACAAGGGGTTCATAAGACCAAGCTTCTCTCCTTCGGGAACTCCGGTTTTGTTTGTCAAAAAGAAGGATGGTTCCTTCCGCATGTGTATCGATTACCGTGAACTCAACAAGCTTACCATCAAAAATCGATACCCTCTTCCTAGGATCGACTATCTATTTGACCAATTACAATGAGCCAGTTACTTCTCGAAAATAGATATGAGGTTTAGATACCATCAGCTACGAGTTCAAGAAGAAAATGTCCCCAAAACTGCCTTCCGAACTCGTTACGGACATTATGAATTCATGGCAATGCCCTTTCGTCTAACGAATGCACCCGCAACATTTATGGACCTAATGAACCGAGTCTTCTGACCTTTCCTTGACAACTTCATGATAGTCTTCATCGACGACATACTGATTTATTCTCGGAGCAAGGAGAAACACAGCCAGCATATACGACAGGTTTTGGAGACTCTTAGGGCGGAAACGTTATACGCGAAATTCTCCAAGTGCGAATTCTGGATCCACAGAGTGGTCTTTCTGGGACACGTGGTCAGTGAAGAAGGAATACACGTGGACCCATCTAAGATCAAGGCGATTGAGGGTTGGGCAACCCCAACAACCCCAACGGAGATTAGGCAATTCTTGGGTATCGCTGGTTATTACAGGAGGTTAATTCAGAATTTCACCAAGATTGCCAAGCCACTCACCACTCTTACCCAGAAGGGTGTACCCTTCACCTGGGAGACGAAATAAGAAGCTTCCTTCCAAACCCTGAAACAAGCCCTCTGCAGTGCTCCGGTGTTGTCTCTTCCAGAGGTAACGGAAGATTTCGTGGTATATTGCGACGCATCAAATCAAGGGTTAGGTTGTGTGCTTATGCAGCGTGGGAAGGTTATAGCCTATGCATCCAGACAACTAAACACCCATGAAGTAAACTATACCACTCACGATCTCGAGCTGGGAGTGGTGGTCTTTGCTCTAAAGATTTGGACGTACTACCTTTATGGGTCACAGTGCACCATTTTCACAGACCATAAAAGCCTCCAGCATATCCTGAACCAGAAGGAACTAAACATGAGGCAGCGGCGATGGGTCAAGTTGTTGAATGACTATGAATATAAGATCAGGTACCATCCGGGCAAGGCCAATGTGGTGGTCGGTGCCTTAAGCAGAAAAGAATACTCGGGCCACCGGGTAAAGACACTAACGATGACCATCCATTCCCACATTTCTTCGCAAATCAAGGAGGCTCAACTAGAAACATTGAAGTCGGAGCACATTGCAAACGAAGCCTTGCGTGGGATGGACAAGAATATCACAATCAAAGAGGACGGAGAGTACTATCTCATGGACCGGATATGGACCCCAAAATTCGGAGGGTTCAGAGACGTGGTCATGAATGAAGCACACAAGACACGATACTCCGTCCACCCGGGGTCCAACAAAATGTACCTGGATCTCAAACAACAATATTGGTGGCCAAATATGAAAGCAGAATTTGCTACCTACGTGGGCAAGGGCCTGACTTGCTCCAAGGTGAAGGTAGAATATCAAAAATCCTCGGGACTCCTTCAACAACCAGAGATACCTGAGTGGAAATGGGAGAGAATCACAATGGATTTTATAACCAATTTGCCCAAGATGACATAAGGATTGGATGCCATCTGGGTGATTGTCGATCGGTTGACCAACCGTCCATTTCCTGCCAATTAAGGAAACGTATAAAATAGAGAAGCTGACCCGGATCTACATAAAGGAGGTTGTGAGACTACATGGAGTGCCAGTATCTATTATCTCGGACAGAGATAGTAGGTTTACCTCCCGGTTTTGGCAATCGCTACAGAGGTCGTTGGGAACCCAGCTCGATATGAGCACCGCCTACCATCCCCGGACAGATGGGCAAAGTGAGAGAACCATCCAAACCTTGGAAGATATGCTCCGAGCCTGTGTCATAGACTTTGGCAAGGCATGGTATACCCATTTGCCACTAATCGAATTCTCGTACAACAACAGCTATCACACAATCATTAAGGTAGCTCCCTTTGAGGCTCTTTATGGACGAAAATGCCGATCACCTCTCTGTTGGGCAGAGGTAGGAGAGACACAATTGGAAAAAGGGCAGGTACCAAATAGCACTCTCATGGGCCCGAGATTATCCAAGAAACAACTAAGAATATCGTTCAGATCACGGAATGACACCAGGCATCTCGAGACCGGCAGAAGAGCTACGTTGACCGGCGACGGAAGCCCCTAGAATTCCAAGTCGGTGATCGCGTACTGCTTAAGGTCTCTCCATGGAAAGGGATGATACGTTTCGGAAGGCGGGGAAATTTGAATCCAAGATACATCGGACCATTCGAAATCCTTGCCAGGATTGGTCCGGTGGCTTACAAGTTGCAGTTACCACCAGAGCTCAGCAATGTACACCCCGTCTTTTATGTGTCAAACCTAAAGAAATGCTTATCTCACGAGACCCTCGTTGTCCCGCTTGACGAAATTCAAGTGAATGAAAATCTCCATTTTAGTGAGGAGCCAATTGAAATCATGGATAGGGAAGGGAAACGAACCAACCAAAGTCGCATTCCCATTGTGAAGGTCCGATGGAGCACCAAGCGAGGGCCAGAGTTCACCTGGGAACATGAAGATCAGATGATGCAAAAGTACCCCATCCTTTCCCTAGTTCTTGAAGGCTACTCCAGAACAAATTTCGGGACGAAATTCTCTCTAACGGGGGGATGATGTCAGAACTTGAAAATTAGGGTTAAGATGTTGATCCTTGTACATTGTGATTCAAACTTCAAACTTCAATCCTTATACATTGTGTACGAAATTTCCTTTGTGTAACCTTGCAACATTACATTTACTAAAATTCAAACTTTAATGCTATTAAGTTCCTACGTTCATACATTGTGATTCAAGCCGAAACAACCTCATGCAAGTCCAAAACTCGATCCAATAAGCCAAGTCCAATCAATTTTGGGCCTTAGCCCAAGAACCGTCGGCCCAAAACCCTTTTTGGACCAAGACTTCTTTATTGGGCCCTATTGGGCCGATAACTTCTTCAGTGGGTCTTTTTGGGCGGAAAACCCATATTTGGGCCTTAATGGGCCAAAAACTTCTATTTGGCTCTATATTGGGCCGAAAACCTTCTATTGAGCATTAGTAGGCCGAAAATCACTATTGGGCCTCCCATTGGGCCAAAAGCTTTTAATTGGCTTTTCTTGGGGCCGAAAACTCATACTTGGGCCTTTTTTGGGCCGAAAACCCCTTAATTGGACCAAAAACCCTTTCATTGAATACTAATGGGCCGAGAAATCTTTTGGGCCTAGCCAAAAATCGGAACCATCCTTCTTGGGCCATCTTTTTGGGCCAAAAACCCTTTGTTCGGCTAGGGTTTGGATGAAACAAAAAAAAAGAAAAAGAATAAGGAAAAAGAAGGGAAAATTGACATGACACCTCAACATTGTCTAGCATACAACAATGCTTTGGACCATCAAACATCCATGCATATCCCATAAATTTATCAAGATGTAAACGCTTACTATCCCCCTCCCTCTCTCATCTCTCGGTCGATACACACACACACTCCACAAATCTCATTTCCTTTACTTAACTCACTAGAACATCCTCCTCCTTCTCTCCAAAAGCTTCATGTGGGTGCATGCAATTTGTGCGGTTCCTTCAATCAATCTCAAGAACTTGGTAAGTCCATGTCAAACTCAAAGTGTTTTGTTTCATGTTTATGTCAAGATCATTCCACTCACACTCTCATTTTCGTGTATATGACCCCTAGAGCACTCCATTTCGAGAATTTCACCAAGAACACAAAGCTAGGCTCGAAATTCCTTCTTCTTCTTGCTCTACATCTTGAAAATTTCCAAGCTGAGCAACATACCCCGCTATTTTCATGTTTTTCATCCATTTGGAGGGGGGGGGGGGGAATACAAGTCAAGTTTTGTTTAAATCTTTGGATGTTTGCATGCTCTTGTGTGTTTATGTAACTACTTGTGTTTGAAATTTAAATGCTTCATGCTAATACTCCATAACTCGATATTTACAAGCCTCATGAGGCTAGGTAAATCTATCTCTTGGAAAGTTCATATATCATGGTTATGTGTTAAAGATGAAACAAGTCACCACTAAAAAGGTCCTTATACATGTTCAAAATCACAAAATATATAGTAATAACATTTTTGTGCTAGAAAGTCTTGTAGTTATGTTTGTTCATTTAAAATGGTAAAAATATGGGTTACACTAAAAAATGGTTAACTTTTGGTTATATGAAATTTTAATCTTTATTTTTACACAAATAATGGAATATAATAAATTCCAAGATTTCTATAAATATTCTTGTAAAAATAATGACATGCTAGAGTCACACCAAGATAGTATATTTTGTGTTACAAACCTCTTAAACTAAATTTGGTGTGCTAGACAAACTACAAAACTTTGTTGTTTTAATAAAAACTATTTTTTAGTAAAATAGTCGTAATATGTTGTCACATTTTAATAGTTTAAATACTTAAAGCATTATACTATTTACACAACGTATATTACAATTAGATGAATTCATTAATGATTATTTATAAAAAGCGTTATAAATAATTGAACTGAATCGGTATACAAACCAGAATTTGTACGACAGAAAATTTCGCGTAAACCTGTTAAGGCACTTGTGAGACACTCCTTTGCCGTACCTGCCTAGCGTACACCGTAAGTCATGTAGTTATAACCAGAGTCTCCTGGAGGGAGAGCGAGGTAATTGTGTATAGATCTATACGGGGTTGACACCCCCACACCTGAGTTGTTCGCTACAGCTAGACTAGGCCCGTCTAGGGTGACAAATATCTTACCGAGATCGACGCCTGAAGAACGTCATAACAGGCATTTTACTCGTATCAATCATGGTTGTAACAACTCACATAGGGATTAACAATGATATTTTGGATTTACAAAATTATACACTTCACTAGTTTTATAAAAATATAAAACTATGCATCACTGTCGTATTTTACTATCACCACTTCAGTCTTATGGTTTTAAGACTGTACTTTTTCATAAGACTAGAAATATGGGATTTTCTGGGAACACACACTCTTTTCAATTGAGAACAAAAAAAAAAAAAATAACACTCATGCAATTATCCATATTTTTGGAACGAGACTTACAAACCATTTTCACAGAAAATATCGGATTTTCTCGAGTTTTAAAAATTATTACAAACCAAAGATATTACAAAGTTTTTATACAAATATGCTTATGAACTCACCAAATTTTTAGTTCACGCATTTCAAAACAACTTGTATTCTCAGGAACTCAGTGAACAGGTACTCGGGCTATGGATTTGGATATTTACTACATTTTGGAACATCATATTTATTGTCACTTTTGTGTAAAGTTGTGAACAAATACATATTTGTAAACAATGTATGTTGGTATCTTTAATGTATGATGTTGGTTGCTATGTTTCCTATTATATTCAATTGTGATGATACAATACAATGAAGTCATCCGCCCCCGGACGTTTCCGTCGTCCAGGTTCGGGGGTGTGACAATACAGCCATAACTATTTGCCACATGATGTCCATCGCTTTCACGTCCTCAGGATGAATCTGATCCAGTTCTCCAACCATGATTGGAGGAGCTAAATCTCCTTCCAAGAGATAATTGTAGCAATTCATGAACCCAGCCATTACAGCCATGTTCTCTTCAGCTTCTTTTGGAATTGATGAAGTTTGAACTGTAGTTGTGGATTTAAAACTTGAACCATAAGAACTTGAAGGTGTCGGATGTTAATGAGGTACAACAGGATGAACAAAATGTGTTTTTTGAGCTGAGAAGGCACTATTTTTTGAGATTCCTAGATTGGTAGTAGTATAGGAATTCACGTGGTTGATTTCACGATGCTTAACATCCATGTCACATGCCTTGATTATAGCCATGACTTATGCAAGGGAAATATTGCTCATATCTCTAGTCTTCTTGATCACTGACACATTCATGTCCTTGCTACGTGGAAGAGAATTCAGCAGCTTCTTGTTAATCTCTGTGCGTGGTAGGTCGATCCCATCCGTACTAATCTCTGTAGTGAGAGTAACAAATCTTTGCACTTGAACTTCAAGAGACCCCTAGAACATGATTAAACATGTGGAAACTCTATCGAAGCAGGTCTTGTCTGCTCTACCTCATGTCCTCATAAACCTCAATCAAATCCTCCCATAAATCCTTTACAAACGTATATTGCCTAAAGTCTTGGGCAATTTCAGGAGATAAGGCCATGGTAAGAGTGGCAAGAGCTCTGTCATGTTCTTCAATCTTTTCAAAGTCTTCATCCGTGTAGTTCTCTATCCTTTTATCAACAACAGTTTTAGCTTCATCATCCATCATTTTAATGTACTTCTCAATTCTGAATTTCCAATCCTGAAACCCATCAGCGGACAAAAGACGAGGAATTCGAGTGGCATTCCCCATAATAGAATCCAAATCCGGATACACTTAACTGTTGTATTGAGATTCCATTTTAATTAACAAAACCGAGAACACCCAAATATAAAAAAATAATCGAACGAAAACAAGGAAATTCAACAGGTGAGTTGACCGAAAACTCCAAAAAGTGTATACCGAGAACAACGAAAATGTTGACCAAGAACTATTGATTTTGGCCGAGAACGAAAACCGAAAAATGCTTATTTCTTGTATAGATTTCGGTCAAAACGTTGACCGAAAACCTTCAACTTTGACCAAGAACCACCGAAAACCCTTAAGAATTTAGAACCAAAAACCTTTCTTTCTTATCAGGAAGTCACCGAAAACCCTTAAATTTCGTGATTTTAGTTGATAAGGATCCAAATTAATCCCGAAAATTCAGATGAAGATCCATGAAGAAGACGATGAATACTAAGAATCCCAAGAACAGTTAATCGATGAACAACAAAATTTTTTATCAATTTTCGATTAAACCAATGATCTCAAAACAGCTAAAAAACGAGTCCCCAAAGTCCTTGAATCGATTGATACCTATTCAAAGCTCTGATACCAATTGTATGTCCCAAAACACTTAGATCAATATGATATCAATTAAACTATCTAAAGAATGTGGAATATAAATCAGATAGTGATTCAAGAACACACAAATAACTCTTAATGCACACGATTTATTAGATGAAATCATTTGTTACACCAAGAACTTCTTAACAGCCGAATACAATAATGATCAACAACTAGAACTCCTAATAGGCTGAAAAACTATGTATACAAACCTATTACAAAGCCTTAATAGGCCCAAGCCCAAGCTGACCGAAATCACTAAGTGATTTCGGTCCCCATAACCGAAAACACCATAAGACCACTAAAAATAAACATTCCTAAGCCCAAGTACAATAATAAACTAGAAACCCAACATAAACCATTTAAATATGACCCAACATTGAACAAGCTAACGGTGAAGAACCGTTATCCACTTCCGAGGATTGATGATTTGTTCGATTAGCTTCAAGGTGCATCGTGGTTTTCCAAGATTGATCTTCGGTCAAGGTATCATCAGATGAGGATCTGGGATGAAGACATATCGAAGATGGCATTCAGAACTCATTATGGACATTACGAGTTTGTGTTGATGCCATTTGGGCTCACTAATGCTCCAGCAGCGTTCATGTATCTCATGAACCGGGTTTGCAGACCAATCTTAGATCGGTCTGTGATTGTCTTCATTGATGATATTTTGGTCTATTCTAAGACCGAAGAGCAACACGAGCAACACTTGAGGGAAGTGTTAGAGACCTTAAGGAGGGAGAGGCTTTATGCCACATTCTCCAAATGTGATTTTTGGTTGCGATATGTGCAGTTTCTGGGGCACATCATCAACCATGAGGGCATTTTGGAAGATCCGGCCAAAATTGAAGCGGTAATGCGTTGGGAGGTTGTCACACCCCAAAACCGGAACGGAGGAATCGTTCGGGGGTGGAGGACGTCATGTACAGTATCACAACAAAGCATAGTAGTAAACAAGCAAGAACATCATCCATTGCATTAATAATATAATTTCATACAAGTGTGTTCTGTGAAGTTTATAAGACACCAAAAAGGTAAATCAAAAATAAGAGATGAGTCTTGAACGAGCTCCATCTCCTCAGTCACCTGGCATCGGTACCTGTCTACTGATGACCTGAGAATACAAGTTATTTTGAAAGAGTTTATCAGCTTTAAAGCTGAGTTCATAAGCATTTTAGTGTCGTTGTTTGTATGAAAATGTTTGTAAGTACTTGATGTATAAGTTTGTAAATGTTTGTAAATGTTTGTAAATGTTCGTAAATGTTTGTATCTCCTAGAAAATCCTATATTTTCTACTAAACGTAGCCTTCTACCAAGGCATCAAATGAAATGTATGTTTGTTTCTTGTAAGAGTGTATATTTTCCCAAGTGTGACTATCATTAACCAAAAATATAGTTTTACATTACCTTTTATGTGAAAAGATCACAATGTGAATGCAATGGGGAAATAATAAAGTACAGTAGTGTTGTATTATAGTAACTACTGCTGTACTTTCTACCTTAATCTGGCCGTTAATTAAGGTTAAATGTGAAATGGTTGCACCATACTATCGACTAATAACACGACGATGAAAGACGTCGGAAGAAATGACATTTGGCACCCGTTGTGACAACTGTCAAATTCAGGTCATTCTCGGACTCATGCATCTTTTTATAAAAACCATACATGCACAACATGCCATGGCCTAGTAGTATAAATTAGGTCAAAATCTTGCATGAACTAGGATCCAACTAAAATCTAGGACTAATATACTTGACTCTTACGATTCTAGTAAGTTGTTTAGCTACTGTAGGAAATGCCGATATCCGAATTAGAATAAACTCCAAACATTTGTTACAATTGAAAAAGAGTATCAAAACCTTGAAAATAAATTAAAATTTTCTAATTTCATTTCATTATGATGGTAAATATCTAACAAAGTTCCAAAAGCCCTAAAGAGCCCAAAAATCCAAATTTATAAACTTTAAAACCTAAAAACTATATAAAATTTGTTATGAACCTCATTATATCAAATTTAAATAATTAAGTTATGGGATATAATGAAAGACATAAAAATTTAATTATCAAACATTAATCATAATTTATTAGTTAAAAACAAAGATTTTTAAATAAATCAAGAATTACATAAAGAAGCATTTTTATAAAAATTAGGGTTTTATAAAAATTGAAGAGGGAATGCATATAATTTGAATTTTAAGAGAGAGGGAGCCTCTCTCACTCATAAAATCGGCCACCTCCTCCAAGGCACCCCTTTTCCCCAAAAATCTTAATCATTTTATCCCTCTCTTACACTTCAACTTCCCCTTCACTCTCTCTCACACTCCACTCTTTACAACACTCAAACTCTCTCTTCCTCTCTCCAAACCCACGAAAATCTCCAGCCAAGAACACCTCTCAACACTCAAATCTTCATCTTCTAAGGTTGTTCTTCAAGGTATTCACGAAAATCCCTCATCTTCCCTCACTTTTCTTTCTTATTTTAAAGAGTTTTCTTGCACTTTTCATTCTTCTACACCATTCTTTATGAACATTCATGAACATATCCATGAATGTCGAGTTTGATGATGATGGTGGTAGGGTTTCACCCAAGAACAACATGCATGTTGTTTAATGGTGAAATCCAAGGACCAAAACCTATGTCAAACACTTAAATACGGATTTTTACAAGTTTTAAAGGTTCATATACGTTATGCATTCAAGTATTTCCTTTGAAAACATCACTATGACCAACATATGTCCATGCATGGTCTTCAAACCGTGATGCATGTGATGAACACCAAGCTAAAGAGCTTGATGATCAAAGTACATTGTTAATAGTGCATGTAAATGATTTTAATTATAAAAAAAATCTAAAAATTCTTTTCAGTTCGAAATAAAATTTCCCCAGATTCCCAGTGAGATGATATGAATATCTGGAAAATCCCAAGAGTTTTTATCATTTGCTTGATTTATTAAAATTGTTACAAGAAAACAAGGGCATAAATCACATAAAATACTTTCTGAGGTCTATAAATCCTAGATAAATTCGTGGATGACTCCTAAAGTAAATGATGACACCTCATTAAGTTTCATAGATTTATGTTGTTGTTTAGTATGACTTTTGATTTTCTTTTTGTTTGGTTCCAATAAATCACAAAATCACTTTAGAGAGTGTGAAAATGGTATCTAACAGTTTTCGCAGCTCTTACCAGAGGTGGAAGACTCAGGAAAATAATTTCAGAATTTTTCATAATGCATTTCTATTTTTCCCCGATTTTTGTATTTATAATGGCCTAAAAATAGAAAAAATAGTAATGCTCATCCATAATTCATGACAATTTACCAGAACACCTTGTAGTATATTAGGAGGCTACATAAAAATTTTGACGATTTTTCTCTTCTATATACTATTTTTCTCCTATTTTCTAAGATTAAATGCACTTAAATACACAAAATCGGATTACACTATATGAAAACCACTTTTGGTATTTTTCCCAGATTATTTACACTGTAAATGAAGTTTACAAAAATTTTGGTAATTTACTTTAACTGTTTACTATTTATTCTCCAATTAATGATTATTTAAGAGGATAAAACAAAGAAAAATAGAAAGACCAACTGAAAAATATCTTTTATATTTTTCACAGCTTTTATATGTATAATAACAGTGTTACAAAAATTGTAGGTAATTTTGGAAACAGTTTTCTATTTATTTCAATTTTTATTAGAATAAACGCTCAAAAATCATAAAATTGGGTTAAACAGTTTGGAAATCCATTTTTATATTTTTCCTAGTTTAATAATGCTTAGTAGCAGTAATAGAAAAAGTTTGGGTAATTTTGGAAACTGTTTTCTATTTATTTCAATTTTTATTAGAATAAATGCACAAAAATCATAAAATTGGGTTAAACAGTTTAGAAATCCATTTTTATATTCTTCCCAGCTCAAGTATGTGTAGTGGCAGTATTATAAAAAGTTTGGGAATTTTTATGCTTTTAATACTATTTTTCATGAATTTATGTTGTTATGAAGGCTTAAAAATTTAGAAAAATAGTTAATCATATCAAAAATTCAAGGGAAATTTTCTGGAAGACCTCTACTGTATTTAGAATGAAAATACAAGGTTTGACAATTTTTGGAAACTGTTAGATAATATTTTACATTTTTAGGAGTTTAAAACACCTTTAAATGTGTTGAAATACCCTAAATTAATATTACTAAATCTGGAAAATTAATATCCAAAATTGTCTTAATCACATGAGTTATAGAATTTCACCATTTCAAAAAAATTGTAACCAATTAATATAAAACCAATATTAGAACATAAATTTGGCTTTTCTCTGTATGTAGAGTTTAGTATATTAGCATTAGATTTCGACATGGAAACTCACTAGTGTGTGTTTGATGTCGTAGGATCCCGGTAGTAAGGCGTTGGTGTATTCCGAGGCACCACTTGTACCTACACGAAACATTGTGAGTATTCACGCACTCCCCTATTTTCAGTTTTTATGTTTTGGGGTGGAAAAGCATGTCCCAGAAAACTTTTATTTGTTCATTGTATTTAAATTGATTTGTATCAAACATGATTGCTATTTTATTGCTATATCTCTCTATGTATGTCTATGCAACACGGAACATGAGAACTTATCGTCTTAAGGCCCTTCCCTTACATTTTTCTCTAACCATTAACTTTTTGAGCCAATGGTCATTGTGGATAGCGCTATTAGGAATTGACAACTCCTCACTCGCCCGATTGCTGGAGTGCATGATACCATATAATCTACGGAACGATAAGCATAGATCTTGATAGGGCTTCAGTCATAGGCTTGGTTGAGAACTCATTGTTTGCTCATACACATACAAACTTGTTATTTATTATGGCGATAAACCCGTTTATCAATTATAGCAATCAACTTTGTTTCTCATCATAGCAATGAACTTGGTTTCTCATTAAAGCAATGTACTTGTATTTATGAAAAGTCTTATACCAAATCTTGATTTTATAAACTTGTGAACTCACCAACTATTTTCATAGTTGACGCTCGTTTTACATGCTTTTTCAGGAAATAATTAGTAAGTGGATATAAAGATTCATCATCATAGAGCATGCTGCATCGTGTGGAAGTTATTTTATGAAGTTATATTTTGAACAATGTCATTTTGGAAAACTTGTACTTTGTTTTGTTTAAGCTATGGGTTGTAAACTTTTAAATATTGCTATGGTGATGTATATTTATCTTTTGCAATGAAACCTTTATCGCTGTCATATCTTGCGTTTCCGCTTTAGCGGGCTGTGATAGAAATGGTATCAGAGCTACAGTTATAGAGAACATCCGTTTTCTTTTAAGAAAACACAACCTATAACCAAAACTTATAAATACTCTTTTTACATCAAACATATTACTAATATAATTAGGTCGTGAGTTGTATCGTTGGACCTCAATTAAACATAGCCTGATCACCTATGTTTAATTAAGGAAAGATTTATACAAAGCTTGAGCTAATTATAATGGGAATATGTTCAACAAAATTTTTGAGAAAACTTTATTTCAAAAATTCAAAAGAAAAAGGGGTGAATTTTGGTGTGTGTAAGCATTGCATATTATAGGCATTCATTATTATTTATTTCATATCTCATTGAAACTATGTCTCAGTCCACTATGTCCACATCGTCGTCCTCTCGCGCTACCCCCTCGGCTGATGAGTCCGGCTATGTCACCGTTATCCCTCGACGTGATCCCCCCGCCTCGGTGGAAGAAGACCCCTCGGAAGACACGGAAGACACGGGAGACTCGGTGGAGGTCAGCAGTGACAGCGCCCCGAGTCGGCAATGCGAGGCATCGCCCGCATCGGTGTTACCACAGCCACCACTTTATGGGCTTCGTATTCGGAGGACAGCAAGGAAGAGTGTCCCTATCCCGGGAAGGATAGCAACCAGTACAGCAGGACTTGGCACGGCAGGACCCAGTAGGGTAGGACCCAGCATGGCAGGACCGAGAGCACCCCCACCACAGCGAGTTATAGGGATACCTGTCAGGCAGTCAGGTATGACCCCGGAGGAGGCCCGAAGAATGCAGTGGATGGCAGCGGACCTACGTCACAGTCTCGCTGTGATAGCTGGGCATCAGGAGGTTTTGGATGAAGTGTTGACAGGGATGGACATCCTGTTTCAGCATTCGATGGAGGCTACTGATACTGCTAGTGCTGCTACACGAGTGGCAGATCGTGCGATGACCGCCTATTATGTGTTTGGAGGGCTGTTACTGATTGTGGTGTTGATGTATCTTGTTGGGATAGCGATTAGTATTTGGTTCTGATTTCAGTATTTTATTTTATTTTGTCATGAAATGAAAACCCATGTTGGGTGTCTTTTGGGAGAAACATTAAAACTTTATTTTGGGATTGATGTATTGTTTTGGTTTTAAGACTATTTCAAATGGTAATGAAGAAGTTTATTTTTATGTTTGAAAACTTTTACTATGAGGTCAAACCCTAGAATCTATTTAGTCAATGGTTGAATAAAAAGATTTTTCTTTTTCTTTCCTTTCTCAAATCTATATGCATAGTATTAATGCAAACCATTAATTTGACAACACTTATGGTTTTCAAAATAGTAGTGAACTAAATATTATACATTATTTTATGTATTTATACGTATTTCTTCTCTTGTGTCTTAGAACCATGTCAGGAAGGCCTAATCGCGGGCGCCCACAGAACGAAACACCCGATGTTGCTCAAGTTGTAGCACAACAACTCACGGCAGCAATCCCAAACATTGTTACTCAAGTAACTGCGGGTCTTAATGCTAACCAAGGAACTAGAGGAACAAATCAGGGAAGCAATGAAAAAGAATGCAACTACAAGTCCTTTATGGCTTGTAAACCTAAGGAATTCCATGGAAAGGAAGGTGCGGTCGGGTTGCTGAAATGGATTGACAGTATGGATTCGGTCCTTCACATTAGCAAATGTCTCGAACGCAACAAAGTGGAGTATGCAACTTGTCTACTTCAGGATAGGGCATTGACCTGGTGGAATACTTTAGTGGAAACCCGAGGTCGTGCAGCGGCATATCAGCTAACATGGGAAGACCTAAAGAAGCTGCTGATAGAGGAGTATTGTCCCAAGGATGAAATTTAGAAGCTTGAATCTGAGTTCTGGAACCATTCTATGGTTGGAACACAAATAGAGAAGTACACAGTCCGATTTCATGAACTAGCAAAACTGGTACCTCACATGGTTACTCCTGAGGAGAAACGGATAGATCGTTACATCTGGGGTCTGACACCAGAGATTCGGGGAATGGTTACTTCAGCAAACCCAACTACCATTCAAAGTGCAGTAAGTCTAGCAAATCGACTAACCAATGATGTGATAAGGACGGGAGCATCGACAAAGGAAAACTCTAGTAGCAAGAGGAAGCCAGCAGATTAGGGAGAGAAGAAGTATGGAGGAAAGTCGGGGAGGAAGCAGAAAGTCTCAAGAAACTTTATGGTAAGAGCCCAGGAGCAAGAACCAGTGAAAACTCAGGAACAGAAAGTCATGGAAGTGCAGTACTCAGGACCGCATCCGAAGTGCAATAAGTGTAACTTCCATCACAAGGGATCTTGCCCAGTGTGCCAAAACTGTAAACAGACAGGCCATTACCCGAAGTATTGTAAGCTGAATAAGGATGGAAAAAGGGCATGTTACGAGTGCGGGAGTACTAATCATCTCCGTAGTGCTTGTCCCAAACTGAACAAGGGGCCTGGTAACAATGGACAAGGCCAAGCTAGGCAAAATTTCCAAGGAAATCAAGGTGGGCGGCCAAGAGGTGTAGCCTTTGTGATTGGTGCAGAAGAAGCTCATCAGAACCCTGAAGTGATAACAGGTACGTTTCTCCTGAACAATCATTTTGCATCAGTAATATTCTATGCGGGAGCAGATAGGAGTTTCGTTTCTTTAGCATTTAGACTGTTAATTGACTTGAAATCAAGAAAGATGAGGAATAATTATACTATTGAACTTGCTGATGGGTATGGAATTAGGGCTAATGAAATAATTCCTGGTTGTACTCTGAATTTAGCTGATAAACTCTTTAGCATTGACCTAATTCCTATAGAGCTAGGTAGTTTTGATGTAATAGTAGGAATGGATTGGTTATCCAAGAATAGAGCGGACATTGGTTGTTACGAGAAAGTCATTAGGGTACCTCTCCCCAATGAAGAAACCCTTATCATACACGGTGAGAAGCCAGGAAGAAGTTTAAACATTGTATCAAGCATGAAGATTCACAAGTACCTGAAGAAGGATTGTATTGCATTCATGGCCCACGTGATAGAAAGAGAACCTGAAGCTAAGCAACTCAAGGAGATCCCGATGGTTCAAAACTATCCCGAAGTGTTTCCGGAGGAATTACCCGGTCTACCCCCTCGCAGGCAGGTCGAATTTCGGATCAACTTAATTCCCGGAGCGGCACCGGTAGCAAAAGCACCATATCGCCTCGCGCCATCCGAGATGCAAGAACTGTCCGGACAACTTCAAGAACTTCTAGACAAAGGGTTTATACAACCAAGTTCTTCACCTTGGGGAGCCCCCGTGTTATTCGTCAAAAAGAAAGACGGGTCATTCCGAATGTGTATTGATTACAGAGAATTGAACAAGTTGACAATCAAGAATCGATATCCTCTTCCTCGAATTGATGACTTGTTCGATCAGTTGCAGGGCGCTTCATACTTCTCAAAGATCGACCTCCGATCAGGATATCATCAACTAAGAGTTCACGAAGGAGACATTCATAAAACAACATTTAGAACCCGTTATGGACATTATGAGTTCTTAGTCATGCCTTTTGGACTAACGAACGAGCCAGCTGTTTTCATGGATTTGATGAATAGGGTCTGTAGACCATACCTAGACAATTTTGTAATTGTATTTATCGATGACATACTTGTTTACTCGCAAACCAAAGAAGATCATGAGAGACATGAGAAGCTAGTGTTGGAGCTATTGAAGGAGCAGAAATTGTATGCCAAGTTCACTAAGTGTGAATTCTGGATTCGAGAAGTACATTTCCTTGGTCATGTGGTCGGCGAAAGAGGAATTCATGTAGATCCAGCTAAGATCGAGGCAATCAAGAAGTGGGAAGACCCCAAAACCACGACAGAAATACGACAGTTCCTAGGATTAGCTGGGTACTACAGACGCTTCATTGAGAATTTCTCTAGGATTGCTTGACCATTAACATCTTTGACCCAATAGGACAGAAAATTTCTTTGGGAAGAGAAACACGAAGAAGCGTTTCGAATCCTGAAAAACAAGTTGTGCAATGCACCAATTCTGGCCTTACCAGAGGGATCAGAGAACTTTGTAATGTATTGTGATGCGTCTCATCAAGGATTAGGATGTGTGTTAATGCAAAAAGATAAGGTCATTGCGTATGCTTCCAGACAGCTCAAACCGCATGAGAAGAGTTATACAACCCATGATCTAGAACTGCGAGCAATAGTTTTCGCTCTTAAGATATGGAGGCATTATTTGTACGGAACCAAGTGCATCATTTATACCGATCACAAAAGCCTTCAGCATATCCTAGATCAAAAAATGTTAAACATGCGGCAGAGGAGATGGGTAGAGTTGTTTAGTGATTATGACTGTGAGATACGATATCACCCAGGCAAGGCTAACGTAGTATCTGACGCTCTTAGTAGAAAAGAAAGAGTGAAACCTTCCCGTGTGAGAGCTTTGGGAATGGTAATTCAGACAAACTTGAAATCTCAAATCATTGATGCCCAGGAGAAAGCTTTATTCAAGGAAAATCTTCCAGGTGAAACTTTACATGGTTTAGAAGTGAGATTTGAAACCAAACCTGATGGAGTTCGTTATTTTAAGGACAGGGTCTGGATTCCAAGGGTTAACAATCTGAGAGACATAGTACTAGAGGAGTCTCATCGATCTAAATACTCAATCCACCCTGGAGCGAATAAGATGTACAAGGATCTTAAAGAGTACTATTGGTGGCCTGGAATGAAAAGGGATATTGCCTTATATGTTGGGAAGTGTTTAACTTGCTCAATAGTCAAAGCTGAACATCAAAAACCATCCGGCTTATTGCAACAGCCCGAAATTCCCCAATGGAAATGGGAGCAGATATCCATGGATTTCGTTACCAAACTTCCTAGAACTTCTAAAGGTCACGACTCAATTTGGGTCATAGTGGATCGACTGACGAAATCTGCTCACTTTCTCCTCATTCGGGAAGACTTCAAGATGGAAAAATTGGCCCAAATCTACATCGACAAAATTGTTTCTCTGCATGGTGTACCCCTATCTATCATTTCTGATAGAGATAGTCGTTTTACATCACGATTTTGGTGGATGTTACAGAAGGCACTAGGAACCAAGATAAATTTGAGCACAGCTTACCACCCTCAGACAGATGGGCAGACAGAGAGAACAATACAAACATTGGAAGACATGCTACGGGCGTGTGTCATTGAGTTCAAAGGAAATTGGGATACTCATTTGCCTCTAATTGAGTTTTCCTACAATAACAGTCACCACACGAGTATCCAATGTGCTCCATATGAAACATTGTATGGACGCAAGTGTCGTTCGCCCTTATGCTGGACAGAAATCGGAGATAGACAATTGACTAGACTCGACCTTATCCAGGAAACAACTGACAAGATTGCTATCATCAAAGATAGGCTTAAAGTCGCCAGAGATCGTTAGAAAAGTTATGCGGATAATCGTCGAAAACCATTAGAATTCCAAGTTGGAGACAAGGTACTTCTAAAGGTGTCGTCTTGGAAAGGGCTTGTACGTTTTGGTAAGAAAGGAAAACTAAGCCCAAGATATGTTGGACCCTTTGAGATCATTGAAAGGATTGGTCCGGTGGCATATAAACTCCAATTACCCCAAGAGTTAAGCGTCATTCACGACACATTCCACGTCTCCAATCTTAAGAATTGTTTAACCGACGAAGCATTGATAGTACCTCTGGAGGAAATTAAGATCAATGATAAGCTAAACTTTGTTGAGGAACCGATAGAAATCCTTGACAGAGAGGTGAAACAACTTAAGCGGAGTAGGATTCCTATTGTGAAAGTTCGATGGAACTCAAAGCGCGGGCCGGAGTACACCTGGAAGCGTGAGGACTTCATGAAGGAAAAGTATCCACAACTTTTCCCATGCGATGACAAACGATGACATAGAATGAATTTCGGGACGAAATTCTTTTTGAGTGGGGGATACTGTGACAACTGTCAAATTCAGGTCATTGTCGGACTCATGCATCTTTTTATAAAAACCATACATGCACAACATGCCATGGCCTAGTAGTATAAATTAGGTCAAAATCTTGCATGAACTAGGATCCAACTAAAATCTAGGACTAATATACTTGACTCTTACGATTCTAGTAAGTTGTTTAGCTACTGTAGGAAATGCCGATATCCGAATTAGAATAAACTCCAAACATTTGTTACAATTGAAAAATAGTATCAAAACCTTAAAATAAATTAAAATTTTCTAATTTCATTTCATTATGATGGTAAATATCTAACAAAGTTCCAAAAGCCCTAAAGAGCCCAAAAATCCAAATTTATAAACTTTAAAACCTAAAAACTATATAAAATTTGTTATGAACCTCAGTATATCAAATTTAAATAATTAAGTTATGGGATATAATGAAAGACATAAAAATTTAATTATCAAACATTAATCATAATTTATTAGTTAAAAACAAAGATTTTTAAATAAATCAAGAATTACATAAAGAAGCATTTTTATAAAAATTAGGGTTTTATAAAAATTGAAGAGGGAATGCATATAATTTGAATTTTAAGAGAGAGGGAGCCTCTCTCACTCATAAAATCGGCCACCTCCTCCAAGGCACCCCTTTTCCCCAAAAATCTTAATCATTTTATCCCTCTCTTACACTTCAACTTCCCCTTCACTCTCTCTCACACTCCACTCTTTACAACACTCAAACTCTCTCTTCCTCTCTCCAAACCCACGAAAATCTCCAGCCAAGAACACCTCTCAACACTCAAATCTTCATCTTCTAAGGTTGTTCTTCAAGGTATTCACGAAAATCCCTCATCTTCCCTCACTTTTCTTTCTTGTTTTAAAGAGTTTTCTTGCACTTTTCATTCTTCTACACCATTCTTTATGAAAATTCATGAACATATCCATGAATGTCGAGTTTGATGATGATGGTGGTAGGGTTTCACCCAAGAACAACATGCATGTTGTTTAATGGTGAAATCCAAGGATCAAAACCTATGTCAAACACTAAAATACGGATTTTTACAAGTTTTAAAGGTTCATATACCTTATGCATTCAAGTATTTCCTTTGAAAACATCACTATGACCAACATATGTCCATGCATGGTCTTCAAACCGTGATGCATGTGATGAACACCAAGCTAAAGAGCTTGATGATCAAAGTGCATTGTTAATAGTGCATGTAAATGATTTTATTTATAAAAAAAATCTAAAAATTCTTTTCAGTTCGAAATAAAATTTCCCCAGATTCCCAGTGAGATGATATGAATATCTGGAAAATCCCAAGAGTTTTTATCATTTCCTTGATTTATTAAAATTGTTACAAGAAAACTAGGGCATAAATCACATAAAATACTTTCTAAGGTCTATAAATCCTAGATAAATTTGTGGATGACTCCTAAAGTAAATGATGACATCTCATTAAGTTTCATCGATTTATGTTGCTGTTTAGTATGACTTTTGATTTTCTTTTTGTTTGGTTCCAATAAATCACAAAACCACTTTAGAGAGTGTGAAAATGGTATCTAACAAATTTCGCAACTCTTACCAGAGGTGGAAGACTCAGGAACATAATTTCAGAATTTGTCATAATGCATTTCTATTTTTCCCCGATTTTTGTATTTATAATGGCCTAAAAATAGAAAAAATAGTAATGCTCATCCATAATTCATGAAAATTTACCAGAACACCGTTTAGTACATTAGGAGGCTACATAAAAATTTTGATGATTTTTCTCTTCTGTATACTATTTTTCTCCTATTTTCTAAGATTAAATGCACTTAAATACACAAAATCGGATTACACTATATGAAAACCACTTTTGGTATTTTTCCCAGATTATTTACACTGTAAATGAAGTTTACAAAAATTTTGGTAATTTACTTTAACTGTTTATTATTTATTCTCCAATTAATGATTATTTAAAAGGATAAAACAAAGAAAAATAGAAAGACCAACTGAAAAATACCTTTTATATTTTTCACTGCTTTTATATGTATAATCACAGTGTTACAAAAATTTTGGGTAATTTTGGAAACTGTTTTCTATTTATTTCAATTTTTATTAGAATAAATGCTAAAAAATCATAAAATTTGGTTAAACAGTTTAGAAATCCATTTTTATATTTTTGCTAGTTTAATAATGCTTAATAGCAGTAATAGAAAAAGTTTGGCTAATTTTGGAAACTGTTTTCGTTTTATTTCAATTTTTATTAGAATAAATGCACAAAAATCATAAAATTGGGTTAAATAGTTTAGAAATCCATTTTTATATTTTTCCCAGGTCAAGTATGTCTAATGGCAGTATTATAAAAAGTTTGGGAATTTTTATGCTTTTAATACTATTTTTCATGAATTTATGTTGTTATGAAGGCTTAAAAATTTAGAAAAATAGTTAACCATATAAAAAATTCAAGGGAAATTTTCTGGAAGATCTCTACTATATTTAGAATGAAAATACAAGGTTTGACAATTTTTGGAAACTGTTTGATAATATTTTACATTTTTAGGAGTTTAAAACACCTTTAAATGTGTTGAAATACCCTAAATTAATATTACTAAATCTGGAAAATTAATATCCAAAATTGTCTTAATCACATGAGTTATAAAATTTCACCATTTCAGAAAAATTATAACCAATTAATATAAAACCAATATTAGAACATAAATTTGGCATTTCTCTATATGTAGAGTTTAGTATATTAGCATTAGATTTCGACATGGAAACTCACTAGTGTGTGTTTGATGTCGTAGGATCCCGGTAGTAAGGCGTTGGTGTATTCCGAGGCACCACTTGTACCTACTCGAAACATTGTGAGTATTCACGCACTCCCCTATTTTTAGTTTTTATGTTTTGGGGTGGAAAAGCATGTCCCAGAAAACTATTATTTGTTCATTGTATTTAAATTGATTTGTATCAAACATGATTGCTATTTTATTGCTATATCTCTCTATGTATATCTATGCAACACGGAACATGAGAACTTATCGTCTTAAGGCCCTTCCCTTACACTTTTCTCTAACCATTAACTCTTTGAGCTAATGGTCATTGTGGATAGCGCTATTAGGAATTGACAACTCCTCACTCGCCCGATTGCTGGAGTGCATGATACCATATAATCTATGGAACGATAAGCATAGATCTTGATAGGGCTTCAGTCATAGGCTTGGTTGAGAACTCATTGTTTTCTCATACACATACAAACTTGTTATTTATTATGGCGATAAACCCGTTTATCAATTATAGCAATCAACTTTTTTTCTCATCATAGCAATGAACTTGGTTTCTCATTAAAGCAATGTACTTGTATTTATTAAAAGTCTTATACCAAATCTTGATTTTATAAACTTGTGAACTCACCAACTATTTTCATAGTTGACGCTCGTTTTACATGCTTTTTCAGGAAATAATTAGTAAGTGGATATAAAGATTCATCATCATAGAGCATGCTGCATCGTGTGGAAGTTATTTTATGAAGTTATATTTTGAACAATGTCATTTTGGAAAACTTGTACTTTTTTTTGTTTAAGCTATGGGTTGTAAACTTTTAAATATTGCTATGGTGATGTATCTTTATCTTTTGCAATGAAACCTTTATCGCTGTCATATCTTGCGTTTCCGCTTTAGCGGGGTGTGACACCCGTAGACTTGCAAGTCCCACTGTAGCGAACAGTAAGGTGTAGGATAGTCAATCCAGTATAGATCTATACACAAATTCACGCTCTCCCTCTAGGAGATTCTGGCTACAAATCGAGCCATGACAGGTGATGCCATGCCCCGAACGATGGTTCACATCTATGTGATTGTATACTTGTATATATAATGTATGTACTAGCTGTATTGTATGTTCTCTCTGTCTAGTATGTATGTATGTTCTCTTAGTTTCTCATAATAGTATGTTCTCTTGTATAATGTATAGTATGTACTAGCTGTATTGTATGTTCTCTCTGTCTAGTATGTATGTATGTTCTCTTAGTTTCTCATAATAGTATGTATTGACTCATGTATGAACTAACTCTTTGTATGTTTCATTGTTCTAGTAATAGTATTAGTAACTTCCTAAACTATACCTATTATAGTTTACTAGTAATGTTGTTTGTATGAATGAACATGTTTGAATACCCTTGCTACCCAAAGGTATTGAACTGAATGAAGGAACTTTTATATCTATATACATATACATAATATATAACTAAGATTCAAACGACCGTCGGACAAACAACCGATACCCTAAGTCCACAACCAAACAAGGAACAGGAAGTAAGTTGAGCTATCAGTCCTAAGTCCTTTCAATCCTACTTATATAACTATATCTATATAGATACACTTTTGACAAAATATAAGTTTAAAAGAGTTTAATAAAAGTATTGAGCATGTAAAAGAGTGTGTAAAACGATTTGAAGTAGTTTGTTTGATAACACAGGTTGAAAAGTAAGAAATCCACTTGTTTGGTAGTTATTAATCACATGTGATTGATATTATAACTATAATAGTTCAACGTGTATTCCCCCCATAAAAGCATTTAAAATCATTTAAAAGGTTGATTAAGGGGTATGAACTCACCTGTAGTGAGTGGTTTTGATGAACGGATGGCATAGGATGCTAAGTGGCAAGTGAAGACTTGAGCACACACACAGATCCTATTTAACATATAATGACACATATATGCATCTAATTAGTCAATTAACAACTAATTAAGCAAGTGAAGACACCCTAGGACATGGAAAACACTTTAATTCAAGTGCTAGAAGTACCAAAGGGTTGCATCTAAGGGAAATATGGCCTCTCATTGGAGTTTATGGCCAACATGGATGCATCACATGAGTTTACGGCCCAGGGGTAATTTCCCCATGAGTTTACGGCCGTAAACTCATGGTATTTTGTACCAAGTTGTGTTATAAGGTCTTACAAGTCATAATGAAGTGTTCTATGATCAAGTCTAAGCCTTAGGAACGAATAGTGGCACAAATGCACCACTTTTTAGGGTTTACGGCCCAATGTGATTGCCTTGGCCGTAAACACCATGTGTTCTTGATTCTTTTGTTGTTTAAGGTCCTATACTCTTCTTGGAAGTATTCTAGACTTGGTTCCAAGGCTTTGGAAGGGATTAGGGCGCATTTGCACCCTTTATTAGGGTTTACGACCCAAGGAGATTGCCTTGGCCGTAAACACCTTTTGATCTTGTTTTCTTGATGTTTTCTAGGTGTAAACTAAGTGATTCAGGCATATAACAATCTAAGGTAAGAGTACTTACAATATAGAAGCTTGTAAGGGTGTTTAAGGTCCAAGAACACTAGTGTGTGTTCTTGGTGTTCTTGGTGAAATGAAGAACACTTGAAGATCTATCAAAATGAAGAGATTTCATGGATGAAATCATGTACAATCACTAGATATTGAAGGATATCAACTAATCAAGGAAAGAAACACTTACAAAGTTGAAGATCTTAGTGAAAAATCGGATGATACTTGAGAGAGAATGACTTCTAGGCTTGAAAATGGTAAAAATGACTAAAAATGACTAAGTGTCATATTTATACCTTAGAGTTTACGGCCGTAAACTCCATTTTATGACTGTAAACTCCAAATTCTTGGAGTTTTGAGACTTAAATGTTGCACATTGAACTCTAGAGTATACTTCCTATAATTACCTCTTGAAGGTACTAGGCTTTAGAACACTCAAACATACTTTAAACAATGCTAAAAGTTAGCAGAAACAAGTTTGACTTCGATTGAAGTGAATGGTTGTACAAGATAGAAATTTCGAGGTGTCATGTCATCCCCCCGTTGGAGGGAATTTCGTCCCGAAATTAGAGTTTAAGCAAATAAGTAGTTACAAATAACTAAGTAAAAAGATGAGGATATTTCAGTTTCATTTGATCCTCGTGCTCCCAAGTGAATTCAGGTCCTCGCTTGGCGTTCCAGCGAACCATCACTATCGGGATACGGCTTTGCTTCGTTTCCATGACCTCTCGGTCCATGATCTCTACAGGTTCTTCCACGAAGTTGAGGCTCTCATTGATCTCGATCTCGTCGAGTGGGATTACAAGAGTCTCGTCGGATAGGCACTTTTTCAAGTTCGAGACGTGGAAAGTAGAATGTACGTTACTAAGTTCGCAGGGTAGATTGAGTTTGTAAGTTACAGGGCCGATTCTTGCGAGAATCTCGAAAGGCCCTATGTATCTTGGATTTAGCTTTCCACCCTTTCCCGAAGCATATCAAGCCCTTCCAGGGTGAGACTTTCAAAAGAACTCGGTCTCCTACCTGGAATTCCAAAGGTTTCCTTCTTTGGTCTGCGTAGCTTTTCTGTCGGTTTCTAGAGGCTTTCAATCGTTTAGGAATCTGAACGATGTTCTCTGTCGTTTCCCGAATGATCTTCGGACCTTTGGAGCAATTACCACTGCCCCTAACTCCAGATCGTGTGTTGTATAGTTGTGTTCGAGTGTATTAAGTTGACGGAAGGCATATGCAATGACCTTACCTCGTTGCATCAAAATGCAACCGAGGCCTTTATTTGGATGCATCGCAATAGACCACAAAGTCTTTTATTCCTTCTGGGAGGGATAGTATCGGTGCGGTGCATAAGGCTTGCTTCCGCGTTTGGATCGCTTTCCCTTGCTCCTCTTCCCAGTCAAGAGCCATGCCCTTCTTGGTCGAAGTCATATGAGGCTTCGCGAATCGAGAGAAGTTCTGAAAGAACCTACGATAGTAGCCTGCGAGACCTAGAAATTTACGAATTTCTGTAGATGTCTTTGGAGATGACAGTTCCCAATGGCCTGGATTTTGGAAGTGTCTTCTTGAATTCTCTCTTCACTAACAACGTGACCCAGGAATTTGACTCTTCGAATCCAAAACTCGCATTAAGAGAACTTCACGTAGAGCTTCTCTGATCGTAATGTTTCCTAGACTTGATGTAGATGCTTACTATGCTCTTCCTTACTACGAGAGTAGATAAGTATGTCATCTATGAAGACAATGACGAACTGATCCAAGTAAGGATAGCATACCCTATTCATTAAGTCCATGAATATGGCAGGCGCATTGGTCAATCCGAATGGCATCACCACAAACTCGTAATGTCCACAACGAGTTTGGAAGGCTGTCTTCGGAACATCCTCCCCTAACACTCGTAACTGGTGATACCCGGATCTTAGGTCGATTTTTGAAAAGAAGTTCGCGCCTTGAAGTTGGTCAAACAAATCGTCTATACGAGGCAATGGGTAACGATTCTTAACGGTAAGCTTGTTGAGCTTCCCGTAGTCGATGCACATGCGAAACGATCCGTCCTTCTTCTTGATGAACAAGACCGGTGATCTCAATGGTGAGAAGCTTGGTATTATAAAGCCCTTGCTGAGCAGTTTGCTAAGTTGACCGGATAGTTCTTGCATCTCAGCAGGTGCGAGACGATAGGGCGATTTGGCTACTGGGGTAGCCCTTGGAATTAACTCGATTCTAAACTCGACTTTGACGTTGAGGAGGTAATCCTAAAAGTTCTTCTGGAAAGATGTCGGAAAGATCCGAAAGAAAGTACGATTACTCATGAAGTAAGGAAAAAGGATAGGTACTTCTGTTCTATTTGTATCTCTTGTCTCGATCGGCGGGAAAGGCATTTGATTGGCTCCTAAGTTTATTCGCATAGCAGTGCAATCACTCGTATTCTTGAGCAGTCTTCGTCCTGAAGTTCATATTAGAAGTCATATTTGGTTCGTCAATCACAGCTTCGCGTATACGAGTCGTATATAATTAAGATTGAAAAGGCCATCGAATAAATGATTCTTCTCTAAGCTCACATCCAAACAAGGAAAAGAAGTTAAAGCGGAACCATCAATTCTAAACCTGTAGAACCTTGATTATATACCACCCTTGCGTATACATTCCTCAGCGATAGATTAACTGTATGGGTCTTCGGATGGAACTTGACGTACTGTACGAGTGGTATTCCGGGGAGGTTTCTTCGGGCAGGATACGAAACATAAGATACCCTTCGCATGAGTATCTCGGAGTTCTGGAATGATGGCTTCGCTTGAAAGGCAATTACAGGGAAAAGAATTTTCGCACAAGACTGGCATTGTGAGGATCGAATTGACTCATGTTACATGATAATGTCGGACTTCTCGGAATAAAAGGCGTTAGACTAGATCATAAAGGTGTTACAAAAACATAATGGTGCAACTTGACAGAGTTTTAGTACTTTAGTTTTATCTTACAAGACTGCTGCTGCGAACAAGGTATACTACAAAAGCAAGTACACGCAGCACGAGAGTCCCTTGACTGACGGGATCTCGCAAAAGATATGACTCGAGTTGCACTAGTTTTTTAACAGTTTATAAGTCTACTATAACGAAACGCCCTAGAATTTCAACGTGGGTCCGGAGTAGTCTCTCCTTCAGCAGTGATCCTTAGTATCTTCCCGTCTGCGCCAGAGTTCTTTGTTATTGGACAATCCTTCTTGAGATGTCCTATTTCACCGCATAAATGACAAATCTGTCTTGCACCAGCATCGGTGGTGGAAGTGAAGTGTCAGGTCGAAGTTATGTGGACACGAGCGTTTTCGTTGTTCCTCTCTTTTGGACAATTCCATTTATAGTGTCCGGTTTCACCACAACCATAACAAGCCGGGCTGATCCCGATGCTAGTGGCTTGGAAGACGGTTCGTGTCGGCGCCCTACAGACATGAGTAGTGTGCCCCATTCGATTGCAATTCATGCATTGCGAAACATGGCAAACTCCGTTATGATGAATAGTACACTTTTCACACTTCGGGAGTGTTCCCTCATATGGTCTGAACGGTGTTGAAGTGGCAGGGGTCGCCACTTGTTGCTGTTGCGTGGCAAGTTTTTGAGATCGCTTGCGCTCCTTTCGGGATTGACGCTTTCGTTTCTTATTCTCAGATTTGTGGCTTTGGGTGTTTGTAACAGTTATCCTTTGTTGATTTCCTGGATGGTTACAACAATTTGAACTGTCAACACCTTTTACAGCCTTGATTGCGTTACCAGCGTTGAAGTGTGCAAGGACAGCTGTCACGGCAGCTGTTACCGCTGCTTGGAAGGTGGTAGCGTCTATACGAAGGATTGGGGTTTTGTCGTTCGGCTGACTATTTCTATATGACGACATGATTCTGTTATATGACAAGAAAAGGAGTTCGTGAGTGATTATGGTCGGTCCTAGATTATTCTACTCATTCATGTAAATATAAAGTTTTCGTTTCGTTAAACTGTTCTCGATGGTTTGACCTACATCCCTATGATGCAGTATTGGTAAAGAGTTGAAGTAAGTTCGTAGAATGGTCACTAGACGATTGCTATTTTGAACTAGGCTATCATTGGTTGGTGGATAACATGATCCAACCTTCGACAAGAATTGGAAGTGATCCTTGAGCTAATTTACCACAGCTCAATAATTTGACGAAAGTGAGGTTTAGATAGAATTCTAACGATAGTAGAATAAAAGTATTTGAACAAGGATTGGCACAGAAATTAGCCGACTGTCAATATGATTGATACTAAAGATGTAATAAGTTTGGACAAAAATGACCTTGGAGTAGTTCTTACATCATATCCGAAGTAGAAAAGTTTTAACAGCATAAAGGCTTAACTAAAAAGTGCTTACAGAACAGGGATGGTTACATAGAAAAGTGCTACTTGGAGCATAGATAGGAAAACTTATTCCTTAACTAAGGAAAGAAATGTAGGATATCTCCTACTGGTGACGGTTATCCCTCGGGTGAGCCCTTAGTTCAGCCAGCTGACGCTCTACGTCGAGCAGGTGCCTTTCGTACACCCTTTGGCGTACTCGGAGCTCTATGACTTCAACCCGAGTTTCAGCTAGCTCTTGCTGCAGGGCCTCGTGGTCACCCCTAGACCTCTCTCGAGCATCTTCCAGATGAATGGTGCGGATGGTATGCATTCTCGCATTGGCATCAACTTCCGTGATTCGATGGATAGCTGTCCTGCCCTGAATTTCGTTTCGGGCAACTTTGCAGACCAGGATTGGCAAGACTCTGTCTGCTGAGCCTCCTTCGCTCAGGTCATAAAAGCTTCGGTTTCTATTGAATGGCATGGGTTGATCCTGCTCTTGGCTCCATGTTTCCAAGCTTTCCACCCAAGGAGGCGTCGGGCCTTGAAAACCCGGGCGAGGGTTAGGATTTGGGATAGGAGCCATCGGGGGTAGGTTATTGACCTCAGACTCGGAGTCCGAACCATCAGAAAAGCCTTCAGCCTGGTGATCATCCAAAGGGATTAGGTGATCATCTTCTGGCTCTGCTTCAAATCCTCCTCCATCACATTGGTTAGGGAAGTATGGGTCACCGTGGGGATGGAATCCAGCCATGTTATCTACGTGAGAAATAGGGATAAAGAAATAATTAATAGACATACTAACTAGCTAATTATAAGATGATCTTTAGCAGTTACTTCAATACTTGTTTAGTGCATACCAGTTATATGTAATCCAAATAGGATAGACCTTCGAATAAGCGACCCTAACTCGAAACCCACAACCAAACAAGGAACAGGGAGTAAAGCAAAGATTACAGATTCTAAGTCTATGACATTCTAGTTACATATAACCTTAGCGTATCCACTTAGCAACTACTGACCTACTGATAAAGACCTTTTTAGTTCGCACATAAGTAATTTATAGTAACACAAAATACTCCTATAGTATTTTAAGTTTATGTTCTGTTCTAACGTTTTCATTGTACTAGTATTGGTATGTTTTTAGACTTGTTGCCACATCACAACCATTCTTGGGCATATGCTAATCACTTCTCGGACCAACATAGTTGATCAAGCTATGTCACTCCCAAAACTGACCATACATCCCCGAGTCTACTTGTGATGTTCAACAATCGTAATACTTTTGTTCTGTCCTAGTGACACTGATTTTAGTATGAATGCAGGTATGTATACTTAGTTAAATATTTTATTATTTAAAAGTATAAACTCTTGGTCAGAGTATTTTAATGCCGCTGTGTTTATAGTTTGTATATCTTTTATGGGTTGATATACTCGATTCACTATAAACAATGCTCTGATACCAATCTATCACACCCCAAAACCAGAACGGTGGAATCGTTCGGGGGTGGAGGACGTCATTTACAATATCAGAACAAAGCATAGTAGTAAACAAGCAAGAACATCATCCATTGCATTAATAATATAATTTCATACAAGTGTGTTATGTGAAGTTTATAAGACACCAAAAAGGTAAATCAAAAATAAGAGATGAGTCTTGAACGAGCTCCATCTCCTCAGTCACCTAGCATCGGTACCTGTCTACTGATGACCTGAGAATACAAGTTATTTTGAAAGAGTTTATCAGCTTTAAAGCTGGTGAGTTCATAAGCATTTTAGTGTCATTGTTTGTATGAAAATGTTTGTAAATACTTGATGTATAAGTTTGTAAATGTTTGTAAATGTTTGTAAATGTTCGTAAATGTTTGTAAATGTTTGTAAATGTTTGTAAATGTTTGTATCTCCTATAAAATCCTATATTTTCTACTAAATGTAGCCTTCTACCAAGGCATCAAATGAAATGTATGTTTGTTTCTTGTAAGAGTGTATATTTTCCCAAGTGTGACTATCATTAACCAAAAATATAGTTTTACATTACCTTTTACGTGAAAAGATCACAATGTGAATGCAATGGGGAAATAATAAAGTACTGTAGTGTTGTATTATAGTAACTACTGTTGTACTTTCTACCTTAATCCGGCCGTTAATTAAGGTTAAATGTGAAATAGTTGCACCATACTATCAACAAATAACACGACGATGAAAGACGTCGGAAGAAATGACATTTGGCACCCGTAGACTTGCAAGTCCCACTGTAGCGAACAGCAAGGTGTAGGATAGTCAATCCAGTATAGATCTATATACAAATTTACGCTCTCCCTCTAGGAGATTCTGGCTACAAATCGAGCCATGACAGGTGATGCCATGCCCCGAACGATGGTTCACATCTATGTGATTGTATACTTGTATATATAATGTATGTACTAGCTATATTGTATGTTCTCTCCGTCTAGTATGTATGTATGTTCTCTTAGTTTCTCATAATAGTATGTTCTCTTGTATAATGTATAGTATGTAATAGCTGTATTGTATGTTCTCTCTGTCTAGTATGTATGTATGTTTCTCATAATAGTATGTACTAGTTTCTCATAATAGTATGTATTGACTCATGTATGAACTGACTCTTTGTATGTTTCATTGTTCTAGTAATAGTATTAGTAACTTCCTAAACTATACCTATTATAGTTTACTAGTAATGTTGTTTGTATGAATGAACATGTTTGAATACCCTTGCTACCCAAAGGTATTGGAAGTAGTTTGTTTGATAACACAGTTTGAAAAGTAAGAAATCCACTTGTTTGGTAGTTATTAATCAAATGTGATTGATATAATAACTATAATAGTTCAACTTGTATTCCCCCCCCCATAAAAGCATTTAAAATCAGTTAAATGGTTGATTAAGGGGTATGAACTCACCTGTAGTGAGTGGTTTGGATGAACGGATGGTATAGGATGCTAAGTGTCAAGTGAAGACTTGAGCACACACACAGATCCTATTTAACATATAATGACACATATATGCATCTAATTAGTCAATTAACAACTAATTAAGCAAGTGAAGACACCCTAGGACATGGAAAACACTTTAATTCAAGTGCTAGAAGTACCAAAGGGTTGCATCTAAGGGAAATATGGCCTCTCATTGGAGTTTATGGCCAACATGGATGCATCACATGAGTTTATGGCCCAGGGGTAATTTCCCCATGATTTTACGGCCGTAAACTCATGGTATTTTGTACCAAGTTGTGTCATAAGGTCTTACAAGTCATAATGAAGTGTTCTATGATCAAGTCTAAGCCTTAGGAAGGAATAGTGGCACAAATGCACCACTTTTCAGGGTTTACGGCCCAAGGTGATTGCCTTGGCCGTAAACACCATGTGTTCTTCATTATTTTGTTGTTTAAGGTCCTATACTCTTCTTGGAAGTATTCTAGACTTGGTTCCAAGGCTTTGGAAGGGATTAGGGCTCATTTGCACCCTTAATTAGGGTTTACGGCCCAAGGAGATTGCCTTGGCCGTAAACACTTTTTGATCTTGTTTTCTTGGTGTTTTCTAGGTGTAAACTAAGTGATTCAAGCATATAACAAGATAAGGCAAGAATACTTACAATATAGAAGCTTGTAAGGGTGTTTATGGTCCAAGAACACTAGTGTGTGTTCTTGGTGTTCTTGGTGAAATGAAGAACACTTGAAGATCTATTAAAATGAAGAGATTTCATGGATGAAATCATGTACAATCACTAGATATTGAAGGATATCAACTAATCAAGGAAAGAAACACTTACAAAGTTGAAGATCTTAGTGAAAAGTCGGATGATACTTGAGAGAGAATGACTTCTAGGCTTGAAAATGGTAAAAATGACTAAAAATGACTAATTGTCATATTTATACCTTAGAGTTTACGGCCCTAAACTCCATTTTATGGTCGTAAACTCTAAACTCTTGGAGTTTTGAGACTTAAATGTTGCACATTGAACTCTAGAGTATACTTCCTATAATTACCTCTTGAAGGTACTAGGCTTTAGAACACTCAAACCGACTCTAAACAGTGCTAAAAGTTAGCAGAAACAAGTCTGACTTCGATTGAAGTGAATGGTTGTAGAAGATAGAAATTTCGAGTTGTCACAGAGGTTCCGAAGAACGCATCCGAGATCAGGAGCTTCTTGGGTTTATCGGGGTATTACCGAAGATTCATCAAGGATTTTTCCAAAAGTGTTGTACCCTTGACCCGTTTAACCAAGAAGAGTGTGACCTTTCAATGGGGTCCAGATCAGCAGTTCGAGACATTGAGGCAGAAACTATGTGAGGCCCCGATTCTAGCTCTACCCGAGGGATTGGATGAGTTTGTAGAGTATTGCGACGCTTCTATTTCGGTTCTGGGAGATGTTCTAATGCAGAGGGGGCATGTGATTGCTTACGCCTCGAGGCAGCTGAAGCCTCATGAGGCGAATTACCCCACTCATGATTTGGAATTGGGGCCAGTGGTATTTGCCCACAAGATTTAGAGACATTATTTATATAGGGTCTGATGCACCATCTTCGTTGATCACAAGAGTTTGAAGTATTTGATGGATCAACAGAATTCGAATATGCGTCAGAGGAGGTGGTTAGATGTGGTGAAAGATTATGACTGTGAGATTTTGTACCATCTCGGGAAGGCCAATGTGGTGGCCGATGCTTTGAGCCGTAAGACGGTAGGTGCCCCGATTCAAGATGTTTGCTTGAGGATGACAATGATTTCACATTTATTGGATATGATTAAGGAGGTACAGGTGGAGGGTTTAAAAAGGAAGTACTGGAAGATTGAGTGGATTCGGGGGAAATTATGTTGTTTGTTCGAGATAGTCGGGGGTTATTGACTTAGTGTGGCAGAGTTTGGGTTCTGGAATCCGGGGGTGTGAGGCAAAGAATCTTGCAGTAGGCACACAAGTCCAGATTTTCTATTCATCTGGGGGCCACAAAGATGTACCGAGACCTGAGATTGAGCTATTGGTGGCCCTGCATGAAGTGGGAGGTTGCATGGTTTGTCGAGCGGTGTTTGACCTACAGGAAGGTCAAAGCCGAACATCAGAGACCTCACGGCAAGATGTAGCCGCTACCTATCCCCATGTGGAAATGGGAAGAGATCACCATGGATTTTATCACGAAGCTACCAAAGACGACGCGGGGTGTGGATTCCATTTGGGTTATTGTGGACAGTTTAACCGAGAGTGCGTATTTTATTCCGATCTCCGAGAGTATCACTGCTGAGAAATTAGCAGACATTTATGTGCGGGAGGTGATGGTCAGGCATGAGGTGCCGGTATCTATGGACTCAGACCGCAGTGTTCGTTTCACCTCCAGATTCTGGAGGAAGTTCCATGCGGAGTTTGGTACTCAATTGCATTTCAACACTGCTTACCACCCCTAAACTGGTCGCCAGAGTGAGCGGACGATTCAAATGCTTGAGGATATGCTTCGGGCATGTGTATTAGACTTTAAAGGGAGTTGGGATACTTACCTTCCACTAGAAGACTTCTCATACAACAATAGTTATCATTATAGTATTGACCAACCCCCGTTCGAGATGTTGTATGGTCGGAAGTGTAGGACTCTAGTTTGATAGGGTGAGGTTGGGCATCAAGTCATGGGAAGCACCGAGGTGGTGCTTAAGACCACTTTGTTGATTCAGCAGGTGCGTGATAGGATGAGGGTTGTGCAGAGTCGTCAGAAGAGCTATGCTAACCGATGTCGATTAGATCTTGAGTTCCAAGTGGGCGATTTTTTGCTGCTAAAGTTGTCACCCTGGAAAGGTGTTATTCGATTATGTAAGAGGGGCAAGTTGGGGCCCCGATACATTCAACCATTCAGGATTTCTGCCCGAGTTGGCAGGGTTGCTTATCGGTTGGATCTACCGAATAAGCTCAGTCAGATCCATAACACCTTCCATGTGTCTCAGCTCCGGAAGTGTGTATCAGATGAGTCTGCAGTTATTTCATTGGATGATATTCAGGTAGATGAGAGCCTGAATTATGTTGAGAAGCCCATTGTAGTGTTGGATAGAAAAACTAAAGTTCTTCAGAATAAAGAAGTGAAGTTAGTAAAGGTGCAATTGCAGCACCGAAAGGGATCCGAGTGGACGTGGGAGCCGGAGTACGAGATGCGAGAGCATTACCTGGGTCTGTTTGCGACTGCAGAATTCGAGGACGAAGTCTAGTTCAATTGGGGGAGAGTTGTGACACTCCAATCCAGGTAATTACCCTTTATGCCCTTAAATGATTTTTCGTTGCAATATTGGTCCCTTTCGTACGTTGGGCGTACTTATAGGTGCACCATGTACGCGAGGCGTACGTGGCAGATGGGAAAAACCCTAATATTCAGGAATGAGACCTATATAAACATCCTTAAGCCATTTGGACCAAACCCTAATCAGCCTCCATAGCCTCATTTCGTCCCTTAACCTCAGATTTCCTTGTGAGTGTGATTCTTGGGCTTAGAAAGTGTGTTGGTAGCCATTTTAGAGAGCATTCAAGAAGGAGAGGGTGGTGAACAAGGTTTGGGTGTCATTGAGCTTCTAGATCCAACATCAAGTTCATCTTGGGGAACTTCTAGAGGTATAAAGTCATAACCTTGTCATCTCTTTTGTTATTTTAAGCTAAGTTCTTGCCATGGATTCCCTTTTTGGTTCTTAGACTTTCTCTTATGAGTTGAGCAACTCGAGAGCATAAGATGGATATATCTGAGTTTTTTGAGCCTACTAGATGCATAAAGGTTCCATCTTTAGGGTTGTCTAGTTTCCATGCATGAGCTTAAGGCCTTATATGACGTCCTAATGTGAAGAGTGAAGTTTTGGGGTCCCTTCTGGCATGAAAGGGCATAAAGTTGCCAACTTTATGCCTTAGGACGTCTTAATGAGTTCAGATCTGAGATTGGACGTTGAAATGCCATGTATTAAACACTTAATGGTCGTAGTGCTTAACTTGCTTGTACGTCGTGCATAGTGTTCTGCACGCAGTGTGTACTTCTTAAGGGAATAGTACGTTGGGCGTACTGAAGTGGTACGCAGGGCATACGCACCCAGTTGGGTTTGGGCTTTGCTTGGGCTCATAAGCTTATTGGGCCTTATTCAGTTTTGGGTCTGGTCCCATTTAGTGTTTTGGGCTGATATTATGTTTTGGGCCACAGTTGTTTTGGTTGGGCCTTATTGGGCCATGCGGCCCATTAATGACTTTTAACTAGGATCTTGGGCCCATTTGAAAAGGAAAATTTTTGGGTCACTAGGGAAAGAATTAGGCTTAGATGAATGGACTCTTTAATTAAGTTGTGTATAATCCTAATTTAGGGTTAATTGTATCATTGTTCAGCGTGTGGGTTCGGACTGTTAGGCAAGCATTTTTCGTGTTCATAAGATTGAGGTGAGTCTTCTCACTAATATCATGGGTCGAAGGCACCAAGGCCGACCCATTAATTGATATGAGATGATTAGTAATGCAGTATGCAAATGTTGCTATTTAATCTATATGTAGATTTATGTGAAGACCATGGGAGGAGCCCATGGCATATGATAAGACCATGGGAGGAGTCCATGGCCCGGGGATACAAGACCATGGCGCTAGCCCATGGCATTCCCAATGAAGACCACGGAGGGAGTTCGTGGTAAACTTATATGTGTATATGTGTGCATGGAATTATGTAATTATATGATTCATGTGTTTTGGGAAACTCACTAAGCTTGTGCTTACAGTTTTATCGAATGTTTCACGTGCTTCTATTGATTAGGGCAAGGGCCCAGCTTGATGGTGCGGCGTGCATTCTCCGGTGTTTTCACATTTAGTTTTTGTACTATGAATTTTAAAATAATATGGATTTATAATGAGATTGTTAGACACCTTGTGGTGGATATTTATGGAATTAAAAGTTCAAAATTTTCTGTAAAAATATGGGTTTTTACACTGGGTATACCTGGTGGTACGCTGCGTGAATGCGGTCAGCGCCTTGCTTTTGATCAACATCATAGTACGTTGGGTGTACTCTCTTGGTATGCAGGGCGTACTCCGCTGGTAAGAAATATTGAATTTTGGACCTTGATCGTTGACTTTGACCATGGATGACTAAGTTTGACCTAAGGGCATTTTGGGTAATTTGATTTATAGTTTGAGATTTGGGTTCCTGTTAATTGTATAGGTAACCGGTATAGATAGCTTTTAGAGCAGTGATCGATGCAGCTTTTCTTTCAGACTGTGAGGTGAGTTTTCTCACTATATCCATGGGTCCAAGGCACCAATGTCGGCTCATTATTTGTTATGTTGAATTCTAGGTGTCTCTGTTATGCTTTCACGAAAGACCAGGATCTATCCCCTGGCAATTTTATGAAATACCAGGATTTGGCCCTGGTAGTTGTATGAAAGACTAGGATCTGGCCCCTGGCACCGAAATTTGGCCCTCTGCATTGCACGGAAAGACCATTGGGTAGCCCATGACACTTGGATGTAAGACCAGAATTTGTCCCTCGGAATTGCAATGAAAGACCATGGGGGTAGCCCATGGTTCTTGTATGTTTTGGAATGTGGTATTTTGGGGAACTCACTAAGTGTTATGTTTACGGTTTCATATTTATGGTTTCAGGTACTTTCAGTTCGAAAGGGAAGGGCGCGGCGTGACTGCACAACATCCCCCAAAGTTTTCTGCATTGGCAATCAATGATATTACTCTGATGTTTAAATGATATATTCACTTTGATCTATTTTGGAACAACTCGTTTATGTGATTAATTGTTTTAAAAATGAAAAAAAAATACCTTGGATTTTCGAGACGTTACACAAGGAGTTGGCAAGGATAATGCCCAATGTCTTCACCTGGTCATTCCACCAGGATAGCGTCGTATCCATGAAAGGATAGGCAGCAAAGTGATATCCTCAGCACAGTAACTGATTTGAAATAGAGACTCCATCCTTTCGAACCACCTAGTACGGTCGATTACGCCTTTATTGCCGTAGAAGTTTCTAGTCTTGCATTTCATGAGGTATATATTACAAACCCTTCGAGTTTCTTTAGGAATGATGTTTGAACTGCTTGCAGGTTTAGTTTCGGTTCCTTCAGTTTCTATAACGAGTGTCCCATTATTTGTGCTCCTTATGTTTGCTAAAGTGACAGCCAGACGATCTGAGATTAGTTGTTCTAATTTATATGTTGTTTAAGGGAGTCCTAACTCAAGAGGTGGTGGTAGTAGTAATGGTGCACCTACAGTTGGTGACTAGAGTTACTACTAGAGTTAACATTGGAGTTACCACCGACCTCGTACTAGGTCGGTCGTCTCTTGGATAGTGTTGTTGGTCTTTCTATTGGTGTCACTTTAGGATGTAGTCAGGTGTTTTTTCTTTTTGGACGCATTATGTATGTCATATCATAGTTAGCAGAAGGTCATAAGTTCAAGGTGATTGGTTAGTCATTTTTACACATATTCTTAAGCGATTTGTTTATTTACAAGAGTTCACTGTTGTTCTTGAAGAGAAAAAAATAAACAAATATATGTACAATTTCTCACATAGTTCAATATATACTAAAAATATATGCTTCATATATTCACATCATCGTAAAAGGGGTTACATACATTTTTGTAAATACAATATAAATCAAATGCATGATAGTATTGAAAAGCCCTAATCATGCTTACAAAAGTTAGATACTTGAAAATTTGCAAGACTGATAATGTTTTTTCCATACCCCATACACCATCTACCAACCTATCTGAGGGTCACTAACACCCAAAATTTGGCAATCACCAAAGACTTATCCAAATGCCTTCTCCCAACACTATCATTCTCCCCCCATTTGAGTCCCACATACCTAGACATAACATCCACAACCTCTTGAATCTACTTTTCGATCACACTGCACCTCCTTTCCACCCCGCCCATCGTTTCCTCAGTTCCTTCCGCCCTTGCAGTAGCCGTCCTGACGTGTAGCTCTGTCTCCAGCTGACGAATATTGTGAGTGATCATGAATTCATAGGAGGCCTGTATTTTTCTACGATATCTCATGAATTCCTCATGATCATGGTCCCTCTGATCCAACAACCTCTTCATTCTCCTCGTCAGATGAGCGTTGTTCCCTTCTACAATTCTCATCTCGTCACTGACGGTCTTGACTTGGAGGCCAAGTCTGAGGGTCCGATCAAACAGAAGTGATAGCGCCTCTGTCTCGGTGGGGGTAGGGTTTTGTCCCTGAGGATTGTTTGACCTCGTATCGATACGTTCCCCCTTGCTCCCTCACCTATCCGTTAACAACACTGGCAATCCAGGCTGGATTGTTGATCCTTTTCTACAGGTCGTCGTGGCTAGCCCTGTAGTCTTGGGGGACGTTTTGCACCCATCCTTCATGGAACAGATCATATTGGATGGGTTGGGTTTCCATCCTATGTAAACCAGAAAGTCGACTCGGTGACTTCTTCCTGATTCCTCCTTGTACCGGGATCCACTTCCAGGTTACCTTCCAAGTGCGTGGGATTCTTGAGCCTACTAGGTAGGGAAGTGGTGGTGGAGAGGTGACGATTTCCTCCTCATACATGGGTTCCACTTCCTTGTGTTCTGATGTCTCCATTTCCTCATTAGGATCTGCCTCCTTTTCAGGATCCTCCTCATTGCCTGATCCTCGTTTACCGCTCTTCTCATCCTAAAAATATTAAAATTTTTGTTAGTATCATGGTTTATCATATATTTTACACATATATCTCACAATTTTAAGCATTTACTCGTTGATTTAAATTTCATTACTTTTTTATAAGTATTTAACAAATCAACTATTTCACATATGTTATGTAATGCATAAACTCTGACCATAATAAAACTTAGATGCACGACTAGGTTTAGTTGTGGTACGACCTATATACCAAGGAACCTAGTTGAGTATTTTGAATTTTAAATTCTTGTGCCTTTAAAATTTTGTCATCTTGTATTAGTGTTTTCTCATCGAGGGACTGATTTTTCATATAACTCTATATCTTGTATCTCTTAGTGTACTATTAATTAATATTTGTTACATCAGGTCTATCTGATAAGGCTCCGGTCATTTAGGATAGTCGGAGGGTAGGACCATATTAGCATATAGTTGTTCTGAAATCCAACAACCCAAGCGAAATATCCTTCCTTACACCGCTCTCGTAAGTAGTCCTTCAGTAGTATAGTTAATAATACTTTATTACTTTATAGGATTATAGGAATAACCTTAGTATTGAGGCATAAGTCTAAAGAAAGAACCTAAGCGTAATGTGTCGTAGGTTAATAGGAATAAACCTATTCATAAGATGTTGTAGGTTTAAGAATACATTGACTATAGTTGTGCTCTCCTAGGAAAGTACTAATTTACTATAGTCATTAGCTCTGATACCAATCTGTCACAGCCCGACCGACAGTGGAATCGTCGGGGTCGCGACATAAACGTTGGATCACAGTTAAACAACATATATTGAACAATACCAGGATTTATATAACATTACATTCTTCCAGTGTTCAAGTATGAAAAATTACATTGTTTAACAAATCCCAAAAAGCGATAATTACTAAATACAATTTTAGCAAAGCGTAAGAAAGGAACAAAAGGCCTGCTGAATTGCCCAACCATTTACTATAAGGAAATAAATCATTCATCACACACAGAATGTGTATTCTTCCAGCTCTTTAAGTTCCTGAATTTATATACTTTTAAAAACAACATGCCAACAATAATGTTGGTGAGCTTTATAGGTTTTGACTCAGTACGTTTTTATTATCGAAAGTGTGTTTAAAACCATTGATTTATAGAAAAAGAGTAAATTGCAATTTGTTCACATTTGTAATCCCATACAAGTAAAAGAGTTTTGTTTGTCAATTATAACTTATTAAACATGGGTTATAATTAAATAAGTGTGTTGTGTTGCATCTTTATAAAACATTAAATATGTAAATAAATATTCAACATTTAACCATTTGAATAAATTCTTCCCATTTTATTCATGCACATTCTAGAATGAATTTTCGAGTTCTAATATGAGCCTATAACCGAACTACGGACGAGAAAACATCTACAAAGCACAGTGAATAGATGTGTCGCGATCCTCACTAATGTTTCATCAACATCATGAAATAAGAAGAGAATGAACCATTACACCCGTTTTGATTCGTTAGATGGAGGTTGTAGCTAGAAACAACAGGAGGGACTGACAACCCATATAGATCTATACCAATAAGTTACATCTTCCTTACGGATTAACAGTTATAACATAGAGGGTTAGTACTAAGTTTTATGTTCTTAGCAGATGAAGTATTTCTCATATAGTAATTCTCGTATTTAACAAGTTTAGAGTTTTTTGCATAAGTTTAAGTCCCAAACTTTAATAAAAAGTTAAATTGACTAATTAGTTCAAATCCTTCAAGAAAGAAAATCAGACTTTAAAACTTAAGTTGTTAAGTTTTTCTATACTTAGAGTTTTTAAGCTTTATACCGATTTTCTAACAAAAATTGGGTAGTGTAACGGCTGCGTTTTAAATAAATCTAGATTTCAACCAATGTGAAATCCACCAATAAACACATAATTAGTAACATAAATATATGAATAAATCAGTTATTAACCGAAAAACATAATAAACTCACTTTTACTATATTTTTTTTCAACTGTCGTTAAATAATTTTTGTTCACGAAATGGTTTCTTTAGTTCATATATATATATATATATATATATATATATATATATATATATATATATATATATATATATATATATATATATATATATATATATAATTTGATAATTTCTAAAACACATATTTATATAAATATATAAATATATTAATATGTAAATATATGATCAAATCATCATTTTACGTCTAACATTTATTTTTTGCTAAATTTTGAAAAACACTTTAATATATATGTATATAATACACATTTTAGTAAGTATATATATATATATATATATATATATCATTTTAACAAGTGTAAAACACTTTTAATGTTCCATTTTTATATAAACTAGGTGGGAACCCCCGCGTTGCGGGGGTCGGACACGACGTTTTTTTCCGTTGTGTGTTCTTTGTAAATGTTAGGCGGTCACATTTTGTACAAAAACTGGTCCCTTATATTGTTTTGGTTTTGTTTTTGTACATGGATTGTATTTGTTAAACTGCTTTGAAAATAAAGAATGTAATTAAGTACGTAAATAAATAAATAAATGTCGATATCTTGTGTTAAAGCTCTTTTCGTTGTAAGAGGATCGATCATTATATCAATGTTACAACACCCATTTGTTGGTTATAAATTGATAAACAGTGTAAACTATAATACATGTTCAGTCATGGACAATAGTTTTTTGTGAAACCGTAGAATATTTCCTAATTCGTCTATCATGTTGGTCCTACACTATTTCCACATGTGTTTTGTTAAAACATTTGCATCTAAGTTCAAAGTTTCTTTTTTATGCCCTACAAAAGGCTGCGAAAGCGATGTATTTTTGCCAAGAAATAACCTTTTTCTTAATTATGTTACGTTCCAATCCGTATGTCATTAGAATCCATATGAAAAATATCAAAAATTCTGATAGTTCATGTCTTGTTTCATTTGTTTTTCTTGTATGGTTTTAGCAACAACGGTAGAATCTGAAGAGAAGGAGGCATCGATTGAATGCGATGGAATACGACTGTAGGTTTCTGATCGAAGCTTAAAACGGGTGGAGCGGAGGTACCTGTTCACGACAGATAAGGAATCTGACGCAACCTTTCCGCCAGCGTCACCAGCTGAGAGCGAGGTGAGAAAAGGATAATCTGGAAGAATCGAGATGAGGCGGTGGGTTATTCCGGATGAGATTGGAGCGGTTACCATGGTTGAGAAGTGAACCCGCTGATTCAAACTACAACATAGATTAAGAAATCCAGCGTCCGAAGCAGCAGGGAGTTCATATGCCAACCCAAATAGTTTTACATGGATCTAATCAGATTAATAGTGAAACTGAATCTCTTCTAAAGGCACAAAATTTTGTTACCATTTCAGATTATTGCATCAAAGTTTGCTGGTCTTTTGGTTGGCATATGAAATTCGTGCTCCTTCAGACGCTCAAGAACAAATGATTTTACTAAATAAACAATAGCAACTAAAATGTATTCAATATTTTAATTTCACCAGTTTTCAATGTGTCTTTTTCACTCAGGACCTATGTTTTGGCCTAAAGAAAACAAAGTAGAGTCAATGTGCTTACAGTTGACTTTTAATTGAACAAACATACAAAGAAATGGCTGGGCTTGTAAAAAAAATTAGAAATTAGTAAGCTTGGCAAAAAAATTCAATTGTAAAGCACAAAACTATCCAATATATAAAAGTTTTGTTCTCAGCCAACTAACTACAACAAAACACTGCAATTCTTAAATTAAGCAAGCATCAAAGAAATGTAATCTACACTTGATATAAGTTTTGTTAAAAGATTTGAACCTTACTCTTCTGGGCAGGCTATATGGATCTTGATCACACACCCGTGAAACATAATCCACCTGCCAATCAATGAAAATACTACATTTGTCAATAGATTTTAATAACTTTTTATTATAATGAAGTATACAATGAAAAACTACATTAAACAACAAATAAGTACCCAAAGCAAAGGTCACGTCCTTTTGACAGGAAGTCCTTCAGCTAGGTAAGACATTGTGAGAGGCCCTTTTTGAATAAGTCTATTCAATAACATTCTTGTTTAAAATCATAATTTATTTCAATAATATAATAGACTTATTCGAAAAGGGCCTAACGCAATGTCTTGTCCATATGAAATTCAAATGCAAGATCAAGGTCTTTTAATGTGGTGCCCTTGCTCCCTTAAGCTGATATTGTTGCCTAAACTCACCAATTAATCATTCATATATAAAATAATAATAATAAATACACATTATCTACCTGACTAAAAGCATTTTTCTATCGGATTCTGAAGAAATGAAATCATCATGATCTTTACCAATATAATGGTCGTTTCTGTCTTGCTGACATGCACTTGGCAGACTCGTTAGTTCTTGACGTATCCCACTAAATGTGGAAGAGCTATTGCCATTCAAGTCTGTTCCCATCACTGATTTCTTAACACCGTATGTGCCTTCTCAACTGCCTTTGGCCGCCAATAAGGCATTTTGCCAAAATCGCATCACAAATTTCCTTGGCAAACCTACACAACAGTAAGAAATACTTAAGACAAATTAACAAAAGGACTCCTTAAAGATGAATCGATGATATAACAAAATGACTCCTTAAAGATGAATTGGTAATATAGGAGCATCATATTCATTGTGCATGAACTGTTGTTGATGTAGGAAGACAAATTATAATAAAAAATTAAAGACGAAATGGGTAAAACCTTCCAGCATCGGTATCCGTTGCTTTTAAGTAACCAATTAGGGCATCAAGCACCTTATCTTGTACAGGGACAATCGAATCAGCAACTATCTGCTCAAAAAAATTGCTTGATCAATCCCCCTAGTCTTGGTCTGGTGGTGGCTTTTGGTTCATGGGGTTTCTCCATTTGTGAAACTCTAATTAGATGATGCAAATGAAAAGTCAGTTAAGGGATATTTTTTATTAGGGCATTTTCGTCTTTTTGCATGAAAGTTGTTGTACCTTTAGCCAGCCTAAGAAGGCGGTCGAGTTCTCTAGGGCTTAATTCATCTGGTGCAACATAGGCGGAGCTGTAAATGCCAATTTATTAGTAGCTATATAATCCGAAATTGTCATATGATGCGTAGTATAATACAATAAAAGTAAAATCCTTATTAAAATTTTGTTTATTCTATTAAGAATAATTAGGATTCACCTGTTGTGATCCCATACATTTTCTTGGCATGTTCATTTAGCAGGGAGAAGAAAATCAACCGGTAATCTTTGCCATTTTTAACAGTTATCACATTGGGCCCACTGTGTTTATTCCCTGAAACATAATGTTTTTTATGTTAAGTTTAATTTATATATAATAAAATATAAAACGTGAAGCAATAATTGTTACCCAGAAGAGCTACTAGTGAATATACTCCCCTTTCTAAAAACAGGAGGTTCCTAAAAAAAGAAAAAGATAATTCAATATCCAAATATATTTTTTTAGATATTATTTGGGAAAGAATTAAGATGACTGACTTCATATTCTTCAAATTCTTGGTCTTCAATGGTGACACTACTTGGATTCAAAGCATTAGGTGGAGTCAACATATCTTGTAATTCTTCCCATGTATATTTGAGCTCGAGAGCATCTTGACTTTCAATCAACAATCTTTTATTTTTTGAACTAATATTTCAACTTCTTTTTTGTCTGGTTGAAATGAGTCAGCATTTGATTCGCTTCCTTGCTTCACATTTGCATGCCAGCTGGCATCGCCAATAGCCAAGCTCATATTTCTTGACAATGAATTTAAATGGGAATCTGTATTTCTCCTTAGTAACAGAGGAAGACCAGAATAATCACTCATAGTTGAAAGACTCTCAATCGTATTAACACCAGATAAAGGGGAAAAAGCGAAGAAACAAAAGCAATTAACGAATTATTTGTTGGGAATTCAGAATGACACGGATGCATATGATGTTGAACTCAACTGCACCTCTCACAAGTCTTCCTTACAACAGAACCAAGTTCATGAGATTTTAGACATTAAGTTATGGGCTATAACTATCCCAAGTCCATATTAACTGTAGACCGACTATTCCATATGGTTAGATTAGATCAACTTACCATCAATCCTTATGAACAACTGAAGGAAACCCGGCGATTACTTTGAAATCATTGACGATATCCCCACATCACTAATCACAGTAGAATAGAGTGTGATTTCCTGCATATTAAACATCGCCTAAAGTTAAGCACAACTTACTACAACACATTGCTTTGATTTGGGGTCGACAATTGGTTTCAGAATCTGATAGGAAGCGAAAAGCAAAGAGAAAGCACTGAATCACGTTTGCAGAAACTGATAAAATTAAGCTAACAATGGAAATCACATCATAAACCCAAAACTAAACCCTAACATCTGAAATTGAGGAAACAAAGACGAAAGAAGGGGCATCGATACCTGGCTGGTAAACGTTTGATGAACCCAAAATTGGGCCCTAATAGGGATTGTGACAGAAGGTGTCACACCGCAAAACCTTGAACGGCGGAAACGTTCTGGGGTGGAGGACGTCATGTTTAGTATCACAAGACATGCATCATAGTAAGGAAAGTAATGAACAACCATTTCATTAGAAAGAAAGTGTTTACAAAGTGTGTGTTCACAAAACATAGAATACATAAGCAAATAACAAACAAGATTTGAAGCTATACTGCTCCATCTTCTGAATTCCCAGCACGAGTACATGTCTACTAGGCTCCTGAGAATACAAGTTATATGAAAGAGTTGATCAGCAATTAAGTTGGTGAGTTCATAAGATTTTAGTGATGTAAGTAAGTTGTAAAATGTTGTAGTAAACTGCTATTGAAAATGTAGTGAGTTGTAAGTTCTGTTTAGAAAAGTTCGCCTGTTCCTCTTAGGAAATCCTATATTTCCTAATTTGATGAAAGATACGTAAAAATGATCCTACAATCCCTTCTATGAGTACTAAATGGATACAAGTGATATAAAACTCAGAGTAAACAAGCAATCGACTGTGCGCATCTGCCCTAAGCTCTCAACCATTTAAGGAACAGGGAGTAAGGTGGATAGCACATATCCCATTGTTTGTTAGATCATTGTTGTATATAACTCTGGCGTGTTCACTTGTTACTCATGGAGTTAATTGTAATGGTTTCTTTATATTTAATGAAAAGATTCTTTAAGAAAAACTCTTATTTCTTATAATAAAATGGTGACCACAATGATTACTTCTATAATCACTTAGTTTATACTGACTATATTGATGGGTTTTCAGCATTCTAACACTCCTATGATGTACATGCAACCCTAGAAACCTTGGATCTATGTTTGACTAAGATACATGCAAATAATTATTTTTCCAAGGTTCTTATCCTAACTAGCATGGCATGGGGTACTTGAATCAAATAAAACTAGTAGAATTACTTACCTTGTAGTAGTAGTTGATTGCTTGGAGTTTGAGAGCCCAGCACCAATAATGTGGATGCCTCAAATGGAAGTCACAAATCACCACAAACTTGGAAACTTGAGAGAATAGTCACAAACTTCTTGAAATCGGCCCTCTTAGTTTACACACATCAACTAGTGCAATTTCAAGAACCAAAGCCTCCTTTATATAGTGTGGTGGATTAGGGTTACATCCATGTAAACCCTAATACCCATGTCTTTTCATTTCCATGAGATCCATGGGTTAAAGCTCCATGGAGTATCCATGGACTTTCCATGCAAGCCTAGCCCATTCCAAATAAGCATTAGCCTACACTATATAAATACAAGAGCCCATATTTAATTAGTCATACTTTTGATCTCTAAATTAATTCTAGATTAATTATAGATCAATACTAATTAAATAATATGATTTTATATTAATATATTAGGACTTATAATATATTAATAAATCATAACTTATACTATTCTCAAACGATTATCCATAAATTGTTCGGGTGAAGTGCAACCCAAATGGACCATGCCGGGTCGGGTCAAGTACATACCAAATATAGTTATGGACTTAGACACTATATCCAACAGTCTACCACTTGGATAAGTCTAATAACTATAGTTGCAAGTATGACTTCAGGAACCGATTAGCAATCGTAGCTCTTTAAACTCTGTTGAACTATGAAGCGCCATTTTAGATAAGTGATCATATAATCCTCTGTTCTAGATATCAGCCGGACAAATACATGGAACATGGTCTTGCTTATTGTCCAGCATTTGTTTCCCGATTTCCGATTTGTTTGACATAGAACTTAACTGAACACATCAATTTAGTTCTGACCGGGCCCGGTACATAGGTCAAAACAAAATCATAGAGGGGCCCAGATATCGCTTCTAATCCTAGAAGGAACAGATAAACTTCGACTCATATGTTTGCTCTACTACTTGTTGAATTACACACAAAAGCACGGTTTATAACATCGAGTTACCAATGCGTTTTCGTGCAATCAATGCATAACCAACTCATAGGCAACAAATCATATCTCTAGGTTTGAAGTCTTATATGATATTACCGTCTCACGATCACTCGAGATAAATTCCATGAAGTGATACAAGTGAGCGTGGGTTGAATCCAATACTCAGAACTTATGAGCACTCATGAGTGTTGTAGCCCCGCTTTGTCTAACATCTTAGACCTCTACAAGCCAACCCATGACAGTCTTGATTCATATCTACTTCCAACATATGACCGACTGTGGAGAGTTTGAATAATATGATATAAACCAGAACATAATTATTCTGGAAGTCAAAACATGCAAAAAGAAATAATAGTAAACGATTGACAAGAGATAGCAACACTTTACTCATAAATAACAGCTTTTATTTATCATCAAATGTCAATTACATTTTACAAATTTCAAGATTATCTAACTACTAAAACTAATATCATCCTTCAGCCCTATGCTCCGAGCATGCTGGAGATGCTTAGCCCGAGTCAGTCCCTTCGTGAGGGGATCTGCTGGGTTCTCATCCGATGATACCCTCTTTGCCGCGAGGATTCCTTCTTCTATTCGATGTCTGATGAAGTGATATTTTCTGTCAATGTGTCTGGATCTCCCATGATCTCTTGGTTCCTTGGCTAAGGCAACCGCACTATTGCTGTCACAGAAAATCTCCATTGGCTCCTTTATAGCTGGTACAACTCCAAGGTCTCCGATGAAGTTCTTTAGCCATATAGCCTCCTTTGCTGCCTTGCTTGTTGCTATATACTCTGATTCACAAGTGGAATCAGCCACTGTCTCCTGCTTGGAACTTTTCCAAGTAATTTCCCCTCCGTTTAGAGTAAAGACCCAGCCCGACTGAGAGCGGAAATTATCCCTATCAGTCTGAAAGCTAGCATCACTGTACCCTACAACTCTCAAGTCCTCACTGCCACCGAGGGTAAGGACCCAGTCCTTAGTCCTCCATAGGTACTTGAGGATATTCTTTACCGTAGTCCAGTGTGCCTTGCCAGGGTTCCCCTGATACCTGCTAACCATGCTCAAAGCAAAGGCTACATCAGGTCGAGTACACGTCATAGCATACATGATCGATCCTACAGCTGAAGCATAAGGTATTCGACTCATTTCTGCTATCTCAGCCTCAGTACTAGGGCTTTGTGTCTTACTCAATCTGGCGTTACTCTGGATGGGTAACTCTCCTTTCTTGGAGTTATGCATGTTGAACCTTTTCAACACTTTGTCCACATAGGTGCTTTGACTAAGTCCAATTAGTCTTTTACTCCTGTTTCTCAAAATCCTTATCCCTAGGATATAGGCAGCTTCTCCAAGGTCCTTCATAGCGAAACACTTCCCAAGCCAGGACTTTACTTCCTACAGGGTTGGGATGTCATTTCCTATGAGTAGTATGGCATCCACATACAGTACCAAAAAGCTGACTATACTCCCACTAGCCTTGATATAGACACAAGATTCATCTTCACTCCTTGAAAAGCCAAATTCTTTGACTTTCTCATCAAAGCAAAGATTCCATCTGTGAGATGCCTGTTTTAATCCATAAATGGATTTCTCGAGCTTACACACTCTACTGGGGTACTCTGTACTGACAAAACCCTCTGGCTGAACCATGTAAACATCATCAGCCAACTTTCCATTAAGGAAAGCGGTTTTGACATCCATTTGCCATATTTCATAATCATGAAATGCAGCAATGGCTAACAGAACCCTAATAGACTTAATCTTGACCACTGGAGAAAAGGTCTCATCATAATCAACTCCCGGTGTTTGTGAGAAACCCTTTGCAACCAGTCGTGCCTTATAAGTGTGTACATTACCATCCATGTCGGTCTTCTTCTTGAAGATCCATTTGCACCCTACAGTCTTACGACCTGGTACATTCTCAACCAAGTTCCAAACTTGATTGTCATACATGGACTGTATCTCGCTGTCCATTGCCTCTTTCCACTTGGCTGACTCAGGGCCTGCCATGGCTTCCGCGTAACTGTTAGGTTCATCCAGACTTATCAGTGTCTCATCACTGATAAGTGTATCACCTTCCGCAGTAATATGGAATCCATAATAATGCTCGGGTGTATTCCTAACCCTTGTGGAATGCCTTAGAGGTACAGACTTGTCAATTGGCTCAACAGGAGTTTCCTCCTCAAGTTGAGTGTTAGGGTTTGAAGTTCCTTCACCACTTGACTCTTGAATTTTCTCAAGGTCAATTTGCCTCCCACTGTCTCCTTGGCTCATGAATTCTCTCTTTTGAAAGAATCCTCTTCTTGCTAAAAAGACCACATTATCACTGGGTCTGTAGAAGATGTAACCAAAGGATTTCTGTGGGTAGCCGATGAAAATACACCTTTCGCTTCGGGGTTCGAGCTTATCGTGAGTCTCGCATCTCACGAAAGCCGCGCAACCCAAAATCTTGATGTGGTCTAGATTGGGAACTTTTCCAGTCCACACCTCGTGAGGTGTTTTGGCAACCTTCTTTGTAAGGACTAGATTAAGGATATGGGCGGCAGTCTCTAAGGCATACCTCCAAAATGAGATTGGTAGCGAAGCTCGAATCATCATGGACCGAACCATGTCCAACAAGGTCCGATTGCGCCTCTGAGCTACACCATTCAACTGTGGTGTCCTAGGAGGTGTCAATTGTGAGACAATCCCACATTCCTTAAGATAGTCAAGGAACTCAGTACTAAGATACTCACCACCACGATCGGATCGAAGCATCTTAATGTTCCTGCCCAACTAATTCTCCACTTCTTGCTTAAACTCTTTGAATTTTCAAAAGGTTTCTGACTTATGCTTGATTAGGTAGACATATCCATATCTACTAAAATCATCAGTAAAAGTCACATAGAACCGATTAGCATCTCTTGTGGTGGTTCTGAAGGGTCCACACACATCCGTGTGTATGAGGTCCAACAAACCTTCACCCCTAGCACAAGTGCCAGTAAAAGGTGACTTTGTCATTTTACCAAGCAAACAAGATTCACAACTATCATCTGACTTTAGGTGAAATGACTCCAAGACTCCATCCTTTTGGAGTTGGCCTATGCGTTTTGTGCTTATATGTCCAAGACGACAATGCCATAAGGATGCTTTATCTAAGCTAGTGGAAGAGTTAATACACAATACATTATTTCCTAGATTATCTACAACAGATACAGTTTCATACACGCCATAACAATGTAATGCTTTAAAATAAAGAACATTATTAAAGAACGCATCAATACTACCATTATTATTATCAAAATAAAAGGTAAAACCTTGTTTATACAATGCATGAAAGGAAATAACATTTCTTGCCATTTCTGGCGAATAATAACATTTATTCAAATCTAATGTAAACCCACTATTTAGCACTAAGGAATAAACTCCTATCTTGGTGACAGGTGAAGCTTTCATGTTTCCCATGATCAAGTTTATCTTTCCCTGCTCCACATTCTCACTTCTTTTTAGTCCCTGCAAATCACAACATATGTGAATACCACAACCTGTATCAAGGACCCAAGACTTAGAATGAGGTGAGTTATTATACAATATAGTGTATATACCTGCATGGTTGGGTTTTACTTTCCCATCCTTTAAATCTTGCTGGTACATTGGGCAGTTTCGCTTCCAGTGCGACTTTTCATGGCAATAGAAGCATTCAGCCTCATTAGGCTTAGCAAAAGGAGTGACAAAACATTTCTTGGTTTTGCTTGAAGAGGAGCCTTCAAGGGTCTTACGCTTGGTACCCTTAGAGGGGTTCTTTCTCTTCTTCCCTTTGCCATGCTCGATTGCCAAGACATTGGCCGCAGTTGGAGTAGGAGTAGGAGTAGTAACAACCGACTTACCCTTTAGACCACTTTCGGCGGTCTTCATGAGTCCTTGAAGTTTGCTGAGAGTGACTTCTTCCTTGTTCATGTGATATGTCATGCGGAATTGATCATAACACGATGGCAAGGAGTGCAAAATAATGTCTATTGCTAACTCCTCAAGGAAGTTCACATTCAGCTTCAGTAAACGGTCCACATACCTTTGCATTTTCTGCATGTGGCCAGTGATGGGTTCACCATCCTTCATTCGGGTTGTTATCATGGAGGAGATTATTTCATATCGCTCTTGACGAGCACTTTGATGGTAGCGGTCCATCAAGTCCTGGTGCATCTCAAAAGGATAATAGTCCTCATAGGACTTTTGGAGCTCGGCTGTCATGGTGGCCATCATGATGCATGCCACTTTTGTAGCATCTCTTTCATGTACCTCATATTCAGCAAGCTCTTCAGGAGTAGCAGTTGGCTCGGGTACCTTCAGCTCCTTGTCGAGAACATATTCTTTGTTCTCATACCGAGTGACCATCCTGATGTTTCTGATCCAATCTGTAAAGTTGGACCCATCAAAGATGACTCTCCCACAAAGATTCATGAGAGTGAAGGAGCTAGTAGGGTTTGAGCCAGAAGCATTGTTATTGGAAGACATCTGAAAAGAAGAGGGAATAGATTAGATTAGATATAGAGATAGTCCTTAACAAAACACCCAAATGTAATATTAAGGCTAGGACCCAACACAATATTTTATAACTTAAGAGAGGGATGCCGTAATCTAAGCTATAAGATATTTGAAGGTAGGTGAATGACGATTCACCAATTTCTACCATGAAAAACGAAATATTTAATTAGGTTTTAATTGGTTTGGAAACTCCTAGATTCTTTGAGATTCATTGAACTTTCTTCAATGGCATGTTTCAATCTCGAGTGTGCCCTTCAAGTTTTGTGACTGGGATGCCGAGGATCACAAAACAAGGTGTGAAGTAACCATGCAAATTACTTGGTACCCTTAATGTATTACCCCTCAATCGATGTGCCGGTTAACCACACACGCTCCATCGATACTATGATAAACATTAAGTCACCCTTTACCTACCTTGTTAAGTTCAAGTTAGTGTGCCGGTTAACCACACACGCTCCACTAACGACTTAAACAAAGTGTAAAGTGTAATTTCATGGATTAGCACCTTATTCACATTTTCCTAAACTTGTTAAGTTCAAGTTAGTGTGCCGGTTAACCACACACGCTCCACTAACGACTTAAACAAAGTGTAAAGTGTAATTTCATGGATTAGCACCTTATTCACATTTTCCTAAAATAACTAAGATTGGGAATTCAACAAAGTTTAGTTACTTTAGTATTATCATTATACTTTTAATGAGAATTTATAAGTCCTTGTCCTACCCGTTCGGCTAACGACCCTCCACCGATCAAGGAAGCGGTGGGTGACAGTGGACACCCATTAAGTTGCCATTTTATAGGCAACAACCTTATACCCCCCTTATAGACCAGCTTCGTGAATGAGGCGTACTAGCGGTAAGACGACTTGATCTTATACATATATAAATATTATTAAACTTATAATATTATAAAGTATGAGGGTTGAATTTTAACTTTTAAAATTCTAGGGGTTGGAACTAAAGTTTTTAATATGACTTTACATGTTCCAAAACTTGAGGGCAAGTTTTGTAAACTTTCAAAACTTTTCATTTCTCATAACTTATGAGTTAATGGTTATTAAAAATGAAGACTCTTCATTTTTTTTGTAACCTATGTGTTCTTTTAATGGTTATTTATAAATGTGACTTTTGGTTATCCATAACTTAAGAACTAGTTATGGACTCCATTAAAACACATAAAGATCAAGAATTAATCTAATCAATTATTAGCACATAATTTCTATGATCTTCTAAACTCATATGTTTATGAATGTTCATATCAAAAATTTCAAGAATCGTAAAAACATATACAAAACTTGAAATTTTGATACGAGCTTTTGAACAAAACTTCGATTTTAAAGTTTTTTTTTTTTTTTTTTTTTTTTTTTTTTTTTTTTGCATCAAGTATCAAATAAACAAACCTGGCTCTGATACCACTGATGGGTTTTCAGCATTCTAACACTCCTATGGTGTACATGCAACCCTAGAAACCTTAGATCTATGTTTGACTAAGATACATGCAAATAATTATTTTTCCAAGGTTCTTATCCTAACTAGCATGGCATGGGGTACTTGAATCAAATAAAACTAGTAGAATTACTTACCTTGTAGTAGTAGTTGATTGCTTGGAGTTTGAGATCCTAGCACCAATAATGTGGATGCCTCAAATGGAAGTCACAAATCACCACAAACTTGGAAACTTGAGAGAATAGTCACAAACTTCTTGAAATCGGCCCTCTTAGTTTACACACATCAACTAGTGCAATTTCAAGAACCAAAGCCTCCTTAATATAGTGTGGTGGATTAGGGTTACATCCATGTAAACCCTAATACCCATGTCTTTTCATTTCCATGAGATCCATGGGTTAAAGCTCCGTGGAGTATCCATGGACTTTCCATGCAAGCCTAGCCAATTCCAAATAAGCATTAGCCCACACTATATAAATACAAGAGCCCATATTTAATTAGTCATACTTTTGATCTCTAAATTAATTCTAGATTAAATATAGATCAATACTAATTAAATAATATGATTTTATATTAATATATTAGGACTTATAATATATTAATAAATCATAACTTATACCATTCTCAAATGATTATCCATAAATTGTTCGGGTGAAGTGCAACCCAAATGGACCATGCCGGGTCGGGTCAAGTACATACCAAATATATTTATGGACTTAGACACTATATCCAACATATATATGATCTAATATCGGATAGAGAGATAATTGGGTGAATCTGCCCTAAGCCCACAACCAAACAAGGAACAGGAAGTAAGGCGGAAAGCACACATCCAACTATCTATTGAGTATTAATGATATATAACCGTGATGTATAAACTAAAATATTATAGAGTTATTCACCTAAGGTCCTTTAAGTTTATACTGGTTTAATAAAATGGATTAAACCCATAGCTGGTAAGTTTCTAGTTTTATATACCAAAAGTTCTGATTTGGAAAGTATGTTTTGTACTAGAAAACTGTGCATTGACTCTGTGTCCTATGACTTGACCCATACATGGTACCCTTATGATGACTCAATGTATACTGGACATATATATCTAGAATCGAATAGATAATAGACTGGGTGAATCTGCTCCAAGCCCACAACCAAACAAGGAACAGGAAATGAAGCGGAGAGCACACATCCTATTACCTGTCGGATCCTATTGATATATATGTATCCTTGGATGTATACATTAAGGAATCATAAGGTTAGCATTATGGTCCTTTCTACTAAACGTAGCCTTCTACCAAGGCCTCAAATGTTATGTATGTTTGTTTCTTGTATGAGTGTGTATTTTCCCGAGTGAGACTATCATTGACTAAATATAGTTTATACATAAATGAATATGTGAGAAGATCACAAAGTAAATGTAATAGGGAAAATAATGTTTTTCCTCAGCAGTGACACTGCTGGCTATAAAGTAATAAAATACAGACTCCAGGTAGTATTAAATGTACAATACACCTCGGGGAGTCTCTTTTGCCTTTAATCCTTAGTCGGTTAATTAAAGGTTTAACTGTGAACCCGTATGTAACTGGAAAGATATATTATTGAGTTTATCACCTCGTGCTCGCTAGTCCTAGTACGTGAAATCGTACCAGTGTCAATGCAAAGCCGGAAAGATATATTATTGAGTTTATCACCTCGTGCCTGCTAGTCCTAGTACGTGAAATCGTACCAGTGTCAGTGCAAAGCCGGAAAGATATATTATTGAGTTTATCACCTCGTGCCTGCTAGTCCTAGTACGTGAAATCGTACCAGTGTCAATGCAAGGCCGGAAAGATATATTATTGAGTTTATCACCTCGTGCCTGCTAGTCCTAGTACGTGAAGTCGTACCAGTGTCAATGCAAGGCCGGAAAGATATATTAACGTGTTTTTCCTGGTACTTAGTATAGTATGTTCCCCTCTGTACTTGTTATAGTATGTTCTTCTCTGTACTTGTAATAGTATGTTCTTCTTTGTACTTGTAATAGTATATCCTCTTGTATAGTGTATAGTGTGAAATGTGTCTCATAATAGTGTGTTCTGACTCATGTATGAACTGACTCTTTGTATGCTTCATTGTACTAGAAGTAATGAATAGTGTCTTCCTAAACTATACCTATTATAGTTTACTAGTGCTTTTCTTGAACTGTTATTGGAAAGACTCTTTTATCTACTAAGCTATGCTTGTACTTTAAAAACGGAGTTTTGTGAAACTATAAGGTAACATAACTTTAAAGGAGTTTTTGAAATGTTTTCATCACTTATAAAAGACATAAGCAATATTTTGAAAGATGTTTATAACAAACAATTACACAATTAGAATTGTGTTCAACTTGTATTCCCCCCCCCCCTTAAAACGTTGAAAACAGTTAAAAGATTCATTATGGGGTATGAACTCACCTGATGTGGGTGATTCACGAATACGCGTGTAAGGATGAGAAGTTCCACGAATGAAGTCCCGAGACACAACAAGTCCTAAATGACATACATTGGCATATACTGACATAAATATAGTGCTTGGAAGCAACAAAATGCAAGGAAACACCTCACGGGACTAGGAAACACTTTGACCAAGTGTTGGAATCACATGTGATTGACCTAAAGGGTGTTTATGGCCATGGATTGGTGTTTACGGCCATGTGTTTACGGCCAAGGGAGTTTACGGCCGTAAACTCATGGTCAAAGTTGCATATGATGGTGTTTGAAGGCTAGGGAAGCTTGAGGGAATTTTACTCTACACAATGGTGAGAAAGACCAACTCAATGGAGAGTGTTGAGGAGTTTACGGCCAAGGGTGTTTACTCTTGGGCCGTAAAGTCTCTAAATAGTGAGTTTAGTGATGGTTGAAGGTCTTACAAAGCACCTGGGAGTGTTCTAGCCTCAAGTCCAAGCCTTAGGAAGAGTTTAAGGCTCAAATGACACACTTATAGGGGTTTACGGCCATGGGAGATGGCTTGGCCGTAAACTCCTTTTGGTCCTTCATTATTGATGTTTTCAAGGTCCTAAGCACGAACCTTAACTAGATATCAAGTATAGGGAAGAGTACTTACGATATAGAAGCTTGAAATGGTCGATTTTGGCCAAGAACACTAGTGTGTGTTCTTGGTGTTCTTGGTGAAACTTGAAGATTTGAAGATCTAGATGAAAATGAATGTTTTCATGGATGAAATCAAAGAGTGTAACTAGGAGATGAAGTGTAACAACAAATCAAGGAAAGAACACTTACGTTTTTGATGATCTAAGATGATGAACTCGATGATACTTGAGAGGATTTGGAAGTGTTCTTGAGTTGGAAGTGAAATAATGAAAGAAAGTTAAAGAATATGAGGTTATAAGGTGGAGTTTATGGCCCACCTTGAGTTTACGGCCGTAAACTCAAGTGTTGTGGCCGTGAACTCTAAGTGAAGAGGTTAGGGCTTGATTCGTTGTACAGTGTCTCTAGCAGGTACATTCTAACACTCATCCCTTATGTGTACTAGGCTAAAAACTCCTTAGAATGACCTTTAACCAGGCTAGAACTCATTACCAATGAGTCTGACACTCTATTGAGTTGAATGACTGAGCTTTAAAAACAAAAAAATTTCAGGTTGTCACATCATCTCCCCGTTAGATGGAATTTCGTCCCGAAATTAGCTTTCTTACAGTACTACTGGGGTTGCGCTCCTCTGATTTGCAGAATACCCACTCGTAGACCTGGCAACTTTGCCCTGGCGTTCATGATAGAATTCGTACTTGGTCCATCCATCATCACCTTGTGTATACAATGATGGGTTTTGAGCATTCTAACACTTCCTAAGTGTACATGCAACCCTAATAACCTTGAATCTATGTTTTCTCTATATACATGCAAATTTCTTTTTCAAGGTTATTTCCTAACTAGCATGGCATGGGGATTACATAAAACATAAAACTAGTAGAAATACATACCTTGTTGTTGCTTGGATTCCTTCAAGACTTTGTGAGCCTAGCACCCCAAATGTTGTGCCTCAAATGCTTCACACAACACCACAAGACTTGGAATAACTTGAGAGAATACTTCTAGCACTCAAAATTGGTTATGCCCTCTCTAGTAACACTATGTCCACTAGGTCCACTTTTTGCTAGCCATAGGGTTCCTTTTATAGTGTTGTCACAATTAGGGTTTACACATGAATGCCCTTAATTGTCATGACTCTTGATTTCCCATGACCCATGGATTTGTAACTCCCATGGACTATCCATGGAGCTCTATTTGGTTACATCCATAACCCATAAACCATGGATCATTAATCCACCATAAAAGAATTGATGATTGTCATAATCAACCCTATATATTTAATTAGTCTAACTTTGATCACCAAATTAATCCTAGATTAATACTTGATCAATACTAATTAAATAATACTATTATTAATATATTAGAACTTATAATATATTAATAATCATAAGTGCCTTATTCTCTCATTTAGTCTATCCAAGTATTGCAATGCCATGCAACCTAAATGGACCATGCCGGGTCGGGTCAAGTACATACCAAATAAAGTTATGGACTTAGACACTATATCCAACAGTCTCCCACTAGGATAAGTCTAATAACTATATTTGCAAATATGACTTCAAAATCCGACTAGCAATCGTAGCTCTTTCAAAGTCTCTCGGAACTGAGATGATGATGATACGCCATTTAAGATAAGTGATCATATAATCCTCTGTTCTCATGATATCAGCCGGACAAATACATGGAACATGGTCTTACTTATTGTCCAGCATTTGTTTCTCGATCTTTGATTTGTTTCGACATAGAACTAAATTGAACACATCAATTAGGTTCTGACCGGGCCCGATACATAGGTCAAAACCAAATCATCGAGGGGCCCAGATATCGCTTCTATTTCTAGAAGGAACAGATAAACTTCGACTGATATGCTTGTACTAACTACTTGTTGAATTACTCACAAAGGCACATTTTATGACATCGAGTTACCAATGCGTTTTCGTGCAACCAATGAATAACCAACTCATAGTCAACAACTCATATATCTAGGTTTGAAGATTTATATGATATTACCGTCTCACGATCACTCGAGATAAATTCCATGAAGTGATGCAAGTGAGCGTGGGTTGGATCCAATACTCAGCCCTTATGAGTACTCATGAATGTTGTAGCAACCATTGCATTGTCCAAAGCACTTTAGACAAATCATACAAGCCAAATTCATGACAGTCTTGATTCATATCTACTTCCAACATATGACTGACTGTGGATGGTTTGAATAATATAATATATACCATAACATAATTATTCTGGAAGTCAAAACATGCAAAGTGAAACACAAGAATAATACTAATCTTATATGGCCCCAACACTTTGAGTTTAAATAAAACACCTTTTATTTAAGCACCATATTGATTACTCATTATTTATGTTTCGATTAATCAACTTTATGCTTGAATTAAAACATTAGTTGTCCCATGCTCCAAGCATGTACACTATGTTTTTCCAAACAACAATTATGCCATACTCCAAGTATGCATACTATGTTTACATATGGTCCTCTCTTTGTGAAATATATCAATTGACAATATTCCAATGATGCTCATTTCACAATTCCAATCCTCGTTGTAAATGAAAGAATACCAAACTCTTGCCATCTACTGTAATCTGTTAGATTCTAAACTTATATGCAATGATGCCCTTGTAATGACTATGCACAGAAGTCACAAAGACTTGGCAACAAAAATTACAAAGTATTCCAATGGAAAACAATTCCATGGAAATGAAGTCTCAAATTCAAAGTACATTCCTTTGAACATCCTTCTTAGCATTAAGTTCTTTAATCTTACACAGATTCAAAGAATAACTTCCACCTATGGAGACAATTCCATATTACCATTTTGACCATCACTTCTGAACAAGAGTTGCCTCTTTTCAAAATATGTCAATATGGTCCTTACTCTATACTTCTAATTGTCGATGAGCAACCAATCTATGGTAAACCTCAGATTGTCCTCGACAACTTTGCTTAATCATTTTAGTCATTTCCAGTTCTATTCCTTTTTCCATCTTAATGCCCTAGGCATTTGGAAAATTTAGAATGGATGAATATTATAGCACATGTAATCAAACCTATACCCAAAGCATATGGGACATGATTTATGCTATAATTTTTTTTTATTTGCCATGTTTTCATAATTCGAACTATGAAGAGGGATGCCGTAATCATAATCGAATTTTGAGAACGCAACATATATAGAATTTCCTTATGTTGAACCATTCCAACATAACATTCATATATATTCTTGACTAAAGTAGATTAAATTCTCAATCTAAGCTTGTAGAATTGGAGTGAAGTACAAAATCCTCTCCCTTAATTATAGCAAAACAACTTTTTCAAGGCGAATTGAAACTTTTGTTTTCTATAATTAACATCATCCTCCTACTAGCATAATGATTATTATCTTACTAGCATAACACTTATGCTCCCACTAGCTTTGACATGTATCCAGAGATCAGCTGGACTTTTAGAAACCAACACTTTATTGACTTTTCTACCAAAGTTCAGATTTCTGATACGCAATTTCTTTGATAAGACTTTATCAAAACCATACACCTTTCCTTAGATAGCTCACTTGTGTGTCTAAACAATTATGAAGAGGGATGTCGTAATCATAATGTTTAGACCTTTTGTCATTCTCACAATTGCTATCTACTCAAAATCTACTTAGTGAAAGAGTTTCCTTACCATCATTTTCATGAATCGAAGAGAAACCTTATGACACTTAGATTTTTATGGTGTATGTGTTCCTATCCATGTGAATTTGTCATAACCATAATCACAAGACAAGGTTAGTGACAAATCCAAACTCATATAGACTGAACTTGTTCAATCTTAATTTCTTGCCACCTGGTAGCACAATGCCCACCATTGCTTCCGGGTTGTTATGCAAACAATTGAGAACTCATAGAACTCACAAGCATAATCAACTTTTAACTGGAATAGACACAGAAATAAGAATATGTCAACACGATAGGTTACAAACCTCAAGTCGTGGGATAGTGATTAACAAAACTCTTGATTAGTTTTTGAAACTATTTCAGAATCTTTTAGACTCCCACTGTCCTCTTGACATATAAGACTTCTCTTTGTCAAGAACCATTTCTTGACAATACAAATATTCAAAAGCTAGTGCGGATTCTTATCAAGTTCAACACTTCTCACTATTGGTCTTAGCTGGTCTTTGTTTTATCCAAAACATCACAACTTACCAATCTCAAATGTACAAGAATAGGAAACATCTTACTCTACATTTGACAAATGTTATGAACCTTCTAAAGACTATGTCACTCAAGTTACAATCTTGGAGTATTACTCCAGGATTTGTTTTTGGAACGAAGTATGAATTATCTTTTGATTTAACCATTTCAACAATTCACGATTCCTCTCCTCAGGCAACAAACACACTAAGGTGTCCTTAGAGGATCAATTGTGATATGGTTCCATAATCACTAAGATAATCATAAAACAAAATACACAAGTACTCTCCCATCTCTTCAGATTGGAGAAACTTTTATCTTTCTGCCTTATTTGATTCTTCTTATTCATTCTGCCGTACATTGAAACTTTTCCAATGTTTCAGAATTACACTTAAACTCGTAAGCATAACCATATTTACTAAACTTTAGTAAATCATAACGAATAATCTTATCTATCTTTGTGGTGGACCTGACCAGCACACAACCAAGTGTACCCAATCTTTTAGTCCTTCACTTGACTCACATGTACATGTGAACAAGGAATTAGTCTTAATTTCCCAAAGACGAAAACTTCTCATTCATCATACAATACAAGTTGCATGATTCCAAGTTTCTATCTAACTGAAATTTGGGCGATGAGAATCTTTCCTTATTTGGTAAATTATGATACTACCACAAATGAAAGAATCAAATCCATTTTCAAATATTGCTATTAATGGAAACATATAATCAACAATTTTTCACAAATGCCATTGTAAGGATACTTAAAATAAATAAAATCAAAACTTTTCTTTATTTTAAAACTTTGCGGAAAACGTATCCTTACAACCCATATGAAAACCTTGTTGTTATCTATTCCTAAGCAATATGTCTCAACTCTTAAGTAATAGCTCAAAATTCTGATCACCGAACCATGCGATCAAAATACCTCTTCGCGATCAGAATCAGCATATACTTCCTTTAAGTTTCTTCACTTTTCTTTGATTCTTAAAACATCAACATGTGACCCAGTCACATCATGCAATAAGAATCTCAGAATAGAAACTTAATAGAGTTAGACAATGGACTTTACCTGAAGTGGAGTCAAACATTTGACTTTACTATCCTTATGGACTTTTAGGTAAATTTGGCAGCTTCGCAACCAATGCCCTTCCTTTGGCAACAGAAACATATGGACTCTTTGGAAACGGTACACGGGACTATCACAAACTTAGCCTTTCTCTTTACCATTTGGTCAACCGAGTTGACTATGGCCAATCCCTTTCAATTGGGAAGAGAAAGTTTTTCTGGACTTCCAATGTTACCATTGTCAATGTCCATGGAAGTTTGGGAAGTTGATCTTCCAATCAAATTTTGCTTTACCAATGCTCCAAATCATTGTTGATTCAGCATCATCAAGCAAATAGGTAAGATCATTAAGGGTCATGTCGTGATCTGTTATCAGGGAGTGACCAAGTCAACAGCCAGCTACCTTGAGACTTCGACACCCTACTCTCCCGGCTTGTCAATATGTGACTTAATCTCCAAGACCTAAGCACATATAGACTTTTTTTGCCAATAGGGATTGAGTGACTTAGAACTTATCATGTCTTGAAACTTGTGGGATAAGGAGATTTATTGGAGGAGGTGGAGGAAGTGAAGTATGATTTCCAGTCCCACTAATGCATAACAAAAGGGATTGATCTTTCACCTTGATTGCCATTCGGGATATCATCTTCATTAGAAAGCTTCTTCCTAAAGATTTGGGAAGACCATAGCTGTCTAAACTAGACATCTATAATGGGAGAAATTCAAGTTAGTTGATTTAAAGTCCTTAATATAATACCCAATATGAAATATTAAGGCTAGGACCCAATAACCTATTTATAACTGGAAGAGGGATGCCGTAATCCAAATTATAAAATAGTTAAAGGTAGGTAAATGACGATTTACCAATTTCCACCATGAAAAACGAAATATAATTAAGTTTTAATTGGATTTGAAACTCCTAGATCTTTTGAGATACATTGAACTTTCAATGGCATGTTTGAATCTCGATTGTGCCCTCTCAAGTTTGTGACTGGGATGCCGAGGATCACAAACAAGGTGTGAATAACCATACAAATTGACTTGGTACCCTCAAAAATATTACCTAATCGATGTGCCGGTTAACCACACACGCTCCACCGATCTATAATAAAGTCAAGTTACCCTTTGCCACTCTTACTAGTCCATGTTAGTGCGCTGGTTAACCACACACGCTCCACTAACGACTTGGTAAGGTACAAAGTGTAATTTTATGGGCTAGCACCAATTTCACATTTTCCTAAAGTAACTAAGATTGGAAATTTATAATGTATAGTTACTTTATAATTCATTATACTTTTAACGAGTATTTAAAGTCGTATCCTACCCGTTCGGCTAACGACCCTCCACCGATCAAGGAAGCGGTGGGTGAGAGTGGACACCCATTAAGTCACCATTTTATAGGCAACAACCTTATACCCCCCTTATAGATCGGCTTCGTGAATGAGGCCTACTAACGGTAAGAATGACATATTCTTATACATATCTATATAATAAAATTATAATAATAGTATAATTGTTGATTTTTAAACTTTTTAAAAATCTAAGGTTCAATTTGGAATTAAAGTATTAAAGTGTAAGACTTTTCAAATTCCAAAACTTGAGGGAAAGATTTGAAACTATTCCAAGTCTCTTCAATTTGTAACTTATGAGTTTTAATGGTTCATAAAATGAAGACTCTTCATTTTATGAAACCTCTTTAGTTCTTTAATCATAATTATAAGAAGTGACTTTTGGTTATCCATAACTTGAGGAGAAGTTATGGACACCATCATTAGCATTAAGATCATGAATTAAACAAGCATGTAAGTTACACAAAATTCCTATGATCTTCTAAAAAACTCATAAGAACAAATATTCATATAAAACAATTTCAAGAAAATCATATAAACATATACAATACTTGAAAATTGATAAAAGTCATGTAAAATGGGTTAACATAATCATTATCATTTTGAAAAACAGATTTTACAAGTCCAAAACAGATTGGGATAATGATCTTAATCCATTTCCAGCAACAAAACTCGAAAAAACTGCCCAGCACGCTCCTACTCGCCGAGTGCATTATTCTACTCGTCGAGTAGGATGAATTTGTTCATGGACTCGGCGAGTCCTCCCCATGGACTCGGCGAGTCCAGTCGTCAGAGTGCAGAATTTTCGATTTTTAAGCAGTTTTGCATCAAGTATACAGAAAACAATCCTAGGCTCTGATACCACTGATGGGTTTTGAGCATTCTAACACTTCCTAAGTGTACATGCAACCCTAATAACCTTGAATCTATGTTTTCTCTATATACATGCAAATTTCTTTTTCAAGGTTATTTCCTAACTAGCATGGCATGGGGATTACATAAAACATAAAACTAGTAGAAATACATACCTTGTTGTTGCTTGGATTCCTTCAAGACTTTGTGAGCCTAGCACCCCAAATGTTGTGCCTCAAATGCTTCACACAACACCACAAGACTTGGAATAACTTGAGAGAATACTTCTAGCACTCAAAATTGGTTATGCCCTCTCTAGTAACACTATGTCCACTAGGTCCACTTTTTGCTAGCCATAGGGTTCCTTTTATAGTGTTGTCACAATTAGGGTTTACACATGAATGCCCTTAATTGTCATGACTCTTGATTTCCCATGACCCATGGATTTGTAACTCCCATGGACTATCCATGGAGCTCTATTTGGTTACATCCATAACCCATAAACCATGGATCATTAATCCACCATAAAAGAATTGATGATTGTCATAATCAACCCTATATATTTAATTAGTCTAACTTTGATCACCAAATTAATCCTAGATTAATACTTGATCAATACTAATTAAATAATACTATTATTAATATATTAGAACTTATAATATATTAATAATCATAAGTGCCTTATTCTCTCATTTAGTCTATCCAAGTATTGCAATGCCATGCAACCCAAATGGACCATGTCGGGTCGGGTCAAGTACATACCAAATAAAGTTATGGACTTAGACACTATATCCAACATACAAGTCGTATATAATTAGGATTAGTAAGACGGTCGGACGTGCAACTCTGCCCCAGGTCCACAACCAAACAAGGAACAGGAGATAGGGCGGAAACACACATACTAAATCTGCATAATCATAATCATATACCACTCTCGCGTATACACTGAATAGTAATAGATGGGCTATATTCGTCCTTAGCCTCTGTGCTCGAACTTGGTCTGGTGGACGAGTGGTATTTCGTGACGGTCTGCGGACATCTGACGATAGGGTTTCAGAGGACAAAGTACTCTTCGCATGAGTACTTCGGGGTTTAGTATACGAAAGATAAAACTGAGGTTTAGATCGGACTGTCGGTATGAATAACAAAAGTTTTGTGAACCTGCCGATCGAGGCGATAGAAACATATGAACTTAGTATGTTGAGGACCACGCCAATTCATGACGAATGATAGCAACAGACTCTTTGCTGAACAAGGTTCGGCCGATTGGAAACAAACGTATGTTATACGATGATGTATCCCAAGCATGCTCAAAAATGTACTCTTAGTGTGTTCGACTGTGTACTCTTAGTGTGTTCGATAGTGTTCTCTTAGTGTGTTCGATAGTGTACTCTTAGTGTGTTCGATAGTGTACTCTTTGTAAATGTTCTAGTGCTTTCTGTTTTCCTCTTGATGTTAACACTCCTACGTATCGTACCGCGATGAGCGGGTACATACAAATAAAAGTGTTTTGATAACTGGTGATCATACTTTATATCATGATCCTCCTCGGTACCACTACGATCGCCTGTCACATACAAGTTATTAATATTTAAGGTGAATAAGACGGTCGACTGAGTAACTCTGCCTCAAATCCACAACCAAACAAGGAACATGAATTAAGGAGGAATTACTCACTCTAAGTCTGCAACATCTTAGTTATGCACAACCCTGATGTATATGTTCAGCCATCATAGTTTCTCTAAATGGATCATTTAGTTCTCTTGAATACTGTGACTTGTTCCTATGAGTGAGTTATTGTAATTACTTTTAAGTGTTACCCCCAAGTTTTAATCTTATATAAATATAAATTAATTTTCGAAGCAATTATTAAATCAAAACGTACCGCTGCTCGATGGCGATTTCGAGGTCGATTCTCCTGCAGTGATCATTAGAATTCTCCCATCCGCGCCTGAGTTCTTTGTTATCGGGCGGTCCCTCTGGTAGTGTCCAGTCTCACCACAGCCATGGCAGGCTTGGTTTTCTTCAACTCCGGGGACTTGGGAGATTGGTTGAGCCGGTGCCCTATAGAAACGGACTGTGTGTCCTTTTCTGTGGCAGTTCAGACACTGCATTTTCCTGCATACTCCGGTGTGGTGATAGTTGCACTTCCCACACTTCGGAAGGGTTCCAACATATCGACTGGCAGGTGCTGGAGTAGCAGGTGTTGTGGCGGCGTACATAGTACTCGTTCGTTCCTCCTGCGGGGTGTCCTTTGTGATGGGTTTTGAGCATTCTAACACTTCCTAAGTGTACATGCAACCCTAATAACCTTGGATCTATGTTTGTCTAATTATCATGCAAGGTTGAATTCCAAGGTTATATTCCTATCTAGCATACATGGGGAACAAATTTTAACTTGCATGAAAGATAGAATAACTTACCTTGTTGTTGCTTTTGATCCTTGAAACCTTGTGAGCCTAGCACCCCAAGTGTGATGCCTCAAATGCTTCACACAACACCAAATGCTTTTGGTGTAAACTTTTGAGAGAGTATTACACTTGCAAAATCAGCTCTAGCCCTCTTGATTTTTGTGTCCAACCAATTTTGGTGGAGCATGGGTTCTTTATATAGTGTTGACACATCTAGGGTTACACCATGTAAACCCTAATGTGTCATGACTCTTCATTTCCATAACCCATGGGTTTGTAACTCCCATGGAGCATCCTATGGGTTTAACCCAACTTGATAATCCATGGAGCCTCTTAGCCCACTATACAAGTTATGCATAATTTACATAATCAACCCATATATTTAATTAGTTATCTTTTGATCACTTAATTAATTCTAAATTAATTCTTCATCAAACTAATTAAATAATATTATTAATATATTAGAACTTATAATATATTAATAATCCACAAGTGTTATTTCTCTCATTTAGTCTATCCAATTGCATGGTGCCATGCAACCCAAATGGACCATGCCGGGTCGGGTCAAGTACATACCATAAATAGTTATGGACTTAGACACCTTATCCAACAGTCTCCCACTTGGATAAGTCTAATAACTATAACTGCAATACTTCAGGAACCGATCGGCAATCGTAGCTCTTTCAAGGTCTCTCGGAACTGAGAAGATGATGATACGCCATTTAAGATAAGTGATCATATAATCCTCTGTTCGAGATATCAGCCGGACAAATACATGGAACAATGTCTTACTTATTGTCCAACAGTTTGTTTCCCGATTTCCGATTTGTTTGACAAAGAACTTAATTGAACACATCAACTTAGTTCTGACCGGGCCCGGTACATAGGTCAAAACAAAATCATCGAGGGGCCCAGATATCAGCTTCTAATCCAAGAAGGAACATATAAACTTCGACTCATATGTTTGTTCTACCACTCATTGAATTATACACAAAAGCACGTTTTATAACATCGAGTTACCAATGCAATAACGTACAATCAATGCATAACCAACTCATAAGTAACAAATCATATCTCTAGGTTTGAAGACTTATATGATATTACCGTCTCACGATCACTCGAGATAAATTCCATGAAGTGATTCCAGTGAGCGTGGGTTGAGTCCAATGCTCATAACTTATGAGTACTCATGAGTGTTGTAGCCATGTCCAACAACTTAGACCTCTGCAACCAATCATGACAGTCTTGATTCATACCTACTTCCGACATATGACCGACTGTGGAGGTTCGAATAATATGATATACCAAACATAATTATTCTGGAAGTCAAAACATGCAAAAGAAATATAGTAAACGATCGACAAGAGATAGCAACACTTTACTCATAAATAAAACACCTTTTATTCATCATCTAATGTCAATTACACTTTACAAATTTCAAGGTTATCTAACTACTAAATCTAATATCATCCTTCAGCCCTATGCTCCGAGCATGCTGGAGATGCTTAACCCGAGTCAGTCCCTTCGTGAGGGGATCTGCTGGATTCTCATCCGATGATACCCTCTTTGCCACGAGGAGTCCTTCTTCTATTCGATGTCTAATGAAATGGTATTTTCTGTCGATGTGTCTGGATCTCCCGTGATCCCTTGGTTCCTTGGCTAAGGCAACTGCACTTTTACTATCACAGAAAATTTCCATTGGCTCTTTAATAGCTGGTACAACTCCAAGGTCTCCAATGAAGTTCTTCAGCCATATCGCCTCCTTTGCTGCCTCGCTAGCTGCTATATACTTTGATTCGCAAGTTGAATCAGCCACCGTCTCTTGCTTGGAACTCTTCCAAGAAATTGCTCCTCCATTTAAGGTAAAGACCCAGCCTGACTGAGAGCGGAAATTATCCCTATCAGTCTGAAAGCTAGCATCACTATACCCTACAACTCTCAAGTCTTCACTCCTACCGAGGGTAAGGACCCAGTCCTTAGTCCTCCGTAGGTACTTGAGGATATTCTTTACCGCAGTCCAGTGTGCCTTGCCAGGGTTCCCCTGATACCTGCTAACCATGCTCAAAGCAAAGGCTACATCAAGTCGAGTACACGTCATAGCATACATGATCGATCCTATAGCCGAAGCATAAGGTATTCGACTCATTTTTGCTATCTTAGCCTCAGTACTAGGGCTTTGTGTCTTACTCAATCTGGCGTTACTCTGGATGGGTAACTCTCCTTTCTTGGAGTCCTGCATGCCGAATCTCTTCAGCACCTTATCCAAGTAGGTACTCTGACTAAGTCCAATTAGTCTTTTACTCCGGTCTCTCAAGATCCTTATCCCTAGAATATAGGCAGCTTCTCCTAGGTCCTTCATAGAGAAACACTTCCCAAGCCAGGACTTAACTTCCTGCAGAGTTGGGATGTCATTTCCTATGAGTAGTATGTCATCCACATACAATACCAAAAAACTAACTATACTCCCACTAGCCTTGACATATACACAAGATTCATCTTCACTCCTAGAAAAGCCAAATTCCTTGACTTTCTCATCAAAGCAAAGATTCCATCTGCGAGGTGCTTGCTTTAACCCATAAATGGATTTCTCAAGCTTACACACTCTATTAGGGTACTCTGTGTTGACAAAACCCTCTGGATGACTCATGTAAACATCCTCAGCCAACTTTCCATTAAGGAAAGCGGTTTTGACATCCATTTTTCATATTTTATAGTCATGAAATGCGACTATGGCTAACAGAACCCTAATAGACTTAATCTTGACCACTAGAGAAAAGGTCTCATCATAATCAACTCCCGGTGTTTGTGAGAAACCCTTTGCAACCAGTCGTGCCTTATAAGTGTGTACATTACCATCCATGTCGGTCTTCTTCTTGAAGATCCATTTGCACCCTACAGTCTTATGACATGGTACATTCTCAACCAAGTTCCAAACTTGATTGTCATACATGGACTGTATCTCGCTGTCCATTGCCTCTTTCCACTTGGCTGACTCAGGGCCTGCCATGGCTTCCGCGTAACTGTTAGGTTCATCCAAACTTATCAGTGTCTCATCACTGATAAGTGTATCACCTTCCGCAGTAATATGGAATCCATAGTAATGCTCAGGTGCATTCCTAACCCTTGTGGAACGCCTTAGAGGTACAGACTTGTCAATTGGCTCAACAGGAGTTTCCTCCTCAAGTTGAGTGTTAGGGTTTGAAGTTCCTTCAACACTTGACTCTTGAATTTCTTCAAGGTCAACTTGCCTCCCACTGTCTCCTTGGCTTATGAACTCTCTCTCTCGAAAGAAAGCCCTCCTAGCTACAAAGACCACATTCTCACTAGGTCTGTAGAAGAGGTAACCAAAGGATTTCTGTGGGTAGCCGATGAAAATACACCTCTCACTTCGAGGTTCGAGCTTATCATGAGTCTCGCGTCTCACGAAAGCCTCGCAACCCCAAATCTTAATGTGGTCTAGTTTGGGTACTTTACCAGTCCACATCTCATGAGGAGTTTTGGCAACTTTCTTTGTGGGAACTAGATTAAGGATATGGGCGGCAGTCTCTAAGGCATACCCCCAAAATGAGATTGGTAGCGAAGCTCGACTCATCATGGAACGAACCATATCCAACAAGGTTCGATTACGCCTCTCAGCTACACCATTTAACTGCGGTGTCCTGGGAGGTGTCAATTGTGAGACAATCCCACATTCCCTAAGATAGTCGAGGAACTCTGAACTAAGATACTCACCACCTCGATCGGATCGAAGCATCTTAATGTTCCTGCCCAATTGATTCTCGACTTCCTGTTTAAACTCTTTAAACCTCTCAAAAGTCTCTGATTTATGCTTGATTAAGTAGACATATCCATATCTACTGTAATCATCAGTAAAAGTCAAATAATAACGATTAGCATCCCTTGTGGCATGTTTGAAGGGCCCACACACATCCGTGTGTATAAGATCCAACAAACCTTCACCCCTCTCACAAGAACCTGTGAAGGGTGACTTTGTCATTTTTCAAAGTAAGCATGATTCGCAACTATCATCTGACTTTAGGTCAAATGACTCCAATACTCCATCCTTTTGGAGTTGGCCTATGCGTTTCTTGCTTATATGTCCAAGACGACAATGCCATAATGATGCTTTATCCAAGTTATTATCATTAACATAATCAATACACAATACATTATTTCCTAAGTTATCAACCACAGATACAGTTTCATACACACCATCACAAGGTAATGCTTTAAAATAAAGAACATTATTAAAGAAAGCATTAATCGAACCAACTTCATTATCAAATGAAAAGGTGAAACCTTGTTTAGACAATGCATGAAAGGAAATAATATTTCTTGCCATTTCTGGCGAATAACAACATTTATTCAAATCTAAACTAAACCCACTACTTAGCGATAAAGTATAAACTCCAATCTTGGTGACAGGTAAAGCTTTCCTATTCCCCATGATTAAGTTTATTCTTCCATGCTCCACATTCTCACGTCTTCTTAGTCCCTGCAAATCAGAACAGATATGAATACCACAACCGGTATCAAGGACCCAAGAGTTAGAATGGGGTGAGTTATTAGATAAGATAGTGTAAATACCTGCATGGTTGGGTTTAACTTTCCCATCCTTCACATCTTGCTGGTACTTTGGGTAGTTCCGCTTCCAATGTGACTTTTCATGGCAATAGAAGCATTCAGCCTCTTTAGGGTCAGAAGAAGGAGTGACAAAACCTTTCTTGGTTCCACTTGAAGAAGAGCCATCAAGGGTCCTAGCCTTGGTACCCTTCGAAGAGCTCTTCCTCTTCTTCCCTCTACCTTTCCCGATTGCCAAAACCAGGGCGGAGTTTGGAGTAGGAGTTTTAACAACCGACTTACCCTTAAGACCTGTTTCTGCGGTCTTGAGGAGTCCCTGAAGTTTGCTGAGTGTGACCTCTTCCTTATTCATGTGATATGTCATGCGGAATTGATCATAACACGATGGTAAGGAGTGCAAAATGATATCTATTGCAAGCTCCTCAGGGAAGTTCACATTAAGCTTCAGCAACCGATCCACATACCTTTGCATTTTCTACATGTGGCTCGTGATGGATTCCCCGTCCTTCATCATGGTTGTTATGATAGGGCATATGATTTCATACCTCTCTTGTCGTGCACTTTGATGGTATCTTTCCATCAGATCTTGGTGCATTTCAAAAGGGTAGAAGTCCTCATAGGACTTTTGGAGTTCCGCTGTCATGGTGGCCAACATGATGCATGCCACTTTTGTAGCATCCCTTTCATGTGCCCGGAAGTCAGCGATCTCCTGGGGAGTTGCAGTGGTCTCATCAATATCCTTAAGCTCCTTGTCAAGGACATATTCTTTGTCCTCGTAGCGGGTAATCATCCTGATGTTTCTGATCCATTCATTGAAGTTGGATCCATCAAAAGTGACTTTCCCACACAAGTTCATAAGGGTAAAGGAGCCATTAGGATTAGAGCCAGAAGCAGCATTGTTTGAAGACATCTGAAAGAAGAGAACAAGATGAGTTTAGATATTAAGAGAGTCCTTAATAAAACACCCAAATGTAATATTAAGGCTAGGATCCAATCACAATATATTATAACTTAGAAGAGGTATGCCGTAATCCAAGCTATAACATATTTGAAAGGTAGGTGAATGACGATTCACCAATTTCCACCATGAAAAACGAAATATAGATATTAGGTTTTTAATTGTTTCTTAGAAATTCCTAGATTCTTTTGAGATTCAATGAATTTTTTTTCCAAAGGCATGTTTCAATCTCGAGTGTGCCCTCCAAGTTTTGTGACTGGGATACCGAGGATCACGAAACGAGGTGTGAAGTAACCATGCAAATCACTTGGTACCCTCAAGGTTTATCACTCAATCGATGTGCCGGTAAACCACACACGCTCCACTGATGCTATGGTAAACCTTAAGTCACCCTTTACCTAGCTTGTTAAGTCCAAGTTAGTGTGCCGGTTAACCACACACGCTCCACCAACGACTTAAACAAAGTGTAAAGTGTAATTTCATGGATTAGCACCTTATTCACATTTTCCTAAAGTAACTAAGATTGGGAATTTAATAAAATCATTTAGTTACTTTATAATATTCATCATACTTTTAATGAGAATTTATAAGTCCTTGTCTTAGCCGTTCGGCTAACGACCCTCCACCGATCAAGGAAGCGGTGGGTGAGAGTGGACACCCATTAAGTTGCCATTTTATAGGCAACAACCTTATACCCCCCTTATAGACCGGCTTCGTGAATGAGGCGTACTAGCGGTAAGACGACTTGATCTTATACATATATATATTACTAACTTATAATATTATAAAGTATAAGGGTTGAATTTTAACTTTTAAAATTCTAAGGGTTGGAACTAAAGTTTTAATCAAGACTTTACTTGTTCCAAAACTTGAGGGCAAGTTTTGTAAACTTCAAAAACTTTTCATTTCTTATAACTTATGAATTAATTGAGTAATAAAAATGAAGACTCTTCATTTCCATGACCCATGCAAATTACTTGGTACCCTTGATGTATTACCCCTCAATCGATGTGCCGGTTAACCACACACGCTCCATCGATACTATCATAAACATTAAGTCACCCTTTACCTACCTTGTTAAGTTCAAGTTAGTGTGCCGGTTAACCACACACGCTCCACTAACGACTTAAACAAAGTGTAAAGTGTAATTTCATGGATTAGCACCTTATTCACATTTTCCTAAAATAACTAAGATTGGGAATTCAATAAAGTTTAGTTACTTTAGTATTATCATTATACTTTTAATGAGAATTTATAAGTCCTTGTCCTACCCGTTCGGCTAACGACCCTCCACCGATCAAGGAAGCGGTGGGTGAGAATGGACACCCATTAAGTTGCCATTTTATAGGCAACAACCTTATACCCCCCTTATAGATCGGCTTCGTGAATGAGGCGTACTAGCGGTAAGACGACTTGATCTTATACATATATATATATATATATATATATATATATATATATATTAGTAACTTATAATATTATAAAGTATAAGGGTTGAATTTTAACTTTTAAAATTCTAAGGGTTGGAACTAAAGTTTTAATCAAGACTTTACTTGTTCCAAAACTTGAGGGCAAGTTTTGTAAACTTCAAAAACTTTTCATTTCTTATAACTTATGAATTAATTGAGTAATAAAAATGAAGACTCTTCATTTTTATAACTCTTGTGTTCTTTTAATGGCTTTAATAAAAGTGCGACTTTTGGTTTTCCATAACTTGAGAACAAGTTATGGACTCCATTAAAACACATTATGATCTTGAATTACACTACCATGAAGGTTACAAACAATTCCTATGATCATCTAATCTTCATAAGTTCAAGAACATGAATATGAACACTTTCAAGAATAAAAAATTACACTTAAAAAAAAAACTTGTAATTTTGATAATTGCCATTGTAAATGGATTAGCATAAACATTACACCATCTAAAACAAGTTTTAAAACATCAAAACAGTTTAGGGTAATGTTTCTAGTCCATTTCCAGCAACAAATGTGCAAATTTTCATACGAGCAGAAAACAGAAAAACGATTTTTTTCAAGCAGTTTGCACAAAAAAAAAAAAACAAAAAACAAACCTAGGCTCTGACACCACTGATGGGTTTTGAGCATTCTAACACTTCCTAAGTGTACATGCAACCCTAATAACCTTGGATCTATGTTTGTCTAATTATCATGCAAAGTTGAATTCCAAGGTTATATTCCTATCTAGCATACATGGGGAACAAATTTTAACTTGCATGAAAGATAGAATAACTTCCCTTGTTGTTGCTTATGATCCTTGAAACCTTGTGAGCCTAGCACCCCAAGTGTGATGCCTCAAATGCTTCACACAACACCAAATGCTTTTGGAGTAAACTTTTGAGAGAATATTACACTTGCAAAATCGGCTCTAGCCCTCTTGATTTTTGTGTCCAACCAATTTTGGTGGAGCATGGGTTCTTTATATAGTGTTGACACATCTAGGGTTAGACCATGTAAACCCTAATGTGTCATGACTCTTCATTTCCATGACCCATGGGTTTGTAACTCCCATGGAGCATCCTATGGGTTTAACCCAACTTGATAATCCATGGAGCCTCTTAGCGCACTATACAAGTTATGCATAATTTACATAATCAACCCATATATTTAATTAGTTATCTTTTGATCACTTAATTAATTCTAAATTAATTCTTGATCAAACTAATTAAATAATATTATTAATATATTAGAACTTATAATATATTAATAATCCACAAGTGTTATTTCTCTCATTTAGTCTATCCAATTGCATGGTGCCATGCAACCCAAATGGACCATGCCGGGTCGGGTCAAGTACATACCAGAAATAGTTATGGACTTAGACACCTTATCCAACACTTTGTTGTTCGCTTCTTCTTCCTCTTGTTCCCTGATTTCTGTCCATAGTCCTCTTCCCTCGATAACTCAGGAACTGGGACTTCTACGCCATGGTGGACTTCATGGTCGATGAGTCGCTGGGCCAGGCGTTTGGCACTATCGAATGCGGCTGGTTTAGAAGACAACACATTTCCTTGGGTCGGGGCAGTCAGACCCCATATGTACCTTTCTATCTTCTTGCTCTCCAGGGTAACCATCCCGGGGCATAGTGCTGCCAAGTCGCTAAACCTGTCAGTGTAGGCCACTATGTCTGAGCCAACCATCTTGAGCTCCCATAGCTCTTGTTCTAGCTTCTGTACTTCACCCCTTGGGCAGTACTCTCTCATCATCATTTCCTTCAAGTTTTCCCAGCCCATAGAGTTTGCCACTGTTAGAGTCAGTGACTTAACATGGCCATTCCAACATGTTAGGGCTCTTCCGGAGAAGGTGCAGGCAGCAAACTTGACTTTGCTCCCTTCTGGGCATGAACAGAGTTCGAAGACCGAATCTGTTTTCTCGAACCATTGCATCAGAGCAATGACTCCACCATTCTCGTCGAAGGAATTGGGTTTGCATTTCATGAAGTCTTTATACGAACATTCCCTTGGGTGTTCGTGGGAATCTCTGTGGTTGTTTAGGTGAGCACCGCCACCAGATCCACTGATACCTCTTGCGCGAATTTGGGTTAGGGCAGCTATCGTTGCTACTATTACCGCTGCCTGAAAAGCAGTTAGGTCGAACTGTGGCGGGGGTAGTGACAGTTGAGTTGGATTTATCGGAATAGTGCGTCTGTTCGATTTGCGAGGAGGCATCTTTGCTAAAAGAATACAAAGATGAGATGGAATAAGTCTATAGCAGTGGACATAAGCCAAAAGTTGAAAAGACAAGGTTATCCAGTTCTTAGTGTATCGGGTCCTGCCTTCCACAGGGTTCTAGAAGCAATTCATAAAAGAGTCTATACCTAATAAACTCTATGAATTTGTAATGACTATCCTCGAATGAATATCTGTTACCTGAATAACTGTTACCAGCTGCATGTAAGAAAATAATCCTAACACATAATGTGAGCAGTGTCTCCACTCGCTCATTAAGTTAACAAGATTATTATTTATTAGTGTGACGTGTAAGGCGTTTTGGTTACTTCGTTTGATCCCTATTTGAAAACTTCTCATGAACTTGCTCTCGTTCCTCCTGGACTCTTCGGTTGTCTACTACGAGGAAGTGGTTACATCTATCTGGGTTCGTCGTGCGAGAATGGATGTGACTAAAGAATCTATGAGATTTAAGGTAACTTTATGGGGTGATCCTTACAGAGTCCTCCTATAATTGCACAATGCATACAAGTTTTATATAACTTAAGATTAAATAGACCGTCGAATAAGTGATCCTACTCCAAAACCACAACCAAACAAGGAACAGGTAGTGGAGCGTAGATCACAAATTCTAAGTCTATAAGATCTCAATTATATAAAACCTTGGGAGTATACATTGTAAGATTATAGACCTATCCGTAAGGGTTCTTTAAGTTATCATGTAAGTTGTTTATATAGAGCCTAAAATACTCCTATAGTATTTTAATGTAATCTTCTTGGTATGTTTCAAACTTGTTATCGTGTTATAGTATCATAGAATACTCCTATAGTATTCTAACTCTAATGTACTTGATCTAGTATTCTCTTGACTGGTGTTTAGGTAAGTTTTAAGACTGTTGCAACACCACATCACTCCCAAACACATGTCGGTCACATCTCGAATGAATATAGTTGATCAGGCTATATTGATCCTAGCTATGATTACATAACTGTTCAGGTTTGACGACAGTGTTCAACCTTTAAATACTTTAGTTATGTTCTTCTTGTGATACTTGGTCTAGTATGTACATGTATAAGCAAGTAGGTATATTTTTATAACTTATCGTTATACTCTTAAACTATACCATTATCCAGAGCACTTAAGCCCCATTATATTTATAGTTGTATATCTTTTATCGGTTGATATACTTAGTTCGCTATAAACAATGCTTTGATACCAATCTGTCACACCCCAAAACCTTGAACGATGGAAACGTTCTGGGGTTAAGGACGTCATGTTTAGTATCACAAGACATGCATCATAGTAAGCAAAGTAATGAACAACCATTTCATTAGAAAGAAAGTGTTTACAAAGTGTGTGTTCACAAAACATAGAATACATAAGCAAATAACAAACAAGACTTGAAGCTATACTGCTCCATCTTCTGAATTCCCAGCACGAGTATCTGTCTACTAGGCTCCTGAGAATACAAGTTATTTGAAAGAGTTAATCAGCAATTAAGCAGGTGAGTTCATAAGATTATAGTGATGTAACTAAGTTGTAAAATGTTGTAGTAAACTGCTGTTGAAAATGTAGTTGAAAAATGTAGTGAGTTGTAAGTTCTGTTTAGAAAAGTTCGCCTGTTCCTCTTAGGAAATCCTATATTTCCTACTTTGATGAAAGATACGTAAAAATGATCCTATAATCCCTTTTATGAGTACTAAATGGATATAAGTGATATAAAACTCTGAGTAAACAAGCAATCGACTGTGCGCATCTGCCCTAAGCTCTCAACCATTTAAGGAACAGGGAGTAAGGCGGATAGCACACATCCCATTGTTTGTTAGATCATTGTTATATATAGCTCTGGCGTGTTCACTTGTTACTCATGGAGTTAATTGTAATGGTTTCTTTATATTTAATGAAAAGATTCTTTAAGAAAAACTCTTATTTCTTATAATAAAATGGTGACCACAGTGATTACTTCTATAATCACTTAGTTTATACTAACTATATATGATCTAATATCGGATAGAGAGTTAATTGGGTGAATCTGCCTTAAGCCCACAACCAAACAAGGAACAGGAAGTAAGGCGGAAAGCACACATCCAACTATCTATTGGGTATTAAGGATATATAACCGTGATGTATAAACTAAAATATTATAGAGTTAATCACCTAAGGTCCTTTAAATTTATACTGGTTTAATAAAATGGATTAAACCCATAGCTGGTAAGTTTCTAGTTTTGTATACCAAAAGTTTTGATTTGGAAAGTATGTTCTGTACTAGAAAACTGTGCATTGACTCTGTGTCCTATGACTTGACCCATACCTGGTACCCTTATGATGATTCAATGTATACTGGACATATATATCCACAACCAAACAAGGAACAGGAAATGAAGCGGAGAGCACACATCCTATTACCTGTCGGATCCTATTGATATATATGTATCCTTGGATGTATACATTAAGGAATCATAAGGTTAGCATTATGGTCCTTTCTACTAAACGTAGCCTTCTACCAAGGACTCAAATGTTATGTATGTTTGTTTCTTGTATAAGTGTATATTTTCCCGAGTGAGACTATCATTGACTAAATATAGTTTATACATAAATGAATATGTGAGAAGATCACAAAGTAAATGTAATAGGTAAAATAATGTTTTTCCTCAGCAGTGACACTGCTGGCTATAAAGTAATAAAATACAGACTCCAGGTAGTATTAAATGTACAATACACCTCGGGGAGTCTCTTTTGCCTTTAATCCTTTGTCCGTTAATTAAAGGTTTAACTGTGAACCCATTTGTAACTGGAAAGATATATTATTGAGTTTATCACCTCGTGCCCGCTAGTCCTAGTACGTCAAATCGTACCAGTGTCAATGCAAAGCCGAAAAGATATATTATTGAGTTTATCACCTCGTGCCTGCTAGTCCTAGTACGTGAAATCATACCAGTGTCAATGCAAAGCCGGAAAGATATATTATTGAGTTTATCACCTCGTGCCTGCTAGTCCTAGTACGTGAAATTGTAACAGTGTCAATGCAAGGCCAGAAAGATATATTATTGAGTTTATCACCTCGTGCCTGCTAGTCCTAGTACGTGAAATCGTACGAGTGTAAATGCAAGGCCGGAAAGATATATTAACGTGTTTTTCCCGGTACTTAGTATAGTATGTTCCCCTCTTGACTTGTTATAGTATGTTCTTCTCTGTACTTGTAATAGTATGTTCTTCTCTGTACTTGTAATAGTATATCCTCTTGTATAGTGTATAGTGTGAAATGTGTCTCATAATAGTGTGTTCTGACTCATGTATGAACTGACTCTTTGTATGCTTCATTGTACTAGAAGTAATGAATAGTGTCTTCCTAAACTACACCTATTATAGTTTACTAGTGCTTTTCTTGAACTGTTATTGGAAAGACTCTTTTGTCTACTAAGTTATGCTTATACTTTAAAAACGGAGTTTTGTGAAACTATAAGGTAACATAACTTTAAAAGAGTTTTTGAAATGTTTTGATCACTTATAAAAGACATAAGCAATATTTTGAAAGATGTTTATAACAAACAATTACACAATTAGCATTGTGTTCAACTTGTATTCCCCCCCTTAAAACATTGAAAACAGTTAAAAGATTCATTATGGAGTATGAACTCACCTGATGTAGGTGATTCACGAATACGCGTGTAAGGATGAGAAGTTCCACGAATGAAGTCCCGAGACACAACAAGTCCTAAATGACATACATTGGCATATACTGACATAAATATAGTGCTTGGAAGCAACCAAATGCAAGGAAACATCTGACGGGACTAGGAAACACTTTGACCAAGTGTTGGAATCTGTTGAATCATAAAAAGTGACCCTCTTGAACTTCAGCTACCGCAGCCGACAAGCACCCGTAGTCAAGCTCCTTCATCAGCAACCGCATCCGGAGTCTCTACCCACTGCAGTCTCTTTACTAGATTACTTTACTTGTCTTTTATTGTAATACTCTCTATTGTCCTGTGTGCCTTGCATGGCTACTCTTAGAGATGTAATCTACTGTACTTCGTGAGTCTCTATAAACAGAGCTTATTCTCTTGTTTTCAAAAACACGCATCTATCTATTCTGAATACACATCTCTGAAGTTATCTTTTCTATCTCTCTATCTAATTACTCATCCCTTCTTACTCTCAAATCTTACTCTTATACAAGTGATTATAACCTCTCTTCGGAGCAAGTCGTTTGTGACTTAATCACTAAGTTTGATCTTCCTTATTAACTTGGTTTGAATGCATTCCTTGTTATAAATCAACTTATGTGTATACTTGATATAACAATTGTTGTCATTTCTATTTCTTTACTTTTCCGCAACTAACTCTCTAACTATCTAACTTTAACTTATTAATATTATTGTTGAGATTTTAGATCCTTCGAGATTAAGTATTCCGCAATATACTTGTTCTAACATTTGTTCAAGTGTGTCTCTAAGTTTTTCTCTCAACAATTGGTATCAGAGCCATAGTGGTTGCTTTTTGAAAATGGAACTCTGATTTTCAAAGAGCCTTCTATACCACTGAAGCTCATTTCTTAAAAAAAACTTCATAAATGGCACAATCGTTATCTCTGAATGTTTCCAACAATGTTGGTGGTTCTAATCGAGCCCCAATACTGGTAGCAAATGAATATCATCACTGGTCACAAAGAATGGAAAGATACTTAAGGAGACTTGGTAGAGATGTATGGCGATCCGTAGAAGAAGGACCACATGTCCCAATCCTTACACCAGTCCAAACTGACGGAGCTACAACCAGACTAGGAGGAGGTCAACCATTCATGATCCGTCCCACCAAGGATGATCTCGATAAAATGGAAAATGATGCTGTTGCTTTTTATGAAATCTCTTATGGAGTTGCTCCTGACAACTTCGGTATTATCATAAATTGCAAATCAGCAAAAGAGATCTGGGAAGTTCTCAAGAATTTGTACGAAGGCTCAGAACAAGCACAAGACAAGAAGCTTACTACCGCACTCAATAAGTTTAACAATTTCAAAGCTCATACTGGCAAAAGCTTGGAAGACTCTTTCAAAAGGTTCAACCTGATAGTCACCAAGTTATCCAATGCGGGCACCATCCGCAGTAACCATGAAACAAATCTTCAGTTTCTTAATGGTTTGGGAAGACATTGGACTACGGCTAAGATGATAGTCCAAGGCGATAGAAAGATTCATTCGTTGTCACTCTACAAGCTCTATGGAGAACTGCAAGCACAAGAGTCAACTGTACTCAAACACTGTGCTGACTTCGGAGGACCACTTGCTCTCATAGCACAAGCTCCACATAATCAATCTTAATCTCCCTCGTATGATACTCCACCGCAGTCATACGAAGCTGACTCAGAGTATGACGACGAAGAAGAATTCCAGAAGGCTATTGCTCTGGTTAGCCAACAGTTCAACCGTCTACCACCTCCTTCCTTCCGCAAGAATCAACAGTTCAACAAACCTCCATTCAACCGTAACTTCAGTTCCCAGAATAACCATCCTCGATATCCCAAAAGTTCTCTTCCACCATCGCAATCTCAAAATAATCAACCAAAGGAGGCACCGCAGTCTACTCAAACCACTGACTCCGGTACTCCCTCAGAAGACAAGACTGATGTTGTAATTTGTCACAAATGCAACAAAGAGAATCACTTTGCAAGATATTGTAAGGCCAATGTAGGAAAAGACAGAGCATTCTACCTTAGAATGGCTCAAGAGTTGGAAGATAAGGAAAAGGCAAGGGCATACGTAGCCCATGTCAAAAGAGACCATCAACTTTGGTCATCTAGAGACGAAGATGAAGCCATCAGCAGTATCAAAGGAAAAGGGAAAATCTGCATGCTGGCAACTGCGGATGATGATGGGTCTACAATGCTAGACAAAAACTACTGCTACATGGCAAAGGATGGAACTCTAAGCATCGTCGAACAGGTAAAACTTATGATCCAAACTCTAAACTATAACATGCATGACTGTCAACCCTACATAGATGATCTTAATGACACTTGTGCTGCCATCCTTACAGACTATAACAAAGCCTTAGATGAGAAGAACATTGTCTCCCAAGAGATGTTCCACGTGAGAGGACGACTGGATAACAAAATACTCAAAATGGCTATGTTAGAGAAGGACTTAGAGTTAGAAAAAGATGCAAGAATGTTGAGTGAAACCCAATTAGAGATAACTTTGAACCAGAGAGATTTAGCTCAGAGTGAAATTGTACGCTTAAATCTCTTAATCGAAAAATTGTTTAATGAAAGTGAAGCTATTGAAAATTTGGTAAACAATGGAACCGTGGACAATACATACAATTGGGGTTGGTCAAATGGATATCCTACCGCAATGGATTCCTCACCCCAGTTCAACAAAGACAGACTGTATGTCCCTCCAGACCGAGAACTTCATTTTCCAGTCAATGACAAGACCTTTCCTGAAGATATCAAAACTCACTTCGGTAGACTGCATAATCTAAGCAATAATTGTGTCATTGAGGCAATTGTGCCTGAGGTTTCGAGCCACACATGTGATCAAATTCCTATCTGTGGCACCATTTACCCAAATTCTGAAACCTCATCCGTAGTTGATGAAGAAATTATCATTGAGGGCCTTGAAGTTTCGAAAGACTTTCCATCTCTGCACTCAGACCGCAGTGTTTCTCACTGTAACCAAAAGTCCCACAAAAGTCCCACTGTCGTCCCAACTAAGACTTACTTTGCGGTAGTCAAGTCATCCCTACCGCAGTCTTCGAACAAAAGTTCTGCCACTCTTCAAACAATTCATCACGAATTACCCATAGAAAACTTTGAAGTGGGTCAATGCTCTCAAATCCCTAAATCTTCAAGTTCTGATGACTCATGCCCTCGTTTTCACAAATTTTCAAAAGGTTCTAGGAAACCGCAGTTGAACAACAAAGACTGCGGTTCACCAAAATCTTTAGATAAAAAGGCATTCAAAGAGGAAATTCGATGTCGTGGCACAAATAGACAAACTTTTTCGAAAAACAAGAAGCACGTCAGATTTCCAAAGTCCAAGAGTCCAGAAAAATTTGTTTTCTCACACTACTTTTCAAAAACCTCTCCTATCAAGAAAACACACAAAAAGGAATATAAAGTTTCATCAGTCATTCCTAATTCATCTGACAAAACCCAAAAAGGTGCAAAGTCTTTTCAAAACAATGGTTTTCAAGTTTATTCCTCAGATGACCCAAAATGGAAGGGTATCTTACCCACTCCAACACTTTTAAAGTCACGTCAAAATTTCAAAAAATGGAAGGGTATTCTACCAACTCCACCAAAAAGAACTCAAAGACCTACACGTGCTAAACCTTTTCAAAAACAAACTTTTTCAAAACCCAACACCACTCATGTCAGGGATTACCAACCTCGAATCGATAACAAGTTCAATTCATCCTATAGACCGCTGACCAAGCATATTGTCAAATCAAAAGACAAAATCTCTTTTTGTAAATGTCAGTGTAGTTGTCAAAAGGATTCATCCTATGACAAATCTAGTCGGAGTCAGAAACCTCGTACTTTTTCAAAAACTCACAACACTCCCAATTTGCACAAACACCCAAGACTAGGATTAAAAGTTGACAAGAGACCCGTCCCTGCAACCTCGGTCCATGCATCATTCAGAAACTCATCTGTTGTCCCAGGCTCCAAACTAGTTTGAATGCCTAAACTAACCGTGTAATTCTCAGGCTTTGTGCAAGGAGGAACAAGAAGAAGAATGGTTAATCAACAGTGCCTGCTCCTTGTACATGACCGGAAGGTTAGAATACCTTCGGGATTTCAGGCCAATTTGAAACGGTGGAAATGTTACATTCGGCAACAATGCGAATGGGATTAGCCGAGGTTACGGTGTTCTCACTATTGGGAATTTCTCTATTCAAAAGGTTGCTTATGTAGAAAGCCTTAAACACAATCTCATCAGTGTTGGCCAACTATGTAAGGCAGGCCATCGAGTTGAATTTGATGATCAATTTTGCTATGTAATGACAAGTGATAGGAACACGTGTCTGATCAAATCCCGATCCGAAGGTACCATGTATCCTTTAGATGTCTCTATGATCATTGGTAGACCGCAGTTGTGCTTCCTATCCAAAGCCGTATCTGAAGTCAGCTGGCTATGGCACCACAAGCTATCTCATCTCAATTTCAGGTACATCAACAATTTGGTCACCAGAGAACTAGTCAGAGGTCTCCCTATTCTCAAATTCAGCAACGATACTCTCTGTCCGGCTTGTGAATGTGGAAAGCAATCCAAAGCAAGTCACCCCATGGTGATTGATTCTTCAATCACTGAACCACTAGAGCTCTTACACATTGATCTCTGCGGTCCATCCACCGTAGCCAGTCTCCATCACAAGAAATACATATTGGTTATAGTAGATGACTTTACACGCTTCACATGGGTTTTCTTCCTCAGACTCAAGTCAGAAACACCGCAGATTCTCATCAATTTCATCAAGGAAATAGAACTTCAGATCAAGCTTCCAGTAAGACGTATCCGCACTGATAATGGAACCGAGTTTACTAATCATCTTCTCAACAGTTTCTTGGTTTCCAAAGGCATCACTCACAACTTCTCAGCTCCTTATACAGCACAACAAAATGGGGTAGTAGAGAGAAGGAACCGCACTCTAGTAGAAGCAGCCAGATCCATGCTCAACTTCGCACACTTTCCTCTCTACTTCTGGGCTGAAGTTGTAGCCACCGCATGCTTTGTTCAAAACCGTAGCGTTGTATGCAAACGTCTCAACAAAACACCATATGAGGGCCTTAACAACCGTAAGCCAAATGTTTGCTTCTTTCATATCTTTGGGTGTAGATGTTTCGTGATCAGCAACCGAGATCAGCTTAACAAGTTTGCACCGAAGTCTGATGAAGGCATCTTTCTTGGCTATTCCACTAACAAAGTTGCTTACAGGGTCCTCATCAGACGTACAAGGCTAATCATTGAAACCTTCGATGTGAAATTTGATGACTCTCACATCCGCAACGCCCCTCCATCCACTGAAACCACAGCAATCATGGAAAGTGATATTCCTGCCTCTTCAGGTCCTTTAAATCTTGTTGAAGTCAATTATGACGATCTCTTCGACCCTGTAGAAACAACCAAGTTATCCGAAGTTCTTGTGTCACCGGCAGCTCAACAACAACACGCTGATGTTTCTGGTCCATCACTATCCGAAGTAGCCTCTCGCAATACTTCCACCTCTCCGGTTGAAGGGGAAAGCTCTACTCCGGATCAAGCAACAACCGTCGAGGTTCCAGTACTTGATGCTGCTCAAGTTCCTATCCGCAGAGAATCATTACCATCAAACGTATCTTCGGATTCAGATGATGAACTCATAGAGAACATTGACACAAGAACCGATTCAAGGATTATCACTCTCCCATCCGCAGTCCAGGGGGAACCTTCTCAGGTTTCACAGGAACTCCCATCAGCAATCCAGGGGGAACCTCTTCCAACTGCTCAAGAAAATTCCATTCTCGTTCCAACAATCCAAGTTAATTCCGCAGGATGTTCTCAAATCCAGGGGGAACTGCCATCTCCAACTGCAAAATCTTCTGATATTGAAGATATTCCCTCTACCACAGCTGCTGATCATCTACAACCCCGTCTACACGTATGGACGAAGGACCACCCACCAGGTAAAATCATTGGCTACCCATCCGCAGGTATCCAGACTCGATCTTCCAAGGACTTATCTAATCATTGTCACTACGCAGCATTTATGTCCTTAGTCGAACCCCGAACGATCAAAGAAGCATTACTAGAACCTGATTGGATATCTGCAATGCAAGAAGGGCTAGAATAATTCAAAAGGAACAAAGTGTGGAAGCTCATCCCGAAGCCACATGGTCACACCATTGTTGGTACTAGATAGGTATTCAAAAACAAGCTGCATGAATCTGGTGCGGTAATCAGAAACAAGGCAAGGCTAGTTGCAAAGGGATACAATCAACTTGAAGGCGTTGACTATGATGAAACGTATGCTCCCGTGGCACGAATGGAAGCCATCCGAATCTTCTTAGCATACACAGCCCACAAAAACGTCAAGGTACACCAAATGGACGTTAAAAGTGCATTTCTCAATGGGGAATTAAAAGAAGAGGTTTATCTTCAGCAACCTCCAGGCTTTGAAAGTGTTGAATTCCCAGACCACTGCTACAAACTTGAAAAAGCAGTCTACGGTCTGAAGCAAGCCCCAAGAGAATGGTACGAGACTCTCTTTGAATTTCTTGTCTCGTCCGGATACAAAAGAGGAGTGATTGATCCAACTTTATTTAGAAAATCAAATGGTGAGCACCTTATGCTTATACAAATATATGTGGATGATATCGTCTTCGGATCAACTAATCAAGGAATGGTGGATGAATTTACCAAGCTCATGACCAACAAGTTCAAAATGAGCATGAATAGAGAGATTAACTTCTTTCTAGGACTTCAAGTGAAACAAGTTCCGCAAGGGATATTCATTCATCAATAGAAATACACCACTGAGCTGTTAAAGAAATATTCTATGGACAACTGTTCTTCAGCTAAGGTCCCCTTGGCCTTCGGATATAAGGTCTCTGCTGATCCCTCAGGCGAATCTGTGGAGCACAAGACTTATAGAGGTATCATAGGCTCTTTGATGTACCTCACCGCAAGTAGGCCAGACATTGTCTTTGCAATAGGTGTATGTGCAAGGTATCAGGCTGACCCAAAAGTGTCACATATGACCGCAACCAAACAGATACTATGGTACCTGAAAGGAAGCAAGTCTCTTGGATTATGGTATCCCGCAGGCAATGATTTCAGCCTTCAAGCATTCACAGATGCGGATCACGCCGGATGCAGACTAGATCGAAAAAGCACTTCAGGTGGATGCTAATTTCTGGGTGGAAGACTCGTCAGCTGGTCATCAAGGAAACAAAGTTGTGTATCTCTATCTATCGCAGAAGCTGAGTATGTGGCCGCAGCCAGCTGTTGTTCTCAAGTCCTTTGGATGAAAACTCAACTATTGGACTACGGATATAGAATGTTGCGGATACCGATCTATTGTGACTCTGAAAGTGCTATTGCTATTTCTCACAATGCAATTCAGCACTCCAAGACTAAGCATATTGAACTATGGTATCATTTCATCAAAGACCACATCTTGAAAGGTAACATTGAACTCATCTTTGTTCATTCTCATGAAGAGATTGCTGATGTGTTCACAAAAGCGCTCGACTCCACAAAACTTAACACCTTCCTGCAAATGTTAGGAATGATGAATCCGGACCCGCAATTCTTTTTGAATTGATAGATACCGTAGACCATCCTTGGTCTCCGTTGCGGCTCTAACTGAAAGTTACTTATGATAGATGGTTTTGGTACCGCAGTCTATGGACCGCAACCATATATCATACATATCTTTCATGGGTCCTTATTGTTTGTTATTACTAACTTTTTGTACAAGTGCTCTCCTCAGTTCCTATACTGCAGACATTCATCCGCTCATCCGCAATGACATCTGGTCATCCGCAATGCAATCTCCATCCACAATCACATTGATAATTTCTCAACTATTTCATCAACCCTTGAATCATGGTGTGCTATTTAATGATCCTTCATTAAATAAAACATTAAAAAAAGCATTCCTTGACAAACTGTCTCATTCTCTTTTTGATTAAACCTTGTGTCAGACCTATTTTAGGTATGATGACAAAAAGAACGTTTTTCCATAAACACATCCTTAATCTGTCTTTTCCTATTACCCAGCACGTCCCATCCGTTACAACTTCCTTTCCCCTCACCACACGATCACCTGACGTGATGATGTACGTCTGCCTTTTCATTAAATGCAAGCCTTTTTTTTTGGTAAATCTCAAAACCATTTTAAACCATTTCATATTATGTGGCTGAGATTTAATTTCCAATTCAAAAGATTCCCCCCAAACGACCTTTTACCTTATCCTTTCTTTTTACCTAGGGTAAAAACAGTTACTGTTCCAATTCATCCCTATATAAACCCTTCTTCTTCCCCAAAATCAATTTACGCTCTCTGAACATTGAATCTTCCCTCTCAAATTCCTAAAAGCACTATGTTTTGTACTGTTTCTCTCAAGCTTCTACAATGGTGAAATCCGATGTATCCAAGAAACAAGCCAAGGCATCTGGATCAGTGAACCCTACTGGTTCAGACTCTCCTACGATTGCTTCTAGCAACTTTAGAACTGTGTTCGAAGATCATTCATCCTACAATGCTCTGATCAAGCTGATGATCAAGTTTCTGAAAAATCACCCCCTGTTTGGCCCCTTCGATGCTTTCACAGATGTTGTCCCAATCTCAACCCTATTCAAATGTGCCTTCTCAGCCTATCGCCCACTCGAAAACCCACAAGAAGTTCATCTTAACCTGGTTAATGATTCTTTAGTCATTATGTCCAAAGAAAAGTTTCTCTCTGCCATTAACCTCCTTGTTCATCCCTCCATCAAGATTTTCACCCCATCCATGGCGGACGTTACTTCTGCACTTTACCAAATAGGATACCCGAAGAAGATTAAAGGGATTGGTGAATTCAAGAAAAACCAACTGCCTGCGGTCTGGCAATTTGTTTGCCACTTCGTCATCCGCAGTCTATCCGGCAGAACCGGAGGCACGGATAATATGGGACTCAAACTTCTGGAGCTGGTGTGGAGTATCTTCACAGGTCATGACGTGAACTACGGGCAGATCCTATGGGACGACTCTCTTCAACACATTCCCAAGGAGAGCCCAAGGGAGAACCTAACCGAACTCACTTTCGCAAGGTTCTGGCCCCTCTGCATTTCAGACCTCCATGCGGATGCAGAGATCAACATGGGCAGTGACATCAATTTCTTTGTCCCCAAGGATCTCAAAAGGTACAATCCCTCATCTGATCAATCTATTTTTGGACCAATTCGAAGACTTCCTACCCACAATCTTTCCACTCTTGGTTTAGAGACTGCTGATGTCTCAGATCATATTGAGGCTACGGAAGGTATTGCCGCATACCTTCCTACCCCGCCTCTTCAAATTCCATCTGCAATCATTAACCATGAAGGTACCGCAGTCCCTTCTTCCACTACCCTCTCCAATCTTTTCCAAAGAAGAAAGCAATTGGCCTCCAAGAAGAAACAAAGAACTCCCAAGAAGGATGCTCCCAAACCAATCGCACCAACCAAGAAACGTAAAATCACACCAACCGCACCCACACCTGATAGTGATTCTGATGAGGATGCGCAACCAATTGCCATCCTTAAGAAAAGGAAAACCAATACCTCTGGCCAAATGCGTGACCGGACCAATACTGAAGCCTCTCAAAAGGCTCTGGTAGTCCTTGGGGTGGCCGCAGACCCATTCAACACCACTATCCTTTTCCAATCAGACTCAGAAAGTGAGTCTGATTCACCACATCGTGGAGACTCCCCCCCAGTTCACTCCGACGAGGATGACACTGGTGCACGCCCTAAGGTCTCCAGGGCTTCCCGAATGCATTTATTTTCTTCTAAAGAGTTGCACTCCATCCTCTTAAACGTAACCCAAACACTTCAAACACCTCCCCAACCGCGGGGCACTTCTTCTGCCCTAGCCAGAACTGAGCCGAGTCCAAACTTGACTACGGGTCAAGGAGACCAAGGAAGCTCAGGAAATCCTACTCTGCTTACATCCGCAGCAGGTGGTTTAGGCACAGTGAGAACAAATGTGCAAGGATCCGTGGACCGAAGGACACTTCGGTGCGATTCCAAGGATTTGACGGGGATGAATCAAACGACTCGTGGTTACGCTACACTCCAGTAACTGAGTCAGAGATCAAGAAATATGCCACTTTCAGGAGAGCATTCCAAGCACGCAAGGAACAACAGATCAAGCAACAATAACAAAAGGAACAAGAAATACAGTCAGTGGCTAAGTATTGGGCAAATGCAATCAATAATGCCAATACCGTAGCCACCATTCTGAAGGTTCAAGACTGGATGACCGAGATGGCTGAAACAATCCTTAAAACTCAAGCAACAGGAGAAGATGCAGGCCCCTCCAGAGTAACTCCAACTACAACTCTAACTCCAAATCCAATTCCAACTCCAACAGTTCATGAATCACAAGACGAAGGAACCGCAATAGAAGTCAGTTCTGCTCCCACCTTCAGTCTTGATGATGATGCTATTCAGGAGGTAAATAAGCCCAATCCTTCTGATGATGACCTTATGATGTTCAATGAAGAAGAGGAATCCAGTGGCTCTCACCATTCTACTTCTAAGCCCAAAGAGAAAAAGAAAAAGAAGAAGAATGATGTCACAAGAAAGGAGTTTTTGAGCCTACAAGCAAAAGTTGATCAAATTCTCACTGCGGTCAAGCCCACTCAACCGCAACCAGAAGACACACCCGGACCGCAGTCATTAATCGAATGGATAGAGCGCTTGGAAACGCGTGAGCGATTGGCTGCTGAGAGAATTTCTCTCAAAGTTGAAATGGGAATCCGGTCCCTTGACAACAATCAAGAAAGATCACAAGGACTTCATGGCTGCTGCGGAACGCCTCATCTCTGAGGTGACCGCAATCAAGAAAGATCTCCAAGCAGCCATTGCGGATCAAGCGTCACAGTCTCAAAAACTGATAGCTGAGACTCACACTGCATATGAGTCCACTATCTCAGTTCTTCAAGCCACAATCAATAGACTACAACGATCCCTATCCTCCAACTTCCACGGTCCTGAAATCCTTCAACTCACTAAGGATATTCACAAGCTGCTCTTCAACTCCACCATTCCCAATAATCAACAGTTGGCTGATGCCCTCAAAGCTCAATTTCAAGACGTTTTTGCCAAAGTTGATGGCCTTCGACAATGGCTTGAGGAAGCTCCTGGGTTGCATTCCTCAAGAGGGGGAAGTGAAGAAGAAGTCCATCATTCACATCACTCCATCTCACAGCATCAGAGTCCCCCCATCATCACAGAAAAAATTCCTACACCGCAACCATCTCATCATACTCCACCTCATAACACTCCACCGTAAGAGGAGATCACTCCTAAGAAACCAGAGACTCCCCCTCACTTCAAAAATCTGGTGGAACACGTGTCCTCTCCAAGCTCAAATGACTCTCCTGCCACCACCCAAAGAAAAAAGGATTGGAAGGCAGCTAAACTTGCGGAGCTCATATGGAGAGAATGCGGTTTTGATACTGTCATGGACGAATCCTTGATAAACTCTTGGATCAATCCTCACCACAGACTGCTGGATGATGACTACAGACCTCACCTCACCTATGCTGAACCCCCTTCGGATGGCTACTAGGATGTTCCAATCTCCCCTAATACCAAATACTTCACAGTGTTTGAGCAATTCGACCTCAGCCTTCCAGACCACAAAAGACTGCCAATGGAATTTGAGAGACTTAGTGTTTTTTATGCTAAGCATGCCTCTCCCATTGAGAAAATATGGTCTAACGATAGACCATCCGCAGTCAAGAACTACAAGATTCGGAAGTTCACGAAGGCTGACTTCATCCAGTACACCCTCACTAGAAGGGGACACGACTGTGTCTGCACCCAAGCTGACTTCCCCTGCATGAATCGAGAAGAAGTCTTTCTCATAGCTAAGGTGTTTCAGAACAAGTCGGAGAAGCATCCGAAGATGAAGATTGCGCTTGAAAGGGCTAATACTTTTTTGAAGGAAATGGTCTGTGATTTTGCTAAAATCGATGCAGACATCTACCCCACCATTACCAAGAAATTTGATCTACCACCACTCGATCCTGCACCAATGCCTACCGAAGGCTATCAAGAAAGATCCTTAGGTGCAACCAATTTTCCTGAACTTGGAGTCATTTTCAAAAGGAAGATCGATAATGTCAAATACTTCATTCCTATGACTGCCATGCATCGCCTCACCAGGAAGCAACTTGATATCTGCCGAACCGCAGTTGAAAAATCGAAGCACACTACTGCAGAAGTCAAGTTCGAGATTTTAAGGAGAATCATCTAGTTGGAAAACATCAGGAAGTTTTGGTGGATCCTGATCAAGTTTCTTAAACTTGATAGCTGAACAAAATTTAAAGAGGTCACTTAGGGGGAAATCGTTGAATCATAAAAAGTGACCCTCTTGAACTTCAGCTACCGCAGCCGACAAGCACCCGCAGTCAAGCTCCTTCATCAGCAACCGCATCCGAAGTCTCTACCTACCGCAATCTCTTTACTCGATTACTTTACTTGTCTTTTATTGTAATACTCTCTATTTTCCTGTGTGCCTTGCATGGCTACTCTTAGAGATGTAATCTAGTGTACTTCGTGAGTCTCTATAAATAGAGCTCATTCTCTTGTTTTCAAAAACACGCATCTATCTATTCTGAATACACATCTCTGAAGTTATCTTTTCTATCTCTCTATCTAATTACTCATCCCTTCTTACTCTCAAATCTTACTATTATACAAGTGATTATAACCTCTCTTCAAAGCAAGTCATTTGTGACTTAATCACTAAGTTTGATCTTCCTTATTATCTTGGTTTGAATGCATTCCTTGTTATGAATCAACTTATGTGTATACTTGATATAACAATTGTTGTCATTTCTATTTCTTTACTTTTCCGCAACTAACTCTCTAACTATCTAACTCTAACTTATTAATATTATTGTTGAGCTTTTAGATCCTTCGAGATTAACTATTCCGCAATATACTTGTTCTAACATTTGTTCAAGTGTGTCTCTAAGTTTTTCTCTCAACAATTAAGGATGAGAAGTTCCATGAATGAAGTCCCGAGACACAACAAGTCCTAAATGACATATATTGGCATATACTGAGATAAATCTAGTGCTTGGAAGCAACCAAATGCAAGGAAACACCTCACGGGACTAGGAAACACTTTGACCAAGTGTTGGAATCACATGTGATTGACCTAAAGGGTGTTTATGGCCATGGCTTGGTGTTTACGGCCATGGGTTTACGGCCAAGGGAGTTTACGGCCGTAAACTCATGGTCAAAGTTGCATATGATGGTGTTTGAAGGCTAGGGAAGCTTGAGGGAATTTTACTCTACACAATGGTGAGAAAGACCAACTCAATGGAGAGTGTTGAGGAGTTTACGGCCAAGGGTGTTTACTCTTGGGCCGTAAACTCTCTAAATGGTGAGTTTAGTGATGGTTCAAGGTCTTACAAAGCACCTGGGAGTGTTCTAGCCTCAAGTCCAAGCCTTAGGAAGAGTTTAAGGCTCAAATGACACACTTATAGGGGTTTACGGCCATGGGAGATGGCTTGGCCATAAACTCCTTTTGGTCCTTCATTATTGATGTTTTCAAGGTCCTAAGCACGAACCTTAACTAGATATCAAGTATAGGGAAGAGTACTTACGATATAGAAGCTTGAAATGGTCGATTTTGGCCAAAAACACTAGTGTGTGTTCTTGGTGTTCTTGGTGAAACTTGAACATTTGAAGATGTAGATGAAAATGAATGTTTTCATGGATGAAATCAAAGAGTGTAACTAGGAGATGAAGTGTAACAACAAATCAAGGAAAGAACACTTACGTTTTTGATGATCTAAGATGATGAACTCGATGATACTTAAGAGGATTTGGAAGTGTTCTTGAGTTGGAAGTGAAATAATGAAAGAAAGTTAAAGAATATGAGGTTATAAGGTGGAGTTTATGGCCCACCTTGAGTTTACGGCCATAAACTCAAGTGTTGTGGCCGTGAACTCTAAGTGAAGAGGTTAGGGCTTGATTCGTTGTACAGTGTCTCTAGCAGGTACATTCTAACACTCATCCCTTAAGTGTACTAGGCTAAAAACTAACCAGGCTAGAACTCATTACCAATGAGTCTGACACTCTGTTGAGTTGAATGACTGAGCTTTAAAAGCAAAAAAAATTCAGGTTGTCACAGAAGGCCTTCACAACGGGCAGTTGAGAGAGGAGACGAAGACGAAGCATTGTGAACACGTCGAAGAGGGTGGTCGGTGTTAACTGATTAAATGCTTATTGAGTCCAAAATTCTAAAATGTGAAAACCAAAGACAAAAGAAGAGGTAGCGGGACCTGATGAAATGCTTGTTGAACCCAAAATCATTTGTCTCACATTTCAGAGAGCAATCGAACAACCAACGTGAACATTGATTTTTTTGTGTTGGCCGATGATGAAATTGAAGTCGAAGAAACAGCCGTCGGCAAGAGCAAAGGTAGAAAACATGGAAGAAAATCTGATGCTCATCTGAAATTTCGAACAAATCAAAGGGGATAGGGGATGGAGCTGAAATCGGAAGATATTGGATAAGGACGCGGTGGGAAAGATCCGGAAGCGGATAAAACCAAACGATCATCAACACGTGTATAAAAGAATGTGAATATTTCCATAAAATGCCCAGGCACAAAAAACAAACGGAAACAACACATCCATGTACTATTCTTGCCAAAAAGCACACAACTTCACTATTCATTGAAGTGGTCATCTTTAATATATACTAGGTGGGAAACCCCGCATTGCGGGGGTTGGATGCGACAATTTTTTCCGTTGTTTATTCTTTGTAAATGTTATTAACTGTTAGGCTTTGCATCTGCATCACCTAATCTTTTTTATCTAAATCCAACAAAATAGAAAAATAAAAGTAAACAAATAAATGAAAGTATATTGACATTTATTGCACCAGCAACCTTGGGAGTATAGACAACCAAAATAAATGAAGGTGGCTGAAAAGAGATGAAATCCTTAAACACGAAGCACCAAAACAGCACCACACATGAAAACAGCAAGCAGGGGCTAAATAGTCAACATATTGTAAAATTTCCTATTAACAATATTCAACATAATCATCCGCCTACAACACAAACTGACCAGAAATAAATCCAAGAAACTATAATACCATACCTATTTTGCAAGATTTGTACTTTACATTTGTTGATGACAATACCTGAAATTGTTAAACATATTCAACAGCTGAATCAAACTATCATATAATAACAAAGAAACAAATTGCAAGCATACTGTGATGCCTATATTTAAGAAAGATATATGCCAAAAAAAAACATTTGTTCTTAAATATAAGAAAAAAAGTACGAAAACAGATTCTGCAAAGTGGAAAGCAAACTCTAACGGCATGTTGACACAAATTTCATGAAAGCAACGATCCTATTCATCCATCATTCAATGATAATGTTAAAGATTTGGGCTAAATGAAAGAAATAGTAACGACCATAGGGTTTTGTATTATGATTTTCAAAGGTCGGATGGTATGGAAAATCCGATCACAATCCCCTCTCCGGCCCGGTCAAATCCACCTCCGGTAGGCCAAACTCCGGTGGGAAGCCCTAGAAATTCCAGCGTATGTATAGTTAGTTTCCTCACCTTCCAATCTCTATCCACCGATTTCACACCTGGGTTCGTCTAAGCATATCTTTCTGCTAATATCATTTACAATATATAAGAATAAGACAATTTCTATATGGCGAAAAAGAAAGGTAAACAGGTTGGTTGTGACCTCTTTCAGATTTTATAGCCTCATTAGAATTCATAACCTCCTTGAACCTTTCTTCAATTGTGTCTGCATGCATACAAACAACAAAAACAAAACATCACAACTAATTTATGATGGGTCAATCTCATCACTAACGTTTAAATGTTTGGTAGAGTAGTAAAAGCAAATAAAGTTTATTTTTCCATATTAGAAATGAAAAAAATGTATAAGAGTTCAATATATATTCTTCAATATAACTCAATAAATATTTTTTGTTATAGTCATATGCTTAATACTTAATAAATATAGATAAAATATATAAAACACAATATAATTAATAATATTGGATATTTATCATTAATTAAATGGAACTAAGACATAGAAATGTGCATAGATAGTTGCTTCTATAAAATCGTCGCATAATGGACAATGGGTACTTCTACCCTATTATTACATCACTACTCTTACTTATTAATTACGTAGTGAAATGTACCTCAAATGTTTTAAGCAAATATGTCAATCTTTCATGCCTTCGTCTTCTTGCATTATCATCATCACCTCCTATCTCTGTTGGTCACTTTCTGCTACTAATTTGGTATTGCAATATTAAAACTGGTGAAACATCGTTAAAGATATGAAAAAAAAAAGAAAAAAGATTAAACCTTTTTCCACATGTTGTGCATACATATTGTTGAATTGTGGTGTATATATCTGCAATAAATAGTAATTATGTGAATAAAAAAATAAAAATAATAAAAAGGTAAAAAAGAAAATATAAAATTAGGCTGTACTTAGTCCAAACAACAATAATAATGAATGAGGGTGATATTTAACCTTTTCACTGATCTCCTATTTCCATCAGATAGGGTACATTGGAACTCCAAAAGGAAAACTTTTCATCATGAATATAGAACAATAAAGTCTTATTTCCATCAGATAGGGTACATTGGAACTCCAAAAGGAAAACTTTTCATCATGAATATAGAACAATAAAGTAGGGAACACAAATATAAAGCCAGAATAAAAGGCTGAAATGAAGAACAAATATTTAAAGGAGATACCTAATGTTTTAATAATGGGAGAGTTTTTACTTTTAATAAATACAATTGATAAAAATAATAAAGTGTTTTACTTTACCCTCTTTCAAGATTTAAATCCAAACGTTGACCTGCGGGGAACTTGTCAATCTCATACCTGTAGAGTGATAGTAATGTTATTATTATTATTATTCTGTTCAATTAAAGGGCAATATATAAACCAATCAAAATGAAAAATTACGAAAATAACCTCAGTTCACTTTTCATTTTGTCTATGTCAGTTCTTAGCTTTTCAGTCTCACGTTGCAACATTGAAAAGTGATGCTCCTGCAACAATTCGATAAAAAGTAAAAATAATGTTAATATATTTCAAACTAACAATATTTTTGGAATCTAAAAATATTTAACTAACTTAAAAACATAATTTTATTGATTTAGCTACTGAACTATTATTTTGTCATTGATTGTTATAATAAGAATTGACTGACTAAATCTGTATAAAACAGTAGTGCAGTAGGTAAATAGATAAAATGGTGAAAGTATGTTTTTCATTGTATATTTCCTAGAAAAAATTGTAAAAAAAAAAAAAAAAGTATACCGGATTAATCACTGCAGAAAATAGTTAACCTTTCTATATTTTGTCATAAAAAAAGAATTTGTATAAGTTTATACACAAAGAAGGACTAATTACCTAAAATTGAATATTGACTTATTCATAAATGGTTCCTTAATCATCTAAATGGCAAAATAACATCAAAATGTAGATCAACCTTTGTATTCAACTACTATAAGAAAAATTTTCTTTTTTATCTACTTAATGGAGACATGGGTGTTCGTTTTTTTTTACTTAATGCTTAAAGAAGAAATTAATAAAGATAGTCATTGAAATGAGACTTTCACTTTGAAGTCTTAACTTGTCACAAATTCACCCTCATGTTTGTCAAATATTTAATAATTAATAAACATATTATTATCCAGACCATACTTAATGGGAAAAAGAATAGGGCACAAACAAAAGGCTATTACTATTAGTACCTGTGAAGTTGGTGACTTTTAAGAAAGTACCTGTGAACTCTGTACTTCAGATTTAAACTTCCGAAGATGTGCTTCCTGAAGAATCACTGTCTACATACAAAAAAAATCCAAAATAAATACTTTTGAGAATAGGCTAAATGCAAGAAATAGCAACTTAATTTCACTTTTCTTGTTTATTGCATTTATCCCTTCAAAATATTAACCTGTAGTTCTCACAGTAGAGTAAGATGTATTGTTCCTAATCTAAATATGGAAGAAGATAAGATGTTGCAAAAGATGAGATTTCTTACTTTCTGCATATCAGCTTTTGATGCAAACGTATCAGCAACATTTTCCAAACTGTCGTTAAGAACCTCAGTGATAGCAGATGTTATCACTTCAGCCTATTTTGAATCTGATCGTGGTTAAGTGTTCCACACTATTCACAGTGGTTTATCTACCAACAACGCACATTCAAAGAGAAATCCTAAACATCTTTTGTGTTCGAATCTATATTTGATCTTAGTATTACAACCAATAACGAAAACTAATCATATCAAATTGAAAATTGAACTTAATCATGGTTGGCAACATACCAGAGCTAATGTATCAATAATTACAGAGTGATTATGATACCTTCTTGTTACAAAATCTTTCTTTATACCTTCTTGTTTTTGAAGATATGAATGTCGAATGATGATCGGCGATGAACGGTATCATTCAGAAATCATGGCTGAGATTATGAGAAATCGATTTATACAAACACATCATGTACAACTTTAGAGTGAATCGAACCACAAATTAAAGCACGGCCTAATCTTCAGTAAGGTTTCTTTGACCATCATCTAATATTGTATTGAGCCCTAATCAAGTTAGAGAAATCAAAGGTCAACACAGAGTAGTAAAACGAATCTGAAATTGATCCCAGGTTGTAAATGGTGTAACTTATCTGACCTGTTTCACAAAACTTGGAATTGTCACCTGGGTTGACTTCATTTTTGTCATAAATCAACTCTGTATCCTACAATTGAGTGGACCGAAGGCAAGAAACAACGTTGGGTGAATATGACTGATCAAACTCAGTAGAGTAAAGAGTAATTAGGATGTTACCTTTTGTAAAGAAGAGGGGCAGCGACAACCCCTGTTGGTTCGATTTAGTTCCAAATCTTGAAAAGTTGCTCATAGCGCCAAACCACCAAACCATGGAAAAACGGCGACGACGGGTAGAATCAGTAGGTTTTACGCCCCACCATCCTTATCACAATGAGGAAAACCCTAGAAATCGATTTTGAACACTCAACACAATCGCGAAAACCCCTACAAATCGACAGAAGACAATGGTGATGGGGGTGCCTGATGGGTTTTGAGCATTCTAACACTCCTAAGTGTACATGCAACCCTAGAAAACCTTGGATCTATGTTTGTCTAAAATACATGCAAAATACTTTTTCCAAGGTTCATAAACCTATCTAACATACATGGGAACTTAAAACGTAAAAGATAGCTAGAATTACATACCTTGTTGTTGTTTTGATTCCTTGAAAACCTTGAGAGCCTAGCACCCCAAGTGTGATGCCTCAAATGTTTCACACAACACCAAATGCTCTTGGAATAAACTTTGAGAGAATTTGCTAACACTTGAAATCGGTCTTGCCCTCTTGTCTCACTAGTGTAGCCGATTTTGGTAGATAACATGGTCTTTATATAGTGTGCTACATTTAGGGTTACACCAAGTAAACCCTAATATAACATGGCTCTTTATTTCCATGACCCATGGGTTTGTAACTCCCATGGAGCATGCATGGAGCATCCTATGGACCTTAGACCATCTTGATAATCCATGGAGCCTTTAGCCCACTATACAACTTATGGATGATTTACATAATCAACCCATATAACTAATTAGTCTTCTTTTGATCACTTAATTAATTCTAGATTAATTCTTGATCAATACTAAATAAATAATACTATTAATATATTAGAACGTATAATATATTAATAAACCACAAGTGTTATTTCTCTCATTTAGTCTATCCAATTGCATGATGCCATGCAACCTAAATGGACCATGCCGGGTCGGGTCAAGTACATACCAGAAATAGTTATGGACTTAGACACCTTATCCAACAGTATGCCACTTAGATAAGTCTAATAACTATAGCTGCAAGTATGACTTCAGGAACTGATCAGCAATCGTAGCTCTTTTCAAGGTATCTCGGAACTGAGAAGATGATGATACGCCATTTAAGATAATTGGTCATATAATCCTCTGTTGTAACATCCGGATTCCCAGGTATCTTATTGTAATTATTGATCTTGAGTTTTATGGAGGGACTCGGCGAGTAGACGCTCAGACTCGTCGAGTAGGATCGCGAGTTCTTGTCTGGATTAATGACTGGACTCAACGAGTCGATGAGTGGACTCGGCGAGTCCGCGCTGTAAAGTGAAACCCTAAATCTCAGGGCCTGAGCCCTATTTAAAGGCCCTTATGGCCGTCATTTGCGGCCACTACTCCCCTGTGAAAACCCTAGAGAGCAAAGAGAGCTTAGAGAGCAATTTGGAGGCTAATTCTTCATCCTTGGTGTGATCTTGCAAGAAATAGTGGGAAAATCCAAGCTAGATCGATTGTGGAGCTTGGATCTGTGTTGTTCACACTGAGATTCACGTTTTGAGGTACAAGTTCCTTCCCATTTCATGTATTTGATAGATTCCTTGAATCTAGGGTTTCCTTTGCACAAATGTGAGTTAGATTGTGAAGCATATGAGGTCCCTTTGGGTATAGATGATAGATCTGGACCTTGAGAGGTCCAAAAGGTCCTAGGTTTCCAGCTTTATGAGGTTTCTTGTGAGCCTTGAGAGTAGAACCCCATTTTAAAGGTTATTTCTCCGTTTTTGGTCTTATAGGCATTGCATGAACGTAAAGTTTGAACCTTTACGTGACTTTCGAGTGTTAGAAGGTCAGATCTACTCGTTGGTGAAGCAGATCTGACCTCAAAAGATCGTTTGAATGTTTTCATGGGAGGAACTCGCTGAGTCCATAAGGGACTTGACGAGTCGAGTCGGGTTGCCCAGCGATTCGCGACCTGTGATGAGCGTAAGGCTGACTCAGCGAGTCGAGTGAGGACCAGGGGCGAAGAGGACATGCATGGACTCGCCGAGTCACACGAGTGCACTCGACGAGTCTGGTCAAAGTTGACCGTTGACTTTTGTTGACTTTTAGGGTTTGGTCAACATTTGCGCTTGTGGAGCATTTGAAGGGTAAAATGGTCTTTTAGCCTTCTTAGAGGACATGGAAGAGACTAGTCTAGCCTGGAGAGCCGTTATTGATTTGAGATAATTGTTTATGTGAGATAGCCGAGGTGAGTCTTCTCACTATACACTACCTAGAGTGGTATTTATGTGTAGACCGGAGGGTCTTGTATGCTATGTGTATATATGAGAATATGTGCGTTGTGTTATATGTATGCTATGTGTTGAACAGACCGGGCCGGAGGGCCCAACGATATGGACCGGACCGAAGGGTCCAACGATATAGACCGGACCGAAGGGTCCAACGATACAGACCGGACCGAAGGGTCCAACGAGCTATGATCGGACCAGAGGGTCCAACGAGCTACGGGACTGGAGGGTCCCGTTGAGACACATCGACCAGAGGGTCGTACTGTAGCCTCGAGTGGCGTATGTGTTGTATGTGGTGTTTTGGGGAACTCACTAAGCATTTATGCTTACCGTGTTATGTGATATGTGTTTCAGGTATCAGCGTGGGTCGCAGGAAGGCGCCGGCATGATTTGTACACACTGGCAGAAGATTCTGTATTGAGATTCTAGGATATGTTTTATTGTGATGACATTGATACATGAGATTTTGAGAATATTATATGAGATTTATTATGTTTGACAAATGAAAAATTGTTTTAAAATTTACGTCGTTACAAGTTGGTATCAGAGCCTTGGTTTGAGGGATTCGGATGCACCTTCGGGCGTATCTGAACTCAAACTGAGGATTTGAGGGAATTTTCATAAAAGAAACAATTTTTCTAAAAAGAGTAAAAGATTTTTGAGAAAATCAGAACGGAGTAGTGTGTACGATCAGCCAGCGCCCGAACGGTGATTTCCCAAAATACCCTTACATTATGTGTTATGAGATATTATGTGATATGATATGCATGCTAGAGATAGGCTAGGTATTCATATTTTAGGACTAGAGTGGACTGATTTGTGATGCCTTAGCCTAGGAGTTGTTGTTATATGTGATGTGCCTTCGAGTATGTACTGAGTATGAGTATCCAGCTGGAATCCTTTTAGAGAGGGATCTGAGTAGAGGAGTAATCTAAGAGAGATACCTAGATGAGCATTTGAGGAGTCTACTGAGAGAGTAGTCAGATGCCCGCGTGGGGTAAAGTTGCTTAAGTTCGGTGATATCCTTTGAGTATGAGGAGAGTAAGTGGGTAATAACCTAGAGTGGTTTTACATGTTGGTAAAAATTATTCGATGCCTGAATGCTGCTTGCTTCGTGCTTTGTGGAACTCTTGATGATGGGAGTCACCTACTAAGTGAATATGACGATATTCAGGAGGTAGATGGCTGGCATCATAAGGAGTTCTTCAGCAGCTGATGGCGGAGAAGTGTGAGAACCGAGGAAGAGCCTAGGAAAGGGTGACCCTAGTCAGATGAGTACGCTGACAAGAGTAGAGCATTTCGCAGAGGAGCGAACACACGTGACAGGATTGGTGATCGAGAAGGTTGAGCAGCTACTTAGGAACTTGGGGATGGTCCGTGCAGAAAGTATGGGTAGATGTGGTAGGTAGTATGGGCTCGTACTACTGAAAGCAGAGGACCCATACTCGATACAGGGAACATTCCGGAGGATCTAAGTAGCAGATCGAGAGGTGATTTCATGGTTCGAGTACCATGATTTGTAGCAGAACGAGAGGTGATTTCATGGTTCGAGTACCATGATTTGTAGCAAATCGAGAGGTGATTTCATGGTTCGAGTACCATGATTTGTAGCAGATCGAGAGGTGATTTCATGGTTTGAGTACCATGATTTCTAGCAGATCGAGAGGTGATTTCATGGTTCGAGTACCATGATTTGTAGCAAAACGAGAGGTGATTTCATGGTTCGAGTACCATGATTTGTAGCAGAACGAGAGGTGATTTCATGGTTCGAGTACCATGATTTGTAGCAGATCGAGAGGTGATTTCATGGTTCGAGTACCATGATTTGTAGCAGAACGAGAGGTGATTTCATGGTTCGAGTACCATGATTTGTAGCAGAACAAGAGGTGATTTCATGGTTCGACTATCATGATTCGTAGCTGATTGAGAAGGGAGAACATGGTTCGAGTACCATGATTCGTAACGGATTGAGAAGAGACAACGTGGTTCGGGTACCATGATTCATATCAGATCAAGAGGTGGCCACATGGTTCGAGTACCCTGACTCGTGGCGGTTAGTGCTTCTGGTTTACCAGTTATTCTGTGGTGATTGTCTAGACTGAGATCAGATGTGAAAGAGTATGGGGCCAGAGGGCCATGATGAACGAGTTTTAGTGGAGCATCCCTTGAAAGGGGAATCGAGTTAGCTCCGTGGGATTTTTGGTGAGATGCCAGTTGGATTCTCATGACTCAGGGATGAGTAGGGATGGTGCGTTATTGGAGAATAAGGACTGGGCTGAGCGACCGAACGATAGTGGAGATGTCATTTTCTGTGACCTGAGTGCTGCTATTTCTGTTCCAGTGGGAAACAGGAGAGATATTGAGATTTTCGGTTTCCGAGGTTGGGGGTGAGCCCTATGGGGTAGTTTTGGTTACGATCTTTCATCAGAGTATCTAGGCAGTATGTCTGCCGCGAGGTAAGGATATAGTATGAGTAGGTTGTCAGTGGGGACTGAGATGCTCAAGGACCAGGATACACCCTATTTGAGCATTGTAGGGCATGTGTTAGCTGCAGCAACGAACGGTCAAGAGGAGTATATCGGAGCGGTGGCTCTTATTGTCTATGATGAGTATCGAGTGTGGAAATGAGGTCTCTGCTCTTATGATAATTCACGTGATGGGACGTCAGTTGAGGAGTCGAGGATGAGGAGCATGTTAGTTCATTATTTTCAGACTGAGGGTCAGGGTTACTACTGGACAGTTGAGATGTCCAGTAGTGGGATGGTGCGAGACTCTGAATGACTAGAGGTAGTCATGATGAGAAGTTTCTGAGGATTTCATCTGAGATTCGGGGTAGTTGGAGTTGTTTGATCTCCATCGGGGAGATCATCGAGCATTGTGTATCACCTTCCAAGGGTAGGTGCGATGTTACTGGTAAAAACAGTATGTGGGATAGATTGTTGGTGAACCAATTGGTGATGGTTTGAACCCTGAGTGGGGGAGAACCGGGTACCTTTGAGGAGATTAGAGGTTGTTCAAGAGTTGTTGGAGAACTGGATATAGAGACCTGCGGTGCGGATTCCTGAGACCAGGGTTATTGGTGGTCAAGGCGAAGTACAGAGCGAGATAGTGCATGTGGTATGTGTTAAGGAAAGGATGAGTGTCTCCACGGCAGGTGGTTGTCGATCGAAGACCGTGTGTGGCATGAAGATTAGTGGTGAATCCTGAAGGAACGCATTGTTGTATCTGTGTATGATGCGGTAAGTAGGAGATCAGTGGTTGAGACAGGACATCATGAGGTTTTGTGATGGTGTACCGAGGTATCCGAGTATGATGTTCTAAATTTCAGACTATTTTGAGACTTGAGTTATGGGATGACGAGTGGTGTATCAGGTGTCTACGGTTCCAGTGGGAGCCCTTTCAGCTAGTTGACATCAAATGGGATTATTCGAGAATGTGGATTGCAGCAGGGAAAAGTGTTTTGTTATGGCAGATGTCGTCAGAAATAGCAATGCATAATTTGGGTAAGTATGTACCCCTATGGTTGGTCTGCAGGGCATGAGTTAATGACCGCAGTGTGGCGTCTACCTGAGGATGAGATTGTGAAGTGGTAAGAGCAAGGGTGGTGATGCTACTGGGAGCCGTAGTACTCACTATTCAGTGAGAGGTTGTGGTGATGCTGCAGGGAGCCGTAGTGAGAGGTTGTGGTGATGCTACGGGGAGCCGTAGTACTCACTATTTAGTGAGAGGTTGTGGTGAGGCTATGGGGAGCCGTAGTACTCACTATTCAGTGAGAGGTTGTGGTGATGCTACGTGGAGCCGTAGTACTCATTATTCAGTGAGAGGTTGTGGTGATGCTGTGGGGAGCCGTAGTACTCACTATTCAGTGAGAGGTTGTTGTGATGTTGCGTGGAGCCGTAGTACTCACTATTCAGTGAGAGGTTGTTGTGATACTGCGGGGAGCCGTAGTACCCACTAGTCAGCAAGAGAATGTTGCGACGAAGTACTCTCTGATCAGAGCGTGAGACAGAGGAGTTTTGGGCTTGGGTAGCCCTAATATTTGAGTTTTGTGGGAGCCTGGTGGTCGAATCAGGGGTGAGACTGGGATCTCCATAATTGTCGGGAGTTGTTATATTCTGAATTGAGTAATGGTTGTCACAACCAAAGGGAAGTGGATAAATGAAGAACGCATGAGTTGCGGGTCATGAGTCATGAGTTGAGTGGTTCGTTGGGACGAGTGGTTCCAATTCTGTGCCGGATCAAACTCTCGAGTTGAGTTCGATTCTAGTAGTGTATCGAGTAGACAGAATAAGATTCCAGATTCAGAGATGCATTTCATTTGGAAGGGGGTATTGTTCCATATGGTGTCTTGGACCGGAGTGGGTCAATTCGTTGGTATGAGAAAACCGTGAAACGCATGGAACTAATGAGTAGTGGACGACAGAGATCGAGAGTGAGTCGAATTCAGTATTCGCTTGAGGTACAGCGAACTCCGTGACTGGTGAGTGTCACACTGGGCCGAGATAGTTGTTGTGGAAAGGAAGTAGACGAGACGTTTTGGGACATGCAAGAGGTAACCTTTAGAGGTTCAGGTGCTGGGTTGGGTGAGGACCCGGTGCTCAGTTTTGAGAGGGGAGCTGAGGTTTATGTTTGTTAGATGTCGGAGGACGCTTCAGAACAAGCATGATCATTATCTGTGTTTGAGGTCAGGGTGTTGAGGATTCGTTGTTCAGATGGGTTTGATTGCAATACAGTGGATGAGTCCCTGGTGTGATGTGATCCTTTCATTCCTTCGTATATAATCTGGGTTGTTTATCATGTGTGCGACGAGTGATCGGTAGCCAGTTTTGGGCATGGACTTGTTTTTATCAGTCCCCACCAGAGAATTAGAGGTGTAGTGAGCTATCGGGGTTTATTATTCGAGGAGCGAATAACGAGGTGACACCAGAAGAGAGCGGTCTGGCTGTGTATCGAGATACTAGAGTTTCCAGATTCTTGAGAGTCAGGAGGGGTACTGTAGTGGCAGTGAGTCTGTCCTTTTCCAGGGAGGATTTCCTGTTTGGATTACGGTGCCCAGAGAAAAAGATAGTTGTGTGGTATGAGATCCTTTCGATGGTGCTATTCGATTATTGGATTAGAGCTATATGTTGTTGAGAAGCGATTTCGAGGGCGAAATCTAATTCAAGTGGGGGAGAATTGTCACATCCGGATTCCGAGACTCGCTGAGTAGGATCGCGAGTTCTTGTCTGGATTAATGACCGGACTCGACGAGTCGATGAGTGGACTCGGCGAGTCCGCGCTGTAAAGTGAAACCCTAAATCTCAGGGCATGCGCCCTATTTAAAGGCCCTTATGGCCGTAAGTTGCGGCCACTACTCCCCTGTGAAAACCCTAGAGAGCAAAGAGAGCTTAGAGAGCAATTTGGAGGCTAATTCTTCATCCTTGGTGTGATCTTGCAAGAAGGAGTGGGAAAATCCAAGCTAGATCGATTGTGGAGCTTGGATCTGTGTTGTTCACACTGAGATTCACGTTTTGAGGTACAAGTTCCTTCCCATTTCATGTATTTGATAGATTCCTTGAATCGAGGGTTTCCTTTGCACAATTGTGAGTTAGATTGCGGAGCATATGAGGTCCTTTTGGGTATAGACGATAGATCTGGACCTTGAGAGGTCCAAAAGGTCCCAGGTTTCCAGCTTTATGAGGTTTCATGTGAGCCTGGAGAGTAGAACCCCATTTTAAAGGTTATTTCTCCATTTTTGGTCTTATAAGCATTGCATGAACGTAAAGTTTGAACCTTTACGTGACTTTCGAGTGTTAGAAGGTTAGATCTACTGGTTGGTGAAGCAGATCTGACCTCAAAAGATCGTTTGAATGTTTTCATGGGAGGAACTCACCGAGTCCATAAGGGACTAGACGAGTCGAGTCGGGTTGCCCAGCGATTCGCGACCTGTGATAACCCGTTGAGCGTAAGGCTGACTCAGCGAGTCGAGTGAGGACCAGGGGCGAAGAGGACATGCATGGACTCGCCGAGTCACACGAGTGCACTCGACGAGTCTGGTCAAAGTTGACCGTTGACTTTTGTTGACTTTTAGGGTTTGGTCAACAATTGGACGTGTGGACCATTTGAAGGGTAAAATGGTCTTTTAGCCTTCTTAGAGGACATGGAATAGACTAGTCTAGCCTGGAGATCCGTTATTGATTTGAGATAATTGTTTATGTGTTTAGGCGGAGGCTAGATCAGTGTATACGTGTGCGAGATTATCTGAGATAGCCGAGGTGAGTCTTCTCACTATACACTACCTAGAGTGGTATTTATGTGTAGACCGGAGGGTCTTGTATGCTATGTGTATATATGAGAATATGTGCATTGTGTTATATGTGTGCTATGTGTTGAATAGACCGGGCTGAAGAGCCCAACGATATAGACCGGACTGAAGGGTCCAACGATATAGACCGGACCAAAGGGTCCAACGATACAGACCGGACCGAAGGGTCCAACGAGCTATGACCGGACCAGAAGGTCCAACAAGCTACGGGACCGGAGGGTCCCGCTGAGACACATCGACCGGAGGGTCGTACTGTAGCCTCGAGTGGCGTATGTGTTGTATGTGGTATTTTGGGGAACTCACTAAGCATTTATGCTTACCGTGTTATGTGATATGTGTTTCAGGTATTAGTGAGGGTCGCAGGAAGGCGCCGGCATGATTTGTACACACTGGCAGAAGATTCTGTGTTGAGATTCTGGGATATGTTTTATTGTGCTGACATTGATACATGAGATTTTGAGAATATTATATGAGATTTATTATGTTTGAAAAATGAAAAATTGTTTTAAAATTTACGTCGTTACATCTGTTCTAGATGTTAGCCGGACAAATACATGGAACAATGTCTTACTTTTGTCCAGCAGTTTGTTTCCCGATTTCCGATTTGTTTAACATAGAACTTAATTGAACACATCAACTTAGTTCTGACCGGGCCCGGTACATAGATCAAAACAAAATTATCGAGGGGCCCAGATATCGCTTCTAATCCAAGAAGGAACAGATAAACTTCGACTCATATTCTTGTTCTACTACTTGTTGAATCACACACAACAGTACGTTTTATAACATCGAGTTACCAATGTGTTTTCGTACGGTCAATGCATAACCAACTCATAGGCAACAAGACATATCTCTAGGTTTGAAGACATATGATATTACCGTCTCGCGATCACTCGAGATAAATTCCATGAAGTGATACCAGGGAGCGTGGGTTGAATCCAATACTCAGAACTTATGAGCACTCATGAGTGTTGAGGTCATGTCCAACATCTTAGACCTCTACAACCAACTCATGAAAGTGTTAATTCATATCTACTTCCAATATATGACCGACTGTGGATAATTTGAATATTATGTAAAACACAACATAAATATTTTGGATGTCAAAACATGCAAAAGAAATAATAGTAAACGATTGACAAAAGATAGCAACACTTTACTCATAAATAAACACAACTTTTATTCATCATCAAATGTCAATTACACTTTACAAATTTCAAAGTTATCTGTCTACTAAAACTAATATCATCCTTCAGCCCTATGCTCCTTGCGTGCTGGAGATGCTTAACCCTACCCAGTCCCTTCGTGAGGGGATCTGCCGGGTTCTCATCCGATGATACCCTCTTTGCCACGAGGAGTCCTTCTTCTATACGATGTCTGATGAAATGATATTTTCTGTCAATGTGTATGGATCTCCCGTGATCCATTGGTTCCTTTGCTAAGGCAACTGCGTTTTCACTATCACAGAAAATCTCTATTGGCTCCTTTATAGCTGGTACAAGTCCAAGGTCTCCAATGAAGTTTTTTAGCCATATAGCCTCCTTTGCTGCCTCGCTTGCCGCTATATACTCTGATTAGCAAGTTGAATCAGCCACTTTATCCTGCTTGGAACTTTTCCAAGTAATCGCTCCTCCGTTTAAGGTAAAGACCCAGCCCGACTGAGAGCGGAAATTATCCCTATCAGTTCGGAAGCTAGCATCACTATACCTTTCAATTCTCAAGTCATCACTCCCACCGAGGGTAAGGACCCAGTCCTTAGTCCTCCGCATGTACTTGAGGATATTCTTTACCGCAGTCCAGCGAGCCTTACCAGGGTTCCCCTGATACCTGCTAACCATGCTGAAAGCAAAGGCTACATCAGGACGAGTGTAGGTCATAGCATACATGATCGAGCCTACTACACAAGCATAAGGTACTCGACTCATTTCTGCTATCTCAACCTCGGTACTCGGGCTCTAAGGCTTACTCAATCTAGCGTTACTCTGGATGGGTAACTCTCCTTTCTTGGAGTCTTGCATGCTGAACCTCTTCAGCACCTTATCCAAGTAGGTACTCTTAATAAGTCCAATTAGTCTTTTACTCCGGTCTCTCAGAATCCTTATCCCTAGAATATAGGTAGCTTCTCCTAGGTCTTTCATAGCGAAACACTTCCTAAGCCAGGACTTCACTTCCTGCAGGGTTGGGATGTCATTTCCTACGAGTAGTATGTCATCCACATACAGTACCAAAAAACTAACTATACTCCCACTAGCCTTGACATACACACAAGATTCATCTTCACTTCTCGAAAATCCAAACTCTTTGACTTTCTCATCAAAGAAAACTTTGTACTGACAAAACCCTCTGGCTTACACATGTAAACATCCTCAGCCAACTTTCCATTAAGGAAAGCGGTTTTGACATCCATTTGCCATATTTCATAGTCATGAAATGCAGCAATGGCTAACAATACCCTAATAGACTTAATCTTGGCTACTGGTGAAAAGGTCTCATCATAATCAACTCCTGGAGTTTGAGAAAAGCCCTTTGCAACCAGTTGCGCCTTATAAGTGTGTACATTACCATCCATGTCGGTGTTCTTCTTGAAGATCCATTTGCACCCAACTGTCTTACGACCTGGTACATTGTCAACCAAGTTCCAAACTTGATTATCATACATGGACTGTATCTCACTGTCCATTGCCTCTTTCCATTTAGCACACTCAGGGCCTGCCATGGCTTCCGCATAGCTGTTAGGTTCATCTAGACTTACCAGTGTCTCATCACTGATAAGTGTCTCACCTTCCGCAGTAATATGGAAACCATAGTAGTGCTCAGGTGCATTCCTAACCCTTGTGGAACGCCTCAGAGGTAAAGACTTGTCAATCGGATCAACAGGAGTTTCCTCCTCAAGTTCACTGCTAGGGTTTGAGGTTCCTTCACCGCTTGACTCTTGAATTCTTCAAGGTCAATTTGCCTCCCACTGTTTCCTTGGCTTATGAACTCTCTCTCTCGAAAGAAAGCCCTCCTTGCTAGAAAGACCACATTCTCAATAGGTCTGTAGAAGAGGTAACCAAAGGATTTCTGTGGGTAGCCGATGAAAATACACCTCTCACTTTGAGGTTCGAGCTTATCGTGAGTCTCGCGTCTCACAAAAGCTTCGCAACCCCAAATCTTGATGTGGGCTAGACTTGGAACTTTTCTAGTCCACATCTTGTGAGGTGTTTTGGCAACCTTCTTTGTAGGGACCAGATTAAGGATATGGGCGGCAGTCTCTAAGGCATACCCCCAGAATGAGATTGGTAGCGAAGCTCGACTCATCATGGAACGAACCATGTCCAACAAGCTTCGATTACGCCTCTCAGCTACACCATTCAACTGTGGTGTCCTGGGAGGTGTCAATTGAGAGACAACCCCACATTCCTTAAGATAGTCGAGGAACTCTGTACTAAGATACTCACCACCACGATCGGATCGAAGCATCTTAATGTTCCTGCCTAATTGATTCTCGACTTCAGGTTTAAACTCTTTAAACCTCTCAAAAGTCTCTGACTTATGCTTAATTAAGTAGACATATCCATATGTACTATAATCATCTGTAAAAGTCACATAATAACGATTAGCATCCCTTGTGGCAGTTTTGAAGGGTCCACACACATCTATGTGTACTAGATCCAACAAACCTTCACCCCTAGCACAAGAACCTGTGAAGGGTGACTTTGTCATTTTTCCAAGTAAGCATGATTCACAACTATCATCTGTGACATGATTTCTAAATCATTAAGATGATCACAAAACATGATACTAAAGTACTCTCCCATCTTTCAGATTTGAGAGACTTTTATCCTTCTGCCTGATTTGATTCTTCTCATTCGTTCTGCCATACATCGAAACTTTTCCAACGTTTCATAATTATACTTAAACTAGTAAGTATATAACCATATTTACTAAACTTTAGTAAATCATGACGAATATTCTTATCGATCTTTTGTGGTGGACTTGATCAGTGCACCAGAATGTGTACTCGATCCCTTAGTCCTTCACTGGACTCACATATACATGTGAACAAGGAATTAATCTTAATTTTCCAAAGATGAAAATTCTCATTCATCATACTATACAACTTGCATGATTTCCAAGTTTCTATCCAACTGAAACCTTGGGTGATGAGAATCTTTCCTTATTTGGTAAATTATGACACTACCACAAACAAAAGAATCAAGTCCATTTTTCCAATATTGCTATCAATGGAACCATATAAACAACCATTTTTCACAAATGCCACTATAAGGATATTTAAAATAAATATAAAATTAAAACCTTTTTATCTTATTTCAAAACTTTGCGGAAAAAAACTTACCCATACAGTGCAAATGTATATGAAAAACTTGTTGTTATCTATTCCTAAGCAATATATCATAACTCCTAAGCAACAGCTCAAAAATTCTAATCACCGAACCATGCGATCGGAATCCATGTTCACGATTAGAATCAGCATATACTTCCTCTAAGTTTCTTCACTTTTCTTTGATTCTTAAAACAACATGTGACCCAGTCACATCATGTAATGAGAATCTCAGAATAGAAACTTAGCAGAGTTAGATAGTGGACTTCACCTGAAGTAGAATCAAACATCTTGCCTTGATCAACCCTATGATCCTTCAGGTAAATAGGCAGTTTTGTAACCAATGTCCCTTCCTTTGGCAATATAAACATATGGACTCTATGGAAATGGTACACGGGATTATCACAGACTTAGACTTTCTCTTTACCATTTGGTCAACCGAGTTGACTATGGCCGATCCCTTTCCATTGGGAAGAGAAAGCTTTTCCTGGATATCCAATGTTACCATTGTCAATGTCCATTTAAGGTTTGGGAAGTTGATCTTCTTAATCAAACTTGCTTTACTAGTCCTCCAAATCATTGCTGATTCAGCAGCACCAAGCAAATAGATAAGATCATTTAAGGGTCATGTCATAGTCTGTTTCATAGTAGTCCCAAAGGAACTCACCATGTGACTTAGAAAGTGATTGAACATCAAACTTTCTTAAGACTTTGACACCCAACTCTCCCGGCTTGTCAATATGTGACTTCATCTCCAAGATGTGAGCACACATAGACTTTGCTTGCCAATAGAGCTTGAGTGACCTTGAACTTGTGGGTTAGGGAGAATAAATGGAGGGGTGGAGGAAGTGAAGTTCCAAGAGATTTGGGAAGATCATAGATGTCTGAACTAGACATCTTTTGGGAGATATTCAAGATAGTTGATTTAAAGTCCTCAATATAACACCCAATATGAAATATTACGGCTAGGACCCAACACAATATTTTATAACTTGGAAGAGGGATGCCGTAATCCAAGCTATAGAATATTTGAAGGTAGGTGAATGACGATTCACCAATTTCCACCATGAAAACGAAATAATTTATTAGGTTTTAATTGGATTTGAAACTCCTAGATCTTTTGAGATTCATTGAACTTTTCAATGGCATGTTTCAATCTCGAGTGTGCCCTTCAGGTTTTGTGACTGGGATGCTGAGGATCACAAAACAAGGTGTGAAGTAACCATGCAAATTACTTGGTACTCTTAAATGTTTATCACCAACCGATGTGCCGGTTAACCACACACGCTCCACCGGCCTATGATAAACTTTAAGAAACCATTTGCCTACCTTGTTAAATCAAGCTAGTGTGCCGGTTAACCACACACGCTCCACTAACCGACTTAAGCAAAGTGCAAAGTGTAATTTCATGGGTTAGCACCTTATTCACATTTTCCTAAGTAACTAAGATTGGGAATTCATAACTGTTTAGTTACTTAGTATTTATCATTAATACTTTTTATGAAGGGAGAATTATAGACCTTGCCCTACCCGTTCGGCTAACAACCCTCCACCAGTCAAGGAAGCGGTGGGTGAGAGTGGACACCCATTAAACTGCCATTTTATAGGCAGTAACCTTATACCCCCCTTATAGACCGGCTTCGTGAATGAGGCCTACTAACGGTAAGACTGACTTGCTCTTATATATATATATATATATATATATATATATATATATATATATATATATACATATATATATATAATTAACTTATAATATTATAAAGTATAAGGGTTGAATTTTAACTTTTAAAATCCTAAGGGCTTAATTTGGAATTAAAGTATTCATGAAAGAAAACTTTTCAAATTCCAAAACTTGAGGGCAAGTTTTCAACTATTCAAAAACTTTTCAATTCCATAACTTATGTGTTTAAAGTAGTTTTAATTCAACAAACTCTTCAAGTTCCATAACTTGAGGACAAGTTATGGAAGACTTTAAACCATTAAAGAATGTGACTTTTCTTTATTCATAACCTATGGAAATATTTATGAGTTTTATGAATCTTAAATGTGACTTTTCATCTAACTTGAGGATAAGTTACAAAACACATTTTAGAATCAACTCTTAGATTAAAATGGATTGAAAACACATTTTCACATAAAATTTTCTATTAATCTAAGCAACTCATAAGAACGAGATAATACAAATCAAACTTTTTCATGTAATTAGCCTAATCCTTAAACTAATACAAAACATGAATCTATTGACAATTATCTTTGAAATTGGATTAGTATGAACATTACCACATCAAAAACAAGTTTATAGGTTCAAAAACAACTTATGGTAATGTTCCTAGTCCATTTCTAGCCAAAAAAACTCGAAGATATCCTGTCAGGGGGTCCAACTCGTCGATTGCATGAACCAACTCGTCGAGTTGGATCTATTTTGCCTTGGACTCGTCGAGTCCCTTTATGGACTCGGTGAGTCTGCTGTTCAGACAACAAAAAACTTCGATTTTTCAGCAATTTTAGCAAGTATAACAAGAAAACAAGCCTAGGCTCTGATACCAATGTTGTGTTATGGGCATTCTAACACTCCTAAGTGTACATGCAACCCTAAATACCTTGGATCTATGTTTTCTCTATTATACATCCAAATATTATTATTCCAAGGTATTACCCTATCTAGCATACAATCTTTGATACTTGGGTAATAAAAACAAGTTAGAAGACATACCTTTTTATGTAGCTTGATTCCTTGATGCTTAAGAGCCGAGTGCCCCAAGTGTGACACCTCAAATGGTTCACACAACATCAAATGCACTTGGAATAACTTAGAGAGAAATGAACACTTCATGAAATCGGCTAGCCCTCACCATTTCTTCATAGTCTCACATGGTTGCCAATTTTGGGAAGAATAAGATGCTTATATAGTGTGTCACAATTAGGGTTACACCATGTAAACCCTAATTGTCATGGCCTTTAATTTCCATGATCCATGGGTACCAAAACACCATGGAGCATCCTATGGGTTTTAGCCCAACTTGATAATCCATGGAGCATTAGCCCACTATATAAGTATGGATGATTTACACAATCAACCCATATATTTAATTAGTCTCCATTTGATCACTTAATTAATTCCAAATTAATACTTGATCAATACTAATTAAATAATCTTATTAATATATTAGAACTTATAATATATTACCAAACCTTAAGTGTTATTTCTCTCATTTTAGTCTATCCAAATACATGATGCCATGCAACCCAAATGGACCATGCTGAGTCGGGTCAAGTACATACCAAATATAGTTATGGACTTAGACACTAATCCAACAGCTCCATGGATGCTCCATGGGAGTTACAAACCCATGGGTCATGGAAATGAAGAGCCATGTTACATTAGGGTTTACATGGTGTAACCCTAATGCAACATACTATATAAGCATACTTATATCCACCAAAATCGGCTACACTACGAAGACAAGAGGGCAAGGCCGATTTCAAGTGTTAGACAATTCTCTCAAAGTTTATTCCAAGAGAATTTGGTGTTTTGTGAAACATTTGAGGCATCACACTTGGGGTGCTAGCTCTCAAGGTTTTCAAGGAATCAAAAAAACAACAAGGTATGTAATTCTAGCCATCTTTTATGATTAAAGTTCCCCATGTATACTAGATAGGAATATGAACCTTGGAAAAAGTATTTTGCATGTATTTTAGACAAACATAGATCCAAGGTTTTCTAGGGTTGCATGTACACTTAGGAGTGTTAGAATGCTCAAAACCATTCAGTGGTATCAGAGCCTAGGCTTGTTTGTTGATACTTGATGCAAAATAGTGAAAAAATTCGAATTTCTTGCTGTTTGCAGAGGGGACTCGACGAGTCCAAGCGTATCTTCAACCAACTCGGCGAGTCAGTTGTTGCACTCGACGAGTTAGCCAGGCAGAGTGCAGATTTTCGATTTTTGCTGCTGGAAATAGACTACAAATATTACCCTAAACTGTTTTGGTGTTATTAAATTTGTTTTAGATGGTGTAATGATTGTTCTAATCCATTTACAATGGCTAATATCAAAATTATATGATTATATGTGTTCATATGTTCTTGAAATTTTAATATGATTATTCATGTTCTTATGAGTTCTTGATAGATCATAGAAATTACTTGGTTAATGCTGAATTCATGATCTTTATGTGTTTTAATCGAGTCCATAACTTGTCCTGAAGTTATGTGTAACAACGTAAATTTTCAAACAATTTTTTTTATTTTTAAAACATAATTTCATTCTTAACAAAATCCATTGTATCACATATTATCTCATAAACAACCCCAGAATCTCAAGTACATAAATCTTCATCAGTGTGTACAGATCATGTCGGCACCTTCCCGCGATCCTCGCTAGTACCTGAAACACATATCACATAACACGGTAAGCATAAATGCTTAGTGAGTTCCCCAAAATACCACATACAACACATACGCCACTCGAGGCTACAATACGACCCCCCGGTCGATGTGTCTCAGCGGAACCCTCCAGTCTTGTAGCTCGTTGGACCCTCTGGTCCGGTCATAGCTCGTTGGACCCTTCGGTCCGGTCTGTATCTTTGGACCCTTCGGTCCGGTCTATATCGTTGGACCCTTCGGTCCGGTCTATATCGTTGGACCCTCCGGTCCGGTCTATACAACACATAGCATACATATATCACAATGCACATAATCTCATACATACACATACCACACAAGACCCTCCGGTCTACACATAGATACCACTCTAGGTAATGTATAGTGAGAAGACTCATCTCGGGTAACTCGGATAATCTCGCTCACGAATATACGGATCTAGCCCCCGCCTAATCACATAAACAATATCCTCAAATAAATAATGGCTCTCAAAGTCTAGATTAAACCCTTCCTATTATCCCACAGAAGGGTAAAAGACCATTTTACCCCTCCCTGACTCAAAAGTCCACATGTTGTCCAAAACCCTAAAAGTCAACGAAAGTCAACAGCAAGCAGTACGCGGGGCGTACCAACTCGTGTCCGCGGGGCGTACACCGGCTAACCAGAATCGGGGACTCTACCCCCTACGCGTCGCGTTCTGAGACTTACGCCCAGTGTAAGTCCCAGACTCATCCTTTCTATATTTTTGGTCTGAATAGATTAAGACAACAGTTCATATCTCAGATCTCGACATTCCTCAGTCTCCTAAACCATAAAGTCGAGACCTTTAGGACTTTACATGGTTGAAAAGGTTATAACTCACTCCAACCTTTTATCCCCTTTTCTCATTAAGACCAAAACTCAAGCATGACCCCATAACCACGACCAAGTTTGGATTTTTATAGATCCACAACACATCGTAAACTGAAATGGGTCAGATCAAGTCTTAAGGAGACCATTTACACCAAAAAGTCTCCATCTTGGGACAAAACCCTAGAAAATGGACCATGAAACACACAACCAAAATAAAGAGGAAAGTTCTGAGCTTTTTACCTCCAAGTGAAGGTCCTTCCTCTGGAGAACTCAGATCCAAGCTTGAACTCCAAAGCCTGTGTAACGCCCGTAGATCCGGGCTACTCATTTTAGAGACGATAAGCATCAAAAATGACTTTTTGATGGAAGATTATTTAGAAGGATTAACCTTAACCAAGTTGTAGTATATGTCTCAAGGTTTCCGGATATATAAAGAATGCCGAAATCCGAGTTATAACGAAGAAGTTATGACATGTCGAAGTTTCGCGACAAACCGGCACGGTGCCGAATGTCGTAAAAAGTGAGTTTTTGATAAACTACTTTGTAGCCTTAGTAATCTATATGAAACTCATAGTATTCGTTAAACCGAGAAGTTCGATAAAAAGAACGCCCAAATCTGACTTCGTATGAGGAAGTTATGATTTTTCTAAGTTTCAGCTTAGCAGTAGACAGCTAAAAAACTCGAATTTTTGATCGAGTGATTTTTGGCCGACACGACCTAAACGAGAATCGAAGGTCTCGTCATTAGTACCACAACGGTAAAAAGTCTGACGAAAACGGACGTCGGATGAAGAAGTTATGAATTTTTAACGAATTTCCTGTCCCAGTCTGTTAAAAATGATAATATAAAAATTAAATTCAAAATTAGCCGACAAAGACTAAACGAAAGTTGTAGAGCGTAATTTTACCTACGCGTGTATATAAAGAACGTCAAAAACGGAGCTCGTATGCGAAAGTTATGGATTTTAGAAGTTTTGGCGCGAAAACCGAGAAAATTCGCATAGTCACGTTTTTGCCACGTCACCTTCGCTGAAAGAGTGCCACATGTCCGAAATTGGTGAGTCATGCGAAGCCACGTGTCGCCTTCCCTCGCATGAACAGTAGCTGCGTGTCGGATTCTGATTCGACCGAAGGGAGGCCCAATCCGAAGCTCGCAGCTGGACCGAGCCTCGCACCGCCTTAGCCTCCGAGCCTCGCAGATGGACCACTAGACCTCGGTCCAATCAGGAGAGGACAGCGAGGCCTTCGCACGTGCAGCCACCTGCGCACCTTCGCCTGCGGACCCCACCACCAGACCGACTTCGGACCCTATAAATAGAAGGGTCATGCGAGCCTTCTCGGGTACTTTTTGGAAATTGTCACTTTTAGCCCCTTTTTCCATATTTTCTTCATCTTAGCATCCCCCAAAGCCCCGGTATCGATTATAACCCCCGGAATACGCCACAAAGAGCCCGTGAAGCCCGGAAAATTTATCTTTTCGGTTTTGAAGCCTGACCTTTCGCAGAGCCCGGTTTCTCAATAAAACTCCTGGTTTTATTAGAAACGATCGTTTTAGGAAACGAATTGCTGCCCGATTTTCATTAAATCAAGTGAGTGTGTAGTCACTTTCATCTTACACATAGATATGAAGTATTTTATATAAAATACGTGCTATGTGTATATATGTTGTTTGTTTATTCGAGATGGGTGTTGAATGAATGTTTTATACATGTTTAAAATGATTTAAAATGTATATATATTTTATCTTCGAATATGTTGGGTAAAACATGGGTAGATAAAGTATGAGGGATAGAAGTACAGTATAGATGTACGTTGGTAGCTATGAATTTTGTACAGTATAGATGTACGTTGGTAGCTACGGATTTAGTATGTTGGCAGCTATGGACTTTGTGCTTGTTGTATAAATCTTGGCGACAATGTGACTTCGTGCCTATTAGATAAACCCTGGTGACGATGTGACTTCGTGCCTATTTTATAAACCCTGGCGACTATGAGACGTAGTGCCTATTGTATAAACCTTAGCGACTATGAGACGTAGTGCCTATTAGATAAACCCTGGCAACTATGAGACGTAGTGCCTATTATATAAACCCTGGCGACTATGAGACGTAGTGCCTATTGTATAAACCATGGCGACTATGAGACGTAGTGCCTATTGTATAAACCCTGGCGACTATGAGACGTAGTGCCTATTGTATAAACCTTAGCGACTATGAGACGTAGTGCCTATTGTATAAACCCGGCGACTATGTAACGTAGTGCCTGTTGTATGAACCTTGGGCAGCGATGGACTTCGTGCCTATTCCTTAGGATGAATCCTTACAAATGAGTGAGATTTGATTCTTAGGGTAAATCCTTAAGAAATAAATAAGATAATGGGAATTGGGTAATTGGGTTGATTGTTTGATGTTTAAGCATAATAAATTATTTATTGTGGGTTGAAAACCCTATATGCTCACCAGGCTCCCAAGCCTGACCCACTCAGTTTGTTAGTATCACAGGTATCAATACGAAGTTACTTTACAATGAGAGATTAAAAGAGATGTAGATCACTAGTGTAAGTGAGTGTAAGTTATGTTTATGCTTATGTTTCTATATTGATGATGACATCCCAATGGCTTAAGCGAATAAAATACATTTCTTCAGAAATGATTTGATAATATAATTATCATTTTTTATGGGAACAAATTCCGCAACACCTTTTAAAAGGATTACTCTGGTTTTATTTTAAAAAGCATAAACGAAATCGGTCTTTTCTGGACGAGAAATTAGGGGATGTCACACCCTAGCCTCCACAAGCACCTCCCCTTCTTCTTCACTAACACACAAAGGCACCTTCTAGCTCAAAACACTCACACACAAGCTTTAGAACGAAGATAATGCTCTCTTAGGGTTTCTCTCTGTGAAATGGTGGCTGAGGATAAGGCCATAGCATTCCTTATATAGTGCACAAGTCTCATTTAGGGTTTGAGTCTGGGCCCACTACGCCCAGCGTAGTTCAAGGTACGCCCAGTGTACCGTGAGTATTCCGCGTCCAACTTAAGCGCATGAGTACGCGCAACGTACTCTTTAGTACGCCCAGCGTACTCATTTGCCATAACTTTCATTTAAGGGCTAATGTTGACAAGTTGAAGAAGAAGAAGGGTTAAATAGATATATCCAAATTCCCGGATGTTACAATTCTCCCCCACTTGAATTAGATTTCGTCCTCGAAATCGCTCCTCAAACCACATAGATCGAATCCAATAACCGAAAAATACCACCGAGAGGATCTCATACCACACAAGTATCTCCCTCCCCGGACACCTAAATCCGAACAGGAGCTCCTACCCAGAAAAGGACAGACCCTTCTGTTGCTACGATAACCCTTCTGACTCTCCAGAATCTAGAAACTCTAGTGGTCTGTATCTCTGCCAGACCGCCTTCTCCAGATGTCACCACGTTATTCGCTCCTCGAATAACAACCACGATAGCTCACTGCCCCTCTGATTCTCCACTGGGGACCGATAAAACAAGTCTATGCCCAAAACTGGCTACCGATCACTCGTCCCGGACATGATAAACAATCCATATCATATACCAAGGAATGGGAGGATCACTTCACACCATGGACTCATTCACTGTACTGCAATCACAACCCTTCTGAACAACGAACCCTCAATACTCTATCCTCAGACACGAACAATGACCATGCTTGTTCAGAAGCGTCCTTCGACATCTGACAAACATAAACCTCAGCTCCCTTCTCAATATCCCTTTCAAGACTGAGCACCAGGTCATTTCCCGACCCAGCAACTGAACCTCCAAAGGTTACCCATTGCATGTACCAAAACGTCTCACTGACTTCCTTATCAATACAACTATCTCGGCCCGGAGCGACACAGAAGTCGCAAAGTTTGCTTTACCTAAAGCGAATACGGAATCCGACTCACTCTCGATCTCTGCCGTCTACTACTCATTAGTTCCATGCGTTTCGCGGTTTTCTCATACCAACGAATTGACCCACTCAGGTCTAAGGCACCAAATGGAATCAATACCCCCTTCCAAAGGAAATTCATTTCTGAATCCGGAATCTCATTTTGCCTACTCAATACACCACTAGAATCAAACTCAACTCGAGAGTCTGGTCCGGCACAGAGTTGGAATTACTCGTCCCAATGAACCACTCAACTCATGACTCATGACCCGCAACCCATGCGTTCCTCACTTATCCACTTCCATTTGGTTGCGACAACCACTACTCAATTCAGAATATAACGACTCCCGAAAAATATGGAGACCCCAGTCTCGCCCCTGGTTTGACCCCAGGATTTCACAACTCAAATATTAGGGCTACCCAAGCCTATAACTCTTCTGCGTCAAGCTATGATCAGAGAGCACTTCATCACAACATTCTCTCACTGACTAATGGGTACTACGACTCCCCGTAGTATCACAACGACCTCTCTCTAAATAGTGAGTACTACGGCTCCCCGTAGCATCACCACACCCCTCACTGAATAGTGAGTACTACGGCTCCCCATAGCATCACCACGCCCCTCACTGAATAGTGAGTACTACGGCTCCCCTTAGCAGCACCACAACCTCTCACTGGATAGGGAGTACTACGGCTCCCCGTAGCATCACCACACCCCTCACTGAATAGTGAGTACTACGGCTCCCCATAGCATCACCACAACCTCTCAATGGATAGTGAGTACTACGGCTCCCCATAGCATCACCACAACCTCTCACTGAATAGTGAGTACTACGGCTCCCCGTAGCATCACCACAACCTCTCTGCACTGACCTATTGAAACTGCAGCTCCCCGCAGTCTTACCGCACTTACTCTTACCACTTCACAATCTCATCCTCAGGTTGACACCACATTGTGATCATTAACTCATGCTCTGCGGCCCAGCATAGATAGGTACACACACACCCATCCAGGCTAAGCATCACTGCTTCGGACGACCACCGTCGTGACAAGACCTCTTTTTCTCGCTGCAATTCACATTCTCAAATAAGTCCATTTGATGTCAATTAGCTGAAGCGCCCCCACCGGAACCATAGACACTTGATACACCACTCGTCATCTCAAACTCAAACTCAAAATAATCCGAGATTTAGGACGTTAAACTCGGATACCCCCGGAATACCATCACAACGCCTCACAGTGTCTTGACTCTACCACTGATCTCATACTCATGGCATCATACTCAGATACCGCATTGCTTCCTCGGAACCTCGCAACCGGTCTTTCTCTCGTGCCACTTGTAACTCCGGAATACTCCATCTCCCGAATTAAAACACGGAGAAAATTGCCAACGACTTAGAACATGAAGATGACAATCCGAAACTTTCTCCTCTATTGCTCAAAACTCATGCAAGGATACTCATAACGACCCTGAAGTTGGTTGCCCAATCAACTTCTTCCCTTACCATACTGCATAACAGCCCAAACATTGAATCAGAATTCTTCCACCGCCGAACTAACCCTACGAGCCAACCACCTTGAAGAATTTCCTGCCCATGACAAGGTCTCCGATCGATGGCCACTTGCCATGGAGACATTCATCCTTTACCAAACGTATGCCGCATGCATTATGTCGCTTTGTACCTCGCTTCAATCACCGATAACCCTGATCACATGACTCAACACTGCAGGTCTCGATATCCAAATCTCTAACCGATCTCGAACAGATCTCTGATCCCCTCAACAAAATACCCGGTTCTCCCCCACTCAGGGTTTGCACCAATTAGCACACCAACAATTTATCTCCCAGGCTGTTTCCACCAGTAACAGCGCAGCTACTCTTGGAAGGTGTTACGCAACGCTCGATGATCCCCCTGACAGAGACCAAGCAACTCAAAAAACCCTGAATCTCATATGAAATCCTCAGAACTTCCAATCATGACTGCCTCTTAGTCATTCAGAATCTCACACCATTTCATCATCGGACCTCCCAACTGTCCGGTACTAACCCTGACTCTTAGTCTGGAAATCATGAACCATCATTCTCCTCGTCCTCGACTCCTCAACCAATGCTCCATCACGTCACTTATCACAAGAGCAGTACCCACATTTCCACTCTCGATACCCGTCGAAGACAATAAGAGTCACCGCCCTGATATACTCTTCTCGATCGTCCGACACTGCAGCTAACACATGCCCTACCATACTCAAATATGGTATATCCAGGTCCTTGACCATCTCAATCCCCACTGACGACCTGATCACGCTATGTTTTTACCTCACGACAACCTGTTGCCCTTTACTCTGATTGAAGATCACCATCATTGCAATCCCACAGGGCTCACTCCCAAACTCAGAGACCGAAATCTCAACACCTCTTACGCCTCCCACAGGAAACAGAAATGGCACCACTCGGTTCACAGAAAGTGACCTCTCCTCAATCGGCCGGTTGCCCAGCCCAGAACATATTCTCCCATAACGCACAATCCCTATTCATCCCTGAGTATTGCGACTCCAACTGGCATATCACCCGCAATCCCTCGGAGCTCACTCGATTTCCCTTTTCAAGGGATGCTCCACTTAAAATTGTTCATCATGGCCTTCTGGCCCCATACTCATTCACCTCTGATCTCAGTCTAGACAATCCCCACGGAATAACCAGAAACACTAACCGCTACATGTCAGGATACTCAAACTGTGTGGCCACCTCTTGATCTGCTATGGATCATGGTACCTGAACCATATTATCTCCTCTTAATCTTCAATGAATCATGGTACTCGAACCATATTCCCTCTTCTCAATCCACCTCACATCATGGCACTCGAACCATGACATCACCTCTCGACCTGCTACAACTCATGGTACTCGAACCATGACGTCACTCCTCAATCCGCTACTTATCATGGTACTCGTACCATGATATCGCCTCTTGCGGCTATCGGATCCTGTCCCATCAAAGCCTGGTGACTTCGTGTTGCTGAGCCCCCGGTACAGCAACGAGTCACCCCCTCGTGGCTTAGCAGTTGCGACAGCTTTGGTGGCTGCAGCAGCAGTAGCTTCCCAGACAGTAGCGTATCGCTCATCGAACGTCTCAATCAACGTGGTCTCGATAGACTCAAGCATCTCGTGTATGACCTCACGTATGGTCTCGACCACCTCATCACGAATCATCCTGCGAATCTCGTCATCGCTAACTCTGCTGCTCTCTAGTGTGTGACGTGTACCCACCATGATGTCTCTGAAACATAACACAAAGATATCAGAGACTCGATCGAGTATACTCGCACTCGATCACCCAACCCTACTTGTTCCTTAGTACCCTAAGGATTCTTACTTGGACTGCGCACTGATCCAGTGTCTTCAGTAGTACGGGCCCTATACTACCGTCCACACCGCATCAGTATTCACCCTAAGTCCTCCTCCTAGGATCCCAGATCACAAGTACTCTAACCTCGCTACGCATAGGCTACTCTCCAGCAGACCTCTCGTAAGCTCCTCGCTGCTACCTACTCACTCTCAAGCATCTCATAGGAGTAGTAATCTCCTAGGTTAAGGCATCACAAATCAGGCCACTCTAGTCCTAATATGAATACCTAGCCTACTCTAGCATGCATAACATATCATATCATATCTCATAACACACAATGTAAGGGTATTTTGGGAAATCACCGTTCGGGCGCTGGCTGATCGTACACACTGCTTTCTTCTGCTTTTCTCAAATTCTTTTATTTCCTTAGAAAAATTGTTTATTTTGTGAAAAACTTCCTCAAACCCTCAGTTTGAGTTCAGATATGCCCGAAGGTGCATCCGAATCCCTCAAACCAAGGCTCTGATACCAACTTGTAACAACATAAATTTTCAAACAATTTTTTTTTATTTTTAAAACATAATTTCATTCTTAACAAAATCCATTGTATCACATATTATCTCATAAATAACCTCAGAATCTCAAGTACATAAATCTTCATCAGTGTGTACAGATCATGCCGGCGCCTTCCCGCGATCCTCGCTAGTACCTGAAACACATATCACATAACATGGTAAGCATAAATGCTTAGTGAGTTCCCCAAAATACCACATACAACACATACGCCACTCGAGGCTACAGTATAACCCCCCGGTCGATGTGTCTCAGCGAAACCCTCCAGTCCTGTAGCTCGTTGGACCCTCTGGTCCGGTCATAGCTCGTTGGACCCTTCGGTCCGGTCTGTATCGTTGGACCCTTCGGTCCGGTCTATATCGTTGGACCCTTCGGTCCGGTCTATATCGTTGGACCCTCCGGTCCGGTCTATACAGCACATAGCATACATATATCACAATGCACATAATCTCATACATACACATACCACACAAGACCCTCCGGTCTATACATAGATACCACTCTAGGTAATGTATAGTGAGAAGACTCACCTCGGGTAACTCGGATAATCTCGCTCACGAATATATGGATCTAGCCCCCGCCTAATCACATAAACAATATCCTCAAATAAATAATGGCTCTCAAAGGCTAGATTAAACCCTTTCTATTATCCTACAGAAGGGTAAAAGACCATTTTACCCCTCCCTGACTCAAAAGTCCACATGTTGACCAAAACCCTAAAAGTCAACGAAAGTCAACAGCAAGCAGTACGCGGGGTGTACCAACTCGTGTACGCGGGGCGTACACCGGCTAACCAGAATCGGGGACCCGACCCCCTACGCGGTGCGTTCTGAGACTTACGCCCAGCGTAAGTCCCAGACTCATCCTTTCTATATTTTTGGTCTGAATAGATTAAGACAACAGTTCATATCTCAGATCTCGACATTCCTCAGTCTCCTAAACCATAAAGTCGAGACCTTTAGGCCTTTGCATGGCTGAAAAGCTTATAACTCACTCCAACATTTTATCCCCTTTTTCTCATTAAGACCGAAACTCAAGCATGACCCCATAACCACGACCAAGTTTGGATTTTTATAGATCCACAACACATCCTAAACTGAAATGGGTCAGATCAAGGCTTAGGGAGACCATTTACACCAAAAAGTCTCCATCTTGGGACAAAACCCTAGAAAAATGGACCATGAAACACAAAACCAAAATAAAGAGGAAAGTTCTGAGCTTTTTACCTCCAAGTAAAGGTCCTTCCTCTGAAAACTCAGATCCAAGCTTAAACTCCAAACCCTAGCCTCCACAAGCACCTCCCCTTCTTCTTCACTAACACACAAAGGCACCTTCTAGCTCAAAACACTCACACACAAGCTTAAGAACGAAGATAATGCTCTCTTAGTGTTTCTCTCTGTGAAATGGTGGCTGAGGATAAGGACATAGCATTCCTTATATAGTACACAAGTCTCATTTAGGGTTTGAGTCTGGGCCCACTACGCCCAGCGTAGTTCAAGGTACGCCCAACGTACCGTGAGTATTCCGCGTCCAACTTAAGTGCATGAGTACGCGCAGCATACTCTTTAGTACACCCAGCGTACTCATTTGCCATAACTTTCATTTAAGGGCTAATGTTGACAAGTTGAAGAAGAAGAAGGGTTAAATAGATATATCCAAATTCCCGGATGTTACATTATGGATAACCAAAAGCCTCTTTGTATTAAAGCCATTAAAAGAACACATAAGTTACAAAAAATGAAGAGTCTTCATTTTAATAACTCATAAGTTATGAATTCAAAGGTTTTGTAGAGTTACAAAACTTGCCCTCAAGTTTTGGAACATGTAAACTCATCTAGTAAACTTTAGTTCCAACCCCTAGAATTTTAAAAGTTAAAATTCAACCCTTATACTTTATAATATTATAAGTTAATTATATATATATATATATATATATATATATATATATATATATATATATATAAGATCAAAGTTGTTTTACCGTTACTATGCCTCATTCACGAAGCCGGTCTATAAGGGGGGTATAAGGTTGTTGCCTATAAAATGGCAGCTTAATGGGTGTCCATTCTCACCCACCATTTCCTTGACTGGTGGAGGGTCGTTAGATGAACGGGTAGGACAATGACTTAAAATTCTGATTAAAAGTATAATGATTATTATAAAGTAACTAAATGTTTTATAAATTCCCAATCTTAGTTACTTTAGGAAAATGTGAATAAGGTGCTAACCTATGAAATTACACTTTGCACTTTGATTAAGTTGTTAGTGGAGCGTGTGTGGTTAACCGGCACACTAACTTGGACTTAACAAGGTAGGAAAAGGGTGACTTAAGGTTTTTCATAGGTCGGTGGAGCGCGTATGGTTAACCGGCACATCGATTAAGTGAAAAACATTAAGGGTACCAAGCAATTTGCATGGTTACTTCACACCTTGTTTTGTGATCCTCGGTATCCCAGTCACAAAACATGAAGGGCACACACGAGATTGAAACATGCCATTGAAAAGTTCAATGAATCTCAAAAGAATCTAGGATTTTCCACAAACCAAATAAAACCTAATAATTTATATATTTCGTTTTCATGGTGGAAATTGGTGAATCGTCATTCACCTACCTTTCAAATATGTTTTAGCTTAGATTACGGCATCCCACTTCTAAGTTATAATGTGATTGGATCCTAGCCTTAATATTACATTTGGGTGTTTTATTAAGGACATCTTTATATCTAAACTAAATTTGTCTTTTCTTCTTTTCAGATGTCTTCCAGCAATGCTGCTCCTGGCTCAAACCCTACTGGATCCTTCTCTCTCATGAACCTTTGTGGGAGAGTCATCTTTGATGGATCCAACTTTACAGATTGGATCAGGAACATCAGGATGGTCACTCGGTATGAGAACAAAGAATATGTTCTTGACAAGGAGCTTAAGGTACCCGAGCCAACTGCTACTCCTGAGGAGTTTGCTGAATATGAGGCACATGAAAGAGGTGCTACCAAAGTGTCATGCATCATGATGGCCACTATGACAGCTGAGCTCCAAAAGTCCTATGAGGACTACTATCCTTTTGAGATGCACCAAGATTTGATGGACCGCTACCATCAGAGTGCTCGTCAAGAGCGATATGAAATCATCTCCTCCATGATAACAACCCGAATGAAAGATGGTGAACCCATCACGGGCCACATGCAGAAAATGCAAAGGTATGTGGACCGTTTGATGAAGTTGAATGTGAACTTCCCAGAGGAGTTAGCAATAGATATCATTTTGCAATCCTTACCATCGTGTTATGATCAATTCCGCATGACATACCACATGAACAAGGAAGAGGTCACCCTCAGCAAACTTCAAGGACTACTAAAGACCGCAGAATCAGGTCTTAAAGGTAAGTCGGTTGTTACCACGCCTACTCCTACTCCAAACTCTGCATATGTCCTAGCAATCGGGAAAGGTAGAGGGAAAAAGAGGAAGAACCCTTCGAAGGGTACCAAGGGTAAGACCCTTGATGGCTCCTCTTCAAGCGGAACCAAGAAAGGTTTCGTCACTTCTTCTTCTGATCCAAAAGAGGCTAAATGCTTATATTGCCATGAAAAGGCGCACTGGAAGCGGAACTGCCCAAAGTACCAACAAGATTTGAAGGATGGGAAAGTAAAACCCAACCATGCAGGTATTTACACTATATTATCTAATAACTCACCCTATTCTAACTCTTGGGTCCTTGATACCGGCTGTGGTATTCATATTTGTTCTGATTTGCAGGGACTAAGAAGAAGTGAGAATGTGGAGCATGGAAAGATAAACTTGATCATGGGAAATAGGAAAGTTTCACCTGTCACCAAGATTGGAGTTTACACTTTGTTGCTAAGTAGTGGGTTTACCTTAGATTTGAATAAATGTTGTTATTCGCCTGAAATGCCAAGAAATGTTATTTCCTTTAATGCTTTGTACGAACAAGGGTTTACCTTTTTTTATATTAAAGTTGGTTGAATAAATGCTTTCTTTAATAATGTGTTTTATTTTAAAGCATTACCTTGTGATGGTGTGTACGAAGTTGTGTCTGTTGTAGATAATTTAGGAAATAATGTGTTGTGTATTGATTCTACTAATGATAATGACTTGGATAAAGCATCATTATGGCATTGTCGTCTTGGACATGTAAGCAAGAAACGCATAGGCCAACTCCAAAAGGATGGAGTGTTGGAGTCATTTGACCTAAAGTCAGATGATAGTTGTGAATCATGCTTACTTGGAAAAATGACAAAGTCACCCTTCACATGTTTTTGTGCTAGGGGTGAAGGTTTGTTGGATCTAGTGCATAAGGATGTGTGTGGACTCTTCAAAACTGCCACAAGGGATGCTAATCGTTATTATGTGACTTTTACAGATGATTATAGTAGATATGGATATGTCTACTTAATCAAGCATAAGTCAGAGACTTTCGAAAGGTTTAAATAGTTTAAATAGGAAGTCGAGAATCAATTGGGCAGGGACATTAAGATGCTTCGATCCGATTGAGGTGGTGAGTATCTTAGTATAGAGTTCCTCGACTATCTTAGGGAATTTGGGATTGTCTCTTAATTGACACCTCCCAGGACACCATAGTTGAATGGTGTAGCTGATAGGCGTAATCGAACCTTGTTGCACATGGTTCATTCCATGATGAGTCGAGCTTTGCTACCAATCTCATTCTGGGGGTATGCCTTAGAGACTGCCGCCCATATCCTTAATCTGGTCCCTACAAAACAGGTTGCCAAAACACCTCACGAGATGTGGACTGGAAATGTTCCTAGTCTAGCCCACATCAAGATTTGGGGTTGCGGAGCTTTCGTGAGACGCGAGACTCACGATAAGCTTGAACCTGGAAGTGAGAGGTGTATTTTCATCGGCTACCCTCAAAAATCCTTTAGTTACCTCTTCTACAGACCTAGTGAGAATATGGTCTTTGTAGCAAGGAGGGGTGTCTTTCGAGAGAGAGAGTTCGTAAGCTAAGGAAACAGTGGGAGGCAAATTGACCTTGCATAAATTCAAGAGTCAAGTGGTGAAGGAACCTCAAACCCTAGCAGTCAACTTGAGGAGGAAACTCTTGTTGATCCAATTGACAAGTCTGTACCTCTGAGGCGTTCCACAAGGGTTATGAATGCACCTGAGCACTACTATGGTTTCCATATTACTGCGGAAGGTGAGACACTTATTTTGTGATGAGACACTAGTAAGTATGGATGAACCTAATAGCTATGCGGAAGCCATGGCAGGCCCCGAGTCTGCTAAATGGAAAGAGGCCATGGACAGCGAGATACAGTCCATGTATGACAATCAAGTTTGGAAGTTGGTTGACAATGTACCAGGTCGTAAGACAGTTGGGTGCAAATGGATCTTCAAGAAGAAGACCGACATGAATGGTAATGTACACACCTATAAGGCGCGACTGGTTGCAAAGGGCTTTTCTTAAACTCCGGGAGTTGATTATGATGAGACCTTTTCACCAGTAGCCAAGATTAAGTCTATTAGGGTATTGTTAGCCATTGCTGCATTTCATGATTATGAAATATGGAAAATGGATGTAAAAACCAAGTTCCTTAATGGAAAGTTGGCTGAGGAGGTTTAAATGAGTCAGCCTGAGGGTTTTGTCAGTACAGAGAACCCTAATAGAGTGTGTAAGCTTGAGAAGTCCATCTATGGATTGAAACAAGCACCTCGCAGATGGAATCTTTGTTTCGATGAGAAAGTCAAAGAGTTTGGCTTTTCGAGGAGTGAAGATGAATCTTGTGTATATGTCAAGGCTAGTGGGAGTATAGTTATCTTTTTGGTACTGTATGTGGATGACATACTACTCATAGGAAATGACATCCCAACCTTGGAGGAAGTAAAGTCCTGGCTTGGGAAGTGTTTTGCTATGAAAGGCCTAGGAGAATCTGCCTATATTTTAGGGATAAGGATTCTGAGAGACCGGAGTAAAAGACTAATTGGACTTAGTCAGAGTACATACTTGGATAAAGAGTTGAAAAGGTTCAGCACGCAAGATTTCAAGAAAGGAGAGTTACCCATCCAGAGTAACGCTAGATTAAGTAAGACTCAGACCCCGAGTACCGAGGTTGAGATAGCAGAAATGAGTCGAGTACCTTACGCTTCAACTGTAGGCTCGATCATGTATGTTATGACTTGTACTCGTCCTGATGTAGCCTTTGCTTTGAGCATGGTTAGCAGGTATCAGGGGAACCCTGGTAAGCCTCATTAGACTGCGGTGAAGAACATTCTCAAGTACCTATGGAGGACTAAGGACTGGGTCCTTACCCTTGGTGGGAGTGATGACTTGAGAGTTGTAGGGTATAGTGATGCTAGCTTCCAGACTGATAGGGATAATTTCCGCTCTCAGTCGGGCTGGGTCTTTACCTTAAACGGAGGAGCAATTTCTTGGAAAAGTTCCAAGCAGGAGACAGTGGCTAATTCAACTTGCGAATCAGAGTATATAGCGGCAAGCGAGGCAGCAAAGGAGGCGATATGGCTAAAGAACTTCATTAGATACCTTGGAGTTGTACCATATATAAAGGAGCCTATAGATATTTTATGTGATAGTGAAAGTGCAGTTGCCTTAGCAAAGGAACCAAGGGATCATGGGAGATCTAGACACATTGACAGAAAATATCACTTTATCAGACATCGAATAGAAGAAGGACTCCTCGTGGTAAAGAGGGTATCATCGGATGAGAACCTGGCAGATCCCCTCACAAAGGGAGTGGGTAGGGTTAAGCATCTCCAGCATGCAAGGGGCATAGGGCTGAAGGATGATATTAGTTTTAGTAGTTAGATAATTTTGAAATTTGTAAAGTGTAATTGACATTTGATGATGAATAAAAGTTGTGTTTATTTATGAGTAAAGTGTTGCTATCTTTTGTCAATCATTTACTATTATTTCTTTTGCATGTTTTGACTTCCATAATATTTATGTTATGTTTTACATATTATTCAAATTATCCATAGTCGGTCATATGATGGAAGTAGATATGAATTAAGACTGTCATGAGTTGGTTGTAATGGTCTAAGATGTTAGACATGGCCTCAACACTCATGAGTGGTCATAAGTTCTGAGTATTGGATTCAACCCACGCTCGCTTGTATCACTTCATGGAATTTAATCTCGAGTGATCGCGAGAGGGTAATATCATATAAGTCTTCAAACCTAGAGATATGACTTGTTGTCTATGAGTTGGTTATGCATTGATCGTGCGAAAACGCCTTGGTAACTCGATGTTATAAAACGTGCCTTTGTGTGTAATTTAGCAAGTAGTAGAACAAGCATATGAGTCGAAGTTTATCTGTTCCTTCTTGGATTAGAAGCGATATCTGGGCCCCTCGATGATTTTGTTTTGACCTATGTACTGGGCCCGGTCAGAACTAAGTAGATGTGTTCAATTAAGTTCTATGTCATACAAATCGGAAATCGTGAAACAAACTGCTAGATAATAAGCAAGACATTGATCCATGTATTTGTCTGGCTGATATCTAGAACAGAGGATTATATGATCACTTATCTTAAATGGCGTATCATCATCTTCTCAGTTCCGAGAGACCTTGAAAAGAGCTAGGATTGCTGATCGGTTCCTAAAGTCATACTTGCAGTTATAGTTATTAGACTTATCCAAGTGGGAGACTGTTGGATAAGGTGTATAAGTCCATAACTATTTTCTGGTATGTACTTGACCCGACCCGGCATGGTCCATTTGGGTTGCATGGCATCATGCTTTTGGATAGACTAAATGAGAGAAATAACACTTGTGGTTTATTAATATATTATAAGTTCTAATATATTAATAATATTATTTAATTAGTATTGATAAAGAATTAATCTAGAATTAATTAAGTGATCAAAAAGAGACTAATTAAATATATGGGTTGATTATGTAATTCTAACCATCTTTTATGATTAAAGTTCCCCATGTATGCTAGATAGGATTATGAACCTAGTAGAAGAACTTACCTTTCTAGTTGCTTGGATTCCTTGAGAACTTTGTGAGCCTAGCACCCCAAATGTGATGCCTCAAGTGTCTCACCCAAAATTGGCTAGCCCTGTAGTTCTTCACTTAGTGCCGATTTTGGTAGCCCATCGGGTCCTTTTATAGTTGTGTCACAAGTAGGGTTACACCATGTAAACCCTAATTGACATGGCTTTTCATTTCCTCCATTATCCAGGGGTTTTAACCTCCATGGACCATCCATGGAGCACCCTATGGGTTTTAGCCCAATTCAATAATCCATGGATCATTAGCCCACTATATAAGAATTGATGATTTACACAATCAACTCCATATATTTAATTAGTCTCAATTTTGATCACAAAATTAATTCCAAATTAATTCTTGATCAATACTAATTAAATAATATTATTAATATATTAGAACTTATAATATATTAATAAACCATGAGTGTCCTTTCTCTCATTTAGTCTATCCAAGTGTTGCAATGCCATGCAACCCAAATGGACCATGCCAACCGGGTCAAGTACATTCCAGAAATAGTTATGAACTTAGACACCTAATCCAACAGTCTCCCACCTGGAGAAGTCTAATAACTATAACTGCAAGAATGACTTCAGGAACCGATCAACAATCATCCTCTGTTCTAGATATTAGCCAGACAAATACATGGAACAATGTCGTACTTATTGTCCAGCAGTTTGTTTCTCGATTTCTGATTTGTTTGACATAGAACTTAATCGAACACATCAATTTAGTTCTGACCGGGCCCGATACATAGGTCAAAACAAAATCATTTAGGGGCCCAAATATCGCTTCTAATCCTAGAAGGAACATATAAACTTCGACTCATATGCTTGCTCAACTACTTATTGAATCATACACAAAGGCACGTTTTATAACATCGAGTTACCAATGCGTTTTCGTGCAATCAATGTATAACCAAATCATAGTCAACAACTCATATCTCTAGGTTTGAAGAATTATATGATATTACTGTCTCACGATCACTCGAGATAAATTCCATGAAGTGATACAAGTGAGCGTAGGTTGAATCCAATACTCGAATCGCTATTCCAGGAGTACTCATGAACACTACAGCGCCTTTGTCCCAGACAAATTGCAGACCCTTCATGACAGTCTTGCCTCATTACCTACTTCCAAAGTATGATTGATTGTGGATAGTTTGAATAATATGATATATCATAACATAATTATTCTGGAAGTCAAAACATGCAAAAATTGAAATGATAGTAAACGACTGACAGAAGATAGCAACACTTTACTTATAAATAAACAACAACTTTTATTTATCATCAAATGTCAATTACACTTTACAAATTTCAAAAGCTATCTAATTTCTAAAACTAATATCATCCTTTAACCCGATGCGCCTCGCATGCTGAAGATGCTTAACCCCACCCAGTGCCTTTGTAAGGAGATCTGTTGGGTTCTCATCTGATGATACGCTCTTTGCCATGAGGAGTCCTTCTTCTATTCGATGTCTAATGAAATGGTATTTTCTGTTGATATGTCTGGATCTCCCGTGATCCCTTAGTTCCTTCGCTAAGGCAACTACACTTTCACTATCACAGAAAATCTCCATAGGCTCCTTTATAGCTGGTACTACTCCAAGGTCTCCAATGAATTTCATTAGCCATATTGCCTGCTTTGCTGCCTCGCTTGCTGCTATATACTCTGATTCGCAAGTTGAATCAGTCACTGTCTCCTGCTTGGAACTTTTCCAAGTAATTGCTCCTCCGTTTAAGGTAAAGACCCAGCCTGACTGAGAGAGGAAATTATCCATATCAGTTTGAAAGCTAGCATCAAGGTACCCCAGTATTCTCAAGTCATCACTCCCACCGAGGGTAAGGACCCAGTCCTTACTCCTCCGCAGGTACATGAGATTGTTCTTTACCGCAGCCCAGTGAGCCTTGCCAGGGTTCCCCTGATATCTGCTGACCATGCTCAAAGAAAAGGCCACATCAGGACGAGTACAAATCATAGCATACATGATCGAGCCTACAGCGGAAGCATACGGTACTCGACTCATCTCAACTATCTCAGCCTCTGTACTCGGGCTCTAAGTCTTATTCAGTCTGGCGTTACTCTAGATCGGTAACTCTCCTTTCTTGCAATCCTGCATGCTGAACCTATTCAGCACCTTATCCAAGTAGGTACTCTGACTAAGCCCAATTAATCTTTTACTCATGTCTCTCAAAATCCTTATCCCTAGGATATAGGCAGCTTCTCCAAGGTCCTTCATAGCGAAACACTTCCCAAGCCAGGACTTCACTTCCTACATAGTTGGGATGTCATTTCCTATGAGTAGTATCTCATCCACATACAGTACCAAAAAGCTAACTATACTCCCACTAGCCTTGACATATACACAGGACTCATCTTCGCTCCTCGAAAAGCCAAACTCTTTGACTTTCTCATCGAAACAAAGATTCCATCTGCGAGGTGCTTGTTTCAATCCATAGATGGATTTCTCAAGCTTACACACTCTATTAGGGTACTCTGTACTGACAAAACCCTCTGGCTAACTCATGTAAACATCCTCAGCTAACTTTCCATTAAGGAAAGTGGTTTTGACATCCATTTGCCATATTTCATAGTCATGAAATGCAGCAATGGCTAGCATAACCCTAATAGACTTAATCTTCGCTACTGGTGAAAAGGTCTCATCATAATCAACTCCTGTAGTTTGAGAAAAGCCCTTTGCAACCAGTCGCACCTTATAAGTGTGTACATTACCATCCATGTCGGTCTTCTTCTTGAAGATCCATTTGCACCCAACTATCTTACGACCTGGTACATTGTCTACCAAGTTCCAAACTTAATTGTCATACATGGACTGTATCTTGTTGTCCATAGCCTCTTTCTTTTTAGCAGACTCGAGGCCTGCCATGCCTTCCGTGTAGCTGTTAGGTTCATCCAAACTTACCAGGTTACTATCACTGATAAGTGTATCACCTTCCGCAGTAATATGGAAACCATAGTAATGCTCAGGTGCATTCCTAACTCTCGTTGAACGCCTCAGAGGTACAGACTCATCAGTTGGATCAACATGAGTTTCCTCCTCAGGTTGATTGCTAGGGTTTGAGGTTCCTTCACCGCTTGACTCTTGAAGTTCTTCAAGGTCAATTTGCTTCCCACTGTTTCCTTGGCTTATGAACTCTCTCTCGTGAAAGACACCTCTTCTTGCCACAAAGACCACATTATCACTGGGTCTATAAAAAGACGAAACCAAATGATTTTTGTGGGTAGCCGATAAAAATACACCTCTCACTTCGAGGTTCGAGCTTTTCGTGAGTCTCACACCTCACAAAAGCTTCACAACCCCAAATCTTGATGTGGTCCAAATTAGGAACCTTCCCAGTCCACATATCGTGATGTGTTTTGGTAACCTTTTTGGTAGGGACTAGATTAAGAATATGGGCGACAGTCTCTAAGGCATACCCCCAGAATGAGATTGGTAGCGAAACTCGACTCATCATGGAACGAACCATGTCCAACAAGGTTTGATTACGCCTCTCAGCCACACCATTAAGCTGTGGTGTTCTGGGAGGTGTCAATTGTGAGAAAATCCCACATTCCTTAAGATAGTCAAGGAACTCGGTACTAAGATACTCACCACCTCGATAGGATCAAAGCATCTTAATGTTCCTGCCCAGCTGATTCTTCACTTCCTGTTTAAACTCTTTGAACTTTTCAAAGGTTTTTGACTTATGCTTGATTACGTAGACATAACCATATCTACTGTAATCATCAGTAAAAGTCACATAGAAGCGGTTAGCATCTCTTATGGCAGTTCTGAAGGGTCCACACACATCTCTGTGTACAAGATCCAACAAACCTTCACCGCTAGCACAAGTACCAGTGAAGGGTGACCTTGTCATTTTTCCAAGTAAACAAGACTCACAACTATTATCTAACTTTAGGTCAAATGACTCCAAGACTCCATCCTTTTGGAGTTGACCTATGCGTTTCTTGCTCACATGTCCAAGACGACAATGCCATAATGATGCTTTATCCAAGCTAGTGGAAGAATCAATACACAACACATTATTTCCTAGGTTATCTACAACCGACATAGTTTCATATACACCATCACAAGGTAATGCTTTAAAATACAGAACATTATTAAAGAAAGCATTAATACCACCACATTCATTATCAAAGGAAAAGGTAAATTCTTGTTTGTACAAACCATGAAAGTAAATAACATTTCTCGCCATTTCAGACGAGTAACACCATTTATTTAAACCTAATGTTAACCCACTACTTAGAAACAATGAATAAACTCCAATATTGGTGACAGGTGAAGCTTTCCTATTCCCCATGATTAAGTTTATCTTCCCATTCTCCACATTCTCACTTCTTCTTAGTCCCTGCAAATCAGAACATATGTGAATACCACAACCTGTATCAAGGACCCAATAGTTAGAATAGGGTGAGTTATTAGACAATATAGTGTAAATACATGCATGGTTGGGTTTCACTTTCCCATCCTTAACATCTTGCAAGTACTTTGGGCAGTTTCGCTTCCAATGCGCCTTTTCATGGCAATAGAAGCATTCAGCCTCTTTAGGGTTGGCAGAAGGAGTGACAGACCTAGCTTTGGTTCTACTTGAAGAGGAGCCATCAAGGGACTTTCCCTTGGTACCCTTCGAAGGGCTCTTCCTCTTCTTCCCTTTACCTTGCTCGATAGCCAGAACAGGGGTGGCGGCAGGAGTAGGATTAGTAACAAGCGATTTACCTTTAAGACCACTTTCCGCAGTCTTCAAAAGTCCTTGCAGCTTGCTGAGTGTAACTTCCTCCTTGTTCATGTGGTAGGTCATTTGAAATTAATCATAGCAAGAAGGCAAGGAGTGCAAAATGATATCAATCGCCAACTCCTCTGGGAAGTTCACATTCAACTTCATCAAACGGTCCACGAATCTTTGCATTTTCTGCATGTAGCCCGTGATGGGTTCACCATCCTTTATTCGGGTTGTTATTATGGAGGAGATTATTTCATATCGCTCTTGACGAGCACTCAGATGGTATCTTTCCATCAGATCCTGGTGCATCTCAAAAGGATAAAAGTCCTCATAGGACTTTTGGAGCTCGACTGACATAGTGGCCAACATGAGACATGCCACTTTGGTAGCATCTTTCTCATGTGCCCTAAAGTCAGTGATCTCCTCGGGAGTAGCATTAGACTCATCAAGATCCTTCAGCTCCTTGTCGAGGACATATTCCTTGTCCTCATAGCGAGTGACCATCCTTATGTTCGTAATTCCGTCATTGAAATTCGTACCATCAAAGATGACTCTCCCACAAAGGTTCATGAGAGAGAAGGAGCCGGTAGGGTTTGAGCCAGAAACAGCATTGTTGGAAGACATCTGAAAAGGAAGAAAGACAAGTTTAGATTAGATATAAAGATAGTCCTTAATAAGACACCCAAATGTAATAATAAGCCTAGGACCCAACACAATATTTTATAACTTAGAAGAGGGATGCCATAATCCAAGCTATAAAATATTTGAAGGTAGGTGAATGACGATTCACCAATTTCCACAATGAAAACGAAATGTATTTTTAGGTTTTAATTAGTTTTTTAAACTCCTAGATTCTTATGAGATTCATTGAACTTTTCAATGGCATGTTTCAATCTCGATTGTGTCCTTCAAGTTTTGTGACTGGGATGCCGAGGATCACAAAAAAATGTGTGAATAACCATGCAAATTACTTGGTACTCTTAATGTTTATCACCTAATCGATGTGCCGGTTAACCACACGCGCTCCACCAATCTATGATAAACATTAAGCTACCCTTTGCCAACCTTGTTAAATCCAAGTTAGTGTGCCGGTTAACCACACACGCTCCACTAACGACTTAAGCAAGGTGCAAAGTGTAATTTCATGGGTTAGCACCATATTCACATTTTTCCTAAAGTAACTAAGATTAGGAATTTATAAAAACATTTAGTTACTTTATAACCATCATACTTTTAATGAGGATTTAAAGTCATTGTCCTACCCGTTCGGCTAACGACCCTCTACCAGTCAAGGTAGCGGTGGGTGAGAGTGGACACCAATTAAGCTGTCATTTTATAGGCAACAACCTTATACCCCCCTTATAGACCGGCTTCGTGAATGAGGCCTACTAACGGTAAAACGATTTGTTCTTATATATACATATATATATATATATATATATATATATATATATATATATATATATATATATATATATTATTAACTTATAATATTATAAAGTATAAGGGTTGAATTTTAACTTTTAAAATTCTAGGGGTTGGAACTAAAGTTTTCTAAAGTGACTTTACATGTTCCAAAACTTGAGGGCAAATTTTGTAACTATTCAAAACTTTTCAACTTCATAACTTATGAGTTATTAGTTTATTAAAATGAAGACTCTTCATTTTATGTAACCTATGTGTTCATTAATGGACTTTAAAAGGACTGACTTTTGGTAATCCATAACATGAGGACAAATTATGGATTCCATTAAAACACATAATGATCAAGAATTAACTAACAAACAATTTGCAAATAATTCCTATGATCTAACAAAACTCATAAGCATATGAACATTTATATCAACAATTTCAAGAATCATATAAACACATATAAAACTTGAAATTTTGATAATAGCCATTGTAAATGGATTAGCATAACCATTACACAATCTAAAACAAGTTTTATAAGACCAAAACAGTTTAGGGTAATGTTTCTAGTCCATTTCCAGCAGCAAAACTTGAAAATATGGAAACTGGAAGACAAACTCGTCGAGTTCTATAAGGAACTCGTCGAGTTCATGCCTTAATTCATTAACTTGTCAATTTTTTGTCCAGAACTCATCGAGTTTTCATTTTGGGCATATTCTTGGTTTTGAAAAACAAGTTTGCATCAAGTATCAATAAAACAAGCCAAGGCTCTAATACCACTGAAGGGTTTTGAGAATTCTAACACTCCTAAAGTGTACATGCAACCCTAGAAACCTTGGATCTATGTTTTACTAAGATACATGCAAATTTGATTTTTCCAAGGTTCTTAACCTAACTAGCATGACATGGGACTTGAAACATAAAAGCTAGTAGAAGAACTTACCTTTCTTGTTGCTTGGATTCCTTGAGAACTTTGTGAGCCTAGCACCCCAAATGTGATGCATCAAGTGTTTCACACAACACCACAACTCTTGGAATAACTTTGAGAGAAGTACACTATCACTCAAAATCGGATAGACCTCCAGTTCTTCACTTAGTGCCAATTTTTGTAGCCCATTGGGGCCCTTTTATAGTTGTGTCACAAGTAGGGTTACACCATGTAAACCTTAATTGACATGGTTTTTCATTTCCTCCATGATCCATGGGTTTTAACCTCCATGGACCATCCATGGAGCACCCTATGGGTTTTAGCCCAATTCAATAAACCATGGATCATTAGCCCACTATATAAGAATGGATGATTTACATAATTAACTCCATATATTTAATTAGTCTCAATTTTGATCACAAAATTAATTCCAAATTAATTCTTGATCAATACTAATTAAATAATATTATTAATATATTAGAACTTATAATATATTAATAAACCATAAGTTTCCTTTCTCTCATTTAGTCTATCCAAGTGTTGCAATGCCATCCAACCCAAATGGACCATGCCAACTGGTTCAAGTACATTCCAGAAATAGTTATGAACTTAGACACCTAATCCAACAAAACCATCCTAAAGTTTGATGCTTTTTATACTTGCATGGCCAATGAAACTCTTGGACTCAACTTAGCTCAAAAATGGGGTTTTACGACCAATATATTATGGATGGCTCAAACAAACCAGCAAACTTCATATCCAAACCATAATCTACTTCAAATGATCCAGAGAATCATAAAGTTGCAACCTTTATGAAGTCTCGTCATCCTAACAAACAAGATCAAGAAGAAAGTAGGAGAAAAATACAAGATCTAGCACTCTATAATAAAAAATGTGGAACCTTGAACACTTACAAAGGTCCTGAACTGAGCTAGGAAGGGAGATAGAGGCTCTCTTGTTGATCGTTGGCTTACTCCTTCTTGCTTATTCCTTCAAGACCTCTCAAAACACTCAAGCAAACTTCAACAACTGAGGAAAAGAGTTAGGGTTTTCTTCTGGATAAAAAAGGGTGGTGGAGGTTGAGGGTGAGCAAACCCTACCCTCCTTACTCTTTTAAATAAACCCGAGAATTTAGGGCTTAAGACGTCAGCGGCGCCACGTCGTGGCCTTCCTTGCCACGTCGTGGTGAGTCAAAAGACTCATGACTGGAAATTGCTTCACCATATTATGGCCATCCTTCCCACTCGATAGAGACTCACCAGAAAAATAAACTTTAAGTTTAAAATAAGGCATACCTCAAAACCGGATGTTACAACTCTCCCCCACTTGAATCATACTTCATCCTCGAAGTCCGTTGCTGCAAAAAAATCTGGATAGTGCTCTCTCATCTTCTCCTCGGGCTCCCATGTCCACTTTGAGCCCTTCTGGTGTTGACATTGCACCTTCACTAGACTCACGACCTTGTTCCTCAAGGTCTTTATCTTCTTTTCTAGAATCGCGATCGGTCTCTCTATGTAATTTAGGCGCTCATCCACCTGAATGTACTCCAAAGGAACCACTACATAATCATTAACCATAAACTTCTGTAGTTGAGAGACGTGAAAAGTGTTGTGTATCTGACTGAGCTCTTTGGGAAGCTCCAACCAATATGCAACCCTGCCCACCCAAGAAATAACCCTAAAAGGACTGATATATCTGGGACCCATCTTGCCCAACTTCCTTAACCGGATGACACCTTTCCAAGGTGACGCCTTTAGGAGTACCATATCTTGCCCAACTCGGTAGTCCGGAGCACCACCTCCGTGCTACCCATGACTCGCTGACCGACCTCTCCCCAACAAGTCGGGGTCCGACACTTCCACCCACAAATCATATCAAAAGGAGGTCGATCAATATTGGCATGGTAGTCGTTGTTGTAAGAAAACCCAGCCAATGGGTGATACGTATCCCAGCTACCTCCGAAATCCAATACACAAGCTTGAATCATATCCTCCAAGGTCTGGATAGTCTGCTCACTTTGTCCATCAGTTTGCGGATGAAAAGTCATGATGAAGTGTAGACGAGTACCCAACTCCTCATGAAATCTCTTCCAAAATCTGGAAGTGAAGCGTACATCCCGATCTGAGACTACTGATACCGGAACCCCATGTCATGCCACAACCTCTCAGATATAAATGTCTGTCAACTTCTCCACAGAGATGCTCTCCTGAATAAGAATAAAATAAGCACTCTTGGTCAATCGATCCACAACGACCCAAATCGAATCCACCCCCGTGTTGTCCGCGACAACTTCGTGATGAAGTCCATCGTGATCTCTTCCCATTTCCAAACGGGAATAACCAACGACTCCATTTTTCCGTGAGGTCGTTGATGCTCGGCCTTGACTTTCCTTCAATTCAAGCACTTCTCCATGTACCAAGCCACATCCCGCTTCATGTGGGGACACCAATAATCGGGTTGGAGGTCTCTGTACATTTTCGTCGCACCAAGATGAATGGAAAATCTTGACTCGTGTGCCTCCTCCATCGGCACCTGTCGTACAGAACCCCAATAAGGAACCCAAATCCTCTGATGCAAGGTCAATATTCCCTTACTATCATAATCGAAAGAGACACCTTCCCCACAATGCGCTCACTCTTGTGGTGTTCCTCCTTCATGGCCTCGACCTGATCCTCAAGAATCTGCTCCAATAATGGGGCAATCACCGTCATCCTCAAACACAGATCTTGAATAGGTGCGCTCGTTGCCTTGCGACTGAGTGCATCGGCCACTACATTGGCCTTTCCGGGGTGATAAAACATCTCGCAATAATAATCCTTCAATACATCCAACCACCTGCGCTACCTCATATTCAGATTTGGCTAATCCATCAAGTATCTCGAGCTCTTGTGATTCGTGTAAATGGTACAATGGAACCCATAGTGGTAATGACGCCAAATTTTGAGGCCGAAAACCACCGCCCAAACTCCAAATCATGAGTAGGATAGTTCACCTCATGAGGCTTCAGCTGCCTTGAAGCGTAACCAATAACCTGACCCCTTTGCATCAACAATATATCACGAAATCATCCACATCCTCTTGAAGATTCAAAATCGGAGCCTCGCACAGCCTTTGTCTCAAAGTCTCAAATGTCGCTTGTTGCTTAAGCCCCTAACGGAAAGTAATTGTCTTCTTCGCCAACCTGGTCAACGAAACTACGATCCTAGAGAAACTCTTAAGGAACCTCCGATAATACCCTACTAAAACCAAGAAGCTCTAAATCTCAGATGGAGACTGCGGAAACTCCCACTGCATCACGGCCTCAATCTTGGCCGGATCAACCAATATCCCCTTCTCGTTAACAAAGTGCTCCACAAACTGCACCACGTGCAACCAGAACTTGCACTTTGAGAACTTAGCCTAAAGCCTCTCCTTCCTCAGAGTATCCATAACCTCTCGCAGATGATCCTCATGATGTTCCTTGGTCTTAGAATAGACCAAGATATCATCAATAAATACAATGACAGAACGATCCAGCATCGGTCTACACATGCGGTTCATGAGTAACATGAACGCGGTTGGGGGATTAGTGAGCCTGAAATGCATCACCACAAACTCGTAATGACCATACCGAGTCCTGAAAGTAGTCTTCAAGATATCCTCATCTCTTAATCTCATCTGGTGGTATCCTGAATGCAGATCGATCTTGGAGAACCAAGACGCACCCTATAACTGGTCGAATAAATCATCAATCCTCGGGAGAGAATAACGGTTCTTCATCGTTAGCTTGTTCAGCTCCCGATAATCGATGGACATCCTGTGGGATCCATCTTTATTCTTCACAAACAGAATCGGCGCTCCCCATGGTGAACTACTTGGTCTGATAAACCCCTTGTCTAACAGCTCCTGCAGTTGTATAGACAATTCGTTCATCTTCGGCGTTGCTAACTAATAAGGTGCCTTAGCTATCGGAGTCGCACCTCGAACCATATCTATATGAAACTCCACATGTCTCTCTGGAGGAAATCAAGGCAAGTCCTTAACAAATTATTAAAATCAGTAAACCTAGACTTGAAGAGTCCAGGTGTTGAAAATACTGAAACAGAGTTTCAGAATCGTCAAGTGACAAGTAATGCGGAAAGTAAAGAGTTGTGAATCAACCAAGTTAATGAAAAAACGTTTTTGTGCCTAATATCAATGATTCAAATGTGTCTCATATTCATCAGAATTTGGTTACAAGTGTTTTAATGTAAAACACACTAAAACTTTCAAGTGGCTCTCTAAAAACTAGTCTAAACAACCAAAATGTGCAGAATGAGCAGGAATAAGCAGGAATGAACAACTTTATAATGAATCCCAAGGGGCCTATTTATAGGCTTTGAAAATTCCATGACATGGCTTGACCAATTAGGTGTTGACAGGTCATCACGACTTAGTCATCAGTTGACACCTTTGCCCTACTTAACGGATAATGGATGGAATATTCAAATTCTGTTAGTATTCCGTTAGGGTTCCATCCAAGTTGTGAGTCTTCATATGTCTTGAGCCATCTTGATGAACATTGAAAGTTTGATGAGCAACATGAGTATCATGTTGCTACATTGTCTTTTAAGATGTCATCAACTTCTAGAGTGTCATTGATCAAGTTGAGTTGTTTCTTGAATGTTGGAATATGTCTTGAACTTGAAGATGTACAACTACGTGTTTCATGATGGGCCATAGACGAACTGCATGTGTCATTGAGTATTTTGACGTACAATCATTGTACATGATGTGTCATGTGCAATCTTGTTGAGCCATCAACGTCTTGATGCTCCACATATGATCTAGATGTGCCATCTGAGATCATGATGGTCCAAATTGATTTCTTCAAGTGCTTCATGTTCAACAAGTGCTCCATGTCAACAGCAAGTGCTCCATGTCAACAACAAGTGCTCCATGTCAACTTCAAGTGCTCCAACATCTGATTCTTCAAACACTTGTTGAATCTTCAGGATCTTTCCAACCTGAAACATTCTGATAATGTTTGTTAGAGAGATATAGACACAGACTCAACTATTTCAAGTGAAAATCACATACAAATATTTTCCAACAGTTTCCTATGTGATGCTTAATAAAATAAGGAGTAAAAATAAAATCAATAACATGCACGATGAAGTTAACAAAAAAAATGAATTACTAATAGCAAAAAGAAAACTTCATCTACATGTTTTTAAAAAAACAAAAACACACAATCTAAACTTTGTTCCTTAAGTTTAGTGACCACTGTCGAAAACATAGAAACCAAGTGAGTTCTAGAATTATCTTCACCCTCAACATATTATCTTGGTCTCATGTTCTCTTCAACACACCAATGACGCCTTGAATAAATTCTGAAGAGAATAGATGTTTCTGAGAGATTCTAATAAATCTCAACCGACACTTATATGAAAATACAACTCCTCTATGTGGTTTTTTCAGTATGTTTCCAGGTAACTCATTTTTCACATTCAGGTCCTAATCTGGCTCATCAGCTTCCTTTTCTCCAAGTTGTCCTATTTCCCAGTCAACACTGAAATCAACAATCATATCCAAACATATTGCCTCAAGCGTTGTAGGGCATCTGCATAGGCTTTATTAGAACTTGCCCTATGCTTCAACCAAATAATCAATGATCTGATATCAGCTTGATTTATCCTAGGGAAATCAGCTTCAGAAAACATGAATTCAAAGTTATATGTCCTTTTTCCTTAAAAGAAGGCATATGGAATCTTTCGAAATTCCCGGATGTCAATTTTACTAATTCAAGCAATTTTGAACATTGACCATACGGAGACAGCTTGATCTGGTTTCTTCAAGAAGAATCTTTTCTTCACCTCTTCAATGTTTATACCAGGCTTAACTAGATTTATTGCACTTGGCCACAGATTGAACTTTGTACCATTCGAGGTGCAGGGATATCCCAGTTTTCTTTAGAGGAATCTAAAGGTCGTGCAAAGGAATTTGTACGCTTGATGACCTTAATCTTCTGATATGACTATGTATCAGGATTGAAGAAGATTGTTCTTTTAGGAGATGGTGCTCAAAATTGTTTATCATGCCATGTGTTTCTTTCTTCAGAAGAGATCTCTGAAGATTTCTTTCCAAGAAGCGCCTCTTTTTTAGACTTTAACTCCTTATCTTAAAGTTGCTTTGCTAACTCTTCATCCATTTTCATTTGAGCTTCTTTGGCTAACTCCTTCTGTGATTTGAAGACAACCTTTTGTTTTCCTCTATCCTTAGTATCGATTTGGGGAAGCTTTGGTTGGACGATTGGTTGTGATATAGTGACAGGTTTGGTGATGTAAACATCTCTCCTTCTTGGCATCTTTAGTGTTGGATCATTGATCATTTGCTTTCGAATGAGTTCCTTTTCTGTTTCTGCCATTTGTGCTATGATTTGTTGAGCTTTTAGTCTTGCTTCAACAGCCATTTTGTCGATTGACTCTAATTTTTCATTTCTCCTTTTCTCAGACTCATTTGGTGAATCTGGAATCTGATGAATTATAGGAGAATGACTTGATCTGGACTTGTCTACCTTTTCCCCCTCTGGTTCTGGTGGCCTGTCATTTGAAACAAGTAACTTTTTCAGGATCAAGTCTAGCTTGGAATCAGACAAGGCAACTTTTCGTTGAAGCGCACATATATCAGAAGAAAGAGATTGTGTCTTGATATCCCTGACTTCATTAACTAGTAGTTGAATAGTATTCTGAATAGAATAGATATCATCCGAGTAGTTATAGACCTTCTGAGAATTGGATTTAGAGAGATTTTTAATTTCAGAGCGTAATGAATCCAATTGACGTTGAACTTGCTTACTAAATGCTTGAAAGGGAGTAGTTAAAGATGATTTTGAAGCTTTAGAAAGTTCTGCAACTAACTTTTTAAGACTGGCAATATATCGGTCTTGAGCAGTGATATTACTCTGCAGATGATCTATTTTAGCTTCATAGACAAAATCTATATTTGATAAAGACTGAAGAAAATCATCAATCTTCTGATACATCAGAGAGAGATAATCTTCAATGGTCTTTTGAATTTTCAGATCTAGAGTTTCGATCTGCCACATGTTACGAACAATTTACCCCTTGATATACAAATTCGTGCCATGGAAGTCTTCAATGGTGACCTTAAGTTTTTGAGATGTGCGTTTGTTTTCTCATTAAGGATACACACATTGTTTGCCATACATTCAAGATACCATTGAAATTTGTCCATATATTCCGAATGAGAGGATGTGTGAAAACAGATTTCCTCAATACTGTCAGCTACCATCTGGGCAGTTAGTCTAATATGTTCAGGCTCTGGTTCAGATGTATTTGCTTCATCTGTATCTGTTGGAGTACCATCGTCCTGAGGAGGATCTGGTGGAAAAGAAGAGAACTTTGCTTCTTGAGTATCATCATTTTCTTGAGACACTTTTTAAGGTGAGGGAGAGTAATAATCAAGATCAAAGTTGAATGTCCTGGTGGATGCTTTTGAGTATAAGATTATTGACATGTTATTTGGTTCATCATCAACTATTAGTACTTCACTAGAAGGTATGTCTACCGTTTGCATATGAGTATCCTCATCTTGATTATCTTGTACTGGAGAGCTTTTAGTGAGATCTTCAAGTTTGGATTGCTTTTCACCTTTTTAGTGAGATCTTCAAGGAGACACGATTGCATGGACCTTCAATCAGATGGAGCTTGAAACAAGGAACCTAAGAAAGGGAGTGGCTTAGAGGTTGTACCAGATTTATGAGGAGATGTGGGCTCATCTAAATATGCTCCAAGATTATCTTCAGATACGTCCGGAGATGGGATAGAAGGTTGTTGATATGACTTTTATTGCTTCTTCTTCTTTGCCAACTTCTTGGATGCATGATCTGAGTGCTTCCTTTTCCTTTTAGGAGAGGAAGTAATTCCCTTGATGTATTTTTTATAAGAGTGTAGAGAGGCATTGTTTTTACCCAACTTTGCTAGAATAACATTTAGAATGATGAATAGATGTGAAAACTAAAATTAAGATGCAGTACGAATCCGAGATGGTGACATATGCAATAATAGTGGCAGTGGGCCTTCTGGAATCTCCTATGGTGGAAGTTTACTATTAGTTATGATATCATGAATAATAATGGACCACCAGCATGGATGATGAATCAAGAACTTATTCTTTAAGGCAAGGAGAAAGGTGAGAAAGTCTTCCCAAATAATAGACATCTAATCAACGTTGATATCATAATAAAGTCCATACATGACAATCAAAAGATTTGTTGAACCACGGCTGCGTCCACCAACTGACCCAAAAAGACACCGAGTGAGGACGAAACTGAGAAAGTTCCATTGCATGGGAAGGCGATCTTTCTTAATTCTTGAGAGCTTTGGTTCAGCTTTTTCTTCAAATTTGTACCCCATTTCCTTGAACATTGTCAAAAGTTGAGAAGAAGAAGGTGTGACAAATGTTGAAGGTTCACGAGAACCATTGTTTAGACCTAATGAAGTTGCGAACTCTTCTTTTTTTAGTACCAAGGTAGTTTGTCCATGGTCAAATTCAACATCAAGATGTTTTGACCTTGCTCTTGGAGTTATGACTACAGATTGAAAGACTACTGAAATAAGAGACTCTGTAATTGGAGAGGTAGCCGTGAGTGCACATGCCAGTGGGCACTTTTGCAAATATTCAACAATGACACCGACTTCTTTAGGTTGTTCTTGAGTTTTAAGAAGTACAATATAGTTGAATGGTGCAATTAGGGTTTTGTGGCCAAGAGTTGATGTACATGAAGGTCGTTGATGCGTCAAGTGATTATCACGATTAGGATATGGTGCAAGGAGGGTTTTGAGGCCAAGAATTGATGTACACGAAGGTTGTTGATGCGCCAAGTGACTATCACGATTAGGATATGGCACAAGTAGGGTTCCTTCATTTCTAGCTTGATGATCACGAGGAAAAAAGATTGATGGCGCAAGTTGGTGATGATGATCCAAGACGATTCAAGATGATCTAAGATGATCCAAGATGAATGAAGATGCTTCAATCATTCATCTTGTTGGTACAAGAAAGTGGATATCGTCCAAGTTGATCCAAGTGCATGAAGTTGTTCCAAGATGGTCCAAGTTTAATGAAGATGGTCCAAGATCCTTCAAGTTGGTGAAGTTGCTCCAAGGTACGTCTGGTTGCTCCAAGTTAATGAAGTTGCTCCAAGAGAATCAAAGATGCTCCAAGTTGAATGAATTGCTCCAAATTTGGTCCATGAACCTGAAGTTGCTCCAAGATAGTAAAAGATCCTTTTCATCTATTCCTTCTTCACTATATATAAGAATTATCCATGAATCAAGAAAAGCACATATGTTTTTCTTGAAAAGGATGGTCCACTTGTCATAAGATGCTCCACTTAGCTAAGGATTTTCCATGATCAATAAATAGAAAGTATGAAAATGCAAGCAATAAATAATCTATCTTTAAGGGTGATGTATGTGCATGTGGATAGATAATATGAGAAGGAAATAATATGCGATGAAGTGTGTGCATGTGGAAGAAATCATCTTAAGGAAACATTAAAACTTAGAAGGATGATTGATTTAGAAGCATTGTGGATTATCTTGCTATCACTTAAAGATTTATCCAGCAACTAAATTATGTGTATGATCATTCACTTAGCATTGTAAAGAATCTCCTTTGTTGATTAATTTTGAACTCATTAACATCACACAAATTATCCATTTTGAACTCACCACTTATGTCTCACCGCAATGCATATATTTGTGTCTAAGGCCTATTTACTTCCCAAACCCTAAATACTGACAGTCCTTATAACATTCCCCACTTATTTTGAACAACATTCATTTTTGGCATTCCTACCACATATACCCTTTTATTTACCCCTTTCGTTTCAAAAGGTATCGCCAAATTCCAAGTGACACAACTTTAAAAGAAAAATACTATATAATAATTTACCTAAGGATATAACTACACTTTTTTTGATCTTTTCTCATAACTCTAACTTTGACAAAGTAAACAAGCAAATAATTTCTAGTTTTATTTATATTTGTACTTTAGTTCGTGACTTTCTAAGAAATTCATTGGAGTGCTCGGAATCGCTTAGCTCACTAGTGGAGTCCATGACTCTCTATGAAGCCCTTTTAAACGATATTTCTTCCCATCCATCCAAGCTTTTATAATAAGGTGGATAGATATAAATATCTCTGGGGGGAATACTCATCGAGTCTCAAAGGTCACAGATTGACTCCACTCCTGAACTATAACTTATTGAATATATAACTAGACTCAAAGTGTAGAAATTAAATAGATAAACTTGGAACTTGACTCGTTTTGTTTTAACGGAGAGGCTTTTTATTAGGTATAGATATTCACAAACCAGAACTTTTTATGTACCTCAAACTACACAGGTTTGCGCTTTTGTCTCATGAGTTCACTAGGACACGAAAGCAACAAATATACTATAACACATTGGCTTAACTAAACTTTAGAGCTCGCTTCACATTATCCCACCTAGCTTTAGTACCTGATCTATGTTATAACTCTAAGTAGAGTATAACAATGAAGCTTTTTAATGGTCACTAAAGTACCAATATTAGTTGTGTACTGAAGCAAACTGAAGAACCACAAAATTTAGTATTTTGTAAAGTTATTAAAGTATGGAGCAACTAACCGTCTTCATTTGCATAGTTGTGATAACAACTTGCATTATCTTATGTATTTAGGATTTTATCGAGTATGAATTACGAGATCAGAGTCAAGTAAGAATTAAGAACAAAAGATCTAAATAGAATCTATTTGGCTTGATTATGCTTACAAGGAATACAGAGAAGATATAGAGAGTACAAGACGTAATGCAAAAGGTTCTCTCTAACTCTAGTACTCATCCCATATTTATAGGGATTGAGAAAGCATACAAAAAATATATGGGACTAAAAACATTAAAGCATCGATACAAAATGCCCTTATAATAAACTTAACATACAAACATTTGATACTAAGCATGACTTAGAAAACCTTCGACATCTCATAATAACATTCGACCTCAACATTTTCCCCCTTTGTGAGAAATGTCGAATCTAAGTGATCAGCATCTGAGCAACTTGATGTATCACCCTTCAAATCTCAGTGTACCAATTAACCACCTTACGAATTTCAGCTTTGTCACCTTCATTGTTCTTTGCACAACTGTTCATTCGAACAATAAGGTTTGTGTAATGTGGTGTGGTATATCTTTCAACATCACAGGCTTGAAATAAAGACTCCGTAATCTTTCCCTTCTTATTCTTTCCAACGAACACAATCCCCAAAGGCTTCAAGAATATCTCCCCATCTTCGTAACTATTCAAACTAGCCTGACTTTTTAGCATCGATTGTGGCACCGTGATTTGTTTACCAATAGCCAAGGCTAATTCGACATCAGTTAAAGCTAAATATTCATAGTAATTATCTATAAATAGCTTAATGTGAGCAAATCCAATCAAAAAATCTTCTTTGCTTGTTAACTGAAGTTTCGAGACATCAGTTCCCTTCAGTATTCTTGCAACACAGATTAAGTCATGATCATTCCTTAAAGGGAAGTCTACCACCTAAAAGTCAAATGCAACATTATTTGCTCTGACTGCGTGATATCGATAATTCTAGAATACTCCCTCAAACAATACATCTTTGGAAATATTAAGAACTCGAACTATCTTGAATAGTGACCATATCTCCTCTTCCTTTTTACCTAGAACAGCATGGAAAAGAATCTTCGTTCTCTTAAATTCTTCTTTATCTTCCAATTTATCAGCAATTTGATACTGAGCAGCCACAAACATCATCTCGTTTATTGGAAAATCTAACTGAATGAAGTCAGAATTTTCTGTAGCAAAACTCTTTTTGGGAATCTTCTCAAAGTCATGCATTTCTCCATTTAAAACTAGAGCTTGAATGTTTTCATAACAGTAATGCTTTGAAGGATCACCTTTGTCAAGACCAGGAGGATCATTTGCCCTTTCTCGAAGAATGCTTTGAATTTGCCTCTGTTTTTCCATCTCTTTTTCTACTGATGCTTTCTTTTCTTCTGCATGGGTTCAGTAGAAATGCATTTGCCTTTGTTTTTCAACTCTTGTGTCGATGGAGGTGGTTTAGACGAACTTGAACCTCCAACTCCAGAACCAATCACAATTCCTTTTGTTAAAGGTCTTGTTGTTGTTGTTGTTGTTGAAGTAGTTGTAGAAGAAGTCTTTGGTAACGAAGTATGAAGTTGAGTAAAGATAACCTTCCCAACAACTTCTGGATCATCATCACCTTTTGAAGACCCACTTCCTCCCAAATTGGGCTTCGAACCCATTCCCATGCCAACACCTATTCCTTCTCCCCCTTGCACCCTTGTATGAACAGGTGGGGCATCTGTTGGCATCAGTTCAACAACTTTGCAAGAGGAGCAAGTTCAGCCTTGAGTGTCGACTCCAAAGCTATAAATTTATGTGACAATGCTTCCGGAGTAAGCAATGAAGAAGATGAAGAACCAAATTTCGAGACCAAGTCCTTTAAATTGCTCAACATTTCTTCAATTTTAGTAAAACTCTGAACATCAAGTTCAGCCTTCTTTTCAACTTTTGGAACCAATGACTGATACCACTTGACCACATTCGTTACTGCATCAACAAAAATGTCAATTTTGGTATGAAGAGAAGAATAATCATGAGAAATGGTTGCAACTTCCTTCGCCATATCAACCCTTAATTCTTCAATCTTCAGGTTGACGTCTTCTCGAACTTTCTTGACATCTTGAACATACAAAATATGTTTTTCTTTTGTAACCGCTTTCAACTCCATCTGCTCATGATTAAATGTCAAAGACTGAGACTTGAAACGGTTTTCATTATTCCGGTCCAGTATCTCCAACTCTTGAGCCTTGAGCATAATATCAACTTCGATGTCGGACACATGATGTTTACCCCCTGTATCATCTTGAAGTTGTAACAACGAATTCAGCTTCCTGTTGAGAATCTTGAATTGTTTTCCTGACATCAACATACGATCAGGAATAATTTCTTCCCCGGGATCAAACTCGATATCAACAAAAGTACCCATGAATTCACCATCTTCAGTTGTGTCATTATCATGAACTATTTTAGGACCTTCAGTGGATTGAGATGGGAATAAAGAAGTAATGGGTTATTGGATAAAGTTTTCAAAAGTTGTTGATTGTCTGGATTGGGGTAAAGTTGTTGAAATAGGAATATTGAATGGTGGAAGTGAAACAGTGTTATCAACAATAGGTGTCTCGAATGATGAGGAAATAACAAGAGTCAGATTACCTTGACCTTCATTGTTCAACACTCCTTCACCCTTGTGACATTTGTATCCATATGAGATATGTTCGCAGTGATGCCTGAAGTCCGAACCTCCTCAGAAACTAATTTCGCATTCGAAACTTTGGGTGGTGTGACAACAGTCTTCGCAGGAGTGGATATTTTTGCAGCATCACCTTGATTAATGGTTGTGTCCACAATAGATGTTTTCACAGAGCCGCCAGACCTCCAATCGCCTCAACAATCGACTTGATTGGAGAGTCCTTCATTGGTGATGGAAAATCGTATTATCATCACGAAGTGGCGATTCTTGTACTACTTTGTCATCCATTGATTTTTCAATCACTATTCTCCTCTTCTTCTTCATAGAAATCCATTTGGCCATTTCTTCATAAATAACAACACCTTTTCGATTGATTTGTGGCTTGCGAGTTATCTGGGGTACACCTTTAGGAGAGAAACTACTTGATCTCTCTGGTGAATGACATGACCGATGAGCCATTTTCTTCACATGTTTCAAAACACCAGATTTCGAAGGCATGACCTCCTTGGCAGGTGTAGAAGATTCTTCAACAGTTGGCTTAGTAACTTTCTTCGGAGGTTTATCATACTTGACAGCTTTCTTTGGAGTAGCCTTTACAACATCCTGCATTGGCTTAGGACTGGGTTTCGAAGGACTACCCTTAACCTCTTTCTTATATTCTTTTCTCTTTTTCGATGGACAACCAGTCCTCTTTGGTAATAAAACATCAGTTTCAATCGAAGCATCCCATCCGGATCCAGAATTGGTACAACCGTTGGAAACATATCCGGATCATCTTCCACAACTTTAGGAAAGTGATACATGTAACGCTCCAAACCAGGTATTTCCTTTGAGCCCTTGAAAATTTAAAATGTTGCATAAGAAGTCCCTTAAGTACGCTGGGCGTACTCATGGGTACGCTTAGCTTACTATGTATTAATGATTGCAGAGGGGCAGCACGTACGCTAGGCGTACAAAAATTGTACGTTGGGCGTACATGACGGATGTCAAAACCATAATTTCCGGACTTGAGCCCTATATAAGCATCGTTATCTCATTTCAGCCTCACCCTAATCAGCCTCTTTCATCTTCAAATGTCCTTAAGGACTTGAGTGTGTTTTGAGCTTAGTATCCCTTCAAGAAGGAGGAGTTGCTAAAGCAAGCTTGGAGTGGCTTAGGGCTTCAATAATATGCATCTAGTTCACCTTGAGGAGCTTCTGGAGGTATAAAGCTCTTATCTTGCCTTCTTATTCTTTAGATCTAGTTAGGGTTTTCTTTATGGTCCCTTTTGGTGGTTTTGGACCTCCTCTTGAGAGTTGAGCAACTCCAGATGCTGAAAAGGGTAGATCTGAGGTCCTTTGGTCCATTCATAGTATAAAATTGAAGTCCTGATGGGTGTTTTGACCTCATGCATGGATTAAGACCCTTGGAAAGGTCTTAATGGGTTGTTGGGAACATATGAGACATGCAAAGGCATAAAGTTGCCAAATTTATGCCCTCGGACGTCTTAATGAGCTTAGATCTGACTTTTAGACGTAAGAAAATCGAGTAATAAGCACTTAGTGGAAAAAGTGCTTAATCTATTAGTACGCTGGGCGTAACTTAGCGTACACAGCGCGTACAAGCCAGGGACTCAGTACGCTGCGCGTACCCGACTGATATGTTAATTGGTCATTGGGCCTGGTTACGTTTTGGGGTTAGTGGGTCAGAATATCTGTTTTGGGCCATGAATGTTATGGTCGGGCTTTATTGGGCCATGAGGCCCATTAATGATTATTGGATATGGACTTTGGGCCCATTAACTAAGAAAGACTTTTGGCCCATTGTGGAGGGACTTGGGGACTTGGGTTCTCCACTTAGATAGGGTTTGATCTTAACATTAAGTAATGCTATCAATGTTTAGTGTGGGTGGTTACAGACTGTTAGGAGAGCATCTTTCGGATTCTTTGGACATATGTGAGTCTTCTCACCATACCAATGGGTCTAAGGCACCAAGGCCGACCCATTTTATGTGATGCGGATTGTTGATTGATTATGCGATATGATAATATGACATTTGTATGGAAGATCATGTGGGGGTTCCTGTGGCATTTGGTATAAGACCTTGGAGGGTTTCCATGGCATCCTAGTGTATATGCTTCTATAGTTTGCATTATGTCTTGTTTGGTAGCAAAGACCTTGTGGGGGTTCCCAAGGCAGGATGACCTTGTGGGGGTTCCCATGGCAGGAAGAACATGTAGGGGTTCGCATAGCAGATAAGACCACGTGGGGGTTCCCGTGGCATTAGGTGTAAGACCCTAAAGAGTTTTCCATGGCTTCCTTATATGTTGTGTGCATGGCTTATGTGATATGTGTAGCTTTATAGCTAATATGATATGTGTTATGTGGATTGTGTGTGGGGTATGCTCTGGGGACTCACTAAGCATTAGCTTACAGTTTGTGGATTTGTTTCACATACATCTGAGCCCAAGGGCAAGGGCAAGGCTTGATGGAGCGGCGTGCACTCTCACTCGGGCATTTTATGGGACACTCTGATATTTTGAAATAAAGTTGTATTTGATATGCTTTTGAAAACAATTGTAACTGGTTTTTGTGGATGATGGAAATGTGTTGTGGATAGTTAAAAATGAAAAAAATTCTTCTGAAAAATTGGGTCGTTACAAGTTGGTATTAGAGCCTTGGTTTGAGGGATTCGGGCACACTCTCGGGTGTGTCAGGACTCAAACTAAGGAAATGGTAAAACTGTTTTCAAAAATAAAAGTTAAAAACTTTTGAGACTGGAAAAGAGGAGAGTGCAACGCGAGTGATCGGCCAAGCCAAGTAAGTGGTTCCCCAATATGTTAGCCATGTTATACTGATATTTGAGCTGTGATAATCGTATGGAACTTGCAATGTGCATGCTTTTAAAACTGTATACAGTTAGGAGCTTATAGCCTTAGAATGATTGATTTGGCCTTATTTCATGTTCCTTGTTTGGTTGTGGTCCTAGGGTAGAATCACTTATTCGAAAGTCTATTTGATCCTTTTCTGTGTATATTTTGCATGTATAAAGGCAACCTGTTATGATTGGTCTGTTTGATGTGGGTAGAGAAAATCTTAGGACAACCTGGGATTTGGTTTATGCGGTGATTTGTGGTATATGATTTATTTTGGGACGAATTGGAGTTATCAGGTAGAGCCTTGGGGAAAGGTACAGGTAGGTGTGGAAGGTAGTATTGGGCTCGTACTACTGAAAGTACGGGACCTGTACCCGAACCAATGTTAGATCTGACAGCTCTAATGAGGACCGGTGTGGGAAGATCCCCTATATAGATGTCCTGATTATTATGGTTTATGACATTTCAGTTCAGCATGGTGGTGACACGATTTGGGACAGGGGGATCAGGATCTGGATCCGGATCGGGCGGTGGTGCAGAGCCCATTGATGAGAGGTTGCGTGAGATCATTGCAGCAAAGGTTACGAAGGGCATCCTTGACGCTACCCCAGTGATCTTTGGGACGGTCAAGGAGGGTATTATGGAGATCATGGAGGAGAGGCTCAGGTCATTCAGAGCCGAGATTGTTGCGGGCCAGATTGGGGCCCGAACTCCCTCGTTTCGGGAGTTCAAGGCGTGTGCAGCGCCGGAGTTCTTCGGGGTCAGAGATCCCATTGTTAGCCGATGATGGGTTGAGGACATTGAGAACGCCCAACGCACGAGTTCTTTCCCAGATGCGGCGAAGGTGGGTTTTTCTTCCTTTATATTGAGGGACAGAGCCAAGGATTGGTGGGGAGAGGTAACCAGCGAGGTGGGAGCAGCTAGTGTGGCTGAGATGACATGGGCCGAGTTTGTTCGACGATTTGACTTGGAGTTTTCATCGGATATTGAGGTGTAACGGATGATGAGAGAGTTCCAGGAGCTCCACCAGACTACCGAGACTGTGGCGGAGATCACCGCCAAGTTTCGGGAACGAGCATTGTTGATTCCACAGTATGCTACCAATGAGGACATGCGGAGGACAAGGTATCATTCCGTGCTGAGGGATGATATCCGGGAGTTTGTGAGCTTTACAGGGTGCAAAACCCTGAATGAGATGGTGGAGAAGGAACGAGAGAGGGAGATGGAGTTGGACTTCCACACCAAGCGGAAGCCTGAGCAGGCATAGGCAGCAGTAGGTCAGGCTAAAAATCCTAAGACCTCGGATTCATCCAGTAGGGGCCAGCAGGGCCGTGGCCGGTGTGCCAACTGTGGGATATCTCATGGGGGAGCTTGTCGGGGGAAGAACCCGGTGTGTTATACATGTGGTCAGCGGGCCACATGAGCAGGGACTGCCCAAGAAGGGCTTGATATGTTTCCACTGCAACCAGACTGGCCATAAAAAGGCCGATTATCCGAGGTTGCGGGAAGGGGGAGGAGCAGTGACGGCGCCTGCGCTCGCCACGATGAGGGTTACTGATGGTCGCCCTGCTAAGGCGGATGCTCCAGTGGTGAAGAGCCGCACATTTCAGCTGATTACTGAGGAGGCTCGGGACGTTGTGACTGGCACGTGTTTATTCTTCTCTGCTCTCTATTTATTTGTATTGCTTATATGTGCATTGTGTTTATGTATAGGGACCTTTTTGGTCAATGGTATGTCGGCTCATGTTTTGTTTGATTCGGGAGCTACCCGATTATTTGTGTATCTTGCGCTTAGCAAGAAGTTTCGGAATGCTCCGGGAACCTTGGATTCCCCGCTTGAGGTAGAGATTGCTGACGACAGCATTGTGAGTGCTGCGAGGGTGTATCAGGACTATAGCCTGAATGTGCTTGGAGAGAGGTTTCGCGTTGACTTGGTTCCGATACCATTATGAGGGCTGAAAGTGATTGTCGGGATGGATTGGTTGGGGGCCAACGGGGCCATGATCGACTGTGAGCGCCAGTTAGTGAGGGTTTGAACCCCAAGTGGGGGAGAACTGGTTATACATGGTGAGAGGGCCTCACAAGGGCCCACCCTCCGTACGGCTGCGAGGGCTAGGAGATTTTTGCAGCAGGGATGTACGGGATTTTTGGCTTATATCTCTGATACAAGGGTCGAGACCACGACGAATGTGGTTAGTGTGCCGGTTGTACAGGAATTTTGGGATGTCTTTCCTGAAGTGTTACCAGGAGTGCCGCCGGAGAGGCAGGTTGAGTTTCGCATTGATTTAGTGCCGGGTTCCGCCCCAATAGCGAAGGCACCATACCGACTAGCACCGCCCGAGATGCAGGAGCTATCTACACAGCTTCAAGAGCTGCTAGACCGTGGGTTCATCCGTCCGAGCAGTTCCCTGTGGGGAGCTCTGATCCTGTTTGTGAAAAAGAAGGATGGATCGCACAGGATGTGCATTGATTATCGAGAGCTGAACAAACTGACGGTGAAGAACCGTTATCCGTTACCGAGGATCGATGATTTGTTTGATCAGCTGCAGGGCGCGTCTTGGTTTTCCAAGATTGATATTCGGTCGGGATACCATCAGATGATGATTCGGGATGAGGATATACCAAAGACAGCTTTCAGGACTAGGTATGGGCATTACGATTTTGTGGTGATGTCGTTTGGGCTCACCAATGCCCCAGCAACATTCATGGATCTCATGAACAAGGTGTATAGACCGATGTTCGATCGATCGGTGATCGTTTTTATTGATGATATCCTGGTCTACTCTAAGACTAAGGAGCAGCATTTGAGGGAGGTATTCCAGACCCAGAGGGTGGAGAAGTTGTATGCCAAGTTCTCCAAGTGTGATTTTTGGCTGGACGAGGTACCGTTTTTGGGGCACATCATCAATCAGGAGGGTATTTCGGTTGATCTAGCTAAGGTTGAGGCAGTGATGCAGTGGGAAGTACCAAAGAATGCTTTCGAGATCCGTAGCTTCTTGGGTCTAGCGGGCTATTATCGGAGATTCATCCAGGATTTCTCCAAGATTGTTGTACCCTTGACCCGCTTGACCAAGAAGAATGTGACATTTCGATAGGGTGCAGATCAGCAGTTGGATTTTGAGACCCTGAGACGGAGGTTATGCGAGGCTCCAATTCTAGTACTAACCGAGGGGTTAGATTATTTGGTGGTGTACTGCGACACGTCGACTTCAGGGTTAGGTGTGGTACTGATGCAGAGAGGGCATGTGATAGCTTACACGTCGAGGCAATTGAAGCCTCATGAGGCGAATTACCCCACTCACGACCTGTAATTGGGGGCAGTGGTGTTTGCCCTCAAGATTTAGTGGCATTACTTGTATGGAGTGAGGTGCACCATCTATACTGATCAAAAGTGTTTGAAGTATTTGATGGATCAGCGGAACCTCAACATGAGACAGAGGAGGTGGTTGGATGTATTGAAGGACTATGATTGTGAGATCTTATACCACCCCGGGAAGGCCAACGTGGTGGCCGATGCTTTGAGCCGCAAGGCGGCAGGTTCCCCGCTTGGGAACGTTTGTTTGAGGATGACTGTGATCTCTCCTTTGTTGGATATGATCAAGGAAGCTCAGGTCGAGGGGGTGAAGAAGGAGAATTGGAAGATAGAGAGGATTCGGGGACAGTATCCTTTGTTTGTTAAGGATAGTCGTGGCCTTTTGACACAGTGTGGCGGGTATGGGTACCGGTGACTGGAGGAGTGAGGCAGAAGATATTCGACTTGATTGGAGAATCCCTCGTTGGTGATGGAACAATTGTATTATCATCACGAAGTGGCGATTCTGGTACTACTTTGTTATCCATTTATTATTCAATCACTATTCTCCTCTTCTTCTACATAGAAATCCATTTGCCCATCTCTTCATCTCGACGCTTTTTAGACCCAGGAGACACATGAGTTGAAATTTCACAAATAACAACACCTTTTCGATTGATTTGTGGCTTGCGATTTATCTGGGGTACACCTTTAGGAGAGAAACTACTCGATCTCTCTGGTGAATGATGTGGCCGGTGAGCCATTTTCTTCAAACGTTTCAAAACACCAGATTTCGAAGGCATGACCTCCTTGGCAGGTGTGGAAGATTCTTCAACAGCTGGCTTAGTAACTTTCTTCGGAGGTTTATCAGACTTGACAGCTTTCTTTGCAGTAGCCTTTACAACATCCTCCATTGGCTCAGGACTGGGTTTCGAAGGACTACCCTTAACCTCTTTCTTGGATTCGTTTCTCTTTTTCGATGGACCGCCAGTGCTCTTTGGTAATAAAACATCGGTTTCAATCGAAGGATTGATGGTCTTCAAGTATGCCACCAAAATTGAATTTGTGGGATAAATCTTTCGAAGCATCCCATCTGGAATTGGTGCAACCGTTAGAAACATATCCGGATCATCTTCCACAACTTTAGGAAAGTGATACATGTAATGCTCCAAACCATGTATTTCCTTTGAAGCCCTTAAAATATTAAAATGTTGCATAAGAAGTCTCTTAACTATGCTGGCCGTACTCATGGGTACGCTTACCGTACTATGTATTAATGATCGAGGAGGGGCAGCATGTACGTTGGGCGTACGTGACGGATGTCAAAACCCTAATTTCCGGACTTGAGCCCTATATAAGCATCCTTATCTCATTTGAGCCTCACCCTAATTAGCCTCTTTCACCTTCAAACGTCCCTAAAAACCCTAGAATCATTTGAGAGTGTGTTTTGAGCTTAATGAGTGCATTTGTGACCATTTTAGTGTTCATTCAAGAAGGAGGAGTTGCTAAAGCAAGCTTGGAGTGGCTTGGGGCTTCAAGAATATGCATCTAGTTCACCTTGAGGAGCTTCTGGAGGTATAAATCTCTTATCTTGCCTTCTTATTCTTTAGATCTCGTTAGGGTTTTCTTTATGGCCCCTTTTGGTGGTTTTTGACCTCTTCTTGAGAGTTGAGCAACTCTAGAGGCTGAAAAGGTTAGATATGAGGTCCTTTGGTCCATTCATAGCATAAAACGGAAGTCTTGATGGGTGTTTTGACCTCATGCATGGATTAAGACCCTTGGAAAGGTCTTAATGGGTTGTTGCGAACATATGAGACATGCAAAGGCATAAAGTTGCCAACTTTATGCCCTAGGACGTCTTAATGAGATTAGATATGACTTTCGGACATAAGAAAATTGAGTAGTAAGCACTTAATGGAAAAAGTGCTTAATCTGTTAGTACGTTGGGCATAACTTAGTTTACGCAGCGCGTACGGCCCAGGGACTCAGTACGCTGCGCGTACCAGAGTGGTACGCTAATTGTACGCACAGCAGATGGACTTGGACTCATTTTGGGCCTTTGAGCCTTTGGGCCTTAATTGGTCATTGGGCCTGGTTACGTTTTGGGGTTAGTGGGTCAGAATATCTGTTTTGGGCCATGAATGTTATGGTGGGGCTTTATTGGGCCATGAGGCCCATTAATGATTATTGGATATGGACTTTAGGCCCATTAACTAAGATAGACTTTTGGCCCATTGTGGAGGGACTTGGGGACTTGGGTTCTCCACTTAGATGGGGTTTGATCCTAACATTAAGTAATGCTATCATTGTTCAGTGCGGGTGGTTACGGACTGTTAGGAGAGCATATTTTGGATTCTTCGGACAGAGGTGAGTCTTCTCACCATACCAATGGGTCTAAGGCACCAAGGCCAGCCCATTTTATGTGATGCGGATTGTTGATTGATTTTGCGATATGATAGTATGACATTTGTATGGAAGACCACGTGGGGGTTCCCGTGGCATTTGGTATAAGACCTTGGATGGTTTCCATGGCATCCTAGTGTATCTGCTTGTATAGTTTGCATTATGTCTTGTTTGGTAGCAAAGACCTTGTGGGGGTTCCCAAGGCAGGTTGACCTTGTGGGGGTTCCCAAGGTAGGAAGACCATGTGGGGGTTCCCATGGCAGATAAGACCACGTGGGGGTTCCCGTGTCATTAGGTGTAAGACCCTGGAGGGTTTCCATGGCTTCCTTATATGTTGTGTGCATGGCTTATGTGATATGTGTAGGTTTATAGCTAATTTGATATGTGTTATGTGGATTGTGTGTGGGGTATGCTCTGGGGGACTCACTAAGCATTACCTTACAGTTTGTGGATTTGTTTCAGGTACATCTGAGCCCAAGGGCAAGGGCGAGGCTTGATGGCGTGGCGTGCACTCTCACACTCTGATATGTTGAAGTAAAGTTGTATTTGATATGGTTTTGAAAACAATTGTAACTGGTTTTTGTGGATGATGGAAATGTGTTTTGGATAATTTGTGACAACCCGAAATTTCTATTCCGTACAACATTTCAATTTAATAGAAGTCAGAACAATTTCTGCTAACTTTCAAGCTTTTTGGAATAAGTTCGAGTCTTTTTAAGTTAGTACTTCAGGAGATACTAGGAGAGATGATGCTCTAGGGTTTATTGTGCAACAATAAAGTCCCAAAGCTCCAAGAGTTTGGAGTTTACAGCCTAAACAAAGGTGTTTACGGCCGTAAACCCTAAATTGGGGGTATATATATGACCCTTAGTCATTATTTACCATTTTTCACAAATTCAAGATCCAAACTCAATTCTCTCTCAAGTATCATCCAACAATTCTTCAAGATCTTCAACTTATAAGTGTTTCTAGCCCTATGAAGTTGATATATTGCTTAATCTAGTGATTTAACACACTTCCATCCGTGAAATCATTCCAAAAGGTTAGATCTTCAAGTTTCACCAAGAACACCAAGAACACACACTAGTGTTCTTGGACTTTTAGCACCTTTTCAAGCCTCTATCTTGTAAGTACTTCTATCCTGGAGTATAATAAGGCTTGTTACACTTCTATACATCAAGAAAACACCAAGGAAACCAAGGCTCAAAGGTGTTTACGGTCCAAGAACACCTTGGACCGTAAACCCTAAAAAGGGTGCCAAAGTGTGCTCTAGTCCCTTCTAAGCCTTGGAAACTTGCATAGATCCCTTCCCTAATGAGTTAAGTACATGAAAACATCAAAAGACCATAAACCATTTGAGTTTACGGCCGTAAACCCAAAGGCAAATGGTCCAAGGACCGTAAACTCCATTTAGGAGTGAAATGGTGCCCTAATCACTTCCATAGGCTTATACTTCAAGTGGAAATGCTTCTAAGGACTTGTAGAGCTTCAAAACAACTCATGGTCAAAGAATCATGAGTTTACGGCCGTAAACTCATCGGTTTACGACCGTAAACTCAAAGAGTTATGGTCACAAAACCGTAAACTCATATAAAGGGTTCCCTTGAACCCTAAACTCAATAGCAATGTCCTACAACATTTAGATGCAATCCTTAGCACTTATAACCCTTATATAAGGTGTTTTTCATGCCCTAAGATGTCTTAACTTTGTTAATTAGTTGCTTAAAGACTAATTGGATACATATATGTGTTATTATATGTTAACTAGGATCATTGTGTGTGTACAAGTCTTCACTTGACACCTAGCAATCCTATATCATCAGTTCATCCAAACCACTCACTACAGGTGAGTTCATACCCCTTAATTAACCTTTTAAATGTTTAAATGCTTTTATGGGGGGGGGGGGGGAATACAAGTTGAATTATTATAGTTATTATATCAATCACATGTGATTAATAACTACCAAACAAGTGGATTTCTTACTTTTCAAACTGTGTTACCAAACTGTTTTACTTCAAACTGTTTTACAAACTCCTTTTCATGTCAAATACTTTTACTTAAACTCTTTTAAACTTATATTCTGTTAAATGTGTATCTATATAGATATAGTTATATAAGTAGGATTGAAAGGACTTAGGACTGATAGCTCACCTTACTTCCTGTTCCTTGTTTGGTTGTGGACTTAGGGTATTAGGGTTATCTGTCCGAAGGTCGTTTGAATCCTAGTTATATATTATGTATATCTATATAGATACAAAGGTTCCTTCTTTCATTCAGCTCCATACCTTTGGGTAGCAAGGGTATACAAACATGTTCATACATTACTAGTAAGCTACTATAGGAGTAGTTTAGGAAGATACTAAATCTATTACTAGAACAATGAAACATACAAAGTGTCAGTTCATACATGAAACAATACCATACAGAGAAAGAGATAACAAACAATACCATATAGAGAGAACATACATGCTAGACAGAGGTAGAACATACAATACAGCTAGCACACTCATTACATATACATTATTACAGTTATGTGAGCCACCTAACGGGGCATGGCACTACCTGCCATGACCGTTTTTGTATCCAGAATCTCCTTAAATGGGGGGCGTATGAGTTTGTGTATAGATCTATACTGGATTGACTATCCTACACCTTGCTGCTCGCTACAGTGGGACTTGCAAGTCTACAGGTGCCAAACGTCATTTCTTACGACGTCTTACATCATCGTTTTTCTATTGAGTCGGTAGCAGGATACAGGCCGATCACATGGTACTTTAAATAACAATTGGTTTAAAGTAGTTAGTACAGCAGTAGTTACTTAATACAACACTATGGTACTATATCATTTTCCCATTACATTTACTTTGTGATATTCACACAATAAACAATAATGTAAAAACTATATTTTTGGTTAATGATAGTCGGATTTGGGAAAATACACACTCTTACAAGAGACACACACACAGATACTAAATGCCTTGGTAGAAGGCTACTTTTAGTAGGAAACATAGGGTTTTCTAGGAGAGTTCAAACAATTACAAACTTTTACAAACATATACAATTACAAACTTACAAAACACTTTCATACAACTACATATACTAATATACTTATGATCTCACCAGCTTTAAAGCTGAAAAACTCTTTCAAAATAACTTGTATTTTCAGGTCGCCAGTAGACAGGTACCGGAGCCAGGTTTTTGCGAAGATGGAGCTTGTTGAAGACTCATCTTTATTTTGATGTATATTATTTTTGGTGTCTATATAACTTGACAGAACAGACTTGTATGAAAATATATTATTAATGCAATGGATGATGTTGTTGTTTGTTTACTACTTTGCATTGTTGTGATACTATACATGACGTCCTCCACCCCTGAACGATTACGCCGTTCCGGTTTTGGGGTGTGACAGATTGGTATTAGAGGATTGTTTATAGTGAATCGAGTGTATCAACCCATAAAAGATATACGAACTATAAACACAAGCGGGATTAAAATACTCTGATAAAGAGTTTATACTTTTAAATAATAAAATATTTAACCAAGTATACATACCTGCATTCATACTAAAATCAGTGTCACTAGGACAGAACAAAAGTATTACGATTGTTGGACAGCACAAGTAGACTTAGAGACATATGGTCAACCCTGGGAAGATGTAGCCTGATCAACTACATTATCCGAGGAGTGATTAGCATGTGCCTAAGTGTGGTTGTGAGGTTGCAACAAGTCTAAAAACTTACCAACACTTCTACAACGAGAACAGTAGAACATAACATAAACTTAAAATACTATAGGATTATTTTGTGTTACTATTAATTACTTACCTGAGAAGTAAAGGTCTTTATTAAGTATGTCAATAGTTGCGGAGTGGATACGCTAAGATTATATGTGTCTAGGATATCATAGACTTAGAATCTGTGATCATTGCTTTACTTCATGTTCCTTGTTTGGTTGTGGGCTTAGAGTTAGGTTCACTTATTCGAAGGTCTATCCTGTCTAGGTTACCTATGACTGGTATGCACTACGCAAATGTTGGAGTAACTGATAAAGATCATCTTATAATTATCTAGTTAGTTCGTCTATTAATTATTTCCTTATCCCTTTTCTCGCGTAGATATAATGGTTGGATTCCATTTTCCCGGAGACCCGTACTATCCCAACAACGGCAATGATGGATGGCTTGGAGAAGAGCCAGAAGATGATCACCCAATCCCTTTGGATGATCACGAAGCTGAAGGCTTTTCTGATGGTTCTGACTCGGAACTAGAAGTCAACAACCAATCCCCAGTTGTCCAAAACCCAAACCCTCGTCCAGCATTTCAAGGACCCACACCTCTGTGGGCCACAAACTTGAATAGGTGGAGTCAGGAACAGGGGCAGCCCATGCCCTACCATGGAGACCGAAGCTTCTACAACCTCACCGAAGGAGGTTCAGCTGACAGGGTCCTACCCATAATGGTCCGTAGGATTGCTCGGAACACTGAGCAAGGTCGAGCAGCTATTGACCGAGTAGTGGAGGTTGACGCCAACTCTGGCGTTAACACTGTCCGCATTCGCCAACTAGAGTCTGCTCATGAAAGGACTCAGGTCTGCAATGCAGTTCTATAGAGGGAACTTGCTGAAACCCAAGCTGAAGTCAGGGAACTTCGAGCTCAGCAAGCAAGATCTGATAGGCGCATGAGAGACATAGAACGCCTTCTGTCGGATTCAAGAACTCACTCTAGTAGTTCTCGTCGCCGATAGAGTCTTATCGACTTCTCTTTTGGATATAACCTAGTTTGTGTAAAATCTCTAGTCTAATTTCCTATCTTTGTAAATCTTTGACCCTTTAGGTCTTGATTTGGTAGTAGTCTGTCAAAATTTTCTATCTTGGTTGATGTAAGACCTACTTCTAGGTCATTTTTCCTGAACTCATTACATCTGTAATCCCAGTATAATTGACAGATATCTAATCTTATGGAAATCAATATCCAATTGCTATCATCTGTTAGTACTAGATCTTCATTCAATCATACTATTCAATCGTGCTATTCACTTGTGCTGTTGGGCTATGGAGAGTTAGTCCATGAGTCATTCTTACCTACTTCCTATTAAATTCTTATCAATATCTTCACCTTTCTAAACATATAGTTAAAAGATGCCCCCACGTAAATCAACAAGACGCGATCCTCCCGCACCGACACCACCTGCTCCTCAATTCGACACAGCAACTCTAAATGATGCTGTAGCTGCAGCTGTGGCTACAGCCATGGCTCAATATCATTCCTCAGGTTCCACTGGAGGAGGAACCCCTATCCTATCTACTCATGGTGAAATCCCGATGCGCTTGAGAGAGTGCTCCTATAAGGACTTCACCAACTGCAAGCCCAAGTCTTTCAGAGGGACTGGCGGAGTCATTGCCCTCTCGCAATGGTTCGAGAAAACCGAATGGATTTTCGAGATCTGCTCCTGCCCAGAAGGGAGCAAGGTCAAGTTCGCTGCTTGCACCTTCGAAGACAAAGCCCTGACATGGTGGAATAGCCATGTCAAGTCACTATCTCTAATAGTGGCTAATGCTATGGGATGGGAAACTCTGAGAGATCTAATGATAGAAGAGTACTGCCCGAGGGGCGAGATCCAAAAGCTGGAGGAGGAACTGTGGAGCCTAACCATGAAGGGCTCCGACGTAGTCTCTTATAATGCCAGGTTCTGTGAACTAGTGGCCCTCTGTCCCAACACGGTTCATACGGAGGGAAAGAAAATCGAGAGATATATATGGGGGTTGATGCCACCATACCAGGGAAATGTTTTGGCATCACACCCCACTACATTTGATAGTGCCAAGCGATTGGCACAGCGGCTCATAGACCATGGGGTTCGTACCCCGGCCGCAACAACAACCCTGGCCATCTCAGAACCCGCCAGAACCGCTGATTCCAAGCGGAAGTTTTGGGATGACAAGAAAAATAAGAAGGCTGCCAAAAAGCAGCAGATCGTGGCAGTACATGCTGCAATAGCACCTGCCGTTGTTGCTCCAGTAAGGCAATACGCCGGAAGTTTGCCCAAGTGCAACAAGTGCAACTTCCACCACACAGGAGCCTGCCGGGAAATGCAGTGCTCAAACTGCAACAGGAAGGGGCACACCGACCGTTTCTGTAAAGCTCCGAGGAGACCACTCAACCAAGTCCTCGGCACTGGTGTGGGCCAGGCTTGCTACAATTGTGGCAACGTGGGCCACTACAAAAGGGACTGCCCAAAGGCAGCGAATTCTGGTAGAGTTGGAAGAGTTCTGGCCATAGGCCACGAGGAAGCGGTTGCCGACCCCACAGTGGTCACTGGTACGTTTCTCCTCGATAACTCATATGCATGTATACTATTTGATACTGGAGCGAAGAGGAGCTTCGTGAACGAAATATTTGCTCATTTACTTAAGCAAAAATCACGAGCACTCAAAGAACCGTTCACTGTAGAAATGGCTAATGGAAAGACAGAGAGCACTAACAGTATATTCATAGGGTGTACCCTAACTTTAGATAGCCATTCATTTTCGATCAATCTCATGCCGGTATCTATTAAAAGTTTCAACGTCATCATCGGCATGGATTGGTTGAGTCTTCATCGTGCCGACATCATGTGTTATGAAAAGGCTATCCGCCTTAATCTGTCGTCTGGCGAAACTCTAGTAGTATATGGCGACAAACCCGGCACGAACCTCCGTATCATCTCGAGCATTCAAGCTCAGAAATTCTTGCGAAAGGAATGCCGCGCATTCCTTGCTCATGTGGTCGATGTGAGCCAAGAAACGAATGACATTCAGAACATTCCAGTGGTATGCGACTTTCCCGACATCTTTCCAGAAGACCTCCCAGGATTAGCTCCGCAACGACAAGTTGAGTTCAGAATCGACTTAGTTCCAGGGGCTACCCCGGTAGCCAAATCGCCCTATCGTCTAGCACCTGCAGAGATGCAAGAACTGTCCTGTCAACTTAACGAACTGCTCAGCAAGGGCTTTATAAGACCAAGCTTCTCACCTTGGGGAGCTCCAGTCTTGTTCGTCAAGAAGAAAGACGGATCGTTTCGTATGTGCATCGACTACAAGGAGCTCAACAAACTGACCGTCAAAAATCGTTATCCCTTGCGTCGTATCGACGATTTATTTGACCAACTTCAAGGGGCGAATTTCTTTTCAAAAATCGACTTAAGATCCGGATATCACCAACTACGAGTGCTAGGGGAGGATGTTCCGAAGACAGCCTTCCGAACTCGTTATGGGCATTACGAATTCGTAGTGATGCCGTTCGGATTAACAAACACGCCCGCAGTATTCATAGATTTAATGAATAGGGTGTGTCGTCCTTACTTGGATCAGTTCGTCATCGTCTTCATCGATGACATACTTATCTACTCTCATAGTAAGGAGGAACATAGTCAACATCTGCGACAAGTCTTAGAAACACTACGTTCGGAGAAGCTCTATGCGAAGTTCTCGAAATGCGAATTTTGGATCCGACGAGTCGAATTCTTAGGGCACGTGGTTAGCGAAGAGGGAATACATGTGGAACCTTCCAAAATTAAAGTCATTGAGAGCTGGTCAGCACCGAAGACGCCTACAGAAATTCGTCAATTTCTAGGCCTCGCTGGCTACTACCGCAGGTTCATTCAGAACTTCTCCCGCATAGCGAAACCTCTTACAACACTGACCCAGAAAGGCGTGGCCTTTGACTGGGAAGAGAAGCAGGATAGAGCGTTCCATACTCTCAAGTGAGCCTTGTGCACCGCACCAATACTATCCCTCCCCGAAGGGATAGAAGACTTCGTCGTCTATTGCGATGCGTCAAATCAAGGACTCGGATGTGTTATGATGCAGCGAGGTAAGGTCATTGCCTATGCCTCGAGACAGCTGAAGACACACGACGTCAACTACACTACCCACGATCTGGAACTAGGAGCAGTTGTGTTTGCTCTGAAGATCTGGAGACACTACCTGTATGGTACAAAAAGCACAATCTTTACAGATCACAAAAGCCTACAACATATATTCGACCAGAAGGAGCTCAACATGAGACAACGACGGTGGGTCGAGCTACTCAGTGATTACGAATGCGAAATTCGTTATCATCCGGGTAAAGCCAATGTAGTAGCTGACGCCCTAAGTCGGAAAGAATATTCCGGTCGTAGAGTCAAGTCATTGACTATGACTATCCATTCACACTTGTCCACACAAATTAAGGAGGCTCAGCTCGACGCTTTGAAACTTGAAAATGTGGCAGGTGAATCCCTGAGAGGAATGGATAAGAACTTGGAGGTTAAGGGTGGCGGAGCTTATTATCTCATGGATCGGATCTGGACCCTGAAACTTGGTGGTTTTAGAGACTTGGTCATGAACGAGGCGCACAACACTCGTTATTCCGTCCACCCAGGTTCAGATAAGATGTATTTGGATCTTAAAAAGTTATACTGGTGGCCTAACATGAAAGCAGAGATTGCTACCTTCGTAAGTAAATGCCTTACTTGCGCCAAGGTCAAGGTCGAATACCAGAAACCCTCCGGTCTACTACAACAGCCAGAGATACCGGAATGGAAGTGGGAGCGGATCACTATGGATTTCATAACCAAGTTTCCCAAGACAACGGGTGGACTTGATACCATATGGGTCATCGTCGACAGATTGACCAAGTCCGCACACTTCCTGCCTATCAAAGAAACAGACAAGATGAAGAAGCTTACAAGAACTTACATTAGAGAGATTGTACGACTTCATGGTGTTCCGATATCCATTATCTCGGACAGAGATAGTAGATTCACTTCGAGGTTCTGGCAGTCGTTACAAACTTCCCTAGGAACTAGGCTGGACATGAGTACAGCCTACCATCCGCAGACAGACGGGCAAAGTGAGACGACTATCCAAACCTTGGAAGATATGCTGCGAGCCTGTGTGATCGACTTTGGGAAAGCATGGGATACTCATTTACCCCTTGTCGAATTTTCCTACAACAACAGTTATCACACAAGCATAAAGGCTGCTCCATTCGAGGCCCTCTATGGCCGCAAGTGCAGATCCCCTCTGTGCTGGGCTGAGGTGGGTGATACCCAGTTAGCTAAAGGAAGAGTTCCTGAAAGCACTCTCACAGGTCCGGAGATCATTCGGGAAACGACAGAGAAGATCGTTCAAATTCGTGAACGATTGAAAGCCTCTAGAGACCGACAGAAAAGCTACGCTGATAAACAAAGGAAACCGTTGGAATTCCAGGTGGGCGACCGTGGGCGACCGTGTTCGTGAAGCGTGGAAAGCTAAATCCAAGGTACATAGGGCCTTTGGGTAGCAAGGGTATACAAACATGTTCATACATTACTAGTAAGCTACTATAGGAGTAGTTTAGGAAGATACTAAATCTATTATTAGAACAATGAAACATACAAAGAGTCAGTTCATACATGAAACAATACCATACAGAGAAAGAGATAACAAACAATACCATACAGAGAAAGAGATAACAAAGAATACCATACAGAAAGAGATAACAAACTATACCATACAGAGAAAGAGATAACAAACAATACCATACAGAGAGAACATACAGGCTAGACAGAGGTAGAACATACAATACAGCTAGCACATTCATTACATATACATTATTACAATTATGTGAGCCACCTAACGGGGCATGGCACTACCTGCCATGACCGTTTTTGTATCCAGAATCTCCTTAAATGGGGGGCGTATGAGTTTGTGTATAGATCTATACTGGATTGACTATCCTACACCTTGTTGCTCGCTACAGTGGGACTTGCAAGTCTATGGGTGCCAAACGTCATTTCTTACGACGTCTTACATCGTCGTTTTTCTATTGAGTCGGTAGCAGGATACAGGCCGATCACATGGTACTTTAAATAACAATTGGTTTAAAGTAGTTAGTACAACAGTAGTTACTTAATACAACACTACGGTACTATATCATTTTCCCATTACATTTACTTTGTGATATTCACACAATAAACAATAATGTAAAAACTATATTTTTGGTTAATGATAGTCGGATTTGGGAAAATACACACTCTTACAAGAGACACACACACAGATACTAAATGCCTTGGTAGAAGGCTACTTTTAGTATGAAACATAGGGTTTTCTAGGAGAGTTCAAACAATTACAAACTTTTACAAACATATACAATTACAAACTTACAAAACACTTTCATACAACTACAGACACTAATATACTTATGATCTCACCAGCTTTAAAGCTGATAAACTCTTTCAAAATAACTTGTATTCTCAGGTCGCCAGTAGACAGGTACCGGAGCCAGGTTTTTGCGAAGATGGAGCTCGTTCAAGACTCATCTTTATTTTGATGTATATTATTTTTGGTGTCTATATAACTTGACAGAACACACTTGTATGAAAATATATTATTAATGCAATGGATGATGTTGTTGCTTGTTTACTACTTTGCATTGTTGTGATAATGTACATGACGTCCTCCACCCCCGAACGATTCCGCCGTTCTGGTTTTGGGGTGTGACATAATTAAAAATGAAAAAAATTACTTTTCAAAAATTGGGTCGTTACAATACAAAGAAAATTTAGCTTTCTGTTCATCTTCAGGAACTGCAATGCCTTCTTTCTCATAAGCATACTGTAAGATCAAGCTCCAATAACAAGCAAATGAAATCCCAATGACCACATTCCTTTTTCCAATACTTTTCACAAACTCCTCCCACAACTGAGTTGCATAATCAACAGGTGTGACACCCTCGAACCGGAACGGCGGAAACGTCTGGGGCGAATGACTTCATCTTGTAATATCATAACAAGTGTATATAAATGAAACATAGACAATCATCATCACCATACATATAATAAAACAACATACATGGTTTGCATCATTATATTCATTCAAATATTACATCCCAAAAATAACAAGTCTATGGTGAAAACAAAAATAGAGCAAATTCCCATAAGTCCAAAGCTGCCAACCTGCTTAATGAGTTCTTGAGAATACAAGTTATTTTGAAAAGCATCAACATATAAAATGTTGGTGAGTTTATAAGTATGTTTAAATGGAAAGTTTGTATTAGTTTGTAAACTCCAGAAAATTCGATATCTTCTAAAATAATTAGTTTGTAGGTTTTGTCTCAAATCTTGTATTATAGCATCTGTATCCTTGTTTTGTCTTGTTTCAAAAATGTATAGAGAGTGATTCCTAGAAAATCCTGTATTTTCTGTGTCATGAGAAATTGTGGTCTTAAGCCCAAAGACCGGAGTGAGGTGGATAGTACAAATAATCAACACAATGTTTATACTTTGCAAAACTGAGTGGTATTTATATTCAGCGTAAAACTTATAATAGTTTTGTTATTCTCTATGTGAGTCGTTATAACCATACTAATATGACGGAGTGGCTGTCTTGACATTCTTCAGGCGTCGGTTTCTGAGAAGACATTTGTCACCCTAGACTGGCCTGTCTAGCTGTAGCGAGCAGCTCAGGTGTGGGGTGTCAACCCCGTATAGATCTATACACAAATTCTCGTTCTCCCTCCAGGAGACTCTGGTTATAACTACAGGGATTACGGTGTACACTAAGGTAGGTACGGTGAAGGTGCGTCTCACAAGAGCCTTAACGCAATTTATGCGAATTGTATGTTTCATTATTTTAGCGTTAAAATAATGTTACGAGTGTCTATTTTTTACTATAACTCATAAATAGTAAATATGTAATCATTTTTATCGAGAGTGTCGGAATAGTTTGTTGTTTCATCGTTGTTATCAAAATAATCAATTGTTAAAAATATGTTCACAATAGGTCCGATTTACATAAAATTGACACTAAGGCCCAATGAACTTAAAAGATGTCATATAAGGCCCAATTAGGATAGAAGGGTCATATAAGGCCCATTTTGACTTAAGTATTCAAGAATGGCCCGTATTCGTTATAAATAACTATTTTGGCCCAAAAATACCGAAAATGACACAGAAGCCCATTTTTTTTTTATCAAAAATGACACTTTAGGCCCATTAATGCCGTGAATGTCAAATAAAACCCATTTTTATCAAAAATGGCACTTTTTGCCCAATAAAACCGTGAATGTCAAATAAAGCCCATTTTTATCAAAAATGTTACTTTTGGCCGAATAAAAACCGAGAATGTCAAATAAAGTCCATTTTTATCAAAAATGACACTTTTGCCCCATTAATACCGAGAATGACATTAAAAGCCCATTTTTATCAAAAATGTCACTTCAGGCCCATTAATACCGAGAATATCAAATAAACCCCATTTTGTTTATCTTTATTGTCAAGTATGGTCCCTTTGTATACTTTCTTTGGTTTTCTAGTAACTTTTAACATGTCTAATCTTTCCAAGCATCATAGTGAGTTACATAAAGTAACTTGTTTCCTAATATCTTCAAATCTTGGAAGATATTTCGAGTTTATGAGTGTTTAACATAGTTTCATAACATATCACACAACATATCATGAAAAATATACACATGCATGCATAAATACTAATATTAAACACAAAACCAAGCTTGTATTCCCCCCTAAAGATGGAAAATCATGAAAAAAAGGAGTATGAAGCTCACCTTGAGGTTTGATCTATTTTGAAGAGGGAAATGAAGGAGATTTCCGGCCTTAGCTAGCTTATTTGTGAAGATTGGTGAAGTTTTGGTGTTCTAAGAAGCATGAACACGAAATGAAGTTGTATAAGGAAGAATTCTTAGTGTAACTTGGAATGAAACAATTTAGTCCATTCAAACTTACCAAGTTTTGATCTTTGATAAAGAATCCTTGAAAGCACAACCAAAAATCATGGTTTTTAGGAGGAAGGAGTGAGAGGGTTTTTAGAGTGTTGAAAGGAAATGAGGAATGTAAGTGAGTTTGAATTGAAAAGTAATATGGTGGTGATGGTCTCGGCCAAATTTAGAGAGGAGAGAAGAGAAAGGTTAGATATTGATATTTGTGGGGCAATGACCTCCTAGATGTATGAGATTGTATTGATATATGGGGGTTAAATGTGTGTTGTCATGCTTTTGTTTAATCTCCATTCATTTCTTTTTCTTTTTTTTTTTATAAATCCCAACCGGCCCAATAGGAAAGGGAAAGGATTTGGGCCTCGTTTTTCATGGATGGCCGAAAACACCTCGAGCCCACTAAGAGTTTTCAGCTTATGCATGTTTTTGGCTTGGATTGGGCCCAAAATGGTTTTGGCCCAAAATAATATAGCATGATTAATTTTTGGCCCAAATAGGGCCCAATTGTGGTTGTTCGGCCCAAAAGAGTCAAGGTGAGGGGTTACCAGCCCATTAGGCCCAATAAGAGAGTTTTCGTCCGTTAAGAGGTTTGGACCGAGAAGGTCTGAATTAAAGCCCAAAGTCAAGCGATTATAGATTATCGGATTAGGCATAGAGCTTTTATGAGGACGTTTCGACTAAATTCAAGTTTTTGATGTATATACTGATATATTATCGAAGTCTGGTTCACATTTAAACATAGCGTTACATAGTTACACAAATAACAATCTTGTATATGGATAGGAAATCCTGGCCCTAAAATGCTAGTTGTGACAATAGGTAAATCATAGTAGATACCTGCTACCAAGGCATAGATTTCCAATTTTTCCTTATCTAATCCAACACTTCGACCCGTCAAGTATCAAAGGTAAATACCAAATAAAAAATTCTAGATACAAGGCAAACAAGATTTCTTGGAATCACTTATCTTTGTGAGAACTGGTTTATATCCCATCTCGTTGAACATGTGAAGCATATGTTCATTCGAAACCTCATAGAAAGGTTGGACAGTAGGAATATCCAAGATCTGAGCAAATAGATTTTTAGTCAGTTTGAACTTCTTGTCGTTGATCAACTACAAGGTAACCATCTTGACCGTCTTGCTATAAACCGCAGTTGAACCAGCAAGAGATAAGCACTTCATTGGCACAGAGAAAGAAGAAAACATGGCCTTTGACAGAACAGAATTTTGCAAAGCAACGATGAGGATCTGCAACTCTTCAGGGTACTGAGTAACATCAGGTTGGACTCTGAAATTGGTGCTTTGAATCTTCATGAGTGGTTGAGAAGTAATGTCATCAGTTATCTGAGATGGATCAACATTAGCATGTGTGGCCGCAATTGTTAGGGTTTGAACACGGTTGAAGAAAATAGAGTGTAGAAGAGAAATTTAATTTGGGGATATTTTGATTGTGTAAAGTTGGAATGAAATCCCCAAAACCCTTTTATACGTAAGACCCAATTTGAATTTGAAGCGGTTAGCATTAAATGATTGCCATGTGTCACCATGAAAACCGGGCATGTAGTCGTAAAGTTAGCCACATCTGAAAAATGATGATCACTTTTTCCTTGAAAATCGCAAGGTAACCAGAACGTCACATCAATCAGTCTGTTCGCTTGACCCAAGGGGATAAGAACCGTCAGAAAACCTTCGGCATGGAGGCAGGGCTCTTTCACTTTTGGGTTGAAAAGCGAAGTCATACACCAGACTTTTCGAAATCATCAGCCTGAGTTGGTATTACTCAAAACCTCAATGATTTTGGTGTGTGCTGATGTGTTCAAAAAAATTAAGATGAGATCAAGATAAAAAAAATATTGAATCTGAGATGTCAATTAAAAATTAACATAAAGCAGAAGATCTCGGGCAAAGCTCGCTTCGTTCTACATCAAGAAAGATGTCGAACAGCTTGTGTATGTTCGCGTGAATTGCAATCTAATACTTAGAGAGAAGTATCGAAGGTCTTCTTTTATTAGGCTTTGCGGGTGGATAACAATTTTGTTACATATACAACTCAATATAAGTGTGAGAAATTGTAAACGAAATTGCATGTGTGACCAGTGTAGTCAGTGACAAGTATAGTAAGAAAAGTATTTCAAGTAACAAAGGATCGAATTGATATTCAGACGGAAATCATATTCCCAAAAAAAAGTCTTGGATCTTATTGGGTAAAAATGTCATGGGTGTCGAACATTTTAGCAAGACCGCGCAAAAAGAAAGAATATTATTTTGAGTATCAAAAAATGGTACAAAAACAAATATTTCGTTGCATTCTAGAACAAAAGTTCCCCGTCAATTCCTTAATTGTTTAGAAATATTAGGTTTCACCTTCATCGCGGTCTCATGAATCCAGATCCTAAACACATGCTTTTTACATACCTATAATATGGTTGGTTTGTACCAGAGATGTCTTGGCTATGTGTCTTAGTGTGTGATTGTGTAAGAATGTTTGATGAAAAAGATTGATTCGAGAATCGAAAGTACCGCTGCTATAAGTGAACCAAGCAGGAAACTTTTAACTCATGTGAGAAGAGTAAGGTAGCTCAGGGACTAATGTGAATATAGCCTAATTGGGAAGAAATCCTCATGATGAGAAATCCATTAAGGCTTCGAAAACACATGGGATCATGGAGGCTTGGGTCGACATGCTGCAGCATGCTTCTAGGGACATCTAAGTAGTACAAAGTATCGAAAACATACCTTCCCTAGAGTTGCAAAACATGTTCCACTATTGATCTTCTCTAGAAAGCTTCACAAGTAAGTTAAACAAACAAAAATAGAAAAAAATATTTTTAAGTTTTTGATTTTTGAAAGAAAACAACAAAAATAAGAAAATATTTTTGATATTTTTGATTTTTAAATGAAAATGACAAAAATAAGAAAATCTTTTTGATATTTTTGATTTTTGAAGAAAAATAAAAGAACGAGAAAAATATCAGACTAGCAAAATATGAAGTGTCGACATAAGGATGAAAAGTATCGACATTGCTGTTAAAATGAAGTAGCGAAGCTTGTGACAAATCGTTCAGAGGAATGTCGAAAGCGAAGCATGTCGAACGCTAAATAATGAACACTGACCTCTAAATGGACCAGCGCGGTTTCGACATCACTTGACTTTATAACAAATTCACACCTCGAACAGCATTCGCATCTAGCATGCCTAATCCTAACAAAATTTGGAGAAAACTCTTTTCATCCAATGGTTTTGTAAAGATATCACCAAGCTGATCTGTGGTCTTTACCAAATGAATTTCAATGTTTCCATCTTCAATATGGTCTTTGATAAAGTGATAACGAAGTGCAATGTTTTTGGTCTTCGAATGTTGCACAGGGTAATGGCAGATGCGAATAGCACTTTGTGAGTCACAATACAACAAAATTTTCTTCATGTTGATTGCATAATCACGCAGTTGACTTTGAATCCAAATGATTTGAGAAGTGCATGTCACACCCCCAAACAGAAACGGCGGAAACGTTCGGGGGCGGAGGACGTCATGTACAATATCACAAAAATTGAATAATACTAATCAAAGCAACAACAACCATTGTATTACTAGTATAATGTCTACATTACATTTGAATTATACATGAATGTCTTCAAAAGTAAATGTAAGTAAAGACTCGAAGCTACTATGCTCCGTCTTCTTGAATCTACGCGCGTACCTCTCTACTAATGTCCTGAGAATACAAGTAGGTTTTGAAAGAGTATCAGCATAAAGCTGGTGAGTTCATAAGCGTTTAGTTTTGGAAAAACTATTCTTTGTTCTTTTGTAAAGTGTATTATCTTTCTCCAGAAAACCTTATATTTTGTAATGTAATAAATGTATAAACCTTTAGTAAAAATGACTCTTACTAGTTTCTCCTGCGAGTATTTAGTGTATATAAATCATATACAATCCATATCGAACAAACAATCGATTGTGTAGTTCTGCCCCAAGTCCACAACCAAACAAGGAACAGGAAGTGAGGCGGAGTCCACACATTCCACTGGTTGTCGGATCCTCATGTACATAATCCTGAAGTATCCACTAGATACTTGCAAAGTTAACTGTATTGTTCCTTTGATATCTGATGAAAGTGTTCCACAAGAAAATCCATTATTTTCTTATTGTATGTATGATAACCAATTCTTTTTATAACTACTTAGCTCATACTATCTATGTATAAACCAATATCGAACAAACGATTGATTGTGTGGATCTTCCCTAAATCCACAACCAAACAAGGAACAGGAAATGAGGCGAAAACCACACATTCCACGGTTTGTTGGATATTCTTCACACATAGCCTGGATGCATAAACTAAGAAATTACAGAATTATTAGTACTGTTCATTAGTAAAATGAATAACCGATTGTTTGTAAAGTACTAATGTTTTCCCTAGAAAATCCTATATTTTCCTAAGTGTATGTTATGTATGTATTCTATACGAAAACCTTTGTATGAAAACCCTTGTATGAAACCATTGTATGAAACCATTGTATAGTAGTCTTATTACATAAATAAAACTAGCTGAAAGCGTGTTTTACGATATACTGAAAGTGTTGTTAATACCCTCCTATGATTACCAAGTAGATACGAGTTATAGAAATCTAGATCGAACAAACATTCGATTGGGTGATCCCGCCCTAAGCCCACAACCAAACAAGGAACAGGAAATAAGGCGGAGATTACACATCCCACTGCAAGTCGTATGTTAATTTCATATTACCCTGGTGTATATACTAAGTTATCACATAGTTACTAACCCTTAATGTTTGTTCGTTAGGTTTATTATTACGTGAACGAGTCGTTGTTTCACCTGTGGATTCTTATAACCATACTATGGACACTCAACAATATGACGTACCTGGACGTACGTCGATAAAAATGACGTTTGTCACCCTAAAGGTCAGGGTGCGGGATTGTCACTCCCGTATAGATCTATACACAAACTCACGCTCTCCTTCCCTGGAGACTCTGGTTACAAGGCGTCTCACATTGCTGGCTCTCTCAACGAATTCACGAATAATACGCTGAAATTCCTTTTCGTTATGAATCCTTATAAAACATTATATTTTGTTTCATAATTCATAAGTTTGTTTCCTCTGTTCTGAAAACTGTGTTTGTAAAGTTTGTATCTTAACATGTTTTGTAAAACCGATTTCAAGTCTAGTGGTAACGATGTTTACCATGTATGCAAGTTCTATATTCAATGTATACTAGTGATAGGAAAATATAATAAATCAAATTATATTTTTAAACACAAGATTACTTGTGCTTTTACTTGTATTCCCCCCCTAAAAACATTAAAAACTCGGAAAATGTAGGGTTATGAACTCACCGTTAGTTGTGTACAAGCGTAGAATCAACGGACTGAAATGAAGACCCTCGAGTTGTAGTGTGTGGCACTTAACGGAATCATAACAACAATTAAATACATATGTGTATCTAAATTAGCGATTTCGTTAGATAAACTGTTAGAAAAACACTTGCTTTCGGTTAAGGAATGTTATCGGGACTTGATTGAATCGAGGAAAATGGGTTTTCACCACTTAGGAAGGGTTTGCGTCCGTGAAGGCGGGTTTACGGCCGTGAACTGTTTACGGTCGTGAACAGCCTCTTGAAGGGTTTACGGCCTTTGAAGATTCGATGAGTGTACAGTCGTAAACGGGTTTACGGCCTTTGAAGATTTGAAGATATGAAGTGTTTACGTCCATAAACTCAAGAACGGTGATGTTGGATTTCGACAAAAATGTGTTCTAAATGCTCCGAAATGACTCCCAATGGTGATTCTCGATGATTTCTGGAAGAATAAGGGTAATTTTCGTGTTTACGGTCAAGAGTTTAGAGAGAGAAGGAGAGAGTTTTCGGCCAGAAAAGTCTAAATAAAGGGTAGGGACACGTATTTATAGGAGGTTTTCATGTTCGGTGATGGGGTCCACCTGGCACTAACCGTAAACGGGTTTACGGTCGTAAACGGGTTTACGGTCGTAAACGGGTTACAGTCGTGAACTCCAGTCAGGCCATGAACTGATGTCTCATTCGAAGAAAAACTCAAATTTCGCGTGGTTTTGGTTCCGACTCATATATAGAGTTTGATTATATAACTAAATAACTTTCCAAACCAAAGGAATTCGACGGGACTCAACAAAATTCAAATTTTATTAACGGAATTCGGGTTCACAATAGCGGTAAAAGATTCAGGTTGTCACATCATCCCCCCGTTAGAGGGAATTTCGTCCCGAAATTCAGACACTGAATATGAATCATGAACGTGGAAATAGATGTGCGGTATCACAAGTGTCTCATCGGATAGACACCTCTCTAGGATCGATAGGGTACCTGGGTTTCATAAAACCCTCGCGTTCTTCAGTGAATTCGGATCCTCGCTGGGTGTTTCAGCGGATCATCACTACTGTATCTGTTGTTCTGATCTGTGAAGGGTGGATAGGTTTAGCTTGCTCAACCATGTTCATCCAACTGGTAGGATGCCCTTTTTGTTGTCCTGAGTAGCCTTTGCCCTGAAGTTCATGGTAGGACTCATACCTGGTTCATCCATCATTGTCTCGTGTACACAAGTCGTATATAATTAAGATTTACAAGACGGTCGGATGGGTGGCTCTGCCCAGGTCCACAACCAGACAAGGAACAGGAGATAGGGCAGAAACACACATCCTAAGTCAGTAGAATCTTAATTATTTACCACCCTCACGTGTACATTTAACATTGATAGGCTAACCGTATCTGTCCCTAGCCTCTGTGCTTGAACTTGACTTACCGATGGATACCATACTCTTCGCATGGATACTTTTCGAGGGTTGAAGCGAGATGAAATGTCGAGGTTTACATCTAGTTTGTCGTTAGGAGTGACGAGAGTTTTGTTATTCGGTCGGTTTAAGGCAAAGGGTCTCCTTGGTGACACATAGGTGGGATGACATCGTCGGATCGCGTGTTAAGTTAGTTCGGAAAGAGTGCTTCGTTATGGCGTCGGTGTATCTATGTGTGAACGTTTCTAGTGTTTTCTGTTTTGATCCTGATATTACTACTATGATAGTTTTGTGTTGCCTTACGTGTGTATTAACTGAAAGATTGTTCTCGTGACTGATACTTGATATTATGATCCCTATCCAGTCTCTCTATAATCTCTTGATGTCTACAAGTCATATATAATTAAGAGTGATAAGACAGTCGACTGAGTGAGTCTGCCTTAAATCCACAACCAGACAAGGAACAGGAAATAAGGCGGAATCACGCACTCTAAGTCTACTGGTTCTTAATTATACATGGCCCTACTATTTACACCAAGTCATTATAGCTTACTACAAAGAGTATTTAGTTTCTATATAAACTATGTTCTTAGTTTAGATGAGGAAGAAACTATTATAGTTAGGATTTGTGAAGGGTCCATTTTATGGTTTGGGCTAGGCTTTGGATGTATAGGTCATTTAGTATTGTAATAGAAGTGTTTTGGTATGTTTAAGGCCAAAAGTATGTTTACGACCGTAAACAGGTTTACGGCCGTAAACCTGTTTACGGCCTTGTCTAGTTTACGGTCAAGTCGTCTTTCCAATATATAGGACCAGTCTGTGTCTGTTAGTGGTTGTTGATTCATAGCAGTTTGCGGCCAGTCGGAGTTGTACCAGACGTTTCCTTAATACAAACGTGTGCAAGCTTTGATTCATCATTCTTCTACTCAATTCTCTTCTTGTTTGATTGTTAGATTGCTTGATGAGTTAAGATCCTGTTTCTAGGACCTTACAATTGGTGTCAGAGCAAGTCTAGTGTCAAAACATCTTTCAATCACGTTTTCGGTCAGAGGAGTTCAGTTTCATCGTTTTTCAAGACTGTATTTGGTGTTTTCAGGACATAAGGGGATTAGATCTGCTTGCAATTCAAGTTTTCAACAAATTCTAGGTGTTTACGGTCAACACTTTACGACGGTAATCAGTCAATCTTCATTGACCGTAATCAGTCAATCTTCATTTACCGTAAACAGTCAATCTCCTTCAACCGTAAACTCAACCGTGAACCTTCAACCGTAAACTCAACCGTGAACCTTCAACCGTAAACTCAACCGTAAATCCCTCTTAGACCGTAAACTCTCCTTCAATCATAAACTCAACCGTGAACCTCCAACCATAATCTCCAAGCTGTGAAAGTTGACCGTAAACTCGTGTTTACGGCCGTAATCCCTTAACCTCAAACTATCTTTTTGGTATTTTAGCCATTACCAATTTAAAAAAATAAAATAAAATAAAATGGATTCTCAAGGTCAAGCACATCATCATGAATTGGATTCCATCATGGGAACAACCACTCGCATTCCCCGATTGTTGTCCGCAGAAGGATTCCCAGAATGGAAGTATAGAATCGAGAAATACATCAAAATGAAAGATTTCAAGGTTTGGAGAAGTATTTTAAGGGGACCAGTTCGTATCACTACAACACTCGAAGACGAAACAGTTGTTGAGAAAAAGATTGAACACTACACCGATGAAGATTTTGAAAAGATTGAAGAGCAAGAAAGAGCACTGGCTACTCTCACAATGGCACTATCTCCTGAGATTGCACAAGGATTTAGAGAATACAGTTCAGCAAAGGTTTTGTGGGAAGCTTTGATTGAAGTTTATGAGGGTAATGAAGATATGAAACAGAGTCGCCAAGACATGTTGAGGAAAAAATTCAATATGTTTAATTATGTTCTTGGAGAGACTCTAGAAGCCCAGTTGCAGCGCTTTACCACACTTACCACTGAAATGCGTTCAGTCGGGGTTTATGTGACTAGGTCTGAGATAAAGAAGAAGTTGCTGAATTCACTTCCAAAGACATGGGATATGAACGTGGCGGTCATTAAAAAGACGAAAGATCTGAATCGTATCAGTCTTGCTGAAACTATGGCAATCATCAAAGCCTGTGATCTTGATGACAAGCAACGAGAGATGAACCATGTGAATTCTTACTCAACTGCGAACCTTGGAGTTTCCTCAAATAATGCTTTTTCATCCTATATTTCTTCATCAAGTCAAGCTTTTGCTGTTCAATAGCCTCAAAATCAAACATTTATCACTCCATCAGTTACACCATATGTCACTTCAGCATCTGTCTCCCATCCATATGTTGCTTCAGCATCTGTTTCTCATCAACAAAGTCAATCTTTTGTTGTTGCTCAAGCTGTTTCTTTCTCAAGTGCATCAGCTATGGCTCCAGCTCCCCATTCCAAAGAAACTGATGAGAACTTAGCTCTTTCTACTAGACTCGTAAATTGTTACAATGCCTTTGTAGCTGGAGAGCTCCCACCTCAACTCTCATTTGCTGACTTGGATCAAATTCATCCAGAGGATGTGGAGGAAATGGGCATCGCTTGGCAAATTGCTATGGCTGTGTTCAGGGCTAAACAATTTGCTAAGAAAACAGGAAAGAATAATTGGGGAATGAATGCGGATAAAAAAGTAGGATTTAACAAGGGAAAGTTGCGCTGCTACAACTGCCACGAGCCGGGTCATTTTGCTCGTGGGTGTCCCAAACCAAATAGAAGAGTAAACAGTGATCGAACAATGGTTCCAGTGGGCAATAATCGTGAAAGTGCTGCTATCAATAGTGAAACTGCTAATCTGGCACTAGTTGCTCAGTCTTTTGGTTGGGAGGATCAGATTCAGGCACTGAATATTTCAGGACCTGAAAATGCTCATCTCGTCCAAATTCATGATGTTGCTGAAGAAGAAGCTGAAACAGACCCAGAATCAGAAATAATGGCACTCCAATTTGCATTTATGGTTCAAACCACGCCGGAACCTGCAAAATCGGAGGTTAGTGAAACTGTCTGATCTCAATCTTGTATTAAGACTGTCAAATTCTTACGTGATCAAATTGAATTGATTAAAAGAGAAAATGAAGATTTAAAATATGAGAGATATAATATTAGGAAAGAACAAAAGCCATTAAAAGAAAAATTAGAGGCCAAAACAAAGGATTTCAGGAAATTGCAAGAAGATTACAGCAACAAGTGTGTAAATTATGATCACATTAAAGACAAACTTGCGGCTATAACTGCAGAACTTGACACATTGAAAACTCGTTTTCAAAATGTTGATTTTAATTTCAAAAAATTTGATGTGTCAAGTGAGAAGGTTGCAACTATTATTGAAAAACAAATGAAATGGAAGGATAATAAAAAAGCGGGAATAGGATATGATAGTGTCCCCCCTCCATTTAATCATTCATATTATGTTACTCCTTTAACAAAAGAAGAGATCGACAGAGAACCTTATATGGTTTATGGCAAACCTGCTGCTGAACAGGCTACAGGACCTAGTGTTAGGGTTTTGGATACTAACATTTCTACTTCAAATGCAGATATGTCAGTAAACCAAGGAAAGCAAGAGGATGAGAAGTTTGAGTCTAATAATTTAGTGTCTAAGTTTGGTGTACCTGTTTGTGATGAGTTTGTGTCTGATGTTAAACCTGATGTTTCTAATTGTGCGAAAATGATGTCAAACTTAAATGCTTCTGATGTGTCTGATGTTGTTTTTGTAAAATCTATTGTATCTGGTGCTAACACATCTATTTCACCAAGCACACAACCTGGTTCACCCTCATCTATCACACAATCTGATTCTTGCTCATGTTCTTGTGGGAAAAGTAAGGATGTCAACAAAGAAAGTAAATCAGATAAAGGCAGTACCAGTTATAATAATAAGAAGAAAATTTGTTTTAACTGTGGTACTACCGGTCACATCGCTAGGAATTGTCCTAATAGGGCATTTGTGCATTTTTTTGTCTCAAAGACGAGAGAACGAGTCTCGAGGAAGGTCTTTAAGTAGAAAGTCTTCGAGATCCCGTCCTCGAGATGATGATTGGAGGGCTAATAAATACAAGAAAAAGGCAGTTTTTCAAAAGAACAAACAGGTTTTGAATAACAAAGTCACAAACAGTTTGCCAAAATCGAACTCGGCTAAGCCAAGGTCGGTTTCCTCAAAGAGTGAATCTGGATTTTCAACCACTTCTGGTAGAAAATCCAAATGCTCAAAGCAAACTAAAAAGAAATGTGTTTCAAAATCACCCGTGAATGTTAAGAAACCTAAATGCCAGTGGGTGCCCAAACTATATTCCAACCAATCATCATCATCCTCTGAAAAAGTTTTACATGATGACGCAAAATCAAAAGGATTAAAAGATAAATCTGTGATTGTAAAGGGTACACCCAGGAAAGAAATGACATGGGTCCCCAAATCTAAGTGATCCCGCTTATTTTGCAGGGACAGTTGCGGAGGAATGTCGTCAGACCATGGTATGTCGACAACGGCTGCTCCCGACATGTGATATTTCTCAATTGAACGACATTCAGACGTTTAATGGGGGATTTGTTTCCTTTGCGGATGGTGAAGGTGGAAAAATCACGCAAAGAGGAACTGTAACAAACGGAGTGCTGAGTTTCGAGAACGTCAACTATGCTCCCGAGTTAAAGCACAACTTTTTAAGCGTCTCTCAGATCTGCGACAAGGGTTATTCAACGCATTTTACTGATAAAGAGTGTCTAATCTTAAAGCCAGACATTGTCATCCAGGATGAGTGGATTCTTGTCAAATCGAAGCGAGATGGAAATGCTTAAATTATAGACATGAATAGAAACATACATGAGCAAGTCACCTGCCTTTTTTCAAAAGTCTTAGAACAAAACGCTATGTTGTGGCATCGACGACTCGGCCATGCTAACGCTAAGAATCTGAATCGTCTTGCTAAAAACAAAATCGTGCGTGGCCTGCCTGTCAGAGACTTTATTACATTTGAAAAATGTGTGTCATGTGCACAAGGAAAGCATCACAGGAAACCACACCTGCCAAAGCAAATCAACTCAATCAGCCAGGTGCTCCAATTGTTGCATATGGATTTATTTGGTCCATTCAATGTCCTAAATATAAATAGAAACTCATACTGTCTAGTTGTGATTGATGACTTCTGTCGTTTCACGTGGGTTTTCTTCTTGAACAACAAAGCTGGGGTATTAGATCTGATCAAGAAATTCATTGTAATTATTGAGAACCAAACAAAGTACCGGGTGAAGGCGCTTAGAACTGATAATGGATTAGAATTCAAGAATGCAGTTCTTGATCATTTTTGCGCAGAAAAGGAAATTGTGCGTCAATACAGTTCAGTTCGCACGCCTCAGCAAAATGGTGTTGCTGAACTAAGAAATCGAACGTTGCAAGACGCTGCAAGGACGATGTTGTGTGACTCACAGTTACCAGTTTTCTTTTGGGCTAAGGCGATTAACACTGCTTGTTATGTTCAGAATCGTGTTTTAATCAACAAAGCCCAAATGAAGACTCCATACGAAATTCTATACGGTCACAAGCCATCTGTCAGCCATTTTCGTGTATTTGGCTGCCCTTGTACCCTTCTTCACCTGGAGTACAACCCGAAGTTTAATGCCAAATCTGATGACTGCTATTTCGTGGGGTATGCTGCTCGCACCGCATACAGGGATTACAACAAAAGAACAAAGCAAATTGTAGAATCCTTCGATGTGCGCTGGCTGGAGGAGAATGAAACAGATGCTAGAGTGGGTCCTGATTGGTTGTTTGATTACACATATTTGTTCAAATCATTCAATATGTGCTCAAATAGTTCATCTGGTACTACTTCTGGTTCGAAGATTGTACCTGAAGATAAAGACGATGAAGTTGTTTACAGACCGACGATTGTTTCTTCTGCAATTCCCTGAGTGGAGTCATTTGTTCCAATTTCTAGTCCAGAATCTCCAAGTCAACAACAAACTCCAGATGCTGATGCCACTCCTCTTACCCTGATGAAAGAGAGTTCAGGTCACGAGATGCTTTCGCTGTTACTCAAACTTTTATGGAACTTCTCTTTCCTAAGCGAATTGCAAATGAGTTTGTGGCAGATCCGACTAATGAGACTGGTTCTTCTGATATGGATCCTTCGGCAGATGATAGAGTTAGTAATGTTCACAATCTTCCTGTTTCACTCAATGACATCAGCCAGGAGATACCTTCACGTATTCAACGCGATCATCCGATCGAGAATGTCATTGGCCAGCTGGGTGACGGTGTTAAAACGAGAAGCCAGAGTGGAGATGTCAATACATGTCTCTATTCTTGCTATATCTGTCAAATAGAGCCAAAGAACGTTGAAATGGCTTTGAATGAGCCCAGCTGGGTAGATGCTATGCATGAAGAGCTAAACCAATTTGAAAAACTTGGGGTTTGGAAGCTGGTTGAACTTCCTAAAGGCAAAAAGTCTCTTGACACTCGCTGGTTATACCGCAATAAGTAAGATGATTCCAAAGTCATAGTGCGTAATAAAGCAAGATTGTTGGCTCGTGTCCGAGAGACCCCTGCTGACTCCAGATACTGATGGCGAATCCGTAGATCAAACTCATTACTGATCAATGATCGGTTCGTTGATGTATCTAACTGCAAGCCGACCAGACATCATGTTTGCAGTTTGTCAATGCGCACGTTATCAGGCTAATCCTATACTTTCACATCTTATTGTTGTCAAAAGAATTTTTCGGTACCTCAAAGCCCCCCCAAAATTGGGTCTTTGGTATCCGAAAAATTCTGAATTTGATTTATATGCATTTGCTGACAGTAATTATGGTGGCTGTGAGCTTGACAGGAAATCTACATCAGGAAGGTGTTAGTTCCTTGGAGACAGGATGGTGTCGTGGCAGTGCAGGAAACAGCACGCCGTCTCAACCTCAACAGCAGAAGCGGAATATGTTGCTGCCTCTACCTGTTGTTCTCAAGTTATATGGATCCAACATCAGCTGTTGGATTACGGTTTGAACTATCTAAAAACCCCTATATTCTGTGATAATGAGGCTGCAATTCAGATTGCTAAAAATCCTGTCCAGCACTCGAAAACCAAGCACATTGACATCAAAATTCATTTCATCAGAGATTGGTATGAGCGTTCGCTCATTCGGCTGGAACAGGTTCCCACTGCTAATAATGTGGCGGATCTTTTCACAAAGCCGTTCAAGAAAGCTCGATTCGATGTGCTTGTGAGCTTTTTGAAAATGCTTCGTTTTAAGGATTAATTTTTTTAGGTTAGTTTAAATTTGCGCATTTTTATTTCATTCTCACCCATGCACAAATTTAGGGGGAGAAATAATCAAAAACCAAACAAAAAAAAAATAAAAACTTAAAAAAATCCAAAAATAGTGTTATTTCTGTTTTATTTTTTTTCAGAAAAATTTTCCAAAAATCCAAAAACATTAAAAATCAGAAAATCCAAAAATATATTGTTAATGGAATGTGTTTGCAAGTGATGTGTGGGAAGTGATATAATCAAGTGATAACGGACAGCCTGAATCTGTGTAAGGTGCCAAAGTCGAATTGTCTGTGCTCTGTGTTCGATGCGCGGGTAGGCACGAAGGGTTTTTAAATGGACTTGACTAGGATCAGATGAACTTTAGGAGTTTTAAGATTTGACAAATCTTAACCTAGATAGTTCTATTTAGCCTGACAATACGACGCTTGGGTAGGTTGAGCAGAGAGATATACATGGGAATCTGCGGATACATTAAATGATTTGTATCTACAACTGTGGATTAACTTTTCCTCGATGTGCAGACTTTGTCCTTAATTCTGGTATTGACGGGGCGACTGGGGAATTCCGATAAATTAGGTTTGTAGAAAGTTATTTTCTTTCTTTCTTACTGTCAGTCATATGTTACCTCCTCTGTGTGATCGAAAGATCCGACCTGGACTATAACATATGCAATTCTGTGTCTCTGCATCTTCTTCTATGCTATTCTTTCTACATGTTAGCCACATGTTGTCTCCTTTGCGTGATTAACAATCCGACCTAGTACACAACATATGCAACATTCTACTTCTCAATCCATCTAAACTCTAGTTATTCATATGTTTCACTCTCTGCGTGATTGGAAGAGATCCGACCTGAGTGTACAACATATGCATTCTAAATCTGACTTCATCGTTAATAATTGTCTGCTCATCTAAAGTAAGGAGTATTCTGGAAGTCCTTGATTATTGGGGCATATCAGGAAGCGGGAAGCACGTTCTAGTACAACTAAAATTGAGCACTTATAGGTTGTCTTTAGATCTCGCTGCTCAATTTAGGTGGACAACAATATTCTTGGTCGTCGTCAGCTGAATGGTCTTTTAGGAAATTTATCTAAGTTCATAGGATCGAATGTCTTGTCACTTATAGTTTATCCTTAAATTTGTCACAACCTTTCGTGTTTAAGTGGATCACAGTAGCGGCGATCGACCAGACATAGACATGAAGGTAGAAGTACCAACAAGCGGAGTAAGACTGTCTAAAAACATTGATCCCAATATCACAAAATCTTATCAGCGTTTTTTTATTTAATTTTTATTGTTATTTTTGTCCTCAAAATGTTTTATTTTTTATAAAGGTTTTTGGGTATTGGACTTTATCATTGTGGATTGCGGCCCATAAAATTTTTGGTCCAGGTATATAAAGGAATGGAGTCAACCGAAAACCCTCTATTCCTCATTTTCTTCTTCCTGGCCGCAAACTCTCCCGTTTCTCTCTCTCTCTCTAAATTTTTTTCGTGAGTTTTGGTGAAATTGATTCGATAACTTCAAAGGTATGCCATTTCGACCACAGATATGCAAATCTCGCATCAAACCGACATGATTTCAAGCCTTAATTGAAGAAAAACTAACTGTCGGCGTTTACGGCCAAGGCTGTTTACGGCCAAGGCTCTTTACGGCCAAGGCTGTTCACGGCCAAGGCAGTTCACGGCCAAGGCTGTTTATAGCCAAATTTTAAATGTTTGAATATGTTGTTTTCTCATTTGGATTGTTTGATCACTGTAGAGTTGAAAAACTCTTAGATCGATTAGATCTTCAACAGATTAAACAATAAAATCAAACGAACACAGAAAACACAACATGGAATCAAATAATGCTGAATGATTCAAACGTAGTCACGCCTCAGCAGAGCTCGACAAAGAACTTCCACTGTAGAGGCGAGCTAGGGTTTTGTAGTACAAATCAAAACAATAATTATCAAAGCGCTGATTACTAAGGCTGCATGGATGCACCTTAAATACTAAACCCTAAACAAAAACAATCACCGTTGGACAGGCCCAACCGGATGGCAAAACTGGGCTAAGGACCGAGCCAATGACGCAACACTTATTCAACCCAACAATCTCCCCCTTTGCATCAAATGAGGCGAGAGATTATTTCTGTTGTGTAGCCTTCACTTTCTTCACAACCTTGAACAACCGAGGAATGATAGTAAGAAGCGTCTGCCGAAATTGAATGTACCATCGTAGCATATCAGCAAACAACTTCTTGTCAGCTGTAGAATTCTGATCACAACGGTGAATGATCTCCAAAATATGCTCCACGCAAGCTGTTGAGAACAGGTGCTTATCAATGAGAGCAAAGAGATATTTTTGACTTTCACCTCTAACGAACATCACCGTGTGAAATTTTGGGTCGATTTTACCCTTGACCATTGCGTTCACATTGCCAGTTCCTCCAATAGGTTTGATCGTTGGTCGCTTGTGAATGGCAGATGCGATTTCTTGATCCATCTTCGCTACTTCATGAATGTAGCAAACAAGCATTCGCTTGATGTGGTCAATTATCGGCTGATACTCCTGAGGATTTGACAGCAGAATATTGTTGAGTAGTATCCAGTCGTGAGGATTAAGATTCGGTAGATCAGCCAGGGAGAAATTATGAATCGAGCTATCAGAGCCTCGGGTCACTTTAAACTTAACGTTGACAAATTTTCCTGCTGAATAAGGCTTCAGCACCTTAACCGTAGTAATCTTCTATGAGTTCCAGGTTAAGTACTGTGGCTGTGCGAACTCCAGATAAAATTCCAACAGATCCCGATCTACCTTCGGGTCTGGAGAGTGAACTGCAGCAGTTGAGTTGAAGCAATGAAAGATAAATGCCTTTTGTGTGATTGGCATATCGAATTAAGCGTCCTTCGAGTTCTCAAGACCGAACGAGATAACAGGTTCGAGCCAATGAGTACTCGGTTCATCTATAGCTTCTCTCTGGAGTGAGTCAATGGTCCATTCCGGAAATATGGACTTCTTTTTCTCCAAGAGCTCCTTTTCTTTTTGCTTATTCTCGAGCTCAACTGATTCCTTTTCGATCTTTTCCTGAAGCTCCTTATCAGTAGGTTTAGTTTTCCTAAAGAGCTTAGAGGGATTTTCACCCAAGATATCTTCAAAATCATCATCATCTTCCACATCATCTTCACCAATTTTCTTCTTCTTCTTATCCCTTTTGCTGACCGAAGCTACATTAACCTTCGGTGCAGCTGTTGATTTGGGTTCGAGAGGAGGTTGAGTATTATCCTTGCCAGTTTGAGTAACCTTTTCCTTTTCCTTTTCTCCCCCTTGTTTCGGCTAGACAGAAGTCATCGAAACACCCTCTATCTGACTAAGGATATCCAACGCAGGTATGAGTTTTTCAGCTAAATGGCGTCTGATGGATATAGTCAGAATAGAGTCATGAGCGTCAAGAAGATGTAACAAAATGGAATGAACGTCACCCATGGAGCTTCTAATTACTTCTCTTTCAGACTTTAAATCATTAAGCTCAGTTGTGGCAGAACGAAGCTTAAGATTTTGAATTTTGAGCTGAGAAGTACGTTTGTCAAGCTCATCCATAATTCGATTTTCAACAGCCAGTTCGGCTTCCAGCTGAGTCAGACGCTCCTTGACATTATCATGAAGATTTTCAATGGCAGCTTCAATGCCATGTCGAGCAACTTCAAGATTAGTCCTTTCGGTTTCAAGAGAACGCTTGAGATTATCAACCGAAGCATTCACTGTCTGAGAGTTCTTTTAAGCGGCAGCTTGCAACGAATCAAGGAATAACTGAGCCTCAGAAATTAGTTTTTCGACTTTTGCGGTCGCATCTTTGCATTCATTCGTTGAGGCCTCAACAGCAAGCGAGGCCTTCTGACATTGGGAAGTGGAGGCATCAATGGCCTTTGCTGTGGCAGAGAGAGATGCATCATGCTCTTTGACAACAAAAGAAAATAATGCCTTTAGAGCAGCTTCAGAGTAAGCACCAGTTGATGTGGAAGAAAGTAGTTGATCAAGTTTGTCAGTAACCGTCTTTAGATGGCGCTTAGTAACAGGAGCATCGTCATCGTCATCACTTTGAACACGGTAGGGACTGAAGTAAGTGGAATCAAACTCCAAGTCCTCTCCTCCAAGAACAGTCTTGGTTTCGGTAGATGGGGCAGGTGATGGTGGTTCGGTAGTTACTGGAGGTTCGGTAGTGACAGGGGGTTCGGTAGTGACCAGGGGTTCGGGTGCTGAAGAACGAGCCCCCGTATCAGATACGTTGGTTCGAACTCCAGTAGTGGTGGTAGTAGTAGACTCAGTGAAGATAGGTGCAGGAATGGGAATAGTAGAGGATGGTTGAGATGAAATGATAGGAAAAATCGGAGGGATGGAGACAGGAATAGAAATAGGTGGAGGCGAAGGTGCTTTGTAACGAACAGGTTCCCCGGGTGTAGGCGAGCGAGGTGGTGTATCACCACGAACCAAACCTGCTTCCTCTGAGCTTTCGCTGTCAGATTCACTGGGAGGAATTGGTGGTTGATTAGGAGGCACGTACTCTGAATCAGAATCACCTGAGGATTGGAGAATTAGCCGGCGGGCAGGTTTCTTGCCTTTCTTCGCCTTAGGCTGTGCCGGCGCTGCTTTCTCCGACTTTCGCTTCCGAGGGGTTTGAACTTTTGAGACTTGGCCCCACTTATCTCCCTTTTTGACTTTTGGCTTTTTGCCTCTTTTGGCAGGTTTGTCTGCGTCTTCGATTGATTTCACCAAGTCAGCAGTGAGTTCCCTTGGACCAGAGGAGGGAAGCTTCTTGTATTCCTGAATAATCTTGCTTGAAGGAGGCACAAAGGCGAACATCAACTCAGGAATGGACCCAACAACAGCAATTTTTTAAGGATGAGTAACGATGATGTTTGTAGTATGAAACGTAGCAATGGAAGAAAGCATCGAGTCCGCCATGATAGGAACATGGAAACGATCCATTGCCCACTGGGTAACAATGGTCCAGAAGCGAGCATAAGAGATTTCGGTGTGGCGAGATGAAGATGATAAACTCTGAATGAGTTGAAGCCATAAAACCATTCCATAATCCAGATTAAGACCGTGGTACACATCGTAAAGCAAAGTCATGAAGGACTTGCATGCACCATCAGAGCCGGTACTCCGTTCAGAAAGCCCTTTGAATAGTAGAGTGAAGAGGCCATTCCATTGAGGAGGAAGGCAGGACTTTTTGAACTTAGTGACAGTGGTTAGGGTTTCAGTATACCCCATGTTGTAGAACATAGAGAAGAGCTGACCTGTGGCAACGGAATCGGGATTAACCATGGAATCTTCATACGCAAGCCCAAGAAGAGAACATAAACGATTCCTAGAGATTAAGGCCTTCTGATTAAGAATGTCGAAGAAGATTTTGTCTGCTCCCTTGTCATACGCTGCAGAGGAGTAGATTTGTAAGAGACAAGACATCGGCACAACTTCGACGGTGGTAAGGGCTTTAACGAGTGGGGAATATTTTAGGCATTCCACCACTTGATACATGTAGGTATCGTAAAGAAAAGGGGAGAGATCAATCAGCAAATTCTGATTGGGCTTGATGGCAAGAAGAGTGGAGCGTGCAGTTGTTTCTTGAACTGAGGATGACTCTGCCATTGATGAAGCTTGTCAAGGAAGAAGATGAACAGTAAGAAATTGATCGCCTGCCTTTGCTCTAGAAGATTAAAGTGTGGTAAGGAACAGTCACACTGAAATCAGCCCTTATATACGATCTTGGAGAGAGAAAAATCATAAGTTATTATTCCTTGAATCTTGGAAACGACTCCTGAAAAGGAGTGATTTGACAGCTTGCAACCCCGATAAAGTAGTGATGACGCAGGATGATGACCGATTCAAATTCTTGCGCCTTCCAACCTTATCCATAATTCAAACCAGACGTTTAAACTTCCTGCTGAGTCAGCGGGTGAATCTCCAATAAAATTGCTAGTACCATAAAAATTCAAAGACGTTACACCAAACCATCGCTTTTAATTTCGAAACCGTTTGCATTAACTTGTTAAGAACTGAACAACACCTCTTTGAGAATATAGAATGTGTGTGCATAAGGGTGTAAATGAGAAAGAAATAAAGCAGAGTCTTTGTGGGAAGTTGTGATGTTTATTAAGACATAAAGCAGTGGATCCCGGGCATGAATCTCTTCCTTCAAAGTCAAGAGAGACTTCAAAGTGCTTGTTTGGATTCCCGTTGAATTACGATCAAGTACTTGTTAAGAAGCATTGAAAGGCATCTTTTTAATTAAGGCTTTTAAGGGTGGCTTTCGCTTCAATTCTTGATTTCGATACTTGATGTAAGACCGAAACAGAACGAAGTACTTGTGAGACCAATGTGGCCTGTTAAACAAGTAGGTAGGAAACATATTCAGTGACTTGGTGATAAATGAGAACAGGAAATCTCAAAAAAATAAAAAACTGGATCCGTTTGGGAAGAAAAAGTCTTGGTGAAAAACAATTTCATAAGGACCGTGCAAAAAGAAAATTGAGATTTCATAAGGTGACATGTAATAGCTTGAAAGTTGAAGTGTTCACCGTTAATTCATTATGGGAGTTGGATTTTGGGTTTCACTTAATTCGTGGTGGACGAAAGTAAGATCATCAACACATAAATTGTGTAACCATAAACCTCAGTGGTTATTGCTGAGAGTCTCAAGGGTTACCAGATATGAAACGAACCGTGATGGAGAAAAATAAGATGGTTAAAAGAACCAAAAGTGCCTCTGTCATAAAGGATTGACAAAGCAGAAAAACTCTTAACTCAATGTGAGAAGAGTAAGGCAGCTCATGATTAGAGTAAATTTGACAGCCTGATTGGGGAGACAAGATTTGTATATATCAAGTCATTAAGGCTTTACTCAAAATCGATCGAGGCTTTGGTCAACATACAGCAGCATGCTTCTAGGGACACTTAGCTAGTACATAGATTAAGATTGATACCTGCCCCAGCTCCATCAGTGAGAGAAAGTAGTGTACAGAAAGTAAACAGAGCAAATTTTTGAAGTGATAAAAAAAATATTTTTGTATTTTAGGAAATTTTCTGAAAAAGAATAAAAAACAGAAATAAAAATATTTTTGGATTTTATGAGATTTTCTGAAAAAGAATTAAAAACAGAAATAAAAATATTTTTGGATTTTAGAAGAATATAAAAAAAATACGTAAAGAAATATGTGAAGAAAGTTCTAATAAAATAGTATACATACTATACAACCAAAACCATACGACAGAAATTAGAGGCGAAGCGAGACCAGTGAAACCGAACCCGAAATGGACCGAGCGTTCGGTGCATTTCGGTTCCAGAAGAACCGAACCCGAAATGGACCGAGCGTTCGCTCTATTTCGCTTCTAACTTTGATTGAAACACAGGAGATTTCGGTACGGATTCAGCTTCCATCATTCCTAGGCCATGCAATATTTTATTAAAGCTTGCTTCAGGCAAGGCCTTAGTGAAGATGTCTGCTAGTTGATCAGTGGTTCTTACAAAATGAATTTCAACATTATCGTCTTCCACATGATCTTTGATAAAATGATACCTCAGTGCTATGTGTTTCGTCTTTGAGTGTAGCACTGGGTTGTGAAAAATCCTAATTGCACTTTCGGAATCGCAATATAATGGGATTTTCTTCATATTCAGGCCAAAGTCACGAAGTTGACTTTGTATCCAGATGACCTGAGATGTGCATGATGCTGCGGCAATGTATTCTTCTTCGGTAGTGGAGAGAGAAACACATGTTTGTTTCTCAGATTGCCAGCTTACGAGTTTGCCGTCCAAAAATTGACATCCTCCAGTGGTACTTTTCCGGTCTAGACCACATCCCCCAAGATCAGCATCTGAGAATGCTTGGACAAAGAATCTTGAGTTGGCCGGGACCACAACCCGAGAGAAGTAGTTCATTTTAGATACCGAAATATGTTCTTTACTGCCAACAGATGTGGTTCACGAGGATTTGCTTGAAACCTGGCACAATAACAAACAGAGAACATTATATCTGGCCGACTAGCAGTGAGATACATTAGAGATCCTATCATCTGACGATAAAGAGTCACGTCAACAGCCGGTTTGTCCAGAGAATGTGTTAGCTTTGTGCCAAACGCAATAGGAACCTTCACTTTTGAATCTCCCAACATTCCAAACTTGGCAAGCAATGTCTTCGTGTAGGCCTCTTGATTAATGAAAATGCCTTCGGGTCCCTGTCTTATATTTAGACCAAGGAAAAAGTTAATAGGACCCATTGAGCTCATTTCAAATTTAGTTTCCATCAGCTTCCTAAACTCAGCAGTTAAGCTAGGATTTGTGGAGCCGAAGATGATGTCATCAACGTAAATTTGAACGATCATAAGGTGGTTACCCTCTTTCTTGCGAAAGAAGGTTGGGTCAACCGAACCCTGTTTAATTTTATACATTTTCAAAAATCTGGTAAGAGTTTCATACCAGGCCCGTGGAGCTTGTTTGAGACCATAGACAGCCTTGTCCAAGATGTAGCAGTGATCTGGATATTTTTCGTTCACAAAGCCTAGTGGTTGTTCTACATACACAGTTTCTTCCAGTTCACCATTTAAGAAGGCACATTTTACGTCCATTTGGAAGACTTCAAAGTTTTTGTGTGCAGCGTAGGCAAGAAAAATGTGAACCGATTCTAACCGTGCTACTGGAGCGAAGGTCTCTTCATAGTCTATGCCATCTTCTTGACAGTATCCTTTCACGACCAACCTCGCCTTGTTGCGTATCACATTCCCTTCCTTATCCATTTTATTCCTGAATACCCATTTTAAACCAACCATAGAGGCATCCCTTGGTTTCGGAATCAGTCTCCACACTTTATTTCGTTCGAATTCATGTAGTTCGTCCTGCATTGCCTGTACCCAATCAGAATGATCAAGTGCAATCTTGACTGTCTTCGGTTCGAATTTGAGACAAAAGAGTTAAACATACAAAATTCTACTTTAGAGAAAAGTGATGTTCGTTTCTCTTTTAGCTGAGATCGTGTGAGAACTTTTTCCGTGGAATCACCAATAACTTGCGATTGGGGATGATCTTTTGTCCATTTAATGAGCAGAGGATAATTTGGATCAAATGAAGGATCCAGTTCAGAGTTTACTTCTTCTTCAAACTCCGACTGAGTATCATCATCGTTTATATTCGCATTCTCCCCCTCGAGCAATGATACTTCCTCTGTTGCAGGATTAGAATCTTTCACTTCGAACGATGATACTTCCTCAGTTTCAGGATTAGAATCTTTCACTTCGAACGATGATACTTCCTCAGTTTCAGGCTCAGAATTTTCCCCTTGAAGTTGGCTTTCAGTTGCAGAGCACTCCCCCTGGAATGTTGGATCTTGGTTGGGAAGATCAGACGAACCCTCCCCTTGAACTTGAGAGCAATCTTTTTAAGGTTCACCTGTATCCGGCTTGTTGGATTTCACCGGCAGTTCTTCTTCCATATTCGCTGCAGCTTCATCGATTATTTTCTTCAAGTTGTCTACCTTGTTGTCTGCAGATTTGGATTCAGAGAGAATGGCCTTTTCGGGCTCATCAAACAGCAGCATGTATTGTTTAAAAAGGTTTGAAATAGGTATTGTAACTTGACCAGAACTTGGAAATATATCCCCCAAAGAACCTTCGGTAGTTTTGAGTCTCCTGACGTAGTTGTCGTCGAAGGTAACATAATAGGTCTCCTCGATTTTCTTTGAACGTTTGTTGAGAACCCTATATGTTTTTGAGGTTAAGGAATAACCCAGAAAGATTCCTTCATCTGCTTTCACATCAAATTTATTTCGGTGCTCCTTTGAATTAAAGATGAAGCATCTTGAACCGAACACATGGAAAAACTTGACATTTGGCTTTCGGTTGTTTAAGATCTCATATGGAGTGATTGAAAAGCGTTTGTTGAGATAGGATCTGTTCTGCGTAAAGCATGCAGCAGTAATGGCATCAACCCAGAAATACAGAGGTAATGAAGCGAAGCTCAACATAGTTCGGGCTGCTTCACACAGAGATCGGTTTCGCCTTTCGACAATACCATTCTGTTGTGGAGTATACGAAGCCGAGAAGTTGTGAGTGGTTCCTTTCTCTGCAAGAAACTCTTCAAATTCTTTATTCTTAAACTCCAATCCGTTGTTACGAACGACCTTTCTTAGCTGGACTTCAATTTGCTTGATAAAGAGTTTAAGTTGAGGAGTGGCCTCCGATTTCTGCTTCAAAAAGAATACCCAGGTAAATCGAGAGAAGTCATCCACTACAACAAGTATATACTTGTTGCCACCAACACTTTCGATTGATGAAGGACCACATAGATCAACATGAAGTAATTCAAGTGGTTCGATAATTTTTGTGTTGATGCGAGAAGGATGACTCTGTCGACTTTGCTTTCCCATTTCACATGCAGCACACAGGTCTTCTTTATCGAATTTCAGAACAGGAAGACCTCGAACGTGATCTCCAAGTACCAGTTTGTTGATGTCTTTAAAATTCAGATAGGAAAGTCTTCGGTGCCATAGCCAGCTTTCGTTTGAATGAGCCTTTGACAGCAAGCAGATTGCCGGTTTTCCCCGTATGGTATTGAGATTCAGAGGGTACATCTCTCCTTTTCGCTTTGATTTGAGCAGAATATTGTTTGACTTCTTTTCAATAATCTCTGATCCCTCGTCGTCGAATGACACCTTTAGCCCAGTACCAACTACCAGTTGAGAAACACTGATAAGGTTGTGTTGCAAACCCTCAACATATGCCACTTTTCTTATCGAGAACTCGCCATTGGTAATCATACCATAACCTTTGATCGTGCCATAAGATTTGTTACCATACTTGACACTTCCACCATTTGTAAGGGACCGAAACTCCCTTAGTTCTTCCCTTCTTCCTGTCATGTGACGCGAGCAGCCACTGTCTATGTACCATTCATCGTCAAACTGCTCGTCACGTATAACCTACAAAATTTAAGCAGATTTAAGAACCCAAAGTTTCTTGGGTCCTCGTGAGACTTTTACAGAGTAGGGAATTGTAAGCGAAACATCAACTAAAAAGGTTCTTTTTGTTAACGTTGTTTCATCTTTTCTTTTTAAGGTGAAAACTTTGATTTTATCTGATTTAAGCACTTTAGGTGGTTTTGCCGAATATGTGTATTTTACGTTAGCGTACTTTCGATCAACATCAGGCTTGATTGACGAATTCTTTGCATTTTCTGAACAAAGTTTTTCTTTTCCCTTTTGATCATTCTGTGAGTGATGGTTAGAACTAGGGAAATGAGATTTGGAAACGAAGTTAGCTTTTCGGATGTAGCTCTTTTGTGGATGAGAGCCATAATTACTTTCCCTTCGGTTCTTCTCGCTGATTAGCCTAGAACCGAAACCACTCTTTTGGTTTTTCTCCTCTCGAGAACCGAAACCTTGAGTTTGGTAGATATTCTTTGATGGACCGAAACTCTTCTTTCGGTTAGATTGATTTTGAGAACCGAAACTCTGTCTTCGGTTGTTTGCTCCATGCTGAGTATGAATGCTGGAGTTTTCTTTTCCTTCCACCTTTTGCTTAGAAGGTTTTTCATAGCGAACGTAGTTGGGATTTTGAGATCGCCAGAACTGCTTCCTTTCAGTGCGGTTTTTCTTGTACCTCACATTCCTTTGATGCTTTCGTTCTTTCACCTGTTTAGGATTTCTGTGGATGTTGGCCTTTTTCTCAGATTTTTGAACACAGGCTTCGCTCTTGAGTGAGGAGGTTTCGCTTGACACTACGACTTGTTCATCTGAAGGCGTTTTGGTACCACTTGTGCTAGGTTCATCAAAACGAGAAGGATCATTATGTGGTTCTACCACATACCTTCCTTTTACTCTCCACGATGTTTTCTGCGATAGACCTATTATTTCATCGGCATTATCAATAGGTGATGACCAGAAATACTCATCACATCCTTCAGCATTATCTTCTGCTACTATTGTCGTTAGTTCGGCTGTTTGTTGCTGAGTAACTCCATTAACTTTGTACACCTGATTTGGAGTCGTTTGGACCTTTTGATACACTACGGCCTTTTCTTTAAGGACTTTGGTCTTGTCTTTGGACAAACGAGCGAACTCAACCGAATTTTCAGAAATAAGATTTTTGTTAGTTTCGGGTTCGCTTTTGACAAATTCTGAACAGTCAACCTCATCTTCCACAGAAATGACGCTCATATCATCATCCTCATCGAATTCAGAAGTATTTTCAACATCAATCTTATTTTCTGAACTCAACTTAGCATTCAACGAGACAAATTTCTGTACAGTTTCGGTTTGGATTTTCAATTTGTCATTTTCATCCAACAAATTTTTGAGCATGTCCTTATGGTCTTTGGACTTTATGAAGGACTCTATTTTGTCAAGACCAATTTTGTAAGCAGGAGAAATATCCTCAGAAGAAACAACATTTTCGCAATCATATGCATCGGCATCGATTTCATCCTCCTTTAAGTCAAGGAAGGGTAAAATCATACGATGTATCTTCTTCCCTGTTTCACAATCGAGATGTAATTGAGTAATATTGGTATATAAACGCTTAGCAATTAAGCAAAAAACATTTCGTTGTTTTAAAAGCTTCAAATTATCTCTTTGCAAATAAATTGTTTCGTCCCTAGATCTAATCAACTCCTTCTCCTTCTGCTCAATCCACATTCGCCTCTCCTCACTCTTCGATGACACCCTGCTGATTTGATCAGTTAGGTTAGAGTTTGTGACGCGAGTTTGAGTTAAACTTCCACTTAGACTAGAAAATTTGGATTTTAATCCATTGAGTTCCTTTTCATAGTTGGTGATAGGGATTTTAAGAGAGATAAGAATAGATTGTACCATCTGGATCAACTCGTCGCATTCGTTGATCTGCTAACTGACAGGTTTCGCTGTAAAACAACGGTCTTCTCTCTCCTTATCTTCATCATGTCCCCCTTCAGTGGTATAGCCTCGCATGTGTGACACTCCAGAAGTCACCATCAAACACCTTCCTTCAGTATTCTCTTCCTTCACCAACAGACCCATGCCATGAGTCGGCTTCCTCACTTCTTCGTCCTCTGAATCAGTCAACCAAACTTCAACACCTCCAAATTCATCATCAGCAACATTTCCCTGCACAATGAGAGCATTCATAGTGTTGTTAGATCCTGCTTTCTTCTTCCTGATTTCCTCCAAACACCTTGTGAGGTTCGCTTCCTCGTCCTCATCCTCGTTCTTCTCAGTCATCTTTCTCAGCATGCAATCTTTAGCGAAGTGATTTTTACCTCCACAGTAGTGACAGGTGAAGCCAGAGTCACCTCCAAGTTCCGCTTCCTTCTTTGGTTCTTCCGTCTGATAAACACTTTTCGGTTCCTCCTTTGCTTTCTCCGCGCTGTAACTGCCTTGCCAGTTTCGGTTCTTGTTTGTTGAGAACCTTCTCTTGATGAATTTCTTAGGATTTGACACCATCAGAGCATAGTCTTCGCTTGTTAGATCATATTCGGATAGACATAAATCTTCTTCTTCCTCGGCAGTGTTCTTACCTTTTGAGATTAGGGCTAAGGATCCCATGCTAGAAACCACATTCGTTTCTTTAGTCAAGGCATTCTCATGCGACTTCAGTATCCCCACCAGTTTTGCAACAGAATAACTTTTGAACTGTTCATGAGCCTTTACTGTTGACACTACAGCCATCCATTCTGATCTAAGACCATTCATGAATGTTACCTTTTGTTCAATGACCTTCCTTTCGATCCCATGCTGATCATCTTACTTAAGAGATGATTGAAGCGATCGAAGGTTTGAACAAGCTTCTCTTCAGGCTTCTGCTTGAAATCACCAAATTCTGAGAGCAACAGTGTTTGGATTGAATGCTCAAGATCTTCATCTGTAGAGTATAATTCCTTCAACCTGAGCCATATTTCCTTTGCTGTCGTGCAAGAGCTTACCAACCGAAACGTGTCTGACTGTAATGCAAACCTTATCATCCTTAAAGTTTTGATATTGCATTGAAACTTTTCCTTCTCATCTTGAGGTATATCTTTCACGTCACTTATGAGTTGATTATATTCCTTTTGAGTTTTGACAACTCTTGAGGTACTTGCTATTGGATATAGTGTCTAAGTCCATAACTATATTTGGTATGTACTTGACCCGACCCGGCATGGTCCATTTGGGTTGCACTTCACCCGAACAATTTATGGATAATCGTTTGAGAATAGTATAAGTTATGATTTATTAATATATTATAAGTCCTAATATATTAATATAAAATCATATTATTTAAATAGTATTGATCTATAATTAATCTAGAATTAATTTAGAGATCAAAAGTATGACTAATTAAATATGGGCTCTTGTATTTATATAGTGTGGGCTAATGCTTATTTGGAATGGGCTAGGCTTGCATGGAAAGTCCATGGATACTCCATGGAGCTTTAACCCATGGATCTCATGGAAATGAAAAGACATGGGTATTAGGGTTTACATGGATGTAATCCTAATCCACCACACTATATAAAGGAGTCTTTGGTTCTTGAAAAATGCACTAGTTTTTGTGTGAGAACAAGTGGGCCGATTTCAAGAAGAGTGAAGCTATTCTCTCAAGGTTTCCAAGTTTGTGGTGATTTGTGATTTCCATTTGAGGCATCCACATTATTGGTGCTAGGCTCTCAAACTCCAAGCAATCAATCACTACTAAAAGGTAAGTAACTCTACTAGCTTTATTTGATTCAAGTATCCCATGCCATGCTAGTTGGGTTAAGAACCTTGGAAAAATAATTATTTGCATGTATCTTAGTCAAACATAGATCCAACGTTTCTAGGGTTGCATGTACACCATAGGAGTGTTAGAATGCTCAAAACCCATCAGTGGTATCAGAGTCTGGTTTGTTTATTTGATACTTGATGCAAAAAAAAAAACTTGAAAATCATAGTTTTGTTCAAAAGCTCGTATCAAAATTTCAAGTTTTGTATATGTTTTTACGATTCTTGAAATTTTTGATATGAACATTCATAAACATATGAGTTTAGAAGATCATAGAAATTATGTGCTAATAATTGATTAGAGTAATTCTTGATCTTTATGTGTTTTAATGGAGTCCATAACTAGTTCTTAAGTTATGGATAACCAAAAGTCACATTTATAAATAACCATTAAAAGAACACATAGGTTACAAAAAAAATGAAGAGTCTTCATTTTTAATAACCATTAACTCATAAGTTATGAGAAATGAAAAGTTTTGAAAGTTTACAAAACTTGCCCTCAAGTTTTGGAACATTTAAAGTCATATTAAAAACTTTAGTTCCAATCCTAGAATTTTAAAAGTTAAAATTCAACCCTTATACTTTATAATATTATAAGTTTAATATATTTATATATGTATAACATCAAGTCGTCTTACCGCTAGTACGCCTCATTCACGAAGCCGGTCTATAAGGGGGGTATAAGGTTGTTGCCTATAAAATGGCAACTTAATGGGTGTCCACTCTCACCCACCGCTTCCTTGATCGGTGGAGGGTCGTTAGCCGAACGGGTAGGACAAGGACTTATAAATTCTCATTAAACGTATAATGATAATACTAAAGTAACTAAACTTTATTGAATTCCCAATCTTAGTTATTTTAGGAAAATGTGAATAAGGTGCTAATCCATGAAATTACACTTTACACTTTGTTTAAGTCGTTAGTGGAGCGTGTGCGGTTAACCGGCACACTAACTTGAACTTAACAAGGTAGGTAAAGGGTGACTTAATGTTTATCATAGTATCGATGGAGCGTGTGTGGTTAACCGGCACATCGATTGAGGGGTAATACATTAAGGGTACCAAGTAATTTGCATGGTTACTTCACACCTTGTTTTGTGATCCTCGGCATCCCAGTCACAAAACTTGAAGGGCACACTCGAGATTGAAACATGCCATTGAAGAAAGTTCAATGAATCTCAAAGAATCTAGGAGTTTCTAAACCAATTAAAACCTAATTAAATATTTCGTTTTTCATGGTGGAAATTGGTGAATCGTCATTCACCTACCTTCAAATATCTTATAGCTTATATTACGGCATCCCTCTTCTAAGTTATAAAATATTGTGTTGGGTCCTAGCCTTAATATTACATTTGGGTGTTTTGTTAAGGACTATCTCTATATCTAATCTAATCTATTCCCTCTTCTTTTCAGATGTCTTCCAATAACAATGCTTCTGGCTCAAACCCTACTAGCTCCTTCTCTCTCATGAATCTTTGTGGGAGAGTCATCTTTGATGGGTCCAACTTTACAGATTGGATCAGAAACATCAGGATGGTCACTCGGTATGAGAACAAAGAATATGTTCTCGACAAGGAGCTGAAGGTACCCGAGCCAACTGCTACTCCTGAAGAGCTTGCTGAATATGAGGTACATGAAAGAGATGCTACAAAAGTGGCATGCATCATGATGGCTACCATGACAGCCGAGCTCCAAAAGTCCTATGAGGACTATTATCCTTTTGAGATGCACCAGGACTTGATGGACCGCTACCATCAAAGTGCTCGTCAAGAGCGATATGAAATAATCTCCTCCATGATAACAACCCGAATGAAGGATGGTGAACCCATCACGGGCCACATGCAGAAAATGCAAAGGTATGTGGACCGTTTACTGAAGCTGAATGTGAACCTCCCTGAGGAGTTAGCAATAGACATCATTTTGCACTCCTTGCCATCGTGTTATGATCAATTCCGCATGACATATCACATGAACAAGGAAGAAGTCACCCTCAGCAAACTTCAAGGACTCTTGAAGACCGCCGAAAGTGGTCTAAAGGGTAAGTCGGTTGTTACTACTCCTACTCCTACTCTAACTATGGCCAATGTCTTGGCAATCGGGCATGGCAAAGGGAAGAAGAGAAAGAACCCTTCTAAGGGTACCAAGGGTAAGACCCTTGAAGGCTCCTCTTCAAGCAAAACCAAGAAAGGTTTTGTCACTCCTTCTGCTAACCCTAATGAGGCTGAATGCTTCTATTGCCATGAAAAGTCACACTGGAAGTGAAACTGCCCAAAGTACCAGCAAGATTTGAAGGATGGGAAAGTAAAACCCAAACCATGCAGGTATATACACTATATTGTCTAATAACTCACCTCATTCTAAGTGTTGGGTCCTTGATACAGGTTGTGGAATTCACATATGTTGTGATTTGCAGGGACTAAAAAGAAGTGAGAATGTGGAGCAGGGAAAGATAAACTTGATCATGGGAAACATGAAAGCTTCACCTGTCACCAAGATAGGAGTTTATTCCTTAGTGCTAAATAGTGGGTTTACATTAGATTTGAATAAATGTTATTATTCGCCAGAAATGGCAAGAAATGTTATTTCCTTTCATGCATTGTATAAAAAAGGTTTTACCTTTTATTTTGATAATAATAATGGTAGTATTGATGCTTTCATTAATAATGTTCTTTATTTTAAAGCATTACCTTGTGATGGCATGTATGAAACTGTATCTGTTGTAGATAATCTAGGAAATAATGTATTGTGTATTAACTCTTCCACTAGCTAAGATAAATCATCCTTATGGCATTGTCGTCTTGGACATGTAAGCAAGAAACGCATAGGCCAACTCCAAAAGGATGGAGTCTTGGAGTCATCTCACCTAAAGTCAGATGATAGTTGTGAATCTTGTTTGCTTGGTAAAATGACAAAGTCACCTTTTACTGGCACTTGTGCTAGGGGTGAAGGTTTGTTGGACCTCATACACACGTATGTGTGTGGACCCTTCAGAACCGCCACAAGAGATGCTAATCGGTTCTATGTGACTTTTACTGATGATTTTAGTAGATATGAATATGTCTACCTAATCAAGCATAAGTCAGAAACCTTTGAGAAATTCAAAGAGTTTAAGCAAGAAGTGGAGAATCAGTTGGGCAGCAACATTAAGATGCTTCGATCCGATCGTGGTGGTGAGTATCTTAGTACTGAGTTCCTTGACTATCTTAAGGAATGTGGGATTGTCTCACAATTGACACCTCCTAGGACACCACAGTTGAATGGTGTAGCTGAGAGGCGCAATCGGACCTTGTTGGACATGGTTCATTCCAAGATGAGTCGAGCTTCGCTACCAATCTCATTTTGGGGGTATGCCTTAGATACTTCCGCCCATATCCTTAATCTAGTCCCTACAAAGAAGGTTGCCAAAACACCTCACGAGGTGTGGATTGGAAAAGTTCCCAATCTAGACCACATCAAGATTTGGGGTTGCGAGGCTTTCGTGAGACGCGAGACTCACGATAAGCTCGAACCCCGAAGCGAAAGGTGTATTTTCATCGGCTACCCACAGAAATCCTTTGGTTACATCTTCTATAGACCAAGTGATAATGTGGTCTTTGTAGCAAGAAGAGGATTCTTTCAAGAGAGAGAATTCATGAGCCAAGGAGATAGTGGGAGGCAAATTGACCTTGAGGAAATTCAAGAGTCAAGTGGTGAAGGAACCTCAAACCCTAGCCCTCAACCTGAGGAGGAAACTCCTGTTGAGCCGACTGAAGAATCTATACCTCTGAGGCGTTCCACCAGAGTTAGGAATGCACCTGAGCATTATTATGGTTTTCATATTACTGCAAAAGGTGAGACACATATCAGTGATAACACACTGGTAAATCTGGATGAGCCTAACAGCTACACAGAAGCCATGGCAGGCCCTGAGGCTGCTAAATGGAAAGAGGCTATGGATAGCGAGATACAATCCATGTATGACAATCAAGTTTGGAACTTGGTTGACAATGTACCTGATCGTAAGATAGTTGGGTGCAAATGTATCTTTAAGAAGAAGACCGACATGGATGGTAATGTACACACTTATAAGGCACGACTGGTTGCAAAGGGTTATTCTCAAACTCCGGGAGTTGATTATGATGAGACCTTTTCACCAGTGGCCAAGATTAAGTCTATTAGGGTTCTATTAGCCATTGCTGCATTTCATGATTATGAAATATGGCAAATGGATGTCAAAACCGCTTTCCTTAATGGAAAGTTGGCTGAAGATGTTTACATGGTTCAGCCAGAGGGTTTTGTCAGTATAGAGTACCCCAGTAGAGTGTGTAAGCTCGAGAAATCCATTTATGGATTAAAACAGGCACCTCGCAGATGGAATCTTTGCTTTGATGAGAAAGTCAAAGAATTTGGCTTTTCAAGGAGTGAAGATGAATCTTGTGTCTATATCAAGGCTAGTGGGAGTATAGTCAGCTTTTTGGTACTGTATGTGGATGACATACTACTCATAGGAAATGACATCCCAACCCTGCAGGAAGTAAAGTCCTGGCTTGGGAAGTGTTTCTCTATGAAGGACCTTGGAGAAGATGCCTATATCCTAGGGATAAGGATTTTGAGAAACAGGAGTAAAAAACTAATTGGACTTAGTCAAAGCACCTATGTGGACAAAGTGTTGAAAAGGTTCAACATGCATAACTCCAAGAAAGGAGAGTTACCCATCCAGAGTAACACTAGATTGAGTAAGACACAAAGCCCTAGTACTGAGGCTGAGATAGCAGAAATGAGTCGAATACCTTATGCTTCAGCTGTAGGATCGATCATGTATGCTATGACGTGTACTCGACCTGATGTAGCCTTTGCTTTGAGCATGGTTAGCAGGTATCAGGGGAACCCTGGCAAGGCACACTGGACTGCGGTAAAGAATATCCTCAAGTACCTACGGAGGACTAAGGACTGGCTCCTTACCCTCGGTGGCAGTGAGGACTTGAGAGTTGTAGGGTACAGTGATGCTAGCTTTCAGACCGACAGGGATAATTTCCGCTCTCAGTCGGACTGGGTCTTTACTCTAAACGGAGGGGCAATTACTTGGAAAAGTTCCAAACAGGAGACAGTGGCTGATTCCACTTGTGAATCAGAGTATATAGCAGCAAGCGAGGCAGCAAAGGAGGCTATATGGCTAAAGAACTTCATCGGAGACCTTGGAGTTGTACCAGATATAAAGGAGCCAATGGATATTTTCTGTGACAGCAATAGTGCGGTTGCCTTAGCCAAGGAACCAAGAGATCATGGGAGATCCAGACACATTGACAGAAAATATCACTTCATCAGACATTGCATAGAAGAAGGAATCATCGTGGCAAAGAGGGTATCATCGGATGAGAACCCAGTAGATCCCCTCACGAAGGGACTGACTCGGGCTAAGCATCTCCAGCATGCTCGGAGCATAGGGCTGAAGGATGATATTAGTTTTAGTAGTTAGATAATCTTGAAATTTGTAAAATGCAATTGACATTTGATGATAAATAAAAGCTGTTATTTATGAGTAAAGTGTTGCTATCTCTTGTCAATCGTTTACTATTATTTCTTTTTGCATGTTTTGACTTCCAGAATAATTATGTTATGGTTTATATCATATTATTCAAACTCTCCATAGTCGGTTATATGTTGGAAGTAGATATGAATTAAGACTGTCATGGGTTGGCTTGTAGAGGTCTAAGTTGTTAGACAAAGCGGGGCTACAGCACTCATGAGTGCTCATAAGTTCTGAGTATTGGATTCAACCCACGCTCACTTGTATCACTTCATGGAATTTATCTCGAGTGATCGTGAGACGGTAATATCATATAAGTCTTCAAACCTAGAGATATGATTTGTTTCCTATGAGTTGGTTATGCATTGATTGCACGAAAACGTATTGGTAACTCGATGTTATAAACCGTGCCTTTGTGTGTAGTTCAACAAGTAGTAGAGCAAACATATGAGTTGAAATTTATCTGTTCCTTCTAGGATTAGAAGCGATATCTGGGCCCCTCGATTATTTTGTTTTGACCTATGTACCGGGCCCGGTCAGAACTAAATTGATGTGTTCAGTTAAGTTCTATGTCAAACAAATCAGAAATCGGGAAACAAATGCTGGACAATAAGCAAGACCATGTTCCATGTATTTGTCCCGCTGATATCTAGAACAGAGGATTATATGATCACTTATCTAAAATGGCGCTTCATAGTTCAACAGAGTTTAAAGAGCTACGATTGTTGATCGGTTCCTGAAGTCATACTTGCAACTATAGTTATTAGACTTATCCAAGTGGGAGACTGTTGGATATAGTGTCTAAGTCCATAACTATATTTGGTATGTACTTGACCCGACCCGGCATGGTCCATTTGGGTTGCACTTCACCCGAACAATTTATGGATAATCGTTTGAGAATAGTATAAGTTATGATTTATTAATATATTATAAGTCCTAATATATTAATATAAAATCATATTATTTAATTAGTATTGATCTATAATTAATCTAGAATTAATTTAGAGATCAAAAGTATGACTAATTAAATATGGGCTCTTGTATTTATATAGTGTGGGCTAATGCTTATTTGGAATGGGCTAGGCTTGCATGGAAAGTCCATGGATACTCCATGGAGCTTTAACCCATGGATCTCATGGAAATGAAAAGACATGGGTATTAGGGTTTACATGGATGTAACCCTAATCCACCACACTATATAAAGGAGTCTTTGGTTCTTGAAAAATGCACTAGTTTTTGTGTGAGAACAAGTGGGCCGATTTCAAGAAGAGTGAAGCTATTCTCTCAAGGTTTCCAAGTTTGTGGTGATTTGTGATTTCCATTTGAGGCATCCACATTATTGGTGCTAGGCTCTCAAACTCCAAGCAATCAATCACTACTAAAAGGTAAGTAACTCTACTAGCTTTATTTGATTCAAGTATCCCATGCCATGCTAGTTGGGTTAAGAACCTTGGAAAAATAATTATTTGCATGTATCTTAGTCAAACATAGATCCAACGTTTCTAGGGTTGCATGTACACCATAGGAGTGTTAGAATGCTCAAAACCCATCACTTGCATGAACAAATGGACCGACTGTGATCGCCTCCCAGATCAAGTATCCATTATCTTCTGAGCCAATCACATAATCTTCAAAGTGATGCGCCCAGACCTCATAATCTTGAGTGTATAAAATCGGAATCCTTGTCGTCGATCATATGCTGTTTGAGGTGTTGATTGGGCTTGACTGAGAATCGTCCATGGATGTGTCGATGTTTGTTTAAATACCTGCTTAAGATCAGACTTGTAAATAATGTTAGGGTAAGATCGAATATTTAAAGAACCACGTCAATAGCAGATGACAGCTCTAGTAATATCAATCTAAGCGGAAAACCCTAAGATCTTCTTCAACAGAAGAGATGTGTATGAATTACACAGTCTCCTGCTCTGATACCAATTGTAGAGTTGAAAAACTCTTAGATCGATTAGATCTTCAACAGATTAAACAATAAAATAAAACGAACACAGAAAACACAATATGGAATCAAATAATGCTGAATGATTCAAACGTAGTCATGCCTCAGCAGAGCTCGACAAAGAACTTCCACTGTAGAGGCGAGCTAGGGTTTTATAGTACAAATCAAAACAATAATTATCAAAGCGTTGATTACTAAGGCTGCATGCATGCACCTTAAATACTAAACCCTAAACAAAAACAATGACAGTTGGACAGGCCCAACCGGATGGAAAAACTGGGCTAAGGACCGAGCCCATGACGCAACACTTATTCAACCCAACAATTACAGATTCAAATGGCAGAGCTCAAGTTTGCTCACGGAGAATTCAAGTCTATGATGCATGGATTGCGAGAGTGTTGCTTGTCTACGGCATTGACTGTCAATCCAGGCATTTATCAAGGATTGATTAAGGATTTCTGGAAGTCTGCATCGGTGAAGAAAAGAAGTGATGGAGCTGTTTGTGTTGAAGCTTCTGTCAACAACTGCAAAATCATCATCAATGAGCAGTTCATCAGAAGTACGCTCAAAATTGACAATCAATCAACCTCCTCCTCTGAGATCGAGATTTCCCATGTTGAAGAGTTTCTTGACAAAATGGGATATGAAGGTGTCTTCCCTCCAACCATAAAGAAGTTACTACCACCGTTCTGGAGATATCTCTTAGAAACACTGGTGCCATCATCGCTCTGGCTGCGGGACTGAATTTCAACTTCTCGATGTTCATTCTCGAAGAACTGATTACAAACATCAAAGGAAAAACTAGGTATAAGTTCTTGTTGTACCCTAGGTTCATTCAAGTATTCATTGATGAACAATTTCCTGATATGGCTAAAGATGGAGAAATCCTCGACTTGAAGTCTTTAGGGCCACACACCGTCGGATTGATAAAGCAAAACCGAAAGGGAAAAATAACTTTTCAAGGAAAGTTCCCTTAGTGAAGTTTGGCTTGTTTGCTGATTCATGTGAGGCATCTGAGTCTCATGTTTCCTCTGATCGGGTGACCTCTGAAGATGACATTTTTTCTGAAGACGACGTCATTCCAGTTTCTGATCACGAAGATGATGATGCTACTCCTGCTGTTATGGTAGCTGAAGAACATTATCTACACTCTGTGAATGTCAAGAGTGATTTTAACAAGGGAACTTCTGAGGATGCGACAGAGAATGATGAAAATGATTCATCTGAAGACTTGGATCTTTCGGGCTATGACAAAGATGATATTCCTTTGAATCTCGGAGTACATGCAAACCTTTTGTCAAATGAGGATCTTGACTCTTTCTTTGACACTATCCATGATGTTGCTCATACAGCAACGGAGATAAGGGAGTCAGAAGACGTTCTTGAAGCTACGCCTCCCTCTCCAACTCAACTGGCTGAAACCTCAACTCCTATGGAGACATCTTCGGAGATTCCTCCCTCTAAGAATGTCATTCCTACCATTGAGCCAGTAGTAAGTGAACCTCTAAAAACTCAGTCCTCCTCGCCTTCATTGAAGAGGAGAAGACTTGATCCTAGACCAGGTGTATTCGTGCCTAATCTATCTCATGGCCTGTCAACTCCGCCAATTACTACTTCCGTTTCTACTTCACCTATTCCATCCAATGAAGGTCCTAGCACATTTTATGAAGCTGGTGGTTCATCTGTTCCTCCAGGATCCTCTCCTCTCAGGCCTTATCACGACATTGTCTCTGTGAGACTCGCTCTACATTTGGCCCATGAAGAAAGCTCAGTGCCTTCCTCCCGAGCTAAGGGAATATTTATTAAGGAAGGCCACTCAAAATAGGATGATCCCACCATACCTCGACTTCAAAAAGAAATCGGGGTGCTTAATCAGAAGAATATAGAGCTTGATATCCATGTGGCTGAGCTAGAAGCTGAGAAAGCTCAACTTAAAATCCAAGTTGAAGATCTTGAAGCGGATAGAGTTCTGAAAACAAACCAAATTTCTGACCTGCAAACTCACATGGGAAAGTTGACTGCATGTTACTTTGAATTGAAGGAGAAGCTGACAGAGGAACTTGGCGACAAGTTCAATTCATATATTCGACATCTAATTGCTGGCCAGCCTTCTTCTCAACAAGTTGAAGACCCCCATGTTGACCCGCCTGCTCAAAGAAGAACTACGATTGTCGATCGATTCGATACGGAACCAGCACAAGCACCAAGCGTTGTTGCACTCAAACGTGCCAAGTTAGCAGCTTCCGACAAGAAAAAGCAACTTCTCTTCAAGAAATGTTCTGATCAAAATGCTCCTGGAAATAAACCCACTATCACCGTCACTGATCTTGAACAGAAGAAATTTGGTCACAAGTATGGTGACAGAACGGGAATTATGTCATGAGGCTTCCATGACAGGCTCAACATGTGGATCGTAAAGCGCAAAAGAAAAAATGTGGAGTACTACAAAGATTTCCATGATTTCCATTCATGGACAAGAGTTGATCTCTCAGAATTATCCAGTACTCCTTTTTCAAATCCATCAGGTGATCCAAAGGCTTCACATTTCAAGCTATTCTTGGAGGATCAAGTAAAGAAGGGATTCCCTGGCATGAAGACTGCTGAGTCTTTCATCAAAAGCATCCCTCAAGTGTTGGATCCCAATACCAACAAGCCCTTTCAGACTATCATGTGGCCGCCAACAAATCAAGTCAGACAAGTTCCAATGCTACAGACCTTCAGTGATGGATCTCTCGCAAACATGCATTACTGGGTCTATGATGAAACTAATGCGTCTGTTGTCATCAAGTTTGAAGATGGCTGTTTTCGCTTGTACGATAAACAAGACCTACTTCAATTTGGGAAGTGGGATATTCATCATCTGGCCCTACATCAGATCAAGGTTGCTGAAGATATTTTCGAGCCTGCTGCGAAAGAGTACACAGCAACGGTTGCCGAGATTATTGCTAAGGGGATGTGGCAAGGGGCAATGGGAGGGTCCGATGTTCTTGTAATTGAGAGAGACTGAGTTATAGCTAGCCCTAAACCAAGCGGGAGATTGAAGGGTCCATGTTATGGTTTGGGCTAGGCTTTGGATGTATAGGTCATTTAGTATTGTAATAGAAGTGTTTTGGTATGTTTAAGGCCAAAAGTATGTTTACGACCGTAAACAGGTTTACGGCCGTAAACCTGTTTACGGCCTTGTCTAGTATACGGTCAAGTCGTCTTTCCTATATATAGGACCAGTATGTGTCTGTTAGTGGTTGTTGATTCATAGCAGTTTGCGGCCAGTCGGAGTTGTACCAGACGTTTCCTTAATACAAACCTGTGCAAGCTTTGATTCATCATTCTTCTACTCAATTCTCTTCTTTTTTGATTGTTAGATTGCTTGATCACTAGTTAAGATCCTGTTTCTAGGACCTTACAATTTGGTTGGGAAACGTACCGCTGTTCTCATGTGGTTCCGGGGTAGAATCTCTTGCAGTGATCATTAGCACTCTTCCTTCACCACCAGGGTTCCTGAACAATGGATAATCTCTCCTGAAGTGTCCCGTTTCGCCACATTCATGGCAGGTGTAACTCACTTCCTCAAATGGAACTTGAGAGATTGGTCGTTCCGGTTCTCTACAGAAGCGGATGGTGTGTCCTCTTCGGAGGCAGTTCTTGCAATACAACTTCCGACACCTTCCGATATTATGGAAGTTGCACTTATTGCATTTCGGGAGGGTTCCAGCATAACGAATACCTGGTGTTGATGTGGTTGGTGTCGTGGCAGCATAGGTTGCACCCGTCTATTGTCCCTCGGAGCGTCCTTGTGTTGACTGTCTCTTCTTCCTACTCTCGGTCCCTGGTTTATCATCGCCTTCTTTGGTTGACCCATGAACGGGGTCCATTATGCCCTGGCGAATCCCATAGTCCACCAAGGTTCGAGCCAGGCGTTTGGCACTGTCAAACGTGAGAGGCTTCGCTGCTATAACGTTTCCTTGGATTGGAGAAGGTAGTCCCCAAATAAATCTTTCTACCTTCTTACTCTCCGGGGTAACCATCCCCGGGCATAGCGCAGCTAAGTCGTTGAATCTATATGTGTAGGCATCTATGTCTGAGCCTGCCATGGTAAGATTCCACAGCTCATGCTCTAGTTTTTGCACTTCGCCCCTCGGGCAGTACTCTTCTAGCATCATCTGCTTTAGATTCTCCTATCCCATCGTGTTTGCTATCGGAAGCGTCAATGACTTGACATGGCTATTCCACCATGTAAGAGCTCTATCAGAGAAGGTGCAGGCAGCAAACTTCACTTTGCTCCCTTCTGGACACCCACAGAGCTCAAAAATTGATTCTATCTTTTCGAACCATCACATTAGAGAGATGACTCCCCCACTTCCATCGAAGGATTTGGGTCCGCAAATCATTAAGTCTTTGTATGAGCACTCCCTTGTGCGTCCGTGGTTAGAGTTGTTGGTTCCGCTACCCAATCCACTGGTACCACTTGCATTGATTTTTGCCATGACAGTCGTCACTGCGGCTATTACTGTCGCCTGAAAGACAACCAGATCATACTGAGGAGGTGGTGGCGGTGGTGGGGTGTTCTTCTTGTTTCTGTTCGACTTCTTCGGTGGCATCTTTCTGCTATTGGGTTTAAAAGACGAAATGAGGGTAAGTTCGTAGTGGTTACAAGTCGAGTGTTATCTGAATCAAAGTTGTCTCAGTTTTGAATGTATCATGTTCTGACTTTCGAAGCAATTCATAACAGAGGTCTATGCAACATAGACTTATGAATTTGATAGTGACTACCCTCTTAATGAAGTTTTGGGACCTGGTTTACTGATACTAGCTGATATGAAAAAGGCGATAAGCCTAACACGTAGTGTGAGCAGTGTAATCACTAACTCACTAGATCATATTAGTTAGTTAATTACTAGTATGACGTATATGGTGCTCTACCACCTGGCGCGCCCCGGGAGGGGTTTCTGTTCTAGTTATGATGGTCCTGAATTCAGTTGTGAGGGTTTGTTGTCTCTGAACTTTCCTATAGTTTTTCCAATTCACTGCAGCTTATGCTTCGGGTTCTACCACAGATCTCCATCACCTCCTGATGGGATATTTCCCTCCTCGTATGCTTCCTTCTTGGAATCCACCTTACGAACCCTCTCTTATTCCTCATTGACTTCTCTATTGGCGGTTGGAGTGGCTATCTATATCTACGTTGTTCACACAAGAATGGGGATGTCTAAAGAATCCTATGAGATTAAGTAGAACATTTCTTCTATAGTTATTGATGATCCAAACTAGGTCCTCCTATAGTCAAGCAGTGCATGCAAGCTGTATATAACCAAGATCAAATAGACCTTCGAATAGGTGATCCTACTCTAAAACCACAACCAAACAAGGAACAGGTAGTAGAGCGAAGATCATAAGCGTTTAGTTTTGGAAAAACTATTCTTTGTTCTTTTGTAAAGTGTATTATCTTTCTCCAGAAAACCTCATATTTTGTAATGTAATGAATGTATAAACCTTTAGTAAAAATGACTCTTACTAGTTTCTCCTGCGAGTATTTAGTGTATACAAATCATATACAATCCAGATCAAACAAACAATCGATTGTGTAGTTCTGCCCCAAGTCCACAACCAAACAAGGAACAGGAAGTGAGGCGGAGTCCACAAATTCCACTGGTTGTCGGATCCTCATGTACATAATCCTGAAGTCTCCACTAGATACTTGCAAAGTTAACTGTATTGTTCCTTTGATATCTGATGAAAGTGTTCCTCAAGAAAATCCATTATTTTCTTATTATATGTATGACTAACCAATTCTTTTTATAACTACTTAGCTCATACTATCTATGTATAAACCAATATCGAATAAACGATTGATTGTGTGGATCTTCCCTAAATCCACAACCAAACAAGGAATAGGAAATGAGGCGGAAACCACACATTCCACGGTTTGTTGGATATTCTTCACACATAGCCTGGATGCATAAACTAAGAAATTATAGAATTATTAGTAATGTTCATTAGTAAAATGAATAACCGATTGTTTGTAAAGTACTAATGTTTTCCCTAGAAAATCCTATATTTTCCTAAGTGTATGTTATGTATGTATTCTATACGAAAACCTTTGTATGAAAACCCTTGTATGAAACCATTGTATAGTAGTCTTATTACATAAATAAAACTAGCTGAAAGCGTGTTGTACAGTATACTGAAAGTGTTGTTAATACCCTCCTGTGATCACCAAGTACATACGAGTTATAGAAATCTAGATCGAACAAACAGTCGATTGGGTGATCCCGCCCTAAGCCCACAACCAAACAAGCAACAGGAAATGAGGCAGAGATTACACATCCCACTGCAAGTCGGATGTTAATTTCATATTACCCTGGTGTATATACTAAGTTATCACATAGTTACTAACCCTTACTGTTTGTTCGTTAGGTTTATTATTACTTGAACGAGTCGTTGTTTCACCTGTGGATTCTTATAACCATACTATGGATGATCAACAATACGATGTCCCTAGACGTACGTCGATCAAAATGAAGTTTGTCACCCTAAAGGTCAGGGTGCGGGGTTGTCACTCCCATATAGATCTATTCACAAACTCACGCTCTCCTTCCCTGGAGACTCTGGTTACAAGGCGTCTCACACTGCTGGCTCTCTCAACGAATTCACGAATAATACGCTGAAATCCCTTTTTGTTATGAATCCTTATAAAATATTATCTTTTATTTCATAATTCATAAGTTTGTTTCCTCTGTTCTGAAAACTGTGTTTGTAAAGTTTGTATCTTAACATGTTTTGTAAAACCGATTTCAAGTCTAGTAGTAACGATGTTTACCATGTATGCAAGTTCTATATTCAATGTATACTAGTGATAGGAAAATACAATAAATCAAATTATATTTTTAAACACAAGATTACTTGTGCTTTTACTTGTATTCCCCCCCCCCTGAAAACATTAAAAACTCGGAAAATGTAGGGGTAAGAACTCACTGTTAGTTGTGTACAAGCGTAGAATCAACGGACTGAAATGAAGACCCTCGAGTTGTAGTGTGTGGCACTTAACGGAATCCTAACAACAATTGAATATATATATGTATCTAAATTAGCGATTTCGTTAGATAAAGTGTTAAGAAAACACTTACTTTCGGTTAGGGAATGTTATCGGGACTTGATTGAATCGAGGAAAACGGGTTTTCACCACTTAGGAAGGGTTTGCGGCCATGAAGGGGTGTTTACGGCCGTGAAAAACCACTTGAAGGGTTTACGGCCTTTGAAGATTCGATGAGTGTACGGCCGTAAACGGGTTTACGACCTTTGAAGATTTGAAGATATGAAGTGTTTACGGCCGTAAACTCAAGAACGGTGATGTTGTATTTCGACGAAAATGTGTTCTAAATGCTCCGAAATGACTCCCAATGGTGATTCTTGATGATTTCCGGAAGAATAAGGGTATTTTTGGTGTTTACGGTCAAGAGTTTAGAGAGAGAAGGAGAGAGTTTTCGACCATAAACGTCTAAATGAAGGGTAGGGACACGTATTTATAGGGGGTTTTCATGGTCGGTAATGGGGTCCACCTGGCACTGACCGTAAACGGGTTTACGGCCGTAAAGTGCAAGCTGCAGCAGCAACATATTCTGCTTCTGATGTGGAAATCGAAACACATGTTTGTTTCTTTGATTGCCAGCTCACAAGCTTCCCATCCAAAAGTTGACATTCGCCACTTGTGCTTTAACGATCAAGTTGACAACCACCCAAGTCAGCATCCGAAAATGCTTGAATGAAAAACCCTGTTTTCGAAGGATACCATAATCCTAACGAAATTGAGCCTTTGAGATAGCGAAAATTATTCTTGACAGCTGTTAGATGAGGTTCCCTAGGATTCGATTGGTACCTAGCACAATTACAAACAGCAAATATTATATTTGGTCAACTAGCTGTTAGATATAATAATTAGCCAATCATGCTTCAGTATAATGTAAGATCGACAGCCGGATTATCCAACGAAGGACCAAGCCTCGTTCCAACTACCATCGGTACTCGCAACTTTGTGCCATTCGTCATTCCAAACTTTTCTAACAGAGTTCAAGTGTATTTCTCTTGATTGATAAAGATTCCTTCTCTACTTTGACGAATGTTTAATCCCAGAAAATTGTTGATTTTCCCCATCATGCTCATCTCAAATTGACTTTTCATAATATTCTCAAATTCACTTGATAAAGTAGGGTCAGTAGAGCCAAAATTAATATCATCAACATAAATTTGAACAAGCATGAGATGATTCCCAACTTTCTTTCGAAAAAGAGTGGGATCAAATGACCCTTGTTTAAATTTCGATTGCTTGAAGAATGTGGTAAGAGTTGCATACCATGCTCTTGGAGCTTGTTTTAATCCATAAACAGCCTTATCTAAAATGTAACAATGATCAGGGAATTCCTCATTAATAAAACATGGGGGTTGCTCGACATACACCGTTTCTTCGAGTTCACCATTTAGAAATGCACACTTGACATCCATCTGATAGACATCGAAATCCTTGTGTGTTGCATAGGCTAAAAATATTCGAACAGCCTCGAGTCTTGTGACAAGGGCGAAGGTTTCCTCATAATCTATACCTTCTTGTTACGAATAACCTTTAACAACAAGCCTAGCTTCGTTTCGAATAACATTGCCATCTTTATCAGTTTTATTTCTAAAAATCCATTTTAATCCCACGATGGAAATGTCATTTGGTTTTGGAATCAGTCTCCAGACTTTGTTTCTTTCGAATTCAGCAAGCTCAGATTGCATAGAAACAACCCAATCAGGATGTTCCATAGCAGCCTTGACTGATTTAGGTTCAATTTTGGAAATGAAAACATTGAACATGCAAAATTCTTGATGAGCATTAAGTACCTCATTCTTTACATGAAGTTGAGCTCTTCTTAGCACCCCACCGTGAGGATCACCAAGAACTTGTTCTTTTGGGTGAATTCTTGTCCATATATCCATCGGTAGATATGCGGGATCAAAGTCCAAAGGGGCATCTTCGAACATCTCTTCAGTTTCTAATCCATCACCTACATTCAACATATGATTAGAAACTTCATGAAATATATCAGTATGAACATTCGAAATATTTGGTAAAGACCCATTTTGCTCCCCCTCAATAATTGGATCGATATTAAGATGCTCCCCCTCAACATTAACATCCATTTGATGTTGCTCCCCTCGATAGTATGCTCTCCCTCAACACTACTATTCGAACTCAAGCGCTCCCCCTCCACTTGAGCATTAGGAATAACTTGTACACTTTCATTATTCAATGAGGAAGTAGTCGAAGAATTGGAATCAACAACATCCTGAGTGATAGTTGAATCATCAGTATGCTTCGATGCTTCTGGTTCTTGATTATCATCAGCAGGAACTTATGCATCAATAGCCCTTTTAGTAACACCAAAAATGAAATCATAATGAAAATCTAAAGAATTTAAACTTTAAGTTTCATCATTCGATTCATTCATCATTGGTTTTTGTTCAAAACACTTTTCAACACTCTTAACATAATGATCATCAAAAGTAAGATTAAAAGTTTCTTCGATTTTCCTGGTTCGTTTGTTTAACACCCTGTATGCAACAAAATTATGAGAAAATCCCAGGAATATTCCTTGGTCGGCTTTTGACTGAAACTTCGAAAGGTTATCCTTTAGATTCATAATGAAGCATCTGCAACCAAAAACATGGAAAATTTTAATATTTGGTTTCCTGTTATTAATGATTTCATAAGGGGTTATATTAAAACGATGATGAATGAAAGATCAATTTTGAGTAAAACACGTTGTCGAAACAGCTTCAGCCCAAAGATATTGTGGAAGATTCGTATATGTAAGCATAGTTCTTGCTGCTTCACAAAGAGACATGTTCCTCCTTTCGACAACACCATTTTGTTGAGATGTGTAAGAAGATGAAAAATTATGTGAAATTCCTTTGTCAGTTAAGAACGAATCAAGAACATTGTTCTTGAACTCTGAGCCATTGTCACTCTTGATCTTACAAACCTTTTTCTTCAAACTCACTTGTATGTGCTTGATAAAGTCAATCATTGTTTGAGCTGTCTTTGACTTTAAATGAAGAAAATATACCCAAGTAAACCTGGAAAAAGCATCAACGATAACAAGAATATACCTCTTCTTGTTGAGTGTTTCAACAGTCGAAGGACCACAAAGGTCAATATGAAGAAGTTCTAAAGTTTCAACTATCTTCGAATCAATAACAATCGGATTACCTTGTCGATGTTGTTTCCCTTGTTCACAAGCTGCACATAAAGTATCATTATCAAATTTTAATACAGGCAAACCACGAACAAGATCTTTTACCACCAATTTATTCAGATTCTTAAAATTCAAGTGAGAAAGTCTTCGATGCCATAGCCAACTTATATCTGATGAAGCTTTTGAAAGTAATCAAACTGAGGGAACACCAACAGTGGGTTTGATGTCAAGGTTAAACATATCTCCTTTTCTCTTGGATTTGAGCAAGACTTCTTTGGTGTCGATATTCGAAATCACACTTCCTTCTTCATTAAAATCAATCTGATTGCCAGTGCGCACAACAAGTTGCAAAACACCTATCAAGTTATGTTGAAGACCTTCGGCATATACTACCCTGTTAACAGTAAACTTTCCATTCGTAACTTTACCATAAACTTTGACATAACATTTGTGATTATTGCCAAATTTCACCACTCCAGCTTTATCTAAACTTTGATAGTCTCGCAACTTTTCGTTCCTTCCAATCATGTGACGAGAGGGACCACTATCAATGTACCATTTGTCATCATATTGCTCGTCACACAAAACTTGCAATCTGTAACGCCCGATTCCTGCTTGAGAAGGAAGAGGAAGCTTGGGAGATCAAGAAGAAACAAGTAGATCCAGAGTTTGTGCTCCATTTCCATCTCATTTGAGGTATAAAGTCTATACCTTGTCCATTCATCTATTAGATCCCTTCATGGAGTGGTTTAGGGATTTAAGGAGCCATTTTTGGAACCATTCATGGATGCAAGCATGTTTGGGGTTAAGACTTCAGATCTGGAACCTTTGAGGGACTCCATGGCATAAAGGTGCCAACTTTATCGCCATGGGAGCCCCATGCACCTTGTGAACCTCATTTTTAGGCCTTTTTAGCTAGATAACCCATGCATGAATGTAAAGTTTGTAACTTTACGTGTTATATCGACCCTAGGAGGCCAGATCTACATTTTGGATGCATTAAGCCCGACTAAAATCGACTGTATGGATTTAGACTTTGGGGAACTCGACGAGTCGTTTTTAGGACTCGGCGAGTTGGGTCGTGGTTCCCCAACCTTTTCTGTTACTATGCAAAGTTGTTGAGTCTAGAAGATGACTCAGCAAGTTGGGAGTGTTTATGGACTTAAAGATCAAAGAACCCGACGATTCTAAGGATGAACTCGGCGAGTTGATGATCAAATGTCCCGGCTTGTATGAAGAAGAACTCGACGAGTTCAAACAGAAAGTCTCGATTCTGTCATAAGGAGAAACTCGGCGAGTTAGAGGGTAACTAGATGAGTTAGATCGCGAGTTTGAGATTCTATAAATCATGGAACTCGACGAGTTGACGGACCAACTTGGCGAGTTTAGTCAACCAGAATGTTGACTTGGACCAGAAGGTTGACTTTGACCAGAGTGTTGACCTTTGACTTGACCATGGACTAGAGTTGACCCTTAAAGGGTTATAAGTTTGAAACAGTAAATAAAAGAAATGTTATGTGTAGGACTTTGAGGAGAGTTGATCCCAGCACCGAGGACAGTTCAGTTACTGCACGACATTGAGGTTAGTTACCTTCCAGTAGAAGTGGGTCTAAGGCCACAATATCGGCCCACTAGTAGGAGATTCTCTGAATCATGGAACTCGACGAGTTAGATCGCGAGTTTGAGATTCTATGAATCATGGAACTCGACGAGTTGACGGACCAACTCGGCGAGTTAAGTCAACCAGAATGTTGACTTGGACCAGAAGGTTGACTTTGACCAGAGTGTTGACCTTTGACTTAACCACGGACCAGAGTTGACCCTTAAAGGGTTATAAGTTTTAAAGAGTAATTAAAAGAAATGTTATGTGTAGGAGTTTGAGGAGAGTTGATCCCAGCACTGAGGACAGTTCAGTTACTGCACGATATTGAGGTTAGTTACCTTCCAGTAGAAGTGGATCTAAGGCCACAATGTCGGCCCACCAGGAGGAGTTGTTTGTTAGATGATTGTCTTTCTGATAATTGTCTGGTATGCCACTATCTATTATGTTTTATGTGCTAGTATGGTATGATGTCATGTGACAGTGGTAGTAGGGGGAATAGTCCCCATATCAGGTCAAAGGACCAAAGGGGTAGGTCGGGCACCCCGGTATGCCTGACAGTATGATTATGTATGTTGTTATGTGGTAGTAGTAGGGGTGAAATAGTCCCCGTAACCGATTAAGATAAACCGGAGGGGTAGGTCGGATACCTCGGGTATGTCTGACAGGGGTAGGTTAGGCACCCCGGTATGCTTAGCAGGGGTAGGTTGACTACCCCGGTATGCTCAGCAGGGTAGGTCGGGCACCCAGATATGCCTCGCAGTATGTTTATAGTATGGTATGTGGTATGATGGGGGAACTCGCTAAGCTTGTGCTTACTGTTTACGGTTTTGGTTTCAGGTACCTCTTCTTCGAATGGGAAGGAGCCGGCATGACTGCAGCGCATCACACACATGATTTTCCGCACATGAGATTCTTGGGATTTATACTCTGACATTATTACTATTTGGTGATATGGTTTTGAGGCTCGTGCTCTATGGTCTTTATGAAATAAATTACTTTATGATGTTTTCATATAAATTGTTTTATGAATCGCTATATTAAAAATGAAATTTTTGGTCATGATTTTTAGGACGTTACAAGTTGGTATCATAGCCTTGGTTTGAGGGATTCGGGCACACTCTCGGGTGTGTCTGGACTTAGACTGAGGACTTGGTATGAAAATTTTCAAAAGAAAAATCATTTTATAAAAAGTATTTTGAAAAGAATTTGAAAAGAGAAAAGAACATTAAAAAGAACAAGGCGTGTGATGCGTGCAATCAGACGAGCTCAAGTAAGTTTTCCCCAAGATACCCATACATGTTATGTTATGATATGATATGATTATGAGAACTGCATGCTAGATTAGGGCTGAGGATCTAGGAAGGATGCCTTATATGTCTATTATATATGTATGAGAACTGCATGCTAGATTAGAGCAAAGGATCTAGGAAGATGCCTTATGTGCGTGCTATATGTGCTTATTGAATTTCATGCTAGAACAGATAAGTTAGTGATATGATGGCCTGAATAGGATATGTTTGGTTTGGTTACTCAATGCTCGAATGCTGCTTGCTTTGTGCTTTTAGGAGTTCTAGTTATATTTAACTAACTAGTAAATGAATACGCTAAGTTACATATTGTGAGGACTAAATAAATTCAGAAGGTTAAGTCTAGCCCTATTTCGCAGCTCTTGTTTGAGTCCAACCGTTGTAGGGTAGGATCTCTCATTCGATGAATTATCTGGTCTTAGTGATATGTAATGGTATTCGCAAGCTAGTTAGGTAAAGGTAGCAGGGATTTCTTATGCAGCTGATGGCAGAGAGTAGGTCGGAGAGTTACCCTAGGGTAAGCCTAGGATGAGAATAGCATGGAGAGTGATAGTAGTATAAGGGACTTGGAGAAGTCAAGGCAATCCTTGAGGAAAGTACGGATACATGTGGAAGGTAGTATGGGCCCGTACTACTGAAAGAATAGGATCCGTACTCGAGTCAAGGAGGGCTGAGATAGAACCAGGGAACTTGTAGAGTGTGTGAGACCTCTCGAGATTATGTATGACCCTGACAAGTATATGTTTTGTTTCAGAATGGTGGTGACACGACACGGAGCGGGAGGTTCAGGGTCGGGATCAGGTTCGGGATCGGGTTCCTAGCCAGTCGATAAGCGACTATTGAGTTCATTGCTTCTGAGATCATGAGAGGCATCCATGAGTCGACCCCGGTGATTTTCGGGTCGATCAAGGAAGGGATCATCGAGCTGATGGAGGATCGCCTCAGGGCATTTCAGAGTGACATGGTGTCTAGCCAGTCAGGGACACGCACACTCTCCTTCAAGGATTTCAAGGGATGTGGTGTGCCATACTTCCACGGGGTGAAGGACCCCATCGTGGCCAGGAGGTGGATTGCAGACAAGGAGTCTGCTCAGTTGACGAGCTTCTGCGTTGAGGGGTCGAAGGTCCGGTACGCTGCAGGGTGTTTGAGGGACCGAGCTCGAGATTGGTGGGAGGCGGTCAGTGATTCGTTGGGAGCCCCAGCCATTGAGGCTATGACTTGGTCAGACTTTGTGACCAGGTCTAGGGTTGAGTTTGCGTCGGATGTGGAGCTTCAGCAGCTGTCCATGGAGTTTATGGATATGAGGCAGATGACTGAGTCGGTGGCGGAGATTACCGCCAAGTTCAGGGAGAGGGCCTTACTGGAGCCTCAATACGCAGGGGATGAGGAGACATGGAAGACCCGCTATCATGACATGTTGAGAGCTAACATTCAAAAATATTGTTGGATTAGATGTCTAAGGCCATAACTATTATTGGTATGTACTCGACCCGAGAGTAGCATGGTCCATTTGGGTTGCATAACACCAGGACAATTTGTTAGGATGGACTCTTGAGAGAAGGTTATATATGATTTATTAATATATTATAAGTTCTAATATATTAATATGAAATCTTATGTTTCAATTAGTATTGATCAAGAATTAATTTGGAATTAATTTAGTGATCAAAGGAGACTAATTGAATCTATGGGGACTAATTATGATAATTAGTTATATTTATATGTGTTGGGCTTATGATCCATGTTGGACCAAGTTTATGTATGGATACATAAAGAGTTAGGCCACATGAACCATGGATCATAATACCCATGGGTATGGATTTGGGTTATACCCATGACCCTTGAAATACCACATATAAATACATACTCTATTGCCCAAAATCGCCACTTGCAAGTGCTTCTAGTTCTTAGAGAAACATGGAGGTTTTTGGGTGCATGGAATTCTCTCTCAATAATCACCTTTGTTCTAGGTGAGTTGTGATTCCATTTGAGGTGCAACACTTGGGGCACTAAGTTCTTAAAGGCCAAAGTCTTTCTAGCAACACCAAATACATCAAGACTTCACGCCACATAAAGGTATGTTACTCTAACTAGTATTTTGTATTGTTTATGTCAAATTGCATGCTAGTTATAAGTTTAATACCTTGGAAACCGTTTGCATTTATAATTAGTGAAAACATAGATCCAAGGTATTTAGGTTTGTATGTGCACCATAGGATGTTGTAGCATAGAAAACATAACAGCGGTATCAAAGCCAAGGCTTGGTTTTCAATTCTACTTGATGCAATTGCTGAAAAAATCGATTTTCTGGCTGTCTGGACTGTGGACTCGCCGAGTCCACTGATGCACTCGCCGAGTCCATGAAGAAATTCATCCTACTCGTCGAGTAGGTTCATACACTCGAAAAGTAGGAGGCCTAGAGTGCAGATTTTTGACTTTTTTGGCTGGAATTGGACTAGAATCATTACCCTAAGCTGTTTTTGAACTTATAAACCTTTTTTGATGTGGTAATGATCATGCTAATCCAATTTCAAAGATAATTGTCATAATTTCATGATTTGTATTAGTTTATATGTTCATGATAATTTCTTGAAAATTGATGATTTGAATTATCTTGTTCTTATGAGTTAGTTTAGATTAATAGAAAAATTATGTGATAATTTGTTTTCGATCCAAATTGATCTAAAAGGTGTTCATAATACGTGTTTTTGTAACATGTCCTCAAGTTATATGAAAAGTCTCATTTATGATTTTTAAAACTCATAAGATTTCCATAAGTTATGTAAAATGAAGAGTCTCAATTTTAAATGTTTTAAAGTCTTCCATAACTTGTCCTCAAGTTATAGAACTTGAAGAGTTTTTCATTAAAACTACTTTAAACTCATAAGTTATGGAAACCAAAAGTTTTTGAATTGTTCAAAGCTTGCCCTCAAGTTTTGGAATTTGTAAAGTTACCCCCCCCCCCATGTATACTTTAGTTCCAAACCCTAGTTTTTAATGGTTTAAAATTCAACCCTTATACTATTATAATATTATACGTTTGTGACATCCCCTAATATCTCGGCCAGAAAAGACCGATTTAATTTATGCTTTTTAAAATAAAATCAGAGAAATCTTTTCAAAAGATGTTGCGGAATAGGTTCCCAAAACAAAACATGATAAAAGTTTATCAAAACCTTTCTATAAGAAATGTATAGTTTCATTTCATATCAAAACCTCGGGATGCCATGTTCTGATATAGATCAAAAGCATAAACAAGACATTATAAGCCTTACAACAGTTATTTACAACTACTGGTCTATAATCCAAAAATCTCTCATCGTCCTCCGACTATGCTCGGGATCCACTACCTGTAATCATAAAAAGCTGAGTGGGTCATGCTTGGGAGCCTGGTGAGCATATATGGTTTTCAACCCACAATAATAGTAACTTATTAAGTTCACCAATCAACAATAACCCTGATTACCCATTCTCGTTGTCCTCGCTTTACGTCCCTAAACACCTAACACAAGGGACCTAGCCTAAGGAATATCATCGGGATGGACACTACTGCTAAGGGGTTTCCTCAACCATACATGTCCTAAAGGCAACCATGAGGGGGATTGGAGTACACCAATGAACATTTAGTTCATCAACACCTACAAGTTGCGAACCTGCTAGTGTGCCACTGGACTGTCTAGAAAGGTATGTGGTCGTCATTTATACTCCGTTAGACGACTTCACCAATAACAACAACAACAACACCGAGGCCTCTCATCATTTTAACACCCATCGACTATTTCGTCTACCCATGTTCTACCCAACATATTTGTAGATAAAATACATATACAGTTTAAAACTTATATAAAACATCTATTCATCAGTCACCTCAAATAAACAATTATTATATTTACACATAACATGTATTTTAAGGTAAATACTTCATATATATGTGTAAAGTGAAAGTAACTACACACTCACATGATTTGATGATAATCGGGCAGCAATTCGTTTCCTAAAACATTCGTTTCTAATAAAACCGGGAGTTTTATTGAGAAACCGGGCTCTGCAAAAGTCGGGCTTCGAAACCGAAAAGATAAATTTTTCGGGCTTCTCGGGCACTTCGTGGCGTATTCCGGGGGTTATAATTGATACCGGGGCTTTGGGGGAAGTTAGAATGAAAGAAATATGAGTTTAGGGGCTAAAAGTGACACTTTTCCAAAATATACCCGGGGGGTCTCGCACCCTCCTATTTATAGGCTACGAGCCTCCTGATCTGACGGTTGAGAAGCCTCCAGGTGGCGCAGATCCGGAGCGAGGAGCACGTGGGTTGCGCATGCGAAGGGGCTGCTGGCAACCTCTGATTGGACCGAGGTCTAGTGGTCCGAGGTAGAGGGTTCGTGGCATCCTGCGAGGGTTCGGACACGAGGAAAGGGGCACGCGTCGCTTTCTCACTGGACCTCTTCGGATGACTCAGCAGCTCGGATTGACTCAGCAACATTTTGGACACACGTCACATTCTAAGCGAGGGTGAGGTGGCCGGAGTCCACCTATGCGAAATTCCTTGGTTTTGAGGATTTTTCTCGATTTTCGCGCCAAAACTTCTAAAATCCATAACTTTCGTATACGAGCTCTTTTTTGACGTTCTTTATATGCACGCGTATGGAAAATTACACTCTACAACTTTCTTTTAGTCTTCGTCGGCTAATTTTGAACTTAATTTTTAAATTATTATTTTTAACAGACCGGGACAGGAAATCCGTTTAAAATTCATAACCTCTTCATCTGACGTCCGTTTTTGTCTGTCTTTTTACCGTTGTGCTACTATTGACGAGACCTTCGATTCTCGTTTAGGTCGTGTCGGCTAAAAATCACTCGACCTAAAATTCGAGTTTTTAGTTGTCTACTGCTAAGCTGAAACTTCGAAAAATCATAACTTCCTCATACGAAGTCAGATTTGGGCGTTCTTTTTATACCTACTCTCGGTTTAACGAACACTACGAGTTTCATTTAGATCACTAAGGCTAAAAAGTAGTTTATCAAAAACTCAGTTTTTACGACATTCAGCACCGTGCCGGTTTTGTCGTGAAACTTCGACAGGTCATAACTTCTTCGCTATAACTCGGATTTTGGTATTCTTTATATATCCATAATCCTTGTCACGACCACTACAACTTTCTTAATAGATATCGGCTTTATCTAATATTTATTTTCGACGCTCATTTTTATTCTTAATTAATTAACTCCTAGTAATTAAGCATAAAACACATAAAACACATAGAATTCACATAATTCCTTTTTCATTTCTTCAAAATGAGTTACAAAGGTTAACCTAGACTATCACCTCAATATTAATGCCTAAGCTAGAAACACAAGTGTTACAATTCTCTCCCCCTTAGGATGATTCCGTCCCCGGAATCACATATCACCAAACAACTGCGGGTAGCGACTCATCATGTCACTCTCTGCTTCCCAGGTGAGATTTGGTCCATTCGTATGTTTCCAGCGCACAAGCACTAAATCAACCATCTTGCGTCGCAACTTCATAGTCTTACGGTCAACGATTGCCTCAGGTTCTTCAATCAACCTCTTGTTTTCATCCAACCTTAACTCAGAAATTGGAATTATGTCGGGCACATCTCCCGTGAACTTCCTCAAACAACACACATGAAAGGTGTTATGAATACCCTCCAGTTCTTCCGGTAATTCTAGCTTGTAAGCTTGATTCCCGATCCTCTGAAGAACTTTAAATGGTCCAATAAACCTTGGACTCAACTTTCCCCTTTTACCAAATCTTATAAGTCCCTTCCACAGTGAGACTTTAAGTAAAACCGAATCTCCAATTTTGAAGGATATCGGTTGTCTTTTCTTGTCAGCATAACTCTTTTGTCGATCTTGAGCTGCTAACATCCTTTCCCTTATCACTTTCAATTTTTCAGCAGTTTGATGGACTATCTCAGGTCCCATAAACTGCTTTTCCCCAGCTTCCAGCCAACATGATGGCGTTCGACACTTTTCTCCACACAAAGCGTGATAAAGTGCCATCTTGATGCTGGAGTGGAAACTATTATTATAGGAAAATTCTACTAGAGGTAAGTGTTCATCCCAGTTACCTTGGAATTCTAGGGTACATGCTCTCAGCATATCTTACAATGTTTGAATCGTTCGTTCGTTCTGACCATCGGTTTGAGGATGGTAAGCTATACTCAAACATAACTTGGTACCCAATTCCTCTTGTAGACTTCTCCAAAACCTTGAGGTAAAATGGCTGTCACGATCGGATACAATCGTTAACGGAACACCGTGAAGCCTCACAATTTCCTTCACATAAGAATTCGCAAGTTTATCCATAGACCATTTCTCGTTAGCAGCTATGAAATGCGCACTCTTAGTGAAGCGATCAATGACCACCCAAATCATGTCGTGACCGTTCCTTGTTCTGGGCAGTTTAGTCACAAAATCCATGGTAATGTCCTCCCATTTACCCATGGGTACAGGTAAAGGTTCTAAACTCCCATACGGTTTCTGATGTTGTGCCTTAACCCTAGCACAAGTTACACACTCGGCCACATACTTAGTAACATCGAGCTTCATCGTCGGCCACCAGTAATAGGGTTTTAGATCCCGATACATTTTCGTACTACCGGGATGAATCAAGTACATGGTCTTGTGAGCTTCTTCCATCAGAAGATCTCTTACTCCTCCCGTCTTAGGTACCCAAATCCTATATTTGAATACCTTTAGTCCTTGACCGTTTGTATCAAACACCAACGTTTTACCAAAACGTTCCTCCTTCCGGTCATGTTTCTCTAAAGCTTCAACCTGAGCTTTCTTTATACTTTCCACAATTGTAGAGACAACTTCAATTCTCAACGCTCTTGGCCTTTTCTTTTCAAGATTTACCTTCCGACTGAGAGCATCAGCAACAACATTTGCTTTACCAGGGTGGTAAAGTATCTCACAGTCGTAGTCCTTGAGTAATTCCAGCCAGCGCCGTTGCCTCATGTTCAATTCCTTCTGATTAAAGAGATATTGAAGACTCTTATGATCAGTGAAAAGTTTACATTTAGTACCATAAAGATAATGCCTCCATATCTTTAAGGCGAATAGTACCGCTGCCAACTCTAGATCATGAGTGGGGTAGTTCTTTTCATGCTCTTTCAATTGCCTCGATGCACACGCTATCACTTTATCCCTTTGGGTTAGAACACATCCTAACCAAATTCCAGAAGCATCACTACAGACTGCAAAGTCATCAACTCCTTCAGGTAACGAAAGAATCGGTGCTTCACACAATCTCTTCTTTAACTTCTCAAAGGCTTCCTTATGCTTCTCATTCCAAGCATAAGTAGCTCCTTTGTGGGTCAAAGCTGTTAATGGAGTAGCAATCGAAGAAAAGCCTTGGATAATTCGGCGATAATATCCAGCTAATCCTAAAAAGCTTCGAATCTTCGTAGGACTTTTTGGTTGTTCCCACTTCATTACAGCTTCAATCCTTGCTGGGTCAACCATTATTCCTTCTTGGTTAACCACATGACCTAAAAATTGGACTTCTTTTATCCAAAATTCACATTTGGAGAACTTTGCATACAGCTTCTCCTTTTTCAGAACTTCTAGCACTTCGCACAGATGCTTTTCATGCTCCTGCTTGCTTTTCGAATAGATCAAGATATCGTCTATGAATACTATCACGGATTTATAGAGGTATGGTTTACAAACCCTGTTCATCAAATCCATGAAAGTTGTTGGGGCATTGGTTAGTCCGAACGACATAACCAAAAATTTATAGTGTCCATATCTTGTTCTGAATGCAGTCTTCTCGATATCCTGCTCTCTCATCTTTAGTTGATGGTATCCGGACCTAAGATCGATCTTCGAGAAATAGCTCGAACCTTGCAATTGGTCGAACAGGTCATCGATCCTCGGCAACGGGTACTTGTTCTTTATCGACGCTTTATTCAGCTCTCTGTAATCGATGCACATTCTCATGCTCCCGTCTTTCTTCTTTACAAATAACACAGGGACTCCCCATGGTGATGAACTAGGTTGAATGAAACCTTTGTCCAATAACTCCTGAAGTTGTGTCATAAGTTCTTTCATCTCTGGTGGTGCTAATCGATATGGTGCTTTTCTTATCGGCGTCGTTCCTGGTAACAAGTTGATACGGAATTCTACTTGTCGATCAGGGGGCAATCCGGGAAGATCTTCGGGAAAGACTTCCGGATAATCACACACCACCGGAATATCCTGCACCTCCTTCTTTTCCTTCTGAGCATCGATCACGAACGCTAGATATGATGTACACCCCTTGGCCAAACACTTTCTGGCTTTCATTAGGGAAATGATTCCAGAGTTTACTCTGCATTTGTCTTCGTACACCATAAACGACTCTTTCCCTGGCGGGTTTACTTTTACTATCTTCTTCTTACACAATATTTCGGCATCATTGGCGCTAAGCTAATCCATTCCTAAAACTATGTCGAATCCATTTAACTCGATAGGCAATAATTCCTCGTGGAACTTATTCCCATCCAAGTCAATGAGGATGTTTTTCATATGATGGCTAACAGGTACAAACTTGCCACTAGCAATCTCGACTATTATAGTATTAACTAGTCTATCTACAGGCAAAGCTAGTTTTCTACCAAATTCATGCGAAATAAAGGAGTAATTGGCTCCAGAATCAAACAAAATTTGGGCAGGCAATTCGTTTACGAGAAAGGTACCTGAAGCGACATCGGCTTCTTCTTTCGCAGCTTCGAGTGTCATCTGAAAGGCTCTCGCCTTCGGCTTTGGTGGAAGATTGGGTTTTGCTGCGTCCTTCTTCTTCGGGCAATCCCTCAAAATATGCCCTTCTTCATGGCACCCATGACAGACGTTATTAGTGAAGGTGCAATTGTTGGCATAATGCCCTGGCTTTCCACACTTGTAACAAGTAAGTTCCATGATGCACTTCCCAGCATGTTTCTTCTTGCACTTGTCACACCACTTGGCTTCAGTTCCTCCTCCGAATTTTCTCGAACCAGACTTCGAGAATTTGTAATTTTTATTGGAACCTGAAGTTCCTTCAAACTTTCTCTTTTCGCCAACTTCAACCTTGCTGGCGGCTCTCCCCTTTATCATATCTTCAACAGACTTGGCAGCCCAGATAGCTGCCTCCAAAGTAAGGGCATGACGTACTGGCACCGCATACTCCCATGGAAGTCCCTTTACGTACCTATCAATTTTCGCCAGCTCATCTGGGACAATACGCAAAGCAAACTCCATTTTGTATGTGAAGTTATTCGTATATTCGTCAACGGTCATACTCTCCTTCTTCAACGTTAGAAATTGGTTTTCTAACTCAAGTACGTTTTGGGCCGAGCAGTACTTGCGCCTAAAGTGCACCAAGAACTCTGCCCAAGTCAGTTGCAGTGGCTCATTAGGGCTTAGGGTTTTCCCCAAAGTGTTCCACCAACGAGCAGCACTACCCCTGAACTGACGCACTACAAAGGTGGTTTGTAACTTGCCTTGGCAATCACAAGTCATGAAAGCCAACTCCATTTCCGAAATCCAGTCCATTACTCCGACAGGATCTTCTTTTCCAGTGAATGTCGATGGCTTGCAAGTCATAAAGTCCTTATACTTGCACCCATTTCTCTCCACTCTAACCTCGTGGTTATTCCTCCCAACCACGAGCGGTTTACTATGACCAACCGATCTGCTGTTGTTCCCTTCTTCAGATCGATCGTCATTTAGTTCACGTTGTTCAACAGCAACTGAAGGTTCATCCCTGTTGTTCAGCAACATTTGCCTCAACTCCTCCCTCTGTTCAGCCATCATGGTCTGAATCATAGTTCGTACTCCAGCCATGGTGATGGGATCGGGTGCAGCTCCTACTATCGGCACCTGTTCCACCACTTGAGGTTGAGTTTATTGGTTTCTGTTTGTGTTTCCTGCTCCACTTTGAGTTCTTGCCATTACAATCTATATACCGAATAAGGCGAATTTAGGTCTTTATCCTTGTTAGACATTTCAATTCCCTTATCACTCCGAAACGTTTACATGTTAGTTCTAATCTCGTAATCATACGCTTAGAATCCTACACATATAAGTGTTGGATAAGGTGTCTAAGTCCATAACTATTTCTGGTATGTACTTGACCCGACCCGGCATGGTCTATTTGGGTTGCATGGCACCATGCAATTGGATAAACTAAAATGAGAGAAATAACACTTATGGTTTATTAATATATTATAAGTTCTAATATATTAATAATATTATTTAATTAGTTTGATCAAGAATTAATTTAGAATTAATTAAGTGATCAAAAGATAACTAATTAAATATATGGGTAGACTATGTAAATCTTCCATATATTATATAGTGGGCTAAGAGGCTCCATGGATTATCAAGTTGGGTTCCACCCATAGGATGCTTCATGGATGCTCCATGGGAGTTACAAACCCATGGGTCATGGAAATGAAGAGTCATGACACATTAGAGTTTACATGGTGTAACCCCAGATGTGTCAACACTATATAAGAAACCCATTCTCCACCAAACTAGGCTACGCATAAGAAACAAGAGGGCTAGAGCCGATTTTGCAAGTGTAAGATTCTCTCAAAGTTTACTCCTTTGCATTTGGTGTTGTGTGAAGCATTTGAGGCATCACACTTGGGGTGCTAGGCTCACAAGGTTTCAAGGATCATAATCAACAACAAGGTAAGTTATTCTATCTTTCATTCAAGTTAAAAATGTTCCCCATGTATGCTAGATAGGAATATAACCTTGGAATTCAACTTTGCATGATTATTAGACAAACATAGATCCAAGGTTATTAGGGTTGCATGTACACTTAGGAAGTGTTAGAATGCTCAAAACCCATCAGTGGTATCAGAGCCTAGGTTTGTTTGTTGTTTTTTTTTTGTGTGCAAACAGCTTGAAAAAAAAAATCGTTTTTCTGTTTTCTGCTCGTATGAAAGTTTGCACATTTGTTGCTGGAAATGGACTAGAAACATTACCTTAAACTGTTTTGATGTTTTAAAGCTTGTTTTAGATGCTGTAATGTTTATGCTAATCCATTTACAATGGCAATTATTAAAATTACAAGTTTTTTTTTAAGTGTAATTTTTTATTCTTGAAAGTGTTCATATTCATGTTCTTGAACTTATGAAGATTAGATGATCATAGGAATTGTTTATAACCTTCATGGTAGTTTAATTCATGATCATAATGTGTTTTAATGGAGTCCATAACTTGTCCTCAAGTTATGGAAAACCAAAAGTCTCACTTTTATTAAAGCCATTAAAAGAACACAAGAGTTATAAAAATGAAGATTCTTCATTTTTATTACTCAATTAATTCATAAGTTATAAGAAATGAAAAGTTTTGGAAGTTTACAAAACTTGCCCTCAAGTTTTGGAACATGTAAAGTCTTGATTAAAACTTTAGTTCCAACCCTTAGAATTTTAAAAGTTAAAATTCAACCCTTATACTTTATAATATTATAAGTTACTAATATATATATGTATAACGTCAAGTCGTCTTACCGCTAGTACGCCTCATTCACGAAGCCGGTCTATAAGGGGGGTATAAGGTTGTTGCCTATAAAATGGCAACTTAATGGGTCTCCACTCTCACCCACCGCTTCCTTGATCGGTGGAGGGTCGTTAGCCAAACGGGTAAGACAAGGACTTATAAATTCTCATTAAAAGTATGATGAATATTATAAAGTAACTAAATGCTTTTATTAAATTCCCAATCTTAGTTACTTTAGGAAAATGTGAATAAGGTGCTAATCCATGAAATTACACTTTACACTTTGTTTAAGTCGTTGGTGGAGCGTGTGTGGTTAACCGGCACACTAACTTGGACTTAACAAGGTAGGTAAAGGGTGACTTAAGGTTTACCATAGCATCGGTGGAGCGTGTGTGGTTTACCGGCACATCGATTGAGTGATAAACCTTGAGGGTACCAAGTGATTTGCATGGTTACTTCACACCTCGTTTTGTGATCCTCGGTATCCCAGTCATAAAACTTGGAGGGCACACTCGAGATTGAAACATGCCTTTGAAAAGTTCATTGAATCTCAAAAGAATCTAGGAATTTCTAAGAACCAACTAAAAACCTAATATTTATATTTCATTTTTCATGGTGGAAATTGGTGAATCGTCATTCACCTACCTTTCAAATATGTTATAGCTTGGATTACGGCATACCTCTTCTATGTTATAATATATTGTGATTGGATCCTAGCCTTAATATTACATTTAGGTGTTTTATTAAGGACTCTCTTAATATCTAAACTAATCTTGTTCTCTTCTTTCAGATGTCTTCAAACAATGCGGCTTCTGGCTCTAATCCTAATGGCTCCTTTACCCTTATGAACTTGTGTGGGAAAGTCACTTTTGATGGATCCAACTTCAATGAATGGATCAGAAACATCAGGATGATTACCCGCTACGAGGACAAAGAATATGTCCTTGACAAGGAGCTTAAGGAGATTGATGAGACCACTGCAACTCCCCAGGAGATCGCTGACTTCCGGGCACATGAAAGGGATGCTACAAAAGTGGCGTGCATCATGTTGGCCACCATGACAGCGGAACTCCAAAAGTCCTATGAGGACTTCTACCCTTTTGAAATGCACCAAGATCTGATGGAAAGATACCATCAAAGTGCACGACAAGAGAGGTATGAAATCATATGCTCTATCATAACAACCATGATGAAGGACGGGGAATCCGTCACGAGCCACATGCAGAAAATGCAAAGGTATGTGGATCGGTTGCTGAAGCTTAATGTGAACTTCCCTGAGGAGCTTGCAATAGATATCATTTTGCACTCCTTACCATCGTGCTATGATCAATTCCGCATGACATATCACATGAATAAGGAAGAGGTCACACTCAGCAAACTTCAGGGACTCCTCAAGACCGCAGAAACAGGTCTTAAGGGTAAGTCGGTTGTTAACACTCCTACTCCAAACTCCGCCCCGGTTTTGGCAATCGGGAAAGGTAGAGGGAAGAAGAGGAAGAGCTCTTCGAAGGGTACCAAGGCTAGGACCCTTGATGGCTCTTCTTCAAGTGGAACCAAGAAAGGTTTTGTCACTCCTTCTTCTGACCCTAAAGAGGCTGAATGCTTCTATTGCCATGAAAAGTCACATTGGAAGCGGAACTGCCCAAAGTACCAACAAGATGTGAAGGATGGGAAAGTTAAACCCAACCATGCAGGTATTTACACTATCTTATCTAATAACTCACCCCATTCTAACTCTTGGGTCCTTGATACCGGTTGTGGTATTCATATCTGTTCTGATTTGCAGGGACTAAGAAGAAGTGAGAATGTGGAGCATGGAAGAATAAACTTAATCATGGGGAATAGGAAAGCTTTACCTGTCACCAAGATTGGAGTTTATACTTTATCGCTAAGTAGTGGGTTTAGTTTAGATTTGAATAAATGTTGTTATTCGCCAGAAATGGCAAGAAATATTATTTCCTTTCATGCATTGTATAAACAAGGTTTCACCTTTTCATTTGATAATGAAGTTGGTTCGATTAATGCTTTCTTTAATAATGTTCTTTATTTTAAAGCATTACCTTGTGATGGTGTGTATGAAACTGTATCTGTGGTTGATAACTTAGGAAATAATGTATTGTGTATTGATTCTGTTAATGATAATAACTTGGATAAAGCATCATTATGGCATTGTCGTCTTGGACATATAAGCAAGAAACGCATAGGCCAACTCCAAAAGGATGGAGTATTGGAGTCATTTGACCTAAAGTCAGATGATAGTTGCGAATCATGCTTACTTGGAAAAATGACAAAGTCACCCTTCACAGGTTCTTGTGAGAGGGGTGAAGGTTTGTTGGATCTTATACACACGGATGTGTGTGGGCCCTTCAAACATGCCACAAGGGATGCTAATCGTTATTATTTGACTTTTACTGATGATTACAGTAGATATGGATATGTCTACTTAATCAAGCATAAGTCAGAGACTTTTGAGAGGTTTAAAGAGTTTAAACAGGAAGTCGAGAATCAATTGGGCAGGAACATTAAGATGCTTCGATCCGATCGAGGTGGTGAGTATCTTAGTTCAGAGTTCCTCGACTATCTTAGGGAATGTGGGATTGTCTCACAATTGACACCTCCCAGGACACCGCAGTTGAATGGTGTAGCTGAGAGGCGTAATCGAACCTTGTTGGATATGGTTCGTTCCATGATGAGTCGAGCTTCGCTACCAATCTCATTTTGGGGGTATGCCTTAGAGACTGCCGCCCATATCCTTAATCTAGTTCCCACAAAGAAAGTTGCCAAAACTCCTCATGAGATGTGGACTGGTAAAGTACCCAAACTAGACCACATTAAGATTTGGGGTTGCGAGGCTTTCGTGAGATGCGAGACTCATGATAAGCTCGAACCTCGAAGTGAGAGGTGTATTTTCATCGGCTACCCACAGAAATCCTTTGGTTACCTCTTCTACAGACCTAGTGAGAATGTGGTCTTTGTAGCTAGGAGGGCGTTCTTTCGAGAGAGAGAGTTCATAAGCCAATGAGACAGTGGGAGGCAAGTTGACCTTGAAGAAATTCAAGAGTCAAGTGGTGAAGGAACTTCAAACCCTAGCACTCAACTTGAGGAGGAAACTTCTGTTGAGCCAATTGACAAGTTTGTACCTCTGAGGCGTTCCACAAGGGTTAGGAATGCACCTGAGCATTACTATGGATTCCATATTACTGCGGAAGGTGATACACTTATCAGTGATGAGACGCTGATAGGTCTGGATGAACCTAACAGTTACGCGGAAGCCATGGCAGGCCCTGAGTCAGCCAAGTGGAAAGAGGCAATGGACAGCGAGATACAGTCCATGTATGACAATCAAGTTTGGAACTTGGTTGAAAATGTACCAGGTCGTAAGACTGTAGGGTGCAAATGGATCTTCAAGAAGAAGACCGACATGGATGGTAATGTACACACTTATAAGGCACGACTGGTTGCAAAGGGTTTCTCACAAACTCCAGGAGTTGATTATGATGAGACCTTTTCTCCAGTGGCCAAGATTAAGTCTATTAGGGTTCTGTTAGCCATAGCCGCATTTCATGACTATGAAATATGGCAAATAGATGTCAAAACCGCTTTCCTTAATGGAAAGTTGGTTGAGGATGTTTACATGAGTCGGCCAGAGGGTTTTGTCAACACAGAGTACCCTAATAGAGTGTGTAAGCTTGAGAAATCCATTTATGGGTTAAAGCAAGCACCTCGCAGATGGAATCTTTGCTTTGATGAGAAAGTCAAGGAATTTGGCTTTTCTAGGAGTGAAGATGAATCTTGTGTATATGTCAAGGCTAGTGGGAGTATAGTTAGCTTTTTGGTATTGTATGTGGATGACATACTACTCATAGGAAATGACATCCCAACTCTGCAGGAAGTTAAGTCCTGGCTTGGGAAGTGTTTCTCTATGAAGGACCTAGTAGAAGCTGCCTATATTCTAGGGATAAGGATCTTGAGAGACCGGAGTAAAAGACTAATTGGACTTAGTCAGAGTACTTACTTGGATAAGGTGTTGAAGAGGTTCGGCATGCAGGACTCCAAGAAAGGAGAGTTACCCATCCAGAGTAACGCCAGATTGAGTAAGACACAAAGCCCTAGTACTGAGGCTGAGATAGCATAAATGAGTCGAATACCTTATGCTTCGGCTGTAGGATCGATCATGTATGCTATGACGTGTACTCGACCTGATGTAGCCTTTTCTTTGAGCATGGTTAGCAGGTATCAGGGGAACCCTGGCAAGGCACACTGGACTGCGGTAAAGAATATCCTCAAGTACCTACGGAGGACTAAGGACTGGGTCCTTACCCTCGGTGGGAGTGAAGACTTGAGAGTTTTAGGGTATAGTGATGCTAGCTTTCAGACTGATAGGGATAATTTCCGCTCTCAGTCAGGCTGGGTCTTTACCTTAAATGGAGGAGCAATTTCTTGGAAGAGTTCCAAGCAAGAGACAGTGGCTGATTCAACTTGCGAATCAGAGTATATAGCAGCTAGCGAGGCAGCAAAGGAGGCGATATGGCTGAAGAACTTCATTGGAGACCTTGGAGTTGTACCAGCTATTAAAGAGCCAATGGAAATTTTCTGTGATAGTGAAAGTGCAGTTGCCTTAGCCAAGGAACCAAGGGATCACGGGAGATCCAGACACATCGACAGAAAATACCATTTCATCAGACATCGAATAGAAGAAGGACTCCTCGTGGCAAAGAGGGTATCATCGGATGAGAATCCAGCAGATCCCATCACGAAGGGACTGACTCGGGTTAAGCATCTCCAGCATGCTCGGAGCATAGGGCTGAAGGATGATATTAGATTTAGTAGTTAGATAACCTTGAAATTTGTAAAGTGTAATTGACATTAGATGATGAATAAAAGGTGTTTTATTTATGAGTAAAGTGTTGCTATCTCTTGTCGATCCTTTACTATATTTCTTTTGCATGTTTTGACTTCCAGAATAATTATGTTTGGTATATCGTATTATTCGAACCTCCACAGTCGGTCATATGTCGGAAGTAGGTATGAATCAAGACTGTCATGATTGGTTGCAGAGGTCTAAGTTGTTGGACATGGCTACAATACTCATGAGTGCTCATAAGTTCTGAGCATTGGACTCAACCCACGCTCACTGGAATCACTTCATGGAATTTATCTCGAGTGATCGTGAGACGGTAATATCATATAAGTCTTCAAACCTAGAGATATGATTTGTTACTTATGAGTTGGTTATGCATTGATTGTACGTTAACGCATTGGTGTAACCCCAGATGTGTCAACACTATATAAGAAACCCATTCTCCACCAAACTAGGCTACGCATAAGAAACAAGAGGGCTAGAGCCGATTTTGCAAGTGTAAGATTCTCTCAAAGTTTACTCCTTTGCATTTGGTGTTGTGTGAAGCATTTGAGGCATCACACTTGGGGTGCTAGGATCACAAGGTTTCAAGGATCATAATCAACAACAAGGTAAGTTATTCTATCTTTCATTCAAGTTAAAAATGTTCCCCATGTATGCTAGATAGGAATATAACCTTGGAATTCAACTTTGCATGATTATTAGACAAACATAGATCCAAGGTTATTAGGGTTGCATGTACACTTAGGAAGTGTTAGAATGCTCAAAACCCATCAATAAGGTTTCCAGATCCGGTCGGCAACAGACCATAGATCCGAACAATTAATGGCACATATGCCAATCATATATCATTTAGCACATAAAAGCATTTTAGGCACCTTTCCTAAAATAAACTAGTGCTTGTGTCTAGAATATGGTAGACACTCATCTCACAATCATCACTTAGCATTCTAATTTTAAGTCTAGAAATTCTACAATTTCTTATTTCGCTTAAACTAATGCTCTGATACCAATTGTGACATCCACTAATTTCTCGGCCAGAAAAGACCGATTTAATTTATGCTTTTTAAAATAAAATCATAGAAATCTTTTCAAAAGATGTTGCGGAATAGGTTCCCAAAACAAAACATGATAAAAGTTTATCAAAACCTTTCTATAAGAAATGTATAGTTTCATTTCATATCAAAACCTCGGGATGTCATGTTCCGATACAGATCAAAAGCATAAACAATACATTATAAGCCTTACAACAGTTATTTACAACTACTGGCCTATAATCCAAAAATCTCTCATCGTCCTCCGACTATGCTCGGGGTCCACTACCTGTAATCATAAAAAGTTGAGTGGGTCAGGCTTGGGAGCCTGGTGAGCATATAGGCTTTTCAACCCACAATAATAATAACTTATTAAGTTCACCAATCAACAATAACCCTGATTACCCATTCCCGTTGTCCTCACTTTACGTCCCTAAACACCTAACACAAGGGACCTAGCCTAAGGAATATCATCGGGATGGACACTACTGCTAAGGGGTTTCCTCAGCCATACATGTCCTAAAGACAACCATGAGGGGGATTGGAGTACACCAATGAACATTTAGTTCATCAACACCTACAAGTTGCGAACCTGCTAGTGTGCCACTGGACTGTCTAGAAAGGTCTGTGGTCATCATCTATACTCCGTTAGACGAATTCACCAATAACAACAACAACAACACCGAGGCCTCTCATCATTTTAACACCCATCGACTATTTCGTCTACCCATGTTCTACCCAACATATTTGTAGATAAAATACATATACAGTTTAAAACTTGTATAAAACATCTATTCATCAGTCACCTCAAATAAACAATTAATATATTTACACATAACACGTATTTTAAGGTAAATACTTCATATCTATGTGTAAAGTGAAAGTAACCACACACTCACATGATTTGATGATAATCGGGCAGCAATTCGTTTCCTAAAACGTTCGTTTCTAATAAAACCGGGAGTTTTATTGAGAAACCGGGCTCTGCAAAAGTCGGGCTTTGAAACCGAAAACATAAATTTTCCAGGCTTCTCGGGCACTTCGTGGCGTATTTCGGGGGTTATAATTGATACCGGGGCTTTGGGGGAAGTTAGAATGAAAGAAATATGAGTTTAGGGGCTAAAAGTGACACTTTTCCAAAATATACCCGGGAGGTCTCGCACCCTCCTATTTATAGGCTGCGAGCCTCCTGATCCGACGGTTGAGAAGCCTCCAGGTGGCGCAGATCCGGAGCGAGGAGCACGTGGGTTGCGCATGCGAAGGGGCTGCTGGCAGCCTCTGATTGGACCGAGGTCTAGTGGTCCGAGGTAGAGGGTTCGTGGCAGCCTGTGAGGGTTCGGACACGAGGAAAGGGGCACGCGTCGCCTTCTCACTGGACCTGTTCGGATGACTCAGCAGCTCGGATTGACTCAGCAACATTTTGGACACGCGTCACATTCTAAGCGAGGGTGAGGTGGCCGGAGTCCACCTATGCGAAATTCCTCGGTTTTGAGGATTTTTCTCGATTTTCGCGCCAAAACTTCTAAAATCCACAACTTTCGCATACGAGTTCAGTTTTTGACGTTCTTTATATGCACGCGTAGGTAAAATTACGCTCTACAACTTTTGTTTAGACTTCGTTGGCTAACTTTGACTTTAATTTTTAAATTATTATTTTTAACAGACCGGGACAGGAAATCCGTTAAAAATCATAACTTCTTCATCCGACGTCCATTTTCGTCTGTCTTTTTACCGTTGTGCCACTATTGATGAGACCTTCGATTCTCGTTTAGGTCGTGTCGGCTAAAAATTACTCGATCTAAAATTCGAGTTTTTAGTTGTGTACTGCTAAGCTGAAACTTCGAAAAATCATAACTTCCTCATACGAAGTCAGATTTGGGCGTTCTTTTTATACCTACTCTCGGTTTAACGAACACTATGAGTTTCGTTTAGATCACTAAGGCTAAAAAGTAGTTTATCAAAACTTAGTTTTTACGACATTCAGCACGGTGTCGGTTTTGTCGTGAAACTTCGACAGGTCATAACTTCTTCGATATAACTCGGATTTTGGTATTCTTTATATATCCATAATCCTTGTCACGACCACTACAACTTTCTTAATAGATATCGGCTTTATCTAATATTTATTTTCGACGCTCATTTTTATTCTTAATTAATTAACTCCTAGTAATTAAGCATAAAACACATAAAACACATAGAATTCACATAATTTCTTTTTCATTTCTTCAAAATGAGTTACCAAGGTTAACCTAGACTATCACCTCAATATTAATGCCTAAGCTAGAAACACGAGTGTTCCAACGTTTAATATGTATATATATAGATATATATATATATATATATATATATATATATATATATATATATATATATATATATATATATATATATATATATATATATATATATATATAAGAGTAAAGTCAGTCTCACCGTTAGTAGGCCTCATTCACGAAGCCGGTCTATAAGGGGGTATAAGGTTACTGCCTGTAAAATGACAGTTTAATGGGTGTCCACTCTCACCCACCTCTTCCTTGACTGGTGGAGGAGCGTTAGCCGAACAGGTAGGACAGGACATTAATTCTCCCTTCATTAAAAGTATAATGATAAATATTAAGTAACTAAACACTTAGAAATTCCCAATCTTAGTTACTTCGGAAAATTTGAATTTGGTGCTAACCCATGAAATTGCACTTTGCACCTTGTTAAGTCGTTAGTGGAGCGTCTGTGGTTAACCGGCACACTAATCTGGGACTGACAATGCGTGGCAAAGGGTAGCTTGATGTTAATCATAGATCAATGGAGCGTGTGTGGTTAACCGGCACATTGATTAGGTGGTTGTAACATTAAGTGTACCAAGTTAATTCGCATGGTTATTCACTCCTTGTTTGTGATCCTCGGCATCCCAGTCACAAACTTGAAGGGCACAATCGAGATTTAAACATGCCATTGAATAGTTCAATGAATCTCAAAAGATCTAGGAGTTTCAATCCATTTAAGACCTAAAATTTCTTTTCATTTTTCATTATGGAAATTGGTAAATCGTCATTTACCTACCTTCAAATATTTTGTAGCTTGGATTACGGCATCCCTCTTCCAAGTTATAAAATATTGTGTCGGGTCGTAGCCTTAATATTTCATATTGGGTGTTATATTAAGGACTTAAATCAACTAAACTTGAATTTCTCCCTCATAGATGTCTAGTTATGACAACTATGGTCTTCCTTATCCTTTTGGATAAAGCTATCCTAATGAAGATGATATCCCAAATGGCGATCAAGGTGAAAGATTAATCCCTTTGTTGTGCATTAATGGGATTGGAAATCATACTTCACCTCCTCCACCTCCTCCAATTATTCTTCCTAACCCACAAGTTCTTGAAAATTTCAAGGTCAATCAATCCCTATTGGCAAGCAGTGTCTATATGTACTCACATCTTGGAGATGAAGTCTCATATTCACAAGCTGTGAGAGTTGGGTGTCGAAGTCTCAAGGAAGTTGACTGTTGACTGGGTTCTTCAATCACTCTTCGAGTCGTATAGCGAGTTCATTAAGGACTACTATATGACAGACCACGACATGACCCCTAATGATCTTACTTATTTTTTTGTTGCTGCTGAATCAGCAATGATTTGGAGCACTGGGAAGGAAAATTTGATTGGAAGATCTACTTCCCAAACCTTCATGGACATTGACAATGGAAACATTGGAAGTCCAGGAAAAGTCTTCTTTTCCCAATGGAAAGGGATCGGCCACAGTCAACCCGGTTGACCAAATGGTAAAGAGAAAGGCTTAGTCTGAGATAGTCCCATGTACCATTACTAAAGAGTCCATATGTTTATATTTCCAAAGGAAGGGGCATTGGTTGCGAAGCTGCCCTATTTACCTGAGAGATCATAAGGATGGTAAAGTCAAAATGTTTGACTCTACTTCAGGTAAAATCCACTATCTAACTCTATTAAGTTCCTATTTGGAGATTCTTATTACATGGTGTGACTAGGTCTCATTTTGATGTTTTGTAGAATCGAATAAATGAAAGGGAACTTAAAGGAAGAGTAAGTTGATTCTGATCGCGAAGATGGATTTCGATCGCATGATTCGAAGATCAGAATTTTGAGCTGCTGCTTAAGAGTTATGATAGATTGCTTAGGAATATATAACAACATGTTCTCATTTGTATTTGCATTGTAAGGATAAGTTTTTCCGCAATTTTAAAATAAAAATAAAATTTTTGATTTTATTTATTTCAAGTATCCTTACAATGGCATTTATGAAAAATTGTTGTTTATATGTTTCCATTAATAGCAATATTGGAAAATGGATTTGATTCTTTCGTTTGTGGTAGTGTCATAATTTACCAATTAAGGAAAGATTCTCACCACCCAAGTTTCAGTTGTATAGAAACTTGGAACCATGCAACTTGTATTGTATGATGAATGAGAATTTTTATCTTTGGGAAATTAAGACTAATTCATTGTTCACATGTAAATGTGAATCAAGTGAAGAACTAGGAGATCAGGTACACTAGGTTGTGCGCTGATCAGGTCCACCACAAAGAACGATAAGACTATTTGTCATGGTTTACTAAAGTTTAGTAAATATGGTTGTGCTTACATGTTTAAGTATAATTCTGAAACATTGGAAAAGTTTCAATGTATGGCAGGGCGAATGAGAAGAATCAAATTAGGCAGAAAGATAAAAGTTTCTCCAATCTGAAAAGATGGGAGAGTACTTCAGTATCATGTTTTATGATCATCTTAATGATTATGAAAAACCATATCATAATTGATCCTCTAAGGACATCTTAGTGCATTTGTTTGACTAAGAAGAGGAATCGTGAATTGTTGAAATGGTTAAATCTAAAGATGAATCATACTTCGTTCCAAAATTGAGTCTTAGAGTAACACTCCAAGACCGAGCCTTGAGTGACATAATGTTAAGAAGGTTAAAACACTTATCAAATGTAGAGTAAAATGTTTCCTACTCTTGTACATTTGAAATTGGTAAGTTGTGATATTTTGAATAAAACAAAGACCAACTAAGGCCAATTGTGTGAAGTGTTTGTCTTGATAAGAATCCGCACAAACTCTTGAATATTTGCTTTATCGAGGAATGGTTCTTGACAAGAGAATCTTATATGTCAAGAGGTCAGTGTGAGTCTTAATGATCTTGAAAAGGGTCTCAAGAACTAATCAAGGGTATTGCTTATCACTAGCATGCGACTTGAGGTTTGTAACCTATCGTGTTCATATATTCTTTTTTCTATGCTAAATTTGACTATGTTTGTGAGTTCTATGAGTTCTCAATTGTTTGCAAAACAACCTGGAAGCAATGGTAGGCCCTTGTGCTGCCGGGTGGCAAGAAAACTAAGATTAAACAAGTTCAGTTCATATGAGTTTGGATTTGTCATTAACCTTGCCTTGTGATTATGGTTGTGACAAATTTACATGGATAGGAACACATACACCATAAAATCTAAGTGTCATAAGGTTTCTCTCTGATTCATGAAAATGATGGTGAGGAAACGCTTTCACTAAGTAGATTTTAAGTAGATAGCAATTGTGATATTTGCATTCTCAAAGTCGTTTGTGGAGCATGTGTGGTTAACCGGCACACTAACATGGACTTGTGAGAAATGGCAAAGGTCTAAACAATTGAGACTATGATTACGGCATCCTTTTTCATAGTTCTAAAAATTGTTTAGACACACATGTGAGCTATCTAAGGAGAGGTGTATGATTTTGATAAAGTCTTATCAAAGCATCTCGTATCAGAAATCTGAACTTTGGTAATAAAGTCAATAAAATATTGATTTCTAGAAGTCCAGCTGATTTCTGGATACATGTCAAAGCTAGTGGGAGCATAAGTGTTATGCTAATAATTATCATGTTAGTGGGAGTATGATTATTATGTTAAGTTTTTCAAGTTAGCAATGTTGATTATAGAAAACAAAAGTTTCAATTTGCACAGCTGCAGGGGTTTGAAAAGTTGTTTTGCTATAATTAAGGGAGAGGAAATTATACTTCATTTCAAATCTAAAAGCTTAGATTGTGAGATTTTAATCAAATTTGGTCATGATTACATTATTTGCGTTCTAAAATTCGATTATGATTACGGCATCCCTTTTCATAATCTGAATTATAAGAACATGGCAAATAGAAATAGAAATATTATAGCAAAATAATGGTCTAGTATCATGTCTTTATGTGAGACATCATGAATCGTGTCCCATATGCTTCGGATATAGGATCGATTTTATGTGCTGTAATATTCATCCGTTCTAATTTTTCCAAATGCCTAGAGCATTAAGAGGGAAAAGTACTAGAACCGGATATGACTAAAATGGTTAACCAATTGTCGAGGACAATCTGAGGTTTACCAAAGATTGGCTGCTCATGGACAGTTAGAAGTATAGTATAAATTTTTTGGAAGGACCATATTGACATATTCTGAAAGGAGTCAACTCTTGTTCAGAAGTGATAGTCAAAATGGAATATGGAAATGTTTCCATAGGTGGAAGTTATTCTTTAAATCTGTGTAAGATTAGAAAACTTAATGCAAGAAGGATGTTCAAAGGAATGTACTTTGAATGTGAGACTTCGTTTCCATGGAATTGCTCTCCATTGAAATGCTTTGTAAATGTCTGTTGCCAAGTCTTTGTGACTTTTGTGCATAGTCATTACAAGAGGATCAATGCATATAAGTTTAGAATCTAACAGATTTCAGTAAGTGTCAAAGAATCTTGTATTCTTACATTTGCGGTAAAGATTTGGGATTGTGAAATGAGCATCATTGGAATCATGTTTAATTGGTCTATTTCACAAAGTAAGGATCATAGACAAACATAGTGTGCATACTTGGAGTATAGCATAACTATTGTTTGGACAAATGTGTGCATGCTTGGAGCATGGCATGACTATTGTTTCCGTTCAAGTATTAAGTTGATTATTTGAAACATTATGCAATGAATATTTTGTAATCAATATGGTGATTAAATAAAAGGTGTTTTATTTATATTCATAAGTTCTGAGACCATATTGGATTTGATTATTCTTGTGTTTCACTTTGCATATTTTGACGTCCCGAATAACTAGGTTATTCAAACCATCCACAGTCGATCATACTTTGGAAGTAGGTATTGAGGTAAGACTGTCATTAATGGGTCTATAGTTTGTCTAGGTGGCCTAGACATAGCTGTAGTATTCATGAGTGCTCCTGGAACGAGATTTGAGTGTTGGAATAAACCCACTCTCATTTGAATAACTTCATGGATTTTATCACGAGTGATCATGAGATGATAATATCTTATATTCTTCAAACGGAGACGTGTGAGTTGTAGTTGCGCGTCGGTTGCACATTGACATATGTAAACGCAACTAGTAACTTGGTTGTTATAAACATATCGTTGTGTGTAATTTTATGAGTGAGTACAAGCGAGCATTTGGGTCAAACTTTATCCATTCCTTTTACTCTATGGGGATAGAAGCGATATCTGTGGGGCCCTTGATGATTTAGTGATGACAAACATAAGTGCTCGGCCGGGCCTGGACTGATTTGATTTCTTCAATTAGTCGGTCGTCATAAATAGGAAATCGGGAAACAACAGATGGACAGAGAGAATGATTATAATCCATGTCTCAGTCCATATGATATCTAGAATGGAGGAATATATGATCACTTATCTAACGGACGCGTCATTGACAAGGTCAGAGTTCGATAGCGACTTTTAAGAGCTACGATTGCTAGTCAGGTTTTGGAGTCATATTCGTAATAATAGTTTTAGACTTATCCAAGTAGGAGACTATTGGATTAGATGTCTAAGCCCATAACTATTATTGGTATGTACTCGACCCGAGAGTAGCATGGTCCATTTGGGTTGCATAACACCAGGACAATTTGTTAGGATGGACCCTTGAGAGAAGGTTATATATGATTTATTAATATACTATAAGTTCTAAAATATTAATATGAAATCATATGTTTCAATTAGTATTGATCAAGAATTAATTTGGAATTAATTTAGTGATCAAAAGAGACTAATTGAATCTATGGGGACTAATTATGATAATTAGTTATATTTATATGTGTTGGGCTTATGATCCATGTTGGACCAAGTTTATGTATGGATACATAAAGAGTTGGGCCACATGAACCATGGATCATAATACCCATGGGTATGGATTTGGGTTATACCCATGACCCTTGAAATACCACATATAAGTCCATACTCCATTACCCAAAATCGCCACTTGCAAGTGATTCTAGTTCTTAGAGAAACATGGAGGTTTTTGGGTGCATGGAATTCTCTCTCAAGAGTCACCTTTGTTCTAGGTGAGTTGTGATTCCATTTGAGGTGCAACACTTGGGGCACTAAGTTCTTACAGGCCAAAGTCTTTCTAGCAACACCAAATACATCAAGACTTCAAGCCACATAAAGGTATGTTACTCTAACTAGTATTGTTTATGTCAAATTGCATGCTAGTTATAAGTTTAATACCTTGGAAACCATTTGCATGTATAATTAGTGAAAACATAGATCTAAGGTATTTAGGGTTGTATGTGCACCATAGGATGTTGTAGCATAGAAAACCTAACAAACATCAGACCTAATTTGCTTTCATTGCAATTAGAAGGGCCATAAAAAGGCCAACTGCCCGAGATTTACAGCAGTAGCGCCAGTGGCGGTGCCAGCTCCAGCGACCCTGTGGATCACGGATTGCCGACAGGGCAAGACAGATGCTCCAGTGGTGAGGAGTCGAGGCTTCCAGTTGACTGTCGAGGAGGCGTGTGCTACACTAGATGTTGCGACGGGTATGTTTTCTTCTCCCTAACTCTTATTACATGTCAGTTATGATATTTATGTGCTATGTTTACGTGTTTTGTTTAGGATCGTTCCATGTGAACGGCATCCCAGTTCAGGTGTTATTTGACTCGGGGGCTACCCGATCATTTGTCGCTCTTGCTCTTAGCAAGAGGTTTTCTAAGTCTTAAGGCATGTTATATTGTCCTTTAGAGGTTGAGATTGCGGACGACCGATCTGTCCGGACATCGGAGGTTTTCAGAGATTGCGTTTTGAGGTTATATGACAAGCGTTACCTCGTAGATTTGGTTCCCATTATGTTGCGTGGGAACAAGGTTATCATCGGCATTGATTGGTTGAGCCCTAATGGGGAGGTGATCGACTATGCACAGCAGCTGGTGCGTATCAGAACCCCAAGTGGGGGAGAGTTGGTGATTCAGGGCGAGAGGCCACAGCAAGGACCAACTTTGTGCTCAGCAGCGAGAACTAGGCGCTACCTTCAGCAGGGTTGCGTAGGGTACGTCGCCTACGTTATGGATATTCGGGAAGCAGGTAAGGCGATCGTGAGTGATGTGTCAATGGTGTGAGAGTACCCGGACGTATTTCCAGAGGAGTTGTCTGGGATACCTCCGGAGAGGCAGGTGGAGTTCCGGATCGACCTAGTCCCCGGTGAGGCTTCGATAGCCAAGGCACCATATCGGTTGGCTCCTCCCGAGATGCATGAGTTTTCTACACAGCTGCAGGAGCTGTTAGACAAAGGATTTATCAGGCCGAGCAGTTAGCCTTGGGGAGCCCTGATCTTGTTTGTAAAGAAGAATGACGGGTCACATCGGATGTGTATCGACTACCGGGAGTTGAACAAGGTAACGATGAAGAATCGTTACCCACTCCCGAGGATTGATGATCTCTTCGACCAGCTACAGGGGGGATCTTGGTTTACCAAGATAGATTTGCGTTCAAGCTACCACCAGATGCGAGTCAGAGATGAGGATGTACATAAAACTGCTTTTCGGACTCGCTATGGCCACTACGAGTTCATGGTGATGCCCTTCGGGCTCACCAATGCTCCTGCCGCATTCATGGACCTCATGAACCGCGTATGCAGACCGATGCTGGATCGGTCTGTGATAGTCTTTATCGATGACATCTTGGTTTACTCCAAGACACAGGATTAGAACGAGGAGCACTTATGGGAGGTGTTGGATACCCTGAGGAGGGAGAGCTTGTACGCTAAGTTCTCCAACTGCAAGTTCTGGTTGCGCGAGGTGTAGTTTCTGGGGCACCTTGTCAACCAGAACCGTATTCTGGTCAACCCAGCCAAGGTAGAGGCCATGATGAGATGGGAGGTTCCGAAGTCTCCATATGAGATTCGGAGTTTCCTAGGGTTAGCAGGCTATTACCGGAGATTCATTCAGGACTTCTCCAAGATAGCAGTACCCTTGACCTGGCTGACGAAGAAGGTCGTTGTATTTCATTGGGGGTCGAGCAGCAGACAGCATTCGAGACGCTGAGGCAGAGGTTATGTGAGGCGCCAATCTTGGCCCTGATAGAGGGCGTGGAGGATTTTTTAGTGTACTGCAATGCGTCGATTTCAGGCTTGGGCGCAGTCTTGATGCAGAGGGGGCACGTCATCGCCTACGCCTCGAGGCAGCTGAAGCCTCACGAGGCGAACTACCCGATGCATGATTTGGAGTTGGGGTGGTCGTCTTCGCCCTCAATTTTTGGAAACATTACCTTTATGGGGTCCGTTGTACCATTTACACTGATCACAAGAGTTTGAGGTACCTCATGGTTCAGCCGAATCTGAACATGAGGCAGTGTCGGTGGTTAGACGTGGTGAAGGATTACGATTGTGAGATCCTCTACCACCCGGGGAAGGCCAATGTTGTGGCCGATGCTCTTAGCCGCAAGGCAGCCCCTATCAAATATATTTACTTGCGGATGACAGTAGTGACGCCGCTTCTGTAGCAGATCCGGGAGGCCCAACAGGAGGCTATGAAGGAGGAACATCGGCAGAGCGAGCGTATTGCGGGTCAGGTTTCCTCCTTCGAATATGATAGTTGTGGGTTGTTGACACTACACCGCAGAGTGTGGTTCCCATATCATGGAGGTGTGCACCAGGTTTTGATGGAGGAGGCGCACAAATCCAGGTTTTCTATCCATCCCGGGGCGACGAAGATGTACAAAGACCTTCGTCCTGATTACTGGTGGCCCTGCATGAAGCGGGATGTAGCCTGGTACGTGGAGAGATACCTGACCTGCAAGAAGGTCAAGGTCGAGCACCAGAGACCTCACGGAAAGACACAGCCATTGGATATCCCTATGTGGAAATGGGAAGATATTACTATGGATTTCATCACAAAGCTTCCCAGGACCGCACGAGGGGTGGATTCGATTTGGGTCATCATGGATCGGTTGACCAAAATTGCCCATTTCATACCGATCCAGGAGAGCATCTCGGTCGAGAAGTTAGTTGATATCTACATCAGAGAGGTAGTAGCTCGACACGGAGTGCCAGTTTCTATGATTTCTGACCGAGACGTGCGATTCACTTCCAGATTCTAGAAGAAGTTCCATGACGATTTGGGTACTGGTCTGCATTTAGCACGGCTTTTCACCCTTAGATGCATGGTCGGAGTGAGCGGACCATCCAGACCTTAGAGGAAATGATGCGAGCATCCGTATTAGACTTCGGTGGTAGCTGGGATACCTACCTTCCCTTGGCAGAGTTTTCCTACAATAATAGCTACCACGCGAGTAACGACCATCCTCCCTTTGAGATGTTGTATGGGAGGAAGTGCAGGACCCTGATATGTTGGGGAGAGGTTGGGTAGAGGGTCATGGGGAGTACCGAACTGGTGCTCAACACGACAGAGAGGATGCATAAGGTCAGGAGAAGGCTTCAGACTACTCAGAGTCGGCAGAAGAGCTACACCGACAGGCACCGATCGGACCTGGAGCTCCAGGTCGGGGATATGGTCCTCCTGAAGGTGTCACCTTGGAAAGGTGTCATCTGGTTCAGGAAGCGGGGCAAGTTGGGCCCCAGGTACATTGGTCCTTTCAGGGTTGTAGCCCGGGCGGGCAAGGTGGCGTATAGGCTGGATCTGCCAGCCGAGCTTAGTCAGATCTACAGTACCTTTCATGTCTCCCAGCTGTAGAAGTGCCTGGTAGACGACTCTGCGGTGGCGCCTCAAGAGGTTCAGGTGGATGACAACATGAACTACATTGAGCGACCAGTAGCCATCCTTGACAGGAAAACAAATGATATGAGGAACAAGAAGGTCGAGTTGGTGAAGGTGCAATGGCAGCACCGCAAGGGCTCAGAATGGACTTGGGAGGCAGAGGACGAGATGAGGGAGAACTACCCCGAGCTTTTTCCTGATGCGGCATCAGACTTCGAGGACGAAGTCTAAAATAAGTGGGGAGATTTCTAATGCCCGATTCCTGCTTGAGAAGGAAGAGGAAGCTTGGGGGATCAATAGGAAACAAGTAGATCCAGAGTTTATGCTCCATTTCCAGCACATTTGAGGTAAAGTCTATACCTTGTCCATTCATCTATTAGATACCTTCATTGAGTGGTTTAGGGCTTTAAGGAGCCCTTTTTGGAACCAATCATGGATGTAAGCATGTTTGGGGCTAAGACTTCAGATCTGGAACCTTTGAGGGACTCCATGGCATAAAGGTGCCAACTTTATGGCCATGGGAGTCCCATGCACCTTGTGAACCTCATTTTTAGGCCTTTTTGAGCTAGATAACCCATGCATGAACGTAAAGTTTGTAACTTTACGTGTTATATCGACCTAGGAGGCCATATCTATGTTTTGGATGCATTATGCCTGACTAAAATCGACTGTATGGATTTAGACATTGGGGAACTCGACGAGTCGTTCTTAGGACTCGGCGAGTTGGGTCGTGGTTCCCCAACCTTTTCTGTTACTGAGCAAACTTGTTGAATCTAGAAGATAACTCAGCAAGTTGGGAGTGTTTATGAACTTAAAGATTAAAGAACTCGACGAGTCCAAGGATGAACTCGGCAATTTGATGAGCAAAAGTCCCGACTTGTATGAAGGAGAACTCGACGAGTCCAAGGAAGGACTCGACGAGTTCAAACGGAAAGTCTCGGTTCTGTCATAAGGAGAAACTCGGCGAGTTAGAAGGTAACTCAAGGAGTTACATCGCGAGTTTGAGATTCTCTGAATCATGGAACTCGACGAGTTGACGGACCAACTTGGCGAGTTGAGTCAACCAGAATGTTGACTTGGACCAGAAGGTTGACTTTGACCAGAGTGTTGACCTTTGACTTGACCACAGACCAGAGTTAGCCCTTAAAGGGGTTATAAGTTTGAAAGAGTAATTAAAAGAAATATTATGTGTAGGAGTTTGAGGAGAGTTGATCCTAGCACCGAGGACAGTTCAGTTACTACACGATATTGAGGTGAGTTACCTTCCAGTAGAAGTGGGTCTAAGGCCACAATGTCGGCCCACTAGTAGGAGTTGTTTGTTAGATGATTGTCTTTGTGATAATTGTCTGGTATACCACTATCTGTTATGTTTTATGTGCTAGTATGGTATGATGTCATGTGACAGTGGTAGTAGGGGGGATAGTCCATGTATCAGGTCGAAAGGACCAAAAGGGTAGGTCGGGCACCCCGGTATGCCTGACAGTATGATTATGTATACTGTTATGTGGAAGTAGTAGGGGGTGAAATTGTCCCCGTAACCGGTTGAGATAAACCAAAGGGGTAGGTCGGATACCCTTGTATGTCTGATAGAGGTAGGTTACGCACCCTGGTATGCCTAGAAGGGGTAGGTTCAGCACCCTGGTATGCTTAGCAGGGTAGGTCGGGCTCCCAGATATGCCTGGCAGTATGTTTATAGTATGGTATGTGGTATGATGGGGGAACTCGCTAAGCTTTGTGCTTACGGTTTACAGTTTTTTGTTTCAGGTACCTCTTCTTCGAAGGGGAAGGAGCCGGCATGACTGCAGCGCATCACACACATGATTTTCCGCACATGAGATTCTTGTGATTTGTACTCTGACATTGTTACTATTTGGTGATATGGTTTTGAGACTCGTATTCTATGGTCTTTATGAAATAAATTACTTGATGATGTTTTCTTATAAATTGTTTTATGAATCCCGATATTAAAAATGAAATTTTTGGTCATGATTTTTGGGATGTTACACAATCAGTGAAAGAATTTAGGTCCCCAAGGTTGTTTGTGTCCTCGGTTATTAGAAAAAATACATGATGAAATGAAGATCCTAAAACCCAATTTTGAACTTTTGATTTTAAACTGTCAATTAATTCAACTTAAATAGATGAAGGTATTGAAATAAAATCATTCGATGGCTTAGAGTCAACACTAACTTTCCCTTTGACTTTCTCAGTTCGTTTCACCTCAACTTTCGCTTTTGGAACAGTTTTCCACTGTCGAATCGTGGGATTCGACTCCTTGGATGAAGAGCTTCCACTTTTTCATTCAAGTAGCTTTCATAAGCATACCTGATCTCTTCCTGAGAGAATTTCCCACTTTGATATTGTTTGCCTTTTCCTTCTAGCCAATGATTGATGTTTTTGACATCAGTTTTTCCTTTGGAAAACGAAGTATTGCTTGGCTTCTTCGAAGGATGGTTGGGAAAATGAGGTTGTGAAGGTTTGAATGTCTCATTTCTTGTTGCATTTACATTCAACTTTTCAAAACGTTCTTTTGAAAAATCAAATTTTACTTGTGGTTGAAATCAATTTTGAAACCGTTGTTGATAACCAACATTTGATCTTTGGAAAGCTTGTGAACCATTCGAAAATTGCTTTTGATTAGAAATTTGAGAAAATTTCCTTTGTCCATTTGGTTGAAAACCATTCTTTTGAAAGTTATTTTGCAAAAAACTTTTGTGTTGATAATAATGAACAAAATTCTTTGATTGTTGATTTCTCACAAAATTCTCTTTGGTTGGGTTTTGAAAATTTGATTTAGTATTGGATGACGAAGCTTTTTGTTGACTTTTTGATACATCTTTTTGTGATGAACTTTTTGACAAATCTTTTTGAGATTGAGCGGGTGTTTTCTTAATAGAAGATTTGTTTTGAGAATTTGTCTGAACTGATTTAGACTTAATTGATTCAGATGATTTATTGGACACGACATTTTGTTTCTTTCGAGACTCAATATTTTGCCAATAAACCTTCCTTCTTGCTTTAGTCATCGAAATCCCTTGTTCTTTTGAAATCTTTTCAATTTGTTCTTTGAAATTTTGAACATTTTGTTTTGACTTTTCAGTAACTTTTTCTTTAGATTGTTTTTCATCTTTTGGTTTGTCAGTTTTAACAACCCAGTTTCTTTGTGCTTTTTGTCTTTGAAAAGTGAATGAATTCTTGTTGAGATTATTTTCGACGGTGCTTTGGTTTGAGAAAAAATCCTTCTTTCGAATTGTCCTTGTTATCCTCTTCAACAATTTTGTTGATTTCAGGTTTAACTTTATCACCATTGCCTGAGGTAACAAACACCTGATTTGGGAAGATAACTTCATCTGGGCATTTGATCTTTGGATACACAACAGTATTTGTCTCAAGATAATGAGGACCCTTTTCTTTTAGGATTTTGTCGAACTTCTCAGTTTCCTCATAGACCTTATCAACTACAACTCGTGGTATTATTGTTTCTTTTGAAATATCATCATCATTATCGTCACTGTCTGTTTGACTATCTTCGACTGTCACATAGTCAGGATCATGAACTTTCGAAGTCGAGGGTTGGTCAGTGTCAATTTTAACCAAAGAATCATTAGATTTTTCTTTACCCTTCGCTAGAGAAGTGACATTAATGACAGATAACTGAGAACAATCAACAACTTCCTCTGCCTCAATTTCACTCATACCATCAGAATCATCTTCAATATCAGCAAAATTGTTTTGAGAGTTAGATGTCGAATTTTCAGTTCTTTTCAAAATTTTGATTTGTTCGTTTTTGGTCAGGCACTCATTAACAATATCAACTAGATCATTTGAATCTAAACACTCATCAATTCTAACAATACCATTTACATATCTATTATCTAGAACCTTATAAAACTCATAAATATGCATTTCACGGTGATAAGAAGTTGAATCAATCTTCTCCCTTTCGAATGCTAAAAAGGGCAAAAGTTTCTTATGCTGTTCTTTACTAATATAAGAGGAATGATGCAAAACAGTCAATTTTCCATATAGTCGTTTAGCGGAATTACAATAGATATTTCGTTGTTTTAGCAAAATCTTAACCTCAGAGCTCGGACTATCTCTATCACACATAATATTTGTAATTTGCAAATCTAAGTGTTCTATCTTAGTCTTCTTTGATTCCAAAATTCTCTGAGCTTCTTAAAGTTGAGAACTATACTTTTTAGCATCATTACTAGCAGATATAAGCAAATCATTAACATAAGTAATTGCTCCATCAAACTCAAATAAGATCAAATCATAAGCACTAGAGGGAATATTGAAAGATTGTAAAAGAGAACGTACCTGTGAAGTCATGGGTGACTTGTAAGTAGAGGTCGTAACAAAGCACCTGTCGGTTACCTTCTCTTCATCCTTTTCCTCATGCATAGCGAACATTTCCCCATGAGTAGGGTTTTGTATTTCTTCATCATCAGAACCTGATGACCAAATTTGGTAGGTTCCTTCTTCATCATCTATGCCTTTCGCCACAAGGGACATCCCCTTTGTTTTTGCTCTAACCTCCTCCAGCCTTTCCACATAATAGGCTTCATCTTTGACCCTATTCTTCTTTTCATCCCTCTTTCACAACATGCAATCACTAGACATATGAATCGCTCCCTTGCAGTAATGGCAGTCGAATCCAAAGTCACCTTTCAGCTTTTTCTCCACCTTCTCCACCTTCGCATCTTCAGCCTTAGCTTCCTTCTTTTCCACCTTCTTTTCCTCACTCACAGACTTTCCCGAGAAATTTTCTTTCATTTCACTTCCTTGTGGCTTCGCATTAAAAGTATTTTTGAAAAATTTTGTCATTGGATTGTTCGAGTAAAAAGCCACTGCCTCGTCATCAGAATTGACGATTAAGCCTTCATCTTCTGAATTCTCCTTCTCAGCAACTTCTTTTTCCAACTCTCTACCAACAACCTTGGACACAATAGATAAAGGATCACCCAGACTGATCCTTGCTTCCTCAGCAATCTCATTCACTCGAGATTCATGTGCTTTTAACCATTGTAGAGATCATTTAGTGAAAATTAATCAAAACTTTGTTGTGTCTTTATCATAAGGCTGCGATTTCTCCATTCTTTGCGAAGTCCCATGATGAATGTCAAATTGAACTCCATTGTAGACATTGGAACTCCAAACCTGTTACATCTGAATATGAGTTCATTCAAACGGTCATAGTATTGCTCAATGGATTCTCCTTCCTTCTGCTTAAACTCTCCCAACTCCAACAGACATTGTTTGACTGAACTGATCTTTGTTTTCTCGCTGCCTTGATACTTCTCCTTCAAAGTATCCCAAATCTCCTTAGAAGTTTTACATTTGCGTACATAATTGTATACAACTAGTGGAAGAGCACCACGGAGTTCACGCATACATTTCTTTTCATTTTTCAGCAATTTCTCAGCATGTTCAGCAACATTTGTATTATTGGAAGAAGCTCCAATACTTTGAACTGCAACAGGAGGATAAGCATCGCCAACAATGCATTTCCATAGATCCTCATCTATTCCATTCAAATATTCCTCCATACGATCCGCCCATTGATCGTAGAACTTTGGAATCAACATAGGAATTTTGGTTGAAGAACCAAGAAGATGCGAGTATGAAGTCATGGTGTTCATGTTGAAGTTCGCCATTGATGTACAGATGAATTTTGGGAAAAGCTTCAAAAATTGTGAACTGATTGAAAAAAACTTCCAAAAAACTGAAACACGTAACTCGATCTTACAAATCGTAATCAGAATCGAATCAAAATAGATGATTTGTGATGATTTTTAGAATCAGAATCGAATCAAACTGAAACACGTACCTGATATCAATGTGGTTGGTCATTGAGTGGTCGGATCGATTGTGAGAGATTTCAATTGCACTCTTAGAGTCATAATAGATGGGGATCTTTTCATTTTGAATCCATAATATCTCAGTTGTATTTGCATCCATAGCACTTTAGAACAACAATTAGCGGAAGCAACGTACTCAGCTTCAGGAGTAGAGGTTGAAACAAATGTTTGCTTCTTTGAAGTCCTGTTGACCAATCTGCCTCCTAAGAATTCACAACTACCAGAAGTTCTCTTTCTGTCGAGCTTCCTGTTGGATTTGGTGTCTAAGCCCATAACTATATCTGGTATGTACTTGACCTGATTGTAGCATGGTCCTCTTGGGGTTGCCTTCACCAGTGCAATTTGATAGGATGAACTTTTGAGAATAAGATTATTGGTGATTTATTAATATATTATAAGTATAATATATTAATTGATAAATCATATTATTTAATTAGTATTGGTCATATTATTTAATTATAAGTATATTATAAGTATAATATATTGGTCAAGAATTAATTTGGAATTAATTTTGTGATCAAAAGTGACTAATTAAATCTAAGGGGTTGATTATGTAAATCATTCATTCTTATAGTGTGGGCCAAAGATCCATTAGGGTGGGCTAAGTGGTTCATGGATAGTACATGGAACTTTAACCCATGGAGCCTAAAGGATATGGAAGGTCATGGTGCATTAGGGTTTCATGGATGAAACCCTAGCTTTGAGAAACACTATATAAGAGTTCCCTTAGTGATGAAATCGGCTAACACTCATACACAGGAGCATAGAACCGATTTTGAAGCTACAAGTCTTGTTCTATTAAGCCTCCTTTGAATATTGGTGTTTGTGACACATTAGAGGCATAACACTTGAGGTGCTCAAGCTTCCAAGGCCAAGAACTACACAAGAGGTAAGTTGTCTAACTAGTCGTTACTTTGAATTGTGTGCTAGTTAAGTTATATGCTTTGGAAATCAAAAATGTATGTATAATTAGAGAAAACATAGTTCCAAAGCATTTAGGGTTGCATGTGCACCATAGGAGTGTTATAGTGCTTAAAACCCAACAGCGGTATCAGAGCCTAGGATTGCTTTCTATTATACTTGATTAACACTTGTTTTCAAAGCTAGAAAAATCGACTTTTCTGCATTCTGACAGATGAACTCGCCGAGTACATGAACAGACTCGATGAGTCCACTCAGTAAGGCATCAACTCGACGAGTCCAGTTCATGTACTCGACGAGTTGGTGCTCCTGTGTGCAGAAACTTCGAGTTCTTGGCCAGAAATGGATAAAGTCATTACCACAAACTGTTTTGTAATCATAAAAATTGTATTTTCTGAATTGGTAATGATTGTCTCCATCCATTTAAAAGGCAATTGTCAAATGTTTAGATAATAAAGTAATTATATGTAGTATTTGATATGAATTGTCTTGTTATGAGTTTGAGTAGATCAATAGGAAAAATTATGTGATCATTGTGTTTGATCCAAAAATTTGATATAATTGTTCATGAAATGTGTTATTGTAGCTTTTCCTCAAGTTATATGAAAAGTCACATTCATGGATATTAAAACTCATAATGGTTCATAGGTTATGAATATGAAAGGTCTTGAAAAGTTTCAAAACTTGCCCTCAAATTTTGGAATTTGTAAAGTCAAATTAATAAGACATTTAATTCCAAAACCCTAGAGTTTTAAAAGGATTAAAATTCTACCCTTATACTATTATATTATTAAATGTTAATACTTATATATATATATATATATATATATATATATATATATATATATATATATATATATATATATATATATATATATATATATATATATATATATATATAAGAAAAGTCAGTCTTACCGTTAATAGGCCTCATTCACGAAGCCGGTCTATAAGGGGGATATAAGGTTACTGCCTATAAAATGACAGTTTAATGGGTGTCCATTCTCACCCACCGCTTCCTTGACTGGTGGAGGGTCGTTAGCCGAACGGGTAGGACAGGACATTAATTCTCGTTAAAAGTATAATAAAATAATAAAGTAACTAAACCTATTATTAAATTCCCAATCTTAGTTACTTTAGGAAAAATGTGAATAGGTGCTAATCCATGAAATTACACTTTGCACTTTATTAAGTCGTTAATGGAGCGTGTGTGGTTAACCGGCACACTAATTTAGGACTAATAAAGAGTGGCAATGGGTAGCTTAATGTAAATCATAGATCAATGGAGCGTGTGTGGTTAACCGGCACATTGGTTAGGTGATTTGTAACATTAAGAGTACCAAGTATATTTGCATGGTTATTCACACCTTGTTTGTGATCCTCGGCATCCCAGTCACAAACTTGAGAGGGCACAATCGAGATTGAAACATGCCATTGAAAGTTCAATGAATCTCAAAAGAATCTAGGAATTTCAAATCCAATTAAAATCTAATAAGTAATTTCGTTTTTCATGGTGGAAATTGGTAAATCGTCATTTACCTACCTACATGTATTTTATAATTGGATTACGGCATCCCTCTTCGCAATTGTAGAATATTGTGTTGGATCCTAGCCTTAATATTTCATTTGGGTGATTTATTAAGGATTCTCATCTAATCTAAACTTTGTTCCTTTTATTTTTCAGATGTCTATCCCAAACAATGCTTCAGGCTCAAACCCTTCAAGCTCCTTCTCTCTAATGAACTTAGTAGGGAGAACCATCTTTAATGGATCCAACTTCAATGATTGGATCAGAAACATTCACATAGCCCTTCGATATGAGGGCAAAGAATATGTCCTAGACAAGGAGCTGAAGGAAATTGATGAGCAAATTGCTACTCACGAACAAGTTGAGGAGTATCGGGTTGATGAGAGGGACGCGACAAAAGTGTCGTGTATAATGATAGCTACCATGTCTGCTGAGCTACAAAAGTCCTATGAGGACTTCTAGCCCTATGAAATGCACCAAGATTTGATGGAAAGGTACCATCAATCTGCTCGGCAGGAGAGGTATGAGATCATAGCCTCCATGATCACCACTAAAATGAAGGATGGAGAGTCCATCACGGGCCACTTGCAGAAAATGCAGAGATATGTGGACCGCTTGCTAAAATTGAATGTCAACTTTGATGAAGAATTAGCTATTGATATTATTATTCATTCCCTTCCCCTTGTTATGATCAGTTTCGTATGACCTATCATATAAACAAGGAGGAGGTCACTCTTAGCAAGCTTCAGGGACTCCTCAGAACAGCTGAAAGCAACATGAAAGGCAAATATGTTGCTATTACTCCTACTCCTACTGCTACTGCCCCTGTCCTGGCAATTGGACATGGTAAGGGTAAAAAGAGGAAGGCTCCTTCCAAGGGAAAATCCTGGGATGGATCTTCTTCTAGCGGAACCAAAGTTGGTTTTGTTGTGCCCTCTACCAATCCAAAGGAAGCAGAGTGCTTCCATTGCCATTAAAAGGGGCACTGGAAGCGAAGCTGCCCAAAGTACTTGCAGGTATTTACACTATTCATTCTAATGATACATCACATGCTAATTCTTGGGTCCTTGATACAGGTTGTGGTATTCACATTTGTTCTGATTTGCAGAGACTAAAAAGAAGTAGGGATGTGGAGCACGGGAAGATAAACTTAATTATGGGAAATAGCAAAGTGTTGCCTGTGACCAAGATTGGAGTTTATTCTTTATTGCTTAGTAATGGTTTAAATTTAGATTTGAATAATTGTTGTTTCTCGGCTGATATGGCGAGAAATATTATTTCCTTTCACAGCTTGTATAAACAAGGTTTTACCTTTGCTTTTAATAATAATAATGGTGGTATTTATGCTTATTATAATGGTGTCTTTTATTTTGAAGCTTTACCTTGCAATGGTGTGTATGAAACTGTGAATGTTGTAGATAACCTAGGAAATAATGTGTTGCACATTGATTCATCCAATTATTTGGATAAAGCATGCTTATGGCATTGTCATCTTGGACATATAAACAAGAAGCGCATATGCCAACTCCAAAAGGCTGGAGTCTTGGAATCATTCAACTTGAAATCGGATGAAACTTACGAATCTTGTTTACTTGGAAAGATGACTAAGTCACCCTTTACTGGTACTTGTGAAAGGGGTGAGGGTTTGTTGGATCTCATACACACTGATGTGTGTGGGCCCTTCAGATCTGTCACAAGAGATGGTAGCCGCTTCTATGTGACTTTTACTGATGATTATAGTAGGTATGGCTATATCTACTTACTCAAGCATAAGTCAGAAACCTTTGAAAAGTTCAAAGAGTTTAAGGCAGAAGCAGAGAATCAATTGGGCAAGAAGATAAAGGTACTCCGATCCGATAGAGGAGGAGAGTATCTTAGTATCGAGTTCCACAACTATCTTAAGGAATGTGGAATTGTTTCACAATTGACACCTCCTAGGACACCACAGTTTAATGGTGTGGCTGAGAGGCACAATCAAACTTTGTTGGACATGGTTCGTTCTATGATGATTCGAGCTTCATTACCAATCCCATTTTGGGGGTATGCCTTAGAGACTGCCGCCCATATTCTTAATCTGATCCGTACCAAAAAGGTTGCAAAAACACCTCACGAGATGTGGACTGGGAAGGTTCCCACTTTAGACCACATCAAAGTTTGGGGTTGCGAGGCTTTTGTGAGGCGCGAGACTCACGACAAGCTCGAACCTCGGAGTGAGCGATGTATTTTCATCGGCTACCCACAGAAATCCTTTGGATATCTCTTCTATCGACCAAGTGACAATGTTGTCTTCGTCGCGAGAAGAGGGGTCTTTCGTGAGAGAGAGCTTATATGCCAAGGGGACAGTGGGAGGCAAATTGACCTTGAAGAACTTCAAGAGTCAAGTGGTGAAGGAACCTCAAACACTAGTAATCAACCCGAGGAGGAAACTCCTGTTAAACCTATTGACAAATTTGTACCTCTGAGGCATTCCACCAGAGTTAGGATTGCACCTGAGTTTTATTATGGTTTCCATATTACTACAGAAGGTGATACATTTATCAGTGATAGTACATTGGTAAATTTGGATGAGCCTAACAATTACAAGGAAGCCATGGCAGGCCCTGAGTCTGCTAAATGGAAAGAGGCTATGGATAGCGAGATTCAGTCCATGTATGACAATCAAGTTTGGAACTTGGTTGATAACGAACCGGGTCGTAAGACAATCGGGTGCAAATGGATCTTCAAGAAGAAGACCGACATGGATGGAAAAATACACACATATAAGACGTGACTAGTTGCAAAGGGTTTTACTCAAACTTAGGGAGTTAACTATGATGATACCTTTTCACCAGTAGCGAAGATTAAATCTATAAGGGTTATGTTGGCCATAGCTGCTTTTCATGACTATGAAATATGGAAGATGGATGTCAAAACCGCTTTCCTTAATGGAAAGTTGGCTGAAGATGTTTACATGAATGAGCCAGAGGGTTTTGTGAATGCAAGATACCCTAATCGAGTGTGTAAGCTTGAGAAATCCATATATGGATTGAAACAAGCATCTCGCAGTTGGAATCTTTGTTTCAATGAGAAAGTCAAAGAGTTTGGATTTTCGAGAAGCGAGGATGAGTCCTGTGTGTATGTCAAGGCTAGTGGGAGCATAGTTAGCTTTCTCGTGTTGGATGTGGATGACATACTACTCATAGGAAATGACATCCCGACCCTGCAGGAGGTTAAGTCCTGGCTTGGGAAGTGTTTTGCTATGAAGGACCTTGGAGAAGCTACCTATATCCTAGGGATAAGGATTTTGAGAGACAGAAGTAAGAGACTAATAGGTCTTAGTCAAAGTATCTACTTGGACAAGGTGTTGAAACGTTTCAGCATTGAAAACTCCAAGAAAGGTGACTTGCCTATCCAGTGCAATACCAAACTGAGTAAGATTCAGAGTCCTAGTACAAAAGCTGAGATAGCAGAGATGAGATGGATACCATATGCTTCCGCAGTTGGCTCAATCATGTATGCTATGACTTGTACTCGCCCTGATGTGGTCTTTGCCTTGAGCATGGTCAGTAGATATCAAGGGACACCTGGTAGAGCTCACTGGACTGCAGTTAAGAACATTCTTAAGTACCTATGGAGAATTAAGGATTGGATCCTTACCCTCGGTGGGAGTGATGACTTGAGAATTTTAGGGTATTGTGACGTCGGGTTTCAGACTGACAGAGACAATATGCGTTCTCAGTCGGGCTACGTGTTTACCCTAAATGGAGGAGCAATAACTTGGAAAAGTTCCAAGCAGGAGACTGTGGTTGATTCAACGTATGAATCAGAGTACATTGCAACAAGCGAAGCATCAAAAGAGGCGATATGGTTGAGGAACTTCATCGGAGACCTTGGAGTTATGCCATCCATAAAAGAGCCCACAGAAGTTTCTACGATAATGAAGGGGCGGTTGCCTTAACCAAGGAACCGAGAGATCATGGTAGATCAAGGCATATCGACAGAATATACCACTTCATAAGACATCAAGTAGAAGAAGGACACCTCGTGGTGAAGAGGATATCGTCACAAGACAACCCAGCAGATCCCCTTACAAAGGGACTGAATAGGGTTAAGCACTTGCAGCATGGAAGAGGCATTGGGCTAAAAGACGATATTAGTTTTAGTAATTAGATAAATTAGAAACTTGTAATAGCTAAATTGTAATTGACATTTTGATGATTGAATAAAAGAAGTTTTATTTATAAGTAAAGTTACGGTCTTGTGTCAATTATTTACTATTGTTTCATTTTGTATGATTTGACTTCCTGAATAAATATAATTATTCAAACTATCCACAGTCGATCATACATTGGAAGTAGGTATGAGGCTAGATTGTCATGAGTTGGCTGTAGATGTCTAAGGAGTTAGACATGGAAAGAGTCTGTTGCACCATTTATGAGTGCTTGTGAAATAAGAATTTGAGCATTGGATCAACCCACAGTCATCAGAATCACTTCATGGAATTTATCACGAGTGATTGTGAGATGATAATATCATATAATCTTCAAACCAAGATATATGAGTTGTTAACTACAAATTAGTTGTGCATTGATGATGCGTAAACGCATCAGTAACTTGATGTCATAAAACGTATCGTTATGCATGATTCAACGAGTAGTTAGTTCAAGCATATAGAGTCGAAGTTTATATGTTCCTTTTATCCTAAGAAGGATCAAAAGCGATATCTGGGCCCCTCGATGATTTGTTTTGACCTATGTACCGGGCCCGGTCAGAATGAAATTGATGTGTTCAATTATGTTCTATGTCAAACTAAACGGAAATCGGGAAACAAATTGCAGGACAATAAGTATGACTATGTTATATGTATTTGTCCGCTAATATCTTGTAGAACAGAGGAGTATATGATCACTTATCTAAGGACAGTCACTGACTGGGTCAGAGTTTGACAACGGCTTTTGGAAGCTACGATTGCTAATCGAATCTTGAAGTTAAATTGGCAATTATAGTTATTAGACTTATCCAAGTGGGAGACTGTTGGATTTGGTGTCTAAGCCCGTAACTATCTCTGGAAGCTACGATTGCTAATCGAATCTTCATCCTTTTCCTCAGGCATAGCGAACATTTCCCCATGAGTAGGGTTTTGTATTTCTTCATCATCAGAACCTGATGACCAAATTTGGTAGGTTCCTTCTTCATCATCTATGCCTTTCGCCACAAGGGACATCCCCTTTGTTTTTGCTCTAACCTCCTCCAGCCTTTCCACATAATAGGCTTCATCTTTGACCCTATTCTTCTTTTCATCCCTCTTTCACAACATGCAATCACTAGACATATGAATCGCTCCCTTGCAGTAATGGCAGTCGAATCCAAAGTCACCTTTCAGCTTTTTCTCCACCTTCTCTACCTTCGCATCTTCAGCCTTAGCTTCCTTCTTTTCCACCTTCTTTTCCTCACTCACAGACTTTCCCAAGAAATTTTCTTTCATTTCACTTCCTTGTGGCTTCGCATTAAAAGTATTTTTGAAAAATTTTGTCACTGGATTGTTCGAGTAAAAAGCCACTGCCTCGTCATCAGAATTGACGATTAAGCCTTCATCTTCCGAATTCTCCTTCTCAGCAACTTCTTTTTCCAACTCTCTACCAACAACCTTGGACACAATAGATAAAGGATCACTCAGACTGATCCTTGCTTCCTCAGCAATCTCATTCACTCGAGATTCATGTGCTTTTAACCATTGTAGAGATCATTTAGTGAAAATTAATCAAAACTTTGTTGTGTCTTTATCATAAGGCTGCGATTTCTCCATTCTTTGCGAAGTCCCATGATGAATGTCAAATTGAACTCCATCGTAGACATTGTAACTCCAAACCTGTTACATCTGAATATGAGTTCATTCAAACGGTCATAGTATTGCTCAATGGATTCTCCTTCCTTCTGCTTAAACTCTCCCAACTCCAACAGACATTGTTTGACTGAACTGATCTTTGTTTTCTCGCTGCCTTGATACTTCTCCTTCAAAGTATCCCAAATCTCCTTAGAAGTTTTACAGTTGCGTACATAATTGTATACAACTAGTGGAAGAGCACCACGGAGTTCACGCATACATTTCTTTTCATTTTTCAGCAATTTCTCAGCCTGTTCAGCAACATTTGTATTATTGGAAGAAGTTCCAATACTTTGAACTGCAACAGGAGGATAAGCATCGCCAACAATGCATTTCCATAGATCCTCATCTATTCCATTCAAATATTCCTCCATACGATCCGCCCATTGATCGTAGAACTTTGGAATCAACATAGGAATTTTGGTTGAAGAACCAAGAAGATGCGAGTATGAAGTCATGGTGTTCATGTTGAAGTTCGCCATTGATGTACAGATGAATTTTGGGAAAAGCTTCAAAAATTGAGAACTGATTGAAAAAAACTTCCAAAAAACTGAAACACGTAACTCGATCTTACAAATCGTAATCAGAATCGAATCAAAATAGATGATTTGTGATGATTTTTAGAATCAAAAGAGCGGAATATTTTGAATCTAGAATGAGACTCAAAACCTTTTGAAAACAAATGAAAATTAGATCAAATCTAAATGAATCCTGATCTGATACTAAATTTAGTTATGATTTTATCGAGTACGAATTACGAGATCAGAGTCAAGTAAGAATTAAGAGCACAAGATCTAAATAGAATTTGTTTGGCTCGTTTATGCTTTCAGTGAATACAGAGAAGATATAGAGAGTCAAGTAAGAATTAAGAGCACAAGATCTAAAGGTTCTCTCTAACTCTAGTACCCATCCCATATTTATAGGGATTGAGAAAGCTTACAAAAATATAAGGGGCTAAAAACACTAAAGCTTCGATACAAAATGTCCTTATAATAAACTTAACATACAAACATTTGATACTATGCATGACTTAGAAAACCTTCGACGTCTCACAATAACATTCAACCTCAACACCTTAGAAAAAATGAAAGATAAAATCTTTTTGGTATTTTCGTTTGTTTAAAGTAATGACAAAAGACAGAAAATAAAATATTTTTGTAGTTTTCACTTGTGTAAAGTAAATATGAAGGTAAAATCTTTTTGGAGTTTTCTTTTGTGTAAAATAAAGCAAAAATAAAATATTTTTTGGAGTTTTCTTAAAAAAAACTTTTTGAAAAAAAAAAATTCAAATGCCTAAAGAATCTGGATTAAGCATGTCAAGTCGTCCTAGAAAGTGTAAGAACTGGGATTCATCCAGAGCTTTTGTGAACATATTTGAAGTCTCTTCATCTGTAGGAACAAAATGAAGCTTAATATGACCTTTTTGAATATTATCTTTTAGTAAGTGATACCTGATATCAATGTGCTTGGTCATTGAGTGGTCGGATCGATTGTGAGAGATTGCAATTGCACTCTTAGAGTCATAATAGATGGGGATCTTTGCATTTTGAATCCATAATATCTCAGTTGTATTTGCATCCAGAGCACTTTAGAACAACAATTGGCGGAAGCAACGTACTCAGCTTCAGCAGTAGAGGTTGAAACAAATGTTTGCTTCTTTGAAGTCCTGTTGACCAATCTGCCTCCTAAGAATTCACAACTACCAGAAGTTCTCTTTCTGTAGAGCTTCCTGTTGGATTTGGTGTCTAAGCCCATAACTATATCTGGTATGTACTTGACCTGATTGTGGCATGGTCCTTTTGGGGTTGCCTTCACCAGTGCAATTTGATAGGATGAACTTTTGAGAATAAGATTATTGGTGATTTATTAATATATTATAAATATAATATATTAATGGATAAATCATATTATTTAATTAGTATTGGTCAAGAATTAATTTGGAATTAATTTTGTGATCAAAAGTGACTAATTAAATCTAAGGGGTTGATTATGTAATTCATACATTCTTATAGTGTGGGCCAAAGATCCATTAGGGTGGGCTAAGTGGTTCATGGATAGTACATGGACCTTTAACCCATGGGGCCTAAGGGATATGGAAGGTCATTGTGCATTAGGGTTTCATGGATGAAACCCTAGCTTTGATGAACACTATAAAAGAGTTCCCTTAGTGATGAAATCGGCTAACACTCATACACAAGAGCATAGAACCGATTTAGAAGCTACAAGTCTTGTTCTCTTAAGCCTCCTTTGCAAATTGGTGTTTGTGACACATTAGAGGCACAACACTTGAGGTGCTCAAGCTTCCAAGGCCAAGAACTACACAAGAGGTAAGTTATCTAACTAGTTGTTACTTTGAATTGTATGCTAGTTAAGTTATATGCTTTAGAAATCAAAAATGCATGTATAATTAGAGAAAACATAGTTCCAAAGCATTTAGGGTTACATGTGCACCATAGGAGTGTTATAGTGCTTAAAACCCAATACTTCCATCCTCCATAATCTGAGTCAGTAAAGGCCTAGAGATAGAAGTTGCCTTTAGCAGGATAGAATAGACCCAGAGAAGTAGTTCCTTTCAGATATTTGAAAATTCTTTTAACTGCCATGAGATGTGATTCCTTTGGATTGGCTTGAAAGCGTGCACACAGACATGTTGAAAACATAATGTCTGGTCGAATAGTAATAAGGTACAGTTATGAGCCAATCATTCCTCTATAGTGCTTCTGATATATAGATTTCCCATCAAGGTTCGATATAAGCTTGTAGGATGTGGACATTGGTGTCTTTGTAGTTGATGCATTCTCCATGGAGTATCTCTTCAACAGGTTTTTGATATACTTCTCTTGACCAATGAAGATTCCTTTAGGAGTTTGACGAACTTGTAGACCTAGGAAGAAGTTGAGCTCACCCATCATACTCATTCTAAATTTGCTTTTCATCAACTCGTCAAACTCATCACTAAGGTCCTTGTTGTTTGAACCAAATATGATGTCATCAACGTAGATTTGAACGACGATCAGATGGTTGTTGTGGATTTTCCTAAAGATAGTGGGATCGATAGAACCTCTTTGAAACTTGGAATCTTCCAAGAACTTGGATAATGTTCCATACCATGCTCTTGGAGCTTGCTTCAATCCATAGACAGCCTTTTGAAGCTTATAGCAATGGTTAAGGAACTTTAGATCTTCGAATCCAGGAGGTTTTTGAACATAGACATCCCTATCGATTTCGGCATTCAATAATGCACATTGCACATCCATTTGGTAAACCATAAAGTTCTTGTGTGCAGCAAATGCCAAGAAATCCTAGCTTTGTTCCTGATGATGACTACATCTTCATCACTCCTGTTTCTATAGATACATCTTGAACCAACAACTGATACTCCTTCTGGTATTGGCACTAAGTCTCACACATTGTTGCGTTCAAATTCAGCTAACTCTTCTTGCATTGCTTTTACCCGATCTTCATCCTCTACAGCCTCTTTAATTCCTTTGGGCTCTATCATGGATAGAAATATTGCGTATAGACATTCCTTCTTGGTTGTTGAACGAGTCACTACTCTAGAATCTAGATCACCTATGATTTGTTTGGCTGGATGATCCTTTGTCCATTTTGTGAGACGAGTTTCCTTAAGCATTTGAGGAGTGCAAACTATCTCATATTTTTCTTTTGGACGAGGTGGGTAGTCAGAAGTGAATGTTCCTTCGAAAAGATCGTCTTGAAAGATTCTGGAACTAATTGAAACAGGTGGTTCCCCCTCAATTGTTGCATGCTTAAATTCAACAGATGGAGTGGATGTGAAGGAACTTGAAGGACTGGAACCAGTTGAGTTGGGTTCCCCCTAAAACCATGGAATGGATGGTTAGGAGGATTGTAATGTACCTTTAAGAATGGAACCATCCAAAGGTAGTTCCCCCTCAAAGGATGTAGTGATTGGTGTTATGACTGGTCCAGATTGATGATGGGATGTTGGGGTAAATGGTTCAAAAGATTCTAAGGGACTTTTAGGAATAGAATCATTTAAAGATGGTTCCCCCTCAACCTGAGATTTTGTGGAACTAGAGTCTTTTGATGGTTGATGAGGTTGAGATTCATCAGGAGAAGCTTTTTTGTGAGCTTTTCTGATTCTAGGGATGAGAGTTGAGTTGGAAAGAGGAATTCGAAAGCTACTTCAATAGCATGGACTGGAGTAGAAGTATTAGCAGATGATGATTGGTTCATTTTATCAAAAGGTACTACCATTTGAGGACCAAAGTGGTTTGGATCCAGAACCCTCACATAACTTTCATCAAATATGACATCACTTCTTCCCTCTATCACCCTGGTTCTTTTGTTCAAAACTCTATAGGCTGCAGCATGAAGGCAATATCCAAGAAAGATACCTTCATCAGCCTTGGGTGCTAATTTGCCTAGTTGATCCCTATTGTTTTTGATGTAGCAACGACAGCCAAACATGTGAAAGAATTTGACGTTGGGCTTCCTCTTTTTCATTGCTTCATAAGGAGTGACTTCAAGCCTATTGTTAATTAGGGATATGTTTTGAGTGAAACAGGCGGCTGCAGTGGCTTCGACCCATAATTATTGCGGTAGATTTGCGAAGATCAACATGGGTCAAGCAGCTTCACATAGTGTCCGGTTCTTCCTTTCAACTACACCATTATGTTGTGGAGTATAGGGTGCAAAAAAGTTATGCTCGATGCCTTTAGATACAAGAAAGCTATCTAAGTCTATGTTCTTAAATTCGCCTCCATTGTCACTTCTCAGCCTTCTAAGTGGCTTGCCCACCCTAACTTCTATGTAGCGAATGAAATTAATTAGCTTATTGCTGGTTTCATATTTGTGTTGCAGAAAGTACACCCAAGTGAATTTGGTATGGTCATCAACAATCACAAGAATGTATTTCTTACCACTTAAGCTAGGAACTGTAACGGGACCACACAGATCGATATGTATAAGCTGAAGAGGTTCAGATACACTATGTTCTGTTATACTTTTGTGAGGTGATTTGGAAATTTTTCCTTGTTCACATGCAGCAAAAAGTATATCATTGACAAGTTTTAACAATGGTAGTCCTTGTTGGGTTTTGAGCATTCTAACACTCCTAAGGTGTACATGCAACCCTAAATACCTTGGATCTATGTTTTCTCTATTATACATGCAAATATCAATTTTCCAAGGTATTACCCTAACTAGCATACAATCATATGTACTAGGATAACAAAACTAGATAGAATACATACATCTTTGTTGTAGCTTGATTCCATGGAGCCTAAGAGCCTAGTGCCCCAAGTGTGACACCTCAAATGGTTCACACAACATCATCAACATTTGGACTAACCATGAGAAGAGATACTTGACGCTTAGAAATTTGCTTGCCCTCTTGTGTATGCACTAGTGCCGATTTCACCAACCAATGGGGTCTTTATATAGTGTGTACATTAGGGTTACACCATGTAACCCATGACTTTACCCATTCCTTATGCTCCATGGGTTTTAACCTCCATCGAGTATCCATGGGTCACCACATGGGTTAAACCCAACATAAGGAATCATGGATCATAAGCCCACATATATAAGAATGAATGATTTACACAATCAATCCCCGTATATTTAATTAGTCTCTTTTGATCACTAAATTAATTCCAAATTAATTCTTGATCAATACTAATTAAATAATATGATTTCATATTAATATATTAGAACTTATAATATATTAATATGTCAGAAATATCCTCTTCTCACAAAAGGTCTATCCAAATGTCCCGATGCCATGCAACCCAAATGGACCATGCCGGGTCGGGTCAAGTATATACCAATTATAGTTATGGGCTTAGACACTAATCCATCAGTCCTCTCACTAGATCCTTTTCTATGAGTTTGTTTATATAACCAAAGTTACGGTGAGAGAGTCTTCTATGCCACAACCAACTGATGTCAGAAGCAGCTTTGGAAAGAAGACAAATATTTGGGGTTGCCTCAATTAGTTCAATATCAAGAGGATACATGTTCCCATTTCATGGGGAATCAACAAGGATGCGCTTGTTGCTATCCATAATCAAACTTTTGATTTTGGTGAACAAAACCTCATGATTATTGTCACACAGTTGTGCAACACTGATAATGTTATTCTTAAGACCATCTACGTATGATACACGCTTAACGGTAAAGTTCTCGTTCGATATGTTTCCATGTCCTATAACTTCTCCCTTCTTGTTGTTTCTAAAAGTAACATACTGACCTGGCGTTGTGATCTTGAAATCTCTGAGGTAACCATTGTCCCGGTCATGTGCCTAGAGCATCCATTGTCAATATACCATGTATCGTCGTGTGGTACCCCGGTACAAAAAGCCTGCATTTAGAGAGAAGGTTTAGGTACCCATGTTTTTTTGGGTCCTTGAGTGTTAGCTTTCTTCGGACTTGTTGGAGTTGAGACAATCTTTTCTTGTTTTGCAGTAACCTCTTTGGGTTTTGCTTATTTTTCAGAGACCTTGTTTTTGGATTTCTTAGTGGTATTCTTTTGAGGTTTGGTCTGTGGGTAAGATGGAGAGTTGATGAACTGAGTAGGAATTCCTAGAGAAGGAAATCCATAGTTAATACGCATTCCAACTTGATCAAACATGGGAAACTGGGTATTTCCCCCAAACTAATTGATCATTGGAAACCTAGAGTTTCCACCAAACATGTGGTTCCTACCCATGGATGGATAAAAACCACAATATAGACCAAGAATAGAATTCATAGGGTAATTACTATTCTGATACATGAACGGCTTGGTTGGAATAGGTCTTGGTCTCATTATTTTAGACAAATCTGGAAGATTGTTAGATCTGAAACTATTCTGATAGTGGATTCCAGTTTGGTTTGGAAATCCAGAATTTGAGAAACCATGATTTGAGGAAGAGGTTCTTTGAGTCTTTGAAATTTTGGGAGGGCTGGTGTGTCTGGTCTTCCATTGGCTTGGCTTGGCTTAGCCTTTGGTACTCTCTTGGTCATTCTTTCCTTGTCATTATTTGTAGTCTTAACCACTTTAGGTATTAAAGGATGGACTACAGTTGGACCTTGTTCTTTAGAGACGTTAATTTTCTCTTTTCCCTTATCTTTAGAGAAATTAGTTGGCTTTACAGTTGTCTCTTATTGGTTGGGACTAGGTGAGGTGATTTTTATTGGAACGAAAGTTCTCTTGAGTATTTCAACAACAGTTTTCTCATCACTCACATTCTTCAAGGTTTCACCCTTGTTGATTTGAATTGGAGATTTCCCAGTCTGTTGTTTCTTAGAATATTTACATCCTAAGTCGTTTGTTCCAGAGACTGAAGCATTAAGAGATTGAAATGTTTCTTGACTGAAGAATTCAATGGGTTCAGTCTTAGAATGTCCTACCAGCTCATATGATTTGGGATGTTTACCATTAGCTGTGAGCCAGAGATAGTTAATTTTTTAGAAGTGACATCTTCTGAATTGAAACTTTCCATTATGGGATATTCAATATAATATTCAACTGGAGAGTTAGACTTAGTGTTCAAGTCTGGAAGATCATGGGATGATGTGACTTCCAATGGGATGCTTGAGAATGAAGTGGTAATTACATCGAGACTGCAAGTTACCACCTCTTCTTGATCCTAATTGTCTCCAGTGAAGAGACTTGGATCACATGGCAACAACTTTAGTTAAGTACTAGGACTCATGAATTTGTTTGTTCATTTCATCATAACCAAGATCATACTTGATCCATGATAGTTTTGGTCCATTGAGAATGGCATGTGAATTCTATTCAAGAAGGGTTTTAGATGCCTTGTAACTATTGATTTATGTGTTGTTTTGGGCATACATCTCATGATTTTCTTTTGCAATGATGTCACATTGATTGAATACAATTTCATATTGTTCAACTGACATAAGATGTGCCTCTGTTTCGATTTCAAGGTCATTTTCTAACTTAGCCATTTTACATTTCAATTCTTCAAATCTGATCTGAGTGGCGGTCAGTTCATCTTTGTAGTAACTGACATGATATTCGTCATTGGCGACATATTCTTTGATTATTTCAGAAATATGGTTAATGTCATCTAGAAAAGGCTCAATAGTTAAATGATTATCACGAAGCATGAAATGTACCTTCTCAACAACTTGTTGATGGAGAGGAGAAGACTCTTTCTCATCATCAGCCATGAAGCACAAATAGTTCGTGTAAGCTTTTGTTTCTTCTACTTGATCCGCTTCATCATCTGTTTCCCAAACTTCCACACTTGGAGTTTCCATGACCATGAAAGCTTTGTCCTTTGATTTCTTTTTGAGTTCTTTAACTTTCTGATGGTAGTATGCTTCAGCTTTGACCTTCTTGTTCTTCATTTTGCAATCCTTAGCAAAATGATTCTCACCTTGATAGTTGTTGCACCTAATCACTTCATCATCATCATAATACTTCAACTTGTTATCAAGAACTCTTATGTTTGACCTCTGGGAATCAGAATTTAAATTCTGAGAATTGTACTTCTGTTGGATGGAGGAGTTTTGTCACAACTAGCATTTTGGCTAGGAAATTTCGTCCTCATGTAAGCAACAACTATTTTGAGACTTGTGCTAACACATTAAAAGTAATACATTATGGTTCCAAATGGACCATGTAAAGATAGAATCCAAATCTCTCCAAGTATATGAAATCTCTCCCAAATCTCTCCAAGTATATGAAATCTCTCCCAGATCTCTCCAAGTATGTGAAATCTCTCCCAAATATCTCCAAGTATGTGAAATCTCTCCCAAATATCTCCAAGAATATGAAATCTCTCCCAAATCTCTCCAAGAATATGAAATCTCTCCCAAATCTCTCCAAGTATGTGAAATCTCTCCCAAATCGCTCTATGTACCTTCCTCAATCGAAAACAACCCAAAACCGGAGGAGAAAACTCAAAAGGGCCATCTTGGTCCGGAACCCTCTTGGTCTGGAACCCTCTTGGTCCGGATACCTTCTAAGGAACCAAGAAGGTTCTCACTTCGGATTTCAGCATGCTCCGGACAATCTCGCTTCGGATTTTCCTTAGTCCGGACTTCCCTCCTGCGTGGGAACTTTCATCTGACTCCAGAATATGTGGGGCGGTTCGGACCTCCAAGCTGAACCGGACAGCTTCGCGCCTCCGGACCGGAAGCCTTGACGCCTTGAAAAACCTCGCATCTTCGGAAGTAAATGCTCCGCACTAGTACCGGCTTCGGAATTAGGGCTTGACTCCGGAAGGTAAGCATTCCTCCGGAACTTCATGAATCCACTCCGGAAGTTAGAATTTGACTTCGCAACTCGCCCAGTACCTCCGGAACCCCCTTGTACCCACTTCGGACCCTCGCAGACTTAACCCTCCACTCCGGAAATTGAGATATAGCTCCGGAATTCACCTTTTGGCTCCGGATTTTGGACCATTTCAGACTTTTTCATCAGTTTAGGATATTTTGACGTCGGGAATTCCTCCAAACTCGTTTACGATATTGTGTGTTTAGGATATTAAACCCCTAATTTATGCCAAAATTCATTATTTTAAACATATTTATATAAAATAATACCCAATATTTTTTTGAAGGGATTCTAAGTAGATAAGGGTTGACTTTATGATGTGATGCAAATTCTTCATTTCCCATTCAAATCCCAGTTAAACACACAATATCCATGGATAACTAAGCTTTGTACACCAGTCCTCCAAGCAAGTTTCATGTCACTCTTATCCCTCCTCTTAGAATACGTGAACTCCTTTTCCCCATATTCCACTTCTCATTTTCATACTCAGTAAACTCCTAAGAAGTGCTCTCAACTCATTCAAGCTTCAAGTCTCATTCCTTCAAAGAAAATTCCCAGATTTCTTTTGTAAGTGTTTCATCTTCTTTTACTTGTGATTCTTCACATTATTCCTCGGATTTCATTATATTTACACATAAAAATTATTCTTAGGATATTCTAAAGTTCAAAGAACCTTTCAAGTGTTGGAACTTGGGAGCTCCTTAACACCTCTTTAAATCACCCAGCAAGCTACCTCAAGGTGAGCTTCATACCCCTACGTTTTCGAGATTTCTATTATTTTTGGGGGAGAATACAAGTCAAAGTCTTGTGTAAATCATGATCTATTTGCTTATTGTGTATGCATGCCATCTCACATGTGCTTAAGTATGAAATTTCTTACAATTAGTCCAAAAACTCGAGATTTTGGTTAAGTCTCAAGAGTTTCGATTATTTTTCCACAAATCATGTTTAGAAACTAAAAGTTGTATGTTACCAAGTATAAGTCACAAATTATTATATCAACTATAAGGATTAGCTTCAAGATTTGCTTCAACAAGTTGTGGACAAAATAATTTGAAAATGATTAAATTATGGAAATAATAATATTTTGGATCATTTTTTGCCAAACATAAATACAAGGGTTATCTCGGAATATTATGTCATACTCATGACTTTTTACCAGATTAACAAACCATTTGTTATTATTTATAAATATTTAATATAAATAATTTTATCAAGAAAATATACGAAAACAGACTTTTCATTACAAAACTATTTGCATGTCATAAACTGCTGTCGTAAAACCTTCAGGGACACAAGTAATGTTCTATATGTCATAAAACAGAAAATGCGTGTCATAACCTGCAGTCATAAATTTACACAAATTATAACTTGACACTTTTCTCTTGACTAATATGGGCCTGAGCAGACAATTTATAGAAAGGAAATACCATTTTTGCTAATTCCGATAATGTTGGGTCATTTTGATAAACGTTCAAAATGGCTTATTTTTCAATAAACGAAACTGAACGAACACGAGCACCCACTTAACAAGCACAATGAACGATATGGAATGAAAACGATATTTGTGACATCCCCAAATTCACGGCCAGAAAAGACCGGTTTAATTTATGCTTTTAAAATAATATCAGAGTAATTCTTTGATTAAAAGAGTTGCGGAATTCATTCCCAAAACGAAATATGATAAAATAAGATTTACCAAGGCATTTCTTAAAGAAATGTATTTTTATTATATAACAAAACACGGGATGTCATGTTCCGATACACACCAAAAGCATAAACGGCACATTATAAGCCTTACAACAGTTATATACACTACAGGCCTATAATCAAAATATCTTGATAAGTCGTTCAACTTATGCTCTCGCGCCACTACCTGTAATACAAAGAAAACGGAGTGGGTCAGGCTTGGGAGCCTGGTGAGCATATAGGGTTTTCAACCCACAATAAATAAATTTATTAATTTCATCAAACAACAATAACCCGATTACCCATTCTCGTTATTCTCACTTTACGTCCCTAAAACAACTATCACAAGGGACCTAGTCTAAGGATTTTCATCGGGGTGACAACACTGCTTTGGGCGTTTCCCAGCAATTTATGTCAAATAAGGCAACCATGTGGGGGATGGAGTACAACAAATGAACACCCAAGCTCATTAACACCTACAGGTTGCGAGCCTGCCAGCGTTCCACTGGACTGTCTAGAAAAGTCTGTGGTCGTCATCCATACTCCGCTAGATGACTGGATCACAATAACATCGAGGCCTCTCATCATTTTAACACACATCGACTATTTTGTCTACCCATGTTTTACCCAACATATTTGTAGATAAAATACATATACAGTTTAAACTTGTATAAAACATCTATTCAACAGTCACCTCAAATAAACAATTAATATAATTACACATAGCATGTATTTTATAGAAAATACTTCATATCTATGTGTAAGATGAAAGTCACTACACACTCACCTGATTTAATGATAATCGGGCAGAACTTCGTTTCCTAAACGATCGTTTCTAATAAAACCGGGAGTTTTATTGAGAAACCGGGCTCTGCGAGGGTTGGGCTTCAAAACCGAAAAGATAAATTTTTTTCCGGGACGTATTTTGGGTGTTTCGTATAATACCGGGGCTTTAGGGGAAGTTGGAGTGGAAGAAATATTGTTTAAGGGGTGAAAAGTGGCAATTTTCCAAATTACCACCGGGGGGTCTCGCACCCTTCTATTTATAGGGGGAAGCTTCGGATCTGAGGGCTGAGAAGCGAACAGATGTCAGCAGATGCGAGGGGCAGGTGGCGCGCCTGTGAGGCTCGGACACCTGGTGCGACACGTGTCGGATGCGAGGTGAGGCGGCTTCCGATGCGAGGAGTCACCTAGGCACGCGTCGGAGTCTCGGTTGCACAGCGCATCGGTGACTAAGTTGCTTCGGACACGAGGCGACACGCGGACTGCTTCGGTTGGGCCTCCCTTCGGTCGTAACACAATCCGACACGGGGCATGCATGCGAGAATCCGGGTGACGTGGCCGAAGTCTAACCATGCGAAATTCCTCGGATTTCAGATTTTTCTTGATTTTAGTGCCCCGAACTTCAAAAATCCATAACTTTCGCATACGGGCTCCGTTTTTGACGTTCTTTATATGCACGCATAGGTAAAATTACGCTCTACAACTTTTGTTTAGACTTCGTCGGCTAATTTTGAATTTAATTTTAATATTATTATTTTTAACAGACCGGGGCATGAAATCCGTTAAAAATTCATAACTTCTTCATCCGACGTCCATTTTCATCTTTCTTTTTACCGTTGTACTACTATTTACGAGACCTTCGATTCTCGTTTAGGTTGTGTCGGCTAAAAATCACTCGATCTAAAATTCGAGTGTTTAGCTGTCTACTGCTAAGCTGAAACTTAGAAAAATCATAACTTCCTCATACGAAGTCAGATTTGGGCGTTCTTTTTATGCATACTCTCGGTTTAACGAACACTACGACGTTCATTTAGATCACTAAGGCTAAAAATTAGTTTATCAAAAACTCACTTTTTACGTCATCCAGCACCGTGTCGGTTTTGTCGCGGAACTTCGACAGCTCATAACTTCTTCGTTATAACTCGGATTTCGGTATTGTTTATATATCCGGAATCCTTGTCACGACCACTACAACTTTCTTAATAGATATCGGCTTTATCTAATATTTATTTTCGACGCTCATTTTTATTCTTAATTAATTTAATCCTAATAATTAAGCATAAAACACATAATTCACATAATTCCTTTTCATTTCTTCAAAATGAGTTACAAAGGTTAACCTAGACTATTACGTCAATATTAATGTCTAGCCTAGAAACACGGGCGTTACAATATTTCTATTCAATGAGTACGAATTTCATTATTTATCTAACAAATAATGGATCTCAAACGATTGCTCAAAAGGTTGTTAATATTCTAGTCAGACAAATCTCAAAAGTACCTAAATATAGAAATATTAGTGTACGTCTAAAATCCTGTAAGGAGTTATAGCAAGAGTCTCCTGGAGGGAGAGCGAGAATTTGTGTATAGATCTATACGGGGTTGACACCCCGCACCTTCGTTGTTCGCTGACACCTCGAGATTTTGGTTAAGTCTCAAGAGTTTGGATTATTTTTCCACAAATCATGTTTAGAAACTAAAAGTTGTATGTTACCAAGTATAAGTCACAAATTATTATATCAACTATAAGGATTAGCTTCAAGATTTGCTTAAACAAGTTGTGGACAAAATAATTTGAAAATGATTATATTATGGAAATAATAATATTTTGGATCATTTTTGGCCAAACATAAATACAAGGGTTGTCTTGGAGTATTATGTCATACTCATGAATTTTTACTAGATTAACAAACCATTTGTGATTATTTATAAATATTTAATATAAATAATTTTATCAAGAAAATATACGAAAACAGAGTTTTCATGACAAAAATATTCGCATGTCATAAACTGCTGTCGTAAAACCATCAGGAACATAAGTAATGTTCTTTATGTCATAAAACAGAAAATGTGTGTCATAACCTGCAGTCATAAATTTACACAAATTATAACTTGACACTTTTCTCTTGACTAATATGGGCCTGAGCCGACAACTTATAGAAAGGAAAGACCATTTTTGCCAATTCCGATAATGTTGGGTCATTTTGATAAACGTTCAAAATGGCTTATTTTTCAATAAACGAAACTGAACGAACACGAGCACCCAGTTAACAAGCACAATGAACGATATGGAACGAAAACGATATTTCTATTCAATGAGTACGAATTTCATTATTTATCTAACAAATAGTGGATCTCAAACGATTGCTCAAAATGTTGTTAATATTCTAGTCAGACAAATCTCAAAAGTACCTAAATATAAAAATATTAGTGTACGTCTAAAATCTTGTAAGGAGTTATAGCCAGAGTCTCCTGGAGGGAGAGCGAGAATTTGTGTATAGATCTATACGGGGTTGACACCCCACACCTTCGCTGTTTGCTACAGCTAGACCGGCCAGTCTAGGGTGACAAATGTCTTTATCAAAACGAGGGCGCCTGAGAAACGCCAAAACAGGTTTCCGTCATATTAGTATGGTTATAACGACTCACTAGAATATGTTATGCTAACTAGAAATTTATGCAAGGAAAACCTCATAAATAAATTTTGGCACGCTGTGTTGACTGTCCTACACATGGTAGTGATGGTCCGCATTTGTTGCGTTGACTGTCCTTTTTCATTGCGTAGAATGTCCACAATCGCCATGTTGATTCTTTCACCTAACAAGTATAGAGTCTTAATACTGCTATTTTACAAATCAGAAAACGTAGGACTTTATGGAAAACATTTGTAAACGACTTTGAAAATGATAAACTGACACACACATATGCAAGTATACACAGTTGGAAACAGAACTTACGAATATTTTATTGCGGAAAATATAGGATTTTCTGGAGAAAACGATTTTATACGATTTCGATAACGATAAACTACAACGCACACTCAATTTTACTCGATTAGAAAAACAAGATTTTCAACTATATTCTCTTTTTGAAAATAAGGGATTTTTCTGGAAACGGTTGACTATTACTACACAAAAGAACTATTCCCGAACACAGGTCGCCTTTACAAATTACACTATTTTTCAAAATCACTCCTTATAAGGATGAACAAAAGTAACGACATGCACACATATATCCATGATTTTCAAAGCAAGGCTTCAAACGATTTCATAGAAAATATCGGATTTTCTGAAAGTACATTAAGAACGATTCTAAACAGGTGTAAAACTATCTTATACAAAAATGCTTATGAACTCACCAACTTTTTAGTTGACGCTTTTCAAAATGACTTGTATTCTCAGGGATCTAGTAAGCAGGTAACAAGGGACGCGGATGCAGAACTATTTAGCTGTAATTTGGAATTTTTTTGTTTATGTCTATTTTGTGTAACTCGAAGGACAAATACAATATGTAAACAATGTAAGTTTGTTATCTAAATGTATGATGTTTGGATTGCTCTGTTTCATTTATATTCAATTGTTATGATACTGCACAATGTAGTCACCCGCCTCCGGACGTTTCCGCCGTCTGGTCCGAGGGTGTGACAGATTGGTATCAGAGCATTGTTTATAGAGAACTGGTATATCTAGCCATACAAGATATACAACTATATATACAATGGGACTAAAACACACTCTACCTAAAAGTGTACTTTAAAAAGATAGGTATTTTATAAAAGTATACATATCTACTAACACAGTATCATAATGAGAAGAAACCGAAAGTAACTACAGGTTGAACACTACAGTGAAACCTGAGCAGTTATGTAACCATATCTGGGATAAATATAGCATGGTCAACTATATTTATTTGAGATATGACCAACATGTGTTTGGGAGTGATGGTGGTGTTGCAGCAAACCTGAAACCTACCAACTATGAGTACAAGAGAATACTAGAATCGAACATGAAGTTTAAAATACTATTGGAGTATTTTAGGATACTATAAACCCCTCCCACACCTAAATTTTCCCCGTATATCTCGTACCTCGATTCTCGCACAAACAACGTAGTTGAAATTCCTCGCCAAGACTTATATTACCATGTCACGGTAAATTATGGATGGAGCAAGGAGAGACCAAAAGAAGTCCAGGAGGAAAAATCCAGAAGTGGATCCTAACGAATACCAAGGGATGAAATGTGAAAGGGAGGATTTCGACTAAGGGCCAAACAAGGATGAAAGCACCGAGGAAACTCATAGCAAGCTTATCACTATTGGCAAAAGACCCTTTCACCTTTCTCTTCCCAGATACATAAACACCCCATATAGGTACTCCTGGAATAGATATACCTAGAAACAAAACGATACCCACGCAAAAAAATAAGTTGAGTAATTGACTTCTATCCAATTCAGGGCGCACCTTCACGAAAGACACCCCGATCCACAATTGACGTGCACCGAACTCCGATAGCCAACACCCTCACGAATCAACCATCACCTCCGTTTGGGCCACAAGTAACCCGAATTGACTCCCGGTTTCCAACCCTCTGTCACGGAGTAATGGAGACAATAAACAAAGCCCAATATGCAACAATGTAAATCCGATCCCCCACAAGTACCAAGAACACCATTCCAAATGCCTTGCGACACCCACAAGTAGAACCAGAAAACTATGCAGACCATCTACACTCCTTGAAAGAGGAGGTGGTCATTTAGAGACCACAACTCATTGTAATCAAGGCTAGGGCAACCTTAGCAGTGTAAAGAACACAAAAAGAGCACTCGGGATATAAGTAAAAAGGCCAAGCACCTTGTGCGCCATGTCGATAAAAGAGAATCACCGCACTACTCGCCTTAGGTTCATAATGCCTTTAATCGCAACCAGTAGTAGTGAACCAAGAGGAGTACGCCCTCCAAGAATCCATACAACCAAATCTGCTAACTATACTGCTAACTATGGGCTATTTTGACGGACTTAACGTCATGCAATATATGTTTCCACTCTATACCATAACTGCATCATGGGGATGTAGGTTGACACAATTAACACCAGTACGTTAAGATTATACGAGTAAACTCACTTGAAATTAACTACGAGTACTTACAAGCTCACCTTTCGTGTGCAACAGAGTCATGTCTTCTCATGAAGATAACCAATACTCTGACGATGCACCGGTCCTACGAATAGACTCCGCCACTTTCCAAGCCACTGTAACAGCTGCCGTGGCAGACGCCATGGCATACTTCAATGCCAACAACACAAACAAAAATGGAAGCAGTGTCGATAAATTCAACTGTAACAACGACCATGGAAACCAACGAAGGACAACTCGCCAATGCACCCAAAAACCTAAACCTAAGCTCAAGAAATGAAAGTTCGGAAACGAAAAAGGAGGCAGTTCGACTCAGAGGCTTACTAAAAGACAACAAGCGGGATCAGTTTGTGACATCCCCTAATGTCTCGGCTAGAAAAGACCGATTTAATTTATGCTTTTAAAATAAAGTCAGAGAAATCCTTTTAAAAGATGTTGCGGAATTGTACCCCAAAACAAAACATGATAAAAGTTTATCAAAACCTTTCTTTAAGAAATATATAATTTCATTTCATATCAAAACCTCGGGATGTCATGTTCCGATACAGATCAAAAGCATAAACAAGACATTATAAGCCTTACAACAGTTATTTACAACTACTGGCCTATAATCCAAAAATCTCTCATCATCCTCCGACTATGCTCGGGGTCCACTACCTGTAATAATAAAAAGTTGAGTGGGTTAGGCTTGGGATCCTAGTGAGCATATAGGGTTTTCAACCCACAATAATAATAAAATTATTAAGTTCATCAATCAACAATAACCCTGATTACCCATTCCCATTATCCTCACATTACGTCCCTAAACACCTATCACAAGGGACCTAGTCTAAGGAATATCATCGGGATGGACACTACTGCCAAGGGGACTCCTCAGCCATACATGTCCTAAAGGCAACCATGAGGGGGATGGAGTACGCCAATGAACATTTAGTTCACCAACACCTACAAGTTGCGAACCTGCTAGTGTTCCACTGGACTGTCTAGAAAGGTTCGTGGTCGTCATCTATACTCCGCTAGACGACTACAACAACAACAACAAAAACAACAACATCAAGGCCTCTCACCATTTTAACACACACCGACTATTTCTTCTACCCATGTTCTACCCAACATATTTGTAGATAAAATACATATACAGTTTAAAACCTGTATAAAACATCTATTCAACAGTCACCTCAATTAAACAATTAATATAATTACACATAGCACGTATTTTATAGAAAATACTTCATATCTAGGTGTAAGATGAAAGTGACTATACACTCACTTGATTTAATGATAATCGGGCAGCACTTCGTTTCCTAAAACGATCGTTTCTAATAAAACCGGGAGTTTTATTGAGAAACCGGGCTCTGCGAGGGTTGGGCTTCAAAACCGAAAAGATAAATTTCTAGGGCACTTCGGGACGTGTTTCGGGTGTTTGGTATGAGGGGCTTTGGGGGAAGTTGGAATGAAAGAAATATTGAAAGAGGGGTGTAAAATGGAAAATTTCCAAATTATCCCCGGGAGGTCTCGCACCCTTCTATTTATAGGGGCGAGGCTTCTGATCCAATGGCTGAGAAGCTACCAGGTGGCAGCAGATCCGAAGAGAGGGCAGGTGGCTCGCACGTACGAGGGGTGAGCTATTGGCCTCTGATTGGACCGAGTTCTAGGTCCGAGGTTCGGAGTCGTGGCACACCATGCGAAGGTCGGACACCTCAGGAGAAGGCACGCGTCGGACACGCATTGGACCGCACTTCGGATGCGAGGGAAGGCGACACGCCTCGCCAGCTGGCCTCGGTGACTCAGCAGTTTCGGACACGTGGCGCGCATGGAGCGAAGGTGACTTGGCCGAAGTCCACCATGCGAAATTTCTCGGATTTGGTATTTTTTCTCGATTTTTGTGCAAAAATTTCTAAAATCCATTACTTTCGCATACAAGCTCCGTTTTTGACGTTCTTTATATGCACGCATAGGTAAAATTACGCTCTACAACTTTCGTTTAGACTTCGTCGACTAATTTTGACATTAATCTTTATATTATTATTTTTAACAGACCGGGACAGGAAATCCGTTAAAAATTCATAACTTCTTCATCTGACGTCCGTTTTCGTCTGTCTTTTTATCGTTGTACTACTATTGACGAGACCTTCGATTCTCGTTTAGGTTGTATCGGCTAAAAATCACTCGATCTAAAATTCGAGTTTTTAGTTGTCTTCTGCTAAGCTGAAACTTAGAAAAATCATAACTTCCTCATACGAAGTCAGATTTGGACGTTCTTTTTATACATACTCTCGGTTTAACGAACACTACGACTTTTGTTTAGATCACTAAGGCTAAAAAGTAGTTTATCAAAAACTCACTTTTTACGTCATTCGGCATCGTGCCGATTTTGTCGTGAAACTTCGACAGGTCATAACTTCTTCGTTATAACTCGGATTTCGGTATTATTTATATATCTGTAATCCTTGTCACGACCACTACAACTTTCTTAATAGATATCGGCTTTATCTAATATTTATTTTCGACGCTCAATTTTATTCTTAATTAATTAAACTCTAATAATTAAGCATAAAACACATAATTCACATAATATTCACATAATTCCTTTTCATTTCTTCAAAATGAGTTACAAAGGTTAACCTAGACTATTATGTCAATATTAATGCCTACCCTAGAAACACGGGCGTTTTCTATTCTCTCCCCCTTAGAATGATTCCGTCCCCGGAATCACACATCAGCAAACAAATGCGGGTAGCGACTCATCATGTCACTCTCCATTTCCCAGGTGAGATTTGGCCCATTTGTATATTTCCAACGCACAAGCACTAAATCGACCATCTTGCGTCGCAACTTCTTAGTCTTACGGTCAACGATTGCCTCAGGTTCTTCAATTAACCTCTTGTTTTCATCCAAACTTAATTCAGAAATTGGAATTATGTCGGGCACATCTTCCGTGAACTTTCTCAAATAACACACATGAAAGGTATTATGAATACCCTCCAGTTCTTCCGGTAATTCTAGCATGTAATCTTGATTCACGATCCTCTGAAGAACTTTAAATGGTCCAATAAACCTTGGACTCAATTTTCCCCTTTTACCAAATCTTATAAGTCCCTTCCACGGCGAGACATTAAGTAAAACCGAATCTCCAACTTCGAATGATATCGGTTGTCTTTTCTTGTCAGTATAACTCTTTTGTCGATCTTGAGCTGCTAACATCCTTTCCCTAATCACTTTCAACTTTTCAGCAGTCTGATGGACTATTTTAGGTCCCATAAACTGCTTTTCCCCAGCTTCCAGCCAACATGACAGCGTTCGACACTTTTCCCCATACAAAGCGTGATAAGGTGCCATCTTGATGCTTGAGTGGAAACTATTATTATAGGAAAATTCTACTAGAGGTAAATGTTCATCCCAGTTACCTTGGAATTCCAGGGTACATGCTCTCAGCATATCCTCCAACGTTTGAATTGTTCGTTCGCACTGACCATTAGTTTGCGGATGGTAATCTGTACTCAAACACAACTTGGTACCCAATTCCTCTTGTAGACTTCTCCAAAACCTTGAGGTAAAACGGCTATCACGATCAGATACAATCGTTACCGAAACACCGTGAAGCCTCACAACTTCCTTTATGTAAGAATTCGCAAGTTTATCCATAGACCATTTCTCGTTGGCTGCTATGAAATGCGCACTCTTAGTGAAGCGATCAACGACCACCCAAATCATGTCGTGACCGTTCCTTGTTCTGGGCAGTTTAGTCACAAAATCCATGGTGAGGTCTTCCCATTTACCCATGGGTACAGGTAAAGGTTCTAAACTCCCACATGGTTTCTGATGTTGTGTCTTAACCCTAGCACAAGTTACACACTCGGCCACATACTTAGCAACATCGAGCTTCATCGTCGGCCACCAGTAATAGGGTTTTAGATCCCTATACATTTTTGTACCGCCGGGATGAATCGAGTACATGGTCTTGTGAGCTTCTTCCATCAGAAGATCTCTTACTCCTCCCGTCTTAGGTACCCAAATCCTATCTTTGAATACCTTCAGTCCTTGACCGTTTGTATTAAACACCAACGTTTTACCCAAACGTTCCTCCTTTTGGTCATTTTTCTCTAAAGCTTCCTCTTGAGCTTTCTTTATACTTTCCACAATTGTCGAGACAACTTTAATTCTCAACGCTCTTGGCCTTTTCTTTTCAAGATCTACCTTCCGACTGAGAGCATCAGCAACAACATTTGCTTTACCAGGGTGGTAAAGTATCTCACAGTCGTAGTCCTTAAGTAACTCTAGCCAGCGCTGTTGCCTCATGTTCAATTCCTTCTGATTAAAGATATATTGAAGACTCTTATGATCAGTGAAAAGTTTGCATTTAGTACCATAAAGATAGTGCCTCCATATCTTAAAGGCGAATACTACCGCTGCCAACTCCAAATCATGAGTGGGGTAGTTCTTTTCATGCTCTTTCAATTGCTTCGATGCATACGCTATCACTTTATCCCTTTGGGTCAGAACACAACCTAACCCAACTCCAGAGGCATCACTATAAACTACAAAGTCATCAACTCCTTCAGGTAACGAAAGAATCGGTGCTTCACACAATCTCTTCTTTAACTTCTCAAAGGCTTACTTATGCTTCTCATTCCAAGTATAAGTAGCTCCTTTGTGGGTCAAAGCTGTTAATCGAGCCGCGATCGAAGAAAAAGCCTTGGATAAACCTTCGGTAATATCCAGCTAGTCCTAGAAAGCTTCGGATCTCCGTAGGACTCTTCGGTTGTTCCCACTTCATCACAGCTTCAATCTTTGCTGGGTCAACCATTAGTCCTTCTTGGTTAACCACATGACCTAAAAATTGGACTTCTTGAATCCAAAATTCACATTTTGAGAACTTTGGATACAGCTTCTCCTTTTTCAGAACTTCTAGCACTTCACGCAGATGCTTGTCATGCTCCTGCTTGCTTTTTGAATATATCAAGATATCATCTATGAATACTATCACGGATTTATCAAGGTATGGTTTACAAACCCTGTTCGTTAAATCCATGAAAGCTGCTGGAGCATTGGTTAGTCCGAACGACATAACCAAAAATTCATAGTGTCCATATCTTGTTCTGAACGCAGTCTTTTCGATATCCTTCTCTCACCTTTAGTTGATGATAGTCTGACCTAAGATCGATCTTCGAGAAATAGCTCGAACCTTGCAACTGATCGAACAGGTCATCGATCCTCGGCAACGGGTACTTGTTCTTTATTGTTGCTTTATTCAGCTCTCTGTAATCGATGCACATTCTCATGCTCCCATCTTTCTTCTTTATAAATAACACCGGGGCTCCCCAGGGTGATGAACTAGGTCGAATAAAACCTTTGTCCAATAACTCCTGAAGTTGTCTCATAAGTTCTTTCATCTCTGTTGGTGCTAATCGATACGGTGCTTTTGGTATTGGCGTCGTTCCTGGTAACAAGTCGATACGAAATTCTACTTGTCGATCAGGGGGCAATCCGGGAAGATCTTTGGTAAATACTTCCGGATAGTCACACACCACCGAAATATTCTGCACCTCCTTCTTTTCCTTCTTAGCATCAATCACGAACGCTAGATATGATGTACATCCCTTGACCAAACACTTTCTGGCTTTCATTAGGGAAATGATTCCAGAGTTTACTCTGCGTTTGTCTCCATACACCATAAACGATTCTTTCCCTGGCGGGTTTACTTTTACTATCTTCTTCCTATACAATATTTCGGCATCATTGGCGCTAAGCCAATCGATTCTAAAAACTATGTTGAATCTATTTAACTCGATAGGCAATAATTCCTCGTGGAACTTATTCCTATTCAAGTCAATGAAGATGTTTTTCATACGATGGCTAACAGGTACAAACTTGCCACTAGGAATCTCGACTAATAAAGCATTAACTAGTCTATCAACAGGCAAAGCTAGTTTTCTACCAAATTCATGCGAAATAAAGGAGTAATTTGCTCCAGAATCAAAAAAAATTTGGGCAGGCAATTCATTTACGAGAAAAGTACCTGAAGCGACATCGGCTTCTTCTTTCACAGCTTCAAGTGTCATCTGAAAGGCTCTCGCCTTCGGCTTTGGTGGAAGATTGGGTTTTGATGCGTCCTTCTTCTTCAGGCAATCCCTCAAAATATGCCCTTCTTCATTGCACCCAAAACAGATTTTCTTATTGAAGGTGCATTCATTGGCATAATGCCCTGGCTTTCCACATTTGTAACAAGTGACTTCCACGCTGCATTTCCCAGCATGTTTCTTCTTACACTTGTCACGCCACTTGGCTTCGGCTCCTCCTCCGAATTTTCTCGAACCAGTCTTCGAGAACTTGTTCTTTTTTTGGAACCTAAAGTTCCTTCAAACTTTCTCTTTTCGCCAACTTCAACCTTGCTGGCGGCTCTCCCCTTAATCATATCTTCAACAGACTTGGCAGCCCAGACAGCTGCCTTCAACGTAAGTGTCTGACGTACTGGCACCGCATACTCCCATGGAAGTCCCTTTGCGTATCTGTCAATTTTTGTCAGCTCATCTGGGACAATACGCAAAGCAAACTCCATTTTGTCTGTAAAACTATTTGTGTATTCATCAACGGTCATACTCCCCTTCTTCAACGTTAGAAATTGGTTTTCTAGCTCAAGCACATTTTGGGCCGAGCAGTACTTGCGCTTGAAGTGCACCAAGAACTCTGCCCAAGTCAGTTGCAGTGGCTCATTAGGGCTTAGGGTTTTCCCCAGAGTGTTCCACCAACGAGCAGCACTACCCCTGAACTGACGCACTGCAAATGTGGTTTGTAACTTGCCTTGGCAACCACAAGTCATGAAAGCCAATTCCATTTTCGAGATCCAATCCATTACTCCGACGGGATCTTCTTTTCCAGTGAAGGTCGATGGCTTGCAAGTCATAAAGTCCTTATACTTGCACCCATTTCTATCCACTCTATCTTCGTGGTTATTTCTCCCAACCACAAGCGGTTCACTATGACCAACAGATCTATTGTTGTTTCCTTTTTCAGATCGATCGTCATTCAATTCACGTTGTTCAATAGGAACTGAAGGTTCATCCCTGTTGTTCAACAACATTTGCCTCAATTCCTCCCTTTGTTCAGCCATCATGGTCTGAATCATGGCTCGTACTCCAGCCATGGTGATGGGTTCTGGTGCAGCTCCTACTATAGGCACCTGTTCCACCACTTGGGTTTGAGGTTGTTGGTTTCTATTTGCATTTCCCGCTCCACTTCAATTTCTTGCCATTAAAATCTATACATCGAATAAGGCGAATTTAGGTCTTTATCCTTGATAGATATTTCAATTCCCTTATCACTCCGAAACGTTTACATGTTAGTTCTAATATCGTAATCATACGCTTAGAATCCTACACACATAAGGTTTCCAGATCCGGTCGGCAACAGACCATAGATCCGAACAAATAATGACATATATGGCAAACATATAGCATTTAGCACATAAAAGCATTTTAGGCATCTTTCCTAAAATAAACTAGTGCTCGTGTCTAAAATATGGTAGACACTCATCTCACAATCATCACTTAGCATTCTAAGTTTAAGTCTAGAAATCCTACAATTTCTTAGTTCTCTTAAACTAATGCTCTGATACCAACTGTGACATCCCCTAATTTCTCGGCCAGAAAAGACTGATTTAATTTATGCTTTTAAAATAAAGTCAGAGAAATCCTTTTAAAAGATGTTGCGGAATTGGTCCCCAAAACAAAACATGATAAAAGTTTATCAAAACCTTTCTTTAAGAAATATATAATTTCATTTCATATCAAAACCTCGGGATGTCATGTTCTGATACAGATCAAAAGCATAAACAAGACATTATAAGCCTTACAACAGTTATTTACAACTACTGGCCTATAATCCAAAAATCTCTCATCATCCTACGACTATGCTCGGGGTCCACTACCTGTAATAATAAAAAGCTGAGTGGGTCAGGCTTGGGAGCCAGCTGAGCATATAGGGTTTTCAACCCACAATAATAATAAACTTATTAAGTTCATCAATCAACAATAACCCTGATTACCCATTCCCGTTATCCTCCCTTTACGTCCCTAAACACCTATCACAAGGGACCTAGCCTAAGGAATATCATCGGGATGGACACTACTGCTAAGGGGACTCCTCAGCCATACATGTCCTAAAGGCAACCATGAGGGGGATGGAGTACGCCAATGAACATTTAGTTCACCAACACCTACAAGTTGCGAACCTGCTAGTGTTCCACTGGACTGTCTAGAAAGGTTTGTGGTCGTCATCTATACTCCGCTAGACGACTACAACAATAACATCGAGGCCTCTCACCATTTTAACACACATCGACTATTTCTTCTACCCATGTTCTACCCAACATATTTGTAGATAAAATATATATACAGTTTAAAACCTGTATAAAACATCTATTCAACAGTCACCTCAATTAAACAATTAATATAATTACACATAGCACGTATTTTATAGAAAATACTTCATATCTAGGTGTAAGATGAAAGTGACTACACACTCACTTGATTTAATGATAATCGGGCAGCACTTCGTTTCCTAAAACGATCGTTTCTAATAAAACCGGGAGTTTTATTGAGAAACCGGGCTCTGTGAGGGTTGGGCTTCAAAACCGAAAAGATAAATTTCTCGGGCACTTCGGGACGTGTTTCGGGTGTTTGGTATGATACCGGGGCTTTGTGGAAGTTGGAATGAAAGAAATATTGAAAGAGGGGTGTAAAATGGCAAATTTCCAAATTATCCCCGGGAGGTCTCGCACCCTTCTATTTATAGGGGCGAGGCTTCTGATCCAATGGCTGAGAAGCTACCAGGTGGCAGCAGATCCGAAGAGAGGGCAGGTGGCTCGCACGTGCGAGGGGTGAGCTGTTGGCCTCTGATTGGACCGAGGTCTAGGTCCGAGGTTCGGAGTCGTGGCACACCATGCGAAGGTCGGACACCTCAGGAGAAGGCACGCGTCGGACACCCATTGGACCGCACTTCGGATGCGAGGGAAGGCGACACGCCTCGCCAGCTGGCCTCGGTGACTCAGCAGTTTCGGACACGTGGCGCGCATGGAGCGAAGGTGACGTGGCCGAAGTCCACCATGCGAAATTTCTCGGATTTGGTATTTTTTCTCGATTTTTGTGCAAAAACTTCTAAAATCCATAACTTTCGCATACGAGCTCCGTTTTTGACATTCTTTATATGCACGCGTAGGTAAAATTACGCTCTACAACTTTCGTTTAGACTTCGTCGGCTAATTTTTATATTATTATTTTTAACAGACCGGGACAGGAAATCCGTTAAAAATTCATAACTTCTTCATCCGACGTCCGTTTTCGTCTGTCTTTTTACCGTTGTACTACTATTGGTGAGACCTTCGATTCTCGTTTAGGTTGTATTGGCTAAAAATCACTCGATCTAAAATTCGAGTTTTTAGCTGTCTACTGCTAAGCTGAAACTTAGAAAAATCATAACTTCCTCATACGAAGTCAGATTTGAACGTTCTTTTTATACATACTCTCGGTTTAACGAACACTACGACTTTCGTTTAGATCACTAAGGCTAAAAAGTAGTTTATCAAAAACTCACTTTTTACGTCATTCGGCACCGAGTCGGTTTTGTCGTGCAACTTCGACAGGTCATAACTTCTTCGTTATACAGTCCCTACCCCTACTAACCCTACTCCTCCCCCATCGAGACAATCATACCTTGGGAACAATCCACCCTGCAACAAGTGCAAATACCGTCATTGGGGAGCCTGCTAGAAAAAAATTTTGCAGTAGGTGCAACAAGATGGGGCACACCTCCCGCTACTGTAGGGCCCCGGCCCCATGCGTCACTCCAACCCTCAACCCAGAAGTAATTCCAGTTTGTCACAAGTGCGGTGCAACAGGACATTTCAAGAGGGATTGTCCAACAGAGATGGCTGACGAAGGAGTTGACAACTAGACAGGAAGAGACGACAAGAAACCCTACCGGGATTTCTGGACGTTTCAAACAATAAACTTTATGCATCGAATTTTCACATAAAGGTTTTGCCAATTGAAAACATAATCAAAAGCTATTTCCCCATTCGAGAAAATCCTGTAAGTCACAGAGAAACTAGAGATCCTTACGAATGGACCATGATGGTGTTGGGTTATGAGCATTCTAACACTCCTAAGTGTACATGCAACCGTAAATACCTTGGATCTATGTTTTCTCTATTATACATACAATTATGAACATCCAAGGTATTATCCTAATCTAGCATACAAAATAATAAATATAACAAGATAGAATACATACCTCTTTGATGTAGAATGTCTTCATGAAGCTTGAGTGCCTAGTGCCCCAAGTGTGACACCTCAAATGGTTCACACAACACCAAATGCACTTGGAATAACTTGAGAGAAACTTGAACACTCCTTGAAATCGTCTAGCCCTCACACTCACACACTAGTGCCCGATTTCTTGAGCCATGGGATTCTTTTATATGGTGGCTATTAGGGTTACACCATGTAACTCATAACTTTACCCATTCCTTATGCTCCATGGATTTTAACCTCCATGGAGTATCCATGGGTCACCCCATGGACTTAGTCCAACATAAGGAATCTTGGATCACAAGCCCACATATATAAGAATGAATGATTTACACAATCAACCCATATATTTAATTAGTCTCCTTTTGATCACTTAATTAATTCCAAATTAATTCTTGATCAATACTAATTAAATAACCTTATTAATATATTAGAACTTATAATATATTAACCAACCTTAAGTGTTATTTCTCTCATTATAGTCTATCCAAATGAATGATGCCATGCAACCCAAATGGACCATATCGGGTCGGGTCAAGTCTTACCAATTATAGTTATGGACTTAGACATTAATCCAACAGTCTCCCACTTGGATAAGTCTAAAACTATTATTGCGTATGACTTCAGGAACCGATCAGCAATCGTAGCTCTCAAAAGCTTCTGTCGAACTCTGACCTTGTCGATGAACTCTGACCTTTGTCAATGACTTGTCCATTAGATAAGGGATCATATATTCCTCCATTCTAGATATCATATGGACTGAGACAAGGATTATCAATCATTCTCTCTGTCCATTTGTTGTTTCCCGATTTCCGATTCATGATGACTGACTGATTGAACAAATCAAATCAGTCCTGGCTTGGCCAAGCACTCACATGTATCATCTTTAAATCATCGAGGGGCCCACAGATATCGCTTTTATCCCGAAGGTAAAAGGAATGGATAAACTTCGACTCATATGGCTTGTTCTACTACTTGTTGAATCATACACAAAGGCACGTTTTATAACATCGAGTTACCAATGTGTTTTCGTGCAATCAATGTATAACCAACTCATAGTAACAACTCATATCTCTAGGTTTGAAGAATATAAGATATTATCGTCTCATGATCACTCGTGATAAAATCCATGAAGTGATTCAAATGAGCGCGGGTTGAATCCAATACTCAGAACTTATGAGCACTCATGAGTGTTGTAGCACCACTTTGTCCACTAACTTGGACCTCTACAAACCAACCCATGACAGTCTTGATTCATATCTACTTCCAACATATGACCGACTGTGGATGGTTTGAATAACTTAATCATTCAGGAAGAGCGACTTAGTTATTCTGGAAGTCAAAACATGCAAAGTGAAACACAAGAATAAATGAATCAAATATGGTATCAAACCCTATGAATATAAATAAACACTTTTATTTATCACCATAATGATTACTCATTATTCATTGTTTCGGTTTTATCAACTTTATACTTGAATTTAAAACAATAGTTGTCCCATGCTCCAAGCATGTACACTATGTTTTCTAAACACTAGTCATGCCATACACCAAGTATGCATACTATGTTTGTCTATGATCTTTACTTTGTAAAATAGATCAATTGAACATCACTCCAATGATCCTCTTTTCACAGTCCCAAATCCTTACTGCAAATGCAAGAATTCCAAATTCATGCCATTTACTGAAATCTGTTAGATTCTAAACTTATATGCATTGATCCTCTTAATGATTATGCACAAAGTCAGAAAGACTTGACAACAATCATTACAGAGCATTCCAAAGGAGATCAGCTCCTTGGAAACATCCTTCTTTCATTAAGTTTCCTAATCTTACACAGATTGAATAATTTCTAACTTTGAAACATTTCCATATTCCATTTTGACTATCACTTCTGAACAAGAGTTGCCTCCTTACAGATTATGTCAATATGGTCCTTCCTGAATTAACATTATACTTCCAACTGTCCTTGAGCAACCAATCTTTGGTAAACCTTAGATTTTCCTCGACAATTGCTTAATCATTTTAGTCATATCCAATTCTAGACCTTTTCCCTTCATAATGCCCCAGGCATTTGGAAAATTTTAGAAAGGATGAATATAGCACATGTAATCGATCCTATATCCGAAGCATATGGGACACGATTCATGATGTCTCACATAAAGACTAAACCAGTCTTTTGCTATAATATTTCCATTTCAATTTGCCAAGTTCTCAAAATTCAGATTATGAAAAGGGATGTCGTAATCATAATCGAATTTTAGAACGCAAATAATGGACCCATATATAGAATTTCCTTATGTTGAGCCATTCCAACATGAAATTCATATATATATCCTTGATTAAATACGATTAAAATCTCAATCTAAGCTTTTAGAATTGAAATGAAGTATAATTTCCTCTCCCTTAATTATAGCAAAACAACTTTTTCAACCCCTGCAACCTCACGAATTGAAACTTTTGTTTTCTATAATTAACATTGCTTACTTGCAACCTTTGTCATAATTATCATGCTCCCACTAACATGATGATTATTAGCATAACACTTATGCTCCCACTAGCTTTGACATGTACTCAGAAATCAGCTGACTTTCTTACCAAAGTTCAGATTTCTGATACTAGATTGTTTGGATAAAACTTTATCAAAATCATACACCTCTCTTAGATAGCTCACATGTGTGTCTAAACAATTTTAGAACTATGAAAAGGGATGTCGTAATCATAGTCTCAATTGTTTAGACCTTTGCCACTTCTCACAAGTCTATGTTAGTATGCCGGTAAACCACACACGCTCCACTAACGACTTTGAGAATGCAAATATCACAATTGCTATCTAGCTAAAATCTACTTAGTGAAAGTGTTTCCTCACCATCATTTTCATGAATCGGAGAGAAACCTTATGACACTTAGATTTAATAGTGTATGTGTTCTTATCCATGTGATTTTGTCAAAACCATAATCACAAGACAAGGTTAGTGACAAATCCAAACTCATATTGATTAAACTTGTGGAATCTTAAATTCTTGCCATTTGGCAGCTCAGGTGCCTGCCATTGCTTCCAAGTAGTTGTGCAACCAATTGAGAACTCTCAGAACTCCTATGCAAAGCCAACTTGAATAGGCACAAAAATTTCAACACGATAGGTTATAAACCTCAAGTCGTGTGCTAGTGAAGGACTTTAGGTTTTATTCTTGATTAAGTCTTGAAACTTTCAAGAGCTTTAAGACTCCCACTGTCCTCTTGACATATAAGACTCCCTTGTCAAATATTCAAGAGATAGTGCGGATTCTTTATCACAACTTACCAATTTCAAATGTACAAGAGTAGATAACCTTTTACTCTTATATTTGACTAGTGTTAACAAACCCTCTTTAAGATATGTCACTCAAGTTACAATCTTGGAGTATGACTCTAAGAATTGTTTTGGAACGAAGTATGACTCATCTTTTTGATTTAACCATTTCAATAATTCATGACTCCTCTTCTTAGTCATAAGAATGCACTAAGATGACTTTAGAGGACCAATTGTGATATGGTATCTTAATCATTAAGATGATCATAAACATGATACTAAAGTACTCTCCCATCTTTTCAGATTTGAGAAACTTTTATCTTTCTGCCATACTTTGATTCTTCTTATTCGTTCTGTCTCACATTGAAACTTCTCCAATGCTACAGACTTATACTTAAACTTATAAGTATAACCATATTTACTTAACTTAAGTAAATCATGACGAATAGTCTTCTTGATCTTTTGTGGTGGACTTGACCAGTGCACAAGAATGTGTACTCGATCCCTTAGTCCTTTCCTTATTCACATAAGGAATTAGTCTTAATTTTCCAAGCTGAAAGTTCTCATTCATCATACTATACAACTTGCATGATTCCAAGTTTCGGTCCAATTGAACCTTGGGTGATGAGAATCTTTCCTTATTTGGTAATATTAGACACTACCACAACCGAAAGAATCAAATCCATTTTTCCAATATTGCTATCAATGGAATCTTATAAGCAACAACTTTTCACAAATGCCATTGTAAGGATACTTAAAATAAATAAAATCAAAACCTTTTTCTTTTATTTTAAAACTTTGCGGAAAAACTTATCCTTACAATCCATATGAAAACCTTGTTGTTATCTATTCCTAAGCAATATAAATATCATAACTCTTAAGTAATAGCCCAAAATTCTGATCACCGAACCATGCGATTGAAATCCATCTTCGCGATCAGAATCAGCATGTACTTAATAGAGTTAGACAATGGACTTTACCTGAAGTAGAGCCAAACTTATTGACTTTAACATCCTTAGGTAACTTTGGCAGCTTCGTAACCAATGCCCCTTCCTTTGGCAATAGTTACCTATGGACCCTTGATAATGGGACTATCTCAGACTTCGCCTCTCTCTTTACCATTGGGTCAACCGAGTTGACTATGGCCGATCCCTTTCCATTGGGAAGAGAGAGCTTTACTGGATATCCAATGTCATCATTGTCAATGTCCATAGCGTTTTAGGAAGTTGATCTTAGCAAATAGATAAGATCATTAAGGGTCTTGTCTTAGTCTGTTTCATAGGATTCCCAAAAGAACTCACTATGTGACTTAGAAAGTAGTTGAGCCACCAACTTTCTCAAGACTTTGACACCCAACTCTCCCGGCTTGTCAATATGTGACTACATCTCCAAGATGTGATCACACCTAGACCTTGCCTTGCCAATAGGGCTTGAGTGACCTTAAACTTTTTAGGAACTTGTGGGTTAGGGAGAATAATTGGAGGAGGTGAAAGAAGTATGATATCCATGGGACATCATCTTCATTTAGGAAAGCTTGTTTCAAGAGATTTGGGAAGATCATAAATGTCTAGACCAGACATCTTTTTGGGAGATATTCAAGATAGTTGATTTAAAGTCCTTAATATGACACCCAATATGAAATATTAAGGCTAGGACCCAACAAACTATTTTATAACTTAGAAGAGGGATGCCGTAATCCAAGCTATAAAATATTTGAAGGTAGGTGAATGACGATTCACCAATTTCCACCATGAAAAACGAAATAATTTATTAGGTTTTAATTGGATTTGAAAGTCCTAGATCTTTGAGATTCATTGAACTGTTCAAAGGCATGTTTCAATCTCGAGTGTGCCCTTCAGGTTTTGTGACTGGGATGCCGAGGATCACAAAACAAGGTGTGAATAACCATGCAAATATACTTGGTACCCTTAATATTTACCCCTTAATCAGTGCGCCGGTTAACCACACACGCTCCACCGATACTATGATAAATATTAAGTTACCCTTTGCCTACCTTGTTAAGTCCAGGTTAGTGTGCCGGTTAACCACACACGCTCCACTAACGACTTAAGCAAAGTGCAAAGTGTAATTTCATGGGTTAGCACCAAATTCACATTTTCCTAAGTAACTAAGATTGGGTATTAATAAGAGTTTAGTTACTTAGTATTTATCATTAATACTTTTAATGAAAGGAGAATTATAGTCCTTGTCCTACCCGTTCGGCTAACGACCCTCCACCAGTCAAGGAAGCGGTGGGTGAGAGTGGACACCCATTAAACTGTCATTTTATAGGCAGTAACCTTATACCCCCTTATAGACCGGCTTCGTGAATGAGGCCTACTAACGGTAAGACTGACTTTACTCTTATACATATATATAAATATTATTAACTTATAATATTATAAAGTATAAGGGTTGAATTTTAACTTTTAAAATTCTAAGGGCTAACTTGGAATTAAAGTATTCATAAGTGAAAATTTTTCAAATTCCAAAACTTGAGGGCAAGTTTTGAAACTATTCAAAACTAATTAATTCCATAACTTATGAGTTTAAAGTAGTTTTAATTAAAAAAAAAACTCTTCAAGTTCCATAACTTGTCCTCAAGTTATGGAAGACTTTAAACTAATTAATAAAAAAAATAACTTTTTTTTATTGTAACTTATGGAACTAATTAAGGTTACACTTTTTTTTTAATTTAATGAAGAGACTCTTCATTTTGTAACCTTTGCCAACTTTTATGAGTTTTATGATTCTTAAATGTGACTTTTCATATAACTTGAGGACAAGTTACAAAAACACACTTTGGAATCAACTCTTAGATTAAAATGGATTGAAAACAACTATTTCACACAACTTTTCTATTAATCTAAGAACCTCATAAGAACAAGATAATTCACATCATTAATCTTCAAGAAATTAGCATGAACATACAAACTAATACAAATCTTGAAATTATGACAATTATCTTAGAAATTGGATTAGCATGAACATTACCACATCAAAAACAAGTTTATAAGTCCAAAAACATCTTAGGGTAATGTTCCTAGTCCAATTCCAGCCAAAACAATCGAATATATGCATCCAACTCGATTTTTCAGCTACTTTTGCAAGTATAACAAGAAAACAAGCCTAGGCTTTGATACCACTGTTGGGTTATGAGCATTCTAACACTCCTAAGTGTACATGCAACCGTAAATACCTTGGATCTATGTTTTCTCTATTATACATACAATTATGAACATCCAAGGTATTATCCTAATCTAGCATACAAAATAATAAATATAACAAGATAGAATACATACCTCTTTGATGTAGAATGTCTTCATGAAGCTTGAGTGCCTAGTGCCCCAAGTGTGACACCTCAAATGGTTCACACAACACCAAATGCACTTGGAATAACTTGAGAGAAACTTGAACACTCCTTGAAATCGTCTAGCCCTCACACTCACACACTAGTGCCCGATTTCTTGAGCCATGGGATTCTTTTATATGGTGGCTATTAGGGTTACACCATGTAACTCATAACTTTACCCATTCCTTATGCTCCATGGATTTTAACCTCCATGGAGTATCCATGGGTCACCCCATGGACTTAGTCCAACATAAGGAATCTTGGATCACAAGCCCACATATATAAGAATGAATGATTTACACAATCAACCCATATATTTAATTAGTCTCCTTTTGATCACTTAATTAATTCCAAATTAATTCTTGATCAATACTAATTAAATAACCTTATTAATATATTAGAACTTATAATATATTAACCAACCTTAAGTGTTATTTCTCTCATTATAGTCTATCCAAATGCATGATGCCATGCAACCCAAATGGACCATGTCGGGTCGGGTCAAGTCTTGCCAATTATAGTTATGGACTTAGACATTAATCCAACAGATGGTTCCATATGAACGTTAGTATCATATATAGTTAGGATTCCACAAACTAAGAGTGTGCGATCCCGCATTATTTTCCTTTTCCTGGTCTGAATGTCGATTAGGACAGAACCCCACAGTCAATTACCTTTTAAAAATCCTATGTATGTGCGGTTAGGTCACATCCACCTATAGTGGAAAAACCTAGCAGAATTCGGATTACGAATTCCCTTGCTTTATAGCAGCACCTTCGTGTCGCTAAAACACCTAGCAAGCAGGAACAAATAGACCCAATGGAAACAACAAAAAAACGAAACTAGCAGTGATAAGAACATGAACATATAGCACTCTGTCATTCCTAACAACCAATACTCCCCAATTCGATGTAACACATGTTGTAACAAGGAGTCCAATGTCATCAATTGGCACGGACAGATTCTCACCTTACAAACCCCGAGCACTGCAAATAGACTTTCGTCCTACTCAACCGAATAACAAAACTCTTTCAGCCGGTAACAACAAATCCCTAGAAACCAGACACCTAAGTCCATATGTAAGAAATACCACGCTCTTTCCTAGCCCCCAATAAATATTAAAAATCAAGAAGCAAAAGACATCAAAGGAATCTGAAAGGCTTCCAACCTTCCTCAAGAGATTCCCAAGGATCCCTTTGGAAACCTCAACCAAGTGCTAAAAGGAGATAGAATCACCCCGACTCCTGGAACCACCCCAATAACCAAACACCCGATACCACTTAGCACGGTCACAAGAACAGATGGTGTCTGATCACAAGATCGACATAATAGATAAAGGAAACGTCAAACCCAGTCCCTAACCACAGGAAGCATCTATATAACTCATAAGGAAGAAAGACAAAACTACCATAAGCACCACCGACTACGAATAAGCCAAACAAACCCATCCTCAAGGATCGATACCCCCTACCCCGAATCGGAGATTCGTTCAACCAACAATAAGGAACTAGCAGAGGCCGGCCTACCATTAGCTCAAAAAACCATAGAAAGAAAACTCCCAAGATAATCTAAGACTCATAAGGTCAACTACATCACGCAAACTCAACCTTGGTGACCATAGTACCAACTCTTAAGGCCCAGAAAACTCTACTTCTAGGACACCAGAATCCCGATCCCTAGAAGACCCTTCAAAAGTCTTCGCCGAGATAGGCCCGATAACTCATAGTCTCCGATTAACATAAGGACCCAGGTTCGGACATTTCACCTTCCATATATTCAGCACTCATAAGTGTCATACCACCGAAACTCTAGAAATCCCACCTGTCGAGGTCAAAATAAACAAGAACCCACACCCCAAAGAGAAGCATGTGTAATGGACATTGACAAAGTTTGGGATACCCACCTGCCTCTAATCGAGTATTCATATAACAACAACTACCACTCGAGCATAGGAGTTGCACCCCTCGAGGCCTTGTGTGGCCAGAGGTGCAGATCATCCTCTGTTGGGCTGAGGTGGGTGATACCCAGCCGGCAAGATGACAAACGCCCAATAGCATACTCACTAGACCCGAGATTATTCGAGAAACCACGGAAAGGATAGTCCAAACCCAAGCACGACTCCAAACATCGTAACACCGGCAAAAGAGCTATGCAAATAACATCTTAAAACCTTGAAATCCCAAGTAGGGGATCAGGGTATTACTAAGGATCTTCCCTCGAAGAAGGATGACACGATTTGAAAAGAAAGGTAAACTAAATCCCCAAGGCATCAAACCATTCGAGATCCTTGCACGGATCGGTCCGGTAGCCTACAAACTCCAACTACCCTCCAAGCTTAGTGACATAAAGCTGTATTCCATGTGTCGAGCCTAGGAGGTGTCTATCGGACAAAACCCTCCCCGTTCCACTAGACAAGACTAAAGTGAACTAGAACCTCCTAATCATTGACTACCCTATAAAGTCAATAAACGGAAAAGTTAAGTACACAAAACAAAGCCGCATCCCGATTGTGAAGGTTCGAGAGAACACTAGACGTGAGCCGGAATTCACTTGGGAACGCGGAGACCAAATAAATCAAAAGTACCTTCACCTATTCCCATATTCATGACCCTATCTTTCGAAAGAATTTCTGGACGAAATCCCCTCTAACGGGGGGATGATGTCACAACTAGCATTTTGGCTAGGAAATTTCGTCCTCATGTAAGCAACAACTATTGTGAGACTTGTGCTAACACATTAAAAGTAATACATTATGGTTCCAAATGGACCATGAAAAGATAGAATCCAAATCTCTCCAAGTATATGAAATCTCTCCCAAATCTCTCTAAGTATATGAAATCTCTCCCAAATCTCTCCAAGTATGTGAAATCTCTCCCAAATCTCTCCAAGTATGTGAAATCTCTCCAAAATCTCTCTAAGAATATGAAATCTCTCCCAAATCTCTCCAAGAATATGAAATATCTCCCTAATCTCTCCAAGTATGTGAAATCTCTCCCAAATCGCTCTATGTACCTTCCTCAGTCAAAAACAGCCCAAAACCGGAGGAGAAAACCCAAAAGGACCCTCTTGGTCCGGATACCTTCTAAGGAACCAAGAAGGTTCTCACTTCGGATATCAGCATGCTCCGGACAATCTTGCTTCGGATTTTCCTTAGTCCGGACTTCCCTCCTGCTTCGGAACTTTCTTCTGATTCCGGAATATGTGGGGCGGTTCGGACCTCCAAGCTGAACCAAACAGCTTCGCGCCTCCGGACCGGAAGCCTTGACGCCTTGAAAAACCTCGCATCTTCGGAAGTAAATGCTCCGGACTAGTACCGGCTTCGGAATTAGGGCTTGACTCCGGAAGGTAAGCATTGCTCCGGGACTTCATGAATCCACTCTGGAAGTTAGAATTTGACTTCGGAACTAGCCCAGTACCTCCGGAACCCCCTTGAACCCACTTCGGACCCTCGCAGACTTAACCCTCCACTCCGGAAATTAAGATATAGCTCCGGAATTCACCTTTTGGCTCCGGATTTTGGACAATTTCAGACTTTTTCATCAGTTTAGGATATTTTGACGTCGGGAATTCCTCCAAACTCGTGTTTTTCATATTTTAGACCCCTTAAACCCCTAATTTATGCCAAAATTGATTATTTTAAACATATTTATATAAAATAATACCCAAGATTTTTTTTTAAGGGATTCTAAGAAGATAAGGGTTGACTTTATGATGTGATGCAAATTCTTCAGTTCCCATGCAAATCCCAGTTAAACACATAATATCCATGGATAACTAAGCTTTGTACACCATTCCTCCAAGCAAGTGTCATGTCACTCTTATCCCTCCACTTAGAATACGTGAACTCCTTTCCCCCATATTCCACTTCTCATTTTCATACTCAGTAAACTCTTAAGAAGTGCTCTCAACTCATTCAAGCTTCAAGTCTCATTCCTTCAAAGAAAATTCCCAGATTTCTTTTGTAAGTGTTTCATCTTCTTTGACTAGTAATTCTCCACATTATTCCTGGGATTTCATTATATTTACACATAAAAATTATTCTTAGGATATTCTAAAGTTCAAAGAACCTTTCAAGTGTTGGAACTTGGGAGCTCCTTAACACTTCTTCAAATCACCCAGCAAGCTAACTCAAGGTGAGCTTCATACCCCTACTTTTTCAAGATTTCTATTATTTTCGGGGGAGAATACAAATCAAAGTCTTGTGTAAATCATGATCTATTTGCTTATTGTGTATGCATGCCATCTTACATGTGCTTAAGTATGAAATTCCTTACAATTAGTCTAAAAACTCGAGATTTTGGTTAAGTCTCAAGAGTTTGGATTATTTTTCCACAAATCATGTTTAGAAACTAAAGTTGTATGTTACCAAGTATAAGTCACAAATTATTATATCAACTATATGGATTAGCTTCAAGATTTGCTTAAACAAGTTGTGGACAAAATAATTTGAAAATGATTAAATTATGGAAATAATAATATTTTGGATCATTTTTTGCCAAACATAAATACAAGGGTTATCTTGGAATATTATGTCATACTCATGACTTTTTACCGAATTAACAAACCATTTGTGATTATTTATAAATATTTAATATAAATAATTTTATCAAGAAAATATACGAAAACAGAGTTTTCATGACAAAAATATTTGCATGTCATAAAATGATGTCGTAAAACCTTCAGGAACATAAGTAATGTTCTATATGTCATAAAACAGAAAATGTGTGTCATAACCTGCAGTCATAAATTTACACAAATTATAACTTGACACTTTTCTCTTGACTAATATGGGCCTGAGCCGACAATTTATAGAAAGGAAAGACCATTTTTTCCAGTTCCGATAATGTTGGGTCATTTTGATAAACGTTCAAAATGGCTTATTTTTCAATAAACGAAACTGAACGAACACGAGCACCCAGCTAACAAGCACAATGAACGATATGGAACGAAAACGATATTTCTATTCAATGAGTACGAATTTCATTATTTATCTAACAAATATTGGATCTCAAACGATTGCTCAAAAGGTTGTTAATATTCTAGTCAGACAAATCTCAAAAGTACCTAAATATAAAAATATTAGTGTACGTTTAAAATCTTGTTAGGAGTTATAGCCAGAGTCTCCTGGAGGGAGAGCGAGAATTTGTGTATAGATCTATACGGGGTTGACACCCCGCACCTTCGTTGTTCGCTACAGCTAGACCGGCCAGTCTAGGGTGACAAATGTCTTTATCAAAACGAGGGCGCCTGAGAAACGCCAAAACAGGTTTCCGTCATATTAGTATGGTTATAACGACTCACTAGAATATGTTATGTTAACTAGAAATTTATGCAAGGAAAACCTCATAAATAAATTTTGGCACACTGTGTTGACTATCCTACACATGGTAGTGATGGTCCGCATTTGTTGCGTTGACTGTCCTTTTTCATTGCGTAGAATGTCCACAATCGTCATGTTGATTCTTTCACCTAACAAGTATAGAGTCTTAATACTGCTATTTTACAAATCAGAAAACGTAGGACTTTATGGAAAACGTTTGTAAATGATTTTGAAAACGATAAACTATCACACACATATGCAAGTATACACAGTTGGAAACAGAACTTACGAATATTTTATAGCGGAAAATATAGGATTTTCTGGAGAAAACGATTTTATACGATTTCGATAACGATAAACTAGAACGCACACTCAATTTTACTCGATAAGAAAAACAAGATTTTCAACTATATTCTCTTTTTGAAAATAGGGGATTTTTCTGGAAACGGTTGACTATTACTTCACAAAAGAACTATTCCCGAACACAGCTCGCGTTTACAAATTACACTACTTTTCAAAATCACTCCTTATAAGGATGACCAAAAGTAACGACATGCACACATATATCCATGATTTTCAAAGCAAGGCTTCAAACGATTTCATAGAAAATATCGGATTTTCTGAAAGTACAATAAGAACGATTCTAAACAAGTGTAAAACTATCTTATACAAAAATGCTTATGAACTCACCAACTTTTTAGTTGACGCTTTTCAAAATGACTTGTATTCTCAGGGATCTAGTAAGCAGGTAATAAGGGACGCGGATGCAGGACTATTTAGCTGTAATTTGGAATTTTTCTGGTTATGTCTCTTTTGTGTAACTCGAAGGACAAATACAATATGTAAACAATGTAAGTTTGTTATCTCAATGTATGATGTTTGGATTGCTCTGTTTCATTTATATTCAATTGTTATGATACTGCGCAATGTAGCCACCCGCCTCCAGACGTTTCCGCCGTCTGGTCCGGGGGTGTGACAAGTTTGGAGAGTTGGAGCTCTATTGATTGTTGTTTCCTCCTTGGAAGTTTCCAGAGTTATGATAACTTTGTGCTCTGAAGTTCCCAGTTGGCTTGTTCACAAACTTCTTGAAGTTTGGATTGAACTTGGTTAAGAGTGTCAGTCATTCTTCATACTCATTTTCCTCATTGACTTGAGGTGATTCCATTTTGGTTCCAATGAAAGCTTGGTGATTTTCCATGTACCTATTTGCTATTTGAAGAGGTTGTTGATTTTGCATGTAAGGATTCTTATTGAACTGTTGAGCCATACTTGAACTTTGATAAGGATACGCTCCATATCCTTGGTTGGAAAACTGATCAGCAAAGTGTGTTGGGAGTGGATTATGATGTGCAATCAAGTTTTGAGAATGATTTGACATGGTTTCTGAATTTCCCATGACAAGTCCTGGATTATCAAAAGGAGTTCATTGAGTTAGCTTGTTGACTTTAGGCTCAGTTTGTTGAAGTTCAGCGTACAGATCAAACAAAGACATAGTATCAAAGTTGATTTCAATTTGTAGCATGACATGTGGATTGTGTCCCATTTAGGAGATAGATTGATCAAGAATTTCAAATTGAAATCCTCTTACGATCTTTCACCTTTGAGCTTCTTCACCCTGTTGACAACAATGTTGTACCTGGAATATGCATCAAAGAGAGTTTCATTAAGTAACATTTTGAAGTTGTCCATGTCTAACAAAGCGGCTTTCTTCCTGTTTGCAAGAATCTTGTTAGTTCCCTCGAACTGTTTCTTGAGTGAATTCCAGACATTCAATGGTGTTCCCTTATCTTCATCAGGAAGTTGCTCATAGATGTCATGAGAAATTCCAGATAAGATTTCTTGCATTGCCTTAGCCTCAAATTTCTTGATTTTTCTTTCACGGAGTTGAGCAGCAGGAGAAACAGATCCAGAAATGACTTTAGAGGTTTCAAGAGAAACATCAGCTACAGGAACTTTGGTATCTGTCATAAATTTTGGAGTATGTTTCCCATTAGAAATGAAGGTCCAGATGTCAGAGTCATGAACTTCCAAGTAGTACTTTATACGATCTTCCCATGAAGAGTATTCACTTTATACAAGGATAGGTGCACGATTTCCTGTTCCAAGACTGTTTGCAACTGAAACTGAATAGAGAACATTTTGGTTTTGATTCACACTTGCCATTGAGAACAAGTGATACTAGTTTGAAACTTGAAAAAATATTTTTGTGAAAAAATTTCTAAGTCTCAAAGTCGATCACACGACCTCTGATACCAACTGAAGAAATTATTAAAATCAGTAAACCTAGACTTGAAGAGTCCAAGTGCTGAAAATACTGAAACAGAGTTTCAGAATCGTCAATTGACAAGTAATGCGGAAAGTACAGATTTGTGAATCAACCAAGTTAATGACAAAACATTTTTTATGCTTAAGATCAATGATTCAAATGTGTCTCATATTCATCAGAATTCAGTTACAAGTGTTTGAATGTAAAACACACTAAAACTCTCAAGTGGCTCTCTGAAAACTAGTCTAAACAGAAAAATGTGCAGAATGAGCAACTTTATAATGGAGCCCAAGGGGCCTATTTTATATTCTTTGAAAATCCCATGACATGGCTTGACCAATCAGGTGTTCACATGTCATCATGACTTAGTCATCATGACTTAGTCATCAGTTGACACCTTTGCCCTACTTAACGGAGAATGGATGGAATATTCCAATTCTGTTAGTATTCCGTTAGGGTTCCATCCAAGCTTTGAGTCTTCATATTTCTTGATCCTTCTTGATCAACATCGAAAGTGTGATGAGCAACATGAACATCATGTTGTTCCATTGTCTTCTAAGATGTCATCAACTTCCAGAAGTGTCATTGATCAATTTGAGTTGTTTCTTGAATGTTGGAATGTGTCTTGAACTTGAAGATGTACAACTACGTGTTCATGATGGACCATGGACAAACTACATGTGCCATTGAGTATTTGGACGTACCATCATTATACATGATGTTTCATGTGCAATCTTGTTGAGCCATCAACGTCTTGATGCTCCACATATGATCTAGATGTTCCATTTGAGATCATGATGGTCCAAATTGCTTTCTTCAAGTGCTCCATGTTCAGTATGTGCTCCATGTTAAGCAAGTGCTCCATGTCAACAACAAGTGCTCCATGTCAACAGCCAGTGCTCCATGTCAACTTCATGTGCTCCAACATCTTATTCTTCAAACACTTGTTGAATCTTCAGAATCTTTCCAAACTGAAACATTCTGATAATGTTTGTTAGAGAGATATAGACATAGACTCAACTTATTTCAAGTGACAATCACATACAAATATTTTCCAACAAGTCATCCGGGAATACATCTGAATACTCTCAAACTACCAATACATCCTCAATCGTCCTCTTTCTCTCCATTCTGGTGTCCAATACATAAGACAAAAAGCCCAAACAACCCTACTGAAGGTATCTCCTAGCTCTCGCAGTTGAATAGAGATTCGGTTCGCGTGGAGCACCCTCGCCCTGAATAACTAGTTCTCCCCCACTTGGGGTTTGAATCCGTACTAACTGGTGCCTGCAATCAATCATCGCCCCATTAGGGCTCAACCAGTCCATCCCCACAATGACCTTACTCCTGCGCAAAGGAGTAGGAATCAAATCAATCGGGTACCTCTCTCGGAATAACTCAAGAGTACAACCTGATGAACCCTCAATACACTCATTGAATGATCATCGGCTATCTCCACCTCCAACGGATAATCAAGCTCCCCAGGAGAATCACCAAATTTCTTGTTGAGCGCAAGAGATACAAATGATCGGGTAGCGCCCGAATCAAAAAGAACCAGAGCAGGCAATCCATTCACTAAGAATGTCCCTAAATATTACAAAATAAAACATAAGCATACCTGTAACCACGTAACCACATCAGGTGTCACACGCGCCTCCTCTAACGTCAGCTAAAAAGCCTTGCCCTTCACTATAGGGGTCGTTGCATTGCCCTCACGGTCATTTGTGATCCTCAAAGTCGTCGGAGCGGGTGCTGCAACCACTCATGCTGTGAAACTCGGGCAGCCATCCTTCTTCTGGCCTCTCTGATTGCAATGAAAGCAAATCAGACCTGAAGCATGGGTGGTGGTGATGGTGGTGGTGCAATCCCTGCCGAAATGTCATGTTTTGCCGTACCTATAGCAGCCCGAACCACCCTCCTACAAACCCCATCATGCATCATGTCACACTTACCACAACGGCCCCGGCCCTGCTGGCCCCTCGATCTAGAATCAAAAATCTTGGGTTTTTGTTGAACCCCCAGTCGTCTGTACCTGCTATTCCTTCCTCTTCCCGATGTGCTCCAGATCGATTTCCCATTCCCGGGCCTGGATATCATGTCCTCCAATTTCATACAGGCTGAATAGCTAACAAACTCCCTGACATCTACTCTCAGCATGTCGTGGTACCGATTCTTCTTCATCTCCTCGTATGTAGCATACCGGGGTACCAACAAAGCTCTCTCTCGAAACTTGTTGGTGATCTCCGCCACAGTCTCAATCGTCAGGCGCATATCCTGGAACTCCCTCGCCGGTTGTTGCACCTTAATAGCCGATGCAAACTCTGCTCGGAACCGGGTCACAAAATCCGACCAGGTCATGGCTTGAATGGTTGGTGATCCCAGAGCATAATTAACCTCCTCCCACTAGTCTCGGGCTCTCTCCCCCAGACAACCTGTAACGAACCTCACCTTCGACCCCTCGGGGCAGAAGCTAAGCATCTGAGCACACTCCATGTCTGTTATCCATCGTCGAACGGCATTGGGGTTCTTCACCCCAAAGAACTCTGGTGCCCCACATCCCCTGAAATCCTTGAAGGAGATAGTGTGGGCTCCATACTGACCAGTAGCTAGCTCGGATCTAAAGGTCCGAAGACGGTCCTCCATCAACTCGATGATACCCTCCTTGATTGACCCAAACATCACTGGGGTCGCATCAAGGATGCCTCTCGTAATCTCAGATGCGATGAACTCATGTAGCCCCTCATCAATTGGTTCGGTACCCGTGCTCGAACCTGATCTAGATCCTGAACCTCCTGCTTCACCATGTGTCATCACCATGCTGAAACACAATACACAAACAATCAGTACACGCACGAAGAGGTTCACACCCCCGAAGTTTCTCGAAATCATCAAGGCCTTCCTTGTCTCAGGTATCGATCCTGTGTTTTCAATAGTATGGGCCCAATACTACCTTCCACACCTATCTATACCTTCCTTAAGGACTGTCTCAAATCCTCCAAGTAACTTCCTTACTATTAATTACTTTACTCATACTATAGAGTGCCCTAAGCACTAAGACATATCCTAGGATTCTGCTTTCCATCACCCTCTACCATCAGCTGCAGAAGAGAACCCCTCCAACACCTTCTAACTACCTCAGGAATATAGTTACATGTTATCGACATCAGATAATTTTTGAATGTTAGATCCCACCCTACAACGGTTAGACTCAAACAAGAGCTGCACAATATGGTTGAATCTAACCTTAAAAAATTATCTATTCCCCATAACATGTAATTTAACGCATTTGCATAGTAATAATCTGACACCAATGAATTCCCTAGAAGCACAAAGCAGGCAGCATTCGAGCATTGGGTTCTAAACCTACGTACTACCTAATCAGGCCATCTTATCTATTCATCTGAAATCTATACTAGCATGCAGTTCTAAAGGCTCATAAAACCAGAATACAAGGCATCTCTCCTAGCATCCTACCATGCAATTACGAGCAGATCCTTAGTCCTAATCTAGAATGCTATATACATATACATATACTAAAACATGTATGGATGTTTTGGGAAATACTTACTTGAGCTCGGCTGATTGCACGCATCATGCCCTTTTCTTATAAAAATCTATTTAGAAAATCCATTTTCTTTCAAAAAGATTACCAATTCCTCGGTTTGAGTTCAGACGCACCCGAGAGTGTGCCCGAATCCTTCAAACCAAGGCTCTGATACCAACTTGTAACGTCCCAAAAATCTCTAAGTAAAAATGTTCATTTTAAAAGCCAACAGAAACATCATTCATTCATTTTAAAACCCATCAAAACGTGATAATGTATAAAATAGTTATCACAATACAAATCATGTCATAAAATGTGGAATGCGGGTGGATGCAGTTAAATCATGTCGGGCACTTCCCTTTTGAACTGGAAGTACCTGAAACCATAAACATAAAACTGTAAGCACAAAGCTTAGTGAGTTCCCCCAAAATACCCCATACCATGCATACATAACATTTCAAACTAAACTTGGTCTATTTCACCCCCTTCGGTCTCTATCAACCTGTATTAGGTCTATTTCACCCCCATTCAGTCTCTTTTAATCGGTATTGGGTCTATTTCACCCCTACAACTAACCATATAATCATGTCAGCAAGAGTCACGAAGACAACAAGCACATACAAGCATAACAATATATGTCACAAAGACTATTATCATCCTACAAACATAATACAGTGGGTCAGCATTGGTGCCTTCGGCCCACGAGGATAGTGAAGAGACTCACCTATGAAACGATGATCAACTGCAACTACTACTACTGATGCGAACATAGATTCTACCAACCACCTACACAGCTATATAAAGTACACCCTTAGTTTTTCTTCCAAGACTAGGGGTTTTACCAAAAGTCAACACAAGTCAAAAGTCAAATTCAACAGTCAAAGTTGACTCATCACGTCGTGGCCCTCAAACGACAAAACATATGTGCTTTTCCTCAGTCTCCACGCCGTGGCAACCTACGTCACGCCTTGGGAATTGGATCCACAATGACTTAATAAGTTAAGTTGAATCCTCCAATACCAAAGGTTCCAAAGTCCAGATCTGATCATTTCTAATGCCCAAATGGATAAAGTTTCCACCTTTATCCCTTGAGACCCACAAAGAGGTCTAGATCTCAAGTCTTAGATCCAAGAAGGCTAAGAATGGCAATGACTTAATCAAGAAGCACTAAATCCCTTAAGTCACAAGCACATCTGCTCCAGAAGAGCTTATAACACTAAAACCATCCTAAAGTTTGATGTTTTTATACTTGCATGGACAATGCAAGTCTTGGACTCAACTTAGTTAAAAAAAATAAGGTTTTATGACCAAGATCTTATGCATGGCTCAAAAAAACCACCAAACTTCATATCCAAACCATAAACTACTTCAAATGATGCAGAGAATCATAAAGTTGCAACCTTTATGAAGTTTCACCATCCTAACCAACAAGATCAAGAAGAAAGTGGGACAAAAATGCAAGATCTAGCACTCTATAATCAAAAAGGTGGAACCTTGAACGCTTAGAAAGGTCCAGAACCGAGCTAGGAAGGGAGATAGGGGCTCTCTTGCTGATCCTTGGCTTACTCTTTCTTGCTTCTTCCTTCAAGACCTCTCAAAACACTCAAAAAAGCTTTAACAATGGAGGAAAAGATTTAGGGTTTTCTTCTAGATAAAAGAGGGTGATGGAGGCTGAGGGTGAGAAAACCCTAATCTCCTTATTTGTAACGCCCGTAGATTCGGGGTTAGTCAATTTAGAGACGATAAGCGTCAAAAATGACTTTTTAATAGAAGATTATTTAGAATGAATAATCTTAACCAAGTCATAGTATATGTTACAAGGGTTCCGTACATATAAAGAACGCTGAAATCCGAGTTATAACGAAGAAGTTATGGTCCGTCGAAGTTTTACGGCAAAACCGGCACGGCACCGGGAGACGTAAATAGTGAATTTACGATAAAAGACTTTTTAGCCTTAGTGATCTAAACAAAAGTTGTATTATATGTTAAACCGAGAACATACAATAAAAGAACGTCAAAATCTGACTTCGTATGAGGAAGTTATGATTTTTCTAAGATTTGGCATAGCAGTGCACAACCCGAAATTCGAATTTTAGATCGATTGATTTTTGGCCAACACAACCTAAATGAGAATTGAAGATCTCATTAATAGTAGCGCAACGGTAAAAGACAGACGAAACGGACGTCTGATGAAGAAGTTATGAATTTTTAACGGACTTTTCCTGTCCCGGCCTGTTAAAAATATAACTTTAAAAATAAAGTCAAAATTAGCCGACGGAGTCTAAATGAAAGTTGTAGAGTACGTCTCCTCATACTTGTGGATATAAAGAACGTCAAAAATGTAGTTCGTATGAACGAGTTATAAATTATAATAGCATATTTACGTATAAAAATAAAGTATAAATCATATATACCTATATATATATATATATATATATATATATATATATATATATATATATATATATATATATATATATATATATATATATATATATCATTAGAAAGGTATCGACGATGCGGTCATTATAAGACTAGTGTTGAGTACTTTCGACATTAGTTTAGTACAAATATCGTTAAATCTATTTAAAATAGTATTATGAAGCGGTGTTTAGTCGTTTATATAACTATAAGGTCATTAAGTAATTATGGAGCGTAGTTTTTGTAAATTCAATTACTATAAATAAGAGCGTCTAGCTCTCATATTTGTTGCACCATTCTCTTGATTCAAGAGTCTTTCTCTTCTTATCCCCCGAGCATTTCGGTCCCTCGTGATTCGACTTCTATTTCTGTAGTTTTAGTATAGTAAGGTGAGCGCTAAAGCGCCGCACGAATCTTTCCTAGAAAGATTCAGCGACGAAGTTTTGCCCCTGCGGAGCCCGACTCCTAGCTAAAACCCCCTTGTAAGTAAGTTATGCTTACCCTATTTTAATATAGCTTATATTTAAAATTAGTATTGTTATTATGAACTTATAATAAATATTTGGGCTATTATTATGACTTATATAAGTGTCGTTATAATATCTTTTTAACTACTCGCGGTACGGGGAATCTGGTTTAAAGGGCCGCATAGGGTTGTTGGATTTCAGAAATGCTATATGCCAAAATGGTCCTGCCCTCCGGTGTTTTATGTCTGGCCCCTGTCTGTACATAGTGGTTGGAAAATATTGTTTAAACGTTTATATATTAATAATAATAATAATAATAATAATAATAATAATAAGACTAATAATTAGTCACGGTAAATATTAGACTAAAATTTAGCGATAATAATGCTAGGTTTCGTCGAAGGAAAATAGAATCGTTAAAAGCGAAGCGTTGTCCGAGTTTGGAATCATCACTTTAACAAGTGAGTGCATAGTTACTTTCATCTTACACATAGATATGAAGTATTTTAATATAAATTACGTGCTATGTGTGCATATTGTCTGAATACTTGCTGTCTATGCTGAATGAAAGATTTTATACATGTTTTAAATGATTTAAACTGTATATGTATTTTATATCTACAAAATATGTTGGGTAAAACATGGGTAGATAAAATATGAATTGAATGTTGAGATAAGAGGTGATATAGACCATGAGATAAGGGTGAGAGGTGAACAATGAGAGAAGCCTTTTACCCAAGCGTGGCCCCGTCATCTAGCAGAGTATGGATGACAACCACGGACTATTCTAGACAGTCCAGTGGAACACTAGTAGGCTCGTAACTTGTAGGTGTTGTGAACAATGTGTTCATCCGGTGTACTCTAAACTCGGGCGACTATGCAGACTTAGTGCCCGAATCTTGGCGATCATACAGACTTGGTGCCTAAACTCTGGCGACTATGCGACTTAGTGTCTGTTGTGTAAACCCTGGCGACTATGCAGACTTAGTGCCTAAACCCTGGCGACTATGCGACTTAGTGTATGTTGTGTAAACCCTGGCGACCATGCAGACTTGGTGCCTAAACCCTGGCGACTATGCGACTTAGTGCCTGTTGAGTAAACCCTAGCAACGATGGATTTCGTGTCGACTCCTTAGGATGATCCTTAGGAATGAATGAACGAGGAATAGCTAATTCTTAGGGTAGATCCTTAAGAGTAAAGAAGATAATGGGGATGAGTAATTGGGTTGATTGTTTGATGTTTAAACATAATAATTATATTATTGTGGGTTGAAAACCCTATGTACTCACCAGGTTTCCCAACCTGACCCACTCAAGCTTATTTGAATCACAGGTGCCGATACGAAGTTACATTACATTGAGAGATTAAAGAGGTGTAGATCACTAGTGATAATGAATGTAAGTTCTGTTTATGCTTATGTTTCTGTATTGACGATGACATCCCAATGTTTTAAAATGAATAAAATACATTTCTTCGGAAATGCTTTGATAACGTATTTATCATGTTTTTCTGGGAACAAATTCCGCAATGTTTTTATTAAAAAGGGTACTCTGATTTTTATAAAGCATAAACAAAATCGGTCTTTTCTGGCCGTGAAAATAGGGATGTCACATTATTCCTTTAAATAGGGTGCAAACCCGAGAATTTAGGGTTTAAGACGTCATCGGCACCATGACATGGCCTTCCTTGCCACATCGTGACGAGTCAAAAGATTCGCGACTGGAAATTGCTTCGCCACGCCGTGGCCATCCTTCCCACGTCGTGGTGACTCATCAAAAAATAAACTTTAAGTTTAAAATAATACATACCTCAAAATCGGATGTTACAGATTCTTTGGAAAACTAAAATCTTTAAGTTGACAAGTCCATTATTTGGTGTTTGACTTGCTTATGGCAATTTTTATAATCCGGTTTTCTTTTATTTTCCCTATTATTTTTTAGTATTTATATGTCTATAGTATTTAGTAAAGTTTCCATTTAGCTTTCACTCGATTTTACTCTCTTTGTTATTGATTGTGCTGATCTGATAAATTTTTCAAAACTACAACGTCTGTAACATTCGAAATGTAGGTAATTACCCTTTAACCCTTGGAATGAATTTATTTTATCAAAGGAGGTCCCTACGTACGATGAGCGTACATATGCATACACTTAGCATACTAGGATGGCATGGACGCGGTCTTGCACCACGTACGCGGGGCGTACGTGACTTAAGTCAAAACCCTAATTTTTGGACCATGAACCGCTATTTAAGCACTCTTATGTCATATGGACCAAACCCTAGACGGCCTCCATTACCTCTTTTCGTCCCTAAACCCTTTTTACTACTACTAAGAGGGTGTTTGTTTTAACTTATTTTTCAGGCTTTTTAATTTATGAGCTTATATTTGGGCTTATGAAAAAGTTAGTGTTTGGATTAGCTTATTAGCTTAAGCTTATGAGCTTATTTTACCTAAAAATAAACCAATTTTCATAATTCATTTCAATTCAACTTTTTTTTTCAAGGCATGAGCTTATTTATGTGTATTTACGTATTTACCCTTATTCTTCTTTTCCGAAACACTAGGGGCGTGTTTGTTGTGACATATTTGGCTGTATTCCTTTGTAATTGGATTTGAATTCCAATTACAAAGTGTGTTTGGCTAGGTTTTTATAAGGAATTGAATTGCTAAATGAAAAAAACATGCCCTTCTCTAGTGTAATCAGATTCCTTGGCTATGAGAGAAGATTTCAAATACAAGGCGTGTTCCATATTTTATTGAGACAAAAATACCCCTTTCATTTCATCAAAAAAAAGAACGCAGCCCTAATTCCAGTTTATTGCTCGCTTTCTTTCCTTCCTTTCGTGAAGGACACGACCTCCAATCCAACGACCGAACTCCAGCGAACGAACTGATCCTTGCCATCTTCGTCATCTTCATTCATCATACGGGTATGTTAATCTGATTTCTTCATCATGTTTTCTATTAATTTCTTCGCCATCTTCATTCAATCTGATTCGGTAATTAGATCCTTCCAATCGGTTCTTTCAAATCGGTTCCTTCAAATCGGTTCCTTCAAATCGTTCCAATCTCCATCACAATGTTCCATTCTAATTTCTTCTTCATGCTTTCTATTTCTTCGTCATCTTCTCTGTTGGCGGGAAAATTGACGCCTCTTGGAAAAAAGTCGGCGACGCCAACTCTTGGAAAAAGTCCATGGGAAATTGTCGACCTTTTTAGTTTTTGTTTTTTATCTGATTACGAGATGGGTTTTGAATTCCGGTTAATGAACCTGTTTTTTTTATGGTTTTACTTGAATTTGTTACAGGTTATGTCTCGACTTAGTTTAACATGTAGACGTAGGTTAGGGAGAAGGAAAGTTGTTGTGGCATATTGGAACCAAGTTATGGTATCGGTTGTATGGTTTTTTATTACCTTATGCAATTTGATAGCCAAATACAAAAGCAGTAGACTATGTATCCAGGGTATATCATCACATACCGATCGATACACCATATTGCATAGGTATGCTTATGAGAGTGACACCATGTGTTTATCACAACTTAGGATGAATATGAGATGTTTTGCAAGATTGTGTTGCATGCTAGAAACATTAGGTGGGTTAAAAGCAACTAGATATATGAATGTTGATGAACAAGTTGCCATATTCCTTCACATGATTGCACATAATGTTAAGAATCGAGTCCTTACTTGTCGTTTTCATCGTTCGGGAGAAACAATTAGTAGACTTGTCATTCGAGTATGTCATGCGGTGATAAGATTGCATCCTTATTTGCTTAAGAGACCCGAACCTATTACTGAAGACTCTACGGATCAAAGATGGAAGTGGTTTAAGAACTGTCTAGGGGGTTTAGATGGAACACATATAAAGTGTTTAGTGCCACTTGAAGATAAACCTAGGTATAGAACAAGAAAAAATGATATAGCTACAAATGTGTTGGGGGTTTGTTCACAAGACATGCAATTTATCTATGTGTTACCGGGATGGGAAGGATCAGCTGCGGATAGTAGAGTGCTTAGAAATGCCTTGCTAAGACCAAATGGATTAAAAATTCGAAGGACAGGTACTTATCAATAATAAATTAACTATCAATTACACATCCATGTTATATTAACTATAATGTATGTTTAGGCTATTACTTAGTAGATGCTGGATATACAAACGGAGAAGGTTTCCTTGCCCCTTATAGAGGTCAAAGGTATCACTTGAATGATTGGCGTGACGGACATCAACCAACCACTCCAAAAGAATTATATAATATGAGGCATTCTTCTGCACGAAATGTTATAGAAAGATGTTTCGGTATTTTAAAGGCAAGATGGGGAGTTTTAAGAGATAACTCGTATTATCCGGTTGCAATAAATAATAGAATCATAATGGCATGCTGTCTTCTTCATAATTATATAAGGCAAGAAATGGCAATTGATCCTTTTGAAGACAATGCTTCACCAAATGAGGGAACCGGCGACAATGGGGGTGGAAATGATGATAATGTCACAACCATCGGGACTTCAGACGAATGGACTACGTTTAGAGATAATTTAGCACAAACAATGTTTGATTCTTGGAATACAACAAACTAATGTTATTTGTAGTTTATTTGCACCTTATTACTCTATTATTTGTATTTTATTTGTCGTTTATTTGTACGTTATTACTATTATATTGTAGTTTATTTGAACCTTATTAATCTGCTATTTGTATTGTATTTAGTTGACTGTGATGATGGGTTTTTTTTTGTGTATGGGACAAAAGTCTCATGATACTTGTTTTAGTAAGTTGGTGTTTTTTTTGGTTTTTTGTATATTATAATTGTAGTTTATTTGTAGGTATGGCTGAAAAAATTCGAAATTATAGGACGTGGACAACACATGAAGATGCTAAGCTTGTGGAGGCGATGTTAAATATGGTAAATGCGGGTGGGTTTAAAGCCGATAATGGTTTTAAATCTGGTTATTTACAACATTTGGGACAAGCATTGAAAGATTCACTCCCGAATGCGGGTATTCTGGCGAAACCTCATATTAAGTCACGAATCAGAACTATGAAGAAAGAGTGGCATGTTGTTTATGACATGATCACCGGTAATAACACAAGTGGGTTTGGTTATGATAGTGTTAATCGATGTGGAACAGTTGAATCACCTGAGGTTTGGGATTCTTATGTAAAGGTATGTTTAATATATATCTTTGATCTATTATTATTCTTGTTCAAAATAATAATTTGTTGTTGCATGTGATAGGTGCATAAAGGAGCTGAAAAATGGAGAAATAAATCGCTTCCTCATTATGATGACTTTTGCATCATTTTTGGAAAAGATAGGGCTCAAGGGAATAGAGCCGAAGATTGTGAGGATATGACACATAATGAAAATGTGGAAGAAGAATTATTGCAAATGGAAGATGATTCCAATGAGCAAAGTGAGGAAATTTCACCTACAACAAATGGGCAAAGTGAGGAAACTTCAAGTGCTAGTACTAAGAAAAGGAAACGTAAATTTGATCTTTTCATTGAGGGAATATCTAAAGCCGCCGCGTTACTTGGCAAAGATCTTTGGGAAGCATCGGCCACCATGTCTCAATCTTTAAATGCTGAAGTGGAGTTACAAAAGAAAACTTCTATGGTGACTTCTGAAATTTTGAAGATTCCATCAATGGATCAAAAGGATAAGTTTAAAGCATGTCGAAAGATAATGCGCGAGCCGGAAGCAGTGTTGACTTTTTGGAACTTGGAAGGCGAAGAACGTGAAACTTTTGTGAAGCTCATGTTGGAAGAATGATATGTACCACATAGTATTTCGGTGTATCATTTTGAGATACTTTGCTCATTTTTTGTAAATTGTGATATCATGGATATCATCGATGTTCCAAACTTATCTAACATGTATTTATTTTGGTTTATCATTTTGGAATATGTATGAAAAACGCTCTAGAATGGAAGTTATATTTGATTGTTATGTTATATATGTTTATAATCGGTATTAAATTTGATTGTTGGTTTATTTAAAAGTTTTTTTTATGTAAATTATAAAGCAATTTTAAAAAAACAAATAAAGGGTATTATTGTCATTTGACAGAATTTCATTCCAATTCCTTCAACAAATCATCAATCCAAACGGGAAAAAACATGAGAATGAATTTCAATTACAACTCAAAATTTGGCAGCCAAACGCACAACAGAATTCAATTCCTGCAGAATTCAATTCCTTCATAATTCAATTACAATAGAATTCAATTACATTCCTAAGCATGTTGATTTTGGTCATTTTACAAAAAATAAACTAACACAAACACTATTTTAAAAAGAGCTTATTAGCTTATAAGTCATAGGCTAATCCAAATATTTTTTTTATAAGCTAATAAGCTCGTAAGTTAAGTTCACAAGCATAAGCTTATACACAAACACCCCTAAATAGTTTCCAAATCTTTAGATATAGAATTGTAAAGTTTCTGGTTCTCCCGGTTTGCTACGATCACACTCTCCCCTCTCCTCGATGATGGTGGCTTCAGCCGTAAAAGAAACGCTCGGAGACCTAAACAAGGATTCTTTCGTCACCCTTCTCACCAAACTCATAGGGGAATCTAAATATGTTCAGAACAATCCGCCGGACCTCATCCCGGAGGAGGATAGAATCGTCCGCCATGTTCGTGAAGCCCTCCTCCCGCACAGCACCGCCACCGGTGGCGGCCCACTCATCCTCAACCATGTCACGTATAAACCCAATAGAGGGAATCTCATAGTGGAGTACCCTGGAACTGAACCCGGAAAGATCCTTTCTTTTGTTGGAATGCACATGGATGTCGTCACTGCTAATCCTTTTGAATGGGTTTGTATTATCTCCTTATAAAATCTCATATCAATGTTAACTATGTTTCAATTTTAATGGAATCAGCATATGTTAACATCATTTTTTATGGTTTTGTGTGAAACCTGTATCAACTAGGGTTCAAATAATCAAAATTTTCTGAAATTGTACAGGATTTTGATCCATTTTCAATGAGCATTGATGGAGACAAGCTTCGAGGGCGTGGGACAACGGATTGCTTGGGACATGTTGCTCTTGTAACCGAGCTCATGAAGAAGCTCGGGCAGACAAAGCCAAAACTTAAATCCAGTGTGGTTGCTGTTTTCATAGCCAGTGAAGAGAACTCTTCCATTCCAGGAGTTGGTGTTGATGCACTTGTTAAAGATGGACTTCTTGATAAGCTAAAAAATGGACCTCTGTAAGTCCCCTTTTTTATTATTTCTTTCCAAATCATGTAGGCCCCGTTTGTTACACAGGACATGCCATGACACAGCAGCTGTATAAAAACCACAAGAATGTCCTTCTCATCCTCATCAAACGTAACTTTAAAGAACAATGATATAGTTTCTAAAATGTTTTATGTAAGAAGATTTTGAATTTATGGAATGCTTCAATAAAAAAAGATGTAAATAATGATAAAATCTAAATCAGATGGTTTTTTTTGTTGAAGGTTTTGGATTGACACAGCTGATAAGCAACCTTGCATTGGTACGGGTGGTATGATACCATGGAAGCTTCATGTTACAGGGAAGCTTTTTCATAGTGGTCTAGCACACAAGGTGTCTTGAATAAAAGAAGTTGCTTTTGGTTATTGCTATAAATTTATTTGATCAACATAAATAAAGATACTTAAAGGGCATATGGTTCATGGCATGTTTGGTTGACTAATGGATGGAATTCCAGATTCCATTCCATGGCGTGTTTGCTTGGTTGCCAAATGTACGGAATTGAATTCCATCGGAATCCTTTAGATTCCATCATTCATGGAGTTCATCTTTCAAGGAAGGAATTCAATTCCATTCATTCCCATGTTTGTTACTTAAAAGGCCAAACTACTTCCATTATATAATATTTCAATTGATCGAAAAATGCATGTATTTCTATTAAATAAGAAATATTTGATTACAAACAAAAATTTTAAGTTATTCAATGTTTATTATTGAATGAATGAGTGTGTTCTATAAATAAATTGTATTCCGTTACTTTGACATATTCCATTTCTTTCAAATTCCAATCCCTTTGACAGATTTCATTTTTTTTTATGTGATCTATGATTAATTTCATTTGCTCAATTACTTGGTAGGCTATAAATCCTTTTGAGCTAGCAATGGAGGCACTCAAAGAGATCCAAACAAGATTTTACAAAGATTTCCCTCCACATTCTAAAGAACAAGTTTATGGATTCGCAACACCTTCAACCATGAAACCTACTCAATGGACATGTAAGTTCTAACAAAACCCCTTTTGCATTTCAATAACATTTTCAAACTACAATATTGTAATATGACAAAATAAAAGTATGATGCTATAAATAAATATAATAAACAATCATATGAAAGTATGTTGCTATTTATTACAGACCCTGGAGGTGGGATCAATCAAATTCCTGCTGATTGCACGATTTCAGGAGATGTGAGGTTGACCCCTTTTTACAAGTAAGTTTATTCGTCTTTTGATTTATTTTTTGTTATTTATCGTCTCTTTTCTACTTTATATTTTCTTCTAGTTTAACATTGTGATACAATTTCAGTGTGCCAGATGTAATTAAGAAGCTAAAGGAATATGTAGAAGATTTAAATAAAAATATAGAGAAGATTGCTACAAGGGGGCCCGTGTCAAAATACGTCTTGCCAGATGAAAACCTTAGAGGGAGGTATGTCTTTCAATTTCCATATTTGCCCTTGCCTTTGTCCATTCTTATTCCTTCATTTTCTTAAATATTTTTTTAACATTATTTATCCATACAATGCTTATTGTGAGAAAAGAGCTGAAAAAACTATAAATGGGTGTGCCTTTTTGACTTAATAGATCAGTGAGGGAAATGAGGCATATCCCACAAAATCATATCTTTTTTACAAATTTGCCCTCGTCCTCTTTTCTCCTTTTTCCCAAAAGTGCTTTCTTTTTCTCAAATATGGGGAAAAAAAGATAAAATTCGTACATCTATACATATATGTATATTTTTTACTTAATGCAGAAAGAACAACTTAATGAGGCATTTTCCATTAAGTCCTAACATTTTACAAATTTGCCCTGATGTATTTTTCTCCTTTTATTTCCCAAGTATAGCATCAATTTCTCAAAATTACAGAAAACACTCCAATCTTTTTTAAAAAAAAAAACAAAATTTGTGTTAATTCCAGAATTGAGATTTCGTTTGATGAGGCATCATCAGGAGTTGCATGTAACCTTGAGTCTCGTGGGTTCCATGTGTTATGTGAAGCTACTAAAGATGCTGTTGGCCATGTGAAACCGTATTCCATAACTGGAACTTTGCCACTTATACGAGAATTACAAGTAAGTACAATTTCCACTTTTTATTTATAAATATCTCTTACTTCTCACTTTACAAAATACAAATCTCTTTTATCATAAACAGGATGAAGGTTTTGATGTTCAAACTGCAGGCTATGGTATGTGATATGTTTCTGTTTATTTTACCAAACTTCTAAAAAAAAAAAAAAGGATTTCCTATTGGTTTTGGGATGTTGTTCTAGGGACTATTTTGGAATTCATAAATATGTTGAGAGTTTGTAGTGTTATTGATCAATGAAATGTGGTAATAATCATGATTTTGTTTTTTTCAGGATTGATGTCTACTTACCATGCGAAAAATGAGTATTGCCTTCTTTCGGACATGTGTCAAGGGTACAAGGTGTTTACTGGTATAATTGCTCAGCTAGAGGAGTGATTTTGTCTTTTTAAACACCCTTTTACTTAGCATCATGACATTCTCAAAATTTAAACTATAATCATGTCTAGTTTCGTTTGAACTGAGTATTTGCCATTTAAGTAGTAGAAACTTTGCGTTTATTAAGTTTGAAACCTCTCTTAACTATATTTTGATTTGCAAAAGCTAAAAGATGACCTCACTCCAAAAAGGAGTTGACCCCACCCAGGTTTCAACCTTAGGATGGTTTGTTGTTCTAAAATAAAAGACAACAAAATCAAGTTGACATTTTATACAAGGTTTGAAAATTGATTTTGTTTTTTTATTAACATATATGCTATGGAACAAGTTTTATCCTAACTTGACAAATTTTTTAATGAGCTAAACACTTTTAGTTTGGACTGAGCATGGGATGATTTAGTCGGTTTTGGGGTAAAATAGAGAACCCAAACTGAGAAGTTCGGTTTTTAGATGGGTTTGGCTTATGGTTTTGTTTTTTGGGTTGATGGGTTTTGGATTTTAACCAATTTTCTAATGATTCTAAATAAAATGAAACAAATTCAATCAAATTTAATACCAAACAAAACACTAAAATCAACCAACTAGTTTAATGAAACTAAGAAAGAGTAAAAGTTAAAACCAGTTGATGGGTTTTGGAAATAAACCCGTTGGTTTCTATTCGGGTTTTAAAATCATTGGGTGTGTTCAGTTTTAGTGAGTTGGTTTTTAATGTGCAAACCAAACCTGAGCCAAACTTTTTGGTTTTGAAAAATCTAAACCTGGTTTGGGTTTGGTTTTAGTTTTATCAAATTTTTGTTGGTTTTTCGGTTTTTGTTTCTTATTCCTACTTTTAATTATCTAGAAAATGTGTTAAGTAACTTACACCGAAGTGAATTATGTTAGTTTGTTTTTTTTATATGATTGGATCTAGGAAGAGGAATGGTGCATTTCATTAAAATGAAAAGGAATTTGTTTGTTTTGTTTATGAAATGGATTGGAGTTCCTTTTGTTTTGTTAATTCTCATTCTTAGGCATCCCCAATAGTTTACATTTTTAAAAGTGTTTTCTTTAAATTAACTTAACTTTTTTTTTTGTATAAACATGTTATAAAGTCTCCTTATAATAACTACATCGGGTTTTCTTTTTGAAAAATATAAAATATGATAAATTTCCATATATATGGTTATACGAGTTAAAAATTGATAAAATAGTATCTAGTTGTAATGTTTTATAACATTTGTATTTTAAAATTTTGAAATTTTTGATAATTGCTTTTAAATGATATAACCTTTTATAAAATATATTCATTTTTATTTTGTTTATTTAATTAAAGAGACTAACTTTTCTGGAAAAAAAAATTAATATCTAAATAAACCTTAGGGCATATAACGAAAGGTTATTAAATGTACAAACCAATATGAACGAACTCCAAAAAAAATTTTGGAAAATTAAGAGGTAGGAGTTTATTAAGGTATTGTTTGTATTGAAAATGTAAAATATTTGTAGTTTTTTTTCACATCTTCAAAAGAAGATATGTACCAAAAGTTTGCAGTCTATAAAAAATAAATTAAAATAAATTGTTTCTTTTTTAAAGTCAATAGGTTGTATAAATGATACTAAACCGTATTATCATTACTAAACAAACAAACCGGTAGTACATACACTCATTAACCGATGATGGCAGTGGTGGCGGCGGAGGTGATTGTGTTGGTGGTGGTTGCGGCGGTGAAGGTGGTGACAAGTGGTAAAAAAAAACATTTTTGTGTTAGAACTTAAAAGATGTTTTTCAAAAGCAATAGTTATTTTTTTCTTACTTCTAAAAAAGGTCGTTGAAAAGACATTTTAATGTCTTTTATCTTCAGTGTCTTTTATCTTCTGAAAAATAAATAATATTTTCCTCAAATTTCTGTTTACATGATAAAAGAGTTTTTTTGCAAAATAAAATAAAATCACTACATAAGTGGTTGGAGTAAAAAACTAAAAAAAACCATCCCCTCCGATGGTAAAACTTACGAAAAGCTTATTGAAATAGTAAAAAAGTTTTTTAAGAAGCTACCATGAGACATGCTTTTAGAGCATCTTTAATCATTGACCTTAAATCATCTTAAATAGAATGTTGAGTATTTTGAATCGATATCATAACTAGTTTTTTAATCATTTGAGACGATGCATTTTCCTAATCGAATAATTCAAGGATGCTACTAAATAAACACTCAAAAAACACCTTTATTAAAAATCAAACTTCTTTTTAACAATAAATACTTTATAACTAGTTTTGTTTTCCGTAATTTCAGATCAATTATTAATTACATCTATTAAATTAAGATAAACATTAAAAACCTTCTTTTCTTTTTTATCATCTTTTTTTATTGCTATCAGATATTTTAGTTTTTATTATTAAAATATCTTTTTACTATCAATGTATTTGATATATATTTTGTCATACGTGAACATCAGTGGCGGCCCTGGGTGGTGCCGGCGGTGCGGTCGCACCAGGCCTCCGATTTTAGGGGGCCTCCGATTTTTAGGATAATTTATAGTTATAGTATTGATATTTTTGTAAAATCTATTTTTATGTTTTATCAATACATAAAATTAGCCCGGTAACTTTTGGTTCCAATTTTAGATGCGTTTTAACATTTGGCATCCGATGCGTTTTAATTACCGAAACAAAGTCTCACTTTAAAATCATTGTCAACTACAAGGTGGGAAAGTAGGATTGAAAGTGTGAAAGCCATAGTTACTCAAGCTCCTGAAATAGTAAAAGTTATGCATCAACTTGTTGAAGAAGAGACAGACATAAAGATCATAAGTGAAGCTACTTGTCTAGCAGAGTATGAACTTGGCAGATTTGACTTTATAACAGGTATGGTTATATAGTATCATATATTGGCTAAAGTAAATAACCTGAGCAAACAACTTCAATCTGAGACTATGTGTATTGATGAGGCAATGAGTAATGTGAGAGCACTTATTGAGTTTTTTAAAGACTATCGAGAGAATGGGTTTGGGAAGGCTTTGGATTGTGCGAGAGCTATAGCTTCTGATTTGGAAATTTATCCAGTGTTTGTTGAGAAAAATAATAAAAGAAAAGTTGTTAAAAAAAGGACATTTTGATGAGAATGACATTGGGTCATCAGAGCCGGTACATGAACTTTCACCTCAAGAGTCATTTATGATTCAATATTTTGTGTACATAGTTGATCAAGCTATTGGTTCATTGGAGCGAAGGTTTGAACAATACAAACAATATGAAGACATTTTTGGTTTCTTATTCACAACAGAAAAGTTGAAGTCAATGAATACTAGCGAGTTAAAGTCATGTTGCAAAAATCTGGAAAAGAGGCTGCAAAATGGTCATATCTCAGACATTAATGTTGATGATTTATTCAACAAACTGGAGTTGTTACAAAAACATTTACCGGTTGAACACAATACAGCTAACGAAATACTAAATTTCCTAAAAATGATGAACACTTATCCAGTTTCTTATCTAGCATACAAAATATTGTTGACTGTTCCTATTACAGTTGCATCAGCGGAAAAAAGTTTTTCAAAACTAAAGCTTTTAAAATCTTATTTGCGCTCGACCATGTCTCAAGAGAGATTAAACGCTTTGGCATTGATTTCGATTGAGAACGAGTTTCTTGATTATGAAAGTCTCATAGATGAATTTTCTTCTAAAAATGCTAGAAGGTCAATGTTTAGAAAATAGTAATGCGTTGTTTTTTTTTTTTTTGTTGAAAAGTTGTTTATAACAGTTTTACAGTTTTATTTGATTACTAATGAGTGATGAAGACATTATTTTGTGGTAGTGAATTTATGAGATGTTTTTTAGCAACTTTATGTTTTGAATTAGTGGTAGCAAATGTAGTTAATAATATTTACAAGAAATTTTTGTGAGGCCTCATTTTAGTTTTTGCACAATGCCTCCGAAATATCAGGGCCGGGCCTGGTGAACATATTTATGAATGCGTTAAATTAATTTGCAAAAGAAAATAACTTTGGATAACAATTTTTAAATATTATGTTTGTTATTAATAGCTTTTAAGTAACAGTTTAAAAAATATATTGTTTTTTAATAAATCATTTCATTGAGGTGCACCATGTTCTTTTAACTATGACAAGTAAAATTTATAATTCAAATAAATACGTAAACGAAGACATTAAAATATTAACAAGCTTCTAGACAAAAAATAATAAAAAAAAAAATTAGTCGTTTTGCAAAATACACGTAAATATTGATGATTTCTTTTCTACCATAAGAACCAATTATGTTGACTCCTTTTAAAGAATTTTATATTTAAATAATTTTAAAAGGTAAAATAAAAATATTTAAAAAAATCTTAAAAAGTGTTTTTTTAATATAATAATAAGTTTTGACTAAATGTATTTTTATAGGAGAGGGTGTTTTTTTAGTAGATTGGGTTGTTTATTGTTAGTCATAAATAACTCCACGTGTTAATTATCAAGTTGTTTTCATTTCAGTTAGCAGTTAGCTAATTGTAGTTAGTCTGTTAGAGAGAGAGAATGTTAGCTGAGTTAGTCGTCTATTTATTCTTGATCTTTCTGATCATTATGCAATAACGAAAGCAAGAATCAATGAAATCTCTTTTTCTCATATCATTTCTTCATCTTCATGTAACATGGTATCAGCGATCGTTTTGATCCATTTTTTATTTTGATTTTGATTGTTCATCTTCGCTTTCGTCATGTCTAGTTCGCAATCGCTGTCACACCCCAAAACCGGAACGGCGGAATCGTTCGGGGGTGGAGGACGTCATGTACAGTATCACAACAATACATAGTAGTAAACAAGCAACAACATCATCCATTGCATTAATAATATAATTTAATACAAGTGTGTTCTGTCAAGTTTAATAGACACCAAAAATATGAATCAAAATAAAAGATGAGTCTTGAACGAGCTCCATCTTCTCAAAACCTGGCACCGGTACCTGTCTACTGGTGACCTGAGAATAGAAGTTATTTTGAAAAAATTTATCAGCTTTAAAGCTGGTGAGATCATAAGTATTTTAGAGTCATTGCTTGTATGAAAGTGTTTGTAAGTATATGATGTATAAGTTTGTAAAAGTTTGTAATTGTTTGAACTCTCCTAGAAAACCCTATGTTTCCTACTAAAAGTAGTCTTCTACCAAGGCATCAAGTGTTTGTGTGTGTCTCTTGTAAGAGTATGTATTTTCCCAAATCTGACTATCATTAACCAAAAATATAGTTTTTACATTACTGTTTATTGTGTGAAGATCACAAAGTGAATGCAAATGGGAAAATGAAATAGTACTGTAGTGTTGTATTAAGTAACTACTGCTGTACTAACTACCTTAAACCAATTGTTATTTAAAGTACCATGTGATCGGCCTGTACCATACTACCGACTATAAACACGACGATGTTAGACGTCGGAAGAAATGACGTTTGGCACCCGTAGACTTGCAAGTCCCACTGTAGCGAGCAGCAAGGTATAGGATAGTCAATCCAGTATAGATCTATACACAAACTCAACACTCTCCATTTAAGGAGATTATGGATACAAAACGAGCCATGACAGGCGATGTCATGCCCCGTTACGTGGCTCACATAACTGTATTAGTGCACTTGTGAATGTATTGTATGTACTAACTGTATTGTATGTTCTCTCTCTGTCTAGTATGTATGTATGCTCTCTCTGTATGGTATTGTTTGTTTCTCAACATAGTATTCTCTATCTGTATGTTATGTTCTCTCTGTATGGTATTGACTCATGTATGAACTGACTCATTGTATGGTTCACTGTTCTAGTAATAGTATTAGTATCTTCCTAAACTACACCTATTATAGTTTACTAGTAATATGGTTTGTATGTATGAACATGTTTGTATACCTTTGCTACCCAAAGGTATTGAATAGAAAGAAGGAACTTTTATATTTATATACATATACATAATATATAACTAGGATTCAAACGACCTTCGGACAAACAACTGATACCCTAAGTCCACAACCAAACGAGGAACAGGAGGTAAGGTGAGCTATCAGTCCTAAGTCCTTTCAATCCTACTTATATAACTATATCTATATAGATACACATTTAACATAATATAAGTTTAAAAGAGTTTAATCAAAGTATTTGACATGTAAAAGAATTTGTAAAACAGTTTGAAGTAGTTTGTTTGATAACACAGTTTGAAAAGTAAGAAATCCACTTGTTTGGTAGTTATTAATCACATGTGATTGATATAATAACTATAATAGTTCAACTTGTATTCCCCCCCCCCCATAAAAGCATTTAAAATCATTTAAAAGGTTGATTAAGGGGTATGAACTCACCTATAGTGAGTGGTTTGGATGAACGGATGGTATAGGATTCTAAGTGTCAAGTGAAGACTTGAACACACACAAGGATCCTAGTTAACATATAATAACACATATATGTATCCAATTAGTCATTTAACAACTAATTAACCAAGTTAAGACATCCTAGGACATGAAAAACACTTGATTTAAGTGCTATAAGTACTTAGGATTGCATCTAAGGGTTGTAGGGCTTGGCTTTTGAGTTTAGGGTCCAAGGGTAAACTCTTTATGAGTTTACGGTTTTGGGACCAACTCCCTTGGAGTTTACGGTCGTAAACCCATGAGTTTACGGCCGTAAACTCATGGTACTTCTACCATTTTGTGTTTTGAAGTCTTAAAGGTCATAACGAAGCATCCTAACTTCAAGTCTAAGCCTTAGGAAGTGATGTTGGGTTTTGAGCATTCTAATACTCCTATGGTGTACATGCAACCCTATAAACCTTGGATCTATGTTTTCTCTATTATACATACAAATATTAAATATTCCAAGGTTTCATCCTAACTAGCATATTATGAAGCACCTATACTATAAAGTTCTAGTTAGATGACATACCTTTTGATGTAGCTTGATGTCTTCAAGCTTTAAGAGCTTAGCCCCAATAGTGTGGAAGCCTCAAATGGAATCACAAATCACCAAAACACCTTGGAAGAACTTGAGAGCATATGTATGCACACTAAAATCGGCCCACTCTTATTTTCACACACTTGTGCCAATTTTGTGAGCCAAGGACCCCTTTATATATTATGGAGGATTAGGGTTACATCCATGTAAACCCTAATACCCATGACCTTTCATTTACATAGGATCCATGGGTTAAAAGCTCCATGGACCATCCATGAAAGCTTAGCCCAACCTAAATGAACTTGGCCCATTCCATATATATATAAGAGTCCATATTTAATTAGTTCTTTTTGATCACTTAATTAATTCTAAATTAATTCTTGATCAATACTAATTAAATAATATGATTCCATATTAATATATTAGAACTTATAATATATTAATATAAATCATAAATATACTATTCTCAAAAGACTATCCATATAAATTGTGCCGGTGAAGTGCAACCCAAATGGACCATGCCGGGTCGGGTCAAGTACATACCAAATATAGTTATGGACTTAGACATTAATCCAACAAGTGATTGGGGCAACATTTCACCCCTTGGTAGAGTTTACGGCCCATGGACCACTTCTCCATGAGTTTACGGCCGTAAACTCTAATGGTCCTTGATGTTTTCGATGTTTAAGGTCCTATACACTTCAAGGATGTGATCTAGACTAGTATCCAAGGCTTGGTAAGGGACTAGGGCACACAATGGCCCTTTCATTAGGGTTTACGGTCCAAGAACATGTTTGGATCGTAAACACCTTTGATCTTGTGTTTTCTAGTTGATTAAGAAGTGTAACAAGCCTTATAACACACTAGGGTAAGAGTACTTACAATAAAGGAGCTTGAAAGGGTGTTAAAAGTCCAAGAACACTAGTGTGTGTTCTTGGTGTTCTTGGTGAAACTAAGAACACTTGAAGATCTACACATATGGAATGATTTCACGGATGAAATCATGTAAGATCACTAGATTAAGTAAGATATCAACTAATTAGGGCAAGAAACACTTACAAAGTTGAAGATCAAGAAGGAAAATCGGATGATACTTGAGAGGATTTGATGTTCTAGCTTTTGAAAGTGTGAAAAAAATGAGTAAAATGACTAAGTGTCATATTTATACTCTTTGGAGTTTACGGTCGTAAACTCCATGTTTAGGCCGTAAACTCCAAACTCTTGGAGTTTTGAGACCTTACTGATGCACAATAAACCCTAGAGCATCCTCTCTCCAGTTATCTCCTGAAGTACTAAGCTTTAAAACACTCAAACTGACTCTACACAGCTCAAAAGTTAGCAGAAACAGTTCTGACTTCTATTGAAGTGAATGGTTGTACAGAATAGAAATTTCGGGTTGTCACAATCGCAATCTCAAATTGGAAATTCAAACAGTTCAATAGATCATTCTAGTCCATTTTTTCTTACTTCATCTGATAATCCAAGCTCTGTGCTAGTCTCAAATGTCTTTAATGGCATGGGATTTTCAGCCTGGAAACGTTCGGTAACCATTGCTCTTTCAGCTAAAAACAATATTGGCTTTGTCGATGGTTCTATTGATCAACCTCCTTCCAATTCAGAAACTTATGCTACATGGTATCGTATCAATTCGATGGTTACAAGCTGGCTATTGAATTCTTTACACAAGAATATTGCAGATAGTGTTCTTTTTCTTCCTACTGCTAAAGAAATTTGGGACGAACTCAATCAACGCTATTCTCAACCTGATGGAGCGATGATTTATCAAATCCAACAGCAGATTTATTCAATTGCTCAAGGTACAGATGATTTCTCAACGTATTTCACCAAATTATCAAAAATATAGGATGAATTACGCATTGCACAATCCATACCAAACTGTACATGCGGATCTGCTGCAATCATTCACAAATTTCTTGAGGAACAACAATTGATTCAGCTTTTGATGGGACTTAATGACTCTTACAAAGTAACTCGTGGTCAAATTTTAATGATGAAGCCTCTTCCATCGATATCTACTGCTTATTCTTTATTATTACAAGAAGAACGACAAAGAGAAATTCATTCCTCTTCGATGGTGAATTCTGAATCTATTGCTATGCTTGCTTCAACTGAACACAACAATAAGAAATCCTTGATTTGTAATCATTGTAAGAAGACTGGACATACAAAATCTCAATGCTATCGTTTAAATGGATTTCCCAGCAATTTCAAATTCACAAAGAACAAGAAGGAAGACTTCAAGAGTACTGTTCACAATGCTACCGCATCTCCTTCTCCTTCATTGTCTCCAGAACAATATCAACAACTTCTCACTTTGCTGAACAACAATAATATTCATTCTCAGTCCAGTCACGTCAATCAAGTTACTTCAAACATTTATGATGATTCCCTGAATCCAGAAGGTAATACCTTCTCTTTTGAGCATTTTGTTGCTAATGTTTACCGATCTTCCTCACTTTTAAAAACTCACACTTCTTGGATTGTTGATTCTGGTGCTACCGACCACATGTGTTCTAATCAATCTTTCTTTTCTTCTTTGCATAAACTTCATCAGCCACACACCATTGGTCTGCCTAATGGTCATAATACTCTTGTCTCTTACTATGGTGAAGTAAAACTTCATAATTCAGTTGTTTTACATAAAGTCTTGTATGTTCCCTGCTTCAAATATAATCTCGTTTCTGTCCCAAAACTCATGAAACAGTTGAATACATTCATCATATTCACTGATGATCAATGTTTGATGCACGACCCTTCCAAGAATGATCTTGCTCTAGGAATCTTTGGAAAAAGGGTCAATGATCTCTATGTTTTTGATCATCAAGACATTCAAGATAATCTGTCTTTTAGTTTGAGTTTTTCAGTGTTCAAATTCTGTAATTCAGATTCTATTTCATTGTCTAGTGTCAAATTGTGGCATAACAGAATTGGTCATGTACCAATCAATAAACTCAAACAATTATTGTTAGTTTCATCTCATGTCAATGATCATTCTCTTGATTCTTGTCTTACTTGTTCTCCAGCTAAACAAACAAAACTTCCTTTTCCAAAAAGTAGTTCTGTGTCCATTAATCCCTTTGATCTGGTTCATATCGTCATATGGGGACCATATAAACACTCTACTTTTGATGGTCATAAATATTTTTTGACCATTGTTGATGATTGTAGTAGATATACTTGGATTCATTTGCTGAAATTCAAGAGTCACGCATTTGTTTTGATCAAAGACTTTGTAAATCTCATTAAAACTCAATTTGGGAAAGTTATCAAGGTTATTAGAAGTGACAATGCATATGAATTGGGTTCAAACACAGAGGGACTACAACTTTTTCATCAACATGGGATTATCCATCAGACTTCTGTTCCTCACAATCCACAACAAAATGGTTTAGTAGAAAGAAAACACAGACACATATTGGAAGTTGCAAGGGCACTCTATTTTCAATCAGGTATTGGTTCTGCATATTGGGGAGAATGTGCTAAAACTGCAATTCATTTGATAAACAGAACTCCAACTAAAGTTTTACAGCATAAAACTCCTTATGAAGTTTTATTTCAAAAGAAACTTGATCTCTCTTATTTCAAAAGAAACTCCTTATGAAGTTTTATTTCAAAAGAAACTTGATCTCTCTTATCAATGTAATTTCTATTTCGGTTATAATAGAAAATTATATTTGTACTGTTCAATGTATGTTTAATAACTGTGATTACTGATTTACGTCGCGCACCTCGTCGTTTCCGCCGGCGACCGAGGGTGTGACAAATATCCTTTATGACTTTGTCACCCGTAGACCTGCCGGTCCCACTATAGCTAGCAGCGAGGTGCAGGATAGTCAGTCCCATATAGATCTATACACAACAGTCACGCTCTCCCTACAAGAGATTATGGTCATAAGTGCTAGTCCTACACTCTGTTTCGGTGGTGAGTGTTACCAAGGACGTGTCTCCAACTAGACTAACAAATTTACAAGTAATAATATGGAAAATCCTTTTTATGATTTGCAGGTATCCTTTATAAAATGATACATTTTACGACATGATTCACAAGTTCGTTACCCTAGTTTTGAAAACTGTTTCTACGAGTTGATTTCTTAATCGTTTGGTAAAAACTGTTTTCCATGTTAAAAACATACTAGAAATATAATTATCTTAAACAAAATAATATATTTTGAGCACAAGTTTCCTTGTACTTTTGCTTGTATTCTCCCCCTGAAAACATAAAAACTCAGAAAAGCGTAGGGGTATGAACTCACCTGTAGTGAGTGGTTCTGACGTGTGGTTGGAAGAGGAGTGTAGAGTGTCACGTGTAACCTTGAGCACACAACGATCCTAATAGACACAATAGACATGTATGTGTATGAATTTAGTGTATAGACGACTAAATAAGAAGGGTAACACCCTTATTGTCTAGGAAACTCTAAGATTTTTGGGATACAATCACATATGATTGCATAACTAGGGTATATGGCCACCCTATAGATTTTACGGTCAAAGAGGTATGACCATTGGAGTTCACGGTCCAAGTGTTCACGGTCTAATGACCTTACGGTCATAAGGTTTACGGTCCATGGGTTTACGGTTCATGGGTTTACGGTTCCATGGGTTAACGGTCTAATGACCTTACGGTCATAAGATTTACGGTCTAATGACCTTACGGTCATAAGGTTTACGGTCCATGGGTTTACGGCCCATGAGTTTACGGTCATTGAAGGGTGTACGGTCTAAGGAGATACAACCGTAAACTCATCAATCTTGCACAAATGATGGTTTTCAAGGACTTCATTCAAAGGCATCGGATTCTAGGGACCATGCTTAGCCTTAGGAAGGGTAAAGGCTATAAGAACACCCTTTATAAGGGTTTACGGTCTATGAAGATTCATAGGACCTTAAACTCTTTTGTTCATGCAAAGAGTGATGATCTTAAGTCCAAAATGAAGGATTGTAACTAGATAGATGTAAAGGAGGATCGTACTTACGATTTGGAGGCAAATGGGGGTGTTTTCGGCCCAAAAACACTTAAGTGTTCTTGAGGATCTTGAAGATCTAGACTCAAAAGATGAGATTTGTGGATGAATTCAAGAGTGAATCAAGAAGAAGAGATGTATTAACTCAAAAAGGGAAGGAAACACTTACATTTTAGGGGATTTGCAAGAAGATCCTATGATACTTGAGAGAGTTTTCGAGATTCTGGGCTTGAAATGGAAGAAACGATCAAAAATGATCATGAAATATATATAGGAGGGAGTTTACGGTCACCCTGACCATAAACTTAAGGGTCCTGACCGTAAAAGGGTTTACGGTCTACATGAGTTTACGGTCGTAAACTCGCCCTGACCGTGAACTCGGTGATTTTCGAGGAAGTTTCAAGTTTTTTGCGTGATTCCTGGTTTATTCCGAATCGTATAAAATACATATTATTTATTTAAAACTTAAGGTCCTTCCCAAATTAATAAATTTGACGGAATTAAATAAAAAACCCAAATTTTATTAACGGAAACTGGGTAAGGATAACGGGAAAAGTTTCGGGTTGTCACATCATCCCCCCGTTAGAGGGAATTTCGTCCCGAAATTTGAACATAGAATACAAATCATGAATTAGGAAAGAGATGTGGATACTTCTGTTTCATCTGATCTTCGCGCTCCCAAGTGAATTCAGGTCCCCGCTTGGCATTCCAGCGAACCTTCACTATCGGGATGCGACTTTGTTTCGTTTGTTTGATTTCTCGATCCGTGAGTTCAGATGATTCTCACACAAAGTGTAGACTCTCGTCTAACTCGAGGTTGTCAAGGGGAAATCACAGGTGTCTAATCGGACAGACACTTCCTTCGGTTCGACACGAGGAAGACGGGATGAACGTTGCTAAGCGTTCAAGGTAACTGGAGTTTGTACGCTACGGGACCGATCCTAGCAAGGATCTCAGATGGTCCAGCGTATCTTGGATTTAGCTTTCTACGCTTTCAGAAACGCATCAGGCCTTTCCAGGGTGAGACCTGCAAAGAACACGTCCTCCAATCTGGAACTCCAATGGTTTTCGTCTCTTATCGGCGTACCCCTTTTGGACGATCCTTTTCATTCGTCTCTCGGATGGTTTCAGGACTTGTGAGGGTGCTGTCGGGGACTTGACTCTTGTCTAGTTGTGTCTCGCCCACCTCAGCACAGCACAAAGGGGTCTGTACTTACGGCCATAGAGGGCTTCGAACGGCGCAGCCTTGATGCTGGAAAGGTCGTCGTTGTTGCAAGAAAGTTCCACTAAGGGTAGATGAGTGTCCCACGACGTATTTACAATTGTCCGGATTGTTCTTTTACTTTGTCCATTTCTTTGTGGATGATACTCTTCGCTTGAATACTTTCGGGTTTCGAAAAGAGATGAATTTTCGAAGTTCACATCTAGCTCGTCGATACGAGCGATGAGAGTTTTGTGATTGAACGATTTAAGGCCAAAGGGTTTGGCATATCGTAGACTTAGTCGGACTAAACAGGATGATGTCGTAGAATCGTGCGTTATGTTAATCTAGGAGGATCGTTTTGTTAGCACATTGGTATCCCTAGATGAATGTCTCTGGTGTTTTCTGTGTTTGATTCGAAATTGGTGGGTACTACTAACACGAGGGTCCTGAAGTTTTGAAACTATGAACTCTTATGAAATGGTTCTTACTAGATCTCTTTATGATCGTTCGGTGTATACAAGCCAGGTAATACTACAACTGAACCTAACATATTCACTAAGCTATCATAATTACTCATTAGGGCTTTAAATCTTATAAGAATGTCGTGATTCAATTTGGACGAGGAAGTAATCACGATTATGAGCAATTATTGGGGTTTTCGAAAACGTACCAAAACATAGCAGGGTTCTTCGATGTTTCCTCATCCTCTGGGGTCAGACTCCTCCTGTTTCCTCATTGTTCTTCTCTGTTGGGCAGTCTCTTTTGAAATGTCCCATTTCGCCACATGTACAACACACTCGAACCATGCTAGCGTCGGTAGTGGAAGTGATGTGTTGAGTCGGGGTCTTTGCAAAGCGAGCTTCCTGGCCATCCTTAGCCTTTGGACAATTTCTTTTGAAGTGTCCTACACTACCACAGAGGTAACAGGTTGGACTTGTCTCAACTTTTGTAGTCGGAGTGATGAACTTGACTAGGGTTCTACAACTGCGGGAGGTGTGCCCCTTCCTGTTGCATCTAGTGCAATGCAGCTCTCAGCAGACTCCGTGATGGTGGTAGTTGCATTTGCTGCAGTACGGGAGATTTCCAAAGTAGGGTGTGGTTGGTGTTGGAACAGCAGGGTTGGTTGGGGTGTTAAATGCCCCAGTTCGTTGCCTTTCAGTGGGTCCTTGGGTTGAGCAACTTCCTTGGAACTTTCGTTTCAGGATGTTAGGTTGGAGATCAGGTGTGACCTTTCTAGTACACTTTTTGTTGAGATTGGTTAACGCCAAGATTTGGATTGCCATTAACCCTTCCGCCCACATTTGTGTTGTTAGCGTTAAGAACGGCTAGGGCGGCTGCTACGGCTGCTGTGACAGTGGCTTGGAACGTAGCTGAGTCCATCTGGAGGATTGGTGTCTTACCGGTGGGTTGGCTACGTTTCTTCGAAGGCATGATCTGTTATATGTCAAGAAAAGAAGTTTGTGAGCAACAATGGTTGCCTCTGGATATATCCTAAATGTTTATCTATGCATCGAGACTGCCCGTTTTGCTATCTGACCCTCAATGATTCGACCCACATCCCCATGATGTGGTCCTGGCAAGGATAGAAAAGATTTGAACACAATAAAGTTCACATACAATAAACTTACGAACTCCTCGTTGTTCAGCTCATTGCGCTGGCTGGATAACTCTCACATTTTCGTCGACTCTAGACGATATGGAGGTTTAGCTATAAGGGTAGTTCCGGGGATCAAGTCGACACAAGATTCAACTTGACGCTCGGGAGAAATTCCTAGAATGTCTCTGGGAAAGACATCAGGAAAGTTGCAGACTTTGGAGATGCTCTCGAGGTCTGTAACTTTTTGCGTCACGTTGACAAATGAGCCGGGAATGCATAGCATCTGTTTCGCAGATACTTCTGGGTTTTGACGCATGAAATGCTACGAAGGTTCGAACAAATTTTTACCACTGTAACCAGTGAGGACTTCGTTAGAGGGAAGATTGCTACGAATCGCTTTCTCGGAGCAAAGGACATCAGCACGATTTGGGGCTCAACCATCTCATGCCGATTATGACATCGAAGTTTTTCATGAAGACTAATATGAAATCGATGGGGAAAAAAAGGGATGATCGTCTCAGGTAAGAGTACCTCCTATAATACATGCTTTTAAGACAAACAGCAGCAGGACTTTGATAAATTTGCTTAATTTGCGTGATACCGATCTAAGATATACTTTGACAATGATAATCTTTAATCGAAAAATGATTGTAGCCATCACGTTTGAAACTGAGATTACATATTTCGGAATCCTAGGCCTAAAAATAGGCCTAAATTATCCTCACATAATAGAATATAGAAAAGATGTCTACGGAAAAGGGCTACTCAGAACATAAACATGAAAGTTATTCCTTAGACCAAAAAAGGAAGAACGAGTAGAGTATTCCTTTATCGGCGACGGGTACTCCTCAAGTGAAACCTTAATTCGGCCAGCTGGCGTTCCACACCAAGCAGGCATCTCTCGTACCCTGACTGGCGTGCTCGGAGCTCTGTGACTTCGGCTTGGGTCGTAGCTAATTCTCATTGTTAAGCTTCATTGTGCCTTGCAGCTCTTGCATGAGCAATCTCGAGGCGACGAATGCGATCTGTGCTGGTGTCCGAATCTGCTTCGGGCTCCACAGTTGGCTGAAGGGTTGCCATACCTAGCTCCACATTGCGAGCCACACGTCGTATCAGGATTGGAAGAGCCCTGTCTGCGGGTCCTCCTTCGTTCAGATTGTAGAAGTTGCGGTTTCCGTTGTATGGGAGGGGTTGGTCTTGCTCGTGGCTCCACCTATTCAAACCCCCGACCCACATAGGCGTTGGACCTTGGAATCCAACTTGAGGGTTAGGATTTGGTATTGGGGTCACTTGAGGTAGGTTCTCAACTTCGGGTTCCGAGTCAGTCTCTTCAGGAAATGGTTCGGCAAAATCATCGTCCAAAGGAATTTCATGGTTTCATTCTGGCTCTGGCTCGATCCATCCGCCATCTCCTTGGTTGGGAAAGTACGGGTCGCCAGGGAGGTGGAATCCAGCCATGCTATCTACGCGAGGTGATGGTAAAGGGATAGTTAATAGGCATCAAATCTATAATACTTCCAATGTATTATAGTTACATGATTGATTCTCCTGGGTAAGTTTCCGGTTCGGTCGTTATTGCATCCTAAAATACTTCTATAGTATTTCAATCCTTATGTTCGGTTCTAGAACTCTTCTGGTATCTAGGTAAGTTTTAGGCTTGTTGCAACACCACAGTCACTCCCAAGCACATGTTGGTCATATCTCGACTGAATATAGTTGATCAGGCTATATTGACCCTAGACATGATTACATAACTGCCCAGGTTTAACCGCGATGTCCAACATCCAAATACTTTTGTTTTGTTCTACCTATGACACGAATTCTGGTTCTGTTATGTATGTATGTTCGTATACTTTTTAATAAAATACTTATATTTTTGAAAGTATACTTTTAGTTTAGAGCACTTAGGCCCCTTAGTATTTATAGTTGTATACCATGTATGGTTCGGTATACTTAGTTCGCTATAAACAAGGGCTCTGATACCAATCTGTCACACCCCCAAACCGGAACGGTGGAAACGTTCGGGGGTGGTTGACGTCATGTGTAGTATCACAACAATTGTATCATAGCAAGCATAGTAAACACCACCAAACATTGAATACATATATGAAAAAGGTTTACATTGTTTAATACATAATTTTGTTCATATCAAAAGTAAAATGGAAAGACGTGACTCTAACGCTCCGACTTCTCCAAATTCCTGGAAGTACCTGTCTACTAATTCCTTGAGAATACAATCAGTTTTGAAAGAATGTCAGCATAAAGCTGGCGAGTTCATAAGCGTTTAGTTTTTGGTGGAAAATGTTCTTTGATCCTTTTGAAAAGTGTTCCTCAAGAAAATCCTATATTTTCTTAATAAAAGCACGTTTGAAAACTCATTACTTCCATGACTTCCAGATTCGTACCAAGATACGTACAATCCAAGGTGTCATGGAATGAATATGAATATTCGTTGATTACATGATAAACAAATCCGTTTTGAATAGCCGGTTTATCCCGGGAAAATCCTATATTTTCCCTAAAGGTTGATGGTTGATTATTCGTTTTAAACTGAGATATGCAAGTATCTACCATACTCGTATTAATAAAAGCAGTTTTCTTTTAAAAACTTTGGTTACACCCAGAGAGGTACATTAGCTTTAAAAACTAAATAAAAGAAAACCGTGATGAACTAAGTCCTGAAGATATTATTATTAATACCCTCCAGTAATTAAATCGGTTATTACTTTGAGGTTAGTTCACTTGATTCATTATTACAAAAGTAAATCTCTGTTATCTACATTGTGAGTTTTATAACCATACATTAACTTGATACGGCACGTACTGGGGCCAATATTGTAACAATTGGTAAAAATTGTTCAGAGTTTGGTGGTCAAACCCCCGCGAACCGCTAGGTATTAATAACCGATTGTGTGTAATTTTATATTTAATATGTATATTAAATATATTATATTTATAAATCCGAATTTCATACGACTAATAGAAAATTATGTAATCACTATATATAAACATATTTGTATATAAATGTCATATAAATGTCATATACGATATTAATAGACCAAGTCTTGGCTTATCTTGCAATTTAGTCTTGGCTTATCTTGCAATTTTGGCAAGTTGTCTCGATTCCTCAATATGTATCATATACATATATAAGTATTAAACTCACAATACATATATACATATATAAGTATTAAACTCACAATACATAAATGTATATGTATTGTGTGTGTATGAAATTGCTTCCAAATATCTTCAACCCACACACGCAAACACACATACATACAATCTTATAGGAATTGAAGTGCAAACTAAAGTCAATAAAAAAAAATCAAGCAATTACATTAGACTAATCAGCCATTTCACGTATTCTACCTTATACAAACAAATACACAAGTAATAAATCACACTTATACTATACATGTAAAATATCTAAATGATTTTTGCCTTGTACCTTCAAATCTCCCAAAATTGATCACATGGGTACAATTAGATCATGGAAAAATCTGTGGAGTTATAACTTCTGAGGAGGCAATCAATCATCCAAAGCTTCACCCAATCTTCCTCCCCACTCATTTCAATCTATCTGTCCCCATTTCTTCTCTTAGAAACCAAAACGGGAGGTTGTTGCCCCCTTTCATTCCAGCTTAATTCCTTTTGTTTTGATGAGAAAAACAGGTCCCAAACACCCATTGAATTCTCTTTCTTTCCCTGTCAAATAATCAAAACCCAATCACCCATCTAAACCTGTTGATCAAGCTCCATTGAATAATAGTCAAAAAAAAAAAAAAGGAAGGAACCTGTGAAGCTGCCGGCCATGGCGCCCTCCTCCTCCTTCTCTGTCTTCCACCGTCGTCTAGCACCACCTAAACACCCCAGTTAATGATTTCCGATCGGAAGCAAGCTAATCACCAAACACCACTCCACCATCGACGGTTGCTGCTGTTTTTCCGTTGAGTTCTGCGGTCGGCGACGAGAAAGGAGCACGAGGACTCGCCGGAGACTGATCGCTGCTACGATTCGTCGCCGGAGAAACCCACACCCTTCCTCCCTCGTTCTTCCTGTCGATCAAACAACTCAAAACAAACCCCTACTGTTGCTTCTTCCTTCTTCGTGTGTGGCTGTCGAACGGACCAGAGATAAAGAAACGATGAGGAAGTCGCCGGAGCAACTCCCTCGCCACCACTGCTGTTGACAACAGCCACCACCGAACCACTCTTTTGCTTTCATTCCCTTTTTCTTCTTCGATCGGACACAAAGACGATGAAGGCGACCTAATCGAAATTGGAGATCGCCGGAGATCGACCCCAATGCCCTCCTCGCCGATTACGTTATCCACAGCTCCGATTTGTTGGCTTTCCCGTTCCTTTTGCTTGGTCGGATGAACGAATGGAGAAGATGAGGCGTCAAATCCCTTGTACCCCAAACCTTGTATCAGATTGACAGAAACAGTCCCTTCAATTATAACTTTAAATCAGGAAATCAGCCCTTGACATAAATCTTTTCAAAGCAGGTCCCAAATGATTTAAACATTTTAAAAACAGCCCTTTTGGATATAATTCATTACAAATTAGTCCCTTGTGTAAAATAAATTGCAAAACAGCCTTTTCCTTCAAATATAAAATATTTGAAAACGAGCCCCTTTAGTTTAAAACATTACCAAACAAACCCGGAAATGTTTTAAAGTCCAAGAAAGGTGACCTCGCGGTTATTCACGAAAAGCTTCACCAAAATGAATCGGGATCGAGATCACGCTACGAAAGTGAGTTTCTACGGCCCCTCTTTTACGGTTTTAATATTTGGGGGAGAATATATGCGTGTCTATTAAAGTTTGATGATTTTTAAGTTTTATATATAAAATAACATCTTACTTTGTTATTGGTCAAACGTTTATGAAATAGCAATCTAAAGATGTGATAAATCACTAGCAAATCTATTAAGTTAAAGTAGATTGTTATAAGTTGATATAATTATACTTTATGTGAAATATAAATATAATTATTAAGAAAAATCACAAGATTGAAAGTATATTGCTATAATTATACAAGTGGATATTATGAGTCACAAAAATGATGACTTTACATGTATAAGATAAAGTATCTCATGGAAGCATGGAACGATATAATAATGATCAAAATTATTATCCATGTATAAAATGAAAGTATATTGCCATAATTGATGGAAGATTAAATTCATGAGATTATATAATTATTGGTTAAAATTATAAGATTTAACTTTTAATATATATAAGGATATGTAAAGATGAATTGAGAAATTATTAATATATTTTTATATTAATTATAACAACATAACTTCATTATACTAAGTTATTTATGCTTATCACAATAAATAACATGATCGACTTCAGAACTTAAGAGTCGTTATTTACGAAATAAATACTTGTCGAGTATTGTATTTAAAGACTTTACCTTTATCCCAAATTAAATGTATTAAAAACATTCTCGCATAATTTATATAAAATATGGGGAATGTAGATTTACGGTCGATCCAAGCTGGATAAATTCAAAAATTAGCTATTATGCTAATACAACATCGAACTGTATCCAGTATGATAAATTCTTGACGTTATAAGAATTTCAGTTATCGTTTTCCTAAACGGTGAATAATGTTACATACCCAGTGAATTTAGAATGGATTATATAGGTTCATTATACCTATTCCATACAAGTTTATCATACCTACTTCATATATGTTTATCATACCTATTCCAGATAGGTTTATCATACCTATTCCATACAGGTTTATCATACCTACTCCATATAGGTTCATCATACTTATTCCATATAGGTTTATCATACCTATTCCGAATACCATATCCGATACGTTTGAGTATCCATTATAAACTATTCCGGGTTTCGCGAAAGCTAAGATCTCAATACTTAGTAGAAACTCTCCAATATATAACTGTTAATCCTCGAGGGAACGACTAACGTCGGGTGTAAGTGTCATATTATTGATCTTATATGGTACGACCGCCCGCCTGGAGTTGCTAGCTACAACTACATCTGACGAGATGAATTTTGGCGCTGACGTTAGCATTATCGAAACATTACCACGTGTTACAACGGGGTGAATGACTTTAGCACGCACGCCTTATTATGGTGTCGGTGCATTAATAAAGTATAGTGTCACGAGTTCGGTTATGATTTCATTATAAAATCCCAGTTTTGCTTCGTTACCGTATAGAATCGATATTGGATTTATACGGGGTTTATGTTCACTCATTCTAGTTGAAAGAAACTGTATTTAGTGGGATAGCATGTGACTCAAAGCGATAAGTGTCAATACCAAAAATTAAGTTATATAACACTTAATTAATATCATGACACGACTCGACAAGATTTATTAACTTATATAAGATAAGTTATTTATATAAACCATTTTTTTGTATAAGAAAACGCAATATTTATGTGGGAGGAGTTTGCCCCACCAGTTAAGTGTCGGTTTTCAAATTAAGTCAGATAATACTTAATTATTGTCACAACACGATTTTACAAAGTTCATAAATTCAAGACTTATGAGTTTTTCATATAAATGATACAAATTCTTGTATAAGTTTTCAAGAGTAAAGTTGGTTATTCTATGTTCTCACAAAGGGTACCATTTCCTATTTTTATATAATTTGATATTCAAAATATTTATATAAAAATGCAATTTGATATAAGTCTGAATTACTTATATGTATTTTTCAACTCTTGTACATTTGGATTTGAACAAATGGTATTTATGAATGAGTCATAACACATTTTTATAACTCAATTATTTTATACTTTTTAATAGAAAAGTAAATATTTATAAAAGGTGGTCAGCCAGTCAAATTTTACCAAACACTTTTGGGTTATAAAAGTACTCTGTGTCAAAACCTGTAGAACTCACCAACAATTTCGTTGACGTATTTTAAATGCATGTATTCTCAGGTTATTTAACAGATCAGACGTATTCGCTTAGAAGATTCTTCATTAATTGTATTATACATTTGTAAACGCCAGATTGTTAGGCGTGTGTCACGATTTAGTGATAGCCATTATCAATGTAATTTCTATTTCGGTTATAATAGAAAATTATATTTGTACTGTTCAATGTATGTTTAATAACTGTGATTACTGATTTACGTCGCGCACCTCGTCGTTTCCGCCGGCGGCCGAGGGTGTGACAAATATCCTTTATGACTTTGTCACCCGTAGACCTGCCGGTCCCACTATAGCTAGCAGCGAGGTGCAGGATAGTCAGTCCCATATAGATCTATACACAACAGTCACGCTCTCCCTACAAGAGATTCTGGTCATAAGTGCTAGTCCTACACTCTGTTTCGGTGGTGAGTGTTACCAAGGACGTGTCTCCAACTAGACTAACAAATTTACAAGTAATAATATGGAAAATCCTTTTTATGATTTGCAGGTATCCTTTATAAAATGATACATTTTACGACATGATTCACAAGTTCGTTACCCTAGTTTTGAAAACTGTTTCTACGAGTTGATTTCTTAATCGTTTGGTAAAAACTGTTTTCCATGTTAAAAGCATACTAGAAATATAATTATCTTAAACAAAATAATATATTTTGAGCACAAGTTTCCTTTTACTTTTGCTTGTATTCTCCCCCTGAAAACATAAAAACTCAGAAAAGCGTAGGGGTATGAACTCACCTGTAGTGAGTGGTTCTGACGTGTGGTTGGAAGAGGAGTGTAGAGTGTCACGTGTAACCTTGAGCACACAACGATCCTAATAGACACAATAGACATGTATCTGTATGAATTTAGTGTATAGACGACTAAATAAGAAGGGTAACACCCTTATTGTCTAGGAAACTCTAAGATTTTTGGGATACAATCACATATGATTGCATAACTAAGGTATATGGCCACCCTATAGATTTTACGGTCAAAGAGGTATGACCATTGGAGTTCACGGTCCAAGTGTTCACGGTCTAATGACCTTACGGTCATAAGGTTTACGGTCCATGGGTTTACGGTTCATGGGTTTACGGTTCCATGGGTTAACGGTCTAATGACCTTACGGTCATAAGATTTACGGTCTAATGACCTTACGGTCATAAGGTTTACGGTCCATGGGTTTACGGCCCATGAGTTTACGGTCATTGAAGGGTGTACGGTCTAAGGAGATACAACCGTAAACTCATCAATCTTGCACAAATGATGGTTTTCAAGGGCTTCATTCAAAGGCATCGGATTCTAGGGACCATGCTTAGCCTTAGGAAGGGTAAAGGCTATAAGAACACCCTTTATAAGGGTTTACGGTCTATGAAGATTCATAGGACCGTAAACTCTTTTGTTAATGCATAGAGTGATGATCTTAAGTCCAAAATGAAGGATTGTAACTAGATAGATGTAAAGGAGGATGGTACTTACGATTTGGAGGTAAATGGGGGTGTTTTCGGCCCAAAAACACTTAAGTGTTCTTGAGGATCTTGAAGATCTAGACTCAAAAGATGAGATTTGTGGATGAATTCAAGAATGAATCAAGAAGAAGAGATGTATTAACTCAAAAAGGGAAGGAAACGCTTACATTTTACGGGATTTGCAAGAAGATCCTATGATACTTGAGAGAGTTTTCGAGATTCTAGGCTTGAAATGGAAGAAATGATCAAAAATGATCATGAAATATATATATAGGAGGGAGTTTACGGTCACCCTGACCGTAAACTCAAGGGTCCTGACGGTAAACGGGTTTACGGTCTACACGAGTTTACGGTCGTAAACTCGCCCTGACCGTGAACTCGATGATTTTCGAGGAAGTTTCAAGTTTTTCGCGTGATTCCCGGTTTATTCCGAATCGTATAAAATACATATTATTTATTTAAAACTTAAGGTCCTTCCCAAATTAAGAAATTTGACGGAATTAAATGAAAAACCCAAATTTTATTAACGGAAACTTGGTAAGGATAACGGGAAAAGTTTCGGGTTGTCACATGTACAAAGAGATAAATTTATGCCAAGATCATACCCATGTGTTTTCATTGGATATACGTACAATCAAAAGGGTTACAAGCTGTTAAACATGGTTACCAAACAAATTTTCATTTCTAGAGATGTAAAATTTTTTGAAGACAAATTTCCTTTATTACCCCTGGTACAAAATTCTACAAATTCAGATGATTCATCCTATATTCCTCAATCTATTTCAGATGATCATTCTATTTGTCAATCAAGTCAAAATCCTATCTCTTCAAACACTCATGTTTCTGAATCAAACTCTCAACAAATTCCATCTTCTACTACTATCCCAAAACAACCTCTAAGAAGATCTTCAAGGATAGTGCATCCACCATCCAAGTTTCAAGATTTCGTTTGTAGAGATATTGTTACCAATGATTTTTCTTGTTCTCATACTATCACCAATTTGTGGATTAACAATCTTTCTAGTCAACCATGTATTGCTTCAACAACAAACAATTCACTAGTTTTTCAAGCAACTACTCATGAAATTGAACCAGCGTTTTATAATTAAGCAAAAGGTCATCCTGCTTGGGAAGCTGCAATGCAGAAAGAGTTTGATGCATTACTTGCTAATAACACATGGGATATAGTCAAATTGCCCAAAGGAAAGAAACCTATTTCGTGCCGATGGGTATATAAGGTGAAATACAGATCTGATGGCACTATTGAAAGGCACAAAGCTAGACTTGTAGCAAAGGGTTTTACACAAAAACAAGGGATAGATTATCATGAAACTTTTTTCCCTGTTGTAAAATTCAATACAGTAAGAGCCATTGTTTCTATTGCAGTCAAAAGAGGATGGAAAATACATCAATTTGATGTAAATAATGCATTTTTGCATGGCGATTTGCATGAAGAAGTTTATATGAAAATAAAACCTGGTTTAAATGTTCCTTCTTCTTCTCTTGTATGCAAGTTAAAGAAATCTCTCTATGGTCTCAAACAAGCTTCTAGGCAATGGTATTCCAAGCTTTCAATAGCACTCAAATCAAGAGGTTATTCTCATTCTTTAAATGATCATTCACTCTTTATAAAAAAGAAATCCAATACCATTATCATAGTAGCTGTTTATGTCGATGATATTTTGGTTACTGGAAACAATCCCACAAAAATTCAGGACTTAAAGATTTTTCTTGATGATCAATTCAAAATCAAAGATTTGGGATATATTCATTTTTTCCTTGGCCTGGAGTTTAATGAAACAGAACAAGGAATGATCGTTCATCAACATAAATTCATAATGGAATTACTTCATTCTTATTCTATGTTGGATACTTCTCCTACAACTACTCCATTGCCATTGCATTTGAAATTGTTACCAATTATGGAGAATCCTCTATCTGATCCCACTGTTTACAGACAACTAGTTGGCAAGCTGAATTTCTTATTACATACCAGACCTGATTTGTCTTTCGCTGTTCAGCATTTAAGTCAATTCAATCAGCAGCCTTCTCAAGCGCATTTTGATGCTGCAAAACATGTCTTGAAATATCTTAAAGGAACAAATATGCAAGGAATTTTATAGAACAATAAACCAAGTTTCAAACTTGAAGCCTTCTGTGATTCAGACTGGGCTGCATGTCCAATAACAAGAAGATCTATAAGTGGTTTTTACATCATTCTTGGTGGATCACCTCTTTCCTGGAAATCAAAGAAACAAACCACTGTGTCTTTGTCATCAGCCGAGGCAGAATACAGGTCTATGAGACGTGTATGTTCAGAGTTAGCCTGGTTGAACAAATTACTTGTTGAATTAGAAGTTGAAGATCTTATTCCAATTCCTTTGAAATGTGATAATCAAGCAGCCATATACATTGCTAACAACCTAGTTTTTCATGAAAGGACTAAACACATTGATTTAGATTGTCATTTTATAAGAGAAAAGCTGCAAGAAGGTCTTATTTCTCTTTCTCATGTTTCTACACATGATCAATTAGCAGATGTGTTCACTAAAGTCTTATCTGGTCCACGACATCAAGAAGTTGTATGCAAGCTGGGTTTGTCTTCTCCACCTCTAGCTTGAGGGGGGGGGGGTGTTAGTCATAAATAACTCCACGTGTTAATTATCAAGTTGTTTTCATTTCAGTTAGCAGTTAACTAATTGTAGTTAGTCTGTTAGAGAGAGAGAATGTTAGCTGAGTTAGTCATTTATTTATTCTTGATCTTTCTGATCATTATGTAATAACCAAAGCAAGAATCAATGAAATCTCTTTCTCTCATATCATTTCTTCATCTTCATGTAACATTTATTTAGTCATTCTTATAATTCTCAAACCCCGATATTAACCAAAAGGTTTTTTTTAGTTTTCTATAATATAACTAAAAACATCTTTAATGGTAGATTTTTTTAAGGTTTTTTACTTTTGAAAAAGAAAATTATAAAACTTTTTACTACAGGAGATAAGATTGATTGAGAGGTTACTACAAACATTTATTTTTCTCTAACCTTCTAGTTTTTTTTTTAATTTTGCCACATTTGATCCCTATATTTAGTAAATTTTAATTTTATACCCTCATAATATTTAGATATTAGATTTCTTTTATATTTAGTTAATTAATTAAATTAATAAAAAAATAATTAATATATTTTATGAAAATGTTATCAAATTTAAAAATAGTTGTCATGACTTTTAAAATTAAGAAAAAATATCAAATATTATAAAACATTGTGGTAAGATAGTCATTTAGCTCTTTTATTTTTTAACTACATATGTGAAAATTTTATCATCCTTTATAATTTCCGAAAAAGTTACCCGACAAAGTTATTTTTTGAGTTTTATTTTATTTTATTTTTCTTTGGATTAAATGTATATTTGTTATTGTAATATTTTCATTCATTCTAATAATAATAATATCAAGTAATGTTTTATTCTGTAAAAAATATGACATGTTTAAAGTGATAATTTATATGAGTGAGCTTAATAAAATGTTTAAGATAGATAAATGATAAATTAGTTAATTTTATAAAAAAAAGTTTTTTTGTCAAATAAAAGTTAGTGGAAAAATGATGCGGCAAAAATAAAAAGTTTTTGAGGCTGGTCGTGTCATACCACACATACCACATTTTTGCACTTTCGCGTCATCACCATTTTATTTTTCACTCACCCCACAAAACTAGAGGGTATCATACCACACCCACAATATCACATATTTTTATATACAAAGTATACATTTGAGGGATATGCATGTTTTTCCCGTGCGGTGAAACCTTCTCGTGTGGTATGAATATCGTGGTTTTCCTTTGGGGGTCGGTGCGGTGTTTGTCGCACACTATGGTGCCACCTCATATATATTGTAGTGTGCGGTAGTGTGCACACTGAGAGGTCTGAGAGGTGAGTCATTAGAGTTGCTTTAAAACCTTCTTTAATCAATGATATTTCATTTTACTCCCTAATTATAGTTGGACTTTAAATATTTGTTATTTATTAACTAATTAATTTCTTTTAATAAATATTTCATTTTAATGTTTGATATTAAATATTAAATTCTTAAATATAATATAATACTTTTGGTATTTTTTTTTATAAGTGTGGACATAAGAATTTATCGTCTTTCGTATTTTTATAATAAATATATTATTTTAATTAAAATTTTTTGACATGTAATATTGCATTTAAAATTTGATATTTATGTAAAAAATGACAGATTTAAATGAGAGTTTTATAATGCATTCAATATAAATGATGAAAGATTAGTTAAATACAGACACAGTCGTTCCAAATATATTTTGGGTCTAGAGCGAGAGAAAAATATAAGCCTTTAAAATACACAAATGTCATCAAGTTTTTTTTATAATAACTCAATAATTGAAAGAAAATTATTTGTACTATCTTCTAAATATAACAATTTCCATAAAAAAAAAGTGACCCCTTTAAAAGTTGGGACATGGACGGTCGTCCATATCGTCCACCCGACCCTTTAAAAGTTGGGACATGGACGGTCGTCCATATCGTCCACCCGGCCTGAATACAGGAAAAAAAAAACTTTTCAAAATGATTAATGATTGAATTGTGTTTAAGTTTTACTTTTTGTTTGATAAATACAATAGTAAAATTGATATGACAAAACAAAAAAGTTATGCATGATGTAGATGCTTTTTATAGGTAGCTTTTATTTTGTTATATATCTTTCCACTAATTATTATTTTTTCGAATAAAAGCCTATTAATTTACACTCTCTCGGATCATTAACCAATTTTAAAAGTTTTTTTCTTCATCTTTATAAAATATTTTATAAAGACTCTTCATCTAATTTGTTTTTTTGAAGCATGTGTAATATTAAAAAAAAATTCTAAAAAAAAAATACATAACACTAACATTACATAAAATAAATATATTTCAATGAAATAAATGTCACAAAAGGACGAACATGTATAGCTATAAAAATAAAATCAAAATGAAAAACGATAACATATGACTATTATGTATTTAATATTTAATATTGTAGACTAAAATTAAAAATGATAATTAGACAAAAAAAAAAAGTATATAGAGCTTTTAAAGATTAATTATAAAGTACGAGGCTAGTTAGAAAAAACATAAACGTAAAAAAAAAATTATTAAAATAAAAATGTTTTGTATTATTAATCAAAAGCAATCTACTTCGATGGTAAAAAGAATTATGGTTGATTATTACTATTTAAGAAACCAAAATGAAGGATGTTGATCTATTTGTTCTTTGAAGTGTTTGGGAAATTTTTCTTTTGATTTTGCTACTAGTTCAGCTCATAGTTCAGGGGGATTTTATCAATGTGGGATCCCACTGTTTTTATTAAAAACAAGATTATTTGCACTAATAATGTGGTTATTGTCCAAGGGGAATGGGTGTTTTCTAAATTTCAATGTTTTATAGTTAATGTTTACGCTCCTTGGGAGGAAGACCAAAAAAAAAAAAAAAAGCTATGGAGCTTTCTTTTGGCGTTTATGAATAGGTATAATGAGACTTATATGTTTTTTTGGTGATTTCAATCTTGTCTTTAAGTACAAATGAGAGATTATAAAATACAAATGCCTTTAACTAGAAAAAAAAAGTACCACACTATAACATATATAAATGAAAACTGAATACTATAATACACAAATACATGAAAGTACATTGCTATTTCATGCATTTAGCCAATTATAAAATACATTATCCAAGTTATGTATCATCTAAGGTTCAAATGTCGGAACTTGATCGAAAGGAGTTTGGATTTTTGCTTGATACACAACCCTCTTCACAAATCCTCGATAAGGATCCTCCTCTCGCTTCTTAATCAAATACGCAATTTTCTTTTCAACCTCATTCTTTATTTGCAAGTACAATGCATTTGCGTTCTCTTTGTCATTCAATATCTTCTCAAGCCCCTTTGTTTTTATAGGCTTCCCGAAAAAATAGTAAAATCGCCCCGGAATCTTGGGTATAACCAATGGTAAATGAAGTTGTTGGTTAGCAACCTCCCCTTCCTTATCTTGCCTATTTACCATAAAACAAAACAAATCTCAAATTTCATTAATATATATATATATATATATATATATATATATATATATATATATATATATATACATATTATAAGTGTATTTCATTCCATCATACCAAGATGACCAAACTTCTCACTTAAACTCCTTCTCACTCTTTTATCCATATGGAACACGTTATTATATTATTAAACACATGTTAAATGGTTACTTGATTTTATTACATGAAAGTAAAACATAAAGAAAAAAGTTTGTGTTTACCTCAAAAGAAGTAATTTCTCATTATTTTCTTCTAAATAGTCACTGACTGCAGCATTTTTCTTCCAGTCATTGTAATCCAAGATCATCTTGCATGTTTTAAACCATCAAAATAAAATCATATCCATGGAGATACAGATTACATATCGACAATCTACTTTCAAAAAACAAAATCTTATCAACGAATTGTACTTTTTAAAACCTATTGGCCCAACCTTTATAAAAAACATAATTACGATTATCTAAAAAAAAAAGTTATTTCTTACTTGTGACACATCATCTTCCCCTACGCATCCGAAGGGTACAATAGTGGCCCCAAACTTTGCAGCCATTCTTACAAACTCTTGTTGTTCAGGCCAAAATAACTTATGAACTTCACCCTGAGAAACAATAAAAACATCAACACACAATATTACAACAAAACCTTATAGAAAGTAGATTGCTATTTATTGCATTTAGCCCTTGAAAATATACGCAGATGAAGTGGTGAGGTGGCAGACCTTACGGTGGAGGGCTTCACGTGCGCCACCAGGGTAAAGAAGCACGTATGATTTTGTAGAAAATAATTTAAAAAAATTGATTGGAGTCACAGGCAACATTCCAAACACTCGTAAAATAATTGAAATATATGGAATCCCGGATTGAATGTCGAGTTTAAGACCTTCTGGATGCCCTAATCCACGAAGAATTATTTTTTTTTCTTTCAAAAATTGTAAAAGAAGTATGAAAAGATCGAGCCCCATGAGCATATGATTCCCAACAAATAATACGGGGCCCTCTTTTGGAATCCCGTTTAATCCTCTTACTATTTTTTCATCCTCCATTGTTGAAAGCATCACTGGACTTGTAGCAAGGTGATACAACCTGTATTTAGTTAGAAGTGAGATTAGATGATTTTTCGTTTTTTTTTTTACTTGTATATATATATATATATATATATATATATATATATATATATATATATATGAGTGTTTCTTTTTTAGTTAATGTAGAAACTAGAAAGAGATGAGTTAATATAAGGCTATTGAAGCATCCTACTTTCATTTCTTCTTATTACAATTTTACAACTTTGTAGTTTATGCAACTAAAGCAATGTCATTGAAGTATCAGAGCTATAAAAGGGTAGATTTTTTAAACGATAATGTATGTCCAATAAATACAATGTCTTAATAAGAAAAAACTGAAAGTAGAATGCTTTAATACAAAGCAATGAAAGTATGATGTTATGATAAAAAAAATAAATGAAAGTAGATATAATGTCCAATCATTTTCTCATATGTTTTTTTTAAATATCATTCAGATTCAGACAACTTTTAAGAAAATGATAGGACCTAGTTAGACTACAAAGCAACTTTGTCAAGATGAAATAAAAAGTTTTAAAAGAAAAAGAAAAAAGAAATGAATAAAATGAAATATGCATATGTTGAGATAATTACCAATGGCCTTTGGATTCCTTTTTATACTCTGACATACTGGGAGGGAGATGGTCCTTGACCTCATCATGGTATGAGGTGTGTCTGTATTTTGAAGAACCTTTTATAATTGTCAACAAATTCCTATCATTTTCCTGCACTAAAAATATAAATAAATCACCTAATACTATGGATGAGGAATGGACAAATATTTTGTTGTAAGCAAAGATGTGTTGAGTCGATGTATGAATATATTAATGTAGACAAAGGTGTGTAAATCAAAAAGTAGTCATGTGTTGATAAGAATCTCAAGTTTTTGTGCATAAAAGGGCATTTAATGAGGATGACAAGAAAAAGAAATAGATTATACATTGATCAATATAAAAGAACCAAAAGTATAAGAGTTGGCATTACCAATAGGATCATGTGACCTTTGCCTTTTAAGAAGTGTAAGCTGCAATTTTTTAACAATTCTGTAAGCCTTAGTGCCTCATCTTCACTAGGGAGTAGCTTATCCTTATAACTGAAAAGTTATTCCACCAAATTAATAAATTGTATCCATGAGGATCGACTTATTTCAACAACTTTTTCAATGCTTCAATTACAAATCACTTTCTTTTGTTTCACTTTTTTGGAAACGTACAGTAGAACAAAAACTACATGCATGTTTATATATTGTAAACACAACAAGCCTCTTTCCGAATGAGTTAAATGCAAGACATAGCAACGTACTTCCATTGATTGTTTATTATAGCATCCTACTTTTATTTCTTCCTCTGAGAGCATTATATTTTGAAGCTTTTTCAAAATTAAGGACCAAATCATAGTAACATTACCAATAGTAATTGATATTATTAGGACACTAATAAAAGAGATGATAATAATAACTATTTTTTTTATAAGAGTAACAATGATGCTGGAATATGAATAATATGATTTAAGTAACCTGGCCAAAACCAAAACTTCAGCAGTAATGGAAGGAAGATGAGAATTAGCATATGCAGCAGCTGATTTAAGTAGTTTCAATCGCCAAATAAGAGCATCTTTTGGTAATATATCAACTAAACCCTGCTAACAAATAAACATACTCTTATCAGATGAACATAAGTTGAGTATAAGCTCAAAGAAAGAGGTCACATACACGTATTGTAGATAAGAAAATTGAACTCAAGGCACCATAAAATAGATTAGGAAGAGCCTCGAGTAGAAAAAGAAAAGTTGGAAGTCGTGATTTCTCGAAACAAGTTGCTGAAACAGATAGAAGAAATATGGGTGATTGGATAAAAAAATAAAATAAAATAGAAATACTGACCTGGATTCACAAGTATAATTACTAAGTCAATTGTAGGATTATGAGCAGCAACTGCAAGAGCTAAACATCCACCAAAGGAATCTCCAACCAGATAAATTGGCTTCTTTGGAGATGAAGCATGCTCCAGCCTCACGCTTTCTTCAACAAATTTAATCAAATCTTCATACAACAAAATTCATGAATTAAATCAGTTTCTACACATGTGTGTGTGTGTGTGTCTATAATCTCTATAAATAATTAGGTTCTAATAATGTGTGAATAGAATTAGGTTCTAATAATGTGTGACTATACAAATTGCTTGGAGCCTTGGACTTAAGGAAATGGTACCAATTGAAAATATATCATAATCTCTCTAAATATTTTTGTAATAATTGCAAATTAGATAGATTTACAAGTATACAAATGCAGAAAGTGAATGCTCTGAGGGTGGAGAGAGATTCTAAAGCAGGCATATAACTTTATAGAAAACCTTTGGGAATGATGGAATGTACTCCAATTTTTCATTTTGTTCATAATGAACATGAAAAATAAAGCAAGAAAATAAGTGAATGTCAGCATAGATATGCAAGTGAAATTAAATACCTTCAAGTGGTGTTCTATCTTGAACAGGAATATGCAAAGCTCGAACTTCAAAAACTCTGCAATCAAGCAAAGATTCATGGTTACAAGAATGACAATGATTTCATATTCTTCAAAAACACAGAGTTTACACTATTATTAATAAAAAAATAATTACAATATGAGTTGTGACTCACTTCCCAAGAGCTTTCTCGTGCAAAATGAGCCCCAATCCAGTTCCATCCAATCCTGAATGAATTAACACAACCAAACATTAAAAATAAATTGAAGCTCAAATTACAAAATATCACAAAGGGTTATTAACAGCTTTACAAAACCAATCAAAGAATGCATATGAACATGAACCAGACATTACTATAGTCTATAAGATCATTGGATTCATCATCATACTACAAGATTACCACTTACACAAGAATTACAAACAAAATGTTATCTGTGTTGATTGAATTGAAGACTCTTGAAAATTTGAATAATTACCAGGTAAATACAAAAGAACAGGTGAATCCTTCAATGGTGTACCACATGAGATAGGGCAAAACCACCGTGGTGGTCCTCCATCTGGTTTAATAATATCAGTGGCCAATTTAAAGAAATCTTTACCACTCTGAGACCCAAACCCATCATCCCACAAAACTTCTAATTTTTCAGAAACATCTTCCTTTCTTTTCTTTCCTACAACTTCATAACTTAGCCTAGTCCTCTCACCAACAGAAGCTAATTTATCAACTCTAAAAGAATCCGATAATACTACAGGATCCTCACCAGATATACTCCTTACAAGAACTTGTGATCTGGATTTACAACCAGCATTAAGAGCTAAAAGAGGTGGAAGTGGAACCCAAAAGCTGTTTGCAGTCAGTATCATTGCTTCCACAACAAATGGCTCAAAATTAGAGTTCAAAACCCTAGTTAGAATCGACAGATTAGTTGCTGCAGGCTTTGGTATTTGTGTTTTCGATTCAAAATAGAAAATTTAGCTTGAAGCGAATATATAAATCGTTTCGGTGCTAATAAACCCATGAAGAAAGAAACAAAATTAAGACTAAGAAAAAAACGATATGACAAGTTCTATGATATTGTTTGCGAGACTGGAACTTGAAACGAATCAATTGACGGCAAAAACATAGTTAGAATAGTAGTGAAACGAAAATAGGGATTAAATATGCTTAGTTGAAATGCTATTTACCTGAAAGAAATAATGCAGTTGTAGAAGAAGAATGTAGTGCTTTCCATATATGGGCATCTCCATTCGAAGCAACCAAGCTACTACTTCGATGGAATGCATACGTTTGCTCTCTGAGGGTCTCGAAAATTGGCAGTGGGTTCTGAATTCTGATGGTAGCTGAGTCGATAGCATTTGCCATTTGGTAGGCCGGATGGAAACGTAAAATGAATCAAGCGTATAAAAAAACTACATATAAAATTATAAAAAAATAGATACAATAAAAATTAGAGAACTTACAAACTTTAAATATTACTTCTATATCCTTACAAATAATACAATTACACATATATCATTTTCAATCTATAAAACTCACATTTATATCCAAACTTATAATTTAATTTAGATTATATAAGTTAATATTAAAAAACTTATCTAAAATTCAAAATTTCATACAAATTTACCAAAATGCCCTTCCCAAATTAAAGATTAGCCAATACCCACACCCTCTTCCCCTTCGTCTCCTTGCACCCAAACTGTTGCCGGAAGTATAGGTTCCTCAAACCCGCAACAGCCAAATTGAATTGATGATTCTTAATAATACAAAGTCCCTTGCACATGTCAAACTCACAAATCACTAACGTGGCATTGTATATGGCCTCAATTCTTTATTAAAGTAAACAATTTTTCTAAAGACATACTTGTTGTTGACTTACGATTACACAAGCTAAAAAATGAACCATGTATATTCCAACTTACAAACATAAATTAAGCAAACTTGTACGTCGATAATGCACAAATTTATTTGTATAAGCAAGAAAACATCCAATATATTAAATCATAATTTATTTGTCCATGGCAAACTATAGAACACAAAAAGAAACAAAAAAACCATCGCCCAACGATACGTAGAAATACCTAATATTAAATTTATGATTTAATATTGAAAAGGGTAGTTTGGTAAAGTCTTATGGAATTTTTGAAGTTTAGATACATTTTTTAATATTAAATTGATAAAATCCAAATTAAATTATGAGTTTGGATATAAATGTGAGTTTTATAGTTTCATAAGGATATATATGTAATTTTTAAGTTTGCAAGGATATCGAAGTAATATTTAAAATTTGTAAGGACATAGATGGAAATTTCCCAATAAAAAAATAAGGTAAAAGTAACATAAAAAGACTTCGTATTATTGATTATATTGAAATGTCTAAAAAGTATAATAAAATGTCTGATTATTTAGGTTACAACTTACAACCTATGTAAACCACGGGTAAAAGATCAATAATGAGAACAAAGTAGTTGTCAAAAAATTTGTACAAATGTAGAATCTGTTAACATATACCAACTGTATCTATCAAAATCAATATAGTAATGATAGTGACTTTGATATAAAAGGTGAAAGTTTCTAAATCATTGTAAACTTTGTAAAGTGTTTGTTTTTACTGTGTCTTTACAGTATGACAATGTTAAACAAAACCTGGTTTTGATGGCTCAGATAACAGAACAAAACCATCAACCTAAGTTTTAGGCCGTAGAACAAAGATTGGATTTGTGGTTGAAAAATATCAATAACAGTGAGGATGACTAAATGGCCAATTCAAAGATGAAGAAGGCGACCCTGGACATTCAAAGTTTCAGCTCTTCAATTAAGAAAAAGTTTTATGTATCGTTTGAAAATATAATGATTTAATAAGAAAAAAACATAACTTTTTTTTAAATAAGAATTATAAATAAAATTTTGATGCTATATTTTACAAACAAAATGGAAGTATGTTGTTATATCTTGCATTTAACCTTCATCGGCCAAGATGTAACCTATGATAATGTACTTTTATCTCTTTGTGTAATTATATCATTTAATTTTCATATGTAATTGTTCACTTTTACATTTTACAGGGAAGAAAATAGTTAAGGGCACATTTGGAAATGTGATTATGAATTATTTGTTAATCAAATGCAGAAATGGGTAGAGGTGGGGACTATAGTGGGTGAGGTATGATTGAAGTATACAATAGGATTTTGAGTTTTGAGAAGCAAAGTTTGTTTCTACTTATTGAATGCAAACATGTGGGCAGAGTTTAAAAAGATTCATACTATGCACCATAATTGTCCTTTGAGATTGCATAACAATCAACTTTGTTCTTTAAATTATCATGTGAAATTTGAATTTCGAATGCCAACTTTTTATCCAAAAGTACATTCACAACAGATGGATAAATCTCCATATTACCCTCCTAAAAATAAAAAAATGAACGGATATAAAAAAATAGACAAAAAGTAAAAAATAATTTATGTAAATGAAGTTAATATCGATAACCTCATTATACTTTTGAAGCAACTCTTGTAGGGTTTTTTCCAGAAGTTTCTTTGTGTCACGATCAAATAACATAAGTGACACCACACCGATAAAGTTTTGTACTCTAGTGATGATTTTGAAAATAAAACTATTGATATAAACAAATTAAGTAATATAAAAGTAGAAAATTTAACAAAATATTATAATAATATGTATAAAGGAATTATTGAAAACCCTGGAACAACAAATATGTCTTTGTTTATGCAATTTGAAATGTAACAATAAAAAATTTCTTTATCTTGCTTTTGGTCATCATGCATTAAAACGACTTTTATGGCTTTCTTTTGACATTTAGTACAAGCCTAATAGTATCATTCCACATCAGTTTACACATGCTTAATCATATCGACAACAATCAATGTTTTTTTCTGAAAAATATTAATGTAAGTTTAAATTATATAATAAAAAAAGGAAAATGAAATATGAGGGTAAAAATAATCCAAAAACTATTTGACATAATGTATATTTCATAAATGAAAGTTAAATATATAAACTGCATCTACTTGTTGGCGGTCAGACATAGCATGGAAATCAAACTTACGAAGGAAATCGTCATTTTCAGAGTAGATGATGGAGGACGAAGAGTTGCTACAATTAGCATATGTGTCTTGAGCCATGTTTTTGTTTGTGGAAAAAAACGAATGATTTGTGTTACACCCCCGAACTAGACGGCGGAAACGTCCGGGGGCTCGTGTGACTAACAATTGAATTATCATCACAATGAATACACATGAAACATAACACATTTATCACCAACATTTCATATTACAACCAACATTGTTCACATCAAGTACATTGTTATAAATACATAAGTTCAAATTACTAAAAGTACGATGAGTGATGTTACACAAAATAATTCATACATACTTAAAAATCTTCCAGCTTAATGATTACCTGAGAATACAAGTTATTTTGAAAATGGTCAACATATATAATGTTGGTGAGTTCATAAGTATGTTTGAGTAAAAGTCTTTGTATCTTTCGTAAAAACCCAGAAAATCCGATATTTTCTGTAAAATGTTTGAAAATGATGTGAAAATCAAGTATAAATGCATGTGTGAATTTCACAGTAGTAACATATATAAAAGTAGTTTAGATTTCTTTGTATTGTAAGTAAGTGATAATTGAATATTAATATTTCCCCAGAAAATCCGATATTTTCTGATTTGTTATAATGTTGAGGTTCTTGTATCGTTTAATAAGTTGTTTTGTATTGACACGATCGAAGGGTTAATCTCCGAAATGTTAAATTGGTATTGGAATCTCTTTATGAGCCGTTATAACCATACATGATAATGACTAGGTTGCCTGTCTTGGCATTTTTTCCAAATGCCGGTATTGCTCAAGGTTTTGTCGCCCTAGACTGGCCTAGTCTAGCTGTAGCGAACAGCTAAGTCGTGGGGGGTCACCCCGTATAGATCTATACACAAACTCTCGCTCTCCCTCCAGGAGAATATGATTATAACTACAAGCTACGATTGTACACTCAAAGGTGCCAACCGACACATCTCACTAGATTCTCAACCTTTCGTACTATGTTTAATGTTTACGTGTATGTTGTGCGTTATCCATCCAAAGGTACATTTATACGTATACAAAGTTCAATAGTTATGTGAAGGTATAGTTACGATCTACTAATCATGTAAATTTCAGTCCAAGCCCAATTAGCATGTAAATGGATCACAAAGGCTCAATAACATGTAAGTGGGTAATTTGGGCCCAGTAGACATGTAAAATGGACCACAAAGGCCCCACAAACATGTGACACATAATTTAGACCCAAATCATGTAATTGGGTCGCATGGCCCAATAAATATGTCGTGGAAATTATTGGGCTCGATATACACTTGAATGGGCCCTTAAGGCCCATTGGCCATGCAACGTGAATATTAGGCCCAATAAAATTGTTATCGATGTATTTCACCTATTGTTATTATTTCGTTGATTGTTTTAGTTCGAGGTTTACCTAATTGAATATAAAAAGTCCTCTTTTTGTAAAAACCACGTTCTTTGCCAGTAAGCCTCAAATTTTCAGTTAAGGCCCAAAGTTTTGTAAAAATGACACTTTAGTCCATAATTTGTAAAAATTTGTAATCTTGTCCCAATGTCTAGAAATTCACGGTTTTAGTCCAAAAATATATATTTTGACATTTAAGGCCCAGTTTTACAGAAAATGGCATTTTCAGTCCCTTGTTTGTAAAAAATTACACTTTCGGCCCAATTTTGATAAAAGTTACATTTTTGGTCCAATTTAGGAATAATTGTTATTTTCACCCCTAAATTTGGTTTATTTACATTTTGACTCAAACTTTGGCCAAATAACATTTTTAATCCCAAAACTTCATTTTTTCGCAAATTTGGGCCCAAAACCATGAGGCCCAAATGTTTGTCTCATTAAGCTCAAATTTACATTTTTGGCCCTTTGGAAAGTATGTTTAACATAAAAATCGCTTTTTATACACGTAGGACCTGTTTGGTCCCTATAGAAACATAAATGTCACTTTTTGCCCTTATCTTTTGTTTTCTTGACAATTTTGACCCTTGACAAGGTTTTTGTTTTAACTTTTATTTCTTAAACATGTAATCACTTTTGGCTTGATAGTATGATGTATATAGTGTCTTAGTTCATGGATCTTTACTCCATGTCACTTAGAATGTCGATATTTGTTTAGATCTAACACATTTTTACAAAATAAACTAAGAATTCACACAAGACATGAATATAACACATAGATTTACAGATTTTACTTGTATTCTCCCCCAAAAATCAGATGTTTCGGTTTTTGAAGAAAGAATGGAAAGGATTTTGGTCCTAGCAACACCTTGAAGTGGATCTCGAGCTTATGAAGCTTCCAAGGTGTGATCATGGAATAAAACTATGTAAGGAGTTTTTCATGTTAAGATGAAAGAAGATACTTGTGTTTAACAATAACTTACCAAAGATTGGAATGACTTGATGAAGATCCTTAGAACTCTAGCCAATTTTCGAGATCTTGGAGAAAGGAGAAGATTCTTTGAGAGTGTTTGGAGATTGCTTGGAAAGTGTTTGGAAGAGTGTGTGTGTGTGTGTGTGTGTGTGTGCTTAGCTCTCGGCCGAGATATCAAGAAGAGAGGGGAGAGAAGGATGAGGTGACTTTGCATGGAAACATGGGAGACCATGCATTGTTACATGGTGAACAATATGGAGGTGACACCTCCAAAGTTAACCCCCCCTCAATTTCATTTTTCATTTTTTTTGTTAAATGGTGTTGGGCCGAGGGTTTGGGCCAAAAAGGTAGGAATGGAATAGTTTGAGCCCAATAAACTTTAGTTAGAATTTTTGGAACCTAATCATAAAATTTTCAGCCCATTGGACCCCTATAAACACTTACGGCCCAAATAGAATAAAAGAATGGGTTTATGGCTCACTAAGGTTAATTGGATTAACTATGGCCCAATAAGGCTCATTAGGGTTAGAAGGAATCATTCTAGGCCCAAATGGTCCAAAATGTTATAGATTTGTGAATTGGGTCCATTTAGAATCCAAATAGGGTTTCCAAGCCCAAAATAGTTGAATTGAATACTTATTGGTCCATTAGGCCTAAAAAGGAAATCCTAGTCAAATATAGACTTAAACCGGGATTCTTAGGGTTTTCAGACTCTTTGTTGAACATGAAAGGTGAATTTAAATGAGAACTGAGTGATATTTGCTTAGAGTATATGTTTTACAATAGTTGAATGATTACACGAGAATAGAATTTCCTAGCTAAAATGCTAGTTGTGACAATTTGTAACAACCCAATTTTCAAAAGAAATTTTTCATTTTTAATTAATCAAAACACACTCCCATAAACCGTGAAATCCAGATACAATTGTTTTCAAAACTAATATCATTTACAATTTTATTTCAAAACATCAGAAGGTCCCATAAAAGTGTATGAGAGAGTGCACGTCGTGTCATCGCGCCTTGCCCTTGCCCTTGGGCTCAGATGTACCTGAAACAAATCCACAAATTGTAAGCTAACGCTTAGTGAGTCCCCCAAAGCATACCCCACACATAATCCACATAACATATATCAGATTAGCTATAAAAGTTATCTCTACCACATAAGCCATGCATACAAACATATAAGGATGTCATGGGCTCCTCCCAAGGTCTTACTCCAGGATGTCATGGGCTCCCCCACATGGTCTTACACCTAAGTGCCATGGGCTCCCCCCATGGTCTTTAGCTGGAAAGCCATCGGCTCCTCCACATGGTCTTACATCCAAGTGCCATGGGCTCCTCCCATGGTCTTTACTTGAAAATCCATGGGCTCCCCCACATGGTCTTACATCCAAGCGCCATGGGCTCCCCCCATGGTCTTCCCTGCAAGCATCACACATATAACTAGCATAATACCAAGAATATCTAGCAATCATACCACATATCTCTACACAACATGTATACCACATATCATAGAATGGGTTGGCCTTGGTGCCTTAGACCCATTGGTATGGTGAGAAGACTCACCACTCGGATGTTGAACTGACAAGTTAGAATCAGATATGTCCCACGTGCTACTCCCACTCAGCTGCCTATAATCATTATGTGACTAACTTGTCATAATCCCATAATTGCCCTTAAAGTCAACCCTAGTCAACCCTGGTCAAAGTCAAGGTTACCGGTCAAGGTCAACAGTCCATGTTGACCTCAACTCGTCGAGTGCATCCAGCAACTCGTCGAGTAATCTGCGTAATTCATCCACTCGCCGAGTTACCTATGTAACTCGCCGATTCCCTCCGAAAACCCATGAAACCGAAAACTCATGGAATCGAAAACCCAAGGAATCGAAATAACTTGGGATACCCGAAAACAGGCAAACCCTACTTGACTCGTCGAGTAAGCTAAGGGACTCGGCGAGTTTCTTCAGTCTTCTTCGAGTTCAGCCCTTTTCGGTGGAATCTAAGGTCCCAAACTCCATATCCAAGCTCTCCTAGTGCAGATACCACGTAAAGTTGCAAACTTTACGTGCATGCAAGGTCCTTCAAGGCTATAACTTCAAAACTAGGCTTCTTACAACGTTTTTGCGCATGGGAAGTGACTAAACTAAATAAAGGAAGGAACTTTATGGCATTTGGGACCTAAAGAGGTCCAGATCTGGAACCCTATCCTTGTGATAAGTCCAGATCCAAGTTTGACTCCATTTTGCACCAAGAATGGACATTTACTTCCAAGCAAAGAGATCTAAGCAACTAGAGATCAAGTTCACGACTTTATACCTTGGGATGCTGGACAATATGATGTAGATGTTGGATCTACTGCTCCTCCCCTTGCCCATTCCTCTTCAAGCTCTAGATTCCTTCACAAATCCCCCAAAAATCACTCACAAGGCTCTTACTCTCTCTAAAGAAGGTGTAAGGTCGAATTAGGGTTTTCTCTGCCTAGTAGGGTGATAAAGGAGGCCACATGGGGCGGTTTATGTTCCTTAAAATAGGGTGCAAACCCTAAAAAATTAGGGTTTCTCTTTACAGATCCTACTCGCCGAGTCTGGCCTTCTGACTCGTCGAGTAGGTCCCGGTCCGCGTCCCCCAAAATCTCTTTACTCGACGAGTTTGACTCCCAACTCACCGAGTCTGTGCACCAAAACCTTAAAACTTAAATAAATTAAGTAATACCTGGAACAGGTGTTACAAATCTCCCCCCACTTGAACTAGACTTCGTCCTGGAAGTCTGCCGACCCAAATGAATCCGGGTAGTGGTCTCGCATTTCATCCTCCGACTCCCAAGTCCATTCGGAGCCCCTTCGGTACTGCCATTGCACCTTTACCAGCTTAACTTCCTTGTTCCGAAGAACCTTGGTCTTCCTATCTAGAATCGCCACAGGCCTCTCAATGTAATTTAGGCTCTCATCTACCTGGATGTCGTCCAGAGAGACGACTGCGGCCTCGTCCGTGACACACTTCCTAAGCTGTGATACATGGAAGGTGTTGTGAATCTGGTTGAGCTCATCCGGCAGATCCAAGCGATAAGCCACCTTGCCCACCCGGGTCATGATCCTGAACGGTCCAATATATCAGGGCCCTAGCTTGCCCCTCTTCCGAAACCTGATGACTCCTTTCCATGGCGACACCTTTAGTAGCACAAAGTCCCCCACCTAGAACTCAAGATCCGATCGCCGCCTGTCGGTATAACTTTTCTAACGACTCTGTGCGACCCGCAGCCGGTCACGCACCTGTTGAATCAGTCCGGTAGTCTTGAGCACTACCTCAGTGCTCCCCATGACTCGGTGTCCAACCTCGTCCCAACAAACCGAAATCCTGCATCTCCTACCATACAACATCTCGAATGGAGGTCGGTAGATACTGGCATGGTAACTGTTATTGTATGAAAACTCTGCCAGTGGAAGGCACGTATCCCAACTCCCTCCAAAATCCAACACACATGCTCGCAGCATATCCTCAAGTATATGGATCGTCCTCTCGCTCTGGCCATCCGTCTGGGGGTGATACGTCATGCTAAAATGCAGCTGAGTGCCCAGTTCCCCGTGGAACTTCTTCCAGAACCTAGATGTAAACCGAACATCCCTGTCAGAGACTACCGACACTGGCACCCCGTGTCTAGCCACCACCTCTCGTACATAAATATCCGCAAACTTCTCGGCGGATATACTCTCAGAGATCGGAATAAAGTGGGCACTCTTCGTCAGTCTGTCTACGATCACCCATATGGCGTCCACACCCCTCTCCGTCCTCGGTAACTTCGTAATGAAGTCCATAGTGATCTCTTCCCACTTCCACATGGGAATGGGTAGCGGCTGAACCTTGCCATGAGGCCGCTGATGCTCGGCCTTGACCTTCCTGCAGGTCAAGCACCGCTCTACAAACTAGGCGATCTCCCGCTTCATGCAGGGCCAGCAATAACTCAGTCTCAAATCTCTATACATTTTTGTAGCCCCTGGATGTATAGAGAACCTGGACTTGTGCGCCTCCTCCAATATCTTCTGCCTCACTCCCCCAGTCACCGGTACCTATACCCGGCCACACTGTGTCAAAAGGCCACGACTATCCTTAACAAACAAAGGATACTGCCCCCGAATCCACTCTATCTTCCAATTCTCCTTCTTCACCCCCCTTGACCTGAGCCTCCTTGATCATATCCAACAATGGAGAGATCACAGTCATTCTAAAACAAACGTTCCCAATCGGGGAACCTTCCGCCTTGCGGCTCAAAGCGTCGGCCACCACATTGGCCTTCCCGGGATGGTATAGGATCTCACAATCATAGTCCTTCAACACGTCTAACCACCTCCTCTGTCGTATGTTGAGGTTCTGTTGATCCATCAAATACTTCAAACTCTTGTGATCAGTATAGATGGTACACCTCACTCCATACAAGTAGTGCCTCCAAATCTTGATGGCAAACACCACTGCCCCCAATTACAGGTCGTGAGTGGGGTAATTCGCCTCATAAGGCTTCAACTGCCTCGAGGCGTAAGCTATCACATGCCCCCTCTGCATCAGCACCGCACCTAACCCTGAAATTGATGTGTCACAATACACCACCAAATCATCTAACCCCTCGGGTAATACTAGGATCGGAGCCTCACATAACCTCCGTCTCAGGGTCTAAAAAGCCATCTGTTGATCCGCACCCCATCAAAATGTCACATTCTTCTTGGTCAAGCGGGTCAAGGGCACAAAAATCTTGGAGAAATCCTGGATGAATCTCCGATAATAGCCCGCTAGACCCAAGAAACTATAGATCTTGGAAGCATTCTTCAGTACTTCCCACCGCATCTTTTCCTCCACCTTAGTAGCCAAAAATCACACTTGGAGAACTTGGCATACAGCCTCTCCACCCTCAGGGTCTCTAATACTTCCCTCAGATGTTGCTCGTGCTGCTCCTTGGTCTTAGAATAGACCAGAATATCATCAATAAAAACGATCATCGAACGATCCAACATCGGTCTACACACCCTGTTCATGAGATCCATGAATGTTGATGGGGCATTGGTGAGCCCAAATGGCATCACCACAAACTCGTAATGTCCATACCGAGTCCGGAAAGCTGTCTTCGGTATATCCTCATCCCGAATCCTTATCTGATGGTATCCCGACCAAAGATCAATCTTGGAAAACCAAGACGCACCCTACAACTGATCGAACAAATCATCGATCCTCGGTAATGGGTAACGGTTCTTCACTGTTAGTTTGTTCAACTCTCGATAATCAATGCACATCCTGTGCGATCCATCCTTCTTTTTCGCAAACAAGATCGGAACTCCCCACAGGGAGCTGCTTGGACGGATGAACCCTCGGTCTAACAGATCCTGGAGCTGTGCAGATAGCTCCTGCATCTAGGGCGGTGCTAGCCGGTACGGTGTGTAACGCCCGCAGATTCGGGTTAGTCAATTTAGAGACAATGAGCGTCAAAAATGAGTTTTTGATGGAATATTATTTGTAATAAATAATCTCAACCAAGTTATAGTATATGTCACAAGGGTTTTATACATATAAAGAACGCCGAAATCCGAGTTATAACGAAGAAGTTATGACATGTCGAAATTTTAAGGCTAAACCAGCACGGCACCGCGTAACGTAAAAAGTGAATTTTTGATAAACTACTTTTTAGCCTTATATATCTAAATGAAATTTTTATTATACGTTAAACCGAGAACATACATAAAAAGAACGCCCAAATCTGACTTCGTATGAGGAAGTTATGATTTTTCTAAGATTTGGCATAGTAGTGCACAGTCCGGAATTCGAATTTTAGATCGGTCGTTTTTAGCCAAAATAATCTAAACAAGAAATGAATATATCGTTAACAGGAGTTCAAAAATAAAAAGACAGTAAAAAACGGAGCTCGTATGCGAAAGATATGGACGAAACTTAGTCCCTACTCTTGGAGCGCGGCGAATTCGATATAGTTTTATAAATCTGAGATAGAATGAGAATTAGCCGACGGAATCTAAATGAAAGTTTTAGTACTCGTAAATACCAATGCATGGATATAAAGAACGCCGATAATAGAGCTCGTATGTTAAAGATATGGACGAAACTTAGCCCCTACTCTTCGAGCGCGATCAATTCAATACAGTTTTGCAAATCGGAGATAGAATGAAAATTAGCCGACGGGGTCTAAATGAAAGTTGTAGTACTCGTAAATACCAACGTGTGGATATAAAAAACGTAGAAAACGGAGCTTGTACACGGAAGATACGGACGAAACTTAGGGCCTACTCTACGATAAAACCCCTATAAATAAAGGGTGAATCATTTATATTTTCTTCACACCATAATCCTTTCTTTCTCTATCTAACTTCTCTCTAGACTCCCAAAACCCCTCTAAATCCCTAGTATCCTAAAGTTGCTAGAGGAAAAATCTGGAGCGCCTGAAGGCTCCGAGAAAAAGAGCTTTTCGGCTCAGAAGCTCTGCTCCAGCGGAACCCGGTTTTTAGCAAAACCCGCTGTAAGTGAGATACGCCTACCCTACTTTAAATATAGCTTCTATTTAAATATAATATCATTATTATGAACCTATAAATAAGATTTATCAGTGATTCAAAGTCGTTATACTGATTGATCTACTTACGGGGATGATGTCTAGGCTGTGATTTTAGTGAGGTGTTTAAAGTGGGATTTCCAAACAATATACTTCGTATACCAAACAAACCCTACCTCCGATATGATCCTACCTGGTTGTTCCTTACTTGATAGATCATGAAGTGGGGATACGAGGGTATTCCATCCTAGGGATGTCTGGACCCGTCGTAGGCATGCCTGGTATTCCAGCCCGAGGCTGATTGGGCCAGACATGAGTGTTCGTGTTTATTAGTGTATTGATTTTTGTATGATATTTTAGGAACTGAAGGATGCATTATCCTGTCAGCACAAAGGGATTCGCTTCAGGAAGAGGGAAAGTTGGGTTTTCGATACTTTGGATCATCAGGATTTTGCCAGGTTGGCACAGTGGCAAGTAGGATAGACCTTTTGAAAATGGTCGGTTGGATTCACATCGCCTTTCACGTTTCGTAATCGTGGAAGTGCATTCTGGATGAGGAGGCAGTAGTATCATTGGATGACATTCAGGTCGATGAGCGGCTGAATTATGTTGAGAGGCCCGTGGCCATTCTAGAGAGGAAGGTGAAGGTTCTGCGGAACAAAGAGATACCTTTGTTAAAGGTACAGTGGGAGCACCGAAGAGGGTCCGAGTGGATGTGGGAGTCGGAGGCGGAAATGCGGGAACACTATCCAGGGTTGTTCACCGTAGCAGACTTCGAGGACGAAGTCTAGTTCAAGTGGGGGAGAATTGTAACGTCCCGATTCTCAAAGTATTAATTTATGGTTTTAATTTTCATGATTTTAAGGTCTACTCGACGAGTGATTGCCCTGACTCGTCGAGTAGCAGCGGGTTGGTCCATGTGTTTAAGTGACCTACTCGTCGAGTCCAAGTAGGGACTCGACGAGTAGGAGCTGGAGGATGAAACCCTAAATTTCGGGGTTTTGCACCCTATTTAAAGGATCATAAGCCTCCTTCAGCCCCCTTACAGCCTCTTGAGAGTTCAGCAGACCCTAATATGTGTGTGTGCTTCATTCTTGTGTGTTTCAAGCTTTGGGATGTGGATCTTTGTAAGAAGAACTTGGAGAGCAAGTGGCTAGGAGCAAAGAACGTGTGGGGATCTAATATCTACCTCAGTTGGCATCTCTTGGAAGGTATCAAGTCGTTGCCTTGATCTCTTTTCCTTCTAGATCTCAATTGATTAAAGATTAGGGCTTTTCTAGCATTATAAGAAGCTATTCTTGGTTATGAGCTAAGATCTGAGTTTGTAACTTCAGATCTGAACTCTCTTTGGCCTCTAAGTCCATAAAGCTTTCAGCTTTAGCAAGTGTGAACCTTTCCTCAAGTGTAAAACTCCATTTCAAGCTTGGTTTTGTCATTATAAGACCTTAGAGCCTTGCATGCACGTAAAGTTTGCAACTTTACATGATAAACATGCCTTGGGAAGTTGGATCTGCAATATGGAACCTTAAGACGGCTTAATAAGCATCTGTATGGATTTGGACTGAAGGGAATCGGCGAGTTGCATGGTCAACTCGGCGAGTCTGATGAAGATTATCGTGGGCTCGGCGAGTCAGTAGTGTGACTCGGCGAGTAAGCTAGGGTTTTCCCGACCTTTTGGCACGCTTGAACTCGACGAGTTGTAGGGGAAACTCGACGGGTTGGCCAAGGAGTTTATGGCCGCAAACATTAGGAACTCGACGAGTCACCCATGTGACTAGGCGAGTTGACGAGTTATGCAAGGAACTCGACGAGTGGCTGGTTGCACTCGACGAGTTGAAGTCAACATGGACTGTTGACCTTGACCTTTGACTTGGACTTTGACCAAGGGTAGACTATTTGACTTCTGGGAGCATTGTGGGAATTTGGAAATTTTGAGTATGGTCCTATGATGAATATAGGTGGTGGAGTTTGTGACAGTGATCCGAGAGTGGAGCTTATCATTTCAGCGCGTCAGTTGCGAGGTGAGTTATCCTCACTGTACTCAAGGGTCTAAGGCACCAAGGCCGACCCTTTGATTTGTTATTGGAATTATTACTGTATGATCTGTTAGCTCGATATCCTGGTAGATAGGATGGTTATATGATAGTGTGATCTGTTATCTCGGTATCCTGGTAGATAGGATGGTTATATGCTAGTATGATCTGTTAGATCGGTATCCTGGTAGATCGGATGTGGTTATGCTTAGTGACCTATAGTTGGTCTGACTGTCTGCATGCTAGTTGCTATGCCAGTTAGGTAGATCTGTAGGACTACCTGTGTTGTTATGTGATTATTTGTATGCGCATTAGTTATGTTATATGTGTACATATTATGTGGGGTGGGTTGAGGTGATACTGCTCCGTGCGGTAACCAACAAACCCGGGAGCATTCCAGATACGGGCTGGGGGAGACTCGTACTGTGGGCTTGGTGGCAATCCAGATGTGAGCTGTGGGCCCGGAAGGCGATCCAGACTCACACTGTGGGCCCAATGGTAAACCAGTCTGTAAAGCTGTGGACCCAGTATATGCGGTTATTTGTACAAGTGATACGTGAAGTGTATCAGTATGTGGCATTCCAACCTGATGGTTGAGGGCCTAGGGTATTCCATCCCGAGGGATGATTGGACCCATAATATGTTATTAGTATTGTATGTGTATTGTTGTATGTATGGGTATTTTGGGGATTACACACTAAGCCTTCGAGCTTATAGTTTCAGTTTATTGTTTCAGGTTCAGCGGATTACCGCGGGAAGGAGAAGGCGTGACCGTACACTTCCGTGATTGATGATTATGATTTCTGGGAACTCTGATGTTTAAACTATTTTGAAAGAAAATTGTAATAACTGAATGGTTTTAAATGATTTAAAAAGTTTTAAAATTGGCTGGAATTTTATGGATGTTACAGATGAAAAATGAGATGAATGATGAGCGATGATATATGAGTGGTAAAAGATAGTGAGAAGCGATGACCCAAGTGATGGCCCCGTCATCTAGTAGAGTATAGATGACAACCACGGACTATTCTAGACAGTCCAGTGGAACACTAGCAGGCTCGCAACCTATAGGTGTTGTGAACGATGTGTTCACCCGATGTACTCTAAAAACCCATTGACATGTATTGCGGGTGGACTCCCGAAAATAATATTGTCGATAAATGAGATAAACCCTGGCAGCTATGGACTTACCACCCGTTGGATGAACCCTGACAACTATGGATTTAGCGCCTGATATATAAACCCTGGCGACGATGGACTTCGCGCCTATCCCTCAGGACAATCCTTAGGAATGAATGAATAAAGAGTAGCTGTTTCTTAGGGTAGATCCTTAAGAGTAAAGAAGATAATGGAGATGGGTAATTGGGTTGATTGTTTGATGTTTAAACATAATAACTATATTATTGTGGGTTGAAAACCCTATGTACTCACCAGGTTTCCCAACCTGACCCACTCAGTTTAATTGTATCACAGGTGTCGATATAAAGCTACACTACACCGAGAGATTATAGAGATGTAGATCACTAGTGTAAACGAAAGTAAGTTCTGTTTATGCTTATGTTTCTGTATTGATGATGACATCCCAAAGTTAAAAAAAAATACATTTCTTCGGAAATGCTTTGATAACATATTTATCGTGTTTTCTGGGAACAAATTCTGCAACACTTGTATTTAAAATGCTACTCTGGTTTTCAAACAAAGCATAAACAAAATCGGTCTTTTCTGGCCGTGAAAATGGGGATGTCACACGGTGCCTTCGCTATCGGAGCGGCACCCGACACTAAATCAATGCGAAACTCGACTTGCCTCTCTGGAGGCACTCCTGGTAACTCATCGAGAAAGACATCCCGAAACTCCGGTACAACCGGCACATTGCCCACATCTGTCGTGGTCTCAACCCTCGTATCTAAAATATAAGCCAGAAATCCCGTGCATCCCTGCTGTAGAAATCTCCTATCCCTCTCACTTGGGGTTTGAACCCTCACTAACTGGCACTCGCAGTCGATTATGGCCCCATTGGCCCCCAACCAATCCATCCCGACAATCACCTTCAACCCTCGCAATTGCATCGGAACTAAATCAACACGAAATCTCTCTCCCAACACATTCAGGACACAGTCCTGATACACCCTCGCAACACTCACAGTGCGGTCATTCGCAATCTTTACCTCGAGCGGGGAATCCAAAGTCCCCGGCGCATCCCGAAACTTCTAGTTGAGCGCAAGAGACACGAACAATCGGGTAGCACCCGAATAAAAAAAACATGATCTGACATACCATTGACCAAAAAGGTGTTGGATTAGATGTCTAAGCCCATAACTATTATTGGTATGTACTCGACCCGAGAGTAGCATGGTCCATTTGGGTTGCACTTCACCGGAACAATTTGTATGGATAGTCTATTGAGAATAGTATATTTATGATTTATTAATATATTATAAGTTATAATATATTAATATGAAATCATATTATTTAATTAGTATTGATCAAGAATTAATTTGGTGATCAAAAGAGAGTAATTAAATATGGACTCTTATATATATATATATATATATATATATATATATATATATATATATATATATACATATATATATATATATATATATATATATATGTATATATATATATATATATATATATATATAGAGAGAGAGAGAGAGAATGGGCCAATGTTCATTTAGGATGGGCTAAGCTTGCATGGATAGTCAATGCAGTTTTTAACCCATGGATCCTATGGAAATGAAAGGTCATGGGTATTAGGGTTTACATGGATATAACCCTAATCCACCATATTATATAAAGAGGTCTTTGCCACATGAAATGGCACTAGTGTGTGAATGAACAAGAGTGGGCCGATTTCTAGTGTGCTTACTATTCTCTCAAGTTTTCCAAGTTGTTTTGGTGATTTGTGATTCCACTTGAGGCATCCACATTATTGGTGCTAGGCTCTTGAAGCTCCATGGAATCGACCACAAGAAAAAGGTATGTCATCCTTGTTGGGTTTTGAGCATTCTAACACTCCTATGGTGTACATGCAACCCTATAAACCTTGGATCTATGTTTTCTCTATTATACATGCAAATATTAACTATTCCAAGGTTTCATCCTAACTAGCATATTATGAAGCACCTATACTACAAAGTTCTAGTTAGATGACATACCTTTTGATGTAGCTTGATGTCTTCAAGCTTTAAGAGCTTAACCCCAATAGTGTGGAAGCCTCAAATGGAATCACAAATCACCAAAACACCTTGGAAGAACTTGAGAGAATATGTATGCACACTAAAATGGGCCCACTCTTATTTTCACACACTTGTGCCAATTTTGTGAGCCAAGGACCCCTTTATATATTATGGAGGATTAGGGTTACATCCATGTAAACCCTAATACCCATGACCTTTCATTTACATAGGATCCATGGGTTAAAAGCTCCATGGACCATCCATGAAAGCTTAGCCCAACCTAAATGAACTTGGCCCATTCCATATATATAAGAGTCCATATTTAATTAGTTCTTTTTGATCACTTAATTAATTCTAAATTAATTCTTGATCAATACTAATTAAATAATATGATTCCATATTAATATATTAGAACTTATAATATATTAATATAAATCATAAATATACTATTCTCAAAAGACTATCCATATAAATTGTGCCGGTGAAGTGCAACCCAAATGGACCATGCCGGGTCGGGTCAAGTACATACCAAATATAGTTATGGACTTAGACATTAATCCAACAGTCTCCCACTTGGATAAGTCTAAAACTATTATTGAGTATGACTTCAAAACCTAACTGGCAATCGTAGCTCTTAAAGCCGCTGTCGAACTCTGACCTTGTCAATGACTTGTCCATTAGATAAGGGATCATATATTCCTCCATTCTAGATATCATATGGACTGAGACATGGATTATAATCATTCTCTATGTCCATTTGTTGTTTCCCGATTTTCGATTTATGATGACTGACTGATTGAACAAATCAAATCAGTCCTGGCTTGGCCAAGCACTCACATGTGTCATCGCTAAATCATCGAGGGGCCCACAGATATCGCTTTTATCCCGAAGGTAAAAGGAATGGATAAACTTCGACTCATATGGCTTGTTCTACTACTTGTTGAATCATACACAAAGGCACGTTTTATAACATCGAGTTACCAAATGCATTTTCGTGCAATCAATGTATAACCAACTCATAGTAACAACTCATGTCTCTAGGTTTGAAGAATATAAGATATTATCGTCTCATGATCACTTGTGATAAAATCTATGAAGTGATTCAAATGAGCGCGAGTTGAATCCAATACTCAGAACTTATGAGCACTCATGAGTGTTGTAGCACCACTTTGTCCACCAACTTGGACCTCTACAAACCAACCCATGACAGTCTTGATTCATATCTACTTCCAACATATGACCGACTGTGGATGGTTTGAATAACTTAATCATTCAGGAAGAGCGACTTAGTTAATCTGGAAGTCAAAACATGCAAAGTGAAACACAAGAATAAATGAATCAAATATGGTATCAAACCCTATGAATATAAATAAACACTTTTATTTATCACCATACTGATTACTCATTATTCATTGTTTCGGTTTTATCAACTTTATACTTGAATTAAAAACACTAGTTGTCCCATGCTCCAAGCATGTACACTATGTTTTTCTTAAACAATAGCTTTGCCATACACCAAGTATGCACTCTATGTTTGTCTATGATCCTTACTTTGTGAAATAAACCAATTGAACATAATTTCAATGATTCTAATTTCACACTCCCAAATCCTTATCGAAAAATGTGAGAATTTCAAATTCCTATCATTTATCGAAATCTGTTTAGATTTTAAACTTATATGCACTGACCCTCCTGTAATGAATATGTACAAAGTCACAAAGACTTGTCAACAGTCATTATAAGGTATTCCAATGGAGACAACTCCATGGAAACTAAGTCTCATATTCAAAGTACATTGCTTTGGACATGCTTCTTGCATTAAGTTTTCTAATCTTACACAGATAACTTCCACCTATGGAGACAAGTCCATATTCTCATTTTGACTATCACTTCTGAATAAGAGATGCCTCTTTTCAGAATATGTCAATATGGTCCTTCCAAAATTAGCACTATATACTTCCAACTGTCCCTGAGCAACCAATCTTTGGTAAACCTCAGATTGTCCTCGACAATTGCTTAATCATTTTAGTCATATCCAATTCTAGACCTTTTCCCTTCTTAATGCCTCTGGGCATTTGGAAAAATTTAGAAATGACAAATATTATAGCACATGCAATCGATCCTGTACCCAAAGCAAATGGTACACGATTCATGATGTCTCACATAAAGACATGATTCTAGACCAGTCTTTTGCTACAATAGTTTTATTTGCCATGTTTTCAAAATTTGACTATGAAGAGGGATGCCGTAATCATAATCGAATTTTGAGAACACAATATATAGAATTTCCTTAAGTTGAACCAATCCAACATGAAATTCATATATATATTCTTGACTAAAGATGATTAAGGTCTCAATCTAAGTCTTTAGAACTGAAATGAAGTATATCCTCTCCCTTAATTATAGCAAAACAACTTTTTCAATCCCTGCAGCCTCACGAATTGAAACTTTTGTTTTCTATAATTAACATTGCTAACTTGCAACACTAACAATAATTATCATGCTCCCACTAACATGATGATTATTAGCATAACACTTATGCTCCCACTAGCTTTGACATGTACTCAGAAATCAGCTGGACTTCTAGAAATCAATACTTTATTGACTTTCTTACCAAAGTTCAGATTTCTAATACGAGATGCTTTGATAAAACTTTATCAAAATCATACACCTTTCCTTAGATAGCATGCATGTGTGTCTAAACAATTTCAGAACTATGAAAAGGGATGCCGTAATCATAGTCTCAATTGTTTAGACCTTTTGCCATCTGCTTCAAATCTACTTGGTGGAAGTGTTTCCTCACCATCATTTTCATGAATCGGAGAGAAACCTTATGACCCTTAGATTTTATGGTGTATGTGTTCTTATCCATGTGAATCGTCAAAACCATAGTCACAAGACAAGGATAATGACAAATCCAAACTCATATGGACTGAACTTATGCAATCTTAACTTCTTGCCACCTGGCAGTACAGGGCCTTCCATTGCTTCCAAGTTGTTATGCAACCAATTGAGAACTTTCAGAACTCCTATGCAAAGCCAACTTTAACTGGAATGGGCACAGAATATGTCAATACGATAGGTTATAAACCTCAAGTCGTGTGCTAGTGAAGAACCTCAGGTTTTATTCTTGATTAGTTCTTGAAATTCTTTTTAGGATCTTTAAGACTCCCACTGTCCTCTTGACATATAAGACTATCTTGCCAAATATTCAAGAGATAGTGCAGATTCTTTATCAAGACAAACACTTCACACAATTGGCCTTAGTTGGTCTTTGTTTTATCCAAAACATCACAACTTACCAATTTCAAATGTACAAGAGTAGGACACTTTTACTCTTACATTTGACAAGTGTTTTAAACCTTTCTTTAAGATATGTCACTCAAGTTACAATCTTGGAGTATAACTCTAAGAATTGTTATGGAACGAAGTATGACTCATCTTCCTGATTTAACCATTTCAACAATTCATGATTCCTCTTCTTAGTCATAAGAATGCACTAAGATGACCTTTAGAGGACTAATTGTGATATGATTTCTAAATCATTAAGATGATCACAAACATGATACTAAAGTACTCTCCCATCTTTTCAGATTTGAGAAACTTTTATCTTTCTGCCTAATTTGATTCTTCCCATTCGTTCTGCCATACATTGAGACTTTTCCAATGTTTCAGAATTATACTTAAACTTGTAAGTATAACCATATTTACTAAACTTTAGTAAATCAAATAGTCTTAACGAGCTTTGTGGTGGACATGACCAGTGCACAAGAATGTGTACTCGATCCCTTTAGTCCTTCACTTGACTCACACATCCATGTGAACAAGTAATTAATCTTGATTTTCCAATGCTTGAAAGTTCTCATTCATCATACTATTCAACTTGCATGAATCCAAGTTTCGGTCCAATTGAAACTTGGGCGATGAGGAACTTTCCTGATTTGGTAAATTTAGACACTACGACAAATGAAAGAATCAAATCCATTTTCCAATATTGCTGTCAGTGGAATCATATAAGCAACAATTTTCCACAAATGCCATTGTAAGGATACTTCAAATAAATAAAATTAAACAATTTTCTTTTATTTTAAAACTTTGCGGAAAAACTTATCCTTACAATCCACATGGAAAATTGTTGTTATCTATTCCTTAGCAATATATCATAACTTCTTAAACAACTGCTCAAAATTCTGATGCGATCGAAATCCACCTTCGCGATCAGAATCAACATATACTTCCTTTAAGATTTCTCTCTATTCTTTGATTCTTAAAACATCAACATGTGACCCAGTCACATCATGTAATGAGGATCTCAGAATAGAACTTAACAGAGTTAGATAATGGGCTCTACCTGATGTAGAGTCAAACTTATTGACTTTAACATCCTTAGGTAAATTTGGCAGCTTTGCAATCAACGCCCCTTCCTTTGGCAAAATAAACATATGGACCCTTTGGTAATGGGACTATCTCAGACTTAGACTTTCTCTTTACCATTTGGTCAACCGGGTTGACTATGGCCAATCCCTTTCCATTGGGAAGAGAATGCTTTTTCTGGATTTCTAGTGTCACCATTGTCACTATCCATAAAGTTTTTGGGAAGTTGATCTTCTAATCAAATTTGCTTTACTATCGTTCCAAATCATTGCTGATTCAGCAGCACCAAGCAAATAGATATGATCATTAAGGTTCATGTCATAGTCTGTTTCATAATAGTCCCAAAGGAACTCACTATGTGACTTAGAAAGTGATTGAACATCCAACTTTCTCAAGACTTTGACACCCAACTCTCCCGGCTTGTCAATATGTGACTTCATCTCTAAGATGTGATCACACATAGACCTTGCTTGCCATTAGGGCTTGAGTGACCTTGAACTTGTGGGTTAGGGAGAATAATTGGAGGAGGTGGAGGAAGAGAAGTATGACTTCCATGAGCCAAACTCGGGAAGTCATATTCATTAGGAAAGCTTGGTTTGGGAAGATCATTGTTGTCTAAACCAGACATCAACAATGGGAGAAATTCACGTAAAGTTGATTTAAGTCCTTAATATAACACCCAATATGATATATTAAGGCTAGGACCCAACAAACTATTTTATAACTTGGAAGAGGGATGTCGTAATCCAAGCTATAAAATATTTGAAGGTAGGTGAATGACGATTCACCAATTTCCACCAAGATAAACGAAATGTATTATTAGGTTTTAATTGGTTTTGAAACTCCTAGATTCTTTTGAGATTCATTGAACTTTTCAATGGCATGTTTCAATCTCGAGTGTGCCCTTCAGGTTTTGTGACTGGGATGCCGAGGATCACAAAACAAGGTGTGAAGTAACCATGCAAATATACTTGGTACCCTTAATATTTACCCCTCAATCGATGTGCCGGTTAACCACACACGCTCCAACGATACTATGATAAACATTAAGTTACCCTTTGCCTACCTTGTTAAGTCCAGGTTAGTGTGCCCGTTAACCACACACGCTCCACTAACAGCTTAAACAAAGTGCAAAGTGTAATTTCATGGATTAGCACCTTATTCACATTTTCCTAAGTAACTAAGATTGGGAATTTATAAGTGTTTAGTTACTTAGTATTTATCATTATACTTATAATGAAGGGAGAATTATAGTCCTCGTCCTACCTGTTCGGCTAACGACCCTTCACCGGTCAAGGAAGCGGTGAGTGAGAGTGGACACCCATTAAACTGCCATTTTATAGGCAGTAACCTTATACCCCCCCTTATAGATCGGCTTCGTGAATGAGGCCTACTAATGGTAAGAGGACTTGCTCTTATACATATAATATATTAAACTTTTAATATTATAATAGTATAAGAGTGTATTTTAGACATTTAAAATACTTGGTGGTTTAATCTATTAATTAAACTAGACTTTTAATTTAATTAAACTCAAACCATATATTTATGGATTTAATAATACTCTTTTAATTAAACGCTTTAATTAACTATTAATAAAGTCCATAAGAGTTAATTTGAACTATTCAACAAAACATCATAATTCCAATTATTAAACTCAAAATTAAAACCATTTAATTAATTGTTTAAGTTATGAACCCAAGAGTTTTAGAATTCAATTCTTTTTTTCATAAAAAACTTTTCAAGAATTACAAAACTTGAGGGCAAGTTTTGTAATTCTTGAAAACCTTTGGATTCCATAACTTATGGAATTAATGGTGTTTTATGATGAAACTTTTCATGTTCCATAACTTAAGAACAAGTTATGGAATTCTTTAAAACATTAACACCAAATTTTGTAACTCCATAAAAACTTTGAATCAAATTTTTTTTTAAAAAAAAAACTTTCATATCTATAACTTATGGAAGTTTCAAAAACCCTTAAGATCACAACTTTAAAAAAACTTTTGAGCTCCAAAATTTTATGACAAAATATGTAACTCCTTAAAACATTTAGATCAAACTATTAAAACTAATAAAATAATCATATCATTTTATCTTTTACTAAATTTGACCTAATTCAACTCATATAACAAATGATTCAAATTTTACAAATAATTCGTTTTTCACAAAACAAGTAATTATCTTAAAATTTGACAAACGTCATGTTTTTTTTTTCCTTTTTTTTCAACTTGAAAATAAAACATTTGCATCAATATAACAGAAAACAACCCATGGGTCTGATACCACTGTTGGGTTTTGAGCATTCTAACACTCCTATGGTGTACATGCAACCCTATAAACCTTGGATCTATGTTTTCTCTATTATACATGCAAATATTAACTATTCGAAGGTTTCATCCTAACTAGCATATTATGAAGCACCTATACTACAAAGTTCTAGTTAGATGACATACCTTTTGATGTAGCTTGATGTCTTCAAGCTTTAAGAGCTTAGCCCCAATAGTGTGGAAGCCTCAAATGGAATCACAAATCATCAAAACACCTTAGAAGAACTTGAGAGAATATGTATGCACACTAAAATCGGCCCACTCTTATTTTCACACACTTGTGCCAATTTTGTGAGCCAAGGACCCCTTTATATATTATGGAGGATTAGGGTTACATCCATGTAAACCCTAATACCCATGACCTTTCATTTACATAGGATCCATGGGTTAAAAGCTCCATGGACCATCCATGAAAGCTTAGCCCAACCTAAATGAACTTGGCCCATTCCATATATATAGGAGTCCATATTTAATTAGTTCTTTTTGATCACTTAATTAGTTCTAAATTAATTCTTGATCAATACTAATTAAATAATATGATTCCATATTAATATATTAGAACTTATAATATATTAATATAAATCATAAATATACTATTCTCAAAAGACTATCCATATAAATTGTGCCGGTGAAGTGCAACCCAAATGGACCATGCCGGGTCGGGTCAAGTACATACCAAATATAGTTATGGACTTAGACATTAATCCAACAATCCTACTAAGTTTTATATTACAAGTTCCCCATTGTATGCTAGTTAGGTGAGAACCTTGGAAAAATCATATTTGCATGTATAATAGAGAAAACATAGATCCAAGGTTTCTAGGGTTGCATGTACACCATAGGAGTGTTAGAATGCTCAAACCCAGCAGTGGTATCAGAGCGTAGGCTTGTTTTCATTATACTTGATGCAAAATGCTTTAAAAAGTCGAAAAACTGTTCACTGTTCAGTGGACTCGCCGAGTCCATGGGGGGACTCGACAAGTCCAAGTGTAAACTCATCCTACTCGTCGAGTAGGTTCTTGCACTCGGCGAATAGGAGGCCATGTGTGCAGATTTTCGAGTTTTGCTATTGGAAATGGACTAGAATCATTACCCTAAACTGTTTTGGACTTATAAAACCTGTTTTTAGTGTGGTAATGATTATGCTAATCCATTTTCAATGGTTATTATCAAATTTTCAAGTTTTATATATGTTTATATTATTCTTGAAATTGTTGATATGAATGTTCATACTTATGAGTTTTAGTAGATCATAGGAATTATTTGCAAGTTGTTTGTTAGTGTAATTCTTGATCTAAATGCCAATTAATGGACTCCATAACTTGTCCTCATATTATGGAATTCCAAAAGTCTTTTCTTTAAAACCATTAAAACCATTAACACTCATAAGTTATAGAAATGAAAAGTTTTTGAATAGTTTCAAAACTTGGCCTCAAGTTTTGGAATTTGTAAAGTCTCACACACACTTTAATTCCAAACCCTAGAGTTTTAAAAGTTAAAATTCAACCCTTATACTTTATAGCATTATAAGTTAATAATATATATATGTATAAGAGCAAGTCAGTCTTACCGTTAGTAGGCCTCATTCACGAAGCCGGTCTATAAGGGGGGTATAAGGTTGTTGCCTATAAAATGGCAACTTAATGGGTGTACACTCTCTCCCACCGCTTCCTTGACTGGTGGAGGGTCGTTAGCCGAACGGGTAGGACAAGGACTATAATTCTCATTAAAAGTATAATGATAAAGTAACTAAACCTTTTATAAATTCCCAATCTTAGTTACTTTAGTGTGACAACCCGAAACTTTTCTCGTTAACGTTCGCCCGATTCCGTTAAATAGATTCACATAAGAGTCGGAACTAAAATCGCGCTGAAAACCTGAGCTACTTCGAAGATCAATAGTTTTCGGCCTGGGTGATGTTCACGGCCGTAAACTCGTTCACGGCTTGTGACAGGTGGCCCCCACCACCGACCATGGAACCCCCTATACGAGCATCTACCCCACATTTACATTTTCCTGGCCGAAAAGTCCCTCATTCTCTCTCTAACCTCTCAACCGTAAACACCCAAAACACCCTTTTTCTTCCGAAAATCATTAAGAATCACCTTTGGAAGTTGTTTTGGAACATCTAAAACGCGTTTTTCATCGAATCCAACATCATTGTTCTTGAGTTTACGGCCGTACACCCTTCAAATCTTCAAATCTTCAAAGGCCGCAAACCATTTACGGCCGTAAACCCTTCTAAGATTCATAAGTCCTTCAAGAACACTGTTCAAGGCCGTAAACCCTTCAAGGGGCTGTTCACGACCGAAGACAGTTCACGGCGGCAAACTCCCTCACACCGTGAATCTTGGCCGCGAACCCATTTTTCCACCTCGATCGAGTCTCGGACCCCGTAAAGTGCCGCAATAGCCACTCGAGGGTCTTCGTATCCAATCTCGTGGTCTGGTGCGTACACGCAACCAACAGTGAGTTCATACCTCTATATTTTCTGAACTTTTTGATGTTTTAAGGGGGGGAGTGCAAGCAAAAGCACAAGTAATCTTGTGTTTAAAAATACAATTTGGTTTATTATATTTTCCTATCATTAGTACACATTGAACGTAGAACTTACTAAACATGATAAACATTGTTACTACTAGACTTGAAATCAGTTTTATAAAACATGTTAAAATACAAACGTTGCAAACACATTGTTCAAACAAGGAAACAAACTTATGAATTATGAAATAAAAGGTACTATTTTATAAGGATCCATGTTAATAACAAAAATGGGTTTTCATAGTATTATTTGTGGATTCGTTGAGAGAACTACAGTGTTAGACACGACTTCTGGGAAGTCTATTCCTTAGGAACCAGAGTCTCCTGGAGGGAGAGCGTGAGTTTGTGTATAGATCTATACGGGACTGACAATCCCACACCCTGACTAATAGCTACAGTAAACCGGTGGTGACAAACATCATTTCAGATTTTCAACGTCCGAAGTACGTCGTATTGGTATCCGTCCATCAGCATGGTTATAAGAACTCACAAGGGAAACAACGACTCGTTCACGTAATAATATACTTAACAAACAGTCAACGGGGTTAGTAACTATGTGATGACTTAGTATGTACACTAGGGTAATATGAAATTAACATCCGACATACAGTGGGATGTGTGATCTCCGCCTCATTTCTTGTTCCTTGTTTGGTTGTGGGCTTAGGGCAGAATCACCCAATCGACTGTCTGTTCGATCTAGATTTCTATAACTCGTATGTACTAAGTGATCACAGGAAGGTATTAACAATACTTATATCTTACAGAACATACTACATAATACTGGTGGTAGCCAGGGTTTTCAAACAGAACAATGCTTAAACAACACAAGTATGGTAGATACTTTTACTCTTTGGTTTGGAACAGATAATTCAATAACTTACACTTAGGGAAAATATAGGATTTTCCAGGAAAAACATCAGTTCTTTACAAATAACCGGGTTATTATTCAACTAACGGATATACATTATTAATTCTATAATTCCTTAGTTTATGCATCCGAGTTACATATGAAGAATATACGATAGGCAGTGGAATGTGTGGTTTTCGCCTCATTTCTTGTTCCTTGTTTGGTTGTGGGCTTAGGGCAGATCCGCACAATCAATTATCTGTTCGATATTGGTTTATACATAGCTGGTATGAGCTAAGTAGTTATGAAAGGAATTGGTTTAATCATGCTTTCACTAAGAAAATATTGGATTTTCTTGAGGAACGCCATCAATAGATTTCTAAGGACCAATACAGTTTACTTTGTAAGTATCTAGTGAATACTTCAGGATTATGTACATAAGGATCCGACAACCAGTGGAATGTATGGCCTCCGCCTCATTTCCTGTTCCTCATTTGGTTGTGGGCTTGGGGCAGAACCACACAATCGATTGTTTATTCGATCTAGATTGTATATGATTTGTATATGCTAAATACTTGCAGGAGGAACTAGTAAGAATCATTATTACTTAACATTCATTACATCAGAAAATATAAGGTTTTCTGGAGAAACACAACACACTTTTCAAAAGAACAAAGAACTTGTTTTCTAAAACAAAACGCTTATGAACTCACCAGCTTTATGCTGATACTCTTTCAAAACCTACTTGTATTCTCAGGACGTTAATAGACAGATACACGTACCGGATTCAAGAAGAAGGAGCATAGGAATATCGAGTCTTTACTTGTTATTTACCTTTGGAGTCAATCGTGTATGATTCGAATGTAATGTAAACATTATACTATTAATACAATGGCTGTTGTTGCCTTGATTACTATTATTCAATTGTTGTGATACTATATATGACGTCCTCCGTCCCCGAACGTTTCTGCCGTTCCGGTTTGGGGGTGTGACAGATTTGTATCACAGCATTGTTTATAGTGAACTTAGTATATCAACCAGCAAAAAGATATACAACTATAAATGCAATGGGCCGGAGTGCTCTGACTAAAAGTATACTTTTAACATATAAGTATTTTCGAGAAGTATACTAATAAACATACACATTAAGAACAATTATCATAATAAGAACATCTAAGAACAAAACAAACAAAAGTATTTAGATGTTGGACACTATAGTCAAACCTAAGCAGTTATGTAATCATATCTGGAATCAATATAACCTGATCAACTATATTTATTTGAGATACGACCAACATGTGTTTGGGAGTGATGGTGGTGTTGCAACGAGCCTAAGACTTACCTAACTCTATATACAAAAGATCCCTAGAACAAAACATAAAGATAAAATACTATAGGAGTATTTTGGGCACTATAACAAACTTACATAAAAACTAAAAGACCTTTACTGGCAGGTCTATAGTTGCGAAGTGCATGCTTCCAGGGTTATATATAATAAGGATCTTATAGACTTAGAATTAGGCGATCTTCGCTCTACTACCTGTTCCTTGTTTGGTTGTGGTTTTAGAGTAGGATCACCTATTCGAATGTCTATTCGATCTTGGTTATATACAGCCTGCATGCACTGCTTGACTATAGGAGGACCCAGTTTGGATCATCAATAGCTACAGAAGAAATAATTTACTTAATCTCATAAGATTCTTTAGACATTCCCATTCTCGCGCGAACAACTTAGATATAGATAGCCACTCCACTACAACCACCAACAGAGAAGTCAATGAGGAATCATACGAGGAGGCAAATCTTCCATCAGGAAGTGATGGAGATCTGTGGTAAAACCCGAAGCATTATCTACAGAGAATAGGAAAACCGTAATAGAGTCCAGAGACAACAAATCCCCACAACTGAATTCAGGACCATCATAACTATGACAAGAAACCCCTCCCGAGGCGCGCAAGGTGGTAGAGCACCATATACGTCATACTAATAATTAACTAACTTAGTGAGTTAGTGATTACACTGCTCACATTATGTGTTAGGCTTATCGCCTTTATCATATCAGCTAGTAACAATAAACCAGATCCCATAACTTCATTAAGAGGGTGGTCGCTATCAAATTCATAAGTCTATGTTGCATAGACCTCTGTTATGAATTGTTTCAAGAGTCAGAACGTGAAACACTCAGAACTAAGATAACTTCGATTCAGATAACACTCAACTTGTAACCACTAAGGACTTACCCTCGTTTCATCTTTTAAACCTTATGGCAGAAAGATGCCACCGAAGAAGTCGAACAAAACCAAAAACAACGCACCACCACCGCCACCTCCTCAATATGACCCGGTTGTCTTTCAGGCGGCAGTAACAGCCGGAATGACAGCTGTCATGACTCAAATCAATGCAAGTGGTACCGGTGGATCGGGTAGTGGAACCAACAACTCTAACCACGGACACACAAGGGAGTGATCATACACAGACTTCATGATTTGTGACCCAAATCCTTCGATGGAAGTGGGGGAGTCATCGTCCTAATGCGATGGTTCGAAAAGACAGAATTGATTTTTGAGTTATGTGCGTGCCCAGAAGAGAGCAAAGTGAAGTTTGCTGCCTGCACCTTCTCTGACAGAGCTCTTATATGGTGGAGTAGCCATGTCAAGTCATTGACTCTTCCAATAGCAAACGCAATGGGCTGGGAAAATCTAAAAGAGGTGATGCTGGAAGAGTAATGCCCGAGGGGCAAAGTGCAAAAACTAGAGCATGAGCTTTGGAATCTTACCATGGCAGGCTTAGACATAGTAGCCTACACCGATAGATTTAGCGATTTAGCTGCACTATGCCCTGGGATGGTTACCCCGGAGAGCAAGAAGGTAGAGAGGTACATTTGGGGATTACCTTCTCCAATCCAAGGAAACGTATTAGCAGCGAAACCTCTTACGTTTGACCGTGCCAAACGCCAGGCTCGAACATCGGTGAACTATGGGATCCGCCAAGGCATAATGGACCCTGTTCCTGAGTCAACCAAAGGAGGTGATGATAAACAAAGGTACGAGAGCATGAAGAAGAGACAATCAACACAAGAACCCTCCGAGGGACAACAGACGGGTGCAACCTATGCTGCCACGACACCAACCACCTCAGCAACTGACAGTCGTTCTGCTGGAACCCTCCCTAAATGTAATAAGTGCAACTTCCATCATACTGGAAGGTGTCGGAAGCTGTATTGTAAGAACTGCCTCAGAAGGGGACACACCATCCGCTTCTGTAGGGCATCGACACGACCAATCTCTCAGGTCCCATTTGAGGAAGTAAGTCAGACCTGCTACGAATGTGGTGAAACGGGACACTTCAGGAGAGATTTTCCATTGACTAGAAACCCTGGTGAAGAAGGAAGAGTGCTAATGATCACTGCAGGAGATTCTACCCCGGAACCACCTGAGAACAGTGGTACGTTTCCCAACTAAATCCTAGCTAAAATAAATTCTTCATCGTCTAAACAAAGCACATAGTTTATGTAGAGACTAAATACTCTTTCTGGTAAGCTATAATGACTTGGTGTAAACATTAGGGCCATATATAATTAAGAACCAATAGACTTAGACTGCGTGATTCCGCCTTATTTCATGTTCCTTGTCTGGTTGTGGATTTAGGGCAGAGTCACTCAGTCGACCGTCTTATCAATCTTAATTATATATGACTTGTAGACACCAAGCGATTATAGAGAGACTGGATAGGGATCATAATATCAAGTATCATTCACTAGAACAATCTTTTAGTTAGTACACCTAATACAATACAAAACATTCGCGGTAATAATAACAAGGTCAAAACAGAAAGCACTAGAGACATACACACGCAGATGCAGCAATGTTCTAACAAAACGCTTCCTCCGAACTAACTTAGCATGCGATCCGACGACGTCATCCCACCTAGTCTAACTGGGTCCATGCTATACCAAATCCATGTGTCACCGAGGAGACCCTTCGCGTTAAACCAACCGAATAACAAAACCCTCGTCACCATAATGACAAGCCAGATACGAACCTCGAAATCGTCTCTCGCTTCAAACCTATGAAGTACTCATGCGAGGAGTATGATATCCTTCCATAACATCCCCTAAATATTCACAGTAGACCTCTTGGAAATATCACCCGTGCAGCAAGTCAAGTTCAAGCACAGAGGCTAGGGACGGATACGGTTAGCCTATCAATGTTAAGTGTATACGCGAAGGTGGTATATAATTAAGATTTTACGGGCCTAGGATGTGTGTTTCCGCCCTATCTCCTGTTCCTTGTCTGTTTGTAGACCTAGGGCAGAGCCACCCATCCGACCGTCTTATCAATCTTAATTATATACGACTTGTGTACACAAGGCAATAATAGATGAACCAGGTATGAGTTCTACCATGAACTTCAGGACAAAAGCTGCTCAGATCTACGAGTGGACATCCTACCACACTACTAGAAAAACAGCCTTTTACGACGCGCAATGCGTGTCGTAAAAAGCTCAGACGATGCGCAAATGCGTGTCAAGGAAGGCCCTGTCATAATGAGAGACGACACGCTTTTGCGCGTCGTCTATAGACGACGCGTATTTACGACACGCATTTATGACACGCAATGCATATCATTAAGGCCACTGTCAAGAAAGGCCATGTCATAAATGAAGATGACACACATTTTTGCGTATCTTAATTTTAAATTTTAAAAAAAAAATTATTTACAGATTTACTAATTTTCAAATTAAATTTGAATTTCATGTCTCATAATAGAAAATAAAATACCATATACAAAAAATACAATACATTGCACAAAAGTTAATGTCATACAAAAATACAATACATTGTAATACATTGGTATTAAGGGGATCTAATTGTACATTGCTATTAAGAGGTTTTCCCTAACTATATAACCTATTTGTATAACCAAGTCCAAATGAAAGTATCCCCGGCCTTCTTCCAGCTGTGTTAGATTCCGGACGAATTAACCTATATATTAATAAAAAAATAACATTAACATATAGCAATAAATAATAATAATAGCCATAAGATAAGTAAGTAGCCTTACCCTGTTGGTTGTACTGCTTTGACTTGGCCAGAATTGTATTGCATTGTTGCCTCTAAAGTAGACTCCGGCATTACAACTCTCTTTTCCATTTGAGCAAGAGTATACACAGCTTCTTCATACTTCCTCTGCATATAACATATATATAAAAAAATTATCTACTTTTCATTCATTTGATTTCCTTTGTTCTAGAAGAGTAAATTAATACTCCATTTCTTTATAAAGACAAGAGTAGAAAGGATTGAGTACATCGGATCTGTCTAGGATATCTTAAAAAGACAGAGTAAATTATCTACTTTTCATTCATTTTAGTCAAATATTAATATACAAAATTATAATTTGTTTACAGCTAAAAAGCCTAAACTGATCGTGACTTACTGCTTTGATTCTGAGGTCTAGCAATGCACAATGCAACCGAATCAAGGATATTTTATATATGAGAAAAACATGAAAAAAGTATAAGTTGATGAAAGAGACAAGGGCAAAATGGTCATTTTGACAAATTCAACAGCTAGGCTGTTAAATTTGACAATCCAAGAACATAAACAAAGGCTTTAAATGTTGCATTAGTCTATTTCAGATCAGGGTTCTGTTAATGTGTACCTCAAAGATAAGTCAAAAGAAAGTCTCAAGAAGAAGGAGAAAAAGGTAAATGCTGTGAAGGGTATATTGGTCAGAATGCTTTCAAGAAGGCCTAATTCAGATCAGGGTTCTGTTAGTGTGTACCTCAAAGATAAGTCAAAAGAAAGTCTCAAGAAGAAGAAGAAAAAGGTAAATGTTGTGAAGGGTATATTGGTCAGAATGCTTTGAAGAAGACTATAATCAAAAGGATTTGGATTAGCTATAGCCATTGCTCCTAAATTGTTGTTAGCCACCCCCATTATTTAGATATTATTTATATTTGATAAATATAAAATTACCCGAGATTCATGTTGGAAATCAACAAAAACTTTGGCTTGAGATTGTAATGTTCCACGAATGCTATATCCCAACCTTCCACCAATCTGTGTATGTAATCATAAATTTAAACATTATAAGCACATAAAGATTAAAATTTCAAACATGTAATTCAATATTTTGATAAATTTGATGGACTTGTGGCATCAAGTGTGAAGTACTCACCCGCTATCAAGTACATCGTAAGCATACGGTGAACCAAATCCAACGGAGAATTTAGTTCCCTTGAGACGTCTGCCTTCGCTGTCTACATAATACAGACCAGGGCCCTACAAGAAAAAGTAACGTAGATGTAAAATGATTGTTTTGCCCTTTATTTTTAATATTTTCATGATATACATATAAAGGGTGTTGTATTATACAGACCTTTTCATCCCATCCTGCAATCATTGTCCCGACAGAAAAACCCATCCCACGGTAAGAATAGAGAATGTTGGCAAGCATCTTTGAAGCGCCAGTCACTGAAATCCTTCTCTTGTTTGCCAATTCGTGCAAACGACACTGAAATTTAAAAAAAATACAAATATTGCTTAGAATATTTCAAAGTAGAAGGTTGTGATACGTAAAAAGGTGATTTTAATACCTTAATGCCTAAATTTCTGTACCAAAACTGACAATCTGCAGCTCCTCCAGCCATTGTACCCAACATATACAGATTAATTTCAATGATTTTTTTCACAGATTGAGATGGTGCCAAAAAAACAAAACTAAAAGAGTGTTTTATAAGACTATTTAATGCTTTCAAATCATGTTGCTTTCGATTCATAGTTAATTATTAATCAAGTAACGACATACTATAAATTAGTTATAGTCAAAAGATTTTTATTATTAATTGTGTTTAATTTGTCCTGTGTGTTTAAAAAACTTGGGGAACAAGTAATGCTAATTTTTCTTTGCTGTTTGGAAAGAATATTATTATATCCAAAGTTCTTATAGAGAATTATGGCCCTTCAAATACATGTTTAAGCGTTTTCCAATCATATTTTGTTGTTCTGTGTGACAACCTGAAATTTCAAGCCAATATAACGAATTCCAGTCGAACCTTGTAACCCGTTTTAAGTTAATGAAATATCTTCGAAAATAAAATGTTCAAAAAGTTTCAATTGGGTTGTCTAAATGATAGATATCGTTTCAAGGGTTTCAGAAATATAAAGAAGACTAAAAACCGAGTTATAACGAATAAGTTATGACCAATCTAAGATTCGCGGCAAAAACCGGCAATGCTGGTAAAAGTAAAACGCGAAGTTTCAATACAATAATTATTAGCCTTAGGTGTCTAAATGAAAGTTGTAGATATCATTAAACCGTAAACATACATAAAAAGATCGTCCAAATCTGACTTCGTATGGGGAAGTTATGATTTTTCTAAGTTCCGAAGTGGCAGTAGACAGCTAAAAACTTGAAACAGTGATCGAGTGATTTGTGGTCGACACAACCTAAACGAGAATCGAAGATCTCGTCAATGGTAGCACAACGGTAAAAAGTCTGACAGAAACGAAAATCGGATGAAGAAGTTATGGATTTTAAACAGACTTTTCGTGTCCCAGCCTATTAAAAATATATAATTAAAAATAAAGTCAAAATTCGCCAACGAAGTCTAAACGAGAGTTGTAGAGTACATTCTCACCTACGCGTGCATATAAAGAACGTCAAAAACGGAGCTCGTATGCGAAAGTTACGGATTTTACAAGTTCGAGGCACACACACCAAGACGATTTACGCCCAGCGTACCCTCGTACGCCCAGCGTACTCGGATGCTAGGCTCCAGACCATCCACGTCGCCCCTCTACGCCTCTATGCCGTCCCGTCCGAAGTCCGGAAGTCGATGATGCGGTAAGCAGTGACGCACGAGTACGCCCCGCGTAACCTCGTACGCCCAGCGTACCGAGGGTTCCCAACCCCTATAAAAGGGATGCGAGGGTTCCGGGCATAAGTGCTCATTTTCTCTCCTTTTCTTGCGTTTTTACTCCGTTTTGCATGCAAGAAATATCCCGAAGCCCCGGTTTTCATACCCAAGCCCCGAAGGAAGTTTTACACTCCCGAGATTCCCGAGAATCCCGAGAAATCCGCTATCTCCTGTCAAAGTTCTGCCCGGTCTTCGTCTCACCTTCTTCAATCTATCAAGTGAGTTCATACCCCTACAAACACACTTTAAATACATTTTAAATGCTTTTTAAATACTTTTAAGGGGGGGGGGGAATACAAGTAAACACCCGGTTATTATCGTGTGAAAATATCTATCCTTTGCTATGTACTCTATATTGTTATTTAATCAATCTTATGTGATTTATAACTAGTATACAAATGGATTTACTACACGTTTAGCTGTTTCACCAAACATATTACTTCAAAGGACTTTCTCAAACGTTTTTACATGTTAAAACTCTTTATCAAACTTTCTTACATACTTTATGTTTCCTTTCAAACGTTGTTGCAATCGTGTTTCAAACAAAGGTTTTCTTATACTTAAAAACTGTTCTTATCAAACAAACTGCTTTCAAATCATTTTACAAACTGACATCAAATCATCATTTCTTAGTAATTAAACTTTTCAAAGGTTTTACCAAAACTTCTTCTATACTTTTATATTGTCATATGCATGCCTATATATGTATAGTTATATAAGTAATGTTTAAAGGACTTAGGACGGCTAGCTCGCTTTATTTCCTTTTCCTCGTTGGGATGTGACCTTAGGGCATCGGTTATTCGTCCGAATGTCGTCTAAATATTAGTTAAATATCATGTATACATATATAGACATAAAAGTTCCATCAGTTGGTTCAGTACCTTTGGGTAGCAAAGGCATACTTCGGTTATACACGTACATTACTAGTAACTATAATAGGTATAGTTAGGAGATACTACTTACTATTCCAAGTACAAGGAATCACACAAGAGTCAGTTCATTCATGAGTCTATACTAATACATTACATACTATATGAAATACGAACACATTACATACTATATGAAGAGATACGATTACATACAATTACAAGACATACAATTACAAGAGATACGATTACATAGATACGTTTACATAAATACGATTACATAGATACGTTTACGTAGATACTATTACATAGATTCTATTACATGCGTTTCGGGACTGACCATTCCACACCCAAGGCTGTTAGCTACAGTAGGGAAAATGCACATCGACGGATGGGTTGTACTGTTCGGCGAGTTACCACGCCGTGAATATCCTAGTGCAAAAGGATACAATTTTAGTTATTATATTATTTTTCCTTCTTACCTTTACTTTGTGATACATACACATAAACGATGAGGTAGACGATAGTTTTATAATAATATTAGTTATACAAGAAAAAAACCGTCACATTTACAGTAATGCATACTTTCAAAACAGTCGGGTCTTGGTAGAAGGCTACTTTTTATACTAGTAGGAAATATGGGATTTTCTAGGGTTTTCAAACGTTTACAATTACTTACAAACATGTTCATTGATACAAATTTTTCTCCAAACATTTACAGGTCTTTCTTTACAGTTTTACAAATCAAAGTCACATAAATACTTATGAATTCACCAGCTTTATTGCTGATACTCGCTTTCAAAATAACTTGTATTCTCAGGTCACAAATAGACAGGTACGACGACCAGGTTTTGTGAAGACGGAGCCGTCAAGACTCGTCTTTTATTTTGAATATTCATTATGTTGATTTATATTATGAAAGAACTCACATGTAATTAAAATTATACTATTAATGCAATGGATGATGTTGTTGCTTGTTTACTACCTTGCATTGTTGTGATACATTACATGACGTCCTCCGCCCCAGAACGTTTCCACCGTTCTCAGTTTTGGGGTGTGACAGATTGGTATCAGAGAATTGTTTATAGTGAGCTGAGTATATCAACCCATAAAAGATATACAGACTATAAATACAATAAGGATTAAAATACTCTGATAAAGAGTCTATACTTTTAAATAATAAAATATTTAATTAAGTATACATGCCTGCATTCATACTAAAATCAGTGTCACTAGGACAGAACAAAAGTATTACGATTGTTGGGCAGCACAAGTAGACTTAGAGACATATAGTCAAAACTGGGAAGATATAGCCTGATCAACTATATTATCCGAGGGTTGACTAGCATGTGCCTAAGTGTGGTTGTGAGGTTGCAACAAGTCTAAAAACTTACCCACAATACCACAATGAGAACAATAGAACATAAACCTAAAATACTATAGGAGTATTTTGTGTGTTACTATAAACTACTTATGTGTTAGATTCTTATATCCCAATTATCGCATAGATAACATGGCTGGACCCCATCCCCACGGCGACCCGTACTTCCCGAACGAAGGCAATGCTGCATGGTTTGGAGAAGAGCGAGAAAATGATCATCCAATCCCTTTGGACGATCACCATGCTGAAGGCTTTTCGGACGGTGCTAATTCTGAGCCCGAGGTTGAGAGCTTACCCCCGGTGGCTCCCAATCCAAATCCTAACCCTCGTCCGGCTTTCCAAGGCCCGACACCTCCTTGGGTTGAGTGTTTGGAGACGTGGAGCGTAGAGCAAGACCAACCTATGCCGTTTAACGGAGACAGAAGTTTCTATAACCTGATCGAAGGAAGCTCAGCAGACAGGGTCTGCCAATCCTGGTCCGCAGAGTTGCCCGAAACAACATTCAGGGCAGGACAGCACTCCATCAAATCACGGAAGTTGTCACCAATGTGAGAATGCATACCCTCCGTACCATTCGTCTGGAAGATGCTCACGAGAGATCTAGGGGAGACCATGAGGCCCTACTGCAAACACTAGCTGAAACTCGAGCTGAAGTCATAGAGCTCCGAGTACGCCAGAGGGTGTACGAAAGACACCTGCTAGATATGGAACGTCAATTGGCTGAACTAAGGGTTCACCAGAGGGATGACCGTCACCAGTAAAAGATGCTTTATCTTTCCTTCCTTGTTATAAGGAATCATTTTCCTGTCTATGCCCTATGTAGCACTTTTCTATGTGACTACCACAGTACCATGAGTACTTTTAGTTAGGTCGTTATGCTGTCAAAACTTCCCTTCTTCAGATATGATGTAAGACCTACTACAAGGTCAACTTTCCCAAACTTATTGCACCATGAATACCAACGATATGGACAGTCAGCTAATTTCTGTGTCGTCCTTTGTTCAAAAACTTTCATCCTACTATCGTTAAAACTCTATCTGAAACGTACTCTAGTCAGGTTATTGAGCTATGGTAATTTAGCTCAGGGATCATTCCCAATTCTCTTTCAAAGGTTGGATCATGTTATCCACCAACCAATGGCACCCCGGTTTGGATGACAAACGTCTTGTAACCATTCTATGAACTTACCTCTATTGTTTACTAGGACTGCATCATAGGGATGTAGGTCAAACCCTCGAGAACACATTCTTACTCTTTACATGAATGATCGGAATACATCTAGGTTCAACCATAATCACTCACGAACTCATTTTCTTTTGTATAACAGAATCATGTCGTCACCCAGAAATAACCAGCCGAACAACGAAACCCCTGTCCTTCATATCGACGCCGCTACATTCCAAGCCGCGGTAACAGCTGCCGTGACAGCTGTCCTTGCAAACCTCAACTCTGGCAACGCAAACACGACTGGCAAAGGAGTTGACAATTCCGATTGTTGTATCGATCCGAGAAGCCAACAAATGACAACAGTCACGGACTTGCAAAGTCGTAAAACAGAGAAGAAGAAACGAAAGCTCCAAGCCCAAAAGGAGCGCAAGCGATCCCAAAGACTTGCCATGCAACAGCAACAAGTGGCAACCCCTGCCATTCCAGCACCGATCAGACCATACGAAGGAAAACTCCCGAAGTGTGACTTTCATCATAATGGGGCTTGCCATGAAATGCAATGCTGCAATTGCAACAAAATAAGGCACCATGCTCGTAGCTATGGAGCACCGGCACGACCCATCACTCAAGCCCCTGACATCGGAGTCAACCAGGCTTACTATAGTGGTGGTGAAACCAGACACTATAAAAGGAAATGTTCAAAGTGGATGAACAAAGAACACACCCGTGTCCACATAACTCTGACTCGACACATCACTTCCACCACCGATGCTAGTACTAGCCAAATATGTCACCAATGCGGTGAGAGAGGGCACCTCAAGAAGGATTGTCCAATAACAAAGAACTCCGGTGCAGGCGGGAAGATACTAAGGATCACCGCCGCAGGAGAGGCTACTCCGGACCCACGTTAAAGTAGTTAAGGCGTTTCGTTGTAACAGACTCCTAAACTGTTTAAAACTAGTGCAACTCGAGTCTTATATTTTGCGAGATCCCGTCAGTCAAAGGGACCTACGTTGTGCGTATACTTGTCTTTGGTAGTATACCTTGTTCGCAGCAGTAGTCTTGTAGTTAATCCAAAGTACTGTAACTCTGTTAAAAGTTGCACTGTTGTCTTTTGTCTGTAACACCTTTATGATCTAATCTAATGCCCTTATTTTCCAAGTGAGTCTGATACTATCAAATAACTTGAGTCAATTCGACCCTCACAATACCAGTTCGTGCGTACATCTCTTTCTCCGTAAACGTCTTTCTAGCGAAGCCGTCATTCCAGAACTCCGAGGCACTCATGCATAGATTGCCTTATGTTTTGTAGCTTTCCCGAAGTAACCTCAGCAAACCTCCCCGAAATACCACTCGTATAGTACGTCAAGTTCAATCCGAAGGCCCATACGGTTAATCTATCACTGAGGAATGTATACGCAAGGGTGGTACATAATTAAGGTTCTATAGGTTTAGAGTTGATGATTCTGCTTTAACTTCTTTTCCTTGTTTGGATGTGAGCTTAGAGAAGAATCATTTATTCGACCACCTTTTCAATCTTAATTATATACGACTCGTATACCCGAGACTGTGATTGGTGAACCAGGTATGATTTCTACTATGAACTTCAGGACGGAGACTGCCCAAGACTGCGAGTGATCGTGCTTCCATGAGAATAAACTAAGAAGTACCTATCCTTTTCCCTAATTCATGAGTAGTCATACTTTCTTTTAGATCTTCACGACATCTAATCCACCCCAAGGTTTTGACGTCATAATCAGTATGAGTTGGTTGAGTCTACATCGAGCCGACATCATGTACTTTGATAAAGCAGTTCGTCCTAACCTCCCTAAACAACGAAAATCTAGTTATTTACAGCGAAAAATCAAGTACGAACCTTCTCATCATTTCGTGTATGCAAGCCTAAAAGTGCTTACGAAACGAATGGCATACATTCCTTGCACACATCGTCGATACGAGCCAAGAAGTGAAACACATTCAGAACATTCCAGAAGTACGCAACTTTTCAACCACAACGCCAAGTCAAGTTTCAGAATCGACTTAGTTCCAGGAACTACCCCAGTAGCCAAATCGCCTTATCGCCTAGCTCCAGCTGAGATACATAAACTTTCCAGTCAGCTTAACGAGTTACCAGAAAGAATTATCACCCCAGTGGAGGCAGACAAAAGAAACAAAGTCGTACCCCGATAGTGAAAGGTTCGCTGGAGTGCCATGCGAAGACCTAAATACACTTGGGAGCACGAAGATCAGATGAAACAAAAGTACCCGCATCTCTTTCCCTAATCCACAAATATGTACCTTACATTTAAATTTCGGGACGAAATTCCCTCTAACGGGGGGATGATGTGACAACCTGAAATTTCAAGCCAATATAACGAATTCCAGTCGAACCTTGTAACCCGTTTTAAGTTAATGAAATATCTTCGAAAATAAAATGTTCAAAAAGTTTCAATTGGGTTGTCTAAATGATAGATATCGTTTCAAGGGTTTCAGAAATATAAAGAACACTAAAAACCGAGTTATAACGAAGAAGTTATGACCAATCTAAGATTCGCGGCAAAAACCGGCAATGCTGGTAAAAGTAAAACGCGAAGTTTCAATACAATAATTATGAGCCTTAGGTGTCTAAATGAAAGTTGTAGATATCATTAAACCGTAAACATACATAAAAAGATCGTCAAAATTTGACTTCGTATGGGGAAGTTATGATTTTTCTAAGTTCCGAAGTGGCAGTAGACAGCTAAAAACTTGAAACAGTGATCGAGTGATTTGTGGCCGACACAACCTAAACGAGAATCGAAGATCTCGTCAATGGTAGCACAACGGTAAAAAGCCTGACAGAAACGGAAATCGGATGAAGAAGTTATGGATTTTAAACAGACTTTTTGTGTCCCGGCCTATTAAAAATATATAATTAAAAATAAAGTCAAAATTCGCCAACGAAGTCTAAACGAGAGTTGTAGAGTACATTCTCACCTACGCGTGCATATAAAGAACGTCAAAAACGGAACTCGTATGCAAAAGTTACGGATTTTACAAGTTCGAGGCACACACACCAAGACGATTTACGCCCAGCGTACCCTCGTACGCCCAGCATACTCGGATGCTAGGCTCCGGATCGTCCACGTCGCCCCTCTACGCCTCTATGCCGTCCCGTCCGAAGTCTGGCAGTCGATGATGCGGTAAGCAGTGACGCACGAGTACGCCCCGCGTAACCTCGTACGCCCAGCGTACCGAGGGTTCCCAGCCCCTATAAAAGGGATGCGAGGGTTCCGGGCATAAGTGCTCATTTTCTCTCCTTTTCTTGCGTTTTTACTCCGTTTTGCGTGCAAGAAATATCCCGAAGCCCCGATTTTCATACCCAAGCCCCGAAGGAAGTTTTACGCTCCCGAGATTCCCGAGAATCCTGAGAAATCTGCTTTCTCCTGTCAAAGTTCTGCCCGGTCTTCGTCTCACCTTCTTCAATCTATCAAGTGAGTTCATACCCATACAAACACACTTTAAATACATTTTAAATGCTTTTTAAATACTTTTAAGGGGGGGGGGGGGGGGAATACAAGTAAACACCCGGTTATTATCGTGTGAAAATATCTATCCTTTGCTATGTACTCTATATTGTTATTTAATCAATCTTATGTGATTTATAACTAGTATACAAATGGATTTACTACACGTTTAGCTGTTTCACCAAACATATTACTTCAAAGGACTTTCTCAAACGTTTTTACATGTTAAAACTCTTTATCAAACTTTCTTACATACTTTATGTTTCCTTTCAAACGCTGTTGCAATCGTGTTTCAAACAAAGGTTTTCTTATACTTAAAAACTGTTCTTATCAAACAAACTGCTTTCAAATCATTTTACAAACTGACATCAAATCATCATTTCTTAGTAATTAAACTTTTCAAAGGTTTTACCAAAACTTCTTCTATACTTTTATATAGTCATATGCATGCCTATATATGTATAGTTATATAAGTAATGTTTAAAGGACTTAGGACGGCTAGCTCGCTTTATTTCCTTTTCCTCGTTGGGATGTGGCCTTAGGGCATCGGTTATTCGTCCGAATGTCGTCTAAATATTAGTTAAATATAATGTATACATATATAGACATAAAAGTTCCATCAGTTGGTTCAGTACCTTTGGGTAGCAAAGGCATACTTCGGTTATACACGTACATTACTAGTAACTATAATAGGTATAGTTAGGAGATACTACTTACTATTCCAAGTACAAGGAATCACACAAGAGTCAGTTCATTCATGAGTCTATACTAATACATTACATACTATATGAAATACGAACACATTACATACTATATGAAGAGATACGATTACATACAATTACAAGACATACAATTACAAGAGATACGATTACATAGATACGTTTACATAAATACGATTACATAGATATGTTTACGTAGATACTATTACATAGATTCTATTACATGCGTTTCGGGACTGACCATTCCACACCCAAGGCTGTTAGCTACAGTAGGGAAAATGCACATCGACGGATGTCTACGGTTGTACTGTTCGGTGAGTTACCACGCCGTGAATATCCTAGTGCAAAAGGATACAATTTTAGTTATTATATTATTTTTCCTTCTTACCTTTACTTTGTGATACATACACATAAACGATGAGGTAGACGATAGTTTTATAATAATATTGGTTATACAAGGGAAAAACTGTCACATTTACAGTAATGCATACTTTCAAAACAGTCGGGTCTTGGTAGAAGGCTACTTTTTATACTAGTAGGAAATATGGGATTTTCTAGGGTTTTCAAACGTTTACAATTACTTACAAACATGTTCATTGATACAAATTTTTCTCCAAACATTTACAGGTCTTTCTTTACAGTTTTACAAATCAAAGTCACATAAATACTTATGAATTCACCAGCTTTATTGCTGATACTCGCTTTCAAAATAACTTGTATTCTCAGGTCACAAATAGACAGGTACGACGACCAGGTTTTGTGAAGACGGAGCCGTCAAGACTCGTCTTTTATTTTGAATATTTATTATGTTGATTTATACTATGAAAGAACTCACATGTAATTAAAATTATACTATTAATGCAATGGATGATGTTGTTGCTTGTTTACTACCTTGCATTGTTGTGATACATTACATGATGTCCTCCGCCCCAGAACGTTTCCGCCGTTCACGGTTTTGGGGTGTGACATTCTGTGCTCAATACCTTAACAAAACTGCTAATTATTTAATCCTCTAGAAACCTTCTTGGAGAAGATTTGACTCCATTAAACACTAAGAAGTTGGAGCAACTTGAGCACTAACTGGACACGTCTTTGAGGAAAATCAGATCCACAAAGTTAAAAACTTTAAAGATACCTCTTAAACAGAAGAAAGATCAAAAAGTTGAAAATGAAAGAACTCAAATTCATAGGCTTCAATTGCATGATATAATATGCAAGAAAAGAGTAAATAATCTATTAAGTTTGAAGGAGAAATGCATACATATATAGCCTCCCATGCTAGCTCGGGAATCTGCAGCAACCATCACACATTCCTTAAAAATAAAAGCCAAAGTTGTTGTTCCCTTTGCTGGTTTTACCATTTGGATAGAATTCTTCTGAAATCCATCAAACTGAAGCAAAGGATTTGATGTAGTGTTTTAGCAATATATACATTCACTTAATATCTAGCAGAAAGGAAAAAAGAAAAAGGCAAGAATTGTAAAGAAACTCACATCTGATGTAACTGGTAGGTCAAATGAAGGGGCATCAGAAAACCCATCAGAAAGCAAGTCGTCACTTCCTCCATAGAGTGGTGCACTTGTGCAGTTTAATCATATTCAAAATAAATCGCATACGATAATAACACGGAAGATAATAATTACCTTTGATGAGCTGCAAGACATCTTATACTCCAAACCATTCACCACATGTACGCCTTCCATGACAGCTGATATAGCAGAAGATTCATCCATGCCTGAGAATTGGCATTTATTTCTACATGTAATTAGGAAACAAATTAAATATGAACATAAATATATACTCATTTACTCAATGTCATAAGAAGTATTAATATTTATTAGTTATTACCTCTGCAACATAATACCAGAATCCTTTTTTCCAGGCACAACAAAAAGAAAATCATTGTGAAGATAAGCTGAAAAATTAGGATCCACAGAAACCGCAACCACTTCAGTCTTTTCATTCCCAACATCCGTCAACTAAATGGTTAAACAAGATGGGCCAGATGAATGCGAAAATATAAGGAAAAAAATAAATAAACCAAATTTCTTACAGGATACAAAGACTGCTACATATGATTATACAGTAATAATCTATTTTTTTAATAAAGCATTTAGGAGCTTCTATGCTTTAAAAATAACTCGATGGAACTTTCAACCTTTTGACGTGTTTCACTTCTGCTGATTTTACCAAATTTACCCCTATAGAGATAAAACTTGGCCCAAATCTGCTCATTTATAACTTATAAGGAAATTGCCAGGATAAGAGTTTAGGGCATCAATGGAAGATGTCTCCTGGATTTTATTACCTCCTGGACACACACCATAAATTTTCAATAACTTGGAATTGTTCAAGTAAGATAATATAATCCCAAAAAAAAATGCAATTAATTACCAATAAGTAGGCAATACAAATTTTGGAAAGGCTTATCAGGTTCATCTGTAGCTGAGGGGTACCAAATACGCTCTATGTTATTCTTATTCAATTGAAGTTGCTCCAAACTGAATACAATTTCAAGTAAAGGATAAAGCTTTTAGAAACTATTATAATATTAACCTTGAGTAAGTCATCGATTAGGGTTAAAAGCGAATCCAGAGTGCCAACACGAAGATTTGGGATATTAAACTGCAAAATTACTCAAATTGAATAAGATACTTAGTAAAATTGAACGAAAGTGATTGCGATGATTGCTATACACTGTAGAGAGGAGTGTCAAATGAGTTTTTGGATATGGATTCTTGTAAGCGACTCCACAAAGAAGAAGCAGAACTCTGAACGGGAAGAGAAACTGTCCAGTATCTGGTAGCCATTGCTGCTCAAAATTCTTAAGATCGACAACGGAGATTCCCGATTGTTGAATTGAATTATGGTTTGCAATAGAGAATCAAAAGGGGGGAAATTAACGAGATCTCTCCTCCAAATAGAAATCGACGAATTCATGAGACAGATTGATTTCGTTTTGAAAACATCCATGAAGTCAACTTTAGAAGCAGTAATAAGCGATTCAGATTCGCTTTCTATTCAAACATGTTCAATCTTTTTGTAGGATATGGTCCTAAATTTTACATAGGAACCACCAAATCATTCAAAACTAGAAAAAAAGTATGTGAAGAAACGAACAATAAATTGATTACCTAGATCTCTGACCCAGAAGTTTCAAAGGTGATGACGAGATGCAATCGGGAAGCTAATGGAGCAAAGTTACGGTTCTTCGTCTGTGTGTTTTTCGATTTATCTGTGGGGAATCAGAAAAAAACGAGAATCAAGATTTGCATTCCTAATATTGAGACTTGAGAGTATAATACTGAATTAGGGCTTTTTCTGACAATTTCAACATTGAGTGGGAGATATGGTGGTTCTAGTGGGTAGAAGTAAGTGAGCCTTGATCGATGTCAACGATTGGGGAAGAATCTGTGGCGGCGGTCGGAGTGCAAGGGAAAGAAGCAAGCAACACTCGATGTAGGGAGGCGGAGGAAGACCGGAGAAGATTTTTATGGTCAAAGAACACACCCAGAGCTAAAGAGGGGAAATGAGGAAGGAAGGCAGGTTTTCTAATTTTTTTGATTTCCTTTTTCCCGCTACTAGTTGCTAAAGAGCGCGTTTGTAAAATTATAAAGCGACATTTCTAGACGACACGCCTTTAGCATAAGCGCCCTCCGTGTTTTTTTTGTGAGACACTAATTTTAGGGCACGCAAAAATGTGCGTCCTAAATTCTTCAGATTTCTAAAGATCTGACATTATTTTTAGGGCACGCCCTTTTGCGTATCATTAATCGGCGCGTGTCGTAAAAAGTGTGTCATTAAAGGTCTGTTTTCTAGTAGTGCCAATTGGATGAACATGGTCAAGCAAGTCAAACCTGCACACCCTTTACAGACCAGAACAACATATACAACAGTGATGATTCGCTGAAGCACCCAGGGAGGATCTGAATTCACTGAAGAACGCGAGAGTTAAATGGAACCAAAGTACCCACCCCATTTCCTTATCCTTAACTAACAACTCGGATTCCTAATTTCGGGACGAAATTCCCTCTATCGGGGGGATGATGTGACAACCCGAAACTTTTCCCGTTAACGTTAGCCCGATTCCGTTAAATAGATTCACATAAGAGTCGGAACCAAAATCGCGCTGAAAACCTGAGCTACTTCGAAAATCAATAGTTTTCGGCCTGTGTGATGTTCATAGCCGTAAACCCGTTTACGGTTGTAAACTCGTTCACGGCTTGTGACAGGTGGCCCCCACCACCGACCATGGAACCCCCTATAAATACGAGCATCTACCCCTCATTTACATTTTCCTGGCCGAAAACTCCCTCATTCTCTCTCTAACCACTCAACCGTAAACACCCAAAACACCCTCTTTCTTCCGAAAATCATCAAGAATCACCTTTAGAAGTTGTTTTTGGAACATCTAAAACGTGTTTTTCATCGAATCCAACATCATTGTTCTTGAGTTTACGGCCGTACACCCTTCAAATCTTCAAATCTACAAAGGCCGCAAACCATTTACGACCGTAAACCCTTCAAAGATTCATAAGTCCTTCAAGAACACTGTTCACGACCGTAAACCCTTCAAGGGGCTGTTCACGGCCGAAGACAGTTCACGGCCGAAAACCCTTCACGGCCGCAAACTCCCTCACACCGTGAATCTTGGCCGCGAACCCATTTTTTCCACCTCGATCGAGTCTCGGATCCTGTAAAGTGCCGCATATAGCAACTCGAGGGTCTTCGTATCCAATCTCGTGGTCCGACGCATACAAGCAACCAACGGTTAGTTCATACCCCTATATTTTCCGAGCTTTTTGATGTTTTAAGGGGTGAGTGCAAGTAAAAGCACAAGTAATCTTGTGTTTAAAAATACAATTTGGTTTATTATATTTTCCTATCATTAGTACACATTGAACGTAGAACTTACTAAACATGATAAACATTGTTACTACTAGACTTGAAATCATTTTTACAAAACATGTTAAGATACAAACGTTGCAAACACAGTTTTCAAACAAGGAAACAAACTTATGAATTATGAAATAAAAGGTACTATTTTATAAGGATCCATGTTAATAACAAAAATGGGTTTTCATAGTATTATTTATGGATTCGTTGAGAAAACTACAGTGTTAGACATGGCTTCTGGGAAGTCTACTCCTTAGGAACCAAAGTCTCCTGGAGGGAGAGCGTGAGTTTGTGTATAAATCTATACGGGACTGACAATCCCACACCCTGACTAATAGCTACAGTAAACTGGGGGTGACAAACGTGATTTCAGATTTTCAACGTCCGAAGTACGTCGTATTGGTATTCGTCCATCAGCATGGTTATAAGAACTCACAGGGGAAACAACGACTCGTTCACGTAATAATATACCTAACAAACAGTCAACAGGGTTAGTAACTATGTGATGACTTAGTATGTACACTAGGGTAATATGAAATTAACATCCGACATACAGTGGGATGTGTGATCTCCGCCTCATTTCTTGTTCCTTGTTTGGTTGTGGGCTTAGGGCAGAATCACCCAATCGACTGTCTGTTCGATCTAGATTTCTATAACTCGTATGTACTAAGTGATCACAGGAGGGTATTAACAACACTTATATGTTACAGAACATACTACATAATACTGGTGGTAGCCAGGGTTTTCAAACAGAACAATGCTTAAACAACACAAGTATGGTAGATACTTGTACTCTTTGGTTTGGAACAGATAATTCAATAACTTACACTTAGGAAAATATAGGATTTTCCAGGATAAACATCAGTGCTTTACAAATAACCGGGTTATTATTCAACTAACGGATATACATTATTAATTCTATAATTCCTTAGTTTATGCATCCGAGTTACGTATGAAGAATATCCGATAGGCAGTGGAATGTGTGGTTTCCGCCTCATTTCCTGTTCCTTGTTTGGTTGTGGGATTAGGGCAGATCCGCACAATCAATTATCTGTTCGATATTGGTTTATACATAGCTGGTATGAGCTAAGTAGTTATGAAAGGAATTGGTTTAATCATGCTTTCACTAAGAAAATATTGGATTTTCTTGAGGAACGCCATCAATAGATTTATAAGGACCGATACAGTTAACTTTGTAAGTATCTAGTGAATACTTCAGGATTATGTACATAAGGATCCGACAACCAGTGGAATGTATGGCCTCCGCCTCATTTCTTGTTCCTTGTTTGGTTGTGGGCTTGCGGCAGAACCACACAATCGATTATTTATTCGATCTAGATTGTATATGATTTGTATACGCTAAATACTCGCAGGAGGAACTAGTAAGAATCATTATTACTTAACATTCATTACATTAGAAAATATAAGGTTTTCTGGAGAAACACAACGCCCTTTTCAAAAGAACAAAGAACTTGTTTTCTAAAACAAAACGCTTATGAACTCACCAGCTTTATGCTGATACTCTTTCAAAACCTACTTGTATTCTCAGGACGTTAATAGACAGGTACACGTACCGGATTCAAGAAGAAGGAGCATAGGAATATCGAGTCTTTACTTGTTATTTACCTTTGGAATTAATCGTGTGTGATTCGAATGTAATGTAAACATTATACTATTAATACAGTGGTTGTTGTTGCTTTGATTACTATTATTCAATTGTTGTGATACTATACATGACGTCCTCCGCCCCCGAACGTTTCCGCCGTTCCGGTTTTGGGGTGTGACATTTAGGAAAATGTGAAATTGGTGCTAACCCATGAAATTAAACTTTGTACCTTACCAAGTCGTTGGTGGAGCGTGTGTGGGTAACCGGCACACTAATATGGACTAGTAAGAGTGGCAAAGGGTGACTTAATGTTTATCATAGATTGGTGGAGCGCGTGTGGGTAACCGGCACATCGATTAGGTGATAAAATTAAGGGTACCAAGTTAATTTGCATGGTTATTCACACCTTGTTTGTGAACCTCGGCATCCCAGTCACAAACTTCAGAGGGCACAATCGAGATTTAAACATGCCATTGAAAAGTTCAATGAATCTCAAAAGATCTAGGAGTTTCAATCCAATTAAAACCTAATACGTATTTCGTTTTTCATGGTGGAAATTGGTGAATCGTCATTCGCGTACCTTCAAATATTTTGTAGCTTGGATTATGGCATCCCTCTTCCAAGTTATAAAATATTGTGTTGGTCCTAGCCTTAATATTTCATATTGGGTGTTCTATTAAGGACTTAAATCAACTAACTTGAATTTCTCACATTGTAGATGCCTGGTTCAGACAACTACGGTCTTCCCAAATCCCTTGGAACAAGCTTTCCTAATGAAGATGATGTCCCGCGATTGGATCATGGAAATCATACTTCTCTTCCTCCACCTCCTCCAATTATTCTCCCTGACCCACAAGCTCAAAGACTTGAAAAATTCAAGGTCACTCAAGCCCTACTTGCAATGAAACATGAAGATGGAAGGCATGAGTGTTCTCACGTCTTGGATATGAAGTCACATATCGATAGGCTGAGAGTGTTGGGTGTCGAAGTCTCAAGGAAGTTGGTTGTTGACTGGGTTCTTCAATCACTTCCTGAGTTATATGGTGAGTTCATTAAGGACTACTATGTGACAGACCACGACATGAACCTTATTGATCTCAACTATTTGCTTGTTGCTGCTGAATCAGAAATGTTTTGGCGCACTGGAAAAGTAAATTTGGGTGGAAGATCTACTTCTCAAACTTCCAGGGACATTGACAATGGTAACATTGGAAGTCCGGAAAAGTTTTCTCTTCCCAATGGAAAGGGATCGACCATAGTCAATTCGGTTGACCAAATGGTAAAGAGAAAGGCTAAGTCTAAGATAGTCTCGTGTACCATTCCCAAAGAGTCCATATGTTTCTATTGCCAAAAGAAGGGGCATTAATTGTGAAGCTGCCCAATTTACCTGAAAGTCCATAAGGATGGTAAAAAGTCAACAAATTTGACTATGCTTCAGGTAAAGTCCATTATCTGACTCTATTACGTTCCTATTTTGAGATTCTTATTACATGATGTGACTAGGTCGCATTTTGATGTTTTAAGAATCAAAGAAAAGAGAGGAAGCTTAAAGGAAGAATATGTTGATTCTGATCGTGAAGATGGATTTCGATCGTATGGTTCGGTGATCAAAATTTTGAGTTGTTGCTTAAGATTTGGGATAGATTGCCTAGGAATAAATAACAACATTGTTTTCGTATGCATTTGCATTGTAAGGATAAGTTTTTCCACAAGTTTTAAAATAAAAGAAAAGTTTTAATTTTATTTATTTTTAAATATCCTTACAATGGCATTTGTGAAAAATTGTTGTTTATATGCTTCCATTGATAGCAATATTGGAAAATGGATTTAATTCTTTCGTTTGTGGTAGTGTCATAGTTTACCAAATAAGGAAAGATTCTCATCACCCAAGTTTCAGTTGGATAGAAACTTGGAATCATGCAACTTGTATTGTATGATGAATGAGAATTTTCATCTTTGGAAAATTAAGACTAATTCCTTGTTCACATGTATATGTGAGTTAAGTGAAGGACTAGGGGATCGAGTACACTGGGTGTGCGCTAATCAGGTGCACCAAAAAGAACGATAAGGCTATTCGTCATGATTTACTAAAGTTTAGTAAATATGGTTGTGCTTACAAGTTTAAGTATAATTCTGAAACATTGGAAAAGTTTCAATGTATGGCAGGACGAATGAGAAGAATCAAATTAGGCAGAAAGATAAAAGTTTCTCCAATCTGAAAAGATGGGAGAGTACTTGAGTATCTTGTTTTATGATTATCTTAATGATTATGAAACCATATCACAATTGATTCTCTAAGGATATCTTAGTGCATTTGTTTGGCTAAGAAGAGGAATCGCGGACTGTTGAATTGGTTAAATCAAAAGGATAAGTCATACTTCGTTCCAAAACAAGTCTTAGAGTCATACTCCAAAGATTGTAATTTGAGTGACATAATCTTAAGAAAGGTTTAATACACTTATCAAATTTCGAGTAAAATGTTTTCTACTCTTGTACATTTGAAATTGGTAAGTTGTGATGTTTTTGGATAAAACAAAGACCAACTAAGACCAACTGAGTGAAGTGTTTATCTTGATAAGAATCTGCACTAACTCTTGAATATTTACTTTGTCAAGGAATGTCTCTTGACAAGAGAATCTTATATGTCAAGAGGTCAATGGGAGTCTTAAAAATCTTGGAAAGTTTCAAGAACTAATCAAGAATAAAACTTGTTGTTTATCACTAGCACGCGACTTTAGGTTTGTAACCGTTCGTGTTGACATATTATTGTTTCTAGGGGTGTAAACGAGCCGAGCCGAGCCCGAGCCTGACCAAGCTCGAGCTCGGCTCGTTTAATTTTGAGGAAGCTCGACCTCGAGCTCGAGCTCGATTCGAGCCTTAAAATGAAGCTCGAGCTCGGCTCGTGAACAATTTAGTGGGCTCGCGAGCCTAAACGAGCTTAAACGAGCCTATATATATATATATATATATATATATATATATATATATATATATATATATATATATATATATATATATATATATATATATATATATATATATATATATATATAGACACACACACACACACATATAGTATCACAAGACATGGATCATAGTAATCAAAGTAATAAACAACCATTTCATTAGAAAGGAAGTGTTTACAAGGTGTGTGTTCACAAAACATAGAATACATAAGCAAATAACAAAACAAGACTTGAAGCTATACTGCTCTATCTTCTGAATCCCAGTGCGAGTACCTGTCTACTAGGCTCCTGAGAATACAAGTTATTTGAAAGAGTTGATCAGCAATTAAGCTGGTGAGTTCATAAGATTTTAGTGATGTAGTATTAGTAAGAAAGTTTGTAGAAAGTTGTAGAAAATTATAGTAAGTTCTGTTTAAAAAAGTTTGCATGTTCCTCCAGGAAATCCTATATTTCCTGCTTTGATGAAAGATAACTAAAAATGACTCAACAGTCCTTTCTATTAGTATTAAATGGATACAAGTTATATAAAACCCAGAGAAAACAAACAATCGATTGTGTGTATCTGCCCTAAGCCCACAACCAAACAAGGAACATGAAATGAGGCGGAAAGCACACATCCCATTGGTTGTTGGATCCTTGTTGTATATAACCCTGGTGTATTCCCTTGGTACTCACAGAGTTAACTGTAATAGTTCCTTTATATTTGAAGAAAGATTCTTTAAGAAAACTTTTATTTCTTATAATAAAATAGTAACCACAGTGGTTCCTTTTATAATCACTTGGTTTATACTAGTTATATATAATCTAATACCGAACAGATAGTTAATTGTGTGGATCTGCCCTAAGCCCACAACCAAACAAGGAACAGGAAATGAGGCGGAAGGCACACATCCAACTATCTATCGGTTATTAATTATATATAACTCTGATGTATAATCTAAGGTATTATAGAGCTATCCACTTAAGGTCCTTGAAGTTATCCTGGTTTAATAAAATGGATTAAACCTTTAACTAGTAAGTTTCTAGGTTTGTATATACTCAAAGTTCTGATTTGGAAAGTATGTTCTATACTAGAAAACTGTGCATTGACTCTGTGTCCTATGACTTGACCCATACCTGGTACCCTTATGATGACTCAATGTATACTGGACATATATATCTAGAATCGAATAGATAATAGACTGGGTGAATCTGCTCTAAGCCCACAACCAAACAAGGAACAGGAAATGAAGCGGAAAGCACACATCCTATTACCTGTCAGATCCTATTGATATATATGTATCCTTTGATATAAACATTAAGGAATCATAAGGTTAGCATTATGGCCCTTTCTACTAAACGTAGCCTTCTACCAAGGCATCAAATGTTATGTATGTATGTTTCTTGTATGAGTGTGTATTTTCCCGAGTGAAACTATCATTAACAAAATATAGTTTATACATTAATGAATATGTGAGAAGATCACAAAATAAATGTAATAGGGAAAATAATGTTTTACCTCAGCAGTGACACTGCTGGCTATAAAGTAATAAAATACCGACTCCAGGTAGTATTAAATGTACAATACACCTCGGGGAATCGTTTTGATAAAATACAGACTCCAGGTAGTATTAAATGGACAATACACCTCGGGGAGTCTAAAGTAGTAAAATACAGACTCCAGGTAGTATTAAATGGACAATACACCTCGGGGAGTCTTTTGATAAAATACAGACTCCAGGTGGTATTAAATGGACAATACACCTCGGGGAGTCTTAAGTAGTTTTTAATCCCAAAATGGTTAATTAAAGGTTTTAATGTGAACTCGTGTGTAACCATGCTGATCGACGACTGAATAAAAGATGACCCTCCGGTGTCATATGTAGTGAGGTGACATTTTGTCACCCCATGGCCTTATCGGCTGGGACTGTAGCTAGCAGTCAAGGTGTGGGAGTGTCTGTCCCGTATAGATCTATACACAAGATGCCCGCTCTCCCTCCAGGAGACTCTGGTTACAAATTGATACAACACAGTGTCGTTGTATTCTTAAATGGTTTGTCACATTAATTTATCGTATAACAGTGTTTGTATAGTAAGTTATAGTGTAGTAATGTTCTCTTTGTACTAGTGTATAGTATACTCTCTTGTATAGTGGGTAGTGTGAAATGTTTCTCAAAATAGTGTGTTCTGACTCATGTATGAACTGACTCTTTGTATGCTTCATTGTACTAGAAGTAATGAATAGTGTCTTCCTAAACTATACATATTATAGTTTACTAGTGTTTTACTTGAACTGTTATTGAAAAGACTCTTTTATCTACCAAGTTATTCTTGTACTTTAAAAACGGAGTTTTGTGAAACAATAAAGTAACATAACTTTAAAAGAGTTTTTGAAATGTTTTGATCACTTATAAAAGGTATAAGAAATATTGTGAAATATGTTTATAACAAAAAATTACACAATTAACATTGTGTTCAACTTGTATTCCCCCCCCCCTTAAAACATTGAAAACAGTTAAAAGATTCATTACGGGGTATGAAGTCACCTGATGTGGGTGATTCAACGAATACGCGTGTAAGGATGAGAAGTTCCACGAATGAAGTCCCGAGACTTAACGAGTCCTAAATGACATATAAGGGCACATATTAACATAAATATAGTGTTTAGAAGCAACAAAATGCAAGGAAACACCTCACGGGACTAGAAAACACTTTGACCAAGTGTTGGAATCATATGTGATTCAATTTAAGGGAGTGTACGGTGACTTTGAGGAGTGTGCGGCCATGGGTGTGAGGCCAGGGAGTGTGCGGCCGCACACTCATGGTAATGAGTGCACAAAAACGTTTTCCAAGCCTTAGGAATGTTCTAGGGAAGGTGTTTTGACCATTGCTTAGCCGGAAAGGAAGTTTGATGCTATTTTGGGCCTTTAAAAGGGTATGTGCGGCTACAATTGGTGTGTGCGGCCATGGGTGTGCGGCCGCACACTCATGGTAAAGAGTGCACATAACCGTTATCCAAAGGTGGGGAGGCTTGTGGGACAATTGCTCAACAAGTGGTGAAGCTAGAAACGCATTTTGGAGGCCATTTTGGGGTCTTTTAAGGGGTGTACGGCCACATGAGTGTGTGCGGCCGCACACACCATGTGTTCTTGAGTTCTGGGCATTACTAAGGACTTAATCTAGTGTTCTTAACAAGATTCAAGTGTAGGGAAGAAGTACTTACTATCCGGAAGCTCGAGAAGGCCCAAAATCGCCAAGAACAAGTGTGTGTTCTTGGTGTTCTTGGTGTAACTTGAAGATCTAGCCAAAACATGATTTCAAATGGATGAAATCAAAGGATGTAACTAGTTTATGAATATTAACAACAAATCAAGTGAAGAGCACTTACATTCTTGAAGATCTAGGCTGAAAATTGGATGATAATTGAGAGAAAAATCGAGTTCTAAGACTTGGAGAGTGAAAAGGGATGAATGAAGGCTAAACCCCTCCTTTGTACACGTGAGTGTGCTGCCAGGAAAGGGGTGTGCGGCCGCACACCCAGTGTGCGGCCGTACACTCCTGATGTTGGAGTGTAAGGCTCGATTTTGGTGCTAGAAGTTTACGCGATCCATTTCTATGCTCAATGCTGGAATGTACTGAGCTTTGAACCTTTAAACGGACTCTAAACGAGGCTAAATGATAGCAGAAATGAGTCTGACACTCAGCGGAGTTGACTGGCTGGGCTTTGCAAGGCAAAACTTAAAAAAAAAAAAATCGGGTTGTCACAATATATATATATATATATATATATATATATATATATATATATATATATATATATATATATATATATATATATATATATATATATATATATATAGGCTCATTTAAGCTCGTTTAGGCTCGCGAGCCCACTAATTAAAGCTCGGCTCAAGCTCGTTTAATAAACGAGCCTCATATTTAGGCTCGAGCTCGGCTCGGGCTCGTTTAACTCGATCTCGAGTCGAGCTTTTAACGAGTCGATCTCGAGAAGCTCACGAGTAACTCGGCTCACTTACACCCCTAATTGTTTCTGTGCCTATTCCAGTTAAAGTTGACTATACATGTGAGTTCTATGAGTTCTTAATTGTTTGCATAACTACTTGGAAGCAATGGTAGGCCCTTGTGCTGTCAGGTGGCAAGAAATTAAGATTGAACAAGTTCAGTCCATATGAGTTTGAATTTGTCACTAACCTTGTCTTGTGATTATGGTTTTGACAAATTCACATGGATAGGAACACATACACCATAAAATCTAAGTGTCATAAGGTTTCTCTTCGATTGATGAAAATGATGGTGAGGAAACGCTTTCACTAAGAAGATTTTAAGTAGATAGCAATTGTGATATTTGCATTCTCAAAGTCGTTAGTGGAGTGTGTGTGGTTAACCGGCACACTAACATGGACTTGTGAGAAATGGAAAAGATCTAAACAATTGATATTATGATTACGACATCCCTTTTCATAGTTCTAAAATTGTTTAGACACACAGGTGAGCTATCTAAGAAAATGTGTATGATTTTGATAAAGTCTTATCAAAGAATCTCGTATCAGAAATCTGAACTTTGGTAAGAAAGTCAATAAAGTATTGATTTTGTAGAAGTCCAGCTGATTTCTGAATACATGTCAAAGCTAGTGGGAGCATAAGTGTTATGCTGGTAAGATAATAATTATTATGCTAGTGGGAGCATAATTAATTATGGTAAATATTGCAAGTTAGCATTGTTAATTATAGAAAACAAAAAGTTTCAATTCGTGAAGTTGCAGAGGTTGAAAAAGTTGTTTTGCTATAATTAAGGGAGAGGAATTTATACTTCATTCCAATTCTAAAAGATTAGATTGTGATTACGACATTCATTTTCATAATCTGAATTATGAGAACATGGCAAATAAAAATAGAAATATTATAGCAAAAGACTGGTGTAGTATAATGTCTTTATGTGAGACATCATGAATCGTGTCCCATATGCTTCGGATATAGGATCGATTACATGTGATGTAATATTCATTTGTTCTAAATTTTTCCAAATGCCTAGGGCATTAAGGGGGAAAAAGTACTTGAAGTGGATATGACTAAAGTGATTAAGCAATTGTCGAGGACAATCTGAGGTTTTCCAAAGATTGGTTGCTCATGGACAATTGGAAGTATAAGTGTTAATTTTGGAAGGACCATATTGACATATTCTGGAAGGAGGCAACTCTTATTCAGAAGTGATAGTCAAAATGGGAATGTGGAAATGTTTCCATTAGTGGAATGTATTCATTAAATCTGTATAAGATTAGAAAACTTAATGCAAGAAGGATGTTCAAAGGAATGTACTTTGAATTTGAGACTTCGTTTCATGGAATTGCTCTCCATTGGAATACTTTGTAAATGTCTGTTGCCAAGTCTTTGTGACTTTTGTGCATAGTCATTACAAGAGAATCAATTCATATAAGTTTAGAATCTAACAGATTTCAGTAAATGGCAAAGAATCTTGTATTCTTACATTTGCGGTAAGGATTTGGGATTGTGAACTGAGCATCATTGGAATCATGTTCAATTGGTCTATTTCACAAACTAAGGATCATAGACATACATAGTGTGCATACTTGGAGTATGGCATAACTATTGTTTGGACAAACATAGTGTGCATGCTTGGAGCATGGCATAGCTATTGTTTTAATTCAAGTATTAGGTTGATAAATCGAAACATTATTCAATGAATAATGTGTAATCAATATGGTGATAAATAAAAGGTGTTTTATTTATATTCATAAGTTCTGAGACCATATTGGATTCGATTATTCTTGTGTTTCACTTTGCATGTTTTGACTTCCCGAATAACTAGGATATTTCAAACTCTCCACAGTCAATTATACTTTGGAAGTAGGTATGAATCAAGATTGTCATGAATTGGGCTTGTAGATGTCTAAAGTGTTTAGACATAGCAAAAGTTGCTGCAACATTCATGAGTGCTCCTGGAATGAGGTTCGAGTATTGGATTAAAACCACGCTCATTTGAATCACTTCATGGATTTTATCACGAGTGATCATGAGACGATAATATCTTATATTCTTCAAACGGAGACGTGTGAGTTGTAGTTGCGCGTCGGTTGCACATTGACATATGTAAACGCAGCCAGTAACTTGGTTGTTATAAAACATATCGTTGTGGGTAATTTGATGAGTAAGTACAAGCGAACATTTGGGTCGAATTTTATCCATTCCTTTTACCCTTGGAGGGATAAAAGCGATATTTATGGGCCCCTCGATGATTTAGTGATGACACCCCTAAGTGCTTGGTCAAGCCTGGACTGATTTGATTTGTTCAATTAGTCAGTCGTCATAAATCGGAAATTGGGAAACAAAAAATGGACAGAGAGAATGATTATAATCCATGTCTCAGTCCATATGATATCTAGAATGGAGGAATATATGATCCCTTATCTAATGGACACGTCATTTGACTAGGTCAGAGTTCGGCAGCGGCTTTAAGAGCTACGATTGCTAGTCGGGATCTTGGAGTCATACTTGAATAATAGTTTTAGACTTATCCAAGTAGGAGACTGTTGGATTAGATGTCTAAGCCCATAACTATTATTAGTATGTACTCGACCTGAGAGTAGCATGGTCCATTTGGGTTGCACTTCACCGAAACAATTTGTATGGATAGTCAATTAAGAATAGTATATTTATGATTTATTAATATATTATAAGTTATAATATATTAATATGAAATCATATTATTTAATTAGTATTGATCAAGAATTAATTTGGAATTAATTTGGTGATCAAAAGAGAGTAATTAAATATGGACTCTTATATATATATATATATATATATATATATATATATATATATATATATATATATATATATATATATATATATAGAATGGGCCAATGTTCATTTAGGATGGGCTAAGCTTGCATGGATAGTCCATGAAGTTTTTAACCCATGGATCCTATGGAAATGAAAGGTCATGAGTATTAGGGTTTACATGGATGTAACTCTAATCCACCATAGTATATAAAGAGGTCTTTGGCACATGAAATGGCACTAGTGTGTGAATGAACAAGAGTGGGCCGATTTCTAGTGTGCTTACTATTCTCTCAAGTTTTCCAAGTTGTTTTGGTGATTTGTGATTCCACTTGAGGCATCCACATTATTGGTGCTAGGCTCTTAAAGCTCCAAGGAATCGACCACAAGAAGAATGTATGTCATCCTACTAAGTTTTATATTACAAGTTCCCCATGTTATGCTAGTTAGGATGAGAACCTTGGAAAAATCATATTTGCATGTATAATAGAGAAAACATAGATCCAAGGTTTCTAGGGTTGCATGTACACCATAGGAGTGTTAGAATGCTCAAAACCCATCAAAAGGTCCCTATACGAGCACAATGTACACATAAGCAATACAAATAAACATAAGGCAGAAAAGAATAAACATGTACCAGCCACAACGTCTGGCGCTGTCCGAGCCTCCTCGGTAGTCAACTGAAATGCGCGGCTCTTCACCACTGGAGCATCCGCCTTAGCAGGGCGGCCATTAGTAATCCTCATCGTGACGGGCATAGGCACTGCCACTTCTCCTCCCCCTCCCTGCAACTTTGGACAATCGGCCCGCTTGTTGCCGGTCTTGTTGCAGTGAAAACAAATGAAGCCCTTCTTGGGGCAATCCCTGCTCAAGTGACCCTGTTGGCCACATGCATAACAATCTAAGCCCGTAACCCGACATGATCCACTATGCAGCTTACTGCACTTGGCACACCGGCCTCGGCCCTGCTGGCCCCTGCTGGAAGTGTCTGAGGTCTTAAGCTTTTTAGCCTGACCCACCGTTGCCTGTGCCTGCTCCGGATTCCGCTTGGTGCGGAAGTCCAACTCCATCTCCCTCTCATGGGCCTTCTCCACCATCTCATTCACGGTCTTGCACCCTGTAAAGCTCACAAACTTTCGGATATCATCCCTCAGCATGGAATGATATATCGTCCTCCGCATGTCCTCATCGGTAGCATACTGTGGAATCAGCAATGTTCGCTCCCGAAACTTGGTGGTGATCTCCGCCAAAGTCTCGGTGGTCTGCTGGAGCTCCTGGAAATCCCTCACCATCCGTTGAACCTCAATGGGTGGTGCAAACTCCAAGTCAAATCGCCGAACAAACTCAGCCCACGTCATCTCAGCCACACCGGCTACTCTCACCTGGCTGGTCACCTCGCCCCACCAGTCTCGGGCTCTGTCTCTCAGCATGCATGAAGCGAATCCCACCTTCACCGCATCCGGGCAAGAACTCGTGCACTGGGCGTTCTCAATGTCCGCCACCTAGCGTCGGCTCACAAGGGGGTCCCTGACCCGAAAAACTCCGGCACTCCACACGCCTTGAACTCCCAAAACAAGGGAGTTCGGGTCCCGACCTGGCCCGCAGCAATCTCGGCTCTGAATGACCTGAGCCTCTCCTCCATGATCTACATCATACCCTCATCGACCGTCCCAAAGATCACTGGGGTCGCGTCAAGTATGCCCTTCGTAACCTCGACTGCAATGATCTCGCGCAGCCTCTCATCGATGGGCTCTGAATCGCTGCCTGATCCGGATCTAGATCCTGATCCCCCTATCCTAAATCGTGTCACCACCATACCGAACTGAAAAGTCATAACCCATAATAATCAGGACATCTATACAGGGGATCTTCCTACACCGGTCCTCCTTAGAGCTGTCAGATCTAACATTGGTTCGGGTACAGGTCTTGTGCTTTTAGTAGTATGGGCCCAATACTACCTTCCACACCTACCTGTACCTTTCCCCAAGTCTCTACCTGATAACTCCAATTCGTCCCAAAATAAACCATATCCCATAGACTACCGCATATCTCAAATCCTAGGTTGTCCTAAGATTTGCTCTACTCACATCAATCAGACCAATCATTACAGGTTGCCTTTATGTATGCAAATTATACACAGAAAAGGATCAAATAGACTTTCTAATAAAAGATTCTATCCTAGGACCACAACCAAACGAGGAACGGGAAATAAGGCCAAATCAATTATTCTAAGGCTATAAGCTCCTAACCGTATACAATTTTAGAAGCATACACATAGCAAATTCATACGATTATCAAAGCTCAATATCAGTATAACATGGCTAACATATTGGGGAACTACTTACTTGGCTCAGCTGATCACGCGTTGCACTCTCTTCTTTTCCAGTCTCAAAAGTTTTGAACTTTTATTTTTGAAAACAATTTTACCATTTCCTTAGTTTGAGTCCCGGCACACCCAAGAGTGTGTCCGAATCCCTCAAACCAAGGCTCTAATACCAACTTGTAACGACCCAATTTCAAAAGAAAATTTTCATTTTTAATTAATCAAAACACACTCCCATAAACCGTGAAATCCAGATACAATTGTTTTCAAAACTCATATCATTTACCATTTTATTTAAAAACATCAAAAGGTCCCATAAAAGTATCTTGAGAGAGTGCACGCCGCGCCATCACGCCTTGCCCTTGCCCTTGGGCTCAGATGTACCTGAAACAAATCCACAAACTGTAAGCTAACGCTTAGTGAGTCCCCCAGAGCATACCCCACACATAATCCACATAACACATATCAGATTAGCTATAAAAGCTATCTCTACCACATAAGCCATGCATACAAACATATAAGGATGCCATGTGCTCCTCCCAAGGTCTTACTCCAGGATGTCATGGGCTCCCCCACATGGTCTTACACCTAAGTGACATGGGCTCCCCCATGGTCTTTAGCTGGAAAGCCATGGGCTCCCCCACATGGTCTTACATCCAAGTGCCATGGGCTCCTCCCATGGTATTTACTTGAAAATCCATGGGCTCCCCCAGATGGTCTTACATCCAAGCACCATGGGCTCCCCCCATGGTCTTCCCTACAAGCATCACACATATAACTAGCATAATACCAAGCATATCTAGCAATCATACCACATATCTCTACACAACAAGTCACATATCTCTACACAACATGTATACCACATATCATAGAATGGGCCGGCCTTGGTGCCTTAGACCCATTGGTATGGTGAGAAGACTCACCTCTCGGATGCTGAACTAACAAGTTAGAATCAGATATGTCCCACGTGCTACTCCCACCCAGCTGCCTATAATCATTATGTGATTAACTTGTCATAATCCTATAATTGCCCTTAAAGTCAACCCTGGTCAAAGTCAAGGTCACCGGTCAAGGTCAACAGTCCATGTTGACCTCAACTCGTCGAGTGCATCCAGCAACTCGTCGAGTAATCTGTGTAATTCGTCCACTCGTCGAGGTACCTGTGTAACTCGTCGAGTCCCTCCGAAAACCAATGAAACCGAAAACTCAATGACAACCGAAAACTCATGACAACCGAAAACTCATGGAACCAAAAACTCATGGAATCGAAATCACTTGGGATACCCGAAAACAGGCAAACCCTACTTGACTTGTCGAGTCAGCTAAGGGACTCGACGAGTTTCTTCGGTCTTCTTCGAGTTCAGCCCTTTTCGGTGGGATTAAAGGTCCCAAACTCCAGATCCAAGCTCTCCTAGTGCAGATACCACGTAAAGTTGCAAACTTTACGTGCATGCAAGGTCCTTCAAGGCTATAACTTCAAAACTAGGCTTCTTACTAGGTTTTTATGCATGGGAAGTGACTAAACTGCATAAAGGAAGCAACTCTATGGCATTTGGGACCTAAAGAGGTCCAGATCTGGAACCCTATCCTTGTGATAAGTCCAGATCCAAGTTTGACACCATTTGCACCAAGAACGGCCATATACTTCCAAGCAAAGAGATCTAAGAACTAGAGATCAAGTTCACGACTTTATACCTTAGGATGTTGGCCAATATGATGTAGATGTTGGATCTACTGCTCCTCCCCTTGCTCCTTCCTCCTCAAGCTCTAGATTCCTTCACAAATGCCCCAAAAATCACTCACAAGGCTCTCACTCTCTCTCAAGAAGGTGTAAGGTCGAATTAGGGTTTTCTCTAGCTAGTAGGGTGATAAAGGAGGCCATAGGGGGCAGTTTATGTTCCTTAAATAGGGTGCAAACCCTAAAAAAATTAGGTTTTCTCTTTACAGCTCCTACTCGCCGAGTCGGGCCTTCCGACTCGTCGAGTAGGTCCAGATCCGCGTCCCCTAAAATCTCTCTACTCGACGAGTTGGACTCCCAACTCGCCGAGTCCATGCACCAAAACCTTAAAACTTAAATAAATTAAGTAATACCTGGAATAGGTGTTACATGATTTTTGTTGAGTTGAAAAACTTTTAGATCGATTAGATCTTCAACAGGTTAAACAATAAAAGCAAACAAACACAATCAACACGATATAGAATCAAGTAATGCTTAATGATTCAAATGTAGTCACGCCTCAGCAGAGCTCGATTAAGAAATTCCACTGTAGAGGCGAGCTAGGGTTTTTAGTACAATGATCAGAATAATAATTAAAGTTGTGTCCACAAAGGATGCATGCATGCACCTTAAATACTAAACCCTAATAAAACAAACACGGTTGGACAGGCCCAAACCGGATAACAAAACTGGGCTAAGGACCGAGCCCAAGGACGCAACACTATTAGCAATCTCCCCCTTTGCGTCAAATGAGGCGAGAGACTACTTCGGTTGAGTGACCTTGACCTGCTTCACAACCTTGAACAGCTGAGGGATGATCGCAAGAAGTGTCTGCCGAAACTGAATGTACCAACGAAGCATATCGGTGAACAACTTCTTGTCAGCTTCACTGTTCTGATTACACCTGTGTATGATCTCCAAAATGTGCTCCAAGCAAGCAGTAGAGAACAGGTGCTTGTCAATAAGAGCGAACAGGCACTTTTGACCTTCACCCCTAATGAACATCATTGTATGAAACTTAGGGTCGATTTTGCCCTTGATCATCGTATTCATATTGCCAGTTCTTCCAATCGGTTTTATCGTAGTTCTCTTGTGAATGGCAGATGCGATTTCTTGATCCATCTTTGCTACTTCGTGAATGTAACAAACAAGCATTCGCTTGACGTGATCAATGATCGGTTGATACTCCTGAGGATTGGACAACAAAATATTGTTAAGGAGTATCCAGTCGTGCGGGTTCAAGTTCGGTAGATCAGCCAGGGAAATAGTATGGACCGAGCTATCCGAGCCTCGGGTTACTTTGAATTTACCATTAACAAATTTCCCAGCCAAAGAGGGATTCAATACCTTGACCGTTGTAATCTTCTTTGTGCTCCATGTCAAGTATTGTGGCTGAGCAAACTCCAGATAAAACTCCAATAAATCCCGATCTACCTTCGGGTCTGGAGAGGGAACGACAGCCGTTGAGTCAAAGCAATGGAAGATAAATTCCTTTCTGGTGATTGGCATATCGAATTGAGCATCCTTCGAGTTCTCAAGACCAAACGACATAACAGGTTCAAGCCAGTGAGTGCTCGGTTCATCAATGACTTCCCTCTGGAGCGATTCAATGGTCCATTCCGGAAACATGGACTTCTTTTTCTCTAAGAGTTCTTTTTCTTTCGACTCTTTCTCCAAAAGATTCATCTTCTCCCGAATCTCTTGATCAGTAGGCTTGATTTTCTGATGAGGTTTAGAAGGATTCCCTTTCATGATGTCTTCAATATCATCATCATCATCTTCATCGTCTTCTCCAATCTTCTTCTTTTTCTTTTCCCTCTTACTGACCGAAGCTACATTATCCTTCGGTCCAGCAGTAGCTTTTGGTTCTGGAGGAGGTTGAGATTGAGCCTTGCCAACCTTGCCTTGTGGAACCTTTTCTCCCCCTTGTTTCGGATGAACACTAGTCTCCGGAACACCATCAATCCTACTTAAGATATCCAAAGCAGGTCGTAGCTTCTCAGCTAAGTGGTGTCGAATAGAGATAGTTAAAATGGAGTCATGGGCGTCCAGGAGATGCAACAAGATTGAATGGACATCACCCACTGAGCTTCGAATCACCTCTCGTTCAGACTTTAAATCTTCAAGCTCTTTGGTTGCGGTTCGGAGCTTTAAGATCTGAATTTTGAGCTGGGAAGTTTGCTTGTCCAGCTCATCCATTATTTTGTTTTCGACTGCACGCTCGGCCTCAAGCTGAGTTAAGCGATCATCAACTTTAGTATGAATCTCTTCGTTAGCAGCTTCAATAGCTTTTCGATCCACTTCAAGTTGTGTCTTCAATGCCTCTAGTGAACATGTGAGAGTGTCAACAGATGCGTTCACTGTTGGTGCGTTTTTCTGAGCAGCTGCTTGCAAAGAATCCAAAAACAGTTGAGCCTCTGATATTAGTTTTTCGACTTTTGCGGTCGCATCCTTGCAGTATTTTGTGGAGGCTTCAACAGCAAGCGAAGCCTTCTGGCATTGGGAGGTAGAAGCATCAATAGCCTTTGCAGCAACGGAGATTAAGGTAGCATGTTCTTTTACTACGGAAGAGAACAAAGCTTTGAGGGCAGCTTCTGAATAAGCACCAGCAGAGGACGAAGAAAGCAACTGATCAATCTTATCAGTCACAACCTTGATATGTCGCTTGGTAAGAGGAGCGTCTTCATCATCATCGCTTTGGACACGATAAGGACTGAAGTAAGTAGAATCAAACTCCAAGTCCTCACCGCAAAGAATGGTATTGGTTTCTGTCGATTGGGTAGGGGATGGAGGTTTGGTGGTAACAGGGGTTTCGGGTGCTGAAGAACGAACCCCCGTATCAAATACGTTGGTCGGAACTCCAATGGTGGTTGTAGTTGTAGCTTCAGAGAAAATAGGTGTAGGAATGGGAATGGTAGAGGAAGATTGCGATGTGATGATAGGGAAAATGGGAGGTAAGGAAATAGTGTTGGATTAATGTCTAAGTCCATAACTATAATTGGTAAGACTTGACCCGACCCGGCATGGTCCATTTGGGTTGCATGGCATCATGCATTTGTATAGACTATAATGAGAGAAATAACACTTAAGGTTGGTTAATATATTATAAGTTCTAATATATTAATAAGGTTATTTAATTAGTATTGATCAAGAATTAATTTGGAATTAATTAAGTGATCAAAAGGAGACTAATTAAATATATGGGTTGATTGTGTAAATCATTCATTCTTATATATGTGGGCTTGTGATCCAAGATTCCTTATGTTGGACTAAGTCCATGGGGTGACCCATGGATACTCCATGGAGGTTAAAATCCATGGAGCATAAGGAATGAGTAAAGTTATGAGTTACATGGTGTAACCCTAATAGCCACCATATAAAAGAATCCCATGGCTCAAGAAATCGTGCACTAATGTGTGAGTGTGAGGGCTAGACGATTTCAAGGAGTGTTCAAGTTTCTATCAAGTTATTCCAAGTGTATTTGGTGTTGTGTGAACCATTTGAGGTGTCACACTTGGGGCACTAGGCACTCAAGCTTCATGAAGACATTCTACATCAAAGAGGTATGTATTCTATCTTGTTATATTTATTATTTTGTATGCTAGATTAGGATAATACCTTGGATGTTCATAATTGTATGTATAATAGAGAAAACATAGATCCAAGGTATTTAGGGTTGCATGTACACTTAGGAGTGTTAGAATGCTCATAACCCAACAGTGGTATCAGAGCCTAGGCTTGTTTTCTTGTTATACTTGCAAAAGTAGCTGAAAAATCGAGTTGGATGCATATATTCGATTGTTTTGACTGGAATTGGACTAGGAACATTACCCTAAGATGTTTTTGGACTTATAAACTTGGTTTTGATGTGGTAATGTTCATACTAATCCAATTTCTAAGATAATTGTCATAATTTCAAGATTTGTATTAGTTTGTATGTTCATGCTAATTTCTTGAAGATTGATGATTTGAATTATCTTGTTCTTATGAGGTTCTTAGATTAATAGAAAAGTTGTGTGAAATAGTTGTTTTCAATCCATTTTAATCTAAGAGTTGATTCCAAAGTGTGTTTTTGTAACTTGTCCTCAAGTTATATGAAAAGTCACATTTAAGAATCATAAAACTCATAAAAGTTGGCAAAGGTTACAAAATGAAGAGTCTAGTTCTAATTAAATGGTTTTATGACTCCATAACTTGTCCTCAAGTTATGGAGGTTCAAGAGTCTCTTCATTAAATTAAAAAAAAAAGTGTAACCTTAATTAGTTCCATAAGTTACAATAAAAAAAAGTTATTTTTTTTATTAATTAGTTTAAAGTCTTCCATAACTTGTCCTCAAGTTATGGAACTTGAAGAGTTTTTTTTTTTTTTTAATTAAAACTACTTTAAACTCATAAGTTATGGAATTAATTAGTTTTGAATAGTTTCAAAACTTGCCCTCAAGTTTTGGAATCTGAAAAGTTTTCACTTATGAATACTTTAATTCCAAGTTAGCCCTTAGAATTTTAAAAGTTAAAATTCAACCCTTATACTTTATAATATTATAAGTTAATAATATTTATATATATGTATAAGAGTAAAGTCAGTCTTACCGTTAGTAGGCCTCATTCACGAAGCCGATCTATAAGGGGGGTATAAGGTTACTGCCTATAAAATGGCAGTTTAATGGGTGTCCACTCTCACCCACCGCTTCCTTGACTGGTAGAGGGTCGTTAGCCGAACGGGTAGGACAAGGACTATAATTCTCCTTTCATTAAAAGTATTAATGATAAATACTAAGTAACTAAACTCTTATTAATACCCAATCTTAGTTACTTAGGAAAATGTGAATTTGGTGCTAACCCATGAAATTACACTTTGCACTTTGCTTAAGTCGTTAGTGGAGAGTGTGTGGTTAACCGGCACACTAACCTGGACTTAACAAGGTAGGCAAAGGGTAACTTAATATTTATCATAGTATCGGTGGAGCGTGTGTGGTTAACCGGCACACTGATTAAGGGGTAAATATTAAGGGTACCAAGTATATTTGCATGGTTATTCACGCCTTGTTTTGTGATCCTCGGCATCCCAGTCACAAAACCTGAAGGGCACACTCGAGATTGAAACATGCCTTTGAACAGTTCAATGAATCTCAAAGATCTAGGACTTTCAAATCCAATTAAAACCTAATAAATTATTTCGTTTTTCATGGTGGAAATTGGTGAATCGTCATTCACCTACCTTCAAATATTTTATAGCTTGGATTACGGCATCCCTCTTCTAAGTTATAAAATAGTTTGTTGGGTCCTAGCCTTAATATTTCATATTGGGTGTCATATTAAGGACTTTAAATCAACTATCTTGAATATCTCCCAAAAAAAAGATGTCTGGTCTAGACATTTATGATCTTCCCAAATCTCTTGAAACAAGCTTTCCTAAATGAAGATGATGTCCCATGGATATCATACTTCTTTCACCTCCTCCAATTATTCTCCCTAACCCACAAGTTCCTAAAAAGTTTAAGGTCACTCAAGCCCTATTGGCAAGGCAAGGTATAGGTGTGATCACATCTTGGAGATGTAGTCACATATTGACAAGCCGGGAGAGTTGGGTGTCAAAGTCTTGAGAAAGTTGGTGGCTCAACTACTTTCTAAGTCACATAGTGAGTTCTTTTGGGAATCCTATGAAACAGACTAAGACAAGACCCTTAATGATCTTATCTATTTGCTAAGATCAACTTCCTAAAACGCTATGGACATTGACAATGATGACATTGGATATCCAGTAAAGCTCTCTCTTCCCAATGGAAAGGGATCGGCCATAGTCAACTTGGTTGACCCAATGGTAAAGAGAGAGGAGAAGTCTGAGATAGTCCCATTGTCAAGGGTCCATAGGTAACTATTGCCAAAGGAAGGGGCATTGGTTACGAAGCTGCCAAATTTACCTAAGGATGTTAAAGTCAATAAGTTTGGCTCTACTTCAGGTAAAGTCCATTGTCTAACTCTATTAAGTACATGCTGATTCTGATCGCGAAGATGGATTTCAATCGCATGCTTCGGTGATCAGAATTTTGGGCTATTACTTAAGAGTTATGATATTTATATTGCTTAGGAATAGATAACAACAAGGTTTTCATATGGATTGTAAGGATAAGTTTTTCCGCAAAGTTTTAACATAAAAGAAAAAGGTTTTGATTTTATTTATTTTAAGTATCCTTACAATGGCATTTGTGAAAAGTTGTTGCTTATAAGATTCCATTGATAGCAATATTGGAAAAATGGATTTGATTCTTTCGGTTGTGGTAGTGTCTAATATTACCAAATAAGGAGAGATTCTCATCACCCAAGGTTCAATTGGACCGAAACTTGGAATCATGCAAGTTGTATAGTATGATGAATGAGAACTTTCAGCTTGGAAAATTAAGACTAATTAGGAAAGGACTAAGGGATCGAGTACACATTCTTGTGCACTGGTCAAGTCCACCACAAAAGATCAAGAAGACTATTCATCATGATTTACTTAAGTTCAGTAAATATGGTTATACTTATAAGTTTAAGTATAAGTCTGTAGCATTGGAGAAGTTTCAATGTGAGACAGAACGAATAAGAAGAATCAAAGTATGGCAGAAAGATAAAAGTTTCTCAAATCTGAAAAGATGGGAGAGTACTTTAGTATCATGTTTATGATCATCTTAATGATTAAGATACCATATCACAATTGGTCCTCTAAAGTCATCAAACTAAGAAGAGGAGTCATGAATTGTTGAAATGGTTAAATCAAAAAGATGAGTCATACTTCGTTCCAAAACAATTCTTAGAGTCATACTCCAAGATTGTAACTTGAGTGACATATCTTAAAGAGGGTTTGTTAACACTAGTCAAATGTAAGAGTAAAAGGTTATCTACTCTTGTACATTTGAAATTGGTAAGTTGTGATGTTTTGGATAAAACAGAGACCAACTTAGGCCAATTGTGTAAAGTGTTAATCTTGATAAAGAATCCGCACTATCTTTTGAATATTTGACAAGGGAGTCTTATATGTCAAGAGGACAGTGGGAGTCTTAAAGCTCTTGAAAGTTTCAAGACTTAATCAAGAACAAAACCTAAAGTCCTTCACTAGCACACGACTTGAGGTTTATAACCTATCGTGTTGAAATTTTTGTGCCTATTCAAGTTGGCTTTGCATAGGAGTTCTGAGAGTTCTCAATTGGTTGCACAACTACTTGGAAGCAATGGCAGGCACCTGAGCTGCCAAATGGCAAGAATTTAAGATTGCACAAGTTTAATCAATATGAGTTTGGATTTGTCACTAACCTAGTCTTGTGATTATGGTTTTGACAAATTCACATGGATAAGAACACATACACTATTAAATCTAAGTGTCATAAGGTTTCTCTCCGATTCATGAAAATGATGGTGAGGAAACACTTTCACTAAGTAGATTTTAGCTAGATAGCAATTGTGATATTTGCATTCTCAAAGTCGTTAGTGGAGCGTGTGTGGTTTACCGGCACACTAACATGGACTTGTGAGAAGTGTCAAAGGTCTAAACAATTGAGACTATGATTACGGCATCCCTTTTCATAGTTCTAAAATTGTTTAGACACACATGTGAGCTATCTAAGAGAGGTGTATGATTTTGATAAAGTTTTATCAAAACAATCTAGTATCAGAAATATGAACTTTGGTAAGAAAGTCAGCTGATTCTGAGTACATGTCAAAGCTAGTGGGAGCATAAGTGTTATGCTAATAATCATCATGTTAGTGGGAGCATGATAATTATGACAAAGGTTGCAAGTTAGCAATGTTAATTATAGAAAACAAAAGTTTCAATTCGTGAGGTTGCAGGGGTTGAAAAAGTTGTTTTGCTATAATTAAGGGAGAGGAAATTATACTTCATTTCAATTCTAAAAGCTTAGATTGAGATTTTAATCGTATTTAATCAAGGATATATATATATATATATATATATATATATATATATATATATATATATATATATATATATATATATATATATATATATATATATGAATTTCATGTTGGAATGGCTCAACATAAGGAAATTCTATATATGGGTCCATTATTTGCGTTTTAAAATTCGATTATGATTACGACATCCCTTTTCATAATCTGAATTTTGAGAACTTGACAAATTGAAATGGAAATATTATAGCAAAAGACTGGTTTAGTCTTTATATGAGACATCATGAATCGTGTCCCATATGCTTCGGATATAGGATCGATTACATGTGCTATATTCATCCTTTCTAAAAATTTCCAAATGCCTGGGGCATTATGAAGGGAAAAGGTCTAGAATTGGATATGACTAAAATGATTAAGCAATTGTCGAGGACAATCTAAGGTTTACCAAAGATTGGTTGCTCAAGGACAGTTGGAAGTATATTGTTAATTCTGGAAGGACCATATTGACATAATCTGTAAGGAGGCAACTCTTGTTCAGAAGTGATAGTCAAAATGGAATATGGAAATGTTTCAAAGTTAGAAATTATTCAATCTGTGTAAGATTAGGAAACTTAATGAAAGAAGGATGTTTCCAAGGAGCTGATCTCCTTTGGAATGCTCTGTAATGATTGTTGTCAAGTCTTTCTGACTTCGTGCATAATCATTAAGAGGATCAATGCATATAAGTTTAGAATCTAACAGATTTCAAAAAATGGCATGAATTTGGAATTCTTGCATTTGCAGTAAGGATTTGGGACTGTGAAAAGAGGATCATTGGAGTGATGTTCAATTGATCTATTTTACAAAGTAAAGATCATAGACAAACATAGTATGCATACTTGGTGTATGGCATGACTAGTGTTTAGAAAACATAGTGTACATGCTTGGAGCATGGGACAACTATTGTTTTAAATTCAAGTATAAAGTTGATAAAACCGAAACAATGAATAATGAGTAATCAGTATGGTGATAAATAAAAGTGTTTATTTATATTCATAGGGTTTGATACCATATTTGATTCATTTATTCTTGTGTTTTACTTTGCATGTTTTGACTTCCAGAATAACTAATTCGCTCTTCCTGAATGATTAAGTTATTCAAACCATCCACAGTCGGTCATATGTTGGAAGTAGATATGAATCAAGACTGTCATGGGTTGGTTTGTAGAGGTCCAAGTTCGTGGACAAAAGTGGTGCTACAACACTCATGAGTGCTCATACGTTCTGAGTATTGGATTCAACCCGCGCTCATTTGAATCACTTCATGGATTTTATCACGAGTGATCATGAGACGATAATATCTTATATTCTTCAAACCTAGAGATATGAGTTGTTACTATGAGTTGGTTATACATTGATTGCACGAAAACGCATTGGTAACTCGATGTTATAAAACGTGCCTTTGTGTATGATTCAACAAGTAGTAGAACAAACCATATGAGTCGAAGTTTATCCATTCCTTTTACCTTCGGGATAAAAGCGATATCTGTGGGCCCCTCGATGATTTAAAGATGATACATGTGAGTGCTTGGCCAAGCCAGGACTGATTTGATTTGTTCAATCAGTCAGTCATCATGAATCGGAAATCAGGAAACAACAAATGGACAGAGAGAATGATTGATAATCCATGTATCAGTCCATATGATATCTAGAATGGAGGAATATATGATCCCTTATCTAATGGACAAGTCATTGACAAAGGTCAGAGTTCATCGACAAGGTCAGAGTTCGACAGAAGCTTTTGAGAGCTACGATTGCTGATCGGTTCCTGAAGTCATACGCAATAATAGTTTTAGACTTATCCAAGTGGGAGACTGTTGGATTAATGTCTAAGTCCATAACTATAATTGGTAAGACTTGACCTGACCCGGCATGGTCCATTTGGGTTGCATGGCATCATGCATTTGGATAGACTATAATGAGAGAAATAACACTTAAGGTTGGTTAATATATTATAAGTTCTAATATATTAATAAGGTTATTTAATTAGTATTGATCAAGAATTAATTTGGAATTAATTAAGTGATCAAAAGGAGACTAATTAAATATATGGGTTGATTGTGTAAATCATTCATTCTTATATATGTGGGCTTGTGATCCAAGATTCCTTATGTTGGACTAAGTCCATGGGGTGACCCATCGATACTCCATGGAGGTTAAAATCCATGGAGCATAAGGAATGGGTAAAGTTATGAGTTACATGGTGTAACCCTAATAGCCACCATATAAAAGAATCCCATGGCTCAAGAAATCATGCACTAATGTGTGAGTGTGAGGGCTAGACGATTTCAAGGAGTGTTCAAGTTTCTCTCAAGTTATTCCAAGTGTATTTGGTGTTGTGTGAACCATTTGAGGTGTCACACTTGGGGAACTAGGCACTCAAGCTTCATGAAGACATTCTACATCAAAGAGGTATGTATTCTATCTTGTTATATTTATTATTTTGTATGCTAGATTAGGATAATACCTTGGATGTTCATAATTGTATGTATAATAGAGAAAACATAGATCCAAGGTATTTAGGGTTGCATGTACACTTAGGAGTGTTAGAATGCTCATAACCCAACAAATAGGAATGGAAACAGGTGGAGGAGAAGGTGCTTTGGAGCGAACATGTACCTCTGGTGTAGGCGAACGAGGTGGTGTACCACCACGAGCCGAACCTTCATCATCTAAGCTTTCGCTCTCAGATTCGCTAGGAATGGGGTGTTTATGACCAGTAGGTACGTACTCCGAGTCTGAGTCGCTTGATGATTGAAGAATAAGCTTCCGAGCAGGTTTCTTGTCCTTCTTCTACTTGGGTTGGGAAGGTGCTACCTTCTCAGACTTTCGCTTCATTGGAGTCTGAACCTTTGATACTTGACCTCCTTTATCCCCCTTTTTCGCTTCTTGCTTCTTTCCCCGCTTAGCAGGTTTGTCTGCTTCCTCAATAGATTTTATCATTTCAGGAGAAAGTTCCCTTGGACCAGAAGAGGGGAGCTTCTTGTACTCCTGAATAATCTTGCTCGCAGGGGACACACAAGCATACATTGCCTCAGGAATTGAGCCAACGAAGTGAAACTTCGACGGATGAGTGACAATGATGTTAATGGTATGAAATGTAGCAATGGAGGAGAGAAGTGAGTCTGCCATGATAGGAACATGATAACGCTCCATAATCCATTGAGTGATAATGGTCCAAAACTGGGCACAAGAAATTTCTGTGTGGCGAGAAGCAGATGACAAACTTTGGACAAGTTGAAGCCATAGAACCAAACCATAATCAAGGTTGACACCATTATACAGTCCATAAAGCAGAGTCATGAAAGACTTGCTAGCACCATCAGATCCTGCACTTCGTTCAGAAAGCCCTTTGAAAAGAAGGGTGAAGAGGTCGTTCCATTGAGGAGGAAGGCATGATTTCTTGATCTTGGTCACAGTAGTTAGGGTTTCAATGTACCCCATGTTGTAGAACATAGAGAAAAGCTGACCTGTGGAGATGGAATCAGGGTTCACCATGGATTCGTCATAAGTGAACCCTAGCAACGAGCAAAATCGGCTCTTGGAGATTGAAGCTTTTTGGTTGAGAATGTCGAAGTAAATCTTCTCTGCACCTTTGTCGTACATAGCAGTGGAATAAAGTTGGGAGAGGCATGCCATTGGTACGACTTCCACCGTTGAGAGAGCCTTGACGAGTGGGGAATATTTTAGGCATTCCACCACTTGATACATGTAAGTATCGTAGAGGAACGGTGTAAGATCGATCAACAAGTTCTGGTTGGCCTTGATTGCGAGAAGAGTGGAGCGTCCAGTGGTTTCTTGAACAAAGGAAGATTCTGCCATTGTTGAAGCTTGATGAAGAAGAAGATGAACAGTGGAAATTAAATCGCCTTCTTTTGCTTTGAGAGAGATGAAGTGTGATAGAGAAGAATGCCACACAAATCAATCTCTTATGTACGATTTTGAAGAGAGAGAAAAATCGCAAGCAATGATTCCATTAATTTGGAAAACGATGCCTAAAAAGGCGTGATTTGACAACTAGCAACTCCGATAAAGCAGCTGATGACGCATGATCAGGTAACGATTCAAATTCTCGCGCCTTCCATACTTATCCTCTTTCCAAATCATCAATCGATTACACTTCCTGCTGAGTCACCGCTTGAATCTTTAATCAAATCTTTATTACCATAATGACCAAAGGCTTAATATTGACCCATCCCTTCATTTGGAAACAACTGCAGTACATCGTTAGGAACTGAAGCTATATATTTATGAATAGCTTATAAATAACCAAACAAGACTTTTGGAAAATACAAGATTTTCGTGCAAGGTAGTGTCAAAGATAAAGAAATAAATCAAACTCTTTGTGGGAATTTGTGATGTCATTTAAGACATAAAGCAGTGGATCCCGGGCACGAATCTCTTCCTTCAAAGTCAATAGAGACTTCAAAGTGCTTGTGTGGATTCCCGTTGAATTACGATCAAGTACTTGTTGAGAAGCATTGAAAGGCATTTTTTATATATAAGGCTATTAAGGGTGGCTTTCGCTTCAATTCTGGTTTCCGATACTTGATATAAGACCGAAAATAGAACGAAGTACTTGTGAGACCGATCTGGCCTGTTAAACAAGTAGGTTTGGAACATATTCAGTGACTTGTTGATAATCGTTAATGAGAAATCTCAAAAAAAAACTGGATCCTTTGGGAAGAAAAGTCATGGTGCAAGACATTTTCATAAGGATCTTTCATAATAAAAGGAGATTTCAAGGAACTTCCACAAAAGGGGTTTCGTTAATTCAAAGGTGAAAGCTAGAACATATAATTGTTCACCGTCAATGCTTTAAAGGTTTTGAATTTTTGGGTTTCACTTAGCACGTAGTGGCACGAAACTAAGATCATTAACACAAAAGTTGTGTAACCTTAAACCCCAGTGGAAATGTTGAGAGTCTCAAGGGTTACATTTATGAGATGAAGTATGATGGAGGATGAATAGGAGGTGGTAAAAGAGTCGAATGTACCTCTGCTACAAAAGATAGACTAAGCAGAAAAACTCTTAACTCCATTTAAGAAGAGTAAGGTAGCTCATGATTAGAGTGAATTTGACAGCCTGATTGGGAAGACAGGATTGGTATATATCAAGTCAGTAAGGCTTCACTCAAAATCTTTTGAGGCTTGGGTCAACATGCAACAACATGCTTCTAGGGACACTTAGCTAGTACTTAGATAAAGAATTATACCTGCCTCAGCTCCATCATTGAGAATGGTCCTTATATACAAATTATATTAAGAGTAAAGAAATTTCAATAAAATGAAAGAAAATATTTTTGAGTTTTGAAGTTTCTGAAAAGAAATAAAACAAAAAAAAATATTTTTGAATTTTATAAGGTTTTCTGAAAATGAATTAAAACAGAAAGAAAAATATTTTTGAATTTTATAAGGTTTTCTGAAAAAGAATTAAAACAGAAAGAAAAATATTTTTGAATTTTGAATTTTATGAAAATAAAAGGAAAAAACATAAAATAAGTTGCGAGAAAAGAGTATACATACTGTACAACCGAAACCATCTTTTGGTGATGAGAAGCGAACCGAGACCAGTGAGACCGAACCCGAAATAGGCCGAGCATTCGGTTCATTTCGGTTCCAGGAAAAACCGAACCCGAAATAGACCAAGCGTTCGCTCTATTTCGCTTCCAACTTTTATTAAGACAAACGAGATTTCGGTACAGATTCAGCTTCCATCAATCCTAAGCCTTGTAGGATTTTATTAAAACTTGCTTCTGGTAAGGCCTTAGTAAAGATGTCAGCCAATTGATCAGTGGTCCTTACGAAATGAATTTCAACATTACCATCTTCCACATGATCTTTGATAAAATGATACCTCAGTGCTATGTGTTTCGTCTTTGAGTGTTGCACTGGGTTATGACAAATCCTAATTGCACTCTCTGAGTCACAGTATAGTGGGATTTTCTTCATGTTCAGGTTGTAGTCTCGAAGTTGACTTTGTATCCATATGACTTGAGATGTGCATGATGCAGCGGCTATATATTCAGCTTTGGCAGTGGAGAGAGACACACAAGTTTGTTTCTTGGATTGCCAGCTAACAAGTTTGCCGTCCAGAAATTGGCATCCTCCAGTGGTACTCTTTCGGTCCAGTCCACATCCTCCAAGATCAGCATCTGAGAATGCTTGGACAAAGAACCCTGATTTGGCAGGGTACCATAAACCAAGAGAAGAGGTTCGCTTCAGGTACCGAAAGATGTTCTTCACAGCTAGCAAGTGAGGTTCACGTGGATTTGCTTGAAACCTAACACAATAACAAACAGAGAACATTATGTCTGGTCGTCTTGCTGTTAGATACATTAGAGACCCTATCATCTGATGATAAAGAGTCATGTCAGCAGCCGGTTTGTCCAGAGAAGGTGTTAGCTTCATGCCAAACGTCATAGGAACCTTTACTTTCGAATCTCCCATCATTCCAAACTTGGCGAGCAAGGTCTTCGTGTAAGCCTCTTGATTAATGAAAATGCCTTCGGGTCCCTCTCTTATATTCAAGCCAAGGAAAAAGTTAATAGGACCCATTGAGCTCATTTCAAATTTAGTCTCCATCAACTTCCTAAATTCAGCTGTTAAGCTAGGATTTGTGGAACCGAAGATGATATCATCAACGTAAATCTGAACGATCATAAGGTGGTCACCCTCTTTCTTACGAAAGAAGGTTGGGTTAACCGAACCTTGTTTAAACTTAGACATTTTGAGAAATCTAGTTAGAGTTTCATACAATGCCCTTGGTGCTTGCTTGAGACCGTAGACTGCCTTGTCCAGAATGTAGCAGTGATCTGGATACTTCTCGTTCACGAAACCTGGTGGTTACTCCACGTACACTGTCTCTTCCAGTTCTCCATTTAGGAAGGCACACTTCACATCCATTTGGAATACTTCAAAGTTCTTGTGTGCAGCATAGGCGAGAAAGATACGAACCGATTCTAGCCTTGCTACTAGAGCGAAGGTCTCTTCGTAATCTATGCCTTCTTCTTGACAGTAACCTTTCACAACCAATCTTGCCTTGTTGCGTATCACATTTCCTTCCTTATCCATCTTGTTCCTGAAACCCCACTTTAATCCAACCACAGAAGCATCCTTTGGTGTTGGAATCAGTCTCCACACTTTATTTCGCTCGAACTCATTGAGTTCGTCTTGCATCGCCTGTACCCAATCAGAGTGATCGAGTGCAGTCTTGATCGTCTTTGGTTCGACTTTGGAGACGAACGAATTAAACATGCAGAATTCTACTTTAGAGAAAAGTGCAGTTTGTTTCGCTTTCAGTTGTGATCGTGTGAGAACCTTTTCTGTCGAATCACCAATAATTTGTTTTTGTGGATGATCTTTGGTCCATTTGGTGAGAGGAGGGTAACTAGGATCATATGAGGGATCCAGTTCAGCATTCACTTCTTCTTCAAATTCTGACTGAGTATCGTCATCGTTTGTATTCGCATTCTCCCCCTCGAATGAAGATACTTCCTCAGTCTCAGGCTCAGAATTCTCCCCCTGGACTCGATTTTCGGTTGGAATGAATGATGATGAGTTTTCCCCCTGGAATGGTGAATTTTGGTTATGTTGAAAGGACGAACCCTCTCCCTGAATATGAGAACTATCTGTTGGAGGTTTGCTTATGTCTGGTTTTTCGGTTGTTACTGGTTCTTCTTCTGCCATTTTCTTCGCAGCATCATCGATTATCTTCTTCAAGTTATCTACCTTGTTGTCTGCAGCTTTAGATTCAGAGAGAATAGCCTTTTCTGGTTCATCAAATAGTAGCATGTATTATTCGAAGAGGTTTGAAATTGGTACCGTAACTTGATCAGATTTTGGAAATATTTCCTCTGCAGAGCCTTCGGTTGTCTTCAGTTTCTTGACGTAGTTATCATCGAAGGTAACATAATAGGTCTCCTCTATTTTCTTTGGACGCTTGTTGAGAACCCTATATGCTTTGGAGGTTAAGGAATAACCCAGAAAGATTCCTTCGTCTGCTTTGACATCAAACTTGTGTCGGTGCTCCTTTAAATTGAAGATGAAGCATCTTGAACAGAACACGTGAAAAAACTTTACATTAGGCTTTCGGTTGTGCAAGATCTCATAAGGAGTGATGGATAAACGTTTGTTGAGATAAGATCTGTTCTGTGTAAAACATGCAGCAACAATGGCATCAGCCCAGAAATATAGAGGTAGAGAAGTGAAGCTCAGCATGGTTCGGGCTGCTTCACGTAAAGATCGGTTTCGCCTTTCGACAATTCCATTCTGTTGTGGAGTATATGGAGTCGAGAAGTTGTGAGTTGTTCCCTTCTCAGCAAGAAAATCTTCAAAGTCTTTGTTCTTGAACTCCAACCCGTTGTCGCTCCTTATATTTCGAACTATCTTCCGTAGTTGAACTTCTATCTGCTTGATAAAGAGTTTAAGCTTGGGAGTGGCCTCTGATTTCAGCTTCAAAAAGAACACCCAAGAAAACCGAGAGAAGTCATCCACTATGACAAGTATATACCTGTTACCGCCAATACTTTTGATTGAAGATGGACCACATAAATCAATGTGAAGTAATTCAACTGGTTCAATAATTTTCGTATTGACCCGAAAAGGATGACTCTGTCGACTTTGCTTTCCCATTTCACATGCAGCACACATGTGTTCTTTATCGAACTTTAGAACAGGAAGACCTCGAACATGATCCCCAACCAATAGTTTGTTTATGTCTTTAAAATTGAGATGGGAGAGTCTTCGGTGCCAAAGCCAGCTTTTGTTTGAATGAGCCTTCGTTAGTAAGCAGATTGCTGGTTTCCCTCGTATGGGATTGAGATTCAGAGGGTACATCTCTCCTTTTCGCTTTGATTTCAGCAGAATATTGTTCGTTTTCTTTTCAATAATCTCTGAGCCATCGTCATCGAACGAAACTTTTAACCCGGTACCAACTACCAATTGAGAGACACTGATAAGGTTGTGTTGTAAACCTTCAACGTACGCCACTTTTCTTATCGAGAACTCTCCATTGGTGATCATACCATAACCTTTAATTGTGCCAAAAGAATTATTACCATACTTAACACTTCCACCATTTGTTAAGGACCGAAACTCCCTCAGCTCTTCCCTTCTTCCTGTCATGTGACGCGAGCAGCCACTGTCTATGTACCATTCATCGTCAAACTGCTCGTCACGAATTACCTGCAAAAATTAAGCAGATTTAGGAACCCAAAGTTTCTTGGGTCCTTGTGAGCCTTTTACAGAACAGGGAATTGTAAGAGAAACATTAACTAAAAAGGTCCTTTTTATTAAGGTTGTTTCATCTTTTCTTTTTAAGGTGAAAACTTTGATTTTATATGATTTGAGTACTTTAGGTTCAGTTTTAGAATTTGAGAATTTGACGTTGGCAGACTTTCGGTTCTCGAAATCGGGTTTAAACAACGTCTTCTTTGTGTTTTCTGGAAAGAGCTTTCCTTTTCCCTTTCGATCATTCTGTGAGTGAAGATGAGAATGTGAAAGATGAGAGTTGAGATCAGAGTTAAGCATTCGGTCATTGCTCTTACTTGGTTGAGAGCCGAAAGTACTTTCCTTTCGGTTCCTCTTATTTGTTGGTCTAGCACCGAAACTACCCTTTTGGTTTCTCTCATCTTGAGGACCGACACTTCTTTTTCGGTTGTTGTCCATCTAAGGACCGAAACTTCTCTTTTGGTTGCTGTGCCTTTGTGGACTGATACTCTGTTTTCGGTTGTTTTGAATCTGGGGACCGAAACTCTTCTTCGGCTGTTTTCATTATCTTGAGCGCAAGAAGCTGAGTTTGGTTTTGCTTCTTCCTTTGACTTAGAGGGTTTTTCATAGAGAACATAATTAGGGTTTTGAGAACGCCAAAACTGTTTCCTTTCAGTGAGATTTTTCTTGTATCTCAAATTTCGTTGATGCTTTCGTTCTAACACCTGTTTTGGATTTTTGTGGATGTTGGCCTTTTTCTTTGGTCCTTGAGCTTGAGTTTCACTCTTTAGCGAAGAGGTTTCGCTTGACATCATGACCGGTTCGCCTGAAGGAGTTTTGGTACCACTTGTGCTGGGCACATCAAAGCTTGTAGGATCATTAAGTGGTTCTGCCACATACCTTCCTTTTACTCTCCATGATGTTTTCGTGGATAGACCGACTGTTTCATCAGCATTATCAATCGGTGCTGACTAGAAAAACTTGTCACAGCCATCAGCATTATCTTCTGCTACTAATGTTGTCAGTTCGGCTGTTTGTTGCTGAGTAACTCCATGAACTGCATAAACTTGATTTGGAGTCGTTTGGACCTTTTGATATACAACGACCTTTTCCTTAAGGACTTTGGTTTTGTCTTTGGATAAACGAGCGAACTCAACAGAATTTTCAGAACTAAGATTTTTGTTGGTTTCGGGTTCGCTCTTGACAAATTCAGAACAGTCCGCCTCATCTTCTACAGATATTACACTCATATCATCATCCTCATTGAATTCAGAAGTGATTTCAATATCAATTTTATTTTCTGAACTCAACTTGGCATTCAAAGAGTCAAATTTCTGTACAATTTCGGTTTTGATTTTCAATTTGCATTTTCATCCAGCAAATTTTTAAGCATGTCCTTATGGTCTTTTGACTTAATGAAGGACTCTATTTTGTCAAGACCAATTTTCTAAGCAGGAGAAATATCATAAGAAGAAACAACGTTTTCACAGTTATATGCATCGGCATCGATTTCGTCCTCCTTTAACTCAAGGAAGGGTAAAATCATACGATGTATCTTCTTCCCTATTTCGCAATCAAGATGCAATTGAGTAATGTTGGTATATAATCGTTTAGCAATTAAACAAAAACCATTTCGTTGTTTCAAAAGCTTTAAATTATCTCTTTGCAAATAAATTGTTTCATCCCTATACCTAATCAACTCCTTCTCCTTCTGCTCAATCCACATACGCCTCTCCTCACTCTTCGATGATACCTTGCTGATTTGATCAGTTAGGTTAGAGTTTGTGACGCGGGTTTGAGTTAAACTACCACTTATACTAGAAAATTTAGATTTTAATACATTTAGTTCTTTTTCATAGTTTGAGATGGGAATTTGTAAGGAAACAAGAATAGATTGTACCTTCTTGATCAACTCATCGCATTCCTTGATCTGCTCACTGACAGGTTTCGCGGCAAAACACCTGTCTTCACGCTCCTTCGCTTCATCCAGTCCCCCATCAGTGGTATAGCCTTGCATTTGTGACACCCCAGAAGTCACCATTAGACACTTTCCTGCAACGTCCTCTTCTTTCACCAACAAAGCGCTGCCATGAGTAGGCTTCCTCACTTCTTCATCTTCTGAATCAGCGGACCAAACTTCAACACCACCGAACTCATCGTCAACAATATTTCCCTGTACAATAAGAGCATTCATAGTGTTATTAGATCCATCTTTCTTCTTCTTGATTTCTTCCAATAGCCGTGTGAGGTTCGCTTCCTCGTCCTCATCTTCATTCTTTTCTGACATCTTTCTCAGCATACAATCTCTGGCGAAGTGATTTTTGCCTCCGCAGTAGTGACAATTAATCCCTGACTCACCTCCAAGTTTTACTTCCTTCTTTGGTTCTTCGGTCTGAGAAACACTCTTCGGTTCCTCCTTTGCTTTTTCGGCACTGTAGCTACCTTGCCAGTTTCGGTTCTTATTTGTTGGGAACCTTCTTTTGATGAACTTCTTGGGATTTGACACCATCAAAGCATACTCTTCACTTGTTAGATCATATCCAGAGAGATTCAAATATTCTTCTTCTTCAGCAGCACTCTTTCCTTTGGAGATTAGGGCCAAGGAACCCATGCTAGAAACCACATTCGTTTCTTTAGTTACAACACTCTCATGTGACTTTAATATTCCCACCAGTTTCGCTAGAGAATAATTATTGAATTGTTCATGAGCCTTCACAGTAGACACCACAGCCATCCATTCGGGTCTAAGGCCATTTATGAATGTCACCTTTTGTTCAATGACTTTCCTTTCAATCTCATGCTTTATCATCCTACTAAGGAGATGATTGAAGCGATCGAAGGTTTGAATAAGCTTCTCTTCTGGCTTCCTCTTGAAGTCACCAAATTCTGAGAGCAACAATGTTTGGATTGAATGCTCAAGATCTTCATCCGTAGAATACAATTCCTTTAATCTGTTCCATATTTCCTTTGCCGTTGTGCATGAGCTCACTAACCGAAACGTGTCTGATTGTAAAGCAAACCTGATCATTCTTAAAGCTTTGATGTTGCACTGAAACTTTTCCTTCTCATCTTGGGGAATGTCTTTCACATCACTGATGAGTTGATTGTACTCCTTTTGAGTTTTAACAACTCTTGAAGATTTTGAGTGAGCGAATAGACCTACAGTAATTGCCTCCCAGATCAAGTATCCATTGTCTTCTGAGCCAATCACGTAATCCTCAAAGTGATGAGTCCAGACCTCATAATCCTGAGTGTACAATATAGGAATCCTTGTCGTCGATCCTATGCTGTTGGAGATATTAATTGGGTTAGAATGAGAATCATCCATAGACATGACGATGTTTGTTCAAAAACCTGCTTAAGATCAGACTTGTAAATAACGTTAGGGTAAGATCGAATATTTAAAGAGCTACGTCAATAGTAAATGACGGCTCTAACAATATCAATCAAAGCGGAAAACCCTAAGATCTTCTTCAACAGATGAGATGTGTATGAATTACACAGTCTCCTGCTCTGATACCAATTGTTGAGTTGAAAAACTTTTAGATCGATTAGATCTTCAACAGGTTAAACAATAAAAGCAAACAAACACAATCAACACGATATAGAATCAAGTAATGCTTAATGATTCAAATGTAGTCACGCCTCAGCAGAGCTCGATTAAGAACTTCCACTGTAGAGGCGAGCTAGGGTTTTTAGTACAATGATCAGAATAATAATTAAAGCTGTGTCCACAAAGGATGCATGCATCCACCTTAAATACTAAACCCTAATAAAACAAACACGGTTGGACAGGCCCAAACCGGATAACAAAACTGGGCTAAGGACCGAGCCCTAGGACGCAACACTATTAGACCCAACAATTGTTAAACACATGTGACTCAACCAAGTAATATGGACCGAATAAAATAGGCAAAACTGGAACAATTCAATATCATACGGTTAGAGTGAATAAAGTGTGATTTAATAAAAAAAAGTAAATGAGTAGACAATTTTGTTTTATTTACTATATTAATAAAATGTATCTAATTTTTTAATTATTTTTTTCAAAGATTAGCATATGTAGTAATAACATAACAACTTAATATATTTTTGTATTAAAATCTACATATAAATATAAAAAGAGTAATAAAAAATATGGTTTGTAAAATACTTGGTAGTACATTAAAATTAATCCAAGGTTGTTATAGAACAATTTAAATGTTAATAACGACACAAACTTTCAAAGTGAAATTATCCTTTAGTACATCTAGTTAACTTATTAGACTAAGTTTTGTTGCAGCCGTTACTATGTATTGCATAAAAAAAAATAGTTTAGTTGAATTATAATAAAGTAATTACATAAGAAGAACAATAATCAAAAGTAGATTATTATAACAACAGTAATTAAGTTGGATACTCATGAAAAAGAATTAAAGTATTCTACTTTGACATGTGTACTTAATTATAGCAATATCATCCCTATTAGCATAGTAGATGGTTTTAGCAAGGTACTTTGATTTATTTAAATAAAAATGAAAAAAATGGAAGTATATTGATAATTTTGCTTCACTGGCAGAATGTACTCCCATGGCAATCCCTTTGCATACCGATTAATCTTGGTCAGTTCGTCCGAAACAAGTCACAGGGAAAACTCCATTTTATCGGTGAAAGCATTGGTGTACTCGTCCACTGACATGCTTCCCTTTATCAAAGCAAATAATTGATTCTCCAACTCAAGCATCTTCTCAGCTGAACATAACTTCCTCTTGAAATGGGTCAAAAATTTGTCCCATGTCAACTGCAGTGGCTTGTTGGGGCTCATAATCTTCCATAACGTGTTCCACCAACAAAGCGTTGTGCCCTTGAACTGCCTCACAACATAGGTGGTTTGTAGCTTCCCCGTGCAACCGAGGTGATAAACGTCATTTCCATCTCCGAGATCCAGTCCATTACTCCTACGAGATCTTCCTTCCCGTTAAATGATGACGACTTGCAGTTTGTGAAGTCCTTATACTTTAAATAGCCTATTGGTTCATCATTTCTCCGGACATCTGGTTGCTCTGGTCCTTTATGACGTTCCAAGTCATCATTTCCTTTCTGGACCGTCTCTAGATGAGAAGGAATTGGTCCATTGTTGACTTGTTCAACAACTACCGCCTCGTTAATCACATACGCTCCTACTCTAGCATCAGCTAGCTCCTAAGCCAATAGTTCCGTAAACTCACGTCGTTGCTGATCAAGCATTTCTTGCATCATTGTCCGAGCTTCATTTATCGGGATTTGAAAAACAACTGCTCCGAGGTTCTGAGGTGCTGGACCTCCTTCATTATTGATGACTCTTCCGCTCCTAGTGATCGTCAAGTCGTTTTATAGTCGTAGAGGCGAGAATTTTTAGGATAGCAATGTATTACTTACTATGTATATTTATATATACACAAATTTAGCACATATTAAACAATTAAGGCATCTTCCTATAATATACTAGTGCTAGTGTCTAAAGTAACTAAGGCATCTATCCTAAAATATTCTATCGCACACCTCACCGATTATACTTAGCTTCTAAGTTTAAGTCTAGAATTTTTGCTAAATTCCTAGTTTGCTTAAACTAATGCTTTGATACCAACTGTGACGTCCCGCATTTTTCAGAATCAATTAAAACATTTTCTTTATGCTTTATAAAATTGAGATGCGGAAAATTCCTAGTTAAACAAAACATTTTTGAGATAACAAAAGTTATTTCGTTTATTTAAAGCCTTGAGGATGCCATCGTTCATATTAAACATACATTACAACGTAAATACTAAAAGGTCTTGAAACTACTTATTACAGTCTCATCTATTTATTCCACTCAACATCCTAACTAGACTTCAACAACCTCACATCCGCTACCTGTGATGTATAAAATGTATGGATCATGTTCGGGAAAACTTGATGGGATGCATAGGGTTTTCGAGCCCATACTAATTTAATGATAATAAATAATATCATTTCTGTAAATAATGATGTCAAATCATATATAAAAATTGACATGTGTCCAACTACCCAACCACACCGATCCTCACGATTCCTAAAGCAACGATTATCTGGAGGAATCACCCAACCGGATAAATCATTTGAGTATATGTTTGACTACACAGCTAGGGGTGTCCTTGGCTAGTGTAAGTCATATACGGAAACCAATATTCAGAGAATTGATAAATATGTGTAACATACACGTTCAGTTATCGTGTTTTGATAATTTTAAAATGAATATTATTAAGTAATATATATGATTATGAGCGTTGAGTTCTAACATATAGTTTTTACTAGAATTGAAGTAAAACTATGTTTAGAATCGTTCAGAAAGTGATGGGAAGTCTTATGAGATTCCGATCAAAAGTTAACTATTGAAATTAACGAAAATATAAAGTTGAAAATAAGTAAAATTATATTATTTAAAGTTGTAAAGAATCTCGTTAGAAACATTTAGGCAAAAACCTCATCGAAATCCGAGTTATAACGAAGAAGTTATGACTTCTTAAAGTTTCGCGACAAAACCGGCACGACGTCGTATGATGTAAAAAGTGAGTTTTCGATAAAATACTTATTAGCTTTAGTGATCTAAATAAAAGTGGTAATATTCATTAAACCGAAATTTTTTCATAAAAAGAACGTCCAAATCTGACTTCGTATGAGGAAGTTATGATTTTTCTAAATTTTGGTATCGCAGTATACAGCTAAAAACTCAAAATAAAGATCGAGTGATTTTTAGCCCACCCAACCTAAACAAGAATTGAAGGTCTCGTCAATAGAAGTACTACGGTAAAAAGACAGACGAAAACGGACGTCAGATGAAGAAGTTATGAATTTTTAACGGACTTTTTTTTCCCAACCTGTTACAAATATAACTTTAAAAATGAAATCAAAATTAGTCGACGGAGTCTAAACGAAAGTTGTAGAGTATAATCTCACCTACGCGTGGATATAAAGAACGTAAAAAACGGAGCTCGTACGCGAAAGTTACAAAATTTTGAAGTTTGGAAATTCGGAGTACGCCCAGTGTACTTGTGTTTCTACTTCCTCTCACTCTCTACTCTCTACTTCTTCTTTAGCCTACTTTTAACCCCCCCCCCCCCCAAGTCCCGGTATCATTCCCGACACCCGAAGCAAGTCCCGACGCTCCGAAGTTCCCGAGAAAATCATATTTTCAAGGCGAAACTTTGCCCGCGTAAGGCCGGTTTTCAACTAAAATTCCCCGTTTTCATCAAAGAAAGTCATTTTTAGACACGAAGTGCTGCCCAAATTACTATTTTAACCTCCGGTTATTTCATGGTGAGTTCAATATATAGGAACAATTGTATGTTATGTGTTATATGTTCAATGTGCTTTCCTGTGTTATTCTGGTTTTATACCTTTGGCTATGTAAATCATGATTTGTATACTAACGAAATACTAACAGAGCTATACCTTTGATTTGAAGTGTATGACATAAGCATCACTTGGGTACTGGTATGTAGCCTTTGACCATGAAGTGAATGACTAAGCATTCCTTTGGCATTGGCAGAAGGTTAGATAGGGCTGAAAGCCTGAAATCTACCAAAATGTTTATTCATAAATTGGTTATTTTTCCATGCCATATGGGCAAAAGTCTTATTGATTTATATCAAGTATTGAAATTGTTATGTCTCATTGATTGTAAATCATTGAATCAGATTGTTGGTTGATATGGAAAGCGTGTGATATGATACACATATGCCTTTGTTGTTCTTTGTCCCTCTTTGCTTCTGTCATATTGATATGTATATGGCATAGCGTTATATTGTAACTGTTATTGAACTCACTAAGCGTCACCCCCTTATCCCTCTCATTGTTTAGTTATTGCAGGTGATAAGCATCCAATATAGTTTTGTACTGGTAGAAGATGTAGAATAGATAATATTATAGCTTTTGTATTGAGTATATAAATTCCTGGGAAATTATGTAATATATAAAACTTTGTAAAAATCTTAATAGTCGGTTTGTATCCAGTCTATGTAGTTAAACTATAAATGTAAAATATTGCTTTATGAATATGCATGTAGCATGTTTTGGAGTATTATGATGTAGTTTTTATCGAAATGGGTTCTTTCAATCATGGTATCAGAGCACTAGTTTAAGTGAACTAAATATCACGGATTGATATTTAGACTTAAACTGTCTAACGTTCAATATATGAACGGAGTCATTTGTAAGTATATGGATACAAACCATAGGAAAGATTTAAGTGGGGTATTGGGTAGTGATAAACCCTAGTATTCTAAAATATTAAGTTACTTCAAAATTTTCAGAAAATTAGTCTAAGTGAACTAGGAATTTTGAGAATTTCTAGACTTAAACATGGATTGATAAGGGATGATGATACGATGTGTATCTAGTATACTTTCGGTTGAATACCTAAATGGACACAAGCACTAGAATATTAGAGGAGATATGCCTTATATTCTAATATGTGCTAAATGATAAATGAATATAGCATGCCTTAGGTTGCTTACTTATATTGCTATTACTTGATAAAATTTAAGGTTTGTTGCCGACCTTGGTCTGGAAGAGGAAATTTGATGTATTCTAGATTCTAAATTTTTGTATTAGAACTGATATGAAACCTTTCGAAGTGATAAAAAGACTTATGATAGTCGACATCAATAATTTTATAGATAAACGATTGAGGATATCGTAAAATAACATTTATCAAGTGATATCGTAAATAGTGTATTAATACCTATAGAGTGGTGTTGTACATTCGAACTATGTTTAATGAAATAATAACACTGTTGGAAGAATCTTGTGTATTCGAAGTACATTCGGACGAGATGAATGTTTTGGCATAATCGATGAAGTTGTTCCACCGCTGTCCAGATTAAAACAATGATTGCTTATAGAGTCGGAAGAACCGAAGATGGTGATAAATACTTCGATAGTATCGAAATTGATGTTGTGCAAGATTTAGAAGAATTAAAAGAAGAAGATATACACCCATAGTATTGCATGAGAAGAGATGTTGTTGTTAGAAATGACAGAGAACCGAGTCGAAGCTAGTAGAACATGCTGAGATGCAGCTGTAATGCGGACTTACTAGGATAGACTCCTATGAAATAGACTTAAAAGATACAACCATGAGAAGAAAACTTACTCATATACAGGAATGACAATGTCATGAAAGGATAATGAAACGAACAAATGTGCATGATGGTTTGCATGAGTTAGAAGACGAGTATAGGAAATCAAAGATATGTTTGATAGAAACGCGAAATCCTTAATTGAGTCTAGAAGAAATTATTGTATGTATTTGTTTGAACACATTCATGTGTGATAAGTTCCTTTGTAAAATTATTGGTATGGTGACTTGGGGACTGCGAGACAATTCTTGGAACGAGTATGAGTAGGTGTGAATGGTAGTATAGGCCTATACTACCGGAAGCACAGGACTCACGCTTGAATCAGAAAAAAGTCACAAGGTTACTAAGGTACTCGTAGTTGATATTGTTTTGTTTGTTTCCGTCATTACCTTCGTTTCGGTGATGACCAAGAAGATTATATTTGTCCAGACTTTAGTGGTCATAAAGAATCGACTCCGATTAAAATAAATATGCGAAGTGAATTGATTGGTTCGAAGAACCATGTCTCGTGTAGTAACGAAATTTCAGTCAGAGAATTGAAGAAGGAGATGGTCAAGGTAGTCGATAGAAATATCATGATCTTCATTAAAGGATTAAGCAACCATTAGTCAGAGATGCTTCCTGTTATGAAGACGATGAAAATTTAGTTATTCATGGAAGGATTACGGTATGAAATCCGTGAATTCGTAATTAATCGAAATATTCTATCATTCGACAAAGTTGTTGAGTATGCACGAAAGCGTGATCATGACTTAGAAATACATAGTGCCACTCTTCCTGTTCCGAAGCATCCACGTGTTGATCAAACTGTCTCTGTTTTCTTTATTCCATCAGCTCGATCTGTTCGATCTGATTCTAATACAAGAGTATGGTTCATTATGTGTCTTTTGCGTTATAAAATCAAAGGTCATTAGAATATGACCATTCGAGTTGCTGTTGTAGCAAAAATTAAGACCTTATATTGGGTTAAGTCTATAAACCAAGAAGGAGCAATATTCTGCAATGATAATTAAGTTTTTAACTCGGAGATTAGAACTGAAGTCCCAATAGAGAAATGAAGAGCAAGTGCAGATTTGAGCACCGCCATCAATTAAGAAGTTTGAAGAGTTTGACAATTGTTTAGTTAAAGGCCGTACATTTCAGATTACCGTAGAGGAGGCAAACGAGGACCCGAATATTGTGAATAGTTCATTTCTTGTCAACTTTAGACTTGCTCATATATTATTTGATTCTGGTGCCTCATATTTTTTTTGTGTCTCATAAATTCGCGTATTCCTTCCAAATTGCTTGTTATTCATTCGCCCAATCATTTCATGTAGATATCATGGGAAGTATATCATTACTTGCTAATAAAGTCTATAGAGATTGTGTCATAGAAATTGAAGGTTATAGTTTTCTTGCTAACCTGATTCCTATCTCTTTGCCCAACTTTGAAATTATTCTCAGCATGAATTGGTTGTCAAAGAACCGCAAAGAACTCTTGTGCTATGAAAATATAGTATGCATCCCTATCGAAGGGGAGGATTCTATTTATGTCTACGGTAAACAAAGACTTAAAAATCTTAAAAATAATCTCTTTCCTAGAAGCCCGTAAACTTATATCGAAGGGGTATTCTGCTTATCTAGCCTATACAGTTGATATCTCAAAAGAGGGGAAGAAAACTATAAATGATGTTTCAGTTATTAATGAATATCCTAATGTTTTCCCCGATGATTTTCCTGGTCTTCCCCCGATAGGCAAATAGAATTCTAAACTGGCTTTATGTCTAGTGCTGCTCCAATTGCCAAAGTCTGCTAGACAGAATGATAGCATTTGGGTAGTTATCGACCGACTAACTAAGAGTGCACATTTTCTTTCCATGCGTGAAACAACTCCAATGGAGAAATACGCACAAGTATACTTAGATGAAACTATTGCGAGACATAGTGTACCGCTAAAGATTATTTGCGATCGCGATACTCGCTTCACTTCTTATTCTTGGACAAGTATGCAATATGAATTGAGATCTCGTGTCACTATCAGCACAACTTGTTATCCCCAGACAGATGGTCAGAAGAAGAGAACAATCCAAACAATAGAAAATATAGTGAAGGTATATGAAGCACTATATGGGCGTAAATGTCATACTCCATTATGTTGGCGTAATATAGGACAGAAAGTCCTTGGTGGTCCTGAAATGATTCAAGACACCACTGATAAGATTCAAATTGTACGAGAAAGAATGAAAGCGGCCCAGGATCGACAAAAGTCCTATGCAGTAAAGAGAAAACGACCTATAGAACTCCAGGTGGATGAATTCGTAATGCTGAAGGTATTCTCATGGAAAGGCATTATGCGATTTGGGAAGAAAGGAAAATTGAGTCCTAGAATTGTTGGACCTTTCAAAATCATCCAGAGAATTGGTAAGCAAGCATACCGCTTGGAATTGCCGGAAGATTTGGCAGGTATTCATGATGTGTTTCATGTAAGTTATCTGCGTAAATGTTTAAGCATATATGATGAAACGGTCCCGTTATCCGGGGTGAAATTGGATAATAAATTAAGATATGTAGAAGAGCCTGAGGAAATCGTAAACGAAAGAACGATTGAATTACGTAATAAAGAATTAGAATTGGTGCTTGTCAAGTGGAAACACCATCGAGGCCCAAATTATACTTGGGAAAGTAAGAATGAGATAAGAATGAAATATCCCCAGTTATTTAAATCGATGTGATTTTGGGGACGAAATCCTCAAAAGGAGGAGGTATTTGTAACATACACGTTCAGTTATCGTGTTTTGTTAATTTTAAAATGAATATTATTAAGTAATATATATGATTATGAGCGTTGAGTTCTAACAGATAGTTTTTACTAGAATTGAAGTAAATCTATGTTTAGAATCGTTAAGAAAGTGATGGGAAGTCTTATGAGATTCTGATCAAAAGTTAACTATTGAAATTAACGAAAATATAAAGTTGAAAATAAGTAAAATTATATTATTGAAAGTTGTAAAGAATCTCGTTAGAAACATTTAGGCGAAAACCTCATCGAAATCCGAGTTATAACGAAGAAGTTATGACTTCTTAAAGTTTCGCGACAAAACCGGCACGACGCTGTATGATGTAAAAAAGTGAGTTTTCTATAAACTACTTTTTAGCTTTAGTGATCTAAATAAAAGTCGTAGTATTCGTTAAACCGAGAATTTTCATAAAAAGAATATCCAAATCTGACTTTGTATGAGGAAGTTATGATTTTTCTAAATTTCGGTATCGCAGTATACAACTAAAAACTCGAAATAAAGATCGAGTGATTTTTAGCCAACCCAACCTAAACAAGAATCGAATGCCTCGTCAATAGTAGTACAATGGCAAAAATACAGACGAAAACGGACGTCAGATGAAGAAGTTATGAATTTTTAACGAACTTTTTCTATCCCGACCTGTTAAAAATATAACTTTAAAAATGAAGTCAAAATTAGTCGACGGAGTCTAAACGAAAGTGGTAGAGTATAATCTCACCTACCCGTGGATATAAAGAACGTAAAAAACGGAGCTCGTACGCGAAAGTTACGAATTTTTGAAGTTTGGAAATTCGGAGTACGCCCAGCGTACTCGTGTTTGTTATCCGCAGCCAGCCACGTCGCCTCTCTCTTCGGATGGAGGACACGCATCATGCACTCTTGACACGTCTGAGGCTCGGATATCCATCGGATTCCACGCATCACTCTACATGCCGCGTACTAGGTGTACGCCCAGCGTACTGAGCCGCAATGCGTACGCCCATCGTACGAGAATTACGCCCCGCGTAATGCGAGGATTCAGCCCGCTATAAATAGAAACCGAATGATGTCGTATTTTGTTTACAAATTCTACTTCCTCTCACTCTCTACTCTCTACTTCTTCTTTAGCCTACTTTTAACCCCCCCCCCCCCCAAGTCTCGGTATCATTCTCGACACCCGAAGCAAGTCCCGACGCTCCGAAGTTCCCGAGAAAATCATATTTTCAAGGCGAAACTCTGCCCGCGTAAGGCCGGTTTTCAACTAAAATTCCCCGTTTTCATCAAAGAAAGTCATTTTTAGACACGAAGTGCTGCCCAAATTACTATTTTAACCTCCGGTTATTTCATGGTGAGTTCAATATATAGGAACAATTGTATGTTATGTGTTATATGTTCAATGTGTTTTCCTGTGTTATTATGGTTTTATACCTTTGGCTATGTAAATCATGATTTGTATACTAACGGAATACTAATGGAGCTATACCTTTGACTAAGTGTATGACATAAGCATCACTTGGGTACTGGTATGTAGCCTTTGACCATGAAGTGAATGACTAAGCATTCCTTTGGCATTGGCAGAAGGTTAGATAGGGTTGGAAGCCTGAAATCTACGAAAATGTTTATTCAGAAATTGGTTATTTTTCCATGCCATATGGGCAAAAGTCTTATTGATGTATATCAAGTATTGAAATTGTTATGTCTCATTGATTGTAAATCATTGAATCAGATTGTTGGTTGATACGGAAAGCCTGTCATATGATACACATATGCCTTTGTTGTTCTTTGTCCCTCTTTGCTTCTGTCATATTGATATGTATATGGCATAGCGTTATATTGTAATTGTTATTGAACTCACTAAGCGTGACCCGCTTATCCCTCTCAGTGTTTAATTATTGCAGGTGATAAGCATCTAGTATAGTTTTGTACTGTAGAATAGATAATATTATAGCTTTTTTATTTAGTATATAAATTCCTGGGAAATTATGTAATATATAAAACTTTGTAAAAATCTTAATAGTCGGTTTGTATCCAGTCTATGTAATTAAACTATAAATGTAAAATATTGCTTTATGAATATGCATGTAGCATGTTTTGGAGTATTATGATGTAGTTTTTATCGAAAGGGGTTCTTTCAATATGGTATCCCATTTTTGTTGGATTAGGTGTCTAAGCCCATAACTATAATTGGTATGTACTTGACCCGATACAAGCATGGTCCATTTGGGTTGTAACACTCTAGAACAATTTGATAGGATGGATATTTGAGAAAGAGGTTAATGTTCTTTATTAGTATATTATAAGTATAATATATTAATTGAGAAATCATATTATTTAATTAGTATTGATCAAGAATTAATTTGGAATTAATTTAGTGATCAAAAGAGACTAATTAAATTAACGGGGACTGATTGTGTAAATCAGTGATATATATAGTTTGGGCTAATGATCCATATTGATTAGTAATGGACTAAGTTCAGGTAAAACTCCATGAAGACTTAGTCCAAAGGGCTTATCATATGGATTATTGGATTAAGGCCCAAGGAAGTGGATTAGGGTTTAACTCTTGGATTCTACACTATATAAATGTAACCCCTAAGCCAAAAATCGTGCACTAGTGATTCCAAGAAGCTCTAGACGATTTTTGTGTCTCCAAACCTCTCTCTCAAGTTCATCCTCTTGTTATTGGTTTGTTATAAGACATTTGAGGCATCACACTTAAGGTGTTAGGCTCTTAAAAGACCTATTCCTACAAGCTACAATTAAGAGGTATTCTTCTAACTACCTTTATGATTCATATGTCAAATTGTATGCTAGTTGTAGGCTTCATGCTTTGGAAATTTTTATTGCATGTATAACGAGAGAAAACATTGATCCGAAGCTATTAGGTTTGTATGTGCACCATAGAAGTGTTATAGTACACAAAACCCAACAGTGGTATCAGAGCCATGCGTAGTTTTCTGTTATATTCATGCATAGCTAATTGTTCAAAGTTGAAGCAAAATGAAAAAACTGTTTATGTCAGCATGAACTCGACTATTCCACTATTGGACTCGACGAGTTGGATGATTTTGGTCATGAACTCGACGAGTCCATAGCCTGGCTCGACGAGTTGGTTCATCAGATGACAGTTTTTCGTGTTTTTTGGCCTGTTTTGTTATAGGATCATTACCACAAAATGTTTTGGTTCATAAAATTTGATTTTGTTGATATGGTAATGATTATCCCCATCCAATAACATGATGATTGGCAAAATTTTAAGATAATTACTTGATTTTGTAAAAACTAATTATTTGTAAAATTTGAATCATTTTGCTACAAGAGTTGAATTAGTTCAATTTAGTAAAAGATAAAATGATATGATTGTTTTATTAGTTTAAAGTTTGATCTAAATGTTTTTAATGAGTTACAAATTTTGTAATCAAATTTGGAACTCAAAAGTTTTTTTAAGGAGTTACAAAATAAATATTAGTTAAATTGATCTTAATGTTTTTGAAGAGTTCCAGTAGTTATGGAACTTGAAAAGTCTCATCTTCATAAAACAAAAAAACTTTTGAACTCCTTAAGTTATGGAGTTCAAAAGTTTTTCAAGAATTACAAACTTGCCCTTAAGTTTTAAAAGTTGAAAAGTCTCAATTAAGAAACATTGAATTCATAGAAACCCTAGTAATTTGAAAAGTTTTCAAAAATGTAACCCATGGGTTCATAACTTAAAATTAATTAAATAGTTTTAATTTGATTTAGCATCTTGTTTTTTTTTTTTTGAATAGTTCAATTAACTCTTATGGACTTTATTAATAGTTAATTAAATGTTTAATTAAAAGAGTATTATTAAATCCATAATAATATGATTTAAGTTTAATTAAATTAAGAGTATAATTTATTAATAGATTAAACCATCAAGTATTTTAAAAGTTTAAAATACACCCTTATACTATATAAAATTAAAAGTCTAATATATTATATATGTATAAGTTAAAAGTCAGTCTTACCGTTAGTAGGCCTCATTCACGAAGCCGGTCTATAAGGGGGGTATAAGGTTACTGCCTATAAAATGGTGGTTTAATGGGTGTCCACTCTCACCCACCGCTTCCTTGACTGGTGGAGGGTCGTTAGCCGAACGGGTAGGATAGGACATTAATTCTCATTAATAAATATAATAATAATTATTAAAGTAACTAAACTTTTATAAATTCCTAATCTTAGTTACTTTAGGAAAAATGTGAAAATGGTGCTATTCCATGAAATTGCACTTTGCACCTTGTTAAGTCGTTAGTGGAGCGTGTGTGGTTAACTGGCACACTAATTTGGGACTGATAATGTGCGGAAAATGGTAGCTTGATGTTAATCATGGATCAATGGAGCGTGTGTGGTTAACCGATACATTGATTAGGTGATTCGTAACATTAAGTGTACCAAGCTAATTTGCATGGTTATTCACACTTTGTTTGTGATCCTCGGCATCCCAGTCACAAAATTGAAGGGCGTAATCGAGATTTAAACATGTCATTGAAAAGTTCAATGAATCTCAAAAGAATCTAGGAATTTCAATTCATTTAAAACTTAATAATCAATTTCGTTTTTCATGGTGAAAATTGGTAAATCGTCATTTACCTACCTTCAAATATTTTATAACTGGATTATGACATCCCTCTTTCGAATTGTAAAATATTGTGTTGGGTCCTAGCCTTAATATTTCATTTTGGGTGTTATATTAAGGACTTAAGTTAATTAACTTGAATTTCTCCCTTGTAGATGTCTAGTTCTGACAACTATGGTCTACCTTATCCTTTTGGAAAAGGCTTTCCTTATAAAGATGATATTCCACTAGACGATCGAGGTGAAAGATTAATCCCTTCTTCGTGTTGTAGTGAAACTTCTCTTCCTCCACCTCCTCTAATTATTCTCCCTGACCCACATGTTCATCGATTTGAAAAGTTCAAGGTCGCTCAAACCCTATTGGCAAGAAAACACTAAGATGGAAAGTCTGTGTGTGCACATGTCTTAGAGATGAAGTCACACATTGACAAGCTGTGAATGTTAGGTGTCGTTGTCTCGAGGAAGTTGGCTGTTGATTTGGTTCTTCAATCACTTCCTAAGTCATATAGTGAGTTCGTTAAAGATTACTATATGACATACCACAACGTGACCCTTATTAATCTTACCTATTTGTTAATTGCTGCTGAATCAGAAATTATTTGGCGCAATGGTAATGCAAATTTGATTGGAAGATCTACTTCCCAAACTTCTGTGGACATTGACAATGGAAACATTGGAAGTCCAGAAAAGATTTCTCTTCCCAAGGGAAAGGGAAAGGCTAAGTCTGAGATTGTCCCGTGTGACATTCCAAAAGAATCTGTGTGCTTCTATTGCCAAGAAAATGGGCATTGGTTGCGAAGCTGCCCTATTTACCTGAAAGACCACAAGGATGGTAAAGTCAAAATGTTTGACTCTGCTTCAGGTAAGTCTACTATCTAACTCTATTAAGTTCCTATTTGTAGATTCTTAATACATGATGTGATGAGATTACATTTTGATGTTTTGTAGGATCGAAGAAAAGAAATGAAGTTAAAAGAAGAGCAAGCTGAGTCTGATCGTGAAGAGATGGATTTCGATCGCATGGTTCGATAATCAGATTTTTGAGCTGCTGCTTAGAAGTTATGATAAATTGCTTAGGAATATTTAGTAACATAGTTTTCATTTGTAATTGCATTGTAAGGACAAGTTTTCCGCACTTTTTATAAATAAATAAAATTTTTATTTTATCTTGTTTTATATTTCCTTGCAATGACATTTGTGAAAATTGATGTTTGTATATTTCTATTGTTAGCAATATTGGAAAATGGATTTGATTCTTTCGTTTGTGGTAGTGTGAAAATTTGCCAAATAAGGAAATATTCTCATCACCCAAGTTTCAATTGGATAGAAACTTAGAATCATGCGACTTGTATTGTGTGATGAATGAGAACCTTCATCTTTGGGAAATTAAGACTAACTCCTTGTTCACATATATATATGTGAGTCAAGTGAAGGACTAGGGGATCGGGTACACTTTGTTGTGCACTGGTCAAGTCCACCACAAAGAACAATAAGACTATTCGTTATGATTTACTAAAAGTTTAGTAAAACATGGTTATACTTACAAGATTAAGTGTAATTATGAATTATAGAAAAAGTTTCAATGTGTGGCAGAACGAATAAGAAGAATCAAATTAGGCAGAAAGATAAAAGTTTCTCCAATCTGAAAGGAAAGGAGAGTACTTTAGTATCATGTTTTATGATCATCTTAATGATTATGAAACCATATCACCATTTATCCTCTAAGGACACCTTAGTGCACTTTTATGGCTAAGAAGAGGAATCGGGAATTGCTAAAATGGTTAAATCAAGAAGATGAGTCATACTTCATTCCAAAATCAAGTCTTAGAGTCATACTCCAAGATTGTACATTGAGTGACATATCCTAAGTAGGTTTATAACACATCATGAAATGTGGAGTAGAAAAGTTTTCTTACTCATGCACATTTGGAATTGGTAGTTCTGATGTTTTGGATAAAACAAAGACCAGCTAAGACCAATTTAAATGAAGTGTTTTTTTCTTGATAAGAGCCCGCACTAACTCTTGAATATTTGTTTGTCAAGGAATGGTTCTTGACAAGAGAATCTTATATGTCAAGAGGTCAGTGGGAGTCTTAAAGATCTTGAAAAGTTCAAGAACTAATCAAGAGTAAACCTATCGTTTATCACTAGCACACGACTTAAGGTTTGTAACCTATCGTGTTGACATATTCTTGTTTCTGTGTCATTCCAGTTAAATTTGACTATGCATGTGAGTTCTATGAATTCTCGGTTATTTGCATAAGGCAAAACACCTTGATCAGTGAAAGTTCGTTGATCAGTAAGGGTGATCTACTCAACAACTTGGAAGCAATGGTAGGCCCTTGTGCTGCCAGGTGGCAAGAAATTAAGATTGAACAAGTTCAGTCCATATGAGTTTGAATTTGTCATAGACCTTGTTGTATGATAATGGTTGGCAATGACAAATTCACATGGATAGGAACACACACACCATCAAAATCTAAGTGTCATAAGGTTTCTCTCCAATTCATGAAAATGATTGTGAGGAAACACTTTCACTAAGTAGATTTTAAGGAGATAGCAATTGTGATATTTGCATTCTCAAATTCGATTATGATTACGACATCCCTCTTCATAATTCGAATTGTGAGAAATGGCAAAACGTCCAAACATTTGGGACTTATTTCTGTAAGTTCTAAAATTGTTTAGACACACATGTGAGCTATCTAAGGAAAAGGTGTATGAGTTTGAGAAGCTTAGATAAAGTCTTATCGAAGCATTTTGTATCAGAAATCTGAACTTTGGTAAGAAAGTCAACAAGTATTGATTTCTAGAAGTCCAACTTATTTCTGGGTACATGTCAAAGCTAGTGGGAGCATAAGTGTTATACTAATAAGAATGCAATTATTATGCTAGTGGGAGCACAATTATTACATTAAGTGTTGCGAGTTAGCAATGTTAATTATAGAAAACACAAGTTTCAACTCACGAAGTTGCAGAGTTAGAAAAGTTGTTTTGCTATAATTAAGGGAGAGGATACTTATACTTTATTTCGAATCTAAAAGATTAGATTGAAGTATTAATCAAACTTAGTCATGGGTGTATATGATTACCATATTGGAATGTTTCAACATTGGAAATTCTATATATGGAAATGTTATAGCAAAAGACTGGTCGAGTATCATGTCTTTATGGAAGACATTATGAATCGTATCCCGTATGCTTCGGGTATAGGATCGATTTCATATGCTATAATATTCTCATGTTATGATTTTCCAAATGCCTAGGGCATTAAGAGGGAAAAAGGACTAGAACCGGATATGGATAAAGTGGTTAAACAACTGTCAAGGACAATCTAAGGTTCGCTAAGGATTGGTTGCTTAAGGACAGTTGGAAGTATAGTAATGAATGGACTGTATTGACATTATTATGAATAGACAGGATTCTATTAATAATGATTTATCATATGGAAAATATGGAAATGTTTCCATAATGGGAGTTGGATATTAAGAATCTATGAGAAAGTTAGAAACTTTTATGCAAGAAGGATGTTCAAATGAATGTATTTTTAATGTGAGACTTCATTTCCGGGGAGTTGTCTTGTAACAATCTCCAGTGGAATACTTTGTAATATCATTGGCAAAGTCTCTGTTACTTTGGTACCTCGACATTACAAAAGGTACATTGCATGATAGTTAATAATCTAACACATCTACTAGTAATAAGAATTGGTATTCTTACACTAGTAATAAGAATTTGGAGTTGTGAAATGAGTTTCATTGAAGATGTATTCAATTGATCTATTTCACAAAGAAAGGACCATAGGTAAACATAGTGTTCATGCTTGGAGCATGGGATAACTATTGTTTTAATTCAAGTATAAAGTTGATAAATGGAATTATTATACAATGAATAATGCGTAATCAATATGGTGATTAAATAAAAGGTGTTTTATTTATATTCAAAAGTTTTGAGACCATATTGGATTCGATTATTCTTGTGTTTCACTTTGCATGTTTTGACTTCCCGAATAATAAAATTATTCAAACTATCCACAGTCGATCATACTTTGGAAGTAGGTATTGAAGCTAGATTGTTATGAATGGGTCTGTAGATTGTCTAAAGGTGTTTAGACATAGCACGAGTTTGCTGCAGTATTCATGAGTACTCCTATAATAAGATTTGAGTATTGGACTAAACCCACGCTCATTTGAATCACTTCATGGATTTTATCACGAGTGATCATGAGACAATAATATCTTATATTCTTGAAATGGAGAGATATAAGTTGCAGTTTACAAGTCGGTTGCACATTGATGATATGTAAACGCACCAGTAACTCGGTGTTATAAAACATATCATTGTGTGTGATTTGATGAATAAATAGAGCAAGCACATGAGTCAAAGTTTATCCATTCCTTTTACCCAATGTGGGATATAAGCGATATTTGTGGGCCCCTCGATGATTTAATGATGACAATCTTAAGCGCTTGGCCAAGCCTGGACTGATTTGATTTGTTCAATTAGTCGGTCGTCATAAGTCGGAAATCGGGAAACAACACATGAACAGAGAGAATGATTATAATCCATGTATCAGTTCATACAATATCTAGAATGGAGGAATATATGATCCCTTATCTTATGGACGCGTTACTAATAAGATCAGAGTTCTACAACGGTCTTTTTGAGAGCTACGATTGCTAATCGGATTTTGAAGTCGTACATGCAATAATAGTTATTAGACTTATCCAGGTGGGAGACTATTGGATTAGGTGTCTAAGCCCATAACTATAATTGGTATGTACTTGACCCGATACAAGCATGGTCCATTTGGGTTGTAACACTCTAGAACAATTTGATAGGATGGATATTTGAGAAAGAGGTTAATGTGTTGTATTAATATATTATAAGTATAATATATTAATTGAGAAATCATATTATTTAATTAGTATAGATCAAGAATTAATTTGGAATTAATTTAGTGATCAAAAGAGACTAATTAAATTAACGGGGACTGATTGTGTAAATCAGTGATTGGGCTAATGATCCATATTGATTAGTAATGGACTAAGTTCATGTAAGACTCCATGAAGAGTTAGTCCAAAGGGCTTATCATATGGATTATTGGATTAAGGCCCAAGGAAGTGGATTAGGGTTTAACTCTTGGATTCTACACTATATAAATGTAACCCCTAAGCCAAAAACCGTGCACTAGTGATTCCAAGAAGCTCTAGAAGATTTTTGTGTCTCTAAACCTCTCTCTCAAGTTACTCCTCTTGTTCTTGGTTTGTTATAAGACATTTGAGGCATCACACTTGAGGTGCTAGGCTCTTGAAAGACCAATTCCTATAAGCTACAATTAAGAGGTTTTCTTCTAACTTACTTTTATGATTCATATGTCAAATTTTATGCTAGTTGTAGGCTTCATGCTTTGGAAATTTTGTTGCATGTATAACTAGAGAAAACATTGATCCAAAGCTATTAGGGTTGTATGTGCACCATAGGAGTGTTATAGTACACAAAACTCAACAATTTTATCTATGTCAATGGGTTATAAGTCCATGCTAGCAACGCAATTCACTAGACCACCTAGAATAGTCAAGTGTTGTCATCTACTCTATTCGATGGCCCATACATACTTGCCAGTTGTCTGATCTGGACCCACCATTTCTGGTCATCCAAGAAAGAGGAGAAACACTCCGCTCTAATCTCACACACTTTACCCCAATCATGATACCTATTTAATGTCAAGCTTAATTTGAACTAAGCAACCTTTACAGATCTTATATTTAAACCTAAGGTAAGACTTATAAATAAGGGCAATCGAATTCCGATACTATTTCTAATCCAATAGTATTATCCTACTTATATAAATGCCATATAACATAGATAATACATGCAAAAATTTAATGTTTCATATAAATAATACTTCTATTATAATCTTGAAAATAACTACGCACTCACTTGTGTCTGGTGATTGGTGAATCGGGCAGAGCTTCGTCTTACACCTTTTCCAAAAGACCTAGATGTACATAACGCTAAGTCTTAGTATAATTTCATACTTCATGAACTATTATCCTACGGGTTTAGATTCCTTAATAATCCCAAAGTCTACTTCAATATCTAAACAAGGAATAACCAAATAGGATCATAAATGAGGTAGGGTCTATTTGATATACATAGTATACTGTTTGGAAATCTCACTTTAAACACCTCACTGAATCTAGCCTAGATATTACTCTTGTAAGTAGACCGAGCAGTATAACGATTTGTAATCATTGATAAATCTTAATTATAAGTTCATAGTAACGACTTATAACTATAATTATAAATTACACGGAAGCAAAGTAAGTGTATCTCACTTACAGAGGGCTATTGATGAGAACTGGGATCTAAGCGGGCATAATACCCACTCGAGATCTCCTACTCGAAGGCTATTACTCAGATGAGTACTTAGGGGCATCGCAAGGCTTCGTTGCAGGCCAGAAACTTAAGAAAAATGGGGCTACAATAAGGAAGATTCGAGAGAGAGAGAGAGAGAGAGAGATTGTAGGGGTGGGGAAAATGGACTGTACACTGATTGCTATTTATAGGGCGAAGAATACTCATGCGCGCCGCGCCGTAGAGGTGCGCGCCACGCATTCCGAACACGTAGATCCTCTCGTTTGCTGACACATGTCACTTTTCAGCTGGAGTAGCGTGACCCTTCTAGAAGCACACACGCGTACGGATTATCATATTTTCAAAATTGCATAACTTCTTCATACGAAATCTGTTTCCAACGTTCTTTATATCCCCGAAAATCTCTCAACGAGATCTACAACTTTCGTTTAGACTTCGTCGGCTAATTTTGACTCTATATTTTTCACACAGGCTTAGACTGTTAAAACTCGTATAAAAAACATAACTCTCTCATCCGGTGTTCGTTTTTAGACATAATTTATATCGTTGGACTCCTATCAACGATATTTTCGACTCTCATTTAGATTATTTTGGCTAAGAGTCGACTGATCTAAAACTCAATTTTTTAACTGAATACTGCTATAACAAAACTAAGAAAAATTATAACTTCCTCTCACAAAGTCAGATTTAGACGCTCTCTATATGTACGCTCTCGGTTTAACGACTACTATGACTTTCGTTTAGATCACTAAGGCTAAAAAGTAATTTATCAAAAATTTATTTTTTACAATACGCAGAGCCGTACCGGTTTAATCGCGAAACTTCGAAGAATTATAACTCCTTCATATGAAGTCGAATTTGAACGTTCCTTATATCTCCAGAATCTTTATAACGTAAACTATAAATAAGTTAATATTATTTTTCCTAAGTAATCTTTTATCTTCGACGTGTATTTTAATTTAATTTATTTTATTATTAAACACTCCTACAATTTACACATAATACCCTATAAAACACGTAAGCATACAAATATATGAATAATCATTTATTATTCATTCATACAAAGATTAAAATAGTTGACCAAGATGATTACAGATATGGCTTAATCTAGCAGGAAACGCGAGCGTTACAGTTTCCATCAAACATGTTTTAAAAATGTTAGTAGTAGTGATGGTTCCGAAGTGTTTAGTAGTGCTTCCTTTTTGGCTTCAGATTTTGGAGTAACTTTAAGCTTCTTCGAATTCTTATTCATACGTTTGGATGTCTCTGCTTTCTTCTTCGATGTTGCCTTCTTTGGAAAACAAATGGTAGCTTCCTTTTCGATTGATGCTTCGGGGGTTCAACCATTTATTCAGTTGTTTTTTGACACACAAGATATAGATATTGTCGATAAGCGACCAAAAGAAAATTATCTAAAGGAAGCTTTCAAAGCACAGTCTCAGGAATTTACCCATAAATTTCAAAAACATACTATTCTGAAAACTGTTGGTATATTAATATATGTAAACTTTACTATAGGTTGATACAAATCAAAATGTATCTTTGAATAATTGAATGTCACGACAACAGTCAGAGACCAATATCAATGTCATGAAACTGTAGAAGCATTTGTTGAATGATTGATACTATCAATAAATCTGCCACAAATCAAAACGTAGTCAATTGGTAGATCATGACATAAGCTATACTGGATCGGGCGAAACATCTAAATAGCATATTCTAGGCCATTTGTTCTTCCAGTGAGATATTGTGGCTGAATTTCAAATAAAAAGCTCCATATTGTAGGAAATTTATTCTTTTTGAACAAATAAATCATCTTGAGATATGGAGTGTGACCCATTTGGTTGAAATTGGTTGAAAGTAAGAAGAAGTTAAGCAACCAATGGAGTTTGAAATTGACCAATAGTAGTAAACCCAATAGAGTTGAAAATTTTATCTTTGTGATTTGCATAATTTTATTTGGAAATTTGAGTTTTGCCCAAGAAAAAACAACTTTCAAAATCAAGGTACTGATATGCCATTAAGTGGAATCACAAAGGGCTTAAAATGTAAAATGGAACGTTCATGACTTCATGTTAACGGAATCAAGAACAAAATAGGGTTTAGCATTCAAACCCCTCTCGTTATTACAATGGGGGATCGAGAGCAAAATCAATATGAAAGTCCAAGTCAAAATCAATACGAAAATCAAAATCCAAGTCAAAATCATGTCGGTTTCGAGAGCTACGTGGTGATACACAACATAGCAAAGCGGCACAATGTTGGTACATTAGCTCGTAGCGCCACCGCATTCGGCGTTTCCGAGCTCATTCTGGTTGGCCGCCGTGACTTCAACGCCTTCGGCAGCCACGGATCTACCTCTCATCTTCGCTTCCGCCACTTCTACTCCCTGTCCGACGCCCGTCTCTTCCTTAAGGTTTCTCTATCTTTACTCCCTGCTCTGTATATGATTATCTGCATCAATTTATAGATTTTTTCCCCGAATATAGTTATGAAACGCTTTGGCGACTCTTACAGGAGAAAGATTGTGATATATGCGGTGTGGAAATTACTGACAACGCGACAGCTGTAAATGGACACCCGTTTAAGAAAAACACAGCTTTTCTTCTCGGCAACGAGGTATCAGAATTCCATTTCTATGATTCTGTGGTGTTTAAACTGGAGATTGTTTCAATGGATAAAAAACGCTAGTCGTTGAGCTTTGAAATCATCTTAAAATAAGGGTTAAATGCAGGAATTAGCAACATAATTTCACTGATATGTTTATTATAGCATCCTACTTTATTTTTAAAAAAAGTATTATTTGCTGTTATCTACATTACAAGCAAGATCCAAAGATTTGTTATTTTAAAGAGATCTGAAGCGCCTGTGTTGCCATGTGTTGCATTGAATGAATACAAGATCATTGAATTTTTGTTGCAAAAGACAATTCCTTTTCTTGGAGTGGACTATGATCACCTATCCGACATTTTCGGTCACTTCATTTATCAATTTTATAATTAATCGAGCACTCTTCACATGTTCAGATGCATAGTTGATTCCAGAAATACTGTTTCAAGGGGATAATTGGCTAAGAATCTGATCAAGCGTTCTTTTCTGTCTGATCAAGCCTTTTTGTTCTTCGTGCATTTGAGGCTTAGTTTATTATAGATAGATGAAATGCTTTCAGCCATTAATGAACTTCTTTTTAGTTTATAATGTAATTCCATGAATCTATCGTCTTGTCTAAGCATAATATTAGTTTATCTTCTTGGTGAGGCATTTTATCAAACAGTTAATATGCATGCCAGATTATCATGTATTTGATGTTGGATACCAAGCCACACAAACCCCCAAGAAACAATTCCCTCAAACAAAGTTGACAATAATCAGATTAGTTATGTTGTTTTCTAAGATGTTTTTGCTTTTATATATTGCAAAATTTAACATCTATTTTCTACATTCGATTGCTACTTTTATTGCTTTATGCAACCAGAAAACCGAAACCAAGAAAACCTAAAATGTGCATAACATTCTAATATTGTTGTATTTTTTTTGTAGGGTAGTGGATTATCTGCTAAAGAATGTGAATTTTGTGATTATTTCGTGTATATTCCACAATATGGGTGTGGCACTGCTTCTCTAAATGTCACTGTTGCAGCTTCCATTGTTCTACATCACTTTGCAGGTAATATTTGTCACACTTTCCATAGTATGAGTAATAAAAAGGGTTAATGTCATAAATAGGTAATGAACTCACCTTTTTTTTTTTCAAAAAACATCATTGTTTTAAAAAAAAATGCTATCAGAAGGCAAGCATGGAACTTCATGTTTACAAAAAAATGAAAAATGGAAGTAGGTTGCTATTATAAACAACTAAATGATAGTACAATGCTATTTCAGACAATAACAATATCATGTTTGATTCTATATTTTTTTGCTTCAGTTTGGGGGGGATTTCCTGAGCGAACACGCGATGGGAACAAATTTGTTGTGGCAGAACGGCCCGTGCGTAAAGTGGGCCGTAACTTCTCCACAGAAACAGCCGAGTCTGTCACTGAAGAACGAAAACTTAAAAAAGAAAATGATGCCATAAACGGATTTTTTGATGAATCGCATGAAGACGATTCTTCTAAACTTCTTGATTCTGTTTTTGGAGATTAATTTCTAAAAAATCTTTACGGAGTTTTACTTGGATGCTCTAGGTAAATTGTAGTGATTTGTACTTTACTATTTTTAGTAATATCGACAATGTACTTTATTTTTTTTTTAACTATAATAGCAATGTACTCATATTTTTGTATCCATATAGCTATGTAGTTGCAGTTCCTCACAAATGGCAATTAGAATATAATATATGCATGCAATTTAAAAAAATTAGAATGTTTTGTTCCCTATTATAATCGTTTATTATCACTTACTTCAAACATTTGCTTAACATATGCATTAACCCATTTTCCCTTGACCCAAGGCTATTCAAGCAAATATATAATCATACTTTCTCTCAAAAGCTGATCAAAACCTCGAAGCCACTGTATGAAATAAAAAAAATACAATTACGCACAGCAACTAACTTTATACAGTAAAGAAAAAGATTATACAAAGTCTGTAGGGAGAAACATAATGAGTACCGTATCTATCCTCTTTTGCTGAAGACTATGTATTGTAATTGAAGGTCTTTTGCAGCAGGGTCCTCCTTAGCATCAACTTCATCATCATCATCATCTCCAGCTTCTTCTTCACCTGAGAAATCTCCATCTCCAACATCATTTTTTGGCTCCTCTGCATCATTGTCTTCTTCTTCATCATCATCCTCTCTGTCACTACCTTCTTTTTGCCTCTGGTTCAGTTGAGCTCTTCCTGTTAAGCTTGGAAAAAGGAAACATGTAAAAAAAATCAAGTTTTATAAAATTTTCAGATTATAATAACAAAAAGTGTTTGGGAATTGAGCACTACCTTTGATCATTTCCAATCAAATTCGGCAATGTACTTCCATCCTGAAGAAGAAGTCCCATCTGCTTAACAAAAAAACACAAATTTTGTTAACATTTCATGTCATATTGCCATCATTCCATCAAATGAAGGAAATTTGTAAAAAGTTGGGAGAAGGGTATGGATTCCTCACTTAGTCATACATTTTTTTACAAATTTGCCTATGTATATACTTTTTCTTTCCTTTTCCCCAAGTATTCAAGAACTTTTTCAAATATTTTTTAAACAGAATTTATCCTGATAGTATATAATAGAAAAAAAAGGGAAAAAGCAGGGTTCATCGAGTCAAAAAAGAACAGCAATAAGGGAGACAAGCTTGATGTTGAGTCAATGGAAAATTAACTGGCAACAATCTAAAAAATTTGAAAATAAAAAATCAAAAGATGAACTTTACTTCATAACCCAACTTAAGAAACTGATACGTGTGAAATAGTACTAGTTTTAATCCTACTAACTTAGACACAAAAATAAACACACGAAAGACAGTGTACCTATCGATTAACAATATAGTTTAAGCAAGTAGGGTATCGAACATTGGGAACGGTAACAATTAAATTAAATACTAGAATTATCTAAATAAAAACAAGTAATAAAAGGGGGTTTTCTCTAGTTTTGCAAGACTAGAAACTTAAGCATTCATATAACACTCAAACAAAAGACAATTAACAACTAAATGGAACAAAAGGCAACTAGATTCAATAAGATAAAGAGACTTCTATTTAGATTTCGATTCACTTATTCCTATGGTTGATTTCGTGGCAAGTGCAATGGATTAATATATCAATGATTACCGATTTCTAATGTGATTAGATTCATGTTCACTATTACTAATCCTTTAGCAAACAAGTCGATTCAAACAATGACCAATTGATTAAACTAACAAGTTTCCTAGTGTTCATTTCGAATCAAGTAAGACTTGTAATATTAGTTAACTAAATTTGTCAATTCAATCAACTTCATATGTGGTTGTTCATCACACATGCTCACACATTGACTTATTTATTTTCTAGTTAACCCTGGATTCATGTTCACTAATACTAGGCATACAATCTTGTTTTCACAAAAATATAAGATTCAAGCAATTAAGAAGATATTCATACAACTCAATAAACTTGATTATTAACAGAAAATAATTATCATTAACATGCAATGATCTTTTAACAAGCTTAACAAGATAAATAATTAAATCAAATTAATCCAAACCACTCAATCAAACCATATTCATAAGGTCATCTAGTCTAAACAGAAGTATGAAGCTTTTAGCTCATAACTACAGCAAATAACAATCTAAAATCCAAATCTAATGATTCAAACATGGTTCACACAAAAGATTAAGATAAAAGTAATGGTTGTTTGCCTTTGATCTCTTCAAAATTGACTTCTAGGTTGAATTCTCGAAAACCAAAGCTCCCAAGAACCCTTATGATCTTCAAAAGTCGCCAAAAGCCTCCAGAATGTATTAGGGTTTCGGTAATAAACGATAAATATATAGATTTCCAAAATATACACGTTTTACTTTATTTAAAAGTCGCCAAAAGCCTCCATAATGTGTTATCTGTGTTCTTGATATCTATGCTGGATGAACAAAATATACACGTTTTACTTTATTTAAACTGTATACGTATTTTATACCTACAATTATGATGGGTAAAGATGGGTAGATGAATGATGAGATGAATGATAAGAGATGAAAGATGATACAGATGATGAGTGGTGAAAGATGATGAGAAACCTTGACCCACGCGATGACCCAGTCATCTAGCAGAGTACATATGACAACCACAAACTATTCTAGACAGTCTAGTGGAACGCTAGCAAGCTCGCAACCTGTAGGTGTTGTGAACGATGTGTTCACCAGATGTACTCTAAAAACCTTGGCAGCTATGGACTTAGTGCCTCACAAATAAACGTTGGCAGCTATGGACTTAGTGCCTCACAAATAAACGTTGGCAGCTATGGACTTAGTGCCTTACAAATAAACGTTGGCAGCTATGGATTTAGTGCCCTATAGATGAAAATTGGCAGCTATGGACTTAGTGCCTAACATATAACATCGACAACTATGGACTTAGTGCCTGTTATATAAACCCTGGCAGCGATGATTCTTAGGGAAGATACTTAAGAATAAAAAAGATAATGGGGATGGGTAATTAGGTTAATTGTTTGATGATGAAACATAATAACTTTATTATTGTGGGTAGAAAACCCTATGTACTCACCAGGTTTCCCAACTTGACCCACTCAGTTTATTTGTATCACATGTATCGATACAAAGACACATTACACTGAGAGATTAAATGAGATGTAAATCATTAGTGTAAATGAATGTAAGGTCTGTTTATGCTTATGTTTATGTATTGACAATGACATCCCAAAGTTTTAATATAAACAAAATACATTTCTTCAGAAATGCTTTGATAATATTATTATCATGTTTTTCCTGGGAACAAATTCCGCAATACTACTTTTTAAAATGGATACTCTGATTTTTAAATAAGCATAAATAAAATTTTTAAAATGACTGTGAATTTGGGGATGTCACACCGTTTCCATCTCTGAAGTACGCTAAGCGTACACTTCATTACGCATGGCGTAACCACCTTCGCATCAGTACGCCCCACGTACTCCCTTGGTACCCCCCGCGTACTAGGGTCTTCCCTCAAACCCTAATTCATTCCGAAGGCCATAACTTCTTTGATACAACTCCAATTTCGACCATCCTTATATCCATGAAAAGGTATCGAGAAGCTCTACACTATTATCAACTCATACTTAACTTAAAGTTCACCGAACACAAAATCTAATTTCCATAAAAGCCCGCTGCCAATTCACAAAATACCCCTTGGCACCAAAACCAATTCCAAATGCCCAAACCATCTACATTTCATCACCCACGCCCAAATGGGTAACGATTCGAAAAAGGGTGTTACACCACTGGCCTTATAGCCTTATACATGAAACCCTAAACCTATCCTTTGTGTTTTGAGCTCATTGTGTCCATGTTGGTGTGTTTTGGACCATAATCAAGAAGTAGAAGCTTGGTGCAAGATTGTTGATCAAGGAAGAGTTTGTGGATCTTGATTCTCCACTCCATTTACAGCTTGCTTGTGGTAAAAAAAACTTTGATCTTGTTCATTAGTGGTTTAGATCTAGCATATATGAGTTTTGGACCCCCTTTTTGGCCCATGAATGAGATCTAGTGGTTTGACACCACTCCAGGAGCTTTGAGTTGCCACTCTTGGTGTTTTTGAGGTCCAAAGTCCATAAAGTTGGCACCTTTAGGGTTTAGAATTACCCATGCATGAGATTGTGTTCATTTAGTGAAAGTAGAGTGCTATATCTTGAAGTTGGATCCTTTTGGGGCATGTAAAGTCACCAAGTCAGTGACTTTATGGTTCTAGACGCTTATTTAGACTTAGATATATGGTTTGGACTTCCGGACTTAAGCATTAAGTGCTTAAAATGGATTATGGCTTAATGGGTGAGTACACTGGTCGTACAAGTCTGTACGCGCGATGTACAAGCCTTTTAGCATGTACGCTTAGCGTACAGCTGAGTACACCCCGCGTACTCAGTCAGTTGGGATTTTGCACTTTGGGCTTCGAGTTGGGCCATCTGAGAGCAAGTGTTTTGGAATAGGAAAAATTATCGGGCTTTAGGGTAAGGCCCATGTAAGGTTTGGGCCCAATTTGGAAAATTGGGCCAAGTATGGGCCTTGAGCGGTTAGTTGGATTTTGGGCCTTTTGGATTATAGGTTTGGGCCTAAGTCTTGGTCCAAACTAGGTCAGGGGTAAAATGGTATTTTTTCCATAATTGAGGACTTATACCTATGGATTTGGAATCCAATTATTAATTGGATGTTGGTTGGTATTAATAGCTCGGGGATTCGTCGGTTCGCAGCAACAACGAGTGTAGGATCTTTTATCTGTCGATTGAGGTGAGTTTCCTCACTGGGTTTAGCGGGTCTAAGGCACCAATGCCGGCCCTTATTGTTTATGTTAGGATGCTAGGTGTCTGCGTGACCCTTGCATGTGTTATGCGCTGCTATGAATATCGGGCGGGGCTCGATGTCGGGCGGGTACCGATGATTGAACAGTATGCTATTGTTTTATGATCATTGTATGTGTTAGCATGATTATGTGATTCCGCCTTAATTCCTGTTCCTTGTTTGGTTGTGGATTTTGGGCAGAATTACTCAGTCGACTGTCTTATTCATCTTAATTATTCATAACTTGTATATGTCAGGCAATCATAGTGGTACCGAGGAGAATCTTAGTATAAAGTATCGACACTAGTTATCAAAGCACTTTCACTGTATGTACTCGCTTATCGCGGTGCGATACGTGACAGTGTTAACATCAAGGAGAAAACAAAAAGCACTAGAAAGTCTACACAGAGTACATTGTCGAACACACTACGTATACATGATCGTATAACAGACGTTTTCTTTCAAATCGGACAAACTTTTGTTCAGTAAAGAGTCCGTTGCTATCATTCTTCATGAATTGGCGTGGTCCTCACCATACTAAGTTCATATGTTTCCATCGCCTTGATCGTCAAATTCACGAAACCCTCGTCATTCGTAACGACAACCCGACCCAGACTTCAAAATCGTCTACCTTGTATTCTAAACCCCGAAGTACTCATGCGAAGAGAACTTTGCCCTCCGAAACCTTGTCGCCGTATGTTCAGCAGACCTTCTCGAACTAACACTCGTCCAACAGATTAAGTTCAAGCACAGAGGCTAAGGACGAATACAGCCCACCTATCACTATTCGGTGTATACGCGAGGGTGGTATATGAGTATGATTACACATATTTAGTATGTGTGCTTCCGCCCTATCTCCTGTTCCTTGTTTGGTTGTGGACCTGGGGCAGAGACGCACATCCGACCGTCTTACTAATCTTAATTATATACGACTTGTATATACGAGGTAATGATAGATGGACTAGGTATGGATCCTATCATGGACATTAGGGAAAAGTTGCCAGGTCTACGAGTGAGTATTCTGCCAATCAGAGGAGCACAACCCCAGTAGTACTGCTAAGAGAGCTAATTTCGGGACAAAATTCCATCTAACGGGGGGATGATGTGACAACCCGAAATTTTTTGCCTTGTAAGTCCAGCCATTCAATTCAACCGAGTGTCAGACTCGTTTTTTCTATCATTTAGCATTGTTAAGGATCATTTTAAGGGTTCTAAGCTCAGTACATTCAAGGATTGAGTTGCTTAGGTTATTCGCATTGAAATCAAGCCGAACACTCCATCAAAGGGAGTGTACGACCGTACACATGGGTATACGGTCGTACACCCATGGTGGCTGTGAACTCTCCCCTATATATATGTCACTCCTTCATTTTTATTCATTTCTTCAACTTCCAAGTCAAGAACTCAAGTTCTCTCTCAACTATCATCGAGCTTTTTCACCTAGATCTTCAAGAAAGTAAGCATTCCTTCCATTGTTAGTTGATTCCTCGCATTATCTAGTAAAGATCCATGATTCAAAGCATTTAAACATCATCAAACTCAAGAACATCAAGAGTGTACCGCCGTACACTCTATCTATGGCTGTACACCCTTGTTAAGACCATAACCTAAGGCCTTAAACACTTGCTAGTCGCTTGTTACCCCTTAGAACTCTTGAACCCTTGAACCCCTTTGATTTAAGACCCAAAAATGCATCCATCTTAGAGGGTGTACGGCCGTACACACTTGGTGTGGCCGTACATACCTCAAAACCCTCCAAAAGACCTTCCAAATTGATAGCTTTGCTCATCTTCTTGTTGTGAAATGGTCACCCTAGCGTCCCCATGGTTCAAACACCCTCTTATGCATGTATTACCATGAGTGTACGACCGTACACTCCATGACCGTACACCCCTTGGCCGTACACTCCATGGTGCGGCCGTATACTCCCTTTAATGAATCACATGTGAATCTAACACTTAGTCCAAGTGTTTCCTAGTCCTTAAGGGTGTTTCCTTGGATGTTAGTTGCTTTTAAACACTAAATTCATGCCGATATATGCCATTATATGTCATTTAGGACTCGTTTGTGTCACGAGAATTCATTCGTGGAACTTCTCATCCTTATGCGCATATTCGATTGAATCACCCACATAAGGTGAGTTCATACCCCTATAATTAATCTTTTAAACTGTTTTAAATGCTTTTAAGGGGGGAATACAAGTTGAACACAATGATAATTGTGTAAATGTTTTGTTATAAACATCATTTCAACAGCTTTCTTATGTATTTATAAGTGATCAAAACATTTCAAAAACTCTTTTAAAGTTATGTTACTTTATAGTTTATAAAACTCCGTTTTAAAGTACAATCATAACTTAGTAGATAAATGAGTCTTTTATTCAAGTCAATAATAGTTCAAGTAAACATACTAGTAAACTATAATAGGTATAGTTTAGAGGTTCAATACATACTATAACTAGGACAAGGAGGAACATACTATAAAGAGAAACAGGGAGGAACATACAATATACTATAAACAGAAAAACAAATCATGATTAACACACTTATACTAATAATTCCCAGTAACCTAGGAAGGGAAAGTATCATTAACTCATTATTCTAAACAAAAGATGATAATAAAAGTGGTATAAGGATATATATATATATATATATATATATATATATATATATGTATATATATATGTATATATATATATATATGTATATATATATATATATATATATATATATATATATATATATATATATATATATATATATATATATGGGATACATCTACAAAGTACCGGCGTTATATATGGGGTACATCTTCAAAATACCGGACAATAATAAATAAAACACATAACTTCCTAATAACATGAACATCCACTTAGAAAGGGGCCTATAATGCTAACTTTATGATTCCTTAGTGCATACATCAGGGATATATATTAATCGGGTCCGATAGACAGTAGAGTGTATGTTTTCCGCTTCATTTCCTGTTCCTTGTTTGGTTGTGGGCTTAGAGCAGATGCACCCAGTAACTATCTATCCGATCTTAGTTATATATATATATATATATATATATATATATTCTGTATACACCAAGTAATCATAAGGAGTACCAGGTATGGGTCAGGTCATAGTATACAAATTCAATACACCATTTTCTAGTACAAAAACATACTTTTCAAGTAGAACATTTGGTAGACAAAACTAGAAACTTACCATTAAGAGGGTTTAATCCATTTTATTAAACCAGTATAACTTAAAGGACCTTAGGTGGTTAATTCTATAATACCTTAGTTTATACATCAGGGTTATATCTAATTAATATTCGATATGTAGTTGGATGTTTGCTTTCCGTCTTACTTCCTATTCCTTGTTTGGTTGTGGGCTTAGGGCAGATTCACACAATTAACTATCTGTTCGATATTAGATTATATATTGCTAGTATAAACTAAGTGATTATATAAGGAACAATTGTGGTTAGTATTTTTACTAAAGGAAATAAGGGTTTAAACCATTTTATTAAACTCGTCTTACTTAAAGGACCGTTAGTGGTTAATTCTATAATACCTTAATTTATACATCAGGGTTATATATAATTAATATCCGATAGGCAGTTGGATGTGTGCTTTCCGCCTTACTTCCTGTTCCTTGTTTGGTTTTGGGCTTAGGGCAGATTCACACAATTAACTATCCGTTCGATATTAGGTTATATATAGCTTGTATAAACTAAGTGATTATATAAGGAACTATTGTGGTTACCATTTTTACTAAAGGAAATAATGGTTTTTCTTAAAGAATGTTTTCTTCAAATATAAAGGAACTATTACAGTTAACTCCGTGAGTACCAAGTGAATACGCCACGGTTATATACAACGATGATCTAACAAACAATGGGATGTGTGCGTTCCGCCTCATTTCCTGTTCCTTGTTTGGTTGTGGGCTTAGGGCAGATACACACAATCGATTGTTTGTTTACTCTGGGTTTAATATAACTTATATCCGTTTAGTACTCATAGAAAGGATTGTAGAGTCATTTTACTTATCTTTCATCATATCAGGAAATATAGGATTTTCTGGAGGAAAAGGCGAACTTTTCTAAAAAGAACTTACAACTTACTTTACATCACTAAAATCTTATGAACTCACCAGCTTAAATGTTGATATACTATTTCAAAATAACTTGTATTCTCAGGAAACTAGTAGACAGGTACGCGCACCGGGATACAGAAGATGGAGCATAATAGCTTCATGTCTCGTTTTGTTATTTACTTTTGTAGTCTATCTTATGTGAATCACATACTTTGTAAACACTTTCTTTCTAATGAAATGGTTGTTTGTTACTTTGATTACTATGATACATGTCTTGTGATACTAAACATGACGTCCTCCACCCCCAAACATTTCCGCCGTTCCGGTTTGGGGGTGTGACAGATTGGTATCAGAGCATTGTTTATAGTGAACTAAGTATATCAACCGATAAAAGATATACAACTATAAATGCAATGGGGCCGAAGTGCTATGGGTAATAATATATTTTAAAAATATTACAATACCTTATAAAAGTATACATACATGCTAATACATATATACATACTAGAACAAGTATCACAAGAAGAACAGAACATAAGTATTTAAAGGTTGAACACCGCGGTCAAAACTGGACAGTTATGTAATCATATCTAGGATCAATATAGCCTGATCAACTATATTCATTCGAGATGTGACCGACATGTGTTTGGGAGTGATGTGGTGTTGCAACAGTCTTAAAACTTACCTAACTCTATTCAAGGGTTTCTAGATCAGAACATAAAGTTAAGATACTATGGGAGTATTTTATGATGCTATAACACAACAACAAGTTTAAAACATACCAAGATCATTACATTAAAATACTATAGGAGTATTTTAGGAACTATAAATAACTTATGTGATAATTTAAAGACCCTTCTGGTAGGTCTATGATTCCGGAGTGTATATTGCCAAGGTTTTATATAATTGAGATTTTATACACTTAGAATTTGTGATCTATACTTCACTACATGTTCCTTGTTTGGTTGTGGTTTTGGAGTAGGATCACTTATTCGAAGGTCTATTTAATCTTAAATTATATACAACTTGTATACATTGCGCAATTATAGGAGGACCCAGAAAGGATCACCCCATGATGTTACACTTAATCTCATAGATTCTTTAGACACTTCCATTCTCGCACGACAAACCCAGATAAATGTAACAACTTCCTCATAGCGGTCAGCATAAGAGTCAAGGAGGAACAAGAGCATGCTCATGAGAAGTTTTCAGAGAGTGATCAGCCAGAGAAACTAAAACGTCTTATGCATCACATTAATAAATAATGACCTTGATTGCCTTAGTGAGCTAGTGGATACACTGCTCACATTATGGGTTAGGATTATTTCTTGTCGTGCAAATAGTATCAGTTATTCAATTCACAGCTATTCATTTGAGGATAGCCACTTCTGATTCATGAGGTTTATTTTATATAGACTTCCTTTATGAATTGTTTCCAGAACCCCATGAAAAGTCAGAACCAGATACACTCAGAACAGGGATAACTCAGGTTAAATATCACTCGTACAATACCTACTTCTACCCACTATCATGGACATATCTTAGAAATGTTGACAAAAACATTGAGAGTATGTCGGGAAATGCAGTGCCAGAACTGCCACAGAAAGGGACACACTGCCCGGTTCTGCAGGGCACCGACTCAACCGATCTCCCAAGTCCCCGGTGTTGAAGAAAACCAAGCCTGCTATGGATGTGGTGAGATTGGACACTATAGGAGGGATTGCCCGATAACAAAGAACTCAGGAGCGGATGGACGAATTCTGATGATCACCACAGGAGAATCTACCTCGGAGTCGTCAGCGAGTAGCGGTACGTTTTCAAAATAAAATAATCACTTTAAAAATTAATTTATATTTATATAAGATTAAAACTTGGGGAAAACGTTTAAAAGTAATTATAATAACTCACTTACCTGAACAAGTCACAGTATTCAAGAGAACTAAAAGATTCGTTCAGAGAAGCTATGATGGCTTAGTATGTACGTCAGGGTTGTGCATAGCTAAGATTTTGCAGACTTAGAGTGAGTGATTCCGCCTTAATTCCTCTTCCTTGTTTGGTTGTGGATTTGGAGCAGAGTTACTCAGTCGACTGTCTTATTCATCTTAATTATTCATAACTTGTATATGTCAGGCGACCATAGTGGTACCGAGGAGAATCTTAGTATAAAGTATCGACACTAGTTATCAAAGCACTTTCACTGTATGTACTCGCTTATCGCGGTGCGATACGTGACAGTGTTAACATCAAGGAGAAAACAAAAAAGCACTAGAAAGTCTACACAGAGTACATTGTCAAACACACTAGGGATACATCATCGTATAACAAACGTTTCTTTCAAATCGGCCAAACTTTTGTTCAGTAAAGAGTCCGTTGCTATCATTCGTCATGAATTGGCGTGATCCTCACCATACTAAGTTCACATGTTTCCATCGCCTTGACCGTCAAATTCGCGAAACCCTCGTCATTCGTAACGACAGCCCGACCCAGACTTCAGAATCGTCTACCTCGTATTCTAAACCCTGAAGTACTCATGTAAAGAGTACTTTGCCCTCCGAAACCTTGTCGCCGTATGTTCAACAGACCTTCTCGAACTACCACTCGTCCAACAGATCAAGTTCAAGCAAAGAGGCTAAGGACGAATACATCCCACCTAACATTATTCAGTGTATACGCGAGGGTGGTATATGATTATGATTACGCACATTTAGTATGTGTGCTTCCTCCCTATCTCCTGTTCCTTGTTTGGTTGTGGACCTGGGGCAGAGACGCACATCCGACCGTCTTACTAATCTTAATTATATACGACTTGTATACACGAGGTAATGATAGATGGACTAGGTATGATCCTATCATGGACATTAGGGCAAAGTTGACAGGTCTACGAGTGAGTATTCTACCAATGAGAGGAGCACAACCCCAGTAGTACTGCTAAGAGAGCTAATTTCGGAACGAAATTCCATCTAACGGGGGGATGATGTGACAACCCAAAATTTTTTGCCTTGTAAGTCCAGCCATTCAATTCAACCGAGTGTCAGACTCGTTTTTGTTATCATTTAACATTGTTAAGGATCATTTTAAGGGTTATAAGCTCAATACATTCAAGGATTGAGTATAGGATTGAGTTGCTTAGGTTCTTTGCGTTGAAATCAAGCCGAACACTCAATCAAAAGGAGTGTACGGTCGTACACATGGGTGTACGGCCGTACACCCATGGTGGTCGTGGACTCTCCCCTATATATATGCCACTCCTTCATTTTTATTCATTTCTTCAATTTCCAAGTCAAGAACTCGAGTTCTCTCTCAACTATCATCGAGATTTTTCACCTAGATCTTCAAGAAAGTAAGCATTCCTTCCATTGTTAGTTGATTCCTTGCATTAGCTAGTAAAGATCCATGATCCAAAGCCTTTAAACATCATCAAACTCAAGAACATCAAGAGTGTACGGCCGTACACTCTATCTATGGCTGTAACCTAAGGCCTTAAACACTTGCTAGTCACTTGTTACCCCTTAGAACTCTTGAACCCTTGAACCCCTTTGATTTAAGACCAAAAAATGCATCCATCTTAGAGGGTGTACGGCCGTACACACTTGGTGTGGCCGTACATACCTCAAAACCCTCCAAAAGACCTTCCAAATTGATAGCTTTGCTCATCTTCTTGCTTTGAATTGGTCACCCTAGCTTCCCCATGGTTCAAACACCCTCTTATGCATGTATTACCATGAGTGTACGACCATACACTCCATGGCCGTACACCCCTTGGCCGTAGACTCCATGGTGTGGCCGTATACTCCCTTTAATGAATCACATGTGATTCTAACACTTAGTCCAAGTGTTTCCTAGTCCCTAAGGGTGTTTCCTTGCATGTTAGTTGCTTTTAAACACTAAATTCATGCCAATATATGCCATTATATGTCATTTAGGACTTGTTTGTGTCTCAGGAATTCATTCGTGGAACTTCTCATCCTTAAGCGCATATTCGATTGAATCACCCACATAAGGTGAGTTCATACCCCTATAATTAATCTTTTAAACTGTTTTAAATGCTTTTAAGGGGGGAATACAAGTTGAACACAATGATAATTGTGTAAATGTTTTGTTATAAACATCATTTCAACAGATTTCTTATGTATTTATAAGTGATCAAAACATTTCAAAAACTCTTTTAAAGTTATGTTACTTTATAGTTTATAAAACTCCGTTTTAAAGTACAATCATAACTTAGTAGATAAATGAGTCTTTTATTCAAGTCAATAACAGTTCAAGTAAACATACTAGTAAACTATAATAGGTATAGTTTAGAGGTTCAATACATACTATAACTAGGACAAGGAGGAACATACTATAAAGAGAAACAGGGAGGAACATACAATATACTATAAACAGAAGAACAAATCATGATTAACACACTTAAACTAATAATTCCTAGTAACCTAGGAAGGGAAAGTATGATTAACTCATTGTTCTAAACAAAAGATGATAATAAAAGTGGTATAAGGATATATATATATATATATATATATATATATATATATATATATATATATATAGATATATGGTGCATCTACAATATGCCATGATTTATATATATGGGGTACATCTACAAAGTACCGAAGTTATATATGGGGTACATCTACAAAGTACCAACGTTATATATGGGGTACATCTACAAATTACCAGATTTATTTATAAAGGGGTACATCTTCAAAGTACCGGACAATAATAAATAAAACACATAACTTCCTAGTACCATGAACATCCAATTAGAATGGGGCCTATAATGCTAACTTTATGATTCCTTAGTTCATACATCAAGGATATATATTAATCGGGTCCGATAGACACTAGAGAGTATGTTTTGCGCTTCATTTCATGTTCCTTGTTTGGTTGTGGGCTTAGAGCAGATGAACCCAGTCTACTATCTATCCGGTCTTATATATATATATATATATATATATATATATATATATATATATATATATATATATATATATATATATATATATTCCGTATACACCAAATAATCGTAAGGAGTACCAGGTATGGGTCAGGTCATAGTATACAAATTCAATACACCATTTTCTAGTACAAAAACATACTTTTCAAGTAGAACATTTGGTAGACAAAACTAGAAACTTACCAGTAAAAGGGTTGAATCCATTTTATTAAACCAGTATAACTTAAAGGACCTTAGGTGGTTAATTCTATAATACCTTAGTTTATACATCAGGGTTATATCTAATTAATATTCGATATGTAGTTGGATGTTTCTTTCCGCCTTACTTCCTGTTCCTTGTTTGGTTATGGGCATATGGCAGATTCACACAATTAACTGTCTGTTCGATATTAGATTATATATGGCTAGTATAAACTAAGTGATTATATAAGGAACCATTGTGGTTACTATTTTTACTAAAGGAAATAAGGGTTTAAACCATTTTATTAAACCAGTCTAACTTAAAGGACCGTTAGTGGTTAATTCTATAATACCTTAATTTATACATCAGGGTTATATATAATTAATATCCGATAGGCAGTTGGATGTGTGCTTTCCGCCTTACTTCCTGTTCCTTGTTTGGTTGTGGGCTTAGGGCAGATTCACACAATTAACTATCTGTTCGATATTAGGTTATATATAGCTTGTATAAACTAAGTGATTATAGAAGGAACTATTGTGGTTACCATTTTTACTAAAGGAAATAATGGTTTTTCTTAAAGAATGTTTTCTTCAAATATAAAGGAACTATTACAGTTAACTCCATGAGTACCAAGTGAATACACCAGAGTTATATACAACGATGATCTAACAAACAATGGGATGTGTGCCTTCCACCACATTTCATGTTCCTTGTTTGGTTGTGGGCTTAGGGCAGATACACACAATCGATTGTTTGTTTAATCTGGGTTTTATATAACTTGTATCCGTTTAGTACTCATAGAAAGGATTGTAGAGTCATTTCACTTATCTTTCATCATATCAGGAAATATAGGATTTTCTGGAGGAAAAGACGAACTTTTCTAAAAAGAACTTACAACTTACTTTACATCACTAAAATCTTATGAACTCACCAGCTTAAATGCTGATCTACTCTTTCAAAATAACTTGTATTCTCAGGAAACTAGTAGACAAGTACGCGCACTGGGATACAGAAGATGGAGCATAATAGCTTCATGTCTTGTTTTGTTATTTACTTTTGTAGTCTATCTTATGTGAATCACATACTTTGTAAACACTTTCTTTCTAATGAAATGGTTGTTTGTTACTTTGATTACTATGATACATGTCTTGTGATACTAAACATGACGTCCTCCACCCCCGAACGTTTCCGCCGTTCCGGTTTGGGGGTGTGACAGTTTATGTTTCAGGTACTTCTGATTCCAAAGGGGAAGAGCTCGGGATGACTGCATCACACACACCACGTAGTTTCGCTTTTGTGATTTACTCTGATGGATACGATGTTTGATACACTTATTTTAGTTGGATTGTATCGATGATGATTTCTTTTGGAATACTGTTTTATTAATTAAAAATGAAATTTTTGGGGCTCATATTTTGGGACGTTACAGTATTTAAGACGACCAAGGTCCTTAATGGGAAAAGAGGAGGATAGAGCATGAATTAACTTGTCAACAGCTTGCTGCGAGGAACCAATAGTAACAATGTCGTCAACATAAACAAGCATATAGATAGTGACAATATTAGTGTGAAGCATAAAAAGAAACATGTCGGCTTACCCAAAATGATGCAATTTATCACTTAGTCGAGAAAACCAAGCACGTTGCGATTGTTTAAGACCGTAAAGTGCCTTTTGAAGTTTGCATACATACATTGGATTTCGAGAGTCTTCAAAACCGGGCGGTTGCTGCATATAGACCTCCTCGTCTAGAAAACCGTGTAGAAAAGCATTATTGACATCAATTTGTCGAAGATGCCAACCATAAGAAATAGCCAAGGAGAGAACCAATCTAATGGTTGTAGGTTTCACAACGGGACTAAAAGTATCCTGATAATCCACACCATATTATTGTGTGAAACCACAAGCCACCAACCGAGCCTTGTATTTATCAATAGAGGCATTCGGGTACTGCTTGAGTTTAAACACCCATTCACTCCAAAAAATATTGACACAAGTAGGACGAGGCACAAGCATCCATGTATTATTTTTGCGAAGGGCATCAAATTCAGACTCCATGGCGGCTCGCCATGCCGGATCAGCTAAGGCCAATTGATAAGAAGTGGGAGTAGTGACAACAACAAAAGCTCGTTTGGTGGGATCATAGTGGATAGTGCCATCAGTGAACTGTTTAGGAAAAGTTTTGCCAGTACATGCTCGAGTCTGAATGCTAGGAGTGGTGGCACTGGGAAGATCTTGGTTATCAGGTCTTGTGGGAGACATGACTGCAGGCGGTAATGTTTGAGCTGGCGAAGATATAGGTGTTGCGACTGGTAGAGATTGAGTCACAACAGGTGATGATGTAGATGGCGCAGGTATGTCAGGAACCAGAATAGATGCAACTTGTCACACCCCAAAACCAGAACGACAGAAACATTCGGGGGTGGAGGACTTCATGTATAGTATCACAACAATGCATAATAGTAATCAAAGTACAACAACAACCATTGTATTTACAAAGTTATAAGTTTTACAACTGTGTTCAAAACATAATGTATATGAACTCAAAAGTACAAGTTTAAAAGACACGAATTTATAGATCTCCGTCTTCACAAAAGTTGTGGCTGTACCTGTATTACTATTTCCCTGAGAATACAAGTAGATTTTGAAAAGGTGTCAACAATTAAGTTGGTGAGTTCATAAGTATGTTTGTAACTGAAATCTGTTTTCTTGTTCATTGATAAAGTAAACATGTTTTTCCTAGAAAATCCTATATTTTCTGCTATGTTATCTTGTAAGCAAAATGTGTGATACTTTCTGTACTATGAATTTGTAAAATGTAGTTTAGTTCTCATAAAACTATGAAAAGTATGTTTTCTCTGTATTGAAATAGTAATCTGTGTTTATACTTGTAGTCATACTGTATTATAGTCTTATAATTAAATAAAACTATGTGATGTGTTACTTATTCATACACTAATCATTTTGTTCAATACCAAAGTGTGAGTTATTATAACCATACTAGATGACCTAGGATGACATGAACACGACGTTCTTCAAGCGTCGCAAAAGCTACAACATTTGTCACCACAGGTCTGCCGACCTAGCTGTTGCAAGAAGCTCTGGTGCGGGATTGTCAGTCCCGTATAGATCTATACACAAGTGTCACGCTCCCACTCAAGGAGATTCTGGTTATAATTTCAGGACTTTTGTTGGTACTTGAAAAAGTACATGAAGGTAGTCTCACAAATGCTATATTGTTGATTACACATAGAACATTGAAAGCTTACTTTGTTAAAAATACACTGTAAGTAAGTTTCATAAACTGTATAGAATATAGTTTATAAGTTTGTTTTCAGTAAAGTAATCTGTTTGTTTTCTAATACTTATCCTCTGTTTGTTTTTTGTTATGTACTATGTTTGTTTTCGTGTTATGTACTTTGAAACTTGAAACCAATGAATGAGTTCTCTAAACTATACCTATTATAGTTTAGCTGTTTGTTTTACTGTAAAAATCTGTAATACTGTTATTCCATGAAATTCTCTGTTTGTACCTATGTAGTATCAAACAGTTTGAAAACCATCCGATATTTATATAAATGTAATATTTATATAATTGTGATTAATTAGATATTCGATTAAATAACTTTACCCCAAGCCCACAACCAAACAAGGAACAGGAAATGGGGTCAAATTACATATTTCAAATCTTCTGAATCCAAATTATATAATTTACACATATATAAATATGTAATTTAACACAATCATAACAATTTAAAATATACTAAAACATTTAAAAATCTTTTGAGATATTAACACAATTTTATTGTGTTTCACTTGTATCCCCCCCCTTAAAACAGTTAAAAATCATAAAAATGTAGGGGTATGAACTCACCTTTCGTGAGTGATTTGATTGAAGATTTGTTTTAGGATGGCAAGTTTCTCGAGTGAAATCCCGAAGCACAAACGAGTCCTATTTAGCATATTATGATATAAATATGTATACATTTAGTTTTCATAATCATAAAGGTGTATAGGAAACAACCTATGGTGTAAGAAACACTTACCAAAGAAGTGTTAGAATCGAAAATGGAATGCTGATATGTGTTCACGGCCCAAGAAGGGTTCACAGTTCAAGAAGGGTTCACGACCCAGATGGGTGTTCACGGCCCAATGTTCTTGATGAATGAAGAACACCTGAAGATCCTAAGCAAGTTTCTAAGAAGATTCAAAGGTTTTCAGTCGCGTGTTCTTCGTGAAAACTAGTGAAATTAACGGGTTTCAGTCTAGTATAAGAAGATTGAAGGATGTTTTTGAAATGATAATAATATCAAGAAATGATACCTGTTAGATCCTATGAAGAACTAGTGATTATCGCGTGAATATGATGAGAAAGGATGAGTTTAGCATGTTCTTGAGGAGAGAGGATGTTCTTGGCTGATGATACTTGAGAGAAAAGGGTTGGATTTTTGTTTGAAAGTGTAGAAATGAATTAAAAACAGCCGATATATATATATATATATATATATATATATATATATATATATAGATATATATATATATATATATATATATATATATGGAAAGGGTTCACGGTCCGAAGTGGTTCACGGTCCGAAGTCGGCTAATAGTTCACGGCCCAAAGTTGATCACGGCTGCGAGGGTTCACGGTCGTGAACCTTTTGCGGCTCGAAGTGTGCGATCCGAAGGGAAGAAAGAAGAAAAGATGCGAAATTTCTTGTTTTAACTAATTCCCTCCTTGAACACACAATTCTTTTGAATCAAAGGTTTTTAAGCCAAATCTACTTGTTATAAGATAGATTAAAATGAGAAGTTTGACTAATATTGGCTTTTACTATAATGAAAATATCGGGATGTTACACAACTGGTACCCGTGCCTTGTGAACTGGAGCGGGAGTGCTTTGTTTAGGATTGTATTGATGCACCGATGGTAGTGGTGCCAATGATGGCACTGATGGAAGAGGTGATGCAGCTGCATGAGAATTATTAGCTAACATAAGATATAAGTCATAATTTCACATATGATCAATTATAATTGCCGATTATGTTTTAGGAAAAGAGACGACTTTAGATACATGAGGTGGTGTGGCTGAACAGTTTGTAGTTGCAAACGGGAAACATGATTCATCAAAAATAACATCTCGAGAGATGTATATGCGATCATTATATCTATCTAAACACTTGTAGTTTAGACCGAAAAACGAGTTTATGAGTATTTTGTTTTCGAAGACTTGGCCAACATGCATAACCAAAAACATGAAGAAATGAGTAATCTGGATTTATATTTAAGAGACGTGTTATGGGTGTAGTATTGCATGTGGTACGACTGGGCATACGGTTTATAAGATAACACGTGGTTAGAAAAGCCTCGTCCCAAAAACGAGGAGGAAGGGATGATTGTGCAAGAAGGGCTAAATCCGTTTCAACTACATGACGATGTTTGCGTTCAACTATTTCGTTCTGTTGAGATGTGTGGGGACAAGACACACGGTGAGCAATTCCATTTATTTGAAAATATTTGTGAAGTCTTTGATACTCCCCACCCCAATCAGATTGAACACTACGAATTTTTGCATTCAAGAGTCGCTCAACATGATTTTGAAGCACATAAAATACTTTTTCAACATCATATTTGTGTTTAATAAGATAAATACAAGTGTATCTACTAAAGTCATCCAGAAAACTAACATAATATTTAAATCCTCCACTTAACACTTGAGCAGGTCCCTAAACATCAGTTTGGACAAGCTCAAGAGGAGAAGACGTAACACGAACAAAACTATTATAAGAAAGTTGATGACTTTTTACACGTTTACATGCATCACAAACAGACGACTCACTATTAAAGGATTGACCAATTTATTAGAATTTAAAATTGTCTTGACATTTGTTGAAGTAGGGTGACCGAAACGTTGATGCCACTGCAATGTGGAGACCTTGACACTTGACAAAGCATGATGAGATTGACTACTGGAGCGACTAACAGGCACGGGATATAGAACTAATTTGCTTCTATAGAGTAGAAGTGTTTTCTTCGTGGCAATGTCCTTAACAAGAAAGCGTTAGGATAAAGCTCAATGAACAGATTATTATCATAAACAAGTCTTTGGGCAGATAAGAGATGTTTAATAATGTGAGGGATACATATAGTGTTTTTAAGAGTAAGAGGTCGACCTAAACCGAGAATTATAGAATGACCAATATATGAAATAGATAAACCTGCATCATTTGCAACTTGGACTTGGTCTTTTCCGTGGTAGCGATCTTGCACAGTGAGACGATCCAGATCACTAGTCGAGTGTTCAGTTGCTCCTGTATCGAGGTACCAACTAGTGTCGGGATTGTATCCTCCTGATGTCACACTTTCGCTACGATAGTCTTCAGATTGGCCTGGTATCCCACAAACTTGATAACGTGGTCCACTACCACTGTTTCGACCTCGACCGCGACGTCGTTCATGACCGCCTCTGCCACGGTAATTTCCTCGTTGGTGACTATAAGAGTTGTTGTAGCCATTATTATTGGTGTGGTTTCGGTGGGGGGCACTGTTGTTGTTTGATTCTTGGCGAGATACATTATTGGCAGAAGATGAAAATTCAACTGTACTTCCCACTGCAACAGCTTGGGCCTCATGAGCGATCATATAGGAATAAAATTCAGGGAGAGTGACCTTACGTTTGTTGCTGAGTACAGTAATTACGGTGAACAGATCATCGTGCCATGGTTCTAGACTGGCCAACATATAACCGATTACCTCTTCATCATTTATTGGTTGACCAATATTCGCCATTGTATCAGGGAAACCAATCATTTCTAGTAGTATTCGGTTGCACTCATGTCTCCCTTCTTCGTGGTTGAGAGTTGTGTCCAAATTTGAATTGAATTTCCTTTATGTTGTGCTGAGAACATTGTGTGGAGTGCTGTCCACAACTCTTTAGCAATGCCAATGTAGCTAATCGGAAGGACTTCTTCAGTCATGGAGGATAAAAGACCTCCAATCACGACTTGATCTTGAATTACCCAAGTTTCATAGTCTGGGTTGGGTGATTCTTTTGGAGGTTTTGTAGTTTCTTTTCCAGCAGCATCACTAGTTCCTATGGTTATCATGACAGGAGGTGGTGGTGTTGTGCCATCGAGATGGCCAAAAAGATGAACTCCTCGTAAGATAGGAGTAACCTGTGCCTTCCATAATAAAAAAAATGGTGCGTGTTAATTTCATGATATGGCAGTACCAATGGTGTATGATTTCACAGGTGCAAACATTACAGAAAGAGAGAAATACTCTGTGGAAGGAGACCAACAGAGTCGAATATGAGGTTAGGGTTTTGGAGTAGGCGGATCACGCTCTGATACCAAGTTGAAGAATCTAATTTGGTGTAATAACCCTTTGGGTTTCGATCTCAATATATATAGGAACAATTACAACTGTAAATCCTAAGATAAATGATCCTATCTATACAACAATAGATGTTTAATATTTGAAAATATTAGTCTATCGTTTCATATCCTGTTTACATATCCGATAACCGAGAATAGCCGGTGAAAAAGACCAAATATGAAAAAAGAATATGGATCGTGTTGACAAATAAAAAAAAGTACGCAGAAATGGACCGATGTGTGAACTTTTACTAAACATCAAGTTCAAGTTTTGCACTTGTTTTACATTGTGTTTGAAAACTTAAATTTTACAACGTTTTTAGGGCTGACCCTTGTTGAAGGCAAGGGACGAATTGCTCCGAGCCGTGCTTAACGTCACATGCTACATGGCCAGTTGTCCCCATGAAAAAGAAAAAGATTCAAAACTTTTTTCCTTTAAAAAGGTTGGTAAGATTCAAATATAAAACCAGGAGTTATTAGCCTATTAGGTGAGCCCGTTTCTATTTGTTTTTGAAAAGCCCACACTTCAACGGCGGATAACAGCCTGTCTTCGCCATCACCGGCGGAGTAAACCACCGCCACCATGAAAACCTCTCACCACCTCACAGTCCCACCGGGATTGACCAGCGAAGATTTCCTTGAGCTAAAGAGTGCCGTCACCGAATTCCACACCTACGATCTGTCATCCGCCCAATGTTCATCCCTTCTGGCGCAATACATCCACGCGCCGGTCGACGTCGTCTGGTCGGTGATACGACGGTTCGACAAGCCGCAAATCTACAAGCACTTTATCAAGAGCTGCACTATGGAAGAAGGATCTACAATGGTGGAGGGATGCACACGTGACGTCATCGTCATATCGGGATTGCCGGCGGCGACCAGCACGGAGCGGTTAGATTTGCTGGATGATGAGAGGCACGTTATGGCGTTTACGATCATCGGCGGCGAACATAGACTGAGAAATTATCGTGCTGTGACGACGTTGCACGAGATTAAGGCGGAGGGATCGCTGCCGTCGAAGACGATTGTTTTGGAGTCGTATGTGGTGGATGTGCCGGAGGGGAACACGGAGGAAGACACTCGGTTTTTTGCTGACACGGTGGTGAAGCTAAATCTGCAGAAGATGGCGTCTGTGACGGAGGCCATCGCTCGAGGCGGCGGCGACGCCGCCGCCGAGTCTCTTAGGTGACGCTACCTCTGCTTCGAAATACCCAATTAAAAAAGAAAAAAAAGAAAAAAAAGAGAGAGAATCCTGCATTTTACCCTTTGTTGATTATTTCAATGTTTTATATTTTTAATATTATATTGAATTTATGAAAGCACTCTTTGTGGGTTCAGCTGAAGTGACAGATCTTCATTGTCGATGCCTCATTGAGTAGGGTTGTTTGTGTACTGGATTTTGTTGAATTTACTATTTCGTATTTATTTTTATATTTTTTCTCTCACAATAAACGACGTTTTCCTTGATTTGTTTCTTCAATAAACGTTGTTTTAGTTTGAATGTTTATTTGAAATTATTGATTTTATTCGATTTTTTCTTTAATCACATAAAGTCAAGTCATAAAGTAGTTAAATCAGATGACATTAACGCAATTCAGTATTTTATTTATATTGTTTAATGGAAATGGAACATATCTATAATATTCCTTATGCCCAATACAGAAAGGGATCTAAAGTTATCCAAATGAAAATGTTTTTTATTTTATTTTTATTTATATATAATGAAATGCCATTATTGTAGTTAATAATACTATCGGAATTTGATTATTTCAACGCAAAAATCATGGGCAATGGTCCCCTTGAAATATTAAATTTGCACACTAAATGGACCTATCGGAACATACAATTATATGGTCCACACTCATAGACGACGGGTACCTGAATTTTTTATTTTATTAAAATACTAAAAATAATATTAACACAAAAAATAAGCATAAATGTATATTAACTAATTCAAAACTACAAATCTTACTGCATCAAACAAAAATAATTCTAACACGAAACAAAGAGTCATTATTTGGCATTAGCATGTATGTGTATATATTAAATTATTATTTTTTACAAGATTTACTCATTAAACTCTTTTTGATTGTTCCTGTAGACTTAGGTGTGTTGTTTGTTTTTTGTCTGCAGAACTTCTTGACATCTTCTGTCTGCGTCGCGCAGACATTAACATTCGCAGACTGTTTGTTTTTGGAAGACTGCAGACCTAAAAATGTCTGCATGCCCTCCTCTTGGCGCAGATGTGAACCATAGTCTTCTTAAATCTTCAGACATCTTCTAGCCTAAAAAAACACATATATCTTTATTATTATTATTATTATTATTATTTCAGTTTTTTCTAATTTATATTTATTCCAACTTTATTAATAATAAACAATTTGAAAAAAAAGTTACAATACTTGAAAAAAAAGTTCGAGGACACAAACATGATATTTTTGATAAATTTATAAATAAAGATTTATTACAATAATGGTCGTTGAGGTTTTTATATAAATATGAAAAAAAAATCATAATATATTCTTATATTCTTTGTGTCAAATTTTATAAAACATTATTTAATATAACATCGTCAATTTCTTGGAAAAATATTTATGGTACGATTTTAATTGATTTAATTGAAAAAAACCGAAGTTTATTTCCATCCATTTACCTATCAAAATCTTTGATTCCTAATTACAATGTTTAGGTATAACTTTACAATCAAAATTGGTGGTTTTTATCAAATATGTACGTTAATTCGTACCATTTTTATTTTTATTTTTTATATAATAATACATAAAAGTTGATCTAGTTTTGTTAATTATTTAGAACAAAGTCATAGAAATATTAAAAAATCACTTTGAAGTTTAAAAAAATCAGTTTATTTGGATTTTAGTTAATTTTAGTAGTATGTAGATGTTAAAAAAACAAACAGTCTTTTTTTTTCTCAGACTACAGACGTTTGGTCCATCTCTTCTATTGCAGAAGTCTACAGATGTGGTCCGCAGACTGCATACATTTTGCCTCAGAAAAAACAAACAACACCTTATATTCAATATATAAGCCATCTAACTCAAACTAAACAAGATTTCAGCAACATCATCTTCGTTCTCTACATCAAATTCAGAGGGACAAACCGAAATCCAATACAATTGTGGCTTACAGCTTACCCTCTTGAATAAAAAACATTTTGGATTAACGATAACCCTTGAAGAAGGTCTATGGTGTATCCTAACTCGATGGTAAGTGGTTTTATCTTCGATGTTGGGTTATCCTTTCGAACCAAACTTCCTTAAGAAACCTTTTGTTTTTGTTTTAAAAGAATCAAAAGATATATATATATATATATATATATATATATATATATATATATATATATATATATATATATATATATATATATATAGGGTTGAGATCCGTTGAGAACTCATAGTTTCCCGAGAACCCGAGAACTAAAGGTGGAGCGTTGGATCAAGATTAACTCATTAAGGGCATGATCGTCATCATACCAATCCCATGTATTTTTTTGTATTATTGGAAATATTAATAAAAAGCTCTCAAATTAACATTATAAAACAAATTTTCAGATTTTTTTTTATAAAAAAATAATTTTTGTTTTTTTTTTTAAATTGCAGATTTTTTTTTTACTTTTTTAGAAAGCATAAAATTTAAAAAAAAAAAGTTAAAAATATATTTTAAAAAAAAAAAACTGCATTTAAAAAAAAAACAGGAAATTTTTAAAACATAGTAAATTAAAAAAAAAACTGGAATATTTTTTTTAAAAAAAAACTATAGCTTATTTAACCAAAAAAATCAATGTTTTAGGAGCATATCTACATATTTTTTCAAGTGCATGTATATATATTTCTTATACTATAATACTCGTAAATAAATCATAAAAAATCAATTTTTACTTACTAATCTATAAACACAATAGTACAAGTATTTTATTCAATACAAAATAAAATATAAAAAATAAAAAATGCTACAAAATTTCAAAGCGTTTTCACGTATTTGTGTCAAGATTTCTATATTTTCTTTAATTTATCACTTTTCACCTCTTCAATTTTTTCCCAATATTCTTCCAAATCTACAAGAAAATTAAAAAAAAAATTTGATTAATGCAAGAACATTCACAAAAAATATATGTCTAAATCATGTAAGATTCACATATGATTATTTCATGTAAGATTCACATGTGATTATATCTTTTAAGATTCACTTGTGATTTGCATTTGAATCACTTGTAATTCATATGTGATTCATTTGTGATTTACATGTGAATTACATGTTATTCATATGTGAATTACATGTGAATCATGTAATTCATATGTGATTCACTTGTGATTTACATGTGAATCACATGTGATTTACATGTGAATCTCATGTGATTTACATGTGAATCATGTAATTCGTATGTGATTCACTTGTGATTTACATGTGATTTATATGTGAATCTCATGTGATTTACATGTGAATCATGTAATTCATATGTGATTCACTTGTGACTTACATGTGAATCACATGAGATTTACATGTGAATCACATGTTATTTACATGTGAATCACTATAATAAACAACTTTTATATACAAAAATAAAATTACTTATATAATCTTCAATAATATTTTAATGTTTTTAAATAATTTCAAACTTCAATTAGATTCTTCTTTTTATTTTCCAAAAATAACAAAAATATTAGTTACACTAATTGAAATATATAAATGTAGTCATGTATCTTTATTTGATTAAAAGTTTAGTTTCAAAAATAACTTTTTTATGTTTTCTATTTACCTTCCTCATTCCATTCCTTTGTGATTCCATTCCATCATATATACCAAACACTAATAAGTAAATTTTATTAAAAAAAAAAAAAATACCTTTGACGATCATAATCCCGAGCACGTTCACTTGAGCGTGATCTGGGTCATTCTCATTCTACTGTATGTAAAGACTAAATCATCTCATTCTATACAGATTAGAGATAACATTTGAATTGAAAACTGAATGAAAAGAAAAAATTACGAAAGATGAGAGATGTCTAAAGGGTGAATTGAGCGCATCCTGAGTTGTTCATTGTTGCATGTGTAATCATAGAAAGGAGAAAGTGCAAAGTAATCAAAGACAAGATTGCAGTCAAGTGGGTATGTGTTTGACCATAATTGATCCCTGAAGCATATTCCGGTCATGTCTGTCTCTGGTGGAAGCGGAGCTGCTGGAGCATTTCCATCTCCAGGTCCTAAGTTTGGTGGCAACATGGGTGTAGCCGTCATTTCAACTCCAAGCTTTATTAATGGACTTACACTCTACTCTACTGCAAGAAGAACATAAAGAATATCAACACATATATGATAATTATTAACTTGAAAACCATTACACCCTAGAGCAAGAGCTCCAGACATATATGTTCAGTAAGATCATTTCAAGGAGGTAAACAAACATGTGAGAGAAGATATGGCTATTAATCCTACCCCGATCAAACAGAACTACATATGGACAAAACATCAAACACCTTCTGGGCATTCCAGAAAAAAACAATTTGAATTCGTCACCAACAGGTCAACATCAGCAAATCCTGAGGAAAACGATGATAACCACCATATCAGTTACTCCAGTTGGATTCATCAGCAAGAATTTGAATTGTTTATGAAATGAGTTGAGGTGGATATAAGTGATTAATTAGATAGCCTTCACATCTCAATCTCACCCTCACCCTCGTATGGTAACCAAAACATACTAAATTAAAGCAGATGTTGGAATAACTGAGATTAAAATATAAAAGCAACATGAAACATTAGAATCTAACCGTACACCGATAATTAATCTCGACGATTACAAGGTCACAGGAGCTGATAAAAAATTTGATTTCAAATTTCAGGCATACAGGGACATCAGAGATAACTGTTTATGAGAAAACATCTCAGCGGAACCCTAGAACAACTTTCACCTTCATCTCCTTTCGATCTTCAACACATCAAGTGAAATTTGATATTGAATCCATAAGGCGACAGACTCATGACCGATGTCAGGCACTGGAAGGGCGGAGGCGATGGTAAATTAAGGATCAAGAGAATCAGGAGAGCAGATGAGATGGGTCCAGATATGGAAGTGGTGAGGAAACATCGTATAAGAACATCAACGATGAGGTGAGGCGACGATGTAAGGAGATCTCTCACCGCAGGCAACATCGGGGTCATCAATTCTATTGGAATTTGGTCGTGATTAGAAGGCAGGGTAGAAGGAGAAAGGGAGAGATCGTTGAAGATCTACAGGTGTGACATTGGTTTTTAAGAGAGAGAAAGAGTTTGGATGTATTTCAATGCCGATAACACCCCTGGCTAAGAAAAACATAGATACCCCCGTCTCTTTTTTTTCACAGTTATTTACAAAGCTGCCATTAGAAATCACAGCCTTCCATTTTTTTGATCTAATGGTCTAAAATTAGTTCTCAGGAAACTATAGGTTCTCAAATGATCATTCCTCTCTCTCTCTCTCTCTCTCTCTCTATATATATATATATATATATATATATATATATATATATATATATATATATATATATATATATATATATATATATATATATATATATATATAAGGTGAGGTTCAATAGAGAACCAAATTAACCAAGGAACCAAGGAAGCAATCGTGAGCGTCGAAAATTATAACGATCAACGGCCAAGGAAATAGATGTACACTTTTACATTGGACGCACACACACACCGGATTATACCAAAAAATCCACCATTTACAAAAAAATCCACCACTTTTTTTCGTTTAAAATTTTTTTTAGGTCATGGTTTTTATCAAAAAAAAAAACCGAATATACCGTTGTTCACGATTTTTCGTCCTCTTTCCATAGAGATCCATGATGATATATAAAAAACGAACTTTTTTTTTTTCGAAAAAACTCGCTTCATTTTCTTTGATGAAAAAAGTTAAGGTTTATTTTCTATAGAAAAAAATTAATAAATATATCAAAATTCATATTTTTTGTACTTTTTAAACATAGATTCATATTCATGTTAAAAAAAAACGATATTTCAGTTCAGATTCACATTATGAATCTGTTCAGATTCATATTGTGAACCTATTCAGATTCACATTGTGAACCTCCTCAGATTCACAGTGTGCATAATAATAAGTCAGATTCACAGTGTGAATTTTAAGTCAGATTCACAGTGTGAATCTGAACTGATCGGAGCTTTTTCACATTGTGAATGTTACAATTTGAAATATTTACAGTTTAGATTCACAGTGTGAATGTAAACTGATCGAGGTTTTTTTTTTTTTTTTTTTTTTTTTTTTTTTTTTTTGTGAACCTTTTCAGATTCACAGTGTACATAATAGTAATTCAGATTCACAATGTGAATCTGAACTGTTCGAGATTTTTCATATTGTGAATGTTAAAAATTGAAATATTTACAGGTTAGATTCACAGTGTGAATCTACACTTTTCGAGGTTTTTTTTTTTGAATCGGTGTTGATGTTTATTAATAGAGTATAAAAAATTAATATTTTTGGTATAATTAGTTTTTTTTGATAAAAATAAACTTAAATATTGAAAAAACTAAGAAAATTAAGTGAGTTTTTTTCGAAAAAAAAAAAGTTCGTTTTATATATATCATCATGAATCTCTATGGAAAGAGGATGAAAAATCGTGAACAACGGTATATTCGGTTTTTTTTTTCGATAAAAAACTTGGCCTAAAAAAAATTTTAAATGAAAAAAAGAAAGTGAGTTTTGTTATAATCCGGTACATGTGCGTCCATTATAAAAGTTTACAACGCTTCTTTTTGCCATTTATCGCTTTAAATTTCGACGCTTTGGATTGGTTCCTTGTTTAATAATGGTTCTCTATTGAACTTTTCCATATATATATATATATATATATATATATATATATATATATATATATATATATATATATATATATATATATAGGGTTAGGTTCATGTGAGACGACCTAATTTTGTGAGACCGTGAGACGCAATCCTAGCCATTCATTTGGTAGATAAAACAAAAAACATTTTTAAAATGCAAAATAATTGAAAATTTTTGAATTTTTTTTTCAAATATTATTTTCGGAATTTATATTTTCCAAAAAAATAAAATAAAAAAATACCAAAAAGAATAAAAAAAAAATATATTTTTTACATATTCTAGTAGAATAATAGAATATTCTACATATCCGAGAAATCTAGTATAATATTCTAACATTCTAAAAATCACATTAGAATATTTACAGTGTAATATTCTATTAGAATATTTCACGTATTTTTCAAAAAAATGGTAATTTTTTTTATTATTTTTTTTATTTTTTTTTATTTTTTTAGTTAATTAAAGTTTTGAAAATAATGATTAAGAAAAGAATTTTTAGATTTTTCCTTTTATTTTGCATTTTAAAATTATTTTTAGATTTGGTTTCACGGTCTCACAAAATTAGCATTGTCTCAAATGAACCTGAACATATATATATATATATATATATATATATATATATATATATATATATATATATATATATATATATATATAATAGGGAAAAGTGAATATACATTACAGCCCCACCTAAGCTTAGGTACTAAACCTCATGTAAATACGTCGTTTTACTATACAAATATTGCGGTTATGGATTTACGATTAACACTTAAAGATGTAGATTCAAGATCGACGCAATAGTTTTGATAAGGAAGCAAGAATATTGATTATCTTCGACCTTCGTGACAGTGAAAAAAAGTAATGTTCACTAGGGTGAAGTAATAAACGATAATGAAGGAAAGAAAAGAGGGATGGTAAGACGATAATGGAGGAAAGAAATGTTATCGAGGATGGTATATTTACCAAGTGAAAACCAAACCGGATATATTTACTAAGTTAAAATGACATATTTTAGAGGCTTAGTACCCAAGCTTAGGTGGGCTGTAATGTATATTCTCTATCCCTATATATATATATATATATATATATATATATATATATATATATATATATTTATATATATATATATATATATATATATATATATATATATATATATATAATGAATTGATCTAGTTACCTACAAATGTAAAACCAAATATAATTTCACTATTAATTATGAGTCGATCGAAAAAATAGAAATGAATTGCATCTCATTTGCACAAAAGATACAAGTTAGATGTCATAAACATGAATTTAAACCCATTATTACATATTAGATCCATCTAATTTAGTAATAGATATCAAATCATCACTTACCTATGTGATAACCCGGAACTTCTATCTTGTTCATCTATTCAATTCAATCAATGTTAGACTCGTTTCTGTTGCATTTTAGCACTGTTTAAGGGTTCGTTTAAGTGTTCTAAGCTTGAGTACAACCAAGGTTGAGATTAGGGATGAGTTATCAAGTCATATAAGTAGCAAACTGGGCCATACACTCCTTTAGGAGGAGTGTACGGCCGTACACATGGGTTTACGGCCGTACACCCCCTTATGGCCGCACACCCACCCCTATATATATGGGTAGACCTCCTTTCCTTCATTCGTTTCTTCTCTTGGCTGCACACTACTTCCTTTCTCTCAAGCTTACTCAACCGTGAACCCTCCAAGGCTTAAAAAACGTGAGTATTCCATCCTCTAGCTTGTTATACTTGAAAGACCTCTTGATCTAAGCCTTGATTCATCATGATTCATCATCCTTTGAAGGTGTACGGCCGCACACCTTCATAAGGTGGGCCGTACACACCTTAAAGACCCTCCAAAGTGAGAGTTTGGCCCCTATCTTCTAGTTGGACATGATCCTAGCCTTGATACACCTTAAAGTCGACAACTTTAGCATGATCATGAAGGGTGTACGACCGCACACCCCTTTGTACAGCCGTACACACCTCTTAGGTCCGTAAACCCAATTTGATGATCATTCTAGGCCTCAAACTTGCATTACCACTAAGCATGGGACCTAGAACATTTCTTGGATGCTATTTAGAACCTTGGAAACACCTCAAAAGCACATCTCATCATGAGTGTATGGTCGTACACTCATGAGCCGCACACCTATGGCCGTACACACCCTTAGGGTGGCCGACACCTCCCTCACTCAATCTCGTATGGTTTTAACACTTAGTTCAAGTGTTTCCAAGACCTTAGGGTGGTTTCCTATCATGTCTAGTTGAGAAATACCCTAATTTGAATCATATATGTGTTATTACATGTTAAATAGGATCCAATTGTGTTCGAGGCTTCACTTGACACTCAACATCTCTTATCGATCTTTCATACAAACCTAACACATAAGGTGAGTTCATACCCCTACATTTTTCCGAGTTTTTAATGTTTTCAGGGGGAATACAAGTAAAAACACAAGTAATCTTGTGTTCAAATATATTATTTTGTTTAATATATTTCCATTATCAATATACATCGAATATAGAAATCAGTTTTACAAAACGTGTTAGGATACTAACCTTGCAAAAGCAGTTTTCAAAACTAAGGAAATGAACCTATGGATCATGAAACAAAAGATATTATTTTATAAGGATTCATGTTAATAACAAAAAGTGTTTTTCCTGTATTATTACTTGTAAAGTCGTTAATATAATTGGAGACACGTCCTTGGGCGCTTACAAACTTAACTAAGTGGAGGACTACCCCTTATGAACCAGAGTCTCCTGGAGGGAGAGCGTGATTTTTGTGTATAGATCTATACGGGACGGACTATCCCGCACCTTGCTGCTACCTACAGTAGGACCGACAGGTCTACGGGTGACAGTCATAAAGGATACTGGTGCCCGATTCGCGCCATATCAAGTTAATGTATAGTCATAAAACTCTGTAGGGTTTCAAAGTACTCCATGGATGATGGCAATGGGCCCCCTTGATGAAGTGTAGGTTAAAAGCCCAAGACTTGTCTTTTCCCTATAAATAGTCATGTATTATTCATTATTAGGGTTAAGAGTGAGGCAAAATGTATCCGCCACATTGTGAGGTTTCTTGTAGAGTTAGATTCTTATCCCTTAAAGTGTAATATGTTCCTCATTATTGAATAAATCGAGTGATCATTCGACATATCTTCATTATTTTGTTTGTTCTTATTTTCCGCATCTTATTCATCAAATCACAATTAGGGTTTTATCCCAACAAGTGGAATCAGAGCGGGTCTTTGAAGATCTATTGATTTTTTGAAGTATCGGTTCATGATTTGATGATTTTCTGCACAAGTAATTGAAGATTTTTGGTGTTTTGGTGGTTTGGAATCAAACTTTCTGTTCAAGCAACTGTTCATGGAGACTTATGTTTTCTGTTACTGTTCATCTGGTATTATTTCAATCCGATTCGTTTTTCTGTTCGTATTTTCTGATTAGATCTGTTTGTTAATTTGGTCCAAAAATCAATTGATTTTATTTCGTCCCAAGGAATTGGCACATTACTGTTTGAGATCTACTATCGACAACCTTTCTTTTCTTTAAAACTCATTAGCGTCACTTCTTCTGTGTTTCATTCATCAGTTCGATTTTTCTTGTTTCTCAAAACAAACAATCGATGATTTGTCTGAGGTTATTGCTTGTCGACGTTTATAAATCAATTGTTTTTTTTTGTTTTTTTGGTTTTAATCCAAGTTCATATGTTTCATCGATCTTCTTGTTCTTACTGCTGATTTGATTTCATTCGTTTCTTGTTGATCTTTAAAATTACTAATGATCTCTGAATGAAATCAATCTGTGGAGTATTGAGTTCGTGTTGGTTGAATACAATCTTTGAAGTCATATGATGAACAACTTGTATCTCGATTTGGATGGTCAAACTCAAAAAGTCAAAATTCAAAACCATTTGAAATCGGGATGTTGTAATCGATGTGGAGGTATTCGGTGTTTAGGAATTACCACTCGGAATTGAAACCAACATCTGTTCTTGATATCAGTTTTGGAATTACAGACAAATCGAAAAGGTTGTATCTATTTGTAATCCTTGACAGTTCACCAATCGCAAAATGGAAAATACATTTGGAATTGCTTTGAAACCTGTTCGCGATCGGAAGTGTGATAATCAGAACTAATGAAATCGGGTTTGGAATTTAACTGGATTGATCTAAGGATGTTCGTCGTTGGATGGTCAAACTCTAAAAGTCAAAATTGATGCGAACTATCTCACATGCGAACGGCCGAAGCTTGATGGCTCAGACTCGTTTTTCCACGAACGTTCGGAACCGATTGTTCGGAGTATGCTTGGATTCGGGGATTGGCTTTGATTCGCACTGCAATTGTTTGACTTGGAACGAACCGACTCGGAATCGGAGTTCTTGTCGGCTCGGAATCGAAATGTGATGTTGGATGGCTTGAATCAGAACGAGATGGTTCCCCGGATTGAATGAGATATGAAGGCGATCGGAACAAAAGTGATTGGAATTATTTTGATAATTTTTTTTCTCTCATTGCGAAGGTTTCGGATTCTCAAGTTCGTATCGCTGTTACTATGTCTCGTTTATAACCAGATCAAATGGGGAAGACAATTCATAGTTATATATTTGGACCCTATAATTTAAGCAACATGGCATTTTTGGTTCCGTTTCAGAAATTGGTACAAATTAAAGAGAAAATGATGCATAATTACTTTTTCAGTCCTTGTCTTTCAGCAAAGTGACAGTTTCCGCCCAATTGTCGAAAAGTTTACAAATTTAAGGGCCGGTGAACAGTTTTGGATTTTTTAACGCACATATTTTTTTGTGAACAGAAAATTAAGGATTCCATCAAGTCTTGGCGGTTTAGAAAATCGTTTTTCGTGATAACGTCAAATGTTTTCGACTTTTTCGGATTTTATACTTCATTGTGTATATCATTTTGTCGCGAGGGAGCACAATAATTTTTTTTATCCATTCAAGATCATTCTCATGACCATTTGAAGGCTTTATAATCACGTTTTTGATCATAAATCGGGGGAGAATTTGGTATGGCCATTCGAAATTGGATTTGTGACTTTTCAAATTTGAAGATTTTTGATAAAGCTTGTGGTAGAATTATGAAGGTAGCTTTTACAGTAGCAGTTATTCATCGAGCTCTTCTAAAGCTTTTGCAGAAAAGTATCCTTTACAGTAGCAGTTCTTCATCGAGCTCTTCTAAGGACTTGTTATATCTCTGACTTCTAGTATTTTCTCGATCAAGTGGCGTTACGAATCTTAAAATTTGGGTTGTTACATGATAATTTTTGGTGGCTTATATCATTAGCTTATTTGAAGATCATTGTGACTTGGAGGGGGAGCTCTTCAAAGACAAGAAGTGATTTGGTTTCTTTGTTCTGAAATGGGGTTTATGGCGGGTTTGGCTTTATTGAAGATCTTTGGGATTATATCCGAAAATGAAGTTTAAAAACATTACTTCAGTGCTTGGTTTATATATATATATATCCTAGAACCCGTGTTGAAGACTATTGAAGAATCAAGATTCGTGGATTACTTCAAATATACCTCGTTGCAAGATCTTTTCTTATTCGCTAGATGCTTGTTTTGGAAGTTAAATCATTGTCATCCATTCCATACTTTGAGGGGAAGATTGTAGGGTTTCAAAGTACTCCATGGATGATGGCAATGGGCCCCCTTGATGAAGTGTAGGTTAAAAGCCCAAGACTTGTCTTTTCCCTATAAATAGTCATGTATTATTCATTATTAGGGTTAAGAGTGAGGCAAAATGTAGCCGCCACATTGTGAGGTTTCTTGTAGAGTTAGATTCTTATTCCTTAAAGTGTAATATGTTCCTCATAATTGAATAAATCGAGTGATCATTCGACATATCTTCATTATTTGTGTTTATTCTTATTTTCCGCATCTTGTTCATCAAATCACAATTAGGGTTTTATCCCAACAAGCTCGCAATGTAGATAACAATGATGTATTTACATAATAATAGATCGAACGAACGAACTATAGAGTTAATAACTAAGTGATCACAGGAGAGTATTAACAATGCTTTCAGGATTCAGATCACCACGTTTTCAACTAGTTTTATTTATGTAATAAGACTAATATACATCACTCGGAGTAGCCAGGATTTTCAAAAGGAACAATGCTTAAACATATAAGTATGGTAGATACTTGTACTTTCCGATTTAGAACGAGTAATTCAATAACTTTCACATAGGGGAAATGCAGGATTTCCCAGGGTAAACATCAGTATTTTATAAACAGATGGTTTATTAATCAACTAACGAATATTCATATTTCTCCCATAACTCCTTGGTTTATGCGTGACTAGTATGAACCAAGAAGTTATAGAAGAAATGGGTTTAATCATGCTTTTCATAAGAAAATATGGGATTTTCTTGAGGAACACTTTCAACAGATATCAAAGGATCATTTTATTTAAGTTTATACATTTATTACACCATATAATATAAGGTTTTCTGTAGAAAGATATCGCACTTTTCAAAAGAACCGAGAACCGTCTTTCTAAAACAAAATGCTTATGAACTCACCAGCTTTATGCTGATACTCTTTCAAAACTTACTTGTATTCTCAGGGCTCTAGTAGACAGGTACATCCCCAAAGCTTTTGAGAAGACTGCCTAGTACCGTACTGCGACTCCTGTCATCTTCTGTATCTACTTTGATGTTTGAATTTGAAATGTTTAAAATACTTATGTAAAATTTATACTTATTAATGCAATGGTTGGCTGTACTTTGATTACTATAATGCATGTGTTGTGATACTTACATGACGTCATCCACCCCCAAACGTTTCCGCCATTCCGGTTTGGGGGTGTGACAGATTGGTATCAGAGAATTGTTTATAGTGAACTCAGTATATCAATTATAAAAGATATACAACTATAAACACATTGGGATAAAAACACTCTGACCAAGAATTATACTTTAAAAATATATCAATATTTTATAAAAGTATAAGTATATTCAGAATATGTATATACTAGAACAAGAATCACAAGAAGAACAAAACAAAAGTATTTAGATGTTGGACACTGCGGTTAAACCTGGGCAGTTATGTAATCATGTCTAGGGTCAATATAGTCTGATCAACTATATTTATTCGAGACATGACCAACATGTGCTTGGGAGTGACTATGGTGTTGCAGCAAGCCTAAAACTTACCAAGTATATATACATCAGATATCGGTAGAACAAAAACATACAACTTAAAATACTATAGGAGTATTTTAGCTAGAGCCGAATACAGTATAGAGATTCATTCCAAGTGTTGCTACATATACCTTCTTAGCGATAGTTACTTGCAATAGTAACCCCCTTTCTCTATATATCGCTTTGTAGAACACTTTAACTTTCAGAATGAGATATATCTTGTTTCATATATCTTGACTTGAATTTAGGGGACTTATCATCCTCTCCTTCCTGATTGTTCTAGAACAAGATGCCTCCCCGAAGAAGACCCACCAGAAGGAACAACGACACTCCGCCACCGCCACCTCCTCAGTTCGATCCTGTTATGTTCCAGGCAGCAGTTACAGTCGCCGTGACTGCAACAATGGCACAAGTAAACTCTGGTGGATCCGGAAATGGTACTCAGAACCTCGGTGATCTGGGACATCAAAAGGAGTGTTCCTACAAAGACTTCATGAATGCCAAACCCAAATCCTTCGACGACAATGGAGGCGTTATTGCCCTAACTCGATGGTTCGAGAAGATCGAATCCATCTTCGAAATTTGCGTCTGTTCCGAAGCAAACAAGGTGAAGTTCGCCGCCTGCACTTTCACCGACAGAGCATTGACCTGGTGGAACGGTCAAGTCAAATCCCTAACCCTGCTTGTGGCTAATTCCATGGGTTGGGAGAGTCTGAAGGAACTGATGCTCGCCGAATACTGCCCAATAGGCGAGGTGCAAAATTTAGAGCACGAACTCTGGAACCTGAAGATGAAGGGTTCCGACATTGCTGCCTACACGGCTAGATTCTGTGATCTAGCTCTTCTCTGTCCGGGAATGGTCACCCCAGAAAGCAAGAAGATTGAGAGGTACATCTAGTGACTGACGCCCCCAACCAAAGGAAATGTTTTGGCTGCTAGGCCCACTACATTTGATAGCGCCAAGTGTCTGGCGCAGACTCTGATAGATCATGGGGTCGATCTTGATGAGGTAACAGCCGCTCCTGAACCACCAAAGGCTAGTGGTGAAAAGAAAAAGTTCTGGAACACACGGAAGGGCATTTCTTCACAGGAGCCTGTCAAGAAACAACAAACAGTGGCAGTTCATGCTGCTACTACTCCTGCTGCTACTACTCCTGCTGCTACTCCAGCTGCTGTTCCAACCACCCAAGCTCTTATCGACGGTTATGCTGGTACTCTTCCAAAGTGCAACAAGTGTAACTTTCATCATCACGGACCCTGCCATGATTTGAAATGCAATAACTGTGGAAAGAAGGGACACACGACTCGATACTGCAAGACACCCGTCCAACCAACCAATCAGGCTCCTGGAGCGGGTGCCGGTCAAGCCTGTTATGGCTGTGGAGAGGTTGGGCACTTCAAAAGAAATTTCCCCAAGGCAACAACAGCTAGAAACACAGGGAGGGTGCTAGCTATGGGCAAGGAGGAAGCAGTCGCTGATCCTACCGTTGTTACGGATACGTTCCTCCTTGACAACTCTTATGCATGCATTCTTTTCGATTCTGGTGCGGAGAGGAGTTTTGTTAGTCATGCATTCAAACATCTACTCAAATGTAAATCCCAACCTTTAACTGAAACATTTACCGTCGAAATGGATAACGGAAAGAAAGAGAGCACTAACGACATATTCATACGCTGTACTCTTACCCTAGACGATCATTTCTTTCCCATCGATCTTATGCCAATATCTATAAAGAGCTTCGATGTCATAATCGGCATGGAGTGGTTGGGCCCCAATCATGCTGATATCCTCTGCTACGAGAAAGCTATCCGTCTCAATCTTCCCTCTGGCGAAACCCTCACTATTTATGGTGATAAACTTAGCTCGACCTTCGTATCGTTTCATGCATCAAAGCCCAGAAGTATCTGCGGAAGGAGTGCCATGCATTCCTAGCTCATGTTGTTGATGAAACACAAAAAGTTAAAGACCTCGAGAGCATCCCCGAAGTCTGCAACTTTCCTGATGTCTTCCCCGAAGATCTTCCAGGAATTCCTCCCGAGCGCCAAGTCGAGTTTCGTATCGACTTAATCCCCGGAGCTACTCCTGTAGCTAAATCTCCCTATCGTCTAGCGCCGGCAGAAATGCAAGAATTATCCAGCCAACTCAATGAGCTAATCAGCAAAGGATTTATAAGGCCGAGTTCCTCACCCTGGGGAGCCCCGATCTTAGTCGTGAAGAAGAAAGATGGATCCTTTCGGATGTGCATTGACTACCGAGAACTGAACAAGCTGACCATCAATAACCGTTATCCTTTACCCAGAATCGACGACCTCTTCGACCAACTTCAGGGAGCCAGTTATTTCTCAAAGATAGACCTTAGATCAGGGTATCATCAATTACGAGTTCACGAGAATGATGTTCCCAAAACAACATTCCGAACTCGCTACGGACAGTACGAGTTCGTAGTAATGCCCTTTGGTCTAACAAACGCACCAACAGTATTCATGGACCTGATGAATCGGGTGTGCCGCCCTTTCCTAGACAAGTTCGTGATCGTGTTCACTGACGATATACTTGTCTATTCGCGGAGCGAAGATGATCATAAACATCACTTGCGACTAGTACTAGAAACATTAAGGGTAGAGAAGCTATATGCAAAATTCTCAAAGTGTGAATTCTGAATCAGGAAGGTAACCTTCCTTGGACACGTGGTTATCGAGGAAGGAATACACGTGGACCCTTCCAAAATCAAAGCGATTAAGAATTGGACAACACCAAAGACACCCACATAAATCCGTCAATTCTTGGGTATTGCTGGCTATTATCGCAGGTTTATCCAAAACTTCTCCAAAATCGCTAAGCCTTTAACCACCCTGACACAGAAAGGTGTAACCTTTAGTTGGGGAGAAAAGCAAGACACTGCATTTCAAACATTGAAGCAGGCCCTATGCAGCGCACCTATCCTATCCCTGCCCGAAGGGACGGAAGACTTCATTTTCTACTGTGATGCATCCAATCAGGGCCTAGGCTGTGTGCTCATGCAGCGAGGAAAGGTTATCGCCTATGCCTCGAGGCAGCTGAAAACACACGAAGTCAATTACACAACTCATGATCTAGAGTTGGGAGCAGTGGTCTTCGCGTTAAAGATCTGGAGACATTATCTCTATGGAACCAAGTGCACTGTCTTCACCGACCATAAGAGCCTACAACATATCTTTGATCAGAAAGAGTTAAACATGAGACAACGGCGATAGGTAGAGCTACTCAGTGATTACGAGTGTGAAATACGCTACCATCCCGACAAGGCCAATGTGGTAGTAGATGCCCTCAGCCGAAAGGATTATTCAGGTCATAGGGTGAAGGCACTGACAATGACCATCCATTCCCAATTATCCACACAAATCAGAGAGGCTAAGATGGAAGCCTTAAAACCAGAGAACAAGTCAGATGAAGCTCTGAGAGGAATGGAAAAGAACTTAGAGGTCAAGGGAGACGGAGTTTACTATTTCATGGACCGTATCTGGACCCCGAAGTATGGCGGGTACAGGGAAGTTGTCATGAATGACGCTCACAAGACTAGATACTCCGTTCACCCAGGTTCAGATAAAATGTATCTGGATCTCAAACGACTATATTGGTGGCCGAACATGAAAGCAGAGATCGCTAATTTCGTGGGCAAGTGCCTGACTTGCGCCAAGGTGAAGGTAGAATATCAAAAGCCCTCAGGTTTACTTCAGCAGCCAGAAATACCTGAGTGGAAGTGGGAAATGATTACGATGGATTTTATCACTAAGTTACCCAGATCTCCGAGTGGGCACGACGCCATCTGGGTAATTATCGATCGACTGACTAAATCCGCCCACTTCCAACCAATCAAAGAAAACTTCAAAATGGAGAGACTCACACGATTATACCTTCGAGAGATAGTTCGCCTTCATGGGGTACCTATATCCATTATCTCCGATCGAGATAGCAGGTTTACCTCGAGATTCTGGCAATCACTACAGAAGGCTATTGGAACTAAGCTGGATATGAGCACGACTTATCATCCACAGACAGATGGACAAAGTGAGAGAACAATCCAAACATTGGAAGATATGTTAAGAGCCTATGTCATCGAATTAGGCACATCTTGGGACACTCATCTACCCTTAGTCGAATTTTCTTACAACAACAGCTACCATACCAGCATCAAGGCTGCGCCGTTTGAAGCCCTCTATGGCCGTAAGTGCAGATCCCCTCTATGCTGGGCTGAAGTGGGTGACACGCAGCTAGTCAAGGGTCAAGTCCCCGACAACACTCTCATGGGTCCTGAAATCATCCGAGAGACGACTGAAAATATCGTACAAATCCGAGAACGACTGAAAGCATCAAGAGATAGACAAAAGAGCTACGCCGATAAGAGACGAAAACCCTTGGAATTCCAGGTTGGTGACCGTGTCCTTTTAAAGGTCTCACCCTGGAAAGGCATGTTACGCTTCGGAAAGCATGGAAAGCTAAATCCAAGATACATTGGACCATTCGAGATCCTCGCTAGGATCGGTCCCGTAGTATACAAACTCCGGTTACCCCGAGAACTTAGCAACGTACATCCCGTCTTCCACGTGTCGAACCTAAACAAGTGTCTGTCCGATGAGACACTTGTGATTCCCCTCGATGAGATCGAACTGGGCAAGAGCTTACACTTCATGGGAAAACCAGTTGAAATCATGGACCGGGAAGTCAAACGAACGAAACAAAGTCGCATCCCGATAGTGAAGGTTCGCTGGAATCCCAAGCGGGGACCTGAATTCACTTGGGAGCGTGAGGATTCAATGAAACAGAAGTACCCTCATCTCTTTCCAAGTCCATGATTTGTATTTCTATTCTTGAGTTTCAGGACGAAATTCCCTCTAACGGGGGGATGATGTGACAACCCGGAACTTCTATCTTGTTCATCTATTCAATTCAATCAATGTTAGACTCGTTTTTGATGCCTTTTAGCACTGTTTAAGGGTTTGTTTAAGTGTTCTAAGCTTGAGTACAACCAAGGTTGAGATTAGGGATGAGTTATCAAGTCATAGAAGTAGCAAATTGGGCCATACACTCCTTTAGGAGGAGTGTACGGCCGTACACCCCCTTATGGCCGCACACCCACCCCTATATATATGGGTAGACCTCCTTTCCTTCATTCCTTTCTTCTCTTGGCTGCACACTACTTCCTTTCTCTCAAGCTTACTCAACTGTGAAGCCTCCAAGGCTTCAAAAACGTGAGTATTCCATCCTCTAGCTTGTTATACTTGAAAGACCTCTTGATCTAAGCCTTGATTCATCATCCTTTGAAGGTGTACGACCACATACCTTCATAAGGTGGGCCGTACACACCTTAAAGACCCTCCAAAGTGAGAGTTTGGCCCCTATCTTCTAGTTAGACATGATCCTAGCCTTGATACACCTTAAAGTCGACAACTTTAGCATGATCATGAAGGGTGTACGACTGCGCACCCCTTTGTACGGCCGTACACACCTCTTAGGGCCGTAAACGTACTTTGATGATCATTCTAGGCCTCAAACTTGCATTACCACTAAGCATGGGACGTAGAACACTTCTTGGATGCTAGTTAGAACCTTGGAACACCTCAAAATCACATCTCATCATGAGTATACGGCCGTACACTCATGGGCCGTACACTCATGGGCCGCACATCTCATCATATGGTTTTAACACTTAGTTCAAGTGTTTCCAAGACCTTAGGGTGGTTTCCTATCAAGTCTAGTTGAGAAATACCCTAATTTGAATCATATATGTGTTATTACATGTTAAATAGGATCCAATTGTGTTCGAGGCTCCACTTGACACTCATCATCTCTTATCGACCTTTCATACAAACCTAACACATAAGGTGAGTTCATACCCCTACATTTTTCCGAGTTTTTAATGTTTTCAGGGGGAATACAAGTAAAAACACAAGTAATCTTGTGTTCAAATATATTATTTTGTTTAATATATTTCCATTATCAATATACATCGAATATAGAAATCAGTTTTACAAAACGTGTTAGGATACTAACCTTGCAAAAGCAGTTTTCAAAACTAAGGAAATGAACCTATGGATCATGAAACAAAAGATATTATTTTATAAGGATTCATGTTAATAACAAAAAGTGTTTTTCCTGTATTATTACTTGTAAAGTCGTTAATATAATTGGAGACACGTCCTTGGGCGCTTACAAACTTAACTAAGTGGAGGACTACCCCTTATGAACCAGAGTCTCCTGGAGGGAGAGCATGATTTTTGTGTATAGATCTATACGGGACTGACTATCCCGCACCTTGCTGCTACCTACAGTAGGACCGGCAGGTCTACGGGTGACAAAGTCATAAAGGATACTGGTGCCCGATTCGCGCCATATCAAGTTAATGTATGGTCATAAAGCTTGCAATATAGATAACAACGATGTATTTACGTAATAATAGATTGAACGAACGAACTATAGAGTTAATAACTAAGTGATCACATGAGAGTATTAACAACGCTTTCAGGATTCAGATCACCATGTTTTCAACTAGTTTTATTTATGTAATAAGACTAATATACATCACTGGGAGTAGCCAGGGTTTTCAAAAGGAACAATGCTTAAACAATATAAGTATGGTAGATACTTGTACTTTCCGATTTAGAACGAGTAATTCAATAACTTTCACATAGGGGAAATGCAGGATTTCCCAGGGTAAACATCATTATTTTATAAACAGATGGTTTATTAATAAACTAACGAATATTCATATTTCGTCCATAACTCCTTGGTTTATGCGTGACTAGTATGAACCAAGAAGTTATAGAAGAAATGGGTTTAATCATGCTTTTCATAAGAAAATATAGGATTTTCTTGATGAACACTTTCAACAGATATCAAAGGATCATTTTATTTAAGTTTATACAATTATTACACCAGATAATATAAGGTTTTCTGGAGAAAGATATCGCACTTTTCAAAAGAACCGAGAACCGTCTTTCTAAAACAAAATGCTTATGAACTCACCAGCTTTATGCTGATACTCTTTCAAAACTTACTTGTATTCTCAGGGCTCTAGTAGGCAGGTACATCCCCGAAGCTTTTGAGAAGACTGCCTAGTACCGTACTGGGACTCCTGTCGTCTTCTGTATCTACTTTGATGTTTGAATTTGAAATGTTTAAAATACTTATGTAAAATTTATACTTATTAATGCAATGGTTGGCTGTACTTTGATTACTATAATGCATGTGTTGTGATACTTATATGACGTCATCCACCCCCGAACGTTTCCGCCGTTCCGGTTTGGGGGTGTGACAACCTATGATGATATCCCATTATAATTATAGTTTTTTCAACAAATGAAAAGAGTTTAATGGCAAATTGTGTATACAAAATTTTTTTAGTGGCTAAATGTTTACACATGACATAATAGATTACCATCTCAAGTTATTTATCATATCCATCTAATATCCACGTAACTAAGGTGTTGTTTGTTTTTCGAAGCGAAAAACAGCTAAAGTGTGGACCATATCTGCAACTCTCTATAGTAGAAGCGGTGGACCAAACGGCTGTAGTCTGTAATAAGAAGTCTGTTTGTTTTTTAACCTCTACAGATTGCTGCAATAAACAGAAATTAATTGTATAATAGTTAAAAATAAATCTAAGTAAAAAATTTATTTAGTTTAATCATATACAAATCAAATACAAAGATGATTGTGATGGTATGATTTTTAAAGAAGTTTATATAAAACAATTAAACATAATATTTGCTAAATAAACATAAATAAAATTGTTAATTTAGCTAAAAACATGTTTATTTTTGTTAAAATTTTGAAGACGATTATTATTTTTCCGGTTAACTTCAATAAATTTGGTAATTTTAATGATTAACATTATAACTTATTAATGACAAAATTGCAAAAATGGTCCCTGTGGTATGCAGATTTTTGGGGTTTTAGTCCAAACCCCGAGTTTTTTGGATCCATGGTCCTTTTGGAGTGGTTTGTATGTGGTTTTGGTCCCTGGACTTAATTGTCACACCCCAAAACCGGAACGGCGGAATCGTTCAGGGGCGGAGGACGTCATGTTTAGTATCACGAGATATGTATATGGTAAGCAAGTAATGAACAACCATTTCATTTTGAAAGAAAGTGTTTACAATGTGTGTGTTCACAAAACATAGAATTCATACACAAATAACAAAACAAGACTTGAAGCTATAATGCTCCATCTTCTGAATTCCCAGCACGAGCACCTGTCTAATAGTCCCCTGAGAATACAAGTTATTTGAAAGAGTTGATCAGCAATTAAGCTGGTGAGTTCATAAGAGTTTAGTGATGTAAGTAAGTTGTAAAATGTTGTGGAAAATGTAGATGTAAAATGGTGTTGAAAGTGTAGTTGAAACATGTAGTTGTAAAATGTTGTAAGTTGTAAGTTCTGTTTTGAAAAGTTCGCCTGTTCCTCTAGAAAATCCTATATTTCCTACTTTGATGGAAGTTTAAGTAAAATGACACTACAACCCTTTCTATGGGTACTAAGCGGATACGAGTTATATAAGACTCAGAGTAAACAAAAAATCGATTGTGCGCATCTACCCTAAGCTCACAACCAAACAAGGAACAGAAATTAAGGCGGATAGCACACATCCCATTGGTTGTTAGATCATCGTCGTATATAACCCTTGTGTAAACACTTGTTACTCATGGAGTTAATTGTAATGGTTCCTTTATATCTAATGAAAAGTTCTTTAAGAAAACCTATTTTTCTTATAGTAAAATGGTGACCACAGTGACTACTTTTATAATAGCTTAGTTTATACTGCTATATATAATCTAATATCAGATAGAAAGTTAATTGAGTGAATCTGCCCTAAGCCCACAACCAAACGAGGAACAGGGAGTAAGGCGGAAAGCACACATCCAACTACCTATTGGGTATTAGTTTTATATATAAACATGGTGTATAAACTAAGGTATTATAGAGTTACTCACCTAAGGTCCTTTAAATTGTATTGGTTTAATAAAATGGATTAAACCCTTTACTGGGAAGTTTCTAGTTTTGTATACCAAAAGTACTGATTTTGGAAAGTATGTTTTGTACTAGAAAAACTGTGCTTTGACACTGTGTCCTATAACCTGACCCATACCTGGTACCCTTATGATGACTTAATGTATACTAAGCATACATATATATAGAATCGGGTAGAAAATAGATTGGGTGAATTCGTTCCAAGCCCACAACCAAACAAGGAACAAGAAATGAAGCGGAGAGCACACATCCTATTACCTGTCGGACCCTATTGGTATATATATATCCTGTGATGTATACATTAAGGAATCATAAGACTAGCATTATGGTCCTTTCTTTTAAACGTAGCCTTCTACAAAGGCATCTTCTGTTATGTGCTAGACTCGATTGTTCAGTTTGTCGATTGTAAAAAAATGTATATTTTCCCTAGTTTATAACTATCTTGACTCGAAAATAGTTTGATTTTGACTTCCAAGTGGTATTGTCACTTTATGAAAGTAATGGGAAATGTAAGTACATAGTTGTCGTTTATAATGACATGCGGATGTACTAATAACCTAAAAACATGTTCGTTTTATTACAGTCATAATGTGAAGGCTAGAACCCCTACTAAACGCTCTCCCTGTCAAGAGATTAAGGGAACCAAACGCGACCTCAGCAAATTCTTGCAAGCCGTGTAATTCACATTAAAGTATATGATCATGTATACCCAATATAACTATCACCTTTTGTTTAAAACAATGAGTTAGTGATTCATTGGTATAATTAGATCCTGTATGTGTTCTCATGCTATAGCAACCTAACTTCTTTGTTTTGTACTGTATATTGTACGTTCTGTTTGTTTCTCGTAATTGTGTGTTCTCTCTGTATGGTATTGTTTGATTCTCTTCACTATATGTTCTGTATGGTATTGTTTGATTCTCTTCACTATATGTTCTGTATGGTATTGTTTGATTCTCTTCACTATATGTTATGTATGGTATTGTTTGTTTCTCTTCACTGTGTGTTTGACTCATGTATGAACTGACTCTTTGTGTGCTTCATTGTACTAGAAGTAATGAATAACATTCTCCTAAACTATACCTATTATAGTTTACTAATGTTCTACTTGGACTGTTATTGAAAAGACTCATTTATCTACTAAGTTATGCTTGTACTATAAAAACGGAGTTTTGTATAACTATAAAGTAACATAACTTTAAAAGAGTTTTTGAAATGTTTTGACAACTTATAAATGAGATAAGTAACATTTTGAAAGATGTTTATAACAAACATTTACACAATTATCATTGTGTTCAACTTGTATTCCCCCCCTTAAAACAGTTAAAAACAGTTAAAAGATTCATTACGGGGTATAAACTCACCTGATGTGGGTGATTCAAACGGGTATGCGTGTAAGGATGAGAAGTTCCACGAATGAAGTCCCGAGACTCAATAAGTCCTAAATGACATATAAGGACACATATTGACATGAATATAGTGTTTATAAACAACTATATGAAATGAAACACCTTCCGAGACTAGAAAACACCTTGATCAAGTGTTGGAATCACATGTGATTCATCAAAGGAAGGTAGAATGACCTCACATGAGTTTACGGTCATGGGTTTACGGCCCAAGGGAGTTTACGGCTGTAAACTCATGATCAAACATGGATAAATGTTGGTTTGAAAGCTAGGGAAACTTTAGGGACTTTTGTTCTACACTTGTATGAGAAAGACCACCTCAAATGAGGCTTTTGATGAGTTTACGGCACAAAGGAGTTTACGGCCGTAAACTCATGGTCATTATGTATTTGAGTGTTGTTTAAGGTCCTTCAAACATCAAGGAAGGGTTCTGGGTCACTAGCTTTGCATCTTATAGGGTTTATGGCCTATGCATGCTTCAACATTGAGTTTACGGTCCTGGAAGATCTTGGACCGTAAACTCAAGATGTCTTGGGGAAATGCATGTTTCAAGTCTCTAACCATGATTCCTAACTAGATATGAAGTATAGGGAAGTATACTTACGATCTAGAAGCTTGAAATGGTTGATATTGGCCAAGAACACTAGTGTGTGTTCTTGGTGTTCTTGGTGAAACTTGAAGATCTAAGAAAAGAGTGATTTCTATGGATGAAGTCATGGAAGGATACTAGATTAAGAGATGTATCAACAAATCTAGGAAGAATACTTACTTATATGAAGAGCTTGGAAGGAAATCTTGATGATACTTGAGAGGATTTGAAGGAAAATCGGCCAAGGAAGGAAGAAATGAGAAGAAATGACCAAATGCCTTATATATGCACTTGAGTTTACGACCACATGAGTTTACAGCCGTAAACTCATGGTCTTGTGGCTGTGAACTCATTTAGATGAGGTTTAGGTGTGCTTTGCTACACTGTGGTTCTAGCAGGTACTTTCTAACACTTATTCCTTAAGTGTATTAGGCTCAAAACTCCTTAGAATGACCTTTAACCGGGCTAGAACTCAGTACTAATGAGTTTGACACTCAGTTGAGTGATTGACTGGGTCTTAAAACCAAAAATTTTCCGGGTTGTCACATTATCCTCCCGTTAGATGGAATTTCGTCCCGAAATTAGCTTTCTTAGCATTACTACTAGGGTTGCGCTCCTCTGATTGGTAGAATACCTAGTCGTATACCTGGCAACTTTGCCCTGGTGTTCATGATAGGATTCGTACTTGGTCCATCTATCATTACCTCGTGTATACAAGTCGTATATAATTAGGGTTAGTAAAACGGTCGAATGTGATGGGTTTTTGAGCATTCTAACACTTCCTAAGTGTACATGCAACCCTAATAACCTTGAATCTATGTTTTCTCTATATACATGCAAATTTCTTTTCAAGGTTATTTCCTAACTAGCATGGCATGGGGATTACATAGAACATAAAACTAGTAGAAATACATACCTTGTTGTTGCTTGGATTCCTTCAAGACTTTGTGAGCCTAGCACCCCAAATGTTGTGCCTCAAATGCTTCACACAACACCACAAGACTTGGAATAACTTGAGAGAATACTTCTAGCACTCAAAATCGGTTATGCCCTCTCTAGTAACACTAGGTCACGATTTTGCTAGCCATAGGGTTCCTTTTATAGTGTTGTCACAATTAGGGTTTACACATGAATGTTCTTAATTGTCATGACTCTTGATTTCTCATGACCCATGGGTTTGTAACTCCCATGGACTATCCATGGAGCTCCATATGGTTATAACCAAACCCATAAACCATGGATCATTAATCCACCATAAAAGAATTGATGATTGTCATAATCAACCCTATATATTTAATTAGTCTCACTTTGATCACCAAATTAATACTAGATTAATACTTGATCAATACGAATTAAATAATACTATTATTAATATATTAGAACTTATAATATATTAATAATCATAAGTGCCTTATTCTCTCATCTAGTCTATCCAAGTATTGCAATGCCATGCAACCCAAATGGACCATGCCGGGTCGGGTCAAGTACATACCAAATAAAGTTATGGACTTAGACACTATATCCAACAGTCTCCCACTTGGATAAGTCTAATAACTATATTTGCAAATATGACTTCAAAATCCGACTAGCAATCGTAGCTCTTTCAAAGTCTCTCGGAACTGAGATGATGATGATACGCCATTTAAGATAAGTGATCATATAATCCTCTGTTCTCATGATATCAGCCGGACAAACACATGGAACATGGTCTTACTTATTGTCCAGCATTTGTTTCTCGATCTCTGATTTGTTTCGACATAGAACTAAATTGAACACATCAATTAGGTTCTGACCGGGCCCGGTACATAAGTCAAAACCAAATCATCAAGGGGCCCAGATATCGCTTCTATTTCTAGAAGGAACAGATAAACTTCGACTGATATGCTTGTACTAACTACTTGTTGAATTATTCACAAAGGCACGTTTTATGACATCGAGTTACCAATGCGTTTTCGTGCAATCAATGAATAACCAACTCATAGTCAACAACTCATATCTCTAGGTTTGAAGATTTATATGATATTACCGTCTCACGATCACTCGAGATAAATTCCATGAAGTGATGCAAGTGAGCGTGGGTTGGATCCAATACTCAGCCCTTATGAGTACTCATGAATGTTGTAGCAACCGTTGTATTGTCCAAAGCACTTTCAGACAAATCATACAAGCCAAATTCATGACAGTCTTAAATCAATACTTACTTCCAAAGTTTGACTGACTGTGGATGGTTTGAATAATAACATAATTATTCTGGAAGTAAAAACATGCAAAATTGAAACATAGTAAACAATCAACACAAGATAGTAACACCTTACTCATAAATAAATAACAACTTTTATTTATCATCAAATGTCAATTACATTTTACAAGTTTCAGGAATCTAATTATTGAAACTAATATCATCCTTCAGCCCAATGCGCCTCACATGCTGTAAATGCTTAACCCTGCTCAGTCCCTTCGTGAGGGGATCTGCCGGGTTCTCATCTGATGATACCCTCTTAGCCACGAGGAGTCCTTCTTCTATTCGATGTCTGATGAAATGGTATTTTCTGTCAATGTGCCTAGATCTCCCGTGATCTCTCGGTTCCTTAGCCAAAGCAACCGCACTTTCGCTGTCACAGAAAATTTCCATTGGCTCCTTTATAGCTGGTACAACTCCAAGGTCTCTGATGAAGTTCTTTAGCCATATCGCCTCCTTAGCTGCTTCACTTGCTGCTATGTACTCTGATTCACAAGTAGAATCAACTACTGTCTCCTGCTTGGAACTTTTCCAAGTAATTGCCCCTCCATTTAGGATAAAGACCCAGCCTGACTGAGAGCGGAAATTATCCCTATCAGTCTGGAAGCTAGCATCGCTATATCCGTCCACTCTCAAGTCATCACTGCCTCCGAGGGTAAGGACCCAATCTTTAGTCCTCCGCAGATACTTGAGAATGTTCTTTACCGCTATCCAGTGTGCTTTGCCAGGGTTCCCTTGATATCTACTGACCATGCTCAAAGCAAAAGCCACATCAGGGCGAGTACAAGTCATAGCATACATGATCGAGCCCACAACGGAAGCATATGGTATATGACTCATCTCAGCTATCTCAGCCTCTGTACTCGGACTCTGAGTCTTACTCAGCTTGGCATTACTCTGGACGGGTAATTCCCCTTTCTTGGATTCTTGCATGCTCAACCTCTTCAGCACCTTATCCAAGTACTTTGACTAAGTCCAATTAGTCTCTTACTCCTATCTCTCAATATCCTTATCCCTAGGATATAGGCAGCTTCCCCAAGGTCCTTCATAGCGAAACACTTCCCAAGCCAGGACTTAACCTCCTGCAAGGTTGGGACGTCGTTTCCTATGAGAAGTATGTCATCCACATACAACACCAAGAAGCTAACTATGCTCCCACTAGCCCTGACATACACACAAGACTCATCCTCACTCCTAGAAAAGCCAAACTCTTTGACTTTCTCATCAAAGCAAAGATTCCATCTGCGAGATGCTTGTTTCAATCCATAAATGGATTTATCAAGCTTACACACTCTATTAGGGTATCTTGTATCGACAAAACCCTCTGGTTGAGCCATGTAAACATCCTCAGCCAACTTTCCATTAAGGAACGCGGTTTTGACATCCATTTGCCATATTTCATAATCATGAAATGCAGCTATGGCTAACAATACTCTAATAGACTTAATCTTAGCTACTGGTGAGAAGGTCTCATCATAGTCAACTCCCGGGTTTGAGTAAAGCCCTTTGCAACCAGTCGCGCTTTGTAAGTATGTACCTTCCCATCCATGTCGGTCTTCTTCTTGAAGATCCATTTGCACCCAACTGTCTTACGACCTGGTACAATGTCAACCAAGTTCCAAACTTGATTGTCATACATGGACTGAATCTCGCTGTCCATAGCCTCCTTCCATTTAGCAGACTCAGGGCCGCCATGGCTTCCCTGTAGTTATTAGGTTCATCCAAATCTATTAGTGTACTATCACTAATAAATGTATCACCTTCAGTGGTGATGTGATAACCATAATAAAAATCAGGTGTGTTCCTCACCCTAATGGAACGTCTTGGAGGTACAGACTCGTCTATCGGATCAACAGGAGTTTCCTCCTCAGGTTGGTTGATAGCATTTGAGGTTCCTTCACCACTTGACTCTTGAAGCTCTTCAAGGTCAATTTGCCTCCCACTGTCCCCTTGGCTTATGAATTCTCTCTCACGAAAGACTCCTCTTCTTGCTACAAAAACCACATTATCACTGGGTCTGAAGAAGAGGTAACCAAAGGATCTCTGTGGGTAGCCGATGAAAATACACCTCTCACTTCGAGGTTCAAGCTTATCATGAGTCTCACGCCTCACGAAAGCTTCACAACCCCAAATCTTGATGTGGTCCAAATTGGGAACTTTCCCAGTCCACATCTCGTGAGGTGTTTTGGCAACCTTTTTAGTAGGGACTAGATTAAGGATATGGGCGGCAGTCTCTAAGGCATACCCCCAGAAAGAGATTGGTAACGAAGCTCGACTCATCATGGAACGAACCATATCCAGCAAGGTTCGATTGCGCCTCTCAGCTACACCATTCAACTGTGGTGTTCTGGGAGGTGTCAATTGTGAGACAATCCCACATTCCTTAAGATAGTCAAGGAACTCAATGCTAAGATACTCTCCTCCCCGATCAGATCGGAGCATCTTGATGTTCCTGCCCAATTGATTCTCCACTTCCTGCTTAAACTCTTTGAACTTTTCAAAGGTTTCTGACTTATGCTTGATTAAGTAAATACATCCATATCTACTGTAATCATCAGTAAAAGTCACATAATAGCGATTAGCATCCCTTGTAGCAACTCTGAAGGGCCCACACACATCCGTGTGTACAAGGTCCAACAAACCTTCACCCCTATCACAAGTACCTGTGAAGGGTGACTTTGTCATTTTTCCAAGTAAACAAGACTCGCAACTATCATCTGACTTGAGGTCAAATGATTCCAAGACTCCAGCCTTTTGGAGTTGGCCTATGCGCTTCTTGTTAACATGTCCAAGACGACAATGCCACAAGGATGCTTTATCCAAGCTATCTGAAGAATCAATATACAACACATTATTTCCTAGATTGTCTACAACATTCACGGCTTCATATACACCATCACAAGGTAATGCTTTAAAGTAAAATACATCATTCTAATAAACATTAATAGCACCATTTTTATTATCAAATGAAAATGAAAAACCTTGTTTGTACAAGCCATGAAAAGAAATAATATTTCTCTCCATTTCGGGCGAGTAACAACACTTATTCAAATCTAACATTAACCCATTATTAAGCAATGAAGAATAAACTCCTATCTTGGTAACAGGTGATGCTTTCCTGTTGCCCATGACTAAGTTTATCTTCCCGTGCTCCACTTGCTCACTTCTTCTTAGTGCCTGCAAATCAGTACAAATGTGAATACCACAACCTGTATCAAGCACCCAAGAATTAGCATTAGATGAGTGATTAGACAATATTGCGTAAATACCTGCATGGGTGGGTTTAACCTTCCCATCCTTTACATCTTGCAGATATTTAGGGCAGCTTCGCTTGAAGTGTCCTTTATCTTGGCAATAGAAGCATTGTGCTTCCTTTGGGTTTGAAGAAGGAGTAATGGGACCTTTCTTTGTCCCACTTGAAGAGGAACCATCAAGAGTCTTACCCTTGGTACCCTCCGAAGGGTTTTTCCTCTTCTTACCCTTTCCCTGCCCAATAGCCAGAACAGGGGCTTTTGAAGGAGTAGAAGTAGCAACCGCTTTACCCTTAAGGCCATTTTCAGCTGTCCTTAAGAGTCCTTGAAGTTTGCTAAGTGTGACTTCCTCCTTGTTCATATGATAAGTCATACGAAACTGATCATAACTTGGAGGTAAGGAATGGAGAATGATGTCAATCGCCATTTCCTCAGGAAAGTCAACATTTAGCTTCAGCAACCGGTCAACGAACCTTTGCATCTTCTGCAAGTGACCGGTGATGGGTTCACCATCCTTCATCCTTGCGGTTATCATGGAGGAGATGATTTCATACCTCTCCTGACGCGCGCTCTGATGGTACCTTTCCATCAGATCCAGGTGCATCTCATAGGGGTAGAAATCTTCATAGGATTTTTGAAGTTCAGGAGTCATGGTGGCCATCATGATGCATGCTACTTTAGTAGCATCCTTTTCATGTGCAACAAACTCCGCAAACTCTTCAGGAGTAGCAGTGGCTTCATTCACAACCTTAAGCTCCCTATCGAGGACATATTCTTTGTCCTCATAGCGGGTAATCATTTTGATGTTTCTGATCCACTCATTGAAATTGGATCCATCAAAGATGACCTTACCACACAAGTTCATAAGGGAAACGGAGCCTGTTGGGTTTGAGCCAGAAGCATTGTTGGAAGACATCTGAAAGGAAAGAAAGACAAGTTTCATTAGATTAGGAATCCTTAATAATTCACCCAAATGAAATATTAAGGCTAGGATCCAACAAACTATTTATAGTTGGAAGAGGGATGCCGTAATCCATACTATAAAATATTTGAAGGTAGGTAAATGACGATTTACCAATTTCCCCCATAAGAACGAAATATTTTATTATTAGGTTTTATTGGTTTTGAAACTCCTAGATCTTTTGAGATACATTGAACTTTTCAATGGCATGTTTGAATCTTGATTGTGCCCTCTCAAGTTTGTGACTGGGATGCCGAGGATCACAAACAAGGTGTGAATAACCATACAAATTGACTTGGTACCCTCAACAATATTACCTAATCGATGTGCCGGTTAACCACACACGCTCCACCGATCTATAATAAGGTCAAGTTACCCTTTGCCACTCTTACTAGTCCATGTTAGTGTGCCGGTTAACCACACACGCTCCACTAACGACTTGGTAAGGTACAAAGTGTAATTTTATGGGCTAGCACCAATTTCACATTTTCCTAAAGTAACTAAGATTGGGAATTTATAATGTATAGTTACTTTATAATTCATTATACTTTTAACGAGTATTTAAAGTCGTATCCTACCCGTTCGGCTAACGACCCTCCACCGATCAAGGAAGCGGTGGGTGAGAGTGGACACCCATTAAGTCACCATTTTATAGGCAACAACCTTATACCCCCCTTATAGACCGGCTTCGTGAATGAGGCCTACTAACGGTAAGAATGACATATTCTTATACATATCTATATAATAAAATTATAATTATAGTATAAGTGTTGATTTTTAAACTTTTTAAAAATCTAAGGTTTAATTTGGAATTAAAGTATTAAAGTGTAAGACTTTTCAAATTCCAAAACTTGAGGGCAAGATTTGAAACTATTCCAAGTCTCTTCAATCTCTTCAATTTGTAACTTATGAGTTTTAATGGTTCATAAAAAAGAAGACTCTTCATTTTATGAAACCTCTTTAGTTCTTTAATCATAATTAAAAGAAGTGACTTTTGGTTATCCATAACTTGAGGACAAGTTATGGACACCATCATAGCCATTAAGATCATGAATTAAACACACATGGAGGTTACACATAATTCCTATGATCTTCTAAACTCATATGAACACAAATTCATGTCAAGCAATTTCAAGAAAATCATATAAACATATACAATACTTGAAAATTGATAAAAGTCATGTAAAATGGGTTAACATAATCATTATCATTTTGAAAAACAGATTTTACAAGTCCAAAACAGATTGGGATAATGATCTTAATCCATTTCCAGCAACAAAACTCGAAAAAACTGCCCAGCACGCTCCTACTCGCCGAGTGCATTATTCTACTCGTCGAGTAGGATGAGTTTGTTCATGGACTCGGTGAGTCCTCCCCATGGACTCGGCGAGTCCAGTCGTCAGAGTGCAGAATTTTCGATTTTTAAGCAGTTTTGCAACAAGTATACAGAAAACAATCCTAGGCTCTGATACCACTGATGGGTTTTTGAGCATTCTAACACTTCCTAAGTGTACATGCAACCCTAATTACCTTGAATCTATATTTTCTCTATATACATGCAAATTTCTTTTCAAGGTTATTTCCTAACTAGCATGGCATGGGGATTACATAGAACATAAAACTAGTAGAAATACATACCTTGTTGTTGCTTAGATTCCTTCAAGACTTTATGAGCCTAGCACCCCAAATGTTGTGCCTCAAATGCTTCACACAACACTACAAGACTTGGAATAACTTGAGAGAATACTTCTAGCACTCAAAATCGGTTATGCCCTCTCTAGTAACACTAGGTCACGATTTTGCTAGCCATAGGGTTCCTTTTATAGTGTTGTCACAATTAGGGTTTACACATGAATGCCCTTAATTGTCATGACTCTTGATTTCTCATGACCCATGGGTTTGTAACTCCCATGGACTATCCATGGAGCTCCATATGGTTATAACCAAACCCATAAATCATGGATCATTAATCCACCATAAAAGAATTGATGATTGTCATAATCAACCCTATATATTTAATTAGTCTCACTTTGATCACCAAATTAATACTAGATTAATACTTGATCAATACTAATTAAATAATACTATTATTAATATATTAGAACTTATAATATATTAATAATCATAAGTGCCTTATTCTCTCATCTAGTCTATCCAAGTATTGCAATGCCATGTAACCCAAATGGACCATGCCGGGTCGGGTCAAGTACATACCAAATAAAGTTATGGACTTAGACACCATATCGAAAATATAACTTGTAGTTATGCACATGTATAAGCAAGTAGGTATATTTTTATAACTTGTAGTTATATTCTAAAAATATATCATTATCCAGAGTACTTAAGCCCCATTGTATTTATAGTTGTATATCTTTTATCGGCTGATATACTTAGTTCACTATAAACAATGCTCTGACACCAATCTGTCACACCCCAAAACCGGAACGACAGAATCGTTCAGGGGTGGAGGACGTCATGTTTAGTATCACGAGATATGTATATGGTAAGCAAGTAATGAACAACCATTTCATTTCTAAAGAAAGTGTTTACAATGTGTGTGTTCACAAAACATAGAATTCATACACAAATAACAAAACAAGACTTGAAGCTATAATGCTCCATCTTCTGAATTCCCAGCACGAGCACCTGTCTAATAGTCCCTTGAGAATACAAGTTATTTGAAAGAGTTGATCAGCAATTAAGCTGGTGAGTTCATAAGAGTTTAGTGACGTAAGTAAGTTGTAAAATGTTGTGGAAAATGTAGATGTAAAATGGTGTTGAAAGTGTAGTTGAAACATGTAGTTGTAAAATGTTGTAAGTTGTAAGTTCTGTTTTGAAAAGTTCGCCTGTTCCTCTAGAAAATCCTATATTTCCTACTTTGATGGAAGTTTAAGTAAAATGACACTACAACCCTTTCTATGGGTACTAAGCGGATACGAGTTATATAAGACTCAGAGTAAACAAACAATCGATTGTGCGCATCTACCTTAAGCTCACAACCAAACGAGGAACAGAAATTAAGGCGGATAGCACACATCCCATTGGTTGTTAGATCATCGTCGTATATAACCCTTGTGTAAACACTTGTTACTCATGGAGTTAATTGTAATGGTTCCTTTATATCTAATGAAAAGTTCTTTAAGAAAACCTATTTTTCTTATAGTAAAATGGTGACCACAGTGACTACTTTTATAATAGCTTAGTTTATACTGCTATATATAATCTAATATCGGATAGAAAGTTAATTGAGTGAATCTGCCCTAAGCCCACAACCAAACGAGGAACAGGGAGTAAGGCGGAAAGCATACATCCAACTACCTATTGGGTATTAGTTTTATATATAAACATGGTGTATAAACTAAGGTATTATAGAGTTACTCACCTAAGGTCCTTTAAATTGTATTGGTTTAATAAAATGGATTAAACCCTTTACTGGAAGTTTCTAGTTTTGTATACCAAAAGTACTGATTTTGGAAAGTATGTTTTGTACTAGAAAAACTGTGCTTTGACACTGTGTCCTATAACCTGACCCATACCTGGTACCCTTATGATGACTTAATGTATACTAAGCATACATATATATAGAATCGGGTAGAAAATAGATTGGGAGAATTCATTCCAAGCCCACAACCAAACAAGGAACAGGAAATGAAGCGAAGAGCACACATCCTATTACCTGTCGGACCCTATTGGTATATATATATATCCTGTGATGTATACATTAAGGAATCATAAGACTAGCATTATGGTCCTTTCTTTTAAACGCAGCCTTCTACCAAGGCATCTTCTGTTATGTGCTAGACTCGACTGTTCAGTTTGTCGATTGTAAAAAAATGTATATTTTCCCTAGTTTATAACTATCTTGACTCGAAAATAGTTTGATTTTGACTTCCAAGTGATACTGTCACTTTATGAAAGTAATGGGAAATGTAAGTACATAGTTATCGTTTATAATGACATGCGGATGTACTAATAACCTAAAAACATGTTCGTTTTATTACGGTCATAATGTGAAGGCTAGAACCCCTACTAAACGCTCTCCCTGTCAAGACATTAAGGGAACCAAATGCGACCTCAACAAATTCTTGCAAGCCGTGTAATTCACATTAAAGTATATGATCATGTATACCCAATATAACTATCACCTTTTGTTTAAAACAATGAGTTAGTGATTCATTGGTATAATTAGATCCTGTATGTGTTCTCATGCTATAGCAACCTAACTTGTTTGTTTTGTACTGTATATTGTACGTTCTGTTTGTTTCTCGTAATTGTGTGTTCTCTCTGTATGGTATTGTTTGATTCTCTTCACTATATGTTCTGTATGGTATTGTTTGATTCTCTTCACTATATGTTCTGTATGGTATTGTTTGATTCTCTTCACTATATGTTCTGTATGGTATTGTTTGTTTCTCTTCACTGTGTGTTTGACTCATGTATGAACTGACTCTTTGTGTGCTTCATTGTACTAGAAGTAATGAATAACATTCTCCTAAACTATACCTATTATAGTTTACTAATGTTCTACTTGGACTGTTATTGAAAAGACTCATTTATCTACTAAGTTATGCTTGTACTATAAAAACGGAGTTTTGTATAACTATAAAGTAACATAAATTTAAAAGAGTTTTTGAAATGTTTTGACAACTTATAAATGAGATAAGTAACATTTTGAAAGATGTTTATAACAAACATTTACACAATTATCATTGTGTTCAACTTGTATTCCCCCCCTTAAAACAGTTAAAAACAGTTAAAAGATTCATTACGGGGTATGAACTCACTGATGTGGGTGATTCAAACGGGTATGCGTGTAAGGATGAGAAGTTCCACGAATGAAGTCCCGAGACTCAATAAGTCCTAAATGACATATAAGGACACATATTGACATGAATATAGTGTTTATAAACAACTATATGAAATGAAACACCTTCCGAGACTAGGAAACACCTTGATCAAGTGTTGGAATCACATGTGATTCATCAAAGGAAGGTAGAATGACCTCACATGAGTTTACGGTCATGGGTTTACGGCCCAAGGGAGTTTACGGCTGTAAACTCATGATCAAACATGGATAAATGTTGGTTTGAAAGCTAGGGAAACTTTAGGGACTTTTGTTCTACACTTGTATGAGAAAGACCACCTCAAATGAGGCTTTTGATGAGTTTACGGCACAAAGGAGTTTACGGCCGTAAACTCATGGTCATTATGTATTTGAGTGTTGTTTAAGGTCCTTCAAACATCAAGGAAGGGTTCTGGGTCACTAGCTTTGCATCTTATAGGGTTTATGGCCTATGCATGCTTTAACATTGAGTTTACGGTCCTGGAAGATCTTGGACCGTAAACTCAAGATGTCTTGGGGAAATGCATGTTTCAAGTCTCTAACCATGATTCCTAACTAGATATGAAGTATAGGGAAGTATACTTACGATCTAGAAGCTTGAAATGGTTGATATTGGCCAAGAACACTAGTGTGTGTTCTTGGTGTTCTTGGTGAAACTTGAAGATCTAAGAAAAGAGTGATTTCTATGGATGAAGTCATGGAAGGATACTAGATTAAGAGATGTATCAACAAATCTAGGAAGAATACTTACTTATATGAAGAGCTTGGAAGGAAATCTTGATGATACTTGAGAGGATTTGAAGGAAAATCGGCCAAGGAAGGAAGAAATGAGAAGAAATGACCAAATGCCTTATATATGCACTTGAGTTTACGACCACATGAGTTTACAGCCGTAAACTCATGGTCTTGTGGCTATGAACTCATTTAGATGAGGTTTAGGTGTGCTTTGCTACACTGTGGTTCTAGCAGGTACTTTCTAACACTTATTCCTTAAGTGTATTAGGCTCAAAACTCCTTAGAATGACCTTTAACCGGGCTAGAACTCAGTACTAATGAGTTTGACACTCAGTTGAGTGATTGACTGGGTCTTAAAACCAAAAATTTTCTGGGTTGTCACATCATCCCCCCGTTAGATGGAATTTTGTCCCGAAATTAGCTTTCTTAGCATTACTACTAGGGTTGCGCTCCTCTGATTGGTAGAATACCTAGTCGTAGACCTGGCAACTTTGCCCTGGTGTTCATGATAGGATTTGTACTTGGTCCATCTATCATTACCTCGTGTGTACAAGTCGTATATAATTAGGGTTAGTAAGACGGTCGAATGTGCGACTCTGCCCCCAGGTCCACAACCAAACAAGGAACAGGAGATAGGGCGGAAACACACATACTAAATCTGTGTAAACATAATCATATACCACCCTCGCGTATACACTGAATAGTGATAGGTGGGCTGTATTCGTCCATAGCCTCTGTGCTCGAACTTGGTCTACTCGACGAGTGGTATTTCATGACGGTCTGCGGACATCTGACGGTAAGGCTTCGGAGGACAAAGTACTCTTCGCACGAGTACTTCGGGGGTTTAGAATACGAAAGATAAAACTGAGGTTTAGGTCGGACTTTCGATACAAATGACGAAAGTTTTGAGAATTTGCCGATCGAGGCGATAAAAACATATGAACTCAGTATGGTGAGGACCACACCAACTCATGACGAATGAAAGCAACGGACTCTTTACTGAACATAGTTTTGGTCAAATGAAAGAAACGTCTGATATACGACGATGTATCCCTTGTATGATCGATACTGTACTCCTAGTATGTTCGAAAATGTACTCATTGTAAATGTTCCCGTGTTTCCTGTTTCCTCTTTGATGTTAACACTCCTACGTATCGTACCGCTATGTGCGCATACATACAAACGAAAGTGCTCTAATAACTGGTGGGGATACTTTATATCATAATCCACCTTGGTACCACTACAATCGCCTGCCATATACAAGTTATGAATATTTAAGATGAACCAGGCAGTCGACTGATTAACTCTGCCTCAAATCCTCAACCAATTAAGGAATGGGGACCTAAGCGGAGTCACTCACTCTAAGTCTGTAACATCTTAGTTGTGCACAACCCTGATGTATATGGTAAGCCATAATAGCTTCTCTAAGGGATCTTTTAGTTCTCTTGAATACTGTGACCTATTTCAACATGTGAGTTATTATAATTACTTTTAGGTGTTATCCCCAAATTTTAATCTTATATGAATATAAATTAATTTTAAAAATAATTACTATTTCGAAAACGTACCGCTACTCGTCGACGACTCCGGGGTAGATTCTCCTGCGGTGATCATCAGAAAGCGTCCATCCGCGCCTGAGTTCCTTTTTATCGGGCAGTCCCTCTGAAAATGTCCAACCTCACCACAACTATAGCAGGCTTGGTTTTCTTCAGCTCCGAGGACTTGGGAGATCGATTGAGCCGGTGCCCTGCAGAAACGGACTGTGTGTCCCTTTCTGTGGCAGTTCAGACACTGCATTTCCCGGCATACTCCGGTGTGGTGAAAGTTGCACTTTCCACACTTCGGAAGGTTTCCAGCATATCGACTGGCAGGTGCTGAAGCACTAGGCGTCGTAGCGGCGTACATAGTACTCGCTCGTTGCTCTTGCGGGGTGTCTTGTGTTGTTCGCTTCTTCTTCCTCTTGTTCCCCGACTTCTGATTATAGTCCTCTTCCCTCGATGGTTCGGGAATAGGGACTTTTACACCATGGCAGACTCCATGGGCGATGAGTCGCTGAGCCAGGCGTTTAGCACTATCGAACGTGGCTGGGTTAGAAGACAACACATTTCCTTGGGTCGGAGCAGTCAGACCCCAAATGTATCTTTCTATCTTCTTGCTCTCCGGGGTAACCATCCCGGGGCATAGAGCTGCTAGCTCGCTGAACCGGTCAGTGTAGGTCACTATGTCATAGCCGACCATAGTGAGATCCCACAGCTCTCGTTCCAACTTTTGAATTTCGCCTAACGGGCAGTATTCCTCCCACATTAACTCTTTTAGGTTTTCCCAACCTATTGAGTTAGCCACTGATAGGGTCAGTGACTTAACATGGCTGTTCCACCATGTTAGGGCCTTGCCAGAGAAGGTGCAGGCAGCAAACTTCACTTTGCTTCCTTCTGGGCATAAACAGATTTCGAAGATCGACTCTGTTTTCTCGAACCATTGCATGAGGGCAATGACTCCTTCAGTCCCATTAAAGGACAATGGCTGGCAATTGGTGAAGTCCTTGTAGGAGAACTCTCTCGAGCGCACGAGGACCTCACCTCGAGTAGAATCAGTAGGCATTCCACCTCCATTGGTACTGATGGAGTGATATTGAGCCATGGCTGTTGCCACAGCCGCGACCACTGCAGCGTTTATAGCTGCCATATCTATTTGCGAAGGAGGCGGCGTTGGAGTTATCAGAGTAGTGTGTCTGTTAGATCTGCGAGGAGGCATCTTTGCTAAAATAATACAAAGATGAGACGGAATAAGTCTAAAACAATGGACACAAGCCGAAAGCTGAAAAGACAAGGTTATCCTAGTTCTGGATGTATCGGGTCCTGACTTCCACAGGGTTCTAGAAACAATTCATAAAAGAGTCTATACCTAATAAACTCTATGAATTTGAAATAACTATCCTCGAATGAATATCTGTTTCCTGAATAACTGTTACCAGCTGCATGTAAGAAAATAATCTCAACATATAATGTGAGCAGTGTTTACACTCGCTCATTAAATTAACCAGATTATTATTTATTAGTGTGACGTGTAAGACGTTTTGGTTACTTCGGCTGATCCCTCTTTGAAAACTTCTCGTGAACTTGTTCTTGTTCCTCCTGGACTCTTCTGTTGTCTACTATGAGGAAGTGGTTACATCTATCTGGGCTTGTCGTGCGAGAATGAAAGTGACTAAAGAATTTATGAGCTTTAAGGTAACTTTATGGGGTGATCCTTACGGGGTCCTCCTATAATTGTACAATGTATACAAGTCTGTATATAATTGAAGATTAAATAGACTTTCGAATAAGTGATCCTACTCCAAAACTACACCCTTAAGAGGAATGGATAGCGAAGCGTAGACCACAGATTCTAAGTCTATAAGATCTTGATTATATATAAAACTTTAGGAATATACCTTGCAAGATTATAGACCTATCCGTAAGGGTCTTTTAAGTTATCACATAGGTTATTTATATGGACTAAAATACTCATATAGTATTTTAACGTAATGTACTTGTTCTGGTGTTCTCTTGGCTGGTGTTCAGGTAAGTTTTAACACTGTTGCAACACCACATCATTCCCAAACACATGTCGGTCACATCTCGAATTAATATAGTTGATCAGGCTATATTGATCCTAGCTATGATTACATAACTGTTCGGGTTGACGACAGTGCCCAACCTTTAAATACTTTAGTTCTGTTCTCCTCGTGACACTAGTTCTATTATGTACATGTATAAGCAAGTAGGTATATTTTTATAACTTGTAGTTATATTCTAAAAATATATCATTATCCAGAGCACTTAAGCCCCATTGTATTTATAGTTGTATATCTTTTATCGGCTGATATACTTAGTTCACTATAAACAATGCTCTGACACCAATCTGTCACACCCCAAAACCGGAACGGCAGAATCGTTCAGGGGTGGAGGACGTCATGTTTAGTATCACGAGATATGTATATGGTAAGCAAGTAATGAACAACCATTTCATTTCGAAAGAAAGTGTTTAGAATGTGTGTGTTCACAAAACATAGAATTCATACACAAATAACAAAACAAGACTTGAAGCTATAATGCTCCATCTTCTGAATTCCCAGCACGAGCACCTGTCTAATAGTCCCCTGAGAATACAAGTTATCAGAAAGAGTTGATCAACAGATAAGCTGGTGAGTTCATAAGAGTTTAGTGATGTAAGTAAGTTTTAAAATGTTGTGGAAAATGTAGATGTAAAATGGTGTTGAAAGTGTAGTTGAAACATGTAGTTGTAAAATGTTGTAAGTTGTAAGTTCTGTTTTGAAAAGTTCGCCTGTTCCTCTAGAAAATCCTATATTTCCTACTTTGATGGAAGTTTAAGTAAAATGACACTACAACCCTTTCTATGGGTACTAAGCGGATACGAGTTATATAAGACTCAGAGTAAACAAACAATCGATTGTGCGCATCTACCCTAAGCTCACAACCAAACGAGGAACATAAATTAAGGCGGATAGCACACACCCCAGTGGTTGTTAGATCATCGTCGTATATAACCCTTGTGTAAACACTTGTTACTCATGGAGTTAATTGTAATGGTTCCTTTATATCTAATGAAAATTTCTTTAAGAAAACCTATTTTTCTTATAGTAAAATGGTAACCACAGTGACTACTTTTATAATAGCTTAGTTTATACTGCTATATATAATATAATATCGGATAGAAAGTTAATTGAGTGAATCTGCCCTAAGCCCATAACCAAACGAGGAACAGGGAGTAAGGCGGAAAGCACACATCCAACTACCTATTGGGTATTAGTTTTATATATAAACATGGTGTATAAACTAAGGTATTATAGAGTTACTCACCTAAGGTCCTTTAAATTGTATTGGTTTAATAAAATGGATTAAACCCTTTACTGGGAAGTTTCTAGTTTTGTATACCAAAAGTACTGATTTTGGAAAGTATGTTTTTTACTAGAAAAACTGTGCTTTGACACTGTGTCCTATAACCTGACCCATACCTGGTACCCTTATGATGACTTAATGTATACTAAGCATACATATATATAGAATCGGGTAGAAAATAGATTGGGTGAATTCGTTCCAAGCCCACAACCAAACAAGGAACAAGAAATGAAGCGGAGAGCACACATCCTATTACCTGTCGGACCCTATTGGTATATATAAATATCCTGTGATGTATACATTAAGGAATCATAAGACTAGCATTATGGTCCTTTCTTTTAAACGTAGCCTTCTACCAAGGCATCTTCTGTTATGTGCTAGACTCGACAGTTCAGTTTGTCGATTGTAAAAAAATATATATTTTCCCTAGTTTATAACTATCTTGACTCGAAAATAGTTTGATTTTGACTTCCAAGTGGTACTGTTACTTTATGAAAGTAATGGGAAATGTAAGTACATAGTTGTCGTTTACAATGACATGCGAATGTACTAATAACCTAAAAACATGTTCATTTTATTACGGTCATAATGTGAAGGCTAGAACCCCTAGTAAACGCTCTCCCTGTCAAGAGATTAAGGGAACCAAACGCGACCTCAGCAAATTCTTGCAAGCCGTGTAATTCACAGTAAAGTATATGATCATGTATACCCAATATAACTATCACCTTTTGTTTAAAACAATGAGTTAGTGATTCATTGGTATAATTAGATCCTGTATGTGTTCTCATGCTATAGCAACCTAACTTGTTTGTTTTGTACTGTATATTGTACGTTCTGTTTGTTTCTCGTAATTGTGTGTTCTCTCTGTATGGTATTGTTTGATTCTCTTCACTATATGTTCTGTATGGTATTGTTTGATTCTCTTCACTATATGTTATGTATGGTATTGTTTGATTCTCTTCACTATATGTTCTGTATGGTATTGTTTGTTTCTCTTCACTGTGTGTTTGACTCATGTATGAACTGACTCTTTGTGTGCTTCATTGTACTAGAAGTAATGAATAACATTCTCCTAAACTATACCTATTATAGTTTACTAATGTTCTACTTGGACTGTTATTGAAAAGACTCATTTATCTACTAAGTTATGCTTGTACTATAAAAACGGAGTTTTGTATAACTATAAAGTAACATAACTTTAAAAGAGTTTTTGAAATGTTTTGACAACTTATAAATGAGATAAGTAACATTTTGAAAGATGTTTATAACAAACATTTACACAATTATCATTGTGTTCAACTTGTATTCCCCCCCTTAAAACAGTTAAAAACAGTTAAAAGATTCATTACGGGGTATGAACTCACCTGATGTGGGTGATTCAAACGGGTATGCGTGTAAGGATGAGAAGTTCCACGAATGAAGTCCCGAGACTCAATAAGTCCTAAATGACATATAAGGACACATATTGACATGAATATAGTGTTTATAAACAACTATATGAAATGAAACACCTTCTGAGACTAGGAAACACCTTGATCAAGTGTTGGAATCACATGTGATTCATTAAAGGAAGGTAGAATGACCTCACATGAGTTTACGGTCATGGGTTTACGGCCCAAGGGAGTTTCCGGCCGTAAACTCATGATCAAACATGGATAAATGTTGGTTTGAAAGCTAGGGAAACTTTAGGGACTTTTGTTCTACACTTGTATGAGAAAGACCACCTCAAATGAGGCTTTTGATGAGTTTACGGCACAAAGGAGTTTACGGCCGTAAACTCATGGTCATTATGTATTTGAGTGTAGTTTAAGATCCTTCAAACATCAAGGAAGGGTTCTGGGTCACTAGCTTTGCATCTTATAGGGTTTATGGCCTATGCATGCTTCAACATTGAGTTTACGGTCCTGGAAGATCTTGGACCGTAAACTCAAGATGTCTTGGGGAAATGCATGTTTCAAGTCTCTAACCATGATTCCTAACTAGATATGAAGTATAGGGAAGTATACTTACGATCTAGAAGATTGAAATGGTTGATATTGGCCAAGAACACTAGTGTGTGTTCTTGGTGTTCTTGGTGAAACTTGAAGATCTAAGAAAAGAATGATTTCTATGGATGAAGTCATGGAAGGATACTAGATTAAGAGATGTATCAACAAATCTAGGAAGAATACTTACTTATATGAAGAGCATGGAAGGAAATCTTGATGATACTTGAGAGGATTTGAAGGAAAATCGGCCAAGGAAGGAAGAAATGAGAAGAAATGACCAAATGCCTTATATATGCACTTGAGTTTACGGCCACATGAGTTTACAGCCGTAAGCTCATGGTCTTGTGGCTGTGAACTCATTTAGATGAGGTTTAGGTGTGCTTTGCTACACTGTGGTTCTAGCAGGTACTTTCTAACACTTATTCCTTAAGTGTATTAGGCTCAAAACTCCTTAGAATGACCTTTAACCGGGCTAGAACTCAGTACTAATGAGTTTGACACTCAGTTGAGTGATTGACTGGGTCTTAAAACCAAAAATTTTCTGGGTTGTCACATCATCCCCCCGTTAGATGGAATTTTGTCCCGAAATTAGCTTTCTTAGCATTACTACTAGGGTTGCGCTCCTCTGATTGGTAGAATACCTAGTCGTAGACCTGGCAACTTTGCCCTGGTGTTCATGATAGGATTTGTACTTGGTCCATCTATCATTACCTCGTGTGTACAAGTCGTATATAATTAGGGTTAGTAAGACGGTCGAATGTGCGACTCTGCCCCCAGGTCCACAACCAAACAAGGAACAGGAGATAGGGCGGAAACACACATACTAAATCTGTGTAAACATAATCATATACCACCCTCGCGTATACACTGAATAGTGATAGGTGGGCTGTATTCGTCCATAGCCTCTGTGCTCGAACTTGGTCTACTCGACGAGTGGTATTTCATGACGGTCTGCGGACATCTGACGGTAAGGCTTCGGAGGACAAAGTACTCTTCGCACGAGTACTTCGGGGGTTTAGAATACGAAAGATAAAACTGAGGTTTAGGTCGGACTTTCGATACAAATGACGAAAGTTTTGAGAATTTGCCGATCGAGGCGATAAAAACATATGAACTCAGTATGGTGAGGACCACGCCAACTCATGACGAATGAAAGCAACGGACTCTTTACTGAACATAGTTTTGGTCAAATGAAAGAAACGTCTGATATACGACGATGTATCCCTTGTATGATCGATACTGTACTCCTAGTATGTTCGAAAATGTACTCTTTGTAAATGTTCCCGTGTTTCCTGTTTCCTCTTTGATGTTAACACTCCTACGTATCGTACCGCTATGTGCACATACATACAAACGAAAGTGCTCTAATAACTGGTGGGGATACTTTATATCATAATCCTCCTTGGTACCACTACAATCGCCTGCCATATACAAGTTATGAATATTTAAGATGAACCAGGCAGTCGACTGAGTAACTCTGCCTCAAATCCTCAACCAATTAAGGAATGGGGACCTAAGCGGAGTCACTCACTCTAAGTCTGTAACATCTTAGTTGTGCACAACCCTAATGTATATGGTAAGCCATAATAGCTTCTCTAAGGGATCTTTTAGTTCTCTTGAATACTGTGACCTATTTCAACATGTGAGTTATTATAATTACTTTTAGGTGTTATCCCCAAATTTTAATCTTATATGAATATAAATTAATTTTAAAAATAATTACTATTTCGAAAACGTACCGCTACTCGTCGACGACTCCGGGGTAGATTCTCCTGCGGTGATCATCAGAAAGCGTCCATCCGCGCCTGAGTTCCTTTTTATCGGGCAGTCCCTCTGAAAATGTCCAACCTCATATAGCAGGCTTGGTTTTCTTCAGCTCCGAGGACTTGGGAGATCGATTGAGCCGGTGCCCTGCAGAAACGGACTGTGTGTCCCTTTCTGTGGCAGTTCAGACACTGCATTTCCCGGCATACTCCGGTGTGGTGAAAGTTGCACTTTCCACACTTCGGAAGGTTTCCAGCATATCGACTGGCAGGTGCTGAAGCAGTAGGCGTCGTAGCGGCGTACATAGTACTCGCTCGTTGCTCTTGCGGGGTGTCTTGTGTTGTTCGCTTCTTCTTCCTCTTGTTCCCCGACTTCTGATTATAGTCCTCTTCCCTCGATGGTTCGGGAATAGGGACTTTTACACCATGGCAGACTCCATGGTCGATGAGTCGCTGAGCCAGGCGTTTAGCACTATCGAACGTGGCTGGGTTAGAAGACAACACATTTCCTTGGGTCGGAACAGTCAGACCCCAAATGTATCTTTCTATCTTCTTGCTCTCCGGGGTAACCATCCCGGGGCATAGAGCTGCTACCTCGCTGAACCGGTCAGTGTAGGTCACTATGTCATAGCCGACCATAGTGAGATCCCACAGCTCTCGTTCCAACTTTTGAATTTCGCCTAACGGGCAGTATTCCTCCCGCATTAACTCTTTTAGGTTTTCCCAACCTATTGAGTTAGCCACTGATAGGGTCAGTGACTTAACATGGCTGTTCCACCATGTTAGGGCCTTGCCAGAGAAGGTGCAGGCAGCAAACTTCACTTTGCTTCCTTCTGGGCATAAATAGATTTCGAAGATCGACTCTGTTTTCTCGAACCATTGCATGAGGGCAATGACTCCTTCAGTCCCATTAAAGGACAATGGCTGGCAATTGGTGAAGTCCTTGTAGGAGAACTCTCTTGAGCGCACGAGGACCTCACCTCGAGTAGAATCAGTAGGCATTCCACCTCCATTGGTACTGATGGAGTGATATTGAGCCATGGCTGTTGCCACAGCCGCGGCCACTGCAGCGTTTATAGCTGCCATATCTATTTGCGAAGGAGGCGGCGTTGGAGTTATCAGAGTAGTGTGTCTGTTAGATCTGCGAGGAGGCATCTTTGCTAAAATAATACAAAGATGAGACGGAATAAGTCTAAAACAATGGACACAAGCCGAAAGCTGAAAAGACAAGGTTATCCTAGTTCTGGATGTATCGGGTCCTGACTTCCACAGGGTTCTAGAAACAATTCATAAAAGAGTCTATACCTAATAAACTCTATGAATTTGAAATAACTATCCTCGAATGAATATCTGTTTCCTGAATAACTGTTACCAGCTGCATGTAAGAAAATAATCTCAACATATAATGTGAGCAGTGTTTACACTCGCTCATTAAATTAACCAGATTATTATTTATTAGTGTGACGTGTAAGACGTTTTGGTTACTTCGGCTGATCCCTCTTTGAAAACTTCTCGTGAACTTGTTCTTGTTCCTCCTGGACTCTTCTGTTGTCTACTATGAGGAAGTGGTTACATCTATCTGGGCTTGTCGTGCGAGAATGAAAGTGACTAAAGAATTTATGAGCTTTAAGGTAACTTTATGGGGTGATCCTTACGGGGTCCTCCTATAATTGTACAATGTATACAAGTCTGTATATAATTGAAGATTAAATAGACTTTCGAATAAGTGATCCTACTCCAAAACTACACCCTTAAGAGGAATGGATAGCGAAGCGTAGACCACAGATTCTAAGTCTATAAGATCTTGATTATATATAAAACTTTAGGAATATACCTTGCAAGATTATAGACCTATCCGTAAGGGTCTTTTAAGTTATCACATAGGTTATTTATATGGACTAAAATACTCATATAGTATTTTAACGTAATGTACTTGTTCTGGTGTTCTCTTGGCTGGTGTTCAGGTAAGTTTTAACACTGTTGCAACACCACATCATTCCCAAACACATGTCGGTCACATCTCGAATTAATATAGTTGATCAGGCTATATTGATCCTAGCTATGATTACATAACTGTTCGGGTTGACGACAGTGCCCAACCTTTAAATACTTTAGTTCTGTTCTCCTCGTGACACTAGTTCTATTATGTACATGTATAAGCAAGTAGGTATATTTTTATAACTTGTAGTTATATTCTAAAAATATATCATTATCCAGAGCACTTAAGCCCCATTGTATTTATAGTTGTATATCTTTTATCGGCTGATATACTTAGTTCACTATAAACAATGCTCTGACACCAATCTGTCACACCCCAAAACCGGAACGGCAGAATCGTTCAGGGGTGGAGGACGTCATGTTTAGTATCACGAGATATGTATATGGTAAGCAAGTAATGAACAACCATTTCATTTCTAAAGAAAGTGTTTACAATGTGTGTGTTCACAAAACATAGAATTCATACACAAATAAAAAAACAAGACTTGAAGCTATAATGATCCATCTTCTGAATTCCCAGCACGAGCACCTGTCTAATAGTCCTATGAGAATACAAGTTATTTGAAAGAGTTGATCAACAATTAAGCTGGTGAGTTCATAAGAGTTTAGTGATGTAAGTAAGTTGTAAAATGTTGTGGAAAATGTAGATGTAAAATGGTGTTGAAAGTGTAGTTGAAACATGTAGTTGTAAAATGTTGTAAGTTGTAAGTTCTGTTTTGAAAAGTTCGCCTGTTCCTCTAGAAAATCCTATATTTCCTACTTTGATGGAAGTTTAAGTAAAATGACACTACAACCCTTTCTATGGGTACTAGCGGATACGAGTTATATAAGACTCAAAGTAAACAAACAATCGATTGTGCGCATCTACCCTAAGCTCACAACCAAACGAGGAACAGAAATTAAGGCGGATAGCACACATCCCATTGGTTGTTAGATCATCGTCGTATATAACCCTTGTGTAAACACTTGTTACTCATGGAGTTAATTGTAATGGTTCCTTTATATCTAATGAAAAGTTCTTTAAGAAAACCTATTTTTCTTATAGTAAAATGGTGACCACAGTGACTACTTTTATAATAGCTTAGTTTATACTGCTATATATAATCTAATATCGGATAGAAAGTTAATTGAGTGAATCTGCCCTAAGCCCACAACCAAACGAGGAACAGGGAGTAAGGCGGAAAGCACACATCCAACTACCTATTGGGTATTAGTTTTATATATAAACATGGTGTATAAACTAAGGTATTATAGAGTTACTCACCTAAGGTCCTTTAAATTGTATTGGTTTAATAAAATGGATTAAACCCTTTACTGGGAAGTTTCTAGTTTTGTATACCAAAAGTACTGATTTTGGAAAGTATGTTTTGTACTAGAAAAACTGTGCTTTGACACTGTGTCCTATAACCTGACCCATACCTGGTACCCTTATGATGACTTAATGTATACTAAGCATACATATATATAGAATCGGGTAGAAAATAGATTGGGTGAATTCGTTCCAAGCCCACAACCAAACAAGGAACAGGAAATGAAGCGGAGAGCACACATCCTATTACCTGTCGGACCCTATTGGTATATATATATCCTGTGATGTATACATTAAGGAATCATAAGACTAGCATTATGGTCCTTTCTTTTAAACGTAGCCTTCTACCAAGGCATCTTTTGTTATGTGCTAGACTCGACTGTTCAGTTTGTCGATTGTAAAAAAATGTATATTTTCCCTAGTTTATAACTATCTTGACTCGAAAATAGTTTGATTTTGACTTCCAAGTGGTACTGTCACTTTATGAAAGTGATGGGAAATGTAAGTACATAGTTGTCGTTTATAATGACATGCGGATGTACTAATAACCAAAAAACATGTTCGTTTTATTACGGTCATAATGTGAAGGCTAGAACCCCTACTAAATGCTCTCCCTGTCAAGAGATTAAGGGAACCAAACGCGACCTTAGCAAATTCTTGCAAGCCGTGTAATTCACATTAAAGTATATGATCATGTATACCCAATATAACTATCACCTTTTGTTTAAAACAATGAGTTAGTGATTCATTGGTATAATTAGATCCTGTATGTGTTCTCATGCTATAGCAACCTAACTTGTTTGTTTTGTACTGTATATTGTACGTTCTGTTTGTTTCTCGTAATTGTGTGTTCTCTCTGTATGGTATTGTTTGATTCTCTTCACTATATGTTCTGTATGGTATTGTTTGATTCTCTTCACTATATGTTCTGTATGGTATTGTTTGTTTCTCTTCACTGTGTGTTTGACTCATGCATGAACTGACTCTTTGTGTGCTTCATTGTACTACAAGTAATGAATAACATTCTCCTAAACTATACCTATTATAGTTTACTAATGTTCTACTTGGACTGTTATTGAAAAGACTCATTTATCTACTAAGTTATGCTTGTGCTATAAAAACGGAGTTTTGTATAACTATAAAGTAACATAACTTTAAAAGAGTTTTTGAAATGTCTTGACAACTTATAAATGAGATAAGTAACATTTTGAAAGATGTTTATAACAAACATTTACACAATTATCATTGTGTTCAACTTGTATTCCCCCCTTTAAAACAGTTAAAAACAGTTAAAAGATTCATTACGGGGTATGAACTCACCTGATGTGGGTGATTCAAACGGGTATGCGTGTAAGGATGAGAAGTTCCACGAATGAAGTCCCGAGACTCAATAAGTCCTAAATGACATATAAGGACACATATTGACATGAATATAGTGTTTATAAACAACTATATGAAATGAAACACCTTCCGGGACTAGGAAACACCTTGATCAAGTGTTGGAATCACATGTGATTCATCAAAGGAAGGTAGAATGACCTCACATGAGTTTACGGTCATGGGTTTACGGCCCAAGGGAGTTTACGGCCGTAAACTCATGATCAAACAGAGATAAATGTTGGTTTGAAAGCTAGGGAAACTTTAGGGACTTTTGTTCTACACTTGTATGAGAAAGACCACCTCAAATGAGGCTTTTGATGAGTTTACGGCACAAAGGAGTTTACGGCCGTAAACTCATGGTCATTATGTATTTGAGTGTAGTTTAAGGTCCTTCAAACATCAAGGAAGGGTTCTGGGTCACTAGCTTTGCATCTTATAGGGTTTATGGCCTATGCATGCTTCAACATTGAGTTTACGGTCCTGGAAGATCTTGGACCGTAAACTCAAGATGTCTTGGGGAAATGCATGTTTCAAGTCTCTAACCATGATTCCTAACTAGATATGAAGTATAGGGAAGTATACTTACGATCTAGAAGCTTGAAATGGTTGATATTGGCCAAGAACACTAGTGTGTGTTCTTGGTGTTCTTGGTGAAACTTGAAGATCTAAGAAAAGAGTGATTTCTATGGATGAAGTCATGGAAGGATACTAGATTAAGAGATGTATCAACAAATCTAGGAAGAATACTTACTTATATGAAGAGCATGGAAGGAAATCTTGATGATACTTGAGAGGATTTGAAGGAAAATCGGCCAAGGAAGGAAGAAATGAGAAGAAATGACCAAATGCCTTATATATGCACTTGAGTTTACGGCCACATGAGTTTACAGCCGTAAGCTCATGGTCTTGTGGCTGTGAACTCATTTAGATGAGGTTTAGGTGTGCTTTGCTACACTGTGGTTCTAGCAGGTACTTTTTAACACTTATTCCTTAAGTGTATTAGGCTCAAAACTCCTTAGAATGACCTTTAACCGGGCTAGAACTCAGTACTAATGAGTTTGACACTCAGTTGAGTGATTGACTGGGTCTTAAAACCAAAAATTTTCCGGGTTGTCACATCATCCCCCCGTTAGATGGAATTTCGTCCCGAAATTAGCTTTCTTAGCATTACTACTAGGGTTGCGCTCCTCTGATTGGTAGAATACCTGGTCGTAGACCTGGCAACTTTGCCCTGGTGTTCATGATAGGATTCGTACTTGGTCCATCTATCATTACCTCATGTATTCAAGTCGTATATAATTAGGGTTAGTAAGACGGTCGAATGTGCGACTCTGGCCCCAGGTCCACAACCAAACAAGGAACATGAGATAGGGCAGAAACACACATACTAAATCTGCGTAAATATAATCATATACCACCCTCGCGTATACACTGAATAGTGATAGGTGGGCTGTATTCGTCCATAGCCTCTGTGCTCGAACTTGGTATGCTGGATGAGTGTTATTTCGTGACGGTCTACGGACATCTGACGGTAAGGCTTCGGAGGACAAAGTACTATTCGCACGAGTACTTTGGGGGTTTAGAATACGAAAGATAAAACTGAGGTTTAGATCGGACTTTCGATACAAATGACGAAAGTTTCGAGAATATGCCGATCGAGGCGATAGAAACATATGAACTCAGTATGGTGAGGACCACGCCAACCCATGACGGATGAAAGCAACGGACTCTTTACTGAACATAGTTTTGGTCAAATGAAAGAAACGTCTGATATACGACGATGTATCCCTTGTATGATCGATACTGTACTCCTAGTATGTTCGAAAATGTACTCTTTGTAAATGTTCCCGTGTTTCCTGTTTCCTCTTTGATGTTAACACTCCTACGTATCGTACCTCTATGTGCGCATACATACAAACGAAAGTGCTCTAATAATTGGTGGGGATACTTTATATCATAATCCTCCTTGGTACCACTACAATCGCCTGCCATATACAAGTTATGAATATTTAAGATGAACCAGACAGTCGACTGAGTAACTCTGCCTCAAATCCTCAACCAATTAAGGAATGGGGACCTAAGCGGAGTCACTCACTCTAAGTCTGCAACATCTTAGTTGTGCACAACCATGATGTATATGGTAAGCCATAATAGCTTCTCTAAGGGATCTTTTAGTTCTCTTGAATACTGTGACCTATTTCAACATGTGAGTTATTATAATTACTTTTAGGTGTTATCCCCAAATTTTAATCTTATATGAATATAAATTAATTTTAAAAGTAATTACTATTTCGAAAACGTACCGCTACTCGTCGACGACTCCGGGCTAGATTCTCCTGCGGTGATCATCAGAATGCGTCCATCCGCACCTGTGTTCCTTTTTATCGGGCAGTCCCTCTGAAAATGTCCAACCTCACCACAACCATAGCAGGCTTGGTTTTTTTCAGCTCCGAGGACTTGGGAGATCGATTGAGCCGGTGCCCTGCAGAAACGGACTGTGTGTCCCTTTCTGTGGCAGTTCAGACACTGCATTTCCCGGCATACTCCGGTGTGGTGAAAGTTGCACTTTCCACACTTCGGAAGGTTTCCAGCATATCGATTGGCAGGTGTTGAAGCAGTAGGCATCGTAGCGGCGTACATAGTACTCGCTCGTTGCTCTTGCGGGGTGTCTTGTGTTGTTCGCTTCTTCTTCCTCTTGTTCCCCGACTTCTGATTATAGTCCTCTTCCCTCGATGGCTCGGGAATAGGGACTTTTACACCATGGTGGAATCCATGGTCGATGAGTCGCTGAGCCAGGCGTTTAGCACTATCGAACGTGGCTGGGTTAGAAGACAACACATTTCCTTGGGTCGGAGCAGTCAGACCCCAAATGTATCTTTCTATCTTCTTGCTCTCCAGGGTAACCATCCCGGGGCATAGAGCTGCTAGCTCGCTGAACCGGTCAGTGTAGGTCACTATGTCTGAGCCGACCATAGTGAGATCCCACAGCTCTCGTTCCAGCTTTCGAATTTCGCCTAACGGGCAGTATTCCTCCCGTATTAACTCTTTTAGGTTTTCCCAACCTATTGAGTTAGCCACTGATAGGGTCAGTGACTTAACATGGCTGTTCCACTATGTTAGGGCCTTGCCAGAGAAGGTGCAGGCAGCAAACTTCACTTTGCTTCCTTTTGGGCATAAACAGATTTCGAAGATCGACTCTGTTTTCTAGAACCATTGCATGAGGGCAATGACTCCTTCAGTCCCATTAAAGGACAATGGCTGGCAGTTGGTGAAGTCCTTGTAGGAGAACTCTCTCGAGCGCACGAGGACCTCACCTCGAGTAGAATCAGTAGGCATTCCACCTCCATTGGTACTGATGGAGTGATATTGAGCCATGGCTGTTGCCATAGCCGCGGCCACTGCAGCGTTTATAGCTGCCATATCTATTTGCAAAGGAGGCGGCGTTGGAGTTATCAGAGTAGTGTGTCTGTTAGATCTGCGAGGAGGCATCTTTGCTAAAATAATACAAAGATGAGACGGAATAAGTCTAAAACAATGGACACAAGCCGAAAGCTGAAAAGACAAGGTTATCCTAGTTCTGGATGTATCGGGTCCTGACTTCCACAGGGTTCTAGAAACAATTCATAAAAGAGTCTATACCTAATAAACTCTATGAATTTGAAATAACTATCCTCGAATGAATATCTATTTCCTGAATAACTGTTACCAGCTGCATGTAAGAAAATAATCTCAACATATAATGTGAGCAGTGTTTACACTCGCTCATTAAATTAACCAGATAATTATTTATTAGTGTGACGTGTAAGACGTTTTGGTTACTTCGGCTGATCCCTCTTTGAAAACTTCTCGTGAACTTGTTCTTGTTCCTCCTGGACTCTTCTGTTGTCTACTATGAGGAAGTGGTTACATCTATCTGGGCTTGTCGTGCGAGAATGAAAGTGACTAAAGAATCTATGAGCTTTAAGGTAACTTTATGGGGTGATCCTTACGGGGTCCTCCTATAATTGTACAATGTATACAAGTCTGTATATAATTGAAGATTAAATAGACTTTCGAATAAGTGATCCTACTCCAAAACTACACCTTTAAGAGGAATGGATAGCGAAGCGTAGACCACAGATTCTAAGTCTATAAGATCTTGATTATATATAAAACTTTAGGAATATACCTTGCAAGATTATAGACCTATCCGTAAGGGTCTTTTAAGTTATCACATAGGTTATTTATCTGGACTAAAATACTCCTATAGTATTTTAACGTAATGTACTTGTTCTGGTGTTCTCTTGGCTGGTGTTCAGGTAAGTTTTAACACTGTTGCAACACCACATCATTCCCAAACACATGTCGGTCACATCTCGAATGAATATAGTTGATCAGGTTATATTGATCCTAGCTATGATTACATAACTGTTCGGGTTGACGACAGTGCCCAACCTTTAAATACTTTAGTTCTTTTTTCCTCATGACACTAGTTCTATTATGTACATGTATAAGCAAGTAGGTATATTTTTATAACTTGTAGTTATATTCTAAAAATATATCATTATCCAGAGCACTTAAGCCCCATTGTATTTATAGTTGTATATCTTTTATCGGCTGATATACTTAGTTCACTATAAACAATGCTCTGACACCAATCTGTCACACCCCAAAACCGGAACGGCAGAATCGTTCAGGGGTGGAGGACGTCATGTTTAGTATCACGAGATATGTATATGGTAAGCAAGTAATGAACAACCATTTCATTTCTAAAGAAAGTGTTTACAATGTGTGTGTTCACAAAACATAGAATTCATACACAAATAAAAAAACAAGACTTGAAGCTATAATGATCCATCTTCTGAATTCCCAGCACGAGCACCTGTCTAATAGTCCCATGAGAATACAAGTTATTTGAAAGAGTTGATCAGCAATTAAGCTGGTGAGTTCATAAGAGTTTAGTGATGTAAGTAAGTTGTAAAATGTTGTGGAAAATGTAGATGTAAAATGGTGTTGAAAGTGTAGTTGAAACATGTAGTTGTAAAATGTTGTAAGTTGTAAGTTCTGTTTTGAAAAGTTCGCCTGTTCCTCTAGAAAATCCTATATTTCCTACTTTGATGGAAGTTTAAGTAAAATGACACTACAACCCTTTCTATGGGTACTAGCGGATACGAGTTATATAAGACTCAAAGTAAACAAACAATCGATTGTGCGCATCTACCCTAAGCTCACAACCAAACGAGGAACAGAAATTAAGGCGGATAGCACACATCCCATTGGTTGTTAGATCATCGTCGTATATAACCCTTGTGTAAACACTTGTTACTCATGGAGTTAATTGTAATGGTTCCTTTATATCTAATGAAAAGTTCTTTAAGAAAACCTATTTTTCTTATAGTAAAATGGTGACCACAGTGACTACTTTTATAATAGCTTAGTTTATACTGCTATATATAATCTAATATCGGATAGAAAGTTAATTGAGTGAATCTGCCCTAAGCCCACAACCAAACGAGGAACAGGGAGTAAGGCGGAAAGCACACATCCAACTACCTATTGGGTATTAGTTTTATATATAAACATGGTGTATAAACTAAGGTATTATAGAGTTACTCACCTAAGGTCCTTTAAATTGTATTGGTTTAATAAAATGGATTAAACCCTTTACTGGGAAGTTTCTAGTTTTGTATACCAAAAGTACTGATTTTGGAAAGTATGTTTTGTACTAGAAAAACTGTGCTTTGACACTGTGTCCTATAACCTGACCCATACCTGGTACCCTTATGATGACTTAATGTATACTAAGCATACATATATATAGAATCGGGTAGAAAATAGATTGGGTGAATTCGTTCCAAGCCCACAACCAAACAAGGAACAGGAAATGAAGCGGAGAGCACACATCCTATTACCTGTCGGACCCTATTGGTATATATATATCCTGTGATGTATACATTAAGGAATCATAAGACTAGCATTATGGTCCTTTCTTTTAAACGTAGCCTTCTACCAAGGCATCTTCTGTTATGTGCTAGACTCGACTGTTCAGTTTGTTGATTGTAAAAAAATGTATATTTTCCCTAGTTTATAACTATCTTGACTCGAAAATAATTTGATTTTGACTTCCAAGTGGTACTGCCACTTTATGAAAGTAATGGGAAATGTAAGTACATAGTTGTCGTTTATAATGACATGCGGATGTACTAATAACCTAAAAACATGTTCGTTTTATTACGGTCATAATGTGAAGGCTAGAACCCCTACTAAACGTTCTCCCTGTCAAGAGATTAAGGGAACCAAACGCGACCTCAACAAATTTTTGCAAGCTGTGTAATTTACATTAAAGTATATGATCATGTATACCCAATATAACTATCACCTTTTGTTTAAAACAATGAGTTAGTGATTCATTGGTATAATTAGATCCTGTATGTGTTCTCATGCTATAACAACCTAACTTGTTTGTTTTGTACTGTATATTGTACTTTCTGTTTGTTTCTCGTAATTGAGTGTTCTCTCTGTATGGTATTGTTTGATTCTCTTCACTATATGTTCTGTATGGTATTGTTTGATTCTCTTCACTATATGTTCTGTATGGTATTGTTTGTTTCTCTTCACTGTGTGTTTGACTATTGTATGAACTGACTCTTTGTGTGCTTCATTGTACTAGAAGTAATGAATAGCATTCTCCTAAACTATACCTATTATAGTTTACTAATTTTCTACTTGGAATGTTATTGAAAAGACTCATTTATCTACGATGTTATGCTTGTACTATATAAACGGAGTTTTGTATAACTATAAAGTAACATAACTTTAAAAGAGTTTTTGAAATGTTTTGACAACTTATAAATGACATAAGTAACATTTTGAAAGATGTTTATAATAAACATTTACACAATTATGATTGTGTTCAACTTGTATTCCCCCCCTTAAAACAGTTAAAAACAGTTAAAAGATTCATTACGGGGTATGAACTCACCTGATGTGGGTGATTCAAACGGGTATGCGTGTAAGGATGAGAAGTTCCACGAATGAAGTCCCAAGACTCAATAAGTCCTAAATGACATATAAGGACACATATTGACATGAATATAGTGTTTATAAACAACTATATGAAATGAAACACCTTCCGAGACTAGGAAACACCTTGATCAAGTGTTGGAATCACATGTGATTCATCAAAGGAAGGTAGAATGACCTCACATGAGTTTACGGTCATGGGTTTACGGCCCAAGGGAGTTTACGGCCGTAAACTCATGATCAAACATGGATAAATGTTGGTTGAAAGCTAGGGAAACTTTAGGGACTTTTGTTCTACACTTGTATGAGAAAGACCACCTCAAATGAGGCTTTTGATGAGTTTACGGCCCAAAGGAGTTTACGGCCGTAAACTCATGGTAATTATGTATTTGAGTCTAGTTTAAGGTCCTTCAAACATCAAGGAAGGGTTCAGGGTCACTAGCTTTGCATCTTATAGGGTTTATGGCCTATGCATGCTTCAACATTGAGTTTACGGTCCTGGAAGATCTTGGACCGTAAACTCAAGATGTCTTGGGGAAATGCATGTTTCAAGTCTCTAACCATGATTCCTAACTAGATATGAAGTATAGGGAAGTATACTTACGATCTAGAAGCTTGAAATGGTTGATATTGGCCAAGAACACTAGTGTGTGTTCTTGGTGTTCTTGGTGAAACTTGAGGATCTAAGAAAAGAGTAATTTCTATGGATGAAATCATGGAAGGATACTAGATTAAGAGATGTATCAACAAATCTAGGAAGAATACTTACTTATATGAAGAGCTTGGAAGGAAATCTTGATGATACTTGAGAGGATTTGAAGGAAAATCGGCCAAGGAAGGAAGAAATGAGAAGAAATGACCAAATGCCTTATATATGCACTTGAGTTTACGGCCACATGAGTTTACGGCCGTAAACTCATGGTCTTGTGGCCGTGAACTTATTTAGATGAGGTTTAGGTTTGCTTTGCTACACTGTCGTTCTAGCAGGTACTTTCTAACACTTATTCCTTAAGTGTATTAGGCTCAAAACTCCTTAGAATGACCTTTAACCGGGCTAGAACTCAGTACTAATGAGTTTGACACTCAGTTGAGTGATTGACTGGGTCTTAAAACCAAAAATTTTCCGGGTTGTCACATTAACTCCCGTTAAATAGGATCTGTTAAGCCCCCTCATGTTTCTCACACGTGAGGGTAAATTCGTCATTTCATATGTAAGGGACCATTTTTGCATAAACCGTTTTTTGACTTAATTGACCTTTACCCCTCATTTACTTTCCCCAACACCCGTCAACTCCCCAACTCCCTCATTCTTGCTTCTGCTCCATTGAACCTACAAAAAACCCTCGTTTCTTATCCAAACAAGTTAATCGACGCTACACATATAAGGGCATACGTTTAATACGGAATGGTGTTCGTAATGTGGCATATCAGACCAAAACATGAAGTTGTTGATGTATCAGCCGTGTATGGTAAGTTGCTCTGTTTTCTTTAACTTTCATATTTTGCATTTTCTTATAAATTTAGAACAAAAAAATGTAAAATTTTGACTTTGTTAATATGTAGAATTTTGATTTTTAGCGGGTGCACCAACATGGTTTAGTATTAAGCTTCATCACGGTGGGAAATTTACTAAGTTACCTGATATAAAGTACATTGGAGGTGAAGTGCGTTATGTTGAATATGTGGACATAGATGAGTTTTCTGTGGATGAACTTGATGCCATAATTCTTGACCTAGGTTACCCAGACCCATGAAATTCTGATTTCGCTGATGAATCCCCAATGATATACTACTATTTTAGGATACCCAATGGTGACTTTCAAATATGGTCTTAGAGCTTTAGGGAGTGATCAGGATGTAATCAACCTTTCTAAACACATTGCACATAACAAACTGATTGAGGTGTACACAGAGCATGGGAAGACAAATTTACTGACTTACTTCATGTCTCCAAATGCAAAGGGTAAAGTTGTCATTGAGGAATTACCAGAAAATGATGATCAAGGGGCTGAAGTTGAGGGTCAAGTTCATGCAGAATCTCCATTGAAAAATATGAACCATGGTAATGATGAGCCTATTGGTGAGTTCATGTCTCTGATTCTTTTTGGGAGTAAGAATGATAGTTTCTCACCAGAGTATACAAAGGGTAGAGTTGTAATTCCAAAAGAGGCGAAGGTTCTTGTAGCAAAAGGATTAAATTAGATTATATTGATGAGGGTGTTCACATATAAAAGGAAAAGAATGATGATCAGGATGGTTCAACTAATGTTCAGGAGGCAACAACTTCTGTTCATATTGATGAGATGAATGGTGTTAGGGAGGCTGCAACTGTTGTGGAAGAGGCATCAACTATTGTTGAAGGATGCTACAACACCCCCTGTTAATAATGATGATCAACAATTGAATGAGCTATTTGATAAACTTATGGAAAAATTGATTGGAAGTGATGAGGATAATGCAGAGTATGAAGGGGATGGGGAATCTGAAGAGGGTAATGCAGAGTATGAAGAGGATGATGAATCTCAAGAAAGTGATCCACAGTATGAAGAGGATGATGATTCTCAAGATAGTGATCCAGAGTATGAAGAAGATGAAGATCATGTGGATGACATAATGGATGTTGACAACAATATTCAGGATGTGGATGTGGACATGGGAGACTTCACTCTCAATGTTGAAAGTGATGTGGAAGGTTCTTGTATAAATGTTGTTCATGGGCATGAACCTGAAGATATGGAAGTGATCAGCAATGAGGAATTCGAATCTTTGGATGAAGGATCTGACCAAGACAGAGAGAGAAGAGCTCTTATAAAGAATTTGAGAAAAGAAAAAAGGTGCAGCCTTGGGGCAGTACATAAACAAACATTTTCAGTTGGAGATAAATTTAATAGTAAAAAAGAATTAAAGGAGGCAATTGATCTGCATGCACTAGAATCAAGAAGGAATATTTTCTTTAAAAAAATGACAATGTAAAGCTTAGGGCACAGTGTAGAGGAGTTGTACCTGTCACCAATAAAGGCCAAGTGGTTAGTCAAGCTACCACTTAAAAAAGAAAGGTTAAAGAATAAAAGACACAAAAAGTAACATGTGGTTGGTATATTCATGCATCTAGGTCAAATCCTGAATCTGACTGGTTTATAAGGACCTTAAACCAAACTCACACATGTTTGCAATCAAGGAAACTCAAGGCTTGTACTGCTTCTTTAATCAGCAAGAAAATCTTTGATCAAGTTGAGGCAAATCCAGATATACCTTTGAGAGCCATACAAGATCACTTTCAAAAGACCTACCAAGTGGGTATTAGTATGGACAAGGTTTTCATGGCAAAGGATAAGGCAAGAAAGCATATAACTGAGGACTACACAAAGTAGTATGAACTGTTGAGGGACTATGTTCTCGAACTTCAAGCTACCAACCTAGACACCACAATGAAAATAGATGTATGTTCTGAGCCTAACCCTGATTCCCCAACCAGGCAATTTAGAAGAATTTATGTGTGTTTGGGTCCACTGAAGAAAGGTTTCAAGGCATGCCTTAGGGACTTATTAGGTTTTAATGGTGCCTTCATTAAAGGACCATTCCCTGGGCAGGTCCTTTCAGCAGTTGGTCTTGATTCCAATAATGGAATTTACCCATTAGCATATGGGATTGTTGAGTCTGAAAACACAGAAAGCTGGAAGTGGTTTTTAGAAAACCTTGGGGATGACTTGGACCTTGGAAGAAACTCAAATTTCACCTTCATAAGTGACAAGAAAAAGGTAAAGCAAATTTATACATTTGGTCATTTAAGATGTGTGGTTTTTAGTTAACTCTAATTATTGTCAATCGATTCATGTAGGGTTTACAAAGTGCAATTGATCAGTTGTTTCCCAATGCTGAGCATAGATATTGTATCAAACATATTCATGAAAATATGAGGAAGAGGTGGAGACAAACAGAGTATAGGGACCACTTATGGAGGTGTGCATCAGCTACCACCATTCCTGAGTTTGAACATTTGATGAAGGAGTTTAGTCAATATGATAAGGAGGCATGTGAATGGTTGTAGCAAATTCCTCCTGCACATTGGGCAAGGTGTCACTTTTAAGGTAATTCAATATATTCCAATTTGGTCCTTATGTCTTTCACTTAGTGAACTGTTTTACTTGTATGTTAATTGTATTAACTGATTTTTAATGGTAATGTACAACAGGAAGAGCAGTTTCTGATGTCTTGATATCAAATATGTGTGAAGTGTTTAATGGGAAGATAGACAAAGGAAGGGATAAACCTGTCATTGGATGTCTAGAATACATAAAGGAGTATCTAATGAAGAGGATATGCAATGTCATGAAGGAAATGAAAAAGGCTAAAGGTCCACTAACACCCACAACAACAGACATCCTAGCTGCAAGAAAAACAGTTGCTTCACAATACCTTGAAAGGTGGAATGGGGGAGACACGTATCAAGTCACAAGAGATTTGTAGGATCAACATGTGGTGGATGTTAAGAACCAAACATGCACTTGCAGAAAATGAGAATTGATTGGAATTCCATGCAGACATGCAATTGCAACTCTGAATGAAATGAATAAAGACCTAGAGGCTGAGCTTGGCATTTACAAATGGGTTCACAAGGTGTATTTTCTAGATACATGGAAAAAAGCTTATTCGTTTAAGGTGGAGCCAATTAAGGGGAGATCTATGTGGCCCAAGAGTGAATGTCCCACATAGCTAATCCCTCTTCCACATCGCACTCAGGTGTGAAGGCCTAAGAAAAAAAGAAGACAAAGTGAGGGTGAAAGGTTAAGCAAAAAGAAGAGGGCAAGTCAAGGTGATGGAGTGAATGCTACACAAGAAGGAGGTTCCCAAAAACTAACAAATGATGGAGTGCAGAAGCTATCAAGGAAGCATATCAGTGTTACTTGTAGCAAATGCAAGAACAAGGGACACAACTCTAGGACATGTAAAGGGCAAGGTGGGAATCAGTCCAAGAAGTAATGTGTCATGCATGCGGTTTTCTGTGATTTTGGTTGCTTTTGAACACTTGGTTGTTATGTTTACACTATTTTGTTGAAATCTTTTGGTTGGTTGTTATGAATACTTGGTTGTTATGTTATTAATCTTAATGAAATGTGCACTTTGGTTGTTATGTTATTAATTTTAATGAAATGTGCATTTTGGTTATGTTATGAATCTTAATGAAATGTGCATTTTGGTTATGTACAATTGGTTCTAATGAATCTTCATACCATTTCTATTGATGTGTTAATTCTGATACATTCATACAATTTTGGTAATACATTCATACCATCATAAGTCACTACAAAAATGATCAGATAAAATTACAACAAAATGACCATTTTATCCATACTAATACCCTTCACAGACCAAAACAACCTTCACAATAAACCTCTACACAAACCAGATACAGAACAAGACAATCACAAAAAAAAACCAACTTCCAAACAGGTACATTTTCAGCTTCAAATTTTCATCCTTCAATGCTTTGCAATTTTCCACCAACATGTTGTTCCTCCATCTCAGTCCATTGCATTGATCCTGTAGCATGTTCACACTTCTAAGCAACTCTTTGCACCGTTCCTGCACTGAATTCAAATTTCTTAGCAGTCCAGGTATGATGGCTTTAGACCTAGCACACATTGGGGGATCAAGCCACCCAATAAACCCACAAACAGAATTATTCATAGGGCATGCAAAAAATCTCCTTCCTGGATTCAGAGGGGTCCAAGACGTTTTCACCAAAGCAACTTTTCCACAAAAACATAGAACCATTGTTGTTGTAACAGAGCTGAAGAAGAAGAAGGGTAGAAAAAAGAGACGTTGGGGAAGAAAGATCGCAACCAGTGGGATATTTAAAAGGAATTAAGTCAAAAAACGGTTTATGCAAAAATGGTCCCTTACATATGAAATGACGAATTTACCCTCACGTGTGAGGCACATGAGGGGGCTTAACAGATCCTATTTAACGGGAGTTAAGTCCAGGGACCAAAACCACATACAAACCACTCCAAAGGGCAATGGATCCAAAAAACTCGGGATTTGGACTAAAACCCCAAAAATCTGCATACCACAGGGACCATTTTTGCAATTTTGTCTTTATTAATATTTGGTTATAAACAATATAACACAAATGTCACACCCCCAAACCGGAACGGCGGAAACGTTCGGGGGTGGATGACGTCATTTAAGTATCACAACACATGCATTATAGTAATCAAAGTACAGCCAACCATTGCATTAATAAGTATAAATTTTACATAAGTATTTTAAACATTTCAAATTCAAACATCAAAGTAGATACAGAAGACGACAGGAGTCGTAGTACGGTACTAGGCAGTCTTCTCAAAAGCTTCGGGGATGTACCTGTCTACTAGAGCCCTGAGAACACAAGTAAGTTTTGAAAGAGTATCAGCATAAAGCTGGTGAGTTCATAAGCATTTTGTTTTAGAAAGACGGTTCTCGGTTCTTTTGAAAAGTGCGATATCTTTCTCCAGAAAACCTTATATTATCTGGTGTAATAAATGCATAAACTTAAATAAAATGATCCTTTGATATCTGTTGAAAGTGTTCCTCAAGAAAATCCCATATTTTCTTATGAAAAGCATGATTAAACCCATTTCTTCTATAACTTCTTGGTTCATACTAGTCACACATAAACCAAGGAGTTATGGAAGAAATATGAATATTCGTTACTTGATTAATAAACCATCTGTTTATAAAATACTGATGTTTACCCTGGGAAATCCTGCATTTCCCCTATCTGAAAGTTATTGAATTACTCGTTCTAAATCGGAAAGTACAAGTATCTACCATACTTATATTGTTTAAGCATTGTTCCTTTTGAAAACCCTGGCCACTCCCAGTGATGTATATTAGTCTTATTACATAAATAAAACTAGTTGAAAACACAGTGATCTGAATCCTAAAAGCGTTGTTAATACTCTCCTGTGATCACTTAGTTATTAACCCTATAGTTCGTTCGTTCGATCTATTATTACGTAAATACATCGTTGTTATCTACATTGCGAGCTTTATGACCAGACATTAACTTGATCTGGCGCGAATCGGGCACCAGTATCCTTTATGACTTTGTCACCCGTAGACCTGTTGGTCCTACTATAGCTAGCATCAAGGTGCGGGATAGTCAGCCCCGTATAGATCTATACACAAAAATCACGCTCTCCCTCCAGGAGACTCTGGTTCATAAGGGGTAGTCCTCCACTTAGTTAATTTTGTAAGCGCCCAAGGACGTGTCTCCAATTAGATTAACGACTTTACAAGTAATAATACAGGAAAAACCCTTTTTGTTATTAACATGAATCCTTATAAAATAATATCTTTTGTTTCATGATCCATAGGTTCATTTCCTTAGTTTTGAAAACTGCTTTTGCAAGGTTAGTATCCTAACACATTTTGTAAAACTGATTTCTATATTTGATGGATATTGATAATGGAAATATATTAAACAAAATAATATATTTGAACACAAGATTACTTGTGTTTTTACTTGTATTCTCCCCCTGAAAACATTAAAAACTTGGAAAAATGTAGGGGTATGAACTCACCTTATGTGTTAGGTTTGTAAGAAATATCGATAAGAGATGCTGAGTGTCAAGTGAAGCCTCGAACACAATTGGATCCTATTTAACATGTAATAACACATATATGATTCAAATTAGGGTATTTCTCAACTAGACTTGATAGGAAACCACCCTAAGCTCTTGGAAACACTTGAACTAAGTGTTAAAACCATATAAGATTGAGTGAGGGAGGTGTACGGCCACCCTAAGGGTGTGTATGGCCATGGGTGTGCGGCCCATGAGTGTACGGCCGTATACTCATGATGCGATGTGTTTTTGAGGTGTTTCCAAGGTTCTAACTAGCATCCAAGAAGTGTTCTAGGTCCCATGCTTAGTGGTAATGCAAGTTTGAGGCCTAGAATGATCATCAAAGTGCGTTTACGACCCTAAGAGGTGTGTACGGCTGTACAAAGGGGTGTGCAGTCGTACACCCTTCATGATCATGCTAAAGTTGTCGACTTTAAGGTGTATCAAGGCGAGGATCATGTCCAACTAGAAGATATGGACCGAACTCTCACTTTGGAGGGTCTTTAAGGTGTGTACGGCCCACCTTATGAAGGTGTGCGACCGTACACCTTCAAAGGATAATGAATCATGATGAATCAAGGCTTAGATCAAGAGGTCTTTCTAGTGTAACAAGCTAGAGGATGGAATAGTCACGTTTTTGAAGCCTTGGAGGCTTCACGATTGAGTAAGCTTGAGAGAAAGGAAGTAGTGTGCAGCCAATAGAAGAAAGGAATGAAGGAAGGGAGGTCTACCCATATATATAGGGGTGGGTGTGCGGCCATAAGGGGGTGTGCGGCCATGCACCCATGTGTACGGCCGTACATTCCTCCTAAAGGAGTGTATGGCCCAATTTGCTAATTCTATGACTTGATAACTCATCCCTAATCTTAACCTTGGTTGTACTCAAGCTTAGAACACTTAAATGAACCCTTAAACAGTGCTAAAAGGCAATAGAAACGAGTCTAACCTTGATTGAATTTAATAGATGAACAAGATAGAAGTTCCAGGTTGTCACATCATCCCCCCGTTAGAGGGAATTTCGTCCCGAAATTCAAGAATAGAAATACAAATCATGGACTTGGAAAGAGATGAGGGTACTTCGGTTTCATTGAATCCTCACGCTCCCAAGTGAATTCAGGTCCCCGCTTGGCATTCCAGCGAACCTTCACTATCGGGATGCGACTTTGATTCGTTCGTTTGACTTCCCGGTCCATGATTTCAACTGGTTCTTGTCCAGTTCGATCTCACTGAGGGGAATTACAAGTGTCTCATCGGACAGACACTTCTTTAGGTTCGACACATGGAAGACGGGATGTACGTTGCTAAGTTCTCGGGGTAACCGGAGTTTGTATGCTACGGGACCGATCCTAGCGAGGATCTCGAATGGTCCAATGTATCTTGGATTTAGCTTTCCACGCCTTCCAAAGCGTATTATGCCTTTCCAGGGTGAGACCTTCAAAAGGACACGGTCACCAACCGGGAATTCCAAGGGTTTTCGTCTCTTATCGGCGTAGCTGTTTTGTCTATCTCTTGATGCTTTCAGTCATTCTCGGATTTGTACGATCTTTTCAGTCGTCTCTCGGATGATTTCAGGACCCGTGAGAGTGTTGTCGGGGACTTGACCCTTGACTAGCTGCATGTCACCCACTTCAGCCCAACACAGAGGGGATCTGCACTTACGGCCATAGAGGGCTTCAAACGGCGCAACCTTGATGCTGGTATGGTAGCTGTTGTTGTAAGAAAATTTGACTAAGGGTAGATGAGTGTCCCACAATGTGCCAAAGTCGATGACGTAGGCTCTTAACATATCTTCCAATGTCTGGATTGTTCTCTCACTCTGTCCATCTGTCTGTGGATGATAAGTCGTGCTTATATCCAGCTTAGTTCCAAGAGCCTTCTGTAGTGATTGCCAGAATCTCGAGGTAAACCAACTATCTCGATTAGAGATAATGGATACAGGTACCCCATTAAGGCGAACTATCTCTCTAAGGTATAATCGTGTGAGTCTCTCCATTTTGAAGTTTTCTTTGATTGGTAGGAAGTGGGCGGATTTAGTCAGTCGATCGACAATTACCCAGATGGCGTCGTGCCCACTCGGAGATCTGGGTAACTTAGTGATAAAATCCATCGTAATCATTTCCCACTTCCACTCAGGTATTTCTGGCTGCTAAAGTAAACCTGAGGGCTTTTGATATTCTACCTTCACCTTGGCCCAAGTCAGGCACTTGCCTACGAAAGTAGCGATCTCTGCTTTCATGTTCGGCCACCAATATAGTCGTTTGAGATCCATATACATTTTATCTGAACCTGGGTGAACGGAGTATCTAGTCTTGTGAGCGTCATTCATGACAACTTCCCTGTACCCGTCATACTTCGGGGTCCAGATACGGTCCATGAAATAGTAAACTCCGTCTCCCTTGACCTCTAAGTTCTTTTCCATTCCTCTCAGAGCTTCATCCGACATGTTCTCTGGTTTTAAGGCTTCCAGTTGAGCCTCTCTGATTTGTGTGGATAATTGGGAATGGATGGTCATTGTCAGTGCCTTCACCCTACGACCTGAATACTCCTTGTGGCTGAGGGCATCTGCTACCACATTGGCCTTGCTGGGATGGTAGCCAATTTCGCACTCGTAATCACTAAGTAGCTCTACCCATCGCCGCCGTCTCATGTTTAACTCTTTCTGATCAAAGATATGTTGTAGGCTCTTATGGTCGGTGAAGACAATGCACTTGGTTCCATAGAGATAATGTCTCCAGATCTTTAACGCGAAGACCACTGCTCCCAACTCTAGATCGTGAGTTGTGTAATTGACTTCGTGTGTTTTCAGCTGCCTCGATGCATAGGCGATAACCTTTCCTCGCTGCATGAGCACACAACCTAGGCCCTGATTGGATGCATCACAGTAGACAACGAAGTCTTCCATCCCTTCGGGCAGGGAAAGGATAGGTGCGCTGCATAGGGCCTGCTTCAATGCTTGAAACACAATGTCTTGATTTTCTCCCCAACTAAAGGTTACACCTTTCTGTGTCAGGGTGGTTAAAGGCTTAGCGATTTTGGAGAAGTTTTGGATAAACCTGAATTAATAGCCAGCGAGACCCAAGAATTGACAGATTTCTATGGGTGTCTTTGGTTCTGTCCAATTCTCAATCGCTTTGATTTTGGAAGGGTCCACGTGTATGCCTTCCTCGCTAACCACGTGTCCAAGGAAGGTTACCTTCCTGATTCAGAATTCACACTTTGAGAATTTTGCATATAGCTTCTCTACCCTTAATGTTTCTAGTACTAGTCGCAAGTGATGTTTATGATCATCTTCGCTCCGCGAATAGACAAGTATATCGTCAATGAACACGATCACGAACTTGTCTAGGAAAGGGCGGCACACCCGATTCATCAGGTCCATGAATATTGTCGGTGCGTTGGTTAGACCGAAGGGCATTACTACGAACTCGTAGTGTCCGTAGCGAGTTCGGAATGTTGTTTTGGGAACATCATTCTCGTGAACTCGTAATTGATGGTACCCTGATCTAAGGTCTATCTTTGAGAAATAACTGGCTCCCTGAAGTTGGTCGAAGAGGTCGTCGATTCTGGGTAAAGGATAACGGTTCTTGATGGTCAGCTTGTTCATCTTGTTGGGTATTATTATGTTTCTTCATGGGCTTATTTTGTATATCCGGATTGGGCCTGTCCATCCGTGTTTATCTAGTAGGGTTTAACTATAAATAGTGCATGCATGTATGCATTAGATACGCTATTGATTATCATTGATTATTGTTTTGTAACCCTAAACACCTCTACAGTCGAAGTTCTTAATCGAGATCTTCTGAGGTGTTAAAGTTTTAATCATACGACATCTTTAAAGCTATTATTGTGCTCATAATTACGTCCTTAATTGTTTGCCTGCATAGAATCTATCGATCCTACTAGAACATTGTTCTAACAATTGGTATCAGAGCAGGAGACCGTGTGATCAATACACATTCCTTCTGTGTTAAGAATTCTTTAGGGTTTCCGCTTTTATCGATTATAAAGAAGCCGTCTTCTTGCTGTCGACGGCAACTCTTGTTTCTGATAAAACCCTAATCTCAAGATTGTAGGTCTGATTCTAGCGGCTCACCATGTCTCACGAAGATTCTCAAACAAATCCCATCAACATCTCTAACAGCATTGGATCCACAACCAGGATTCCCATTCTTTACACTCAAGACTATGAAGTATGGGCGCATCACTTTGAAGATTATGTGGTCGGATCTGAAGATAATGGTTATATCATCTAGGAAGCCATCACGCTAGGGCTGTTTGTTCATTCTAGAACGAACACGACTATTAAGACCCAAAAAGAATATAACAAGCTGGCGGCGGACGTAGACAAGATGCCACATGATGAGAAGGACAAGTTGCTGTGTAATGTGAAGGCCATGAGAATGATCAGATTTGCCTTGCAATCTGACACTTTTCGGTTAGTTGGTTCATGCACGACGGCCAAAGAAATCTGGGATAGGTTGAAAGAACTTTACTCAACCGATGAAGATCTAGAACACTCTATTCAAACCTTGCTGCTCTCAGAATTCGGAGTTTTTGAACAGAATCCTGAAGAAAAACTGATACAAACTTTCGATCGGTTCAATCATCTCCTAAGTAAGATGATCAAGCATGGAATAGAAAGAAAGTTGATCGAGTAGAAGGTAACCTTCATGAACGGTCTAAGACCAGAATGGATGGCTGTGGTTTCAACAGTGAAAGCACATGAACAGTTTAAATATTACTCACTAGCGAAACTTGTAGGAATACTTAAGTCCAATGAGAATGTGGTAACCAAGGAGGCGAAGGTAGTTTCGAGTGTGGCATCGTTGGCCCTTGTCTATAAAGGAAAAAGTATTGCAGAAGAAGAAGAGGAGTCAGATATGTCTGAGTGTGACCTTACAAGCGAAGAATATGCTATGATGGTCACCAATCCGAAGAAGTTTGCACGAAGAAAATTTCATGTCAATAAGAACCGAAACTGGCAGGGAAGTTACAGCTCTGAGAAGGTGAAAGATGAAGCGAAGAATACTTCTCAAAAAGATGAAGACAAGAAGGAGAGCAAGCTTGCAGGAGACTCTGGATTCGACTGCAATTACTGTCATGGCAAGAACCACTTTGCCAAAGATTGCATGCTGAGGAAGATGGCTGAGAAAAGAGATGGTGAAGACGATGAGGCGTATTACATGCGGAAGTTGGAAGAGATCAAGAAAAAGAAGGCAGCTAACAGTTCAATGAATGCCTTAATTGTGCAGGAAAATGTAGATGAAGATGAGTTCGGTGGCGTTGAAGTCTAGTCAACCGATTCTGAGGATGAAGAGGTGAGAAAGCCCACTCATGGAAGAGCTTATGTGGCAAAGGATGCATGTTCGGTTGGAAGATGTTTGATGATCACAGCTGGTGGATCAACCGAAAGTGCAAGTAAGGAGCCGAACCTAACTGGGGACAAATGCTTTGCAGCCAAGCCCGTGAGCGAGAAGATTAACGACTGTGATCAGCTGATCAAAAAGGTACAATCCATCCTTGAATCACTTAAAGTTCCAGTAACAGATTATGAAGAAGAATGAAAAGAATTAAAATTTAAATTTTCTAACTTAAGTGGTAGTCTCATGCAAACTCGCTTAGCGAATTCTAACCTAACTGACCAACTCAGCAGGGTGTCTTCAAAAAGTGAGGAGAGAAGGATGTGGATTGAGCTGAAGGAGACGGAGTTAAATAGGGCTAGGGATGAAAGTATTTATTTGCAATGAGACAATTTAAATTTTTTGAAACAAAGGAATGTTTTTTGTTTAATTGCTAAGCGCTTATATACTAATATTGCTCAATTGCATTTAAGTTGTGAAATAGGGAAAAAGATTCATAAGATGATTTTACCCTTCCTTGAATTTAAGGAGGATGAGGTCATCGCTGAATGTGAATCAATTATGTCCTCAGAAGAAACATCCATTGCTTATAAAATCGGACTGGACAAAATAGAAACCTTCATCGACTCTAAGGAACATAAATGTATGCTCAAAAATCTTATAGATGAAAATGATAGGTTAAAAATTAAGTCTGAAACCATTCAATCATTTGAATCGTCTAACGCCAAATTAATTTCAGAACATAAAATGAACATAGAAAATTCGTCTGAATTTGATGAGGAAAGTGAGATGAGCGAAATCTCAGTTGAAGACGAGGTTGATTGCTCTGAGTTTATGAAGAGCGAAACCGAGAATGAGAAACCCCTCATTTCTGAAAATTCGGTTGAATACGCTCGCCTGTCAAAGGACAAGCCACAAAAACTCAAAGAGAAAGCAATGGTTTATCATAAGGTTCAAACTGTACCGAATCAGGTCTATGCTGTTACAGGGGTCACTGCAAAACAAACGGCATAATTGAAAATCTTGGTTGACAAAGACAATGCTGAAGGGTGCGACGATTATTTCTGGTCAGCCCCTATTGATAACGCAGATGAAACCATCGGCTTATCTGAGCAAACTTCATGGAGGCTAAAAGGAAGATACGTTGCTGGACCTATCAACAAACCCTCGAGTTTCGACAAACCAAGCACAAGTGGAACAAAAGAAATCCCTGAAGAACCAATGAAAGAACCGATTGTTCCAACTAAGACAACCGAAACTCAAAAGGAGAAGCCAAAGGCTAGCTTCAATATCCACAAATCTCAAAAGGAATTAGCTGAATAGAAACGCCAAAGAAATCAAAGATACATGAAAAATCTGAATGAGCGAAAACGTTATTGGCAATCTCAAAATCCCAACTACGTACCTCCTAAGAAAGAATCAATTGACAAAGGAAAGGAAAAGCTAAAAGGAAAAGAAAATTTCAGTCCAAATTCCTACTATTCCAAAGCTTAGAACCGAACGTCTACTTTCGGTTCCAAAACTAGCGCGCAGAACCGAACGTCTAGTTTCTGTCCAAACGTCAAGGCTAACAACCAAACGTCTACTTTCGGTTCCAACACCAGCGCTCAGAACCGAAAGTTAAGTTTCGGTCCCAAGTCTAGTTTCGGTCCTTCCAACTCCCAAAGAAATTCAAATTCAGTGAAGGACATCAAAGGAAATGGAAAGCTTGATTCTGTTTTTGATAATAAGAAAAAGTCAGCTAACCCTAGGATTCAAAAGAAAAGACCAAAACCATCTAACAACACATCATCTAATACACCAAAAGTTAAACAAGATAAAACTAAAATCAAGGTGTACACCATCAAAAGAAAAGATCAATCCACTATAATAAAAAGAACTTATTTGGTTGATATTTCTACTGCAATTCCTTTTTCTGTGAAAGACTCACCAGGACCCAAGAAACTTTGGGTTCCTAAATCTGCTTGAATTTGTAGGTGATAAGTGACGAGCAATTCGATGATGAATGGTATATAGACAGTGGCTGCTCGCGTCACATGATAGGAAGGAAGGAAGAGCTGAGGGAGTTTCGGTCCCTAAAGGATGGTGGATGTGTGAAGTATGTCAATAACTCGTATGGCACAATCAAAGGATATGACATGATAACCAACGGAGACTTCTCGATTCGAAAAGTAGCTTATGTGGAAGGGTTGCAGCATAACCTCATCAGTGTATCACAATTAGTTGTGGGAACAGGATTGAAGGTTTCATTTGATGATGAGGGCTCAGAAATAATTGAGAAGCAATCTAAAAAGGTTCTGTTGAAGTCTGAACGCAAGGGAGAGATGTATCCTTTGAATCTCAACCCAATTCGAGGAAAACCAGCAATATGCCTGCTATCAAAGGCAAACACTGATGAAAGCTGGCTGTGGCATCGACGCCTATCGCACCTGAACTTCAAAGACATTAATAAGTTTATGCTTGGTGATCACGTTCGAGGCCTTCCTCTTCTCAAGTTTGATAAGGAACATCTGTGTGCAGCGTGTGAGATGGGCAAACAAAGCAGAAAGAGCCATCCTACACGAATCAATACAAAGATTGTTGAAGCTCTTGAACTTCTACACATTGACTTATGTGGACCTTCGGCTATCGAAATCTTCGGTGGTAGTAAGTTCATTCTTGTCATAGTAGATGATTTTTCACGCTTCACCTGGGTTTTCTTTCTTAAACAGAAATCAGTTTCAACTCCCAAGTTGAAGACGTTCATCAAGCAAGTGGAAGTGCAGCTGTGAAAGCTGGTGAGAAACATTAGAAGCGACAATGGGCTGGAATTCAAGAATAAAGATTTTGAGGATTTTTTGGCTGACAAGAGGATATCTCACAACTTTTCGGCCCCTTATACACCACAACAGAATGGGATTGTTGAAAGACGAAACCGTTTGTTATGTGAGGCAGCCAGAACCATGCTCAGCTTCGCTTCTCTACCGCTATACTTCTGGGCTGACGCAGTTGCAACCGCGTGGTACACTCAGAACCGATCCTTGCTAAACAAAAGATTCTCAATCACTCCATATGAGATTCTAAACAATCGAAAGCCCAACGTCAAATTTTTCCACGTGTTCGGTTCAAGGTGTTTCATCTTTAATTCAAAAGAGAAACGAAACAAGTTTGACGTCAAAGCTGATGAGGGAATTTTTCTTGGTTATTCACTTACTTCAAAGGCATACAGAGTTTTTAACAAACGCTCCAAACGAATTGAAGAAACATATTATGTAACCTTTGACGATAATTACATGAAGAAAGCTCAAAGGAGCGAAAGTGCCTTGGGGGAAATATTTCCTGAATCAGGACAAGTCTCGGTTCCTATATCCAACTTGTTTGAAGAGTACATTCGGCTATTTGATGAACCAGAGAAAGCTGCACACTCAGAGGCGAAAGCAGCAGACAACAAAATCGACAATCTCAAAAAGATCATAGATGAAGCTGCAAAAGAGATGGCAAATGAACCTCCTAAACCGACTGGTGGTCAACCCTCAACCGACTCTCCAAACAACATCTCAATGTTCAAGGGGGAGAGTTCATCTGCACCAAAGACAACCGAAATGTCTTTTGAGGGGGAGAAGCCAACACCATCCCCAACCCGTAAAGGTCCAACCGAGGGGGAGAATCCAACTCCAACACCACCCAATGATAGTCCAATCGAGGGGGAGAATCCAACTCCCACAGAAGAGGAAAACTCTGAACCTGACAAGGGATACACTTTGCCATTTGAGGGGGAGAAAGAGAACACAACTGACGAAGGTGATCAATCAGAGCTTGAAGAAGAAGTAAACGTAGAGTTGGATCCAGCTTATGATCCTAATTACCCTCCTTTAACGAAATGGACTAAGGACCATCCAAAAACACAAATAATTGGTGAATCATCTGAGAAAGTTCTAACACGTTCTCAATTGAAAGCGAAACAAACTTCATTATTCTCTAATGCTGAATTCTGTATGTTTAATTCGTTTGTCTCCAAAGTCGAACTGAAAACAATTAATGCTGCACTTGATCATTCTGATTGGGTTCAAGCAATGCAAGATGAGCTCCATGAGTTTGAATGAAATCGAGTTTGGAGGCTGATTCCCACACCAAAGGATGCTTCAGTGGTCGGCTTGAAATGGGTCTTCAGGAATAAATTGGACAAAGAGGGGAACGTCATTCGCAACAAGGCTCGGTTAGTGGTGAAATGATATTGCCAAGAGGAAGGGATAGATTATGAGGAAACCTTCGCTCCTGTAGCAAGGTTGGAATCAGTTAGAATTTTTCTGGCATATGCTGCTCATAAAAACTTCGAAGTTTTCCAAATGGATGTAAAATGCGCTTTCTTGAATGGAGAACTAGAAGAAACGGTGTATGTTGAGCAATCGCCTGGGTTCTGAACGAGAAATTCCCTGATCATTGCTATGTGCTGGATAAAGCTGTATATGGTTTGAAGCAAGCACCGAGGGCCTGGTATGAAACTTTAACTCGCTTTCTGAAAATGTCGAAATTTAAGCAAAGTTCGGTTGACCCAACCTTCTTCCGAAAGAAAAAAGGAGAACATCTAATGATAGTTCAGATTTATGTTGATGACATCATCTTCGGCTCCACGAATCCTAGCTTAACGGCTGAATTCAGGAAGTTGATGGAGACTAAATTTGAAATGAGCGCAATGGGTCCGATTAATTTTTTCCTTGGTTTGAATATTAGACAGGGGACCAGAAGGTATATTTATCAACGAGGAGGTCTACACAAAGAACTTGCTGGCAAAATTCGATATGATGGGAGATTCGAAAGTGAGGGTTCCTATGGCATTTGGCACTAAGTTAACACCTTCTCTGGAAAAACCTGCTGTTGACATAACACTAGATCGTCAAATGATTGGTTCCCTTATGTATCTAACAGCTAGTAGACCGGACATTATGTTTTCTATTTGTTATTGTGCCAGGTTTTAAGAAAATCCAAGAGAACCTCACATGGTAGCAGTGAAAAATATTTTCCGTTACCTGAAACGAACCTCGTCTCTCGGTCTTTGGTACCCTGCTAGATCTGGATTCTTTATTCAAGCTTTTTCTGATGCTGATCTTGGAGGATGTGGTCTGGACCGAAAGATCACAACTGGTGGATGCCAATTCCTTGACGGTAAACTTGTTAGCTGGCAGTCCAAGAAGCAAACCTGCGTGTCACTTTCCACAGCCGAAGCTGAGTACATAGCTGCAACATGCTGTACCTCTCAAGTAATATGGATACAAAGCCAACTAAGAGACTATGGGCTAAGTATGAAGAAGATCCCTCTCTATTGTTACTCAGAAAGTGCGATAAGAATATGTCACAATCCAGTGCAACACTCAAAGACTAAGCATATTGCACTTAGATATCATTTCATCAAGGACCATGTAGAAGATGGGAACGTGGAAGTACATTTCGTTCGGTCCTCTGATCAACTGGCTGACATATTCACTAAAGCCTTACCGGAAGCAAGCTTCAATAAAATTTTACAAGGTTTGGGAATGATGGAAGCAGAGTCGGTACCGAATCCTCAAATCTCTCTCTAAAAATTAGACAAGCAAAATAGAGCGAACGCTCGGTCTATTTCGGTTCCGGATTTTTCGGGAACCGAAATGAACCGAACGCTCGGTCTATTTCGGCTCCATAATTTTCAGGAACCGAAATGAACCGAATGCTCGGTCTATTTCGGCTCCGGAATTTTACGGAACCGAAATGAACCAAACGCTCGGCTTATTTCGCTTCATTCTTTTAAGATTTCGTTTCGGTTGTACACTTTGTTTATTCTTTTAAGTGTTTTTCTTACTCTATTTTTTTAAAGAGTGTTTTGTGTAAATTTATTTTTCTGTTTTTATTATTTTTCAGAAAGCTTTAAAAATCCAAAAATATTTTCTTTTTCTGTTTTTATTATTTTTCAGAAATCTTCGAAAATCCAAAAATATTTTTCTTTTATCTTTCTGTTTTTATTTTATTTTTTTTTTTCAGAAAATTTCAAAATTCCAAAACTATTTTTCTAAACGTTTTTTTTGGTTTGTTTGTTTGTTTTGTTTGTGGTGTGTTTGTTTGCTTGTTCTTTTAATTAGGTCCCAAGTATATCCGTGCAACAGAATTTGGAGCTAAGGCAGGTATGATTCTCTACATCTGAACTAGTTAAGAGTCCCTAGAAGCATGCTGCTGCATGTCGACCGAAGCCTCTAAGACTAAGAGCAAGGCCTTATTGATTCGATCTATACCTATCGTTTCTTCCCAATCAGGCCGTTAAAATCAACTCAAGTCAAGAGCTACCTTACTCTTCTCAAATGAGTTAAGAGTTTTCTGCTTTGTCATGTTTATATAGCAGAGGTACTGTCGGTGCTTTAACCACCCTCCTTACATTCTCCATCAACTTTCGGTTCACCACTGTAACCCTTGAGACTCTCGGTCTTTACCACTGAGGTTTATGGTTGCATAAAATCTGTGTTTGTGATCTTAGATACGTACACCACGTGCTGAGTGAAACCCACAATCCAACACCAACAAAGAATTGACGGTGAATCATTGTATTCAAGATTTTACTGGTTACCTAATGAAATCTCATTTTATTTTTGAGTGGTCTTTTATGAAATTGTCTAACACCAAGGCATTTCTACCCAAAAAGATCCAGTTTGTTTTTGTTTTTGAGATTTCTATCACATCTTTAGTCACAACATATTATATCCAACCTACTTGTTCAACAGACCACATTGGTCTCACAAGTACTTCTTCCAACGTTCGGTCTTATGTTAAGAATCGACGTTCGGTTGAAGATAAGCCACCTTAAGCCTATTAATTAAAAGAAGCCTCTCGATGTTTCTCTACAAGCACTCGATTGTATTTTCTCGGGAAACCAAGCAAGCACTTCACGTCTCTCTTGACTTTGAAGGAAGCGATTCTTTCCCGGAATCATCTGCTTTATGTCTTCTAATAGACATCACTCACATCCTATACACATTTTGCTTTCTTTCTTTATCTTTTGTCACTATTGCACGAAAATTCTTTGTGATTTTCCAACATTCTGGTTGCTGTTGGAGCAACAGGGGTTATCCTAATTTTTGGAGCGAAGCTGAATTTTAAACGACGAATTGAGGATAAGCTTTTGGGCGCGTGAATTTGAACGGTTCCGATACCCACGCGTGCTGACGTATACCTGGGAGAAACCAACCTGTCACATCGCGCTTTTTCAGGCGACGTTTCAGTGACCGCGTCATTATCATGATGATTTTTTTCTCTCTCCTGGAAACGGTATATTAAAGGGTTTCTAATTACATTTGTCTCTTTTACCAGCAACAAAACTCTCTCAATATACAAGGCGATTTGCAACTGTTCATCTTCTTCCTTCACTCAACAATGACGACTTCTTCATCAGCTCACGATCAAACTGCTTCGTCCACATTGCTCTCGATCAAGCCAAACCAGAACATGATCATTCAACTCAACCCTTTTATGTACGATTCGTATATGCTACAAGTGGTTGAGTGTTTGAAGTATTCACCTCTGGTTCTAGCCCTAACACAGGTGGAATCCGTTCCAATGTCAATCCTATCGCAGGTTTACACTACTGCTTCATATGACAAGAACAAGGAGAGGATCTACTTCCAAATCTTCTCTCACAAGGCTTCGATTTCAAAAGGGAGATTTTGTTCATTGTTACAACTTGCTGTGGATTCGTTTGTTATCTCACCGGACGTCATCACCACTACTCAACTGTTCTCGATGCTCTACGAGATGGGCTACACTGATGTGCTTACCACGGTTACGAAGGTTAAGAAGTCATGCTTACCGCCCCAATGGAATGGATTGCTTACTCTTCTCATCAAGAGTTTGGCGGAGAGGAGTGGTGGGTCTGATGGTACCAGCAAGGGTTTTCTGACCCTTGTATACGGTCTTTACAATGGTTTCAATCTCGACTATGGGTCGATTATCTGGTCCCAAGTGGTGTAAAGCCTCAACACTTCAATGAGGCACTCTGAAATTTCGTGTGGTCGATTCTGGACTCTCATTACACGAAGGGCGATTGATACTTTGCAGATTCCGGTAATGAAGGATGCCCTAGTCGCGTCTGTGGCTACTTTTCACACAAAGAAGATTATCTTCTCCGATCCTACAAAGTTCCCTCACAATGGCTCTATATCGGAGACAATGTACAGGTGTTTCTCAGCCGACAGTAAGGTCATGGCTGATTATCGCAAGATTCCTCCCAAGGAACCGAGAGTACTATCTCCTGAACAACAGCCTGCCTTGGATGCTGTGGAGAAACCTGCAAACAGAGGAATAAGGGCAACTACAAAGAAAGGAACAACCGAGGATGATTCATCTAAGCCTTCCAAGTCTAGGAAGCGAAAGTCTGCAAAAGGAGATTCTTCTAAGCCCAAGAAGATCAAGAAGATGGCGAAGAAATCCAAGAGTCCTTCTCCTTCCAGTTCAGACAATGATGAGGAGGATGAAGAAGAGCATCATGAATCACCGAGTGGTAACACACCTCCTCGATCACCAACTCCAACCGAACCTCTTAATGATAAGGTTCCAACACCTCCTCCATCTCCACCGAAAACAACTGTTCCAATTTCGGTTGCTTCTGTTCCCCCACCTACCACATCTCAAACAACAACTTCTATTCCACCACCACCACCACCAGTTAGTACCATTCCTATTTCTACCACTCCAATCCCTCCTCCTATTATTTCACAATAAACTTCCACCACTATCCCAGAACCGACAGTAAGAGTCAACGTATTTGATACGGGGGCGACTACTGAGACCGAACCTCCAATTACTTCTAAACCTCTTTCACCCTCACCTTCAACCGATTCTGGTGCCACTCTCGGTGGTGCTAATGATGTTTGATTCGACCTACTACAGTCCCTATCGGCTTCCTACAGATGATGATGATGATGAAGCTCCAGTCACACGCAAACAACTGCGGAGCATTGATGAGAAACTTGATAAATTGCTTGATGCCAACAAGTCATACAATGATGTTGTGCTCAAAGCTTTTATGGATACTGCTCTTGAGCAATATACTGAGGCTATTGACAAATCAACGAAGGCTGTTAACGCTTCTACTTCTTCTTGCAAGAAGGCTACTGCTGATGTTACAGAAATTGTTCACAGTATTTAGATCTTTCTCGAATCACTCAAAGGGCATGCGGATTCCAATGCAGCCAAAGTGACCACCTCCGTGGATACCTTATCGAAGTCCCTTCAAGAGGAGCAAACTAAGTTTGAGGCTGTTCGTTCTTCAATGCAAGTAGAGAACACTTCACTTATCAGTTCTATGAATTCTCGGCTTCAATCTCTCCAAGCTGATTTAGCAAAGGAGAGTGCTCTAAAGGAAGATCTTGCCCGCCAAGCCTCAACAATTCAAGTTCAGAAGGTGCAGTTGGCTCAGGCTGAAAAGGAGATCTCATTATTGAAAACTGAGCGTGCAGTATTCAGAAGCTATGCTGGAGATGTCCAGGATATGCTTACCAATCTTCTTGGTGCTCATGATCTTATCCTTACTCTCACTATACAAAATCATCTGACTACAAAACTTCTTCCTGCCCTTGCAATGTTACACAAGATGAAGGGTGTTTTGGAGAAATTCATCCCTCCAAAACAAGGGGGAGAAGGTGCTCAACCGAAGGCAACTGTGAAAACTAAAACTAAAACTTCTCAACCGAAAGTCACAGCTCAACCGAAAGTCACAGTTAAAACCGAACCGAAGAGTAATGAAGCTTCGGGTTCCGGGAACAAAGAAAAGAAGAAGGGGATTGATGATGACAGTGATGAAGAAGAAGAAGAGACTATTGCTGAGGCCCTAAAACGAAAGAAGAGGGACAGAGAATTGGATGAAACCTTAAGGGTTGCGAAGGAGGCTGAGGAAAGGGAAAGGAGGAACAAGGAAGAACAAGATGCCTTAGACTGCATAAAGGCCTTGTTTCCTCTCTGGACAAGGGAAATACTCATCAAAGAGGCAATAGAGTTTCCAAGCGTCTACTGGCTGGAACCTGTCGCTTCTTTTGATTGTGAAAATTCAAAAGACTCACAGTTCGATATGCCTATAACACGAAAGGCATTTACATTTTATTGTTTTGATTCGAATGTTGAAGTTCCTTTTCCTCATCCGAAAGTTGATCGCGAGCTTATCGACTTTTATCTGAAGTTTGGTCAACCTCAGTACTTGACGTGGAGTGCACAGAAGATTGTTACTGTCAAGGTACTAAAACCTTCGCCTGCCGGGAAATTCATAAATGTTAATTTCAAAATCACCCGAGGATCAGCAAACTCGGTGTCGGTTATTTCCCTGGCAGATCTTCCAAATTTAAATCCTCATGACTGGATCCTGCTGTTTAACATTCTGCTCACCAATCCAAAAGAATATGAGCCGATCCTGGATCATTTGAAGAGGATGTTGACTTCTTACATCCATGATGTTGCTGCTATGGATCAGGAGATAGCAAAAGTGATGAATAAGAAACCGACTGTCAAGCCAACAACGAAACCAGGAGATGTGAACAAAATGAGGATGGGCCAAATCGACTCTACACATCTAACTGTAATGTTCACAAGAGGCGAAGCCAATCATTTTCTGTTCACTCTTGTTGACAAACATTTGTTCTCAACAGACTGCTTAGAGCACATTATCAGTATCATTCATCGGTGCAAGCATAATTCAGAAGCAGACAAGAAGAACTTGACGAACATGCTTCGGTGGTACATTAATTTTCGTCATCATCTATTGGCCATCATACCGAAGGTGTTGAAGACTGTCAAGAAGTCTTCTGCAGCTCAACAGAAGTGAGCTTTCAGCTCCATTGACGCAAAGGGGGAGATTGTTGGGTATTATTGTGTTGCGTCACGGGCTTATTTTGTATATCCGGATTGGGCCTGTCCATCCGTGTTTATCTAGTAGGGTTTAACTATAAATAGTGCATGCATGTATGCATTAGATACGCTAGTGATTATCATTGATTATTGTTTTGTAACCCTAAACACCTCTACAGTCGAAGTTCTTAATCAAGCTCTTCTGAGGTGTTAAAGTTTTAATCATACGACATCTTTAAAGCTATTCTTGTGTTCATAATTACGTCCTTAATTGTTTGCCTGCATAGAATCTATCGATCCTACTAGAACATTGTTCTAATAGATAACGGTTCTTGATGGTCAGCTTGTTTAGTTCTCGGTAGTCAATGCACATCCGAAAGAATCCATCTTTCTTCTTCACGAATAAGATCGGGGCTCCCTAGGGTGAGGAACTCGGCCTTATGAATCCTTTGCTGATTAGCTCATTGAGCTGGCTGGATAATTCTTGCATTTCTGTCAGCACTAGATGATAGGGAGATTTATCTACAGGAGTAGCTCCGGGGATTAAGTCGATACGAAACTCGACTTGGCGCTCGAGAGGAATTCCTGGAAGATCTTCGGGGAAGACATCAGGAAAGTTGCAGACTTCGGGGATGCTCTCGAGGTCTTTAACTTTTTGCGTTTCATCAACAACATGAGTTAGGAATGCATGGCACTCCTTCCGCAGATACTTATGGGCTTTGATGCATGAAACGATACGAAGGTTCGAACTGAGTTTATCACCATAAATAGTGAGGGTTTCGCCAGAGGGAAGATTGAGACGGATAGCTTTATCGTAGCAAAGGATATCAGCACGATTGGGGCTCAACAAATCCATGCCAATTATGACATCGAAGCTCTTTATAGATACTGGCATAAGATCGATGGGAAAGGAATGATCGTCTAGGGCAAGAGTACAACCTATGAATATGTCGTTAGTGCTCTCTTTCTTTCCGTTAGCCATTTCGACGGTAAATGTTTCAGTTAAAAGTTGGGATTTACATTTGAGTATATGTTTGAATGCGTGACTAACAAAACTCCTCTCCACACCAGAATCGAAAAGAATGCATGCATAAGAGTTGTCAAGGAGGAACGTACCCGTAACAACGGTAGGATTAGCGACTGCTTCCTCCTGGCCCATAGCTAGCACCCCCCTGTGTTGCCAGCTAGTGTTGCCTTGGGGCAATTTCTTTTGAAGTGCCCAACCTCTCCACAACCATACGAGGCTTGACCGACGCCCGCTCCAGGAGCCTGATTGGTTGGTTGGACGGGTGCCTTGCAGTATCGAGCCGTGTGTCCCTTCTTTCCACAGCTGTTGCATTTCAAATCACGGCAGGGTCCGTGATGATGAAAGTTACACTTGTTGCACTTTGGAAGAGTACCAGCATAACCACCGGTAGGAGCTTGGGTAGTTGGAACAGCAGCTGGAGTAGCAGCAGGAGTAGTAGTAGCATTAACTGCCACTGTTTGCTGTTTCTTGGCGGGCACCTACGAAGACTGGCCCTTCCGTTTGTTCCAGAACTTTTTATTTTCACCACTAGCCTTTGGTTGTTCGGGAGCGGCTGTTACCTCATCAAGATCGACCCCATGATCTATCAGAGTTTGCGCCAAACACTCGGCGCTATCAAATGTATCGGCCTAGCAGCCAAAACTTTCCTTTGGTTGGGAGCGTCAGTCCCCAGATGTACCTCTCAATCTTCTTGCTTTCTGGGGTGACCATTCCCGGACAGAGAAGAGCCAGATCACAGAATCTAGCCGTGTAGGTAGCAATGTCGGAACCCTTCATCTTCAGATTCCAGAGTTCGTGCTCTAACTTTTGCACCTCGCCTCTTGGACAGTATTCAGCGAGCATCAGTTCCTTCAGACTCTCCCAACCCATGACATTAGCCACTGGCAGGGTTAGGGATTTGACTTGACCGTTCCACCAGGTCAATGCTCTGTCGGTGAAAGTGCAGGCGGCGAACTTCACCTTGTTTGCTTCGGAAGAGACGCAAATTTCGAAGATGGATTCGATCTTCCCGAACCATCGAGTCAGGGCAATAACGCCTCCATTGCCGTCGAAGGATTTGGGTTCCACGTTCATGAAGTCTTTGTAGGAACACTCCTTTTGATGTCCCTGATCACCGAGGTTCTGAGTACCACTACCGGATCCACCAGAGTTTACTTGTGCCATTGTTGCAGTTACGGCGGCTGTAACTGCTGCCTGGAACATAACAGGATCGAACTGAGGAGGTGGCGGTGGCGGAGTGTCGTTGTTCCTTCTGGTGGGTCTTCTTCGGAGAGGCATCTTGTTCTAGAACAACCAGGAAGGAGAGGATGATAAGTCCCCTAAATTCAAGTCAAGATATATGAAACAAGATATATCTCATTCTGAAAGTTAAAGTGTTCTACGAAGCGATATATAGAGAAAGGGGGTTACTATTGCAAGTAACTATCGCTAAGAAGGTATATGTAGCAACACTTGGAATGAATCTCTATATTGTATTCGACTCTAGCTAAAATACTCCTATAGTATCTTAATTTGTATGTTTTTGTTCTACCGATATCTGATGTATATATACTTGGTAGGTTTTAGGCTTGCTGCAACACCACAGTCACTCCCAAGTACATGTTGGTCATGTCTCGAATAAATATAGTTGATCAGGCTATATTGACCCTAGACATGATTACATAACTGCCCAGGTTTAACCGCAGTGTCCAACATCCAAATACTTTTGTTTTGTTCTTCTTGTGATTCTTGTTCTAGTATATACATATTCTGAATATACTTATACTTTTATAAAATATTGATATATTTTTAAAGTATAATTCTTGGTCAGAGTGTTTTTGTCCCAATGTGTTTATAGTTGTATATCTTTTATGATTGATATACTGAGTTCACTATAAACAATGCTCTGATACCAATCTATCACACCCCCAAACCGGAACGGCGGAAACGTTCGGGGGTGGATGACATCATGTAAGTATCACAACACATTCATTATAGTAATCAAAGTACAACCAACCATTGCATTAATAAGTATAAATTTTACATACGTATTTTAAACATTTCAAATTCAAACATCAAAGTAGATACAGAAGACGACAGGAGTTGCAGTACGGTACTAGGCAGTATTCTCAAAAGCCTTGGGGATGTATGTCACACCCCAAAACCGGAACGACGGATTGTTTGGGGGTGGAGGACGTCATGTACAGTATCACAACAATGCATAGTACAGTATCACATCATCCATTGCATTAATAATATAATTTCATACAAGTGTGTTCTGTCAAGTTATATAGACACCAAAAATATGAATCAAAATAAAAGATGAGTCTTGAACGAGCTCCATATTCTCAAAACCTGGTTTCGGTACCTGTCTACTGGCGACCTGAGGATACAAGTTATTTTGAAAGAGAGTATCAGCTTTAAAGTTGGTGAGATCATAAGTATATTAGTGTCTGTATTTGTATGAAAGTGTTTGTAAGATGTTTTGTAAGATGTTTTGAACTCTCCTAGAAAACCCTATGTTTCCTACTAAAAGTAGCCTTCTACCAAGGCATCTAGTGGTCGTGTGTGTGTCTCTTGTAAAAGTATGTATTTTCCCAAATCTGACTATCATTATCCAAAAATATAGTTTTTACATTACCGTATATTGTGTGAAGATCACAAAGTGAATGCAACGGGAAAATGAAATAGTACTATAGTGTTGTATTAAGTAACTACTGCTGTATTAACTACCTTAAACCAATTGTAATTTAAAGTACCATGTGATCGGCCTGTACCCTACTACCGACTATAGAACGCGACAATGTAAGATGTCGGAAGAAATGACGTTTGGCACCCGTAGACTTGCAAGTCCCACTGTAGCGAGCAGCAAGGTGTAGGATAGTCAATCCAGTATAGATCTATATGCAAACTCATACGCTCCCCACTTAAGGAGATTCTGGATACAAAACGGTCATGACAGGTAGTGCCATGCCCCGTTACGTGGCTCACATAACTGTAATAGTATTCTTGTATATGTATTGAATGTAGTAACTGTATTGTGTGTTCTCTCTCTGTCTAGTATGTATGTATGTTCTCTTTGTATGGTATTGTATGTTCTCTCTCTGTCTAGCATGTATGTTTTCTTGTAAAATGTATAGTATGTACTAGCTGTATTGTAATGTATAGACTCATGTATGAACTGACTCATTGTATGTTCCATTGTTCTAGTAATAGTATTAGTAACTTCCTAAACTACGCCTATTGTAGCTTACTAGTAATGTGATTTGTATGTATGAACATATCTGTATACCTTTGCTACCCAAAGGTATTGAATAGAAAGAAGGAACTTTTATATCTATATACATATACATGATATATAACTAGGATTTAAACGACCTTCGGACAAATAACCGATACCCTAAGTCCACAACCAAACGAGGAACAGGAGGTTAAGGTGAGTTATCAGTCCTAAGTCCTTTCAATCCTACTTATATAACTATATCTATAAAGATATACATTTAACAAAATATAAGTTAAAAAGAGTTTAAGTAAAAGTATTTGACATGTAAAAGAGTTTGATAAGTGTATTGGACATGTAAAAGAGTTTGACAAAACAGTTTGAAAAGTAGTTTGTTTGATAACACAGTTTGAAAGTAAGAAATCCACTTGTTTGGTAGTTATTAATCACATGTGATTGAGATAATAACTATAAAAGATCAACTTGTATCCCCCCCCCCCATAAAAGCATTTAAAATCATTTAAAGATTGATTAAGGGGTATGAACTCACCTGTAGTGAGTGGTTTGGATGAACGGATAGTATAGGATGCTAAGTGTCAAGTGAAGACTTGAACACACACAAGGATCCTAGTTAACATATAATAACACATATATGTATCCAATTAGTCATTAAACAACTAATTAACCAAGTTAAGACATCCTAGGACATGTAAAACACCTTATTTAAGTGTTATAAGTACTAAGGATTGCATCTAAGGGTGGTAGGACCTTGTATATGAGTTTGGGGTCCAAGGGTAAACTCTTTTGGAGTTTACGGTTTTAGGACCAACTCTCATTGAGTTTACGGTCATAAACCCATGAGTTTACGGCCGTAAACTCATGGTACTTTTACCATTTTGTGTTTTGAAGCTTTAAAGGTCATAAGAAGCATTCCTACTTCATGTTTAAGTCTTAGGAAGTGATTAGGGCACCATTTCACCCCTTTGTGGAGTTTACAGTCCTTGGACCATTTCTCCTTGGGTTTACGGCCGTAAACCAAAATGGTTTATGGTCTTTTTGATGTTTTAAGTGTTGGGTTTTAGTATACTACAACATCCTATGGTGAACATACAACCCTAAATACCTTGGATCTATGTTTTCTCTATTATACATGCAAATATGAAGTTTCCAAGATATTACCCTATACTAGCATACAAATATCATATACTTGGGTAATAAAATAGATAGAATACATACCTTTTTTTTGATGTAACTTGTCTTCATGAAGCTTGAGTGCCTAGTGCCCCAAGTGTGACACCTCAAATGGTTCACACAACACCATGAACACTTGGAATAACCTTGAGAATAAGGATACTTTGGTTCTCTCTAGTGAAATCGGCCTTGCCCTTTTGTGTACACACACTAGTGCCAATTTCACCAACCAAGGACATCTTTATATAGTGTGGAGATTAGGGTTAAACCCTAATACCCATGACCTTTCATTTCATATGATCCATGGGTTAAACACTCCATGGACTATCCATGAAAGATTAGCCCAACCTAAATGAACTTGGCCCATCACACACATATATCTTAGAGTCCATATTTAATTAGTTCATTTTGATCACTTAATTAATTATAAATTAATTCTTGATCAATACTAATTCAATAATATGATTATATATTAATATATTAGAACTTATAATATATTAATATAAATCACTAGTATCCTTTTTTCGTCATCTTGTCTATCCAATTGTCCCGATGCCATGCAACCCAAATGGACCATGCCGGGTCGGGTCAAGTCTTACCAATTATAGTTATGGACTTAGACATTAATCCAACAGTCTCCCACTTGGATAAGTCTAAAACTATTATTGAGTATGACTTCAAACCCTGACTAGCAATCGTAGCTCTCAAAATCTTCTGTCGAACTTTGATCTTGCCGATGAACTCTGACCTTTGTCAATGACCTGTCCATTAGATAAGGGATCATATATTCCTCCATTCTAGATATCATATGGACTGAGACATGGATTATAAATCATTCTCTCTATCCATTTGTTGTTTCCCGATTTCCGATTCATGATGACTGACTGATTGAACAAATCAAATCAGTCCTGGCTTGGCCAAGCACTCACATGTCTCATCACTAAATCATCGAGGGGCCCACATATATCGCTTTTATCCCGAAGGTAAAAGGAATGGATAAACTTCGACTCATATGGCTTGTTCTACTACTTGTTGAATCATACACAAATGCACGTTTTATAACATCGAGTTACCAATGCGTTTTCGTGCAATCAATGTATAACCAACTCATAGTAACAACTCATATCTCTAGGTTTTAAGAATATAAGATATTATCGTCTCATGATCACTCGTGATAAAATCCATGAAGTGATTCAAATGAGCGTGGGTTGAATCCAATACTCAGAACTTATGAGCACTCATGAGTGTTGTAGCACCGCTTTGTCCAACATCTTAGACCTCTACAAGCCAACCCATGACAGTCTTGATTCATATCTAATTCCAACATATGACCGACTGTGGATAGTTTGAATAACTTAATCATTCAGGAAGAATGACCTAGTTTATTCTGGAAGTCAAAACATGCAAAATGAAACACAAGAATAAATGAATCAAATATGGTATCAAACCCTATGAATATAAATAGACCACTTTTATTTATCACCATACTGATTACTCATTATTTCATTGTTTCGGTTTTATCAACTTTATACCTGAATTAAAAACACTAGCTGTCCCATGCTCCAAGCATGTACACTATGTTTTTTTAAACAATAGCTTTGGCATACACCAAGTATGCACTCTATGTTTGTCTATGATCCTTACTTTGTGAAATAAACCAATTGAACATAATTTCAATGATTCTAATTTCACACTCCCAAATCCTTATCGAAAAATGTGAGAATTTCAAATTCCTATCATTTATCGAAATATGTTTAGATTTTAAACTTGTATGCACTGACCCTCCTGTAATGAATATGTACAAAGTCACAAAGACTTGTCAACAGTCGTTATAAGGTATTCCAATGGAGATCAACTCCATGGAAACTAAGTCTCATATTCAAAGTACATTGCTTTGGACATGCTTCTTGCATTAAGTTTTCTAATCTTACACAGATAACTTCCACCTATGAAGAGAACTCCATATTCTCATTTTGACTATCACTTCTGAATAAGAGATGCCTCTTTTCAGAATATGTCAATATGGTCCTTCCAAAATTAGCACTATACTTCCAACTGTCCCTGAGCAACCAATCTTTGGTAAACCTCAGATTGTCCTCGACAATTGCTTAATCATTTTAGTCATATCCAATTCTAGACCTTTTCCTTTCTTAATGCCTCTGGGCATTTGGAAAAATTTAGAAATGACAAATATTATAGCACATGCAATCGATCCTGTACCCAAAGCAAATGGTACACGATTCATGATGTCTCACATAAAGAGATGATTCTAGACCATTCTTTTGCTACAATATTTTTGTTTGCCATGTTTTCAAACTTTGACTATGAAGAGGGATGCCGTAATCATAATCGAATTTTGAGAACGCAATATATAGAATTTCCTTAAGTTGAACCAATCCAACATGAAATTCATATATATATTCTTGACTAAAGATGATTAAGGTCTCAATCTAAGCCTTTAGAACTGAAATGAAGTATATCCTCTCCCTTAATTATAGCAAAACAACTTTTTCAATCCCTGCAGCCTCACGAATTGAAACTTTTGTTTTCTATAATTAACATTGCTAACTTGCAACACTAACAATAATTATCTTGCTCCCACTAACATGATGATTATTAGCATAACACTTATGCTCCCACTAGCTTTGACATGTACTCAGAAATCAGCTGGACTTCTAGAAATCAATACTTTATTGACTTTCTTACCAAAGTTCAGATTTCTGATACGAGATGCTTTGATAAAACTTTATCAAAATCATACACCTTTCCTTAGATAGCATGCATGTGTGTCTAAACAATTTCAGAACTAAAGGGATGCCGTAATCATAGTCTCAATTGTTTAGACCTTTTGCCATCTGCTTCAAATCTACTTGGTGGAAGTGTTTCCTCACCATCATTTTCATGAATCGGAGAGAAACCTTATGACCCTTAGATTTTATGGTGTATGTGTTCTTATCCATGTGAATCGTCAAAACCATAGTCACAAGACAAGGATAATGACAAATCCAAACTCATATGGACTGAACTTATGCAATCTTAACTTCTTGCCACCTGGCAGTACAGGGCCTGCCATTGCTTCCAAGTTGTTATGCAACCAATTGAGAACTTTCAGAACTCCTATGCAAAGCCAACTTTAACTGGAATGGGCACAGAATATGTCAACATGATAGGTTATAAACCTCAAGTCGTGTGCTAGTGAAGAACCTCAGGTTTTATTCTTGATTAGTTCTTGAAATTCTTTTTAGGATCTTTAAGACTCCCACTATCCTCTTGACATATAAGACTATCTTGCCAAATATGCAAGAGATAGTGCGGATTCTTTATCAAGACAAACACTTCACACAATTGGCCTTAGTTGGTCTTTGTTTTATCCAAAACATCACAACTTACCAATTTCAAATGTACAAGAGTAGGACACTTTTACTCATACATTTGACAAGTGTTTTAAACCTTTCTTTAAGATATGTCACTCAAGTTACAATCTTGGAGTATGACTCTAAGAATTGTGTTGGAACGAAGTATGACTCATCTTCCTGATCTAACCATTTCAACAATTCATGACTCCTCTTCTTAGTCATAAGAATGCACTAAGATGACCTTTAGAGGACTAATTGTGATATGATTTCTAAATCATTAAGATGATCACAAACATGATACTAAAGTACTCTCCCATCTTTTCAGATTTGAGAAACTTTTATCTTTCTGCCTAATTTGATTCTTCCCATTCGTTCTGCCATACATTGAGACTTTTCCAATGTTTCAGAATTATACTTAAACTTGTAAGTATAACCATATTTACTAAACTTTAGTAAATCAAATAGTCTTAACGAGCTTTGTGGTGGACATGACCAGTGCACAAGAATGTGTACTCGATCCCTTTAGTCCTTCACTTGACTCACACATCCGTGTGAACAAGTAATTAGTCTTGATTTCCCAATGCTTGAAAGTTCTCATTCATCATACTATTCAACTTGCATGATTCCAAGTTCCGGTCCAATTGAAACTTGGGCGATGAGGAACTTTCCTGATTTGGTAAATTTAAACACTACCACAAATGAAAGAATCAAATCCATTTTCCAATATTGCTGTCAGTGGCATCATATAAGCAACAATTTTCCACAAATGCCATTGTAAGGATACTTCAAATAAATAAAATTAAACAATTTTCTTTTATTTTAAAACTTTGCGGAAAAACTTATCCTTACGATCCACATGGAAAATTGTTGTTATCTATTCCTTAGCAATATATCATAACTTCTTAAGCAACTGCTCAAAATTCTGATGCGATCGAAATCCACCTTCGAGATCAGAATCAACATATACTTCCTTTAAGATTTCTCTCTATTCTTTGATTCTTAAAACATCAACATATGACCCAGTCACATCATGTAATGATGATCTCAAAATAGAACTTAACAGAGTTAGATAATGGGCTCTACCTGATGTAGAGTCAAACTTATTGACTTTAACATCCTTAGGTAAATTTGGCAGCTTTGCAATCAACGCCCCTTCCTTTGGCAAAATAAACATATGGACCCTTTGGTAATGGGACTATCTCAGACTTAGCCTTTCTCTTTACCATTTGGTCAACCGGGTTGACTATGGCCAACCCCTTTCCATTGGGAAGAGAATGTTTTTTCTGGATTTCCAGTGTCACCATTGTCACTGTCCATAAAGTTTTTGGGAAGTTGATCTTCTAATCAAATTTGCTTTACTATCGTTCCAAATCATTGCTGATTCAGCAGCACCAAGCAAATAGATATGATCATTAAGGTTCATGTCATAGTCTGTTTCATAGTAGTCCCAAAGGAACTCACTATGTGACTTAGAAAGTGATTGAACATCCAACTTTCTCAAGACTTTGACACCCAACTCTCTCGGCTTGTCAATATGTGACTTCATCTCTAAGATGTGATCACACATAGACCTTGCTTGCCATTAGGGCTTGAGTGACCTTGAATTTGTGGGTTAGGGAGAATAATTGGAGGAGGTGGAGGAAGTAAAGTTCTAAGAGATTTCGGAAGATCATAGATGTCTGAACTAGACATCTTTTGGGAGATATTCAAGATAGTTGATCTAAAGTCCTTAATATAACACCCAATATGAAATATTAAGGCTAGGATCCAACAACCTATTTATAACTGGAAGAGGGATGTCGTAATCCGAGTTATAAAATAGTTGAAGGTAGGTAAATGACGATTTACCAATTTCCACCATGAAAAACGAAATAATTTAATTAGATTTTTAATTGGATTTGAAACTCCTAGATCTTTTGAGATTCATTGAACTTTTCAATGGCATGTTTCAATCTCGAGTGTGCCCTTCAGGTTTTGTGACTGGGATGCCGAGGATCACAAAACAAGGTGTGAAGTAACCATGCAAATATACTTGGTACCCTTAATATTTACCCCTCAATCGATGTGCTGGTTAACCACACGAGCTCCACCGATACTATGATAAATATTAAGTTACCCTTTGCCTACTTTGTTACATCCAGGTTAGTGTGCCGGTTAACCACACACGCTCCACTAACGGTTTAAACAAAGTGCAAAGTGTAATTTCATGGATTAGCACCTTATTCACATTTTCCTAAGTAACTAAGATTGGGAATTAATAAAAGGTTTAGTTACTTAGTATTTATCATTAATACTTTTAATGAAGGGAGACATATAGTCCTTGTCCTACCTGTTCGACTAACGACCCTCCACCAGTCAAGGAAGCGGTGGGTGAGAGTGGACACCCATTAAGCTGTCATTTTATAGGCAACAACCTTATACCCCCCTTATAGACCGGCTTCGTGAATGAGGCCTACTAATGGTAAGACTGACTTGCTCTTATACACATATATATATATTATTAACTTATAATATTATAAAGTATAAGGGTTGATTTTTAACTTTTAAAATTCTAAGGGCTTAACTTGGAATTAAAGTATTCATTAGAGATAACTTTTCAAATTCCAAAACTTGAGGGCAAGTTTTGAAACTATTCAAAACTCTTGGATTTTCATAACTTATGAGCTTTAAGTAAAGCTTTAAAACCTTTAATGAAGAGACTCTTGGACATCCATAACTTGAAGACAAGTTATGGAGCCATAAAAACTATTTATAAGAAAAGACTCTTCATTTTTTTGTAACCTAAGGCATATTTATGAGTTTTTAAGATTCATAAATGTGACTTTTCATATAACTTGAGGACAAGTTACAAAAAACCACATTTTATGATCAACTTTTAGATTAATTAGGATTGAAAACAACTAAAAACCAATTTTTTTTCCATTAATCTAAACTAACTCATAAATCAAGGAAACATAGAACTTTTGGTAATCCATAACTTATGGAGTTAAATGCTTGTTTTATGATGAAACTTTTCATGTTCCATAACTTCAGAATAAGTTATGGAATTCTTTAAAACATTAACACCAAATTTTGTAACTCCATAAAAACTTTGAATCGATTTTTTTTTTTAAAAACCTTTTCATATCCATAACTTATGGAGGTTTCAATACTCTTAAGATCATAACTTTAAAAAAAACTTTTGAGCTCCAAAATTTTATGACAAAATTTGTAACTCCATAAAACATTTAGATCAAACTTTTAAAACAAATAAAATAATCACATTATTCTATCTTTTAATAAATTGACCTAATTCAACTCTTGTAGTAAAGTGACTCAAATTTTACAAATAATTAGTTTATCATAAAATCAAGTAATTATCTTAAAATTTGACAAACTTCATGTTTTTTTTTTCCTTTTTTTTCAACTTTGAAAAAAAATACATTTGCATCAAATATAATAGAAAACAACCCATGGCTCTGATACCACTGTTGGGTTTTAGTATACTACAACATCCTATGGTGCACATACAACCCTAAATACCTTGGATCTATGTTTTCTCTATTATACATGCAAATATCAAGTTTCCAAGATATTACCCTATACTAGCATACAAATATCATATACTTGGGTAATAAAATAGATAAAATACATACCTTTTTTTTATGTAACTTGTCTTCATGAAGCTTGAGTGCCTAGTGCCCCAAGTGTGACACCTCAAATGGTTCACACAACACCATGAACACTTGGAATAACCTTGAGAATAAGGATACTTTGGTTCTCTCTAGTGAAATCGGCCTTGCCCTTTTGTGTACACACACTAGTGCCAATTTCACCAACCAAGGACATCTTTATATAGTGTGGAGATTATGGTTAAACCCTAATACCCATGACCTTTCATTTCATATGATCCATGGGTTAAACACTCCATGGACTATCCATGAAAGCTTAGCCCAACCTAAATGAACTTGGCCCATCACACACATATATCTTAGAGTCCATATTTAATTAGTTCATTTTGATCACTTAATTAACTATAAATTAATTCTTGATCAATACTAATTAAATAATATGATTATATATTAATATATTAGAACTTATAATATATTAATATAAATCACTAGTATCCTTTTTTCTTCATCTTGTCTATCCAATTGTCCCGATGCCATGCAACCCAAATGGACCATGCCGGGTCGGGTCAAGTCTTACCAATTATAGTTATGGACTTAGACATTAATCCAACATTAAGTCCTAAGCACATCAAGGATGGTATCTAGACTAGTATCCAAGGCTTGGTAAGGGACTAGGGCACACTTTGGCCCCTTCATTAGGGTTTACGGTCCAAGAACATCTTGGACCGTAAACACCTTTGATCTTATGTTTCCCTATGTTTTCTAGATGATTAAGAAGTGTAGCAAGTCTTATAACACACTAGGGTAAGAGTACTTACAATGTAGAAGCTTGAAAAGGTGTTAAAAGTCCAAGAACACTAGTGTGTGTTCTTGGTGTTCTTGGTGAAACTAAGAACACTTGAAGATCTACACAAATGGAATGATTTCACGGATGAAATCATGTAAGATCACTAGATTAAGTAAGATATCAACTTATTTGGACTAGAAACACTTACATAGTTGAAGATCAAGAAGGAAAATCGGATGATACTTGAGAGTATTTGAGTTTTGGATCTTGAAAATGTGAAAAAGTGGTAAATATGATTAAGTGTCATATTTATACCCCCTTAGGGTTTACGGCTGTAAACACCTTGTTTAGGCCGTAAACGCCAAACTCTTAGAGTTTTAGGACATTATTGTTGTACAATAAACCCTAGGGCATCCTCTCTCCTGTTATCTCCTGAAGTACTAGGCTTTAGAACACTCAAACTGACTCTACACAGCTCAAAAGTTAGCAGAAACTGTTCTGACTTCTGTTGAAGTGAATGGTTGTACAGAATAGAAATTTCGGGTTGTCACATCATCCCCCCGTTAGAAGGAATTTCGTCCCGAAATTAGAGTTTAAGCAAATAAGTAGTTACAAATAACTAAGTAAAAAGACGAGGATATTTTAGTTTCATCTGATCCTCTCGCTCCCAAGTGAATTCAGGTCCTCGCTTGGCGTTCCAGCGAACCTTCACTATCGGGATACGGCTTTGTTTCGTTTGCTTGACCTCTCGGTCCATGATCTCTACAGGTTCTTCCACGAAGTTGAGGCTCTCGTTGATCTCGATCTCGTCGAGTGGGATTACAAGAGTCTCGTCGGACAGACACTTTTTCAAGTTCCAGACGTGGAAAGTAGAATATACGTTACTGAGTTCACGTGGTAAGTTAAGTTTGTAAGCTACAGGGCCGATTCTAGCAAGAATCTCGAAAGGCCCTATGTATCTTGGATTTAGCTTTCCACGCTTTCCAAAGCGTATTAAGCCCTTCCAGGGTGAGACCTTCAATAGAACTCGGTCGCCTACCTGGAATTCCAATGTTTTCCTTCGTTTATCAGCGTAGCTTTTCTATCGGTCTCTAGAGGCTTTCAATCGTTCACGAATCTGAACGATCTTCTCTGTCATTTCCCGAATGATCTCCGGACCCGTGAGAGTGCTTTCAGGAACTCGTCCTTTAGCTAACTGGGTATCACCCACCTCAGCCCAGCACAGAGGGGATCTGCACTTTCGGCCATAGAGGGCCTCGAATGGAGTAGCCTTTATGCTCGTGTGATAACTGTTGTTGTAGGAAAATTCGACAAGGGGTAAATGAGTATCCCATGCTTTCCCAAAGTCAATCACATAGGCTCGCAACATATCTTCCAAGGTTTGGATAGTCCTCTCACTTTGTCCGTCGGTCTGTGGATGGTAGGCTGTACTCATGTCCAGCCTAGTTCCTAGGGAACTTTGTAGCGACTACCAGAACCTCGAAGTGAACCTACTATCTCTGTCCGAGATAATGGATATGGGAACACCGTGCAGTCGTACAATCTCCCGAATGTAGGTTCTTGTAAGCTTCTCCACCTTATCTGTTTCTTTGATAGGCAGGAAGTGTGCGGACCTGGTCAATCTATCGACGATGACCCATATGGTATCAAGTCCACCCGTTGTCTTGGGTAACTTGGTTATGAAGTCCATAGTGATCCGTTCCCACTTCCATTCCGGTATCTCCGGCTGTTGTAGTAAGCCGGAGGGTTTCTGGTATTCGACCTTGACCTTGGCCCAAGTAAGGCATTTACTCACGAAGGTAGCAATCTCTGCTTTCATGTTAGGCCACCAGTATAGCCTTTTAAGATCCAGATACATCTTATCTGAACCTGGGTGGACGGAATAACGAGTGTTGTGTGCCTCGGTCATGACCAAGTCTCTGAAACCACCGAGTTTCAGGGTCCAGATCCGATCCATGAGATATAAGGCTCCACCACCCTTGACTTCCAAGTTCTTATCCATCCCTCTCAGGGATTCACCCGCCACATTTTCAGGTTTCAAAGCGTCGAGCTGAGCCTCCTTAATTTGTGTGGACAAGTGTGAATGGATAGTCATAGTCAAAGATTTGACTCTACGACCAGAATATTCTTTCCGACTTAGGGCGTCAGCTACTACGTTGGCTTTACCCGGATGATAACGAATTTCGCATTCGTAGTCACAGAGTAGCTCGACCCACCGTCGTTGTCTCATGTTGAGCTCTTTCTGGTCGAATATATGTTGTAGGATTTTGTGGTCTGTAAAGATAGTGCTTTTTGTACCGTACAAGTAGTGTCTCCAGATCTTCAGAGAAAACACAACTGCTCCTAGCTCAAGATTGTGGGTAGTGAAGTTGACCTCGTGTGTCTTTAGCTGTCTCGAGGCATAGGCGATGACCTTACCTCGTTGCATCAGAACACAGCCGGGCCCTTGATTTGACGCATCGCAATAGACAACGAAGTCTTCTATCCCTTCGGGGAGGGATAGTATTGGCGCGGTGCACAAGGCTCGCTTGAGCGTTTGGAACGGTCTCTCCTGTTTCTCTTCCCAGTCAAAGGCCACGCCTTTCTCGGTCAGTGTTGTAAGAGGTTTCGCGATGCGGGAGAAGTTCTGAATGAACCTGCGATAGTAGCCAGCGAGGCCTAGAAATTGACGAATTTCTGTAGGCGTCTTCGGTGCTGACCAGCTCTCAATGGCTTTGATTTTGGAAGGGTCCACGTGTATTCCCTCTTCGCTAACCACGTGCCCTAAGAATTCGACTCTTCGGATCCAAAATTTGCATTTTGAGAACTTCGCATAGAGCTTCTCCGAACGTAGTGTTTCTAAGACTAGTCGCAGATGTTGACTATGTTCCTCCTTACTACGAGAGTAGATGAGTATGTCATCGATGAAGACGATGACGAACTGATCCAAGTAAGGATGACACACCCTATTCATTAAATCCATGAATACTGCGGGCGCGTTTGTTAATCCGAACGACATCACTACGAATTCGTAGTGCCCATAACGAGTTCGGAAGGCTGTCTTCGGAACATCCTCCCCTAGCACTCGTAGTTGGTGATATCCGGATCTTAAGTCAATTTTTGAAAAGAAGTTCGCCCCTTGAAGTTGGTCAAATAAATCGTTAATACGAGGCAAAGGGTAACGATTTTTGACGGTCAGTTTGTTGAGCTCCCTGTAGTCGATGCACATACGAAACGATCCGTCTTTCTTCTTGACGAACAAGATTGGAGCTCCCCAGGGTGAGAAGCTTGGTCTTATAAAGCCCTTGCTGAGCAGTTCGCTAAGTTGATAGGATAGTTCTTGCATCTCTGCAGGTGCTAGACGATAGGGCGATTTGGCTACGGGGGTAGCCCCTGGAACTAAGTCGATTCTGAACTCGACTTGACGTTGCGGAGGTAATCCTGGGAGTTCTTCTGGAAAGATGTCGGGAAAGTCGCGTACTACTGGAATGTTCTGAATGTCTTTCGTTACTTGGCTCACATCGACCACATGAGCAAGGAATGCGCGACATTCCTTTCGCAAGAATTTCTGAGCTTGAATGCTCGAGATGATACGAAGGTTCGTGCCGGGTTTGTCGCCATAAACGACTAGAGTTTCGCCAGACGGTAGATTAAGGCGAACAACCTTTTCATAACACATGATGTCGGCACGATGTAGACTCAACCAGTCCATACCAATAATGACGTCGAAACTTTTAATTGAGACCGGCATGAGGTCGATCGAAAATGAATGGCTATCTAGTGTTAGGGTACACCCTATGAATATACTGCTAGTGCTCTCCGTCTTTCCATTAGCCATTTCTACAGTGAACGATTCTTTAAGTGTTCGTGATTTTTGCTTAAGTAAATGAGCAAATTTTTGGTTCACGAAACTCCTTTCCGCTCCACTATCAAACAATATGCATGTATAAGAGTTATCGAGTAGAAACGTACCAGTGACCACTGTGGGGTCGGCAACCGCTTCCTCGTGGCCTATGGCCAGAACCCTTCCCACTCCACCGGCATTTCCTGCCTTCAGGCAGTTCCTCTTGTAGTGGCCCACCTCGCCACAACCGTAGAAAGCTTGGCCCACACCAGCGTCGGGGACTTGGGTGATTGGTTTTGCTGGAGCCTTGCAGAAGCGGGCAGTGTGCCCCTTCCTGCTACGTTAGAGCACTGCATTTCACCACAGGCTCCAATGTGGTGGAAGTTGCACTGGTTGCACTTAGGCAAACTTCCAGCGTACTGCTTTACCGGAGCAGCAGCAGTGGCAGGTGCTATCGCAGCATGAACTGCCACGACCCACTGCTTTTTGGCATCCTTCTTCTTCTTCTTGTCATCCCAGAGCTACAACAGCATTTAATGTTGCCGTATCGATTTGAGGAGCAGGTAGTGTTGCAGTTATCGGAGGATCACGTCTTATTGATCGACGTGGAGGCATCTTTTAACTATAAGTTTTAGAAAGATGGAGACATTGATAAGAATTTAATAGGAAAATTGATGAGAATGACTCATGGACTAACTCTCCATAGCCCAACAACACAATTGAATAGCACGATTGAAGGATGATCTAGTGCTAGCAGATGCTAGCAATTGGATAATAATTTCCGTGAGATTAGATATCTGTCAATAATACTGCTATTACAGATGTAATAAGTTTGGGAAAAATAGCCTAGAAGTAGGCATTACATCAACCAAGATGGGAAAATTTTGACAGAACTACGACCTAATCAAGACCTAACAGTTCTAAGATTTACAAAGATAGGAGATTAGACTAGAGTTTTTACACAAACTAGGTTATATCCAAAAGAGTAGTCGATGAGACTCTAACGGCGACGAGAGCTACTAGAGTGAGTTCTTGAATCCGACAGAAGACGTTCTATGTCCCTCATACGCCTTTCAGATCTTACTTGCTGAGCTCGAAGTTCCCTGACTTCAGCTTGGGTTTCAGCAAGTTCCCTCTGCAGAACTGCATTGCGGACCTGAGTCCTTTCATTAGCAGACTCTAGCTAGCGGATGCGGACTGTGTTAACACCAGAGTTGGCATCAATCTCTAAGACTCGGTCGATAGTCGCTCGACCTTGTTCCGAGAAATCCTACGAACCATGATGGGTAGGACCCTGTCAGCTGAACCTCCCTCGGTGAGGTTGTAGAAGCTTCTGTCTCCATTGTAGGGAATGGGTTGACCCTGTTCCTTACTCCATCTATTCAAGTTTGTGGCCCACAGAGGTGTGGGTCCTTGAAATGCTGGACGAGGGTTCGGGTTTGGGTCTTGAGCAGCTGGGGGTAGGTTGTTGACTTCCGGCTCTGAGTCAGAACCATCAGAAAAACCCTCAGCACAGTGATCATCCAAAGGGATTAGGTGATCATCTTCTGGCTCTTCTTCAAGCCATCCAACATTGCCGTGGTTGGGATAGTACGGGTCTCCGGGGATATGGAATCCAGCCATGATATCTACGCGAGAAAAGGGATATAAGAAATAACTAAATAGACGACTAATTATATAATTATAAGATGATCTTTATTAGTTACTTCAATACTTGTTTAGTGCATACCAGTTATATGTACTCAAAATAGGATAGACCTTCGAATAAGTGACCCTAACTCTAAGTCCACAACCAAACAAGGAATAAGAAGTAAAGCAAAGGTCACAGATTCTAAGTCTATGACATCCTAGTACATATAATCTTAGTGTATCCACTCAGCAACTATTGATATACTAAAAAAGACCTTTAGTTCTCAGATAAGTAATTATAGTAACACAAAAATACTCCTATAGTATTTTAAGTTTATGTTCTGTTCTAATCTTCTCATTGTAGTAGTGTTGGTAAGTTTTTAGACTTGTTGCAACCTCACAACCACACTTAGGCACATGCTAGTCACTCCTCGGATAATATAGTTGATCAGGCTATATCTTCCCAGATTTGACTATATGTCTCTAAGTCTACTTGTGCTGCCCAACAATCGTAATACTTTTGTTCTGTCCTAGTGACATTGATTTTAGTATGAATGCAGGCATGTATACTTAATTAAATATTTTATTATTTAAAAGTATATACTCTTGGTCAGAGTATTTTAATCCCATTGTATTTATAGTCTGTATATCTTTTATGGGTTGATATACTCAATTCACTATAAACAATGCTCTGATACCAATCTGTCACACCCCAAACCGGAACGGCGGAATCGTTCGGGGGTGGAGGACGTCATGTACAGTATCACAACAATGCATAGTAGTAAACAAGCAACAACATCATCCATTGCATTAATAATATAATTTCATACAAGTGTGTTCTGTCAAGTTATATAGACACCAAAAATAGGAATCAAAATAAAAGATGAGTCTTGAACGAGCTCCATCTTCTCAAAACCTGGCTCCGATACCTGTCTACTGGCGACCTGAGGATACAAGTTATTTTGAAAGAGAGTATCAGCTTTAAAGCTGGTGAGATCATAAGTATATTAGTGTCTGTATTTGTATGATAGTGTTTGTAAGATGTTTTGTAAGATGTTTTGAACTCTCCTAGAAAACCCTATGTTTCCTACTAAAAGTAGCCTTCTAGCAAGGCATCTAGTGGTCGTGTGTGTGTCTCTTGTAAGAGTATGTATTTTCCCAAATCTGACTATCATTATCCAAAAATATAGTTTTTACATTACCGTATATTGTGTGAAGATCACAAAGTGAATGCAATGGGAAAATGAAATAGTACTATAGTGTTGTATTAAGTAACTACTGCTGTACTAACTACCTTAAACCAATTGTAATTTAAAGTACCATGTGATCGGCATGTACCCTGCTACCGACTATAGAACGCAACAATGTACGATGTCGGAAGAAATGACGTTTGGCACCCGTAGACTTGCAAGTCCCACTGTAGCGAGCAGCAAGGTGTAGGATAGTCAATCCAGTATAGATCTATACGCAAAGTCATACGCTCCCCACTTAAGGAGATTTTGGATACAAAACGGTCATGACAGGTAGTGCCATTCCCCGTTACGTGGCTCACATAACCGTAATAGTATTCTTGTATATGTATTGAATGTACTAGCTGTATTGTGTGTTCTCTCTCTGTCTAGTATGTATGTATGTTCTCTCTATATGGTATTGTATGTTCTCTCTCTGTCTAGCATGTATGTTTTCTTGTAAAATGTATAGTATGTACTAGCTGTATTGTAATGTATAGACTCATGTATGAACTGACTCATTGTATGTTCCATTGTTCTAGTAATAGTATTAGTAACTTCCTAAACTACGCCTATTGTAGCTTACTAGTAATGTGATTTGTATGTATGAACATATCTGTATACCTTTGCTACCCGAAGGTATTGAATAGAAAGAAGGAACTTTTATATCTATATACATATACATGATATATAACTAGGATTTAAACGACCTTCAGACAAATAACCGATACCCTAAGTCCACAACCAAACGAGGAACAGGAGGTTAAGGTGAGTTATCAGTCCTAAGTCCTTTCAATCCTACTTATATAACTATATCTATAAAGATATACATTTAACATAATATAAGTTAAAAAGAGTTTAAGTAAAAGTATTTGACATGTAAAAGAGTTTGATAAGAGTATTGGACATGTAAAAGAGTTTGACAAAACAGTTTGAAAAGTAGTTTGTTTGATAACACAGTTTGAAAGTAAGAAATCCACTTGTTTGGTAGTTATTAATCACATGTGATTGATATAATAACTATAAAAGATCAACTTGTATACCCCCCATAAAAGCATTTAAAATCATTTAAAGATTGATTAAGGGGTATGAACTCACCTGTAGTGAGTGGTTTGGATGAACGGATAGTATAGGATGCTAAGTGTCAAGTGAAGACTTGAACACACACAAGGATCCTAGTTAACATATAATAACACATATATGTATCCAATTAGTCATTAAACAACTAATTAACCAAGTTAAGACATCCTAGGACATGTAAAACACCTTATTTAAATGTTATAAGTACTAAGGATTGCATCTAAGGGTGGTAGGACCTTGTATATGAGTTTGGGGTCCAAGGGTAAACTCTTTTGGAGTTTACGGTTTTGGGACCAACTCTCATTGAGTTTACGGTCGTAAACCCATGAGTTTACGGCCGTAAACTCATGGTACTTTACCATTTTGTGTTTTGAAGCTTTAAAGGTCATAAGAAGCATTCCTACTTCATGTTTAAGCCTTAGGAAGTGATTAGAGCACCATTTCACCCCTTTGTGGAATTTACGGTCCTTGGACCATTTCTCCTTAGGTTTACGGTCGTAAACCCAAATGGTTTATGGTATTTTTGATGTTTTAAGTCCTAAGCACATCAAGGATGGTATCTAGACTAGTATCCAAGGGTTGGTAAGGACTAGGGCACACTTTGGCCCCTTCATTAGGGTTTACGGTCCAAGAACATCGTGGACCGTAAACACCTTTGATCTTGTGTTTCCCTATGTTTTCTAGATTATTAAGAAGTGTAGCAAGTCTTATAACACACTAGGGTAAGAGTACTTACTATGTAGAAGCTTGAAAAGGTGTTAAAAGTCCAAGAACACTAGTGTGTGTTCTTGGTGTTCTTGGTGAAACTAAGAACACTTGAAGATCTACACAAATGGAATGATTTCACGGATGAAATCATGTAAGATCAATAGATTAAGTAAGATATCAACTTATTAGGACTAGAAACACTTACATAGTTGAAGATCAAGAAGGAAAATCGAATGATACTTGAGAGGATTTGAGTTTTGGATCTTGAAAATGTGAAAAAGTGGTAAATATGACTAAGTGTCATATTTATACCCCCTTAGGGTTTACGGCCGTAAACACCTTGTTTAGGCCGTAAACTCCAAACTCTTGGAGTTTTAGGACATTATTGTTGCACAATAAACCCTAGGGCATCCTCTCTCCTGTTATCTCCTGAAGTACTAGGCTTTAGAACACTCAAACTGACTCTACACAACTCAAAAGTTAGCAGAAACTGTTCTGACTTCTATTGAAGTGAATGGTTGTACAGAATAGAAATTTCGGGTTGTTACAATGTACCTGTCTACTAGAACCCTGAGAATACAAGTTTTGAATGAGTATCAGCATAAAGCTGGTGAGTTCATAAGCATTTTGTTTCAGAAAGACGGTTCTCGGTTCTTTTGAAAAGTGCGATATCTTTCTCAAGAAAATCCCATATTTTCTTATGAAAAGCATGATTAAACCCATTTCTTATATAACTTCTTGGTTCATACTAGTTACGCATAAACCAAGGAGTTATGGAAGAAATATGAATATTCGTTAGTTGATTAATAAACCATCTGTTTATAAAATACTGATGTTTACCCTGGGAAATCCTGCATTTCCCCTATGTGAAAGTTATTGAATTACTCGTTCTAAATCGGAAAGTACAAGTATCTACCATACTTATATTGTTTAAGCATTGTTCCTTTTGAAAACCCTGGCTACTCCTAGTGATGTATATTAGTCTTATTACATAAATAAAACTAGTTGAAAACGTGGTGATCTGAATCCTGAAAGCGTTGTTAATACTCTCATGTGATCACTTAGTTATTAACTCTATAGTTCGTTCGTTCGATCTATTATTATGTAAATACATCGTTGTTATCTACATTGCGAGCTTGTTGGGATAAAACCCTAATTGTGATTTGATGAACAAGATGCGGAAAATAAGAACAAACACAAATAATGAAGATATGTCGAATGATCACTCGATTTATTCAATTATGAGGAACAGATTACACTTTAAGGAAGAAGAATCTAACTCTACAAGAAACCTCACAATGTGGTGGCTACATTTTGCCTCACTCTTACGCCTACTAATGAATAATACATGACTATTTATAGGGAAAAGACAAGTCTTGGGCTTTTAACCTACACTTCACCAAGGGGGCCCATTGCCATCATCCATGGAGTACTTTGAAACCCTACAATCTCCCCCTCAAAGTATGGAATGGATGACAATGATTTAACTTCCAAAACAAGCATCTAGCGAATATGAAAAGATCTTGCAACGAGGTATATTTGAAGCAATCCACGAATCTTGATTCTTCAATAGTCTTCAACACGGGTTCTAGGATATATATAAAAACCAAGCACTGAAGTAATGTTTTTAAACTTCATTTTCTGATGTAATCACAAAGATCTTCAATAAAACCAAACCCGCCATAAAACCCCATTTCAGAACAAAGAAACCAAATCACTTCTTGTCTTTGAAGAGCTCCCCCTCCAAGTCACAATGATCTTCAAATAAGCTAATGATATAAGCCACCAAAAATTATCATGTAACAACCCAAATTTCAAGATTCGTATTGCCACTTGATCGAGAAAATACTAGAAGTCAGAGATATAACAAGTCCTTAGAAGAGCTCGATGAAGAACTGCTACTGTAAAGGATACTTTTCTGCAAAAGCTTTAGAAGAGCTCGATGAATAACTGCTATTGTAAAAGCTACCTTCATAATTCTACCACAAGCTTTATCAAAAATCTTCAAATTTGAAAAGTCACAAATCCAATTTCGAATGGCCATACCAAATTCTCCCCCGATTTATGATAAAAAAACGTGATTATAAAGCCTTCAAATGGTCATGAGAATGATCTTGAATGGATAAAAAAAATTATTGTGCTCCCCCGCGACAAAATGATATACACAATGAAGTATAAAATCCGAAAAAGTCGAAAACATTTGACGTTATCACGAAAAACGATTTTCTGAACCGCCAAGACTTGATGGAATCCTTAATTTTCTGTTCACGAAAAAATATGTGCGTTAAAAAATCCAAAACTGTTCACCGGCCCTTAAATTTGTAAACTTTTTGACAATTGGGTGGAAACTGTCACACCCCAAAACCGGAACGGCGGAATCGTTCGGGGGTGGAGGACGTCATGTTTAGTATCACGAGATATGTATATGGTAAGCAAGTAATGAACAACCATTTCATTTCGAAAGAAATTGTTTACAATGTGTGTGTTCACAAAACATAGAATTCATACACAAATAACAAAACAAGACTTGAAGCTACAATGCTCCATCTTCTGAATCCCCAGCACGAGCACCTATCTAATAGTCTCCTGAGAATACAAGTTATTTGAAAGAGTTGATCAGCAATTAAGCTGGTGAGTTCATAAGATTTTAGTGATGTGAGTAAGTTGTAAGGTGTTGTTGAAAATGTATATGTAAAAATGGTGTAAGTTGTAAGTTCTGTTTTGAAAAGTTCGCCTGTTCCTCTAGAAAATCATATATTTCCTACTTTGATGGAAGTTTAAGTAAAATGACACTACAACCCATTCTATGGGTACTAAGTGGGTACAAGTTATATAAGACTCAGAGTAAACAAACAATCGATTGTGCGCATCTGCCTGAAGCTCACAACCAAACGAGGAACAGAAATTAAGGCGGATAGCACACATTCCATTGGTTGTTAGATCATCGTCATATATAACCCTGGCGTAATCACTTGTTACTAATGGAGTTAATTGTAATGTTTCCTTTATATCTAATGAAGAAGTTCTTTAAGAAAACCCTTATTTCTTATAGTAAAATAGTGACCACAGTGACTACTTTTATAATAGCTTAGTTTATACTGCTATATATAATCTAACATCGGATAGAAAGTTAATTGAGCGAATCTGCCCTAAGCCCACAACCAAACAAGGAACAGGAAGTAAGGCGGAAAGCACGCATCCAACTACCTACTAGGTATTAGTTTTATATATAAACATGATGTATAAACTAAGGTATTATAGAGTTACTCACCTAAGGTCTTTTAAATTGTACTGGTTTAATAAAATGGATTAAACCTTTTACTGGGAAGTTTCTAGTTTTGTATACCAAAAGTACTGAAAGTATGTTTTGTACTAGAAAGACTGTGCTTTGACTCTGTGTCCTATAACCTGACCCATACCTGGTACCCTTATGATGACTTAATGTATACTAAGCATACATATATATAGAATCGGATAGAAAATAGATTGGGTGAATTCGTTCCAAGCCCACAACCAAACAAGGAACAGGATATGAAGCGGAGAGCACACATCCTATTACCTGTCGGACCCTATTAGTATATATATATCATGTGGTGTATACATTAAGGAATCATAAGGCTAGCATTATGGTCCTATCTTTTAATCGTATCCTTCTACCAAGGCATCTTCTGTTATGTGCTAGACTCGACTGTTCCGTTTGTCGTTTGTAAGAATGTATATTTTCCCTAGTTTATAACTATCTTGACTCGAAAATAGTTTGAATCGGACTTTCAAGTGGTACCGTCACTTTATGAAAGAAAGGGAAGTGTAAGTACACAGTTGTCGTTTATAATGACATGCGGATGTACTAATAACCTAAAAACATATTTGTTTTATTACGGTTATAATGTGAAGGCTAGAACCCTTACTATACGCTCTCCCTGTCAGGAGATTAGGGGAAACTAAACACAACCTCTGCAAATTCTTGCAAGCCATGTAATTCACATTAAAGTATATGATCATGTATACCCAATATAACTATCACCTTTTGTTTAAAACAATGAGTTAGTGATTCATTGGTATAATTAGATCCTGTATGTGTGTTCTCATGCTATAGCAACCTAACTTGTTTGTTTTGTACTGTATATTGTACGTTCTCTCTGTATGGTATTGTTTGATTCTCTTCACTTTATGTTATGTATGGTATTGTTTGATTCATGTAAGAACTGACTCTTTATGTGATTCATTGTACTAGAAGTAATGAATAGCATTCTCCTAAACTATACCTATTATAGTTTACTAATGTTCTACTTGGACTGTTACTGAAAAGACTCGTTTATCTACCAAGTTATGCTTGTACTTTAAAAACAGAGTTTTGTATAACTAAAAAGTAACATAACTTTACAAGAGTTTTTGAAATGTTTTGAAAACTTATAAATAACATAAGTAGCATTTTGAAAGATGTTTATAACAAACATTTACACAATTATCATTGTGGTCAACTTGTATTCCCCCCCTTAAACAGTTAAAACAGTATAAAAGATTCATTTCGGGGTATGAACTCACCTGATGTGGGTGATTCAATCGGGTATGTGTGTAAGGATGAGAAGCTCCACGAATGAAGTCCCGAGACACAATAAGTCCTAAATGACATATAAGGACCCATACTGACATGACTATAGTGTTCACAGACAACTATATGAAAGGAAACACCTTCCTGGACTTAGGAAACACCTTGATTAAGTGTCATAAGTACTAAGGATTGCATCTAAGGGTGGTAGGACCTTGTAATTGAGTTTAGGGTTCAAGGGTAAACTCCTTTGGAGTTTACGGTTTTGTGACCATCACCCCTTGAGTTTACGGTCGTAAACCCATGAGTTTACGGCCGTAAACTCATGGTACTTTTACCATGTTGTGTTTTGAAGCTTTACAAGTCATTAGAAGCATTTCTACTTCATTCCTAAGTCTTTGGAAGGGATTACGGCACCATTTCACTCCTTTGTGGAGTTTACGGTCCTTGGACCATTTCTCTTTGGGTTTACGGCAATAAACCCAAATGGTTTATGGTCTTTTTGTTGTTTTGAGTTCCTAGCACATCAAGGAAGGGGTCTAGACTAGTTTCCAAGGCCTGGTAAGGGACTAGGGCCACTTTGGCCCCTTTGTCAGGGTTTACGGTCCAAGGTGTTCTTGGACCGTAAACACCTTTGATCCTTTGATTCCTGGGTGTTTTCTTGATGATCAGAAGTGTAACAAGTCTTATAATACACTAGGATAGAAGTACTTACTAGGTAGAAGCTTGAAAAGGTGCTAAAAGTCCAAGAACACTAGTGTGTGTTCTTGGTGAAACTTGAAGATCTACACTTTTGGAATGATTTCACGGATGGAATCATGTAAGATCACTAGATTAAGTAAGATATCAACTTTTTAGGGATAGAAACACTTACAAAGTTGAAGATCTTGAAGAAAAGTCGGATGATACTTGAGAGAGAAATGGGTTTTGGATCTTGAATATGTGAAAAGTGGTAAATAATGACTAAGTGTCATATTTATACCCCCTTTTAGGATTTACGGCCGTAAACACCTTTGTTTAGGCCGTAAATTCCAAACTCTTGGAGTATTGGGATATTATTGTTGCACAATAAACCCTAGGGCATCCTCTCTCCTGTTATCTCCTGAAGTACTAACTTTAAAACCCTCAAACTTATTCCAAAAAGCTTGAAAGTTAGCAGAAACAGTTCTGACTTCTATTGAATCGAATGGTTGTACAGAATAGAAATTTCAGGTTGTCACATCATCCCCCCGTTAGAAGGAATTTCGTCCCGAAATTAGCTTTCTTAGCATTACTACTGGGGTTGCGCTCTTCTGATTGGCAGAATACCCACTCGTAGACTTGGCAACTTTGCCGTTCTGTTCATGATAGGATTTGTACTTGGTCCATCTATCATTACCTCGTGTATACAAGTTGTATATAATTTGGGTTAGTAAGACGGTCGGATGTGTGACTCTGCCCCAGGTCCACAACCAAACAAGGAACAGGAGACAGGGCGGAAACACACATACTAAAGGTTCATAAAATGAAGACTCTTCATTTTCATGTAACTTATGTGTTTTAAGTGTGCATAAATGAAACTATTCAAAACTTTTCATTTCATAACTTATGAATTAAAGGTTCATAAAATGAAGACTCTTCATTTTCATGTAACTTATGTGTTTTAAGTGTGCATAAATGAAAGTGACCTTTGGAAATCCATAACTTGAGGACAAATTATGGACTCCATTAAAACACATAAATGATCAAGAATTATCAATAAACAATTTAGCAAATAATTCCTATGATCTAACAATAATTCATAAGAACATGAACATCATATCAAAAATTCCAAGAACATATGAACACATATCATCATGAAATTTTGATATAAGCCATTGTAAATGGATTAGCATAAACATTACACCATCTAAAACAGGTTTTATAACACCAAAACAGTTTAGGGTAATGTTTGTTGTAACGCCCCGATTTTTCTCGATACGTTTAGTTATTTTAATTCAATTATTCTTGTAACCTTGGGTTAATTTATTTAACCAATGTCTGATTTTCTTATGTTATTGGACTCTTTTGATCATCTTGTAAACTCCTTTTATTGAAGTCCATAGGCTATGGGCCTATTCTATCCCACATCGCCAAACATATGTAAACTCAACCATTTTTGTCTATTATATAAGCTTGTTATCCTCATACTTCATTTGATATCTACTTTGAATCCCACATCGATTCAAGTATCAAAATATACTTCAACTTCATGTTTATATAACAAGACTTGAGGTTATCTAAAGATTCGATTAAGGTTTGGGTTTAGAAAACCGAAATTGAATCGGGGAAGCCCAAGTACCCCGGAAAAAGTTTTTGGGTTACCTTAAAAATAAAATTGGGATACCCATTTACTTTGATCCTGGCTCCGCCACTGCCCTCACGCCATCCTTCTCTCTCTCTTTGGGATCAAGAGCAGCCAAGGGGCTGTTGTTTGGAGCTTAATTCTTGTTCATTTCCACCCTTGATTCGTATTGGTATGAACCTCCTTATCCTTTCTTACAACTTGATTCATAACCTTGTTCTAGTTTTATGATTTCATCTTCACCTCTTCTCCTTCTTATTTTATTTGTAGTTGTATGTTATACATCATCTCAAGATCCTATCTTCACCCCATATATGGTGGATGATGGATCTAGGGGATTACATGTGGCAAAAGATCATGGAAACCCTAAAAGGGAGAATGATGATTTTATGTGCTTATGTTTATTTTCATGTTGATTATTATTACATCCTTGAGGCTAAATGAAATCCTAATGATCCCTAACCCTTTTTAGTACCACCATTATCATGGGGACTGAATTGGGATGATGAACACATCTTAAAATGTGTTTCAAAAGGAGAAGGATGGATAAGCCAAAAAGGAATCACGGGTGGCTACGATTCTGTTTTCCATCAGATCTGTAGTCATTTTGTAAAAATCATATCTGGAGCTCTAGAACTCAAACGGACCCCAAACCAGTTCCAAAAGTTCACACATTGAGTTGGCTAACTTTCTTAAGAAGGCCAACCTCACTGATAAGGGCTTTATCTATGTGAAAGAATGGCATCTTTGCTGTTAGGTCTGATCCGGGTCTGTTCTGATATGTCATTTTGTTTTCATCATTTCTAAGGCTTGGAAAAGGATCCAGAGTGATTCCAAGTTTCTATATGTTCCTTATATTATGAATTTAAGATCTGGAGAATATGGGGTGTTATTTCCAATTATAAATTGGTTAGAATTGATCCACACTCCAGGTCAGTGGGCAGTCACCAGCTTTTGCTAGTGCTGTGATTGTCCACAATGTGAATTTTATATCTGGAGTTTGAGAGATACTTTTCATTCAATTCCAACTCTGAGACTTTCACTTGTATGTCCTTTACTTCTCTTAATTTTCTTTTGGACGAATTCTACTCACAAGTTGGGTAGAATTGGCCAACATCACTTGACTGTATTGTTGGAGACAGAAGTGATACACCATTTTGTAAAATTCATATTTAATTCATCTTTTGGAGTTAGAATGAGTTCTTTATAGTTATGGAATCCTGAGCAATCATAGTTTCCTATAAAATTTAGTTAAAGCTATGTTTCTATTTTAGATTTTGGAGTAAATCCGTTTTGAACAGCAGGTCTGTTTTAGAGACCATGCTGTGATTACTCTTTTCTCAACTCATAGCTTCATTACTTCTCGTTTCTAACCTTTAGTCCTTCTTAGGCGAGGTTTTGAAGTTTGCTCAAGCTTGGTAGCATTATTTGATTGTTAGCCATCCTTAATACTCACTCAAGGTGAGTTCTCTCACACCGTTGTATTGATGATTGTGTTTGCTAGTTAGCTCGTGTGTGATTATTTGAATTTATTATAAAAGCATGCTATATAAGTATTGTTTTAATTCGTACATGTGCACTGTATGTAACTAATTATGGATATGGGGACACCACCAAAGGATACGGATTTACCGGTGCGGTGGGTAGGTAAGATCACCAACGTAATACTCTTCGTGAGGTGCGGTGATTAGGGCCAAATGATACGGGATCTTCCCGGTGCGGTTCAAACCTACAAGTCCTTCTCGTAATATAGACATTGATTCGTTCTTTGTCTTTATCGTTATAATTGGAAAATGGATTAGGGCTAGTAAATATGAATGTTGGTACAATGTCTGTGTTTGAATTCACTAAGCTTTGTGCTTACGTTTTTCCCTTATAACTTTTCAGGTGTTAAGATTAAAGAGGCTAAGGCTTGACATGGAGCATCGGGACATCGCTACTAGTTATTTTGTTGGGACCTTATTATTATTATTACTTCCGCACTTATTTTATATGGTTATTAAGCTGATGGATTATGTTATGACTATTTCAGTTGTTTTAATTTAATTTAAGATGGGTTTTAAAAGTTTAAAATTGTTGCAAAAAAAAAAAAAAAAAAAAAAAAAAAAAAAAAAAATTTTGGGTGTCACAAGGCACAATATGTGCCTAAGGTGGAGCAGCAGTGGATGCAGCAAGAGTTCATGGCCTTACAGCAGACTACCGAGTCCGTTAGCGAACTGAATTCCAAGTTCTTGGAGATGCTATCTTTTTGCCCCTTGTTTGCTGGGAACGAGGCCTGGTTGGTCAGCCGGTACATGGCCATCCTACGTACCGAGATTCGGGAATTTGTTAGCATGCAGGAGTTCTCGACCTTATCCGCGATCATGAATGCAGCGAGGAGGAGGGAAATCGAGTTGCAGACCCAGTCCAAGAGGGAGGCCAATGACACCTCTTCCAAGACATCCAGAGATGCCCAGAAAAAGCGAAAGCAGGGTAGTAAGTCAAGGTATGAGTATAGGACGTCTTCAGGGCGAGAAAAATCCATTGATATGCTACAACTGCAAAAAGCCAGGGCATCATTGGAAGAATTGTAGGGATCCCCCTGCGAGTGCAGCACCTCATATTACTTCTGCTGTTCCCGTCTGCTATCACTGCAACGAGACGGGACACAAGAAGCCCGAATGCCTGAAGTTGAAGACTGGTAAAGGAGACGGGGGTACAAATCCTGCAATTGCATCGTCCTCTAAGGGACCCACTATGGTGACACGAGGTCGTGCTCACCAGATGACTGCGGAGGAGTCGGTGATTACAGCGACAGTGGCAGGCACTTATTTGCTAGATTCCGAGCTCGATGTTGTTATGTTTGATAGCAGTGCTACCCATCCTTTTGTATCTCGCATGTTTATTAATTGTTTGGGGCGTAGTATCGGAAAATTGGCTCACCCAATGGTTGTCGAAGTTGCCGACAACCGCACTATTTATGTCACCGATGTTTATCGGGGTTGCAATCTCGAGTTTTCTGGAGTTGAATTCCCCATTGATCTTATCCCTATTGCGATGCGAGAGCTCTGCGTTATCATAGGCATGGATTGGCTTGATGCGTGTGATGTGGAAATCCACTGTCGTAAGAAGCAAGTTCGTGTTCAAAACCCTAGAGGTGGAGAACTTATCATTCAGGGGGACATTCCCCGCGTGGCCATCGCTTCTTGCTCTTCTACTATAGCACTAGACGACGTTCCTATCGTTTCCGACTTTAGTGATGTCTTTCCGGAGGAACTCCCTGGTTTGCCACCTATTCGGCAAGTGGAGTTTCGCATTGATTTGGTGTTGGGTGCGACTCCGGTAGCTAAATCTCCTTACCGCTTGGCACCACCTGAGATGAAAGAGCTCCAAGATCAACTTTAGGAACTAAGTGATAAAGGGTTTATATGGCCAAGCTGCTCGCCATGGGGTGTTCCTATTCTCTTTGTGAAGAAGAAAGATGGATCCCAGCGAATGTGTATTGATTATAGGGAGCTAAACAAGTACACGATAAAGAATAGGTACCCGTTTCCACGTATTAACGATCTTTTCGATCAACTTCAGGGAGCGTCTTGGTTCTCCAAGATTGATTTACGTTGCGGTTACCATCAGATGCGGGTTCGTGAAGAAGACATTGAGAAAAAGCATTCTGTACTCGTTATGGGCATTTTGAGTTCGTGGTGATGCCTTTTGGGCTCACCAATGCACCCGCGGCGTTTATGGATCTCATGAACCGGGTGTGTAGCCCGATGCTTAACCGTTCGGTCATAGTGTTCATTGATGACATCTTGGTCTATTCTAAGACCAAAGAGGAGCATGAGCAACACCTTCGGGAGATTCTGGAAACTCTGGCAAGAGAAAGGCTTTATGCGAAATTCTCAAAATGTGAATTTTGGTTAGAAGAAGTTCAGTTCTTGGGGCATGTGGTAAACAAACACGGTATTAAGGTCGATCAAGCCAAGGTTGATGCGGTTAAACAATGGGAGATTCCAAAAACACCTTCTGAAATTCGCAGTTTCTTGGGTTTAGCCGGTTATTATCGTAGGTTCATTGAAAATTTCTCTAAAATCGCCTTGCCACTCACCCGATTGACCAAGAAATCAGTGAAATTCGTTTGGGGCCCGGAGCAACAATTTGCGTTTGATGAGCTGAGGAAGCGATTGTGTGATGCTCCGATTTTGGCCTTACCTGATAAGGTTGAGGATATGGTGGTTTACTGTGATGCATCGCTTCAGGGTCTTGGTGTTGTGTTAATGCAACGGGACAGGGTGATAGCCTATGCCTCCCGACAGCTGAAACCCCACGAACGAAACTACCCCACTCATGATTTGGAGCTTGGGGCTATTGTGTTCGCTCTTAAGATTTGGAGACACTATCTCTATGGAGTGAAGTGTATCATATACACTGACCATAAGAGTCTGAAATATTTGTTCGAGTAGCGGGATTTGAACATGAGGCAGATCCGATGGTTGGATGTGGTAAAAGATTATGATTGTGAAATTCACTACCACCCCGGTAAATCTAATGTTGTAGCTGATGCTCTCAGTCGTAAACAATTTGCCGAACCGATTCGATCTAAGTGTCTCCGGATGACGATGGTGTCGTCTTTGTTAGATATGATTCGTGGCGCCCGTTTGTTGGGGTGAGGTTTGGCAGAGGGTACTTGGGAGTACCGATATCGTGCTTCGGACTACAGAGAAAATCCACGTGATTCGGGATCATTTGGTTACAGCGAGAAGTCGTCAGAAAAGTTATGCCGACAAAAGATGCTCCGATCTTGAGTTCCAGGTGGGAGATTATGTGTTGCTCAAAGTCTCCCCCTGGAAAGGTGTGATTCGATTTCGAAAACGGGGAAAGCTCGGACCCCGACTCATTGGACCCTACAAGGTCATAGCCCGTGTGGGAAAGGTGGCTTACCGTTTAGAGCTGCCTGAAGAGCTTAGTCTAATTCATAATAAGTTTCACGTGTATCAGTTATGAAAATGCCTTGTTGATGAGACCACTGTGATACCACTGGAGGACATACAGGTTGACGAGCGTCTCAATTATGTTGAGAAACCAATCGCTATTTTAGAACGAAAGACGAAAGCTCTCCGCAACAAGACTATAAACCTGGTTAAGGTGCAGTGGCAACATAGGAAGGGTTCGGAATGGACTTGGGAACCGGAAGGCGAGATGAGGGCTCACTATCTGGATCTGTTTTTAGGTGTTGACTTCGAGGACGAAGTCCGTTCTTAGTGGGGGAGAGTTGTAACGCCCCGATTTTTCTCGATACGTTTAGTTATTTTAATTCAATTATTCTTGTAACCTTGGGTTAATTTATTTAACCAATGTCTGATTTTCTTATGTTATTGGACTCTTTTGATCATCTTGTAAACTCCTTTTATTGAAGTCCATAGGCTATGGGCCTATTCTATCCCACATCGCCAAACATATGTAAACTCAACCATTTTTGTCTATTATATAAGCTTGTTATCCTCATACTTCATTTGATATCTACTTTGAATCCCACATCGATTCAAGTATCAAAATATACTTCAACTTCATGTTTATATAACAAGACTTGAGGTTATCTAAAGATTCGATTAAGGTTTGGGTTTAGAAAACCGAAATTGAATCGGGGAAGCCCAAGTACCCCGGAAAAAGTTTTTGGGTTACCTTAAAAATAAAATTGGGATACCCATTTACTTTGATCCTGGCTCCGCCACTGCCCTCACGCCATCCTTCTCTCTCTCTTTGGGATCAAGAGCAGCCAAGGGGCTGTTGTTTGGAGCTTAATTCTTGTTCATTTCCACCCTTGATTCGTATTGGTATGAACCTCCTTATCCTTTCTTACAACTTGATTCATAACCTTGTTCTAGTTTTATGATTTCATCTTCACCTCTTCTCCTTCTTATTTTATTTGTAGTTGTATGTTATACATCATCTCAAGATCCTATCTTCACCCCATATATGGTGGATGATGGATCTAGGGGATTACATGTGGCAAAAGATCATGGAAACCCTAAAAGGGAGAATGATGATTTTATGTGCTTATGTTTATTTTCATGTTGATTATTATTACATCCTTGAGGCTAAATGAAATCCTAATGATCCCTAACCCTTTTTAGTACCACCATTATCATGGGGACTGAATTGGGATGATGAACACATCTTAAAATGTGTTTCAAAAGGAGAAGGATGGATAAGCCAAAAAGGAATCACGGGTGGCTACGATTCTGTTTTCCATCAGATCTGTAGTCATTTTGTAAAAATCATATCTGGAGCTCTAGAACTCAAACGGACCCCAAACCAGTTCCAAAAGTTCACACATTGAGTTGGCTAACTTTCTTAAGAAGGCCAACCTCACTGATAAGGGCTTTATCTATGTGAAAGAATGGCATCTTTGCTGTTAGGTCTGATCCGGGTCTGTTCTGATATGTCATTTTGTTTTCATCATTTCTAAGGCTTGGAAAAGGATCCAGAGTGATTCCAAGTTTCTATATGTTCCTTATATTATGAATTTAAGATCTGGAGAATATGGGGTGTTATTTCCAATTATAAATTGGTTAGAATTGATCCACACTCCAGGTCAGTGGGCAGTCACCAGCTTTTGCTAGTGCTGTGATTGTCCACAATGTGAATTTTATATCTGGAGTTTGAGAGATACTTTTCATTCAATTCCAACTCTGAGACTTTCACTTGTATGTCCTTTACTTCTCTTAATTTTCTTTTGGACGAATTCTACTCACAAGTTGGGTAGAATTGGCCAACATCACTTGACTGTATTGTTGGAGACAGAAGTGATACACCATTTTGTAAAATTCATATTTAATTCATCTTTTGGAGTTAGAATGAGTTCTTTATAGTTATGGAATCCTGAGCAATCATAGTTTCCTATAAAATTTAGTTAAAGCTATGTTTCTATTTTAGATTTTGGAGTAAATCCGTTTTGAACAGCAGGTCTGTTTTAGAGACCTTGCTGTGATTACTCTTTTCTCAACTCATAGCTTCATTACTTCTCGTTTCTAACCTTTAGTCCTTCTTAGGCGAGGTTTTGAAGTTTGCTCAAGCTTGGTAGCATTATTTGATTGTTAGCCATCCTTAATACTCACTCAAGGTGAGTTCTCTCACACCGTTGTATTGATGATTGTGTTTGCTAGTTAGCTCGTGTGTGATTATTTGAATTTATTATAAAAGCATGCTATATAAGTATTGTTTTAATTCGTACATGTGCACTGTATGTAACTAATTATGGATATGGGGACACCACCAAAGGATACGGATTTACCGGTGCGGTGGGTAGGTAAGATCACCAACGTAATACTCTTCGTGAGGTGCGGTGATTAGGGCCAAATGATACGGGATCTTCCCGGTGCGGTTCAAACCTACAAGTCCTTCTCGTAATATAGACATTGATTCGTTCTTTGTCTTTATCGTTATAATTGGAAAATGGATTAGGGCTAGTAAATATGAATGTTGGTACAATGTCTGTGTTTGAATTCACTAAGCTTTGTGCTTACGTTTTTCCCTTATAACTTTTCAGGTGTTAAGATTAAAGAGGCTAAGGCTTGACATGGAGCATCGGGACATCGCTACTAGTTATTTTGTTGGGACCTTATTATTATTATTACTTCCGCACTTATTTTATATGGTTATTAAGCTGATGGATTATGTTATGACTATTTCAGTTGTTTTAATTTAATTTAAGATGGGTTTTAAAAGTTTAAAATTGTTGCAAAAAAAAAAAAAAAAAAAAAAAAAAAAAAAAAAAAAATTTTGGGTGTCACATTTGTAGTCCATTTCCAGCAGCAAAACTCGAAAATCTGCATTCCGAGGCTTCTACTCGTCGAGTGCACGAACCTACTCGACGAGTAGGATGAATTTACTCATGGACTCGGCGAGTCCCCCCATGGACTCGGCGAGTTCATGCTGCAGAATGCAGAAACTTGAGTTTTTCAACAAGTTTGCATCAAGTATCAAACAAACAAGCCTAGGCTCTGATACCACTGTTGGGTTTTGAGCAAACTAACACTCCTAAGGTGTTCATGCAACCCTAGAAACCTTGGATCTATGTTTGTCTAAAATACATGCAAAATAATTTTCCAAGGTTCATAACCTATCTAGCATACATGGGGTACTTTTAAACACAAAAGATACTAGAAGAATTACATACCTTTATTAGTGAGTTGATTCCTTGGGAGTTTGAGAGCCAAGCACCAATAATGTGAATGCCTCAAATGGAAATCACAAATCACCACAAACTTGGAAAACTTATGAGAGAGCACTCTAATACTCTAGAAATCGGCCACACCTTATGCATACACATATAGTGTCTTTTCAAGCACTATAAGCCTCTTTATATAGTGTAGATGATTAGGGTTATGAACTATGCAAACCCTAATAACCCATGTCTTTTCCTATTCCAAGGATCCATGGGTTAAAATCTCCATAGATCATCCACGGACTCCCATTCAAGCTTAGCCCATTTCCTTATGAGTGTTAGCCCACACTATATAAGTACAATAGCCCATTATTTAATTAGTCACCTTATGATCACTAAATTAATTCATAATTAATTTAAGATCAATACTGATTAAATAATACAATTTCATATTAATGTATTATAACTTATAATATATTAGTAGGCCGCAAATATACTCTTCTCATAATGTTATCCATATAAATAGTTCGGGTGAAGTGCAACCCAAATGGACCATGCCGGGTCGGGTCAAGTATATACCAAATAAGTTATGGACTTAGACACCTTATCCAACAGTCTCCCACTTGGATAAGTCTCATAACTGTATTTGCATATATAGCTTCAGGAACCAACCGGCAATCGTAGCTCTCAAAAACTCTGTTGAACTATGAAGCGCCATTTTAGATAAGTGATCACATAATCCTCTGCTCTCATGATATCAGCCGGACAAAATACATGCAACAATGTCTTAGTTATTGTCCAGCAGTTTGTTTCTCGATTTCCGATTTGTTTGACAAAGAACTTAATCGAACACATCAATTTAGTTCTGACCGGGCCCGGTACATAGGTCAAAACAAAATCATCGAGGGGCCCAGATATCGCTTCTATTTCTAGAAGGAACAGATAAACTTCGACTCATATGCTTGTTCTACTACTTATTGAATTTCACACAAAGGCATGTTTTATAACATCAAGTTACTGATGCGTTTACGTGCAATCAATGCACAACCAACTCATAGGTAACAACTCATATCTCTAGGTTTGAAGACTTATATGATATTACCGTCTCACGATCACTCGAGATAAATTCCATGAAGTGATACAAGTGAGCGTGGGTTTATTCCAATACTCATAACTTATGAGTACTCATGAATGTTGTAGCAACCATTGCTATGGCTAAACACCTTTAGTCATCTACAATCCCAATTCATGACAATCTTGATTCATACCTACTTCCGACATATGACCGACTGTGGAGAGTTTGAATAAACTTATTATTCTGAAAGTCAAAACATGCAAAGCTGAAACAATAGTAAATAATTGACAATGATATCAACACCTTACTCATAAATAAATCACAACTTTTATTCATCATCAAACGTCGATTACATTTTACAAGTTTCAGTAATAACTATCTAATCTGTAAAACTAATATCGTCCCTCAGCCCGATGTGTCTCGCATGCTGCAAATGCTTCACCCTCGTCAGTCCCTTCGTAAGGGGATCCGCAGGGTTCTCATCTGACGATACCCTCTTTGCCACGAGGAGTCCCTCTTCTATCTTGTGTCTTATGAAGTGATATTTTCTGTCAATGTATTGGCATCTGCCATGATCTCTTGGTTCCTTGGCTAAGGCAACCGCACTATTGCTGTCATAGAAAATCTCCATAGGCTCCTTAATAGCTGGTACAACTCCAAGGTCTCTGATGAAGTTCCTCAGCCATATCGCCTCCTTTTCCGCTTCACTCGCTGCTATGTACTCTGATTCACAAGTCGAATCAGCTACAGTCTCCTGTTTGGAACTCTTCCAAGTGATTGCCCCTCCATTTAAGGTAAAGACCCAGTCCGACTGAGAGCGGAAGTTATCCCTATCAGTCTGAAAGCTAGCATCACTATACCCTACTACTCTCAATTCATCACTCCCACCAAGGGTAAGGATCCAATCCTTAGTCCTCCGCAGGTGCTTGAGAATATTCTTTACCACAGTCCAATGAGCCTTGCCAGGGTTCCCCTGATATCTGCTGACCATGCTCAAAGCGAAGGCCACATCAGGACGGGTACAAGTCATAGCATACATGATCGAGCCAACAGCGGAAGCATAAGGTAATCGACTCATCTCAGCTATCTCATCTTCTGTACTCGGGCTCTGAGCCTTGCTCAGTTTGGCATTGCTTTGGATCGGTAATTCTCCTTTCTTGGAATTCTGCATGTTGAACCTTTTCAACACCTTATCCAAGTAGATACTCTGACTAAGTCCAATTAGTCTTTTACTCCTTTCTCTTAATATCCTTATCCCTAGGATATAGGCAGCTTCTCCAAGGTCCTTCATAGCAAAGCACTTCCCAAGCCAGGACTTAACCTCCTGCAAGGTTGGGATGTCATTTCCTATGAGTAGTATGTCATCCACATACAGTACCAAAAAGCTAACTATACTCCCAGTAGCTCTGACATACACGCAGGACTCATCTTCACTTCTTGAGAAACCAAACTCTTTGACCTTCTCATCGAAACAAAGATTCCAACTTCGAGATGCTTGTTTCAATCCATAAATGGATTTCTCAAGCTTGCACACTCTATTGGGGTACTCTGCACTGACAAAACCCTCTGGCTGATTCATGTAAACATCCTCAGCCAACTTTCCGTTAAGGAAAGCGGTTTTGACATCCATTTGCCATATTTCATAATCATGAAATGCAGCAATGGCTAGCATAACCCTAATAGACTTAATCTTTGCTACTGGTGAAAAGGTTTCATCATAATCAATACCCTGAGTCTGAGTAAAACCCTTCGCAATCAGTCGAGCCTAATAAGTGTGCACCTTCCCATCCATGTCGGTCTTCTTCTTGAAGATCCATTTGCACCCGACTGTCTTACGACCTGGTACATTGTCAACCAAGTTCTAAACTTGATTGTCATACATGGACTGTATCTTGCTGTCCATAGCCTCCTTCCATTTAGCAGACTCTGGACCTACCATGGCTTCCTTAACACTGTTAGGTTCATCCGAATTTACCAGTGTACTGTCACTGATAAATGTATCACCTTCCGTAGTAATATGAAATCCATAATAAAACTCAGGTGTGTTCCTAACCCTTGTGGAACGCCTCGGAAGTATAGACTCGTCAGCTGGATCAACAGGAATTTCCTCCTCAGGTTGATTGCTAGTGTCTGAGGTTCCTTCACCAATTGAGTCTTGAATTTCTTCAAGTTCAATTTGCCTCCCACTGTCTCCTTGGTTTATAAATTCTCTCTCTCGAAAGACCCCTCTCCTTGCCACAAAGACCACATTCTCACTGGGTCTTTAGAAGAGGTAACCAAAGGATTTTTGTGGGTAGCCGATGAAAATACACCTTTCACTTCGAGGTTCGAGCTTGTCATGAGTCTCGCGCCTCACGAAAGCCTCACAACCCCAAATCTTGATATGGTCCAAATTGGGAACTTTCCCAGTCCACATTTCATGAGGTGTTTTGGCAACCTTCTTTGTAGGGACTAGATTAAGGATGTGGGCGGCAGTCTCTAAGGCATACCCCCAAAAAGAGATTGGTAGCGAAGATCGACTCATCATAGAGCGAACCATGTCCAACAAAGTTCGATTACGCCTCTCAGCTATACCATTCAGCTGTGGTGTCCTGGGAGGTGTCAATTGTGAGACAATCCCACACTCCTTAAGATAGTCGAGGAACTCAGTACTAAGATACTCACCACCTCGATCGGATCGAAGAATCTTAATGTTCCTGCCAATTGATTTTCTACTTCCTGTTTAAACTCTTTAAACCTTTCAAAAGTTTCTGACTTATGTTTGATTAAGTAGACATAACTATATCTACTAAAATCATCAATAAAAGTCACATAATAGCGATTAGCATCCCTTGTGGCGGTTTTGAATGGTCCACATACATCAGTATGTATAAGGTCCAACAAACCCTCACCCCTTGCACAAGTACCAGTGAAGGGTGATTTTGTCATTTTTCCAAGTAGACAAGACTCACAACTATCATCCGACTTGAGGTCGAACGACTCCAAGACTCCATCCTTTTGGAGCTGGCCTATGCGTTTCTTGCTTACATGTCGAAGACGACAATGCCACAAAGATGCTTTATCCAAGCTAGTAAAAGAATCAATACATAATACATTATTTCCTAAATTATCTACAACCGATATAGCTTCATACACACCATCACAAGGTAATGCTTTAAAATAAAGAACATTATTAAAGAAAGCACTAATACTACCAACTTCATTATCAAAAGAGAAGGTAAAACCTTGTTTGTACAAAGCATGAAAGGAAATAATATTCCTCGCCATTTCAGACGAGTACACACATTTATTCAAATCTAACTTAAACCCACTATCTAGCAACAAAGTATAAACTCCAATCTTGGCAACAGGTGTAACCTTCTTGTTCCCCATGATTAAGTTTATCTTTCCGTGCTCCACATCCTCACTTCTTCTTAGGCCCTGCAAGTCACAACAGATGTGAATACCACAGCCTGTATCAAGAACCCAAGAATTAGAATATGGTGAGTTATTAGACAATATAGTGTAAATACCTGCATGGGATGGTTTCACTTTCCCATCCTTGACATCCTGCAAGTACTTTGGGCAGTTTCGCTTCCAGTGCCCCTTATTATGACAGTAGAAGCATTCAGCATCCTTAGGGATGGCAGAAGGAGTGATAGAACCACCTTTGGTTCCAGATGAGGAGCCTTCAAGGGACTTTCCCTTGGTACCCTTCGAAGGGTGCTTCCTCTTCTTCCATTTGCCTTGCCCGATAGCCAAAACAGGGGTAGTAGTAGGAGTAGGAGTAGCAACCGACTTACTCTTCAGACCACTTTCGGCAGTCTTCAGAAGTCCTTGAAGCTTACTGAATATGACTTCCTCCTTGTTCATGTGGTATGTCATACGAAATTGATCATAACATGAGGGCAAGGAGTGCAAAATGATATCAATTGCCAACTCCTCAGGGAAGTTCACATTCAGTTTCATTAGACGGTCCACATACCTTTGCATTTTCTGCATGTGGCTCGTGATTGGTTCGCTATCCTTCATACGGGTAGTGATCATGGAGGAGATTATTTCATACCGCTCTTGACGAGCACTCTGATGGTACCTTTCCATCAGATCCTGATGCATCTCAAAAGGGTAATAGTCCTCATAGGACTTTTGGAGTTCAGCTGTCATGGTGGCCATCATGATGCATGCCACCTTGGTGGCATCTCTTTCATGTGCCTGATACTCAGCGACCTCCTCAGGAGTAGCAGTGGACTCATCAAGCTCCTTTAGCTCCTTATCGAGGACATATTCCTTGTCCTCGTAACGAGTGACCATCCTGATGTTCCGGATCCAAGCCATGAAGTTGGAACCATCAAAGATGACCCTCCCACAAAGGTTCATGAGGGAAAAGGAGCCAGTAGGGTTAGAGCCCGAAGCATTGTTGTTGGAAGACATCTGAAAAGAAGAAAACAAGTTTAGATTAGATATATCGAATCCTTAATAATACACCCAAATGTAATATTAAGGCTAGGATCCAACACAATATATTATAACTTAGAAGAGGGATGCCGTAATCTAAGCTATAACATATTTGAAGGTAGGTGAATGACAATTCACCAATTTCCACCATGAAAACGAAATGAATTATTAGGTTTAATTGGTTTTGAAATTCCTAGATTCTTTTGAGATTCATTGAACTTTTCAATGGCATGTTTTAATCTCGATTGTGCCCTTCAAGTTTTGTGACTGGGATGCCGAGGATCACAAAACAAGGTGTGAATAACCATGCAAATTCACTTGGTATCCTTAATATTATCACCTAATCAATGTGCCGGTTAACCACACACGCTCCACCGATCTATGATAAACATTAAGTCACCCTTCGTGATCCTTACTAGTCCAAGTTAGTGTGCCGGTTAACCACACACGCTCCACCAACGACTTGGTAAGGTACAAAGTGTGAATTTCATGGGTTAGCACCATATTCACATTTTCCTAAAGTAACTAAGATTGGGAATTTATTAAAGGTTTAGTTACTTTATAATATTCATTATACTTTTAATGAAAATTTAAAGTCATTGTCCTACCCGTTCGGCTAACGACCCTCCGCCGATCTAGGAAGCGGTGGGTGAGAATGGACACCCATTAAGTTGCCATTTTATAGGCAACAACCTTATACCCCCCTTATAGACCGGCTTCGTGAATGAGGCCTACTAACGGTAAAACGACTTAATCTTATACATATATATAATAATTAACCATTAATGTTATAAATAGTATAAGGGTTGAATTTTAACTTTTAAAACTCTAAGGGTTTGGAATTAAAGTATATTAAAGTGTGTGTAACTTTACAAATTCCAAAACTTGAGGACAAGTTTTGAAACTATTCAAAACTTTTCATTTCATAACTTATGAATTAAAGGTTCATAAAATGAAGACTCTTCATTTTCATGTAACTTATGTGTTTTAAGTGTGCATAAATGAAAGTGACCTTTGGAAATCCATAACTTGAGGACAAATTATGGACTCCATTAAAACACATAAATGATCAAGAATTATCAATAAACAATTTAGCAAATAATTCCTATGATCTAACAATAATTCATAAGAACATGAACATCATATCAAAAATTCCAAGAACATATGAACACATATCATCATGAAATTTTGATATAAGCCATTGTAAATGGATTAGCATAAACATTACACCATCTAAAACAGGTTTTATAACACCAAAACAGTTTAGGGTAATGTTTGTAGTCCATTTCCAGCAGCAAAACTCGAAAATCTGCATTCCGAGGCTTCTACTCGTCGAGTGCACGAACCTACTCGACGAGTAGGATGAATTTACTCATGGACTCAGCGAGTCCCCCCATCGACTCGGCGAGTTCATGCTGCAGAATGCAGAAAACTTGAGTTTTTCAACAAGTTTGCATCAAGTATCAAACAAACAAGCCTAGGCTCTGATACCACTGTTGGGTTTTGAGCAAACTAACACTCCTAAGGTGTTCATGCAACCCTAGAAACCTTGGATCTATGTTTGTCTAAAATACATGAAAAATAATTTTCCAAGGTTCATAACCTATCTAGCATACATGGGGTACTTTTAAACACAAAAGATACTAGAAGAATTACATACCTTTGTTAGTGAGTTGATTCCTTGGGAGTTTGAGAGCCAAGCACCAATAATGTGAATGCCTCAAATGGAAATCACAAATCACCACAAACTTGGAAAACTTATGAGAGAGCACTCTAATACTCTAGAAATCGGCCACACCTTATGCACACACACATAGTGTCTTTTCAAGCACTATAAGCCTCTTTATATAGTGTAGATGATTAGGGTTATGAACCATGCAAACCCTAATAACCCATGTCTTTTCCTATTCCAAGGATCCATGGGTTAAAATCTCCATGGATCATCCATGGACTCCCATTCAAGCTTAGCCCATTTCCTTATGAGTGTTAGCCCACACTATATAAGTATAATAGCCCATTATTTAATTAGTCACCTTATGATCACTAAATTAATTCATAATTAATTTAAGATCAATACTGATTAAATAATACAATTTCATATTAATATATTATAACTTATAATATATTAGTAGGCCGCAAATATACTCTTCTCATAATGTTATCTATATAAATAGTTCGGGTGAAGTGCAACCCAAATGGACCATGCCGGGTCGGGTCAAGTATATACCAAATAAGTTATGGACTTAGACACTTTATCCAACACAATCGTCTACCGTATATAAGTTATGAATATTTAAAATGAACAAGGAAGTCGACTGAGTAACTCTGCCTCAAATCCTCAACCAATTAAGGAATGGGGACCTAAGCGGAGTCACTCACTCTAAGTCTGCAACATCTTAGTTGTGCACAACCCTGATGTATATGGTAGGCCATAATAGCTTCTCTAAGGGATCTTTTAGTTCTCTTGAATAATGTGACCTATTTCAACATGTGAGCTGTTATATTTACTTTTAAGTCTTATCCCCAAATTTTAATCTTATATGAATATAAATTAATTTTAAAAGTAATTACTATTTCGAATACGTACCACTACTCGTTGACAACTCCGGGGTAGATTATCCTGCGGTGATCATCAGAATGCGTCCATCCGCGCCTGAGTTCCTTTGTATCGGGCAGTCCCTCTGAAAATGTCCAGTCTCACCACACCCATAGCAGGCTTGGTTTTCTTCAGCTCTGAGGACTTGGGAGATCGGTTGGGCTGGTGCCCTGCAGAAACGGACTGTGTGTCCCTTCCTGTGGCAGTTCAGACACTGCATTTCCCGGCATACTCCGGTGTGGTGAAAGTTGCACTTTCCACACTTCGGAAGGTTTCCAGCATATCGACTGGCAGGTGCTGAAGCAATAGGCGTCGTAGCGGCGTACATAGTACTTGCTCGTTGCTCTTGCGGGGTGTCTTGTGTTGTTCGCTTCTTCTTCCTCTTGTTCCCCGACTTCTGATTATAGTCCTCTTCCCTCGATGGCTCGGGAATAGGGACTTTTATACCATGGCGGACTCCATGGTCGATGAGTCGCTGAGCCAGGCGTTTAGCACTATCGAACGTGGCTGGGTTTGAAGACAACACATTTCCTTGGGTCGGAGCAGTCAGACCCCAAATGTATCTTTCTATCTTCTTGCTCTCCGAGGTAATCATCACGGGGCATAGAGCTGCTAGTTCGCTGAATCGGTCAGTGTAGGTCACTATGTCTGAGCCGACCATAGTGAGATCCCACAGCTCTTGTTCCAGTTTTTGAATTTCGCCTAACGGGCAGTATTCCTCCCGCATTAACTCTTTTAGGTTTTCCCAGCCTATTGAATTAGCCACTGATAGGGTCAGTGACTTAACATTGTTGTTCCACCATGTTAGAGCCTTGCCAGAGAAGGTGCAGGCAGCAAACTTCACTTTGCTTCCTTCTGGGCATAAACAGATTTCGAAGATCGACTCTGATTTCTTGAACCATTGCATAAGGGCAATGACTCCTTCAGTCCCATTAAAGGACAATGGCTGGCAATTGGTGAAGTCCTTGTAGGAGAACTCTCTCGAGCGCACGAGGACCTCACCTCGAGTAGAATCTGTAGGCGTTTCACCTCCGCTGGTACTGATGGGGTGATATTAAGCCATGGCTGTTGCCACAGCCGCAGCCACTGCAACGTTTATAGCTGCCATATCGATTTGCGAAGGAGGCGGTATTGGAGTTATCGGGGTAGTGTGTCTGATAGATCTGCGAGGAGGCATCTTTGTTAAAAGAACACAAAGATGAGACAAAATAAGTCTAAAGCAATGGACACAAGCCAAAAGCTGAAAAGACCAGGTCATCCTAGTTCTGGATGTATCGAGTCCTGACTTCCACAGGGTTCTAGAAACAATTCATAAAAGAGTCTATACCTAATAAACTCTATGAATTTGAAATAACTATCCTCGAATGAATATCTGTTTCCTGAATAACTGTTACCAGTTGCATGTAAGAAAATAATCTTAACAAATAATGTGAGCAGTGTTTCCACTCGCTCATTAAATTAACCAGATTATTATTTATTAGCGTGACGTGTAAGACGTTTTTGGTTACTTCGGTTGATCTTTCTTTGAAAACTTCTCATGTACTTGTTCTTGTTCCTCCTGGACTCTTCTGTTGTCTACTATGAGGAAGTGGTTACATCTATCTGGGCTTGTCGTGCGAGAATGAAAGTGACTAAAGAATCTATGAGCTTTAAGGTAACTTTTATGGGGTGATCCTTACGGAGTCTTCCTATAATTGTACAAGGTACACAAGTTTGTATATAATTGAAGATTAAATAGACCTTCGAATAAGTGATCCTACTCCAAAGCTACACCCTTAAGAGGAATGGATAGTGAAGCGTAGACCACAAATTCTAAGTCTATAAGATCTTGGTTATATATAAAACTTTTAGGAATATACCTTGCAAGATTATAGACCTATCCGTAAGGGTCTTTTAAGTTCTCACGTAAGTTATTTATATGGACTAAAATACTCCTATAGTATTCTAACTCTGAATGTACTTGTTCTGGTGTTCTCTTGACTGGTGTTCAGGTAAGTTTTAACACTGTTGCAACACCACATCATTCCCAAACACATGTCGGTCACATCTCGAATGAATATAGTTGATCAGGCTATATTGATCCTAGCTATGATTACATAACTTTTCAGGGTGACGACAGTGCCCAACCCTTAAATACTTTAGTTCTGTTCTCCTCGTGACACTAGTTCTATTATGTACATGTATAAGCCATTAGGTATATTTTTATAACCTTTAGTTATATTCTAAAAATATATCATTATCCAGAGCACTTAAGCCCCATTGTATTTATAGTTGTGTATCTTTTATTGGCTGATATACTTAGTTCACTATAAACAATGCTCTGATACCAATCTGTCACACCCCAAAACCGGAACGGCGGAATCGTTCGGGGGTGGGGGACGTCATGCTTAGTATAACCCTGGCGTAATCACTTGTTACTCATGGAGTTAATTGTAATGTTTCCTTTATATCTAATGAAGAAGTTCTTTAAGAAAACCCTTATTTCTTATAGTAAAATAATGACCACAGTGACTACTTTTATAATAGCTTAGTTTATACTGCTATATATAATCTAATATCGGATAGAAAGTTAATTGAGCGAATCTGCCCTAAGCCCACAACCAAACAAGGAACAGGAAGTAAGGCGGAAAGCACGCATCCAACTACCTACTAGGTATTAGTTTTATATATAAACATGATGTATAAACTAAGGTATTATAGAGTTACTCACCTAAGGTCTTTTAAATTGTACTGGTTTAATAAAATGGATTAAACCTTTTACTGGGAAGTTTCTAGTTTTGTATACCAAAAGTACTGAAAGTATGTTTTGTACTAGAAAGACTGTGCTTTGACTCTGTGTCCTATAACCTGACCCATACCTGGTACCCTTATGATGACTTAATGTATACTAAGCATACATATATATAGAATCGGATAGAAAATAGATTGGGTGAATTCGTTCCAAGCCCACAACCAAACAAGGAACAGGAAATGAAGCGGAGAGCACACATCCTATTACCTGTCGGACCCTATTAGTATATATATATCATGTGGTGTATACATTAAGGAATCATAAGGCTAGCATTATGGTCCTATCTTTTAATCGTATCCTTCTACCAAGGCATCTTCTGTTATGTGCTAGACTCGACTGTTCCGTTTGTCGTTTGTAAGAATGTATATTTTCCCTAGTTTATAACTATCTTGACTCGAAAATAGTTTGAATCGGACTTTCAAGTGGTACCGTCACTTTATGAAAGAAAGGGAAGTGTAAGTACACAGTTGTCGTTTATAATGACATGCGGATGTACTAATAACCTAAAAACATATTTGTTTTATTACGGTTATAATGTGAAGGCTAGAACCCTTACTATACGCTCTCCCTGTCAGGAGATTAGGGGAAACTAAACACGACCTCTGCAAATTCTTGCAAGCCATGTAATTCACATTAAAGTATATGATCATGTATACCCAATATAACTATCACCTTTTGTTTAAAACAATGAGTTAGTGATTCATTGGTATAATTAGATCCTGTATGTGTGTTCTCATGCTATAGCAACCTAACTTGTTTGTTTTGTACTGTATATTGTACGTTCTCTCTGTATGGTATTGTTTGATTCTCTTCACTTTATGTTATGTATGGTATTGTTTGATTCATGTAAGAACTGACTCTTTATGTGATTCATTGTACTAGAAGTAATGAATAGCATTCTCCTAAACTATACCTATTATAGTTTACTAATGTTCTACTTGGACTGTTACTGAAAATACTCGTTTATCTACCAAGTTATGCTTGTACTTTAAAAACAGAGTTTTGTATAACTAAAAAGTAACATAACTTTACAAGAGTTTTTGAAATGTTTTGAAAACTTATAAATAACATAAGTAGCATTTTGAAAGATGTTTATAACAAACATTTACACAATTATCATTATGGTCAACTTGTATTCCCCCCCTTAAACAGTTAAAACAGTATAAAAGATTCATTTCGGGGTATGAACTCACCTGATGTGGGTGATTCAATCGGGTATGTGTGTAAGGATGAGAAGCTCCACGAATGAAGTCCCGAGACACAATAAGTCCTAAATGACATATAAGGACCCATACTGACATGACTATAGTGTTCACAGACAACTATATGAAAGGAAACACCTTCCTGGACTTAGGAAACACCTTGATTAAGTGTCATAAGTACTAAGGATTGCATCTAAGGGTGGTAGGACCTTGTAATTGAGTTTAGGGTTCAAGGGTAAACTCCTTTGGAGTTTACGGTTTTGTGACCATCACCCCTTGAGTTTACGGTCGTAAACCCATGAGTTTACGGCCGTAAACTCATGGTACTTTTACCATGTTGTGTTTTGAAGCTTTACAAGTCATTAGAAGCATTTCTACTTCATTCCTAAGTCTTTGGAAGGGATTACGGCACCATTTCACTCCTTTGTGGAGTTTACGGTCCTTGGACCATTTCTCTTTGGGTTTACGGCCGTAAACCCAAATGGTTTATGGTCTTTTTGTTGTTTTGAGTTCCTAGCACATCAAGGAAGGGGTCTAGACTAGTTTCCAAGGCTTGGTAAGGGACTAGGGCCACTTTGGCCCCTTTGTTAGGGTTTACGGTCCAAGGTGTTCTTGGACCGTAAACACCTTTGATCCTTTGATTCCTGGGTGTTTTCTTGATGATTAGAAGTGTAACAAGTCTTATAATACACTAGGATAGAAGTACTTACTAGGTAGAAGCTTGAAAAGGTGCTAAAAGTCCAAGAACACTAGTGTGTGTTCCTGGTGAAACTTGAAGATCTACACTTTTGGAATGATTTCACGGATGGAATCATGTAAGATCACTAGATTAAGTAAGATATCAACTTTTTAGGGATAGAAACACTTACAAAGTTGAAGATCTTGAAGAAAAGTCGGATGATACTTGAGAGAGAAATGGGTTTTGGATCTTGAATATGTGAAAAGTGGTAAATAATGACTAAGTGTCATATTTTTACCCCCTTTTAGGGTTTACGGCCGTAAACACCTTTGTTTAGGCCGTAAACTCCAAACTCTTGGAGTTTTGGGATATTATTGTTGCACAATAAACCCTAGGGCATCCTCTCTCCTGTTATCTCCTGAAGTACTAACTTTAAAACCCTCAAACTTATTCCAAAAAGCTTGAAAGTTAGCAGAAACAGTTCTGACTTCTATTGAATCGAATGGTTGTACATAATAGAAATTTCAGGTTGTCACAGAAACTGTCACTTTGCTGAAAGAAGGGACTGAAAAAGTAATTATGCATCATTTTCTCTTTAATTTGTACCAATTTCTTAAACGGAACCAAAACTGCCATGTTGCTTAAATTATAGGGTCCAAATGTGTAACTATGAATTGTCTTCCCCATTTGATCTGGTTATAAACGAGACATAGTAACAACGATACGAACTTGAGAATCCGAAACCTACACAATGAGAGAAAAAAAAATTATCAAAATAATTCCAATCACTTTTGTTCCGATCGCCTTCATATCTCATTCAATCCGGGGAACCATCTCGTTCTGATTCAAGCCATCCAACATCACATTTCGATTCCGAGCCGACAAGACTCCGATTCTGAGTCGGTTCGTTCCAAGTCAAACAATTGTAGTGCGAATCAAAGCCAATCCCCGAATCCAAGCATACTCCGAACAATCGGTTCCGAACGTTCGTGGAAAAACGAGTCTGAGCCATCAAGCTTCGGTCGTTTGCATGTGAGATAGTTCGCATCAATTTTGACTTTTAGAGTTTGACCATCCAATGGCGAACATCCTTAGATCAATCCAGTTAAATTCCAAACCCGATTTCATTAGTTCTGATTATCACACTTCCGATCGCGAACAGGTTTCAAAGCAATTCCAAATGTATTTTCCATTTTGCGATTGGTGAACTGTCAAGGATTACAAATATATACAACCTTTTCGATTTGTCTGTAATTCCAAAACTGATATCAAGAACAGATGTTGGTTTCAATTCCGAGTGGTAATTCCTAAACACCGAATCCTTCCCCATCGATTACAACATCCCGATTTCAAATGGTTTTGAATTTTGACTTTTTGAGTTTGACCATCCAAATCGAGATACAAGTTGTTCATCATATGACTTCAAAGATTGTATTCAACCAACACGAACTCAATACTCCACAGATTGATTTCATTCAGAGATCATTAATAATTTTAAAGATCAACAAGAAACGAATGAAATCAAATCAACAGTAAGAACAAGAAGATCGATGAAACATATGAACTTGGATTAAAACCAAAAAAACAAAAAAAACGATTGATTTATAAACGTCGACAAGCAATAACCTAAGATAAATCATCGATTGTTGGTTATGAGAAACAAGAAAAATCGAAATGGATGAATGAAACACAGAAGAAGTGACGCTAATGAGTTTTAAAGAAAAGAAAGGTTGTCGATAGTAGATCTCAAATAGTAATGAGCCAATTCCTTGGGACGAAATAAAATCAATTGATTTTTGGACCAAATCAACAAACAGATCTAATCAGAAAATACGAACAGAAAAACGAATCGGATTGAAATAATACCAGATGAACAGTAACAGAAAACATAAGTCTCCATGAACAGTTGCTTGAACAGAAAGTTTGATTCCAAACCGCCAAAACACCAAAAATCTTCAATTACTTGTGCAGAAAATCATCAAATCAAGAACCGAGACTTCAAAAAATCAATAGATCTTCAAAGACCCGCTCTGATACCACTTGTTGGGATAAAACCCTAATTGTGATTTGATGAACAAGATGCGGAAAATAAGAACAAACACAAATAATGAAGATATGTCGAATGATCACTCGATTTATTCAATTATGAGGAACAGATTACACTTTAAGGAATAAGAATCTAACTGTACAAGAAACCTCACAATGTGGCGTCTACATTTTACCTCACTCTTAACCCTAATAATGAATAATACATGACTATTTATAGGGAAAAGACAAGTCTTGGGCTTTTAACCTACACTTCATCAAGGGGGCCCATTGCCATCATCCATGGAGTACTTTGAAACCCTACAGAGCTTTATGAATATACATTAACTTGATATGGCGCGAATCGGGCACTAGTATCCTTTATGACTTTGTCACCCATAGACCTGCCGGTCCTACTGTAGGTAGCAGCAAGGTGCGGGATAGTCAGTCCCGTATAGATCTATACACAAAAATCACGCTCTCCCTCCAGGAGACTCTGGTTCATAAGGGGTAGTCCTCCACTTAGTTAAGTTTGTAAGTGCCCAAGGACGTGTCTCCAATTATATTAACGACTTTACAAGTAATAATACATGAAAAACCCTTTTTGTTATTAACATGAATCCTTATAAAATAATATCTTTTGTTTCATGATCCATAGGTTTATTTCCTTAGTTTTGAAAACTGCTTTTGCAAGGTTAGTATCCTAACACGTTTTGTAAAACTGATTTCTATATTCGATGTATAATGATAATGGAAATATATTAAACAAAATAATATATTTGAACACAAGATTACTTGTGTTTTTAATTGTATCCCCCCCCCCCCTTGAAAACATTAAAAACTCGGAAAAATGTAGCGGTATGAACTCACCTTACGTGTTAGGTTTGTATGAAAGATCGATAAGAGATGCTGAGTGTCAAGTGAAGCCTCGAACACAATTGGATCCTATTTAACATGTAATAACACATATATGATTCAAATTAGGGTATTTCTCAACTAGACATGATAGGAAACCACCCTAAGGTCTTGGAAACACTTGAACTAAGTGTTAAAACCATATGAGATTGAGCGAGGGAGGTGTACGGCCACCCTAAGGGTGTGTACGTCCCTGGGTGTGCGGCCCATGAGTGTACGGCCGTACACTCATGATGAGATGTGCTTTTGAGGTGTTTCCAAGGTTCTAACTAGCATCCAAGAAGTGTTCTAGGTCCCATGCTTAGTGGTAATGCAAGTTTGAGGCCTAGAATGATCATCAAAGTGGGTTTACGGACCTAAGAGGTGTGTACGGCTGTACAAAGGGGTGTGCGGCCGTACACCCTTCATGATCTTGCTAAAGTTGTCGACTTTAAGGTGTATCAAGGCTAGGATCATGTCCAACTAGAAGATAGGGGCCAAACTCTCACTTTGGAGGGTCTTTAAGGTGTGTACGGCCCACCTTATGAAGGTGTGCGGCCGTACACCTTCAAAGGATGATGAATCATGATGAATCAAGGCTTAGATCAAGAGGTCTTTCAAGTATAACAAGCTAGAGGATGGAATACTCACGTTTTTAAGCCTTGGAGGGTGCACGGTTGAGTAAGCTTGAGAGAAAGGAAGTAGTGTGCAGCTAAGAGAAGAAAGGAATGAAGGAAAGGAGGTCTAGCCATATATATAGGGGTGGGTGTGCGGCCATAAGGGGGTGTACGACCATAAACCCATGTGTACGGCCGTACACTCATCCTAAAGGAGTGTATGGCCCAATTTGCTACTTCTATGACTTTATAACTCATTCCTAATCTCAACCTTGGTTGTACTCAAGCTTAGAACACTTAAACAAACCCTTAAACAGTGCTAAAAGGCAACAGAAACGAGTCTAACATTGATTGAATTGAATAGATGAACAAGATAGAAGTTTCGGGTTGTCACAACAAATAATATTTATATGAAGTTTACCAAACGGTTTTGAAATTATTTGAAATTATGTAAAATATACTCCAATTGTTTACATATTCTTCAAATATTATTAAAATAACAAACATGTTGAAAAAAAATTAACACAAATCTAAGTTGAATAATATAACTTAAAGTAAGTCAGAAGTGGTTTGAAGATGATGATCTACTGATGCGTCATGTGTCACACGCGTAACAGTTTTTAAGATAGAAGTCTTCCAAAAAAACAAACAACACCTAACATTCTCTCTCTCTCTCTCTCTCTCTCTCTCTCTCTCTCTCTCTCTCTCTCTCTCTCTCTCTCTCTCTCTCTCTCTCTCTCTCTCTCTCAAATAAACAAGATAATTGGTATAACCTATTATAATAATCAGTCATAATAATAGTTTTTGAATAACTGCAAAAAATTAATAGTAATATATATATATATATATATATATATATATATATATATATATATGGGTGCTGCTATTAAGACATCCTTTAGACACCCTATAAACATCTTTATCAAAAGTCAAACAATAGGTAACTATTTTTAATCATATTTTTTTCAAAAAAACAATATAATTTTAACCAATAAAAATACCTTAAAAATTATATAGGGTGTCTAAATGGTAAAATGGTATGTCTAAAGGGTGTCTTAATAGCTAAATATATAAGCATGGCATAATATATCGTTATATCATATCATTAACGTTTAGATAGACATTCAAACATCTATAAATAAAAAAAGGTTATTCAATGAAAGATTATTGTAAAGATTATATTTTTATAATATTATAAAATAACTATATATTTCGGAAAATGATTTTTATGAAATCTAATTGATTTTTATTATAAAAATTATTATATCAATACATGCAATTTTTTTTTTCTTTTTTGTAATTTACGATATCTATAATTTCGTCTTTTGAAACTTTGTATGTTATTTGGGAAATTTGAAACTGATAATTCTTAAACATTGATATTCATTAGAAGATTGTTGTTTGACTTAAACTATTCTGTGAAATTAGGTCCATCAATTGCAGGGCCGAGCTTCTTTAGGGCTAGAAGGGGCCGTGACGACTCCTGATTTTTTAGTTAGAAGTAGTTAATACTTATTAAATTATATATATTAATCCAAAAAAAATAAAATTTAGGTTATGAGCCCTTGTTCTCAAATTTTTATAGATATAATACTTTCACCCCCTCCAAATCAAAAGTTATAGCTCCACCAGTGGGCGATTGGGTTGGGTTCGGGTTGACGAGTCATAATACATTAACTCAACCGAAACCATATATGGGTTGACGGGTTGGAAACTCAACCCAACCTAACCCACATAACCCGTTTAAGGGTGTGTTCGGAAAAAATAGCTGGTAGCGGGTAACATTTTGTTAAACGCTACGTGAAGTAGCATTTGAATTTGGAACGTTTTGTATAACCTAAACGCTAAAAGCTTGTAGTGTCAAACGAGGTTTTCTTTTCAAAACAAAGCTTTTTTCAAACGCTAGAAGCTAGAAGCTCTCAAACGCTCCGTGTCGAACATGTCCTAAGTATATGAGTTTGCGGGTCAGTGGGTCGATTTCGGGTCAAAAAGTCGATGGGTGATTTTCGAGTAACTTTCCACATGTTAAATTTATATAAATTATACACGTCTTTAAATTAATTAATAATTAGCATTTTGCATTGACTAGAATGAAATGAACAACCAACTACAGATCTGACATAATAAATTAATAAGCAATACATTTGAAAAAAAAAGAGGTTTCTAACTCCGTATATTGATTATATTCTGTTAATTAATAAATTAAGTTTTTTTTTGTTTTTATATTTTAAATATAACATGTATAGTCGGGTTGACGGGTTGACCCGCAAACCCAAACAGATAACCCAACACAACCTATGAATTAAATGGGTTGACGAGTCAGAAATCTCAATCCAAACTTGATTATTTTCATGTCTTAGTGTGAAATTCCCTTGGTTTTATAGAAGTTCCTTTCAAGTGATTTTAGATTTTTTTGGGGGGAAAAATCCCTGCTTATGTATATTCGATATAGCGATAGCGATTTTTCTCATGTAGTACCAAGCACGAAATACACCTAAGTAAGGTCAATGAAATTATAAAGCTAAACAATAGACATGTAAATTGATTATAGAAATAATAAAAAAAACAATATTTTTTTTCGGTGAAATACCAATTATTTTTTCAAAAAATGATAGCTTAAATTAATGACAAACAATGTTTTTTGCATGGTGATTGGCGACGATTCATTAAGTAATTTCATAAAATTCAAGTCATTCCTCAAAATATATTAATTCGTGATAGTGCGTTGTAGCTGATCCAAAAAAATCGCCCAAAACATTATAATTGGTGGATGCAGGTAGTGTGTTTGGCAAAACTAGCTGGTAGCGGTTAGCGGGTAGCTGGTAGCGGGTAGCTTTTGATTTTGGAGTTTTTTTGTTGAAAGCTACTTCATGTAGCTTTTGATTTTGGAGCTTTTTGTTTAAACTAAAAGCTAAACGCTCCCGTCGCCGAACGAGACTTTTTCTTTTTAACTAGTTTTTTTCTTAAAAGCTAGAAGCTAGAAGCTCCCAAAAGCCGTGTGCCGAACACGCCCAAGATAAAAACATACAAATTGGGTTAATTTGAAAATATATTATAAATCAAATTGAACTTAAATCACCTATCGGACATCAAAAAGTACATGATCTTAATCGATTTTGGATATGAAAGTTTATTTCAGAAGTTGTTGGGGCTACCAAGCATACACTTAGAGTCTCAGGCACAAGAAACACGTCGATTCATCATCATAATAATAACCCTATTTCAAATTTTCTTTTACCAATATTGACAGAAGAGAAAGGAATACAAATAACCATAAAAGTTATTTGGGATACCATTGTCCACTATAAAACCCAAAATGAGGAATGCAATACTGTTGGTGGTGGGCTACTCGAGTCCCCATCTCCAGAGGGGTATGAATACGTAGGGTTGCTCTTCCCCACAAATCACTATGAAAATAGAGCAACTTGTGTGGTCAATGATGGTGATTATGTGGTGTCGTCGAAGATGAAGAGGGAGGATAAGGAGCGAGCAAGTGTTCTTCAACGGAAAGAGAAAGGAGGATAACGAGTGAGCAAGTGTTCTTCATTGGAAAGAGAAAGACGAGGACAAATTAGTGGAATGTGGGAATAAAATAAAATGGTATATAATCTTTTCAAATTTATCAATAACTAAATTCATAAAAGAATTTGTTTTTGGACAAATGGTATAAGTTAAAAAACTTTTGAATTATCTCGTAGTTTTTTTGCAAACCATATAAATCAAATTTGAAGTTTATTTTTTTATTTATACATTAGTTGGATAATTTCAATTTATGACCTCCTATTTTTAATTGAATGTACATTTTTGGTAACTTATATAGAAATTCATGAACAAGGAGGGTATTTTTTCTTTGCCAAAAAAGGACACAACGTAAAGGAAAAGAGACCTGCTCATTCCATTATAGGCATATTTTCAAGGGTACCTACATGTAAGATTATGCACATCATGGGGGCCACATTGACAAATTTTACAATCGTGAAGGACTCTTCATGATTGTTTATAAGTGGGAATAGTTAGGTTGGGGTGGGTGGGCGACCAATGAGAGTGTAGCAATCGTAATTAGAATAAGCAGTTAAGCACCGGCATTATCCTGAATGATTGGCCAACGTCTTATTTTGAAAAGTCAACATTGGGTTACATCAATTAATGCTTGTGTGGGCCTCTCTCATTTCCATGGAATGCTCGTTTATGTTAGATTGTTACGTATGGGTACAAAATGGCGTGGAAGAGGTTAAGGTGGTCTACCTTCGTGATGAAACACCATCCCATGGCCATGCGTCGTGGCACATCGTTTAGATGGATCTGTTAACTCGTCATCCGAATATAATGATGTGTTCTTCGCCATAATGTACAAATATCACATTAATGAACTACAAAAAGAAAATTAAGCCACTCTACGAACAAGAAGCGCGAGGTTAAACAAAAATCGTGCGGCTGCATATGAAATTCTATATCGCAATTACTTTGCAAATGAATGTGTATACAACTCAAATGATTTCAAGCGAAGGTTTCGTTTGAATAGGAATGTTTTTCTATGGATAGGCAACACCTTAGAAAACATGCATCCTTCTTTCATATTTATACCTATTAAATATATTTTTATACAAAATAAATGCATATTTATACCTATTAAATATATCTTTAGGTATCATTTTTTCAATTGAAATATGATGCTAGAGGTAGGTGATGATTCACAACATTGTATAAATCTACTGCAATAATTCGGTTGATGGCTAACGGGGAGTCACCCGATTCCGTTGACAAGTATATGAAAATGTCTGAAAACATTGCAAAAGAAAGTTTGTATAAATTGACAAAAGTTGTTGAAGTATTCAATGATATTTATTTGCACAAACCTTGGTTAAATGATGTTCAACAACTACATGCAACACATGAAGAGAGACATGGTTTTCCAAATATGTTTGGAAGTATCAATTGTATGCACTGAGATTGGAGAAACTGTCCCCATAGGTGGAGATGAGAGTATGCATGTGGTGATCATGGAGCACCCTCAATGATACTAGAAAATGTTGTTGCAACGCCTAAAAATTACAACAAAGATTTTTCATTTAAAATAGACTAACCAAATAAAACCATTTACTTAGAATCATTAAGTGACATTTATTTCTTTGAAAACCATAAGATTAACAGAGTTGATTTGTAAAACAGCGGAAACCAATATCTTCGATGTGAATGTACAGTCCCCCCAAACTCTTCACACGAACAACCTGCAAAATATTTAATCCACAAAATGTAAGCGTAAGGCTTAGTAAGGTCCCCAATATACCACATAATTCACCATACATACAATGAATACAAATAAAGCTCTCGGCTCTAGCGCCGATTTGCCAACTCTCCTTTCAACATGCATACAACACACATAATCATCGTGCATATTGTCCATTGGCACTCTTGCAACTACATATCTTGCCAGGGGCTACATCCTAGTCTTTCATTCCATTCATGTACATATGCATACCGGAGCCAGTGCTAATACTAATAACCGCCTTATGAATACATAATCATATACCGTGGCAGCATTGATTGCAACTAGTTGTTGTCTCTTTGAGGATTCTTGCGAAGTCCCGCTTTTCCTCTTGTTCCACCCCTTTTTCTTGTTGTTGTTGTTGTTTCCCTTTTGTTGCTCGGGTGTAGAAATCGTTGGGTTCTGGTAGTTTCTGTGATCTATAAGAGATTGTGCCAGCTCTTTAGCGCTGTCAAAAGTAACAGGCCTTGATGCTAACATATTTGACTGGATCTGGGGCGACAGTCCCCAAATATATCTCTCTATTTTCTTGCTCTCTAGAGCAACCATATCAGGACAAAGAATTGCCAGATCACAGAATCTATTAGTATAGGTTGATATGTCAAAACCAACAATTACAAGACCCCATAGTTCCTGCTCGAGTTTTTGAATTTCCCCTCGTGGACAGTACTCTCTCATCAGCATGGCCTTCAAGTTCTCCCAGCTTATCGAATTTGCCACTATTAGGGTCAGTGACTTAAGGTGGCCATTCCACAAAGTTAAAGCCCTGTCAGAAAAGGTACAAGTAGCAAACTTGACCTTATTGTTCTCTGGGCAGGCGCAGATTTCAAAGACTGCTTCTGTCTTTTCGATCCACTGCCTTAAGATCATAACCCCTCCAGTTCCATTGAAATTTCTGGGTTTGGCATTCATAAAATCCTTGTAGGTGCATTCCCGGGGGTGCCCATGACTCTCGCCATGGTTAGAAATAGGTGCACCAGTTCCTGATCCACTAGGGACAGGAGTATTGATGTGGGGCATGGCAGCCGCTACGGCCGCCGTGACAGCTGCTTGGAACATAGCAGCGTCGAACAGAGGAGGTGGTGGAGGTGGTGGTATCGGTGTTTCGTTATTATTGTTACCCCTCGGATTTCTGCGAGGAGGTATCTTTTAACTGTAAGTTTAGAAAGATGAAGATATTGATAAGAATTTAATAGGAAAGTTGATGAAAATGACTCATGGACTAACTCTTCATAGCCCAACAGCACGATTGAATGTAGATCTAGAACTAACAGATGATAGCATTTGGATAATAATTTCCATGAGATTAGGTACCTGTCAATATTACTGGAATTACAGATGTAACAAGTTCGGGAAAAATGGCCTAGTAGGAGGCCTTACATCAACCATGATGGGAAATTTTTTGACAGGACTATGACCTAATCAAGACCTAACAGGTCTAAGATTTACAAAGATAGGAAATTAGACCAGATTTTTACATAAGTAGGTTATATCCAAAAGAAAAGTCGATGAGATTCTATCGGCGACGAGAACTACTAGAGTGAGTTCTTGATTCCGACAGAAGGCGTTCTATGTCCCTCACACGCCTGTCAGATCTTACTTGCTGAGCTCGAAGTTCCCTGACTTTAGCTTGGGTTCCAGCAAGTTCTCTTTGCAGAGCTGCATTGTGGACCAGAGTCCTTTCATGAGCAGACTCTAGTTGGCGAATGCGGACTGTGTTAACGCCAGAGTTGGCGTCAATCTCCATGACTCGGTCGATAGCGGCTCGACCCTGTTCGGTGTTCCGGGAAATCCTACGAACCATGATGGGTAGGACCCTGTCAGCTGAACCTCCCTCAGTGAGGTTGTAGAAGCTTCTGTCTCCATTGTAGGGGATGGGTTGACTCTGTTCCTGACTCCATCTATTTAAGTTTGTGGCCCACAGAGGTGTGGGTCCTTGAAATGTTGGGCGAGGGTTTGGGTCATGAGCAGCTGGGGGTAGATTGTTGACTTCTGGTTCTGAGTCAAAACTATCAGAAAAGCCTTCAGCTTCGTGATCATCCAAAGGAATTGGGTGATCATTCTCTGGCTCTTCTCCGAGCCATCCAGCATTGCCGTGGTTAGGGTAGTACGGGTTGTTGTGGGGATGGAACCCAACCATGATATCTATGCGAGAAAATGGATATAAGAAGAAATTAATAGACGTACTAACTAAGATAATTATAAGATGATCTTTATCAGTTACTTCAATACTTGTTTAGTGCATACCAGTTATATGTACTCAGGACATGATAGACCTTCGAATAAGTGACCCTAACTCTAAGCCCACAACCAAACAAGGAAAAATAAGTAAAGCAAAGATTCACAGATTCTAAGTCTATGACGTCCTAGGTGCATATAACCTTAGTGTATCCACTCAGCAACTATTGACCTACTTATAAAGACCTTTTTAGTTCTCAGATAAGTAATTATAGTAACACCAAATACCCCTATGGTATTTCATTGTGGTAATGTTGGTAAGTTTTTAGACTTGTTGCCATATCACAACCATTCTTGGGCATATGCTAATCACTCCTCGGACCAGCATAGTTTATCAGGCTATGCCACTCCCAGGACTGACCATATATCCCCGAGCTTACTTGTGATATTCAACAATCGTAATACTTTTGTTTTTGTCGTTGTGACACTGATTTTAGTATGAATGCATGCATGTATACTTAATTAAATATTTTATTATTTAAAAGTATAAACTCTTGGTCAGAGTATTTTAATCCCATTGTATTTATAGTTAGTATATCTTTTATGGGTTGATATACTCAATTCATTATAAACAAAGCTCTGATACCAATCTGTCACACCCCAAAACCAAGAACGGCGGAAACTTTCAGGGGTGGAGGACGTCATGTAAAGTATCATAACAGTGCAAAGTAGTAAACAAGCAACAACATCATCCATTGCATTAAAAGTAAAGTTTTAATACATGAGTGTTATTTCATTGTAATAAGACACCAAAATATGTAAACAAAATAAAGACGAGTCTTGTCTGTGCTCCGTCTTCTCAAAACCATGGTCATCGTACCTGTCTACTGGTGACCTGAGAATACAAGTTATTTTGAAAGTGTAGATCAGCATAAAGCTGGTGAATTCATAAGTATTATGGTGTCATTGATTCGAAAAGCTGTTATGAAAGACTTGTAAATGTTTAATGAAACATTTAGTATAAGTGTGAAAACCCTAGAAAATCCCATATTTCCTACTAGTATAAAAAGTAGTCTTCTACCAAGACCCGAATGCTTTGAAGGTTTGCATTTCTGTATCAATGAAGATTTTTCCCTGTACAACTATTATTATAAAAATATAGTCTACCTCATCGTTTATGTGAATGTGTCACAAAATAAAAGTAATAGGGAAAATTATATAATCATTGAAATCGTATCCTTTTGCCTTAGGATAATCACGGCGTGGAAACTCGCCGAACAGTACAACCGAGAACATCCGTCGATGAACAGGTCCCGCTGTAGCTAGCAGCCAGGTGTAGGATGGTCAGTCCCGTATAGTATATATATATAGTATTTCTCTCTGTATAGATATAGTATTTCTCTTTGGATAACATGTAATAGTATCTCTTCATATAGTAGTATAGACTCATGAATGAACTGACTCTTGTGTAATTCCTTGTAATAGGAATAGTAATTTGTATCCCCTAAACTATACCTATAATAGTTTACTGGAATGTAAATTGAATGTCCAAGTAGGTTTATACACCCTTGTTACTCAAGAGTGTTGGAACTGAAGAAAGAATGAAAGCCCTCATATCAATACATATATATACATGAAACATAAGTGTATAGATATGGTTTTTAACAGTAAATTGAAAGAGGTTTTGTAAAACATTTAAGAGTTTTGAACAATAAATAATAATGACTTGATGTCAGTTTATAAAATAATTCAAAAGTAATTTGTTGATAACAAAGTAAAAATAACTGAAAAGCATTGTATTTATCACATTTTGAAGTATGTGAAATCAGTTGTTTGAAAACACAGTTATAAATCGCATGTGATTGATTCTATAACTTCCTGTTTTCTACTTGTATCCCCCCCCCCCCATGAAAGCATTTAAAAGATTGATTAAGGGGGTATGAACTCACCTGTAGTGAGTGGTTTGGATGAACGGAATGGATAGGATGCTAGGTGTCAAGTGAAGACTTGTACACACACAAAGATCCTAGTTAACATATAATCACACATATATGTATCCAATTAGTCATTTAAACAACTAATTAACAATGTTAAGACATCCTAGGACATGATTTACACTTTAATTAAGTGTTACAAGTACTAAGGATTGCATCTAAGTGTTGTAGAACATTGCTATTGAGTTTAGGGTTCAAGGGTAAACTCCTTTGGAGTTTACGGTTTGGTGACCATAACTCATTGAGTTTACGGTCGTAAACCCATGAGTTTACGGCCGTAAACTCATGGTACTTGAGCATTTTGTGTTTTGAAGCCATAAAGATCATAAGAAGCATTCCTACTTCATGTTTAAGCCTTAGGAAGAGATTAGGGCACCATTTCACTCCTTTAGGGAGTTTACGGTCCTTGGACCACTTCTCCTTGGGTTTACGGCCATAAACCCAAATGGTTTATGGTCTTTTGATGTTTTCAAGTACTAAGCACATCAAGGAAGGGGTCTAGGCTAGTTTCCAAGGCTTGGTAAGGGACTAGGGCCACTTTGGCCCCTTTGTTAGGGTTTACGGTCCAAGGTGTTCTTGGACCGTAAACACCTTTGATCCTTGGATTCCTTGTGTTTTCTAGATGATTAAGAAGTGTAACAAGCCTTATAACAAGCCAAGGTAAGAGTACTTACTATGTAGAAGCTTGAAAGGGTGCTAAAAGTCCAAGAACACTAGTGTGTGTTCTTGGTGAAACTTGAAGATCTACACTTTTGGAATGATTTCACGGATGGAATCATGTAAGATCACTAGATTAAGTAAGATATCAACTTTTTAGGGATAGAAAACTGACAAAGTTGAAGATCTTGAAGAAAAGTCGGATGATACTTGAGAGAGAAATGGGTTTTGGATCTTGAAAATGTGAAAAGTGGTAAATAATGACTAAGTGTCATATTTATACCCCCTTTTTAGGGTTTACGGCCGTAAACACCTTTGTTTAGGCTGTAAACTCCAAACTCTTGGAGTTTTGGGACATTATTGTTGCACAAAAAACCCTAGGGCATCCTCTCTCCTGTTATCTCCTGAAGTACTAACTTTAAAACACTCAAACTTACTCCAGAAAGCTTGAAAGTTAGCAGAAACTGTTCTGACTTCTATTGAAGTGAATGGTTGTACATAATAGAAATTTCGGGTTGTCACATCATCCCCCCGTTAGAAGGATTTTCGTCCCGAAATTAGAGTTTAAGCAAATAAGTAGTTACAAATAACTAAGTAAAATGACGAGGATATTTCAGTTTCATCTGATCCTCTCGCTCCCAAGTGAATTCAGGTCCTCGCTTGGCGTTCCAGCGAACCTTCACTATCGGGATGCGGCTTTGTTTCCTTTGCTTGACCTCCCGGTCCATGATCTCTACTGGTTCTTCCACGAAGAACCAGCTCTCGTTGATCTCGATCTCGTCGAGTGGGATTACAAGAGTCTCGTCGGACAGACACTTTTTCAAGTTCGAGACGTGGAAAGTAGAATGTACGTTACTGAGTTCGCGCGGTAAGTTAAGTTTGTAAGCTACAGGGCCGATTCTTGCGAGAATCTCGAAAGGCGCTATGTACCTTGGATTTAGCTTTCCATGCTTTCCGAAGCGTATCAAGCCCTTCTAGGGTGAGATCTTCAATAGAACACGGTCGCCCACCTGGAATTCCAACGGTTTCCTTCGCTTATCAGCGTAGCTTTTCTGTCGGTCTCTAGAGGTTTTCAATCGTTCACGAATCTGAACGATCTTCTCTGTCGTTTCCCGAATGATCTCCGGACCCGTGAGAGTGCTTTCAGGAACTCGTCCTTTAGCTAACTGGATATCTCCCACCTCAGCCCAGCACAGAGGGGATCTGCACTTTCGGCTATAGAGGGCTTCGAATGGAGCAGCCTTTATGCTCGTGTGATAACTGTTGTTGTAGGAAAATTCGAAAAGGGGTAAATGAGTATCCCATGCTTTCCCAAAGTCGATCACACAGGCTCGTAACATATCTTCCAAGGTTTGGATAGTCCTCTCACTTTGTCCATCGGTCTGTGGATGGTAGGCTGTACTCATGTCCAGCCTAGTTCCTAGGGAACTTTGTAGCGACTGCCAGAACCTCGAAGTGAATCTGTTATCTCTGTCCGAGATAATGGATATGGGAACACCGTGCAATCGTACAATCTCCCGAATGTAGGTTCTTGTAAGTTTCTCCATTTTGTTTGTTTCTTTGATAGGCAGGTGTGCAGACTTGGTCAATCTGTCGACGATGACCCATATGGTATCAAGTCCACCCGTTGTCTTGGGCAACTTGGTTATGAAGTCCATAGTGATCCGCTCCCACTTCCATTCCGGTATCTATGGTTGTTGTAGAAGACCGGAGGGTTTATGGTATTCGACCTTGACCTTGGCGCAAGTAAGGCATTTACTTACGAAGGTAGCAATCTCTGCTTTCATGTTAGGCCACCAGTATAGCTTTTTAAGATCCAGATACATCTTATCTGAACCTGGGTGGACGGAATAACGAGTGTTGTGTGCCTCGGTCATGACCAAATCTCTGAAGCCACCATGTTTCGGTGTCCAGATCCGATCCATGAGGTATAAGGCTCCGCCACCCTTGACTTCCAAATTCTTATCCATCCCTCTTAGGGTTTCACTCGCCACATTTTCAGGTTTCAAAGCGTCGAGCTGAGCCTCCTTAATTTGCGTAGACAAGTGTGAATGGATAGTCATAGTCATTGATTTGACTCTAAGACCAGAGTATTCTTTCCGACTTAGGGCGTCGGCTACTACGTTGGCTTTACCCGGATGATAACAAATTTCACATTCGTAATCACTAAGTAGCTCGACCCACTGTCGTTGTCTCATGTTGAGCTCCTTCTGGTCGAATATATGTTGCAGGCTTTTGTGGTCTGTAAAGATAGTACTTTTTGTACCATACAGGTAGTGTCTCCAGATCTTCAGAGAAAACACAATTGCTCCTAGCTCAAGATCGTGGGTGGTGTAGTTGACCTCGTATGTCTTCAGCTGTCTCGAGGCATAGGCGATGACCTTACCTCGTTGCATCAGAACACAGCCGAGCCCTTGATTTGAAGCATCGCAATAGACAACGAAGTCTTCTATCCCTTCGGGGAGGGATAGTATTGGTGCGGTGCACAAGGCTCGCTTGAGCGTTTGGAACACTCTCTCTTGCTTCTCTTCCCAGTCAAAGGCCATCCCCTTCTGGGTCAGTGTTGTAAGAGGTTTCGCAATACGAGATAAGTTCTGAATGAACCTGCGATAGTAGCCAGCGAGACCTAGAAATTGACGAATTTATGTAGGTGTCTTCGGTGCTGACCAGTTCTCAATGGCCTTGATTTTGGAAGGGTCCACGTGAATTCCCTCTTCACTAACTACGTGGCCCAAGAATTCGACTCTTCGAATCCAAAATTCCTACTTGGAGAACTTTGCATAGAGCTTCTCCGATCGTAATGTTTCTAAGACTTGACGAAGATGTTGACTATGTTCCTCCTTACTACGAGAGTAGATGAGTATGTCATCGATGAAGACGATGACGAACTGATCCAAGTAAGGACGACACACCCTATTCATTAAATCCATGAATACTGCGGGCGCGTTAGTTAATCCGAGTGGCATCACTACGAATTCGTAGTGCCCATAACGAGTTCGGAAGGCTATCTTGGGAACATCCTCCTCTAACACTCATAGTTGGTGGTACCCGGATCGTAGATCTATCTTCGAGAAGTAGTTGGCTCCTTGAAGTTGATCAAATAAATCATCAATGCGGGGTAAGGGATAACAATTTTTAATGGTAAGCTTGTTGAGTTCCATGTAGTCGATGCACATACGAAACGATCCGTATTTCTTCTTGACGAACAAGACCGGTGCTCCCCATGGTGAGAAGCTTGGCCTAATGAATCCCTTCTGGAGAAGTTCGTTAAGCTGACTGGAAAGTTCCTGCATCTCTGCTGGTGCCAGACGATATGGAGATTTGGCTATTGGAGTAGCCCCTGGCACTAATTCGATTCTGAACTCGACTTGGCGTTGTGGTGGTAATCCTGGAAGTTCTTCTGGAAAGATGTCGAGAAAGTCGCGTACTTCTGGTATGTTTTGAATATGTTTCACTTCTTGACTCGTATCGACGATGTGTGCGAGGAATGCATGATATTCCTTTCGCAAGCACTTCTGAGCTTGTATGCATGAAATGATGCGAAGGTTCGTACTAGGTTTGTCGTCGTAGATAACTAGAGTTTCGCTGTTAGGAAGGTTAAGACGAACTGCTTTTTCAAAGCGCAAGATGTCGGCGCGATGAAGACTCAACCAATCCATGCCAATAATGACGTCGAAACTTTTAATTGGGACTGACATGAGGTCTATCTTGAAAGTATGGCCATCTAAAGTTAGAGTACAACCTACGTATGTGTAGTTATTACTTTCTGTTTTCCCGTTTGCCATTTCTATAGTGAAAGATTTATCTAGTGCACGTGGTTTTTGTTTAAGCAAGTGTGCAAATTTCTGGTTTACGAAGCTTTTCTCCGCTCCACTGTCGAAAAATATGCATGCATAATAGTTATCGAGGAGAAACGTACCAGTAACTATTGTAGGATCAGCTACGGCTTCCTCGTGGCCTATGGCCAGAACTCTTCCAACTCCGCCAGCTATCCCTGCCTTAGGGCAGTTCCTCTTGTAGTGGCCCACTTCGCCACAACCGTAGCAAGCTTGGTCCACACCGGCGTTACGAACTTGAGCGGTCGGCCTTGCTGGAGTCTTACAGAAACGGGCAGTATGCCCCCTTCTGTTGCAGTTAGTGCACTGCATTTCCCGACAAGGTCCGTTGTGATGGAAGGTGTATTTGTTGCACTTCAGAAGATTAACGGCATAAGGCTTAGCTGGTAAGGGATTAGCAAGGACAACAGAAGTTACCGTGGCAGCATTGATTGCAACTAGTTGTTGTCTCTTTGAGGATTCTTGCGAAGTCCCGCTTTTCCTCTTGTTCCACCCCTTTTTCTTGTTGTTGTTGTTATTTCCCTTTTGTTGCTCGGGTGTAGAAATCATTGGGTTCTGGTAGTTTCCGTGATCTATAAGAGATTGTGCCAGCTCTTTAGCGTTGTCAAAAGTAACATGCCTTGATGCTAACACATTTGACTGGATCTGGGGCGATAGTCCCCAAATATATCTCTCTATTTTCTTGCTCTCTAGAGCAACCATATCAGGGCAAAGAATTGCCAGATCACAGAATCTATTAGTATAGGTTGATATGTCAGAACCAACAATTACAAGACCCCATAGTTCCTGCTCGAGTTTTTGAATTTCCCCTCGTGCACAGTACTCTCTCATCAGCATGGCCTTCAAGTTCTCACAGCTTATCGAATTTGCCACTATTGGGGTCAGTGACTTAATGTGGCCATTCCACCAAGTTAAAGCCCTGTCAGAAAAGGTACAAGTAGCAAACTTGACCTTATTGTTCTCTGGGCAGGCGCAGATTTCAAAGACTGCTTCTGTCTTTTTGATCCAGTGCCTTAAGATCATAACCCCTCCAGTTCCATTGAAATTTCTGGGTTTGGCATTCGTAAAATCCTTGTAGGTGCATTCCCGGGGGTGCCCATAACTCTCGCCATGGTTAGAAATAGGTGCACCAGTTCCTGATCCACTAGGGACAGGAGTATTGATGTGGGAAATGGCAGCCGCTACGGCCGCCGTGATAGCTGCTTGGAACATAGCAGCGTCGAACAGAGGAGGTGGTGGTATCGGTGTTTCGTTATTATTGTTACGCCTCGGATTTCTGCGAGGAGGTATCTTTTAACTGTAAGTTTAGAAAGATGAAGATATTGATAAGAATTTAATAGGAAAGTTGATGAAAATGACTCATGGACTAACTCTTCATAGCCCAACAACACGATTGAATGTAGATCTAGAACTAACAGATGATAGCATTTGGATAATAATTTACATGAGATTAGGTACCTGTCAATATTACTGGAATTACAGATGTAACAAGTTCGGGAAAAATGGCCTAGTAGGAGGCCTTACATCAACCATGATGGGAAATTTTTTGACAGGACTATGACCTAATCAAGACCTAACAGGTCTAAGATTTACAAAGATAGGAAATTAGACCAGATTTTTACATAAGTAGGTTATATCCAAAAGAAAAGTCGATGAGATTCTATCGGCGACGAGAACTACTAGAGTGAGTTCTTGATTCCGACAGAAGGCGTTCTATGTCCCTCACACGCCTATCAGATCTTACTTGCTGAGCTCGAAGTTCCCTGACTTTAGCTTGGGTTCCAGCAAGTTCTCTCTGCAGAGCTGCATTGTGGACCAGAGTCCTTTCATGAGCAGACTCTAGTTGGCGAATGCGGACTGTGTTAACGCCAGAGTTGGCGTCAATCTCCATGACTCGGTCGATAGCGGCTCGACCCTGTTCGGTGTTCCGGGAAATCCTACGAACCATGATGGGTAGGACCCTGTCAGCTGAACCTCCCTCAGTGAAGTTGTAGAAGCTTCTGTCTCCATTGTAGGGGATGGGTTTACTCTGTTCCTGACTCCATCTATTCAAGTTTGTGGCCCACAGAGGTGTGGGTCCTTGAAATGTTGGGCCAGGGTTTGGGTCATTAGCAGCTGGGGGTAGATTGTTGACTTCTGGTTCTGAGTGAGAACTATCAGAAAAGCCTTCAGCTTCGTGATCATCCAAAGGAATTGGTGATCATTCTCTGACTCTTCTCCGAGCCATCCAGCATTGCCGTGGTTAGGGTAGTACGGGTTGTTGTGGGGATGGAACCCAACCATGATATCTATGCGAGAAAAGGGATATAAGAAGAAATTAATAGACGTACTAACTAAGATAATTATAAGATGATCTTTATCAGTTACTTCAATACTTGTTTAGTGCATACCAGTTATATGTACTCAGGACAGGATAGACCTTCGAATAAGTGACCCTAACTCTAAGCCCACAACCAAACAAGGAAAAATAAGTAAAGCAAAGATTCACAGATTCTAAGTCTATGACGTCCTAGGTGCATATAACCTTAGTGTATCCACTCAGCAACTATTGACCTACTGATAAAGACCTTTTTAGTTCCCAGATAAGTAATTATAGTAACACCAAATACCGCTATGGTATTTCATTGTGGTAATGTTGGTAAGTTTTTAGACTTGTTGCCATATCACAACCATTCTTGGGCATATGCTAATCACTCCTCGGACCAGCATAGTTGATCAGGCTATGCCACTCCCAGGACTGACCATATATCCCCGAGCTTACTTGTGATATTCAACAATCGTAATACTTTTGTTTTTGTTGTTGTGACACTGATTTTAGTATGAATGCATGCATGTATACTTAATTAAATATTTTATTATTTAAAAGTATAAACTCTTGGTCAGAGTATTTTAATCCCATTGTATTTATAGTTAGTATATCTTTTATGGGTTGATATACTCAATTCATTATAAACAAAGCTCTGATACCAATCTGTCACACCCCAAAACCAAGAACGGCGGAAACTTTCAGGGGTGGAGGACGTCATGTAAAGTATCATAACAGTGCAAAGTAGTAAACAAGCAACAACATCATCCATTGCATTAAAAGTAAAGTTTTAATACATGAGTGTTCTTTCATTGTAATAAGACACCAAAATATGTAAACAAAATAAAGACGAGTCTTGTCTGTGCTCCGTCTTCTCAAAACCATGGTCATCGTACCTGTCTACTGGTGACCTGAGAATACAAGTTATTTTGACAGTGTAGATCAGCATAAAGCTGGTGAATTCATAAGTATTATGGTGTCATTGATTCGAAAAGCTGTTATGAAAGACTTGTAAATGTTTAATGAAACATTTAGTATAAGTGTGAAAACCTTAGAAAATCCCATATTTCCTACTAGTATAAAAAGTAGTCTTCTACCAAGACCCGAATGCTTTGAAGGTTTGCATTTCTGTATCAATGAAGATTTTTCCCTGTACAACTATTATTATAAAAATATAGTCTACCTCATCGTTTATGTGAATGTGTCACAAAATAAAAGTAATAGGGAAAATTATATAGTCATTGAAATCGTATCCTTTTGCCTTAGGATAATCACGGCGTGGAAACTCGCCGAACAGTACAACCGAGAACATCCGTCGATGAACAGGTCCCGCTGTAGCTAGCAGCCAGGTGTAGGATGGTCAGTCCCGTATAGTATATATATATATAGTATTTCTCTCTGTATAGATATAATATTTCTCTCTGGATAACATGTAATAGTATCTCTTCATATAGTAGTATAGACTCATGAATGAACTGACTCTTGTGTAATTCCTTGTAATAGGAATAGTAATTTGTATCCCCTAAACTATACCTATAATAGTTTACTGGAATGTAATTTGAATGTCCAAGTAGGTTTGTACACCCTTGTTACTCAAGAGTGTTGGAACTGAAGAAAGAATGAAAGCCCTCATATCAATACATATATATACATGAAACATAAGTGTATAGATATGGTTTTTAACAGTAAATTGAAAGAGGTTTTGTAAAACATTTAAGAGTTTTGAACAATAAATAATAATGACTTGATGTCAGTTTATAAAATAATTCAAAAGTAATTTGTTGATAACAAAGTAAAAATAAATGAAAAGCATTGTATTTATCACATTTCGAAGTATGTGAAATCAGTTGTTTGAAAACACAGTTATAAATCGCATGTGATTGATTCTATAACTTCCTGTTTTCTACTTGTATCCCCCCCCCCATGAAAGCATTTAAAATCATTTAAAAGATTGATTAAGGGGGTATGAACTCACCTGTAGTGAGTGGTTTGGATGAACGGAATGGATAGGATGCTAGGTGTCAAGTGAAGACTTGTACACATACAAAGATCCTAGTTAACATATAATCACACATATATGTATCCAATTAGTCATTTAAACAACTAATTAACCATGTTAAGACATCCTAGGACATGATTTACACTTTAATTACGTGTTACAAGTACTAAGGATTGCATCTAAGTGTTGTAGAAAATTGCTATTGAGTTTAGGGTTCAAGGGTAAACTCCTTTGGAGTTTACGGTTTGGTGACCATAACTCATTGAGTTTACGGTCGTAAACCCATGAGTTTATGGCCGTAAACTCATGGTACTTGAGTATTTTGTGTTTTGAAGCCATAAAGATCATAAGAAGCATTCCTACTTCATGTTTAAGCCTTAGGAAGAGATTAGGGCACCATTTCACTCCTTTAGGGAGTTTACGGTCCTTGGACCACTTCTCCTTGGGTTTACGGCCGTAAACCCAAATGGTTTATGGTATTTTGATGTTTTCAAGTACTAAGCACATCAAGGAAGGGGTCTAGGCTAGTTTCCAAGGCTTGGTAAGGGACTAGGGCCACTTTGGCCCCTTTGTTAGGGTTTACGGTCCAAGGTGTTCTTGGACCGTAAACACCTTTGATCCTTTGATTCCTTGTGTTTTCTAGATGATTAAGAAGTGTAGCAAGCCTTATAACAAGCCAAGGTAAGAGTACTTACTATGTAGAAGCTTGAAAGGGTGCTAAAAGTCCAAGAACACTAGTGTGTGTTCTTGGTGAAACTTGAAGATCTACACTTTTGGAATGATTTCACAGATGGAATCATGTAAGATCACTAGATTAAGTAAGATATCAACTTTTTAGGGATAGAAACACTTACAAAGTTGAAAATCTTGAAGAAAAGTCGGATGATACTTGAGAGAGAAATGGGTTTTGGATCTTGAAAATGTGAAAAGTGGTAAATAATGACTAAGTGTCATATTTATACCCCCTTTTTAGGGTTTACGGCCGTAAACACCTTTGTTTAGGCCGTAAACTCCAAACTCTTGGAGTTTTGGGACATTATTGTTGCACAGTAAACCCTAGGGCATCCTCTCTCCTGTTATCTCCTGAAGTACTAACTTTAAAACACTCAAACTTACTCCAGAAAACTTGAAAGTTAGCAGAAACTGTTCTGACTTCTATTGAAGTGACTGATTGTACAGAATAGAAATTTCGGGTTGTCACACGACAAGTGTCCCATACTACACATACATAACAAGGAGTTATCCTGGACAACTAGCATACATGTAATCTATTAGTACCACTATCCTAACATACAAATGATATACAATGAGATATGTGGCATACTGAGAAAACTTATATGAATTGCAGAATCGGAGAACACAACAACACTCTCACTTCCTTGTACTGATCAATACCACGAACCGTTATCACCAAACAAAGACAAATCCTTAATCGACAACCTAAATCCTTCAAGTTTGACCCGATGTTAAACTGGTCAAAAGTCAACGCTCAACGTTCAACGAAAGTCAACGGTTAACTAAGTCAATGGTCACCACGTCGTGGTGAGCTCTTGGCCATGTCGTGGCCAAGTTAGGAAAAAACAGTCATGATGCATAACACCACCACATCGTGGGCCTTCCTTGGTCACGTTGTGGTTTCTGGCAAAATGCTTTTTTCTTCATTAAGAGCTTAATCCTTACAGATCAAAGCCCAAAACTTCAGATCTGGTCCTTTTCATTGACTTAATGGATAAAGTATCCAACTTCACCCATTAAGACATCACTACAAAAGCAATATCTACAACCCTAAATCCATTAAGCCCTTAATATGACCAAGACTTGTGTATGGTTCAAAGGAAACCATGACCTAACACTTTTTCCATTAGTTTAGGCCAAGAAATGGTCACCAAGCAAGTCTAAGGTTCTGGAGTTGCTCAAAACTCCAAGAACATCCTTTCAAAGGATTAAAAAGGACCTCAAAGCATGAAATGAGAAAAAAGAATGACAAAGGTGGAAACTTTATACCTTCCAAGGCTCCATAAGATGTAAAAGATGCAAGATCTTAAGTATATACAACATTTCAACCAACAAGCACACCATCTTTTTCTCCTAGGATGTATTTTAAGGCTAAAACTTCAAGAACATCATACAAACCTCAAGAACACTCAAGTGGGGGCTAGGGTTTCGAGTTAGGGGGTGGAGGATGAAGAGAATGACCTAAACCAAGAGTTAAGATATCTAAATATTTAAGAAACTCTAAAAATTTTGGTTGGGCTGCAACAACCACCACGTCGTGGTCACCCTCATAACATGTCGTGGTGCCCAACCAGTCGCGATCCTCATTTAAATGATGTGGCCACGATGTGGCATCAAGTTTTTCCCCAAAACCTAATCTTGAAATCCCCAAGGGTTAATCTGATCAATTTTGGAAAACTGGTGTTACAACTCTCCTCCACTTAAATTCGATTTTGTCCTCGAAATATGTCCTTACCCATTACTATTTCAACATCCTGCAAACCCCTTTGGGATTCTTCCGATCCTACGTTTTTTTGCCCTATCCATCACATATCCCTTTACAAAGGTTTGCACATAGAAATTAACGATTTCCACAAGCAGGCACATGATCCATTCCTAAGAGAAAACTTCTAATCGAATTCCATCCCTTGGAGCACTAGAACAACATTCAAAACAAACGATCACCCACCGCCACAAGTACCGATTCAATCCTTAGCGAGTAACATGCGACTCTATGAAGAAACGAACGGCTAACACAACTACAAACACAAGAGGAACTAATTCCTTAATCATGGGTCGAAGACCCCAAGATTTTGCTTACTTCTTGGCAGACGAAGTCACTCCATACATCAACATGCTGACCATAACTTACAGATTCGATCCCATCCAAGATCTCATCGGTATCCCGACGTCCTACTGATAACCAAATAACAGAATCCATGGCCAACCGTCGTTGCCGAAACTTCACATACAGATGCAAGAGTGAAAATTTTTAACAGTAACCATTCAAGCAACGACTAAACTAGTCTTCACATTTATTCAGCTCTATCAACCATCTCGTCTAATCATATGAGTGACTAAACAAATAATAACTGGTCTGTTTCAACCTAAGTGACTGCTACGGTCCAAATCGTAGTCTTACAATTACCCCTGCAACGACCTATTTCAGCCAAGAGGTCTATTTCAACCCATGCGAATATTTTGGATGAAACATAGTCTTACAACACTCTTACAACAGCTTATTTCAGACAACGATTCTATTTCAACCCAAGTGAATGCTAAGGATGAACCGTAGTCTTACAACACTCCTACAACGACCTATTTCAGCCAACGAGTCTATTTCAACCCAAGTGAATGCTACAACCGAACCGTAGTCTTACAAAACTCCCACAACAGACTATTTCAGCCAGTGTGTCTATTTGAACCCAAGTGAATGCTAAGAATGAACCGTAGTCTTACAATACTCCTACAACGACCTATTTCAATCAACAGGTCTATTTCAATCCAATGAATGCTACAGCTGAACCATAGTCTTACAAAACTCCTGCAACGACCTATTTCAGCTAACTGGTCTATTTCAACCCAAGTGAATGCTACGGCCGAACCATTGTTTTACAACACTCCTGCAATTTCCATGGGTTCCCCCATGGTATTTCATACAAGAATCACAAAGACAACCTAACATGCACCGACACAAAGCAGAACCCTACTCTACTATTAGGTGTTTAGATCGTGTTTCGAACCCAAATGTCTTCATCAAACAAGAATAGGAAGAAAGTCCCTCAACACAACCCTTGATCTGAGCCTAACTACTAAACCTAGCCTATGCCACCACTGATGCTTCTATCTTCCAGACGAGATGACACATAACCCTTGACATCTTCTTATTTGGTCACACAAACTGTCTACTAAAAAAATTCCTCGCACGAACTTCATTCCTGATGACAATCTGAATATGCTACCCTCCATCCTCGAGCCTACAAAACTTCAGAACAACCTGCAGCCTTGAGATCTATCCTCCTGATGAAGCAATTCTCCCCCACTTGGAATAAACTAGACTCTGATGACTTCATAACCATTCAGAATATTAGGCCAAACCACACAAGAAAACCATCCATAAACAATCATTCAATGCAGAACCAGAGTCGATAAATTATTATCATTCAAAAGATCATCAAGGGTTACAATTGAAGAAAAAAAACATAAATGGAAAATTACTGATGACACTAGCAAATGCTACATCCAACCGAACTAAAGAAACTCATAACTCAAACCCTAGCCCTTGGGATTCCATTCATATCATGCTGTCTATCCGGTAACAGCCAAGATAATGGTGTTGGATCCAAAACCATCCCACCTGCTCTCTATGGACAATCAACCTTAACATGGCCTGGCTAACTGCAAAAGAAGCATACCCTAAACTTCTTCTGACTATAGTCATGAATGTAGTGACCCTCTTGACTGTATCAAAAATACCCAGAAATCGGTGAATGATAAATACCCCAATATGCCAAACCATACTTGCCACAAAATTCGTAAATCCATTGATCTCCTGACCAATCTTTGGTCACCTTGGTCTTCTTGATGGCTTATATTGATTCTTGAACCTTGTCGTTTCTACTTTTGTTGCTAGGTCTCAAAATCCAACTCTCTATGACTGGAAATGCTTACGAGCTCAACAATCTCTGACCTCAACATATCATGATAGGGAGTAATCCTCATATCCTTTATCACTGTTTATTATGGCCAAATCAACATTCTCTATTTAAACTTGGCAATGATCTCAACTTAATGATTCATTCCAAAATTCTAATTGATCATATATATGTTTACATATGTTTTGTCTTGTGTTTCCAAGTACATAAGAACCCACTATATATATAGGGCAATGGTTGGGTAAGCCAAATCTTGTAGGAGTTATGTATGTAACTCCTTCTTATGAAAGAATTAAACTTAAGAAACCGATTTCTATACTTTGAGTTGCTACACTTCCCCTTGGGTGATTAGGTTTACACATAATTATGCTTATACTTGTTCATCTTGTATCTTTAGATAATACATAAAAACTTCGCCTCGTTAAAAACATTACCGGAGAAAACCCTTTGGGACAAAAACTCTTGTCGAAGAATAAAAGAGTGTGATGTGGATGTCTTGAGCGAAGGAAATAACCATACATGAAGTATCTCGTTAAAATCTTGTTAAATGAAAACCCAATGCGAAAAAACTCTAAATGAAGGATAAAAGAGTACACATTAGTTAAAGAAGTATTCAACTAGATACTCCCCCTGATTTCATCAATCCCTAGTGAGAATAGGTTACATTTGGTGTCTCGTTAAAAACAAATTTGTCAAGGTAAACCCTATAGGACAAAACCATTGAACTAAAGCTAAAAAAGTACACAAGTGTTCGTCGGGATACTCCCCTTCACATGCAATCAACAAGGTGCTAAGCATACATCAAGATGCATGATACATGTCATTTAGGTAGTTAAGAGAGCTTCTTATGTCCAATGACTCTGATATGTTTTTGGAATGAATACTTTGGCAATGAATTGGTCAACAAGTATGCACAATTCTTCCCTGATCCAATATGGTGCACTTCAAGCTTTTGAATTGGTTATTGTTCATAAGTAAAGAACAATTTTTGGCGAGGTATGCTTAGAACCCTTTTGATGTAACCATGTTTTGCTTGATCTATAACATTAGTGTTAGCTTCATATATGACAACTGGTTTGTTAGGATCATAAATTAAATCACATGTACTTTGAATATGGCCAGTTATAGCTCGAAGCCATACACACACTCTAGTCGCCTCATAGAGCATGAGTAGTTCGGAGTGATTCGTTGAACTAGAAACTACAGTTTGTTTATGAAACCTCCATGATAGAATTGTGTACCTGATGGTAAAGACATAACCAGATTGGGAATGTCCCTTATGTGGGTCTAATAAGCAACCTGCATCAACATAGCTAACAAGGGTCACATTATTTCGAGTAGCATTCACGTTAAATCCAATTGATGACATTCAGGGACAGAATAAACCCATATTTATAGTAACTTTAAGATAACATAAGATGTATTTAATACGATTCTAGTGGCGGCGTATTGGAGTAGTTTTGTATCGAGTAAGACAGTTCACAGTAGACAAGATATTTGGTCTAGTGGATTAGGCCAAATATAATAATACACCTAATGCACCCGTATATGAACACTCATGGATCAATATCTCATCATCGTCCTCTTTTCGACGAAGTGGGTCCTTTTTAATGTCTAGAGAACGAACGATCATGGTGTAGATGATGGTTTTGTGTCATGATGACTAAAGAGTGTTAACACCTTCTAGGTGTAACTTTATTGATGGAGTAAAATCCCATATTCATGTTGCTCGATCTGCAGGACGAGTCTCACATTCTTTTTCATGATCAACGAACTATTGATTAAGGACTTTGAGAATGGGGTTCTTGCGAAAAACCTATAGTTGCAGCGCTTAGGGTATCGCAGGCGGCCACAACATTTAAGTTATAGCACAGTCAAGAGCTTGATCGGAATACAGTGGCGGTTGGGGTTCAAAACCCTAGGTCTTGGGCCTTGGTTTCTATTTAAGGGATGCGATGATTAGGGTTTGCTCATGTTAGCAACCTTTACCTCTCAAAATGAAACACTACCCCCTTTTTATGCCCTTGAGAGACTTTGTGAGGTTCATGTGGGTTGTCTTGAAGAGGAATAAGATCCATTGTGTTAAATTTGGTGTTGGCATTCATTCTCAGGTCAAAGATCATCCACCCAGTCCCTTCTTCTATATTGTAAGTATCAAAGATACTTGCTTTATGGATTTTGGTCTCTTTTAGTCCCTTTTATGATTGTCTTTGGTGTTTGGAAGAAATCCAGAGCTTATAGTCTGAATTATTGTCTTTTGGACCATTATTGGGTTGGAAAGTTGAAGGTTCATGCATCACTTGTGTGCCATGCTTTATTCTTGGTCATTTTGGTCCCTAGGAAAAGTTAGGGTTTAAGATCTTGTTTGTTTTGGGTCAAGGAATGGATAAAGTTGGAAACTGTATCCATACAAAGCATTAGTCGATTCAAATATGAGCTTTGGAGCTCTAGACATTAAGGGTTGTTGAGAATAATGACGAGATGACGAATGTGGAATCTGAAGAACAATCATGAATCAAATACCACAAAGTTGAAGTAATCTGACAAAGGTTTTGTGTATATTGATATGGATATAAACGTATCAAGAAAACTCTTTTCTGGGAAAAATCTTACATCAAAAGCTAGCTAATGATTATTTATAGGGAACATAAAACATTTACCAAAAATACAAAACCCTAAAAAGGCTTCCCTAAATAACCAAAAAATGCCAAATCAGTTTCAATATCTCAAATACTCAACAATCTCCCCCTAGATGTTGAAACTGATGAAGATTAGGATTTCCAATCTTCTTGGTATTTCTCCCCCTAATGTAACACCCATAAACAGCATGCCAAATTTAAACTTTTTAAAACATTTCAAAACCCATGATTATTACAAAACTTGTTTTCAAAATAGTATATAGTCAGAGTATCCCAGAATCAAATCATAAAATCATAAACTGTGAGGAGCGGTACGATCACGCCTTCACCTTACCGCGATCGTCTGAACTACCTGAAACAATAATCGATAAATGTAAGCTCAAAGGCTTAGTGAGTTACCCCCAAAATACCAACGCCATATAGATATAACCATATCATATAAACATATAAGCAAACGGCATGCATAATGAGCCTTCAGCCTGAATGGACCGCCTCGCAGGACTTCAGCCTATCTGGACCGCTCTCCACGCCTTCGGCACGTCTGGAACGCCTCACAGGGCCTACAGCCTATCCGGACCGCTCGCCGGGCCTTTGGTCTGACTGACATGCCCTACTAGGCCTGTAGTCTATCCGGACCGCCCTGGGTATGTTGGCCTTCAGCACAAAGCAGGTCCGCCTCAACCCAAACCCCAATCAAACAAACATGTGCACATAATATCATACACTAGCATATATAACAGTCAAACCGATCTAACAGATCATCAAGCATAACAACATCTTATAACCAGGATACAGACCTAACCGGTCACTAACATAACATCATCCTATATACCAGGATACCAACCTAACCAGGTCACTAAGCATATGACCATCCTAACTACCAGGATGTAAATCAATAAGCATATCATGCAATAAACCCGGATACAAATCCGATAAGGGTCGACATTGGTGCCTTAGACCCTGTTGATATAGTGAGGATAACTCACCTCACAACTGTTGCACTGAAGTGATAAGCTCAAACTCTCGAACCACCGACACGAACTCCACCACCTATATTTACCATAAGACCATTTCCATAAATTTCCAAATTACCAGAATACCCCCAGAAGTTAACTAGTCAACCCTTGGTCAAAGTCAAAGTCAACGGTCAAAGTCAACAGTCCATGTTGACCCAACTCGTCGAGTGCAGCTAGCAAGTCGTCAATTTCCTTAAGGGTTTAGAAGGTCATAAAACCCTCACTGACTCGCCGAGTTTCCGACCAACTCATCGAGTCTATGCGTGTTCAGAAGTCGGGGGAATCGTAATTGACTCGTCGAGTCGTCCCGCTGACTCGCCGAGTCCATGCAGAAACCATTCTCAGGCAATCTTCATCCAAATCGTCGAGTTGACCATGCAACTCGCCGAGTCCCTTCAGTCCATTACTCACTCAGACAAATTTAAGCCACCCCAAAGCTCCAAATTGTAGATCTGGCTTCCTAGGGCATGTTTATCACGTAAAGTTGCAAACTTTATGCGCATGCAAGGCTCTAAAGGCTTGGAATATCAAATCCAAGCTTATAATGGGGTTTAACTCAAAATGGCAGGTTCATACTTGCTAAATCTGGAGACTTTATAGCTATAGAGACCAAGATAAGCTCATATCTGAAGTTGCAACTTCAGACCCTAGCCCATACTAAAAAATGGCTAATATACAAGCTAGGAAAGCCCTAATCTTAAACATAAAGAGATCTTGAAAGAGGGAAGGTCAAGGTAACGACTTGTTACCTTCAAGATGATGCCAATAAGCAGAAGAGTCAGATCCACTAGCTCCTTTTGCACCACTCCTCTTATACTTCAAGTCTTCTTCTTGCAAATCACCTTCCAAGCTTGAAAATCACACAAGAATGGAGTATACACACGAATTAGGGTTTCTGGACTCACAACGGGCTGTAAGGGGAGGCTAAGGGGGCAAAGGATCCTTTAAATAGGGTGCAAAACCCCGGAAATTAGGGTTTCATCCTCCAGCTTCAACTCGTCGAGTCTGTCCTCCGACACGCCGAGTTGGTCACTTAAAACCCGTAACCAGAACCGTGCCTACTCGACGAGTTAGGGCATCCAACTTGTCGAGTTGACTTTAAAAATTGGAAATATAAGACTGAAAGTTTATACCTGAGAGTCGGGGTGTTACAATTCTCCCCCACTTGAACTAGACTTCGTCCTTGAAGTCTGCTACGGTGAACAACTCTGGATAATGCTCCCGCATCTCAGCCTCCGGCTCCCAAGTCCACTCAGATCCCCTCCGGTGCTCCCATTTTACCTTTGCCAAAGGCACTTCCTTGTTCCACAGAACCTTCACCTTCCTTTCCAGAATGGACACTGGTCTCTCTACGTAATTCAGTCGCTCGTTGACCTGTATGTCATCCAAGGACACCACTTCCTCCTCATATAATACGTACGTCCACAACTGGGACACATGGAAGGTGTTGTGGATCTGACTAAGCTCCTTCGGTAGCTCTAGTCTATATGCCACCTTGCCAACCCTGGCAATGATCCTGAACGGTCCAATGTATCAGGGGACCCAATTTCCCCCTCTTCCTGAAGCGGATCACACCCTTCCAGGGTGAGTCCTTCAGGAGTACCATGTCACCGACCTGAAACTCCAAATCAGATCGGCGCCGGTCGACGTAGATCTTTTGTCAACTCTGTGCGGTCTACAACCGCTGTCTAATCTGCTGAATCATATCGGTAGTCTGCAGGACTACCTCGGTCCGTCCCATCACCCTGTGACCCACCTCTCCCCAACAGACTAGGGTGCGACATCTCCGTCCATACAACATGTCATAAGGTGGAGCACCAATGCTGGAGTGAAAGCTGTTGTTATAGGAGAACTATGCAAGGGGTAGGTGGGAGTCCCAGCTCCCACCGAAGTCAATAACACAGGATCTCAACATATCCTTAAGAGTTTGTATGGTCCGCTCAGTCTGGCCGTCCATCTACGGATGATAGGCTGTATTGAAGTCCAGCCGTGTGCCCAGTTCCTCGTGGAACTTCTGCCAGAATTGAGAGGTAAACCGAACATCACAATATAAGACGAGATACCCTACACATGATCTAGAGTTGGGAGCAGTGGTATTCGCTCTCAAGATATGGAGGCATTACCTCTATGGGGTCAGCTGTACCATCTACACGGACCATAAGAGCCAGAGACACATCATGGACCAGCTGAACCTGAACATGAGACATCGCAGGTGGCTGGAAGTAGTCAAGGACTACGACTGTGAGATCCTTTACCACTCGGGTAAAGCGAACATGGTGGCGGACGCTCTGAGCCGCAAGTCAGCTGGATCATCCAATCCAGTGACATGTATGATGATTTCAGTGGATTCTCCACTTGTGGGCTTCATCAGGGAAACCCAGGCAGAGGGTATGCGTCAGGAAAATTGGAAGCTGGAGAGGATTAAGAGTGATAACACCCGGTTATTCAGGATAGCCAGGCATTATTGACCCGTTGCGGTCGGGTCTGGGTTCCGATGTCTGGTGGGATCAGACAGACCATATTGGAGGAGGCTTATAAGTCTCGCCACTCTATTCACCCGGGGGCCACCAAGATGTATCGGGACCTGCAATTAAGTTATTGGTGGCCGTGCATGAAGCGAGAAATCGCTTGGTATGTCGAGAGGTGCTTGACCTGCAGGATGGTCAAGGCCGAGCACCAGAAGCCGCATGGCAAGCTGTAGCCCCTGGAGATTCCCATGTGGAAATGGGAGCAGATCATGATGGAATTCATCACCAAGTTGTCGAGAACTACGAAGGGGTTTGACGCTATTTGGGTTATAGTCAGAGGATTAGATCACGTGGCTACGAACCACAGTGTCATAAGGAGCGAGTTTGCCAAAATGGATTTTCAAAATCCGTCAGATTTGATGAAATACATTCTTTTTGAATATTCGTGATATTCAGAAATTAAAACCGGAATAACAACAAAAATTATTTTCTCTTTTTCGGTTTTAAATTTTTGACAAAAAGAATAGAATAAGAAAAAATTATTTAGAAGGGTTTAGAAAGAATTAGACCAAAGAAAAAGGATAAGAAATGAAAATATTTTTGGTAGAAGGGGTAAAAGTGGTAAAAACCCAAGGAATTGTGAAATATTGGGATCTGGGGTAGAATTTGCCAAGCTGTATAGATTCCGAGGACTGGACCTGAAAATTTTTCATTCTTCTCTATATGAACGAGATGAACTCGTTCTTTGATTAGAGAAAGTCAAAATCATATTATTGATGTCGGAATTAAAATCAGTATAAACCATAAATTCCGATTTTGATTTGGTGTGAATATCCAATTTCGGATTTGCGAGGATGAAACCGAATGCGATTTTTGCTCCTTTGTAAATTCTGAAAATAGTGATCGGATTTTTGTTCCGTTGTAAATTCCGGGTATGAATTTTCGGATGCCAGAATTCCGAATGCGGTTTCTGATTACCGAACGCGATGTCGGAGTTCATCCAATTCCGAATCGATTTCTGATTTTCATTGCAGTTTCGTTCCGATTGATTAACAAATTCCAATTCCGAAAGCTTTGAAATTCCAATTCCGATCCTTTTGATTCTGATCTTCAGAATTCATTTTTAATTCTGATTTCTGAATTGCAATTATTTCCGAGATGATTTTTGAAAACTATGTTAATTGTAACATCCCGGGTTTTCAGGTATATTCAAATCCTTCCCTTGGTATTGTAATATGTCATTTTTGGTCCTTGATATTTGTTGGATTTATCCCTAAGAAGCTCTAGTGGCAAATTGGTAATTCTTGGGAGCTTGAGTTGTACGCTGGGTGTACATATGGGTACGCTAAGCGTACTAGGGCACGCCCTAGTATGCTGGGCATACACATGTGTACGCAGGGTGTACACGTGTCTGGGAGAAACCCAAAATTTTTGAGGGTTTGTGGGGTATTTAAGTACCATTATGGGTTATTTTGGCTCACTATTTCAGCCTCCAAGTCCCTTTGTCGTTTTGAGAGAACCCTAACCCCTATAGTGAGCATCTTGAGCTTATAGTGTGATTTTTGTGTGCCAAAAGGAGAAGTTACTGCATCAAATGAGTCAAGGAAGGAAGTGAAACATCCCAAAAGTACAGACCAAAAATTTCGTTTTTAATTATTAATAAAACCAGAGTTATCCAAAACACATGTCATAATATCTCAAACATAGTAACGCCTTGACTCTGGTACGCATTTATTTTCAAATTATTCTTGTTTGAAGGTCTACTCGACGAGTTGGAAGCCCCAGACTTGTCGAGTAAAAGTTAGCCTTGGACGCGGGATTCAACCACCTACTCGACGAGTCAAGAGCTCTGGACTCGGCGAGTAGGCCTGGTAGAGTGAAACCCTAATTTCGGGGTTTTGCACCCTATTTAAGCATCTTAATCCCCACCCTTTGGCCTCATTTACAGCCTCCTTATCCTAAACCCTAATCCACGAAACCCTAGAGCATCTTGTGAGTGTATGAGCCATTTGTAAGCAATCTTTTGTGTTCTTGAAGCTTGAAGAAGAAGGAGTTAAAAGGCTAAAGAGGAAGAGACTAGATTGAGAAACTACACTTCTTTGGCTACATTTTCTGGTAATCAAGTCTCTAACTTGATCATTCTTTTCTTAGATCTATTTACTTCCATTTTATGAGGATTTTGGTTCAAGAACCTTGGTCTTTGGTATTTGGACGTCCCAAGTGACTTAAATCTCATATCTAGGATCTAGAAGGGGTTCCATGGCATAAAGGTGCAAACTTTATGACCATGGAAGCCCCATGCAAGCTTATAAGCATTAATATGGCCTTTTTAGCCCTAAGAGGCCATGCATGGAAGGAAAGTTAGGAACCTTACGTGTCCAACTGATGTTCAGAGCCTAGATCTAGTATAGTGTGCTTTGATTTACGGTATTATGGCTTGTGGACCAAGATCTATGTTCTAGAGGGTTAGGGTTTGAGCTAAGCCCATTAAGAAGGACTAAGGACGGGTAAAGTTGGAAACTTTACCCTTAAAAGTGTATTCCCAATGTGTATATGAAGTTTGGAGTTTGGATCTGAAGGGTAGGAGCTTAATCCTTTGAGATGGCTCAATCAGACAAGGGAACTCAGCGAGTCCATAGAGGGACTGGACGAGTTGATTTGGGTTGTCCCGTTTTAGCTTAAGGAAGAACTCGGCGATTCGGTGAAGGGAGTCGGCGAGTTAAATCGGTAGATCGCGACTGAGAGTAGCCTGGAAACTCGATGAGTTAGGGGGAGACTCGAAGAGTTAGATCGCGATTTCAGGATCTAGGACTCGGTAAGTTGATGGAGCAACTCGACGAGTTGGGTCGACCAGAAGGTTGACTTTGACCCAAACGTTGATTTTCACCAGGGGTAAAATGGTCATTTTACCCTAAGAAGGATTATCATATTTTGATTAAGTGTTATTATGAAATTGATAGCCGGGGAGTCGTCGGAGTAACAGTCAGAGATTCCTCAGTCGAGTTTTCAGCAGTCAGCCTTGCGAGGTGAGTTTCCTTCAGTAGGAACGGGTCTACGGCACCAAGGCCGACCCGTATATGTGATATGATAGTAGCTGAGTATGGGCAGGGCTCGAATCTCATAGCAGCCGAGTGTGGGCGAGGCCCGAATCTCGTAGTATTATTTAAGTATAGTTATGTGACTGTTTGATAGGAGTAGATATACTTGTTGTCTGTGTGATACTTGTATGCATGTTAGACAACGGAGTGTGGGCGGGGCCCGGATCTCCATGAGAGTGGGCGTGGCCCGTATCTCTTAGTTGCATGTTATGTGTATGGTATGTGGTAGTTTGTGGAGACTCACTAAGCTTCATGCTTACAATTTTCAGTTTTGGTTTCAGGTACTTCCGGTAGCAAGGGGAAGGGCTCGGGATGATTGCAGCGCACACACCATTTGTTCAGCCTGGGATGTTTATACTTTGATATTTTGATATACATTGATATGATGTTTGAGATATTATGACATGTGTTTTGGACAACTATGGTTTTATTAATAATTAAAAATGAAATTTTCAGTATGTGTTTTTTGGGTGTTTCAAGTTGGTATCAGAGCCTTGTTGTGAGGGATTCGGGCATACTCTCGGGTGTGTCTTAACTCAACCTAAGGATTTGGTATGAAAATTTTCTAAAAGAAAATCATTTTATAAAAATAACTTTGAAAAGAAGAAAGAGGATTTTTGAAAAGAGAAAAGGGTGTGGTGCATGCAATCAGCCGAGCTCAAGTAAGTACTCCCAAATTACCCATAAAAGTTTATGTTATGATATGTTTAGGAGAACTACATGCTAGTTTAGGACTAAGGATCTAGGAAGGATGCCTTATGTGCCTGTTATATGTATCTCAGCTTTACGAACCGCATACTAGTACATATTAGTCAGTGATGGCCTGAATGTGATATGCTTGATTATGTTTACTCGATGCACGAATGCTGCTTGCTTTGTGCTTATAGGAGTTCCAGTTATCTCTAACTAACTAGCAGACGAATATGTTAATTTACATATTGCAAGGATTAAATAATTTCAGAAGGTTAGGTTTAGCTCTATTTCGCAACTCTCGTTTGAGTCTAACCGTTGTAGGGTAGGACCTCTTATTCGAAGAATTATCTAGTCTTAGTGATATGTAATAGTATTCGCGAGCTAGTTAGGGGGAGATAGCAGGGACTTCTTATGCAGCTGATAGCGGAGAGTGGGTTGATGATTACCCTAGGGCAAGCCTAGGATGAGTTTGGCATGAGATCAACATTAGTGGTAGAAGGGACTTGGTGGAGTCGAGACACTTCTTGAGGAAAGTACGGATAGATGTGGAAGGTAGTATGGTCCTGTACTACTGAAAGCAGAGGATCGATACTCAAATCAAGGAAGGCTGAGATGAATCCAGGAAACTTGTAGTGTGTTAGATCCCTTGAGATATGATGAGTATACTGATGTTTGTTATGGTGTATTTTCAGTATGGTGACGCTACGCACTAGGCCAGTTGGCACTTCAGGCACTGGTGAGGGATCAAGCTCGGGCACTGGAGTTGGGTAGCTTGATGAGCAGACGAGGGAGTTCATCTCTTTTGAGATCACACATACTATTCTAGAACAGACTCCTGTGATCTGTGGTTCGGTCAAGGAGGGTATTTTGGAGCTTCTGGATGAGAAGCCGAGCGCTTTCCGCACTGAGGTGGCAGCCATGATGGGGTCGCACACGCTGACTTTTAGGGAGTTCAGGGCTTGTAGAGCTCCCGACTACCATGGGGCTCGGGACCCCATTGCGAGTACCAGATGGTTGGCGGATGTCGCCAACGTATTCCGCACCAGCAGATGTCCCGAGGGGGACAATGTTAGACTTGTGTCCTGTCTTCTGAAGAACATGGCACGTGACTGGTGGGAGGAGGTTGGGAGAGCCATTGGAGATGATGCAGTTTTGGATGTGATGACCTGGGGTGATTTTTCGACCAGGTTCACGGCCGAGTTTGCACCCGTGATTGAGGTGCAACAGTTAGCGAGGGAGTTCCAGGATTTGAAGCAGACGATATAGGCTATGGCGGAGAGCACCGCCAAGTTTAGGGAGAGGGCCCTTCTCATTCCGCAGTATGTGGCGGACGAGGAGATGAAGAAGGCCCGATATCATGAGATTTTGTGGAGTGATATTTGCCATTTTGTGAGCCGCTCCAGCTGCAAGACGCTGGAGCACATGATTGCTAGGGCTCGTGAGAGAGAGATTGATTTAGAGATGGAAAGGAAGAGGAAGCCAGATTCTGTGTATGGCGTGGATGGCTCGGGCAAAAAGCCCAAGGTAGATTCCCGAGGGAAGGGCCAGCAGGGCCGAGGCCGCTGCGGCAAGTGTGGCAGGGGGCTTGATGGTCCGTGTAGGGCTGGTAGTTCGGGCTGCTTCAAGTGCGGCCGAACTAGGCATGTCAGCAAGGATTGTACTGCTACCACCACTATCACATAATCTAATATGATTTGCTTTCAGTGCAATCAGAGGGGCCACAAGAGGTCCCAATGTCCGAGTTTGGCAGCAGCAGGGAAGGTGGCGGCACCTGCCCCAACTACATTGAGGATTACAGACGGCCGTCATGGCCGGACAGAGACGCCAGTGGCGAAGAGCAGAGCCTTCCAGTTGACAGTAGAGGAGGCACATGCAGCTCCTGTTGTCGTTACGGGTATGTACCTTCTCCTTATCTCTTTATTTGTATTGATTATTGCTTATATTTATGTGTTTGTTATAGGATCGTTCTTAGTGAACGATATATCAGCCTTGGTACTGTTTGATTCGGGTGCTACTCGATCTTTTGTGTCGCTCGCGCTCAACAAGCGATTCGTAGGAGCTCCGGGAGAGCTGGATTGCCCACCTGATGTGGAGATAGCAGATGACAGGACCGTTAGGGTTGCGAGGGTTCACAGAGGTTGTACACTACAGTTATTCGACGAGCAGTTTTCAGTGGATATGGTTCCTATTCCTCTGCGAGGGAATAAGGTTATAGTGGGTATGGATTGGTTGAGTCCTAATGGGGCAGTGATTGACTACGAGCAACAGCCAGTAAGGATTTAGACTCCTAGTGGGGGAGGGTTAGTGATACAGGGCGAGAGGCCGCAGGGTGGAGTGACTCTATGCTCAGCAGCGAGAGCGAGGCGCTACCTTCATCAGGGTTACGCGGGTTATGTAGCATATGTTATGGATACTCAGGATAAGGGTAAGGCGATAGTGGATGATGTACCGGTAGTGCGAGATTACCCTGACGTATTCCTGGAGGATTTACCTGGGATACCTCCGGAGAGACAGGTTGAGTTTAGGATTGACCTAGTCCCTGGTGCGACTCCGATAGCCAAGGCACCATATCGGTTGGCTCCTCCCGAGATGCAAGAGTTGTCTACGCGGCTGCAAGATCTGCTAGAAAAGGGATTTATCAGACTGAGTAGTTCGCCATGGGGAGCCTCGATCCTATTAGTGAGGAAGAAGGATGTGTCACATTGGATGTGTATAGACTAACGGGAGCTGAATAAGGTAACGATGAAGAACCGTTATCCCCTCCTGAGGATCGATGATTTGTTTGACCAGCTACAGGGTGCATCTTGGTTCTCCAAGATTGATCTGCGATCGGGTTATCACCAGATGCGAGTCAGAGACGAGGATGTGCAGAAAACAGCTTTTAGGACTCGCTATGGTCACTATGAGTTCGTGGTGATGCCGTTTGGGCTCACCAATGCTCCAGCCGCGTTCATGGACCTCATGAACCGCAAGTGCAGACCGATGCTGGATCTGTCTGTGATAGTCTTCATCGATGATATCTTGGTCTGTTCCAAGACTCAGGTGCAGCATGAGGAGAACCTGAGGGAGGTGCTGGAGACACTGAGGAGGGAGAGACTTTTTGCGAAGTTCCCCAAGTATGCGTTCTGGTTGTGCGAGGTGCAGTTTCTTGGGCATCTCGTCAACCAGAAGGGTATTCTGGTTGATCCGGCCAAGATAGAGGCCGTGATGCAGTGGGAGGTTCCGAGGTGTCCAACTGAGATTCGGAGTTTTCTTGGTCTAGCGGGTTATTATTAGAGATTCACTCAGGATTTCTCCAAGATCGCTGTCCCTCTAACCTGACTATCCAAGAAGTCTGTGACATTCCGCTGGGGGCCTAAGCAGCAGGCAACCTTCAAGACTCTTAGACAGCGGTTATGCAAGGCACTGATTTTGACTCTTCCCGAGGGAGTTGATGACTTCGTAGTTTATTGTGATGCGTCGATTATGGGAATGGGTGCAGTTTTGATGCAGAGGGGTCATGTGATAGCTTATGCGCCGAGGCAGCTGAAGCCTCATGAGGCTAACTATCCGACACATGATTTAGATCTGGGGGCTATGGTTTTCAACCCTAAGTTTTGGAGGCATTACCTCTACGGAGTCCGTTGTACCATTTACATGGACCACAAGAGTTTGAGGTACCTCATGGATCAGCCGAATCTGAACATGAGGTAGCGTCGGTGGTCAGATGTGGTGAAGGATTATGACTGTGAGATCCTTTACCACCCGGGCAAGGCTAATGTAGTGGCCAACGCCCTGAGCCGCAAGGCAGTGGCGACTTCGATTAGAGATATATGTTTGAGGATGACAGTGATTACTCCACTGCTAGAGCAGATTAGAGAGGCGCAGGTTGAGGGACTGAAGGAAGAGCGCCAGAAGTGTGAGCGGATTATAGGCCGGGTGGCCTCGTTTGATTATGACAGTCGAGGGTTGTTGACCATGCATGGGAGGGTCTGGGTTCCGTACTGGGGCGGAGTACGACATGTTCTAATTGATGAGGCCTATAAGTCGAGGTTCTCCATCCATCCTGGGGCGACGAAGATGTACATGGATCTTCGCCCTGATTACTGGTGGCCCTGCATGAAGCGGGACGTGGCTTGGTAGGTAGAGCGGTGTTTGACCTGCAGGAAGGTCAAGGCTAAACATCAGCGCCCCCATGGCAAGATACAGCCGTTGGACATTCCCGTGTGGAAATGGGAAGATATCACTATGGATTTCATTACCAATCTTCCCAGGACCGCACGTGGAGTAGATTCGATATGGTTCATAGTGGATTGGTTGACCAAGAGCGTTCATTTTATCCCGATCCAGGAGAGCATATCGGCCGAGATATATGTGCGTGAGATAGTGGCACGACATGGAGTGCCTGTCTCGGTGGTGTCAGACCGAGATGTCCGTTTCACTACAAGATTTTGGAAGTGGTTTCACGAGGAGATGGGTACTCGTCTCCACTTTAGCACCGCTTTCCACCCTCAGACAGACGGGCAGAGCGAGAGGACGATACAAAATCTCGAGGACATGCTACGCGCATGTGTTTTGGATTTCGGTGGTAGTTGGAATATGTATCTTCCGTTAGCGGAATTTTTGTATAACAACAGTTACCACGCCAGCATAGACCGACCTCCCTTCGAGATGCTCTACGAGAGGAAGTGTAGGACCCCAATCTGTTAGGGTGAGGTCGGTCAGAGAGTCATGGGGAGTACTGAGGTAGTACTTAAGACTACAGAGTGGATCCAACAGGTCCGCAGCAGGCTCCAGACTGCTCAGAGTCGGCAGAAGAGTTACGCCGACAAGCGAGGTTCAGATTTAGAGTTTCAGGTGGGCGATATGGTCCTCCTAAAGGTGTCACCTTGGAAAGGTGTCATCCGATTCCAGAAACGGGGCAAGCTGGGCCCCATGTACATTGGTCCTTTCAGGGTTATTACCTGGGTGGGCAGGGTGGCTTATCGGTTGGATCTACCGGCGGAGCTCAGTCAGATCCACAACACTTTCCATGTTTCCCAGTTGCGGAAGTGTTTAGTGGATAATTCAACGATTGTGCCGTTGGATGATATTCAGGTTGACGACAACCTGAACTACATCGAGAGACCGGTGGTGATTCTGGATCGCAAGACGAAAACATTGAGGAACAAGGTTGTTCAGTTAGTGAAGGTGTAGTGGCAACACCGCAAGGGTTCAAAGTGGACATGTGAGCCCGAGGAGGAGATGAGGGAGCATTACCCGGAGTTGTTTTCAGACGCAGCAGACTTCGAGGACGAAATCTAAGACAAGTGGGGGAGAATTGTATCGCCCGGACTCTGATACACATTTATTTTCAAATTATTCTTGTTTGAAAGGCTACTCGACGAGTTGGAAGCCCCATACTCGTCAAGTAGAAGTTAGCCTTGGATGCGGGATTCAGCCACCTACTCGACCAGTCAAGAGCTCTGGACTCAGCGAGTAGGCCTAGCAGAGTGAAACCCTAATTTCGGGGTTTTGCACCCTATTTAAGCATCTTAATCCCCACCCCTTGGCCTCATTTACAGCCTCCTTGTCCCAAACCCTAATCCACGAAACTTTAGAGCATCTTGTGAGTGTGTGAGCCATTTGTAAGCAATCTTTTGTGTTCTTGAAGCTTGAAGAAGAAGAAGGAGTTAAAAGGATCAAAAGGAAGGGAGTAGATCCAGAAACTACACTTCTTTGGCTACATTTTCTGGTGATCAAGTCTCTAACTTGATCATTCTTTTCTTAGATCTATTTATTTCCATTTTATGAGGGTTTTGGTTCAAGAACCTTGGTCTTTGGTATTTGGACGTCTCAAGTGACTTAAATCTCATATCTAGGATCTAGAAGGGGTTCCATGGCATAAAGGTGCAAACTTTATGACCATGGAAGCCCCATGCAAGCTTATAAGCATTAATATGGCCTTTTTAGCCCTAAGAGGCCATGCATGGAAGGAAAGTTAGGAACCTTACGTGTCCAACTGATGTTCAGAGCCTAGATCTAGTATAGTGTGCTTTGGTTTAGGGTATTATGGCTTGTGGACCAAGATCTAGGTTCTAGAGAGTTAGGGTTTGAGCTAAGCCCATTAAGAAGGACTAAGGACGGGTAAAGTTGGAAACTTTACCCTTAAAAGTGTATTCCCAGTGTGTAGATGAAGTTTGGAGTTTGGATCTGAAGGGTATGAGTTTAATCCTTTGAGATGGCTCAATCAGACAGGGGAGCTCATCGAGTCCATGGAGGGACTCGACGAGTTGATTTGGGTTGTCCCGTTTTAGCTTAAGGAAGAACTCGACGAGTCGGTGAAGGGACTCGGCGAGTTAAATCGGTAGATCGCGACTGAGAGTAGCCTGGAAACTCGATGAGTCAGGGGGAGACTCGACGAGTTAGATCTCGATTTCAGGATCTAGGACTCGACGAGTTGATGGAGCAACTCGATGAGTTGGGTCAACCAGAAGGTTGACTTTGACCCAAACGTTGACTTTCACCAGGGGTAAAATGGTCATTTTACCCTAAGAAGGATTATCAGATTTCGATTAAGTGTTATTATGAAATTGATAGCCGGGGAGTCGCCGGAGCACCATTCATAGATTCCTCACTCGTGTTTTCAGCAGTCAGCCTTGCGAGGTGAGTTTCCTTCAGTAGGAACGGGTCTACGGCACCAAGGCCGGCCCGTATATGTGATATGATAGTAGCTGAGTATGGGCGGTGCCCGAATCTCATAGCAGCGGAGTGTGGCGAGGCCCGAATCTCGTAGTATTATTTGAGTATAGTTTTGTGACTATTTGATAGGAGTAGAGATACTTGTTGTCTGTGTGATACTTGTATGCATGTTAGACAACAGAGTGTGGGCGGGGCCCGAATCTCCTAGACAGCGGAGTGTGGGCGGGGCCCATATCTCTTAGTTGCATGTTATGTGTATGGTATGTGGTAGTTTGGGGAGACTCACTAAGCTTCATGCTTACAGTTTTCAGTTTTGGTTTCAGGTACTTCTGGTAGCAAGGGGAAGGGCTCGGGATGATTGCAGCGCATACACCATTTATTCAGCTTGGGATGTTTATACTATGATATTTTGCAGCGCACACACCATTTGTTCAGCCTGGGATGTTCAGCCTAACTCTCTAGAACATAGATCTTGGTCCACAAGCCATAATCATCCCGAGCTCTTCCCCTTGCTCCGTCAACTCGGCTACTTGCACCCTCTCCTCCATGGCAGCATGCCTCTCCTGGTATTCCCTCACTTCCGCTCGCGCGGTAGTAAGGTCCTAGACGAGCCGATCCATAGGGTAGAAGTCCCTCTGAAGGTCTCATGTGTGTGTTGTAGTGACCTCCAGAGCAACTCTCATCTCCATGACTCGATGGGTTGTCGTCTGCGACTGGTCTCCGATGTCTGTAATCCTCCTCACCATGGCAGGAAGGGCTCGGTCCGCGTTCCCTCCATGGCGAAGATCGTAAAACCCTCGCTCCATCCCGAACGGTGGACGTTGTTCCTGTTGCTGGCTCCATCGCTCCAAATCGTATGCCCAGGGGGCGTAGGGCCATTGTAGCCCAATCGATGCGCTGGTACCCTCGCCATGTAGGGAGGGTTGATGACTTCGGACTCGGCGTCCGAATCATCATCCTCCTCCTCATCGTCGACCTCCTCTTCGATCTCCTCTTCTTCGAACTCTTCCGGATCCTCCTCCGGGTCCTCCACTACCCATCCCCTGTTCCCCGAATTTGGGGGAAGAGGATCTCCTGGGTGATGGAAGTCTGCCTTGGCGTTTGCACGAGAATATATCAGTACGAGAAAATAGATAGAGTGTCAAAATACCCCTATAGTATTTTATTTCTTTTGGTTTTGTTCATAGACCCTTATGGTTTTAAAGTTGGTAAGTTTTAGATTTGTTGTTCACCTTGACCACTCCTAAACACATGTTGGTCATATCTCGAATAAATATAGGTGATCAGGCTATATATACCCTAGATATGATTACATAACTGTCTAAGTTTAGTCCCGATGTCCAACTCCTCTAAACACTTTTTATTAGTTTCTTGGTAATGACACTATCCTTATTATGCACGCATGTATGTATACTCTTTATAAAATACTTATATTTTTAAAGTATACTTTTAGTCAGAGTGTTTTAGTCCCCTTGTATTTATAGTTGTATATCTTGTATAGTGAGATATACTAGTTCACTATAAACAATGCTCTGATACCAATCTGTCACACCCCCAGGACGGCGGAAACGTCCGGGGGCGGATGACGTTATTGTATAGTATCACAACCATTAAATATGAATGAAACATAGCAACCAAACAACATACATTAAAAGACATCAACATACATTGTTTACATATTGTTTTGGTTCAGAAAATTACACAAAAGTGACATAAAGTATGAAATCCCAAAATACCGCAATCCGGTTCTTAGGTACCTGCTTACTGGTTCCCTGAGAATACAAGTCATTTTGAAAATCGTCAACATTGAATGTTGGTGAGTTCATAAGCATATTTGTATGGAAAATGGTTGTAACATCCTTGTTTGTAATAGTTTGTATAACTCCCGAAAATCTGATATTTTCTATGAAAATGGTTTGTAAGTCTCGTTCCAAAACTGTGAATATATCCATGCATGTCCTTTGTTTTCTTATGTTTGTAATTGTAAAGAGTATGTTCCCAGAAAATCCAATATTTTCTTACAAGTAAATAGTAGTCTTAACCCTAAGACCAGAAGTGTAAGTGACTGTGTACTGAAAAATGATATGCAGTTTTATATTTTTAATAAAATCGGTGAAGTGTAAGCTTCCCGTAAACCAAATTAGTATTGTTAATCCCTAAGTGAGGTCTTATAACCATGCTTGATATGACTGCTATGCCTGAACGATGTTCTTTAGGCGTCGGAATTGGTAGACTTTTGTCACCCTAGACTTGTCGGTCTAACTGTAGTGAACAGTTGAGGTGTGGGGTTGTTAATCCCGTATAGATCTATACATAACGATCCCCCTCTCCCTCCAGGAGACTCTGGTTATAAAGCGTGACTTAAAGTGTACGCTAGGTAGGTACGGTGAAAACGGTGTCTCACTGGAGCCTTAACGGATTTACGCGAACTTTAACTTCCATTATTGAATAATGAAAATGATATTACTTGTGTATATTTATGATTGGAGTTTTATGACACGTGTTTTACAGCTTTCATGACATACAACTCAGTAATCATGCTATAAAGGCTTTATGACAGGCAGATTATGACGCACAATTTTTTCTGTCATAACTTCTCTTTTGTAAATCATTTTGGTTAAATTATTTATAGCACTTTTTATAAATAATCGTTAATGGTTATGTCTATTGGTAATATATGTTGTGAAAATAGCATAATACCTTAGATTTTAAGCCATCAAAATAGTGATAACATAGTTACGACTATTTTACTAATAAAAATTATTTTTAGCAAAATAATCAAGTTTTGTAACTTGTTTAACACATCATATCTAGTTTGAAAGTTTTTTAACACAAAATATATTATTTTGTTTTGACTCTAATAAGTCACGAATTTTTCAAAACACAAATAATAACCTTGAGATCTATTATATCTAAGTATTTATGTAAGAGTTAAAAAAAATTGCATATGTCCAAGGGTTAAACATGTTTGGGCACAAGCCCATATTTTCGCCATTTTTAGTGTACAACATGACCCATAAAAACTTTTATAACACAAAGATGTCATCAACATTTACTTTATGTTTTTAACTCATGTTAAGAACCTTTCTGTTCAAGAACTTGTTTCATTTTTCAAACCATAGGCATGAAGCATGAAAATATTCTAAAGGGTAACGAGATTTGACTTGTATTCCCCCCAAAAAGTATGAAAAACACGAAAAGATAGGGGTATGAAGCTCACCTTGATTTCGTGTGGTAGGAAGAAGAAGAAAGAAGTTGTTGAGCCTAGTCTTGAGCTTGGAGAGATTTCGAAATTTTCAAGGGTTTCTAAGAATTTAACACACAACAAAAGTGTGTCAACAAGAAGTTTGTAGCATAAAGATGTTTGGAATTACAAGGGTTACACGAAGTTCTTACCAAATGACTAAGATTTTCTTGAAGTGAAACTCCTTCCTTGAAGATGGAACTCGAAAATTTCAGATAAAGAGGAGAGAACTTGAGAGTGAGTTGGAAAAATGTTTGATGTGTGTGTGGTTGTGGTGTTTGCGGCCGATCATAAGAGAGGGGGGGGGGGAGAATGAGATGGGACTTTTCTTGATACATGGTGGGTATAAACACTTGCACGGATAAATGGTGGATAATTACCTTGAGATTAGTTGGGTAATTATGAGGTGTCACCATTAATCTCAATATCTTTTCCCCTTTTTTTGTTTTGTCTAATACCAACCGAAAACCATAGGGTTTCGGCCCCTTATGGCTCTTCAAAGGGGTTTTCGGTTTTAGGGTAGCCGAAAACACCCTAATTCTTCAAAGGGTTTGCAGTTTTATATGATCCAATAGATGGGTTTTCGGTCCATTAAAGCCCAAGGGTAGAAGGGTGTTCGTTTTGGGGTATGCATGGGCTTTTTGGGTTAAATTGGGCCCAATAAGAGGGTTCTCGGCCCAATAAGGTCCAAGGAAGAGTTTTCGGCCCAAAAGGGTGTTGGGCTGAGAATTCTTGGACCAAGGCTGAAAATTGATTGGGCTTAACTGTTGGATCAATTTTTTGGGCTTGCAAAAGGCTATTTCAACTTGGTTCACAATGTATGCTCGTATGTAATCCTATAACATTGTAGTTTGAATTTCACTAATTTGATGTTATAAAGTTACATAGAGGAAATTTTTGTACAAGAATCACCATCTTAACCCTAAATTTGCTAGTTGTGACATCATCCCCCCGTTAGAGGGAATTTCGTCCCGAATTTGTTCTAAAGTAGCCTTTAAGAACTAGGGAAAAGATAGGGGTACTTCTGCATCATTTGGTCTTCGCGTTCCCAGGTGAACTCTGGTCCTCGCTTGGCACTCCATCGGACCTTCACAATGGGGATGCGACTTTGCTTTGTTCGTTTCACTTCTCTATCCGTAATTTCAACTAGTTCTTCAACGAAATGGAGATTTTCATTCACCTCAATTTCATCAAGCGGGACAACGAGAGTCTCGTCAGATAAGCATTTCTTCAAGATGACACATGAAATACGGGGTGTACATTGTTGAGTTCGGGTGGTAACTGCAGCTTGTAAGCCACCGGGCCGATTCTGGCGAGGATTTCGAATGGTCTGATGTATCTTGGATTCATCTTTCCATGCCTTCCAAAGCATATCATCCCTTTCCATGGAGAGACCTTTAGTAGTACGCGATCGCCGACTTGGAATTCTAGGGGCTTCCATCGTCAGTCAGCGTAGCTCTTCTGTTGGTCTCGAGATGCCTGGAGTTACTCACTGATCTGAACGATCTTCTCAGTTGTTTCCCTCATAATCTAGGGCCCAGTAAGAGTGTTGTTTGGTATCTGCCCTTTTTCTAGTTGTATATCCCCCACCTCAGCCCAACAGAGGGGTGATCTGCATTTTCGCCCGTACAAGGCCTCGACGTGGGCGACCTTGATGCTTGTGTGATAGCTATTGTTGTACGAGAATTTGATTGGGGACAAATGGGTGTCCCAGGCTTTGCCGAAATCTATCACACACGCTCAGAGCATATCTTCCAATGTTTGGATGGTCCTCTCACTCTGGCCATCTGTCTGGGGATGGTAGGCAGTGCTCATATCGAGCTGAGTTCCCAACGATCTCTGGAGTGACTGCTAAAATCATGATGTAAATCTGCTATCCCTGTCAGAGATAATAGATATCGGCACGCCATGTAATCTCATAACCTCTTTTATGTAGATCTAGGTCAGCTTTTCGATTTTATACGTTTCCTTTATTGGCAGGAAATGGACGGATTTGGTCAACTGATCGACAATCACCTAGATGGCATCTAGTCCGTCTGCCGTCTTGGGAAATTTGGTTATAAAATCCATTGTTATTCGCTCCCATTTCCACTCGGGTATCTCCGGTTTTTGTGGGATTCCCGAGGGATTTTGATATTCTACCTTCACCTTGGCGCAAGTCAGGAACTTGCCCACGTAGGTAGCAATTTCTGCCCTCATATTCAGCCACCAATATTGTTGTTTGAGGTCCAAATACATTTTGTTAGAATCCGGATGCACGGAGTACTTTGTCTTGTGTGCTTCATTCATGACCACGTCTCTGAACTCACCAAATTTTGGGGCCCAGATTCGGTCCATGAGATAGTAAGCTCCTTCCTCTTTGATCGTAAGGTTCTTGTCCATCCCACGCAAGGCTTCGGTTGCGATGTTTTCCGGCTTCAAGACTTCCAACTGAGCTTCCTTGATTTGCGAAGACAAGTGGGAATGGATGGTCATTGTTAGTGTTCCTACCCGACGATCCGAGTATTCCTTCCTGCTTAGGGCGTCAACCACCACGTTGGCTTTGCCCGGATGGTAACGGATCTCACATTTATAATCATTCAGCAGCTCAACCTATCGTTGTTGCCTCATGTTTAGATCTTTCTGGTTCAAGATATGTTGGATGCTTTTGTGATCCATGAAGATGGTGCACTTTGTACCATAGAGATAGTGCCTCCAAATATTTAGCGCAAATACGACTGCTCCTAACCCCAAGACGTGTGTGGTATAATTCACCTCATGGGTTTTTAGTTTCCTTGACGCATAAGCTATAACCTTTTCGTGCTGCATGTCACACCCCAAAACCGGAACGACGGAAACGTTCGGGGGTGGAGGACGTCATGTTTAGTATCACAACAATGCAAAGTAGTAAACAAGCAACAACATCATCCATTGCATTAATAATATAATTTAATACAGGTGTGTTCTGTCAAGTTTTATAGACACCAAAAATATACATCAAAATAAAAGATGAGTCTTGAACGAGCTCCATCTTCTCTCCTACCCGGCTCCGGTACCTGTGTACTGGCGACCTGAGAATACAAGTTATTTTGAAAGAGTTTATCAGCTTTAAAGCTGGTGAGTTCATAAGTATATTAGTGTCTGTATTTGTATGAAAGTGTTTGTAAGTCTGTAATGTATAAGTTTTGTAAAAGTTTGTAATTGTTTGAACTCTCCTAGAAAACCCTATGTTTCCTACTAAAAGTAACCTTCTACCAAGGCATCTAGTATCTGTGTGTGTGTCTCTTGTAAGAGTGTGTCTTTTCCCAAATCTGACTATCATTAACCAAAAATATAGTTTTTACATTATTGTTTATTGTGTGAATATCACAAAGTAAATGTAAAGGGAAAATGAAATAGTACTGTAGTGTTGTATTAAGTAACTACTGCTGTACTAATTACTTTAAACCAATTGTTATTTAAAGTACCATGTGATCGGCCTGTATCCTGCTACCGACTCTATAGAAAAACGATTATGTAAGACGTCGTAGGAAATGACGTTTGGCACCCGTAGACTTGCAAGTCCCACTGTAGCGAGCAGCAAGGTGTAGGATGGTCAATCCAGTATAGATCTATACACAAACTCATACACTCCCCATTTAAGGAGATTCTGGATACAAAACGTGTCATGACAGGTAGTGCCATGCCCCCGTTAAGTAGCTCACATAACTGTAAGTAATGTATATGTATATGTATATGTATGTGCTAGCTGTATTGTGTGTTCTTTCTCTGTCTAGCCTGTATGTTTTGTTTCTCATCACTATGTATTATGTTTGTTTCTCATCACTATGTATTATGTTTGTTTCTCATCACTATGTATTATGTTTCTTTCTCATCACTATGTGATATGTTTGTTTCTCATCACTATGTATTATCTTTGTTTCTCATCACTATGTATTATGTTTGTTTCTCATCACTATGTATTACTCATGAATGAACTGACTCATTGTATGTTTCATTGTTCTAGTAATAGTATCTTCCTAAACTATACCTATTATAGTTTACTAGTAATGTTGTTTGTGTATATGAACGTGTTTGTATACCTTTGCTACCCAAAGGCATTGAACTGAATGAAAGAAGTAACCTTTTATATCTATACACATATACTTGATATATAACTACGATTCAAACGACCTTCGGACAAATAACCCGAATACCCTAAGTCCACAACCAAACAAGGAACAGGAAGTAAGGTGAGCTATCAGTCCTAAGTCCTTTCAATCCTACTTATATAATTATATCCATATAGATACACAGAATATAAGTTAAAAGAGTTTAATAAAAGTATTTGATATGTAAAAGAGTTTGTAAAACAGTTTGAAGTAAAACAGTTTGATAACACAGTTTGAAAAGAAAGAAATCCATTTGTTTGGTAGTTATTAATCACATGTGATTGATATAATAACTATAATAGTTCAACTTGTATCCCCCCCATAAAAGCATTTAAAAACATTTAAAAGGTTAATTAAGGGGTATGAACTCACCTGTAGTGAGTGGTTTGGATGAACTGATGATATAGGATTGCTAGGTGTCAAGTGAAGACTTGTACACACACAATGATCCTAATTAACATATAATAACACATATATGTATCAAATTAGTCTTTAAACAACTAATTAACAAAGTTAAGACATCCTAGGACATGTAAAACACCTTATTTAAGTGCTATAAGTCCTAAGGATTGCATCTATGTGTTGTAGGACATTGCTATTGAGTTTAGGGTTCAAGGGGACCCTTTATTTGAGTTTACGGTTTTGTGACCATAACTCATTGAGATTACGGTCATAAACCCATGAGTTTATGGCCGTAAACTCATGTTTCTTTGACCATTTTGTGTTTTGAAGCCTTAAAGATCACAAGAAGCATTCCTACTTCATGTTTAAGCCTTAGGAAGAGATTAGGGCACCATTTCACTCCTTTTAGGAGTTTACGGTCCTTGGACCATTTCCCTTTGGGTTTACGGCCGTAAACCCAAATGGTTTATGGTCTTTTGATGTTTTCAAGTACTAAGCACATCAAGGAATGGATCTAGGCTAGTTTCCAAGGCTTAGAAGGGACTAGGGCACACTTTGGCACCCTTTTTGGGGTTTACGGTCCAAGAACATCTTGGACCGTAAACACCTTTGATCCTTGTTTCTTGGGTGTTTTCTTGATGTTTAGAAGTGTAACAAGCTCTATAATACTCTAGGATAGAAGTACTTACTAGGTAGAAGCTTGAAAAGGTGCTAAAAGTCCAAGAACACTAGTGTGTGTTCTTGGTGAAACTTGAAGATCTACACTTTTGGAATGATTTCACGGATGGAATCATGTTAGTGTTGGGTTTTGAGAATTCTAACACTCCTATGGTGTACATGCAACCCTATAAACCTTGGATCTATGTTTTCTCTACTATACATGCAAATATTAACTATTCCAAGGTTTCATCCTAACTATCATATTATGAAGCACCTATACTACAAAGTTCTAGTTAGATGACATACCTTTTGATGTAGCTTGATGTCTTCAAGCTTTAAGAGCTTAGCCCCAATAGTGTGGAAGCCTCAAATGGAACCACAAATCACCAAAACACATTGGAAGAACTTGAGAGAATATGTATGCACACTAAAATCGGCCCACACTTTTTTTCACACACTTGTGCCAATTTTGTGAGCCAAGGACCCCTTTATATATTATGGAGGATTAGGGTTACATCCATGTAAACCCTAATACCCATGACCTTTCATTTACATAGGATCCATGGGTTAAAAGCTCCATGGACCATCCATGAAAGCTTAGCCCAACCTAAATGAACTTGGCCCATTCCATATATATCAGAGTCCATATTTAATTAGTTCTTTTTGATCACTTAATTAATTCTAAATTAATTCTTGATCAATACTAATTAAATAATATGATTCCATATTAATATATTAGAACTTATAATATATTAATATAAATCATAAATATACTATTCTCAAAAGACTATCCATATAAATTGTGCCGGTGAAGTGCAACCCAAATGGACCATGCCAGGTCGGGTCAAGTACATACCAAATATAGTTATGGACTTAGACATTAATCCAACAGTCTCCCACTTGGATAAGTCTAAAACTATTATTGAGTATGACTTCAAAACCTAACTGGCAATCGTAGCTCTTAAAGCCGCTGTCGAACTCTGACCTTGTCAATGACTTGTCCATTAGATAAGGGATCATATATTCCTCCATTCTAGATATCATATGGACTGAGACATGGATTATAATCATTCTCTCTGTCCATTTGTTGTTTCCTGATTTTCGATTTATGATGACTGACTGATTGAACAAATCAAATCAGTCCTGGCTTGGCCAAGCACTCACATGTGTCATCGCTAAATCATCGAGGGGCCCACAAATATCGCTTTTATCCCGAAGGTAAAAGGAATGGATAAACTTCGACTCATATGGCTTGTTCTACTACTTGTTGAATCATACACAAAGGCACGTTTTATAACATCGAGTTACCAATGCGTCTTCGTGCAATCAATGTATAACCAACTCATAGTAACAACTCATATCTCTAGGTTTGAAGAATATAATATATTATCGTCTCATGATCACTCGTGATAAAATCCATGAAGTGATTCAAATGAGCGCGGGTGGAATCCAATACTCAGAACATATGAGCACTCATGAGTGTTGTAGCACCACTTTGTCCACCAACTTGGACCTCTACAAACCAACCCATGACCGTCTTGATTCATATCTACTTCGAACATATGACCGACTGTAGATGGTTTGAATAACTTAATCATTCAGGAAGAGCGACTTAGTTAATCTGGAAGTCAAAACATGCAAAGTGAAACGCAATAATAAATGAATCAAATATGGTATCAAACCCTATGAATATAAATAAACACTTTTATTTATCACCATACTGATTACTCATTATTCATTGTTTCAGTTTTATCAACTTTATACTTGAATTAAAAACACTAGTTGTCCCATGCTCCAAGCATGTACACTATGTTTTTCTTAAACAATAGCTTTGCCATACACCAAGTATACACTCTATGTTTGTCTATGATCCTTACTTTGTGAAATAAACCAATTGAACATAATTTCAATGATTCTAATTTCACACTCCTAAATCCTTATCGAAAAATGTGAGAATTTCAAATTCCTATCATTTATCGAAATCTGTTTAGATTTTAAACTTATATGCACTGACCCTCCTGTAATGAATATGTACAAAGTCACAAAGACTTGTCAACAGTCATTATAAGGTATTCCAATGGAGATCAACTCCATGGAAACTAAGTCTCATATTCAAATTACATTGCTTTGGACATGCTTGTTGCATTAAGTTTTCTAATCTTACACAGATAACTTCCACCTATGGAGACAACTCCATATTCTCATTTTGACTATCACTTCTGAATAAGAGATAACTCTTTTCAGAATATGTCAATATGGTCCTTCCAAAATTAGCACTATACTTCCAACTGTCCCTGAGCAACCAATCTTTGGTAAACCTCAGATTGTCCTCGACAATTGCTTAATCATTTTAGTCATATCCAATTCTAGACCTTTTCCCTTCTTAATGCCTCTGGGCATTTGGAAAAATTTAGAAATGACAAATATTATAGCACATGCAATCGATCCTGTACCCAAAGCAAATGGTACACGATTCATGATGTCTCACATAAAGACATGATTCTAGACCAGTCTTTTCCTACAATATTTTTATTTGCCATGTTTTCAAAATTGGACTATGAAGAGGGATGCCGTAATCATAATCGAATTTTGAGAACGCAATATATAAAATTTCCTTAAGTTGAACCAATCCAACATGAGATTCATATATATATTCTTGACTAAAGATGATTAAGGTCTCAATCTAAGCCTTTAGAACTGAAATGAAGTATATCCTCTCCCTTAATTATAGCAAAACAACTTTTTCAATCCCTGCAGCCTCATGAATTGAAACTTTTATTTTCTATAATTAACATTGCTAACTTGCAACACTAACAATAATTATCATGCTCCCACTAACATGATGATTATTACCATAACACTTATGCTCCCACTAGCTTTGGCATGTACTCAGAAATCAGCTGGACTTCTAGAAATCAATACTTTATTGACTTTCTTACCAAAGTTCAGATTTCTGATACGAGATGCTTTGATAAAACTTTATCAAAATCATACACCTTTCCTTAGATAGCATGCATGTGTGTCTAAACAATTTCAGAACTATGAAAAGGGATGCCGTAATCATAGTCTCAATTGTTTAGACCTTTTGCCATCTGCTTCAAATCTACTTGGTGGAAGTGTTTCCTCACCATCATTTTCATGAATCGGAGAGAAACCTTATGACCCTTAGATTTTATGGTGTATGTGTTCTTATCCATGTGAATCGTCAAAACCATAGTCACAAGACAAGGATAATGACAAATCCAAACTCATATGGACTGAACTTATGCAATCTTAACTTCTTGCCACCTGGCAGTACAGGGCCTGCCATTGCTTCCAAGTTGTTATGCAACCAATTAAGAACTTTCAGAACTCCTATGCAAAGCCAACTTTAACTGGAATGGGCACAGAATATGTCAACACGATAGGTTATAAACCTCAAGTCGTGTGCTAGTGAAGAACCTCAGGTTTTATTCTTGATTAGTTCTTGAAATTCTTTTTAGGATCTTTAAGACTCGCACTATCCTCTTGACATATAAGACTATCTTGCCAAATATGCAAGAGATAGTGCAGATTCTTTATCAAGACAAACACTTCACACAATTGGCCTTAGTTGGTCTTTGTTTTATCCAAAATATCACAACTTACCAATTTCAAATGTACAAGAGTAGGACACTTTTACTCATACATTTGACAAGTGTTTTAAACCTTTCTTTAAGATATGTCACTCAAGTTACAATCTTGGAGTATGACTCTAAGAATTGTGTTGGAACGAAGTATGACTCATCTTCCTGATCTAACCATTTCAACAATTCATGACTCCTCTTCTTAGTCATAAGAATGCACTAAGATGACCTTTAGAGGACTAATTGTGATATGATTTCTAAATCATTAAGATGATCACAAACATGATACTAAAGTACTCTCCCATGTTTTCATATTTGAGAAACTTTTATCTTTCTGCCTAACTTGATCCATTCGTTCTGCCATACATTGAGACTTTTCCAATGTTTCAGAATTATACTTAAACTTGTAAGTATAACAATATTTAGTAAACTTTAGTAAATCAAATAGTCTTAACGAGCTTTGTGGTGGACATGACCAGTGCACAAGAATGTGTACTCGATCCCTTTAGTCGTTCACTTGACTCACACATCCATGTGAACAAGTAATTAGTCTTGATTTTATAATGCTTGAAAGTTCTCATTCATCATACTATTCAACTTGCATGATTCCAAGTTTCGGTCCAATTGAAACTTGGGTGATGAGGAATTTTCCTGATTTGGTAAATTTAGACACTACCACAAATGAAAGAATCAAATCCATTTTCCAATATTGCTGTCAGTGGAATCATATAAGCAACAATTTTCCACAAATGCCATTGTAAGGATACTTCAAATAAATAAAATTAAACAATTTTCTTTTATTTTAAAACTTTGCGGAAAAACTTATCCTTACAATCCACATGGAAAATTGTTGTTATCTATTCCTTAGCAATATATCATAACTTCTTAAGCAACTGCTCAAAATTCTGTTGCGATTGAAATCCACCTTCGCGATCAGAATCAACATATACTTCCTTTAAGATTTCTCTCTATTCTTTGATTCTTAAAACATCAACATGTGACCCAGTCACATCATGTAATGAGGATCTCAGAATAGAACTTAACAGAGTTAGATAATGGGCTCTACCTGATGTAGAGTCAAACTTATTGACTTTAACATCCTTAGGTAAATTTGACAGCTTTGCAATCAACACCCCTTCCTTTGGCAAAATAAACATATGGACCCTTTGGTAATGGGACTATCTCAGACTTAGCCTTTCTCTTTACCATTTGGTCAACCGGGTTGACTATGGCCAATCCCTTTCCATTGGGAAGAGAATGCTTTTTTCTGGATTTCCAGTGTCACCATTGTCACTGTCCATAAAGTTTTTGGGAAGTTGATCTTCTAATCAAATTTGCTTTACTATCGTTCCAAATCATTGCTGATTCAGCAGCACCAAGCAAATAGATATGATCATTAAGGTTCATGTCATAGTCTGTTTCATAGTAGTCCCAAAGGAACTCACTATGTGACTTAGAAAGTGATTGAACATCCAACTTTCTCAAGACTTTGAAACCCAACTCTCCCGGCTTGTAAATATGTGACTTCATCTCTAAGATGTGATCACACATAGACCTTGCTTGCCATTAGGGCTTGAGTGACCTTGAACTTGTGGGTTAGGGAGAATAATTGGAGGAGGTGGAGGAAGTAAAGTTCCAAGAGATTTGGGAAGATCATAGATGTCTGAACTCGACATCTTTTGGGAGATATTCAAGATAGTTGATTTAAAGTCCTTAATATAACACCCAATATGAAATATTAAGGCTAGGATCCAACAACCTATTTATAACTGGAAGAGGGATGCCGTAATCCGAGTTATAAAATAGTTGAAGGTAGGTAAATGACGATTTACCAATTTCCACCATGAAAAACGAAATAATTTAATTAGGTTTTTTACTTGGATTTGAAACTCCTAGATCTTTTGAGATTCATTGAACTTTTCAATGGCATGTTTCAATCTCGAGTGTGCCCTTCAGGTTTTGTGACTGGGATGCCGAGGATCACAAAACAAGGTGTGAAGTAACCATGCAAATATACTTAGTACCCTTAATATTTACCCCTCAATCGATGTGCCGGTTAACCACACGAGCTCCACCGATACTATGATAAATATTAAGTTACCCTTTGCCTACTTTGTTAAATCCAGGTTAGTGTGCTGGTTAACCACACACGCTCCACTAACGGTTTAAACAAAGTGCAAAGTGTAATTTCATGGATTAGCACCTTATTCACATTTTCCTAAGTAACTAAGATTGGGAATTAATAAAAGGTTTAGTTACTTAGTATTTATCATTAATACTTTTAATGAAGGGAGAATTATAGTCCTTGTCCTACCTGTTCGGCTAACGACCCTTCACCGGTCAAGGAAGCGGTGAGTGAGAGTGGACACCCATTAAACTGCCATTTTATAGGCAGTAACCTTATACCGCCCTTATAGACCGGCTTCGTGAATAAGGCCTTGTAATGGTAAGACGACTTGCTCTTATACATATAATATATTAAACTTTTAATATTATAATAGTATAAGGGTGTATTTTAGACATTTAAAATACTTGGTGGTTTAATCTATTAATTAAACTAGACTTTTAATTTAATTAAACTCAAACCATATATGTATGGATTAATAATACTCTTTTAATTACACGCTTTAATTAACTATTAATAAAGTCCATAAGAGTTAATTTGAACTATTCAACAAAACATCATAATTCCAATTATTAAACTCAAAATTAAAACCATTTAATTAATTGTTTAAGTTATGAACCCAAGAGTTTTAGAATTCAATTCTTTTTTTCATAAAAAACTTTTCTCAAATTCCAAAACTTGAGGGCAAGTTTTGTAATTCTTGAAAACCTTTGGATTCCATAACTTATGGAATTAATGGTGTTTTATGATGAAACTTTCCATGTTCCATAACTTAAGAACAAGTTATGGAATTCTTTAAAACATTAACACCAAATTTTGTAACTCCATAAAAAATTTGAATCAAATTTTTTTAAAAAAAAAACTTTCATATCCATAACTTATGGAAGTTTCAAAAACCCTTACGATCACAACTTTAAAAAAAAACTTTTGAGCTCCAAAATTTTATGACAAAATATGTAACTCCTTAAAACATTTAGATCAAACTTTTAAAACTAATAAAATAATCATATCATTTTATCTTTTACTAAATTTGACCTAATTCAACTCATATAACAAATGTTTCAAATTTTACAAATAATTCGTTTTTCACAAAACAAGTAATTATCTTAAAATTTGACAAACGTCAAGTTTTTTTTTTCCTTTTTTTACCAACTTGAAATTAAAACATTTGCATCAATATAACAGAAAACAACCATGCTCTGATACCAATGTTGGGTTTTGAGCATTCTAACACTCCTATGGTGTACATGCAACCCTATAAACCTTGGATCTATGTTTTCTCTATTATACATGCAAATATTAACTATTCCAAGGTTTCATCCTAACTACCATATTATGAAGCACCTATACTACAAAGTTCTAGTTAGATGACATACCTTTTGATGTAGCTTGATGTCTTCAAGCTTTAAGAGCTTAGCCTCAATAGCGTGGAAGCCTCAAATGGAATCACAAATCACCAAAACACCTTGGAAGAACTTGAGAGAATATGTATGCACACTAAAATCGGCCCACTCTTATTTTCACACACTTGTTCCAATTTTGTGAGCCAATGACCCCTTTATATATTATGGAGGATTAGGGTTACATCCATGTAAACCCTAATACCCATGACCTTTCATTTACATAGGATCCATGGGTTAAAAGCTCCATGGACCATCCATGAAAGGTTAGCCCAACCTAAATGAACTTGGCCCATTCAATATATATAAGAGTCCATATTTAATTAGTTCTTTTTGATCACTTAATTAATTCTAAATTAATTCTTGATCAATACTAATTAAATAATATGATTCCATATTAATATATTAGAACTTATAATATATTAATATAAATCATAAATATACTATTCTCAAAAGACTATCCATATAAATTGTGCCGGTGAAGTGCAACCCAAATGGACCATGCCGGGTCGGGTCAAGTACATACCAAATATAGTTATGGACTTAGAGATTAATCCAACAGTAAGGTTCTAGACGAGTCGATCCATAGGGTAGACGTCCCTCTGGAGGTCTCGTGTGCGTGTTGTAGTGACCTCCAGAGCAGCCCTCATCTCCATGACTCGATGGGCTGTCGTCTGCACCTGGTCTCCGATGTCCGTAATCCTCCTGACCATGACAGGAAGGGCTCGGTCCACGGGCCCTCCATGGCGAAGATCGTAAAATCCTCGCTCCATCCCGAACGGTGGATGTTGTTCCTGGTGCCGTCTCCATCGCTCCAGATCGTATGCCCATAGGGCGTAGGGCCATTGTGGCCCAATCAATGCGCTGGTACCCTCGCCATGTAGGGAGGGTCGATGACTTCGGACTCGGCGTCCGAATCATCATACTCCTCCTCCTCCTCATCGATCTCCTCTTCTTCGAACTCTTTTGGATCCTCTCCGAGTCCTCCACTATCCATCCCCCGTTCCCCGGGTTTGGGGGAATAGGATCTCCTGGGTGATGGAAGTCTGCCATGGCGTCTGCACGAGAATATATAAGTACGAGAAAATAGATAGAGTGTCAAAATACCCCTATAGTATTTTATTTCTTTTAGTTTTGTTCATAGACCCTTATGGTTTTAAAGTTGGTAAGTTTTAGATTTATTGTTCACCTTGACCACTCCTAAACACATGTTGGTCATATCTCGAATAAATATAGTTGATCAGGTTATATTTACTCTAGATATGATTACATAACTGCCTAAGTTTAGTCCCGATGTCCAACTCCTCTAAACACTTTTTATTAGTTTCTTTGTAATGACGCTATCCTTATTATGCTTGCATGTATGTATACTCTTTATAAAATACTTATATTTTTAAAGTATACTTTTAGTCAGAGTGTTTTAGTCCCCTTTTATTTATAGCTGTATATCTTGTATGGCGAGATATACTAGTTCACTATAAACAATGCTCTGATACCAATCTGTCAGACCCCCGAACCAGGACGGCGGAAACGTCCGGGGGCGTATGATGTCATTGTATAGTATCACAATCATTGAATATGAATGAAACATAGCAACCAAACAACATACATTAAAAGACATCAACATACATTGTTTACATATTGTATTTGTTCAGAAAATTACACAAAAGTGACATAAAGTATGAAATCCAAAAATGCCGCAATCCGGTTCTTAGGTACCTGCTTACTGGTTCCCTGAGAATACAAGTGATTTTGAAAATCGTCAACATTGAATGTTGGTGAGTTCATAAGCATATTTGTATGAAAAGTGGTTGTAACATCCTTGTTTGTAATAGTTTTTATAACTCCAGAAAATCTGATATTTTATATGAAAATGGTTTGTAAGTCTCTTATCTAACTCTAAGTAATGTCCCTATTTATAGGAAACATGAAAGCACACAAAAAATTACAAGGACTAAACAAGTACGCTTCGTTACATAAATGCCTTGTAAAATAAACTTATGACTTCGACATATTACAACAGGTCTTCGACCCTTACATTCTCCCCTTTGTAATCATATCGACCATCTTCAGTTTAAAAGAATCTGTACCGCATACAGCATCACCTTCGAATTTCAGAATACCAAGAAATGATCTTCTTCAATTCTTTCTTGTCGCCTTCGTTATTCTTCTTGCAGCTATTCATACGAACAATGAAGTTCGTATACTGGGATGTTGTATATCTTTCCACTTCGCACGCTTGGAATAAGAATCTCTTGGCTTTTCCATTTTTGTCTTTCCCTGCGAAGACCATACCAAAAGGCTTCAAACATATTTCCCCATCAGCATACTTCTTCAACTCAGGTTGAGTCTTTGTTGGTTCCATGGGTACTTTAACTTCCAACCCCTTCGCAGTTGCTAACTCCACATCCATTAGGGCCAAACACTCATAGTAGTTATCTATGAATATTTTGATGTGTCACACCCCAAAACCGGAACGGCGGAAACGTTTGGGGGTGGAGGACGTCATGTTTAGTATCACAAGACATGCATCATAGTAAGCAAGTAATGAACAACCATTTCATTAGAAAGAAAGTGTTTACAATGTGTGTGTTCACAAAACATAGAATACATAAGCAAATAACAAAACAATACTTGAAGCTATTATGCTCCATCTTCTGAATTCCCAGCGCGAGTACCTGTCTACTAGTCTCCTGAGAATACAAGTTATTTGCAAGAGTTGATCAACAATTAAGCTGGTGAGTTCATAAGATTTTAGTGATGTAAGTAAGTTGTAGAAAGTTATTGTAAAATGTGGTTGTAATATGTGGTTGAAAAATGTAGTTGAATAATGTAGTAAGTTGTAAGTTCTGCTTAGAAAAGTTCGCTTGTTCCTCTAGAAAATCCTATATTTTCTACTTTGATGAAAGATACGTAAAAATGATTCTACAATCCTTTCTATGAGTACTAAATGGATACAAGTTATATAAAATTCAGAGTAAACAAACAATAGATTGTGCGCATCTGCCCTAAGCCCACAACCAAATAAGGAACAGGAAGTAAGGCGGAAAGCACACATCCATTTATTTGTTAGATCATTGTTGTATATAAGCCTGGCGTATTCACTTGTTACTCATGGAGTTAATTGTAATAATTCTTTTATATTTAATGAAAAGATTCTTTAAGAAAACCCTTATTTCTTATAATAAAATGGTAGTGGTTACTTCTATAATCACTTAGTTTATACTGGTTATATATAATCTAATATCGAATAGATAGTTAATTGTGTGCATCTGCCCTAAGCCCACAACCAAACAAGGAACAGGAAGTAAGGCGGAAAGCACACATCCAACTACCTATCGGGTATTAATTATATATAACCATGATGTATAAGCTAAGGTATTATAGAGTTAATCACCTAAGGTCCTTTAAGTTATACTGGTTTAATAACATGGATTAAACCCTTTACTGGTAAGTTTCTAGTTTTGTACACCAAATGTTCTATTTGAAAAGTATGTTTTGTACTAGAAAAATGTGCATTAAATTAGTGTCCTATGACCTGACCCATACCTGGTACCCGTTATGATGACTTAATGTATACGGAACATACATATAACTAAGATCGAATAGATAATAGGTTGGGTGAATCTGCTCTAAGCCCACAACCAAACAAGGAACAGGAAATGAAGCTGAAAGCACACATCCTATTACCTGTTGGATCCTATTTATATATATCCCTTGATGTATACATTAAGGAATCATAAGGTTAGCATTATGTTCCCTTTCTACTGAATGTACTAGACCCGACTGTTCTGTTTGTCGCTTTGAAAAGATGTGAGTTTTCCCTAGTTTATAACTATCTTACCTCGAAAATAGTTTGCATTAACTTTCAAGTGGAACTGCCACAATATGAAAGTAATGGGAAAATGTAAGTACTCAGGGGTCTTTTGAATTGACGACCTGCAGTACTGGTTACCTTAAAACATGTCTGTTTTATCAAGGTCATAATGTGAAGGCTAGTACACATACTATACGCTCTCCCTGTCAAGAGATTCTGGGAACCAAACGCGACTTCCGCAACCCAGTTGCTAGGCCGTGTAATCCACATTAAGGTTATGTGATCATGTATACCCAATATAACTATCACCTTTTGTTTAGAACAATGAGTTAGTGATTCATTGGTATAGTTAGATCCTGTAGTTGTTCCATGCTATAGCATCTTAGTATGTTCGTTCTATTATAGTATCTTAATATCTTCTCTTGTTATAGTATCTTAGTATCTTCTCTTGTTATAATATCTTAGTATCTTCTCTTGTTATAGTATCTTAGTATCTTCTCTTGTTATAGTATCTTAGTATGTTCTCGTTATAGTATGAACTGAACCCCTAAACTATACCCCTTATAGTTTACTAGTAATCTACTTGAACTGTTATTGAAAAGACTCATTTTACTACTAAGTTATGCTTGTACTTTAAAAATGGAGTTTTGTTAAACTATAAAGTAACATAACTTTAAAAGAGTTTTTGAAATGCTTTGATCACTTATAAAAGACATAAGCAATCTTTTGAAAGATGTTTATAACAATTATTTACACAATTATCATTGTGTTCAACTTGTATTCCCCCCCCCCCCCCTTAAAAGCATTTAAAACAGTTAAAGACACATTACGGGGTATGAACTCACCTGATGTGGGTGATTCAAACGAATACGCGCGTAAGGATGAGAAGTTCCACGATGAACTCCCGAGACACAATGGGTCCTAAATGACATATAATGGCATATATGTGTATGTAATTAGTGTCTAAACAACTAATTAAGAAGGTTAACACCCTTATAGACTAGGAAACTCTAAGATTTAAGGGATACAATCAAATATGATTGCATAACTAGGGTGTATGGCCACCCTATTGAGTTTACGGTCCATGTGGCAAGACCATAGGAGTTTACAGTCAAAGTGGTTCACGGTCCTATGTGTTTACGGTCATAGGGTTTACGGTCCTAAGTGTTTACGGTCTTAGGTGTTTACGGTCCAATGACCTTACGGTCATGGAGTTCACGGTCTAAGGAGATCCAACCGTAAACTCATCAAATCTTTGCACAATGATGTTTTCAAGGCTCTAATTAGGCGTTTCAACTAGATAACAAGCTAAGGAGGGAGTACTTACGATATAGAGGCTTGAAATGGTGATTAAGGTCCAAGAACACTAGTGTGTGTTCTTGGTGTTTCTTGAAGATCTAAGAAAAGATGATTTCCATGGATGAAATCATGAGATGATACTAGATTAAGAGATGTATCATTAAATCAAAGGAAGAACACTTAAGATTTTGATGATCTAGGATGATGAACTTGATGATACTTGAGAGGATTTGGAAGTTCTTGAGTTTGAAAGGGAAGAAATGATCAAAATGATCATAAAATATATATATATATATATATATATATATATATATATATATATATATATATATATATATATATATGAGGGAGTTTCGGTCACCCTGACCGTAAGCTCTAAAGTCTTGACTGTAAACTCCTTTTTGAGGAGGTTTACGGTTGCTAGGTAATCTAGAACTTCCGCTGATACTTCCAAACACTTATTCCTTAAGTGTACTAGGCTAAAACTCCTCAGAATGACCTTTAACAAGGCTAGAACTCATTAGAAATGTGTCTGACACTCAATTGACTTGACTGACTGAGCTTTCAAAGCAATTATTTTTCGGGTTGTCACATCATCCCCTCGTTAGATGGAATTTCGTCCCGAAATTAGCTTTCTTACAATATTACTGGGGTTGCGCTCCTTTGATTTGTAGGATACCCACTCGTAGACCTGGCAACTTTGCCCTATTATTCATGATAAGATTCGTACCTGGTCCATCTATCATTACATCGTGTATACAAGTCGTATATAATTAAGATTAGTTAGACGGTCGGATGTGCGACTCTGCCCCAGGTCCACAACCAGACAAGGAACATGAGATAGGGCGGAAACACACATACTAGATCTGCGTAATCATAATTATATACCACTCGCGCGTATACACTGAATAGTAATAGGTGGGCTGTATTCGTCCTTAGCCTCTGTGCTTGAACTTGGTCTGCTGGACATCTGTGGTATTTCGTGACGGTCTGTGGACATCTGACGGTAAGGCTTCGGAGGACAAAATACCCTTCGCACGAGTACTTCGGGGTTTAGAATACGAAAGATAAAACTGAGGTTTAGGTCGGACTGTCGATACGAATGACGAAGCTTTCGAGAACTTAACGATCGTGGCGATAGAAACATATGAACTTAGTATGGTGAGGACCACGCGAATTCATGACGAATGGTAGTAACGGACTCTTTACTGAACAAAGTTTTGGCCAATTTGAAAGAAACATCTGTTATACGATGATGTATCCCTAGTGTGTTCGACAATGTACTCCTAGTGTGTTCGACAATGTATCTTTGTAAATGTTCCGGTGTTTTCTGTTTTCCCTTTGATTTTAACACTCCTGCGTATCGTACTGCTATGTGCGAGTACATACAATGAAAGTGCTTTGATAACTGGTGATGATACTTTATATCATGATCCTCCTTGGTACCACTACGATCGCCTGTCATATACAAGTTATGAATATTTAAGATGAATAAGACAGTCGACTGAGTAACTCTGCCTCAAATACACAACCAAACAAGGAACAGGAATTAAGGTGGAATTACTCACTCTAAGTCTGCATCATCTTAGTTATGCAAAACCCTGATGTACATGCTAAGCCATCATAGCTTCTCTAAACGGATCTTTTAGTTCTCTCGAATACTGTGATCTATTTCAATATGTGAGTTATTATAATTACTTTTTAAGTGTTTTCCCCAAGTTTTAATCTTATATAAATATTAATTAATTAATTTTTAAAGTAATTACCATTTCAAAAACGTACCACTACTCGCTGACGACTCTGGGGTTGATTCTTCGGCGGTGATCATCAGAATTCGTCCATCCGCTCCTGAGTTCTTTGCTATCGGGCAGTCCCTCTGATTGTGTCCAGACTCACCACAGCCATAACATGCATGGTTTTCTTCAGCTCCGGGGACTTGGGAGATCGGTTGGCCGGTGCCCTGCAGCAACGGACTGTGTGTCCCTTTCTGTGGCAGTTCAGACACTGCATTTCCCGGCATACTCTGGTGTAGTGATAGTTGCATTTTCCACACTTCGGGAGGGTTCCAACATATCGACTGGCAGGTGCTGGAGTAGTAGGTTTCGTAGCGGCATACATCGTACTCGCTTGTTGATCTTGCGGGGGTTCCTGTGTTGTTCGTTTCTTCTTCCTCTTGTTCCCCGACTTCTGTTTATAGTCCTTTCCATTTGATGGCTCGGGAACGAGGACTTCCACACCATGGCGGACTCCATGGTCGGTAAGTCGTTGGGCCAGGCGTTTGGCGCTATCGAATGTGGCTGGGTTAGAAGATAACACATCTCCTTGGGTCGGAGCAGTCACACCCCAGATGTATCTTTCTATCTTCTTGCTCTCCGAGGTAACCATCCCGGGGCATAGCGCTGCTAAGTCGCTAAATCTGTCAGTGTAGGCCACTATGTCTGAGCCGACCATTGTGAGCTCCCATAGTTCTTGTTCCAGTTTCTGCACTTCGCCCCTCGGGTAGTATTCTTCCAACATCATCCCTTTTAGGTTCTCCCAACCTATTGAGTTAGCCACTGATAGGGTCAGTGACTTAACATGGCTGTTCCACCATGTCAGGGCTCTACCAGAGAAGGTGCAGGCAGCAAACTTCACCTTGCTCCCTTCTGGGCACGAACAGATTTCGAAGACCGAATCTGTTTTCTCGAACCATCGCATCAGAGCGATGACTCCACCATTTCCATTAAAGTAATTGGGTTTACAGTTCATGAAGTCCTTATACGAACACTCCCTTGGGTGTCTGTGAGTAGCTCCGAGGTTGCCTAAGTGGGTACCGCTACCAGATCTGAAGGTACCACTTTCGCCGAAATGAGCTAGAGCAGTTGCCACTGCGGAGGATATCGCTGCGTGGAGAGCAGCAGTATCGAATTGTGGCGGAGGTAGTGGTGGTTGAGTTGGAGTTATCGGAGTAGTGCGTCTGTTCGATATGCGAGGAGGCATCTTTGCTAAAAGAATACAAAGATGAGACGGGAATAAGTCTATAGCAGTGGAGATAAGCCAAAAGCTGAAAGACAAGGTTATCCTAGTTCTGAGTGTATCTGATCCTGACTTCCACAGGTTTCTGGAAACAATTCATAAAAAGTCTATACCAAATAAACTTTATCAATTTGAAATGGCTATCCTCGAATGAATATCTGTTACCTGAATAACTGTTACCAGTTGCATGTAAGAATATAATCCTAACACATAATGTGAGCAGTGTTTCCACTAACTCATTAAGTTAACCAAGATTATTATTTATTAGTGTGATGCATATGACGTTGTGGTTACTTCGGCTGATCCCTCCTTGAAAACTTCTCTTGAACTTAACATTGTTCCTCCTTGACTCTTTTGTCGACTGCTATGAGGAAGTGGTTACATCTATATGGGTTTGTCGTGCGAGAATGGAAGCGTCTAAAGAATCTATGAGATTTAGGGTAACTTTATGGGGTGATCCTTACAGAATCCTCCTATAATTTGTACAATATATACAAGTTGTATATAATTCAAGATTAAATAGACCTTCGAATAAGTGATCCTACTCCAAAACCACAACCAAACAAGGAACAGGTAGGGAAGCATAGATCACACATTCTAAGTCTATAAAATCTCAATTATATATAACCTTGGAAGTATACATTGCAAGATTATAGACCTATCCGTAAGAGTCTTTTAAGTTATCACATAAGTTATTTATATAGTGCCTAAAATACTCCTATAGTATTTTAACGTAATGTAGTTGGTATGTTTCAAACTTGTTATCGTGTTATAGTATCCTAGAATACTCCTGTAGTATTCTAACTCTATGTACTTGATCTAGAATTCTATTGACTGGTGTTAGGTAAGTTTTAAGACTGTTGCAACACCACATCACTCCCAAACACATGTCGGTCACATCTCGAATGAATATAGTTGATCAGGCTATATTGATCCTAGCTGTGATTACATAATTGTCCAGGTTTGACCGCAGTGTTCAACCTTTAAATACTTTTGTTCTGTTCTTCTTGTGATACTTGTTCTAGTATGTATACATGTATAAGCAAGTAGGTATATTTTTATAACTTATTGTTATACTCTTAAAATATATTATCATCAAGAGCACTTAAGCCCCATTGTATTTATAGTTGTATATCGTTTACCGGTTGACATACTTAGTTCACTATAAACAATGCTCTGATACCAATCGGTCACACCCCAAAACCAGAACGACGGAAACGTTCGGGGGTGGAGGACGTCATGTTTAGTATCACAAGACATACATCATAGTAAGCAAGTAATGAACAACCATTTCATTAGAAAGAAAGTTTTTTCAATGTGTGTGTTCACAAAACATAAAATACATAAGCAAATAACAAAACAAGACTTGAAGCTATTATGCTCCATCTTCTGAATTCCCAGCGCGAGTACCTGTCTACTAGTCTCCTGAGAATACAAGTTATTTGAAAGAGTTAATCAGCAATTAAGCTGGTGAGTTCATAAGATTTTAGTGATGTAAGTAAGTTGTACAAAGTTGTTGTAAAATGTGGTTGTAATATGTAGTTGAAAAATGTAGTTGAATAATGTAGTAAGTGTTGTTTAGAAAAGTTCGCCTATTCCTCTAGAAAATCCTATATTTCCTACTTTGATGAAAGATACGTAAAAATGATTCTACTATCCTTTCTATGAGTACTAAATGGATACAAGTTATATAAAACTCAGAGTAGCAAAAACAATCGATTGTGCGCATCTGCCCTAAGCCCACAACCAAATAAGGAACATGAAGTAAGGCGGAAAGCACACATCCATTTATTTGTTAGATCATTGTTGTATATAACCCTGGCGTATTCACTTGTTACTCATGGAGTTAATTGTAATAATTCTTTTATATTTAATGAAAAGATTCTTTAAGAAAACCCTTATTTCTTATAATAAAATGGTAACCGCAGTGGTTACTTCTATAATCACTTAGTTTATACTGGTTATATATAATCTAATATCGAATAGATAGTTAATTGTGTGCATCTGCCCTAAGCCCACAACCAAACAAGGAACAGGAAGTAAGGCGGAAAGCACACATCCAACAACCTATCGGGTATTAATTATATATAACCATGATGTATAAGCTAAGGTATTATAGAGTTAATCACCTAAGGTCCTTTAAGTTATACTGGTTTAATAACATGGATTAAACCCTTTACTGGTAAGTTTCTAGTTTTGTACACCAAATGTTCTATTTGAAAAGTATGTTTTGTACTAGAAAAATGTGCATTAAATTAGTGTCCTATGACCTGACCCATACCTGGTACCCGTTATGATGACTTAATGTATACGGAACATACATATAACTAAGATCGAATAGATAATAGGTTGGGTGAATCTGCTCTAAGCCCACAACCAAACAAGGAACAGGAAATGAAGCTGAAAGCACACATCCTATTACCTGTTGGATCCTATTTATATATATCCCTTGATGTATACATTAAGGAATCATAAGGTTAGCATTATGTTCCCTTTCTACTGAATGTACTAGACCCGACTGTTCTGTTTGTCGCTTTGAAAAGATGTGAGTTTTCCCTAGTTTATAACTATCTTACCTCGAAAATAGTTTGCATTAACTTTCAAGTGGAACTGCCACAATATGAAAGTAATGGGAAAATGTAAGTACTCAGGGGTCTTTTGAATTGACGACCTGCAGTACTGGTTACCTTAAAACATGTCTGTTTTATCAAGGTCATAATGTGAAGGCTAGTACACATACTATACGCTCTCCCTGTCAAGAGATTCTGGGAACCAAACGCGACTTCCGCAACCCAGTTGCTAGGCCGTGTAATCCACATTAAGGTTATGTGATCATGTATACCCAATATAACTATCACCTTTTGTTTAGAACAATGAGTTAGTGATTCATTGGTATAGTTAGATCTTGTAGTTGTTCCATGCTATAGCATCTTAGTATGTTCGTTCTGTTATAGTATCTTAATATCTTCTCTTGTTATAGTATCTTAGTATCTTCTCTTGTTATAATATCTTAGTATCTTCTCTTGTTATAGTATCTTAGTATCTTCTCTTGTTATAGTATCTTAGTATGTTCTCGTTATAGTATGAACTGAACCCCTAAACTATACCCCTTATAGTTTACTAGTAATCTACTTGAACTGTTATTGAAAAGACTCATTTTACTACTAAGTTATGCTTGTACTTTAAAAATGGAGTTTTGTTAAACTATAAAGTAACATAACTTTAAAAGAGTTTTTGAAATGTTTTGATCACTTATAAAAGACATAAGCAATCTTTTGAAAGATGTTTATAACAATTATTTACATAATTATCATTGTGTTCAACTTGTATTCCCCCCCCCCCTTAAAAGCATTTAAAACAGTTAAAAGATTCATTATGGGGTACGAACTCACCTGATGTGGGTGATTCAAACGAATACGCGCATAAGGATGAGAAGTTCCACGATGAACTCTCGAGACACAACGGGTCCTAAATGACATATAATGGCATATATGTGTATGTAATTAGTGTCTAAACAACTAATTAAGAAGGTTAACACCCTTATAGACTAGGAAACTCTAAGATTTAAGGGATACAATCACATATGATTGCATAACTAGGGTGTATGGCCACCCTATTGAGTTTACGGTCCATGTGACAAGACCATAGGAGTTTACGGTCAAAGTGGTTCACGGTCCTATGTGTTTACGGTCATAGGGTTTACGGTCCTAAGTGTTTATGGTCTTAGGTGTTTACGGTCCAATGACCTTACGGTCATGGAGTTCACGGTCTAAGGAGATCCAACCGTAAACTCATCAAATCTTTGCACAATGATGTTTTCAAGGCTCTAATCAGGCGTTTCAACTAGATAACAAGCTAAGGAGGAAGTACTTACGATATAGAGGCTTGAAATGGTGATTAAGGTCCAAGAACACTAGTGTGTGTTCTTGGTGTTCTTGGTGTTTCTTGAAGATCTAAGAAAAGATGATTTCCATGGATGAAATCATGAGATGATACTAGATTAAGAGATGTATCATTAAATCAAAGGAAGAACACTTACGATTTTGATGATCTAGGATGATGAACTAGATGATACTTGAGAGGATTTGGAAGTTCTTGAGCTTGAAAGGGAAGAAATGATCAAAATGATCATAATATATATATATATATATATATATATATATATATATATATATATATATATATATATATATATATGTATATATATATATATATATATATATATATATATATATATATATATATATATATATATATATATGAGGGAGTTTACAGTCACCCTGACCGTAAGCTCTAAAGTCTTGACCGTAAACTCCTTTTTGAGGAGGTTTACGATTGCTAGGTAGTCTAGAACTTCTGCTGATACTTCCAAACACTTATTCCTTAAATGTACTAGGCTAAAACTCCTCAGAATGACCTTTAACAAGGTTAGAACTCATTAGAAATAAGTCTGACACTCAATTGAGTTGATTGACTGAGCTTTCAAAGCAATTATTTTTCGGGTTGTCACATGATGTGAGCTAGACCAAGACGAAACACTTCTGGATCAGTCTTTCGTAGATACGAAGCATCTTTGTCTTTCAGAAGTAGTGTAACTTGTATAAGATCATACAAGTTCATTAATGGAAAATCAGCAATTGAGAAATTACACTCCTGACCATTCGGCCTTGCAACGTAAAATCGAATGTTCTGCATCATGTCTTCGAAAAGAACATCCTTCTGAATACTGATCACCTTCTTGATCTTTACGAGTGACCAAATCTCCTCTGGAAGTTTCCCTAACACAGTATGAAACCTGAGCTTCATGTATGTGTAATCATCATCATTGTCGAACTTCTCAGCATTTTTGTACTGAGCCATGATGAACATCATTTTGTTGATTGGGAAATCCAGTTGCCTCATATCCGTATTTACAACTGCATAGCTCTGCTTCGGCTTCTTCTCAAAAGCATACATATGGTTATGTGCAACTCTTGCTTCGATTGTTTCATAGTTGTAATGCTTCGCTGGATCACCCTTGTTCATTCCAGGTGGGTCACTTGCACGAAGACTTAAAATGCTTTGTACAACCCTTAATTTCTCAAGCTCAGCATCAGTTTTAGATTTCTTCTCTTCTTTCGACTTTTCAACCAAGATTGTTTTGCCTTTGTCTTTGACTGATGAATTATCAACAACTTCCTTGGGCTTCGAACTACTGCCACCTTCCCCAATCACAATTCCTTTAGAATTGGTCTTGGAATTAGCTTCGTTGAAATTGGCATTGTTGTCACAACTGTCGAAGTAACAGGCCCTGCAGTTGAGATAATTGGCTTCGACACTGGAATCGTTGTTTGAAAAATTTTCCCAACAGTTTTCATAGTTTCATACGAACCTTCACCAACTTTCGCATTACCAACCTTCTTCTCTCCCCCTTGCACCCCTGTGACCACAGGTGGGGCATCTGTTGGTAGTAAACTGGAAAACTTGGATAATGGAGCTAACTGTTTGTGCAACACAGCCTCGAACTGAGAAAACTTCTGAGACAAGAATTCTGGAGTTATTATCGAAGAGCCAACAGGTGTGGTAGACAAATCTTTTAACTCCTTCAACAAAGAAGTAAGCTCCACAAAGCTTTGACTGTTATCTGTTGAAAGTTGAGTAACTTGAGGATTCAAGCCTTCATACAACTTGACATATTTTGTGACAGCCTCACAAATAACATCCACTTTTTGATTTAGAGATGCATAGTCTTGTTGAGCACTAGCAATCTCTTTGATCATGTCTTCACAAAGTTCTTGAAGCTTGAGATTGACATCTTCACGAACTTGCTTCACATCTTTAATGAATAAGACATGTCTCTCTTTAGCCACCCTTCGTAAGTCTTTAACTTCACTCAAAAAGTTCGAACACTGAGACTTCACCCACAATTCGTTACACTTATCACTTTGATCCACCTTCTCCAAGATTTTAGACTTAGAATCTTGAAGCATTCCAGACACTTTATTAACCATTCTGGCTTCAAATGCTTTAAGCATAACATCCAATTCCAAACTTGAAAGAGATTGACTTCCCCCCATGTCAGCTTGATATTGAATAATAGAATTCATCTTCTTATTCAAAATCTTGAATTGCTTCATTGTCATTAACATGTTGTCGAGGTAAGTTTCTTCTTCTTCGTCAAATTCCATCTCTTCAAACGTTCCCCCAAAACCCCCTTCGCAACATCAGTATCCTCAGTATTTTGAAGTGGATCAGTGGTTTGCAATGAGAAAAAAGTTGTGATGGGTTGGGTGAGAATGGTTTCAAAGGTGGGTGAATTGGTAGTGTTCGTGATAGGGACAATGAATGGTGGTAAAGAAACAAAAGTAGCAGAGGATGCAGGAATACCTTGAGTCGAAACAACAAGTTCTTTATTCGTATTTCCTTCACCAATATTGACATTTACATCTATATCAGATACGTGTGTATTGATGTCTGAAGTTCGAACCTCCTCAAGAATTGACTCAGTTAACGAAACTCCGGGTGGTATGACCGTAGTCTTCTCAGGAATAGATGTTGATTGGAGAATTGTAGCTTCAGGAGTTTCAGGTACTTTCTCCCCTTCAGATGATTCTGCTTGAAGAACCATCTTCCTTTTCTTCAACTTCTTCTTCGAAATATGTGTAGCAACATCTTCAGCTCTTCGTTTCTTGGAAGACGGAGAAATAGGAGCTGGAACCTCACGAATGAGAATTCCTTGATGATTCAAATATGGTTTACGAACCATCGAAGAAGACTTGAAGGAACCATCAGAAAGCTTTCTTGATCGACGAGACTTTTTCTTTACCCTTCAAAAAATACCTGATTTTGAAGGCATCGTTTCTTTTTCTTGAGTATCAGCAACAGGCTCCACTGGGTCAACCACAACAGTCGAAACTTGTGCATCTGGCTTCGTCTGTTTTGGTGATTTCTTTTTCTTTAGCTCTTGTACTGGTTTATCAGGAGTAATTGTTACATCCTTCTTTGACTTGCGAGACTTCTTCGAAGGACCAGCTGTTTCTTTTGGTAACAACTTCCCAGAGCCATCATTCGGATTGATTGTTTCTAAGTACTCCATTAGAACCAAATTCGTTGGATCAACCCGTTATAACATTGCATCTGGAATTCTTGCAATGTGTGTAAATATCTCAGCATCATCCAAAACCTCCTTCGGAAATTGATACTTGATGAACTCAGTAGTCTCCTCATCAGTAGGCACCTCAATCCCCTCTTTGGCATAAAAGTATCGAAAGATTAAACTCCAATACCTAGCACACGAAATTCCTTGAACAACATTCGTGTTTTCGACACTCTTTTGAAATTCCTTCCATAGTTGTGTAGAATAATCCACCGTGATGTCGTAATACAACCCTGCTACCATTGCATACACCTCCATTCGACCTTTGTCCAACCCTACACTACGACCAGTCAAGCAGCGTAGAAAGATTCCGAAGAGAAAATTCCAAACAGTTGGAAGTCCTGATTTCTTGAAATCACTAATCTTGGTGAGTGGGGGTTGATAACCCATCTCATTGAACATGTGGAGGATTTGTGCAGATGAAAGATCAGTATAGATTGGAGAATTTGGGATATCAAGAATTTGACAGAAAATCTTCTTGGACAATCGGATCTTCTTGTCATTCACCAGTTGAAAGGTGATGATATCCATTGCTTTGTTGTACGTAGCAGTGGATCCTGCTTGAGAAAGCCATGAAAATGGAACTGCAAACTAATTGAACATGGCAGTGGAAAGAACAGAACTCTTCAAGGCGACTACCAGCATCTTCAATTCTTCTGGGTAAAGAGAAACATCATCTTCAACTTGATAGTTTGTACCTTGAATCTTCATGATTGGTTGGGAAGTAACGTCTTTTGTGTTTTGGGATTGAACAACAAGTTCAGCAGAATTGGCCATGATTAGGGTTTTTGAAAGCTTTGAAGAACAATCGGAAATTTTCAGAGAAAGTAGGAATTTTCTTTTGGAAGCGTAAACTGAGAAAACGCTTTGATTCCCCTTTTTATATGTAACCCTAGTGTTTGAATTTGAAGAGGGACTGGCATTTAATGAGATCCGACGTGGCACCTTGAATCTCGCACCATACTGCCGATAAAGTAGCCAAGCATCAAAAAGTAGATGTCACATCACCTAGAAACCCGGACTGAATACAGAACGTCTTTTCAAACAGACTGATCGTATATCTCAATTGAATTGTAGCCGTCAGTGATCTTCGGATGAAGGTAAGGCTCTTTCCCTTTTGGGATAAAAAGCGAAGTCATATGCCAGATGTTTGAAATCATCATCCTGAGTTGGTATTACTCAGAACCTCAAGGATTTCGTGAGTGCAGTGTTCCAAAGATAAGATAAAAAAGAATTAAACAAAAATTTGGATATGTGATGTCAAATAAATTCGACACAAAAGCAGATAAACCCTAGGAAAAGGTTACTTCGTTAACTATCAAGCGAGATACTCAACTGCTTGTGTATGTTCCCGTGAATTTCAATCAAATACTTATAGAGAAGTATCGAAGGGCTTCTTTTATAAGGCTTCATGGGTAGTTTACAATTTCGTTACATATCAACCTTAACATAAGGTGAGTAACTGTAACTGAAATTACTTGTTTGACCGGTGTAGTCAGTGACAAGTATGCTTTGAATTATTTTGAAAGTAACTTCGAAAGCAAATGAAACTCACACGGAAATCATATTCATGAAAAAATTGATTTCGAATCCTGTTGGGTAACAAACATCGTGGGCTCCAATAGTTTGATCAAGATTACTCATAAGAAATGAATATGATTTGGAGTTTCGAAAAGTGGTACCGAAACAAATGTTTCGTCAAAACTGGAACATAGTTCCCCGTCAATTCCTTACGAAGATGGAGTGATGGGTTTCACTTTCATCACGGCCTCATGATGTCAGATCATTAACACATAATTTTGATATGTCTAAATCTTGATTGGTTGAATCAAAGATCTCTTGGACATATGACTTCGTGTGTGCAAGTGTCACACCCCAAAACCGGAACGGCGGAAACGTTCTGGGGTGGAGGACGTCATGTACAGTATCATAACAATGCATAATAGTAAAGACAAGCAACAACATCCATTGCATTAATATAATAATTGTAATACACGCGTGTTCTGTATAGTTTGTAAGACACCCAAAAGTATAATCAAAATAAAAGATGAGTCTTGTATGTGCTCCATCTTCTCAAAAGCTTCATCGGTACCTGTCTACTGATGACTTGAGAATACAAGTTATTTTGAAAGAGTTTATCAGCATAAAGCTGGTGAGTTCATAAGTATTCAGTGTCATTGCTTGTATGAAAATGTTTGTAACAACTTAATGTAGTAACTGATTTCAAATGTTTGTAAATAGTATCCTCCCTAGAAAATCCTATATTTTCCAGTAAAAATGTAGTCTTCTACCAAGACCCGATTGTTTATATGTTTGTTCTTTCGTAATAGCAAGAGTTTTCCCCAGTGAAACTATCAGTATAAAAATATAGTTTTAGACTTCACTCATGAAAGGTGATTACAAAATAAGTGTATTAAGGGAAAATAATGTTTTTCCTCAGCAGTGACACTGCTGGTCATAAAGTGATAAAATACAGACTCCAGGTAGTACTAAATGTACAGTACACCTCGGGGAGTCTAAGGTATTGAAAATATAGACTCCAGGTGGTATTAAATGAACAATATGCCTCGGAGAGTCTATTTTGCCTTTAATTCATAATTGGTTAATTAAAGGTTTGAATGTGAACTCGTATGTAAGCATGCTGATCGACGGCTGAATAACTGATGACCCTCCAGGTCTTATGTAGTGAGGTCACATTCTGTCACCCCTTGGCCTTATCGGCTGGGACTGTAGCTAGCAGTCGGGATGTGGGAGTGTCTGTCCCGTATAGATCTATACACATAATGCCCGCTCTCCCTCCAGGAGACTCTGGCTACAAAGTGATACCACGATGAAGTGTCGTATCGTGAAGTAGTATGTCACATTCGGTTTATAGTATTCAAAAGGTTGTATAGTATGTCAGAGTGTAGTGATGTTTTCTCTTTACTAGTGTATAGTATGTTCTCTTGTATACTGTATAGTATGTTCTCTTGTATAGTGTATAGTATGTTCTCTTGTATAGTGTATTGTATGTTTCATATCTCACTGTAGTACTCATATAGCGACTCGTAAATGTACCGACTCTTGTATGTATCTTTGTAATAGTAGTGGCGAGTAGTAATCCCTTAACTATACCTATTATAGTTAAATAGTAATGTGGTTTGTATGCCTTCGTTACACAAAGGCATTAAACTGAAGTGAAAGCTTTTATATCTAACACGCACACACACACACACACACACACACATATATATATATATATATATATATATATATATATATATATATATATATATATATATATATATATATGTATATGATATATAACTAAGAGTTCAACGGCATTCGGACAAATAACAGGATACCCTAAGTCCACAACCAAACAAGGAACAGGAAATAAGGTGAACTATCAGTCCTAAGTCCTTCAAGTGTTACTTATAAAAATATATTAGTGTAGATATGAGTTTGGAAACAGTTTTAGTATCTAAAAGTTTAATAAAAGGTTTGAAACGCTTGAAAACCATAATTTTGATAGTAACTTGAAAGTAGTAGTAAATCTTTCTGTTTGTTCTAGTCATTAATCACATGTGATTAAAGCAATAAATAGAATATTTCAACTTGTATTCCCCCCCCATAAAAGCATTTAAAATCATTTCAAAGGTTGATTAAGGGGTATTAACTCACCTGTAGTGAGTGGTTTGGATGGAAGTGTCGGACAGGATGCTAAGTGTCAAGTGAAGACTTGAACACACACACGGATCCTATTTAACATGTAATGACACATATATGTATCTAATTAGTCATTTAACAACTAATTAATCAAGTAAGGACACCCTAAAACATGGATAACACTTTGATTCAAGTGCTAGGAGTATTAAGGGGTTGCATCTAAAGAGAGTATGGCCTCACATTGGAGTTTACTGCCTATATGGTAACACCACATGAGTTTACAGTTTATGGCCATTTCCCCCATGAGTTTACGGCCGTAAACTCATGGTAACTAGTACCATTGTGTGTTTTAGGGTCTTACAAGTCAAGGTTAAGCATCCTATGATCAAGTCCAAGCCTTAGGAAGTAATAGTGGCACAATTTGCACCAACTTTTAGAGTTTACGGCCCATGGTCATAACCCCATGAGTTTACGACCGTAAACTCATGTGTGCTTGCTTCTTTTGCTTGTTTAAGGTGCTATACTCCTCAAAGAAGTGATCTAGACTTGGTTCCAAGGCTTTAGAAGGGACTAGGGCTCATATGGCCCCCTTATTAGGGTTTACGGTTCATGGACCAACTCCCATGGAGTTTACGGTTTAGGGTTTACGGTCCTAGTGGGTTTACGGCCGTAAACCCAAGGTAACTCCTACCATTTCGTGGTTTAAGGTCTTTAGCTCATGCATACAAGGTTCTAGTCCAATATCCAAGCCCTAGAAGGTAATGGTGGCACATATGCACCATCTTATGGTGTTTACGCTCCAAGGAGATTGCCATGGCCGTAAACCCATGTGTTCTTGGGTATTCTTGATGTTTTTCAATGGTTTAACAAGCATTCTAAGTAAATAATAGTTAGGAGGAGTGTACTTACTTATAGGAAGCTTGTAAGAGTGTTTAAGGTCCAAGAACACTAGTGTGTGTTCTTGGTGTTCTTGGTGTTTTGAAGAACACTTGAAGATCTATGAAAAAGACAAGATTTCATGGATGAAATCATGTATAACTACTAGATGAAGTGTTATAACAACAAATCAAGAGAAGAAACACTTACATTTTTGGAAGTTTGGAAGAAATATGTTATGATACTTGAGAGAGAAATGTGGGTGTTCTTGAGCTTGGAAGTGAGAAGTGAGGAAATGAGGAGTAAACTCATGCCTTAAGCATGAGTTCACGGCCAAGAGGAGTTTACGGCCCAAAGTCCCAAAGTTTGGCCGTAAACACCTTGTTATGGAGTGAAATGTTTATTTGCTACGCATCACTCCTAGAAGATACTTCCTTTTATTTGTTCGTTTGACGAATTTATATAAAAAACACCCAAACGGACTTTAAACCGGCTAAAAATTAGCAGAACTGAACTTGACTAATATTTGTATTGCTTGACTGCAGGGTTTGTACAAATAGAAATTTCGGGTTGTCACATCATCGCCCCGTTAGAGGGAATTTCGCCCCGAAATTAGAGTTCAAGCAACTAAGTTATTACAAATAACTAAGTAAAAAGATGAGGATATTTAAGTTTCATTTGATCCTCGCGCTCCCATGTGAATTCTGGTCCTCGCTTGGCGTTCCAGCGAACCTTCACGATTCGGATGCGGCTTTGTTTCGTTCGCTTGACCTCTCGGTCCATAATATCTACAGGTTCTTCCCCGAAGTTGAGGCTCCTGTTGATCTCGATCTCGTCGAGTGGGATTACAAGAGTCTCATCGGATAGACACTTTTTCAAGTTCGAGACGTGGAAGGTAGGATGTACGTTACTAAGCTCGCGGGGTAAGTTAAGTTTGTAAGCTACGGGGCTGATTCTAGCGAGAATCTCGAAAGGCCCTATGTATCTTGGGTTTCGCTTTCCACGTTTTCCGAAGCGTATCAAGCCCTTCCAGGGCGAGACTTTCAACAGGACTCGGTCTCCCACCTGGAATTCCAAAGGTTTCCTCCGTTTGTCCGCATAGTTTTTCTGTCGGTCTCTAGAGGCTTTCAATCGTTCACGAATCTGAACGATTTTCTCTGTCGTTTCCCAAATGATCTCCGGACCCGTGAGAGTGCTGTCAGAAACTCGTCCTTTAGCTAACTGGGTGTCACCCACCTCGGCCCAGCACAGAGGGGACCTACACTTCCGGCCGTAGAGGGCTTCAAATGGAGCAGCCTTGATGCTCGTGTGATAACTGTTGTTGTAGGAAAATTCGACAAGGGGTAAATGAGTATCCCATGTCCTTCCAAAGTCGATCACACAGGCTCGCAACATATCTTCTAAGGTTTGGATAGTTCTCTCACTTTGTCCGTCGGTCTGTGGATGGTAGGCTGTACTCATGTCCAGCCTCGTTCCTCAAGAGCTTTGTAGTGACTGCCAGAACCTCGAAGTGAATCTACTATCTCTATCTGAGATAATAGATATAGGAACACCATGCAGTCGTACGATCTCGCTAATGTATGTTCTTGTGAGTTTTTCCATCTTGTCAGTTTCCTTGATAGGAAGGAAGTGTGCGGATTTGGTCAATCTGTCGACGATGACCCAAATGGTATCAAGTCCACCCGTTGTCTTGGGCAACTTGGTTATGAAGTCCATAGTGATCCGCTCCCACTTCCATTCAGGTATCTCCGGTTGGTGGAGTAGACCTGATGGTTTCTGGTATTCGACCTTGACCTTGGCGCAAGTAAGGCATTTACTTACGAAGGTAGCGATCTCCGCTTTCATGTTAGGCCACCAGTATAACTTTTTAAGATCCAGATACATCTTATCTGAACCTAGGTGGACGGAATATCGAGTGTTGTGCGCTTCCTTCATGACCAAGTCTCTAAAGCCACCGTGTCTCGGTGTCCAGATCCGGTCCATGAGATATAAAGCTCCGTCACCCTTGACTTCCAAGTTCTTATCCATTCCACGCAGGGATTCTCCCTCCACATTTTCAGGTTTTAAGGCTTCGAACTGAGCCTCCTTAATCTGTGTGGAAAGATGCGAATGGATAGTCATGGTCAATGACTTGACTCTTCGGCCAGAATATTCTTTCCGACTTAGGGCGTCTGCTACAACGTTGGCTTTACCCGGGTGATAACGAATTTCGCATTCGTAGTCATTAAGTAGCTCTACCCACCGTCGTTGTCTCATATTGAGCTCCTTCTGGTTGAATATGTGTTGTAGGCTTTTGTGGTCTGTGAAGATAGTGCTCTTTGTACCATACAGGTAGTGTCTCCAGATTTTTAGGGCGAACACAACCGCTCCTAATTCGAGATCGTGTGTGGTGTAGTTGACCTTGTGTGTCTTCAGCTGTCTTGAGGCATATGCGATGACCTTACCTCGTTGCATCAGAACACAGCCGAGCCCCTGGTTGGATGCATCGCAGTATACCACAAAGTATTCTATCCCTTCAGGGAGGGATAGTATCGGTGCGGTGCATAAGGCTCGCTTCAGCGTTTGGAACGCCTTCTCTTGTTTCTCTTCCCAATCAAAGGCCACGCCTTTCTGGGTCAACGTAATGAGGGGTTTCGCAATTCGAGAGAAGTTCTGTATAAATCTGCGGTAGTAGCCAGCGAGGCCTAGAAATTGACGAATTTCTGTAGGCGTCTTCGGTGCTGACCAGTTCTCGATGGCTTTAATTTTGGAAGGGTCCACGTTGATTCCTTCTTCGCTAACCACGTGTCCTAAGAATTCGACTCTTCGGATCCAAAATTCACATTTAGAGAACTTCGCATAAAGCTTCTCTGATCGTAAGGTTCCTAGGACTTGTCGTAAATGATCGCTATGTTCCTCCTTGCTTCGAGAGTAGATAAGTATGTCATCAACGAAAACGATGACGAACTGATCCAAGTAAGGACGGCATACCCTATTCATTAAGTCCATGAATACTACGGGCGCATTGGTCAATCCGAATGGAATCACTACGAACTCGTAGTGTCCGTAACGAGTTCGGAAGGCTGTCTTCGAAACGTCCTCCTCAAGCACTCGTAACTGGTGATACCCGGATCTTAGATCAATCTTAGAAAAGTAGCTTGCCCCTTGCAGCTGGTCAAATAAATCGTCTATGCGAGGAAGAGGGTAACGATTCTTGACTGAAAGCTTGTTGAGCTCCCTGTAATCGATGCACATACGGAACGATCCGTCTTTCTTCTTCACGAATAAGACTGGTGCTCCCCAGGGTGAGAAGCTTGGTCTTATAAAGCCCTTACTGAGCAGTTCGTTAAGTTGACCGGACAGTTCTTGCATCTCAGCAGGTGCTAGACGATAGGGCGATTTGGCTACGGGAGTCGCTCCTGGAATTAAGTCGATTCGGAACTCGACTTGACGTTGCGGCGGTAATCCTGGGAGTTCTTCCGGAAAGACGTTAGGAAAATCGCGTACTACGGGGAGGTCTTTTAGGTTTTTTGTTTTCCAGTTCGTATCGACAACGTGCGCCAGCAATGCACGATATTCCTGACGCAAGTACTTTTGGGCTTGAATACTTGAGATGATACGAAGGCTCGTACTGGGTTTGTCTCCATAGATCAATAAGGTTTCGTTATTCAGTAGGTTCAGGCGGACTACCTTTTCGAAGCACAGAATATTGGTACGATGGAGACTCAACCAGTCCATGCCCACAATGGCATCGAAACTCTTGATCGATACGGGTATGAGGTCGATTGGGAATGAATAGTTATCTAGCGTGAGGGTACAACCTATGTAAATCTCGTTAGAACTCTCTGTCTTGCCGTTATCCATTTCTACGACGAAGGTTTCTTTTAGTGTTTGTGGTGATTGTTTAAGTAAGTGTTTAAATTTTTGGTTTACGAAGCTCCTTTCTGCCCCACTGTCGAATAGGATACAAGCATAAGAGTTATCGAGAAGGAACGTACCCGTGACTACTATGGGGTCTGCCACAGCTTCATTGTGGCTAATAGCAAGTAGTCTTCGTGCTCCTCCCGCATTCCCAGCTTTCAGACAGTTTCTTTTGAAGTGCCCTGTCTCGCCGCACCCGTAGCAGGTCTGGCTGACTCCTGCACCGGGGACCTGGTTGATGGGTTTGGGTGGTGTTCTGCAAAACCGGGCGGTATGGCTCTTCCGGTCGTATTTAGTGCAGTGCATTTCCCTGCAGGGGCCGTTATAATGGAAGGAGCACTTGGTTCACTTGGGTAGGTTCCCTGCCTATGGTTTGGCCGGTACTGGGGCAGCAGGAGTAGTGGCAGCATGAACAGCCACCGCCTGTTGGTTCTTGGAACAGGGTTGAGCTGATTTGCCCTTCTTCCGGTCCCAACGCTTCCTCTTGTTGTCAGCTGTTTTGGTTGGTGCGGGGGCAGTCATTGTAGTTGTTGTTGGAGTAGAAGGAACCTCGTGATCGATGAGCCTTTGGGCCAATTCCTTGGCACTATCAAAGGTCGCAGGGTGTGATGCTAGAACGTTCCCTCGATATGGGGGTACCAGGCCCCAGATGTATCTTTCGATTTTCTTACTTTCGGTGGGGACCATGTTAGGACATAGAGTCACCAGGTCGCAGAACCTGGCTGTATAAGCAACTATGTCAGAACCCTTCATTTTGAGGTTCCACAGTTCCTCCTCGAGCTTTTGAATTTCGCCCCTCGGGCAGTACTCCCTTGTCATTAGGTCCTTCAATGTATCCCAGCCCATGACGTTAGCTGCTACCAGTGAGAGCGATTTGACATGGCCATTCCACCACGTAAGGGCCCTTTCGGTGAAGGTGCAAGCATCAAACTTTATCTTGCTTCCTTCAGGGCATGAGCACATCTCGAAGATTGCTTCTGTTCTCTCGATCCATTAGGACAGTGCAATGATCCCTCCGGTTCCGTTGAATTATGTTGGTTTGCAGCTGATGAAATCTTTATAGGTACACTCCCGTGTACGTAGATAGATTTCACCATGGCTAGAGTTTGTGCCAGTCCCCGTTCCACTAACACCACCAGAGTTTACTTGGGCCATGGCGGCGGTCACAGCTGCGGTCACAGCTGCCTGAAACATCACTGCATCAAACTGCGGAGGGGGTGGTGGTGGTGGAGTTTGATTTGCAGGTCTGCCCCTGGTCGGACGAGGACGAGGCGGCATCTTTTACTGAAAGTTGATAGAGATGATGATAATAGTAAGAATCAATTGTAAGTATGATGAGAGTGTTTCATGGACTAAATCACCATGGTCCAATTATCAGATAGAGGAATAACATTAGAGTAGGGAATCACAAAGGTAAAGACTTTCCCATAGATTAGATAACTGCCAATATTACTGGTATTAATGATGTAAAATGAGTTGGGGAAAAATGACCTAACAGAAGGTCTTACATCAAACCATAAGGGAAAATGTTGGCAGCTTAGAAGTCTAGTTAGAGTACTTTAAAAGTTAGGAATATTTTACAGACAACTGCTCCTTAGAGCACAGAAAAGAAAGGCTATTCCTTAACCAAAAGAGAAAGATGAGTCGACATCTTCTACCGGCGACGGGTATCCCTCGGGCGAACCCTCAGATCTGCCAGTTGACGTACAACTTCCTGAAGATGTCGTTCATGCGCCCTTTGACGCACTCGGAGTTCCATGACTTCGGCTCGGGATGCAGCTAGCTGTTGCGGTAGAGTCTCATTGGTCCTCCTAGTCCTATCCATAGCTTCCTCGAGTTGGCGAATGCGGACTGTGTTAAGGCCAGAGTTGGCGTCAACTTCCATTACTCGGTCGATGGCTACATGACCTTGTTCGACGTTCCGAGCAATCCTACGGACCATGATAGGTAGGACTCGGCCAGCGGAACCTCCCTTGCTTATATTGTAAAAGCTTTCGGTTTCCGTTGAAAGGTAAAGGCTGACCCTGCTCATCACTCCATCGATTCAATGTTGTTGCCCACAAGGGAGGGGGACCTTGAAATGTCGGACGGGGGTTGAGGTTTTGACGTGGAACCTCTTGGGGAAGGTTGTTGACCTCTGGTTCGGAGTCAGAGTCATCCGAAAAGCCTTATGCGTGGTAATCATCCAAAGGGATTGGGTGATCATCTTCTGGCTCATCATCAAGCCATCCACCAATGCCTTGGTTGGGGTAATACGGATCGCCGGGGAGATGGAAGCTAGCCATGTTATCTACGCGAGAATGGGGAAAAGAATAGTTAATAGACGTACTAATGAAGATCCTTTTTAGTTGGCACATAGGTAATTATAGTAACACAAAATACGCCTATAGTATTTTAGGTTTAAGTTCTGTTCTAAGGTTCTTGTTGTAGTAGTGTTGGTAAGTTTTTAGACTTGTTGCAACACTACAATCATTCGTAGGCACATGCTAGTCACTCCTCGGAAAATATAGTTGATCAGGCTATATCCCCCTAGGTTTGACTATATGTCTCTAAGCCTAATTGTGTTGTTCAACAATCATAATACTTTTGTTCTGTTCTAGTATGATACTGACCCTGGTATGAATAGATGTAATATATATATATACTTAGTTAAATATTTTATTATTTAAAAGTATATATTCTTGGTCAGAGTGTTTTAATCCCGTTGCATTTATAGTTTGTATATCTTTTATGGGTTGATATACTCGATTCACTATAAACAATGCTCTGATACCAATCTGTCACATGTGACAACCCGAAATTTCTATTTGTACAAACCCTGCAGTCAAGCAATACAAATATTAGTCAAGTTCAGTTCTGCTAATTTTTAGCCGGTTTAAAGTCTGTTTGGGTGTTTTTAATATAAATTCGTCAAACGAACAAATAAAAGGAAGTATCTTCTAGGAGTGATGCGTAGCAAATAAACATTTCACTCCATAACAAGGTGTTTACGGCCAAACTTTGGGAGTTTGGGCCGTAAACTCCTCTTGGCCGTGAACTCCTTAAGGCATGAGTTTACTCCTCATTTCCTCACTTCTCACTTCCAAGCTCAAGAACACCCACATTTCTCTCTCAAGTATCATAACATATTTCTTCCAAACTTCCAAAAATGTAAGTGTTTCTTCTCTTGATTTGTTGTTATAACACTGCATCTAGTATATATACATGATTTCATCCATGAAATCTTGTCTTTTTCATAGATCTTCAAGTGTTCTTCAAAACACCAAGAACACCAAGAAGACACACTAGTGTTCTTGGACCTTAAACACTTTTACAAGCTTTCTATAAGTAAGTACACTCCTCCTAACTAGTTATTTACTTAGAATGCTTGTTAAACCATTGAAAAACATCAAGAATACCCAAGAACACATGGGTTTACAGCCAAGGCAATCTCCTTGGACCGTAAACACCATAAGGTGGTGCATATGTGCCACCATTACCTTCTAGGGCTTGGATATTGGACTAGAACCTTGCATGCATGAGCTAAAGACCTTAAACCACGAAATGGTAGGAGTTTCCATGGGTTTATGTTCGTAAACCCACTAGGACCGTAAACCCTAAACCGTAAACTCCATGGGAGTTGGTCCATGAACCGTAAACCCTAATAAGGGGGCCATATGAGTCCTAGTCCCTTCTAAAGCCTTGGAGCCAAGTCTAGATCACTTCTTTGAGGAGTATAGCACCTTAAACAAGCAAAAGAAGCAAGCACACATGAGTTTACGGCCGTAAACTCATGGGGTTATGACCATGGGCCGTAAACTCTAAAAGTTGGTGCAAATTGTGCCACTATTACTTCCTAAGGCTTGGACTTGATCATAGGATGCTTAACCTTGACTTTTAAGACCCTAAAACACACAATGGTACTAATTACCATGATTTTACGGCCATAAACTCATGGAGGAAATGGCCATAAACCGTAAACTCATGTGGTGTTACCATATAGGCAGTAAACTCCAACGTGAGGCCATACTCTCTTTAGATGCAACCCCTTAATACTCCTAGCACTTGAATCAAAGTGTTATCCATGTTTTAGGGTGTCCTTACTTGATTAATTAGTTGTTAAATGACTAATTAGATACATATATCTGTCATTACATGTTAAATAGGATATGTGTGTGTGTTCAAGTCTTCACTTGACACTTAGCATCTTGTCCGGCACTTCCATCCAAACCACTCACTACAGGTGAGTTCATACCCCTTAATCAACCTTTGAAATGATTTTAAATGCTTTTATGGGGGGGAATACAAGTTGAAATATTCTAGTTATATCTTTAATCACATGTGATTAATGACTAGAACAAACAGAAAGATTTACTACTACTTTCAAGTTACTATCAAAATTATGGTTTTCAAGCGTTTCAAACCTTTTATTAAACTTTTAGATACTAAAACTGTTTCCAAACTCATATCTACACTAATATATTTATATAAGTAAGACTTGAAGGACTTAGGACTGATAGTTCACCTTATTTCGTGTTTCTTGTTTGGTTGTGGACTTAGGGTATCCTGTTATTTGTCCGAATGTCGTTGAACTCTTAGTTATATATCATATATATATGTGTTAGATATAAAAGCTTTAACTTCAGTTCAATGCCTTTGTGTAATGAAGGCATACAAACCACATTACTATTTAACTATAATAGGTATAGTTAAGGGATTACTACTCGCCACTACTATTACAAATATACATACAAGAGTCGCTATATGATTACTACAGTGAGATATGAAACATACTATACACTATATAAGAGAACATACTATACACTATACAAGAGAACATATTATACACTATACAAGAGAACATACTATACACTAGTAAAGAGAAAACATCACTACACTATGACATACTATACCACCTTTTGAATACTATAAACCAAATGTGACATACTACTTCACGATACGACACTTCATCGTGGTATCACTTTGTAACCAGAGTCTCCTAGAGAGAGAGCGGGCATTATGTGTATAGATCTATATGGGACAGACACTCCCACATCCCGACTGCTAGCTACAGTCCCAGCCGATAAGGCCAAGGGGTGACAGAATGTTACCTCACTACATAAGACCTGGAGGGTCATCAGTTATTCAGCCGTCGATCAGCATGCTTACATACGAGTTCACATTCAAACCTTTAATTAACCAATTATGAATTAAAGGCAAAATAGACTCTCCGAGGCGTATTGTTCATTTAATAGCACCTGGAGTCTACATTTTCAATACCTTAGACTCCCCGAGGTGTACTGTACATTTAGTACTACCTGGAGTCTGTATTTTATCACTTTATGACCAGCAGTGTCACTGCTGAGGAAAAACATTATTTTCCCTTAATACACTTATTTTGTAATCACCTTTCATGAGTGAAGTCTAAAACTATATTTTTATACTTATAGTTTCACTGGGGAAAACTCTTGCTATTACGAAAGAACAAACGTATAAACAATCGGGTCTTGGTAGAAGACTACATTTTTACTGGAAAATATAGGATTTTCTAGGGAGCATACTATTTACAAACATTTGAAATCAGTTACTAAATTAAGTTGTTACAAACATTTTCATACAAGAAATGACACTAAATACTTATGAACTCACCAGCTTTATGCTGACAAACATTTTCAAACAGTTTCCGCCGTTCCGGTTTTGGGGTGTGACAGCAAGTGTAAGAAATTTGGTGATGAAAAAGATTGACTGACGAAAACACTTATACCTCTGTTACGATTGGACCAAACAGACAACTCTTAACTCATTTGAGAAGAGTAAGGTAGCTCATTCGACTAATGTGAATATAAGCCTGACTTGGGAAGAAATTTTCGTAAGAAAATTTCATTAAGGCTTTCGTAAACACACATTGAGTCTATGGAGGCTTGGGTCGACATGCTGCAGCATGCTTCTAGGTACAGTCTAACTAGTACAAAGTTGTCGAAATTGTACCTTCCCAGAGAAACATAAGCATAACCCTTGTATACCCTTCGTGAAATCTGTACACACAAAAGATAAAGAACAAAATAACAAAAATCTTTTTGATGTTTTTGATTTTTCTTTAAAAGAAACAATTAACAAACAAAAGAAAATCTTTTTGGATTTTGTGATTTTTCGAAAATAAAATGACAAGACAAAACAAAAAAAATCTTTTTGTAGTTTTTAGTTTTTCAAAAATAAAATGACAAAACAAAAATAAAATGTTTTTGTAGTTTTTGATTTTTTGAAAATAAAATGACAAAACAAAGATAAAATCTTTTTGTAGTTTTTGATTTTTCGAAAATAAAACGATGATTTAAAAGAAATTTGGAAATCTAACGAAAAGAGTTACACCAAACCAAAATGCTCAATGTAACGAAGTCGAAGCAAGTCGAAGCGTTGACTATGAACAGTAACCACTAAATGGTTAATACTATCAGCCTCTGAATGAATCATGATGACCTCTGAATCGACATACTTATATAACACTATGTTGTTATACATGCGATATCATTCCTGGAACTGAACTTGCTTCGATCATTCCCAAACCTGTCAAAATTCGAACAAATGATTTTTCATCCAAAGCTTTTGTAAAAATATCAGCAAGCTGATCCGTTGTTTTTACAAAATGGACTTCTATATTGCCATCTTCCACATGATCTTTGATAAAGTGATAACGAAGAGCTATATGTTTTGTTTTCGAATGTTGTACTGGATTATGACAAATGCGTATAGCAATTTGCGAATCACAATACAATGGAATCTTTTTCATGTTCACAGCATAATCTCTCAACTGAATTTGAATCCAAATAATTTGAGATGTACAAGCAGCAGCTGCAACATATTCAGCTTCAGCAGTAGAAATCGAAACACACGTCTGTTTCTTCGACTGCCAACTAACCAACTTGCCATCTAAAAATTGACAACCACCACTTGTGCTTTTTCGATCCAAAGTACACCCTCCAAGATCTGCATCTGAAAATACCTGAATGAAAAACCCTGTTTTCGAAGGATACCACAATCCTAACGAAATTGTTCCCTTGATATAACGAAATATATTCTTCACAACAATTAAATGCGGTTCTCGTGGATTTGCTTGATACCTAGCATAACTACATACAGAAAACATGATATCAGGTCTACTTGCAGTAAGATAAAGCAATGAACCTATCATGCTCCTGTATAAGGTAAGATCAATCGCAGGCGTTTCTAACGAAGGGGATAGCCTTGTTCAATAGCCATTGGTACTCTTAGCTTCGTGCTATTTGTCATTCCAAATTTTTTGAGCAAATTCCTTATATACTTTTTCTGATTGATGAAAATGCCTTCTCTGCTTTGATGAATGTTTAAGCCAAGAAAATTATTGATTTTGCCCATCATGCTCATTTCAAATTGGCTTTTCATCAAATTTTCGAATTCACTACACAAAGCAGGGTTAGTAGAGCCAAAAATAATATCGTCAACATAAATTTGAACAAGCATTAGATGATTCCCAACTTTATTTCGAAATAATGTGGGGTCAACTGATCCTTGGTTAAATTTCGATTGTTTTAAGAAACTGGTAAGAGTTGCATACCATGCTCTTGGTGCTTGTTTTGACCCATAAATTGCTTTATCTAAAATGTATACATGATCAGCATGCATTTCATTTACAAAACCTGGAGGTTGTTCAACGTAAACAGTTTCTTCAAGTTCACCATTGAGAAAAGCACATTTCACATCCATTTGATATACATCGAAATCCTTATGAGCTGCATAAGCTAAGAATATTCAAACAGCCTCGAGTCTTGCGACAGGGGCAAAGGTTTCTTCATAATCAATCCCTTCTTGTTGCAAATATCCTTTTACAACTAGACGTACTTTATTTCGTACAATATTTCCATCTTTGTCGGTTTTGTTTTTGAAAATCCATTTTAACCCGACAATCGAAACATTTTCAGGTTTAGGAATTAATCGCCAAACCTTGTTTCTATCGAATTCAGCCAGTTCAGATTGCATTGCAACGACCCAATCTGAGTGTTCCATTGCAACATTAACTGTTTTTGGTTCTATTTTCGACATGAAAACACTGAACATGCAAAATTCTTGCTGAGTATTTAATACCTCATTCTTTGCACGAATCTGAGCGCTTGTTAATACTCCATCTTGAGGATTTCCAATGACTTGATCTATCGGATGAGTCTTTGTCCATTTATCTAACGGTTGATATGCCGGATCGAATTCCAAAGGTGCATCTTCGTACATCTCTTCATTTTCAGATCCTACAACAGAAACATTATCATTTAGATCATGAAAATCATCGTTTTGATTAAAATTTATTGTATCATTTTCTTCCTCAACATGATTATCATTTTGATGCTCCCCCTCAACTAGATGCTCCCCCTCAACAACGTCATCCATTCTCCCATTCTCCCCCTCGAAAGAATGCTCCCCCTCAACCAGAGTATTCGAATCCAAGTGCTCTCCTGCCACTGGATTATTATGCATACTTTCGCTAACTCCGGGAGAATTCGTTGTTGAATTAACATCTATAATATTTTGAGGAATTTCCAAGTCACCATTATGCTTCGAAGATTCAGAGTGATGATTATCATTTGCATGAACTTCAGCATCCATAGCCCTATCAGGAATACCAAAAATTAAATCATAATCAAAGTCAGATGAATTTGATTCTTCAGTTTCATCAGATGATTCATTAATAATTGGTTTTTGTTCAAATTTCTTTTCAACTTGTTTGACATAAAAATCATCGAAAGTGAGATTGAATGTCTCTTCGACTTTCCGTGTACGCTTATTTAACACTCTGTATGCAACCGAATTGTGCGAATATCCCAAAAATATGCCTTCGTCAGCTTTAGCTTGAAATTTTGAAAGGCTAATTCATTATAAAACACCTGCAACCAAAAACATGAAAGAATTTGACATTAGGTTTTCGGTTATTTATGATTTCATACGAAGTGATATTGAATCGACGATGAATGAAAGATCGATTTTGAGTGAAACATGCTGTCGAAACTGCTTCATCCCATAAATATTAAGGAAGATTCGCATATGTCAACATAGTTATTGCTGCTTCGCAAAGTGACCTATTTCGTCTTTCAACAACACCATTTTGCTGAGATGTATAGGGCGAAGAAAAGTTATGCGAAATTCCTTTTTCTGTTAAGTACCAATCCAACACTTTGTTCTTAAACTCAGATCCATTATCACTTTTGATCTTTCGAATATTTTTCTTCAGACTCATCTCAATTTTCTTAATAAACTCGATCATTGTTTGAGCAACCTCAGATTTTAACCTGAGAAAATATACCCAAGTAAATCGAGAAAAATCATCAACAATAACCAAAATGTACCGCTTCTTGTTGAGAGTTTCAACAGTCGATGGTCCACAAAGGTCAATGTGAAGAAGTTCCAACGGTTCCATAATTTTCGAATCTATCACAATTGGATGTCCTTTCCTGTGTTGTTTCCCTTGTTCACAAGCTGCACACAATGTATCATTGTCAAATTTTAGTACAGGTAAACCACGAACAAGATCATCAACAACCAATTTATTCAAATTTCGAAAGTTTAAATGCGATAAACGTCGATGCCATAACCAGCTGATGTCAGAGGAAGCTTTCGAAAGTAAGCACACTGAGGATTTGACGATGATTGGTTTGATATTAAGAGTAAACATGTCACCGTGTCTTTTGGATTTGAGCAAAACTTCGTTAGTTTCAACATTTGAAATAATGCTGCGTTCTTCGTTAAACACCACTTGATTGCCAGTGCCCACAACAAGTTGTGAAACATTTATCAAGTTATGTTGAAGACCTTCGACATAAGCAACCCGATTAACAGTGAACTTTCCATTCGTAACTTTGCCATAACCTTTCACCTGACACTTGTGATTATTGCCAAACTTCACAACTCCCGCATTTTCCAAGCTTCGAAAATCTCTCAGATTTTCCTTTCATCCTGTCATGTGACATGAGGAACCACTATCGATATGCCATTTCTCATCATATTGCTCGTCACATAGTACCTGCGATCAATTAAAGAATTTAGGTACCCAAGGCTGTTTGGGTCCTTGGAAATTAGTTTTGAAAACAGAATGAAATGAAGAACTTTTAACCCAATCACAAACTTTAGTTTTGAGACTATCAATTAAGTCCACATCATTATTTAAAGGAACATAAACATAAGTCTTTGTTAGTTTGGTATTGTCACTGACACATGCCTTCGTCATTTTAGATTGTGTTTCGTCATGCTTTTCTTTCGAAACCGGTTGCCAAGTTTTTACTGAAACATTTGAATCTTTTGAAGATGAGCTTTCAGTTGACGAAGTATTCACATAATTCTCATAGGCTTCGTGAATTTTTTGTTGAGAATATTTCCTTGATTGATATTTTCGTCCTTTTCCTTCAAGCCAATGATCGATGTTTTTGTCACGAGACAACCCTTTTGTGTACGAAACTTTTAAGGTTTGTTTTCCTGTAGGATTTGGAAAATTCGGTTTTTGTGGGAAGAAATCAACATTTGATTTAGGTCGAAATGCCATGGCGTATCAACTTCCATCATTGTTTCCAACACTTCGATTTTGAGAAAATCGATTTGGAGATTTTTGTTTTTGAGAAAACCCTGTTTGTTGATTAGAAGAAAATTGTTGTTGTGATGGTTGATTTTGAACATTCTTTGAGGTATTTATGTTATCTTTTGAAAATGATGAGTTTGAAACTTTCGAAGAATTTGTTTTTGGTTGAAATTCATATTTAGATTTATTTTTTTGAGCGGGATTTAGCTTTTGATGTGAATGAATTGCTGAATGAGAAGACTTATTCTCAACAGATTTAGTCTTTGTGTTTTCAGTTGTTTTCAAATTCAAACCATTTTGTTGCTTTCGAAGCTCCATGGTTTGCCAAAAAATCTTCTTTCGAGATTGTCTTTTTGAAATTGCATTTTCTTTTGAAAATTTGTCAATTTGTTCTTTAAATTCTTTAGAATTTAATTTGACAACAGTTTCATTTTCCACAACAACCTCTTTTGTATCTTCTTTCATAATTTTTGATTTTTCAACCCATTTGCGTTGTGGTTTGTGTCTTTGAAAAACATATGAATTATTTGTTAGATTATTTTCGACAGTGCTCTGATTTGAAAAGAACCCTTCGTTTTTTGTTTTCTTGTTGTCATTTTAGACCATTTTGTTGAATTCTGGTTTAATGTTCTCAACATTTCCAGTGGTGACAAACACTTGATTTGGAAAAACAACATCATCAGTACACTTGAAAGTTGGATACACCACTTGATTTGTTTCCAAATAATGGGCTCCTTTTTCAGACAACACTTTGTCGAAATTTTCAGTGTCCCCAAATACTTGATCAACAACAACACGTGGAATTTCTTTTTCTTTCGAATCTTTGTTTCATGAGACCTGTTTGTCCGAATTGTCATCATCATTTTCATCATCACTGCTATCCGTTTGACTATCTCGGATATCCACAAACTCAGAATCACAAACTTTCGAAGTTGAAGGTTTGTCAGTGTCAATCTTAGCCATCAAATCCTTAAGTTTTTCTTTTCCTTTAGATTTTGATGCAACATTAATGACAGACAACTGAGAACAATCAACATCCTCAATTTCACTAATTTCGCTAATATTGTCAGAGTTATCTTCGATATCGGCAAAATTAGATTGAGAATTTGATGTTGAATTCTCAGTCTTTTTCAAAATTTTGATTTGTTCTGATTTTGTCAAAGTATCATTCACAATGTTAACTAATTCATTTGAATCAAGACATTCGTCAATTTTGACAATTCCATAAGTATATCTATCATCAGGAATTTTGTCAAACTCAGCAATATTTTTCTCACAATCATACGAAATATTATCAACCTTCGCCCTCTCATATGCTAGAAAAGGGAATAATTTCCTATGTTGTTCCTTGCTAATAGCACTCGAATGATGCAATGCAGTTAATTTTCCATATAGACGTTTAGCAGAATTGCAGTAGATATTTCGTTGAGCTAACAAAAGTTTTACATCACTAGATAACAAATCTCGATCACACATTATGTTTGTTATTTGCAATTCTAAACATTCTATCTTGACAACTTTCGAATCTAACTTCTTCTGTGTCTATAACAACTGATTGCTTAATTTCTTAGCTTCATTGCTAGCAGAAACAACCAAATTATCAAAATAAGCAACAGTATCATCAAAAGCAACAATTTCAGAATCATATGCACTTAAAGGAATATTAAAAGATTGAAGAATATTACATACCTTCGTTGTCATTGGAGACTTATCAGCAGACTTTGATACAAAGCAACAGCCCTTGACCTCTTCGTCTGAATCTTCCTCCAGCTTCGCATACATGGCCCCATGCGTAGGATTACGCATTTCCTCATCATCGGAGCCCGAATACCAGATTTGATATGTGCCATCATTCTCCTGTTCACCTTAAGCCACCAAAGACAAATTTTTAGCCTTCGTATGCACCTCTTCCAACCTCTCCACATAATACGCCTCATCCTTCACTCTATTCTTTTTCTCATATTTCTTTCGAAGCATGCAATCATTTGCTAGATGATTGGCTCCATTGCAATAATTACAATCCATACCAGAATCTCCTTTCAAATTCTTCTCTTTCTTCTCCTCAGCACCCTTCGCATCATTCTTCTCATACTTCTTCTTCTCTTCTCCTGCAGCCTTGTTCGCTAAACTTCCTTTTCCCTCACTTTGCTTCACCTTCGAATTAAATGGTTTCTTGAAAAACTTTTTGACTCGGTTGTTTGAGTAAAAAGCAATTGCCTCATCATCTAAATTCATGAGAAACCCCTCTTCATCATCAGAATCACCTTTTTCGACTGCTTCCTTTTCATATACTTTCGAGACAAGTGCTAATAGACCTCCTAGACTAAGCTTCGACTCTTCTGCCATTTTGTTCACTTCACTTTCGTGAGTTTTCAGTTGATTGTACAAATCATTCAAAGAAGATGTGTCGAAACTCTGTTGATTTTTCACCATCATGCTAACACTCCTCCATTCTTTACGGAGTCCCATAACAAAGGTGAGATTGAATTCCATGGAAGACCTCGTGATTCCATAATGATTGCATTTGTAAATCAGCTCATTCAGCCTATCATAGTAACTTTCAATCGTTTCACCATCTTTTTGCTTGAAATCCTTCAATTCAATCAAACATTGCTTAACTGAATTGATTTTCGTCTTCTCGCTACCTTGAAACTTTTCATTGAGATTATTCCAGATGTACTTTGCAGTTGTACAACTTCTGACATAGTTATACACAACTGGAGGCAATGCACCACGTAACTCCCTTATGCATCGTTTTTCAAATTTCTTCATACGAACATTTTGATCTTACACACTCATAGTACCAGACGACGATCCAATTGGTTGAAGATTCGTCGGAAGAGTAACATTCCCTGAGATGCAAGACCAAAGCTCTTCATCGATTCCATTCAAGTAATCTTGCATACGATTAGACAACTGATCATAGTATTCTGGAATGAGCCTAGGAATCTTAGTTGAAGATCCTAGCAGATGAGAGTATGATGTCATCGAGTTGAGATTGAAGTTCGCCATTGATGTACGGAAGAAATTTTTTGAGAGTTGTTGAGAAATCAAAGAGAATTTGAAAGCAAATTGTTGAATTGATCAGAAAAATGAAGTAGAATACTCGATTCAACAAATCAGTTGCAGAATCAAATCACAACTGAAGATCTAGAAAGCTTTTTCACGTCAAAAGGTGCGGAACTTATCGAACCAGAAATTTGATTCAAAAATCTTTTGAAACAGATTGAAAATTAGATCTCAGATCATGATTCTGCTCTGATACCAATTGATGAATTGTGGAATCAAGTATGAATCAAATCAGAGTAATCAGAATATAGATTGAACACACGATGTAAATATGATCTGGTTTCAGCATTATTATGCTTTCAATGTTACAGAGAGAAAATAAACAAGTCCATACAAAAGACTCTTATCTAACTCTAATTAATGTCCCTATTTATAGGAAACATGAAAGCACACAAAAATTACAAGGACTAAACAAGTACGCTTCGTTACATATATGCCTTGTAAAATAAACTTATGACTTCAACATATTACAACAGGTCTTCGACCCTTACAGTCTCGTTCCAAAAATGTGAATATATGCATGCATGTCCTTTGTTTTCTTATGTTTGTAACTGTAAAGAGTATGTTCCCAGAAAATCCAATATTTTCTTACAAGTAAATGGTAGTCTTAACCCTAAGACCAGAAGTGTAAGTGACTATGTACTGAAAAATGATATGCAATTTTATATTTTTAATAAAACCGGTGAAGTGTAAGCTTCCCGTAAACCAAATTAGCATTGTTAATCCCTAAGTGACTTCTTATAACCATGCTTGATATGACTGCTATGCATGAACGACGTTCTTCAGGTGTCGGAGTTGGTAGACTATTGTCACCCTAGACTTGTCGGTCTAACTGTAGCGAACAGTTGAGGTGTGGGGTTGTCAATCCCGTATAGATCTATACACAACGGTCTCGCTCTCCCTCGAAGAGACTCTGGTTATTAAATAGGACTTAAAGTGTACGCTAGGTAGGTACGGTAAAGACGGTGTCTCACTGGAGCCTTAACGGATCTACGCAAACTTTAACTTCCATTATTGAATAATAAAAACGATATTACTTGTGTATATTTACGATTGGAGTTTTATGACACGCGTTTTACAGCTTTCATGACATACAACTCATTAATCATGCTATAAAGGTTTTATGACAGACAGATTATGACGCGCAAATTGTTCTGTCATAACTTCTGTTTTGTAAATCATTTTGGTTAAATTACTTATAGCACTTTTTATAAATAATCGTTAATGGTTATGTCTATTGGTAATATATGTTGGGATAATAGCATACTACCTTAGATTTTAAGCCATCAAAATAGTGATAACATAGTTACGACTCTTTTACTAATAAAAATTATTTTTAGCAAAATAATCAAGTTTTGTAACTTGTTTAACACACCATATCTAGTTTGAAAGTTTTGTAACACAAAATATATTATTTTGTTTTGACTCTAATAAGTCACGAATTTTTCAAAACACAAATAATAACCTTGAGATCTATTATATCTAAATATTTGTGTACGAGTTAAAAAAAATTGCATATCTCCAAGGGTTAAACATGTTTGGGCACAAGCCCATATTTTAGCCATTATTAGTGTACAACATGACCAAAAAAACTTTTATAACACAAAGATGTCATCAACATTTACTTTATGTTTTTAGCACGTGTTAAGAACCTTTTTGTTCAAGAACTTGTTTCATTTTTCAAACCATAAGCATGAAGCATGCAAATATTTTAAAGGGTAACGAGATTTGACTTGTATTCCCCCCCCCCCCCCCAAAAAAGTATGAAAAACACGAAAAGATAGGGGTGTGAAGCTCACCTTGATTTCGTGTGGTAGGAAGAAGAAGAAAGAAGTTGTTGAGCCTAGTCTTGAGCTTGGAGAGATTTCAAAATTTTCAAGGGTGTCTAAGAATTTTACACACAACAAAAGTGTGTCAACAAGGGATTTATAGCATAAAGATGTTTGGAATTACAAGGGTTACACGATGTTCTTACCAAATGACTAAGATTTTCTTGAAGTGAAACTCCTTCCTTGAAGATGTTACTCGAAAATTTGAGAGAAAGAGGAGAGACCTTGAGAGTGAGTTGGAAAAATGTTTGATGTGTGTATGGTTGTGGTGTTTACGGCCGATCATAAGAGAGGTGGGGGGGAGAATGAGATGGGACTTCTCTTGATACATGGTGGGTATAAACACTTGCATGGATAAATGGTGGATAATTTCCTTGAAATTAGTTGGGTAATTATGAGGTGTCACCATTAATCTCAATATCTCCCCCCCCTTTTTTTGTTTTGTCTAATACCAACCGAAAACCATAGGGTTTCAGCCCCTTATGGCTCTTCAAAGGGGTTTTCGGTTTTAGGGTGGCCGAAAACACCCTAATTCTTCAAAGGGTTTGCGGTTTTATATGATCCAATAGATAGGTTTTTGGTCCATTAAAGCCCAAGGGTAGAAGGATGTTCGTTTTGGGGTATGCATGGGCTTTTTGGGTTAAATTGGGCCCAATAAGAGGGTTCTCGGCCTAATAAGGTCCAAGGAAGAGTTTTCGGCCCAAAAGGGTGTTGGGCTGAGAATTCTTGGACCAAAGCCCAAAATTGATTTGGGCTTAACTATTGGATCAAGTTTTTGGGCTTGCAAAAGGCTATTTCAACTTGGTTCACAATGTATGCTCGTATGTAATCCAATAACATTGTAGTTTGAGTTTCACTAATTTGATGTTATAAAGTTACATAGAGGAAATTTTTGTACAAGAATCACCATCTTAACCCTAAATTTGCTAGTTGTGACATCTTGACTCGTCGAGTAGGTGGCTGAAATCCCGCGTCCAAGACTCAAATCTGCTCGACGAGTCTGGGGCTTCCAACTCGTCGAGTAGCTCTATAAAAATGAATAAAATGTAAATAAATGCGTACCAGAAACCGAACGTTACAATTCTCCCCCACTTGTCTTAGACTTCGTCCTCGAATTCTGCTGCATCTGAAAACAGCTCCGGGTAGTGCTCCCTCATCTCCTCCTCGGGCTCCCACGTCCACTCTGAACCCTTGCGTTGCTGCCACTGCACCTTCACTAACTGAACAACCTTGTTCCTCAATGTTTTCATCTTACGATCCATAATCGCCACCGGTCTCTCAATATAGTTCAGGCTGTCGTCAACCTGAATATCCTCTAAGGGCACAATCGTTGAATCATCCACTAAACACTTCCTCAACTGGGAAACATGGAAAGTGTTGTGGATATGGCTGAGCTCTGCTGGAAGATCCAACCGATATGCCACCTTTCCCAGCCGAGCTATAACCCTGAAAGGACCAATGTATCTGGGGCCCAGCTTGCCCCGTTTTCGGAATCGAATGACACATTTCCAAAGTGACATCTTCAGGAGGACCATGTCGGCCACCTGAAGCTCCAAGTCTGAACGCCACTTGTCGGCGTAGCTCTTCTGTCGGCTCTAAGCAGTCTGAAGCCTACTCCGGACCTGTTGGATCCGCTTTGTAGTCTTGAGTACTACCTCAGTACTCCTCATGAGTCTCTGACCGACCTCGCCCCAACATATTTGGGTCCTACACTTCCTCCCGTAGAGAATCTCAAAGGGAGGTCGGTATCGTCCTCGAGAGTCTGTATCGTCCTCTCGCTCTATCCATCTATCTGAGGGTGGAAAGCGGTGCTGAAGTGGAGACGAGTACCCATCTCCTCATGAAACCGTTTCCAGAATCTGGAAGTGAAACGGACATCTCGGTCTGACACCACCGAGACAGGCACTCCATGTCGTGCCACTATCTCGCACACGTATATCTCGGCCAGCTTCTCGGCCGAGATAATCTCCTGGATCGGGATAAAATGAAAGCTCTTAGTAAACCGATCCACGATGACCCATATCGAATCTACTCCGCGTGAGGTCCTAGGAAGCTTGGTAATGAAATCTATAGTGATATCTTCCCATTTCTACATAGGAATGTCCAGCGGCTGCATCTTACCGTGGGTGCGCTGATGTTCGGCCTTGACCTTCCTCTAGGTCAAACACCGCTCTAAGTACCAAGCCACGTCCTGCTTCATGCAGGACCACCAATAATCAGGGCGAAGATCCCGATACATCTTCGTTGCCCCGTGATGGATGGAGAACCTGGACTTGTGGGCCTCATCCATCAGAACCTGTCATACTCCACCCCAGTATGGAACCCAGACCCTCCCATGCAGGGTTAACAACCCTCGACTGTCATAATCAAACGAGGCCACCCGACCTACGATCCGCTCGCACTTTTGGCGCTCTTCCTTCTGGCCCTTAACCTGCTCCTCCCTAATCTGCTCCAGTAATGGAGTAATCATGGTCATCGTCAAGCATATATCTCGAATTGAAGTCGTCACTGCCTTGCGGCTCAGGGCATCGGTCACCACATTGGCCTTGCCTGGGTGGTAAAGGACCTCACAGTCATAATCCTTCACCACATCTAACCACCGACGCTGCCTCATGTTCAGATTCGGCTGACCCATGAGGTACCTTAAACTCTTGTGGTCCATGTAAATGGTACAATAGTCCCCATAGAGGTAATACTGCCAAATCTTGAGGGCGAAAACCACAGCCCCCAGCTCTAAATCATGTGTCGGATACTTAGCCTCGTGAGGCTTCAGCTGCCCCGACGCGTAAGCTATCACATGACCCCGCTGCATCAAAACTGCACCCATACCTGTGATCGACACGTCACAGTAAACCACGAAATCATCAACTCCCTCGGGCAGAGTCAGAATCGGTGCCTCGCACAATCGCTGTCTAAGGGTCTCAAAGCTGCCTTCTGCTCAGGCCCCGAGCGGAATGTCACCGACTTCTTGGTCAGCCGGGTCAAAGGAACAACGATCTTGGAGAAGTCCTGGATGAATCTCCGATAATAACACGCTAGACCAAGAAAACTCCGAATCTCAGTTGGAGACCCCAGAACCTCCCACTGTATCACGGCCTCTATCTTGGCCGGATCAACCAAAATACCCTTCTGGTTGACGAGATGCCCAAGAAACTGCACCTCGCGCAACCAGAATTCACACTTGGAGAACTTCGCAAAAAGTGTCTCCCTCCTTAGTGTCTCCAGCACCTCTCTCATGTGCTCCTCATGCTTCTCCTGAGTCTTAGAATAGACCAAGATATCATCAATGAAAACGATCACAGACCGATCCAACATCGGTCTACACACACGGTTCATGAGGTCCATGAATACGGTTGGAGCATTGGTGAGCCCAAACAGCATCACCACGAACTCATAGTGACCACATCGAGTCCTAAAAGCTGTCTTCTGCACATCCTCATCACTGACTCACATCTGGTGATAACCCGATCGCAGATCAATCTTGGAGAACCAAGATGCACCCTGTAGCTGGTTAAACAAATCATCAATCCTCGAGAGGGGATAACGGTTCTTCACCGTTACCTTATTAAGCTCCCGATAGTCTATGCACATCCGATGCGACCCGTCCCTTTTTCTCACAAACAGGATCAGGGCTCCTGCATCTCGGGAGGAGCCAACTAATATGGTGCCTTGGCTATCGGAGCCGCACCAGGGACCAGGTCAATCCTGAACTCAACCTGTCTCTCCGGAGGTATCCCATGTAAATCCTCCGGGAATACGTTCGGGTACTATCGCACTACCGGGATATCATCCACTGTCGCCTTACCCTTATCACGGGTATCCATAACATAGGCGACATAACTCGCGCAACCTTGTTGAAGGTAGCGCCTCGCTCTCGCTGCTGAGCATAGAGTTAATCCACCCTGCGGCCTCTCACCCTGTATCACTAACCCTCCCCCACTAGGAGTCCGAATCCTCACTAGCTGCTACTCGCAGTCGATCACTGCCCCATTGGGGCTCAACCAATCCATACCCACTATAACCTTATTCCCTCGCAGGGGAATAGGAACCAGATCTACTGAAAATTGCTCATCGAATAACTGTAGTGTACACCCTCTATGAACCCTCGCAACCCTAACGGTCATTTCATCTGCTATCTCCACATCAAGTGGTCAATCCAGCTCTCCTGGAGCTCCTACAAATCGCTTGTTGAGCGCAAGCGACACAAAAGATCGGGTGGCACCGGAATCAAACAGTACCAAGGCTGATATACCGTTCACTAAGAACGATCTTATAACTAACACATAAACATAATCAATAATCAATACAAATAAAGAGATAAGGAGAAGATACTTACCCGTAACGACATCAGGAGCTGCACGTCCCTCCTCTGTTGTCAACTGGAAGGATCTGCTCTTTTCCACTGGCGTCTCTGCCCGGCCGTGACGACCGTCTGTAATCCTCAATGTAAAATGGGCAGGTGCCGCCACCTTCCCTGCTGCTGCCAAACTCAGACACTGGGACCTCCTATGGCCCCTCTGATTGTACTGAAAGCAAATCAGATCAGATGATGTGATAGTGGTGGTAGCAGTACAATCCTTGCTGACATGCCCAGTTCGGCCGCACTTGAAGCAGCCCGAACTACCAGCCCTACAGGTCCAATCATGCCCCCTTCCACACTTGCCGCAGAGGCCTCGACCTTGCTGGCCCTTTCCTCAGGAATCTAACTTGGGCTTTTTGCCCGAGCCCTCCATGCCAGACACAGTCTCTGGCTTGCTCTTCCTCTCCATCTCTAAATCAATCTCTCTCTCACGAGCCCTGGCAATCATTTCCTCCAACGTCTTGCAGCTGGAGCGGCTCACAAACTGGCGGATATCACTTCGCAACATCTCATGATATCGTGCCTTCTTCATCTCCTCGTCCGCCACGTACTGAACAACGAGAAGGGCCCTCTCCCTAAACTTGGCGGTGATCTCCGCCACAGTCTTTGTCGTCTACTCCAAATCCTGGAACTACCTCGCTAACTATTGCACCTCAATTACAGGTGTAAAGTCGGCCCTGAACCTGGTCGAAAAGTCACTCCAGGTCATCACATCTAAAACTGCAACATCTCCAATGGCTCTCCCAACCTCCTCCCACCAGTCACGTGCCCTGTCCTTCAGAAGACAGGACGGAAGTCTAACTTTGTCCCCCTCGGGACATCTGCTGGTGCGGAATGCATTGGCGACATCCGCCAACCATCTAGTACTTGCAATAGGGTCCTGATCCCCATGGTAATCGGGAGCTCCACAAACCCATAAATCTCTAAAAGTCAGTGTGCGCGACCCCATCATGGCCGCCACCTCGGTGCGGAAAGCGCTCAACTTCTCATCCAGAAGCTCCAAAATACCCTCCTTGACCGAACCAAAGATCACGGGAGTCTGGTCTAGAATGGTATGTGTAATCTCAGACGAGATGAACTCCCTCGTCTGCTCGTCAAGATGACCGGCTCCAGAGCCCGAGCCCGATCCCTCACCTGTGCCTGAAATGCCAACTAGCCTAGTATGTAGCGTCACCATATTGAAAATACACCATAACAAACATCAGTATACTCAACATAACTCGAGGGATCTCACATTCTACAAGTTTCCTGGATTCATCTCAGCCTTCTTTGATTCGAGTATGGATCCTCTGCTTTCAGTAGTACGGGCCCATACTACCTTCCACATCTATCCGTACTTTCCTCAAGAATTGCCTCGACTCCACCAAGTGCCTTATACTACTACTGCTGATCTCATGCTAAACTCAATCTAGGCTTGCCCTAGGGTAATCACCAACCCACTCTCCGCTATCAGCTACATAAGAAGTCCCTGCTATCTCTCCCTAACTAGCTCGTGAATACTATTAAATATCACTAAGACTAGATAATTCTTCGGATGAGAGATCCTACCCTACAACGGTTGGACTCAAACAAGAGTTGTGTAATAGAGCTAGACCAAACCTTCTAAAATTATTTAGTCCTCACAATATGTAACTTAACATATTCATTTACTAGTTAGTAAAAGATAACTAGAACTCCTAAAAGCACAAAGCAAGTAGCATTCGAGCAGCGAGTAAACATAATCAAGCATATCTCTCTCAAACTATCCCTGACTAATCTGTACTAGCATGTTGTTCATAAAGCTGAGATACATATAACAGGAGCATAAGGCACCCTTCTTGGGTCTTAGTCCTAATCTTGCATGCAATTCTCATAAAGCTGATACACATATAATAGGCACATAAGGCATCCTTCCTAGATCCTTAGTCCTAATCTAACATGCAGTTCTCATAAACATATCATAACATAAACTTGTATGGGTAATTTGGGAGTACTTACTTGAGCTCGGCTGATTCCATGCACCACACCCTTTTCTCTTTCTCAAAGTTCTTTTCTCTTTTCAAAATTCTTTTCTTTTTCTCAAAGTTCTTTTTATAAAAATGATTTTCTTTTGAAATTTTTCATACCAAGTCCTCAGTTTGAGTTCAGACACACCCAAGAGTGTGCCCGAATCCCTCAAACCAAGGCTCTGATACCAACTTGAAACATCCCAAAAATACAGACCAAAAATTTCGTTTTTAATTATTAATAAAACCATAGTTATCCAAAACACATGTCATAATATCTCAAACATCATATCAATGTATATCAAAATATCAGAGTATAAATATCCCAGGCTGAACAAATGTTGTGTGCACTGTAATCATCCCGAGCTCTTCCCCTTGCTACCGGAAGTACCTGAAACCAAAACTGAAAACTGTATGCACGAAGCTTAGTGAGTCTCCCCAAACTACCACATACCATACACATATCATGCAACTAGGAGATACGGGCCCCGCCCACTCTTATGGAGATTCGGTCCCCGCCTACACTCTACTGTCTTGGAGATTCGGGCCCTGCCCACACTCTACTGTCTAGGAGATTCGGGCCCCGCCCACACTTCGCTACTAACATGCATACAATTATCACACAGACAACCAGTATATCTATTCCTATCAAGCAATCACATATCTATACTCAAATAATACTAAGAGATTCGGGCCCTGCCCACACTCAGCTACTATGAGATTCAGGCCCCGCCCACATTCCGCTACAAACATATCACATATACGGGCCGGCCTTGGTGCCGTAGACCCATTCCTACTGAAGGAAACTCACCTCGTATGCTAGCTGTGAAATCTCATGTGAGGAATCTCTGACGGCTGCTCCGACGACTTCCCGGCTATCAATTTCATAATAACACTTAATCAAAATCTGATAATCCTTCTTAGGGTAAAATGACCATTTTACCCCTAGTAAAAGTCAACACTTGGGTCAAAGTCAACAATCTGGTTGACCCAACTCGTCGAGTCCTAGAACCTGAAATCACGATCCACTCGTCGAGTCTCCCCCCCCCCTGACTAGTCGAGTTCCCAAGCTACTTACAGTCGTGATCTACCGATTTAACTCGTTGAGTCCCTTCACCGACTCGGCGAGTTATACCTGAAGCTAAAAACGGGACAAACTAACTCAACTCGTCGAGTCCCTCTATGGATTAAGCTCCTAGCCTTCAGATCTAAACTCCATACTTCACCTACACACTGGAAATACACTTATAAGTGTAAAGTTTCCAACTTTACCCGCTATTAGTCCTTCTAAATGAGTTTAGCTCAAACCCTAACTCTCTAGAACATAGATCTTGGTCCACAAGCCATAATATTCTAAACCAAAGCACACTATAATAGATCTAGGCCTTGGACATCAGTTGAACACGTAAAGTTCCAAGCTTTCCTTCCATGCATGGCCTTTTAGGGTTGAAAAGACCATAACAACGCTTTTAAGCATGCATGGGGCTTCCATGGTCATAAAGTTTGCACCTTTATGCCATGGAACCCCTTCTAGATCCCAGATTTGAAATATAAGTCACTTGGGACGTCGAAATCCCAAAGACCAAGGTTCTTTTACCAAAACCCTCATAAAAATGGATGTAAATATATCTAAGAAATGAATGATCAAGTTAGAGACTTGATTAGCAGAAAATGTAGCAAATGGAGTGTAGTTCCTGGATCTACTCCTTCCCTCTTGAGCCTTCTATCTTCTTCTTCTTCCACAAGCTTCAAAAGTGCACAAAGATCACTCAAAATGTCTCACACTCTCCAATAAAGCTCTAGGGTTTCGTGGATTAGGGTTTAGGACAAGGAGGCTGGAAATGAGGCCAAGGGGTGGGGATTAAGATGCTTAAATAGGGTGCAAAACCCTGAAATTAGGGTTTCACTCTAACAGACCTGCTCGCCGAGTCGGGGGCTCTTAACTTGTCTAGTAGGTGGCTAAAATCCCGCGTCCAAGACTCAAATCTACTCGACAAGTCTGGGGCTTCCAACTCGTCGAGTATCTCTATAAAAATGAATAATTTGTAAATAAATATGTACCAGAAACCGGACGTTACAGGAAGCAAGCTTGTAGATCTGGGATTATCATCTTCTTGGGAAGCTTCAAAAGGTATAAAGCTTCTACCTTTATGCTTGGATTGTTTAGATCTTGTTTTGGTTGCTTTTTTGTAATTTTCTTCTCCCAAGAGTCCCAATGTTGTGCATGTTTTGTTTTGGTCATGTTGGGTTGTCCTTTCAGACCCTAGGATGGGTCCTAAGGCATAAAAATGAGGCCCCTTAAGCTAGTTTGGTCCCTTGTTCTTTGTAGGAGGTCTTTGATGATATATGGTCCACTAGCATGGCCTAGATAGCTCCGGCGCGCCAGCCTCGCCTGACGCTCCCATGCCAGCCTTGTTGGGGACTCCCTTGCCAGCCTTGCTGGGGACTCTCCCGTCGGCCCGGCCTGGCTCTCCCTTTCCAGCCCTGGTGGGGACTCTCCTGCCGGCCTAGCCTGGCGCTCCCTGGCTTGGCACTCCCTTGCCATCCTTTCCTGGTGCACGCCCGCCAGCCTTGCCTGGGGCGCGCCCGCCAGCCCCGCCCGGCGCCTCCGGGCGGCCTTGCCCAGCTCCTTGCTAGTTAGGCCTGAATTGGGCTGGCCCAAGGCCTCACCTAATTATCCCCAATATAATGAATAGTATCTCCTCCATGCAGAGGGACCTTCCCTATGGCTCAGCCGCCACTATACTCCGGCCGGGTGGCTCAGCCGCCACCCGCCGCCGTCAGCCACCATACACCACCACCAGCACCAAGATGGTTCTCTCCAGCTATGGAGGACCATCTCAGATCTTCTAGTTGATCTAACTTGATCGTCGGAGTCCGCTCCCGGGGCACAGTCCCTCGGACGGCTCTAACGCATCTCTCTGATTGTGATGTCCAGATCTTCGCTGCAGCAGAAGACTAGAAGACGCTGGAGGTCGAGCAAGTAGCAAAAGCCTCAGTTGGTCTCAAGCTCGTTTTTTCCTAGATCTGTTCAGATCTGATGTGTTTTCACCTAAGGTTTGCTCTGATCTGTTCATTTCTACATTTCTTAGTTCATATCCATTTGGGTCTTGGCAAAGATCTATCCAGATCTGGTTAGCTATGTTTCAGATCTGTAGATCTATTTTATTTTTAGCTCAGGTTTTTAGATCTGAAAGTTTTTTGTTCACTTAATTATCTCTCAAGTATAAAAACACCAACTCAGTCCCGTTTTAATTATATTTTCGGGGAGAGAAGAGGTTCTCAGGAGCTATTCTCCATTTTTGTTCATATTTTGGTGTTTTATGGAACAACTTGAGAGTTGAAGAACTTTTTGGTAGATATTTACTTTATTCTGAGTTTATGTTGTGAAGAAATCACATTCGGTTTATGGTTTTTTTTTGCAAAACTCTTTTAAGGCTGTCTATTTTCTTTAGATGCTTAGAAAAGAAAACGAAAATTTCTCAGATCTGTTTGTTGTTCATACTTTAATGGCTTAATGAGCAAGCTGAAAAGAAAACAAGTTTTATGAGTTTTAAACCCACTTTCATCAGCTCATAAGATCAGAAAATCATTTGTTAGTTGCCTTTTTCCGTATATAACTCCATTTTACAACTTCAGCTCTTGTATTCATTTGCATTTTGGTGATTTCTTGAGCATTGAAAAGGAAAGAGGTTTCTACAGTTCATAAACCATCCTTTTTGTTCAAATTGAGAAGAAAATCCGTTTTTAAGATAAGGATTTTTGTATGTTTTTTACCAATTTTGACAGCTGCTTGTAAACATAGCTATGTTTCTTGTACATTGCAAAAAAAAAGAGAAAGGGAGAGGAAAAATGACTTAAGCTCGTAATCTTCTATAAATCTCTATCTCTATAATTATTTTGCTTGTACACAAAGCTCTGTCCATTGTACACTTCTTAAAACCCACAAAAATTCGTTTATACCTTCTCACCAAAACCACCTGAATATATTTTGTTATTTTTACCTCAAAGGTTTATCCTATCCATTTCAAAACTTATTGTTCAGTAAAAAAAAAGGGATAGAAAGATGTTGAGATATGTTGTTTTGAACCAAAAAAAGAGAGAGAAAAAGAGATGTACGTGAGATGTGTTTGGTCAAAAAGATATATGCACTTGTCTAATCAAAAAGAGGGGTGAGGGTGCACAGTGCACTAGAGACAGACAATGCTGTCAACAAAAACCAAAAACCCGTGTGGGGCCTACGTGGTCCAATCCTCAATGAACAGGAAAGACAAAAGAGCCGGTGCCCGCACGGTCAACACACCTTCTCAGGCAGTCAAAGACCCCGACCCTCCATATTCTCTATTCACCGCCAAAGCACCCGTTAGCCTCCAGGGACAGCGACCCCAATGTTGATCGTTGTTAGTGCCACCCGCAATTGCCCTAGCCGGCAGACCTTCAACAAGTGATGCAGTTGACTGACACCGCCATCAAGCTCACTGAAGTTTCAGCGCTGACCCATCGTTGCCGGCGAACCATTCCAAATCGCTGGTCCTCTCCAATGCCGGCGCCCCAACAGATCAACGTTGTCGGCAAAGTTAAGCTCTGATTTTCCTTGTACAACCGATTCCTGCCTACTGCTCCACCACCATCGCCAATCGATCAGCCTACCAGCGCAAACCAACACCGCCGCTTCTTCACCACTCGTCAACCTGCAACGACAGTCCCAACGCTAGCAGTCGACGAGTTCACCACTCTGGCCCCTTCTTGCTGGCGATTTCACAGCTCCTTAGCAGTCGGCGAACATATCTCTTCTCCAATCTCCCTCTGCACCTGGCGACTTTTGGCGAAGAATCCCCAATCGTGGTCGAATACGTCGTTCCCTATTTGGTATCCTCACAGCAGATAGTGAAAAGAGGATGGAGACGCGGATGCTGAACTGACGTATTTTCTCAATCAATAAAGAAAAAGGGTGGGCCCCACAAATGCCATTTGGGCTCCCACACACGTCTAGCAAATTCACATTAGGCTGATTATTTCCTAAATGGGCTCATAACTCGAACATGGGCATTATTTCTCAGTTGGGCCGATTAATAGCTAAATGGGCTGATATTTGGGACTCATATATCTATTTTTGGTCTTCTACACACGTTCAACAACGAAAATATACATATATAAAAAAGAAATTGGGTTTGTCATACGCGATTTGGGCTTCCTTCCTAAAATTGGGCTTCGTATAAGTTAATCTTGGACTTATAACATAAGTGGTCTGCAACATTTTAATTTGGGTTTTCTTCCAAATTAATTTCACGATTATGTCACAATTTTGTGGAACCAAAATCAGCCATTCGCACGACGCAAGCACCGCTTAACATAGTACGCTTTGGAATACGCATGGCAGACCGAACCGCTCGGCACTTTCAAAATATATGATAAAAAATATTAAAAAGGGGAAAGGGAATTGGGCTGGTCACTTTCAAATGGCTTCTTGAATTTATTTTAGCAATGTGGGCTTCTCTACATCAATTTTTCATCTTATTGGGCCCATTCTTGCAAGATAAAAATCAACAGCTAATGATCACGTATTGCAAGTCGGTCCAACAAAGTCAAAATCCAAAAGATACATTGCGGTAAGACTCGAAATTCTCAAAAAAAAAAGGAGGAGAAAGAATAGTAGTACGCTACTACTACTACTCGTGAAACATTTCGAAATATCCCTCAACAATCATGCTGCTCGGCTATCAGCAATGCTCAACTCTTAGCGGTCGCGCAGCCCAATCATCGGCAGTTACGTTGTTTGACTCCCAACATTCGTGCCGCTCGGCTCTCGCCATCCGTGCTACCTAGTTCTTGTTAGTACTTGGGTCACCTAGCTCTTTCCAGCAACTATGTATCTCAGCTTTCAACGGCTATACATCCATCCCTTCGCCTCCTCTAAGAAAAAAAGGGGGGGGGGGAGGGTTGGCATGACACTATGCAAAAGTGATTTCTATTCCGGAGGGGCAAAGTTAAAGTACATGAAGAGTTGACGTTATGCATGATAGTGCACTCCCGAGGTGACATTAATATTCCGGGTCGAAAGATCAGCCTCGTGGTTCAACCCTCGGTAGTCTCGCTGCCCAACTCTCAGATGTCGTGCTACCCATCTATCGCTAGCAGCTCGATGCTCAGTTCTCAGCGGTCCTGATGAGCAGCTCTCGACGGCGGTCTCACTACGCACCACTTGACGGCAGCTACACTATCCAGCTCTAAGTACCATCGCCGCATAGCCCTCTGCAGACATCCAAGATAACATGGAACCAACTATCACTACAACTAATGATGCAGCAAAGCATCAGGCGCCATTACACTTCAACCCGGAATGATCACCTGGGCCACACACACATACATAGATTGCGGGCTGATACGCCCAGTCATGCGAGGTTTAGTACCCTCGCCTCGACTCGCCTGGCTTCTCAGTCCGACTCTATAATAGCGGCAAGCTCCGCATGCGAGGTTCAATACCCTCGCCTCGAGTCGCCTGGCTTCTCAGCCCGACTCCATTATAGCGGCAAGCTCCGCATGCGAGGTTCAGGACCCTTGCCTCGAGTCGCCTGGCTTCTCAACCCGACTCCATTATAGCGGCATGCTCCGCATGCGAGGTTCAGTACCCTTGCCTTGAGTCGCCTGGCTTCTCAGCCCGACTCTATTATAGTGGCACGCTCCGCATGCGAGGTTCAGTACCCTTGCCTTGAGTCGCCTGGCTTCTCAGCCCGACTCCATTATAGCGGCACGCTCTGCATGCGAGGTTCAGTACCCTTGCCTTGAGTCGCCTGACTTCTCAGCCCGACTCCATTATAGCGGCACGCGCTGCATGCGAGGTTCAGTACCCTCGCCTCGAGTCGCCTGGCTTCCCATCCCGACTCCACTATAGCGGCAAGCTCTGCATGCGAGGTTCAACATCCTTGCCTTGAGTCGCCTGACTTCTCAGCCCGACTCCATTATAGCGGCACGCTCTGCATGCGAGGTTCAGTACCCTCGCCTCGAGTCGCCTGGCTTCCCAGCCCGACTCCAATATAGCGGCAAGCTCTGCATGCGAGGTTCAACATCCTTGCCTTGAGTCGCCTGACTTCTCAGTCCGACTCCATTATTGCGGCACGCTCCGCATGCAAGGTTCATCACCCTTGCCTTGAGTCACCTGACTTCTCAGCTCGACTCCATTAACGGCATGCTCCGCCAACGAGGCTCAAAGGCTCGCAACCTTTGCCTATATGAATCCACGCGATGCTTTCCCGTGTGATGTACTTACGATTGCTGGCAGCCAAGCCCGATCCATTCCACGCGATGCCCTCCCGTGTGATGTATCTACGATCACTGGCAGCCAAGCCCGATCCATTCCGCACGATGCTCTCCCGCGTAACATCTCCATGATCGTCGGCTGCTAAGCCCAAGCTATTCTCCTAAGTTGCGCAACATAAGTCGCGCATCGTCGCGCACCATAAGTCGCGCATCACAAGCTTATTCCACGACTAACGCCATGATCTCGGTGCTTCCTCTCTCACAATAATCATGGTTCTCTTGTGCTCGGATGATCGATGAAGTGTTATCCACACTACAAACCTGGTATAGTGACGTTACTCTCCAGCAAGAAGGTCATCCCGACAGCGGCCCTGCTACCTACTACCTTTCAGCATCTCTGTTTCCTGGCTCTCGGAAACGGTCTTGCTATGCAACCTTACCTGTAGCCTCGTTGCGTATCCCACAGCATCTCTGTTTCCTGGCTCTCGGAAACGGTCTTGCTATACAACCTTACCCCTAGCCTCGCCGCGTATCCCACAACATCTCTGTTTCCTGGCTCTTGGAAACGGTCTTGCTATGTAACCCCAGTAGTAGCCTCGCTGCTTACCCCTCAGCATCACTGTTGCTTGGCCCTCGGAAACGGTCTTGATGTGCAACCTATACCTCTAGTCTCACCGCTTATCCCTTAGCACCTCTGCTGCCTGGCTCTCGGTAACAGTCTCACTGCATATTTCCTACCTATAGCCTCACTGCATGTTCCTCAAGAATTCTGTTGTCTGGCTATCGACAATAGTCTCACTACGTGACCCTCGCTAGCAACCTAATCGCCCAGCTCTCTGGATCTATGCCACTTATATTATGGTCAGCAACCTTACGGTTTATTGGTTTGACAACATAGTCTGATGCGGCTACCTACGCTACCCACATCTGACTGGGGGGAATCCAGCTAGGTGTAGCCCAAGCAAGAAATACCTCCAAGATGGTTATTAATGCAAACTATGTAGATGGTTATCGGTGACATTCCATCTGTGCATGACTAACACAGCAATCGTGTCGAATAACAGTCTCAAAGACTGAATGGCGAGGTTACGCTTCTTAGCTACCCCGGTCCGACATTTTATCGACATCAGTGTCGCGCAACACTCTTTAGTAGCCCCGTTGCGCATAACATTGCCAGCAACAGTTATGCCGCATCTCACCGACGGATCACGCTCCTCTCAGTGAATGAGCACCAAGCCAGCTCAAGCTGCATAAGCAATGTTTGGCTCATCACACAACCCCACGACTCTCGTGGGCGAGGTTCGGTCATTCTCTCTATTATTTAATGTATTGGTGCTTTATCTAGTCCGATCCGATTGTCAGCAACCCAATCGCATCAGACTAGGGGGACTTGACGACGCACAGTTTATATGACTAGTTCCAGTCCGATGTCATCGGCCGCGTACCAATAACACCAGACTGGGGGGGATTTGATGATATATGGTCCATTAGCATGGCCCAGACTGCTCTAGCGCGCCAGCCCGGCCTGGCGCGCTCCTGCCAACCTTGTCGGGGACTCTCTTGCAAGCCTCGCTGGGGACTCTCCTGTTAGTGTATATGACTAGTCCAGTCTGATGTCATTGGCCGCGTACCAATAACACCAGACTGGGAGGACTTGATGATATATGGTCCACTAGCATGGCCTAGATAGCTCCGGCACGCCAGCCTCGCGCTGACGCTCCCTTGCCAGCCTTGCTGGGGACTCTCCCGCCGGCCCGGCCTGGCTCTCCCTTGCCAGCCCTGCTGGGGACTCTCCAGCCGGCCTAGCCTGGCGCTCCCTGGCTTGGCGCTCCCTTGCCAACCTTTCCTGGTGCGCGCCCGCCAGCCCTGCCTGGGGCGCGCCCGCTAGCCCCGCCCGGCGCCTCCGGGCGGCCTTGCCCAGCTCCTTGCTAGTTGGGCCTGAATTGGGCTGGCCCAAGGCCTGACCTAATTGTCCCCTATATAATGAATAGTATCTCCTCCACGGAGAGGGACCTTCCCTATGGCTCAGCCGCCACTATACTCCGGCCGGGTGGCTCAGCCGCCACCCGCCGCCGTCAGCCACCATACACCACCACCAGCACCAAGATGGTTCTCTCCAGCTATGGAGGACCATCTCAGATCTTCTAGTTGATCTAACTTGATCGTCGGAGTCCGCTCCCGGGGAACAGTCCATGGGACGGCTCTAACGCATCTCTCTGATTGTGATGTCCAGATCTCCACCGCAGCAGAAGACTAGAAGACGCTGGAGGTCGATGTCGCATCAGTCCTAATGGATTAAGACCATGCATTAATCCTTTTTGGATGACCAAAGTCTTAAAGTTTAAGATTTTATGGTTCTAGAGTACTTTTGAGTCTTGGATCTGAAGTTTGAGCTGAGGTGCTTAATTCATTAAGCACTTATGAAGGTATTAAGTCTGGTGAGAGTACGCCCCGCGTAAGCTCAGTATGCCCTGCGTACTGAATCAACCACCCCGATGGTGGTCAATGCGAAGCGAAGTACGCCCAACGTACCGAAGAGGTACGCCCTGCGTACGCCTTCTGTGAGGGTTTCGGACTTTGGGCTTCGGGTATTGGTCCATCTATTGGGCTTTGATACTTGGGCCCTAATGGACCATATGGATAAGGATGTTTTGGGCTAGTTAGAGGACCGGATCTTTGGGTGAGGCCCAATAAGGGGTTTGGGCCAAATTTGGAAAATTGGGCCGATCTTGGGTTTTACAGTTAGTTGGGCATTTTGGATCTAAGATTTCGACTTAGGCCCTGGCCTAATTGGGGAAAAAGGTAAATGGATAATTACCCTATGTTTGGAACCTTAGTCAAGAGTGGTATCCCAATTGTTGATTGGGTGTTTGTTTATTGTGATAGTTCAGGATTTTCCGTGAGTCAGCAGTCAGGGATTTCAGTGAAGCTTGACATTTGAGAGGTGAGTTGTCCTCACTGTACTTGCGGGTCGAAGGCACCAATGTCGGCCTATCAGAATAATATCTTGTATGCATGATATTGTATTGATATGATTTGTTAGATCGGTATCCTAGTAGATAGGATGTTGCTATGCTTAGTGATCTGTAGATCTGTGTGATTGGCTGTAGACTGCTATATGACTATTTGTTATATGTGCACATGTTTGGTCGGTGGCTGAGGCTTCACTGCTTTGTGCGTAAGCCAACAGGCTGGGGCATTCCATCCTGATGGCTGAGGGCCTAGGGTATTCCATCCCGAGGATGATTAGACGAACAATATATTGGCATTCCAACCTGATGGTTGATTAGAACCATAGTATGTTGGCATTCCAACCCGATGGTTGATGGGCCTGGGGTATTCCAACCCGATGGTTGATTGGTCCCATAGTATGCTGTTGTTATAATTGTGTTATTTGGTATGTATTGGTATTTTGGGGGAAGCTCACTAAGCTTTGGGCTTACAATTTGGATTATGTTTCAGGTAATTTAGTGGATCGCGGGAAGGAGAATGCATGATCGTGCACCTCTTCATGTTTTGTTTTTACGATTTTGGGATTTCTCTAATGTGGATCTTATTTTGAAAAACAAATTGTAATAAATGAAGGGTTTGTGGTCGTTTAAAAAGTTTAAAATTTTCCAGAATTTTATGAATGTTACAACTTGGTATCAGAGCCTTGGTTTGAGCAAATTGGAGGAACACTTGTGTGAATCTAGTCTCAAACTAAGGAAAAGAGTTTCAAAATGATTTTCAAATGGTTTTCAAATTACTCAAGGAGGATGCGATGTGTACGATCAGCCGGAGCGAGTAAGTAGACCCCAAAATACCATACTGTTATTTGATATTGTGAAATGTTAGAACTGCATGCTAGTGATACGATAGGGATCTTCAGGAATTGCATGATAGAATTTCCTGATTATATGATGCCTTATATCCGAGGGCCTTCTTTTATTGAATTGACATTATTATTGTAGTTGCTTAGTGTGTGCACCATGGTTCTATATAACTAAGATCTTATAGCCTGAGAATGTTTGGTTTGGCCTTATTTCCTGTTCTTGTTTGATGAAGGGATTAGGTTAGGATCAGATATTCGAATGTCTATAGGGTCCAGTGTTATATATGGCTAGCATACACGAGTGTTGCAGGGTTGGTGGAAGTTTCATGTATGAGTTATGTGGGGTCAGTCGGCTAGTTGTGAGATGTTTAGCCTTCCTCTGAGGAGTGAGGATTGAGTGTTCGGTTATGCTTATGAGTATTGTTAGGGCGTTGTGATGATGCTTGAGACAAATACGGGTAGGTGTGGAAGGTAGTATGGGCCCGTACTACTGAAAGTACAGGACCCGTACGCGTAGAAAGGAAGTCACTATCTCCTAGGGCTTCGTTGGGAGTTGGTTCCCCGTTTTTATATGTGGATTATCCAATATCTTCTTGGTGTATTTTCAGTATGGTGACTATGAGGTGAGTTGAGATCAGATCCGGGTCGGGATAAGGAGTTGGCAGTCAGGGTGGGCCAGCATTGTTAGAGGACCGCGTCAGGGAGATCATCCGCGAGGAGGTGCTTGCTATCGGCCGGGGTCAGATTTTGGAGATGTTCGGGTCTATCAAGACCGCGATGATGGAGTTCTTTAATGATCGTTATGTAGCCATTGCTGAGACGGCTGCTGCTGCAGCCTCCACAACCGTGGCAGCTGCAGGTGTTGGGACAGGGCTGGTCTTTCAGTATCGGGACTTCTATAATGTGAAGCCCCCATCTTTTGATGGACTTCAGGACTCGATCATAGCCATAAGGTGGATATCTGATGTGGAGGGATGTTTCTTCACTTGTTCATGCCCTGCTGACCAGAAGGTCAGGTGCGCTCTGAACCTTCTGAGGTCTGGAGCGAAGGATTGGTGGAGGCTCGCTACTAGTTCTTATTATGTTGAGCACAGAGCTGCTGCGTCATGGGAGCAATTTTCTGAGATGTTCCGCTCCCGATATATCCTGCTGGTGGAGCGTGAGAGGTTAGCGCAGGAGTATCTGGATTTGAGACAGGGTTCTGTAATGGTGACAGAGATCACCAAGACGTTCACAGAGAGGGCTATGTTCTGCCCTGAGTTTTCTGCATCTGAGCAGGGTCATATGACCTGTTACTTGAGCATGCTCAAGACGGAGATCATACAGTTTGTTTCTACTCAGCGCTATGGTTCTTTGTTGGAGATGCAGGAGGCCGCCAGGTGGCGTGAGATTGAGATTGAGTTGCAGACTTGGGATTTAAGACCGGCACCGGCGCAGTCGCAGCCTGCACCGAAGCGGTTCAGGGCTGCTGACTCTAGGTCGGGGAGTCAGAGGGGTCGCACTTGTGGGAAGTGTGGCAAGCTACATGATGGTGTGTGTCGGTCTTCTTCGAGTTGCCATAAATGTGGCAAGCAGGGACACATTGGTAGGGATTGTCGGCAGCAGACTCCAGCTTCTGGCATCAGACTTTGCTACCAATGTGATCAGGTGGGCGATATGAAGGCAGGCTGGCGCAGGCTCCAGCGACGGCCACTTTGAGGATCACTGATGGGAGTCAGGGCAGGGCGGAGCCCCCAAGGGCTCAAGGTCGCGCTTTCTAGGTTACTGTCGAGGAGTCTAGGACAGCACTGAATGTTGTGACTGGTATGTTTCTATCCCTTATCTCGTTGATTATGTTTGTTTTATGCTTATATATATTTGTACCCTTGGTAGGAACATTTCTAGTGAACTCCTTGCCTGCTTTAGTGTTGTTTGACTCGGGTGCGAGTCGGTCCTTTGTTTCTCAGTCTTGTAGTAGGAGTTTGCTTTACCCATAGGGGAGTTGGAGTGTCGTTGCGAGTTTTTATCACCAACAAACACGGGGTTTCTGCTTCTTCGATTTATCAGGGTTGTGTTCTGGAGATCTTCGGGGTATCATTTCTGATTGATTTGATTCCTATTCCCATGGAGGATGTCTGAGTGATTGTGGGTATGGATTAGCTGAGTCGTTTCGGTGCCATGATCGACTGCGATGGTCAGCGTGTGGTGGTTCGAACCCCAAGTGGTGGAGAATTGGTTATTTATGGAGAGGGCACCAGGATGGGTTCACGATTTTGTTCGGCAGCCAGGGCCCGACAGTATATTCAGCACGGGTGTGCAGGTTATTTGGCTCATGTATTGGATATACGGGATGGGGATCAGGTGTCGGTTTAGTGATGTTCCAATTGTCAGAGAGTTCGCTGATGTATTCTCAGAGGAGTTACCTGGTGTGCTCCTGAGAGACAGGTCGAGTACAGGATCGACCTTGTGCCAGGTGTGGCCCCTATTGACAAGGCGTCGTACCGATTGGCACCGCCTGAGATGCAGGAGTTGTCATCTTAGCTGCAGGAGCTGCTAGGCAAGCAGTTCGTCCATCCGAGCAGTTCTCCGTGGGGAGCGCCGATTCTATTCGTCAAAAAGTAGGATGGTTCACACCGGATGTGCATTGATTATCGGGAGTTGAACAAGTTAACGGTGAAGAACCGTTATCCCCTTCCGCGGATTGATGATCTCTTTGATCAGTTATAGGGAGCATCTTGGTTCTCCAAGATTGATCTGAGGTCTGGGCACCATCAGGTCAGGGTAAGGGAGGAGGACGTGGATAAGACCGCGTTCCAGACTCGTTATGGGCATTACGAGTTCGTGGTGATGCCATTCGGGCTCACCAATACGCCTGCGATATTTATGGATTTAATGAATTGGGTATGGAGGCCGATGCTTGATCGTTCGGTTATTGTGTTTGATATCTTGGTGTATTCCAAGACCAGAGAGCAACATGAGGAGCACCTTCGCGAGCTTCTGGGGGTGTTGAGGCAGGAACGACTTTATGCTAAGTTCTCGAAATGCGAGTTTTGGTTACGAGAGGTTCAATTCCTTGGACATCTCGTTAATCAGGATGGGATTTTGGTCGATCCGGCCAAAATCGAGGCGGTGATGCAGTGGGGGGTTCCAAAATCTCCCTCAGATATCAGAAGTTTTATGGGTTTGGCAGGGTACTCACAGAGATTTATTCAGGATTTCTCCAAGATTACGGTACCCCTCACTCGTCTGACGAGGAAAGGGGTGGATTTCCGGTGGGGACCCGAGCAGCCGTCAGCATTTTGAGACCCTTTGACAGAGACTTTGTGAGGCCCCAGTTTTGACCCTCCCTGAGGGATTCGAGGATTTTGTGGTTTCTGTGATGCGTCCATCACTAGGTTAGGGGCAGTTCTCATGCAGAGAGGATGAATGATAGCTTATGCTTCGCGACAGCTGAAACCGCATGAGTCGAGATATCCCACGCATGACCTTGAGTTGGGGGCGGTGGTTTTCACCCTCAAGATTTGGAGACATTACCTTTATGGGGTCCATTATACCATCTACACGGATCAGAAGAGTTTGAGGCATATTATGGATCAACCGAACCTGAACATCAGGCAGCGCAGGCGGCTGGACGTAGTTAAGGATTATGACTGCGAGATCCTTTACCATCCGGGTAAAGCAAACGTGGTGGCGGATGCCCTGAGTCGTAAGTCGGCTGGATCTTCTGTTCCGGTGGCATGTATGAGGATATCTGTGGATTCTCCGCTTGTGGTTTTGATTAGGGAGGCTCAGTCTGAGGGTGTTCGAGAGGAGAATTGGAAGATTGAGAGGATCAGGAGTGAGATTACCAGATTTGTTCCGGACAGTCATGGTTTTTTTGACCCGTTGTGGTCGGGTTTGGGTCCCTATGTCTGGTGGGGTCAGACAGATTGTGCTGGAGGAGGCTCATAAGTCTCGCTTTTCTATTCATTCGGGGACCACCAATATGTATTAGGATCTGAGGTTGAGTTATTGGTGGCTGTGCATGAAGAGGGAGATCGCCTGGTACGTCGAGAGGTTCTTAACCAGCAGGATGGTCAAGGCCGAGCATCAATAGGCCGCATGGCAAGCTGCAGCCTCTGGAGGTTCCCATGTGGAAATCAGAGCAAATTTCGATGGAATTCATCACCAAGTTGTCGAAGACGGCAAAGGGTTTTGATGCTATTTGGGTCACCATGGATCGATTGACCAAGAGTGCCCATTTTTTAGCGATTCAGGAGAGCTCGTCGGCCGAGAAGTTGGCCGATGTGTATATTCACGAGATCGTTGCTCGCCATGGGATTCCGGTCTCCATTGTTTCAGATTGTGATGTTCGGTTCACCTCTTGTTTTTGGCAGAAGTTCCATGAGGAACTGGGCACCAGGCTACACTTCAATACAACTTATCATCCGCAGACCGACAGCCAGAGTGAGCGGACCATTCAGACTCTCGAGGATATGTTGCGAGCTTGCGTTATTGATTTTGGTGGGAGATAGGACTCCTATCTACCCCTTACAGAGTTCTCCTACAACAACAATTTTCACTCCAGCATTGGTGCTTCGCCTTTTGAGCTTTTGTATGGGCGGAGGTGTCGTACCCCAGTCTGTTGGGGAGAGGTTGGTCACAGGGTCATGGGTCGGACCGAGGTGGTTCTGCAGACTACAGAGATGATTCAACAGATCAGGCAGAGATTACAGACTGCTCAGAGTCGGCAGAAAAGCTACGCCGACCGGCACCGATCTGAGTTGGAGTTTCAGGTCGGTGACATGGTGTTGCTGAAGGTGTCACCTTGGAATGGTGTGATTCGCTTCAAGAAGAGGGGGAAATTTGGGCCCCCGATATATCAGACCATTCCAGATTGTTTACAGGGTTGGCAAGGTTGCTTATAGATTGGATCTTCCGGAGGAGCTCAGTCAGATCCGTAGCATTTTCCAGGTTTCGCAGCTGCGAAAGTGCGTATTGGACGAGGATGCAGTGGTATCTCTAGGTGATATTCAGGTTTATGAGCATCTGAACTATGTCGAGAGGCCGGTAGCTATTCTGGAAAGGAAGGTAAAGGTTATGCGTAGGAAGGAGGTACCTTTGGAAAAGGTACAACAGCAGCATCGGAGAGGCTCCGAGTGGACCTGGGAGCCAGAGGCTGAGATGCGGGAGCATTACCCGGATCTGTTTGCTGCAGCAGACTTCAAGGACGAAGTATAGATCAAGTGGGGGTGAGTTGTAACATCCCGGGTTTTCTGGTAATTTCAAATCCTTCATTTGGTATTGTAATATGTCATTTTTGGTCATTGATATTGGTTGGATTTAGCTCTAAGAATCCCTAGTGGCAAATTGGTAATTCATGGGAGCTTGAGTTGTACGCTGGGAGTATATGTGGGTACACTAAGCATATTAGGGCACGCCCTAGTACGGTGGGCGTACACATGTGTACGCAGGGCGTACGTGTGTCCGGGTGAAACCCTAACTTTTAAGGTTTGTGGGATATTTAAGCACCATTATGGGTCATTTTGGTTCATTCTTTCAGCCTCCAAGTCCCTTAGCTGTTTTGAGAGAACCCTAACCCCTATAGTGAGCATCTTGAGCTTATAGTGTGATTTTTGTGTGCCAAAAGGAGAAGCTAGTGCATCAAAGGAGTCAAAGAAGGAAGCAAGCTTGTAGATCTGGGATTATCATCTTCTTGGGAAGCTTCAGAAGGTATAAAGCTTCTAGCTTTATGCTTGGATTGTTTAGATCATGTTATGGTTGCTTTTTGGTATTTTTCTTGTCCCAAGAGTCCCAATGTTGTGCATGTTTTGTTTTGGTCATGTTGGGTTGTCCTTTCTGATCCTAGGATGGGTCCTAAGGCATAAAAATGAGGTCCCTTGAGCTAGTTTGTTCCCTTGTTCTTTGTAGGAGGTCTTAACGGATTAAGACCATGCATTAAGCCTTTTTGGACGACCAGAGTCTTAAAGTTTGAGACTTTATGGTTCTAGAGTACTTATAGTCTTGGATCCGAAGTTTGAGCTATGGTGCTTAATTCATTAAGCACTTATGAAGGTATTAAGTCCTATGAGGGTACGCCCCGTGTACTGAGTTAACCACCCTGATGGTGGTCAACACGAATCGAAGTACGCCCAGCGTACCAAAAAGGTACTCCCCGCGTACGCCTTCTGTGAGGGTTTCATACTTTGGGCTTCAGGTATTGGTCCATCTGTTGGGCTTTGATACTTGGGCCCTAATGGACCATCTGGATAAGGATGTTTTGGGCTTGTTAGGGGACCAGATCTTTGGGTGAGTCCTAATAACGAGTTTGGGCCTAATTTGGAAAATTAGGCCAATCTTGGGCTTTGAAGTTAGTTGGGCCTTTTCGATCTAAGATTTGGACTTGGGCCCTGGCCCAATTGGGGAAAAGGGTAAATGGATAATTACCCTATGTTTGGACCCTTAGCAAGAGTGGTATCCCAATTGTTGATTGGGTGTTTTTTTATTGTGATAGTTTGGGATTTTCCGGGAGTCAGCAGTCAGGGATTTTAGTGCAGCTTGACATTTGAGAGGTGAGTTGTCCTCACTGTACTTACGGGTCGAAGGCACCAATGGCGGCCCATCGGAATGATATCATGTATGCATGATATTGTATTGATATGATCTGTTAGATCAGTATCCTAGTAGATAGGATGTTGTTATGCTTAGTGATCTGTAGCTCTGTGTGACTGGCGGTAGACTGTTATATGATTATCTGTTATATGTGCACATGTTTGGTCAGTGGCTGAGGCTTCACTGCTTTGTGCGTAAGCCAACAGGCCGAGGCATTCCAACCCGATGGTTGAGGGCCTAGGGTATTCCATCCCGAGGATGATTGGACCCATAGTATATTGGTATTCCAACCCGATGGTTGAGGGGCCTGGGGTATTCCAACCCGATGGTTGATTGGACCCATAGTATGTTGGAATTCCAACTCGAGGTTGATGGGCCTGGGGTATTCCAACCCGATGGTTGATTGGGACCATAGTATGATGTTGTTATAATTGTGCTATTTGCTATGCATTGGTATTTTGGGGGAAACTCACTAAGATTTGGGCTTATAGTTTGGATTATGTTTCAGGTACTTCAGTGGATCGCGGGGAGGCGAAGGCGTGATCGTGCACCTCCTCAAGTTTTGTTTTTACGATTTTGGGATTTCTCTGATGTGGAACTTATTTTGAAAACAAATTGTAATAAATGAAGGTTCTGTGGTCTTTTAAAAAGTTTAAAATTTCCAGAATTTTATGAATGTTACATTAGTACTTTCAATTCCGATTTGGATTTCAGTTTTCAGTCTGGAACTTTTGACTCACAGTGAACGAATCTTGAACATTTAACCAAACTTCCGAAAGTAACCCCGTTTTGTCTACAATTCTGATTTTAACCCCACTAAAACTAAAATTTCGAATCTGACCCTTATGTCAGAAAAGTGTGACAGCTTGCACCCCCTTTTTGCAGAAAAATTACTTTTTAGCCCATCTTTCAACTTTTAAGCTTTTTGTACAAGATTTGTCACTTCCAAACATTTTAAAATCAATAAAAATTGATTTCATCAACAAAATTTCACCCTTTTGACTGAATTTTCGTCAGATTTTGTCCCTTTTTTTAAGACAAAACTTTTATGAAACCTTTGGGATCCATTTGAGATTCAAAGTTGAAGTTGGTTTCTTGCACACCCATTTCTTTGAATAAAAACGACCATCTTCTGAAAATGATATCCGCTTCTTTGTTGGAAACAAAAATTTCCATAAATCTCATTGACCCAACCAAATTTCGTTTTCTCTATTCTCCAACTTCTAATATCTCCATTTGAACAAAAGTGAGAATTGAGTTTTCTTTGAACATGCTTGGCTTCAACTTTATGAACTTTTTCACAAGTATTAGGGACTTGTACCTTTCGCATCCAAACCTTGTTCATTTTACTCTTCTTCTTCTTCTTCTTCTTCTTCTTCTTTCTTTTCAGATTTCGAGACTTCAAATATGATTTTAGGATTTGAAAATGTTCATCACATGTAATGATCTGAACATTAGAAGTCTTTTGAACACAATCCGTAGGAGTTTGGTAAATCTGAACATCTTGTATTATTGGCTTTCTGTAAGGAACCATTCCTTCAAAAACATCATCAGAACATGAAAAATCTTCTGTTTGAGTTACAATAGAGCAAAACATCTTCACTTTCACGATTTCATTAGATTCGGAATTTAACACTTTTGAAAAACTTGAAACACTTGACTCCCCCTAACAATAACATTTGGAGTCACCTTTTCTTCAGAAACATGAAGAACATTATGAACTTCACCAAGAACATCTTCCTTTTTCTTTTCAGCTCTTTTCATCTCCAAAATATGTTGTTTATTTTCCTAAATTCATTTTGGTTCACATTTTTGCTCTTATGGTGTTCTTGGGTGATGATGCATGAAAGCTTGGGCAAGGAAGCATGGATCTTGAAGATTTAATCCTTCTTAACACCATTAGACCTTGGTAAAGTCAAAATTTTCAAGCTTTATTACGTTTCCTCCATAGATCTAAGAGTTTGTTGCGCTATTGGTCAATTTTATTAAGTTTTGGTCCCTTTGTGGCTTATTCTATTGGGTTGGAAGAACTTTGAGGTTTTTACTAATGTTTGGATTGTTATATGGTCATTTGGTGGAGTAAAGAGTGCATGGAAGAGTTCTCTTTACTCCATGAATAAAGATATATAGGTTTTTTTTGTCATTTCTCAACTTAGGGTTTTAAATCTTAAGTTTGTGGTTTTATAATGGATAAAGTTGGAAACTTTATCCATTTAGACATCATGTTGATTTAGATCTAAGATTTGGAGTCCTCAACTTAATGGTTTAAGAACCATATTTGAGGAGTGGAGCCTTGACTTAATGGATTAAGTCAAAATAAGCCTTAGGATGCAGCCTGAGCACGACACATCATTTAAGGGTGCGACGTGTTTTTTGAAAAGCTGAAACACGTCTAATATTGGAGCTTTTCCGAACTCATTTGTCCTGTAGTGGGAGCGAGGCATCTTGTGGAGGGCGTGACGTGTCTATTGACTTGAGAGTTGACTTTTTTACCAGTTTGACTTTTGGTTAAACTTTTTGGATCTGAGTACTGGTCTAAGTACTGGTCTCGGTTTTTCATTAGATGGCAAGTGTTAGCTATCTTTGTGTTAGGGGTTGCTGGTGAGCTTCTACTGTTTATCTCGGGTGAGTTTTCTCACTATACTATATACTGCAGTATGTGTGCTTGTGTTTTAGGGTGTTGTTAGACTATAGTATGATCTTAGGTAGGTAGACTCGTAGAGTATTACATGTGATTTTGAATTGGGTGTTTTATTTGTATTTGTATATGTCGACATATTTTATGGTAGGCTGAGGCTTTCCAACTTTGTGAATAAGCCCAAGATGCGAGTGAACCAGCTTTATGGTGATGGCGAAAGGGTGAGTTGATGATAAGAATAAGATTAAGTGTTGTGAGTCTAGATACTCACATGGGGAGAGTTGATGGCAATATCAACTACAGTGTTGTGAGCCTAGATACCCACAGGGTTATTATAGACCTGAGGTTAATGCGAACATGTTGTTGTTATGTATATTATTATATGTGGTATCTTGGGGGAACTCATTAAGCTTTGGCTTACGGTTGTGGATTAAATGTTTTTCAGGTACTTCATCAGATCGTGGGAAGGTGAAGGTGTGACTGTACACACACATCAACAATTTTATGATTTGAGATTCTGCAATATTTTCGTTATAACTCTGATTTATAGATTTTGATTTATGAACAAATGGTTTTTCTTTAAATGTACCATTATAAAAATGAGTGTTTATGCTAGTTTAAAAATGAAAATTTGATTCTGAAAATTAGGACATTTCAAGTTGGTATCAGAGCCCTGGTTTGAGGAATTTGGATGAACACTCGTGCGATTCCAAACTCACACTAAGGATCTGAGAATTTTTCAAAAATCTTCTAAATTAATTTTTGATAAAAGGAAGAAAGGAGATGCGTTATGCATAGTCAGCTGGAGCTCGAACAAGAAAATGGTTCCCAAGATATCCATACTTGCTATATATGCTGATATGTAAACTGTTAGAAATGCATGCTAACGGGTCGGCTAAGGATCCCTTTAGGAATTGCATGCTAGAATTGCCTGATTTTTTGTGATGCCTTGTAGCCTAGGAGATTTCTTTCTTTCTGTTACTCGAAGTTTAGACCAATACTGTTAGTTGCTAAGTGTATGATTCTTGGTTATACATAATTAGGATTCTATAGCCTTAGAATGTTTGATTTAGCCTTACTTCATGTTCCTTGTTTTGTTGTGGACTTAGGGTAAAATCATTTATTCCAATGTCTATCTAATCCTGAATTATGTACGCCTTGCATACACAAGGTGACCAACGGTGTTGGTAGAGACTCCTAGCAGTATGGGAGTGTGGGTGAAGACAATCCTATATGGAGAGTCTAGGAAGATTAGTGATGTCTTCTAGGTGGAGTACGTGTGTATTTGTATATAAAATTTAGCGGTAGTGGTATGTAGCGACATGTGTGTTGGATCTATATGCCCAAGAATCATTATGGAGTAATATTGCTAATAATATATGATCTTATAGGGTCACACCCTTTATCAAGCTGGCACATTTTGTATATTTATTATTAATATGATTATTAATAATTAATATCAATTCTTGTATTTTAATTAGGGAATAATTATTGTTTTGTGAAAATAATAATTATAAGAGAGTATTACTAGTTATTATTTCATATGGTATGATTTAATAAGTCATGTACAAAGTTTTGGACACTTTGGTTAACCATGATTAAGTTAAAGACTTACTTTACCATGGTTAATAAAATTGGAGACAATTTTTGTCTCTTTCCAAGACACATGGCCGAAAGTTACAAAGGGTGGAAGAGGTTGTCTCTTAACCTCTCTCCCTTGTCCCCCCCATGTCTCTAAAGTAAGTCCATTACTTTAGATTATTATATGGGGTTGCTTTTGCTTTTTCATGAGTATTTAAAGAGGTGTCTTGGATGAGTTTGGATAAGTTTTTCAAGTGAAATCTCTCCCTTTCTCTCCATGGCCGAATCCTCTCTACTCTTCCTCTTCTTGTTGTCTTTTGAAGATTGTTGCAAGATTAGAAGCCCTTTTGAGTTGTTCCCTTTAGTGCTTAATTGAGTTAAGCACTTAAAGGCTTTAGACACTCAAGAATACAAGAAGGAACTAGCATTCCAAGTGCCTTACTCTTGATGGTGGATACTTGTAAAGAAGATCATACACTTTGATCTTTTGTTATCTTCATCAACACCCCAAAACCAAGTGGGTTCAAAGGCTTCAAAAGTTATCTCTAAAACATCCATTGGTTGGTTTTATTTCATTCTAACCTCTATAAATGGATCCATGATGGTCCGGTTTTGTTATGAACTAAAAATAAACTTGTTATTTTTAAAGTCTTCCGTTGCCGGTTTTTATGAAAAACAAACTTTTATTTCGTATCAAAACCTAACAGTGGTATCAGAACCATCTTTTATATGTTAGAATAATTTTTTATGTTTGATAATCTTTGATTTTTGGAAAACAAGAATGAATTTCCTTTTGTTAAGAAAAATCCATATTTGTCTTCTTTGGCAACTTCTTGGTTAAAATTGTTTATTTTTATATATAACCATTTTTCATGCATTTTGGTTATATAAAAGTTGCCTTAGAAAAAACAAAGAGTTGTTTGTTATAATATTTTATATGTTGTTGTGTATAAACAAGCCATTTGGACCTTTGTGTTGTGTTTGGTTGATATTTATTTATTCATAAGATGTAATAGATAAATAGGTATTTTTCATTTGTTGATTTGATATAATAAATTAGTTAGACTAGTTGTATTTACTTTAAATGTAACAAGATGAAGAAATTACTACCTTGAAAACCTTTTGAAGTGTCCCTTAGGTCCTTTAGGAAAGACTTAATAATTCTTGTGATGGCTCACAAAAATTATTACTAGACATGACTTGGTTTATACACATTATAATGCATGCTTGTGATGTTTATTTTATGTTAAATGTATGTTATGTTTTATGTATGAAAATGGTTTTTACATGTTAATAACATTTTTTCATAAGATAATATCACTTGCAGTTTGAGTAAAAAATATTTAAAAGATAACATAATATATTTATAAATGGATATTTATAAAAACGTTTTACCGGCTACCGGTTAGCGGTTTACCGGTTAAAACTCAATTTTTGTTGAAAATAGTTTTATTGTAAAACTTATAAATACCCAACTTTAAAATATTTGAAATGGTTTAAAAGATGTTTAAACTTTATATAAACTCTATGTCTTTATAATAAATAAGGAGTTTTTATTAAAAAAGATTAAAATCGGTTTGTAGCGTTATAATGACAAATAATAAAACTAGTGATTATTTTTGCGTCGAAACTTAATATATGATATTGGTGTTTTAAACATAACACAACATGTTGATATTATGTTTTATGCATGCTAAATGAGATTTAAAACATAAGTATCATCACCCAAGTTTTGGTTTATCAAAATATGTCTTTTATCATAAGATGCATAAAGTTGAGTTTATAAAATAAAATGATTTTATTCTATAAATTCATGGAGTCATAAGTTTTTTATTGTTAAAAGGAGATTTAAAATAGTGATTTTATAACTCATCCAAAACTCCAAGTCTTAAGCATAAAATAAAGTTTTATTAAGACTGTTACCGTTTGTTAAAACCGATCTACAACTAAACTTTAAAATACCGGATTTTAGTTTTTAATTGATCCCGGTTAATGGAAAATAAAATAAAGTTTTATTTGGCACCTTAAGAACCTCATAACAAGTGATATGAATTTTACAAAAGGGTACATGAATTGTTAGATGCATACAATATTCATGAGACCATGTTTTTATAAACTATAACTGTAAAACATATATAAACCCTTATTTACAAAACTTCAAATCTATGCAATCCATTTAAAATTTACTTGGGCTTTTTGTGCAGTTCATATGGATTTTTTGGTCACCATATTGATTTGGGTTGTCAAAAATAGTCAAGGTGTTTTTGTATTTGCTTATGTGAAAAAGGTCACCTAACCATTTGTAGAATAGAACTCACATGTTTTTTAAATGGATGATTTGATCGGAATCTTATGTGATTAAGGTCGCCTAAGCATGAGTGTTCTGAGGCATAGATGGGATAAACATGCCAAGCTAAACAATAGTTTTTTAGGATCCCATAATCTAGGAGTTACATATCGTATGTGTCACAACTAGCAATTTAGGGTTGAGATTGTGATTCATGTACAAAACAATTTCCTCTATGTAACCTTGCAACATCAAATTAGTAAAATTCAAACTACAATTTTATTTGAATTCATATGAGCGTACATTTAGAATCAGGCTGAAGTAGCCTCATGCAAGCCCAAAACTTGATCCAATAGCTGAGCCCAATCAATTTTGGGCCTTGGTCCAAGAATTCTCGGCCCAACACCCTATTGGACCGAAAACTCTTCCTTGGCCCCTATTGGACCGAAAACTCTTCCTTGGGCCCTATTAGGCCGAAAACTTTTCTTTGAGCCTTATTGGCCGATAACCCTTTTATTGGACCCAATTAAACCCAAAAAGCCCATACATATTCCAAAACGAAAACCCTTCTATCTTTGGGTTTTAATGGACCGAAACCCTCTTAATAGGCCAAGCCAAAACCAAAAACCCATTTAAGAAGCCCATGAAGGCCGAAAACCCTATAGGGTTCGGTTGGGGCATGAGCAAAAAAAAGAAAAGGAAATACCAAAGGCTTGCCATCTCATTTTTATCCCACAAACACCAAGGCTATTGACCATCATGTTTATAGGCAAACTTCCCATCAAGCATCAACAAAAGTCAACCCATCCCCCCTCCCCCCCCCCTCTTATGCTTGCGGCCGATCCCGCCCCCACCCACACACCAAACATTTCTTTCAAACTCACTCATAAGTTTCTTTCATTCTCTCTCAAATTTTCGTGTGTGTGTGTGCCATCCCCAAGGGTTCTCTCTTCAAGTAACTCACAAGAACTAGGTAAGTTCCTTGTAAAACTCTAGTGTTTTTACATCTTCAAGTTAAGAACCCCATGTTTACACACATTTCGTGTGTAGCTTCTTAGAACATCATCCATTTCAAGAGGTCTTAAAGCTACACAAAGCTAGGCTCAACAACTACTTTCTTCTTCTTCTTCCTATCACACGAAAAATACCAAGGTGAGCTTCATACCCCCATTTTTTCATGTTTTTCATACTTTTTGGGGGGAGAATACAAGTCAAGTCTCGTTTACCCTTTTGTTATTTGCATGCATCATAGTTATGGGTTGAAAATGGAACAACTTCTTGAATAAAAAAAAAGGGTTCTTAACATGTGTTAAAAATCATGAAGTAAATGTTGACACCATCTTTGTGATATAAAAGTTTCGTGGTCATGTTTGTACACTCAAAATGCCAAAAATATGAGTGTTGTGCTCAAACATGTTTAACTCTTGGACATATGCATTTTCAACTCTTGTACTTTACACAAATATTTGAATAAAATGAATCTCAAGGTTAATATATGTGTTTTGTAAAATTTGTGACTTATTAGATTCCAAAAAAAATAAAATATTTTCTGTTACAAAACTTACAAACCGGTTATGATGTGTTAAACAAACCACAAAGCTTGATATTTTGCTAAAAATAAGTTTATTAGTAAAATAGTCGTAACTATGTTGTCACTATTTTGATGGCTTAAAACCTCAGATATTATGCTATTTTCACAACATATGTTACAATTATACATGTTCACTAATGATTAGTTAGAAAAGAGTATTATAAATAATTTAACCAAAATGCTATACAAAACAGAATTTACGACAGAAAATTTCGCGTGTCATAGTCTGCCTATCATAAAGCTTTTAAAGCATGAGTATAAAGCTGTATGTCATATAGCTGTAAAACGCGTGTCATAAAACTTCAGTCATAAATTCACACTAGTAATGTCATTTTCATTATTCAATAATGGGAGTCAAAGTTCGCGTAAATCCGTTAAGGCTCTAGTGAGACATTGTCTTCACCGTACCTACCTAGCGTACCCCTTAAGTCCTGCTTTATAACCAGAGTTTCCTAGAGGGAGAGCAAGACCGTTGTGTATAGATCTAAACGGGATTGACAACCCCACACATCAGTTGTTCGCTACAGTTAGACCGGCAAGTTTAGGGTGACAAAAGTCTACCAATTCTGATGCCTAAAGAACGTGGTTCAGGCATAACAGTCATATCAAGCATGGTTATAAGAACTCACTTAGGGATTAACAATACTATCTTGATTTACGGGAAGCTTATACTTCACCGGTTTTATAAAATATAAAACTGCATTTTTACTCTCGGTACAATAGACCATAGTTTTTCATACAATAGAAAATTTTGGATTTTCTGGGGACCTACACTTTACAATTTCAAACAAAAGGACATGCATGCATATATTCACAGTTTTGGAACGAGACTTACGAACCATTTTCATAGAAAATATCGGATTTTCTAGAGTCATACAAACTAATACAAACAAGGATGTTACAAATCGTTCATACAAATATGCTTATGAACTCACCAACATTCAATATTGACGATTTTCAAAATGACTTGTATTCTCAGGGAACCAGTAAGCAGGTACCTAAGAACCGGATTTGCTGCATTTTGGAAATTTCATACTTTATGTCACTTTTGTGTAATTGATGAACAAATACAATATGTAAACAATGTATGTTGATTTCTTTTAATGTATGTTGTTTGGTTGCTATGTTTCATTCATATTTAATGGTTGTGATACTATACAATGGGTCATCCGCCCCCGGACGTTTCCGCCGTCCTGGTTCGGAGGTGTGACAGATTGGTATCAGAGCATTGTTTATAGTGAGCTAGTATATCTAACCATACAACATATACAATTATAAATACAATGGGACTAAAAGAACTCTGACTAAAAGGGGTATACTTTAAAAATACAATTATTTTATAAAAATTATACATACATATGTGCATAATAAGGATAATGTCATTACAAAGGAACTAATAAAAAGTGTTTAGAGGAGTTGAACATCGGGACTAAACTTAGACAGTTATGTAATAATATCTAGGGTAAATATAGTCTGGTCAACTATATTTATTCGAGATATGACCAACATGTGTTTAGGAGTTGTCAAGGTGGACAACAAATCTAAAACTTACCAAATTTAAAACCATAGGGGTCTAAGAAACAAAACTAAAAGATATAAAATACTATAGGGGTATTTTGACACTCTATCTATTTTCTCGTACTTATATATATTATCGTGCAGACGCCATGGCAGACTTTCGCCACCCAGGAGATCCTATTCCCCCAAACCATGGGAACAGGGGATGGATATAGGAGGATCCAGAGGAGGATCCGGAAGAGGTCATGGAGGAGTTCGAGGAAGAGGAGATCGATGGGGAGGAGGACGATGATTCGGACGCAGAGTCCGAAGTCATCGACTCTCCCTATATAGTGAGGGAACCAGCGCATCGATGGGGCTACAATGGCCCTATGCCCCCTAGGCATACGATCTGGAGAGATGGAGCAGTCACCAGGGGCAGCGTCCACCGTTTGGGATGGAGCGAGGGTTCTATGATCTTCGCCATGGAGGACCCGCCGACCGGGCCCTTCCTGTTTTGATTTGATGGATCTCAGATGTTGGTGATCAAGCACAGACGACGGCAAACCGAGTCGGAGGAATGAGAGCTCTTGTGGAGCTCACGGCGGCAAGCACTCAGAACCTCCAGAGGGATTACTACCCTATGGATCGGCTCGTCGAGGACCTTAATACCGCACGAGCGGAGGTGAGGGAATACCAGGAGAGGCATGCTGCCTTGGAGGAGAGGATGCGGGTAGTCAAGCACCGTCTGGCCGAGTTGCAGGGCGCCTCTACATCATCCTAGGCACTGCAGGGGATGACTCGACGTGAGTAGGATCTATCCTACTCACTAGCTGATAAACTAGGTGTTTGGGTACGCGTAGTGCTACCCCTTTTCTGTTATTTTCTATGTAGGACCGACCCTACGTTTAAGTGATTACACTATTCAAAGGTTCGACATGTTTTCGGATTATTATCATGATGTATTGCAGACCTTATAAAGGTCAAATTTTCCAAAAGTTATGTACTCTATTTTATCAGTAATGAAACAAACATGTGTTTTATTTATGGATGTTGTTATCTGCAATGTCTTATCTATTCATTTTTATTTGGTAAAACAATATTTCAATTGTATGTACAAAATAACGTTCGAAAATCATTATACCTAACGTATCTAAACACAATGTTTCATTACAATAGTATCCACATCGTAAACCTTATTAAAAACTTATTAAATTCCACTTTTGGCAGTAGAATGTCGCCCCGGAGATACGTCCGACGAAGGAACAACGAAACGGCACCACCACCGCCGCCACCTCCACCACAAATGGATTCGGCCGCATTCCAGACAGCGGTTTCAGCTGCAGTCATTGCGGCTCTGGCACATATTAACAATAACGGTGCAAATGGAGGCGGAAGCGGGAATGGTACAGGTAGCTCCAACCAGGGAGACAATCGCGGTCAACTAAAAGAATGCACATATAAATATTTTGCCAACTGCAAGCCTAAACCTTTCAACGGAAGTGGAGGAGTTATCACCCTAACGCGGTGGTTTGGGAAAATTGAATCGGTGTTCGAAATATGTGCTTGCCCCGAAGAGAGCAAGGTGAAATTTGCAGCTTGCACCTTTGCGGACAGGGCCCTTACATGGTGGAACGGCCATGTCAAGGCCCTGACTCTCCCAGTGGCAAATTCAATGAGTTGGGGGGGACCTCAAGATTCTGATGCTCGACGAGTACTGCCCCCGGGGTGAAGTCCAGAAGTTAGAGCAGGAACTGTGGAATCTCACAGTAAAGGACTCTGACATTGAGGCTTACATTGCCAGGTTCAGCGATCTGGCACGCTTGTGTCCAGGAATGATCACCTCTAAAAGTAAGAAGGTCGAACGTTTCATTTGGGGGCTAACTCCCTCGATTCAAGGGAATGTGATCGATGCAAACCCATGTTGGGTACAAAGTTATCCATTTATGACTTTGTAAATGGTTTGAATTTTGTAGACCCACTTGCATGTGGTGCATTAGCCTTGTGACATGAGATAGAGAGTGAGAGAGAGACATGTAAACACCTCTATATAAGGTGGGTTCATACCACTTATGGAGGTGTGCTTGAGAGATGTAAAATTGAGTGTGTAAGTGTGTGTTATTTATGTAGATTTAGATCTAGATCCCTTTTCGTAACACCATACATAATCGAATGCATCTCTTAAACACCGAAATCACTGTGTTCATTGTGTGTTCTTTAATTCCGCAAGCCAAACCAATGTTCATAATTCACATCAATTGGTATCAGAGCGGGTCTTCGAAGATCAAAATGATTTTTTGAAGAAACGATTCTCGGTTTGGCTAAATTTGTCACAATTGGAGCATTTATGGTGAGTCTCTCTCTATGATCTCTAAATCTCGTTGATTCATGCGTTGCGTTCTTGAATTTTTGGTCATTTTGACTCATTGGATCAAATTTTTTGAAAAATCCACTTGTTATGGTCCAATAATTTTTTTTTGTTGATCAAAGCCGATCCAATCTCATATTTGTTGTTCGATTTAATTCTCAAATTGCTAATGTTCTTTTGAATCAAAGTATGACCCAATGAAATAATCATTAACTGCTCATTGAAGTTGCAAAACCAAAATTCTTTCGATCTGATCATTTTTGAGCCCAAAAGTCTTTAGGTCCGATACCATTTCATTGAGCCCAAATCAAAAATAGTTACTGTTCATCAATTATGATCCATATATGTTTTCGTGATATTAATCCCTTGTTCCGATAGTTAAATCTGTTGAAATATCTTCATCATACGCTTAAAAGAGTTGTACATTCATGAGTTGTACCTTCGTGACTCTTGTAGTGTTCATCGTTCATTTGTTCTTGTTTCTTGTGTTCCAATTTCATCGACAATTCTGAATAATCGATTGATGCTTGTTTTGATCAGTAAAATAGCATTCTGAATTGATTTTGTGTTATATGTTCGATCTTCAAATTGGTTTTGTTCTAATCATAGTCTAGAAGTCGACAGTTGATTTTTGATTTTTATGAATGATCAAAAATCTTGAAATTCTTGTGAAGAACATGTGAAGAGCAGATGATTGAACTTGTTTTGATATGAAATTGGATGTTAGAATCATCAATTTCATGTTTGTTGACTGTTAATTTCGAAAAGTCAAACACAGCAAAAAGTCAACTTCGATTTTTAAGCGTTGATTCATTGAATTGGAAGTAGAAATCGGTTGATACAAGTTGAATATTGGTTGTGGATGTCGAAATCTTATTTAATTTGGGATTCGATTTCGAAAATTTGTTGGTTTATGGTCTTGTTGATGAACGATGCTTGAAAGAACGAACCAACTGTGAAAATGTTTTGGGTGTTCAATGGTTGTTCGATGGTTTGGGGATGAACAGAATCGAAGGAGATGGTTCACTATAGGATGATTGAGTTGAACGTATTTGGAATTGGAGTTTAAAGTCGATTGAATATTCTGGAATCGCGAATGGAATTAAATGTCGATTCCTGTCAATTTATTTTCGAAGGGTTGTACATGATTGCTGTTGATAACGAAAATGAGATGGATTTTGATTTTGATAGTTTGGATGTCGATTGGTCTAACTCAAAAAGCTAATTTGTTGCTGATTAACGAATAGTCGATGGTTGTTGACGAAGGCAAAGAATTGGGTTGGGGAAATAACGAATTGAAGTATTTAGTGATACCGCGTCTAACGAAAGTTTATAATTTTCGACATTTCAAGCAAAAAATTTCGTTAAAATGGTGTTGTGGAAAAATTTTCGTTAAAATGGAGAAGGTTTCGTTACTGGAACGAATTGGAGAAGGAAACACAAAAGTTTCGACATTGGTCCTTAATGTTTCGACAATTTGGCAGTTTTTACCCACTTTCGAAAGTTGGGGTAATTTTCGACAGTTTGGAAGAAATAATGGAGAATTTTCGAAATTGGTCCCTGAAATTTTAGCAGCTTGGCAGCATTAGTCCAGATTCGACATCAGGACATATTTTCGACATTTTGGGACAAAAGGCAGAAATTTTGAAAGCAGTCCCTGAAGTTTCGAAAATTTGGTTGTTCATACCCAAATTTTGAAAATGGATTGTTTTTGCTGAGAAATTGAAGAAAATGCATTTCAGGCCCCTGCAGTTTATGCGAATTGACGCTTTCTACCCAGTTTCGCAAAAGGGGGAGAGTTTCGCATTTTTGGCTGTTTTGGACACACCGGGTCACTGCAGAATTTTGAAATTGACAATTTCTACCCATTTTTGAGAAATTTTGCCAAAGGCGGTCCGTGAACGAAGCTAAAAATTGAATTTTTTTTGGTTTTCCAGATTGAAGCAAAAAGTTTATGCCACATGTTAATGGGGAGTTTTGACACGAAAAATTCCGAATAGAGCACGTTCTCTTTCCTTGATGGTTTTATAATCAAATTTCAATTATAAAAAGGGGGAGAAATTTATATGGAAATTCGAAGTTGAATTTTTCATATTACGCGATCTTGAAGACCGAAGTGACCTTGAATTTTTGAAGGTTATGAAATGATGCGATTGGAGATTCGGAAGTGATTTCGGTTCGAGATGGGTTTGGAATTATTGAAGATTTTCGGGGTGTGTTTTTATACTCAACTTTTAAATGATTATTTGGAGTTTGAGAAGCTCTTGATCATTCGTTGATGCTCGGTTCGTATGGTCTCACATCCTAGAACCCAAATTGAAGAATCATGGAAGAATTGAAGATTTGAAGTTCATCTCAACATGTGTCACGCTTGAGGCTCGGATCGCGTAGTTGCTCGATTTTGGAAGATTTGAAGTGGGTCATCCATTCCTAACTTTGAGGGGGAGAATGTTGGGTACAAAGTTATCCATGTATGACTTTGTAAATGGTTTGACTTTTGTAGACCCACTTGCATGTGGTGCATTAGCCTTGTGACATGAGATAGAGAGTAAGAGAGAGACATGTAAACACCTCTATATAAGGTGGGTTCATACCACTTATGGAGGTGTGCTTGAGAGATGTAAAATTGAGTGTGTAAGTGTGTGTTATTTATGTAGATTTAGATCTAGATCCCTTTTGTAACACCATACATAATCGAATGCATCTCTTAAACACCGAAATCACCGTGTTCATTGTGTGTTCTTTAATTCCGCAAGCCAAACCAATGTTCATAATTCACATCAACCCAACAACGTTCGACAGTGCCAAACGTCTCGCGCAAAAGCTATATGACCATGGGGCACAAAAGGGCACGATGACTTCCGTCACTAAATCGAAGAAAGGGAATGATAACAAGAAAAATTCGGGAAACAAGAGGAAAGGGCATTAAAACCAAGAACCCTCCAAAAAGCAACAAATAGTGGCTGTTCACATCGCTACTAATCCTGCCACATCATCTCCCACAAAGCAATATACCGGTAAGCTGCCAAAGTGCGACAAATGCCCCTGCCACCACCACGGAGCCTACAGGGAGATGCAGTGCACGACCTGCAACAAGAAAGGGCACACTGCCCGATACTGCAAGTCACCGGCACAACCGAACAACCAACCCAACAACGTTGGGGCAAGTCAAGCGTGTTATGGGTGCGAAGAGACTGGCCACTTCAAAAGAAACTGTCCCAAGGCCAACAATCGGAATGCAGGGGGAACAAGCAGAGTCCTAGCGATAGGACATGAGGAGGCTGTAAAGGATACGGCGGTAGTCACTGGTACGTTCCTCCTCAACAACATCTATGCATGCATTTTATTTGATAGTGGGGCAGAAAGAAGTTTCGTGAGTCATAAATTTAAGCACTTACTCAATCAAAATCCCCAAAAACTAAACGAACCTTTCATGGTTGAAATGGCTAGTGGGAAAACAGAAACAACCAACGACGTATGCATAAGGTGCATGTTAACATTAAATGATCCCTCATTTCAAATCAACTTAATGTCAGTTACTATTAGAAGCTTTGATGTGATCATCGGTATGGATTGGTTAAGCCCCCACCGTGCCGATATTATGTGTTATGAGAAGGTCGTTGGCCTTCACCTACCCAACGATGAAACCCTGATTATCTATGGAGATAAACCTGGTGCAAACCTCCGTCTCATCTCGTGCATCAAGGCACAAAAGTGCTTGCACAAAAACAACCATGCCTTCCTAGCCCACGTAGTGGATAAAAAGAAAGAAGAAAGGAACATCAAGGACATCCTGGAAGTGCGTGATTTTATCAAATTATTTCCTGAAGACCTTCCCGGAGTACCTCCTGAACGGCAAGTTGAATTTCAGATTGACTTGATACCCGGAGCTACGCCAATCGCTAAGTCTCCATATAGATTAGCTCCTGCGGAGATGCAAGAGCTTTCCAGTCAATTAAGTGAACTACTGGACAAAGGGTTCATAAGGCCAAGCTTCTCACCCTGGGGAGCTCCGGTTTTGTTCGTGAAAAAGAAGGATGGGCCGTTTCGCATGTGTATCGATTACCTTGAGCTCAACAAGCTCACCATCAAGAACCGATACCCTCTTCCCCGGATCGATGATCTATTTGACCAGCTGCAAGGAGCAAGTTACTTCTCAAAGATAGATTTGAGGTCTGGTTATGACCAGCTACGGGTCCGAGAAGAAGATACTCCCAAAACCGCCTTCCGAGCTCGTTACGGGCATTATGAATTCGTGGTAATGCCCTTTGGTCTGACTAATGCACTCGCAGCGTTTATGGACTTGATGAACCGAGTCTGCCAACCTTTCCTCAACAACTTCGCGATCGTTTTTATCGATGATATCCTCATCTATTTACGAAGTAAAGAAGAACACAGCCAGCATCTACAGCAGGTTTTGGAAACACTCAGAGCGGAGAAGCTGTACGCGAAATTCTCCAAGTGCGAGTTTTGGATTCGGATAGTGGATTTTCTGGGCCATGTGGTCAGTGAGGAGGGAATACATGTGGACCCTTCCAAGATCAAAGAAATTGAAGGTTGGGCAACCCCAAGAACCCCAAAGGAGATCAGACAATTCTTAGGCCTTGCAGGTTACTACCGGAGGTTCATACGGAATTTCTCCAAGATTGCCAAGCCACTCACTGCTTTAACCCAAAAGGGTGTACCCTTTTCCTGGGAGAAGAAACAAGAGGCTGCTTTCCAAACTTTGAAACAAGCTTTATGCAGCTCCCCTGTCTTGTCTATCCCAGAGGGAACGGAGGACTTCGTGGTATATTGTGACGCTTCCAATCAGGGGTTAGGTTGTGTACAGATGCAGCGCGGAAAGGTTATAGCTTATGTGTCAAGGCAACTAAAGACGTATGAGGTGAATTCTACCACTCATGATCTGGATTTGGGAGCTGTGGTCTTCACTCTAAAAATTTGGAGGCACTACCTCTACGGTACAAAGAGCACAATTTTCACAGACCACAAAAGCCTCCAACATATCTTGAACCAGAAAGAGCTAAACATGAGGCAGCGGCGATGGGTTGATCTGCTGAATGATTATGAATGTGAGATCTGGTACCATCTGGGCAAAGCCAATGTGGTGGCTGACGCCCTAAGCCGGAAAGAGTACTTGGGTCATCGAGTAAGAACGCTAACAATAACCATCTACTCCCACTTGTCTTCACAAATCAAGGATGCTCAACTGGAAGCCTTGAAGCCATAAAACATCGCAAAAGAAACCTTGCGTGGGATGGACAAGAATCTTACGATCAAAGAGGACGGAGCCTACTACCTCATGGACCGGATCTGGACCCCAAAATTTAGTGGGTTCAGAGACGTGGTCCTGAATGAAGCACACAAGAAAAAGTACTCCGTCCATCCGAGTTGTAACAAAATGTATTTGGATCTCAAACAACAATATTGGTGGCCGAATATGAAAGCCCAAATTTCTACCTACGTGGGCAAGTGCCTGACTTGCGCTAAGGTTAAGGTAGAGTATCAAAATCCCTCGGGTCTCCTACAACAAATGGAGATACCCGAGTGGAAATGGGAGCGAATAACAAAGGATTTTATAACCAAATTGCCCAAGACGATAGACAGATGGATGCCATCTGGGTGATTGTCGATCGGTTGACCAAATCCACCCATTTCCTGCCAATAAAGGAAACGTATAAAATGGAAAAGCTGACCCGGATCTACATAAAAGAGGTTGTGAGATTACATGGCGTGCCGATATCTATTATCTCTGACAGAGATAGTAGATTTACATCACGATTTTGGCAGTCGCTCCAGAGATCGTTGGGAACTCAGCTCGATATGAGCACTGCCTACCATCCCCAAACAGATGGCCAGAGTGAGAGGACCATCCAAACATTGTAAGATATGCTTTGAGCCTGTGTGATAGACTTCGGCAAAGCATGGGATACCCATTTGCCACTAATCGAATTCTCGTACAATAATAGCTATCACACGGGCATCAAGGTCGCTCCCTTTGAGGCTCTATACGGACGAAAATGCAGATCACCCCTCTGTTGGGCTGAGGTGGGGGATACACAACTGGCAAAAGGGCAGGTACCAAACAACACTCTTACTGGGCCTGAGATTATTAGGGAAACAACTGAGAAGATCGTTCAGATTAGGGAGCGACTCAGGGCATCTCGAGATCGACAGAAGAGCTACGATAATAGACGACGGAAGCCCCTAGAATTCCAAGTCGGTGATCGCGTACTGCTAAAGGTCTTTCCCTGGAAAGGGATGATACACTTTGGAAGGCGGGGAAAGAATCCAAGGTACAACGGACCATTCGAGATCCTTGCCAGGATTGGTTCAGTGGCTTACAAGCTACAGTTACCACCAGAACTTAGCAATGTACACCCTGTCTTTCATGTGTCAAACCTAAAGAAATGCTTATCTGACGTGAATCTCGCTGTTCCGGTTGATGAAATTGAGATGAATGAAAATCTCCATTTTGTTGAGGAACTAGTTGAAATTATGGATAGAGAAGTGAAACGAACAAAGTAAAGCCGCATTCCCATTGTAAAGGTTCGATGGAGTGCCAAGCGAGGACCTGAGTACACTTGGGAACGCGAAGACCAAATGATGTAGAAGTACCCTCATCTTTTCCCTAGTTCTTGAAGGCTACTTTAGAACAAAATTTCGGGACGAAATTCCCTCTAACATGGGGATGATGTCACAACTAGCAATTTAGGGTTGAGATTGTGATTCATGTACAAAACAATTTCCTCTATGTAACCTTGCAACATTAAATTAGTAAAATTCAAACTACAATTTTATTTGAATTTATATGAGTGTACATTCAGAATCAGGCTGAAGTAGCCTCATGCAAGCCCAAAACTTGATCCAATAGTTGAGCCCAATCAATTTTGGGCCTTGGTCCAAGAATTCTCGGCCCAACACCATATTGGACCGAAAACTCTTCCTTGGGCCCTATTGGACCGAAAACTCATCCTTGGGCCCTATTGGGCCGAAAACGTTTCTTTGGGCCTTATTGGGCCTATAACGCTTTTATTGGACCCAATTAAACCCAAAAAGCCCATTCATACTCCATAAAGAAAACCCTTCTATCTTTGGGTTTTAATGGACCGAAAACCTCTTAATAGGCCAAGCCAAAACCATGTTTCTAGGAAAACTTCCGATCAAGCATCAACAAAAGTCAACCCCCCCCCCTCTTATGCTTGCGGACGATCCCTCCCCCACCCACACACCAAACATTTCTCTCAAACTCACTCACAAGTTTCTTTCATTCTCTCTCAATTTTTCGTGTGTGTGTGCCATCCCCAAGGGTTCTCTCTTCAAGTAACTCACAAGAACTAGGTAAGTTCCTTGTAAAACTCTAGTGTTTTTACATGTTCAAGTTAAGAACTCCATGTTTACACACATTTCGTGTGTAGCTTCTTAGAACATCATCCATTTCGAGAGGTCTTCAAGCTACACAAAGCTAGGCTCAACAACTTCTTTCTTCTTCTTCCTATCACACGAAAAATACCAAGGTGAGCTTCATACCCCCATCTTTTCATGTTTTTCATACTTTTCGGGGGGAGAATACAAGTCAAGTCTCGTTTATCCTTTTGTTATTTGCATGCATCATAGTTATGGGTAGAAAATGGAACAACTTCTTGAATAAAAAAAAGGGTTCTTAACATGTGTTAAAAATCATAAAGTAAATGTTAACACCATCTTTGTGATATAAAAGTTCTGTGGTCATGTTTGTACACTCAAAATGGCGAAAATATGAGTGTTGTGCTCAAACATGTTTAAATCTTGGACATATGCATTTTCAACTCTTGTACTTTACACAAATATTTGAATAAAATAGATCTCAAGGTTAATATATGTGTTTTATAAAATTTCTGACTTATTAGAGTCAAAACAAAATAAAATATTTTGTGTTACAAAACTTACAAACCAGTTATGATGTGTTAAACAAACCACAAAGCTTGATACTTTGCTAAAAATAAGTTTTAGAGTAAAATAGTCATAACTATGTTGTCACTATTTTGATGGCTTAAAACGTAAGATATTATGCTATTTTCACAACATATGTTACAATTATACATGTTCACTAATGATTATTTATAAAAAAGTACTATAAATAATTTAACCAAAATGGTATACAAAACAAAATTTACAACAGAAAAATTTGTGTGTCATAGTCTGCTTATCATAAAGCTTTTAAAACATGAGTAATAAGCTATATGTCATAAAGCTGTAAAACGCGTGTCATAAAACTTCAGTCATAAATTCACACTAGTAATGTCATTTTCATTATACAATAATGGCAGTCAAAGTTCGCGTAAATCCGTTAAGGCTCTAATGAAACACTGTCTTCACCGTACCTACCTAGCGTACACCTTAAGTCCTGCTTTATAACCAGAGTCTCCTGGAGGGAGAGCGAGACCGTTGTGTATAGATCTATACGAGATTGACAACCCCACACCTTAGATGTTCGCTACAGTTAGACCGGCAGGTCTAGGGTGACAAAAGTCTACCAATTCTGACGCCTGAAGAACGTCGTTCGGGCATAACAGTCATATCAAGCATGGTTATAAGAACTCAATTAGGGATTAACAATACTATCTTGATTTACAGGAAGCTTATACTTCACCGGTTTTATAAAATACAAAAACTGCATTTTTACTCTCGGTACACTATTATTTCTACTACTGGCCTAGGGTTTAAGACCATAGTTTTTCATATAACAGAAAATAATGGATTTTCTGGGGACCTATACTTTACAATTTAAAACAAAAGAAGCAAAGGACATGCATGGATATATTCACAGTTTTGGAACGAGACTTACAAACCATTTTCATAGAAAATATCGGATTTTCTGGAGTCATACAAACTAATACAAATAAGGATGTTACAAATCTTTCATACAAATATGCTTATGAACTCACCAACATTCAATGTTGATGATTTTCTAAATGACTTGTATTCTCAGGGAACCAGTACGCAGGTACCTAAGAATCGGATTTGCTGCATTTTGGAATTTTCATATTTTATGTCACTTTTGTGTAAATGATGAACAGATACAATATGTAAACAATGTATGTTGGTATCTCTTAATGAATGTTGTTTGTTTGTTATGCTTCATTTATATTCAATTGTTATGATACTATACAATGACGTCTTCCGCCCCCGCAAGTCACACCCCCGAACCAGGACGTCGGAAACGTCTGGGGGCAGATGACGTCACTGTATAATATCATAGCACTTGAATATAAATGATACATAGCAACCAAACATCATACATTACAATATACCAACATTTATTGTTTACAAATTGTACTTGTTCTTCTATTACACAAAAATAACATAAAGTATGACGTCTAAAAAAGATAGCAAAATATCCAGAGCCAAGGCTCGAGTACCTGTTCACTGAGTCCCTGAGAATACAATTCGTTTTGAAAAGCGTCAACATAGAATGTTGGTGAGTTCATAAGCATGTTTGCAGGAAAAAAACTTTGTAATATCTTCGTTTATAATAAGTTGTAAAACTCCAGAAAATCCAATATTTTCTATAAAAAGTAGTTTGAGAGTATCGTTCCAAAACCGTGTATAATTGCATGCTTGTTCTTTATTTTCCTTTGTTTGTATTTGAAAAGAGTGTGTTCCCAGAAAATCCTATATTTTCTGTATATAAAAGAGTTGTGGTCTTAAAAACCTAAGACCAGAGTGGTGAAATTAGTTTACAAAATAGACGAAACATAGTTGTGTATTTTATAAAACTAGGAGAGTGTATATTCTTCATAAATTCAAATAATATTGTAATTCTTTATGTGATTCGTTACAACTGTAACATCCGGATTTCTAGGAGGTGATTCCAGCTTGGAGGGGACCAAGGAGGTTGTGCATCTGGGGATTTCGAGCAAAAGACTTCATCTTTGAGGTATTATGTCGCTCCTTTATCTGTTTTGTTGAAGGAATCCATAGATGTAGAGTTTTTATGTCTTTTATTGGAAGGAGTTGTGATAATATGGCCCCTATTCACTTTGAGACTTCGGATCTGGACCCATAGTGGTCTAAAGAGCTTATTCCAGCTTGCTTTATGTTGAGCTATGGAGGCAATGAGCTTAGGTTGTTGTTTTTGGGGCTAAATCACCAAGTAAAGCCTCCTAGGCATCACATGAGTGTCAAGATCCAAGCTTTACGTGATTATCAGGCTTGGGAAGGTCATATCTATGGTTCTAAGGAACAGATCTGACCTCAGGAGGTCAATTGAGTTTGTGCATGACATGAACTCGCCGAGTCCAAGGGCAGACTCGGCGAGTAGGGTTAGGGTTTCCCGTGAATCACACAGTGAGTGACTTGCCGAATTGGGGGAATGACTCAGTGAGTCAGAAGGGGGATAGAGGACTCGAGTTCACGACTGAACTCGCCGAGTCATATTTGTGCACTCGGCGAGTCTGGTCAAGGGTTGACCGTTGACTTTTGTTGACTTTTTGGGTTTGGTCAACAATGGAACTTGTGGACTGTTTGAAGGGTAAAATAGCCTTTTAGCCTTCTTAGAGGACATGTGAGAGTCTAGTCTAGCCTAGAGAGTCGTGATTGATTGAGATGATTATGTTATGTGTATAGGCAGAGGCTAGATCAGTATATACACGGGCGGGATATTATCCGAGACATCCGAGGTGAGTCTTCTCACTATACATTACCTAGAGTGGTATTTATGTGTAGACTAGAGGGTCTTGTATGCTATGTGTATGTATGAGATTATGTGCATTGTGTTATATGTATGCTATGTTTTGTATAGACCGGACCGAAGGGTCCAACGATATAGACCGGACCGAAGGGTCCAACGATATAGACCGGACCGAAGGGTCCAACGATATAGACCGTACCGAAGGGTCCAACGATACAGACCAGACCGAAGGGTCCAACGAGCTATGACCGGACCAGAGGGTCCAATGAGCTACGGGACTGGAGGGTCCCGCTGAGACACATCGGACCGGAGGGTCGTATTGTAGCCTCGAGTGGCGTATGTGTTGTATGTGGTATATTGGGGAACTCACTAAGCTTTTATGCTTACAGTTGTTGTGTGATGTGTTTCAGGTACTAGTGAGGATCGCGGGAAGGCGCCGGCATGATTCGTACACACGAGAGAGGATTTATTTATATGAGATCTTGGGACATGTTTTGTGATGATACAGAGATTTATTATGATTTTGTGATTTTTATGTGGTGGAAAGTATGTTTTGAGATGAAAATTTGTTTTGAAAATTTGGGTGTTACAACAACCATGCTAATATGACTAACGCGCATGTCTTGAATTTCTTCAGGCGTCGGTTTCTAAAGATATTTGTCACCCTAGACTGGCCCGTCTAGCTGTAGCGAACAGCTCAGGTGTGGGGGTCTCAACCCCGTATAGATCTATACACAATTACCTCGTTCTCCCTCCAGGAGAATCTGGTTATAACTACAGGACTTACGGTGTACACTAGGTAGGTACGGTGAAGGAGTGTCTCACAAGAGCCTCAACAAAAATTTACGCGAATTTATCGAATAACGCATATGACGTTCTTAGTGTAAATTCATGACTGCAGTTTTATGACACGCGTTTTACAGCTTTATGACATACAACTTAGCACTTGTATTATTAAAAGATTTATGATGGACAGATTATGACACACGAATATTCCTATCGTAAAACTATGTTTTGCATACCGGTTATATTAAATTATTTATAACGATATTTATAAATAATTACAATTAACTTGTTAACTTACCATATGTGTTGTAAGCGTAACAAAATATTCTAGGTTTTATACCTTTGAAATAGTGCAAACTTTTACGATTATTTTACTAATAAAAACTATATTTTAGTAAAATATTCAAGTGTTATGGTGAGTTTTCAACACACCAAAAATTTCTTATAAGTGTTTTGTAGCACCAAAAATACTCTATTTTTGTTGCGACTAGAACGTGTTACAATTTACACAAAATTACATAAAACCTTGAAATTTATCATATTTCCACAATTTTACAAGTGGTAGTGGTAAAAATATATATATCCAAAAATTTACCATTTTGAGTGTAAACTCTCATATTTACCATCTTTCAAGTTTTTATAACCAAAAATGCTTTAACATTTTCTTTGACATTATTTGTGATTTTAAACACACATAACAAAGAGACCGTTTTCACTTAGCAACTTGTTTCATTTTCAACATGACACCAAAATATGTGAAACTACACAAAGATAACTTTGTTCCAACAACTTGAGACTTTGTGAAAATCTCCAGTTTAAGGAGTATTAGCATGAAATAATAACATTTCAACACACATAGACATATATACACACAAGTGCATGCAAATATCCAAAGATTTCAAACAAGACTTGACTTGTATCCCCCCTCCCCAAGAATCAAAACTTGAAAATAATGGGGTATGAAGCTCACCTTGAGGATTTTCGAGAGGTAGGAGAAGAAGAAGAAGAAGAAGAAGAAGGATTTTCGAGCCTAGCTTGTTCTCTTGGTAAAATTCTCAAAATGGTGGTGATCTAGGGTTCATATTCACGAAAAGCGTCAACATAGAATGTTGGTGAGTTCATAAGCATGTTTGCAGGAAAAAAACTTTGTAATATCTTCATTTATTATTGTAAAACTCCAGAAAATCCAATATTTTCTATAAAAAGTAGTTTGAGAGTATCGTTCCAAAACCGTGTATAATTGCATGCTTGTTCTTTATTTTCCTTTGTTTGTATTTGAAAAGAGTGTGTTCCCAGGAAAATCCTATATTTTCTGTATATAAACGAGTTGTGGTCTTAAAAACCTAAGACCAGAGTGGTGAAATTATTTTACAAAATAGACGAAACATAGTTGTGTATTTTTTAAAACTAGGAGAGTATATATTCTTCGTAAATTCAAATAATATTGTAATTCTTTATGTGAGTCGTTACAACTGTAACATCCGGATTTCTAGGAGGTGATTCCAGCTTGGAGGGGACCAAGGAGGTTATGCATCTGGGGATTTCGAGCAAAAGACTTCATCTTTGAGGTATTATGTCGCCCCTTTATCTGTTTTGTTGAAGGAATCCATAGATGTAGAGTTTTTATGTCTTTTATTGGAAGGAGTTGTGAGAATATGGCCCCTATTCACTTTGAGACTTCGGATCTGGACCCATAGTGGTCTAAAGAGCTTATTCCAGCTTGCTTTATGTTGAGCTATGGAGGCAATGAGCTCAGGTTGTTGTTTTTGGGGCTAAATCACCAAGTAAAGCCTCCTAGGCGTCACATGAGTGTCAAGATCCAAGCTTTACGTGATTATCAGGCTTGGGAAGGTCAGATCTATGGTTCTAAGGAACGGATCTGACCTCAGGAGGTCAATTGAGTTTGTGCATGACATGAACTCGCCGAGTCCAAGGGCAGACTCGGCGAGTAGGGTTAGGGTTTCCCGTGAATCACACAGTGAGTGACTTGCCGAATTGGGGGAGTGACTCAGTGAGTCAGAAGGGGGATAGAGGACTCGAGTTCACGACTGAACTCGCCGAGTCACATTTGTGCACTCGGCGAGTCTGGTCAAGGGTTGACCGTTGACTTTTGTTGACTTTTTGGGTTTGGTCAACAATGGAACTTGTGGACTGTTTGAAGGGTAAAATAGCCTTTTAGCCTTCTTAGAGGACATGTGAGAGTCTAGTCTAGCCTAGAGAGTCGTGATTGATTGATATGATTATGTTATGTGTATAGGCAGAGGCTAGATCAGTATATACACGGGCGGGATATTATCCGAGACATCCGAGGTGAGTCTTCTCACTATACATTACCTAGAGTGGTATTTATGTGTAGACCAGAGGGTCTTGTATGCTATGTGTATGTATGAGATTATGTGCATTGTGTTATATGTATGCTATGTTTTGTATAGACCGGACCGAAGGGTCCAACGATATAGACCGGACCGAAGGGTCCAACGATATAGACCGGACCGAAGGGTCCAACGATATAGACCTGACCGAAGGGTCCAACGATACAGACCAGACCGAAGGGTCCAACGAGCTATGACCGGACCAGAGGGTCCAACGAGCTACGGGACTGGAGGGTCCCGCTGAGACACATCGGACCGGAGGGTCGTATTGTAGTCTCGAGTGGCGTATGTGTTGTATATGGTATATTGGGGAACTCACTAAGCTTTTATGCTTACAGTTGTTGTGTGATGTGTTTCAGGTACTAGTGAGGATCGCGGGAAGGCGCCGGCATGATTCGTACACACGAGAGAGGATTTATTTATATGAGATCTTGGGACATGTTTTGTGATGATACAGAGATTTATTATGATTTTGTGATTTTTATGTGGTGGAAAGTATGTTTTGAAATGAAAATTTGTTTTGAAAATTTGGGTGTTACAACAACCATGCTAATATGACTAACGCGCATGTCTTGAATTTCTTCAGGCGTCGGTTTCTAAAGATATTTGTCACCCTAGACTGGCCCGTCTAGCTGTAGCGAACAGCTCAGGTGTGGGGGTCTCAACCCCGTATAGATCTATACACAATTACCTCGTTCTCCCTCCAGGAGAATCTGGTTATAACTACAGGACTTACGGTGTACACTAGGTAGGTACGGTGAAGGAGTGTCTCACAAGAGCCTCAACAAAAATTTACGCGAATTTATCGAATAACGCATATGACGTTCTTAGTGTAAATTCATGACTGCAGTTTTATGACACGCGTTTTACAGCTTTATGACATACAACTTAGCACTTGTATTATTAAAAGATTTATGATGGACAGATTATGACACACGAATATTCCTATCGTAAAACTATGTTTTGCATACCGGTTATATTAAATTATTTATAACGATATTTATAAATAATTACAATTAACTTGTTAACTTACCATATGTGTTGTAAGCGTAACAAAATATTCTAGGTTTTATACCTTTGAAATAGTGCAAACTTTTACGATTATTTTACTAATAAAAACTATATTTTAGTAAAATATTCAAGTGTTATGGTGAGTTTTCAACACACCAAAAATTTCTTATAAGTGTTTTGTAGCACCAAAAATACTTTATTTTTGTTGCGACTAGAACGTGTTACAATTTACACAAAATTACATAAAACCTTGAAATTTATCATATTTCCACAATTTTACAAGTGGTAGTGGTAAAAATATATATATCCAAAAATTTACCATTTTGAGTGTAAACTCTCATATTTACCATCTTTCAAGTTTTTATAACCAAAAATGCTTTAACATTTTCTTTGACATTATTTGTGATTTTAAACACACATAACAAAGAGACCGTTTTCACTTAGCAACTTGTTTCATTTTCAACATGACACCAAAATATGTGAAACTACACAAAGATAACTTTGTTCCAACAACTTGAGACTTTGTGAAAATCTCCAGTTTAAGGAGTATTAGCATGAAATAATAACATTTCAACACACATAGACATATATACACACAAGTGCATGCAAATATCCAAAGATTTCAAACAAGACTTGACTTGTATCCCCCCTCCCCAAGAATCAAAACTTGAAAATAATGGGGTATGAAGCTCACCTTGAGGATTTTCGAGAGGTAGGAGAAGAAGAAGAAGAAGAAGAAGAAGGATTTTCGAGCCTAGCTTGTTCTCTTGGTAAAATTCTCAAAATGGTGGTGATCTAGGGTTCATATTCACGAAAAGCGTCAACATAGAATGTTGGTGAGTTCATAAGCATGTTTGCAGGAAAAAAACTTTGTAATATCTTCATTTATTATTGTAAAACTCCAGAAAATCCAATATTTTCTACAAAAAGTAGTTTGAGAGTATCGTTCCAAAACCGTGTATAATTGCATGCTTGTTCTTTATTTTCCTTTGTTTGTATTTGAAAAGAGTGTGTTCCCAGGAAAATCCTATATTTTCTGTATATAAACGAGTTGTGGTCTTAAAAACCTAAGACCAGAGTGGTGAAATTATTTTACAAAATAGACGAAACATAGTTGTGTATTTTTTAAAACTAGGAGAGTATATATTCTTCGTAAATTCAAATAATATTGTAATTCTTTATGTAAGTCGTTACAACTGTAACATCCGGATTTCTAGGAGGTGATTCCAGCTTGGAGGGGACCAAGGAGGTTATGCATCTGGGGATTTCGAGCAAAAGACTTCATCTTTGAGGTATTATGTCGCCCCTTTATCTGTTTTGTTGAAGGAATCCATAGATGTAGAGTTTTTATGTCTTTTATTGGAAGGAGTTGTGAGAATATGGCCCCTATTCACTTTGAGACTTCGGATCTGGACCCATAGTGGTCTAAAGAGCTTATTCCAGCTTGCTTTATGTTGAGCTATGGAGGCAATGAGCTCAGGTTGTTGTTTTTGGGGCTAAATCACCAAGTAAAGCCTCCTAGGCGTCACATGAGTGTCAAGATCCAAGCTTTACGTGATTATCAGGCTTGGGAAGGTCAGATCTATGGTTCTAAGGAACAGATCTGACCTCAGGAGGTCAATTGAGTTTGTGCATGACATGAACTCGCCGAGTCCAAGGGCAGACTCGGCGAGTAGGGTTAGGGTTTCCCGTGAATCACACAGTGAGTGACTTGCCGAATTGGGGGAATGACTCAGTGAGTCAGAAGGGGGATAGAGGACTCGAGTTCACGACTGAACTCGCCGAGTCACATTTGTGCACTCGGCGAGTCTGGTCAAGGGTTGACCGTTGACTTTTGTTGACTTTTTGGGTTTGGTCAACAATGGAACTTGTGGACTGTTTGAAGGGTAAAATAGCCTTTTAGCCTTCTTAGAGGACATGTGAGAGTCTAGTCTAGCCTAGAGAGTCGTGATTGATTGATATGATTATGTTATGTGTATAGGCAGAGGCTAGATCAGTATATACACGGGCGGGATATTATCCGAGACATCCGAGGTGAGTCTTCTCACTATACATTACCTAGAGTGGTATTTATGTGTAGACCAGAGGGTCTTGTATGCTATGTGTATGTATGAGATTATGTGCATTGTGTTATATGTATGCTATGTTTTGTATAGACCGGACCGAAGGGTCCAACGATATAGACCGGACCGAAGGGTCCAACGATATAGACCGGACCGAAGGGTCCAACGATATAGACCGGACCGAAGGGTCCAACGATACAGACCAGACCGAAGGGTCCAACGAGCTATGACCGGACCAGAGGGTCCAACGAGCTACGGGACTGGAGGGTCCCGCTGAGACACATCGGACCGGAGGGTCGTATTGTAGTCTCGAGTGGCGTATGTGTTGTATATGGTATATTGGGGAACTCACTAAGCTTTTATGCTTACAGTTGTTGTGTGATGTGTTTCAGGTACTAGTGAGGATCGCGGGAAGGCGCCGGCATGATTCGTACACACGAGAGAGGATTTATTTATATGAGATCTTGGGACATGTTTTGTGATGATACAGAGATTTATTATGATTTTGTGATTTTTATGTGGTGGAAAGTATGTTTTGAAATGAAAATTTGTTTTGAAAATTTGGGTGTTACAACAACCATGCTAATATGACTAACGCGCATGTCTTGAATTTCTTCAGGCGTCGGTTTCTAAAGATATTTGTCACCCTAGACTGGCCCGTCTAGCTGTAGCGAACAGCTCAGGTGTGGGGGTCTCAACCCCGTATAGATCTATACACAATTACCTCGTTCTCCCTCCAGGAGAATCTGGTTATAACTACAGGACTTACGGTGTACACTAGGTAGGTACGGTGAAGGAGTGTCTCACAAGAGCCTCAACAAAAATTTACGCGAATTTATCGAATAACGCATATGACGTTCTTAGTGTAAATTCATGACTGCAGTTTTATGACACGCGTTTTACAGCTTTATGACATACAACTTAGCACTTGTATTATTAAAAGATTTATGATGGACAGATTATGACACACGAATATTCCTATCGTAAAACTATGTTTTGCATACCGGTTATATTAAATTATTTATAACGATATTTATAAATAATTACAATTAACTTGTTAACTTACCATATGTGTTGTAAGCGTAACAAAATATTCTAGGTTTTATACCTTTGAAATAGTGCAAACTTTTACGATTATTTTACTAATAAAAACTATATTTTAGTAAAATATTCAAGTGTTATGGTGAGTTTTCAACACACCAAAAATTTCTTATAAGTGTTTTGTAGCACCAAAAATACTCTATTTTTGTTGCGACTAGAACGTGTTACAATTTACACAAAATTACATAAAACCTTGAAATTTATCATATTTCCACAATTTTACAAGTGGTAGTGGTAAAAATATATATATCCAAAAATTTACCATTTTGAGTGTAAACTCTCATATTTACCATCTTTCAAGTTTTTATAACCAAAAATGCTTTAACATTTTCTTTGACATTATTTGTGATTTTAAACACACATAACAAAGAGACCGTTTTCACTTAGCAACTTGTTTCATTTTCAACATGACACCAAAATATGTGAAACTACACAAAGATAACTTTGTTCCAACAACTTGAGACTTTGTGAAAATCTCCAGTTTAAGGAGTATTAGCATGAAATAATAACATTTCAACACACATAGACATATATACACACAAGTGCATGCAAATATCCAAAGATTTCAAACAAGACTTGACTTGTATCCCCCCTCCCCAAGAATCAAAACTTGAAAATAATGGGGTATGAAGCTCACCTTGAGGATTTTCGAGAGGTAGGAGAAGAAGAAGAAGAAGAAGAAGAAGGATTTTCGAGCCTAGCTTGTTCTCTTGGTAAAATTCTCAAAATGGTGGTGATCTAGGGTTCATATTCACGAAAAGCGTCAACATAGAATGTTGGTGAGTTCATAAGCATGTTTGCAGGAAAAAAACTTTGTAATATCTTCATTTATTATTGTAAAACTCCAGAAAATCCAATATTTTCTATAAAAAGTAGTTTGAGAGTATCGTTCCAAAACCGTGTATAATTGCATGCTTGTTCTTTATTTTCCTTTGTTTGTATTTGAAAAGAGTGTGTTCCCAGGAAAATCCTATATTTTCTGTATATAAACGAGTTGTGGTCTTAAAAACCTAAGACCAGAGTGGTGAAATTATTTTACAAAATAGACGAAACATAGTTGTGTATTTTTTAAAACTAGGAGAGTATATATTCTTCGTAAATTCAAATAATATTGTAATTCTTTATGTAAGTCGTTACAACTGTAACATCCGGATTTCTAGGAGGTGATTCCAGCTTGGAGGGGACCAAGGAGGTTATGCATCTGGGGATTTCGAGCAAAAGACTTCATCTTTGAGGTATTATGTCGCCCCTTTATCTGTTTTGTTGAAGGAATCCATAGATGTAGAGTTTTTATGTCTTTTATTGGAAGGAGTTGTGAGAATATGGCCCCTATTCACTTTGAGACTTCGGATCTAGACCCATAGTGGTCTAAAGAGCTTATTCCAGCTTGCTTTATGTTGAGCTATGGAGGCAATGAGCTCAGGTTGTTGTTTTTGGGGCTAAATCACCAAGTAAAGCCTCCTAGGCGTCACATGAGTGTCAAGATCCAAGCTTTACGTGATTATCAGGCTTGGGAAGGTCAGATCTATGGTTCTAAGGAACAGATCTGACCTCAGGAGGTCAATTGAGTTTGTGCATGACATGAACTCGCCGAGTCCAAGGGCAGACTCGGCGAGTAGGGTTAGGGTTTCCCGTGAATCACACAGTGAGTGACTTGCCGAATTGGGGGAATGACTCAGTGAGTCAGAAGGGGGATAGAGGACTCGAGTTCACGACTGAACTCGCCGAGTCACATTTGTGCACTCGGCGAGTCTGGTCAAGGGTTGACCGTTGACTTTTGTTGACTTTTTGGGTTTGGTCAACAATGGAACTTGTGGACTGTTTGAAGGGTAAAATAGCCTTTTAGCCTTCTTAGAGGACATGTGAGAGTCTAGTCTAGCCTAGAGAGTCGTGATTGATTGAGATGATTATGTTATGTGTATAGGCAGAGGCTAGATCAGTATATACACGGGCGGGATATTATCCGAGACATCCGAGGTGAGTCTTCTCACTATACATTACCTAGAGTGGTATTTATGTGTAGACCAGAGGGTCTTGTATGCTATGTGTATGTATGAGATTATGTGCATTGTGTTATATGTATGCTATGTTTTGTATAGACCGGACCGAAGGGTCCAACGATATAGACCGGACCGAAGGGTCCAACGATATAGACCGGACCGAAGGGTCCAACGATACAGACCAGACCGAAGGGTCCAACGAGCTATGACCGGACCAGAGGGTCCAACGAGCTACGGGACTGGAGGGTCCCGCTGAGACACATCGGACCGGAGGGTCGTATTGTAGTCTCGAGTGGCGTATGTGTTGTATATGGTATATTGGGGAACTCACTAAGCTTTTATGCTTACAGTTGTTGTGTGATGTGTTTCAGGTACTAGTGAGGATCACGGGAAGGCGCCGGCATGATTCGTACACACGAGAGAGGATTTATTTATATGAGATCTTGGGACATGTTTTGTGATGATACAGAGATTTATTATGATTTTGTGATTTTTATGTGGTGGAAAGTATGTTTTGAAATGAAAATTTGTTTTGAAAATTTGGGTGTTACAACAACCATGCTAATATGACTAACGCGCATGTCTTGAATTTCTTCAGGCGTCAGTTTCTAAAGATATTTGTCACCCTAGACTGGCCCGTCTAGCTGTAATGAACAGCTCAGGTGTGGGGGTCTCAACCCCGTATAGATCTATACACAATTACCTCGTTCTCCCTCCAAGAGAATCTGGTTATAACTACAGGACTTACGGTGTACACTAGGTAGGTACGGTGAAGGAGTGTCTCACAAGAGCCTCAACAAAAATTTACGCGAATTTATCGAATAACGCATATGACGTTCTTAGTGTAAATTCATGACTGCAGTTTTATGACACGCGTTTTACAGCTTTATGACATATAACTTAGCACTTGTATTATTAAAAGATTTATGATGGATAGATTATGACACACGAATATTCCTATCGTAAAACTATGTTTTGCATATTGGTTATATTAAATTATTTATAACGATATTTATAAATAATTACAATTAACTTGTTAACTTACCATATGTGTTGTAAGCGTAACAAAATATTCTAGGTTTTATACCTTTGAAATAGTGCAAACTTTTACGATTATTTTACTAATAAAAACTATATTTTAGTAAAATATTCAAGTGTTATGGTGAGTTTTCAACACACCAAAAATTTCTTATAAGTGTTTTGTAGCACCAAAAATACTCTATTTTTGTTGCGACTAGAACGTGTTACAATTTACACAAAATTACATAAAACCTTGAAATTTATCATATTTCCACAATTTTACAAGTGGTAGTGGTAAAAATATATATATCCAAAAATTTACCATTTTGAGTGTAAACTCTCATATTTACCATCTTTCAAGTTTTTATAACCAAAAATGCTTTAACATTTTCTTTGACATTATTTGTGATTTTAAACACACATAACAAAGAGACCGTTTTCACTTAGCAACTTGTTTCATTTTCAACATGACACCAAAATATGTGAAACTACACAAAGATAACTTTGTTCCAACAACTTGAGACTTTGTGAAAATCTCCAGTTTAAGGAGTATTAGCATGAAATAATAACATTTCAACACACATAGACATATATACACACAAGTGCATGCAAATATCCAAAGATTTCAAACAAGACTTGACTTGTATCCCCCCTCCCCAAGAATCAAAACTTGAAAATAATGGGGTATGAAGCTCACCTTGAGGATTTTCGAGAGGTAGGAGAAGAAGAAGAAGAAGAAGAAGAAGAAGGATTTTCGAGCCTAGCTTGTTCTCTTGGTAAAATTCTCAAAATGGTGGTGATCTAGGGTTCATATTCACGAAAAGCGTCAACATAGAATGTTGGTGAGTTCATAAGCATGTTTGCAGGAAAAAAACTTTGTAATATCTTCATTTATAATAAGTTGTAAAACTCCAGAAAATCCAATATTTTCTATAAAAAGTAGTTTGAGAGTATCGTTCCAAAACCGTGTATAATTGCATGCTTGTTCTTTATTTTCCTTTGTTTGTATTTGAAAAGAGTGTGTTCCCAGAAAATCCTATATTTTCTGTATATAAAAGAGTTGTGGTCTTAAAAACCTAAGACCAGAGTGGTGAAATTAGTTTACAAAATAGGCGAAACATAGTTGTGTATTTTATAAAACTAGGAGAGTGTATATTCTTCGTAAATTCAAATAATATTGTAATTCTTTATGTGAGTCGTTACAACTGTAACATCCGGATTTATAGGAGGTGATTCCAGCTTGGAGGGGACCAAGGAGGTTATACATCTGGGGATTTCGAGCAAAAGACTTCATCTTTGAGGTATTATGTCGCCCCTTTATCTGTTTTGTTGAAGGAATCCATAGATGTAGAGTTTTTATGTCTTTTATTGGAAGGAGTTGTGAGAATATGGCCCCTATTCACTTTGAGACTTCGGATCTGGACCCATAGTGGTCTAAAGAGCTTATTCCAGCTTGCTTTATGTTGAGCTATGGAGGCAATGAGCTCAGGTTGTTGTTTTTGGGGCTAAATCACCATGTAAAGCCTCCTAGGCGTCACATGAGTGTCAAGATCCAAGCTTTACGTGATTATCAGGCTTGGGAAGGTCAGATCTATGGTTCTAAGGAACAGATCTGACCTCAGGAGGTCAATTGAGTTTGTGCATGACATGAACTCGCCGAGTCCAAGGGCAGACTCGGCGAGTAGGGTTAGGGTTTCCCGTGAATCACACAGTGAGTGACTTGCCGAATTGGGGGAATGACTCAGTGAGTCAGAAGGGGGATAGAGGACTCGAGTTCACGACTGAACTCGCCGAGTCACATTTGTGCACTCGGCGAGTCTGGTCAAGGGTTGACCGTTGACTTTTGTTGACTTTTTAGGTTTGGTCAACAATGGAACTTGTGGACTGTTTGAAGGGTAAAATATCCTTTTAGCCTTCTTAGAGGACATGTGAGAGTCTAGTCTAGCCTAGAGAGTCGTGATTGATTGAGATGATTATGTTATGTGTATAGGCAGAGGCTAGATCAGTATATACACGGGCGGGATATTATCCGAGACATCCGAGGTAAGTCTTCTCACTATACATTACCTAGAGTGGTATTTATGTGTAGACCAGAGGGTCTTGTATGCTATGTGTATGTATGAGATTATGTGCATTGTGTTATATGTATGCTATGTTTTGTATAGACCGGACCGAAGGGTCCAACGATATAGACCGGACCGAAGGGTCCAACGATATAGACCGGACCGAAGGGTCCAACGATACAGACCAGACCGAAGGGTCCAACGAGCTATGACCGGACCAGAGGGTCCAACGAGCTACGGGACTGGAGGGTCCCGCTGAGACACATCAGACCGGAGGGTCGTATTGTAGCCTCGAGTGGCGTATGTGTTGTATGTGGTATATTGGGGAACTCACTAAGCTTTTATGCTTACAGTTGTTGTGTGATGTGTTTCAGGTACTAGTGAGGATCGCGGGAAGGCGCCGGCATGATTCGTACACACGAGAGAGGATTTATTTATATGAGATCTTGGGACATGTTTTGTGATGATACAGAGATTTATTATGATTTTGTGATTTTTATGTGGTGGAAAGTATGTTTTGAAATGAAAAATTGTTTTGAAAATTTGGGTGTTACAACAACCATGCTAATATGACTAACGCGCATGTCTTGAAGTTCTTCAGGCGTCGGTTTCTAAAGATATTTGTCACCCTAGACTGGCCCGTCTAGCTGTAGCGAACAGCTCAGGTGTGGGGGTCTCAACCCCGTATAGATCTATACACAATTACCTCGTTCTCCCTCCAGGAGAATCTGGTTATAACTACAGGACTTACGGTGTACACTAGGTAGGTACGGTGAAGGAGTGTCTCACAAGAGCCTCAACAAAAATTTACGCGAATTTATCGAATAACGCATATGACGTTCTTAGTGTAAATTCATGACTGCAGTTTTATGACACGTGTTTTACAGCTTTATGACATACAACTTAGCACTTGTATTATTAAAAGATTTATGATGGACAGATTATGACACACGAATATTCCTATCGTAAAACTATGTTTTGCATACCGGTTATATTAAATTATTTATAACGATATTTATAAATAATTACAATTAACTTGTTAACTTACCATATGTGTTGTAAGCGTAACAAAATATTCTAGGTTTTATACCTTTGAAATAGTGCAAACTTTTACGATTATTTTACTAATAAAAACTATATTTTAGTAAAATATTCAAGTGTTATGGTGAGTTTTCAACACACCAAAAATTTCTTATAAGTGTTTTGTAGCACCAAAAATACTCTATTTTTGTTGCGACTAGAACGTGTTACAATTTACACAAAATTACATAAAACCTTGAAATTTATCATATTTCCACAATTTTACAAGTGGTAGTGGTAAAAATATATATATCCAAAAATTTACCATTTTGAGTGTAAACTCTCATATTTACCATCTTTCAAGTTTTTATAACCAAAAATGCTTTAACATTTTCTTTGACATTATTTGTGATTTTAAACACACATAACAAAGAGACCGTTTTCACTTAGCAACTTGTTTCATTTTCAACATGACACCAAAATATGTGAAACTACACAAAGATAACTTTGTTCCAACAACTTGAGACTTTGTGAAAATCTCCAGTTTAAGGAGTATTAGCATGAAATAATAACATTTCAACACACATAGACATATATACACACAAGTGCATGCAAATATCCAAAGATTTCAAACAAGACTTGACTTGTATCCCCCCTCCCCAAGAATCAAAACTTGAAAATAATGGGGTATGAAGCTCACCTTTAGGATTTTCGAGAGGTAGGAGAAGAAGAAGAAGAAGAAGAAGAAGAAGAAGAAGAAGAAGAAGAAGAAGAAGAAGAAGGATTTTCGAGCCTAGCTTGTTCTCTTGGTAAAATTCTCAAAATGGTGGTGATCTAGGGTTCATATTCACGAAAAGCGTCAACATAGAATGTTGGTGAGTTCATAAGCATGTTTGCAGGAAAAAAACTTTGTAATATCTTCATTTATAATAAGTTGTAAAACTCCAGAAAATCCAATATTTTCTATAAAAAGTAGTTTGAGAGTATCGTTCCAAAACCGTGTATAATTGCATGCTTGTTCTTTATTTTCCTTTGTTTGTATTTGAAAAGAGTGTGTTCCCAGAAAATCCTATATTTTCTGTATATGAAAGAGTTGTGGTCTTAAAAACCTAAGACCAGAGTGGTGAAATTAGTTTACAAAATAGACGAAACATAGTTGTGTATTTTATAAAACTAGGAGAGTGTATATTCTTCGTAAATTCAAATAATATTGTAATTCTTTATGTGAGTCGTTACAACTGTAACATCCGGATTTCTAGGAGGTGATTCCAGCTTGGAGGGGACCAAGGAGGTTATGCATCTGGGGATTTCGAGCAAAAGACTTCATCTTTGAGGTATTATGTCGCCCCTTTATCTGTTTTGTTGAAGGAATCCATAGATGTAGAGTTTTTATGTCTTTTATTGGAAGGAGTTGTGAGAATATGGCCCCTATTCACTTTGACACTTCGGATCTGGACCCATAGTGGTCTAAAGAGCTTATTCCAGCTTGCTTTATGTTGAGCTATGGAGGCAATGAGCTCAGGTTGTTGTTTTTGGGGCTAAATCACCAAGTAAAGCCTCCTAGGCGTCACATGAGTGTCAAGACCCAAGCTTTACGTGATTATCAGGCTTGGGAAGGTCAGATCTATGGTTCTAAGGAACAGATCTGACCTCAGGAGGTCAATTGAGTTTGTGCATGACATGAACTCGCCGAGTCCAAGGGCAGACTCGGCGAGTAGGGTTAGGGTTTCCCGTGAATCACACAGTGAGTGACTTGCCGAATTGGGGGAATGACTCAGTGAGTCAGAAGGGGGATAGAGGACCCGAGTTCACGACTGAACTCGCCGAGTCACATTTGTGCACTCGGCGAGTCTGGTCAAGGGTTGACCGTTGACTTTTGTTGACTTTTTGGGTTTGGTCAACAATGGAACTTGTGGACTCTTTGAAGGGTAAAATACCCTTTTAGCCTTCTTAGAGGACATGTGAGAGTCTAGTCTAGCCTAGAGAGTCGTGATTGATTGAGATGATTATGTTATGTGTATAGGCAGAGGCTAGATCAGTATATACACGGGCGGGATATTATCCGAGACATCCGAGGTGAGTCTTCTCACTATACATTACCTAGAGTGGTATTTATGTGTAGACCAGAGGGTCTTGTATGCTATGTGTATGTATGAGATTATGTGCATTGTGTTATATGTATGCTATGTTTTGTATAGACCGGACCGAAGGGTCCAACGATATAGACCGGACCGAAGGGTCCAACGATATAGACCGGACCGAAGGGTCCAACGATACAGACCAGACCGAAGGGTCCAACGAGCTATGACCGGACCAGAGGGTCCAACGAGCTACGGGACTGGAGGGTCCCGCTGAGACACATCGGACCGGAGGGTCGTATTGTAGCCTCGAGTGGCGTATGTGTTGTATGTGGTATATTGGGGAACTCACTAAGCTTTTATGCTTACAGTTGTTGTGTGATGTGTTTCAGGTACTAGTGAGGATCGCGGGAAGGCGCCGGCATGATTCGTACACACGAGAGAGGATTTATTTATATGAGATCTTGGGACATGTTTTGTGATGATACAGAGATTTATTATGATTTTGTGATTTTTATGTGGTGGAAAGTATGTTTTGAAATGAAAAATTGTTTTGAAAATTTGGGTGTTACAACAACCATGCTAATATGACTAACGCGCATGTCTTGAAGTTCTTCAGGCGTCGGTTTCTAAAGATATTTGTCACCCTAGACTGGCCCGTCTAGCTGTAGCGAACAGCTCAGGTGTGGGGGTCTCAACCCCGTATAGATCTATACACAATTACCTCGTTCTCCCTCCAGGAGAATCTGGTTATAACTACAGGACTTACGGTGTACACTAGGTAGGTACGGTGAAGGAGTGTCTCACAAGAGCCTCAACAAAAATTTACGCGAATTTATCGAATAACGCATATGACGTTCTTAGTGTAAATTCATGACTGCAGTTTTATGACACGCGTTTTACAGCTTTATGACATACAACTTAGCACTTGTATTATTAAAAGATTTATGATGGACAGATTATGACACACGAATATTCCTATTGTAAAACTATGTTTTGCATACCGGTTATATTAAATTATTTATAACGATATTTATAAATAATTACAATTAACTTGTTAACTTACCATATGTGTTGTAAGCGTAACAAAATATTCTAGGTTTTATACCTTTGAAATAGTGCAAACTTTTACGATTATTTTACTAATAAAAACTATATTTTAGTAAAATATTCAAGTGTTATGGTGAGTTTTCAACAAACCAAAAATTTCTTATAAGTGTTTTGTAGCACCAAAAATACTCTATTTTTGTTGCGACTAGAACGTGTTACAATTTACACAAAATTACATAAAACCTTGAAATTTATCATATTTCCACAATTTTACAAGTGGTAGTGGTAAAAATATATATATCCAAAAATTTACCATTTTGAGTGTAAACTCTCATATTTACCATCTTTCAAGTTTTTATAACCAAAAATGCTTTAACATTTTCTTTGACATTATTTGTGATTTTAAACACACATAACAAAGAGACCGTTTTCACTTAGCAACTTGTTTCATTTTCAACATGACACGAAAATATGTGAAACTACACAAAGATAACTTTGTTCCAACAACTTGAGACTTTGTGAAAATCTCCAGTTTAAGGAGTCTTAGCATGAAATAATAACATTTCAACACACATAGACATATATACACACAAGTGCATGCAAATATCCAAAGATTTCAAACAAGACTTGACTTGTATCCCCCCTCCCCAAGAATCAAAACTTGAAAATAATGGGGTATGAAGCTCACCTTGAGGATTTTCGAGAGGTAGGAGAAGAAGAAGAAGAAGAAGAAGAAGAAGAAGAAGAAGAAGGATTTTCGAGCCTAGCTTGTTCTCTTGGTAAAATTCTCAAAATGGTGGTGATCTAGGGTTCATATTCACGAAAAGCGTCAACATAGAATGTTGGTGAGTTCATAAGCATGTTTGCAGGAAAAAAACTTTGTAATATCTTCATTTATAATAAGTTGTAAAACTCCAGAAAATCCAATATTTTCTATAAAAAGTAGTTTGAGAGTATCGTTCCAAAACCGTGTATAATTGCATGCTTGTTCTTTATTTTCCTTTGTTGTATTTGAAAAGAGTGTGTTCCCAGAAAATCCTATATTTTCTGTATATAAAAGAGTTGTGGTCTTAAAAACCTAAGACCAGAGTGGTGAAATTAGTTTACAAAATAGACGAAACATAGTTGTGTATTTTATAAAACTAGGAGAGTGTATATTCTTCGTAAATTCAAATAATATTGTAATTCTTTATGGGAGTCGTTACAACTATAACATCCGGATTTCTAGGAGGTGATTCCAGCTTGGAGGGGACCAAGGAGGTTATGCATCTGGGGATTTCGAGCAAAAGACTTCATCTTTGAGGTATTATGTCGCCCCTTTATCTGTTTTGTTGAAGGAATCCATAGATGTAGAGTTTTTATGTCTTTTATTGGAAGGAGTTGTGAGAATATGGCCCCTATTCACTTTGAGACTTCGGATCTGGACCCATAGTGGTCTAAAGAGCTTATTCCAGCTTGCTTTATGTTGAGCTATGGAGGCAATGAGCTCAGGTTGTTGTTTTTGGGGCTAAATCACCAAGTAAAGCCTCCTAGGCGTCACATGAGTGTCAAGATCCAAGCTTTACGTGATTATCAGGCTTGGGAAGGTCAGATCTATGGTTCTAAGGAACAGATCTGACCTCAGGAGGTCAATTGAGTTTGTGCATGACATGAACTCGCCGAGTCCAAGGGCAGACTCGGCGAGTAGGGTTAGGGTTTCCCGTGAATCACACAGTGAGTGACTTGCCAAATTGGGGGAATGACTCAGTGAGTCAGAAGGGGGATAGAGGACTCGAGTTCACGACTGAACTCGCCGAGTCACATTTGTGCACTCGGCGAGTCTGGTCAAGGGTTGACCGTTGACTTTTGTTGACTTTTTGGGTTTGGTCAACAATGGAACTTGTTGAATGTTTGAAGGGTAAAATAGCCTTTTAGCCTTCTTAGAGGACATGTGAGAGTCTAGTCTAGCCTAGAGAGTCGTGATTGATTGAGATGATTATGTTATGTGTATAGGCAGAGGCTAGATCAGTATATACACGGGCGGGATATTATCCGAGACATCCGAGGTGAGTCTTCTCACTATACATTACCTAGAGTGGTATTTATGTGTAGACCAGAGGGTCTTGTATGCTATGTGTATGTATGAGATTATGTGCATTGTGTTATATGTATGCTATGTTTTGTATAGACCGGACCGAAGGGTCCAACGATATAGACCGGACCGAAGGGTCCAACGATATAGACCGGACCGAAGGGTCCAACGATATAGACCGGACCGAAGGGTCCAACGATACAGACCAGACCGAAGGGTCCAACGAGCTATGACCGGACCAGAGGGTCCAACGAGCTACGGGACTGGAGGGTCCCGCTGAGACACATCGGACCGGAGGGTCGTATTGTAGCCTCGAGTGGCGTATGTGTTGTATGTGGTATATTGGGGAACTCACTAAGCTTTTATGCTTACAGTTGTTGTGTGATGTGTTTCAGGTACTAGTGAGGATCGCGGGAAGGCGCCGGCATGATTCGTACACACGAGAGAGGATTTATTTATATGAGATCTTGGGACATGTTTTGTGATGATACAGAGATTTATTATGATTTTGTGATTTTTATGTGGTGGAAAGTATGTTTTGAAATGAAAATTTGTTTTGAAAATTTGGGTGTTACAACAACCATGCTAATATGACTAACGCGCATGTCTTGAAGTTCTTCAGGCGTCGGTTTCTAAAGATATTTGTCACCCTAGACTGGCCCGTCTAGCTGTAGCGAACAGCTCAGGTGTGGGGGTCTCAACCCCGTATAGATCTATACACAATTACCTCGTTCTCCCTCCAGGAGAATCTGGTTATAACTACAGGACTTACGGTGTACACTAGGTAGGTACGGTGAAGGAGTGTCTCACAAGAGCCTCAACAAAAATTTACGCGAATTTATCGAATAACGCATATGACGTTCTTAGTGTAAATTCATGACTGCAGTTTTATGACACGCGTTTTACAGCTTTATGACATACAACTTAGCACTTGTATTATTAAAAGATTTATGATGGACAGATTATGACACACGAATATTCCTATCGTAAAACTATGTGTTGCATACCGGTTATATTAAATTATTTATAACGATATTTATAAATAATTACAATTAACTTGTTAACTTACCATATGTGTTGTAAGCGTAACAAAATATTCTAGGTTTTATACCTTTGAAATAGTGCAAACTTTTACGATTATTTTACTAATAAAAACTATATTTTAGTAAAATATTCAAGTGTTATGGTGAGTTTTCAACACACCAAAAATTTCTTATAAGTGTTTTGTAGCACCAAAAATACTCTATTTTTGTTGCGACTAGAACGTGTTACAATTTACACAAAATTACATAAAACCTTGAAATTTATCATATTTCCACAATTTTACAAGTGGTAGTGGTAAAAATATATATATCCAAAAATTTACCATTTTGAGTGTAAACTCTCATATTTACCATCTTTCAAGTTTTTATAACCAAAAATGCTTTAACATTTTCTTTGACATTATTTGTGATTTTAAACACACATAACAAAGAGACCGTTTTCACTTAGCAACTTGTTTCATTTTCAACATGACACGAAAATATGTGAAACTACACAAAGATAACTTTGTTCCAACAACTTGAGACTTTGTGAAAATCTCCAGTTTAAGGAGTATTAGCATGAAATAATAACATTTCAACACACATAGACATATATACACACAAGTGCATGCAAATATCCAAAGATTTCAAACAAGACTTGACTTGTATCCCCCCTCCCCAAGAATCAAAACTTGAAAATAATGGGGTATGAAGCTCACCTTGAGGATTTTCGAGAGGTAGGAGAAGAAGAAGAAGAAGAAGAAGAAGAAGAAGAAGAAGAAGAAGAAGAAGAAGGATTTTCGAGCCTAGCTTGTTCTCTTGGTAAAATTCTCAAAATGGTGGTGATCTAGGGTTCATATTCACGAAAAGCGTCAACATAGAATGTTGGTGAGTTCATAAGCATGTTTGCAGGAAAAAAACTTTGTAATATCTTCATTTATAATAAGTTGTAAAACTCCAGAAAATCCAATATTTTCTATAAAAAGTAGTTTGAGAGTATCGTTCCAAAACCGTGTATAATTGCATGCTTGTTCTTTATTTTCCTTTGTTGTATTTGAAAAGAGTGTGTTCCCAGAAAATCCTATATTTTCTGTATATAAAAGAGTTGTGGTCTTAAAAACCTAAGACCAGAGTGGTGAAATTAGTTTACAAAATAGACGAAACATAGTTGTGTATTTTATAAAACTAGGAGAGTGTATATTCTTCGTAAATTCAAATAATATTGTAATTCTTTATGCGAGTCGTTACAACTATAACATCCGGATTTCTAGGAGGTGATTCCAGCTTGGAGGGGACCAAGGAGGTTATGCATCTGGGGATTTCGAGCAAAAGACTTCATCTTTGAGGTATTATGTCGCCCCTTTATCTGTTTTGTTGAAGGAATCCATAGATGTAGAGTTTTTATGTCTTTTATTGGAAGGAGTTGTGAGAATATGGCCCCTATTCACTTTGAGACTTCGGATCTGGACCCATAGTGGTCTAAAGAGCTTATTCCAGCTTGCTTTATGTTGAGCTATGGAGGCAATGAGCTCAGGTTGTTGTTTTTGGGGCTAAATCACCAAGTAAAGCCTCCTAGGCGTCACATAAGTGTCAAGATCCAAGCTTTACGTGATTATCAGGCTTGGGAAGGTCAGATCTATGGTTCTAAGGAATATATCTGACCTCAGGAGGTCAATTGAGTTTGTGCATGACATGAACTCGCCGAGTCCAAGGGCAGACTCGGCGAGTAGGGTTAGGGTTTCCCGTGAATCACACAGTGAGTGACTTGCCGAATTGGGGGAATGACTCAGTGAGTCAGAAGGGGGATAGAGGACTCGAGTTCACGACTGAACTCGCCGAGTCACATTTGTGCACTCGGCGAGTCTGGTCAAGGGTTGACCGTTGACTTTTGTTGACTTTTTGGGTTTGGTCAACAATGGAACTTGTGGACTGTTTGAAGGGTAAAATAGCCTTTTAGCCTTCTTAGAGGACATGTGAGAGTCTAGTCTAGCCTAGAGAGTCGTGATTGATTGAGATGATTATGTTATGTGTATAGGCAGAGGCTAGATCAGTATATACACGGGCGGGATATTATCCGAGACATCCGAGGTGAGTCTTCTCACTATACATTACCTAGAGTGGTATTTATGTGTAGACCAGAGGGTCTTGTATGCTATGTGTATGTATGAGATTATGTGCATTGTGTTATATGTATGTTATGTTTTGTATAGATCGGACCGAAGGGTCCAACGATATAGACCGGACCGAAGGGTCCAACGATATAGACCGGACCGAAGGGTCCAACGATACAGACCGGACCGAAGGGTCCAACGATACAGACCAGACCGAAGGGTCCAACGAGCTATGACCGGACCAGAGGGTCCAACGAGCTACGGGACTGGAGGGTCCCGCTGAGACACATCGGACCGGAGGGTCGTATTGTAGCCTCGAGTGGCGTATGTGTTGTATGTGGTATATTGGGGAACTCACTAAGCTTTTATGCTTACAGTTGTTGTGTGATGTGTTTCAGGTACTAGTGAGGATCGCGGGAAGGCGCCGGCATGATTCGTACACACGAGAGAGGATTTATTTATATGAGATCTTGGGACATGTTTTGTGATGATACAGAGATTTATTATGATTTTGTGATTTTTATGTGGTGGAAAGTATGTTTTGAAATGAAAAATTGTTTTGAAAATTTGGGTGTTACAACAACCATGCTAATATGACTAACGCGCATGTCTTGAAGTTCTTCAGGCGTCGGTTTCTAAAGATATTTGTCACCCTAGACTGGCCCGTCTAGCTGTAGCGAACAGCTCAGGTGTGGGGGTCTCAACCCCGTATAGATCTATACACAATTACCTCGTTCTCCCTCCAGGAGAATCTGGTTATAACTACAGGACTTACGGTGTACACTAGGTAGGTACGGTGAAGGAGTGTCTCACAAGAGCCTCAACAAAAATTTACGCGAATTTATCGAATAACGCATATGACGTTTTTAGTGTAAATTCATGACTGCAGTTTTATGACACGCGTTTACAGCTTTATGACATACAACTTAGCACTTGTATTATTAAAAGATTTATGATGGACAGATTATGACACACGAATATTCCTATCGTAAAACTATGTTTTGCATACCGGTTATATTAAATTATTTATAACGATATTTATAAATAATTACAATTAACTTGTTAACTTACCATATGTGTTGTAAGCGTAACAAAATATTCTAGGTTTTATACCTTTGAAATAGTGCAAACTTTTACGATTATTTTACTAATAAAAACTATATTTTAGTAAAATATTCAAGTGTTATGGTGAGTTTTCAACACACCAAAAATTTCTTATAAGTGTTTTGTAGCACCAAAAATACTCTATTTTTGTTGCGACTAGAACGTGTTACAATTTACACAAAATTACATAAAACCTTGAAATTTATCATATTTCCACAATTTTACAAGTGGTAGTGGTAAAAATATATATATCCAAAAATTTACCATTTTGAGTGTAAACTCTCATATTTACCATCTTTCAAGTTTTTATAACCAAAAATGCTTTAACATTTTCTTTGACATTATTTGTGATTTTAAACACACATAACAAAGAGACCGTTTTCACTTAGCAACTTGTTTCATTTTCAACATGACACCAAAATATGTGAAACTACACAAAGATAACTTTGTTCCAACAACTTGAGACTTTGTGAAAATCTCCAGTTTAAGGAGTATTAGCATGAAATAATAACATTTCAACACACATAGACATATATACACACAAGTGCATGCAAATATCCAAAGATTTCAAACAAGACTTGACTTGTATCCCCCCTCCCCAAGAATCAAAACTTGAAAATAATGGGGTATGAAGCTCACCTTGAGGATTTTCGAGAGGTAGGAGAAGAAGAAGAAGAAGAAGAAGAAGAAGAAGAAGAAGAAGAAGAAGAAGAAGGATTTTCGAGCCTAGCTTGTTCTCTTCGTAAAATTCTCAAAATGGTGTTGATCTAGGGTTCATATTCACGAAAAGCGTCAACATAGAATGTTGGTGAGTTCATAAGCATGTTTGCAGGAAAAAAACTTTGTAATATCTTCATTTATAATAAGTTGTAAAACTCCAGAAAATCCAATATTTTCTATAAAAAGTAGTTTGAGAGTATCGTTCCAAAACCGTGTATAATTGCATGCTTGTTCTTTATTTTCCTTTGTTTGTATTTGAAAAGAGTGTGTTCCCAGAAAATCCTATATTTTCTGTATATAAAAGAGTTGTGGTCTTAAAAACCTAAGACCAGAGTGGTGAAATTAGTTTACAAAATAGACGAAACATAGTTGTGTATTTTATAAAACTAGGAGAGTGTATATTCTTCGTAAATTCAAATAATATTGTAATTCTTTATGTGAGTCGTTACAACTGTAACATCCGGATTTCTAGGAGGTGATTCCAGCTTGGAGGGGACCAAGGAGGTTATGCATCTGGGGATTTCGAGCAAAAGACTTCATCTTTGAGGTATTATGTCGCCCCTTTATCTGTTTTGTTGAAGGAATCCATAGATGTAGAGTTTTTATGTCTTTTATTGGAAGGAGTTGTGAGAATATGGCTCCTATTCACTTTGAGACTTCGGATCTGGACCCATAGTGGTCTAAAGAGCTTATTCCAGCTTGCTTTATGTTGAGTTATGGAGGCAATGAGCTCAGGTTGTTGTTTTTGGGGCTAAATCACCAAGTAAAGCCTCCTAGGCGTCACATGAGTGTCAAGATCCAAGCTTTACGTGATTATCAGGCTTGGGAAGGTCAGATCTATGGTTCTAAGGAACAGATCTAACCTCAGGAGGTCAATTGAGTTTGTGCATGACATGAACTCGCCGAGTCCAAGGGCAGACTCGGCGAGTAGGGTTAGGGTTTCCCGTGAATCACATAGTGAGTGACTTGCCGAATGACTCAGTGAGTCAGAAGGGGGATAGAGGACTCGAGTTCACGACTGAACTCGCCGAGTCACATTTGTGCACTCGGCGAGTCTGGTCAAGGGTTGACCGTTGACTTTTGTTGACTTTTTGGGTTTGGTCAACAATGGAACTTGTGGACTGTTTGAAGGGTAAAATAGCCTTTTAGCCTTCTTAGAGGACATGTGAGAGTCTAGTCTAGCCTAGAGAGTCGTGATTTATTGAGATGATTATGTTATGTGTATAGGCAGAGGCTAGATCAGTATATACACGGGCGGGATATTATCCGAGACATCCGAGGTGAGTCTTCTCACTATACATTACCTAGAGTGGTATTTATGTATAGACCAGAGGGTCTTGTATGCTATGTGTATGTATGAGATTATGTGCATTGTGTTATATGTATGCTATGTTTTGTATAGACCGGACCGAAGGGTCCAACGATATAGACCGGACCGAAGGGTCCAACGATATAGACCGGACCGAAGGGTCCAACGATATAGACCAGACCGAAGGGTCCAACGATACAGACCAGACCGAAGGGTCCAACGAGCTATGACCGGACCAGAGGGTCCAACGAGCTACGGGACTGGAGGGTCCCGCTGAGACACATCGGACCGGAGGGTCGTATTGTAGCCTCGAGTGGCGTATGTGTTGTATGTGGTATATTGGGGAACTCACTAAGCTTTTATGCTTACAGTTGTTGTGTGATGTGTTTCAGGTACTAGTGAGGATCGCGGGAAGGCGCCGGCATGATTCGTACACACGAGAGAGGATTTATTTATATGAGATCTTGGGACATGTTTTGTGATGATACAGAGATTTATTATGATTTTGTGATTTTTATGTGGTGGAAAGTATGTTTTGAAATGAAAAATTGTTTTGAAAATTTGGGTGTTACAACAACCATGCTAATATGACTAACGCGCATGTCTTGAAGTTCTTTAGGCGTCGGTTTCTAAAGATATTTGTCACCCTAGACTGGCCCGTCTAGCTGTAATGAACAGCTCAGGTGTGGGGGTCTCAACCCCGTATAGATCTATACACAATTACCTCGTTCTCCCTCCAAGAGAATCTGGTTATAACTACAGGACTTACGGTGTACACTAGGTAGGTACGGTGAAGGAGTGTCTCACAAGAGCCTCAACAAAAATTTACGCGAATTTATCGAATAACGCATATGACGTTCTTAGTGTAAATTCATGACTGCAGTTTTATGACACGCGTTTTACAGCTTTATGACATACAACTTAGCACTTGTATTATTAAAAGATTTATGATGGACAGATTATGACACACGAATATTCTTATCGTAAAACTATGTTTTGCATACCGGTTATATTAAATTATTTATAACGATATTTATAAATAATTACAATTAACTTGTTAACTTACCATATGTGTTGTAAGCGTAACAAAATATTCTAGGTTTTATACCTTTGAAATAGTGCAAACTTTTACGATTATTTTACTAATAAAAACTATATTTTAGTAAAATATTCAAGTGTTATGGTGAGTTTTCAACACACCAAAAATTTCTTATAAGTGTTTTGTAGCACCAAAAATACTCTATTTTTGTTGCGACTAGAACGTGTTACAATTTACACAAAATTACATAAAACCTTGAAATTTATCATATTTCCACAATTTTACAAGTGGTAGTGGTAAAAATATATATATCCAAAAATTTACCATTTTGAGTGTAAACTCTCATATTTACCATCTTTCAAGTTTTTATAACCAAAAATGCTTTAACATTTTCTTTGACATTATTTGTGATTTTAAACACACATAACAAAGAGACCGTTTTCACTTAGCAACTTGTTTCATTTTCAACATGACACCAAAATATGTGAAACTACACAAAGATAACTTTGTTCCAACAACTTGAGACTTTGTGAAAATCTCCAGTTTAAGGAGTATTAGCATGAAATAATAACATTTCAACACACATAGACATATCTACACACAAGTGCATGCAAATATCCAAAGATTTCAAACAAGACTTGACTTGTATCCCCCCTCCCCAAGAATCAAAACTTGAAAATAATGGGGTATGAAGCTCACCTTGAGGATTTTCGAGAGGTAGGAGAAGAAGAAGAAGAAGAAGAAGAAGAAGAAGAAGAAGAAGAAGGATTTTCGAGCCTAGCTTGTTCTCTTCGTAAAATTCTCAAAATGGTGGTGATATAGGGTTCATATTCACGAAAAGCGTCAACATAGAATGTTGGTGAGTTCATAAGCATGTTTGCAGGAAAAAAAACTTTGTAATATCTTCATTTATAATAAGTTGTAAAACTCCAGAAAATCCAATATTTTCTATAAAAAGTAGTTTGAGAGTATCGTTCCAAAACCGTGTATAATTGCATGCTTGTTCTTTATTTTCCTTTGTTTGTATTTGAAAAGAGTGTGTTCCCAGAAAATCCTATATTTTCTGTATATAAAAGAGTTGTGGTCTTAAAAACCTAAGACCAGAGTGGTGAAATTAGTTTACAAAATAGACGAAACATAGTTGTGTATTTTATAAAACTAGGAGAGTGTATATTCTTCGTAAATTCAAATAATATTGTAATTCTTTATGTGAGTCGTTACAACTGTAACATCCGGATTTCTAGGAGGTGATTCCAGCTTGGAGGGGACCAAGGAGGTTATGCATCTGGGGATTCCGAGCAAAAGACTTCATCTTTGAGGTATTATGTCGCCCCTTTATCTGTTTTGTTGAAGGAATCCATAGATGTAGAGTTTTTATGTCTTTTATTGGAAGGAGTTGTGAGAATATGGCCCCTATTCACTTTGAGACTTCGGATCTGGACCCATAGTGGTCTAAAGAGCTTATTCCAGCTTGCTTTATGTTGAGCTATGGAGGCAATGAGCTCAGGTTGTTGTTTTTGGGGCTAAATCACCAAGTAAAGCCTCCTAGGCATCACATGAGTGTCAAGATCCAAGCTTTACGTGATTATCAGGCTTGGGAAGGTCAGATCTATGGTTCTAAGGAACAGATCTGACCTCAGGAGGTCAATTGAGTTTGTGCATGACATGAACTCGCCGAGTCCAAGGGCAGACTCGGCGAGTAGGGTTAGGGTTTCCCGTGAATCACACAGTGAGTGACTTGCCGAATTAGGGGAATGACTCAGTGAGTCAGAAGGGGGATAGAGGACTCGAGTTCACGACTGAACTCGCCGAGTCACATTTGTGCACTCGGCGAGTCTGGTCAAGGGTTGACCGTTGACTTTTGTTGACTTTTTGGGTTTGGTCAACAATGGAACTTGTGGACTGTTTGAAGGGTAAAATAGCCTTTTAGCCTTCTTAGAGGACATGTGAGAGTCTAGTCTAGCCTAGAGAGTCGTGATTGATTGAGATGATTATGTTATGTGTATAGGCAGAGGCTAGATCAGTATATACACGGGCGGGATATTATCCGAGACATCCGAGGTGAGTCTTCTCACTATACATTACCTAGAGCGGTATTTATGTGTAGACCAGAGGGTCTTGTATGCTATGTGTATGTATGAGATTATGTGCATTGTGTTATATGTATGCTATGTTTTGTATAGACCGAACCGAAGGGTCTAACGATATAGACCGGACCGAAGGGTCCAACGATATAGACCGGACCGAAGGGTCCAACGATATAGACCGGACCGAAGGGTCCAACGATACAGACCAGTCCGAAGGGTCCAACGAGCTATGACCGGACCAGAGGGTCCAACGAGCTACGGGACTGGAGGGTCCCGCTGAGACACATCAGACCGGAGGGTCGTATTGTAGCCTCGAGTGGCGTATGTGTTGTATGTGGTATATTGGGGAACTCACTAAGCTTTTATGCTTACAGTTGTTGTGTGATGTGTTTCAGGTACTAATGAGGATCGCGGGAAGGCGCCGGCATGATTCGTACACACGAGAGAGGATTTATTTATATGAGATCTTGGGACATGTTTTGTGATGATACAGAGATTTATTATGATTTTGTGATTTTTATGTGGTGGAAAGTATGTTTTGAAATGAAAAATTGTTTTGAAAATTTGGGTGTTACAAGTTGGTATCAGAGCCTTGGTTTGAGGGATTCGGGTGCATCTTCGGATGAATCCGAACTCAAACTGAGGAGATGAGAAAGTTTTCATAAAATAAACAATTTTTCTAAATGAATAAAAGATTTTGAGAAAGGCAGAAGGAAGTAGTGTGTACGATCAGCCAGCGCCCAAACGGTGATTTCCCAAAATACCCTTACCTTATGTGTTATGAGATATTATGAGACATTATGCATGCTAGAGTAGGCTAGGTGATCATATTAGGACTAGAGTGGCCTGATCTGTGATGCCTTAGCCTAGGAATGATTTTGCTGCTATATGATGCTTGAGAGCGAATAGGTAGCAGTGAGGAGCTGTTGGGAGGCCTACCGAAGGGTAGCCTATGCCAGTGAGATGTAGTGTACTTGTGATCTAGAATCCAAGGAGGAGGACTTAGAGTGAATGCTGATGCGGTGTGGACGGTAGTATAGGGCCCGTACTACTGAAGACACCGGAGCAGTGTGCACCCTAAGTAAGAATCCATTGGGTACTAAGGAGCAAGTAGGGTTGAGTTATCGAGTGCGAGTATACTCGAGCGAGTCTCTGATATCTTGTGTTGTATTTCAGAGAGACATCATGGTTGGGACGCACCACCGGCCAGGGACTAGCGAGGGGGTTGTGAGCGATGAGGAGCTCTGCCAGATGATTCATGATGAGGTGGCTGCTGCCATCCGCGCTGAGATTCCAGAGATGTTCGGGTCTATCAAGACCACGATGATGGAGGCTTTTGATGAGCGGTACGCCGCTCTTACTGATGCAGCTGTTGCTGCGGCCACCGCAGCCGTTGCTGCTGCCAGGCCACAGGGGGGTGACTCGTTGCTGTACAGAGAGTTCAGCAACACGAAGCCACCAGAGTTTGATGGGACGCAGGATCTGATTGCTGCTATGAGATGGATTACCGATGTTGAGGGTTGTTTCTATACCTGCTCGTGTCCAGAGCATCTGAGGGTTCGGTTTGCGCTGAACCAGCTTCGCTTGGGAGCGAAGGACTGGTGGAAGTTTGTGACGGCAGACTTCACTACTGCAGAGCTGACTGCGGTGACCTGGGAGAGGTTCACCACGATGTTTCGAGATGAGTATGTTCCTCCGGTGGAGAGGGAGCGATTGGCTCAGGAGTTCTTGACCCTCAAACAGGGTACTGATTCGGTTACTGTGGTTACCCGGAAGTTTCATGAGAGGGCGATGTTCTGCCCTGAGCACGTGTCTACTGAGTAGGCACGTATGAGCCGGTACTTGGGTGTTTTGAGGAGGGATATACGGGAGTTCGTGTCGAACTCGACTTATCGGACATTTGCTGAGCTCCAGGCAAATGCCCGGAAGAGGGAGATTGAGCTGGAGACGCAGGCCAGGGAGGAGGCCGAGTCTCAGAGGGTGGATCGGCGACCGGCAGAGTCTCAGCCGGCAGCCAAGCGGGCAAAGCCCGCTGATTCGAGATCTGGGGGTCCGAAGGGCCGCACTTGTGGAAAGTGCGGCAAGAGCCACGAGGGGACATGCAGAGCTGGGGTGTGTTATAAGTGTGGGAAGGAGGGGCATTATGCGAGGGACTACCCCAAGGGATTCACGGTTTGCTTTCATTGCAACCAGACCGACCATCGGAAGGCCGAGTGCCCACAGCTACTGCAGAGATCAGCGCAGGGATCTGCGCCTGCTGTTCGAGCTACAGAGAGTCGGTCGGCGAAGGCCGAGGCGCCGAAGGCTCGTGGGAGAGCCTTCCAGTTGACAGCGGAGGAGGTCCGCGCAGCACCCGATGTGGTAGCTGGTATGTATTCTTTCCTCGGTTTATATTAAGTTTGTGATATTATGCTTATTTTGAGGTATGCATAGGTACATTTCTTGTGTGTTCTGTACTTGCTTTGGTGTTGTTTGACTCGGGTGCGAGTCGGTCATTTGTGTCGATAGCGTTTAGTCGACACATCAGTGTTCAGCGAGAGGCGTTGAGTCGACCTCTACGAGTTTCTATAGCCGACAAGCGAGCAGTGTATGCTACTGATGTGATTCGAGGATGTGTACTCGAGATCTTCGGTGTCGAGTTCCCGATAGATCTGGTCCCGATTGCTATGGGGGACGTATGTGTCATAGTAGGCATGGATTGGTTGAGCCGATTTGGAGCTGTGATAGACTGTGAGCGACAGTTGGTGACGATACGAGATCCCAGTGGGGGAGTACTTACGGTGTACGGTGAGGGTACCCGTTCTGGCTCAGCATTTTGTTCGGCCGCTAGAGCGAGGCAGAGTCTACAGCAGGGTTGTAGTGGGTTTGTGGCTTATGTGGTGGATACGAGAGTAGATGCAGAGAGAGCGAGGTCGGTCGATGAGGTTTCGATAGTGCGTGAGTTCCCGGATGTTTTCCCCGAGGAGTTGCCGGGTGTACCTCCCGAGAGGCAGGTAGAGTTCCGTATTGACTTGGTTCCGGGGGCAGCGCCTATCGCCAAGGCGCCCTATCTCCTTGCGCCACCAGAGATGCAGGAGTTATCCTCGCAGCTTCAGGAGCTGCTGGGGAAGGGGTTTATACGGCCGAGTAGCTCGCCGTGGGGAGCGCCGATCCTTTTTGTCAAGAAAAAGGATGGTTCACACCGGATGTGCCTTGATTACCGGGAACTGAACAAACTGACGGTCATAAACCGTTACCCCTTACCGAGGATCGACGATTTATTCGATCAGTTGCAGGGAGCGTCTTGGTTTTCCAAGATCGACTTGAGGTCTGGATATCATCAGATGAGAGTACGAGATGAGGATATCCAGAAGACAGCATTCAGGACTCGTTACGGGCATTACGAGTTCGTGGTGATGCCTTTCGGGCTCACCAATGCACCGGCGGCATTCATGGATCTCATGAACAGAGTATGCAGACCGATGTTGGATCGTTCGGTGATCGTGTTCATCGATGACATATTGGTGTATTCGAGATCTAGAGAGCAGCATGAGGAGCATTTGAGAGAGTTACTTGGAGTTTTGAGATCGGAGAGGCTTTATGCCAAATTCTCCAAGTGTGATTTCTGGTTACGAGAGGTCCGGTTCCTAGGGCACCTCGTTAACCAGAATGGGATTTTGGTCGATCCGGCCAAGATTGAGGCAGTGATGAGTTGGGAGGTGCCGAGATCCCCCACCGAGATCAGGAGTTTCCTCGGGTTGGCCGGTTATTATAGGAGATTTATCAGGGATTTCTCCAAGATCGTCTTGCCACTCACCAGATTGACCCGGAAGGGTGTTGCTTTTTCATGGGGCCCAGAGCAGCACGCCTCCTTCGAGACACTTCGCCAGAGACTGTGCGAAGCCCCGGTGTTAGCCCTTCCGGAGGGAATGGAGGACTTTGTGGTGTATTGTGACGCATCGATATCAGGGCTGGGAGCGGTGCTAATGCAGAGAGGGCATGTGATAGCATACGCATCGAGACAGCTGAAGCCTCACGAGGCGAGGTATCCCACCCACGATCTGGAGCTGGGGGCAGTAGTGTTCGCCCTCAAGATCTGGCGTCACTACATGTACGGGGTTCGGTGTACCATATACACGGACCATAAGAGCTTGAAGTATTTGATGGATCAGCCCAACCTGAACATGCGTCAGAGGAGATGGTTGGATGTGGTGAAGGACTATGATTGCGAGATCCTGTACCACCCGGGCAAAGCTAATGTTGTAGTTGATGCCCTGAGTCGCAGGGCGGAGAGTGCCCCGATACGAGATGTTTGTATGAGATTGACAGTGATGACTCCGGTGTTGGACACCATTCGAGGGGCGCAGGCTGAGGCCATTAGGCCGGAGAACCGGAAGAGAGAGCGGGTTATCGGACAGGTATCGGAGTTCGTTACCGATGGTCGAGGACTTATGACCTTTCAGGGTCGGATTTGGGTACCGTTCGTGGGTGGAACGTGTACCATCTTGATGGAGGAGGCGCATAGATCGAGGTTCTCGATCCATCCCGGGGCCACTAAGATGTATTTGGACCTGAAGAGAGAGTATTGGTGGCCCTGTATGAAGAGGGATGTTGCATGGTTCGTAGAGAGGTGCTTGACCTGTCGCAAAGTTAAGGCCGAGCACCGGAGACCGCATGGTAAATTGCAGCCGTTGGAGGTTCCCGAATGGAAATGGGAACAGATTACCATGGATTTTATCACCAAATTGCCGAGGATTGCTAGGGGCGTCGATGCAATTTGGGTGATTGTGGACAGGTTGACGAAGAGCGCTCACTTCCTTGCTATCAGTGAGAGCTTTTCCGCAGAGAGGTTGGCAGAGTTGTACGTGAGGGAGGTGGTATCACGGCATGGAGTGCCGATCTCGATCGTCTCAGATCGAGATGTGCGTTTCACTTCCAGATTCTGGAAGAAGTTTCATGAGGAGTTGGGTACGAGGCTGCATTTTAGTACCACATACCACCCACAGACAGACGGGCAGAGTGAGCGGACGATTCATACGCTCGAGGACATGCTTCGGGCATGTGTATTGGACTTTGGAGGGAGTTGGGACACATATTTACCCTTGGCAGAGTTTTCTTACAACAACAGCCATCATTCGAGCATCGGTATGCCACCCTTTGAGCTGTTGTATGGGAGGAGGTGTCGGACTCCCATTTGCTGGGGTGAGGTCGGGCAACGTGTGATGGGTAGTACGGAGATTGTGCTTCAGACGACCGAGCAGATTCAGCAGGTCAGGCAGAGGTTACTGACGGCCCAGAGCCGTCAGAAGAGTTATGCGGATAGACGACGGTCCGAGCTCGAATTTCAGGTTGGTGACTTCGTCCTCCTGAAGGTATCTCCTTGGAAACGAGTGATCCGATTCAGGAAGAGAGGCAAGTTGGGGCCTCGGTATATTGGTCCTTTCAGGGTGATCGCCAGGGTGGGGAGAGCAGCGTATCGTTTGGAACTACCTGCGGAGTTGAGTCAGATTCATGATACCTTCCACGTATCTCAGTTGAGGAAGTGTATCGCCGATGAGTCGGTAGTGGTTCCCCTTGAGGACATTCAGGTGGATGCGAGCCTGAACTATGTTGAGAGGCCGATCGCGATTCGGGATAGGAGGATCAAGGTTTTGAGAAACAAGGAGGTGTCATTGGTTCAGGTCCAGGGGCAACATCGGAAGGGGTCCGAGCTGACTTGGGAGCCGGAGTTAGAGATGCGTGAACAATACCCAGAGTTATTTGTTGAGAGAGACTTCGAGGGCGAAGTCTGATTCTAGTGGGGGAGAATTGTAACATCCGGATTTCTGGGAGGTGATTCCAGCTTGGAGGGGACCAAGGAGGTTGTGCATCTGGGGATTTCGAGCAAAAGACTTCATCTTTGAGGTATTATGTCGCCCCTTTATCTGTTTTGTTGAAGGAATCCATAGATGTAGAGTTTTTATGTCTTTTATTGGAAGGAGTTGTGAGAATATGGCCCCTATTCACTTTGAGACTTCGGATCTGGACCCATAGTGGTCTAAAGAGCTTATTCCAGCTTGCTTTATGTTGAGCTATGGAGGCAATGAGCTCAGGTTGTCGTTTTTGGGGCTAAATCACCAAGTAAAGCCTCCTAGGCGACACATGAGTGTCAAGATCCAAGCTTTACGTGATTATCAGGCTTGGGAAGGTCAGATCTATGGTTCTAAGGAACAGATCTGACCTCAGGAGGTCAATTGAGTTTGTGCATGACATGAACTCGCCGAGTCCAAGGGCAGACTCGGCGAGTAGGGTTAGGGTTTCCCGTGAATCACACAGTGAGTGACTTGCCGAATTGGGGGAATGACTCAGTGAGTCAGAAGGGGGATAGAGGACTCGAGTTCACGACTGAACTCGCCGAGTCACATTTGTGCACTCGGCGAGTCTGGTCAAGGGTTGACCGTTGACTTTTGTTGACTTTTTGGGTTTGGTCAACAATGGAACTTGTGGACTGTTTGAAGGGTAAAATAGCCTTTTAGCCTTCTTAGAGGACATGTGAGAGTCTAGTCTAGCCTAGAGAGTCGTGATTGATTGAGATGATTATGTTATGTGTATTGGCAGAGGCTAGATCAGTATATACACGGGCGGGATATTATCCGAGACATCCGAGGTGAGTCTTCTCACTATACATTACCTAGAGTGGTATTTATGTGTAGACTAGAGGGTCTTGTATGCTATGTGTATGTATGAGATTATGTGCATTGTGTTATATGTATGCTATGTTTTGTATAGACCGGACCGAAGGGTCCAACGATATAGACCGGACCGAAGGGTCCAACGATATAGACCGGACCGAAGGGTCCAACGATACAGACCGGACCGAAGGGTCCAATGAGCTATGACCGGACCAGAGGGTCCATCGAGCTACGGGACTGGAGGGTCCCGCTGAGACACATCGGACCGGAGGGTCGTATTGTAGCCTCGAGTGGCGTATGTGTTGTATGTGGTATATTGGGGAACTCATTAAGCTTTTATGCTTACAGTTGTTGTGTGATGTGTTTCAGGTACTAGTGAGGATCGCGGGAAGGCGCCGGCATGATTCGTACACACGAGAGAGGATTTATTTATATGAGATCTTGGGACATGTTTTGTGATGATACAGAGATTTATTATGATTTTGTGATTTTTATGTGGTGGAAAGTATGTTTTGAAATGAAAAACTGTTTTGAAAATTTGGGTGTTACAACAACCATGCTAATATGACTAACGCGCATGTCTTGAAGTTCTTCAGGCGTCGGTTTCTAAAGATATTTGTCACCCTAGACTGGCCCGTCTAGCTGTAGCGAACAGCTCAGGTGTGGGGGTGTCAACCCCGTATAGATCTATACACAATTACCTCGTTCTCCCTCCAGGAGAATCTAGTTATAACTATAGGACTTACGGTGTACACTAGGTAGGTACGGTGAAGGAGTGTCTCACAAGAGCCTCAACAAAAATTTACGCGAATTTATCGAATAACGCATATGACGTTCTTAGTGTAAATTCATGACTGCAGTTTTATGACACGCGTTTTACAGCTTTATGACATACAACTTAGCACTTGTATTATTAAAAGATTTATGATGGACAGATTATGACACACGAATATTCCTATCGTAAAACTCTATTTTGCATACTGGTTATATTAAATTATTTATAATGATATTTATAAATAATTACAATTAACTTGTTAACTTACCATATGTGTTGTAAGCGTAACAAAATATTCTAGGTTTTATACCTTTGAAATAGTGCAAACTTTTACGATTATTTTACTAATAAAAACTATATTTCAGTAAAATATTCAAGTGTTATGGTGAGTTTTCAACACACCAAAAATTTCTTATAAGTGTTTTGTAGCACCAAAAATACTCTATTTTTGTTGCGACTAGAACGTGTTACAATTTACACAAAATTACATAAAACCTTGAAATTTATCGTATTTCCACAATTTTACAAGTGGTAGTGGTAAAAATATATATATCCAAAAATTTACCATTTTGAGTGTAAACTCTCATATTTACCATCTTTCAAGTTTTTATAACCAAAAATGCTTTAACATTTTCTTTGACATTATTTGTGATTTTAAACACACATAACAAAGAGACCGTTTTCACTTAGCAACTTGTTTCATTTTCAACATGACACCAAAATATGTGAAACTACACAAAGATAACTTTGTTCCAACAACTTGAGACTTTGTGAAAATCTCCAGTTTAAGGAGTATTAGCATGAAATAATAACATTTCAACACACATAGACATATATACACACAAGTGCATGCAAATATCCAAAGATTTCAAACAAGACTTGACTTGTATCCCCCCTCCCCAAGAATGAAAACTTGAAAATAATGGGGTATGAAGCTCACCTTGAGGATTTTCGAGAGGTAGGAGAAGAAGAAGAAGAAGAAGAAGAAGAAGGATTTTCGAGCCTAGCTTGTTCTCTTGGTAAAATTCTCAAAATGGTGGTGATCTGGGGTTCATATTCACGAAAATGAGAGTGTAAGAGGAAAGATCTTAGTATAAACTTGAAACAAAACCATGGAGTTTAACCTAGAACTTACCAAGTTTATGACCCTTTGAACAAAACTCCTTGAAGCTAACAAATGCACATACCCACGAAATCTTGGGAGGAAAGAATATGAGAGAAGCTTTAAGTGTTTGGAAGGAAATGAGTTGAGAGAAAGTTTGAAGTGAGTGTGGAGAGAGGGGGAAGGTTGGTCGAGAGGTAGGGAGGGAGGGAAGAAAGAGGAGTTGACTCTTGATAAATTGATGGGAAGTGTCTTGATATATGGTGGTTAAGTGCTTGGAAATATGTTGGTCAATGTTGTGGTGGCAACCTCTTTGTCCATCATATTTCTCCTTTTTTTTGTTCATGGCCAAAATCGAGCAAGGGGGTTTTTGGCCCAAAGGTGGCCCAAAAGGATAGCGGGCTTCGTTCTTGGCTTGGCCCAAGAGAGTTCGCGGCCCACTAATATTCTATGAAGGGTTATTGATCCAATTAAGAGGTTTTCGGCCCAAATTGGGCCCAAGTATGAGTTTTCGGCCCATATAAAGGCCAACTAGAAGCTCTTGGCGCAAAAAGGCCTATTAGAGGAGTTTTCGGCCCAATATAATGTCCAATAGGAGTTTTCGGCCCATTAGGGCCCAAAGAGGGGTTTTCGGCCCAACAAGACCAAAAGGAGAAGTTATCGGCCCATTAGGGCCCAATAAGGAAGTCTTAGTCCAATAAGGGTTTTGGGTCGAAAATTCTTGGGCTATGGCCCAAAATTGATTAGACTTGGTTTATTGGATTGAGTTTTGGGCTTATACGAGGTTGTTTTGACTGGAATGACAATGTATGAAAGTCTGAACTTAATAGCTTTGAAGTTTGAATGTTACTATATGAAATGTTGCAAGATTACACAAGGAGATTATCTTGTACAAGGATCCACATCTTAACCCTAATTTGCTAGTTGTGACATCATCCCCCCATTAAAGGGAATTTCGTCCCAAATTTCGTTCTAAAGCAGCTCTCAAGTAGTAGGGAAAAGATGTGGGTATCTCAGTTTTGTCTAGTCTCTTTGTTCCTAGGAGAATTTAGGTCTTTGTTTTGTGTTTCAGCGGACCTTTGCTACTGGTGTTTGACCTTGCTCCTTTGGTTTCCCGGTTCATTACTTCTATGAGTTCTTCGACGAAATGGAGGTATTTATTCCCTTCAATTACATCAAGCGGGTCAATGAGAGTTTCGTCGGATAAGAATTTCTTTTAGATTGGACGCAAGAATGACAGGGTGTACATTGTCGGGTTCAAGCAGTAGCTGGAGTTTATAAGCCATTGGACCAATCCTAGCAAGGATTTTCAAAGGTCCGATGTGTCTCGGGTTCAATTTCCTATGCTTTCCCAAAGCGTATTTTCTCTTTCCAAATGGGGACTTTTAGTAGCACATGATCACTGACTTGGGATTCCAAGGATTCTGTCGCTTACTTGCATAGTTCTTTTGTCCATTGCTAGATATTTCTAATCGTGCTCGAATTTGGGTGATCTCTTCGATTTCCTCTCTGGTGATTCCGGGGCCGGTGGCAGTGTTGTAGGGCACTTGTCCTGTGGCTAGCCGTGTGCTGGTCATCTCAGCCCAACACAGCAGTGGTCTGCATTTGTGTCCTATATGGGGAGGTGAACGGATGGTCATGGCAAATGAGGATTGTTTACTTGACGCTCCAACATGATTGTTTACTTGACGCTCCAACAGTGGTGTCCCTAATCCTTAAGGCGAATACCATTGTCTCTAAGTTTAAGGTTGCGGGTAATGTAGTTGGCCTTAAAATTCATGGGTTGCCTCGGAAGTTTCTTCCTACGAAGTTTCGGGTTAGTGGCATGTCGACTTTCGTTCGTTTCTTAAAGTTGGTTGAATAGGTCGTCGAGTTAAAATAGGGGATATTAATCTTTGTTGATGAGTTTGTTTGACTCTTAGTAGTCCGTGGTCCTATGCGCAATTTGCCTTTCCTCTGTATGGGTGCTCTCTGAGATTCGAGTCCTGGTCTGATAACTTTCTTACTTATTGAATCGTTCCGTCGACCGGACAGTTTTGTGTTTATGTTGGTGCTAGGTGGCATTGGGGATTTGGCTATGGGAATGGCTCCATGAGTTGAGTCGATTCTGAACTCACCTTGGCATATCGGTGATATTTCCGAAAGACCTTCTGGGAACTACTTCGGAAAGATTATAAATTTCTAGGTTACCCTCGGTGTCCTTTGCTTCTTGTTTCTTATTTCTACTGCGGCTAGGAAAGAGCGTGGTATTTCTTACATAGGTACTTAGGAGTCTAGATTCGAGGGATGATTTGGGGATTTGTCGTTATAAGTTGTAAGGGTTTCGTTAATCGATTGGTTAAAGCGAAGGGTCTCTTTGTGGCACATGAAATTTGTATGGTGAGGATCAAGCCAGCCCATGTCAAATGACGCTGTTGGGCTCCTTGTTGTAATATATGTTGGATTGATTTGGAAGGGATGGTTGTTTGGAATGACAGTGTGTTCTATGTACACGCTTTTAATGTTACCAGCTTCGTCCTTGTTATTACTACTGTGAGTATTTTGTACCGTGTTTAGCGGGTATTAGTAGTATGAGGGCTCCGATAGTTAGTGATGAAATTTCATAATATGGTCCCCACTAGGCCCCTCTATAATCGCTTGGTGTATGTAAGTCATGTATAGTTAACACTGGGAAGGCCATCGACTGAGGGACTCTGCCCTAAATCCACAACCAAATAAGGAACAGGAAATAAGGCGGAATCACGCACTCTAAGCCTTTAAAATCTCAATTATATATGACCCTAATGTATACACTAAGCCATCATAGCTCACCTACAAGGACCCTTAGTTTTTTTATACGGATGATGTGTTTCATTCGGACGAGAGAGTTAATTTATAATTAGTTACTAAAGCTTCTAAATATCTTTAGTGGGGAAAACGTACCGTTGTTCACAAGTGATTCCGGGAGGGTCTCTCCTGCGGAGATCATCAGTACCTTTCCATCCCCGTCAGCGTTCCTTGTTATTGGACAATCCCTTTTGAAGTGTCCAGGTTCATCACATGCGTAACAGGTCGGGCTTCTTCCAATGCCAGGGGCCTGGGAGGTTGGTTGTGTCGGTGCCCTGCAGAAACGGGCAGTGTGCCCCTTCATGTTGCAATTCTAGTAGTGTAACTTTCGGCAGGCTCCATAGTGATGGAAACCGCACCTGTTTCATTTTGGGCGAATCCCAGCATATGGGGTTCTCAGTCTTGAGGTAGTAAGGTCAGTGGGGGTAGGGGATGCTACAGTTTGTTGCCTTTTGGTGGGTCCTTGAGCTGAACTGCTTCCTCTCTTGTTCCAAGACTTTCGCTTCATGTTCTTGGGTTTGTGGTTTGGGGTGTTCTTGCAGGCAGGCACTCGCTGGTGCCCTAGGTCATCACTGCATGTAGGATTGTCTACACGGTTTCCATTTCCATTTCTGTTGTTAACGTTGAGTTGTGCCATGACGGCTGTCACAACATCTGTCACTGCGTCTTGGAAAGTGGCGGAGTCTATTCGTAGGATCGACGTTTCGCCCGTGTGCTGGTTGTTTCCATGGGAAGACATGATTATGTTGCATGAGGAGAAACAAGTGCGTGAGTAACCATGGTCAGTTCTAGTTGTATCCATCCATTTATATTCACATATAAATTTAACGTGTGGTTGTATGATTCTCAATGCTTCGACCTACATCCTGACGATGTATTTATGGTAAAGAGTAAAAATAGACATTGTACGAACGCTAAGTTTATCATAATAGAATATAGCTATCAATACAATTTAGTGAATTCGGATTACATGGATTCTTGGAGGGCGCACCTCTCTTGATTTTACTACTACTAGTTGTAACGAAGACATTATAAACCTAGAACATGGTGCGAGTAGTGTGGTGACTCTCACATGCCGAAGTGGCGCACAAGGTGCCCAGCCATTTCGCTCATTTCACGAGTGGCCTCTTCCGCTCTATGTTCTGCTAAGGTTTCCCTAGCCTCAGCTGTAATGAGTTGTTGTCTTACGGCGGCCACTTCCTCCTCTAAGGAGCGTAGATGATCGGTAAGGTCCTCTTTCTCTGTGGGCTGGTTCGGTATTGCTCCTGAAAGGTGAGGCTTGCTAAGGATCTCTCTGGCGTCTTCACCCTCGTCTGATTCCTTGTCAGATTCTTCTCCCCTTGCACTTCTTCTGGCTCTTCCTTGATCCATTTGTTGGCTATTACAGCAGGGTAGTAGGGGTCTTCGGGGTGAAGCTCATTCATGTTGCATGTGCGAGAATAGAGGTATGAGATACATGTAGAAGATTTAAGTGTGGAGGTCATATGGTATTCTAAAATACTACTATTGTATTACATGTTTGATTCTAGGGCTTCCTGGTGTACAAAGTCGATAAGTTTTTAGACTTGTTATTGTTTAGTATCATAAAATACTCCTATAGTATCTTAAACCTTAAGGTTGGTTCTAATGTTCCTTTGCATGTAGGGTTGGTAAGTTTTAAACTTGTTGCCACACACTATCACTCCCAAACACATGTTAGTAGTATCTCAAATAAATATAGTTGATCAGGCTATATTTATCTCAGATATGATTACATAACTGTCCAGGTTTGACTGTAGTGTTCAACATCTAAATACTTTTGTTTTGTTCTTATTGTGATGCGGTTCTGGCACTCTTGTGTCCAGGAATGATCACCTCTAAAAGTAAGAAGGTCGAACGTTTCATTTGGGGGCTAACTCCCTCGATTCAAGGGAATGTGATCGATGCAAACCCATGTTGGGTACAAAGTTATCCATTTATGACTTTGTAAATGGTTTGAATTTTGTAGACCCACTTGCATGTGGTGCATTAGCCTTGTGACATGAGATAGAGAGTGAGAGAGAGACATGTAAACACCTCTATATAAGGTGGGTTCATACCACTTATGGAGGTGTGCTTGAGAGATGTAAAATTGAGTGTGTAAGTGTGTGTTATTTATGTAGATTTAGATCTAGATCCCTTTTTGTAACACCATACATAATCGAATGCATCTCTTAAACACCGAAATCACTGTGTTCATTGTGTGTTCTTTAATTCCGCAAGCCAAACCAATGTTCATAATTCACATCAATTGGTATCAGAGCGGGTCTTCGAAGATCAAAATGATTTTTTGAAGAAACGATTCTCAGTTTGGCTAAATTTGTCACAATTGGAGCATTTATGGTGAGTCTCTCTCTATGATCTCTAAATCTCGTTGATTCATGCGTTGCGTTCTTGAATTTTTGGTCATTTTGACTCATTGGATCAAATTTTTTGAAAAATCCACTTGTTATGGTCCAATAATTTTTTTTTTGTTGATCAAAGCCGATCCAATCTCATATTTGTTGTTCGATTTAATTCTCAAATTGCTAATGTTCTTTTGAATCAAAGTATGACCCAATGAAATAATCATTAACTGCTCATTGAAGTTGCAAAACCAAAATTCTTTCGATCTGATCATTTTTGAGCCCAAAAGTCTTTAGGTCCGATACCATTTCATTGAGCCCAAATCAAAAATAGTTACTGTTCATCAATTATGATCCATATATGTTTTCGTGATATTAATCCCTTGTTCCGATAGTTAAATCTGTTGAAATATCTTCATCATACGCTTAAAAGAGTTGTACATTCATGAGTTGTACCTTCGTGACTCTTGTAGTGTTCATCGTTCATTTGTTCTTGTTTCTTGTGTTCCAATTTCATCGACAATTCTGAATAATCGATTGATGCTTGTTTTGATCAGTAAAATAGCATTCTGAATTGATTTTGTGTTATATGTTCGATCTTCAAATTGGTTTTGTTCTAATCATAGTCTAGAAGTCGACAGTTGATTTTTGATTTTTATGAATGATCAAAAATCTTGAAATTCTTGTGAAGAACATGTGAAGAGCAGATGATTGAACTTGTTTTGATATGAAATTGGATGTTAGAATCATCAATTTCATGTTTGTTGACTGTTAATTTCGAAAAGTCAAACACAGCAAAAAGTCAACTTCGATTTTTAAGCGTTGATTCATTGAATTGGAAGTAGAAATCGGTTGATACAAGTTGAATATTGGTTGTGGATGTCGAAATCTTATTTAATTTGGGATTCGATTTCGAAAATTTGTTGGTTTATGGTCTTGTTGATGAACGATGCTTGAAAGAACGAACCAACTGTGAAAATGTTTTGGGTGTTCAATGGTTGTTCGATGGTTTGGGGATGAACATAATCGAAGGAGATGGTTCACTTTAGGATGATTGAGTTGAACGTATTTGGAATTGGAGTTTAAAGTCGATTGAATATTCTGGAATCGCGAATGGAATTAAATGTCGATTCCTGTCAATTTATTTTCGAAGGGTTGTACATGATTGCTGTTGATAACGAAAATGAGATGGATTTTGATTTTGATAGTTTGGATGTCGATTGGTCTAACTCAAAAAGCGAATTTGTTGCTGATTAACGAATAGTCGATGGTTGTTGACGAAGGCAAAGAATTGGGTTGGGGAAATAACGAATTGAAGTATTTAGTGATACCGGGCCTAACGAAAGTTTATAATTTTCGACATTTCAAGCAAAAAATTTCGTTAAAATGGTGTTGTGGAAAAATTTTCGTTAAAATGGAGAAGGTTTCGTTACTGGAACGAATTGGAGAAGGAAACACAAAAGTTTCGACATTGGTCCTTAATGTTTCGACAATTTGGCAGTTTTTACCCACTTTCGAAAGTTGGGGTAATTTTCGACAGTTTGGAAGAAATAATGGAGAATTTTCGAAATTGGTCCCTGAAATTTTAACAGCTTGGCAGCATTAGTCCAGATTCGACATCAGGACATATTTTCGACATTTTGGGACAAAAGGCAGAAATTTTGAAAGCAGTCCCTGAAGTTTCGAAAATTTGGTTGTTCATACCCAAATTTCGAAAATGGATTGTTTTTGCTGAGAAATTGAAGAAAATGCATTTCAGGCCCCTGCAGTTTATGCGAATTGACGCTTTCTACCCAGTTTCGCAAAAGGGGGAGAGTTTCGCATTTTTGGCTGTTTTGGACACACCGGGTCACTGTAGAATTTTGAAATTGACAATTTCTACCCATTTTTGAGAAATTTTGTCAAAGGCGGTCCGTGAACGAAGCTAAAAATTGAATATTTTTTCGGTTTTCCAGATTGAAGCAAAAAGTTTATGCCACATGTTAATGGGGAGTTTTGACACGAAAAATTCCGAATAGAGCACGTTCTCTTTCCTTGATGGTTTTATAATCAAATTTCAATTATAAAAAGGGGGAGAAATTTATATGGAAATTCGAAGTTGAATTTTTCATATTACGCGAACTTGAAGACCGAAGTGACCTTGAATTTTTGAAGGTTATGAAATGATGCGATTGGAGATTCGGAAGTGATTTCGGTTCGAGATGGGTTTGGAATTATTGAAGATTTTCGGGGTGTGTTTTTATGCTCAACTTTTGAATGATTATTTGGAGTTTGAGAAGCTCTTGATCATTCGTTGATGCTCGGTTCGTATGGTCTCACATCCTAGAACCCAAATTGAAGAATCATGGAAGAATTGAAGATTTGAAGTTCATCTCCACATGTGTCACGCTTGAGGCTCGGATCGCGTAGTTGCTCGATTTTGGAAGATTTGAAGTGGGTCATCCATTCCTAACTTTGAGGGGGAGAATGTTGGGTACAAAGTTATCCATGTATGACTTTGTAAATGGTTTGACTTTTGTAGACCCACTTGCATGTGGTGCATTAGCCTTGTGACATGAGATAGAGAGTAAGAGAGAGACATGTAAACACCTCTATATAAGGTGGGTTCATACCACTTATGGAGGTGTGCTTGAGAGATGTAAAATTGAGTGTGTAAGTGTGTGTTATTTATGTAGATTTAGATCTAGATCCCTTTTGTAACACCATACATAATCGAATGCATCTCTTAAACACCGAAATCACCGTGTTCATTGTGTGTTCTTTAATTCCGCAAGCCAAACCAATGTTCATAATTCACATCAACCCAACAACGTTTGACAGTGCCAAACGTCTCGCGCAAAAGCTATATGACCATGGGGCACAAAAGGGCACGATGACTTCCGTCACTAAATCGAAGAAAGGGAATGATAACAAGAAAATTTTGGGAAACAAGAGGAAAGGGCATTAAAACCAAGAACCCTCCAAAAAGCAACAAATAGTGGCTGTTCACACCGCTACTAATCCTGCCACATCATCTCCCACAAAGCAATATACCGGTAAGCTGCCAAAGTGCGACAAATGCCCCTGCCACCACCACGGAGCCTACAGGGAGATGCAGTGCACGACCTGCAACAAGAAAGGGCACACTGCCCGATACTGCAAGTCACCGGCACAACCGAACAACCAACCCAACAACGCTGGGGCAAGTCAAGCGTGTTATGGGTGCGAAGAGACTGGCCACTTCAAAAGAAACTGTCCCAAGGCCAACAATCGGAATGCAGGGGGAACAAGCAGAGTCCTAGCGATAGGACATGAGGAGGCTGTAAAGGATACAGCGGTAGTCACTGGTACGTTCCTCCTCAACAACATCTATGCATGCATTTTATTTGATAGTGGGGCAGAAAGAAGTTTCGTGAGTCATAAATTTAAGCACTTACTCAATCAAAATCCCTAAAAACTAAACGAACCTTTCACGGTTGAAATGGCTAATGGGAAAACAGAAACAACCAACGACGTATGCATAAGGTGCATGTTAACATTAAATGATCCCTCATTTCAAATCAACTTAATGTCAGTTACTATTAGAAGCTTTGATGTGATCATCGGTATGGATTGGTTAAGCCCCCACCGTGCCGATATTATGTGTTATGAGAAGGTCGTTGGCCTTCACCTACCCAACCATGAAACCCTGATTATCTATGGAGATAAACCTGGTGCAAACCTCCGTCTCATCTCGTGCATCAAGGCACAAAAGTGCTTGCACAAAAAGAACTATGCCTTCCTAGCCCACGTAGTGGATAAAAAGAAAGAAGAAAGGAACATCAAGGACATCCCGGAAGTGAGTGATTTTATCAAATTATTTCCTGAAGACCTTCCCGGAGTACCTCCTGAACGGCAAGTTGAATTTCAGATTGACTTGATACCCGGAGCTACGCCAATCGCTAAGTCTCCATATAGATTAGCTCCTGCGGAGATGCAAGAGCTTTCCAGTCAATTAAGTGAACTACTGGACAAAGGGTTCATAAGGCCAAGCTTCTCACCCTGGGGAGCTCCGGTTTTGTTCGTGAAAAAGAAGGATGGGCCGTTTCGCATGTGTATCGATTACCTTGAGCTCAACAAGCTCACCATCAAGAACCGATACCCTCTTCCCCGGATCGATGATCTATTTGACCAGCTGCAAGGAGCAAGTTACTTCTCAAAGATAGATTTGAGGTCTGGTTATGACCAGCTACGGGTCCGAGAAGAAGATACTCCCAAAACCGCCTTCCGAGCTCGTTACGGGCATTATGAATTCATGGTAATGCCCTTTGGTCTGACTAATGCACTCGCAGCGTTTATGGACTTGATGAACCGAGTCTGCCAACCTTTCCTCAACAACTTCGCGATCGTTTTTATCGATGATATCCTCATCTATTTACGAAGTAAAGAAGAACACAGCCAGCATCTACAGCAGGTTTTGGAAACACTCAGAGCGGAGAAGCTGTACGCGAAATTCTCCAAGTGCGAGTTTTGGATTCGGATAGTGGATTTTCTGGGCCATGTGGTCAGTGAGGAGGGAATACATGTGGACCCTTCCAAGATCAAAGAAATTGAAGGTTGGGCAACCCCAAGAACCCCAAAGGAGATCAGACAATTCTTAGGCCCTGCAGGTTACTACCGGAGGTTCATACGGAATTTCTCCAAGATTGCCAAGCCACTCACTGCTTTAACCCAAAAGGGTGTACCCTTTTCCTGGGAGAAGAAACAAGAGGCTGCTTTCCAAACTTTGAAACAAGCTTTATGCAGCGCCCCTGTCTTGTCTATCCCAGAGGGAACGGAGGACTTCGTGGTATATTGTGACGCTTCCAATCAGGGGTTAGGTTGTGTACAGATGCAGCGCGGAAAGGTTATAGCTTATGCGTCAAGGCAACTAAAGACGCATGAGGTGAATTATACCACTCATGATCTGGAGTTGGGAGCTGTGGTCTTCACTCTAAAAATTTGGAGGCACTACCTCTACGGTACAAAGAGTACAATTTTCACAGACCACAAAAGCCTCCAACATATCTTGAACCAGAAAGAGCTAAACATGAGGCAGCGGCGATGGGTTGATCTGCTGAATGATTATGAATGTGAGATCTGGTACCATCTGGGCAAAGCCAATGTGGTGGCTGACGCCCTAAGCCGGAAAGAGTACTTGGGTCATCGAGTAAGAACGCTAACAATAACCATCTACTCCCACTTGTCTTCACAAATCAAGGATGCTCAACTGGAAGCCTTGAAGCCATAAAACATCGCAAAAGAAACCTTGCGTGGGATGGACAAGAATCTTACGATCAAAAAGGACGGAGCCTACTACCTCATGGACCGGATCTGGACCCCAAAATTTAGTGGGTTCAGAGACGTGGTCCTGAATGAAGCACACAAGAAAAAGTACTCCGTCCATCCGAGTTGTAACAAAATGTATTTGGATCTCAAACAACAATATTGGTGGCCGAATATGAAAGCCGAAATTTCTACCTACGTGGGCAAGTGCCTGACTTGCGCTAAGGTTAAGGTAGAGTATCAAAATCCCTTGGGTCTCCTACAACAAATGGAGATACCCGAGTGGAAATGGGAGCGAATAACAAAGGATTTTATAACCAAATTGCCCAAGACGATAGACAGATGGATGCCATCTGGGTGATTGTCGATCGGTTGACCAAATCCACCCATTTCCTGCCAATAAAGGAAACGTATAAAATGGAAAAGCTGACCCGGATCTACATAAAAGAGGTTGTGAGATTACATGGCGTACTGATATCTATTATCTCTGACAGAGATAATAGATTTACATCACGATTTTGGCAGTCGCTCCAGAGATCGTTGGGAACTCAGCTCGATATGAGCACTGCCTACCATCCCCAAACAGATGGCCAGAGTGAGAGGACCATCCAAACATTGTAAGATATGCTTTGAGCCTGTGTGATAGACTTCGGCAAGGCATGGGATAACCATTTGCCACTAATCGAATTCTCGTACAATAATAGCTATCACACGGGCATCAAGGTCGCTCCCTTTGAGGCTCTATACGGACGAAAATGCAGATCACCCCTCTGTTGGGCTGAGGTGGGGGATACACAACTGGCAAAAGGGCAGGTACCAAACAACACTCTTACTGGGCCTGAGATTATTAGGGAAACAACTGAGAAGACCGTTCAGATTAGGGAGCGACTCAGGGCATCTCGAGATCGACAGAAGAGCTACGATAATAGACGACGGAAGCCCCTAGAATTCCAAGTCGGTGATCGCGTACTGCTAAAGGTCTTTCCCTGGAAAGGGATGATACACTTTGGAAGGCGGGGAAAGAATCCAAGGTACAACGGACCATTTGAGATCCTTGCCAGGATTGGTTCAGTGGTTTACAAGCTACAATTACCACCAGAACTTAGCAATGTACACCCTGTCTTTCATGTGTCAAACCTAAAGAAATGCTTATCTGACGAGAATCTCGCTGTTCCGGTTGATGAAATTGAGATGAATGAAAATCTCCATTTTGTTGAGGAACTAGTTGAAATTATGGATAGAGAAGTGAAACGAACAAAGTAAAGCCGCATTCCCATTGTAAAGGTTCGATGGAGTGCCAAGCGAGGACCTGAGTACACTTGGGAACGCGAAGACCAAATGATGTAGAAGTACCGTCATCTTTTCCCTAGTTCTTGAAGGCTACTTTAGAACGAAATTTCGGGACGAAATTCCCTCTAACATGGGGATGATGTCACAACTAGCAATTTAGGGTTGAGATTGTGATTCATGTACAAAACAATTTCCTCTATGTAACCTTGCAACATTAAATTAGTAAAATTCAAACTACAATTTTATTTGAATTTATATGAGTGTACATTCAGAATCAGGCTGAAGTAGCCTCATGCAAGCCCAAAACTTGATCCAATAGTTGAGCCCAATCAATTTTGGGCCTTGGTCCAAGAATTCTCGGCCCAACACCATATTGGACCGAAAACTCTTCCTTGGGCCCTATTGGACCGAAAACTCATCCTTGGGCCCTATTGGGCCGAAAACGTTTCTTTGGGCCTTATTGGGCCTATAACCCTTTTATTGGACCCAATTAAACCCAAAAAGCCCATTCATACTCCATAAGGAAAACCCTTCTATCTTTGGGTTTTAATGGACCGAAAACCTCTTAATAGGCCAAGCCAAAACCATGTTTCTAGGAAAACTTCCGATCAAGCATCAACAAAAGTCAACCCCCCCCCCTCTTATGCTTGCGGACGATCCCTCCCCCACCCACACACCAAACATTTCTCTCAAACTCACTCACAAGTTTCTTTCATTCTCTCTTAAATTTTTGTGTGTGTGTGTCATCCCCAAGGGTTCTCTCTTCAAGTAACTCACAAGAACTAGGTAAGTTCCTTGTAAAACTCTAGTGTTTTTACATGTTCAAGTTAAGAACTCCATGTTTACACACATTTCGTGTGTAGCTTCTTAGAACATCATCCATTTCGAGAGGTCTTCAAGCTACACAAAGCTAGGCTCAACAACTTCTTTTTTCTTCTTCCTATCACACGAAAAATACCAAGGTGAGCTTCATACCCCCATCTTTTCATGTTTTTCATACTTTTCGGGGGGAGAATACAAGTCAAGTCTCGTTTATCCTTTTGTTATTTGCATGCATCATAGTTATGGGTAGAAAATGGAACAACTTCTTGAATAAAAAAAAAGGTTCTTAACATGTGTTAAAAATCATAAAGTAAATGTTAACACCATCTTTGTGATATAAAAGTTTTGTGGTCATGTTTGTACACTCAAAATGGCGAAAATATGAGTGTTGTGCTCAAACATGTTTAAATCTTGGACATATGCATTTTCAACTCTTGTACTTTACACAAATATTTGAATAAAATAGATCTCAAGGTTAATATATGTGTTTTATAAAATTTCTGACTTATTAGAGTCAAAACAAAATAAAATATTTTGTGTTACAAAACTTACAAACCAGTTATGATGTGTTAAACAAACCACAAAGCTTGATACTTTGCTAAAAATAAGTTTTAGAGTAAAATAGTCATAACTATGTTGTCACTATTTTGATGGCTTAAAACGTAAGATATTATGCTATTTTCACAACATATGTTACAATTATACATGTTCACTAATGATTATTTATAAAAAAGTACTATAAATAATTTAACCAAAATGGTATACAAAACAAAATTTACAACAGAAAAATTTGCGTGTCATAGTCTGCTTATCATAAAGCTTTTAAAACATGAGTAATAAGCTGTATGTCATAAAGTTGTAAAACGCGTGTCATAAAACTTCAGTCATAAATTCACACTAGTAATGTCATTTTCATTATACAATAATGGCAGTCAAAGTTCGCGTAAATCCGTTAAGGCTCTAATGAAACACTGTCTTCACCGTACCTACCTAGCGTACACCTTAAGTCCTGCTTTATAACCAGAGTCTCCTGGAGGAAGAGCGAGACCGTTGTGTATAGATCTATACGAGATTGACAACCCCACACCTTAGATGTTCGCTACAGTTAGACCGGCAGGTCTAGGGTGACAAAAGTCTACCAATTCTGACGCCTGAAGAACGTCGTTCGGGCATAACAGTCATATCAAGCATGGTTATAAGAACTCAATTAGGGATTAACAATACTATCTTGATTTACAGGAAGCTTATACTTCACCGGTTTTATAAAATACAAAAACTGCATTTTTACTCTCGGTACACTATTATTTCTACTACTGGCCTAGGGTTTAAGACCATAGTTTTTCATATAACAGAAAATAATGGATTTTCTGGGGACCTATACTTTACAATTTAAAACAAAAGAAGCAAAGGACATGCATGAATATATTCACAGTTTTGGAACGAGACTTACAAACCATTTTCATAGAAAATATCGGATTTTCTGGAGTCATACAAACTAAAACAAATAAGGATGTTACAAATCTTTCATACAAATATGCTTATGAACTCACCAACATTCAATGTTGATGATTTTCAAAATGACTCGTATTCTCAGGGAACCAGTACGCAGGTACCTAAGAACCGGATTTGCTGCATTTTGGAATTTTCATATTTTATGTCACTTTTGTGTAAATGATGAACAGATACAATATGTAAACAATGTATGTTGGTATCTCTTAATGAATGTTGTTTGTTTGTTATGCTTCATTTATATTCAATTGTTATGATACTATACAATGACGTCATCCGCCCCCGCAAGTCACACCCCCGAACCAGGACGTCGGAAACGTCTGGGGGCAGATGACGTCACTGTATAATATCATAGCACTTGAATATAAATGATACATAGCAACCAAACATCATACATTACAATATACCAACATTTATTGTTTACAAATTGTACTTGTTCTTCTATTACACAAAAATAACATAAAGTATGACGTCTAAAAAAGATAGCAAAATATCCAGAGCCAAGGCTCGAGTACCTGTTCACTGAGTCCCTGAGAATACAATTCGTTTTGAAAAGCGTCAACATAGAATGTTGGTGAGTTCATAAGCATGTTTGCAGGAAAAAAACTTTGTAATATCTTCGTTTATAATAAGTTGTAAAACTCCAGAAAATCCAATATTTTCTATAAAAAGTAGTTTGAGAGTATCGTTCCAAAACCGTGTATAATTGCATGCTTGTTCTTTATTTTCCTTTGTTTGTATTTGAAAAGAGTGTGTTCCCAGAAAATCCTATATTTTTTGTATATAAAAGAGTTGTGGTCTTAAAAACCTAAGACCAGAGTGGTGAAATTAGTTTACAAAATAGACGAAACATAGTTGTGTATTTTATAAAACTAGGAGAGTGTATATTCTTCGTAAATTCAAATAATATTGTAATTCTTTATGTGAGTCGTTACAACTGTAACATCCGGATTTCTAGGAGGTGATTCCAGCTTGGAGGGGACCAAGGAGGTTGTGCATCTGGGGATTTCGAGCAAAAGACTTCATCTTTGAGGTATTATGTCGCCCCTTTATCTGTTTTGTTGAAGGAATCCATAGATGTAGAGTTTTTATGTCTTTTATTGGAAGGAGTTGTGAGAATATGGCCCCTATTCACTTTGAGACTTCGGATCTGGACCCATAGTGGTCTAAAGAGCTTATTCCAGCTTGCTTTATGTTGAGCTATGGAGGCAATGAGCTCAGGTTGTTGTTTTTGGGGCTAAATCACCAAGTAAAGCCTCCTAGGCGTCACATGAGTGTCAAGATCCAAGCTTTACGTGATTATCAGGCTTGGGAAGGTCAGATCTATGGTTCTAAGGAACAGATCTGACCTCAGGAGGTCAATTGAGTTTGTGCATGACATGAACTCGCCGAGTCCAAGGCCAGACTCGGCGAGTAGGGTTAGGGTTTCCCGTGAATCACACAGTGAGTGACTTGCCGAATTGGGGGAATGACTCAGTGAGTCAGAAGGGGGATAGAGGACTCGAGTTCACGACTGAACTCGCCGAGTCATATTTGTGCACTCGGCGAGTCTGGTCAAGGGTTGACCGTTGACTTTTGTTGACTTTTTAGGTTTGGTCAACAATGGAACTTGTGGACTGTTTGAAGGGTAAAATAGCCTTTTAGCCTTCTTAGAGGACATGTGAGAGTCTAGTCTAGCATAGAGAGTCGTGATTGATTGAGATGATTATGTTATGTGTATAGGCAGAGGCTAGATTAGTATATACACGGGCGGGATATTATCCGAGACATCCGAGGTGAGTCTTCTCACTATACATTACCTAGAGTGGTATTTATGTGTAGACTAGAGGGTCTTGTATGCTATGTGTATGTATGAGATTATGTGCATTGTGTTATATGTATGCTATGTTTTGTATAGACCGGACCGAAGGGTCCAACGATATAGACCGGACCGAAGGGTCCAACGATATAGACCGGACCGAAGGGTCCAACGATATAGACCGGACCGAAGGGTCCAACGATACAGACCAGACTGAAGGGTCCAACGAGCTATGACCGGACCAGAGGGTCCAACGAGCTACGGGACTGGAGGGTCCCGCTGAGACACATCGGACCGGAGGGTCGTATTGTAGCCTCGAGTGGCGTATGTGTTGTATGTGGTATATTGGGGAACTCACTAAGCGTTTATGCTTACAGTTGTTGTGTGATGTGTTTCAGGTACTAGTGAGGATCGCGGGAAGGCGCCGGCATGATTCGTACACACGAGAGAGGATTTATTTATATGAGATCTTGGGACATGTTTTGTGATGATACAGAGATTTATTATGATTTTGTGATTTTTATGTGGTGGAAAGTATGTTTTGAAATGAAAAATTGTTTTGAAAATTTGGGTGTTACAACAACCATGCTAATATGACTAACGCGCATGTCTTGAAGTTCTTCAGGCGTCGGTTTCTAAAGATATTTGTCACCCTAGACTGGCCCGTCTAGCTGTAGCGAACAGCTCAGGTGTGGGGGTCTCAACCCCGTATAGATCTATACACAATTACCTCGTTCTCCCTCCAGGAGAATCTGGTTATAACTACAGGACTTATGGTGTACACTAGGTAGGTACGGTGAAGGAGTGTCTCACAAGAGCCTCAACAAAAATTTACGCGAATTTATCGAATAACGCATATGACGTTCTTAGTGTAAATTCATGACTGCAGTTTTATGACACGCGTTTTACAGCTTTATGACATACAACTTAGCACTTGTATTATTAAAAGATTTATGATGGACAGATTATGACACACGAATATTCCTATCGTAAAACTATGTTTTGCATACCGGTTGTATTAAATTATTTATAACGATACTTATAAATAATTACAATTAACTTGTTAACTTACCATATGTGTTGTAAGCGTAACAAAATATTCTAGGTTTTATACCTTTGAAATAGTGCAAACTTTTACGATTATTTTACTAATAAAAACTATATTTTAGTAAAATATTCAAGTGTTATGGTGAGTTTTCAACACACCAAAAATTTCTTATAAGTGTTTTGTAGCACCAAAAATACTCTATTTTTGTTGCGACTAGAACGTGTTACAATTTACACAAAATTACATAAAACCTTGAAATTTATCATATTTCCACAATTTTACAAGTGGTAGTGGTAAAAATATATATATCCAAAAATTTACCATTTTGAGTGTAAACTCTCATATTTACCATTTTTCAAGTTTTTATAACCAAAAATGCTTTAACATTTTCTTTGACATTATTTGTGATTTTAAACACACATAACAAAGAGACCGTTTTCACTTAGCAACTTGTTTCATTTTCAACATGACACCAAAATATGTGAAACTACACAAAGATAACTTTGTTCCAACAACTTGAGACTTTGTGAAAATCTCCAGTTTAAGGAGTATTAGCATGAAATAATAACATTTCAACACACATAGACATATATACACACAAGTGCATGCAAATATCCAAAGATTTCAAACAAGACTTGACTTGTATCCCCCCTCCCCAAGAATCAAAACTTGAAAATAATGGGGTATGAAGCTCACCTTGAGGATTTTCGAGAGGTAGGAGAAGAAGAAGAAGAAGAAGAAGAAGAAGAAGAAGAAGAAGAAGAAGGATTTTCGAGCCTAGCTTGTTCTCTTGGTAAAATTCTCAAAATGGTGGTGATCTAGGGTTCATATTCACGAAAAGCGTCAACATAGAATGTTGGTGTGTTCATAAGCATGTTTGCAGGAAAAAAACTTTGTAATATCTTCATTTATAATAAGTTGTAAAACTCCAGAAAATCCAATATTTTCTATAAAAAGTAGTTTGAGAGTATCGTTCCAAAACCGTGTATAATTGCATGCTTGTTCTTTATTTTCCTTTGTTTGTATTTGAAAAGAGTGTGTTCCCAGAAAATCCTATATTTTCTGTATATAAAAGAGTTGTGGTCTTAAAAACCTAAGACCAGAGTGGTGAAATTAGTTTACAAAATAGACGAAACATAGTTGTGTATTTTATAAAACTAGGAGAGTGTATATTCTTCGTAAATTCAAATAATATTGTAATTCTTTATGTGAGTCGTTACAACTGTAACATCCGGATTTCTAGGAGGTGATTCCAGCTTGGAGGGGACCAAGGAGGTTATGCATCTGGGGATTTCGAGCAAAAGACTTCATCTTTGAGGTATTATGTCGCCCCTTTATCTGTTTTGTTGAAGGAATCCATAGATGTAGAGTTTTTATGTCTTTTATTGGAAGGAGTTGTGAGAATATGGCCCCTATTCACTTTGAGACTTCGGATCTGGACCCATAGTGGTCTAAAGAGCTTATTCCAGCTTGCTTTATGTTGAGCTATGGAGGCAATGAGCTCAGGTTGTTGTTTTTGGGGCTAAATCACCAAGTAAAGCCTCCTAGGCGTCACATGAGTGTCAAGATCCAAGCTTTACGTGATTATCAGGCTTGGGAAGGTCAGATCTATGGTTCTAAGGAACAGATCTGACCTCAGGAGGTCAATTGAGTTTGTGCATGACATGAACTCGCCGAGTCCAAGGGCAGACTCGGCGAGTAGGGTTAGGGTTTCCCGTGAATCACACAGTGAGTGACTTACCGAATTGGGGGAATGACTCAGTGAGTCAGAAGGGGGATAGAGGACTCGAGTTCACGACTGAACTCTCCGAGTCACATTTTCGCACTCGGCGAGTCTCGTCAAGGGTTGACCGTTGACTTTTGTTGACTTTTTGGGTTTGGTCAACAATGGAACTTGTGGACTGTTTGAAGGCTAAAATAGCCTTTTAGCCTTCTTAGAGGACATGTGAGAGTCTAGTCTAGCCTAGAGAGTCGTGATTGATTGAGATGATTATGTTCTGTGTATAGGCAGAGGCTAGATCAGTATATACACGGGCGGGATATTATCCGAGACATCCGAGGTGAGTCTTCTCACTATACATTACCTAGAGTGGTATTTATGTGTAGACTAGAGGGTCTTGTATGTTATATGTATGTATGAGATTATGTGCATTGTGTTATATGTATGCTATGTTTTGTATAGACCGGACCGAAGGGTCCAACAATATAGACCGGACCGAAGGGTCCAACGATATAGACCGGACCGAAGGGTCCAACGATATAGACCGGACCGAAGGGTCCAACGATATAGACCGGACCGAAGGGTCCAACGATACAGACCAGACCGAAAGGTCCAACGAGCTATGACCGGACCAGAGGGTCCAACGAGCTACGGGACTGGAGGGTCCCGCTGAGACACATCGGACCGGAGGGTCGTATTGTAGCCTCGAGTGGCGTATGTGTTGTATGTGGTATATTGGGGAACTCACTAAGCTTTTATGCTTACAGTTGTTGTGTGATGTGTTTCAGGTACTAGTGAGGATCGCGGGAAGGCGCCGGCATGATTCGTACACACGAGAGAGGATTTATTTATATGAGATCTTGGGACATGTTTTGTGATGATACAGAGATTTATTATGATTTTGTGATTTTTATGTGGTGGAAAGTATGTTTTGAAATGAAAAATTGTTTTGAAAATTTGGGTGTTACAACAACCATGCTAATATGACTAACGCGCATGTCTTGAAGTTCTTCAGGCGTCGGTTTCTAAAGATATTTGTCACCCTAGACTGGCCCGTCTAGCTGTAGCGAACAGCTCAGGTGTGGGGGTCTCAACCCCGTATAGATCTATACACAATTACCTTGTTCTCCCTCCAGGAGAATCTGGTTATAACTACAGGACTTACGGTGTACACTAGGTAGGTACGGTGAAGGAGTGTCTCACAAGAGCCTCAACAAAAATTTACGCGAATTTATCGAATAACGCATATGACGTTCTTAGTGTAAATTCATGACTGTAGTTTTATGACACGCGTTTTACAGCTTTATGACATACAACTTAGCACTTGTATTATTAAAAGATTTATGATGGACAGATTATGACACACGAATATTCCTATCGTAAAACTATGTTTTGCATACCGGTTATATTAAATTATTTATAACGATATTTATAAATAATTACAATTAACTTGTTAACTTACCATATGTGTTGTAAGCGTAACAAAATATTCTAGGTTTTATACCTTTGAAATAGTGCAAACTTTTACGATTATTTTACTAATAAAAACTATATTTTAGTAAAATATTCAAATGTTATGGTGAGTTTTCAACACACCAAAACTTTCTTATAAGTGTTTTGTAGCACCAAAAATACTCTATTTTTGTTGCGACTAGAACGTGTTACAATTTACACAAAATTACATAAAACCTTGAAATTTATCATATTTCCACAATTTTACAAGTGGTAGTGGTAAAAATATATATATCCAAAAATTTACCATTTTGAGTGTAAACTCTCATATTTACCATTTTTCAAGTTTTTATAACCAAAAATGCTTTAACATTTTCTTTGACATTATTTGTGATTTTAAACACACATAACAAAGAGACCGTTTTCACTTAGCAACTTGTTTCATTTTCAACATGACACCAAAATATGTGAAACTACACAAAGATAACTTTGTTCCAACAACTTGAGACTTTGTGAAAATCTCCAGTTTAAGGAGTATTAGCATGAAATAATAACATTTCAACACACATAGACATATATACACACAAGTGCATGCAAATATCCAAAGATTTCAAACAAGACTTGACTTGTATCCCCCCTCCCCAAGAATCAAAACTTGAAAATAATGGGGTATGAAGCTCACCTTGAGGATTTTCGAGAGGTAGGAGAAGAAGAAGAAGAAGAAGAAGAAGAAGGATTTTCGAGCCTAGCTTGTTCTCTTGGTAAAATTCTCAAAATGGTGGTGATCTAGGGTTCATATTCACGAAAAGCGTCAACATAGAATGTTGGTGAGTTCATAAGCATGTTTGCAGGAAAAAAAACTTTGTAATATCTTCATTTATAATAAGTTGTAAAACTCCAGAAAATCCAATATTTTCTATAAAAAGTAGTTTGAGAGTATCGTTCCAAAACCGTGTATAATTGCATGCTTGTTCTTTATTTTCCTTTGTTTGTATTTGAAAAGAGTGTGTTCCCAGAAAATCCTATATTTTCTGTATATAAAAGAGTTGTGGTCTTAAAAACCTAAGACCAGAGTGGTGAAATTAGTTTACAAAATAGACGAAACATAGTTGTGTATTTTATAAAACTAGGAGAGTGTATATTCTTCGTAAATTCAAATAATATTGTAATTCTTTATGTGAGTCGTTACAACTATAACATCCGGATTTCTAGGAGGTGATTCCAGCTTGGAGGGGACCAAGGAGGTTATGCATCTGGGGATTTCGAGCAAAAGACTTCATCTTTGAGGTATTATGTCGCCCCTTTATCTGTTTTGTTGAAGGAATCCATAGATGTAGAGTTTTTATGTCTTTTATTGGAAGGAGTTGTGAGAATATGGCCCCTATTCACTTTGAGACTTCGGATCTGGACCCATAGTGGTCTAAAGAGCTTATTCCAGCTTGCTTTATGTTGAGCTATGGAGGCAATGAGCTCAGGTTGTTGTTTTTGGGGCTAAATCACCAAGTAAAGCCTCCTAGGCGTCACATGAGTGTCAAGATCCAAGCTTTACGTGATTATCAGGCTTGGGAAGGTCAGATCTATGGTTCTAAGGAACAGATCTGACCTCAGGAGGTCAATTGAGTTTGTGCATGACATGAACTCGCCGAGTCCAAGGGCAGACTCGGCGAGTAGGGTTAGGGTTTCCCGTGAATCACACAGTGAGTGACTTGCCGAATTGGGGGAATGACTCAGTGAGTCAGAAGGGGGATAGAGGACTCGAGTTCACGACTGAACTCGTCGAGTCACATTTGTGCACTCGGCGAGTCTCGTCAAGGGTTGACCGTTGACTTTTGTTGACTTTTTGGGTTTGGTCAACAATGGAACTTGTGGACTGTTTGAAGGCTAAAATAGCCTTTTAGCCTTCTTAGAGGATATGTGAGAGTCTAGTCTAGCCTAGAGAGTCGTGATTGATTGAGATGATTATGTTATGTGTATAGGCAGAGGCTAGATCAGTATATACACGGGCGGGATATTATCCGAGACATCCGAGGTGAGTCTTCTCACTATACATTACCTAGAGTGGTATTTATGTGTAGACCAGAGGGTCTTGTATGCTATGTGTATGTATGAGATTATGTGCATTGTGTTATATGTATGCTATGTTTTGTATAGACCGGACCGAAGGGTCCAACGATATAGACCGGACCGAAGGGTCCAACGATATAGACCGGACCGAAGGGTCCAACGATATAGACCGGACCGAAGGGTCCAACGATACAGACCAGACCGAAAGGTCCAACGAGCTATGACCAGACCAGAGGGTCCAACGAGCTACGGGACTGGAGGGTCCCGCTGAGACACATCGGACCGGAGGGTCGTATTGTAGCCTCGAGTGGCGTATGTGTTGTATGTGGTATATTGGGGAACTCACTAAGCTTTTATGCTTACAGTTGTTGTGTGATGTGTTTCAGGTACTAGTGAGGATCGCGGGAAGGCGCCGGCATGATTCGTACACACGAGAGAGGATTTATTTATATGAGATCTTGGGACATGTTTTGTGATGATACAGAGATTTATTATGATTTTGTGATTTTTATGTGGTGGAAAGTATGTTTTGAAATGAAAAATTGTTTTGAAAATTTGGGTGTTACAACAACCATGCTAATATGACTAACGCGCATGTCTTGAAGTTCTTCAGGCGTCGGTTTCTAAAGATATTTGTCACCCTAGACTGGCCCATCTAGCTGTAGCGAACAGCTCAGGTGTGGGGGTCTCAACCCCGTATAGATCTATACACAATTACCTTGTTCTCCCTCCAGGAGAATCTGGTTATAACTACAGGACTTACGGTGTACACTAGGTAGGTACGGTGAAGGAGTGTCTCACAAGAGCCTCAACAAAAATTTACGCGAATTTATCGAATAACGCATATGACGTTCTTAGTGTAAATTCATGACTGTAGTTTTATGACACGCGTTTTACAGCTTTATGACATACAACTTAGCACTTGTATTATTAAAAGATTTATGATGGACAGATTATGACACACGAATATTCCTATCGTAAAACTATGTTTTGCATACCGGTTATATTAAATTATTTATAACGATATTTATAAATAATTACAATTAACTTGTTAACTTACCATATGTGTTGTAAGCGTAACAAAATATTCTAGGTTTTATACCTTTGAAATAGTGCAAACTTTTACGATTATTTTACTAATAAAAACTATATTTTAGTAAAATATTCAAGTGTTATGGTGAGTTTTCAACACACCAAAACTTTCTTATAAGTGTTTTGTAGCACCAAAAATACTCTATTTTTGTTGCGACTAGAACGTGTTACAATTTACACAAAATTACATAAAACCTTGAAATTTATCATATTTCCACAATTTTACAAGTGGTAGTGGTAAAAATATATATATCCAAAAATTTACCATTTTGAGTGTAAACTCTCATATTTACCATTTTTCAAGTTTTTATAACCAAAAATGCTTTAACATTTTCTTTGACATTATTTGTGATTTTAAACACACATAACAAAGAGACCGTTTTCACTTAGCAACTTGTTTCATTTTCAACATGACACCAAAATATGTGAAACTACACAAAGATAACTTTGTTCCAACAACTTGAGACTTTGTGAAAATCTCCAGTTTAAGGAGTATTAGCATGAAATAATAACATTTCAACACACATAGACATATATACACACAAGTGCATGCAAATATCCAAAGATTTCAAACAAGACATGACTTGTATCCCCCCTCCCCAAGAATTAAAACTTGAAAATAATGGGGTATGAAGCTCACCTTGAGGATTTTTGAGAGGTAGGAGAAGAAGAAGAAGAAGAAGAAGAAGAAGAAGAAGAAGAAGAAGAAGAAGAAGAAGAAGAAGAAGAAGAAGAAGAAGAAGAAGAAGAAGAAGAAGAAGAAGAAGAAGAAGAAGAAGAAGAAGGATTTTCGAGCCTAGCTTGTTCTCTTGGTAAAATTCTCAAAATGGTGGTGATCTAGGGTTCATATTCACGAAAAGCGTCAACATAGAATGTTGGTGAGTTCATAAGCATGTTTGCAGGAAAAAAACTTTGTAATATCTTCATTTATAATAAGTTGTAAAACTCCAGAAAATCCAATATTTTCTATAAAAAGTAGTTTGAGAGTATCGTTCCAAAACCGTGTATAATTGCATGCTTGTTCTTTATTTTCCTTTGTTTGTATTTGAAAAGAGTGTGTTCCCAGAAAATCCTATATTTTCTGTATATAAAAGAGTTGTGGTCTTAAAAACCTAAGACAAGAGTGGTGAAATTAGTTTACAAAATAGACGAAACATAGTTGTGTATTTTATAAAACTAGGAGAGTGTGTGTTCTTCGTAAATTCAAATAATATTGTAATTCTTTATGTGAGTCCTTACAACTGTAACATCCGGATTTCTAGGAGGTGATTCCAGCTTGGAGGGGACCAAGGAGGTTATGCATCTGGGGATTTCGAGCAAAAGACTTCATCTTTGAGGTATTATGTCGCCCCTTTATCTGTTTTGTTGAAGGAATCCATAGATGTAGAGTTTTTATGTCTTTTATTGGAAGGAGTTGTGAGAATATGGCCCCTATTCACTTTGAGACTTCGGATCTGGACCCATAGTGGTCTAAAGAGCGTATTCCAGCTTACTTTATGTTGAGCTATGGAGGCAATGAGCTCAGGTTGTTGTTTTTGGGGCTAAATCACCAAGTAAAGCCTCCTAGGCGTCACATGAGTGTCAAGATCCAAGCTTTACGTGATTATCAGGCTTGGGAAGGTCAGATCTATGGTTCTAAGGAACAGATCTGACCTAAGGAGGTCAATTGAGTTTGTGCATGACATGAACTCGCCGAGTCCAAGGGCAGACTCGGCGAGTAGGGTTAGGGTTTCCCGTGAATCACACAGTGAGTGACTTGCCGAATTGGGGGAATGACTCAGTGAGTCAGAAGGGGGATAGAGGACTCGAGTTCACGACTGAACTCGTCGAGTCACATTTGTGCACTCGGCGAGTCTCGTCAAGGGTTGACCGTTGACTTTTGTTGACTTTTTGGGTTTGGTCAACAATGGAACTTGTGGACTGTTTGAAGGCTAAAATAGCCTTTTAGCCTTCTTAGAGGATATGTGAGAGTCTAGTCTAGCCTAGAGAGTCGTGATTGATTGAGATGATTATGTTATGTGTATAGGCAGAGGCTAGATCAGTATATACACGGGCGGGATATTATCCGAGACATCCGAGGTGAGTCTTCTCACTATACATTACCTAGAGTGGTATTTATGTGTAGACCAGAGGGTCTTGTATGCTATGTGTATGTATGAGATTATGTGCATTGTGTTATATGTATGCTATGTTTTGTATAGACCGGACCGAATGGTCCAACGATATAGACCGGACCGAAGGGTCCAACGATATAGACCGGACCGAAGGGTCCAACGATACAGACCGGACCGAAGGGTCTAACGAGCTATGACCGGACCAGAGGGTCCAACGAGCTACGGGACTGGAGGGTCCCGCTGAGACACATCGGACCGGAGGGTCGTATTGTAGCCTCGAGTGGCGTATGTGTTGTATGTGGTATATTGGGGAACTCACTAAGCTTTTATGCTTACAGTTGTTGTGTGATGTGTTTCAGGTACTAGTGAGGATCGCGGGAAGGCGCCGGCATGATTCGTACACACGAGAGAGGATTTATTTATATGAGATCTTGGGACATGTTTTGTGATGATACAGAGATTTATTATGATTTTGTGATTTTTATGTGGTGGAAAGTATGTTTTGAAATGAAAAATTGTTTTGAAAATTTGGGTGTTACAACAACCATGCTAATATGACTAACGTGCATGTCTTGAAGTTCTTCAGGCGTCGGTTTCTAAAGATATTTGTCACCCTAGACTGGCCCGTCTAGCTGTAGCGAACAGCTCAGGTGTGGGGGTCTCAACCCCGTATAGATCTATACGCAATTACCTCGTTCTCCCTCCAGGAGAATCTGGTTATAACTACAGGACTTACGGTGTACACTAGGTAGGTACGGTGAAGGAGTGTCTCACAAGAGCCTCAACAAAAATTTACGCGAATTTATCGAATAACGCATATGACGTTCTTAGTGTAAATTCATGACTGCAGTTTTATGACACGCTTTTTACAGCTTTATGACATACAACTTAGCACTTGTATTATTAAAAGATTTATGATGGACAGATTATGACACACGAATATTCCTATCGTAAAACTATGTTTTGCATACCGGTTATATTAAATTATTTATAATGATATTTATAAATAATTACAATTAACTTGTTAACTTACCATATTTGTTGTAAGCGTAACAAAATATTCTAGGTTTTATACCTTTGAAATAGTGCAAACTTTTACGATTATTTTACTAATAAAAACTATATTTTAGTAAAATATTCAAGTGTTATGGTGAGTTTTCAACACACCAAAAATTTCTTATAAGTGTTTTGTAGCACCAAAAATACTCTATTTTTGTTGCGACTAGAACGTGTTACAATTTACACAAAATTACATAAAACCTTGAAATTTATCATATTTCCACAATTTTACAAGTGGTAGTGGTAAAAATATATATATCCAAAAATTTACCATTTTGAGTGTAAACTCTCATATTTACCATCTTTCAAGTTTTTATAACCAAAAATGCTTTAACATTTTCTTTGACATTATTTGTGATTTTAAACACACATAACAAAGAGACCGTTTTCACTTAGCAACTTGTTTCATTTTCAACATGACACCAAAATATGTGAAACTACACAAAGATAACTTTGTTCCAACAACTTGAGACTTTGTGAAAATCTCCAGTTTAAGGAGTATTAGCATGAAAAAATAACATTTCAACACACATAGACATATATACACACAAGTGCATGCAAATATCCAAAGATTTCAAACAAGACTTGACTTGTATCCCCCCTCCCCAAGAATCAAAACTTGAAAATAATGGGGTACGAAGCTCACCTTGAGGATTTTCGAGAGGTAGGAGAAGAAGAAGAAGAAGAAGAAGAAGAAGAAGAAGGATTTTCGAGCCTAGCTTGTTCTCTTGGTAAAATTCTCAAAATGGTGGTGATCTAGGGTTCATATTCACGAAAAGCGTCAACATAGAATGTTGGTGTGTTCATAAGCATGTTTGCAGGAAAAAAACTTTGTAATATCTTCATTTATAATAAGTTGTAAAACTCCAGAAAATCCAATATTTTCTATAAAAAGTAGTTTGAGAGTATCGTTCCAAAACCGTGTATAATTGCATGCTTGTTCTTTATTTTCCTTTGTTTGTATTTGAAAAGAGTGTGTTCCCAGAAAATCCTATATTTTCTGTATATAAAAGAGTTGTGGTCTTAAAAACCTAAGACCAGAGTGGTGAAATTAGTTTACAAAATAGACGAAACATAGTTGTGTATTTTATAAAACTAGGAGAGTGTATATTCTTCGTAAATTCAAATAATATTGTAATTCTTTATGTGAGTCGTTACAACTGTAACATCCGGATTTCTAGGAGGTGATTCCAGCTTGGAGGGGACCAAGGAGGTTATGCATCTGGGGATTTCGAGCAAAAGACCTCATCTTTGAGGTATTATGTCGCCCCTTTATATGTTTTGTTGAAGGAATCCATAGATGTAGAGTTTTTATGTCTTTTATTGGAAGGAGTTGTGAGAATATGGCCCCTATTCACTTTGAGACTTCGGATCTGGACCCATAGTGGTCTAAAGAGCTTATTCCAGCTTGCTTTATGTTGAGCTATGGAGGCAATGAGCTCAGGTTGTTGTTTTTGGGGCTAAATCACCAAGTAAAGCCTCCTAGGCGTCACATGAGTGTCAAGATCCAAGCTTTACGTGATTATCAGGCTTGGGAAGGTCAGATCTATGGTTCTAAGGAACAGATCTGACCTCAGGAGGTCAATTGACTTTGTGCATGACATGAACTCGCCGAGTCCAAGGGCAGACTCGGCGAGTAGGGTTAGGGTTTCCCGTGAATCACACAGTGAGTGACTTGCCGAATTGGGGGAATGACTCAGTGAGTCAGAAGGGGGATAGAGGACTCGAGTTCACGACTGAACTCGCCGAGTCACATTTGTGCACTCGGCGAGTCTGGTCAAGGGTTGACCGTTGACTTTTGTTGACTTTTTGGGTTTGGTCAACAATGGAACTTGTGGACTGTTTGAAGGGTAAAATAGCCTTTTAGCCTTCTTAGAGGACATGTGAGAGTCTAGTCTAGCCTAGAGAGTCGTGATTGATTGAGATGATTATGTTATGTGTATAGGCAGAGGCTAGATCAGTATATTCACGGGCGGGATATTATCTGAGACATCCGAGGTGAGTCTTCTCACTATACATTACCTAGAGTGGTATTTATGTGTAGACCAGAGGGTCTTTTATGCTATGTGTATGTATGAGATTATGTGCATTGTGTTATATGTATGCTATGTTTTATATAGACCGGACCGAAGGGTCCAACGATATAGACCGGACCGAAGGGTCCAACGATATAGACCGGACCGAAGGGTCCAACGATATAGACCGGACCGAAGGGTCCAACGATACAGACCAGACCGAAGGGTCCAACGAGCTATGACCGGACCAGAGGGTCCAACGAGCTACGGGACTGGAGGTTCCCGCTGAGACACATCGGACCGGAGGGTCGTATTGTAGCCTCGAGTGGCGTATGTGTTGTATGTGGTATATTGGGGAACTCACTAAGCTTTTATGCTTACAGTTGTTGTGTGATGTGTTTCAGGTACTAGTGAGGATCGCGGGAAGGCGCCGGCATGATTCGTACACACGAGAGAGGATTTATTTATATGAGATCTTGGGACATGTTTTGTGATGATACAGAGATTTATTATGATTTTGTGATTTTTATGTGGTGGAAAGTATGTTTTGAAATGAAAAATTGTTTTGAAAATTTGGGTGTTACAACAACCATGCTAATATGACTAACGCGCATGTCTTGAAGTTCTTCAGGCGTCGGTTTCTAAAGATATTTGTCACCCTAGACTGGCCCGTCTAGCTGTAGCGAACAGCTCAGGTGTGGGGGTCTCAACCCCGTATAGATCTATACACAATTACCTTGTTCTCCCTCCAAGAGAATCTGGTTATAACTACAGGACTTACGGTGTACGCTAGGTAGGTACGGTGAAGGAGTGTCTCACAAGAGCCTCAACAAAAATTTACGCGAATTTATCGAATAACGCATATGACGTTCTTAGTGTAAATTCATGACTGCAGTTTTATGACACGCGTTTTACAGCTTTATGACATACAACTTAGCACTTGTATTATTAAAAGATTTATGATGGACAGATTATGACACACGAATATTCCTATCGTAAAACTATGTTTTGCATACCGGTTATATTAAATTATTTATAACGATATTTATAAATAATTACAATTAACTTGTTAACTTACCATATGTGTTGTAAGCGTAACAAAATATTCTAGGTTTTATACCTTTGAAATAGTGCAAACTTTTACGATTATTTTACTAATAAAAACTATATTTTAGTAAAATATTCAAGTGTTATGGTGAGTTTTCAACACACCAAAAATTTCTTATAAGTGTTTTGTAGCACCAAAAATACTCTATTTTTGTTGCGACTAGAACGTGTTACAATTTACACAAAATTACATAAAACCTTGAAATTTATCATATTTCCACAATTTTACAAGTGGTAGTGGTAAAAATATATATATATCCAAAAATTTACCATTTTGAGTGTAAACTCTCATATTTACCATCTTTCAAGTTTTTATAACCAAAAATGCTTTAACATTTTCTTTGACATTATTTGTGATTTTAAACACACATAACAAAGAGACCGTTTTCACTTAGCAACTTGTTTCATTTTCAACATGACACCAAAATATGTGAAACTACACAAAGATAACTTTATTCCAACAACTTGAGACTTTGTGAAAATCTCCAGTTTAAGGAGTATTAGCATGAAATAATAACATTTCAACACACATAGACATATATACACACAAGTGCATGCAAATATCCAAAGATTTCAAACAAGACATGACTTGTATCCCCCCTCCCCAAGAATCAAAACTTGAAAATAATGGGGTATGAAGCTCACCTTGAGGATTTTTGAGAGGTAGGAGAAGAAGAAGAAGAAGAAGAAGAAGAAGAAGAAGAAGAAGAAGAAGAAGAAGAAGAAGGATTTTCGAGCCTAACTTGTTCTCTTGGTAAAATTCTCAAAATGGTGGTGATCTAGGGTTCATATTCACGAAAAGCGTCAACATAGAATGTTGGTGAGTTCATAAGCATGTTTGCAGGAAAAAAACTTTGTAATATCTTCATTTATAATAAGTTGTAAAACTCCAGAAAATCCAATATTTTCTATAAAAAGTAGTTTGAGAGTATCGTTCCAAAACCGTGTATAATTGCATGCTTGTTCTTTATTTTCCTTTGTTTGTATTTGAAAAGAGTGTGTTCCCAGAAAATCCTATATTTTCTATATATAAAAGAGTTGTGGTCTTAAAAAACTAAGACAAGAGTGGTGAAATTAGTTTACAAAATAGACGAAACATAGTTGTGTATTTTATAAAACTAGGAGAGTGTGTGTTCTTCGTAAATTCAAATAATATTGTAATTCTTTATGTGAGTCGTTACAACTGTAACATCCGGATTTCTAGGAGGTGATTCCATCTTGGAGGGGACCAAGGAGGTTATGCATCTGGGGATTTCGAGCAAAAGACTTCATCTTTGAGGTATTATGTCGCCCCTTTATCTGTTTTGTTGAAGGAATCCATAGATGTAGAGTTTTTATGTCTTTTATTGGAAGGAGTTGTGAGAATATGGCCCCTATTCACTTTGAGACTTCGGATCTGGACCCATAGTGGTCTAAAGAGCGTATTCCAGCTTACTTTATGTTGAGCTATGGAGGCAATGAGCTCAGGTTGTTGTTTTTGGGGCTAAATCACCAAGTAAAGCCTCCTAGGCGTCACATGAGTGTCAAGATCCAAGCTTTACGTGATTATCAGGCTTGGGAAGGTCAGATCTATGGTTCTAAGGAACAGATCTGACCTCAGGAGGTCAATTGAGTTTGTGCATGACATGAACTCGCCGAGTCCAAGGGCAGACTCGGCGAGTAGGGTTAGGGTTTCCCGTGAATCACACAGTGAGTGACTTGCCGAATTGGGGGAATGACTCAGTGAGTCAGAAGGGGGATAGAGGACTCGAGTTCACGACTGAACTCGCCGAGTCACATTTGTGCACTCGGCGAGTCTGGTCAAGGGTTGACCGTTGACTTTTGTTGACTTTTTGGGTTTGGTCAACAATGGAACTTGTGGACTGTTTGAAGGGTAAAATAGCCTTTTAGCCTTCTTAGAGGACATGTGAGAGTCTAGTCTAGCCTAGAGAGTCGTGATTGATTGAGATGATTATGTTATGTGTATAGGCAGAGGCTAGATCAGTATATACACGGGCGGGATATTATCCGAGACATCCGAGGTGAGTCTTCTCACTATACATTACCTAGAGTGGTATTTATGTGTAGACCAGAGGGTCTTTTACGCTATGTGTATGTATGAGATTATGTGCATTGTGTTATATGTATGCTATGTTTTGTATAGACCGGACCGAAGGGTCCAACGATATAGACCGGACCGAAGGGTCCAACGATATAGACCGGACCGAAGGGTCCAACGATATAGACCGGACCGAAGGGTCCAACGATACAGACCAGACCGAAGGGTCCAACGAGCTATGACCGGACCAGAGGGTCCAACGAGCTACGGGACTGGAGGGTCCCGCTGAGACACATCGGACCGGAGGGTCGTATTGTAGCCTCGAGTGGCGTATGTGTTGTATGTGGTATATTGGGGAACTCACTAAGCTTTTATGCTTACAGTTGTTGTGTGATGTGTTTCAGGTACTAGTAAGGATCGCGGGAAGGCGCCGGCATGATTCGTACACACGAGAGAGGATTTATTTATATGAGATCTTGGGACATGTTTTGTGATGATACAGAGATTTATTATGATTTTGTGATTTTTATGTGGTGGAAAGTATGTTTTGAAATGAAAAATTGTTTTGAAAATTTGGGTGTTACAACAACCATGCTAATATGACTAACGCGCATGTCTTGAAGTTCTTCAGGCGTCGGTTTCTAAAGATATTTGTCACCCTAGACTGGCCCGTCTAGCTGTAGCGAACAGCTCAGGTGTGGGGGTCTCAACCCCGTATAGATCTATACACAATTACCTCGTTCTCCCTCCAGGAGAATCTGGTTATAACTACAGGACTTACGGTGTACACTAGGTAGGTACGGTGAAGGAGTGTCTCACAAGAGCCTCAACAAAAATTTACGCGAATTTATCGAATAACGCATATGACGTTCTTAGTGTAAATTAATGACTGCAGTTTTATGACACGCGTTTTACAGCTTTATGACATACAACTTAGCACTTGTATTATTAAAAGATTTATGATGGACAGATTATGACACACGAATATTCCTATCGTAAAACTATGTTTTGCATACCGGTTATATTAAATTATTTATAACGATATTTATAAATAATTACAATTAACTTGTTAACTTACCATATGTGTTGTAAGCGTAACAAAATATTCTAGGTTTTATACCTTTGAAATAGTGCAAACTTTTACGATTATTTTACTAATAAAAACTATATTTTAGTAAAATATTCAAGTGTTATGGTGAGTTTTCAACACACCAAAAATTTCTTATAAGTGTTTTGTAGCACCAAAAATACTCTATTTTTGTTGCGACTAGAACGTGTTACAATTTACACAAAATTACATAAAACCTTGAAATTTATCATATTTCCACAATTTTACAAGTGGTAGTGGTAAAAATATATATATATATCCAAAAATTTACCATTTTGAGTGTAAACTCTCATATTTACCATCTTTCAAGTTTTTATAACCAAAAATGCTTTAACATTTTCTTTGACATTATTTGTGATTTTAAACACACATAACAAAGAGACCGTTTTCACTTAGCAACTTGTTTCATTTTCAACATGACACCAAAATATGTGAAACTACACAAAGATAACTTTGTTCCAACAACTTGAGACTTTGTGAAAATCTCCAGTTTAAGGAGTATTAGCATGAAATAATAACATTTCAACACACATAGACATATATACACACAAGTGCATGCAAATATCCAAAGATTTCAAACAAGACTTGACTTGTATCCCCCCTCCCCAAGAATCAAAACTTGAAAATAATGGGGTATGAAGCTCACCTTGAGGATTTTCGAGAGGTAGGAGAAGAAGAAGAAGAAGAAGAAGAAGAAGGATTTTCGAGCCTAGCTTGTTCTCTTGGTAAAATTCTCAAAATGGTGGTGATCTAGGGTTCATATTCACGAAAAGCGTCAACATAGAATGTTGGTGAGTTCATAAGCATGTTTGCAGGAAAAAAACTTTGTAATATCTTCATTTATAATAAGTTGTAAAACTCCAGAAAATCCAATATTTTCTATAAAAAGTAGTTTGAGAGTATCGTTCCAAAACCGTGTATAATTGCATGCTTGTTCTTTATTTTCCTTTGTTTGTATTTGAAAAGAGTGTGTTCCCAGAAAATCCTATATTTTCTGTATATAAAAGAGTTGTGGTCTTAAAAACCTAAGACCAGAGTGGTGAAATTAGTTTACAAAATAGACGAAACATAGTTGTGTATTTTATAAAACTAGGAGAGTGTATATTCTTCGTAAATTCAAATAATATTGTAATTCTTTATGTGAGTCGTTACAACTGTAACATCCGGATTTCTAGGAGGTGATTCCAGCTTGGAGGGGACCAAGGAGGTTATGCATCTGGGGATTTCGAGCAAAAGACTTCATCTTTGAGGTATTATGTCGCCCCTTTATCTGTTTTGTTGAAGGAATCCATAGATGTAGAGTTTTTATGTCTTTTATTGGAAGGAGTTGTGAGAATATGGCCCCTATTCACTTTGAGACTTCGGATCTGGACCCATAGTGGTCTAAAGAGCTTATTCCAGCTTGCTTTATGTTGAGCTATGGAGGCAATGAGCTCAGGTTGTTGTTTTTGGGGCTAAATCACCAAGTAAAGCCTCCTAGGCGTCACATGAGTGTCAAGATCCAAGCTTTACGTGATTATCAGGCTTGGGAAGGTCAGATCTATGGTTCTAAGGAACAGATCTGACCTCAGGAGGTCAATTGAGTTTGTGCATGACATGAACTCGCCGAGTCCAAGGGCAGACTCGGCGAGTAGGGTTAGGGTTTCCCGTGAATCACACAGTGAGTGACTTGCCGAATTGGGGGAATGACTCAGTGAGTCAGAAGGGGGATAGAGGACTCGAGTTCACGACTGAACTCGCCGAGTCACATTTGTGCACTCGGCGAGTCTCGTCAAGGGTTGACCGTTGACTTTTGTTGACTTTTTGGGTTTGGTCAACAATGGAACTTGTGGACTGTTTGAAGGGTAAAATAGCCTTTTAGCCTTCTTAGAGGACATGTGAGAGTCTAGTCTAGCCTAGAGAGTCGTGATTGATTGAGATGATTATGTTATGTGTATAGGCAGAGGCTAGATCAGTATATACACGGGCGGGATATTATCCGAGACATCCGAGGTGAGTCTTCTCACTATACATTACCTAGAGTGGTATTTATGTGTAGACCAGAGGGTCTTGTATGCTATGTGTATGTATGAGATTATGTGCATTGTGTTATATGTATGCTATGTTTTGTATAGACCGGACCGAAGGGTCCAACGATATAGACCGGACCGAAGGGTCCAACGATATAGACCGGACCGAAGGGTCCAACGATATAGACCGGACCGAAGGGTCCAACGATACAGACCAGACCGAAGGGTCCAATGAGCTATGACCGGACCAGAGGGTCCAACGAGCTACGGGACTGGAGGATCCTGCTGAGACACATCGGACCGGAGGGTCGTATTGTAGCCTCGAGTGGCGTATGTGTTGTATGTGGTATATTGGGGAACTCACTAAGCTTTTATGCTTACAGTTGTTGTGTGATGTGTTTCAGGTACTAGTGAGGATCGCGGGAAGGCGCTGGCATGATTCGTACACACGAGAGAGGATTTATTTATATGAGATCTTGGGACATGTTTTGTGATGATACAGAGATTTATTATGATTTTGTGATTTTTATGTGGTGGAAAGTATGTTTTGAAATGAAAATTTGTTTTGAAAATTTGGGTGTTACAACAACCATGCTAATATGACTAACGCGCATGTCTTGAAGTTCTCCAGGCGTCGGTTTCTAAAGATATTTGTCACCCTAGACTGGCCCGTCTAGCTGTAGCGAACAGCTCAGGTGTGGGGGTCTCAACCCCGTATAGATCTATACACAATTACCTTGTTCTCCCTCCAGGAGAATCTGGTTATAACTACAGGACTTACAGTGTACACTAGGTAGGTACGGTGAAGGAGTGTCTCACAAGAGCCTCAACAAAAATTTACGCGAATTTATCGAATAACGCATATGACGTTCTTAGTGTAAATTAATGACTGCAGTTTTATGACACGCGTTTTACAGCTTTATGACATACAACTTAGCACTTGTATTATTAAAAGATTTATGATGGACAGATTATGACACACGAATATTCCTATCGTAAAACTATGTTTTGCATACCGGTTATATTAACTTATTTATAACGATATTTATAAATAATTACAATTAACTTGTTAACTTACCATATGTGTTGTAAGCGTAACAAAATATTCTAGGTTTTATACCTTTGAAATAGTGCAAACTTTTACGATTATTTTACTAATAAAAACTATATTTTAGTAAAATATTCAAGTGTTATGGTGAGTTTTCAACACACCAAAAATTTCTTATAAGTGTTTTGTAGCACCAAAAATACTCTATTTTTGTTGCGACTAGAACGTGTTACAATTTACACAAAATTACATAAAACCTTGAAATTTATCATATTTCCACAATTTTACAAGTGGTAGTGGTAAAAATATATATATATATATCCAAAAATTTACCATTTTGAGTGTAAACTCTCATATTTACCATCTTTCAAGTTTTTATAACCAAAAATGCTTTAACATTTTCTTTGACATTATTTGTGATTTTAAACACACATAACAAAGAGACCGTTTTCACGTAGCAACTTGTTTCATTTTCAACATGACACCAAAATATGTGAAACTACACAAAGATAACTTTGTTCCAACAACTTGAGACTTTGTGAAAATCTCCAGTTTTAGGAGTATTAGCATGAAATAATAACATTTCAACACACATAGACATATATACACACAAGTGCATGCAAATATCCAAAGATTTCAAACAAGACTTGACTTGTATCCCCCCTCCCCAAGAATCAAAACTTGAAAATAATGGGGTATGAAGCTCACCTTGAGGATATTCGAGAGGTAGGAGAAGAAGAAGAAGAAGAAGAAGAAGAAGGATTTTCGAGCCTAGACTGGCCCGTCAAGCTGTAGCGAACAGCTCAGGTGTGGGGGTGTCAACCCCGTATTGATCTATACACAATTACCTCCTTCTCCCTCCAGGAGAATCTGGTTATAACTACAAGACTTACGGTGTACACTAGTGTAATGTCCGTGTTACTAGGCTAGGCATTAATATTGACATGATAGTCTAGGTTAACCTTTGTGACTCATTTTGGAGAAATGAAAAGGAATTATGTGAATATTATGTGTTTTATGTTTAATTACTAGGAGTTAATTAATTAAGAATAAAAATGAGCGTCGAAATTAAATATTAGATAAAGCCGATATCTATTAAGAAAGTTGTAGTGGTCGTGACAAGGATTACGGATATATAAAGAATGCCGAAATCCGAGTTATAACGAAGAAGTTATGACCTGTCGAAGTTTTGCGACAAAACCGACACGGTGCCGAATGACGTAAAAAGTGAGTTTTTGATAAACTACTTTTTAGACTTAGTGATCTAAACGAAACTCGTAGTGTTCGTTAAACCGAGAGTAGGTATAAAAAGAACGCCCAAATCTGACTTCGTAAGAGGAAGTTATGATTTTTCGAAGTTTCAGCTTAGCAGTAGACAGCTAAAAACTCGAATTTTAGATCGAGTGATTTTTAGCCGACACGACCTAAACGAGAATCGAAGGTCTCGTCATTAGTAGCACAACGGTAAAAAGTCTGACGAAAACGGACGTCGGATGAAGAAGTTATGAATTTTTAACGGATTTCCTATCCCGGTCTGTTAAAAAATAATAATATAAAAATTAAAGTCAAAATTAGCCGACGAAGTCTAAACGAAAGTTGTAGAGCGTAATTTTACCTACGCGTGCATATAAAGAACGTTAAAAACTCATATGCGAAAGTTATGGATTTTAGAAGTTTTGGCGCGAAAATCGAGGAATAATGCCAAAACCGGGAATTTTCGCACATGTGGACTTCGGCCATGTGTCCTCGCTTCGCATCCGACACGTGTCCGAAATTCTGCTGAGTCACCGAAGTCGTGGAAGCATCCGAGGAGTGACGCGTGTGCAGCCGAGAGTCCGACGTGTGCCAGGTGACTCCTCCATCCGAAGCCGCCTAACCTCGCACCGACGCGTGTCGCACCAGCTGTCCGAGCCTCGCAGGTGCCACGAACCCTCCCTACTTCGGACTAGACCGCGGTCTAATCAGGAGCTGCCAGCAAGGCCTCGCATGCGCAACCCACGTGAGCTCCTCTTCGTATCTGCTGACGCATGGCTTATTCTCGACCGTTGGATCAGGATGCTCGCACCTATAAATAGGAGGGTGCGAGACCTCCCGGGTATATTTTGGAAAAGTGTCAATTTTAGCCCTTTTTTCAATATTTCTTTCATTCCAACTTCCCTCGAAGCCCCGGTATCAATTATAACCCCCGGAATACGCCACGAAGTGCCCGAGAAGCCCGGAAAATTTATCTTTTCGGTTTCGAAGCCCGACCCTCGCAGATCCCGGTTTCTCAATAAAACTCCCGGTTTTATTAGAAACGATCGTTTTAGGAAACGAATTGCTGCCCGATTTTCATTAAATCAGGTGAGTGTGTAGTTACTTTCACCTTACACATAGATATGAAGTATTTTATATAAAATACGTGTTGTGTGAATATTTATTGTTTGTTTATTTGAGTTGGATGTTAAAGGAGTGATTTATACATGTTTTAAATAATTTAAACTGTATATGTATTTTTATCTACAAAAATGTTGGGTAAAACATGGGTAGATGAAATAGTGGGTGTGTGATGAAAGGTGAGTTGGATAAATGAGATGATCAGCGATATAGATAATAAGTTGAGGGTGAGAGGTGAAAGGAGATCATAAGTTGAGGGTGAGTGGTGAAATATGAGATAAGCCCTTACCCAAACGGTGACCCCCGTCATTCAACAGAGTATGGATGAAAACCATGGACTATTCTAGACGGTCTGTGGAACACTAGCAAGCCCGCAACCTGTAGGTGTAATGAACTATATGTTCATTTGTTGTACTCTAAAAACCCATTGACATGTATGACAGGGGTGAATACTGTCGATAAATAAGAGCTATGGACTTAGTGCCTATTGTATAAACCTAGGTGAGGTAACTTCGTGCCTATTCCTTAGGATGGATCCTTAGGAAGGAGTGATAGTTGAATCTTAGGGTAAACCCTTAAGAAATAAATAAGATAATGGGGTTGGGGAAATTTGGTTGACTGATTGATGTTTAAACATAATAAATTTATGTATTGTGGGTTGAAAACCCTATATGCTCACCAGGCTTCCAAGCCTGACCCACTCAGCTCTTTATATTACAGGTAGTGGACCCCGAGCATAGTCGGATGATGATGATGAGTGATTTTTGGATTATAGGCCAGTAGTTATGAATAACTGTTGTAAGGCTTACAATGTCTTGTTTATGCTTTTGATCTGTATCGGAACATGACATCCCAAGGTTTTGATATAAAAGGAAATTATATATTTCTTAAAGAAAGGTTTTGACAAACTTTTATCATGTTTTGTTTTTGGCACCAATTCCGCAACATCTTTTAAAAAGATTCTCTGACTTTATTTTAAAAAGCATAAATTAAATCGGTCTTTTCTGGCCGAGAAATTAGGGGATGTCACAGTTGGTATCAGAGCATTAGTTTAAGCGAACTAGGAATTTGTAGGATTCCTAGACTTAAACTTAGAATGCTAAGCGATGATTGTGTGTTGAGTGTGTCTATTATACTTTAGGTAGTACACCTAAATTGACACAAGCACTAGTTTATTTTAGGAAGGATGCCTAAAATACTTTTATGTGCTAAATGTTTTGTGTTATAGCTATAATGATGCTATTATATGTTCGGATCTATGGTTTGTTGCCAACCGGATCTGGAAACCTTATGTGTGTAGGATTCTAAGCGTATGATTACGAGATTAGAACTAACATGTAAACGTTTCGAAGTGATAAGGAGATTTATACGTCTATCGTAAATAAAGCTTTTCTATCTTAAATTCTCGCCCGGTATACCGAACGTTTGCTTGGGTGTACAAAACATTATGGTGAAGACTCGTAGAGAATTGAGTAGATGGAGGAAATGAAAAGCCTATGATACTGAATGATACCTATCATGAGATATCGTAAGAATGGTATCTTGCCTTTAGAATATGTCTAATAAAATAACGGAACGTTTAGAGGGGTACGGTACGTCTGAAGTACACCTCCGATTGGCAGGATGATGAATGGTTGGTGTAATTCTTGAAGTTGTCCAATCGTCTGGAATTTCCATCACCAACCAAGTTGAAGTAGAATTGATGATTGAAGATACGCATGGAAGAAGTCCTAGTAGAGTCTAGGAAAATTCTATGATTAATTGGACACATTCGTATGTGTTAAATTGTTTTGTGATTTTAGGACTTGGGGACTGCGAGATAGTACTTGGGACGAGTATGAGTAGGTGTGAATAGTAGTAGAGATCTATATTACTGGAAGCACAGGACTCACACTTGGATCAGGGAAAGTCACAAGGTTACCAAGGAACTAGTAATTGACTCCATCTGATTCTATTCTGTCGTTACCATCATTTCGGTAATGACTAAGAAGATGATTGTTATTCCAACCTTAGAGGTCATATCGAATTGATTCCGACTACGATGAGTTTGTTACGTGGTTCTGAGAACCAAGTTCGATGTAGCATTTGACTTAAGCCAAATGATTGAAGTAAAGGATGATCAAAGCGATCAATAGAAGTATCGCGTTCGTTGTTAAAGAAGTTGGGTTAGGTTGTGTTCTGACCCAAAGGGATAAAGTGATAGTGTATGCATCGAGGCAGTTGAAAGAGCATGAAAAGAACTACCCCACTCACGATTTGGAGTTGGCAGCGGTAGTATTTGCCTTAAAGATATGGAGGCACTATCTTTATGGTACCAAATGTAAAAATTTCATTGATCATAAGAGTCTTCAATATCTCTTTAATCAGAAGGAATTGATACATGAGGCAACGGCGTTGGCTAGAGTTACTCAAGGACTTTGACTGTGAGATACTTTACCACCCTGGTAAATCAAATGTTGTTGCTGATGCTCTCAATCGGAAGGTAAATCTTGAAAAGAAAAGGCCAAGAGCGTTGAGAATTGAAGTTGTCTCGACAATTGTGGAAAGTATAAAGAAAGCTCAGGAGGAAGCTTTAGAAAAGAATGACCGAAAGGAGGAACGTTTGGGAAAAACATTGGTGTTTGATACAAACGGTCAAGGACTGAAGGTATTCAAAGAGAGGATTTGGGTACCTAAGATGGGAGGAGTAAGAGGTCTTCTGATGGAAGAAGCTCACAAAACCATGTACTCGATTCATCCCGGCAGTACGAAAATGTATAGGGATCTAAAAACACTATTACTGGTGGCCGACGATGAAGCTAGATGTTGCTAAGTATGTGGCCGAGTGTGTAACATGTGCTAGGGATAAGGCACAACATCAGAAACCGTATGGGAGTTTAGAACCTTTGCCTATACCCATGGGCAAACGGGAAGACATCACTATGGATTTTGTGACTAAACTGCCCAGAACAAGGAATGGTCACGACATGATTTAGGTGGTCGTTGATCGCTTCACTAAGAGTGCGCATTTCATAGCAGCCAACGAAAAATGGTCTATGGATAAACTTACGAATTCTTACGTGAAGGAAATTGTGAGACTTCACGATGTTCCGTTAACGATTGTATCCGATCGTGACAGTCGTTTTACCTCAAGGTGTTGGAGGAGTCTGTAAGAGGAATTGGGTACCAAGTTGTGTTTGAATACAGCTTATCATCCGCAAACCGATGGTCAGAGCGAATAATCGATTCAAACATTGAAGGATATGCTGAGAGCATGTACCCTGGAATTCCAAGGTAACTGGGATGAACATTTACCTTTAGTAGAATTTTTCTAGGGTAATAGTTTCCACTCAAGCATCAAGATGGCACCTTATCACGCTTTGTATGGGGAAAAGTGTTGAATGCCGTCATGTTGGCTGGAAGCTGGGGAAAAGCAGTTTATGGGACTTGAAATAGTTCATCAGACTGCTGAAAAGTTGAAAGTGATTAGGGAAAGGATGTTAGCTGCTCAAGAGAGCTATGCTGACAATAAAAGACAACCGATATCATTCAAAGTTGGAGATTTGGTTTTACTTAAAGTCTCGCCGTGGAAGGGACTTATAAGGTTTGGTAGAAGGGGAAAGTTGAGTCCAAGGTTTATTGGACCATTTAAAGTTCTTCATAGGATCGGGAATCAACCTTACAAGCTAGAATTACCGGAAGAACTGGTGGGTATTCATAATACCTTTCATGTGTGTTATTTGAGAAAGTTCACGGGAGATGTGCCTGACATAATTCCCATTTTTGAATTAAGGTTGGATGAGAACAAGAGGTTAATTGGAGAACCTGAGGCAATCGTTGACTGTAAGACTAAGAAGTTGTAACGTAATATGGTTGATTTAGTGCTTGTGTGTTGGAAACATACGAATAGGCCAAATCTCACCTGGGGAAAACGGAGAGTGACATGATGAGTCGCTACCCGTATTTGTTTGTTGATGTGTGATTCCGGGGACGGAATCATTCTAAGGGGGAGAGAATTGTAATGCCCGTGTTTCTAGGCTAGGCATTAATATTGACATGATAGTCTAGGTTAACCTTTGTGACTCATTTTGGAGAAATGAAAAGGAATTATGTGAATATTATGTGTTTTATGTGTTTTATGCTTAATTACTAGGAGTTAATTAATTAAGAATAAAAATGAGCGTCGAAAATAAATATTAGATAAAGCCGATATCCATTACGAAAGTTGTAGTGGTCGTGACAAGGATTACGGATATATAAAGAATGTCGAAATCCGAGTTATAACGAAGAAGTTATGACTTGTCGAAGTTTCGCGACAAAACCGGCACGGTGCCGAATGACGTAAAAAGTGAGTTTTTGATAAACTACCTTTTAGCCTTAGTGATCTAAACAAAACTCGTAGTGTTCGTTAAACCGAGAGTAGGTATAAAAAGAACGCCCAAATCTGACTTCGTATGAGAAAGTTATGATTTTTCGAAGTTTCAGCTTAGCAGTAGACAGCTAAAAACTCGAATTTTAGATCGGGTGATTTTTAGCCGACACAACCTAAACGAGAATCGAAGGTCTCATCATTAGTAGCACAACGGTAAAAAGTCTGACGAAAACGGACACCGGATGAAGAAGTTATGAATTTTTAACAGATTTCCTCTCCCGGTCTGTTAAAAAATAATAATATAAAAATTAAAGTCAAAATTAGCCGACGAAGTCTAAACGAAAGTTGTAGAGCGTAATTTTACCTACGCGTGCATATAAAGAACGTCAAAAACTCGTATGCGAAAGTTATGGATTTTAGAAGTTTTGGCGCGAAAATCGAGGAATAATGCCAAAACCGGGAATTTTCGCACACGTGGACTTCGGCCATGTGTCCTCGCTTCGCATCCGACACGTGTCCGAAATTCTGCTAGGTCACCGAAGTCGTGGAAGCATCCGAGGAGTGACGCGTGTGCAGCCGAGAGTCCGACGCGAGCTAGGTGACTCCTCCATCCGAAGCCGCCTTACCTCGCACCGACGCGTGTCGCACCAGCTGTCCGAGCCTCGCAGGTGCCACGAACCCTCCCTACTTCGGACTAGACCGCGGTCCCATCAGGAGCTGCCAGCGAGGCCTCGCATGCGCAACCCACGTGAGCTCCTCTTTGGATCTGCTGACGCATGGCTTATTCTCGACCGTTGGATCAGGAGGCTCGCACCTATAAATAGGAGGGTGCGAGACCTCCCGGGTATATTTTGGAAAAGTGTCAATTTTAGCCCTTTTTTCAGTATTTCTTTCATTCCAACTTCCCTCGAAGCCCCGGTATCAATTATAACCCCCGGAATACGCCACAAACTGCCCCGAGAAGCCCGGAAACTTTATCTTTTCGGTTTCGAAGCCCGACCCTCGCAGAGCCCGGTTTCTCAATAAAACTCCCGGTTTTATTAGAAACGATCGTTTTAGGAAACGAATTTCTGCCCGATTTTCATTAAATCAGGTGAGTGTGTAGTTACTTTCACCTTACACATAGATATGAAGTATTTTATATAAAATACGTGTTGTGTGAATATTTATTGTTTGTTTATTTGAGTTGGATGTTAAAGGAGTGATTTATACATGTTTTAAATAATTTAAACTGTATATGTATTTTTATCTACAAAAATGTTGGGTAAAACATGGGTAGATGAAATAGTGGGTGTGTGATGAAAGGTGAGTTGGATAAATGAGATGATCAGTGATATAGATAATAAGTTGAGGGTGAGAGGTGAAAGGAGATCATAAGTTGAGGGTGAGTGGTGAAATATGAGATAAGCCCTTACCCAAACGGTGACCCCCGTCATTCAACAGAGTATGGATAACAACCATGGACTATTCTAGACGGTCTGTGGAACACTAGCAGGCCTGCAACCTGTAGGTGTAATGAACTATATGTTCATTTGTTGTACTCTAAAAACTCATTGACATGTATGACAGGGGTGAATAATGTCAATAATACTGTCGATAAATAAGAGCTATGGACTTAGTGCCTATTGTATAAACCTAGGTGAGGTGACTTCGTGCCTATTCCTTAGGATGAATCCTTAGGAAGGAGTGATAGTTGAATCTTAGGGTAAACCCTTAAGAAATAAATAAGATAATGGGGTTGGGGAAATTTGGTTGACTGATTGATGTTTAAACATAATAAATTTATGTATTGTGGGTTGAAAACCCTATATGCTCACCAGGCTTCCAAGCCTGACCCACTCAGCTGTTTATATTACAGGTAGTGGACCCCGAGCATAGTCGGATGATGATGATGAGTGATTTTTGGATTATAGGCCAGTAGTTATGAATAACTTTTGTAAGGCTTACAATGTCTTCTTTATGCTTTTGATCTGTATCGGAACATGACATCCCGAGGTTTTGATATAAAAGGAAATTATATATTTCTTAAAGAAAGGTTTTGACTAACTTTTATCATGTTTTGTTTTTGGGAGCAATTCCGCAACATCTTTTAAAAAGATTCTCTGACTTTATTTTAAAAAGCATAAATTAAATCGGTCTTTTCTCGCCGAGAAATTAGGGGATGTCACAACTAGGTAGGTACGGTGAAGGAGTGTCTCACAAGAGCCTCAAAAAAAATTTACGCGAATTTATCGAATAATGCATATGACGTTCTTAGTGTAAATTCATGACTGCGGTTTTATGACACGCGTTTTACAGCTTTATGACATACAATTTAACACTTGTATTATTAAAAGCTTTATGATGGACAGATTATGACACACGGATATTCCTGTTGTAAAACTCTATTTTGCGTACCGGTTATATTAAATTATTTATAACGATATTTATAAATAATTACAATTAACTTGTCAACTTACCATATGTGTTGTAAGCGTAACAAAATATTCTAGGTTTTATACCTTTGAAATAGTGCAAACTTTTACGATTATTTTACTAATAAAAACGATATTTTAGTAAAATATTCAAGTGTTATGGTGAGTTTTCAACACACCAAAAATTTGTTAAAAGTGTTTTGTAGCACCAAAAATACTCTATTTTTGTTGTGACTAGAACATGTTACAATTTACACAAAATTACATAAAACCTTGAAATTTATCATATTTCCACAATTTTACAAGTGGTAGTGGTAAAAATATATATATCCAAAAATTTACCATTTAGAGTGTAAACTCTCATATTTACCATCTTTCAAGTTTTTATAACCAAAAATGCTTTAAAATTTTCTTTGACATTATTTGTGATTTTAAACACACATAACAAAGAGACCGTTTTCACTTAGCAACATGTTTCATTTTCAACATGACACCAAAATATGTGAAACTACACAAAGATAACTTTATTCCAACAACTTGAGACTTTGTGAAAATCTCCAGTCTAAGGAGTATTAGCATGAAATAATAACATTTCAACACACATAGACATATATACACACAAGTGCATGCCAATATCCACAGATTTCAAACAAGACTTGACTTGTATTCCCCCTCCCCAAGAATGAAAACTTGAAAATAATGGGGTATGAAGCTCACCTTGAGGATTTTCGAGAGGTAGGAGAAGAAGAAGAAGAAGAAGAAGAAGAAGGATTTTCGAGCCTAGCTTGTTCTCTTGGTAAAATTCTCAAAATGGTGGTGATCTGGGGTTCATATTCACGAAAATGAGAGTGTAAGAGGAAAGATCTTAGTATAAACTTGAAACAAAACCATGGAGTTTAACCTAGAACTTACCAAGTTTATGACCCTTTGAACAAAACTCCTTGAAGCTAACAAATGCACATACCCACGAAATCTTGGGAGGAAAGAATATGAGAGAAGCTTTAAGTGTTTGGAAGGAAATGAGTTGAGAGAAAGTTTGAAGTGAGTGTGGAGAGAGGGGGGAGGTTGGTCGAGAGGTAGGGAGGGAGGGAAGAAAGAGGAGTTGACTCTTGATAAATTGATGGGAAGTGTCTTGATATATGGTGGTTAAGTGCTTGGAAATATGTTGGTCAATGTTGTGGTGGCAACCTCTTTGTCCATCATATTTCTCCTTTTTTTTGTTCATGGCCAAAATCGAGCAAGGGGGTTTTTGGCCCAAAGGTGGCCCAAAAGGATAGCGGGCTTCGTTCTTGGCTTGGCCCAAGAGAGTTCGCGGCCCACTAATATTCTATGAAGGGTTATTGATCCAATTAAGAGGTTTTCGGCCCAAATTGGGCCCAAGTATGAGTTTTCGGCCCATATAAAGGCCAACTAGAAGCTCTTGGCGCAAAAAGGCCTATTAGAGGAGTTTTCGGCCCAATATAATGTCCAATAGGAGTTTTCGGCCCATTAGGGCCCAAAGAGGGGTTTTTGGCCCAACAAGACCAAAAGGAGAAGTTATCTGCCCATTAGGGCCCAATAAGGAAGTTTTGGTCCAATAAGGGTTTTGGGTCGAAAGTTCTTGGGCTAAGGCCCAAAATTGATTGGACTTGGTTTATTGGATTGAGTTTTGGGCTTATACGAGGTTGTTTCGACTGGAATGACAATGTATGAAAGAATGAACTTAATAGCTTTGAAGTTTGAATTTTACTATATGAAATGTTGCAAGATTACACAAGGATATTATCTTGTACAAGGATCCATATCTTAACCCTAATTTGCTAGTTGTGACTGGGTATGACAGTATGCAATTGGTAATCGCTACCTACCGAGTTTGATTAAGTTTATGGGATAAAGGTTGCCTTACCATTTACTTGTTTCGTTACTTGGATCCTAGACTTTAATAAATTAATGTTTTAAGAAACAATATAAGGTATTAATTTTTAAAGACAAAATATTGAAAATACTAAATGAAACTTTGTTAAATTCTGTTGATAACTGTTAATAATTTACGCCCTGCAAAACCTCTCTCTTGTTGAGTTTCAAGAGACAGTAACATTTGATGGTTATAATTTCTATAACCGGTATAATATCTTGAGGTTATACCTTTAAGATAAATAGAAATTATATATACTGAAAAATCTCATACCTGAATAACCTCTGCAACCAGTTAGTTTGATCATGATACTTTGATGAAAGTATTATTGTGATGATGTGTCTCACATCATACTGAAAAAAATAACCATGACTTGCAGAAAGTCTTGGATAATTATGAAACATATCAGATGTCTCATCAAGTAAAGTAGATATTCAATCAGAACACTAGAAATAGCTTCAAGTCTGTTCAAGCATTGAATAAAAGGAAGTCTAAGAGATTGTACACTCATATAGACTTATAGTTCAGTTAAGGGAAATACAACATAAACCCAGAAATCAAGAAAGGACCAAATGATTAGTGTTGCTTCTATTGTGGAAGAAACTAGACACTAAAAGAGGAATTGCTTGTCTAATCTCATCGAGCTGAAGAAGTCTGAATTGGACAAGACTTCATACATCTATATGATAAAACTATTTATTTTTCAATCATTTACTTGAGTATGTTATACTTAAAGTGACATTAATAATTGATATTATGTGATGATGATTGGAAGAAATAATCAACTGATTACAAACGAATGACATTTCGTGCTAAAGATATAACAAGTGTTGTTATAGTCTTTTATTTAAATAATAGATGTATTGTACCTATCATTATAGGGACATGTAACAGTTGTAATTTATGAATAAATATAGATTTACTTATCGTTTAATGGATGTTCACATTCATGTTCTGAAACGATTTATTCTGTGTTAAAGAATATTTTCTCACAATGTTATTTATGAAGTAAATCTATAATATTTCATTAAATTAATGGTTCTGGTCATAACACCTATATAATCAAATGATATTTGATTGGAACTAATCTATGTCATAATCATCCTGACAATATAAATAAGAAATACATATACCAACTTCAAAAGGATGGAATTTTTTAAGGCAAATGAGCTTGATTCATTTGATATATGTGAATCTTATTTATATGGGAAGATGATTCACAAGAGTCTTTATCTATTAGTAGCTAAAGAACAAAAGGCTTGACAAAGAGTTATACATAAGTGATGTATGTAATCTTTTTCAATCCATGAATAGATTTGGTGATAGATACTTATTCAATTTCACTGACGACTTTTATTCATTGAAACCTTTGATTTGATCAAATTTTTCATAGTGAAGATGGAAATACACATTAATGAGATCATCATTAACCTTTCGTTGTGATAAAGAAAATGAGTTTTGTAAACCAAGTCTTCTTGGAACATCTTAGGAATTGTGGAATCGATTCACAACTCATTCCGACAAAAACACTCACTTGTCATTAGTATGTTTCTTGTGGCACAGGATCACCTAGTTACTTGAATCTATCTTTTGATATTCGAGGTAGCCTTCGTATTCTCTAGTGGGATAAGGTCACCTGGCCACTAGCTGAATATCGATAGTACAAGTTTTAGAGGATAAAACATAGACCTTGCAGTCCATTGTATGATGTTTTAAAATAACTATTTACTTTATAAAATTTTTGGAATTATCCTCACTGCAACAAATATATATTGAATATATATTTCCAACCAAACAAGTGGATTAAATACTTATATTAGACTGAGGGTGAAATGGTTTATCCATATCTAAAAGATATGGAGTTATAGAGCTTATGATTGACAATAAGCTTAACTACTCTAGCATCTACAAATTGCATTTATGTAGACTATCATAAATGATTGTTTAGGATGAAGTCTCTATTAACCCTACAAATTGTCATTCCATAAGACAAGTACTTAGAAAGTTCTTTTTCTAAGTGGAAGTTATATGGAACTTTAAGAGCTTGAGAACCATAAACTAAATGCATCATAGTTTGGAACTAGCAAGTTTTCAACTGTTGTTGAATCTGCTCAATGGTTTATCAGAAACTAATAAAACACATAGAGATGCATTCATGTATGATTAACAAGTATGGGCTTGATTAATCTTCCTCGATATAGTTTGACTATAAAGAGTAAATGAGTTTTTCAAGGGAGAAGACATACATGAATGAAAATCTTTCCAAAATTTAAGCTAACATCTCAAAGTAAGAATCTTCTTTCTTATAAGTTAATTACATAGTGTGATTTAATTATAAATCAAGATGACTCTTGTGTTTTTCAACAAAGCTAGTGGGAGCGCAGTAACATTCCTAATGTTATATGTAGTCGACATATTAATTCGTGGAATAAGGATCTATATAGATAGATCATGGCAACTTAAAGGATTAAGTAAAATTGCATTAATTGTCAAGGATCTTAAAGAGCTTAAGATAAAGGACTCTGAGAGAGTCATCTTGTGACAACAAGAAAATTTGGAGTCGAGCAAGGTTTAAATTTTAACCGTGTATGGTATGTGGTAGTTTGGGGAGACTCACTAAGCTTCGTGCTTACAGTTTTTGGTTTTGGTTTCAAGTACATCTGGTAGCAAGGGGAAGAGCTCGAGATGATTGCAGTGCACACACCATTTGTTTAGCCTGGGATGTTTATACTCTGATATGTTTTTACAGATGTTATGATATTTTGAGATACACGACTTATGATTTTTATATGATGTTTGATGACTATGGTTTTCTTAATGATTTAAAAATGAAATTTTTGGACTGTATTTTGGGGATGTTTCACATTACGTGTTATGTGGTATGCTAGTTGTCTCTGTGATACTTGCATGGAAGACCCCGGGGGGAGCCCGTGGCAATTCGATATCAGAACATGGGGGGAGCTCATGGCATTTCAGGAAAAGACCATGGGGGAGCCCATGGCATACCAGATAAAGACCATGGGGAGAGCCCATGGCAACTATATGTATGTTGCATGATAATCTATGGTTGTTTGTTGTATGGTATTTTGGGGAACTCACTAAGCTTTGTGCTTTTGGTTTTCAGTTTATGTTTCAGGTACTCTGGTTTTCAAATTGAAGGGCTCGGGATGATTGCAGAGCACACACCACATGTTTCCGTTTTCTGTGAATTACTCTGATTTGTCGATGTTTTGCTAAAACTTAGTTACTCTGGTTTTATGGGAAAGATATGTATTAACAATTTATTAATCTAAAAAAAAATTTAATTTTATGATTTTTGGGTTGTTACAATAAGGGTATTTAGTCATTTTGTAACAAACATTTTTGTAAATGACAATCAATGGTGTTTAAGAGATATACGAGCTTAAGGAAAGAAGAATAGCTTGGATTTTGTGGAGGTGTGTAGTATTGAATACATGTTCCATAAAAGAAAATTTTTATGTTTTTATAAAGAGAATAAGTTAAAGACTTTAAATAATTAATTGTTATGTGTTATTTATGTGCTCATCTAATCGTTCATTTCATAAAATAGTTTGATAAAGTGAAAAGGTTTTGATCCAAAGGTTCAAGCTTTCAATCTTTGATATGTGTTACTATTAATTACCAAAGGTTTCGATCAATGGGTATGGTTCAAAATTCCCATGTGATGTTGGACATGTGGTCACATCAGGATCTCTTTTTCCCATCGTATCGTATGAAAATGGGACATTTCAAGCTTGGATAGACATATGTTCGACTAATCTCGTATGTGAACGGTGATTCGATGTACAAAGATTCGAATTATGTCACGCCCCCCGAACCAGACGGCAGAAACGTCCGGGGGCTTGGGTGACTTCATTTTTGTAGTATCATCACGGTGTATATAATTGAAACCAAACATCATCATCATCACACATGTAATATTACAACTGTCATTGTTTACATCAAGTATTATATTTTAATATTACATGCCAAAATATCTAAATATAGTACTAACAAAACACAACAAAATATCCAAGTATTTTTGCCGACCAACCTGCTCAACGATTCCCTAAGAATACAAGTTAATTTAAAAAGGTCAACATAAATAATGTTGGTGAGTTCATAAGCATGTTTTGAGAAAATGTTTTGTATTGCTTTGTAATTACCAGAAGATCCGATATTTTCTAAAAACGGTTTGAAAGGTTTGTGTCAGATCTTGAATTAATGCATGTGTGTTAATGTTGTGAGTGTATGAAGTGAATAATTCCATGCAACCCAATGTTGTCTGTTTATAAAAAGACGTGATTTCATTACCTTAAAATTGAATACAATGAGTGTGTGTTCATGTATTATCGACATATGTTGTATTACGTAAATTTTATGATGGTGTTAATTCCTCTAAGTGAGTCGTTATAACCATACATGATAATGATTAATCCGCCTGTCATGACGTTTTTGGACGTCAACGCGTTGATGGTATAGTTTGTCACCCTAGACTGGCCTAGTCTAACTGTAGCGAACAACTCAGGTGTGGGGAGTCACCCCCGTATAGATCTATACACAAACTCTCGCTCTCCCTCCAGGAGACTCTGGTTATAACTACAGGCTATGATTGTACACTCAATAGGTGTCAACCGAAATGTCTCACAAGATCCTTAACCAAATTTACGCGAATATGAAGTTGCACAGAGTATATTATTTTCGTACAAGTATTTAGTTTTTATAGCCCAACGTGTACGTTTGTGAGTGTGTGAAGTCAACAAGCATGTAAATGGACCACGAAGGCCCAATAAACATGTAAGGTATATTCCGGCCCAATAAACATGTAAGGTATATTCCGGCCCAAATAAACATGTAAAAGGACAACTAAGGCCCACTAAACATGTAATTTATAATCCAAACCCAATAAGCATGCGAAGTGTATTCCATGCCCAATAGACATGTAAAATGACAACTATGGTCCACTAAACATGTAAATTATATTCCAGGCCCAATAAGCATGAAGGTGACGTAATTGATCCGTTTGTTGTTACGTTAGTTGTTAAGTTTAGTTGTTTACCAAAATGACATAAAAGGCCCACTTTTTGTAAAAAGACATTTTTGGTCCTTAAAACTGAAAATTTACAATTAAGGCACATTTTTGGTAAAAATGACACTTTAGGTCCTTTAAGACCAAGAATTTACATTTAAGGCTAGTTTTAAGTAAAAATAACATTTTTAACCCACTTTTGTCAAAAATATCATTTTTGGCCTTAATTTTTATGAAAATTTACATTCTCGGCCCATTTATGAATAAATTTAACTTTTTGGCCCAAGATTTGATAAATTTACATTTTCAGCCCTTTTTATCGAAAATTTACATTTTTGGCACAACTTTGTTTAGAATGACACTTAAGCCCACAAAAGTCCAAAATTTTACAATTTTGGCCCAAAAGCCGTGAAAGCCCAAATGAGGCCCAATTGTGATAATTTTTACTTTTAGCCCCTTGAAAATCGCAAATACCATAAAGACTCATATTTCTCAAAAATAACTCCTTTTTGATCCCTTAAAGCCGTGAGATCTATAGATAACCTCGCTTTTGATTATTTTGTCATTTTTAGCCCTCTCATGCAGTTTTCTTAGTTTTAAACAACTTTGAAGTGTTTTAAACCTTTTCTTTACATTATATGTTGTAATAAGTGTTGTGTTCTATAAATATCATCATAAGTTAGTATATTTTTGAGTTTATGAAGTTTATAACACATAATCAAACTTATATCATGAAAAAAACACAAAACATGCATATACACAATAGATCTACACAAAACAACTTGTATTCTCCCCCAAAAACATAGTAAAAACCGAAAATAGGGGGTATGAACTCACATTGGTTTGAAGATTTCGGTTTTTGATGAAGAATGAGAAGGATCTTGGCCCTAGCAAGCTTCTTGGGTGGAGTTTTCGAACTTAAGATGGATCCAAAAGTGATGATCTTAGATGAAAACTTTGGTGAACACACTCTAGTTCACGAATTTTTGAAGAAACAAGGGGTAGAATATCTTTGATGTTATAGAGAGATATGAGAGGGCTTGTTAGTGGATTATGAAGTGAAAATGGGAGTGTTGTGGGTGTTCTCGGCCTAGGATAAGAAGAAGAAGGAAGAGAGAAGTGAGATGTGATGGTGCATGGAAGCATGAGAATTGCCAAGATAATTTTTGGGTAATTGCATGGAAATCCATTAGATAATTATGAGGTGTCAAGCCTTAATCCTTATTATCTTTTCTCTTTTTTTTGTTCCAAAACCGAGAATGGAGGGAGAAAGAAAAGAGAAGGAAGAGTTTGGGCCATGTTTTCTTATTATTCGAAATTATGAGGCCCAAGTTGAAGATTTTTGGCCCATTGGGCCCTTATGAGGGTTTACGGCCCAATAGTGATGGGGAAGAAGGAGCTTACGGCCCATTAGGGTTCAAGAAACTATTTATGGCCTATTAAGGCCCATGATGACAAAAAGAGACATTTTAGGCCCAATACGGCCCATGAGAAGTCTTATGGCCCAAAATGCTATTATTTAATGAATATGGGTCTATTTAAGGCCCAAATAGGGTTCCTTATCCCGAAATAACCAAATTTGAGAGTTTACTGGCCCATTAGGCCCAATAAGAGGATCCTGGTCCATTCTGAGTTTGAACTGGGATATTAGGGTTTCAAACCCATAGTTGAGTATATGAGATGCATCGAATTAGGTTTTGAACTTCACTCATGAGTTTTGATTCAAATGGTTGATTTTGAATGAGCATAGTACATGACATCAACTTAGATTACAAGTTATACAAGAGTTGATTTTACATGAAGACAGAATTTCCTAGCTAAAAATGCTAGTTGTGACATCATCCCCCCGTTAGAGGGAATTTTGTCCCGAAATTCTTTTGAAAGATAGAACTATGAACGAGCGAATAGGTGAGGGTACTTTTGCTTCATCTGGTCTTCGCGTTCCCATGTGAATTCTGGTCCACGCGTAGCGTTCCATCGAACCTTCACAATCGGAATGCGACTCTGTTTTGTGCGCTTCACTTCCCTATCCATTATCTCAACTGGTTCTTCGACGAAGAGGAGATTCTCGTTTACTTAAATCTCTTCCAGAGGAACGACAAGGGTTTCATCTGATAAGCACTTTTTCAGGTTTGAGACGTGGAACACAGGGTGTACGTTGCTGAGCTCTGCAGGTAACTGCAGCCTATAAGCTACCAGACCAATCCGGGGAAGATCTCGAATGGCCCGATGTATCGCGGATTTAGTTTTCCCCGTTTCCCAAAACGGATCATCCCTTTCTAGGGAAAGACCTTTAATAGCACCCGATCTCCGACTTGAAATTCCATAGGCTTTCGTCGTTTGTCAGCATAACTCTTTTATCGGTCACGTGATGCTTGGAGTCGTGCTTTGATTTGGATTATTTTCTCTGTCGTTTCTCGAATGTTCTCTGGTCCTGTAAGAGTGCTGATTGGTGATTTCCCTTTTGCCAGCTGAGTGTCACCCACCTCAGCCCAGCAGAGAGGCGATCTGCATTTGCGACCATACAAAGCCTCAAAAGGAGCAACCTTTATGCTCGTGTGATAGTTGTTGTTGTACGAGAATTCAATTAAGGGCAAGTGGGTATCCCATGGTTTGCCAAAATCGATCACGCAGGCTCGGAGCATATCCTCGAGTGTTTGGATGGTTCTCTCACTTTGTCCATTAGCTTGCGAGTGGTAAGCAGTGCTCATGTCTAGTTGTGTTCCCATTGCCTTCTGGAGCGACTGCCAAAATCGTGAAGTAAATCTACTATCCCGATCCGAGATAATAGATACTAGCACCCCATAAAGTCTCACGATCTCTTTTATATAGATTCGTGTTAATCTTTCCATCTTGTATGATTCCTTTATTGGCAGAAAATGGGCGGATTTGGTTAACCTATCGACAATCACCGAGATAGCATCCAATCTGTCCGCTGTCTTAGGTAATTTGGTTATGAAATCCATGGTAATCCTTTCCCATTTCCACTTGGGTATCGCTGGCTGTTGTAATAACCCCGAGGGCTTCTGATACTCCACTTTCACTTTGGCACAAGTGAGACACTTGCCCTCGTAAGTGGCGATCTATGCCTTCATATTTGGCCACCAATAATGTTGTTTAATGTTCAGGTACATTTTATCCGAACCTGGATGGACGGAATATCGTGTTTTATGAGCCTCGTTCATGATTATCTCTTTGAATCCCCCAAATTTTAGGACCCAGATTCTATTCATGAAGTAGTAAGCTCCGTCCTCCTTGGCTTCAAGGTTTTTATCCATCCCACACAGCGTTTCATTTACGGCGTTCTCCGGCTTCAATGCCTCTGATTGGGATCCCTTGATCTGTGAGGTTAGGTGGGAGTGGATGGTTATTGATAATGTCTTCACCCGGTGACCTGAGTATTCCTTCCTGCTCAGGGCATCGACTACCACGTTAGCCTTGCCTGGGTGGTACTTGATCTCGCATTCATAATCGTTTAGCAACTCAACCCATCTTCGTTGCCTCATGTTTAGCTCCTTTTGGTTTAGAATGTGCTGGAGGCTTTTGTGATCCGTGAAGATGGTGCACTTTGTACCATAAAGGTAGTGCCTCCAAATTTTTAGGGCAAAGACCACGGCTCCCAGCTCGAGATCATGAGTGGTGTAATTCACTTCATGTGTCTTCAGTTGCCTGTATGCGTAAGCTATCACATTTCCATGCTGCATGAGGCCACAGCCTAACCATTGGTTCGAAGCATTGCAATATACTACGAACTCTTCGGTTCCCTCCGGTAAGGATAGCACTGGTGCACTACAGAGGGCTCGCTTCAAGGTTTGGAAGGCAACCTCTTGCTTGTCCGTCCAGTTGAAAGATACGCCTTTTGTGTCAAAGTGGTGAGGGGCTTGGCTATCTTGGAGAAATTCTTAATAAACCTTCGGTAGTAGCCTACGAGACCCAAGAATTTTCGGATTTCCGTTGGTGTTTTCGGAATCGCCCAGCCTTCAATGGCCTTGATCTTGGAAGGATCCACATGAATCCCTTCCTCACTGACATGACCCAAGAATTTTACACTGCAAATCTAGAACTCGCATTTGGAGAGTTTCGCATATAGCCTTTCAGCTCTTAGGGTTTCCAAGATTTGACGAAGATGTAGACCGTGCTCCTCCTTGCTTCGGGAGTATATGAGAATATCATCGATGAAGATGATCACGAAATTATCGAGGAATGGACGGCTGACTTCATTCATGAGGTCCATAAATGTTGCGGGGGCATTTGTTAGACCGAAGGGCATCACGACGAATTCATAATGGCCGTATCGAGTTCGGAAAGCAGTTTTTGGAATGTCCTCTTCTCGAAATCGGAGCTGATGATAACCGGATCTTAGATCTATTTTGGAGAAGTAACTAGCTCCTTGAAGCTGGTCGAATAGATCTTCAATCTGAGGGAGTGGGTATCGGTTTTTTACGGTGAGTTTTTTCAACTCCCGATAATCGATGCACATCCTGAAGGATCCGTCCTTCTTCTTGACAAACAAGACCGGAGCTCCCTAGGGTGAGAAGCTTGGTCTGATGAATCCTTTGTTCAGCAGTTCTCTTAATTGACTGGATAACTCCGGCATTTCGGTGGGAGCTAACCTGTAGGGTGATTTGACAATTGATGTGGCTCCCGGAATTAGGTCGATTCGAAATTCAACCTGTCTTTCTGGGGGTATTCCCGGAAGGTCTTCAGGAAATACTGTTGGATTAGATGTCTAAGCCCATAACTATTATTGGTATGTACTTGACCCGAGAGTAGCATGGTCCATTTGGGTTGCATATTATCATGACAATTTGTTAGGATGGACTCTTGAGAGAAAGGTTATATATGATTTATTAATATATTATAAGTTATAATATATTAATATGAAATCATATGTTTTAATTAGTATTGATCAAGAATTAATTTGGAATTAATTTAGTGATCAAAAGAGACTAATTAATCTATGGGGACTAATTATGGTAATTAGTTATGTTTATATGTGTTGGGCTTATGATTCATGTTGGACCAAGTTTATGTATGGATACATAAAGAGTTGGGCCACATGAACCATGGATCATAAAACCCATGGGTATGGATTTGGGTTATACCCATGACCCTTGGAATCCACCACATATAAATATGTGTTCCTTTGCCCAAAATCGCCACTTGTGGTTACACACATATTCTTGGAGTTTATGAGGTGTTTTGGTGCATGGAGATTCTCTCTCAAGAGCCACCTTTGTTCTAGGTGAGTTGTGAGCCATTTGAGGCATTCATACTTTTGGTGCTAAGCTCTTAAGGCCAAATACATCAAGACTTCAAGCTACACAAAAGGTATGTTACCCTAACTAGTATCTTGTATGGTATATGACAATTGCATGCTATTTATAGTCTTAATACCTTGGAAACACCATTGCATGTATAATTAGTGAAAACATAGATCCAAGGTATTTAGGGTTGTATGTGCACCATAGGATGTTGTAGTATACAAAACCCAACAGTGGTATCAGAGCCATTGGTTGTTTTCAAATTATATTTGATGCTACTTGCTGAAAAAAACTGAAAAAATCGAATTTTTGGCTGTCTGGACAGGGAACTCGACGAGTCCATGTGTAAACTCATCCAACTCGTCGAGTTGGTTCTTGCACTCGGCGAGTTGGAGCCCCTGACAGCATATATTCGAGTTTTTTGGCCTGTTTTGGATTAGAATCATTACCACAAAGTGTTTTTGTTCATAAATTTTGATTTTGTTGTTATGGTAATGTTGATTCTCTTCCAATTATTAGATAACTGTCATAATTTCAAGTTTTGCATTAGTTTATATGAATATGCTAATTTCTTGAAGATTGATGATATGAATTATCTTGTTCTTATGAGTTAGTTTATATTAATAGAAAAATTATGTGATAATTGTTTTCGATCCAAATTGATCTAAAAGTTGTTCATAATATGTGTTTTTGTAACTTGTCCTCAAGTTATATGAAAAGTCCTATTTATGAATTTTAAAACTCATAAAATTTCCATAAGTTATGAAAATGAAGAGTCCCATTTTTTTAAATGTTTTTAAAGTCTTCCATAATTTGTCTTCAAGTTATGGAACTTGAAGAGTTTTTTCATTAAACTACTTTAAACTCATAAGTTATGGAAACCAAAAGTTTTTGAATTGTTCAAAACTTGCCCTCAAGTTTTGGAATTTGTAAAGTTACCCCCCCCCCCATGAATACTTTAATTCCAAATTAAACCCTATAATTTTAAAAGTTTAAAATTCAACCCTTATACTATTATAATATTATGTTAATGCTCGTGGTCTTTGTATAACTGGTCCACCAGCTTAGTGTTGCGCCTGCCAGGGTGTAGGTGGCGAACCTAACTTTATAGTCTTATGGACAAAAGCTTGTCTCAAAAACAAACTCCATCTTTTCTGTCCATCTAGTCAAACTAACTACGCCTTTGTTTCCATGGAAGGGTTTTGGTTTACAGTTCATAAAATCTTTATATTAACAGACCCTGGTTGGACCTCTATTATCTCCTTGCGAACTCTCACCTCCATTGCCTCCTGATCCTACGTTCCTAGGGGTCTCTAGGTTTTCTATTGCATCATCGACGCGTTGGGCTACTAATGCCTCAATCGCGGTGGAGCTCATAGTTTTGGGATTGGGTTTCGGGTTATCATAGGTTTCTCCTGGTGCGAGGCACGATTCTAAATTTATGGCATATGTTAGTTATTATGATAAATTTTGAGTTTTACTTTGATAATTTAGTTAAAAGATTTAACTATATCAAGAAAACAAATCAAACAAGTAACACAACACATAAATTCCATTAACTTCCACAAACTTTTACATCAGATTTCCCAAAAGCGTGTACAATAATGTGGTTTGAAGAGGAAAACCATCTATTTTACAAGCAAAAGACGTAGCAGTATCCTATTTTTTGCTACACTACTTTTCACTCTATCAAACCCAAAAATCATAGTTCCTAACTTTCCTTGGCTAGAACTATCTACCACAAGCAAAAACAAACTATTATCTAAGCCACTATATATGCCAACTGGTGCTGAAGGAAATTGATCATAACCTCCATAGTGGTTGTACCTATATCTGACACCACCAATCTCAACTCCGTCTCCCTTACACGCTGCTTTAGACTCTCGATCACGACCTGCTAATATTGCACTATAGAATGGGTCTCCTTCAGATGATCGGTGTGTGGAGGATCCTCATCTCATTTAAATCTATCCCTTACTCTAGAACTCTAACTCTACCATCCAGTAATTTAATCTCCTTCCTTAGTGAATCATTATCATCCTCCACCTGATGTATACGATCCCCGTGTCATGCTACTCACAGGACTTGTTGGATTAGATGTCTAAGCCCATAACTAAAATTGGTATATACTTGAATTGATGGTAGCACAATCCTTTTGGGTTGCCCTCAAACCTAGCAATTGGACAAGATGATTTTAAAGAGAGAGATTAATTAATTATGTGAATAATAAATTAAATAAATGGTTTATTAATATATTATGAAAATAATATATTAATTAGAAATCATATTATTTAATTAATAATTAATCAGAAATTAATTGGAATTAATTTTGGGATTAATTGAATTAATTAAAAGTACATGGACTATTTTGTTATTTATTAATAGTTGAGAAAGGAAGACTCTAGAACCTCTTGAAAGAAGTGGACGAAAATCTCTAGGTACTCCCTAGGAGATTTCGTCCAATGCCCCTTGGACAAGGGGTTTTGGGTTGCTTGGTCACCAAGGAAAGGATCTAGGACATGTCACTTTTACCCTAGCTTTGGCACCAAGTTTCCTCAACTATATAAGGAGGTACCAAGCCCTTGTTTTCGTCTATGTTATCCGTCCACAAGCCTTGGACAAAAAATTCCCTCCTCTCTCCTAATTCATTCTCTTGCTAGCTTGGGTGTGCTTCCATTAGAGGCACGACACTTGTGGTGCTTGCTTCCAAGAGATCTATGTCACACCCCAGGACCAGACGGCGGAAACGTCCGGAGGCGGGTGACTTCATTGTGCAGTATCATAACAATTGAATATAAATGAAACAGAGCAATCCAAACATCATACATTGAGATAACAAACTTACATTGTTTACATATTATATTTGTTCTTCGAATTACACAAAAGAGACATAAGCAGAAAAATCCAAGCTACAGCTAAAAGTCTTGCATCTGTGTCCCTTGTTACCTGCTTACTAGATACCTGAGAATACAAGTCGTTTTGAAAAGCGTCAACTAAAAAGTTGGTGAGTTCATAAGCAGATTTGTGTATAAAATCGTTTACACTTGTTTAGAATCGTTCTTGTTGTACTTTCAGAAAATCCGATATTTTCTATGAAATCGTTTGAAGTCTTGCCTTGAAAATCATGAATATGTGTATGCATAACATTACTTTTGTTCATCCTTATAAGGAGTGATTTTGAAAAGTAGTGTGATTTGTAAAAGTGAGCTGTGTCCGAGAATAGTTCGTTTGAATAGTAACAATCAATCGTTTCAAGAAAAATCCCTTATTTTCAAAAAGGAAATATGGTTGAAAATCTTGTTCCTCTTATCGAGTAAAATTGAGTGTGTGCTTTCTAGTTTATCATTATCGAAATCGTAGAAAAATCGTTTTCCCCAGAAAATCCTATATTTTCTGCTATAAAATAATCGTAAGTTCTAGTTTCCAACTATGTATATGTGTGGGTTAGTTTATCGTTATCAAAATCGTTTACAAATGTTTTCCATAGAGTCCTACGCTTTTTAATTTGTAAAAAATAGCAGTATTACGACTCTATACTTGTAGGAGAAAGAATCAACATGGCTATTGTGGACATTCTACGCGATGAAGAAGGACAGTCAACACAACAAATGCGGACCATCACCTATCACGTGTAGGACAGTCAACACAATGTGCCAAAGTTTATTTATGAGGTTTTCCATACATAAATTTCCAGTAATATAACATATTCTAGTGAGTCGTTATAAGCATAGTAATCTGACGAAGTGCCTGTTTTGGCGTTTCTCAGGCGCCCTCGGTTTGGAAAAAGACATTTGTCACCCTAGACTGGCCTGTCTAGCTGTAGCGAACAGCGAAGGTACGGGGTGTCAACCCCGTATAGATCTATACACAAATTCCCGCTCTCCCTCCAGGAGACTCTGGCTATAACTCCTTACAGGACTTAGACGTACACTAATATTTTTATATTTAGGTACTTTTGAGATTTGTCTGACTAGAATATTAACAACCTTTTGAGCAATCGTTAGAGATCCATTATTTGTTAGATAAATAATGAAATTCGTACTTGTTGAATAAAAATATCGTTCTCGTTCCATATCGTTGATTTTGCGCATTAACTAGGTGCTCGTGTTCGTTCCTTTTCGTTTATTGAAAAATAAGTCATTTTAGTCAAGAGAAAAAGTGTCAAGATATAATTTGTATAAATTTATAACTGCCGGTTATGACACGCATTTTCTGTTTTATGACATATAGAACATTACTTATGTTGTTGGAGGTTTTACGACAACAGTTTATGACATGCAAATATTTCTGTCATAAAGGCTCTATTTGTGTATTTTCTTGACGCAAACTTTTATATTGAATATTTATAAAATACCCCCTGACAGTTTGCAAAATAGTCACAAAGTTCCCATTTTCGAAAATCACTAGAATAAATGTCAACTTATCAAGGTTCCTTTTTATAAGTTTTATTTCTAGACATGAAAGCATAGATAAAGGGCTTAAGTTGGACACATCCAATAGTTGGGAGGCTCTTTTGTACACAAAGTATCTTCTGTTTCTTATGAAGTTATGAAATCTTACGTTCATGAGGATATTACTAAAATAATAATTTAATAATATTACCACACACATACAAACATACGTATACATGCAAGTATTTAGGCAAGATTTGACTTGTACTCTCCCCCAAAAACATTAAAATATTGAAAAAGGTGGGGTATGAAGCTCACCTTGAGTTGGTTGAGGAGTTGTTTGGAGTTATGGAGTGAAGATCTCAAGCTTAAACTTTTGGCTGGGATGAAGAACTTCCTTGGGAGGGATGTTTTCCTAAAGATGATCATCACATATTATTATGAGCAAAATAATATGGATTCATCTTGAAATATTATAAAATATTAGATAAGTGGAGGAATTTACCTTAAAATTTCCCAGGAAGAAGTTGAGAAATTTCCTTTCAGCAAGATCCCCTGTTCTTGCTTGAAGATGAGTTTTTGAGAGAAAATGAGAAAAGTGTGGGAGAAGGTGAAGTCTGGACTCCTTACTGACGTTGCTTTGAGGATGAAAAGGGAGGGAATCTTTGGTGCATAGGTATCTGGTGGTCCATGCATGGATATTTGGTGGGTAAAGCATGGAATACTGTGATTTGCATGGGAAATGAGAACTTCATCAACTCATAAAGTCAACATCTTTGTCCTTATCTTGATTTAGGATAAGGTTTTCCTAAATCTCAAACATTTATTTTTATGAAAAATATGTTTAAAATAATTAATTTTAGCATTAAATAGGGGTTTTAGGGGTCTTAGTTAAGAAAAACACGAGTTTGGTGTAATTTCCGGCATCAAAATGCCTTAAAATGATGAAAAAGTCCGAAAATAGTGAAAATCCGGAGTGGGGGTTGGTTCCTGCGAGGGTCCGAAGCACTTAGAGGAATTCCGGAGCCATTAAGCAAATTCCGGAGTCAACAGGTGCGGTCCGAAGTGTCTCACATTTCCGGAGTGTTCTTCTCGGATCCGGAGTCAGGCGCGAATCAGCGGTTTCCGAAACGAGGCGAGGCGAGGCAAGAGGCTTCCGGAGCTGCGAGATTCCGGAATGGGTGGTCCGGATGAGAGGCTTCTGAAGTGGTGAGTCCTCTTGGTTCCTTAGGAGGCATTCCGGACTAAGAGGGTTCTGGACCAAGAGGAGTCCGGACCAAGAGGATTCCGGCCAAGAGGTTCAGGACCAAGAGGGTTCCGGACCAAAAGGGTCCTTTTGGGGTTTCCTCTTCCGGTTTTGAGCTGTTTTCGACTAAGGAAGGTAGTTAGGGAGATTTAAGAGAGATTTGAGATACGCTGAGAGATTTGGGAGAGATTTCACATACTTGGAGAGATTTGGGAGAGATTTCACATGCTTGGAGAGATTTGGGAGAGATTCACTATTCTTGGAGAGATTTGAGAGAGATTCACTATACTTTGAGAGATTTCTCATACTTGGAGAGATTTGGGAGAGATTCGCTATTCTTGGAGAGATTTAGGAGAGATTCACTATTCTTGGAGAGATTTCGCATACTTAGGGAGATTTGGGAGAGATTCACTATTCTTGGAGAGATTTGGGAGAGATTCACTATTCTTGGAGAGATTTCGCACACTTAGGGAGATTTGGGAGAGATTCATTATTCTTGGAGAGATTTGGGAGAGATTCACTATTCTTGGAGAGATTTCGCATACTTAGAGAGATTTGGGAGAGATTTCACATACTGGGAGAGATTTGGGAGAGATTCACTATACTTGGAGAGATTTGCATTCTAACACTTTATGGCTCCTTAGGAACTCATATTGTACACTTAGAAGTGTTAGCAAAAGTCTCACAATAGTACTTACTTACCTGAGGACAGAATTTTCTAGCCAAAAGTGCTAGTTGTGACATCATCCCCCCGTTATAGGGAATTTCGTCCCGAAATTCTTTCGAAGGGCAAGGTTATGAATGCGAAAATAGGTGAAGGTACTTTTAAGTTATTTGGTCCTTACGTTCGCAAGTAAATACCGGTTCACGCCTAGCGTTCTCTCGAACCTTCACAATAGGGATGTGGCTTTGTTTTGTGTACTTAACTTTTTCGTTCATTGTCTCGATAGGCGGATCAATGATTAGGAGGTTCTAGTTCGCCTTAGTTATGTCTAGTGGGACTGGGAGAGTTATCCGATAGACACTTTCTAGGTTCGATACATGGAATACAGGGTGTGCGTTACCAAATTCGGAGGGTAGTTGGAGTTTGTAGGCTACCGGGTCGATTCGTGCGAGGATATCGAATGATCTGATGCATCGGAGATTTAGTTTACTTTTCCTTTTGACTCGAGTCACTCTTCCCCGAGGGGAGTTCTTAAATAATACCCCGATCCCTACTTGGGATTTCAAGGTTTTAAGATGTTATCTACATAGTTCCTTTGTCGGTGTTACGATGTTTGAGGTCGCGTTTGGGTTTTAACTATCCTTCTTGTGGTTTATCGAATAATCTCGGGTCTAGTGAGTGTGCTATTGGGCGTTTGTCATCTTGTTGGCTGGGTATCTCCCATCTCAGGCTAACAGAGGATGATCTGCACCTCTGGCCACACAGGGCCTCGAGGGGTGCAACTCCTATGTTCGAGTGGTAGTTGTTGTCATAGGAATACTCGATTAGAAGCAAGTGGGCATCCAAACTTTGTCAATGTCCACTACACATGCTTCTCTTCGAGATGTGGGTTCGTGTTTACCTTGACCTCGACAGGTGGAATTTCTAGATTTTCGGTGGTCTTACACTTATGAGTGTTGAGCCTATGAAAGAAGAAATGTCCTAACTTGGTTCCTTTGGTTAATCGGAGACTATGAGTTATCGGGCCCTTTCTTGGCGAGACCTTTTGAATGGTCTTCTAGGGATCGAAATCCTGGTGTCCTAGAAGTAGAGTATTCTGGGTCTTAGGAGTTGGTACTATGGTCACGAAGGTTGCGTTTGTGAGTGGTGTAGTTAACCTTATGAGTTTTAGATTATCTTGGGGGTTTTCTTCTTATAGTTTTCCCAAGCTAATGGTAGTTTGGCCTCTGCCAGTCCTCGTTGTTGGTTGAACATGTCTTCGATTCGGGGGTAGGGAGTATCGATCCTTGTGGATGGGTTTGTTTGGCTTATTCGTAGTCGGTGGTGCCTATGGTAATTTCGTCTTTCTCCCTTATGAGTTAGACAGGTGCTTCCTGTGGTTAGGGACTGGGTCTGATGTTTCCCTTACCTATTATGTCGATCTTGCGACCAGACACTATCTGTTCTTGTGACTGTGCTAAGTGGTATCGGGTGTTTGGTTATTGGGGTGGTTCCAGAATTCGGGGTGATTCTATCTCTGCTTAGCACATGGTTGAGATGTCCAAGAGGTTTTGGGAACCTTTGGAGGAAGGTTGGAAGCCTTTCGGATCCCAGTTTATGCCCTTTGCTTCTTGATTTTTAAATCTTTATCGGGGCTAGGGAAAAGCGTGTGGCAATTCTTGCACCAGGACTTAGGTGTCTGGTTGCTAGGGATTTGCCGTTACCGGCTGAAAGAGTTTCGTTACCCGGTGGAGTAGGAAGAAAGTCTATTGGCAGAGCTCGAGGTTTGTAAGGTGAGGATCAAGTATGTCCGTGCCAATTGATGGCATTGGACTTCTTATTGTTACGTCGATTCGAGGAGCACTGGTTGCTAGGAATGACAGGGTGTTCTATGTTCATGTTCTTATCGTTGCTAGTTTTGTTTCCGTTGTTACCATTTGGGTCTATCTTATTTCTGTTTATTAGGTGTTCCAATGTTCGTGTTCTTGTCGTTGCTAGTTTCGTTTTCGTTGTTACCATTGGATCTATCTCGTTTCTGCTTGTTAGGTGTTCTAGCGACACAAAGGCGCTGTTATAAGTCAAGGGAATTCGTAATCTGACTCCTTCCAGGTTTTTCCACTATAGATGGATGTGACCTAACCGTACATACTTAGGATTTTAAAAGGTAATTGACTGTGGGGTTCTATCCCAATCAACATTCAGACTAGGGACAGGAAAGTGATGCGGGATCGCACGCGCTTAGTTTATGGAATCCTAACTATATACGATACTAATGTTTATATGGGACCATCATGGTCCATTCGTAAGGATCCCTAGCTTCCCGTAATTTACAGGATTTGCTCTAACGAGACAATAGTTTTTGGATTATGTTTTTAATTAACAAAAACTTTTTGGTGATAATTCGATGCTTAAGTTTATCGTGGAATGTACCAAAAGCTGTGGGAGGGTTCCTTGTCATCAACTCCTGTCTAGTCGTCGACTCCTCCGTTAGTCATCTCCGTTAGACAATCTCTCTTAAGATGTCCTGTTGCACCGCACTTGTGGCAAACTGAACTTACTTCTGGGTTGCGGGTTGGAGTGACGTATGGGGCCGAGGCCATACAGTAGCGGGAGGTGTTCCTCATCTTATTGCACCTTTTGCAACGAAATGTCTGGCAGGCTCCCCAATGATGGTATTTGCACTTGTTACATGGTGGATTGTCCCCAAGGTATGATGGTCTAGATGGGGGAGGTGTAGGGTTAGTGGGGGTAGGAACTGATTCCACTTGTTGTCTTTTAGTAGGCCTCTGAGTCAAACTGCCTCCTTTTTCATTTGCAAACTTTCGTTTCTTGAGCTTAGGTTTAGGTTTTAGGGTGCATTGGCGAGTTGTTTTTCGTTGGTTTCCCTGGTTGTTGTTACGATTGAATTTATCGATACTGCTTCCATTTTCGTTCGTGCTGTTGGCATCGAAGTATGCCATGGTGGCTGCTACGGCAGCTGTTACAGTGGCTTGGAATGTGGTGGAGTTTATTTGTAGGGCCGGTGCATCTTCAGGGTACTGGTTATCTCCATGGTAAGACATGACCCTGTTTCACACGAAAAGTGAGCTCGTAAGTATTTGCAACTAGTTTCAAGTGGGTTTACTCCTATAATCTTAACGTACTGGTGCTAATTGTGTCAACCTACATCCCCATGATGCAGTTATGGTATTGAGTGGGAACATGTATTGTCTGGTGTAAAGTCCGTCAAAATAGCACATAGCTAGCACTATAGTTAACGGATTCGATTGTATGGATTCTTCGAGGATGTACCCCTCTTGGTTTACTACTACTGGCTGCGATTAAGGGCATTATGAACCTATGGCGAGTAGTGTGGTGATCCTCTTTTGGCGCACAAAGTGCTTGGCCATTTTACTTATACTATGAGTGTCCTTTTTGTGTTCCTTCTGCTGCTAAGGTTGTCCTAGCCTTGATTGCTATGAGTTGTGGTCTCCAAATGACCACTGCCTAGTTTTCTGGTCTTACTTGTGGGTTTCGTAGGCGATTGGAATGGTATTCTTGTTAATTGTGGGGGATCGGATTTACATTCCCATAAATCGGCCTTTGTTTATGGTCTTCATTACTTCATAAATGAGGGTTGGAAACCGGGAGTCACTTTGGGTTACTTGTGGTCTAAACAGAGGTGATGTCTGATTCGTGAGGGCGTTGGGTATCGGAGTTCGATGCACATCGATTGTGGATCTGGTGTCTTTCGTGAAGGTGCGCCCTAAATTGGATAGGAGCCAATTTCTCAACTTGTTTTTGCATGGGTATCGTTTTGTTTCTAGGTATGTCTATTCCAGAAGTGCCTATATGGGATGTTTATGTATCTGGGAAGAGAGAGGTGAAAGCGTCTTCTGCCAATAGGAATAAGCTTGCTATGAGTTCCCTTGGCGCTTTCATCCTTGTTTGGCCCTTAGTCGAAATTCTCCCTTTCACGATTCATCTCTTGGTATTCCTTGGGATTCACTTCTGGGTTTTCCCTCATGGACTTCTTCTGGTCTCTCCTTTCCCCATTTGTAATTTACCGTGACAGGGTAGTAGAAGTCTTGGCGAGGAATTTCAACTACTTGTTTGTGCGAGAATCGAGGTACGAGATATACGGGGAAAGTTTAGGTGTGGGAGGGGTTTATAGTGTCCTAAAATACTCCTATAGTATTTTAAACTTGATGTTCGATTCTAGTATTCTCTTGTACTCATAGTTGGTAGGTTTTAGGTTTGTTGCAACACCACCATCACTCCCAAGCACATGTTGGTCATATCTCAAATAAATATAGTTGATCAGGCTATATTTATCCCGGATATGATTACATACTGCCTAGGTTTGACTGTAGCGTTCAACCTTTAGTTACTTTTGTTTTCTTCTCGTTATGATACTGTGTTAGTAGATATGTATACTTTCATAAAATACTTATCTTTTTAAAGTATACTTTCAGGCAGAGTGTGTTTTAGTCCCATTGTATTTATAGTTGTATATCTTGTATGGCTAGATATACTAGTTCACTATAAACAATGCTCTGATACCAATCAGTCACACCCCCGGACCAGACGGCGGAAACGTCCGGAGGCGGGTGACTTCATTGTGCAGTATCATAACAATTGAATATAAATGAAACAGAGCCATCCAAACATCATACATTGAGATAACAAACTTACATTGTTTACATATTGTATTTGTTCTTCGAATTACACAAAAGAGACATAATCAGAAAAATCCAAGCTACAGCTAAAAGTCTTGCATCCGTGTCCCTTGTTACCTGCTTACTAGATACCTGAGAATACAAGTCGTTTTGAAAAGCGTCAACTAAAAAGTTGGTGAGTTCATAAGCAGTTTTGTGTATAAAATCGTTTACACTTGTTTAGAATCGTTCTTGTTGTACTTTCAGAAAATCCGATATTTTCTATGAAATCATTTGAAGTCTTGCCTTGAAAATCATGAATATGTGTATGCATAACATTACTTTTGTTCATCCTTATAAGGAGTGATTTTGAAAAGTAGTGTGATTTGTAAAAGCGAGCTGTGTCCGAGAATAGTTCGTTTGAATAGTAACAATCAATCGTTTCAAGAAAAATCCCTTATTTTCAAAAAGGAAATATGGTTGAAAATCTTGTTCCTCTTATCGAGTAAAATTGAGTGTGTGCTTTCTAGTTTATCATTATCGAAATCGTAGAAAAATCGTTTTCCCCAGAAAATCCTATATTTTCTGCTATAAAATAATCGTAAGTTCTAGTTTCCAACTATGTATAAGTGTGGGTTAGTTTATCGTTATCAAAATCGTTTACAAACGTTTTCCATAGAGTCCTACGCTTTTTAATTTGTAAAAAATAGCAGTATTACGACTCTATACTTGTAGGAGAAAGAATCAACATGGCTACTGTGGACATTCTACGCGATGAAGAAGGACAGTCAACACAACAAATGCGGACCATCACCTATCACGTGTAGGACAATCAACACAATGTGCCAAAGTTTATTTATGAGGTTTTCCTTACATAAATTTCCAGTTAATATAACATATTCTAGTGAGTCGTTATAAGCATAGTAATCTGACGAAGTGCCTGTTTTGGCGTTTCTCAGGCGCCCTCGGTTTGGAAAAAGACATTTGTCACCCTAGACTGGCCTGTCTAGCTGTAGCGAACAGCGAAGGTGCGGGGTGTCAACCCCGTATAGATCTATACACAAATTCCCGCTCTCCCTCCAGGAGACTCTGGCTATAACTCCTTACAGGACTTAGACGTACACTAATATTTTTATATTTAGGTACTTTTGAGATTTGTCTGACTAGAATATTAACAACCTTTTGAGCAATCGTTAGAGATCCATTATTTGTTAGATAAATAATGAAATTCGTACTTGTTGAATAAAAATATCGTTCTCGTTCCATATCGTTGATTTTGCGCGTTAACTAGGTGCTCGTGTTCGTTCTTTTTCGTTTATTGAAAAATAAGTCATTTTAGTCAAGAGAAAAAGTGTCAAGTTATAATTTGTATAAATTTATAACTGCCGGTTATGACACGCATTTTCTGTTTTATGACATATAGAACATTACTTATGTTGTTGGAGGTTTTACGACAACAGTTTATGACATGCAAATATTTCTGTCATAAAGGCTCTATTTGTGTATTTTCTTGACGCAAACTTTTATATTGAATATTTATAAAATACCCCCTGACAGTTTGCAAAATAGTCACAAAGTTCCCATTTTCGAAAATCACTAGAATAAGTGTCAACTTATCAAGGTTCCTTTTTATAAGTTTTATTTCTAGACATGAAAGCATAGATAAAGGGCTTAAGTTGGACACATCCAATAGTTGGGAGGCTCTTTTGTACACAAAGTATCTTCTGTTTCTTATGAAGTTGTGAAATCTTACGTTCATGAGGATATTACTAAAATAATAATTTAATAATATTACCACACACATACAAACATACGTATACATGCAAGTATTTAGGCAAGATTTGACTTGTACTCTCCCCCAAAAACATTAAAATATTGAAAAAGGTGGGGTATGAAGCTCACCTTGAGTTGGTTGAGGAGTTGTTTGGAGTTATGGAGTGAAGATCTCAAGCTTAAACTTTTGGCTGAGATGAAGAACTTCCCTGGGAGGGATGTTTTCCTAAAGATGATCATCACATATTATTATGAGCAAAATAATATGGATTCATCTTGAAATATTATAAAATATTAGATGAGTGGAGGAATTTACCTTAAAATTTCCCAGGAAGAAGTTGAGAAATTTCCTTTCAGCAAGATCCCCTGTTCTTGCTTGAAGATGAGTTTTTGAGAGAAAATGAGAAAAGTGTGGGAGAAGGTGAAGTCTGAACTCCTTACTGACGTTGCTTTGAGGATGAAAAGGGAGGGAATCTTTGGTGCATAGGTATCTGGTGGTCCATGCATTGATATTTGGTGGGTAAAGCATGGAATACTGTGATTTGCATGGGAAATAAGAACTTCATCAACTCATAAAGTCAACCTCTTTGTCCTTATCTTGATTTAGGATAAGGTTTTCCTAAATCCCAAACATTTATTTTTATGAAAAATATGCTTAAAATAATTAATTTTAGCATTAAATAGGGGTTTTAGGGGTCTTAGTTAAGAAAAACACGAGTTTGGTGTAATTTCCGGCATCAAAATGCCTTAAAATGATGAAAAAGTCCGAAAATAGTGAAAATCCGGAGTGGGGGTTGGTTCCTGCGAGGGTCCGAAGCACTTAGAGGAATTCCGGAGCCATTAAGCAAATTCCGGAGTCAACAGGTGCGGTCCGAAGTGTCTCACATTTCCGGAGTGTTCTTCTCGGATCCGGAGTCAGGCGCGAATCAGCGGTTTCCGAAACGAGGCGAGGCGAGGCAAGAGGCTTCCGGAGCTGCGAGATTCCGGAATGGGTGGTCCGGATGAGAGGCTTCCGAAGTGGTGAGTCCTCTTGGTTCCTTAGGAGGCATTCCGGACTAAGAGGGTTCCGGACCAAGAGGAGTCCGGACCAAGAGGATTCCGACCAAGAGGTTCAGGACCAAGAGGGTTCCGGACCAAAAGGGTCCTTTTGGGGTTTCCTCTTCCGGTTTTGAGCTGTTTTCGACTAAGGAAGGTAGTTAGGGAGATTTGAGAGAGATTTGAGATACGTTGAGAGATTTGGGAGAGATTTCACATACTTGGAGACATTTGAGAGAGATTTCACATGCTTGGAGAGATTTGGGAGAGATTCACTATTCTTGGAGAGATTTGAGAGAGATTCACTATACTTGGAGAGATTTCTCATACTTGGAGAGATTTGGGAGAGATTCGCTATTCTTGGAGAGATTTGGGAGAGATTCACTATTCTTGGAGAGATTTCGCATACTTAGGGAGATTTGGGAGAGATTCACTATTCTTGGAGAGATTTGGGAGAGATTCACTATTCTTGGAGAGATTTCGCACACTTAGGGAGATTTGGGAGAGATTCACTATTCTTGGAGAGATTTGTGAGAGATTCACTATTCTTGGAGAGATTTCGCATACTTAGAGAGATTTGGGAGAGATTTCACATACTGGGAGAGATTTGGGAGAGATTCACTATACTTGGAGAGATTTGCATTCTAACACTTTATGGCTCCTTAGGAACTCATATTGTACACTTAGAAGTGTTAGCAAAAGTCTCACAATATTACTTACTTACCTGAGGACAGAATTTTCTAGCCAAAAGTGCTAGTTGTGACAATCTACAAGAAAGGTATGTATTCCTATAACCCTCTAATGCTAATTTTGAAAATTGCCTAGGGTTTGCAGGTTTTTTTTGATGTTTTTAGTTATAGGTTCAATAGAGAGAACATAGATCCTATTTAGGTTGCATGCAAACTTAAGGTTTTTATTTTTGTTTGTTTACCTAAATCCCATCAGGACTAACAATGAGTTCGCTCTATCTGTGGGATCCTCTGGAATGGGATCACGCCTAGGTGCCTGGGAGGACTCTCCGACCTCATAAACCCAATACTCTCCTCCCTGATCCACTCGTCCACCTATGGAGTCCATTTGTGGGTGGGGCAAGGCTTCTTTAATGATCTCGATGATGATGGTGGTGAGGCTGCCCTCTTGCGGAATGGGATGGGAATGGACTTTCTGGGGGGTAGTTATAGTCCTGAGTCCCAAAGCATGAATACTAAGAGAGAATGTGGGAAGTAGAGTAACAATATATGGGGATGACTCTGACTCAATAGGGTCCTCCTCCTGAGTCTCCTCACGATCTTGGTGGGAAGATGAATTCGGGTAGGGTGAACTATCTGCGGGTACTCCACCGATCTCTTCTCCAAGCTACTCTGTGACATCCCCATTTTCACGGCCAGAAAAGACCGATTTTGTTTATGCTTTATAAAAATATCAGAGTACTTCTTTTAATAAAAATGTTGCAGAATTTGTTCCCAGAAAAACATGATAAATATGTTATCAATTCATTTCCGAAGAAATGTATTTTATTCATTTTTAAAACATTGGGATGTCATCGTCAATACAGAAACATAAGCATAAACAGAACTTACATTCATTTATACTAGAGATCTACATCTCTTTTAAATCTCTCGGTGTAACGTAACTTCATATCGACACCTGTGATTCAAATAAACTGAGTGGGTCAGGTTGGGATGTCAATACAGAAACATATCGACACCTGTGATTCAAATAAACTGAGTGGGTCAATACAGAAACATAAGCATAAACAGAACTTACATTCATTTATACTAGAGATCTACATCTCTTTTAAATCTCTCGGTGTAATGTAACTTCATATCGACACCTGTGATTCAAATAAAATTCATTTCCGAAGAAATGTATTTTATTCATTTTTAAAACATTGGGATGTCATCGTCAATACAGAAACATAAGCATAAACAGAACTTACATTCATTTATACTAGAGATCTACATCTCTTTTAAATCTCTCGGTGTAATGTAACTTCATATCGACACCTGTGATTCAAATAAACTGAGTGGGTCAGGTTGGGAAACCTGGTGAGTACATAGGGTTTTCGGGCGCTCCGGGGCTTCCGCCTCGTGCTAGGGAGGTTCCCTAGGCTTTTCGGGGGGTTTCGGGGCTAGAGAGAGGTTCTAGAGAGAGAGGGAAGTGATGGGAGGTGTGAGGAATGAAGAGGGCTTCACCTCTTATTTATAGGGGGCTGGAGGATCACTCACGTCATGAGTTTTATGATGCGCACGTCGTGAGCCAGCTGGAGACACCCAGGCACAACCTGGTGCTGACACGTGGCATCGTACATAGGGTGGAAATCAGCCGATTTTCAAAAATTCATAACTTTCGCATACGAGCTCAGTTTTCGACGTTATTTATATCCACGCGTAGGTAAAAATAAGATCTACAACTTTCATTTTGACTCTGTCGGCTAACTCTCGACCGATCTTAAATTTAACAGTAGGAGGAGATTAGACTGTTAAATGACCGCGAAAAATTCGTAACACCTTCATACGGACTCCGTTTTCATCTGTCTTTTTACCGTTGAGTTCCTATTAATGAGATCTTCAATTCTCATTTAGGTCGCGTAGGCCAAAAACCGCTCGATCTAAAATTCGAGTTTCGGGTCGTGCACTGCTATGCCAAATCTTAGAAAATTCATAACTTCCTTATACGAAGTCAGATTTGAGCATTCTTTTTTTTTGTATGTTCTTGATTTAACGTATACTACAACTTTTGTTTAGATTTATAAGGCTAAAAAGTCATCCATCGTAAATTCACTATTTACGTCTCCCGGTGTCGTGCCGGTTTTGCCGTAAAACTTCGACGGGCCATAACTTCTTCGTTATAACTCGGATTTCGGCGTTCTTTATATGTACGGAACCCTTGAGACATATTCTACAACTTGGTTAAGATTATTTATTCTAAATAATCTTTTGTTAAAAAGTCGTTTTCGACCCATATTATCTCTAAATTGACTAGCCCGGATCTACGGGCGTTACATACTCCACCTCCTCACTGGGCACTTCCTCATCTTCAAATGGCTCATCATCAACTGATATTGGGGTAGGTGGTAGGGGAATTGTTTTATCGTAATTTCTCTCTTCCTCATGCGTGTATGGTACCACTTGATCTTCTTCCGGGTAAGGATGCGACACCCAATCCCATATATCCTCCATATCACTCTGATATCCTGCATAATACATCAAACAGGAAGATGTTTATGAGAGATAAAATATAATACATATAATTTCCTATCATACGTATATATATATATATATATAGAGAGAGAGAAAAAAAAAGAAAAAGAAAAAGAGAGAGAGAGAGAGAGAGAGAGAGAGAGAGAGAGTGAGTGTGTGTGTATGTGAGAGAGTAGATAGTACCGTATTTTTGGTAACTTTCCATATGGGGGGTATGTCGGATACTTGTCTCTAATATGGATGTCCTCAAGGTGTACCATTCCGCTATGTGTCGAATCCTATTGCATTGGGTCTTGATCTAAGGCTCTAGTCTTCAGGAAGTTGATCTATTCTACTGATCCGAAGATCTTCAAGTCGTAGGACTCGTCCAAATCTCTTAACTAATCATACTAAACTATTAATCCATAAATCCTCAAGCATTTATATTTTCAACTACAACATCTAGGTTTAGGTGTGCATCGTTCGGACCATAATAAAACTTAGTTGTGCTTTCTAGGTCTAGTTTTTGTACGACCCCAGTACTAGACTAACCCTAGGATTCGTTTTTGACCTAAAATGTTAAGTTATAACTTAAATGGATAGTTTTTATGGTATAAGAGTGTATTTATAAGAGTTTGTATAACTCTTTATCTGATTAGTGTTTGATTAAGGGTATTTTATTAATTCTATGTTTTTGTACTTCAAGGCTACTAAGAAAGGACAGCCATATGAGAAGTGTCGGAAGGCGGGACCATTTTATCATATAGTCGTTCTGAAATCCAGCAACCCGAGCGATAGTTCAAACTAGTCACCTCTCCTGCAAGTAGTCTATCCGTACTATAATTAACAATAATACTTTTATTAGGTTTAACTAATTCAAAGTATATGTCCTAGGTTATAGTCGTGGTTCCTAAGGAATTACTATTTAGCTATAACCTGTAGCTCTGATAACAATCTGTCACACCCCCGGCCGGTGGCGGAAACGTCGGGTTGTGCGACGTAGGTATATTGGATCGAGGCATACAAATATATATAGAACATAACACATAAGTATATCACAAATGGTACTTTTATTTATTATAATTTATTTGGGATTACATTGTTTTATAAATCAATCACACATTCTGAACATAACTAGAAATGACAAACAGACGAAAATAAACTCCAACAAGCTTCCTTGAAGACATCCTCCTTGGCACGACTATCCTCCACACTCATCTCCCTGAGAATACATGTATTTTGAAAACATCAACATAATGTTGGTGAGTTCACAGGTTTTTATAGTTTTCTGCTTTATTTGGTTGTATCAAATCAAGAATCCTTTTTCGTTTCGAAAAAACTTTCTTAAAATATTTTATCAACCCTAGCTTACAATCTTTTTAGGATGCTTTATCAATCCTAAGTTACTATATTTGTAGGATATTTTATCGATCCTAAATTACTATATTTGTAGGATATTTAATGATCATATCTTATTATCTTTTAGGACATTTTAATAATCCTAATTTACTATTTTTAGGATATTTTACTAATCCTAACGTATTTTATCTACCACTCTAAGGCGTCCCTTTTGGTAGTCGGATCTCTAAGGTGGTTGTAATGTATTACCATGAGCCCCCATAATCCATGTTGTTTGACAAGTGATTCTCGCACAATGCTTCATCGGACGTCGAATAATGATTAATAAGAAAGTTATCATGTCGGGATTGTAGCTAGCGATCGAAGGTGGGGTGTCAATCACTATATAGATCTATACATATCTTTCTAGATCTCGCAAGATTAACGATTATAGGTTTGGGGTAGCCGGATTTAATCAGGCTAAGGATGAATAATATCAGCTCGCTAACATATTAACCTTAGGTATTTTATCTCTGATCTTTATCTCTTTAGTGATTACCTATAACTATCACAATATAAACCCCTTTAATTATATATTTGATAATTATATCTTTTGGATCTCATAATTATCTAGTACACACACACACACACACACATATATATATATATATATATATATATATATATATATATATATATATATATATATATATATATGTATGTATATATTATTTGTCATATATATATATACCCTAATTATGGTTAATTTGATAACTGGATATTTGGGCAGAGTAACGATTAGGGACGGTGCATATCCCTATGTTTGACCAACATTAGTTCTAAGTACTATGTTATCCTAAGAAATTAACCATTATAACATCTAGATAATATCTCTTCCTAGACTATCAGGCATCATAACTCTTAGGCATAATATCATAGCTTATAACTAGGCATAGTATCTATAGCTACATTATCCTAAGGTTTCAAGCTTTATAAAACGATTGATATTTATAGATATAAATATATATTTTTATAAAATAGTTTGATAAGCGTGTATTCCACCCCCACCCCCCCCCCCCCCAATAAAGCTTTTAAAACGGTAAAATGTGGCTATGAATTCACTCTAGTTGCGTGAGATCGTTGGTGTAGGGTTGAATTGGGCTCGGGACTCCGGGGACCGCTCCAAGGGCAGAAAATTCGAGAGATGCAAAGAGAGACGTTTAGAATGGTATGCAGAAGTTATCTACACTACCTTTTATTTATAGGTATGGATTTGGGGTACGCGCGGCGCAAATATCTGCGCGTGTCGCACGTGATCATCATGGCTCCATCCAGAGAATTCCATGTGTCACTACCCCAATTGGCCACATCACTCGCAATCTATTCGAATTTGGTGTCAGGTGCGCGGCGGGTATAGGCGCGAACCTCGTGTGCACGAAATAATTTTGTAAAAATCATAACTTTTTCGTGTGTGCTCCGATCTAAGCCCTCTTTATATCTATGTGATGATCTCAATGGGTACTACAACTCTTCTTTAGGTTGATTTAGCTAGTTTTGACTTTCGTTTTTGTGCCGAATGGGGGTAAAAATAAATGATTCTACAAAAATCATATCTCTCTCATACGGATCCCGTTTTCGGCATTCTTTGTCCTAAAGTTTTTATCTTATGGAGTACTATAAATCTCCTTTTTACACTTTTATTCAAAACTCAACCAATCTCTAAGTATTGTTTTGACGTAACTAATTTTAATTACGTGGTTGATTTCAATTTTTATAAAATCCATATCTATTTCCTTTGGAGTCGGATTTTTATGAATCTTATATCCTTGGGATCACGTTAATGAGTATTTTCCAAGTATGTTAACCAGCTTAGAAAACGGTCCAACTTTTTTGGACGCTTATTTTCGAGCCTAATAGTCGTTTTAACAAACAAATATAACGGCACGTTTGATTTTTCTTATCTCAAAATCAAATATTACAATATTAATCTATTATATATATTTTCCTACTCTTTCCTAATGGTGATCAGTGACGGAATCCTCTCGGTTGTCACGGGCATAAGCACTTACTGATTCTTCCTGCAATCCTGCAATTGAAAATTTCAGTTGCATCAACTATTAATTTAGGTTTAAAGGCTTTGAAAAATGGTTTGATATTAGGTTTTAATCCTCCTACAAAACTATCAAGGAAATATTCATGATTGATATATGCATTCCTTTGCATCATTAATCCCCTGAGTTTTTCAAAATTGTCCATATAATCTTCTATTGAACCATTTTGATGCATCTTATTAAATTCCTCAACCACATTAGTGCCTATATCATCTTTAAATCGACCATAGCTGGTAGAAAATCATTTCAATCGCTATTCTTATTAACATTTTGTTAATAAGAATCATTACATCTATCGTGGTACTATTACATCTGAACGATAGTTATACATCTATTGTAAATAAGAATGCAATATCATTCAGGGTTGCTATCATTCAATGTAATAGATGTATCATTCAAAATTTTCCTTACGGTAACAGTGAGTCACTATGATTCAGAAGTACTTGGTGATCTATAAAATACTCTATTCAAAGGGTAAAAAAGTCAATATTTGTGTCATGAGGAGTGAAACCTTAATAAAAAAAAACTTTAGTGGTTAATCAAGAAAGAAGATTGTCATTGTAAGTTTGCATAAGCCAATTGATATTTCAAAGGAGTGTTGCTTAGTGGCGTTGTGTTTCAAAGCTATAATTCTTTATGGCTTGAAGTTTATCTTCTGCTCCAGAAAGTTGATGGTTATTTAAAAAACTAGAGTTTGGTGTTGTCTAAGTGTATCATTTGTCAATAATCAAAGTTTATTTATAAATAAACTGTTGTTGGTAAGGGCAACATAAATCTCAAAAAGGTGGAATTTGTTGGCTTCTACCGCTAAATAATAAACCTTGGTGCTGTTTTTTTACTTCCAAGATTGTCTTTGTTTCATTGTTTTTGTTTTGCTTACTGTTTCCTATAAACTTTGTACCTAGTCCAACGTCCCTCTAGTGTTGTTTGGTTGTTTTGTATAAGTCTTTTTAATTCAAAAAAAATTGTTTACATAATAAACTCCAAATACTTTTGATAATTTATATCAAATAAAATATGTTAAGGTTATGTTTGTAATAATTAGTTGAATGTTATTAGTTGGAAGTTGTATTTTTTTTTCTTTTTTTTTATGTAGAAATATTTGGTGAAAATAATTGGAAACTTTAGAAATATGTAAAATTACATAAAAACTATGAACTAAAAGTTCTAAAAAAGCTTAAAGCTCACGAATTTTATTTGATGTAGTTTTTGGATTAGAAAATTTTGTTTAAAATAAAGACCATTAAGCCCGTGCTCATGAACGGAACTTTTTCTTTAAATCAATATTTTTTTATTAGATGCTAAAAGTTAAAAACTTTAAAAAGCTCATTGCAGAACATACCCTAAACGTCTATTCATATAGCATATGATTATGCTTTCTATTTTTTAAAACTACTAAAAATCAACATGATGCTAATCTAATACAAACCCAACTTAAAATAAATAGGTTTGGATAAGATTTTGAATCGTTTAAGTAAACGAGTTTACATGACATGATATGAAAATTAAACATGTAAGGTTATGTCAAGCTATTTCAACTCATTTAAAGTTTTAACCGGGCACGAACATGACATGACATGTTTACCAAGTCCAGTCCTTTTTTCATTTATCAACGAAATAAATTTATTATAAGTTTTATAAACAAGAAAAAACATCTAGCTATGAGTTGTTTCAAGAAGTCATTCATCCTAGTACTACTACTGCTATATTAGTCTTAACTGTCAAGTTCTAAGGAGATCTAATGTATGATTCACTTATGGTCTATGATATCAATGGTGCGCTATAGCGTTTAGCTGTTTATTAGAGGTACAAAAACGCTATGTCAAAATAGCGTTTACAAATAGCAGTGACGCTATTAGCAGTGCTATTTACCGCGATATGCATCACCGCTATAGCAGCGCTACAACCAATTTTGCACTTTCGTTCACATTTTGGCCATTTCGCTACTCCACAGTACCATGTATGTGTTGTTTCCTTTATTCTTTTCCTTTATAAACACACACATTCACTGCGACATACAATATTTCACAGTTCACACTTATAAACTTATGACTTCCAAATGTTTCAATCACTCACTGTAAATCTATGTTAAATGTTAAATGTCATGTTTCCTTTAATCCTTTGATTTTAAATGTTTCTCTTTCAATGCTACACACTTATTAACTCGTGAATTTGTGAAACAATCAATATAATTTGTGAATTTATGAAGCATAGAAGCAATCAATCACTCACTTTAAATATGTGATTTTGTCTTTAGGAACATAAATTAGTGAATTTATGAAGTTATGACTTTAAATTCTTAATTTGTGTCCATATATCATATATTTTTGTGTAATAAATAACATTAATACTCTAATATATAAATTATATATAAATATATAATATAAAATTATAAATTATACGTAATATTAAAAATCCGCTATATCACCGTTATACCACCGTGATAACCGCGGTTTTAAATAGCGGTTCGTGACCGTTATTGAAATTTTGATTGCGATAATTGCATAGCTTATGGTATGATCCCGTGAGAATTTATTATTAATAAACATAATATATTTTAAATGGTTACTAATCTATGTTAAATGAAAGTTAACTCTTATGTATATGTAAAATGAAACTTCTTAATAACAAAATATAATTTGGTTGCATAATTTAGGCTACAAAAATATTTTGTTTTATTAAAGTTAATAAACATAACTTCAAAGATAAATATATAATTAACAAAAATATTACAAATTTAAGTTGAAATGATTGGTATAGTTGTAATGTGATAGATAATGCATAAGTATATAGTTACATATGATAATTAAAAGAGAAATTGCAACACATCTAAAGAGTTATACTTTATATAAAAAAGAATTCAAAGTATAGGATATATGTTACGTATCAAATTGTATAAAGTAAAGTGTATTTTAGCTTGGTGTTTATTAGAGATAAAATTTGGATGGCTTGAAAAGCCATAAATCAATCTCATAATTCAGTAGACTAGAGTTCCAACCTAACTAAGATTTGGGTGCATGAGTCTAATCATCGTGTCATTTCTGTTTTAGATGAGAAAGTCTTACATGACAACTCAATAAAATTTCACATCCTTTCAATTGAAAAATGAAAACGAATGTTATGTCAAGTCGAAATGTTTTCCAAACTTACGTCTCGCTAAGTGTTAATCTAGTAAGAAATATGTGATTAATTGTATCCTTCAAACTGAAATAAGGTAGGTATCACAATTAAGTGTTTCTTGTTGCCTAGTGTTGACAAAAGAAAATACTTGACCCATTTCTATTAGTTATTTCATTTGACAACATATAATCATACATCTACAATAATATTATGATATTTATAGTAATTACAACATGAAAATATTGGATCTATAAGTATCTAAGTATTCTTGATGGAAACTAGAGCATTGTCTCTTTCTAGACATGCATGTTGCGTTGCATAGTGAGTAAATTACATAAATGGTCCATGTGGCATAGGAAAACTAACAACTTTGGTCCAAGTTATTTTTTTTATACGACTCCTTCCTATAGTTTCATTTTTTTCTAAAACATTAGTTGCTTGTAAAATGACAATTCTATACCTGGTTAATTCTTTTTTCATTTTCATCTTATTTATTTTTATAATCTAAATACCTCCAAGGTAAGAGTTTACAATCACATACCTTTAGAACCACACACCCTTTTTCTTACATTTTTTAATTACGATAGAGGCTTTAGAGCACCCCGACTGTAACACTCGTTTCCTCAGGTACATTTCTTGTATTATTAAAGTTTTAATTTTTGGGAAATTTGGTCCTACGCGGGGCGTAGGATAGTCACCTATGCATGGCGTAGGTCAACAAGTCTTTGCGAGGGTTTAATGTCATACACAGAGCGTAGATATATCTACGCACGACGTAGGTGTGATTGGTTTAAACCCTAATTGTGGGGTTGTGAGCCATATTTAAGGGCGTTAACTCCTTGAGACCATCTCCATACTCAGTCTCCACCCTCCCATTCATTTACCTCAAAACCCTAGTGTAACGCCCACAGATTCGGGCTAGTCAATTTAGAGACAATAAGCGTCAAAAATGACTTTTTAATAGAAGATTATTTAGAATAAATAATCTTAACCAAGTTATAGTATATGTCAAAAGGGTCCCGTACATATAAAGAACGCCAAAATCCGAGTTATAACGAAGAAGTTATGACCCGCCGAAGTTTTACGGCAAAACCGACACGACACTGAGAATCGTAAAAAGTAAATTTACGATAAAATACTTTCTAGCATTAGCGATATAAACGAAAGTCGTAGTATATGTTAAACCGAGAGTGTGCATAAAAAGAACGTCCAAATCTGACTTCGTATGAGGACGTTATGATATTTCTAAGATTTAGCATAGCAGTGCACAGCCCGAAATTCGAATTTTAGATCGGTCGATTTTTAACAAAAAAAAATCTAAACAAGAAATGAAGATATTGTTAATAGGAGTTCAAAGATAAAAAGACAGTCGAAAACGGAGCTCGTATGCGAAAGATATGGACGAAACTTAGTCCCTACTCTTCGAGCGCGACGAATTCGATATAGATTTGTAAATTCGAGATAGAATGAGAATTAGCCGATGGAGTCTAAATGAAAATTGTAGTACTCATAAATACCAACGTGTGGATATAAAGAACGTCGAGAATAGAGCTCGTATGTTAAAGATATGGACGAAACTTGGTCCCTACTCTTCGAGCGCGATAAATTCGATACAGTTTTGTAAATCTGAGATAGAATGAGAATTAGTTGACGATATCTAAATGAAAGTTGTAGTACTCGTAAATACCAACGCGTGGATATAAAGAACGTCAAAAATGGAGTTCGTATGAACGAGTTATAATTTTTAATAGCACATTTACGTATGAAAATAAAGCGTAAATCATATATACGTCTACATATATATACATATGTATATATCATTAGAAAGGTATCGACGATGCGGTCATTATAAGACTAATGTTGAGTACTTTCGACATTAGTTTAGTACAAATATCATTAAATCTATTTAAAATAGTATTATAAAGGGGTGTTTAGTCATTTATATAACTATAAGGTCATTAAGTAACTATGGAGGGTAGTTTTTGAAAATTCAATCACTATAAATAAGAGCCTCTAGCTCTCATATTTCTTGCACCATTCTCTTGATTCAAGAGTCTTTCTCTTCTTATCCCCCGAGCATTTCGGCCCCTCGTGATTCGACTTCTCTTTCTGTAGTTTTAGTATAGTAAGGTAAGCGCTGAAGCGCTGCAAGAATCTTTCTTAGAAAGATCCAGCGACGAAGTTCTTCCCCTGCAGAGCCTGACTCCTAGCTAAAACCCCCTTGTAAGTAAGTTATGCTTACCATATTTTAAATATAACGTATATTTAAAACTAGTATTGTTATTATGAACTTGTAATAAATATTTGGGCTATTATTATGACTTATATAAGTGTCGTTATAATATCTTTTTAACTACTCGCGGTACGGGGAATCTGGTTTAAAGGGCCGCATAGGGTTGTTGGATTTCAGAAGTGTTATATGCCAAAATGGTCATGCCCTCCGGTATTTTATGTTTGGCCCCTGTCTGTACATAGTGGTTGAAAAATATTGTTTAAACACTTATATAATAATAATAATGCTAAGACTAATAATTAGTCACGGTAAATATTAGACTAAAATCTAGTGGTAATAATACTAGGTTTCGTCGAAGGAAATTATATTGTTAAGAAGCGAAGTGTTGTCCGAGTTTGGAATCATCACTTTAACAAGTGAGTGCATAGTTACTTTCATCTTACACATAGATATGAAGTATTTTATATAAATTACGTGCTATGTGTGCATATTATTTGAATACTTGTTTTATATGCTGGATGAACGATTTTATACATGTTTTAAATAATTTAAACTGTCTATGTATTTTATATATACGAATATGTTAGGTAAAACATGGGTAGATGAATGATGAGAGATGAAAGATGATATGAGTGAACATTGGCAGCTATAGACTTAGTGCCTAACAAATAACATCGGCAGCTATGGACTTAGTGCCTATCGAATAAACATTGGTAGCTATGGACTTAGTACCTGTTAGATAAACGTTGGTAGCTATGGACTTAGTACTTGTTAAATAAACGTTGGTAGCTATGGATTTAGTACCTATTAGCTGAACACTGGTAGCTATGGATTTAGTACCCGATGAATGAACTTTAGCAGCTATGGAATTAGTGTTTTACGAACGAGCATTGGCAGCTATGGACTTAGTGCCTGTCATATAAACCCTGTAAGAAATGGACTTCGGAATGAACGAATGCAGGATAAATGACTCTTTGGGTAGACCTTAAGAGTAAGGAAGATAATGGGGATGGGTAATTGGGTTGATTGTTTGATGTTTAAACATAATAATTAAATTATTGTGGGTTGAAAACCCTATGTACTCACCAGGTTTCCCAACTTGACCCACTCAAGTTTATTTGTATCACAGGTGTCGATATGAAGTTACATTACACTGAGAGATTAAAGAGATGTAGATCACTAGTGTAAATGAATGTAAGTTCTGTTTATGCTTATGTTTATGTATTGATGATGACATCCCAAATGTTTTAAAATTAACAAAAATACATTTCTTCGGAAATGTTTTGATAACGTATTTATCATGTTTTTTGGGGAACAAATTCCGCAACATTTTTTATTAAAAGAGGTACTCTGATTTTTATAAAGCATAAACAAAATCGGTCTTTTATGGCCGTGAAAATGGGGATGTCACACCTAGCCCCTTAGTGTGAACTTTGAAGCATTTGAGTGATTCTTTGTGTGTTTTGTGAAGAAGGAGGCCATTGAAGGAGTACTTGGGAGTCCATAGCTTGTAGATCAAGACTTTATTCTTCTTCAACATTCTCCAGGATGTATAAATCTTGAACCTTGATGATTCCTTTGATAAATCTAGCTAGTTATGGATTTTTATGAGCTTTTTGTCCCTTGATCTTGGTCCTAGTGAGTATGAGCTGCTCCAGACCTCATGAGTGGCATTTTCTATAATTTCTGAGCTTTTAGAGTGATAAAAATGGGAGCTTGGTCACCCCCATCCTTCCATGCTTGTGTCTTTGGGCATTGGAGTGTGTTTTGGAGTTAGGGCTTGGTATCATGCTCCTTTAATCCATGCAAAGGCATAAAGTCTAAGACTTTATCACTTAGGATGTTCTTTAGGACCAGATATGAGATTTGGATATTTGGTCCTTATGTATTAAGGACTTAATAAGAAGTTGGCAAAATAGAGCAATTACGCGGGGCGTAATCTTGGCTACACAGGACGTAGCCTAATTTTGCCCTGTTTCCATACGAAGGCTCTATGTTGGGCGTAGAGCATGGTACACATGGTGTAACCCCATAATTGGATTTTTGGTCAAAATGGGTTTTAAGTCAAGTAGGGTGGATTCTAGCCAAGGAAGGGTAAAAGGATATTTTACCCAGAAATAAATAGTGATTATGGGCTAAGACCCTTGAGTGTGAATTATTACTTTGATTTCTAATTAGGGTCGTATGGTGTATTGATTAGTGTGGGCAGTTTTAGTTTCGGCAGCTCGAGTGTGAAATTTATTTGTCTATAGATTGAGGTGAGTCTTCTCATTGTACTCATGGCTCGAAGGCACCAATGCCGACCCACTAGATTGTGTTATGTAGGATGCTAGCTGTCTTTGTGATACTTGCAATGAAGACCCTGGGGGTAGCCTGTGGCATTTGTATGAAAGACCATGGGGTGGCCCGTGGCACTTGTGTGTAAGACCTTAGGGTAGCCAAGGCACTGCAAGGGAAGACTATGGGAGCAGCCCATGGCAATGGTATGCAAGACCATGGGGGTAGCGCATGACACTTGTATGAAAGACCATGGGGGTAGCCCATGGCAATGTATGTATTTTATGTGGTATTTTAGGGAACTCACTAAGCTTTGTGCTTACAGTTTTGTGGTTTAACATTTTCAGGTACTTCCAGTTTGAAAGGGAAGGGCCCGACGTGATCGTATAACATCCCCTTGATTTTATTCCGCATTAACATTTGATTTTCACTCTTATGTTGATAATATTGTATACTATGGTTGATTTGGAACAAATTGGTTGTATTTTTGAATTTTTGAAAAATGAAAGTTTTACCACTGTTTTGGGATGTTACACTGACGGTCACCCTCCTCTGCCATACCTACAACCGCCTCTCTCCACCATCATCACTCTCCCATACGACTCTATCTCTCTACCTTTACACACATCAAAGATATCATCTCGGTTATTTACCGTCTCCTATAAGCCTTCACCTTCCCTTCCGGTTAAGGACCTATCTCCATATCCCTTCTCCTTTCTTCTTCATTGTAGTTTGGATCTATGAAACCTCTTCTCACTGTGTACTGTTACAAATTATGCCCCTTTTCTTGTTTCCATCCTTTCAAAAGTGGACATCTATAAGTTTGATCAATACGAGCTTCCAAGTGGGTATGGTGCATAAATTAAAAAATCTCGGAAAAAAAAAAAACAATCCTCAGTTTTGATTTATGATTCCCAAGTTTCTTGTTCAACAAAAAACTCTAAAGTCCACACATTTTTTTGTTGGGGTAACATTTGGGGACACAAAAACTCTAAAGTTTACACATGTTTATTGGTTGTACCCAATGTTGATTTTAGTGATTATTCTTTAAATTTGCACAAAAGTTTTCAAAATTTGCCAAAATATCGATTTCCCGGTTACAAGCAGACATGGCAAGCAATGTGACCGCTGACATGGCTTATTGGCTTATGTGACAAGCCACATCAATGCATGCATGTAAAAGGAGTAAAAACGGAGCGTTGATAAGATTCAAACTCAAGATACACTTGATGAGGAGACAAGAGCCTATCATTGAGCCTATGTGGGTTTTAGTTAAACACCTTTTGTTAAATTCTTGAGTAAATTACATGAATGATCCATGTGGTTAGGGGTAACTTGTGTGTTTGGCCCCTAACTTATTTCTTAATTCGGGCCATAACTATAACATGATTTTGTTGTGTGGTTGGCCCCCGCCCCACCTAAAATGATGTCAAAACTTGCACTATAACCATCTTCTTTATAAAGAATGTCCTCCCCTCATTAAACTTCTTCAAAAAAATTTGCAACCTGATCCTTAATATGTACATGATACTTAACCTAAATATTAATAGTGTAGTCTTTCTCCATTGTTTGCTAGTATGTGTTTTCCTTGCACAAAAAAGGATCAAAATCATCCATGACACTTGGATCCAATGTTGGTTTAATAAATATTTATCCATGTACCTAACCTTCCTTTTGGCCATTCTTTGTGGGTGTCGTCACAATCTTTACTATCATAGAAAAAATGATATACTGGCCTTGGACGTGAACATTGTTTCATTGTCATATAGAACTAGTTTTCTACGACATGACCTAATTCTATTTGAAACTTTTATCTTAGTTATGCACATAGGTTAAAAAATATCATATATTTCCTCCATCACCACTTTAAAACGGTGCCTTAAAAATATTGTCAATCTTTTCATTTCAGGTTCAATATAAATGCTGATATCTTTTTTTCTTAACAACATACTTTGATAAACCTAAAACATATTGGTCATTCCCTAGTGCTAGAAGACCATAATCCAAGCAAGCACATGGTTTTAGATAATAACAGAGAATAGGTTCATTAGTTCGCAATGAACTATACCCTAATTCCCTAAGTTCAAACAATATCATATTCAACTCATAAACCGAAAACTCATAGATGTCTATGTAATCAATGAAGTTCAAAACCTCGTCTATGTATCTTCTTCCTCGAGATCTTGTGAAAACACCACCATGTCTAATATAGTAATATGCAAAGTAAACAAGTTACTGAAACCATCTACAAAATTAAAAATAGGAAGATGGTGAGTAATTGATGCATAATACCACATGACAAACCAATAACAACAAACCTCGAGCTACCCTCCAACTCCTTGTACACAATGTTAACATCATATAAATATTTCTTCTATGAATGAACCATGTCGTTAGAACTATCCTCTATCTGAGATCAACAATTGTTTATTGCTTTTTCGCTTGATCGATATTTTTAAGGAGGTAATGTGATTGCTAAGAAACTCAACTTTGTAGAAGAAGAAGAAGAAAATGAGTTTCTTGAAAGGGAAGTGATTCGTACACAACAGTTTTTTGCCATATACAACAATTAATGCATTATATAGTTGTACAATACAACATTTTAAAGCATCAATTGTTGTGTATGGAGAAAAATTGTTGTGTATGGATTGAAACTAGTACGGATGATTAAGGGATGAGTTACGATCATGTTATTGCATAATGAAAACTTATAACATCGAAACAATTACAAAGGAAAATACGAAAAAAAAAACCTTGATGTGCTAGGTACTCAAGAAGGCTTAACGATCCATTTCTAACATCGTTTGACAAATGGACCAATTGTGTAAGAAAAGCCACCTAAAGGACTAATGGCGGAAAAAAATAAAAAATTGGATTAAACTGTGTGTGATCCAACAAGTAATTTAGTCTAATATTTATTTTATTTTCCCAGCTTAAAAAAAAAAAAAAAGCCTATGTGCCTATTTTTTCGGTTATCTTATGTGGGTATATATCTTTGGGCCATAATAAGAGTAATCCATGGGTCAAACGGGCCGTATCATAATTTTAATTTGAAATTAAATAGGTTAATTGGGCATAGGGAACCATTATTTTCGCGATCTTCTTTTTTTGTATTCGCGCCTGTGATTGATAGCCTTTCACCTGGTTCCTTCGTCGGCGTCACGGTGCAACATCCATCGTTACGCAGTCTTGCTTGGTTTTTTGTTATCTCTCATCTCTTGCTAGTGCAACACCAACAGTTCCACGGTAAGTTCTTGAACTATTGAGATTCTAATTGCCTAATTTGTTTGTTTGTTAACATTAGGGTTTTTGTGATTTGCTGCAAAAAGTACCCAATTTCATTTGTAATCTACGTTTTTGTATGGTTTTATTCTCAGTTTCTGTGTATACGCGCTTCATTTTAAGCAGTTTTTGTGTAGTTGAATGCTGGATTTTGATCTCCGGTTTCCTAAGATGAAACTTATTAAATTTTTGTAAACTCGTGCTCACAACTCAAGCGACATCTCCTTGACGGAAGTTTAGGTATACGAAATGGAAAATCGAATCTAATAGTATCAACAAAGACATTTCTTCCAACTCCTTAATTGAAGTTTTCTTGGAAATTATAATTGTCTTTAACATGCTTGTATATATGAAATGCATATCACTTTTGGAACAAAATGAGTCAGCAGGTCGACCTGCTCTGATACATGTTAGCAATAAGGGAAAGTAATTTTGAGAATTTACCAAAACCCTAATTATGGTTCGGGTTAAATGAAAGAAATATCAATATTAATATGTCCCTTATGGCCCTATAGCATGCTATTATGATTTCTTCTTATTACAACATTGTATTTTTGAAAAAGCTACCCAAGTATAGCAAAGTCATCTCAATACAAAGCAATTTTCACTGCTATAATAAGAAAGTTTTTGAAAGGACTGCAATGTTGCAGGTAGGCTTGATAGTTTTGATGAACTTATTGTTGCTACCAACTATGCCTCAACTCTTTAACACAATCATGATTCTATCTCCATAATGTTGTTAATGTCTCTTGGAAGTACATAACACTAGTTTTCTTCTTTGCAGGGTATTATGGTAAACTGCTACTGAAACTAGATTCTGTGGAGTGCCGATTCTATTCTACGTTTTGAAGGATATTTTTGGTAACGGAGACAAATGTTGGGCTCATTGCCGATTTTGCCCCTCCCGGCACCACCTTCCGATGGCAATCTGGGCCCACTTCCGCCATCCCAAGTACAAGATGAGCATATGCCAGAGGCTGAGGATGATCAGAATAAGTCCAATTCCCCCCCTGCATCAATCGCCACACACACCAGAACGATCGGAATCATACATCCACCACCAGACATCCGGACGATTGTTGACAAAACCGCCGGTTTTGTGGCAAAAAATGGACCAGAATTTGAAAAAAGAATCATCATTAGCAATGCAGCAAATCCCAAATTCAATTTCTTGAATGGTTCTGATCCCTATCACGCTTACTACCAACATCGCCTTTCAGAATTCCGTTCCCAGAATCAAAATCTGGCACTACAATCCGACGTGCCGCCACCGGAAACCACCCCGTCTTCCGCTCCGGCGGACAGTGATGCACCGGAGAAGACCGACCTGTCAGCAAAATTTCGACCCGTTCGGAAAATTCTCGACCCGCCGGAGGCTGAGCAGTACTCAATCCGGCTGCCGGAGGGGATCACCGGGGAGGAATTGGATATAATCAAACTCACTGCCCAATTTGTAGCAAGAAATGGGAAATCTTTTCTGACAGGATTAACGAGTCGTGAAAATAACAATCCTCAATTCCACTTTCTGAAGCCGACTCATAGTATGTTTATGTTCTTTACATCACTGGCGGATGCCTACTCGAAAGTCCTAATGCCGCCCAAAGGGTTGCCGGAAAAGCTAAAAAAAAGTGTTGCAGACATGACCACGGTGCTCGAACGGGGGTTGCACCGCCTCGAATGGGAGCAGTCTCAAGAACAGGCGAGACAGAAAGCTGAAGATGAAATTGAGCAAGAAAGATTGTTAATGTCCATGATCGATTGGCATGATTTTGTAGTGGTGGAAACTATTGATTTTGCAGATGATGAGGATGATGACTTGCCGCCTCCGATGACTCTCGAGGAGGTTATAAGGAGGAGCAAGATGGCGGCAGCGGTGGAGGAGGAGGAGGTGATGGAGCCCGGGAAGGAAGTTGAAATGGAAATGGATGAAGAGGAAGTACAACTTGTTCAAGAGGGTATGCGGGCGGCAAGTTTGGAAGAGAATGGTGATGATGGAAATGGAAACGGAAACGGAAAGGAGGTGGTTGCCGCCAGGGTGAGGGTTGTGGCGGAGGAAAACGAGCCGCCAATGAGGATCGTGAAGAACTGGAAGCGGCCGGAGGATCGGATTCCGGCGGAGCGAAATCCGACTAAATTCGTGGTTTCTCCGATCACCGGAGAATTAATTCCGGTCAGTGAGATGTCGGAGCATATGCGAATTTCTCTTATTGATCCGAAATATAAAGAACAAAAAGAGAGAATGTTTGCAAAGATTCGGGAGACAACACTTGCTCAAGATGATGAAATTTCTAAAAATATTGTGGGGCTTGCCCGAACCCGCCCGGATATTTTTGGGACAACCGAGGAGGAGGTGTCAAACGCGGTCAAACAAGAGATTGAGAAAAAGAATGATGAGCAGCCAAAACAAGTGATTTGGGATGGACACACCGGAAGTATTGGCCGGACTGCAACTCAGGCCATGTCCCAGAATGCCGATGATCTACTTGATGATGGCCGGAATCTTCCAGGTCCCGCTGCTCCTCCTCCACGGCCTGGTGTTCCGTCGGTTCGCCCGCTTCCTCCACCGCCTGGGCTCGCGTTGAATATGCCTCGTGTCCCCCCTGGTACGGTGCAGTACGCAGGTGTCCCGCCGCCAGTGAGGCCGCCCACGATGGTTATGCCACCAAGACAGGTGCCGCCTCCGCCGGCGATGCAAATGGGTTATGGTCAGCAGGGTTATATGAACCGGCCGCCGCTTCCGGTTAATCCGGCTAGTATTCCGGTGCCGCTGCCACCTGGATCTCAGTTTACGCCGATGCCACCGCGTCCTTTTATGACCCAACATGGGATGGTTATGGCTCCTCCACCGCCTATGCCTCAAGGAATTCTGCCGCCGCCGCCGCCGGAGGAAGCTCCTCCTCCACTTCCTGAAGAACCTGAGCCGAAGAAGCAAAGACTTGATGATTCTTTTCTTGTCCCTGAGGATCAGTTCTTGGCTCAACATCCGGTACTTTTCTTTTTTAAAACTCTTTTTCTTGGCTCGTAACTGAACATGCTACAAAAGGCATGATTGCCCTTCATTTAGTCATGTGTATTACTGTTATATGATTATTGATATATATATATATATATTTTTTATAGGGACCTATTCGTATTGCTGTATCGGTGCCAAATCTTGATGAAGGAAATCTAAAAGGACAAATACTTGAGATAACGATTCAGTCATTATCGGAGACAGTTGGGAGTTTGAAAGAGAAAATTGCTGGAGACATTCAGCTGCCAGCAAACAAACAGAAACTGAGTGGGAAGGCCGGGTTTTTGAAGGACAATTTGTCTCTTGCGTATTACAATGTTGGTGGAGGCGAAATGCTTTCTTTGTCTTTAAGAGAACGTGGTGGTCGGAAAAGGTAATTGCTAGTTCCGAAGCATGGCGGAATGGAATCAGCTATTACCAACAAATATGTAAAAGATTGCATTTTGCTCAATCAAATTTAGTGAAATATTTGTCCATCTACTGTTAAAGTTTTAGTAAGGATTATAGAGACTCTGCTAGTTATACCTAATTCCCCCTCTGCTATTTTGGTTGACAGTATCTTTTTTTTTTCCAAGTGATGTTTGAAAAAATGACCTTGATTTGGATGAAACGTTGATGTTTATTTTGGGTTGAGTGGTTTATGAGACAATGGTCGTTCAAGTTTGTGTGTAATAAAGAAAAACAGTATTCAAAATGATAGTAAAAAGTTTCAAACCGCAGTTAAGTTTTGTAATAACTAAAATCTGTCAACTTGAAATGAACTTTTCCTTTTGTTTGGAAAACGTATGTCCATGCTATTCGTTACATTATGTAAAGAATTAGAGTAGAATATCTCCAAGAAGTAAGCAGATCATGTGTACAAACATATAATTATTAAACATGAAGTGCAAGTTTACATAAAAACATCTATCATCTACGAACAAAAATCAAACTTCCTAGAGTCTATACATCCAATCTACCTTACACTTTGGGTTGTACAACTGACATTACGATCTTTCCTGCAAAAAGCTTATTCTTACTGCAACCTCTGAGTTGCAGACCACCAGTATCCGAACCCTTGCCTATTTCTAAAAAAGAAACACCTTGGGGAACCATGGGTCCTAATCCCTCCATCTGGGACTAGAAAATTGGAAGAACCCCGGTGATGGAAAACCCATGCCGGGAGAAGGTGGAGGTGGTGGCCGAGGACCAAAGATTCCTGATTGAGCGGCCGCCGGTGAAAATGAAAAATCCGGTGCGAGTGGCGGTGGAAACCGATAACCAGGAGAAAGCAACGGGTAAGGTGATAGAGGAGACAATAGATTCAAGTAACCAGAGGGTGATGAAAGAAGGAACTGAGAAGTTGGTGATGGCGGATTAAAAGGGCGGTTTGCTACCGGAGATTGAAGAAGTGGTGGTGGTGGTGGTCCGGTCATTCTTGGAGAAGGAAAAAGAGGTGGTGGTGGTGGTAGTCTTTGGCCTGAATCCAAGACGGAATGCTGAAGGTAACGCATATAAGCTGAGATAGGAGACTCTGCGGCGTTTGCCCACCCCATATGGTCACCGGAAGTCATTGGTGGTGGTTGGCCATATTGGGCGGCAGGTCTTGGCGGGAGAAGTGGCATTTGGGGCCTGTAGACGTTTATAGGTGCTAATCTTGGTGGACGCATTTTTTGCATTCGGATAGGTGAGCTCCGGTGAGGTCCAGGAGGTGGTTCTTGGTGGTGTGAAGGTGAACCAGTAAGACGTTGAACGGTATCTCGGAAATCATTCTTGTTGACGGTGTAGACCTGAGGGTACGGTGGTTGTATGGCCGGATTAGCGAAATACGGTGGTGGACTTTTCCTGATATTTTTTCCAATCTTGTTCACACCCAGATGCTCATCATGTCTATTACCAAAATAATTAGGATTATCCATTCTCAACTAAACGCCTTTCATCCAACACTTAACCTTCAACTTTTACTAAAACAGCAGTTTTTTCACGCGAATCGTTGAACATCAAACCCTCACGATCTCATACCATTCAAAATTCCCAACAATAACCAGATTTCCAATAACTGAATCGAATCGACTAAGCCCTAAAAACCAAATTCCAAATACATGAATGATAACATAAAGTAGAACAACAGAGACACCTTTGTTATAGCAATAGCATACTTCTAGATCAAATCAACTTTAATCGTTCTTTGCATAAGCGTAAAGAAAGAGGATTAAGAGTTGACTTTCGAGTGTGAAAGAAGAGTTGGATTAACAAAGAATGATAAAGTTTAGCGGATATTGCGGGTGAATTGTTGCTTTGTTAGATGAGAGAGACCAAGAAAGTCAAAGTCAAATATAAGGCTGTTTTACAAAAACGAGGTGTGACGATGCCACCAATCATAACTCTCGTAAAAAACTAATTGTTAGATAACATTACTCCGTTCTAACACTATTAGGTGTGGGCAACATGTTATTACATGGCAATATGTTATTACATGTTATCACACTTAAAAGGTGTCATGTAACATCCTACTCATACATGGGTGTTATAACACCTAAGGTGGAAATAAACAACATCTGATAATACCAATTATTTTTTATTTTTTTTTGATGTTTTTTTTTCTATATTTCGAATTTGTTTTTTTTATTTATTTATATCATAGTATTTATATTTATCATATAACTTAAATCATAAATTAAAAATAACATTTGAAAAGTAAAAATAAAATTTTAATAAATCTTAAATTAAAAACAACATTAAAAAAAGACAAAACTTCAAAAATGGTCCCAGTAGTTTTCGAAAATATCAAGTTTAGTCCCTAAGTTCAAAAAACCTCACAGATGGTCCCTGTGGTTTCAAAACTTTTAACAAATGGTCCTTTTCGCTAACGTCGTTAGCTTTTGGTACTTTTAACAAAGGACATTTCTGTCTTTTGACTACCACAATGACCATTTATGAAGTTTTGCCCTTATTTAAAATAATAATAATAATAATAATTTAATATTAAAGGTCCCTCTCTTTCTTTCTCTCTCTCTAATGCCCCATCGTTGCCACCACAACATCATTTCTTTCTGTTTTATGAACCCTAAAAATACCACTGCCACCTCCATACTCTAATCACATTCTCAGCCCACTGTCACTGGTGATATCCTTGGCCGGAACCACCCAATTGGGGCCTCTCGTCTCCGCCACCCCTGCACATTTGGATTCCAGACAACAACCAAATCGCAACCGTTCATCTCCTCCACCCCTATGTCCCTCTCTCGTCTCTTTCTACCTTTTAAGAGTTAACGATGGCGAGGGTCAGTGGTAACAAACGAATGATGGGGTTTCAGACAGAAAAAATCTGAGCAGATCCGAGTAAATGTAGAGGAAGGGAGAAGTGGCACCGAGGATCGATAGCAGTAGAGTGAAGATCGGCAGCAGACTGCAGATCGACGACAATGGATTAGGGGAAAAACAAACCTGCAAATCAGTTTTCGGTTAAAGAAGGGAAAATCGGAAACGGATATTTAACCAGGTTCGATGGTAGTATTTGATCAGCGACGTGGAAGACCCATCATTGACGGTAAGAACATCTGCACCATTGTTCGATTTATGGAGGTTAAAACTGAGTCAGATTGGTCTTCCATCGATTTGAAGGGTCTCAAACCTCAATTTGTTGGTTTATGTGTCTCCACAATCAGCCGGAGGAATGGTGTATCTAGTACCAGCATCTGATAATCGATTTTCTCATATGATAATCGATTTACTCGTTTTTCAAATTCTTTGTTGATATTCTTGATTAAATCGATTTTGTGAGTCATAGTTCATGTATTGATTAACAAAATGGAAATTTTCAAATACAGGATGGATATGATTTCAGAAGTGTATATTATCGATGAAGTAAGAGATGAGTTTGGATGATGATTGATATGAATCTGTTTATTTTGATAAATTAAAGATATTATGATTGCATAATTGATAATTGATCAAGATGAATTTAGACCCATATGTTGGTTTGGAATCAATATACCGACATGATAGTATCAGTGATCAGAAATTGGATTGAAAGTCTGAATCAACGATACTGTTCCTATTGTCAAATTAAAAGTCAAAATTAACTTCAGTATTTTTATTCAGGTTTGTTGTGAAAGAAAAAAGGATTTTGATTCAAAATTGACTTCAATATTTGCGTTTGTTCATGTGTTCATATAAATCTAAAACAATGGTGTAATTGTTGAGAGAGAGAGAGAGAGAGAGAGAGAGAGAGAGAGAGAGAGAGAGAGAGAGAGAGAGAGAGAGAGAGAGAGAGAGAGAGAGAGAGAGAGAGAGAGAGAGACCTTTAATATTAAATTATTATTATTATTATTATTATTATTATTATTATTTTAAATAAGGGCAAAACTTCATAAATGGTCCCTGTGGTAGTGCAAAGACAGAAATGCCCTTCATTTAACGGCCAAAAGCTAACGAAGTTAGCGAAAATGACCTTTTGTTAAAAGTTTTGAAACCACAGGGACCATCTGTGAGGTTTTTTGAACTTAGGGACTAAACTTGATATTTTCGAAAACCACAGGGACCATTTTTGAAGTTTTGTCTTAAAATTACAACAAAACACAAAAACATTTAAAAACCTAAAAAGCAAAAAAAAAAAAAAAAAAATGATAAAACCTACATTTTTTGGCCTAAAACTATTTCATCTTCGTGACCAACGTAGATGTAATCCGCCAAGTCCTCACGGAGTTGCTTGTGTTTTCGCTGATCTTGAATATCAACCACTCTATGTAAATATTCTGATGTCCCTGGTTGAAATTGCACATGTCTTGGCTCCGTAGGCGAATACGTTGCAATATTGTGTCCTTTATCTTCGACAACAATGTTATACATTATGATACATACATACATGATATATCGTAGAGTATCTAACTCATAAGGTCTCGCCGCATGTTCAACTATGTGCCATTTTGATTTCAAAACCCCAAAAGCACGTTCAACGTCCTTACGTGCTCCTTCTTGTCGTCTCTTGAAATATTTGTCCCTTGGATCTATTGGGTGTCGAAACGCCTTCACGAACGTGGAATATTGTGGATATATTCCGTCTGTAAGGTAATACTCAAACTTATATTCATTTCCATTCACTGTGAAACGAGCATCCGGGGCTTTTCCTGACAAAAGATCGTCAAATATTGGTGATTGATCGAGAACGTTGACGTCGTTGTTAGAACCCGCAAGCACGAAAAAAGCATGCCAAATCCATAAATCTTGTGAAGCAACAGCCTCTAACACCAACGAAGGTGCTCCATGATGACCGCTCGAATACTGGCCTTTCCACGCCACGGGGCAATTTCTCCATTTCCAGTGTGTGCAGTCACCAAGCATACCCGGAAAACCATGTCTTTATTCATGCGCCGCATATAGTTGTTGCATATCATGCAACGAAGGTTTGCGCAAGTATTGGTCACCGAAGGTTTCGACAACACCTCTTGTCAATAAATACAAACTTTCTCGTGCGGTCCTCTCAGACATTCTCATATAATCGTCAACAGAATCGGGCGACTCCCCCATTGCCATAAGTTTAATTGCAGCAACACATTTTTGCAACCCTGTGAAACCTCGTTTGCCTCTAGCATCATATCTCATTTGGAAAAATTCATACCTAAATAAATATTAAACATGTAAAAATTGTATTTATTTTATCTAAAAGTGACATTTTATAAATTATAAAAGTTGAAACAAACGATACCTAAATAAATATTAAACATGTAAAAATTGTATTTATTTTATCTAAAAGTGACATTTTGTAAATTATAAAGGTTGAATCAAACGATACCTTGCTTCCATAGCGTTGGCTATCCTTTCAAAGACATTTTTTCGCAAACGAAATCTTCTTTTGAAATCTTTTGGCTGGTAGACACAATTTTCCGCAAAGTAATCGTTAACTAGCCGTCTATGCCCTTCCTCACGATCTCTATTTAACGCCGCACGTTGCGTGAGTAGTGGAGCTGGATCTGGATGTACCAGGCTGTCTGTATAATATCGGTACATCATACTCACGAACAAATCGTCTTCGTCGTTATCATCATTGTACGGATGGGCCGGATCAAATTGATCCATATTTTGGTTTTGAAATATTGAAAGAAATATGTAGTTGAGAGAAATTTATGTTTTTTGTATTTAAAAATGATATAAATTGTATGTATTTATAGTGTAAATAAAATTTGTTTTTTTTAATAAGTGACCGTTTTAAAAAACGGTCGAAATTGTGACCGTTTGAAGCAAATAACTGGCGTTACCTCCCGTTTTCGTGATAACGTATCTTAACATAACACCTAATAACGGCTATGAGGGACGGTGTTCCACCCGTTATGGCGCCGTTATTAGGGTGCCAAATAAGATAACGTGCCTTCCGCGTTGCCCACACCCGGCTCTCTAAGGCCTCTCGTAAAAAACTAATTGTTAGATAACATTACTCCTATTCTAAGGCCGGACGGTGTGGGAAAGGGTGTGGGAACTCAGCTGAACACCGCACATTGACTGAGGAAAAGGTGGTGAGGGAGCCCATTCTCTCACTTTCTCTCCTATTCCTATTGACAAACTTTTTTTTAATTATTTTTTTAATACATATTAAATTATATACCTACTAAAAATTATAAAAAAAATATATTAAAACTAATGGTTTTTAATTCCCTATACAAAATGAGTATAATATTTGTAGGAAATATTTTTCTTTTAAAAAAAATAAAAAAATTAGTGAGGGAAGTTTCTCACCCCTTGGGTTTAAATGAAGGAAAGGAAAGTGAGAGAAATGATGTTGTGGCCCACAAAAAGTGAGCGGAGTTTCTCATCCACATCCTCCGGTCTAAGATTAACCGGTGTAATGACCGTTCGGGTTGGCCGCTAAATAATTTTTTATTTATTGATTATACTAAGCAACGACAACTAATTAGCCTTTTCATAGAGGAAAACGTTCTTTAAATTTCTTTTGACTTGATTTAGAAGTATTATTTAAGCGAGCTCTTGAAACCTCAATTAACTTGAATTAAAGTGGAAGGAACATATAATAAAAGCGAATGTTTTTATTTACATACTAGGCGAATCCCTGCGCGTTGCGTGTGAATATAATTATTTAATTAAAATAATAACATTTAACAAATTCCGATTAAATATACATGTAAAACCAATGTCAATAGCAAAACAAACTCTATAATTAACATATTAGTTTTATTAATTTTAATAAATTTATATAATTAGTTATTTCTCCTATTAATTCATGATTTTATAGACCGTTTTATGTTGTGTAAATTATATATCAAACATATATTGATTCCTATCTATAAAAAACAAAGTAGTATGAAAAAATAAATACTACAACTTTTGAAAATTTTAATATTTTTTTTATTTTACTTTTCATTTACGATAAAGAAGGAATAGGAAAAAAAGGAAATTGACAAATGTAATAAGATAATTTATTTTATTACTATAAAAACATTTAAATTTGGGTACATCCATATAAGTTTTGGTAGAACATAAATAATTCATTTTTATAACACATATAATTATTGGTTTTCAACAATAAAGTTATATCATACTAAAAATCATTCGTTCTAATTTGTCATTATCACCAACAATTTGAAATAATAATTGTAAACTCCTTTAATCAAAATCAATTATAAAAACTCCATCGATGTTATTTACAAAATAAACGATAGAAACTAACATAGTATATACATAACATAAAATACATGTTGAATAATGTTCTCTTGTAGATAAAGTATATTTTCTTAACATAAAAAAGAGAGAGACAACATAAAGATACATACATGTTAACAAAGTTAATTGGTCTAACTTATAAATAGCTTGATGGTTGATTTACCAAAAGTTCATGAGAAGTAATTATCAATCCCACTTCATCATCTCGTGATTATAGAAAGATGCATAACACATAAACTTAAAAAATGATCTCAAGTATACCTTTACAAACATACCTAAATTTGAACATTGGTTAATATCTAAAACTTTACATGCACCCAATTTGAGTTTACATGAATTTATATTTGGAAAAGTTGCAATTGCTTTCTTACATCCATGGAACCACTCATATAACTCTTCAAACCTTACATATATAATCTATCATTTTGTGTTTACATACATGCTTACGTAATCTACAAATTTCTTATATAGGCTAAATATTTCATTTAACTCATCAATTAAATAACATGATTTGAAGAGTTTTAAGAGTTACAAATCATAATATTTCAATTAATCATAAATTAATTTGTATAAGTTGAATAGTCTTGGGAGTTTCAAATGCATGAGGTTCAAGAAAAAATGGTCTTTGAAGTTTCAAATGCATGAGGTTCAAAGAAAAATGCTAGCTTTATAAGATACTAGGCGAATGCCCGCGCGTTGCGCATAAACACCTATATAGTTGGAATCTTTACAAATATATGTTTTTTTAAATATAACAATAACGTTGTTGTTAAATTTGATATAATTATTTGCATACTAAATTGATATAATATATTGATTGTTTTCAATTATATGATAATATATGCATCTATTATAACTGCATAATCTCAACCGTTTGAATGACTTCTACCCGCGAGTTACTCATGAATAAAATTAAATATAATATACAGTTTAATGTTATTTATAGTTGTTGTTATTGTTAATTAATTTTTTAAAATTTATTTGTTTAACGTTTTAATTTCTATCATTATAATTTTTCAAAACATTAAACATTGTTTTTTATTATTTTAAAGGTAACAACATAATCATTTATATAGAGTTATATTGTAACACCCGGATTTCCAGGTATATTATTTTAATTACTTATTTTTGAGAATCATTGATCTACTCGACGAGTCGGTGCTATAACTCGTCGAGTAGAAACAGGGTGGCCACGTAAGTTTAATGAACTACTCGACGAGTCCAAAAGTAGACTCGCCGAGTAGGCACTGTGGGTGAAAACCCTAAATCCTTGGGCTTGTGCCCTATTTAAGGAACCTTATGGCCCTCATTTGCGGCTACCAGTCCAGAGAAAGAAACCCTAGTGATCTTGAGCGTGTGGTGTGAGGAGAAGGGCTATTTTAATCCTTGTTGGTGTGGTTTTTGCAAAGAAGAAGGAGATTCCAACAAAAGAAGGTCAAGGGGGTTGCTATTATGTGGTTTCAAGTAAGGAAACTCCATCTTTGAGGTATTAAATCGAACCCTTCTTATGTTTTGGTGTAGAACCCTTGAATCTAGGGTTTTCTGTGACAACCCAAAATTTCTATTCTGTACAACCATTCAATTCAATAGAAGTCAGAACTGTTTCTGCTAACTTTCAAGCTTTTTGGAATAAGTTTGAGTGTTTTAAGATTAGTACTTCAGGAGATAACAGGAGAGAGGATGCCCTAGGGTTTATTGTGCAACAATAATGTCCCAAAACTCCAAGAGTTTGGAGTTTACGGCCTAAACAAAGGTGTTTACGGCCGTAAACCCTAAAATGGGGTATAAATATGACACTTAGTCATTATTTACCACTTTTCACATTTTCAAGATCCAAAACCCATTTCTCTCTCAAGTATCATCCGAATTTTCTTCAAGATCTTCAACTTTGTAAGTGTTTCTAGCCCTAAAAAGTTGATATCTTACTTGATCTAGTGATCTTACATGATTCCATCCGTGAAATCATTCCAAAAGTGTAGATCTTCAAGTTTCACCAAGAACACCAAAAACACACACTAGTGTTCTTGGACTTTTAGCACCTTTTCAAGCTTCTACCTAGTAAGTACTCTTACCCTAGTGTATTATAAGACTTGTTACACTTCTAATCATCAAGAAAACACCCAAGAAACACGAGATCAAAGGTGTTTAAGGTCCAAGATGTTCTTGGACCGTAAACCCTAACAAAGGGGCCAAAGTGGCCCTAGTCCCTTACCAAGCCTTGGAAACTAGCCTAGACCCCTTCCTTGATGTGCTTAGTACTTGAAAAAATCAAAAGACCATAAACCATTTGGGTTTACGGCCGTAAACCCAAGGAGAAGTGGTCCAAGGACCGTAAACTCCCTAAAGGAGTGAAATGGTGCCCTAATCTCTTCCTAAGGCTTAAACATGAAGTAGGAATGCTTCTTATGATCTTTATGGCTTCAAAACACAAAATGGTCAAAGTACCATGAGTTTACGGCCGTATACTCATGGGTTTACGACCGTAAACTCAATAAGAGTGGTCACAAAACCGTAAATTCCAAAGGAGTTTACCCTTGAACCCTAAACTCAATTACAAGGTCCCACCACCCTTAGATGCAATCCTTAGGACTTATAGCACTTAAATCAAGTGTTTTACATGTCTTAGGATGTCTTAAATTTGGTTAATTAGTTGTTTTATGACTAATTGGATACATATATGTGTTATTATATGTTAACTAGGATCATTGTGTGTGTACAAGTCTTCACTTGACACTTAGCATCCTACATCATCCGTTCATCCAAACCACTCACTACAGGTGAGTTCATACCCCCTTAATCAATCTTTTAAATGATTTTAAATGCTTTCATGGGGGGGGGGAATACAAGTAGAAAACAGGAAGTTATAGAATCAATCACATGTGATTTATAACTGTGTTTTCAAACAACTGATTTCACATACTTCAAAATGTGATAAATACAATGCTTTTCAGTTATTTTTACTTTGTTATCAACAAATTACTTTTGAATTATTTTATAAACTGACATCAAGTCATTATTATTTATTGTTCAAAACTCTTAAATGTTTTACAAAACCTCTTTCAATTTACTGTTAAAAACCATATCTATACACTTATGTTTCATGTATATATGTATTGATATGAGAGCTTTCATTCTTTCTTCAGTTCCAACACTCTTGAATAGCAAGGGTGTATAAATCTACTTGGACATTTAATTTACATTCCAGTAAACTATTATAGGTATAGTTTAGGGGATACAAATTACTATTCCTATTACAAGGAATTACACAAGAGTCAGTTCATTCATGAGTCTATACTACTATATGAAGAGATACTATTACTTGTAATACAGAGAGAAATACTATATACTATACAGAGAGAGATACTATATATATACTATACGGGACTGACCATCCTACACCTGGCTGCTAGCTACAGCGGGACCTGTTCATCGACGGATGTTCTCGGTTGTACTGTTCGGCGAGTTTCCACGCCGTGATTATCCTAAGGCAAAAGGATACGATTTCAATGATTATATAATTTTCCCTATTACTTTTATTTTGTGACACATTCACATAAACGATGAGGTAGACTATATATTTATAATAATAGTTGCACATGGGAAAAATCTTCATTGATACAGAAATGCAAACCTTCAAAGCATTCGGGTCTTGGTAGAAGACTACTTTTTATACTAGTAGGAAATATGGGATTTTCTAGGGTTTTCACACTTATACTAAATGTTTCATTAAACATTTACAAGTCTTTCATAACAGCTTTTCGAATCAATGACACCATAATACTTATGAATTTACCAGCTTTATGCTGATCTACACTTTCAAAATAACTTGTATTCTCACGTCACCAATAGACAGGTACGATGACCAGGGTTTTGAGAAGACGGAGCACAGACAAGACTCGTCTTTATTTTGTTTACATATTTTGGTGTCTTATTACTATGAAAGAACACTCATGTATTAAAACTTTACTTTTAATGCAGTGGATGATGTTGTTGCTTGTTTACTACTTTGCACTGTTATGATACTTTACATGACGTCCTCCACCCCTGAACGTTTCCGCCGTTCTTGGTTTTGGGGTGTGACATTTTCTCTATCCTTTATTGGCTTGGATATGATGCTTATGATGTCCCTTTGAGTGTTAAACTCTGGATCTGGACCTTGAGAGGTCCAGAGAGCCCTAACCTCCCTGCTTTATGCTACTCCATTAGAGATATGAACCTAGGTTGCCATTTTAAAAGCTATTTCACCAAAAGAAGCCCTATGTTGGTTGCATGAGTATAAAGGTTGAACCTTTACGTGATTATTGTGTATGGGAAGGTCAGATCTATAGGTTAGAGAAACAGATCTGACCTCAGAAGGTCGTTTGAGCATTCTCATGGAAGAAACTCGCCGAGTCCATGAGCGGAATCGACGAGTCGGATCGTGTTGCACCACTGTTCGTGTTCATGGGTAACCTGTCGGAGAGAGGTTGAATCGACGAGTCGAGTGAGACCTGGAAGGATTCAGAAGACACGCATGGACTCGCCGAGTCACCTGAGTGCACTCGACGAGTCTGGTCAAAGTTTGACCGTTGACTGGGGTTGACTTTTAGGATTTTGGTCAAATTGGTTCAAGAAAGGACAGGGAGGGGTAGAATGGTCTTCTACCCATTCTTTAGGAATAAGGACAAGAGTAAGTATTGATTAGAGATGTTATTATGTTGATAGGAGGAGGCTAGATCGGGTTATCGAGCAAGAGAGATTATCTGACATCGTACGAGGTGAGTCTTCTCACTATACTTTACCTGGAATGGTAACTATGAGTGACCGGAAGGTCTTATGTTTATGAGTTATGAAATGTGTGACCGGAAGGTCTTATGTGCTAGGACGAGTACGTGATATATGTTTCTATGTTTCTATTTATATGTTATGTATGTTATGAGTAGCATGGTATGGACCGGAAGGTCAGTATGATATGGACCGGAAGGTCAACATGGTATGGACCGGAAGGTCGGCAGTGTATGGACCGGAAGGTCAACGTGGTATGGACCGAAAGGTCGACAGAGTAGGACCGGAAGGTCGATGGAGTAGGACCGGAAGGTCTACCCCAAGAATGGGACCGGAAGGCCCCTGAGACACATTGACCGGAAGGTCTAGTAGAGTTATAGCCTCGAGTGGCTAGTTGTATGTGCATGGTATTTTGGGGAACTCACTAAGCATTTATGCTTACCGTTTATGTGATATGTGTTTCAGGTACCAGCGAGGATCGCGAGAAGGCGCCGGCATGATCTGTACACATTGATGGAGTTTTATGTAATGAGATCGTGGGATTGTTTTATTTGGATGACATGTGTTACAATGGGTTTTTGATATTTCTTATGAATGAAATTATGTTTTAAAAATGAAAAATTGTTTTGGAAATTTACTTTGTTACAAGTTGGTATCAGAGCCTTGGTTTGAGGGATTCAGATGCACCTTCAGGTGTATTTGAACTCAAACTGAGGATTCGAGAAAGTTTTTCATAAAAGGAACAATTTTTCTAAAAAGTAAAGGAATTTGAGGGAAGCGGAAAGAAGCAGTGTGTACGATCAGCCAGCGCCCGAATAGTGATTTCCCAAAATGCCCTTACGTTATGTGTTATGAGATATGATATGATATGTTATGCATGCTAGAGTAGGCTAGGTATTCATATTAGGACTAGAGTGGCCTGATTTGTGATGCCTTAGCCTAGGAGATTACTGCTGCTATGAGACGCTTCGAGAGGGAGTAGGTAGCAGTGAGGAGCTTATGGGAAGTCTACCGAAGGGTAGCCTATGCTTAGCAAGACGTAGAGTACTTGTGATCTAGGATCCTAGGAGGAGGACTTGGGATGAACGCGGATGCGGTGTGGAAGGTAGTATTGGGCTCGTACTACTGAAAACGCCGGATCAGTGCACAGTTCAAGTAAGAATCCTTAGGGTACCAGGGAACAAGTAGGGTTGACTTATCGGGTGCGAGTATACTCGAGCGAGTCTCTGATATTTTTTTTCAGAGACATCATGGTTGGGACACGCCACATACCAGGGACCAGCGGCGTGAGTGACAAGGAGCTTAATCAGATGATCCACGATGAGGCGGCTATGGCAGCTGTTGCTGCTGCCAGACCTTAGGGGGGGGTGACTCGTTGCTATTCCGGGAATTTAGCAACACGAAGCCACCAGAGTTTGATGGGACGCAAGACTCGATCACTGGGATAAGATGGATTTATGATATTGAGGGATGCTTCTACACCTGTTCGTGTCCGGAGCATCTGAGGGTACGGTTCACGTTGAACCAGCTCCGCTTGGGAGCGAAGTATTGGTGGAAGTTTGTGACGGCAAACTTCACTCTTGCAGAGATCTCAGAGGTGACCTGGGAGAGGTTCACCACCATGTTCAGAGATGAGTATGTTCCTCCGGTGGAGAGGGAACGGTTGGCACAGGAGTTCTTGACCCTTAAGCAGGGGACGGAGTCCGTGACTGAGATTACACGGATGTTCCACGAGAGGGCGATGTTTTGCCCTGAGCACGTGTCGTCTGATCAGGCACACATGAGCCGGTATATGAGCATTCTAAGGAGGGACATTCGGGAGTTCGTGGCGAACTCGACGTACCGGAAATTTGCCGAGCTCCAGGAAAATGCCCGGAAGAGGGAGATTGAGCTAGAGACTCAGGCCAGGGAGGAGGCCGAGTCTCAGAGGAGGGACAGGCGGCCGGTGCAGTCTCAGCCGGTAGCCAAGCGGGCCAAGCCTGCCGATGCAAGAGCTAGAGGCCAGAAGGGCCGCACTTGTGGGAAGTGCGGTAAGGCCAGAAGGGCCGCACTTGTGGGAAGTGTGGCAAGGAGGGGCATATCGCCAAGGATTGCCCCAAGGGATTCATGGTTTGCTTTCACTGCAACCAGACTGGCCATCGGAAGGCTGAGTGCCCGCAGTTACATCAGGGATCAGCACAGGGATCTGCACCTGATGCTAGAGCTACTGAGGTTCGGCCAGCAAAGGCCGAGGCACCGAAGGCTCGCGGGAGAGCCTTCCAGTTGACAACGGAGGAGGTCCGCGTAGCGCCCGATGTCGTGGCTGGTACTTTTCTTGTGAGTTCTGTACCTACCTTAGTGTTATTTGACTCGGGTGCGATTCGATCATTTGTGTCGCTAGAATTTAGTCAGCACATCAGTAGTCGGCGAGAGGCATTGAGTCGACCTCTACGAGTCTCCATAGCTGACAAGCGAGGAGTGTATGCTACTGACATGATTCGAGGATGTGTACTCGAGATCTTCGGTGTTGAGTTCCCGATAGATCTGGTCCTGATTGCGATGGGGGACGTTTGCGTTATAGTGGGCATGGATTGGTTGAGCCAATTCGGGGCAGTTATAGACTGCGAGCGACAGACGGTGACGATACGAGAACCTAGTGGGGGAGTGCTGACAGTATATGGCGAGGATACCCGACTTGGGTCAGCATTTTGTTCGGCTGCCAGAGCGAGGCAGATTTTACAGTAGGGCTGGAGCGGGTTTGTAGCTTATGTGATTGATACTCGAGCGGCCGCAGAGAGGCCGAGTTCAGTTGATGATGTTCCGATAGTGCGTGAGTTCCCGGATGTTTTTACCGAGGAGTTTCCGGGTGTGCCTCCCGAGAGGCAGGTGGAGTTCCGCATCGATTTGATTCCGGGGGCAACGCCTATCGCCAAGGCGCCTTATCGCCTAGCGCCGCCAGAGATGCATGAGTTATCCTCGCAGCTTCAGGAGCTGCTGGGGAAGGGGTTTATTCGACCGAGTAGCTTGCCATGGGGAGCGCCGATCCTTTTGTCAAGAAAAAGGATGGTTCACACCGGATGTGCATTGATTACCGGGAGTTGAACAAGTTGACAGTCAAGAACCGTTACCCCTTACCGAGGATCGATGATCTGTTCGATCAGTTGCAGGAAGCGTCTTGGTTCTCCAAGATAGATTTGAGGTCTAGATATCATCAGATGAGAGTGCAGGATGAGGATATCCAGAAGACGACGTTCAGGACTCGTTATGGGCATTACGAGTTCGTGGTGATGCCTTTTGGGCTCACCAATGCACCGGCAGCGTTCATGGATCTCATGAACAGGGTGTGTAGGCCGATGTTGGATCGATCGGTGATCGTGTTCATCGATGATATTTCTGGTGTATTCGAGAGCATTTGAGGGAGATCCTCGGAGTTTTGAGATCGGAGAGGCTGTACGCCAAATTCTCCAAGTTTGATTTCTGGTTACGAGAGGTCCAGTTCTTGGGGCATCTCGTCAATCAGAATGGGATATTGGTCGATCCGGCCAAGATTGAGGTGGTGATGAGTTGGGAGGTGCCGAGATCCCCCACCGAGATCAGGAGTTTTCTGGGGTTGGCAGGCTACTATCGGAGATTTATAAAGGATTTCTCCAAGATTGCCGTGCCCCTCACCAGGTTGACCCGGAAGGGGGTTGCTTTTACGTGGGGTACAGAGTAGCAGACCTCATTTGAGACTCTTCGCCAGAGGCTGTGCGAAGCCCCGGTGTTAGCCCTGTTGGGTTTTGAGCATTCTAACACTCCTATGGTGTACATGCAACCCTAAATACCTTGGATCTATGTTTTCTCTATTATACATGCAAATATCAATTTTGGAGTATTGTTCTAACTAGCATAATATAAAGTACACATAATATAAATTCTAGTAGAATTACATACCTCTTGTTTGGTGCTTGATTCCATGGAGCTCAAGAGCCTAGTGCTCCAAGTGTGACACCTCAAATGGTTCACACAATATCATAAACACTTGGAATAACTTGAGAGAAATTACACACTTCATGAAATCGGTTTGCCCTCTATCTTCATTCATAGTGTCCGATTTTTGCACAAAATAAGATGCTTATATAGTTGTTACAATTAGGGTAAACCCTAATTGTCATGGCTTTTCATTTCCTTGGATCTATGGGTTCAAATACACCATGGAGCATCCATGGAGTATCCTATGGGTTTTAGCCCAACTTGGTAATCCATGGAGTCTTAGCCCACTATACAAGTATGGATGATTTACACAATCAACCCATATATTTAATTAGTCTTCTTTTGATCACTTAATTAATTCTAGATTAATTCTTGATCAATACTAATTAAATAATCTTATTAATATATTAGAACTTATAATATATTAATAAACCTTAAGTGTTATTTCTCTCATTTTAGTCTATCCAAATGCATGATGCCATGCAACCCAAATGGACCATGCCGGGTCGGGTCAAGTATATACCAATTATAGTTATGGACTTAGACACTAATCCAACAGTCTCCCACTTGGATAAGTCTAATAACTATTATTGCAAGTACGCCTTCACAACCTGACCAGCAATCGTAGCTCTTAAAAGCTGCTGTCGAACTCTGAACAGTCAATGACGCGTCCATTAGATAAGTGATCATACATTCCTCCATTCTAGATATCATATGGACTGAGACATGGATTATAATCATTCTCTCTGTCCATTTGTTGTTTCCCGATTTCCGATTTATGACGACTGACTAATTGAACAAATCAAATCAGTCCAGGCCCGACCGAGCACTTACATTTTGTCATCGCTAAATCATCGAGGGGCCCACAGATATCGCTTTTATCCCTTTGAGGGTAAAAGGAATGGATAAACTTCGACTCATATGCTTGTACTGACTACTTGTTCAATCATACACAAAGGCACATTTTATAACATCGAGTTACCAATGCGTTTTCGTGCAATCAATGTATAACCAACTCGTAGTCAACAACTCATATCTCTAGGTTTGAAGAATATAAGATATTATCGTCTCATGATTCACTCGTGATAAAATCCATGAAGTGATTCAAATGAGCATGGGTTGAATCCAATACTCAGAACTTATGAGCACTCATGAATGTTGTAGCAACCATTGCTATGTCTAATGCACATTAGACAAATCATACAAGCCAAATTCATGACAATCTTGATTCATATCTACTTCCAACATATGACCGAATGTGGATGGTTTGAATAACTTAGTCAGTCGGGAAGAATGACCTAGTTATTCTGGAAGTCAAAACATGCAAAGTGAAACCCAAAAATAATACTAATCTTGTATGGCCTCAACACTTTGAGTGTAAATAAAAACCCTTTTATCTAAGCACCATATTGATTACTCATTATTCATTGTTTCGATTTATCAACTTGATACTTGAATTGAAACAATAGTCATGCCATGCACCAAGCATGCATACTATGTTTACTTATCACGATCCCAATCCCTTTTGTAAATGTAAGAATACCAAACTCTTGCCATTTACTGTAATCTGTTAGACTCTAAACTTATATGAAATGATCCCCTTGTAATGACTATGCACAAAAGTCACAAAGACTTGGCAACATACATTACATAGCATTCCAATGGAAAGCAATCCCATGGAAATGATCTCAAATTCAAAGTACATTCCTTTGAACATCCTTCTTTGCATTAAGTTCTTTAATCTTACACAGATTCAAAGAATAACTTCTACCTATGGAAACAATTCCACATTCCCATTTTGACCATCACTTTTGAACAAGAGTTGCCTCTTTTCAAAATATGTCAATATGGTCCTTACTCTATACTTCCAATTGTCCATGAGTAACCAATCTTTGGTAAACCTCAAATTGTCTTCGACAATTGCTTAATCATTTTAGTCATATCCAGTTCTAATCCCTTTTCCCCTCTTAATGCCCTAGGCATTAGGAAAATTTAGAAATGATAACTATTATAGCTCATATAATCGATCCTATACCCGAAGCATATGGGACATGATTCATGCTATAAATTTTTTTATTTGCCATATTCTCACAATTCGAACTATGAAGAGGTATGCCGTAATCATAATCGAATTTTGAGAACGCAACATATATAGAATTTCCTTATGTTGAACCATTCCAACATAACATTCTTATGTATCCTTGACTAAAGTTGATTAAAATCTCAATCTAAGCTTGTAGAATTGGAATGAAGTATAAAATCCTCTCCCTTAATTATAGCAAAACAACTTTTTCAAGGCGAATTGAAACTATTGTTTTCTATAATTAATATTGCTAACTTGCAACACTTAACATAATAATCATGCTCCCACTAGCATAATGATTATTATCTTACTAGCATAACACTTATGCTCCCACTAGCTTTGACATGTACTCAGAAAACAGCTGGACTTCTAGAAAAACAATAATTTATTGACTTTCTTACCAAAGCTCATATTTCTGATACGAGATGCTTTGATAAGACTTTATCAAAATCATACACCTTTCCTTAGATAGCTCACATGTTTGTCTAGACCTTTTTCCATTCTCACTAGTTAGTGTGCCGGTTAACCACACGCGCTCCACTAACGACATGAGAATGCAAATATCACAACTGCTATCTACTTAAAATCCATTTAGTGAAAGCGTTTCCTCACCATCATTTTCATGAATCGAAGAGAAACCTTATGACACTTAGATTTTTATGGTGTATGAGTTCCTATCCATGTGAATTTGTCATAACCATAATCACAAGACAAGGTTAGTGGCAAATCCAAACACATATGGACTGAACTTGTTCAATCTTAATTTCTTGCCACCCGGCAGCACAAGGGCCTACCATTGCTTCCAAGTTGTTATGCAACCAATTGAGAACTCTCAGAACTCATATGCAAAGCCAACTTTAACTGGAATGGGCACAGAAATAGGAAAAATGTCAACACGATAGGTTACAAACCTCAAGTCGTGGGCTAGTGATTAACAATACTCTTGATTAGTTCTTGAAACTATTTCAGGATCTTTTAAACTCCCACTGTCCTCTTGACATATAAGACTCTCTTACCCAATATTCAAGAGATAGTGCAGATTCTTTTACAAACACTTCACACAATTGGCCTTAGTTGGTCTTTGTTTTATCCAAAACATCACAACTTACCAATTTCAAATGTACAAGAATAGGAAACATCTTACTCTACATTTGACAAGTGTTAAAAACCTTTCTTAAAATTATATCACTCAAGTTATAATCTTAGAGTATGACTCTAAGACTTGATTTTGGAACGAAGTATGATTTATCTTTTGATTTAACCATTTCCACAATTCACGATTCCTCTCCTTAGCCAACAAATGCACTAAGGTGTCCTTAGAGGATCAATTGTGATATGGTTCCATAATCACTAAGATAATCATAAAACAAGATACACAAGTACTCTCCCATCTCTTCAGATTAGAGGAACTTTTATCTTTCTGCCTTATTTGATTCTTCTTATTCATTCTGCCATATATTGAAACGTTTCCAATGTTTCAGAATTACACTTAAACTTGTAAGCATAATCATATTTAATAAACTTTAGTAAATCATAACGAATAATCTTATCAACCTTTGTGGTGGACCTGACTAGTGCACAACCTAATATACCCGATCCTTTAGTCCTTCGCTTGACTCACATGCGAATGTGAACAAGGAATTAGTCTTAATTTACCAAAGATAAAAAAATCGCATTCATCACACAATACAACTTGCATGATTCCAAGTTTCTATCCAACTGAAACTTGGGTGATGAGAATCTTTCCTTATTTGATAAATTATGACACTACCACAAACGAAAGAATCAAATTCATTTTCCAATATTGCTTATCACTGGAAACATATAAACAACAATTTTTCACAAATGCCTTTGTAAGGACACTTAAAATAAATAAAATCAAAACTTTTCTTTTATTTTAAAACTTGCGGAAAAACTTATCCTTACAATGCAAATTCATATGAAAACTTTGTTGTTATATATTCCTAAGCAATATCTCATAACTCTTATGCAGTGGCTCAAAATTCTGGTCATCGAACCATACGATCAGAATCAACACACTTTTTCTTTAAGCTTCCTTTGATTCTTCAAAACATCAAAATGTAATTACATTACATCATGTATTAAGAATCTCCAAAAGAGACTTAATAGAGTTAGATAACGGACTTTACCTGAAGTAGAGTCAAACTTTTGACTTTACCATCCTTATGAGGTTTCAGGTAAATTCGGCAGCTTCGCAACCAATGCCCCTTTCCTTTGGCAATAGGCACATATGGACTCTTTGGGAATGGTACATGGGACTATCTCAGACTTAGCCTTTCTCTTTACCATTTGGTCAACCGAGTTGACTATGGCCGATCCCTTTCCATTGGGAAGAGAAAGTTTTTCTGGATTTCCAGTGTTACCATTGTCAATGTCCATGAAGTTTTGGGAAGTCGATCTTCTAATCAAATTTGCTTTACCAGTGTTCCAAATCATTGCTGATTCAGCAGCACCAAGCAAATACATAAGATCATTAAAGGGTCATGTCGTGATCTGTCATCAGGGAGTGACTGAAGAACCAAGTCAACAACCAGCTACCTCGAGACTTCGACACCCGACTCTCCCGGCTTATCAATATGTGACTTAATCTCCAAGACCTAAGTACATATAGAATTTGTTTTCCAATAGGGATTGAGTGACTTAGAACTTATCAAGTCTTGAAACTTGTGGGATAGGGAGATTTATTGGAGGAGGTGGAGGAAGTGAAGTATGATTTCCATTCCCACTAATGCACAACAAAGGGATTGATCTTTCACCTTGATTGTCATTTGGGATATCATCTTCATTAGGATAGCTTGTTCCTAAAGATTTGGGAAGACCATAGTTGTCTGAAGGAGACATCTATAAGGGAGAAATTCAAGTTAGTTGATTTAAAGTCCTTAATATAACACCCAATATGAAATATTAAGGCTAGGATCCAACAACCTATTTATATCTGGAAGAGGGATGCCGTAATCCGAGTTATAAAATAGTTGAAGGTAGGTAAATGACGATTTACCAATTTCCACCATGAAAAACGAAATATAATTAAGTTTTAATTGGATTTGAAACTCCTAGATCTTTTGAGATACATTGAACTTTCAATGGCATGTTTGAATCTCGATTGTGCCCTCTCAAGTTTGTGACTGGGATGCCGAGGATCACAAACAAGGTGTGAATAACCATGCAAATTGACTTGGTACCCTTAACTTTATCACCTAATCGATGTGCCGGTTAACCACACACGCTCCACCGATCTATAATAAAGTCAAGTTACCCTTTGCCACTCTTACTAGTCCTTGTTAGTGTGCCGGTTAACCACACACGCTCCACTAACGACTTGGTAAGGTACAAAGTGTAATTTCATGGGTTAGCACCTATTTCACATTTTCCTAAGTAACTAAGATTGGGAATTAATAAGTGTTTAGTTAATTAGTATTTATCATTATACTTTTAATGAAGGGAGAATTATAGTCCTTTCCTACCCGTTCGGCTAACGACCCTCCACCAGTCAAGGAAGCGGTGGGTGAGAGTGGACACCCATTAAACTGCCATTTTATAGGCAGTAACCTTATACCCCCCTTATAGACCGGCTTCGTGAATGAGGCCTACTAACGGTAAGATTGACTTTATCTTATACATATCTATATAATTAAAATTATAATAATAGTATAAGGGTGTATTTTAAACATTTAAAATACTTGGTGGTTTAATCTATTAATTAAACTATACTCTTAATTTAATTAAACTTAAACCATGTCTTTATGGAATTATTAACTCTTTTAATTAAACACTTTAATTAATTTAATGAAGTCCATAAAGTTTGAATTTTAACTTTTAAAATTGTAGAGTTTGGAATTAAAGCATTAATGTGTGTGAGACTTTACAAATTCCAAAACTTGAGGGCAAGTTTTGAAACTATTCAAAACCTTTCATTTCATAACTTATGAGTTTAATGGTTCATTAAAATGAAGACTCTTCATTTTTATGTAACCTCTTATTCTTTAATAACACTTTTAAAGAAGTGACTCTTAAACATCCATAACTTGAAGACAAGTTATGAAGTCATAAAATAATTAAATGAAAAAGACTCTTCATTTTTATGTAACCTATGTCACTTTTATGATTTTTAAGATTCATAAATGTGACCTTTTATGTGACTTGAGGACAAATTACAAAAACACCTTTTATGAACTTCTTTTAGATTAATATGGATTGAAAACAACTAAAACACAATTTTTTATTAATCTAAGCTAACTCATAATCCAAGGAAACACAAAACTCTTGGTAATCCATAATTTGAGGACAAGTTATGGACTCCATACAATTTCATTAAGATCAAGAATTATACAAACAAACAATTTGCACATAATTCCTATGATCTACCAACTCATAAGCATGAACATTCATAATCAACATTTTTCAAGAATTACATAAACACATATAAAACTTGAAACTTTGATTATAGCATTGAAATTGGTTTAACACAATCATTACCACATTAAAAACAGGTTTTATAAGTCCAAAATAGTCAAAGGTAATGATTCTAGTCCAATTCCAGCACCAAAACTCGAAAATATGCTGTTTGGGGGTCCAACTCGTCGAGTGCATGAACAAACTCGGCGAGTTGGATGCATTTTGCCTTGGAATCGTCGAGTCCCTTGATGGACTCGTCGAGTCCCCTGTCCAAACAACACAAAACTTCGATTTTCAAGCAGTATAAGCAAGTATAACAAGAAAACAAGCCTAGGCTCTGATCCCACTGTTGGATTTTGAGCATTCTAACAATCCTATGGTGTACATGCAACCCTAAATACCTTGGATCTATGTTTTCTCTATTATACATGCAAATATCAATTTTGGAGTATTGTTCTAACTAGCATAATATAAAGTACACATAATATAAATTCTAGTAGAATTACATACCTCTTGTTTGGTGCTTGATTCCATGGAGCTTAAGAGCCTAGTGCTCCAAGTGTGACACCTCAAATGGTTCACACAACATCAAAACACTTGGAATAACTTGAGAGAAATTACACACTTCATGAAATAGGTTTGCCCTCTATCTTCATTCATAGTGTCCGATTTTTGCACAAAATAAGATGCTTATATAGTTGTTACAATTAGGGTAAACCCTAATTGTCATGCCTTTTCATTTCCTTAGATCCATGGGTTCATATACACCATGGAGCATCCATGGAGTATCCTATGGGTTTTAGCCCAACTTGGTAATCCATGGAGTCTTAGCCCACTATACAAGTATGGATGATTTACACAATCAACCAATATATTTAATTAGTCTTCTTTTGATCACTTAATTAATTCTAGATTAATTCTTGATCAATACTAATTAAATAATCTTATTAATATATTAGAACTTATAATATATTAATAAACCTTAAGTGTTATTTCTCTCATTTTAGTCTATCCAAATGCATGATGCCATGCAACCCAAATGGACCATGCCGGGTCGGGTCAAGTATATACCAATTATAGTTATGGACTTAGACACTAATCCAACAAGCCCTTCCAGAGGGAATGGAGGATTTTGTAGTGTATTGTGACGCATCAATATCGGGGTTGGGTGCGGTGCTTATGCAGAGAGGGCACGTGATAGCGTACGCATCGAGGCAGCTGAAGCCTCACGAGGTGAGGTATCCCACCCACGATTTGGAGTTGGGGGCCGTGGTGTTCGCCCTCATGATATGGCTTCATTATTTGTATGGGGTTCGGTGTATCATATACATGGACCACAAGAGTTTGAAGTACTTGATGGATCAGCCCAACCTGAACATGCGCCAGAGGAGATGGTTGGATGTGGTAAAGGATTATGACTGCGAGATCCTGTACCACCCGGGCAAGGCTAACGTTGTAGCCGATGCCCTGAGCCGTAGGGCGGAGAATGCCCCGATACGAGATATTTGTATGAGGATGACGACGATGACTCCGGTATTGGACACCATCCGAGAGGCCCAGGAAGAGGCTGTGAGACCGGAGAACCGCAAAAGAGAGCGGGTGATTGGGCAGGTATCGGAGTTTGTTACCGATAGTCGAGGGCTTATGATGTCTCACATAAAGAGGTGATCATAGACCAGTCTTTTGCTACAATATTTTTTATTTGTCATGTTTTCAAAATTTGACTATGAAGAGGGATGCCGTAATCATAATCGAAGTTTGAGAACGCAATATATATAGAATTTCCTTATGTTTGGCCATTCCAACATAAAATTCGTATATATATCCTTGACTAAAGATGATTAAAATCTCAATCTAAGCTTTTAGAATTGAAGTGAAGTATAATTTCCTCTCCCTTAGTTATAGCAAAACAACTTTTCAACCCCTGCAACTTCACGAATTGAAACTTTTGTTTTCTATAATTAACATTGCTAGCTTGCAATACTGAACATAATAATCATGCTCCCACTAACATGATAATTATCAGCACAACACTTATGCTCCCACTAGCTTTGACATGTACTCAGAAATCAGCTGGACTTCTAGAAATCAATACTTTATTGACTTTCTTAACAAAGTTCAGTTTTCTGATACGAGATGCTTTGATAAGAATTTATCAAATTCATACACCTTTCCTTAGATAACTCATATGTGTGTCTAAACAATTTTAGAACTATGAAAAGGGATGCCGTAATCATAGTCTCAATTGTTTAGACCTTTGCCACTTCTCACAAGTCCATGTTAGTGTGCCGGTTAACCACACACGCTCCACTAACGACTTTGAGAATGCAAATAATACACTTGCTATCTACTTAAAATCTACTTAGTGAAAGCGTTTCCTCACCATCATTTTCATGAATCGGAGAGAAACCTTATGACACTTAGATTTTATGGTGTATGTGTTCCTATCCATGTGAATTTGTCAAACCATAATCACAAGACAAGGTTAGTGACAAACCTAAACTCATATGGACCGAGCTTGTGAAATCTTAATTTCTTGCCACTTGGCAGCACAAGGGCCTGCCATTGCTTCCAAGTTGTTATGCACCCAATGCAAAACCAACTTTAACTGGAATGGGCATAGAAACAGGAATATGTCAACACGATAGGTTATAAACCTCAAGTCATGTGCTAGTGAAGAACTTCAGGTTTTTATTCTTGATTAGTTCTTGGAACTTTCAAGAGCTTTAAGACTCCCACTGTCCTCTTGACATATAAGACTCTCTTGTCAAGAACCATTTCTTATCAAGGGTCAGTGCAGATTCTTATCAAGACTAACACTTCACATAATTGGCCTTAGTTGGTCTCGGTTTAACCCAAAACATCACAACTTACCAATTTCAAATGTACAAGAGTAGAGACACATTTTACTATTACACTTGACAAGTGTTACAAACCTTCCTTAAGATATGTCACTCGAGTTACAATCTTGGAGTATGACTCTAAGACTTGTTATGGAACGAAGTATGATTCATCTTTTTGATTTTAACCATTTCAACAATCCACGATTTCTCTTCTTAGCCAAACAAATGCACTAAGATGTCCTTAGAGAATCAATTGTGATATGGTTTCATAATCACTAAGATAATCATAAAACAAGATACTCAAGTACTCTCCCATCTTTTCAGATTAGAGAAACTTTTATCTTCCTGCCTTATTTGATTCTTCTTATTCGTTCTGCCTAACATTGATACTTTTCCAATGTTTCAGAATTATACTTAAACATGTAAGTATAACCATATTTACTAAGCTTTAGTAAATCATGACGAATAGTCTCATCATTCTTTGTGGTGGACCTGACCGGTGCACACTCAAGTGTACCCGATCCCCTGATCCTTTCACTTGACTCACATATACATGTGAACAATGAATTAGTCTTAATTTCCCAAAGATGAAAATTCTCATTCATCATACAACTTGCATGATTCCAAGTTTCTATCCAATTGAAACTTGGGTGATGAGAATCTTTCCTTATTTGGTAAATTATGACACTTCCACAAACGAAAGAATCAAATCCATTTTTCCAATATTGCTATCAATGGAAAAATATAAACAATAATTTTTCACAGATGCCATTGTAAGGATATTTTAAAATAAAATAAAACCTTTTCTTTTATTTTAGAACTTTGCGGAAAACCTTATCCTTACAATGCAAATGCATGTGAAAAACTATGTTGTTATCTATCACAACTCTTTAAGTAAGAGCTCAAAATTCTTCCTTTAAGCTTCCTCTTCACTTTGGTTCTTAAAACATCAAAATGTGATCCAGTCACACCATGTAATAAGAATCTCCAGATAGGAACTTAATAAAGTTAGATAGTGGACTTTACCTGAAGTAGAGTCAAACTTATTGACTTTACCATCCTAATGACCTTTCAGGTAAATTTGGCAGCTTCGCAACCAATGCCCCTTCCTTTGGCAATAGAAGGTTTGGGAAGTCGATCTTCTAATCAAATTTGCTTTTACCAGTGCTCAAAATCATTGCTGACTTAGCAGCACCAAGCAAATAGGTAAGATCATTAAGGGTCAAGTCATGGTCTGTCACATAGTAGTCCCAAAGGAACACGCTATGTAACTTAGAAAGTGATTGAACATCCAACTTTCTCAAGACTTTGACACCCAACTCTCCCGGCTTGTCAATACGTGACTTCATCTCCAAGATATGATCATACATAGACCTTGCTTGCCAATAGGGCTTGAGTGACCTTGAACTTGTGGGTTAGGGAGAATAATTGGAGGGGGTGGAGGAAGTGAAATTCCAAGAGATTTGGGAAGATCATAGATGTCTAAACTAGACATCTACAATGGGAGATATTCAAGTTAGTTGATTTTTAAGTCCTTAATATAACACCCAATATGAAATATTAAGGCTAGGACCCAACACAATATTTTACAACTTGGAAGAGGGATGCCGTAATCCAAGCTATAAAATATTTGAAGGTAGGCGAATGACGATTCACCAATTTCGACCATGAAAAACGAAATAATTTATTAGGTTTTAATTGGTTTTGAAACTCCTAGATCTTTTGAGATTCATTGAACTTTCAATGGCATGTTTCAATCTCGATTGTGCCCTCTCAAATTTTGTGACTGGGATGCCGAGGATCACAAAACAAGGTGTGAATAACCATGCAAATTCACTTGGTACCCTTAATATTATCACCTAATCGATGTGCCGGTTAACCACACACGCTCTACCGATCTATGATAAACATTAAGTTACCCTTCGCCACTCTTAGTAGTCCATGTTAGTGTGCCGGTTAACCACACACGCTCCACTAACGACTTGGTAAGGTACAAAGTGTAAATTTCATGGGTTAGCACCAAATTCACATTTTCCTAAGTAACTAAGATTGGGAATTAATAAGTGTTTAGTTACTTAGTATTTATCATTAATACTTTTAATAAAAGGAGAATTATAGTCCTGTCAAACCCGTTCGGCTAACGAGTCTCCACCAGTCAAGGAAGCGGTGGGTGATAGTGGACACCCATTAAACTGCCATTATATAGGCAGTAACCTTATACCCCCCTTATAGACCGACTTCGTGAATGAGGCCTACTAACGGTAAGACTGACTTTTACTCTTATACATATATATAAATATTAAACCTTTAATATTATAATAGTATAAGGGTTAAATTTTAAACTATTAAAATTATAAGGGTTTAACTTGGAACTAAAGTATTCATGGGGGGAAACTTTACAAATTCCAAAACTTGAGGGCAAGTTTTGAACAATTCAAAAACCTTTTTCAATTCCATAACTTATGAATTTAAAGTAGTTTTAATGAAAACTCTTCAAGTTCCATAACTTGAGGACAAGTTATGGAAGACTTTAAAAAACATTTAAGGAAAAATAAACTCTTCATTTTCATAACCTATGAGTTTAAAGTAGTTTAATGAATAAACTCTTCAAGTTCCATAACTTGAGGACAAGTTATGGAAGACTTTAAAATCATTCAAGAAAATAAGACTCTTAATTTTTCCTAACTTATGGAAATATTATGAGTTTTAAAGAATCATAAATGTGACTTTTCATATAACTTGAGGACAAGTTACAAAAACACATTTTATGAGCAACTTTAAGATTAATATGGATTGAAAACAAATTATCACATAACTTTTCTATTAATCTAGACTAACTCAAAAGAACAAGACAATTCAAATCAAACTTTTTCATGAAATTAGCCTAACCATTAAACTAATACAAAACATGAATCTGTTGACAACTATCTTTGAAATTGGTTTAGCATGAACATTACCACATCAAAAACAGGTTTACAAGACCAAAAACAGCTTAGGGTAATGTTTCTAGTCCAATTCCAGCCTTAAAAGTCGAAAATATGCTGTCAGGGGGTCCTACTCGTCGAGTGCACGAACCAACTCGACGAGTTGGATGAATTTCTTCATGGACTCGGCGAGTTCATCAGTGGACTCGGCGAGTCCAGTGCCCAGACAGCCAAAAATTTTGATTTTTCAGCCATTTCAGCAAGTATAACATGAAAACAAGCCTTGGCTCTGATACCACTGTTGGGATTTGGTATAATACAACATCCTATGGTGCACATACAACCCTAAATACCTTGGATCTATGTTTTCACTAATTATACATGCAAATGGTTTCCAAGGTATTGAACCTATAGCTAGCATGCAATTGTCATACAAACTACATAAAATACTAGATAGTGTAACATACCTTTTTGTGTGGCTGGAGGTCTTGATGTATTTGGCCTTAAGAACTTAGCCCCAATAGTGTAGAAGCCTCAAATGAAGTCACAACACATCAAGGACAAAGGTAGGACTTGAGAGAGAATCTCCATGCACTCTAAAACCTTCATGAACTCCAAGAACATGCACACACACACACTAAGGGTGACTAGGGGGTGGCGGTTTTAGGTCATAACATATGTATTTATATGTGCTGAATTCTAAGAGTCATGGGTATAACCCAAACCCATATCCATGGATTTTATGATCCATGGTTCATGTGGCCCAACTCTTTATGTAGCCATACATAAACTTGGTCCAACATGGATCATAAGCCCAACACATATAAATATAACTAATTAACATAATTAGTCCCCATAGATTTAATTAGTCTCTTTTGATCACCAAATTAATTCCAAATTAATTCTTGATCAATACTAATTAACTCATACGATTTCATATTAATATATTATAACTTATAATATATTAATAAATCATATATAACATCTTCTCTCAAAAGTCCATCCTAACAAATTGTCCTGATGATATGCAACCCAAATGGACCATGCTACTCTCGGGTCGAATACATACCAATAATAGTTATGGGATTAGACACCTAATCCAACAAAAGGTTGAACCTTTACGTGATTATTGTGTATGGGAAGGTCAGATCTATAGGTTAGAGAAACAGATCTGACCTTAGAAGGTCGTTTGAGCATTCTCATGGAAGAAACTCGCCGAGTCCATGAGCGGACTCGACGAGTCGGATCGTGTTGCACCACGGTTCGTGTTCATGGGTAACCCGTCGGAGAGAGGTTGACTCGACGAGTCGAGTGAGGCCTGGAAGGATTCAGAAGACATGCATGGACTCGCCGAGTCACCTGAGTGCACTCGCCGAGTCTGGTCAAAGTTTGACCGTTGACTGGGGTTGACTTTTAGGATTTTGGTCAAATTAGTTCAAGAAAGGACAGGGAGGGGTAGAATGGTCTTCTACCCATTCTTTATGAATAAGGACAAGAGTAAGTATTGATTAGAGATGTTATTATGTTGATAGGAGGAGGCTAGATCGGGTTATCGAGCAAGAGAGATTATCCGACATCGTACGAGGTGAGTCTTCTCACTATACTTTACCTGGAATGGTAACTATGAGTGACCGGAAGGTCTTATGTTTATGAGTTATGAAATGTGTGACCGGAAGGTCTTATGTGCTAGGACGAGTACGCGATATATGTTTCTATGTGATATGTATATGTTATGTATGTTATGAGTAGCATGGTATGGACCGGAAGGTCAGTATGATATGGACCGGAAGGTCAACATGGTATGGACCGGAAGGTCGGCAGTGTATGGACCGGAAGGTCAACGTGGTATGGACCGGAAGGTCGACAGAGTAGGACCGGAAGGTCGATGGAGTAGGACCGGAAGGTCTACCCCAAGAATGGGACGGAAGGCCCCTGAGACACATTGACCGGAAGGTCTAGTAGAGTTATAGCCTCGAGTGGCTAGTTGTATGTGCATGGTATTTTGGAGAATTCACTAAGCATTTATGCTTACCGTTTATGTGATATGTGTTTCAGATACCAGCGAGGATCGCGGGAAGCCGCCGGCATGATCTGTACACATTGATGGAGTTTTATGTAATGAGATCTTGGGATTGTTTTATTTGGATGACATGTGTTACAATGGGTTTTTGATATTTCTTGTGAATGAAATTATGTTTTAAAAATGAAAAATTGTTTTGGAAATTTACGTTGTTACATATATTTAACTATTGTTATTGTAAGTTATTTTAAGGTACTTATTTGAAAACTTTTAACGATTATACAAATATCTTTAGGAAATATTTTAGTTAAATTGAGATTATAATTCAGATTTTGCATTTAGCACTGCAATTTATCACTTTTAACTATTCATAAAATATTCATTGGGTTTTTTAAGTAGAACTGAAATTTATATTTAAGTTGACACTATAAAGTTATATTTAAATAAACAATTTAAGTATTTTGTCCAAATTGTTCAAAAGTTGTACCTTTAAATAGATAATGGATTACATACAACAACATCTTAATCTAATAAATTAAGTATAATCTGTAGAAAATTAAAGACATAACTTTATAATTAGAAGTAAAGATGTTATTTTAATATTAACATTTAGTTTATTTATGATTACACTTTAGGTTTGATATTTATTTAACCTTATTAACCAACTTATAATTATTATTGGAAAGACACTATAATTTATCACTTTTAACTATTTACAAAATGTTATTTGGGTTATTTAAGTTAAACTAAAATTTATATTTAAGTTGATCATGTAATATTATTTTTAAATTTATAATTTAAGTATTTTATACAAATTGTTCAAAAGTTGTAGCTTAAAATGATAATGGTTTACACCCAAAAATATATTAAAACTAATAAATTAAGTATAATATGTTAAAAATTAAAAAACATAACTTTATAAGTAGAAGTAAATATATTCTTTTAATATTGAAATTTAGTTTGTATATGATTACACTTTATGTTTGATATTTATTTAATCTTATTAACCAATTTATAACCATTATTAGGAAGAAATTGAAAAGTCATGGGAGTTTCAAATGAATGTGGTGAAAGGAAAAATGCATGGGAGTTTCAAATGAATGTGGTGAAAGGAAAAATGCTAGCTTTATAAGTATACTAGACGAATTCCTGCGCGTTGCGCAGCAAAGATTAAAAATATATTGTTAAAATATTGAAAAATATATGTTTAAAATGGTTATGTTATTGATATTAACTTTGAGATAATATTTTTACACTAATTTATATATATATATATATATATATATATATATATATATATATATAATCTCAATTATTTTGAACAATAATATTCATTGACATCAACCCACATTCCTCATTAATAGAATCAAATATAATTATCTATTTAGTATTATTTTTAACAATTATTATTATTGATTAATTATATTTTTACTTATGCGATCATTTTCTAATTTCAACAATGATGTTCATTTAAAATACAATTTATTTATAGCTAAATGTAATTTATAATTTGATGTTATTATTATTTAAAATTGTTATTAATTAATTTTAAACCACTTATTATTAATAATAAGTTAAAGAAGACTTTTAAAAAACACTTAATATTATTAATAGAATGTGAAACATACACTAATAATAAAGTGATAAGATAGACAATTTGCATTTCAAAAGAGACTTGCGTGGATATAATGACATATACATGTAATTTGATTTTATTATTTATAATTATTGCTTATTAATTTTAAAACCACTTGTTATTATTAATAAGTGAAAGAAACTTTTAAAAGACACTTATTATTATAATTAAAATGTTAAACATATACTAAAATATAAAGTGATAAGATAGACAATTTGCATTTTAAAAAAGGGTTACATGGATAATATGGATAATATGACATATCCATGGTTTTTAATTAATTATTGTTTTGAAGCAACATAAATATACAAACATGTATACAATAGTTAATTAAATATTATATATATCACCTTTCATATCATATGATCGATACCATGAATCTAATCTAATTTACATTAAAATTTCAACCACAACATACAATGCTATTCTTAAAAGAATACTTAAATCAAGAAAATACAAAAAAGAATTAGTATATAACAAATGTACAAATTAAAAACTTCAACATAATAACATGGCTCGAAAAATTGTTCAAAGCCCTCAAACCAACACAAAGAACTTTAAACTTGTTTTCTTTGTGAATTTTTTATTTGATTTGTATTTGTGTGTCTACTCAAAAAGATTGACCTTTTATAGTAGAGTATCGATTAATTGTTTATTAAATATATTATATAAGTTATAAAACCTTTGAATTGTTAATCATTATTGAGAGACTTTTGAGTGGTATTCATTAAAATAGGAGGTTTCAAATGCATGAGGTGTTTGAAATTTTTTATGGGGGTTTCAAATGCATGAGGTTCAAGGAAAAATGCTAGCTTTATCAGTATGTATGATATAAAGATATAGATATAAATAAAGGTTGAGACGTTCTTATGCTCAGTAGTTCCAAACTTTAGGAAACAAATCTTTACTTGCGGTTATATAAATTCTAACTTTATATAGATTTATTTAAAAGAGATCAATCCATATTTTTAATCTTGTAATCGTAAAATATTTGTTATATGCTATACTTTATTGGAATAATCAATTTATGGAGGACATTAAACAAAGAAGAAAAACTATTATTGAGGAATTTTCATGGGTAAAGAATCAAAAGGATTGTACCAAAAATGTGGCAACATTAAACTTTACAATCAAAAGTACAATGATATAATCAGGCAACCATAAGAACTGAAAGTACAATGCTACAATGAGTAAAATTCTCAAACTACAATTTTACAATAAAAAAAACTGAAAACAATGCTCTAATATGAAAATATGGTTATTCTTTGCCATTTCTTGCATTCAACAACTTCACCTTTAATGAGCATTTCCATCAACCTCATTATAATTTTTTTGCATCAGGTACTCTTAAAACACAAAATCAGAATAAGAATTCTTGAATAAGACTTGGATTCTAAACCCCACAACAAATGGCTTGGTAACAGGTGTTCACCCTTGCTTATGTGAATATCCAAGTACAGTCACCTCAAGCTGCAAAAATATAAAGTAAAAGTCATAAGTCTACACTTAAATGGAATAAATAGCAACCATGAAGGATAGGATAAAAATGTCCATATTTCAACAAACCCATAAAAAGACTATAACATCAACATAAAGGGCAAAATCGTCAAAAGCATGACCTAAGTTTAGATTGAGCATTCTGAAGGTTGTGATAATACACATTTTGGGTGGTGCAAGGTGCATAAAGCAAATTAATTATCAACAATTCAACATGCTGCAATCAAGAATCCAAATTAGTATTACCTACCAGTTAAGAAACCAGCTCACAATTAACTAACCCTAGTAAATGCAGCTCCAGTTGATAATGTTTGTAGGCATACAACAAATCAGAGCTAGTCCTGTAAGAAATATAAAAAATATATATAAAATGATAAAATATTTGAGCTATTACGAAATACCATCAATTATTTATTTTAAAATTGGGCATGTTAAAAATTCTTGAGGTAGAAGGTGAAGTTGCAGGATAATTCTTGGAAAAAGGGGAGTCAACAATAGAACAGAAGGCTACACTGATATCAAAATTTTAAATTAGTCTAATTTCCCATATTTATTTAAAAAGTTGAGTGAAAAGAATAAACCTACAAATCAATGGAAATATTATAAAATTTAGTTCATACAAGCCCAAAATGTCCAATTGTCCATGCTTTAACAGTTGCACCAATTTATCCATCATAAAGTGAGTCCTGTATATGGAAACAATTAAATTGTTTAATAACCAAAATGACACATTATTTGACGTAGTGGTGAATAACAAAAAATATCACTTTCTTTCATAAGTGCTAAACTTTAATATATATTTTTACTTACATGATATATGAAATATTCCAAAACTGCTAAACTTTGATAGATTTTTCTTACTACCTGATATAAGAGATGGATGTCACACAAGTAACAAACCATCAGATAACACCCAAAAATGCTTCCAAGTAACTAAAAATATCACTTTCTTTCATAAGTCATGTATAAACATTTCCCCCTTTTTGTAACTTTGAAGGATTATAAAGACTTTCATCTCCAAAAAGGCTTCCAAATAAGCATTTTAAAGAATCTATAAGCATCATTTTAAAGAATCACTTTTTACCCCTGTTTTGAACAAACGCACACATTTAGTCTTTGATATGTAGATTTAATAAATAGCTAATCTTTGTTTTTGTATAGTGTCTTGGATCAATAAATGGAACTGTATCCTCAAGCACTCACTATGTTCACGAAGAAACATGAAATTAGATTTAAGGAAAAATTAGGACATACATTATCAGGAGCATCCCATACAAATAGCCAAGTCTGCACATTTCATATTGTTTCAGATAATTAAAACATATCATCTGTTTCCATTTTTCATGCTATCAATCAATAATTAAACTCATATACAGTTAGTGGATTATCACCATAAATTATAAATGTTAAAGAGTCTTCAACTTCAATCTAGTCCTAGAATGCCTGGAAATCACCCTCAAATCATCTCAACAACTAGTTGCTTATAGAAATGGAAAATCAAACCATCATAACAACTATTGATGCTTTTTGGGTATAATAAAAGTGATGAACACCTTTATTGTAAATAACATTTACCTTACATACCGATTTTAAGGATTGATGGGGTAAAGAGTACTGAAAGTGCAAACTATAGCCCTATCCTTTAGACTAAACATTAAGCCAAACACAAATGTAGAAAATTACTTGTTTGTTTCTTTATTGAGCTTACAAAAGTCAACCGATACCTTATTTCAACCTTACAAGGCTTAATGATGATTAGACTTAACCATTGTTCCAATTCCTAGATGCTTTAACAAACACGTGGCAAGTTATGAGAAAATCACTTTTCTTCTCGATTTTCTCTCCAAATCGATAAGTTATAGTTCCAATCAAGAATACAATGAGGGAAAAAGCCATGATGATGCATGGAATCCCAAATCCGATACCCCAGCTAAGATTTCCTTGAACGTAACTAAAAAAAAGATTCCCACAGTAGCACCCGCGCATAATCCAAAATGCCACCAATTGAAGAAAGAATTTTTGGCTTTGCGTTCTTGTGGATTGTCTGAATCAAATTGGTCAGCCCCAAAAGCTTGAACACAGGGCTTGTGGCCACATTATGCAAATGCAACAAGGTATAGTTAGATGTAGAAGAGGATGACTTGGAGTTGAGGAGAATAAGGCGATACACCATTGACGATTTTCATAATTGGAAGGAATCAAAGTGGAAAGAACCAGAAACGCAAGCGCCTGTTAATTGTAATCAAAGAGGGATTGATTGATCATTGATATTGGTGATGAAAGTTATTTATATAGGCATCAGAACCCTGAATTGTAGCAAACGAAAACTAAAATTTAGGGTTTGTGGGGGAGAGGGATCATGGGATGGTTAGCCCTCAATGGATTCAACTGGTAGGAGATTAGAAGTTTGAAATCGATCTTGATCGATAGAGGTTGAAGAATGTGGAAGGAGACCTCATGCTTGGATGGATGTGTGATGCAGGAGGAATGAAGAAACTGAAAAAAGAACTGTAATTAGTGATTTTATACAGCCAAGATTTGATGTTGAAGAAATCTAACGGATGAAATACTAACAACGGTTTTTCACTTCCGACTGTTAGTAATATTTATAATCTCATTTTCTTAAACTTAACAATATAGTTATGTTTTCAGCGAAATCTACTTTGCAATCGTGAGTGCAACACAAAGTCTAAATCTTCAAAAGTCCAATCTGGTTGTATTTGGTAAGTATATCAATCAATTTTTTGCGCTTACGATCATCAGTGGAACATACTCCCATTGCAAACAAACCATTCTTTTTAGGATTTTTAATGATCATAACTACTTCAAGATAGGCCCGGCCTGTTGATTTTTAAAGTACTATGTGAGAAGTAAAATAGACCCTAAATATAATTTTCCTATATAAGAAAAAGTAAATCACACTAATATAAGTCCTTAAAAATCATGACTAATTCGTCATCGATCTGTCATTAATTTTAATGTCCATGAAAAATATAGGCCCCTAAACGACATTAGCCATATGCGGCCGCACATTCCGCACATACCTACGGCCGACCATGCTTCAAGAATATACTTATGAATAGGTTTGAGCCTTTTGCATTATTTCGTATTGTTATGCTTTTAACAATTTATTTGACTGAAACTGAAGTACTGTTAAAGGAACACCCATCGACGCAATGATGAACACTCTGGCGATCATAAAACATGTCTACAAATGGTGCACGTTCTTACAAGGGTGTTTTTATCACGAGTGTTTGATAATATTCGTATGAGTGTAAATGTATCTTCATGAGTGTGTAGCTATATTTTTGCAAGTGTTCAATATCTAGTTATATTTTCTAAGTATCATTTCAATCAAGGTTATAACCATGCTCTATAAATCATCAAGGGGAAGGTGCATCTTATGGACAAAATAAGGGAGTGCTTGTCTCATTCTCTAGCTCGTATGTCCCAATTTAGGACTTCATGTTTTAGGTCGTGGATAGATCTACGATATATGGATTGAGGTCTGTTACTTATATTTTAATGATTCATCATGACCATGATGATGGTGTGTCCTAGTTTTAAGTTAGATGATATGAGTTGCGTTTTGGACGTGATGTTTTTTCCTTATATTTGATTGACGAACTGGGAGTGTTACATGGGGTAAATATGGATGTTAGTAGCGGGTTTAAGACTCGATGCTTCCCCAAGTCGTATCATTTTTATCTCCTATATATTAAAGATTTACTTGGGTTATTTAATAACCCAATGTTTTATAAATTATCATGCACAAATGTTGTCCATGTGTGTCTTCCTTTTGCTTACGTATGATTTTGCATGAGATATCTATATATTTTCATATAACAATATATATATATATATATATATATATATATATATATATATATATATATATATATATATATTTGTTTATACTATTTTGTTTTATTATAATGAACTCTTTTTTAGTTAGGTACACACGTGGACTGTTTAAGCAAATTTATCCTTAACATATTCAACTATTTTAAAATCAACGTTGCGGAATTTCTTCCGAAAAAATCTAGTTAATAATTTGAGTTTATAATGAACCACTACATAACTGTGGCCTTCTAAATGTCTAACATAATCTTCTAAGCTCCATCTTAAATCTGAATACATGTAAAATTAATAAATTAAAGCATTGGGTATGCCTAGTAAGTTAGCCAAGAATTGGGCATTGGAATGGTTATGTTGGGTTTTATTCATAAATAGTCTATAATAAACTACGGGTTTAGCTACCGGAGGATTTTAAAATGAATAAACTTAAAACCATTATAAACCACCAAGGATCATTTTTAAAAGAATAGAAAGATTAAAACAACCATAGAAAGAAAAGAACCATAACCTTTGAAGACTTTGATTCTCATGGGAGATTGGAAGTTGATGAAGCGAGGCAAAAACTCCAAAGTAGAAGCTCTCTATAATGTATCCACCAAGTACGGGTAAACCACTGGAAGATGTTAGTCTTCACTTGTGTAATAAGTTCTTTATGCCTTAGAGAAATTATACCAAATAAGTCTTAAAAGGATACGCATACTAATCACCCAAAACTACACTATACAATGCAAGAATTGGAGGGGGGGGGGGGGCACCAATTGCTCTCGGTTTTAGGAGAGAAAAGAAGAGAGGAATAATTGAAAAAAAACTAGCTAAGTTTTTTCATCTTACTCTTCTTTAGATACTAACATACATGCAGGAAGGATCATACCATATTTAAATGCATGAGACATGCTTTCTTACAAAGCATTGGTGAAAGACAAAGTCAAACACTCAAGCACCCATACTTTCTTGGAGATCTACGGATTTGGAGAGAGGATATGGGGCCTTGGCATGTCTTTCACTTAAGTGTATAACTAGCTAGTTACATGTTCCAATTAGATGAACTACAAAGTGTCCAAATAAATCTACCTAACATACATATTCATACCATATGAATACAACTAGTTTTTGTTCTCTATTATTATTATTTTCTAGAAACAATAATTCATATTTGTTGTTAAAATATTATTTTCATAAAATAATAATTTTCCAAATAAATACAAGTGTTCATAATATTTAATAATAATTTACTATAATAAATAACCAATAAGTAGTAACTTGCTATAAGGTGTGACTCTATAGGATCATATGTCATTAGCAAATATTATTATATAATAACTTTTGGCATTAAGATATTTACGGTATTAGATAATGAAAATAATTCATTTACTAAGGCATAACTCCCAGAACATTTCAAAATCCATTCTCACATTTCTCAAAACATTTTAAATCATTTCTCGGCTATATATATTGATGTGATATCTTCTCCTCCAATGGGTTGTACGCGGCGTCAGTGACAATTAAGAGGATCTGTATCACAACAAAGAGGAAACGACGTCCGTCGCTTCCTAGGAGGATGGTCTGACGGTGAAGTTAGTCTCGACAGGTGTAACGTCCCAAAAATTCATAATAAAATTTTCATTTTTAAAACAATAATCCATGCAAACCCGCGTCTTTAGGTAAAAGACAAAATGATTTAACTAGTCCAAAAGGTTGCACATGACTTATTAATTCATACCATATGAAATAATATGTTACTTGTAATTATAAAATTATTATTTCCTAGGAATAAATAATTTCCAATTAATTATAAGAGTTTATTGAATATTTATTAAAATCAATTTCTAATAAATAATCAATTATAGCAAGTTGTTTTTAGTGCGACCCATTAGTATCATATGTTAATTAGAAATGTCATATTAATATGATTCTTGAGCATACTAGATCTTTCAATAACAAACATGGTTATAATTGGAATCACTTTACTTTCTATTATGCATATATATTTAATAGGTTCACTTGTATTGTTTGTTACTGTCTATATTATATATTTTTTTACATACACAAAAGTAACTTATGGCTAATTATAAATTGTCTTTGTTGAACTTTGGCTGATTGCTCATCCCGCATTTTCTTTTCTTAAAAAAAACAAATTAGGTTATAGAAACATTTTGGCTTGGTTTCATTCAAAACTATTTTGAGTATGGATTTACTTATGCAACAGTACAGTTTGGTTTTCAAGTATATTCAAGGGTTCTTTACAAACACAGTTTTAAGTATTGTTATACTTAGAAAGAAAATACTTTTAGACTTTTTAAAAATATTACTATTGTTAACCGAAAGCATGTAAATCTCACCAACCTTGTGTTCACCCTCAAAACTACATGTATTCTCAGGAAATCACTAAACAGACACTCAAGACGGAATAGATTACAGGTGACCTAGTTTACTAGCTGTTGTATTATTTGCCTATCTGTTAAGGCAATTCATGTACTATATTATTATCTATAAGAATCTTGTATTCAAACGTCAAGATGGAAATCAAATGTTGTTTTGTTTATTGTTGTACTTGTGCTATATATTCAATTTACCTGCGATCCATGAACTAAGTCATACAGTCCGGCATGTTCCGTTGCCTCGGTCGGGGGTGTGACAGATTGGTATCAGAGCTAAATTAGCTATAGAGAGCTCGTATCCTCGAAAGGGGAATACAACTATAGAAACTGGCTTCTAATAAAAGTATTATTGTTATTATTATTAATTACACTACTTCTTGGATACGTACGGTATACATAATCTGGTTTGAAGGGCCGCTTGGGTTGCTGGATTTCAGAACGGTTAAACTGGTAAAATGATCCTGCCCTCCGACGGTTCTTGTCTGGCCCTCGTCTGTACTTGGTGGTCTTGGAGTATAAAAAAATTAATAATACTACAAACCTCACCAACAATAATATATAATAGTTATATATATATATATATATATATATATATATATATATATATATAATCTGACCTGCGATGAGAACACTTAATAAAATTCTAACATACCTCCAACTAAAACTACCAAATCAACCCTTTAGGTCAAACGCCTCCACTAAGGTTAGTACCATACATAAGCCATACCATAAACAAACCTGGAACGTACGCCTATGTTATTTATGGTCGAGTCGGTGCACAACTAACTTTGAGAAAGGAGTTTGATAGACTACAATGGTTGAGAGTTTTAGAGATTGAAGGATGTTCCCAAGATTCGCTGCAGAAACCTAGTACCTTAGAAAACTTATATCAACCCCAAAACAACGTATACATTTTAAATACTTAAAAAATCTAGGATAACATTTAGATTTTACTAGTTCGCCTAAACCCGAAGTAGAAAAAAGAACCAATAGCTCCGCTACCGTCGTAGCAGAGAAACTAGAAGTTCCCAATTCATCATTCCGTAGTCTCCAAACTTCTCTCTCTATCATTTGAAATCAGTAGGATTTCAATTCTCTCTCTGAATTTTAGAAATATGTAGGATTTTTGGAATCGATCACTCTTTATAATTTGGAACCTTACCATGAAAGGATTTGGAGGTGACTGCTTACACCTCCCTATTTAACGACATCGCGAACCTTTTCCCGGGTATAGTGAACCCGAAATATAAAAAACCCGAAAGGTACATCTGGGGATTTGCTTCACCAGTTCAAGGTCTGGTTACTACATCCATGCCCACTACCTTTGATAGTGCCAAGTAGTTGGCCTATCAATTGATGGAGAAGTGTATCCGTAAGGGTACCATGACCCCACAAACTGAAAAAACTAGGAGTACAAAAAGGAAGTTCCATGGCAAGTCAAACAGGAACTTCAAATATCGCAAACCCAATCCAGAACATGTGGTTGTGCACGCCGCAATCACAAACACTCCCGCCCCATCAAAGCTCTACTCTGAGAATTTACCTTACTATACCAAGTGCAATTTTCACCATGTCAAAAGTTACATGGTCTGCAACATCAGTAACTTAAGAGGTCACGCCTCTAAGTACTGTAAAATGACCCCAAACAATGCAACCTCAACCTCTGCTGCAGGAGGAAGTTGTAACTACTTTAAATCCAATCAACCAAGTCATTTTAAGAAGGACTGCCCGGAACTGAAGTCAGGGTGGCAAAGGAAGAGCATTTTTGATAGGGTTGGAGATGCTCGTCAGGAACCAACTGTGGTTACTGGGACATTTCCTAACAATAATATTTATGCTTCCGTATTATTTAATACTGGTGACGATAGAAGCTTTATTTCCCATAAGTTTAGAAGCATGATTAACCATAAATCATGAAAACTTAACAAAGCTTACACTATAAAAGTAACAAATGGCCAGTTAGAAAGCACCTTAGAAATACTCACCAATTGGCTTCTTAACCAGAACAACCACGTCTTTCATGTCAACCTAATGCCTATGACCATTGGAAGTTTCGATGTGAGCATCAGAATGGATTGGTTATTGCTGCATCGAGCAGAGATTTTGTGTTACAAAAAGGCCATTCGACTACCTTTACCCAACAAAGAAGGTCTCATGATTTACGAAGATAAATCAGGAAATAATCTAAGAATCATATCTTGCATGAAGGCAAGAAGGTGTTTGAAGAATAGATGCTTCGCTTTCTTGGCCCACGTGGTGGATATGCAAGGCAAGGGTAAGGAAATCAAAGACATAACACACGTGTGTGACTACCCGGACGTATTTCCAGAGGATCTACCTGGAGTACCTCCAGTCGGACAGGTCAAATTCTGATTCGACCTAATCCCGGGTGCAACACCAGTGGCAAAATCTCCTTATCGCCTGTCTCCATTGAAAATGCAAGAACTATCCAGTTAACTTCAGGAACTTCTTGAAAAAGTCTTTATCCGGCCAAGCTTCTCTCCATGGGGAGCTCCGGTATTGTTTGTCAAAAAGAATGATGGATCGTTCAGGATGTGCATCGACTATCGAGAGTTGAACAAACCCACCATCAAATACTGATATCCACTCCCGATGATCGATGACCTGTTCGATCAGCTACAAGGATTTTGATACTACTCAAATATCGATCTAAGATCTATATATCATTAACTCGAGTGCAAGAAGACGACATTCAGGACTCGGTACGATCACTACGAGTTTATGGTTATGCCATTCGGACTGACCAACGCACTAGCCGTATTCATAAACCTTATGAATCGGGTGTGTAAACCCAACTTGGATAAATTCATGATCGTTTTCATCGATGACATATTGATATATTCACGAACCAAGGAAGAATATGGCCAATACTTTCAATTAATTCTGGAACTGTTAATAAATGAGAAACTTTATGCAAAGTTCTCTAAGTGTGAGTTATGGATTAACGAAATGCATTTTCTTGGTCATGTGGTCAGTAGAAAGGGAATTTATGTTGATCCCGCTAAGATCGAAGTGGTTAGGGATTGGAAAACACCAATGATGCCAACCAAACTACGCCAATTCTTAGGTATTACAGGCTATTATCGGAGATTCATCGAGAATTTCTCCAAAATAGCCAAGCCTCTCGCTGTTCTAACCCAGAAAGACAAAAAATTTGATTGGGGATACATCCAAGAGTCCGCCTTCCAGAAATTGAAACAATTGTTGTGTAGTGAACTGATTTTGTCTCTTCCAGAAGAAACATAAGACTTTGTAGTATTCTACGACACCTCACACCAAGGATTGGGATGCATATTGATGCAAAGTAATAAAGTCATTGCATATGCATCTAGACAACTTAATCCAAACGAAGCCAACTACACTACCTATGACATAGAGTTGGGACCTGTAGTGTGTGCCTTAAAGATTTGGAGACACTACCTTTATGGAACAAAGTGTATCGTATTCACCGACCACGAAATCCTTCAACACATCTTTGATTAAAATGATCTCAACATGAGACAACGAAGGTGGGTCGAATTGCTAAATGATTACGAATGCGAAATTCGTTACCATCCTGGTAAAGTAAATGTCGTAGTTGGCGCTTTAAGCAAGAAAAAACGAGCAAAGCCACTCCGTATAAAGGCCTTAACCCTAACCATCTACTCCAATCTCACCACCCAAATTCAAGATGCTCAAATGGAAGCACTCAAACCCGAAAATATCATAGAAGAAAACCTGTGAAGGACGGACAAACAGTTCGAACTCAAGGAAGACGGAACACAGTATTTCATGAACCGAACTTGGACCCCAAAGTTTCGTGAACTCAGGAGTCTAGTTCTAAACGAAGATCACAAGTCGACATGTTCAATACATCCCAAACCATATTGTTGGATATAGTGTCTAAGTCCATAACTATAATTGGTATGTACTTGACCCGACCCAGCATGGTCCATTTGGGTTGCATGGCATTGCAATACTTGGATATACCAAAATGAGAGAAAGGACACTTAAGGTTTATTAATAGTATTATAAGTACTAATATATTAATAATAGTATTTATTTAGTATTGATCAAAGAATTAATCTTGAATTAATTAAGTGATCAAAGAGAGACTAATTAAATATATGGGGTTGATTGTGTAAATAATCTATTCTTGTATAGTGGGCTAATGATCCATGGTTTGTATGGATTGGGTTAAAACCCATAAGGTGCTCCATGGATAGTCCATGGAGGTTACAAACCCATGGATCATGGAATATGGAAAGCCATGACAATTAGGGTTTACATGGTGTAACCCTACTTGTGTCACAACTATATAAAGACTCCTTATGCAAGCAAAATCGGCACTACTACAAGCGAGTACGAGGGCTAGCCGATTTTTGAGTATAGTGTAATTCTATCAAGGTTATTCCAAGAATTGTGGTGTTGTGTGAAGCATTTGAGGCATCACATTTGGGGTGCTAGGCTTACAAAGTCATCAAGGAATCCAAGCTTCTAAAAGGTATGTTATTCTACTTGAATTTTGTATTACAAGTTCCCCATGACATGCTAGATAGGAAGTAAACCTTGGAAAATCAAATTTGCATATATTTAGAGAAAACATAGATCCAAGGTTTCTAGGGTTGCATGTACACCATAGGAGTGTTAGAATGCTCAAAACCCATCAGTGGTATCAGAGCCTAGGTTTGTTTGCTTGATAGTTGATGCTACATGTTTTTTCAAAAGTTGAAATTCCAAATTTTTTGCATCTGACTGCTCACCACGACGTGACAGTATTTACCACGACGTGTTGACGCCCCTGTATGCAGAATTTCAGGGTTTTGCTCGGTATTGGATGAGGATCATTACCCTAAACTATTTTTTGAACCTTAAAACCTGTTTTTGATGTGGTAATGATTATGCTAATCCATTTACAATGGCAAATATCAAAATTCCATGTTTTATATGTGTTAATATGATTCTTGAAATTTTGATATGAATATTCATATTCTTATGAGTTTTAGAATATCATATAAATTATGTGTAACTTGCTTGTTAATATGATTCTTGATCTTAATGCCTAATGATGGAGTCCATAACTTGTCCTCAAGTTATGGATAACCAAAAGTCTCTTCTTTAAAAGTGTCATTAAAGAATAAGATGTTACATAAAGTGAAAAGTCTTCATTTTAATGGACCATTAAACTCATAAGTTATGAAATGAAAAGTCTTGAACAGTTTCAATACTTGCCCTCAAGTTTTGGAATTTGTAAAGTCTTACACCCTAATACTTTAATTTCCAAATTGAACCTTAGAGTTTTAAAAGTTTAAAATTCAACCCTTATACTATTATTATATTAAAAGTTTAAATATATAGATATGTATAAGAATAAGTCAGTCTTACCGTTAGTAGGCTTCATTCACGAAGTCGGTCTATAAGGGGGGGGGGGGGGTAGGACAAGGACTTTAAATCTTCATTAAAAGTATAATGAAATTATAAAGTAACTACACTTTAATAATTCCCAATCTTAGTTACTTTAGGAAAATGTGAAATAGGTGCTAACCCATGAAATTACACTTTGTACCTTACCAAATCGTTAGTGGAGCGCGTGTGGTTAACCGACACACTAACAAGGACTAGTAAGAGTGACAAAGGGCAACTTAATTTTATCATAGATCGGTGGAGCACGTGTGGTTAACCGGCACATCGATTAGGTGATAAAAGTTAAGGGTACCAAGTCAATTTGCATGTTTATTCACACCTTGTTTGTGATCCTCGGCATCCCAGTCACAAAATTGAGAGGGCACAATCGAGATTCAAACATGCCATTAAAAGTTCCATGTATCTCAAAAGATCTAGGAATTTCAAATCCAATAAAACTTAATAATCTATTTCATTTTCGTGGTGGAAATTGGTAAATCGTCATTTACCTACCTTCAAATATTTTATAGCTTGGATTACAGCATCCCTCTTCCAACTATAAATAGTTTGTTGGGGCCTAGCCTTAATACTTCATTTGGGTGACTTATTAAGGACTCTTTATCTAATAAAACTTGTCTTTCTTTCTTTTCAGATGTCTTCCAACACTGCTACTGGCTCAAACCCTACAGGCTCCTTTTACCTAATGAACTTGTGTGGGAAAAACATTTTTGATGGTTCAAATTTCAATGAATGGATTAGGAACATCAGAATGATTACTCGCTATGAGGGCAAAGAGTATGTCCTTGATAAGGAGCTAAAGGTTATCGATGAGTCAACTTCTACTCCTGAGGAGATTGCTGAGTACACTACCCATGAGAAAGATGCCACTAAGGTGTCTTGCATCATGTTGGCCACAATGACAACAGAACTCCAGAAATCCTATGAAGATTTCTACCCTTTTGAGATGCACCAGGATCTGATGGATAGGTACCATCAGAGTGCTCGTCAGGAGAGGTGTGAAATCATTTCCTCCATGATAACAGCTAGGATGAAAGAGGGAGAATCCCTCACCGGTCACTTGCAGAAAATGCAAAGGTTCGTGGACCGGTTATTGAAGCTTAATGTGGACTTTCCTGAGGACATGGCGATTGACATCATTCTCAATTCCTTACCTCCAAGTTATGATCAGTTTCGTATGACTTATCATATGAACAAGGAGGAAGTCACACTAAGTAAACTTCAAGGACTTTTAAGGACCGCTGAAAGTGGCCTTAAATCAGCTGTTACTCCAACTCCTACTACTGTCCCTGTCTTGGCAATTGGGCAGGGAAAGGGGAAGAAGAGAAAGACCTCTTTGAAGGGTACCAAGGGAAAGTCTCTTGATGGCTCCTCTTCAAGTGGAACCAAGAAAGGTTCCATTCCTCCTTCTTCAAACCCAAAGGAAGCACAATGCTTCTACTGCCAGGAAAAGGGGCACTGGAAGCGAAGCTGCCCCAAATACTTGCAGGATGTAAATGATGGGAAAGTTAAACCCACCCATGCAAGTATTTACACTATATTGTCTAATAACTCATTGAAAACTAAATCTTGGGTGCTTGATACAGGTTGTGGTATTCACATTTGTACTGATTTGCAGGGCCTAAGAAGAAGTGAGAAAGTGGAGCACGGGAAGATAAACTTAATCATGGGGAATAGGAAAGCATCACCTGTTACCAAGATAGGAGTTTATTCTTTATTGCTTAATAATGGGTTAATGTTAGATTTGAATAAATGTTGTTACTCGTCTGAAATGGCGAGAAATATTATTTCCTTTCATGGATTGTACAAACAAGGGTTTTATTTTTCATTTGATAATGATAATGGTGCTATTAATGTTTATTACAATGATGTATTTTACTTTAAAGCATTACCTTGTGATGGTGTATATGAAGCTGTGAATGTTGTATATAATCTAGGAAATAATGTGTTGTGTATTGATTCTTCAAATAGCTTAGAAAAAGCATCCTTGTGGCATTGTCGTCTTGGACATGTCAACAAGAAGCGCATATGCCAACTCCAAAAGGCTGGAGTTTTGGAATCATTTGACCTAAAGTCGGATGATAGTTGCGAGTCTTGTTTACTTGGAAAAATGACAAAAGTCACCCTTCACTGGTACTTGTGAGAGGGGTGAGGGTTTGTTGGACCTCATACACACTGATGTGTGTGGACCCTTCAAAATCGCCACAAGAGATGCTAATCGGTATTATGTGACTTTTACTGATGATTATAGTAGATATGGATATATCTATTTAATCAAGCATAAGTCAGAGACCTTTGAGAAATTCAAAGAGTTTAAGCAGGAAGTGGAGAAGAAACTGGGCAGGAACATCAAGATGATCTGATCCGATCAGGGAGGAGAGAATCTTTGTATCTAGTTTCTTGACTATCTTAAGGAATGTGGGATTGTCTCACAGTTGACGCCTCCTAGGACACCACAGCTGAATGGTATAGCTGAGAGGTGCAATCGAATCTTATTGGACATGGTTCGTTCCATGATGAGTCGAGCTTCGTTACCAATCTCATTTTGGGGGTATGCCTTAGAGACTGCCGCCCATATGCTGAATCTAGTCCCTACTAAAAAGGTTGCCAAAAAACCTCATGAGATGTGGACTGGGAAAGTTCCCAATTTGGACCACATCAAGATTTGGGGTTGCAAGGCTTTAGTGAGGCGCGAGTCTCACGACAAGCTCGAACGTCGAAGCGAGAGATGTATTTTCATCGGCTACCCACATAAATCCTTTGGTTACCTCTTCTACAGGCCCAATGAGAATGTGGTCTTTGTGGCAAGGAGAGGAGTCTTTTGTGAGAGAGAATTTATAAGCCAAGGAGACAGTGGGAGGCAAATTGACCTTGAAGAGCTTCAAGAGTCAAGCGGTGAAGGAACCTCAAACACTAGCGACCAACCTGAGGAGGAAACTCCTGTTGATCCGATAGATGAGCCCATACCTCTGAGGGGTTCCACGAGAGTTAGGAATGCACCTGAGCATTACTATGGTTTCCATATTACTGCAGAAGGTGATACACTTATCAGTGATAATACACTGATGGGTCTGGATGAACCTAACAGCTACACGGAAGCCATGGAAGGCCCTGAGGCTGCTAAATGGAAAGAGGCTATGGACAACGAGATATAGTCCATGTGTGAGAATCAAGTTTGGAACTCGGTTGACAATGTACCAGGTCGTAAGACAGTCGGGTGCAAATGGATCTTCAAGAAGAAGACCGACATGGATGGTAATGTACACACTTATAAGGCGCGACTGGTTGCAAAGGGCTATTCTCAAACTCCGGGAGTTGATTATGATGAGACCTTTTCACCAGTAGCAAAGATTAAGTCTATTAGGGTTATGTTAGCCATTGCTGCATTTCATGACTATGAAATATGACAAATGGATGTCAAAACCACTTTCCTTAATGGAAAGTTGGCTGAGGATGTGTACATGAATCAGCCAGAGGGTTTTGTCAGTACAGAGAACCATAATAAGGTGTGCAAGCTTGAGAAATCCATCTATTGGTTGAAACAAGCACCTCGCAGATGGAATCTTTGCTTCGATGAGAAAGTCAAAGAGTTTGGCTTTTCGAGGAGTGAGGATGAGTCTTGTGTATATGTTAGGGCTAGTGGGAGTATAGTTAGCTTCTTGGTGTTGTATGTGGATGACATACTACTCATAGGAAATGACATCCCAACCTTGCAGGAGATTAAGTCCTGGCTTGGGAAGTTTTTTGCTATGAAGGACCTTGGGGAAGTTGCCTATATCCTAGGGATAAGGATATTGAGAGACAGGAGTAAGAGACTAATTGGACTTAGTCAGAGTACTTACTTGGATAAGGTACTGAAGAGGTTCAGTATGCAGGATTCCAAGAAAAGGGAGTTACCAATCCAGAATAACGCCAAACTGAGTACGACTCATACTGAGATAGCTGAGATGAGTCATGTACCATATGCTTCCGTTGTGGGCTCAATCATGTATGCTATGACTTGTACTCGCCCTGATGTGGACTTTGCCTTGATCATGGTCAGTAGATATCAATGGAACCCTGGAAAGGCTCACTGGACTGCGGTAAAGAACATTCTCAAGTATCTGCGAAGGACTAAGGACTGGGTCCTTAACCTTGGTGGCAGTGATGACTTGAGAGTGGTAGGATATAATGATGCTAGTTTTCAGACTGATATGGATACTTTCCGCTCTCAGTCAGGCTGGGTCTTTACCCTAAATGGAGGAGCAATTACTTGGAAAAGTTCCAAGCAGGAGACAGTAGCTGATTCTACTTGTGAATCAGAGTACATAGCAGCAAGTGAAGTAGAAAAAGAGGCGATATGGCTAAAGAACTTCATTGGAGACCTTGGAGTTGTACCAGCTATAAAAGAGCCAATGGAAATTTTCTGTGACAGTGAAAGTGCGGTTGCTTTAGGTAAGGAACCAAGGGATCACGGGAAATCCAAACACATTGACAGAAAATGCCATTTCATTAGACATCGTATAGAAAAAGGACTCCTCGTGGCTAAGAGGGTATCATCATATGAGAATCCAGCAGATCCCCTCACGAAGGGACTGACTAGGGTTAAGCATTTACAGCATGCGAGGCGCATCAGGCTGAAGGATGATATTAGTTTTAATAATTAGATTGTTTGAAACTTGTAAAATGCAATTGACATTTGATGATTAAATAAAAGTTGTTATTTATTTATGAGTAAAGTGCTACTATCTTATGTTTATCGTTTACTATTGTTTCAATTTTGCATGTTTTGACTTCCAGGATAATTATATTATTCAAACTCTCCACAGTCAGTCATACTTTGGAAGTAGGTATTGAATTAAGACTGTCATGAATTGGGTTTGTAGAATGTCTAAGGTGTATTAGACATAGCAATGGTTGCTGCAACATTCATGAGTGCTCATAAGTTCTGAGTATTGGACTCAACCCACGCTCACTTGTATCACTTCATGGAATTTATGTCGAGTGATCGTGAGACGGTAATATCATATAAATCTTCAAACCTAGAGATATGAGTTGTTGACTATGAGTTGGTTATACATTGATTGTATGAAAACGCATTGGTAACTCGATGTTATAAAACGTGCTTTTGTGCATAATTCAATAAGTAGTCAGTACAAGCATATGAGTCGAAGTTTATCTGTTCCTTCTAGGATTAGAAGCGATATCTGGGCCCCTCGATGATTTTGTTTTGACCTATGTAACGGGCCCGGTCAGAACCTAATTGATGTGTTCAATTTAGTTCTATGTCAAACAGATCAGAGATCGAGAAACAAACGCTGCACAATAAGTAAGACCATGTTCCATGTATTTGTCCGACCGATATCTTGAGAGCAGAGGAGTATATGATCGCTTATCTTAAATGGCGTATCATCATCATCATCTTACTTCCAAGAGACTTTGAAAGAGCTACGATTGGTAGTCGGATTCTGAAGTCATATCTGCAACTATAGTTATTAGACTTATCCAAGTGGGAGACTGTTGGATATAGTGTCTAAGTCCATAACTATAATTGGTATGTACTTGACCCTACCTGGCATGGTCCATTTGGGTTGCATGGCATTGCAATACTTGGATAGACCAAAATGAGAGAAAGGACACTTAAGGTTTATTAATAGTATTATAAGTACTAATATATTAATAATAGTATTTATTTAGTATTGATCAAAGAATTAATCTTGAATTAATTAAGTGATCAAAGAGAGACTAATTAAATATATGGGGTTGATTGTGTAAATAATCTATGATTGTATAGTGGGCTAATGATCCATGGTTTGTATGGATTGGGTTAAAACCCATAAGGTGCTCCATGGATAGTCCATGGAGGTTACAAACCCATGGATCATGGAATATGGAAAGCCATGACAATTAGGGTTTACATGGTGTAACCCTACTTGTGCCACAACTATATAAAGACTCCTTATGCAAGCAAAATCGGCACTACTACAAGCGAGTACGAGGGCTAGCCGATTTTTGAGCATAGTGTAATTCTCTCAAGGTTATTCCAAGAATTGTGGTGTTGTGTGAAGCATTTGAGGCCACTTTTGGGGTGCTAGGCTCACAAAGTCATCAAGGAATCCAAGCATATGAGTCGAGTGATCGTGAGACGGTAATATCATATAAATCTTCAAACCTAGAGATATGAGTTGTTGACTATGAGTTGGTTATACATTGATTGTATGAAAACGCATTGGTAACTCGATGTTATAAAACGTGCTTTTGTGCATAATTCAATAAGTAGTCAGTACAAGCATATGAGTCGAAGTTTATCTGTTCCTTCTAGGATTAAAAGCGATATCTGGGCCCCTCGATGATTTTGTTTTGACCTATGTAACGGGCCCGGTCAGAACCTAATTGATGTGTTCAATTTAGTTCTATGTCAAACAGATCAGAGATCGAGAAACAAACGCTGCACAATAAGTAAGACCATGTTCCATGTATTTGTCCGACCGATATCTTGAGAGCAGAGGAGTATATGATCGCTTATCTTAAATGGCGTATCATCATCATCATCTTACTTCCAAGAGACTTTGAAAGAGCTACGATTGGTAGTCGGATTCTGAAGTCATATCTGCAACTATAGTTATTAGACTTATCCAAGTGGGAGACTGTTGGATATAGTGTCTAAGTCCATAACTATAATTGGTATGTACTTGACCCTACCCGGCATGGTCCATTTGGGTTGCATGGCATTGCAATACTTGGATAGACCAAAATGAGAGAAAGGACACTTAAGGTTTATTAATAGTATTATAAGTACTAATATATTAATAATAGTATTTATTTAGTATTGATCAAAGAATTAATCTTGAATTAATTAAGTGATCAAAGAGAGACTAATTAAATATATGGGGTTGATTGTGTAAATAATCTATGATTGTATAGTGGGCTAATGATCCATGGTTTGTATGGATTGGGTTAAAACCCATAAGGTGCTCCATGGATAGTCCATGGAGGTTACAAACCCATGGATCATGGAATATGGAAAGCCATGAAAATTAGGGTTTACATGGTGTAACCCTACTTGTGTCACAACTATATAAAGACTCCTTATGCAAGCAAAATCGGCACTACTACAAGCGAGTACGAGGGCTAGCCGATTTTTGAGTATAGTGTAATTCTCTCAAGGTTATTCCAAGAATTGTGGTGTTGTGTGAAGCATTTGAGGCATCACTTTTGGGGTGCTAGGCTCACAAAGTCATCAAGGAATCCAAGCTTCTAAAAGGTATGTTATTCTACTTGAATTTTGTATTACAAGTTCCCCATGACATGCTAGATAGGAAGTAAACCTTGGAAAATCAAATTTGCATGTATTTAGAGAAAACATAGATCCAAGGTTTCTAGGGTTGCATGTACACCATAGGAGTGTTAGAATGCTCAAAACCCATCACATATAAGATGTATCTTGATCTCAAGAAGGTTTATTGGTGGCCCAACATTAAAGCGGAGATTTCCATATATGTCGGTAAATGCTTGACTTGCTCCAAAGTCAAAGCAGAGTACCCGAAGCCATCTGGTCTACTACAACAACCGTCAATCCCAGAATGGAAATGGGAATAGAGAACCATGGACTTCATAATGAAGTTTCCAGAGAACTTCAAGCGGTTATGATACCATTTGGGTAGTGGTTGACCGTTTGACCAAGTCCGCCTGCTTCCTAGCCATCAAAGAAACTAACAAGATGGAGAAGCTCACCAGGATCTACCTCAAGGAAATAGTCGGACTGCACAATGTTCCAATATCTATTATCTCGAAGCAAGATAGCATATTCACTTCCAGATTTTAGCAATCATTGCAGAGGCCCCTAGGAACCAAACTTGACATGAGTACTGCATATCATCCACAGACGGATGGCCAGAGCGAAATAACGATACAAAATCTGGAAGACATGCTCTGCGCTTGTGTGATAGACTTCGATAATTCATGGGAGACTCACTTGCTACTAGTTGAGTTTTCATATAACAATGGTTATCAAACTAGCATAAAGGTCGCTCCATTCGAGGCCTTGTATGGATGCATATGCCATTCTCTAATATGCTAGGCAGATGTTGGAGATACTCAACTGGCTAAAACGCATGCGGGAGATACTCTACTCACTGGTCCTGAGATCATTCATGAAACAACAAAAAAGATTGTTCAGATAAAGGAACGATTGAAGGCCGCACATAGTCGTCAGAAAAGCTATGTTGACGTAAGACGCAAACCCCTAGAACTCAAAGTAGTAGACTGTATCCTAATAAAGGTCGCACCATGGAAGGGTGTGTCACAACTAGCATTTTGGCTAGGAAATTCCGTCCTCATGTAAGCAATAACTATTGTGAGACTTGTGCTAACACATTAGAAGTATACTTTATGGTTCCTAATGGACCATGAAAAGATAGAATGCAAATCTCTCTATGTATCTCAAATCTCTCCCAAATCTCTCCAAGAATATGAAATCTCTCCCAAATCTCTCCAAGTATGTGAAATCTCTCCCAAATCTATCCAAGTATGTGAAATCTCTCCCAAATCTCTCTATGTACCTTCCTCAATCGAAAACAGCCCAAAACCGAAGGAAAAACCCAAAAGGATCCTCTTGGTCCGGAACCCTCTTGGTCCTGAACCTCTTGGCCGGAACCCTCTTGGTCCGGAATCCTCTTGGTCCGGACTCCTCTTGGTCCGGAACCCTCTTGGTCCTGAACCTCTTGGCTGGAACCCTCCTGGTCCGGAACCCTCTTAGTCTGGAATGCCTTCTAAGGAACCGAGAGGACTCGCAACCTTCCGAACCCCCTTTGCTTCGGATCTCGCATGCACCGGAAGGGTTAAGGTTTGTTTCGGAAACCTCGTACCGGAAGCTGTGCCTCGCCTCACTTCGGAAGATTGCTGGCCGGACCGGACAACTGATCTCCCACCTGACTCTGGATCCGAGAAGAGCACTCCGGAAATGTGAACCTATCTTCGGACCCTCGCATACCAAACCCTCCACTCCAGAATTCTAAGAGGATCTTCGTAAATCGTTATGTGGCTCCGAAATTCACCTTTTGACTCCAGATTTTGGACTATTTCGGACCTTTTCTCCATTTTGGGGTATTTTGACGCCGGGAATCCCACCAAACTCGTATTTTTCGTAACTTAGACCCCTAAAACCTCTATTTTATGCCAAATTTGATTATTTAAATCATATTTACATAAAATAAAATCTAGGATTTATAAAGATCCTATCCTAAAATCAAGATAAGGACAAAAAGGTTTGACCTTGTGATTTGATGTAATCTTCCATTTTCCCATGCAAATCACGGTATCCAATGCTTTACCCACCAAATATCAATGCTTGGACCACCAGATATCCATGCATCTAAGTTTTCCCTCCTTTTTCTTTTATCCTCTTAATGCAGCGTAGGTGGAGGAGTTTTAGATTTCCCCACTTCTATCTCTCTCATTTTCTCTCAAGAACTCATCTCAAAAGCAAGAACAAGATCTGGTTGAAAACTAAATTCTCAACTTCTCTCTAGAGTTTTCAAGTAAGTTTCTCCACTCATCTAACGTTTTATGAAATTTTCAAGATGAATCCATATTATTTTACTCATAATAATATGTGATAATCAACATTAGGACAACATTCTTCCCAGAGGAGTTCCTCATCTCAGCCAAAAGTTTAAGCTTGAGATCTTCACTCCATCACTCCAAACAACTCCTCAACCAACTCAAGGTGAGCTTCATACCCCTGCTTTTCGATATTTCTATTGTTTTTGGGGGAGAATACAAGTCAAAGTCTTGTATAAATCATGATTTATTTGCTTATTGTGTATGCATGCCACCTTACATGTGTTTAAGTATGAAAACTCTTGTAAATAGTCCAAAAACTCGAGATTTTGGTTAAGTCTCAAGAGTTTGGATTATATCTCACAAATCACGTTTGGAATCAAGAACTAGTATGTTACCAAGTATGAGTCACGAAATTTTTATATCAACAACAATAAGGATTTATTTTGAAAATGATTTTGAAAATATTTTGAAAATGATTTGAAAATGATTTTGAAATTTTTATATCAACAACAACAATAAGGATTTATTTTATATCAACAACAATAAGGATTTATTTTGAAAATTTTTATATTTGCTTAAACAAGTTGTTGGGCAAAATATTTTGAAAATGATTAAAGTATGGACATAATAATATTTTGGATCATTTTTGGCCAAACATAAATACAAGGGTTATCTTGGAATATTATGTCATACTCATGACTTTTTACCAGATTTAAAAACTATTTGTGATTATTTATAAATATTTAATATAAATAATTTTACCAAGGAAAATATACGAAAACAGAGTTTTCATGACAAAAATATTTGCATGTCATAAACTGCTGTCGTAAAACCTCCAAGAACATAAGTAATGTTCTATACGTCATCAAAAAAAAGAAAATGCGTGTCATAACCTGCAGTTATAAATTTACACAAATTATAACTTGACACTTTTTCTCTTGACTAAAATGACTTATTTTTCAATAAACGAAAAGGAACGAACACGAGCACCCAGTTAACGAGAGCAATCAACGATATGGAACGAGAACGATATTTCTATTCAATGAGTACGAATTTCATTATTTATCTAACAAATAATGGATCTCTAACGATTGCTCAAAAGGTTGTTAATATTCTAGTCAGACAAATCTCAAAAGTACCTAAATATAAAAATATTAGTGTACGTCTAAAGTCCTGTAAGGAGTTATAGCCAGAGTCTCTTGGAGAGAGAGCATGAATTTGTGTATAGATCTATACAGGGTTGACACACCGCACCTTCGCTGTTCGCTACAGCTAGACAGGCCAGTCTAGGGTGACAAATGTCATTTCCAAAACGAGGGCGCCTGAGAAACGCCAAAACAGGCACTCCGTTAGATTAGTATGATTATAACGACTCACTTGAATATGTTATGTTATCTAGAAATTTATGCATGGAAAAACCTCATAAATAAATTTTGGCACGTTGTGTTGACTGTCCTATACATGATAAGTGATGGTCCGCATTTGTTGTGTTGACTGTCCTTTTTCATCGCGTAGAATGTCCACAATTGCCATGTTGATTCTTTCTCCTAACAAGTATAGAGTCCTAATACTGCTATTTTACAAATTAAAAAGCGTAGGACTCTATGGAAAATGTTTGTAAACGATTTTGAAAACGATAAACTACCCCACTCATATACACATTTGGAAATAGAACTTACGAATATTTTATAGCAGAAAATATAGGATTTTCTGGAGAAAACGATTTTCTATGATTTCGATAACGATAAACTAGAACGCACACTCAATTTTACTCGATAAGAAGAACAAGATTTTCAACCATATTCTCTTTTTGAAAATAAGGGATTTTCTAGAAACGGTTGACTATTACTATTCAAAAGAACTATTCTCGAACACAGATCACCTTTATAAATTTCACTACTTTTCAAAATCATTCATTATAAGGATGAACAAAAGTAACAACATGCACACATATATCCATGATTTTCAAAGCAAGGCTTCAAACAATTTCATAGAAAATATCGGATTTTCTGAAAGTACAATAAGAACGATTCTAAACAAGTGTAAACGATTTTATACAAAAATGCTTATGAAATCACCAACTTTTTAGTTGACACTTTTCAAAACGACTTGTATTCTCAGGGATCTAGTAAGCAGGTAACAAGGGACGCGGATGCAAGAATATTTAGCTGTAGTTTGGATTTTTCTGCTTATGTCTCATTTGTGTAATTCGAAGGAAAAATACAATATGTAAGCAATATAAGTTTGTTATCTCAATGTATGATGTTTGGATTGCTCTGTTTCATTTATATTCAATTGTTATGATACTGCACAATGAAATCACCCGCCTCCGGACGTTTCCGCCGTCTGGTCCGGGGGTGTGACAGATTGGTATCAGAGCATTGTTTATAGTGAACTGGTATATCTAGCCATACAAGATATACAACTATAAATACAATGGGACTAAAACACACTCTGCCTGAAAGTATAATTTAAAAAGACAAGTATTCCATAAAAGTATAAATACCTACTAACACAGTATCATAACGAGAAGAAAACAAAAGTAACTAAAGGTTGAACGCTACAGTTAAACATAGGCAGTTATGTAATCATATATGGGATAAATATAGCCTGATCAACTATATTTATTTGGGATATGACCAACATGTGCTTGGGAGTGATGGTGATGTTGCAACAAACCTAAAACCTACCAACTATGAGTACAAGAGAATACTAGAATCGAACATCAAGTTTAAAATACTATAGGAGTATTTTAGGATACTATAAACCCCTCCCACACCTAAACTTTCCCCGTATATCTCGTACCTCGATTCTCGCACAAACAAGTAGTTGAAATTCCTCGCCAAGACTTCTACTACACTGTCACGGTAAATTACGGATGGGGCAAGGAGAGACCAGAAGAAGTCCATGAGGAAAAACCCATAAGTGAATCCTAAGGAATACCAAGAGATGAATCGTGAAAGGGAGAATTTCGACTAAGGGCCAAACAAGGAGGAAAGCGCCGAGGGAACTCATAGCAAGCATATTCCTATTGGCAGAAGACCCTTTCACCTTTCTCTTCCCAGATACATAGACACCCCATATAGGTACTCCTGGAATAGACATACCTAGAAAAAAACGATACCCACGCAAAAACAAGTTAAGAAATTGGCTCCTATCCAATTTAGGGCGCACCTTCACGAAGGACACCCCGATCCACAATCGACGTGCACCGAACTCTGATAGGCAACACCCTCACGAATCAAGCATCACCTCCGTATGGGCCACAAGTAACCCGAATTGACTCTCGGATTCCAACTCTCTGTCATGGAGTAATGGAGACCGTAAGCCAAGCCCAGTACGCAACAATGTAAATCTGATCCTCCACAAGTAACAAGAACACCATTCCAAATGCCTTGCGAAACCCACAAGTAGAACCAGAAAACTATGTAGACCATTTACACTCCTAGAAAGAGGAGGTGATCATTTAGAGACCACAACTCATTGTAATCAAGGCTAGGGCAGCCTTAGCAGTGTAAAGAACACAAACAGAGCACTCAGGATAGGAGTAAAAAGGGCCAAGCACCTTGTGCGCCATGTAGATAAAAGAGAATCACCGCACTACTCGCCTTAGGTTCATAATGCCTTTAATCGCAACCAGTAGTAGTAACCAAGAGGAGTACGCCCTCCAAGAATCCATACAACCAAATCCACCAACTATACCACTAACTATATGCTATTCTGACGAGCCTAACATCATGCAATATATGTTTCCACTCTATACCATAACTGCATCATGGGGATGTAGGTTGACACAATTAGCACTAGTACGTTAAGATTATACGAGTAAACTCACTTGAAACTAGCTACATGTACTTACGAGCTCACTTTTCGTGTGCAACAGGGTCATGTCTTCCCATGAAGATAATCAGTACCCTGACGATGTACCGATCCTACGAATAGACTCCACCTCATTCCAAGCCACTGTAACAGCTGTTGTGGCAGCTGTCATGGCATATTTCAATGCCAACAGCACGAACTAAAATGGAAGCATTATCGATAAGTTCAACCGTAACAATAACCAGGAAAACCAACGAAGGACAACTCGCCAATGCACCCTAAAACCTAAACCTAAGCTCAAGAAACGAAAGTTTGGAAATGAAAAAAGAGGCAGCTCGACTCAGAGGCTTACTAAAAGACAACAAGCGGGATCAGTCCCTACCCCTATTAACCCTACTCCTTCCCCATCGGGACAATCATACCTTGGGAACAATCCACCCTGCAACAAGTGCAAATACCATCATTGGGGAGCCTTCCGAAAATTTTGTTGCAGAAGATGCAACAAGTAGGGACACACCTCCCGCTACTGTAGGGCCCCGACCCCATGCGTCACTCCAACCCTTAACCCAGAAGTAAGTCCCATTTGTCACAAGTGCGGTGCAACAGAACATCTCAAGAGAGATTGTCCAACAGAGATGACTAACGAAGGAGTCGACAACTAGACAGGAGGAGACGACAAGGAACCCTACCGCAGCTTTGGTACGTTCCACGATAAACTTAAGGATCGAATTATCACAAAAAGTTTTTGTCAATTAAAAACATAATCCAAAAACTATTTTCTCGTTAGAGCAAATCCTATCAATCACGGGAAGCTAGGGATCCTTACGAATGGACCATGATGGTCCCATATGAACGTTAGTATCATATATAGTTAGGATTCCGCAAACTAAGAGCGTACGATTCCGCCTTATTTTCTGTCCCTGGGCTGAATAGCGATTAGGACAGAATCGCGCAGTCAACCATCTCTAAAATCATAAGTATGTACGGTTAGGTCACATCCATCTATCGTGGAAGGACCTAGCATAATTTGGATTACGAATTCCCTTGCCTTATAACAGCACCCTCGTGTCGCCGGAACACCTAGCAGGCAGAAACGAGATAGACCCAATGGTAACAATGAAAACGAAACTAGCAACGATAAGAACACGAAGATTAGATCACCTAACAAGCAGAAACGAGATAGATCCAATGGTAACAATGAAAGCGAAACTAGCAACGATAAGAACACGAACATTAGAACACCTAACAAGCAGAAACGCAATAGACTCAATGGTAACAACGAAAACGAAACTAGCATCGATATTGCCAATATACATTTCATTACACACTCAAAGAATCATACAAACAATATACTACCTTTATTGCCAATATACATTTCATTACACACTCAAAGAATCATACAAACAAGAGGATTAAAAAAATATTGCAATGGTGCTTTAAATCTCTCAAAATGGATCAAAATGGTACAACTAAATCCTAGTGAAATATGAGAAATTATAACCTTTAAGGCTACCTTCAATCATTCATAGCTTCACCTCCCTTCCTTCTTCTTCTTCTTCTTCATGCAGCCAAGAACACCTCCGTTGGAGGTGTTGTTCTTGTGTATTCAGCAAACCAATAGGATAACAGGCCTTCCTCGTTCTTCCCAATTATTTTTTCGAATAAGCAACCCAAAAACACCCACCTAAGTTCTGTTTCTCTATTTTCTTTTCTGCTTCTTTGTCCCCTGTTAAGAACCATCGAAAGTGGTGGCAGTTTCCGGCGAGACCACGAGGCAGCAACCTCTCGTTGCCTCTTCCCCGATCGAACATCGAACATCAAACCCAAACACCCCCTGATTTCTAACTCTTCACCCCTCCTCCTCCTTCTTTGTTTTCCGCCCCAATTGTAGAAACCTCCACCGGGGTGGAGATCTCCGACAGTCAAAGAGGGCAACGATACCTCACCTCACACCTTCTCTTCTTCCCCTATCGAGCACGACCACCAAAGCCTCCTTTGCGCTGTTGTTGTTGCTCTCATCGCTCCAATCGAACTGGTTCTCCTTTCCCCTTTTCGCACCTTGCTATCGGAGCAGGAAGAGAGCAGCCTCACGGCTGCTTCCCTTATTTTCTTCAGTCTCGTCGACCACCGAAGGTGCCCCCTCTGCTTGCGATTGATCGGCATTCATTGGACCTCTCATCTGCCTTCGTGCTTTCTTCTTGCCTGCCATCTTTCGTTCGTGTGTTCTATTTGTTTTCGTTCGTTCATGTTTCCTTTTCATTGCTCGATTAGAAAAATGAAGAGGGCAAATAAAAGCCCTAAATTTTCTTAGTTTAGATCATTAAACAACCCCCCTCCGCCGCCATGGGAGTTCTTAACAAAATAAATCCCAATCTCCAAACTTTGATTTAAATTAATCATTTCAGCCCTCCATGGAGATTTCTTAACAAAATCAATACAATTCCCAAACTTTAATTTCACTTAAACCATTTCAGTCCCTCCCTTGATTTATTTAACCAAAGCAGTCCTACTTTGGTAAGATAAATTACCAAACATACCTAAATAGTTTAAATTCGTTACGAAACGGTCCTGAAAGTATTTCAAAGTTCAAGAATCATGGTTTTGCGGTTTCTCATGTCAAGCTTCTCAAAATGAACCAATTCCAAACAAATCGAATTCAGCTTCAAGGGTGAGTGCTTACGACCATTTTTTAATATTTCAAATTATTACCGCGCGGGGGGGGGGGGGGGGGGGGGGGAGGGGGGGGGGGGAAACTTTGTTTGTGCAAACAAATTTATCGTTTTATGTGAAAATGCAACAAGTCTAATTTATAAAAATGTTATTTGACAATGTAATATATTGTCACAAATAAACTGGTATAAACTTTTCATTTACATATTATAGTTATTTTATCGTGAAATAACTAGTCCACATAACCAATGCTTCATGATATAAAAATATATCATTTTATGTGACATTGTATGTCATAAAAAGCATGTCATAAAACTTTGTAGTATTTCAAGCATTCAAACTATTTCTATGCATGTATATTTGTATGTTTAAATACATAAAGTTTATACATGTACATACTTTGAGACATACCTTTTTATATAAGTGAGTACCTTACACTATACACACATAACAATCATACTCAACTTTTATAAATTCTATACAATTCAATAAGCCTAGTAACTTATCCACTTATAAGTTAGGGCTAAGAGTTATTCACATACCTTAGTTAAGGGATTTTCAGTGAGAATATATTCATTAGCTAAGTCTAAACACTTAGCATACCCATCTACTATAACCGTTAATCTTTAGAGCGAGATATATATGTATTGATCTATACGGGGTTGACATCCCCACCCACGGTTGCTAGATACAACCTCGGCCGATCAATCGAAGCGGGTGATAAGTGTCTACTATCGTTACTATGGCGTATAATGAAGCGATGTAGGGGGTACATTCAGCCACATAGCTCGGTTACAGGACTCACTGTAAACATTAACTAGAATTTCTCTCTCTCACTACAAACTATTGGCTTGGTTGCTTTCAAAACTATTTTAAGTATGAGTTTACTTATGGTCTCTCTTTTACTACAAACCATGAGCTTCGTTTCTTTCAAAACTATTTTAAGTACGGATTTACTTATGCAACATTACAGTTTTGTTTTCAAGTATATTCAAGGATTCTTCACAAACTTTAGTATGAATTTACTTAAAAGATAAATTTTGGCTTTGAAAGACTCTTTACAAACACAATTTTAAGTATTGTTATACTTACAAAGAAAATACTTTTTAGACTTTTTAAAAGTATTATTGTTGTTAACAGAAAACCTATAACTCTCACCAACCTTGTGTTGACCCTCAAAACTACATGTATTCTCAGGGAATCACTAAACAGACATTCAAGATGCAATGCATTACAGGCGACCTAGTTTACTAGCTGCTGTATTATCTGCCTATCTGTTAAGGCAATTCATGTACTATTATTATTATCTGTAAGAACCTTGTATTCAAACATCAAGATGGAATTCAAATGTTGTTTTGTTTATTTTTGTACTTGTTCTATATATTCAGTTTACATGTGATCCATGAACTAAGTCGCACAGCTCGACATGTTCCGTCGCCTCGGTCGGGGGTGTGACAGAAAATTTTGAAAACCTTGAAACTCTGGACATTTTGCAAGCTTTGAATGCTTTGAAATTTCCAAACCTCAGTTTAAGTTCAGACACACTGGTGTAGGTCCAAATCCCTTAAACTTAGGCTCTGATACCAACTTGTAATATCCTGATTCTTTTATAGCAAAAAAATAAAACTTGTGTTTGGTCCTAATAAAAATTTGATAATAAAACATTTATTCATGAAAATAATTCCTTCAACTATTACATAAATCATTTCATTGAGAGTAAATAGCAGAAGACTTTGTATTTTCAAAGTAGTGCCAAAGTTAAAATGCAGATGTTGTTGAAGTCATGTTAGGTTCTTCTCTAGTAATCCTACAAAATATTAATAACGAGTAAGTGAAAACGCTTAGTGAGCCTACACAGTACTCACATATTATATTAATCATATACCTCCAAATAGCATATAAATTCAAACGAATATGAATCCTAATATACATTGGACACACTAAGGATAATTAATCACAGCTCACATCATGATCAAGGGAAGACTAATCATATAATTGTCATAATTGCCTTACCTCTAACTGATTCCACGAAGGATATCCTCAGTTAGTCCACACCTTGACCTATACCTATATATGAAGATTGATCATGATCCTCCACACCCCCAACTAATTATGTGAAGGATATCCTCAGCTAGTCCATCCATTTAACCTATTCCACTCTACCGAAGATGGTATCCATGGAAGATATTACATATAAACATGCAAAGATAACATAATAAATTATTAATGTGTCACTCACATGATACGATGGGTGTATGTGTAACACCCCTAATCCAACAGACCAAGAAAGGAAAGGAAAACCCTAAGTCATGGAGTCAACTCGTCGAGTCCACGGAGGAACTCGACGAGTAGGAGCGAGTTCCGTGTCGCGGATTAAGTGGCCGACTCGACGAGTTGGGGGACTGACTCGACGAGTCTGGTCTGGGTTGGGAAACCCTAATCTCGGTACTTGGTACCCTATTTAAGCATCTCATTCTCATTCTATCAGTCTCATTTGTAGCCTCCATTGTCCAGAGCCTAACCCATGAAACCCTAGTGTTCTCTTTGTGTGTGTGAGTCATTATTGAAGAATTTAGAGTGTTCTTGGAGTCTAGAGGAAGGAGAAGGAGGTTAGAGGTTCAAGGAGAAGGTGGTAGATCCAGGAAGTTTGTTTCATCTTCATCATTTTTTGGTAATCAAGTTTCTACCTTGCATTGTGGTTTCATAGATCTCTTCTTTGTCACTTTTGGGGGTTTTTGGTCCAAGAACCCTAACATGAGAGGAATGGACGTCCCAAGGGCTTGTGTGTTCAGATCTAGCACCATTAAGGGCTGTTATGGCATAAAGGTGCAAGCTTTATGACATTAGAACTCCCCATGCAAGGTTTGAGAGGTTGTTATGGCCTTTTGAGCAAAAAGGGCCATGCATGGATGTAAAGGCAGAGGCTTTGCGTGTTATTTCGACCCTTGAAGGTTAGATCTAGGTCCTGGATGCCTTGCGCTCGGCTGAGATCGTCTGAATAGAATTGGACATTGAGTGACTCGGCGAGTCACTTATGGGACTCTGCGAGTCAGACCGTGTTCTTGCCCCAAAACCCTTCTGTTGAAGGGTATGAGTTGAGTTGGGAAGGGGCTCGGCCAGTCTGGGTTCTTAGGGGACCTGGAAATCATCGTACTCGACGAGTTCAAAGAGGAACTCGATGAGTCCAAGGCAATCTCCCAACCTATGAAGACAGACTCGACGAGTTGCTCGTACAACTTGGCGAGTCACAGACTAGTCACACTCATATGATGAAGATGGACTCGACGAGTTCAAGGATGAACTCGATGAACCAGATGAAGATAGTCCCGATGTTATGTTGAAGGGGAACTCGTCGAGTTCTTGCTAGACTCGACGAGTAGAGTCGGGGTTGGGAACAGATGAAAGAATAGGAACTCGACGAGTTGGTTGACCAACTCGGCGAGTCAGGTCAACCTGGAAGTGTAGACTTTGGCCATGGACCGTTGCCTTTGACTTTGACTAGAGTTGAATTAGTTTGACTTCTGGAGGGCATTTTTGGGACTAACTGTTATGCTGGTATTGGTAGCTCGGGAAGCTAGGGGAGCAGCGGTTCGGGGAATTGTCGGATAGCAGCCAGAGGTTTCAGCCAGTCTTCAGAAGTGCGAGGTGAGTCTCCTCACTGTGTGAATGGGTCTACAGCCATAATGCCGGCCCATGTAGTTTGTGAATAGGAAGACCTTGGGGTTAGCCCTAGGCACTGTATGCTAGTATGATATTCCGGACCAAGGTACGATGTCAGGTGGGAGCCCGAGGAATGTTTGCATGATAGTTTATACTTGTTGGCTTTGGGATACTTGTATGAGCCTGGTATGGAGGTGAGTGTGGGAGAGGTCCTGTATCTCATCATTAGCAGAGTATGGACGGGGTTCCGTAACTCACCAGTAGTCGGACATGGGCGGGGCCCAAGATAGGCGAGGCCTTAGTACCGGACTACAGTAGAGTAGGTTTAGCTTACATGTTATGTGCTATGATTATGTATATGTGTAGCGGGCGGGGCCCGGAGACAGGCGGGGCCTAAGAAAGATAGATCTGTATACCGAGCGGGGCTTGATTCCAGGCAGGGTCTGCTGCCGCGCGGGGCCCGATGCCGGAGCTAGTTCGATGCCGGGCAAGTCCCGATGCAGCGGGCGGGGGCCCAATATGTGGTTATGTATGTGGTATGTGGTAGGTTGGGTAACTCACTAAGCTTCGTGCTTATGGTTTTCAATTTTCGTTTCAAGTACTTCCGGTAGCGGAGGAAGGAGCTCGGGGTGATCGCATGGCACACACCATTATTGTTTAGCCTGGGATGTTTTACTCTGATAAAAAAGAATATGGTTTGGAGATTATATTCTGATTTGATATAAAAATCTTGTTTATATATGAAATGGTTGATTATGATGGCTTTCACTAATGATTTAAAAATGAAATTTTCAGACCGTATTTTTGGATGTTACAAGTTGGTATCAGAGCCTTGGTTTGATGGATTCAGACATGCTCTCGGGTGTGTTTGAACTCAAACTGAGGAATTGGTATGAGAAAATTTTCAAAAGAAAATCATTTTTATAAAAACAAGCTTTGAGAAAAACAAATTAGTTTTGAAAAGAGAAAAGGACTTTGAAAAGAGAAAAGGGTGTGGTGCATGCAATCAGCCGAGCTCAAGTAAGTTCTCCCAAATTACCCATACATGCTTGTTATGTTATGATATGCTTATGGGAACTACATGCTAGATTAGGCCTAAGGATCTAGGAGGATGCCTTATGTGCCTGGGACATGTGTATGAGCTTTATGTGTTGCATGCTAGTACAGATTCCTGATTAGAGGATAGAACATCTTGATTGGATTATGTGGTTAGTTTTCCCAATGCCCGAATGCTGCTTGCTTTGTGATATTAGGAGTTCTAGTTACCTCTAACTAACTAGTGAACGAATATGTTAAGTACATATTGCAAGGACTAAATAATTTCAGAAGGTTAGGTCTACCCCTATTCCGCAGCTCTTGTCTGAGTCCAACTATTGTAGGGTAGGATCTTTCATTCGAAGAATTATCTAGTCTGAGTGATATGTAATGACATTCATGAGTTAGTTAGGGAAAGGTAATAGGAACTTCTTATGCAGCTGAAGGCAGATAGCGAGTTAGAGGATACTCTAGGGCGAGCCTAGGATGAGAGTAGTGCTGGGAGCAGTGATAGTAGCATTGAAAGGGACTTGGTGTAGTCGAGGCAATTCTTGAGGAAAGTACGGATAGATGTGGAAGGTAGTAGGGGCCCATACTACTGAAAGCAGAGGATCTGTACTCGATTCGAGAAGGGCTAAGATAAAACCAGGGAACTAGTAGTGCGTGTGTGATCCCTCATTAGTGATGTATATTCTGATGGTTGCTATGGAATGTTTGCAGCATGGTGACGTTGCGTGAGAGACCAGTGGGCGAATCAGGCACCGGAGAGGGATTAGGCTCAGGTTCATGAGCTGAGCAGCTCGAGGAGTGGATGAGAGAGTTTATTTCAGCTGAGGTTACACACAATATTCTAGACCAGACTCCTGATTGAAACATGCCATTGAAACATGAAGGGCACACTCGAGATTGAAACATGCCATTGAAAAGTTCAATAAATCTCAAAAGATCTATGAGTTTCAAATCCAATTAAAACCTAATAATACATTTCGTTTATCTTGGTGGAAATTGGTGAATCGTCATTCACCTACCTTCAAATATTTTATAGCTTGGATTACGACATCCCTCTTCTAAGTTATAAAATAGTTTGTTGGGTCCTAGCCTTAATATTTCATATTGGGTGTCATATTAAGGACTTTAGATCAACTATCTTGAATATCTCCCAAAAGATGTCTAAGTTCAGACATCTATGATCTTCCCATATCTCTTAGAACTTTACTTCTTTCACCTCCTCCAGTTATTCACCCTAACCCACAAGTTCTTGAAAAGTTCAAGGTCACTCAAGCCCTATTGGCAAGGCAAGGTCTAGGTGTGATCACATCTTGGAGATGAAGTCACATATTGACAAGCCGGGAGAGTTGGGTGTAAAAGTCTTGAGAAAGTTGGTTGTTCAATCACTTTCTAAGTCACATAGTGAGTTCCTTTGGGACTCCTATGAAACAGACTATGACAAGACCCTTAATGATCTTATCTATTTGCTTGGTACTGCTGAATCAGCAATGATTTGGAAGGCTAGTAAAGCAAATTTGATTAGAAGATCGACTTCCCAAAACGTTATGGATAGGGACAATAGTGACACAGGAAATCCAGAAAAGCATTCTCTTCCCAATGGAAAGGGATTGGCCATAGTCAACTTGGTTGACCAAATGGTAAAGAGAAAGGCTAAGTCTGAGATAGTCCCATGTACTATTACCTAAGGGTCCATATGTTTCTATTGCCAAAGGAAGGGGCTTTGGTTACGAAGCTGCCAAACTTACCTAAGGATGGTAAAGTCAATGAGTTTGACTTTATTTCAGGTAAAGTCCATTGTCTAACTCTATTAAGTTCCTAATTGGAGATTCTTATTACATGATGTGACTGGGTCACATGTTTATGTTATAAGAATCAAAGAAAAGAGAGAAAGCTTAAAGGAAGTATATGTTGATTCTGATCGCGAAGATGGACTTCGATCGCATCAGAATTTTTGAGCTGTTACTTAGGAGTTATGACTCATTGCTTAGGAATAGATAACAACAAGGTTTTCATATGGATTGTAAGGATGAGTTTTTCTACAAAGCTTTTTAAAATAAAGGGAAATTTTTTATTTTATTTATTTTAAGTATCCTTACAATGGCATTTGTGGAAAAAAAAAATTTGTTGCTTATATGATTCCATTGCTAGTAATATAGGAAAATGGTTTTGATTCTTTCATTTGTGGTAGTGTCTTAATTTACCAAATAAGGAAAGTTTCTCATCACCCAAGTTTCAATTGGACCGAAACTTGGAATCATACAAGGTGTATAGTATGATGAATGAGAATTTTCAACTTTGGAAAAATTAAGGCTAGTTACTTGTTCACATGTATATGTGACTCAAGAGAAGGACTAAGGGATCAAGTACACATTCATGTGCACTAGTCAAAGTTCACCACAAAAGATGGACAAGAATATTCGTCATGATTTACTAAAGCTTAGTAAATATGGTTATACTTACAAGTTTAAGTATAATTCTGAAAAACATTGAAAATACTTCAATGTATGGCAGAACGAATGAGAAGAATCAAATTTGGCAGAAAGATAAAAGTTTCTCAAATCTGAAAAGATGGGAGAGTACTTTAGTATCATGTTTATGATCATATTAATGATTAAGATACCATATCACAATTGATCCTCTAAGGTCATCTTAGTGCATTTTTATGACTAAGAAGAGGAGTCATGAATTGTTGAAATGGTTAAATCAAAAAGATGAGTCATACTTCGTTCCAAAACAATTCTTAGAGTCAAACTCCAAGATTGTAACTTGAGTGACATATCGTAAAGAAGGTTTATTAACACTAGTCAAATGGAAGAGTAAAAGGTTATCTACTCTTGTACATTTGAAATTGGTAAGTTGTGATGTTTTGGATAAAACAGAGACCAACTTAGACCAAGTGTGTGAAGTGTTTGTCTTGATAAGAATCCGCACTATCTCTTGTATATTTGGCAAGTGAGTCTTATATGTCAAGAGGACAGTGGGAGTCCTAAAGCTCTTGAAAGTTTCAAGACCTAATCAAGAATAAAAACCTGGAATTCTTCACTAGCACACAACTTGAGGTGTATAACCTATCGTGTTAACATTTCTGTGCCTATTCAAGTCGACTTTGCATAGTAGTTCTGAGAGTTCTCAATTGGTTGCACAGCTACTTGGAAGCTATGGCAGGCCCTTGTGTAGCCAGGTGGCAAGAACTTAAGATTGCACAAGTTCAATCCATATGAGTTTGGATTTGTCACTAACCTTGTCTTGTGATTATGGTTTTGTCAAATTCATATGGGTAGGAACTCATACACCATAAAAATCTAAGTGTCATAAGGTTTCTCTCCGATTCATGAAAATGATGGTGAGGAAACACTTTCACTAAGTAGATTTTTAAGTAGATAGTAATCTTTGCATTCTCAAAGTCGTTAGTAGAGTACACTAACATGGACTTATGAGAAATAGCAAAGGTCTAACCAATTGAGACTATGATTACGGCATCCCTTTTCATAGTTCTTAAATTGTTTAGACACACCAGTGGGCTATCTACAATAAGGTGTATGATTTTGATAAAGTTTTTATCAAAGCATCTCGTATCAGAAGTCTGAACTTTGGTAAGAAAGTCAATAAAGTATTGATTTCTAGAAGTCCAGCTGATTTCTGAGTACGTGACAAAGCTAGTGGGAGCATAAGTGTTATGCTAATAATCATCATGTTAGTGGGAACATGATAATTATTGTTAGTGTTGCAAGTTAGCAATGTTAATTATAGAAAAAGAAGTTTCAATTCGTGAAGTTGCAGGGGTTGGAAAAGTTGTTTTGCTATAATTAAGGGAGAGGATATACTTCCATTCAGTTCTAAATGCTTAGATTGAGACCTTGATCATCTTTAGTCAAGAATATATATATGAATTTCATGTTGGATTGGTTCAACTTACGGAAATTCTATATGTTGCGTTCTCAAAATTCGATTATGATTACGGCATCCCTCTTCATAGTCAAATTTTGAAAACATGGCAAATAAAAATATTGTAGCAAAAGACTGGTCTAGAATCATGTCTTTATGTGAGACATCATGAATCGTGTCCCATTTGCTTTGGGTACAGGATCGATTGCATGTGCTATAATATTTGTCCTTTCTAAAATTTTCCAAATGCCTGGGGCATTAAGAAGGGAAAAGGTCTAGAATTGGATATGACTAAAAGGATTAAGCAATTGTCGAGGACAATCTAAGGTTTACCAAAGATAGGGAGAGTTGGAAGTATAGTGCTAATTTTGGAATGACCATATTGACATATTATGAAAAGAGGCATCTCTTGTTCAGAAGTGATAGTCAAAATGAGAATATGGAGTTGTCTCCATAGGTGGAAGTTCTCTGTGTAAGATTAGAAAACTTAATGCAAGAAGCATGTTCTAAGCAATGTACTTTGAATATGAGACTTAGTTTCCATGGAGTTGAACTCCATTGGAATACCTTATAATGATTGTTGACGAGTCTTTGTAACTTTGTACACTTTCATTACAAGAGGTCAGTGCATATAAGTTTAAAATCTAAACAGATTTCGATAAATGATAGGAATTTGGAATTCTTACATTTTTTGATAAGGATTTGGGAGTGTGGAGAATCATTGAAAGTTTGTTCAATCGATCTAGTTCACAAAGTAAGGATCATAGACAAACATAGAGTGTATACTTGGTGTATGGCAAAGCAATTGTTTAAGAAAAACATAGTGTACATGCTTGGAGCATGGGACAACTAGTGTTTTCTTAATTCAAGTATAAAGTTGATAAAACCGAAACAATGAATAATGAGTAATCAGTATGGTGATAAATAAAAAGTGTTTTATTTATATTCATAGTTTGATACCATATTAGATTCATTTATTCTTGTGTTTCATTTTGCATGTTTTGACTTCCAGAATAAACTAGGTTATTCTTCCTGAATGACTAAGTTATTCAAACCATCCACAGTCGGTCATATGTTGGAAGTAGATATGAATCAAGACTGTCATGGGTTGGCTTGTAGAGGTCCAATTTGGTGGACAAAGTGGTGCTACAACACTCATGAGTGCTCATAAGTTCTGATTATTGGATTCAACCCAAGCTCATTTGAATCACTTCATGGATTTTATCACAAGTGATCATGAGACGATAATATCGTATATTCTTCAAACCTAGAGATATGAGTTGTTACTATGAGTTGATAGTACATTGATTGCACGAAAACGCATTGGTAACTAGATGTTATAAAACGTGTCTTTGTGTATGATTCAACAAGTAGTAGAACAAGCCATATGAGTCGAAGTTTATCCATTCCTTTTACCTTCGGGATAAAAGCGATATCTGTGGGTCCCTCGATGATTTAGTGATGACACATGTGAGTGCTTGGCCAAGCCAGGACTGATTTGATATGTTCAATCAGTCAGTCATCATAAATCGGAAATCGGGAAACAACAAATCGACAGAGAGAATGATTGATAATCCATGTCTCAGTCCATATGATATCTAGAATGGAGGAATATATGATCCCTTATCTAATGGACAAGTCATTGACAAGGTCAGAGTTCAGTTACAAGGTCAGAGTTCGACAACGGCTTTTGAGATCTACGATCGCCAGTTGGTTCTTGAAGTCATACGAAATAATAGTTTTACACTTATCCAAGTGGGAGACTGTTGGATTAGTGTCTAAGTCCATAACTATATTTAGTATGTACTTGACCCGACCAGGCATGGTCCATTTGGGTTGCATGGCATCATGCACATGGATAGACTAAATGAAAGAAATAAGACACTTATGGTTATTAATATATTATAAGTTCTAATATATTAATAATAAGAATAATAATATTTAATTAGTATTGATCAAGAATTAATTTAGAATTAATTATGTGATCAAAGAAGACTAATTAAATATATGGGTTGATTGTGTAAATCACCCATACTTGTATAGTGGGTTAATGCTCCATGGATTGTCAAGTTGGGCTAAAACCCATAAGATACTCCATGGACGCTCCATGGAGTATTTGAACCCATGGATCCAAGGAAATGGAAAGCCATGACAATTAGGGTTTACCCTAATTGTCACTAACTATATAAGCATCTTATTGTTGACAAAATCGGCCACTAGAGAATGAACATAAGGGCTAGCCGATTTGATGAAGTGTTCCAATTCTCTCAAGTTATTCCAAGTGTATTTGGTGTTGTGTGAACCATTTGAGGTGTCACACTTGGGGCACTAGGCACTCAAGCTTCATGAAGTCATTCTACATCAAAGAGGTATGTAATTCTAACTTGATATATTCATATGAATCAATGTTATTATGCTAGTTAGGATGAATACCTTGGAAAGTTCATATTTGCATGTATAACAGAGAAAACATAGATCCAAGGTATTTAGGGTTGCATGTACACTTATGAGTGTTAGAATGCTCAAATCCCAACACTTTGGTGATTGGCCTCGCCGGAGCTTTGCAGAAACGCGCAGTGTGCCCCTTCCTGTTGCAGTTCAAACACTGTATTTCCCGGCAGGCTCCTACGTGGTGGAAGTTGCATTTGTTGCACTTAGGCAAACTTCCAGCGTATTGCTTTACCGGAGCAGCAGCGGCAGGTGCTATCGCAGCATGAACTGCCACGACCTGCTGCTTTTTGGCAGCCTTTGTCTTTCTCTTGTCATCCCAAAACTTCCGCTTGGAATCGGCGGTTCTGACGGGTTCTGAGATGGCCAGGGTTGTTGTTGGGGCCGGGGTACGAACCCCATGGTCTATGAGCCGCTGTGCCAATCGCTTGGCACTATCAAATGTAGTGGGGTTTGAAGCCAAAACATTTCCCTGGAATGGAGGCACCAGCCCCTATATGTATCTTTCAATCTTCTTCCCCTCCGTATGAACCATGTTGGGAAAGAGGGCCACCGGTTCACAGAACCTGGCGGTGTAGGAGACTATGTTGTAGCCCTTCATGGTTAGGCTCCACAGTTCTTCCTCCAACTTTTGGATTTCGCCCCTCGGGCAGTACTCCTCAACCATTAGCTCTCTCAGAGCTTCCCAGCCCATAGCATTTGCCACTATAAGGGATAGTGACTTGACATAGCTATTCCACCATGTCAGCGCTTTTGACTCAAAGGTGCAAGCAGCAAACTTGACCTTGCTTCCCTCCGGGCATGAGCAGATCTCAAAGACCGACTCTGTCTTTTCGAACCATTGCGAGAGGGTAATGAGTCCGCCAGTCCCTTTGAAGGACAATGGTTTGCAGTTTGTGAAGTCCTTGTAGGAGCACTCTCTGGAGCGCACAGGGATTTCGCCATGAGTAGATAGGATAGGGGTTCCTCCTCCAGTTGAACCAGAAGAATGATATTGTGCCATGGCTGTAGCCACAGCCGCAGCTACAGTAGCATTCAGGGCTGCCGTGTCGAATTGAGGAGCAGGTGGTGTCGGTGCGGGAGGATCGCGTCTTGTCGATTTACGTGGAGGCATCTTTTAACTATAAGTTTAGAAAGATGAAGATATTGATAAGAATTTAATAGGAAGAAGATAAGAATGACTCATGGACTAACTCTCCATAGTCCAACATCACAATTGAATAACACGACTGATTGTAAACGAAAGTATTTGGATATAATTTCCCTGAGATTAGATATCTGTCAATAATACTGGAATTACAGATGTAATTAGTTCGGGAAAAATGACCTAGAAGCAGGTCTTACATCAACCAAGATGGAAAATTTTGACAGACTACTACCTAATCAAGACCTAACGGGTCTAAGACTTATAAAGATAGGAAATTAGACTAGAGTTTTTACACAAACTATGATATATCCAAAAGAGAAGTTGGTAAGACTCTATCGGCGACGAGAACTACTAGAGTGAGTGCTTGAATCCGACAGTAGACGCTCTATGTCTCTCACGCGCCTATCAGATCTTGCTTGCTGAGCTCGAAGTTCCCTGACTTCAGCTTGGGTTTCAGCAATTTCCCTCTGTAGAACTGCATTGTGGACCTGAGTCCTTTCATGAGCAGACTCTAGTTGGCGAATGCGGACTGTGTTAACGCCAGAGTTGGCGTCAATCTCCATTACTCGGCCAATAGCTGCTCGACCTTGCTCAGTGTTCCGAGCAATCCTACGGACCATTATGAGTAGGACCCTGTCAGCTGAACCTCCCTCAGTGAGGTTGTAGAAACTTCTGTCTCCATTGTAGGGTATGGGTTGACCCTGTTCCTGACTCCATCTATTCAAGTTTGTGGCCCACAGAGGAGTGGGTCCTTGAAATGCTCGACGATGGTTTGGGTCTTGAGCAGCTGGGGGTAGGTTGTTGACTTCAGGCTCTGAGTCAGAACCATCAGAAAAGCCTTCGGCTTCGTGATCATCCAAAGGGATTGGGTGATCATCTTCTGGCTCTTCTCCCAGCCATCCTGCATTGCCGTTGTTGGGATAGTATGGGTCTCCGGGAAAATGGAATCCAGCCATTATATCTACGCGAGAAAAGGGATAAGGAAATAATTAATAGACGAACTAACTAGATAATTATAAGATGATCTTTATCAGTTACTCCAACATTTGCGTAGTGCATACAAGTCATATGTAACCTAGATAGGATAGACCTTCGAATAAGTGACCCTAACTCTAAGCCCACAACCAAACAAGGAACATGAAGTAAAGCAAAGATCACAAATTCTAAGTCTATGATATCCTAGACACATATAACGTTAGCGTATCCATTCCGCAACTATTGACATACTTAATAAAGACCTTTAGTTCTTAGATAAGTAATTAATAGTAACACAAAATACTCCTATAGTATTTTAAGTTTATGTTATGTTCTACTGTTCTTGTTGTAGAAGTGTTGGTAAGTTTTTAGACTTGTTGCAACCTCACAACCATACTTAGGCACATGCTAATCACTCCTCGGATAATGTAGTTGATCAGGCTACATCTTCCCAGGGTTGACCATATGTCTCTAAGTCTACTTGTGCTGTCCAACAATCGTAATACTTTTGTTCTGTCCTAGTGACACTGATTTTAGTATGAATGCAGGTATGTATACTTAGTTAAATGTTTTATTATTTAAAAGTATAAACTCTTTATCAGATTATTTTAATCCCGCTGTGTTTATAGTTCGTCTATCTTTTATGGGTTGATACACTCGATTCACTATAAACAATGCTCTGATACCAATCTGTCACATCCCAAAACCGGAACGACGGAAACATTCGAGGGTGGAGGACGTCAGGTTCAGTATCACAACAATGCAAAGTAGTAAACAAGCAACAACATCATCCGTTGCATTAATAATATAATTTCATACAAGTGTGTTCTGTCAAGTTATATAAACACCAAAAATATACATCAAAAATAAAATATGAGTCTTGAACGAGCTCCATCTTCTCAGAACCTGGCACCGGTACCTGTCTACTGGTGACCTGAGAATACAAGTTATTTTGAAAGAGTTTATCAGCTTTAAAGCTGGTGAGATCATAAGTATATTAGTGTCTGTATTTGTATGAAAGTGTTTGTAAGTCTTGTAATGTATAAGTTTTGTAAAAGATTGTAATTGTTTGAACTCTCCTAGAAAACCTTATGTTTCCTACTAAAAGTAGCCTTCTACCAAGGCATCTAGTATTTGTGTGTGTGTCTCTTGTAAGAGTGTGTATTTTCCCAAATCTGACTATTATTAATCCAAAAATATAGTTCTTACATTATTGTTTATTGTGTGAATATCACAAAGTAAATGTAAAAGGAAAATGAAATAGTACTGTAGTGTTGTATTAAGTAACTACTGCTGTACTAATTACTTTAAACTATTTGTTATTTAAAGTACCATGTGATCGGCCTGTATCCTGCTACCGACTCTATAGTAAAACGACGATGTAAGACGTCGTAAGAAATGACGTTTGGCACCCGTAGACTTGCAAGTCCCACTGTAGCGAGCAGCAAGGTGTAGGATACTCAATCCAGTATAGATCTATACACAAACTCATAAGCTCCCCAATTAAGGAGATTCTGGATACAAAACGGGTCATGACAGGTAGTGCCATGTCCCCCGTTAAGTGGCTCACATAACTGCATGTAATGTATATGTATATGTATGTGCTAGCTGTATTGTGTGTTCTTTCTCTGTCTAGCTTGTATGTTTTGTTTCTCATCACTGTGTATTATGTTTGTTTCTCATCACTATGTATTATGTTTGTTTCTCATCACTATGTATTATGTTTGTTTCTCATCACTATGTATTATGTTTGTTTCTCATCACTATGTATTATGTTTGTTTCTCATCACTATGTATTATGTTTGTTTCTCATCACTATGTATTACTCATGAATGAACTGACTCGTTGTATGTTTCATTGTTCTAGTAATAGTATCTTCCTAAACTATACCTATTATAGTTTACTAGTAATGTTGTTTGTGTATATGAACATGTTTGTATACCTTTGCTACCCAAAGGCATTGAACTGAATGAAAGAAGTAACCTTTTATATCTACACACATATACATGATATATAACTAGGATTCAAACGACCTTCGAACAAATAACCTGAATGCCCTAAGTCCACAACCAAACAAGGAACAGGAAGTAAGGTGAGCTATCAGTCCTAAGTCCTTTCAATCCTACTTATATAACTATATCTATATAGATACACAGAATATAAGTTAAAAGAATTTAAGTAAAAGTCTTTATCATGTAAAAGAGTTTGATAAAAGCATTTGGTATGTAAAAGAGTTTGTAAGACAGTTTGAAGTAAAACAGTTTGGTAACACAGTTTGAAAAGTAAGAAATCCACTTGTTTGGTAGTTATTAATCACATGTGATTGATATAATAACTATAATTGTTCAACTTGTATTCCCCCCCATAAAAGCATTTAAAAACATTTAAAAGGTTAATTAAGGGGTATGAACTTACCTGTAGTGAGTGGTTTGGATGAATGGAACGGGATAGGATGCTAAGTGTCAAGTGAAGACTTGAGCACACACACGGATCCTATTTAACATATAATAACACATATATGTATCCAATTAGTCATTTAACAACTAATTAACCAAGTTAAGACACCCTAGGACATGGAAAACACTTTGATTCAAGTGCTAGAAGTACCAAGGGTTGCATCTAAGGGTTGTATAGCCACTTAAAGGAGTTTTCGGTCCAAAGAGGTTTTCGGTCCATATGGTTTTCGGTCCAAGTGGTATTCGGTTTTTAGGGTTTTCAGTCCCTGAGTTTAAGACCGAAAACTCATGATTTTTGGTGGATAAGATATTTTCAAGGGCTTTCAACAATCAATGAAGCGTTCTAGACTCAATACTAAGTATTAGGAAAGGCTTAAAGTCATTTTGCACCCTTAATAAGGGTTTTCGGTCTAAGGAGATGCACTTAGACCGAAAACACTTTTGTTCCTTGAGAAAAGGATGTTTTCAAAGCCCTAAATCGAGTATCCTTACTAGATAACAAGTATAAGAGATAGATACTTACAATATGGAAGCAAAGAAGGGTGTTTTCGGCCCAAAACACTAGTGTGTGTTCTTGGTGAAATGAAGAACACTTGAAGATCTAAGAAAATGGAATAATTTCACGGATGAAATCATGTAATATCACTAGATAATGGAAGAGATCAACTAAATAGGGTAAGAAACACTTACTTTTTAAAGATCTAGAAGGAAAAATCGGATGGTCCTTGAGAGGATTTCGGTTCTTGTTCTTGAAAGAGTGAAAAAGTGAAAAAAATATGGCCAAGTGTCATATATATACTCATGGGGGTTTTCGGTCCAAACACCATTTGGGCCGAAAACTCTTAACTCTTGGAGTTTTTGCGAAAATGATGCACAATGAACCTAGGGCATCCTCTCTCCTGTTGTTCTTTGAAGTGCTAAGCTTTAAAACACTTAAACTTATTCCAAAAAGCTTGAAAATTAGCAGAAACAGTTCTGAATTCTATTGAAGTGAATGGTTGTACAAAATAGAAATTTCGGGTTGTCACAGTTACTGTCTTATGTTAATTATTTAATATTGTTTCATTTTGCATGTTTTGACTTCCTGAATAATAAGATTATTTAAACTATCCACAGTCGATCATACGTTGGAAGTAAGTATGAGAGAAGACTGTCATGAATTGGTTTGTAGATTGTCTAAGCGTTTAGACATAGCAAAAGTTTGCTACAACGTTCATGAGTTCTTATGAAATATGATCTGAGTATTGGATTAAACCCACACTCGCATGAATCACTTCATGGAATTAATCACGAGTGATTGTGAGATGATAATATCATATAGTCTTTAAACCTAGATATATGGTTTATTGTTTGCAAGTTTGGTACGTACTTGACCCGGTTGTAGCATGGTCCTTTTGGGTTGCCTTCACAAGAGCAACTTGACTGGATGATTAACGGAGAATGAGGTTATTATGGTTTATTAATATATTATATGAATAATATATTAAAAGAGAAATCATATTGGTTAATTAATATTGGTCAAGAATTAATTAAGAAATTAATTTTGCGGTCAAAAGATATTAATTGAACTTAGGGGACTGGAATTGCAATTATAAGATAACTGGATTTTGGGCTAAGGATCCCTTATGGAAGGGGTGGATGAAATCAAGGGTGGAAGTGATGGGTTTTAAGCATAAGAACAATCCTATGTGCTCATACAAACCCTAATGCTTGGATCTAGGTTTCTCTATTGTACATGCAATGAATCCAAGACTTACAAACCCTAGATCTATCAAATAAGAACTGAAATAAGGGTTTAGTAATTACCTTTGATTGTTATATAGCAATAACAATCAATCCTTGCTTTGATTGGCTTCAGAAAGCTTAGTGCCTCAAGTGTTGCACCTCTAATGGAGTCACAAACACCACTAAGCAACTTGGATGAAGAGGGAGGAGAGAGGAGGCACCAAAACCGGCTGGAAACCCTAAAGGATTACTTTTCCACGTTTTTGGGGCTTAAGGGTCCTTTATATACATGTAGGCTATTAGGGTTTACAACTAGGAAACCCTAATCTGGCGGCTTAAGCCCTAAGCAGTCCAATGGACCATTCCAGAAGGCCCTTGGACGATTTCTTTATGGTCCTCCATATAGAATTCATCCATTGCCATCTAATGGATCCTAAGCCCAACTTTGTAACTATCTTATAATTACAATATCAGTCCCCTTAATATAATTAATCTCTTTTAGTCACAAAATTAATTCTTAATTAATTCTTGACTAATATTAATTAAACAATATGATTTCTCCTTTAATATATTATTCTTATAATATATTAATAAATCATAATTAAACCTTTCTCTCCTTAATTCATCCTAAATATTGCTATGGTGAAGGCAACCCAAAAGGACCATGCTCATAATCGGGTCAAGTACATACCAAAATAGTTATGGACTTAGACACTAATCCAACAGTCTCTCACTTGGATAAGTCTAATAACTATTCTGCGTATGACTTCAGAACCTGATCAATAATCGTAGCTTCCAAAAGCCGCTGTCAACTCTGATCTTATCAGATACGCGTGTCCTTTAGATAAGGGATTATATATTCCTCCATTCTACAAGATATCGTATAGACATGAGACATAGATTGAAATCATTCTCTCAGTCTATGTGTCGTTTCCCGATTTCCAATTTATGACGACTGACTAATTGAACAAATCAAATCAGTCCTGGCCCGGCCGAGCACTTTCCTTTGTCATCACTAAATCATCGAGGGGCCCACAGATATCGCTTTTATCCCACCTTGGGTAAAAGGAATGGATAAACTTTGACTCAAATGCTTGCTTGCACCTACTAATCGAATCACAAACAACAATAAGTTTTATAACACCAAGTTACTAGTGCGTTTACTTATCATCAATGTGCAACCGACCAGCAAATAACAACTCACACGTCTCGGTTTCAAGAATATACAATGTTATCGTCTCACCAATCACTCGTGATAAAACCATGAAGTGATTCAAGTGAGCGTGGGTTTAATCCAATACTTTAATCTTATCAAAGCACTCATGAACTCTGCAGCAAACTTGTGCTATGTCTAAACACTTTAGACAATCTACAGACAGATTCATGACAATCTTCCTTCATACCTACTTCCAACGTATCACCGACTGTGGAGGTTCGAATAACCTAGTTATTCTGGAAGTCAAAACATGCAAAGTGAAACACAATAATAATATTAATCCTATATGGTCCCAAAACCTTTTGAGCGTAAATAAAAACACTTTTATTTAAACACCATATTGATTACTCATTATTCATTGCTTACTGTTTCAGAAAATCAACTTATTACTCGAATTATAACCACAATTGTCCCATGCTCCAAGCATGCACACTTTGGTTTCCTATGGTCCATATTTTGTGAAATAGATCAATTGAAAAAACTTTTCCAATGAAACTCATTTCACAATCCCCAATTCAAATTCTTGCCACTCTTAGAATATGTCAGATTCTAACATTTTATGCAATGATTCTTTCGTAATGTCATAGCACAAAAGTCACCAAGACCCGGCTAATGAAATTATAACGTATTCTATCAGAGATTGTTACAAGACAATTCCATAGACGTGAAGTCTCACATTCATCCTTCTTGCATAAAAGTTTCTAATGTAGACATATTTCTTAATATCCAACTCCCATTAATGGAAACATTTCCATATTTGCCATATGACAACTCATTCTTAATAGAATCTTATCTATTCATAATAATGTCAATATAGTCCATCCAGTACTATACTTCCAACTACTCACAAGCGACAAATCCTCAGTGAACCTCAGATCGTCCTTTGAAAGTTGTTTAATTATTTTAGTCAAAACCAGTTCTAGTCCCTTTTCCCTCTTAATGCCCTAGGCATTTGGAAAATTTTTGAATGGTCAAATATTATAGCATATGCAATCGATCCTATACCCGAAGCGTATTGGACACGATGCATAATGTCTCACATAAAGACATGATACTTCATCATCCTTCTGCCATAATATTTTATGTGCCCTGTTCCTATAATTCGAACCATGAAGAGGGATGCCGTAATCATAATCGAATTTTGAGAATGCACTATGTATCCTTGACTAAATTTATTAACATTTCTCGATCTAAGCTTTAGAATTTTGAAACGAAGTATAATATTCTCTCCCTTAATTATAGCAACAAAACTTATCAACCCTTGCAACTTTGCAAAATGAATCTTTGTTTTCTATAATTAATATTGCTAACTTGCAATACTTACCATAATAATCATGCTCCCACTAACATGATGATTATTTTCTTACCAGCATAACACTTATGCTCCCACTAGCTTTGACATGTATTCAGAAAACAATTGAACTTCTAGAAAACAATGCTTATTAAATTCCTTAAGTTCATATTACTAAAACTAATGCTTTGATAAGCCTTTATCTAAGCTTTTTAAGCTCATACACCTTTGCCTTAGATAGCTCACATGTGTGTCTAAACAATTCAAAATTTATGTTGCTAAGTCCCAAATGTTCAGATCAATTGCCAAATCTCACAATTCGAACTATGAAAAGGGATGCCGTAATCATAATCGAATTTGAGAATACAATTTTCACAATTGCTATCTTCTTAAAATCTCTCTTAGTGAAAGCATTTCCTCACAATCATTTTAATGAAGGAGGAAAACCTTATGACACTTAGATTTTATGATGTATGTGTTCCTATCCATGTGAATTTGTCAAAACGAAAGTTTGCAACAAATTCAAAACCATATGGACTGAACTTGTTCAATCTTGATTTCTTGCCTCATGGTAACATGAATGCCCACCATGTCTTCTAAGCAACTCACCCTTTCATATCAATGTACTTACCATTGATCAAGGTGCTTTGTCTTTATGCATTCAAATGAGAACTCATAGAACTCACACGCATAATTAACTCAATTGGAATGAAACAGAAAAAGAGTATGTCATCCACAATAGGCTTTAAACCTCAAGTCGTGTGCTAGTGATGATCAACTAGGATTACTCTTGATTTGTTCTTGAGACTTTTCAAGACCATTAAGACTCCCACTGACTCCTTGACATATAACATTCTCTTGTCAAACAAATATTCAAGAGTTAGTGTAGCCTTTTTGTCAAGTTTAACACTTCACATAATTGGTCCTGGTTGGTCTTTGTCTTATCCAAGACATCACAACTTACCAATTTCAAATGTGCAAGAATAAGAAAACTTTTCCAAATTCCACATTTGTCGAGTGTTATAAACCTACTTAAGACTTGTCACTCATGTCAGAATCTTGACTCTAAGACTTGATATTGGAATGAAGTATGATTGACTTCTTGATTTAACCATTTCTACAATTCTCGATTCCTCTTCTTAGACATGCAATTGCACTAAGACTCACTTAGAGGATCAATTGAGATATGGTTCTTAATCATTAAGACTTATCATAAAACACAATAAAAGGTACTCTCCCTTCTTCTTAGAATATAGAAACTTTTATTTTTCTGCCTACTTGATTCTTCTTATTCGTTCTGCTATTGATTGAAACTCTTTCAATCAACTCAGAATTATACTTAATCTTATAAGTATAACCATATTTACTAAACTTTAGCAAATCATGACAAATATCTTTATCACTCTTGTGGTGGACTTGATCAACACACAACCTAGTGTACTCGATCTCCTAGTCCTTCTCTTGACACTTTGTCAAAGAATTAGTCTAATTTCCAAATATCAAGTTTCTCATTCATCACGCAACCAAGTTCCATGATTCCAAGTTTCTGTCCAACTGAAACTTGGGCGATGAGAATCTTCCCTTATTTGGCAAATTCTCGACATTTCCACAAATAACATAATTAAGAATCAAATCCATTATAGAAACAATTAAACATCAATTTTTCATACACACCATTGCAAGGATAAATAAATAAGACAAAATCAAAATTTATTTTATTGCGGAAAAACTTGTCCTTACAATGTAATTCAACTGAAAAACTATGCTATTACATATTTCTTATCAATCTATCCTAACTCTAGTGTAGCAGCTCAAAAATCTGATCCTCGAGTCCATGCGATCGAAATCCATTTCTTCATGATCAGATTCAACACGCTTCTGCCTTAAGCTTCCTTTCTTTTCTTCAATCCTGCAAAACATTAAAATGTAATCTTATCACATCATGTATTAAGAATCAAAGAATAGGAACTTATAGAGTTAGTTAATAGATTTTACCTGAAGTAGAGCCATACGTCTTGACTCTCCCATCTCTTAGATCTCTCAGGTAAACATGGTAGCTTCGTCTCCAATGCCCCTTCTCTTGGCAGTAGAAGCAGATGGACTATTTTGGAATGGCACAAGGAACTCTCTCAGAATTTACCTTTTTTGGATTTCCAATGTCACCATTTTCAATGTCCATTGAAGTTTGGGAGTTTGATTTGCCAGACAAATTTGCTTGATCAGCACGCCAAATCATTTCTGATTCAGCAGCTATAAGCAAATAGGTCAAATCAATGAGGGTCACGTCATCGTCCATCATATAGTACTCTCTAACGAACTCACTATATGATTCAGGAAGTGACTGAAGAACCCAGTCAACAGCCAACATTTCTGAGATATCGACACCCATCGTCCTTAACCTATCAATGTGTGACTTTATATCTAAGATGTGTGCACACACAGGTTTCCCATCTTCGTGTTTACTTGCCAAAAGGGCTTGAGTGAGCTTGAACTTTTCAAGCCTTTGAACTTGTGGGTCAAGGAGAATAATTGGAGGAGGTGGAGGAAGTGAAGCATGACTCTCATTTCCTTGATCGTATCGTGGAACGTCATCTTCATTTGCAAAGCTTGTTCCAAGGGACTTGGGAAGACCATTGTAATATTTAGACATCTACAAAACGGGAGAAAATTCAAGTTAGTTGATAAGAATCCTTGATGTAACACCCAAATGAAACATCAAGGCTAGGATCCAACACAATACTCTACAACCTAGAAAAGGGATGTCATAATCTAGTTGCAGAATATTTGAAGGTAGGTAAATGACGATTTACCAATTTCCACCATGAAAAAACGAAAAAACTTTTAAGTTTTAAATGAACTTAAACTCCTAGATCTTTTGAGATTCATTGAACTTTTCAATGGCATGTTTAATCTCAATTATGCCCTTCTGTTTGTGACTGAGATGCCGAGGATCACAAACAAGGTGTGAATAACCATACGAATCACGTGGTGCACCCAATTGCTACTATCACCTAATCAATGTGCCGGTTAGCCACACACGCTCCATTGATCTATGATAAACATCGAGCCACCCTTCGCCACCAATGTCAATCCCAAATTAGTGTGCCGGTTAGCCACACACGCTCCACTAACGTTTGACAAGGGTACGAAGTGTAATTCCATGGATTAGCATACAAATTCACATTTTGCCCTAAAGTAACTAAGATTGGGAATTTGTAAAAGCATTTAGTTACTTTGTACTTCATTATACTTATAATGGAAGGTTTCGTCCTATCCTACCCGTTCGGCTAACGACCCTCCACTAGTCAAGAGTGCGGTGGGTAAGAGTGGATACCCATTCAATCGCCATTTTATAGGCAATTTCCTTAAACACCCCTTATAGACCAGCTTCGTGAATGAGGCCTACTATCGGTAAGACTGACTCTTTACTCATACATATAATAATAGACTTTTAATGTTACATATATATAGTATATGGTGTATTTTACACTTTTAAAATACTAGGTGGTTTTATTAACTTTCTCTTTTAATTAAACTTTTAATTAACTTAACAAAACCATGAGGGTGTAATTTGAACTTTTCAAAATACTAGAGTTTTAGAATTTAAATATTACATAATTAAACTATTAATCAAAAATTTTAAATTCCAAAACTTGAGGGCAAGTTTTGAAACATTTCAAAAAATTAAGTTTTAGAATTTAAATATTTCAACATTAAACTTTTAATCAAAACTTTAAATTCCAAAACTTGAGGGCAAGTTTTGAAACTTTTCAAAACATTAGGGTTTAACTATTTAAATTTCAAAAACAAAACTTTTAAGTTCAAATTTAAACTATAAAACCTAAAGGGAGTAATTTGAAACTATTCAAACTTACTAGGGATCAAATAACAAATAATATAAATCAAACAATTAATTTAGTGATTATCTATATTTGACCTAATTCAATTTCTTGCAAGATAAGTTACCCAATTAATACAAATAATCAATTTTAATCATATATGGAATCTATTATCTAATCAATTGGTAAATATCTTTTGTTTTTGGCAAGGATAGTCTCACAAAATCATTAAAATTCGAATTTTATCAGTAAAAACAGATTAGGCAACTATTCCATAGCAAAAACAGCAAGAAATCCCGATATTGCCTCTGTCAGACGATCCGACTCGCCGAGTCACTCATGGACTCGCCGAGTAGGGCCGACTCGCCGAGTCCAGTCGAACAGAAGGCAGAAAAACGATTTTCAGCATGTAAACAGTTATAACATCACATACAACAGAAACCAATCAAGGCTCTGATACCACTGATGGGTTTTAATCATAAGAACAATCCTATGTGCTCATACAAACCCTAATGCTTGGATCTAGGTTTCTCTATTGTACATGCAATGAATCCAAGACTTACAAACCCTAGATCTATCAAATAAGAACTGAAATAAGGGTTTAGTAATTACCTTTGATTGTTATATAGTAATAACAATCAATCCTTGCTTTGATTGGCTTCAGAAAGCTTAGTGCCTCAAGTGTTGCACCTCTAATGGAGTCACAAACACCACTAAGCAACTTGGATGAAGAGGGAGGAGAGAGGAGGCACCAAAAACGGCTGGAAACCCTAAATGATTACTTGTCCACGTTTTTGGGGCTTTAGGGTCCTTTATATACATGTAGGCTATTAGGGTTTACAACTAGGAAACCCTAATCTGGCTGCTTAAGCCCTAAGCAGTCCAATGGACCATTCCAGAAGGCCCTTGGACGATTTCTTTATGGTCCTCCATATAGAATTCGTCCATTGCCATCTAATGGATCCTAAGCCCAACTTTGTAACTATCTTATAATTACAATATCAGTCCCCTTAATATAATTAATCTCTTTTAGTCACAAAATTAATTCTTAATTAATTCTTGACTAGTATTAATTAAAAAATATGATTTCTCCTTTAATATATTATTCTTATAATATATTAATAAATCATAATTAAACCTTTCTCTCCTTAATTCATCCTACATATTGCTATGGTGAAAGCAACCCAAAAGGAACATGCTCATAATCGGGTCAAGTACATACCAAAATAGTTATGGACTTAGACACTAATCCAATAGGAAGCCCACCTTGAATTCGTCCAATGCCTCATTCTGGAAGGTTTATTTGGACTGCTTAAGGCCTAAGCAGTCCAATTAGGGTTTTGACTGAAACCCTAGCAACTCACCTATATAAAGGACCCTAGGATTTGTATTTTCGGCTACACCTTGAACCCTAAAGATCAAGAGCCAATTTTGAGCCTTCTTCCCTCTCTCCAAAGATCATCCAACTTGCATTGGTGTTTGTGATTGATTGCAGGTATTACACTTGTGATACTAAAGCTCTCAAGGGTTGAAGATTCATGCTACAATTGAAAGGTAATCATCTAAACTTGTATTAGTTATTAATTTCGATTTTTGTATGCTAGTATTAGGGTTTATAAGCTTTTGATGATTTGCATGTACAGTTAGAGAAACCTAGATCCAAAGCTTTAGGGTTTTCATGTGCACCATAGGATTGATGTAATGCTCAAAACCCATCATTAAATATGTGGGGATTGATTATGTAAATCAATGATTCTTATAGTGTGGGCTAATGATCCATGGTTTTTTAGGATGGGCTAAACCAATGAGATAGTCCATGGATAGTTCATGGAGGTTTAACTCATGGAGCCTAAGTAATATAAAAGGTTATTAGGGTTTGCAAGGTGTAACCCTAGCATTTTTTACACTATAAAAGGACTCCACTAGAGCCAAAATCGGCTAGACCATCATTCTAAGAGAGTGATATAGATTTTATGCTAAGTAACTTATTCTCTCAAGCCTCCTCTTGCATTTGGTGTTTGTGACACATTAGAGGCATCACACTTGAGGTGCTCAAGCTTTCAAAGGTCAAGAACTACAAGTCCTACTAAGAGGTAAGTTATCTAACTAGTTGTATTGTTCAATTGTCAATTTGTATGCTAGTTAGGATGTATGCTTTGGAAAAATTGAAAATGCATGTAAAATTAGAGAAAACATAGATTCAAAGCATCTAGGCTTGCATGTGCACCATAGGAGTGTTATAGTGCTTAAAACCCAACATCTACATCCACCACCAGATAGTTGAAGCCGATGTAAAGAAAACTCATAGTATACCACAAGCTCAAGGACTCACCATTCGAAATGGTGGTGGACACAAGATGAAGCATTTCAATCCTAAGTGGAAAGGGAAAGAAGTGGCTTCACATTCCCATAATGGAAAGCGTGATACTACTGTTCCACATATGACTGATCCCAAAGAAGCATTTTTGTTTCTATTATGGCATTAAGGGGCATTGGAAACGAAGGTACCCAAAGTACTTGAAAGATCTCAAGGATGGAAAGGTTCAAGCGACCGGGTCCGGTTTAGGTACTTATATGACCGAACTTCATAATACTACTACCTTTAATACATGGTTTATTGATGTGGGATGTAGTACTCACATATGCATTGTATTGTAGGGACTAAAGGAAAGAATGAAGCTTAGGCATGGAGATTTGAATCTAACCATAGGGAATAGACAAACATTGCTTATCTCGATGGTTGTAGTGTTTGAGTTGAATCTTAGTAGTGGAGTTTTGATTAATTTAGTTAATTGTTGTTACTCTTTGGAGATGTCTAGACACATTATTTCTTTCCATGCATTATATAAACAAGCTTTTCATTTTTCGTTTATTAATGAAAAGAGTGATATTTTGGTTTATAAAGATGGTTGTTTTATGTTTAAATCTTCCCCTTACAATAGAATTTATGAAAGTGTTGTGTGTCTTTCTAACAATAGCAACGTTAACTATAATAGTGATTCTTCTAATATGTTAGATAAATCATTCTTATGGCATGTATCATTGGCCATATAAATAAGAAACGCATCGCCAAGCTCCAGTCGGAAGGAATCTTTGAATCATTCGACCTAAAATCAGATGATGTATGCAAGTCTTGTTTATCAGGATAGATGACTAAGTCACCATTCATAGGGACCTGTGAAATATGTGAAGTATTGTTGGATCTCATAGACACAAATGTGTGTGGATTCTTCAGATCCGTTACAAGGGACAATAAAAACTACTACGTTACATTTACTGATGATTTCAGTAGACATGGTTCTGTTTATCTGATTAAACATAAGTCAAAAACTTTTGAAAAGTTCAAAGAGTTTCAAAACGAATTAGAGAATCAATTAAGTAAGAAGATAAAGGTTCTCCAACTTGACAGGGGAGGAGAATACCTTAGTATCGAGTTCAATAATCATCTTAGAAGTTATGAAATAGTTTCATAATTGGTTCCTCCAAGAACACCACAACTTAATGGTGTTGTTGAAAGGGGAAAATCAAACTTTATTGGACATGGTTTGATCTATGATGAATCTGGCTTCATTACCAATTATGTTTTGGTATATGCACTTGAAACCACATCGCATATCTTAAACTTTGTTCCAATTAAGAAGGTTTCAAAGACACCTCATGAGCGGTGCAAAGGAAAAGTTCCTTTACTCAATCACATCAAGGTCTAGGGATGTGAGGATTTCATTTGACATAAAACCCAAGATAAACTTGAATCCAGATCTAAGAAATTTTGTTTTGTTAGTTATACATAAAAGGCTTTTGGATATTTGTTTTATAGACCTATTGAAAACTTGGTGTTTGTAGCTCGAAAAAGAGTGTTCCTTGATAGAGAACTTATATCTCAATAAGTCAGTGGGAGTCAAATTGACCTTGAAGAGATTCAAGAGCCAACTAAGAATGAACCTTTATTTAACACTAGCAATCAACCAAAGGTTGAGCAACCTATTGAGCCTAATGACATGTCATCACCTCTTTGCAAATCCGATAGAGTTAGGAATCCTCCTGAGTTTTATAGTTTCCATCTAACGACGCAAGGAAACAAGTTGATTAGTGATAGAACACTAGTCAATCTAAATGAACCGGCTAAATATATGGAAGTGATGGAAGGCCATGAGGTTGCCCAATGGACAACAAAAATCATTCCATGATAGACACCTAAGTGTGGAATTTGGTGGATCCAACACATGGTCTTAATACAGTAGTTTATAAATGAATCTTCAAGAAGAAGACCAACATGGATGGGAATGTACACACATTCAACGCTAGGTTGGTGGAAAAAGGTTTCACGCAGACTTAAGGAATTGATTAAGGAAACGTTCTCACCAGTAGCTAAGATAAAGTGTATTAGGATAATGCTTGTCATAGTTGCCTTTTATGACTATAAGGTATGGAAAATGGATGTTAAAACAGATTTCCTTAACGGGAAACTTTTGAAGGATGTGTACATGACACAACCTAAAGGGTTTGGACGTGCCCAATATCCGAATAGAATATGTAAGCTTAAGAGGTCCATTTATGGACTTAAAAAAAGCTTCGCGAAGTTGGAATATGTGATTCCATGAGAAATTCAAAGTGTAACACCCCGGTTTTTAGGATTCTTTAAATTCATATGTATGTTTTAAACTTTTAATTCATGACATTTTGGTCCTTGTATTAGAAAGAAGTGGCCATGAGAAGCCTTAGTGGTAAGATTGTAATTTTGGGGCAGGAGGAGTACGCTAAGTGTACATGTGAGTACGATGAGCATACTAGGGCGCGCATACACATATTTACGCTGGGCGTACTCATGTCCGAAAGAAACCCTAAGTTTTAGGGTTTGAGTGGTATTTAAACATCCTTATGGCTCATTTAACCCCACCTTTTTAGCCTCTAAAGCCTTAGAGTCGTCCCTTGCAAAACCCTACTCCCTCAAGTGTGTGTTTGAGCTAAAAAGTGTATTTTGGTGTGCTTAAGGAAGAAGGAGTGGCATCAAGGAGCATAAAAGTGGAAGCAAGCTGGTGGATCTTAGATCATTACCTTCTTGAGGAGCTCCATAAGGTAAAAAGTCTTCACCTTGATGCTTTGATTGTTTGGATATCATTTTGGTAACCTTATGTTTTGTTCTCCTTGTCTCAAAAGTCCCATTTTTATAGATGTTTCGTTTTAGACGTTTTGAGTTGTCCTTCCAGACCCTAGGAAGGGTCCTAAGCCATAACATAAGGTCCTTTTAGCTAGTTTGGCTCCATGAATCTTGTAGATGGTCTTAATGGATTAAGACCTTGTGTTAAGGACTTTATGGATGTGTAAAGTCATAAATTTGGAAACTTTATGACCTTTGTATGCCTCTGGACCTTGGATCTGAAGTATGAGCTGAAGTGTTAAAGTCATTAAGTACTTAATGAAAAAATTGTTGGGTTTTGAGCATTCTAACACTCCTATGGTGTACATGCAACCCTAGAAACCTTGGATCTATGTTTTCTCTATTATACATGCAAATATTAACTATTCCAAGGTTTCATCCTTACTAGCATATTATGAAGCACCTATACTACAAATTTCTAGTTAGATGACATACCTTTTGATGTAGCTTGATGTCTTCAAGATTTAAGAGCTTAGCCCCAATAGTGTGGAAGCCTCAAATGGAATCACAAATCACCAAAACACCTTGGAAGAACTAAAGAGAATATGTATGCACACTAAAATCGGCCCACTCTTATTTTCACACACTTGTACCAATTTTATGAGCCAAGGACCCCTTTATATATCATGGAGGATTAGGGTTACATCCATGTAAACCCTAATACCCATGACCTTTCATTTACATAGGATCCATGGGTTAAAAGCTCCATGGACCATCCATGAAAGCTTAGCCCAACCTAAATGAACTTGGCCCATTCCATATATATAAGAGTCCATATTTAATTAGTTCTTTTTGATCACTTAATTAATTCTAAATTAATTCTTGATCAATACTAATTAAATAATATGATTCCATATTAATATATTAGAACTTATAATATATTAATATAAATCATAAATATACTATTCTCAAAAGACTATCCATATAAATTGTGCCGGTGAAGTGCAACCCAAATGGACCATGCCGGGTCGGGTCAAGTACATACCAAATATAGTTATGGACTTAGACATTAATCCAACAGTCTCCCACTTGGATAAGTCTAAAACTATTATTGAGTATGACTTCAAAACCTAACTGGCAATCGTAGCTCTTAAAACCGCTGTCGAACTCTGACCTTGTCAACGACTGGTCCATTAGATAAGGGATCATATATTCCTCCATTCTAGATATCATATGGATTGAGACATGGATTATAATCATTCTCTCTGTCCATTTGTCGTTTCCCGATTTTCGATTTATGATGACTGACTGATTGAACAAATCAAATCAGTCCTGGCTTGGCCAAGCACTCACATGTGTCATCGCTAAATCATCGAGGGGCCCACAAATATCGCTTTTATCCCGAAGGTAAAAGGAATGGATAAACTTCGACTCATATGGCTTGTTCTACTACTTGTTGAATCATACACAAAGGCACATTTTATAACATCGAGTTACCAATGCGTTTTCGTGCAATCAATGTATAACCAACTCATAGTAACAACTCATATCTCTAGGTTTTAAGAATATAAGATATTATCGTCTCATGATCACTCGTGATAAAATCCATGAAGTGATTCAAATGAGCGTGGGTTGAATCCAATACTCAGAACTTATGAGCACTCATGAGTGTTGTAGCACCACTTTGTCCACCAACTTGGACCTCTACAAACCAACCCATGACAGTCTTGATTCATATCTACTTCCAACATATGACCGACTGTGGATGGTTTGAATAACTTAATCATTCAGGAAGAGCGACTTAGTTATTCTGGAAGTCAAAACATGCAAAGTGAAACACAAGAATAAATGAATCAAATATGGTATCAAACCCTATGAATATAAATAAACACTTTTATTTATCACCATACTGATTACTCATTATTCATTGTTTCGGTTTTATCAACTTTATACTTGAATTAAAAACACTAGTTGTCCCATGCTCCAAGCATGTACACTATGTTTTTCTTAAACAATAGCTTTGCCATACACCAAGTATGCACTCTATGTTTGTCTATGATCCTTACTTTGTGAAATAAACCAATTGAACATAATTTCAATGATTCTAATTTCATACTCCCAAATCCTTATCAAAAAATGTGAGAATTTCAAATTCCTATCATTTATCGAAATCTGTTTAGATTTTAAACTTATATGCACTGACCCTCCTGTAATGAATATGTACAAAGTCACAAAAACTTGTCAACAGTCATTATAAGGTATTCCAATGGAGATCAACTCCATGGAAACCAAGTCTCATATTCAAAGTACATTTCTTTGGACATGCTTCTTGCATTAAGTTTTCTAATCTTACACAGATAACTTCTACCTATGGAGACAACTCCATATTCTCATTTTGACTATCACTTCTGAATAAGAGATGCCTCTTTTCAGAATATGTCAATATGGTCCTTCCAAACTTAGCACTATACTTCCAACTGTCCCTGAGCAACCAATCGTTGGTAAACCTCAGATTGTCCTCGACAATTGCTTAATCATTTTAGTCATATCCAATTCTAGACCTTTTCCCTTCTTAATGCCTCTAGGCATTTGGAAAAATTTAGAAATGACAAATATTATAGCACATGCAATCGATCTTGTACCCAAAGCAAATGGTACACGATTCATGATGTCTCACATAAAGACATGATTCTAGACCAGTCTTTTGCTACAATATTTTTATTTGCCATGTTTTCAAAATTTGACTATGAAGAGGGATGCCGTAATCATAATCAAATTTTGAGAACGCAATATATAGAATTTCCTTAAGTTGAACCAATAAAACATGAAATTCATATATATATTCTTGACTAAAGATGATTAAGGTCTCAATCTAAGCCTTTAGAACTGAAATGAAGTATATCCTCTCCCTTAATTATAGCAAAACAACTTTTTCAATCCCTGCAGCCTCACGAATTGAAACTTTTGTTTTCTATAATTAACATTGCTAACTTGCAACACTAACAATAATTATCATGCTCCCACTAACATGATGATTATTAGCATAACACTTATGCTCCCACTAGCTTTGACATGTACTCAGAAATCAGCTGGACTTCTAGAAATCAATACTTTATTGACTTTCTTACCAAAGTTCAGATTTCTGATACGAGATGCTTTGATAAAACTTTATCAAAATCATACACCTTTCCTTAGATAGCATGCATGTGTGTCTAAACAATTTCAGAACTATGAAAAGGGATGCCGTAATCATAGTGTCAATTGTTTAGACATTTTGCCATCTGCTTCAAATCTACTTGGTGGAAGTGTTTCCTCACCATCATTTTCATGAATCGGAGAGAAACCTTATGACCCTTAGATTTTATGGTGTATGTGTTCTTATCCATGTGAATCGTCAAAACCATAGTCACAAGACAAGGATAATGACAAATCCAAACTCATATGGACTGAACTTATGCAATCTTAACTTTTTTCCACCTGGCAGTACAGGGCCTGCCATTGCTTCCAAGTTGTTATGCAACCAATTGAGAACTTTCAGAACTCCTATGCAAAGACAACTTTAACTGGAATGGGCATAGAATATGTCAACACGATAGGTTATAAACCTCAAGTCGTGTGCTAGTGAAGAACCTCAGGTTTTATTCGTGATTAGTTCTTGAAATTCTTTTTAGGATCTTTAAGACTCCCACTATCCTCTTGACATATAAGACTATCTTGCCAAATATTCAAGAGATAGTGCGGATTCTTTATCAAGACAAACACTTCATACAATTGGCCTTAGTTGGTCTTTGTTTTATCCAAAACATCACAACTTACCAATTTCAAATGTACAAGAGTAGGACACTTTTACTCTTACATTTGACAAGTGTTTTAAACCTTTCTTTAAGATATATCACTCAAGTTACAATCTTGGAGTATGACTCTAAGAATTGTTTTGGAACGAAGTATGACTCATCTTCCTGATCTAACCATTTCAACAATTCATGACTCCTCTTCTTAGTCATAAGAATGCACTAAGATGACCTTTAGAGGACTAATTGTGATATGATTTCTAAATCATTAAGATGATCACAAACATGATACTAAAGTACTCTCCCATCTTTTCAGATTTGAGAAACTTTTATCTTTCTGCCTAATTTGATTCTTCCCATTCGTTCTGCCATACATTGAGACTTTTCCAATGTTTCAGAATTATACTTAAACTTGTAAGTATAACCATATTTACTAAACTTTAGTAAATCAAATAGTCTTAACGAGCTTTGTGGTGGACATGACCAGTGCACAAGAATGTGTACTCGATCCCTTTAGTCCTTCACTTGACTCACACATCCATGTGAACAAGTAATTAGTCTTGATTTTCCAATGCTTGAAAGTTCTCATTCATCATACTATTCAACTTGCATGATTCCAAGTTTCGGTCCAATTGAAACTTGGGTGATGAGGAACTTTCCTGATTTGGTAAATTTAGACACTACCACAAATGAAAGAATCAAATCCATTTTCCAATATTGCTGTCAGTGGAATCATATAAGCAACAATTTTCCACAAATGCCATTGTAAGGATACTTCAAATAAATAAAATTAAACAATTTTCTTTTATTTTAAAACTTTGCGGAAAAACTTATCCTTACAATCCACATGGAAAATTGTTGTTATCTATTCCTTATCAATATATCATAACTTCTTAAGCAACTGCTCAAAATTCTGATGCGATCGAAATCCACCTTCGCGATCAGAATCAGCATATACTTCCTTCAAGATTTCTCTCTATTCTTTGATTCTTAAAACATCAACATGTGACCCAGTCACATCATGTAATGAGGATCTCAGAATAGAACTTAACAGTGTTAGATAATGGGCTCTACCTGATGTAGAGTCAAACTTATTGACTTTAACATCCTTAGGTAAATTTGGCAGCTTTGCAATCAACGCCCCTTCCTTTGGAAAAATAAACATATGGACCCTTTGGTAATGGGACTATCTCAGACTTAGCCTTTCTCTTTACCATTTGGTCAACCGGGTTGATTATGGCCAATCCCTTTCCATTGGGAAGAGAATGCTTTTTTCTGGATTTCCAGTGTCACCATTGTCACTGTCCATAAAGATTTTGGGAAGTTGATCTTCTAATCAAATTTGCTTTACTATCGTTCCAAATCATTGCTGATTCAGCAGCACCAAGCAAATAGATATGATCATTAAGGTTCATGTCATAGTCTGTTTCATAGTAGTCCCAAAGGAACTCACTAAGTGACTTAGAAAGTGATTGAACATCCAACTTTCTCAAGACTTTGACACCCAACTCTCCCGGCTTGTCAATATGTAACTTCATCTCTAAGATGTGATCACACATAGACCTTGCTTTCCATTAGGGCTTGAGTGACCTTGAACTTGTGGGTTAGGGAGAATAATTGGAGGAGGTGGAGGAAGAGAAGTATGACTTCCATGAGCCAAACTAGGGAAGTCATATTAATTAGGAAAGCTTGGTTTGGGAAGATCATTGTTGTCTAAACCAGACATCAACAATGGGAGAAATTCACGTAAAGTTGATTTAAGTCCTTAATATAACACCCAATATGATATATTAAGGCTAGGACCCAACAAACTATTTTATAACTTGGAAGAGGGATGCCGTAATCCAAGCTATAAAATATTTGAAGGTAGGTGAATGACGATTCACCAATTTCCACCAAAATAAACGAAATGTATTATTAGGTTTTAATTGGTTTTGAAACTCCTAGATTCTTTTGAGATTCATTGAACTTTTCAATGGCATGTTTCAATCTCGAGTGTGCCCTTCAGGTTTTGTGACTGGGATGCCGAGGATCACAAAACAAGGTGTGAAGTAACCATGCAAATATACTTGGTACCCTTAATATTTACCCCTCAATCGATGTGCCGGTTAACCACACACGCTCCAACGATACTATGATAAACATTAAGTTACCCTTTGCCTACCTTGTTAAGTCGAGGTTAGTGTGCCGGTTAACCACACACGCTCCACTAACAGCTTAAACAAAGTGCAAAGTGTAATTTCATGGATTAGCACCTTCTTCACATTTTCCTAAGTAACTAAGATTGGGAATTTATAAGTGTTTAGTTACTTAGTTTTATCATTATACTTATAATGAAGGGAGAATTATAGTCCTTGTCCTACCTGTTCGGCTAACGACCCTCCACCGGTCAAGGAAGCGGTGAGTGAGAGTGGACACCCATTAAACTGCCATTTTATAGGAAGTAACCTTATACCCCCCTTATAGACCGGCTTCGTGAATGAGGCTTACTAATAGTAAGACGACTTGCTCTTATACATATAATATATTAAACTTTTAATATTATAATAATATAAGGGTGTATTTTAGACATTTAAAATACTTGGTGGTTTAATCTATTAATTAAACTAGACTTATAATTTAATTAAACTCAAACCATATATTTATGGATTAATAATACTATTTTAATTAAACGCTTTAATTAACTATTAATAAAGTCCATAACAGTTAATTTGAACTATTCAACAAAACATCATAATTCCAATTATTAAACTCAAAACTAAAACCATTTAATTAATTGTTTAAGTTATGAATCCAAGAGTTTTAGAATTCAATTCTTTTTTTTCATAAAAAACTTTTCTCAAATTCCAAAACTTGAGGGCAAGTTTTGTAATTCATGAAAACCTTTGGATTCCATAACTTATGGAATTAATGGTGTTTTATGATGAAACTTTCCATGTTCCATAACTTAAGAACAAGTTATGGAATTCTTTAAAACATTAACACCAAATTTTGTAACTCCATAAAAACTTTGAATCAAATTTTTTTTTTAAAAAAAACTTTCATATCCATAACTTATGGAAGTTTCAAAACCCCTTAAGATCACAACTTTAAAAAAAAATTTTGAACTCCAAAATTTTATGAAAAAATATGTAACTCCTTAAAACATTTAGATCAAACTTTTAAAACTAATAAAATAATCATATCATTTTATCTTTTACTAAATTTGACCTAATTCAACTCATATAACAAATGATTCAAATTTTACAAATAATTCTTTTTTCACAAAACAAGTAATTATCTTAAAATTTGACAAACGTCATGTTTTTGTTTCCTTTTTTTTTAACTTGAAAATAAAACATTTGCATCAATATAACAGAAAACAACCCATGGCTCTGATACCACTGTTGGGTTTTGAGCATTCTAACACTCCTATGGTGTACATGCAACCCTATAAACCTGGGATCTATGTTTTCTCTATTATACATGTAAATATTAACTATTCCAAGGTTTCATCCTAACTAGCATATTATGAAGCACCTATACTACAAAGTTCTAGTTAGATGACATACCTTTTGATGTAGCTTGATGTCTTCAAGCTTTAAGAGCTTAGCCCCAATAGTGTGGAAGCCTCAAATGGAATCACAAATCACCAAAACACCTTGGAAGAACTTGAGAGAATATGTATGCACACTAAAATCGGCCCACTCTTATTTTCACACACTTGTACCCATTTTATGAGCCAAGGACCCCTTTATATATCATGGAGGATTAGGGTTACATCCATGTAAACCCTAATACCCATGACCTTTCATTTACATAGGATCTATGGGTTAAAAGCTCCATGGACCATCCATGAAAGCTTAGCCCAACCTAAATGAACTTGGCCCATTCCATATATATAAGAGTCCATATTTAATTAGTTCTTTTTGATCACTTAATTAATTCTTGATCAATACTAATTAAATAATATGATTCCATATTAATATATTAGAACTTATAATATATTAATATAAATCATAAATATACTATTCTCAAAAGACTATCCATATAAATTGTGCCGGTGAAGTGCAACCCAAATGGACCATGCCGGGTCGGGTCAAGTACATACCAAATATAGTTATGGACTTAGACATTAATCCAACAAAAAATGGGGTTGTGAGGTTACGCCCCGCGTACCCGGTCAGCCACCCTGATGGTGGTCTTCTGCAAAGCTTCATATACGCTGAGCGTACCTTCGGAGTACACCCTGCGTACTCGCATGGGTCAGCCCATGTTGAGTTAACTCGGTTGGCTTGACTCGGCTGGATTGACTTAGTGGGTTTATTGATTTTGACTAATTGACTTTGAGTTTGACCAAGATTGACTTTGAGGGTATTTTCGGTATTTTGGGTTTTTGATGGAATTGGTCACTTGGTGGATGTATGCATTGAGTAGAGAGCTGATTCGAAGTCGGGCCTTATCAGTTCTGTTCAGCTTGTGAGGTGATTTTTCCTCAGTATACTTTTGGGTCAAAGGCACCAAGGCCAGCCCATTGGTTTGATAACCTGATATTCGTTGATATGTTGAGTATGAAGTAGATATGCTTGTTAGTTTTGATATGCTAGTCTGGTAGATCTGTAGGACTGCCTGTGATACTATCTGTTTATCTGTGTATGTTATTATCTATTATATGTCGACATATTGTGTGGGTTGGGTTGAGGTTGTGCTGCTCTGGGCTGTGGGTCGGGGAGGGCATTCCAGACTCATATTGAGGGCTCACGAGCATTCCAGATACGAGTTGAGGACCGGGTATGGTATTCCAAACTTGTACTAAGGGCTTAGTGATATTCAGTCCGAGGACTAATTGGGCCAGCGAGCAAGCCAAACATAAGCTGTGGACCAAGGGCAAGCCAGACTTTTGTTGTGGGCTCATGGGTAATTCGATTGTTAGCTGTGGCCCAATTACATGTTGTTAATGTATATGTGCTATTTGTTGTGTATTGGTATTTTGGGGGAACTCACTAAGCTTTGGGCTTACAGCGTTGGATTATGTTTCGGGTACCTCAGAGGATCGCTGGAAGGCGAATGTGTGATCATGCACCTCCTCGAGTTTTGTTTTATGATTTTGGGAAAAACTATGATAATGATCATGTTTGAAAACTATTATGTAAACAATGATGATTTATGGTTTGTTTTAAAAGTTTAAAATTTTCATGAATTTTATGGATGTTACACAAAGATTAAGGTTTTTTTAGAAATCCAAATGAGTCTTACATGTATGCCAAGGCTATTGGGAGTGTCATTTTCTTCCTAGTGTTGTATGTAGATGACATGCTACTCATAAGAAATAATGTTCCACAGTTGCAAAGTGTAAAAGCATGGCTCGGTAAGTATTTTGCTATGAAGAACTTAGGATAAGTGGCATATATGCTTGGTATAATAATCTATAGAGATAGATCGACGATTTTAATAGGACTTAGTCATAGTACATATGTGGGTAATGTATTGAAAAGATTCAATATGGAAAATCCCAAGAAAGGAAATGTTCATATGTATCATAACATTAAAATTAGTAAGACTAAATGTCCTATTCTAGTAATGAATCAGATAGAATGAGACGAATCCCATATGCTTCGGCTATAGGATCGATCATGTATGTTATGCATGTACTCTTCCTGATGTATCGTATGATTTGAGCATGTTGATCGATATCAGGAAAATCGGGGACATAGTCATTAGATGGTTGTCAAAAACATTCTGAAGTATTTGAGATATACTAAAGAAATTTTGCTTGTGTATGGTGGTGAACAAGAACTGGTTATGAAGGGATATACTGATGCAAGTTTCTAAACAAATAGAGATGATTCAAAGTCACAGTGTAGATGAGTTTGCAGTGACATAGAATAGTTCCAAGCAGAAGACAGTGGAAGACTCTACATGCGAGTGTGGATATATTGTTGCAAGTGAAACGTCTCATGAAGCTACCTGGAATAGAAACTTCATAGGAGACCCTGGAGTTGTTCTGGGTAACAAATATTCATTAGAGATATTATGTATAACGAAGTTGTAGTCGCCACGACTAAAAAGCCTATGGATCACATAAGGTGAAGGTATATAAAGAGGAAATACCACTTCATTCGAGATATAGTTGAGGATTGAGATCTAGTTGTGAAGAGAGTATCATATGAAGAGAGTCTAGCTGATCTGTTCACGAAGGAAACACAGCATATGCATGCTAGGAGCATGGGAATGACAAACAATATTAATTTTAGTAGTTAGTTGATTGTTTTGAAATATTTAGAACAATGAATAAATTTTGTAATTGTTATGATGGTTAAATAATGGAGATTTATTTATGTTCAAGTTTGATACCTGATACGTAATATTACTACACCTATTAGTTTTACCAAATATCTAACTAACTATTACGCTTTAAGGCAATGTACCTTCTCGCAAATAATATAGCACTAATAGTCGGGTATCGAACTCGGGGAACTAATTTAATTAACTAATTTAACTACTAAAAATTAACCTAAAATATGCAAAAGTTTAATTGGTTTTTATCTGATTTTACAAGTTCAGACAAACTTAAACACTTAACTAACGATTTCAATCAATTACTAAAAACATTTCCGTTTAGTTCGAATCCACTTCTCCTCTATGGTTAACTACTAATTATGGATTATTAAAGTTGGTTATCAAATATTATGTTATTAGCAATTCAAGTCCAAATTTATTAATGTTTTCACTAATTCATGTAAAACTATGTATGGTCATACACTAGCAAACACAGTGTAACAACGTAAATTTACAAAACAATTTTTCATTTTTAAAACATAACTTCATTCATACGAAATATCAAAAACCCATTATAACACATGGCATCCCAATAAAACAATCCTAAGATCTCAAATACATAAAACTTCATCAATGTGTACAGATCATGCCGGCACCTTCCCGCGATTCTCGCTGGTACCTGAAACACATATCACATAAACGGTAAACATAAATGCTTAGTGAGTTCCCCGAAATACCATGCACATACAACTAGCCACTCGAGGCTATAACTCTACTAGACCTTCCGGTCAATGTGTCTCAGGGGCCTTCCGGTCCCATTCTTGGAGTAGACGTTCCGTTCCTTCTCCATCGACCTTCCGGTCCTACTCTGTCGACCTTCCGGTCCATACCATGTTGACCTTTCGGTCCATACACTGCCGACCTTCCGGTCCATACCATGTTGACCTTCCGGTCCATACACTGCCGACCTTCCCGTCCATACCATGTTGACCTTCCGGTCCATATCACACTGACCTTCCGGTCCATACCATGCTACTCATAACATACATAACATATACATATCACATAGAAACATATATCACGTACTCGTCCTAGCACATAAGACCTTCCAGTCACACATTTCATAACTCATAAACATAAGACCTTCCGGTCACTCATAGTTACCATTCCAAGTAAAGTATAGTGAGAAGACTCACCTCGTACGAAGTCGGATAATCTCTCTTGCTCGATAACCCGATCTAGCCTCCTCCTATCAACATAATAACATCTCTAATCAATACTTACTCTTGTCCTTATTCCTAAAGAATGGGTAGAAGACCATTCTACCCCTCCATGTCCTTTCTTGAACCAGTTTGACCAAAACCCTAAAAGTCAACCCTAGTCAACGGTCAAACTTTGACCAGACTCGTCGAGTGCACTCAGGTGACTTGGCGAGTCCATGCGTGTCTTCTGAATCCTTCCAGGCCTCACTCGACTCATCGAGTCAACCTCTCTCCGACGGGTTACCCATGAACACGAACCATGGTGCAACACGATCCGACTCGTCGAATCCGCTCATGGACTCGGCGAGTTTCTTCCATGAGAATGCTCAAACGACCTTCTGAGGTCAGATCTGTTTCTCTAACCTATAGATCTGACCTTCCCATACACAATAATCATGTAAAGGTTCAACCTTTATACTCATGCAACCAACATAGGGCTTCTTTTGGTGAAATAGCTTCTAAAATGGCAACCTAGGTTCATATCTCTAATGGAGTAGCATAAGGCACAGAGGTTAGGGCTCTCTGGACCTCTCAATGTCCAGATCCAGAGTTTAGCACTCAAAGGGACATCATAAGCATCATATGTAAGCCAATAAAGGATAGAGAAAACCCTAGATTCAAGGGTTCTACACCAAAACATAAGAAGGGTTCGATTTAATACCTCAAAGATGGAGTTTCCTTGCTTGAATCCACAGAATAGCAACCCCCTTAACCTTCTTTTCTTGGAATCTCCTTCTTCTTTGCAAAAATACACCAACAAGGATTAAAATAGCCCTTCTCCTCATACCACACGCTCAAGCTCACTAGGGTTTCTCTCTCTGGACTGGTAGCCGCAAATGAGGGCCATAAGGTTCCTTAAATAGGGCACAGGCCCGAGGATTTAGGGTTTTCACCCACAGCGTCTACTCGACGAGTCTACTCTTGGACTCGTCGAGTAGTTCATTAAACTTACATGGCCACCCCGCTTCTACTCGACGAGTTATAGCACCTACTCGTCGAGTAGATCAATGATTCTCAAAAATAAATAATTAAAATAATATACCTGGAAATCCGGGTGTTACAACAGAATCAGTTATAGGATATGGATAAACTATATAAGATTGATCTAAATAAACACAATTATGGTCATAGTTTATGTTCTCCAGCACAGCTAAATTAGTTACTTTTATCACTTATCTAAGATTTGGTCGATCCTAGCTCTAGCAATTTAATAGTCGCTAAACTATTAGGTATCAAATTCATGTAATTTAATGGTCACTAAGCTATACAAAACCTGAATTCAAGCAATCAAAGTATCAAATATTAACATTCTAGGTAAATATAATCAAACACAAGTTCAAAACCAACTATTAAAATCCATAATTCAATATACTAAACAGTAGAGTTAAAGCTTCATCTAGCTAAACGAAAGCAGCTAAATTCAGCTACTCATGCCTGAAAACATAGACAAAGTTTCCACACAAATTGACATGATTTAAGTAAACAAACCAATGTATGAATATGCTCTTCAATCTCTTGATCTTCAAGCTAATTTCCTTCCTAGAATGCTTTAGATTCGGTTTCTTTGAATAGTTCTCCTCCAGAAATCTCTCTGAAAACCCTTCAAGCCTCCTCAAATCATAAGAGTGAATGATAATTTATAGTTTTGAGAAAATACGTGTTTCACGACGTGAACAGGGGTTTCACATCGTGACTTGGGTACAAATCCTTATCGGGCAAGGATTCTGACTTCCCGCGTACTTATATTCTAGAATACTCACTCCATGTCGTGATGTTGATAGCTACGTCGTGATTTGGGTTTTTCGCTGGAATTTTCTTCTTTCAAGCTTCCATCCTCCAAAGTTCCAATTCTTGTCAATTCTGGTCCTTATTCTTCAAGAGTGTTCTTTTAGGCTGCAAAATACAATTTAATTCAATAAGTACCAAATATCTTTGCAAATAACCAAAACATTAAATAAAATGTATTAAGATATTGCCTAAAAATGTGTATAAATATGGCAATACCAAATACCCCACACTCTTTGCTTGCTCTCAAGCAAAACTAACTTTTTTACGTCAAACTTTCATCACCAATATCACATAAGACAATCCATTTTGAACTCAACCATTATACCAAGACTTCAATGTGTATATTTGTGTCTAAAGATCCTAACAACTTCCCGATCCTAAATACTCACAATCCTTATGAACTTTCACCCCTTAGTTTATACGATGCTCATTTCTGCAACCCTCTGAATCAATCCTCAGAAATATTTCTTAACCTCAAGGTATTTTTGGTTAAGCTACCCAAGCATACATAATCTAGAAAAATTACAACTTTTGATACTGTTAACATATCTCTCAGGGAGAACGTCAAAAAAAGGAGAAGTCAAACTAACACCGGGCTTGACCTGGTCAGAACCCAGTCGGGCCCATTCCGAGGCCAAGACCGGGCCTCCGCCAACGCGGAGATCACTGGTGTGGCGGTTAAGGTGCAGAACTATGCCTTAACCTCTTATCCAAGGAATTACACCCCGACAAACGTGGGACCAATCAGAGAGTCCCACTTGCCCTTCAGACGATAGCCACGATCCTCTAAATAATTAAAAAAAATTACCCTCTAGCCAATGACTGGATGAGGCAAAAAGGCGTGACGGAAGATCCTCCAGTATGGGTCTGCCACGTCGCACCCCACGAGGGAATGCTCAACAGAATTGGTTGAGAGTCACATGGCTCTCAAACAGGTATAAAAGGATCCTTTTTCCTCACGAAGAAGGGGACATAACTCTTTTTCCTGTGAATATATTCTTATCTCTGTCAGACCACATACTAACTTGATTGTCGGAGCTTCGTCCCGGGAATTCCTCTCGGACGTCGACTAACGATCATCTCTCTCTCTTTTGGACTGTGATATCAGGAGAAAAAACCGGCACAGATCTCATCTACTACCCAAACTCAACCCTCTCCAACATATCACAACAATGGAGCTCTTAGAACTCTTCACTTCTTTGATATTTTCTCTTTGATTTCTTTGAATTCACCACCTTTTTGTTTGATTTTGGTATCTTCAACTTTTTGATTCTTCAGAATTTTGATCTTTTGATCTTCATACTTTGATAGCTCCAAAATTTCTGTAACTTTTTGGTAATTTCTCTCTCTTTTTTTTTTAATATATCTCTTTTTTCGCTCAAATCCTACATGCTTAAGAAAGGGAGCTTAACTTCAACCTTTATTGGTTAGAGATATTAGTCTAAGTGCAATGACAACATAAGCTCTCCTGGATAGATTTCAGGTGCAGGCTGCAAAACTTTTTATGCCATATAAACTACCAGATTATCTTTCATATCTCATGGCTTTTCACTAAGACTTGGGAAGCCACAAATATACTATAGCATATGTTGGCTCAATTAAACATGTGAGCTCGCATTGGATCATCCCACGCAACACTAGCAACTTAAGTTTTTAATTATTATTAGATTTAATTTTTAGATTATTATGTCAAATCTATTTTAAAAAATTTAAATTCTTAAATTTTCTAGCAATTTACCTTTTCGACCCCCAACCCCACACTTATTACATACAATGCCCTCATTGTATGCATAAAATAATTTAAAAGCAATAAATGGGAGGAAAAGGAACAGACTCCCCTGGGTAAGAGTGACGAGATCGAGTCTGAATGCGTGTGGAAAACTTGAACATCTTGATTATGTGATTGGGAATTTGATCTTCTGAGATACGTAACTGTGTCGGCAAAATGTGAATCAGAAACTTGCATCTTCAACAAGTGTGGTGCATAAGGTCTTCAAAGCATAGCAGCTCAATTTGGAAAAACATACGCCACATCGTAAAGTTGGAAGAGTAAAATAAAATGCCAATTTTTCATTGATCATGACGTGGTGATTGAATTCACGCCGTGTTGTCGATATAAAAGGAAATCTAAATTGCGATGGCTTTGAAATCACGGCGTGGGAATAAAAGCCAAGTCGTGAAATCTGGGTGTTCCTGAAAACAGTTATTGCAAGACTTCTTCCATGCAAGTGATGATAATTTGACCTTCTTAATGGACTAAGACTCTGCTCAAAACTCAATATTTCTGGACTCTCTCTTCCTCTAATCTCCTTACTCTCATGAAATTGACCCCACACTTATTAAAAATTGTAGGCTTTGACTCTTATCCCTAAATGACACGGTTTTACTCGTACTCTCTTATCTATATTATCTCAATTTTCTCTCACGATGTCCTACCAAATCTGTAGCAAACCAAATAAATTTTGGAAAGAAGAAAAACATCCATCACATAGTTTGGTTACAAGTTTTAAACGAACCAAATGAAAACTTAATAACTAAAACAAATTAAAAACTAATAAAAGGATAGAATCAATAATCATCGTCGTCCTCTCGTGCTCCACTTGTTCCGGGTCCATCTCCTTGCCTCGTCCACAACTCCTCCCATGTCGGAATGTACAAGTAATGAGGCGGCATGGTCGGCGGTCTCTCCACATTAAGTTGTGTAAATAAAAAACCGATAGCTTGATTGTGATAATTAACACCCCTACAGAGATTGTCCAAATAAGTACCAACCCGAATTTGGAATGGGTCGTTTGGTACCCACCCTCAAATGGTTAAGGTTGTTGTTGTTGTTGGCCTCTCTCCCCGCGAGCTCTAACATTTCGCCTTCCCCTTCGCCTTGGTTTTCCCCCTTGTTGACCAAGTGGTTGGCCATCATCTTCCGGGGGTATGTCATATCCCCCTGCCAGTATTCACCACAACTCGCATAAGACTCAAAAATTGAATATCCATGTCCGAGTCTTTAAAACGTGTCAGATTCCTAATAAACTTAGGACTCAAAATCCCATATGAGCAAGCTAGGTGAGTGACCAAATGTCCACCAGTAATGGGACTACCAGGCCGAGACCTTGCCGCCTTCATTCCTAAAATTTTTGAAAGCATGTATGGTAGGTCATAGCAATCTCCTGGCGTGATGATGCTCCAAAGATAGAACAAATTTTGTGAAGGCACTTTGTCGCCATGATGTTTATGGTTAATAGAGAAAGTGATCAGACGATGTAAGAACGGTAGATAGGAGACCGAATCTATCCTTCACAAGCATCATGCGAATTATACTCGTGATTGGAAATGCTTCACAAGAACTATACGTCAATCAATCCCGAGGTAAAGTCGTGAACACAACCTTGTAGAAATAGGATAAAATGAGGTGAATGTGTTTCTTCTTCAGTATATAACCCCATTCTCCAAGAAAATTCACAAAGGTTGCATTCTCTATAAACACCACCCAATCGGAATGCAAGGGCCCGGTTGTATGTCGAGTCAGTTGTTCGTTCTTCAAAATTAACCGTGGAAAAGAACTCAACGGACAATTCCCGATAAATGATCTCTTGAATAGAAAACAAATTGCGCCACCTGTTACATTGAAATGTGAAACCTTCCCCAACAAATAATTTCGTCTAATATCTTTCTACTTCCGCGACCATGCCAACCCCACGTATCCATTCCCAATCTACCAATGGTGCCATTGCAAATTCCCGATTATACAACCATCCTAGCTTGTTTGCATAACTATTGAGCATTGTTTGCGAAACATTTTGAGGAAATCGGTAAAGTGGATGGATACTTGGTACATCTATGTGTTCTTGTTCCTTTGGAATTGCACGCCTTGGCCCCATGATACCTGAAAATGAACAACAATAAAAACCAACAAAACCATCAAACAATTAAGCATATAGTAGCAAAATAGAAAACTGTTCGCCCAATTTTCACGTCGTGGTCAAGAAAACCACGTCGTGATTTTAGTTCGTGACGTGAATGGCAGTCGGTCATTCCTAGGTACAATCGAACTGAAATTGATGCATGGGGTTTGTGTAATCTGCTATTCTGAGGCTTTTTAACACACATGCAATTGTAATTTACTCAACAAATTGACTCAATTTTTGCATTAAAGCTTCAAGAATAAACCCTAAGTCAACATGCCAAAAAAATATAAGAAATTAAAGATTAAACAACTTGTAAAACTTACCTTTGATGACGTAAAGTAGAAGAGAGACAAGAAAAAAAAGGAATTCGGCCAAAATCAAAGTGTGTGTGTCGGGGGGCAGTTCAGAATCATGTCGTAGTGTATGAAAAACAAGAGTTTGAAGAAAGCGAGTGATGTTCTTAACTTACTTCGTGACCTTTGACCATTCCACGTCGTGAAGATGGGCTTCACGTCGTGGGCCACGTCTGGGTCAATTTTTATGGGTTGCAGTCATGGTGGACTAAATTGTTTAATCCATAAGGTTCATTAGCCTTTTCCTTCCTTTATTTAATTTATAAAAATCATTAGTATTTATTCTAAAAATGTTGTGTAAAAATATTTTTTACAATACGGACCCCAGACTTGATTTTTACCGTTTTCTAAAAATTAAGATGACTATGATGATTATTTATCCTAAAACTCAACTAGAAATGCAAAAATTGAAAATATGCAAAAACGAAAAGAAAAACGCAAACCAAGCTCGGGTTGCCTCCCGATGAGTGCTTCTTTTGTTGGAGTCATGAGCCGGACTCCGTGCCACCTCACGTTGAATCATTTGAAGTTTCAATCACCAATTGCACCTTCTGTTCCCTCCAACTTTTCATGTACGCTTTCATTCTCCTTAAGTAGCCCTTCTTAGCGTTTTCCTTTTTCAATTTGGAATCACCTTCTTCGAGCTTTCGTTTAACTCCTTTATTCACAACAAGTTTAGGACCTTCTCTTTCTTCTCTTTGTGACTCCTTAGCTTCGACATTCTCCTTGTCAAAAGTTGGTTGTCTCAAGACTTGGGTAACTTCTTCTTCATCATCACTTGACACCAAACTTTCTTTACTCTCCTCACTAAATAAAGAACTTGGAGTTTTATAAGCAAAGACTTCAATAACCATTGGATCAATGCTCTAGATTTTGTACGCTTGAATTCTTTAAATGTTTGAATTTCTTCTTCCATTAATTTCTCCAACTCTTCAAGCTCGTTTTCTTCATATATATTGAATACTTCATTTTGAGCATAATCATTCTTGAATTTTTCTGCCACTTCAAAAGTCATTTCTTCATCTCCTACTCGCAATGTGAGTTTTGACTCGTGTTTATCCACCAAGGCTTGTGCGGTATTGAGCAAAGGAAGTCCAAGGATAATTGGGACATTTTTATCCTCTTTCATATCAAGTACTACAAAGTCTATTGGAAAAATAAATTTTCCAATTTTTACCAAAATGTCCTCAACTATGCCTCGAGGATGAGTCACTGAACGATTTTCCAAATGAATTGTCATTCGGGTAGCCTTTAAATCTGGAAGGTTGAGCTTTTGATAGAACAAATAACGCATCAAATTTATGCTTGCTCCAGAATCGGCTAAAGCGTAAGTCTTCATGTTATTTCTGAATTCACATGGAAGTGTAAAGGCGTCCAGGATCTCCCATCTTCCTTGCTATCCTGTAACATCCGGATTCCCAGGTATTTCATTTTAAGTATTTATATTGAGTTTTGGAGAGAGACTCGGCGAGTAGGCGCACAGACTCGCCGAGTAGGATCGCGCATGGTTGGACTGATTTAGTGACGGACTCGGCGAGTCCATATGTGGACTCGGCGAGTCCACGATGTTTAATGAAACCCTAATTCTCGGGGCCTGAGCCCTATTTAAGGACCTTTATAGCCACCATTTGCGGCTATCAGACCCCTGAGAAACCCTAGAGAGCAGAGAGAAGGCTTGTGGTGCAAGAGGAGGGCTATTTCATCATTCTAAGTGTAATTTTGCAAGAAAGAAGGAAGGAGGACAAACAAGGAAGGTTGAGGAGCTCAGATCTATCACCCATTTCATCAGAGGAGGCTACTAGAGGTACTAATATGTGCTCAAACTCATGTATTTGGTGTTCTAGTTGAATCTAGGGTTTTCTTGTGCCTTCTTTGGCTTGGATTCGGAGTATGTGAGGTCCCAAGGTGGAGTTCTTATTAGATCTGGACCTTAAGAGGTCCAGAGAGTCCTATCCATCTTGCTTTTTGCTATTCCATTAGAGATATCGCCCTAGGTTGCCATTTTAGGGGTTATTTCACCCAAAAAAAAGGCCTTGTGGTCATTGTATGAGTGTAAAGGTCGGACCTTTACGTGATTATAGTGGTTGAGAAGGCCAGATCTATAGATTAGAGGAACAGATCTGGCCTCAGAAGGTCATTTGAGTGTGAGCATGGAATGAACTCGCCGAGTCCATGAACGGACTCGACGAGATGAGTCGGGTTGCCCCGCGACTCGCGATCTGTGACGACCCGTGGAGTATAGGGCTGACTCAGTGAGTCAAGAGAGGACCAGGGGCGAAGAGGGCAGGCGTGTACTCGCCGATTCACCCTAGTGCACTCGGCGAGTAGGGTCAACTGTGGCCGTTGACTTTCGTTGACTTTTAGGGTTTCAGTCAACAGTTGGACTTTTGAGTCAAGGAGGGGTAAGATGGTCTTTTACCCTTCTGAGGGATCGTAGAAGGGGGTTTAATCTAGCACTTGAGAGCCATTACTTATTGAGGACATTTTGTATGTGATTAGGCGGGGGCTAGATCAGTAGATTCGTGTGCGAGATCATCCGAGATACCCGAGGTGAGTCTTCTCACTATACATTATCTAGAGTGGTATCTATGTGCAGACCGGAGGGTCCAACGATATAGACCGGACCGAAGGGTCCAACGATATAGATCGGACCGAAGGGTCCAACGATACAGATCGGACCGAAGGGTCCAACGAGCTATGACCGGACCAGAGGGTCCAACGAGCTACGGGACTGGAGGGTCCCGCTGAGACACATCGGACCGGAGGGTCGTATTGTAGCCTCGAGTGGCGTATGTGTTGTATGTGGTATTTTGGGGAACTCACTAAGCTTTTATGCTTACAGTTGTCGTGTGATGTGTTTCAGGTACTAGTGAGGATCGCGGGAAGGCGCCGGCATGATTCGTACACACTCAGGAGATTATGTTTTGAGATTCTGGGATTTGTTATGTGACGATGACATTTGATATATTTTGTTGGGATATTGTTTTTGATGAATGAAAGTATGTTTTGGAAATGAAAAATTGTTTTGAAAATCCATGTTATTACAAGTTGGTATCAGACCCTTGGTTTGAGGGATTCGGGTGCATCTTCAGATGGATCTGAACTCAAACTAAGGAATTGAGAAAGTTTTTCATAAAATAAACAATTTTTCTAAAAGGCAGAAGGAAGCAGTGTGTACGATCAGCCAGCGCCCGAACGGTGATTTCCCAAAATACCCTTACATTATGTGTTATGAGATATGATATGATATGCATGCTAGAGTTGGCTAGGTATTCATATTAGGACTAGAGTGGCCTGATTTTGTGATGCCTTAGCCTAGGAAGGATTTTGCTGCTATGTGATGCTTGAGAGCGAGTAAGTAGCAGTGAGGAGCTGATGAGAGGCCTACCGAAAGGGTAGCCTATGCCAGTGAGATATAGAGTACTTGTGATCTGGGATCCAAGGAGGAGGACTTAGAGTGAATGCTGATGCGGTGTGGACGGTAGTGTAGGGCCCGTACTGCTGAAGACACCGGAGCAGTGCACACCCTAAGTAAGAATCCATTGGGTACTAAGGAACAAGTAGGGTTGAGTTATCGAGTGTGAGTATACTCGAGCGAGTCTCTGATATTATTATGTTATATTTCAGAGACATCATGGTTGGGACACGCCACAGACCTGAGGCGAGCGGTGTGAGTGACGAGGAGCTTCGTCAGATGATTCACGATGAGGTGGCGGCGGCGATTCGGGCCGAGATTCCGGAGATGTTGGGTCTATCAAGGCCACGCTGATTGAGACTTTCGACGAGCGGTACGCCGCGGTGATTAAGGCTGCTGCTGCAGCTACTGCAGCTGTGGCTGCAACTACTGCAGCTGTGGCTGCAGCCAGACCTCAGGGAGGTGACTCGTTGTTGCTTCGAGAGTTCAGCAACACGAAGCCACCAGAGTTTGATGGGACGCAGGATCCGATCGCTGCGATGAGATGGATTGCTGATATCGAGGGATGCTTCTACACGTGTTCATGTCCGGAGCATCTGAGGGTACGGTTCGCGTTGAACCAGCTCCGCTTGGGAGCGAAGGATTGGTGGAAGTTCGTGACGGCGAGCTTCACTCTTGCAGAGATTTCAGCGGTGACTTGGGAGAGGTTTACCACTATGTTCAGAGATGAGTATGTTCCCCCGGTGGAGAGGGAACCGTTGGTTCAGGAGTTCTTGACCCTCAAGCAGGGTACTGATTCGGTTACTGTGGTTACCAGGAAGTTTCATGATAGGGCGATGTTTTGCCCTGAGCAGGTGTCTACCGAGTAGGCACGCATGAGCCGGTATTTGGGCGTTTTGAGGAGGGATATTCGGGAGTTCGTGTTGAACTCGATTTACCGGACATTTGCTGAGCTCCAGGCAAATGCCCGGAAGAGGGAGATTGAGCTGGAGACTCAGGCCAGGGAGGAGGCCGAGTCTCAGAGGGTGGATCGGCGGCCGACACAGTCTCAGCCGGCAGCCAAGCGGATAAAGTCCGCTGATTCGAGGACTGGGGGTCCGAAGGGCCGCACTTACGGGAAGTGCGGTAAGAGCCACGAGGGAGTGTGCAGAGCTGGGGTGTGTTACAAGTTCAGGAAGGAGGGGCATTATGCAAGGGACTGCCCCAAGGGGTTCACGGTTTGCTTTCATTGCAACCAGACTGGCCATCGGAAGGCCGAGTGCCCACAGCTACTGCAGGGATCAGCGCAGGGATCTGCGCCTGCTGTTCGAGCTACTGAGACCCGGCCAGCGAAGGCCGAGGCACCGAGGGCTCACGGGAGAGCTTTCCAGTTGACAGCGGAGGAGGTCCGCGCAGCGCCTGATGTGGTGGCTGGTATGTATTTCCTTATTTACTTATGTTGAGTTGAGATATTATGCTTATATGATGATATGCGTAGGTACTTTTCTTGTGAGTTATATACCCGCCTTAGTGTTATTTGACTCGGGTGCGAGTCGATCTTTTGTGTCGATAGCGTTTAGTCGGCACATCAGTAGCAGACAAGACGCGATGAGTCGACCTCTGCGAGTTTCCATAGCTGACGAGCGAGCAGTATATGCTACGGAGGTGATACGAGGATGTGTACTCAAGATCTTCGGTGTTGAGTTCCTGATAGATCTAGTCCCGATAGCGATGGGGGACGTGTGTGTCATAGTGGGCATGGATTGGTTGAGCCGATTTGGGGCTGTGATAGACTACGAGCGACAGTTGGTGACGATACGAGACCCCAGTGGGGGAGTACTTACGGTGTACGGCGAGGGTACCCGATGTGGGTCAGTGTTCTGTTCGGCTGCTAGAGCGAGACAGAGTTTACAGAAGGGCTGCAGTGGGTTTGTAGCCTATGTGATGGACACACGAGAGGCCACTGGGAGGCCGAGTTCGGTGGATGACGTTGCGATAGTGCGTTAGTTCCCGGATGTTTTTCCCGAGGAGTTGCCGGGTGTGCCTCCGGAGAGGCAGGTAGAGTTCTGCATTGATTTGGTTCCGGGGGCAGCGCCTATCGCCAAGGCGCCTTATCTCCTTGCGCCGCCAGAGATGCAGGAGTTATCCTCGCAGCTTCAGGAGCTGCTGGGGAAGGGGTTCATTCGACCGAGTAGCTCGCCATGGGGAACGTCGATCCTTTTTGTCAAGAAAAAGGATGGTTCACACCGGATGTGCATTGATTACCGGGAGTTGAACAAACTGACGGTCAAGAACCGTTACCCATTACCGAGGATCGACGATTTGTTCGATCAGTTGCAGGGAGCGTCTTGGTTCTCCAAGATTGACCTGAGGTCTGGATATCATCAGATGAGGGTGCGTGATGAGGATATCCAGAAGACGGCGTTCAGGACTCGTTATGGGCATTACGAGTTCGTGGTGATGCCTTTCGGGCTCACCAATGCACCAGCAGCGTTCATGGATCTCATGAACAGGGTGTGTAGACCGATGTTGGATCGTTCGGTGATCGTGTTCATCGACGATATACTGGTGTATTCGAGATCTAGAGAGCAGCACGAGGAGCATCTGAGAGAGATTCTCGGGGTATTGAGGACGGAGAGGCTTTATGCCAAATTCTCCAAGTGTGATTTCTGGTTACGAGAGGTCCAGTTCCTGGGACATCTCGTTAATTAGAATGGGATATTGGTCGATCCGGCCAAGATTGAGGCGGTGATGAGTTAGGAGGTGCCGAGATCTGCCACCGAGATCAGGAGTTTTCTGGGATTGACCGGCTACTATCGGAGATTTATCAGGGATTTCTCCAAGATCGTCGTGCCTCTCACCAGGTTGACCCGGAAGGGCGTTACTTTTTCATGGGGTCCGGAGCAGCAGACCTCATTTGAGACACTTCGCCAGAGATTATGCGAAGCCCCAGTGTTAGCCCTCCCGGAAGGGATGGAGCATTTTGTGGTGTATTGTGACGCGTCGATATCAGGGTTGGGTGCAGTACTTATGCAGAGGGGGCATGTGATAGCGTACGCATCGAGGCAGCTGAAGCCTCATGAGACGAGGTATCCCACCCACGATCTGGAGCTGGGGGCAGTGGTGTTCGCCCTCAAGATCTGGCGTCACTATCTGTATGGGGTTCGGTGTACTATACACACGGACCACAAGAGCTTGAAGTATTTGATGGATCAAGCAACCTGAATATGCGCCAGAGGAGATGGTTGGACGTGGTAAAGGATTACGATTATGAGATCCTGTACCACCCGGGCAAAGCTAATGTGGTAGCTGATGCACTAAGTCGTAGGGCGGAAAGCGCCCCGATACGAGATGTTTGTATGAGGTTGACAGTGATGACTCCGGTGTTGGACACCATTCGGGAGGCCCAGGCCGAGGCCGTGATACCGGAGAACCGCAAGAAGGAGCGGGTGATCGGGCAGGTGTCCGAGTTCGTTACCGATAGTCGAGGGCTGATGACCTTTCAGGGTCGGATTTGGGTGTTGCATGCAGGAGGGGCACGTATCATTCTGATGGAGGAGGCGCATAGATCGAGGTTCTCGATCCATCCCGGGGCCACGAAGATGTATTTGGACCTGAAGAAAGATTATTGGTGGCCCTGTATGAAGAGGGATGTCGCGTGGTATGTCGAGAGGTGCTTGACCTGTCGCCGGGTTAAGGCCGAGCACCAGCGTCCGCATGGCAAGTTGCAGCCGCTTGAGGTTCCCCAGTGGAAGTGGGAACATATTTCCATGGATTTCATCACCAAATTGCCGAGGACCGCAAGGGGTGTCGATGCAATTTGGGTGATCGTCGACCGGATGACGAAGAGCGCGCATTTTCTTGCTATCAGTGAGAGCTCTTCTGCCGAGAGGTTGGCAGAGTTGTATGTGAGGGAGGTGGTATCGCGTCATGGGGTACCGATCTCGATAATATCAGATCGAGATGTACGTTTCACTTCCAGGTTCTGGAAGAAGTTCCACGAGGAGTTGGGTACGAGGTTGCATTTCAGTACCGCCTACCACCCCCAGACGGACGGACAGAGTGAGCGGACGATTCAGACGCTCGAGGACATGCTCCAAGCATGTGTGTTGGACTTCGGAGGAAGTTGGGACACGTACCTACCGTTGGCTGAGTTTTCCTACAACAACAGCCACCATTCTAGTATTGGGATGCCTCCCTTCGAGTTGTTGTATGGTAGGAGGTGTCGGACTCCCATTTGTTGGGGAGAAGTAGGGCAGCGTGTGATGGGTAGCACTGAGATAGTGCTTCGGACGACAGAGCAGATACAACAGGTTAGACAGAGGTTACTGACGGCTCAGAGTCGTCAGAAGAGTTATGCGGACCGGCGACAATCCGAACTGGAGTTCCAGGTGGGTGACTTTGTACTCCTAAAAGTATCCCCTTGGAAAGGAGTGATCCGATTCAGGAAGAGGGGCAAGCTGGGGCCCCGGTACATCGGTCCATTCAAGGTGACCGCGAGGGTGGGCAAGGTAGCTTATCGGTTAGAGCTACCTGCGGAGTTGAGCCAGATTCATAGTACCTTCCACGTGTCCCAGTTGAGGAAGTGTATAGCCGACGAGTCGGCGGTAGTACCACTGGAGGATATTCAAGTGGATGCGAGCCTGAATTATGCGGAAAGGCCAATCGCGATCCGGGATCGGAAGATCAAGGTTCTAAGGAACAAGGAGGTGTCATTGGCGCAGGTCCAGTGGCAACATCGGAAGGGGTCCGAGCTGACCTGGGAGCCGGAGTTGGAGATGCGAGAGCAGCATCCGGAGTTGTTTGTCGAGCAGGACTTCGAGGGCGAAGTCTGATTCTAGTGGGGGAGAATTGTAATATCCGGATTCCCAGGTATTTCATTTTAAGTATTTATATTGAGTTTTGGAGAGGGACTCGGCGAGTAGGCGCACAGACTCGCCGAGTAGGATCGCGCATGGTTGGACTGATTTAGTGACGGACTCGGCGAGTCCATACGTGGACTCGGCGAGTCCACGCTGTTTAATGAAACCCTAATTCTCGGGGCCTGATCCCTATTTAAGGACCTTTATAGCCACCATTTGCGGCTATCAGACCCCTGAGAAACCCTAGAGAGCAGAGAGAAGGCTTGTGGTGCAAGAGGAGGGCTATTTCATCATTCTAAGTGTAATTTTGCAAGAAAGAAGGAAGGAGGACAAACAAGGAAGGTTGAGGAGCTCAGATCTATCACCCATTTCATCAGAGGAGGCTACTAGAGGTACTAATCTGTGCTCAAACTCGTGTATTTGGTGTTCTAGTTGAATCTAGGGTTTTCTTGTGCCTTCTTTGGCTTGGATTCGGAGTATGTGAGGTCCTAAGGTGGAGTTCTTATTAGATCTGGACCTTAAGAGGTCCAGAGAGTCCTATCCATCTTGCTTTTTGCTATTCCATTAGAGATATGGCCCTAGGTTGCCATTTTAGGGGTTATTTCACCCAAAAAAAAGGCCTTGTGATCATTGCACGAGTGTAAAGGTCGGACCTTTACGTGATTATAGTGGTTGAGAAGGCCAGATCTATGGATTAGAGGAACATATCTGACCTCAGAAGGTCATTTGAGTGTGAGCATGGAATGAACTCGCCGAGTCCATGAACGGACTCGACGAGTTGAGTCGGGTTGCCCCGCGACTCAGTGAGTATAGGTCTGACTCAGTGAGTCAAGAGAGGACCAGGGGCGAAGAGGGCATGCGTGTACTCGCCGAGTCACCCTAGTGTACTCGGCGAGTAGGGTTAACTGTGGCCGTTGACTTTCGTTGACTTTTAGGGTTTCGGTAGATTCGTGTGCGAGATCATCCGAGATACCCGAGGTGAGTCTTCTCACTATACATTACCTAGAGTGGTATCTATGTGCAGACCGGAGGGTCTTGTGTGCTATGTGTATGTATGAGATTATGTGCATTGTGATATATGTATGCTATGTGTTGTACAGACCGGACCGGAGGGTCCAACGATATAGACCGGACCGAAGGGTCCAACGATACAGACCGGACCGAAGGGTCCAACGAGCTATGACCGGACCAGAGGGTCCAACGAGCTACGGGATTGGAGGGTCCCGCTGAGACACATCGGACCGGAGGGTCGTATTGTAGCCTCGAGTGGCGTATGTGTTGTATGTGGTATTTTGGGGAACTCACTAAGCTTTTTTGCTTACAGTTGTCGTGTGATGTGTTTCAGGTACTAGTGAGGATCGCGGGAAGGCGCCGGCATGATTCGTACACACTCAGGAGATTATGTTTTGAGATTCTGGGATTTGTTATGTGACGATGACATTTGATATATTTTGTTGGGATATTGTTTTTGATGAATGAAAGTTTGTTTTGGAAATGAAAAATTGTTTTGAAAATCCACATTATTACATATCCCCTCTATAATAACCTTAGAACTCTGCTCACCAAGGACTGCCTCAGATTTTTTTCTCTAGTTGTTGGCGAGTGTCGAGTAATTCTTGAAGAAACTTTGCATATTCAGGCACTTGTGCCAATGATTCAATAAAAGGAGTATTAATTGGAATACCCTTAACTTGCTTCATAAACTTCATATGCTCTTACTCTAATGGGTGAACTTTGGCTCGAGAAGGAAATGGTAGCGGAGGACGAAAATCTTAAGCACACAAAGAATTTTTCTGTTTAGATCTAGGCCACGTCGTGGAGATTGAATCTCCACGTCGTGAAGACGGTAATTCGGCAACAATTTTGTCTTTGATTTTCGAATTCTTTGGGTGTGGTTCGGATTGCTTTGGATCTTCTTCTACAGCTTCTAAGAACTCAGAAATAGTATCTTCGTCAGTGTCGATGACCATGCCATGCGATGGTAGTTTCTTTTCGGGAATTTGTGGAGGTAATCGTTCGTTAACCAATGTAGTTAATTGACCAAGTTGAGATTCAATATTTTGGATTGATGCTTGATGATTTCTAAGTAAATCTTGCTAGTCTCTCATTAGATCTTGTTGGTCTCTTATTGTTGCATCAATTTCATCATGATGTTTTTCCAAAGCCTCCATAAATCTAGTAAGCATGGACTCAAAACCAACTTTCTTTTCAGGTTGTGGTTGCTCTTTTTGGTAAAAGCCTCTTCCTGTTTGCTTATATTTCTCTTCTTACTACTTTTTGTATTCATCGTATGGCAACCATTCCTTCTTCGGCTTCCTCCAATCTTCATCGTAACGGTCTCCACTTGAGTAGCATACTTGAGCTTTCTTATTCCCGTTTTCGTCCAAATGGCAATCTTTTGTCAAATGTGGACCATTGCATTTTTCACAACCCACGCGTTTAGCATGTATGGATTGATCCATCTTCGTCATTCTTCGATCCATATTATTCAACATAGCCAAAACAGTCGCCATGTCTTCCGAAGTGCCACTCCCAATTTCTTTTGCTCCTTCATTTCGAGGATTGTGATACTCACGCGAATGCTTAGAAAACTCTTCAATTAACTCCTTAATTTCAATGGGAATTTTCTTCGTTAAAGGTCCTTGAGAATCAAGGAGTTGCCTTGTCATCACATTTACCCCATTGTAGAAGATTGATACTTCTTGTTGCACATTAAGATCATTTTGGGGGCAATTTGAAGTAATCCCTTGTAGCGCTCCCATGCTTCGTAAAGTGACTCCCCCGGATGTTGCTCAAAGTTAGCTATTGCCTTTTTGAGTATGGATACTTTTGATGGTGGGCAAAATTGCTCTAAGAATTGTTCACGTATTTGTGCCCATGTAGTAATTGCACCGGGTGGAAGTGCCTTTAAACAATCTTTAGCAGTTCATTTGAAAGTGACTGGAAGCATTCTCAATAACACCGTCTCGCATGGAACATCCGGGATGTTGAAGTAATCAGCGATGGCATTAACTTCATCAAGGTGTTTATAAGCATCCTCATGATCTTTCCCGAAAAATGGAACATCCTTAAGTGCGGAAATAATATGTCCTTTAAGCTCAAATGTTGCGGTAGCGGGAATTGTGGGTTGCAATAAACCTGGACCGGTGTCCTCTCGAATTCTTTTCTTGTATGTTTCCATCGAAATGTCGGCAATGTCCGCCATGTTGTTTCCTTGCTCGCTTTCGGGTTCGCTACTTTCATCTGTTTCATAACCAGCTTCCTTTTTATTAGGAGTGTTCTCAATGCCTTCAAAAGTGCCTTCTTTCTTCGGTGGGTTGCTTGATTCTCCAACGTGCTTTCCCTTCTTCTTACTAAAAACCAATTTTAGATCTTTGAATGGTGATTTATTTCGTGTGTTTGATTATCCTACGTTCTTGTCCTTCTTTTTATGAAAAACTGACTCTGGATCTTCATGTGGTGGTGTCAGAGGTGTGTTTGATCCACGGGTCATGTACTACTGCAAGAAAAACAAAAATAAAAACGTAAAAATGAACATAAATTAATTAAAATTTCCTACTGATCGTTCACCACGACGTGTTATGATATCACCTCATGTTGAAGCAGAAAAACTAAACAAAATGTAAAACGAACAAAAACACGAAATAACTGAGTTCGCGTCGTGAGCTTTAAGAGCTCACGTCTTGAGTTCAGTAATTCAGAAAAAAAAAAAACTAATGCTAAAAATTACCTTTTTGCAGTTTAACCCCAAAAAAAGGATCGATTAACCTAAAGCAATTAAATCAAAAACTAAATTAGTCGTTCCCCGACAACGGCACCAAAAACTTGATACGTAATATTACTACACCTATTAATTTTACCAACTATCTAACTAACTATTACGTTTTAAGACAGTGTACCTTCTCGCAAATAATATAGCACTAACAGTCGGGTATTGAACTCAGGGAACGAATTTAATTAACTAATTTAACTACTAAAAATTAACCTAAAATAAGCAAAAGTTTAATTGGCTTTTATCTGATTTTACAAGTTCAGACAAACTTAAACACTTAACTAACGATTTCAATCAATTACTAAAAACACTTCCGTTTAGTTCGAATATTATGTTATTAGTGTTGAATCATAAAAAGTGACCCTCTTGAACTTCAGCTACCGCAACCTCTTCAGCTACCGCAGCTATCCAGCACCCGCAGTCAACTTCTTCATCAGCAACCGCAACCGGAGTCTCTTCCTACCGCAGTCACTTAACTAGATTACTTTACTTGTCTTTTATTGTAACACTCTCTTTTGTCCAGTATGCCTTGCATGACTACTCTTAGAGAGGTAATCTAGTGTACATCGTGAGTCTCTATAAATAGTGCTCATTCTCTTTGTATTCAAATACACACGCACATCTATCTATTCTGAATACACTTCTCTGAAGTTATCTTTTCTATCCCTCTATCTACGCATCACTTCTTACTCTCAATTCTTACTAGAACATAACTGATTATAAACTCTCTCCGGAGCAAGTCTTCTGTGACTTAATCACTAAGTTCGATCTTCCTTATTAACTTGGTTTGAATGCATTCCATGTTATGAATCAACTTAAGTGTATACTTGATATAATTATTGCTGTCATTTCTATTACTTTACTTTTCCGCAACTAACTCTCTAACTTATTAATATTATTGTTGAGCTTTTAGATCCTTCGAGATTGACTATTCCGCAATACTACTTGTTCTAACGTTTGTTCAAGTGTGTCTCTAAGTTTTTCTCTCAACAATTGGTATCAGAGCCATAGTGGTTGCTTTTTGAAAACGGAACTCTGATTTTCAAAGGGCCTTCTATACCACTAAACCTCATTTCTTCAAAAAAAACAATTTCAAATGGCACAATCGTTATCTCTGAACGTTTCCAACAGTGTTGGTGGTTCTAACCGAGCCCCAATACTGGTAGCAAATGAATATCATCACCGGTCACAAAGAATGGAAAGATACTTAAGGAGACTTGGTAGAGATGTATGGCGATCCGTAGAAGAAGGACCTCATGTCCCAGTCCTTACACCAGTCCAAACTGACGGCGCTACAACCAGACTAGGAGGAGGACAACCAGTCATGAGCCGTCCCACCAAGGATGATCTTGATAAAATGGAAAATGATGCTGTTGCTTTTTATGAAATCTCATGTGGAGTTGCTCCTGACAACTTCGATATTATCATAAATTGCAAACCAGCAAAAGAGATCTGGGAAGTTCTCAAGAATCTGTACGAAGGCTCAGAACAAGCACAAGACAAGAAACTTACTACCGCACTCAATGAGTTCAACAACTTCAAAGCTCATACCGGCGAAAGCTTGGAAGATTCCTTCAAAAGGTTCAACCTGATAGTCACCAAGTTATCCAATGCGGGCACCATCCGCAGTAACCATGAAACAAATCTTCAGTTTCTTAATGGTTTGGGAAGACATTGGACTATGGCTAAGATGATAGTCCAGGGCGATAGAAAGATTCACTCTTTGTCACTCTACAAGCTCTATGGAGAGTTGCAAGCGCAAGAATCTACCGTACTCAAAGACTGTGCTGACTTTGGAGGACCACTTGCTCTCATAGCACAAGCCCCACCGCAGTCATCCTACTCTTCCTCGTATGACACTCCACTGCAGTCATACGAAGCAGATTCAGAGTATGATGATGAAGAAGAATTTCAAAAGGCTATTACTCTGGTTAGCCAACAGTTCAACCGTCTACCACCTCTTTCCTACCGCAAGAATCAACATTTCAACAAACCTCCATTCAACCGTAACTTCAGTCCACAGAATAATCATTCTCATTATCCAAAAGGTTCTCATCCACCACCGCAATCTCAAAATACTCAACCAAAGGAGGTACTGCAGTCTACTCCAACCACTGACTCAGGTACTACCTCTGAAGACAAGACTGATATTGTGATTTGTCACAAATGCAACAAAGAGAATCACTTTGCAAGAGATTGTAAGGCCAATGTAGTAAAAGACAGAGCATTCTATCTTAGAATGGCTCAAGAGTTGGAAGATAAGGAAAAGGCAAGGGCATACGTAGCCCATGTCAAAAGAAACCATCAAGTTTGGTCATCCGGAGATGAAGATGAAGCCAACAGCAGTGTCAAAGGAAAAGGGAAAATCTGAATGCTGGCAACTGCGGATGATGATGAGTCAACAAAGCTGGAAAAGAACTACTGCTACATGGCAAAGGATGGAACTCTAAGCATCGTCGAACAGGTAAAACTCATGATCCAAACTCTAAACTATAGCATGCATGACTGTCAACCATACATAGATGATCTTAATGACACTTGTGATGCCGTCCTTACAGACTATAACAAAGCCTTAGATGAGAAGAACATTGCGTCCCAAGAAATGTTCCATGTGAGAGGACGCCTGGATAACAAAAGACTCAAAATGGCTATGTTAGAAAAAGACTTAGAGTTAGAGAAAGATGCAAGAATGCTGAGTGAAACACAATTAGAGATAGCTTTGAACCATAAAGATTTAGCTCATAGTGAAATTGTACGCTTAAATATTTTAATCGAAAAATTGTTCAATGAAAGTGAAGCTATTGAAAATTTGGTAAATAATGGCACTGTGGACAATACATACAATTGGGGTTGGTCAAATGGATATCCTACCGCAATGGATTCCTCACCCCGGTTCAACAAAGACATACTGTATGTCCCTCCAGACCGAGAATTTCATTTCCCAGTCAATGACAAGACCTTCCCCGAAGACATCAAAACTCACTTCGGTAGACTCCATAATCTAAGCAATAATTGTGTCATTGAGGAAATTGTGCATGAGGTTTTGGGTCACACAAGTGATCAAATTCCTATCTGTGGCACCATTTACCCAAATTCTCAAACCTCATCCATAGTTGATGAAGAATTTGTCATTGAGGGCCCCGAAGTCTCAAAAGACTTTCCATCTCTGCCCTCGGACCGCAGTGTCTCACACTATAGTCAAAAGTCCCTCAAGAGTCCCACTGAAGTCCCAACTAAGACTTACTCTGCAGTAGTCAAATCTTCACTACCGCAGTCCTCAGTAAAAGGAACCGTGACCCTTCAGACGATTCATCATGAATTACCTATAGAGAATTTTGAAGTGGGTCAATGCTCACATACCCGAGAATCTTCAAGTGCAGATGACTCAAGCCCACGTTTTCAAAATCATTCTAAGAATTCTAGGAAACCGCAGTTGAACAACAATGACTGCGGTTCACCAAAATCCTTGGCCAAAAAGGCCTTCAAAGAGGAAATTAGATCTCGAGGCACAAATAGACACACTTTTTCAAAAAATAAGAAGCATGTCAGAATTCCAAAGTCCAAGAGTCCAGAAAAATTTGTTTTCTCACACTACTTTTCAAAAAACTCTCCCACCAAGAAAACAAACAAAAGGGAAAGTCCAGCTTCAAAAGTCATTCCTACTTCTTCTGACACAACCCAAAAGGGTGTTCAGTCTTTTCAAAACAATGGTTTTCAGGTCTATTCCTCAAATTATCCTAAATGGAAAGGGATTTTACCCACTCCAACACTTTCAAAGTCACGTTAAAATTTCAACAAATGGAAGGGTATTCTACCAAATCCACCAAAAAGGACTCAAAGATTTGCACGTGCTAAACCTTTTCAAAAACAAACTTTTTCAAAATCCAACAACTTTCATGTCAGGGATTACCAACCTTGGACCGGTAACAAGTCTAATTCATCCTATAGACCGCTGACCAAGCATAGTGTCAGATCAAAAGACAAAATCTCTTTTTGTAAATGTCAGTATAGTTGTCAAAAGGATTCATCCTATGTCAAATCTAGTCGGAGTCAGAAACCTCGTAGTTTTTCTAAAACTCACAACACTCCAATTCTGCACAAACATCCAAGACTAGGATTAAAAGTTGACAAGAGACCCGTCCCTGCAACCTCGGTCCATGCATCATTCTGCAATTCACCAATTGCCCCAGGCTCCAAACTAGATTGGATGCCTAAACTAACCGTGTAATTCTCAGGCTTTGTGCAAGGAGGAACAAGAAGAAGAATGGTTAATTGATAGTGCCTGCTCGTTGCACATGACCAGAAGGTTAGAATACCTTCGGGATTTCAGGCCTATATGCAATGGTGGAAATGTCACATTCGGCAACAATGCGAATGGGGTCAGCCGAGGTTATGGTGTTCTCACTACGGGGAATTTCTCTATTCAGAAGGTTGCCTATGTAGAAAGCCTTAAATACAATCTCATCAGTGTAGGCCAACTATGTAAGGCAGGACATCGGGTTGAATTTGATGATCAGTTCTGCTATGTAATGACTAGTGACAGAAACACCTGTCTGATCAAATCCAGATCCGAAGGTACCATGTATCCTTTGGATGTCTCTCTGATCATTGGCAGACCGCAGTTGTGTTTCCTGTCCAAAGTTGTATCCGAAGTCAGCTGGCTATGGCACCGCAAGCTAGCTCATCTCAACTTCAGGTACATCAACAACTTGGTCACAGGAGAACTAGTCAGAGGTCTCCTTATTCTCAAATTCAGCAACGATACTCTTTGTCCGGCTTATGAATGTGGTAAACAGTCCAAAGCAAGTCACCCTCTGGTAATGGACTCTTCAATTTCTGAACCACTGGAGCTATTGCACATTGATCTCTACGGTCCATCTATCGTAGCCAGTCTCCATCATAAAAAATACATACTGGTTATTGTAGATGACTTTAAACGCTTCACATGGGTCTTCTTCCTCAGACTCAAGTCAGAAACACCGCAGATTTTCATCAACTTCATCAAAGAGATCGAACTTCAGATCAAGCTTCCAGTAAGAAGGATCCGCAGTGATAATGGAACCGAGTTTACTAATCATCTGCTCAACAGTTTCTTGGTGTCCAAGGGCATCTCTCACAAATTCTCAGCTCCCTACACACCGCAACAAAATGGGGTAGTAGAGAGAAGGAACCGCACTCTAGTAGAAGCAGCCAGATCTATGCTCAACTTCGCACACCTTCCTCTCTACTTCTGGGCTGAAGCTGTAGCCACCACATGCTTTGTTCAAAACCGAAGCATTGTGTGCAAACGTCTCAATAAAACACCATATGAGGGCCTTAACAACCGCAAGCCAAATGTTCGCTTCTTTCATATCTTTGGGTGTAGATGTTTCGTGATCAACAACAGAGATCAGCTTAACAAGTTTGCACCGAAGTCTGATGAAGGCATTTTCCTTGGTTATTCCACTAACAAGGTTGCTTATCGAGTGCTCATCAGACGTACAAGGTTGATCATTGAAAGCTTCGATGTGAAGTTTGATGATTCTCACATCCGCAACGCCCCTCCATCCACTGAAACCACCGCAATCATGGAAAGCGATATTCTTGCCTCTTCAGGTCCTTTAAATCTAGTTGAAGTCAATTATGACGATCTTTTCGATCCTGTTGAAACGGCGAAACTATCCGAAGTTCTTGTTGTTGGGTTTTCTACGCATCAAATACACTCTAAAACTAGGCAGCGGAAAAATCGAAACAATGATATACCTAAGTGTACATGCATCCTATGGATCTATGGCTTCATGCTAATAACATCAACCCTAGAAAACATAAAACATAAAGAAGAAAACATACCTCTTATGTTGCCCTTGATCTCCATGCTTGAGATCTTGAACCTCCATGAAGTTGCTTGGATGAAAGGATCCAAACCAGAATCCCTCTAATGGTATCACACCCAATGACACCAAAGAGTGGAATAAAATAACTAGGAGAAGGGTCAATTTCACAAACCCAAAGGGGTTAGAAATCGTCCCTAAGAGGGGGAGGAAGAAGGGTTGGCGAAACTTCAAGCCAAGGTGCAAGGAGGAATGAAATCCCTAAGGCCCTATTTATAGCCTTGGATGCCTCCTTAGGTTTAGTACTCCTTCCCATGTGGGATGGAGGCCTAACCACGAAATTTCACTCCTTTCCCATGTGGGATGGAGTGATTTTCATCCAACCCTAATCCAATAAGGTTCTGGAACATTCCTGATTAACCAACTATCGATTAATCAACATTCAACCCTTTAATTAATTAAACTGTTAATTAATTTCCAATATATATTTCCAAAAGATATTTCCAATTAGTTTCTAATTAATTATTAACCATAATAATTAATAAACCAATTTCTCCTTTATTTATTCTACTCAATTTGGGTCTTGAGGGCAACCCAAAAGGACCCTGCTATTATTAGAAATATGACCAATAGTTAATGACCTTGGACACTATTCCAATAGTCTCCCACTTGGACAAGTCATCAACTATATGAGGACCAATATTTCTCAATAATCATCAGAGAGTTAGCCATCCAATGCAACTACCGAACTCTTGATCTAATCAAGATTCAGCCCTTAGATAAGTGATCAACTATCCCTTCATTCTATGATATCTATATGAATTCGAGACATGGTTAATGGTCAATCTCAGAATTCAAAATTATGTTTCCCGATATAGATTTGTGACGACTGCATCTGACTACTAAATCGAACACATCAATTCCAGTCAGGGCTCGGCCAAGCACTTTAGATGTCAGCACTAAATCATCGAGGGGCCCATAGATATCGCTTCTCCTATTGAGGCAGAAGGAACGAATAAACTTCGACCACATAGTTTTTTTTTTCTATTTCATCATGTCACACATGGACATACCCTTTATAACTACCAGTTACGGTGAGCGTTGGAGTAGACCAATGCATAACAGAATCATAGAGCAAAATCCCACATGTATCTAGGTTTGAAGAATAGAAGATATTATCGTCTTAGAATTACGTGTGACTGAATCCATGAAGTAATCTCTAAGTGTGGGTTGGTCCAATACTTAAATCTCTATTAAGCACTCATGAGTGTTAGCGCAATCTCTTTGCTATGTCCAATCGATATGGACAATCCACTAATACTCATGACAATCTTCAATCACTACTTACTTCCAAGAGTATGACCGACTGTGGATACTCGGGAAGTGGGTTCCAAACATGCAAAAGTGAGAACGCAGTGATAAGCTAATTGAAATGACCGAACTCCATCATATATTAAGATCACCACTTAATAATCGCCAAATCAAATTAAACTTATACCGCTTAAAGTTCTCGGGTTTTTAAAACAAACCAAACTAAGAGTGTTTAAGCCAATTCATTTGCAAATCTAATGCCTCTCGACTTTTTCTGACTGTCAGACATGGTCAATGACATCGGCTTATGGAATGGGTCGACAAGATTATCTTTCGATATGAATCATTGACTATGATGTCTTTACATTTGACTCACTATCAAATATGTTGGTACTTACTGAGTATGTTTCATGTGAGCTCGTGTGACTTGGGATCCATACTCGAGGTAAGTTCACCCAAAGTCACAAGAAACTTCATAAGGACCATCAATGATTGAATTTCAACAAAGATGTCACTAATGAATCGCTTTCAGTCACATTGTCCACTAACCAACTGCAATATACTCTAAGTATGTTAAATCCACTATGGTGTATTACCTGGTACTCTTTCAAGCTAATATATCACCATTCAGTAAAAGCACGAATTCCGACTGCGAACGAAATTGCCTTTATTAGTGCGGAACTTAGCATCAATGTCACTCTTACAATGATCTCTTCCATACTATCAAGATCATCTATTCTATCCTCCAAGGTCACTTAAGAATGTTCTTGATCTTGATTCATTGATTCTTGCCAAATTGATCTAATCAAAATTGTCATGCTCAAGGCATACGAGTCATTGGATCAAGTACATGTCATGGCATTTATGATCGATCCCATAGCAGAAGCATGTGGGACACGACTCATTTGCTTTAGCTCAATAGTAGAACTAGGACATTAGCATTGCTCAATGTCATGCCAGCCTAAACTCCTTTTTGAGTTCTGCATGTCGAGTTTCCTCAACATTCAATGTACTTTGGCTTAATCCAATGAATCACTTTGATCTATCTCCATAGATCCTTATTATGCACGTGTCTTGTATCTCCCATGTATATCATAACGAAACAGTTCTCATACCAAGCCAAGCTTTTACACCTGCTAAGTTAGAATATAGTTTCCTATAAATCGTACATTGTCTATGTACAATACAAGGGTGACTACAGTGCTCCCACTAGCACTGACATATATATGGCTTATCTATGTTTCTCGAAATTCAAACTCCTTGAACTTTTCTCATTGAAACAAAGATTCCAATTACTCCCACTAGCTTTGACATATGTATGGCTCATCTTTATTTCTCGAAATTCATACACTTTGAACTTTCTCATTAAAATAATGATCCATCTTGCGAGATGCTTATTTCGGTCCATAAATGAACTTGTTAAGCTTACACATCCTTCAAAACCTATCTTGGTTTAATTATGTGTTTGTTCCTATCCATGATTGTCTCTACTTGAAGATCCACTTGCACCTAAGGGTTAAGGTCAAGTGTTAGATCTACCAAATAACAACATACATGGATTGAATCTCGCTTTCCAATTCCTCTTTCTATGTTGTTGCCTTTAGGGCCTACCATAGCTTTCGATAGCTGGTACACTCTGATTACTATCTACCAGTGACTCAAATACCTTAGCAATATAAACTCTTATATAACTAGGTCCATGACGTCTTCTATCAGATCTATAAGGAAAAATGGAAATATGTCAGCTTCCTTAATAGCTCTTTCAATTCCAAATTGAATGTTATGTCCAACTTTAGGCTCTTCGTTGGTTGGATCTCGAATCTTATCAAGATCAATGTGGCTCCCACTAGCCCTTTTGGAAATCAGCTCCCTCTCTCGGAAGACTGCCCTTCGAGCAACATACACTTTGTTCTCAGAAGGTTGTTAAACAATTATCCAAAATGCTTGATGGGTTCTCCAACGAGGATAACACATCTCTATTCAATGTCCCAGATTGTCGAGCGCTTCAACGACGAGCGTAAGCCTCATAATCGTAGACTTACATATATGGAAGTGAGGATAGAATCCCACTTCATATATCATAGAGTGTTTCAGGAAACTACTTAGTTGGCACAAGACAAAAGGACTTCTTGTAACACTATTCATGGTACAATCCACGATTTGTTAGCAAATACAGTGCGACTCATCTAGTACAAAATCAATGAACGATTTGTTTCTCTATCCAACTAACACTTCCTAGTGGCAGTGTTTTGGGAGGAGACAGATCATGAAACTCTTTCACAATTACTTAGATGATCAATAAAGTTTGCACTGAGATTCTCACTATGAGTGTCTCATCCTATTGCCCAATTGATTCTCAACTTCACTTTATGAGAGCTCTGAACACCTGAAAGGTTTTAGACTCACATTCATACGAAGTTGGTATCACCATGTATTGCGATTAATCTGAACGGTCCATTAGTGTAAACTAATTCCAACAGATACTCACATCAACCAGTGAAACATTCATCATCTATCTTGATAAACAAGATTTGCATTTATCATGAGACTCGAGGTCAAATGATATCCAAAATCCGATCCAACTGGATACTTGGTAATGCATTTCTCGTTTATGTATCCAAGACTATGATTCCATAAATACATTTCACCCAAAACTTTGGATGTATTTGAATCAGTACATATTGTGGTCATTCTAAACGATCCATTAGTTGAACTAACATCAACAGATATTCACAATAATACACCTTATTTAAATGTTCGAATCAATTTTGAACGATTGCTACTATACTAGCTTCATAGATTTCATGACTTTCTTTTAACATGTTAGAATGCTCTACATTTAAATAAGTCAGAACTATCTCATGAATTATAGTATAAAAAATTTTAGTTATATTACCATAGACTAAACTCTTGAGGAGAATTGTCATTTGATCCCATGAATGTAGCAAGGGCTTGGCATTCATGATCAAATTATCTTCTCCATGTTCTAGTCTTCTTACTTCATTTTAGTAACTGCACATTCTTGCAAATGTCAGTACTAATCCTCAGTAAAATACTCAAGGTTTAGAAGTAATGTTTTGATGGCATTATAAATTCATATATTTTTTTGAATAACAAACATGAAAGAACTAGTTATCTTTTGATCCAATGGAAAGTAGTATGGGCTCGTGATCCATGATCAAATTTAACTTCTTCATGTTCCAGTCCTTTCACCTCAAATATACATTTGGGCAAGTTTGATTTCTTAGTCCTTTTCTTGTTATGGAAACGAGCAACTATCAGAACATGTCTTAGAATAAGCCTTCCTTTGTCCTAGGTATTAGGGCCTAGATTAGGTATACCCACACTAATCGCCTTTTAAACCGTGTGCAATTGGCTTTCTTCTTCTTGACACTTCTATTAATGATAGTAAAATATGGGAGTGTTTTGAAGTTTGAGTTTCTATGACTGCCATGTTAATTCCAAAAGGAAACTTTAACATGCTCCACAACTCCTTCATGGTCATTCCAAGTTGTTCATATCAAAATCAAAATGAATTGATTATATGTACATGTCAGCTAGTCGATTAATCCTAGTCAACTCCTAACTCAAGGAAATTCCATTTTACTTCAATATGTCATTTTACAACGTACATTTGACAATTGCTCTTTCTAACACTTTAGAATGCAATGTTTGAAGTAACCAAGGAATAGCTTTAACAAAGGCATGATCTTTCTTTTCGTTTATGAGAACTACTCCCAAACTACGAATTTGACAAGATTAATCATCCTCATAGCTAATCCTTTCAAAGGTTTTATAGCAGTAGATTTTAGTGGATAAGGTTATAGACATCATTCAATAACAAATTCCATTATAGTTTGTTTTACTTATCCTTAGAAAATAATTACCCTAAATAAAATTATTTTATTAGGCTAGGATCCATATTTGGCTCCATGATGTGTAAAGGGATGTCGTAAACACACCATAAAGTTATTTAGGTAGGCAAAGCCCTTTGCAAATTTCGATCACCACGAAATTCCTAGATCTTTAAGATTCATTGACTATCAATGGCATGTTAATCTCGAATTATGTTCATCTCAAATTCAATGACGGGGTCGCCGCGGATCATTGAACAGATGGTGAATCGACCATACAAAACCGCATGGTCCCCGGCTCAAGTTACGCTTGAGATTCGCGAGTTCTACATCATTCTCTACTTATACTCTCCAATTGACGTGCCGGTTAACCACGCGAGCTCCATTAACAAGTTATAAAGAGAATGTGCAACTTTTATGGATAACATAAAATTCACATTAAATAGATTGAGAATTAACCTTGCAAAATCGCATGGTCCCCGACTCTTGCGAGTTCCATATCATTCTCAACTATACCCTATATTGATGTGTCGGTTAACCACACGAGCTCCATCAACATAATATAAAGAGAATGTGCAATTTTCATGGATAATATAAACTCACATTCTATTAATAAAACGGGATTTTGTTTTATACTTGTATTTAAAATACTTTTAGATTGACCATTATCACTATCAAACCCTTTTGGTAACTCCATTCACAAAATGCAATTGGGCGGTGAGGGTGGTAAGCGCGAAGCATATTAAAAACCGACCTCATTAGGAATCAAAGAGACCTCCTTAAACCCCTACATTAGAACGGGTGAGCCTAGTCGATGTAAGACTGACAATGTCAATATTTAAACACGCGAGGGCGCATGTTGTAACTTTCTTATACATATAATAGACACAATTCTAATATATATAAATATAAGGGGTAAATTTAAAACTCTTTAAATTTAGTTGTCTATTATTAATTCTAATTAATTGCGAGGACGCAATGTAACAATTAATAAATCAGAAGGGGGTAATATTCAAATTTATAAATCTCTTTTATAAATAATATTAAATATTTAAATTCACTATTTAAATAATAGATAAATATTCAAATTCAAATAAACACATAAATATTCAAATTCAAATAAACATATTTAAACAATATTTATCTATTAATAAATATTCAAATTCAAATAAACACATAAATATTCAAATTCAAATAAACATATTTAAACAATATTTATCTATTAATAAATATTCAAATTCAAATAAAACATTTAAATAATATTTATCAATTTCCAGATTTAAAACATTTTAAAATTTGGTAATTATCCATATTTGATAAAGCTTCATATTTGAAAAATGGAAAAAATCTGAAAACCCTAATTCTGCTGAGCTCACGTTGTGAGCTCTAAGCTCTCACGTCGTGAGCTGCGACTAAGGTATTATCAATTACGAATTTTTCAATAATCCTTCTACCATTCAATTTCAAACAAAGTTTTACAGAAAACATGGATCTAGGGTGAACATAACCATGAACCAATGGCTCTGATACCACTGTTGGGTTTTCTACGCATCAAATACACTCTAAAACTAGGCAGCGGAAAAATCGAAACAACGATATACCTAAGTGTACATGCATCCTATGGATCTATGGCTTCATGCTAATAACATCAACCCTAGAAAACATAAAACATAAAGAAGAAAACATACCTCTTATATTGCCCTTGATCTCCATGCTTGAGATCTTGAACCTCCATGAAGTTGCTTGGATGAAAGGATCCAAACCAGAATCCCTCTAATGGTATCACACCCAATGACACCAAAGAGTGGAATAAAATAACTAGGAGAAGGGTCAATTTCACAAACCCAAAGGGGTTAGAAATCGTCCCTAAGAGGGGGAGGAAGAAGGGTTGGCGAAACTTCAAGCCAAGGTGCAAGGAGGAATGAAATCCCTAAGGCCCTATTTATAGCCTTTGATGCCTCCTTAGGTTTAGTACTCCTTCCCATGTGGGATGGAGGCCTAACCACGAAATTTCACTCCTTTCCCATGTGGGATGGAGTGATTTTCATCCAACCCTAATCCAATAAGGTTCTGGAACATTCCTGATTAACCAACTATCGATTAATCAACATTCAACCCTTTAATTAATTAAACTGTTAATTAATTTCCAATATATATTTCCAAAATATATTTCCAATTAGTTTCTAATTAATTATTAACCATAATAATTAATAAACCAATTTCTCCTTTATTTATTCTACTCAATTTGGGTCTTGAGGGCAACCCAAAAGGACCCTGCTATTATTAGAAATATGACCAATAGTTAATGACCTTGGACACTATTCCAATACTTGTGTCACCCGCAGCTCAACAACAACACGCTGATGTTTCTGAACCATCTCTATCTGAAGTAGCATCTCTCAATACTTTCACCTCTCCGTTTGAGGGGGAAAGTGTTGGGTTATGAGCATTCTAACACTCCTAAGTGTACATGCAACCCTAAATACCTTGGATCTATGTTTTCTCTATTATACATACAATTATGAACATCCAAGGTATTATCCTAATCTAGCATACAAAATAATAAATATAACAAGATGGAATACATACCTCTTTGATGTAGAATGTCTTCATGAAGCTTGAGTGCCTAGTGCCCCAAGTGTGACACCTCAAATGGTTCACACAACACCACATACACTTGGAATAACTTGAGAGAAACTTGAACACTCCTTGAAATCGTCTAGCCCTCACACTCACACATTAGTGCACGATTTCTTGAGCCATGGGATTCTTTTATATGGTGGCTATTAGGGTTACACCATGTAACTCATAACTTTACCCATTCCTTATCCTCCATGGATTTTAACCTCCATGGAGTATCCATGGGTCACCCCATGGACTTAGTCCAACATAAGGAATCTTGGATCACAAGCCCACATATATAAGAATTAATGATTTACACAATCAACCCATATATTTAATTAGTCTCCTTTTGATCACTTAATTAATTCCAAATTAATTCTTCATCAATACTAACTAAATAACCTTATTAATATATTAAAACTTATAATATATTAACCAACCTTAAGTGTTATTTCTCTCATTATAGTCTATCCAAATGCATGATGCCATGCAACCCAAATGGACCATGTCGGGTCGGGTCAAGTCTTACCAATTATAGTTATGGACTTAGACATTAATCCAACAGTCTCCCACTTGGATAAGTCTAAAACTATTATTGCGTATGACTTCAGGAACCGATCAGCAATCGTAGCTCTCAAAAGCTTCTGTCGAACTCTGACCTTGTCGATGAACTCTGACCTTTGTCAATGACTTGTCCATTAGATAAGGGATCATATATTCCTCCATTCTAGATATCATATGGACTGAGACATGGATTATCAATCATTCTCTTTGTCCATTTGTTGTTTCCCGATTTTCGATTCATGATGACTGACTGATTGAACAAATCAAATCAGTCCTGGCTTGGCCAAGCACTCACATATATCATCTTTAAATCATCGAGGGGCCCTCAGATATCGCTTTTATCCCGAAGGTAAAAGGAATGGATAAACTTCGACTCATATGGCTTGTTCTACTACTTGTTGAATCATACACAAAGGCACGTTTTATAACATCGAGTTACCAATGCGTTTTCGTGCAATCAATGTATAACCAACTCATAGTAACAACTCATATCTCTAGGTTTGAAGAATATAAGATATTATCGTCTCATGATCACTCGTGATAAAATCCATGAAGTGATTCAAATGAGCGCGGGTTGAATCCAATACTCAGAACTTATGAGCACTCATGAGTGTTGTAGCACCACTTTTGTCCACCAACTTGGACCTCTACAAACCAACCCATGACAGTCTTGATTCATATCTACTTCCAACATATGACCGACTGTGGATGGTTTGAATAACTTAATCATTCAGGAAGAGCGACTTAGTTATTTTGGAAGTCAAAACATGCAAAGTGAAACACAAGAATAAATGAATCAAATATGGTATCAAACCCTATGAATATAAATAAACACTTTTATTTATCACCATACTGATTACTCATTATTCATTTTTTCGGTTTTATCAACTTTATACTTGAATTTAAAACAATAGTTGTCCCATGCTCCAAGCATGTACACTATGTTTTCTAAACACTAGTCATACCATACACCAAGTATGCATACTATGTTTGTCTATGATCTTTACTTTGTAAAATAGATCAATTGAACATCACTCAAATGATCCTCTTTTCACAGTCCCAAATCCTTACTGCAAATGCAAGAATTCCAAATTCATGCCATTTACTGAAATCTGTTAGATTCTAAACTTATATGCATTGATCCTCTTAATGATTATGCACGAAGTCAGAAAGACTTGACAACAATCATTACAGAGCATTCCAAAGGAGATCAGCTCCTTGGAAACATCCTTCTTTCATTAAGTTTCCTAATCTTACACATATTGAATAATTTCTAACTTTGAAACATTTCCATATTCCATTTTGACTATCACTTCTGAACAAGAGTTGCCTCCTTACAGATTATGTCAATATGGTCCTTCCAGAATTAACATTATACTTCCAACTGTCCTTGAGCAACCAATCTTTGGTAAACCTTAGATTGTCCTCGACAATTGCTTAATCATTTTAGTCATATCCAATTCTAGACCTTTTCCCTTCATAATGCCCCAGGCATTTGGAAAATTTTAGAAAGGATGAATATAGCACATGTAATCGATCCTATATCCGAAGCATATGGGACACGATTCATGATGTCTCACATAAAGACTAAACCAGTCTTTTGCTATAATATTTCCATTTCAATTTGCCAAGTTCTCAAAATTCATATTATGAAAAGGGATGCCGTAATCATAATCGAATTTTAGAACGCAAATAATGGACCCATATATAGAATTTCCTTATGTTGAGCCATTCCAACATGAAATTCATATATATATCCTTGATTAAATACAATTAAAATCTCAATCTAAGCTTTTAGAATTGAAATGAAGTATAATTTCCTCTCCCTTGATTATAGCAAAACAACTTTTTCAACCCTTGCAACCTCACGAATTGAAACTTTTGTTTTCTATAATTAACATTGCTAACTTGCAACCTTTGTCATAATTATCATGCTCCCACTAACATGATGATTATTAGCATAACACTTATGCTTCCACTAGCTTTGACATGTACTCAGAAATCAGCTGACTTTCTTACCAAAGTTCAGATTTCTGATACTAGATTGTCTTGATAAAACTTTATCAAAATCATACACCTCTCTTAGATAGCTCACATGTGTGTCTAAACAATTTTAGAACTATGAAAAGGGATGCCGTAATCATAGTCTCAATTGTTTAGACCTTTGCCACTTCTCACAAGTCCATGTTAGTGTGCCGGTAAACCACACACGCTCCACTAATGACTTTGAGAATGCAAATATCACAATTGCTATCTAGCTAAAATCTACTTAGTGAAAGTGTTTCCTCACCATCATTTTCATGAATCGGAGAGAAACCTTATGACACTTAGATTTAATAGTGTATGTGTTCTTATCCATGTGAATTTCTCAAAACCATAATCACAAGACAAGGTTAGTGACAAATCCAAACTCATATTGATTAAACTTGTGCAATCTTAAATTCTTGCCATTTGGCAGCTCAGGTGCCTGCCATTGCTTCCAAGTAGTTGTGCAACCAATTGAGAACTCTCAGAACTCCTATGCAAAGCCAACTTGAATAGGCACAAAAATTTCAACACGATAGGTTATAAACCTCAAGTCGTGTGCTAGTGAAGGACTTTAGGTTTTATTCTTGATTAAGTCTTGAAACTTTCAAGAGCTTTAAGACTCCCACTGTCCTCTTGACATATAAGACTCCCTTGTCAAATATTCAAGAGATAGTGCGGATTCTTTATCAAGACTAACACTTTACACAATTGGCCTAAGTTGGTCTCTGTTTTATCCAAAACATCACAACTTACCAATTTCAAATGTACAAGAGTAGATAACCTTTTACTCTTACATTTGACTAGTGTTAACAAACCCTCTTTAAGATATGTCACTCAAGTTACAATCTTGGAGTATGACTCTAAGAATTGTTTTGGAACGAAGTATGACTCATCTTTTTGATTTAACAATTTCAACAATTCATGACTCCTCTTCTTAGTCATAAGAATGCACTAAGATGACTTTAGAGGACCAATTGTGATATGGTATCTTAATCATTAAGATGATCATAAACATGATACTAAAGTACTCTCCCATCTTTTCAGATTTGAGAAATTTTTATCTTTCTGCCATACTTTGATTCTTCTTATCCGTTCTGTCTCACATTGAAACTTCTCCAATGCTACAGACTTATACTTAAACTTATAAGTATAACCATATTTACTGAACTTAAGTAAATCATGACGAATAGTCTTCTTGATCTTTTGTGGTGGACTTGACCAGTGCACAAGAATGTGTACTCGATCCCTTAGTCCTTTCCTTATTCACATAAGGAATTAGTCTTAATTTTCCAAGCTGAAAGTTCTCATTCATCATACTATACAACTTGCATGATTCCAAGTTTCGGTCCAATTGAACCTTGAGTGATGAGAATCTTTCCTTATTTGGTAATATTAGACACTACCACAACCGAAAGAATCAAATCCATTTTTCCAATATTGCTATCAATGGAATCTTATAAGCAGTAACTTTTCACAAATGCCATTGTAAGGATACTTAAAATAAATAAAATCAAAGCCTTTTTCTTTTATTTTAAAACTTTGCGGAAAAACTTATCCTTACAATCCATATGAAAACCTTGTTGTTATCTATTCCTAAGCAATATAAATATCATAACTCTTAAGTAATAGCCCAAAATTCTGATCACTGAACCATGCGATTGAAATCCATCTTCGCGATCAGAATCAGCATGTACTTAATAGAGTTAGACAATGGACTTTACCTGAAGTAGAGCCAAACTTATTGACTTTAACATCCTTAGGTAAATTTGGCAGCTTCGTAACCAATGCCCCTTCCTTTGGCAATAGTTACCTATGGACTCTTGATAATGGGACTATCTCAGACTTCGCCTCTCTCTTTACCATTGGGTCAACCGAGTTGACTATGGCCGATCCCTTTCCATTGGGAAGAGAGAGCTTTACTTGATATCCAATGTCATCATTGTCAATGTCCATAGCGTTTTAGGAAGTTGATCTTAGCAAATAGATAAGATCATTAAGGGTCTTGTCTTAGTCTGTTTCATAGGAGTTTAGTTAATAAGAGTTTAGTTACTTAGTATTTATCATTAATACTTTTAATGAAAGTTGAATTATAGTCCTTGTCCTACCCGTTCAGCTAACGACCCTCCACCAGTCAAGGAAGCGGTGGGTGAGAGTGGGCACCCATTAAACTGCCATTTTATAGGCAGTAACCTTATACCCCCCTTATAGACCGGCTTCGTGAATGAGGCCTACTAACGGTAAGACTGACTTTACTCTTATACATATATATAAATATTATTAACTTATAATATTATAAAGTATAAGGGTTGAATTTTAACTTTTAAAATTCTAAGGGCAAACTTGGAATTAAAGTATTCATAAGTGAAAACTTTTCAAATTCCAAAACTTGAGGGCAAGTTTTGAAACTATTCAAAACTAATTAATTCCATAACTTATGAGTTTAAAGTAGTTTTAATTAAAAAAAAAACTCTTCAAGTTCCATAACTTGAGGAAAGTTATGGAAGACTTTAAACTAATTAATAAAAAAAAATAACTTTTTTTATTGTAACTTATGGAACTAATTAAGGTTACATTTTTTTTTAATTTAATGAAGAGACTCTTGAACCTCCATAACTTGAGGACAAGTTATGGAGTCATAAAACCATTTAATTAGAACTAGACTCTTCATTTTGTAACCTTTGCCAACTTTTATGAGTTTTATGATTCTTAAATGTGACTTTTCATATAACTTGAGGACAAGTTACAAAAACACACTTTGGAATCAACTCTTAGATTAAAATGGATTGAAAACAACTATTTCACACAACTTTTCTATTAATCTAAGAACCTCATAAGAACAAGATAATTCAAATCATCAATCTTCAAGAAATTAGCATGAACATACAAACTAATACAAATCTTGAAATTATGACAATTATCTTAGAAATTGGATTAGCATGAACATTACCACATCAAAAACAAGTTCATCAGTCCAAAAACATCTGAGGGTAATGTTCCTAGTCCAATTCCAGCCAAAACAATCGAATATATGCATCCAACTCGATTTTTCAGCTACTTTTGCAAGTATAACAAGAAAACAAACCTGGCTCTGATACCACTGTTGGGTTATGAGCATTCTAACACTCCTAAGTGTACATGCAACCCTAAATACCTGGTATCTATGTTTTCTCTATTATACATACAATTATGAACATCCAAGGTATTATCCTAATCTAGCATACAAAATAATAAATATAACAAGATAGAATACATACCTCTTTGATGTAGAATGTCTTCATGAAGCTTGAGTGCCTAGTGCCCCAAGTGTGACACCTCAAATGGTTCACACAACACCAAATACACTTGGAATAACTTGAGAGAAACTTGAACACTCCTTGAAATCGTCTAGCCCTCACACTCACACATTAGTGCACGATTTCTTGAGCCATGGGATTCTTTTATATGGTGGCTATTAGGGTTACACCATGTAACTCATAACTTTACCCATTCCTTATGCTCCATGGATTTTAACCTCCATGGAGTATCCATGGGTCACCCCATGGACTTAGTCCAACATAAGGAATCTTGGATCACAAGCCCACATATATAAGAATGAATGATTTACACAATCAACCCATATATTTAATTAGTCTCCTTTTGATCACTTAATTAATTCCAAATTAATTCTTGATCAATACTAATTAAATAACCTTATTAATATATTAGAACTTATAATATATTAACCAACCTTAAGTGTTATTTCTCTCATTATAGTCTATCCAAATGCATGATGCCATGCAACCCAAATGGACCATGCCGGGTCGGGTCAAGTCTTACCAATTATAGTTATGGACTTAGACATTAATCCAACAGAAAGCTCTACTCCGGATCTAGCAACAACCATCGAGGTTCCAGTACGTGATGCTGCTCAAGTTCCTATCCAGAGAGAATCATTACCATCAAACGTATCTTCGGATTCGGATGATGAACTCGTAGAGAACATTGACGCGAGAACCGATCCAAGGATTATCACTCTCCCATCTGCAGTCCAGGGGGAACCTTCTCAGGTTCCAGAGGAACTCCCATCTGCAATCCAGGGGGAACCTCTTCCAACTGCTCAAGAAAATTCCATTCTCGTTCCAACAAACCAAGATGACTCAACAGGATGTTCTCAAGTTCAGGGGGAACTGCCATCTCCAACCACAAATTCTTCTGATATTCAAGATATTCCCTCTACCGCAGCTGTTGATCATATGCAGCCCCGTCTACACGTATGGACGAAGGACCACCCACCAGGTCAAATCATTGGCAACCCATCTGCAGGTATCCAGACTCGATCTTCCAAGGACCTATCTGACCAATGCCACTACGCAGCATTTATGTCCTCGGTAGAGCCCAGAACGATCAAAGAAGCATTGCTCGAACCGGACTGGATAGCTGCAATGCAAGAAGAGCTAGAAGAATTTCAAAGAAACAAAGTTTGGCAGCTCGTTCCGAAGCCACATGGTCACACCATTGTTGGCACTAGATGGGTGTTCAAAAACAAGCTGGATGAATCTGGTGCGGTAGTCAGAAACAAGGCAAGGCTAGTTGCAAAGGGGTATAGTCAACTTGAAGGCATTGACTACGATGAAACGTATGCTCCGGTAGCACGCATGGAAGCTATCCGGATCTTCCTAGCATACGCAACCTACAAGAACGTCAAGGTACACCAAATGGACGTTAAGAGTGCCTTTCTCAATGGGGAATTAAAAGAAGAGGTTTACCTTCAGCAACCTCCAGGTTTTGAAAATGCTGAATTCCCAGACCACTGCTACAAACTTGAAAAAGCAGCCTACGGTCTGAAGCAAGCCCCAAGAGCATGGTATGAGACTTTTTCTGAATTCCTTGTCTCATCCGGGTACAAGAGAAGAGTGATTGACCCCACGTTATTTAGAAAAGCAAATGGTAACCACCTTATGCTCGTTCAAATATATGTGGACGACATCATCTTCGGATCAACTGATCAAGAAATAATGAATGAATTTGCTAAGCTCATGACCAACAAGTTCAAAATGAGCATGAATAGAGAGATTAACTTCTTTCTAGGGCTTCAAGTGAAACAAGTTCCGCAAGGGATATTCATTCATCAAGAGAAATACACCACCGAACTGTTAAAGAAATATTCTATGGACAATTGTTCTTCGGCTAAGGTCCCCATGGCCTTCGGTTATAAGATCTCTGCTGATCCTTCAGGAGAACCTGTGGATCACAAAACTTATAGAGGTATCATTGGCTCTCTAATGTACCTCACCGCAAGCCAACCAGGCATTGTCTTTGCAACTGGTGTATGTGCAAGGTATCAGGCTGACCCGAAAGTGTCAGATATGACCGCAGACAAACAGATACTACGGTACCTGAAAGGAAGCAAATCTCTTGGTCTATGGTACCCCGCAGGCAATGACTTCAGCCTGCAAGCTTTCACAGATGCGGATCACGCCGGATGCAGATTAGACCGCAAAAGTACCTCAGGAGGATGTCAATTTTTGGGTGGAAGACTCATCAGCTGGTCTTCAAGGAAACAAAGTTGTGTATCTCTGTCTACCGCAAAAGCTGAATATGTGGCCGCAACCAGCTGTTGTTCACAAGTCCTATGGATGAAGACACAACTTATGGACTATGGATACAGAATGTTATGGATACCGATATATTGTGACTCTGAAAGTGCTATTGCTATTTCTCATAATCCTATTCAGCACTCAAAGACTAAGCATATTGAACTACGATATCATGTCATCAAAGACCACATCTTGAAAGGTAACATTGAACTCATCTTTGTCCATACTCATGAAGAGATTGACGATGTGTTCACAAAAGCGCTCGAACTCCACAAAACTTAACACCTTCCTGCAAATGTTAGGAATGATGAATCCCGACCCACAATTCTTTTTGAATTGATAGATACCGCAGACCATCCTTGGTCTCCGTTGCGGTTCTAACTGAAAGTTACTTATGATAGATGGTTTTGGTACCGCAGTCTAGGTACCGCAACCATATATCATACTTATTTTTCATGGGTCCTTATTGTTTGTTATTACTAACCTTTTGTACAAGTGCTCTCCTCAGTTTCTTCTACTGCAGTCATAAATATAACCATCCGCAATGACATTGGTTCATCCGCAATGACATTTGACATTTGTTCATCCTCAATGACATTTGACATTTATTCATCCGCAATGACACCTGGTCATCCGCAATAAAGTTTCCATCCGCAATCACGTTGATAATTTCTCAACTGTTTCATCTACCCTTGAATCTTTGTGTGCTATTTAATGATCCTTCATTAAATAAAACATTAAATAACAAAAAAACATTCCCTTGAGAAACTGTCTCATTCTCTTTCTGAATAAACCTTGTGTCAGACCTATTTTTAGGTATGATGACAAAAAGAACGTTTTTCCATAATCACTTCCTGAATTTGTCTTTTCCGCTTACCCAGAACGTCCCATCCGTTACAACTTCCTTTCCCCTCACCACTCTATCACCTGTCGTGTTGATGCACGTCTGACATTTCATTAAATGCAAATCCCTTTTTGGTAAAATCTCAAAAACTTTTTTAAACCGTTTCATAATCATGTGGCTGAGATTTATTTGCCAATTCAAAAGATTCCCCCAAAACGACCATTTACCTTATCCTTTATTTTTACCTAGGGTAAAAACAGTTACCATTCCAATTCACCACCTATATAAACCCTTCTTCTTCCCCAAAATCACTTTATGCTTTCTGAACATTGAACCTTTTCTCTCAAATCCTTCAAGAACTCTGTTTCTCTACTCATTCTCTCAATCTTCAACAATGGTGAAATCCGGTGTCTCCAAGAAACAGTCAAAGGCATCTGGATCAGTGAACCCCACTGGTTCAGAATCTGCTTCACGACAACTCACACCCACGATCGCGTCAAGCAACTTCAGAGCGGTGTTCGAAGATCATCCCTCCTACTATGCCCCGATCAAGCTGATGATCAAGTTCCTGAAGAATCACCCCCTGTTTGGCCCCTTTGATGCTTTCACAGATGTTGTCCCAATCTCAACCCTTTTCAAATGTGCATTCTCCGCTTATCGCCCAATTAAAAACCCCCAAGAAGTTCATCTTAACCTAGTTAATGATTCTTTGGTCATTCTGTCCAAGGAAAAGTTTCTTTCTGCCATAAATCTCCTTGTTTATCCCTCCATCAAGATTTTCACCCCCTCCATGACAGACGTCACTTCTGCTCTTTACCAAATGGGATACTAGAAGAAGATTAAGGGGATTGGGGAATTCAAGAAAAACCAATTGCCTGCGGTGTGGCAATTCGTTTGCCACTTCGTCACCCGCAGTCTATCCGGCAGAACCAGAGGCACAAACAATATGGGACTGAAGCTTCTAGAGTTGGTATGGAGCATATTCACAGGACACGATGTAAACTACGGGCAGATCCTATGGGACGACTTTCTACAATACATTCCCAAGGAGAATCCCAGGGAGAACCCCACCGAGCTCACCTTTGCAAGGTTCTGGTCACTCTGCATCTCTGACCTTCATGCGGATGCAGGAATCGACATGGGCAGTGACATCCATTTCTTTGTCACTAAGTATATTAAAAGGTACAATCCATCTTCTGATCAATCTCTTTTTGGACCAATTAGAAGACTTCCCACCCATATTCTTTCTTCTCTGGGTCTTGAGACTGCTGATGTCTCAGACCATATTGAGGCTACGGAAGGTATTGCCCAATACCTTCCTACCCCGCCTCTTCAGAACCCATCCGCAATCATTAACCCTGAAGGTACCGCAGTCCCTTCTTCCACTACTCTCTCCAATCTTTCTCAAAGAAGAAAGCAATTGGCCACCAAGAAGAAACAAAGAACTCCCAAGAAGGATGCTCCCAAACGAACCGCACCCACTAAGAAACAGAAAACCAAACCCACCGCAACCACACCTGATAGTGATTCTGATGAGGATAGGCAACCAATTGCTATCCTTAAGAAAAGAAAAACAGATACCTCTGGCCAAATGCGTGACCGAACCGATACTGAAGCCTCTCAAAAGGCTCCGGTAGTCCTTGGGGTGGCCGCAGACCCATTCAACACCACCATCATTTTCCAATCAGACTCAGAAAGTGAGTCTGATTCACAACATCGTGGAGACTCCCCCCAGTTCACTCCCAAGAGGATGACACTGGTGCACGCCCTAAGGTCTCCAGGGCTTCCCGACTACATTTCTTTTCCCCTGAGGAGTTGCACTCCATCCTTTTGAATGTCACCCATACACTACAAACACCTTCCCAACCGCAGGGCACTTCTTCCGCCCATGCAAGAACTGAGCCGAGGCCAAACTTGACCACGGGTCAAGGAGACCAAGGAAGCTCAGGAAATCCTACTCTGCTTACATCCGCAGCAGGTGGTTTAGGCACGGTGAGCACAAACGTGCAAGGATCCGTGGACCCGAAGGACACTTCGGTGCGATTTCATGGATTTGACGGCGATGAATCAAACGACTCATGGTTACGCTACACTTCGGTAACCGAGTCAGAAATAAAGAAATATGCCGCTTTCAGAAGGGCATTCCAAGCCCGCAAGGAGCAACAGATCAAGCAACAACAACAGAAGGAGCAAGAAATCCAGTCAGTGGCTAAGTATTGGGCATATGCAATAAATAATGCCAATACCGTAGCCACCATTCTCAAAGTTCAAGACTGGATGACCGAGATGGCTGAGACAATCCTCAAAGCTCAAGCAACTGGTGAAGGTGCAGGTACCTCTAGAGTAACTCCAACTCCTACTCCAACTCCAAATCCAATTCCAACTCCAACAGTTCATGAATCACAAGACGAAGGAACCGCAACAGAGGTTAGTTCTGCTCCCACCTTCGGTCTTGATGATGAAGACATTCAGGAGGTAAATAAGCCCAGCCCTTCTGATGATGACCTCATGATGTTCGATGAAAAATAGGAATCCAGTGGCTCTCACCATGCAACTTCTAAACCCAAAGAAAAGAACAAAAAGAAGAAGAATGCGGTCACGAGAAAGGAGTTTCTGAGCTTACAATCAAAAGTCGATCAAATCTTAGCTGCGGTCAAGCCAACTCAACCGCAACCAGAAGACACCCCAAGGCCGCAGTCTCTGATCGAACGAATAGAGCGCTTGGAAACGCGTGAGCGCTTGGCTGCTGAGAGAATTTCTCTCAAAGTTGAAATGGGGATCCGGTCCCTTGAGAACAACCGCAAAGCAGATCACAAGGACTTTATGGCTGCTGCGGAATGCCTCATCTCTGAGGTGACCGCAATCAAGAAAGATCTCCAAGCAGCCATTGTGGATCAACCCACTCAGTCTCAAAAACTGATAGATGAGACTCACACTGCGTATGAGTCCACTATCTCAGTTCTTCAAGCCACCATAAACAGACTGCAACGATCCCTGTCCTCCAACTTCCACGGTCCGGAAATCCTTCAACTCACCAAAGAGATTCACAGGCTGCTCTTCAACCCCTCCATCCCCAACAATCAACAATTGGCAGAAGCCCTCAAAGCTCAATTTCAAGAAGTCTATGCTAAGGTTGATGGCCTTAAACAATGGCTTGAGGAAGCTCCTCCGTTGCATTCCCCAAGAGGGGAAGTGAAGAAGAAGAAGTCCATCACTCCGATCAATCAATCTCTCAACATCAGAGCCCCCCCATCATCACAGAAAAAATCCCTACACCGCAACCCTCACCGCAACCATCTCACCATACTCCACCTCCTCATACTTCACCACAAAAGGAGAACACTCCTAACAAGCCAGAGACCCCTCCTCACTTTAAAAATCTGGTGGAGTATATGTCCTCTCCAAGCTCAACTGACTCTCCTGCCACCACCCAAAGGAAGAAAGATTGGAAGGCAGCCAAACTGGCTGAGCTAATATGGAGAGAATGCGGTTTTGACACGGTCATGGACGAATCCTTGATCAACTCTTGGATCAATCCTCACCGCAGACTGCTGGATGAAGATTACAGACCTCACCTCACATATGCTGAACCTCCTTCAGATGGCTACTGGGATGTTCCGATCTCCCCAAATGCTAAGTACTTCACAATTTTTGAGCCATTCGACCGCAGCCTTCCAGACCACAAGAGACTTCCAATGGAATACGAGAGACTTTGTCTTTTCTATGCTATGCATGCCTCTCCCATTGAGAAAATATGGTCTAACGATAGACCATCCGCAGTCAAGAACTACAAACTTCGGAAGTTCATGAAGGCTGACTTCATCCAGTACACCCTCACCAGAAGAGAACATGACTACGTCCGCACCCAAGCTGACTTCCCTTGCATGAATCCGGAAGAAGTCTTTCTCATTGCTAAGGTGTTTCAGAACAAGTCAGAAAAGCACCCGAAGATGAAGATTGCGCTTGAAAGGGCCAATACCTTTTTGAAGGAAACTGTCTGTGATTTTGCCAAAATCGACGCAGACATCTACCCCACTATTGCCAAGAATTTTGATCTACCACCTCTCGATCCTGCACCGATACCTACCGAAGGTTATGAAGAAAGATCCTTAGGTGCAACCAACTTTCCTGAACTTGGAGTCATTTTCAAAAGGAAGATCGATAATGTCAACTACTTCATTCCAATGACTACCATGCATCGCCTCACCAAGAAGCAACTTGACATCTGCCGAACCGCAGTTGAAAGATCGAAGCACACTACCGCAGAAGTCAAGTTCGAGATCTTAAGAAGAATCATCTGGCTGGAAAACATCAGGAAGTTTTGGTGGATCCTGATCAAGTTTCTCAAACTTGATAACTGATCAGAAGTTAAAGAGGTCACTTAGGGGGAAATTGTTGAATCATAAAAGGTGACCCTCTTGAACTTCAGCTACCGCAGCCATCCAGCACCCGCAGTCAACTTCTTCATCAGCAACCGCAACCGGAGTCTCTTCCTACCGTAGTCACTTAACTAGATTACTTTACTTGTCTTTTATTGTAACACTCTCTTTTGTCCAGTATGCCTTGCATGGCTACTCTTAGAGAGGTAATCTAGTGTACATCGTGAATCTCTATAAATAGAGCTCATTCTCTTTGTATTCAAATACACACACGCATCTATCTATTCTGAATACACTTCTCTGAAGTTATCTTTTCTATCCCTCTATCTACGCATCACTTCATACTCTCAATTCTTACTAGAACATAACTGATTATAACCTCTCTCCGGAGCAAGTCCTTTGTGACTTAATCACTAAGTTTGATCTTCCTTATTAACTTGGTTTGAATAAATTCCATGTTATGAATCAACTTAAGTGTATACTTGATATAATTATTGTTGTCATTTCTATTACTTTACTTTTCCGCAACTAACTCTCTAACTTATTAATATTATTGTTGAGCTTTTAGATCCTTCGAGATTAACTATTCCGCAATACTACTTGTTCTAACGTTTGTTCAAGTGTGTCTCTAAGTTTTTCTCTCAACAATTAGCAATTCAAGTCCAAATTTACTAATGTTTTCACTAATCCATGTAAAACTATATATGGTCATACACTAGCAAACATAGAATCAGTTATAGGATATGGATAAACAATGTAAGATTGATCTAAATAAACACAATTATGGTCATAATTTATGTTCTCCAGCACAGCTAAATTAGTTACTTTTATCACTTATTTAAGATTTGGTTGATCCTAACTCTAGCAATTTAATAGTCGCTAAACTATTAGGAATCAAGTTCATGTAATTTAATGGTCACTAAGCTACACAAAACCTGAATTCAAGCAATCAAAGTATCAAATATTAACATGTTAGGTAAAGATAATCAAACAAAATCTTAAAACCAACTATTAAAATTCATAATTGAATATACTAAACCATAGAGTTATAGCTTCATCTAGTTAAACGAAAGCAGCTAAGTTTAACTACTCATGACTGAAAACATAGACAAAATTTCCACACAAATTGACATGATTTAAGTAAACAAACCAATGTATGAATATGTTCCTCAATCTCTTGATCTTCAAGCTAATTTCCTTCCTAGAATGCTTTAGATTCGGTTTCTTTAAATAATTCTCCTCCAGAAATCTCTCTGAAAACCCTTCATGGCTCCTTAAATCGTAAGAGTGAAAGATAATTTATACTTTTGAGAAAATACGTGTTTCACGATGTGAACAGGGGTTTCACGTCGCGACTTGGGTACAAATCCTTATCGAGCAAGGATTCTAACTTCCCGTGTACTTATATTCTAGAATACTGTCTCCACGTCGTGATGTTGATGGCCACGTCGTGATTTGGGTTTTTCGCTAGAATTTTCTTCTTTTGAGATTCCATCCTCCAAAGTTCCAACTCTTGTCAATTCAGGTCCTTATTCTTCAAGAGTGTTCCTTTTGGCTGCAAAATACAATTTAATTCAATAAGTACCAAATATCTTTGCAAATAACCAAAATATTAAATAAAATGTATTAAGATATTGCCTAAAATGTGTATAAATATGGCAATATCAATACCATTACAGTTAATTTATTATTTTGTTTCGCTTGCATGTTTAGATCTCCACTTCCCCAATATTAATTTACTCAAACTCCACAACCAGTCATACTCTTGGGAGCAAGAATTGAGTTAAGATTTTCATGAATTGTTAGTAGATTGTCTATAGTGCTTAGACATGGCATAGAGATTGTGAATAACGTGAGTGATTAATAGAGATTTAAGTATTGGAAAAACCAACGCTCAGAGAGATTACTTCATGGATTTAATCACAAGTAATTCTGAAATGATAATATTTTTATTCTTAAAACGGGGAGACATTGAGTTCTTTGCATACGATTTGGTTATGTATTAGTCTTACTCTAATGCTATCCATAATTGGTGGTCATAACGAGTAAGTTTATGCATGAATTGATGAGTAGACAAAAACTATACAGTCGAAGTTTATTTGTTCCTTTTCCCCTTAATGGGAAATGTGATATCGTGGGCCCCTTAGTGATTTGACGATGATATTCATGTGCTTGGAAAATCCATACTAAATTGATGTGTTCAATTTATAGTTTGATTTGATTATCATAAGTCATAAATCAAGAACATAATGATGAACTGTTAGGTTGATTCATTATCCATGTCTCAGTTCATGATAATATGTTGTAGAAACAAAGTAATAATTGATCACTTATCTAAGGGATGACTTTTGATTAGATCATAGTTCAACAGTTGTTGTGGAATACCCACTTTGTTGGTTATTCGAAGATTATTCGACTAATAGTAGTTGATGACATGTCCAAGTGGGAGACTATTGGAAATAAGCGTCGAATGTCATAATTAATTGGTGTAACTTTAGGAATAATAAAAAATTCCTTTTCGGTTTCTCTCAAGAGCTAAAATGTCCAGAAAGGTTTTAAGAAAGTGAGATAAATAGTTTACTAATTTATTACAGGTTAATAAATAAATTAGAAACTGGTTAAAATTAATTAGAATTATTTTGGAATAAATTAGAATTAGTATGGATTTATTTAAAGGTACAATGACTAAATGTTAACTATTCAATAGTTGAGCAAAAGGAACACTATGGATCTCCATAGAGGTGGATGGTTTTGGAGAGCTTCTATCACACCCCCAAAATCGGAACGGCGGGAACGTTCGGGGGTGGATGACGTCATATGTAGTATCACAATAATTACATCATAGTAATCAAAGTAAACACAACCATTACATTGAATATATATAAAAAGGTATTTACATCTGTTTGATTCATGTTTTTATACATCAAAAGCATAAACAAATGTAAAATACGTGACTCTATACACTTCGTCTTCCCAAAAACCTGTGCGAGGTACCTGTCTACTGATTTCCTGAGAATACAAGCAGTTTTGAAAGAGTATCAGCATAAAGCTGGTGAGTTCATAAGCATGTTTTGTAATGAAAACCTGTCATTGAATCTGTAAAATGTTTGTATGCTTCCCAAGAAAATCCAATATTTTCTAACATATATGTTTGAATACTGTATTCTGTAGTAGTGTATAATGTCTTAGTTTGTATGCCTGGTTACCACCAGCTGTATTGTATATCGTTGTTTTGAATGAAAACTCTTTGTATGAAAAACCTGGCTATCACCAGTAATGAATAAAATATTTCGTTTGAAAACCCTATTTACCACCAGTATGTATAGTAGTTTCATTACTTAAAATAAAACTATGAGTTGAAATCCCTGGAATCCTCCAGTTGTATTATGAACTAGTTTTATTAATGAAAATAAAACTAAAGAAGAATGAAATCACGTAAACAATATGGTTAGTTTATACTATTGTGAGTCGTATAACCATGCTTGATATGACCTAGTGACCTTTTCAACGTTCTTCAAGTGTCGGTTAAATGACATTTGTCACCCCAGGCATGCCTGCCTAACTGTAGCTAGCAGTTCAGGTGTGGGATTGTCAGTCCTGAATAGATCTATTCACAAATCTCATGCTCTCCCTCAAGGAGACTCTGGTTATACTATGATAGGATTTAACCTGTACCCCGAAAGGTACAATTGAAGTGTTGTCTCACAATCCTGTATTAACTAGTTTACGTGTGGTTCTGTATGGTTCTTTTGTATTTAAATGTGTGTGTATACTTCAAAAGGAAATAATTATTCTTAAATAATTATTAAATGGTGTACTCTTGAAATCCAAATGTAGTAATGTACACCATAAACTAAATCTGTCATAGTTTATATGTTTTTCCATGTAAAACTCAGAATTCATAAATCTGTGTATTGAAAACCCAAACTATACCTATTATAGTTTGCATGTATTTTATGTACTTGGTTTATGTATCGATCTGAAAACTATGCAATTTTAACTGTAGTTTGAGAAAGTCCCTTATGCTCAGCATGTTACAAAAGGGATAAAATATCTAAATATTTTATAAACATGTGGAAACCGTATGATTGTATTAATTGCATCAGTTATAAGGGTATTGAAATTCTTTTGTGTAATTTACAAATCATTTGTGTTTGGCTTGTATTCCCCCTGAAAACGTGAAAATAGTAAAAGCATAGGGGTATGAACTCACTGTTAGTCGTGAAAGTGTTGGGCAACGAAACTAGAAATGAAGACCCTCGAGTTGATGTACGCGGCACTCAACGGGATCCTAATAACAATTAATACATATAAGTATTTTATTAGCGAAACCATTAGTTATAATGTTGTGTCACACCCCAGAACAGGACGGCGGAAACGTCCGAGGGCTCGCGTGACTTAAATTGAATATCATCACAATGATTATACATGAAACACAAAATAAACTTCACCATGCATTAATACATAATGATTGACATTGTTCACATCCAGTACATTGTTTAAATATTACATATCCATAGCATCAATTGTTTGAGAGTTTTCAAAACATAACATCCTAACATACTTGATATTACCATTCAGCTTACCTGTTACCTGAGAATACAAGTTATTTGGAAAACGTCAACATATGGAATGTTGGTGAGTTCATAAGCAGGGTTGTGATAAAAATGATTTGTGTAGTTTATAAAACCCAGAAAATCCGATATTTTCTGAAAAGACAATTGTTTATACCAAAGTGTGAAGATCCATAAGTTGGTGCATGAATGATTTCAAAACGTGTATAAATGGGAAGTTTTGCATTATAGTTTTTGAAAAATACAAGCGGGTGGTGTTGATTTCCACGAAAAACCCGATGTTTTCCGATAACATAACATAATTGTTTCAAAATTGTTATACCGTCACAACGAATGATTTCTGATTACTCTTCCTTGATTACTCGGGTAGTATTGTATTTATTTATTTACGTGAGTCGTTATAACCATGCCTAATAATGACTAGTTCGTTTGTCTTGGCATCCTGATGTACGCCGGAATTGATCTTAAGATTTTGTCACCCTAGACTGGCCGAGTCTAACTGTAGCGAACAGTTGAGGTGTGGGGGAGTCACCCCCGTATAGATCTATACACAAACTCTCGCTCTCCTTCCTGGAGACTTTGATTATAACTACAGACTACGAACGACCCTTAGAGGTGTCGCCCGCTATTACTCACTTAATCCAAAAGAAATTGATTACTATTGATTAACGACCTGTATTTGATTACTTGAATTGAAGGTAAGCCTAACAAACGAAGAGAAGAGGATTACGAGGTCCTGCTAATTACGTGTGTTATTTTAAGGTTGTTGGGTATACGAAGGACACGTTGGCCCATTTCGCATTTGATTTATCTGGACCTTACTAGCAATGCTAGTGGGCCACTGAGGCCCAATAGCACTTGAAAGCCATTGAGGGTCCCTTAAACATGTAATTGGGTCACAGGAGGCCCAATAACGTTTATTTTTATTCATTGGGCCCAAAAGTTATGTTAATGGGTCACGAAGGCCCAATAAGCATGATTTGAGACTTTCAAGCCCAAAGAATTGAATATTTACTTGTTTTAGGTATAGTATAATTGTTGGAAAGTTCGATTGAATGATTGTTAATTTCGTATCGGCACGAGGTCGGTTGGTTGTCTATAACGATATTTGGAATTTTACGTATATTCATCTTTCTATTTTCATGAGTTGTAGTTTGGTATTTTATTTTTTTGACTCAAATATCATAATAATAAAATGATTGGCTCAAACTATTAGTTGGACCCTTTTCATCCCTTCTTTAATAAAAATGACAATTTTAGTCCCTTATTTTGAAAAAGAAACATTTTAGGCCCTTAAACCATTTTCTTGACATTTTTGACCCATAGACTTGTTTAAATGATGTTTTTAGTTCAAAATTTTGTCTTTGGCAGTTTTTGCCCTTCCAGTAAGGAATGTTTCAATTAAAACCCAAACTTTTCGCAACTTTTACCATTTTGGCCCAAAATCCAAAAAGTTTACATTTCTGATCCTTGTTTGGAAAAAAATCATTTTAAGCCCTGAATTGGTTTTGTTTACCCTTTTACCCCCTGTTTTGAGAAGTTTATCATTTCAATCCCTTGAAAATTATATTTTTCGCAATTTTGGGCTCAATGGGCCGAAAAGCCCAAAAATTGACCCATTAAGCTACAAATTACATTTCTAGTCCTTTGAAGAGCATAATATTCATAAAAACATTTATTTTAACTGTTTTGACTCTTTTCATCCTTAAGAAACCCGTGAATGGCAATTTTAACCCAACTTTTTTTTATTTGACAAATTAAGCCCAAAAATGGGTTTTATGTTGCAATATGTTTATTATAATCTTAGAGGGTAATTTTCTTGACTTGTTTAGTGTAATATATCTTAGATCATGTTTGTTTTCCTTCTTGTGCCATAGATCTTGAGATTTCTTCCCTTTTTGTTACATATTTACCACATAAACACATAAAATCACACATACATACATGAAATCACACATAACATACACATACACATAGATCTACACATTTTACTTGTATTCTCCCCCATAAAACTTGTGAAAACCGAAAATAGAGGGGTATGAACTCACCTTTATTTGTTGTTTTCGATTTGAAGAAGAAATGGAAGAAAGTGAGGTGATTTTCGGCCCTAGCAAGCCCCTTGGAATGATTTTTGCCCTTAGATGACTCTAAGGAAGCATGATCATGGAATGAAGCCATATAAGAAGGTATTTTTAACTTAATAATAGGAATCAATGACTTAAATACAATAGCAACTTACTAAGTAGGTGATACATGTTTGAAAAGCTCTTGGAATCACACTCCAAAACCACGAAGATGACAAATGATTGAGAGAGTTTTTCTTTGATATAGAAAGGAAGTATAAGTGAGTTTGGAAGTAAGTTGTTTGTGTGTTATGGGGTTCTCGGCCGAGGGTGATAAGAAGAGAGGAGAGGAGAGAGATTAAGCACTATTATGTAGAGGATAATAGCTCTTAGATGTTTGTGATGGCCTTCAAACATGAGGTGTAATTATGTGTTGTCCAATTCTTAATCCATCCATCCTCCTTTCTTTCTTTTTATTTATTTATTTTTTTTTTGTAAAGTTGGGCCGAGGTTGAGAAAGAAAGATGAAGGAAAGAAAATTTAGGCCTTTCATGCTTAATTATAATTCTATGAGGCCCACAAAGGATGGTTCTTGGCCCATTGGGCTCCTCTTATGGCTTACAGCCCAATTTGCCAAAAAGAATGGGTTTTATGGCCCATTTAAGTTAATTAGATTTGTTATGGCCCAATGAGGCCCATTAAAGATAAACTAGTCTATTTTAGGCTTATAAGGCCCAATAGGTTAAGTTTCATGAAAGTGGGTCCAATTAGAGCTCATATAAGAGTTCTAAGCCTCAAAATAGCCAAATTGGAAGCTTATTGGTCCATTAGGCCTAATAAGAAAATCCTAGTCCAAAAAGGACTTAAACCGGGATTTTTAGGGTTTCCAACTTTTGTTGACTATTTTGAAAGTTGGTATAAGGTATTTGATGGAATTTGTGGTCATTGAATAAGCACCATACATGTTTTCAAGTTTTAGCTACAACGTCATTCTTTGTTAAGTGTTTACAACGTATCAGAAATTCCTAGTTGTGACATCATCCCCCCGTTAGAGGGAATTTCGTCCCGAAATTCTTTTTAAAGCTAGATTCGAGAATGCGAGAATAGGTGAGGGTACTTCTGTTTCATCTGGTCTTCGCGTTCCCATGTGAATTCTGGTCCACGTTTCGCGTTCCATCGAACTTTCACAATGGAATGCGACTTTGCTTAGTACGCTTCACTTCCCTGTCCATGATTTTGACTGGTTCTTCGATGAACAGGAGATTCTCGTTGATTTCGATTTCTTCTAATGGAATGACGAGAGTTTCGTCGGATAAGCACTTCTTTAAATTGGAAACATGGAACACGGGGTGTATACTGCTGAGCTCAGCGAGTAGCTGCAGTCTATAAGTCACTGGACCGATTCGGGCAAGAATCTCGAAGGGTCCAATGTATTGAGGGTTTAGTTTTCCCCGCTTCCCAAAACGAATCACCCCTTTCCAAGGAGAGACCTTTAAGAACACCCGATCCCCGACTTCAAATTCCAAAGGCTTTCGCCGCTTATCGGCGTAGCTCTTTTGTCTGTCTCGTGATGATTGCAGTCGGGCCCTGATCTGAATTATCTTCTCAGTCGTTTCTCGTATGATTTCCGGTCCCGTTAATGCATTGTCTGGTGTTTGTCCTTTTGCTAACTGAGTGTCTCCTACCTCAGCCCAACACAAAAGTGACCTACATTTACGCCCGTAAAATGCCTCGAAAGGTGCAACTTTGATGCTTGAGTGATAACTGTTGTTGTATGAAAATTCGATCAAAGGCAAGTGGGTATCCGATGACCTTCCAAAGTCTATCACACATGCGCGAAGCATGTCTTCTAGCGTTTGAATGGTTCACTCGCTTTGACCATCCGTTTGCGGGTGGTAGGCAGTGCTCATGTCAAGTTGTGTTCCCATAGCCTTCTGAAGCGATTGCCAAAAGCGTGAAGTAAACCTACTATCTCTATCTGAGATGATAGATATGGGCACTCCGTGGAGTCTCACGATTTCCTTGATATAGATCCTTGTCAAACGTTCCATCTTGTATGATTCTTTTATTGGCAGGAAATGAGAGGATTTTGTCAACCTGTCCACTATGACCCATATGGTATCCAAACCATCAGTCGTCTTGGGTAGTTTGGTCACAAAGTCCATGGTAATCCTTTCCCATTTCCACTCGGGAATTACTGGTTGTTGTAGTAATCCCGAGGGCTTTTGATATTCCACCTTTACTTTAGCACATGTGAGGCACTTGCTAACGTAAGTGGCAATTTCTGCCTTCATGTTAGGCCACCAATAATGTTGCTTGACATCCAGGTACATTTTATCCGAACCGGATGGATGGAGTATCGTGTCTTGTGGGCTTCATTCATGACTACTTCTCTGAATCCCCCAAGTTTAGGGACCCAAATGCGGTTCATGAAGTAATATGCTTCGTCCTCCTTCACTTCGAAATTCTTTTCCATTCCACGTAACGCTTTGCTTGTTTTGTTTTCTGCCTTCATGGCATTGAACTGGGCTGCTCTGATTTGCGAGGTCAGGTGGGATTGGATGGTTATGGAGAGAGTCTTCAAACGACGATTCGAGTATTCTTTTCGACTCAAGGCATCAGCTACTACGTTAGCTTTACCTGGGTGGTACTTGATCTCGCACTCGTAATCGTTCAGCAGTTCAACCCATCTTCGTTGCCTCATGTTTAACTCCTTTTGATTTAAAATATCTTGGAGACTCTTGTGGTCAATGAAAATGGTGCACTTCGTACCGTAAAGGTAGTGCCTCCAAATCTTCAAGGCGAAGACCACAACTCCTAATTCAAGATCATGGGTGGTATAATTCACCTCATGTGTCTTTAATTGCCGGGACGCATAAGCTATCACCTTTCCACGCTGCATGAGTACACAGCCTAAACCCTGATTCGACGCATCGCAGTAAACTACGAATTCCTCTGTTCCCTCTGGTAGTGATAATACTGGTGCACTGCAGAGTGCTTGCTTCAGAGTTCGGAATGCAGTTTCTTGCTTATCCGTCCATTCAAAGGGTACACCCTTTTGCGTAAACAAGGTAAGTGGCTTGGCTGTTCTGGAGAAATTCTGAATGAACCTCCTGTAGTAGCCTGCGAGACCTAAAAATTGGCGAATCTCTATGGGTGTTGTTGGGATCGCCCATCCTTCAACGACTTTGACCTTAGAAGGATCCACATGTATCCCTTCTTGACTAACAACATGACCTAAAAAGTTCACACTACGGAGCCAAAACTCACACCTAGAGAGTTTTGCGTATAACTTCTCAGTTCGCAGGGTCTTCAGGATTTGTCGGAGATGTCGGTCGTGTTCCTCTTCACTTCGAGAATAGACTAGGATATCGTCAATGAAAACGATGACAAAGTTGTCAGGAATGGTCAGCAGATTTGATTCATTAGGTCCATGAATGCGGCAGGAGCATTCGTTAGACCGAAGGGCATTACGACAAATTCATAATGTCCATAACGAGTTCGGAAGGCGGTTTTGGGGATATCCTCCTCCCGGACTTTGAGTTGATGGTATCCGGATCGCAGATCTATCTTAGAGAAGTAACTTGCTCCTTGGAGTTAGTCAAATAGATCGTCGATTCGCGGAAGTGGATAGCGATTTTTGATAGTGAACTTATTAAGTTCCCTGTATTCAATACACATCCTATAGGTACCGTCTTTCTTCTTAACAAAGAGAACCGGAGCTCCACAAGGTGAGAAACTGGGTCAGATGAATCCTTTGTCCAAAAGTTCGCTGAGTTGACTAGACAACTCTTGCATTTCCGCAGGAGCCAATCTGTAGGGCGATTTGGCGATGGGTGTAGCTCCTGGCACGAGGTCAATTCGGAACTCGACTTGTCTTTCTGGGGGTATCCCCGGAAGATCTTCCGGAAAGACATCCGGGAAATCGCAAGCCACAGGGATGTTTCGAATATGGATCTCTTCTTTGGACTTATCCACTATATGAGCTAGAAACGTCAAGTCCTTCTTTCGTAGATACTTCTATGCCTTAATGCACGAGATAAGACGAAGGTTCGTGTTGGGTTTGTCTCCGTATATAATTAGGGTTTCGTGATTTGGGAGGTGAAGGCGAACGACCTTCTCGTGACACATAATTTCAGCATGGTGGGGGCTTAACCAGTCCATGCCGATAATCACATCAAAACTCCTAATGGAAACAGGCATTAAGTTTATTTGAAAGACGTGATAATTTAAGTCAGGGTACATCCGATGTAGATTTCCCCAGTGGATTCTATTTTCCCATTAGCCATTTCCACCGTAAAGGTTTCATTAAGCTTCTGGGGTTGTTGTTTTAACAAGTGTTTGAATTTATTACTCACAAAGCTTCGTTCTGCCCCGCTATTAAATAGGATGCATGTATAAGTGCGGTTTAGGAGAAACGTACCGGTAACAACAGCGGGATCCTGAACCGCTTCTCCCTGTCCCATGGTCAGCACTCTTCCTGCTCCTCCATTCCTAGGGTTGTTGATGTTGGGGCAGTTTCGACGGATATGTCCAGTCTTTCCACATCCATAGCAGGTGTGGCTTGATCCTGCATTATTGCCGCTGTTGTTGGTGTTGTTGTTGTTATTGCGGTTGTTGTTGTTGTTGTTGTTGTTTCCTTGTTGCTGATTCTGGGGAGGATAGGTCCTGCAATATTTTGCCGTGTGACCCTTCCGATTGCAACTGGTACAATGCATCTCCCTGCATTCGCCATTATGATGGAGACTGCACTTGTTGCACTTTGGGAGATTCCCGGAATACTGCCGAGGGGCACTTGGATTAGCTGAGACTGGAGCATGTGGTGTGGAGGGAACTTGGGTGGTTGCAGCATTGACTGTCACTATTTGTTGCTTCTTTGATGACTCTGAGCCTTGTCGCCCTTTTCTGTTGTTGTTCTTTCCTTTCTTGTTGTCACTCTCCTTCTTGCCTTCAGTTTCCACTGGCTTCTCGCCCTTCTTGTTGTTGTGGTCGTATAGTTTCTTGGCCAACCTCTTGGCACTGTCGAAGGTTTCGGGGTTTGCAGCTATCACATTTCCTTGAATTGGGGATGTTAATCCCCAGATGAATCGTTCGATCTTCTTTCCCTCCGAAGTAATCATGCCAGGGCACAACAGTGACAGTTCGCTAAACCTTGATATGTATGCATCTATATCGGAGTTTCGGACGGTGAGATTCCACAACTCTTGCTCCATTTTGTGAATTTTGCCTCGCGGGCAGAACTCAGCCATCAGCATCTCTTTCAACTCCGCCCATGGCATGACGTTGGCTACGGGGAGAGTCATGGCCTCTACATGTCCATTCCACCAGGTGAGAGCCTGGTCAACAAATGTGCATGCGGCAAACTTCACTTTCACCTCCTCGGGGCATTCACATATCTCAAATACCGATTCCACCTTGTCCATCCATCTTTTTAGGGTTATCATTCCACCTGTGCCATTAAAGGTTCGTGGCTTGGCATTAGTGAAATCCTTGTAAGAGCACGTCTTGGTAGGTCCTTGATTTATTCCGTTGTTCGAGCTTCCAGCCCCTTGTCCATTTCCTCCACGATTGTTCCCTTGGTGGATTTGCACCATGGCTGCAGTAACCGCAGCAGATACAGTTGCTTGGAATGCAGCTTAGTTGACTTCGGGTGGGGTTGGTCTAGGGTTTCCACGGGTTGGTCGTTGAGGCATCTTTCTGTCATGGAACGGAAAGATGTTGAGTGCCTATGATTTTTGTGAGATTGTGGTCCTATAAACTAAGTGTATTGCATGGACTTAAGTGGTTTCACCAATTAACATACAAATCATGGATACATAACACATAGCAGATCACAACATCACAATAAAGCACATAAAATCTTCCATTAATAATATTTGTACTTTGATACATGAAAATTTGCTCGTAAGAGCATACATAAGTGGTGCAAGTTCGGCAGCGTAACGGCTCTATGAGTAGTGTAATCACTTAAACATAGAGTCGATGGTACATAGCATAGATCATATAAGCATAATACTAAAGATAGATATGAATAGCCCTAGTCATGGTGGGATGCGCCAGGGGGTGGTGCTGAAGAAGTGGACGCTCCCTGAAGGCGAGCCACCAGTCGTTCCGCGTCTCGGAGGCGAGTCTCCCATCTCACCTGCCTCATGTGGAACTCTCGGATAACCTCTCGCGTCTCCTGTTCTGCACGCTCGACTCTAGTCCACATCTAATGCATCTGATCAGCGGTGCTCTGAGCTAGGTCGCCAGTGTTCCGCAATCGTCTCACCATTACCGGAAGCGCGCGATCAGCTGGTCCTCCCTCCCTCAAGTCGTAGAACTCGCGTGACATGCCAAACGGGGGTCGCTGTCCCTGTTGCCTACTCCACCTCCAAAGGTCGATACCCCAGGGGGGTGTAGGGCCAGTCGGGCCCATCCGATGAGCGGGCACCCTAGTCGGGTAAGGGGGGTTGATGACTTCGGACTCCGCGTCCTAATCACCATCATCGATAGGTTCCTCCTCGAAGTCCTCTTCGGCTTCTTCTTCCAGGCCCTCCACTGGCTCAGCAGGTCCGCCCTCGACTTCTGCCTCAGGTTCCTCTTCAGATCCCTCCTCAGGGTCTTCTTCAGGTTCCTCCTCTAACCATCCGTTATTCCCCAGATTAGGGAAATACGGATCTCCGGGGAGATGGAAGCCGGCCATACTGTCTGCGAGAGTATATAAATGTACTGATATTATTCCTAAGATGTTTTAATTATTATGAATATTGAGTTGATGTTCTTTTCTTGGTAACAAAGGGGTATGTTTTTAGGTTTACCGACCATCGAGGTTTCCCCGGGGCATGTAATAGTTGTACTTCGGAGAAAATGTAGTTGATCAGGCTACATTTACCCCTTAATACAACTAGGAACAGTCCCGACTTAACCGAGATGTCAGTATTATCTTATTTGATTTGGTATTATGTTCTTTTTCCTATATCGCACAAGTAAAGATGTTTTATCCTTGTGTTTTATTTGTTTTGTTCAGAGTTGTTTTAGTCGCTCTTTGGTTTATAGTTGCATATCAATGTGTGGTTAGATATGCCAGTTCACTATAAACAGAGCTCTGATACCAACCTGTCACACCCCCGAACCAGACGGCGGAAACGTCCGAGGGCTCGCTTGACTTAAATTGAATATCATCACAATGATTATACATGAAACACAACATAAACTTCACCATGCATTAATACATAACGATTGACATTGTTCACATCCAGTACATTGTTTAAATATTACATGTCCATAGCATCAATTGTTTGAGAGTTTTCAAAACATAACATCCTAACATACTTGATATTACCCTTCAGCTTACCTGTTACCTGAGAATACAAGTTATTTTGAAAACGTCAACATATGGAATGTTGGTGAGTTCATAAGCAGGGTTGTGATAAAAATGATTTGTGTAGTTTATAAAACCTAGAAAATCCGATATTTTCTAAAAAGACAATTGTTTATACCAAAGTGTGAAGATCCATAAGTTGGTGCATGAATGATTTCAAAACGTGTATAAATGGGAAGTTTTGCATTATAGTTTTTGAAAAATACAAGCGGGTGGTGTTGATTTCCTCGAAAAACCCGATGTTTTCCGATAACATAACATAATTGTTTCAAAATTGTTATACCGTCACAACGAATGATTTCTGATTACTCTTCCTTGATTACTCGGGTAGTATTGGATTTATTTATTTACGTGAGTCGTTATAACCATGCCTAATAATGACTAGTTCGTCTGTCTTGGCATCCTGATGTACGCCGGAATTGATCTTAAGATTTTGTCACCCTAGACTGGCCGAGTCTAACTGTAGCGAACAGTTGAGGTGTGGGGGAGTCACCCCCGTATAGATCTATACACAAACTCTCGCTCTCCTTCCTGGAGACTTTGATTATAACTACAGACTACGAACGACCCTTAGAGGTGTCGCCCGCTATTACTCACTTAATCCAAACGAAATTGATTACTATTGATTAACGACCTGTATTTTATTACTTGAATTGAAGGTAAGCCTAACAAACGAGGAGAAGAGGATTACGAGGTCCTGCTAATTACGTGTGTTATTTTAAGGCTGTTGGGTATACGAAGGACACGTTGGCCCATTTCACATTTGATTTATCTGGACCTTACTAGCAATGCTAGTGGGCCACTGAGGCCCAATAGCACTTGAAAGCCATTGAGGGTCCCTTAAACATGTAATTGGGTCACAGGAGGCCCAATAACGTTTATTTTTATTCATTGGGCCCAAAAGTTATGTTAATGGGTCACGAAGGCCCAATAAGCATGATTTGAGACTTTCAAGCCCAAAGAATTGAATATTTACTTGTTTTAGGTATAGTATAATTGTTGGAAAGTTCGATTGAATGATTGTTAATTTCGTATCGGCACGAGGTCGGTTGGTTGTCTATAACGATATTTGGAATTTTACATATATTCATCTTTCTATTTTCATGAGTTGTAGTTTGGTATTTTATTTTTTTGACTCAAATATCATAATAATAAAATGATTGGCTCAAACTATTAGTTTGACCCTTTTTAGCCCTTCTTTAATAAAAATGACAATTTTAGTCCCTTATTTTGAAAAAGAAACATTTTAGGCCCTTAAACCATTTTCTTGACATTTTTGACCCATAGACTTGTTTAAATGATGTTTTTAGTTCAAAATTTTGTCTTTGGCAGTTTTTGCCCTTCCAGTAAGGAATGTTTCAATTAAAACCCAAACTTTTCGCAACTTTTACCATTTTGGCCCAAAATCCAAAAAGTTTACATTTCTGATCCTTGTTTGGAAAAAAATCATTTTAAGCCCTGAATTGGTTTTGTTTACCCTTTTACCCCCTGTTTTGAGAAGTTTATCATTTCAATCCCTTGAAAATTATATTTTTCGCAATTTTGGGCTCAATGGGCCGAAAAGCCCAAAAATTGACCCATTAAGCTACAAATTACATTTCTAGTCCTTTGAAGAGCATAATATTCATAAAAACATTTATTTTAACTGTTTTGACTCTTTTCATCCTTAAGAAACCCGTGAATGGCAATTTTAACCCAACTTTTTTTTATTTGACAAATTAAGCCCAAAAATGGGTTTTATGTTGCAATATGTTTATTATAATCTTAGAGGGTAATTTTCTTGACTTGTTTAGTGTAATATATCTTAGATCATGTTTGTTTTCCTTCTTGTGCCATAGATCTCGAGATTTCTTCCGTTTTTGTTACATATTTACCACATAAACACATAAAATCACACATACATACATGAAATCACACATAACATACACATACACATAGATCTACACATTTTACTTGTATTCTCCCCCATAAAACTTGTGAAAACCGAAAATAGAGGGGTATGAACTCACCTTTGCTTGTTGTTTTCGATTTGAAGAAGAAATGGAAGAAAGTGAATTGATTTTCGGCCCTAGCAAGCCCCTTGGAATGATTTTTGCCCTTAGATGACTCTAAGGAAGCATGATCATGGAATGAAGCCATATAAGAAGGTGTTTTTAACTTAATAATAGGAATCAATGACTTAAATACAATAGCAACTTACTAAGTAGGTGATAAATGTTTGAAAAGCTCTTAGAATCATACTCCAAAACCACGAAGATGACAAATGATTGAGAGAGTTTTTCTTTGATATAGAAAGGAAGTATAAGTGAGTTTGGAAGTAAGTTGTTTGTGTGTTATGGGGTTCTCGGCCGAGGGTGATAAGAAGAGAGGAGAGGAGAGAGAGATTAAGCACTATTACGTAGAGGATAATAGCTCTTAGATGTTTGTGATGGACTTGAAACATGAGGTGTAATTATGTGTTATCCAATTCCTAATCCATCCATCCTCCTTTCTTTCTTTTTATTTTTTATTTTTTATTTTTTTTTGTGAAGTTGGGCCGAGGGTGAGAAAGAAAAATGAAGGAAAGAAAATTTGGGCCATTCATGCTTAATTATAATTCTATGAGGCCCACAAAGGATGGTTCTTGGCCCATTGGGCTCCTATGATGGCTTACGGCCCAATTTGCCAAAAAGAATGGGTTTTATGGCCCATTTAAGTTAATTAGATTTGTTATGGCCCAATGAGGCCCATTAAAGATAAACTAGTCCATTTTAGGCTTATAAGGCCCAATAGGTTAAGTTTCATGAAAGTGGGTCCAATTAGAGCTCATATAAGAGTTCTAAGCCCCAAAATAGCCAAATTGGAAGCTTATTGGTCCATTAGGCCCAATAAGAAAATCCTAGTCCAAAAAGGACTTAAACCGGGATTTTTAGGTTTTCCAACTTTTGTTGACTATTTGAAAGTTGGTATAAGGTATTTGATGGAATTTGTGGTCATTGAATAAGCACCATACATGTTTTCAAGTTTTAGCTACAACGTCATTCTTTGTTAAGTGTTTACAACGTATCAGAAATTCCTAGTTGTGACATGTTGGAATAACGCTTGCTTTCGGTTTGGGAATGTTACCGGTACTCGATTGTATCGGAAAAGCGCGTTTGCGGCCAAGGTTTACAGTGTGAAGGAGCTTGCGGCCGTGAAGGTTTTCCGGCCGTGAACAGCCCCTTGAAGGGTTTACGGCCATAAACAGTGTTCCTGAAGAATATATGAAGGTTTGAAGGGTTTACGGACGTAAACAGTTTGCGGCCTTTGAAGATTTGAAGATTCGAAGGGTGTACGGCCGTAAACTCAAGAACAATGATGTTGAATTCGATGAAAAACGCGTTTTAGCTACTCCGAAACAACCTCCAAAGGTGATTTCTGATGATTTTCGGAAGAAAAGAAGGTGTTTTGATGTTTACGGTTGAGATGTAGAGAGAGAGAATGAGAGATTTTTCGGCTAAGAAAGTTCAAATGAAGGAGGGGGTCCCGTATATATAGGCTGGGGGGTATGGTCGGTGGTGGGGGCCACCTGGCACTTAGCCGTAAATGGGTTTACGGCCGTGAACACCTCTCAGGCCGAAAACTATTGATTCTTCAAAGGAAACTCGAGTTTTCGCATGATTTTGGTTCCAACTCTTATATAGAATTTAATTATATAACTAAATGATTTTCCAAACCCAAAGAAATTTAACGGAACTCAATAAAATTTAAATTTTATTAACGGTATTGGGTTAACATTAACGGAAAAATATTCTGGTTGTCACATCATTCCCCCGTTAGAGGGAATTTCGTCCTGAAATTCAAACATAGAATACAAATCATGGACTCGGAAAAAGATGCGGGTACTTCTGTTGCATTGAATCTTCTCGCTCCCAAGTGAATTCAGGTCCCCACTTGGCATTCCAGCGGACCTTCATTATCGGTATGCGACTTTGTTTTGTTCTTTTGACTTCCCGGTCTATAATTTCGACTAGTTCTTCCACGAAATTGAGGTTCTCGTTGATCTCGATCTCATCCAGAGGAACCACTAACGTTTCTTCGGATAAACACTTTTTAAGATTCGAGACGTGGAATACGGGATGAATGTTGCTAAGTTCTTCGGGTAGACGAAGTTTGTATTCTATGGGACCAATCGTAGCGAGGATCTCGAATGGTCCCATGTATCTGGGATTTAGCTTTCCACGCTTTCTGAAGCGTATCATGCCTTTCCAGGGTGAGACCTTCAATAAGACGCAGTCACCAACCTGGAACTCCAAGGGTTTTCGTCTTTTATCGGCGTAGCTCTTTTGTCTATCTCTTGAAGCCTTTAGTCGTTCTCGGATTTGTACGATGTTTTCTGTGGTTTCACGGATGATTTCTGGGCCGGTGAGAGTACTATCGGGGACTTGACCCTTAACTAGCTGCGTGTCACCCACTTCAGCCCAGCACAGAGGAGATCTGCACTTACGGCAATAGAGGGCTTCGAACGGCGCAGCCTTGATGCTGGTATGGTAGCTGTTGTTGTAGGAAAATTTGACAAAGGGCAAATGTGTGTCCCACGACGTTCCAAAGTCGATGACGCATGCTCTCAACATGCCTTCCAATCTATGAATCGTTCTCTCACTCTGCCCATCGGTCTGTGGATGGTAAGCTGTGCTCATATCCAGCTTAGTTCCAAGAGCCTTTTGCAGTGACTGCCAAAATCTCGAGGTGAATCTGCTATCCCGATCGAAGATAATGGACACAGGTACACCATGCAGACGGACTACCTCTTGGATGTAGATTTGTGTAAGTCTCTCCATCTTGAGTGTCTCTTTGATTGCCAGGAAGTGGGCGGATTTAGTCGGTCGATCGACAATTACCCAAATGGCATCGTATCCACTCGGAGACTTGGGCAACTTAGTGATAAAATCCATCGTAATCCTTTCCCACTTCCACTCATGTATTTATGGCTACTGAAGTAGACCTGAGGGCTTTTGATATTCCACCTTCACCTTCGCGCAAGTTAGGCACTTGCCCACGAAGGTAGCGATCTCTACTTTCATGTTCGGCCACCAATAGAGTTGTTTGAGATCCAGATACATCTTATCTGAACCTGGGTGAACGGAGTATATAGTCTTGTGAGCTTTATTCATGAATACCTCCCTGTAACCGTCGTGCTTCGAGGTCCTGATCCGTTTCATGAAATAAGAATCTCTGTCTCTAGTTTTAAGGCTTCCAGCTGGGCCTCTCTGATTTGAGCGGATAAATGGGAATGGATGGTCATTGTCAGTGCCTTCACTCTATGACCTGAATACTCTTTCCGGCTGAGGGCATCCGCTACCACATTGGCCTTGTCGGGATGATAGCGTATTTCGCACTCATAATCACTGAGTAGCTCTATCCATCACCGCTGTCTCATGTTCAACTCTTTCTGATCGAAGATATGCTATAGGCTCTTATGGTCGGTGAAGACAGTATACTTGGTTCCGTAGAGATAATGTCTCCACTGCTCCCAACTCTAGATCGTGAGTTGTGTAATTGAATTCGTGTGTTTTCAGCTGTCTCGAGGCATATGCAATACGCTTTCCTCGTTGCATGAGCACACAACCTAGGCCCTGATTGGATGCATCGCAGTAGACAACGAAGTCCTCCGTCCTTTCGGGCAGAGACAAGATAGGTGTGCTGCATAGGGCCTGCTTCAATGTTTGAAACGCAGTGTCTTGCCTTTCTCCCCCAAAAAAAGGGTACACCTTTCTGAGTCAGGGTGGTTAAGGCTTAGCAATTCTGGAGAAATTCTGGATAAATCTGCGATAGTAGCCAGCGAGACCCAAGAATTGACGGATTTTTGTGGGTGTCTTCGGTGCTGACCAATTCTCAATTGCTTTGATTTTGGAAGAGTCCATGTGTATGCCTACCTCGCTAACCACATGACCGAGGAAAGTTACTTTTCTAATCCAGAATTCACACTTAGAGAATTTTGCATATAGTTTCTCCGCCCTTAAAGTTTCTAGCACTAGTCTCAAGTGTTGCCTGTGATCTTCCTCACTTCGAGAGTAGACAAGTATATCATCAATGAATACTATCACGAACTTGTCTAGGAAAGGGCAGCACACCCGATTCATCAGGTCCATGAATACAGCGGGTGCGTTGGTTAGACCAAAGGGCATTACTACAAACTCGTAGTGACCATAGCGGGTTCGGAATGCTGTTTTGGGAACATCACTCTCATGAACTCGCAACTGGTGGTACCCTGATCTCAGGTCTATTTTTGAGAAATAGTCGGCCCCTTGGAGTTGATTGAAGAGGTCGTCGATTCTGGGTAGGGGATAACAGTTTTTGATGGTAAGCTTGTTCAGTTTACGATAGTCTATGCACATCCGAAAGGATCCATCTTTCTTCTTCACGAACAAGACCGGGGCTCCCCAGGGTGAGGAACTTGGTCTTATGAATCCTTTGCTGAGCAGCTCATTGAGCTGGCTGGACAATTCTTGCATTTCTATCGGCACTATACGGTATGGGGATTTAGCTACGGGAGTAGCTCCGGGAATTAAGTCGATACGGAACTCGACTTGGCATTCGGGAGGGATTCCGGGAAGATCTTAGGGGAAGACATCAGGAAAGTTGCAGACTTCGGGGATGTTCTCGAGGTCTTTAACTTCCTGCTTCTCATTAATGACATGGGCTAGGAATGCATGACACACCTTTCGTAGATATTTCTGGGCTTTGATGCATGAGATGATACGAAGGTTTGAGCTGAGTTTATCACCGTAAATTATGAGGGCTTCGCCGGATGGCAGATTGAGATGTATGGCTTTTTCGTAACAAAGGATATCAGCACGATTGGGGCTCAACCAATCCATGTCGATGATGACTCGAAGCTTTTTATGGAAACTGGCATAAGGTCGATTGGAAAGGAATGATCGTTTAAGGTAAGGGTACAGCCTATGAATATGTCGTTAGTGCTCTCTTTCTTTCCGTTAGCCATCTCGACGGTAAATGTTTTGGTTAAAGCTTGGGACTTATGCTTGAGAAGATGCTTAAATGAATGACTAACAAAACTCCTCTCTGCACCAGAATCGAAAAGAATGCATGGATAGGAGTTGTCGAGGAGGAACGTACCCGTAACAACGATGGGATCAACAACTGCCTCCTCTTGGCCCATCATCAGCACTCTCCCTGTGTTGCCAGCTGTTTTTGTCTTGGGTCAATTCCTCTTGAAGTGCCCGATCTCCCCACAGCCATAACAGGCTTGGCCAACGCCCGCTCCAGGAATCTGATTGGTTGGTTGGGCTGGTTTCTTGCAAAATCGAGATGTATGCCCCTTCTTACCACAACTATTACACATCTCACGACACTGCCCATGATGATGAAAGTGTTGGGTTTTGAGCATTCTAACACTCCTATGGTGTACATGCAACCCTAAATACCTTGGATCTATCTTTTCTCTATTATACATGCATATATCAATTTTCCAAGGTATTATCCTAACTAGCATAATATGAACAACGTGTAATATAAAAACTAGTAGAATTACATACCTCTTTGTTGTAGCTTGATTCCATGGAGCTCAAGAGCCTAGTGCCCCAAGTGTGACTCCTCAAATGGTTCACACAACATCAAAACAACTTGGAATAACCATGAGAAGAGATACTTCACTCTAAAAATCATCTTGCCCTCTTGTGTATGCCCTAGTGCCAATTTCACCAACCAATGGGTTCTTTATATAGTGTGCACATTAGGGTTACACCATGTAACCCATGACTTTACCCATTCCTTATGCTCCATGGGTTTTAACCTCCATGGAGTATCCATGGGTCACCACATGGGTTAAACCCAACATAAGGAATCATGGATCATAAGCCCACATATATAAGAATGAATGATTTATACAATCAATCCCCATATATTTAATTAGTCTCTTTTGATCACTAAATTAATTCCAAATTAATTCTTGATCAATACTACTTAAATAATATGATTTCATATTAATTTAGAACTTATAATATATTAATATGTCATAAATATCCTTTTCTCATAAAAGGTCTATCCAAATTGTTCCGATGCCATGCAACCCAAATGGACCATGCCGGGTCGGGTCAAGTATGTACCAATTATAGTTATGGACTTAGACACTAATCCAACAGTCTCCCACTTGGATAAGTCTAATAACTATTATTGCAAGTATGACTTCATAACCCGACTAGCAATCGTAGCTCTTAAAAGCCGCTGTAGAACTCTAAACAAATCAATGACGCGTCCATTAGATAAGTGATCATATATTCCTCCATTCTAGATATCATATGGACTGAGACATGGGCCACGAAGGCCCAATAAGCATGATTAGGATCTTTCAAGACCAACAATTTGAATATTTACTCGTTTTAGGTATAGTATAATTGTCAGAAGCTTGATTGAACAATTGTTAATATTCGCAACGGCACGAGGCTTGTCGATTGTTTATAACGATATTTGAAAATAAATGTATATTCTTCATATTATTTTCATAAGTTGTAATTTGGTATTTTTGACCCAAGTATTCTAATAATAAAATAATTGATTCAAAATATTGGTTTGACCTATTCAGCCCTTCTTCAATAAAAATGACAATCTTAGTCCCTTATTTTTTTTTAAAAAAAGGACATTTTAGGTCCATAAAACCATTTTCTTGACATTTTTGATCCGTAGACTTGTTTAAGTAATGTTTTTGTTGGGCTTATAGTGTTACGTCATGGGCACGGTCCTTAGCCCAGTTTTGGATGCCGGTTTGGGCCTGTCCAACCGTGCATGTTTTTCTCTAGGGTTTAGTATTTAAGCTGCATGCATGCAGTCTTTGTGATTAAGGTTTTTATTATTTTCTCACACAAGTTTTGTAAACCCTAGCTCGCCTCTACAGTGGAAGTTCTTCATCGAGCTTTGCTGAGGCGTGACTATATTTGAATCATAAGCATATCGTTGATTCTATTCTGTGTTCATAATATTATTGTGTTTGTTTTGTTTAATCTTCATCTTTTACCTGTGAAAGATCTCATCGGTCAGAGATTTATTCTCATCAATTGGTATCAGAGCAGGAGACTGTGTAATTCATACACATCTCTTCTGTCGAAGAAGTTATTAGGGTTTTATTCCGCATTGATTGATATTAATTGAGTCGTCATTCCATATTGACGTATCTCATTAATCGTCGATCTTACTCTAATTGATCAAATTACAAGTCTGATCTTTAAACAGGTAATCGATCAAACGCTATCACAATGCCCATGGATGATTCTCAAACCAATCCAATCAACATCTCTAACAGCATTGGTTCAACAACAAGGATTCCAATCTTGTATACTCAAGATTATGAAGTTTGGACGCATCATTTTGAAGATTATGTGATCGGATCGGAAGATAATGGGTACTTGATCTGGGAAGCAATCACTGTTGGCCCATTCGCTCACTCAAGCTCCTCAAAGATTGTCAAAACTCAGAGGAGTACAATCAGCTTGTTAATGATGTAAAAGATATTCCTCAAGATGAGAAGGAAAAGTTTCAATGTAACATCAAGGCCTTGAGGATGGTTAGGTTTGCTTTGCAGTCAGATACGTTCCGTTTGGTGAGTTCTTGCGCTACGGCTAAAGAGATATGGGACAGGCTAAAAGAATTGTATTCCACTAATGCAGATCTGGAACATTCGATTCAAACTCTTTTGCTTTCTGAATTTGGTGATTTCAAACAGAAGCCTAAAGAGAAATTGATTCAGGCTTTTGATCGCTTTAATCACCTCTTAAGTAAGATGATGAAGCATGGGATCGAAAGGAAGGTTATTGAACAGAAGGTTACATTCATGAATGGTCTAAGACCTGAATGGATGGCTGTCGTATCCACTGTTAAAGCACATGAACAGTTTAAATTGTATTCTCTGGCGAAACTGGTGGGAATTTTGAAATCCCTCGAAAGTGCACTGTCTAAGGAAACGAATGTGGTTTCTAATTTGGGTTCGTTAGCCCTTGTTTCTAAAGGGAAAAGTTATGTTGAAGAAGAAGAGGAATTGGATCTTGCCGACTACGATCTAACCAGTGAAGAGTATGCCCTGATGGTGTCCAATCCTAGAAAGTTCATTAAAAGAAAGTTCCCAGCCAACAAGAACCGAAACTGGCAGGGAAGTTACAGCGCTGAAAAGGTTAAGGAGGAACCGAAGATAGGATTGAAGTCAGAAGAGTCCAAGAAAGAAGTGAAAATTGGTGGAGACTCAGGATTTGATTGCCATTACTGTGGAGGCAAGAATCACGTTGCCAAAGACTGCATGCTGAAAAAGAAAGCGGAAAAGATAGATGAGGATGATGAGGAAGCGAGCCTCCTGAGAGGACTGGAGGAAATCAAGAAAAGAAAGTTAGCTGCTAACAATAAAACTATGAATGCTTTAATTGTACAGGATACAGGCAACCGTGATGAATTCGGTGGCGTGGAAGTATGGTCCACGGATTCAGAGGATGAAGAAGTAAGAAAACCCACTCATGGCAAGGCGATGCTGGTGAAAGAAGAACCTGCTGCAGGAAGGTGTTTAATGGTGACCGAAGGTGTATCTCAGATGAGGGGATATGCAACAGATAGTGGGCTGGAAGAAGAGAATGAGCGAGAGGACATGTGCTATGCTGCAAAACCTGTCAATGCACAGATCAACGAATGTGATGAGTTGATCAGGAAGGTACAAAATATTCTCTCTTCTCTAAATATACCTGTAACTAACTATGAAAAGGAATTGAATAGCTTGAAATCTAAATTTTCAAGTATAAGTAGTAGTCTCACCCAAACCCGTGTCACAAATTCTAACCTGACTGATCAAATTAGCAGGATATCGTCGAAGAGTGAGGAAAGGAGGATGTGGATTGAGCAGAAGGAGAAAGAGTTGATTAGGTCTAAGGATGAATCCATTTATTTGCAACGAGACAATCTTAAACTTTTAAAACAATGAAATGTGTTTTGTTTGATTGCTAAGAGACTTTATTTTAATATTACTCAATTGCATCTCGATTGTGAAATAGGAAAGAAAATACATCGCATGATTTTACCCTTCCTTGAGTTAAAGGAAGATGAAATCGATGTTGAAGCTTACAACTGTGAAAGCGTTGTATCTTCTGATGAGGTCTCACCGGCATACAAAATTGGTCTTGACAAAATTGAGTCCTATATTAAGTCCAAAAACCATAAGGACATGCTTAAAATATATATTAGACGAAAATGATAGATTGAAGTTAAGAACCGAAACTGTACAGAAGTTTGACTCATTGAATGCCAAACTAAGTTCAGAAAATAAAATTGATGTTGAAAATGCATCTGAACTTAATGAGGATGATGATATGAGTGAAATCTCTGTAGAGGATTTGGTGGACTGTTCTGAATTTGTCAAAAGCGAACCTGAAACACGCAAAAATCTGATTTCTGAAAACTCTATTGAGTTCGTCCGTTTCTCGAAAGACAAGACCAAAATTCTCAAGGAAAAGGCCGTCGTGTATCAAAAGGTCCAAACTACTCCAAATCAGGTATACAAAGTAGATGGAGTTACACAGCAACAAACAGCCGAACTGACTGCAATAGTAACAGAAGATAATGCTGAAGGCTGTGATGAATTTTTCTGGTCAGCACCCATTGACAACGCTGATGAAACAGTAGGCTTGTCACAGAAAACTTCATGGAGAGTGAAAGGAAGATATGTAGCCGAACCTCTCAATGATCCTACTCGTTTTGATGGGCCTGGCACAAGTGGCACCAAAAGCCCTTCAACTGGACTAGTCGCAGTCTCAAGCGAAACCTCCTCTCTTAAAAGCGCAGCTTATTCTCAAGCATCTGAAAAAAGGGCTAATATTCACAGAAATCCAAAACAGGTGAAAGGTCGAAAGCATCAAAGGAATGTGAGGTACAAGAAAAACCTTACTGAAAGGAAGCAGTTCTGGCGTTCTTAAAATCCCAACTATGTTCGCTACGAAAAACCTTCTAAGCAAAAAGAGGCAGGAATCGACAACTCTTCCACTCGCACTCATGGCGAAACAAACCGAAAGCAGAGTTTCGATCCTCAGAAGGGTTTCGGTCCTAAGTATGAACCCAACCGAAAGCAGAGTTTCGGTCCTCAGAAGGGTTTCGGTCCTAAGTATGAACCCAACCGAAAGCAGAGTTTCGGTCCTCAGAAGGGTTTCGGTCCTCAGAAGGGTTTCGGTCCTCTAAACCATCTTGACCGAAAAGAGAGTTTCGGTCCTCAATCACAAAAGGGCCATAACCGAAGAACTCACTCTGTTTCTAAATCTAATTTCTCCAAATCTCATCTTCAGTCTCAGAATGATAAAAAAGGAAAAGAAAAAGTTTGTCTAGAAAATGCAAAGGATTCATCAATCCAGCATAATGTTGATCGGAAATATGCAAACGTACAATACACATATTTGGCAACTTCACCTAGCAACAAAGTTAAAGTTTTTACTATAAAAAGAAAAGATAAAACAACTTTGATTAAACGTACTTATTTGGTTGATATCTCTCTTATGAATCCTTGTTCTGTACAAAGCTCACGAGGACCCAAGACTCTTTGGGTTCCTAAATCTGTTTGATTTTTGCAGGTTATTCGTGACGAGCAGTTTGACGAAGAATGGTATATTGATAGTGGCTGCTGGCGTCACATGACAGGTAGAAAGGAAGAACTGAGAGAGTTTCGATCTCTCAAGGATGGTGGAATAGTGAAATACGGCAACAACTCGTTTGCGACTATCAAAGGCTACGGAATGATTACGAATGGTGATTTCTCAATAAGAAAGGTCGCATATGTTGAAGGATTGCAGTACAACCTTATCAGTGTATCACAACTAGTGGTTGGGACTGGATTGAAAGTCTCGTTTGATGATGACGGCTCAGAGATTGTTGAGAAGAAGTCCAATAACATTCTGCTGAAATCGAGCGAAAATGGGAAATGTATCCTTTAAACCTCAACCCAATTCAAGGTAAACCAGCAGTTTGCTTACTCACTAAGGCTCACTCAGATGACAGCTGGTTATGGCATCGAAGACTCTCTCATCTTAATTTCAAGGATATCAACAAGCTGGTTTTAGGAGATCATGTTCGGGGTCTTCTAGTTCTCAAATTCGACAAAGAACATCTATCCGCAGCCTGTGAAATGGGAAAGCAGAGTAGACAAAGTCATCCCTCAATTATCAATACAAAAGTGATAGAACCATTGGAGTTACTGCACATCGATCTGTGGGGTCCCTCTTCCATTGAAAGCATTGGTGGAAACAAGTACATTCTGGTCATAGTGGATGATTTCTCTCGATTCACATGGGTGTTCTTCTTGAAGCAAAAATCTGAGGCTACTCCAAAGCTCAAGCTCTTCATAAAACAGGTAGAAATTCAACTGAGGAAAGTTGTTTGTAACGTAAGAAGCGACAACGGCTTGGAATTCAAAAACAAAGATTTTGAAGATTTTCTTGCTGAAAAGGGAACGAATCATAATTTCTCAGCCCCATATACTCCACAGCAAAATGGTATCGTTGAAAGGCGAAACCGATCTCTGTGTGAAGCAGCTCGAACGATGTTATGCTTCGCATCCTTGCCTTTGTATTTATGGGCTGATGCAATTGCTGCTGCTTGTTATACTCAGAACAGATCATATCTAAACAAGCGATTCTCTATAACTCCTTACGAGATCTTGAACAATCGCAAACCGAATGTGAAATTCTTCCATGTGTTCGGTTCAAGATGCTTCGTCTTCAACTCTAAAGAAAATCGAAACAAGTTTGATGCTAAGGCTGACGAAGGAATATTCTTAGGTTACTCACTGAATTCTAAGGCATATAGAGTTCCAATCAAGCGCTCTAAGAAGATTGAAGAAACATACTACGTCACTTTTGACGATAGCTATGTTAAGAAGATAAAGACAGCCGAAGGTTCATTGCAGGAAATTTTTCCAAAGACTAGTCAAGTTACAGCCTCCATTTCAAATCTTTTCGAGCAATATATGCTTCTTTTTGATGAGCCTCAAAAGGCAATTGATTCTGAATCAAAGGCTAAAGACAACAAGGTTGATAGTCTAAGACAAATCATTGACGATGCTGCTCAAAAGATGGCTGATGATCAACCTAAAGCAACCGAAAGGCCAGACATAAGCGAACCTTTGAATGACTGTCCTTCTGTCCAGGGGGAGGGTCCGTCTCCACAACAAGATCAAGGTTCTTCATTCCAGGGGGAGAATTCAGTGTCACAATCTTCCGACTCTACTGAATGTCCAAACGAAGGGGAACATTCTGATCCAGATGTTGAACTCTTATCATCATTCGAGGGGGAGAGTAAACATGTCAATGATGATGATACCCTATCTGAATTGGAAGAAGAAATCAATGCAGAATTGGATCCCTCTTGTGATCCAAATTACCCACCTCTTATTAAATGGTCCAAAGATCATCCAAAAAGTCAAATTATTGGGGAATCTTCAGAAAAGGTGTTAACTCGCTCTTAGATCAAAGCGAAACAAGCTGCACTCTTTTCTCAAGTAGAGTTTTGCATGTTCAACTCCTTTGTTTCCAAAGTTGAACCGAAGACTGTTAATTCAGCACTTGATCATTCCGACTGGGCTCAAGCCATGCAAGATGAGTTGAATGAGTTTGAAAAAAATAAAGTATGGCGTCTAATTCCAACTCCAAAGGATGCTTCGGTTGTCGGTCTCAAATGGGTATTCAGAAATAAGATGGATAAGGAGGGGAACGTGATTCGTAACAAAGCTCGGTTGGTTGTGAAAGGTTACTGTCAGGAAGAAGGTATCGATTATGAAGAGACCTTCGCTCCTGTTGCAAGATTAGAGTCCGTCCGTATCTTTCTTGCCTATGCTGCACACAAAAACTTTGAAGTCTATCAGATGGACATCAAGTGTGCCTTTCTCAACGGTGAACTTGAAGAAACTGTGTACGTTGAGCAACCGCCAGGCTTCGTGAACGAGAAGTATCCAGGTCACTGCTACATACTTGACAAAGCGGTATATGGCTTAAAGCAGGCTCCCAGAGCATGGTATGAAACTCTTACTCGGTTCTTAAAAATGTCTAGATTCAAACAAGGTTCGGTTGACCCAACCTTCTTTCGAAAAAGAGAGGGTAACCACCTTATGATAGTCCAAATTTATGTTGATGACATCATCTTCGGCTCCACGAATCCCAGCTTAACAGCTGAATTCAGGAAGTTGATGGAAACTAAATTTGAGATGAGCTCAATGGGTCCAATTAACTTTTTCCTTGGCTTAAACATTAGACAGGGACCCGAAGGCATCTTTATTAACTAGGAGGCATACACCAAGACACTGCTTGCTAAGTTTGGTATGATGGGAGACTCCAAAGTTAAAGTTCCAATGGCTTTTGGCACCAAACTTACACCCTCATTGGAGAAGCCAGCCGCTGACATGAAGCTCTTGTTGGATATAGTGTCTAAGTCCATAACTTTATTTGGTATGTACTTGACCCGACCCGGCATGGTCCATTTGGGTTGCATGGCATTGCAATACTTGGATAGACTAGATGAGAGAATAAGGCACTTATGATTATTAATATATTATAAGTTCTAATATATTAATAATAGTATTATTTAATTAGTATTGATCAAGTATTAATCTAGTATTAATTTGGTGATCAAAGTGAGACTAATTAAATATATATGGTTGATTATGGCAATCATCAATTCTTTTATGGTGGATTAATGATCCATGGTTTATGGGTTTGGTTATAACCATATGGAGCTCCATGGATAGTCCATGGGAGTTACAAACCCATGGGTCATGAGTGCTAGTGTCATCAAAGGTTCCTTCATTGGCTGACTCTTGAATTTCTTCAAGGTCAATAGTGCTCCCACTGTCCTCTTTGAATATGAGCTCTCTTTCAAGAAAGACTCCTCTTCGTGCTACAAAGACCACGTTCTCACTAGGCCTGTAGAACAAATATCCAAAAGACTGCTTTGGGTAACCAATGAAAACACATTTCTCACTTCTAGCTGCTAGCTTGTCGTGAGTCTCTCGTCTTACGAAAGCTTCACAACCCCAGACTTTAATGTGTGCTAACGATGGAACTTTCCCTGTCCACATTTCGTGAGGTGTTTTGGCAACCTTCTTTGTAGGGACAAGATTGAGGATGTGGGCGGCTGTCTCTAAGGCATACCCCCCAGAAGTGAATGGGAAGCGAAGCCCGACTCATCATAGAACGAACCATGTCTAACAAGGTTCGATTACGCCTCTCAGCTACACCATTTAACTGTGGTGTCCTAGGAGGAGTCAATTGTGAGACTATCCCACATTCTTTCAGATAGTCGTTAAACTCGATACTAAGATACTCCCCGCCTCTATCGGATCTAAGTATCTTTATCTTTCTGCCCAATTGATTTTCGACTTCATGCTTAAACTCTTTGAACTTTTCAAAAGTTTCTGACTTATGCTTGATCAAGTAGATATATCCATATCTGCTATAATCGTCAGTGAAAGTCACATAGAATCGATTAACATCTCTTGTAGTTGATCTGAATGGCCCACACACATCTGTGTGTATGAGATCCAACAGACCTTCACCTCTTTCACAAGACCCTGTGAATGGTGATTTTGTCATCTTTCCCAAAAGACAAGATTCACACATATCATCTGATTTTAGGTCAAATGATTCCAACACTCCATCCTTTTGGAGTTGGGCTATGCGTTTCTTGTTAATGTGTCCAAGACGACAATGCCACAAGCATGCCTTGTCTACACTATTAGACAAGTCAATATTAAGTACACTATTTCCTAGGCTATCAACACAAGTCACTGTTTCATACACACCATTACAAGGCAAAGCTTCAAACATAAAAACACCATTCTTATAAACAGAAATTGAACCATTCAAATCATTAAAAGAATATGTAAAACCTTGTCTGAACAATGCATGAAATGAAATAATGTTTCTCGTCATCTCAGACGAATAGCAACAATTTATTAAATCTAATCTAACATCATTACTAAGCAGAAGCTGATAAACTCCGATCTTGGTTACTGGTGAAGACTTTCTGTTTCCCATGATCAAGTTTATCCTTCCTCGCTCTATCTCCTCACTTTCCTTTAGTCCCTGCAAATCAGAACAGATATGAAAACCACATCCTGTATGAAGGACCCATAAACGAGAAGATATTGAGTTATTAGCAGAAATAGTGTAAATACCCGCCGAAGATGGCTTCACTTTGCCATCCTTGATATCTTGCAGATATTGTGGGCAAGATCTCTTCCAATGCCCCTTTTGATTGCAGTAAAAGCAAACGGCCTCTTTTGGATCAGAAACATGGGGAGTGGAACCATTGGGCTTAGCCTTTGGGCCATTACTAGACGACCCAGCTTGAGCCTTGCTCTTCCAGTTTTGCTTGGGAGGACATTTCCTCTTTTTCCCCTTTCCCTGTCCAATAGCCAACACAGGGGCACTTGTAGGCGTGGAGGGTATACTTTTACCCTTCATTCCTGCCTCAGCTGTCTGCAACAAGTTGTGCAATTGGGCCAAGGTCTGCTCAGTATTGTTCAAATGGTAAGTTAGAATAAACTGACCATAACATTCAGGAAGTGAGTTCAAGACCATGTCAATGGCCAATTCCTCATCAAAGTGAATATTGAGCTTGACCAAACGCTCTATGTAGCGTTGCATTCTTTGCACATGTGACACAACCGAGTCCCCATCTTTCATCTTGCAAGCCATGAGTGACTTGACTACTTTGAACTTTTCTTGACGAGCTCGCTTATGGTACTTTTCCATAAGGTCCTTGTTCATCTCGAAAGGCCAGTAGTCCTCATAGTACCTCTGCAGTTCTTGGGACATAGTTGCCACCATGATGCATGCCACTTTGGTAGCATCATCGTAATGTTTCTTGTAGGCAGCAAGATTTTCAGGAGTAGCTTCATTCTCATCAAGCTCTTTGAGCTCCTTTTCAAGAACATATTCTTTGTTCTCGAAACGAAGAGCCATCTTGATGTTGCGCATCCAATCATTATAGTTTGAGCCATCCATAACGACTTTGGAGCAGATATTGAGCAAAGAGAAGTTTTGGTTGGAGGAGGACGAAGCAGAAGTGTTTCCAGGAGTAGACATCTGAAAAGAAAGAAAGTTTTAGTTAGATTTCAAGATACCTCAATAAAATAACCCAGAGATATAATATCAAGGTTAGGATCCAACTATGAAGATTCACAACTTAGAAATGGGATGCCGAGATCCAAGTGCAAATTTCATAAAGGTAGGTGAATGACGATTCACCAATTCCACCATTAGACGAAACAAACGAAGTGAAATTCCTAATTCTTTTGAGATACATTGAAACTATTCAATGGCATGTTTTGATCTCATATTATGCTCTTCTATTTGTGACTGGGATGCCGAGGATCACAAACAAGATGTGAATAACCATGCAAATGTGCTTGGTAACCTCATTGTCTTTATCATTAACTATTGATGTGCTGGTAAACCACACACACTCCATCAAAATGACAATTATGAGATACCCATTACTACTCTTTATTGGTGCCTTTTAGTGTGCTGGTTAACCACACACGCTCCACTAACGACCAATAAAGCACAATGTGCAATTTCATGGATTAACATACTTTTCACATTTTTCCTAAAGTAACTAGAGTTGGGATTTTGAAAATAATGTTCTAGTACTTTCTTTAATATCATTATACTTTTAATGAGAAGTAGTTGTCCTATCAAATCCGTTCTGCTAACGACCCTCCACTAATCAAGGAAGCGGTGGGTGAAAGTGGACACCCATTCAACTACCATTTTATAGGCAGTTTCCTTATACCCCCCTTATAGATTAGCTTCGTGAATGAGGCATACTAGCGATTTGACTGACCATATTCTTATACATATATAATATTAAACTTTTAATCATAATACATATAGAGGGTGTGTTTTAAAACATTTTAAAACTTCAAGGGTTTATATAAATTTCGAAATTCAAACTATTAAATTTAAATTTAAATAAACCAATTAACTAGATTTAATATTTATCTTTTAATTAACTATTAATCAAATTATTAAATCTTGTAAGGATTATCTAATTAAATTAATCAATTAATTTAATCCTAATCCTTATCCCTCTAAATTTCGAAAATTAGGGTAAGGATGATTATCCAATTAATCTAATTAAGTAACAATTATCCAAAACAAGAAACCCTAAAACTTATAGCAAATTTCGAAATTTACAAGGGATGAGGCTAGGGTTTTCAAAACCCTAACCCTAATTTCGATTAGGGTTCTTTGGAGGCTAGGGTTTTCGAAAAAACCCTTTGATCCAAAACCCTAGAAATCGAAAATTTGGCCTTTAGGGTTTAATAGCTATAAACCCTAATTTGCAATTCAACAATCGTAGCAATTCAATTTAAAACAACAATGGCTCTGATACCACTGATGGGTTTTAGGTACAACAAATAAACTAGAAAACAATTCCTAAGTTCACATGCAACCTACTTTGGATCTATGTTTTAACTATTGAACATACAACTTTGAATTGCAAAACAAGAACCCTAGAGGAGAGAGGCTAATTTCGAAATTAACAAACTAGGGTTTAGGGTTTACATACCTTTCAATTGTTATAGCAAACAATTGATATTCCCTTGATCTTGATCTTGATCTTCTTGGAAGCTTTAGCACCACAAGTGTAATGCCTCTAATGGAATCACACCCAAACTAGCAAGAAGGAAAGTAGAAGAGAGAGGGGAGAGGGAGTATGCAAAATCTCGGCCTTAGGGTTTCTTCAAAAGAAAGAGTGACCAAAAACATGAACCAGGAGACTCCTTATATAGCTGAGGGATCTAGGGTTTAAGGGAAACCCTAGTTATCCTTTGCTTAGGGCCTAAGCAAACCCAAGGGCCTTATCCAAGCCCCTATGGACGAAATTATTAGGGTTTCCCCTAAAGATTTCGTCCACCCTCTTCCAAGGGGGTTCTAGATCCTTCCCTTTAACTATTAGTTAATTGCAAACTAGTCCCTGCACTTTATAATTAATTCTTTTAACCCCAAAATCAATTCTGATTAATTTCTGGCTAACAATTAATTAAACATAATGATTTCTAATTAATATATTAATCTTTTAACATATTAATAAATCATTTATATTAATTCATTAATCTTATAAATTAATATCTCTCCTTTCATAATTTCCTTGTCCAGTTGCTAGGTTGAGGGCAACCCAAAAGGACTGTGCTGCTATCAATTCAAGTACATACCAATTATAGTTATGGGCTTAGACACCTAATCCAATAGTCTCCCACTTGGATAAGTCTGTAACTATAATTGCTAGTATGCCTTCTAAATTTGACCAGCAAATTGTAGCTTCTAAAAAGCTGCTGCCGAACTCTGACCCAGTCAGTTACGTGTCCTAAGATAAGTGATCATATAACCCTTCGTTCTGCTTGATATCCCCAGACAAAAGACATGGAATGTAATCAATCTGTTTGTCCAGAATCTATGTTTCCCGATTCCTGATTTGTGATGATGTAGGACTTCTAATCGAACACATCAATTTAGTCCTGGCTGGGCCCAGCACATAAGTCAACACCAAATCATCGAGGGGCCCACAGATATCGCTTTTCCTGTTAGGGCAAAAGGAACGAATAAACGTTGACTCATATGCTTGTATCTTTTACTCATCAAATTATGCATGACAATACGTTTTATAACACCAAGTTACTGATGCGTTTTCGTATCACCAATGCACAACCGACTTGTAAATTACAACTCATATATCTTCGTTTCAAGATTATAAGATATTATCGTCTCAGTATTACTCGTGATGAATTCCATGAAGTAATACTCTGAGCGAGGGTTTATCCAATACTCAAATCTCAATTTCTGAGTACTCATGAACGTTGCAGCAATTCTATTGCCATGTCTATCCTTAGACAATCTGCAATCCAATTCATGACAGTCTTAATTCACTACTTACTTCCAAGAGTACGAGCGACTGTGGATTTTGAATAATCTCATTATTCAGGAAGTAAAACATGCAAAATATGAAACACAATAATAAACAATTGACAAAAGGTAGTAGCCAAACTTATAAATAATACTTTATTATTTAATCACCAAAAGTCAATTACATTTACTTTGTTACAAGTTTCAAAAACTAATCTAACTACTAAAACTAATATCATCTTTCAGTCCTATGCTCCGAGCATGCTGAATATGCTTAGCCCTACTCAGACCCTTTGTGAGGGGATCTGCTGGGTTATCTTCAGATGACACCCTCTTTACTATAAGATGGCCTTCTTCAACTCTATGTCTAATGAAATGGTACTTTCTGTCGATATGTCTGGTCTTACCATGATCTCTCGGTTCCTTTGTCAAGGCAACCGCTCCTTCATTATCGCAGAACAGTTCCATAGGCTCCTGGATGGTTGGAACAACTCCGAGATCCCCGATGAAGTTCCTCAACCAAGCTGCTTCTTTCGACGCTTCACTTGCTGCAATGTACTCTGATTCACAAGTAGAATCAGCCACCGTATTTTGCTTGGAACTCTTCCAAGTAACTACTCCTCCATTCAGTAAAAATACCCAGCCCGGAAGTTATCTCTATCCGTCTGAAAGCTGGCATCACTGTAACCATCTACTCTCAAAGTATCACTGCCACCAAGCACAAGAACCCAGTCCTTTGTCCTTCGCAAATACTTGAGTATATTCTTAACTGCTATCCAATGAGCTCTACCTGGGTTTCCCTGATAGAGACTGACCATGCTCAAAGCAAATGCCACATCAGGGCGAGTACATGTCATAGCGTACATGATCGATCCGACAGCGGAAGCATAAGGTACACGACTCATGTCATCTATTTCAACATATGTACTCGGGCATTGAGTCTTACTCAATTTGGTATTGCTCTGGATAGGTAGCTCTCCCTTCTTGGAATTTTCCATACTAAACCTCTTTAGTACCTTATCCAATTATGTGCTCTGACTAAGTCCAATTAGTCTCTTCTTTCTATCTCTCAATATTCTAATCCCAAGAATATAGGCAGCTTCTCCAAGGTCTTTCATGGCAAAACACTTTCCAAGCCAAGACTTAACTTCTTTCAAGGTTGGAACGTCGTTACCAATGAGTAATATGTCATCGACATACAACACCAGAAAAGTTACTATACTCCCACTAGCCTTGATATACACACAGAACTCATCTTCACTTCTAGAGAAACCAAACTCTTTGACTTTCTCATGGAAGCAAAGATTCCAACTGCGAGATGCTTGTTTCAATCCATAAATGGATTTCTCAAGCTTGCACACTCTATTGGGGAACTTTGCATCAACAAAACCCTCTGGCTGACTCATGTAAACATCTTCAGCCAACTTCCCATTAAGGAAAGCAGTTTTGACATCCATCTGCCAGATTTCATAATCATGAAAGGCAGCTATGGCGAGCAATATCCTAATAGATTTAATCTTAGCTACTGGTGAGAAGGTCTCATCATAGTCAACCCCTGGGGTTTGAGTGAAACCTTTTGCAACCAGTCGAGCCTTGAATGTGTGCACATTTCCATCCATGTCTGTCTTCTTCTTGAAGATCCATTTGCACCCAACTGTCTTACGACCTGGTGCACTATCAACCAAATTCCAAACTTGGTTGTCATACATGGACTTAATCTCGCTGTTCATTGCCTCTTTCCACTTGGAAGCCTCTGGGCCTGCCATTGCTTCCTTATAAGCGACTGGTTCATCTAAGTTTACCAGTGTTCTGTCACTTATGAATGTGTCACCATCTGAAGTAATATGAAAACCATACAACTCAGGTGGCACACTCACCCTAGTGGATCTTCTAAGAGGTAATGAGTTATCGATTGGTTCAACATGAACTGTTTCCTCTGGTTGAGTGCTAGTGTCATCTAAGGTTCCTTCATTGGCTGACTCTTGAATTTCTTCAAGGTCAATAGTGCTCCCACTGTCCTCTTTGAATATGAGCTCTCTTTCAAGAAAGACTCCTCTTCGTGCTACAAAGACCATGTTCTCACTAGGCCTGTAGAACAAATATCCAAAAGACTGCTTTGGGTAACCAATGAAAACACATTTCTCACTTCTAGCTGCTAGCTTGTCGTGAGTCTCTCGTCTTACGAAAACTTCACAACCCCAGACTTTAATGTGTGCTAACGAGGGAACTTTCCCTGTCCACATTTCGTGAGGTGTTTTGGCAACCTTCTTTGTAGGGACAAGATTGAGGATGTGGGCGGCTGTCTCTAAGGCATACCCCCAGAAGTGAATGGGAAGCGAAGCCCGACTCATCATAGAACGAACCATGTCTAACAAGGTTCGATTACGCCTCTCAGCTACACCATTTAACTGTGGTGTCCTAGGAGGAGTCAATTATGAGACTATCCCACATTCTTTCAGATAGTCGTTAAACTCGATACTAAGATACTCCCCGCCTCTATCGGATCTAAGTATCTTTATCTTTCTGCCCAATTGATTTTCGACTTCATGCTTAAACTCTTTGAACTTTTCAAAAGTTTCTGACTTATGCTTGATCAAGTAGATATATCCATATCTGCTATAATCGTCAGTGAAAGTCACATAGAATCGATTAACATCTCTTGTAGTTGATCTGAATGGCCCACACACATCTGTGTGTATGAGATCCAACAGACCTTCACCTCTTTCACAAGACCCTGTGAATGGTGATTTTGTCATCTTTCCCAAAAGACAAGATTCACACATATCATCTGATTTTAGGTCAAATGATTCCAACACTCCATCCTTTTGGAGTTGGGCTATGCGTTTCTTGTTAATGTGTCCAAGACGACAATGCCACAAGCATGCCTTGTCTACACTATTAGACAAGTCAATATTAAGTACACTATTTCCTAGGCTATCAACACAAGTCACTGTTTCATACACACCATTACAAGGCAAAGCTTCAAACATAAAAACACCATTCTTATAAACAGAAATTGAACCATTCAAATCATTAAAAGAATATGTAAAACCTTGTCTGAACAATGCATGAAATGAAATAATGTTTCTCGTCATCTCAGACGAATAGCAACAATTTATTAAATCTAATCTAACATCATTACTAAGCAGAAGCTGATAAACTCCGATCTTGGTTACTGGTGAAGACTTTCTGTTTCCCATGATCAAGTTTATCCTTCCTCGCTCTATCTCCTCACTTTCCTTTAGTCCCTGCAAATCAGAACAGATATGAAAACCACATCCTGTATCAAGGACCCATGAACGAGAAGATAATGAGTTATTAGCAGAAATAGTGTAAATACCCGCCGAAGATGGCTTCACTTTGTCATCCTTGATATCTTGCAGATATTGTGGGCAAGATCTCTTCCAATGCCCCTTTTGATTGCAGTAAAAGCAAACGGCCTCTTTTGGATCAAAAACATGGGGAGTGGAACCATTGGGCTTAGCCTTTGGGCCATTACTAGACGACCCAGCTTGAGCCTTGCTCTTCCAGTTTTGCTTGGGAGGACATTTCCTCTTTTTCCCTTTCCCTGTCCAATAGCCAACACAGGGGCACTTGTAGGCGTGGAGGGTATACTTTTACCCTTCATTCCTGCCTCAGCTGTCTGCAACAAGTTGTGCAATTGGGCCAAGGTCTGCTCAGTATTGTTCAAATGGTAAGTTAGAATAAACTGACCATAACATTCAGGAAGTGAGTTCAAGACCATGTCAATGGCCAATTCCTCATCAAAGTGAATATTGAGCTTGACCAAACGCTCTATGTAGCGTTGCATTCTTTGCACATGTGACACAACCGACTCCCCATCTTTCATCTTGCAAGCCATGAGTGACTTGATTACTTCGAACTTTTCTTGACGAGCTCGCTTATGGTACTTTTCCATAAGGTCCTTGTTCATCTCGAAAGGCCAGTAGTCCTCATAGTACCTCTGCAGTTCTGGGGACATAGTTGCCACCATGATGCATGCCACTTTGGTAGCATCATCGTAATGTTTCTTGTAGGCAGCAAGATCTTCAGGAGTAGCTTCATTCTCATCAAGCTCTTTGAGCTCCTTTTCAAGAACATATTCTTTGTTCTCGAAATGAAGAGCCATCTTGATGTTGCGCATCCAATCGTTATAGTTTGAGCCATCCATAACGACTTTGGAGCAGATATTGAGCAAAGAGAAGTTTTTTTTGGAGGAGGACGAAGCAGAAGTGTTTCCAGGAGTAGACATCTGAAAAGAAAGAAAGTTTTAGTTAGATTTCAAGATACCTCAATAAAATAACCCAGAGATATAATATCAAGGTTAGAATCCAACTATGAAGATTCACAACTTAGAAATGGGATGCCGAGATCCAAGTGCAAATTTCATAAAGGTAGGTGAATGACGATTCACCAATTCCACCATTAGACGAAACAAACGAAGTGAAATTCCTAATTCTTTTGAGATACATTGAAACTATTCAATGGCATGTTTTGATCTCAGATTATGCTCTTCTATTTGTGACTGGGATGCCGAGGATCACAAACAAGATGTGAATAACCATGCAAATGTGCTTGGTAACCTCATTGTCTTTATCATTAACTATTGATGTGCTGGTAAACCACACACGCTCCATCAAAATGACAATTATGAGATACCCATTACTACTCTTTATTGGTGCCTTTTAGTGTGCTGGTTAACCACACACGCTCCACTAACGACCAATAAAGCACAATGTGCAATTTCATGGATTAACATACTTTTCACATTTTTCCTAAAGTAACTAGAGTTGGGATTTTGAAAATAATGTTCTAGTACTTTCTTTAATATCATTATACTTTTAATGAGAAGTAGTTGTCCTATCAAATCCGTTCTGCTAACGACCCTCCACTAATCAAGGAAGCGGTGGGTGAGAGTGGACACCCATTCAACTACCATTTTATAGGCAGTTTCCTTATACCCCCCTTATAGATTAGCTTCGTGAATGAGGCATACTAGCGATTTGACTGACCATATTCTTATACATATATAATATTAAACTTTTAATCATAATACATATAGAGGGTGTGTTTTAAAACATTTTAAAACTTCAAGGGTTTATATAAATTTCGAAATTCAAACTATTAAATTTAAATTTAAATAAACCAATTAACTAGATTTAATATTTATCTTTTAATTAACTATTAATCAAATTATTAAATCTTGTAAGGATTATCTAATTAAATTAATCAATTAATTTAATCCTAATCCTTATCCCTCTAAATTTCGAAAATTAGGGTAAGGATGATTATCCAATTAATCTAATTAAGTAACAATTATCCAAAACAAGAAACCCTAAAACTTATAGCAAATTTCGAAATTTACAAGGGATGAGGCTAGGGTTTTCAAAACCCTAACCCTAATTTCGATTAGGGTTCTTTGGAGGCTAGGGTTTTCGAAAAAACCCTTTGATCCAAAACCCTAGAAATCGAAAATTTGGCCTTTAGGGTTTAATAGCTATAAACCCTAATTTGCAATTCAACAATTGTAGCAATTCAATTTAAAACAACAATGGCTCTGATATCACTGATGGGTTTTAGGTACAACAAATAAACTAGAAAACAATTCCTAAGTTCACATGCAACCTACTTTGGATCTATGTTTTAACTATTGAACATACAACTTTGAATTGCAAAACAAGAACCCTAGAGGAGAGAGGCTAATTTCGAAATTAACAAACTAGGGTTTAGGGTTTACATACCTTTCAATTGTTATAGCAAACAATTGATATTCCCTTGATCTTGATCTTGATCTTCTTGGAAGCTTTAGCACCACAAGTGTAATGCCTCTAATGGAATCACACCCAAACTAGCAAGAAGGAAAGAAGAAGAGAGAGGGGAGAGGGAGTATGCAAAATCTCAGCCTTAGGGTTTCTTCAAAAGAAAGAGTGACCAAAAACATGAACCAGGAGGCTCCTTATATAGCTAAGGGATCTAGGGTTTAAGGGAAACCCTAGTTATCCTTTGCTTAGGGCCTAAGCAAACCCAAGGGCCTTATCCAAGCCCCTATGGACGAAATTATTAGGGTTTCCCCTAAAGATTTTGTCCACCCTCTTCCAAGGGGGTTCTAGATCCTTCCCTTCAACTATTAGTTAATTGCAAACTAGTCCCTGCACTTTATAATTAATTCTTTTAACCCCAAAATCAATTCTGATTAATTTTTGGCTAACAATTAATTAAACATAATGATTTCTAATTAATATATTAATCTTTTAACATATTAATAAATCATTTATATTAATTCATTAATCTTATAAATTAATATCTCTCCTTTCATAATTTCCTTGTCCAGTTGCTAGGTTGAGGGCAACCCAAAAGGACTGTGTTGCTATCAATTCAAGTACATACCAATTATAGTTATGGGCTTAGACACCTAATCCAACACTTAATGGCTTTGATGGTGTCCATAACTTGTCCTCAAGTTATGGATAACCAAAAGTCACTTCTTTTAATTATGATTAAAGAACTAAAGAGGTTTCATAAAATGAAGAGTCTTCATTTTTTATGAACCATTAAAACTCATAAGTTACAAATTGAAGAGATTGAAGAGACTTGGAATAGTTTCAAATCTTGCCCTCAAGTTTTGGAATTTGAAAAGTCTTACACTTTAATACTTTAATTCCAAATTAAACCTTAGATTTTTAAAAGGTTTAAAAATCAACACTTATACTATTATTATAATTTTATTATATAGATATGTATAAGAATATGTCATTCTTACCGTTAGTAGGCCTCATTCACAAAGCCGGTCTATAAGGGGGGTATAAGGTTGTTGCCTATAAAATGGTGACTTAATGGGTGTCCACTCTCACCCACCGCTTCCTTGATCGGTGGAGGGTCGTTAGCCGAACGGGTAGGATACGACTTTAAATACTCGTTAAAAGTATAATGAATTATAAAGTAACTATACATTATAAATTCCCAATCTTAGTTACTTTAGGAAAATGTGAAATTGGTGGTAGCCCATAAAATTACACTTTGTACCTTACCAAGTCGTTAGTGGAGCGTGTGTGGTTAACCGGCACACTAACATGGACTAGTAAGAGTAGCAAAGGGTAACTTGACCTTATTATAGATCGGTGGAGCGTGTGTGGTTAACCGGCACATCGATTAGGTAATATTGTTGAGGGTACGAAGTCAATTTGTATGGTTATTCACACCTTGTTTGTGATCCTCGGCATCCCAGTCACAAACTTGAGAGGGCACAATCGAGATTCAAACATGCCATTGAAGAGTTCAATGTATCTCAAAAGATCTAGGAGTTTCAAAACCAATAAAACTTAATAATAAAATATTGCGTTCTTATGGTGGAAATTGGTAAATCGTCATTTACCTACCTTCAAATATTTTATAGTATGGATTACGGCATCCCTCTTCCAACTATAAATAGTTTGTTGGATCCTAGCCTTAATATTTCATTTGGGTGAATTATTAAGGATTCCTAATCTAATGAAACTTGTCTTTCTTTCCTTTCAGATGTCTTCCAACAATGTTTATGGCTCAAACCCAACAGGCTCTTTTTCCCTTATGAACTTGTGTGGTAAGGTCATCTTTGATGGATCCATTTTCAATGAGTGGATCAGAAACATCGGAATGATTACCCGCTATGAGGACAAAGAATATGTCCTCGATAGGGAGCTTAAGGTTGTGAATTAAGCCACTGCTACTCCTGAAGAGTTTGCGGAGTTTGTTGCACATGAAAAGGATGCTACTAAAGTAGCATGCATCATAATGGCCACCATGACTCCTGAACTTCAAAAATCCTATGAAGATTTCTACCCCTATGAGATGCACCTGGATCTGATGGAAAGGTACCATCAGAGCGCGCGTCAGGAGAGGTATGAAATCATCTCCTCCATGATAACCGCAAGGATGAAGGATGGTGAACCCATCACCGGTCACTTGCAGAAGATGCAAAGGTTCGTTGACCGGTTGCTGAAGCTAAATGTTGACTTTCCTGAGGAAATGGCGATTGACATCATTCTCCATTCCTTACCTCCAAGTTATGATCAGTTTCGTATGACTTATCATATGAACAAGGAGGAAGTCACACTTAGCAAACTTCAAGGACTCTTAAGGACAGCTGAAATTGGCCTTAAGGGTAAAGCGGTTGCTACTTCTACTCCTTCAACAGCCCCTGTTCTGGCTATTGGGCAGGGAAAGGGTAAGAAGGGGAAAAGCCCTTCGAAGGGTACCGAGGGTAAGACTCTTGATGGTTCCTCTTCAAGTGGGACAAAGAAAGGTCCCATTACTCCTTCTTCAAACCCAAAGGAAGCACAGTGCTTCTATTGCCAGGATAAGGGACACTTCAAGCGAAGCTGCCCTAAATATCTGCAAGATGTAAAGGATGGGAAGGTTAAACCCACCCATGCAGGTATTTACACAATATTGTCTAATAACTCATCTAATGCTAATTCTTGGGTGCTTGATACAGGTTGTGGTATTCACATTTGTACTGATTTGCAGGCACTAAGAAGAAGTGAGCAAGTGGAGCACGGGAAGATAAACTTAGTCATGGGCAACAGGAAAGCATCACCTGTTACCAAGATAGGAGTTTATTCTTTATTGCTTAATAATGGGTTAATATTAGATTTGAATAAGTGTTGTTACTCGCCCGAAATGGCGAGAAATATTATTTCTTTTCATGGCTTGTACAAACAAGGTTTTTCATTTTCATTTGATAATAGAAATGGTGCTATTAATGTTTATTACAATGATGTATTTTGCTTTAAAGCATTACCTTGTGATGGTGTATATGAAGCCGTGAATGTTGTAGACAATCTAGGAAATAATGTGTTGTATATTGATTCTTCAGATAGCTTGGATAAAGCATCCTTGTGGCATTGTCGTTTTGGACATGTTAACAAGAAGCGCATAGGCCAACTCCAAAAGGCTGGAGTCTTGGAATCATTTGACCTCAAGTCAGATGATAGTTGCGAGTCTTGTTTACTTGGAAAAATGACAAAGTCACCCTTCACAGGTACTTGTGATAGGGGTGAAGGTTTGTTAGACCCTGTACAAACGGATGTGTGTGGGCCCTTCAGAGTTGCTACAAGGGATGATAATCGCTATTATGTGACTTTTACTGATGATTACAGTAGATATGGATGTATTTACTTAATCAAGCATAAGTCAGAAACCTTTGAAAAGTTCAAAGAGTTTAAGCAGGAAGTGGAGAATCAAATGGGCAGGAACATCAAGATACTCCGATCCGATCGGGGAGGAGAGTATCTTAGCATTGAGTTCCTTGACTATCTTAAGGAATGTGGGATTGTCTCACAATTGACACCTCCCAGAACACCACAGTTGAATGGTGTAACTGAGAGGCGGAATCGAACCTTGCTGGATATGGTTCGTTCCATGATGAGTCGAGCTTCGTTACCAATCTCTTTCTGGGGGTATGCCTTAGAGACTGCCACCCATATCCTTAATCTAGTCCCTACTAAAAAGGTTGCCAAAACACCTCACGAGATGTGGACTGGGAAAGTTCCCAATTTGGACCACATCAAGATTTGGGGTTGTGAAGCTTTCGTGAGGCGTGAGACTCATGATAAGCTTGAACCTCGAAGTGAGAGGTGTATTTTCATCGGCTACCCACAGAGATCCTTTGGTTACCTCTTCTACAGACCCAGTGATAATGTGGTCTTTATAGCAAGAAGAGGAGTCTTTCGTGAGAGAGAATTCATAAGCCAAGGGGACAGTGGGAGGCAAATTGACCTTGAAGAGCTTCAAGAGTCAAGTGATGAAGGAACCTCAAATGCTATCGACCAACCTGAGGAGGAAACTCATGTTGATCCGATAGATGAGTCTGTACCTCCAAGACGTTCCACTAGGGTGAGGAACACACCTGATTTTTATTATGGTTATCACATCACCGCTGAAGGTGATACATTTATTAGTGATAGTACACTAATAGATTTGGATTAACCTAATAATTACAGGGAAGCCATGGCAGGCCCTGAGTCTGCTAAATGGAAGGAGGCTATGGACAGCGAGATTCAGTCCATGTATGACAATCAAGTTTGGAACTTGGTTGACAATGTACCAGGTCGTAAGACAATTGGGTGCAAATAGATCTTCAAGAAGAAGACCGACATGGATGGGAAGGTACATACTTACAAAGCGCGACTGGTTGCGAAGGGCTTTACTCAAACTCCGGGAGTTGACTATGATGAGACCTTCTCACCAGTAGCTAAGATTAAGTCTATTAGAGTATTGTTAGCCATAGTTGCATTTCATGATTATGAAATATGGCAAATGGATGTCAAAACCGCTTTCCTTAATGGAAAGTTGGCTGAGGATGTTTACATGGCTCAACCAGAGGGTTTTGTCGATACAAGATACCCTAATAGAGTGTGTAATCTTGATAAATCCATTTATGGATTGAAACAAGCATCTCGCAAATGGAATCTTTGCTTTGATGAGAAAGTCAAAGAGTTTGGCTTTTCTAGGAGTGAGGATGAGTCTTGTGTGTATGTCAGGGCTAGTGGGAGCATAGTTAGCTTCTTGGTGTTGTATGTGGATGACATACTTCTCATAGGAAACGACGTCCCGACCTTGCAGGAGGTTAAGTCCTGGCTTGGGAAGTGTTTCGCTATGAAGGACCTTGGGGAAGCTGCCTATATCCTAGGGATAAGGATATTGAGAGATAGGAGTAAGAGACTAATTGGACTTAGTCAAAGTACTTACTTGGATAAGGTGCTGAAGAGGTTCAGCATGCAAGAATCCAAGAAAGGGGAATTACCCATCCAGAGTAATGCCAAGCTGAGTAAGACTCAGAGTCCGAGTACAGAGGCTGAGATAGCTGAGATGAGTCATATACCATATGCTTCTGCTGTGGGCTCGATCATGTATGCTATGACTTGTACTCGCCCTGATGTGGCCTTTGCTTTGAGCATGGTCAGTAGATATCAAGGGAACCCTGGCAAGGCACACTGGACAGCGGTAAAGAACATTCTCAAGTATCTGCGGAGGACTAAGGATTGGGTCCTTACCCTCGGAGGCAGTGATGACTTGAGAGTGGAAGGATATAGCGATGCTAGCTTCCAGACTGATAGGGATAATTTCCGCTCTCAGTCAGGCTGGGTCTTTATCCTAAATGGAGGGGCAATTACTTGGAAAAGTTCCAAGCAGGAGACAGTAGCTGATTCTACTTGTGAATCAGAGTACATAGCAGCAAGTGAAGCAGCTAAGGAGGCGATATGGCTAAAGAACTTCATCGGAGACCTTGGAGTTGTACCAGCTATAAAGGAGCCAATGGAAATTTTCTGTGACAGCGAAAGTGCGGTTGCATTGGCTAAGGAACCGAGAGATCACGGGAGATCTAGGCACATTGGCAGAAAATACCATTTCATCAGACATCGAATAGAAGAAGGACTCATCGTGGCTAAGAGGGTATCATCAGATGAGAACCCGGCAGATCCCCTCACGAAGGGACTGAAGGATGAAGGATGATATTAGTTTGAATAATTAGATTCCTGAAACTTGTAAAATGTAATTGACATTTGATGATAAATAAAAGTTGTTATTTATTTATGAGTAAGGTGTTACTATCTTGTGTTGATTGTTTACTATGTTTCAATTTTGCATGTTTTTACTTCCAGAATAATTATGTTATTATTCAAACCATCCACAGTCAGTCAAACTTTGGAAGTAAGTATTGATTTAAGACTGTCATGAATTTGGCTTGTATGATTTGTCTAAAAGTGCTTTGGACAATGCAATGGTTGCTACAACATTCATGAGTACTCATAAGGGCTGAGTATTGGATCCAACCCACGCTCACTTGCATCACTTCATGGAATTTATCTCGAGTGATCGTGAGACGGTAATATCATATAAATCTTCAAACCTAGAGATATGAGTTGTTGACTATGATTTGGTTATTCATTGATTGCACGAAAACGTATTGGTAACTCGATGTCATAAAACGTGCCTTTGTGGATAATTCAACAAGTAGTTAGTACAAGCATATCAGTCGAAGTTTATCTGTTCCTTCTAGAAATAGAAGCGATATCTGGGCCCCTCGATGATTTGGTTTTGACCTATGTACGGGGCCCGATCAGAACCTAATTGATGTGTTCAATTTAGTTCTATGTCGAAACAAATCAGAGATCGAGAAACAAATGCTGGACAATAAGTAAGACCATGTTCCATGTGTTTGTCCGGCTGATATCATGAGAACAGAGGATTATATGATCACTTATCTTAAATGGCGTATCATCATTATCTCAGTTCCGAGAGACTTTGAAAGAGCAACGATTGCTAGTCGGATTTTGAAGTCATATTTGCAAATATAGTTATTAGACTTATCCAAGTGGGAGACTGTTGGATATAGTGTCTAAGTCCATAACTTTATTTGGTATGTACTTGACCCGACCCGGCATGGTCCATTTGGGTTGCATGGCATTGCAATACTTGGATAGACTAGATGAGAGAATAAGGCACTTATGATTATTAATATATTATAAGTTCTAATATATTAATAATAGTATTATTTAATTAGTATTGATCAAGTATTAATCTAGTATTAATTTGGTGATCAAAGTGAGACTAATTAAATATATAGGGTTGATTATGACAATCATCAATTCTTTTATGGTGGATTAATGATCCATGGTTCATGGGTTTGGTTATAACCATATGGAGCTCCATGGATAGTCCATGGGAGTTACAAACCCATGGGTCATGAGAAATCAAGAGTCATGACAATTAAGGGCATTCATGTGTAAACCCTAATTATGACAACACTATAAAAGGAACCCTATGGCTAGCAAAATCGTGCCCTAGTGTTACTAGAGAGGGCATAACCGATTTTGAGTGCTAGAAGTATTCTCTCAAGTTATTCCAAGTTTTGTGGTGTTGTGTGAAGCATTTGAGGCACAACATTTGGGGTGCTAGGCTCACAAAGTCTTGAAGGAATCCAAGCAACAACAAGGTATGTATTTCTACTAGTTTTATAATTTTATGTAATCCCCATGCCATGCTAGTTAGGAAATAACCTTGAAAAGGAAATTTGCATGTATATAGAGAAAACATAGATTCAAGGTTATTAGGGTTGCATGTACACTTAGGAAGTGTTAGAATGCTCAAAACCCATCAGCTCTATCGTCAAATGATTGGGTCTCTAATGTATCTCACGGCTAGTAGACCTGACATCATGTTTTCAGTCTGTTACTGTGCCAGATTCCAAGCTAACCCACGCGAACCTCATTTGCAAGCTGTGAAAAACATCTTTCGCTATCTGAAGCGAACCTCCTCTCTTGGTCTGTGGTATCCAGCCAACTCAGAATTCTTTGTCCAAGCGTTCTCAGATGTTGACTTAGGTGGCTGTGGATTAGATCGTAAAAGCACAACTGGAGGATGTCAATTTCTCGACGGTAAAATGGTTAGCTGGCAATCAAAGAAACAAACATGTGTTTCTCTCTCAACTGCAGAAGCTGAATACATCGTTGCAGCATCCTGCACATCACAAGTTGTATGGATACAAAGTCAGCTTAGAGATTACGGGCTGAACATGAAGAAAATCCCACTATATTGTGACTCTGAAAGTGCAATTAGGATTTGTCACAACCCAGTGCAACACTCGAAGACCAAACACATAGCACTGAGGTATCACTTTATCAAGGATCACGTGGAAGATGGCAACGTGGAAATTCATTTCGTAAGGACGACTGATCAACTGGCAGATATATTCACTAAGGCTTTACCTGAAGCAAGCTTCAACAAGATTTTGCAAGGCCTAGGAATGATGGAAGCAGAATCAGTACCAAAATCTCCTTCGCTTCAATAAAGGTAAGAAGCGAAATAGAGCGAACCGAAATGAACCGAACATTCGGTCTATTTCGGGTGAAGCTCGACCATGAACCGAAATGAACAGAGCGTTCGGTCTATTTCGGGTTCGGTCCTTCTGAACTCGTTCGCTTCTTTTTCTTATCAAGGCATTTTGATTGTATTCCTATGTACACTCTTTTAAAATTCTTCTTATATTCATAAAATCCAAAAATATTTTCCTTTTTCGTTCAATTGAACAATTTTCACAAAATACAAAAATATTTGCCGTTTTTTATCTAATGATTTCTTTTGCATAAAGTGTTACTCTCGATGATGACGATTCAGAAGGTAAAATCTTTTTCCTATAAACTTTCTACGCGTCCCTAGAAGCATGCTGCTGCATGTTGACTAAAGCCTCGACAAATTTTGAGTGAAGCCTTAATAACATGATACATACAAATCATGTTTTCCCAAGCTAGGCTGCAATGTTCACTCTAATCTTGAGCTACCTTACTCTACTCACATTGAGCTTAGAGTTTTCTGCTTAGTCCTTCCTTTACAGCAGAGGTACATTTGTTTCGTATACCACCTCCATCATTTTTCTCCATTATACTTCGTCTCACCAATATAACCCTTGAGACTCTCAGCATTTACCACTGAGGTTTATGGTTATACAAAAATATGTGTTAATGTTCTTAGTTCCGTGTCACTATGTACTGAGTGAAACCCACCATTCAACACCATTAATGAATTGACGACACATGAACTATATGTTACAAATGAAATCTCTTTTTATTTTGCGTGATTCTTCTGAAATTTTCTATTACCAAGAATTTTTCTTCCCCAATGATCCAGTTAAATTTTTTTTTGGGATTTCTCACCTATCCAACAATCAATAAATATTGTCCCTACCTACTTGTTCAACATATCACATTGATCTCACAAGTACTTCGTTCAGTTTCGGTCTTATATCAAGTATCGAAATCACGGATTGCAGCAAAAGCCACCCTTTATAAGCTTTAATTAAAAGATGCCTTTCAACACTTCTTAACAAGTACTTGATCGTTATTTAATGGGGAGCCACACAAGCACTTTAAAGTCTCTCTTGACTTTGAAGGAAGAGATTCGTGCCCAAAATCAGCTGCTTTATGTCTTGTTAAGACTTCACAAAGTATCACAAAAAGTTTGCTTTATTTCTTTATCTTTGACACTCTTTGCACGAAATTTTTTGATTTTCCAAAATCTGGTTCTATTCATGGTGTTCTAATATCTTCAAGTATTACAATGCTCGATAAAGTTACAAAGGCAATGACGGTTCATGAGAAATATGGGGTGACGTTTGGGATATAGTTAAAGTTGACTCAGCTGTTAACCAATCGTTTCGACGATTTGAAAAAGCACTTTTAATGTGAAATTCAAAGTGACTCGAGGATCTGAAGGCTCGGTTCACAACTTCACTCTTGCTGATCTACCGAACCTTAATCCCCACGACTGGATACTCCTCAACAACATCTTACTGTCAAATCTTCAGGAGTATCAGCCAATCATTGATCATATCAAGCGAATGCTTGTCTGCTACATTCACGAAGTGGAAAAAATGGATCAAGAGATCGCTTCAGCAATTCACAAGCGAACCACGATCAAACCGATGGGAAGAGCTGGCGATATTAACTCGATGGTCAAAGGCAAGATTGACCCAACATTCTATACAGTGATGTTTATCAGGGGTGAAGGTCAAAAATGCCTATTCGCTCTTGTTGACAAACACCTCTTCTCAACTGCTTGCTTGGAGCACATTTTGGAGATTATTCAGAGGTGTAGTCAGAACACAGCAGCCGACAAGAAGATGTTTACTGACATGCTGAGATGGTACATTCAATTTCGACAGACTCTTCTTGCAATCATCCCTCGGTTGTTCAAGGTGGTGAAAACTGTGAAGCCTACTCAAAGAAAATGATCTCTCACCTCATTTTACGCAAAGGGGGAGATTGTTGGGCTTATAGTGTTGCGTCATGGGCTCGGTCCTTAGCCCAGTTTTGGATGCCGGTTTGGGCCTGTCCAACCGTGCATGTTTTTCTCTAGGGTTTAGTATTTAAGCTGCATGCATGCAGTCTTTGTGATTAAGGTTTTTATTATTTTCTCACACAAGTTTTGTAAACCCTAGCTCGCCTCTACAGTGGAAGTTCTTCATCGAGCTCTGCTGAGGCGTGACTATATTTGAATCATAAGCATATCGTTGATTCTATTCTGTGTTCATAATATTATTGTGTTTATTTTGTTTGATCTTCATCTTTTACCTGTGAAAGATCTTATCGGTCAGAGATTTATTCTCATCAGTTTTTAGCTCAAAATTTACTCTTTGGCAGTTTCAGCACTTTCAGCAAAGAGTTTTTCAGTTAAAGTCCAAACTTTTCGCAACTTTTACAATTTTGACCCAATTTCCAAAAACTTTACATTTTTTATCCTTTTTGGAAAAAAAATCATTTTAACCCCTGAAATAGTTTTGTTTACCCTTTTACCCCCCCCCCCCCCCCGTTTTGAGAAATTTACCATTTCAACCCCTTGAAAATCACATTTTTCGCAATTTTTAGGCCTATTGGCCGAAAAGCCCAAAAATTGGCCCATTAGGCTACAAATCACATTTCTAGTCCTTTGAAGAGCATAATATTCATAAAAACATTTATTTTAACTGTTTTGACTCTTTTGGTCCTTAAGAAAAACGTGAATGACAATTTTTAACCCAACTTTTGTTTATTTGACAAATATAGTCCAAAAATGAGTTTTATGTTGCAATATGTTTATTATAACCTTAGAGGGTAATTTTTCTTGACTTGTTTAGTGTAATATATCTTAGATCATGTTTATTTTCCTTCTTGTGCCATAGATCTCGAGATTTCTTTCCTTTTTGTTACATATTTACCACATAAACACATGAAATCACACATAACATACACATACACATAGATCTATGAATTTTACTTGTATTCTCCCCCATAAAACTTGTGAAAACCGAAAATAGAGGGGTATGAACTCACCTTTGCCTGTTTGGTTTCGATTTGAAGAAGAAAGGGAATAGTTTGATGCTATTTTTCGGTCCTAACAAGCTTTCTTGGGTTGATTTCGAACTTAAGAAGATTCTAAGGAGTAGATCACGAAAATGGTGTGAGTTAGGAAGACGTTTTGATGAAATAAAGAGACTAGAGTATGGATCTAAACAGTAACTTACCAATGATGATAATTATTATGGAATAACCTCCTTGAAGAGCCCTAACTCTCGAAAATTTTGAAGGAGAAGTGAAGAAGTTGTTGTGAGTTATTGAGAGGATTTAGAAGTGAAATAAGTGTGTGTGTGTGTGTGTGTGTATGTGTGTGTGTGTTTTGATACTCTCGGCCGAGAGTAGTAGAAGGAGAAGAGAGAGAGAGAGAGGTGAAAGGATGGATGCATGGAAGTATGTGAGTTTTGCATGGAAATCCAATGAGTAATAAGGAGGTGGCTAACCCTCCTTAATCCCTTAATTTCTCCCTTTTTTTTTTTTTTTTTCTTTCTACTTGGGCCGAGAGAGGGTAAGGGAAAAGAATGGTTTGGGCCTTTTTGTTCTTGAGTCCATATTATGGGCCCATTTTGATGATTTTTGGCCCATTGGGCCTTTTAGAGTAATTCACAGCCCAATATTCATCAAAGTATGAGTTTTATGGCCCATTAGGGCTAATTAGATTTGTTATGGCCCAATATGGCCCATTAAAGATAAACTAGTCCATTTTAGGCTTATGAGGCCCAAAATGTTAAGTTTCATGCTAATGGGTCCAATTAGAGCCCATATAAGAGTTCTAAGCCCAAAAGAGTCAAATTGGAAGATTATTGGTCCATTAGGCCCAATAAGAAAATCCTAGTCCAAAATGAACTTGAACCGGGATTTTTAGGATTTCCAACCTTTTGTTGACTATTTGAATGTTTGTATAGAGTATTTGATGGAATTTTGTGGTCATTGAATAAGCACCATACAAGTTTTCAAGTTTTAACTACAATGTTATCTTTGTTAAGGGTTTTACAAAGCATCAGAATTCCTAGTTGTGACAGTTACGGGCACTACGAATTCGTAGTGATGCCATTCGGATTGACCAACGCCCCCGCAGTGTTCATGGACTTAATGAATAGGGTATGTCGTCCTTACTTGGATCAGTTCGTCATCGTCTTCATCGATGATATACTTATCTACTCTCGTAGTAAGGAGGAGCATAGTGATCATCTGCGACAAGTCCTAGGAACCCTACGAACGGAGAAGCTCTACGCAAAGTTCTCTAAATGCGAATTTTGGATCCGAAGAGTCGAATTCTTAGGACACGTGGTTAGCAAAAAAGGAATCCACATGGACCCATCCAAAATTAAAGTTATTGAGAACTGGTCAGCACCGAAGACGCCTACAGAAATTCGTCAATTTCTAGGCCTCGCTGGCTACTATCGCAGGTTCATACAGAACTTCTCGCAGATTGCGAAGCTGCTTACGACACTGGCCCAAAAGGGCGTGGCCTTTGACTGGGAAGAGAAGTAGGAGAAAGCGTTCCAAACGTTAAAACGAGCCTTATGCACCGCACCGATACTGTCCCTTCCCGAAGGGACAGAAGACTTCGTGGTCTATTGCGATGCGTCAAATCAAGGGCTCGGATGTGTTCTAATGCAACGAGGTAAGGTCATCGCCTATGCCTCAAGGCAACTGAAAACACACGAGGTCAACTACACCACACACAATCTCGAATAGGGAGCAGTCGTGTTTGCTCTGAAAATCTAGAGGTACTACTTGTATGGTACGAAGAGCACTATCTTTACAGACCACAAGAGCCTACAACACATATTCAACCAGAAGGAGCTCAATATGAGACAACGGCGGTGGGTCGAACTACTCAATGACTACGAATGCGAAATTCGTTATCATCCGGGTAAATCCAATGTAGTAGCAGACGCCCTAAGTCGAAAAGAGTACATGGTCGAAGAGTCAAGTCATTGACTATGACTATCCATTCGCACATATCCACGCAAATTAAGGAGGCTCAGCTCAAAGCCTTGAAACCTGAAATGTGGCGGGTGAATCCCTGCGAGGAATGGATAAGAACTTAGAAGTCAAGGGTGACGGAGCGTTGTATCTCATGGACAGAATCTGGACACCGAGACACGGTGGCTTCAAAGACTTGGTCATGACCGAAGCGCACAACACTCGTTATTCCGTCCACCCAGGTTCAGATAAGATGTATGTGGATCTTAAAAAGTTATACTGGTGGCCTAACATGAAAGCAGAGATTTCTACCTTCGTAAGTAAATGCCTTACTTGCGCCAAGGTCAAGGTCGAATACCAGAAACCATCAGGTCTACTTCAGCAGCCGGAGATACCTAAATGGAAGTAGGAGCGGATCACCATGGACTTCATAACAAAGTTGCCCAAGACGACGGGTGGACTTGATACCATTTGGGTCATCGTCGACAGATTGACCAAGTCCGCACACTTCCTGCCCATCAAGGAAACTGACAAGATGGAGAAGCTCACAAGAACATACATTCGATAGATAATACGACTGCATGGTGTTCCTATATCCATTATCTCCGACAGGGATAGTAGATTCACTTTGAGATTCTGGCAGTCGCTACAAAACTCCTTAGGAACGAGGATGGACATGAGTACAGCCTACCATCCACAGACCGACGGACAAAGTGAAAGAACTATCCAAACCTTGGAAGATATGTTGAGAGTCTGTGTGATCGATTTTGGAAAGGCATGGGAGACTCATTTACCCCTTGTCGAATTTTCCTACAACAACAGTTATCACACAAGCATAAAGATTGCACCATTCGAAGCCCTCTATGGTCGGAAGTGCAGATCCCCTCTGTGTTGGGCTGAGGTGGGCGACACACAGTTAGCTAAAGGACAAATTCCTGACAGCACTCTCACAGGTCCGGAGATCATTCGGGAAACGACAGAGAAGATCGTTTAGATTCGTGAATGATTGAAAGCCTCTAGAGACCGACAGAAAAGCTACGCAGACAAACGGAGGAAACCATTGGAATTCCAGGTGGGAGACCGAGTCCTTTTGAAAGTCTCACCCTGGAAGGGCCTGATACGCTTCGGAAAGCGTGGAAAGCTAAATCCAAGATACATAGGGCCTTTCGAAATTCTCGCCAAAATCGGCCCTGTAGCTTACAAACTTAACCTACCCCACGAGCTTAGTAACGTACATCCTACCTTCCACATCTCGAGCTTGAAAAAGTGCCTATCCGACGAGACTCTTGTAATCCCACTCGACGAGATCGAGATCAACGAGAGCCTCAACTTTGTGGAAGAACCTGTAGAGATAATGGACCGGGAGGTCAAGCAAACGAAACAAAGCCGTATCCCGATAGTGAAGGTTCGTTGGAACGTCAAGCGAGGACCTGAATTCACTTGGGAGCACGAGGATCAAATGAAACTAAAATACCTTCATCTGTTTACTTAGTTATTTGTAACTACTTATTTGCTTAAACTCTAATTTCGGGACGAAATTCCCTCTAACTGGGGGATGATGTGACAACCCGAAATTTCTATCTTGTACATTCAATAACTCAATCAAAGTCAGACTTGTTTCTACTAACATTCAGCACTGTTTAGAGCCTCTTTAAGTGTTCTAAAGCCTGGTACCTTCAAGGGGAAATTATAGGAAGTATACTCTAGAGTTATTGTGCATCATTTAAGTCTCAAAACTCCAAGAGTTTGGAGTTTACGGCCATAAAATGGAGTTTACGGCCGTAAACTCTAAGAGTATAAATATGACACTTAGTCATTTTAGTCATTTTATTTACCATTTTCAAGCCTAGAAGTCATTCTCTCTCAAGTAGCATCCGATTTTTCTTCTTGATATTCAACTTTGTAAGTGTTTCCTTCCTTTTTTAGCTGATATACTACAACATCTAGTGATCTTACATGATTTCATCCATGAAATCATCCCTTTTTCTTAGATCTTCAAGCATTCTTCATTTCACCAAGAACACACACTAGTGTTCTTGGGCCGTGAACCCCCTTTCAAGCTCCTATATTGTAAGTACTCTTACCTTAGCTTGTTATATGCTTGAATCACTAGTTAAACAACTAGAAAACATCAAGAAAACCCAAGAACATGTGGTGTTTACGGCCAAGGCAATCTCCTTGGGCCGTAAACACACATAAGTGGTGCATTTGTGCCACCACTCCTTCCTAAGGCTTAGGCATGAACTTAGAATACTTCCCCTTGACTTGTAAGACCTTATAACACAAGGAAATGAAAGACTAAAGGGCGTTTACGGCCAAGGAAATCTCCCTTTGGCCGTAAACTCTACTTAATGGTGCAAAGTTGCCACAAACACCTTCCTAAGCCATGGATCTAGGTCTAGAATGCTACCAAGAAGAGTATAGGACCTTAAACATCAAAAATGGTACAAGTTACCATGCGTTTACGGCCGTAAACTCATAGGGCCGTAAACCCTTGGCTGTAAACTCATGAGGTAGTACCATTTGGGCCATAAACTCCTTTGTGAGGCCCTACACCCCTTAGATGCAACCCTTTGTACTTCTAGCACTTGAATCAAAGTGTTTTCCATGTCATAGGGTGTCTTTACTTGATTAATTAGTTGTTAATTGACTAATTGGTTACATATATATGTGTCATTATATGTTAAATAGGATCCGTGTGTGTGCTCAAGTCTTCACTTAACACTTAGCATCCTATACCATCCGTTCATCCAAACCACTCACTGCAGGTGAGTTTATACCCCTTAATCAACCTTTGAAATGATTTTAAATGCTTTTATGAGGGGGATACAAGTTGAAATATTCTAGTTATTATATTAATCACATGTGATTAATAACTAGAACAAACTGAAAGATTTTCTATTACTTTCAAATTGTTATCAAACTTATTGATTCCAACCACTTCAAAACATTTTATTAAACTCTTTTAAATGCTAAATCCTTTATCAAACTCTTTTAAACTTATATTATTGTCAAACTCATGTCTATACAGATATATTTATATAAGTAAGATTTGAAGGACTTAGGACTGATAGCTCACTTTATTTCCTGTCCCTTGTTTGGTTGTGGACTTAGAGTATCCTGTTATTTGTCCGAATGTCGTTGAAACCTTAGTTATATATATCATATATATGTGTTTGGATATAAAAGCTTTTACTCCAGTTCAGTACCTTTGGGTAGCAAAGGCATACAAACAACATTACTAGTTAACTATAATAGGTATAGTTAAGAGATTACTACCCACTATTACTAGTACAACGAAGCATACAAGAGTCAGTACAGTGTTGAGTCATTACAAACGTACTATAACGAGAAACATTACATACTATACACTATACAAGAACACATACTATGATGAGAAACTAAGAGAACTAACACTATACTATACATGAGAATATATGATACAAACATTTGAATACGATAACTAGAATGTGACATACTACATCCCGATACAATACTACATTGTTGTATCACTTTGTAACCAGAGTCTCCTGGAGGGAGAGCGGGCATCGTGTGTATAGATCTATACGGGACAGACACTCCCACACCCCGAATGCTAGCTACAATCCCAGCCGATAAGGCCAAGGGGTGACAAAATTTCACCTCACTACATATGACACCGGAGGGTCATCAATTATTCAGTCGTCGATAAGCATGGTTACAAACGAGTTCACAAACACTTACATTACGTTGTTACAAACATTTTCATACAAGCAATGATACTAAATACTTATGAACTCACCAGCTTTAATGCTGATAAACTCTTTCAAAATAACTTGTATTCTCAGGTCATCAGTAGACAGGAACCGATGAAGCTTTTGAGAAGATGGAACACATACAAGACTCATCTTTTATTTTGATTATTCATTTTGGTGTCTTATAAACTACAGAACACACTTGTATTAAAATTATTCTATTAATGCAATGGATGTTGTTGCTTGTTTACTATTATGCATTGTTATGATACTGTACATGAAGTCCTCCACCCCAGAACGTTTCCGTCGTTCCGGTTTTGGGGTGTGACAGATTGGTATCAAAGCATTGTTTATAGTGAATCGAGTATATCAACCCATAAAAGATATACAAACTATAAACACGGCGGGATTAAAATACTCTGACCAAGAGTTTATACTTTTAAATAATAAAATATTTAACCAAGTTTACATACCTGCATTCATACTAAAAATCAGTGTCACTAGGACAGAACAAAAGTGTTACGATTGTTGGACAACACAATTAGACTTAGAGACATATAGTCAAATCTGGAAGATATAGCCTGATCAACTCTATTATCCGAGGAGTGACTAGCATGTGCCTAAGAGTGGTTGTGAGGTTGCAACAAATCTAAAAACTTACCATCAGTACTACAATGAAAACATATGAACAGAACATAAACCTAAAATACTATAGGAGTATTTTGTGTTACTATAATTACTTATCTGAGAATTAAAGGTTTTTATTAGTAGGTCAATAATTGCTAAGTGGATACGCTAAGGTTATATGTGACCAAGATGTCATAGACTTAGAATCTGTGATCTTTGATTTTCTTCCTGTTCCTTGTTTGGTTGTGGATTTGGAGTTAGGATCACTTATTCGAAGGTCTATCCTGTTTTGATTTCATATAATTGGTATGCACTATGCAAGTATTGAAGTAACTGGTAAAAATCATCTTATAATTATCTAATTAGTACGTCTATTTAATTATTTCTTATACCCCTTTTCTCGCATAGATAACATGGTTGGATTCCATCCCCACGACGACCCTTACTTCCCAAACGAAGGCAATGCAGGATGGCTTGAAGAGGAGCCAGAAGATGATCATCCAATCCCTTTGGATGATCAGCATGCTAAAGGTTTTTCTGATAGTTCTGACTCCGAGCCAGAAGTCAACAACCTTCCATAAGGGGCTCCAATCCCAAACCTTAACCCTCGACTAGCCTTTCAAGGTCCCACACCCTTGTGGGCAACAAACTTGAACCGTTGGAGTGATGAGCAAGGTCAGCCCATACCGTATAATGGAGACCGAAGCTTTTACAATCTAAGCGAGGGAGGCTCAGCTGATCGAGTCCTACCCATCATGGTCCGTAGGATTGCTCGAAATGTTGAGCAAGGTCGAGCAGCCATCGACCAAGTCATGGAAATTGACGCCAACTCTGGCATTAACATGGTCCGCATACGCCAACTCGAAGGAGCTATGGAAAGGACTAGGATAACCAATGAGACCCTGCAGCAACAGCTAGCTGCATCCCGAGCTGAAGTTAGGGAACTTCGGGCTAGGCAGTCAATGTCTAAAAGGCGCATGCGAGACATGGAGCACCGTCTGACAGGATCAAGGACTCATTCTAGTGGTTCTCATCGTGGATAGAGCCTACTTAACTTTCTCTTTTTGATATAACTTAGCTATGTAAAACTCTAGTTTAATTTCCTGTATTTGTTAAAACTTGGACTTGTTAGGTCTTGATTAGGTCGTAGTTCTGTCAAATTTTCCCTTATGGTTTGATGTAAGACCTACTGTTAGGTCATTTTTCCCGAACTCATTTACATCGTTAATACCAGTAAAATTGGCAGTTATCTAATCTATTGGAAAGTCTTTACTCTGGTGTTTCCCTACTCTATTATTATGTCCCTATTTGATGGTTGGAGTATGGCGATTTAGTCTATGAGTCACTCTCATTATACTTACAATTGATTCTTACTGTTATCATCATCCCTATCAACTTTCAGTAAAAGATGTCGCCTCGCCCGCGTCCGACCAGAGGTAGGCCCGCAAATCAAACTCCACCACCACCACCCCCTCCGCAGTTCGATGCGGTGATGTTTCAAGCAGCTGTGACCGCAGCTGTAACCGCAGCCATGGCTCAAGTAAATTCGGGTGGTGCCAGTGGAGCTGGAATGGGCACCAACTCTAGCCATGGTGAAATCAAACCACGTACACGGGAGTGTACCTATAAAGACTTCGTCAGCTGCAAACCAACATACTTCAACGGAACCGGAGGGATCATTGCGCTGTCCCAATGGATCGAGAGAACAGAAGCAATCTTTGAGATGTGCTCTTGCCCAGAAGGTGTTGGATAAGGTGTCTAAGTCCATAACTATTTCTGGTATGTACTTGACCCGACCCGGCATGGTCCATTTGGGTTGCATGGCACCATGCAATTGGATAAACTAAAATGAGAGAAATAACACTTATGGTTTATTAATATATTATAAGTTCTAATATATTAATAATATTATTTAATTAGTTTGATCAAGAATTAATTAAGTGATCAAAAGATAACTAATTAAATATATGGGTAGATTATGTAAATCTTCCATATCTTATATAGTGGGCTAAGAGGCTCATGGATTATCAAGTTGGGTTCCACCCATAGGATGCTCCATGGATGCTCCATGGGAGTTACAAACCCATGGGTCATGGAAATGAAGAGTCATGACACATTAGGGTTTACATGGTGTAACCCTAGATGTGTCAACACTATATAAGAAACCCATTCTCCACCAAAATTGGCTACACATAAGAAACAAGAGGGCTAGAGCCGATTTTGCAAGTGTAAGATTCTCTCAAAGTTTACTCCTTTGCATTTGGTGTTGTGTGAAGCATTTGAGGCATCACACTTGGGGTGCTAGGCTCACAAGGTTTCAAGGATCATAATCAACAACAAGGTAAGTTATTCTATCTTTCATTCAAGTTAAAAATGTTCCCCATGTATGCTAGATAGGAATATAACCTTGGAATTCTACTTTGCATGATTATTAGACAAACATAGATCCAAGGTTATTAGGGTTGCATGTACACTTAGGAAGTGTTAGAATGCTCAAAACCCATCAGAAGGAAGCAAGATAAAGTTCGCTGCTTGCACCTTCACCGAAAGGGCCCTGACATGGTGGAATGGCCATGTCAAATCACTCTCACTGGTAGCAGCTAACGCCATGGGCTGGGAGACACTGAAGGACTTGATGACAAGGGAGTACTGCCCGAGGGGCGAAATCCAGAAGCTCGAAGAGGAACTGTTGAACCCTAAGATGAAGGGTTCCGACATAGTGGCTTATACAGCCAGATTCTGCGACCTGGTGAATCTATGTCCTAACCTGGTCCCCACTGAAAGCAAGAAAGTCGAGAGATACATCTGGGGTTTGGTACCCCCATATCGGGGGAACGTTCTAGCATCGAACCCTGCGACCTTTGATAGTGCCAAGGAATTGGCCCAAAGGCTTATCGATCACGAGGTTCCTTTTCCTCCAACAACAACCACAACTGCTGCCCCAGCACCAACCACAGCGGCCGACAACAAGAGAAAACGTTGGGACCGAAAGAAGGGCAAATCAACTCAACCCTCTTCCAAGAAACAACAGACGGTGGCTGTCCAAGCTGCCACAACCCCTGTTGCCCCTGTACCAGCTAAACCATACGCAGGGAGCCTACCCAAGTGCACCAAGTGCAATTTCCATCATAACGGCCCCTGCTGGGAAATGCACTGCACCAACTGCAACCGGAAGGGCCATACTGTCCGGTTTTGCAAAGCACCACCCAAAACCATCACCCAGGTCCCTGGTGCAGGAGTAAGCCAGGCCTGCTACAAGTGTGGCGAGACAGGGCACTTCAAAAGAAACTGTCCTAAAGCTGGGAGTGCGGGAGGAGCAGGAAGACTACTTGCTATTGGCTACAATGAAGCCGTGGCAGACCCCACAGTAGTCACGGGTACGTTCCTCCTCGATAACTCTTATGCATGTGTCTTATTTGATTGTACGGCAGAGAGGAGCTTCGTGAACCAAAAATTTAAACACTTACTTAATCAAGCACCGCAAGCACTAAAAGAAACCTTCGTCGTAGAAATGCCCAACGGAAAGACAGAGAGTTCTAACGAGATTTACATAGGTTGTACCCTCACACTAGATAATCATTCATTTCCAATCGACCTCGTACCAGTAGCAATCAAGAGTTTTGATGTCATTGTGGGCTTGGACTGGTTGAGTCTCCATCGTACCGATATTCTATGTTTCAAGAAGGTAGTCCGCCTAAACCTACCGAATAACGAAATCTTGTTGATCTACGGAGATAAACCCAGTACGAGCCTTCGTATCATCTCAAGTATTCAAGCCCATAAGTACTTGCTTAAGGAATATCGAGCCTTCCTTGCACACGTAGTCGATGTGAACCAAAAAGCCAAAGACCTAAAAGACCTCCCCGTACTATGCGATTTTCCTGACATCTTTCCGGAAGAACTCCCAGGATTAACCCCACAACGTCAAGTCGAGTTCCGAATCGACTTAGTACCAGGATTAACCCCACAACGTCAAGTCGTGTGGTTAACCGGCACACTAACTTGGACTTAACAAGGTAGGTAAAGGGTGACTTAAAGTTTATTATAGGTCGGTGGAGCTCGTGTGGTTAACCGGCACATCGATTGAGTAATAAACATTGAGTGTACCAAGTGATTTGCATGGTTACTTCACACCTCGTTTTGTGATCCTCGGTATCCCAGTCACAAAACTTGGAGGGCACACTCGAGATTGAAACATGCCTTTGAAAAGTTCATTGAATCTCAAAAGAATCTAGGAATTTCTAAGAACCAATTAAAAACCTAATATTTATATTTCGTTTTTCATGGTGGAAATTGGTGAATCGTCATTCACCTACCTTTCAAATATGTTATAGCTTGGATTACGACATACCTCTTCTAAGTTATAATATATTGTGATTGGATCCTAGCCTTAATATTACATTTGGGTGTTTTATTAAGGACTCTCTTAATATCTAAACTAATCTTGTTCTCTTCTTTCAGATGTCTTCAAACAATGCTGCTTCTGGCTCTAATCCTAATGACTCCTTTACCCTTATGAACTTGTGTGGGAAAGTCACTTTTGATGGATCCAACTTCAATGAATGGATCAGAAACATCAGGATGATTACCCGCTACGAGGACAAAGAATATGTCCTTGACAAGGAGCTTAAGGAGATTGATGAGACCACTGCAACTCCCCAGGAGATCGCTGACTTCCAGGCACATGAAAGGGATGCTACAAAAGTGGCATGCATCATGTTGGCCACCATGACAGCGGAACTCCAAAAGTCCTATGAGGACTTCTACCCTTTTGAAATGCACCAAGATCTGATGGAAAGATACCATCAAAGTGCACGACAAGAGAGGTATGAAATCATATGCTCTATCATAACAACGATGATGAAGGACGGGGAATCCGTCACGAGCCACATGCAGAAAATGCAAAGGTATGTGGATCGGTTACTGAAGCTTAATGTGAACTTCCCTGAGGAGCTTGCAATAGATATCATTTTGCACTCCTTACCATCGTGCTATGATCAATTCCGCATGACATGTCACATGAATAAGGAAGAGGTCACACTCAGCAAACTTCAGGGACTCCTCAAGACCGCAGAAACAGGTCTTAAGGGTAAGTCGGTTGTTAACACTCCTACTCCAAACTCCGCCCCGGTTTTGGCAATCGGGAAAGGTAGAGGGAAGAAGAGGAAGAGCTCTTTGAAGGGTACCAAGGCTAGGACCCTTGATGGCTCTTCTTCAAGTGGAACCAAGAAAGGTTTTGTCACTCCTTCTTCTGACCCTAAAGAGGCTGAATGCTTCTATTGCCATGAAAAGTCACATTGGAAGCGGAACTGCCCAAAGTACCAGCAAGATGTGAAGGATGGGAAAGTTAAACCCAACCATGCAGGTATTTACACTATCTTATCTAATAACTCACCCCATTCTAACTCTTGGGTCCTTGATACCGGTTGTGGTATTCATATCTGTTCTGATTTGCAGGGACTAAGAAGAAGTGAGAATGTGGAGCATGGAAGAATAAACTTAATCATGGGGAATAGGAAAGCTTTACCTGTCACCAAGATTGGAGTTTATACTTTATCGCTAAGTAGTGGGTTTAGTTTAGATTTGAATAAATGTTGTTATTCGCCAGAAATGGCAAGAAATATTATTTCCTTTCATGCATTGTATAAACAAGGTTTCACCTTTTCATTTGATAATGAAGTTGGTTCGATTAATGCTTTATTTAATAATGTTCTTTATTTTAAAGCATTACCTTGTGATGGTGTGTATGAAACTGTATCTGTGGTTGATAACTTAGGAAATAATGTATTGTGTATTGATTCTGTTAATGATAATAACTTGGATAAAGCATCATTATGGCATTATCGTCTTGGACATATAAGCAAGAAACGCATAGGCCAACTCCAAAAGGATGGAGTATTGGAGTCATTTGACCTAAAGTCAGATGATAGTTGCGAATCATGCTTACTTGGAAAAATGACAAAGTCACCCTTCACAGGTTCTTGTGAGAGGGGTGAAGGTTTGTTGGATCTTATACACACGGATGTGTGTGGGCCCTTCAAACATTCCACAAGGGATGCTAATCGTTATTATTTGACTTTTACTGATGATTACAGTAGATATGGATATGTCTACTTAATCAAGCATAAGTCAGAGACTTTTGAGAGGTTTAAAGAGTTTAAATAGGAAGTCGAGAATCAATTGTGCAGGAACATTAAGATGCTTCGATCCGATCGAGGTGGTGAGTATCTTAGTTCAGAGTTCCTCGACTATCTTAGGGAATGTGGGATTTGTTGGATATAGTGTCTAAGTCCATAACTTTATTTGGTATGTACTTGACCCGACCCGGCATGGTCCAATTGGGGTGCATGGCATTGCAATACTTGGATAGACTAGATGAGAGAATAAGGCACTTATGACTATTAATATATTATAAGTTCTAATATATTAATAATAGTATTATTTAATTAGTATTGATCAAGTATTAATCTAATATTAATTTGGTGATCAAAGTGAGACTAATTAAATATATAGGGTTGATTATGACAATCATCAATTCTTTTATGGTGGATTAATGATCCATGGTTTATGGGTTTGGTTATAACCATATGGAGCTCCATGGATAGTCCATGGGAGTTACAAACCCATGGGTCATGAGAAATCAAGAGTCATGACAATTAAGGGCATTCATGTGTAAACCCTAATTGTGACAACACTATAAAAGGAACCCTATGGCTAGCAAAATCGTGACCTAGTGTTACTAGAGAGGGCATAACCGATTTTGAGTGCTAGGAGTATTCTCTCAAGTTATTCCAAGTTTTGTGGTGTTGTGTGAAGCATTTGAGGCACAACATTTGGGGTGCTAGGCTCACAAAGTCTTGAAGGAATCCAAGCAACAACAAGGTATGTATTTCTACTAGTTTTATATTTTTATGTAATTCCCATGCCATGCTAGTTAGGAAATAACCTTGAAAAGGAAATTTGCATGTATATAGTGAAAACATAGATTCAAGGTTATTAGGGTTGCATGTACACTTAGGAAGTGTTAGAATGCTCAAAACCATCAGTGGTATCAGAGCCTAGGATTGTTTTCTGTATACTTGATGCAAAACTGCTTAAAAATCGAAAATTCTGCACTCTGACGACTGGACTCGCCGAGTCCATGGGGAGGACTCGCCGAGTCCATGAACAAATTCATCCTACTCGACGAGTAGAATAATGCACTCGACGAGTAGGAGCGTGATGGGTAGTTTTTTCGAGTTTTGTTGCTGAAAATGGATTAAGATCATTATCCCAATCTGTTTTGGACTTGTAAAATCTGTTTTTCAAAATGATAATGATTATGTTAACCCATTTTACATGACTTCTATCAATTTTCAAGTATTGTATATGTTTATATGATTTTCTTGAAATTGCTTGACATGAATTTGTGTTCATATGAGTTTAGAAGATCATAGGAATTATGTGTAACCTCCATGTGTGTTTAATTCATGATCTTAATGGCTTTGATGGTGTCCATAACTTGTCCTCAAGTTATGGATAACCAAAAGTCACTTCTTTTAATTATGATTAAAGAACTAAAGAGGTTTCATAAAATGAAGAGTCTTCATTTTTTATGAACCATTAAAACTTATAAGTTACAAATTGAAGAGATTGAAGAGACTTGGAATAGTTTCAAATCTTGCCCTCAAGTTTTGGAATTTGAAAAGTCTTACACTTTAATACTTTAATTCCAAATTAGACCTTAGATTTTTAAAAGGTTTAAAAATCAACACTTATACTATTATTATAATTTTATTATATAGATATGTATAAGAATATGTCATTCTTACCGTTAGTAGGCCTCATTCACGAAGCCGGTCTATAAGGAGGGTATAAGGTTGTTGCCTATAAAATGGTGACTTAATGGGTGTCCACTCTCACCCACCGCTTCCTTGATCGGTGGAGGGTCGTTAGCCGAACGGGTAGGATACGACTTTAAATACTCGTTAAAAGTATAATGAATTATAAAGTAACTATACATTATAAATTCCCAATCTTAGTTACTTTAGGAAAATGTGAAATTGGTGCTAGCCCATAAAATTACACTTTGTACCTTACCAAGTCGTTAGTGGAGCGTGTGTGGTTAACCGGCACACTAACATGGACTAGTAAGAGTGGCAAAGGGTAACTTGACCTTATTATAGATCGGTGGAGCGTGTGTGGTTAACCGGCACATCGATTAGGTAATATTGTTGAGGGTACCAAGTCAATTTGTATGGTTATTCACACCTTGTTTGTGATCCTCGGCATCCCAGTCACAAACTTGAGAGGGCACAATCGAGATTCAAACATGCCATTGAAGAGTTCAATGTATCTCAAAAGATCTAGGAGTTTCAAAACCAATAAAACCTAATAATAAAATATTTCGTTCTTATGGTGGAAATTGGTAAATCGTCATTTACCTACCTTCAAATATTTTATAGTATGGATTACGGCATCCCTCTTCCAACTATAAATAGTTTGTTGGATCCTAGCCTTAATATTTCATTTGGGTGAATTATTAAGGATTCCTAATCTAATGAAACTTGTCTTTCTTTCCTTTCAGATGTCTTCCAACAATGTTTCTGGCTCAAACCCAACAGGCTCCTTTTCCCTTACGAACTTGTGTGGTAAGGTCATCTTTGATGGATCCAATTTCAATGAGTGGATCAGAAACATCAGAATGATTACCCGCTATGAGGACAAAGAATATGTCCTCGATATGGAGCTTAAGGTTGTGAATGAAGCCACTGCTACTCCTGAAGAGTTTGCGGAATTTGTTGCACATGAAAAAGGATGCTACTAAAGTAGCATGCATCATGATGGCCACCATGACTCCTGAACTTCAAAAATCGTATGAAGATTTCTACCCCTATGAGATGCACCTGGATCTGATGGAAAGATACCATCAGAGCGCGCGTCAGGAGAGGTATGAAATCATCTCCTCCATGATAACCGCAAGGATGATGGTGAACCCATCACCGGTCACTTGCAGAAGATGCAAAGGTTCGTTGACCGCTTGCTGAAGCTAAATGTTGACTTTCCTGAGGAAATGGCGATTGACATCATTCTCCATTCCTTACCTCCAAGTTATGATCAGTTTCGTATGACTTATCATATGAACAAGGAGGAAGTCACACTTAACAAACTTCAAGGACTCTTAAGGACAGCTGAAAATGGCCTTAAGGGTAAAGCGGTTGCTACTTCTACTCCTTCAACAGCCCCTGTTCTGGCTATTGGGCAGGGAAAGGGTAAGAAGAGGAAAAGCCCTTCGAAGGGTACCAAGGGTAAGACTCTTGATGGTTCCTCTTCAAGTGGGACAAAGAAAGGTCCCATTACTCCATCTTCAAACCCAAAGGAAGCACAGTGCTTCTATTGCCAGGATAAGGGACACTTCAAGCGAAGCTGCCCTAAATATCTGCAAGATGTAAAGGATGGGATGGTTAAACCCACCCATGCAGGTATTTACACAATATTGTCTAATAACTCATCTAATGCTAATTCTTGGGTGCTTGATACAGGTTGTGGTATTCACATTTGTTCTGATTTGCAGGCACTAAGAAGAAGTGAGCAAGTGGAGCACGGGAAGATAAACTTAGTCATGGGCAACAGGAAAGCATCACATGTTACCAAGATAGGAGTTTATTCTTTATTGCTTAATAATGGGTTAATATTAGATTTGAATAAGTGTTGTTACTCGCCCGAAATGGCGAGAAATATTATTTCTTTTCATGGCTTGTACAAACAAGGTTTTTCATTTTCATTTGATAATAGAAATGGTGTTATTAATGTTTATTACAATGATGTATTTTACTTTAAAGCATTACCTTGTGATGGTGTATATGAAGCCGTGAATGTTGTAGACAATCTAGGAAATAATGTGTTGTATATTGATTCTTCAGATAGCTTAGATAAAACATCCTTGTGGCATTGTCGTCTTGGACATGTTAACAAGAAGCGCATAGGCCAACTCCAAAAGGCTGGAGTCTTGGAATCATTTGACCTCAAGTCAGATGATAGTTGCGAGTCTTGTTTACTTGGAAAAATGACAAAGTCACCCTTCACAGGTACTTGTGATAGGGGTGAAGGTTTGTTGGACCTTAAACACATGGATGTGTGTGGGCCCTTCAGAGTTGCTACAAGGGATGCTAATCGCTATTATGTGACTTTTACTGATGATTACAGTAGATATGGATGTATTTACTTAATCAAGCATAAGTCAAAAACCTTTGAAAAGTTCAAAGAGTTTAAGCAGTAAGTGGAGAATCAAATGGGCAGGAACATCAAGATGCTCCGATCCGATCGGGGAGGAGAGTATCTTAGCATTGAGTTCCTTGACTATCTTAAGGAATGTGGGATTGTCTCACAATTGACACCTCCCAGAACACCACAGTTGAATGGTGTAGCTGAGAGGCGCAATCGAACCTTGCTGGATATGGTTCGTTCCATGATGAGTCGAGCTTCGTTACCAATCTCTTTCTGGGGGTATGCCTTAGAGACTGCCGCCCATATCCTTAATCTAGTCCCTACTAAAAAGGTTGCCAAAACACCTCACGAGATGTGGACTGGGAAAGTTCCCAATTTGGACCACATCAAGATTTGGGGTTGTGAAGCTTTCGTGAGGCGTGAGACTCATGATAAGCTTGAACCTCGAAGTGAGAGGTGTATTTTCATCGGCTACCCACAGAGATCCTTTGGTTACCTCTTCTACAGACCCAGTGATAATGTGGTCTTTATAGCAAGAAGAGGAGTCTTTCGTGAGAGAGAATTCATAAGCCAAGGGGACAGTGGGAGGCAAATTGACCTTGAAGAGCTTCAAGAGTCAAGTGGTGAAGGAACCTCAAATGCTATCGACCAACCGGAGGAGGAAACTCCTGTTGATCCGATAGATGAGTCTGTACCTCCAAGACGTTCCACTAGGGTGAGGAACACACCTGATTTTTATTATGGTTATCACATCACCGCTGAAGGTGATACATTTATTAGTGATAGTACACTAATAGATTTGGATTAACCTAATAATTACAGGGAAGCCATGGCAGGCCCTGAGTCTGCTAAGTGGAAGGAGGCTATGGAAAGCGAGATTCAGTCCATGTATGACAATCAAGTTTGGAACTTGGTTGACAATGTACCAGGTCGTAAGACAGTTGGGTGCAAATGGATCTTCAAGAAGAAGACCGACATGGATGGGAAGGTACATACTTACAAAGCGCGACTGGTTGCGAAGGGCTTTACTCAAACTCCGGGAGTTGATTATTATGAGACCTTCTCACCAGTAGCTAAGATTAAGTCTATTAGAGTATTGTTAGCCATAGCTGCATTTCATGATTATGAAATATGGCAAATGGATGTCAAAACCGCTTTCCTTAATGGAAAGTTGGCTGAGGATGTTTACATGGCTCAACCAGAGGGTTTTGTCGATACAAGATACCCTAATAGAGTGTGTAAGCTTGATAAATCCATTTATGGATTGAAACAAGCATCTCGCAGATGGAATCTTTGCTTTGATGAGAAAGTCAAAGAGTTTGGCTTTGCTAGGAGTGAGGATGAGTCTTGTGTGTATGTCAGGGCTAGTGGGAGCATAGTTAGCTTCTTGGTGTTGTATGTGGATGACATACTTCTCATAGGAAACGACGTCCCAACCTTGCAGGAGGTTAAGTCCTGGCTTGGGAAGTGTTTCGCTATGAAGGACCTTGGGGAAGCTGCCTATATCCTAGGGATAAGGATATTTAGAGATAGGAGTAAGAGACTAATTGGACTTAGTCAAAGTACTTACTTGGATAAGGTGCTGAAGAGGTTCAGCATGCAAGAATCCAAGAAAGGGGAATTACCCATCCAAAGTAATGCCAAGCTGAGTAAGACTCAGAGTCCGAGTACAGAGGCTGAGATAGTTGAGATGAGTCATATACCATATGTTTCCGCTGTGGGCTCGATCATGTATGCTATGACTTGTACTCGCCCTGATGTGGCCTTTGCTTTGAGCATGGTCAGTAGATATCAAGGGAACCCTGGCAAGGCACACTGGACAGCGGTAAAGAACATTCTCAAGTATCTGCGGAGGACTAAGGATTGGGTCCTTACCCTCGGAGGCAGTGATGACTTGAGAGTGGAAGGATATAGCGATGCTAGCTTCCAGACTGATAGGGATAATTTCCGCTCTCAGTCAGGCTGGGTCTTTATCCTAAATGGAGGGGCAATTACTTGGAAAAGTTCCAAGCAGGAGACAGTAGCTGATTCTACTTGTGAATCAGAGTATATAGCAGCAAGTGAAGCAGATAAGGAGGTGATATGGCTAAAGAACTTCATCGGAGACCTTGGAATTGTACCAGCTATAACGGAGCCAATGGAAATTTTCTGTGACAGCGAAAGTGCGGTTGCTTTGGCTAAGGAACCGAGAGATCACGGGAGATCTAGGCACATTGACATAAAATACCATTTTATCAGACATCGAATAGAAGAAGGACTCCTCGTGGCTAAGAGGGTATCATCAGATGAGAACCCGGCAGATCCCCTCACGAAGGGACTGAGCAGGGTTAAGCATTTACAGCATGCGAGGCGCATTGGGCTGAAGGATGATATTAGTTTCAATAATTAGATTCCTGAAACTTGTAAAATGTAATTGACATTTGATGATAAATAAAAGTTGTAATTTATTTATGAGTAAGGTGTTACTATCTTGTGTTGATTGTTTACTATGTTTCAATTTTGCATGTTTTTACTTCCAGAATAATTATGTTGTTATTCAAACCATCCACAGTCAGTCAAACTTTGGAAGTAAGTATTGATTTAAGACAGTCATGAATTTGGCTTGTATGATTTGTCTAAAAGTGCTTTGGACAATGCAATGGTTGCTACAACATTCATGAGTACTCATAAGGGCTGAGTATTGGATCCAACCTACGCTCACTTGCATCACTTCATGGAATTTATCTCGAGTGATCGTGAGACGGTAATATCATATAAATATTTAAACCTAGAGATATGAGTTGTTGACTATGAGTTGGTTATTCATTGATTGCACGAAAACGCATTGGTAACTCGATGTCATAAAACGTGCCTTTGTGAATAATTCAACAAGTAGTTAGTACAAGCATATCAGTCGAAGTTTATATGTTCCTTCTAGAAATAGAAGCGATATTTGGGCCCCTCGATGATTTGGTTTTGACCTATGTACCGGGCCCGGTCAGAACCTAATTGATGTGTTCAATTTAGTTCTATGTCGAAAAAAATCAGAGATCGAGAAACAAATGTTGGACAATAAGTAAGACCATGTTCCATGTGTTTGTCCGGCTGATATCATGAGAACAGAGGATTATATGATCACTTATCTTAAATGGCGTATCATCATCATCTCAGTTCCAAGAGACTTTGAAAGAGCTACGATTGCTAGTTGGATTTTGAAGTCATATTTGCAAATATAGTTATTAGACTTATCCAAGTGGGAGACTGTTGGATATAGTGTCTAAGTCCATAACTTTATTTGGTATGTACTTGACCCGACCCGGCATGGTCCATTTGGGTTGCATGGCATTGCAATACTTGGATAGACTAGATGAGAGAATAAGGCACTTATGATTATTAATATATTATAAGTTCTAATATATTAATAATAGTATTATTTAATTAGTATTGATCAAGTATTAATCTAGTATTTATTTGGTGATCAAAGTGAGAATGTGGAGCATGGAAGAATAAACTTAATCATGGGGAATAGGAAAGCTTTACCTGTCACCAAGATTGGAGTTTATACTTTATCGCTAAGTAGTGGGTTTATTTTAGATTTGAATAAATGTTGTTATTCGCCAGAAATGGCAAGAAATATTATTTCCTTTCATGCATTGTATAAACAAGGTTTCACCTTTTCATTTGATAATGAAGTTGGTTTGATTAATGCTTTCTTTAATAATGTTCTTTATTTTAAAGCATTACCTTGTGATGGTGTGTATGAAACTGTATCTGTGGTTGATAACTTAGGAAATAATGTATTGTGTATTGATTCTGTTAATGATAATAACTTGGATAAAGCATCATTATGGCATTGTCGTCTTGGACATATAAGATGATAGTTGCGAATCATGCTTACTTGGAAATATGACAAAGTCACCCTTCACAGGTTCTTGTGAGAGGGGTGAAGGTTTGTTGGATCTTATACACACGGATGTGTGTGGGCCCTTCAAACATGCCACAAGGGATGCTAATCGTTATTATTTGACTTTTACTGATGATTACAGTAGATATGGATATGTCTACTTAATCAAGGATAAGTCAGAGACTTTTGAGAGGTTTAAAGAGTTTAAACAGGAAGTCGAGAATCAATTGGGCAGGAACATTAAGATGCTTCGATCCGATCGAGGTGGTGAGTATCTTAGTTCAGAGTTCCTCGACTATCTTAGGGAATGTGGGATTGTCTCACAATTGACACCTCCCAGGACACCGCAGTTGAATGGTGTAGCTGAGAGGCGTAATCGAACCTTGTTGGATATGGTTCGTTCCATGATGAGTCGAGCTTCGCTACCAATCTCATTTTGGGGGTATGCCTTAGAGACTGCCGCCCATATCCTTAATCTAGTTCCCACAAAGAAAGTTGCCAAAACTCCTCATGAGATGTGGACTGGTAAAGTACCCAAACTAGACCACATTAAGATTTGGGGTTGCGAGGCTTTCGTGAGACGCGAGACTCATGATAAGCTCGAACCTCGAAGTGAGAGGTGTATTTTCATCGGCTACCCACAGAAATCCTTTGGTTACCTCTTCTACAGACCTAGTGAGAATGTGGTCTTTGTAGCTAGGAGGGCTTTCTTTCGAGAGAGAGAGTTCATAAGCCAAGGAGACAGTGGGAGGCAAGTTGACCTTGAAGAAATTCAAGAATCAAGTGGTGAAGGAACTTCAAACCCTAGCACTCAACTTGAGGAGGAAACTTCTGTTGAGCCAATTGACAAGTCTGTACCTCTGAGGCGTTCCACAAGGGTTAGGAATGCACCTGAGCATTACTATGGATTCCATATTACTGCGGAAGGTGATACACTTATCAGTGATGAGACACTGATAGGTCTGGATGAACCTAACAATTACGCGGAAGCCATGGCAGGCCCTGAGTCAGCCAAGTGGAAAGAGGCAATGGACAGCGAGATACAGTCCATGTATGACAATCAAGTTTGGAACTTGGTTGAGAATGTACCAGGTCGTAAGACGGTAGGGTGCAAATGGATCTTCAAGAAGAAGACCGACATGGATGGTAATGTACACACTTATAAGGCACGACTGGTTGCAAAGGGTTTCTCACAAACTCCGGGAGTTGATTATGATGAGACCTTTTCTCTAGTGGCCAAGATTAAGTCTATTAGGGTTCTGTTAGCCATAGCCGCATTTCATGACTATGAAATATGGCAAATGGATGTCAAAACCGCTTTCCTTAATGGAAAGTTGGCTGAGGATGTTTACATGATTCAGCCAGAGGGTTTTGTCAACACAGAGTACCCTAATAGAGTATGTAAGCTTGAGAAATCCATTTATGGGTTAAAGCAAGCACCTCGCAGATGGAATCTTTGCTTTGATGAGAAAGTCAAGGAATTTGGCTTTTCTAGGAGTGAAGATGAATCTTGTGTATATGTCAAGGCTAGTGGGAGTATAGTTAGCTTTTTGGTATTATATGTGGATGACATACTACTCATAGGAAATGACATCCCAACTCTGCAGGAAGTTAAGTCCTGGCTTGGGAAGTGTTTCTCTATGAAGGACCTAGGAGAAGCTGCCTATATTCTAGGGATAAGGATCTTGAGAGACCGGAGTAAAAGACTAATTGGACTTAGTCAGAGTACTTACTTGGATAAGGTGTTGAAGAGATTCGGCATGCAGGACTCCAAGAAAGAAGAGTTACCCATCCAGAGTAATGCCAGATTAAGTAAGACACAAAGCCCTAGTACTGAGGCTGAGATAGCAGAAATGAGTCGAATACCTTATGCTTCGGCTGTAGGATCGATCATGTATGCTATGACGTGTACTCGACCTGATGTAGCCTTTGCTTTGAGCATGGTTAGCAGGTATCAGGGGAACCCTGGCAAGGCACACGGGACTGCGGTAAAGAATATCCTCAAGTACCTACGGAGGACTAAGGACTGGGTCCTTACCCTCGGTGGGAGTGAAGACTTGAGAGTTGTAGGGTATAGTGATGCTAGCTTTCAGACTGATAGGGATAATTTCCGCTCTCAGTCAGGCTGGGTCTTTACCTTAAATGGAGGAGCAATTTCTTGGAAGAGTTCCAAGCAAGAGACAGTGGCTGATTCAACTTGCGAATCAGAGTATATAGCAGCTAGCGAGGCAGCAAAGGAGGCGATATGACTGAAGAACTTCATTGGAGACCTTGGAGTTGTACCAGCTATTAAAGAGCCAATGGAAATTTTCTGTGATAGTGAAAGTGCAGTTGCCTTAGCCAAGGAACCAAGGGATCACGGGAGATCCAGACACATCGACAGAAAATACCATTTCATCAGACATCGAATAGAAGAAGGACTCCTCGTGGCAAAGAGGGTATCATCGGATGAGAATCCAGCAGATCCCCTCACGAAAGGAGTGACTCGGGTTAAGCATCTCCAGCATGCTCGGAGCATAGGGCTGAAGGATGATATTAGATTTAGTAGTTAGATAACCTTGAAATTTGTAAAGTGTAATTGACATTAGATGATGAATAAAAGGTGTTTTATTTAAGAGTGAAGTGTTGCTATCTCTTGTCGATCGTTTACTATATTTCTTTTGCATGTTTTGACTTCCAGAATAATTATGTTTGGTATATCATATTATTCGAACCTCCACAGTCGGTCATATGTCGGAAGTAGGTATGAATCAAGACTGTCATGATTGGTTGCAGAGGTCTAAGTTGTTGGACATGGCTACAACACTCATGAGTGCTCATAAGTTCTGAGCATTGGACTCAACCCACGCTCACTGGAATCACTTCATGGAATTTATCTCGAGTGATCGTGAGACGGTAATATCATATAAGTCTTCAAACCTAGATATATGATTTGTTACTTATGAGTTGGTTATGCATTGATTGTACGAAAACGCATTGGTAACTCGATGTTATAAAACGTGCTCTTGTGTATAATTCAATGAGTAGTAGAACAAACATATGAGTCGAAGTTTATCTGTTCCTTCTTGGATTAGAAGATGATATCTGGGCCCCTTGATGATTTTGTTTTGACCTATGTACCGGGCCCGGTCAGAACTAAGTTGATGTGTTCAATTGAGTTCTATGTCAAACAAATCGGAAATCGGGAAACAAACTGCTGGACACAAAGTAAGACACTGTTCCATGTATTTGTCCGGCTGATATCTAGAACAGAGGATTATATGATCACTTATCTTAAATGGCGTATCATCATCTTCTCAGTTCCGAGAGACCTTGAAAGAGCTACGACTGTCGATCGGTTCCTGAAGTATTGCAGTTATAGTTATTAGACTTATCCAAGTGGGAGACTGTTGGATAAGGTGTCTAAGTACATAACTATTTCTGGTATGTACTTGACCCGACCCGGCATGGTCCATTTGGGTTGCATGGCACCATGCAATTGGATAAACTAAAATGAGAGAAATAACACTTATGGTTTATTAATATATTATAAGTTCTAATATATTAATAATATTATTTAATTAGTTTGATCAAGAATTAATTTAGAACTAATTAAGTGATCAAAAGATAACTAATTAAATATATGGGTAGATTATGTAAATCTTCCATATCTTATATAGTGGGCTAAGAGGCTCCATGGATTATCAAGTTGGGTTCCACCCATAGGATGCTCCATGGATGCTCCATGGGAGTTACAAACCCATGGGTTATGGAAATGAAGAGTCATGACACATTAGGGTTTACATGGTGTAACCCTAGATGTGTCAACACTATATAAGAAACCCATTCTCCACCAAAATTGGCTACACATAAGAAACAAGAGGGCTAGAGCCGATTTTGCAAGTGTAAGATTCTCTCAAAGTTTACTCCTTTGCATTTGGTGTTGTGTGAAGCATTTGAGGCATCACACTTGGGGTGCTAGGCTCACAAGGTTTCAAGGATCATAATCAACAACAAGGTAAGTTATTCTATCTTTCATTCAAGTTAAAAATGTTCCCCATGTATGCTAGATAGGAATATAACCTTGGAATTCTACTTTGCATGATTATTAGACAAACATAGATCCAAGGTTATTAGGGTTGCATGTACACTTAGGAAGTGTTAGAATGCTCAAAACCCATCAGAAGGAAGCAAGATAAAGTTCGCTGCTTGCACCTTCACCGAAAGGGCCCTGACATGGTGGAATGGCCATGTCAAATCACTCTCACTGGTAGCAGCTAACGCCATGGGCTGGGAGACACTGAAGGACTTGATGACAAGGGAGTACTGCCCGAGGGGCGAAATCCAGAAGCTCGAAGAGGAACTGTTGAACCCTAAGATGAAGGGTTCCGACATAGTGGCTTATACAGCCAGATTCTGCGACCTGGTGAATCTATGTCCTAACCTGGTCCCCACTGAAAGCAAGAAAGTCGAGAGATACATCTGGGGTTTGGTACCCCCATATCGGGGGAACGTTCTAGCATCGAACCCTGCGACCTTTGATAGTGCCAAGGAATTGGCCCAAAGGCTTATCGATCACGAGGTTCCTTTTCCTCCAACAACAACCACAACTGCTGCCCCAGCACCAACCACAGCGGCCGACAACAAGAGAAAACGTTGGGACCGAAAGAAGGGCAAATCAACTCAACCCTCTTCCAAGAAACAACAGACGGTGGCTGTCCAAGCTGCCACAACCCCTGTTGCCCCTGTACCAGCTAAACCATACGCAGGGAGCCTACCCAAGTGCACCAAGTGCAATTTCCATCATAACGGCCCCTGCTGGGAAATGCACTGCACCAACTGCAACCGGAAGGGCCATACTGTCCGGTTTTGCAAAGCACCACCCAAAACCATCACCCAGGTCCCTGGTGCAGGAGTAAGCCAGGCCTGCTACAAGTGTGGCGAGACAGGGCACTTCAAAAGAAACTGTCCTAAAGCTGGGAGTGCGGGAGGAGCAGGAAGACTACTTGCTATTGGCTACAATGAAGCCGTGGCAGACCCCACAGTAGTCACGGGTACGTTCCTCCTCGATAACTCTTATGCATGTGTCTTATTTGATTGTACGGCAGAGAGGAGCTTCGTGAACCAAAAATTTAAACACTTACTTAATCAAGCACCGCAAGCACTAAAAGAAACCTTCGTTGTAGAAATGCCCAACGGAAAGACAGAGAGTTCTAACGAGATTTACATAGGTTGTACCCTCACACTAGATAATCATTCATTTCCAATCGACCTCGTACCAGTAGCAATCAAGAGTTTTGATGTCATTGTGGGCTTGGACTGGTTGAGTCTCCATCGTACCGATATTCTATGTTTCAAGAAGGTAGTCCGCCTAAACCTACCGAATAACGAAATCTTGTTGATCTACGGAGATAAACCCAGTACGAGCCTTCGTATCATCTCAAGTATTCAAGCCCATAAGTACTTGCTTAAGGAATATCGAGCCTTCCTTGCACACGTAGTCGATGTGAACCAAAAAGCCAAAGACCTAAAAGACCTCCCCGTACTATGCGATTTTCCTGACATCTTTCCGGAAGAACTCCCAGGATTAACCCCACAACGTCAAGTCGAGTTCCGAATCGACTTAGTACCAGGAGCTACCCCAGTAGCCAAATCGCCCTATCGTCTAGCACCAACCGAGATGTACGAGCTATCCGGTTAACTTAACGAATTGCTCGGCAAGGGCTTTATTAGACCAAGTTTCTCACCATGGGGAGCACCGGTCGTGTTCGTGAAGAAGAAAGACGGATCGTTCCGTATGTGCATCGACTATAGAGAATTCAACAAGCTTACGGTCAAAAATCGTTACCCTCTACCTCGCATAGACGATTTATTCGATGAACTACAAGGGGCAAGCTACTTTTCAAAGATTGATCTGAGATTCGGGTATCACCAGTTACGAGTATTGGAGGAGGATGTCTCGAAGACAGCTTTCCGAACTCGTTACTGTCACACCCCCGAACCAGACGGCGGAAACGTCCGAGGACTCGCGTGACTCAACTTGAATATCATCACAATGAATATACATGAAACACAACATAAACTTCACCATGCATTAATACATTACAACTGACATTGTTCACATCAAGTACACTGTTTAAATATTACATATTCATATCATAAATTGTTTGAAAGTTTTTCAAAGCATAACACCCTAACATACTTGGTATTACTCTTCGGCTTACTTGTTACCTGAGAATACAAGTTATTTTGAAAACGTCAACATATGGAATGTTGGTGAGTTCATAAGCAGGGTAGTTATAAAAATGTTTTGTGCAGTTTATAAAACCCAGAAAATCCGATATTTTCTGAAAAGACAATTGTTTATACCAAAGTGTGAAGGTCCATAAGTTTGTGCATGAATGATTTCAAAGCGTGTATAAATAAGAAGTTTTGCATTATAGTTATTGAAAAGTACAAGTGAATGGTGTTGATTTCCTCGAAAAACCCGATGTTTTCCGATAAGATAATATAATTGTTTCAAATTGTTATACCGTCACCACGAATGATTATGATTTTTTCCTTGATTACTAGGATAGTATTGGATTTATTTATTTATGTGAGTCGTTATAACCATACATGATAATGACTAGTTTGTCTGTCTTGGCATTCTAGCGAACGTCGGAATTGATCTTAAGATTTTGTCACCGTAGACTGGCCGAGTCTAACTATAGCGAACAGCTGAGGTGTGGGGGAGTCACCCCCGTATAGATCTATACACAAACTCTCGCTCTCCCTCCAGGAGACTTTGATTATAACTACAGACTACGAACGACACTTAGAGGTGTCGCCCGTTATTACTCACTTAATCCAAACGAAATTGATTACCTTTGATTAACGACCTGTATTTGTTTACTTGAATTGAAGGTAAGCCTAACAAACGAGGAGAAGAGGATTACGAGGTCCTGCTAATTACGTGTGTTATTTAAGGCTGTTGGGTATACGAAGAACGCGTTGGCCCATTTCACATTTGATTTATTTGGACCTTACTAGCAATGCTAATGGGCCACTAAGGCCCAATAGCACATAAAAGCCATTAAGGGTCCCTTAAACATGTAATTGGGTCATAGGAGGCCCAATAGACATGTGTTATCATTGTTAGGCCCGAAAGTCACGTCAATGGGCCACGAATGCCCAATAAGCATGATTAGGATCTTTCAAGCCCAACAATTTGAATATTTACTCGTTTTAGGTATAGTATAATTGTCGGAAGCTTGATTGAACAATTGTTAATATTCGCAACGGCACGAGGCTTGTCGATTGTTTATAACGATATTTGAAAATAAATGTATATTCTTCATTTTATTTTCATAAGTTGTAATTTGGTATTTTTGACCCAAGTATTTTAATAATAAAATAATTCATTCAAAATATTGGTTTGACCTATTCAGCCTTTCTTCAATAAAAATGACAATCTTAGTCCCTTATTTTTTAAAAAAAAAGACATTTTAGGTCCCTAAAACCATTTTCTTGACATTTTTGATCCATAGACTTGTTTAAGTAATGTTTTTAGCTCAAAATTTACTCTTTGGCAATTTCAGCCCTTTCAGCAAAGAGTTGTTCAGTTAAAGTCCAAACTTTTCGCAACTTTTACAATTTTAACCCAATTTCCAAAAACTTTACATTTTTTATCCTTTTTGGAAAAAAAATCATTTTAACCCCTGAAATAGTTTTGTTTACCCTTTCACCCCCTGTTTTGAGAAATTTACCATTTCAACCCCTTGAAAATCACATTTTTCGCAATTTTTAGGCCTATGGGCCGAAAAGCCCAAAAATTGGCCCATTAGGCTACAAATCACATTTCTAGTCCTTTGAAGAGCATAATATTCATAAAAAAAATTTATTTTAACTGTTTTGACTCTTTTGGTCCTTAAGAAAAACGTGAATGACAATTTTTAACCCAACTTTTGTTTATTTGACAAATATAGTCCAAAAATGAGTTTTATGTTGCAATATGTTTATTATAACCTTAGAGGGTAATTTTTCTTCACTTGTTTAGTGTAATATATCTTAGATCATGTTTATTTTGCTTCTTCTGCCATAGATCTCGAGATTGCTTTCCTTTTTGTTACATATTTACCACATAAACACATGAAATCACACATAACATACACATACACATAGATCTACACATTTTACTTGTATTCTCCCCCATAAAACATTTGAAAACCGAAAATAGAGGGGTATGAACTCACCTTTGCTTGTTGTTTTCGATTTGAAGAAGAAAGGGAAGAGTTTGATGCTATTTTTCGGTCCTAACAAGCTTTCTTGGGTTGATTTCGAACTTAAGAAGATTCTAAGGAGTAGATCACGAAAATGGTGTGAGTTAGGAAGAAGTTTTGATGAAATAAAGAGACTAGAGTATGGATCTAAATAATAACTTACCAATGATGATAATTATTATGGAATAACCTCCTTGAAGAGCCCTAACTCTCGAAAATTTTGAAGGAGAAGTGAAGAAGTTCTTGTGAGTTCTTCAGAGGATTTAGAAGTGAAATAAGTGTGTGTGTGTGTGTGTGTGTGTGTGTTTTGATACTCTCGGACGAGAGTAGTAGAAGGAGAAGAGAGAGAGAGGTGAAAGGATGGATGCATGGAAGTATGTGAGTTTTGCATGGAAATCCAATGAGTAATAAGGAGGTGGCTAACCCTCCTTAATCCCTTAATTTATCCCCTTTTTCTTTTTTTTTTCTTTTTTTTCTTTCTACTTGGGCCGAGAGAGGGTAAGGGAAAAGAATGGTTTGGGCCTTTTTGTTCTTGAGTCCATATTATGGGCCCATTTTGATATTTTCGGCCCATTGGGCCTTTTAGAGTAATTCACGGCCCAATATTCATAAAAGTATGAGTTTTATGGCCCAATAGGGCTAATTAGATTTGTTATGGCCCAATAAGGCCCATTAAAGATAAACTAGTCCATTTTAGGCTTATGACGCCCAAAATGTTAAGTTTCATGCTAATGGGTCTAATTAGAGCCCATATAAGAGTTCTAAGCCCAAAATAGTCAAATTGGAAGCTTATTGGTCCATTAGGCCCAATAAGAAAATCCTAGTCCAAAATGAACTTGAACCGGGATTTTTAGGGTTTCCAACCTTTTGTTGACTATTTGAATGTTTGTATAGAGTATTTGATGGAATTTTGTGGTCATTGAATAAGCACCGTACATGTTTTCAAGTTTTAACTACAATGTTATCTTTTTTAAGGGTTTTACAAAGCATCAGAATTCCTAGTTGTGACAGTTACGAGCACTACGACTTCGTAGTGATGCCATTCGGATTGACCAACGCCCTCGCAGTGTTCATGGACTTAATGAATAGGGTATTCCGTCCTTACTTGGATCAGTTCGTCATCGTCTTCATCGATGATATACTTATCTACTCTTGTAGTAAAGAGGAGCATAGTGATCATCTGCGACAAGTCCTAGGAACCCTACGAACGGAGAAGCTCTACGCAAAGTTCTCTAAATGCGAATTTTGGATCCGAATAGTCGAGTTATTAGGACACGTGGTTAGCAAAGAAGGAATCCACGTGGACCCATCCAAAATTAAAGCTATTGAGAACTGGTCAGCACCGAAGACGCCTACAGAAATTCGTCAATTTCTAGGCCTCGCGGGCTACTATCGCAGGTTCATACAGAACTTCTCGCAGATTACGAAGCCGCTTACGACACTGGCCCAGAAGGGCGTGGCCTTACTTGCGCCAAGGTCAAGGTCGAATACCAGAAACCATCAGGTCTACTTCAGCAGCCGGAGATACCTAAATGGAAGTAGGAGCGGATCACCATGGACTTCATAACAAAGTTGCCCAAGACGACGGGTGGACTTGATACCATTTGGGTCATCGTCGACAGATTGACCAAGTCCACACATTTCCTGCCCATCAAGGAAACTGACAAGATGGAGAAGCTCACAAGAACATACATTCGATAGATAATACGACTGCATGGTGTTCCTATATCCATTATCTCCGACAGGGATAGTAGATTCACTTTGAGATTCTGGCAGTCGCTACAAAACTCCTTAGGAACGAGGATGGACATGAGTACAGCCTACCATCCACAGACCGACGGACAAAGTGAAAGAACTATCCAAACCTTGGAAGATATGTTGAGAGTCTGTGTGATCGATTTTGGAAAGGCATGGGATACTCATTTACCCCTTGTCGAATTTTCCTACAACAACAGTTATCACACAAGCATAAAGACTGCTCCATTTGAAGCCCTCTATGGTCGGAAGTGCAGATTTCCTCTGTGCTGGGCTGAGGTGGGCGACACACAGTTAGCTAAAGGACAAATTCCTGACAGCACTCTCACAGGTCCGGAGATCATTCGGGAAACGACAGAGAAGATCGTTTAGATTCGTGAACGATTGAAAGCCTCTAGAGACCGACAGAAAAGCTACGCAGACAAACGGGGGAAACCTTTGGAATTTCAGGTGGGAGACCGAGTCCTTTTGAAAGTATCACCCTGGAAGGGCTTGCTATGCTTCGGAAAGCGTGGAAAGCTAAATCCAAGATACATAGGGCCTTTCGAAATTCTCGCCAGAATCAGCCCTGTAGCTTACAAACTTAACCTACCCCACGAGCTTAGTAACGTACATCCTACCTTCCACGTCTCGAACTTGAAAAAGTGCCTATCCGACGAGACTCTTGTAATCCCACTTGACGAGATCGAGATCAACGAGAGCCTCAACTTCGTGGAAGAACCTGTAGAGATCATGGACCGGGAGGTCAAGCAAACGAAACAAAGTCGTATCCCGATAGTGAAGGTTCGCTGGAACGCCAAGCGAGGACCTGAATTCACTTGGGAGCACGAGGGTCAAATGAAACTGAAATAACATCATCGGTTTACTTAGTTATTTGTAACTACTTATTTGCTTAAACTCTAATTTCGGGACGAAATTCCCTCCAACGGGGGGATGATGTGACAACCCGAAATTTCTATCTTGTACATTCAATAACTCAATCAAAGTCAGACTTGTTTCTGCTAACATTCAGCACTGTTTAGAGCCTCTTTGAGTGTTCTAAAGCCTGGTACCTTCAAGGGGAAATTATAGGACGTATACTCTAGAGTTACTGTGCATCATTTAAGTCTCAAAACTCCAAGAGTTTGGAGTTTACGGCCATAAAATGGAGTTTATGGCCGTAAACTCTAAGAGTATAAATATGAAACTTAGTCATTTTAGTCATTTTATTTACCATTTTCAAGCCTAGAAGTCATTCTCTCTCAAGTAGCATCCGATTTTTCTTCTTGATCTTCAACTTTGTAAGTATTTCCTTCCTTGTTTAGTTGATATACTACAACATCTAGTGATCTTACATGATTTCATCCATGAAATCATCCGTTTTTCTTAGATCTTCAAGCATTCTTCATTTCACCAAGAACACCAAGAACACACACTAGTGTTCTTGGGCCGTGAACCCCCTTTCAAGCTCCTATATTGTAAGTACTCTTACCTTAGCTTGTTATATGCTTGAATCACTAGTTAAACAACTAGAAAACATCAAGAAAACCCAAGAACATGTGGTGTTTACGGCCAAGGCAATCTCCTTAGGCCGTAAACACACATAAGTGGTGCATTTGTGCCACCACTCCTTCCTAAGGCTTAGGCATGAACTTAGAATACTTCCCCTTGACTTGTAAGACCTTATAACACAAGGAAATGAAAGACTAAAGGGTGTTTACGGCCAAGGCAATCTCCCTTGGCCGTAAACTCTACTTAATGGTGCAAAGTTGCCACAAACACCTTCCTAAGCCATGGATCTAGGTCTAGAATGCTACCAAGAAGAGTATAGGACCTTAAACATCAAAAATGGTACAAGTTAGCATGAGTTTACGGCCGTAAACTCATGGGGCCGTAAACCCTTGGCCGTAAACTCATGAGGTAGTACCATTTGGGCCATAAACTCCTTTGTGAGGCCCTACACCCCTTAGATGCAACCCTTTGTACTTCTAGCACTTGAATCAAAGTGTTTTCCATGTCCTAGGGTGTCTTTACTTGATTAATTAGTTGTTAATTGACTAATTGGTTACATATATGTGTCATTATATGTTAAATAGGATCTGTGTGTGTGCTCAAGTCTTCACTTAACACTTAGCATCCTATACCATCCGTTCATCCAAACCACTCACTGCAGGTGAGTTCATACTCCTTAATCAACCTTTTAAATGGTTTTAAATGATTTTATGGGGGGGATACAAGTTGAAATATTCTAGTTATTATATTAATCACATGTGATTAATAACTAGAACAAACTGAAAGATTTTCTATTACTTTCAAATTGTTATCAAACTTATGGATTCCAAACACTTCAAAACATTTTATTAAACTATTTTAAATGCTAAATCCTTTATCAAACTCTTTTAAACTTATATTATTGTCAAACTCATGTCTATACAGATATATTTATATAAGTAAGATTTGAAGGACTTAGGACTGATAGCTCACTTTATTTCCTGTTCCTTGTTTGGTTGTGGACTTAGAGTATCCTGTTATTTGTTCGAATGTAGTTGAAACCTTAGTTATATATCATATATATGTGTTTGGATATAAAAGCTTTTACTCCAGTTCAGTACCTTTTGGTAGCAAAGGCATACAAACAACATTACTAGTTAACTATAATAGGTATAGTTAAGAGATTACTACCCACTATTACTAGTACAACGAAGCATACAAGAGTCAGTACATTGTTGAGTCATTACAAACGTACTATAACGAGAAACATTACATACTATACACTATACAAGAACACATACTATGATAAGAAACTAAGAGAACTAACACTATACTATACATGAGAATATACGATACAAACATTTGAATACGATAACTAGAATGTGACATACTACTTCCCGATACAATACTACATTGTTGTATCACTTTGTAACCAGAGTCTCCTGGAGGGAGAGCGGGCATCGTATGTATAGATCTATACGGGACAGACACTCCCACACCCCGACTGCTAGCTACAGTCCCAACCGATAAGGCCAAGGGGTGACAAAATGTCACCTCACTACATATGACACCGGACGGTCATCAATTATTCAGTGGTCGATCATCATTGTTACAAACGAGTTCACATTTAAACCTTTAAAGAATCGACTAAGGATTAAAGGCAAAAAGGCTCCCCGAGGTGTATTGTACATTTAATACCACCTGGAGTCTGTATTTTATCATTTTATAGTCAGTAGTGTCACTGTTGAGGTAAAACACTATTTTCCCTATTACACATACTTTGTGATCTTCTCACATAAATGTTAATGAAAACTATATTTTGATAATGATAGTTATACTTGGGAAAGCTCATACATTTACAAATAATCAAACATACAAAAGTCGGGTCTTGGTAGAAGACTACATTTCAGTAGAAAATATAGGATTTTCTAGGAAATACAAACAATTGCAACTCTTACGAACATTTCACAAACACTTACATTACGTTGTTACAAACATTTTCATACAAGCAATGACACTAAATACTTATGAACTCACCAACTTTAATGTTGATAAACTCTTTCAAAATAACTTGTATTCTCAGGTCATCAGTAGACAGGTACCGATGAAGCTTTTGAGAAGATGGAACACATACAAGACTCATCTTTTATTTTGATTATTCATTTTGGTGTCTTATAAACTACAGAACACACTTGTATTAAAATTATTCTATTAATGCAATGGATGTTGTTTCTTGTTTACTATTATGCATTGTTATGATACTGTACATGAAGTCCTCCACCCCAGAACGATTCCGTCGTTCCGGTTTTGGGGTGTGACATAACCAACTCATAGTCAACAACTCATATCTCTAGGTTTGAAGAATATAAGATATTATCGTCTCATGATTCACTCGTGATAAAATCCATGAAGTGATTCAAATGAGTGTGGGTTGAATCCAATACTCGAATCTTATTCCAGGAGTACTCATGAATGCCTAGGCCACCTAGACATACTACAGACCCATTCATGACAGTCTTGCCTCAATACCTACTTCCAAAGTATGATCGACTGTGGGTGGTTTGAATAACCTAGTTATTCGGGAAGTCAAAACATGCAAAGTGAAACACAAGAATAATACTAATCCTATATGGCCCCAACACTTTGAGAGTAAATAAGACACATTTTATCTAAGCACCATATTGATTACTCATTATTCATTGTATAATGTTTTGATTTATCAACTTAATACTTGAATTAAAACAATATTCATGCCATGCTCCAAGCATGCACACTATGTTTGTCCAAACAATAGCTATGCCATACTCCAAGTATGCACACTATATTTGTCTAATGATCATTACTTTGTGAAACAGATCGATTGACAATATTTCAATGATGCTCATTTCACAATCCCAATCCTTATTGTAAATGTAAGAATACCAAACTCTTGTCATTTACTTTCATATGTTTGTTTCTAAACTTATATGCAATGATCCCCTTGTAATGACTATGCCTAAGTCACAAAGACTTGACAACAAACATTACAAAGTATTCCAATGGAGATCAATTCCATGGAAACGAAGTCTCACATTAAAAGTACATTCCTTTGAATATAGTTCTTGCATTAAGTTTTCTAATCTTACATAGATTTAAAGAATAACTTCCTCCTATGGAAACATTTCCATATGCCCATTTTTACTATCACTTGTGAAAAAGAGTTGCCTCTTTTCAGAGTATGTTAATATGGTCCTTTCCAAAGTTTAACACTATACTTCCAGCTGTCCCTGAGCAACCAATCTTTGGTAAACCTTAGATTGTCCTCAACAATTTCTTAATCTTTTTAGTCATATCCAGTTCTATTTCTTTTTTCCTCTTAATGCCCCCAGGCATTTGGAAAATATACAAAGGATAAATATTATAGCCCATGCAATCGATCCTATACCCGAAGCATATGGGAAACAATTCATGATGTCTCACATAAAGACATGATACTTGACCAGTCTTTTGCTACAATATTTTTTATTTTCCATGTTCTCAAAATTCGAACTATGAAGAGGTATGTCGTAATCATAATCAAATTTTGAGAACGCAACATACATAGAATTTCCTTATGTTGAACAATTCCAACATAACTTTCATATATATCCTTAACTAAAGTTGATTAAAATCTCAATCTAAGCTTGTAGAATTAGAATAAAGTATAAATCCTCTCCGTTAATTATAGCAAACAACTTTTCAAAACGAATTGAAACTTTTGTTTTCTATAATTAACATTCCTAACTTGCAACATACTAATCATGCTCCCACTAGCATAATGATTATTATCTTACTAGCATAACACTTATGCTCCCACTAGCTTTGACATGTATCCAGGAATCAGCTGGACTTCTAGAAATCAATACTTTATTGACTTTCTTTACAAAAGTTCAGATTCTTGATACGAGATTCTTTGATAAGATTTTATCAAAATCATACACCTTTCCTTAGATAGCTCACATGTGTGTCTAAACAATTATGAAGAGGGATGTCGTAATCATAATGTTTAGACCTTTTTCCATTCTCACAAGTCCATGTTAGTGTGCCGGTTAATCACACGCGCTCCACTAATGACTTTGAGAATGCAAATATCATAATTGCTATCTACTTAAAATCTACTTAGTGAAAGCGTTTCCTCACCATCATTTTCATGAATCGGAGAGAAACCTTATGACACTTAGATTTTTATGGTGTATGTGTTCCTATCCATGTGAATTTGTCATAACCATAATCACAAGACAAGGTTAGTGACAAATCCAAACTCATATGGACTGAACTTGCCCAATCTCATTTTTCTTGCCACCCGGCAGCACAAGGGCCTACCATCGTTTCTAGGTTGTTATGCAAACAATTGAGAACTTACAGAACTCACAAGCATAGTCAACTTAAACTAGGATGGGCACAGAAACAGAAATATGTCAATACAATGGGTTACAAACCTCAAGTTGTGGGCTCGTGATTAACAATACTCTTGATTAGTTCTTAAAACTTTCTCAAGATCTTTTAAGACTCCCACTGACCTCTTAACATATAAGATTTTTTCTTGTCAAGAACCATTCCCTGACAAAAACAAATATTCAAGAGTTAGTGCGGGTTCTTATCAAATTAAACACTTCATACAATTGGTCTTAGTTGGTCGTTGTTTTATCCAAAACATCACAACTAACCAACTTCAAATGTACAAGAATAGGAAACATCTTACTCTACATTTGACAAGTGTTATAAACTTTCTAAAGATTATGTCACTCAAGTTACAATCTTGGAGTATGACTCTCAGACTTGATTTTTGGAACGAAGTATGATTTATCTTTTGATTTAACCATTTCAACAATTCATGATTCATCTCCTTAGCCAAACAAATGCACTAAGGTGTCTTTAGAGGATCAATTGTGATATGGTTTTATAATCACTAAGATAATCATAAAACAAGATACTCAAGTACTCTCCCATCTCTTCAGATTGGAGAAACTTTTATCTTTCTACCCAATTTGATTCTTCTTATCCGTCATGCCATGCATTGAAACTTTTCCAATGTTTCAGAATTACACTTAAACTTGTAAGTATAACCATATTTACTAAACTTTTAGTAAATCATGACGAATAATCTTATCGACATTTGTGGTGGTCCTGACCAGCGCACAACCTAGTATACCCAATCCTTCAGTCCTTCACTTGACTCACACATACATATGAACAAGGAATTAGTCTTAATATCCCAAAAATGAAAATTCTCACTCATCATACAATACAACTTGCATGATTCCAAGTTTCTATCCAATTGAAACTTGGGTGATGAGAATCTTTCCTTATTTGGTAAATTACGACACTACCACAAATGAAAGAATCAAATTCATTTTCCAATATTTCTTATCAATGGAAACATATAAACAACAATTTTTTCACAAATGCCATTGTAAGGATACTTAAAATAAATAAAATCAAAACCTTTTCTTTTATTTTAAAACTTGCGAAAAAATCTTATCCTTACAATGCAAATACATATGAAAAACATGTTGTTGTCTATTCCTAAGCAATATATCATAACTCTTAAGTAGCAGCTCAAAATTCTGATCACCGAACCTTGCGATCGAAATCCATCTTCGTGATCGAAATCAGCATACTCTTTCTTTAGGTTTCCTTGGATTCTTCAAAACATCAAAATGTAATTACATTACATCATGTATTAAGAATCTCCAAAAGAGACTTCATAGAGTTATATAATGGACTTTAACCTGACGAAAAGTCAAACCTTTTTTACTTTTACCATCCTTATGAACTTTCAGGTAAATTCGGCAGCTTCGCAACCAATGCCCCTTCTTTTGGCAAAAGAAACATATGGACTATTTGGAAATGGTACACTTGATTGTCCAGACTTAGCCTTTCTAATGTTACCATTGTCAATCTCCATGGAAGTTTTGGGAAGTAGATCATTCAGATTTGCTTTACCATTGCTCCAAATCATTGCTAATTTAGCAGCATCAAGCAAATAGGTAAGATCACTAAGGGTCATGTCGTGATCTGTCATCAGGGAGTGACTGAAGAACCAAGTCAACAGCCAGCTACCTCGAGACTTTGACAGCCGACTCTCCCGGCTTGCCAATAGGAATTGAGTGACTTAGAACTTTCAAGTCTTGAATTTGTGGGATAGGGAGAATAATTGGAGGAGGTGGAGGAAGATAAATATGATTCCAGTCCTATTAATGCACAACAAATGGATTAATCTTTCACCTTGATTACCATGTGGGATATCATCTTCATTAGGAAAGCTTGTTCCTAAAGATTTGGGAAGACCATAGCTATCTAAACTATACATTTATAATGGGAGAAATTCAAGTTAGGTGATTTAAAGTCCTTAATATAACACCCAATATGAAATATTAAGGCTAGGACCCAACAAACTATTTATAACTGGAAGAGGGATGCCGTAATCCAAGTTATAAAATATTTGAAGGTAGGTAAATGACGATTTACCAATTTCCACCATGAAAACGAAATATAATTAAGTTTTAATTGGATTTGAAACTCCTAGATCTTTTGAGATACATTGAACTTTCAATGGCATGTTTGAATCTCGATTGTGCCCTCTCAATTTTGTGACTGGGATGTCGAGGATCACAAACAAGGTGTGAATAACAATGCAAATTAACTTGGTACCCTTAACTTTATCACCTAATTGATGTACCGATTAACCACACGTGCTCTACCAATCTATGATAAACATTAATTTACCCTTTGCCACACATTGTCAGTTGCATGTTAGTGTGACGGTTAACCACACACTCTCCACTAACGACTTAACAAAGGTGCAAAGTACAATTTCATGGGTTAGCACCATTTCACATTTTCCTAAGTAACTAAGTTTGGGAATTAATAAGTGTTTAGTTACTTAGTTTTTATCATTATACTTTTAATGAAGGGAGAATTAGAGTCCTATCATATCCGTTTGGCTAACGACCCTCCACCAGTCAAGGAAGCGGTGGGTGAGAATGGACACCCATTAAACTGCCATTTTATAGGCAGTAACCTTATGCCCCCCTTAGAGACTGGCTTCGTGAATGAGGCCTACTAACGGTAAGATTGACTTTATCTTATACATATCAATATAATTAAAATTATAATAATAGTATAAGGGTTGAATTTTAAACTTTTAAAATTCTAGGGTTTGATTTGGAATTAAAGCATTCATAAGCAAAACTTTACAAATTCCAAAACTTGAGGGCAAGTATTGAAACTTTTCAAAACTCTTGGATTTTCATAACTTATGAGTTTACTTAAAGTTTTAAAGACTTTAATGAAGAGACTCTTAAGCATCCATAACTTGAGGACAAGTTATGGAGTTCATAAAACTATTTATGACAAAGACGACTCTTCATTTGTGTAACCTATGGCAATTTTATGAGTTTCAAGATTCATAAATGTGAATTTTCATATAACTTGAGGACAAGTTACAAAAACACATTTTGTGAACTACTTTTAGATCAATTTGGATTGAAAACAACTATCATACAATTTTTTATTAATCTAAATTGACTCACAAAAACAAGGTAACACAAAAAAAACTTTAGGTAATCCATAACTTGAGGACAAGTTATGGAGTCCATACAATTTCATTAAGATCAAGAATTACACTAACAACAATTTGCATATAATTCCTATGATCTACCAAAACTCATAAGCATGAACAATCCATATCAACAATTTTCAAGAATCATATAAACATATATAAAACTTGAAACTTTGATAATGACTTTGAAATTGGTTTACCATAATCATTACCACATCAAAAACAGGTTTTATAAGTCCAAAACAGTTTAAGGTAATGATTCTAGACCAATTCCAGGCTTAAAACTCGAAAATATGCTGTCAGAGGCTCCTACTCGTAGACTGTATGAACCTACTCGACGAGTAGGATGATTTTCTTCATGGATTCGGCGAGTCCATCAGTGGACTCGCCGAGTCTAGTGCCCAGATAGCCAGAAAATCGATTTTTTCAACTTTTTGGGCAATTTGCATCAAGTATAATCGAAAAAAAGCCTAGGCTCTGATACCACTGTTGGGTTTTAAGCATTCTAACACTCCTATGGTGTACATGCAACCCTAAATACCTTGGATCTATGTTTTCTCTATTATACATGCAAATATCAATTTTCCAAGGTATTATCCTAACTAGCATAATATGAACAACATCTAATATAAAAACTAGTAGAATTACATACCTCTTTGTTGTAGCTTGATTCCATGGAGCTCAAGAGCCTAGTGCCCCAAGTGTGACACCTCAAATGGTTCACACAACATCAAAACAAATTAGAATAACCATGAGAAGAGATACTTCACTCTAGAAATTGGATTGCCCTCTTGTGTATGCCCTAGTGCCAATTTCACCATCCAATGGGGTCTTTATATAGTGTGCACATTAGGGTTACACCATGTAACCCATGACTTTACCCATTCCTCATGCTCCATGGGTTTTAACCTCCATGGAGTATCCATCGGTCACTACATGGGTTAAACCCAACATAAGGAATCATGGATCATAAGCCCACATATATAAGAATGAATGATTTACACAATCAATCCCCATATATTTAATTAGTCTCTTTTGATCACTAAATTAATTCCAAATTAATTCTTGATCAATACTAATTAAATAATATGATTTCATATTAATATATTAGAACTTATAATATATTAATATGTCACAAATATCCTCTTCTCACAAAAGGTCTATTAAAATTGTTTTGATGCCATGCAACCCAAATGGACCATGCCGGGTCGGGTCAAGTATGTACCAATGATAGTTATGGACTTAGACACTAATCCAACAGAAAGTGGCACTTGTCGCATCTTGGAAGAGTACCGTCATATCTACTGATAGGTGTTTGAGCTGCGGGAAGTGACAACCCGAAACTTTTATTCTGTACAATTGATCAATTTTATCAATATTAAACTCGATTTTATCACCATTTAACACCGCTTAAGGGTGTAATAATACATTCTAAGCCTAGTACAATCAAAGTTTGGGTTCTAGGTCGAGTAATACCAAGTCATAGTACAACATTCGGGACATACACTCTCTCAGGAGGAGTGTACAGCCGTACACATGAGTGTGCGGCCGCACACCCACCCCTCAACCGTACACATGAGTGTGCGGCCACACACCCATCTTCCAGCCGCACGCTCATCCATATATGTATAGGGTGACCCCCTTCACTCATTCCTTTCTTTTGGCTACACTCTACTTCCTCTCTCTACTTTCTCTCTCTAGAAACTTCATCCAAGAACAGTCTAAGGGCCTAAAAAACGTGAAGTAGCCATGATTCAGCTTGTTATACTGGTAAGACACCTTGATCTAAGCCTAAAACTCTTCATGTTCTTCGTGTTCTTCATCACTTGAAGGTGTACGGCCGCACACCTTCATAAGGTGGCCGTACACACCTTAAAAGCTCTCCAAAGTGAGAGTTTGACCCCCTAACTTCTAGTTGGACTTGGTATGAACCTTAAAACGCTAGAAAAACGACTTTTGGAGCATAAATGAAGAGTGTACGGCCGCACATCCCTGTGTACGGCCGCATACACACTCTGTACGGCCGCACACTCCTGTGTGAAACCGCACACACATCCTGGCCACACACCCTGGCCGCACACACACTCTAATGGCCATACACCTCCCTCGTTCGATCATTTATGGCTCCGACACTTAGTTCAAGCATTTCCCAGTCTTTAGGGTGGTTTCCCGTCATGTTTTGTCATGGAATACCTTAATCTAATACATATATGTGTTACTATATTTTAATAGGATCCAATTGCGTACGAAACATCAGTTGATACTTAGCACTCGTAACCGATCGTACACCCGAATCCTACGTTAAACTGTGAGTTCATACCCCCTACGCTTTTATAAGTTTTTATAACGTTTTCAGGGAGGAATACAAGCCAAACATAAAGGTTTTCACAACTTAAAAACTGATGCAATTACAATGGTTTTACGTTAAACATTTAGACACTTTATCCCTTTTGTAATATGCGGAGCATAAGGGACGTTTTCTAAACATAATTGCATAGTTTTCAGAACAGTACATGGACATAACTTACCAATCAAGCTATAATAGGTATAGTTTGGGGATTTCATTACCGGTTTTACAGAATCAAACTCCATGCAAAGTCAAACATATAAACTATGACAGATTTAGTTTATCCATACAGATAACAAGAGTATCTTACTAAATAATTATTTTGTGTATAATTATTTATACTCTACAACGTATACAACGATTTCGAACTCGAGGGCAACCAAACTACATGTAAATTAGTTAATACCGGATTGTGAGACTTATCTTCGTTATGCCCTTTGGGGTACCAATAAATCCTCTCCGTTAGTATAACCAGAGTCTTCTAGAGGGAGAGCGTGGAATTTGTGAATAGATCTATTCGGGACTGACAATCCCACACCTGAACTATTAGCTACAGTTTGGCAGGCATGCCTGGGGTGATAAATTTTGTAATCATACGACGCCTGAAGAAACGTCAAGGAGGTCACGGGCCATATTAACATGGTTATACGACTCACAATAAGTATAAACTAACCTTTGATTACGTGATTTCTTTCTTTAATAGTTTTATTTTAACTAATGAAACTACCTATCTACTTACTGGAGAGTATTCCAGGGACACAACCTATAGTTTTATTTTAAGTAATAAAACTACCTTACTTACTGGCGGTAACCAGGGTTTTTAATCGGAACATACTTTACTTACTGGTGATTGACCAGGATTTCGATACAAATGAACATTCAATAGTAATTCCATGACTGCTTAGTTTATGCATCCAGGTTACGTATGAAGAATACCTGATAGACTGTGGAATGTGTGTTTTCCGCCTTATTCCCTGTTCCTTGTTTGGTTGTGGGTTTAGGGCAGATCCACCCAATCGACTGTCTAATCGATATTGGTTTATACATAACTAGTTTGAACTAAGAAGTCATAGAAGAAATGGGTTAATCACATTTTACATAAGAAAATATTGGATTTTCTTGAGAAACACTTTCAACAGACATCAAAGAATCGTTTTTACTTAACATTCATTACATCAGAAAATATAAGGTTTTCAAGAGAAACACAGCGTACTTTTCAAAAGAATAAAAAATAGTTTCTTAAAACATAATGCTTATGAACTCACCAGCTTTATGCTGATATGTTTTCAAAACTGCTTGTATTCTCAGGACAACGATAGACAGGTACCTTCGCCAGCTTTTGGAGAAGACGGAGCATCTTGGAGTCTCGTCTTTATCTTTTGTTTCTTTTGAATATACTGATACGTACAGACTATGTTTTCAAACAGATGTAAATATTCATATTGTAATGTAATGGTTGTTTTGCTTTGATTACTATGATACGATTGTTGTGATACTAAGCATGACGTCACCCGCCCCCGGACGTTTCCGCCGTCCGTTCTGACGCTTCGGGGGTGTGACAGATTGGTATCAGAGCTATTGTTTATAGTGAACTAAGTATACCGAACCTTACATGGTATACAACTATAAACACTAAGGGGCTAAAGTGCTCTGAACTAAAAGTATACTTTCAAAATATAAGTATTTTTAGGAAAAGTATACAAGTATACCTACGTACCAGAAACAGTATCATGGGTAGAACAAAACAAAAGTATTTGGATGTTGAACACTGTGATTAAACCTGAGCAGTTATGTAATCATGTCTAAGGTCAATATAGCCTGATCAATTATATTCATTCGAGACATGACCAACATGTGCTTGGGAGTGACTGTGGTGTTGCAGCAGGCCTAAAACTTACCAAGTATCCATACCACAATACGTCGGTAGAACAAAACAGTCAAACTTAAAATACTATAGGAGTATTTTACTAGAGTCAAATTCATTGCAGAAATTCACTTCCAAGTGTTGCTACTCATTCCTTTTAGCGATAACTTAATTGCATTGGTAGTCTTTCCTTGTTTATCGCTTAGTAGAACACCCTTACTATCATGATGAGATATATTTTGCTTCATATCTCTTGATTCGATTCACAGGACTTACCACCCTCTTCTTCCTGATCATTTTTAGAACAAGATGCCTCCAAAGAAAAGACCCAGCAAAAAGGGCAACAATCCTCCAACGAATCCAGCTCCTCCACCTCCTCAGTTCGATCCCGCTATGTTTCAGGCGGCTGTTACTGCTGTTGTGGCTGCCGCGATGTCACAGATAAATCCTGGTGGATCTGGCGGGCCGGGAGGTGGTACACATCCTGAAGGGAGTCAAGGGCACCAGAAGGAGTGCTCCTATAAAGACTTCATGAACGCAAAACCCACATCTTTCGACGGCACTGGAGGTGTTATTGCCTTGACTCGATGGTTCGAAAAGATCGAGTCCATTTTCGAAATTTGTTCCTGTTCTGAAGCCAACAAGGTGAAAATCGTCGCTTGCACTTTCATCAACAAAGCATTGACCTGGTGGAATGGCCGGGTCAAATCCCTAACCCTGCCGATAGCAAATGCTATGGGTTGGGAGAGCTTGAAAGAGCTCATGTTTGTTGAGTACTGCCCATGGGGCGAAATGCAGAAACTGGAGCACGAGCTCTGGAACCTAAAGATGAAGGGTGTCACACCCCCGACACCAGACGGCGGAAACGTCCGAGGGCTCGCGTGACTTAAATTGAATATCATCACAATGAATATACATGAATCATAACATAAACATCACCATGCATCAATACATTACAACTGATATTGTTCACATCCAGTACATTGTTTTAAATATTACACATCCACAACCCTAAATTGTTTGAGAGTTTTCAAACAATAATATCCTAACATACTTGATATTACCCTTCAGCTTACCTGTTACCTGAGAATACAAGTTATTTTGAAAAACGTCAACATATGAAGTGTTGGTGAGTTCATAAGCAAGGTTGTGATAAAAATGATTTGTGTAGTTTGTAAAACCCAGAAAATCCGATATTTTCTGAAAGGCGATAGTTTATCAAAGTGTGAAGATCCATAAGTTGATGCATGAATGATTTCAAAACGTGTATATAAAAGGGAGTTTTGTATTATAGTTATAGAAATTACAAGCGAGTGGTGTTGATTTCCTCGAAAAACCCGATGTTTTCCGATAACGCGAAATATACTTGTTTACGAAATGCTACACCGCCACAACAAATGATTTTTTATTACTCTTCCTTGATTACTCGGGTGGTGTCGGATATTATCAAATTTTTGTGAGTCGTTGTAACCATGCATGGTAATGACTGGTTATAACTACCAACTACGAACGACCCATAGAGGTGTCGTCCGTTATTACTCACTTAATCCAAACCACCTTGATTACTATTGATTAACGACCTGAATTTGTTTACTTTGATTACACATAAGCCTAGCAAACGAGGAGAAAAGGAATACAAAGTCCTGCTACTTCCGTGAGTTATTTTAGGTTGTTGGGTATACGAATGACACGATGGCCCATTTCGCATTTGATTACTTGGACCTTACTAGCATTGCTAATGGGCCACTAAGGCCCAATGGCACTTAAAAGCCATTGAAGGTCCCTTTAATATGGAATTGGGTCATAGAAGGCCCAATAACATTGGTTACCATTATCCCTTGGGCCCAACGGTCATGTTAATGGATCACAAAGGTCCAACTAGCATGATTGGAACTTTCAAGTCCAAAGTTTGAATGTTTACTTGTTTTAGGTATTGCATAATTGTTGGAAGGTTTGATTGAACGATTGTTATTTTTGGATCGGCACGAGACCGTTCGGTTGTTTATAATGATGTTTTTTTTAGAATATAGGTATATTCTTCATTCTGTTTTCGTAAGTTGTAAATTGGTATTCTTTTGACTCAAATATCTTAAAATAAAATAATTGGTTCAAAATATTGGTTTGACCTTTTTAGCCCTTCTTTAATAAAAATAACAATTTTAGTCCTTTATACAAAAGAAAAGACATTTTAAACCCTTAGACCATTTTCTTGACACTTTTGAATCATAGACTTGTTCAAATGATATTTTTAGCTCAAAACTTATTCTTTGGCAGTTTCAGATCTTCCATCAAAGTGTTTTTCGGTTAAAGTCCAAACTTTTCGCAATTTTTACAACTTTGGCCCAAAATCCAAAAACTTTACATTTTTTATCCTTTTTGGAAAAGAAAAGCATTTTAACCCTTGAAATAGTTTTGTTTAACTTTTTATCCCCTGTTTTGAAGAATTTACCATTTCAGCCCTTTGAAAGTCATGATTTTCGCAACTTTGGGCTTAATGGGCCGAAAAGCCCAAAAATTAGCCCATTAAGCTAATATTTACATTTCAAGTCCTTTGAAGAGCATAATATTCATAAAAACATTTGTTTTAACTGATTTGACTCTTTTGACCCTTAAGAAAACCGTGAATGGTAATTTTTAACTCAACTTTTGTTTATTTGACAATTTAAGCCCAAAAATTAGTTTTATGTTACAATATGTTTATCATAATCTTGGAGGGTAATTTTCTTGACTTGTTTAGTGTAATATACCTTAGTTCTTGTTTGTTTTCTTACTCATGCCATAGATCTCGAGTTTTCTTCCCTTTTTGTTTACATATTCAACACATAAGCACATAAAATCACACATACATGCATAAAATCATACATAGCATACACATACACATAGATCTACACATTTTACTTGTATTCTCCCCCATAAAACTTATGAAAACCGAAAAGAGAGGGGTATGAACTCACCTTGAGTTTGTGGATTCGGTTTAGAAGAAAAATGGAAGAAGTTTGATGCAAATCTCGGCCTAACAAGCTTCTTGGTGGATCTTTGGCTTAGATGTGTTCTAAGATGCAAGATCACGAGTTTGAATAGATTTAGAAGAGATTTTTGATGAAATGAAGTAGCTAGATCATGAATTTAAGCATCAACTTACCTTAGATGATGACTCTTAGGGAGAATCCTACTTGAAAGCTCTTAAATCTTGAAATTTTTGAAGAAGAAGTAAGAGTGTTCTTTGAGAGTGTTTGAGTGAACTGTGTGTGTGTGTGTGTCTTTCCCTTTGTGTTCTCGGCCGAGGAAGAAAAGAGAGAGGAGAAGAGAGAGTGTGAATTGATAGGTGCTTGGGAGTATGAGATGTTGCATGGATATCCTTTGTGTAATTGTGAGGTGGCATGTAGGAAAGTCAACTCTTTTTCCCCCCATTTGTGTAGTTGGGCCGAGAGAAGGAGAAGGAAGAAAAGAAATTGGGCCTTCTTGTGCTTAAGTCCATATTTTGGCCCAATTGGATGATTTTTTGGTCCAATTGGTCTTTGGAGAGGGTTCATGGCCCAAAATAAGTCAAGAATGAGTTTTATGGCCTTTTTAAGTAAATTAGATTTGTTATGGCCCATTAGGGTATTTTATTTCATTCTAGGCCCATTATGGCCCAAAATGTTAAAATAAATGAGAGTGGGTCCAATTAGAGTCCATATAGGAGTTCTAAGCCCAAAATAGTCAAATTGGAAGCTTATTGGTCCATTAGGCCCAACAAGAAAATCCTAATCCAAAATGGACTTAACCGGGATTTTTAGGGTTTCCAATTCTTTGTTGACTATTTGCAGTGCTTGTATAAAGTGTTTGATGGAAGTTTGTTGTTATTGAATAAGCATCATACATGCTTTCTCATTTTTGGTTCACAAATGTTATCATTGTTGTTGTTACAAAGCATCAAAATTCCTAGTTGTGACAAAGGGTTCCGACATTACTGCCTACACATCTAGGTTTGAAGACCTAGCACTTCTTTGCCCGGGAATGGTCACCCCGTAAAGCAAAAAGATTGAAAGATACATTTGGGGATTGACGCCCCCAACTCAAGGAAATGTTTTGGCTGCTAGGCCAATCACTTTCGATAGCGCCAAGTGCCTGGCGCAGACTTTCATAGATCACGGAGTTGATCTTGATAAAGTAGCAGCCGCTCCCGAACCGGCTAAGGGGAATGGTGAGAAAAGAAAGTTCTGGAAGCAGAAAAAGGGCCAGCCTTCGCAGGAGCCCTCAAAGAAGCAACATACGGTGGCAGTTCACGCTGCTACTACTCCTGTCGCTGCTCCTGCAACCCAAGCACCTACCAGTAGGTATACTGGTACCCTCCCTTGGTGCAGTAAGTGCAGTTATCATGTCACACCCCCGAACCAGACGGCGGAAACGTCCGAGAGCTCGCGTGACTTAAATTGAATATCGTCAAAATTGATATAATTGAATCATAACATAAACATCACCATGTATCTTATGGGTTTTGAGCATTCTAACACTTCCTAAGTGTACATGCAACCCTAATAACCTTGGATCTATGTTTGTCTAATAATCATGCAAAGTAGAATTCCAAGGTTATATTCCTATCTAGCATACATGGGGAACATTTTTAACTTGAATGAAAGATAGAATAACTTACCTTGTTGTTGATTATGATCCTTGAAACCTTGTGAGCCTAGCACCCCAAGTGTGATGCCTCAAATGCTTCACACAACACCAAATGCAAAGGAGTAAACTTTGAGAGAATCTTACACTTGCAAAATCGGCTCTAGCCCTCTTGTTTCTTATGTGTAGCCAATTTTGGTGGAGAATGGGTTTCTTATATAGTGTTGACACATCTAGGGTTACACCATGTAAACCCTAATGTGTCATGACTCTTCATTTCCATGACCCATGGGTTTGTAACTCCCATGGAGCATCCATGGAGCATCCTATGGGTGGAACCCAACTTGATAATACATGGAGCCTCTTAGCCCACTATATAAGATATGGAAGATTTACATAATCTACCCATATATTTAATTAGTTATCTTTTGATCACTTAATTAGTTCTAAATTAATTCTTGATCAAACTAATTAAATAATATTATTAATATATTAGAACTTATAATATATTAATAAACCATAAGTGTTATTTCTCTCATTTTAGTTTATCCAATTGCATGGTGTCATGCAACCCAAATGGACCATGCCGGGTCGGGTCAAGTACATACCAGAAATAGTTATGGACTTAGACACCTTATCCAACAGTCTCCCACTTGGATAAGTCTAATAACTATAACTGCAATACTTCAGGAACCGATCGGCAATCGTAGCTCTTTCAAGGTCTCTCGGAACTGAGAAGATGATGATACGCCATTTAAGATAAGTGATCATATAATCCTCTGTTCTAGATATCAGCCGGACAAATACATGGAACAGTGTCTTACTTTGTGTCCAGCAGTTTGTTTCCCGATTTCCGATTTGTTGGACATAGAACTCAATTGAACACATCAACTTAGTTCTGACCGGGCCCGGTACATAGGTCAAAACAAAATCATCGAGGGGCCCAGATATCAGCTTCTAATCCAAGAAGGAACAGATAAACTTCGACTCATATGTTTGTTCTACTACTCATTGAATTATACACAAGAGCACGTTTTATAACATCGAGTTACCAATGCGTTTTCGTACAATCAATGCATAACCAATTCATAAGTAACAAATCATATATCTAGGTTTGAAGACTTATATGATATTACCGTCTCACGATCAATCGAGATAAATTCCATGAAGTGATTCCAGTGAGCGTGGGTTGAGTCCAATGCTCAGAACTTATGAGCACTCATGAGTGTTGTAGCCATGTCCAACAACTTAGACCTCTACAACCAATCATGACAGTCTTGATTCATACCTACTTCCGACATATGACCGACTGTGGAGGTTCGAATAATATGATATACCAAACATAATTATTCTGGAAGTCAAAACATGCAAAAGAAATATAGTAAACGATCGACAAGAGATAGCAACACTTTACTCATAAATAAAACACCTTTTATTCATCATCTAATGTCAATTACACTTTACAAATTTCAAGGTTATCTAACTACTAAATCTAATATCATCCTTCAGCCCTATGCTCCGAGCATGCTGGAGATGCTTAACCCGAGTCAGTCCTTTCGTGAGGGGATCTGCTGGATTCTCATCCGATGATACCCTCTTTGCCACGAGGAGTCCTTCTTCTATTCGATGTCTGATGAAATGGTATTTTCTGTCAATGTGTCTGGATCTCCCGTGATCCCTTGGTTCCTTGGCTAAGGCAACTGCACTTTCACTATCACAGAAAATTTCCATTGGCTCTTTAATAGCTGGTACAACTCCAAGGTCTCCAATGAAGTTCTTCAGCCATATCGCCTCCTTTGCTGCCTCGCTAGCTGCTATATACTCTGATTCGCAAGTTGAATCAACCACTGTCTCTTGCTTGGAACTCTTCCAAGAAATTGCTCCTCCATTTAAGGTAAAGACCCAGCCTGACTGAGAGCGGAAATTATCCCTATCAGTCTGAAAGCTAGCATCATTATACCCTACAACTCTCAAGTCTTCACTCCCACCGAGGGTAAGGACCCAGTCCTTAGTCCTCCGTAGGTACTTGAGGATATTCTTTACCGCAGTCCAGTGTGCCTTGCCAGGGTTCCCCTGATACCTTCTAACCATGCTCAAAGAAAATGCTACATCAGGTCGAGTACACGTCATAGCATACATGATCGATCCTACAGCCGAAGCATAAGGTATTCGACTCATTTCTGCTATCTTAGCCTCAGTACTAGGGGTTTGTGTCTTACTCAATCTGGCATTACTCTGGATGGGTAACTCTTCTTTCTTGGAGTCCTGCATGCCGAATCTCTTCAACACCTTATCCAAGTAAGTACTCTGACTAAGTCCAATTAGTCTTTTACTCTGGTCTCTCAAGATCCTTATCCCTAGAATATAGGCAGCTTCTCCTAGGTCCTTCATAGAGAAACACTTCCCAAGCCAGGACTTAACTTCCTGCAGAGTTGGGATGTCATTTCCTATGAGTAGTATGTCATCCACATACAATACCAAAAAGCTAACTATACTCCCACTAGCCTTGACATATACACAAGATTCATCTTCACTCCTAGAAAAGCCAAATTCCTTGACTTTCTCATCAAAGCAAAGATTCCATCTGCGAGGTGCTTGCTTTAACCCATAAATGGATTTCTCAAGCTTACACACTCTATTAGGGTACTCTGTGTTGACAAAACCCTCTGGCTGACTCATGTAAACATCCTCAGCCAACTTTCCATTAAGGAAAGCAGTTTTGACATCCATTTGCCATATTTCATAGTCATGAAATGCGGCTATGGCTAACAGAACCCTAATAGACTTAATCTTGGCCACTGGAGAAAAGGTCTCATCATAATCAACTCCCGGAGTTTGTGAGAAACCCTTTGCAACCAGTCGTGCCTTATAAGTGTGTACATTACCATCCATGTCGGTCTTCTTCTTGAAGATCCATTTACACCCTATAGTCTTACGACCTGGTACATTCTCAACCAAGTTCCAAACTTGATTGTCATACATGGACTGTATCTCGCTGTCCATTGCCTCTTTCCACTTGGCTGACTCAGGGCCTGCCATGGCTTCCGCGTAACTGTTAGGTTCATCCAGACCTATCAGTGTCTCATCACTGATAAGTGTATCACCTTCCGCAGTAATATGGAATCCATAGTAATGCTCAGGTGCATTCCTAACCCTTGTGGAACGCCTCAGAGGTACAGACTTGTCAATTGGCTCAACAGAAGTTTCCTCCTCAAGTTGAGTGCTAGGGTTTGAAGTTCCTTCACCACTTGACTCTTGAATTTCTTCAAGGTCAACTTGCCTCCCACTGTCTCCTTGGCTTATGAACTCTCTCTCTCGAAAGAAAGCCCTCCTAGCTACAAAGACCACATTCTCACTAGGTCTGTAGAAGAGGTAACCAAAGGATTTCTGTGGGTAGCCGATGAAAATACACCTCTCACTTCGAGGTTCGAGCTTATCATGAGTCTCGCGTCTCACGAAAGCCTCGCAACCCCAAATCTTAATGTGGTCTAGTTTGGGTACTTTACCAGTCCACATCTCATGAGGAGTTTTGGCAACTTTCTTTGTGGGAACTAGATTAAGGATATGGGCGGCAGTCTCTAAGGCATACCCCCAAAATGAGATTGGTAGCGAAGCTCGACTCATCATGGAACGAACCATATCCAACAAGGTTCGATTATGCCTCTCAGCTACACCATTCAACTGCGGTGTCCTGGGAGGTGTCAATTGTGAGACAATCCCACATTCCCTAAGATAGTCGAGGAACTCTGAACTAAGATACTCACCACCTCGATCGGATCGAAGCATCTTAATGTTCCTGCCCAATTGATTCTCGACTTCCTGTTTAAACTCTTTAAACCTCTCAAAAGTCTCTGACTTATGCTTGATTAAGTAGACATATCCATATCTACTGTAATCATCAGTAAAAGTCAAATAATAATGATTAGCATCCCTTGTGGCATGTTTGAAGGGCCCACACACATCCGTGTGTATAAGATCCAACAAACCTTCACCCCTCTCACAAGAACCTGTGAAGGGTGACTTTGTCATTTTTCCAAGTAAGCATGATTCGCAACTATCATCTGACTTTAGGTCAAATGACTCCAATAGTCCATCCTTTTGGAGTTGGCCTATGCATTTCTTGCTTATATGTCCAAGACGACAATGCCATAATGATGCTTTATCCAAGTTATTATCATTAACAGAATCAATACACAATACATTATTTCCTAAGTTATCAACCACAGATACAGTTTCATACACACCATCACAAGGTAATGCTTTAAAATAAAGAACATTATTAAAGAAAGCATTAATCAAACCAACTTCATTATCAAATGAAAAGGTGAAACCTTGTTTATACAATGCATGAAAGGAAATAATATTTCTTGCCATTTCTGGCGAATAACAATATTTATTCAAATCTAAAATAAACCCACTACTTAGCGATAAAGTATAAACTCCAATCTTGGTGACAGGTAAAGCTTTCCTATTCCCCATGATTAAGTTTATTCTTCCATGCTCCACATTCTCACTTCTTCTTAGTCCCTGCAAATCAGAACATATATGAATACCACAACCGGTATCAAGGCCCCAAGAGTTAGAATGGGGTGAGTTATTAGATAAGATAGTGTAAATACCTGCATGGTTGGGTTTAACTTTCCCATCCTTCACATCTTGCTGGTACTTTGGGCAGTTCCGCTTCCAATGTGACTTTTCATGGTAATAGAAGCATTCAGCCTCTTTAGGGTCAGAAGAAGGAGTGACAAAACCTTTCTTGGTTCCACTTGAAGAAGAGCCATCAAGGGTCCTAGCCTTGGTACCCTTCGAAGAGCTCTTCCTCTTCTTCCCTCTACCTTTCCCGATTGCCAAAACCGGGGCGGAGTTTGGAGTAGGAGTGTTAACAACCGACTTACCCTTAAGACCTGTTTCGGCGGTCTTGAGGAGTCCCTGAAGTTTGCTGAGTGTGACCTCTTCCTTATTCATGTGATATGTCATGCGGAATTGATCATAGCACGATGGTAAGGAGTGCAAAATGATATCTATTGCAAGCTCCTCAGGGAAGTTCACATTAAGCTTCAGCAACCGATCCACATACCTTTTCATTTTCTGCATGTGGCTCGTGACGGATTCCCCGTCCTTCATCATGGTTTTTATGATAGAGCATATGATTTCATACCTCTCTTGTCGTGCACTTTGATGGTATCTTTCCATCAGATCTTGGTGCATTTCAAAAGGGTAGAAGTCCTCATAGGACTTTTGGAGTTCCGCTGTCATGGTGGCCAACATGATGCATGCCACTTTTGTAGCATCCCTTTCATGTGCCCGGAAGTCAGCGATCTCCTGGGGAGTTGCAGTGGTCTCATCAATCTCCTTAAGCTCCTTGTCGTCCTCGTAGCGGGTAATCATCCTGATGTTTCTGATCCATTCATTGAAGTTGGATCCATCAAAAGTGACTTTCCCACACAAGTGCATAAGGGTAAAGGAGTCATTAGGATTAGAGCCAGAAGCAGCATTGTTTGAAGACATCTGAAAGAAGAGAACAAGATTAGTTTAGATATTAAGAGAGTCCTTAATAAAACACCCAAATGTAATATTAAGGCTAGGATCCAATCACAATATATTATAACTTAGAAGAGGTATGCCGTAATCCAAGCTATAACATATTTGAAAGGTAGGTGAATGACGATTCACCAATTTCCACCATGAAAAACGAAATATAAATATTAGGTTTTTAATTGGTTCTTAGAAATTCCTAGATTCTTTTGAGATTCAATGAACTTTTCAAAGGCATGTTTCAATCTCGAGTGTGCCCTCCAAGTTTTGTGACTGGGATACCGAGGATCACAAAACGAGGTGTGAAGTAACCATGCAAATCACTTGGTACACTCAATGTTTATTACTCAATCGATATGCCGGTTAACCACACGAGCTCCACCGACCTATAATAAACTTTAAGTCACCCTTTACCTACCTTGTTAAGTCTAAGTTAGTGTGTCGGTTAACCACACGAGCTCCACTAACGACTTAAACAAAGTGAAAAGTGTAATTTCATGGATTAGCACCTTATTCACATTTTCCTAAAGTAACTAAGATTGGGAATTTAATAAAAGCATTTAGTTACTTTATAATATTCATCATACTTTTAATGAGAATTTATAAGTCCTTGTCTTACCCGTTCGGCTAACGACCCTCCACCGATCAAGGAAGCGGTGGGTGAGAGTGGACATCCATTAAGTTGCCATTTTATAGGCAACAACCTTATACCCCCCTTATAGACCGGCTTCGTGAATGAGGCGTACTAGCGGTAAGACGACTTGACGTTATACATATATATATATATTAGTAACTTATAATATTATAAAGTATAAGGGTTGAATTTTACTTTTAAAATTCTAAGGGTTGGAACTAAAGTTTTAATCAAGACTTTACATGTTCTAAAACTTGAGGGCAAGTTTTGTAAACTTCCAAAACTTTTCATTTCTTATAACTTATGAATTAAATGAGTAATAAAAATGAAGACTCTTCATTTTTATAACTCTTGTGTTCTTTTAATGGCTTTAATAAAAGTGAGACTTTTGGTTTTCCATAACTTGAGAACAAGTTATGGACTCCATTAAAACACATTATGATCATGAATTAAACTACCATGAAGGTTACAAACAATTCCTATGATCATCTAATCTTCATAAGTTCAAGAACATGAATATGAACACTTTCAAGAATCAAAAATTACACTTAAAAAAAACTTGTAATTTTAATAATTGCCATTGTAAATGGATTAGCATAAACATTACACCATCTAAAACAAGCTTTAAAGCATCAAAACAGTTTAGGGTAATGTTTCTAGTCCATTTCCAGCAACAAATGTGCAAACTTTCATACGAGCAGAAAACAGAAAAACGATTTTTTTTCAAGCTGTTTGCACACAAAAAAAAACAACAAACGAACCTGGCTCTGATACCACTGATGGGTTTTGAGCATTCTAACACTTCCTAAGTGTACATGCAACCCTAATAACTTTGGATCTATGTTTGTCTAATAATCATGCAAAGTTGAATTCCAAGGTTATATTCCTATCTAGCATACATGGGGAACATTTTTAACTTGAATGAAAGATAGAATAACTTACCTTGTTGTTGATTATGATCCTTGAAACCTTGTGAGCCTAGCACCCCAAGTGTGATGCCTCAAATGCTTCACACAACACCAAATGCAAAGGAGTAAACTTTGAGAGAATCTTACACTTGCAAAATCGGCTCTAGCCCTCTTGTTTCTTATGTGTAGCCAATTTTGGTGGAGAATGGGTTTCTTATATAGTGTTGACACATCTAGGGTTACACCATGTAAACCCTAATGTGTCATGACTCTTCATTTCCATGACCCATGGGTTTGTAACTCCCATGGAGCATCCATGGAGCATCCTATGGGTGGAACCCAACTTGATAATCCATGGAGCCTCTTAGCCCACTATATAAGATATGGAAGATTTACATAATCTACCCATATATTTAATTAGTTATCTTTTGATCACTTAATTAATTCTAAATTAATTCTTGATCAAACTAATTAAATAATATTATTAATATATTAGAACTTATAATATATTAATAAACCATAAGTGTTATTTCTCTCAATTTAGTTTATCCAATTGCATGGTGCCATGCAACCCAAATGGACCATGTCGGGTCGGGTCAAGTACATACCAGAAATAGTTATGGACTTAGACACCTTATCCAACAGTATCAATACATTACAACTGATATTGTTCACATCCAGTACATTGTTTTAAATATTACACATCCATAACATAACTTGTTTAAGAGTTTTCAAAACATAACATTCTAACATACTTGATATTACCCTGCAGCTTACCTGTTACCTGAGAATACAAGTTATTTTGAAAAACGTCAACATATGAAATGTTGGTGAGTTTATAAGCAGGGTTGTGATAAAAATGATTTGTATAATTTATAAAACCCATAAAATCCGATATTTTCTGAAAAGACAGTTGTTTACCAAAGTGTGAAGATCCATAAGTTGATGCATGAATGATTTCAAAACGTGTATAAATGGGAAGTTTTGTATTATAGTTATAGAAAAATACAAGCGAGTGGTGCTGATTTCCTCGAAAAACCTGATGTTTTCCGATAACATAAAATATAATTGTTTTCAAATTGATATACCGCCGCAACGAATGATTTTTGATTACTCTTCCTTGATTACTCGGATGGTATTGGATTTATTTAATTATGTGAGTCGTTATAACCATGCATAATAATGACTAGTTCGTCTGTCTTGGCATCCTAATGTATGCCGGGATTGATATTAAGATTTTGTCACCCTAGACTGGCCGAGTCTAACTGTAGCGTACAGCTGAGGTGTGGGGGAGTCACCCCCCGTATAGATCTATACACAAACTCTCGCTCTCCTTCCAGGAGACTTTGATTATAACTACAGACTACGAACGACCCTTAGAGGTGTCGCCCGTTATTACTCACTTAATCTAAACAAAATTGATTATTGTTGATTAACGACCTGGATTTGTTTACTTTGATTTCAAATAAGCCTAACAGACACGGAGAAGAGGAATACAAGGTCTTGCTAATTACGCGTGTTATTTATGGCTGTTGGTTATATGAAGGACACATTGGCCCATTTCATATTTGATTAAATTTGGACCTTACTAGCAATGCTAATGGGCCACCAAGGCCCAATAGCACATATAAGCCATTGAGGGTCCCTTAAACATGTAATTGGGTCACAAGAGGCCCAATAGACATGTGTTATTATCGTCGAACCCAAAAGTCACGTTAATGGGTCACAAAGGCCCATTAAGCATGATTAGGATCTTTCGAGTCCAACTATTTGAATATTTACGTGTTTTAGGTATAATATAATGGTCGGAAGTTTGATTGAAAAATTGTTAAAATCTCAACAGCACGAAACTTGTCGGTTGTTTATAACGATAATTGAGAATATATGTATATTTTTCCTTCTATTTTCATAAGTTGTAATGTGGTATTCTCTTTAACCCAAATGTCTTAAAACCAAAATAATTGACTCAAAATATTGATTTGACCCATTCAACCCTTTCTTTAATAAAAATGACAATTTTAGTCCCTTACATAAAAAAAAGACATTTTAGGCCCTTAACTCATTTTCTTGACATTTTTGACCATAGACTTGTTTAAATAAAGGTTTTTAGCTCAAAATTTACTCTTTGGCAGTTTCAGCCCTTCCAATACAGAATTTTCAGTTAAAACCCAATCTTTTCGCAACTTTTACATTTTTGGCCCAATTTCCAAAACTTTACATTTTTTATCCTTTTTGTAAAAGAAAAGCATTTTAACCCCTGAATTGGTTTTGTTTACACTTTTTACCTCCTGTTTTGTGAAATTTATCATTCAACCGCTTGAAAATTTGGTTTTTCGCAATTTTGGGCTCAATGGGCCGAAAAGCCCAAAAATTGGCCCATTAAGCTACAAATTACATTTCTAGTCCTTTGAAGAGTATAATATTCATAAAAACATTTATTTTAACTGTTTTGACTCTTTTGATCCTTAAGAAAACCGTGAATGGCAATTTTAACCCAACTTTTGTTTATTTGACAAATTAAGCCCAAAAATTGGTTTTATTCTGCAATATGTTGATTTTAATCTTAGAGGGTAATTTTCTTGACTTGTTTAGTGTAATATACCTTAGATCATGTTTGTTTTCCTTCTTATGCCATAGATCTCGAGATTTCTTTCCTTTTTGTTTACATATTCAACACATAAGCACATAAAATCACACATACATACATGAAATCATACATAGCATACACATACACATAAATCTACACATTTTACTTGTATTCTCCCCCATAAAACTTGTAAAAACCGAAAATAGAGGGGTATGAACTCACCTTCTCTAGTTGCTCACGCTTTTGAAGGAAGAAATGAAGAAAATTTGGTCCTAGCAAGCCTTCTTGGAAGATCTTTGGCTTAGATGTGTTCTAAGAGGCATGATCATGAACTTTCATGAGTTAGAAGGAGATTTATAACAATTTCAAGAAGCTAAACCATGGATCTAAGCATTAACTTACCTAGAATGATGATTTTTATGGAAAAACCTCCTTGAGATGCCCTAGAATCTCGAAAATTTTGATGGAGAAACAAGAATGTTCTTTGAGAGTGTTTGGAGAGAATTTGTGAGGTGTGTGTGTTTTTCTTTTGTGTTCTCGGCCGAAGAAGAAAAAGAGGGGAGAAGAGAGAGAGTGAAGTGATAGATGCTTGGAAGTATGAGAAGAGTGCATGGATACCCCATGTATAATTGTGAGGTGGCATATAAAAGTCAACTCTTTCTCCCTATGTTTTGTAGTTGGGCCGAGAGAGGTAGAAGAAAGAAACGAATTTGGGCCTTTTTGTGCATAAGCCCATATTATGGGCCATTTAGATGATTTTCGGCCCAATTGGTCTTTGGAGATAACTCACGACCCAAAATAAATCAAGGAATGAGTTTTATGGCCCATTAGGGCTATTTAGATTTGTTATGGCCCATTAGGGTATTTTATTTCATTCTAGGCCCATTATGGCCCAAAAAGTTAAAATAAAAGAAAGTGGGTCCAATTAGGGTCCATTTAAGGGTCCTAAGCCCAAAATAGTCCAATTGAAAGCTTATTGGTCCATTAGGCCCAATAAGGAAATCCTAGTCCATAATGGACTTAAACCGGGATTTCTAGGGTTTCCAATCTTTGTTGACTATTTGAATGTTTGTATAGGAATTTTGTTGTCATTGATTTAACACAATACATGTTTTCTAGCTTTAGGTACAATGTCATTCTTTGTTAAGTGACTACAACGTATCAGAATTCCTAGTTGTGACATATCATCACCGCATCCCCGGCCCATGTAGTGAAATGCTCTGCAACAACTATGGCAAGAAGGGCCACCTGGCTCGAGGCTACAGAACACCAGCCCAACCAACCGGTCAAGCCCCTGGAGCAGGCGTTGGTCAAGCATGTTATGGCTGTGGGGAGGTCGGGCATTATAAAAGAAATTGCCCCAAGGCAACAACTGGCAACACAGGGAGAGTACTATCTATGGGGCAAGAGGAGGTCGTGGCTGACCCTACCGTTGTGACGGGTACGTTCCTCCTCGATAACTCTTATGCATGCATTCTTTTCGATTCTGGTGCAGAGAGAAGTTTTGTTAGTCATGCATTCAAACATCTTCTCAAACATAATCCCCAACCGTTAACTGAAACATTTACCGTCGAAATGGCTAACGGTGAGAAAGAGAGCACTAACGACATATTCGTGGGTTGTACCCTTACCCTGAACGATCATTCTTTTACCATCGATCTTATGCCAGATTCCATAAAAAGCTTCGATGTCATCATCGGCATGGATTGGTTGAGCCCCAATCGTGCTGATATCCTTTGTTTCAAAAAAGTCATCCGTCTCAATCTTCCCTCCGGAGAAACCCTCATGATCTATGGCGATAAACTCAGTTCAAATCTCTGCATCATTTCGTGCATCCAAGCCCAAAATTTACTGAGAAAGGAGTGTCATGAATTTCTAGCCCATGTTGTTAACGAAAACCAGGAAGTTAAAGACCTCGAGAGCATTCCAGAAGTCTGCAACTTTCCTGATGTCTTTCCCGAAGAGCTTCCGGGAATCCCTCCCGAATGCCAAGTTGAATTTCGCATTGACCTAATCCCCGGAGCTACTCCCATAGCCAAATCCCCATATCGCCTAGCGCCAGCAGAAATGCAGGAGTTATCCAGTCAGCTCAATGAGCTGCTCAGCAAAGGATTCATTAGACCGAGTTCCTCACCCTGGGGAGCCCTGATCTTGTTCGTGAAAAAGAAGGATGGATCCTTTTGGATGTGTATCGATTATCGAGAATTGAACAGACTTACTGTCAAGAACTGTTACCCTCTTCCTCGAATCTACGATCTCTTCGACCAACTCCAAGGAGCCAGCTACTTCTCGAAAATAGATCTAAGATCAGGGTACCATCAACTGCGAGTCCATGAGAGTGATGTTCCTAAAACAGCATTTCGGACTCAATATGGTCACTACGAGTTTGTAGTAATGCCCTTCGGTCTAACCAACGCACCGACAGTGTTCATGGACCTGATGAACCGGGTGTGCCGTCCTTTCTTGGACAAGTTAGTCATCGTGTTCATCGACGATATACTTGTCTATTCCAGAAGCGAGGAGGATCACAAACAGCACTTGAGATTTGTGCTGGAAACTCTAAGGGCGGAGAAGCTTTACGCAAAATTCTCCAAATGTGAATTATGAATTCGAAAAGTAACCTTCCTAGGTCACGTGGTAAGCGAGGAAGGCATTCACGTGGACCCTTCCAAAATCAAAGCAATAGAGAGCTGGTCAGCACCGAAGACACCCACAGAAATTCGTCAATTCTTGGGTCTCGCTGGCTATTATCGCAGATTTATATAGAATTTCTCTAGAAATGCCAAACCCTTAACCACTCTGACTCAGAAAGGTGTACCCTTTTGTTGGAGTGAAAAGCAAGACACTGCGTTCCAAACATTGAAACAGGCCCTATGCAGCGCACCTATCCTGTCTCTGCCCGAAGGGACAGAGGACTTCGTTGTCTACTGTGATGCATCTAATCAGGGCTTAGGCTGTGTGCTCATGTAGCGAAGAAAAGTTATTGCTTATGCCTCGAGACAACTGAAAACGCATGAAGTCAACTACACAACACACGACATGGAGTTGGGAGCAGTGGTCTTCGCATTGAAGATATGGAGACATTATCTCTACGGAACCAAGTGCACTATCTTCACTGACCATAAAAGTCTGCAGCATATTTTCGACCAGAAGGAGTTGAACATGCGACAACGACGATGGGTTGAGCTACTCAGCGATTACGAGTGCGAAATACGCTACCATCCCGGCAAAGCCAATGTGGTGGCGGATGCTCTTAGTCGAAAAGAGTACACAAGTCGCAGTACGAAAACACTAACTATGACTATCCATTCCCATATATCCGCGCAAATCAGAGAGGCTCAGCTGGAAGCCCTAAAACCAGAGAACGTGTCGGGTGAAGCCTTGAGAGGAATGGAAAAGAACCTAGAGATCAAGGGAGGCGGAGTCTATTATTTCATGGATCGGATCTGGACCCCAAAGTTCGGTGGTTACAGAGAAGTTGTCATGAACGAAGCTCACAGGACCAGATACTCCGTTCATCCAGGTTCGGATAAGATGTACCTTGATCCCAAGAAGCTATATTGGTGGCCAAACATGAAAGCAGAGATCGCTACATTTGTGGGCAAGTGTGTGACATGCGCCAAAGTGAAGATCGAATATTAAAAGCCCTCAGGCCTACTCCAACAGCCGGAAATACCCGAATGGAAGTGGGAGAGGATTACTATGGATTTCATCACCAAATTACCCAAATCTCCGAGTGGGTACGACACCATCTGGGTAATAGTCAACCGATTGACGAAATCCGCTCACTTCCTACCAATCAAAGAAACTTTCAAAATGGATAGACTCATGCGAATCTACATCTAAGAGATAGTCCGACTACACGGTGTGCCTATGTCCATTATCTCTGATCGAGATAGCAGGTTCACTTCGAGATTCTGGCAGTCCCTGCAGAAAGCTCTTGGAACTAAGTTGGACATGAGTACAGCTTATCATCCCCAAACAGATGGGCAGAGTGAGAGAACCATACAAACATTGGAAGACATATTGAGAGCATGTGGCATCGATTTCGGTAAGTCGTGGGACACCCATTTATCCTTGGTCGAGTTTTCCTACAACAACAGCTACCACACCAGTTTCAAGGCTGCGCCGTCTAAAGCCCTATATGGCCGTAAGTGCAGATCCCCTCTTTGCTGGGCTGAGGTAGGTGACACGCAGCTAGCCAAGGGACAATTCCCCGACAGGACTCTCACAGGCCCAAAAATCATTCGCGAAACCACAGAAAGGATCGTACAAATCCGAGAACGACTGAAATCCTCTCGAGATAGACAAAAGAGCTACGCCGATAAACGACGAAAACGCTTGGAGTTCCAGGTTGGAGACCGTGTGCTGCTAAAGGTCTCACCCTGGAAGGGCATGATACGCTTTGGAAAGCGTGGAAAGCTAAATCCAAGGTACATAGGACCATTCGAGATCCTCTCCAGGATCGGTCTCGTAGCCTACAAACTCCGTTTACCTCAAGAGCTTAGTAACATTCATCCTGTCTTCCACGTCTCGAACCTTAAAAAGTGCTTATCCGACGAGACTCTTACTATTCCCCTCGATGAGATTGAAATCAACAAGAATCTCAACTTTGTGGAAGAACCAATCGAAATCATGGACCGGGAGGTCAAGCGAACAAAGCAAAGTCGCATCCCGATAGTGAAGGTTCGCTGGAATGCCAAGCGTGGACCTGAATTCACTTGGGAGCACGAGGATTCAATGAAACAGAAGTACCCCCACCTTTTTCCAAATCCATGATTTGTAATCTATTTTCGAATTTCGGGACGAAATTCCCTCTAACGAGGGGATGATGTGACAACCTGGAACTTTTATTCTGTACAATTGATCAATTTTATCAATATTAAACTCGATTTTATCACCATTTAACACCGTTTAAGGGTGTAATAATACGTTCTAAGCCTAGTACAATCAAATTTTGGGTTCTAGGTCGAGTAATACCAAGTCATAGTACAATATTCGGGCAATACACTCTCTCAGGAGGAGTGTACAGCCGTACACATGAGTGTGCGGCCACACACCCACCCCTCAACCGTACACATGAGTGTGCGGCCACACACCCATCTTCCAGCCGCACGCTCATCCATATATGTATAGGGTGACCCCCTTCACTCATTCCTTTCTTTTGGCTGCACTCTACTTCCTCTCTCTACTTTCTCTCTCTAGAAACTTCATCCAAGAACAGTCTAAGGGCCTAAAAAACGTGAAGTAGCCATGATTCAGCTTGTTATACTGGTAAGACACCTTGATCTAAGCCTAAAACTCTTCATGTTCTTCGTGTTCTTCATCAATTGAAGGTGTATGGCCGCACACCTTCATAAGGTGGCCGTACACACCTTAAAATCTCTCCAAAGTGAGAGTTTGACCCCCTAACTTCTAGTTGGACTCGGTATGAACCTTAAAACGTTGGAAAATCGACTATTGGAGCTGAAATGAAGAGTGTACGGCCGCACACCCCTGTGTACGGCCGCACATACACTTTGTACGACCGCACACTCCTGTGTACAACCGCACACACATCCTGGCCGCACACCCTGGCCGCACACACACTCTAATGGCCATATACCTCCCTCGTTCGATCATTTATGGCTCCGACACTTAGTTCAAGCATTTCCCAGTCTTTAGGGTGGTTTCCCGTCATCTTTTGTCATGGAATAAGCTTAATCTAATACATATATGTGTTACTATATATTAATAGGATCCACTTGCGTACGAAACATCAGTTGATACTCAGCACTCGTAACCGATTGTACACCCAAATCCTACGTTAAACTGTGAGTTCATACCCCTACGCTTTTATAAGTTTTTATAACGTTTTCAGGGGGAATACAAGCCAAACATAAAGGTTTTCACAACTTAAAAACTGATGCAATTACAATGGTTTTACGTTAAACATTTAGACACATTATCCCTTTTGTAATATGCGGAGCATAAGGGACGTTTTCTAAACATAATTGCATAGTTTTCAGAACAGTACATGGACATAACTTACCAATCAAGTTATAATAGGAATAGTTTGGGGATTTCATTACCAGCTTTACAGAATCAAACTCCATGCAAAGTCAAACATATAAACTATGACAGATTTAGTTTATCTATACAGATAACAAGAGTATCTTACTAAATAATTATTTTGTGTATAATTATTTATACTCTACAACGTATACAACGATTTCGAACTCGAGGGCAACCAAACTACACGTAAATTAGTTAATACCGGATTGTGAGACTTATCTTCGTTATGCCCTTTGGGGTACCAATAAATCCTCTCCGTTAGTATAACCAGAGTCTTCTAGAGGGAGAGCGTGGAATTTGTGAATAGATCTATTCGGGACTGACAATCCCACACCTGAACTATTAGCTATAGTTTGGCAGGCATGCCTGGGGTGATAAATTTTGTAATCGTACGACGCCTGAAGAAACGTCAAGGAGGTCACGGGTCATATTAACATGGTTATACGACTCACAATAAGTATAAACTAACCTTTGATTACGTGATTTCTTTCTTTAATAGTTTTATTTTAACTAATGAAACTACCTATCTACTTACTGGAGAGTATTCCAGGGACACAACCTATAGTTTTATTTCAAGTAATAAAACTACCTTACTTACTGGCGGTAACCAGGGTTTTTAATCGGAACATACTTTACTTACTGGTGATTGACCAGGATTTCGATACAAATGAACATTCAATAGTAATTCCATGACTGCTTAGTTTATGCATCCAGGTTACGTATGAAGAATACCTGATAGACTGTGGAATGTGTGTTTTCCGCCTTATTCCCTGTTCCTTGTTTGGTTGTGGGTTTAGGGCAGATCCACCCAATCGACTGTCTAATCGATATTGGTTTATACATAACTAGTATGAACTAAGAAGTCATAGAAGAAATGGGTTAATCACATTTTACATAAGAAAATATTGGATTTTCTTGAGAAACACTTTCAACAGACATCAAAGAATCGTTTTTACTTAACATTCATTACATCAGAAAATATAAGGTTTTCAAGAGAAACACAGCGTACTTTTCAAAAGAATAAAAAATAGTTTCTTAAAACATAATGCTTATGAACTCACCAGCTTTATGCTGATATGTTTTCAAAACTGCTTGTATTCTCAGGACAACGATATACAGGTACCTTCGCCAGCTTTTGGAGAAGACGGAGCATCTTGGAGTCTCGTCTTTATCTTTTGTTGCTTTTGAATATACTGATACGTACAGACTATGTTTTCAAACAGATGTAAATATTCATATTGTAATGTAATGGTTGTGTTTGCTTTGATTACTATGATACGATTGTTGTGATACTAAGCATGACGTCACCTGCCCCCGGACGTTTCCGCCGTCTGTTCTGACGGTTCGGGGGTGTGACAATAGCGGCAGGTGTGGTGGCTGCGTGAACTGCCACTACTTGTTGTTGCTTGGAGGGTTCCTGCGAAGATTGGCCCTTTTGCTTGTTCCAAAACTTCTTCCCACCACTCGCCTTTGGTGGTTCGGGAGCGGCTGTCACTTCATCAAGATTAACCCCGTGACCTATCAGGGTCTGCGCCAGGCACTTGGCACTGTCAAAAGTGGAAGGCTTAACAGCCAATACATTTCCTTGAGTTGGGGGTGTCAATCCCCAAATGTACCTTTCTATCTTCTTGCTTTCCGGGGTGACCATTCCCGGACATAGAAGAGTCAGATCGCAGAATCTAGCTGTGTAGGTGGCAATGTCGGAACCCTTCATCTTCAGGTTCGAAAGCTCGTGTTCTAACTTCTGCATCTCGCCCCTTGGGCAATACTCAGCAAGCATGAGTTCCTTTAAACTCTCCCAAACCATAGCATTTGCTACCAACAGAGTTAGGGATTTGACCCGGCTATTCCACCAAGTCAATGCTCTGTCGGTGAAGGTGCAGGCGGCAAACTTCACTTTGTTGGCCTCAGAACAAGCACAAATCTCGAAAATTGATTCGGTCTTCTCAAACCACCGGGTTAGGGCAATGACTCCTCCATTACCATCGAAAGATTTTGGCTTAGCATTCATGAAGTCTTTATAGGAACACTCCTTCGGGTGTCCCTGACTGCCGTGAAGATTCTGGGAATGGGTACCACTTCCTGATCCATTGGAGCCACCAGGATTTATTTGCGCCATCGTGGCAGCCACAACGGCTGTAACTGCTGCCTAAAACATGGCAGGATCGAACTGAGGAGGTGGTGGTGGCGGAGGGTCGTTGTTCTTCCTATTGGGTCTCTTTTTGGGAGGCATCTTTTCTCTAAAAATATACAAGGGGAAAACGTCGATAAGCCTCCTATATGATCATGAATCGAATATTTTAGAGCAAGATATAGTTTAATCCTACAACGATAATAAAGACCTATAATGATAGCTATTAAAAATAACAAGGATTTGTAGGTCTTTTGATTATAAGGATTTGTACTAGTAGTGATGACTCTGTGCAGGGTAATATTACCATAAAATACTCCTATAGTATTTTAACTATGTGTTTTCATTAGTATAGGATTTGGTGAGTTTTAGACTTGTCGCGACACCACAGTCACTCCCAAACACATGTTAGTCATATCTCAGACAAATATAGTTGATCAGGTTATATTAGCCCCACATATGACTACATAACTACCCAGGTTTAACTGTAGTGTCCAATTCGTCCTAAATACTTTTAGGTAGTTCTTACTATGTCATAGCTTCTTGTACGTATGTATACTTGTATACTTCTTGTAAAAATACTTGTATTTCTAAAGTATAATTTTAGTTTCATAGTGCTTCGGCCCTTTAGTGTTTATAGTTGTATAGCATGTAAGGTTCGGTATACTTAGTTCACTATAAACAATAGCTCTGATACCAATCTGTCACACCCCCAAACCGGAACGACGGAAACGATCGGGGGTGGATGTCGTCATATGCAGTATCACAACAATTACATCATAGTAATTAAAGTAAACACAACCATTACATTGAATATATATATATATATATATATATATAAAGGTATTTACATCCGTTTGATTCATGTTTTTATACATCAAAAGCATAAACAAATGTAAAAGACATGACTCTATACGCTTCGTCTTCCCAAAAACTGTTGGGTTTTGAGCATTCTAACACTCCTAAGTGTACATGCAACGCTAAATACCTTGGATCTATGTTTTCTCTATTATACATGCAAATATGAACTTTCCAAGGTATTCATCCTAACTAGCATAATAACATTGACTCATATGTATATATCAAGTTAGAATTACATACCTCTTTGATGTAGAATGACTTCATGAAGCTTGAGTGCCTAGTGCCCCAAGTGTGACACCTCAAATGGTTCACACAACACCAAATACACTTGCAATAACTTGAGAGAATTGGAACACTTCATCAAATCGGCTAGCCCTTTCTTTTCCACATAGTGGCCGATTTTGTTAACAATAAGATGCTTATATAGTTAGTGACAATTAGGGTAAATTCTAATTGTCATGGCTTTCCATTTCCTTGGATCCATGGGTTCAAATATACCATGGATCATCCATGGAGCATCTTATGGGTTTTAGCCCAACTTGACAATCCATAGAGCATTAGCCCACTATACAAGTATGGGTGATTTACACAATCAACCCATATATTTAATTAGTCTTCTTTTGATCACTTAATTAATTCCAAACTAATTCTTGATCAATACTAATTAAATAATCTTATTAATATATTATAACTTATAATATATTAACAAACCTTAAGTGTTATTTCTCTCATTATAGTCTATCCAAATGCATGATGCCATGCAACCCAAATGGACCATGCCGGGTCGGGTCAAGTCTTACCAATTATAGTTATGGACTTAGACATTAATCCAACAGTCTCCCACTTGGATAAGTCTAAAACTATTATTGCGTATGACTTCAAGAACCGACTGGCAATCGTAGCTCTCAAAAGCTTCCGTCGAACTCTGACCTTGCCGATGATCTCTGACCTTTGTCAATGACTTGTCCATTAGATAAGTGATCATATATTCCTCCATTCTAGATATCATATAGACTGATACATGGATTATCAATCATTCTCTCTGTCCATTTGTTGTTTCCCGATTTCCGATTTATGATGACTGACTGATTGAACAAATCAAATTAGTCCTGGCTTGGCCAAGCACTCACATGTGTCATCGCTAAATCATCGAGGGGCCCACAGATATCGCTTTTATCCCAAAGGTAAAAGGAATGGATAAACTTCGACTCATATGGCTTGTTCTGCTACTTGTTGAATCATACACAAAGACACGTTTTATAACATCGAGTTACCAATGCGTTTTCGTGCAATCAATGTATAACCAACTCATAGTAACAACTCATATCTCTAGGTTTGAAGAATATAAGATATTATCGTCTCATGATCACTCGTGATAAAATCCATGAAGTGATTCAAATGAGCGTGGGTTGAATCCAATACTCAGAACTTATGAGCACTCATGAGTGTTGTAGCACCACTTTGTCCACCAACTTGGACCTCTACAAGCCAAATCATGACAGTCTTGATTCATATCTACTTCCAACATATGACCGACTGTGGATGGTTTGAATAACTTAATCATTCAGGAAGAGCGACTTAGTTATTCTGGAAGTCAAAACATGCAAAGAGAAACACAAGAATAAATGAATCAAATATGGTATCAAACCCTATGAATATAAATAAACACTTTTATTTATCACCATACTGATTACTCATTATTCATTGTTTCGGTTTTATCAACTTTATACTTGAATTAAAAACACTAGTTGTCCCATGCTCCAAGCATGTACACTATGTTTTTCTTAAACAATAGCTTTGCCATACACCAAGTATGCACTCTATGTTTGTCTATGATCCTTACTTTGTGAACTAGATCGATTGAACATACTTTCAATGATTCTCTTTTCACACTCCCAAATCCTTATCAAAAAATGTAAGAATTCCAAATTCCTATCATTTATCGAAATCTGTTTAGATTTTAAACTTATATGCACTGACCTCTTGTAATGAAAGTGTACAAAGTTACAAAGACTTGTCAACAATCATTATAAGGTATTCCAATGGAGTTCAACTTCATGGAAACTAAGTCTCATATTCAAAGTACATTGCTTTGAACATGCTTCTTGCATTAAGTTTTCTAATCTTACACAGAGAACTTCCACCTATGGAGACAACTCCATATTCTCATTTTGACTATCACTTCTGAACAAGAGATGCCTCTTTTCAGAATATGTTAATATGGTCCTTCCAAAATTAGCACTATACTTCCAACTGTCCCTGAGCAACCAATCTTTGGTAAACCTTAGATTGTCCTCGACAATTGCTTAATCCTTTTAGTCATATCCAATTCTAGACCTTTTCCCTTCTTAATGCCCCAGGAATTTGGAAAATTTTAGAAAGGACAAATATTATAGCACATGCAATCGATCCTGTACCCAAAGCAAATAGGACACGATTCATGATGTCTCACATAAAGACATGATTCTAGACCAGTCTTTTGCTACAATATTTTTATTTGCCATGTTTTCAAAATTTAACTATGAAGAGGGATGTCGTAATCATAATCGAATTTTGAGAACGCAATATATAGAATTTCCTTAAGTTGAACCAATCCAACATTAAATTCATATATATATTCTTGACTAAAGATGATTAAGTTCTCAATCTAAGCCTTTAGAACTGAAATGAAGTATATCCTCTCCCTTAATTATAGTAAAACAACTTTTTCAACCCATGCAACTTCACGAATTGAAACTTTTGTTTTCTATAATTAACATTGCTAACTTTCAATACTTATCATAATTATCATGCTCCCACTAACATGATGATCATTAGCATAACACTTATGCTCCCACTAGCTTTGACATGTATCCAGAAAACAGCTGGACCTCTAGAAGTCAATACTTTATTGACATTCTTACCAAAGTTCAAATTTCTGATACTAGATTGCTTTGATAAAACTTTATCAAACTCATACACCTTTCCTTAGATAGCATGCAAGTGTGTCTAAACAATTTTAGAACTATGAAAAGGGATGTCGTAATCATAGTCTCAATTGTTTAGACCTTTTGCCATCTGCTTCAAATCTACTTGGTGGAAGTGTTTCCTCACCATCATTTTCATTAATCGGAGAGAAACCTTATGACCCTTAGATTTTATGGTGTACGTATTCTTATCCATGTGAATTGTCAAAACCATAGTCACAAGACAAGTATAATGACAAATCCAAACTCATATGGACTGAACTTATGCAATCTTAACTTCTTGCCACCTGGCAGTACAGGGCCTGCCAGTGCTTCCAAGTTGTTATGCAACCAACTGAGAACTCTAAGAACTCATATGCAAAGCGAACTTTAACTGGAATGGGCACATAAATAGAAATATGTCAACATGATAGGTTATAAACCTCACGTCGTGTTCTAGTGTTAAACTACAGGTTTTTATTCTTGATTAGACCTTGAAGCTTTCAGAATCTCTAAGACTCCCACTGTCCTCTTGACATATAAGACTATCTTGCCAAATATTCAAGAGATAGTGCAGCTTCTTTATCAAGACAAACACTTCACACACTTGGCCTAAGTTGGTCTTTGTTTAACCCAAAACATCACAACTTACTAATTTCAAATGTACAAGAGTAGGATACTTTTACTCTTACATTTGACAAGTGTTTTAAACCTCTCTTTAAGATATGTCACTCAAGTTACAATCTTGGAGTATGACCCTAAGAATTGTTTTGGAACGAGGTATGACTCATCTTCTTGATTTAACCATTTCAACAATTCATGACTCCTCTTCTTAGTCATAAGAATGCACTAAGATGACCTTTAGAGGACTAATTGTGATATGATTTCTAAATCATTAAGATGATCACAAACATGATACTAAAGTACTCTCCCATCTTTTCAGATTTGAGAAACTTTTATCTTTCTGCCTAATTTGATTCTTCTCATTCGTTCTGCCATACATCGAGACTTTTCCAATGCTTCAGAATTATACTTAAACTTATAAGTATAACCATATTTACTAAACTTTAGTAAATCATGACGAATAGTCTTATCGATCTTTGTTGTGGACTTGACCAGTGCACAAGAATGTGTACTCGATCCCTTTAGTCATTTACTTGACTCACACATCCATGTGAACAAGTCTTAACTTTCCAATGCTTGAAAGTTCTCATTCATCATACTATTCAACTTGCATGATTCCAAGTTTCTACCCAACTGAAGCCTTGGGTATGAGAATCTTTCCTTATTTGGTAAATTATGACACTACCACAAACGAAAGAATCAAGTCCATTTTTTTTCAAATATTGCTATCAATGGAATCATATAAACAACTATTTTTCACAAATGCCACTTGTAAGGATATCTAAAATAAATATAAAATTAAAACCTTTTATTTTATTTCAAAACTTTGCGGAAAAAACTTAACCTTACAGTGCAAATGCATATGAAAAACTTGTTGTTATCTATTCCTAAGCAATATATCATAACTCCTAAGTAACAGCTTCAAAAATTCTGATCACCAAACCATGCGATCGAAATCTATCTTCGCGATCAGAATCAGCATATACTTCCTTTAAGTTTCTTCACATTTCTTTGATTCTTAAAACATCAACATGTGACCCAGTCACATCATGTAACAAGAATCTCAGAATAGAAACTTAACAGAGTTAGATAGTGGACTTTACCTAAAGTAGAGTCAAACTTCTTGGCTTGATCAACCTTATGATCTTTCAGGTAAATAGGCAGCTTTGCAATCAATGCCCCTTCCTTTGGCAAGATAAACATATGGACTCTTTGGTAATGGGACTATCTCAGACTTAGCCTTTCTCTTTACCATTTAGTCAACCTAGTTGACTATGGTCAAACCCTTTCTTTGGGATGAGAAGGTTTTTCTAGATATCCAATGTTACCATTGGCAATGTGCATTGGGAAGTTGATCTCCTAATCAATTTGCTTTACTAGTCCTCAAATCATTGCTGACCAAGCAAATAGATAAGATTATTAAGGGTCATGTCATAGTCTATTTCATAGTAGTCCCAATGGAACTCACTATGTGACTTAGAAAGTGATTGAACATCCAACTTTCTCAAGACTTTGACACCCAACTCTCCCGGCTTGTCAATATGTGACTTCATCTCTAAGATGTGATCACACCTAGACCTTGCCTTGCCATTAGGGCTTGAGTGACCTTGAACTTGTGGGTTAGGGAGAATAATTGGAGGAGGTGGAGGAAGTAAATTTCCAAGAGATTTGGGAAGATCATAGATTTCTGAGCTAGACATCTTTTGGGAGATATTCAAGATAATTGATTCAAAGTCCTTAATATAACACCCAATATGAAATATTAAGGCTAGGACCCAACAAACTATTTCATAACTTGGAAGAGGGATGCCGTAATCCAAGCTATAAAATATTTGAAGGTAGGTAAATGACGATTTACCAATTTCCACCATGAAAAACGAAATATAATTAAGTTTTAATTGGATTTGAAACTCCTAGATCTTTTGAGATTCATTGAACTGTTCAATGGCATGTTTCAATCTCGGGTGTGCCCTTTAGGTTTTGTGACTGGGATGCCGAGGATCACAAAACAAGGTGTGAAGTAACCATGCAAATATACTTGGTACCCTTAATATTTACCCCTCAATCGATGTGCCGGTTAACCACACGAGCTCCACCGATGCTATGATAAATATTAAGTTACCCTTTGCCTACCTTGTTAAATCCAGGTTAGTGTGCCGGTTAACCACACGAGCTCCACTAACGGTTTATACAAAGTGCAAAGTGTAATTTCATGGATTAGCACCTTATTCACATTTGCCTAAGTAACTAAGATTGGGAATTTATAAGTGTTTAGTTACTTAGTATTTATCATTAATACTTTTAACGAAGGGAGAATTATAGTCCTTGTCCTACCTGTTCGGCTAACGACCCTCCACCAGTCAAGGAAGCGGTGGGTGAGAGTGGACACCCATTAAGCTGCCATTTTATAGGCAACAACCTTATACCCCCCTTATAGACCGGCTTCGTGAATGAGGCCTACTAATGGTAAGACTGACTTGCTCTTATACATATATATATATATATATATATATATATATATATATATATATATATATATTATTAACTTCTAATATTATAAAGTATAAGGGTTGAATTTTAACTTTTAAAACTCTAAGGGTTAACTTGGAATTAAAATATTCTTAAGGGAAACTTTACAAATTCCAAAACTTGAGGGCAAGTTTTGAAACTATTCAAAACTAATTAATTCCATAACTCATGAGTTTAAAGTAGTTTTAATTAAAACTCTTCAAGTTCCATAACTTGAGGACAAGTTATGGAAGACTTTAAACTATTAAAGAATGTAACTCTTCTTCTTTTGTAACTTATGGAACTAATTAAGGTTACACATTTTTATTATTTAATGAAGTGACTCTTGGACCTCCATAACTTGAGGACAAGTTATGGAGTCATAAAACCATTCAATGAGGACAAGACTCTTCATTTTGTAACCATTGCCAACTTTTATGAGTTTTAAGAAACTTTAATGTGACTTTCATGTAACTTGAGGACAAGTTACACAAACACATTTTAGAATCCACTCTTCGATTAAAATGGATCAAAGACACATAATCAATCAACCTTTTCTATTAATCTAAGCAACTAATATGAACAAGATAATTGGAATCAAACTTTTTCATGTAATTAGCATAACACTTAAACTAATACAAAACATGAATCTATTGACAATTATCTTTGAAATTTGATTAGCATGAACATTACCACATCAAAAACAAGTATATAAGTTCAAAAACAACTTATGGTAATGTTCCTAGTCCATATCCAGCCAAAAAACTCGAAGATATGTTGTCAGGGGGTCCAACTCGTCGAGTGCATGAACGAACTCGGCGAGTTGGATCGTTTTGAACACTTTTAAGGCATGGACTCGGCGAGTCTGCTGTTCAGACAGCAACAAAATTTGATTTTTCAGCCATTTTTGCAAGTATAACAAGAAAACAAGCCTAGGCTCTGATACCACTGTTGGGTTTTGAACATTCTAACACTCCTAAGTGTACATGCAACCCTAAATACCTTGGATCTATGTTTTCTCTATTATACATGCAAATATGAACTTTCCAAGGTATTCATCCTAAGCATAATAACATTGATTCATATGTATATATCAAGTTAGAATTACATACCTCTTTGATGTAGAATGACTTCATGAAGCTTGAGTGCCTAGTGCCCCAAGTGTGACACCTCAAATGGTTCACACAACACCAAATACACTTGGAATAACTTGAGAGAATTGGAACACTTCATCAAATCGGCTAGCCCTTTCTTTTCCACAGAGTGTCCGATTTTGTTAACAATAAGATGCTTATATAGTTAGTGACAATTAGGGTAAACTCTAATTGTCATGGCTTTCCATTTCCTTGGATCCATGGGTTCAAATATACCATGGAGCATCCATGGAGCATCTTATGGGTTTTTAGCCCAACTTGACAATCCATGGAGCATTAGCCCACTATACAAGTATGGGTGATTTACACAATCAACCCATATATTTAATTAGTCTTCTTTTGATCACTTAATTAATTTCAAACTAATTCTTGATCAATACTAATTAAATAATCTTATTAATATATTATAACTTATAATATATTAACAAACCTTAAGTGTTATTTCTCTCATTATAGTCTATCCAAATGCATGATGCCATGCAACCCAAATGGACCATGTCGGGTCGGGTCAAGTCTTACCAATTATAGTTATGGACTTAGACATTAATCCAACAAAAACCTGTGCGAGGTACCTGTCTACTGATTTCCTGAGAATACAAGCAGTTTTGAAAGAGTATCAGCATAAAGCTGGTGAGTTCATAAGCATGTTTTGTAATGAAAACCTGTCATTGAATCTGTAAAATGTTTGTATGATTCCCAAGAAAATCCAATATTTTCTAACATATATGTTTGAATATTGTATTCTATTTTAGTGTATAATGTCTTAGTTTGTATGCTTGGTTACCACCAGCTGTATTGTTTATCGTCGTTTTGAATGAAAACCCTTTGTATGAAAAACGAGGCTATCACCAGTAATGAATAAAATGTTCCGTTTGAAAACCCTAGTTACCACCAGTATGTATAGTAGTTTCATTACTTAAAATAAAACTATGAGTTGAAATCCATGGAATCCTCCAGTTGTATTATGAACTAGTTTTATTAATGAAAATAAAACTAAAGAAGAATGAAATCCCGTAAACAATATGGTTAGTTTATACTATTGTGATTCGTATAACCATGCTTGATATGACCTAGTGACCTTTTCGACGGTCTTCAAGTGTCGGTTGTGACATCCCCTAATTTCTCAGCCATAAAAGACCGATTTAATTTATGCTTTTAAAACAAAGTCAGAGAAATCTTTTTAAAAGATGTTGCGGTTGGCCCCAAAACAAAACATGATAAAAGTTTATCAAAACCTTTCTTTAAGAAAGTATATATTTTCCATATATATATCAAAACCTCTGTAAGGTCCTGAAATGGATCTTTACCAATGATCAAGGCAATAAGACAATCACAAGCAATCAGAATAATAGTAGTAGAAGAAGAAGAATCGATCAATCAAGCTTGCACACGTTTATTACTGAAAACGTCTGGTACAACTCGATATACTGGCCGTGAACTCTATTGTATCAACAACCTTACAATGACCTACAACTCCTCTATTTATACTAGACTTGGGCCGCAAAGAGGGTTTACGGCCGTAAACAGGCTTACGGCCGTAAACTCACCATCTGGTCGTAAACTGCTAAACAACCCAAAAATGCACTAAAGACTCAAAATGAACTATTACAATGAAAGCCTAGACCAAACCATTAACTGGACCCTTCAATCTCCCCCTTGGTTTGGTGCTAGCTTGGACTCAGTCTTTATCAACCACCAGCACATCTGATTTTCCCATAGCACCATTCCACATCTCCTTTTGAATAATATCAGCAACCAAGCCAGTGTACTCCTTAGCAGCAGACTCAAAAAGGTCTTTAGCCACCTTGATCTGATGATGAGAGAGCTGATGTATATCCCACTTTCCAAACTGTAGCAGATCCCTCTTGTCATACAAGTGAATACATCCATGTTCAAGTTTGATGACAGCGGAAGCTGTAGTTTCATCAAACACCCAGTATTGCATGGATTTTAAAGATCCATCTGGATGGTTTTGAAGGATAGGAATCTGCTTTACTTGATTAGTAGCGAGCCACATCACAGACCGAAGAGGCTGATTGGTTTTGGGATCAATGACACTCGGGTATATCTTGATAATAGACTCTGCAATCTTCATTGAGGGAAAGCCCTTTGCCACTTGATCTTCCAAAAATAACTTGAACTGTGTCGCCTTGGGTTCATTTGATGGATTTGCAAAAGTAGCCTTAGACAACTCCGTAAGATCAACCCTGGTCCAAGAGTGGAAGTCGTGAGCATCTTTATACAATTCGGTATTACCACTCTTTCTTCTCACGATCCACATATTCAGAGTATTGTGGAATCCCCATGAGATGATCCCTGACCTATCACCATATATGTCCCTGAAGCGATTTTCTCCACGATCCGTAAAGGTAATGTTTGGTTGACCCCCAGGAGCATTCTGATCCGAGCTCCTTTTGAACAAAAACTGACCCTTCTCAGCAGACTTGGCTAGTTTAGCACGTTTTAACGCCACGACATTTGGAGCCTGCGTTGGTTCTTTGTCAAAACGATCGACAATCCTGGTTGTTCTTGTAGGAGGTGGAACTACGGGAGCATCTTGATTGGGAAGATAGACCCTTGGCTCATCGACAGATGACTTGAATTTATCGCCAAGTTCTTCTTCCAGCTTCTTCTTCAAATCATAATAGCTGGCGGTCAACAAACCAAAATGCGTCCGAAGATCAGTGATCTGCTTCGTCTGCAGAGCTTTATCTTCAAGAAGATCACCAACTTGAATATTGAGCTTGGCATTCTCAGTTTGAAGGTCTGCAACCTTGATATCAAGCTCGATATTTTTCTGATTCAGCACACGGATCTCCTTCTGAAGTCCAAGGATTGTAGGATTCTCTTCTTCAGAGCTGCCATCCCCAATAGATATTCCTTTACCACGTGGGGAAGGCGTTGTGAATTGTTCTTTGGCCAAATGCCTGGCTAGCCTCACAGAAGCAGCGTCATGGTCTGGCCTGGGAGGAGAGAAACATGTGGGGAAGGAGGAACCACCAGCTTCATAGAAGGTGCTAGGACCTTCACTGACAGGTTCAGATGAAACGATAGCAGGAGTGGTTGTTGGTGGAGTTGAAAAGCTTTGAAATACACCCGAATCAGGAATTCCCTGTCTAGGGTCAAGTCTTCTTCTCTTTATCGGAGGTTGAGAGGCCTGCGAGGTTGTGTGATCACTCTCCAATGGCTCAGATGTAGGTGGAACAACATCAAGGGGAGGAATCCCTGACACTGTCACCATAGGAATTGCTATTTCTGCCATTGGATTGGTAAGAGGAGGCGTGGCTTCGAGAACATCTTCGTTTTCCCTAATCTCCGTTGCTGGATGAGCAACTTCATCGATATTGTCAAGTATCATGTTGAGGGTTTCACCGGTTATGAAGTCTTCATTGCTACCAAAATTTAAAGGGAATTTCATCCTTATTGAAACCGGTAAGATCGATGTCTTCGTATAAGTCAGTCTCCGTTCCGCTTTTTGAAGACCCCTCATTATAGTCACTTTGAACATGAACAGATGTCAACTCATGTTCCTCAGCTACTTATGCATTAGGAGCTGGAATTTCTTCTTCTTCAGCACGATCCGATACTGTAATGACATCATCTTCCAAAATGACTCGCTCGGAAGAATTGGGCTCAAATGACATTTTGTCTGACGTTCCATGAGATTCGGAGGATTCATTTATCTCAGAAAATTTTCCGAATTTCACAAGAGGATGCAATCCTTGGAAGACGACTTTGCCCTTGCGATTCTGCTTAATGAGGCCAACAGTGTGGGGACCTAACGACTTCATATCAAGGGTTTCTCCCTCTTTGACCATATCTGGGAACTGAATGTTGATGAATAGTTGGATGAACCTGGGATACATCAAGAAAGTATCACGGTGGATTGCATTGATGTTAACTACAAATTCATTCAATATGAACTTTGAGAAGTTGAAGTGGATCCCAGTAGCTAGTGAAACGATTGCCCCAGTGTTCCTCAGAGATATCTCATCAGCACCTGACCTTCTGCCTGAGATACAGCTCACAAAGACATAAGCTAGGAATCTCCAGTATGGAGGCAGAAGCTTCTTCACAGTAGGAGGAAAGATGCCTTCGTACCCCATCTTCTTGAGAATCTTCTGCACATCCTCAATCCCGATATCAGTGGGAAAGTCAGGTTGATCATCAATCAAAAGTGCTTCTCTGACAAACTGTTCAGTAATTACAATCTGGCAACCCTTCACAGTAGCAGTGACAGTAACTGCACCATCATTGTCTCTGGTCATCTTAGCAGTCTGCCAAAACTCCCTGATAATTCTTTGGTAGACCACTGGGTTCACAATTAGGGAAGAAGCTAGGCAGCATTCTCGTAGTCTATGGATCATCGATTTGAATTCTCCATGAACTGCAGGAGGATCTGCCAGGATGATGGCCAGGTTGTGCATGTCAGCAAACTTCAAACTTGCCATTTGTCTGCACTAAAACAAACCAAGTAAGAAAACAAGAATATTTGAGCAATTAAAGTTTTAAGTTTTCTTAATTAACCAATTCAATTTTGACCCATTTAAAAAATTATTTTGACCAAAAAAAAAATTGGAGTTTACGGTCAAAATTTGGAGTTTACGGTCAAAATTGGTCAAAGGGTGTTTACGGTCAAAATTGGGTTTACGGCCGTAAACCCATGGCCGTAAGCTCCTGGCCGTAAACGGAGTTTACGGTCGTAAACTCCTGACCGTAAGCTTGGGCCGTAAACGCTGACTATTTTAAAACTGCGATTAAGCCCCCAATATCAGTCGATTCGATGAACGGAATGCATTCCCATGGTCGGTTTCATCATACCTTGAAGATGAACGGAATGATTTTGCAAAAAACACACAATTTTTTTTCGACTGAGAGAGAATATGGGAGGTTTACGGCCGGAACAAGGAAAAATGAGGTGGGAAGGGTTTCCGGCTGTAACCTCCACCTTTTATACCCTTTTCGAAATATACCTGTCTCCCACACAGTATAAGGCACAGTCCAAATCCCAGATGATTTATCAAAAATAAAACATTTTGAGGATTTAAAAAATAAAATTAAAATTAAAATTAAAATAAACTAAAATAAATAATAAAAAATAAAATAATTTCTAAAATTTAAGAATTTTAAATTTTAAATTTTGACAATCATTAAAAAATAAAATAAAATAAAATAAAAATAAAAAATAAAAATAAAATAAAATTGAGATAAGATAAACGCAAACTAAAATTTATCTTAACAATCATGGAGTATAATTTTTGTGACACTGGGATCAAAGTTGTTAGACAGCCTTAATCCACTTATCAGTACCTTTATCTTCATGTCTTTGTCTAGTCGATCGTCGGTATTGTGGTCCACTTAAACACGAAAGTTTTATAATAAATTTGGACAGTCTAAGTAGGATAAGACATTTCGATCCTTAATTCTTGATAAAATTTCCTAAGGACCATTTAGCTGACGACGACCAGGGATGTTGTGCACCTAAATTGAGCAGCGAGATCTACAGACAATTTGTAAATGTTCAATTTTAATTGTACTAGAACATGTTTCCCCCTTCTTGATATGCTCCAGTAATCAAGGACTTCCACAATACTCCTTACATCGGGTGAGCAGACAATTATTGAGAGAGAAGATAGATTTAGAATGCATATGCTATACACCCAGGTCGGATCTTTTCCAATCACGCAGAGGGTGAAACATATGACTAACTGAAGTTTTAGAGGAGTTGAGAAAAGAATGATGCATATACTGTGTACCAGGTCGGATTGAAAGTCATGCAGAGGAGACAGTATATGACGAACAGACAGAAAGAATTGCATAGATAGAAGATGCAGAGAGATAGAGTTGCATATGTTACATTCCAGGTCGGATCTTTCGATCACGCAGAGGAGGCAACATATGACTAACAGATAGAAAGAAAGAATATAACCTTCTACAGACCTAACTTATCGGAATTCACCAGTCACCCCATCAATACCGGGATTAAGGACATAATCCGCACATCGAGGAAAAGTTAATCCACAGTTCCAGATACGAGTTCTTTTAATGTAACCAGTAGATTCACGTGTATATCTCCCTGCTCAACCTATCCGAGCGTCGTATTGTCAGGCTAAACGGATTTAACTAGGTCAAGATTTGTCAAGTCTATGAATTCCTTAAGTTCAGATCTGCCTAGTCAAGTCCATCTAGTTTCTTTCGTGTCTACCAGCGCATCAAACACAGAGCATAGATAATTTAATTTTTGGTACTTTAAGCAGACTCAGATTGCCTGTTATCACTTGATAATATCAATTCCCAGTACAACATCTACAAGCAAATCTGTCAGTAACATATTTTTGATTTTTTATTTGATTTTTAATGTTTTTGGATTTTTGAATGTTTTTCTGAAAAAAATAAAACAGAAGAACAATATTTTTGGGTTTTTCATATTTTCTGAAAAAAAATAAAACAGAAAAAAATATTTTTGGATTTTTGTAATTTTTAAATTTTTGTTTGGTTTTTTTTTATTTCTCCCCCTAAATTTGTGCATGGGTGAGAATAAAATCACTAAAATGTGCAAATTTTACCAATTGTAAGGTCCTGAAACGGATCTTTACCAATGATCAAGGCAATCAGACAATCACAAGCAATCATAATAATGGTAGAAGAAGAAGAAGAATCGATCAATCAAGCTTGCACACGTTTATTACTGAAAACGTCTGGTACAACTCGATATACTGGCCGTGAACTCTATTGTATCAACAACCTTACAATGACCTACAACTCCTCTATTTATACTAGACTTGGGCCGCAAACAGGGTTTACGGCCGTAAACAGTCTTACGGCCGTAAACTCACCATCTGGCCGTAAACTGCTAAACAACCCACTAAATGCACTAAAGACTCAAAATGAACTATTACAATGAAAGCCTAGACCAAACCATTAACTGGACCCTTCAACCTCGGGATGTCATGTTCCGATACAGATCAAAAGCATAAACAAGACATTATAAGCCTTTCAACAGTTATTTACAACTACTGGCCTATAATCCAAAAATCTCTCGTCATCGTCCGACTATGCTCGGGGTCCACTACCTGTAACATAGAAAGCTGAGTGGGCCAGGCTTGGGAGCCTGGTGAGCATATAGGGTTTTCAACCCACAATAATAATAACTTATTAAGTTCACCAATCAACAATAACGCTGATTACTCATTCCCGTTGTCCTCACTTTACGTCCCTAAACACCTATCACAAGGGACCTAGCCTAAGGAATATCATCGGGTTGGACACTACTGCTAAGGGGACTCCTCAGCCATACATGTCCTAAAGGCAACCATGAGGGGGATTGGAGTACGCCAATGAACATATAGTCCATCAACACCTACAAGTTGCGAACTTGCTAGTGTACCACTGGAGTGTCTAGAAAGGTCTGTGATCGTCATCTATACTCCGCTAGATGACTACAGCAACAACAACAACAACATCGAGGCCTCTCACTGTTGGGTCAAAAATATGGTTTATACTTTGCTTTTCTAAGCATTTATTGTTTTTATTATTTGGGCCGAAAATAGTATAGGATTAATTGTAGCTTGGACCGAAAACCCATGTGTTTTCGGTCTAGCAATTGGATTATTTGTATTTTGGGCTTGGCCTTATGTCCATATATATATAGGGTGAGGAGTGCATGTGAGGGTAAGAGTGAGGAGCTTAAGTGTGTGCATTCTAAGGTGTGAGAGAATATAGAGAGAGAAGATAGTGTGTGTGAACTATGTGTATGGAGCTTCAATCATTTCATTGAATACATCATTTCTGAAGATCTTGAACCGAAAACTAACAGTTTGCAATGAAAAACTTGGTTTTCGATCCTAAATTGATTTCCACACACTGAAACCTCAAACACAGTCTTCAAACAGCTTAGATCTGGACAGAAAACAACTGAAGATATGTTTTCGGTTGATGAAGATCAAACCGAAAACACTGAGAATTCAATGGAAAGGCTGAAATCCAAGCAGATCTCGATTCCACACGATACAAATTGTGATCTGATCTTCAAAACTCGAGCAACAACAGGCTTCTAGATACCGAGAATGTGAAGAACACAAACTATGAAGATGAAAACTGAAAAACAAGCTTGATTGACACCGGTTTGAGCTCTGATACCAATTGTAAGTCCCCAAATCTGCTTGTGTATCAATCAGATCCGTTTGATGGTGCGGAATCCCAGTCAAACGGATGATTTCAGATCTAATAGAAGAGAAGGAGAAGAAGAATAACTTGAATCTATGATGTGTTCAATGAAATGATTGAAGCTCCATACACATAGTTCACACACACTCTCTTCTCTCTCTATATTCTCTCATACCTTAGAATGCACACACTTAAGCTCCTCACTCTTACCCTCACATGCACTCCTCACCCTATATATATGGACCTAAGGCCAAGCCCAAAATACAATTAATCCTATACTATTTTCGGCCTAAATAATAAAAACAATAAATGCTTAGAAAAGCAAAGTATAAACCATATTTTTGACCCAACACTCACCATTTTAACACACATCGACTATTTCATCTACCCGTGTTCTACCCAACATATTTGTAGATAATATATATATACAGTTTAAAACTTGTATAAAACATCTATTCAACAGTCACCTCAAATAAACAATTAATATATTTACACATAACACGTATTTTAAGGTAAATACTTCATATCTATGTGTAAAGTGAAAGTAACTACACACTCACATGTTTTGATGATAATCGGGCAGCAATTCGTTTCCTAAAACGTTCGTTTCTAATAAAACCGGGAGTTTTATTCAGAAACCGGGCTCTGCGAGGGTCGGGCTTCGAAACCGAAAAGATAAATTTTTCGGGCTTCTCGGGCACTTCGTGGCGTATTCCGGGGGTTATAATTGATACCGGGGCTTTGGGGGAAGTTAGAATGAAAGAAATATGGGTTTAGGGGCTAAAAGTGACACTTTTCCAAAATATACCCGGGAGGTCTCGCACCCTCCTATTTATAGGTGCGAGCCTTCTGATCCGAGGGCTGAGAAGCCTCCACGCGTCAGCAGATCCGAGAAGAGGTCACATGGGCTGCGCATGCGAAGGCCTCGCTGGCAGCCTCTGATTGGACCGAAGTCCGGGTCCGAGGAGGGGGGATCGTGGCTTCTGCGAGGCTCGGATGCACGAGGGAAGGGGGCACGCGTCGCAGCTTCATTGGACCACTTCGGATTAGCTCTCCGGTTCGGATGACTCAGCAATCTTCCGGACACGCATCGGATGCGAGGCGAGGACACGTGGCCGAAGTCCACGTATGCGAGATTTCTCGGTTTTGGGGATTTTTTCTCGATTTTCGCGCCAAAACTTCTAAAATCCATAACTTTCGCATACGAGCTCCGTTTTTGACGTTTTTTATATGCACGCGTAGGTAAAATTACGCTCTACAACTTTTGTTTAGACTTCGTCGGCTAATTTTGAATTTAATTTTTATATTATTATTTTTAACAGACCGCGACAGGAAATCCGTTAAAAATTCATAACTTCTTCATCCGACGTCCGTTTTCGTCTGTCTTTTTACTGTTGTGCTACTAATGACGAGACCTTCGATTCTCGTTTAGGACGTGTCGGCTAAAAATCACTCGATCTAAAATTCGAGTTTTTAGCTGTCTACTACTAAGCTGAAACTTCGAAAAATCATAACTTCCTCATACGAAGTCAGATTTGGGCGTTCTTTTTATACCTACTCTCGGTTTAACGAACACTACGAGTTTCGTTTAGATCACTAAGGCTAAAAAGTAGTTTATCAAAAACTCACTTTTTACGACATTCGGCACCGTGCCGGTTTTGGCGTGAAACTTCGACATGTCATAACTTCTTCGTTATAACTCGGATTTTGGTATTCTTTATATATCCATAATCCTTGTCACGACCACTACAACTTTCTTAATAGATATCGGCTTTATCTAAAATTTATTTTTGACGCTCATTTTTATTCTTAATTAATTAACTCCTAGTAATTAAGCATAAAATACATAAAACACATAATTCCTTTTCATTTCTTCAAAATGAGTTACAAAGGTTAACCTAGACTATCACATCAATATTAATGCCTAGGCTAGAAACACGAGCGTTACAATTCTCTCCCCCTTAGGATGATTCCGTCCCCGGAATCACACATCAACGAACAACTGCGGGTAGCGACTCATCATGTCACTCTCCGTTTCCCATGTGAGATTTGGCCCATTCATATGTTTCCAACGTACAAGCACTAAATCAACCATCTTACGTCGCAACTTCATAGTCTTACGGTCAACGATTGCCTCAGGTTCTTCGATCAACCTCTTGTTTTCATCCAACCTTAACTCAGAATTTGGAATTATGTCGGGCACATCTTGTTGGATATAGTGTCTAAGTCCATAACTTTATTTGGTATGTACTTGACCCGACCCGGCATGGTCCATTTGGGTTGCATGGCATTGCAATACTTGGATAGACTAGATGAGAGAATAAGGCACTTATGATTATTAATATATTATAAGTTCTAATATATTAATAATAGTATTATTTAATTAGTATTGATCAAGTATTAATCTAGTATTAATTTGGTGATCAAAGTGAGACTAATTAAATATGTAGGGTTGATTATGACAATCATCAATTCTTTTATGGTGGATTAATGATCCATGGTTTATGGGTTTGGTTATAACCATATGGAGCTCCATGGATAGTCCATGGGAGTTACAAACCCATGGGTCATGAGAAATCAAGAGTCATGACAATTAAGGGCATTCATGTGTAAACCCTAATTGTGACAACACTATAAAAGGAACCCTATGACTAGCAAAATCGTCACCTAGTGTTACTAGAGAGGGCATAACCGATTTTGAGTGCTAGGAGTATTCTCTCAAGTTATTCCAAGTTTTGTGGTGTTGTGTGAAGCATTTGAGGCACAACATTTGGGGTGCTAGGCTCACAAAGTCTTGAAGGAATCCAAGCAACAACAAGGTATGTATTTCTACTAGTTTTATATTTTTATGTAATCCCCATGCCATGCTAGTTAGGAAATAACCTTGAAAAGGAAATTTGCATGTATATAGTGAAAACATAGATTCAAAGTTATTAGGGTTGCATGTACACTTAGGAAGTGTTAGAATGCTCAAAACCCATCAGTGGTATCAGAGCCTAGGATTGTTTTCTGTATACTTGATGCAAAACTGCTTAAAAATCGAAAATTCTGCACTCTGACGACTGGACTCGCCGAGTCCATGGGGAGGACTCGCCGAGTCCATGAACAAATTCATCCTACTCGACGAGTAGAATAATGCACTCGACGAGTAGGAGCGTGCTGGGCAGTTTTTTCGAGTTTTGTTGCTGAAAATGGATTAAGATCATTATCCCAATCTGTTTTGGACTTGTAAAATCTGTTTTTCAAAATGATAATGATTATGTTAACCCATTTTACATGACTTTTATCAATTTTCAAGTATTGTATATGTTTATATGATTTTCTTGAAATTGCTTGACATGAATTTGTGTTCATATGAGTTTAGAAGATCATAGGAATTATGTGTAACCTCCATGTGTGTTTAATTCATGATCTTAATGGCTTTGATGGTGTCCATAACTTGTCCTCAAGTTATGGATAACCAAAAGTCACTTCTTTTAATTATGATTAAAGAACTAAAGAGGTTTCATAAAATGAAGAGTCTTCATTTTTTATGAACCATTAAAACTCATAAGTTACAAATTGAAGAGATTGAAGAGACTTGGAATAGTTTCAAATCTTGCCCTCAAGTTTTGGAATTTGAAAAGTCTTACACTTTAATACTTTAATTCCAAATTAAACCTTAGATTTTTAAAAGGTTTAAAAATCAACACTTATACTATTATTATAATTTTATTATATAGATATGTATAAGAATATGTCATTCTTACCGTTAGTAGGCCTCATTCACGAAGCCGGTCTATAAGGGGGGTATAAGGTTGTTGCCTATAAAATGGTGACTTAATGGGTGTCCACTCTCACCCACCGCTTCCTTGATCGGTGGAGGGTCGTTAGCCGAACGGGTAGGATACGACTTTAAATACTCGTTAAAAGTATAATGAATTATAAAGTAATTATACATTATAAATTCCCAATCTTAGTTACTTTAGGAAAATGTGAAATTGGTGCTAGCCCATAAAATTACACTTTGTACCTTACCAAGTCGTTAGTGGAGCATGTGTGGTTAACCGGTACACTAACATGGACTAGTAAGAGTGGCAAAGGGTAACTTGACCTTATTATAGATCGGTGGAGCGTGTGTGGTTAACCGGCACATCGATTAGGTGATATTGTTGAGGGTACCAAGTCAATTTGTATGGTTATTCACACCTTGTTTGTGATCCTCGGCATCCCAATCACAAACTTGAGAGGGCACAATCGAGATTCAAACATGCCATTGAAGAGTTCAATGTATCTCAAAAGATCTAGGAGTTTCAAAACCAATAAAACCTAATAATAAAATATTGCGTTCTTATGGTGGAAATTGGTAAATCGTCATTTACCTACCTTCAAATATTTTATAGTATGGATTACGGCATCCCTCTTCCAACTATAAATAGTTTGTTGGATCCTAGCCTTAATATTTCATTTGGGTGAATTATTAAGGATTCCTAATCTAATGAAACTTGTCTTTCTTTCCTTTCAGATGTCTTCCAACAATGTTTATGGCTCAAACCCAACAGGCTCCTTTTCCCTTATGAACTTGTGTGGTAAGGTCATCTTTGATGGATCCAATTTCAATGAGTGGATCAGAAACATCGGAATGATTACCCGCTATGAGGACAAAGAATATGTCCTCGATAGGGAGCTTAAGGTTGTGAATGAAGCCACTGCTACTCCTGAAGAGTTTGCGGAGTTTGTTGCACATGAAAAGGATGCTACTAAAGTAGCATGCATCATAATGGCCACCATGACTCCTGAACTTCAAAAATCCTATGAAGATTTCTACCCCTATGAGATGCACCTGGATCTGATGGAAAGGTACCATCAGAGCGCGCGTCAGGAGACGTATGAAATCATCTCCTCCATGATAACCGCAAGGATGAAGGATGGTGAACCCATCACCGGTCACTTGCAGAAGATGCAAAGGTTCGTTGACCGGTTGCTGAAGCTAAATGTTGACTTTCCTGAGGAAATGGCGATTGACATCATTCTCCATTCCTTACCTCCAAGTTATGATCAGTTTCGTATGACTTATCATATGAACAAGGAGGAAGTCACACTTAGCAAACTTCAAGGACTCTTAAGGACAGCTGAAAATGGCCTTAAGGGTAAAGCGGTTGCTACTTCTACTCCTTCAACAGCCCCTGTTCTGGCTATTGGGCAGGGAAAGGGTAAGAAGAGGAAAAGCCCTTCGAAGGGTACCAAGGGTAAGACTCTTGATGGTTCCTCTTCAAGTGGGACAAAGAAAGGTCCCATTACTCCTTCTTCAAACCCAAAGGAAGCACAGTGCTTCTATTGCCAGGATAAGGGACACTTCAAGCGAAGCTGCCCTAAATATCTGCAAGATGTAAAGGATGGGAAGGTTAAACCCACCCATGCAGGTATTTACACAATATTGTCTAATAACTCATCTAATGCTAATTCTTGGGTGCTTGATACAGGTTGTGGTATTCACATTTGTACTGATTTGCAGGCACTAAGAAGAAGTGAGCAAGTGGAGCACGGGAAGATAAACTTAGTCATGGGCAACAGGAAAGCATCACCTGTTACCAAGATAGGAGTTTATTCTTTATTGCTTAATAATGGGTTAATGTTAGATTTGAATAAGTGTTGTTACTCGCCCGAAATGGCGAGAAATATTATTTCTTTTCATGGCTTGTACAAACAAGGTTTTTCATTTTCATTTGATAATAGAAATGGTGCTATTAATGTTTATTACAATGATGTATTTTACTTTAAAGCATTACCTTGTGATGGTGTATATGAAGCCGTGAATGTTGTAGATAATCTAGGAAATAATGTGTTGTATATTGATTCTTCAGATAGCTTGGATAAAGCATCCTTGTGGCATTGTCGTCTTGGACATGTTAAAAAGAAGCGCATAGGCCAACTCCAAAAGGCTGGAGTCTTGGAAGCATTTGACCTCAAGTCAGATGATAGTTGCGAGTCTTGTTTACTTGGAAAAATGACAAAGTCACCCTTCACAGGTACTTGTGATAGGGGTGAAGGTTTGTTGGACCTTGTACACACGAATGTATATGGGCCCTTCAGAGTTGCTACAAGGGATGCTAATTGCTATTATGTGACTTTTACTGATGATTACAGTAGATATGGATGTATTTACTTAATCAAGCATAAGTCAGAAACCTTTGAAAAGTTCAAAGAGTTTAAGCAGGAAGTGGAGAATCAATTGGGCAGGAACATCAAGATGCTCCGATCCGATCGGGGAGGAGAGTATCTTAGCATTGAGTTCCTTGACTATCTTAAGGAATGTGGGATTGTCTCACAATTGACACCTCCCAGAACACCACAGTTGAATGGTGTAGCTGATAGGCGCAATCGAACCTTGTTGGATATGGTTCGTTCCATGATGAGTCGAGCTTCGTTACCAATCTCTTTCTGGGGGTATGCCTTAGAGACTACCGCCCATATCCTTAATCTAGTACCTACTAAAAAGGTTGCCAAAACACCTCACGAGATGTGGACTGGGAAAGTTCCCAATTTGGACCACATCAAGATTTGGGGTTGTGAAGCTTTCGTGAGGCGTGAGACTCATGATAAGCTTGAACCTCGAAGTGAGAGGTGTATTTTCATCGGCTACCCACAGAGATCCTTTGGTTACCTCTTCTACAGACCCAGTGATAATGTGGTCTTTGTAGCAAGAAGAGGAGTCTTTCGTGAGAGAGAATTCATAAGCCAAGGGGACAGTGGGAGGCAAATTGACCTTGAAGAGCTTCAAGAGTCAAGTGGTGAAGGAACCTCAAATGCTATCGACCAACCTGAGGAGGAAACTCTTATTGATCTGATAGATGAGTCTGTACCTCCAAGACGTTCCACTAGGGTGAGGAACACACCTGATTTTTATTATGGTTATCACATCACCACTGAAGGTGATACATTTATTAGTGATAGTACACTAATAGATTTGGATGAACCTAATAATTACAGGGAAGCCATGGCAGGCCCTGAGTCTGCTAAATGGAAGGAGGCTATGGACAGCGAGATTCAGTCCATGTATGACAATCAAGTTTGGAACTTGGTTGACAATGTACCAGGTCGTAAGACAGTTGGGTGCAAATGGATCTTCAAGAAGAAGACCGACATGGATGGGAAGGTACATACTTACAAAGCGCGACTGGTTGGGAAGGGCTTTACTCAAACTCCGGGAGTTGACTATGATGAGACCTTCTCACCAGTAGCTAAGATTAAGTCTATTAGAGTATTGTTAACCATAGCTGCATTTCATGATTATGAAATATGGCAAATGGATGTCAAAACCGCTTTCCTTAATGGAAAGTTGGCTGAGGATGTTTACATGGCTCAACCAGAGGGTTTTGTCGATACAAGATACCCTAATAGAGTGTGTAAGCTTGATAAATCCATTTATGGATTGAAACAAGCATCTCGCAGATGGAATCTTTGCTTTGATGAGAAAGTCAAAGAGTTTGGCTTTTCTAGGAGTGAGGATGAGTCTTGTGTGTATGTCAGGGCTAGTGGGAGCATAGTTAGCTTCTTGGTGTTGTATGTGGATGACATACTTCTCATAGGAAACGACGTCCCAACCTTGCAGGAGGTTAAGTCCTGGCTTGGGAAGTGTTTCGCAATGAAGGACCTTGGGGAAGCTGCCTATATCCTAGGGATAAGGATATTGAGAGATAGGAGTAAGAGACTAATTGGACTTAGTCAAAGTACTTACTTGGATAAGGTGCTGAAGAGGTTCAGCATGCAAGAATCCAAGAAAGGGGAATTACCCATCCAGAGTAATGCCAAGCTGAGTAAGACTCAGAGTCCGAGTACAGAGGCTGAGATAGCTGAGATGAGTCATATACCATATGCTTCCGCTGTGGGCTCGATCATGTATGCTATGACTTGTACTCGCCCTGATGTGGCCTTTGCTTTGAGCATGGTCAGTAGATATCAAGGGAACCCTGGCAAGGCACACTGGACAGCGGTAAAGAACATTCTCAAGTATCTGCGGAGGACTAAGGATTGGGTCCTTACCCTCGGAGGCAGTGATGACTTGAGAGTGGAAGGATATAGCGATGCTAGCTTCCAGACTGATAGGGATAATTTCCGCTCTCAGTCAGGCTGGGTCTTTATCCTAAATGGAGGGGCAATTACTTGGAAAAGTTCCAAGCAAGAGACAGTAGCTGATTCTACTTGTGAATCAGAGTACATAGCAGGAAGTGAAGCAGCTAAGGAGGCGATATGGCTAAAGAACTTCATCGGAGACCTTGGAGTTGTACCAGCTATAAAGGAGCCAATGGAAATTTTCTGTGACAGCGAAAGTGCGGTTGCTTTGGCTATGGAACCGAGAGATTACGGGAGATCTAGGCACATTGACAGAAAATACCATTTCATCAGACATCGAATAGAAGAAGGACTCCTCGTGGCTAAGAGGGTATCATCAGATGACAACCCGGCAGATCCCCTCACGAAGGGACTGAGCAGGGTTAAGCATTTACAGCATGCGAGGCGTATTGGGCTGAAGGATGATATTAGTTTCAATAATTAGATTCCTGAAACTTGTAAAATGTAATTGACATTTGATGATAAATAAAAGTTGTTATTTATTTATGAGGAAGGTGTTACTATCTTGTGTTGATTGTTTACTATGTTTCAATTTTGCATGTTTTTACTTCCAGAATAATTATGCTGTTATTCAAACCATCCACAGTCAGTCAAACTTTGGAAGTAAGTATTGATTTAAGACTGTCATGAATTTGGCTTGTATGATTTGTCTAAAAGTGCTTTGGACAATGCAATGGTTGCTACAACATTCATGAGTACTCATAAGGGCTGAGTATTGGATCCAACCCACGCTCACTTGCATCACTTCATGGAATTTATCTCGAGTGATCGTGAGACGGTAATATCATATAAATCTTCAAACCTAGAGATATGAGTTGTTGACTATGAGTTGGTTATTCATTGATTGCACGAAAACGCATTGGTAACTCGATGTCATAAAACGTGCCTTTGTGAATAATTCAACAAGTAGTTAGTACAAGCATATCAGTCGAAGTTTATATGTTCCTTCTAGAAATAGAAGCGATATTTGGGCCCCTCGATGATTTGGTTTTGACCTATGTACCGGGCCCAGTCAGAACCTAATTGATGTGTTCAATTTAGTTCTATGTCGAAACAAATCAGAGATCTAGAAACAAATGCTGGACAATAAGTAAGACCATGTTCCATGTGTTTGTCCGGCTGATATCATGAGAACAGAGGATTATATGATCACTTATCTTAAATGGCGTATCATCATCATCTCAGTTCCGAGAGACTTTGAAAGAGCTACGATTGCTAGTCGGATTTTGAAGTCATATTTGCAAATATAGTTATTAGACTTATCCAAGTGGGAGACTGTTGGATATAGTGTCTAAGTCCATAACTTTATTTGGTATGTACTTGACCCAACCCGGCATGGTCCATTTGGGTTGCATGGCATTGCAATACTTGGATAGACTAGATGAGAGAATAAGGCACTTATGATTATTAATATATTATAAGTTCTAATATATTAATAATAGTATTATTTAATTAGTATTGATCAAGTATTAATCTAGTATTAATTTGGTGATCAAAGTGAGACTAATGAAATATATAGGGTTGATTATGACAATCATCAATTCTTTTATGGTGGATTAATGATCCATGGTTCATGGGTTTGGTTATAACCATATGGAGCTCCATGGATAGTCCATGGGAGTTACAAACCCATGGGTCATGAGAAATCAAGAGTCATGACAATTAAGGGCATTCATGTGTAAACCCTAATTGTGACAACACTATAAAAGGAACCCTATGGCTAGCAAAATCGTGCCCTAGTGTTACTAGAGAGGGCATAACCGATTTTGAGTGCTAGAAGTATTCTCTCAAGTTATTCCAAGTTTTGTGGTGTTGTGTGAAGCATTTGAGGCACAACATTTGGGGTGCTAGGCTCACAAAGTCTTGAAGGAATCCAAGCAACAACAAGGTATGTATTTCTACTAGTTTTATATTTTTATGTAATCCCCATGCCATGCTAGTTAGGAAATAACCTTGAAAAGGAAATTTGCATGTATATAGTGAAAACATAGATTCAAGGTTATTAGGGTTGCATGTACACTTAGGAAGTGTTAGAATGCTCAAAACCCATCACATCTCCCGTGAACTTTCTCAAATAACACACATGGAATGTGTTATGAATACCCTCCAGTTCTTCCGGTAATTCTAGCTTGTAAGCATGATTCTCGATCCTCTGAAGAACTTTAAATGGTCCAATAAACCTTGGACTCAACTTTCCTCTTTTACCAAATCTTATAAGTCCCTTCCACGGCGAGACTTTAAGTAAAACCGAATCTCCAACTTCGAAGGATATCAGTTGTCTTTTCTTGTCAGCATAACTCTTTTGACGATCTTGAGCAGCTAACATCCTTTCCCTTATCACTTTCAACTTTTCAGTTGTCTGATGGACTATTTCAGGTCCCATAAACTGCTTTTCCCCAGCTTCCAGCCAACATGACGGCGTTCGACACTTTTCTCCATACAAAGTGTGATAAGGTGCCATCTTGATGCTTGAGTGGAAACTATTATTATAGGAAAATTCTACTAGAGGTAAGTGTTCATCCCAGTTACCTTGGAATTCTAGGGTACATGCTCTCAGCATATCCTCCAATGTTTGAATTGTTCGTTCTCTTTAACCATCAGTTTGCGGATGGTAAGTTGTACTCAAACACAACTTGGTACCCAATTCCTCTTGTAGACTTCTCCAAAACCTTGAGGTAAAACGGCTGTCACGATCAGATATAATCGTTAACGGAACACCGTGAAGCCTCACAATTTCCTTCACATAAGAATTTGCATTATCCATAGACCATTTCTCGTTGGCGGCTATGAAATGCGCACTCTTAGTGAAGCGATCAACGACCACCCAAATCATGTCGTGACCGTTCCTTGTTATGGGCAATTTAGTCACAAAATCCATGGTAATGTCTTCCCACTTACCCATGGGTACAGGTAAAGGTTCTAAACTCCCATACGGTTTCTGATGTTGTGCCTTAACCCTAGCACAAGTTACACACTCAGCCACATACTTAGCAACATCGAGCGTCATTGTCGGCCACCAGTAATAGGGTTTTAGATCCCTATACATTTTCGTACTACCGGGATGAATCGAGTACATGGTTTTGTGAGCTTCTTCCATCAGAAGACCTCTTACTCCTCCCGTCTTAGGTACCCAAATCCTATCTTTGAATACCTTCAATCCTTGACCGTTTGTATCAAACACCAACGTTTTTCCCAAACGTTCCTCCTTCCGGTCATTTTTCTCCAAAGCTTCCTCCTGAGTTTTCTTTATACTTTCCACAATTGTCGAGACGACTTCAATTCTCAACGCTCTTGGCCTTTTCTTTTCAAGATTTACCTTCCGACTGAGAGCATCAGCAACAACATTTGCTTTACCAGGGTGGTAAAGTATCTCACAGTCGTAGTCCTTGAGTAGTTCTAGCCAGCGCCGCTGCCTCATGTTCAATTCCTTTTGATTAAAGAGATATTGAAGACTCTTATGATTAGTGAAAAGTTTACATTTAGTACCATAAAGATAGTGCCTCCATATCTTTAAGGCGAATACTACCGCTGCCAACTCCAGATCATGAGTGGGGTAGTTCTTTTCATGCTCTTTCAATTGCCTCGATGCATACGCTATCACTTTATCCCTTTGGGTCAGAACACACCCTAACCCAACTCCAGAGGCATCACTATAAACTGCGAAGTCATCAACTCCTTCAGGTAACGAAAGAATCGGTGCTTCACACAATCTCTTCTTTAACTTTTCAAAGGCTTCCTTATGCTTTTCCTTCCAAGCATAAGTAGCTCCTTTGTGGGTCAAAGCTGTTAATGGAGTAGCGATCGAAGAAAAAGCCTTGGATAAATCGGCGATAATATCCGGCTAATCCTAAAAAGCTTCGAAGCTCCGTAGGACTTTTTGGTTGTTCCCACTTCATCACAGCTTCAATCTTTGCTGGGTCAACCATTATTCTATCTTGGTTAACCACATGACCTAAAAATTGGACTTCTTGAATCCAAAATTCACATTTGGAGAACTTTGCATACAGCTTCTCCTTTTTCAGAACTTCTAGCACTTCACGCAGATGATTTTCATGCTCATGCTTGCTTTTCGAATAAATTAAGATATCGTCTATGAATACTATCACGGATCTATCAAGGTATGGTTTACAAACCCTGTTCATCAAATCCATGAAAGCTGTTGGGGCATTGGTTAATCCGAACGACATACCCAAAAATTCATAGTGTCCATATCTTGTTCGGAACGCAGTCTTTTCGGTATCCTGCTCTCTCACCTTTAGTTGATGGTATCCTGACCTAAGATCGATTTTCGAGAAATAGCTCGAACCTTGCAACTGGTCGAACAGGTCATCGATCCTCGACAACGGGTACTTGTTATTTATGGTCGCTTTATTCAGATCTTTGTAATCAATGCACATTCTCATGCTCCCGTATTTCTTCTTTACAAATAACACAGGGGCTCCCCAGGGCGATGAACTAGGTCGAATGAAACCTTTGTCCAATAACTCCTGAAGTTGTGTCATAAGTTCTTTCATCTCGGTTGGTGCTAATCGATACGGTGCTTTTGCTATCGGCGTCGTTCCTGGTAACAAGTCGATACGGAATTCTACTTGTCGATCAGGGGGCAATCCGGGAAGATCTTCGGGAAAGACTTCCGGATAATCACACACCACCGGAATATCCTGCACCTCCTTTTCCTTCATAGCATCGATCACGAACGCTAGATATGATGTACACCCCTTGGCCAAACACTTTCTGGCTTTCATTAGAGAAATGATTCCAGAATTTACTCTGCGTTTGTCTCTATACACCATAAATGACTCCTTCCCTGGCGGGTGTACTTTTACTATCTTCTTCTTACACAATATTTCGGCATCATTGGCTCTAAGCCAATCCATTCCTAAAACTATGTCGAAACCATTTAACTCGATAGGCAATAATTCCTCGTGGAACTTATTCCCATCCAATTCAATGAGGATGTTTTTCATACGATGGCTAACAGGTACAAACTTGCCACTAGCAATTTCGACTAATAAAGCATTAACTAGTCTATCAACAGGCAAAGCTAGTTTTCTACCAAATTCATGCGAAATAAAGGAGTAATTGGCTCCAGAATCAAACAAAATTTGGGCAGGCAATTCGTTTACGAGAAAGGTACCTGAAGCGACATCAGCTTCTTATTTCGTAGCTTCAAGTGTCATCTGAAAGGCTCTCGCCTTCGGCTTTGGTGGAAGATTGGGTTTCGCTGCGTCTTTCTTCTTCGGGAAATCCCTCAAAATATGCCCTTCTTCATGGCACCCATGACAGACGTTATTAGTGAAGGTGCATTCATTGGCATAATGCCCTGGCTTTCCACACTTGTAACAAGTGATTTCCACGCTGCACTTCCCATCATGTTTCTTCTTGCACTTGTCACACCACTTGGCTTCGACTCCTCCTCCGAATTTTCTCGAACCAGACTTCGAGAATTTGTTCTTTTTATTAGAACCTGAGGTTCCTTCAAACTTTCTCTTTTCGCCAACATCAACCTTGTTGGCGGCTCTCCCCTTAATCATATCTTCAACCGACTTGGCAGCCCAGATAGCTGCCTCCAAAGTAAGTGATGGGTTTTGAGCACTACGTCATTCCTATGGTGTACATGCAAACCCTAATAGCCTTTGGATCTAGTTTGTCTAATGAACATGCAATTGAATATCCAAAGTTATAAACCCTAGATCTAACATATTATAATTTGAATTAGGGTTTAGAGAATACCTTTGATTGTTATGTAGCAATAACAATCAATTCCTTGGCTTCAGAAAGCTTAGTGCCTCAAGTGTTGCACCTCTAATGGAGTCACAAACACCACTAAGCAACTAGATGAAGAAGAGAAGAAGAAGAAGAGCACCCAAAAGACGTCCAGAAACCCTCTCAAAAGGATTGCCACGTTTTTGGGGCTTAGGAGTTCTTTATATACTTAGGCTATTAGGGTTTTGAACTTAGGAAACCCTAATCTGACTGCTTAGGCCCTAAGCAGCCCATGGACCCCTTTAGAATATCCCTTGGACGAATTCCTAATGGCTTCCCATAGAATTCGTCATCCTATTATTCTTAGGTGATCCATAGCCCAATTGCAATTATCTTATAATTACAACTCCATTCCCCTAAGTTTAATTAATCTCTTTTAGCCACTAAATTAATTCTTAATTAATTCTTGACTAATATTAATTAAACAATATGATTTCTCATTTAATATATTATTCTCATAATATATTAATAAATCATAATTAAACCTTTCTCTTCTTAATTCATCCTACAAATTGCTATGGTGAAGGCAACCCAAAAGGACCATGCTCACAATCGGGTCAAGTACATACCAAAATAGTTATGGACTTAGACACTAATCCAACAGTATGTGCCTGACGTACTGGCACCGCATACTCCCATGGAAGTCCCTTTGCGTACCTGTCAATTTTTGCCAGCTCATCTGGGACAATACGCAAAGCTAACTCCATTTTGTCTGTAAAGTTATTCGTATGTTCGTCAATGGTCATACTCCCCTTCTTCAACGTTAGAAATTGGTTTTCTAACTCAAGTACGTTTTGGGCCGAGCAAAACTTGCGCTTAAAGTGCACCAAGAACTCTGCCCAAGTCAGTTGCAGTGGCTCATTAGGGCTTAGGGTTTTCCCCAGAGTGTTCCACCAACGAGTAGCACTACCCCTGAACTGACGCACTGCAAATGTGGTCTGTAACTTGCCTTGGCAACCACAAGTCATGAAAGCCAACTCCATTTCCGAGATCCAGTCCATTACTCCGACGAGATCTTCCTTTCCAGTGAAGGTCGATGGCTTGCAAGTCATAAAGTCTTTATACTTGCACCCATTTCTCTCCACTCTATCCTCGTGGTTATTTCTCCAAACCACGAGCGGTTCACTATGACCAACCGATCTACTATTGTTCCCTTCTTCAGATCGATCCTCATTTAATTCACGTTGTTCAACAGGAACTGAAGGTTCATCCCTGTTGTTCAGCAACATTTGCCTCAATTCCTCCTTTTGTTCAGCCAACATGGTCTGAATCATAGTTCGTACTCCAACCATGGTGATTGGTTCGGGTGCAGATCCTACTATAGGCACCTGTTCCACCACTTGGGGTTGAGGTTGTTGGTTTCTGTTTGCATTTCCCGCTCCACTTCGAGTTCTTGCCATTACAATCTATATACCTAATAAGGCGAATTTAGGTCTTTATCCTTGTTAGATATTTCAATTCCCTTATCACTCCGAAACGTTTACATGTTAGTTGTAATCTCATAATCATACGCTTAGAATCCAACACACATAAGGTTTCCAGATCTGGTCGGCAACAGACCATATATCCGAACAAATAATGGCATATATGGCAAACATATAGCATTTAGCACATAAAGGCATTTTAGGCACCTTTCCTAAAATAAACTAGTGCTCGTGTCTAAAATATGGTAGACACTCATCTCACAATCATCACTTAGCATTCTAAGTTTAAGTCTAGAAATCCTACAATTTCTTAGTTCGCTTAAACTAATGCTCTGATACCAACTTTGACATCCCCTAATTTATCGGCCATAAAAGACCGATTTAATTTATGTTTTTAAAACAAAGTTAGAGAAATCTTTTTAAAAGATGTTGCGGAATTGGTCCCCAAAACAAAATATGATAAAAGTTTATCAAAACCTTTCTTTAAGAAAGTATATATTTTCCATATATATATCAAAACCTCAGGATGTCATGTTCCGATACAGATCAAAAGCATAAACAAGACATTATAAGCCTTTCAACAGTTATTTACAACTACTGGCCTATAATCCAAAAATCTCTCGTCATCGTCCGACTATGCTCGGGGTCCACTACCTGTAACATAGAAAGCTGAGTGGGTCAGGCTTGGGAGCCTGGTGAGCATATAGGGTTTTCAACCCACAATAATAATAACTTATTAAGTTCACCAATCAACAAAAACCCTGATTACTCATTCCCGTTGTCCTCACTTTACGTCCCTAAACACCTATCACAAGGGACCTAGCCTAAGGAATATCATCGGGTTGGACACTACTGCTAAGGGGACTCCTCAGCCATACATGTCCTAAAGGCAACCATGAGGGGGATTGGAGTACGCCAATGAACATATAGTTCATCACCACCTACAAGTTGTGAACTTGCTAGTGTACCACTGGACTGTCTAGAAAGGTCTGTGATCGTCATCTATACTCCGCTAGATGACTACAACAACAACAACATCGAGGCCTCTCACCATTTTAACACACATCGACTATTTCATCTACCCGTGTTCTACCCAACATATTTGTAGATAAAATATATATACATTTTAAAACTTGTATAAAACATCTATTCAACAGTCACCTCAAATAAACAATTAATATATTTACACATAACATGTATTTTAAGGTAAATACTTCATATATATGTGTAAAGTGAAAGTAACTACACACTCACATGTTTTGATGATAATCGGGCAACAATTCGTTTCCTAAAACGTTCGTTTCTAATAAAACCGGGAGTTTTATTCAGAAACCGGGCTCTGCGAAGGTCGGGCTTCGAAACCGAAAAGATAAATTTTCCGGGCTTCTCGGCCACTTCGTGGCGTATTCCGGGGGTTATAATTGATATCGGGGCTTTAGGGGAAGTTAGAATGAAAGAAATATGAGTTTAGGGGCTAAAAGTGACACTTTTCCAAAATATACCCGGGAGGTCTCGCACCCTCCTATTTATAGGTGTGATCCTTCTAATCCGAGGGCTGAGAAGCCTCCACGCGTCAGCAGATCTGAGAAGAGGTCACATGGGTTGCGCATGCGAGGCCCTCGCTGGCAGCCTCTGATTGGACCGAAGTCCGGGTCCGAGGAGGGGGGCTCGTGGCTTCTGCGAGGCTCGGATGCACGAGGGAAGGGGGCACGCATCGCAGCTTCATTGGACCACTTCGGATTAGCTCTCCGGTTCGGATGATTTCTCGGTTTTGGGGATTTTTTCTCGATTTTCGCGCCAAAACTTCTAAAATCCATACGAGCTCCGTTTTTGACATTCTTTATATGCACGCGTAGGTAAAATTATGCTTTACAACTTTCATTTAGACTTCGTCGGCTAATTTTGACTTTAACTTTTATATTATTATTTTTAACAGACCGGGACAAGAAATCCGTTAAAAATTCATAACTTCTTCATACGACGTCCGTTTTCGTCTGTCGTTTTACCGTTGTTCTACTAATTATGAGACCTTCGATTCTCATTTAGGTCGTGTAGGCTAAAAATCACTCGATCTAAAATTCGAGTTTTTAGCTGTCTACTACTAAGCTGAAACTTCGAAAAATCATAACTTCCTCATACAAAGTCAGATTTGGGCGTTCTTTTTATACCTACTCTCGGTTTAATGAACACTACGAGTTTCGTTTAGATCACTAAGGCTAAAAAGTAGTTTATCAAAAACTCACTTTTTACGACATTCGGCACCGTGCCGGTTTTGTCGTGAAACTTCGACAGGTCATAACTTCTTCGTTATAACTCGGATTTTGGTATTCTTTATATATCCGTAATCCTTGTCACGACCACTACAACTTTCTTAATAGATATCGGCTTTATCTAAAATTTATTTTTGACACTCATTTTTATTCTTAATTAATTAACTCCTAGAAATTAAGCATAAAACACATAAAACACATAATATTCACATAATTCCTTTTCATTTCTTCAAAATGAGTTACAAAGGTTAACCTAGACTATCACATCAATATTAATGCCTAGGCTAGAAACACGAGCGTTACATCGGTTAAATGACATTTGTCACCCCAGGCATGCCTGCCTAACTGTAGCTAGCAGTTCAGGTGTGGGATTGTCAGTCCCGAATAGATCTATTCACAAATTTCATGCTCTCCCTCCAGGAGACTCTGGTTATACTATGATAGGATTTAACCTGTACCCCGAAAGGTACAATTGAAGTGTTGTCTCACAATCCTGTATTAACTAGTTTACGTGTGGTTTTGTATGGTTCTTTTGTAGTTAAATCCGTGTGTATACTTCAAAGGGAAATAATTATACTTAAATAATTATTAAATGTTGTACTCTTGAAATCCAAATGTAGTAATGTACATCATAAACTAAATCTGTCATAGTTTATATGTTTTTCCATGTAAAACTCTGAATTCATAAATCTGTGTATTGAAAATCCAAACTATACCTATTATAGTTTGCATGTATGTTCTGTACTTGGTTTATGTATCGATCTGAAAACTAGCAATTTTGACTGTAGTTTGAGAAAGTCCCTTATGCTCAGCATGTTACAAAAGGGATAAAATATCTAAATATTTTATAAACATGTGGAAACCGTATGATTCTATTAATTGCATCAGCTATAAAGGTATTGAAATTCTTTTGTGTAATTTACAAATCATTTGTGTTTGGCTTGTATTCCCCCTGAAAACATGAAAATAGTAAAAGCATAGGGGTATGAACTCACTGTTAGTCGTGAAAATGTTGGGCAACAAAACTAGAAATGAAGACCCTCGAGTTGATGTACGCGGAACTCAACGGGATCCTAATAACAATTAGTACATATAAGTATTTTATTAGCGAAACCATTAGTTATAATGTTGGAATAACGCTTGCTTTCGGTTTGGGAATGTTACCGGGACTCGATTGTATCGGAAAAGCGGGTTTGCGGCCAAGGTTCACGGTGTGAAGGAGCTTGCGGCCGTGAAGGGTTTCTGGTCGTGAACGGTTCTCGGCCGTGAACAGCCCCTTGAAGGGTTTACGACCGTAAACAATGTTCCTGAAGAATCTATGAAGGTTTGAAGTGTTTACGGCCGTAAACAGTTTGCGGCCTTTGAAGATTTGAAGATTCGAAGGGTGTACGGCCGTAAACTAAAGAACAATGATGTTGGATTCGATGAAAAATGCGTTTTAGCTACTCCGAAACAACCTCCAAAGGTGATTTCTGATGATTTTCGGAAGAAAAGGGGTGTTTTGATGTTTACGGTTGAGAGGTAGAGAGATAGAGAATGAGAGAGTTTTCGGCTAAGAAAGTTCAAATGAAGGAGGGGGTCCCGTATATATAGGCTGGGGGGTATGGTCGGTGGTGGGGTCCACCTGGCACTTAGCCATAAACGGGTTTACAGCCATAAATGGGTTTACGGCCGTGAACACCTCTCAGGCCGAAAACTATTGATTCTTCAAAGGAAACTCGAGTTTTCGCGTGATTTTGGTTCCGATTCTTATATAGAATTTAATTATATAACTAAATGATTTTCCAAACCCAAAGAAATTTGACGGAACTCAATAAAATTCAAATTTTATTAACGGTATTGGGTTAACATTAACGGAAAAAGATTCGGGTTGTCACAGCCTCCAGAAGGCTTCAGAATTGATCCAGGTAACAGATAAGGTAAAGATTTGAATCTGGATTAAATCTGATTATTTAGTTGATTCAAATCAGGTTAATCTACAAGTTACCACATCTATGTAAAGACCCTTCTAGGCCTTCATAAATTCGATTCTATTGTCCCCAAGGTTTAGATTTTTAGATTTTATCATCTCTCTCCTCTCTCCTAAAGTTTCTAGGTTTTAGTCTTTTGGGTGTAAGCCATTAGAGGCATTCATACTTTGAGTGTTAGATCTTCCAAGAGCAACAAAGGAATTCAAAGTGTTCAAGTGTTCAAGTGACAAATCTGATTTTGTCATAAGGTTAATAGTTCTATCCATCTTGTAGCTCTAAATTCACAGTTTTGAAAAGTGCGTTGTTATAATTGTAAAACTTAGATCTAGGGTGCATGTCCACTTAGGGTTATATTTAAAGGATCATGTTGCCTAAATTTCGTGTATAGATGCATAGAAAACACATCAATTATCACATCGTCTATATTGGTTATGAACGATACTTCTCTTGTGTCCCTGAGAGTTTCCTTCAACCTCATTAGGAACCAAGTACAAGAGTTGATGTTATTTGCCATGGCTAGACATAATTCTATAGGAAGGGCCTAGTTGTTTTCGTCCATAAAAACCGCTATGAATATTGTATTTAGGTAGACACTACCTATAAAGATGACAGGTAATATGAATGTATAGAGCTGCATTTTTTTTAGGAAAAATAGAAATAATTAGTTGTAAAAACATTATAAATTTTAATCAAACAATAAAACTTTGAAAAAAAATATTTTTAGGAAATATACAAATAATTAGTTGTAAAAACATTACAAATTTTAATTAAACAATTAATATTTGAATATACATATATATATATATATATATATATATATATATATATATATATATATATATATATATATATATATATATTATCACACATCCAGTAGCCATAAAACAAATTTGTAAACGATCATAACATCAGTTTTGATGTTCTTGTAACTATGAAGTTTCGTCCTCCCAATATTGTCTAGATAAACTAGCAAGTTGGTAAAACTTCATTTTTTTCCAATTTTTAGAAAAAATTTATTATTTTTAATGTATTTATTTATAAGGATTAGTTTACTTAATTTGTTTGAAACTACATTGCTATAAACAAGAAAAAGATAAAATTTATAATAATAAAGATTCATTCTATCAGATGTCATTTTCTCATTCAATTGGACACATATCATTTGTCATAATTTTGAGATATTTATTTTCAACTTGTCAATTATTTTCTTTTTCATTTTCCAATATATGATTAATTTAGTTTCCATAAATTAAATATTCCATAACGACTATATTAATTTTAAATTTCAAATTTCAAATTTCATATTCGATTTTTAATAAGTTACAGTTTAAACCTTCGTATTTAACAATTTGTTATAATTAATCCGTTTAATATATTGGGTCTAACAAATAAACACGTAATTTTAATTTATTCATTTTTCGTATGTTAATTTTTATTTTTTTTCTTGTAATTTTCACTTTTTCATTTTTCGTATTTAACATTTTGATTTTACTCAATACGTATAACTATACCACCGCTACCACTAGTGAAGGGAATAAATAATGAAAGAAGCTATTTTACCATTTAGCATAAAAAAGCAATATTTTCTTCTTTCTCGTGAAAAACTTCGTACCTACGTTTTTCAGAGACCAAATTCCGAGGGCGCTTTAGAGCGAAAGACTTGGCAACAATTGGTGTAAATCGATCGACGATAAATTGATTTCACATCTGTTTCTTTTTGCATGCATCTCACTCTCTTCTGAACAAATCAATCGGTTTCTCACTCTAATCATGTTAACGATTGGCTCGATCTTGCCGGGTAATTAGTTTTCCTGTTGAAGGTAACGTCTTTTGCTTCATTTCCCCCCTTTTACGTTTAACTCTTGATCTCTATCTCATTATCTATATGTGTATTTTGATTGCATTTGTTGTATAGAATTCTCGGTATGATTTTTTTCATCGTGGGTGTGCTCCCGCTTCCGTTTACGATATCTCTTTATCATTTATTTATTGCTATATAATCTGTTAGATTGCTTGCATTATGATTTCTTTTGGCACCCTTTTTTGCAAATGGGAAAGAATTTTGTGTAGTTTCCGGTTGATATCAAATTGCTTCGATGCAATTGGATACCTAAACTTGTGAAGTTGTTGGAGTATCTAACTATTTATAGTAATAAATTGTTTCTGGTTTTTGTTTGTTCTATGAATTGTTTTTCTTTGAGAAGAAAACCAAAATTGGATTCTGAAATCATGTTTAATTTCTCAAGGTTGTTCTAGATTTATTATAGATTCTAGACTTAGCATTGTCTTATACACCCAATTATAGTTAGTAATAAATTTGGATATGGAAACCCATTTTGACTATCACTTGTTCTGGATTTATTTTGATAAAGTGTTATGTTGATGTTCAAAAGATATTTAAGAGAAAGACTTCATAATTGGGGATATGGAAGGAAAAAACAAAAGAGGGAAAATTTGTAAACAGTTAGGACTTAATGGGGAAAGCTCCCTTTTCCTGACCTTCTCTAATAAATCGTTCTTTTTGCATACTGTCAAATGATCAACTCATTATGGTGAAGGGATCATATTTAATGAGATACGATTATGAATCTAATGAGATTCATAATGTGATTAGGTATCAATTGCTATTTGGTTTATGTTAATTCACTTGTACTCTTCGATTTAGTTTTTAATTTTTTTTAACGTTAAATCTTTTCATTTCATTTTTAAAATTGAAGCAACTTGTTTGACATTCTAAGTCAATTGAAGACATCTGATAGAGAAGGAGGGCACTTCTTTTTTGTGCAAATGAGATAAGTTTACACCTAGGATTCCCTCTCTCTCCCTCTTGTTTGTGCAAAAGACATAAATGCCCTCATCCTCATCATCAAAAATAGAAAGAAATAGCAACATACTTTTATCTCTTGTTGTTCAATGTCAATGAATGTCCCTTTTCATTCTCTGGTAGTTGCCATCTTTTGACTTTGAATGTCAAACTTTTATTTGCCAATCCAATAATGAAGATATATTATTTTACATTTTTAACACAAATCTATTTGTCTGTTACCAATTGCGTATACCTTTTGATGTAAATGCAAGAAATGGCAACATACTTCTATCCAATTGTTAAGTCTTAGCATCTTACATTTCTTTCTATTACTGCATTGTACTTCAGTGTTTCTTTTTTTTTTCTAATTAAGATATGACCTTGTAAAATCTAACATTCCACATTTAATATTTGCTTATTATGACACTGCATTTTGATGACATTGCTATAATCAGGTAGATTCTTGAAAGTACAATGATGTAAAAGAAAGAAATAAAAGTAGGATGCTATAATAAACACATAAATGAAAGTGCATTGCTATATCATGCATTTAGCCTTAAACTTATCCAATAAACTGAAAGTAGTTACTTCCATGCAGATGTTTCAACCTCCATTCGAAATGGAAAATGGTCACAACATGATTAACATGTCAACAATGAATGATATGCAAATGATCCCTTTTGACGAAAATGACCCTGAAGTGATAGCTCGCCGTATTAAGAACAGAGAAAGGCAACGCAGATATAGGGCTAGAAAGCGTCAAGAAGCCGATATGAAGAGAGCATCATATATCATTAGTCAACCAAGTCAACCAAGTCAACAACAACTTCCCGAAACCCTAGTCAACAATACCCCCATGGAAATTGTAACCCGTGTCTACAGTCAAAGAAACTGGAAAAAAGACGCACGAAGGGCACATCTGCTACAACAACAACAACAACAACAACAACAACAACAGAATGCTTCCAGTTCTACATCTACAAAAGAAAGTATAGATTTAAGAAATTTGGGAAATCAATCGAATTTTGTGGACACTAGAGAACTTTCGAGTACCCCAAGTGGAAGAAATTGGAAAGCAGAAGCAAGAAACAAAAGAAAGTGAGAATCTTGCTTGTTGTTCAGGTCGAATTAGGAAGAAAATCACCAAAAGGTTTTGAGAAATGAGGTGGGTTTTGTTTTTATTTTCATCAGCATTGTTTTGTAATGCAGGATTGTATTGCATTGGACTTTCACGAGGATTGATGCCAATGAGAAAAAAATTAAATTATTTTGCACCACCCAAAGAGGTGGGACCTAGACAGATGTCAGTGAGACAAAAATTGTAATTTTTTGTCCTACCCAAAAAGTTGGAATAAAGTGGGACCCGCAATAAAAGTTGCAACTTTTGTCCTACTAAAAAAGGTGGAATAGCGATAAAAGTCAAAGGTGGAATAGCGATAAAAGTCAATTTTTTGTCTTACCCAAAATGGAAGAAAGTGGGCTGACATGACATTGGGACATGGGAAAGGGACATATGTAAATGAAACAAAAATTGCAATTTTTTTGTTGTACCCGAGAAAGTGGGACGGACATTGGGACATTGGGACAGAGACAGAGACAGATGTAAATGAGACAAAAATTATAATTTTTTTTTGTCTCACTCAAAAAGTGGAACAATGTGGTACTGAGACTCAAAAGTGGAACAATGTGGTACTGAGACTGATATTGATACAGGTTTATGTCAATGTATACACCAGAAGTCTGGCATAACTTTTTGTTTTTGTCTTTTACCTGGTTTATAGGTTTCCATCCGATACAAGTCTTATCGGAAAAAGTTATCAAAATGTTGCGTCTTGTATGCAAATAACACTTTTTGCTTATATGCATAACAAACACAATATAATAACACTTTTTGCTTATATGCATAACAAACACAATATTTTGACCTTTTTTTTCGTGAAAAAAGTCTATATTTTACCTATAAAATAGGTAAAAAGGAAAAAAGTGAAAAGTTATGCGAGACTTTTGGTTTAGATAGTAAACTTTTTTAATATCATGTTAAAAACGGGTCAAAATGTTGGGTTTTTTCAGAAATAAACCCAACAAAAAAGTCCGAACAGTGAGATAAATTATAGATTTTTAGTCCATTTAAAAAGGTGAGACATAGACATGTGTTCTCGATCTTTAGTCTATGCAAAAGACGTAAATGTCATTTTCATCTTCATTATTGAAAATAGTCCTAGAAAGCTTGAGTCGTAGTTCTTGTTGATAAATTTATGTAATTTTGGCATGATTGCAGATATAAAAGGTGGGGAAGAATGCTTTGAGAAATTGTTTCTTTGGGTTTTTTTTGTGAAGAGTCGCCTAGAAAGAGTTGTGGTCCATGGAAGTTAGAAGAGATTGAAAAGAGTATCAAAATAGTCATAAGATTTTTTTTTTTTTTTTTTTAATCAAGATGCAAGATTGATATTAACCGTTTATCTAATCATGAAAAATCTTATGCTGTTGCTTAGGAAATATTTTCTTGATTATGGATATATGAGGCATCATGTTCTATTTATCAATCATGGTTCATCTTGACTTTTGGTTGCTTTTCTGCGTTCGTTGTATGGCATATAATCGGACAAATTTTTTAGGGTTATTTTTTATAATGAAAGTATTTATGTCTTTTGCACAACAAGAAAGTTGTTTTCTATGAAAATGATGAAGTGGTGTTCATGTTTTTTGTTCAGACGTTAGATCAAGAATATATCTATGCCTCATCATAAAATAGTTTTTTGGATGACAACTTCAAATTTTTATGGATTTTAACGCACACAAAATACCGTATGAGGCAAGCCTCACATTTTTTTTACCGTTTTGCTATCTCTAATCGCAAATACGATGCCACGGTAGCAACGCATGAAAAAGAAGATGTAGGCAATGTCCCATCCAAACATTATATATGAGATGCGTGTGGTTAACCGTAGATCCATCACATGATTGCTCCATTTAGTTAAAGATATGGGTGTGTAGAAAAACAAATATTGAAAAAAGAGAAGAGAGAAAAGAAAAGCATACCAAATGACCTAAAAAACCCTAATTGAGCCACAAATGTCAAATGACGTCGCATAATTGGTTAATAGTCTCAATTTTTGAGAAGTCTTTTCCGTTTTTAATCTTCATTCCATTCTTCAACAGATGGTAGTGCATAGACAATAGTTGTTTAGTCAAATCAAAATACTTTATAGACAATATTCCTTAGAAATGACATCTCAAAGCATTGTTGCCCAACCATACAGAAAAAAGGGGGGAATAAAATTCGAGTTTTTGGGTTCAATTTCTCTTTAACTATCACAACCTCAAGGTAACAGATGTACACAAATTTATCAAATAGACTAAAGGGTAGATTTAAAAAAAAAAGTTAGACATAAGTGGACGAAGAGTAACCGGTTGTAGAAGAAAAAACCAAAATGTATATAGATAAGTTCATTTAATTTAGGAAATTTTTAAATAATTAAGAATCAATTACAATCTTTCATCTTTTTCAATTTAATGTTCCAATATAGTTCATCTTTTTCATTCATCTTTTTCAATTTGATGTTCCAAAATAGTTATTACATTCATCTTAAACCAAAATGTATATAGATAAATTCATTTAATTTAGGAAAATTTTAAATAATTAAGAATCAATTAAAATCATTCATATTTTCCAAAATAGTTCTTTTATATATATATCCCTTGTGGACTCGTTGAGTTCCTTCTTTTCAACAGAGTCGGGAATATTCCAAACCAGCTCGCCGAGTTCCCTTATGGACTCGTCGAGTTCATTAGTCTGTCAATCCTTCTTAATGCATTAAGCCCTTATTCTTCAAGTCCAAGCCCCTTATTCCAGATCTAGACTGGAAATGCCTCTAGAAGGGTAAAGCTTCCAGCTTTACCCATTAATTCCTTTCTTAAATGGATTAAGCTCAAACGCTAACCCAAAAGGCCAAAGTCTTAATCCCAACATCACCAAAACTACAAGATAGACCATGAGGTCATAGATCTGGACTCTAGGGACTAAATGATCACGTAAAGCCTTAAACTTTATCCACATGCATGGCCATAAAAGCTTCAAAAGACCAAAATGATGGTCTAGAGGTTGCATGGGACCTCCATGGCCATAAAGTTGGCATCTTTATGCCATGAAAACCCCTCAAGACCTTAGATCTGAAGTGTAAATCCATTTGGGACGTCCAACTCCCAAGGACCATGATATTTGGACCAAACTAAGCAAAATCACCCCAAAAGAAGATCTAAATAACTACAAATCAAGGTTCAAGCTTTATACTAGCAAAATGTCGTGGATGAGGCAAGGGTTCTGGATCTATAAACTCCCTCGTGTGTCCTCAAGCTTCTCCTTCTTCCAATGGCTTCAAAACGCACACTAAAACACTTCAAATAACTCACAAACACTCACAATAGAATTAGGGTTTCGAGATTTAGGGTTTGGGACTTGGAGGCTGGAAATGAGGCCAACATGGAAGGTTTAAGGTGCTTAAATAGGGTGCAAACCCCGAAAATTAGGGTTTCTCCTCTGCCAGCCTACTCGTCGAGTTGAGGCTTCTCAACTCGTCGAGTAGGTTACTTAAATTACGCGGCCCATATGATCTCTACTCGACGAGTTTGGGGCTTCCAGATCGTCGAGTTACTCTTATAAATTGAATAATTACTAAATTAAATACATACCAGTAACCAGGCGTTATAACTCTCCCCCACTTGTCTCAGACTTCGTCCTCGAAGTCTGCTGCCTCAAATAACTCTGGGTAATGTTCCCTCATCTCCTCTTCTGGCTCCCAAATCCATTCCGAGCCCTTACGGTGCTGCCACTGCACCTTCACCAACTGCACAACCTTGTTCCTCAAGGTTTTCGTCTTTCTGTCGAGGATGGCTATTGGTCTCTCGATGTAATTTAGGCGGTCGTCCACCTGAATATTCTCTAAAGGCACAACTGCAGAGTCATCCACTAAGCACTTCCATAGCTGAGAGACATGAAAAGTGCTGTGGATCTGGATGAGCTCTGCTGGAAGATCTAAATGATAAGCAACCCAGCCCACCCGAGCCAAAACCCTAAATGAATCGATATACCTGGGCCCAGCTTGCCCCGCTTCCTGAACCGAATGACACCTTTCCAATGTGAAACCTTCAGGAGAACCATGTCTCCACCTGAAACTCCAAGTCTGACCGACGCTTGTCGGCATAGCTTTTCTGCCGACTCTAAGCAGTCTGGAGCCTGCTGGATCTTCTCTGTAGTTTTGAGTACCACCTTAGTACTCCCCATGAATCTTTGACCGACCTCACCCCAACAGATTGGGGTCCTACATTTCCTCCCGTAGAGCATCTCTAATGGAGGTCGATCTATGCTAGCGTGGTAACTGTTGTTATACGAAAATTCTGTTAACGGAAGATACGTATCCTAACTCCCACCAAAATCCAATACGCATGCGCGTAGCATATCCTCTAAAGTCTGAATCGTCCTCTCACTCCGCCCATCCGTCTGAGGGTCAAAAGTTGTACTGAAGTGAAGACGAGTACCCATCTCATTGTGAAACCACTTCCAAAATCTGGAACTGAAGTGAATATCTCGGTCTGACACAACCGAAACCGACATTCCATGATGTGCCACCACCTCGCGTACATAGATCTAGGCTAGCTTCTCATCCAATATACTCTCCTGGATCGGGATAAAATGTACACTCTTGGTTAACTGATCCACGATGACCCAAATCGAATCCACCCCACGTACGGTCCTGGGAAGCTTTGTAATGAAATCCATAGTGATGTCCTCCCATTTCCACACGGGAATCTCCAACGGCTGCATCTTGCCGTGAGGTCGCTGGTGCTTGGCCTTGTCTTTCCTGCATGTTAAGCACCACTCCACAAACCAGGCCACATCCCGCTTCATGTAGGGTCACCAATAATCAGGGTAGAGAACCTTGACTTGTGGGCCTCCTCCATCAGAATCTGGCGTACACCGACCCAGTAAGGGACCCATACCCTCCTCCGATGCAGGGTCAACAACCCACGGCTATCGTAATCAAAGGAAGCCCCCTGACCCACTATGCGCTCACTCTTCCGGTGCTCTTCCTTCATAGCCTCTACCTGCGCCTCTCAGATTCGCTCTAGCAGCAGAGTAATCACTGTCATCCTTAGGCAGATATCCCGAATCGGAGCCGCGACCAACCTGCGGCTAAGAGCATCGGCCACCACATTGGCCTTCCCCGGGTGATAAAGGATCTCACAGTCGTAATCCTTCACCACATCCAACCAATGACGCTGCCTCACGTTCAGATTTGGCTGGTCCATCAAATACCTCAGGCTCTTGTGGTCCGTGTAAATGGTACAATGAACCCCATAGAGGTAATGTCGCCAAATCTTGAGGGCGAAAACCACATCCCCCAGCTCCAAATCGTGCGTCGGGTAATTCGCCTCATGAGGCTTCAGCTGTCTTGAAGCGTAAGCGATGACACATCCTCTCTACATCAACACTGCACCCACACCCATGATTGAAGCGTCACAGTATACCACGAAATCCTCAACGCCCTCTGACAGGGTCAATATTCGTGCCTCGCATAACTTCTGCCTCAAAGTCTTAAACGCCGCCTGCTGCTCAGGCCCCCAGCGAAATGTCACTGACTTCGTGGTCAGTCGGGTCAGTGGGACAACAATCTTGGAGAAATCCTGGATGAATCTCCGATAACAACTCGCTAGACCAAGAAAACTCCGATTCTCAAATGGAGACCGCAGAACCTCCCACTGCATCACAACCTCTACTTTGGCCGGATCGACTAGAATACCCTTCTGGTTGACAAGGTGCCACAGAAATTGCACCTCGCGCAACCAGAACTCACACTTGGAGAACTTTGCAAAAAGTCTCTCCCTCCTCAATGTCTCCAGCACCTCCCTCAAGTGCTCCTCATGCTGCTCCTGAGTCTTGGAGTAAACCAAGATATCATCGATGAAGACTATCACAGACTGGTCCAACATCGGTCTGCACACGCAGGTCATGAGATCCATGAACACGGCAGGAGCATTGGTGAGCCGAAACGGCATCACCACGAACTCATAGTGACCATAGCGAGTCTGAAAGGCTGTCTTCTGCACATCATCGTCCCTGACTTGCATCTAGTGATAACCCGATCGCAGATTAATCTTGGAGAACCAAGATGCTCCCTGAAGCTGGTCAAATAAATCGTCAATCCTCGGGAGGGGATAACGGTTCTTCACCGTCACCTTATTCAACTCTTGGTAATCTATACACATCCGATGTGACTCGTCCTTCTTCACAAACAGGATCGGGGCTCCCCATGGCGAACTGCTCGGCCTGATAAATCCCTTGTCTAACAGCTCTTGCAGCTGTGTAGACAACTCCTACATATCGGGAGGAGCCAACTGATATGGTGCCTTGGCTATCGGAGCCGCATCAGGAACTAGGTCAATCCTGAACTCTACTTGCCTCTCCGGAGGTACCCCAGGCAAATCCTTTGGGAACACATCCGAATACTCCTGTACGATTGGTACATCATCCACGATCGCCTTACCCTTATCGGGGTATCCATAACATAGGCGACATAACCTGCGCAACCCTGTTGAAGGTAGCGCCTGGCTCTCGCTGCTGAACACAAAGTCGGCCTATGCTGTGGCCTCTCGCCCTGGATCACCAACCCTCCCCCACTTGGGGTCCTAACTCGTACTAGTTGTTGCTCGCAATCGTTCACTGCCCCATCGGGGCTCAACCAGTCCATACCCACGATAACCTTATTCCCTCGCAGGGGAATGGGGACTAAATCTATGGAAAACTGCTCATCAAACAACTGCAGTGTACATCCTCGATGAACCCTCGCAACCTGAACGATCCTATCTGTAACATCCCGTTTAAAATAGAATAATTAAATAATAAACCCGGAGCCCCGAGAAGTAATTTTTATTATTATTTTATGTTAATATAGCCAAAATCAAATAATAATTAGCAGGGTGTTGGTTTCGGGAAGCCAAATGACATGATTTATAGTCTTGGGGGTTAAAATGTAATTTCCGCATTAGTTTGTAAAGTATTTTGAAGGTTGAGAGCTGTTTAGTAAATTATGGGCTTATTATGAAGGGATTTTCGAAGATAGGGACTGTTTGGTAAATATTGGATTAAAGTTGAAAAGATTTTATGGGGTCAGGGGCTAAAGTGTAAGTTTTGGGCTTGATTTGAAAGGAATTTTAGAGGGCAGGGTTGAATTGGTAAATTAAGGACTAGGTTTGAAAATAAATCTGGAAATGAGGGGCCGATATTGCTAAAATGGGTAGAAGTTTGGTGAAACACGGGTGATGCCCGTCACTCCCCCTCATGCAGCACCATATATATATATATATATATATATATATATATATATATATATATATATATATATATATATATATATATATATATGGTGCATTAGAAACCCTAACCCTAGGAGGGATATATCAGCCGCCACCCTCTCCACCTTCAACCTCCGGCCGCCGCTATCTAGTGGAGTTCCACAACCGCCACCACTACGCCCACTGCCTTAGAAGACGAGTAGCCACGGACCCGACGTCGTTACCGGTGACGATAGGGCGAACAAGCTCGCAAGTACTGCCGCTTGCCGACTGTCTTCACAACGGCGCTCGACCGCCGTTCTTGGTTAAGGACGCGCCACCACTATACCACCCTTCACCACCAGCGTTGCCACAACTGTGGGAGTCGGAATAATTGCTGCTATGTCGAGTGTTGCTGTTGCTACCATCTCATGATTGCTGAAGGCGGAGACCGACGTGGGATGGCTTCGTTTCAGCCGGAACCACCGCCGCTAACCGCTACCGTTGCGCCGCTTGTGTGACTGCCGCCGTCGCCAAACGCCACCAGGTGGGTGGTTGGGTCTATTTCTCAAGTCAAAGGCGTATGTGTGTGTTTTGTACTTGGTTTCGTTTGGCTGGAACTCTCAAGAACAGCCACCACCACCACCGTGAGGTGGTGGTTGCCACCATTTACCACCGTCGGCCACCACAAGGTGGCTGTGTGTGTGTTTATTTTTATTGTGTGTTTATTTTGGGATTAAAGCTTTGTAAATTGTATTAGAAAGTGAAATAATGAAAAAGAAACCCTAACCACCACCGTGAGGTGGTGGCTGCCGCCTCCTGCCGCCACCAGCCGTCGTGTTGGGTGGCGGTGTGCTTAGTTTCTGTTTTGACTCGTTTGGGATGCTTGGACAGATTGGGCCTAATGAAACCCTAATGGGCCCAATGAAAGCCCAAAGTGACCTAAAAGCCCAACCAGTTGACTAATGGGCTAGTATTGGGTCAGAAACCCTAATTAGGGTTTGGAAAACCCTAATGACATAAAACCCTAATTTTGGGAATTGATCGGGACACGCACGGAATTATTTAGTAAAGTTAAAATATTATTAATAATCATATGCAATTAACCTAAGTCAATATTGGACTTAATGGATTAAGTCCTTAATGGGTTAAGTAGGAAAACTAAACCCTAATCGTCATTTCATGTGAAAACCCTAATTTCACTGGGGCCTTGAGTTGGGCCTTTCTATTGGACTTTGGTGATTGGGTTATTAATGGGCCATCCAAAATCAAGCATATGGACTAGAATAATTTAGGGCCTGTTTGATTTCAACTTACCGGGTCCAATCAATGCTGACTGCTGACTTGGTCAGGAGTCAGCTGTTTGATAATTACAAAATATAGCTGATTCGGTCAGCCATTCCAATTACCCTCGGTCAGCCATTCCACTTACCCGGTAAGCAAAAAAAAAAAACCTCCTGACTGAAAATAAGAAGCGTACGTGTCTTTTTGCCCTTGCTCGCCTACAGCCTCCTTCGCCATTACCCTAGACAAAAGTCGATCCCCAACACCTGCTGCTGCTGATCGCCTCCATCGCCAACAGCTTCTACCGCGAGTTCACCTCCTGCGCCATCTTTTCCGGCGACGATTACACAGCGCCGGCGACGACCACACATCTCTACTGCAGGTAATGTTTTCTGCAATGTTTTTTTTTTTGCTTTTTTTTTATGAATTTACCCAAGTGCTCTCAATCTACTGGTTTTGAAGATTTCGAAGCTGGATTTGATTCCATTGTCTTGTTTCAAATGGTCTTGAATCTGCATCTGTTTGTAAATCTATTTTTGAAGCAATGGCACTCTAAAATCTGCTAGAAAAGGGAGGAGATAAGTTGTGCACACAATGTGTTTGACAAAATGCCCAAGAGAAATTTAATACTAATAGGTTACACCCAAATCTTGGACTAAAAACTTATAATCATATTTGATCCTGTGAATTTTGTTAAGATAAGAAAGTGTTATATGCTTAGGCCCCGTTTGGTTCACTAGATTCCGGATGAATTAGGAGGAATTGGAAAATAAATTCCTTTCTTAAATGTGTTTGGATGACCAAATCACATGAAACTAATTTCCAGGGTGTATATTAAAATCGGCAAGTAAAAGATTTTCAATTCTTTAGGTAAACTGTATGAATCTTGATTCAATTCCTTATCAATTACAATGTTGACAAATTTACCTTTGTATCCTATTTCCAACTGATACGTTTTCTTGGAATCAAAACACAATTTTTCTGGTTTATTGCTTCTGTGATAAACAATTTTTCTGGTTTATTGCTACCGCTTCTACTTTTTTTTTTTGTGATTCATTTTGGTTATTGCTTTTTCGTTTGATTTTTCTCTGCGATTAACGATTGTAATAATAATACACAGTTTTTAGTTCATATTTTTTTACATGATTAGCAATTGTTTTTCTAGTTCTATCATTAATCAGATTTTAATCATATTTATTTAAAAAAATTACAAAAACCGCTAAAATGGTATTTTGGTAATATTATATAATTCATATTCCAATTCCTTTGACAATTGGACAAACCAAACAGAAAATAGATTCTATTTCATATCAGCCAAACATATATTAAATTATACTTGATTTAGATTCCAATTCCTTTCACAAATTCCATTCCTTTCAAAAACATTCTACAAGACAAACGGGGCCTTATGAGATCAGTGACGGATTTAGAAAAATAAATTAGAGTATGCATTTAAATAGTAATTTTTTGTCGATTAAAAAAATGTGTTATAAAGGGAATTTATTTAATAATGAGAGAAAATTACACTTTGTGATTAGGAATTTAGGATTTGTGAGATTTTTAATTTTGGTGTTTGTTAGTTTTTATTAATTATAAGTATAAGTATTTACTTTTTTTTTTTAAAAAGCGTCAATCGCCTCAAATAAAGTTTGTCAGGCGAAGTTTCCGTTTTCTTAGATTGAAGTTTTTATTTGGCTATGCAATTAATTTGGAAAGGGTATGCATTCTTAAAATATACTATATTAAATATATTTTTTTCAATAGAAAATCAATACTTTTAGTAATTAGCCAAGGGTATTCATTTGCATGCCCTTATAATACTCTAAATCCGCCTCTATATGAGATTAAAATTTATTTGTATGAAATCAAAATTTATGTTGTATATGCTGTTAAAATTTATGCTTGATTTATTTGTAAATGTGTGTTATGTGGATGATTAGCTATTTTTTTTCCTTTTTACAATAGACATGACAGATAAAATAATTAGGGTTAGTTGGAAGTCGGAATTGGTGGACAAAACTTTTTTGGAAGCATGTATACAAGAATTAACAAGCAATGGCCGGGAGGGTACTGAGCAAGCTTATGGGCTGTGGTCGCGGAGAAATTGAAAACAGATCATAATTTTATTGTCGAGAAAAAACAAATGAAAAACCAATACGACTATTTAAAAGCAAAGTATGCAGTGTGGTTAAAACTTAAAAACAAAACAGGAAATATTTATAATCCCGTAACGAATTCTTTTAACATGACTAATGAAGAATGGGAAGCGGAAGCGAAGGTACATATATACATATTTTTTAAATTAGATTATTTTTTTAACTACTTTAATAATATTTATTAAATTTTCAAACAGTTGAACAAGTATGTAGATAAGCTAAGAAATGCACCCCTCCCTTGCCCTGAACTTTGTACCCAACTATTTGATGGGGCGACCTCGACCGGTGTTCATAGTTGGGGGCCATCTTTGACACTACCTCATCCCAATGAAACCTTCAGTACACATGATTTTGAGGATACAGAGATGGATGAGCCAACACCTCATGCAGATACCCCAAGATCAACAGTACCTCAACCTACTAGTGAGGAATCATCTAGGCAGACAAAAAACAAGGGGGGCAAACGAAATGGTCCTAAAGAAACCACACTTGATGATGAGTTGAAAGAAGTTGGAAAAGAAATTATCAAGGCTGCACAAGCATTCACGGAAGCAAATAATCTTGACAAGGAGATGGATGCTTGTATGGCGAAGTTGACAAGCTTGGAGTGGGGAGAATATGATCCAAAATACACCACTGCTCTTATGTTATTTGCTGAAAGTGCTGGTAATAGGAAAATTTGGTTGCGCCTTAACTTGTCAACTTGTGAGTCGTGGGTAACAAATGCGGGAAGAAAGTTTGGATTAGTTGGTTGACTTCAGTATGTTATGGTTCATTGGTTGACTTTAGTATGTTATGGTTCATTGTTTGACATTAGTATTCTATGGTTTAGTTATGTTATGGATTGTTTTCTTAGGTGCAGTTGTGTTATATGAATTTATATGTTATGGAATGTTATGCTTTTAGTTTTTACATGTTACGGTTTGTTATGTTATGGATTGTTATGTTATTGATTGTTATGTAATTTGTATTTGACATCTAACAGGACACATGGATAAAGAAGGTGACTTTTTATATTTCCTTATATTCTCGTGGTATTGGTTGATGTTGGTCTGACAAAGGCAAAGAATAATTAAAAGAATAAGAGGTAGTGAACAGGTAGCAAAGGGGTATGTGTATATGCAAGATTTGATACACGGATGTCCTATACAATGTTACGATATGATACGTCTTTCACAAGATGCATTTGTACTATTATGTAATCACTTTACACAAAGAAATTGGTTGCAATGTAGTAGGACGATAAGCGTTGAAGAGAAGATGGCTATGTTTTTACATGTTATAGGACATAATGAACGTTTTAGAGCCGTTAAAGAAAGATTTCATCAATCCACACAAACGATTCATCAACGTTTTCATGAGGTCTTACGTGCAATGATGTGTTTTGCACGAGAAATTATAGTACCAACCTCGTATAATCCAACAAGAAATACCTCAGAACGACATAGACGACTAATGCACATATTTCCCGGAGCAATAGGTGCACTAGATGGAACACTTATACATGCAGTTGTGCCTGTTGATCAACAAACTCGTTATAGGGGAAGAGGAAAAGGTGAATGTTATCAAAATGTAATTGGAATTTGTAATTTTGATATGATATTCACCTTTGTATGGGCCGTATGGGAGGGCATAGCACATGATTCTAAAGTTTTGAAAGAAGTTGCATTTAACCCGACTTCCGGATTTCCATTCCCTCCACCAGGTTTGTAACTTTACTATACGTTTTATTATCTATATTATTTATATGATACATTTGTCAATCATCTACAGATAAATATTACCTTTGTGATGCCGCATACACCAACACCCGTGGATTTATGGCTCCCTACCGCAATACTAGGTATTGGTTAGCCGATTTTCGAAGAAACAGAGCTTTAACTAAGGAAGAAAGGTTCAATCATGCTCATGCACAACTTAGAAATATCATTGAACGTGCTTATGGTGTATTGAAGGCGAGATTTCCAATTTTAAAACAAATGGCTCCTTATCCTTTTCCAGTGCAAAGAGACATAGTCATTGCTTGTGTTGCGGTCCATAATTTTATAAGGAAATACGATACTGAAGATGAATTATTTACGAACTTTGAACAAAACACTATGGTTACTCCTAATGTGGGTGGTGGAGGAAGTGAGGGCCAAAACATAGAAGGCATAGAATGGGGTTCAGAAGCCGTTGACTATATGACTACTTTGCGTGACCAGATTGCTAATCAGTTACTTTCAAATGGTTCACGTTAAATGGTGTACTTTTTTATTATGTATGACAATTTGTATTTGGACTTTGTACTACACTTTGTATTTGGATTTTAATTGATGTATGTTTAATTTGGATTTTATATGATAAATTGTGTTTTTATAATTCTTTTATCCAGCACAAGACACAACACAAGGGTAATATGATCATTTTTTTCATTCAGCACAACCATTCAGATAAATAATCAAACAACATAAACTCAGTCAGATGTGGACTCAGTCAACATTTCTAACCCAGTCAGCTTCTAACCCAGTCAGCAACTATCAAACGACCCCTTAATGGGTTTTAGGGTAAGGCCCATGTAAGGGGTCTGGGCCCAATTTGGAAAATTGGGCCATAGATGGGCCATATGTTGGGCTTTGGACCATTACTTGACTTTTGGATCTTTGGTGTGTGAGTTGGACCTTGGGCTTGGAAACCAATTATTAATTGGGTATTGTTTGATGTTGACAGTTCGGTAATCTGTCAACCAGCAGCTGGAGTTGTATCTGCGGGACTTCAGCAGTGCCAGGTGAGCTATCCTCACTATACTCAAGGGTCTAAGGCACCAAGGTCGGCCCTTTGGATTGTTATCCTAGTTATCTTGTGATTATGCGTCATGATGCTATGTTGGATCTGTATCCTGGTTGAGGATGATGTTATGATTGGTGATCTATTAGTTTTGTATGATTATTGGTACATTCTAGTTTACATGGTTTAAAGGATCTTAGGATGAAGGATTGGGTTCTGCTTCGCAGCTCTTGTTTGAGTCTAACCGTTGTGGGGTCGAATCCTTTAGCCTAAGATTGTTTAACTGTTATGTGGTTATCTGTTATATGTGCACATGCTTGATTGGTAGTTGAGGGTATTCCATCCACGGGGATGAGTAGACCCTAGTAAGTTGTCTTAATAGACTGTTATGTGATTATACGATATATGTGCACATGTTTGATTAGTGGTTGAGGCTCATCTGCTTTGCGCGAGAGACAACAGACCTAGGCATTCCAACCCGATGGTTGTGGGCCATGAGTATTCCATCCCGAGGATGATTGGACTCGTAGTATGTGGGCATTCCAACCCGATGGTTGTGGGCCAAGAGTATTCCATTCCGAGGATGACTGGACCCGTTATATATATATATATATATATATATATATATATATATATATATATATATATATATATATATATATATATATATATACATATTGGCATACCAACCTGGGGTATTCCATCCGGATGGTTGACTGGACCCATAGTATGTTGGCATTCCAACCCGATGGTTGAGGGCCTGGGGTATTCCAACCCGATGGTTGATTGGACCCATAGTATGTTGTTTGTGATTTTATGTATATTGTTTTGTGTATGGGTATTTTGGGGGAACTCACTAAGCTTTATGCTTACGGTTTCAGTTTATTGTTTCAGGTGCTTCAAATGACTTGGAAAGGCGAAGGCGTGACCATACACATCCTCGCATTTTGGACTTATGGTTTATGGGATACTCTGATATTAAACTATTTTTAAAACATTTTGTAATAACTAATGGCATATCTTCAGCCCTTCGTTTCTTTGACACAGGAGAAACAGGTGCTGACACTTCCCTAATTAAAACGCCTTGATGAGTGATTTGAGGCTTTCAAATCATTTGTTGTGTGGGAGACTTGCATTTATGGGAAGACTTCATTTTAATTCTTCGAAACATTCCAGTCTTCGAAGGAATGATAACATTTTCTTGTGTTTCCTCAAGAATGGACTCAACCAATTGAGTCTCAGCAACAAATACTTCAACAGTTTCAGGCTTCTTCTTGGGAGATTTCGAAGATTTTGACTCAGTTGCATTCTTCTTCGTCTTCTTGGATTTCGTATCTTTTCTATCCAATAGTACGCCAGTTTCAATTGTAGAATCAATAGTCTGCAAATATGCCACTAAAACTGAATTCGAAGGATCGACCCTTTTAAGCATTGCATCGGGAATACAAGCAACTGATGGAAAAATTTCAGCACTGTCTGTGACATACTTCGGATAGTGGTATGGTTGAAAAACTGCTCTTTCTTCATCATTGGGTACTAAAATACCTTCCGTATTGTAGAAATGTTGCAAGATCAAGCTCCAGTATCTTGCACATGAAATGCCATGAATGACATTCGTATGTTCTACACCCTTTTGAAATTCCTTCCATAATTGAGTAGAATAGTCCACTTGAATATCATAATATATGCCAACAACCATGGCATAAACTTCCATCCTTCCTTTATCAAGACCAGCGGATCGCCCAGTCAAACATCTTAGAAAAATTCCAAATAAGAAATTCCAGATTCTTGGAAGTCCAGATTTCTTAAAATCACTAATCTTGGACAATGGTGGCTGATATCCCATCTCATTGAACATGTGAACGATTTGTGGAAAAGTAAATGAAACATATGGAGGCGAATTCGGAATATCAAGAATTTTATTCAACACACGATATGCGACTGAATTATGCGAATATCCCAAGAAAATTCCTTCATCTACTTTAGCTTGAAATTTCGTAAGATGATCCTTGAGATTCATAATGAAGCATCTGCATCCGAAAACATGGAAAAATTTGACGTTAGGTTTTCGATTGTTGAGAATTTCATATGGTGTAATGTTAAAACGACGATGAATGAACGATCTGTTTTGAGTGAAACATGCAGTTGATCCAGCTTCAGACCAAAGGTATTGTGGAAGTTTCGCATATGCCAACATAGTCCTTGCCGCTTCGCATAGAGACCTATTTCTTCGTTCAATAACACCATTTTGTTGTGGTGTGTATGGAGATGAAAAATTATGCGAAATTCCTTTGTCCACCAAAAACGAATAAAGAACATTTGTTTTTAAATTCAGTTCCATGATCACTCTTAATTTTTCGAACAATTTTCTTCAATGTTGTCTCCATCTTTTTGATAAAATCTATCATGATTTGTGCAACTTCGGATTTAAGCCTGAGAAAATAAACCCACGTAAATCTGGAAAAATCATCAACAATAACTAAAATATACCGTTTCTTGTTGAGAGTTGAAACAGTCGAAGGTCCACACAAATCAATATGTAAAAGCTCCAGTGGTGCAACAATTTTCGAATCTATTGTAATTGGATGACCTTGTTTATGTTGCTTGCCAAATTCACAAGCTGCACATAAAGAATCATTGTCAAATTTAAGTACAGGTAAACCTCTTACCAGATCTTGTACCACAAGTTTATTGATGTTTCGAAAATTGAGATGAGAAAGTCTTCGATGCCATAACCAACTTAAGTCTGCTGTTGCTTTCGAAAGAAGACATATAGCAGGTTTCCATACTATCGGATTGATATCCAAAGTGAACATGTCACCTTTCCTTTTGGATTTCAGTAATACTTCTTTTGTGTCGACATTCGAAATTACACTTCCTTCTTCGTTAAAAAGAACTTGATTGCCAGTGCCCACAACAAGTTGAGAAACACTTATCAAGTTATGTTGAAGACCTTCAACATATGCAACACAATTCACTGTGAATTGTCCATTCGTGATCTTCCCATATCCTTTTACTTGGCATTTTTGATTGTTCCCAAACTTCACTACTCCAACATTTTTGAGACTCCGAAAATCTCGTAAATTCTCCTTCTTCCCAGTCATGTGACGAGAGCAACCACTATCGATGTACCATTTGTTATCATATTGCTCATCACATAGTACCTACATTCAATTGAAAAATTTAGGTACCCAAGGCTTTTTGGGTCCTTGGAAATTAGATTTCAATTTCGAATGTAATGAAGAACTTTTAACCCAATCACAAACTTTGGTTTTGAGACTATCAATTAAGTTTACTTCTTCATTTAAAGGAACCGAAACATAAGTTTTTGTTGGTTTCGAATGTTCACTGACATTACCCTTCGAATTCTGAGTTTGTTAATGAACATTCTTTGCTTTTATTACTGGTTTCCAAGCTTTGACTGAAATGTTCGAATCCTTAGAAGATGAACTGCCATTTGATGAAGTATTCACATATTTTTCATATGCATCGTGAATTTGCTCCTTTGAATATTTATTTGATTGATACATATTTCCTTTGCCTTCAAGCCAATGATCAATGTTTTTCCTTGAAGTCATTCCTTTTTCCCGTGAAGTTTTCATTGTTTCTTTCTTCGTATGATTAGGAAAATTTGGCTTTTGAGGAACAAAATCAACTTTTGGATTTGATAAAAATGATTGAGCGTATGGTGAATCAACAGTTGATTTAAAATGTTGACGTTGAAAGAATTGTTGATTTGATTTAGATTTATTTGAAAATGCTCTTGATTTATTAGTTGCTGTAACTTTCGAAAACCTTGTGTGTTTAATCACTTCAGAGCATGAATGATTTGTATGAGATGATTGTTGAGGTTTTGTTGAAAAAGAGGAATTTTAAGCTTTGAAAACACTTTTGGTTGATTGTGATTCCGACATCTTTTGAGACTCAACATTTTGCCAAAATGTTTTCTTTCTTGCTTGTCTTTTTGAAATGTTGTGTTCCTTCAAACATTTTTCAATTTGATCTTTAAATTCCTTAGAATTGAGTTTGACAACCTTTTCATTTTCCTTTTCAACTTGATTTGAAAACACTTTTTCTATTTTTGATTTTTCAACCCATTGTCTTTTTGGTTTTTTACGTTGGAATTCATACGAATTCTTAGTTAAGTTGTTTTCAACTGTGCTTTGATTTGAGAAAAAAACCGTCTTCAGTTGTTTTTGAATTATCCTCCTCAACTAACTTCTTTAATTCTGGTTTTATATTCTCAACATTTCCAGTTGTTACGAAAACTTGATTTGGAAAAATGACATCATCTGTACATTTGAAATTTGGATAAACCACTGTATTTGTTTCAAGATAGTGTTCTCCTTTTTCATTCATAACTTTTTTGAACTTTTGTGTATCACCATACACTTGATCAACCACCATTCGAGGAGTTTCTTCTTCTTTTGTAAATTTCTTTTCCTTCGAAATTTTCTCTTCATCGTCATCATCACTATCATCAGTTTGGCTGTCTTTGAGATCCACGAAGTTCATATCACAAACTTTCGAAGTTGAGGGTATATCAGTTTCATTTTCAACCATCAAATCCTTAACTTTTTCTTTCCCTTTAGATGTTAAAGCAACATTAACAACAGACAACTGAGAACAATCAACATCTTCTAGTTCACTAATTTCACTAATATTGTCAGAATTATCTTTAATATCAGCAAAATTAGATTGAGAATCAGATGTTGAATTCTCAGTCTTTTTCAAAATTTGAATTTGTTCAGATTTAGTCAAAGTATCATTCACTATGTTAACTAATTCTTTCGTATCAAGACATTCATCAATTTTGACAATTCCATATTTATATCTATCATCAGGAACTTTGTCAAAATCAGCTATTATCTGCTCACAATCATACGAAATATTATCTACCTTAGCTCTTTCGAATGCTAGAAAAGGTAGTAATTTTCTATGTTGCTCTTTACTTATGTCACTTGAATGATGTAAATCAGTTAATTTGCCATATAGTCTTTTCGTAGAATTACAGTTAATGTTTCTTTGTGCTAGTAAAAGTTTAACTTCACTTGTTAAAGAATCTCTATCACACATAATGTTTGTTATTTGTAATTCCATACATTCAATTTTACTTATTTTCGAGTCTAATCTCTTTCTGGTCTCTAACAACTCCATGGAAAATTTGTTGGCCTCATTACTAGCAGACACAACAATTGAATCAAAATAAGTAACCGTCTCATCAAAAGATATTAGTTCAGAATCATAAGAATGAGTAGGAATATTAAAAGATTCGAGAATTTTACGTACCTTTGTAGTCATTGGATATTTGTCAGCAACTTTGGATACGAAGCATCGTCCCCTCAGTTCGAATTCCTCATCCTCTGAGTTTTCCTCCATTTTCGCATACAATGCCCCATGTGTCGGATTTCGCATTTCTTCATCATCTGATCCAGATGACCAGATTTGATATGTTCCTTCTTCATCCTCATGCTCACCCTTTGCAACCAATGATAAATTCTTGGCTTTAGCACGAACCACCTCAAGCTTCTCTGCATAGTATGCCTCATCCTTGACTTTATTCTTCCTCTCATCCTTCTTTCTAAGCATACAGTCATTTGCAAGATGATTCACACCGTTGCAATAATGACAATCTATTCCAGCATCACCTTTCAACTTCTTCTCACCCTTTCCTTCAGCTATCTTCGAATCTTGCTTCTCAACTTTCTTTTTCTCCTCAACAACATTTTTACTCACAGAAATTCCTTTCACCTCAGCAAGCTTAGTCTTCGAATTGAACGGCTTTTTGAAAAATTTCTTGACACGATTATTCGAGTAAAATGCTATTGCTTCAGCATGCGAATTCATGATGAATCCTTCTTCTTCCTCAGAATCACCATTCTCAGCTTCTTTCTCCAAAATCTTTGACACAAGAGCTAATGGACCTCCCAAATTCAACTTCGATTCCTCAGCAATTTCATTTACTTCAACTTCGTGTGTTTTCAACTGATTGTACAAATCATTGAGAGTTGATGTATCAAAACTTTGTTGATTCTTCACCATCATACTCACACTTCTCCATTCTTTTCGAAGCCCCATTACAAAGATGAGATTGAATTCCATTGAAGTCCTGGTAATTCCATAGCGATTGCATCGATAGATTAGCTCATTCAGACGATCATAGTAAACTTCAATTGTTTCTCCTTCTTTTTGTTTGAAGTCTTTCAGCTCAACCAAACACTGTTTAACTGAATTGATTTTTGTCTTCTCACTTTCTTGAAATTTATCTTTCAGATTGTTCCAGATTTCCTTTGCAGTTGTATAACTCCTAACGTAATTGTACACAACTGGAGGTAAAGCACCTCGTAATTCCCTCATACACCTTTTCTCCAATTTCTTCAGACGATCACCTTGATTATCAACACCAGAATTTGTGGAAGAAGATCCGATTGGTTGAACATTCACTGGAACATTGATACTTCCAGTGATACATGTCCACAATTCTTCATCAAGACCATTCAGATAATCTTGCATCCGATCAGCCCACTGATCATAGTATTCAGGGATTAGCATTGGAATTTTGGTTGATGAACCTAGCAGATGAGAAAACGAGGTCATCGAATGGAGATTGAAACTCGCCATTGTTGTACGGAAGAAGATTTTGAGAAGTTTGAAAAGATTTGAGAATTTGAAAACAAACTAGATGAATCAAATCGAATTGATGAGAATAACACTCGATTCAACAATTCAAATGCATAATCAAATCACAGACTAAGATCTTGACAATTTTTCACTTTTAAAAAAAAAGTGTGGAAACTTTTGAATCAAAGAGTTGATTCAAAAACTTTTTGAACAGCGTGAAAATCAGATCAGAGATATGATTCCTGCTCTGATACCAATTGATGAATCAAAGAATCGAGTAATGAATTAATCAGAGTATGAATTCAAGTAAGAGTGCGAGATTTGAACACGGAATGTAAATATGATCTGTTATGCTCTATTACGCTTTCGAATTCTTTACAGAGTACAAGAGACAAGTCTGTAAAAGTTCTTATCTAACTCTAGTAAATAACCCTATTTATAGGGAACTGAAAGCGTACAAAAAATATACTAAGGCATAGACACTAAAGCTTCGAATAAAAGTGCCCTAGTAAAATACATTACAAAATATTCGAAGAGTAGAAAACATACTTCGACTAATTACAACAATTCGACCCTTACATCCTCGCGTTTTGGACTTATGGTTTCTGGGATATCGTAGGCCCCGCCCGGCATCGGACAGTGTCCGACATCAGGCCCCGCCCGACATCGAACATAGACTGGCATTGGGCCCCGCCCAGCATCGAGCAAAGCTTGGTATACGTAATAACATATCAACAATACACATAAAGTATTCACATAGCATAAACATAAACATATAAACATTCCTCGGGCCCTGCCCGACATCGGACCGAAATCTGGAAACATACTAACATTCCTCGGGCATTGCCCGACATCGGACCGTAATCCGGAAAAAATTAAATACAGACACATGCAAGAATCACGAAGATGTCAAGTATACAAACATTCCTCGGGTATCGCCCGACATCAGACCGTAATCCAGAAAGCATATAAACATTCTCGAACACCGCCCAATATCGGATAAAATCCGGAACATATAATCATACATACGGGCCGACATTGGTGCCTTAGACCCGTTCATATAGGAGAAAAATCACCTCAAATGTCGGATGATAGCTGAAACGCCTCTGTCCTGGAATCAGCTCTACTCACTCCTGAATCAAAACAATCCCTTAGCTGCCATTTCATACTCATAACTCTTAGGGTCAACCATGGTCAAAGTCAAGTCTAAGTCAAAGTCAAAGTCAACACTCCGAGTTGACTCAACTCGTCGAGTTTACCCTTCAACTCGCTGAGTTCTCATGAATCTCAGAACTGTGAAATCGCGATCCAACTCGTCGAGTTTTCTTCCAACTCGCCAAGTTCTTCCTTTTAAACAGAATCGGGACTTTCCCAGTACAACTCGTCGAGTTCCCTTGTGGACTCGTTGAGTTCCTTCTTTTCAATAGAGTCGGGAATATTCCAAACCAGCTCACCGAGTTCCCTTATGGACTCATCGAGTTCATTAGTCTGTCAATCCTTCTTAATGCATTAAGCCCTTATTCTTCAAGTCCAAGCCCCTTATTCCAGATCTAGACTGGAAATGCCTCTAGAAGGGTAAAGTTTCCAGCTTTACCCATTAATACCTTTCCTAAATGGATTAAGCTCAAACGCTAACCCAAAAGGCCAAAGTCTTAATCCCAACATCACCAAAACTACAAGATAGACCATGAGGTCATAGATCTGGACTCTAGGGACTAAATGATCACGTAAAGCCTTAAACTTTATCCACATGCATGGCCATACAAGCTTCAAAAGACCAAAATGATGGTCTAGAGGTTTCATGGGACCTCCATGGTCATAAAGTTGGCACATTTATAACATGAAAACCCCTCAAGACCTTATATCTGAAGTGTAAATCCATTTGGGACGTCCAACTCCCAAGGACCATGATATTTGGACCAAACTAATGAGTTGAATACTCTTTAGATCTTTAACAGGTAAATTAATAAGAATAACAAACACAAGAACACGCAATGAATCAACCGTATGTCGAATGATTAAAATATAGTCACACCTCAGAAGAGCTCGATTAAGAACTTCCTCTGTAGAGGTATGCTAGGGTTTACAGTACAATTTATAAGATAATAATCAAAGCGTTAATGACAAGGATGCATGCATGGACCTTATATACTAAACCCTAGAAAGATAAACACGGTTGGACAAGCCCAAACCGAGAGTACATAATGGACCGAACTACTAAGGACCAATGGTGCAACCTTTTAAACCCAACAATCTCCCCCTTTGTGCCAATTGAGGCGAGAGACTACTTCGGTTGAGCAGGAGCAGATGACCTCACGGTCTTGAACAACTTTGGTATAATGGCAAGCAAAGTTTGACGAAGGTGAATATACCACCGAAGCATGTCCGTAAACAACTTCTTATCTGCATCACTATTCTGGTCACACCGATATATAATTTCAAGAATGTGCTCTAAGCACGCGGTGGAGAACAAGTGCTTATCAGCCAGAGCGAACAAATATCTTTGACCTTCGCCCCTTGTGAACAAAACAGTGTAATGTTGTGGATCAATTTTGCCTTTAATCATCACCGTCATATCACTTGCCTTCCCAATTGGCTTTACAGCGGGCTTCTTTCTGATTGCAGAAGCGACCTCCTGATCCATTTTCGCCACTTCATGAATATAGCAGACCAGCATCCGCTTGATATGATCAATAATAGGCCCATATTCTCATGAACCGAGCCGCTTGAGCCTCGTGTCACCTTGAATTTGACATTTACAAACTTCCCCACCGAAGTTGGTTTCAATACCTTCATAGTGGTGATCTTCTGATTACTCCAAGTGAGGTATTGCGGTTGAGAGAAAGAAAGATAAAATTCGAGCAAATCTCGATCAACCTTTGGATTAGGAGAGGGGATAGGAACAGTTGGATCAAAACAATGAAAGACAAACGCTTTTCGAGTGATGGGCATATCGAACTGATCATCCTTGGAATTTTCAAGACCGAAAGAAAGGACCGGTTCAAGCCAGTGTGTGCTTGGAGACTCAATCGCCTCTTTCAGAAGTCTTTCCATTGTCCATAGAGGAAACAAAGATTTCCTTCATTCCAAGACGTCGTTCGCTTCTTTCATCTTCTTTTCCTTTTCAATTTCGTCATTCGCCTTGAGAAGCTTTTCATCAAGCTCTCGATCACTGAGTTTGAATTTGGGATTTTCAGGTTTGGAGGTTACAATTACCACCTCATCGTCATTATTTACCTTCTCCTTTCCTTTGTCCTGTATACTGCTCGAAGCTACATTATCCTTCGGTACAGCAGTGACCCTCGGTTGTTGAATGGGTTTACTTGAAGGAGGTGGTTTAGATTGAACTTGACCAATATTATTTCCCCCTTGTTTCGGAAGGACCACAGGCTCCAGAACACCCTCAATCATGCTCAAAATGTCTAGAGCAGGTGTTAATTTCTCAGCCAGGTGACGTCGAACCTTAATGGTAAGAGAGGAGTTGTGAGCTTCAAGCAAGTGCAAAAGAATAGAGTGCACATCACCGATGCTGCTTGTGATGATAGCCCTTTCGGTCTTGAGATCAACATTTTCTTTTCGGACCTGAGATAGTTGCAGAGCTTGAGTTTTGACCTGAGTAGTATTGAGAGCCAACTCATCCATGACCTTATTTTCCATAGCGAGATCGCTTTGCAGTTTGTCAAGACGAGCGGAGAGAGATGATAAAAGAGCATCTTGATCAGCTTTGAGTGAGGAACGCACCACATCAAATTTTTTTGCTCCCTTTGAAGTGACTTGGAAAGAGAGTCAATTGCAAAATTGACTTTGTGAGCATTGGACTCAGCAGCTCCCTTGAGAGAATCAAGAAAAATCCTGGCATCGACAGTCACTTTGGCCACATCTGCAGACGCATTTTTGCAAGATAAAGAAGAGAGCTCTACAGCAGTGGTTGCCTTTTCGATGGACTCATCATACTTTTTAAGAGAAGTTTCAATCAAAGCTTTGACAGCCGCATCAGAGTAAGCAGAGGTTGAGGAAGTAGACGATGAAGCGAGCAACCTGTCAAGCTTATCGTTGAGATCCTTTAGATGTCGCTTGGTGATAGGAGCGTCTTCATCATCATCGATGAGAATCCGATATGGGCTATAGTAAACAGAGTCGAACTCCATTTTGGCTCCACCAAGAACTGTATCAGACTCGGTTGAGGAAGATGGGGATAAAGTGTCACACCCCAAAACCGGAATGGCGGAAATGTTCGGGGATGGAGGACGTCATGTATAGTATCACAACAATGCATAATAGTAAACAAGCAACAACATCATCCATTGCATTAATAGTAATAATTTTAATACAAGTGTGTTCTGGAGTTTATAAGACACCAAAATGTAAACCAAAATAAGAGATGAGTCTTGAACGTGCTCCATCCTCTCAAAACCTGGTCATCGGTACCTGGCTACTGGTGACCTGAGAATACAAGTTATTTTGGAAGCGTAGATCAGCATTAAAGCTGGTGAGTTCATAAGTATTTTAGTGTCATTGTTTGTATACGTTTGAAGAATGTACTTGTAAATGTTTGATGTAAAAGTTTGTAAGTATTTGATGTAAATGTTTGTAAACTTCCTAGAAAATCCTATATTTTCTACTTAAAGTAGTCTTCTACCAAGACTCAACTCTTCTCTATGTTTGTTCTTTTGTAAAAGTGTGAGTTTTCCCAAAGTATGACTATCATTACCAAAAATATAGTTTCTCATTACCGTTTATGTGAGAAGATCACATTGTTAATGAAATGGGAAAAATAAAGATGTACTGTAGCTTTATCTAGGTAACTACTAATGTACTAACTACCTTTAAACTTGTTAGTTAATTAAGGTAAAATGTGATATGATTGTAACCATACTTGATCGACCAGTAAAACACGACGTTCGAGACGTCTAAATGACATGACATTCGTCACCCGTAGACCTGCAGGTCCTACTGTAGCTAGCAGCAAGGTGTAGGAGGGTCAGTCCCGTATAGATCTATACACAAATTCACGCTCTCCCTCCAGGAGACTCTGGTTACAAAACATGACGCAACAGTATCTTGCCGAGCCATGAAGTAGTATCTCACATTAATGTTATAGTATTCTTGTATTTGTATAGTATGTAGTAGTGTAGTGTATGTTCTCTCTGTCTAGTATGTAGTATGTTCTCTAGTGTATAGTGTGTAGTATGTATTAATTCTCGTTATAGTATGCTCTCTCTGTTTCTCTTTATAGTGAGTATTGTTTCTCGTTATAGTATGTACTGACTCATGTATGAAATGACTCTTGTATGTTTCATTGTTCTGGAAATAGTAATAGTGACTTCCTAAACTATACCTATTATAGTTTACTAGCAATGTTGTTTGTATGAATGAACATGTTTGGATACCTTTGCTACCCAAAGGTATTGAACTGAATGAATAACTTTAATATTTATATACATACACATAATATATAACTAAGATTCAAACGACCTTCAGACAAATAACCGATACCCTAAGTCCACAACCAAACAAGGAACAGGAAATAAGGCGAGTTATCAGTCCTAAGTCCTTTCAATTCTACTTATATAACTATATCTATATGGACATGATTTTGACAAAGTATAAGTTTAAAAGAGTTTAATAGAAAGTATTTATCATGTAAAAGAGTTTATCAAAGGATTTGAAACAGTTTGTTTGATAACACAGTTTGAAATGTAAGAAATCCACTGGTTTGATAGTTATTAATCACATGTGATTGGTATAATAACTATAATAGTTCTACTTGTATTCCCCCCATAAAAGCATTTAAAATCATTTAAAAGATAAGTTAAGGGGTATGAACTCATCTGTAGTGAGTGATACGAATGAAAGATCGATTTGAAGGATGCTAGGTGTCAAGTGAAGACTTGAGCACAACGGATCCTAATAAGCATATAATGAACATATATGTATATAATTAGTGTTTAAACTACTAATCATGTAAGGAAAGCCACCTTAGGACTTAGGCAACACTTGCATTGAAGTGCTAGAAGTACTAAGGATTGCATATAAGGGGTGTATGGCCACCTAATGGTGTTTACGGCCATGTGTTCACAGCCCTTTGAGTTTGCACCCATAGGGTTTACGACCCTATGAGTTTGCGGCCATAGGGTTTACGGCCCTATGAGTTTACGACCGTAAACTCATGAAGTCTTCTGATAAAGAGGTGATTTAAGGTCCTACAAACATCATGGAAGTGTTCTAGACCCGATCCAAGCCTTAAGGAATAGTTTATGTCCAACTAGAAGGCTTAACAAGGGTTTACGACCAAGGGAGATGCTCCTGGCCTTAAACTCTCTTTGATCTTGGATATTGGATGATTTCAAGTAGCATATCTAGTAAGTAATACACATAGGAAGGTACTTACAAGTTTAGAAGCCTTTAGGAGTGTTTGAAGTCCAAGAACTTAGTAGGTGTTCTTGGTGAAAATGAAGAACTCTTGAAGATCAAACCCAAAATATGAAGTTAATGGAAGAAATCAAGGGGGTGATACTAGAAAATGAGATGTATCAATGATTCAAGGGATGAAACACTTACATTTTTGGAAGAAAAATGAAGATCCTTATGATACTTGAGAGAGAAATCAAGTTCTTGAGGTTGGAATGGTGAATAATGAGGAAGAAATGATAGAATATCATGTTTATAACATGAATTTACGGCCACCTTGAGTTTTCGGCCGTAAACTCATATGGTGTGGCCATAAACTCCACATGATGAAGTTTATGGCTTGCTTGGTGCACAATGGACTGAAGCAGATACTTCTGAAGACTCCTTTCTTGAATGTACTAGGCTTAAAACGCGCTAATTGACTCTAAACAATGCTAGAAGATAGCAAAATGAGTCCAACCTTGATTGATTTGAACACTATTCAAGATAGAAATTTCGGGTTGTCACATCATCCCCCCGTTAGAGAGAATTTTGTCCCGAAATTAGAGTTTAACAATTAAGCTATTACAAAAAACTAAACGAAAAGATGAGGATATTTCAGTTTCATTTGATCCTCGCGCTCCCAAGTGAATTCAGATCCTCGCTTGGCATTCCAGCGAACCTTCACTATCGGGATACGACTTTGCTTCATTTGCTTGACCTCTCGGTCCATGATCTCTACAGGTTCTTCCACGAAGTTGAGGCTCTAGTTGATCTCGATCTCGTCGAGTGGGATTACAAGAGTCTCGTCGGACATACACTTTTTCAAGTTCGAGACGTGGAAAGTAGAATGTACGTTACTAAGTTTGCGAGGTAGTTTGAGTTTGTAAGCTACAGGGCCGATTCTAGCGATAATCTCGAAAGGCCCTACATATCTTGGATTTAGCTTTCCACGCTTTCTGAAGCGTACCAAGCCCTTCTAGGGTGAGACCTTCAATAGAACACGGTCGCCCACCTGGAATTCCAACAGTTTCCTTCTCTTGTCTGCGTAGCTTTTCTGTCGGTCTCTAGAGGCTTTCAAACGTTCATGAATTTGAACGATCTTCTCTGTCGTTTCCCGAATGATCTCCGGACCTGTGAGAGTGCTGTCAGGATCTCGTCCTTTAGCTAACTGAGTGTCGCCAACCTCAGCCCATCACAGAGGGGATCTGCACTTACGTCAATATAGGGCTTCAAATGGAGCAGCCTTTATGCTCGTGTGATAACTATTGTTGTAGGAAAACTCAACAAGAGGTTAATGAGTATCCCATGCCTTCCCAATGTCTATCACGCAGGCTCGCAACATATCTTCCAAATTTTGAATAGTCCTCTCACTTTGTCCGTCGGTTTGCGGATGGTAGGCTGTACTCATGTCCAGCCTAGTTCCTAGGGAACTTTGTAGCGACTGCTAGAACCTCGAAGTGAATCTACTATCTCTATCTGAGATAATGGATATGGGAACACCATGCAGTCGTACGATTTCTCTAATGTATGTTCTAGTGAGTTTCTCCATCTTGTCAGTCTCTTTGATAGGCAGGAAGTGTGCGGACTTTGTTAACCTGTCTACGATCACCCATATGGTATCGAGACCACCAGTTGTCTTGGGCAACTTGGTTATGAAGTCCATTGTGATCCGCTCCCACTTCCATTCAGGTATCTCCGGTTGTTGAAGTAAACCTGAGGGTTTCTGGTATTCAACCTTAACCTTTGCGCAAGTAAGGAATTTACTCACGAAGGTAGCAATCTCTGCTTTCATGTTAGGCCACCAGTAAAACTTTTTAAGATCCAGATACATCTTATCTGAACCTGGGTGGACGGAATATCGAGTCTTGTGAGCTTCGGTCATGACCAAGTCTCTAAAACCACCGTGTTTCGGTGTCCAGATCCGATCCATGAGATATAAGGCTCCGCCACCCTTGACTTCCAAGTTCTTATCCATCCCTCTTAGGGTTTCACTCGTCACATTTTCAGGTTTGAAAGCTTCGAGCTGAGCCTCCTTAATTTGTGTGGATAAGTGTGAATGGATAGTCATAGTCATAGATTTGACTCTACGACCAGAGTATTCCTTTCGACTTAGGGCGTCAGCTACTACGTTGGCCTTACCGGGATGATAACGAATTTCGCATTCATAATCACTAAGTAGCTCGACCCACCGTCGTTGTCTCATGTTGAGCTCCTTCTGGTCGAATATGTGTTGAAGGCTTTTGTGGTCTGTGAAGATAGTGCTTTTCGTACCGTACAGGTAGTGTCTCCAGATCTTCAAAGCAAACACTACTGCTCCTAACTCAAGATCGTGTGTGGTGTATTTGACCTCGTGTGTCTTCAGCCGTCTTGAGGCATAGGCGATGACCTTACCTCATTGCATCAGAACACAGCCGAGCCCCTGGTTGGATGCATCACAATAAAACACGAAGTCTTCTATCCCTTCGGGGAGGGATAGTATCGGTGCAGTGCATAAGGCTCGTTTCAGCGTTTGGAACGCTTTCTCTTGCTTCTCTTCCCAGTCAAAGGCCACGCCCTTCTGGGTCAATGTTGTAAGCGGTTTCGCAATTCAAGAGAAGTTCTGAATGAACCTGCGATAGTAGCCAGCAAGGCCTAGAAATTGACGAATTTCTGTAGGCGTCTTCGATGCTGACCAGTTCTCAATGGCTTTGATTTTGGAAGGGTCCACGTGTATTCCCTCTTCGCTAACCACGTGACCTAAGAATTCGACTCTTCGGATCCAAAATTCGCATTTCGAGAACTTCGCATAGAGCTTCTCTGATCGCAGCATTTCTAAGACCTATCGCAGATGTTGACTATGCTCCTCCTTACTACGAGAGTAGATAAGTATGTCATCGATGAAGACAATGACGAACTGATCCAAGTAAGGACGACAAACCCTATTCATTAAATCCATGAATACTGCGGGTGCATTGGTCAATCCGAACAGCATCACTACAAACTAGTAGTGTCCATAACGAGTTCGGAAGGCTGTCTTCGGAACATCCTCCCCTAGCACTCGTAACTGGTGATACCCGGATCTCAGGTCAATCTTTGAAAAGAAATTCGCTCCTTGAAGTTGGTCGAACAAATCGTCTATGCGAGGCAGAGGGTAACGATTTTTGACAGTTAGCTTGTTTAGTTCTCTATAGTCGATGCACATACGGAACGATCCGTCTTTCTTCTTGACGAATAAGACCGGTGCTCCCCAGGGTGAGAAGCTTGGTCTTATAAAGCCCTTACTAAGTAATTCGTTAAGTTGACCAGATAGCTCCTGCATCTCAGCTGGTGCTAGACGATAGGGCGATTTGGCTACTGGGGTAGCCCCTGGGACTATGTCGATTCTGAACTCGACTTGACGTTGCGGAGGTAATCCTGGGAGTTCTTCTGGAAAAGATGTCGGGAAATTCGCTTACCACTGGGATGTTCTTTATGTCCTTCGTCTCTTGACTCACATCGACCACATGAGCAAGGAATGCGCGACATTCCTTTCGCAAATACTTCTGGGCTTGTATGCTCGAAATGATACGAAGGTTCGTGTCGGGTTTGTCGCCGTAGATTACTAGAGTTTCGCTAGACGCCAGATTAAGGCGAACAGCCTTTTCGTAACACATGATGTCGGCACGATGAGAACTCAACCAATCCATGCCAATTATGACGTCGAAACTTTTAATCGAGATCGGCATGAGGTCGATTGGAAATGAATGGCTATCTAGAGTTATTGTACAACCTATGAATATGCAGCTAGTGCTCTCTGTCTTTCCGTTAGCCATTTCTACAGTGAACGGTTCTTTAAGTGCACGTGATTTTTGCTTAAGCAAGTAAGCAAATTTCTGGTTCACGAAACTCCTCTCCGCTCCACTATCAAACAGTATGCATGCATAAGAGTTATTGAGGAGAAACGAACCATTGACCACTGTGGGGTCGGCAATCACTTCCTCGTGGCCTATAGCCAAAACTCTTCCCACTCCACCATCATTCCCTGCCTTAGGGCAGTTCCTTTTGTAGTGGCCCACCTCGCCACAACCGTAGCAAGCCTGGCCCACACCAGCGCCGGGGACTTGGGTGATTGGCCTTGCCGGAGCCTTACAAAAACGGTCAGTGTGCCCCTTCCTGTTGCAGTTAGAGCACTGCATTTCTCGGCAGGGTCCATTATGGTGGAAATTGCATTTGTTGCACTTTGGCAAGCTTCCCGCGTACTGCTTTACCAGTGCTACAGCGGCAGGTGCTATCGCAGCATGAACCGCCACGACCTGGTGCTTTTTGGCAGCCTTCTACTTTTTCTTGTCATCCCAGAACTTCCGCTTGTTATCAACGGCTTTGGAGGGTTCTGGGATGGCTAGGGTTGTTGTGGTTGACGGGGTACGGACTCCATGATCAATGAGCCGCTGTGCCAATCGCTTGGCACTGTCGAAGGTAGTGGGGTGAGAAGCTAGTATGTTCCCTTGAAATGGAGGTACCAGCCCCCAAATATACCTGTCTATCTTCTTCCCCTCAGTCGGGACCATGGATGGACATAGTGCCACCAGATCGCTGAATCTGGCAGTGTAGGAGACTATGTCGGAGCCCTTCTTGGTTAGGCTCCAGAGATCTTGCTCCAACTTCTGAACTTCGTCCCTCGGGCAGTATTCCTCGATCATAAGCTCCTTGAGAGCTTCCCAGCCCATGACATTTACCACTATAAGAGATAGTGACTTGACATGGCTATTCCACCACGTCAGGGCTCGGTCCGCGAAGGTGCAAGCAGCAAATTTAACCTTGCTTCCTTCCGGACAGGAAGAGATCTCGAAGATCGATTCCGTCTTCTAGAACCATTGCGAGAGGGAAATGATTCTGCCAGTCCCATTGAAGGACCTGGGCTTGCAGTTGGTGAAGTCCTTATACGAGCACTCTCTAGAGCACATTGGAGCTTCAACTATAGTGGGAGGCACATTAGTCCCACTCCCACTAGTACCGGTCGAGGTGAATTGCGTTAGAGCTGCCGTAACAGGCGCATTCACAGCAGCTTGAATCGCTGCTGGATTGTATTGAGGAGGATGAGGTGGAGTTTGATTCGGAGTTATCGGAGGATTGCACCTCGCTGAAGGACGTGGAGGCATCTAGTAGCTATAAGTTTAAAAGATGAAGATATAGGTAAGTATTTAAATAGAGAGAATGATGAGAGTGAAACATGGACTAATTCTCCACAGCCCAACAAAACAGATGAAAGTATGACTGAATTAAAGATTTCCCATTAGATTAGATATCTGCCAATAATACTGGAATTATAGATGTAACAAGTTCGGGGAAAATGACCTAGGAGTAGGTCTTACATCACACCAAGATAAGAAAATTTTGACAGAATAAAGACCTATTGACCGAAAGTTCAAGGTCTTTAGATAAACAAGAATTTACAGGGAAAAGTGCTACTTAGAGCATAGCTATGAAGGCTATTCCTTAAACCAAAAGTGAGGATGAGCAGGGCATCTCCTACTGGCGACGGGCACCTCCTGGGCGAACCCTCAAGTCAGCCAGCTGACGCTCTACATCGAGAAGGTGTCGTTCGAAAACCCTTTGACGTACTCGGAGCTCTATGACTTCAGCCCGAGTTGCAGCCAGTTCCTGCAGTAGAGACTCGTTGTCTCTCGCAGTTCTCTCACGAGCATCCTCCAGTCGACGAATGTGGACTGTATTGAGTCCAATATTGGCATCAACCTGCATGACCCGATTGATGGCTGCCCTACCCTGCTCTTCATTACGAGCAACCCTGTGGACCAGAATAGGAAGGATTCTGTCCGCTGAGCCTCCCTCGCTCAGGTTGTAGAAGCTTTGGTCTCCATTGTATGGCATTGGTTGACCCTGTTCTTGACTCCATCCATCCAAGTATTCCGCCCACAGAGGCGTCGGGCCTTGAAAAGCCGGACGAGGGTTAGGATTGGGGATTGGAGCTTCCAGAGGTAGGTTATTGACTTTTGGCTCGGAGTCAGAATCATCCGGGAAGTTCTCTGCAAAGTCATCATCCAAAGGGATTGGATGATTCTCTTCTGGCTCTACATCGAGCCATCCTCCGTTGCCTTGGTTTGGATAGTACAGATCTCCGGGGATATGAAATCTAACCATGTTATCTACACGAGAAAAGGGGTAAAAGAGATAATTAATAGACGTACTAATTAAGATAATTATAAGATGATCCTTACCAGTTACTCCAACATTTGTGTAGCACATACCAGTCATATGTGACCAAAACAGGATAGACCTTTGAATAGGTGACCCTAAATCTAAGCCCACAACCAAACAAGGAACAGGAAGTAAAGCAAAGATCACAGATTCTAGGTCTATACCACCCTAGTCACATATAACCTTAGCCTATCCACTCCGCAACTATTTACATACTAATAAAGACCCTTTTTTTTGCACATAAGTAATTATAGTAACACAAAATACTCCTATAGTATTTTAAGTTTATGTTATGTTCTAATGTTTTCATTGTAGTAGTGTTGGTAAGTTTTTAGACTTGCTGCAGCACCACAACCATTCCTGGGCACATGCTAATCACTTCTCGAAGAGATATAGTTTATCAGGCTATATCACTCCTAGATCTGATCATATGTTCCCAAGCCTACTTGTGCTGTCCAACAATCGTAATACTTTTGTTCTGTCCTAGTGAGATTTTAGTATGAATGCAGGTATGTATACTTTGGTTAAATATTTTATTATTTAAAAGTACAAACTCTTGGTCAGGGTATTTTAATACCGTTGTGTTTATAGTTGTATATATTTTATGGGTTGATATACTCAATTCACTATAAACAATGCTCTGATACCAATCTGTCACACCCCAAAATCGGAACGGCGGAAACGTTCGGGGATGGAGGACGTCATTTACAGTATCACAACAATGCATAATAGTAAACAAGCAACAACATCATCCATTGCATTAATAGTAATAATTTTAATACAAGTGTGTTCTGAAGTTTATAAGACACCAAAATGTAAACCAAAATAAGAGATAAGTCTTGAACGTGCTCCATCCTCTCAAAACCTGGTCATCAGTACCTGGCTACTGGTGACCTGAGAATACAAGTTATTTTGAAAGCGTAGATCAGCATTAAAGCTGGTGAGTTCATAAATATTTTAGTGTCATTGTTTGCATACGTTTGAAGAATGTACTTGTAAATGTTTGATGTAAAAGTTTGTAAGTATTTGATGTAAATGTTTGTAAACTTCCTAGAAAATCCTATATTTTCTACTTAAAGTAGTCTTCTACCAAGACTCAACTCTTCTCTATGTTTGTTCTTTTGTAAAAGTGTGATTTTTCCCAAAGTATGACTATCATTACCAAAAATATAGTTTCTCATTACCGTTTATGTGAGAAGATCACATTGTTAATGAAATGGGAAAAATAAAGATGTACTGTAGCTTTATCTAGGTAACTACTAATGTACTAACTACCTTTAAACTTGTTAGTTAATTAAGGTAAAATGTGATATGATTGTAACCATACTTGATCGACCAGTAAAACACGACGTTCGAGACGTCTAAATGACATGACATTCGTCACTCGTAGACCTGCAGGTCCTACTGTAGCTAGCAGCAAGGTGTAGGAGGGTCAGTCCCGTATAGATCTATACACAAATTCACGCTCTCCCTCCAGGAGACTCCGGTTACAAAACGTGACGCAGCAGTATCTTGCCGAGCCATGAAGTAGTATGTCACATTAATGTTATAGTATTCTTGTATTTGTATAGTATGTACTAGTGTAGTGTATGTTTTCTCTGTCTAGTATGTAGTATGTTCTCTAGTGTATAGTGTGTAGTATGTATTGATTCTCGTTATAGTATGCTCTCTCTGTTTCTCTTTATAGTGAGTATTGTTTCTCGTTATAGTATGTACTGACTCTTATATGTTTCATTGTTCTAGAAATAGTAATAGTGACTTCCTAAACTATACCTATTATAGTTTACTAGCAATGTTGTTTGTATGAATGAACATGTTTGGACACTTTCGCTACCCAAAGGTATTGAACTGAATGACGAACTTTAATATTTATATACATACACATAATATATAACTAAGATTCAAACGACCTTCGGACAAATAACCGATACCCTAAGTCCACAACTAAACAAGGAACAGGAAATAAGGCGAGTTATCAGTCCTAAGTCCTTTCAATCCTACTTATATAACTATATCTATATAGACATGATTTTGACAAAGTATAAGTTTAAAAGAGTTTAATAGAAAGTAATTATCATGTAAAAGAGTTTATAAAACGATTTGAAACAGTTTGTTTGATAACACAATTTGAAATGTTAGAAATCCACTGGTTTAATAGTTATTAATCACATGTGATTGGTATAATAACTATAATAGTTCTACTTGTATTCCCCCCCATAAAAGCATTTAAAATCATTTAAAAGATAAGGTAAGGGGTATGAACTCACCTGCAGTGAGTGATGCGAATGAAAGATCGATTTGAAGGACGCTAGGTGTCAAGTGAAGACTTGAGCACAACGGATCCTAATAACCATATAATGAACATATATGTATATAATTAGTGTTTCAACTACTAATCATGTAAGGAAAGCCACATTAGGACATAGGAAACACTTGCATTGAAGTGCTAGAAGTACTAAGGATTGCATATAAGGGGTGTATGGCCACCTAATGGTGTTTACGGCCATGTGTTCACGGCCCTTTGATTTTGCGGCCATAGGGTTTACGGCCCTATGAGTTTACGACCGTAAACGCATGAAGTCTTGTGATAAAGAGGTGATTTAAGGTCATACAAACATCATGGAAGTGTTCTAGACCCGATCCAAGCCTTAAGGAAGAGTTTATGTCCAACTAGAAGGCTTAACAAGGGTTTACGGCCAAGGGAGATGCTCATGGCCGTAAACTCTCTTTGATCTTGGATATTGGATGATTTCAAGAAGCATATCTAGTAAGTAATACACATAGGAAGGTACTTACGAGTTTAGAAGCCTTTAGGAGTGTTTGAAGTCCAAAAACATAGTAGGTGTTCTTGGTGTTCTTGGTGAAAATGAAGAACTCTTGAAGATCAAACCCGAAATATAAAGTTAATGGAAGAAATCAAGGGGGTGATACTAGAAAATGAGATGTATCAATGATTCAAGGGATGAAACACTTACATTTTTGGAAGAAAAATGAAGATCCTTATGATACTTGAGAGAGAAATCAAGTTCTTGAGGTTGGAATGGTGAATAATGAGGAAGAAATGATAGAATATCATGTTTATAACATGAGTTTACGGCCACCTTGAGTTTACGGCCGTAAAATCATATGGTGTGGCCGTAAACTCCACATGATGAAGTTTATGGCTTGCTTGGTGAACAATGGACTCAAGCAGATACTTCCTAACACTCCTTTCTTGGATGTACTAGGCTTAAAACACGCTAATTGACTCTAAACAATGCTAGAAGATAGCAAAATGAGTCCAACCTTGATTGATTTGAACACTATTCAAGATAGAAATTTCGGGTTGTCACATAAAGGTTTTGAAGTAACTGGGATTTGTAGAACTTCAGTAGTCGCCCCCATATCAGATACATTGACAAGAACTGGAGGTTCGGTTGTAGTGGTTGTAGTAGTTGCTTGTCTGACGATAGGAGGTGGACTTGGAGCAGTTGAAGTAGTTGCTGAAGTGGAAGTAGGTTGAGAAGTGACCGGGGGTGGAAGAGGAGCAATTGATATAGGTACTGAAGTAGGAGATGGAGAAGGAGGAGGAGTTGGAACAGATTCGGTTATATGTACCTTAGGAGTTAGGGACCGAGGAGGTGAAGAACCTCTTGGTGAGCTTTCAAGATTAACGGGTTCGGCTTCAGTGGACTTCGGTTGATCTTGATCTAACGGAACATACTCCGAATCAGTGGAAGAGCCAGCCCTTTGTTTCTTGGCCATCTTCTTAATCTTTCGGTTTTTGTGGGCAGGAGAAGATTCTTTATCTTGCTTTCGCTTTTGAGGCCTGGCCACTGGGGATGATTGACCTTCAACTTCCTTCTTCTTCTGTTCTGGTTTCTTTCCCCTCTTTGCCGGTTTGTCAACAACCTCCAAGGCATGTTGCATTTCTGGAGTGAGTTCTCTTGGCCCTGTAGGTGTCAGTTTCCTGTAATCAACCATAACATGGCTTTCTCTTGAGACACACCTGTACATTGATTCAGGAATTGAACCGATGAACATGAACTTCGTGGGATCGGTGACAATGATTTTTGTTTTGTGGAAAGTGGCAATTGAAGACATCATAGCATCTGCCATGATTGGAATCTGAAAATGTTCAATGGCTCTTCGAGTAACCAGCGTCCAGAAGCATGCACATGAATTTCAGAGTGTCTGGTTGACGAATTGAGGCTCTGCACTAGTTGAGACCAAATAAGGGAGCCATAATCCAGATTGATTCCGTGATAGAGACCATAAAGAATGGTCATGAAGCCTTTGCTGGCACCATCAGACCCAGCAACCCTTTCGGCTAATCCCTTGAAGATGAGGGTGAAAAGACCATTCTATTGAGGTGGTAAGCAAGACTTCTTGAACTTTGTCAACATGGTAAGGACATCGGTGTACCCCATGTCATAGAACATAGTGAATAACTGCGTAGTGGTGATGAAATCAGGAGAGATGACAGAGGCGTCTGAAGCAAGGTTTAGCAGAGAACAAAAGCGAGCTTTTGAGACAGAGGTCTTGTGATTAAAGATGTCAAAGAAGATCCGTTCCTTGCGTTTGTCGTAAGTAGCAGATGAATAGACATGTGAGAGCAGTGACATGGGAACATATTCAACCTGCGTGAGAGCAATCACCAGCGGAGAATACTTGAGACATTCAACCACATGAAGCATGTATGAATCATAGACGAATGGATTCAGTTTGATGATAAGATTTTGATTGGGTTTGATGGCCAGAAGAGATGAGGAAGTGGTTTCCTCTTGAACGGATGATGATTCTACAATTGTTGTAGAGAGGAAGAAGAAGAAGAGGTGAAAATCTCCTGTAGTATTCATGAGAGAATTTGGAAGTAGTAAGGAGGTACAGAAGGTGTGAGAAACCCTTTTATACCGTTTCCATGAGAGAGAAAGAATCTGTTGTGATGATGATACGATCCCCTGAAACGACGCCTGAAAAAGCGCGATTTGACAGCTTGGTTTCCCCAGATATACGTCACCAGGCGTGGGTTTAGGAACCGTTTCAAATTCACGCGCCTTTCCATCCTTATCTCCTTTTCCAATTCTGAAATGTTTCAAATTCATGCTAACTCACCCTTTCCCTTTTAAATAAATCGACTCCTCCATAAAGAACCGAAGTTATATGTCTGAGAATAACTTATTAGCAACCGAATCAAGAGTTTGGAAAAATCGTAAAGATTTTCGTGCAAGATAGTGTGAAAGATAAAGAAATAAAACAAATTATATGTGGGATATAAGTGATGTCAAATATGACATGAAGCAGTGCATCCCGGGCACGAATCTCTTCCTTCAAAGTCAAGAGAGAATTCAAAGTGCTTGTGTGGTTCCCCGTTAAAATACGATCAAATACTTGTTAAGAAGCATTGAAAGGCATCTTTTCATTATAAGGCTATTGATGGTGGTTGAGCTTCAATCCATGCTTTGGTTCTTGACATAAGACCGAAAGTGGACGAAGTACTTGTGAGACCGATGTAGCCTATTAAACAAGTAGGTTTGTTCATTTTGCAGTGACTTGTTGATAAAGTTTTCAAAAACCCCAAAAAAAATTAAAATGGATCCCATGGGAAGAAAATCCTTGGTGATAGACGTTTTCATAATGACCTCTCAAAAAGAAAAAGGGATTTAAGGGGACATTCAACAAAAGTGACTTCGTTAATTCATGGGTGAAAGCTAGAACTTTTGATTGTTCACCGTCAATTCATATTGGGTACTGAATTTTGGGTTTCACTTAGGTCGTGGTGAAACGAAACTAAGATCATTAACACAGACGTTGTGTAACCATAAACCTCAGTGGTAAACGCTGAGAGTCTCAAGGGTTACGATCATGAAATGAAAATAGATGGAGAAAAGTGTGGAGATGGTTAAAGAACCGAAGGTACCTCTACTACATAGTAAGGACCGAGCAGACAACTCTTAACTCAATGTGAGACGAGTAAGGTAGCTCATGACATAAGTGATTTTATCAGCCTGATTGGGAAGATTTGATTTGTGTATATCAAATCAGTAAGGCTACACTTGACGTCTTTGAGGCTTTGGTCGACATACAGCAGCATGCTTCTAGGGACACTTAGCTAGTACTAAGATAAAGAAATGTATACCTGTCCCAGCTCCATCATTTGAATGATCGATGATACCTTTCAGGGATATTTTTGGAATTTTTGACTTTAATGAAAAGCAACATAAACAAAATAAAAAAATATATTTCTGGATTTTATAAATTTTCTGAAAAAGAATTAAAAACAACAAGGAAAATATTTTTGATTTTTATGAATTTTCTGAAAAATAATTAAAAACAGAAAGGAAAGTATTTTTGATTTTTATGAATAGAGATGAAGAACATAAAATAAATTACTGGAAAAGGTAGTGTACAAAAGATACAACCGAAACTCCACCATTAGATATGAGGCGAAATGGACCGAGCCTTCGGTTCATTTCGGTTCCCGAAAAATCCGGACACGAAATAGACCAAGCGTTCGCTCTATTTCGCTTTCCAACTTTTAATGAGGTGAAAGTGATTTCGGTACTGACTCAGCTTCCATCATTCCTAAGCCTTGTAAAATTTTGTTAAAGCATGCTTCCGGTAAGGCTTTTATAAAGATGTCAGCTAGTTGATCAGTGGTTCGAACAAAATGGATTTCGACATTACCATCCTCCACGTGATCCTTGATGAAATGATACCTCAGTGCAATATGTTTCATTTTTTAGTGTTGCACTGGATTGTGACATATCCTTATTGCGCTTTCAGAGTCACAATACAAAGGGATTTTCCTCATGTTCAGGCCATAGTCTCTAAGTTGACTTTGTATCCAAATGACCTGTGAGGTACAAGACGTTGCGGCTATATATTCGGCTTCGACTGTGGAAAGAGACACACATGTTTGCTTCTTCGATTGCCAGCTAACGAGTTTGCCATCAAGAAACTGACACCCTCCAGTTGTGCTCTTTCGGTCCAGTCTACATCCACCCAGATCGGCATCAAATAATGCTTGTACGAAGAATCCTGATTTCGCCGGGTACCATAAATCGAGAGATGAGGTTCGCTTCAGATATCGAAAAATATTCTTCACAGCCATCATGTGAGGTTCGCGTGGATTAGCTTGAAACCTGGCATAATAACAGACGGAAAACATTATGTCTGGTCGACTAGCTGTTAGATACATTAAAGACCCTATCATTTGGTGATAGAGGGTCATGTCAGCAGCCGGTTTTTCCAAAGATGGTGTTAACTTCATGCCAAACGCCATAGGAACCTTCACTTTTGACTCTCCCAACATTCCAAACTTGGCTAGTAAGGTATTGGTGTAAGCATCTTGATTAATAAAAATGCCTTCGGGTCCCTGTCTAATATTCAAGCCAAGGAAAAAGTTAATTGGACCCATTGAACTCATCTCAAACTTAGTCTCCATCAACTTCCTAAATTCAGCTGTCAAGCCAGGATTCGTGGAACTGAAGATGATATCATCGACATAAATTTGGACGATCATAAGGTGGTCACCTTATTTCTTACGAAAGAAGGTTGGGTCAACCGAACCTTGTTTAAACTTAGATATTTTTAGAAATTGAGTAAGTGTTTCATACCATGCCCTAGGAGCTTGCTTCAAACCATAAACCGCCTTGTCCAGAATGTAGCAGTGATCTGGATACTTTTCGTTCACGAAACCAGGTGGTTGCTCTACGTACACCGTCTCTTTTAATTCTCCATTTAAGAATGCACACTTGACATCCATTTGGTATACTTCAAAGTTGTTATGAGCAGCATAAGCCAGCAAGATTCGTACCGATTCTAATCTTGCTACTGGAGCGAAGGTCTCTTTGTAGTCTATTCCTTTTTCCTGACAATATCCCTTCACTACCAGCCTTGCTTTGTTACGAATCACATTCCCTTCTTTGTCCATCTTGTTTCTGAAAACCCACTTCAATCCAACCACATATGCATCCTCTGGTGTAGGAATCAGTCTCCATACTTTGTTTCGCTCAAATTCATTGAGTTCGTCTTGCATTGCCTGTACCCAATCAGAGTGATCGAGTGCAGTTTTAATAGTCTTTGGTTCAAATTTGGAGACAAACGAATTAAACATGCAAAATTCCACTTGAGAGAATAATGCAGTTTGTTTCGCTTTCAGTTGAGAACGTGTGAGAACTCTTTCCGATGATTCACCAATGATTTGGGTTTTTGGATGATCTTTTGTCCATTTGGTGAGGGGAGGGTAATTTGGATCATAGGAGGGATCCAGTTCAGCATTTACTTCTTCTTTGAATTCTGACTGTGTATCATCATCTTCATCATTTGTGTTGACATTCTCCCCCTCGAATGATGAAACAGTTTCGGCTTCAGGCTCAGAATTCTCCCCCTCGATTCAACCCCTGGTTCATTGGGTATGGTGGTTTCGGCTTTAGGCTCAGAATTCTTCTTTGAATTCTGACTGTGTATCCATTGGTTCTTTGCTTGATGTGAGTTTCTTCACGTAGTTATCATCAAACGACACGTAATATATTTCTTCGATTTTCTTAGAGCGTTTATTCAGAACCCTGTATGCTTTTGAAGTAAGCGAATACCCAAGAAAAATTCCTTCGTCTGCCTTCACATCAAACTTGTTTCGGTTCTCTTTAGAATTGAATATAAAGCATCTTGAACTGAACACATGGAAAAACTTGATGTTAGGCTTTCGGTTGTTTAGAATTTCATAAGGAGTTATTGTGAATCGCTTGTTGAGTAAAGACTGGTTCTGGGTGTAGCAAGCAGCGGCAATAGCATCAGACCAGAAATACAGAGGTAACGAAGCGAAGATGAGCATGGTTCGGGGGCTGCTTCACACAACGAGCGGTTTCGCCTTTCAACGACCCCATTTTGTTGTGGAGTATAGGGAGCAGAGAAATTGTGAGACAATCCCTTTTTGCAAGAAATTCTTCAAACACTTGGTTTTTGAATTCCAACCCGTTGTCGCTGCTAATGTTTCTAACCACCTTTCGCAATTGAAGCTCTACTTGCTTTATGAAGACTTTGAGCTTGGGCGTTGCTTCTGATTTCTGTTTAAGAAAGAAAACCCAGGTGAACCGAGAAAAATCATCAACTATGACAAGTATATATTTGTTACCACCGATGCTTTCAATAGCCGAAGGTCCACACAGATCAATATGTAGGAGCTCAAGCGGTTCGATGATCTTTGTGTTAACACGAGTTGGATGACTTTTCCTACTTTGCTTTCCCATTTCACATGCAGCAAACAAATGTTCCTTGTCAAATTTGAGGAGTGGAAGTCCTCGCACATGATCACCAAGAACTAGCTTGTTGATGTCTTTGAAGTTGAGGTGCGAGAGCCTTCGGTGCTATAGCCAACTTTCGTTATTATGTGCTTTCGTTAGTAGGCATACATATGGCTTCCCTCGTATTGGGTTAAGGTTCAATGGATACATTTCTCCTTTTCTTTGAGATTTCAGCAGAACATTCTTGTTCTTCTTTTCTATTATTTCTGACCCTTCATCATCGAACGAAACCTTCAGTCCTGTTCCCACCACCAGTTGCGAGACACTGATGACATTGTGTTGTAAGGCTTCTACATATGCCACCTTTTTGATCGAGAAATCTCCATTTGTGATCATTCCATAGCCTTTTATTGTGTTAAAAGAATTGTTTCCATACTTGACACATCCACCATCGTTCAGAGCCCGAAACTCCCGTAGCTCTTCCCTTCTCCCTGTCATGTGACGTGAGCAGCCACTGTCAATATACCATTCATCATCGAACTTCTCGTCACGAATAACCTGCAAATATTAAGCAGATTTAGGAACCCAAAGTTTATTGGGTCCTCGTAAGCCTTTTACGGAACAGGGAATAGTAAGAGAAGAATCAACTAAAAAAGTCCATTTTATTAAGGTGGTTTCATATTTTCTTTTAATTGTGAAAACTTTTATTTTGTTAGCTTTTGTTTCTTTAACTTCAGACTTTGGAATTTTGTTCTTATTGTTCACTAACTTTTTGTTCTGTTTCCTAGAGTTAGCAGACGTTTTCTTTGTCTTCATTTCATCTTCCGGGACTCGCTTCCCTTTTCCCTTTATATCCACTTTTCGATTTTGCTTTGAGCGAGAGGGATGAGTTTTAGAAGCGAAACCTAGCTTTGGGATCTTTCCGTCTGAAGATGGAGAACCAAAACCACTCTTTTGGTTTCGTTTGCTTCCATTTTGGGAGTCGAAACTACTCTTTCGGCTCGCTTTACTGCAGGAATGGCATTGAGTACAAGGAGTAGAGTTACGCTTTGATTTTTCTTCTTCTGTAAGGAGTGAAGATTTGTCCGAGTGAACATAATTAGGGTTTTGGGACTTCCAAAACTGCTTCCTTTCAGAGAGATTCTTCTTATATCTCCTATTACGCTGATGTTTCTGCTCTGACCACTGCTTTGGAGTTTTGTGGATATGAGCCTTTGGTTTCGGTCTTTCATCATGAGTTTCCTTCTTTAGTGAGGAGGTTTCGCTTGTCGCCTTGACTGGATCTCTTGGAATCCTTTTGGTACCACTTGTGCTTGGCACATCAAAATGTGTAGGCTTGTTGAGTGGTTCTGCCACATATTCTTCCTTTGACCCTCCATGATGTTTTCTCAGACAGACCAACCGTTTCATCAGCATTGTCGATTGGAGCTGACCAGAAATGTTGTTCACAGCCTTCAGCATTGTCCTGGTTTACTATTGATGTCAGCTCGGCTGTTTGCTGCTGTGTGACTCCTGTAACTGCATAAACCTGATTTGGTGTGGTTTGAATCTTTTGATATACCACGGCCTTTTCTTTCAGAATTCTGGACTTATTCTGGGATAAACGAGCGAACTCAACGGAATTTTCAAAAATGAGATTTTTGATAGGTTCGGGTTCGCTTTTGACAAATTTAGAAAAGTCCACCTCATCCTCTACGGATATTTCACTCATATCATCATCCTCATTAAATTCAGAAGTGTTTTCAACATCAATTTTGTTTTCCGAACTTAACTTGGCATTCAACGAATCAAACTTCTGCATGGTTTCAGTTTTAATTTTTAATTTGTCCTTTTCGTCCAAAAGGTTCTTAAGCATGTCCTTATGGTCTTTGGACTTGATGAAGGACTCGATTTTATCAAGACCAAATCTGTATGCTGGAGAAATTTCATCAGAAGATACAACGGCTTCACAGTTATATACATCAGCATCAATTTCATCCTATGAATCATTCTATGAAGGGCAGAATCATTCTATGAATTTTCTTACCTATTTCACAATTCAGATGCAATTGGGTAATATTCGAATATAAACGTTTAGCAATTAAACAAAAAACATTTCTCTGTTTTAAAAGCTTTAAATTATCCCCTTGCAAATAAATTGTCTCATCCTTAATCCTAACTAACTCGATCTCCTTTTGCTCTGTCTAGATCCATCTCTTCTCACTCTTCGAAGACACCCTGCTGAGTTGATCAGTTAGAATAGAGTTTGTTAAGCGATTCTGTATTAAACTACCACTAACCTAGAAAATTTAGATTTTAATTCGTTCAGTTCTTTTTCATAGTTTGTGACAGGGATTTTTAATGATTCAAGAATTGATTGTACCTTCTTGATCAACTGGTCGCATTCTTTGATCTGTTCGCCAACAGGTTTTGTAGCGAAGCATCTGTCTTCTCGCTTCCTTGCTTCATCACAACTCCCATCAGTAGTATAGCCTCTCATCTGTGACACTCCGGCGGTCACCATCAAGCACTTCCCTGCACCTTCAGTTTCAACTTCTTTCGCCACGAAAGCCCTACCATGTGTGGGCTTACGAACTTCATCATCCTCAGAGTCTGTAGACCAGACTTCCACACCACCAAATTCATCGTCCACGAGATTTTCCTGCACAATTAAAGCATCCATAGTGTTGTTAGCAGCAACTTTCTTCTTCTTTATTTCTTCTAGCTTTCGCAGGTAGTAGGCTTCATCATCTTCATTCTCGTTCTTTTCTGACATCTTTCTCAAGACACAATCTTTGGCAAAGTGATTTTTGCCTTTGCAGAAGTGACAATCAAATCCAGAGTCACCAACAAGCTTACTATCCTTCTTCGGTTCTTCATGCTGAGGAGAGTTCTTCGGTTCCTCCTTTGCTTTATCCGAATTGTAGCTTCCTTGCCAGTTTCGGTTCTTGGAGATAGGAAACTTTCTACGCACAAACTTCTTTGGATTAGAGACCATCAAAGCATATTCTTCATTGGTTAGATCAAATTCTGACAAATCTAAATCTTCTTCTTCTTCAGCCACGTTCTTTCCTTTTGATATGAGAGCTAAAGATCCCATGCTTGAAACCACATTCGTTTCTTTGGTCACTGCACTTTCGTGTGATTTTAGAATCCACACTAGCTTTGGCAAAGAGTAAGTTTTGAATTGTTCATGAGCTTTTACTGTCGACACCACCGCCATCCATTCGGTTCTTAGGCCATTCATGAATGTGACCTTTTGCTCAATTACCTTCCTTTCTATGCCATGCTTTATCATTTTGCTGAGAAGATGATTGAAACGATCAAAGGATTGAATGACCTTCTCTTCTGGTTTTTGCTTAAGTCTCCAAACTCTGAAAGCAACAAAGTTTGGATAGAATGCTCAAGATCCTCATCGGTGGAATATAACTCCTTCAATCTAATCTATATCTCTTTTACCGTCTTGCACGAACTGACCAATCGGAATGTGTCAGATTGTAGGGCGAATCTGATTATTCTTAGTGCTTTAATGTTGCTCACTAGCTTTTCCTTTTCGTCATGAGGAACATCCTTTACATCAACCACGAGTTGGTTGTACTCCTGTTGCGTCTTGATTGTTCTGTTTGTGCCAGAGTGAAAAAATGGACCTATAGTAATCGCTTCCCAGATTAAGTATCCATTATCTTTTGAACTAATCACGTAGTCTTCAAAGTGATGCGTCCAAACTTCATAATCTTGAGTATATAGGATAGGAATCCAGGTGGTTGATCCGATACTGTTGGAGATGTTGATTGGGTTCGTTTGTGAATCATCAAGAGACATGATGCTTTTGTTTTGAAACCTGTTCAAGATCAGACTAGTAAACAAAGTTAGGGTATGATCGAAGTCTAAGAACAGCGTCAATGAAGAATGACGGTTCTAGCAGAAAACGATAATAGCGGAAAACCCTAAAACCTTCTTCAACAGAAGAGATGCGTACGGATTACACAGTCTCCCTCTCTAATATCAATTTATGAGTTGAATGCTCTTTAGATCGATTAGATCTTTAACAGGTAAATCAATAAGAATAACAAACACAAGAACACGCAATGAATCAACCGTATGTCGAATGATTAAAATATAGTCACACCTCAGAAGAGCTCGATTAAGAACTTCCTCTGTAGAGGTATGCTAGGGTTTACAGTACAATTAATAAGATAATAATCAAAGCGTTAATGACAAGGATGCATGCATGCACCTTATATACTAAACCCTAGAAAGATAAACATGGTTGGACAAGCCTAAACCGAGAGTACATAATGGACCGAACTACTAAGGCCCAATGGCGCAACCCTTTAAACCCAACACAAACTAAGCAAAAATCACCCCAAAAGAAGATCTAAATAACTACAAAGAAAGGTTCAAGCTTTATACCTGCAAAATTGTCACACCCCAAAACCGGAACGGCGGAAACGTTCTGGGGTGGAGGACGTCATGTTTAGTATCACAAGACATGCATCATAGTAATCAAAGTAATAAACAACCATTTCATTAGAAATAAAGTGTTTACAAGGTGTGTGTTCACAAAACATAGAATACAATAGCAATTAACAACCAAGACTTGAAGCTATACTGCTCCATCTTCGGGATCCCAGTGCGAGTACCTGTCTAATAGGCTCCTGAGAATACAAGTTAATTGAAAGAGTTTATCAGCAATTAAGCTGGTGAGTTCATAAGATTTTAGTGATATTAATAAATCGTAAATTCTATTTAGAAATGTTCGCCAGTTCCTCTTAGAAAATCCTATATTTTCTACTTTGGTCAAAGATACGTAAAAATGATTCTACAATCCTTTCTATGAGTACTAAATGGATACAAGTGATATACAACTCAGAGTAAACAAACAATCGATTGAGCGCATCTGCTCTAAGGCGGAAAGCACACATCCCATTGTTTGTTTGATCATTGTAGTATATAACCCCGGTGTATTCACTTGTTACTCATGGAGTTAATTGTAATGGTTCATTTATATTTAGTGAAAAGATTCTTTAAGGAAAACTCTTATTTCCTATAATAAAATGGTGACCACAGTGATTACTCCTATAATCACTTAGTTTATGCTGGCTATATATGATCTAATATCGAATAGAGAGTTAGTTGGGTGAATCTGCCCTAAGCCCACAACCAAACAAGGAACATGAAGTAAGGCGGAAAGCACACATCCAACTACCTATTGGATATTAATGATATATATATCCGTGATGTATAAACTAAAGTATTATAGAGTTAATCACCTAAGGTCCTTTAAGTTATACTGGTTTAATAAAATGGATTAAACCCTTAACTGGTAAGTTTCTAGTTTTACATACTCAAAGTTCTTATTTGAAAAGTATATTCCGAACTAGAAAACTGTGCATTGACTCTGTGTCCTATGACTTGACCCGTACCTGGTACCCTCATGATAACTCAATGTACACTGGACATATATATCTAGAATCGGATATATAGTAGACTGGGTGAATCTGTTCCAAGCCCACAACCAAACAAGGAACAGGAAATGAAGCGGAAAGCACACATCCTATTACCTGTCGGATCCTATTGATATATATGTACCCTTTGATGTATACATTAGGGAATCATAAGGTTAGCATTATGGTCCTTTCTACTAAACGTAGCCTTCTACCAAGGCATCAAATGTTATGGGTGTTCTTTCCTTGTATTAGTAGGTATTTTCCCAAGTGAGACTATCTTTAACTAAATATAGTTTATACATTTAATGAATATGTGAGAAGATCACAAGTAAATGTAATAGGGAAAAATAATGTTTTACCTCAGCAATGACACCGCTGGTTATAAAGTAATAAAATACAGACTCCAGGTAGTATTAAATAAACGATACACCTCGAGGAGTCTAAAGTAGTAAAATACAGACTCCAGGTAGTATTAAATGAACGATACACCTTGGGGAGTCTAAATTAGCCTTTAGTCCTAAGTCGGTTAATTAAAGGTTTAAATGTGAACTAGTATATAACTAGGAAGATATATTATGATAGTTTTATCACCTCGTGCCTGCTAGTCCTGGTACGTGAAATCGTACCAGTGTCAATGCAAACCCGGCAAGATATATTATTAGGTTTATCACCTCGTGCCTGCTAGTCCTGGTACGTGAAATCGTACCAGTGTCAATGCAAACCCGGCAAGATATATTATTAGGTTTATCATCTCGCGTCTGCTAGTCCTAGTACGTGAAATCGTACCAGTGTCAATGCAAACCCGGCAAGATATATTATTAGGTTTATCATCTCACGCCTTCTAGTCCTGGTACGTGAAATCGTACCAGTGTCAATGCAAACCCGGCAAGATCTGTTAACGTGATTTTTCCCGGTACTTAGTATGGTGTATTCCTCCCTGTTTCTCTTTTTAGTGGGTTCTCTTTATATTATCGTGTATTGTATCTAGCATGAAATGGATTTCTAAACTATACCTATTATAGCTTACTAATGTTTTCCTTGAACTGATATTGAAAAGACTCTTTTATCTACCAAGTTATGCCAGGATTTTAAAAACGGAGTTTTGTGAAACTATAAAGTAACATAACTTTAAAAGAGTTTTTGAAATGTTTTGATCACTTATAAAAGGCATAAACAATATTTTGAAAGATGTTTGAAACAAACAATTACACAATTATCATTGTGTTCAACTTGTATTCCCCCCCCCCCCCCCTTAAAACATTGAAAACAGTTAAAAGATTCATTATGGGGTATGAACTCACATGATGTGGGTGATTCAACGAATATGCGCGTAAGGATGAGAAGTTCCACGAGTGAAGTCCCGAGACACAACAAGTCCTAAATGACATACATTGGCATGTATTGACATTAATATAGTGCTTGGAAGCAACCAAATGCGAGGAAACACCTCACGAGACTAGGGAACACTTTGACCAAGTGTTGGAATCACATGTGATTCAACTAAAGAGTGTTTAAGGCCATGTATTGGTGTTTACGGTCCTGAGTTTACGGCCAAGGGAGTTTACGGCCGTAAACTCATGGTCAAAGTTACATATGATGGGGTTTGAATGCTAGGGAAGCTTGAGGGATTTTTGCTCTACACAATGGTGAGGAAGACCACTTCGTTGGAGGCTTTTGATGAGTTTACGGACCAAAGGAGTTTACGGTCGTAACTCATGAACATTATGAAGTGTGTGTGGTTTAAGGTCTTACAAAGCACCTGGGAGTGTTCTAGCCTCAAGTCCAAGCCTTAGGAAGAGTTTAAGGCTTAAATGACACACTTATAGGGGTTTACGGTCAAGCGAGATGGCTTGACCGTAAACTCCTTTTGATCCTTCATTTTTGATGTTTTCAAGGTCCTAAGCACGAACCTTAACTGGATATTAAGTATAGGAAAGAGTACTTACGATGTAGAGGCTTGAAATGGCCGATTTTGGCCAAGAACACTAGTATGTGTTCTTGGTGTTCTTGGTGAATCTTGAAGATTTGAAGATCTAGTCAAAAATGGATGTTTTTATGGATGGAATCAAAGAGTGTGACTAGAAGATGAAGTGTAACAACAAATCTAGGAAAGAACACTTATGTTTTTGAAGATCTCGAGTGAAGATCGGGATGATAGTTGAGAGAGAATAGGAGTGTTCTTGAGGTTGGAATGTGAGAAATGGCTGAAAATGATCAAGGACCACATATATACTCTTGGGTTTTCGGCCAGGATTGGGTTTACGGCCGTAAACTCCATGTTTACGGCTGTAAACTCCACATGTTGGAGTTTAGGGCTTTAGGGTTGTACAATGTCTCTAGCAGGTGCATTCTAACACTCATTCCTTAAGTGTACTAGGCTAATAACTCCTTAGAATGACCTTTAACCAGACTAGGACTCATTTCCAATAAGTCTGACACTCTGATGAGTTGACTGGCTGTGATTTAAAAGCAAAAAATTTTCGGGTTGTCACAAAAATGTCGTGGATGAGGCAATGGTTCTGGATCTATAAACTCCCTCTTGTGTCCTCATGCTTCTCATTCTTCCAATGGCTTCAAAAAACACACTAAAACACTTGAAACAGCTCACAAACACTCACAATAGCATTAGGGTTTCGAGATATAGGGCTTGGGACTTGGAGGCTGGAAATAAGGCCAACATGGAAGGTTTAAGGTGCTTAAATAGGGTGCAAACCCTGAAAATTTGGGTTTCTCCTCTGCCAGCCTACTCGTCGAGTTGAGGCCTCTCAACTCGTCGAGTAGGTTACTTAAATTATGCGGCCCATATGATCTCTACTCGACGAGTTTGGGGCTTCCAAGTCGTCGAGTTACTCTTATAAATTGAATAATTACTAAATTAAAACCATGAACCAAACGTTACAATATCAATGTATGTAATGTACAATCACATGTGATTGATAATGAACTCCTTATGTGATTATATGTCATTAATAATCAATTCCTTATATAATCAAATGTGATTATAAGTAATTCATTAGTGTTAATTTAATCTGTTTTGTTAATCTTATGTGATTATTCATTAGTTTTTTAAATAATTATGTTTAATATAGTGTTAATCATATTTGATTATCCATTTTTTTATATTTGAATAAATATTGACATATTTTTAGTTTATCTATGTTCAATTCTTTCTTTTAATCACATATGATTATATAAGGAATTTTATTATTAATCACATGTGATTTTATATTGCATTTATTCATGTATATTCTGTTTTTTCTTTTATAATAATATATGATTAAAACGTTTTCTATATTTGATCATACAGGTGAATGTTATACTTCTTGTAATGATGCAAATTCAAACAGTAGGACGAGTTCAAGTTATGTATCAGATTTTTATATGTCATAGGTTTTGCATGATATCAAACCAGATGTTCCTGAAGAGTTTAAACCTAATAAGTAAATGAGGTTCAAAGATGTGGATGAGGTAGTTAATTTTAATAAAAGATATGCAGAGAATGCTGGTTTTGATGTTCGTCTGAACACATTAAGGAAAGTTGGTGATATAATAAAGCATAGGTTTTTGGTTTGTATCAGGATGGGTAAATCAAAACTGAATCCAACGGAACGTAATACAATCTACAGGGTTACAGATTGTAAAACCAAAATTATTGTGAAACGTGTCAAAGGAACGTGTGAGTATAGGTTTGATAAGTTTCAAGAAAATCACAACCACGAGCTTGAAGATACATTTCACTTGAAAAGTACAAGGACTCTTTCATAATTTGACAAGGAGTTCATTGTTCGGGCTTCTACTGCAAAAATGGGTGCTACAAAAGCTTACAAACTCAAATCAACTTTGAAAGACAGTTTTCAGTATGTAAGGGGCAAGGCTGTAGATTATAGAAATTTTAAGAGGGATATGGGCTCTATTATTGGCTTCAGAAATGCTCAACTTATTGTGAACAAGATGACTGATCGAAAAAACAACTATCTGAATTATTCGTTTTTTTATAGATGTGATGAGAATAATGTCTTAAATGCAATGTTTTGAGCCGATGAATTAGATAAAGCATACTACAGTGAATTCAGAGATGTTATGTCATTTGATGCAACGTTTCGTACAAATAAGTAAGTTTTTCTTCTGTATTTATGTTTCTAATCATATGTGATTTATATTTTCTCAATAAGTATACTGATGTGATTATTATTGTAATCATATGTGATTGATCATATATCAACAAACATGTTGATGGGATTATGTGTTTAGTCACATGTCATTATAATCATATGAGATTGATGATTGATCAATGCTTAACAAGTATTCTGATGTAGTTATTTTTCTAATTACATGTGATTTATCAATTGTCAACAAGTATACTGATGTGATGATGATTGTAATCATATGTGATTGAATTAATGCTCATCAATCACATGTGATTTATCAATGCTTAACAAGTATTCTGATGTAGTTATTTTTGTAATGTGATTTTGATTATAATCATATGTGATTTATCATTTATCATCAAGCATTCTTATGTAATTTATTTCTATGTTTTAAATATGTTTAATCATATTTTTATTATATAGTTGTACGTGAAATAGGTATGCATTGGTTATTGTTCCATTCACTGTCATTGATCATCATAAATCATTTGTTACTGTTGGAGCTGGGTTGTTAAGCATGGAGGATGTGGCTTCGTATAAATGGCTTCTTGAACAGTTTCTGAAGACTCATTCAAATAAGCAACCATTACTTGTTTTAACTGATCAAGATGCAGCAATGAAGCAAGCAATTGATTCTGTTTTTTGTCAACCAAAGCGTAGATTGTGCATGTGGCATATCATGAAGAAATTGCCAAAAAAGGTACAATTTTTTTTAAATCGGATGTGATTTTACATAATCACTTGTGATATATCACATGTGATTTTTTAATGTGAATAAGATTTTTGATAATCACTTATGATTTTTATAATGTGAACATATTTAGTCATATGTGATTTTCTTTTTGTAATCACATATTTATTCAAGCATATATGATTTTCCAATTTGAACATATCTGAATCATGTGTGATTTGTTTTATAATGTGAATAGATTAAAATCACATGTGTTTTTGTTTCAATATTGTAATCACATGTGATTGTCGAAATCATATGTTTTTTTTGAAAGAGACTTGTCGAAATCATATGTTAATTCTATCATAAATGATTATGAATATAATCACACATGATTATTCAAAATCATATGTGATTACATTTATAATCACATATGATTAAAGCATTTAAAGTTATTTCATGTGAGTTTTACCTTTATATTTTAATATTAATTTATAGACTGTGAATCACATGTGATTATACAGCTATCTGTGGAATTTCTTAAAAGCACAGATTTCAACAAAAGGTTCAATAAACTTGTTTGGGACATTTATATCGAGCTTCATATTTTCGAGATGAGTTGGGAACTGTTGATGAAAGAATATAATCTTAAAGATGAGAAATGGTTTAAAGATACTTTTGAAAATAAGGAAGCATGGGTACCTGTATATTTCAATGATTTTCCAAGGTGTGGGTTGATGAAGACAATGTAACAACCCGTTACTTTCCGAGTCAACAAAAGTCAAATCCGATAAATAAAATTCGAGTCTTTATTTATCTCGTTAAATTTGTATAGTTTAGAAAATAATTTAAATTATATAAATAAAGTTTATATAACTTTATATAAGTTTTCGAAATAAAAAACACTCGAAAAACCTAGATTTTTCCCTTGATATCGCAAACCTCGTGACAACAAACTGTTTGCGGCCGAAAACACTCTTTGCGGCCGAAAACCCCTTTTCCGACCGAAAACCCAACCGTATATAAGTTGTTCACTCGAAAACTTAGTCATTTTCTCACATTTCCACCCGAAAATACTCTTATTTTGCTCTCAAGTATCATCCAAGAACGTTCATATCTTCAAGAACAATCCTTTGGATCTTCATATTTTTCACCAAGAACAGCCTTCAAATCTTCAAGTGACTGAAAACAGCTCAGGACCGCAAACCGTTTACGGCCGAGAACCGTTTTTGGCCGAAAACTCATTGGAACCGAAAACCCTTCAACACTTGTGTAATTTTCGGTAACATATCCTTAACACAAAAATAAGTGTTTTCTAACACTTTAATTAATGGTTTCGCTAATTTAAATACAATTATGTTTTTAAATATTATTAGGATACCGTTAGTTCCGCGTACGTCAACTCGAGGGTCATCTTTCCAGTCTCGCTGTCCAGCACGTACACATAAACAACTATGAGTTCAAACCCCTACATTTTCACTGTTTTTAATGTTTTCAGGGGGGATACAAGTAAAACACAAGGATTTTTGTGTTTTTATACAAACGATTTCAAACGGATTAAAAACTTTTGCAATTGATACAAACCGAGGACTTACTATATTTTATAAAAATATTCAGATATTTTATCCCTTTTGTAACATGCTGAGCATAAAGGTAGTTTTCAACATATAACCATAATTGCAAAGTTTTCAGTACAATACATAACATACAATCAAACTATGGTCGATGTAGTTTGGGAACATTATAGAACTTTTATAGAATTCAATACATGAAATGAGAACATATGTACAAACTGTAATATGTATAGTTTGAGATACATTACATGGTTTTACTAATTCAAGAGCTTTATACAGAAACGAACATATAAACTATGGTAAATATAGTTTATGGTATACGATACTATTTTCTGAATACAAGAGTACAATACTAAATAATTATTTAAGTATAACTATTTTTACTCTACAAGTTATACATACAGATTCAAGTACAAGAGAACACTACAACACTACACGTAAACTAGTTAATACAGGGTTGTGAGGCACTACTTCAATTGTATCCACCAGGGTACGGAACTAAATCCTATATAATATAACCAGAGTCTCCTGGAGGGAGAGCGTGAGATTTGTGTATAGATCTATACGGGACTGACAATCCCACACCTGAATTGCTAGCTACAGTTAGGTCGGCAGGCCTGGGGTGACAAATGTCATAACGTTACCGACGCCTGAAGAACGTCGTAGAGGTCACTAGGACATATCAAGCATGGTTATACGAAACTCACAACAGTATAAACTAAAACATTTGTTTACGGGATTTCAACTCTTCAATTAGTTTTATTTTAATTAATATAACCACTATGCACTACAACTAGAGGATTCCAAGGAATACAACACATGGTTTTATTTTAAGTAATAAAACTACTATACATTGCTGGTGGTAGCCAGGGTTTTCATACAGAACAATACTATACATTAATGGTGGTAGCCAGGGTTTTCATACAGATTTCATACAAAGGTTTTTCATACAGTACATTTCTTTACATAACTACTGCTCGTATCCAGGGATTTCATACAAGAGTTTTCATACAAAACAATAGAATACAAAATAGCTGGTGGTATCCAGGAACACATACAAAGATATTCATATACAAATATAGCATACAGTAACAAACATACACTTTGGTCTTAAGGTCTAAGACTACTTTTCACTACTAAAGAAAATATTGGATTTTCCTGAGAAACATACAAAGATTTTCATAGATTCAAAGACAGGATTTCATTACAAAAACATACTTATGAACTCACCAACTTAAATGTTGATACGCTTTTAAAACCACTTGTATTCTCACGTAACTGGTAGACAGCTACACCCGCAGGTTTTGAGAAGACGAAGCTTTTATAGTCGCGTCATTTATACTTTTGTTATACACTTTTGATGTCATACAAACTATGTATTGAACAGATGTAAATACTATATTCAATCAATGTAATGGTTATATTTGCTTTGATTACTATTATGCAATTGTTGTGATACTGAACATGATGTCCTCAGCCCCGAACGTTTCCGCCGTTCCGGTTTGGGGGTGTGACAGATTGGTATCAGAGCATTGTTTATACTAAACTAAGTATATCAAACCTTACAAGATATAAAAATATAAACACTATGGGGCTGAAGCGCTCTGAACTAAAAGTATACTTTTAAAATCTAAGTATTTTATAAGAAGTATACGAGTATACATACATACCAGAAACAGTATATGTGACAACCGTCACTTTCTGGTCAAGTCAAAATCAAAGAAAGTCAACAAGTCAAACTGGCCAACTCAATTAACCCTTGTATATTAGGGTTTACCTTATGTTTACTATTGTGCAACACACCATCCTAATACAAAGTATCACTTAGAGTTTTCACATGTTCAGAAAATCTAAACCCTAATCAGGGTAAGTGATGGAACTACTCGATAAAACTTTAATACATACCTTACGGGAGTGTATAACACACATAACGAGGCTTAACGGGGTTTACAAACCTTGCATTTCAAAGCTAAACACTCGCAAAGGTCACAAACAAAGTCTCTCTCAATCTCTCTCTCTCTCCCAAATCTTTCCCAAATCTCTCCCAAATCTCTCTCAAAATCTCTTTCAACTTTTTATAATCACTCGGGGCATCCCGACCCTTAACTTAGTCAAAAATCACTTGAAACGAGAAGTTTATTTGAAAATCAGCCATATAGAACCGAAACTAGCTTTAAGGACCGAAACCGTAATAGAACCGAACCTCCCTTAAAGAACTGAAGCCTCCTAGACCCGAAACCTCTTAGAACCGAACTCCCCTTTTAGGACCGAACTCACTTTCGGTTCGGATCAAGTCCCTTCAGACCGAAGCTCCGCCTGCTCTCGGTCCATTTCACTTTCGGTCCATTTCGCTTCCAATCCGCCTTCGGTTCCTAGTCGAGCAATTTCGCACGCGAGTCTTCTTGGACCGAAACTACTTTCGGTTCCCAGCCCATAGACGGAACCTACCTTCGGTTCTAAGCTCCAAGCACCGAACCCTCACCTCAGACCTCGCAGGTTCGCCTTTTGATTCCAGTTTTCGAGTACTTTCACGTTTTAAGCTCGTTTTTCATGATTTTAACATGGGATTTTCACCCAAACTCATATTTTGGCTTTTAAGACCCTATATATTCATATTTTAATCACATTTTGGGGGAAATCTTAATTTAAGAATAATATCTATTGTGTAAGATATTGATTTGGAGTGTTGACTTTTCATAAAGTTATGACACAAGCTATCCACCATACCCAACTTATGACAACCTCCAGTCACTATTCATCCCTACCTAGTCAACTATTTGTCCTCTCACACTCCCCTCCAGCAAGATATCTTGATCAAAGGCAGGAAAACCCTTATCTCTCCTTCCACTTACTCTCTCACCAAAAAGCAAACACTCACTCTCACTTTCCCTCTCTAAAAACTCGAGAATCCAAGGCTGATATTGAGCTTTCCACTCACTTTTAGTAAGTATTTTCATCCTACATTTGAACATTCTTCACACCTTCACTCAAATTATGGATCTCTGATAACAAATATCCCCATATTCGTTCTTAGATCTTCAACTCTCCAAGCATTTACCAAGTGTTCTTGACTTGGAAACCTCTTTTCTTCAGAAATCATCTAAGGAAATCACTCAAGATGAGTTCATACCCCTAAATTTTCATGTTTTCTTCAAGTTTTAGGGGGGGGGGGGAATACAAGTTAAAACACCAAAAACTTAACTAAACTCAAACATCAGATTTGAACAGGAAAGTTTAGTTCAATTCACGGACTGTTTTGAACATCTAAAACTTAATATATTTCAAAACTGTTTAATATGCAAATAGTTCAGGTTTATACCTTTGTAATGACTACTTGCACATCTCCATACGATTTTTCTAAGATTTATGGTGATTTTTACAAAACTACCTATCATTTCAGAAACGAATTCGGACCAGTCTGTGAAAATGAACAATTTCACACAAGTTAGAGACTTCTAAAAATCATAATAAAAATTACGAACAAACTAGATACATTTTATAAACTCCCAAAGTTTATGGATTCAATTTTAGACTTCGTATGATTTTTCTGTGATTTTTCTAAAACAGTGCAGAAAAGTTAAAAACTAGTTAAACAGCTTACAATACTTACTACACTTTGTAACATGTTGAGCAAAGTGTATAAAAATAAGTTTCCAAATGATGAATGTATTTCTGGTTAGTTTAATATCATAAACAGAAAATTTGTCATTCATCGTAAGGATTTCAAACTCTTCTAATAAGTACAATAAACTATAATAAGTATAGTTTATGGATTTTACAATACAAGCATACTACATGAAAAGGGTTTTACTCTCAATACAAATGGGTTTTTCATTTACTACACAATAAACTGTAAAGGGTATAGTTTAGGGATTTCACATTTCAAACATACCGCACGAAAATGGGTTTCAATTTCACCACAAAAAAGGTTTTAGTCGCATACCACACGTAAACTAGTTATCGTAAATTGTGAGACTTGTCTTCATTGTACTCTTAGAGTACGGGTTAAAATTCCTGAATAGTTATAACCAGAGTCTCTTCTAGGGAGAGCATGATAATTGTGTATAGATCTATATTGGTGTTGACAACCCACACCCATGTTGCTTGCATAAGCCCGATCGGCCGATCGGGGGTGACAAATGTCATTTCGATTCCGACGCCTGAAGAACGTCGCAGCAGGCATCTCTTTTATAGTATGGTTATAGCGACTCACATAGGGAGATAACGACACATATAGTTTACGGGAATTTAAATTTTAAAAAGGGGTTTTACCTATTTTGAAACTGCTTACAAACACATACATTCAGTCTTGGGATTTAAGACTACATAACTTTTTAGAAGGAAATAATTGGCTTTTTTCTTGGGTATACATTACAATTACAAACACGTTACAAGTACAAAACACATACATACATTCGGTCTTGGGATTTAAGGCTACAAACATTTTATAAGGAAAGCATTGGATTTTCTTGATGTATACATTACATTTACAAACAAAGGCTTTCAAACTCTACATCCAAAAGCTTATGAACTCACCAACTTAATTGTTGACACTTTTTCAAAACTACTTGTATTCTCAAGAAATCAGTAAAACAGGTAAACCATAGCTTTTGAGGATGGGACGCTAAGGCGTCAAACAGTTCATTTTGTCATCATAGTGTAATTGATTTTGAAATATGTAAACTCATACTATGGTGTAACTTTCTCAATCATATTATATTGGTTGTGTTTGCTTTGGTCACTATTATACTCATTGTTATGATACTATACATGAAGTCCGCCACCCCGGACGTTTTCGCCATCCTTGGTTTGGGGGTGTGACAGATTGGTATCAGAGCATTGTTTATAGTGAACTAAGTATATCAAACCACATAAGATATACAAACAATAAATGCATTGGGACTAAAAGTCTCTGATTAAACATTTTCAAATAACTATACTTTTAGAAATAAATAGTTTCTTTTTAAAAGTATGAGTACATGCATACATGCTAGTATAGTGTCATATCTAGGACGATACAAAAGTAAAATGAGGAGTTGGACACTATGAGTAGACCTTGGGATGTGTAATCAGACTTGGGATGAATATAGCCTGATCAACTATATTTATCCGAGGTGTGACTAATGTATGCCGGGGAATGGTCGTAGTGAGCAACAAGCCTAAAAACTTCCCATACAAGAAAATCGCTAAGAACCAAACATAACATTTAAAACACTATAGGAGTATTTTGTGATACAATAACTTATGTGAAAACTAAACAAATCCTTGCTAGTAGGTCTACAATCACTAAGTGGATACGCTAAAGTTATATATAACTTAGATATCATAGACATAGAATCGGTGACCATTGTTTTACTTCCTGTTCCTTGTTTGGTTGTGGTTTTAGAGTATGATCACTTATTCGAAGGTTTATCATATCTTTTGTTATATGTAACTGGTATGCACCATGTCATTATAGAAGTAACTAAGGAGGATCAAACCCCTATAAGTATTTCTACGAATATGATTATTATATGCCTCTTACCCCACCCCTATTCTCGCACGGACATCATAGCAAGATTCTACTTACCAGGAGACCCCTACTTTCCGAACCCGAGGAGTTAGTGGATGATTAGAAAGAGAGTCGGAAGTGGAGCCAGAGGTCATCAACTCTCCGTGCATAGCCAGGGTTCTCGCAAACCTTTTCAACTACATCAGACCTGTGCCTCGTTGGGGAACATTGATCGAGGGGTGGAGTCGCCATCAGTGACAACGATCTCCATTTGGAGACCAACGAGGTTGCAATGACCTCGACCATGGGGGACTGGTTGACAGAGCCCTCCCGGTGATGACCCAACAGATCATGAACATTGAGTTAGGGAGCTGTGTGCAGCTACAGACGCTACCATCTCACAAACTCGAGACTTGGAAAGAGACTGCTATTTCAGAAACCAACTCATTAAGGACCTTGTCGCCGCTCGGGCGAAGGAAAAGGAGTATCAGGATAGACACTCGACACTCGAAGAGAGAGTCGTCACAGCCGAGCGTAGCTTGGCAGAACTACAGGACGCATCGACTTCGTTTCAAGCACCACAAGGGACGGATCGTAATGAGTAGAGTTCATTCTACTCACAAGACCTTGTAGATTGGGTTATGAGTATGCGTTGATGGTACTCCCCTCCATGTGTAGGTTTGACCCTGCAATTTAGTTATTACACTAGTCGAGGGATTTATTTTCGGTCCGAACTTTTCCTTGCAATGATGTGGTGTAGACCTGCATCAGGCACAAAATTTTCTCTAAAAACTAAATATACTAGAATCATACTAATGAAGTGGGCATGTGTATTATTTCATTGGGAACGGTACTACTAAAAATTCATAAGTTTATTATATATAAACTCTCATTATGAATTGTTTTCAGAACACCATAAAAATCGGAACACGATACGCTTAGAACTAAGATAAACTTAGTTAGATAACTCAAGACGTATAAGCCCTTATTAAAGACTCATTACCATCTCGCCTTTTTAATCATAATGGTTGAAAGGTGCCTTTTTCCGTGGACCTATAGGGTGCGATCATACCAGCACTAATGCACCGGATCCCATTAGAACTCCTCAGCTAAGTGTGTTTGGGCAAAGATAATCCTAGGATGGGTAAAACTTAACAGTCGTACAAAACCTACTTCTACCCACTACCATAACTCCATCTCAGGAATATTAGCAGAAACATCGAGAATAGTTCAGTAAAGTGCGAAACTTATATACGTGTATATAAATGGTAAGGATATAACTAGAGATAATCATCCCCACTCACGAAATCGTTTCTCACCATGCAACAGAGTTATGTCTTCACAAGGAGGTAACCAGTCAACTAGCAAGGCACAAATCTTGCAGATAGACTCTGCTACCTTTCAAGCTGCGGTCACGGCAGCCGTGACAGCCGTCATGGCGCAACTCAATGCTAACAACGCCAACAGAGATGAAGGCGGGGTTAGCAATACTAACCACAGTAACAATCAAGAACACCATCAGGTGTCTACCAACGAAGACGCCTCAGACCACAAACCCAAGAGCAAGAAACGAAAGTTTTGGGACAAAAAGAAGCACAATCTATCTCAAAAACTCACTAAAAGACAACAATCTGTGGTTGCCCTTGCAAATACAACAGCAACCACGACACATGCCTCGACATTAGCCACAACGTCGGTCACTCAAGTACCGGTCAGACGATATATGGGAACACTTACAAAGTGTAAAAAGTGTAACTACCATCACAAAGGGGTTTGTCGGGTATTGCATTGTAAAAACTGCAACAGGAATGGGCATACTGCCCGCTTCTACAGGACTCAGGCCCAGCACATCGCTTCAATCACCAATACTGGTGTAAGTCTAGTATGCCACCTATGCGGTGAAACGGGACACTTCAAGAGAGACTGTCCAATCGAGAGGAATGACGGAGGAGCAGGAGGAGTGTGACAACCGAACCAATAGGAGCAACAAGGAACCTTATAAGGACTTTTTGTAATGTTTCCAAAAACAAGAATGTTTAAGTACCATATGTTTGTAATGTATGTGGTATGTTTGCTAAGATTTCCGTCTTTCAAAAAGCAGTTAAAATACACTCTCGTTCAATCGAATCAAAACACTTATTTTCAGCGAGCAATCATAGAGAAACCTGTTAAGGATTATAATATGAAGTATCATCGCTAACTATCAGAATACATTTACTATCTGTACTAGTTGCTACGATGCGAATCATCTGCAATAATAATAACACCGACCAACACAGAACGTACTAACAAGAAGCACAAGATGCTCTATCTCCCTAACAAATATTTCATACGAATACAACTTAACACATGTTTTACTAAAAAGATCTGATGTCGTCATTCGATTTGGATTGGTTTAGTCCTCACCTTCCCAATTGAATGTGCTACGAAAAGACCCTTCACCTAACCCGCTGAACAACGAAACCCTCGTCTCTCATAAACATAAATCCGACAAGGACCTCCGGGTCATCCCTCATTGCGAAACCCCGAAGCACTCACTGGAAGAGCATTATACCTTCCGAAACCTTTTCAAAGTATTCCTAGTAAACCCTTTGAGAGTATCACTTGTATAGCAGGCCAAGATCAAGCACGAAGGCTTGGGACGAATGCGGTTAACCTATCACTACTATGTATATACGTGAGAATTGTATATGACCTATATACGCGAGTTAATGATAGATGGACCAGGAACGAGTCCTACCATGAACTTTGGGACAAGGCCACCTAGGAGTGTGAGTGGACGTTCTACCATCCGAATTAGTCTAGTCGCGTAAACCAACCCATATGCTCCCTACCGATCTAAACGGCAAACGAGAATCACTAAAGCAGGCCCTATGCAGCGCTCCGAGGAGAAGTCATTACTTATGCCTCAAGACGGCTAAAGACATACGGGGTCGGCTAGGTCACGCATGACCTCGAACTAGGAGCAGTAGTATTCGCCCTAGAAATCTGGAGGCACTATCTCTATGACACGAAACGTACAATCTCCACCGATCATAAGAACCTAGAAGGCAAGAGCAGGGAACATTATCCCATGAACCGGATCTGGACACCGAAGTTAGTGGAGTCAGAGACGTTGTCACAAACGAAGCACACAAAACTCGTTACTCCGTTCATCCAGGCTCAGACAAGATGAATCTGGACCTCAAAAAGCGATATCGATGGCCGAATATGAAAGGTGACCTCGCTACATATGTGGGCAAGTATCTGACTTGTGCCAAGGTCAAGGTAGAATAACAGAAGCCTTCGAGTTTCCTACAACAACCAATGATACTCGAAAGGAAGTGGAAGCGGATAACCATAGATTTCATAACCAAGTTACCACGCACTTCCTACCAATCAAAGAAACCGACAAGATAGAGAAATTGACTAGAACATACATCAAAGAGATTGTACGATTGCATGATGTGTCAATTTCCATTACCTCTGATAGAGACAGTAGGTTCATTTCGCAAATTTGGCAATCACTCCAAAAGTTTCTGGGAACTAGGTCGGATATAAGTACGACCTACCACCTACAAACCGATAGGCAGAGCAAAAGGAACTGTTCAAACCTTGGAAGATATGCTTAGAGCTTGTGTGATTGACTTTGGTTAAGCTTGGGATACCCATTTACCACTTGCCAAATTCTCGTACAATAACAGTTATCACACTAGCATCAAGGTTGCACCATTTGAAGCTCTCTATAGCCCCAAGTGCAGATCACCACTGCACTGGGCTGAAAGGGGAGATACACAACTAGCAAAGGGGCGAGTCCCTAACAGCACCCTCATTGGCCCTGAAAATTATTAGAAAAACTACAGAAAAGATCGTATAAATCCGAGAAAGGTTGAAAACATCTCGAGAGCGACAAAAGAGCTGCACAGATAAGCGATGCAAACCCTCGGAATTACGGGCTGGTGACCGAGTTCTACTAAACGTCTCACCATTGAAAGGAATGATACGTTTCAGTAAATATGGGAAACTAAATCCAAGGTACATTAGGCCATTCGAAATCCTTGCCAGGATTGGCCCAGTGACATACAAACTTCGACTACTACGAGAGCTTAATAATGTGCATCCGACCTTCCACATGTTTTACTTAAAGAAGTGCTTGTCCGATGAGACCCTTGTTATTCCTCTTGACGAGATTGAAATCAACGAGAGTCTCCACTTCGTGGAAGAACCGGTAGAAATCGTGGATCAAGAGATCAAAAGAACAAAACAAAGTCGCATCCCTAGTGTGAAAGTCCGTTGAAACGTTAAACAAGGACCCGAGTTCACCCGGAAGCGCGAAAACCAAATGAAACAAAAATACCCACATCTCTTCCCCAACTCTTGAAGTCCCGGTCAAAGTGCTAATTTCGGGACAAAATTCCTTCTAACGGGGGGATGATGTGACAACCGTCACTTTCTAGTCAAGTCAAAGTCAAAGAAAGTCAACAAGTCAAACTGGCCAACTCAATTAACCCTTGTATATTAGGGTTTACATATTGTTTACTATTGTACAACACACCATCCTAATGCAAAGTATCACTTAGAGTTTTCACGTGTTCAGAAAATCTAAACCCTAATCAGGGTAAGTGATGGAACTACTTGATAAAACTTTAATACATACCTTACGGGAGCGTATAACACACATAACGAGGCTTACGGGGTTTACAAACCTTGTATTTTAAAGCTAAACACTCGCAAAGGTCACAAACAAAGTCTCTCTTAATCTCTCTCGCTATATCTCTATCTCTCCCTAATCTTTCCCAAATGTCTCCCAAATCTCTCTCAAAATCTATTTCAACTTTTTATAATCACTCGGGGCATCCCGCCCTTAACTTAGTCAAAAATCACTTGAAACTAGAAGTTTATTTGAAAATCAGCTATATAGAACCGAAACTAGCTTTAAGGACCGAAACCCTAATAGAACCGAACCTCCCTTAAAGAACCGAAGCCTCCTAGATCCGAAACCTCTTAGAACCGAACTCCCCTTTTAGGACCGAACTCACTTTCGGTTCGGATCAAGTCCCTTCGGACCGAAGCTCCGCCTGCTCTCGGTCCATTTCGCTTCCAATCCACCTTCGGTTCCTACTCGAGCAATTTCACATGCGAGTCTTCTCAGACCGAAACTACTTTCGGTTCCCAGACCATAGAAGGAACCTACCTTCGGTTCTAAGCTCCAAGGACCGAACCCTCACCTCAGACCTCGCTGGTTCACCTCTTGATCCTAGTTTTCGAGTACTTTCGCGTTTTAAGCTCGTTTTTCATGATTTTAACATGGGATTTTCACCCAAACTCATATTTTGGCTTTTAAGACCCTATATATTCATATTTTAATCACATTTTGGGGGAAATCTTAATTTAAGAATAATATCTATTGTGTAAGATATTGATTTGGAGTGTTGACTTTTCATAAAGTTATGACACAAGTTATTCCCCATACCCACCTTATGACAACCTCCAGTCACTATTCATCCCTACCTACTCAACTATTTGTCCTCTCACACTCCCCTCCAGCAAGATCTCTTGATCAAAGGCTGGAAAACCCTTATCTCTCCTTCCACTTTACTCACTCTCTCACCAAAAAGCAAACACTCACTCTCACTTTCCCTCTTTAAAAACTCGAGAATCCAAGGCTGATATTGAGCTTTCCACTCACTTTTAGTAAGTATTTTCATCCTACATTTGAACATTCTTCACACCTTCACTCAAATTATGGATCTCTCATAACAAATATTGCCATATTTGTTCTTAGATCTTCAACTCTCCAAGCATTTACCAAGTGTTCTTGACTTGGAAACCTCTTTTCTTCAGCAATCATCCAAGGAAATCACTCAAGGTGAGTTCATACCCCTACATTTTCATGTTTTCTTCAAGTTTTAGGGGGGGGGGGATACAAGTTAAAACACCAAAAACGTAACTAAACTCAAACATCAGCTTTCAACAGGAAAGTTTAGTTCCATTCACGGACTGTTTTGAACATCTTAAACTTAATATCTTTCAAAACTGTTTAATATGAAAATAGTTCAGGTTTATACCTTTCTAATGACTACTTTCAAATCTCCATACGATTTTTCTACCATTTATGGTTATTTTTACAAAACGTCCTATCATTTCAGAAACGAGTTCGGACCAGTCTGTGAAAATGAACATTTTCACACAATTTAGAGACTTCTAAAAATCATAATAAAAATTATGAACAAACTACATACATTTTCTAAACTCCCAGAGTTTATGGATTCAATTTTCGACTTTGTATGATGTTTCTGTAATTTTTCTAAAACAGTGCAGAAAAGTTAAAAACTAGTTAAACAGCTTACAATACTTACTACACTTTGTAACATGTTGAGCAAAGTGTGTAACAATAAGTTTCCAAATGATGAATGTATTTCTGGTTAGTTTAACATCATAAACAGAAAATTTGTCATTCATGATAAGGATTTCAAACTCTTCTAATAAGTACAATAAACTATAATAAGTATAGTTTATGGATTTTACAATACAAGCATACTACATGAAAAGGGTTTTACTCTCAATACAAATGGGTTTTTCATTTACTACACAATAAACTGTAAAGGGTATAGTTTAGGGATTTCACATTTCAAACATACCGCACGAAAATGGGTTTTAATTTCACCACAGAAAAGGTTTTACTCGCATACTACACGTAAACTAGTTATCGTAAATTGTGAGACTCGTCTTCATTATACTCTTAGAGTACGGGTTAAAATTCCTGAATAGTTATAACCAGAGTCTCTTATAGGGAGAGCATGATAATTGTGTATAGATCTATATTGGTGTTGACAACCCACACCCATGTTGCTTGCATAAGCCCGATCGGTATATCGGGGGTGACAAATGTCATTTCGATTCCGACGCCTGAAGAACGTCGCAGCAGGCATCTCTTTTATAGTATGGTTATAGCGACTCACATAGGGAGATAACGACACATATAGTTTACGGGAATTTAAATTTTAAAAAGGGGTTTTACCTATTTTGAAACTGCTTACAAACACATACATTCAGTCTTGGGATTTAAGACTACATAACTTTTTAGAAGGAAATAATTGGCTTTTTTCTTGGGTATACATTACAATTACAAACACGTTACAAGTACAAAACACATACATACATTCGGTCTTGGGATTTAAGGCTACAAACATTTTATAAGGAAAGCATTGGATTTTCTTGATGTATACATTACATTTACAAACAAAGGCTTTCAAACTCTACATCCAAAAGCTTATGAACTCACCAACTTAATTGTTGACACTTTTTCAAAACTACTTGTATTCTCAAGAAATCAGTAAAACAGGTAAACCATAGCTTTTGAGGATGGGACGCTAAGGCGTCAAACAGTTCATTTTGTCATCATAGTGTAATTGATTTTGAAATATGTAAACTCATACTATGGTGTAACTTTCTCAATCATATTATATTGGTTGTGTTTGCTTTGGTCACTATTATACTCATTGTTATGATACTATACATGAAGTCCGCCACCCCGGACGTTTTCGCCATCCTTGGTTTGGGGGTGTGACAGTATCACAAGAAGAACAAAACAAAAGTTTTAGATGTTGTACACTACGGTTAAACCTGGATAGTTATGTAATCATATCTGGGATAAATATAGCCTGATCAACTATATTTATTTGAGATACGACCAACATGTGTTTGGAAGTAATAGTGGTGTTGCAACAAGTCTAAAACTTACCAAACTCTATACAAAGGCAACACTAGAACCAAACCTACATTTAAAATACTATAGGAGTATTTTATATCACTACAATACTAGAGCCAAACGCATGAAAACAAAGAACTCTTACTAATAGATCTATGATTGCTAAGTGTATACATCTAAGTTATATATAAGTAAGATTTCATAGACTCAGAATATGTGGTTTAACTTTACTTCCTGTTCCTTGTTTGGTTGTGGACTTAGAGTAGGATCACTTAGTCGAAGGTCTATTTGATTTTAGTTATATATAGTTTGTGTACACTATGTGGTTATAGGGGGATCAGGCACAAATCACCTTATACAAATTGATTCCAAGTGTTGCTATTAATTTCATGGCGATTGTTTACTTGTATTAGTAGACTTCCTTCGTTAATCGCTTAATAAAACACTTTAACTGTCAGGATTAGATATATCTTGTTCATTATCACCTAACTCCTGACCCCTATAGAGGACTTATTGTTACTTCCTCTTTAATCGTTATAGAGAAAGATGCCTCCAAAGAAGTCCAACAAGAAGAAAAGTAGCACCTCGACAAACCCACCACCGCCACCTCCACCCCAATTTGACCCTGCTGTCTTCCAAGCAGCAGTAAACGCCGCTGTGGCTGCCGCCATTTCGCAGATCAATAACAGCGGCACTAGCGGTCGGGTAGTGGTACCAATCCCCTTAACCTCGGAGGTAGCCAAGGACACCCGAAAGTGTGTTCCTATAAGGATTTCGCAATCGCTAAACCCAAATCCTTCGATGGAACCGGAGGTGTCATTGCCTTAACTCGTTGGTTCGAAAAGACCGAATCAATCTTCGAGATCTGTGCGTGCCCCGAGTCGAGCAAAGTTAAATTTGCAGCATGCACCTTCACCGATAGAGCTCTAACTTGGTGGAACAACCAAGTCAAATCCTTAACTCTTCCGATAGCTAAAGCTATGAGTTGGGACGATTTGAAAATGCTGATGATCGCTGAGTACTACACACGGGGCGAAATGCAAAAACTGGAGTAGGATCTCTGGAACCTAAAGATGAAGGGTTCCGACATCGCTGCTTACACTGCAAGGTTTAGTGACCTGGCTCTACTTTTTCCCGGGATGGTCACCCCGGAGAGCAAGAAAGTAGAGAGATATATTTGGGGACTAACTCCCCTAACTCAAGGGAATGTTCTGGCCGCTAAACCCCTTACCTTTGACAGTGCCAAGCGTCTGGCACAGACACTGATCAATCATGGAGATAGCCAAGACTCCGTGACAGTCATTCCTGAGAAGCCCAAGGAGAGTGGCATCAAGAAAAATTTCTGGAACAAAAGGAAAGGGCAAGCTTCGTAAGAGCCCTCGAAAAAACAGCAAATAGTGGCAGTCCACGCCGCTACCGTTCCTACCGTCGTTCCTGCTACTCAAACACCTCCCAGCCGTTACACCGGGACCCTTCCGAAGTGTGACAAATGCAATTTCCATCATCACGGGCCTTGCCGTGAGATGCAGTGCAATAATTGCAACAAAAAGGGGCACACAACCCGTTTTTGCAAGACACCGGCACAACCAACCAACCAAACCCCCGGAGTTGGAGTAGGCCAAGCCTGCTATGGATGTGGTGAAACCGGGCACTATAAGAGGGATTGCCCGAAGGCAAGAAATGTGGGCAACACAGGAAGAGTGCTTGATATGGGTCAGGAAGAAGCAGTAGTTGATCCTACCGTAGTCACGGGTACGTTCCTACTCGATAACTCTTATGCATGCATTCTATTTGATAGTGGTGCTGAGAGGAGTTTCGTTAGCCATAAATTCAAACATCTACTCAAACACAAACCACAACCACTAAACGAAACATTCACCGTCAAGATGGCTAATAGCAAGAAAGAGAGCACTAACGACATATTCATAGGTTGTACCATCACTCTAAACGACCACTCTTTTTCCATTGACCTTATGCCGATCTCCATAAAAAGCTTTGATGTCATCATCGGCATGGATTGGTTGAGCCCCAATCATGCTCATATTCTTTGTTACGAAAAAGCCATTCGCCTTAATCTGCCAAATGACGACGCCCTCGTTATCTATGGCGACAAACTCAGTTCAAACCTTCGTATCATCTCGTGCATTAAACCCAAAAAATACATGCGAAAAGAGTGTCACGCATTCTTAGCCCATGTTGTCAACGAAAAACAAGAAGTTAAAGACCTCGAGAGCATCCCCGAAGTCTGTAACTTTCCTGATATCGTCCCTAAAGATCTTCCAGGAGTTCCTCCTGAACGCCAAGTCGAGTTCTGAATCGAATTAATCCCTGGAGCTACCCCCGTAGCCAAATCCCCGTATCGTCTAGCTCCAGCGGAAATGCAGGGATTATCCAGCCAACTAAACGAACTGCTTTGTAAGGGTTTCATTCGACCAAGCTTCTCACCTTGGGGAGCACCGGTCCTGTTCGTTAAGAAGAATGATGGATCTTTTCGAATGTGCATGGATTATCGCGAACTGAACAAGCTTACTATTAAAAACCGATATCCTCTCCCGTGTATAGATGACCTCTTCGATCAACTCCAAAGATCCAGATACTTTTCAAAGATAGACCTGAGATCAGGGTATCACCAATTACGAGTCCATGAGAATGATGTTCCAAAAACAACATTCTGAACTCGTTATGGTCACTACGAGTTTGTAGTAATGCCCTTTGGCCTAACCAATGCACCCGCGGTATTCATGGATCTAATGAATCGGGTGTGCCGACCCTTCCTAGACAAGTTTGTGATAGTATTCATTGATGATATACTTATCTATTCACGAAGCGAGGAACAACATATTCAGCATCTGAGACAAGTTCTAGAAACTTTACGGACAGAGAATATTTACGCTAAATTCTCAAAGTGCAAGTTTTGGATTAGGAAAGTAAATTTCCTTGGTCACGTGATCAGCGAAGAAGGCATACACGTGGACCCTTCCAAAATTAAGGCAATCGAGAATTGGTCAGCACCAAGAACGCCCACAGAGATCGGTCATTTTTTAGGACTTGTTGGCTACTATCGAAGATTTATACAGAATTTCTCCATAATCGTAAAGCCGCTTACCACCCTGACTCAGAAAGATGTAACCTTTAGTTTGGGAGAACAACAAGACACTGCGTTCCAGACTCTGAAGCAAGCCCTGTGCAGCGCACCTATTTTGTCTCTTCCTAAAGGGACAGAGGACTTCGTAGTTTACTGTGATGCATCCAATAAGGGGCTAGGCTGTGTACTTATGCAGCGAGGAAAGGTTAATTTCTATGCCTCGAGACACACGAAGTCAACTACACTACTCATGATGTTGAGTTGGAAGCAGTGGTCTTTGCACTTAAAATCTAGAGACATTGCCTTTATGGTACCAAGTCCACTATCTTCACCGATCACAAAAGCCTTCAGCATATCTTTGACCAGAAAGAACTTAACATGAGACAACGACGATGGGTAGAGCTACTCAATGATTATCAATGTGAAATTCGCTATCATCCCGGTAAAGCCAATGTAGTAGCGGATGCCCTTAGTCGAAAGGAATACTCAGGTCGTCGGGTGAAGGCACTAACCATGACAACCCATTCACATCCGTCCACACAAATCAAGGAGGCTTAGGTAGAAGCCTTGAAGCCGGATAATGTGGCAGATGAAGCCTTGAGAGGAATGGAGAAGAACTTGGAAATCAAGGGTGACGGAGTTCGCTACTTCATGAATCGGATCTGGATACCGAAGTTTGGTGGCTACAGAGACGTTTTCATGAATGAAGCTCATAAGACATGATATTCCGTTCATCCAGGTTCAAATAAGATGTATCTGGATCTCAAGAAATTGTATTGGTGGCCAAACATGAAAATAGAGATTGCTACCTACGTGGGCAAGTGTCTAACTTGTGCCAAAGTTAAGGTAGAATACCAAAAGCCCTCAGGTCTACTTCAACACCCAAAAATACATGAGTGGAAGTGGGAATGGATTACAATGGACTTCATAACCAAGTTGCCCAAGACATCGGGTGGTCATGACACCATTTGGGTAATCGTCGATAGATTAACCAAATCTGCCCACTTCCTACCAATCAAGGAAACCGACAAGATGGAGAAGCTGACCCGAACTTACATCCGAGAGATAGTATGACTACATGGTGTGCCCATATCTATTATCTCGGATAGAGATAGTAGGTTCACCTCTAGATTTTGGCAATCACTTCAGAAGGCCCTTGGAACTAAGCTAGACATAAAGCATAGCTTACCATCCTCAAACTGACGGGCAGAGTGAGAAAATCATTCAAACCCTAGAGGACATGCTGAGAGCATGTTTGATTGACTTTGGTAAAGCATGGGATACCCATATACCACTAGTCGAATTTTCTTACAACAACAACTATCACACAAGCATCAAGGCTGCTCCATTCGAATCCCTCTACGGTCGTAAGTGCAGATCCCCTCTGTGTTGGGCTGAGGTGGGTGACATGCAACTAGCTAAAGGGCAAGTCCTTGACAGCACTCTCATTGGCCCAGAAATCATTCGAGAAACCACTGAAAAGATCGTCCAAATCCGCGAACGACTAAAAGCTTTGGAGTTCCAGGTTGGTGACCGCGTTATGCTAAAGGTGATAGTTTCATTTTATTTACTTCTTTTTATAGTTTATTTTAGCATATTTCATTCACATTTTAGCTAATTTCCATGCATATTTTCCTTTTTGTTATTTTATGACCACTTTCGGGTACTTTTTAGTTTCGTGAGTATAAATGCAGATTTTAAGGAGACTTGCACATCCGACTTTGGAGCCTTTTCTCTGGAGATTTTGAAGACTTTGAAGGCCAAGAACCTTGAAGACGTACATCATTTTGCTCTTGAATCTTGTAAAATGTTTGGTACAATCTTTACTTATCTTGTTTTCTTGAGTTTAGCCATGCTTGGCTAGACAAAACTTGGTTGGCTTTGGTGAAATCCTTTGACTTTTATTGAATGTTGAAGATTCCATGAACTAGTTTTTGAATCTATTTGAGAATGTTTTATGTTTTAACATCTTATTACTACTTGTATGTTTTTATTCATGAGTTTAAATATGCTTGTGGTGATTAGTTGGCTAATTTCTTGATTAAGTAAAGGATCTTCAAATTAGCAAGCAACAAATGATTTTTTGTGTTAGTTTTGCTTCACACAATCATAAAAACATTTTCTCCAACATGGTAGTGAAACCATTTGACTCCTCTTGGATTTGGTGACTTTTTGGTTCTTAATGCTAGTTGACTTTCACTAATTACATGCTTAATGGAAATTGTGATTTTGACTAAGGGAATTGTTATGAGCTTCTCTAACCATTTTAACAACTAATAAAAGTCTAGGTAATCTCAAGCTTCTTGGATTACTATAACCAAATTAAGGATTTGAAACAAGTATTGCACCATTGGATTCTAATGATATGTTCATCAAAAAGGCAAAGTGAGGAAACCTTAAGTCAACCATCTTTCTCTTATTGATTTTATATCAAGCTCTTATTTTTGTTGAAATTGTCCATTTAAATCTTAATTTAATTCTAGTTTATTTCAAGTATTTGAAAAGATCAAAACCCCCATTTTTACTTTTATTGTCATTTTACAAGTATTTTTACAAAGAGATTTTTCATAGAGTTATAAAAATGAACCAATCTCCGTGGATTCGACCCCTTTACCACTATACACTATTTTAGTGTACAAGATTTAGGGTTATTAATTTTGTTGGCCTCGACAACCACCAAATTTTGGCGTCGTTTTCGAGGATTGGTTTTGATTTAATCAGTTTGTCTCTCTATGCCTAGATCTCATTGTGCAGGTACTCTAATTTAAAACCCCAAAATTAAAAAAAAAATGTGGTTCTGAAATGAACACTCCTTGCATTGAAGACCAACTTTATGAGCTAGCTCAGTTAGTTATGATGATTGGAAGTGACCAAAGTGTGAAACCCACAACTCTTCCTTGCGATAATTGCGCCCAAAATGGACATCATTCCGATATGTGTCCATATTTACAAGGAGAATGGGAATAAGTGCAAGAAAGGGGAAGCTACTAATGGTCAAATCAATGGAGTTATGATCAACCTCAACATGATCAATGGTGGGATAACAACCAAGCTTGGGGATACAACCAATACCAAAGCCCATACCAAGCTTAGAGAAACGACCAATACCAACCAACTCCACAATTCCAACATCCATATCCTCCACCTCCTCAATAACCTGAAATGCCAAGTATGTCCTTAGAAGACATTGTGAAAAGCATTGCGACATCTACCCAAATTTTCCAAGAAACAACCCAAGCTAGCCTCAAAAGCATAGAGCAACAAATAGCAAAACTTGCTCAAACAATAAGTATAATGGAAGCTCAAGACAAACTACCATTTGAAGAGAGCCCATGGCATACCACATGTGTCATTCCTTTGAAAGATGAGAAAAGTTTTGATGGCCAAAGAGTGTTATACGAAGAAGAGGAAGAAGGAGTAGAAGTGGAAGACGCTATCAAGGAGGAAGAAGAAGAAATTGAGAAAGATGTCAATGAAACTATAGAGGACGTGTTGGGGATTAACGAAAGAGAGTTTGAGCCACCCACTAACATTGAGAAACTAACTCCAATCGTAGACGAACCACAAGAGCCATAAATGATAAATCTGTCGGACCCTTTAAAGTATACATATCCCGAGAAGGAAGACGCCCAACCAGTCACCAACTCGACTACCATGTCAAAGATGGAAGAGCACCTTACTAAACAAGTACAAGAAAGAATATGGCTGGATGATTGCTATTATCAAAGGTCTAAGTCCGGTATGGTTCTCCCGTAAAAAGAAAAGTCAAATACAAGAAAATAGTCCCAATGGAGGTGTGGAAACTAAAAAATGTCGACACGGTGCAAGTTTTCAAGGTTAATGGACATCGGTTGAAGCCTTTCTATGGAGGTTTTGATGCAAATGTCCAATTCATCATCCGTTTGGACGCCCCAAAATATTGAAGAAAAGATTGGAGGAAGTCTCGCCAAAGACGTTAAAGAAGGGCATTTTTGGGAAGCATTGTGCTTTCGTCTTTTATAAACCGAATAAAATGATTTTGAAAATGTTTTTTTTTGTTTTGAAAGTGTTCATTTTTGAAAAATTTCACGCTTTATTCTCACCATTGGTCCAAACTTTTGTGTTTTTGAAACCCGGACTTTGTGGGAATCATTTTGGCCAAAAATCAAGTTTTTAGAAAAATGTCAAATTTTGAAGTGCATGAAGTCTAGCGGCCAACGTAGGGGTTCCACGCGGCCCGCGTAAGGTCCTGTGTGGCTTATGTGCGGCCCATTCTGTGACAACCCGAAATTTTTTTGCTTTGGAAGCTAAGTCAGTCAACTCAACTGAGTGTCAGACTCATTGGTAATGAGTACTAGCCTGGTTAAAGGTCATTCTAAGGAGTTTTAAGCCTAGTACACTTAAGGAACGGATGGTAGAATGTACCTGCTAGAGACACTGTTCAACAAATCAAGCCTGAAACTCTTCATTTAGAGTTCACGGCCAGAACACTTGAGTTTACGGCCGTAAACTCAAGGTGGGCCGTAAACTCCCCCTTTAAGACTCATATCCTTCATTTTCATTCATTATCTCACTTTCACCTCAAGAACACCCCATTTCTCTCTCAACTATCATCCCGATTTTCATCCTACATCCTCAAATGTTGTAAGTGTTCTTCCTTAATTTGATGTTAATCCTTCTTATCTAGCTTCATCTAGTGATTTCATCCATGGAAATCATCTTTTCTTAGATCTTCAAGAAACACCAAGAACACACACTAGTGTTCTTGGACCTTAATCACCATTTCAAGCCTCTATATCGTAAGTACTCTTCCCTATACTTGATATCTAGTTAAGAATCATTCTTAGAACCTTGAAATCATCAAAAATGCAAGGACAAAAGGAGTTTACGGCCAATCCATCTCCCATGGCCGTAAACCCCTATAAGGGTGCCATTTTGGCCATAAACCCTCCTAGATGCAAAGCTTGTGACCTAGAACCTTCCTTGATGAAAATAGGACCTTAAACCACTCTCAATTGCATAATGACCATGAGTTTATGGCCGTAAACTCCTTGCTTGGCCGTAAACTCATCAAAGGCCTCCATTATGATGGTCTTTATCATCCTTATGTAGAGCAATGGTCCTTCAAGTTTCCCTAGCCTTCAAACACCCTCTTATGCATGTTTGACCATGAGTTTACGACCGTAAACTCCCTTGGCCGCAAACCCATGGCTGTAAACTCATGATAGTGCCATTCCACTTTCCTCTAATGAATCACATGTGATTCCAACACTTGGTCAAAGTGTTTCCTAGTCCCGGAAGGTGTTTCCTTTCATATAGTTGCTTATAAACACTATATTCATGCCAATATATGTCATTACAGTTCATTTAGGACTTGTTGTGTCTCGGGACTTCATTCGTGGAACTTCTCATCCTTACGCGCTTATTCGTTTGAATCACCTACATAAGATGAGTTCATACCCCGTAATGAATCTTTTAACTATTTTAAATGCTTTTAAGGGGGGGGGATACAAGTTGAACACAATGATAATTGTGTAAATGTTTGTTATATATACATCTTTCAAAAGATTTCTTATGTCTTTTATAAGTGATCAAAACATTTCAAAAACTCTTTTAAAGTTATGTTACTTCATAGTTTAACAAAACTCCGTTTTTAAAGTACAAGCATAACTTAGTAGACAAATGAGTCTTTTCAATAACAGTTCAAGTAAAACATTAGTAAACTATAATAGGTATAGTGTAGAGATTCAGTTCATACTAGATACAATACAGGATAACAGAATAAACATACTATATGAGAAACAGAACATACTATATGAGAAACAGAACGAACATATTAAGTTGCTATAGCATGGAACTACTACATGATCTAATTATACCAATGAATCACTAACTCATTGTTCTAAATAAAAGGTGATAGTTATATTGGGTATACATGATCATAAAACTTTAATGTGAATTACACGGCGTAGAAACCGGTTTGCTAAAAAGTCGCGTTTGGTTCCCTTAATCCCCATACAGGGAGAGCGTATAGTAGAGGTACTGGCCTTCACATTACGACCAGTATAAAACAAACATGTTTTAAGGTCATCAATACATCCGTATGTCATTTTAAACGACAACTGTGTACTTACATTTCCCATTACTTTCATAAAGTGACAGTACTACTTGAAAGTCAAATGCAAACTATTTTCGAGTTAAGATAGTTATAAACTAGGGAAAACTTACATTTTACAAACGACAAACAAAACAGTCGAGTCCAGTACATTCAGTAGAAAGGGACCAAAATGCTAACCTTATGATTCCTTAATGTATACATCAAAGGATATATATATATATATATATATATATATATATATATATATATATATATATATATATATATATATATATATATATATATATATATATATATATATATATATATAATAGGATCCGACAGATAATAGGATGTGTGCTCTCCGCTTCACTTCCTGTTCCTTGTTTGGTTGTGGGCTTGGAACGAATTCACCCATTCTATTATCTATTCGGTTTTAGATATATATATATATATATATATATATATATATATATGTTCAGTATACATTAAGTCATCATAAGGGTACCAGGTATGGGTCAAGTCATAGGACACCAAGTCAATGCACAGTTTTCTAGTACAAAACATACTTTCCAAATCAGAACTTTTGGTATACAAAACTAGAAACTTTCCAGTTAAGGGTTTAATCCATTTTATTAAACAAGTATAAACTTAAAGGACCTTAGGTGATTAACTCTATAATACCTGAGTTTATACATCATGGTTATATATCATTAATACCTAATAAGTAGTTGGATGTGTGCTTTCCGCCTTACTTCCTATTCCTTGTTTGGTTGTGGGCTTAGGGCAGATTCACCCAATTAACTATCTATTCGATATTAGATCATATATAGCCAGTATAAACTAAGTGATTATAGAAGTAATCACTGTGGTCACCATTTTATTATAAGAAATAAGGGTTTTCTTAAAGAATCTTTTCATTAAATATAAAGGAACTATTACAATTAACTCCATGAGTAACAAGTGAATACGCCAGGGTTATATACAACAATGATCTAACAAACAATGGGATGTGTGCTATCCTCATTACTTCCTGTTCCTTGTTTGGTTGTGGGCTTAGGGCAGATGCGCACAGTCGATTGTTTGTTTACTTTGAGTTTTATATAACTTGTATCAATTTAGTACTCATAGAAAGGATTGTAGAATCATTTTTACGTATCTTTCATCAAAGTAGGAAATATAGGATTTTCTAGAGGAACAGGCTAACTTTTCTAAATAGAACTTACAACTTACTACATTTCAACTACATTTTTCAACAACTTTCTACAACTTACTTACATCACTAAAATCTTATGAAATCACCAGCTTAATTGCTGGTCAACTCTTTCAAATAACTTGTATTCTCAGGAGACTATTAGACAGGTACTCGCGTTGGGAATTCAGAAGATGGAGCATAATAGCTTCAAGTCTTGTTTTGATATTTGCTTAAGTATTCTATGTTTTATGAACACACACATTGTAAACACTTTCTTTCTAATGAAATGGTTGTTCATTACTTGCTTACTATGATACATGTCTTGTGATACTAAACATGATATCCTCCACCCCCGAACGTTTTCGCCGTTCCGGTTTTGGGGTGTGACAGATTGGTATCAGAGCGTCGTTTATAGTGAACTAAGTATATCAACCGATAAAAGATATACAACTATAAATACAATGGGGCTTAAGTGCTCTGGATAATGATATATTTTGAGAGTATAACGATAAGTTATAAAAAAAATAATAAACCTATTTGCTTATACATGTAGACCAAGTATCACAAGAAGAACAGAACTAAAGTATTTAAAGGTTAAACACTGTCGTCAAACCTGAACAGTTATGTTATCATAGCTAGGATCAATATAGCCTGATCAACTATATTCATTCGAGATGTGACCGACATGTGTTTGGGAGCGATGTGGTGTTGCAACAGTCTTAAAACTTACCTAAACACCAGTCAAGAGAATTCTAGATCAAGTACATTACATTAAAGTACTATAGGAGTATTTTAGGCCATGTAAACAACTTATGTGATAACTTAAAAGCCCTTACGGATAGGTCGATAATCTTGCAATGTATACACCCAAGGTTATATATAATTGAGATTTTATAGACTTAGAATTTGTGATCTACGCTTCACTACCTGTTCCTTGTTTGGTTGTGGTTTTGCAGTAGGATCACTTATTCAAAGGTCTATCTCATCTTAAATTATATACAACTTGTATACATTGTACAATTATAGGAGGACTCTATAAGGATCACCCCCATAATGTTTCATATAAATCTCATAGATTCTTTAGTCACATCCATTCTCGCACGACAAACCCAGATAGATGTAACCACTTCCTCATAGGAGTCGACAGAAGAGTCAAGGAGGAACAAGAGCAAGCTCATGAGAAGTTTTCAAAGAAGGATCAACCAGAGTAACCAGAACGTCTTATGAGTCACACTAATAAATAATAATCTTGATTAACTTAATGACTTAGTGGAAACATTGCTCACATTATGTGTTAGGATTATTTTCTTATATGCAGCTGGTAACAGTTATTCAGCTAACAGATATTTATTCGAGGATAGCCATTTCTAATTCATAAAGTTTATGTGGTGTAGACTTTTTATGAATTTTTTCCAGAACCCTGTGGAAGTCAGGATCAGATACACTCAGAACTAGGATAACCTTGTCTTTCAGCTTTCGGCTTATCTCCACTGCTATAGACTCATTCCCATCTCATATTTGTATTCTTTTAGCAAATATGCCTCCTCGCAAATCAAACAGGCGCACTACTCCGATAACTCCAACACCTCCTCCACAAATCGATACGGCAGCTCTAAATGTTACGGTAGCTGTGGCTGTGGGAACAGCCATGGCTCAATATCATCCTACCAGTTCCAGCGGAGGTGGAACACCTATTCATTCTACTCAAGGTGAGGTCCCTGTGCGCTCGAGAGAGTGCTCCTACAAGGACTTCACCAACTGCAAAACCCTTTCCTTTAATGGAAATGGTGGAGTTATCGCTCTGATGCGATGGTTCGAGAAAACAGATTCGGTCTTCGAAATCTGTTCGTGCCCAGAAGGGAGCAAAGTGAAGTTTGCTGCATGCACCTTCTCCAACAGATCCCTGACATGGTGGAACAGCCATGTTAAGTCACTAACCCTATCAGTGGCTAACTCATTAGGTTGGGAAAACCTAAAAGAGTTAATGCTGGAAGAGTACTGCCCAAGGGGAGAAGTACAAAAACTGGAACAAGAACTATGGGAGCTCAAGATGGTCGGCTCAGACATAGTGGCCTACACTGACAGGTTTAGTGGCCTGGCAGCACTATGCCCCGGGATGGTTACCCCGGAGAGTAAGAAGATAGAACGATACATTTGGGGTCTGACTGCCCCGACCCAAGGAGATGTGTTGTCTTCTAACCCAGCCACATTCGATAGTGCCAAACGCCTGGCCCAGCGACTCATTGACCATGGAGTCCTCCATGGTGTAGAAGTCCTCGTTCCCGAGCCATCAAAGGGAAATGACTATAAACAGAAGTCGGGGAATAAGAGGAAAAAGAAGCGAACAACACAAGAACCCCCGCAAGAGCAACAAGCGAGTACTATGTACGCCGCTACAACGCCTGCTGCTCCAGCACCTGCCAGTCGATATGCTGGAACCCTCCCGAAGTGTGGAAAGTGCAACTATCACCACACCGGAGTATGCCGGGAAATGCAGTGTCTGAACTGCCACAGAAAGGGACACATAGTATGTTTCTGCCGCGCACCGGCTCAACCGATCTCCCAAGTCCGTGGAGCTGAAGAAAACCAAGCCTGTTATGGCTGTGGTGAGTCTGGACACAATCAGAGGGACTGCCCGATAGCAAAGAACTCAGGAGCGGATGGACGAATTCTGATGATCACCACCAGAGAATCAAACCCAGAGTCGACAGCGAGCAGTGGTACGTTTTTTGAAATGGTAATTACTTTAAAAATTAATTAATTAATATTTATATAAGATTAAAACTTGGGGAAAACACTTAAAAAGTAATTATAATAACTCACATATTGAAATAGATCACAGTATTCAAGAGAACTAAAAGATCCGTTTAGTGAAGCTATGATGGCTTAGCATATACATCAGGGTTGTGCATAACTAAGATGTTGCAGACTTAGAGTGAGTAATTCCGCCTTAATTCATGTTCCTTGTTTGGTTGTCGATTTGAGGCAGAGTTACTCAGTCGACTGTCTTATTCATCTTAAATATTCATAACTTGTATATGACAGGCGATCGTAGTGGTACCGAGGAGGATCATGATATAAAGTATCATCCCCAGTTATCAAAGCACTTTCATTTATATGTATGCGCACATAGCGGTACGATACGTAGGAGTGTAAACATCAAAGGGAAAACAGAAAGCATTGGAACATTTACAAACAGTAAATTGTCGAACACACTAGGAGTACATTGTCGAACACACTAGGGATACATCATCGTATAACAGACGTTTCTTTCAAATCGGCCAGACTTTGTTCAGTAAAGAGTCTGTTGTTATCTTTCGTCATGAGTTGGCATGGTCCTCACCATACTAAGTTCATATGTTTCTATCGCCTTGATCGTCAAGTTCTCGAAACCTTCGTCATTCGTATCGATAGTCCGACCTAAACCTCAGTTTTATCTTTCGTATTCTAAACCCCGAAGTACTCATGCGAAGAGTACTTTGTCCTCTGAAGCCTTGTTGCCAGAGGTCCGCAGACCGTCACGAAATACCACTCGTCCAGCAGACCAAGTTCAAGCACAGAGGCTAAGGACGAATACAGCCCACCTATCACTATTCAGTGTATACACAAGGGTGGTATATGATTATGATTACGCAGATTTAGTATGTGTGCTTCCGCCCTATCTCCTGTTCCTTGTTTGGTTGTGGACCTGGGGCAGAGTCGCACATCCGACCGTCTTACAAATCCTAACTATATACAACTTGTATACACAAGGTAATGATAGATGGACCAAGTACGAATCCTATCATGAACACCAGGGCAAAGTTGCCAGGTCTACGAGTGGGTATTCTGCAAATCAGAGGAGCTCAACCCCAGTAGTGCTGTAAGAAAGCTAATTTCGGGACGAAATTCCATCTAACGGGGGGATGATGTGACAACCCGAAATTTTTTTGCTTTGAAAGCTAAGTCAGTCAACTCAACTGAGTGTCAGAATCATTGGTAATGAGTACTAGCCTGGTTAAAGGTCATTCTAAGGAGTTTTAAGCCTAGTACACTTAAGGAACGGATGGTAGAATGTACCTGCTAGAGACACTGTTCAACAAATCAAGCCTTAAACTTTTCATTTAGAGTTCACGGCCACAACACTTGAGTTTACGGCCGTAAACTCAAGGTGGGCCGTAAATTCCCCCTTTAAGACTCATATCCTTCATTTTCATTCATTATCTCACTTTCACCTCAAGAACACCCCATTTCTCTCTCAACTATCATCCCGATTTTCATCCTAGATCTTCAAAAGTTGTAAGTGTTCTTCCTTAATTTGATGTTAATCCTTCTTAGCTAGCTTCATCTAGTGATTTCATCCATGGAAATCATCTTTTCTTAGATCTTCAAGAAACACCAAGAACGCACACTAGTGTTCTTGGACCTTAATCACCATTTCAAGCCTCTATATCGTAAGTACTCTTCCCTATACTTGATATCTAGTTAAGAATCATTCTTAGAACCTTGAAATCATCAAAAATGCAAGGACAAAAGGAGTTTACGGCCAATCCATCTCTCATGGCCGTAAACCCCTATAAGGGCGCCATTTTGGCCATAAACCCTCCTAGATGCAAAGCTTGTGACCTAGAACCTTCCTTGATGAAAATAGGACCTTAAACCACTCTCAATTGCATAATGACCATGAGTTTACGGCCGTAAACTCCTTGCTTGGCCGTAAACTCATCAAAAGCCTCCATTATGATGGTCTTTATCATCCTTGTGTAGAGCAATGGTCCTTCAAGTTTCCCTAGCCTTCAAACACCCTCTTATGCATGTTTGACCATGAGTTTACGGCCGTAAACTCCCTTGGCCGCAAACCCATGGCCGTAAACTCATGATAGTGCCATTCTACTTTCCTCTGATGCATCACATGTGATTCCAACACTTGGTCAAAGTGTTTCCTAGTCCCGGAAGGTGTTTCCTTTCATATAGTTGCTTATAAACACTATATTCATGCCAATATATCTCATTATATGTCATTTAGGACTTGTTGTGTCTCAGGACTTCATTCGTGGAACTTCTCATCCTTACGCGCTTATTCGTTTGAATCACCTACATAAGGTGAGTTCATACCCCGTAATGAATCTTTTAACTATTTTAAATGCTTTTAAGGGGGGGGGAATACAAGTTGAACACAATGATAATTGTGTAAATGTTTGTTATATATACATCTTTCAAAAGATTGCTTATGTCTTTTATAAGTGATCAAAACATTTCAAAAACTCTTTTAAAGTTATGTTACTTCATAGTTTAACAAAACTCTGTTTTTAAAGTACAAGCATAACTTAGTAGACAAATGAGTCTTTTCAATAACAGTTCAAGTAAAACATTAGTAAACTATAATAGGTATAGTTTAGAGATTCAGTTCATACTAGATACAATATAGGATAACAGAACAAACATACTATATGAGAAACAGAACATACTATTTGAGAAACAGAACGAACATATTAAGTTGCTATAGCATGGAACTACTACATGATCTAATTATACCAATGAATCACTAACTCATTGTTCTAAACAAAAGGTGATAGTTATATTGGGTATACATGATCATAAAACTTTAATGTGAATTACACGGCGTAGCAACCGGTTTGCTAAAAAGTCGCGTTTGGTTCCCTTAATCTCCAGACAGGGAGAGCGTATAGTAGGGGTACTAGCCTTCACATTACGACCAGTATAAAACAAACATGTTTTAAGGTCATCAGTACATCCGTATGTCATTTTAAACGACAACTGTGTACTTACATTTCTCATTACTTTCATAAAGTGACAGTACCACTTGAAAGTCAAATGCAAACTATTTTCGAGTTAAGATAGTTATAAACTAGGGAAAACTTACATTTTACAAACGACAAACAGAACAGCCGAGTCCAGTACATTCAGTAGAAAGGGACCAAAATGCTAACCTTATGACTCCTTAATGTATACATCAAAGGATATATATATATATATATATATATATATATATATATATATATATATATATATATATATATATATATATATATATATATATATATATATATATATATATATATATATAGGATCCGACAGATAATAGGATGTGTGCTCTCCGCTTCACTTCCTGTTCCTTGTTTGGTTGTGGGCTTGGAACGAATTCACCCATTCTATTATCTATTCGATTTTAGATATATATATATATATATATATATATATATATATATATATATATATATATATATATATATATATATATATATATTTTAGATATATATATATATATATATATATATATATATATATATATATATATATGTGTGTGTGTTCAGTATACATTAAGTCATCATAAGGGTACCAGGTATGGGTCAAGTTATAGGACACCAAGTCAATGCACAGTTTTCTAGTACAAAACATACTTTCCAAATCAGAACTTTTGGTATACAAAACTAGAAACTTTCCAGTTAAGGGTTTAATCTATTTTATTAAACCAGTATAAACTTAAAGGACCTTAGGTGATTAACTCTATAATACCTGAGTTTATACATCTTGATTATATATCATTAATACCCAATAAGTAGTTCGATGTGTGCTTTCCGCCTTACTTCCTGTTCCTTGTTTGGTTGTGGGCTTAGGGCAGATTCACCCAATTAACTATCTATTCGATATTAGATCATATATAGCCAGTATAAACTAAGTGATTATAGAAGTAATCACTGTGGTCACCATTTTATTATAAGAAATAAGGGTTTTCTTAAAGAATCTTTTCATTAAATATAAAGGAACTATTACAATTAACTCCATGAGTAACAAGTGAATACGTCAGGGTTATATACAACAATGATCTAACAAACAATGGGATGTGTGCTATCCGCCTTACTTCCTGTTCCTTGTTTGGTTGTGGGCTTAGGGCAGATGCGCACAGTCGATTGTTTGTTTACTTTGAGTTTTATATAACTTGTATCAATTTAGTACTCATAGAAAGGATTGTAGAATCATTTTTACGTATCTTTCATCAAAGTAGGAAATATAGGGTTTTCTAGAGGAACAGACGAACTTTTCTAAACAGAACTTACAACTTACTACATTTCAACTACATTTTTCAACGACTTTCTACAACTTACTTACATCACTAAAATCTTATGAACTCACCAGCTTAATTGCTGATCAACTCTTTCAAATAACTTGTATTCTTAGGAGACTATTAGACAGGTACTCGCGTTGGGAATTCAGAAGATGGAGTATAATAGCTTCAAGTCTTGTTTTGTTATTTTCTTAAGTATTCTATGTTTTATGAACACACACATTGTAAACACTTTCTTTCTAATGAAATGGTTGTTCATTACTTGCTTACTATGATACATGTCTTGTGATACTAAACATGACGTCCTCCACCCCCGAACGTTTCTGCCGTTCCGGTTTTGGGGTGTGACACATTCCTTGCCCGCGTAGAAGAATTACCTCAAACCCTGATCAGCACATGCGGCCAGTGTGTGAGTTCCATGCGGCCCGCGTGGCTGGTTTCAAAACTTTGTATTTTTTTGAGCTTCAGTTCATGCGGCCTTTACGCGGCTATTATACGGCCCGCATGGTTCGACCCAAAATTCCTCTGAACCATCTGTGGACTCTGGAGAAAAGAAAGAATGTTACATGCGGCCTCTACGCGGCCCGCACCCTACCCGCACGTAAAATGTTAACCAGACTTTAAGTGTGTTGACTTTTGTCGACCAACGTTGACCAATGTTGATTTATGTTGACTTGAGGATTAAATGGCAGCCCTTTCCACTAGCACAGATCGGTTCTTCTTCTTCTTCTTACCTACAACTTCTTTTTACTCTCAAGAACACCCACCTCTATTGAAGTCCCACACAAAAACTCAATTTCTCGAAGATCTACCGGTCGGAATCCCGCGAAACCACCGCCACGAACACTTTCCGCCGCCCGACCCTCCGATTTAGGTCAATTCTGCCCTTACCTTAAGCATTGAGTACAATTCTTGTTCTTAAGCTTGGGGTGGGGGATTTCCTTTTACTTTTTCATGCACCTTTTTTAGTTAGGTTGCATTTCATATTAGTTTTTTTGCTAATTTGCATTCATTTTTTTTATTCCATAAAATTCCAAAAATATTTTATTTTATTTTTTTCTACTTTTATTTTTAAATAACATTTAGCTTAGGGCATCAACATTCATGCATTTTTGTTATATGTTTGTTCTCACCCCCTTGGATGCCATGGAGCAGGTTCATAGTTATTGTATCATTATTGGTCCAGGATCTTGTTGCTATCTCACCCATCGAACCGGGACCACTAGCTGCAGTTTGGGACTGCATACTTGGGATCAACTGTTGGAGCTTAAAGGGGTAAGTGATCATGGCCAGGTAGTTTCATGAATAATTATGCATGAAATACTAACAATTGCAGGACATACAATAGCAATGGATGTTCTTAGCCTTGCGGTCCATATCGCCGAGAGGATCACGCTTGATCATGTTTGAACCGTTAGGATGAAGCACTGGTGCTTGTCCCCGAGTAGAATCCATATTCGGTCTCTTTACATCACCATATTCTTTTTGCGATTTTCTTAGGATTCTAGAGAGTCTTTTAGTCCACATTTGGACATTTTCATTATTTTTGGAAAATCACAAGTTTGAAAAGGAGCTTATGCTCCACACATGGTCATTTTCACACTTAGACCATTCAGATTATATTATTACCCTTTCGGTTCCACTTACATACTTTTGGGAACCAAATTTTGAGTAAAAAAAAGTTTTCTTGATAAAAAGGAAAAAATTCAATATGTTAGTGCATTACCTTCAAGTATGTGTTACTACAAAAAAAAAAAAAAAAAAAAACCCTCAAGCAAATTCCAAGCGGCGATTATCCTAGATGGGTAACCGGTTCAATTATTGAACAAATTTTCCTACATTTTGGTCACCCGGTGTTTGATATTCATTTATATAGGTTTGTTTTATTGTATATAGATCGAGTTGTTTTTTTATTGCAAATTGATGATGTTAGGGAGACTGTCGAGTCGGATGCTACAGGAGGTTTGGGCCAACACTAAGTGAACAGATTCCTACAACGGTGCCCGAGCGATGAAACCCAACCACACTTGAGAGTGGCCGACAAATGTGAGATCACGCAACTTTCGTGATAAGAGTGTACACTTAAAGGAATAGCTCCATACGAGCACGTCTATTTGCTTTCTCCCTACTACAGATGTTCTTCATTGTATGCATGTTCCATTTGGGGTGCGACTGACCATCCCTCCTTACTCACCTAGAGGAGTTGTTTTGGCTGTGGTTTATGGTTCCATTGTCATCGGATGAAAAATTCGTGAGATAATAGCAAGATCAATTCTGACCATGTTGACTAACTGTGATCAGGTTTCGCGGTTCTATCCATTCTTTTTATTTTTCTTAGGATAGTTTATCTCGAGTTCATTTTAGTCTTGTCTTACTTGAGGAAAAGTAAGGTTTAAGCTTGGGGTGATTTGATAGTTTCATTTTATTTACTTCTTTTTATAGTTTTTTTAGCATATTTCATTCATAATTTAGTTAATTTCCATGCATATTTTCCTTTTTGTTATTTTATGACCACTTTCGGGTACTTTCTAGTTTCGTGAGCATAATTACAGATTTTAAGGAGACTAGCGAAGCGGGATCTTATGGAAAGCGGTTGGACTTGGAGGACCACAAGGATCTTGAACTTAATATCTAGTGGAGGTGGTGCAAAAATGGGCTTTAGATGGATGGAGCATGGAAGAAGATGGCCTCTTAATTTAAAGAAGATGGAAGAAGTTTTTCAAGCGTTCGAGAATTGATGATCGGGCGAATACGAGAGCTATAGGTGATTTCGAGAAGACAAATTGGGCTCAAAATGAAGAAAACTTGAAGAAAAATGGCCTAGAAGGAAATCGGGCTCAAACTGGGCCAATGGACTAAGCTGTGGAGGCCCGATACTCAAAGAAGTCCCACACTCCGTGGATTTCTGCAGGGGCAAAATTGTGATTTTACATTTGGCTGCTATTTGAGGAAGTTTGGTGGGATTCTTTTGCAACTTGTGCACATCCGAACTTGGGAGCATTCTCTGGAGAATTTGGAGCATTTTGAAGACCAAAAACCTTGATGAACTTCATCATTTTGCTCTTGAATCTTGTAAAATGTTTAGTACAATCTTTACTTATATTCTTTTCTCGAGTTTAGCCATGCGTGGCTAGACAAAACTTGGTTGACTTTGGTGAAATCCTTTAACTTTTGTTGAATGTTGAAGATTCCATGAACTAGTTTTTGAATCTTTATGAGAATGTTTTATGTTTTAACATCTTATTACTACTTATATGTTTTTATTCATGAGTTTAAATATGTTTGTGGTGATTAGTTGACTGATTTCTTGATTAAGTAAATGATCTTCAAATTAACAAGCAACAAATGATTTTTGTGTTAGTTTTTCTTCACACAATCATGAAAATATTTTCTCCAACATGGAAGTGAAAGCTTTTGACTCCTTTTGGATTTGGTGATTTTTTGGTTCTTAATGCTAGTTGACTTTCACTAATTACATGCTTAATGGAAATTGTGACTTTGACTAAGGAAATTGTTATGAGCTTCTCTAACCATTTTAACAACTAAGAAAAGTGTAGGTAATCTCAAGCTTCTTGGATTACTATAACCAAATTCAGGATTTAAAACAAGTATTGCACCATTGGATTCTAATGATATGTTCATCAAAAAGTCAAAGTGAGGAAACCTTAAGTCAACCATCTTTCCCTTATTGATTTTACATCAAACCCTTGTTTTTGTTGAAATTGTTTATTTAAATCTTAGTTTGGTTCTGTTTATTTCAAGTATTTCAAAAGATCATCCCCCCCCCCCCATTTTTAATTTATCGTCATTTTACAAGTATTTTTACAAAGAGATTCTCATAGAGTTATAAAATTGAACCAATCTTCGTGGATACGATCCATTTACCACTATACACTATTTTAGTGTGTAATATTTAGGGTATTTATTTTGTTGGCCTCGACAACCACAAGAAGGTCTCACCCTGGAAGGGCATGATATGCTTCGGAAAGCATGGAAAGCTAAATCCAAGGTACATTAGGCCATTCGAGATCCTCGCTAAGATCGGCCCTGTAGCTTACAAACTCCGTCTACCACAAGAACTTAACAACGTACACTCGGTCTTCCACATGTCGAACTTAAAGAAGTGTCTATCTGACGAGACTCTTGTGATTCCACTCGATGAAATTGAGATAAACGAGAGTCTTAACTTCGTGGAAAAACCAGTAGAAATCATGGATAGGGAAGTCAAACGAACAAAACAAAGTCGCATACCAATAGTGAAGGTTCGCTGGAATGCCAAGCGGGGACCTGAATTCACTTGGGAGCGAGAGGATCAAATGAAACAAAAGTACCCACATCTTTTTCCCTAGTCCATAGTCTACTCTCTAGAAAGAATTTCGGGACGAAATTCTCTCTAACGGGGGGAAAATGTAACAACCCGTTACTTTCCGAGTCAACAAAAGTCAAATCCGATAAATAAAATTCGAGTCTTTATTTATCTCGATAAATTCGTAAAGTTTAGAAAATAATTTAAATTATATAAATAAATTTTATATAAGTTTATATAAGTTTTCGAAATCAAAAACACTCGAAAAACCTAGATTTTTCCCTTGAAACCGCAAACCTCGTGACAACAAACTGTTTCGGCCGAAAACCCTGTTTGCGGCCGAAAACACTCTTTGCAGCCGAAAACCACTTTTCCGACCGAACACCCAACCGTATATAAGTTGTTCACTCGACAACTTAGTCATTTTCTCACATCTCCACCCGAAATTACTCTCATTTTGCTCTCAAGTATCATCCACGAACGTCCATATCTTCAAGAACAATCCTTTGAATCTTCATATTTTTCACCAAGAACACCAAGAACAGCCTTCAAATCTTCAAATGACCGAAAATAGCTCAGGACCGCAAACCGTTTACGGCCGAGAACCGTTTTCGGCCGAAAACTCATTGGAACCGAAAACCCTTCAACACATGTGCAATTTTCGGTAACATATCCTAACACAAAAATAAGTATTTTCTAACACTTTAATTAATGGTTTCGCTAATTTAAATACAATTATGTGTTTAAATATTATTAGGATACCGTTAGTTCCGCGTACGTCAACTCGAGGGTCATCTTTCCAGTCTCGCTGTCCCGCACGTACACATAAACAACTATGAGTTCATACCCCTACATTTTCACTATTTTTAATGTTTTCAGGGGGGATACAAGTAAAACACAAGGATTTTTGTGTTTTTATACAAATGATTACAAACAGATTAAATTTTTTTTGCAATTGATACAATGTGACATCCCCATTTTTCACGGCCAGAAAAGACCGATTTCGTTTATGCTTTTAAAATAAAATCAGAGTAATCTTCCAAAAGGTGTTGCGGAATTTGTCCCCAAAACAAAATATGATAAAAATTTATCAAAGCATTTCTTAAAGAAATGTATGTTCATTATATAAAAAACCTCGGGATGTCATGTTCCGATACAGACCAAAAGCATAAACAGTACATTATAAGCCTTACAACAGTTATTTACATCTACTTGCCTATAATCCAAAAATCCCTCGTCATCATCCAACTATGCTCTGGGTCTACTACCTGTAATATAAAAAGTTGAGTGGGTCAGGATTGGGAGCCTGGTGAGCATATAGGGTTTTCAACCCACAATAAATAAATTTATTAATTTCATCAACCAACAATAAATTTATCAATTTCATCAACCAACAATAACCCTGATTACCCGTCCCCGTTATCCTCACTTTACGTCTCTAAACATCTATCATAAGGGACCTAGCCTAAGGATCATCATCGGGATGAACACTACTACTAAGGGGATTCCTCAGCCATATATGTCCGTAAGGCAGCCATGATGGGGATGGAGTACACCAGCGAACATATCGTTCACCAACACCTACAGGTTGCGAGCCTGCTAGCATTCCACTGGACTGTTTAGAAAGGTTTGTGGTTGTCATTTATACTCCGCTAGATGACTACAACAACAACAACATCGAGGCCTCTCATCATTTTATCACACATCAGCTATTTCATCTACCCATGTTTTACCCAACATATTTGTAGATAAAAATACATATACAATTTAAAAATTGTGTAAAACATCTATTCAACACCCATCTCAAATAAACAAACAATATATATACACATAGCACGTATTTTATAGAAAATACTTCATATCTATGTGTAAGATGAAAGTGACTACACACTAACATGATTTAATGATGATTGGACAGCACTTCGTCACTTAATACATTTTATTATTTCAAAACAAGTTACAAAGGTTGACCTAGACTATTACATCATTATTAATGCCTAACCTAGAAACACGTGCATTACAATTCTCTCCCCCTTAAGATGATTCCGTCCCCGGAATCATACATCAGCAAACAAATGCGGATAGCGACTCATCATGTCACTCTCCATTTTCCAGGTGAGATTTGGCCCATTTGTATGTTTCCATCGCACAAGCACTAAATCGATCATCTTGCGTCGTAACTACTTAGTCTTAAGGTCAACGATTGCCTCTGGTTCTTCAAGTAACCTCTTGCTTTCATCCAGCCTTAATTCAGAAATTGGAATTATATCGGGAACTTCTCCCGTGAACTTCCTCAAATAACACACATGAAAAGTGTTATGAATACCATCTAGTTCTTCTGGTAGTTCTAGCTTGTAAGCTTGGTTCCCAATCCTCTGAAGAACTTTAAACGGTCCAATAAACCTTGGACTCAACTTTCTGTTGGATAAGGTGTCTAAGTCCATAACTATATTTGGTATGTACTTGACCCGATTTGGCATGGTCCATTTGGGTTGCATGGCATCAGAACAATTTGGATAGACTTTTGTGAGAAGATGATATTTATGTTTTATTAATATATTATAAGTTCTAATATATTAATATGAATTATTTAATTAGTATTGATCAAGAATTAGTTTTGAATTAATTTTGTGATCAAAAGAGACTAATTAAATAAATGGGGATTGATTTGGTAAATCATTCATTCTTATATAGTGGGCTTATGATCCATAGTTCTTCATGATGGGCTAAACCCATGTGGTGACTCATACATGCTCCATGGAGTCTAAAACCCATGGATCATGAGGAATATGGAAAGGCATGAGTTACATGGTGTAACCCTAATATGCACACTATATAAAGAAGCCTCATCCTTGTAAAATCGGCACTTAAGAGATACTAGTGAGGGCTAGCCGATTTTGGTGCATAACAGTCTTCTCTCAAGTTATTCCAATTGTTGGTGGTGTTGTGTGAATCATTTGAGGCATCACATTTGGGGTGCTAGGCTCACAAAGTCTTAAGGAATCCAAGCAACAAGAAAGGTATGTCATTCTACTAGTTTTTTATATTACATATACCCCATGATATGCTAGTTAGGATGAAACCTTGGAAAAATGAAAGTTTGCATGTATAATAGAGAAAACATAGATCCAAGGTTTCTAGGGTTGCATGTACACCATAGGAGTGTTAGAATGCTCAAAACCGAACAGTGGTATCAGAGCCTAGGCTAGTTTTCAATTACACTTGATGAAAATTGCTAAAAAAACGATTTTTCTGCTCACTGTTCAGTGAACTCGCCGAGTCCATGGGAGGACTCGACGAGTCCATGTGTAAATTCATCCTACTCGTCGAGTAGGTTCTTGCACTCGGCGAGTAGAAGGCCCTGGGTGCAGAATTTCGAGTTTTAATGTTGGAATTGGACTAGGATCATTACCCTAAACTGTTTTTAGATTATTAAACTTGTTTTTGATGTGGTAATGATTGTGCTTATCCAATTTCAATGATAATTGTCAAAGTTTCATGTTTTATATTAAGTTCATATGACTCTTGAAAATTGTTGATGTGAATTATGCATGTTATGAGTTTTGTTAGATCATAGAAATTATTTAACATGCTTGTTAGTTTAATTGTTGATCTAAATGTCTTTTAATGGACTCCATAACTTGTCCTCAAGTTATGGAATTCCAAAAGTATTTTCCATTAAAAACATTAAAACTCATAAGTTATAGAAATGAAAGGTTTTGAATAGTTTCAAAACTTGCCCTCAAGTTTTGGAATTTGTAAAGTCACACATTAATACTTTAATTCCAAACCCTAGAATTTTAAAAGTTTAAAATTCAACCCTTATACTTTATAGTATTATAAGTTAATAATAATAATAATAATATATATATATATATATATATATATATATATATATATGTGTGTGTGTGTGTGTGTGTGTATAAGAACAAGTCAGTCTTACCGTTAGTAGGCCTCATTCACGAAGTCGGTCTATAAGGGAGGTATAAGGTTGTTGCCTATAAAATGGCAGCTTAATGGGTGTCCACTCCCCCCCACCGCTTCCTTGACTGGTGGAGGGTCGTTAGCCGAACGGGTAGGACAAAGACTATAATTCTCATTAAAAGTGTAATGATAAATATAAAGTAACTAAACATTTTATAAATTCTCAATCTTAGTTACTTTAGAAAAATGTGAAACTGGTGCTAACCCATGAAATTACACTTTGCACCTTGCTAAAGTCGTTAGTGCAGCGTGTGTGGTTAACCGGCACACTAACTTGGACTTAACAAGGGTGGAAAAGGGTGGCTTAAGGTTTATCATAGATCGGTGGAACGTGTGTGGTTAACCGGAACATCGATTAGGTGATAAAATTAAGAGTACCAAGTTAATTTGTATTGTTATTCACACCTTGTTTGTGATCCTCGGTATCCCAGTCACAAACTTGAAGGGCATAATCGAGATTTAAACATGCCATTGAATTGTTCAATGAATCTCAAAAGATCTAGGAGTTTCAATCCAATTAAAACCTAATAATTTGTTTCGTTTTTCATGGTGGAAATTGGTAAATCGTCATTTACCTACCTTAAAATATTTTGTAGCTTGGATTACGGCATCCCTCTTCCAAGTTATAAAATATTGTGTTGGGTCCTAGCCTTAATATTTCATTTGGGTGTCTTATTAAGGACTCTTTATCTAATATAAACTTGTCTTTCTTCCTTTTTAGATGTCTTCTAACAATTCTTCTGGCTCAAACCCTACTGGCTCCTTTTCTCTCATGAATCTTTGTGGGATAGTCATCTTTGATGAGACTAATTTCAATGATTGGATTAGGAACATAAGGATGGTCACTCGCTATGAAGACAAGGAGTATGTCCTTGATAAGGAGCTAAAGGTTATTAATGAGTCTTCTGCTACTCCAGAGTGGATTGCTGAGTACACTACCCATGAGAAGGATGCCACTAAGGTGTCTTGTATCATGTTGGCTACCATGACAGCGAAACTCTAGAAATCCTATGAAGATTTCTACCCTTATGAGATGCACCAGGACCTGATGAAAAGATACCATCAGAGTGCTCGTCAGGAAAGGTATGAATCATCACCTCCATGATAACAACGAAAAAGAAGGATGGAGAATCCATCACGGGCCACCTGCAGAAAATGCAAAGATTCGTGGACCGTTTGCTAAAGTTAAATGTGAACTTTGATGAGGAGTTAGCAATAGATATTATTCTACACTCCCTACCTTCCTGTTATGATCAGTTCCACATGACCTATCATATGAACAAGGAGGAGGTCACACTTAGCAAACTTCAAGGACTTTTGAGGACTGCTGAAAGTAGTCTTAAAGGTAAGAATGTTGTTACCACTCCTACCACCGCCCATGTTTTGGCAATCCGGAAAGGTAAAGGGAAAAAGAGGAAGACCCCTTCGAAGGGTACCAAGGGAAAGTCCCTTGATGGCTCCTCTTCGAGTGGAACCAAAGGTGGTTCTGCCACTCCCTCTTCCAACCCGAAGGATGCACAATGCTTCTACTGTCAGGAAAAAGGGCACTGGAAGCAAAGCTGCCCCAAGTACTTGCAAGATCTTAAGGATGGGAAAGTGAAACCCACCCATGTAGGTATTTACACTATATTGTCTAATAACTCACCACATACTAATTCTTGGGTCCTTGATACAGGGTGTGGAATTCACATTTGTTCTGATTTACAGGGCCTAAAAAGAAGTGAGGATGTGGATCCTGGGAGATAAACTTGATCATGGGGAATAGGAAAGTTTCACCTGTCACCAAGATTGCAGTTTATTCTTTATTGCTTAGTAGTGGATTAGTATTAGATTTGAATAAATGTTGTTACTCGTCTGAAATGGCGATAAATATTATTTATTTTCATGGTTTGTACAAACAAGGATTTACTTTTTCAGTTGATAATGAATGTGGTGGTATTGATGCTTTTTATAATGGTGTTCTCTATTTTAAAGCATTACCTTGTAATGGTGTATATGAAACTGTGTCGGTTGTAGACAACTTAGGAAATAATGTTTTGCATATTGATTCTTCCACTAGTTTGGATAAGGCATCCTTGTGGCATTGTCGTCTTGGACATGTCACCAAGAAGCGCATAGGCCAACTCCAAAAGGCCGGAGTCTTGGAGTTATTTGACTTAAAGTCAGATGATAGTTGCGAATCTTGTTTACTTGGAAAAATGACTAAGTCACCCTTCACTGGTACTTGTGCTAGGGGTGAAGGTTTGTTGGACCTCATACACACTGATGTGTATGGACCCTTCAAAACCGCCACAAGGGATGCTAACCGCTTCTATGTGACTTTTACTGATGATTATAGTAGATATGGCTATGTCTACTTAATCAAGCATAAGTCAGAAACCTTTGAGAAATTCAAAGAGTTTAAACAGGAAGTGGAGAATCAGTTGGGCAGGAAGATAAAGATGCTCCGATCCGATCGAGGTGGTGAATATCTTAGTATCGAGTTCCTTGACTATCTTAAGGAATGTAGAATTATTTCACAATTAACACCTCCTAGGACACTACAGCTGAATGGTGTGGCTGAGAGGCGCAATCGAACCTTATTGGACATGGTTCGTTCGATGATGAGTCGAGCTTCGTTACCAATCTCATTTTGGGGGTATGCCTTAGAGACTGTCGCCCATATCCTTAATCTAGTCCCTACCAAGAAGGTTGCCAAAACTATTAGATTAGATGTCTAAGCCCATAACTATTATTGGTATGTACTCGACCCGAGAGTAGCATGGTCCATTTGGGTTGCATAACACCAGGACAATTTGTTAGGATGGACTCTTGAGAGAAGGTTATATATGATTTATTAATATATTATAAGTTCTAATATATTAATATGAAATCATATGTTTTAATTAGTATTGATCAAGAATTAATTTGGAATTAATTTAGTGATCAAAAGAGACTAATTAAATCTATGGGGACTAATTATGGTAATTAGTTATATTTATATGTGTTGGGCTTATGATCCATGTTGGACCAAGTTTATTTGTAGAGACATAAAGAGTCGGGCCACATGAACCATGGATCATAATACCCATGGGTATGGATTTGGGTTATATCCATGACCCTTGGAATCCTACATATAAATAGGTCACTACATAGCCAAAATCGTGACTAGTAGTTCTTGGAGCTTATAGAGTTGATTTTGGTATGGAAGGAACTCTCTCTCAAGAGCCACTTTTGTCCTAGGAGAGTTGTGAGCCATTTGAGGCATTCATACTTTTGGTGCTAAGCTCTTAAGGCCAAATACATCAAGACTTCAAGCTACACAAAAGGTATGTTACTCTGACTAGTATTTTGTATGGTATATAACAATTGCATGCTAGTTATAGGCTTAATACCTTGGAAACATCATTGCATGTATAATTAGTGAAAACATAGATCCAAGGTATTTAGGGTTGTATGTGCACCATAGGATGTTGTAGTATACTGAAACGAACAGTGGTATCAGAGCCATGGGTTGTTTTCAATTATACTTGGTGCTACTTGCTTGGAAATGCCTTAAAAATCGATTTTCTGCTGTTCTGGACTGTGGACTCGCCGAGTCCAAGGCAAAAACTGACCAACTCGCCGAGTTTGTTCATACACTCGACGATTTGGTGCTCCAGAATGCGGATTTTCGAGGTTTTTGGCCAGAATTGGACTAGGATCATTACCCTAAGCTGTTTTTGAACTTATAAACCTGTTTGTGATGTGGTAATGATCATACTAATCCAATTCAAAAGATAATTGTCATAATTTCAAGATTTGTATTAGTTTATATGAATGTGCTAATTTCTTAAAGATTGATGATATGAATTATCTTGTGCTTATGAGTTAGTGTAGATTAATAGAAAAAATTATGTGATAATTGTTTTGGATCCATATTGATCTAAAAGTTGTTCATAATATGTGTTTTTGTAACTTGTCCTCAAGTTATATGAAAAGTCTCATTTATCAATTTTAAAACTCATAAAATTTCCATAAGTTATGAAAATGAAGAGTCTCATTTTTAAATGTTTTTAAAGACTTCCATAACTTGTCCTCAAGTTATGGAACTTGAAGAGTTTTTTCATTAAACTACTTTAAACTCATAAGTTATGGAAACCAAAAGCTTTTGAATTGTTCAAAACTTGCCCTCAAGTTTTGGAATTTGTAAAGTTACCCCCCCCCCATGTATACTTTAATTCCAACCCTTAGAATTTTAATAGTTTAAAATTCAACCCTTATACTATTATAATATTATAGGTTTAATATTTATATATATGTATAAGAGTAAGTCAGTCTTACCGTTAGTAGGTGTCACACCCCAAAACCGGAACGGCGGAATCGTTCGGGGGTGGAGGACGTCATGTACAGTATCACAACAATGCAAAGTAGTAAACAAGCAACAACATCATCCATTGCATTAATAATATAATTTTAATACAAGTGTGTTCTGTCAAGTGTAATAGACACCAAAAAGTAAATCAAAATAAAAGATGAGTCTTGAACGAGCTCCATCTTCTCAAAACCTGGCACTGGTACCTGTCTACTGGTGACCTGAGAATACAAGTTATTTTGAAAGAGAGTATCAGCTTTAAAGCTGGTGAGATCATAAGTATTTTAGTGTCTGTGTTTGTATGAAAGTGTTTGTAAGTATGTTATGTGTAAGTTTGTAAAAGTTTGTGTATGTTTGTAAAATGTTTGAATCTCCTAGAAAACCCTATTTTTTTTACTACTAAAAGTAGCCTTCTACCAAGGCATCAAGTGTTTGTGTGTGTGTCTCTTGTAAGAGTATGTATTTTCCTAAATCTGACTATCATTAACCAAAAATATAGTTTTTACATTACTGTTCATTGTGTGAAGATCACAAAGTGAATGCAATGGGAAAATAAAATAGTACTGTAATGTTGTATTAAGTAACTACTGATGTACTAACTACCTTAAACCATTTGTTATTTAAAGTATTATGTGATCGGCCTGTACCATACTACCGACTAGTAACACGACGATGTAAGACGTCGGAAGGAATGACGTTTGGCACCCGTAGACTTGCAAGTCCCACTGTAGCGAGCAGCAAGGTGTAGGATAGTCAATCCAGTATAGATCTATACACAAACTCAACGCTCTCCATTTAAGGAGATTCTGGATACAAAACGAGCCATGACAGGTGATGCCATGCCCCGTTACGTGGCTCACATAACTGTAGTAGTATTCTTGTATATATACTGTGTGTACTAGCTGTATTGTGTGTTCTCTCTCTGTCTAGTATGTATGTATGTTCTCTCTGTCTTTCATAATAGTATGTTGTCTAGTATAATGTATAGTATGTACTAGCTGTATTGTAAGGTATACTATGTACTAGTTTTATTGTATGTTCTTTCTCTGTCTAGTATGTATGTATGAACTGACTCCTTGTATTTTTCATTGTTCTAGTAATGGTATTAGTAACTTCCTAAACTATGCCTATTGTAGTTTACAAGTAGTATGGTTTGTATGTATGAACATGTTGTATACCTTTGCTACCCAAAGGCATTGAATAGAAAGAAGGAACTTTTATATCTATATACATATACATAATATATAACTAGGATTCAAACGACCTTCGGACAAACAACCGATACCCTAAGTCCACAACCAAACGAGGAATAGGAGGTAGGGTGAGCTATCAGTCCTAAGTCCTTTCAATCCTACTTATATAACTATATCTATATAGATACACAATTAACAGAATATAAGTTTAAAAGAGTTTAATAAAAGTATTTGACATGTAAAAGAGTTTGTAAAAGTATTTGATATGTAAAAGAGTTTGTAAAACAGTTTGAAGTAGTTTGTTTGATAACACAGTTTGAAAAGTAAGAAATCCACTTGTTTGGTAGTTATTTATCACATGTGATTGATATAATAACTATAATAGATCAACTTGTATCCCCCCCCCCCATAAAAGCATTTAAAATCATTTAAAAGGTTGATTAAGGGGTATGAACTCACCTGTAGTGAGTGGTATGGATGAACGGATGTTATAGGATGCTAAGTGTCAAGTGAAGACTTGAACACACACAAGGATCCTAGTTAACATATAATAACACATATATGTATCCAATTAGTCATTAAACAACTAATTAATAAAGTATAGACACACTAGGACATGGAAAACACCTTGATTCAAGTGTTATAAGTACTAAGGATTGCATCTAAGGGTTGTAGAACCTTGCATTTGAGTTTAAGGTCCAAGGGTGAACTCTTTTGGAGTTTATGGTTTTGGGACCAACTCCCTTGGAGTTTACGGTCGTAAACCCATGAGTTTACGGCCGTAAACTCATGGTACTTCTACCATTTTGTGTTTTGAAGTCCTAAAAGTCATAATGAAGCATCCTAACTTCAAGTCTAAGCCTTAGGAAGTGATTGTGGCAACATTTCACCCCTTTGTAGAGTTTACGGCCCATGGACCATTTCTCCATGAGTTTGCGGCCGTAAACTCTAATGGTCCTTGATATTTTCGATGTTTAAGGTCCTATACACTTCAAGGATGTGATCTAGACTAGCATCCATGGCTTGGTAAAGGACTAGGGCACACAATGGCCCTTTCTTTAGGTTTTACGGTCCAAGGACATGTTTGGACCTTAAACACCTTTGATCTTGTGATTCTTTGTGTTTTCTAGTTGATTAAGATGTGTAACAAGCCTTATAACACACTAGGGTAAGAGTACTTACAATAAAGGAGCTTGAAAGGGTGTTAAGAGTCCAAGAACACTAGTGTGTGTTCTTGGTGTTCTTGGTGAAACTAAGAACACTTGAAGATCTACACAAATGGAATGATTTCATGGATGAAATCATGTAAGATCACTAGTTTAAGGAAGAGATCAACTAAACAAGGGAGAAATCACTTACTTTCTTGAAGATTTTGAAGAAACTTTGGATGATACTTGAGAGAGAAATGGTTCTAGACTTGAAAGTGTGGAAAAAAAGCTAAAAATTAACTAAGTGTCACTTATATAGTCCTTATGGTTTACGTCCCTAATACCATTTGGGCCGTAAACTCCAAACTCTTGGAGTTTTGGAACCTAAGTGTTACACAATAAACCCTAGGGCATCCTCTCTCCAGCTAACTGTTACAGTACTAGGCTTTAGAACACTCAAATTGACTCTACACAGCTCAAAAGTTAGCAGAAACAGTTCTGACTTCTATTGAAGTGAATGGTTGTACAAGATAGAAATTTCGGGTTGTCACATCATCCCCCCGTTAGAAGGAATTTCATCCCGAAATTAGAGTTTAAGCAAATAAGTAGTTACAAATAACTAAGTAAAAAGACGAGGATATTTCAGTTTCATCTGATCCTCTCGCTCCCAAGTGAATTCCGGTCCTCGCTTAGCGTTCCAACGAACCTTCACTATCGGGATACGGCTTTGTTTCGTTTGCTTGACCTCTCGGTCCATGATCTCCACAGGTTCTTCCACGAAGTTGAGGCTCTCGTTGATCTCGATCTCGTCGAGTGGGATTACAAGAGTCTCGTCGGACATACACTTTTTCAAGTTCAAGACGTGGAAAGTAGAATGTACGATACTGAGTTCACGAGGTAAGTTAAGTTTGTAAGCTACAGCGCCGATTCTAGCGAGAATCTCGAAAGGCCCTATGTATCTTTTCTGTCGGACACTAGAGGCTTTCAATCGTCCATTAATCTAAACGATCCTCTCCATCGATGTCCTCTAACTCTAGGTCGTGTATTACATAGCTAGACTTGAATGCTCCCAACTGATGGGAGGCTTAGGTAATGACCTTACCTCGTTGCATCAAAATGCAACTGAGCCCTGGATTTGGACACTTCGCCATAGACTATAAAGTCTGCTATTCCTTTTTGGATGGGATAGTATTGGCGTGGTGTACAAGGCTCGTTTTAGCGTTTGCAATGCTCTCCCTTGCTTCTCTTCCCAGTCAAAGGCCACTCCCTTCTGGGTCAAAGTTGTAAGGGGCTTCGTGAATCGTGAGAAGTTCTGAAAGAACCTACTATAGTAGTCTGCGAGACCTAGAAATTTTAATAAAATTTATGTAGGTGTCTTCGGATCTGACCATTCTCAATGGCCTGGATTTTGGAAGTGTCTACTTGAATTCCCTCTTCACTAACAATGTGACACAGGAATTTGACCCTTCGAATCCAAACTCGTATTTAAGAGAATCTCGCGTAGAGCTTCTCTGATCGAAATGTTTCCAAGATCAGCTGAAGATGTTGACTATGCTCCTCCTTACTACGAGAGTAGATAAGTATGTCATCGATGAAGACGATGACGAACTGATCCAAGTAAGGACGACACACCCTATTCATTAAATCCATGAATACTGCGGCGCGTTTGTTAATCCGAACGGCATCACTACGAATTCGTAGTGCCCATAACGAGTTCGGAAGGTTGTCTTCGGGACATCCTCCCCTAGCACTCGTAGCTGGTGATATCCGGATCTTATGTTGATTTTTGAAAAGAAGTTCGCCCCTTGAAGTTGATCAACTAAATCGTCTATGCTAGGCAAAGGGTACTGATTTTTGAGAGTTGGCTTGTTGAGCTCCCTGTTAGTCGATGCACATACGAAACGATCCGTCTTTCTTCTTGACGAACAAGACCTGAGTTCCCCAGGGTGAGAAGCTTGGTCTTATAAAGCCCTTGCTGAGCAGTTCGTTAAGTTGACCGGACAGTTCTTGCATCTCTGCAGGTGCTAGACGATAGGGCGATTTGGCTACTGGAGTAGCCCCTGGAACTAAGTCGATTCTGAACTCGACTTGACGTTGCGGAGGAAATCCTGGGAGTTTTCTGTTCTACCTGAATCTATTGTCTCGATTGGTGAGAAGGCATTTGATTTGATTCTAAGTTTATCCGTATGGCAGTACGATCACTCGTAGTCTTGGGCAGTCTCCGTCCTAAAGCTCATATCAGAAGTCACATTTGGTTCATCAATCACAGCTTCGTGTATACGAGTCGTATATAATTAAGACTGAAAAGGCAGTCGAATAAATGATTCTTCTTTAATCTCACATCCAAACAAGGAAAAGAAGTTAAAGCGGAATCATCAATTCTAAGCCTATAGAACCTTGATTATATACCACCCTTGCGTATACCTTCTCCAGCGATAGATCAACCGTATGGATCTTCGGGTTGAACTTGACGTACTGTACGAGTGGTACTCCGGGAAGGTTTGCTGAGGTGTCTTCGGGAAGGATACGAAACATAAGGTACTCTCTGCATGAGTACCTCGGAGTTCTGGAATGACGGCTTCGCTAGACAGGCGATTTCGGAGAAAAGAATTTACGCATGAAACTGGTATTGTGAGGGTCGAATTTGCTCAAGTTATATGAAAATGTCGGACTACTCGGAATAAGAGGCATTAGACTTAGTTTATAAAGGTGTTACAAAAACATAATGGTGCAACTTTTATAGAGTTTCGGTACCTTAGTTCTACCTATAAGACTACTGCTGCGAACAAGGTATACTACAAAAGCAAGTACACGCAGCACGAGAGTCCCTTGTCTGACGGGATCTCGCAAAAGATAAGACTCGAGTTGCACTAGTTTTTAACAGTTTATAAGTCTACTAAAACGAAACGCCCTAATATTTCAACGTGGGTCCGGAGTAGTCTCTCCTGCAGCAGTGATCCTTAGTATCTTCCCGTTTGCGCCAGAGTTCTCTGTTATTGGACAATCCTTCCTGAGATGTCCTATCTCACCACATAAATGACATATATGGCTTGTACCAGCATCAGTGGTGGAAGTGAAGTGTCGAGTCGGAGTTATGTGGACACGGTTGCTTTCGTTGATCTTCCCTTTTGGACAATTCCTATAATAGTGTCCTGCTTCTCCACAACTATAGCAAAATTGGCTGGCTCCGGTGGTGGAGGTGGTGCTACAGAAATGAGCAATGTGCCCCATTTTATTGCAATTGATGCATTGTAATACCCGGCAAGCTCCATTATGATGATAGTTACACTTGTTACACTTCGGGGGTGTTCCCTCATATCGCTTAACCGGTGCTGAGGTGGCAGGGGTCGCCACTGGTTGCCGTTGCATGGCAAGCCTTTGAAATCGCTTCCGTTCCGTTTGAGTTTGACGTTTTCGTTTCTTAAACTCTGAGTTGTGGCCTTGGGTGTTCGCAACAGTTATCATTTGTTGACTTCCCGGGTGGTTACAACAATTTGAACTGTCAACACCTTTTTCAGCCTTGCTTTTGTTACTAGTGTTGAGGTGCGCAAGGACAGCTGTCACAGCAGCTGATACCGCTGCTTGGAAAGTGGCAGCGTCTATATGAAGGATCGGGGTTGTGTCGTTTGGTGGATTATCTCTAGGTGACGACATGATTCTGCTGATTCTGCTATTTGACAAGAAAAGGAGTTTGTGAGTGATTATGGTTGGTCCTAGATGTATTCTTCTCAATCATGTAATTGTAAAGTTTTTGTTTTGTTAAACTGTTCTCGATGGTTTGACCTACATCCCTATGATGCACTACAGGAAGAGAGTTGAAGTAAGTTCGTAGAATGTTTACTAGACAATTGCTATTCCGAACTAGACTATCATTGGTTGGTGGATAATCTGGATCCAACCTTTGACAAGAATTGGAAGTAATCCTTGAGCTAATTCACCATAGCTCAAAATTTGACGAAGGGGGTGTTTAGATAGGATTCTAACGATAGCAAAACGAAAGGATTTGAACAAGGATTGGCACAGAATTTAGCCGACTGTCAATATCATTGATATTAAGATGTACTACATTTGGGAAAAATGACCTTGGAGTAGGTCTTACATCATATCCGAAGTAGAAAAGTCTTGACGGCATACTGCCCTAACTAGAAAGTACTTACAGTACAGAGTTAGTTACTTAGAAAAGTGGTACTTAGAGCATAGATAGGAAGAATATTCTTTCAACCAAGGAAAGAAATGTAGAATATCTCCTACTGGTGATGGTTATCCCTTGGGTGAACCCTCAGTTCAGCCAGCTGACGCTCCATATCAAGTAGGTGTCTTTCGTACACCCTTTGGCGTACTCGGAGCTCTATGACTTCAGCTCTAGTTTCAGCTAGCTCTTGCTGCAGGGTCTCATGGTCTCCCCTAGATCTCTTACGAGCATCTTCCAGACGAATTGTGCGGATTGTATGCATTCTCGCATTGGTGTCAACTTCCGTGATTCAATGGAGGGCTGTCCTGCCTTGAATCTCATTTATGGCCACTCTGCGGACCAGGATTGGCAAGACTCTGTCTGCTGAGCCTCCTTCGCTCAGGTCATAAAAGCTTTGGTCTCCGTTGAATGGTATGGGCTGATTCTGATCTTGGCTCCATGTTTCCAAGCTTTCTACCCATGGGGGCGTCGGGCCTTGAAAATTCGGACGAGGGTTAGGATTTGGGACAGGAGCCATCAGGGGTAGGTTCTCAACTTCAGGCTCGGAGTCAGAACCACCTGCAAAGCCTTCAGCCTGGTGATCATCCACAGGGATTGGGTGATCATTTTCTGGCTCTGCTTCAAACCCTCCTCCATTACCTTGGTTAGGTAAGTACAAGTTGTCGTGGGGATGGAATCCAGCCATGTTATCTACGCGAGAAAATGGATATAAGAATCTAGCACATAAGTAGTTTAAAGTAACACAAAATACCCCTATAGTATTTTAAGTTCATGTTCTGTTCTAAGGTTTTTGTTGTGGTATTGTTGGTAAGTTTTTAGACTTGTTGCAACCTCACAACCACACTTAGGCACATGCTAGTCAATCCTCGGATAATATAGTTGATCAGGCTATATCTTCCCAGATTTGACTATATGTCTCTAAGTCTACTTGTGCTGCCCAACAATCGTAATACTTTTGTTCTGTCCTAGTGACACTGATTTTAGTATGAATGCAGGCATGTATACTTAGTTAAATATTTTATTATTTAAAAGTATAAACTCTTTATCAGAGTATTTTTAAATCCCGCTGTGTTCATAGTTCGTATATCTTTTATGGGTTGATACACTCGATTCACTATAAACAATGCTCTGATACCAATCTGTCACACCCCAAAACCGGTACGGCGGAATCGTTCGGGGGTGGAGGACGTCATGTACAGTATCACAACAATGAAAAGTAGTAAACAAGCAACAACATCATCCATTGCATTAATAATATAATTTTAATACAAGTGTGTTCTGTCAAGTGTAATAGACACCAAAAAGTAAATCAAAATAAAAGATGAGTCTTGAACGAGCTCCATCTTCTCAAAACCTGGCACTGGTACCTGTCTACTGGTGACTTGAGAATACAAGTTATTTTGAAAGAGAGTATCAGCTTTAAAGCTGGTGAGATCATAAGTATTTTAGTGTCTGTGTTTGTATGAAAGTGTTTGTAAGTATGTTATGTGTAAGTTTGTAAAAGTTTGTGTATGTTTGTAAAATGTTTGAATCTCCTAGAAAACCCTATTTTTTTTTACTACTAAAAGTAGCCTTCTACCAAGGCATCATGTGTTTGTGTGTGTGTCTCTTGTAAGAGTATGTATTTTCCCAAATCTGACTATCATTAACCAAAAATATAGTTTTTACATTACTGTTCATTGTGTGAAGATCACAAAGTGAATGCAATGGGAAAATAAAATAGTACTGTAGTGTTGTATTAAGTAACTACTGATGTACTAACTACCTTAAACCATTTGTTATTTAAAGTATTATGTGATCGGCCTGTACCATACTACCGACTAGTAACACGACGATGTAAGACGTCGGAAGGAATGACGTTTGGCACCCGTAGACTTGCAAGTCCCACTGTAGCGAGCAGCAAGGTGTAGGATAGTCAATCCAGTATAGATCTATACAAAAACTCAACGCTCTCCATTTAAGGAGATTCTGGATACAAAACGAGCCATGACAGGTGATGCCATGCCCCGTTACGTGGCTCACATAACTGTAGTAGTATTCTTGTATATGTACTGTGTGTACTAGCTGTATTGTGTGTTCTCTCTCTGTCTAGTATGTATGTATGTTCTCTCTATCTTTCATAATAGTATGTTCCCTAGTATAATGTATAGTATGTACTAGTTGTATTGTAAGGTATAGTATGTACTAGTTTTATTGTATGTTCTTTCTCTGTCTAGTATGTATGTATGAACTGACTCCTTGTATTTTTCATTGTTCTAGTAATGGTATTAGTAACTTCCTAAACTATGCCTATTGTAGTTTACAAGTAGTATGGTTTGTATGTATGAACATGTTGTATACCTTTGCTACCCAAAGGCATTGAATAGAAAGAAGGAACTTTTATATCTATATATATATACATAATATATAACTAGGATTCAAACGACCTTCGGACAAACAACCGATACCCTAAGTCCACAACCAAACGAGGAATAGGAGGTAGGGTGAGCTATCAGTCCTAAGTCCTTTCAATCCTACTTATATAACTATATCTATATAGATACACAATTAACAGAATATAAGTTTAAAAGAGTTTAATAAAAGTATTTGACATGTAAAAGAGTTTGTAAAAGTATTTGATATGTAAAAGAGTTTGTAAAACAGTTTGAAGTAGTTTGTTTGATAACACAGTTTGAAAAGTAAGAAATCCACTTGTTTGGTAGTTATTAATCACATGTGATTGATATAATAACTATAATAGATCAACTTGTATCCCCCCCCCCCATAAAAGCATTTAAAATCATTTAAAAGGTTGATTAAGGGGTATGAACTCACCTGTAGTGAGTGGTATGGATGAACGGATGTCATAGGATGCTAAGTGTCAAGTGAAGACTTGAACACACACAACGATCCTAGTTAACATATAATAACACATATATGTATCCAATTAGTCATTAAACAACTAATTAATAAAGTATAGACACCCTAGGACATGAAAAACACGATTCAAGTGTTATAAGTACTAAGGATTGCATCTAAGGGTTGTAGAACCTTGCATTTGAGTTTAAGGTCCAAGGGTGAACTCTTTTGGAGTTTACGGTTTTGGGACCAACTCCCTTGGAGTTTACGGTCGTAAACCCATGAGTTTATGGCCGTAAACTCATGGTACTTCTACCATTTTGTGTTTTGAAGTCCTAAAAGTCATAATGAAGCATCCTAACTTCAAGTCTAAGCCTTAGGAAGTGATTGTGGCAACATTTCACCCCTTTGTAGAGTTTACGGCCCATGGACCATTTCTCCATGAGTTTGCGGTCGTAAACTCTAATGGTCCTTGATGTTTTCGATGTTTAAGGTCCTATACACTTCAAGGATGTGATCTAGACTAGCATCCATGGCTTGGTAAAGGACTAGGGCACACAATGGCCCTTTCTTTAGGGTTTACGATCCAAGGACATGTTTGGACCGTAAACACCTTTGATCTTGTGATTCTTTGTGTTTTCTAGTTGATTAAGATGTGTAACAAGCCTTATAACACACTAGGGTAAGAGTACTTACAATAAAGGAGCTTGAAAGGGTGTTAAGAGTCCAAGAACACTAGTGTGTGTTCTTGGTGAAACTAAGAACACTTGAAGATCTACACAAATGGAATGATTTCATGGATGAAATCATGTAAGATCACTAGTTTAAGGAAGAGATCAACTAAACAAGGGAGAAATCACTTACTTTCTTGAAGATTTTGAAGAAACTTTGGATGATACTTGAGAGAGAAATGGTTCTAGACTTGAAAGTGTGGAAAAAAAGCTAAAAATTAACTAAGTGTCACTTATATAGTCCTTATGGTTTACGGCCCTAATACCATTTGGGCCGTAAACTCCAAACTCTTGGAGTTTTGGAACCTAAGTGTTACACAATAAACCCTAGGGCATCCTCTCTCCAGCTATCTGTTACAGTACTAGGCTTTAGAACACTCAAACTGACTCTACACAGCTTAAAAGTTAGCAGAAACAGTTCTGACTTCTATTGAAGTGAATGGTTGTACAAGATAGAAATTTCGGATTGTCACAGTAGGAAAAGTATTCTCTTCCCAATGGAAAGGGATCGGCCATAGTCACAGTAGGAAAAGTATTCTCTTCCCAAACTTTCATGGACATTGACAATGGAAACATTGGAAGCCCAGAAAAGTATTCTCTTCCCAATGGAAAGGGATCGGCCATAGTCAACCCGGTTGACCAAATGGTAAAGAGAAAGGCTAAGTTTGAGATAGTCCCATGTACCATTACTTAAGAGTCCATATGTTTCTATTTCCAAAGGAAGGGACATTGGTTGCGAAGCTGCTCTGTTTACCTGAAAGATCATAAGGATGGTAAAGTCAAAGTGTATGACTCTACTTCAGGTAAGTCCACTATCTAACTCTATTAAGTTCCTATTTGGAGATTCTTAATACATGATGTAACTAGGTCGCATTTTGATGTTTTGTAGAATCGAAGAAATGAAAGGGAACTTAAAAGAAGAGTAAGCTGATTCTGATTGTGAATAGATTGATTTCGATCGCATGATTCGATGATCAGAATTTTGAGCTGCTACTTAAGAGTTATGATAGATTGCTTAGGAATAGATAACAACATAGTTTTCATATATATGTGCATTGTAAGGATAAGTTTTTCCGTAATTTTTTAAAATAAAAAAAATTTTGATTTTATTTATTTTAAGTATCCTTACAATGGAATTTGTGAAAATTGTTGTTTATATGATTCCATTTATAGAAATATTGGAAAATGGATTTGATTCTTTCGTTTGTGGTAGTGTCATAATTTACCAAATAAGGAAAGATTTTCATCACCCAAGTTTCAGTTGGATAGAAACTTGGAATCATGCAACTTGTATTGTATGGTGAATGAGAATTTTCATCTTTGGAAAATTAAGACTAATTCCGTGTTCACATGTATATGTGAGTCAAGTGAATGACTAGAGCATTGGGTACATTGGGTGTGCGCTGATCAAGTCCACCACAAAGAACGATAAGGCTATTCGTCATGATTTACTAAAGTTTAGTAAATATGGTTGTGCTTACAAGTTTAATTCTGAAACATTGGAAAAGTTTCAATGTATGGCAGGACGAATAAGAAGAATCAAATTAGGCAGAATGATAAAAGTTTCTCCAATATGAAAAGATGGGAGAGTACTTGAGTATCTTGTTTTATGATTATCTTAGTGATTATGAAACCATATCACAATTGATTCTCTAAGGACATCTTAGTGTAATTGTTTGACTAAGAAGAGGAATCATGAATTGTTGAAATTGTTAAATCAAAAGATGAATCATACTTCGTTCCAAAATTGAGTCTTAGAGTAACACTCCAAGATCGAGCCTTGAGTGACCTAATGTTAAGAAAGTTTAAAACACTTATCAAATGTAGAGTAAAATGTTTTTTACTCTTGTACATTTGAAATTGGTGAGTTGTGATGTTTTGGATAAAACAAAGACCAACTAAGGCCAATTGTTTGAAATGTTTGTCTTGATAAGAATCCGCACTAACTCTTGAATATTTGCTTTGTCAAGGAATGGTTCTTGACAAGAGAATCTTATATGTCAAGAGGTTAGTGGGAGTCTTAAAGATCTTGAAAAAGTTTCAAGAACTAATCAAGAATAAAACCTGTTGTTTATCACTAGCACACGACTTGAGGTTTGTAACCTATCGTGTTGACATATTCTTGTTTCTGTGCCCATTCTAGTTAAAGTTGACTATGCATGTGAGTTCTATGAGTTCTCAATTGTTTGCATAACTAATTGGAAGCAATGGTAGGCCCTTGTGCTGCCAGGTGGCAAGAAGTTAATATTGAACAAGTTCATTCCATATGAGTTTGGATTTGTCACTAACCTTGTCTTGTGATTATGGATATGACAAATTTACATGGATAGGAACACATACACCATAAAAATCTAAGTGTCATAAGGTTTCTCTCCAATTCATGAAAATGATGGTGAGGAAACACTTTCACTAAGTAGATTTTAAGTAGGTAGCAATTGTGATATTTTCATTCTCAAAGTCGTCAGTGGAGCGTGTGTGGTTAACCGGCACACTAACATGGACTAGTGAGAATGGTAAAAGGTCTAAACATTATGATTATGGCATCCCTCTTCATAATTGTTTAGACACACATGTGAGCTATCAAAGGAAAGGTGTATGATTTTGATAAAGTCCTATCAAAGCATCTCGTATCAGAAATCTGAACTCTGGTAAGAAAGTCAATAAGTATTTATTTCTAGAAGTCCAGCTGATTTTTGGATACATGTCACACCCCCAAACCAAGGATGGCGGAAACGTTCAGGGGTGGAGGACTTCATGTAATGTATACACAAGAAAAATCCTTTATTGGTAAAATCAACAATTACGTTGGTGAGTTCATAAGCTTTTGGGTGAAATGTTGGAAAAACCTTTATTGGTAAAATGAAATGTATACACAAGAAAAATCCAATATTTTCCTTATAAAATATTATGTAGTCTTAAACCCCAAGACCGAATGCATGAGTGTGTGTTCGTAATTTAAACGAAGAATGCAGTTTTAAATAGATAAAACCCATCTTTGTTTTCCTTTCTAAAGTAGAATTTCCCGTAAACTTTAAGTGATGTTAACTCCCTATGTGAGTCGCTATAACCATACTACAACCGGATGACCTGTTACAACGTTTTTCATACGTTAACGTTTTGTTATGACTTTTGTCATCCGTAGACCTGCAGGTCCCACTGTAGCTAGCAGCAAGGTGTGGGGTGTCAATCCCAATATAGATCTATACATATCACGCTCTCCCTACAGGAGATTCTGGTTATAACTTACAGGAATTTCTAACCCGTACTCTAAGAGTACATTTGAAGAATTGTCTCACAACTTACGTTAACGAGTTTACGTGTAGTGTTTGAGTAAAAACATTTTCTGTGGTGGGAGTGAAATCCCCCTTTGCGTGCCAAATTAGTGATGTGAATTTCCTAAACCATACCAATTATAGTTTATCATGTAGTAGTTGAAAATCTGATAGTATTGTGGTGAGACCCTTTATGTGTATGTAACAGTTTAACCAATGCATTACTATACTTATTATGTTTCATCTTGCATTATTTGAAATTACAAAGGACCCTTATACTTTATAGAGTAGTTTCTGTTATATGAACATATCACAACAGATAAACACATGCAAAATACAAAGTCATCAAAGGTTACACTTTGCTCAACATGTTACAAAGTGTTATGAATATTGTAAGCTGTTAACTTGTTTTTAACTTTCTACACTGTTTTAGAAAAGTCATAGAAAAATCATACAAAGTCAAACACCAAATCCGTAAACTCTGAGAGTTTAGAAAATGTGTCTAGTTTATTCATAATTTTTATTATGATTTTTAGATGTCTCTAACTTGTGTGAAAATGTTCATATTCACAGACTGGTCCGAATTTGTTTTTGAAATGATAGGCGGGTTTTGTAAAAATCACCATAAATCGTAGAAAAATCGTATGGATATGTGCAAGTAATCATTTTAAAGGTAAGAACCTGAACTATTTTCATATTAAACAGTTTTGAAAGATATTAAGTTTAAGATGGTCAAAACAGTCCGTGAATGGAACCAAACTTTCCTGTTGAAAGTTGATGTTTGAGTTTAGTTAAATTTTTGGTGCTTAAACTTGTATTCTCCCCCTAAAACTTAAAGAAAAATATGAAAATGTGGGGGGGTATGAACTCACCTTGAGTTATTCCCTGAGATGAAGGTGGAAGAAGAAAGGTTTCCAAGTCAAGAACACTTGGGAGATACTTGAAGATTCGAATATCCTAAGCACAAATATGACGACATTTGTATAAGAGATTCATAATTTGAGTGAAGGAGTGTAGAGTATTCAAATGTAGGATGAATATACTTACCAAGACTGAAGTGAAAAGCTCAAGAACAGCCTTGAAATCTCGAGTTCTAGAGAGGGAAAGTGAGAGAGAGTGGTGTTTGCTTTTTGGTGAGAGAGAGTGAGTAAAGTGGATGGAGATATGAGAGTTTCCAGCTTTTGATGAAGCTATGCAGCTGGAGGAGGGGTGTCAAAGGACCAATAGTTGACTAGGTAGGGTGGAATAGTGACTGAGGGTTGTCTATGGGGGTATGGGTGTTAACTTGTGTCATACTCTAGATAAAGTCAACATTCCAACACCATATCTTTCCCAAAAGATATTGCACTTAGTTTAGGATCCCCTTCCTCAAAATGTGATTAATATATGATAATATAGGGTCTCTTAAGTCAAAACACGAGTTTGGGTGAAAATCCCGCGTTAAAATTACGAAAAACGGGCTTAAAACTAAGTTGGGGTCGAAACCCGGGAAGAAGCTGCGAACAGCCGAAGTCAGGAGGCAAGGTTCGGTCCATGGTGCTGAACAACCGAAAGCAGGTTCGGTCCGAGAAGGGTTCGTTGCAAGGCTAGGACCGAAGGTGGTGGGAAGCGAAATAGACCGAACTCTGAAGGAGCGAAATGGACCGAGAGGCGCGCAAGGAGTCGAACCCGAAGGTGACTTCGGTTCTAATAGGCGTTTCGGTTCTAATAGCAGTTCGGTCCAAGCAAGTTCGGTTCTTACTAGGAATTTCGGTCCATGAGAGGGGTTTCGGTCCAAGAGGCTTCTTAGGGTTTCGCTTCTTAGAGTTTCGCCTCTAAGAGGGTTTCGCTCCTATAGAGCTGTTTTTCCGTTTATCTTCCCGTTTCAAGTTGTTTTTGACTAAATTAAGGGTCGGGATGCCCCGAGTGATTATAAAAAGTTGAGAGAGATTTTTGAGAGAGATCTGGGAGATATTTCATATTCTTGGAGAGATTTCACATAGTGAGAGAGATTTCGTTTGTGCCCTGTTTGGATGTTTAGCTTCGTCACGCAAGGTTTGTAAACCTTGCTAAGCCTCGTTATGAATGTTATACGCTCCCAAGGGGGTACAGAATAGTGTTTTAGCAAGTAGTCTCATCACTTACCCTGATTAGGGTTTGAGAATTCTGAACATATGAATTTTTCAAGTGATAACTTCTTATTGAAATAACGAGTTGTACAGTAGTAACATAATGCAAACCCTAATATACAAGGGTAATTGAGTTGACCGGTTCGACTTGTTGACTTTATTTGACTTTGACTTGACCAGAATTTGACGGTTGTCACATCATCCCCCCGTTAGAAGGAATTTCGTCCCGAAATTAGCGTTTTGACTGGGACTTCAAGAGTTGGGGAAAAGATGCGGGTATTTTTGTTTCATTTGATCCTCGCATTCCCAGGTGAATTCAGGTCCTCGATTTACGTTCCAACGGACCTTCACAATAGGAATACGACTTTGTTTCGTCCTCTTGATCTCTCGATCCATGATTTCTACCGGTTCTTCTATGAAGTGGAGACTCTCGTTGACCTCGATTTCCTCGAGTGGGATCACAAAGAGTCTCGTCAGACAGACACGTCTTTAAATTGGACACGTGGAAAGTCGGGTGTACGTTGTTAAGTTCTTGGGGTAGCCGAAGTTTGTATGCTACCAGGCCAATCCTGGCAAGGATTTCAAATGGCCCGATATATCTTGGGTTTAGCTTACCACGTTTACCAAAACGTATCGTTCCTTTCCATGGTGAGACCTTCAGTAGCACCCGGTCCCCAACCTGGAATTCCAATGGTTTGCGTCGCTTATCGGCGTAGCTCTTTTGTCTATCTCGAGATGCTTTCAGTCTTTCTCGAATTTGAACAATCTTTTCCGTAGTTTCCCTTATGATTTCAGGGCCAGTGAGGGTGCTGTTAAAGACTTGCCCTTTTGCTAACTGTGTATCTCCCACTTCAGCCCAACACAGTGGTGATCTGCACTTGCGGCCATAAAGAGCTTCAAACGACGTGACCTTGATGCTGGTATGATAGTTGTTGTTGTATGAGAATTCAATAAGTAGTAAATGGGTATCCCAAGCTTTACCGAAGTCTATCACACAAGCTCTTAGCATATCTTCCAGCGTTTGAATAGTTCTTTCGCTCTGCCCGTCTGTTTGAGGATGGTACGCCGTACTCATGTCCAGCCTGGTCCGTAGAGCTTTCTGTAAGGACTGCCAGAACCGTGAAGTGAATCTACTATCTCTGTCATAGATAATGGATATCGGCACACCATGTAGTCGTACAACCTCTGTGATGTACGTCCTAGTCAACTTCTCCATCTTGTCGGTCTCCTTTATTGGCAGGAAATACGCGGATTTAGACAATCTATCGCCGATCACCCAAATGGTATCAAGACCACACGTTGTCTTAGGCAGTTTGGTTATGAAATCCATGGTTATTCGTTCCCACTTCCATTCGGGTATCGCAGGTTGCTGTAGCAAACCCGAAGGCTTTTGGTACTCTACCTTAACCTTGGCACAAGTCAAACACTTGCTCACGTATGTAGCGATTTAGGCTTTCATGTTCGGCCACCAGTAGAGTTTCTTCAGGTCCAGGTACATCTTTTCTGAACCGGGATGTACGGAGTATCGTGTTTTGTGTGCTTCGTTCAGGATGACGTCCCTGAACCCGCCGAATTTCGGTGTCCAAATTCGGTTCCTGAGATAACGAGCTCCGTTGTCCTTAACTTCTAGATTCTTATCCATTCCTCTTAAAGCCTCACCTGCCACATTCTCAGGCTTCAAAGCTTCCAGCTGGGCCTCTTTGATTTGCATGGACAGGTGCGAATGGATTGTCATTGTTAATGACTTTACTCGGCGACCCGAATATTCTTTTCGACTTAAGGCGTCACCTACCACGTTGGCCTTGCCTAGGTGATAACGAATCTCACACTCGTAATCATTCAGTAATTCTACCCACCGTCTCTGCCTCATGTTGAGCTCTTTTTGATTGAGGATGTGTTGAAGGCTTTTGTGATCAGTAAAGATGGTACACTTTGTTCCGTAAAGGTAGTGCCTCCAGATCTTTAGGGTGAATACTACTGCTCCCAATTCAAGGTCATGTATGGCATAGTTGACCTCGTGTTTCTTTAATTGCCTCGATGCGTAGACAATTACTTTTCCTCGTTGCATTAACACACACCCCAGCTCTTGGTTTGATGCGTCGCAGTAGACCACAAAGTCTTCAGTTCCCTCGGGTAGGGACAAAATCGGGGCGCTGCACAGGGCTTGCTTTAAAGTTTGGAAAGCGATTTCTTGTTTCTCTCCCCATCTGAAGGCCACACTCTTTTCGGTTAGGGTGGTAAGTGGTTTGGCAATCTTGGAGAAATCCTGGATGCACCTTCGGTAGTAGCCAGCGAGGCCTAAGAATTGGCGGATTTCTGTAGGCGTCCTTGGTGCTGACCAGTTCTCAATCGCCTTGATTTTGGAGGGATCCACAAGTATCCCTTTCTCGCTAACCACATGACCGAGGAAGTCCACTTCTCGGATCCAAAATTCACACTTCGAAAAATTTGCATATAATTTCTCCGCCCTTAGAGTCTCCAATACCTGTCGTAGATGTTGGCTATGCTCTTCCTTACTCCTGGAATAGATCAGGATGTCGTCTATAAAAACAATCACAAACTTGTCTAGGTAAGGCCAGCACACCCGGTTCATTAGATCCATGAACACTGCGGGTGCGTTGGTTAATCCGAAGGGCATTACTACAAACTCGTAGTGACCGTACCGAGTTCTGAACGTCGTTTTGGGAACATCCTGCTCCTGAACTCGTAGGTGATGGTACCCCGACCTAAGGTCGATCTTTGAGAAGTAAGATGCTCCTTGAAGTTGGTCAAATAGGTCGTCGATTCGTGGCAAAGGGTATCGGTTTTTTATGGTAAGCCTATTCATCTCGCGGTAGTCGATGCACATGCGAAACGATCCATCCTTCTTTTTCACAAATAGAACTGTTGCTCCCCACGGCAAGAAGTTGGGTCTAATGAACCCTTTGCTCAGCATTTCGTTTAGCTGGCTGGATAGTTCTTACATCTCGGCTTGCGCTAGACGGTAGGGCGCCTTGGCTACGGGGGTAGCTCCGAGGATTAGGTCGATTCGGAATTCGACTTGACGTGCGGGTGGAACTCCGGGAAGGTCTTCCGGGAATACGTCAGGGAAATTACATACCTCCGGGATGTCCCTGATGTTTTTCACCTCCTGCTTCTTATCCACAACGTGGGCTAAGAAGGCGTGGTATTCCTTGCAAAGATACTTTTGGGCTTTGACGCAAGAGATGATTTGTAGGTTTGCACTAGGCTTGTCGCCGTAGATGACGAGAGTTTCACCACTTGGCAGATTAAGGCGAACGGCCTTTTCGTAACATAGAATGTCAGCACGATTTGAGCTTAACCAATCCATGCCGATGATGATGTCAAAACTTTTTATTGAGACTGGCAATAGATCGATTTTGGATGAATGATTGTCTAGAGTGAGGGTACACCCTGAGTACATGTCATTAGTGCTTTCTGTTTTTCCATTAGCCATTTCTACCACGTATGTATCATTTAGTGATTGGGGATTTTGTTTTAATAATTGTTTGAATTTATGGCTAACGAAACTCCTCTCCGCTCCACTATTGAATACTACGCATGCATATGAGTTATTGAGGAGAAACGTACCGGTAACCACCGTGGGATCATCCCTCGCTTCCCCCTGTCCTAAGGCCAAGATCCTCCCGACACCGCCAGTGTTTGAGTTTTTAGCTTTTGGGCAGTCCCTCTTGTAGTGCCCAGTCTCCCCGCAACCGTAACAGGCTCGGCTTGCTCCGGCGTTGGCGGCTGGGTTGGCTTGTTGGGCAGACGCCCTGCAGAAACGAGCGGTATGCCCCTTTTTGTTGTAGCTATTGCAGTGCATTTCCCGACAAGGACCGTTGTGGTGAAAATTGCACTTGTTGCACTTGGGAAAGGTTCCAGCATATTGTCTCAGTAGGGCTGGGGAGGAAGGAGTAGTGGCAGCATGGATGGAAACGGTTTGTTGTCTCTTGGCGGAGTCTTGCGCCGGTTGTTTCTTTTTGTTGTTCCAGAACTTCCTCTTGTTGCTCCCTCCCTTTGCTCGATCGGAGGTGGTTGTCAGATTGACATGGCTGGCCCGATGATCGATGAGTTGTTGAGCCAACTCCTTGGCACTGTCAAAAGTGGTTGGTTTTGAGGCCAACACACTATCTTGAATCTGGGATGATAGTCCCCAGAGATATCGTTCCACCTTCTTGTTTTCTAGAGTGACCATTGTCGGGCAGAGGAGTGCTAGATCATTGAATCGGGCAGTGTAGGTTGTCAAGTCAGAGCCCTTCATCTTGAGATTCCACAGCTCTTGTTCTAATTTTTTCACTTCACCCCTTGGGCAATACTCCTTTAGCATCATGGCTTTCAAATCTTCCCAGCTTATCGAATTAGCCACGGCGAGAGTTAGAGATTTCACGTGGCCGTTCCACCAAGTGAGGGCCCTGCCGGTGAAAGTGCGAGCTGCGAATTTGACTTTGTTCGCTTCGGGGCAAGCACAGATCTCGAAGACAGATTCGGTCTTCTCGAATCACTGCATCAAATCGATGACTCCCCCGCTACCATTGAACGAATTGGGTTTGCCATTAGTGAAGTCCTTAAAGGAACATTCTCTCGAACGCCCTTGGCTATCTCCTTGAGTGGAATTATTAGTACCGCTCCCTGTCCTCCTGGCACCGTCAGTGCTGATGTGGGACATAGCAGCTGCCACCGCGGCCGTGACCGCAGCTTGGAACATAACAGGGTCATACTGGGGAGGCGACGGTGGTGGATTTGTTTGTGTTCCGCCAGTGCGCCTAGCAGATTTACGAGGCGGCATCTTTCTGCTATAGAATTTCAAAACAAAATAAGTATAAGTCTTTTAGTAATGGTTATTAGTCGGGTGTTGCAAAACTAGGTTATTAGTTTTCAAGTATAGTATTTCCCGATTTTTGGATGTTGCAAAAAATTCATAGCAGAAGTCTATATAAATAAACTTATGAATTTAGTAGTAAGGATTCAAATGAAATCTTGTAATCTTTGCTCCATGCCTGACCCACTCATAAGACCACCTAATGTATACTAGTTGTGTATAACTAAGGTCCAACAGACCGTCGAACTTAATGAGTCTGCCCTAAGCCCACAACCAAACAAGGAACAGGATCCAAGGCGGACTCACCATTTCTAAGTCGATCGCCTCCTGCTTACACACATTCTCGAGGTATATATCAAATAATCCCAGAGTTACCAGAAGCAAATTGTTTATAATGTTATGTTATGCAATATGAGATGGACTCCCAATAAAATAAAATGCATGCCAATTTTCATTGATACAATTTAGTACATGTTTTTAGGAAAATTTGACCTTAGAGAAGGTCTACATCATATCAATGTAATAGAAACTTTTGGCAGCACCTAGACCCTTCGACTAGTGTAGACACTTAGACGCAGGGTTAAACCTACTTACAGGAAAGAGTAGCCTCAACGCATACTCATAAACCTAGTTTATAACAAAATATGAGTAGTGCAAACACTACTCGAGGCGAGTGGTATCAACTGGTCTACTGTGGCCCTGAGACGAGGTCGAGGCTCCCTGCAGCTCCGAAATTCAGCGCTCGGCCGCGATTACTTTCTCCTCGAGAGTCGTGTGCCTTATCTGGTACTCCCTTACCTCCGCCCGAGCGGTGGTGAGGTCCTCGATGAGTTGGTTCATGGGATAGAAGTCTCTTTCCAAGTCCCGGGTACGAGCATCGGATGCTTCTACAATAGCGTTGAGGTCCCTAACTTGATTCGCCATAATCCTATTTTGGTCCCCAAGGTTTGTGACCTGCTGGATCACGACTGGGAGGGCTCTGTCGGCCGGTCCCCCATGACTGAGGTCGTAGTAACCCCGTTGATCGCCAAATGGTGATCGTTGTCGTTGTTGACGGCTCCATCTCTCGATCACTGTTGCCCAACGGGGCTCAGGCCCGTTGTAGCCAAAACGGTTCGCAGGCACCCTGGCGATGTAAGGAGGGTTGATGACTTCCTCCTCCGGCTCCTCTTCTTCTTCTTCTTCGTCCTCTTCGGAGTCTTCTTCGGGGTCTTCTTCGGGTTCCTCCTCGAATACTTCCTCTGGATCCTCTTCCGGTTCTGCTTCTAACCAACCACCGTTCCCCTGGTTCGGAAAGTAGGGGTCTCCGGGTAAATGAAATCCTGACATGCCGTCTGTACGAGGATAGGGGTGTAAGGGGCACATAAAGAATTCTAGAAATATTGTGCTTAGTTAATCATAAAATACTCCTATAGCATTTTAACGGTTGTGCTTGATTCTTAACGTGTTTCTTGTATGGGTGTTGGTAAGTTGATAGACTTGTTGTCCACTATGACTATCCCCTGGCATATACTAGTCACTTCTCGGACGAATATAGTTGATCAGGCTATATTCCTCACAGACTTGATTGTATATCCCAAGGCATATTCACATTGCACAACTCCTCTATTTTTAACTTTTGCATTTTCCTTAGACGTCACACAATACCGGTATACATGTATGTACTTATACTTTTTCATAAAAATAACGCTTTTATTATTTTAGAAGTGTACTTGTAGGGAAAACCTTTAAATCAGAGGGTCTTAGTCCCTTTGTGTTTATAGTTTGTATATCTTATATGGTTTGATATACTATGTTCACTATAAACAATGCTCTGATACCAATCTGTCACACCCCCAAACCAAGGATGGCGGAAACGTTCAGGGGTGGAGGACTTCATGTAATGTATACACAAGAAAAATCCTTTATTGGTAAAATTAACAATTACGTTGGTGAGTTCATAAGCTTTTGGGTGAAATGTTGGAAAAACCTTTATTGGTAAAATGAAATGTATACACAAGAAAAATCCAATATTTTCCTTATAAAATATTATGTAGTCTTAAACCCCAAGACCGAATGCATGAGTGTGTGTTCGTAATTTAAACGAAGAATGCAGTTTTAAATAGATAAAACCCATCTTTGTTTTCCTTTTTAAAGTAGAATTTCCCGTAAACTTTAAGTGATGTTAACTCCCTATGTGAGTCGCTATAACCATACTACAACCGGATGACCTGTTACAACGTTTTTCAGACGTTAAAATTTTGTTATGACTTTTGTCACCCGTAGACCTGTAGGTCCCGCTGTAGCTAGCAGCAAGGTGTGGGGTGTCAATCCCAATATAGATCTATACACAATTATCACGCTCTCCCTACAGGAGATTCTGGTTATAACTTACAGAAAATTCTAACCCGTACTCTAAGAGTACATTTGAAGAATTGTCTCACAACTTACGTTAACGAGTTTACGTGTAGTGTTTGAGTAAAAACCTTTTCTGTGGTGGGAGTGAAATCCCCCTTTGCGTGCCAAATTAGTGATATGAATTTCCTAAACCATACCTGTTATAGTTTATCATGTAGTAGTTGAAAATCCGATAGTATTGTGGTGAGACCCTTTATGTGTATGTAACAGTTTAACCAATGCATGACTATACTTATTATGTTTCATCTTGCATTATTTGAAATTACAAAGGACCCTTATACTTTATAGAGTAGTTTCTGTTATATGAACATATCACAACAGATAAACACATGCAAAATACAAAGTCATCAAAGGTTACACTTTGCTCAACATGTTACAAAGTGTTATGAATATTGTAAGCTGTTAACTTGTTTTTAACTTTCTACACTGGTTTAGAAAAGTCATAAAAAATCATACAAAGTCAAAAACCGAATCCGTAAACTCTGAGAGTTTAGAAAATGTGTCTAGTTTATTCAGAATTTTTATTATGATTTTTAGAAGTCTCTAACTTGTGTGAAAATGTTCATATTCACAGACTGGTCCGAATTTGTTTTTGAAATGATAGGCAGTTTTGTAAAATCACCATAAATCGTATGGAGATGTGCAAGTAGTCATTTTAAAGGTAAGAACCTGAAATATTTGCATATTAACCAGTTTTTAAAGATATTAAGTTTAAGATGGTCAAAACAGTCTGTGAATGGAACCAAACTTTCCTGTTGAAAGCTGATGTTTGAGTTTAGTTAAGTTTTTGGTGCTTTAAATTGTATTCTCCCCCTAAAACTTGAAGAAAAACATGAAAATGTGTGGGGGGGGTATGAACTCACCTTGAGTTATTCCCTGAGATGAAGGTGGAAGAAGAAAGGTTTCCAAGTCAAGAACACTTGGGAGATACTTGAAGATTCGAATATCCTAAGCACAAATATGACGACATTTATATAAGAGATTCATAATTTGAGTGAAGGAGTGTAGAGTATTCAAATGTAGGATGAATATACTTACCAAGACTGAAGTGAAAAGCTCAAGAACAGCCTTGAAATCTCGAGTTCTAGAGAGGGAAAGTGAGAGAGAGTGGTGTTTGCTTTTTGGTGAGAGAGAGTGAGTAAAGTGGAAGGAGATATGAGAGTTTCCAGCTTTTGATGAAGCTATGCAGCTGGAGGAGGGGTGTCAAAGGACCAATAGTTGACTAGGTAGGGTGGAATAGTGACTGAGGGTTGTCTATGGGGGTATGGGTGTTAACTTGTGTCATACTCTAGATAAAGTCAACATTCCAACACCATATCTTTCCCAAAAGATATTGCACTTAGTTTAGGATCCCCTTCCTCAAAATGTGATTAATATATGATAATATAGGGTCTCTTAAGTCAAAACACGAGTTTGGGTGAAAATCTCGCGTTAAAATTACGAAAAACGGGCTTAAAACTAAGTTGGGGTCGAAAACCGGGAAGAAGCTGCGAACAGCCGAAGTCAGGAGGCAAGGTTCGGTCCATGGTGCTGAACAACCGAAAGCAGGTTCGGTCCGAGAAGGGTTCGGTTGCAAGGCTAGGACCGAAGGTGGTGGGAAGCGAAATAGACCGAACTCTGAAGGAGCGAAATGGACCGAGAGGCGCGCAAGGAGTCGAACCCGAAGGTGACTTCGGTTCTAATAGGGGTTTCGGTTCTAATAGCAGTTCGGTCCAAGCAAGTTCGGTTCTTACTAGGAATTTCGGTCCATGAGAGGGGTTTCGGTCAAAGAGGCTTCTTAGGGTTTCGCTTCTTAGAGTTTCGCCTCTAAGAGGGTTTCGCTCCTATAGAGCTGTTTTTCCGTTTATCTTCCCGTTTCAAGTTGTTTTTGACTAAATTAAGGGTCGGGATGCCCCGAGTGATTATAAAAAGTTGAGAGAGATTTTTGAGAGAGATCAGGGAGATATTTCATATTTTTGGAGAGATTTCACATAGTGAGAGAGATTTCGTTTGTGCCCTGTTTGGATGTTTAGCTTCGTCACGCAAGGTTTGTAAACCTCGCTAAGCCTCGTTATGAATGTTATACGCTCCCAAGGGGGTACAGAATAGTGTTTTAGCAAGTAGTCTCATCACTTACCCTGATTAGGGTTTGAGAATTCTGAACATATGAATTTTTCAAGTGATAACTTCTTATTGAAATAACGAGTTGTACAGTAGTAACATAATGCAAACCCTAATATACAAGGTTAATTGAGTTGACCGGTTCGACTTTTTGACTTTATTTGACTTTGATTTGACCAGAATTTGACGGTTGTCACAATACATGTCAAATCTAGTGGGAGCATAAGTGTTAAGCTAATAATTATCATGTTAGTGGGAGCATGATTATTATGTTAGGTGTTGCAAGTTACCAATGTTAATTATAGAAAACAAAAGTTTCAATTTGCAAAGTATGTACTCTACAGGGTTTGAAAAGTTGTTTTGCTATAATTAAGGGAGAGTAAATTATACTTCATTCCAATTCTAAAAGCTTAGATTGTGAGACTTTAATCAAATTTAGTCATGATTACATTATTTGCGTTCTAAAATTCGATTATGATCACTGCATCCTTTTTCATAATTCGAACTATGAGAACATGGCAAATAGAAATAGAAATATTATAGCAAAAGACTAGTCTAGTATCATGTCTTTGTGTGAGACATCATGAATCGTGTCTCATATGCTTTGGATATAGGATCGATTACATGTGATATAATATTCATCCTTTCTGAATTTTCCAAATGCCTAGGGCATTAAGATGGAAAAGGACTAGAACTGGATATGACTAAAGTCATTAAGCAATTATCGGGGACAATCTGAGGCTTACCAAAGATTGGTTGCTCATGGACAGTTGGAAGTATAGAGTAAATTTTGGAAGGACCATATTGACATATTCTGAAAAGAGGCAACTCTTGTTCAGAATTGATAGTAAAAAATGGGAATATAGAAATGTTTCCATAGGTGGAAGTTGTTACTCAAATCTGTATAAGATTAGAAAACTTAATGCAAGAAGGATGTTTAAAGGAATGTACTTTGAATGTGAGACTTAGTTTCCATGGAATTGCTCTCCATTGGAATACTTTGTAATGTATGTAGCCAAGTCTTTGTGACTTTTGTGCATAGTCATTACAAGAGGATCATTGCATATAAGTTTAGAATTTAACAGATTTCAGTAAATGGCAAAGAATCTTGTATTCTTACATTTATCATAAGGATTTGGAATTGTGAAATGAGCATCATTGAAATGTTTTCAATCGATCTATTCCACAAAGAAAGGACCATAGGTAAACATAGTGTGCATGCTTGGAGCATGGGACAACTATTGTTTTAGTTCAAGTATTAAGTTGATTATTCGAAACATTATACAATGAATAATGAGTATTTAATATGGTGATTAAATAAAAGGTGTTTTATTTACTCTCAAAAGTTGTAGGGCCATATAGGATTAGTATTATTCTTGTGTTTCACTTTGCATGTTTTGACTTCCCGAATAACTAGGTTATTCAAACTATCCACAGCCGATCATACTTTGGAAGTAGGTATTGAGGCAAGACTGTCATGAATGGGTCTGTAGTTTTGTCTAGGTGGCCTAGACATAGCTGCAGTATTCATGAGTGCTCCGGGAATAAGATGCGAGTATTGGATTAAACCCACGCTCATTTGAATCACTTCATGGATTTTATCACGAGTGATCATGAGACGATAATATCTTATATTCTTCAAACGGAGACATGTAAGTTGTAGTTGCAAGTCGGTTGCACATTGACATATGTAAACGCACCAGTAACTTGGATCTTATAAAACATATCGTTGTGTGTAATTTGATGAGTGAGTACAAGCGAGCATTTGTGACAACCGTCAGACATCTGGTCAAGTCAAAGTCAAGTCAAGGCCAACGGGTCAACTGGTCAACTCAACTAGTGCAAAAATGTTAGAGATTACTTTATGTTTACTAATGTATGACTATAAATCTTAACGCAAAGTAACACTTGAAAGTTTCAAATGTTTAAAATTCTAAACCCTAATCGGATTGAGGGAAGTAACAACTCTATAAAACATTATTATGTACCCTTCGGGGGTGTATAACACTCAAAATAGAAGGTAACTAAGTCTAAGGACCTTGCACGGCGAAGAAAAACATTAATAAAGGCCCCCGACAAAGTATCTCTCAATCTCTCCCATTGTATCTATCTCTCTCCCAAATCTCTCCAAGAATATGAAATCTCTCCCAAATCTCTCCAAGAATATGAAATCCCTCCCAAATCTCTCCAAGAATATGAAATATCTCCCAAATCTCTCTAAGTATGTGAAATCTCTCCCAAATCTCTCCAAGAATATGAAATCTCTCCCAAATCTCTCCAAGTATGTGAAATATCTCCCAAATCTCTCCAAGAATAAGAAATATCTCCCAAATCTCTCCAAGTATGTGGAATCTCTCCCAAATCTCTCTATGTACCTTCCTTAGTCGAAAACAGCCCAAAACCGGAGGAGAAAACCCAAAAGGACCCTCTTGGTCCTAAACCCCTCGTCCGGAACCCTTTTGGTCCTGAACCTCTCGTCCGGAACCCCCTTGGTCCTAAACCTCTCGTCCGGAACCCTCTTGGTCCTAAAACCTCTTGGTCTGGAATGCCTTCTAAGGAACCAAGAGGACTCGCAATCTCGGAACCCCCCCCCCCCTTGCATCGGACAATCTCGCTCCGGATTAAGCCCCTCATCCGGACCACAACATTCCGAAATCCTCATAATTACCTTCGGAACCTCGCACCGGAAGGCCTCGCCTCGCCTCGCTTCGGAAGAGTGCTGGCCGGACCGGACCACTGATCTCGCATCTGACTCCGGATCCGGGAAGGACACTCCGGAAATTGATACTGACTCCGGATCTTGCTAGGTGACTCCGGAATCCTTCCTAAACACTTCGGACCCTCGCAGGAGCATGATTCCTCTCCGGATTTTTGTCATTTTCGGATTTTTTCATCATTTTAAGGCAATTTGACGTCGGAAACCACACAAAACTCATATTTTTCATATCTTAGACCCCTTAAACCCCTATTTTATGCCAAAATTAATTATTTTAAACATATTTATATAAAATAATACCCAAGATTTTTAAAGAGATTTTAAGAAGATAAAGGGGTTTGACTTATGATGTGATGTAAATCCCTCTTTTCCCATGCAAATCTCAGTAAAACACATATTACCCATAGAAAACAAGCTTTACCCACCAGCCCTCCATGCAAATGTCAAGTCACCCCTATCCTCCCTTTTAGATACGTGAACCTTTCCTTCCTTATTCCACTTCTCATTTTCACCTCCAGAAAACTCCTAAGGGTGCTCTCAACTCATTCAAGCCTCAAGTCCCACTTCTTCAAGGAAAGTTCCCAGATTTTGTAAGTGTTCATCTTCTTTGACTAAGTGATTCTTCACAATATTCCTAAGGCTTCATTATATTTACACAAAAATTTTCCTTAGGATATTTCTAAGTTCAAAGAAACTTCCAAGTGTGGGAACTTGGAAACTCCTCACATCTCTTCAAATCACCCAGCAAGCTAACCAAGGTGAGCTTCATAACCCACCTTTTTCAAAGTTTTTATTGTTTTGGGGGGAGAGTACAAGTCAACTCTTGTTCTAAATCCTTGGATAATTGCATGTACTGTATGTTTGGGGTGTGTGTTGAAATATTATTATTTTATTATAACTTTCCATGAACGTGAGAATTCACAAATCTCATGAAGTATAAATAATATTTTAATTACCACATAAAGAATACTTGTTTATAAAAGAGGCTCCCAAGTTTTTTGGTGTGTCCGGTATACTCCCTTTATCCATGCCTTCATATCTAGAAATAAAAAGTTGTTGAAATAGACCTTGAAATGTTAATATTATTTCTAGAATTTTCGAAAATTGGAACCTTATGTTCTATTAAGGACTATTTGCAAACTCTTAGGAATTATTTATAAATATTTGATATAAATAATTTCATTAAGAAAATGTACAAATAGAGCCTTTATGACAGAAAAAGTTGCATGTCATAAAGCTGCTATCATAAGTGCACACAAGTCATAGTTTATATAAATCATAAATTGACACCTTCCGACAAATGGGATCTCACTTAGTAACCTATAAAGGGAAGAGCCATTTTACCGACTTCTCTAATATTGGGTCGATTGATAAATATGCAAAGCGAATTATTTTCAACAAACGAAACGAAACAAACAAAACGAAACGAAATATCTAGTCAACGAGTACAACTACAATTATTTAATTAATAAATAATAGATTTCACCATTGTTCAAAAATCTGTTGGTATTCTAGTCAGACAATCTTCACAGTACATATATTTATATATAATAGTGTACGCCTAAAGTCCTGTAAGAGTTATAACCAGAGTCTCCTGGAGGGGGAATGGGAATTTATGTATAGATCTATACGGGGTTGACACCCCGCACCTTCGTTGTTCGCTACAGCTAGACCGGCCAGTCTAGGGTGACAAATGTCTTAAACGAAACCGACGCCTGAAGAACGTCATAACGGGCACTCCGTCATATTAGTATGGTTATAACGGCTCACTAGAATATATCAGAAATGTATTTATACAGATTTCACTTTTGGTTTACAAACAACTATGTTTTGGTTTGTTCAAATGAAACTTTTCTACACAAGTGTTATGGTTTTCAAAACTACTATTTTATACATCAAAAAATATAGGATTTTCTGGAGGAAACAATTATATACGATTTCGAAAATGACTAACTAAGACACACATGCAACTATACTCGAGTTGAAACAAGTCATACAACTGTTTTGATAAGAAAATATTGGATTTCTTGGATTCTAAACTATCATCAAAGTTTGATACAAAAATACTTATGAACTCACCAACATATTTTATGTTGACTCTTTTCAAACGACTTGTATTCTCAGGAAACCAATAAACAGGTTGTGGATCACGGACTCAAGATTATTTTGCTATGTTTTGGATTTGCTTACTGATGTCTCTTTTATGTAAAATTTGAGAACATGAACATGATGTAAAACAATGTAAACTTGTTATATTGATGTATGATGTTTGGATTTGCTATGTTTCATTTATATGCAATTGTTATGATACTGCGCAAGGAAGTCACCCGCCTCCGGACGTTTCCGTCGTTCTGGTCCAGGGGTGTGACAGCATTTGGGTCGAAGTTTATCTGTTCCTTTTACCCCATGTGGATAAAAACGATATCTATGGGCCCCTCGATGATTTAGTGATGACAAACGTAATAGCTCGGTCGGGCCTGGACTGATTTGATTTGTTCAATTAGTCGGTCGTCATAAATCAGGAATCGGGAAACAACAGATGGATAAAGAGAATGATTATAATCCATGCCTCAGTCCATATGGTATCTAGAATGGAGGAATATATGATCCCTTATCTAATGGACACGTTATTGACTAGGTTAGAGTTCGACAGCAGCTTTAAGAGCTACGATTGGTAGTCGGGTTTTGGAGTCTTACTTGCAATAATAGTTTTAGACTTATCCAAGTGGGAGACTGTTGGATTAGATGTATAAGCCCATAACTATTATTAGTATGTACTCGACCCGAGAGTAGCATGGTCCATTTGGGTTGCATAACACCAGGATAATTTGTTAGGATGGACTCTTGAGAGAAGGTTATATATGATTTATTAATATATTATAAGTTCTAATATATTAATATGAAATCATATGTTTTAATTAGTATTGATCAAGAATTAATTTGGAATTAATTTAGTGATCAAAAGAGACTAATTAAATCTATGGGGACTAATTATGGTAATTAGTTATATATATATATATATATATATATATATATATATATATATATATATATATATATATATATATGTGTGTGTGTGTGTGTGTTGGGCTTATGATCCATGTTGGACCAAGTTTATGTGTGGACACATAAAGAGTTGGGCCACATGAACCATGTATCATAATACCCATGGGTATGGATTTGGGTTATATCCATGACCCTTGGAATCCTACATATAAATAGGTCACTCCATAGCAAAAGTCGTGACTAGTAGTTCTTGGAGCTTATGGAGTTGATTTTGGTGTGGAAGGAATTCTCTCTCAAGAGCCACTTTTGTCCTAGGTGAGTTGTGAGCCATTTGAGGCATTCATACTTTTGGTGCTAAGCTCTTAAGGCCAAATACATCATCACTTCAAGCTACACAAAAGCTATGTTACTCTAACTAGTATTTTGTATGGTATATAACAATTGCATGCTAGTTATAGGCTTAATACCTTGGAAACATCATTGCATGTATAATTACTGAAAACATAGATCCAAGGTATTTAGGGTTGTATGTACACCATAGGATGTTGTAGTATACTAAAACCAACAAAAACACCTCACGAGATGTGGACTTGGAAAGTTTCCACTTTAGACCACTTTAAGATTTGGGGTTGCGAGGCTTTCGTAAGGCGTGAGACTCACAACAAGCTCGAACCTTGAAGTGAGCGGTGTATTTTCATCGGCTACCCACAGAATTCCTTTGGTTATCTCTTCTACATACCGAGTGACAATGTTGTTTTCGTGGCGAGGAGAGGAGTCTTTCGTGTGAGAGAATTCGTAAGCCAAGGAGACAGTGGGAGGCAATTTGACCTTGAAGATATTCAAGAGCCAAGCGGTAAAGGAACCTCAAACACTAGTAATCAACCTGAGGAGGAAATTGCAGTTGAGTCGATTGATGAGTCCGTACCTCTAAGGCGTTCCACAAGAGTTAGGAACACACCTGAGTTTTATTATGGTTTCCATATTACTACAGAAGGTGATGCATTTATCAGTGACAGTACACTGATAAATTTGGATGAACCTAACAACTTCAAGGAAGCCATGGCAGGCCCTGAGTCTACCAAATGGAAGGAGGCTATGGACAGCGAGATTCAGTCCATGTATGACAATCAAGTTTGGAACTTGGTTGACAATGTACCGGGTCGTAAGACAGTCGGATGCAAATGGATCTGCAAGAAGAAGACCAACATGGATGGGAATGTACACACTTACAAGGCGCGACTGGTTGCGAAGGGTTTTACTCAAACTCCGGGAGTTGATTATGATGAAACCTTCTCACCAGTAGCAAAGATTAAGTCACTTAGGGTTATGCTAGCCATTGTTGCATTTCATGATTATGAAATATGGAAAATGGATGTCAAAACCACTTTCCTTAATGGAAAGTTGGCTGAGGATGTTTACATGAGTCAGCTAGAGGGTTTTGTCGATGCAAAGTACCCTAATAGAGTGTGTAAGCTTGAGAAATCCATCTATGGATTAAAACAAGCATCTCGCATATGGAATCTTTGTTTCAATGAGAAAGTCAAAGAGTTTGGCTTTTCGAGGAGCGAGGATGAGTCCTGTGTATATGTTAAGGCTAGTGGGAGTATAGTTAGCTTTTTGGTATTTTATGTGGATGACATACTACTCATAGGAAATGACATCCCAACCTTGTAGGAGGTTAAGTCCTGGCTTGGGAAGTGTTTCGCTATGAAGGACCTTGGAGAAGCTGCCTATATCCTAGGGATAAGGATATTGAGAGACAGGAGTAAGAGACTAATTGGACTTAGTCAGAGTACCTACTTGGATAAGGTGTTGAAAAGATTCAGCATGCAGGATTCCAACAAAGGTGACTTACCGCTCCAGAGTAATGCCAAACTGAGTAAGACTCAGAGCCCAAGTACAGAGGCTGAGATAGCTGAGATGAGTCGAGTACCATATGCTTCCGCTCTAGGCTCGATCATGTATGATATGACTTGTACTCGCCCTGATGTGGCCTTTGCTTTGAGCATGGTTAGCAGATATCAAGGGAATCCGGGCAAGGCTCACTGGACTGCGGTAAAGAACATTCTCAAGTACCTGCGGAGGACTAAGGACTGGGTCCTTACCCTTGGTGGGAGTGATGACTTGAGAGTAGTGGGGTATAGTGATGCCAGCTTTCAGATAGACATGGATAATTTCCGCTCTCAGTCAGGCTGGGTATTTACCCTAAATGGAGGAGCAATTACTTGGAAAAGTTCCAAGCAGGAGACAGTAGCTGATTCAACTTGAGAATCAGAGTATATAGCAGCAAGCGAGGTGGCGAAGGAGGCAATATGGCTGAAGAACTTCATTAGAGACCTTGGAGTTGTACCAGCTATTAAGGAGCCTATGGATATTTTTTGTGATAACGAGAGTGCAGTTGCCTTAGCCAAGGAACCAAGGGATCATGGCAGATCCAGGCACATCGACAGAAAATACCACTTCATTAGACATCGAATAGAAGAAGGACTCCTCGTGGCAAATAGGGTATCATCGGATGAGAACCCAGCAGATCCCCTCACTAAGGGACTATGTAGGGTTAAGCATTTACAGCATGCGCAGCGCATTGGGCTGAAGGATGATATTAGTTTTAGTAATTAGATAGCTTTCAAAACATGTAACAGTTGAAATGTAATTGACATTTGATGTTTAAATAAAAGGCGTTTTTACTTACTAGTATGGTACTGTCTTGTGTCAATCATTGACTATTGTTTCATTTTGCATGTTTTGACTTCCAGAATAATTATATTATTTAAACTATCCGCAGTCGATCATACTTTGGAAGTAGGTATTGAAATAAGACTATCATGAATTGGGTTTGTAGATTTGTCTAAATTGTATTAGACATAGCAAATGTTGCTGCAACATTCATGAGTGCTCATAAGTTCTATGTATTGGATTCAACCCACGCTCACTTGTATCACTTCATGGAATTTATCTCGAGTGATCGTGAGACGGTAATATCATATAGGTCTTGAAACCAAGAGATATGAGTTGTTGACTGTGAGTTGGTTGTACATTGATAGTACGAAAACGCATCAGTAACTTGATGTTATAAAACGTATTGTTGTGTAAAATTTGATGATTAGTCAGTACAAGCATATGAGTCGAAGTTTATCTGTTTCTTTTAGTCCTTGGAGGATTAAAAGCGATATCTTGGGCCCCTCGATGATTTTGTTTTGACTTATGTGTCCGGCCCGGTCAAAACTCAATTGATGTGTTCGATTAAGTTCTATGTCAAACAAATCGGAAATCGGGAAACAAACTGCTGGACAATAAGTACGACGTTGTTCCATGTATTTTTCCGGCTGATATCTTGAACAGAGAATTCTATGATCACTTATCTAAAATGGCGCAACTTAGTTCCGCGAGACTTTGAAAGAGCTATGATTGCTGGTCGGATCCTGAAGTCATATTTGCAACTATAGTTATTAGACTTATCCAAGTGGGAGACTGTTGGATAAGGTGTCTAAGTCGATAACTATATTTGGTATGTACTTGACCCGATTTGGCATGGTCCATTTGGGTTGCATGGCATTGGAACAATTTGGATAGACTTTTGTGAGAAGAGGATATTTATTGTTTATTAATATATTATAAGTTCTAATATATTAATATGAATTATTTAATTAGTATTGATCAAGAATTAGTTTGGAATTAATTTTGTGATCAAAAGAGACTAATTAAATAAATGGGGATTGATTTGGTAAATCATTCATTCTTATATAGTGGGCTTATGATCCATAGTTCTTCATGATGGGCTAAACCCATGTGGTGACTCATGGATGCTCCATGGAGTCTAAAACCCATGGATCATGAGGAATGTGGAAAGGCATGAGTTACATGGTGTAACCCTAATATGCACACTATACGAAGAAGCCTCATCCTTGTAAAATCGGCACTTAAGAGATACTAGTGAGGGCTAGCCGATTTTGGTGCATAACAATCTTCTCTCAAGTTATTCCAATTGTTGGTGATGTTGTGTGAAGCATTTGAGGCATCACATTTGGGGTGCTAAGTTCACAAAGTCTTAAGGAATCCAAGCAACAAGAAAGGTATGTCATTCTACTAGTTTTTTTATATTACATATACCCCATGATATGCTAGTTAGGATGAAACCTTGGAAAAATGAAAGTTTGCATGTATAATAGAGAAAACATAGATCCAAGGTTTCTAGGGTTGCATGTACACCATAGGAGTGTTAGAATGCTCAAAACCCAACACTTTCCTCTTTTACCAAATCTTATAAGTCCCTTCCATGGCGAGACTTTAAGTAAAACCGAATCTCCAACTTCGAATGTTATCGGTTGTCTTTTCTTGTCAGCATAGCTCTTTTGACGATCCTGAGCTGCTAACATCCTTTCCCTAATGACTTTCAGCTTTTTAGCAGTCTGATGAACTATCTTGGTTCCCATAAACTACTTTTCTCCAACTTCAAGCCAACATGACGGCGTTCGACGCTTTTGTCCATACAAAGCGTGATAAGGTGCCATCTTGATGCTCGAGTTGAAACTATTATTGTAGGAAAATTCTACTAGAGGTAAATGTTCATCCCAGTTACCTTGCTATCCAGGGTACATGCTCTCAGCATATCCTCCAATGTTTGAATCGTTCGTTCGCTCTGACCATCGGTTTGCGGATGGTAGGCTGTACTTAGACATAATTTCGTACCCAATTCCTCTTGAAGACTTCTCCAAAACCTCGACGTGAAACGACTATCACGATCTGATACAATCGTTAAAGGAACACCGTGAAGTCTCACTATCTCCTTCACGTAGGCATTTGCAAGTTTATCCATAGACCATTTTTCATTGGTTGCTATGAAGTGTGCACTTTTAGTAAACCGATCAACGACCACCCAAATCATGTCGTGACCGCTCTTCGTTCTGGGCAGTTTAGTCACAAAATCCATGGTGATGTCTTCCCATTTACCCATGGGTACAGGTAAAGGTTCTAAACTCCCATACGGTTTCTAATGTTGTGCCTTAACCCTCGCACATGTCACACACTCGGCCACATACTTAGCAACATCGAGCTTCATCGTCGGCCACCAGCAGTAGGGTTTCAGATCCCTATACATTTTTGTGCTGCCTGGATGAATCGAGTACATGGTCTTGTGAGCTTCTTCCATCAGAAGATCTCTTATTCCTCCCGTCTTAGGTACCCAAATCCTATCTTGGAATACCTTCAGTCCTTAACCGTTTGTATCGAATACTAACGTTTTGCCCAAACGTTCTTCCTTTCGGTCATTTTTCTCTAAATCTTCTATCTGAGCTTTCTTGATACTTTCTACAATCATTGAGACAACTTCGATTCTTAATGCCCTTGACCTTTTCTTTTCAAGACTCACTTTTCGGCTTAAAGCGTCAGCTACAACATTTGCTTTACCAGGGTGGTAAAGGATTTCACGATCGTAATCCTTAAGCAACTCTAGCCAGCGTCGTTGTCTCATGTTCAATTCCTTTTGATTAAAGAGATATTGAAGACTCATATGATCAATGAAAAGTTTGCATTTTGTGCCATAAAGATAATGCCTCCATATCTTTAGGGCAAATACTACCGCTGCTAACTCCAAATCATAAGTGGGGTAGTTCTTTTCATGTTCTTTCAATTGTCTCGATGCATATGCTATCACCTTATCCTTTTGGGTCAGAACACAACCTAACCCAACTCCAGATGCATCGCTATAAACTGCGAAGTCTTCGACTCCATCAGGTAAAGAAAGAATCGGTGCTTCACACAATTTCTTCTTTAACTTCTCAAATGCTTCCTTATGCTTCTCACTCCAAGTATAAGTAGCTCCTTTGTGGGTCAAAGCTGTCAATGGAGCAACTATCAAAGAAAAGCCTTGGATAAATCTTCAGTAATATCCGGCTAATCCCAGAAAGCTTTGGATCTCCGTGGGACTCTTTGGTTGTTCCCACTTTATTATAGCTTCAATCTTAGATGGTGTCACACCCCAAAACCGGAACGGCGGAAACGTTCGGGGGTGGAGGACGTCATGTATAGTATCACAACAAAGCATAGTAGTAAACAAGCAACAACATCATCCTTTGCATTAATAATATAATTTAATACAAGTGTGCTTTGTGAAGTTTATAAGACACCAAAAATGTAAATCAAAATAAGAGATGAGTCTTGAACGAGCTCCATCTTCTCAAAACCTGGCATCGGTACCTGTCTACTGATGACATGAGAATACAAGTTATTTTGAAAGAGTTGATCAGCTTTAAAGCTGGTGAGTTCATAAGAATTTTAGTGTCATTGTTTGTATGAAAATGTTTGTAAATGTTTGTAGTAAATGTTTGTAGTAAATGTTTGTATTTCCTAGAAAATCCTATATTTTCTACTAAACGTAGCCTTCTACCAAGGCATCAAATGTTCTGTATGTTTGTTTATTGTACGAGTGTGTATTTTCCCAAATGTGACTATCATTAATCAAAAATATAGTCTCTACATTACCGTTTATATGAGAAGGTCACAATTTGAATGTAATGGGGAAATAATAATAGTACTGTAGTGTTGTATTATAGTAACTACTGCTGTACTATCTACCTTAAACCAATTGTTATTTAAGGTATAATGTGAAATGGTTGCACCATACTTTCGACTAATAACACGACGATAAAAGACGTCGGAAGAAATGACATTTGGAACCCGTAGACTTGCAAGTCCCACTGTAGCGAACAGCAAGGTGTAGGATAGTCAGTCCAGTATAGATCTATACATAAATTCACGCTCTCCCTCCAGGAGACTCTAGATACAAATCAAGCCATGGAAGTGATGCCATGCCCCGAACAATGGTTCACATTTATGTTATTGTATACTTGTATATGTAATGTATGTACTAGAGTATTGTATGTTCTCTCTGTTTCTCATATAGTATGATCTGTTTCTCATATAGTGTGTTCTGTTTCTCATATAGTATGTTCTGTTTCTCATATAGTATGTTCTGTTTCTCATATAGTATGTATTGACGCATGTATGAACTGACTCTTTGTATGCTTCATTGTACTAGAAGTAATGAGTAGTATCTTCCTAAACTATACCTATTATAGTTTACTAGTACAGCTGTTTGTATAACTGAAGGTATTGAACTGAGATAAAAGCTTTTATGTCTTATACATATACAAATAATATATAACTTAGGATCAAACGACACTCGGACAAACAACAGGGTACCCTAAGTCCACAACCAAACAAGGAACAGGAAGTAAAGTGTGTTATCAGTCCTAAGTCCTTCAAACCTTACTTATATAACTATATATGCATTAGACATGGTTTTGACAATATATAAGTGTAAAAGAGTTAAAGGAAAGGTTTGTCACGTAAGAACAAGTTTGATAAAGAGTTTAACAGGTAAAAGAGTTTGATAATCATTTTGAAGTAGTTTGTTTGATAAACAGCTAAAAGTATAGTAAATCCATTTGTTTGATAGTTATTAATCACATGTGATTGATATAATAACTATAATGTTTCAACTTGTATTCCCCCCCCCCCTCCATAAAAGCATTTAAAATAATTTAAAAGGGTAGATTAAGGGGTATGAACTCACCTGTAGTGCGTGGTTTGGATGAACGAGTGGTATAGGATGCTAAGTGTCAAGTGAAGACTTGAGCACACACACGGATCCTATTTAACATATAATGACACATATATGTTTCTAATTAGTGTTTGTAACACCTAGTCATGAAATGGAACAACCTTAGGGACTAGGAAACACTTGTTATGAAGTGTTAAACCACATAGGGTTGCATATAAGGGGTGTAGGGCCTCACATAGGAGTTTACGGCCCAAATGGTAATTACCACATCAGTTTACGGCCCATGGGTTTATGGCCCAATGAGTTTACGGTCGTAAACTCATGGTAACTTGTACCATTTTGATGTTTAAGGTCCTTTACTCAACTTGGGGGTGTTCTAGACATAGTTCCAAGACTAAGAAAAGAGTTGTGGCAACTTTGCACCAATCATTAGGGTTTACGGCCAAGGGAGATTGCCTTGGCCGTAAACACCCTTTGTTCTTGATTTATTTGTGGTTTAAGGTCTTACAAGTCAATAGGAAGTGTTCTAAGTTCAATTCTAAGCCTTATGAAGGAGTGGTGGCACAAATGCACCACTTATGAGTGTTTAGGGCCCAAGGAGATTGCCTTGGCCGTAAACACCATATGTTCTTGAGTTCTTGATGATTTCAAGGTGTAAACTAAGTGATTCAAGCATTAAAACAAGCTAAGGCAAGTGTACTTACAAGATAGAAGCTTGATAGGGTGTTTAAGGTTCAAGAACACTAGTGTGTGTTCTTGGTGTTCTTGGTGAAATGAAGAACACTTGAAGATCTAACCAAAAGAAGAGATTTCATGGATAAATCATGTATATTCACTAGATATGGAAGGATATCAAGTTGAAAATGGAAAGATTACTTACTAGATTGAAGATTGGAATGAAAGTTCTTGATGATACTTGAGAGTAAAACCGAGTTCTAGGCTTGAAAGTGTGATAATGAATGAAAATGGCCAAGTATTTCATGTATAGCTTTTCTGTCGGTCTCTAGAGGCTTTCAATCGTTCACGAATCTGAACGATCTTCTCTGTCGTTTCCCGAATGATCTCCGGACCTGTGAGAGTGCTGTCACGAACTCGTCCTTTAGCTAACTGGGTGTCACCCCACTTCAGCCCAGCACAGAGGAGATCTGCACTTTCGGCCATAGAGGGCTTCAAATGGAGCAGCCTTTATGCTCGTGTGATAATTATTGTTGTAGGAAAACTCGACAAGGGGTAAATGAGTATCCCATGCCTTCCCAAAGTCGATCACACAGGCTCGCAACATATCTTCCAAGGTTTTGATAGTCCTCTCACTTTGTCCGTCGGTTTGCGGATGGTAGGCTGTACTCATGTCCAGCCTCGTTCCAAGGGAACTTTGTAGCGACTGCCAGAACATCGAAGTGAATCTACTATCTCTATCGGAGATAATGGATATGGGAACACCATGCAGTTGTACGATCTCCCTAAGGTAAGTTCTTGTTAGTTTCTCCATCTTGTCAGTCTCTTTAATAGCCAGGAAGTGTGCGGACTTGGTTAACCTGTCAACGATCACCCATATGGTATCGAGACCACCCGTTGTCTTGGGCAACTTGGTTATGAAGTCCATCGTGATCCGCTCCCACTTCCATTCAGGTATCTCCGGTTGCTGAAGTAAACCTGATGGTTTCTTGTATTCTACCTTAACCTTTGCGCAAGTAAGGCATTTACTCACGAAGGTAGCAATCTCTGCTTTCATGTTAGGCCACCAGTATAACGTTTTGAGATCCAGATACATCTTATCTGAACCTGGGTGGACGGAATATCGAGTGTTGTGCGCCTCTGTCATGACCAAGTCTCTAAAGCCACCGTGTTTCGGTGTCCAGATCTGATCCATGAAATATAAAGCTCCGCCACCCTTGACTTCCAAGTTCTTATCCATCCCTCTCAGGGATTCACTCGCCACATTTTCAAGTTTCAAAGCGTCGAGCTGAGCCTCCTTAATTTGTGTGGCCAAGTGTGAATGGATAGTCATAGTCAATGATTTAACTCTACGACCAGATATTCTTTTCGACTTAGGGCATCAGCTACTACGTTGGCCTTGCCGGGATGATAACGAATTTCGCATTCGTAATCACTGAGTAACTCGACCCATCGTCGTTGTCTCATGTTGAGCTCCTTCTGGTCGAATATATGTTGTAGGCTTTGTGGTCTGTAAAGATAGTGCTTTTCGTACCGTACAGATAGTGTATCCAGATCTTTAGAGCAAACACAACTGCTCCTAACTCAAGATCATGTGTGGTGTAGTTGACCTCGTGTGTCTTCAGCTGCCTTGAGGCGTAGGCAATGACCTTACCTCTTTGCATTAGAACACAACCGAGCCCTTTGATTTGACGCATCGCAGTAGACTACGAAGTCTTCTATTCCTTCTGGGAGGGATAGTATCGGTGCGGTGCATAAGGCTCGTTTCAGCGTTTGGAACGCTGTCTCTTGCTTCTCTTCCCAGTCAAAGGCCATGCCTTTCTGGGTCAAAGTCGTAAGAGGTTTCGCAATTCGAGAGAAGTTCTGAATGAACCTACGATAGTAGCCAGCAAGGCCTAGAAATTGGCGAATTTCTGTAGACGTTTTCGGTGCTGACCAGTTCTCAATGGCTTTGATTTTGGAAGAGTCCACATGAATTCCCTCTTCACTAACAACGTGACCCAGGAATTCGACTCTTCGAATCCAAAACTCGCATTTAGAGAACTTCGCTTAGAGCTTCTCTGATCGTAACGTTTCCAAGATCTGACGTAGATGCTTACTATGCTCTTCCTTACTACGAGAGTAGATAAGTATGTCATCTATGAAGACAATGACGAACTGATCCAAGTAAGGACAGCATACCCTATTCATTAAGTCCATGAATACTGCGGGCGCATTGGTCAATCCGAATGGCATCACTACAAACTCGTAGTGTCCGTAACTAGTTCTGAAGGCTGTCTTCGGGACATCCTCCTCTAGCACTCGCAACTGGTGATACCTGGATCTCATATCTATTTTCGAAAAGTAATTTGCCCCTTGCAGTTGGTCGAACAAATCGTCTATACGAGGCAGAGGGTAACGATTCTTAACGGTAAGCTTGTTGAGTTCCGTGTAGTCGATGCACATACGAAACGATCCGTCTTTCTTCTTGACGAACAAGACCGGTGCTCCCCAGGGTGAGAAGCTTGGTCTAATAAAGCCCTTGCTGAGCAATTCGTTAAGTTGACCGGACAGTTCCTGCATCTCTGCAGGTGCTAGACGATAGGGCGATTTGGCTACGGGGGTAGCCCCTGGAATTAAGTCGATTCTGAACTCGACTTGACGTTGTGGAGGTAATCCTGGGAGTTCTTCTGGAAAGATGTCGAGAAAATCGCGTACTACCGGGATGTTCTTAATGTCCTTCATCTCTTGGCTCACATCGACAACATGAGCAAGGAATGCGCGACATTCCTTTCGCAAGTATTTATGGGCTTGAATACTCGAGATGATACGAAGGTTCGTGTCGGGTTTGTCGCCATAGACTACTAGAGTTTCGCCAGACGGCAGATTAAGGCGAACAGCCTTTTCATAACACATGATGTCGGCACGATGCATACTCAACCAATCCATGGCGATAATGACGTCGAAACTTTTAATTGAGACCGGCATGAGGTCGATTGAAAATGAATGGTTATCTAGAGTTAGAGTACATCCTATGTATATACTGCTAGTGCTCTCAGTCTTTCCGTTAGCCATTTCTACAGTGAACGGTTCTTTAAGTGTTTGTGATTTTTGCTTAATTAATTGAGCAAATTTCTGGTTCACGAAACTCCTCTCCGCTTCACTATCAAACAGAAGGCATGCATATGAGTTATCGAGGAGAAACGTACCAGTGACCACTGTGGGGTCGGCAACCGCTTACTCGTGGCCTATGGCCAAAACTCTTCCCACTCCACCGGCATTCCCTGCCTTCGGGCAGTTCCTCTTGTAGTGGCCCGCCTCGCCACAACCGTAGCAAGCCTGGCCCACACCAGCACCGGGGAATTGGTTAATAGGCCTCGCCGGAGATTTGTAGAAACGGGCAGTGTGCCCCTTCCTGTTGCAGTTAGCACACTGCATTTCCCGACAGGCTCCAGAGTGGTGAAAGTTGCATTTGTTGCACTTGGGAAAACTTCCAGCGTACTGCTTTACCGGAGCAGCAGTGGCAGGTGCTATCGCAGCATTAACGGCCACGACCTGCTGCTTTTTGGCAGCTTTCTGCTTCTTCTTGTCATCCCAGAACTTCCGCTTGTTGGCAGCGGCTTTGGAGGGTTCTGAGATGGCTAGGGTTGTTGTTGTTGACGACGGGGTAAGGACCCCATGTTTAATGAGTCGTTGTGCCAATCGCTTGGCACTATCGAATGTAGTGGGGTTTGAAGCTAAAACATTCCCCTGAAATGGAGGCACCAGCCCCCAGATGTACCTCTCTATTTTATTTCCCCTCGTGTGAACCATGTTGGGACATAGGGCCACCAGCTCGCTGAATCTGGCGGTATAGGAAACTATGTCGGAGCCCTTCATGGTTAGGCTCCATAGTTCCTGTTCTAATTTCTGGATTTCGCCCCTCGGGCAGTATTCTTCAATCATGAGCTCTCTCAGAGCTTCCCAGCCTATAGTATTTGCCACCACTAGAGTGAGTGACTTGACATGGCTATTCCATCACGTTAGGGCTTTTTCCTCGAAGGTGCAAGCAGCGAACTTGACCTTGCTCCCTTCTGGGCAGGAGCAGATTTCGAAAACCGATTCGGTCTTCTCGAACCATTGCGAGAGAGCAATGACTCCGCCAGTCCCTTTAAAGGACTTTGGCTTGCAATAGGTGAAGTCCTTGTAGGAGCACTCTCTCGAGCGCACGAGGGCCTCACCTTAAGTTGAATGGACAGGTGTTTCACCTCCGTTGGTACCAATAGAATGATATTGAGCCATGGTTGTTGCCACAGCCGCAGCTACTGCAGCCTTTAGAGCTGACGTATCGATTTGAGGAGGAGGTGGTGGTGTTGAAGTTACTCTTTGTATGCTTCATTGTACTAGAAGTAATGAGTAGTATCTTCCTAAACTATACCTATTATAGTTTACTAATAGAGTTGTTTGTATAACTGAAGGTATTGAACTGAGATAAAAGCTTTTATGTCTTATACATATACACATAATATATAACTAAGGATCAAACGACACTCGGACAAACAACAGGGTACTCTAAGTCCACAACCAAACAAGGAACAGGAAGTAAAGTGTGTTATCAGTCCTAAGTCCTTCAAACCTTACTTATATAACTATATATGCATTAGACATGGTTTTGACAATATATAAGTGTAAAAGAGTTAAAGGAAATGTTTTTCACATGTAAAAGAGTTTGATAATCATTTTGAAGTAGTTTGTTTGATAAAACAGCTAAAAGTATAGTAAATCCATTTGTTTGATAGTTATTAATCACATGTGATTGATATAATAACTATAATGTTTCAACTTATATTCCCCCCATAAAAGCATTTAAAATAATTTAAAAGGGTAGATTAAGGGGTATGAACTCACCTGTAGTGAGTGGTTTGGATGAACGAGTGGTACAGGATGCTAAGTGTCAAATGAAGACTTGAGCACACACACGGATCCTATTTAACATATAATGACACATATATGTTTCTAATTAGTGTTTATAACACCTAATCATGAAATGGAACAACCTTAGAGACTAGGAAACACTTGTTATGAAGTGTTAAACTACATAGGGTTGCATATAAGGGGTGTAGGGCCTCACATAGGAGTTTACGGCCCAAATGGTACTTACCACATGAGTTTACGGCCCATGGGTTTATGGCTCAATGAGTTTACGGCCGTAAACTCATGGTAACTTGTACCATTTTGATGTTTAAGGTCCTTTACTCAACTTGGGGGTGTTCTAGACATAGTTCCAAGACTAAGAAAAGAGTTGTGGCAACTTTGCACCAATCATTAGGGTTTACGGCCAAGGGAGATTGCATTGGCCGTAAACACCCTTTGTTCTTGATTTCTTTGTGTTTTAAGGTCTTACAAGTCAATAGGAAGTGTTCTAAGTTCAAGTCTAAGCCTTAGGAAGGAGTGGTAGCAGAAATGCACCACTTATGAGTGTTTAGGGCCCAAGGAGATTGCCTTGGCCGTAAACACCATATGTTCTTGAGTTCTTGATGATTTCAAGGTGTAAACTAAGTGATTCAAGCATTAAAACAAGCTAAGGCAAGTGTACTTACAAGATAGAAGCTTGATAGGGTGTTTAAGGTTCAAGAACACTAGTGTGTGTTCTTGGTGTTCTTGGTGAAATGAAGAACACTTGAAGATCTAACCAAAAGAAGAGATTTCATGGATGAAATCATGTATATTCACTAGATATGGAAGGATATCAAGTTGAAAATGGAAAGATTACTTACTAGATTGAAGATTGGAATGAAAGTTCTTGATGATACTTGAGAGTAAAACCGAGTTCTAGGCTTGAAAGTGTGATAATGAATGAAAATGGCCAAGTATTTCATGTATAGGCATGGATTTTACGGCCACCATGAGTTTATGGTCGTAAACCCATGGTCTCATGGCCGTAAACTCCTCATTTGAGGGTTTAAGGCATGTTTGGTGGTTTGGAACTTTAGTTGACCCATTCTAGTATTTGATCCTTTGATGTACTAAGCTCAGTAAGCTCAAACAGATTCTATACAGTGCTAAACGTTAGCAGAAACAAGTCTGACTTTGACTGAAGTGAATGGCTTGTACAAGATAGAAATTTCGGGTTGTCACAGATGGGTCAACCATTATCCCTTCTTGGTTAACCACATGACCCAAAAATTGGACTTCTTGAATCCAAAAATCACATTTGGAGAACTTTGCATACAGCTTCTCCTTTTTCAAAACTTCTAACACTTGTCGCAGATGCTTTTCATGCTCCTGCTTGCTTTTTGAATAAATTAAAATATCATCTATGAACACTATCACGGATTTATCAAGGAATGGTTTACAAACCCTGTTCATCAAATCCATGAATGTTGTTGGAGCATTGGTTAGTCCAAACGACATAAACAAGAACTCATAGTGTCCATATCTTGTTCTGAATGCAGTCTTCTCAATATCCTGCTCTCTCACCTTTAGCTGATGATATCCTGACCTAAGATCGATCTTCGAGAAATAGCTCGAACCTTGCAGCTGATCGAACAGGTCATCAATCCTTGGAAACGGGTAATTATTCTTTATTGTTGCCTTGTTCAGCTCTCTGTAATCTATGCACATTCTCATGCTCCCATCTTTCTTCTTTACGAATAACACCGGAGCTCCCCAGGGTGATGAACTAGGTCTAATGAAACCATTGTCCAACAACTCATGAAGTTGCATCATAAGCTCCTTCATCTCCGTTGGTGCTAACCGGTATGGTGCTTTTGCTATCGGTGTTGTTCCTGGTAACAAGTCTATTCTAAACTCTACTTGTCTATCAGGGGGCAATCCAGGAAGATTTTCGGGAAAAACTTCCGGATAGTCACACACCACTGGTATACTTTGCATATCCTTTTTCTCCTTCTTAGCATCGATTACGAATGTCAAGTATGAGGTGCATCCTTTAGATAAACATTTTATGGCTTTCATTAGGGAAATGATTCCAGAATTTACTCTGCGCTTATCTCCGTATACCATAAATGACTCTTTTCCAGGTGGGTTTACCCTCACTATCTTTTTCTTGCACAGTATCTCGGCATCATTGGCGCTAAGCCAATCCATTCCTAGAACGATGTCGAAACCGTTCAACTCAATGGGTAACAACTTCTCGTGGAATTCGTTTCCGTTCAAGTCAATGACAATATTTTTAATGCAATCGCTAACAGGTATGAATTTGCCACTAGCAACTTCTACAACTAGGGCATTATCAAGTTTTTCTATAGGCAATGCTAGTCTTTCACCAAATTTATGTGATATAAAGGAGTAATTCACTCCAGAATCAAACAATAAATTAACAGACAATCCATTTACAAGAAAGGTACCTGAAGCGACATCCGCTGCATCCTTTGCGGCTTCCAATGTCATCTGGAAAGCTCTGGCTTTTGGCTTTGGTGGGAGATTGGGCCTTGTTGCATCCTTCTTCTTCGGGCAGTCCTTCAAAATATGCCCCTCTTCATTGCACCCATAACAAACTTTCTTATTGAAGGTACATTAATTGGCATAATGACCAGGCTTTCCACATTTATAACAAGTGACATCCTCACCACATTTCTCAACATGTTTCTTCTTACACTTGTCACACCACTTCGCTTCGGCTCCTCCTCCGAATTTCCTCGAACCAGACTTCGAGAACTTTCTCTTCTTGTTGGATCTTGAAGATCCATCGAACTTTCTTTTCTCACCAACCTCTGCCCTCTCTTGACCCCTTTCCTTTAACTGGGTCTCCACATTTTTAGCTGCTCGGACTGCTGTCTTCAGAGTAGTTGTCATCTTGACCGTTGGGCCAAAGTCGACTGGCAGTCCGTTTGCGAACCTCTCAACTTTTGAGAGTTCAGTTGGCACTAGGTATGGAAATAACTTCATCTTTTCGGTAAACGCAGTAGCATAGTCGTTAATGCTCATTTTCCCTTTCATACGCAAACTAAGGCGGGAAATTTCCTTTTCAAGGGTTCAGTTCTCACTTCGGTTCCAGCTCCAATAAAATAGGAAGGGACAGTTTCTTCTTGAAGACAACCCCTTTTGTGGCTTATGGCAGGGTGCCTTTCTTGGTCAAAAAGACGGACTTTCCTTTTTTTTTTTGTTATGTCTTGTTTTTATTTTTCCGATGTAACTTTTATTTGACCATTGTATGTCTTAGGATTTAAATAGCCATTAGTCTTCCAGTTGTAAAACATAGACGAATTTTTATGAAAAAAAATTGAGCTTTGTTCATGAGTTGTTGCGACACTCGAAACCCATCAATTGAGGGATGCTTTCGTAATCTTGATAGAATTCAAGTTAATATGTCATAACTTTTTTTCACCGATATTCAATCTATAGGTCTAGATTGTATATCAAATATATCCTTTGTTTATTGTTGTTTTTGTTCTCGTTCTTGCTCCTAATCTACCCGTTTCTCTATCTTCTTTGTGAATCTTGTTCATCTTGTTATTGTTTCCGTTAGATAAAACCAAAGAAAACCTAGAAACAGATCCAAGCCTCAAACACGCATCAATATATATATATATATATATATATATATATATATATATATATATATATATAATAAATCTTTGACCAAGTCAACTTTAAGATTGAGTTTGGTAGATAATATTAACTGTATACATAGATAGGAGAGAAATTAATATTTTGTGATGGTTGTAGATAAGTATAATTTTTTAAGGTGACAGTTGAAAAGTGTGAATAACGTGGAGGTGATGAGTGTAATATAAAATAATAATTAGGTGGCATTAGCAAGACTTTTTTGTTTTGCCTCCCACATGATCATGAAGATGAAATATGTTCAATCGCTTTAACTAAAAACGTGTTTCTTTATTTTTGGTGGTGACACATTTATTTTGGCCTTTCACATGACACATTTTCTTTTGTATAGGTTTTGATGGTGACATGTTTGTCCTTTTTCACCCTATCCTTATCTTCTTAAATAAAAATTTATTTTCATGAAAACGTTGTATTAGTGATTGAGTATGCATATTACATTTTGATAATGATGGGGAAAAAATATATAAAACTAAATTAAAAAATTAACCATGGATGCTTTGTTTTATTTGGCAAGGACATTTGTTTGTTACAACTAAATTAAATTTCGAATAAGAAATGTTTCGCGTATTCTAAGATCAAAACATATAATGTTTTATCTATTAATCGGGTAAAATGTTTCATCTATTAATTGTTGTTTAATATATTCGTGTTAATTATATAGTTTATGAAAAACTAAAGCATAAATTGATTAAATATGAAAACTTATTACATAGATAAATAAGTTGAACTATTTCAGTAATATATATACTAATCATAAGATTGAAGTATCATTATATATTGGGAATTTCTATACGTAGCCCAAAGCGTTTAATGTACCTTTGTGAGTGAAGTAGTGCTATATATATTTCATATAAAAGAATTCATTATATTACATTAAAGGGTAATACTGAATTACATAGACACAGCTCTTCAAACCTAACATATATCCATGTTTATTTGCTTGAATCGGTCATTTCATTTATAAAAACCAAGCAATTGATATCTTCTATAATAATATTTCTTTTTAAATGTTGAACAAATTTTGGGAACAATGATAACCAATAAGGTGAGTCATGGTAACATGCTTTAAAAAAAAAAAAAAAAAAAAAAAAAAAAAAAAAAAAAACCTTATTCATTTCTCTACTTGAAACAAGATACCAATATGTTGCTACAATTTACATCAAGTTTCATTGTTTTTTATATGAACATCATCATAAGTACAACAATGATTCACAAAAGGGAGACCATACTCAACCATACAAACCAGGAAAGAAGAAAACATATTATACCTCAGCATGATAAAAATTACAAATTTTTATTCAATTCAAAAGAGGTTGAACAATGACTCGCTCACATCTAATATGCAAAAGAATCCCTCAAATAAATCCAAAACCCTAAAAAACTTGTTCAATATTAATCAATTCAAATATACCATAAAGCTTTTCAATCTCAAAAGTACGTTTGACAAAATTATTTGATAACTAAAAGTTATAATTTTATTTGTAGAAAGGTGTTTGCCAGAAATAGCTGTAAACTTTATGAATATATAAAAAATATATGAATAAAAGCTCAAATTTGAAATATAAAAATACTAAAAACTCATAATAACTATAAAAAAAAAAACTTTCAAAAACTATTTAAAATAGCTTTTGAATTTAAGTTTTTTTATTTTTTTTGTAAATTCCAAAAAAAAATTATAAACTACAAACACGCCTTAAATCTATCAAGAAAGCGAATTGGAAACTAGAAAAAATAACTAGAGCTAGTAATACAAGGGTTAAGAATCTCTGATTTTCATATAGACAAGAGGCAAATTAACCCTCTTTAACTTATATACAACCAACATGAAATATCAAAGATCAAAGATCAAAGATGTACCCCGAAAAAAGAATACGAGTATACTAACAAATACTTGGAAGAATAAGAATGTTAAATAATACTAAACAACACAAGTTGAAGCAACAATCAAAATCCTGATTCGTGGGTATCATCAGAAAATTACCCATATCAGGAATCATCAGAAAATTACCCATCAGGAATCATCAACTTACCTCGGATCCGATACTCTGTTAGTCAACGCTAATCGGAGCTGCTCCTGAGTGTAAAATCGAGTACCCATTTTAACTGTCGCTTGTTGCATCATCAAATCGTTGACCACCGATACACTCGCATGGTGGACGTCAAGATCGAGGTCCTTCAACGCCGACATTAGACGGGCGGCAGGGTGGTTTTTCTTGCTACATTGAATCCTAATCATGGCGTCCCAGCCGATGATTTTGATATCTATGTCTATATCTGTGATTTTTGGGTGGTTTGGGTTAGGGGTGGGTGTTAATTTGAAGTCTTCCGGTGGTGAGACGGTGGAAGAAGATGATTGATGGGAGTCTTTGGTTAATAATATCTCTTTTTTCATGGCGTCAAGCTGGGTTTTCAGTTCTTCTTTATCGGTTTCTGTGTTTTGAAGCTTTGATTTGAGGTCGTTGATGTAAGAAATGGCGTCGCCGAGGAGAGACGCTTTGTCCATTTTGGAAACGTTGGGGACGACGGCTCGAAGGGCGTAGAATTTTTGGTTTAGCTTTTCTCTTCTTTGTCTCTCGGCTTCCACGTGATTCAATGGCTCTTCCCGGCCGTTTGCCGGTTTTCTACCGCGTTTTTTTGGTCGTTTCTCCGGCTCCATCACTAGTCGGCTCTCCGCCTCTCTTCCGATTGATGGATCTAGCTCTGCTCCACCGGATTTTACAGTCTCCGATGGTGGAATAACCGTGCCGGAGGTGAACGAGAGCATACCTTCGTGGGGTTTCTTCTTTTTGTTGCTGTTATCTTCGCCTCCGGCGAACGTCTTCTTGCTTTCACCAAAATTCAGGAGTTCGACAGATTCAGGCTTACAAGAATGAGAAGTATTCCCGTTTCTGCTTCCATCGTAAGATCCGAATTCTGAGAAATTTAATTCTCTGCTCCCGAACAATCCTTGATTTTGGATGGATTCACGATTGGGATTGTGAATCACAGAGCTAGGGTTTTCAGTTAACGAGCTGCAGCTAGGGTTGTCGATGGAGATTTGCTTTGAGACTGAGCTATTTGATGGGATTACAGTCGTCGGAGGGGCTACTGCGGTGATACCAACAGAATCTTTCATTTCTACGGTGGTGGTGGTGGCAGCGGCAGAAGAAGATACTGGATCGGTTAGCCACAACGACGATGGATCAGTAGTATCACCTCCGGGTGTCTGATTCGGGTTCATTGGCGTCAAATCTGGAGGGCTATAACTGAAATTAAATAGCACTCTGGCCTCATTCATGAGATCTGAACTTTGAAAAATCAACTCCGTTGAACCTAATTCAAGAACTCCGTTTGTAGACGGAATACAGACGATCGTCTGCAATCCGAAACCCTCACCTTGCCGTGCACGCTCGCACTGCGACGCCAATAACCGCTCCCGGCCGGCAATCCAAATAGGTTGATTACTGAACATCGCCTGACCGGGCAATCCACTACCGTTGACGAACGACTGCGTCATCGAGATGAGAAAAAACCACTCCGTATCAGTAACTTCCTCATCCACGGCTTCGTTCTCCGGCATCTGTGTGCCAGATATCAATGAATTCAGCTCCCGGAGCACCTTCTTCCGGTGCTCCTGCTCCGCCAAAGAACTAACCGACGTCGTCGTTTTTTGCTTGTTGATCTCCCCCTTGTAATACCCGTCGCCCCACCCTAAAAACGAGGGGCTCGTGTAATCCACGGCGGACGATTGCCAGAAGATCCCATAAGTCCACGAATCACGAGCGTTATCAATCAACCCCTGAAGACGTTGCTGTAAAGAATCCTGATTAAAAGGCTGTGACTCGCCGGCGATCTTATGAAGATCATTTGTAGAAGTGGACGCAGAGGACGATGCCGGAGGAACCGCAGACGGCGCTGCCGTAGTAGTAGGATTACCCCAAAAGGAAGACATATCAGAGCTGATGAACGCATCCATCATGGCGTTATCATCTGCGTTCCATAAATTCATCGCCGTCGGAAGACGGAAATCCGTCATCCCACAGACAGATTTAAAATAAAATCTAACAAATTAGAAAGAGGTCAACTGATTTGGATCAAAAGATGGGGATGATTAGGTTTAAATGGACACGTGGTGGTGACTGCGGCGGCGGAGCAGCCACAAGTGGAGAGAGAGAGAGAGAGAGAGAGAGCGGCGTAGGAGGCCGAAATGCAAAAGAGGTGATTCGCCGATATAATCGCAGAATTAATTTTTACCATGACCGGCGATTACTAAATTTATTTTTGATATTTTACATATTTGTCCCCTTAGGATCCGATCCGATTTGAAATTTGGATTAGGTCGAAACCGGGTTTTGACCAACCATATCGGATTAATGCAATCCACCGGATTGTAACTGAATTCATAGCATTCATATCTTGGGGATCAAATCAGATCCTTAATCGGATTTGCCAAATTCATCTTCAAATCCATCGTAAAAGTGTACATCTATTTTCGGTGTGTGCATCCAATGTACAAGTGTACATCTATTTCCTTATCCGTTAATCATTATAATTATTGACGCTCACGATTGGTTAATTGGTTTCTTGTTAATTTATGGTTCTCTATTGAACTTCACCCTATATATATATATATATATATATATATATATATATATATATATATATATATGGTTAGGTTCATATGAGACAATAGTATTTGTGAGGCAATGAGACCAAATCTTGACCATTCATATTGAATAATCTAATACTAGAATTAAATCAGATTACACCACAAGAAAGCACAAGGAGGCGGTGACATTTTTGCAATTAAATGGAACTTCATGATTAGAATAAGGGCGTGGAGGGGCAGTAAGGGGATTTTACTGTCTATTTCATTCGGGTCGCAAAAAACACTCGGTATTCTTCTAAATCTTCTTCATTCTGATTCATAAAACCCTAATCTTGATACGAACAATAAAACATGTTTGATTCAATCTCGATCATCAACATCTTTTGTTTCCTTCAGATTTAGATTTGAACGCTCTGATTTTATCAACCTTTCATTCTGATTTTGATTCTAAAATCGTTCGACCATCCATTGATCCTGAATCAAAAGAAACCTAAATTTCTTATTCCAACAACTGGATACAGAATCAGATTCAGATTAATTCATTCCAGGTAACGTATAATAGTATAATTTATTTGCATCATGATTCAAACCTTTCTTCGTTTTTCTCACGTACAAAACCCTCCGCCTTGATGAACACTAAAAATCCTTTTTTTTTCCTGATCTACAGTTCGATTGAAGAACTGTTAAATCGAGATTAGGTTTTTCTTTCAACCATCAGATTCCTCCCATGCTTAAACATTGTGATTACTTCCATTCTGATTACAGGAGAGATTTGCGATTGAAGAACCCTAAAAATCCTCTTATTCACTCTGATTCATATTTTCAACTTTGTGATTCTGATTATATTCCATAATCAAGCTTTCAATCACCTAGCATTACAGAATCAAAGAAATCGGATCAAGATCTCAAGAATACATGGTTCAACATAATCAGATTCAGGTTCTAATTCTCATATAAAATCTCTTTTTTTTACTTCACTTCATATCTACTCCAAATAACTATTTTTTGTGTCAAAAAAGTCAAAGAAAAAGTGAATAAACAATGATATATCTTTTTATATAGCTTTCTTCAAATTTTGAAATTTGAATGTCTAATATTCTACCGATTCTATGAATTTGTAATGAGAATGCATAATATTCTACATATTTTAGTATCATATTCTACATATCTGCCCCAGTTAAACACCTTGTAATTCTACATAAACCTTGCACTTCCATGAAGTACAATATGTCAGATATTTTAAAATATGAATATGTGATATTCTAATTATTTTATAAATTGTAATGTGGAACGTATAGTATTCTACATATGTTAATATAATATTCTGTATATTTTATGTGGTATGTGCAATATTCTGCATATGTTAGTATAATATTCTATATATTCTGAATATGTATTCTTGTTCTTTAACTATTAATCACAATTTGTCATGTACATCACAATCCTTTGCTAAATAGGTTGCGAACTGATGATTAATTTCTAAAATCTTCATTGAACTGAATGTGTGATATCATATTCTACATATTTGCACCAGTTAAAGACCTTGCACTTCTATATAAACCTTGAACTTCCACGCAATACAGAATCCTATATATTTCAAAATATGAATTGTTATTACGTGATAGTTTGATAAGTCATATGGTACTTCTTAATTTGATCCATATGTTACTTTGTTTGATTATTTTGATGATCGATTAAAAATATTAGTAAAATAGTGTTAGGTAACTTAATATTCTAGGTATTCTGATTTGTTAAGTTAGGTGCTACTTCATAATTTGGTTTCCGGTGTTATTTTATTGATTAATCAGATGTTACTGTTTACTTTGATAAATCAGAACTAATTCATACACCAATGACTTTATTGTGTAAAGTTAATGTCTATATGTAGCATATTCTAACATTCTATATTTTCTTTTATCATAACTTGATGTATTATTCAAAGAACTTGATGTATTATTCAAAGAACAGTTCTTTATACTTTATTAAGAGAATGTATGATATTTATTATTATTAAAATGAAGTATATGGTTAGTAATGTTAATATTATAATATTCTAGATTTTATTTTATCATAACTTAATGTATAATTCAAAGAAAAGCTCTTCATATTTTATTTGGAGAGTCTATGATGTTGATTATTATTAGAATGTAGTTTACGCTTTATAATAGCAATACTCTAGTTTTTGTCAAGTATTTAATAGACAAATTCACGTATTTTCTGGTTTATGGTATTTAGTGTCAATATTCTAGTATTTTGTTCTAATAGAAGCATGATATATGTTTTGATGCAGATCAAATGACAAGAATGACTAAATCAAGGGAAAAATATGTTGTTGATACTAAAACTAAGAAAACGATGATAGTTCAATTGATAGGTCTTTATCAGAACGCGAAATAAAGGACAAGGTATAACATTAAACATATTAACGTATATGGATATTTGATATAAATACTCTAAGTTAACATATTATTAAGTGTTATATTCTTCTTTTCACGATGTTAATTATCCTTAGAATGTACATATTTTTATATTTGATTTTTATTAGGTTATGAAAATAATGCATTTGTTTTAGTTTTTTTGTTTTAATAAAGTTATGATATATGTTTTGATGCATTTGGAAATCTTGATTAAGAAACTTGGTATAAGATGAAGCGAAGAGATTGATGGAAAAAGAAAGCATAAAGTATCTAAAAATAGAATTGATGGAAGTTTGGAGATGTGTGGTGGTGAATGAAATTCTTAGAATGTTACAAAACGCTTGATTTTTGTTATTACTTGACTGTAGTTTGTATATTCTGGGTATTTTGTTCTGGTAAATATTTGTTTACATTGATTCTACTTTTCATGATGCAGCCAAATTGAATGATCACCTAAACTAATTGAAGAAGCTAAGGAGTTTGCAAAATCTGACCGACTAAAGCATCTTAACTTGGTGCGGGAAGCGATGCAGTGAAATGAAGATTATTGATCTAATTGATACAATATTTGTAGGAATTTAATGGTAAATGAATTTGGAGTCTTTTTCTCTTTGAATATTGGCTATATTTTCTATATTATGAATAACATGTATGGTTGAATTGTTGGTAAACAATAGTTATGGTTTGAAGGTTCGAAGATTGGTGAATATTTAATAAAACAATATTGTAGTTGAAACAATAGTTATGTTTTAAATGATAATACATGTAGTCTTTTACATATTAAACGAGTTTAAAAGTAAAGTCTCTATGTAAAATATTCTATCCGAATAATATTGTATGTTTTATGTTATAATAAGTATATTTATAATATTCTAATAGAATAGTTTTATGCATTGTTCGTTATCGTCAATTGATGTTTATGTCTTTTTTAGAATTAATAATTTATGTCGTGTAATGGTAGTAATATCTTTCACATATTAGATGGGTTTAAAATTAAATTCTCTATGTAAAATATTCTATCAGAATAATATTGTATGTTTTATGTAATAATAAGTATATGTATAATATTCTAATAGAATAATTTTATGTGTTGTTTGTTATCGTCAATTAATGTTTATGTTTTTTTTAGAATTTAAGTCATTATTCAAGGTAAATTTTATAAGTAGAGTGTATGATGTTTAAAATCATTAGAATGTTGTAGTTTATGATGTATGATGTTTATAATCTAATAAAATAAAGTTCTAGGTTTTTTGTTAAATAAGTTCATTTATTTACATGAAAATAATATGTATACGTAGAATATTCTAATACAATTATGTTATATGTTATCAGTTTTCATAAATTTAATATATATATATATATATATATATATATATATATATATATATATATATATAATATTCTAATAGAATAATGTTATAGGTTTCCCTTTGAATAAGTTGATTTATTACATGAAAGTAGTATATATGTGTATAATATTCTAATCGAATAATATTATATGTAGTATGTTTTTATAATCTATATGTAGAATATGTTAATACAATAATATTCTATGACATTGTAAGTTATATGCAAAATATTCTAATACAATACTGCCTAATTAAATTTTGGCTTTTTTAATACTCAATGATATGATATCAATCTAGCTATTCAAAATATTCAATATTTTTATAATGTGTTGCTAATATGTAATATTATAAAATTATATGTAATATTATGAAATTTAAACGTAGTATTCTAAAATTATGTTGTATGGAATATTTTGATATTAAAGTGTAATATTCTAAATTGTGTTATAACATATAAAATGAACGCATATTACATAAGATTCTAATATTATACGTAATATTCTGAATTTACATTACATTCTAACAGAATAATTTAATTAGGTTGTCTATATTCAAGTTAGAATTCTTACAGAATAATGTTATAGGTTGCCTGTATCTGTAGAACATTCTAAATAGAATGTAACACTAAATGATTATATGAACATCAAATATCGAACTAGAATATAACAATACATATGTAAGAAATTAAAATAATGCACAATTTATTTGTAAATACCAATGTAAAAATAAAACTTAGAATACAATGTTAGCGTTCTATTCAATTACATTGTGAAAGAGATCTGATGGGTATTGGGATATATATCTGACGCAATAACTATGTTTAAAGTTGCACAAATATGAAGAACAATTTCATCAAGAAAGAAATAAGGAGAGTGCAGGGAGTAAATTAAACCAACATCCTCATTACAAATTTCGACTCCAAAGATGAACCAAGTCCTCATCATCCATAAACTACTTAGCCACTTTAACTCTTTATGGAACAAGCACCATTGAAACCAACATATCAATATACTTCTTGAAGTTCACATTCTTAATTAATGGTGGCAAGATATGGATGCTATGCTTCTTCCAACATATACACTGAACATTTGCATTGATAAACAATTGTATGTCCTTCAATCACTGACAAAAAGAAGAAGTACACCAGTCATCACTAAGTTAAGAAAAATCATCTTGGAATTTGGGGTCAATATCATTAAATAGTAACAAAGTTTAAGGGTGGGAAGGAAGGAGTGGTATATTAGACTCTACATCAAACTCTTTATTCATTCAGGACTTTCATCAAATAGCTAGAGTGCATAAATAATGTACGAGAATTGGCTCAATAACAATAATAGTTATGTACATACCTCATTGATTTTATAGAATGAGCACAAAATAACTCGAAGATACGTTGTTTTTGCTTTCTTCTCTTCATTAGCAGAAAAAACCAAAAGCTTGAAATTGATAATCGATTGCTGAAATCAAATACCTGGAATGATAATAGATCTAAGATGAATTTAAATTGCTAAATCACCTGATTTGAGAGTAAAACTCGAATCATCAAGCTGATGTAAATCGATATCAGTTAATGATCGATTACCGATGTTGATGAATGGTTAAAAATCGTTGATCTGAAATTAAGATTGAAGCTTGAAGTTGTTTAATATCATACTTTTAGTTATGATTCCATTAGATAAAGGGGACAACTTTCTATGAAGGATTGGTAAAATTTTGTTGTGATTGAGAAATCATCAGACGACAAAGGGGACGACTTCTCTGTTACGTTGATTGGGAAATATCATATGGTTAGAAAACCATTGACAATTTGAAAACAACATTTCAAGATAGTATCATAAAACTCCATCATATGGTTACCTTGTTAGATAAAGGGATGAATATGAATCTCAAAAAGTCTTATAAAGTTATAGTCAGATAACAATGTACCAAAAACCATAAAAAAATATATTAAATATCCATTAATATCGATACTTATAGTTGAAAACTTCTAGCTTGAAATATTCAAGTTCTTTTCAACCTCTAGAATCCAAAAGAAATAACCATCAGGTCAAATGAATTATTTGCAAGAGCCACATTATGCTGCAACATTGTCACTTTGAACTACAAAAATAATATGCCACCACATTAATATATAATAAAAATAAAATGCATTCATATGACTTTAATCATAAATATATGTTCAATATTCTATAAGAATAATATATGGTAACATGAAATAATCAGTAACATGATGTTAATAATTGGAATTAATAAATCTATGATCAATATTCTATAAGAATAATTGATATCAGTAACAAAATTACCTTGGGTTTCTGATTGATTTTCCTCACTATGGAGAATATCTGAATCATCTATACCTAACATAAAACACTAAACATGTAGCACCCGATTCCTGGTACGTATTTAATTTCATGGAAATGTTACAATTTACTCTGGGACTCGGCGAGTTGGAGGCCCAACTCGTCGAGTAGACTCGACTGTTGGAATGGGGGTTTAAGTGACCTACTCGACGAGTCGGAAGACCGACTCGACGAGTAGGAGCTGTCTGGACAAAACCCTAATATTTAGGGTTTGCACCCTATTTAAACACTTTATCTTAGCCTCCATCACCCCTATCACTCCCAGAGAGCTGTATATCGAAACCCTAGCCGTTTTTGTGTGTTCTAAGGCCATTTTGGTGCATTTGGTGGATTGTGAAGCTTGAGAAGAAGGAAGAAGCTTGAGAGTTCGAGTTGAGGCTTGGAGATCCAGAGGTTTTGGTCCATATCCAGCTCAATCAAGGTAAAATGCCCCTGTTTTGGTCTTCCATGTGTTTATTCATCCTTAGAAGCTTGGACTTTGGGTATATTTAGGGCTTTCCAAGCCATTTTCGGAATTATGAGGTGTTCATGGAATCTTGACTTCAGGTCTAAGTCATTGGAGGGGTCTCATGGCATAAAGGTGCTAACTTTAAGGCCATGAGAGCCCCATGCATCTTGTAGAACACCTTTTATGACTTTTTGAGCCAAAGACCCCATGCATGTGCACCAAGTTTGGAGCTTTACGTGTAAAATGGACATTAGAAGGCCAGATCTATGGTTTTGAGGTGTTAAGACCCATTTAAATCGACTGTATAGTAATGGTCAAGGTTGGACTCGACGATTCGTTCTTGGGACTCGGCGAGCCGGGGTGTATTGACCACCAAAACCCTTATGTGCATGGACCAGTCGTTAGGATGGAAAGTCCCTTAGTTGTTTAGACACGTAAAGAGACCTAGGAATCATAGGACTCGGCGAGTGTATGAACAGACTCGGCGAGTCCAAGGCAATCTCCCAACCTTGAAGATGAACTCGACGAGTTGTTCATACAACTCGGCGAGTCATAGACTGGATGTATTCGTAGGAGGGAGATGAACTCGACGAGTTTGTCACACCCCCAAACCAGAATGGCGGAAACATTCGGGGGTGGGTGACTTCACGTAGTATCATAACAGTTGAATATTTGTAAAGAAAGTAACACAACCATCATAAATATAATAAAAGTTACATCGTTGCATGTAATACATGTTTCAAAAGAATATTACAAATATGATGATTTTAAAATGTTTTGATAACAGACGCCTTAGCGTTCCTTCTCCAAAAGCGGATGGTTACCTGTATTACTGATTACCTGAGAAATACAAGTAGTTTTGAAAAAGTGTCAACAATTAAGTTGGTGAGTTCATAAGCGTTTTTGTACTAAAATTTGTATGTCTTTCGGTAAAAATAACTGAACGTGTTTTCCAAAAAATCCAATATTTTCTATATATGTGTGATAGTTTGAAAAGGTTCCAAAGGCTGAAATGCAATAGTATCTTTCATGCTAAAGTGGTGAAAGTGGATTTATACATATATAATGTAACACTGAATGCATTTAAGAGTCTCGTAAATCAAAATATTTTGATATTCCATGTGAGATTTATAACCATGTTATTGACCCAGACTGCCTGTAACAACGTTCTTCAGGCGTTGCCGTGTTATGACGTTTGTCACCCCAGACCTGCCGGTCTAACTGTAGCTAACAGTTTAGGTGCGGGATAGTCAATCCCGTATAGATCTATACACAAGTATCACGCTCTCCCTACAAGAGATTATGGTTTATAATACAGGACTTGAAATGCGTACTCGAGAGTACGGTGAAGCCAGATGTCTCACAAAACTTAGTATCAATAGATTTACGGAATGAAAAGTCCACATTACATGTAAATAAAAGTATTTCCTTTTTATCGTGTTTATGTGAAGTTGTCATGAATATTTCGTAAACTATACCTATTATAGTTTTTCAAAAGTGTGTTCCGTTTGGATAATAAAAACTTGACGTAATACCAACTTTGCATGTAAGGTATAACTTAGGTATTAACGCTGTTTAACATTTATAAGCAGGATGTAAGTAAAATATTCGAAACCATATATAACGGTGCGTATTTGAACCTAAGTTTTTCTCGTGTTTCACTTGTATTTCCCCCCTAAAACATGAAAAAGACGTGAAAATGTAGGGGTATGAACTCACCTGGAAAGTGTGATGATTTGAAGAAAACGAGACTTTACTCGGGTAGCGCTTCGACCGGGAAGTGGTAAGTTTCTTGGGATTCTCGGAGCTTCGGACCTTCGTCGGAACTTGGATATGTAACCGGGGTGTCGAGGTCGTCTCGGGATGCTAAACGTAGAGTAGAAGTGAGAGAGAAAAGGTAAATGAGCAAGGGAAGTCGGAACCCTCGCATCTTATTTATAGGGGCTGGTCATGGTGCGAACGCGGGGCGTTCCTGCTGGGTACGCATGGCGTTCCCCCTACGTAGGGCGTTCCCCTGAACGCAGCGCGTTTCGAAGATGAATTAAGTCATCGCTTACGAACCTCGGATGGGACGGCGAAGAGTCAGGTCTGGGAGCACGAACATGGCGCATTCCCTCGGAACGCAGGGCGTTCCCTTCGGACCCGACTCGAAGTGTGTGCCCAAAACTTGTAAAATCCGTAACTTTCGCGTACGAGCTCCGTTTTTGACGTTCTTTATATGCACGCGAAGGTGAGAATATACTCTACAACTCTCGTTTAGACTTCATCGGCAAATTTTGAGTTTATTTTTAATAATATAATTTTAACTGGTCGGGACTGGAAAAGTCCGTTAAAAATCCATAACTTCTTCATCTGACGTCCGTTTTCGTCTGTATTTTTACCGTTGTATTACCATTGTCGAGATCTTCGATACTCGTTTAGGTCGCGTCGGCTAAAAGTTGCTCGATCTCTATTTCGAGTTTTTAGCTGTCTACTGTTGTTCCGAAACTTAGAAAAATCATAACTTCATCATACGAAGTCAGATTTGGGCGTTCTTTTTATGTATGCTCACGGTTTAACCTAATCTATGACTTTCGTTTAGATACCTAAGGCTAAAAAGTATTTTATTGAGATTTCACTTTTTACGTTTAACGGTGTTTTACCGGTTGTGTCGCGGATTTTCGATTGATCATAACTTCTTCGTTATAACTCGGATTTGAGTGTTCTTTATATTTCTGAAAACCTTGACGCAATATCTAACACTTTCTGTATCCCAATTGAGACTTTAGAACACTTCATTTTTGACGCTATTTTTATTGATTCAAAATAGTTTATAATATTTAACTTTTTGAACATTACATTGACTCGAAATATCGGGTTGTCACATCATCCCCCCGTTAGAGGGAATTTCGTCCCGAAATTTAATCTAAGAAAGAGTTTATGGACTAGGAAAAAGATGTGGGTACTTTTGTTTCATCTGATCCTCGCGTTCCCAGGTGTATTCAGGTCCTCGCTTGGCATTCCAATGGACCTTCACAATGGGTATGCGACTTTGTTTAGTTCTTTTAATTTCCCGATCCATGATCTCTACTGGCTCTTCTACGAAGTGGGGACTCTCGTTGATTTCAATTTCGTCCAAAGGGATGACGAGGGTCTCATCGGATAAGCACTTCTTTAGGTTCGACACGTGAAAGGTTGAGTTCCTGCGGTAATCGGAGTTTGTACGCCACCGGGCCGATCCTGGCAAGGATCTCGAATGGTCTGATATACCTTGGGTTTAGTTTCCCACGTTTTCCAAAACGTATTAAACCCTTCCAGGGTGAGACTTTCAATAGTACCTGGTCCCCAACCTGGAATTCCAAAGGTTTCCGTCTTTTATCCGCATAACTCTTTTGTCTGTCTCTTGAAGCCTTCAGTCGTTCTCGGATTTGGACAATCTTCTCTGTAGTCTCCCTTATGATTTCCAGTCCAGTGAGAGTGATGTCGGGTACTTGATCTCTTGCTAGTTGCGTGTCACCCACTTCAGCCCAGCACAGAGGTGATCTGCACTTATGGCCGTAGAGGGCTTCAAATGGAGCAACCTTGATGCAAGTGTGATAGCTATTGTTGTACAAGAACTCAACCAATGGTAAATGGGTATCCCAAGCTTTACCAAAATCGATCACACAAGCTCTTAGCATATCTTCCAAGGTTTGAATGGTTCTCTCACTCTGACCGTGGTAGGCGGTACTCATGTCTAGCCTCGTTCCTAGAGATTTTTGTAGTGACTGCCAGAATCTCGAGGTGAATCTACTATCTCGGTCCGAGATAATGGATATTGGTACACCATGCAGTCGTACAATCTCCCTGATGTATGTTCTAGTTAGTTTCTCCAGCTTATATGTTTCCTTTATTGGTAGGAAGTGCGCGGATTTGGTTAACCGGTCGACGATCACCCAGATGGTGTCAAGTTCACATGTTGTCTTGGGTAACTTGGTTATAAAATCCATGGTTACCCGCTCCCACTTCCACTCGGGTATTTCCGGTTGTTGCAACAATCCCGAGGGCTTTTGGTACTCTACCTTGACTTGGCGCAAGTCAGACATTTGCCTACATAGGTAGCGACGGCTTTCATGTTTGGCCACCAATACAGGTTCTTGAGATCCAGATACATCTTATCCGATCCAAGATGTATGGAGTATCGAGTCTTATGGGCTTCATTCATGACAACATCTCTGAATCCGCCAAACTTCGGCGTCCAGATCTGATTCATGAATTAATGAACTCCGTCATCCTTGACTTCAAGATTCTTATCCATTCCTCTTAAGGCTTCATCCACCACGTTTTCGGATTTCAAGGCTTCTATTTGAGCTTCCTTGATTTGTGTGGACAAGTGTGAATGGATAGTCATAGTTAAAGATTTCACTCGGCAGCCCGAGTATTCCTTTCGGCTGAGGGCATCAGCTACTACATTAGCTTTCCCGGGATGATAAGAAATTTCGCATTCGTAATCTTTTAGTAGTTCTACCCACCGCCTTTGTCTCATGTTGAGTTCCTTTTGATTGAGGATGTGTTGAAGGCTTTTATGATCGGTGAAGATTATACATTTCATGCCGTAGAGATAGTGCCTCCAGATCTTTAGAGCGAAAACGACTGCTCCTAGTTCGAGATCGTGCGTGGTATAGCTGACCTCGTGTGTCTTGAGTTGTCTCGAGGCGTATGCGATGACCTTCCCTCGTTGCACTAGGACACATCCAAGTCCCTAGTTTGACGCATCACAGTAGACCACAAAGTCTTCTGTTCCTTCTGGCAAAGATAATATAGGTGCGCTGCATAGGGCTCGCTTTAGTGTTTGGAATGCAACGTCTTGTTTCTCTCCCCAGCTGAAGGTTACCCCCTTCTGAGTCAGGGTGGTAAGTGGCTTAGCAATTTTCGAGAAGTTTTGTATGAACCTCCGGTAATACCCGGCAAGGCCCAAGAATTGTCAGATTTCTGTTGGAGTCCTTGGAGTTGTCCAGTTCTAGATTGCCTTGATTTTGGAAGGGTCCACATGTATCCCCTCCTTGCTGACCACGTGACCTAGGAAATCTACTTTCTGAATCCAAAATTCGCACTTTGAGAATTTTGCGTATAGCTTCTCTGTCCTTAATGTTTCTAAGACCAGACGGAGGTGTTGGCTATGTTCCTCCTTGCTCCTTGAATAGATGAGTATATCATCTATGAACACGATCACAAATTTGTCCAGGAAAGGACGACACACTCGGTTCATCAAATCCATGAACACCGCCGGTGCATTTGTCAATCCAAAGGGCATCACTACAAACTCGTAGTGACCATAGCGAGTTCGGAATGCCGTTTTGGGAATGTCTCCTTCCAGGACTCGCAGCTGGTGATACCCATATCTTAAATCGATCTTTGAGAAGTAGCTCGCTCCTTGTAGTTGGTCGAACAGATCGTCTATGCGCGGTAAGGGGTATCGGCTCTTGATCGTGAGTTTGTTCAGTTCCCGGTAATCAATGCACATGTGAAAAGATCCGTCCTTCTTCTTTACGAACAGAACCGGTGCTCCCCAAGGTGAGAAGCTCGATCTGATGAATCCTTTGCTTAGAAGCTCGTTCAGTTGGCTGGATAATTCCTGCATTTCTGCCGGTGCTAGACGGTACGACGATTTTGCTACTGGGGTAGCTTCGGGAATCAAGTCGATCCTGAACTCGACTTGACGTTTTGGTGGGACTCCTGGAAGATCTTCAGGGAAAATGTCGGGGAAATTGCAGACTTCCGGAATGTCTTTAATGTATTTCACTTCTCGTTTCTTGTCTACCACGTGGGCTAGGAAGGCATGATATTCTTTGCGAAGGTATTTTCGGCCTTTGACGCAAGAGATGATTTGTAAATTGGTACCGGGTTTATCCCCATAAATGATAAGAGTTTTGCCGATTGGCAGATTAAGGCGAACGGCCCTTTAGTGACAAAGTATATCGGCATGGTGAAGGCTTAACCAATCCATACCGATGATGACATCAAAGCTTCTTATAGTGATCGGCATTAGATCGATTTGGAACGAGTGTTCATTTAAATCTAATGTGCAGCCAATGTACATATCGTTTGTGCTTTCTGTATTACCGTTTGCCATTTCTACTGTAAAGATCTTATTAAGTGCTTGGGGTTTTTGATTAAGTAAGTGTTTGAATTTATGACTCACGAAACTTCTCTCCGCACCACAGTCAAAGAGTATGCATGCATAAATGTTGTTGAGGAGAAACGTACCCGTAACCACTGTGGGATCGGCCATTGCCTCGTTCTGCCCTATTGCCAGCACTCTTCCTACACTGCCAGCATTCTTTGCCTTAGGGCAATCTCTCTTGTAGTGCCCAGTTTCCCCACACCCATAACATGCCTGGCTCACTCCAGTACCAGGAACTTGGGTGATTGGTCACGCTGGTGCCTTACAGAAACGGGCAGTGTGCCCTTTCCTGTCGCAGTTTTTACAGTGCAACTCCCGGCAATTCCCGTTGTGATGGTAATTGCATTCGTTGCACTTTGGTAGGTTTCCAGCATATTGTTTTACCGGCGTAGGGGTAACAGGGACAGCAGTGGGGGCAGTAGCGGCATGGACCGCCACTATTTGCTTCTTTGAAGGTTCTTGCAAAGTTTGACCTTTCCTCTTGTTCCAAAACTTCTTCTTGTTGTTGTTGGCATTGCTGTTATTGTTATTGCTTCCATTGGTTGGTTCCGGGACGACGGTCGTGACATCTTGGCAGACCCCATGATCGACGAGGGACTGTGCCAGTTGTTTGGCACTGTCGAACGTCGTGGGTTTGGAAGCTAGCACACTTCCTCGAAGCTGGGGTGACAGCCCCCAGACATACCTTTCCACCTTCTTGCTTTATGGGGCCATCATCCCTGGGCATAGTATGGTCAAATCACTGAACTTATTTGTATAGGTTGTGATGTTCGAGCCCACCATAGTTAATCCCCAAAGCTCTTGTTCAAGCTTCTGGATCTCGCCCCTTGGGCAGTACTCTCGCAGTAGCATTTGCTTAAGGTTCTCCCAACCCATGGAGTTTGCCACTACCAGAGTTAGTGACTTGACGTGGCCATTCCACCACGTTAGGGCTCGTTCGGAGAAAGTACAGGCGGAAAATTTTACTTTGCTCTCTTCGGGGCATGAGCATATCTCGAACACGGCTTCCATTTTCTCTATCCATTGGGATAGAGCCATTACTCCCCCAGTTCCATTAAAGGGGATGGGTTTGCTGTTGGAGAAGTCCTTATAAGTACATTCCCCGGAACGTCCCTGGTTTTGGCCATTAGTAGAGCTATTTATTCCTCCCCCTGAACCGTTGTTACTCATTTGAGCCATTGCTGCAGTTACGGCAGCTGTTACAGCGGCCTGAAAGGTAGCAGCATCCATCGACGAAGGTGGAGGTGGTGGTGGTGTTGGTGCTCCTGTAGTATTGAAGCGTCGAGGATTTCTTCTTGGTGGCATGATTCTGCCATAAGTTAAGATACGAATTCTTGATAAGTCTTCAGAAATGATTATGGAAAGTCTTTGTATCCTATGTTTTGCACTCCGAACATTACCAAAATTTGTAAGTGAAGGGGAAACTTTCAATATAATTGTATGATTTCCTTAGTATCTAAAGAACTTAATGGTATACTCAAGGAAATAATAAATGTGTGTCATTCTCATTGATATTAATATTTGATACAACGATCAGGAAAATTTGACCCTACATGGGTCTAGGGTACATCAATGATAAAGGGAAAATTTGACAGCATTCGGGCCCCCGAATTGTGTACTCACAATCCGTCGGGTTTACATTTAAAGGAAAGAGTAACACCAACACTTAGTCGATAAGTATATATATATATATATATATATATATATATATATATATATATATATATATATATATATATATATATATATATATATATAGCGCCAAAAGTACACGATCTACTCCGAGCGGGTGGCATGTTGCTGACCATGGTATGTGGTTGTGGAAGTATGAGCTCGGGCTACTTGACGTTCAGCCTCGATGATGTGCCTCTCCATTGTGGCTTGGTTTTTACGGAATTCCCTTACTTCGGCTCTAGTAGCAGTAATGTCCTTCTGAAGGGAAAAGGTGTGCTCTATTGTCTGCTCATGTTCTTCGTCCAGACGACGAAGACGTACCGCAGTGACAGCAGCGGTGGCCCCAATGTCCAAGAGTTGGCTGGCATTCACTCTTGCTTGCTCGCCTTGGTTGGCGATGCGACGAACCATGACAGGGAGTGCCCTGTCAGCTGAACCCCCGTTGCTGACGTTATAAAAGCCTCGTGCCATGCCGTAGGGTGGGCGTTGCCCTTGCTCCTTGATGCATCGCTTCAGATCCACAGCCCAGCGGGGCGCCGGGCCCTGAAAGTTCCTTTGGGGATTTGCTACTCCTCGGGGAGGATTGTAGATCTCGGGTTCCGAGTCAGTGCTCCCACCATATCCTTCCTCTTCTGACTCTACATCTAGGTCTTCCTCGGGATCCTCTTTGGAATCTTCTTCTGGCTCTTCCTCGGGGATCTCTTCGGGATCTTCCTCTGGGTCCTCCTCAATCCAGCCTCCATTACCCTGGTTAGGGTAGTAGGGATCCTCGGGAATGTGAAATCCTGTCATTTTGTCTAGACGAGAAATAGAGGCACGAGAATTATATAAAAATTTGGGAGTAAAAGGTAACTTTTGATAAATAAATATTTTATTAATTTGACGATTCCTGATTTTAACTAAATATCGAGGTTCGCACGATTTGTATAGTTCTTATGGTTTTATAAAATACTCCTGTAGTATTTCAAATTTGTAAGTTTGATTCTAGTATTTTCTTTGGTAAGTTTTCGACTTGTTTCCCACTAAGACCATTCCTCGACATACGTTGGTCACATCCAGGATAAATATAGTTGATCAGGCTATATTTATTTTCGATCTGCTTACATACCCCGAGGCCTAATCGTAGTGTCGCAACTTGCCTTAATACTTTTGTAAAATTTTAGTTATGATACGAGACCGATGCATGCGTGTACTTATACTTTTATAAAAATATATATATATATATATATATATCATTTTAATTTATTAAAAGTATCGTTTATGAAAACGTTTTGTCAGAGGGTTTTAGTCCCTTTGCATTTATAGTTTGTATATCTTTTGTGGCTCGATATACTTAGTTCACTATAAACAATGTTCTGATACCAATCTGTCACACCCCCAAACCAGAATGGCGGAAACATTCGGGGGTGGGTGACTTCACGTAGTATCATAACAGTTGAATATTTGTAAAGAAAGTAACACAACCATCATAAATATAATAAAAGTTACATCGTTGCATGTAATACATGTTTCAAAAGAATATTACAAATATGATGATTTTAAAATGTTTTCATAACAGACGCCTTAGCGTTCCTTCTCCAAAAGCGGATGGTTACCTGTATTACTGATTACCTGAGAAATACAAGTAGTTTTGAAAAAGTGTCAACAATTAAGTTGGTGAGTTCATAAGCGTTTTTGTACTAAAATTTGTATGTCTTTCGGTAAAAATAATTGAACGTGTTTTCCAGAAAATCCAATATTTTCTATATATGTGTGATAGTTTGAAAAGGTTCCAAAGGCTGAAATGCAATAGTATCTTTCATGCTAAAGTGGTGAAAGTGGATTTATACATATATAATGTAACACTGAATGCATTTAAGAGTCTCGTAAATCAAAATATTTTGATATTCCATGTGAGATTTATAACCATGCTATTGACCCAGACTGCCTGTAACAACGTTCTTCAGGCGTTGCCGTGTTATGACGTTTGTCACCCCAGACCTGCCGGTCTAACTGTAGCTAACAGTTTAGGTGCGGGATAGTCAATCCCGTATAGATCTATACACAAGTATCACGCTCTCCCTACAAGAGATTATGGTTTATAATACAGGACTTGAAATGCGTACTCGAGAGTACGGTGAAGCCGGATGTCTCACAAAACTTAGTATCAATAGATTTACGGAATGAAAAGTCCACATTACATGTAAATAAAAGTATTTCCTTTTTATCGTGTTTATGTGAAGTTGTCATGAATATTTCGTAAACTATACCTATTATAGTTTTTCAAAAGTGTGTTCCGTTTGGATAATAAAAACTTGACGTAATACCAACTTTGCATGTAAGGTATAACTTAGGTATTAACGTTGTTTAACATTTATAAGCAGGATGTAAGTAAAATATTCGAAACCATATATAACGGTGCGTATTTGAACCTAAGTTTTTCTCGTGTTTCACTTGTATTTCCCCCCTAAAACATGAAAAAGACGTGAAAATGTATGGGTATGAACTCACCTGGAAAGTGTGATGATTTGAAGAAAACGAGACTTTACTCGGGTAGCGCTTCGACCGGGAAGTGGTAAGTTTCTTGGGATTCTCGGAGCTTCGGACCTTCGTCGGAACTTGGATATGTAACCGGGGTGTCGAGGTCGCCTCGGGATGCTAAACGTAGAGTAGAAGTGAGAGAGAAAAGGGAAATGAGCAAGGGAAGTCGGAACCCTCGCATCTTATTTATAGGGGCTGGTCATGGTGCGAACGCGGGGAGTTCCTGCTGGGTACGCATGGCGTTCCCCCTACGCAGGGCGTTCCCCTGAACGCAGCGCGTTCCGAAGATGAATTACATCATCGCTTACGAACCTCGGATGGGACGGCGAAGAGTCAGGTCTGCGAGCACGAACGCGGCGCGTTCCCTCGGAACGCAAGGCGTTCCCTTCGGACCCGCCTCGAAGTGTGTGCCCAAAACTTGTAAAATCCGTAACTTTCGCGTACGATCTCCGTTTTCGACGTTCTTTATATGCACGCGAAGTTGAGAATATACTCTACAACTCTCGTTAAGACTTCATCGGCAAATTTTGACTTTATTTTTAATAATATAATTTTAATTGGCCGTGACTGGAAAAGTCCGTTAAAAATCCATAACTTCTTCATCCGACGTCCGTTTTCGTCTGTATTTTTACCGTTGTATTACCATTGTCGAGATCTTCGATACTCGTTTAGGTCGCGTCGGCTAAAAGTCGCTCGATCTCTATTTCGAGTTTTTAGCTGTCTACTGTTGTTCCGAAACTTAGAAAAACCATAACTTCCTCATACGAAGTCAGATTTGGGCGTTCTTTTTATGTATGCTCACGGTTTAACCTAATCTACGACTTTCGTTTAGATACCTAAGGCTAAAAAGTATTTTATTGAGATTTCACTTTTTACGCTTAACGGTGTTTTACCGGTTGTGTCGCGGATTTTCGATTGATCATAACTTCTTCGTTATAACTTGGATTTGAGTGTTCTTTATATTTTTGAAAACCTTGACGCGATATCTAACACTTTCTGTATCCCAATTGAGACTTTAGAACACTTCATTTTTGACGCTATTTTTATTGATTCAAAATAGTTTATAATATTTGACTTTTTGAACATTACATTGACTCGAAATATCGGGTTGTCACAGAGTTCAAGGTCGAACTCAGCGAGTCGGATGAAGATGGTCCCAATGGTGATTGAAAGAGAACCCATCGAGTTCTTGCTAGACTCGACGAGCGGAGACAGGGATTGTATCGGGTTAGAGGAGTATGGGCTCGACGAGTTGGTAGGCCAACTCGGCGAGTCAGGTCAACTGGATGTTGACTTGACCAATGTTGACTTTGACTGAGCTTGAGTTGACCCTGGTTAGGGTTGTATATTCTATGTGATGACTTGGAAGAGTTGTCGTGTAGGGATCGAGGAGTCGGGGAGAGTTGACTTCCACATTGAGATTTGTGCAGACACTACGCGACATCGAGGTGAGTTACCTTCCAGTAGCGGTGGGTCTACGGCCACAATGTCGGCCCACCAGTAGGAGTTGTATGATAGATGATTATCTTTGTGATATTCATCTGGTTTGCTACTACCTGATATGTTTATGTGCTAGCACGATATGTTATATATGATAGTGGTAGTAGGGGGAGAATAGTCCCCAGGTTCGGTCGTTAGGACCGAAGGGTAGGTCGGGCACCCCAGAATTGCCTGACAGTATGTTTATGCTATGATATTATATGGTAGTAGTAGGAGGTGAAATAGTCCTCGTATGTCGGTCGTAAGGACCGACGGGTACGTCAAGCACCCCAGAATGGCTTGACCTGGGTAAGTCAAGCACCCCAGAATGGCTTGACCTGGGTAGTCAGGCACCCCAGAATTTCCTGGCTGTGTGTTATATGGTAGTGGTAGGGGTGAAATAGTCCTCGGTAGTCGGGTGAAATAGACCGACGGGTATGTCAAGCACCCCAGAATGGCTTGACCTGGGTAAGTCAAGCACCCCAGAATGGCTTGACCTGGGTAAGTCAAGCACCCCAGAATGGCTTGACCTGGGTAGTCAGGCACCCCAGAATTGCCTGACAGTATGTTATTGTATGGTATGTGGTATGATGGGGGAACTCACTAAGCTTTGTGCTTACAGTTTATAGTTTTGGTTTCAGGTACCTCTTCAGCGAAGGGGAAGGAGCCGGCGCGGTAGCGGCACATCACACACACACACCGGATTCCGCACTATGATATTCTTGGGAATGTACTCTGATTTTTATTACTATGGATGATATGGTTTTGAGACACGTTGTTACAGTTTTATAAATCGGTTTGATGTTGGTGATGTTTTTGGTAAACTATTTTACGAGTTACTTAATTAAAAATGAATTTTTTGGCCTTGAAATTTGGGATGTTACAAGTTGGTATCAGAGCCTTGGTTTGAGGGATTCAGGCACACTCTCGAGTGTGTATGGACTCAAACTAAGAACTTGGTATGGGAAATTTTCAAAAGTAAAATCATTTTACATAAAGGAGTTTGAAAAGAATTTGAAAAGAGAAAAGAACTTTGAAAAAGAACAAGAGGTGTGATGTACGCAACCGGCCGAGCTTAAGTAAGTTTTCCCCAAGATACTCATACATGTTATGTTATGATATGATATGATTATGAGAATTGCATGCTAGATTAGGGCTAAAGGATCTAGGAAGGATTTCTTACATGCCTACTGTATATGTATGAGAAATGCATGCTAGATTAGGGCTAAGGATCTAGGAAGATGCCTGATATGCCTGTTGTATGTGCTTTTGAACAACGAGATGTTACTGATTAGTCAGTTATATGATAGCTTGGATAGGGTACGATTGGATTGGGTTACTCAATGCCCGAATGTTGTTGCTTTGTGCTTCGGGAGTCCTAGTTATCTTTAGCTAACTAGTAAACAAATACGTTAAGTTACATATTGCGAGGACGAAATAATTCCAGAACGTTAGGTCTAGCCCTACTGCGCAGCTCTTGTTTGAGTCCAACCGTTGTGGTGTAGGACCTTTCATTCGAAGAATTATCTGGTCTTAGTAATATGTAGTGGTATTCGCGAGATAGTTAGGTAAAGGTAGCAGGGGTTCCTTATGCAGCTGATGGCGGAGAGTAGGTCGGAGAGTTACCCTAGGGTAAGCCTAGGACGAGACTGGAAAAGAGTGCAAGAGTAGTAGAAGGGACTTGGTGAAGTCGAAGCAATCCTTGAGGAAAGTACGGATAGATGTGGAAGGTAGTATGGGCCCGTACTACTGAAAGCAGAGGATCCGTACTCGAGTCAAGGAGGGCCGAGATGGAACCAGGAAACTTGTAGAGTGTATGAAACCTCCCGAGGTTTATGTATGATTCTGAAGATTATGTGTTATGTTTCAGAATGGTGATGATCACACGTCATGGAGGGGGAGGTTCAGGATCAGGGTCCGGATCAGGATCAGGTTCGGGAGCTGGTACCAAGCCAGTTGATGAGGGACTGCGTGAGTTTATTGCTTCTGAGATCAAGAGAGGTATCCTTGAGTCGACCCAAGTGATTTTCGGGTCGATCAAGGAAGGAATCATAGAGCTGATGGAGGATCGCCTCAGGGCGTTCAGGAGTGACATGGCACACAGCCAGTCAGGGTCACACACACTGTCCTTCAAGGACTTTAGAGGCAGTGGTGCACCGGATTTCCATGGGGCTAAGGACCCTATCGCAGCCAGGAGATGGATTGCAGACATTGAGTCTGCATAGTTGACGAGCTTCTGCCCTGAGGGGTCGAAGGTGCGATATGCCGCAAGTTGTTTGAGAGACCGGGCCAGGGATTGGTGGGAGTCGGTTGGTGACTCGTTGGGGGCCTCGACTATTGAGGCTATGACTTGGTCGGACTTTGTGACCTGGTTCAGGGCTGAGTTTGCGCCAGCTGTGGAGCTTCAGCAGTTGGCCAGGGATTTCCTTGACATGAGGCAGACGACAGAGATGGTGGCGGAGATTACCGCCAAGTTCCGGGAGAGGGCATTGTTGGTGCCCCAGTATGCGGGAGATGAGGATATGCGGAGGACCCGCTATCACGACATGTTGAGAGCTGATATTCGGGAGCATGTCAGCTTCTCAGCATGCCCGACCCTGGATTCCATGATTGCCAGGGCGAGGGAGAGAGAGATAGACCTGGAGCACATCAGGAAGAGGAAGGCGGAGGAGGGGCAGATTACTGGGGCTTCGGGGAAGAAGTCCAAGGGATCAGACGCTAGGCCGAAGGGCCAGTCGGGACAGGGCCGCTGCAGGAAATGCGGCAGGGCTCATGAGGGGGTTTGTAGGATGGGATCATCGGGCTGCTACAAGTGAGGCAAGACGGGGCACTTCAGTAGAGATTGTACCGCCCCTGCGCCCACTTTCCAGACATCGGAGTTGTTGTGCTTTCACTGCAACCAGCGAGGCCATAAAAAGGCCAATTGCCCTCAGTTGACAGCAGCAGCGCCAGTGAAGGCGCCAGCTCCAGCGACCCTACAGATCACTGATGGTCGGCAGGGAAAGACAGAGGCTCCAGTGGTGAGGAGCCGAGCCTTCCAGTTGACTACCGAGGAGGCACACGTCGCACCCGATGTGCTGACGGGTATGATTTCTTCTCCCTAGCTTTTATTTTATGTTGCTGATGATATTGATGTGCCATAGGACATGTCTTGTTTAGGATCGTTCCATGTGAACGGTATCCCAGTTCAGGTGTTGTTTGATTCGGGTGCTACCCGATCATTTGTCTCTCTTGCGCTCAGTAAGAGGTTCCCTGAGTCTTCGGGCATGTTGGATTGCCCTCTAGAGGTCGAGATTGCGGATGATCGATCAGTGCGAGCGACAGAGGTTTTCAGGGATTGTGCTTTGAGGTTGTTCGAGGAGCGTTATTTGGTAGACTTGGTTCCCATTCCATTACGTGGGAACAAGGTGATTATAGGCATGGATTGGTTGAGCCCCAACGGGGCAGTGATCGACTGCGCGCAGCAGTTGGTTCGGATCAGGACCCCACGTGGGGGAGAGCTGGTGGTTCAGGGCGAGAGACCACAGCACGGACCAACACTATGTTCAGCAGCGAGGGCTAGTCGCTATCTTCAGCAGGGCTGTGCTGGGTATGTTGCCTATGTTATGGATACCCGGGAGGCGGGTAAGATGATGGTGAGCGATGTTCTGGTAGTGCGAGATTACGCGGATGTATTCCCAGAGGAGCTCCCTGGGATACCTCCGGAGCGACAGGTGGAGTTCAGGATCGACCTAGTCCCTGGTGCGACTCCGATAGCCAAGGCACCATATCGGTTGGCTCCTCCTGAGATGCAGAAGTTGTCTACACAGTTGCAGGAGCTGTTAGACAAGGGATTTATCAGGCCGAGTAGTTCGCCTTGGGGAGCCCTGATCCTATTTGTCAAGAAGAAGGACGGGTCGCATCGCATGTGCATAGATTACCGGGAGCTGAACAAGGTAACGGTGAAGAACCGTTACCTACTTCCGAGGATAGATGATTTGTTCGACCAGCTTCAGGGAGTGTCTTGGTTTTCCAAGATAGACTTGCAGTCAGGATACCACCAGATGAGGGTCAGGGATGAGGTATACATAAGACTGCTTTCCGGACTCGCTATGGCCACTATGAGTTCGTGGTGATGCCCTTCGGGCTCACCAATGCTCCTGCCACGTTCATGGACCTCATGAACCGCGTGTGCAGACCGATGCTAGATCGGTCTGTGATAGTTTTCATTGATGACATCTTGGTTTACTCTAAATAGCAGGAGAAGCATGAGGAGCATCTGCGAAAGGTTTTGGATACCCTGAGGAGGGAGAGCTTGTATGCCAAGTTCTCCAAGTGCTAGTTCTGGTTACGCGAGGTGCAGTTTCTTGGACACCTTGTCAACCAGAACGGGATATTGGTTGACCCGGCCAAAGTGGAGGCCGTGATGAGATGGGAGGTTCCGAAGTCTCCATCTGAGATTCGGAGTTTCCTCGGTCTGGCAGACTATTATCGGAGATTCATTCAGGACTTCTCCAAAATAGTCGTGCCCTTGACGCGGCTGACGAAAAAAGCCGTTGTTTTTCGCGGGGGGGCTGAGCAGCAGGCAGCGTTTGAGACGTTGAGACAGAGACTGTGCGAGGCACCGATTCTCGCCCTGCCCGAGGGCGTGGAGGATTTTGTGGTATATTGTGATGCGTCCATCTCAGGGTTGGGCGCGGTATTGATGCAAAGAGGGCATGTTATCACTTACGCTTCGAGACAGCTGAAACCTCATGAAGCGAACTACCCAACGCATGATTTGGAGTTGGGGGCGGTCGTCTTCGCCCTTAATATTTGGCGACACTACCTCTATGGGGTCCGTTGTACCATCTACACGGACCACAAGAGTTTGAGGTACCTCATAGATCAGCCGAATCTGAACATGAGGCAGCGTTAGTGGTTAGATGTGGTGAAGGATTACGATTGCGACATCCTTTACCACCCGGGGAAGGCCAATGTCGTGGCCGATGCGCTTAGCCGCAAGGCAGCGCCGATCAGAGACATCTGCATGAGGATGACGGTGGTGACTCCTCTTTTGGAGCAGATCCGAGAGGCCCAGCAGGAGGATATGAAGGAGGAACATCGGAAGAGAGAGTGTATTGTGGGACAGATTTCCTCCTTCGACTATGATAGTCGTGGGTTATTGACGCTACACCGCAGGGTGTGGGTTCCCTATCATGGGGGTGTGCACCAGGTTCTGATGGAGGAGGCGCACAAATCCCGATTTTCGATTCATCCCGGGGCGACAAAGATGTACAGGGATCTTCGACCCGATTACTGGTGGCCCTGCATGAAACGGGACGTCGCCTGGTACGTAAAGCGATGTTTGACCTGCAGGAAGGTCAAGGCCGAGCACCAGAGGCCACATGGCAAGATGAAGCCGCTAGAAATTCCCATGTGGAAATGGGAAGATATTACTATGGACTTCATCACCAAGCTTCCCAGGACTGCACGGGGAGTGGATTCGATTTGGGTTATCGTGGATCGGTTGACCAAGAGTGCCCATTTTATACCGATCTAGGAGAGCATTTCGGCCGAGAAGTTGGCCGACATCTACATACGAGAGGTAGTAGTTCGGTACGGAGTGCCAGTTTCGGTGATTTCGGATCGAGACGTGCGGTTTACTTCCAGGTTCTGGAAGAAGTTTCACGACGATTTGGGTACTCGTCTGCATTTCAGCACAGCGTTCCACCCGCACACAGATGGTCAGAGTGAGCAGACCATCCAGACTTTGGAGGATATGCTACGGGCCTGCGTTCTAGACTTCGGTGGTAGCTGGGATACCTACCTTCCATTAGCTGAGTTCTCCTACAACAACAGCTATCACGCGAGTATCAATCGTCCTCCCTTCGAGATGTTGTACGGGAGGAAGTGCAGGACCCTGATATGTTGGGGCGAATTTGGACAGAGGGTCATGGGGAGCACCGAAGTGGTGCTCAAGACGACAGAGATAATTCAGCAGGTTAGGAGCAGACTTCATACTGCTCAGAGTCGGCAGAAAAGTTACGCCGACAAGCGCCGATCAGACTTAGAGTTCCAGGTCGGGGATATGGTCCTTCTGAAGGTGTCGCCTTGGAAAGGCGTCATCCGGTTCAGGAAGCGGGGCAAGTTGGGCCCCAGATACATTGGGCCTTTCCAGGTTGTAGCCCGGGTGGGCAAGGTGGCATATAGGCTGGACCTGCCAGCCAAACTCAGTCAGATTCACAGTACATTTCACGTCTCCCAGTTACGGAAGTGCCTGGTGGAAGACTCGGCAGTTGTACCTTTGGAGGATATTCAGGTGGATGACAGCTTGAATTACATCGAGCGGCCAGTAGTGATCCTCGACAGGAAGTCGAAGGACCTGAGGAACAGAAGAGTGGAGCTGGTGAAGGTGCAATGGCAGCACCGCAAGGGATCGGAATGGACTTGGGAGTCGGAGGATGAGATGAGGGAGAACTTGTGACAACCTGAAATTTCTTCCATTTATACCGTTAAAAAAAAATGAATCAATTCGGATTTATTTCTGTTCACGTTAGTATTATTTTTGGTCTAACGGAATATTCTAAGCTCAGATCAATCGAGTTTTGGGTCCAAGAACGAGTTTTCCCAAGTCAAAGCATAGCATCCGGGCCAAACACTCCTTCGAGAGGAGTGTACGGCCGCAAACTCGAGTTTACGGCCGTACACCCCCACCCCACCCCATGGCCGGAAACTCACCCCTATATAAGGGATGAGTGGCCTTCAATCCACACTTTAAGCACTCAAGAGACTTTCTCTCTCTACTCTCTCTCTCTCTACCATCGAATTCTCTCCAAGATCTTCAAAAGTGGTAAGTGTTCTTCCTTAGTTTGATGTTAATCCTTCTTAGCTAGCTTCATCTAATGATTTCATCCATGGAAATCATCTTATCTTAGATCTTCAAGAAACACCAAGAACACACACTAGTGTTCTTGGACCTTAACCACCATTTCAAGCCTCTATATCGTAAGTATTCTTCCCTATACTTGATATCTAGTTAAGACTCATGCTTAGAACCTTGAAATCATCAAGAATGCAAGACCAAAAGGAGTTTACGGCCAAGCCATCTCCCTTGGCCGTAAACCCCTATAAGTATGCCATTTTGGCCATAAACTCTTCCTAAGGCTTGGATTTGAGGCTAGAACACTCCCTTGTGCTTTGTAAGACCTTAAATCATCACCAAACTCATCATCAAAGAGAGTTTACGGCCAGGAGTAAACTCCCTTGGCCGTAAACCCTTATAAGTGTGGTGTTTTGAGCCTTAAACACTTCTAGACCCTTGCTAAACCTTAGAACACCTGAACCCTTGAAACTCCTTGCCTTTAAGACTCAAAACATTGGTTTTGCTCATCCATGTGAAGAGCAATGGTCCCTCAAGATTCCCTCGCCTTCAAACACCCACTTATGCATGTTTGACCATGAGTTTACGGCCGTAAAGTCACTTGGCCGTAAACACATGGTCTTAAACACCAAACCATGGCCTTAAACACCTTTTAGATGAATCACATGTGATTCCAACACTTGGTCAAAGTGTTTCCTAGTCCCGGAAGGTGTTTCCTTGCATTTGGTTGCTTCTAGACACTATATTTATGTCAATATATGCCATTATATTCCATTTAGGACTCGTTAAGTCTCGGGACTTCATTCGTGGAACTTCTCATCCTTACGCGCGTATTCGTTGAATCACCCACATCAAGTGAGTTCATACCCCTACGCTTTTTCCGAGTTTTCCATGTTTTCAGGGGGGATACAAGCAAAAGTACAAGGAAACTTGTGCTCAAAACATATTATTTTGCTTAAGATAACTATATGTTTAGAATGCTTTTAACACAGAAAACAGTTTTACCAAACGATTAAGAAATCAACTCGTAGAAATAGTTTTCAAACTAAAGTAATGAACTCGTGAAACATTTCGTAAAATGTATATCATACAGATTATAAACTGGATTTTTAGTATTATTACTTGTAAATTGTTAGTCTAAAGTTGGGGACACGTCCTTGTAACACTCCCCCACCGAATTCGAGAGTGTAGGACTAGCACTTGTAACTAGAATCTCTTGTAGGGAGAGCGTGACTGTTGTGTATAAATCTATACGGGACCGACTATCCCGCACCTAAACTGCTAGCTACAGTTAGGTATACATGCCTGTGGTGACAAAGTCATAAAAGGATACTGGCCCCGTTACGTGCCATATCAAGTTTAAGTACGGTTATGACACCCACAACCCAGATAACAGTAATTTATATTTTAATAATGAAACAAGTAAACTAATTTCAAAGTAATAATCGATTTGACTACTAATAGTTAGTAGTAATACTCTTAGGATTTTAGTTCATCTCGTATTCTTTAGTTTTATTTATGTAATAAGACTAATACACCTCACCAGGAGCAAACAGGGTTCTTCAAGAAAACTATGTCTAACGATATAAGTATGATTGATACTTGTACACTTCAGACTAGAAACAGATAACCAACCATCAACCTTAAGGAAAATATAGGATTTTCCTGGAATAACTCAACCCTTCATAAACGGACTGCTTAACAAACAACCAATGGATAATCAAACATCTTTCATAAGTAAATATAGGATTTTCTTGGGAAACACTTTTCAAATACATCAAAGAATCATTTTTACCTAACATTCTTTACACCAGAAAATATAAGGTTTTCAGGAGAAACATAACGTATTTTCGAATCAATAAAGAATACTTTTCTAAAACATAAACGCTTATGAACTCACCAGCTTTATGCTGATACTCTTTCAAACTGCTTGTATTCTCAGGAATTTGTAGTCAGGTACTTCCAGGATTTTGGAGAAGTCCGCGCGATAGAATCTCGTCTTTTCATTTTACTTTGATATGTATAAAACTATGTACTAAGACTATGTAAACCTTTTTCATGTATGTATTCAATGTTTGGTTGTGTTTACTATGCTTACTATGATACAACTGTTGTGATACTACGCATGACGTCACCCGCCTCCGGACGTTTCCGCCGTTATTTCTGATGGTTCGGGGGTGTGACAGATTGGTATCAGAGCTATTGTTTATAGTGAACTAAGTATACCGAACCTTACATGGTATACAACTATAAACACTAAGGGGCCTAAGTGCTCTAAAGTAAAAGTATACTTTCAAAAATATAAGTATTATTATAAAAAGTATACAAGTATACCTAAGTACCCGAACCAGTGTCATAAGTAGAACGAAACAAAAGTAATTAGATGTTGGACATCGCAGTTAAACCTGGGCAGTTATGTAATCATGTCTAGGGTCAATATAGCCTGATCAACTATATTCATTCGAGACATGACCAACATGTGCCTGGGAGTGACTGTGGTGTTGCAGCAAGCCTAAAACTTACCTAAATACCAGAAGAGTCCTAGAGTCAAACATAAGGATTAAAATACTATAGGAGTATTTTAGGATGCTATAACGACCAAACCAGAAACTTACCCAAGAATCAATCATATAGTTATAATACTTTGGAAGTATTATTAGAGTCAATGCCTATTAACTATCCCTTTACTCGCATAGATAGCATGGTCGGATTTCATCTCCCTGGTGACCCGTATTTTCCCAACCAAGGAAATGGTGGATGGATCGATGATCAGTCAGAAGAACCTGCAATTCCCTTAGATGATCATTCCGCCGAGAACTATTCAGAAGGCTCCGACTCCGAGCCCGAAGTCAATAATCTACCCCCGGTGGCTCCTGTCCCAAATCCTAACCATCAAGTTGGATTCCAAGGTCCAACGCCTATGTGGGTCGAGAGTTTGAATAGGTGAAGCCACGAGCAAGACCAAACCCTCCCATACGACGGAAACCGCAACTTCTACAATCTGAATGAAGGAGGCCCCGCGGACAGGGCCCTTCCAATCCTGATACGCCGAGTGACTCGCAATGAGGAACTAGGTATGGCAACCCTTCAGCGAACTATGGAGCTCGAAGCGGATTCGAACGCCAACACGGACCGCATTCGTCGCCTCAAGATTTCTCATGCGAGATCTGTAAGGAACAATGAAGCTCTGCAACGAGAGTTAGCTACAACCCGAGCCGAAGTCATAGAGCATCGAGCACGTCAGTCAGAGTGCGAGAGACGCCTGGTTGGTGTGGAGCGTCAATTGGCCGAATTAAGGTTTCACTTGAGGAGTACCCGTCGCCGATAGGGGGATACTCTACTCATCCTTCCTTTTTAGTCTAAGGAATAACTTTCATATCTATGTTCTGAGTAGTTCTTTTCCGTAAACATATATGTCCTTCATGTTGCCAAGATTATTTCTCTGTTAGAATGACTTAGACCTATTTTTAGGTCAAGGGTTCTGAAAAATGTGTAATCTCAGTTTCAATTATGATGGCAACAATCATATTTCGGTTAAGGATTATCATTGTCAAAAGTATACCTTAGATCGGTAGCATGCAAATTAAGTAACTTTATCAAAGCCCTATCACCGTTTCGTCTTAAAAGCATGTGTCATAGGAAGTACTCTTACCTTAAGAACGATCATTCCTTTTCCTTATCGATTTCATATCAGTCTCCATAAAAAGCTACGAGGTCATAATCGGCATGAGAGGGTTGAGCCCCAAATCGTGTTGATGTCCCTTGCTTCGAAAGGGCGATTCGTCTCAATCTTTCCCTCTGACGAAGTCCTCACTGGTTATAGTGATAAGATTTGTTCGAACCTTCATATCATTTCCCGCGCCAAAGCCCAGAAGTATCTGCGAAAGGGATGTCATGCATTCCTGGCTCATGTTGTCGATGAGATGCAAAAAGTTAAAGGCCTCGAGAGCATCTCCGAAGTCTGCAACTTTCCTGATGTCTTCCCCAAATGCATTCCAGGGATTTCTTTCGAGTGTCAAAGTTGAATCCCGTATCGACTTGATACCTAGAACTACCCTTATAGCTAAATCTCCATATCGTCTAGAGCCAACGAAAATGTGAGAGTTATCCAGCCAACGCAATGAGCTGAACAACAAGGAGTTCGTAAGTTTATTGTATGTGAACTTTATTGCGTTCAAATCTTTTTCTATTCTTGCTAGGACCACATCATGGGGATGTGGGTCGAATCAATGAGAGTCAGATAGCAAAACGGGAAACCTTAATGCATTGATAAACATTTAGGATACATCCAGAGGCAACCATTGTTGCTCACAAGCTTCTTTTCTTGACATGTAGCAGATCATGCCTCCGAAGAAACGTAACCAACCCACCAGTAAGACACCAGTCCTCCAGATGGACTCAACCACGTTCCAAGCTACTGTCACACCAGCCGTAGCAGCCACTCTAGTTGTTCTTAACACTAACAACCTAAATGGGAATGGGAACAATTTCCACACCTCAAGCTGTAACAACACACCAGGAAATCAACAAGGGCTTGTCCAAGAGGACATTCCAACTCCCAAACCTAAGAGCGCCAAACGGAAATTTTGGGCCGAGAGGAAGAACAAGTCGTCTCAGAAACTTGCCAAGAAACGACAACTCGAGATAGCTCCTACAGCCGCCACATCCGCCCAACCAATGCCAACGCCAGCGCGGCAATTGTTGGGTTTTGAGCATTCTAACACTCCTAAGTGTACATGCAACCCTAAATATCTTGGATCTATGTTTTCTCTATTATACATACAATTATGAACATCCAAGGTATTATCCTAATCTAGCATACAAAATAATAAATATAACAAGATAGAATACATACCTTTTTGATGTAGAATGTATTCATAAAGCTTGAGTGCCTAGTGCCCCAAGTGTGACACCTCAAATGGTTCACACAACACCAAATACACTTGGAATAACTTGAGAGAAACTTGAACACTCCTTGAAATCGTCTAGCCCTCACACTCACACATTAGTGCACGATTTCTTGAGCCATGGGATTCTTTCATATGGTGGCTATTAGGGTTACACCATGTAACTCATAACTTTACCCATTCCTTATGCTCCATGGATTTTAACCTCCATGGAGTATCCATGGGTCACCCCATGGAGTATCCATGGGCATAAGGAATCTTGGATCACAAGCCCACATATATAAGAATGAATGATTTACACAATCAACCCATATATTTAATTAGTCTCCTTTTGATCACTTAATTAATTCCAAATTAATTCTTGATCAATACTAATTAAATAACCTTATTAATATATTAGAACTTATAATATATTAACCAACCTTAAGTGTTATTTCTCTCATTATAGTCTATCCAAATGCATGATGCCATGCAACCCAAATGGACCATACCGGGTCGGGTCAAGTCTTACCAATTATAGTTATGGACTTAGACATTAATCCAACAGTCTCCCACTTGGATAAGTCTAAAACTATTATTGCGTATGACTTCAGGAACCGATCAGCAATCGTAGCTCTCAAAAGCTTCTGTCGAACTCTGACCTTGTCGATGAACTCTGACCTTTGTCAATGACTTGTCCATTAGATAAGGGATCATATATTCCTCCATTCTAGATATCATATGGACTGAGACATGGATTATCAATCATTCTCTCTGTCCATTTGTTGTTTCCCGATTTCCGATTCATGATGACTGACTGATTGAACAAATCAAATCAGTCCTGGCTTGGCCAAGCGCTCACATGTATCATCTTTAAATCATCGAGGAGACCACAGATATCGCTTTTATCCTGAAGGTAAAAGGAATGGATAAACTTCGACTCATATGGCTTGTTCTACTACTTGTTGAATCATACACAAAGGCACGTTTTATAACATCGAGTTACCAATGCGTTTTCGTGCAATCAATGTATAACCAACTCATAGTAACAACTCATATCTCTAGGTTTGAAGAATATAAGATATTATCGTCTCATGATCACTCGTGATAAAATCCATGAAGTGATTCAAATGAGCGCGGGTTGAATCCAATACTCAGAACTTATGAGCACTCATGAGTGTTGTAGCACCACTTTGTCCACCAACTTGGACCTCTACAAACCAACCCATGACAGTCTTGATTCATATCTACTTCCAACATATGACCGACTGTGGATGGTTTGAATAACTTAATCATCCAGGAAGAGCGACTTAGTTATTCTGGAAGTCAAAACATGCAAAGTGAAACACAAGAATAAATGAATCAAATATGGTATCAAACCCTATGAATATAAATAAACACTTTTATTTATCACCATACTGATTACTCATTATTCATTGTTTCGGTTTTATCAACTTTATACTTGAATTAAAAACGCTAGTTGTCCCATGCTCCAAGCATGTACACTATGTTTTTCTTAAACAATAGCTTTACCATACACCAAGTATGCACTCTATGTTTGTCTATGATCCTTACTTTGTGAAATAAACCAACTGAACATGATTTCAATGATTCTAATTTCACACTCCCAAATCCTTATCGAAAAATGTGAGAATTTCAAATTCCTATCATTTATCGAAATCTGTTTAGATTTTAAACTTATATGCACTGACCCTCCTGTAATGAATATGTACAAAGTCACAAAGACTTGTCAACAGTCATTATAAGGTATTCCAATGGAGATCAACTCCATGGAAACTAAGTCTCATATTCAAAGTACATTGCTTTGGACATGCTTCTTGCATTAAGTTTTCTAATCTTACATAGATAACTTTCACCTATGGAGACAACTCCATATTCTCATTTTGACTATCACTTCTAAATAAGAGATGCCTCTTTTCAGAATATGTCAATATGGTCCTTCCAAAATTAGCACTATACTTCCAACTGTCCCTGAGCAACCAATCTTTGGTAAACCTCAGATTGTCCTCGACAATTGCTTAATCATTTTAGTCATATCCAATTCTAGACCTTTTCCCTTCTTAATGCCTCTGGGCATTTGGAAAAATTTAGAAATGAAAAATATTATGGCACATGCAATCGATCTTGTACCCAAAGCAAATGGTACACGATTCATGATGTCTCACATAAGGACATGATTCTAGACCAGTCTTTTGCTACAATATTTTTATTTGCCATGTTTTCAAAATTTGACTATGAAGAGGGATGCCGTAATCATAATCGAATTTTGAGAACGCAATATATAGAATTTCCTTAAGTTGAATCAATCCAACATGAAATTCATATATATATTCTTGACTAAAGATGATTAAGGTCTCAATCTAAGCCTTTAGAACTGAAATGAAGTATATCCTCTCCCTTAATTATAGCAAAACAACTTTTTCAATCCCTGCAGCCTCACGAATTGAAACTTTTGTTTTCTATAATTAACATTGCTAACTTGCAACACTAACAATAATTATCATGCTCCCACTAACATGATGATTATTAGCATAACACTTATGCTCCCACTAGCTTTGACATGTACTCAGAAATCAACTGGACTTCTAGAAATCAATACTTTATTGACTTTCTTACCAAAGTTCAGATTTCTGATATGAGATGCTTTGATAAAACTTTATCAAAATCATACACCTTTCCTTAGATAGCATGCATGTGTGTCTAAACAATTTCAGAACTATGAAAAGGGATGCCGTAATCATAGTCTCAATTGTTTAGACCTTTTGCCATCTGCTTCAAATCTACTTGGTGGAAGTGTTTCCTCACCATCATTTTCATGAATCGGAGAGAAACCTTATGACCCTTAGATTTTATGGTGTATGTGTTCTTATCCATGTGAATCGTCAAAACCATAGTCACAAGACAAGGATAATGACAAATCCAAACTCATATTGATTAAACTTGTGCAATCTTAAATTCTTGCCATTTGGCAGCTCAGGTGCCTGCCATTGCTTCCAAGTAGTTGTGCAACCAATTGAGAACTCTCAGAACTCCTATGCAAAGCCAACTTGAATAGGCACAAAAATTTCAACACGATAGGTTATAAACCTTAAGTCGTGTGCTAGTGAAGGACTTTAGGTTTTATTCTTGATTAAGTCTTGAAACTTTCAAGAGCTTTAAGACTCCCACTGTCCTCTTGACATATAAGACTCCCTTGTCAAATATTCAAGAGATAGTGCGGATTCTTTATCAAGACTAACACTTTACACAATTGGCCTAAGTTGGTCTCTGTTTTATCCAAAACATCACAACTTACCAATTTCAAATGTACAAGAGTAGATAACCTTTTACTCTTACATTTGACTAGTGTTAACAAACCCTCTTTAAGATATGTCACTCAAGTTACAATCTTGGAGTATGACTCTAAGAATTGTTTTGGAACGAAGTATGACTCATCTTTTTGATTTAACCATTTCAACAATTCATGACTCCTCTTCTTAGTCATAAGAATGCACTAAGATGACTTTAGAGGACCAATTGTGATATGGTATCTTAATCATTAAGATGATCATAAACATGATACTAAAGTACTCTCCCATCTTTTCAGATTTGATAAACTTTTATCTTTCTGCCATACTTTGATTCTTCTTATTCGTTATGTCTCACATTGAAACTTCTCCAATGCTATAGACTTATACTTAAACTTATAAGTATAACCATATTTACTGAACTTAAGTAAATCATGACGAATAGTCTTCTTGATCTTTTGTGGTGGACTTGACCAGTGCACAAGAATGTGTACTCGATCCCTTAGTCCTTTCCTTATTCACATAAGGAATTAGTCTTAATTTTCCAAGCTGAAAGTTCTCATTCATCATACTATACAACTTGCATGATTCCAAGTTTCGGTCCAATTGAACCTTGGGTGATGAGAATCTTTCCTTATTTGGTAATATTAGACACTACCACAACCGAAAGAATCAAATCCATTTTTCCAATATTGCTATCAATGGAATCTTATAAGCAACAACTTTTCACAAATGCCATTGTAAGGATACTTAAAATAAATAAAATCAAAACCTTTTTCTTTTATTTTAAAACTTTGCGGAAAAACTTATCCTTACAATCCTTATGAAAACCTTGTTGTTATCTATTCCTAAGCAATATAAATATCATAACTCTTAAGTAATAGCCCAAAATTCTGATCACCGAACCATGCGATTGAAATCCATCTTCGCGATCAGAATCAGCATGTACTTAATAGAGTTAGACAATGGACTTTACCTGAAGTAGAGCCAAACTTATTGACTTTAACATCCTTAGGTAAATTTGGCAGCTTCGTAACCAATGCCCCTTCCTTTGGCAATAGTTACCTATGGACCCTTGATAATGGGACTATCTCAGACTTCGCCTCTCTCTTTACCATTGGGTCAACCGAGTTGATTATGGCCCATCCCTTTCCATTGGGAAGAGAGAGCTTTACTGGATATCCAATGTCATCATTGTCAATGTCCATAGCGTTTTAGGAAGTTGATCTTAGCAAATAGATAAGATCATTAAGGGTCTTGTCTTAGTCTGTTTCATAGGATTCCCAAAAGAACTCACTATGTGACTTAGAAAGTAGTCGAGCCACCAACTTTCTCAAGACTTTGACACCTAACTCTCCCGGCTTGTCAATATGTGACTACATCTCCAAGATGTGATCACACCTAGACCTTGCCTTGCCAATAGGGCTTGAGTGACCTTAAACTTTTTAGGAACTTGTGGGTTAGGGAGAATAATTGGAGGAGGTGAAAGAAGTATGATATCCATGGGACATCATCTTCATTTAGGAAAGCTTGTTTCAAGAGATTTGGGAAGATCATAAATGTCTAGACCAGACATCTTTTTGGGAGATATTCAAGATAGTTGATTTAAAGTCCTTAATATGACACCCAATATGAAATATTAAGGCTAGGACCCAACAAACTATTTTATAACTTAGAAGAGGGATGTCGTAATCCAAGCTATAAAATATTTGAAGGTAGGTGAATGACGATTCACCAATTTCCACCATGAAAAACGAAATAATTTATTAGGTTTTAATTGGATTTGAAAGTCCTAGATATTTGAGATTCATTGAACTGTTCAAAGGCTGTTTCAATCTCGAGTGTGCCCTTCAGGTTTTAAGACTGGGATGCCGAGGATCACAAAACAAGGTGTGAATAACCATGCAAATATACTTGCCCTTAATATTTACCCCTTAATCAGTGTGCCGGTTAACCACACACGCTCCACCGATATTATGATAAATATTAAGTTACCCTTTGCCTACCTTGTTAAGTCCAGGTTAGTGTGCCGGTTAACCACACACGCTCCACTAACGACTTAAGCAAAGTGCAAAGTGTAATTTCATGGGTTAGCACCAAATTCACATTTTCCTAAGTAACTAAGATTGGGTATTAATAAGAGTTTAGTTACTTAGTATTTATCATTAATACTTTTAATGAAAGGAGAATTATAGTCCTTGTCCTACCCGTTCGGCTAACGACCCTCCACCAGTCAAGGAAGCGGTGGGTGAGAGTGGACACCCATTAAACTGCCATTTTATAGGCAGTAACCTTATACCCCCCTTATAGACCGGCTTCGTGAATGAGGCCTACTAACGGTAAGACTGACTTTACTCTTATACATATATATAAATATCATTAACTTATAATATTATAAAGTATAAGGGTTGAATTTTAACTTTTAAAATTCTAAGGGCTAACTTGGAATTAAAGTATTCATAAGTGAAAACTTTTCAAATTCCAAAACTTGAGGGCAAGTTTTGACACAATTCAAAACTAATTAATTCCATAACTTATGAGTTTAAACTAGTTTTAATTAAAAAAAAAAAAAAAAACTCTTCAAGTTCCATAACTTGAGGACAAGTTATGGAAGACTTTAAACGAATTAATAAAAAAAATAACTTTTTTTTATTGTAACTTATGGAACTAATTAAGGTTACACTTTTTTTTTTAATTTAATGAAGAGACTCTTGAACCTCCATAACTTGAGGACAAGTTATGGAGTCATAAAACCATTTAATTAGAACTAGACTCTTCATTTTGTAACCTTTGCCAACTTTTATGAGTTTTATGATTCTTAAATGTGACTTTTCATATAACTTGAGGACAAGTTACAAAAACACACTTTGGAATCAACTCTTAGATTAAAATGGATTGAAAACAACTATTTCACACAACTTTTCTATTAATCTAAGAACCTCATAAGAACAAGATAATTCAAATCATCAATCTTCAAGAAATTAGCATGAACATACAAACTAATACAAATCTTGAAATTATGACAATTATCTTAGAAATTGGATTAGCATGAACATTACCACATCAAAAACAAGTTTATAAGTCCAAAAACATCTTAGGGTAATGTTCCTAGTCCAATTCCAGCCAAAACAATCGAATATATGCATCCAACTCGATTTTTCAGCTACTTTTGCAAGTATAACAAGAAAACAACCAGGATCTGATACCACTGTTGGGTTTTGAGCATTCTAACACTCCTAAGTGTACATGCAACCCTAAATACCTTGGATCTATGTTTTCTCTATTATACATACAATTATGAACATCCAAGGTATTATCCTAATCTAGCATACAAAATAATAAATATAACAAGATAGAATACATACCTTTTTGATGTAGAATGTATTCATAAAGCTTGAGTGCCTAGTGCCCCAAGTGTGACACCTCAAATGGTTCACACAACACCAAATACACTTGGAATAACTTGAGAGAAACTTGAACACTCCTTTAAATCGTCTACCCTCACACTCACACATTAGTGAACGATTTCTTGAGCCATGGGATTCTTTTATATGGTGGCTATTAGGGTTACACCATGTAACTCATAACTTTACCCATTCCTTATGCTCCATGGGTTTTAACCTCCATGGAGTATCCATGGGTCACCCCATGGACTTAGTCCAACATAAGGAATCTTGGATCACAAGCCCACATATATAAGAATGAATGATTTACACAATCAACCCATATATTTAATTAGTCTCCTTTTGATCACTTAATTAATTCCAAATTAATTCTTGATCAATACTAATTAAATAACCTTATTAATATATTAGAACTTATAATATATTAACCAACCTTAAGTGTTATTTCTCTCATTATAGTCTATCCAAATGCATGATGCCATGCAACCCAAATGGACCATGCCGGGTCGGGTCAAGTCTTACCAATTATAGTTATGCACTTAGACATTAATCCAACAGCAATATGCTGGAAAACTTCCATATTGTGAGAAATGCAACTTCCACCACATAGGAAAGTGTCGCGAACTTTGATGTGAGAACGACAACAGGCAAGGACACACCACACGATGCTGCAGGACACCTGCACAGCCAAACACCTCGATTCCTGGCATACAGATGGGTCAGGTTTGCTACAATTATGGTGAACCCGGACATTACAAAAGAAATTGTCCAAGGATTAAGGATGGCCAGAAAACTTGTTCCGTACGGACCCCAACTCAACACATCACTTCCACTACCGATGCTAGCTTAGTTCAAGTGTGCGGTACATGTGGAGAAAAGAGACATTTCAAAAGAGAATGCCCAACGGAGAAGAACAATGAGGAAACGGGAGGAGTCTGACCTCAGGGAATGAGGAAGCATCAAAGAACCCTGCTATGTTTTGGTATGTTTTCGCAAACCCCAATAATTGCTCATAATCGTGATTAACTCCCTTGTCCAAATTGAATCACGATGTTCTTATAAGATTTAAAGCCCTAATGAGTAAATTATGATAGCTTAGTGAATACGTTAGGTACAGTTGTAGTTATACCTGGGTAGAGTACATCAAACAATCATGGAGACATCTAGTAAGAACCCTTTTCATGAAAGTTCATAGCTTCAAAACATCAGAACCCTCGTGTTAGTAGTACCTGTTAACTTCGAGTCAAACACAGAAAACACCAGAGCCAGTCACCCAGGGGCATCAATGTTCTAACAAAGTGATCCTTCCAAACCAACTTAACGCGCGATTCTACGTCACCATCCTGCTTAGCCCGACTGAATCAATGTCATACCAAACCCTTTTGTCTTAAATCGTCCGATCGCAAAACTCTCGTCACTCATAACGATAAACTAGATGCGAACCCCCGAAATTCCATCTCGCCTCAAACTCTCGAAAGTATTCATACAAGGAGTATGGTATCAAATCGTAACCTTCCTTAAGCACCCTCAACAGACCATTTTGGAAATACCCCCTCGCGCAACAAGTCAAGTTCAAACACAGAGGCTAGGGACGCATACAGTTAGCCTATCAATGTTAAATATGCACGCGAGGGTGGTGTATAATTAAGATCCTGCAGACTTAGGATGTGTGTTTCCGCCCTATCTCCTGCTCCTTGTTTGGTTGTGGACCTGGGGCAGTAACACCCATCCGACCGTCTTATTAATCTTAATTATATACGACTTGTGCACATAAGGCAATGACAGACAGACCAGGTATAAGTCCTACCATGAACTCAAGGACAAAGGTTGCTCAGAACTACGAAAGAACATCTTACCAGTTGGATGAACGTGGTCAGGCAAGTCCAACCTACACATCATCCACAAATCAGAATAACAGATACAGCAGTAATCCTTTTTCATAGTATACCTGTAATCATTACCTCCGACTGAGTTGCAAGTTACCTAGAGAACTTAGTAACATACATTCTGTCATTCACATGTTGAACTTAAATTAGTGTCTGACCGATGAGACACTCGCGATTCCCCTCGACAATATCGAATTCCACGAGAATCTACACTTCATGTAGGAATCATTGAACTCAGGAATCAGGAAGTCTAGCGCACGAAACAAACGTTGTATCCGGTTAGTGAAAGTTCCCTGGGATACCAATCAAGAACTTGAAAGTCACTTGGGAGCACGAGAACCCAAGGAAACAGAAGTACTTCCATCTCTTTTAGATCCACGAGTCGTATCATTATTCTTGAATTTCAGGACGAAATTCCCTATAACGGAGGGGATGATGTGATAACCTGAAATTTCTTCCGTTTATACCGTTAAAAATAAATGATTCAATTCGGATTTATTTCCGTTCACGTTAGTATTATTTTTGGTCTAACGGAATATTCTAAGCTCGGTTCAATCGAGTTTTGGGTTCAAGAACGAGTTTTCCCAAGTCAAAGCATAGCATCCGGGCCAAACACTCCTTCGAGAGGAGTGTACGGCCGCAAACTCGAGTTTACGCCCGTACACCCCCCACCCCACCCCATGGCCGGAAACTCACCCCTATATGAGGGATGAGTGGCCTTCAATCCACACTTTAAGCACTCAAGAGACTTTCTCTCTCTACTCTCTCTCTCTACCATCGAATTCTCTCCAAGATCTTCAAAAGTGGTAAGTGTTCTTCCTTAGTTTGATGTTAATCCTTCTTAGCTAGCTTCATCTAATGATTTCATCCATGGAAATCATCTTATCTTAGATCTTCAAGAAACACCAAGAACACACATTAGTGTTCTTGGACCTTAACCACCATTTCAAGCCTCTATATCATAAGTATTCTTCCCTATACTTGATATCTAGTTAAGACTCATGCATAGAACCTTGAAATCATCAAGAATGCAAGACCAAAAGCAGTTTACGGCCAAGCCATCTCCCTTGGCCGTACACCCCTATAAGTATGCCATTTTGACCATAAACTCTTCCTAAGGCTTGGATTTGAGGCTATAACACTCCCCTGTGTTTTGTAAGACCTTGAATCATCACCAAACTCATCATCAAAGAGAGTTTACGGCCAGGAGTAAACTCCCTTGACCGTAAACCCTTATAAGTGTGGTGTTTTGAGCCTTAAACACTTCTAGACCCTTGCTAAACCTTATAACACTTGAACCCTTGAAACTCCTTGCCTTTAAGACTCAAAATAAGATCATTTGGTGAGTTTACGGCCATAGGGTTTACACCCTAGCCGTAAACACCTTAACACCCTCCAAAACATTGGTTTTGCTCATCCATGTGAAGAGCAATGGTCCCTCAAGATTCCCTCGCCTTCAAACACCCACTTATGCATGTTTGACCATGAGTTTACGGCTGTAAACTCCCTTGGCCGTAAACACCAAACCATGGCCTTAAACACCTTTTAGATGAATCACATGTGATTCCAACACTTGGTCAAAGTGTTTCCTAGTCCCGGAAGGTGTTTCCTTGCATTTGGTTGCTTCTAGACACTATATTTATGTCAATATATGCCATTATATGCCATTTAGGACTCGTTAAGTCTCGGGACTTCATTCGTGGAACTTCTCATCCTTACGCGCGTATTCGTTGAATCACCCACATCAAGTGAGTTCATCCCCCTACGCTTTTTCCGAGTTTTCCATGTTTTCAGGGGGGGATACAAGCAAAAGTACAAGGAAACTTATGCTCAAAACATATTATTTTGCTTAAGATAACTATATGTTTAGAATGCTTTTAACACAGAAAACAGTTTTACCAAACGATTAAGAAATCAACTCGTAGAAATAGTTTTCAAACTAAAGTAATGAACTCGTGAAACATTTCATAAAATGTATATCATACAGATTATAAACTGGATTTTTAGTATTATTACTTGTAAATTGTTAGTCTAAAGTTGGGGACACGTCCTTGTAACACGCCCCCACCGAATTCGACAGTGTAGGACTAGCACTTGTAACCAGAATCTCTTGTAGGGAGAGCGTGACTGTTGTGTATAGATCTATACGGGACCGACTATCCCGCACCTAAACTGCTAGCTACAGTTAGGTATACATGCCTGTGGTGACAAAGTCATAAAAGGATACTGGCCCCGTTATGTGCCATATCAAGTTTAAGTACGGTTATGACACCCACAACCCAGATAACAGTAATTTACATTTTAATAATGAAACAAGTAAACTAATTTCAAAGTAATAATCGATTTGACTACTAATAGTTAGTAGTAATACTCTTAGGATTTTAGTTCATCTCGTATTCTTTAGTTTTATTTATGTAATAAGACTAATACACCTCACCAGGAGCAAACAGGGTTCTTCAAGAAAACTATGTCTAACGATATAAGTATGATTGATACTTGTACACTTCAGACTAGAAACAGATAACCAACCATCAACCTTAAGGAAAATATAGGATTTTCCTGGAATAACTCAACCCTTCATAAACGGACTGTTTAACAAACAACTAATGGATAATCAAACATATTTCATAAGAAAATATAGGATTTTCTTGGGAAACACTTTTCAAAGACATCAAAGAATCATTTTTACCTAACATTCTTTACACCAGAAAATATAAGGTTTTCAGGAGAAACATAACGTATTTACGAAACAATAAAGAATAGTTTTCTAAAACATAAACGCTTATGAACTCACCAGCTTTATGCTGATACTCTTTCAAACTGCTTGTATTCTCAGGAATTTGTAGTCAGGTACTTCCAGGATTTTGGAGAAGTCCGCGCGATAGAATCTCGTCTTTTCATTTTACTTTGATATGTATAAAACTATGTACTAAGACTATGTAAACCTTTTTCATGTATGTATTCAATGTTTGGTTGTGTTTACTATGCTTACTATGATACAACTATTGTGATACTACGCATGACGTCACCCGCCTCCGGACGTTTCCGCCGTTATTTCTGACGGTTCGGGGGTGTGAAAGCACTACCCCGAGCTTTTTCCAGAATCAATAGTAGACTTCGAGTACGAAGTGTAAAATAAGTGGGGGAGATTTGTAGCACCCGATTCCTGGTACGTATTTAATTTCATGGAAATGTTACAATTTACTCTGGGACTCGGCGAGTTGGAGGCCCAACTCGTCGAGTAGACTCGACTGTTGGAACGTGGGTTTAAGTGACCTACTCGACGAGTCGGAAGACCGACTCGACGAGTAGGAGCTGTCTGGACAAAACCTTAATATTTAGGGTTTGCACCCTATTTAAACACTTTATCTTAGCCTCTATCGCCCCTAACACTCCCAGAGAGCTGTATATCGAAACCCTAGCCGTTTTTGTATGTTCTAAGGCCATTTTGGTGCATTTGGTGGATTGTGAAGCTTGAGAAGAAGGAAGAAGCCTGAGAGTTCAAGTTGAGGCTTGGAGATCCAGAGGTTTTGGTCCATATCCAGCTCAATCAAGGTAAAATGCCCCTGTTTTGGTCTTCCATGTGTTTATTCATCCTTAGAAGCTTGGACTTTGGGTACATTTAGGGCTTTCCAAGCCATTTTCGGAATTGTGAGGTGTTCATGGAATCTTGACTTTAGGTCTGAGTCATTGGAGGGGTCTCATGGCATAAAGGTGCCAACTTTAAGGCCATGAGAGCCCCATGCATCTTGTAGAACACCTTTTATGACTTTTTGAGCCAAAGACCCCATGCATGTGCACCAAGTTTGGAGCTTTACGTGTAAAATGGACATTAGAAGGCCAAATCTATGGTTTTGAGGTGTTAAGACCCATTTAAATCGACTGTATAGTAATGGTCAAGGTTGGACTCGACGATTCGTTCTTGGGACTCGGCGATTCGGGGTGTATTGACCACCAAATCCCTTTTGTGGATGGACCAGTCGTTAGGATGGAAAGTCCCTTAGTTGTTTAGACACGTAAAGAGACCTGGGAATCATAGGACTCGACGAGTGTGTGAACAGACTCGGCGAGTCCAAGGCAATCTCCCAACCTTGAAGATGAACTCGACGAGTTGTTCATACAACTCGGCGAGTCATAGACTGGATGTATTCGTAGGAGGGAGATGAAATCGACGAGTTCAAGGTCAAACTCGACGAGTCGGATGAAGATGGTCCTAATGGTGATTGAAGGAGAACCCGTCGAGTTCTTGCTAAACTCGACGAGCGGAGACAGGGATTGTATCGGGTTAGAGGAGTATGGGCTCGACGAGTTGGTAGGCCAACTCGGCGAGTCACGTCAACTGGATGTTGACTTTCACCAATGTTGACTTTGACTGAGCTTGAGTTGACCCTGGTTAGGGTTGTATATTCTATGTGATGACTTGGAAGAGTTGTCGTGTAGGGATCGAGGAGTCGGGGAGAGTTGACTTCCACATTGAGATCAGTGCATACACTACGCGACATCGAGGTGAGTTACCTTCTAGTAGCAGCGGGTCTACGGCCACAATGCCGGCCTACCAGTAGGAGTTGTATGATAGATGATTGTCTTTGTGATATTCTAGGTTTGCTACTACCTGATATGTTTATGTGCTAACATGATATGTTATATATGATAGTGGTAGTAGGGGGAGAATAGTCCCCAGGTTCGGTTGTTAGGACCGAAGGGTAGATCGGGCACCCCATAATTGCCTGACAGTATGTGTATGCTATGATATTATATTGTAGTAGTAGGAGGTGAAATAGTCCTCGTATGTCGGTCGTAAGGACCGACGGGTACGTCAAGCACCCCAGAATGGCTTGACCTGGGTAAGTCAAGCACCCCCAGAATGGCTTGACCTGGGTAGTCAGGCACCCCAGAATTGCCTGGCAGTATATGTGTGTTATATGGTAGTGGTAGGGGTGAAATAGTCCCCGGTAGTCGGGTGAAATAGACCGACGGGTAAGTCAAGCACCCCAGAATGGCTTGACCTGGGTACGTCAAGCACCCCAGAATGGCTTGACCTGGGTAAGTCAAGCACCTCAGAATGGCTTGACCTGGGTAGTCAGGCACCCCAGAATTGCCTGACAGTATATTATTGTATGGTATGTGGTATGATGGGGGAACTCACTATGCTTTGTGCTTACAGTTTATAGTTTTGGTTTCAGGTACCTCTTCGGCGAAGGGGAAGGAGTCGGTGCGGTAGCGGCACATCACACACACACCGGATTCCGCACTATGATATTCTTGGGAATGTACTCTGATTTTTATTACTATGGATGATATGGTTTTGAGACACGTTGTTACAGTTTTATAAATTGATTTGATGTTGGTGATGTTTTTGGTAAACTATTTTACGTGTTACTTAATTAAAAATGAAATTTTTGGCCTTGAATTTTGGGATGTTACAAAACATAATATTGTTCTAATTATGAAAATATATAGTGCTATATATATTTAAACAATTTTATGCTAAAAAATCAACTCCAATGTTTTGTGTTTGAAATAAAATATTAAAAAAAACATGTCATTATATTAAAGAGTTGGTTTCTATAGAAAACCGGATAAAAGACAAATGTATAACATTAAACACGGTCATAATGTAAATTATTATTGAAACAAAGTCATAAATTCTACTTCGTGTTTAATGTTCTAGTTTGTAGCATAATATTATAGTTATGGTTGGTATTGTCAAATATATTTTACATATGGTATAATGTCAACATTATAGTTTCAGTCAAGTTTTAATGAATAAAGTAAAATATTATGTGACAAGAGGACGATTACTAAGCTGAACCTGTTCCACTTCATGCAAAACTAGTCAATGCATCTTTTACTTAACATGCAATTGACAAGGAGTACTATGACTAACCTGGACCTTTCACTAAGATATTACATGTTGTTTAATCTCAACATGGTTGTAAATACTTCTAATTTGAAACATTCAAGTTCCTTTAAAGTTGTACTTCATTAACTAAATTTCTCTACAATAAAAACGAATGAATTTTTAGAATCGATGTGGATTAAAATAAATGTTATGTTTTTACAAATGATTCAAACTTCACATGGATTAGGATTTACAAAATTATATTCATAACATTTCGATGATATAATTAAATTAGTTTAATCAGAATAATATACACTATTAAAGAATCACATCATGTAATAACATATCATTGATGGTATCCAATAGATCTAATCAGGACAATATACATTCTTATGAGCATCTAATATTTTCTTTAGTACATCCCCTTTTCTACAGGTTAACAAGAGCATATTCAAACAAAAGTGTGCTAAAATACATCTCCAACAATCTGTATTTAAATAAAATGACATATTTTAACAAAACTAAGGTAAATTTAATAAGATTAGTCAATACTGAATTATTTTACTCCAATTCTAACTCATATTTTGGAAGTATACTCATTCTTAAAGAGGACTTTATTGGTGGAAAGGAGGGGGTGATACATCAGAATCTTTATTCATTCAGGACTTTCATCAAATAGGTAGAATGCATGTATAGTTTAAGAGAATTTGATCAGGAAAAATAATTGATTTCAATCAATCAATATGATGTTTAATTGCTGAAATCACGAATCATACATATATGAATTGGAGAAATCACTAGTAGCTTGATGATTTAATCGGTTCATGTTACCAGGTTAACAATTGAACATGTTATATGCAAGTAACAATGAAAGTGATGAAAACTCAAGGAAGAAAACTCAAACCTTGATCAATTGATGAAATCATGATGTAGAGTAAAAATCACAGTTTGAAAGATCGATAGCAATTGTTGAAGATGAAGATTAGTAGAAATCGATTAAACACTTGAACCCTACCTTGGATGAAATCGATGACCACAGAGCTAAAATAGATAACAATCTTGTAATGAGTTGTTGGTGTCGATAGATGAACATAAACCTCAATCGCTCAGATTATCAATTGGAGATGTAGAAGAATGAAGAATGGAAGAATTAAGGAGATAGAGGATCGATCAGAGTGAAATGGAGAACAAGGAATATTGATCTAGAAAATATCTTGGTAGAAGAATCGAAGCAGATGATTTCTTGATGAAGTGAAGATGATGCTAACATTATCTCTGATCATTTTAAATTTAACCTAGAGACTAATCTACCCCTAATTAACTAATCAATTAGATTAATTAGTGTTAATCACATTTTTTTATGAGCCACAAGATTAGTTTTGATCAAAGGCTAAGATTTGGTCCCCGTATCTCACAAAATATAGGTGGTCTCAAATGAACCTCTACACCATGCTAAAAAAATAAAAAAATAATAAAAAAAATAATAAATAATAAAAAAAAAATTACCGTTTTTTTTTTTGAAAAATACGTGAAATATTCTAATAGAATATTACACTGTAAATATTCTAATGTGATTTTTAGAATGTTAGAATATTGTATAAGATTTTTCAGATATGTACAATATTCTAATATTCTACTAGAATATGTAAAAAAAAAATGTATTTATTTATTTATTTATTTTTTATTTTATTTATTTATTTTTTATTTTATTTTTTTGGAAAATATAAATTCCGAAAATAATATTTGAAAAAAAATTTCGAAAATTTTCAATTATTTTGCATTTTCAAAATGTTTTTTTATCTACTAAATGAGTGGCTAGGATTGCGTCTCACGGTCTCACAAAATTAGGTCGTCTCACATGAACCTAACCCTATATATATATATATATATATATATATATATATATATATATATATATATATATATATATACACACTACATTTAAAGAGATTAACATGTAAATGTTAATATAATAATTTAAAAATTCTCATTTAAAATATAAATTAGATATGATTTAGATGTAAATCATATTTTGTGATTCACATGTGATTCTCACTGAATCACATGACAATAATTATGCTTATTTATATGTGAATCTCATGTGTTGCAAACCTGAATCACATGTGAATAACACATAATCAAAATTCAATCACATATGAATTACATGTTAATATATAATTTTAAATCACCATTTAATCACATGTATTTCTGATTTGAACCACATATGATTCACAAGTGAATTACTTTTTTAATTTCATGTGATTCTGATATATAAATAAAACTTGAATTGAAATTTATACATGACTCACATATAATTCACATATAATTCATATATGAATAAGATTCGAATCAAATCTTAATAACAAATCAATTACATATGAATTATATGTAATTAAAATCTAATTTTAAAATTTATATGCCAAATTTATTTAGTCACATCAAATTCTCATATAAATTACCTCAAGGATCATATCATCTTCATCATCAGAATCTTCATTAAAATTGTTGGATTAGTGTCTAAGCCCATAACTATTTTGGTATGTACTTGACCCGATTGCGAGCATGGTCCTTTTGGGTTGCCTTCACCAAAGCAACTTGATAGGATGATTTATGGAGGAAGAGATTAATTATGATTTATTAATATATTATATGAATAATATATTAAAGGAGAAATCATATTGTTTAATTAATATTAGTCAAGAATTAATAATAATTAATTTTGTGGCTAAAAGACATTATATAAATAAAGGGGACTAGAACTGTCAATTATGTGATAGTTGGATATTGGGCTAATGGACTCCATAGAGGATGGAGTGGACGAAATCTATGGGGAAACCCATTAGAATTCGTCCAAGGCCTCTAAAGGAGGAGTCCATGGGTTGCTTAGGGCCTAAGCAGTCAAATTAGGGTTTCCTTGTTAGATAACCCTAATAGCCTCACTATTTAAGGACCCCTAGGGCACCAAAAACGTGGCTAACTGATTCCTTAGGGTTTCTAGACGTTTTTGGTGTCTTCTCTCTTCTCCTTCTTCATCCTTATTGCTTATGGTGTTTGTGACTCCATTAGAGGTGTGACACTTGTGACACTAAGCTTTCAGAATCCAATTACAAGAAGGAATTGAGATTGTTATTGCTACATAACAATCAAGGTAATATCTAAACCCTAATTCATATGTTATTTGATTATCACATGCTAGATCTAGGTTTATGGCTTTGGATGATTATTGCATGTTCATTAGACAAACTAGATCCAAAGCTTTAGGGTTTGCATGTACACCATATGAATGTTGTAGTGCTCAAAACTCATCAGTGGTATCAGAGACTAGGGCTGTTTGTTAATGAATTGATGCTTATTTGATCGATTATTGCTTGAAAAATCGGATTTTTTTTTGTTCTGACTGCTAGACTCGCCGATTCACTTGGTGAACTCGACGAGTGCATGCCTGACTCGACGAGTCAAAGGGTCTGGCAGCTTATTTTCGCGATTTACTTGCTGTTTTGGCTTGGGATACTTACCATAAACGTTTTTAATTAGTAAAATCCGTTTTTTATTGATTTTGGGTGAATATCCTTGCCAAAATAGTAGATAATTACCATTTAATCAAATAATTGTTGCCTTATAAGATAATGTTTAGTTATTTAAGTTATTTGGTGAATTATATTGCAAGTAATTGGACTAGGTCAAAATTAGATAACCACAAATTAATTGTTAATTGCCTTATTTGAATTGTTGATCTAGAATGTTCTTGATAAAGTTTGGAAAAATTTCAATTTTCACCCTTAGGTTTTATAGTTTAAATTTGAACCTTAAAAGTTTTAGTTTTGAAATTTAAATAGCTAAACCCTAATATTTTGAAAGGTTTCAAAATTTGTCCTCAAGTTTTGGAATTTAAATTTTTGATTAAAAGTTTAATTTTTGAAAATTTTAAATTCTAAAACCCTAGTTTTGAAAAGTTCAAATTACACCCTTATGGTTTTATTAATTTAATTAAAAGTATAATTAAAAGATAGTTAATAAATTCATAATGACATGGTTTATGTTTAATTAAATTAAAAGGTATAATTTATTAAATTAACCCATATAGTATTTTAAAAGTGTAAAATACATCCTATACTATATATAACATTAAAAGTATAATGTTATATATGTACAACTTAAACTGCTAGTCTTACCGTTAGTAGGCCTCATTCACGAAGCCGATCTATAAGGGGGGTATAAGGTTATGGCCTATAAAATGGTCGTTGAATGGGTGTCCACTCTCACCCACCGCTTCCTTGATTGGTGGAGGGTCGTTAGCCGAACGGGTAGGATAGGGCAAACCCTCTCCTCATTAAAAGTATAATGAATAAAGTAACTAAATGTTTTTCAAAATTCCCAATCTTAGTTACTTTAGGAAAAAGTGAAATCGATGCAATTCCATGGAATTACACTTTGTACCCTTGTCGAGACAATTAGTGGAGCGTGTGTGGTTAACCGGCACACTAAGTTAGGTTTGGCATTGGTAGCGAAGGGTGACTCGATGTTTGTCATAGATCGATGGAGCGTGTGTGGTTAACCGGCACGTCGATTAGGTGACTGTAACATTGAGGGCACCACGTACATTCGCATGGTTATTCACACCTTATTTGTGATCCTCGGCATCCCAGTCACAAATGAAGGACATAATCGAGATTAAACATGACATTGAAAAGTTCAATGAATCTCAAAAGATCTAGGAATTTCAATTCATTTAAAACTTAACCTTCTTTTCGTTTTTCATGGTGGAAATTGGTAAATCGTCATTTACCTACCTTCAAATGTTCTACGAGTTGGATTACGGCATCCCTCTTCCAATTTGTAGGATATTGTGTTGGGTCCTAGCCTTAATATCTCATTTGGGTGTTTTATTAAGGACTCAATCAACTAAACTTGAATTTTCTCCCGTTTTATAGATGTCAAAGTCTGACAACTATGGTCTTCCTAAATCCGTTGGAAAAGGTTTTCCACGTGAAGATGATGTTCCACAATTGTATTGTGGAAATGGAAATCATGTTTCATTTCCTCCACCTCCTCCAATAATTCTCCCTGACCCACGTGTTCGAAGACTTGAAAAGTTCAAGGTCACTCAAGCCCTATTGGCAAAAGACATGAAAATGGAAACTCTATATGTGCTCATGTCTTGGATAAAAGGTTACATATTGATAGATTGGGGTTGTTAGGTGTCAATGTTTAAAGGAAGTTGGCTGTTGACTTGGTTCTTCAGTCACTTCCCGAATTATATGGTAAGTTCGTTAGAGAGTACTATATGATGGACCACAACATGACCCTTATTGATTTGACTTATTTGCTTATTGCTGCTGAATCAGAAATGATTTGGCACACTGGTCAGCAAATTTGTCTGGTAAATCAATATCCCAATCCTCTATGGGAAATGGTAACATTGGAAGTCCAGAAACGTTTTCTCTACGCAAGAGAAAGGCTGAGTCTGAGATAGTCCCGTGTACCATTCCATAAGAATCCATGTGTTTCTACTGCCAAAAGAAAGGGCATTGGTTACGAAGTTGCCCTGACAACCTGAGAGATCTAAGAGATGGGAGAGTCAAGATGTATGACTCTGCTTCAGGAAATATCCACTATCTAACTCTATTAAGTTCCTATTTAGAGATTCTTAATACATGATGTGATAAGATTACATTTCGATGTTTTGAAGGATCAAAGAAAGGAAAGGAAGCTTAAAGGAAGGAGCAAGCTGAGTCTGATCGCGAAGAAATGGATTTCGATCGCATGATTCAAGGATCATATATTTAAGCTACTACTTTAGAGTTATGATAGATTGCTAAGTAATATTTACATAGTTTTCATTTGTAATCGCATTGTAAGGACAATATTTTCCCACAATAAAATAAATTTTGATTTATCTTATTTATGTTTCCTTGCGATGGATTTTATGAAAATTGGTGTTTGAATGGTTCTATTGTTAGCAATATTGTGAATGGATTTGATTCTTAGTTATGTTATTTGTGGTAATGTCAGAAATTTACCAAATGAGGAAAGATTCTCATCGCCCAAGTTTCAATTGGACAGAAACTTGGAATCATGCAACTGGTATTGTGTGACGAATGAAAACCTTCGTATTTGGAAAAATGAGACTAATTCCTTGTTCACATAAGTATGTGAGTCAAGTGAATGATAATGAGATCTGGTACACAATGTTGTGCAGTAGTCAAGTCCACCACAAAGAACGATAAAATATTCGTCATGATTTGCTAAAAGATTAGTAAATATGATTATACTTAAAAGATTAAGTATGATTCTGAATCATTGAAAAGTTTCAATGAATGGCAGAACGAATAAGAAGAATCAATTAGGCAACAAAACATAAAAAGTTTCTCCAATCTAAGAAGAAGGGAGAGTACTTTTGTATCGTGTTTTATGATTGTCTTAAGAACCATATTACAATTCATCCTCTAAGGACACCTTAGTACACTAGTTTGGCTAAAAAGAGGAATCAGGAATTGTTGTAGTGGTTAAGTCAATAAGATGAATCGTATTTCGTTCCAAAATCAAGTTTTAGAGTCGTACTCCAAAATTGTGATTTGAGTGACATCATCTTAAGAAATTTAACACACTCATCAAATGTGAAATAGGAAAATGTTTTCTTGCTCTTGCACATTTGAAATTGGTAAGTTGTGATGTATTGGATAGGACAAAGACCAACTAATACCAAATTGTGTGTAGGTTTGTCTTGATAAAGACACTCACTAACTCTTGAGTATTTGGTTGTCAAGAAATGTTTCTTGACAAGAGAATCTTATATGTCAAGAGGTCAGTGGGAGTCTAAAGATCTTGAAAATTTTCAAGAACAAATCAAGAAGTAAACCTATTAAACACTAGCACACGACTTGAGGATTGTAACCTAACGTGTTGACAAAATTTTATTTCTGTGCCAATCCAGTTGAGTGATTATGCATATGAGTTCTACGAGTTCTCAATTGAATGCATAAGGGCAAACACCTTGATCAATGAAAGTACATTGACTGGCATAGGTAAGTTGCTAAATAACTTGGAAGCAATGGTGGGACCCTTGATGGCAAGAAATTAAGAATGAACAAGTTCTGTCCATAAGAGGTTGAATTTGTCACAAACATTATCTTACGATTATGCTTATGACAAATTTGCATGGATAAGAACACATGCACCATAAAAACTAAGTGTCATAAGGTTTCTCTCCTTCATGAAAATGATTGTGAGGAAACGCTTTCACTAAGAGAGATTTTAAGAAGATGGCGATTATGTAGATTGCATTCTCAAATTCGATTATGATTACGGCATCCCTCTTCATAGTTCGAATTGTGAGATTTGGCAATTAGTCTGAACATTTAGGACTTAGTAATATAAGTTCTGAATTAGTTTAGACACACATGTGAGCTATCTAAGGAAAGGTGTGTGAATTTGAGAAGCTTAGATAAAGGCTTATCGAAGCACATCGTATTGGAAATATGAACTTTAGAAAGTCAATAAGTATTGTCTTTTAGAAGTTCAGCTGATTTCTGAATACATGTCAAAGCTAGTGGGAGCATAAATGTTATGTTGGTATGGATATAATCATCATGTTAGTGGGAGCATGATTATTATTGCAAGTTAGCAATATTAATTATAGAAAACAAAAGTTTCACTTTGCAAAGTTGCATAGGTTGAAAAGTTGTTTTGCTATAATTAAGGGAGAGAATATTATACTTCGTTTCAAATCTAAAGGTTTAGATCGAGAAATTTTAATCAAATTTAGTCAAAAAGATATATGAATGTTATGTTGAAAGGATTCAACGTAAGAGAATTCTATATATGGAAATATTTGTTGCATTCTCACACTCGAATATGATTACGGCATCCCTCTTCATAGTTCGAATCGTGAGAACATGGCAAATAGAAATAGAAATATTATAGCAAAAGACTGGTAAAGTATCATGTCGTTGTAATATTCGACCGTTCTAAAATTTTCCAAATGCCTAGGGCATTAAGAGGGAAAGAGGACTAGAATCGGATTTGACTAAATTAGTTAAACAACTGTCAAGGATAATCTAAGTTTCGCCAAGGATTGGTCACTTATGGACAGTTAGAAGTATAGTCGGGGATGGAACATATTGACATTATTATAAATAGATATGATTCTATTTAGAATGAGTTGTCATATGGAAAATATGGAAATGTTTCCATATTGGGAGTTGGACGTTAAGAATTTATGTCTAGATAAAAAAAAATTTATGCAAGAAGGATGTTCAAAGGAATGTACTTTGAATGTGAGACTTCACGTCTATAGAATTGTCTTGCAACAATCTCCAATAGAGGACTTTGTAATTTCATTAGCAATAGTCTTTGTGACTTTTGTGCCATGACATTACGAAAGGACCGTTGCATAAAGTGTTAGAATCTAACATATTCAATAAGTGGCAAGAATTTGGTATTCTTACACTTGTGGTAAGGATTGGGAATTGTGAAATGAATGTGATTGAAAATGTTATTCAATTATACTATTTCACAAAGTAAGGACCATAAGTAAACATAGTGTGCATGCTAAGAGCATGGGACAATTGTCGTTATAATTCAAGTAAGAAGTTGATTACCCGAAAAAACAAATAATGAGTAATCAATATGGTGATTAAATAAAAGTGTTTTATTTATACTTAAAGGTTTGGGGCCATATAAGATTAGTATTATTCTTGTGTTTCAATTTGCATGTTTTGACTTCCTGAATAATAAGATTATTCGAACGTTCCACAGTCGCTTATACTTTGGAAGTAGGTATGAAAGAAGATTGTCATGAATTGGTTTGTAGATTGTCTAAAGTGTATTAGACATAGCAAAGATTTGCTACAACGTTCATGAGTGCTTATGAATATGATTTGAGCATTGGATTAAACCCACGCTCACTTGGATCGCTTCATGGATTTTATCATGAGTGATTGGTGAGATGATAATATCTTATATTCTTAAAACCGAGATGTGTGAGTTGTATCTTGCGAATCGGTTACACATTCATAATATGTAAACGCACCAGTAACTTGGTGTTATAAAACTTATTGTTGTGTGTGATTCGGTGAGTAAGTACAAGCGAGCATTGAGTCGAAGTTTATCCGTTCCTTTTACCCAATGTGGGATAAAAGCGATATTTGTGGGCCCCTTGATGATTTAGTGATGACAAAAGAAAGTGCTCGACCGGGCCAGGACTGATTTGATTTGTTCAATTGGTCAGTCGTCATAAATCGGAAATCGGGAAACTACACATAGACTGAGAGAATGATTTCAATCCATGTCTCACGTCTATACGATATCTAGAATGGAGGAATATATGATCCCTTATCTAAAGGACTCGTATCTGATAAGATCAGAGTTGACAGCGGCTTTTGAAAGCTACGATTGTTGATCAGGATCTGAAGTCATATGCAAAATAGTTATTAGACTTATCCAAGTGGGAGACTGTTGGATTAGTGTCTAAACCCATAACTATTTTGGTATGTACTTGACCCGATTGCGAGCATGGTCCTTTTGGGTTGCCTTCACCAAAGCAACTTGATAGGATGATTTATGGAGGAAGAGATTAATTATGATTTATTAATATATTATATGAATAATATATTAAAGGAGAAATCATATTGTTTAATTAATATTAGTCAAGAATTAATAATAATTAATTTTGTGGCTAAAAGAAATTAATTAAATAAAGGGGACTAGAACTGTCAATTATGTGATAGTTGGATATTGGGCTAATGGACTCCATAGAGGATGGAGTGGACGAAATCTATGGGGAAACTCATTAGAATTCGTCCAAGGCCTCTAAAGGAGGAGTCCATGGGTTGCTTAGGGCCTAAGCAGTCAAATTAGGGTTTCCTTGTTAGATAACCCTAATAGCCTCACTATTTAAGGACCCCTAGGGCACCAAAAACGTGGCTAACTGATTCCTTAGGGTTTCTAGACGTTTTTGGTGTCTTCTCTCTTCTCCTTCTTCATCCTTATTGCTTATGGTGGTTGTGACTCCATTAGAGGTGTGACACTTGTGACACTAAGCTTTCAGAATCCAATTACAAGAAGGAATTGAGATTGTTATTGCTACATAACAATCAAGGTAATATCTAAACCTTAATTCATATGTTATTTGATTATCACATGCTAGATCTAGGTTTATGGCTTTGGATGATTATTGCATGTTCATTAGACAAACTAGATCCAAAGCTTTAGGGTTTGCATGTACACCATAGGAATGTTGTAGTGCTCAAAACCCATCAAAAATTAGGAATATTCTCATCAAAAAATAAAATGTTAGTCCCAAAGGGCCTCAACATGCCATGCAACTCTTTTATGGACATTTTAAGGTTGTTCATATCAAAATCAGAGTGAACTTATTATATGTACTCAACTAGTCGATTTTCATCGGCAAGTTGGGCGACACTCATCAAGTTGTGTTTGAGATCAGATACATAAGCTACATTTGAGAGAGTGAAGTTGTCATTGGTCAGGATGCCATAACCTCGGATCTGAATAAGTGTTGTTGCCATAAGTGACGAAACCAACTTTTGGAGATAATTTGAGATCTCGTAGAAATTCTTTCTGTCCATTCATGTACATAGAATAAGCATTATCAATATATCATATTGTATCTTATTCTGAAGCACAATAAGCCTGCAAAATCAGAGAATTTTGGAGTTTTTAGGCTCCTTGTTAGAACCAGGGACTTTAGCATGGGCTTTGGACTTGGCTTTGGATTTCTGAACTGTCGGGATCTTAGATTGCACATTCCAAGATTTTTTTGGGAAGAAGCAAAATCTCAAAGTATTTTCATTTATCCAAAAATCATATTCAACTTTTGGTAGTTTGGAAATGATTTTCTTCGGAGGAACGGTTTTCCGAGGTTGTTTTGGAAGAACTGTTTTTTGAGATTCCTTTGGAATGACAGTTTTCTTGACTTTCCATTCATATTTCGAAATAGAATCCTTTGAAAGACTCTTCACATATTAATTTTGAATATCCTTTCCCTTACTCACATATCTCTCAGGTAAACAGGATTTCGAAATATGTTTCTTTTTGAAGATTTTGCCTTTAAAGGTAGTTGTGAGTGCTGGAGAGGGTATTTTCCGAGGAGAATTACTTCTTTTTGGCAAAGTCTCAACATGAGTTAAAACAGGTTTAACACATTTTTCAATAGATTTATCATGTTTTTCAACAGAAGTGTCATGAATGTCCGAGCTAACAGGAATAGAGGGTCGTTTGAGGATTCTAACAGGAGCAAACGTATTGTGATGCCTAATTGCTGGATTGACCACTGTTTGTGACACTCTCTTATTGGACTTTTCAAGGAACCTAGAGCACTGTCTAGACCTAGTCGCTTTTTCTAATGTTTTACTAGCTTCTACCTTCGGATAAACAATATCCTTCTTGTTCAACCATGGTTTCTTCTTAGAATTAGATGATGACTTGGAAGATTCTCCGATAGATGGGTTGTAGAAACAGGGTTTTATCGAAACTAAGGTAGACTTGGAAACAACTTTGTTTTTCAGAACATAAGAATTAGACAATGAGTCTTCATCACAAATGATTTCTTCATCAAAACCACTATCTATGGATGCCCAAATTAAGCCATCATTTATGTTGGTTTGTCAGAGTCACGTTCGGACATCTCAGGGATAATTTCATTAATAACACGGTTGTTTAGAGGACCAGAGTTTAGAAAATAAACTCCAGTGCCACCTATGCTACGGGGAATTCCTTAAGATTGATTCAGGTCCAAGGATATCAGAATCGGAAGTTATGTCAAATCAGGATATGTGATAGAGATAGGTTTATGTTCAGGAATCAGTGATTGATATTCAATGGTTGGTTCTTGGAGGGACGACAATGGATAGACAGGTGTTTCTGAATAAGTATGGTTCGGAATGTCACCCATACGAGTCAAGTTTTGAAGTTTCTTCAAAGGGTATAAACTGGATTCGGAAATTCACTTCCGAGACTAGGAGCTTTGGACCAGGGATGACGAAAATTGTGAGTCATTTTTTCATTTGACTCAAGGATGTCAATAGATTTATACAGTTTATCAATCTTAACACTAAGACGTATGTTATCATTAACCAAAAGATTTCTTTCACTGATAGAAATAGCACATTTGTCATTTAAGATAATACATTCATCCTTAGCTATTACAAGTTCTCTTTCTAAAGAATCAATCTTAATCTTGCGATCTTCAAAACGTAATCTAAGTCTGGTCAACTCATTATTCAGCTTCTCACTGTCATTTATAGCCGACTCATATGCTTTTAGGATAAATGTCATATCTGATTCAATTTAAGTTAAATAAGTTTCACATATATATAAATCAAAGTTATTTTTAGAGATCATGAATCGTACTTGTTGAATGATGCATCTGTCTGGTGGGTCATTTGTTGCCATTTAGTAATAGTTAGGCTTAACATCTTCATTTTCCTCTTTCGAACCTGATGACCAGTACCATTCATCACACTCAACAATGTGCCTTGCCATAAAACATATATTTTTCCCTTTTTCTCCTTCCTTCTCATCCCCCGACGACCAATAACCGTCCACATTGCAAGAAACAGTTGTAACAAATGCCTTCTCACTTTTTGCTAACTCTTGTGCACATCGGGAATAGTAAGAAAAGTCCTTCACCTTTGGTTTCCGAGGTTCTCCAGCCTGGCAGTCTCTTGCATAGTGATTTCCGAGACCGCATTTGTAACAGATGAGTTTGGGTTTAACAGAGGAGGGATTGTTTTGTGGTTCCAAAGTTGGATTCAGAATGTTTGGTCGATAGGAAGGTGGTTTTTTAGCAGGTATGGGATAAGGTTGAGGGTTGTTTTCATGAGGAGCTTGGTGCGAGATTTGAAATCTATTCGGAGGTGGTTTTTGTTTGTTGTTCCATGGTCTTCTGTATTTCATGGAAAGCATCACAAACTCCTGTTGGAATTGAAGTGCGGCATCGGCAGCATCCAGATCAAGATTTTCTTCGGAAAATGGAATCGGGGGAACAACTATGTAGGAGTCAGAAACAACGGGGTTTTGAGGTGGTATATAGTTCGTGAAAGAGTTGACAGAGCTTCAACTTCTTCAGAGATTCGTTACTCTGAAGACAATATTTGATGTTACCTCATACCTTTCTGAGGTTGTTGATGAACTTTAGGTAGTACTCGAGTGGAGTTCGGACAAAACCATGTGCTGTTAGATTGTTCACCATGATTTTGTAGTGATTTGATGCATATGCTACTAATTCTCCAGGAGTGGTAGTGAATGTATCAAATTCATTCACCACTAATGTCATACGCTTATCTTTCATGTTTTCGGAACCGTCAAACAGATCATTGAGAGTGTCCCATATCTCTTTAGCTGATTTTCAAAGTTTGATGTGCTCAAAGCGAGATGGTGGAACACCAAACACCATTTTCGGAGAATGCGATTTGATCAGCATGAAATTTCCCAATGTCATTGGCTGTTAGAGGTGCAATTTTGAGTTCTTCTTGACCCATAAGGGTAGTTGTAGCATCTCTAACCATCTGCCTAACAGGGACATGAGGACCTTCAATCACAAATCTTTATATCTCTTCACCCTTTTCTTTTTCAACCAAGAATCTCTCCATTCTCATTTTCCAACGATCATATTCTTCTACAACCAGCAATGAGGCTCTAGAAGTGTAACCCATGTTGTTTGCAGTTTGCATTGAACACATTTGTTGACTTTGATTAGGAGCAGCCATTATCGTGTATATTTTGAGCAAAAGTGGTGTAACACCCCGTTTATTTAATAAATAAATAAACAAATTAATGAATGAATAGTAGCCCTAAAATCAATAATTATATAGCAAGGTGTTGGTCTCGAGGAGCTAATTGTCACAATTTTAGAAGTCGAGAGTTAAAAGTGTAAGTTTCAGATTGGTTTCATAAATATTTATGAAGACAAGGGCTCTGTGGTAATTATTGGAACTTAAGTTGAAAAGAATGAGAGGAGGAGGGACTAAAAATGTTAGCATGGCTGAAGTTTGATCATTGGACCTAAATTGAAATGAATTTAGAATGTTGAGGGCTAAAAGGGTAAAATATGGATTCATTTTGAAAGAAATGGGGGAAGGAGGGAACATTTCGGTTATTATGGGATAAAGTTTTATGGGGCTCGGGGTATATAAACCGTCACCGCGGTAAACCCTAACCCTAAATGAGAGGCAGCCGCAACCCACCTTATATTTCCCTTCACCGCCGGCCGCCACCTTCTCCTCTACAATTTCCGGCGGCGCACCACCATCTTTCTTCTCTTCCTCCCGTTCCAGCCGCCGTCCCCTCTCCTGTGAAGTCAGAGAAGAAATGAAGCCAACCGCCGGAGCGACAACCAACAGCGACGCGAGCATTGTTGACGCCACCTCAGTGGCCGGAGCCATGAGCCATGGGCGTTGTCGCCGTCCGTCGGTGAAGACGCTAAACCCGTCACCCATGCGTTCCTATCCGTCGTCAACCACCGAGAAGTCATTGTCGCCGTCCATTTTCCGTCATTAACTGTCATTGTTGTTGTCGCCATCTCGTGTCGTCGCCGCCAACGTACGCCACCAGGTGGGTGGGTGGGTCCAATTGCAAGCTTGTATGTGTGTGCATGGAGTGTTTGTGTCGCCGGAAAGCAAAAGCACCACCATGGCAGCCAACCATGGTGGTTGCCGCCATTTATACCTCTTCAGCCACCACCAGCCGCCGGGTGGTGGTGGTTGTGGGCATGTTTTGGTGCGTTGTGTGTGTTTCTGCTATGTGTGTGTTCATTTTAGTAAAGTGGTGTTGGATTGCTTGGCCGGAAATCGTGAGAAGCCACCAGCACCACCGTGAGATGGTGGCTGCCACCATGTACCACCGTCGGCCGCCACAAGGGTGGTTGTGTGTGTTATCTTAGTGTGTGTGTGCTACTTTGGGTTAAAGATTTGTAAAATTGTAATCGGTGTCGGAATAATAATAAGAAAACTCATAACCACCACCGTGAGGTGGTGGCTGCCGCCACCAGCCGCCGTGTTGGGTGGCAGTGTGCTTTTGTTTGTGTTTAGACTGCTTTGGGATGCTTGGACAAAAATGTACTAGAACCATAACCACCACCGTTAGGTGGTGGCCGCCGCCGTGAGCCGCCATTGACCACCACTACCCGAGGTCGTAGTGGGTCGTGCCCGACTTATGAAACCATAGTAGGCCTAATGAAACCCTAATGGATCTAAAGACTTAGCTTTTGGGCCTATTGGGTTGTGATGCATGATTGGGTTGGAAACCCTAATTAGGGTTTAGAAAACCCTAATTTTGGACTTATTGGTTTGGACTTATCGGGACCCGAGTTTTGGGCCATTGGAATTGAATTGTGAATTACAACCGATCATACCGTATGATTTATTTAGTAGAGTAATGTACTAAATGGATTAAGTCCTTAATGGGTTAAGTAGAAACACTTAACCCTAATCGTCATTTTATGTGAAAACCCTAATTTCACTTGGGCTTTGGGTTGGGCCTTTCTATTGGGCTTTGGTGATTGGGATATTGAAGGGCCATCCAAGAACAATCATATGGACTAGAATATTTTAATGGGCTTTAGGGTAAGGCCCATGTGAGGGGTTTGGGCCCAATTTGGAAAATTGGGCCATAGATAGGCCATAACTGGGCCTTGATGATTATGAGATATTGGGCCATAGAGAGAACCCTAGCGAGTTTGAGTGTGTAGAGTGAGAGGAAGAGCTATCTTGAGCTATTTGGTGTGATTTTGCAAAGGAGGAGAAGAGTTCCAGCAAGAAGGACCAGAGGAGGCTGTTGTTCTGAGTTAGCCAAGCAAGGAGCTTCATTCTGAGGTACCAAATCGAACCCCTTTTCTTCCCTATTGTGTAGATTCCATTTTTGGGGTTAGGGCTTGAATCACTTCATTTTTGGGGTCTTGAATGCATCAAATCCCTCTTCCTAGTTGTGTTATAGATCTGGACCTTTCTAGGTCCAGAGAGCCAGAAAGTATGAAGCTTTAGTCGAGTAATCATAGGGTTTTGAAGCTAGGTAGCATTAATGGGGTTTCTATGGTATATAATGCAATATACACCATGCATGGACATCAAGTTCAGACCTTTACGTGACTTTTGGGTGTTAAAAGGTCAGATCTATAAGTTAGAGAAACAGATCTGACCTCAGAAGGTCGTTTGAGCATTGTCATGGAGGAAACTCGCCGAGTCCATGAGAGGACTAGACGAGTCGGATCGGGTTGCCCCGCGATTCGTGATCAGTGGTAACCCGTCGAGTGAAAGGTTAACTCGACGAGTCGAGTAAGGCCTTAGGAGGATTTAGAGGACACGCATGGACTCGCCGAGTCACCCGAGTGCACTCGACGAGTCTGGTCAAAGTTGGACCGTTGACTAGAGTTGACTTTCATTGACTTTTAGGGTTTGGTCACCAAGTGGACATTTGGACCATTGGAGGGGGTAAAATGGTTTTTTCCCTTCTGTGAGATTATAGGAAGGGATTAGTCTAGCCTTTGAGAATCGTTGTTAATTAGAGGTAAATGACTTTATGTGATTAGGCGGAGGCTAGAGCAGTATTTCGAGTTCGAGACTTTCCGAGATTAGCCGAGGTGAGTCTTCTCACTATACATTACCTAGAGTGGTATGCATGTGCAGACCGGAGGGTCTTATGTGTTATGTGTTTACTTGAGATTATGTGTATTGTGATTTATGTATGCTATGTGATATTTAGACCGGACCGGAGGGTCCTACGATTTAGACCGGACCAGAGGGTCCAACGAGCTAGATCGGACCGGAGGGTCCAACGAGCTACGGGACTAGAGGGTCCCGCTGAGACACATTGACCAGGGGGTCTTAGCGAGTTATAGCCTCGAGTGGCTTATGTGCTGTATGTGGTATTTTGGGGAACTCACTAAGCATTTATGCTTACCGTGTTATGTGATATGTGTTTCAGGTACTAGCAAGGATCGCGGGAAGGCGCCGGCATGATTTATACACTCTGGCAGAGGATTATGTTTTTGAGATTCTGGGATATGTTTTATTGTGATGACATTTGATACACATGAGATTTTGAGAATATTATATGAGTTTTATTGTGTTTTAAAAATTTACGTTGTTACAAGTTAGTATCAGAGCCTTGGTTTGAGGGATTCAGATGCACCTTCGGCCGTATCTGAACTCAAACTGAGGATTTGAGAAAAAATTTCATAAAAGAAACAATTTTTCTAAAAAGAGTAAAAGATTTTGAGAAAAGCAGAACGGAGCAGTGTGTACGATCAGTCAGCGCCCGAACGGTGATTTCCCAAAATACCCTTACATTATGTGTTATGAGATATTATGTGATATGCTATGCATGCTAGAGTAGGCTAGGTATTCATATTTAGGACTAGAGTGGGCCTGATTTGTGATGCCTTAGCCTAGGAGTTACTGCTACTGTGAATTTCTTTGAGTATGAGTAGGTAGCAGAGAGGAGCTTATGATAGGTCCACTGGGTGGTAGCCTGCGCTCAGCGAAATATAGGGTACTTGTGAACTAGAATCCTAGGAGGAGGACTTGGGGTAATTACTGATGTGGTGTGGAAGGTAGTATAAGGGCTCGTACTACTGGAAGCACTGGATCAGTGAGCAGCCCAAGTAAGAATCCTTAGGGTACTAAGGAGCAAGTAGGGTTGAGTGATAGAGTGCGAGAATGCTCGAGCGAGTCTCTGATTTCTTTTGTGTTGTAGAGACATTATGGTGGGTACGTGCCACACTCCAGAGAGCAGCGGTGTTAGCGATGATGAGATTCGCAGGATGATTCATGATGAGGTGGTTGCAGCCATTCGAGCTAAGATACCAGAGATGTTTGGGTCTATCAAGACCACGCTGATTGAGACATTTGATGAGCGGTACGCTGCTCTTACCGATGCTGCTGTTGTTGCGGCCACCGCAGCCGTTGCCGCTGCTAGGCCACAGGGGGGTGACTCGTTGCTGTACCGGGAGTTCAGCAACACGAAGCCACCAGAGTTTGATGGGACTCAGGATCCGATAGCCGCGATGAGATAGATCTCTGACATTGAGGGATGCTTCTACACATGTTCTTGTCCGGAGCACCTGAGGGTACGGTTCGCGCTGAACCAGCTTCTCTTGGGAGCGAAGGATTGGTGGAAGTTTGTGACGGCTGACTTTACTCCTGCAGAGATTACAGCGGTGACCTGGGAGAGGTTCACCACGATGTTCCGAGATGAGTATGTTCCCCCTGTGGAGAGGGAACGTCTAGCCCAGGAGTTCTTGTCCCTCAAGCAGGGGACGGAGTCCGTGACTGTGATTACACGGATGTTTCACGAGAGGCACGTATGAGTCGATATCTGAGCATACTGAGGAGAGACATTCGTTAGTTCGTGGCGAACTCGACATACCGGACATTTGCCGAGCTCCAGGCAAATGCCCGAAAGAGGGAGATTGAGCTAGAGACGCAGGCCAGGGAGGAGCCCGAGTCTCAGAGGAGGGACAGGCGGCCGGCATAGTCTCAGCCGGCAGCCAAGCGGGCAAAGCCCGCTGATTCGAGATCTGGAGGTCCGAAGGGCCGCACTTGCGGGAAGTGCGGCAAGAGCCATGAGGGAGTGTGCAGGGCAGGGGTGTGCTACAAGTGTGGCAAGGAGTGGTATTTCGCGAGGGATTGCTCCAAGGGGTTTGCAGTTTGCTTCCACTGCAACCAGACTGGCCATCGGAAGGCCGAGTGCCCACAGCTACTTCAGGGATCAGCTCAGGGATCTGCACCTGCTGCTACTAGAGCCACCAAGGCCCGGCCAGTGAAGGCCGAGGCACCGAAGGCTCGCAGGAGAGCCTTTCAGTTGACAGCGGAGGAGGTCAGCGCAGCGCCCGATGTCGTGGCTGGTATGTATTCTTTTATTTACTTATTCTGAGTTCGAGATATTGTGCTTATATTGTGGTATGCATAGGTACTTTTCTTGTGAGTTCTGTACCTGCTTTGGTGTTATTTGACTCGGGTGCGAGTCGATCTTTCGTGTCATTAGCATTTAGTCAGCACATCAGTATCCGACGAGAGGCGTTGAGTCGACCTCTGCGAGTTTCTATAGCTGACGAGCGAGCGTTGTATGCTATTGATGTGATTCGAGGATGTGTACTCGAGATTTTCGGTGTTGAGTTCCCGATAGACCTGGTACCGATTGCGATGGGGGATGTCTGTGTCATCGTGGGCATGGACTGGTTGAGCCGATTCGGAGCTGCTATCGACTGCGAGCGTCAGTTGGTGACCATACGAGACCCTAGTGGGGGAGTACTTACGGTGTATGGCGAGGGTACCCGATCTGGTTCAGCATTTTGCTCGGCTGCCAGGGCGAGACGGAGTCTACAGCAGGGCTGTAGAGGGTTTGTAGCCTATGTGATGGATACACGAGTTGCCGCAGAGAGGCCGAGTTCTGTCGATGAGGTTCCGATAGTGCGTGAGTTCCCGGGCGTTTTCCCCGAGGAGTTGCTGGGTGTGCCTCCGGAGAGGCAGGTGGAGTTCCATATAGATTTGTCGGGAGGGGCGCCTAATGCCAAGGCACCCTATCGCCTTGCGCCACCAGAGATGCAGGAGTTATCCTCGCAGCTTCAGGAGCTGTTGGGGAAGGGATTCATCCGACCGAGTAGCTCGCCGTGGGGAGCGCCGATCCTTTTCGTCAAGAAAAAGGATGGTTCACACCGGATGTGCATCGATTACCGGGAGTTGAACAAGTTGACGGTCAAGAACCGTTATCCACTACCGAGGATCGACGACCTGTTCGATCAGTTGCAGGGAGCGTCTTAGTTTTCCAAGATAGACTTGTGGTCTGGATATCACCAGATGAGGGTGCGTGATGAGGATATCCAGAAGACGGCGTTCAGGACTCGTTATGGGCATTACGAGTTCGTGGTGATGCCTTTTGGGCTCACCAATGCACCAGCGGCGTTCATGGATCTCATGAACCGAGTATGCAGGCCGATGTTGGATCGATCGGTGATTGTGTTTATCGACGACATTCTAGTGTATTCGAGATCCAGAGAGCAGCATGAGGAGCATCTGAGGGAGATCCTTGGAGTGTTGAGATCGGAGAGGCTTTATGCCAAATTCTCCAAGTGTGATTTTTGGTTACGAGAGGTCCAGTTCTTGGGACATCTCGTTAATCAGAATGGGATATTGGTCGATCCGGCCAAGATTGAGGTTGTCATGACTTGGGAGGTGTCGAGATCCCCCACCGAGATCAGGAGTTTTCTGGGGTTGGCCGGCTACTATCGGAGATTTATCAGAGATTTCTCCAAGATTGTCGTTCCCCTCACCAGATTGACCCGGAAGGGTGTTGCTTTCATTTGGGGTCCCGAGCAGCAGACCTCGTTTGAGACTCTTCGCCAGAGATTATGCGAGCCCCGGTGTTAGCCCTTCCGGAGGGAATGGAGGATTTCGTGGTGTACTGTGATGCGTCTATATCGGGGTTGGGTGCGGTGCTTATGCAGAGAGGGCACATGATAGCATACGCATCGAGGCAGCTGTAGCCTCATGAGATGAGGTATCCCACCCACGATTTGGAGTTGGGGGCAGTGGTGTTCGCCCTCAAGATATGGCGCCATTATTTGTATGGGGTTCGGTGTACCATATACACGGACCACAAGAGTTTGAAGTATCTGATGGATCAGCCCAACCAGAATATGAGCCAGAGGAGATGGTTGGATGTGGTAAAGGATTACGTCTGTGAGATCCTGTACCACCCGGGCAAGGCTAACGTGGTAGCCGATGCTCTAAGCCGCAGGGCGGAGAGTGCCCCGATTCGAGATATATGTATGAGGATGACGGTGATGACTCCGGTGTTGGATACCATTCGAGAGGCCCAGGCAGAGGCTGTGAGACCGGAGAACCGCAAGAGGGAGCGGGTGATTGGACAGGTATCCGAGTTTGTGACGGATAGCCGAGGGCTTATGACCTTTCGTGGTCGGATTTGGGTGTCGTATATGGGCGGGGCACGTAGCACTCTGATGGAGGAGGCGCATAGATCTAGATTTTCGATCCATCCCGGGGCCACTAAGATGTATTTGGACCTGAAGAGAGACTACTGGTGGCCCTGTATGAAGAGGGATGTTGCATGGGTAGTAGAGAGGTGCTTGACCTGTCGTCGGGTTAAGGCCGAGCACCAGCGTCCGCATGGCAAATTGCAGCCATTAGAGGTTCCCCAGTGGAAGTGGGAACAGATTTCTATGGATTTTATCACCAAATTGCCGAGGACCGCGAGAGGTGTTGATGCAATTTGGGTGATTATGGACCGGATGACGAAGAGTGCTCACTTCCTTGCTATCAGCGAGAGCTCTTCTGCGGAGAGGCTGGCAGAGACATATGTGAGAGAGGTGGTGCCGCGGCATGGAGTGTCGGTCTCGATTTTGTCAGACCGAGATGTACGTTTCACTTCCAGGTTCTGGAAGAAGTTCCATGAAGAGTTGGGTTGTCAGAGGTTACTGACAACCCAGAGCCGCCAGAAGAGTTATGCGGATAGGCGGCGATCCGAGCTCGAGTTCCAGGTTGGAGACTTTGTACTCCTGAAGGTATCTCCTTGGAAAGGAGTGATCCGATTCAGGAAGAGGGGCAAGTTGGGGCCCCGATACATTGGTCCTTTCAGGGTGATCGCCAGAGTGGACAAGGTAGCATACCGTTTAGAGCTACCCGAGGAGTTGGGTCAGATCCATAATACATTCCACGTATCCCAGTTGAGGAAGTGTATAGCCGATGAGACGGCGGTAGTGCCGCTATAGGATATTCAGGTGGATGCGAGGCTGAATTACATTGAGAGGCCGATCATGATCTTGGATCGGAAGATCAAGGTTCTGAGGAACAAAGAGGTGCCCCTGGTTCAAGTCCAGTGGCAACATCGGAGAGGGTCCGAGCTGACTTGGGAGCCGGAGGCAGAGATGCGGGAGCAGCATCCAGAGTTGTTTGCAGAGTAAGACTTCGAGAGCGAAGTCTGATTCTAGTGGGGGAGAATTGTAACATCTGGATTTCCAAGTATCATAATTTAAATATTGTTTTTGAGATGAGAAGAGGGACTCGAGGAGTTGACGCCTAAACTCGTCGAGTAGGATCGCGACTGATGACTTGGATTAATGAATGGACTCGACGAGTCGGAGAGTCGACTCGACGAGTTCGCGCTGTTGGCAGAAACCCTAAATCTTTAAGCCTGAGCCCTATTTAAAGGCACTTATGGCCTTCAATTGCGGCTACCTTTCCAGAAGAGAGAACCCTAGCGAGTTTGAGTGTGTAGAGTGAGAGGAAGAGCTATCTTGAGCTATTTGGTGTGATTTTGCAAAGGAGGAGAGGAGTTCCAGCAAGAAGGACCAGAGGAGGCTGTTGTTCTGAGTTAGCCAAGCAAGGAGCTTCATTCTGAGGTACCAAATCGAACCCCTCTTCTTCCCTATTGTGTAGATTCCATTTTTGGGGTTAGGGCTTGAATCACTTCATTTTTGGGGTCTTGAATGCATCAAATCCCTCTTCCTAGTTGTGTTATAGATCTGGACCTTTCTAGGTCCAGAGAGCCAGAAAGTATGAACCTTTAGTCGAGTAATCATAGGGTTTTGAAGCTAGGTAGCATTAATGGGGTTTCTATGGTATATAATGCAAGATACACCATGCATGGACATCAAGTTCAGACCTTTACGTGACTTTTGGGTGTTAGAAGGTCAGATCTATAAGTTAGAGAAACTGATCTGACCTCAGAAGATCGTTTGAGCATTGTCATGGAGGAAACTCGTCGAGTCCATGAGAGGACTCGACGAGTCGGATCGGGTTGCCCCGCGATTCGTGATCAGTGGTAACCCGTCGAGTGAAAGGTTAACTCGACGAGTCGAGTAAGGCCTTAGGAGGATTTAGAGGACACGCATGGACACGTCGAGTCACCCGAGTGCACTCGACGAGTCTGGTCAAAGTTGGACTGTTGACTGGAGTTGACTTTCGTTGACTTTTAGGGTTTGGTCAACAAGTGGACATTTGGACCATTGGAGGGGGTAAAATGGTCTTTTCCCCTTCTGTGAGATTATAGGAAGGGATTAGTCTAGCCTTTGAGAATCGTTGTTAATTAGAGGTAAATTACTTTATGTGATTAGGCGGAGGCTAGAGCAGTATTTCGAGTTCGAGACTTTCCGAGATTACCCGAGGTGAGTCTTCTCACTATACATTACCTAGAGTGGTATCCATGTGCAGACCGGGGGGTCTTATGTGTTATGTGTTTACTTGAGATTATGTGTATTGTGATTTATGTATGCTATGTGATATTTAGACCGGACCGGATGGTCCAACGATTTAGACCGAACCAGAGGGTCCAACGAGCTAGACCGGACCGGAGGGTCCAACGAGCTACGGGACTGGAGGGTCCCGCTGAGACACATTGACCAGGGGGTCTTATCGAGTTATAGCCTCGAGTGGCTTATGTGTTGTATGTGGTATTTTGGGGAACTCACTAAGCATTTATGCTTACCGTGTTATGTGATATGTGTTTCAAGTACTAGCGAGGATCGCGGGAAGGCGTCGGCATGATTTGTACATACTGGCAGAGGATTATGTTTTTGAGATTCTGGGATATGTTTTATTGTGATGACATTTGATACACATGAGATTTTGAGAATATTATATGAGTTTTATTGTGTTTGAAAAATGAAAAATTGTTTTAAAAATTTACGTTGTTACAGCGGGTGTAGCCGTAGCATTCACGAGGTTGGCAGATAGTGCCAGAGTGTTGTAAGTCTGCGGGTGTAGCCGTAGCATTCACGAGGTTGACAGATAATGCTAGAGTGTTGTAAGTCTGCGGGTGTAGCCGTAGCATTCACGAGGTTGACAGATAGTGCTAGAGTGTTGTAAGTCTGCAGGTGTAGTCGTAGCATTCACGAGGTCGACGGATAGTGCTAGAGTGTTGTCAGACTGCGGGTGTAGCCGTAGCATTCACTAAGATTGGTAGATAGCATGAGAGCGTTATTTAGATCGCGGAAGGAACAGTAGTACCCACCAGTTCGGGTGTAGCAGTGAGGCGTGGCAAATCCACGGATTGGTTTATGGATTTCCCCAGAGGGATTAGACCTGGTTGAGCCAGTGATAAGACTGTAGGAACGCCACTACAGTTATGAGATCAGGGAAGCAATGGACTGCTTAAGGTCGTTTGTGATATAAGGCTACCATTAGGTCATGTAGCAATCACTTTTAGCCTTGGACTAGTGACGTCAGGATTCGACGCATGGACCCGCGCGGTTGGATCAGAAGGTCGTTAGAGCCACAGTGGCGTGATAACTAGTGGCAACTAGTTACAGAGAAGGAATTCGTTCGGAAGTCGTGTGGAGCGACTGCGTGTGAGTCTTTTGGCTCCGTAATCGGGCTGGAACCCGGTATTTCAGATGACTGACAAACGAATTGAGAGCAGGAAGGTCTCGATCGATTTCGGAATGCAGCTATGTAGCAGCATGCTGTTTCAGGCAGTTCCAGTGTTTGGGCAGTGTTAGTATTTGCGTTTTAGGTTGTAAGTACGGACGGAATAACAGATTGCTTGGGTTATGCTAAGTGACCTGCAGGGATAATTGGGTTTGTGATCCTGTTTATAGTGGGAACCTCGAGTTATCAGAAGTTGAGTAGTCAGTTGAGGGATAAGTGGACTGGGTTCAACAATAATGATTCAGTATGAGTGGTCTATCAGGGAGTCAGACCACCTCGAGACTGCAGATTTCAGACGAAGTAGATGTGATCTTGTTGCAATGAATTCGTTCATCTGCGGATTTTAGGGCCTTGCGAAGGTTGGTCACGGTTATCCTGGGAAGGCTAGGATGTGCCCAGGATTGTGGCCATGTTACTCGGGTGGTTTGGCGTGTAAGGAATGGTAAGGAATGATTTCGATGACGAAATCTAATTTAAGTGGGGGAGAGTTGTAACACCCTGTTTATTTAACAAATAAATAAACAAATTAATGAATGAATAGTAGCCCTAAAATCAATAATTATATAGCAAGGTGTTGGTCTCGAGGAGCTAACTGTCACAATTTTAGAAGTTGGGGGTTAAAAGTGTAAGTTTCGGATTGGTTTCATAAATATTTATGAAGACAAGGGCTCTGTGGTAATTATTGGGACTTAAGTTGAAAAGAATGAGAGGAGGAGGGACTAAAAATGTTAGCATGGCTGAAGTTTGATCATTGGACTTAAATTGAAATGAATTTAGAATGCAGAGGGCTAAAAGGGTAAAATATGGATTCATTTTGAAAGAAATGGGGGAAGGAGGGACCATTTCGGTTATTATGGGATAAAGTTTTATGGGGCTCGGGGTATATAACCTGTCACCCCGGTAAACCCTAACCCTAAATGAGAGGCAGTCGCAACCCACCTTATATCTCCCTTCACCGCCGGCCGCCACCTTCTCCTCTACAATTTTCGGCGTCGCACCACCATCTTTCTTATCTTCTTCCCGTTCCAGCCGTCGTCCCCTCTCCTGTGAACTCGGAGAACAACTGAAGCCAACCGTCGGAGCGACTGCCAACAGCGACGAGAGCATTGCTGACGCCACCTCAGTGGCCAGAGCCATGAGCCATAGGTGTTGCCGTCGTCCGTCGGTGAATACGCTAAACCCGTCACCCATATGTTCCTATCCATCGTCAACCACCGAGAAGCCACTGTCGCCGTCCATCTGCCGTCGTTAACTATCGTTGCTGTTGTAGCCATCTCGTGTCTTCGCCGCCACCGTATGCCACCAGGTGGGTGGCTGGGTCCAATTACAAGCTTGTATGTGTGTGCATCGAGTGTTTATGTCACCGGAAAGCAAGAGCACCACCATGGCAGCCAACCATGGTGGTTGTCTCCGTTTATACCTCTTCTGCCACCACCAACCGCCGGGTGGTGGTGGTTGTGTGCGTGTTTTGGTGCGTTGTGCGTGTTTCTGCTATGTGTTTGTTTATTTTAGTAAAGTGGTGTTGGATTGCTTGGCCAGAAATCGTGAGAAAAGCCACCACCACCACCGTGAGGTGGTTGCTGCCACCATGTACCACCATCAGCCGCCACAAGGGTGGTTGTGTATGTGTTATCTTAGTGTGTGTGTGTGTGTGTGTGTTACTTTGGGTTAAAGCTTTGTAAAATTGTAATCGGTGTCGGAATAATAATAAGAAAACTCATAACCACCATCGTGAGGTGGTGGCTGCCGCCACCAGCCGCCGTGTTGGGTGGCGGTGTGCTTTTGTTTGTGTTTAGACTGTTGTGGGATGCTTGGAAAAAAATGGACTAGAACCATAACCACCACCGTGAGGTAGTGGCCGCTGCCGTGAGCCGTCGTTGACCACCACTACCCTAGGTGGTAGTGGGTGGTGCCCGACTTATGAAACTCTAGTGGGCCTAATGAAACCCTAGTAGGCCTAATGAAACCCTAATGGATCTAAAGACTTAGCTTTTGGGCCTATTGGGTTGTGATTGGGTTGGAAACCCTAATTAGGGTTTAGAAAACCCTAATTTTGGACTTATTGGTTTGGACTTATCGGGACCCGCGTTTTGGGTCATTGGAATTGAATTGTGAATTACAACCGACCACACCGTATGATTTATTTAGTAGAGTAATAGACTTAATGGATTAAGTCCTTAATGGGTTAAGTAAAAACACTTAACCATAATCGTCATTTTATGTGAAAACCCTAATTTCACTTGGGATTTGAGTTGGGCCTTTCTATTGGGCTTTGGTGATTGGGATATTGATGGGCCATCCAAGAACAATCATATGTGCTAGAATATTTTGATGGATTTTTGGGTAAGGCCCATGTGAGGGGTTTGGGCCCAATTTGGAAAATTGGGCCATAGATTGGCCATAACTGGGCCTTGATGATTATGAGATATTGGGCCATTGTAATGTCACATGTTTGGACTGCAATAAATGGTTAGGCCTTAGGGAGAGACCATGTAAAGGTTTGTGCCCAATTTGGAAAATTGGGTCATATGTTGGGCTTTGACTCATAGTTGACTTTTGGGCCTTGGGCTTGAATCAAGCTAAGATAGGGGTAAAGCAGTCTTTTAACCCAAGCATGGACTTATGGATATGTGTTGGAACCCAATTATTAATTGGGTGTTATTTTGATGTTGACAGTTCGGGAATCTGTCATCCAGCAGCCAGGGTTTCATCTGCGGGACTTCAGCAGTGTGAGGTGAGTTACCTTCCAGTAGAAGTGGGTCTAAGGCCACAATGTCGGCCCACTAGTAGGAGTTGTTTGTAAGATGATTGTCTCTGTGATAATTATCTGGTATGCCATTATTTGTTATGTTTTATGTGCTAGTATGGTATGTTTTATGTTCTAGTATGGTATGTTTTATGTGCTATTGGTAGTAGGGGAATAGTCCCCGTATTAGGTGAATCGGTTTTTACAATTCGGTTTTCAAGAAGCATGAGATTTAAAAATATATATAAGATAATATTAATCAACTTTAAAATAAAATGTTTTGTGAGAATTAAAATTAGGAACTATTAAAAAATTTATTATGATTCAATATTTTGGGCGTGTTTGGCACGGAGCTTTTGGAAGCGTTTGTGAGCTTCTAGCTTTTAGCTTTTGACAAAACGCTCTACTTTAAACAAAAAGCTTCATTTAGCAGTACGAGCGTTTAGCTTTTAGTTTAAACAAAACGCTCCAAATCTAAAAGCTACTTCATTTAGCGTTTAACAAAACGCTACTGAGCTTTTGAAATCAATTTCCATAATTACCCTTAAAAATATATTTATATATTTATTTATTTTTAATCAATTGTCCTTTTATGTAATTTTATATATTTCAAAAGTTTCCAGCTACTTTTGTCAAACACTCATATAACAAATAAAAGCTACAACTTCCTTCTACCAGCTACCCACTAACTGCTTCCAGTTAACAGCTACTTTTGTCAAACACGCCCTTTATAGATAAAAAGCTATTGAAAAGTATTTATTGAAGTATTTTATTGGATAATACTTTCTAATCTATTTAAAAATACAATTTAGCAAATTAATAAATAACTAAAAGATGTATATTTTAAACGAAATATATATAAATAAACAAATAATAAACTCTTATTCGGTTTTTTTGGATTATTCGGTTTTAATTTTATAAATCGTAACTGATGCGACATTGACCTCCGGCGAGTCTTCTGGTCTTCTGCAGCGGCGGAGATCTGGACATCACAGTGCAAAGTCGTTAGAGCTGCCCCAGGGACTGTGCCCCGGGAGCGGACTCCGACGATCAAGTTAGATCATCTGATAGATCTGAGATGGTTCTCCATAGCTGGAGAGAACCATCTTGGTGCTGGTGGTGGTGTATGGTGGCTGACGGCGTCGGGTGGCGGCTGAGCCACCCGGCCGGAGTGTAGTGTGGCGGCTGAGCCATGGGGGAAGAGTCCCCGATAAAGGTCCCTCTTCATGGAGGAGGCATTATTCTATTTATAGGGGACAACTAGGTCAAGGGGAATTGGGTCAGGCCTTGGGCCAGCCCAATTCAGGCCCAACTAGCAAGGAGTTAGGCAAGGCAGCCCGGAGGCGTCGGGCGGGGCTGGCGGGCGCGCCTCAGGCAAGGCTGGCGGGCGCGCACCAGGAAAGACTGGCAGGGGAGCGCCAGGCCGGGGAGCGCCGGGCCGGGTCGGGCCAACAGGAGAGTCCCCAGCACGGCTTGCAAGGGAGCGCCAGGCGAAGGAGCGTCGGGCTGGGCCGGCAGGAGAGTCCCCAACACGGCTGGCAAGGGAGCACCATGCAAGGCTGGCAGGAGCACGTCAGGCCAGGCTGGCGCTCTAGATCAGTCTAGGCCATGCTAGTGGACCATATATCATCAGTAACCAATCCAAAATAATAATTAAATTTTACTGGAAACTCATCCAAAAATCTGAACCAAATAGTTCAATTGGACAATTCGGTTTTATCCGAATAGCGAACAGCCCTAGAGATAATCACAACAATGGAGGAAAATAATCAATTTCAGTCAAGTCTGGATAATACCAGTCAAGCCTTGAAGAGATAGAAAATAAAGTATTCAAGAATAATAGTATTTGTACAAACAAGAGAATGAACAAAGAGAATGAAATGTGAGATTCTATTCAAAAGGAACGCCGGTTACAAGAGGTTGACACTCCTTAGGCCGGAGGGAGTGGTAGCATGTGCTAAAACATTGACACGTCATAATTTTATGGACACCTAAGCTTAATATGATGATATGGAGTGGTGATGTGTTTAAAAGGTAAACATTTATTTTCTTAATTTTTATTTAACTATTTAAATAAAATAAACTATAAAAAGGTACAAGTTGCTAAGCTGAAGTTACAAACACTTAAAGCTGATATAGTCAAATGGGACCACCAGTCTTACTCTTTCTTCTCTTTCCTCTCGCCAAGCAACCAACGAGCCCATCTTAGTGCAGGTGCTTGGCGCATGGTTAGGGTGTGGTAGCGAGTGTTTAGCGAGGGCTTAGTGAGGGAGGGTTGCGAGCCACTCCCTCCAGCCTTATATAGGCAAGGAAAACCATAAGACAAAAGCACAAAAGGAGAACGCATTGACTACAAGATCAGCAGCTTGATTCTGACACTTATGTTGCTCTTGATCTTGTCGGTTGTTCTTTACATGAGACAAACAACAGGACAAATTGTACTTTTACATCACAACCTACATTCTCTATTCGGAAACTAATTAACCTCGGAAGACTTGCAACTTCAGACAGACATCAATCTCTTAAACACTAAGGGGTCAATTTTTTGTACTATCAGGTCCATTTTAAAGAAAATTTTCCAATGGTCCCCAGAAACAAAAAATACATTCCAAAACCTAAAATCGACATTGGCGTCATTATCTACCCTAGCTTGTCCTATTTCAAAATAAACGCTTACAATGTACCTGTCAGCAACAAAAGAAACAAAAGAAGAACCAAGTGCAGTCCTACGATCCAATAAAAATTCAACATGGGTACCAATATAAATTTTTGTTAGCTAGCCCTGCAGGACCGAATTGAGCTACCCTAACCGAGAAGCTAGCACTAGCACCGATACATATGTTACACATCCTAGAAGAAAGTAGGGAGATAATATAAGGTTAGACTTGAAGAAGATACATTTTTCCTAGTGTATGACCTCGTATATGAGGGTGGGATGCTTAGAACCATGATAGTAGTGGTATATAAGTAACTCTATCTTTAGTTTTTACTACCTTGTTGGTTCGATACTTCCAGCTTGTTATGCTAATATCAACTTCTTGTTTTATTGTTAGTATCTGTTTTTACTATTAGTATATTCTTCAAGTATTTACCTTCCAAAGATGCTCCTCTTAACTTCACTTTTTGTGTGTTTATATCTAATAACAATATTTGGAATCAATTTGAAACGAAAGATAAAGGACCAGGTTGGTAAAGCTTAGGTTAATTCAGCCTTAAATTCTGGAAAAAGACATCATCAATTTAAGAGCGATACTATGATTACAAAGACAAGTAGTAATAAATAAAGTAATTTCACATTTTCCTTAACGTAGCAAGGTGTAAGTAAATACATTACTATCTAGTATTATGAATAAAAATACAAGTTAAAAAAAATATAATTGTAAAAAAACTCTTTAACGAATATTAAAAAAACTCAAGTTCCTTCAATGTAGACTTATCCTAAATCACTGTACAATGTGTAGTAGGCTCACATTCTTCAAGTGAACTCTGCAAAATATTCAATATTCTAGTTTGCTCTTTGCTCATAACGTGGGACTATGGTGAGCCAAGTTCTCATTGGCCTTCATCGTAATTATATTAATTCCATAATCCTAACTTACACCTGCTTAGCCGAGAATAACATCAAGAACTTTAATACATATAGAACAGTTACAATCAGGACTATTCAGACACTTGGACATTTCAGCTAACAGATCTCAACAAATTACAAAACTTAACCAACAATGCTAGCAAATAAACAATCCACAAAGAGTGCCCTTTTAATTAAAGAAAAAACACACAAAAACATCATCGATACAAAAAATTTAGTACCTCATGCTCTCAAGAGCAACCTTTTGTAACCCTTGATCGACATCATGAACCCTCTGAACGTACAGCTCTGATTGCTGCTTCAACGCCAAATCATCCTCTTGACTATAACATTTAAAATCAAAAATCAGAAATTTTCAATACATAACTTACAAGATCTTTGTCTTTCTTATCATCTTTCTTCTTAGGATCTTTTGATGGGACCTTCGAAGTCGCTTCTTCTTTTGATGGTTTGGTTCCGGCTCCATAGTAGATAACAGAAGCTAAAACCCTAAACCTTAAAACTGGTGAGAGAACCGGAGCAGAAATTTGAATCCCAAATTGCAGGTGGTTTTCTTAGGAAAGGATGGGTAATAAGCGGAACCTTTGCAACTCTTTCTCCCCAAGCAAACCGCGACTGCTTTCTTTTTCTTTTTTAATTATTTTTATTCTTGGGGTAGAAAAGTATAATGCTGCCAAACAAAGGCCCAACTACTTCGGGTTGAGGGCTTCAAATTGTTAAGGTTGGCCCAATTGTCGGTTTAATTTTCGCTTTTCTCCTTTAATTATGGTAGACATGCTTGTTGCTAGTATTGGTCTTGGAATTCTTTTTTTCCTTTTAAACTAGAATTTGTGGTGAAAGATGAAAATATTTTTAAGTATCATCCTTTATTCATTCCTCATTATAGACAAGATAGGCTTGTGTTCAAATTGGTACCGGTCTTTTTTTTGGATCGGAGTATGGTCTTAGTTTTTTTGTTCGATTTATATGGTTTGGATTCGGATTTTCTGTCAGGATTCTTTTTTTTTTGGTTTATTTTTCTGTCCAGATTTATAAGAGTTTTGTTAAATTAGATAAGTTGCAGGTGGGAGTTGGTTGATATTTCATGACAATATATAACTTGTAAAACATATATATATATATATATATATATATATATATATATATATATATATATATATATATATATATATATATATATAGAGAGAGAGAGAGAGAGAGAGAGAGAGAGAGAGAGCAAGAAAACAACAATAGGTCAGTGAGTGAGGGTATACAAAAGTTGATATGAAGATGATTCACAGAAGAAAAGAAAACATAAGATATAAAATCTAATTTAACATCATCATCGCATGTGGCCTGAAAAAGAGCAAGCAAAAGCAGGCTAGACTAGGCTAGGCTTCTTCCCTGTAATCTGGGTTCTCTTTCAATATAACAAAACCTTCAAGGATGGGAGACAGAGGAATATACTTTTCAGTTGCAAGTTCAGCCCTATCACCAGCAGCCAAGAGGACCGGAGTGGAATGGGTCTGGAACCCGGTGATGGTCTTGGGCCGCCCTGCCTGCCCCACAACGTCAACAGCTTGCCCCACCCGAACTGGTACAGATAAAGGTTTCAGATTCTCATCCACCGTCAACAGCATCCGCGGCTGTCAATTGTTTAATTTAAACCAACTTGAATCATTTCATGCATGCTTGCTTACAAACTTTCATTTCATGCACAATAATACAAACAAGATAAAGACAAGACAAACCTGCATAGCCAATACTACAAAGTAGAGAACATAGTGATATTTCCCCAAGATGATGGCTTTCATATCAAGACATGCATGGAGTAATACTACAAGCCCAGCAAGTGCCGTCCTGCCATATATATATATATATATAATTCATAAAAATCATTGTTTCATGTATTTATTCATTCCATTTCATGAATCGCTCACTTACGGGGATAGCAAGAAACGTTCAGAGTGGTAAGGAGCAAGAGTCAACAAACCCTTCCCCATATGTACAAAACCTTGAGCAATTCGCACCTACAACCAACAATCAAGTTTTATTATCAATGGATGCTAAAACAGCCTTCTTCCATGAACAAGCAAGTTTACATGGCTTTTGTGTAAAAAAAAAGGTGGTGGGGTGAGTTTGCAGAGAGAGATGTTTACACAGAAGAGAAGGCTGGCTTCTTTGTAGTAATAACTTGAAAGATTCCGAAGCATGCCAGCAATTCTAGCATTGTTGGTTCCTGCACCTATCAAGCCCAAAGATATCACCGCCGCCTGTACAAGAACAAAAACAGGTCAATATATTGGTAAAAATAAAAAATACATAGAAATGAAGTATGTATATTATTTTACCATTGCCACTTCGGTATCAGCATCATGACTGAGTCGACTTAACGTATCCATAACGTGGACCTTAAATCATCAAATGAAATGAGTGGGCAATTGCATTGCATGAAGAGAAATAAATTAAATTTGTTTACCTACCTTTGGGTTTGAGATGCAGAGAAGACCAAGAGCCAATGGAACTGCCTTTCTGATATTCTGCTCCCCATATTGTAAAAGATGTTCCAACGAACGGATTGCCATATCAAGGCCTAGTTCCTCAGCCATTGCTACCATGGCTATACCCAGTACAGCTGGACCCTGAAAAGTTTCACCACCCTTCTCCAGGTGCTGGGCACATTGACCAAGAAAGTGTTGAACCTTCAAAACATTTCCAGTGCCAGCATAGGCACAAGATAGCAGGGTCATATCACAATACTTTCTGATCTTTTCATTGAAAGTCTTGGACACCTCAGCAGTAGCCTCCACACTGTCCTGCTTTCCGAGGTAAAGAAGACCTAAGCCAAGAGGTAATAGTCGGGTGAGAGGCTCCCCCAAGTCTGACTCACTGCGGTCCATCAGTGCAAAAATTATGGCCTGAGCAACATCCTCGTTGCAGGAACCCACATATACCAAACCCAATGCAATTGCCGTGAACGCGATAACATCCAACGCTGCTTTCGGGTCTCCAAGAATTGGAGTCAGCTTGTCACGGATCTGAAAACGAAAAAACATCACAACCGTCAGCAGTGTGTGTGTGTGTGTGTGTGTTTGTAAATTGTCAACAATAAGGAAAGGAGGACCTACCTGTTCATTCTGGGTACCAGCATATGCAAGACCCAGACCAGTTATGGCTCCAATTCTAATGGAAGCGTCTTCTTTATCCAGATAATCAGCAAGAAGTGCCAACGCCTGAAACAACCCAACCCAAAATAAAATCACAACCAACAAGGCAACAACCAACAACAAACAAGTCAGAAAGAAAAAAGCAAAGCACTCACAGGGTCACAATCATTCTTGATACCACAGTTTACAACCCCAACTCCTAACAATGCACCAGCAATCACATGATTATCATTGCTATGAAAATACTTGTCGATTTGAGCAAGCCCAGCATCAACATCCCAAAGGAGGATCATTCCCTAAACACAACCAATTTCCTTTCTTCAGACAACATTCATAAAAGTACATTGAAATTGCTACAAATGACATATTATAGTTTGAAAAACCAACCCAATTACACTTGGGTAGATTTTTGCTTTCTTATTTTCGTTTTAAGTATCCAGGCCAATAATAGCATAGCAGAGAAAACGGATTGGGTAATAAACAAATTACTGCAATAATGAGCAGAGCATACCAAACTTGCAGCAGCACTGGCTTTCCCATGTTCTTTGTTCTTAAAAAGCCAATTCCCAGAAGAGCCACCACTTGAAGCCTCAGATGGGACTGTCATTAGTTTATCCTTGAAAAGAGAAACACAAATTATTAGTGATTAGATGTTGTATTATTTTTATTTTAACAAATAGTCGAAAAATAAATACCTGACCAAAGCCAGCATTTACAAAAGCATTCACAAATGTAGCTGCCAGGTTTTGCCTGGCTGAATCAACACTTGCACCAGCACTTGCCCGTCCATCCAGTAAGTGTGCCTAAATAAAGAGAAATTAATTATTAATTATTAATTATTAATTATATGTAAATGATGAAACCCAACCTTATATATGTCTTCAGGAGATTTGGGCTCCATGACTTCAATATCTCGAGCAAGGGTAAGATAGCCTTCACTTAGTTTGGTATTGTTAATGATCTCTTGCAAAGCCTCCCTCTCGTCATCATCCCCACACATCTCTTCATCAAGCTCAAAACTTGTTCCCTGCGTTATGTAACTGTTAATCTTTATAATTACAAATCATTTGCTTCCACCTCATCAAAATGCTAAACCTTTTTCATCTATAATACCAACAACTCGAGACAGTGTTTGCTCAAATAAAAGCTTTTACAAGGAAAATCACTCCAAATGTAAATGGAACATAATCTAATCTCTCATGCCATCAGTAAAATTAAATATTGTTTCAGACAATTTTTAGATGCAAAGGATTTGATTAAAAAAACAAGAGCTGAGCTACTGACAAAATGTAAGTCATACTTACTTGTCGAGCCAGAATGTAACAAAACTGCTTCTTCCGCAAAAGATCAGGACAAGATGTGAAAACCTGCTTCACATGCTGCCAAAAAACATCCAATGCTCTATCAGTACAGAAACCATAAAATCAGATGGAATTAGTCCAAATATACAAGCACAAATAATTTTTTAGCTTTATCTACATATTATTAATGTTTAATAGTAGAATTTTACTCATGGACGTGAATAAGCTTTACGAATTTTCCTAGCAAGATGATTTAAATCCATAATCATCATCCAAGTTTCATACACCCTAACTTTAATGCACAAGTGTTTGGTTGGATGGAATGGAATGGAATGGTGAAGAAATTGAAAAGGAAGGACTTATTATCTCTATTTCTAAAGAAGTGCAATTTAATTAAAATAATGAAATTATTAAAAAAAGATTTGTCACACGCAAAATGGGTTATATTGGATTTTAATTATTTACATTCCATGATGGAATGAAAAATAGAGGTAAAGAAAATGAAAATTAACAAAATTAAAGGAGTCAGTCTATCCCATCAGGCAAAAGCAAAACAAATAGGTTTTTTTCATACCATACAGCACCTGATAGTGGGGGTCCAAATGTTAAAATCACAACACTTTATCAAAAACACAAGATAATAATTCATCAGTTAACATCACTAGGTAACAAACATCTCAGATTATATTTATAGCAACCAAAAAAAACACTTTCCAATGACCATGAAATGCAAACCTGCATGTTGTCAAGATAAAGTGCAATCTGAAGTGCACTTGGATATTCTTCAAACTTTGTGTAGATTGTGTATGCAATGTCCAAAACTGACATGTCATCTGGTCCAGGGAGGTATCTACAAATGTACAAAACCATTTAATTAACACATATAACAATTGCAGAATAGAATTCAAGATTAACAATGACATAACATAATAAAAACATGAAATGCCAAAAGCAACAAGAATGCTAGACAGTTTTAAGTTTTAAACCACAAATAGACAACAAAAAATGACTCATTTAAACTTGGTAGTTTACCTTGCTGAACTTGTTAGGTACAGACAGGTTCTTTTATAATTTGTGCTGTCCACATGCTTCACAAGCAGGTCAAGAAATTCAACCTGAATTTAACCACAGTTAAGAATCATATTCCTCTTCATAACAGGTATGTAAAAAAATTTGAAGAAATTAATTAATACCTCCATGAGAAGGTCTACAGCCTCAGGTTCAGCATTATGCTGCAATAAGGAAACGATAAAATTAAGTTTTGGTAAGTCAAGAAAAATAGTTGCCAAATAAAGAATACCTTCATGTGAAAAGCAACAATTTGTTCCACAAGTTCTATCAGATCATCAACAGATGCCTCCTCATTCTGAATAAATCAATTAACTTCAGTATCAAGATTAGTGAAACAATTACACTTGCAGTGGTATGCTTATCCTATTTAATAGTGAGAGAAAAAAATAAAGATGAATTATACCACTCTTTTCGCATACTCTTGTGCAATTTCGCCAGCCAAATTCCTACAAAGATGAAACAGCAGGGTCAATGAACATTCGTTTTCTTGCTTATGGATGTAGATTTTGGCGATTTATATGTGATTACCTAACATACTCATGACCCCAGGAACCAATATCACCTTCAGAACCTAACAAGCGATACTTTAAACTCTCCTGAAATGTGTGAAAATATTATTAGTAAACAAAAAAGAATCAAGGACTACATAGCAGAAACTCTTGAGACAGTGGAAATCACATCACATGTCATAAACCAAACTAAATCTCTTACCCGATCACCTTCTGCAGACATGGTCAAAGCTAAAACGGAAAGTATATCAGCAAGTAATTTCTGCATCAACAATGGAAAGTATATATTATCAGCAAAGTAATTTGTGCATGGAAATGGGGAAGTAGGATGCTACAGAATGAAAGAAATGCCTTTAAGTCTGAATCTGGCATTGTCTCATAAAATGATTTTAGAGTTCCATAATGTGGGCGTAAAAACTTCAGTGGCTTTGGAACTGAAGTCATAGAGCTGGTTGATGTCCGAATTTCTTGCCTACAACCAAATAATCAATATTGTTAGTCTAAGTCATAAGTTGAGCTGCAATTTGCAAAAAAAACACAGATATCACTAAACCATGCATAAAACCACTTCAAGGAACAAGAAAATAAGAAATTGCAAAAACATGCCCACATCCACACTCAAGAAGGTCAACTTTTTTCTATTCCAAGGTTTTGAAATATCTAAAAGGTTGAAGCATTTCTCAGCATTAACTTTAGTTAAGTACTTGACATTTTAGAGTTCCAGATAATGCCTTAATGATGAAAGTTTTCCTCAAGTTCCTTCAATGTAGATTTATCCTACTTCTAGGTACCATGTGTAGTAGTAGACTCACATTCTTCAAGTGAACTCTGCAAATTATCTTTTCAAACCGATCATAACAATATTTTAGTTTGCTATTGCTCAGAACGTGGTAGGCTTTCAGTACTATGTTAGGCCAAGTTCTCATTGGCCTTCAACGTAATTATATTAATTTCATAATCCTAACTTACACCTGCTTAGCCGAGAATAACATCAAGAATTTTAACACACACAGAACAGTTACAATCAGGACAATTCAGACACTCGGACATTTCAGCTAACAGATCTCAACAAAACTTAACCAACAATGCTAGCAAATAAACAATCCACGAAGTGCCCCTTTTATTAAAAAAAAAAAAAAAAACATCATCGATACAAAATATTAGTACCTCATGCTCTCGAGAGCAACCTTCTGTAACCCTTGATCGGCATCCTGGACCCTCTCAACATACAGCTCTAATTGCTGTTTCAACGCCAAATCCTCCTCTGACTATATCAATTAAAAGCAAAAATCAGAAATTTTCAATACATAAATAGATAGATAAAATGACTGAGCACTTACAAGATCTTCATCTTTCTTATCATCTTTCTTCTTAGGATCTTTCGATGGGACCTTCAAAGTCGCTTCTTCTTTGGGGTTTCCACTACCGCTGGCATTATTGTTTGGCTCCGGCTCCATATTAAGATATCAGAAGCTAAAACCCTAAATCTTAAAACTGTGAGAGAACGGGAGCAGAAATTTGAATCCCTGCAGATGGTTTTCGTAGAGGAATGAATTAAAGCAGGATGGAGGTCCGGTAGTGTACCGCCGGTGAGTAGAGGATCTGAGACGATGTCACGACGAAGAAATCGATTTTGGGCACTTGAAGAACGAAGAATAGGGTATTAAGGGAACCCTTGCAATTCTTTCTCCCCAAGCAAACTTTCTTTTTCTTTTTAATTATTTTTGTTCTCATTGCTGTGGAAAAGCACAATCCGGCCCAGCGAAGGCCCAACTATTTCGGGCTGTGAGGACTTCAAATTGCTACAGTTAGTCCGATTTAGTTTCCGGCTTTAGGTTCCGTCCACGGCTTTGTCATTTTACCATTCGCAATAGTTTTTTGCGGAGAGGACTCAGGTCTCATGGCCTTTTCATTCGCTTTATATGGTTTGTATTCCGATTTTTTGGCCCGTGTTCATTTTAAACGATTTTTTTTGTTTCGGTTTAATTTATTTTTTCTCATTGATAAAGATTTTTGTTAGAATAAATAGGTTGTAGGTAGGAGTTGGTTATTTCATAACAATATATAACTTGTAAAATATGAACATATCTATGAGATAAAACTATTCACCCATCCATTGTAGCTTCAGAGTATTTGTCTCAAACACCATCTATGTTCTGAATTTGGAAACACTTTTGTTATGGTAGGTATAACTCCTTGCATATTATTTTATATTGAAGTTAGTACAACTAGAATCATCAAAACATAGCATTAAAACAAATGTTAAGTCATACCTTTTGTGTGTAAGATACAAAAGTGACGTCACATGATGCATCCAAATCCAAATCATCACCAAGGCACTCCATGAACCAGGTCCATGAACTTGTTGTCTCAACTTCTACAATAGCATAAGTTATTGGGTAGATTTCATTGTTGGAATCAATACCGGCAACTGTTAGGATTTGCCACGGTATGGTCCTTTCAAGAAACATCCATCCAGTCCTATTAATTCCCTATCTCCAGCTTTGAACCCCAACTTAGGTGTTCCAAGACAAATATAAATCCTCTTGAATATTATAGTTTGAACAACATGATTTGGTTCACTATACACTTCTGTCTTGACAGTTGTACCTAGTTTATTGCTTTGTAACTCCAAACCATAATTTCTCAAGAAACTATATTGTCTTTCATAGTCACCATACAACTGATCTTTTCCAATAGATTTAGCCTTGAACACTTTCATTTTAGACAATCTTAATTCAAAATCCATCTAAAGTTCTTCGTGCATAGCTGAAATTGGAATTCTTGGATTGGAATCCACCATTTAGAGAATAGTGCTAGCCAAGAATTTTGATGTACATGCCTTCATATTTATGCTTTGTAAGAATAAATGCTCATCAATAAGTGTTTTCACCAACCAAGGCTCTTTTTCTGTACAACTACAAATCTAAATTGCAAATGCACAAGAACCTATTTTGGTAAAGACTGTGTTGCCATGGGATGTGACTTTACTAAATATAGAAGGCCCACCACTGGAATCTGGACTTTGCACTTTACTCTTATTCTTAGTTTTGTTATTTTTTTCCATGTGTAAGGCCCTCCTACTATGGATTGAAAGCAACTTTATTTGACCTTGCACATTTTTTTTTGTTTTAAAAGCTTGTCCCACGAAAAATGGTCTAACATAAAGTACCCCATATGAACATGGCACTTTCTTGTTCAACTTTCTTAACATCCTCTTCCTAGTCTTCCTCAAATCCTACACTTTCAAACTCATCATTATTATTCACCTCTAATTTATCCCCATGTTGGTTTAAGTTTGCTTGTGTCCTTGGTGCTTGTCCAAACCATTCAACATCATCCACTACACTATTAAATTCCTCTCGTATCCACATCACTGTCATCTACAAGTGCTTATGTGTCTACTAGGTACTCACCATCATCTGGATCTTCGTCTTCTTCTTGACCATTTTCTTCATCATCTTCAACATCTCTCTCATACTGTAACATCCCAAAATTTACGACCAAAATTTTCATTTTAAATTAAACAATTACAAAACCATTTGTCTGAAAACATCATAGAATCAACCATATCATAATCAATGTATCCATAGTCAAAATATGTCATGATAAAAACAATATCAGAGTATAAATCCCAAAGATCTCATGTACGGAAAATGTAGTGTGATGCGCTGCGATCATGTCGGCTCCTTTCCCTCCGAAGAGGAAGTACCTGAAACCAAAACTGAAAACCGTAAGCACAAAGCTTAGTGAGTTCCCTCATCATACCACATACCATACAATAATATTCTGCCTATCATATTTGGGTGTTGGCCTACCCCTTCGGTATCTTTCAACCGGTAACCGCCTAGCATATCTGGGTGTCGGCCTACCCCTTCGATATCTTTCAACCAGTAACTGCCTAACATATATGGGTGATGGCCTACCCTTTCGATCTCTTTCAACCGGTAATGGGGACTATTTCACCCCTTACCACTACCACATATCATCCTAGTACATATACATATAAGTCACATATTGCCTAGCATATCTGGGTGTTGGCCTACCCCTTCGGTCTCGTTCAACCGGTAACGGGGACTATCACTATCACATAATATCATAACATACTAGCACATAAAGCATAACAGATAGTGGCATACCAGACAATTATCACAAAGGCAATCATCTCAACTATAATCAACTACTAGTGGGCCGACATTGGTGCCTTCGACCCACTTCTACTAGAAGGTAACTCACCTCAAATGTCGTGAAGTAGCTAAACTTTCATCGACTCTAAAATCAACTCTACTCAAACTCCTACATATAAAAGATCTCCTTTAATTACCCCTTGCATACTCATAACCCCTTAACGGTCAACTTTGGTCAAGGTCAAATTCAAAGTCAACACCCTTGTCAAAGTCAGCATTTTGGTCAAAGTCAACATCCTGGGTTGACTCAACTCGTCGAGTTGGTCCATCACCTTGCCGAGTTCCATGAATCATAAAACCCTGAAATCGTGATCCAACTCATCGAGTTCTTTCACAACTCGTCGAGTTCCTCCTATCAACAGAATCGGGACTTATCCAGTCAACTCGTCGAGTCACCCTTGAACTCGTCGAGTTCTTCCTTTTACAGAATCGGGACACTTCGACCTAGCTCGTCGAGTTCCTCTATGAACTCATCGGGTTCTTCAGTCTATTAAGCTATCTTAATAGATTAAGCTCCTATCCTTCATATCTAAGCTCCATACTTCATATACATACTGAAAATGTCCTTTTAAGGGTAAAGTTTACAACTTTACTCGTTAATACCCTTCTTTAATGGGTTTAGCTCAAACCCTAACTATTTAAGACCTAGATTTTGATCCAAAAGTCATTAATACTTCAAGCTAAGGCATACAAACTGAGATCTAGACCCTATACACTACATGAACATGTGAAGTCTCTGACTTTCTCTCCATGCATGGCCTTTTGGAGCTTAAAATGCCAAAATGACACCCTAAAGCTTGCATGGGGCTTCAATGTCCATAAAGTTTGCACCTTTATGCCATGAAAGCCCTTCAAGGTCCTAGATCTGGAAGTATACTCACTTGGGACGTCCATTTCCCAAGGACCATGCTACTTGGACCAAAAACCCCATAAAAGTGAAAACAAAGAGATCTAAGTAATCATTAAGCAAGTGTGAGACTTGGTTACCAGAAAATGTTGCAAATGGAGTGAAGTTTCTGGATCTAAAAGCTTTCTCTTGGGACCTCAAGCTTCTCCTTCTTCTACAAGCTTCAAATACACAAGTTTTCTCTCAAAAACGGCTCACAAGCTCACACAAGGCATTAGGGTTTCGAAATTTAGGGCTTGGGACTTGGAGGCTGTAAATGAGGCCAACCTAAGGAAGTTTAGGTGTTTAAATAGGGTGCAAAACCCTCAAAATTAGGGTTTCACTCTGCCAGTCCTACTCGTCGAGTTGAGGCTCTCAACTCGTCGAGTAGACTTTACAACCCGCGTCCAATTCAATTCCTACTCGACAAGTTTGGGGCCTCCAACTCGTCGAGTTTCTATAAAAAAAAAGTGAATAAATTTTTAGTTAAATACATACCAGGAACCGGGCGTTACAAATCTCCCCCACTTATTTTAGACTTCGTCTTCAAAGTCTGCTGCGTCTGTAAATAACTCTGGGTGGTGCTCCCTCATCTCATCCTCCGGCTCCCATGTCCATTTCGAGCCCTTGCGGTGCTGCCACTTCACCTTCACCAACTCTACCCTCTTGCTCCTCAGGTCCTTCGTCTTCCTGTCAAGGATGGCTACCGGTCGCTCGATGTAGTTTAGGCTGTCATCCACCTGAATATCCTCCAAAGGCACCACTGCGGAGTCATTTACCAAGCACTTTCGCAGTTAGGAGACATGAAATGTGTTGTGGATCTGACTAAGTTTGGCCGGCAGATCCAGTCGATATGCAACCCGGCCCACCCGGGTTAATACCCTGTATGGGCCAATGTATCTGGGTCCCAACTTTCCTGGTTTCCTGAACCGGATGACACCTTTCCAAGGTGACACCTTCAGGAGGAACATATCTCCTACCTTGATCCTCTATGTAGCTCTTCTGCCTACTCTGGGCCATCTGGAGTCTATTCTGGACCTGCTGGATCCTCTATGTCATCTTGAGTACCACTTCGGTACTCCCCATGACCCTCTGTCCAACCTCACCCCAACATATCGGGGGTTCTGCACTTCCTCCCATATAACATCTCGAAGGGAGAACAGTCGTGTTGGATTAATGTCTAAGTCCATAACTATATTTGGTATGTACTTGACCCGACCCGGCATGGTCCATTTGGGTTGCACTTCACCGGCACAATTTATATGGATAGTCTTTTGAGAATAGTATATTTATGATTTATATTAATATATTATAAGTTCTAATATATTAATATGGAATCATATTATTTAATTAGTATTGATCAAGAATTAATTTAGAATTAATTAAGTGATCAAAAAGAACTAATTAAATATGGACTCTTATATATATGGAATGGGCCAAGTTCATTTAGGTTGGGCTAAGCTTTCATGGATGGTCCATGGAGCTTTTAACCCATGGATCCTATGTAAATGAAAGGTCATGGGTATTAGGGTTTACATGGATGTAACCCTAATCCTCCATAATATATAAAGGGGTCCTTGGCTCACAAAATTGGACAAGTGTGTGAAATTAAGAGTGGGCCGATTTTAGTGTGCATACATATTCTCTCAAGTTCTTCCAAGGTGTTTTGGTGATTTGTGATTCCATTTGAGGCTTCCACACTATTGGGGCTAAGCTCTTAAAGCTTGAAGACATCAAGCTACATTAAAAGGTATGTTATCTAACTAGAACTTTGTAGTATAGGTGCTTCATAATATGCTAGTTAGGATGAAACCTTGGAATAGTTAATATTTGCATGTATAATAGAGAAAACATAGATCTGAGGTTTATAGGGTTGCATGTACACCATAGGAGTGTTAGAATGCTCAAAACCCAACAGTGGTATCAGAGCCATGGGTTGTTTTCTGTTATATTGATGCAAATGTTTTATTTTCAAAGTTGAAAAAAAAAAGAGGAAAAAAAACATGACGTTTGTCAAATTTTAAGATAATTACTTGTTTTTGTGAAAAACTAATTATTTGTAAAATTTGAATCATTTGCTATATGAGTTGAATTAGGTCAAATTTAGTAAAAGATAAAATGATATGATTATTTTATTAGTTTTAAAAGTTTGATCTAAAGAGTTTTTTGAAACCTCCATAAGTTATGGATATGAAAGTTTTTTTTTTTAAAAAAATTGATTCAAAGTTTTGATGGAGTTACAAAATTTGGTGTTAATGTTTTAAAGAATTCCATAACTTGTTCTTAAGTTATGGAACATGAAAAGTTTCATCATAAAACAAGTATTTAACTCCATAAGTTATGGAATCCAAAAGTTTTCAAGAGTTACAAAACTTGCCCTCAAGTTTTGGAATTTGGAAAAAGTTTTTTTATGATAAAAAAAAAAGAATTGAATTCTAAAACTCTTGGGTTCATAACTTAAACAATTAATTAAATGGTTTTAATTTTGAGTTTAATAATTGGAATTATGATGTTTTGTTGAATAGTTCAAATTAACTCTTATGGACTTTATTAATAGATAATTAAAGTGTTTAATTAAAAGAGAATTAATAATTCCATAATGACATGGTTTAAATTTAATTAAATTAAGAGTATAGTTTAATTAATAGATTAAACCACCAAGTATTTTAAATGTCTAAAATACACCCTTATACTATTATAATATTAAAAGTTTAATATATTATATGTATAAGAGAAAGTCGTCTTACCATTAGTAGGCCTCATTCACGAAGCCGGTCTATAAGGGGGTATAAGGTTACTGCCTATAAAATGGCAGTTTAATGGGTGTCCACTCTCACCCACCGCTTCCTTGACTGGTAGAGGGTCGTTAGCCGAACAGGTAGGACAAGGACTATAATTCTCCCTTCATTAAAAGTATTAATGATAAATACTAAGTAACTAAACTTTTTATAAATTCTCAATCTTAGTTACTTAGGAAAATGTGAATAAGGTGCTAATCCATGAAATTACACTTTGCACTTTGTTTAAGCTGTTAGTGGAGCGTGTGTGGTTAACCGGCACACTAACCTGGACTTAACAAGGTAGGCAAAGGGTAACTTAATGTTTATCATAGTATCGTTGGAGCGTGTGTGGTTAACCGGAACATCGATTGAGGGGTAAATATTAAGGGTACCAAGTATATTTGCATGGTTACTTCACACCTTGTTTTGTGATCCTCGGCATCCCAGTCACAAAACCTGAAGGGCACACTCGAGATTGAAACGTGCCTTTGAAAAGTTCAATGAATCTCAAAAGAATCTAGGAGTTTCAAAACCAATTAAAACCTAATAATACATTTCGTTTATCTTGGTGGAAATTGGTGAATCGTCATTCACCTACCTTCAAATATTCTATAGCTTGGATTACGGCATCCCTCTTCCAAGTTATAAAATATTGTGTTGGGTCCTAGCCTTAATATTTCATATTGGGTGTTATATTAAGGACTTAAATCAACTTTACGTTAATTTCTCCCATTGTTGATGTCTGGTTTAGACAACAATGATCTTCCCAAACCAAGCTTTCCTAATGAATATGACTTCCCGAGTTTGGCTCATGGAAGTCATACTTCTCTTCCTCCACCTCCTCCAATTATTCTCCCTAACCCACAAGTTCAAGGTCACTCAAGCCCTAATGGAAAGCAAGGTCTATGTGTGATCACATCTTAGAGATGAAGTCACATATTGACAAGCCGGGAGAGTTGGGTGTCAAAGTCTTGAGAAAGTTGGATGTTCAATCACTTTCTAAGTCACATAGTGAGTTCCTTTGGGACTACTATGAAACAGACTATGACATGAACCTTAATGATCATATCTATTTGCTTGGTGCTGCTGAATCAGCAATGATTTGGAACGATAGTAAAGCAAATTTGATTAGAAGATCAACTTCCCAAAAACTTTATGGACAGTGACAATGGTGACATTGGAAATCCAGAAAAAGCATTCTCTTCCCAATGGAAAGGGATTGGCCATAGTCAACCCGGTTGACCAAATGGTAAAGAGAAAGGCTAAGTCTGAGATAGTCCCATTACGAAAGGGTCCATATGTTTATTTTGCCAAAGGAAGGGGCGTTGATTGCAAAGCTGCCATTTTTACCTAAGGATGTTAAAGTCAATAAGTTTGACTCTACATCAGGTAGAGCCCATTATCTAACTCTGTTAAGTTCTATTCTGAGATCCTCATTACATGATGTGACTGGTTCACATGTTGATGTTTTAAGAATCAAAGAATAGAGAGAAATCTTAAAGGAAGTATATGCTGATTCTGATCGCGAAGGTGGATTTCGATCGCATCAGAATTTTGAGCAGTTGCTTAAGAAGTTATGATATATTGCTAAGGAATAGATAACAACAATTTTCCATGTGGATTGTAAGGATAAGTTTTTCCGCAAAGTTTTAAAATAAAAGAAAATTGTTTAATTTTATTTATTTGAAGTATCCTTACAATGGCATTTGTGGAAAATTGTTGCTTATATGATTCCACTGACAACAATATTGGAAAATGGATTTGATTCTTTCATTTGTGGTAGTGTCTAAATTTACCAATTCAGGAAAGTTCCTCATCACCCAAGTTTCAATTGGACCGAAACTTGGAATCATGCAAGTTGAATAGTATGATGAATGAGAACTTTCAAGCATTGGAAAATCAAGACTAATTACTTGTTCACATGGATGTGTGAGTCAAGTGAAGGACTAAAGGGATCGAGTACACATTCTTGTGCACTGGTCATGTCCAGCACAAAGCTCGTTAAGACTATTTGATTTACTAAAGTTTAGTAAATATGGTTATGCTTACAAGTTTAAGTATAATTCTGAAACATTGGAAAAGTCTCAATGTATGGCAGAACGAATGGGAAGAATCAAATTAGGCAGAAAGATAAAAGTTTCTCAAATCTGAAAAGATGGGAGAGTACTTTAGTATCATGTTTGTGATCATCTTAATGATTCAGAAATCATATCACAATTAGTCCTCTAAAGGTCATCTTAGTGCATTCTTATGACTAAGAAGAGGAGTCATGAATTGTTGAAATGGTTAGATCAGGAAGATGAGTCATACTTCGTTCCAAAACAATTCTTAGAGTCATAGTCCAAGATTGTAACTTGAGTGACATATCTTAAAGAAATGTTTAAAACACTTGTCAAATGTAAGAGTAAAAGTGTCCTACTCTTGTACATTTGAAATTGGTAAGTTGTGATGTTTTGGATAAAACAAAGACCAACTAAGGCCAATTGTGTGAAGTGTTTGTCTTGATAAAGAATCCGCACTATCTCTTGAATATTTCGCAAGATAGTCTTATATGTCAAGAGGATAGTGGGAGTCTTAAAGATCCTAAAAAGAATTTCAAGAACGAATCAAGAATAAAACCTGAGGTTCTTCACTAGCACACGACTTGAGGTTTATAACCTATCGTGTTGACATATTCTGTGCCCATTCCAGTTAAAGTTGGCTTTGCATAGGAGTTCTGAAAGTTCTCAATTGGTTGCATAACAACTTGGAAGCAATGGCAGGCCCTGTACTGCCAGGTGGCAAGAAGTTAAGATTGCATAAGTTCAGTCCATATGAGTTTGGATTTGTCATTATCCTTGTCTTGTGACTATGGTTTTGACGATTCACATGGATAAGAACACATACACCATAAAATCTAAGGGTCATAAGGTTTCTCTCCGATTCATGAAAATGATGGTGAGGAAACACTTCCACCAAGTAGATTTGAAGCAGATGGCAAAAGGTCTAAACAATTGAGACTATGATTACGACATCCCTTTTCATAGTTCTGAAATTTTTTAGACACACATGCATGCTATCTAAGGAAAGGTGTATGATTTTGATAAAGGTTTATCAAAGCATCTCGTATCAGAAATCTGAACTTTGGTAAGAAAGTCAATAAAGTATTGATTTCTAGAAGTCCAGCTGATTTCTGAGTACATGTCAAAGCTAGTGGGAGCATAAGTGTTATGCTAATAATCATCATGTTAGTGGGAGCATGATAATTATTGTTAGTGTTGCAAGTTAGCAATGTTAATTATAGAAAACAAAAGTTTCAATTCGTGAGGCTGCAGGGATTGAAAAAGTTGTTTTGCTATAATTAAGGGAGAGGATATACTTCATTTCAGTTCTAAAGGCTTAGATTGAGACCTTAATCATCTTTAGTCAAGAATATATATATAAATTTCATGTTGGATTGGTTCAACTTAAGGAAATTCTATATATTGCGTTCTCAAAATTCGATTATGATTACGGCATCCCTCTTCATAGTCAAATTTTGAAAACATGGCAAATAAAAATATTGTAGCAAAAGAATGGTCTAGAATCATGTCTTTATGTGAGACATCATGAATCGTGTACCATTTGCTTTGGGTACAGGATCGATTGCATGTGCTATAATATTTGTCATTTCTAAATTTTTCCAAATGCCCAGAGGCATTAAGAAGGGAAAAGGTCTAGAATTGGAGATGACTAAAATGATTAAGCAATTGTCGAGGACAATCTGAGGTTTACCAAAGATTGGTTGCTCAGGGACAGTTGGAAGTATAGTGCTAATTTTGGAAGGACCATATTGACATATTCTGAAAAGAGGCATCTCTTATTCAGAAGTGATAGTCAAAATGAGAATATGGAGTTGTCTCCATAGGTGGAAGTTATCTGTGTAAGATTAGAAAACTTAATGCAAGAAGCATGTCCAAAGCAATGTACTTTGAATATGAGACTTAGTTTCCATGGAGTTGATCTCCATTGGAATACCTTATAATGACTGTTGACAAGTCTTTGTGACTTTGTACATATTCATTACAGGAGGGTCAGTGCATATAAGTTTAAAATCTAAACAGATTTCGATAAATGATAGGAATTTGAAATTCTCACATTTTTCGATAAGGATTTGGGAGTGTGAAATTAGAATCATTGAAATTATGTTCAATTGGTTTATTTCACAAAGTAAGGATCATAGACAAACATAGAGTGCATACTTGGTGTATGGCAAAACTATTGTTTAAGAAAAACATAGTGTACATGCTTGGAGCATGGGACAACTAGTGTTTTTAATTCAAGTATAAAGTTGATAAAACCGAAACAATGAATAATGAGTAATCAGTATGGTGATAAATAAAAGTGTTTATTTATATTCATAGGGTTTGATACCATATTTGATTCATTTATTCTTGTGTTTCACTTTGCATGTTTTGACTTCCAGAATAACTAAGTCGCTCTTCCTGAATGATTAAGTTATTCAAACCATCCACAGTCGGTCATATGTTGGAAGTAGATATGAATCAAGACTGTCATGGGTTGGTTTGTAGAGGTCCAAGTTGGTGGACAAAGTGGTGCTACAACACTCATGAGTGCTCATAAGTTCTGAGTATTGGATTCAACCCGCGCTCATTTGAATCACTTCATGGATTTTATCACGAGTGATCATGAGACGATAATATCTTATATTCTTCAAACCTAGAGATATGAGTTGTTACTATGAGTTGGTTATACATTGATTGCACGAAAACGCATTTGGTAACTCGATGTTATAAAACGTGCCTTTGTGTATGATTCAACAAGTAGTAGAACAAGCCATATGAGTCGAAGTTTATCCATTCCTTTTACCTTCGGGATAAAAGCGATATCTGTGGGCCCCTCGATGATTTAGCGATGACACATGTGAGTGCTTGGCCAAGCCAGGACTGATTTGATTTGTTCAATCAGACAGTCATCATAAATCGAAAATCGGGAAACAACAAATGGACAGAGAGAATGATTATAATCCATGTCTCAGTCCATATGATATATAGAATGGAGGAATATATGATCCCTTATCTAATGGACAAGTCATTGACAAGGTCAGAGTTCGACAGCGGCTTTAAGAGCTACGATTGCCAGTTAGGTTTTGAAGTCATACTCAATAATAGTTTTAGACTTATCCAAGTGGGAGACTGTTGGATTAATGTCTAAGTCCATAACTATATTTGGTATGTACTTGACCCGACCTGGCATGGTCCATTTGGGTTGCACTTCACCAGCACAATTTATATGGATAGTCTTTTGAGAATAGTATATTTATGATTTATATTAATATATTATAAGTTCTAATATATTAATATGGAATCATATTATTTAATTAGTATTGATCAAGAATTAATTTAGAATTAATTAAGTGATCAAAAAGAACTAATTAAATATGGACTCTTATATATATGGAATGAGCCAAGTTCATTTAGGTTGGGCTAAGCTTTCATGGATGGTCCATGGAGCTTTTAACCCATGGATCCTATGTAAATGAAAGGTCATGGGTATTAGGGTTTACATGGATGTAACTCTAATCCTCCATAATATATAAAGGGGTCCTTGGCTCACAAAATTGGACAAGTGTGTGAAAATAAGAGTGGGCCGATTTTAGTGTGCATACATATTCTCTCAAGTTCTTCCAAGGTGTTTTGGTGATTTGTGATTCCATTTGAGGTTTCCACACTATTGGGGCTAAGCTCTTAAACCTTGAAGACATCAAGCTACATCAAAAGGTATGTCATCTAACTAGAACTTTGTAGTATAGGTGCTTCATAATATGCTAGTTAGGAGGAAACCTTGGAATAGTTAATATTTGCATGTATAATAGAGAAAACATAGATCTGAGGTTTATAGGGTTGCATGTACACCATAGGAGTGTTAGAATGCTCAAAACCCAACAGGTCGATGCTGACATGGTAGCTATTATTGTAGGAGAACTCTGTCAGGGGAAGGTAGGTATCCCAGCTACCACTGAAGTCTAAGATACACGTCCACAACATATCCTCCAAAGTCTGGACGGTCCGCTCGCTCTGACCATCCGTCTGCGGGTGAAAAGTTGTGTTAAGTGCAGATGAGTACCCAACTCGTCATGAAATTTCTTCCAGAATCTGGAAGTGAACCGTACATCTCGGTCAGAAATCACTGAAACTGGCACCCCGTGCCGAGCTACTACCTCCTTGATGTAGATGTCAGCGAGCTTCTCGGCCGAAATGCTCTCCTGGATCGGAATGAAATGGGCACTCTTGGTCAACCGATCCACGATGAACCAAATCGAATCCACTCCCCGTGCGGTCCTGGGAAGCTTCTTGATGAAATACATAGTAATATCCTCCAATTTCCACAGAGGGATATCCAACGACTGCGTCTTGCCGTGAGATCTCTGGTGCTCGACCTTAACCTTCCTGCAGTTCAAGCACCTCTCAACGTACCAGGCTACATCCCGCTTCATGCAGGGCCACCAGTAATCAGGACAAAGATCTCTATACATCTTCGCCGCCCTGCGATGCATGGAAAATCTGGACTTGTGTGCCTCCTCCATCAGGATATATAGCGCACACCACCCGCGTATGGAACCCACGATACGCTCACTCTTTCGGTGTTCCTCCTTCATAGCCTCCTGCTGGGCCTCCCGGATCCGCTCCAAAAGCAGAGTCACTACTGTCATCCTCAGGCAGATATCTCTGATCGGGGCTGCGAATGCCTTGCGGAATCACTACTATCATCCCCTACCCCCACTATTCAGACATCAGACCTGATTTGCTTTCATTGCAATCAGAGGGACCATAAAAAGGCCAACTGCCCTAGACTGACATCAGGAGCGCCGGTGGCAGCGCCAACTCCAGCAACCATGTGGATCACGAATGGCCGACAAGGCAAGACAGAGGCTCCAGTGGTGAGGAGCTGAGCCTTCCAGCTGACCACCGAGGAGGCGCGTGCTGCACCGGATGTGATGACGGGTATGTTTTCTTCTCCCTAACTCTTATTACATGTCGGTTATAATATTTATGTTCTATGTTTTATGTGTTTTGTTTAGGATCGTTCCATGTGAACGGCATCCCAGTACAGGTGTTATTTGACTTGGGGGCTACCCGATCATTTGTCTCTCTTGAACTTAGCAAGAGGTTTCCCGAGTCTTCATGCATGTTGGATTGTCCTTTAGAGGTCGAGATTGTTGACGACCGATCTGTCTGAGCATCAGAGGTTTACAGAGATTGCGTTTTGAGGATGTATGACGAGCGTTACATTGTGGATTTAGTTCCCATACCTTTGTGTGGTAACAAGGTTATTATAGGCATGGAATGGTTGAGCTCTAATGGGGTGGTGATCGACTGTGAGCAGCAGTTGGTGCGTGTCAGGACCCCGAGTGGGGGAGAGCTGGTGATTCAGGGCGAGAGGCCGCAGCGTGGACCAACCTTGTGTTCGGCATCGAGGGTTAGGCGCTAACTTCAGCAGGGTTGCACAGGTTATGTTGCCTACGTCATGGATACCCGGGAAGCGGGTAAGGCGACCGTGAGTGACGTGCCAGTTGTGAGGGAGTATCGGTATGTGTTCCCGAAGGAGTTGCATGGGATACCTCCGGAGAGACAGGCGGAGTTCAGGATCGACCTAGTCCCTGGTGCGGCTCTGTCACACCCCCAAACCGAAATGACAAAAACATTCGAGGGCGGAGGACGTCTTGTACAATATCATAACAATGCACAATAGTAAAACAAGCAACAACATTCATTGCATTAATAGAATAGTTAATACATGTGTGTTCTGTGTATAGTTGTAAGACACCAAGAATATATCAAAATAAAAGACGAGTCTTGAACATGCTCCGTCTTCTCAAAACCTAGTCCAGTGTACCTGACTACTGGTGACCTGAGAATACAAGTTATTTTGAAAGAGAGTATCAACATTTAAGTTGGTGAGTTCATAAGTATTTTTGTGTCAAGTTTTTGCATTTGTTTCATGAAAATGTTTGTATATGTATAGTAAAAATGTTTGTAACTGCCTAGGGAAAATGTTTGAATACTTCCCAGAAAATCCTATATTTTCTGCTTAATTGAAAATTAGTCTTCTACTAAGACTCAACTGTTTTGTATGTTCGGTTCTCTTGAAAATAGTGTAAAATGTATGTTTGTTCTTGAAATAGTATCAATGTATGTTTTTCATATTTGTAAAACTATCTTTACTCGAAAAATAGTATGCATTTCTCATGTGAGAATATCACTGTATAAATGTAATGGAAAAATGAAGGTTTACAGTAGTATTTTATGAAATACACTACTGATGCATTAACTATCTTATAACCACACAGGTTAAATTAAGGTTAAAATGTGATAAGGTTAAAACCATGCTTGATTGACTAGTGTTAAACACGACGTTCTTCAGGCGTCAAAAAGTTATGACATTTGTCACCCGTAGACCTGCAGGTCCTACTATAGCTAGCAGCAAGGTGTAGGATTGTCAATCCAGTATATATCTATACACAAACTCACGCTCTCCCTCCAGGAGACCCTGGTTATAAAACGTAACATAGCAAGAATATTGCTATGTCAAGAAATAGTATCTCACATTTTAGTTACCTTGTTCTTGTTATAGTATGTAAGTTCCTTCTTGTTCTTGTAAATGAATAGTATACTTTGTTATGAATAGTAATAGTATATATGTATTGACTCATGTATTGTTCCTCTGTTCTAGAAATAGTATGTAGTGACCCTCTAAACTATACCTATTATAGTTTACTAGTATGTTTGTTTGAACTGTTACTGATTTGTAGAAAAGACTCAATTGCCCAATGTTTGCAATTGAGTTAAGTATGTACTTTGAAAATGGGGTTTAATATTCATGTATGTATTTAGCATGCATAACTACGATTTAACCGACAGTCGGACCAGTGATCCTACCCTATGCCAACAACCAAACAAGGAACAGGAGTCAAGGTATTTAGCAATAGTCCTAAGTCCGTTAAAGCACACTTATACATAAATATATAAATGAATACGATTTTGATAATAAACAACAATATATAATAGTTTAAAAGAGTTTTTGAATTGATTTTAACAACTTATAAAAGCATAAGAAATCCTTTGTTTGTTTGTTTTCACATGTAAATGTTAACACAATTCTATTGTGTTCTACTTGTATTCCCCCCTAAAAGCATTTAAAAAGGTAAATTTGAGGGGTATGAACTCACCTTGTATAAGTGATTGGTTTGGATGTTCGATTTAGGATGATTGTTTCCACAAGATAGATCCCGAGACAAAACAAGTCCTAAAATGCATTTCACACGATAAATAGACATGAAATTAGTGAGTATAACCTCAAAGGTGTAAAGGAAACAACCTATGATGTAAGGAAAACTTACAAAAGAAGTGTTAGAACCGAAATCAAGCAACTGCTTGGAGTTCACGGCTGGCTTCGGTGTTCACGGCCAACCTTCGGTGTTCACGACCGCAAAGGGTTTTCGGCCCTTGAAGATTCAAGTGTTTTCGGCTGGAACTCAGTGTGTGTTCTTGGTGTTTCTTGGCGAAATGAAGGAGATGTATGTGTTTACGGCTGAGTGTTCTTGATGAAAAGAAGGTGATTCAAGGGTTTTCGGCCCACTGATCTTGATGAATGTAGAACACTTGAAGATCCTAAGCAATATCCTAAGAAGATTCAAAGGGTTTGAAGGATGATAGTTGAGAGAGAAAGGTGTTTGCGATTGAAGATCTTGAGAGAGAAGGGATGTGATTTCGGCTGGAAATGAAGAAGTGAGGAGGAGTTCACGGCTCATCCCCTAAATAGGGTCTAAATTGATGGGACACCTTCGTTGGAAACCACACCGAAGGAATAAGACCAAGCGTTTGCGGCCGAAGGATTCACGGGTGCGAACCGTTTGCGGTGCGAACCGTTTGCGGTCCGAAGGTTTGCTGCCCATGCGAGGGTTTGCGGCTGCGAGGGTTTTGCGAAGGTCCTCGGTCCTAATTGATTTCCCTCCAAAACACACAACATCTAAGAATACTAGGTTTATACACCTATAAATTCATTACCCTAACTATATTAAGATAATAAAAGAAATAAGTTTGACCTTTGTTTTATATGTTTGACTTTTACAAGATAGAAATTACGGGTTGTCACATCATCCCCCCGTTAAAGGGAGTTTTGTCCCGAAATTAAGACTAAGAAATACACATGGACTAAGGGAAAAGATGAGGATACTTATGTTTCATTTGATCCTCCCGCTCCCAAGTGAATTTGGGTCCCTGCTTTGCATTCCAGCGAACCTTCACTATCGGAATACGACTTTGCTTGGTTTGTTTGACTTCCCTATCCATGATTTCTACGGGTTCTTCCACGAAGTTGAGACTCTCATTGATCTCGATTTCATTGAGTGGGAGAACAAGAGTCTCATCAGATAGACACTTCTTTAAGTTCGAAACGTGGAAGGTAGGGTGTACGTTACCAAGTTCTTGAGGTAGTCAGAGTTTGTAAGCTACAGGGCCGATTCTAGCGAGAATCTCAAAAGGCCCAATGTACCTTGGATTTAGCTTACCACGCTTTCCGAAGCGTATCAAGCCCTTCCAGGGTGAGACCTTCAATAGAACAAGGTCACCAACCTGAAATTCCAAAGGTTTCCGTCTTTTGTCAGCGTAGCTTTTCTGTCGGTCTCTAGAGACTTTTAATCGTTCACTAATCTGAACAATATTCTCTGTCGTTTCCTGGATGATTTCCGGACCTGTGAGAGTGCTGTCAGGAACTTTTCCTTTAGCTAGTTGCGTGTTAGCCACCTCAGCCCAACACAGAGGGGATCTGCACTTCCGGCCATAGAGGGCTTCAAATGGAGCAACTTTGATACTAGAATGGTAGTTGTTGTTGTATGAAAACTCGACCAATGGTAAATGGATATCCCATGCTTTACCAAAGTCGATCACACAAGCTCTCAACATGTCTTCCAACGTTTGTATCGTCCTCTCACTCTCTCCATCAGTTTGTGGGTGGTAGGTTGTACTCATGTCCAGCCTAGTTCCCAGAGACTTTTGTAACGACTTCCAAAATCTTGAAGTGAATCTACTGTCTCTATCAGAGATGATAGATATGGGAACACCATGCAGTCGTTGATATTGCCTTATTTATACATATTTTTAGGCAATATTTATTTACATTTTTATTAATAATTTGGTTATTTGCATAGAATAATGGTACTTATAAGTTTAAATTATATTTTGCAGCCATATAGAAGCATTTTCGAAGAAAGGGACTAAAATTGATAAAACATGGAACTTTGGAGACTTGGAGAAGAAAAAAAGAAGAAACCCACGAAATCTGCTATATTCACGATGTGAGCATTGAAGGCTCACGACGTGAGTAAGAGTATTCTAGAAGATTGACATCACGAAGAAGAGTCCTTAGCCAACACGGAAATCCACTATTCACGTCGTGAGACATATTGGCTCACGACGTGAACTTGGAAAAATCAGAAAGTATATATATCATTGTCCATTACGACTTGAGGGACTTTTGGATGCTTGGAGGGTTCATGGAGACGTTTTTGAGGAGAAGGAAAGTTCTGGAATTGGCTATTAGCATCCAAGGAGAAGAGAGTTCATAATTAGTTCAATCGTTTGGTACTTTAATCATGACGTTTACTTTGATTTGTTTCAGTTTGATTTTGAGTATGAGTAGCTGAATTTAGTAACTCCTGTTTAGCTAGATGAAACTTGATTTATGGTTTAGCTAATTTATTATGGATTTGATTAGTTGGTATTGTGCTTGTGTTTGATTGTTAATACCTAACATGCTAAAATTTGATTCTTAGTTACTTGAATTCATGTTTTGTGTAGCCTAGTGATAATTAAATTACATGAACTTGACACCTAGTGATTTAGTGAACATTAAATTGCTAGAGCTAGGATCGACAAAATCTTAGGTAAGTAATTGAAGTAATTAAATTTAGCTGTGTTAGAGAGCAAAAGTTATGACCATAATTATGTTTGCCTAATAAATCTTACATAGCTTATTCATAATCATAACTAATTCTGTGTTTGATTGTGTGTGACCATGCATAGTTTAACATTAATGAGTTAATTATTGGTAAATTTAGACCTAAATTACTAATATAATATAAATTAGATAACCAACTTTGATAATCCATAATTGTTAGCTAACCAGAAAGAAGAAGTGGATTCGAACTAAACGAGAGTATTTTTAGTAATTGATTGAATTTTGTGTTAAGAGAATTAAGTTCATCTAAACTTGAAAAATTAGATAAAACCTCCCATATCGCTAGAAAATAAGGTTAATTTAATAGTAGATAGGTTAACTAGTCAAAACCGTTCCCTGAGATCGACACCCAACTTACCTAACTATTCTATAATTTGACTAGGTATACTGCCTAGGTGCAATTTAGTTAGTTAAGTTAGTTAGGTTATAAATATAAAATTAGGTGTAGCTATTTGCACGCATCAAGTTTTTGGCGTCGTTGCCGGGGAACAACTTATTTGATTGTTTATTTATTTGCTTTAGATTGATCGATCCTTTTTGTGGGGTAAAACCTGCAAAAAGTTACTTTTTTAGCTTAGGTTTTTGTTTCAGTACCCAACTCACGATGTGAGCCTTAAGCTCACGACGTGAGTTCAGTAGATTTTACGTTTTCTTTGTTTTTTTCTTTTCTGTTAGTTTTTCTGCGACAACACGATGTGGTAACCTTTACCACGTCGTGGTGGCCAGTCAGTAGGAAGTTTTTATTTAGTTTTTGTTCAGTTTTATGTTTTTATTTTGTTTATTTTGTAGGAGTTCATGACCAGGGGTTCTAACACACATTTGGTGCCACCACTTGAAGATCCAGAGTCGGCCCTTCACAAAAAGAAGGATAAGAACGTGAAAGAAGATCAAACACCAAAGAATACACCTTTACAAGAATTCAAGTCAGTGTTCTCAAAGAAGTCGGGGAAGAAAACGGAAGAGTCGAGTTCATCTTCAAAGAACAAGAGCAAGGTTGAAAGTTTAGATCAAATACCTATCCCAACCGAATCCGAGTACGACTCCGAGACCAAGTTTGGACTATATACGAGTGAACCCGAGAACGAGCCAAGAAACGAGATGACAAACATTGAAGAAATGTCAATGGGAGCTTACAAGAAGCGAATTCGAGACGATGTTAGCCCTGGGTTAGTACAACCCGCGATTCCTGCCACTGCCACATTCGAGCTAAAGGGACACATCCTTACTGCAGTTAAGGATGTTACATTTTATGGAAAGGATCATGAGGATGCTTTTAAGCATCTAGATGAGGTCAATGACATTGCGGATTATTTCAATGTCCCGAATGTTAATAGAGATACCATCTTGCTAAGGATGCTTCCCGTTACTTTTAAGGGAGCTGCTAAAGATTGGTTAAAAGCACTTCCACCTGGTACAATTACTACTTGGGCTCAGATGCGCGAACAATTTTTGGACCGATTTTGCCCACCATGAAAGATAGCTAAACTCAAGAAGGCAATAGCCAACTTTGAGCAACAACCGGGGGAGTCACTATACGAGGCATGAGAGCGTTACAAAGGATTGTTAAGGAATTGTCCTCAACATGATCTTAATATTCAATAAGAGATGTCTATTTTCTATGATGGGGTCAATGTTATGGCAAGGCAACTCCTTGATTCTCAAGGGCCGCTGACAAAGAAAAATCCAAGTAAGGTCAAGGAGTTACTTGAAGAATTCGCAAAACACTCCCGTGAGTACCACAACCCAAGACAAGATGGAACAAAAGGTAGTAGGGGTGCACATTCTGAAGAGATGGCTGCTATGATGGCGATGTTGAATAATATGGACCAGAGATTGACCCAAATGGACCAATCAATTCATGCAATAAGAGTTGGATGTGAAAGGTGTAATGGTCCACACTTAACTAAGGATTGCAACTTGGAAGAGTATGGGAACAAGAAGGCTCAAGTATACTACTCGAGTGGGGACAAGTATGATGAAGATTGGAGAAAGCCAAAGAAGGAGTGGCTGCCATACGATGAGTACAAGAAGCAGAAGGAGGAAAAATACAGACAGACTGGTCGGGGCTTCTACCAAAATGAGCAACCACCAGCTGAGAAGAAAGTTGATTTGGAGACCATGTTAGTTCGTTTCATGGAAGCTTCAGAGAGAAGACATGATGATACAGATGCAACATTGAAGGATCAAAGAATAATGATAAAGGAGCATCAAACTATGATGAAAAATCAGCAAGCAATGATGATTGACCAGCAAACATCATTAAGGAATCAGCAAGCCTCCATCCACAACCTTGAAGCTCAACTTGGTCAACTTACTACTTTGGTGAATGAGAGATTATCTCCCAAATTTGCCGAAAAGAAGACTCATTCCCATGTAATGGTGATTGGTACTGAAGAAGAGGCCATCTCTGAGTTCTTAGAAGCACTAGAGGAGGAGCCAAAGCCATCCGGACCTAAGCCAAAGAAGTCGAAGCTCGAAATCAAAGATGATGCTGAAGTACCAAACTCACGACGTGAGCCCGTTATGCTCACGTCGTGGGCTCAGTCTGAATAGAAAATTTTTGTAACTGTTCTGGCTTATCAACCGCCTTTACCATTCCCGTCTCGAGCTAATCTCAGTCCACTGGAAAGGGAACATGTGGAGTTTATCAAGCAAGTGAAGGGTATTCCTATTAATACTCCTTTTGTTGAGTCACTATCTAAAACTCCAGAGTATGCTAAGTTCCTTCAAGACCTTATAGACACTCGTCAGCAGTTGAAGAAGAATTTTAAGGTCATTCTTAGTGAGCAGAGCTCAAGAGTTGTATTAGGAGAAATACCTAAGAAGATGGAAGATCCTCGACGCCTCACTCTTCCTTGTGAGTTTGGAAACAATTTAAAGACTTATGCTTTAGCTGATTCTAGGGCTAGCATAAATTTGATGCCATATTCATTCTATCAAAAGCTGAATATTCAGAAAATGAAGGCTACAAAGATGACCATCCACATGGCCAATCGTTCAGTGACTCACCCAAGGGGGATTGTAGAATACATCCTCGTTAAAATTGGGAAATTTGTTTTCCCCGTTGACTTTGTGGTTATGGATATGAAAGAGGATGTTAATGTCCCAATCATTCTTGGTCGCCCTCTAGTTACTACTGCTAGAGCTTTAGTCGATGTTCGTGAATCCAAGCTTACATTGACGGTTGGTGATGATGAGGAAGATTTTGGAGTACAAGATGGATTTCAAGGAGATAATGTTCAAGGAGAGGTGTTCAATATGGATGAAGATAATGACATTGAAGAGTTAGTGAAGCTTATGGAGGAGGAAATCAAGACAATTCATCAAGTCAAACGCACCAAGCCAAGAGCATCTGTTCCACTTGTTTTAGAAGTGTTTGCTTATAAAACACCAACAAATTTGGTGAGTGAGGAAAACAAAGAATTGTCAAGTGATGAAGACGAGGTTACATCGAAGGAAACAAGTCCAGTAGTGAAGGAAGAAAAGATTCCTATGGAGATGAAGAGTGAAGAAAAATTGGAGACTAAAGGGATCAAACGCAAGCTCGATGTAGACGAAGTGAAAGCTAAGAAAGAGAACTCAAAAAAGGCGTACATTCGACATGTTCAAGCTTACAAGAGGCGTTGGAAAGAGCAGAAAATTCAGGTGGTGATGGACTCCTCTAACAGCTCAACGTAGGGAGGAACGGAGTCCAACTCACGACTCCATCAAAAAGAAGCGCTTCTCGGGAGGCAACCCGAGTTTGGTTTGGATTTTCTTTTCTTTTTCTTTTTAGTTTTTGCATTTTTAGTTTTTAGGAAAATCGATCATATTATCTAAATCATTTTATACATAATAGAACACTGAGTGTGGGGTCCCTAAGATTAAGTAGTAACAGATTAAGAAATATAGTTAATGAAATGTAGGATTTATTAAGCAATTATATGTTCAGACAGTATTCACGACGTGAATCCTTTAGGATTCACGACGTGAATCCAGTAAGACTTACGAACTTCTGTTTGTTAGCCCAATACATTTCCTGCGCACTTATTATTTAATTGAATGCCCCAATTTCTCAACCCACTAAAACTCACGACGTGAATCCTTACCATTCACGACGTGAATTTTGAAAAAGTTACGGGACCACAAATAAAGAAACAGATTCCATTTGACCCAACCACTTTGTTTATTCTCCATGAAGTGAAGTTGTTTTTTGGTCCCCTCTCTTCCCGATTTCGGACGATTCCAAATCATTTTCTCTTTTTGCTTACGTAATCAGCAATCTAAGGTAATGGCTTCTTTAGTTTCATGGCTAATTTTGTTTTAATGGTTGCATTTAGGGTTAGGGTTTGTGTATAGTTAGATTGAGGAAATGTGCCCTAAAATTCTTGATATAGCATTTGCATGTTGTTGGATTGTGCTTAGATTTAACATAGGAATAAACCCCAACAAAATTTTTGGCCCGATTCGTACACAACCTTGACCGACTTTGACCTGCAAGACGATTTTGTTTCAATTCAAGTTTATTATGGACTAGGATCCTCTTATTGGGCCTAATGGACCAATAAACTTTCAATTTGACTATTTTGGGCCAAGGAACCTAATTTGGGCTCTAATTGGATCCACATCCATGAAACTAAAGTATTTTGGGTCATGTGGGCCTAGAATGATTCATCTTATCTCTAATGGGCCATGATGGGCCGTACATGGTTTCGTAAGCCCTAATGGGCCGCAAACTATATTTTCGGGCTTCATTGGGCCGTGAACCCTCATAAGGGTCCAATGGGCCGAAAATTCTCATCTTGGGCCTCATAATGTCAAACATGAGCTAATATGGCCCAAAGTTTTCCTCTCTTCTTTTCCTTTCCCCATTCTCGACCCTCAAACAAATAAAAAAAGAGATTAAACATGCATGTGCCACCTAATCTTTGCATGGTGGACTTCCATGCTTAAACACATCAAATAACAAGAAAATCACATGCACCCATGCAACATCACTTCAACATTTCCCTCCTTCTTCTCTCTTCATTTTAACTCTCGGCCAATGGTGTTTCACTACCCTCATTTTCTTTTATTTCAACTCCACCAAAAAGCTCTCTAGAACATCAAGAATTCACTCACCGTATCTCCAAATTTTCGAGTGTATCTTGTGAAAGATCAAGAACTCTTCATCAAAGTTCATCACTTTTCATAAGTTTTTATTTGACTCCATAGTTTTAACTTCAAGTTTACACCAAAAATCTCTTCTTAACCCACATCATTTCATGACCTATGCTCTTAGAACATCTTAGAGCTCGAAAATCTTCTCAAGAACACATCTAGGGCCGAGATCTTCTCATTCCCTCACCAAAAACCGAAAACTTCAAAGCAATGTGAGTTCATACCCCTATTTTCGATTTTTACTTTGTTTTGGGGGAGAATACAAGTTGTTTTGTGTAGATCTATGTGTGTATGCATGAGTTTGTGTGTTTTCTTTAGTTACATATGTGTTTATGTGTTGTAAACTTCATAAACTTAAAGATCTACTAAAAGATGATGATATTGGTATAAGATAACACTTATTTCAACTTATCTTACAAGAAAAGGGTTTAAAATAGATATAAGTTACTTAAAGTTAGGAAAAACTTCATAAAATGGGCTAAAATCGACAAAATGACAAAAGTATGGGCTATTTATGTAACTCACGGCTAGTAAGGGGTTCAAAAGGAAACTTTTGCTAAACAAGGCTAATCTCGACATTTGAGACCTTACAAGGACTAAAAATGTAAACATTTTCATAAATGGGCCTTATTTGGGCTTCTCACGGTTTTGGGCCCAAAAATTGTAAATTTTAATCTTTTGTGGGCTTAAATGTCATTTTCAAGAAAGTTGTGCCAAAAATGTAAATTTTTGATAAGAAGGGTTAAAGTTGCGAAACTATAATAATTTAGGCCAAAAAGATAAAATTTTCTATAATGGGCCGAATATGTATATTTTTATAAAAATCAAGCTAAATATGATATTTTTGACAAAAGTGAGTTAAAAATGTTATTTTTACAAAAACTAGCCTTAAATACAAGTTTTGTCCAAAAAGGGGCCTAAAATGTTATTTTACTAAAATTAGGCCTTAATTGTAAATTTTTGGCTTAATGGGCCAAGAATGTCATTTTTACAAAAAGTGGGCCTTTTATGCCATTTTAGTAAATAATTGAGCTAATACTATCAAAATAATAACAAACGGACTAATTTTTACCATTATCAGGTTATTGGGCTTTAGTGGCCCATTTATATGCTTGATAGGTCCTAAATACTCTTTATATGTTTATTGGGCCTCATTGACTCATTAACATGCTCGACGGACCTTGGATACTATTTGCGTGCTATTTGGGCCTGTAAATACCTTACATGTGAAATGGGCCTTAGTTGTCCTTTTACATATATTTTCGGCCCATGTTATATAATCTCATTCCTTTCGAGTCTGAAAATGACTTACATGTTTAGTGGGCCTTAGTTGCTCACTTACATGGTTCATTGGGCCTGGAATGAGTTTTATATGTTTCTCTTCGCGTAAATTCGATTAAGGATCTAGTGAGACGTTTCGGTTGACACCTATTGAGTGTACGATCGTAGCCTGTAGTTATAACCAGAGTCTCTTGGAGGGAGAGCGGGGGTTTATGTATAGATCTATACGGGGATGACACCCCACACCTGAGTTGTTCGCTACAGTTAGACTAAACCAGTCTAGGGTGACAAAAACCTTATTCTATTTTCCGCCGGCGTTCAACAACGCCAAGACAGGCGAAATTGTCATTATTTAGTATGGTTATAACGACCCACTTAGAGGAATTAACATTATAAATTTACGGCAGACCATTCTCTTTTCTCTTTGGATTACCCTGGAACATACTCACGCCGGTACTCGACCTCGGGGGTTGACTTACCAACATTCTCTTTTTACAGGCAACATAGGGTTGTCTGGGGGCATTCTCTTTACATTCTCTTCATTCACTTTTGGCATTCTATTAAACAATAACACCCATGCATTAATACAAGATCAGACACAAACATATTAAACTATTTTAAGAAAATACAGGATTTTCTTGTGATTACAAAGTTGTACAAATCATTTTCTCAAACATGCTTATGAACTCACCAACATTTTTATGTTGACCTTTTTAAATTAACTTGTATTCTCAGGAAACCGTTGAAGCAAGTTGAGCTGAGCAAACTAATGGATGTGTTGTTATATTTTGTTTCATCATATTTATATTATTTTGGCATGTAATACTTAAACACAATACTCAAGGTAAACAATGTATGTTGATATATTACATGTGTGGTGACGATGATGTTATGTTTCAATTATACACTATGTGATGATACTACAAGGATGAAGTCACGCACAAGCCCCCGGACGTTTCCGCCGTCTGGTTCAGGGGTGTGACAGTTCTGTTCTCTTGAAAACAGTGTAAAGTGTATGTTTGTACTTGAAATAGTATCAATGTATGTTTTTCATATTTGTAAAACTATCTTTACTCGAAAAATAGTATGCATTTCTCATGTGAGAATATCACTGTATAAATGTAATGGAAAAATGAAGGTTTACAGTAGTATTTTATGAAATACACTACTGATGCATTAACTATCTTATAACCACACAGGTTAAATTAAGGTTAAAATGTGATAAGGTTAAAACCATGCTTGATTGACTAGTGTTAAACACGACGTTCTTCAGGCGTCAAAAAGTTATGACATTTGTCACCCGTAGACCTGCAGGTCCTACTATAGCTAGCAGCAAGGTGTAGGATTGTCAATCCAGTATATATCTATACACAAACTCACGCTCTCCCTCCAGGAGACCCTGGTTATAAAACGTAACATAGCAAGAATATTGCTATGTCAAGAAATAGTATCTCACATTTTAGTTACCTTGTTCTTGTTATAGTATGTAAGTTCCTTCTTGTTCTTGTAAATGAATAGTATACTTTGTTATGAATAGTAATAGTATATATGTATTGACTCATGTATTGTTCCTCTGTTCTAGAAATAGTATGTAGTGACCCTCTAAACTATACCTATTATAGTTTACTAGTATGTTTGTTTGAACTGTTACTGATTTGTAGAAAAGACTCAATTGCCCAATGTTTGCAATTGAGTTAAGTATGTACTTTGAAAATGGGGTTTAATATTCATGTATGTATTTAGCATGCATAACTACGATTTAACCGACAGTCGGACCAGTGATCCTACCCTATGCCAACAACCAAACAAGGAACAGGAGTCAAGGTATTTAGCAATAGTCCTAAGTCCGTTAAAGCACACTTATACATAAATATATAAATGAATACGATTTTGATAATAAACAACAATATATAATAGTTTAAAAGAGTTTTTGAATTGATTTTAACAACTTATAAAAGCATAAGAAATCCTTTGTTTGTTTGTTTTCACATGTAAATGTTAACACAATTCTATTGTGTTCTACTTGTATTCCCCCCTAAAAGCATTTAAAAAGGTAAATTTGAGGGGTATGAACTCACCTTGTATAAGTGATTGGTTTGGATGTTCGATTTAGGATGATTGTTTCCACAAGATAGATCCCGAGACAAAACAAGTCCTAAAATGCATTTCACACGATAAATAGACATGAAATTAGTGAGTATAACCTCAAAGGTGTAAAGGAAACAACCTATGATGTAAGGAAAACTTACAAAAGAAGTGTTAGAACCGAAATCAAGCAACTGCTTGGAGTTCACGGCTGGCTTCGGTGTTCACGGCCAACCTTCGGTGTTCACGACCGCAAAGGGTTTTCGGCCCTTGAAGATTCAAGTGTTTTCGGCTAGAACTCAGTGTGTGTTCTTGGTGTTTCTTGGCAAAATGAAGGAGATGTAGGTGTTTACGGCCGAGTGTTCTTGATGAAAATAAGGTGATTCAAGGGTTTTCGGCCCAATGATCTTGATGAATGTAGTACACTTGAAGATCCTAAGCAATATCCTAAGAAGATTCAAAGGGTTTTGAAGGATGATAGTTGAGAGAGAAATCGGAGACAGACAGTTGACTAAAGTCGAACTTATCCAGGAAACATCTGACAAGATTGGTATCATCAAGGATAAGCTTAAAGCTGCTAGAGATCGTCAGAAAAGTTATGCGGATAATCGTCGAAAAGCATTAGAATTCCAAGTAGGAGACAAGGTACTTTTAAAAGTGTCGCCTTGGAAAGGGCTTGTGCGTTTTGGTAAGAAAGGAAAACTAAGCCCGAGATATGTTGGACCCTTTGAGATCATTGAAAGGATTGGTCCGGTGGCATATAAACTCCAATTACCCCAGGAGTTAAGCGCCATTCACGACACATTCCACGTCTCCAATCTTTAGAAATGTTTAGCCGACGAAGCATTGATAGTACCCCTGGAGGAAATCAAGATCAATGATAAGCTAAACTTTGTTGAGGAACCGATAGAAATCCTTGACAGGGAGGTAAAACGACTCAAGCGGAGTAAGATTCCGATTGTGAAAGTTCGATGGAACTCAAAACGCGGGTCGGAGTACACCTGGGAGCGTGAGGACTTCATGAAGGAAAAGTATCCACAACTTTTCCCATGCGATGACATAGAATGAATTTCGGGACGAAATTCTTTTTAAGTGGGGGATACTGTGACAACTGTCAATTCAGGTCATTCTCAGACTCATGCATCTTTATAATAACCATTCATGCACATCATGCCATGGCCTAGTAGTATAAATTAGGTCAAAATCTTACATAAACTAGGATCCATCTAAGACCTAGGACTAATATACTTGACACTTACGATTTTAGTAAGTTGCTTAACTACAATAGGAAATGCCAATGCTATAATTTGAATGAAACTTTCAAGCTTTGTTATAATTGAAAAAGGGTATAAAACCCTAAAAATAAATTAAAATATTCTAATTATACTTCATTATGATGATGAATATCAAACAATATTCCAAAAACCCTAAGAGAGCTAAAAATCCAAATTTATAAATCATAAAGCTTAAAAACTTTATAAAATTTGGCTATAAACTTTCTAATATCAAATTTTTATTAATCAAATTATGGATTATAATCATTGAAATAGAAATTAAATTATCATGCAATAATCATAATTTATTAGTTAAAAACAAGATTTTTACAAATAAATCAAGAATTGCTTAATAAATATTTTTATAAAAATTAGGGTTTTTATAAAATTATTGGAGGGAATTTTATAAAATTTGAAATTAGGAGAGAGGAGGCCTAATGCATGATAGAGCCAGCCATTCTCCCCTCCCCGTGCACTCTCTCTTCCCAAAACTCAATCATTAGACTTAAACCTTCACTCTACCTCTTCTCTCTTCACTCTCTCACACTCCACCCTCCTAACACACAAACTCTCTTCCTCTCTCTCTCTAACTCACGAAATTTCTCTCATTCCTCTGCCAAATTTCGAGATTTTGAAGACTTTGAAGTGTTCTTACTTCCCTCAAGATCAAAACCAAGGTAAACAACAACATCTTCTTCCATAGTTTCATGATTCTACTTCCTTTTCTTCTTAGTTTTCTCTTCTTTTCGGATTCTATGCCTTTCCATGGCTAGAAATCTTTATTTTTCCCTTGTGGTTTGTAGATTCTCACCATAACACAATGCATGTGTTTGAAATGGTGAAAATCCGGGATCAAACCCATGCAAGGAGTGAAAATGATGCACATATGTTCATGTGACTTCAAAAACAAGTATTACATCTTCTTCTCCATTTCTTTTGTGTTCTTGCATGGTCAAAAGCATTTAAACCATTTCTAGTACATCTTGGATGCTCATTCACTCCATGCATGTGCTAGAAATCGGACCTTATCAAAGGCATGCATGATGTTCTTGTCAAAATGTCCTAAGGATGCACTCAAAGCAAACATGCAATCTGCCAGATTACTTTGTTCAACTTTGAACGACCATAACTCGGTCATTTCTTAACCAAATCATGATATTCTTTTTGTATTGGATAATTTCATGAGTTAACTTTCAAACCCAACTGGTCTCACTGTAAAATATTAAATATCCGATTTTTGGCAATTTTTACAAAATGGTTGCGCAAACAGCTCTTTTCTATGATCACCATTTTTGCCTTGCATGATCAATGGCCTTAAACCCAACCATAAATCTGGGGAAAAATACTTTAGAAACTTAACATATCCAGTGAATGATGGCTGAAATTTCGTGGCTTAAAACCCCACAGAATGTGCTTCACAAATTCATGAACTTCAGCCACATTTACATCTCATGCACCATTGCATGCAACATTTCTTATCTTGTTTGGGTTCAATACCCCTATTTCCCTTCTGAATAAATTTCGAACATTTTTCCTTTTGAAAGCCCTCACATGCATGTGATAATCTGTAAAATACCAAAAGCTTTTATTATTTCTTTGATTTATTAAAATTATTGCTAGAAACCAAGGGCATAAATCACATAAAATACTTCCAGAGGTCAATAAATCCGGAACAAATTCATGAATGACCCTTATGATGGATAATGACCCCTCACTAAATTTCATCAATTTTTGTTGCTGTTTGGTATGATTTCCAATTTTCTTTTTGTTAGGATATAATAAATCACAAAACCACTTTGGAGAGTGTGAAAATGTTATCTAACAATTTTCGCATACCTTACCTGTGATGGATGACTCAGAAAAATAATTTCAACATTTTTCATCATGCCTTGCTATTTTTCCCAATTTTTGGTAATTATAATGGTTTAAAAATAGGAAAAATAGTTCAGATTATCCAAAATTCATGAAAATTTACCAGAACATCATGTTTTACAGTAGGAGGTTACATAAAAATTTTAAGGATTTTTCTCCACTGTAAACTATTTTTCTCTTAATTTCTAAAGTTAATTACACTTAAATACACATAAATACCCAAAACCGGATTATATAATATGAAGACCACTTTTGATATTTTTCTCAGGTTATTTATACTGTAAGTGATGTTATAAAAATTTTTGGTAATTTATTTTAACTGTTTGATATTATTTCTTCAATTAAAGATTATTTAAAGGAATAAAACAAGGAAAAATAGAAATACCCACTGAAAAATATCTTTTATATTTTTCCCAGCCTATTTATGTATAATAACAGTTAAATAAAAAGTTTGGGTAATTTTGGAAACTGTTTTCTATTTATTTTAATTTTTATTGGAATAAATGCTCAAAAATCATAAAATATAATTAAACAGCTTGGAAATCCATTTTTATAATTTTCCCAGCTTAGTATTGTGTAATAACAGTTAAATAAAAAGTTTGAGAATTTTTATCCTTTGAATGCTATTTCCGTGAATTTATGTTGTAATAAGGACTTAAAAATTTGGAAAATTTATATTCCAATGTTGTAATTAATCGCACGATTTGTAGAATTTCATTATTTCAGAAAAAGTGTAACCAATTAATATAAAATCAAATACTAAAACATAAATTGGCATTTCACTATATGTAGAATTTAGTATATTAGCATTAGATTTCGACATGGAAACTCACTAGTGTGTGTTTGATGTCGTAGGATCCCGGTAGTAAGACGTTGGTGCATTCCGAAGTACCACTTGTACCTACTCGAAACGTTGTGAGTATTCACGCACTCCCCTATTTTCAGTTTTTATGTTTTGGGGTGGAAAAGCATGTCCCGAAAAACTATTATTTTAATGTTGTATTTAAATTGATTTGTATCAAACATGATTGCTATTTTATTGCTATGTCTCTCTATGTATGTCTATGCAACACGGAACATGAGAACTTATCGTACTAAGGCCCTTCCCTTATCTCTAACCATTAACTCTTTGAGCCAATGGTCATTATGGATAGCGCTATTAGGAATTGACAACTCCTCACTCGCCCTATTGCTGGAGTGCATGATACCATATTCATCTATGGAACGATAAGCATAGATCTTGATAGGGCTTCAGTCATAGGTTTGGTTGAGACTCATTGTTTGCTCATACACATACAAACTCATTACACATTATAGCAATAAACTTGTTATCTATTATGGCAATAAACTTGTTATCTATTATGGCAATAAACTCGTTTATCAATTTTAGCAATCAACTTTGTTTCTCATTATAGCAATGAACTTTGTTCTCATTAAAGCAATGTACTTGTATTTATGAAAAGTCTTATACCAAATCTTGATTTTATAAACCTGTGAACTCACCAACTATTTTCATAGTTGACGCTCGTTTTACATGCTTTTTCAGGAAATAATTAGTAAGTGGATATAGAGATTCATCATCATAGAGCATGCTGCATCGTGTGGAAGTTATTTTATGAAGTTATATTTTGAACAATGTCATTTTGGAAAACTTGTACTTTGTTTTGTTTAAACTATGGGTTGTAAACTTTTAAATATTGCTATGGTGATGTATCTTTATCTTTTGCAATGAAACCTTTGTCGCTGTCATACCTTGCGTTTCCGCTTTAGCGGGGTGTGACAGTACCTTCCCCTGGCAGAGTTCTCCTACAATAATAGCTACCATGTCAGCATCGACCGTCCTCCCTTCGAGATGTTATATGGGAGGAAGTGCAGAACCCCCGATATGTTGGGGTGAGGTTGGACAGAGGGTCATGGGGAGTACCGAAGTGGTGCTCAAGATGACAGAGAGGATCCAGTAGGTCCGAAGTAGACTCCAGATGGCCCAGAGTAGGCAGAAGAGCTACGTCGACAGACGACGATTAGACATGGAGTTTCAGGTAGGAGATATGGTCCTCCTGAAGGTGTCACCTTAGAAAGGTGTCATCCGGTTCAGGAAGCGGGGCAAGCTGGGCCCCAGATACATTGGTCCATTCCGGGTATTGGCCTGGGTGGGTCGGGTTGCATATCGACTGGATCTGCCAGCCGAGCTTAGTCAGATCCACAACACCTTCCATGTCTCCCAGATGCGGAAGTGCTTGGTAGATGACTCCGCAGTAGTGCCTCTAGAGGATATTCAGGTGGATGACAGCCTGAACTACATCGAGTGATCGGTAGCCATCCTCGATAGGAAGACGAAGGATCTGAGGAACAAGAGCGTTGAGTTAGTGATGGTGCAATGACAGCACCGCAAGGGCTCGGAATGGACTTGGGAGCCGGAGGACGAGATGAGGGAGCACTACCCAGAGCTATTTCCAGATACAGCAGACTTCGAGGACGAAGTCTAAAATAAGTGGAGGAGATTTGTAACGTCCGGTTCCTGGTATGTATTTTAAATCAATTTATTCATTTTTGTACAGGAACTCGACGAGTTTGAGGCCCCAAACTCATCGAGTAGGAACAGAAATTGGACGTGGAACTTAAAGTCTACTCGACGAGTTGAGGCACTCAACTCGACGAGTAGGGCTTCCAGAATGAAACCCTAATTTTCATGGTTTAACACCCTATTTAAACACCTTAACCTCCAAAGGTTGGCGTCATTTGCATCCTCCATCGTCCCAAACCCTAGCCAAGAAACCCTAATGGAGAGTTTTGAGCCATTTTGTGCATTCTTTTTTTATTTTGAAGATTGAGAAGGAAGGAGAAGCTTGGGGATTCAAGAGGAAGCTAGTAGATTCGGAGTTTGAGCTGCATTTCTGACTTATTCGAGGTATAAAGTTGATACATTGGCTTTATATTACTTAGATCTTCATTTAGGGTAGTATGTTGTCACTTTTGGGCCATATTGAAGTCATTATCGGGATTTGAGTATATCATGAAGTTGTGACTTCAGATCTAGGCACTCATGAGCTTATGAGGCTTAAAGTTGCCAGTTTTATTAAGCCTTGGCCCTTCCCCATGCCCTAGATCTCTTATATAGCTTAGTTTTGGTGTTTCTAGCTTCATGACACCATGCATGGACGTAAAGTTAGCAACTTTACGTGGTAACTTAGTCCTAGGGTACCAGATCTATGGTTTGGAATCATTGAACTCGATTGGAAACGACTGAATGGGTGTATACTAAGGGAACTCGACGAGTTGGATCGTGATCCCCAACCTTTTCTGGTTCCTAAGAAAACTCAGTGAGTCTAGGAGACGACCCAACGAGTTGGTTAAGGTTTTCTGAGTCTTAAAGATTAAAGAACTCGACGAGTTCAAGGAAGGACTCGACGAGTTGTTGCGAAAAGTCTCGATTCTATGGATAGGAGGAACTCGACGAGTTGTTAAAGAACTCGACGAGTTAGATCGCGATTCAAGGTTCCGGATTCATGGAACTCGACGAGTTGATGGACCAACTCGGCGAGTTGAGTCAACCAGGATGTTGACTTTGACCATGATGTTGACTTTGACTTTGACCTTGACCAAAGTTGACCCTTAAAGGGGTTATGAGTATGAAAAGGGTAATTAAAGGAAATGCTTATGTGTAGGAATCTGAGAGGGGTTGATTTCAGAGCAGGATCCTTTGCAGCTATTTCCCAGTTATCGAGGTGAGTTACCTTCCAGTAGTGGTGGGTCGAAGGCACCAATGACGGCCCACTAGTAGTTGATTATAGTTGAGATGATTGTCTGGTATGTCACTATTTGTTATGCTTTATGTGTTAGTATGCTATGATATTATGTGATAGTGGTAGGAGGGGTAGGTTAGACCTCGTAGCCGGTTGAGATAAACCGGATGGTAGGTCGGACACCCAGATATGTCTGACAGTATGCTATGCTATGCTATGTTATTATGTGGTAGTGGTAGGGGTGAAATAGTCCTCGTAACCGGTTGAAATAAAACGGAGGGTAGGTCGGGCACCCAGATATGCCTGGCAGGATAGGTCGAGCACCCAGATATGCTTGCCAGGGGTAGGTCGGGCACCCTGGTATGCCTGACAAGGGTAGGTTGAGCACCCAGATATGCTTAGCAAGGTAGGCCGGGAACCCAGATATGTCTGGCAGTATGTTTATTGTATGGTATGTGGTATGATGGGTGAACTCACTAAGCTTTGTGCTTACGGTTTTCAATTTTGGTTTCAGGTAGTTCTTCCTCGAAGGGAAAGGAGCCGGCATGACTGCAGCGCATCACACCACTATTTTCCACACCATGATGTTATTAGGATTGTACTCTGACATTATTATGGCTTGTTTCAAGACATATGACTTAGGGGTTTTCATGATATGAGATAACTTAATGATGTTTTCAATAATATGTTTTATAAATTATTAAACTAAAAATGAAATTTTTGGTCTTGAATTTTTGGATGTTACACTCCTATCCTTCAGATCTAAGCTCCATACTTCATATACATACTGAAAATGTCATTTTAAGGGTAAAGTTTCCAACTTTACCCGTTAATACCCTTCCCTAATGGGTTTAGCTCAAACCTTAACTCTTTAAGACCTAGATCTTGATCCAAAAGTCATTAATACTTCAAGCTAAGGCATACAAACTGAAATCTAGACCCTAGATACTACATGAACACGTAAAGTCTCTGACTTTCTCTCCATGCATGGCCTTTTGGAGCTTAAAAGGCCAAAATGACACCCTAAAGCTTGCATGGGGCTTCAATGGCCATAAAGTTTGCACCTTTATGCCATGAAAGCCCTTCAAGGTCCTAGATTTGGAAGTATACTCACTTGGGACGTCCTTTTCCCAAGGACCATGCTACTTGGACCAAAAACCCCAAAAAAGTGAAAATGAAGAGATCTAAGTAATCATTAAGCAAGTTTGAGACTTGCTTACCAGAAAATGCTACAAATGGAGTGAAGTTTCTGGATCTAAAATCTTTCTCTTGGGCCCTCAAGCTTCCCCTTCTTCCACAAGCTTCAAATACATAAGTTTTCTCTCAAAAATGGCTCACAAGCTCACACAAGGCATTAGGGTTTCAAAATTTAGGGTTTGGGACTTGGAGGCTGTAAATGAGGCCAGCCTAAGGAAGTTTAGGTGTTTAAATAGGGTGGGAAACCCTAAAAACTAGGGTTTCACTCTTCCAGTCCTACTCGTCGAGGTGAAGCTCTCAACTCGTCGAGTAAACTTTACAACCCGCGTCCAATTCCATTCCTACTCGACGAGTTTGGGGCCTCCAACTCGTCGAGTTTCTATACAAAAGTGAATAAATTTTAAATTAAATACATACCAGGAACCAGACGCTACACATACTCATCCATATTTTCATTTCTGGTGTCACTAAAAGGATCAAAATTATATTGTTTTTCTCTTTAATCATAAACATACGAATCAGTAACAACATGAGCTTCTTTTGGTATAGGGACATACGAATTAATAACAACATGTTCTTTGTCGGTTATACTGTATTTAGTAAGTTAAGATGACTCAAAAGGAACCAGGGACATGGAATAATCATACATCTCATCTTGTACATGTCTCTGAACAAATGACTCTTTAGTTGAGAAATTCATGTCCAATTTCTTGCTACAATAGCCATTTTCCTTCTTCTTAGGCCTAATCCTATTAAGTTCAAGAGAAGGGTCCTCATCCAGTTGCTCAATAACCATTTTAGTTGGGGACATGAAATAAGTGTGGACTCTAGTTTGACCATGTTGAACATACACATTAAGCACTCTATTTGTGGGGACATATTGAGCCATAGAAATAACATCTTTATCATTCCAAATGCCTTCAATCTGAAATCTAAGTCTAGATTAGGAATTCTATAATAATAGTACATTGTGACATCATGACCATACCCTAATTCTTTGATCTTGTCATTTAATTCCAACCTCCCCTCAATGTACTTTCTTCCTGGATACTTGGTAAAAAAACTCACTATGATATATCTTTAAAGTGAACCAAGTGTGAGAACCATCTGGAAAAAACATCAACATGCTTTCATTATACAAACCAAAGAAACACAAATTTCACATGCAAAGTACCAAGTGCAAGAACTTGTTGTAATCTTGTTCAAGGTCTGGTTCAGTCGTATCAGGACCACGTAAATGCCACATGCAAAGTACTATTTTTTGTTGTTAAACCCAATTTCAGAAGAAAGATGGAAAGAATTGGGGATTTCATCCTCGTGTAGATGGTGATCAGAGATGAATGTAGACAGACGGTTTTCTTGGGGTGTGTGAGTTCGACTGGTTAGGGGTTGTTTAATTAAGCTAAGTGCCATTAAATGAGTGTGGATTGTGAAAAGACTGAAATACCGCCACGTGTGAAGCATGTGATATGCACTAACAGCTCAAAATGGACGGCGTAAACAATAAGGACCTTACATGCAAGTTTTGCAAACCACAAGGACTATCTACGTCAAAAAAATTAGCATGGATTGACTTTGTGACCTTTGGTAAACCACATGACCAGTTGTTGTGTAATGTTGTCTAAAATTTAGTTGTCAGCTTTGGTCATAAAAGAAAAAAAAAACAATATAGGTTGAAAATTCTATTTTGGAACACGTAATTTCCAGAAAATTCAAAAATTTTCATTTTTTCTAAGATCACATTTCTAAAAGAACAAATTTAAAATCGCTCAAACACAAAACTAGAAAAAAGGCAAAAGCTCTATTAATACTTTTACGAATTTTATAATTTACCATAAACTGATTTATGCAAACGATACTAATTTTGTGAGTTAAAGAAAAAAATTGTCACATGATTGTTGCATCTCACATAATATGTGAATCCTGACTGACACATTGTAGTTGTGGATGTCCGCTGCTATGTTTTCAAATAAGAGCTTTAAATAGTTGGATTTATTCCACATTTGAAGTTTGAAATTTTGAACTTGATGGTAATGTGAACTATTCTATATATTAGTTTTGTATTTTTTTCCCCTCACATTTTATATTTCCATTAATATTTGTTTGTGTATTGTGTTAAAAAATTAGTATTAGAAACTAGATTGACCGTATCAAACTGAATTTGTGTTTCTATCAACAAAAAAATTGTGCCATTTACGAACACTCCCATCGGGTCACTAGAACCAACGACAAAATTATAAAGACAAATCTCTACATATCAAAACACTAAATTAAAAGCCGGAAGTTGAGAAAAATAATTGTAAGTTTTAACATGTATAAAATAACATGTAAATAAACATTAAAAACAAAAAGTTACTTGAAATAACTTTTATATTACAAGTTTTTTGTTATAAATTAAAGCCTACAAAAGTTTGTGTTCTTAAACAAAATTTTGTTTCTTTAATTGATTTTCTTTTATAGAAAAAAAAACTAAAACTTTTAAAAAGTCTCAAAAAATGGTTTATTGAATCTGCAGTACTACAGAAAGTAAACAATGTGCCAGTTATTGTTGTGTACTTTCATTAAAAAAAAAAAAGTCACATTATATTTGTTCTCTCTCTCTCTCTTGCCATTTTGTCTTGGTTTAAACTTTGAATAACGAAGAGACCCTATTAAGGAATTGGCAAAAAATTATCTAAGAATAGAATATGCAGTTATTATATGCTTTACTAGTCATTAAATATAAACCATTTTGTTGCATCTTCAACCACATTTACATTATGTAGTAGAAACTACAGCAAAGAAGATACATTATGTCTAATACAATTACGCATCAAGACACATTATGTCTGAATACATACATTGTATAAATCTGATACTGTATCAGGCACAAGATAAGGCTAGAACAGCTCAAATTGGATATTACTCACTCCAACATCACAAGCTTCCGGAACCTCCGGCGGAACCGCACACCGTATCAAAGCCCAATTCAACCCATCAAAAAACGGGTGCCGCCTAATCTCCGCCGCCCCTCTCTGCGACCCCAATCGATTTTCCGGCGACTTCTCCAACAACCCTTTAATCAAATCCCTCGCCTGAAAACTAACAATCGGTGTTTCCGGAAACCTTAAAGTTTCCAAAACCACATTCGCTAACGTATCATCATTCCCTAAACCCTTAAACGGTGTCCTCCCATACAAAAGCTCAAACAAAAACACCCCAAATGTCCACCAATCAACCGCACTTCCATGCCCATCTCCCTTTATAATCTCCGGAGCCAAATACTCGTGGGTCCCGACAAACGAATTTGACCGGGCCTCTGTCGGCTCCGCCACAAGTTGCGGGTAATGCATTTTAGGGTCGGGTTTCGGTTTGTGGGCCCGGTGAGAGGTGAAACATGAGACTTGGCATGTGGGTTTGAGGCAAAACGGGTCGATGCAATTGGACCCCGCACATGGGCCTGAGACCCGTGGTGGGTCCGTGGGACCCGATTGGAGGAGAGTTGGGTTCACGGTGCAACGAAGAGAGAGGTCGAAATCGGTTAGCATGATGTGTCCGTCTTCTCGGACTAAAATGTTTTCCGGTTTTAGATCGCGGTATACAATTCCAAGCATGTGTAGGTATTCTAACGCGAGAAGGACTTCCGCAACATAGAATCTGAAAATAGGAAGAAATATAAAAAGTAAATGGCAACATACTTTTACAATTATTTATTCCTCGTATTATATATAAAAAGTAAATGGCAATATCATATTTACTATTTAGTATACCTTGCTGCTTGCTCGTTATAACAACGATCGGGTTGTTTCTGTCTAAGAACATGAAGATCGCCACCCGGGCAATACTCCATAACCAAACACGATAAATTCTCGGATACAAAATGCGCGTATAAAGTGGGTAAAAATGGATGATCCAAAATTCTCAAAATTTCTCTTTCCGTATGTGCCCTTGGCATCTTCTTCCTTCTTTCCAAAAACTCATTATCCATAACCTTAATAGCAAAAAGACAATTTGTCCCTACTAATTCCGCTAAATAAACCGTTCCAATGTCCCCACATCCAAGTTTTTTCAAAAGACTAAAATTCCTCAAACCCAAATACCCGTTTTGTTTCATGACACGATGAATTGCTTGCCATTTCATATCCATTGACATATGAGGTTTGTTGTTGATACTACACCTACTCATATTGCTTTCTTCACTAATGCTAGTGCTACTACTGTATTCACCAATGCTGCTATTTGAACTTTGGGTGAACTCTGATTTATCTCCATGTTTTGAATTCTGGTTGTAAAGACTCGACCCGGTTGGACCGCATCCGGTTTGGGTCGACCCGTGGTTCGAACCGTTGGGTTCGTTTGGTGTTAAAGCACATTGACATTTTTGGCATACTAAATGGCTTGTTTCGGGAACCGAAGGGGACTTCTTTTTCATGATAAGTTTCTTTAATTTCCCTTTTCGCCTTAGCTTAAGGGTTGCTTTATTTATAGGCTTACTTGGCTTAGATTCTGGTTCGCGTAAAATCTCGTTTATCCGAAGGGTAGTTTCGTCTTTTTTTGTTGGCTTTTTCGTGGTTGATTGAAGAAAAGACTGTGGAAGATCGGTTTTTGACTTTATTTTAAAATCTTGTTGTTCTGGAAGCATTTTTCTTGAAGAACTGGATGTGCTTTCTTCACTTGCTTTAAATGAGGTGGAGACATTTGGTGGCTTGCTGGCGGGGGCGGGAGGCTCCGGCGGCTTTGATGTCCTCTTCATGGTGGTTATATCTGGTTTTCTGGTGTCAGAGAAGGCGGGAGATGGCGGCAGTGATGACCTGTACATGGTGGTTATATATGGTTTTCCGGCGTCGGAGAGGGCGGGAGAGCCTGGCGGCTTTGATGATCTTTTCATGGCGGCCATTTCTGACGCCTGAGAAATGCATTGTCGCCGGAATGCCTGTTTTAGGGATACGGGTTCTGGGTATGCTGAAGAAGAAGATGATGTACTCATTCTCATTGGTTTCTTTGATGGGTTTCTTCTTGGTGTATTGGCACCTGTTTCATCTAATGTGAAGCCATGAAATGATGTTCTGACATTAATGGCCTCAAAGAGCTTGTTGATATCATCTTCTACTGATTTAGTGTACCCTTGAGGCTTTTTGCCTTTATCGATTGCTGTTTTTTGGTAATTTTTCTTGGAAAAGTTACTTGATTTAGGATCATCCTCTAACTCCACAATCTCACAAGTACCAGACCCCATTTCTTTATAAAAAGTATGTCATAATATCAAAGTCTTTAATTCAGTTCAGAGATACACCAATTCCTGCAACGGGAGATAAAATTAAGTAGCAAAAATATACAGAATTTCCTGATAAGTAACAGAGGTGCATATAGTTTATATGCCAAATTATCTTTTTTTATATTCAAATACTGAATTACTGAAAGTAACAGCTGATTATGATAGAAGCACTGAAACAGAAAAGCATCCGACACATATATCGGCCAATCAAAATGTGAAAAGATGTAACGCATAGCAACAAAACAGAAAAACGATACTATTCTACATCAGAATTGAAGAATGCAGAACATCAACAATTACAAAACTAACCCTCTAGCACTATATGTTATAATCACAGCGAGAAAATAGTGGTTGTAACTTGTAAACAGCAAGAGATCTAATACTCCTAGAAAGCCACAGCAGAAATGAAGAAATTTAAATTGAATAGCATAGTAAAACATTGAAATAAACTTGTTAAAACGCATATCGGTTATAAAATTGATAACCATCAAAATCAGTATAAATAGTCAAAATTAATTCATGTATCAAGCAAAAATGCGAAAGATTTAATGGTTTAAGAAACAAAACGCTGAGATTGCAATGAAGGACAACGGAACAAACCTCAAGAATCTGATACCAGTAAGCTTCAAATCTGCAAAAGAAGTAAAAAGTGGATCGAGAATAGACGATAACTTAGATGAATGAGAGATCTGGGGAGATGAAAAGAGGAGTTGAAAATTGAAGTTTTCAAAAGTTAGGGTGGAAAAAAACAGAGAATGGGAGTGTGTAAAAGTAGAAACCCTAGCGAACGGTGGGTGGAGGTTTGGAGTTCGAGGTGACAAGAGAAGAGCAAGGTATCTGATGAGAGAGATGGAGGTGTGAATACCGAATACAGTGAACAGTATTTTATTGCAAAGCAATGTGTGAGTGTGATGTATCTAAGCGGATCGTAGATGGTATAAACATTAATTGGGACCCACTTGCACCAAAATGAACAACAAATGCATTTATTTCATATAAAACAAAATAAAACATCATGATTAGTTGAGCTTGAATAGATTAATAGTTTAGATTTTCGTTGTACATAAAATATGTGTTATTTGTATAGGAAATATGTTATACAATCTGTTTTGATTTGGAGAATTCTGAAGGATGTAAAGAATGTGGAATTTAAATTCCTTTCAATCTTTTGTTTGGTTATAAAAAAATAATAAAGGACTTATAAATAGGGAAATTGAGTAATCTAACCCTTATAAACAACCACTTTAATAAAAATAACCAACATTTTTTTTGGAAAAATGACAACTTGATCCGGATTATCATATTTCGGAGCACGATGTTTTGTTCTGAAGGTGTGCTCCGGAATACGATATTTCGGAGTATTTATGATTGTAACATCTCGATTTTCAAGTATTTACCTTTCGCCCCTTAGTATGAGAAATATTTGCATTTTGAGCCTTATAATGAGTTTTGTTTGCGAATTGGTTCCATATGGCACTTAAGGAAGAAAAGCACTTTGCATGAGTACGCGGGGCGTACTCCCAGAGTACTCTGGGCGTAAGACCCATGAAAGAAAACGTCGTCGTTTTGGAGTACGTTGGACGTATTCCTAGTGTACGGTGGGCGTAATCGGTTCAGATGAAAACCCTAATGTTTGGAGTTGTGAAATATTTAATCCCCTCTATAGCCTCAAAACCTTTCCTCACACCAGCCTCCATCACTCATCTCGACCTTTGCAAACCCTAACCTCTTGTGTAGACATTTTGACCTGTGTGTTTTTGGTGACCTTGAAGGAAGGGGAAGGTGGTGGAATCATATTGGGGACTCAAAGGGAGCTTAGATCCAAAAGTACCTCCCCCCTAGACATCATTTGGAGGTAAAAAGTTATGAACTTGATGTTGATTTCATTTAGATCTTGTTAGCCTTAGATTTGTGGTTATTTTGTGTCACACCCCAAAACCGAGAACGGCGGAAACGTTCTGGGGTGGAGGACGTCATGTACAGTATCATAACAATGCATAATATTAAGGACAAGCAACAACATCCATTGCATTAATATAATAATTGTAATACAAGCGTGTTTTGTATAGTTTGTAAGACACCAAAAGTATAATCAAAATAAAAGATGAGTCTTGTATGTGCTCCATCTTCTCAAAAGCTTCATCTGTACCTGTCTACTGATGACCTGAGAATACAAGTTATTTTGAAAGCGAGTATCAGCATAAAGTTGGTGAGTTCATAAGTATTTAGTGTCATTGCTTGTATAAAAATGTTAGTAACAATGTAGTGTAGTAATTGATTTCAAATGTTTTTGGAAATAGTATACTCCCTAGAAAACCCTATGTTTTCCAGTAAAAAGGTAGTCTTCTACCAAGACCCGATTCTTTGTATAGTTGTTCTTTTGTAAATGTAAGGGTTTTTCCCTAGTAAAAACTATTTGTATGAAAATATAGTTTACTGAAACGAGTATGTGACAAAGTCACATAGTAATGAAATACAGACTCCAGGTGGTACTGAATGAACAATACGCCTCGAAAAGTCTATAGTAGTAATATGTAGACTCCAGGCGATACGCCTCGCAAAGTCCAAAGTGGAAAATATGTAGACTCCAGGCGATACGCGTCGCAAAGTCCAAAATAGAAAATATGTAGACTCTAGGCGATACGCCTCGCAAAGTCCCTTTTTGCCTTAAATCCTTATTTAGTTAATTTAAGGTTTGAATGTGAACTCGTATGTAACCATGCTGATCGACGGCTGAATAACTGATGACCCTCCAGGTCATACGTAGTATGGTGACATTTTGTCACCCCTGGGCCTAGTCGGCTCGGACTGTAGCTAGCAGTCGGGATGTGGGAGTGTCTGTCCCGTATAGATCTATACACATAATGCCCGCTCTCCCTCCAGGAGACTCTGGTTACACGGTGATAGAACAATGAAGTGTCGTATCGAGAAGTAGTATGTCACATTCTGTTTTAGTATTTAGTGTTTGTATAGTGTATAGTATGTTCTCTTGTATAGTGTATAGTATGTTCTGTTACTCAATGTAGTACTTTTGTAGTGACTCATACATGTATTGACTCTTGTATGGATTGTTGAAATAGTAGTAGTGAGTAGAAATCCCTTAACTATACCTATAATAGTTAAATAGTAAGGTAGTTTGGATGCCTTTGTTACACAAAGGTACTGAACTGAAGTGAAAAGCCTTTATATCCAATACCTATATATATGATATATAACTAAGAATTCAACGACACTCGGACAAATAACAGGATACCCTAAGTCCACAACCAAACAAGGAGCAGGAAGTAAGGTGAGCTATCAGTCCTAAGTCCTTCAAGTCTTACTTATATAAATATATTGGTGTAGATATGGATTTGAAAATATTACAAGTATAAAAGAGTTTGAAAACAGTTTTATCATCAAAAGAGTTTAATAAAAAGGTTTGAAAGCTTGAAAATCCATAAGTTTGATAGCAATTTGAAAGTAGTAGCAAATCTTTCTGTTCATTCTAGTTATTAATCACATGCGATTAAAACAATAACTAGAAATGTTCAACTTGTATTCCCCCCCATAAAAGCATTTAAAATCATTTAAAATGTTAATTAAGGGGTATGAACTCACATGCAGTGAGTAACTCGAATGGAAGATCGATATAGGATTGTTGGGTGTCAAACGGAATCTCGAGCACAAATGGATCCTATTTAACATATAATTACATATATGTGAATACATTAGTATATATAACCACTAATGGTGATAGGGACATGCCTTAAGGACATAAAAACACTTAGAATTAAGTGTTTCCAACTCATATGGTTGCACATAAGGAGTGTAGGGCCCTATATTGGGGTGTAAGGCCACAAAAGTATAGATTTTGTGTGTGTGTGGACAGAGTGTGCAGCCAAGCCTGTGCGCGGCCGCACACTCACTATGGAGTGTGTCAAAAACGTGGTTCCAAGCCTTTGGGATGTTCTAGTGAAGGTGTTTTGACCATTGCTTAACCGGATTGGGGGTTTGTTGTCATTTTGGACCCTTAAAAGGGTGTGTGCGGTTGCACATGGCGTGTGCGGCCAGGTGTGTACGGCCAGGCCTGTGTGCGGCCGTACACCCCCATACAAATGTGTCCAAATCGATTTTCTAAGGCCTGGGGATGATTCTAAGAAGGTGTTTTGGTCGATGCTAAGCTTAGATGGGTGTTTAAGCCCATTTTAGGACCAAAAGATGTGTGTGCGGTCACACATGATGTGTGTGCGGCCGTACACACATGAAGATCATCTAGAATGATGATTTCATGGATCAAACTCGAGGAAAAAAGATTTCAAATGTGTTGTAGTAATGATCTAAGGATGTTTACTTACTTGTTTTGATGATTGGAGAGGAAAACGTGAAGAACTCTTGAGAGAAAATGTTCCAGCTTTGAAGGAGTGTGAAAAAGGGTGTATGGTTGACTTAGGGTCCTTTATATAGGCTGGAGTGTGAGGCTAGGAGGGTGTGCGGTTGGCTGTGTGCGGCTGGCTGGCCGCACACTCGGGTGTGCGGCTGCATACACCTTGTTGGGTGTGTTTGGCTCGTTTTAGTGATGCTACACACATTCTCACCCTTCCTAAGACTCATATCAAGGTTATACTAAGCCTCAGGCACTCATATAGACCCAAAACTTCATTACAAAATAGCGAAACGAGGCTAACTTTAATAAAAATGAAGAATGTATAAGTTAGAAATTTCGGGTTGTCACATCATCCCCCCGTTAGAGGGAATTTCGTCCCGAAATTAGAGTTCAAGCAACTAAGTTATTACAAATAACTAAGTAAAAAGGTGAGGATATTTAAGTTTCATTTGATCCTCGCGCTCCCATGTGAATTCCGGTCCTCGTTTGGCGTTCCAGCGGACCTTCACGATCGGGATGCGGCTTTATTTCGTTCGGTTGACCTCTCGGTCCACGATTTCTACAGGTTCTTCCACGAAGTTGAGGCTCTCGTTGATCTCGATCTCGTCGAGTGGGATTACAAGAGTCTCGTCGGATAGGCACTTTTTCAAGTTCGAGACGTGGAAAGTAAAATGTACGTTACTGAGTTCGCGGGGTAGATTGAGTTTGTAAGCTACATGGCCGATTCTAGCGAGAATCTCGAAAGGCTCTATGTATCTTGGATTTAGCTTTCAACGCTTTCCGAAGCGTATCAAGCCTTTCCAGGGTGAGACTTTTAAAAGAACTAGGTCTCCCACCTGGAATTCCAAAGGTTTCCTTCTTTTGTCTGCGTAGCTTTTCTGTCGGTCTCTAGAGGCTTTCAATCGTTCACGAATCTGAACGATCTTCTCTGTCGTTTCCCGAATGATCTCCGGACCCGTGAGAGTGCTGTCAGGAACTTGTCCTTTAGCTAATTGAGTGTCACCCACCTCAGCCCAACACAGAGGGGATCTGCACTTCCGGCCATAGAGGGCTTCAAATGGAGCAGCCTTGATGCTCGTGTGATAACTGTTGTTGTAAGAGAATTCGACAAGGGGTAAGTGGGTATCCCACGCCTTCCCAAAGTCGATCACATAGGTTCGCAACATATCTTCCAAGGTTTGAATAGTCCTCTCACTTTGTCCGTCGGTCTGTGGATGGTAGGCTGTACTCATGTCCAGCCTCGTTCCTAAGGAGCTTTGTAGTGACTGCCAGAACCTCGAAGTGAATCTACTATCTCTGTCCGAGATAATGGATATGGGAACACCGTGCAGTCGTACAATCTCCCGTATGTATGTTCGTGTGAGCTTTTCCATCTTGTCAGTTTCCTTGATAGGTAGGAAGTGTGCGGACTTGGTCAATCTATCGACGATGAACCATATGGTATCAAGTCCACCCGTAGTCTTGGGTAGCTTGGTTATGAAGTCCATAGTGATCCGCTCCCACTTCCATTCAGGTATCTCCGGTTGCTGAAGTAAACCTGATGGTTTCTGGTATTCGACCTTGACCTTAGCGCAAGTAAGGCATTTACTCACGAAGGTAGCAATCTCTGCTTTCATGTTAGGCCACCAGTATGATCTCTTGAGGTCCAGATACATCTTATCTGAACCTGGGTGGACGGAATATCGAGTGTTGTGGGCTTCCTTCATAACCAAGTCTCTAAAGCCACCGTGATGCGGTGTCCAGATCCGGTCCATGAGGTATAAGGCTCCGTCACCCTTGACTTCCAAGTTCTTATCCATTCCACGCAGGGATTCTCCCGCCACATTTTCAGGTTTTAAGGCTTCGAGCTGAGCCTCCTTAATTTGTGCGGATAGATGCGAATGGATAGTTATTGTTAATGACTTGACTCTTCGACTAGAATATTCCTTACGACTTAGGGCGTCTGCTACTACATTGGCTTTACCCGGATGATAACAAATTTCGCATTCGTAGTCATTGAGTAGTTAGACCCACCGTCGTTGTCTCATATTGAGCTCCTTCTGGTTGAATATGTGTTGTAGGCTCTTGTGGTCTGTGAAGATAGTGCTCTTTGTACCGTACATGTAGTGTCTCCAGATCTTCAAAGCGAACACAACCGCTCCTAATTCGAGATCGTGCGTGGTGTAGTTGACCTCATGTGTCTTCAGCTGTCTCGAGGCATAGGCTATGGCCTTTCCTCGTTGCATCAGAACACAACCGAGTCCTTGATTTGACGCATCGCAATAGACCACGAAGTCTTCTGTTCCTTCGGGGAGGGACAGTATCGGTGCGGTGCACAAGGCTCGTTTTAGCGTTTGGAATGCTTTCTCCTGCTTCTCTTCCCAGTCAAAGGCCACGCCTTTCTGGGTCAATGTCGTTAGCGGTTTCGCGATCCGAGAGAAGTTTTGAATGAACCTTCGGTAGTAGCCAGCGAGGCCTAGAAATTGACGAATTTCCGCAGGCGTCTTCGGTGCTGACCAATTCTCAATGGCCTTAATTTTGGATGGGTCCACGTGGATTCCTTCTTTGCTAACCACGTGTCCTAAGAATTCGACTCTTCGGATCCAAAATTCGCATTTAGAGAACTTCGCATAGAGCTTCTCTGATCGTAAAGTTTCCAGGACTTGTCGCAAATGATCGCTATGCTCCTCTTTACTTCGAGAGTAGATAAGTATATCATCAATGAAGACGATGACGAACTGATCCAAGTAAGGACGACATACCCTATTCATTAAGTCCATGAATACTGCGGGCGCATTGGTCAGTCCGAATGGCATCACTACGAACTCGAAGTGTCCGTAACGAGTTCGGAAGGCTGTCTTCGGAACATCCTCCTCGAGCACTCGTAACTGGTGATACCCGGACCTAAGATCAATCTTGGAAAAGTAGCTCGCCCCTTGTAGCTGGTCAAATAAGTCGTCTATGCGAGGAAGAGGGTAACGATTCTTGACTGTGAGCTTGTTGAGTTCCCTATAATCGATGCACATACGGAACGATCCGTCTTTCTTCTTTACGAACAAGACTGGTGCTCCCCAGGGTGAGAAGCTTGGTCTTATAAAGCCCTTGCTGAGCAGTTCGTTAAGTTGACAGGACAGTTCCTGCATCTCAGCAGGTGCTAGACGATAGGGCGATTTGGCTACGGGGGTAGCCCCTGGAATTAAGTCGATTCGGAACTCGACTTGACGTTGTGAGGGTAATCCTGGGAGTTCTTCCGGAAAGACGTCGGGGAAGTCGCGTACTACGGGGAGGTCTTTTAGGTCTTTTGTTTTCTGGCTCGAGTCAACGACGTGCGCCAGGAATGCACGATATTCCTTACACAAGTACTTCTGGGCTTGAATACTTGAGATGATACGAAGGCTCGTATTGGACTTGTCTCCGTAGATCAACAAGGTTTCGTTATTCGGTAGATTCAGGCGGACTGCTTTTTCGAAGCACAGAATGTCGGCACGATAAAGACTCAGCCATTCCATGCCTATGATGACGTCGAAACTCTTGATCGATACTGGTATGAGGTCGATTGGGAATGAATGATTATCTAGTGTGAGGGTACAACCTATGAAAATCTCGTTAGAAAACTCTGTCTTACCGTTAGCCATTTCTACGACGAAGGTTTCTTTTAGTGTTTGCGGTGATTGTTTAAGTAAGTGTTTAAAGTTTTGGTTTACGAAGCTCCTCTCTGCCCCACTATCAAATAGGATACAAGCATAAGAGTTATCGAGAAGGAACGTACCCGTGACTACTGTGGGGTCTGCCACGACTTCATTGTGGCCAATAGCAAGTAGTCTTCCTGTTCCTCCTGAATTCCCAGCCTTCAGACAATTTCTTTTGAAGTGCCCTGTCTCGCCGCACCCGTAGCAGGCTTGACTCACTCTGGCACTGGGAACTTGCGTGATGGGCTTGGGTTGAGATCTGCAAAACCAGGCGGTATGGACCTTCCGGTCGCAGTTAGTGCAGTGCATTTCACGGCAGGGGCCGTTGGGATGGAAGAAGCACTTGGTGCACTTGGGTAGGCTTCCTGCATAAGTTTTGGCTGGTACAGGGGCAGCAGGGGTAGTGGCAGCATGGACAGCCACAGTCTGTTGGTTCTTGAAAGAGGGCTGAGCTGATTTGCCATTCTTTCGGTCTCCCTGCTTCCTTTTGTTGTCAGATGTCTTGGTTGATGTGGGGGTAGTTGTTGGGGTTGTTGATGGAGTAGAAGGAGTTTCGTGATCGATGAGCCTTTGGTCCAATTCTTTGGCACTATCGAAGGTCGCAAGGTGTGAGGCTAGAACGTTCCCTCGATATGGGGGTACCAGACCCCAGATGTATCGTTCAATTTTCTTGCTTTCGGTGGGAACCATGTTAGGACATAGAGCCACCAGGTCGCAGAACCTGGCTGTATAAGCCACTATGTCGGAACCTTGCATTTTAAGGTTCCAGAGTTCTTCCTCAAGCTTCTGAATTTCGCCCCTCGGGCAGTACTTCCTTGTCATAAGGTCCTTTAGTGTGTCCCAGCCCATGGCGTTAGCAGTTACCAGGGAGAGTGATTTGACATGGCCATTCCACCATGTCAGGGCTCTTTGGGTGAAGGTGCAAGCAACAAATTTTATCTTGCTTCCTTCAGGACATGAGCACATCTCGAAGATGGCTTATGTCCTTTCGATCCATTGGGATAGTGCACGGATCCCTCCAGTCTCATTGAAGTATGTAGGTTTGCAGCTGATGAAATCTTTATAGGTGCACTCCCGTGCACGCGGATGGATTTCACCTTGGCTGGAGTTTGTGCCAGTCCCCGTTCCACTAACACCACCAGAGTTTACTTGAGCCATGGCGGCGGTCACAGCTGCGGTTACAGCTGCTTGAAACATCACCGGATCGAACTGCGGTGGGGGTGGTGGTGGTGGAGTTTGATTTGCAGGCGTATTTCTGGTTGGACGCTTGCGAGGCGGCATCTTTTACTGAAAATTTATGAAAATGATAATAACAATAAGAATCGATTGCAAGCTTGATGAGAGTGTTTCATGGACTAAATCGCCATAGTCTAACTATCAGATAGAGTCATAACAATAGAGTAGGTAAAACACAAGAGTAAGAACTTCCCAATAGATTAGATAACTGCCAAGATTACTGGTATTAATGATGTAAAATAAGTTCGGGAAAATGACCTAATAGTAGGTCTTACATCAAACCATAAGGGAAAATGTTGGCAGCCTAGAAGTTTAGTTAGGGTACTTTCAGAGTTAGGAATGTTTACAGACAAGTGCTCTACAGAGCATAGAAAGGAAAAAGGCTAATCCTTAATCAAAAGAGAAGGATGAGTTGACATCTCCTACTGGCGACGGGTAACCCTTGGGCGAACCCTCAGGTCTGCCAGTTGACGTACAACTTCCTGAAGATGTCGTTCATGAGTTCTCTGACGCACTTGGAGTTCCATGACTTCAGCTCGGGATGCAGCTAATTGTTGCTGCAGAGCCTCATTGGTCCTCCTAGTCCTATCCATAGCTTCTTCGAGTTGGTGAATACGGACAGTGTTAAGGCCAGAGTTGGCGTTAATTTCCACTACTCGCTCGATGGCTGCATGACCTTGCTCGACGTTCCTAGCAATCCTACGGACCATGATGGGCAGGACTCGGTCAGCTGAACCTCCCTCGCTTATATTGTAAAAGCTTCGGTCTCCGTTGAAAGGTAAGGGTTGACCCTGCTCATCACTCCATCGATTCAAGGTTGTTGCCCACATGGGAGTGGGACCTTGAAATGCCGGACGGGGGTTGGGGTTTGGAGCTACTGGGGGTAGGTTGCTGACTTCTGGTTCAGAGTCGGAGCTATCCGAAAAGCCTTCTGCACGGTGATCATCCAAAGGGATCGGGTGATCATCTTCTGGCTCTTCATCAAGCCATCCTCCAATTCCTTGGTTTGGATAGTACGGATCACCGGGAAGATGGAAGTCAGCCATGCTATCTACGCGAGAATAGGGGAAAGAATAGTTAATAGACGTACTAATCTAAGATACTTATAAGATGATCGTTATTAGTTGATTCAATACTTGCATAGTGCATACCAATTACATGCAACCGAAACAGGATAGACCTTCGAATAAGTGACTCCAACTCTAAATCCACAACCAAACAAGGAACAGGAAGTAAAGCAAAGATCACAGATTCTAAGTCTATAGTGCCTTAGTCACATGTAACCGTAGAGTATCCACTTAGCAACTATTGCCCTTCTAGTAACGACCTTTTTAGTTCTCACATATGTAGTTCATGGTAATGTAGAATACTCCTATAGTATTCTTGTTCTAATGCTCTTGTAGTAGTGTGGGTAAGTTTTTAGACTTGTTGTAACACCACAATTATTCTTAGGCACATGCTAGTCACTCCTCAGAGAATATAGTTGACCAGGCTATATCCCCTTAGGTTCGACCATATGTCTCTAAGCCTAATTGTGCTGTTCAACAATCGTAATACTTTTGTTCTGTTCTAGTATGATACTGACACTGATATGGATATATATATATATATATATATATATATATATATATATATATATACTTAGTTAAATATTTTATTATTTAAAAGTATATTTTCTTGGTCAGAGTGTTTTAATCCCGATGTGTTTATAGTTCGTATATCTTTTATGGGGTGATATACTTGATTCACTATAAAAAAAGCTATGATACCAATCTGTCACACCCCAAAACCGAGAACGGCGGAAACGTTCTGGGGTGGAGGACGTCATGTACAGTATCATAACAATGCATAATAGTAAGGACAAGCAACAACATCCATTGCATTAATATAATAATTGTAATACAAGCGTGTTCTGTATAGTTTGTAAGACACCAAAAGTATAATCAAAATAAAAGATGAGTCTTGTATGTGCTCCATCTTCTCAAAAGCTTCATCTGTACCTGTCTACTGATGACCTGAGAATACAAGTTATTTTGAAAGCGAGTATCAGCATAAAGCTGGTGAGTTCATAAGTATTTAGTGTCATTGCTTGTATAAAAATGTTAGTAACAATGTAGTGTAGTAATTGATTTCAAATGTTTTTGGAAATAGTATACTCCCTAGAAAACCCTATGTTTTCCAGTAAAAAGGTAGTCTTCTACCAAGACTCGATTGTTTGTATAGTTGTTCTTTTGTAAATGTAAGGGTTTTTCCCTAGTAAAAACTATTTGTATGAAAATATAGTTTACTGAAACGAGTATGTGACAAAGTCACATAATAATGAAATACAGACTCCAGGTGGTACTGAATGAACAATACGCCTCGAAAAGTCTATAGTAGTAATATGTAGACTCCAGGCGATACGCCTCGCAAAGTCCAAAGTGGAAAATATGTAGACTCCAGGCGATACGCGTAGCAAAGTCCAAAATAAAAATATGTAGACTCCAGGCGATACGCCTCGCAAAGTCCCTTTTTGCCTTAAATCCTTATTTAGTTAATTTAAGGTTTGAATGTGAACTCGTATGTAACCATCCTGATCGACGGCTGAATAACCGATGACCCTCTAGGTCACACGTAGTATGGTGACATTTTGTCACCCCTGGGCCTAGTCGGCTCGGACTGTAGCTAGCAGTCGGGATGTGGGAGTGTCTGTCCCGTATAGATCTATACACATAATGCCCGCTCTCCCTCCAGGAGACTCTGGTTACACGGTGATAGAACAATGAAGTGTCGTATCGAGAAGTAGTATGTCACATTCTGTTTTAGTATTTAGTGTTTGTATAGTGTATAGTATGTTCTCTTGTATAGTGTATAGTATGTTCTCTTGTATAGTGTATAGTATGTTCTGTTACTCAATGTAGTACTTTTGTAGTGACTCATACATGTATTGACTCTTGTATGGATTGCTGAAATAGTAGTAGTGAGTAGAAATCCCTTAACTATACCTATAATAGTTAAATAGTAAGGTAGTTTGGATGCCTTTGTTACACAAAGGTACTGAACTGAAGTGAAAAGCCTTTATATCCAATACCTATATATATGATATATAACTAAGAATTCAACGACACTCGGACAAATAACAGGATACCCTAAGTCCACAACCAAACAAGGAGCAGGAAGTAAGGTGAGCTATCAGTCCTAAGTCCTTCAAGTCTTACTTATATAAATATATTGGTGTAGATATGGATTTGAAAATATTACAAGTATAAAAGAGTTTGAAAACAGTTTTATCATCAAAAGAGTTTAATAAAAAGGTTTGAAAGCTTGAAAATCCATAAGTTTGATAGCAATTTGAAAGTAGTAGCAAATCTTTCTGTTCATTCTAGTTATTAATCACATGCGATTAAAACAATAACTAGAAATGTTCAACTTGTATTCCCCCCCATAAAAGCATTTAAAATCATTTAAAAGGTTAATTAAGGGGTATGAACTCACCTGCAGTGAGTAACTCGAATGGAAGATCGATATAGGATTGTTGGGTGTCAAACGGAATCTCGAGCACAAATGGATCCTATTTAACATATAATTACATATATGTGAATACATTAGTATATATAACCACTAATGGTGATAGGGACATGCCTTAAGGACATAAAAACACTTAGAATTAAGTGTTTCCAACTCATATGGTTGCACATAAGGAGTGTAGGGCCCTATATTAGGGTGTAAGGCCACAAAAGTATAGATTTTGTGTGTGTGCGGCCAGAGTGTGCAGCCAAGCCTGTGCGCGGCCGCACACTCACTATAGAGTGTGTCAAAAACGTGGTTCCAAGCCTTTGGGATGTTCTAGTGAAGGTGTTTTGACCATTGCTTAACCGGATTGGGGGTTTGTTGTCATTTTGGACCCTTAAAAGGGTGTATGCGGTTGCACATGGCGTGTGCGGCCAGGTGTGTATGGCCAGGCCTGTGTGCGGCCGTACACCCCCATACAAATGTGTCCAAATCGATTTTCTAAGGCCTGGGGATGATTCTAAGAAGGTGTTTTGGTCGATGCTAAGCTTAGATGGGTGTTTAAGCCCATTTTAGGACCAAAAGATGTGTGTGCGGTCACACATGATGTGTGTGCGGCCGTACACACATGAAGATCATCTAGAATGATGATTTCATGGATCAAACTCGAGGAAAAAGGCTTTCAAATGTGTTGTAGTAATGATCTAAGGATGTTTACTTACTTGTTTTGATGATTGGAGAGGAAAACGTGAAGAACTCTTGAGAGAAAATGTTCCAGCTTTGAAGGAGTGTGAAAAAGGGTGTATGGTTGACTTAGGGTCCTTTATATAGGCTGGAGTGTGAGGCTAGGAGGGTGTGCGGTTGGCTGTGTGCGGCTGGCTGGCCGCACACACCTTGTTGGGTGTGTTTGGCTCGTTTTAGTGATGCTACACACATTCTCACCCTTCCTAAGACTCATATCAAGGTTATACTAAGCCTCAGGCACTCATATAGACCAAAAACTTCATTACAAAATAGCAAAACGAGGCTAACTTTAATAAAAATAAAGAATGTATAAGTTAGAAATTTCGGGTTGTCACATTTTGGTCCCATGAGCTTGGTATTATGAGTATGAGGTACTCTAATCCTTTTGAGTTGTCCTTTCAGACGTCTGGGAGTGTCTTGAATCATAAAAACGTGATCTTGGATGTGATATTTAGCCCATGCATGTGTTAAAGGGTCTTATTGGGTTAAGACCATAGGGTTTTGGTCATTAAGCATTTTATAGTCATGCAAAGTCATAAAGTTGGAAACTTTATGACTTAGAACATCATTTTGGACTTGGATCTTAGTTTTGAACGGAAGGGCTTAAAAGATTAAGCTCTTATTGGAATTTTGGGACTGAGTAGCGTACGTTGGGCGTACTTGGAGGTACGTTGGGCGTACTTGGAGGTACGTTAGGCGTACGTGGAGGTACGTTAGGCGTACCTGGAGGTACGTTGCACGTACGGGGTCAGCGTCCTGCTTTTTGGTCAACATCAAAGTACGTTGGGCGTACTCTAGTATTACGTTGGGCATAACCTGCTATGAAGACTCGTTGACTTTTGGACCTTTGACCGTTGACTTTGACTTTGACCAGGGTTGACCAAGTTTGACTTAAGGGTATTTTGGGTATTTTGAGCTATAGTTAAGCCTTGGTCCCTATCTGTTAAATAGGTGATCTGTAGAGCCGGTATTCAGAGCAGTGTATTGTTCAGCTTTTCGTCAGACTGCGAGGTGAGTTTTCTTCACTATACTTACGGGTCGAAGGCACCAAGGGCGGCCCATTGGATTGATATCTTGTTATACATTTATTGATGATATACTGAGTATGGGGTAGATCTATATGATTATATAGCTGCTGATATGCGTAGACCGGTAGATCTGTAGGACTACCTGTGATTTCTGGCTGCATGATTGTGTGTCTGTTGAATATGTTTGTTATCTGTTATATGTCGACATATTGTGCTGGGTTGAGACTTTACTGCTATGTGCGTGAGTCAACATGCCGAGGGTATCCCAGTTCGATGACTTAGTGGGTCCGTTGTATATTGGCATTCTAGTCCGATGACTGATTGGGCTATGGGTAATCCATCCTGATGGATGTGGAGCTAAGGGTATTCCAGTCCGATGATTGAGTGGGCCCGTTGTATATTGGCATTCCAGTCTGATAATTGATTGGGTCAGGGGTAATCCAACCCGATTGTTGTGGACCCATGTGTATTCCAGTCCGATGACTGATTGGACCCAACATGCTTGGTTGTATATGATATGTGTATTGTGTGTTGGTACTGTGGGGGAACTCATTAAGCATGTGCTTACCATTTTAGTTTTTGTTTCAGGTACTTCCGAGGACCGTGGCAATGCGAAGGTCACCATACACATCCTTGGTTTTATGATTAATTGGATCTTGGAAGACTCTGATTTTAAATAATGTTTTGGAAATAATGGTTTTGTAAACACTTCTTTTTAGTAAATGAGTTGTTTTGAAAGGTCTAATTTTACTGTGATTTTTGTGATGTTACAATGATATGGTTCCGGAGGGGTTGCCGGTTAGTGGGGATGAGGTCCGGAATCTGACTACGTACCTTCTGGGACCGGAATAGTGTATTCCGGACTAACGTCCGGAACGGCCGTACATTCTGGAGTGGTGTTCCGAAGAGATAGAATTAGGGGTTTTCTAATTTTTTCTTCCAAATATGCAATACATTTGTGTTTTTAATATATTTGTGTGTTCGATACTTTCGAAAAACGTTCCAGAATGAGTACGTATACGGGTTTTTTCTGAGTTCCAGTTTCTAGATATAACTAGTGATAAGATGACAAACGACTTACCAAGTTAACAAAGTTACAATACTTGTTGTTTAAAAACTCTTATTAAACATAGTGTACATACCTTAAATGCATAGACAAATCCCTGCAGAGTATATGTGTGTCTACTGCCGATTCTTGGCGTATTTAGGTTCAAAAGGTCCTCAATCGTATCAAACACAGTACGCATATGTTTGTAAGCGAAATCCCATATCAATCTGCCCCATGGGTACCTATGTCAAAAAATTACAATTAATAAGTATATGTATCATTTTGATATAATGTGGGTAAAAATTGTATACCTGTTAAACTCCTATAAATTAGAGACGAGTGTCATACATTCATTAGTAACTGGTTGTCGAGAGTATTTCCCCAAAAATCCTTGTTCTAACATATACATCAGGGAGACTCTCACCATGTCTTCATCGCTTAATTGATGAAGTAAGTTATTGAACATGTCCGTAAGGTCAACCATACTCACCGAACGTGAAAGAGGCACATATGGAAACGCACGTTCTCTAAATGCTGCAAAACCAGAAATGGGATGGAAATAATCCCCGAAAAAGTCGGTGACCAAGCAGAATTCTTTCCTGTCAAAACAAACCTGATAGTCGCCAATCAGAAACAGAAGCTCTTCTAGGTCAACTGGATCAAAAGTAGTAGCTTCTTTGCACATAAGATAGTGACATAGTAAAAGGTGACATTTGACACCCATCGACATGTTCACGTAATCACCAAAACATGATTGCCTAAACATCACCCCACAAACTAGTCGATTTTGTAAGCGCACCATGATTTTGCGCCCAAGTTCAGGTCTGTAGGTTGTAGTAACAACCGCTTCGTATGTTCTATCATGCTACAATCAAAAGAATTATTAGTTAGGGATTTTTGTATGTATGTTCCGGAGCAGAATTATGGTTTTTGATTGTATTTCAGAATTAGGGTTTTTGATTATATTCCGGAATTAGGATTTTTGTATGTATATTCCGGAATCCGAAAATCGGGTATGGTATTCCGGACCATACATTCTGGACCAAAATTCCGGACCCAATTCATTGTATTTCAAACATGATTTTCGTCTTCCGGACACGTTACGGACTAGCAAAAACCAGGGTTTTTGATAATGATGTATCATGTAGTATAAATGTATAAGTCCATGTAATCCTATAATTGCCTTGACATGATTAAAATTCATAGAAAACCATATAATACCTATATAATTGCGTAAGCTAAACATTTTTTAACGAATAATCTAAAATAAATGTATTTAGTTAGAAACAAATTTGAAACTTACAAATAAAACCTGCATTTCTGAACTCCTATCGGAAGACATTTTCAGTTTAGAGGTGTCCAAAATGGGATGTCGAAGTGTAGTCCGAAACAAGGGATATCGAAGTGTAGTCCGAAACGGGTTAACCGACATTGATATTTATAGGAGAACCAAATTACCGGGTCGGAATTGTCTGCCCGTTTAACCGAATTTGAAATCGGGTCCAGAACAACCTATTTCGGACCAAGTGGTCATTTTGCCAAAAAAAAGGTTATTTTTTAAAAAAACAACCAAAAAAGTGGTTACATTACTCAAATTCCCTTATAATGTGGTTTTAGACCGGTATCGAACCTTTTGAAATCGATGTTTTTTAGGAGACGCTTTGTAGGACCGGAACCAAACCTATATTATTGATGTTGGGATTAGTACTAGGACCGGTTGGATTTCAAGTAAAGCGGTACCAACACACCTTAGAACCGGTTTTACGAGTCCATGTTGTTAGACCACATAGTATTAACTTTTTACCCATCTTCTAGCTCACATTGTATGTAACAATACAAATGCTTCAAATCAAAATTATAAACAACTAAGAACAAAATAAAATGCATGACTTTCTTGAGATTAAATGAATTGTAAACTCTTTAATTAAAAACTAAAATAGTAAATGTGTATCAAGTCAACACTCCAAAAATCCAACATTGAGTTAAAAAAAATTCTCAAAAAATCCAACATTAAATTAAAAAAAACAAAACTTTCGTGGTAATGTAGCAACTTAATTTTTTGTAGACATATTTCATATTCTTTTACCCTCTAGTCTGCATCTTCGATCTATTCATATAAAAAAATAATCATTTTTATTATTAACTACAAATCGGTACCAAATAAAATAAAACTACAAAATGTATTACATTTAGCAATGTCGTCGTCCTTTAATATGTCATCAATGTCATCAACAGTTGGTTCCTTGACCTTCTCACCCAATCTTGAGTGTAAATTAAAGCCTCAACAATTGATGTGGATAAGTTTGTCTTGTATACGTCTAGTAGTTGTCCGCCGGTGCTAAATGCCGACTCAGATGCCACGGTAGAAACGTGTATCACCAAAATATCTAAAAAAACAAGGTCGTGCACAACAACAATGTAAAACCTAAATGTAAAACTAATAGAAATATATTTACCTTCGATCATCCGAGATACAATAGAAAATCGTATAACATTTTGTTTCCATCAGCTTAGTATGTCAAATCGTTCATTATACTTAGTCTTGGGCTCATTTAGGTACCTTTTTAACTCGATTTCAACTGCAACCGATTTACAATCTTCGTTATGTAAAAAGTGCCCGAAGAAGTCATTTCCTAGTAGAACTGAAACTAGAACCGAGTTAAATCTTCGTCATGTAAAAAGTCCCATGAATCTAGCCAATAAAATAAATGTTAGGATCGCTACGCATTTGGCCTCCCCTTTAACGATTGTTCATCTAATCCAATCCCTTTTCATATCGTCGATACTCTCGGGATACGCTCACCTGACCAGGGCCATCAGGAAGACTTTCGATACAAGGCTTCAGGATCAACTTCGTTGGACTGGGGATTACGCAACCTGCGCCGATCACGTCATTCGGCCTACGGTCGTAGCTCTAATATCATTTGTTAGATCGCTACCATCCCAACCATGTTCAACATAGAAGAACAATGAGGTTCCATTTTCTAAAACCAATTGATAACAGAAGGGATTGCCGATTGTCTTATATGCCAACATATAGTTTCTCTTTTTACCGATGTGGGATTAATTGGGTTTGCACCCAACAATAAAACTTAAACTTATTCATTGTACTATAAATTGGTTAAAATTGTAACCTCTCTAATGCGGTGCATGGACACAGATAAATTATCTTAACAATAATTAAAAACATATAACTCCACTAAGTTATGTAGGAGAACATAATTAAAAAGAGCAATAAACATATATACTAAAACTTTATTAACATATATTCTAAAAATTCCATTTACAAACCACTGTTGCAAGGGAGAATAAAGGAAGAAAAGCATGAAAGCAAAAGAAAATAATTAGAATTGACACATAATTGAAATCAAAACAAAAGATTCGTTGAAAAAACACATGAAATAGGAAGAAAAAAATATTATTGCATATTTACATTGCATTAAAAAGAAACTCACAAGAAACTCACTTGATTTGTTTGGCTAGCTTCCATGGTTATTGCTTTTGACCCATCAAAAAACCTATATAGAAATGAAGGCTTGAGATTTGGGTCTATTTAAGTGCATAAACTCCTAGTGTTTTGACTTTTCTCAGCCTCCAATCCTAGAGAGACCTTGTGAGAGAAATCATGGCCTCCTTTAAGTGTTTTCAACTTATTTTCCAACCTTGATTCATTTTTGGTGCATTGTTGGTGTTTTGGTGAGATTCATGAAAGTTAGTGTGTGGAAGCAAGAAGCTTGAAGAATCCAACCTCCTCTACGCTTATGGACCATTGTAAGTTTTAAAGATCCAAGCTTTTTCATGTTTCATCCTTAGATCTATGAGTTTGGTGAGTTTAGGTCACTTTTAGGTGGTTTTTAGTCCATTTGATGTCATTTCTTGGAGTTTGATGGACTCTAGAGCTTGGGACTTGTGTTTGAGATTAGATCTAGACCTTTAAAAGAGAAAAAAGTGCATGCATGAGCTCTCTTTACTCCATGCAAGTTGAAAAGAGCATTTTGGACATTTTAAGGATCTAAGGTTTGAGTTTTAGCTTGTATTGGATGAACGAATGGATAAAGTTGGAAAATTTATTGATTAAGGCATTGTTTGGATCTAGATCTGAAAGTATTGGCCCTTGTCTTAATGGATTAAGAGGTATTTGATTTTGAACATTTCATGTAAGTCGGAAATTTTGGACCCCATCCACATTTTTTGAGAAACCATATATATATAAATGTTTATTGATTTAAATAAGAATTTTTGATATGTAAATATCTTCTTACTTATTTAAAATAACTTATAACTTATCTAAACCAGTTTACCATATTAACCCTAATTTAAGATGCTTATCACTATGAACATTTTTATTTTGTCTTTAATAGAAGCCCTTTGAATTACAATATAACTTAGTTATCATTGTACAACGAGTGAGATGACAAACTGGCAACAAGCTACGCCGTTAAGTCTTTTTGTATGGTAAAGCCAATTCTTTTGAAGACTTTCTCTATAGATCTAAGGGATATAACATTGCTATGCATGATCCGTTGTAATCTATAAATAAACTCCACCGCATTCGATGCGAGGGAACCAAACGTATCAAAGGCAAATGGTATGAACACGTGTTGATTTTCCATGCCCGATTTCTCATGTTTGGTGACCTTGCTTGCAACAGCTTTTAAAGCAACCTGTCCCACTGTGAAACCCCCAACCCTCAAGCCCACGAGAGGGGATACCATTGTAAGGTCCATACATGCGTGTTTCCTTCCAACTCATCCAAAAATCAAAACGTCGTTCAGTCTAATGGTTGACCTTCTTTTTGCCGGGTCAGTCAAGAAATTCATATGCGCCTCTTTCTTGACGGAAACCCCGACACACTTAAATTGTCAAAAAAAACATCCATAACCATATCGTACCTGTATTTGAACCCAAGAAGTTCTTAGGCATAAAATATGTTTTCATGTTTTGTGATTAATTACAATATTTTTGTTGAATACTTATAATAAATGTATTAATTCTATCATTTTTGTTCGATATTTTAGTAGTCGAAGTGTTTTACTTTCTATTGACATAATATCTCAAGATAACCAATAATATTAGTTAATCAGATTAAAAATACAAAAAGTAAAATAATTATTAGAGTCAGTGAAGTATAAATATTTGATCCATAATAAAACAATTTAAACATATAAATTATACATTTTTGTTAGTGAACCTCGATTATTGTTTATATTTCGCAATACATATTCGAACAAATGTTTTTTTTTAACAACGAGATTTATTAAAAAAAAGTGACCACCGGAGAGCTGGATCACAAAAGAGTACATAAAGCGAAAGAGAAAAAAGGAAAAAAAAACAACAAAATCCAAAAACAACAATAACAACTAACTAATGCATAATTATATAAAAAGTATGAACAAATGTTTTTTTTAACAACGAGATTTATTAAAAAAAAGTGACCAACGGAGAGCTGGATCACAAAAGAGTACATAAAGCGAAAGAGAAAAAAGGAAAAAAAAACAACAAAATCCAAAAACAACAATAACAACTAACTAATGCATAATTATATAAAAAGTATGAACAAATCATCAGGTGTGTAGCAATGTGAACAACAGCTGGTGGAGGAAGCTTATAGATGATTTGGAATCTTCAGCAAAATAGTGATGGGTAAGGTAACTCAAGCTTGAACTCTTATAGTAGGAGGGGTAAAACAGGGCAATAAACATCCAACGATCATTTTACAATCCCATCCGCCATCACCAATTACAAATGGATGGTAAAACTGACCAACTAATTTTATGATGCATAAATCATGATCCAAACATCCAAGTTCCAAAAGCAATATTAATTTTGCATGAACATATCTAATTTAAGCAATCATGGCGCAATTCCATCAACATCAGTGATATCCAGAGAATGGTAAAATTGTCCATCTATTTGTATTTGTGTGTAAATCATTATCCAGCCATCCACGCTTCAACGGGTGAGCGAGATTTATGGGTGACATATGTCCAAGACGACGTCGAGTCTATCTGCACAAAAACTCTCAAGACCTCCAACATATACGCCTTGTTCTCGAGTTCTACTTAAGGAGGGATACGGATGGAAAATGAGGGATGTCGAAGGAAAATTGTGTTCCTGGGTTCCATTAATGAAAAGAAAGTGAGGGGAGGGAAAGTATTTTGGAACCATATTCTCCTTTCCAATTTTCCTCCAATATTGGGAGGATTTGAGAAGAAAGTTTGGGGAAGGAAAAATTTTAACTTTTATTTCCTTTTTCCTCCTAACTCGGGAACACAAAAACTTTAAATTTTCTTTTCATTTCCTTCAAGCTGAATAATGATTCTTTTCATTTCCTTCAAACTGATAATGAGTATTTTCTGTTCCCTCCCTCTCTTTTTTGTCAAAATTTTCTTTCATTTCCTTTATTGAATTTAAAAAAAAAACTCCGAACAAGCCGATAACCACTAGGATCGTTTGCTTCTAAATTCACTACAACGATGTTTCTCTTCGATGGATTTGATTTTGGTTCTTTTTCGCTTGGATTCAGTGATCTCCGGTTCCCTCTATGGAAACTCAGTGAAGTATGGTGATGAACTCCATGTCAGAAGAAGGTTTCTGCCGACGCCGAGGCTATGAAGGATTAGTTGTCTTCCAGGAAGTGAATCGTAATTGACTTTTAGTTTTGTTGCCTAAGTGTTATTATCGGTACATATAGGAACCTTCTACACCAACCACCGATATTGGAAAATAGATTGTTTTTGGGTTAAGATTAGGTTTTCATTCATGTATTTTTCTTGGTTTGTGAAAATTCAGTTGATCAACAGAAATCTTGATGGGGGATTGCCGAAGGCGTTGTATATAGAAGCAATTAAAGAAGAGGGAGAGCCAATCAATATCGACTCTAATTCGGTTCTTGTGTCTTAAGGCCATGGAGGGAAGTTATGGAGGGAAGTTATTGAAACCGAAGGTACAACTTTACTTGATTTCTAATTTCATATATTACTTTGACTTGCAGAAGTGTTCTAATAACCTTGATGCGTATGATAGGCGGAGGATTTTTCAACGTTGTGTAGTTGTGTGTATATTTCTATATGTTTAACAATACGTCTACCTCACTACAAAAAGGTTAGCAAAATTGTCTTAATATTTTACATTGTCCTGCTTTTGTTTTGAAGATATGATACTACTTGGTTTACACAGGGGAAAAAAGAAAGTTTTGATTGTTGGGGTTTGTTTTTACGACCATGGTACCACCTCTCTGTCTTTGTCGTCCACATGAAGGTTTGTTTCGTATCTTCCACATTTCATCCCTGTATTTATAGCTTCCTTCACGTTTTTTCCACCCCATCCCTTCTCAATTTCATACCTTATACGAAAGACCGTCTCTAATTCATGATCATATAGTGATCACAGACATGGAAGAATAACAAAAGGAGTGTATGTGTATTACAATAAGTTGTTATCTGTCCTGTAATTCCTCATTATGTTAGTTAATTTGTGTTTCATCATCCTAATTTGTAGAATTTAGATTGGGGCATTAATATCTAATGGGTATTAATTGGACAAGATTGTTTTTTTAATTTCGCTTATGCTTTACTCTCCTCTTCGTTAAAACGTAGGAAACTTTCGCTTCAGTTTTTTTCTTCAGTCCAAACGTGTTGCTGGTATGCTCAGTTTTTAGAATTGGATTGTGTTTGTTCTTGATATCATATCATCAATCTTTTAACATGTTAGTGTTGTTTAATTGAGAAAAAATCTCTTTAGCTACAAGTTCTTTGTTGAAGCAATTTGTAAGGATTCTGTTGTTAGTTAAAAGAATGATAACATCAATCTTTTAATCTGTTAGTGTTGTTTAATTGAGAAAAAATCTCTTTAGCTACAAGTTCTTTGTTGAAGCAATTTGTAAGGATTCTGTTGTTAGTTAAAAGAATGATAACATCAATCTTTTAATCTGTTGGTGTTGTTTAATTGAGAAAAAATCTCTTTAGCTACAAGTTCTTTGTTGAAGCAATTTGTAAGGATTCTGTTTTTAGTTAAAAGAATGTGCACACATTCGTTTTTTAGTGACCCTTTCCTTGGTATTGTGAGTTCACTTACATGATTCTCTGATGTACATAATCTGTTTGATGAAATGTTTGAGAGAAAAGTCAGAGTTGTTGAAGTTTAAAAGTATCAAATGAGTATTGTTGGTCATTTCCAATCATATTGATAGTTGTAATATGTGATCACTTATACTTATATACAGGTTCATAAATAATCTTTTTTGTAATGCATTTCCATGCCGTTGTTACGGTGCCCCTAGTCTTCCTAAGCTTAATGCATCTTAAGTAGGTTTTGTTTCTTGCATACTTCTAAATGATTGATTTTGTTGAATTAATGGATTGTATAGAAAAAGTGCTCTTCAGTCCTTTAAAGCCCAATAACTTTAATTCAAGGGCTACCAGCTAGGGAAGGGTAAAACTGTCACTTCTGCTGCAATTGTTTTCTGATGCACATAATCTGATACACTTACAATTACAATTTACAAACATGGATATTACTCACAAGGATATGGACTTGAGAATGTTATCATGTCATGGGGGTGTGATGATTGCCTGTATTTGGTACACATCAATAGTCTACAATTTAGTATGTCATTTTTTGTAACACTTTGACTGTTTATGTTTCTTATTTTTTTACGTGGCAAAAGAGAATGAGACCACTCTTCCATTTGCTGGACTTTTCTTCATAATCTAGCATTCCTTCTATGGTAACTAGATTATAACCAGCGTTAAACACAAGGGAACGCATAAAAAAGTACAAATCATTGAAGGACATATTTGTAGACAAATTTTTATGTTAAAAAAAATTGGATGCATTAATGGGTTAAAATGAATTTATTCAATTCTTCAATACATATATTAAACAAAATTAATATCATAAAACAAAATAAGAGATGAGTTAAAGATTAAAAAAATTAACGCTACCTTTGATATATATTCCATTAGCCACTGATTACCACGGTGAATAACATCTTTAACATGACGGTCAAACAATACAAAAGAAGCAGACCTAGTTTCATATTGAATACGAACTACGACCCTCACCCTAAAAATTATAAAATGACACTTTAATGGACAATGAAATAAAATTGGAAACATTCGAATATAGATTAATGGCACAAGAACTTTACAAATGTAAAATTATGAAATTATTTGCTGTAAACATCAGAAACTCCACCACAACCATCACAAGTAAATGGTTCAACATTAGTATCATCATCATTCTTACTTACTTTTTTTAATAGTCACGACAATAAAAAGAATACCAGCCTTCGTCTAAATCAAAACCGATGATAATATCAATGATGGACAAACCAATTTCCTATTTCATAAATTTCGAACGTGATGCTGCAAAGTCCATATTTCACGAAATTGTAATAACAATTGAATGAGATTATACTTATACATAATTTTGAACAACGATTTTGGAAAGGATATGAGGAAATTAATATTGTGACTCATATAATACTATTTTGAATTCTTTGATTTCAAATTCTATAATTATAAAAGGTATATACAAATTACTTGATCTTAAAAAGGAAGGAACCACATTTATGTTCCGATAATTTTATTGACATTTATTTCACTTCAATACATTCCAATAAAAAATATCAGTTACCATTAATAAGTTTTCAACTTTCCAAACGTAGTCAACTTAATTTAGTTAATATTAATTTTATTTTATTTTATGATAACATTATCAAAATGATCCAATGATTGAAATTAATCAAGGAAACACAATGAATAACCATGATTGTTGAATGTGATGTCATTAAGTTTCTCTTTTAGTATATATAGACACTAAACCCTTCGGGAAGGTACTCTATTTTTACTTTTTTTTTTCATCCAATCCAAACATATAATCCAATCAAATTAACACAAAACTAATTAAACTGAATTTTACTTAATCCAATCCAAGCATAGAATCCAATCCAAACACACACACACACACGTAAACACACACACACACACACACACACATATATATATATATATATATATATATATATATATATATATATATATATAGAGAGAGAGAGAGAGAGAGAGAATAGAAAATCAGTTTATCAAAAACCCATTAATAAGGCATTGATACATATATTGAACACATAAACTATAATCAGATGTAAGAAATTAATCAGTAAATAAAAAAAATTGTTAACCTTATGAAGCTGGTATTCAAACGCGATGTTGCAAACTCCAGATTTTACGAAATTGTGATAACAACTGAACGCGATTATACTTATACAGAATTTTGAACAATGATTTTGGAAATGATATGAAAGAATTAATATTGTGATTCATATCATACTATTTTGAATTTTTTGATTTTAAATTCTATAATTATGAAATATATATACAAATTACTTGATTTTAAAAAGGAAGGAACCATATTTATGTTTCGACAATTATGTTGACATTTAGTTCACTTCAATACATTCCAATTAAAAATTTCAGTCACTATTAATAATTTTTCAACTTTCCAAACGTAGTCAATTTAATTTAGTTAATATGAATTTTATTTTATTTTATGATGACATCATCAAAATGATCCAATGGTTGAAATTAATCAAGGAAACACAATGAATGACTAATTGTTGAAGGTGATGTCATCAAGTTTCTATTTTAATATATATAGAGATCCTTGTTTTTTAACTTAACAAATTTAAAGAAGTTATATATTTAATATGATTGTTTCTTTTTAACTTAATTTAGAAATATTTACTTTTTTTTTTTTTTTTTGGAATGGCAAATACAAATATATACTAAACTACTTCTAAATTAATCCACCTATGTCCACAGTGAGACTTGAACCCTCGACCTCAAGGAGGGAGGGCAACATCGGATATCAAAAAATACGACTCTTTATATACTTGCACCAACATTTTACCTTTTTTATTTTTTTTTCTCTTAGCTACTCACGTGATAAAATTAATAAATATTATGAAAAAACTGAAATATAAGGGTAACATAATCATTTATTTAGTTTATTTGCTATAGAAAAAAAACCAGACATACATGGTTACTTAACCATTTTACCTATACTGAACTTAATAGTAAAAAACAACCATGAAGTCTCTTTATAATTTGAAATTCTTACGTTCCCTATTTCCTAATCCTTTTCTTTTAATAAATTGTTTTTAATAATAGCATTACATAGATATGGAGCATATAAGCACTTGATGAATGAAGATGATGTTGAGAATCTAAAGTGGTTTCAAATATTCAAGTAAGCCTTTCGTTTTCATAATAGTTTTCCTAATTTCAACCTTAAAATTTGAGTATTTTTTTGGTCAACTACACTCCTCCTTCGCTTATTTACTTTATATTTGCATGTATCCTCTCAAATAAATGAAATTTTTTTTTGCCACTTGTCACTCAATTTGCCAAATGTCATTTTGTGGTTATTTTGAATTAATTTTTTTTCTACATGTCATTTTATGAGTTTTTCTATTTTATTAAATTCCACATAATATTTTAATATAATAATTGCAATAAATATAGTAATAAATAGATATCAATTTCATTAATTAACTTACATTTTAATTTCAAAATTCTCAAAATTAAAGGTTATTAGTTTCTTTTATATATTTAAATTATTTGTTTAAATTTAAAAGATAAAAAACATTTCTATTATAATAATTCATTATTTTTCTTATTTTCTTATAAATTCAAAATTCCCAAATATTTTGATCTTTATATTTAATTTTTTTTTAAATTAATCCATGTAATACATGAGTCTCACAACTAGTATAACTATATATAACAAGTACGACTTATATAACAAGAGCAAAATTCGGGTGGACATTGACAAAGTTTAACCATACTATCGGTCTCTCATTAACAAAGTGAGAATATAGTTACACCAACAATTTGTGATTTTTTTTTGAACGGCAAATAAATATATATCTTCTGTGTGCTTGGAATTGAACCCAAGACCTCCTAATTATTAGTTTAATTATTAGTTAGATTAGAAACTCCATGTTAGCCAAGTGGCTAGCATGGACTTGTAAACAACAATTTGTGAAATTAACCAAAGTATTTCGCAATGCTTATGTCTAATTAATGTGTTGACTGTAGCAGACAAAGCTCACGTGTTGAGGAGATAATAAAGTGCATAATATTTGTATCGGCTAATTAGAGTGTCATGAATAGAAATAAGTAATTTTTCATTTTAGAGCAGAAAAGTCCCTTAGCTCCAATGTTTTAAAAACCGGTTTTTAGTTGAACCGGTATGGTGACCGGTTTTCGGTTCAACCAGTTTAACCGGTTCGACCGCTGAGTAAACCGGTTTCTATAATTTTCATCTTTTTTTGTATTTTCCTACACATACATACACAAATCAAGAATTTGATGCCTTTTAGACGCTTCTTGATTTTTTAATATTTTGAATTCCGTATGTTTTCATTTAAAGACCGCCATCTTAAAACATATGAAAAGAGTGAACTTCAACAAGCTTCAACAATGAAATATGAACAAGGTTAGATTTATGAATTTATATCTACCTGGAACTGGGATAATGGATTTTGCTTTTTTATTATTATAATTTATACAGAAGACTTATCTACCAGTGATGAGAAGAAACATAAAACACTAAAACGGGGCACAGAAAATGAGATATCTCTTATCTACCAGTGATGAGAAGAAACATAAAACACTAAAACGGGACACAGAAAAGGAGATATCTCAGAGTGATTTTTTTCTTCAGTCCAACATCCTCCATTGATCTTACAATGCCCTTTATGTTTTGTTTGTTTGTGTTGATCTTCTAAGTACCTTATTTTTTATGTTTTAATCAAATGATAATAAAAATATAGAATAACATCACACCAAACGCCGTTTCTTTCCAAAGCAATCTACATTGTAAACTTTTTCTTTGGTCTTTTCTTTTATAGGCCTAACCTTTTTGCCGATCTGTAATATGACGTTTTAGTTTTGTAATAAAATAAGACGTTTTTATGTATGTCCTCCTTAGATTAGAATTACAAAAAAAAAATCGTTAAAAACCAATTAAAAAATTGACCTGTGGTTACCACGGCACCACGGGTGCACTCACTAGTTATATATATATATATATATATATATATATATATATATATATATATATATATATATATATATATATATATATATATATATATATATATAAGGAAAGGTTATATGGAAAACAAAAAAACCTTAAAAAAAACCCTAAAAATCATAAAAATGCATAAAAAAAATACTTAGACATCACAAATCTTTTTTTTGATTTTATGTTATTAAATTTATATCATATTATAATATTATAATTGTTAAAGCATTTAATACAAAATTTAAGGCAATATTTTAAAATAGCAATTTTGATTTTTTTTATAGCAAACTCTTATATTTACACATTTTCCCCTCAACTAACTTTGAAATAATAGTTTTCATCTCTAATTATTATAAATTATATAATTGGTATTTTGTAAGTTGCGATTTCGGTCTCTTATTATATTTTAAAGTTACGTTTTTCGTCCGTTTGTTATAGTATTCATTTTCATTAATATTTATTTTTATTAATTATATTAATTTTTATTAATTGTCTTGTAGTATTATACCAAATATGATATATTTCAAATTTTATTTTTGTCCACCTCTTCTATACATAATTGTTAAGATAGAAACTTTATTTTTATAATTTTGTGGTACAATTTGCAAAAGGTTACCTTCAGACCTCTAATTTTTTTTAGCACCCTGCTTATGTTTTTTTTGAAGATGATAAAAGATTAACAAACGTTTGAATGTAATTATAGTTATTCTGTTCTTTGATTTGGTTAAAGATCGTCATCATAAAACTGCATAAATTAGCATCATTGTGGTAGGAAATAACATTGTAGTTTGCAATTTTGGGCTATGGTCTGGGGCGGACGCAGGAATACATAGTAGGTGTTGCCGATGTTGAAATAGGTGTTGCCAAGGTTGAAATATGTGTTGCCGATGTAGAAAAAATAGGCAAAAAAAAATCGAAAAATCGAAATTTTTTCCATTGCGGACAGAAAAAGTAGGTTTTGCCGGTGCCACACCTGGACACCTACTAGGTCCGCCTCTGTCTATGGTTGAAAGTAACTATGTTGAAAGTTGTCTCAAAATTTCTCCTAAAACCTTATCCATGTCGACCTGCGTTTTTCAACATACCGGGCTTCCGCAATATCGCGCGGACGGTCGAAACCCTAATTATGTATGAATTTATCAATACAAAGTTCTAAATGATTAAACTTAACATTTATATATAAAACTTATAATATATGAAAATGTATTTTTTTTTTATCATTTTTTATATAAGTTGAATTTGTCAAACTAGAAAAAGTAAATTATCAATTTATCATGTTTTAATACAACCCTAGTAAAGAACACGCGGCTATGCCGCTTTTGGGGTAATATGGGAAAAATCGGCAAACTTTAAAAGATATGTGTTGAAAGTGTAAATCGCCACAAATATGGGAGAAAGTAGGGATGTTAACGAGAACAAACAGGAGCAGAAATAACTGCCCCCACCCCCGCCCCCGAATCCTCCGTTTACATATCCCCCGATCCCGCCCCGAATACCTTCATCACCCCCTATCCCGCGCCTGTTCCCTCATTTTATAGACTTAAAATTGACTTTTTTTTGCTAAAACAATTTGTTTTATTTTGGGCTAAAAAACTATTTTTCATAACTTAAAAAAGCTTAAAATTTAGTTTTTTTACAACTAAAAAATTATAAATCCAACATTACAAATTCAACATTACAAAACGACAAATCCAACAAACTTACAAATATAAAAATACGACAAATCCACCATTACAAAAAAAAAGTACGACATGTCCAAAAATACATAAGCAATTCACTATCGTATCGTTGTATGCTGTGAAGTGGAAGAAAATCAAGAAACCCTAAAATTAGATAATGTATTGTCTATATATATTTTTATATTAAAAATATATTTTTTATATAAATAGACAAACGGGACCCACGCGGGAGTACGGGACAGGACTACCCACTCTCGCCCCCGGTCCCGAAAATAAAACGGGCTTTAATCCCACTCCTGCCCCCACCCCCGCCCTCGCCCTCGCCCCTGAATTTTTTAAAAAATTAATCTCGTACGGAATTGGTGTAACGTCTCAAAAATAAGACCAAAAATTTTCATTTTTAAATTAATAAAACGGTAATACAAAACATCATCATAAAACCAAGATGATCAAAGTGTATCAATACATCATAAAATATCAGAGTAAATCACAAAATACGGAATCAAGTGGTGTGTGCTTTGCAATCATCTCGGGCTCTTCCCTTTCGAACCAGAAGTACCTAAAACATAAACTGAAAACCGTAAGCATGAAGCTTAACGAGTTCCCCAAAATACCACATACCATACATAATAAACATATAATGGGCCCCGTCCGGCATCGAGCCCCGCTCGGTATACAGATATGACAGTCATCAGGCCCCGCCCGATATATATAAACATATAAACACATAATCATACAAACACATGTGATAATCACGAAGATAATAGCATACACTACAGTCAGCGAGCCCAACTCGACATCGGGCCTTGCCTGGTAAGCATATCAACACATATCACATGCAAGAGTCACACATACATCTAGCATCCTAACATAATAAACCATACGCCGACATTGGTGCCTTCGATCTGCTAGACACAATGAAGAAACTCACCTCAAACTGCTGAATCACTTAGATAAATCTCTACCTGTTAGTCCGACAAATCCCCGCGCTATCAATACCATTAACATCCAATTATTAATTGGATCCCAATCCATAACCACAAGTCTAATCTATTGGGCCCATAACCAGAGCAAAAGACCATTTTACATTTTATCTAACTTGGCCTAAGGCCAAGACACAATTCAACAAGTATGAAGGCCCAGATTCTACTTGGAAACCCAAGGCCCGATTATGGCCCAATCTTCCAAATTGGGCCCAAACCCATCATGGGCCTAAAGTCCAAGGAAACCCAACATGCTAGTCCACAGTCCAACATAAAAGTCTGATGATCCAATAAGGCCCAAACAATGGAGGCCCAAACATTGGCCCAATACCGAAAACATCAAGTCCAAGGCCCATCTGCTAAGTACGCGAGGCGTACTCAGCTCGTACGCTTAGCGCACTCCATCTGGGGCTAGTACGCACAACGTACCAGCTGTGTACGCCCTGCGTACTCCCTAGTGTGCCAACTTACTCCATTAAGCACTTAACCCGCTAAGTCCTTTATCCAAACTCTCAGATCTGGTCCCTAAAGGTTACTTATCACGTAAAGTTGGCAACTTTACATGCATTCATGGCTTAATGGGGCTCAAGAGCTCAAAATGAGCTTAACAAAGGTCTTAATACATGCATGGATCACAATACTCCATAAAGTTTGCATTTTTATGCATAAGGGACCCCTAAAACGTCCAGATCTAAGGGCTAAGCTTCTGAAACAACCTTTACTCACAAGGACCAACCAAAAGGGACCAAAATAAGCCATAACCAAACCCAAACTAGATCTACACAAGGAGTTGACAAGCTAAGAACTTTATACCTCAAATGGCTCGAAATGTTGATGCTAAATCTAAATCTCTAAGCTCTACTCCAAGGAACGAGTCTTCAATCTCGTTCTACCACTTCAAAATGCACAATAACACACCAAAATTCTTCACAAGAGCTCAAAAGCACCAAAACAAAGGCTAGGGGCGAAATTTGGGTTTAGAAGATATGGAGTCTGGTCTAAAATGTCCAGGAGGTGAGTTTAAGATGCTTAAATAGGTCACAAACCCTAAAATTAGGGTTTGTCCTAGGTCTGCATACGCCATGCGTACTCCACGTACGCCCAACGTACGTGGATGGAATCCGCGATCATTAGGAGGCTAGTACGCTAAGCGTTCTCATAGAGTATGCCTTGCGTACTAGCAAAGGACCATATTGAAAACAAATTAACATAAGGGACTAAAAGAGGAACTTACCCAAACTTGAATGTTACAATTCTCCCCCACTTGTATTAGACTTCGACCTCAAAGTCCGCTGCTCTAAATAACTCTGGGTAGTGCTCCCTCATCTCATCCTCTGGCTCCCATGTCCATTCTGAACCACTGCGATGTTGCCACTGTACTTTCCCCAACTCAACAACCTTGTTCCTCAAGGTTTTAGTCTTCCGGTCAATAATCGCCACCGACCTCTCAATATAATTCAGACGATCATCCACCTGAATATCCTCCAATGGAACCACTACGGAATCATCCGATAAACACTTCCGCAACTGAGAGACGTGGAACGTGCTATGGATCTGACTGAGCTCCTCGGGAATATCCAAGCGATATGCAACCTGGCCCACCCGGGCCAAACCCCTGAAAGGACCGACATATCTGTTGGATTAGGTGTCTAAGCCCATAACTATAATTGGTATGTACTTGACCCGATGGTAACATGGTCCATTTCGGGTTGCCTTCACTAGAACAATTTGATAGATGGATATTTGAGTAAGAGGTTATTTATGATTTATTAATATATTATAAGTATAATATATTAATTGAGGAATCATATTATTTAATTAGTATTGATCAAGAATTAATTAAAAATTAATTTAGTGATCAAAAGAGACTAATTAAATTGATACATATGAGTTGGGCTAATGATCCATGGTTTGATTTGTGATGGGCTTATGGGTTAAACCATGAAGTATTTATCCAAATCAAATGGATGGATCATGGGCTAATGTGTATGGATTAGGGTTACACATGACCTTTGATATTCTACACACACACACACACACACACACACACACACACATATATATATATATATATATATATATATATATATGTTGTGCTAAGCCCTAAAATCGACCACTACTTGCATTCCAAGAAGAGAAATCGGTTTTTAGTCTCCTTAGCCTCTCTCATATCCATCTAGTTGTTTATTTGGTGTTTTTAACTTGTTTGAGGCACAACACTTGGGGTGATAAGTTCTCTCAATGCCAAAGTCTTACTAGCTACATCAAAAGGTGACATTCTAACTTATTTTATGGTTCACTTGTTAAATTTTGTATGCTAGTTTAGGCTTCATGCTTTGGAAACCAATGTTGCATGTATAATTAGAGAAAACTTATATCCAAAGCATTAGGGTTGTATGTGCACCATAGGAATGTTAGATTACATAAAAACCAATAGTGGTATCTGAGCAATGGGTGTTTTCTATTGTATTGATGCAACTGTTTAATTTTCAAAGCTGAAAAAACTGCAAAACTAGATTCTGTCAGGGCCTACTCCACGAGTCCATATATGAACTCGAAGAGTAGGTGCCTTATGATGATGAACTCGTCGAGTTCATCAGTGCACTCGACGAGTTGGACAGTCAGTGGGCAGAATCTTCGAGTTTTTGGCCTGTTTTGGATTAGCAGCATTACCACAAACTGTTTTGGTTCATAAAATTTGATTTTAATGATATGGTAATGTTTATCCCCATCCAAAACCATGAAGTTTGTCAAATTCTAAGATAACTACTTGATTTTTGTAAGATACTAGTTATTTGTAAATGTTGAAGTTATCATGTAACATGAATCAAATTAGGTTAAGTTGGTAAATAATCATCCTATCATAATTGGATTAGTTAATTTGATCTATATGTGTTCTTGAAAAAGTTCCATAACTTGTCCTCAAGTTATGGAATATGAAAAGTCTTTATTTATGAAACCATTAACTAATGTAAGTTATAGAATTCAAAGAGTCTTGAAAGGTTTTATAACTTGTCCTCAAGTTTGGAATTTGAAAGGTCTCATTCATGGAACATAAAAGTTCATAAGTTATGAATGTCAAAAGTTTTTGACAAGTTACAAAACTTGCCCTCAAGTTTTGGAACTTGAAAAGTTACATTAATGAAACTTTAATTCCAAACCCTAGAATTTTAAAAAGTCTCAAACTCATCGGTTCATAACTTAAAATTAATTAAATAGTTTTTATTTGATTTAGCATCTTCACGTGTTTTGAATAGTTCAATTAACTCTTATGGACTTTATTAATAGTTAATTAAATGTTTAATTAAAAGAGTATTATTAAATCCATAATCATATGGTTTAAGTTTAATTAAATTAAGAGTATAATTTATTAATAGATTAAACCATCAAGTATTTTATAAGTTTAAAATACACCCTTATACTATATAAAATTAAAAGTCTAATATATTATATATGTATAAGTTAAATGTCAGTCTTACCATTAGTAGGCGTCATTCACGAAGTCAACCTATAAAGGGGGTTTAAGGTTACTGCCTATAAAATGGTGGTTTAATGGGTGTCTACTCTCACCCACCGCTTCCTTGACTGGTGGAGGGTCGTTAGCCGAACGGGTAGGATAGGACACAAACTTCCATTAAAAGTATAATGAAAATACTAAGTAACTAAACACTTATAAATTCTCAATCTTAGTTACTTAGAAAAAAATGTGAAAATGGTGCTATTCCATGAAATTGCACTTTGCACCTTGTTAAGTCATTAGTGGAGCGTGTGCGGTTAACCGACACACTAATTTGGGACTGACAATGTGTGGCAAAGGGTAGCTTGATGTTAATCATGGATCAATGGAGCGTGTGTGGTTAACCGTCACATTGATTAGGTGATATGTTACATCGAGAGTACCAAGCTAATTTGCATGGTTATTCACACCTTGTTTGTGATCCTCGGTATCCCAGTCACAAACTTGAGAGGGCATAATCGAGATTAAACATGCCATTGAAAAGTTCAATGAATCTCAAAAGATCTAGGAATTTCAATTCATTTCAAACCTAAAATTCATTTTCGTTTTTCATAGTGGAAATTGGTAAATCGTCATTTACCTACCTTCAAATAATTTGCAATTGGATTATGACATCCCTCTTCCGAATTGTAAATTATTGTGTTGGGTCCTAGCCTTAATATTTCATTTGGGTGGTATAATTAAGGACTTAAATCAACTTACTTGAATTTCTCCCTTGTAGATGTGTAGTTCAGACAACTATGGTCTTCCCGAATCTTATGGAAAAAGCTTTCCTCATGAAGATGATATTCCCAGAAATCATACTTCACTTCCTCCACCTCCTCCAATTATTCTCCTTAACCCACAAGTTCAAAGACTTGACAATTTCAAGGTCACTCAAGCCCTATTGGCTAGCAAACATCAAGATGAAAGGTCTATGTGTGCACATGTCTTGGAGATGAAGTCACACATTGACAGGCTGGGAATGTTAGGAGTCGTTGTGTCAAGGAAGTTGGTTGTTGACTTGGTTCTTCAATCACTTCCTGAGTCATATAGTGAGTTCATTAAAGATTACTATATGACAGATCGCGACATGACCCTTATCGATCTTACCTATTTGTTGGTGACTGCTGAATCAGCGATGATTTGGAGCACTGGTCAAGCAATTTTGATTGGAAGATCTACCTCCCAAACTTCCAAGGACATTGACAATAGAAACATTGGAAGTCCAGAAAAGCTTTCTCTTCCCAATGGAAAGGGATCGGCCATGGTCAAGTCATTTGATCAAATGGTAAAGAGAAAGGCTAAGTCTGAGATTGTCCCATGTACCATTCCAAAATAGTCTGTTTGTAACTACTGCCAAGAGAATGGGCATTGGTTGCGAAGCTGCCGTATCTACCTGAAGGATCATAAGGATGGAAAAGTCAAAATGTTTGACTCTACTTCAGGTAAGTCCACTATCTAACTCTATTAAGTTCCTATTTGGAGATTCTTAATACATGATGTAATGTAATTACATTTTGATTTTTTGTAGGATCGAAGAAAAGAAAGGAAGCTTAAAGGAAGAGTAAGCTGAATCTGATCGCGAAGAGATGGATTTCGATTGCATGGTTCGATGATCAGATTTTTGAGCTGCTGCTTAGGAGTTTTGGCAGATTGCTTAGAAATATTTAGGAACATAGTTTTCATTTGTAATTACATTGTAAGGAAAAGTTTTTCCGCAAATTTTATAAAATAAAGATTTTTTTTGTTTTATCTTATTTTATATCTCCTTGCAATGACATTTATGAAAATTGATGTTTGTATGTTTCTATTGTTAGCAATGTTGAAAATGGGTTTGATTCTTTCGTTTGTGGTAGTGTCATAATTTACCAAATAAGGAAAGATTCTCATCCCCCAAGTTTCAATTGGATAGAAACTTGGAATCATGCAACTTGTATTGTATGATGAATGAGAACTTTCATTTTTGGGAAATTAAGACTAATTCCTTGTTCACATGTATATGTGAGTCAAGTGAAGGACTAAGGGGTCTACTACACTTGGTTGTGCGCTGGTCAGGTTCACCACAAAGAACGATAAGACTATTCGTTATGGTTTACTAAAGTTTAGTAAATATGGTTATAATTACAAGATTAAGTGTAATTCTGAACCATTGGAAAAGTTTCAATGTATACCAGAACGAATAAGAAGAATCAAATTAGGTAGAAAGATAAAAGTTTCTCCAATCTGAAAAGAAGGGAGAGTACTTGAGTATCGTGTTTTATGACTATCTTAGTGATTATGAAACCATATCACAATTGATCCTCTAAGGACATCTTAGTGCACTTGTATGGATAAGAAGAGGAATCACGAATTGTTGAAATGGTTAAATCAGTTAAGGTGAGTCATACTTCGTTCCAAAATTGAGTCTTAGAGTTATTCTCCAAGATTATGACTTGAGTGACATATCTTAAGTAGGTTATGACACATTCAAATTGGTGGTTGTGATGTTTTGGATAAAACAAAGACCAACTAAGAGAAATTGTGTGAAGTGTTATTCTTTATAAGAATCCGCACTAACTCTTGAATATTTGTTTGTCAAGGAGGGTTACTTGACAGAGAATCTTATGTGTCAAGAGGTCAGTGGGAGTCTTAAAGATCTTGAAAAATTTCAAGAACTAATCAAGAATAATACCTGTTGTTTATCACTAGCACACGACTTGAGGTTTGTAACCTATCTTGTTGACATATTCTTGTTTCTGTGCCCATTCCAGTTAAAGTTGACTATGCATGTGAGTTCTATGAGTTCTCAATTGTTTGCATAAGACAAAGCACCTAGATTAGTGAAAGTTCATTGATCAGTAAGGGTGATCTGCTCAACAACTTGGAAGACATGGTAGGCCCTTGTGCTGCCAAGTGGCAATAAATTTAGATTGAACAAGTTCATTCCATATGAGTTTGAATTTTTCATAGACCTTGTCTTATGATAATGACAAACTCACATGAATAGGAACACATACACCATAAAATCTAAGTGACAAAGGTTTCTCTCCGCTTCATGAAAATGATTGTGAGGAAACATCTTCACTAAGTAGATTTAAGGAGATAGCATTTGTGATATTTGCATTCTCAAATTCGATTATGATTACGACATCCCTCTTCATAGTTCGAATTATGAGAAATGGAAAAAGGTCTAAACATTTGAGACTTATTGCTGTAAGTTCTGAAATTGTTTAGACACATATGTGAGCTATCTAAGGAAAGGTGTATGAGTTTGAGAAGCCTAGATAAATTTTAATCGAAGCGTCTTGTATAAGAAATCTAAACTTTGGTAAGAAAGTCAACAAGTATTGATTTCTAGAAGTCCAGCTTATTTCTGAGTACATGTCAAAGCTAGTGGGAGCATAAGTGTTATGCTATTAAAGAAATAAATGTTATGCTAGTGGGAGCATAATCATTATGGTAAGTGTTGCAAGTTAGCAATGTTAATTATAGAAAACAAAAGTTTCAATTCGCAAAGTTGCAGAGTTTGAAAAGTTGTTTTGCTATAATTAAGGGAGAGGAACTTATACTTCATTCAAATCTAAAAGCTTAGATTGTGAGATTTTAATCAAATTTAGTCAAGGATATATATGAATGTTATATTGGAATTGTTCAACATGAGGAAATTATATATATATATATATATATATATATATATATATATATATATATATATATATATATGGAATTATTATAGCAAGAGACTGGTAAAGTATCATGTCTTTATGTAAGACATTATGAATCGTATCCCATATGCTTCGCGTATAGGATCGATTGCATATTCTATAATATTTATGTGTTCTGAATTTTCCAAATGTCTAGGGCATTAAGAAAGAAAAAAGACCAGAACCAGATATAACTAAAGGTGTTAAACAATTGCTAAGAACAATCTAAGGTTCGCCAAAGATTGGTTGCTTGTGGGCAATTGGAAGTATTGTAATGGATGGACCATCTTGACATTATTATGAATAGACAGGATTCTATTAATAATGAGTTGTCATATGGCAAATATGGAAATGTTTCCTTAATGGGAGTTGTACATTAAGAATCTATGTATAGGTTAGAAACTTTTATGCAAGAAGGATATTCAAAGGAATGTACTTTGAATTTGAGACTTCGCTTCCATGGAATTGTTTTGTTATCAATATCCAGTGGAATACTTTGTAATTTCATTGTCCAAGTCTCTATGGCTTTGGTGCATTGACATTACAAAAGGATCATTGCATAAAGGTTAGAACCTAACACATTCTAATAGTGGCAAGAATTTGGTATTCTTACACTGGGGATAAAGATTTGGAGTTGTGAAATGAGTTTCATTGAAGATGTATTCAATTGATCTATTTCACAAAGAAAGGACCATAGGTAAACATAGTGTGCACGCTTGGAGCATGGGATAACTATTGTTTTAATTCAAGTATTAAGTTGATAAATCGAAACATTATACAATGAATAATGTGTAATCAGTATGGTGATTAAATAAAATGTGTTTTATTTATATTCAAAAGCTTTGAGACCATATTGGATTTGATTATTTTTGTGTTTCATTTTGCATGTTTTGACTTCCAGAATAATAAGATTATTCAACTATCCACAGTCAATCATACTTTGGAAGTAGGTTATGGAAGAAGACTGTCATGAATGGGTTTTTTGTATGATTGTCTAAGGTGTTAGACATAGCAAAAGATTGCTACAAACATTCATGAGTGCTCTTGAAATAAGATTTGAGTATTGGACTAAACCCACGCTCACATATCACTTCATAAAATTTATCACGGGTGATTGTGAGACGATAATATCGTATAATCTTCAAACCAAGATATATGAGTTGGTGATTATTCGTTGGTTGTATATTGATAGTACGAAAACGCATCGTTAACTCGATGTTATTAAACGTGTTGTTGTGTATGATTCAACGAATAGTTAGTATAAGCATATAAATCAAAGTTTATCTATTCCTTTTATCCTAAGAGGATTAAAAGCGATATCTTGGGCCCCTCGATGATTTTGTTTTGACTTATGTGCCGGGCCCGGTCAGAAATAAATTGATGTGTTCAATTGTGTTCTAAGTCAGATAAATCGGAAATCGGGAAACAAACTGTAGGACAATAAGTATGATTATGTTCCATGTATTTGTCCGCATGATATCTTGTAGAACAGAGGATTATATGATCACTTATCTAATGGACGCGTCAGAGTTCGACAACAACTTTTTGAGAGCTACGATTGCTAATCGGATTTTAAGTTGAATTGGCAATTATAGTTATTAGACTTATCCAAGTGGGAGACTTTTGGATTAGGTGTCTAAGCCCATAACTATAATTGGTATGTACTTGACCCGATAGTATCATGGTCCATTTCGGGTTGCCTTCACAAGAACAATTTGATAGATGGATATTTGAGTAAGAGGTTATTTATGATTTATTAATATATTATAAGTATAATATATTAATTGATGAATCATATTATTTAATTAGTATCGATCAAGAATTAATTACGAATCAATTTAGTGATCAAAAGAGACTAATTAAATTGATACATATGAGTTGGGCTAATGATCCATGGTTTGATTTGTGATGGGCTTATGGGTTAAACCATGAAGTATTTATCCAAATCAAATGGATGGATCATGGGCTAATGTGTATGGATTAGGGTTACACATGACCTTTGATATTCTACACACACACACACATATATATATATATATATATATATATATATATATATATATATATATATATATATATATGTTGTGCTAAGCCCTAAAATCGACCACTACTTGCATTCCAAGAAGAGAAATCGGTTTTAGTCTCCTTAGCCTCTCTCATATCAATCTAGTTGTTTATTTGGTGTTTGTGACTTGTTTGAGGCACAACACTTGGGGTGATAAGTTCTCTCAAGGCCAAAGTCTTACTAGCTACATCAAGAGGTAACATTCTATCTTATTTTATGATTCACATGTTAAATTTTGTATGCTAGTTTAGGCTTCATGGTTTGGAAACCAATGTTGCATGTATAATTAGAGAAAACTTAGATCCAAAGCATTAGGGTATTATGTGCACCATAGGAATGTTAGAGTACATAAAACCCAACAATATCTGGGGCCTAATTTTTCCCTCTTCCTGATTCGGATGACACCTTTCTAAGATGACACCTTCAGGAGAACCATGTCCCCAACCTGGAACTCTAGATCTGATCGGTGTCTGTCGACATAACTCATCTGCCGACTTTGAGCTGTCTAGAGTCTACTCCGAACCTGCTGTATCAACTCAGTGGTCTTGAGTACCACTTCGGTTCTCCCCATGACTCGCTGACCAACCTCATCGCAACAAATCGGGGTCCTACATTTTCTCCCATAAAGCATCTCAAAAGGAGGTCGATCGATGCTGGCTTGATAGTTATTGTTATACGAAAATTCTGCTAACGGAATACACGTATCCCAACTCCCACCGAAGTCCAAAACACAAGCCCGAAGCATATCCTTTAAGGTATGAATGGTCCGCTCACTCTGACCGTCAGTCTGCGAATGGAAAGCTGTTATGAAATGAAGACGAGTACCCAACTCGTCATGGAACCTATTCCAAAATCTGGAAGTTAACCGGACATCCCTGTCTGAAACCACCAAAATCGACACCCCATGTGATGCTACAACCTCCCTAATGTATAACTTAGCCAACTTCTCCGCATAGATACTCTCCTGAATCGGGAGAAAATGTGCGCTCTTGGTCAATTGATCCACGATGACCCAAATCAAATCCACTCCGCGCGCAGTCCGAGGCAACTTTGTAATGAAATCCATGGTAATATCCTCCCATTTCCAAACGGGAATCTCCAACGGCTGCATCTTTATGTGAGACTTGATGCTCAGCCTTGACTTTCCTGTAAGTCAAGCACCTCTCCACATACCAAGCCACATCCCGCTTCATTCAGGGCTACCAATAATCAGGATGAAGATCTCTATACATCTTCGTAGCCCCGGGATGAATGGAGAACCTCGACTTGTGCACATCCTCCATGAGAACTTGACGCACACCACCCCAATACGGAATCCATACCCTCCGATTAAGAGTCAACAACCCACGACTATCAGAATCAAAGGAAGACACCTGACCCACAATGCGCTCACTCATCCGATGCTCTTCCTTCATAGCCTCGATCTGAGCCTCATGAATTCGTTCCAATAGCGGAGTAATCACGGTCATCCTCAAACAAATATCCCTGATCGGAGCCGTGACTGCCTTGCGGCTGAGAGCATTGGCCACCACATTGGCCTTCCCCAGATGGTAAAGGATCTCACAATCACAATCCTTCACCACATCCAACCACCAGCACCGCCTCATATTCAAATTTGGCTTATCCATCAGATACCTCAGGCTCTTGTGATCCATGTAATTAGTACAGCGAACCCCATAGAGGCAATGTTGCCAATTCTTGAGGGCGAAAACCACACCCCCAGCTCCAAATCATGCGGCAGATAGTTCACCTCATGAGGCTTCAGCTGCATTGAAGCGTAAGCGATCACGCGACCCCTCTGTATGAAAACTGCCCCTAAACCCATGATCTATGCATCACAATAAACCATAAAATCAGAAACACCCTCCGACAGGGTCAAAATCGGTGCCTCGCGTAGTCTCTATCTCAGGGTCTCAAAAGCTGCATGCTGCTCAGGCCCCCAGCGGAAAATAACCGTCTTCTTTGTCAACCGAGTCAACAAAACCGCTATCTTGGAGAAATCCTGGATGAATCTCCGATAATAACCTGCTAAACTAAGGAAACTCTAAATCTCAGATGGAGACCTCGGAACCTCCCACCGCATCACGGCCTCGACCTTGGTCGGATCGACCAGAACTCCATTCTGGTTGATAAGGTGCCCCAGAAACTGCACCTCGCGCAACCAGAACTCGAACTTAGAGAACTTTGTGAAAAGTCTCTCGCTCCTTAAAATCTCAAAAACCTCTCTCAAGTGCTCCTCATGTAGCTCATGGGTCTTGGAATAGACCATGATATCATCAATGAATACAATCACAGTCCGATCCAACATCAGTCTGCATATGCGGTTCATGAGGTCCATGAACGCGGTTGGAGCATTGGTGAGCCTGAAGGGTATCACCACGAACTCGTAATGACCATAGAGAGTCCGAAATATTATACACATCCTCCTCTCTGACCCTCATCTGGTGGTAATCCGAACGCATATCAATCTTGTAAAACCCAGATGCACCCTAAAGCTGGTCAAACAAATCATCAATCCTCAATAGTGGGCAACGGTTCTTCACCGTTAGCTTATTCATCTCCCGGTAATCAATACACATCTGATGAGACCCATACTTCTTTTTACTCAAACAAGATTGGTGCTCTCCTTGGCGAACTGCTCGGTAGAATGAAACCCTTGTCTAACAGCTCATGTACCTGTGTAGACAACTCCTGCATCTCCGTAGGAGCTAACCGATATGGTGCTTTGGCTATCGTAGCCACACCAAGAACCAGGTCAATCCGAAACTCTATCTGTCTCTCCGGAGGCAGCCTGGGCAAATCCTCCGGAAACACATCCTGATACTCCCGCACAACCGGCACATCATCCATAGTCGCCTTACCCTTATTCCAGGTATTCATAACATAGGCGACGAATCCGGAACAACCCTGATGAATATAGCGTCTGGCCCTCGCTGTTGAACACAAAATCGGCCCACACTGAGCTCTCTCTCCCTGAACCTCTAACTCTCCCCCACTTGGGGTTTGAATCCGAACTTACTAGTGCTCATAATCGATCACTGCCCCGTTGGGGATCAACTAATCCATACCCATGATAACCTTATTCCCACGCAAGTGAGTGGGAACCAAATCAATAAGATACTGCTCGCTGAACATCTGAAGAATACAACCCCGATGAACCCTCGCTACCCGGACAGATCGATCATCTGCAATCTCGACGTCTAATGGATAATCCAGCTCCCCCGGAGCTCTAACAAACCTTTTTCTAAGCGCAAGCGATACAAAGGACCGGGTAGCCCCCGAATCAAACAATACCAATGCAGAAATACCGTTCACAAGGAACAATCCTAAAATAAAATACATGAATATAAGCAAGAAATTCAATATAAATAAAGAGATAAGGAGAAGATACATACCTGTCGCCACATCAGGTACCGCGTGAGCCTTCTCGGCCGTCAACTGAAAAGCCCTACTCTTCACCACAGACGCATCCGCCTTTCCCTAGCGGCCATCGGTGATCCTCAGCGTCACTAGAGTGGGTGCTACCATTGGTCCCTCTGCTGCCAAACTCGGACAATGGGCCTTCCTGTGACCCCTCTTTCAATGGAAGCAAATCAGATTAGATACTGGGGTGGTGGTGGTGGTAGCAGTAGAATCCCTGCTAATACGACCCGTCTGGCCACACTTGAAGCAGCCAAAACCACCCACCTTGCACGCCCCATCGTGCGCCTTGCCATATTTGCCACAACGGCTCCGGTCCTGCTGGCCTCTCGACCTAGAATCAAATACCTTGGGCGTCTTGCCCAAACTCCTTGAAACCGAAGCCTGATTTGGCTTCCTCTTCCTCTTTATCTCAAGATCAATCTCCCTCTCCCTAGCTCTCGCAATCATATCCTCCAGTGTCCTACAACTTGATCGACTCACAAATTGCCAAATGTCACTCCTCAACATCTCATGGTACCTTGCCTTCTTCATCTCTTCACCCGCCAAATACTGCGGAACTAAAAGTGAGCTCTCGCGGAACATCATGGTGATCTCCGCCGCCGTCTCAGTAGTCTGGTGAAGGTCTTGAAACTCCTTCGTTAGCTGTTGCACCTCAATCACTGACGCGAACTCAACTCGGAATCTGGTCGTAAAATCATACCAGGTCATCGAATCAACAACCTCATCACCAACGGAGTGCCCAACCTCCTCCCACTAGTCTCGAGCTCTGTCTTTCAAAAGACAAGAAGCAAGTCTGACCTTTGCCCCATCGGGATAAATACTGGTGCGGAAGGCGTTAGCAACATACGCTAACCAACGCCTACTCGTAATCGGGTCCTTCTCCACATAGTAATCTAGAGCCCCGCATGCCCGGAGCTCCCTGAAGGTCAGTGAACGTGTCCCAATCAATGCCACCATCTCAGAACGGAAAAGAGCCCAAACGCTCCTCCAACACCTCCATGATACCCTCCTTGATTGTAACATCCTGATGATGAGGTACTTGGTACAAACGCTAGGCATTTGGCATATAACACACGACGTTCAAACGTCAGGCGTTCTATGATGGACGTCAGGTGTTTGCATGCAGAGATCAAACCCTAATTTTTAGGGGTTTCACCCTCTTTAAAGAACATTATGGCCTCAAAACCCTTCACCACTCCAACCTCCATCCTCATTTCGAAAACCCTAAGTTTGTATGAGAGTTTGAAGCCTTGGTTCATCTTTTTGGTATCATTTAGTGTTCTTGATAAGAGAAGGAAGATCTTTGGAGTATTATGGTTGCTGTCTAGCTTATGGATCTGGACACTTGACATATTGGAGCATCATTTTGAGGTATAAAGGTTAGATCTTGATGTCTCATTTGTTAGATCTTGATTTAGGGCTAGTTTATGTTCTTTTTGGTCCAAAGACTTGATCTTTGCGAGTTTGGAATGCTCTAGAGGTTTGGATTGTCCTTTCAAGCATCATAGTGAGTCTAGAATCAGAAAAATGCAATCTTGGGTTTTGATAATCTTCCATGCAAGCGTTTTGGAGCCTTATAGTTGATTTTGAGTTAGGATCTTGGTGTTGGGCTCATTGTAGCCATGCATGGTCATAACGTTTGCAACTTTATGGCTTTAGACATTCCATTATGATTGGATTTGAAGTTTGGACATGAGATCTTAATCCATTAAGACATTGGTTTGGAAGTTGGTAAATAGCAAGCAAATGCCAAGCGTTTGCATGGGAACGCCCAGTGTTCGGACGCCAGACGCCATAGGATGGAATGCCAGGCGTTCTCAGCAGAAGCCCAATGGATCGATTTTGGGCCTTGTGCCGTTAGGGGTTTTGGGCTTAGTTTAGTTGGGCTTGTATATAAAGGAAAAAATGGTCTTTTGCCCTCATCATGATGAGGAATGGACTAGACCATGGGTTTGGGTTAAACCCTAATTATTGATTGGGTTTGTTTCTAGTTTTGGTTTAGCGTGAGGAGCAGTGTTCGCTGCGGATCGAGTGTTGTTTCAGTTATCATCAATAGACGTGAGTTTTCCTTACTGTACTTACGGGCCGAAGGCACCAAGGCCGTCCCATTGAATTGATATCTTGATATACATTGATATGCTGAGTATGGAATAGATCTACATAAATATATGTTAGTTGTCGATATGCTTAGTCTGGTAGATCTGTAGGACTACTTGTGATTCTGTCTGCATGATATACTCTATATGTTTGTTATCTGTTATATGTCGACATATTGTGGTGGGTTGAGGTTGTATTGCTTTGTGCTATTGCCAACAAACCTGGGAGCATTACAGATATGAGCTGAGGGTCGGTTGGAATGCTAGACTCATACTGAGGGCTCGAGAGCATTCCAGATACGCGTTGAGGGTCGGTTGGCATGTCAGACTCGTATTGAGGGCTTGAGGGTATTCCAGTCCGATGACTGAGTGGACCCATTGTATATTGGTATTCCAACCTGGGGTATTCCATCTTGAGGATGACTGGACCCGGTGGTTGAGTAGACCTAGGGTATTCCAACCCGATGGTTGATTGGACCCGACATGCTGTTGTATATGTTATCTGTTTATGTGTTGGTACTTTAAGGGAAGTCACTAAGCTTTGGCTTATGGTTTTTAGTTATTGTTTTAGGTACTTTTTGTTGGGTTTTGTGTACTATAACACTCCTATGGTGCACATACAACCCTAATACCTTTGGATCTAAGTTTTCTCTAGTTATACATGCAATAAAATTTCCAAAGCATGAATCCTACAACTAGCATACAGTTTTGACATATAAATCATAAAGTCAAGTTATAAGAATACCTCTTTATTTTAGCTTGTAGTTTTGGCCTTTCAAGAGCTTAGCACCTCAAGTGTGATGCCTCAAATGATTCACAAACACCATGAAGAAAGGAGGATTTTGAGAGAGAGGCTACACACTCTAAAATCGGTTATGATTCTCTTAGAATACTTAGGTAGGCCGATTTTGGCTAAGGGGTAACATTTATATAGTGTAGGATTCCAAGGGTCATGGGTAAAGCCTAATCCATACACTTAGGTTATGATCCATATCTCATGTGTGCTAACTCTTCATGGATACTTACATAAACTTAGCCCAACATGGATCAATAGCCCAAACACTATATATATCACTGATTTACATAATCAGTCCCCGTTAATTTAATTAATCTCTTTTGATCACTAAATTAATTCTTGATCAATACTAATTAAATATTATGATTTCTCAATTCATATTTATACTTATAATATATTAGTAAATCATAAATAACATCTTTCTCAAATATCCATCCTATCAGATTGTTCTGGTGAAGGCAACCCAAATGGACCATGCTACTCTTGGGTCAAGTACATACCAATTATAGTTATGGGCTTAGACACCTAATCCAACAGTCTCCCGCTTGGATAAGTCTAATAACTATAATTGCAGGTACAAATTCAAAACCCGAGTAACAATTGTAGCTCTTAAAAGCCGCCGTCGAACTCTGACCTAGTCAGTGACGCGTCCATTAGATAAGGGATCATATATTCCTTCATTCTAGATATCGTATAAACTGAGACATGGATTATAATTATTCTCTCTGTTTATGTGTTGTTTCTCTATTTCCGATTTATGACGACTGACTAATTGAACAAATCAAATCAGTCCACGCTTGGCCAAGCACTTAGGGTTGTCTGTAGTAGCGATTTAATCGAGTATGAATGTAATCAAAGTAATCAAAGTAGTATGAACACAAAGAGTAAATAAGATCTGGTTTATAGCTCGATTATACTTTCGTATACAGAGAGAATACTATACAGAATGACTTGGAAAAGTTCTATCTAACTCTGAGTACAACTCCTATTTATAGGAGAATAAGAAAGTATACAAAAAAAATACTAAGGGCTAATCATCAAGACTTCGAAACTATTATGCCTTAGTAAATAGATAAAATGACTTTCGAAATTGACTCAAATAAATTCGACACATTACAACATATTTGACACTAACATTCTTCCCCTTTGTAATCAGTGTCGAACTCAATTTGTGAAAATTTGAGCAGCCATATGCATTGATCTTCGAATATCTGTATACCAGCTCATAACCTTCTTCAGCTCAGCCTTATCTCCTTCGTTGTTTTTCTTACAATTATTCATACGAACAATAAAGTTTGTATATTGATCAGTTGTATACCGTTCCACTTCCGAAGCTTGAAATAAGAACCTCTTAGCTTTTCTTTTCTTGTCTTTTTTCCCGAAAAAACTAATCCCATTGGCTTTAAACAAATTACCCCATCAACAAACTTCTTCAGTTCTTCTTGACTCTTCACAGTTTATCGAGTTACTTTTATTTCCTTTCCCATTGCCGTACACAGCTCAATATCAGTTAAGGCTAGACAATCATAGTAATTATCTATAAAGATTTTGATGTGACCTAGACCAAGTCTCAAAATCTTTTTGCCTGTCCCTTGAAGTTTCGAAGCGTCCATATCTTTGAGAATCAATGCAACTTGAATAAGATCATTCAAGTTCATCAATGGAAAGTCAGCAACAGACCACATTGTTTACCCTTACAACATGAAATCGAAAATTTTGAATCATGTTTTCAAACATCACATCCTTAGTCACGCTTATCACACGCACAATCTTGATAAGGGACCAAACCTCTTCCTGATCCTTTCCCAACACATCATGAAACCTCAGCTTCATAGGAAGAAAGTCATCTTCATTCTTGAATTTCTCAATAATTTTGTATTGTGCTGTAATGAACATCATTTCATTGATTGGAAAATCAAGTTGATTCATATATGTGTTCTCTATTGCACAGCTCTTTCTTGGCTTCTTCTCGAATGCATACATTTCATTATATGACACTCTTGCTTCAATATTTTCATAACTGTGTAACTTCCTTGGATCACCTTTGTCCATTGTAGGAGGATCATCTTTATGAAGCATCAAAATACTATGAATTTGACGCTGTTTCTCCATCTCCGCTTCAATTTCAGCTTTTCTTTCTTCCTTATACTTTTCTATAACAACCCCTTTTCCTTTTCCTTTATCTGTTTCATTTTGTTTTAGTTTCGAACTACTCCCTCCACCAGTAGACTCAATTACAATGCCTTTAGCAATTGGCCTTGTAGTAACTGTAGTTGCCATCACTGGTTCAGCCTTCGAAAATATTGGTTTTGTTGTAGGAATTTGAGTTTTGAAAACTTTTCCAACAACCTTTGTTTCTTCATTCATTTTCTTAGAAACATTTTCTCCTTTACCAACACCTTTCTTTTCTCCCCTTGCACCCCTATGATAACAGGAGGGGCATTCGTTGGTAAGAGAGTAACAAACTGAGACAATGGAGTCAACACATTTTGAATTGCAGTCTCGAAGGAACGAAACTTATGATTTAAAAACTCAAGAGTTAAGAGAGATGAAAAGCCAGACTTCGAAATAAGCTCCTTCAATTCAACAAGCATGGTATTAAGTTTACCAAAACTAGTACCATCAGTAGTTGCTTTCGCATCAAACTTTGAAACAAACGATTGATGTGTTTGGACAAACGTAGTAACACTAGCAGCAATAATATCAACTTTCTCAAGGATAGAAGAATACTTTTTATCCAACTCACTAAGCTATGTAGCCACACTCTCTTTCATTTCTTCAAGCTTCTGATTCACATTTTCACAAACAGTTTTTACATTTTGCACAAAAAGAACATGACATTCCTTGGCAACACGTTTCAAATCCTTGAGCTCCTCATTAAAATTCGAAGACGTAGACTTCATTCTTGACTTATTATATCTTTCCACAATATCAAGCTTGTCTTGAATTCGAGATTCTGAATCTTGTATCAACATATTCAATTTATTCAGAAGACGAAGCTCTTGTGCTTTGACCATAACATCAACTTCAATACCAGAAACATGATTGCTACCCCCTGCATCTGCTTGTGATTGCAACAATGTGTTAAGCTTCCTGTTGAGAATCTTGAACTGTTTCCCCGACATGAGCATATGTTCTGGAATGTTTTCTTGTTCAGAATCAAATTCCAAATCAGCAAATGATCCTCCAAAGCCTCCATCATCAGTATCATCATCATTCATTGGTTTGGGTGGTTCAATAGATTGAGACGAAACAGAGAAGTAATGGGTTGATGTATGACAAAATCAAAAGTAGGTGAATGTATGGTGGTGGGAACAGTGGTGACAAATGGTGGTAATGAAGTATTGGTGGTGATGATTGTTGTTTCGAAAATACCTGGAATAGATACTGGATTTTCGGTGTTTGAAACTCCTTCACCCATATTGACATTTACATCCGTATTAGATACGTGTGTAAAAATGACTGAGGTTCGAACCTCCTCATAAGATGATTCGGGTAACGAAACCTCGGGTGCGGTGACCAAAATCTGCTCAGGAGTTGATACTTTGATAGATTCATCAAGAATAGTAGATGTGTCCACTATAGAAGTTTTCACAGAGCTACTGGAAACTCCTATCTCCTTGGTATTCGACTTGTCAGGAGATTTCTTCTTAGATGAAACTTCACTCATTGGTGTTTCAGGATCTTCTTCTTCTTCCATAGAATCTTCACGAAGAATCAATCTTCTTACTCTTCTTGGAAACGTGCTTAGCAACATCCTCAGCCCTTCGCTTCTTTGAGGATGGAGAAACAGGAACAGGAACGTCAAGAATAACAAGACCTTTCCGTGTAACATGTGATTTTCTAACCATAGAAGGAGAAAAACTAGAAGATATTTCAGGAGACTTTCGTGATCTATGAGCTTTCTTTTTAAGACGCTTGAATACACCTGTTTTCGAAGGAACAATTTCCTTTGAAGGTGAAACAGTTTCAGGCTCAACATTTTTCTCTGTCTTTTTCGAAACTTTAATGACTACTCCAGCCTTCTTCTTGGGTGATTGATCAACCTTTTCTTCAGGAACAACAACAACTGTATTTTGTTTTCGAGATTTCTTCGAAGAGCCTTCATCATGTTTTGCCAACAACACACCAGTACCATCATTTGAGTTAATAGTGAGCAAATAAGCCTGCAACACTAGATTCGAAGGATCAACCTTCTTGAGCATCCCATCAGGAATCCTAGCAATTGTAGGAAAAATACTCACATCATCTTCAATCGTCTTAGGATAATGATACTTCAAGAATTCTGCTTTAGGCTCATCAGCAGGCACCAAAATACTTTCCTTTTTATAAGCATAATGAAGAATTAGACTCCAATACCTTGCACATGAAACCCCATCTAGTGCATTCGTGTTTTCAATACTCTTCAAAAATTCTTTCCACAGCTGAGTTGCATAGTCAACAGGCAGATCATAGTAAATGCCTGCGACCATAGCATACACCTCCATGCGTCCTTTGTCTAAACCAACACTCCGACCTGTGAGGCATCGAAGGTAAATCCCGAAAAGAAAATTCCATAAACTGGGAAGACCGGACTTCTTGAATTCACTAATCTTCAAGAGAGTAGGTTGATAACCCATCTCATTGAACATGTGTAACACTTGTTCATTAGTGACTTTGTAGAAAGGTGGAGAATTAGGGATGTCAAGGATCTTGACAAACAACTTCTTGGTAAGGCGAAATTTCTTATCATTGATCAAATTGAAGGTCACAGTATCCATCGCCTTGCTGTATGAAGCAGTAGAACCAGCCATGGACAACCAAGACATTGGTACTTCAAATGCACTGAACATCGCAGTCGATAAAACAGAATGTTTCAAAGCAACGATGAGCATCTTGAGTTCTTCAGGGTACATAGTAACATCACCATCCACTTGATAATTGGTACTATGGATCTTCATGATGGGTTGAGAATATGCATCGTCAGTAGTGTTGGATTGAAGAGCATCCATGATTAGGGTTTGTGTGAAAGTGGTGAAGAACAAAGAGATAACGAGAGCACGGATCGTCTTGAGAATTTTTAGTACGTGTAAACTTGGAATAAAGACCCAATTGCCCCTTTTATATGTATCCCCATTTTGAATTTCAAACGGTTACCATTAATAATCATAACATGTGTCCCTTGAAAAACGCACCACTAGCCGTCATACACGCCATGTCAGAAAAAGTGACTAGAACAGTTTCCGAGAAACACACACAGTTACCAAACCGTCACTTTAAAAGTCTTTTCGTCTGTACTGATGGATAAGAACAAAACCTTCGGAATGGAGGTAAGGCTCTTTCGCTTTTGGGTTTAGAAGCGAAGTCATATGCCAGACTTTTGAAATCTTCAGCCTGAGTTGGTATTACTCAAAACCTCAAGGATTTCGTGATTGCAGTGTTCCAAAGAAAAAGATAAGAAGCAAAATAAACAAAATTTTGGATTCTGTGATGTCGAAAATAAAATTTCAACATAAAGGCAGTTGAATCCCAGGCAAAGATTACTTCGTTAATTATCAAGAGAGATAATCAACAGCTTGTGTGGTTTCCCATGAATTACAATCGAATACTTATTGATATGTATCGAAGGGCTTCATATAATAAGGCTTAAAGGATGGTTTAAAAGTTTGTTACAAAGCATACTCAACATAAGTATGACAAGTTGTAAACGAAACTACCTGTTTGACCAGTGTAGTCAGTGACAAGTAAGCTTTGAAAAGTTTATTAAGTAACAAAAGTTGAGAATGATACTCAAACGGAAATCATATTCTTGAAACCAAAATTAGACCTAAATCTTGTTGGGAAACAAATGTCGTGGGTTTCGAACATTTGATCAAGATGACAACAAAGAAAGAATATAATTTTCAGTATCAAAATCAGGTACTGAAACAAAAGTTTCGTGATGTCTGGAACAAAGTTCCCCGTCAATTCCTTAATTTGTTTCGACATTTAGGGTTTCACTTTCATCACGGTCTCATGATGTTAGATCATAAACACAGATTGTTGATATGTCTAGATCATGATTGGTTTATAACAGAAATCTCTTGGACATATGTCATTGTGTGTGAAAGTGTAAGAACTTTAGGATGAAAAAGATTTGGTTAAACGATTCATAAGTACCTCTGCTATGTATGGACCAAGCAGTAAACTCTTAACTCAATTGAGAAGAGTAAGGTAGCTTAAGGACTAATGTGAAGATAGCCTGATTGGGAAGAAATTTTCGTGATGAAAACTTCATTAAGGCTTTGAAAACACACATTGAGTCAAAAGAGGCTTAGGACAACATGCTACAACATGCTTCTAGGGACAACCTAACTAGTGTAAAGTTTTTCGAAAAATATACCTGACCCTAGAATTGCAAGCATGAACCATGGATGATCTTTACCTAAAGCTGCATTAAGAAAATAAAATACAAATACCAAAAACAAGAAAACCTTTTTGTAGTTTTTGAGTTTTCGAAATTAAAAAAAAACAAAACAAAATTAAAATCTTTTTGTTCTTTTTAATTTTTCGAAAATTGAACGACAAAACAAAAAATAAAATCTTTTTGATTTTTCGAAAATTGAACGACAAAACAAAAATAAAATCTTTTTGTGCTTTTTGAGAATTTCGAAACAAACAACAAAAAAAATATTTTTGGTATTTTTGGATTTTTCGACATGAAAATAACAACAAATTTTTTTTGTACAAAACTCACGAAAATTTGTGATTAAGTGGTGTGTACATAATGTCGAAATCGAAGCGTGTCGAAGCGCTGAACGTGAACAGTACCCTTTTAATGACCAACTCTTTCCTCTGAGTAAACATTCAACACCTCTGAATCGACACTATTGAACCTTTCTTTTGTCATTCTTTCGAAATCAATCCAGGAACTGAATTGCCTTCGATCATTTCAAGACCTCCCAAAATTCTCACGAATGATTTCTCATCCAATGGCTTTGTGAAAATATCAACAAGTTGATCAGTATTTTTCACAAAGTGAACTTTGATATTGCCATCCTCAACATGATCTTTTATAAAGTGATAACAAAGAGCAATATGCTTGGTTTTCGAATGTTGCACAGGATTGTGACAAATACGTATGTCACTTTGTGAATCACAATACAACAAAATTTTATTCATGTTGATTGCATAATCACGCAGTTGGCTTTGAATCCATATGACTTGTGAAGTGCAAGCTGCAACAGCCACATACTCTGCTTCTGCTGTGGAAATCGAAACACATGTTTACTTTTTCGATTGCCAGCTTACTAACTTCCCATCCAGTAGTTGACATCCGCCACTTGTGCTTTTTCTATCAAGATTGCAACCTCCTAAATCAGCATCTGAAAATGCTTGTATGAATAATCCAGTTTTCAAAGGATACCACAATCCTAACGAAATTGAACCTTTGAGATATCGAAAAATATTCTTTAACTGCTTCTCTGGGATTCGATTGATATCTAGCACAATTACAAACAGAAAACATAATGTCAGGTCGACTTGCCGTAAGGTAAAGTAACGAACCTATCATGCTTCTGTATAAAGTAAGATCAACAGCTGGTTTGTCTAACGAAGGAGAAAGCCTTGTTCCAACTGCCATTGGTACTCGTAATTTCGTGCTATTCGTCAAGCCAAAATTTTCAAGCAGATTCTTTGTGTATTTTTCTTGATTGATAAAAATTCCATCTCTACTTTGATGAATATTCAATCCCAGAAAGTTGTTTATTTTTCCCATCATGCTTATCTCAAATTGACTTTTCATCAGATTTTCAAAATCTCTAGACAAAACAGGGTCAGTCGAGCCAAAAATAATATCATCGACATATATTTTCAAAATCTCTAGACAAAACAGGGTCAATCGATACATCTTTTGGTTTAGGAATTAATCTCCAAAACCTTGTTTCTTTCGAATTCAGACAATTCAGATTGCATTGCAACAACCCAATCTGAGTGTTCCATTGCAGCCTTAACTGATTTGGGTTCAATTTTCGAAATAAAGACATTAAACATGCAAAACTCCTGATGAACATTAAGTACCTCATTCTTTGCATGAATTTGAGCTCTTGTTAACACACCATCTTGTGGATTTCCAAGCACTTGTTCTTTTGGATGATTTCTTGTCCATTTCTCCAATGGTGGATATGCTGGATCAAAATACAATGGTGCATCTTCGAACATTTCTTCAGCCTCTGAACCTGCAACAAAATTATTATCATTTAAATCATGAAAAAGTTTCATATTGATCATTATTCGACACATTTAGCTCCCCCTCGACAAATTCATTTTCAGGTTGCTCCCCCTCAACATCATCATTCATTCTCCTATTCTCCCCCTCGAAAGAATGCTCCCCCTCAACATGAGAATTCAAATGCAAGTGCTCCCCCTCCACTTGAGCATTTGGCATACTTTCGCTATTTCCAGGAGAATAAAATTTCGAGTTTTCATCAACTGCTTCTTGATTAAGTGTCGAACCATCAGAATGCTTTGATGATTGTGAAAGTTGATTATCCTGAGCATTGATTTCAGCATCAGCAGCCCTCTGTGGAACACCAAAAATTAAATCATAATCAAAATCAGACGAATTAAGACTTTCAGATTCATCTGTTGATTCATTAAGGATTGGTTTTTGTTCGAAACACTTTTCAACTTGTTTGATATAATAATCATCAAACTTAAGATTGAATGTTTCTTCAATTTTCCTTGTTCGCCTGTTCAACACTCGATATGCAACCAAATTTTGAGAATAACCCAAGAAAATTCATTCGTCAGCTTTGGACTGAAATTTCGAAAGATTATCAGTGAGATTCATGATAAAACACCTGCAACCAAAAACATGAAAGAATTTGACATTTGGTTTTCGGTTATTGATAATTTCATAAGTGTTGAAGATATTAGTGTTGCGTCATTGGGCCTATTTTATCTAGTCCATTTTGTATAACCGGGTTGGGCCTGTCCACTCGTGTTTAATGCTAGGGTTATAGTATATAAGGTTCATGCATGCTACGTATGTTTGGTAACTTTTCAGAATTATCTTTGTAACCCTAATACACGCCTCTACAGAAGTAATTCTTCATCGAGTTCTTCTGAGGTGTGAGAGTTAATCATTCAGCACCAGTTTGATCATATTGTGTTCTTTACCTGTTTTAATCTATTCGATCATTAAGGATTTATTCCTATCAATTGGTATTAGAGCAGGAGACTGTGTTCTTAATACGCATTTCTTCTGTTTGAAGAAATTATTAGGGTTTCTGCAAATATTGGATCTGTTAAGAGCCGTCACTGATCTATTGACGTTACTCTGTGATCTCAATATAAACCAAATAAGTGTTTACAGTATGATTAGTTGCAGGTATTAAAAGATCATTCATCATGCAGAACGAAGACTCAAATATCAACTCCTTGAATATCTCAAGCAACATCGGATCAACCACCAGGATTCCAATTCTCTTTCCTCATGAATATGAAGTTTGAGCGATGCACTTTGAAGATTATGTTTTGGGTTCAGAAGACAATGGGTATCTGATCTGGGAAGCAATCACTCTAGGTCCGTTTGTTCACACAGCGACGAAAAGAACCATCAAAACCCAGGGAGAATACAACCAACTGCTTCTTGATGTGAAGGACGTGCCTCAAGATGAAAAAGACAAAGTCATGAGCAACATTAAAGGAATGAGGATCATCAGATTTGCATTGAAAGCAGACACTTTTCGTCTTGTAAGTTCGTATGATACAGTGAAGGATATATGGGATAGGTTGAGAGAAATCTATTCTACAGACGCAGATCTAGAACACTCAACTCAAACGCTCTTGTTATCTGAGTTTGGCGAATTCCTCCAAAAGCCTGAAGAGACTCTAAGTGTTACTTTCAATCGATACAATCATCTTCTTAGCAAGATGATGAAGCACGGGATTGGACGTGAATTGATTGAGCAAAAGGTCACGTTCATGAATGGACTTCGATCAGAGTGGCAAGCAGTGGTGTCAACTTTTAAGGCACATGAACAGTTCAAGAACTATACTCTTGCGAAGCTTGTAGGAATTTTGAAGGCGCGAGAGAGCGAGATAATGAGAGAAGCAAGGGTGACATCTGGGATGGGGTCTCTAGCCTTAGTTGCAAAAGGCAAGACTGTTGCTGATGACGGATCTGATTCAGATCATTCTGAGTACGAGCTCTCAAACGAAGACTATGCTTTAATGGTGTCCAACCCTAAGCAGTTTGCTAGGAAGAAGTTTCCCTCAAGCAAAAATAGAAACTGGAAGGGAAGCTACAGCTCAGAGAAAGTGAAAGAAGAAAAAAAAAGTGGTTCTCAGAAAGAGGAAGAGAAGAAGGAGAAAAAGTTAGTTGGAGACTCCGGATACGATTGCAATTATTTTCATGGTAAAAACCATCTTGCTAAGGAGTGCATGCTGCGAAGGAAGAATGAGAAGAATGAAGATGAGGATGAGGAGGCCTATTACAAACGAAAGCTGGAAGAGATTAAGAAGAAGAAATCTAATGATAATTCTATGCCTGCTTTTGTTGTACAGGAAAACATGGCTCAAGGAGAGTTTGGAGGAGTGGAAGTTTGGTCAACAGACTCAGAAGATGAAGAGGTATGCAAGCCCACACATGGAAGGGCGTTCACTGCAAAAAAACAGAATTCGCAGTACTCAGGAAGGTGCTTGATGGTGTCTGAAGGTGGATCGCAGATGCATGAGAATGGAAGTGCGAGTGGAAGGAGCAAAGATAGCTGTTTCGCGACAAAAACTGTTCTAGAACAGATCAATGAATGCGAACAGCTGATCAACAAGGTAAATTCCATTCTTGAATCACTTAATATTCCTACATCTAGATACGAAATAGAATTTAATGATTTAAAATTCACCTTTTCAAGTATAAGCAATAGTTTAAAGCAAACTCGGCTATCAAACTCTAACCTAACCAATCAATAGAGCAGGACAACATCCAAAAGTGAGGAGAGACGTATGTGGATCCAGAAGGTTGAGTCGGATTTATCTAGGTATAGGGATGAATCTATTTACTTATAGAGAGATAATTTAATGCTTTTGAAACAGCGAAACATTTTTTGTTTAATTGCAAAAAGGCTTTATTTTAATATCACTCAACTGCACCTTGATTGTGAAATCGGTAAGAAAATCCATAAAATTATCTTGCCATTTCTCGAATTAAAGGAAGACGAAATAGACGCAGATTGTTACAAATGCGAATCTATTGTTTCGTCTGAAGAAACTTCTGATGCATACAAAGTCGGTCTTGAACACATTGAAAATTACATTAAGTCCAAAGACCACAAAAACATGTTGAAACAAATTTTGGATGAAAGTGACAAAAAGCAGATCAAATATGATACTGTGCATAAATTTAATTCATTGAATGCCAATTTAAGTTCAGAAAGCAAAATAAATGTCGATAGTACTTCTGAATTTGATGAGGATAGTGAAATGAGTGTAATTTCTGTAGAGGATGAGGTTGACTGTTCTGAGTTTGTTAAAAGTGAATCTAAACCTGCGAAACCTCTTATTTCTGAAAGTTCTGTTGAATCCGCAAGAGTTGTTCAAAACAAACCTGAAATCTTGATAGAAAAAGCAACTGTTTTCCCAAAAATTCAAATAACGCCAAATCAAATTTTTAAAGTTAATGGGGTAACAGAAACTCAAACCGTTGAGCTGAAAACCATTGTCGACAAAGACAACAAAGACGAATGTGATGAATTCTTCTGGTCAGCTCCCATAGATAATGTTGACGAAACTGTTGGTTTATCTGAGAGAACTTCCTGGAAAGTCAGAGGAAGATATGTGGTTGAACCTTTAAATAATCGCTCAGCGTTTGAAAAAGGTAGTCCTAGTGGTACCAAGGAGGTTCGCAACGAACCCAACTCCATGAAGAAAAGAGAACATGAAATGATAAAAGAGAATCCTAAGGTGAACATCCATAAGTCGTCAAAGCAACTTGCTGATCAAAAACGACAAAGAAATGACAGATATAGAAGAAATCTCAGTGAAAGAAAGCAATTTTGGCAATCCCAAAATTCGGATTTTATTCGCCACGAAAGAAGGAAGAATCCTAAAGCGAAAGCTCATTCTCAAGTAAACTCTAGTCAGTGTGTGCACTGTTGTTCTCATAGTCCAAGGGACTCTCAGCAAAAAGGAACTCCACAACCCTTCTTCGCAAAGCAACAAATGAAGAAACCAAAGCCTTGTTTCTCTAAATCCACGAAGTCAACAAATAATGATATCAAAGGCAAGGGAAAGCTGTTTTCAGAACCAAAAGCTCTAACTCAGAAAACTAACATGAATCCCAAAGAAGCTGAAAAGAAGCACGTCAAAAAGCAAATCTATAACAAGAATAAAACCTTTGATTCCATAGAAACTAACTCAAAAGATAACAAAATCAAAGTTTTCACCAGCAAACGCAAAGATGAAACCACCCTCATAAAACGAACATATATGGTTGATCTTGATATTACTTTTCCTAGTTGTGTGAAAAGCTCACAAGGACCCAAGAAACTTTGGGTTCCTAAATCTGCTTAATTGTTGCAGGTTATTTGTGACGAACAGTACGACACTGAATGGTACATCGACAATGGCTGTTCTCGTCACATGACAGGAAGGAAGGAGGAGCTGCAAGAGTTCAGATCTCTCAAGGATGGTGGCAACGTAAAATACGAAAATAATTCATTTGGAAGAATAAAAGGTTATGGCATGATAACAAATGGGGAAGGCTTGCAGCACAACCTCATCAGTGTCTCGCAGTTGGTCGTAGGAACAGGATTGAAAGTGTCCTTTGATGACGAATGTTCAGAAATTATTGAAAAGAAATCCAAAAACGTTCTTGTAAAATTAGAACGAAAGGGAGAAATGTTTCCACTGAATCTGAAACCAATACGAGGAAAGCCTGCCATTTGCCTGCTTACAAAATCTCACTCAGACGAAAGATGGTTATGACATAGGCGTCTTTCGCACTTAAACTTCAAAGACATCAATAAGCTCGTTCTTGGTGATCATGTGCGAGGACTTCCTCTACTGAAATACGACAAGGATCATTTGTGTGCCGCTTGTGAGATGGGAAAGCAATGTAGAAAAAGTCATCCAAGTATCGTGAACACGAAAGTTATCGAACCTTTGGAACTTCTACACATCGACCTTTGCGGTCCTTCTGATATTGAAAGCGTTGGTTGTAGTAAGTATATGCTAGTAATTGTTGATGATTTTTCTCGTTTCACTTGGGTGTTCTTTCTTAGACAAAAATCTGATGCAACTCCAAAGCTCAAGGATTTTATCAAGCAGATTGAAGTTCAACTGCGAAAGCTGGTTCACAACGTTCGCAGTGACAATGGGCTTGAATTCAAAAACCAAGCGTTTGAAGAATTTCTTGCTGAAAAGGGAGTCACACACAATTTCTCTGCTCCCTACACTCCATAACAGAACGACGTAGTTGAAAGACGCAACCGTTCCTTGTGTGAAGCTGCTCGAACCATGTTATCGTTCGCATGTCTGCCACTCTATTTCTGGGCTGATGCGATAGCTACCGCTTGTTTTACCCAAAATCGATCCATCCTGAATAAGCGATTCTCAATCACTCCTTATGAAATCATAAATAATCGCAAACCTAACGTTAAGTTTTTCCATGTTTTTGGTTCCAGATGTTTCATCTTCAACTCCAAAGAACAACGTAACAAGTTCGATGTGAAAGCTGACGAAGGTATATTCTTGGGATATTCACTAACATCAAAGGCATACAGGGTTCTCAACAAACGCTCAAAGAAAATGGAAGAAACCTATTATGTTACGTTTGACGACAGGTATTTAAAGCAAATTCAGTCGACCGAAAGTCAGATCAAAGAAATCTTTCCTAAACCATGTCCAACCATTATTCCCGTGTCCAACCTTTATGAAGAATTCATGTTACTCTTCGATGAACCTGCAAAAGCTATCTCATCAGAAGCGAAAGCATTGGATAATAAAGTCGACGAACTTAAGAAGGTTATCGATGATGCTGCGAAAGACTTGCCTCCAAAGCCAACCACTGTGAATGTCCCTCAAGACACGAGTACACATTTCCAGGGGGAGAATTCTAGGTCTAACACACAATTCCAGGGGGAGGGTTTCGCATCACCCATTTCTACTGAGTCTCCTTCTGATGGAGATAGTTCCCCAGACACTTTGACCTACGAATCTCCATTCGCAGGTGATGATTCAATTCCTGAAGTCAACGAGTTTGCCTCATTCGAGGGGGAGAATAATGAAGCGAATGACGACTCAGACGCTAAATCTGTTCAATCTGAATTTAAGGAAGTCAATGCTGAGCTGAATCTAACCTTAGATCCCAATTACCCTCCCATTACCAAATGGAGGAAAGATCACCCAAAAGCTTAAGTTCTTGGTGAATCTTCTGCAGGTGTCATTACCCGTTCTCAACTGAAAGCGAAACAAACTGCATTATTCTCCAAAGTAGAATTTTGTATGTTTAATTCGTTCGTATCCAAGATTGAACCCAAAACCTACAACACTGCTCTCGATCACTCCGATTGGGTGCAAGCAATGCAAGATGAACTCAATGAGTTTGAGAGAAACAGAGTTTGGAGACTAATTCCAACTCCTTCAGATGCATCGGTTGTTGGTTTAAAATGGGTGTTCAGGAATAAAATGGATAAAGAAGGAAACGTGATCCGAAACAAAGCTAGACTGGTGGTCAAAGGTTATTGCCAGGAAGAAGGGATTGACTACGAAGAGACTTTCGCACCCGTTGCAAGATTGGAATCCGTTCGCATCTTCTTGGCATATGCAGCACACAAAAACTTTGAAGTTTTTCAAATGGATGTGAAGTGTGCATTCTTAAATGGAGAATTGGAAGAAACCATTTATGTGGAGCAACCGCCTGGGTTTATAAATGAAAAATATCCCAACCACTGTTACATTCTTGACAAATAGGTTTATGGTCTAAAGCAAGTTCCAAGAGCCTGGTATGAAACTCTTACTCGTTTTCTTAAAATGTCAAAATTCAAGCAAGGTTCGGTTGACCCAACCTTCTTTCGCAAGAAAGAGGGTGACCACTTGATGATCGTACAAATTTATGTTGATGACATCATCTTCGGATCTACTAATCCCAGCCTAACAGCTGAGTTCCGAAAGTTGATGGAAACTAAATTTGAGATGAGCTCAATGGGTCCGATTAACTTTTTTATTGGATTAAACATTAGACAGGGACCGGAAGGAATATTCATTAATCAGGAGGCTTACACGAAAACCCTACTCACTAAGTTTGGAATGTTGGGAGACTCAAAGACGAAGGTTCCAATGGCATTCGGAACGAAACTGACTCCTTCACTGGATAAACCAGCTGCTCATATGACCCTTTATCGACAAATGATCGGTTCACTCATGTATCTAACAGCTAGTAGACCAGATATCATGTTTTCAGTTTGTTATTGTGCCAGATTCCAAGAAAATCCATGCGAACCTCATATGGTGGCTGTCAAGAATATCTTCTGTTATCTAAAACGAACGTCATCTCTTGGAATTTGGTATCCTGCAAACTCAGGTTTCTTTGTACAAGCATTTTCAGATGCTGATTTAGGGGGTTGCGGTTTAGATAGAAAAAGCACAACTGGTGGATGCCAATTTCTCGATGGCAAGCTGGTGAGTTGGCAATCAAAGAAACAAACATGCGTTTCGTTGTCAACAGCTGAGGCTGAATACATAGCTGCAGCTTCGTGCACATCTCAGGTCATTTGGATTCAAAGCCAACTTTGCGACCATGGTTTGAATATGAAAAGAATTCCTCTCTATTGTGACTCCGAAAGTACCATTCGCATATGTCACAAACCAGTGCAGCACTCAAAAACGAAACACATAGCACTGAGGTATCACTTCATCAAGAATCATGTGAAAGATGGAAATGTTGAGATTCATTTCGTAAGATCCGCTGATCAATTGGCTGACATATTCACCAAGGCCCTACCTGAAACAACATTTAATAGAATCCTTCAAGGGCTGGGAATGATGGAAGTTGATTCAGTACCAAGTCCACTATCGCATTCATAAAATCTTAACTGCGAATCGGTGCGAATGTTCGCAGGCTTTCGCAGTGCACTATTCGTTGACAGTCTGTTTTATCAATGCGAATCAATGCGAACATTTGCAGTAGTTCGCAGGGCACTGTTCATTCATGGTTTGGTATTTCACATATCCTTTTGTATATTTTGTATATCTTAGTTAATCTCTATGTTCAAATTCTCATCTTATCTCTGTTTTCAAAATTGTTTATCACTGCGAATCAGTGCGAACGTTCGCAGCCTTTCGCAGTCAACTGTTCATTAACGGTTTTATCACTGTGAATCGGTGCGAATGTTCGCAGCCTTTCGCAGTCCACTGTTCATTATCCGTTTATTTTTACCTTATTTTTTCTTATTTTCAGAAAAACTCCAAAAACCAAAAATAATTTATTTGCTTTATTTTACTGCTTTTCAAAAACATCAAAATCACAAAAATATTTTTACTTTTGTTCATTTTCTTTGCACACCAAGATCATAAACGAAGACGTTCGCAATGTCTATCTACTTGTGTGATGGGGCAGGTATGACTCTCGTTGCTTATGTATTAGCTAAGTGTCCCTAGAAGCATGCTGCTGCATGTTGACCTAAGCCTCAACGACTCGACTGTGAAGCCTTAATGAATTGATACCACCAATCAATTCTTCCCAATCAGGCTACGAATTCACATCAGTTATGAGCTACCTTACTCTTCTCGCATTGAGTTAAGAGTTATTTGCATGGTCACATTCGCATTGTAAATGTACTTTCGCTCTCTTGTAACCATCTACTCTATTCTCCATCACTTTCGCATTCATCAATGTAACCCTTGAGACTCTTAGAAATTACCACTGAGGTTTATGGTTATACAAACATTTGTGTTAATGATCTTAGTTTCGTTCTACCATGAACTAAGTGAAACCCAAAATTCAATACCCACAATGAATTGAAGGTGAACAATCAAATGGTCTAGTTTTCACCTAAGGATTAACGAAACCACTTTCGTGGGAGGTACCATGAAATCTCTTTTTATCTTTTGTGTGATCTTTATGCAATTGTCTAACACCAATACTTTTCTACCCAAAAGACCCAGTTTATTTTTTGAGATTTCAATATTATTCCAAGTTAATGACAATAAATTCCCACCCTACTCGTTCAACTGACTACACTGGTCACACGAGTACCTTTTCCAACTTTCGCACTTATGTCAAGTTCGTAGTTTGGTTAACGGTTAAAACACCTTTACCAGCCTTACATAAAAGATGCCTTTCAGTGTTTCTCATCAAACAACTGATCGTATTCAACAGGAAACCGAACAGACACTTCTTAGTCTCTCTTGACTATGAAGAAAGAGATCTTTGCCTGGGATCAATAGTTTTATGTCACATGTATGACATCACAACATTCCACAGATAAACTTTGTTTTATTTCTTTTTGTTTGACATTCTTGCACGAAGATCCTTGTGATTTTCAAACGTCTTGTTCGTGGTTACATTTAACTTTCAGGTTCGCAGTCTTATGCCTTCAATGTGATTTCCTTACTGCGAAAGAAGAAAGGCTGACGCGGCAAATTTTCAAAAGATCAGAATTCAAACGGACGCGTGACAAGTTGAACGGACAACTATTCTTACGCCGCGTGACGCAAGCCTCTAACTTGTCATAGCTGTCAAATCACGCTTTTTCAGGCGACGGTTCCGTTCTCGAGATTATCTCTCCGACTTTCTGTCACCAAATTAAATCGTATAAAAGGATTTTGATGGTTCATTATTTCATTACCACTTTTAAAATTCTCTCAAAGATTTCTGGCGATTATAAGGCTCTCTACTGTTCATCTTCTTCAAAGCTTCATCAATGACGGCTTCATCTGAGAATCAGTCTGTTCAAGATCAAACGGCTCATTCAACACTCCTTTCCGTGAAGTAACATCAAAATCTCATCATCGATTTGGATCCGGTAAAATATGATGCCTTTCTTCTACCTCTGATCGAGTGCTTGAAATACTCTCCTCTCACAATTGCTATGTCTCAAGTTGAGAATGTTCCTCTCTCGATTCTCTCTAAAGCATATACTACTGCCAACTATGTCAAGGAAGAACAACGGATTTACTTTGATATCCATAATCACACCACCTCGATTTCCAAGACCCGTTTCTGCAATCTGCTAGGGCTCCCACAATCATACAATCTGATCAATCCAGAAACCATCCCCAACACAGCCATCTTGGAAATGTTCTATCAAATGGGATACAAGGAAACACTCACTGCTGTATCTAAGTTCAAGAAACCCAATCTTCCACCAACTTGGAACACCCTTTTCACCATCTTGTTCAAATCCTTTTCTGAAAGGGTAACAGGAAATAACTATGTAAGCAAGCTGTTCATGGGTCTAATGTATGGTCTATACACTGGTGAAAACATAGACTATGGTTCTATCCTATGGGCTCAATTTATTCAGAGTACTCACTCTGTTACTCGTCAAAGTGAGATCTCCTGTGCGAGATTTTGGACCGTTGTTGTCAACAGGGCTATTAAGCAGCTCAAAATTATAGTGATGACTGATGCACTGATGACTTCCATTGTGACATTCCATACAACAGGTATTATTATGGCAGATAGGACCATGTTCGATTTTATTGGTTCAATTCCGGAAGCGATGTTTCGTGATGTTCCTCCCTCAAGTAAAATTCTAGAAGGCTATCGTGCACTTACTCCTTCAGGACCTCGTCCTTTAACTGATGAGTTCCAAGCCATTTTGGCTGAGGGTGATAAACCCAAGAAAGGGGGAAAAGGGTCCAAGAGGACTACCAAGAAAGATTCTATGAAAGAAGGGACGTCTGAGGCTCCGAAACCTCCATATAAGAAGCGAAAGGCTCCTACTACCTCTACTGCTGCACCAAAGAGAAGGAAGCAACCAGCTAGAAGGTGAAAGTCTCCTACTACTACTCCATCTCAAAGTGAAGGTGCAAATTCGGATTCTGATACCGAGTCGAAGATTCGCATTGAGGAGGATCACCCTGTTCGCATTGAGGAAGATGAACCCATTCGCACTGAAGAACAAGAACACGTTCGCATTGAAAAAGAAGAACAAGTTCGCACTGAGATCCCGTCTCCTAATAGTGAGGTAATTCCACCCCTTACTGCTTCTGTTCTTTCTTCACCTCCCTCACCAAAAACAACTAACTCTATACCAATCACCATTGCTCCTCTCCCACCACCTGTATCAACTCAAACACCCACAACTACTCCAATTTCGATTCTTGTTTTCACAGATTCCACCGTTCCACCTTAAACCTCTACTGCACCTGTGAGTTTAGTCAACGTATTTGATACGGGGGCTAACACTTCAGGTTTTTCAACCCATGTTCCACCACCCATCTCTCCCATTCGCACTGATGATCCAGACATGATTTTCGGAGATGATGAAGATGATGATTTGGAAGGATTCTCTTTCAATCCTTTTCAAATTAGGATTGACAGTGAAGATGATGTCTCTACTTCAAAATTGGAACTCAAATCTCTTCATGAGAAGCTTGATCAGCTGCTTCTCGCATCCAACGTTTCCACTTCTGAAGCTTACTCCAAAGCTGCGGTTGAGTCAATCCTTGAGAAAGTCACAAAGGAACATACTACCAACACTTCTACTTTCTCCAAGGCAGTTTCTGAATCTGCTGTTGTTTGCGAGGAAACGACCGAAAAAGTCGATAAACTAATTGCTGACACAAGGGAATTCATGGACGTTTACCAGGTTACCTACAATGCCAACACCACGTCAACGAACAAGGCTATCCAGAATGTTGGTTCCATGTTTCAAGCAGAAAAGGCGAACTTTGCTGAACTTCGCACCGTGTTCCAGTCCGATCATGAAGCATTCCAGACTTCTATCAATGCGAAACTCACAAAGCTTCAAGCAGACTTGGCGATGGAGAACAATATCATGGATGCTCTCGCAGTCAAGGAGGAAAAAAGTAAGGTGTTGGAAACCAAGCTTCTCTATACTGAAAAGAAGGTCGATGATTTTCTAGCAGAGAAAGCAGTCACGTGAAGTTGTATTTCTGATGTTAATGGACTGCTCTCTGATATCATTGAGACCCGTGATACCATGATTTCGATCACAGTGCGAAAGCATCTGGCTGAAAATCTAAGACCGGTGTTCGCAATGTTGCACCGTTTGGAGGGTGTTTCGACGTCGATGTCTTTTCCGAAACAAGGGGGAGAAGGGAGTTCTAAAGTTCAAATGGGTGATGACAACCCCAAAGTTTCAGTTAAACCTCCTGTCATCAAGCAAGATCCAAAAGACAAGGAAACGTTATTCAGCAATGAACCCATTATTGACAATGACGAAGACGAAGAGCCTGATGAAGATGAACTTAAAAGGCGGAAGGCTCGTGAAGCAGAATTGGATGAAAATGCTCATATCGTCAAGGAGGCAGAAGAAAAAGAAAGAGCTGAAAAGGAAGCTCAGGCCACTCTTAAAAGCAAAATGCTATTATTTCCAAAGTAGACCCTGAAGCGCATGCAAAACCTTGATATGCCAAGTCAGTATTGGCTGGATCCTATTGCTTCCTTTGATGTCCAAAATTTACAGGATTCACAGATAGACCTTCCTATCACTCCAAAGGTGTTCAGGTTTCGTGCCTTTATAAAAGTTGCAAATGTACCTTTCTCGGACAGCACTGGGGATCAACTGCTGTTTGCCTTCTACTTGAAGCATATGAATCCTCTGTTCGAGACCTGGAGTGGGAGCAAAATTGTAGCTGTGAAGGTTACTGGGCCAATCGAAACTGAAAGCTTCCCTAATGCGAAGTTTAAAGTTACGATAGGATCTGCATGTCAAGCCTGCGAATTCACTCTCGCAGATTTGCGTTGTTTGAACCCCATGACTGGATGGTGATATTCAAGATTCTGATACGAGAGAAGGAGAAGTACAAACCTTGTTTGCTCATCTTCAAATTTTGATCAAGTCTTACATTCAGGAAGTTCGTTTGATGGATGTGGAAATTGCCACTGTTCTGAGGCAAAAACCAACTGTTGTTCCAAAAGAAGCTCCGAAAGACTTCCAGAAGCTCAAGCCAGGAAAGATTTACAAAGAAGGATGGTTTGTGGTATACACAGCTAGAGATTGTCCAGGAGCAGATCGAATTAAGTTATTCTTTCATCTTGAAGACAAGCACTTGTTTACTACTTCTTGTCTGGAGTTTATTTTGGAGCTTGTTGTGAAGTTTAAGGGCAACAACTAAGATGATGTGAAGTGTTTCACTGATGTGATCACTTGGTACATTCATGTTCGCAAGCTGCTGTTGAGTTTCATTCCCAAAGTCTACGAAGTGCAGAAGCGAATCATGAATTAAAATGGCTATGGTTTCAATTGACGCAAAAGGGGAGATTGTTGAAGATATTAGTGTTGCGTCATTGGGCCTATTTTATCTAGTCCATTTTGTATAACCGAGTTGGTCCTGTCCACTCGTGTTTAATGCTAGGGTTATAGTATATAAGGTGCATGCATGCTACGTATGTTTGGTAACTTTTCAGAATTATCTTTGTAACCCTAACACACGCCTCTACAGAAGTAATTCTTCATCGAGTTCTTCTGAGGTGTGAGAGTTAATCATTCAGCACTAGTTTGATCATATTGTGTTCTTTACCTGTTTTAATCTATTCGATCATTAAGGATTTATTCCTATCAATAAGGAGTAATGTTAAATCATCGATGAATGAACGATCTATTTTGTGTAAAACATGCAGTAGAAACTGCTTCAGCCCAAAGATATTGAGGAAGATTCGCATATGTGAGCATCGTTCTTGCAGCTTCACAAAGAGAATGATTTCTCCTTTCAACAATCCCATTCTGCCGAGGTGTATAGGGTGAAGAAAAATTATGTGAAATTCCTTTGTCTATTAAAAACTAATCAAGAACATTGTTCTTAAATTCGGAACCATTGTCACTCTTGATTTTTCGAACTTTCTTCTTCAAACTTGTTTCCGTATTTTTGATAAAATCAATCATTATTTGAGCAACTTCACATTTTAACTTGAGAAAATAAACCCAAGTAAATCGTGAAAAATCATCAACAATGACTAACATTTACCGTTTCTTGTTGAGAGTTTGAATAGCCGATGGTCCACAAAGATCAATATGAAGAAGTTTCAATGGTTCGATAATTTTTGAATCAATGACAATTGGATGTCCTTGTCGATGTTGTTTCCCTTGTTTGCAAGCTGCACACAAAGTATCATTATCAAATTTTAATACTGGTAAGCCTCGAACAAGATCGTTTACCACCAATTTGTTAAGATTTCGAAAGTTCAAGTGAGAAATACGTCGATGTGAAAGCCAGCTAACATCTGATGAAGCTTTCGAAAGTAAGCACACAGATGGGATACCAACAATTGGCTTTATGTCCAGGGTGAACATATCTCCCTTTCTTTTGGATTTGAGCAGAACTTCGTTTGTATTGACGTTTGAAATAATGCTTCCTTCTTCATTAAACACCACTTGATTTCTAGTACCCACAACAAGTTGTGAAACACTAATCAAATTATGTTGAAGACCTTCGACATAAGCAACTCGGTTTACAGTAAACTTGCCATTTGTGACTTTACAATATCCCTTGACTTGACACTTTTGATTGTTACCAAACTTCACAACACCAGCATTTTCCAAACATCGATAATCACATAAATTCTCTTTCCTTCCAGTCATGTGACGCGAGCATCCACTATCGATATACCATTTTTAATCATATTGCTCGTCACATAGAACCTGCAATCAGTGGAAAAATTTAGGTACCCAAGGCTGTTTGGGTCCTTTGTGATTAGTTTGAAACACATTGTAAAATGAAGATCCTAAAATCCAATTACGAACTTTAGATTTAACACTATCAATTAAGTCCACTTCATTTGGTAAAGGTTCAGAAATATAATATTTCGAAAGTTTAGGACTTTCACTGACTTTCACCTTTAGCTTCTCAGATTTTTGCTTTGTTGCCTTTTCTTTCGAAACAGGGCGCCATGCCTTAACTGAAGATGTCGAGTCTTTCAATGATAAACTGACATTCGACGTTTCGTTCAAATACTTTTGATAAGCATTTTTGATTTGTTGTTGAGAGTATTTTCCTGTTTGATAAGACTTCCCTTTTCCTTCAAGCCAATGATCGATATTTTGCACATTTGATCTACCCTTGGTATATGAAACTTTGAAAGCTTGTTTCGCTGGGGGATTGGGAAAATTTGGTGGTTGTGGTGTGAATTTAACATTTCTTTTTGAATGATCTTTATCAAACTTTTGTGTTTCAACCTTTGACTTAAAACACTGTTGGGACTTCTTTAATGAGAATGAATTGGTTTTAGATGGAAATGATTTTGAGAAACCATTATTGAAAAACCTTGTTTGATTATGAGAATTAGACTTCTTCAAAAATGATGAATTTGACGAATTTGAAAATTTCTTTTCATGAAGTGTTTGACGATGATTTTGAGACAAAAAACTTTGTTTCTTGATTTTTGATTTTCGAAAAGTCATTATGTGATGTTGAATGAGACAATTCAGGTGTTTTCTTTTTCAAATCATTTTGTTTCTTTCGAGACTCAACAATTTGCCAAAAGATTTTGTTTCGTGCTTGTCTCTTTGAAATTTCATTAGCTTTCGAAAAAATTTCAATTTGATCTTTAAATTCTTCTGAATTTATTTTCACATTCTGTGAGTCAACTTTCAATTGCTTTTCAATTTCATTCGACGTTTTTGTTTTTTCAGCCCATGTTCGTTGAGGTGTTTGTCTTTGAAATTTATATGAATTCTTTGTTAGAGAATTTTCGACAGTGCTTTGATTAGAGAAAAAACCTTCTTTCGAAGTTCGCTTATTATCTTCTTCTACCAGTTTGTTAAATTCAGGCTTGATGTTATCAACATTCCCAATAGTAACAAATACTTGATTTGGAAAGATGACATCATCAGAGCACTTGAAATTTGGATAAACTAGCGTATTTGTTTCGAGATAATGAGCACCTTTTTCTTCCAACACTTTGTCGAATTTTTCTGTTTCTCCAAACACCTTATCAACAACTCTTGGAATTTTATTTTCTTTCGAAACATCAGTTGTTGAGGTTGTGCTTTTCAAAATTTCATCATCCTCTTCCTCATCATCACTACTGTCAGTTTGACTATCTCTGACACTTACATGATCAAAACCACAAACTTTCGAAGTGGAGGCTTGATCAGTGTCAGTCTTACCTAACGAATCATTATATTTTTCTTTGCCTTTACTCAAAGATGTGACATTAATGACAGACAACTGAGAATGATCGACATCTTCAATTTCACTGATTTCGCTAAAATTATCAGAATTATCTTCAATATCAGCAAAATTAGTTTGATTGTTAGATTTCTAATTCTCAGTTCTTTTCAAAATTTAAAATTGTTCGCTTTTGGTTAAGGTGTCATTCACAATGTCAACTAATTCATTAGCATCCAAACATTCATCAATTTTCACAATTCCATATCTATATCTATTATCTGGAACTTTATCAAAATCTGAAATATTCATCTCATAGTCATAAGAAGTTGCATCTACTTTTTCTCTTTCGAAAGCTAAAAATGGTAGAAGCTTCCTATGTTGTTCTCTACTAATTTCACACGAATGATGTAATTCAGTTAATTTTCCATAGAGCCTCTTAGCAGAATTACAATATATGTTCCTTTGTTTCAATAGAATCTTATTTTCAGTGCTAAGATTATCTCTATCTACCATAATATTTGTAATCTGCAACTCTAAACAATCTATCTTAGTCTTCTTTGTGTCCAAGATTCTTTGAGTTTCTAGTAACCGAGTACTAGCTTTCTTAACTTCATTGCTAGCAGAAATAACAAGATTATTCATATAAGTAACAGCAGCATCAAACTTAGTTAATACAGAATCATATACAGATGAAGGAATATTAAAGGATTGAAGTAGAGAACGTACCTTTGCAGTCATTGGTGCATTATCTCCTGACTTCGAAACAAAGCATCTGCCTGTCACATTCTCTTCTTCGACATCCTCGTACCTCGCATACATGGCCCCATGGGTTGGATTTCTCATTTCTTCATCATCTGACCCCGATGACCATATCTGATACTTTCCCTCATCTTCATCTTCTCCTCTAGCCACAAGTGAAAGATTTTTCGACTTCTTCTTAACTTCATATAGCTTCTCAGAGTAATAAGCCTCATCCTTCACTTTATTCTTCTTTTCTTCTTTCTTTCTCAGCATACAGTCATTAGCCATGTGGTTTTCTCCATGGAAATAATGACAATCTATCCCCGAATCACCCTTCAGCTTCTTCTCTTGTTTCGAATCCTCAGCCTTTAACTCTTTCTTCTCAAACCTCTTTTACTCACTAACCTTCCCAGAATAACTTCCCTTCGTTTCTACAGACTTCATCTTCGCATTAAATGGCTTCTTGTAAAATTTCTTCACCTTGTTGTTGGAGTAAAATGCAACAGCTTCATCGTCCGAATTGACAATAAGACCTTCTTCCTTAGAACCTTCGTTTTCAGCAACTTCCTTCTCACTTTCTCTACCACCGATCTTCGATAATAGAGCTAAAGGACCACCCATACTGATCCTTGACTCTTCTGCCAATTCATTCACTTCGGATTCATGAGTTTTTAGCTGGTTGTAGACATCATTCAAGGTAGAAAAATCGAAGCCATGCTGTGTCTTAATCATCAAGCTTACACTCCTCCATTCTTTGCGAAGACCCATAACAAAAGTAATGTTGTATTCCATGTTAGTCCTTTTGATTCCATACCTTGTGCACTTGTAGATAAGCTCGTTCAGACGATCATAATACATTTCAATCGTTTCTCCCTCTTTCTGCTTGAATTCTCTTAATTCAATCAGACATTGTTTGACAGAGCTGATGTTGGTCTTCTCACTCCCCTGGTACTTTTCCTTCAACATATTCCATAACTCTTTTGAAACTTTGCAAGTGCGAACATGATTATACACCATAGGAGGAAGAGCACCGCAAAGCTCTCTCATGCATTTCTTCTCATAATTCTTCAACCTATCATTTTGTTCAGTTACACTTGGAGTTTATGAAGAAGTACCCATGCTTTCAACAGAAGAAGGTGGAATTACATCATTAGTAATGCATTTCCATAGCTCTTCATCTATGCCATTCAAGTAATCCTCCATTCGATCAGCCCACTGATCGTAATACTCTGGAATCAGCATTGGAATCTTCGTAGACGAACCAAGGAGATGAGAATATGATGTCATCGTGTTCATGTTAAAATTCACCATGGATGTACGGACGAATTTTCAGAAAAACTTCAGAAAATTTGAGAATTAATGGGTGAATTGAATAGAAAGAACAAGAAGAACACTCGATTAAACAAACAAGTTGCAGAATCGAATCACAACTGAAGATCAAGGATGATTTTCAGTATCAAAGGTGCGGAAATTTTTGAATCCAAGATGAGATTCAAAATACGATTGCTACAGAATGAAAATCAGATCATTGCAGTATGATTCCTGCTCTGATACCAGTTGTAGTAGCGATTTAATCGAGTATGAATGTAATCAGAGTAATCAAAGTAGTATGAACACAGAGAGTAAATAAGATCTGGTTTGTAGCTCGATTATACTTTCGTATACAGAGAGAATACTAGACAGAATGACTTGGAAAAGTTCTATCTAACTCTGAGTACAACTCCTATTTATAGGAGAATAAGAAAGTATACAAAAAAATACTAAGGGCTAATCATCAAGACTTCGAAACTATTATGCCTTAGTAAATAGATAAAATGACTTTCGAAACTGACTCAAATAACGTCGACACATTACAACATATTTGACACTAACATTGTCATCACTAAATCATCGAGGGGCCCACATATATCGCTTTTATCCCTCTTAGGGCAAAAGGAACGGATAAACTTCGACTCATATGCTTGCTCTATTTACTCATCAAATCACACACAACAATATGTTTTATAACCCTAAGTTATTGGTGTGTTTTCATATTATCAATGTGCAACCGACTTGTAAACAGCAACTCATATCTCTCCATTTCAAGAATATAAGATATTTACGTCTCACAATCACTTATGATAAAATCCATGAAGTGATTCAGATGAGCGTGGGTTTAATCCAATACTCAAATCTTATTACAGGAGTACTCATGAATACTGCAACAAACTTGTGCTATGTCTAACACTTTAGACAATCTACAGACGGATTCATGACAATCTTGCCTCAATACATACTTCCAAAGTATGATCGAATGTGGATGGTTTGAATAATCTTATTATTCGGGAAGTCAAAACATGCGAAGTGAAACACAAGAATAATCGAATCCAATATGGTCTCAGAACTTTTGAATATAAATAAAACACCTTTTATTTAATCACCATATTGATTACACATTATTCATTGTATAATGTTTCGATTAATCAACTTAATACTTGAATTGAAACAATAGTCATCGCATGCTCCAAGAATGCATACTATGTTTACATATGGTCCTTACTTTGTGAAATAGATCAATTATAAAACATTTCCAATGACACTCATTTAACAATTCCAAACCCTTATTGTAAGTGTAAGAATACTAGGTCCTTGCCACTTACTGTAATTTGTTAGATTCTAAGCTTATATGCAGTGATCTTTTGTAACGACTATGTACACAAGTAACAAAGACTTTGCCAATTACAAAACTTTCCATTGGAGATTGTTACAAGACAATTCCACAGGTACGGAGTCTCAAAATCAAAACACATTCCTTTGAACATCCTTCTTTCATAAAAGTTTCTAACTTACTCATATATTCTTGATATCCAACTCCCATTATAGAAACTTTCCCATAATTTCCATATGACTATCCATTCTTAATCGAATCCTATTTATTCAAAATCATGTCAATATGGTCCATTCATTACTATACTTCCAACTGTCCTTAAGCAACCAATCCTTAGCGAACCTCAAATCGTCCTTGACAGTTGTTTAATAACTTTAGTCATATCCAGTTCTAGTCCTTTTTCCCTCTTAATGCCCTAGGCATTTGGAAAATTAGAACAGGAGAATATTATAGCACATGCAATCGATCCTATATCAGAAGCATATGGGACACGATTCATAATGTCTTACATAAAGACCTGATACTTTACCAGTCTCTTGCTATAACATTTCCATATATAGAATTTCCTTATGTCGAATCTTTTCAACATAACATTCATATATATCCTTGACTAAATTTGATTAAAATCTCAATCTAAACTTTTAGAATTGAAATGAAGTATGAGTTCCTCTCCCTTAATTATAGCAAAACAACTTTTCAAACTCTACAACTCTGCGAATTGAAACTTTTGTTTTCTATAATTAACATTGCTAACTCGCAACACTTACCATAATAATTGTGCTCCCACTAGCATAATAATTATTATCGTATTAGCATAACACTTATGCTCCCACTAGCTTTGACATGTACCCAAAAATAAGCTGTACTTCTTACCAAAGTTCAGATTTCTGATACAAGATGCTTCGATAAGACTTTATCTAGGCTTCTCAAATTCATACACCTTTCCTTAGATAGCTCACATGCGTGTCTAAACAATTTTAGAACTTACAACAATAAGTCTCAAATGTTTAGACCTTTTGCCATTTCGAACAATTCAAACTATGAACATTGCTAACTCGCAACACTTACCATAATAATTGTGCTCCCACTAGCATAATAATTATTATCGTATTAGCATAACACTTATGCTCCCACTAGCTTTGACATGTACCCAAAACTAAGCTGTACTTCTTATCGAATTGAAACTTTTGTTTTCTATAATTAACATTGCTAACTCGCAACACTTACCATAATTGCTAACTCCTTAAAATCTACTTAGTGAAAGTGTTTCCTCACAATCATTTTCATGAATTGGAGAAAAACCTTATGATACTTAGATTTGATGGTGTATGTGTTGCTATCCATGTGAATTTGTCATTTCCAACCATTATCATTAGATACGGTCTATGGCAGATTTAAACTCATACAATTGATTACTCATAGAATTCACATGCATAGTCAACTTTAACTGGAATGGGCACAGAAACACGAATATGTCAACACGATAGGTTACAAACCTCAAATCGCGTGCTAGTGTTAAACAATAGGTTTACTCTTGATTAGTTCTTGAAACTTTCAAGATCCTTAAGACTCCCACTGACCTCTTGACATATAAGACTCTCTTTGTCAAGAAACATTACTTGACAAACAAATGTTCAAGAGTTAGTGCGGTTTCTTATCAAGACAAACACTTCTGACGATCGGTCTTAGTTGATCTTTGTTTTATCCAAAACATTACAACTTACGAATTTCAAATGTACAAGAGTAGAAAACATTTTACTCTACGTTTGATAAGTGTTATAAACCTTTCTTAAGATTATGTCACTCAAGGCACAATCTTGGAGTATGACTCTAAGACTTGATTTTGGAACGAAGTATGATTCACCTTTTGATTTAACCATTTCAACAATTCACGATTCCTCTTCTTAGCCATATAAGTGCTCTAAGGTGTTCTTAGAGGATCAATTATGATAAGGTTTTCATAATCATTAAGATGATCATAAAACATGATACTAAAGTATTCTCCTTTCCTTTCAGATTGGAGAAACTTTTATCTTCCTGCCTAATTGATTCTTCTTATTCGTTCTGCTATACATTGAAACTTTTCCAATGATTCAGAATTATACTTAATCTTGTAAGCATAACCATATTTACTAAACTTTAGTAAATCATGACGAACAGTCTTATCGTTCTTTGTGGTGGACCTGACCAGTGCACAACCAAGTGTAGCCGATCGCCTAGTCCTCCACTTGACTCACATATACATGTGAACAAGGAATTAGTCTTAATTTGCCAAATATGAAAGTTCTCATTCATCATACCATACAAGTTTCATGATTTCAAGTTTCTGTCCAATTGAAACTTGGGTGATGAGAATCTTTCCTTATTTGGTAAATTAAGACACTACCACGAACGAAAGAATCAAATCCATATTGCTAAAATATATACATACAAACATCAATTTTCACAAATGCCATTGTAAGGAAATATAAATAAGAAAAAATCAAAATTTTATTAATTTATAAAATGCGGAAAACTTGTCCTTACATTGCAAATACATATGAAAGCTATGTTTCTAAATATTCCTAAGCAATCTACCAGAACTCCTAAGCAGCAGCTCAAAACTCTGATCATCGAACCATGCGATAAAAATCCATCTCTTCGCGACCAGACTCAACATACTCTTCCTTTAAGCTTCCTTTCTCTTCTTCGATCCTACAAACACATCAAAAAGCAATCTTGTCGCATCATGTATTAAGAATCTCCAGAGAGGAACTTAATAGAGTTAGATAGTGGATTTACCTGAAGTAGAGTCATACATTTTGACTTTACCATCCTAATGGTCCTTCAGGTAGATATGGCAGCTTCGCAACCAATGCCCCTTCTCTTGGAAATAGAAGCAAACAGACTCTTTTGGAATGGTACATGGGACAATCTCAGACTTAGTCTTTCCCTTTCCCTTGGAAAGAGAAATCTTTTCTGGACTTCCAATGTTTCCATTGTCATTGTCCATGGATGTTTGGGAAGTAGATCTTCCAATCAAATTTGCTTTACCAGTGTGCCAAATCATTGCTGATTTAGCAGCAATTACCAAATTGTTAAGATCGATAAGGGACATGTCGCGGTCTGTCATATAGTAATCTTTAATTAACTCACCATATGACTTAGGTAGTGATTAAAGAACCTAGTCAACAACCAAATTCCTTGACTTAACAACTCCTAACATTCCTAGCCTGTCAATGTGTGACTTCATCTCCAAGACATGTGCACACACAGACCTTCCATCTTGGTGTTTTCTAGCCAATAGGGCTTGAGTGAACTTGAAAATTTCAAGTCTTTGAACTTGTAGGTTAGGGAGAATAACTGGAGGAGGTGAAGTATGATTTTTGGGAACATTATCTTCATGTGGAAAGCTTCTTCCAAAAGATTCGGGAAGACCATAGTTGTCTGAACTAGACATCTACATGGGAGAAATTCAGGTTAGTTGATTTAAGTCCTTAATATAACACCCAACATGAAATATTAAGGCTAGGACCCAACACAATATTCTACAATTCGGAAGAGGGATGCCGTAATCCAATTGTAAAATATTTGAAGATAGGTAAATGACGATTTGACAATTTCCACCATGAAAAACAAAAATGAATTTTAGGTTTGAAATTCCTAGATTCTTTGAGATTCATTGAAATTTTCAATGACATGTTTAAATCTCGATTATGCTTCAAGTTTGTGACTGGGATGCCGAGGATCACAAACAAGGTGTGAATAACCATGCAAATTAGCTTGGTACACTTAATGTTACAAATCACCTAATCAATGTGTCGGTTAACCATACACGCTCCATTGATCCATGATTAACATCGAGCTACCCATTTCATCCTTCATTAGTCCCATATCAGTGTGCCGGTTAACCACACACGCTCCACTAACGACTTGGCAAGGTTCAAAGTGCAATTGCATGGGTTAGCATCAAATTCACATTTTTCCTAAAGTAACTAATATTAGGAATTTATAAAGTATTTAGTTACTTTATAGTTCATTGTAATCTTAATGAGGATTTAGTGTCCTATCCTACCCGTTCGGCTAACGACCCTCCACCAGTCAAGGAAGCGGTGGGTGAGAGTGGAGACCCATTAAACCACCATTTTATAGGCAGTAACCTTATACCCCCCTTATAGACCGGCTTCGTGAATGAGGCCTACTAACGGTAAGACTGACCTTTTACTTATACACATATAATATATTAAACTTTTAATTTTATATAGTATAAGGGTGTATTTTAAATATTTAAAATACTAGGTGGTTTAATCTTTTAATTAAACTAGACTTTTAATATAATTGAACTCAAACCATATAATTATGGATTTATTAATACTCTTTTAATTAAACAATTTAATCAATTTAATAAAGTCTATAAGGTGTAATTGAACTATTAAAAGCATCTAGGTTATTAAAAATTCAAAATTAAAACTATTTAATTAATTTTTAAGTTATGAACCCAAGAGTTGCATCTTTTGAAACTTTTCAATTACTAGATGTTTTAGAATTCAATATGTCAAATTAAAACTTTTAAATTAAACTATTCAAATTCCAAAACTTGAGGGCAAGTTTTGAAACTCTTCAAAACCCTTCATTTCTATAACTTATGAGTTTAATATTATTTTAATGGATGAGACTTTTCATGTTCCATAACTTGAGAACAAGTTATGGAACTCATTAAAACATTTAGATCAATTCCAACAAACAAAATTATCATATAATTCATGATTGATCTACCTAAACTCATAAAGCGAGATAATATCAAATCAACAATTTACAAGTAACTTTCTTTATCATATAATCAACAATTATCTTAAAACTTTGACAATTATCTTTTCATTGGATGAGTATAATCACTACCATATCAGAAAAAACAGATTTTATGATGCAAAACAGTTTGTGGTAGTGATCCTAATCCAATATAGGCCAAAAAACTCGGAAATCTGCCATTTGCCAGTGCAACTCGTCGAGCCAGGCTTTGGACTTGTCGAGTTCATCATGAACTCGTCGAGTTAATCAATGGACTCGGTGAGTTTAGCCTGGCAGAAGGCCTTATTTCAGTTTGCTTCAACTTTGAACAATGAACAATGCAACTATATAACAGAAAACTACCCATGGCTTTGATACCACGGTTGGGTTTTGTGTACTATAACACTCCTATGGTGCACATACAATAGCTTTGGATCTAAGTTTTTTCTAGTTATATATGTAATAAAATTTCCAAAGCATGAAGCCTACAACTAGCATACAATTTTGACATATAAATCATAAAGTCAAGTTATAAGAATACCTCTTTATTGTAGCTTGTAGTTTTGGCCTTTCAAGAGCTTAGCACCTCAAGTGTGATGCCTCAAATGGTTCATAAACACCATGAACAAAGGAAGACTTTGAGAGAGAGGCTAGAAACTCTAAAATCGGTTATGATTCTCTTAGAATACTTAGGTAGGCTGATTTTGGCTAAGGGGTAACATTTATAGTGTAGGATTCTAAGGGTCATGGGTAAACCCTAATCCACACACATATGTTATGATCCATATCTCATGTGGGCTAACTCTTCATGGATACTTACACAAATATAGCCCAACATGGATCAATATCCCAAACACTATATATATATATATATATATATATATACATATATATATATATATATATATATATATATATATATATATATATATATATATATATATATATATATATATATATATATATATATATATATATATCACTGATTTACATAATCAGTCCCTGTTAATTTAATTAGTCTCTTTTGATCACTAAATTAATTCCAAATTAATTCTTGATCAATACTAATTAAAAATTATGATTTCTCAATTAATATATTATACTTATAATATATTAGTAAATCATAAATAGCCTCTTTCTCAAATATCCATCCTATCAGATTATTCTGGTGAAGGCAACCCAAATGGACCATGCTACTCTCGGGTGAAGTACATACCAATTATAGTTATGGGCTTAGAAACCTAATCCAACACTTTTGATGATCGCGGGAAGGCGAAGGCGTGACCGTACACATCATCTTTTTTATGTACTTTTGATCTATGGGATACTCTGATATGGAAAAATACTTTGAAAAAAATTATTTTTTTACAGATTCTATGATTTGGGGTTGTTTTAAAAAGTTTAAATTTCTTGTGATTTTTTATGGACGTTACAAGTTGGTATCAGAGCCTTGGTTTGAGTGAATTGGAGGAACACTCGTGTGAATCCAGCCTCAAAATAAGGAAAAAGGTTTTCAAAATGTTTTCAAAATAATCAAAAGAGGATGCGATGTGTACGATCAGCCAGAACCAGTAAGTAGACCCCAAATTACCACTCTGTTATTTGGTATTGTGGTATGTTAGTACAACATGCTAGTGATAGGCTTGGGATATTCAGGAATTACATGATAGAATTTCCTGATTATATGATGTCTGGTAGCCTAGGGTTTCTTTTTCATATGGAATTGACATCATAACTGTAGTTTCTTAGTTTATGCATCATAGTTGTACATAACTAAGATTTTATAGCCTGAGAATGTTTGGTTTAGCTGTAACGCTTGGAGAATTGTAAGTTTCATATTTAATCCCTAATTGAAAAAGTTTGCAAAATGACACTTAAGGCTAGTACACGGGGTGTATAGGGTGGTATGCTTAGCGTACTAGCCTAATGCATGATCGCGCCTTCAGACACGTACACGGGGCGTACGTGTGGATAAGTGAAACCCTAATTTTAGGGAGATGCGCCCTATTTTAACCTTGTGATAGCCTCACTAGGTCATGTTTAGACAGCCTCCATCCTTTCTTGTCCAAAAAATTGAACCCTAAGTGAGATCTTAAGAGTTTGAGCCTTAAAGTGTGATTTTTGGTGCATTGTGAAGGAGTAGAAGAAGTGAACCATTTGGAGTTGTACTTGGAGCTTGAAGATCTAAGATTAGCTCTTCATTTACTTTCCTTGTGAGGTAAAAAGTTTCCATCTTGCTAATCCATAATGCTAGATCTACTTTGGTGCCATTTTATGCTCTTTGAGTCCATCGTTTGATTGTTGAGCCTCTTGCTTCACTCCAGAAGTGATTGTTGGTAGATCTAGGACCATTTTGGTCCCTTTGTACATAAAATTCAAGCTTTAGGGCATTTTTGGTCTCATGCATGTGCTAAGACATTTCTTAAGCTCTTTTGAGCTCTAAGAGCCTCATGAAGCCATGCATGCATGTAAAGTTAGAAACTTTACGTGATAAACCACCTTAAGAAAGTCAGATCTGAGTTGGGGTTGAAGTCTTAATCGACTAAGAGCTAAAAAGTGAAGGTTGGCCAAAAAGGAGGACTACGTCGGGCGTACACGCAAGTACGTTGTGCATACAAGCCCTTAAGCGAGTACGCTGAGCGTACGAGCTGAGTACGCCCTGCGTGCTCAGCAGTGGGCTTCGGTTTTGTAGGCTCTTCGGTTTTGGGCCATGGTGACTTTAGTTGTCTTGGGCTTTTCGGGGCCATCAGAATTCTATTAACAGGCTGCTAATATTTTATTGGACTCTTGGTTATAGGCCCATGAAAGGGATTTGGGCCCAATTTGGAAAATTAGGCCATATTGGGCTTTGAGTGATTATTATGGAAATTGGGTCTTTGGACAATTGGATTGGGTCAAGTTAGGGAAAGGGTAAAAAGGTCTTTTACCCTAGTTTGGACTCTTAGTGTGGGTCGGGATCCGATTATTGATTGGATGATTATTTTGTGATCAATAGCGCGGGGATTTTAGTGGGCCCGCAGCCAAAGATTTATCTGTGAGATTCGGCAGTGTGAGTTGAGTTTCCTCACCATGTTTAGCGAGTCTAAGGCACCAATATCAGCCCATGATCAGTGATTCTAGGTGTTGTGACATGATCTTTAGGGGATGGGATATTGGTTGATGGATCGAACCTTAAAGTTTTCCTAAGAACACAAAACAGAAGAATCGTTAAAGGACGACCGGGTGTTCTCTCGGGACGTCACTCCGACGATCAAGTTAGTTTTCTGAGAGAGAGAGAATTTAGGGTAAAATTAGTGAGGGAGAAGATGGATCCCTTCCTTGAGACGGAAGAGATCCTTTTATATCTGCTACTAACAGATCGTGAGGACCTTGCCCAATGAGTGTGAGACGTGGCCTCCTCTGACTGGGAGAATTATGCCCACGTTAACTAATTGCCTGGTGACGTCAGTTCTGGGCGTCACCTAAGCTTTTTGTCACGTACTAATTGGTCGTGAGTGAATGAGAAGATCACGGGGAATATTCTTTCCTCGTGAAGGGAAACGAACTGCCACTCTGGTGCTGGATTACTTAGGCCAAGACCGGGCCTTGGCCAAGGTTCTGGTGAGATAATGTCTCGTTTATGCTTTCCGTTACATTTAACGTGGTCGTTCATGGTAACGTTAACACTAGGATACTAGATGTTTGTGTGACTCGTGTATATGTATGTGCTTATATGATCTATATGCTGGGCGGGGCCCATCATGCAAGTTTGGGTGGGGCCCGTTATACTCAGTGGGCGGGGCCCGATACACTCATTGGGCAGGGCCCGTTATGTGTTTATTTATGTATGGTATGTGGTATTTTGGGGAACTCACTAAGCTTTGTGCTTACAGTTTTTTGTTTATGTTTCAGGTACTTCTGGTTTTAAAGGGAAGAGCCTAGGATTATTGCAGAGCACACACCACTCGATTCCGTATTTTGTGATTTACTCTGATAGTGATGATGTATTGATGAAATTTGATTAACTTGGTTTTATGACAATCATTTGGTTTACTGGTTTATTAATTTAAAAATGAAAGATTTTTGGGTCTTATTTTTGGGACGTTTCATGTTGGTATAGGAGCCTTGGTTTGAAGGATTCTGACATACTCTCGGGTGTGTCTGAACTGAAACTTACGGTTTGGTAAAGTTTATCAAAAAGAAATGCTTTTAAAGAAAAGGGTTTTCTAATACAAAAAGGGTGTGGTGCATGCAATTGACCGAGCTCAAGTAGGTTTTTCCCAAAACACCCATACGTGTTATCTGATATGATTTGCATTGTGAGTCTGTGAATCATATGCTAGTTAGGGCTAAGGATCTTCTCAGTGTTTGCCTGATAGAATTCTAAGAGAGATGCCTTGTGTGCCTTTTGTATAAGCTTGTGAATTGCATGCTAGTTCTGATCAGTCAGTGATAGATTGGTCTGATATGTGATGCCTTGTAGCCTAGGGAGCATGGGATGCTAGATTGGGTATAATTTGTAGGCGAAAGGTAATCAACAATGAGAATGGAAGTTCCTAGCAGGAGTTATAGTGTGAGAGATTGGATTTTTTTGATTATTCTATGGATTGGAATGTTACTACACGAATGCTACTTACTTTGTGCTTTGTGGAACTCTTAAGTGATGTGAGTTAGCTTTTAAGTGAATATGTCAAGTCACATGTGACAAGGGTTGGATAATCTCACAATTACAGATTTGACCCTATTGCGCAACTCTCGTTTGAGTCTAACCGTTGTAAAGAAGAGTCTTTTACTTGAAGGATTATCTAAGCTTGTTGCATGTGATTGTATTCATGAGGTGGGTAACTAACATTATAGGGAGTTCTTCAGCAGCTGATGGTAGGGTAAGGTTGGGAAACCTAGGAAAGCCTAGGAAGTGCTTCGGTGGATTTAGTTGTGCTGTTTAGCGATCATTGTAGTATCTGTTGAGAAGGTGACTTAGAGGATTTTGGATGATTCTTGAGGAAAGTATGGATAAGTGTGGAAGGTAGTATTGGGTACGTACTACTGAAAGAACATGATCCATACTCAAAGCGGGGAGTGTCTTAGAGAATCTAGGAAGCCTGTGGGATAAGGGTTCTTAGATATGTTCTTATCATTTATATGGTTGTTCTTCAGATTGGTGATGAGTACTCGGGAAGGAGGTTCGGGTTCGGATTCAGGCTCAGGTGCAGGTGTTGGGCCGATCAATGAGCGCATGCAGGAGTTCATCTCATCGGAGGTTACACACGATATTTTGGAATGGACTACGGTGATCTTTGGTTCGGTCAAGGAGGGGATTTTGGAGCTCTTGGATAGTCTTCTCGGGGATTTTCAGACCGAGATTGTAGCGGGGCAGTTAGGGGCTCATCTGGAACCCAAAGCTTGTGGAGCTCTAGGAGCCTTCGGGATGGAGGATCCTACTGCTAGCTCTTGTCATATGGGATCAGGGGTGGGTTATGCATCATGTTTCCAGGAGAATCGATCCCATGATTGGATTGCCACAGAGGTTTTGCGAGCTTTGCGCGAAGAGTTACCCGACATCATTGGTCGTATCACTGATAGATTGGTCGCCAGGTTCGAGGGTCGGATCTTGGCTGTTCAAGCGGTTGACGGGATGGTCGAGGTAACTTATGTGACATCCCCAATTTCACGGCCAGAAAAGACCGGTTTAATTTATGCTTTTAAAATAATTTCAGAGTAATCATTTGATTAAAAGTGTTGCGGAATTTGTTCCCAGAAAAACATAATAAATATGTTATCAAATCATTTCCGAAGAAATGTATTTTATTCACTTAAACCATTGGGATGTCATTGTCAATACAAAAACATAAGCATAAACAAAACTTACATTCATTTACACTAGTGATCTACTTCTTTTTTAATCTCTCAGTGTAAAGCAACTTCGTATCGATACCTGTGATACAATTAAACTGAGTGGGTCAGGCTTGGGAGCCTGGTGAGCATATAGGGTTTTCAACCCACAATAAATAATAAACTTATTAAGTTATCAATCAACAATAAATTTATTAATTCCATCAACCAAAATAACCCTAATTACCCATTCCCACTATCGTCACTTTACGTCCCTAAAACAACTATCATAAGGGACCTAGCCTAAGGATTATCACTAGGGGCGACAACATTGCTTTAGGAGTTCCTCAGCAAGTTATGTCAAATAAAACAAACATCGGGGTAACAACATTGCTTTCCCTCAACAAGTTATGTCAAACAAGACATCCTAACATAAAACAACCAACAAGGTGACAACATTGCTTTCCTTCAGCAATTTATGTCAAATAGGCACGAAGTCACATCGTCGCCATGTGCTAGTCCATAACTCTTATTCATCGACGGTATTTCCCACGAGAGTTTCCCCCCTGCAATACATGTCAATGGGTTCTCCATATACTAAGTCCATAGCTCTTATTTATCGACGGTATTTCCCATGGGAGTCCCCCCCCCCCCCCCCCCCCCCGCAATACATGTCAATGGGTTTTCCATACAGCTGATGAACATACTTAAGGGGTTTCCCTAGCCTTACATGCCCTAAAGGAACTCATGAGAGGAATAGAGTACAGCGAATGAACACTTAAGTCCATTAACACCTACAGGTTACGAGTCTGCTAGTGTTCCACAGACCGTCTAGAACAGTCCATGGTTGTCATCCCTACTCTGCTGAATGACGGGGGTCAACGTTGGGTAAGGGCTTTTCTCATATTACACCACTCACGCCAACATCTGGGTAAAAGCTTTTCCCATATTTCACCACTCACTTTCAACTCATGATCTATATCACTGATCATCTCATCTATCCAACTTACTTTTCATCACACACCCACTATTTAACTCATGATCTATATCACTAACTCATGAAGCTCGTCCGATCACTTCATAAAAGAACAAAGACTCCAAAGCTCTTCCAAATAATAGTATAGGGAAAATACTGATAAAGTACTCCCGTACGCTCCCGTACCCTGACACGTAATAGTGTCAAAAGGAAGAACTAATGGATGAACACATAGTTCAAAAATACCTAATGAACATATAGTTCAAACATACGTACCGATTACAAGTCTACTACCGTTCCACTGGGCTATCTAAAATAGTCTGTGGCCGTTGTCTATACTCTGCTAGATGACTAGATAATCTTAAACATCGATACCTCTCATCACTTTTATTTCATCACACATCATCTAATTAATCTACCCATGTTTTACCCAACATATTTGTAGATAAAAAAATATATATACAGTTTAAAACTTGTATAAAACATCAATTCAACAGTCACCTCAAATAAACAATTAATATATTTACACATAGCATGTATTTTAAGGTAAATACTTCATATCTATGTGTAAGGTGAAAGTGACTATACACTCACCTGATTTAATGAAAATCAGGCAGCAATTCGTTTCCTAAAACGATCGTTTCTAATAAAACCGGGAGTTTTATTGAGAAACCGGGCTCTGCGAGGGTCGGGCTTCGAAACCGAAAAGATAAATTTTCCGGGCCTTCGGGCACTCCGGGACGTGTTCCGGGCGTTGGAAATGATCCCGGGGCATCGGGGGAGGTCAAAATGCTTAAAATATTGAAAAAGGGGTGAAAAATGCCCATTTTCCAAAAGTAGCCGGAAGATCTCGCAAGCCCTCTATTTATAGGGTGAGATCCGAAGTCGGCCGAGAGAAAGATGTCAGCACCGAGGACACGAGGCAGCAGGAGGCTCGGACACGTGGTCGGATTCGGAGGCGGACACGTCTCGCATGCGAGGGCTCGCCACCGAGGCACACGCGTCAGATCCTTATTGGATCGCTTCGGTCTCGTCAGCAGATCGGAACAAGAGCGACACGCGGCTTGCTTCGGTTGGGCCTCCCTTCGGTCGAATCAGAATCCGACACGCAACTACTGTTCATGCGAGGGAAGGCGACACGTGGCTTCGCATGACTCACCAATTTTGGACACGTGGCACTCTTTCAGCGAAGGTGACGTGGCAAAAACGTGACTATGCGAATTTTCTCGGTTTTCGCGCCAAAACTTCTAAAATCCATAACTTTCGCATACGAGCTCCGTTTTTGACGTTCTTTATATGCACGCATAGGTAAAATTATGCTCTACAACTTTTGTTTAGACTTCGTCGGCTAATTTTGACTTTAATTTTTATATTATTATTTTTAACAGACCGGGACAGGAAATCCGTTAAAAATTCATAACTTCTTCATCCGACGTCTGTTTTCGTTAGAATTTTTACCGTTGTGCTACTAATGACGAGACCTTCGATTCTCGTTTAGGTCGTGTCGGCTAAAAATCTCTCGATCTAAAATTCGAGTTTTTAGCTGTCTACTGCTAAGTTGAAACTTCGAAAAATCATAACTTCCTCATACAAAGTCAGATTTGGGCGTTCTTTTTATACCTACTCTCGGTTTAACGAACACTACGAGTTTCATTTAGATCACTAAGGCTAAAAAGTAGTTTATCAAAAACTCACTTTTTACGACATTCGGCACCGTGCCGGTTTATCGTGAAACTTCGACAAGTCATAACTTCTTCGTTATAACTCGGATTTCGGTATTCTTTATATATCCGTAATCCTTGTCACGCCCACTACAAGTTTATTAATAGATATTGGCTTTATCTAATATTTAATTTTGACGCTCATTTTTATTCTTAATTAATTAAACCCTAATAATTAAGCATAAAACACATAATTCACATAATATTCACATAATTCCTTTTCATTTCTTCTAAATGAGTTACAAAGGTTAACCTAGACCATTATGTCAATATTAATGCCTAGCCTAGAAACACGGGCGTTACAACTCTCTCCCCCTTAGAATGATTCCGTCCCTGGAATCACACATCAGCAAACAAATACGGTAGCGACTCCTCATGTCACTCTCCTTTTCCCAGGTGAGATTGGGCCCATTCGTATGTTTCCAACGCACAAGCACTAAATCGACCATTTTTATATCACAACTTCCTAGTCTTACGGTCAACGATTGCCTCAGGTTCTTTAATCAACCTCTTGTTTTCATCCAACCTTAATTTAGAAATGAGAATTATGTCGGGCATATATCCCGTAAATTTTCTTAAATAACACACACGAAAGGTGTTATGAATACCCTCTAGTTCTTCCGGTAATTCTAGCTTGTAAGCTTGATTCCCGATTCTCAGAAGAACTTTAAATGGTCCAATAAACCTTGGACTCAACTTTCCCCTTCTACCAAATCTTATAAGTCCCTTTCACGGCGAGACTTTAAGTAAAACCAAATCTCCAACTTCAAATGATATCGGTTGTCTTTTCTTGTTAGCATAGCTCTTTTGAGCAGCTAACCTCCTTTCCCTAATCACTTTCAACTTTTCAGCAGTCTGATGGACTATTTCAAGTCCCATAAACTGCTTTTCCTCAGCTTCCAGCAAACATGATGGCGTTCGACACTTTTCTCCATACAAAGCATGATAAGGTGCCATCTTGATGCTTGAGTGGAAACTATTACTATAGGAAAATTCTACTAGAGGTAAGTGTTTACCCCAATTACCTTGGAATTCCAGGGTACATGCTCTCAGCATATCCTCCAATGTTTGAATTGTTGGTTCGCTCTTACCATCGGTTTGTGGATGGTAAGTTGTATTCAAACACAACTTGGTACCCAATTCCGCTTATAGCCTCCTCCAAAACCTTGAGGTAAAACGGCTTGTCACGATTGGATACAATCGTTAACGAAACACCGTGAAGCCTTACAATTTCCTTCACGTAAGAATTCACAAGTTTATCCATAGACCATTTCTCGTTGGCTGCTATGAAATGCGTACTCTTAGTGAAGCGATCAACGACCACCCAAATCATGTCGTGACCGTTCCTTGTTCTGGGCAGTTTAGTCACAAAATCCATGTGATATCTTCCCATTTACCCATGGGTACAGGCAAAGGTTCTAAACTCCCATACAGTTTCTGATGTTGTGCCTTAACCCTAGCACATGTTACACACTCGGCCACATACTTTAGCAACATCGAGCTTCATCGTCGGCTACCAGTAATAGGGTTTTAGATCCCTATACATTTTCGTACTGCCGGGATGAATCGAGTACATGGTCTTGTGAGCTTCTTCCATCAGAAGACCTCTTACTCCTTCTATCCTAGGTACCCAAATACTACCTTTGAATACCTTCAGTCTTTGACCGTTTGTATCAAACACCAACGTTTTATCCCAAACGTTCCTCCTTTCGGTCATTTTTCTCTAAAGCTTCATCCCGAGCTTTGTTTTATACTTCCCATTTGTAGAGACAACTTCAATTATCAACACTCTTGGCCTCTTCCTTTCAAGATTCACCTTCCGACTGAGAGCATTAGCAACAATACTTGCTTTACCAGGGTGGTAAAGTATCTCACAGTCGTAGTCCTTGAGTAACTCTAGCCAGCGCCGTTGCCTCAATGCATACGCTATCACTTCATCCCTTTGGGTCAGAATACAACCTAACCCAACTTCTTTAACAACGAACATGATACTTCTATTGATCGCTTTGATCAGCCTTTACTTCAATTCGGCTTAAGTCAACTGCTACATCGAACTTGGTTCTCTGAACCACATAACAAAATCATTGTAGTCGGACTCAATTTGATATGACCACTAGGGTCGGAATAACAATCATCTTCTTAGTCATTACCGAAACGATGGTAACGACAGACTAGAATAAGACGGAATCAATTACGAGTTCCTTGGTAACCTTGTGACTTTCCCTGATCCAAGTGTGAGTCCTGTGCTTCCAGTAGTATAGATCTCTACTACTATTCACACCTACTCATACTCGTCCCAAGTACTGTCTCGCAGTCCCCAAGTCCTAAAATCACAAAACAATTTAACACATACGAATGTGTCCAATTAATCATAAAATTTTCCTAGACTCTACTAGGACTTCTTTCATGCGTATCTTCAGTCATCAATTCTACTTCAACTTGGTTGGTGATGGAAATTCCAAATGATGGGACAACTTCAGGAATTACACCAATCGTTCCATCATCTTGCCAATCGAAGGTGTACTTCAGACGTACCATACTCCTCTAAACGTTTCATTATTTTATCAAACATATTCTAAGACAAGATATCACTCTTACGATATCTTCTGATAGGTATCATTCACTATCATAAGCTTTTCATTTCCTCCATCTACTCAATTCTCTACGAGTCTTCACCATAACGTTTTGTACACCCAAGCAGACGTTCGGTGTACCAGGCGAGAATTTAAGATAGGAAAGCTTTATCTACGATAAACGTATAAATCTCCTTATCACTTCGAAACGTTTACATGTTAGTTCTAATCTCGTAATCATACGCTTAGAATCCTACACACATAAGGTTTCCAGATCCGGTCGGCAACATACCATAGATCCGAACAAATAATAGCATATAAGGCATCCTTATAGCTATAACATAAAATATTTAGCACATAAAACATTTTAGGCATCTTTCCTAAAATAAACTAGTGCTCGTGTCAATTTAGGTGTACTACCTAAAATATAATAGACACACTCAACTCACAATCATCGCTTAGCATTCTAAGTTTAAGTCTAGAAATCCTACAATTTCTTAGTTCGCTTAAACTAATGCTCTGATACCAACTGTGACATCCCCAATTTCACGGCCAGAAAAGACCGGTTTAATTTATGCTTTTAAAATAATTTCAGAGTAATCATTTGATTAAAAGTGTTGCGGAATTTGTTCCCAGAAAAACATAATAAATATGTTATCAAATCATTTCCGAAGAAATGTATTTTATTCACTTAAACCATTGGGATGTCATTGTCAATACAAAAACATAAGCATAAACAAAACTTACATTTATTTACACTAGTGATCTACTTCTCTTTTAATCTCTCAGTGTAAAGCAACTTCGTATCGATACCTGTGATACAATTAAACTGAGTGGGTCAGGCTTGGGAGCCTGGTGAGCATATAGGGTTTTCAACCCACAATAAATAATAAACTTATTAAGTTCTCAATCAACAATAAATTTATTAATTCCATCAACCAAAATAACCCTAATTACCTATTCCCACTATCCTCACTTTACGTCCCTAAAACAACTATCATAAGGGACCTAGCCTAAGGATTATCACTAGGGGCGACAACATTGCTTTGGGAGTTCCTCAGCAAGTTATGTCAAATAAAACAAACATCGGGGTAACAACATTGCTTTCCATCAACAAGTTATGTCAAACAAGACATCCTAACATAAAACAACCAACAAGGTGACAACATTGCTTTCCTTCAGCAATTTATGTCAAATAGGCACGAAGTCACATCGTCGCCATGTGCTAGTCCATAACTCTTATTCATCGACGATATTTCCCACGAGAGTTTCCCCCCTGCAATACATGTCAATGGGTTTTCCATATACTAAGTCCATAACTCTTATTTATCGACGGTATTTCCCATGGGAGTTCCCCCCCGCAATACATGTCAATGGGTTTTCCATACAGCTGATGAACATACTTAAGGGGTTTCCCCAGCCTTACATGCCCTAAAGGCACTCATGAGAGGAATAGAGTACATCGAATGAACACTTAAGTCCATTAACACCTACAGGTTACGAGTCTGCTAGTGTTCCACAGACCGTCTAGAACAGTCCATGGTTGTCATCCCTACTCTGCTGAATGACAGGGGTCAACGTTGGGTAAGGGCTTTTCTCATATTGCACCACTCACGCCAACATCTGGGTAAAAGCTTTTCCCATATTTCACCACTCACTTTCAACTCATGATCTATATCACTGATCATCTCATCTATCCAACTCACTTTTCATCACACACCCACTATTTAACTCATGATCTATATCAATAACTCATGAAGCTCGTCCGATCACTTCATAAAAGAACAAAGACTCCAAAGCTCTTCCAAATAATAGTATAGGGAAAATACTGATAAAGTACTCCCGTACGCTCCCGTACCCTGACACGTAATAGTGTCAAAAGGAAGAACTAATGGATGAACACATAGTTCAAAAATACCTAATGAACATATAGTTCAAACATACGTACCGATTACAAGTCTACTACCGTTCCATTGGGCTATCTAAAATAGTCTGTGGCCGTTGTCTATACTCTGCTAGATGACTAGATAATCTTAAACATCGATACCTCTCATCACTTTTATTTTATCACACATCATCTAATTAATCTACCCATGTTTTACCCAACATATTTGTAGATAAAAAAATATATATACAGTTTAAAACTTGTATAAAACATCAATTCAACAGTCACCTCAAATAAACAATTAATATATTTACACATAGCACGTATTTTAAGGTAAATACTTCATATCTATGTGTAAGGTGAAAGTGACTATACACTCACCTGATTTAATGAAAATCGGGCAGCAATTCGTTTCCTAAAACGATCGTTTCTAATAAAACCGGGAGTTTTATTGAGAAACCGGGCTCTGCGAGGGTCGGGCTTCGAAACCGAAAAGATAAATTTTCCGGGCCTTCGGGCACTCCGGAACGTGTTCCGGGCGTTGGAAATGATCTTGGGGCATCGGGGGAGTTCAAAATGCTTAAAATATTGAAAAAGGGGTGAAAAATGCCCATTTTCCAAAAGTAGCCGGAAGATCTCGCAAGCCCTCTATTTATAGGGTGAGATCCGAAGTCGGCCGAGAGAAAGGAGTCAGCACCGAGGACACGAGGCAGCAGGAGGCTCGGACACGTGGTCGGATCCGGAGGCGGACACGTCTCGCATGCGAGGGCTCGCCACCGAGGCACACACGTCGGATCCTTATTGGATCGCTTCGGTCTCGTCAACAGATCGGAATAAGAGCGACATGCGGCTTGCTTCGGTTGGGCCTCCCTTCGGTCGAATCAGAATCCGACACGCAGCTACTGTTCATGCGAGGGAAGGCGACACGTGGCTTCGCATGACTCACCAATTTCGGACACGTGGCACTCTTTCAGCGAAGGTGACGTGGCAAAAACGTGACTATGCGAATTTTCTCGGTTTTTGCGCCAAAACTTCTAAAATCCACAACTTTCGCATACAAGCTCCGTTTTTGACGTTCTTTATATGCACGCGTAGGTAAAATTACGCTCTACAACTTTTGTTTAGACTTCGTCGGCTAATTTTGACTTTAATTTTTATATTATTATTTTTAACAGACCGGGACAGGAAATCCGTTAAAAATTCATAACTTCTTCAACCGACGTCCGTTTTAGTCAGAATTTTTACCGTTGTGCTACTAATGACGAGACCTTCGATTCTCGTTTAGGTCGTGTCGGCTTAAAATCTCTCGATCTAAAATTCGAGTTTTTAGCTGTCTACTGCTAAGCTGAAACTTCGAAAAATCATAAGTTCCTCATACGAAGTCAGATTTGGGCGTTCTTTTTATACCTACTCTCGGTTTAACGAACACTATGAGTTTCGTTTAGATCACTAAGGCTAAAAAGTAGTTTGTCAAAAACTCACTTTTTACGACATTCGGCACCGTGCCGGTTTATCGTGAAACTTCGACAGGTCATAACTTCTTCGTTATAACTCGGATTTCGGTATTCTTTATATATCCGTAATCCTTGTCACGCCCACTACAAGTTTCTTAATAGATATTGGCTTTATCTAATATTTAATTTTGACGCTCATTTTTATTCTTAATTAATTAAACCCTAATAATTAAGCATAAAACACATAATTCACATAATATTCACATAATTCCTTTTCATTTCTTCTAAATGAGTTACAAAGGTTAACCTAGACCATTATGTCAATATTAATGCCTAGCCTAGAAACACGGGCGTTACAACTTAGGAGTAGGAGATTGGTTCTGTTGGGCGAGTAGGGAAGAATAAGCAAACTCATGGTTCGACTCGGCAATCTGAACAAATGGATGTTGATATGGCTAGTGTGAGAGACCCAAAGGGGCTGTGATGTTTGCACGAAGGATGAAAGGGCACATGAGCGTATGCGCGGAAAGTCTAAATGCGGCAGGTGCGGATGGAAGGGTCACCTCCGCCAAGAGTGCTCCCTGGAGGTAAAATTGTGTCATCGTTGTCATCATCCTGGACATATCAGGGCGAACTGCCTGCACGTACTGGTTGGGGCACCTTAGGTTCCAAGGGGAGGTTAGGATTTCATCAGATGCTATCGCGGGTATGTTATCCTTTGTTTTCCTCTTGATTATTATTTGTATTTATATTGCTTTGATATCTTGTTGGGTATAGGTAAGTATTATCTCCGGGTCAGTTCTCTGTTTTTTCCTGGGTTATATCATCAAGAAATATTATATGCCATTTTTGCATGCCAAGAGTCATTAGTGGGTCGTATCTTGCTGAGCGGGATTCAGTTGTTTGGGTGATTGTTCAGCTTCTTTGATGGGTTCAGTTCAGGGGTATTGTCTAGGAGATCTATAGTCGAATCAGCAGGATCCGTTCATCAACGAAGTCGGAGTTCGGGCATAATAGCATTGTTCAGGTATGATTGGCAGTCGTTTGTGGCAGGACCTGTTGGGTTTTGAGCATTCTAACACTCCTATGGTGTACATGCAACCCTATAAACCTTGGATCTATGTTTTCTCTATTATACATGCAAATATTAACTATTCCAAGGTTTCATCCTAACTAGCATATTATGAAGCACCTATACTACAAAGTTCTAGTTAGATGACATACCTTTTGATGTAGCTTGATGTCTTCAAGCTTTAAGAGCTTAGCCCCAATAGTGTGGAAGCCTCAAATGGAATCACAAATCACCAAAACACCTTGGAAGAACTTGAGAGAATATGTATGCACACTAAAATCGGCCCACTCTTATTTTCACACACTTGTGCCAATTTTGTGAGCCAATGACCCCTTTATATATTATGGAGGATTAGGGTTACATCCATGTAAACCCTAATACCCATGACCTTTCATTTACATAGGATCCATGGGTTAAAAGCTCCATGGACCATCCATGAAAGCTTAGCCCAACCTAAATGAACTTGGCCCATTCCATATATATAAGAGTCCATATTTAATTAGTTCTTTTTGATCACTTAATTAATTCTAAATTAATTCTTGATCAATACTAATTAAATAATATGATTCCATATTAATATATTAGAACTTATAATATATTAATATAAATCATAAATATACTATTCTCAAAAGACTATCCATATAAATTGTGCCGGTGAAGTGCAACCCAAATGGACCATGCCGGGTCGGGTCAAGTACATACCAAATATAGTTATGGACTTAGACATTAATCCAACAGTCTCCCACTTGGATAAGTCTAAAACTATTATTGAGTATGACTTCAAAACCTAACTGGCAATCGTAGCTCTTAAAGCTGCTGTCGAACTCTGACCTTGTCAATGACTTGTCCATTAGATAAGGGATCATATATTCCTCCATTCTAGATATCATATGGACTGAGACATGGATTATAATCATTCTCTCTGTCCATTTGTTGTTTCCCGATTTTACGATTTATGATGACTGACTGATTGAACAAATCAAATCAGTCCTGGCTTGGCCAAGCACTCACATGCGTCATCGCTAAATCATCGAGGGGCCCACAGATATCGCTTTTATCCCGAAGGTAAAAGGAATGGATAAACTTCGACTCATATGGCTTGTTCTACTACTTGTTGAATCATACACAAAGGCAAGTTTTATAACATCGAGTTACCAAATGCGTTTTCGTGCAATCAATGTATAACCAACTCATAGTAACAAATCATATATCTAGGTTTGAAGAATATAAGATATTATCGTCTCATGATCACTCGTGATAAAATCCATGAAGTGATTCAAATGAGCGCGGGTTGAATCCAATACTCAGAACTTATGAGCACTCATGAGTGTTGTAGCACCACTTTGTCCACCAACTTGGACCTCTACAAACCAACCCATGACAGTCTTGATTCATATCTACTTCCAACATATGACCGACTGTGGATGGTTTGAATAACTTAATCATTCAGGAAGAGCGACTTGGTTATTCTGGAAGTCAAAACAAGCAAAGTGAAACACAAGAATAAATGAATCAAATATGGTATCAAACCCTATGAATATAAATAAACACTTTTATTTATCACCATACTGATTACTCATTATTCATTGTTTCGGTTTTATCAACTTTATACTTGAATTAAAAACACTAGTTGTCCCATGCTCCAAGCATGTACACTATGTTTTTCTTAAACAATAGCTTTGCCATACACCAAGTATGCACTCTATGTTTATCTATGATCCTTACTTTGTGAAATAAACCAATTGAACATAATTTCAATGATTCTAATTTCACACTCCCAAATCCTTATCGAAAAATGTGAGAATTTCAAATTCCTATCATTTATCGAAATCTGTTTAGATTTTAAACTTATATGCACTGACCCTCCTGTAATGAATATGTACAAAGTCACAAAGACTTGTGAATAGTCATTATAAGGTATTCCAATGGAGATCAACTCCATGGAAACTAAGTCTCATATTCAAAGTACATTGCTTTGGACATGCTTCTTGCATTAAGTTTTCTAATCTTACACAGATAACTTCCACCTATGGAGACAACTCCATATTCTCATTTTGACTATCACTTCTGAATAAGAGATGCCTCTTTTCAGAATATGTCAATATGGTCCTTCCAAAATTAGCACTATACTTCCAACTGTCCCTGAGCAACCAATCTTTGGTAAACCTCAGATTGTCCTCGACAATTGCTTAATCATTTTAGTCATATCCAATTCTAGACCTTTTCCCTTCTTAATGCCTCTGGGCATTTGGAAAAATTTAGAAATGACAAATATTATAACACATGCAATCGATCCTGTACCCAAAGCAAATGGTACACGATTCATGATGTCTCACATAAAGACATGATTCTAGACCAGTCTTTTGCTACAATATTTTTATTTGCCATGTTTTTCAAAATTTGACTATAAAGAGGGATGCCGTAATCATAATCGAATTTTGAGAACGCAATATATAGAATTTCCTTAAGTTGAACCAATCCACCATGAAATTCATATATATATTCTTGACTAAAGATGATTAAGGTCTCAATCTAAGCCTTTAGAACTGAAATGAAGTATATCCTCTCCCTTAATTATAGCAAAACAACTTTTTCAATCTCTGCAGCCTCACGAATTAAAACTTTTGTTTTCTATAATTAACATTGCTAACTTGCAACACTAACAATAATTATCATGCTCCCACTAACATGATGATTATTAGCATAACACTTATGCTCCCACTAGCTTTGACATGTACTCAGAAATCAGCTGGACTTCTAGAAATCAATACTTTATTGACTTTCTTACCAAAGTTCAGATTTCTGATACGAGATGATTTGATAAAACTTTATCAAAATCATACACCTTTCCTTAGATAGCATGCATGTGTGTCTAAACAATTTTAGAACTGTGAAAAGGGATGTCGTAATCATAGTCTCAATTGTTTAGACCTTTTGCCATCTGCTTCAAATCTACTTGGTGGAAGTGTTTCCTCACCATCATTTTCATGAATCGGAGAGAAACCTTATGACCCTTAAATTTTATGGTGTATGTGTTCTTATCCATGTGAATCGTCAAAACCATAGTCACAAGACAAGGATAATGACAAATCCAAACTCATATGGACTGAACTTATGTAATCTTAACTTCTTACCACGTGGCAGTACAGGGCCTGCCATTGCTTCCAAGTTGTTATGCAACCAATTGAGAACTTTCAGAACTCCTATGCAAAGCCAAATTTAACTGGAATGGGCACAGAATATGTCAACACGATAGGTTATAAACCTCAAGTCGTGTGCTAGTGAAGAACCTCAGGTTTTATTCTTGATTAGTTCTTGAAATTCTTTTTAGGATCTTTAAGACTCCCACTATCCTCTTGACATATAAGACTATCTTGCCAAATATTCAAGAGATAGTGCAGATTCTTTATCAAGACAAACACTTCACACAATTGGCCTTAGTTGGTCTTTGTTTTATCCAAAACATCACAACTTACCAATTTCAAATGTACAAGAGTAGGACACTTTTACTCTTACATTTGACAAGTGTTTTAAACCTTTCTTTAAGATATGTCACTCAAGTTACAATCTTGGAGTATGAATCTAAGAATTGTTTTGGAATGAAGTATGACTCATCTTCCTGATCTAACCATTTCAACAATTCATGACTCATCTTCTTAGTCATAAGAATGCACTAAGATGACCTTTAGAGGACTAATTGTGATATGATTTCTAAATCATTAAGATGATCACAAACATGATACTAAAGTACTCTCCCATCTTTTCAGATTTGAGAAACTTTTATCTTTCTGCCTAATTTGATTCTTCCCATTCGTTCTGCCATACATTGAGACTTTTCCAATGTTTCAGAATTATACTTAAACTTATAAGTATAACCATATTTACTAAACTTTAGTAAATCAAATAGTCTTAACGAGCTTTGTGGTGGACATGACCAGTGCACAAGAATGTGTACTCGATCCCTTTAGTCCTTCACTTGACTCACACATCCATGTGAACAAGTAATTAGTCTTGATTTTCCAATGCTTGAAAGTTCTCATTCATCATACTATTCAACTTGCATGATTCCAAGTTTCGGTCCAATTGAAACTTGGGCGATGAGGAACTTTTCTGATTTGGTAAATTTAGACACTACCACAAATGAAAGAATCAAATCCATTTTCCAATATTGCTGTCAGTGGAATCATATAAGCAACAATTTTCCACAAATGCCATTGTAAGGATACTTCAAATAAATAAAATTAAACAATTTTCTTTTATTTTAAAACTTTGCGGAAAAACTTATCCTTACAATCCACATGGAAAATTGTTCTTATCTATTCCTTAGCAATATATCATAACTTCTTAAGCAACTGCTCAAAATTCTGATGCGATCGAAATCCACCTTCGCGATCAGAATCAACATATACTTCCTTTAAGATTTCTCTATATTCTTTGATTCTTAAAACATCAACATGTGACCCAGTCACATCATGTAATGAGGATCTCAGAATAGAACTTAACAGAGTTAGATAATGGGCTCTACCTGATGTAGAGTCAAACTTATTGACTTTAACATCCTTAGGTAAATTTGGCAGCTTTGCAATCAACGCCCCTTCCTTTGGCAAAATAAACATATAGACCCTTTGGTAATGGGACTATCTCAGACTTAGCCTTTCTCTTTACCATTTGGTCAACCGGGTTGACTATGGCCAATCCCTTTCCATTGGGAAGAGAATGCTTTTTCTGGATTTCCAGTGTCACCATTGTCACTGTCCATAAAGTTTTTGGGAAGTTGATCTTCTAATCAAATTTGCTTTACTATCGTTCCAAATCATTGCTGATTCAGCAGCACCAAGCAAATAGATATGATCATTAAGGTTCATGTCATAGTCTGTTTCATAGTAGTCCCAAAGGAACTCACTATGTGACTTAGAAAGTGATTGAACATCCAACTTTCTTAAGACTTTGACACCCAACTCTCCCGGCTTGTCAATATGTGACTTCATCTCTAAGATGTGATCACACATAGACCTTGCTTACCATTAGGGCTTGAGTGACCTTGAACTTGTGGGTTAGGGAGAATAATTGGAGGAGGTGGAGGAAGAGAAGTATGACTTCCATGAGCCAAACTCGGGAAGTCATATTCATTAGGAAAGCTTGGTTTGGGAATATCATTGTTGTCTAAACCAGACATCAACAATGGGAGAAATTCACGTAAAGTTGATTTAAGTCCTTAATATAACACCCAATATGATATATTAAGGCTAGGACCCAACAAGCTATTTTATAACTTGGAATAGGGATGCCGTAATCCAAGCTATAAAATATTTGAAGGTAGGTGAATGACGATCCACCAATTTCCACCAAGATAAACGAAATGTATTATTAGGTTTTAATTGGTTTTGAAACTCCTAGATTCTTTTGAGATTCATTGAACTTTTCAATGGCATGTTTCAATCTCGAGTGTGCCCTTCAGGTTTTGTGACTGGGATGCCGAGGATCACAAAACAAGGTGTGAAGTAACCATGCAAATATACTTGGTACCCTTAATATTTACCCCTCAATCGATGTGCCGGTTAACCACACACGCTCCAATGATACTATGATAAACATTAAGTTACCCTTTGCCTACCTTATTAAGTCCATGTTAGTGTGCCGGTTAACCACAGACGCTCCACTAACAGCTTAAACAAAGTGCAAAGTGTAATTTCATGGATTAGCACCTTATTCACATTTTCCTAAGTAACTAAGATTGGGAATTTATAAGTGTTTAGTTACTTAGTATTTATCATTATACTTATAATGAAGGGAGAATTATAGTCCTTGTCCTACCTGTCCGGCTAACGACCCTCCACCAGTCAAGGAAGCGGTGGGTGAGAGTGGACACCCATTAAACTGCCATTTTATAGGCAGTAACCTTATACCCCCCTTATAGACCGACTTTGTGAATGAGGCCTACTAATGGTAAGACGACTTGCTCTTATACATATAATATATTAAACTTTTAATATTATAATAGTATAAGGGTGTATTTTAGACATTTAAAATACTTGGTGGTTTAATCTATTAATTAAACTATACTCTTAATTTAATTAAATTTAAACCATGTCATTATGGAATTATTAATTCTCTTTTAATTATACACTTTAATTATCTATTAATAAAGTCCATAAGAGTTATTTGAATTATTCAATAAAAACATCATAATTCCAATTATTAAATTCAAAATTAAAACCATTTAATTAATTGTTTAAGTTATGAACCCAAGAGTTTTAGAATTCAATTCTTTTTTTTTATCATGAAAAAACTTTTTCCAAATTCCAAAACTTGAGGGCAAATTTTGTAACTCTTGAAAAATTTTGGATTCCATAACTTATGGAGTTAAATACTTGTTTTATGATGAAACTTTTCATGTTCCATAACTTAAGAACAAGTTATGAAATTCTTTAAAACATTAAGACCAAGTTTTGTAACTCTATAAAAAACTTTGAATCAATTTTTTTTAAAAACCTTTTCATATCCATAACTTATGGAGGTTTCAAAAAACTCTTTAGATCAAACTTTTAAAACTAATAAAATAATCATATCATTTTATCTTTTACTAAATTTGACCTAATTCAACTCATATAGCAAATGATTCAAATTTTACAAATAATTAGTTTTTCACAAAAACAAGTAATTATCTTAAAATTTGACCAACGTCATGTTTTTTTTCCTTTTTTTTCAACTTCAAAATAAAATATTTGCATCAATATAACAGAAAACAACCTATGGCTCTGATACCACTGTTGGGTTTTGAGCATTCTAACACTCCTATGGTGTACATGCAACCCTATAAACCTTGGATCTATGTTTTCTCTATTATACATGCAAATATTAACTATTCCAAGGTTTCATCCTAACTAGCATATTATGAAGCACCTATACTACAAAGTTCTAGTTAGATGACATACCTTTTGATGTAGCTTGATGTCTTCAAGCTTTAATAGCTTAGCCCCAATAGTGTGGAAGCCTCAAATGGAATCACAAATCACCAAAACACCTTGGAAGAACTTGAGAGAATATGTATGCACACTAAAATCGGCCCACTCTTATTTTCACACACTTGTGCCAATTTTGTGAGCCAATGACCCTTTTATATATTATGGAGGATTAGGGTTACATCCATGTAAACCCTAATACCCATGACCTTTCATTTACATAGGATCCATGGGTTAAAAGCTCCATGGACCATCCATGAAAGCTTAGCCCAACCTAAATGAACTTGGCCCATTCCATATATATAAGAGTCCATATTTAATTAGTTCCTTTTGATCACTTAATTAATTCTAAATTAATTCTTGATCAATACTAATTAAATAATATGATTCCATATTAATATATTAGAACTTATAATATATTAATATAAATCATAAATATACTATTCTCAAAAGACTATCCATATAAATTGTGCCGGTGAAGTGCAACCCAAATGGACCATGCCGGGTCGGGTCAAGTACATACCAAATATAGTTATGGACTTAGACATTAATCCAACAGTCTCCCACTTGGATAAGTCTAAAACTATTATTGAGTATGACTTCAAAACCTAACTGGCAATCGGAGTTGGTCAGAATTCAGAGATTCTGCTAAGGATGGGGAGTTGGAGTGAAGATTCTCCAGTTCAAAGCAATGGATATGCTCTTTGTCACCAGTATAAGGGACTTATGGAATTGGTGCTGTATCATGGGAAGCGATTTGGGGTTATCGGGTTTGCTAAGATTCCGGGGAGTATTCATCTAGATTCCAAGAGTTATGCGATCATCGAGATTGGCTAGTAATAGAACGCTAGTATTCGTATGCGTAGGACATCTACGGTTCATATTATAAGGAGGAAAGATGGGTTGGGAATCCATCAAATTTTGTGGGTTGGGAGAGCTTCGACGAATCCCAGTGGGGGAGAATCGTTCAGAATTCCAGGAGTTGGATCAGGTGTGAAATCGGGAGGGGAGACGACTCAAGTGGTCATATGGACTGAAGCTGTATAAGTTGGGAGTTTAGGGAAATTCCAACAGCTGGTCGGCGTCTTCTTTGTGATGTATAACAGGCATGTGGAAGGATCTAGTTTGAGGGTTGTGTTAGAGCTTCGCTGCCTGTTCTTGTTTGATAGAGACTTTGGAGCTTGAAGCATGACCCTAGCACCTGATTGGAAGTCAGTTAGATGCGGGTTTGACTTAGGATATTTTGGGTTGAGATGGTATAAGTACGATAAGACCATGGATGGTGACCATGGCGGATTAGACGCGTCGTAAGATTGCGGGGTGGCCGTAGCATTCTGGAGTGGCAGATAGTATGGAAGTGTTGTAAGTCAGCGATGGGATCGTAGCATTCCCTAGATTGAGATAGATCATTGTTTAGGGGTCGTGGTATAAGGTAGGGCCAGTTCGCGCCTTGAGCAAGGCGGTCAGGATTGTCGGAGACCATTTCTCTGTTATAGGAGGATGACCATTGGGGTCCGAGTAGGGGTTGGGCCTGTGTAGCTCTAGATTGGGTGAGACCCATGGGCGAGGCCCGAGGGTTTATGGAAATGCAGGTGGGACCTGATAGAGACCGGTTGGGTCAAGGTATTGGATCATGGTTTTAGTAGGGATGATTATGTGGTCAGTGAGTGGCATAGAGTGATGCATAGGCTAGGCTAGCCTTGTCAGATGGACTCTCAGGAACCTGGTGGCTGGACCAGGTGTGAGAATGGAAGTCTCAACGGTGGTTTGGGGATCTTTATATCCAGGTTTAGTGAAGGGTTACCGTGAATCAGAAGATTTCGGGTGTAATGCAAGTGTAAATCCTTGGATCTCCGGTTGCAAATTAAGTACCGAGTTGGCTTTTGGCTGAAATCTGCGTTGGGAATCATGAGTGTGTATTCAAGGTCTTTATTTCATCAAGATATGAATTAAGGAATCTGTATGCCAAGGGAATCAGCTGAAGGGTTTAGGGAAAAGGGGGATATTTTCAGTTCTGATGTTAGAAAAGGCCCTTGTGATCGTGATTTGGAATGATCCTATCTGTGTGTAGGTCTGGCAGGTTATGGGACTTCAAAATTATAGCAGTAACGTTTCAGATTCGGAAGTTAAGGAATCAGTGACTTGTTTAGCAATAGAAGGTTTAACTCTCAGCTTGTCTCTTGTGGTACAATGTGTTCATGGATTCGTTATCTTCACGATGAATCTTCTACTCGAAGGATTATCTAATCCCTTTTGTCAAGTGAAAAGTTTCCGGCAGCAACACATGGTCTGTGATACTGTTTTCCAGTGGGAACATCATGTAATCAGAAGTTGGGTAGGTCCGTTTGGAATTCAAGTGGAGTTGATTTAGCAGTGGTTCAGTATGGGCTATCTGTCGGGGAGTCAGACAAGTTTAAGATTTTAGATTTCGGGCAGTGTTGAAATATTCATTCTTCAAGGATTAATTGAAGTTGTGTAAGGATCCGTTTATTTTCAGGATTTGGGAATCCTACTAAGGTTGGGTTCGGTTGCATCTTAGGAAGGCTGTTGTATGCCCGAGTTTGCTTCTAGGTCCGCATAGGGTTTGTGGTTGAATTGCTCTGGCTGTCCGGCGTCACTGGGATGGTAAGGAATGATTTCGAGGACGAATCTAATTCAAGTGGGTGAGAATTGTAACACTTGGAAAATTGTAACTTTCATATTTAATACCTAATCGAAAAAGATTGGAAAATGGTCGTTAAGGCTAGTATGCGAGGCGTACAGGGTGGTACGCTTAACATACTAGCCCTATGCATGATCGCGCCTTCAAACACGTACGTAGGGCGTATGCTTGTGTACGTGGGGCGTACGTATCGATAAGTGAAACCATAATTTTAGGGTGTTGCACCCTATTTAAGCCTTGTGATAGCCTCACTAGGTCATGTTTAGACAGCCTCCATCATTTCTTGTCCAAAAAATCGAACCCTAAGTAAGATCTTGAGAGTTTGAGCCTTAAAGTGTGATTTTTGGTGCATTCTGAAGGAAAAGAAGAAGTGAACCATTTAGAGTTGTGCTTGGAGCTTGAAGATCTGAAATTAGCTCTTCATTTTCTTTCCTTGTGAGGTAAAAAATTTCCTTCTTGCTAATCCATAATGTTAGATCAAGTTTGGTGCCATTTTATGCTCTTTGAGTCCATAGTTTGATTGTTGAGCCTCTTGCTTCACTCCAGAAGTGATTGTTGGTAGATATAGGACCATTTTGGTCCCTTTGTCCATAAAAATGCAAGATTTAGGGCATTTATGGTCTCATGCATGTGTTAAGACATTTGTTAAGCACTTTTGAGCTAAAAGAGCCTCATGAAGCCATGCATGCACGTAAAGTTGGGAAATTTACGTGATAAACCACCTTAAGAAAGTCATATATGAGTTGTAGTTGAAGTCTTAATTGATTAAGAGCTAAAAAGTGAAGGTTGCCCAAAAGGGAGGAGTACGTTGGGCGTACAAGCAAGTACAGAGTGCGTACAAGCCCTTAAGCGAGTACGCTGAGCGTACGAGCTGAGTACGCCTTGCGTACTTGGCAGTGGGTTTCGGTTTTGTGGGCTATTTGGTTTTGGGACATGGTGGATTTTAGTTTTCTTGGGCCTTATTGGGCCATCAAAATTCTATTAATGGACTGTTAATATTTTATTGGACTCTTGGTTGTAGGCCCATGAAAGAGATTTGGGCCCAATTTGGAAAATTGGGCCATATTGGGCTTTGAGTGATTATTATGGAAATTGGGCCTTTGGAAAATTGGATTGGGCCAAGTTAGGGAAAGGGTAAAGAGGTCTTTTACCCTACTTTAGACTCTTAGTGTGGGTCGGGATCCGATTATTGATTGGATGATTATTTTGTGATTGATAGCGCGAGGATTTTAGCGGGCCAGCAACCAGAGATTTATCTGTGAGATTCGGCAGTGTGATGTGAGTTTCCTCACCATGTTTAGCGGTTATAAGGTACCAATGTCGGCCCATGATCAAAGATGCTAGGTGTTGTGACATGATCTTCAGGGGATGGGATATTGGTTGATGGATCGAACCTCAAAGGTTTCCTGAGAACACAACACAAAAGAACCGTTGAAGGACGACCGAGTGTTCTCCCTGGACGTCACACCGACGATCAAGTTAGTTTTCTGAGAGAGAGAATTTAAGGTAAAAGTAGTGAGGGAGAATATGGATCCCTTCATTGAGAAGGAAGAGATCCTTTTATACCTGCTACTAACGGATCGTGGGGACCTTACCCGATGACTGTGAAACGTGGCCTCCTCTGACTAGGAGAATTATGCCCACGTTAACTAACTGTCTGGTGACGTCAGTTCTGGGCGTCACTTAAGCTTTTTGTCACGTCCTGATTGGTCGTGAGGGAATGAGAAGATCACGAGGAATATTCTTTCCTCGTGAAAGGAAACGACCTGCCACCCTGGTGCTGGATTACTTAGGCCAAGACCGGGCCTTGGCCAAGGTTTTGGCGAGATAACGTCTCGTTTATGCTTTCCGTTACATTTAACGTGGCCATTCATGGTAACGTTAACAAGTCCCTTAGACCAGTAGGCTTCTGCGTTCATGACGTAGCAGAGTTGTTATGGTCTATTCACTGACACGTGGCGGGTTGCTACTGATAGCTTATGCTGTTGGCAGAGCGAAATCGCCGTTCTTCGGCGGTTTCATCATAAAAACGGTTCGCTGCCCCTTTAGTGGAATTTAAATCTCTGCTCCTCCTGGCGATTCCTCCTTACTTTCTACTTTTCTCTCTTTGACTTCTTGGCCCAAAGAAACCTTTTCAACCCTTTCTTCCTATTCTTCCATGGCTACCGCTCATTCCTTGGGAAGGGATCTTACTACCGAAGAATGGGAATCTTTTCAGTTTCGATTTGGGTTTGTTCCCGAACACGGGTTTCAACTTCCTCTTCCAGATGCGTCGATTTACAGTCTTCCCGAAGGCAAGGTCGGCATTCCGATCTCCTTATACTCATTTCGTCTTTGAAATTCTATAACAGAAAGATGCCGCCTCGAAGGTCCGTTAGACGCACTAGCGGAACGCAAACAAATCCACCACCGCCGCCTCCCCAATATGATCCTGTTATGTTCCAAGCTGCGGTCACGGCGGCGGTGGCAGCTGCTATGTCCCAAATAAGCACTGATGGTGCAGGAAGGGCAGGGAGCGGTACTAATAACTCCACTCAAGGAGATAGCCAAGGGCGTTCTAGAGAATGCTCCTTTAAGGACTTCACCAATGGTAAACCCGATCCGTTCAACGGTAGCGGGGGAGTCATCGATTTCATGCAATGGTTCGAGAAGACCGAATCTGTCTTCGAAATCTGTGCGTGCCCCAAAGCGAACAAGGTCAAATTCGCAGCTCGCACTTTCTCCGGCCGGGCCCTTAGTTGGTGGAACGGCCATGTTAAGTCACTGACGCTTACAGTGGCTAACTCGATGAGTTGGGAGGACTTGAAGGCAAGGATGCTGAAAGAGTATTGCCCAAGGGGTGAGGTGCAAAAGCTAGAGCAAGAACTGTGGAACCTCAAAATGACAGGCTCTGACCTTGCAACTTATATCGCCCGATTCTGTGACCTAGCACTCCTTTGTCCCGCTATGGTCACCCCGGAAGACAAAAAGTTGGAGCGATACCTCTGGGGATTGTCCTCCGAAATTCAAGATAGCGTGTTGGCCTCAAGACCAACTACCTTTGAGAGTGCCAAGGAATTGGCACAACAACTCATCGACCATCGTGCCAGCCATGACACGGCGACAACCACCCCGGATTAAGCAAGAGGAGGAAACAACAAAAGGAAGTTCGGGGACAACAAAAAGGACCAACCAACCTAGGACTTCACTAAGAAGCAACAGAGCGTTGTTGTTCATGCTGCCACAACCCACGCCACGCCAGCACCCATAAATCGATACGCTGGAACCCTACCGAAATGCAACGAGTGTAACTTCCATCACACTGGGGCTTGCCGAGAGATGCATTGCAAAAATTGCAACAGAAAGGGGCACACTGTCTGTTTCTGTAAGGCACCAGCACGAACCATCAACCACGTCCCCGGCACTGGAGTTAGCCCAACCTGTTACCAGTGCGGCGAAACGGGACACTTTAAAAGGGACTGCCCAAGTGCACGAAATGCCGGTGATGGTGGAAGGGTGCTCGCGATCACTGCCGGAGAGACCAGCCCGGAACCGCCCATAAATATCAGTACGTGTTTCTGACATCGACGTTAATTTTTTTTTTTTACTAAATCTAGCATCGAATAAAGTATACCAACCATAAATCTTGAGAACACGATAAAACCCAAATAAGTCTTACCTCCTATATAAAAACGCAGGGTTTTTACCAATGAATCTATGATGGCTGGTGTAAACACTATGGTCATATATCATTAAGATTCTACAGACTTAGAATGTGTGATTCCGCCTCATTTCCTATTCCTTGTTTGGTTGTGGGCAGAAGGCGGGGTTACCCATCCGAATGCCCTTGCAATCTTAATGATATACGACTAGTTTACACCAAGCGATTATAAAAGAACTGGTAGGACTTATAATGCAAATTTCGTTACAAATTGTTGAAACATTCGTAATGCTGGAACTCGCTAACTACATTATAAAATATTCATAGTGGTAATACCAAGTATAAAGCGGAGAGCATAAAGGCACACGTAAAATACACTATCATTCCAAAACAATAACTCCTTTAAATCGACTCAGCTCAAGTTACAATAAGAAATTCCAAGGTCGTCACTTAACATCAAGCGGGTTGTTCCCCACCATATCAATCCCTTATACTACGAAAAGTTCCCCCATCTTTCCTCCAAATTCTTGAAGTCCCAGTCGAAACGCTAATTTCGGGACGAAATTCCTTCTAACGGGGGGATGATGTGACAACCGTCAATTTTTGGCCAAGTCAAACTCAACTAAAGTCAACAAGTCAAACCGGTCAACTCATCTAACCCTTTTACATTAGGGATTCCATTATGTTTCTTATTGAACAACTCGCAATCTTAATACAAAGTATCACTTAGAGTTTTCACGTGTTCGAAAATTCTAAACCCTAATCAGGGCAAGTGATGAAACTACTCGATAAAACATTATTCCTTAACCCTCAGGGGCATATAACAATCATAACGAGACTTAACGGGATGTACAAACCTTGCGTTGCGAAGCCAAACACTCAAAAAGGTCACAAAAGAAGTCTCTCCCAATCTCTTTCACTCTAACTCTCCCAAAACTCTCTAAGTAGGAGAAATCGCTACAAGTGTGTGTAATCTCTCCCAAATCTCTCCAAGTATGTGAAATCTCTCCCAAATCTCTCTCTGTATGAGAAATCTCTCCAAGAATGTCAAATCTCTCCCAAATCTCTCCAACTATGTGAAATCTCTCCCAAATCTCTCTCTATATGAGAAATCTCTCCAAGAATGTCAAATCTCTCCCAAATCTCTCTAAGTATGCCAAATCTCTCCAAGTATGACAAATCTCTCCCAAATCTCTCTCAAAATCCCTCTCAACTTTTTATAATCACTCGGGGCATCCCGACCCTCCAATTTGACGAAAACAGCTCGAAAACGGAAGTCTACGCGAAAACCAGCCTTAAGGAGCCGAAGCTCCTCTTAGGAACCGAAACTCCTCTTAGGAGCCGAACCTCTTAGGAGCCGAACCTCTTAGAGCCGAACCTCCTGAGAACCAAAACCCTGTCAACCGAAATGGACCGAGCGGTCGGTCTATTTCGGTCCCCTGACTAACCAGAACCGAGACCTGACTTTCGGCTCTTCCCTTCTTACCTTCGGTCCGAGAAGACTTCTCACTTTCGGTCCGAGAAGCACCTGCCCAGCCGAACCCCTCCACTCTCGGTCCCTTCTGATGAGCAGCCTGCGAGACCTCTCGGTTCCCATGCACAACCGAGCCTCGCCTTCGATTCTATGCTCCTAAGGAGCCGAACCTGCGCACCTTCGGCCCTGAAGTTCGGATTTCAGCAATTCCTACCCGGTTTTCAATATTTTTAGCGTTTTGAGCCCGTTTTTCGAGATTTTAACGCGGGATTTTCACCCAAACTCGTATTTTAACATAATAAACCCCAAATATTCATATTTTAATTATATTTTGGGGAAAATCCTTGCCTAAGAATAAAATCTAGTTGGTAAGATATTTAGGAGGAGTGTTGACTTATCCTTTGAACAAGGACACAAGCAACCTCCCCATACCTTCATAGTACAACCCCTAGTCACTATTCACCCATACCTAGTCAATCATTGTCCTTTTCCCACTCTTTTTCAGACATAATGTTGAACAAAAGCTGGAGATATCCTCCCCTCTCCTCCCACTTTATTCACTCTTTCTTAAGAAGAACAAACACCTCTCTTCCACTTTCTCTCTCTAAAAATTCGAGATTCAAAGGCTGGTCTTGGGTTTTTCCTCCACATTTGGTAAGTATCTTCCTCCCACACTTAGATATTCTACTATCTTTCATCCAAATCATAGATTGCTTACACAAATATCGTCATATTTGTGTTAGATCTTCAAATCTTCAAGCACCTCCCAAGTGTTCTTGAGTTGAGCACTTCTTTTCTCCATCATCCATCTACTGAAATCACTCAAGGTGAGTTCATACCCCTATCTTTTCATGTTTTTCTTAAGTTTTAAGGGGGGGAATACAGGTTAAAACACTAAGAACTCAACTAAACTCATTTAACAGCCTTCATCAGAAAAGTTCAACTCCATTCACGGACTGTTTTGGTCAACTTAAACATTTTAGTTTTCACAACTGTATTAGATGCAAATAGTTCAGGTTCATAAATTTAAAATGACTACTTGCACATCACCATACAATTTTTCTACGATTTATGGTGATTTTTACAAAACTGCCTATCATTTCAAAAACGAATTCGGACCAGTCTGTGAATATGAACATTTTAACACAAGTTAAAGACTTCCAAAAATCATAATAAAAATTATGAACAAACTAGACATATTTTATGAACTCTCAGAATTTACGGATTCAGTTTTCGACATCGTATGATTTTTCTATGATTTTTATAAAACAGTGCAGAACGGTTAAAAACTAGTTAACAGCTTATAACTTTCAATACACTTTGTATTATGTTGAACAAAGTGTATAACAATAAGTTCTAAATATTGAATGTATTTTCTTGTTAGTTTATCATCATAAACTGAAATTTAGTCATTCTTGATAAGGTTTACTCATTCATTTCGAATACTTATAATAAACTTCAATAAGCATAGTTTATGGATTTTTACTACATGAAAAAGGTTTACTCTCAAAACAAATGGGTTTTTCATATCTTTACGTAATAAACTATAATAGTAATAGTTTAAGGATTTCATATCACTAATTTATTCAGAAAAGGTGATTTTACTTCCTTCATGGAAGAGGTTTTAATATCAAACTGTGTGTAAACTAGTTAACTTAGGATGTGAGGCAATTCTCTCCCCGTACGTTCGAGTACGGGATCCCAATTCCTGTAAGTTATAACCAGAGTCTCTTGTAGGGAGAGCGTGATAATTGTGTATAGATCTATATTGAGTTTGACACCCCACACCTTGCTGCTAGCTACAGTGGGACCTGCAGGTCTACGGGTGACAAGAGTCATAGTATCTTAACGTCTGAAAAACGTTGTGCAGGTTATTTCTCGTCATAGTATGGTTATAGCGACTCACATAGGTAGTTAACAATCTTTTAAGTTTACATGGAAACTTCTACTTTTAAAAGGGGTTTTACTTCTAAACTAAACGAGTTTATGCCGATTTAAAACCACTTTTATATCTTTAAGTATGGAAAATATTTGTTTATTTCCGGTCCTGGGATTTAGGACCACATAACTTTTATAAGGAAAATATAGGATTTTCTTTGGAATCATATCTCTGTTAAAACTATATTTCATCTAGAATTGTTAGACTTCAGCTATAATTGCTAAGTGTATATGCTAGAGTTATATAAGAATCTAGTCATAATCGACTTAGAATTGGTGGGCCCGCCTTACTTCCTGTTCCTTGTTTGGTTGTGGACCTAGGGCAGACCCATTATATTCGACGGTTTATTTAACTTAAATTTTATATAACTTATATACACTGGGCGATTATAGAAGGAAATCTATGGGCCTTTCTTGGGTTCATTATCGCATAACATAGAAGCATTCATTTCACTTAATAAAGAAAATATTGGATTTTCTGGAAACATACTTTGTCACGTTTACAAGGAAAACGGTTTCTTTCTCAAACAAACTCTTATGAACTCACCAACTTAATTGTTGACACTTTTTCAAAACTACTTGTATTCTCAGGAAATCAGTGAAACAGGAAAACCAATAACATTTTGAGGATGGGACGATAAATCGTCAAACGTTTCATTTTGTCATCATAATGTAATTGATTTTGAAACATGTAAACTTATTCCATGGTGTAACCTTTTCAATTATATTTATGATGGTTGTATTTACTTTGAGCACTATTATATTCGTTGTTGTGATACTATACATGAAGTCCTCCACCCCCGGACGTTTCCGCCATCCTTGGTTTGGGGGTGTGACAGATTGGTATCAGAGCATTGTTTATAGTGAACTAAGTATATCGAACCACATAAGATATACAAACTATAAATGCATTGGGACTAAGGTCTCTGATTTAACATTTTTCAAATAACTATACTTTTAGAAATAAATAGTTTCTTGTTAAAAGTATACATGCATGCATACATACTAAGGTCAGCATCATTCTAGAACAAAACAAAAGTAATGATTGTTGAATGGCACAAGTAAGCTTGGGGATGTATAGTCAGGTCTGGGAATGACATAGCCTGATCAACTATGTCTGACCTAGAAGTGATTAGCATATGCCCGGGAATGGTTGTGGCGTTGCAACAAGTCTAAAAACTTACCATCTCTATCTACAAACAAACATCGAAAACATAAGAACAAACATTAAAATACTATAGGAGTATTTGGTGATACTATAACCAACTTATGTGAAAACTAAAGGCCCTATTAGTAGGTCTATAATGACTAAGTGCATACGCTAAGGTTATACATGATTAAAGATATTATAGACACAAAATCTATTACTATTGCTCTACTTTCTGTTCCTTGTTTGGTTGTGGACTTAGAGTAGAGTCATTTATTCGAAGGTCTATTCTATCTCAGATTATGTATAACTGGTATGCACTACGTGATTATAGACGTGACTAATAAGGTTCAACCCCTATAAGTAATTATAGGATTAAACGTCTATTAACTATCCCTTCTACCCCTATTCTCGCGCGAGCAACGTGATGAGTAAATCCTAACGCCCGTACAAAACCTACTTCTACCCACTACCATAACGCCGTCTCCGGGACGTTAGCAGAAACACCGAGAATAGTTTAGTAAAGTGCGAAATTTATTACGTGTGTATATAAAGGGTAAGGATATAACCAATATATATCAATAAAAAATTGGCATGCATTTTATTTCAGTTGGAGTTTACCACATATTTCATAACTTGTTATTACAAACAATTTGCTTATGGCAACTCTAAGATTACTTGATATATATACCTCAAGGTTATGTGTAATTAAGAGACGATCGGATTAGAAATGGTAAGTCCGCCTTAGCTCCTGTTCCTTGTTTGGTTGTGGGCTTAGGGCAGACTCATTAAGTTCAACGGCCTATCGGACCTTAATTACACACAACTGGTATACATTGGGTGATCTTAGGGGTGGATCAGGCATGGAACAAATCACAAGATTACAATCGAGTCATTTCTACTAAATTCATAAGTTTATTTATATAGACCTCTGTTATGAATTGTTTTCCACATTCGAAGAATCGGGAAATACTATACTTGAAAACTAATAACCTAGTTTTTACGACGCCCGACTAATAACCAATACTAAAAGACTTATACTCATTTCGTCTTTGAAATTCTATAACAGAAAGATGCCGCCTCGAAGGTCCGTTAGACGCACTAGCAGAACACAAACAAATCCACCACCACCGCCTCCCCAATATGATCCTGTTATGTTCCAAGCTGCGGTCACGGCCGCGGTGGCAGCTGCTATGTCCCAAATCAGCACTGATGGTGCAGGACGGGCAGGGAGCGGTACTAATAACTCCACTCAAGGAGATAGCCAAGGGCGTTCTAGAGAATGCTCCTTTAAGGACTTCACCAATGGTAAACCCGATCCGTTCAACGGTAGCGGGGGAGTCATCGATTTGATGCAATGGTTCGAGAAGACCGAATCTGTCTTCGAAATCTGTGCGTGCGCCGAAGTGAACAAGGTCAAATTCGCAGCTCGCACTTTCTCCGGCCGGGCCCTTACTTGGTGGAACGGCCACGTTAAGTCACTGACGCTTACAGTGGCTAACTCGATGAGTTGGGAGGACTTGAAGGCAAGGATGCTGAAAGAGTATTGCCCAAGGGGCGAGGTGCAAAAGCTAGAGCAAGAACTGTGGAACCTCAAAATTACAGGCTCTGACCTTGCAACTTATATCGCCCGATTTTGTGACATAGCACTCCTTTGTCCCGCTATGGTCACCCCGGAAGACAAAAAGTTGGAGCGATACCTTTGGGGATTGTCCTCCGAAATTCAAGATAGCGTGTTGGCCTCAAGACCAACTACCTTTGAGAGTGCCAAGGAATTGGCACAACAACTCATCGACCATCGTGCCAGCCATGACACGGCGACAACCACCCCGGATTAAGCAAGAGCAGGAAACAACATAAGGAAGTTCGGGGACAACAAAAAGGACCAACCAACCCAGGACTTCACTAAGAAGCAACAGAGCGTTGCTGTTCATGCTGCCACAACCCACGCCACGCCAGCACCCATAAATCGATACGCTGGAACCCTACCGAAATGCAACGAGTGTTACTTCCATCACACTGGGGCTTGCCGAGAGATGCATTGCAAAAATTGCAACAGAAAGGGGCACACTGTCCGTTTCTGTAAGGCACCAGCACGACCCATCAACCAGGTACCCAACACTGGAGTTAGCCCAGCCTGTTACCAGTACGGCGAAACGGGACACTTTAAAAGGGACTGCCCAAGTGCACAAAATGCCGGTGATGGTGGAAGGGTGCTCGCGATCACTGCCGGAGAGACCACCCCGGAACCGCCCATAAATATCAGTACGTTTTTCTGACATCGACGTTTAATTTTTTTTACTAAATCTAGCATCGAATAAAGTATACCAACCATAAATCTTGAGAACACGATAAAACCCAAATAAGTCTTACCTCCTATATAAAAACGCAGGGTTTTTACCAGTGAATCTATGATGGCTGGTGTAAACATTATGGTCATATATCATTAAGATTCTACGGACTTAGAATGTGTGATTCCGCCTCATTTCCTGTTCCTTGTTTGGTTGTGGGCTTAAGGCGGGGTCACCCATCCGAATGCCCTTGCAATCTTAATGATATACGACTAGTTTACACCAAGCGATTATAAAAGAACTGGTAGGACTTATAATCCAAATTTCATCACAAATTGTTGAAACATTCGTAATGATGGAACTCGCTAACTACATTATAAAATATTCATAGTGGTAATACCAAGTATAAAGCGGAGAGCATAAAGGCACACGTAAAATACACTATCATTCCAAAACAATAACTCCTTTAAATCGACTCAGCTCAAGTTACAATAAGAAATTCCAAGGTCGTCACTTAACATCAAGCGGGTTGTTCCCCACCATATCAATCCCTTATACTACGAAAAGTTCCCCCATCTTTCCTCCAAATTCTTGAAGTCCCAGTCGAAACGCTAATTTCGGGACGAAATTCCTTCTAACGGGGGGATGATGTGACAACCGTCAATTTTTGGCCAAGTCAAAGTCAACTAAAGTCAACAAGTCAAACCGGTCAACTCATCTAACCCTTGTACATTAGGGATTCCATTATGTTTCTTATTGAACAACTCGCAATCGTAATACAAAGTATCACTTAGAGTTTTCACGTGTTCGAAAATTCTAAACCCTAATCAGGGCAAGTGATGAAACTACTCGATAAAACATTATTCCTTAACTCTCAGGGGCATATAACAATCATAACGAGACTTAACGGGATGTACAAACCTTGCGTTGCGAAGCCAAACACTCAAAAAGGTCACAAAAGAAGTCTCTCCCAATCTCTTTCACTCTAACTCTCCCAAAACTCTCTAAGTAGGAGAAATCGCTACAAGTGTGTGTAATCTCTCCCAAATCTCTCCAAGTATGTGAAATCTCTCCCAAATCTCTCTCTGTATGAGAAATCTCTCCAAGAATGTCAAATCTCTCCCAAATCTCTCCAACTATGTGAAATCTCTCCCAAATCTCTCTCTGTATGAGAAATCGCTCCAAGAATGTCAAATCTCTCCCAAATCTCTCTAAGTATGCCAAATCTCTCCAAGTATGACAAATCTCTCCCAAATCTCTCTCAAAATCCCTCTCAACTTTTTATAATCACTCGGGGCATCCCGACCCTCCAATTTGACGAAAACAGCTCGAAAACGGAAGTCTACGCGAAAACCAGCCTTAAGGAGCCGAAGCTCCTCTTAGGAACCGAAACTCCTCTTAGGAGCCGAACCTCTTAGGAGCCGAACCTCCTGAGAACTGAAACCCTCTCAACCGAAATGGACCGAGCGGTCGGTCTATTTCGGTCCCCTGACTAACCAGAACCGAGACATGACTTTCGGCTCTTCCCTTCTTACCTTCGGTCCGAGAAGACTTCTCACTTTCGGTCTGAGAAGCACCTGCCCAGCCGAACCCCTCCACTCTCGGTCCCTTCTGATGAGCAGCCTGCGAGACCTCTCGGTTCCCATGCACAACCGAGCCTCGCCTTCGGTTCTATGCTCCTAAGGAGCCGAACCTGCGCACCTTCGGCCCTGAAGTTCGGATTTTAGCAATTCCTACCCGGTTTTCAATATTTTTAGCGTTTTGAGCCCGTTTTTCGAGATTTTAACGCGGGATTTTCACCCAAACTCGTATTTTAACATAATAAACCCCAAATATTCATATTTTAATTATATTTTGGGGAAAATCCTTGCCTAAGAATAAAATCTAGTTGGTAAGATATTTAGGAGGAGTGTTGACTTATCCTTTAAACAAGGACACAAGCAACCTCCCCATACCTTCATAGTACAACCCCTAGTCACTATTCACTCATACCTAGTCAATCATTGTCCTTTTCCCACTCTTTTTCAGCCATAATGTTGAACAAAAGCTGGAGATATCCTCCCCTTTCCTCCCACTTTATTCACTCTTTCTTAAGAAGAACAAACACCCCTCTTCCACTTTCTCTCTCTAAAAATTCGAGATTCAAAGGCTGGTCTTGGGTTTTTCCTCCACATTTGGTAAGTATCTTCCTCCCACACTTAGATATTCTACTATCTTTCATCCAAATCATAGATTGCTTACACAAATATCGTCATATTTGTGTTAGATCTTCAAATCTTCAAGCACCTCCCAAGTGTTCTTGAGTTGAGCACTTCTTTTCTCCATCATCCATCTACTGAAATCACTCAAGGTGAGTTCATACCCCTATCTTTTCATGTTTTTCTTAAGTTTTAAGGGGGGGAATACAGGTTAAAACACTAAGAACTCAACTAAACTCATTTAACAGCCTTCATCAGAAAAGTTCAACTCCATTCACGGACTGTTTTGGTCAACTTAAACATCTTAGTTTTCACAACTGTATTAGGTGCAAATAGTTCAGGTTCATAAATTTAAAATGACTACTTGCACATCACCATACGATTTTTCTACGATTTATGGTGATTTTTACAAAACTACCTATCATTTCAAAAACGAATTCGGACCAGTCTGTGAATATGAACATTTTAACACAAGTTAAAGACTTCCAAAAATCATAATAAAAATTATGAACAAACTAGAGACATTTTATGAACTCTCAGAATTTACGGATTCAGTTTTCGACTTCGTATGATTTTTCTATGATTTTTCTAAAACAGTGCAGAACGGTTAAAAACTAGTTAACAGCTTATAACTTTCAATACACTTTGTATTATGTTGAGCAAAGTGTATAACAATAAGTTCTAAATATTGAATGTATTTTCTTGTTAGTTTATCATCATAAACTGAAATTTAGTCATTCATGATAAGGTTTACTCATTCATTTCGAATACTTATAATAAACTTCAATAAGCATAGTTTATGGATTTTTACTACATGAAAAAGGTTTTACTCTCAAAACAAATGGGTTTTTCATATCTTTACGTAATAAACTATAATAGTAATAGTTTAAGGATTTCATATCACTAATTTATTCAGAAAAGGTGATTTTACTTCCTTCATGGAAGAGGTTTTAATATCAAACTGTGTGTAAACTAGTTAACTTAGGATGTGAGGCAATTCTCTCCCCGTACGTTCGAGTACGGGATCCCAATTCCTGTAAGTTATAACCAGAGTCTCTTGTAGGGAGAGCGTGATAATTGTGTATAGATCTATATTGGGTTTGACACCCCACACCTTGCTGCTAGCTACAGTGGGACCTGCAGGTCTACGGGTGACAAGAGTCATAGTATGTTAACGTTTGAAAAACATTGTGCAGGTTATTTCTCGTCATAGTATGGTTATAGCGACTCACATAGGTAGTTAACAATCTTTTAAGTTTACATGGAAACTTCTACTTTGAAAAGGGGTTTTACTTCTAAACTAAACGAGTTTATGCCGATTTAAAACCACTTTTATATCTTTAAGTATGGAAAATACTTGTTTATTTCCGGTCCTGGGATTTAGGACCACATAACTTTTATAAGGAAAATATAGGATTTTCTTTGGAATCATATCTCTGTTAAAACTATATTTCATCTAGAATTGTTAGACTTCAGTTTTAATTGCTAAGTGTATATGCTAGAGTTATATAAGAATCTAGTCATAATCGACTGAGAATTGGTGGGCCCGCCTTACTTCCCGTTCCTTGTTTGGTTGTGGACCTAAGGCAGACCCATTATATTCGACGGTTTATTTAACTTAAATTTTATATAACTTATATACACTGGGCGATTATAGAAGGAAATCTAAGGGCCTTTCTAGGGTTCATTATCGCATAACATAGAAGCATTCATTTCACTTAATAAAGAAAATATTGCATTTTCTGGAAACATACTTTGTCGCTTTTACAAGGAAAACGGTTTCTTTCTCAAACAAACTCTTATGAACTCACCAACTTAATTGTTGACACTTTTTCAAAACTACTTGTATTCTCAGGAAATCAGTGAAACAGGAAAACCAATAACGTTTTGAGGATGGGACGATAAATCGTCAAACGTTTCATTTTGTCATCATAATGTAATTGATTTTGAAACATGTAAACTTATTCCATGGTGTAACCTTTTCAATTATATTTATGATGGTTCTATTTACTTTGAGCACTATTATATTCGTTGTTGTGATACTATACATGAAGTCCTCCACCCCCGGACGTTTCCGCCATCCTTGGTTTGGGGGTGTGACAGATTGGTATCAGAGCATTGTTTATAGTGAACTAAGTATATCGAACCACATAAGATATACAAACTATAAATGCATTGGGACTAAGGTCTCTGATTTAACATTTTTCAAATAACTATACTTTTAGAAATAAATAGTTTCTTGTTAAAAGTATACATGCATGCATACATACTAAGGTCAGCATCATTCTAGAACAAAACAAAAGTAATGATTGTTGAATGGCAGAAGTAGGCTTGGGGATGTATAGTCAGGTCTGGGAATGACATAGCCTGATCAACTATTTCTGACCCAGAAGTGATTAGCATATGCCCGGGAATGGTTGTGGCGTTGCAACAAGTCTAAAAACTTACCAACTCTATCTACAAACAAACATCGAAAACATAAGACAAACATTAAAATACTATAGGAGTATTTGGTGATACTATAACCAACTTATGTGATAACTAAAGGCCCTATTAGTAGGTCTATAATGACTAAGTGCATACGCTAAGGTTATACATGATTAAAGATATTATAGACTCAGAATCTATGACTATTTCTCTACTTCCTGTTCCTTGTTTGGTTGTGGACTTAGAGTAGAGTCATTTATTCGAAGGTCTATTCTATCTCAGATTATGTATAACTGGTATGCACTACGTGATTATAGACGTGACTAATAAGGATCAACCCCTATAAGTAATTATAGGATTAGACGTCTATTAACTATCCCTTCTACCCATATTCTCGCGCGAGCAACGTGATGAGTAAATCCTAACGCCCGTACAAAACCTACTTCTACCCACTACCATAACTCCGTCTCCGGGATGTTAGCAGAAACACCAAGAATAGTTCAGTAAAGGGCGAAATTTATTACGTGTGTATATAAAGGGTAAGGATATAACCAATGTATATCAACAAAAAATTGGCATGCATTTTATTTCAGTGGGAGTTTACCATATATTTCATAACCTGTTATTACAAACAATTTGCTTATGGCAACTCTAAGATTACTTGATATATACCTCAAGGTTATGTGTAATTAAGAGACGATCGGATTAGAAATGGTAAGTCCGCCTTAGGTCCTGTTCCTTGTTTGGTTGTGGGCTTAGGGCAGACTCATTAAGTTCAACGGCCTATCGGACCTTAATTACACACAACTGGTATACATTGGGTGAACTTAGGGGTGGATCGGGCATGGAATAAATCACAAGATTACAATCGAGTCATTTCTACTAAATTCATAAGTTTATTTATATAGACCTCTGTTATGAATTATTTTCCACATTCGAAGAATCGGGAAATACTATACTTGAAAACTAATAACCTAGTTTTTACGACGCCCGACTAATAACCAATACTAAAAGACTTATACTCATTTCGTCTTTGAAATTCTATAACAGAAAGATGCCGCCTCGAAGGTCCGTTAGACGCACTAGCAGAACGCAAACAAATCCACCACCACCGCCTCCCCAATATGATCCTGTTATGTTCCAAGCTGCGGTCACGGCCGCGGTGGCAGCTGCTATGTCCCAAATCAGCACTGATGGTGCAGGACGGGCAGGGAGCGGTACTAATAACTCCACTCAAGGAGATAGCCAAGGGCGTTCTAGAGAATGCTCCTTTAAGGACTTCACCAATGGTAAACCCGATCCGTTCAACGGTAGCGGGGGAGTCATCGATTTCATGCAATGGTTCGAGAAGACCGAATCTGTCTTCGAAATCTGTGCGTGCCCCGAAGCGAACAAGGTCAAATTCGCAGCTCGCACTTTCTCCGGCCGGGCCCTTACTTGGTGGAACGGCCATGTTAAGTCACTGACGCTTACAGTGGCTAACTCGATGAGTTGGGAGGACTTGAAGGCAAGGATGCTGAAAGAGTATTGCCCAAGGGGCTAGGTGCAAAAGCTAGAGCAAGAACCTGTGGAACCTCAAAATGACAGGCTCTAACCTTGCAACTTATACCGCCCGATTTTGTGACCTAGCACTCCTTTGTCCCGCTATGGTCACCCCGGAAGACAAAAAGTTGGAGCGATACCTCTGGGGATTGTCCTCCGAAATTCAAGATAGCGTGTTGGCCTCAAGACCAACTACCTTTGAGAGTACCAAGGAATTGGCACAACAACTCATCGACCATCGTGCCAGCCATGACACGGCGACAACCACCCCGGATTAAGCAAGAGGAAGAAACAACAAAAGGAAGTTTGGGGACAACAAAAAGGACCAACCAACCCAGGACTTCACTAAGAAGCAACAGAGCGTTGTTGTTCATGCTGCCACAACCCACGCCACGCCAGTACCCATAAATCGATACGTTGGAACCCTACCGAAATGCAACGAGTGTAACTTCCATCACACTGGGGCTTGCCGAGAGATGCATTGCAAAAATTGCAACAGAAAGGGGCACACTGTCCGTTTCTGTAAGGCACCAGCACGACCCATCAACCAGGTCACCGGCACTGGAGTTAGCCCAGCCTGTTACCAGTGCGGCGAAACGGGACACTTTAAAACGGACTGCCCAAGTGCACGAAATGCCGGTGATGGTGGAAGGGTGCTCGCGATCACTGCCAGAGAGACCACCCCGGAACCGCCCATAAATATCAGTACGTGTTTCTGACATCGACATTTAATTTTTTTTTTACTAAGTCTAGCATCGAATAAAGTATACCAACCATAAATCTTGAGAACACGATAAAACCCAAATAAGTCTTACCTCCTATATAAAAACGCAGGGTTTTTACCAGTGAATCTATGATGGCTGGTGTAAACATTATGGTCATATATCATTAAGATTCTACGGACTTAGAATGTGTGATTCCGTCTCATTTCCTGTTCCTTGTTTGGTTGTGGGCTTAAGGCGGGGTCACCCGTCCGAATGCCCTTGCAATCTTAATGATATACGACTAGTTTACACCAAGCGATTATAAAAGAACTGGTAGGACTTATAATCCAAATTTCATTACAAATTGTTGAAACATTCGTAATGCTGGAACTCGCTAACTACATTATAAAATATTCATAGTGGTAATACCAAGTATAAAGCGGAGAGCATAAAGGCACACGTAAAATACACTATCATTCCAAAACAATAACTCCTTTAAATCGACTCAGCTCAAGTTACAATAAGAAATTCCAAGGTCGTCACTTAACATCAAGCGGGTTGTTCCCCACCATATCAATCCCTTATACTACGAAAAGTTCCCCCATCTTTCCTCCAAATTCTTGAAGTCCCAGTCGAAACGCTAATTTCGGGACGAAATTCCTTCTAACGGGGGGATGATGTGACAACCGTCAATTTTTGGCCAAGTCAAAGTCAACTAAAGTCAACAAGTCAAACCGGTCAACTCATCTAACCCTTGTACATTAGGGATTCCATTATGTTTCTTATTGAACAACTCGCAATCGTAATACAAAGTATCACTTAGAGTTTTCACGTGTTCGAAAATTCTAAACCCTAATCAGGGCAAGTGATGAAACTACTCGATAAAACATTATTCCTTAACTCTCAGGGGCATATAACAATCATAACGAGACTTAACGGGATGTACAAACCTTGCGTTGCGAAGCCAAACACTCAAAAAGGTCACAAAAGAAGTCTCTCCCAATCTCTTTCACTCTAACTCTCCCAAAACTCTCTAAGTAGGAGAAATCGCTACAAGTGTGTGTAATCTCTCCCAAATCTCTCCAAGTATGTGAAATCTCTCCCAAATCTCTCTCTGTATGAGAAATCTCTCCAAGAATGTCAAATCTCTCCCAAATCTCTCCAACTATGTGAAATCTCTCCCAAATCTCTCTCTGTATGAGAAATCGCTCCAAGAATGTCAAATCTCTCCCAAATCTCTCTAAGTATGCCAAATCTCTCCAAGTATGACAAATCTCTCCCAAATCTCTCTCAAAATCCCTCTCAACTTTTTATAATCACTCGGGGCATCCCGACCCTCCAATTTGACGAAAACAGCTCGAAAACGGAAGTCTACGCGAAAACCAGCCTTAAGGAGCCGAAGCTCCTCTTAGGAACCGAAACTCCTCTTAGGAGCCGAACCTCTTAGGAGCCGAACCTCCTGAGAACTGAAACCCTCTCAACCGAAATGGACCGAGCGGTCGGTCTATTTCGGTCCCCTGACTAACCAGAACCGAGACATGACTTTCGGCTCTTCCCTTCTTACCTTCGGTCCGAGAAGACTTCTCACTTTCGGTCTGAGAAGCACCTGCCCAGCCGAACCCCTCCACTCTCGGTCCCTTCTGATGAGCAGCCTGCGAGACCTCTCGGTTCCCATGCACAACCGAGCCTCGCCTTCGGTTCTATGCTCCTAAGGAGCCGAACCTGCGCACCTTCGGCCCTGAAGTTCGGATTTTAGCAATTCCTACCCGGTTTTCAATATTTTTAGCGTTTTGAGCCCGTTTTTCGAGATTTTAACGCGGGATTTTCACCCAAACTCGTATTTTAACATAATAAACCCCAAATATTCATATTTTAATTATATTTTGGGGAAAATCCTTGCCTAAGAATAAAATCTAGTTGGTAAGATATTTAGGAGGAGTGTTGACTTATCCTTTAAACAAGGACACAAGCAACCTCCCCATACCTTCATAGTACAACCCCTAGTCACTATTCACTCATACCTAGTCAATCATTGTCCTTTTCCCACTCTTTTTCAGCCATAATGTTGAACAAAAGCTGGAGATATCCTCCCCTTTCCTCCCACTTTATTCACTCTTTCTTAAGAAGAACAAACACCCCTCTTCCACTTTCTCTCTCTAAAAATTCGAGATTCAAAGGCTGGTCTTGGGTTTTTCCTCCACATTTGGTAAGTATCTTCCTCCCACACTTAGATATTCTACTATCTTTCATCCAAATCATAGATTGCTTACACAAATATCGTCATATTTGTGTTAGATCTTCAAATCTTCAAGCACCTCCCAAGTGTTCTTGAGTTGAGCACTTCTTTTCTCCATCATCCATCTACTGAAATCACTCAAGGTGAGTTCATACCCCTATCTTTTCATGTTTTTCTTAAGTTTTAAGGGGGGGAATACAGGTTAAAACACTAAGAACTCAACTAAACTCATTTAACAGCCTTCATCAGAAAAGTTCAACTCCATTCACGGACTGTTTTGGTCAACTTAAACATCTTAGTTTTCACAACTGTATTAGGTGCAAATAGTTCAGGTTCATAAATTTAAAATGACTACTTGCACATCACCATACGATTTTTCTACGATTTATGGTGATTTTTACAAAACTACCTATCATTTCAAAAACGAATTCGGACCAGTCTGTGAATATGAACATTTTAACACAAGTTAAAGACTTCCAAAAATCATAATAAAAATTATGAACAAACTAGAGACATTTTATGAACTCTCAGAATTTACGGATTCAGTTTTCGACTTCGTATGATTTTTCTATGATTTTTCTAAAACAGTGCAGAACGGTTAAAAACTAGTTAACAGCTTATAACTTTCAATACACTTTGTATTATGTTGAGCAAAGTGTATAACAATAAGTTCTAAATATTGAATGTATTTTCTTGTTAGTTTATCATCATAAACTGAAATTTAGTCATTCATGATAAGGTTTACTCATTCATTTCGAATACTTATAATAAACTTCAATAAGCATAGTTTATGGATTTTTACTACATGAAAAAGGTTTTACTCTCAAAACAAATGGGTTTTTCATATCTTTACGTAATAAACTATAATAGTAATAGTTTAAGGATTTCATATCACTAATTTATTCAGAAAAGGTGATTTTACTTCCTTCATGGAAGAGGTTTTAATATCAAACTGTGTGTAAACTAGTTAACTTAGGATGTGAGGCAATTCTCTCCCCGTACGTTCGAGTACGGGATCCCAATTCCTGTAAGTTATAACCAGAGTCTCTTGTAGGGAGAGCGTGATAATTGTGTATAGATCTATATTGGGTTTGACACCCCACACCTTGCTGCTAGCTACAGTGGGACCTGCAGGTCTACGGGTGACAAGAGTCATAGTATGTTAACGTTTGAAAAACATTGTGCAGGTTATTTCTCGTCATAGTATGGTTATAGCGACTCACATAGGTAGTTAACAATCTTTTAAGTTTACATGGAAACTTCTACTTTGAAAAGGGGTTTTACTTCTAAACTAAACGAGTTTATGCCGATTTAAAACCACTTTTATATCTTTAAGTATGGAAAATACTTGTTTATTTCCGGTCCTGGGATTTAGGACCACATAACTTTTATAAGGAAAATATAGGATTTTCTTTGGAATCATATCTCTGTTAAAACTATATTTCATCTAGAATTGTTAGACTTCAGTTTTAATTGCTAAGTGTATATGCTAGAGTTATATAAGAATCTAGTCATAATCGACTGAGAATTGGTGGGCCCGCCTTACTTCCCGTTCCTTGTTTGGTTGTGGACCTAAGGCAGACCCATTATATTCGACGGTTTATTTAACTTAAATTTTATATAACTTATATACACTGGGCGATTATAGAAGGAAATCTAAGGGCCTTTCTAGGGTTCATTATCGCATAACATAGAAGCATTCATTTCACTTAATAAAGAAAATATTGCATTTTCTGGAAACATACTTTGTCGCTTTTACAAGGAAAACGGTTTCTTTCTCAAACAAACTCTTATGAACTCACCAACTTAATTGTTGACACTTTTTCAAAACTACTTGTATTCTCAGGAAATCAGTGAAACAGGAAAACCAATAACGTTTTGAGGATGGGACGATAAATCGTCAAACGTTTCATTTTGTCATCATAATGTAATTGATTTTGAAACATGTAAACTTATTCCATGGTGTAACCTTTTCAATTATATTTATGATGGTTCTATTTACTTTGAGCACTATTATATTCGTTGTTGTGATACTATACATGAAGTCCTCCACCCCCGGACGTTTCCGCCATCCTTGGTTTGGGGGTGTGACAGATTGGTATCAGAGCATTGTTTATAGTGAACTAAGTATATCGAACCACATAAGATATACAAACTATAAATGCATTGGGACTAAGGTCTCTGATTTAACATTTTTCAAATAACTATACTTTTAGAAATAAATAGTTTCTTGTTAAAAGTATACATGCATGCATACATACTAAGGTCAGCATCATTCTAGAACAAAACAAAAGTAATGATTGTTGAATGGCAGAAGTAGGCTTGGGGATGTATAGTCAGGTCTGGGAATGACATAGCCTGATCAACTATTTCTGACCCAGAAGTGATTAGCATATGCCCGGGAATGGTTGTGGCGTTGCAACAAGTCTAAAAACTTACCAACTCTATCTACAAACAAACATCGAAAACATAAGACAAACATTAAAATACTATAGGAGTATTTGGTGATACTATAACCAACTTATGTGATAACTAAAGGCCCTATTAGTAGGTCTATAATGACTAAGTGCATACGCTAAGGTTATACATGATTAAAGATATTATAGACTCAGAATCTATGACTATTTCTCTACTTCCTGTTCCTTGTTTGGTTGTGGACTTAGAGTAGAGTCATTTATTCGAAGGTCTATTCTATCTCAGATTATGTATAACTGGTATGCACTACGTGATTATAGACGTGACTAATAAGGATCAACCCCTATAAGTAATTATAGGATTAGACGTCTATTAACTATCCCTTCTACCCATATTCTCGCGCGAGCAACGTGATGAGTAAATCCTAACGCCCGTACAAAACCTACTTCTACCCACTACCATAACTCCGTCTCCGGGATGTTAGCAGAAACACCAAGAATAGTTCAGTAAAGGGCGAAATTTATTACGTGTGTATATAAAGGGTAAGGATATAACCAATGTATATCAACAAAAAATTGGCATGCATTTTATTTCAGTGGGAGTTTACCATATATTTCATAACCTGTTATTACAAACAATTTGCTTATGGCAACTCTAAGATTACTTGATATATACCTCAAGGTTATGTGTAATTAAGAGACGATCGGATTAGAAATGGTAAGTCCGCCTTAGGTCCTGTTCCTTGTTTGGTTGTGGGCTTAGGGCAGACTCATTAAGTTCAACGGCCTATCGGACCTTAATTACACACAACTGGTATACATTGGGTGAACTTAGGGGTGGATCGGGCATGGAATAAATCACAAGATTACAATCGAGTCATTTCTACTAAATTCATAAGTTTATTTATATAGACCTCTGTTATGAATTATTTTCCACATTCGAAGAATCGGGAAATACTATACTTGAAAACTAATAACCTAGTTTTTACGACGCCCGACTAATAACCAATACTAAAAGACTTATACTCATTTCGTCTTTGAAATTCTATAACAGAAAGATGCCGCCTCGAAGGTCCGTTAGACGCACTAGCAGAACGCAAACAAATCCACCACCACCGCCTCCCCAATATGATCCTGTTATGTTCCAAGCTGCGGTCACGGCCGCGGTGGCAGCTGCTATGTCCCAAATCAGCACTGATGGTGCAGGACGGGCAGGGAGCGGTACTAATAACTCCACTCAAGGAGATAGCCAAGGGCGTTCTAGAGAATGCTCCTTTAAGGACTTCACCAATGGTAAACCCGATCCGTTCAACGGTAGCGGGGGAGTCATCGATTTCATGCAATGGTTCGAGAAGACCGAATCTGTCTTCGAAATCTGTGCGTGCCCCGAAGCGAACAAGGTCAAATTCGCAGCTCGCACTTTCTCCGGCCGGGCCCTTACTTGGTGGAACGGCCATGTTAAGTCACTGACGCTTACAGTGGCTAACTCGATGAGTTGGGAGGACTTGAAGGCAAGGATGCTGAAAGAGTATTGCCCAAGGGGCTAGGTGCAAAAGCTAGAGCAAGAACCTGTGGAACCTCAAAATGACAGGCTCTAACCTTGCAACTTATACCGCCCGATTTTGTGACCTAGCACTCCTTTGTCCCGCTATGGTCACCCCGGAAGACAAAAAGTTGGAGCGATACCTCTGGGGATTGTCCTCCGAAATTCAAGATAGCGTGTTGGCCTCAAGACCAACTACCTTTGAGAGTACCAAGGAATTGGCACAACAACTCATCGACCATCGTGCCAGCCATGACACGGCGACAACCACCCCGGATTAAGCAAGAGGAAGAAACAACAAAAGGAAGTTTGGGGACAACAAAAAGGACCAACCAACCCAGGACTTCACTAAGAAGCAACAGAGCGTTGTTGTTCATGCTGCCACAACCCACGCCACGCCAGTACCCATAAATCGATACGTTGGAACCCTACCGAAATGCAACGAGTGTAACTTCCATCACACTGGGGCTTGCCGAGAGATGCATTGCAAAAATTGCAACAGAAAGGGGCACACTGTCCGTTTCTGTAAGGCACCAGCACGACCCATCAACCAGGTCACCGGCACTGGAGTTAGCCCAGCCTGTTACCAGTGCGGCGAAACGGGACACTTTAAAACGGACTGCCCAAGTGCACGAAATGCCGGTGATGGTGGAAGGGTGCTCGCGATCACTGCCAGAGAGACCACCCCGGAACCGCCCATAAATATCAGTACGTGTTTCTGACATCGACATTTAATTTTTTTTTTACTAAGTCTAGCATCGAATAAAGTATACCAACCATAAATCTTGAGAACACGATAAAACCCAAATAAGTCTTACCTCCTATATAAAAACGCAGGGTTTTTACCAGTGAATCTATGATGGCTGGTGTAAACATTATGGTCATATATCATTAAGATTCTACGGACTTAGAATGTGTGATTCCGTCTCATTTCCTGTTCCTTGTTTGGTTGTGGGCTTAAGGCGGGGTCACCCGTCCGAATGCCCTTGCAATCTTAATGATATACGACTAGTTTACACCAAGCGATTATAAAAGAACTGGTAGGACTTATAATCCAAATTTCATTACAAATTGTTGAAACATTCGTAATGCTGGAACTCGCTAACTACATTATAAAATATTCATAGTGGTAATACCAAGTATAAAGCGGAGAGCATAAAGGCACACGTAAAATACACTATCATTCCAAAACAATAACTCCTTTAAATCGACTCAGCTCAAGTTACAATAAGAAATTCCAAGGTCGTCACTTAACATCAAGCGGGTTGTTCCCCACCATATCAATCCCTTATACTACGAAAAGTTCCCCCATCTTTCCTCCAAATTCTTGAAGTCCCAGTCGAAACGCTAATTTCGGGACGAAATTCCTTCTAACGGGGGGATGATGTGACAACCGTCAATTTTTGGCCAAGTCAAAGTCAACTAAAGTCAACAAGTCAAACCGGTCAACTCATCTAACCCTTGTACATTAGGGATTCCATTATGTTTCTTATTGAACAACTCGCAATCGTAATACAAAGTATCACTTAGAGTTTTCACGTGTTCGAAAATTCTAAACCCTAATCAGGGCAAGTGATGAAACTACTCGATAAAACATTATTCCTTAACTCTCAGGGGCATATAACAATCATAACGAGACTTAACGGGATGTACAAACCTTGCGTTGCGAAGCCAAACACTCAAAAAGGTCACAAAAGAAGTCTCTCCCAATCTCTTTCACTCTAACTCTCCCAAAACTCTCTAAGTAGGAGAAATCGCTACAAGTGTGTGTAATCTCTCCCAAATCTCTCCAAGTATGTGAAATCTCTCCCAAATCTCTCTCTGTATGAGAAATCTCTCCAAGAATGTCAAATCTCTCCCAAATCTCTCCAACTATGTGAAATCTCTCCCAAATCTCTCTCTGTATGAGAAATCGCTCCAAGAATGTCAAATCTCTCCCAAATCTCTCTAAGTATGCCAAATCTCTCCAAGTATGACAAATCTCTCCCAAATCTCTCTCAAAATCCCTCTCAACTTTTTATAATCACTCGGGGCATCCCGACCCTCCAATTTGACGAAAACAGCTCGAAAACGGAAGTCTACGCGAAAACCAGCCTTAAGGAGCCGAAGCTCCTCTTAGGAACCGAAACTCCTCTTAGGAGCCGAACCTCTTAGGAGCCAAACCTCCTGAGAACTGAAACCCTCTCAACCGAAATGGACCGAGCGGTCGGTCTATTTCGGTCCCCTGACTAACCAGAACCGAGACATGACTTTCGGCTCTTCCCTTCTTACCTTCGGTCCGAGAAGACTTCTCACTTTCGGTCTGAGAAGCACCTGCCCAGCCGAACCCCTCCACTCTCGGTCCCTTCTGATGAGCAGCCTGCGAGACCTCTCGGTTCCCATGCACAACCGAGCCTCGCCTTCGGTTCTATGCTCCTAAGGAGCCGAACCTGCGCACCTTCGGCCCTGAAGTTCGGATTTTAGCAATTCCTACCCGGTTTTCAATATTTTTAGCGTTTTGAGCCCGTTTTTCGAGATTTTAACGCGGGATTTTCACCCAAACTCGTATTTTAACATAATAAACCCCAAATATTCATATTTTAATTATATTTTGGGGAAAATCCTTGCCTAAGAATAAAATCTAGTTGGTAAGATATTTAGGAGGAGTGTTGACTTATCCTTTAAACAAGGACACAAGCAACCTCCCCATACCTTCATAGTACAACCCCTAGTCACTATTCACTCATACCTAGTCAATCATTGTCCTTTTCCCACTCTTTTTCAGCCATAATGTTGAACAAAAGCTGGAGATATCCTCCCCTCTCCTCCCACTTTATTCACTCTTTCTTAAGAAGAACAAACACCCCTCTTCCACTTTCTCTCTCTAAAAATTCGAGATTCAAAGGCTGGTCTTGGGTTTTTCCTCCACATTTGGTAAGTATCTTCCTCCCACACTTAGATATTCTACTATCTTTCATCCAAATCATAGATTGCTTACACAAATATCGTCATATTTGTGTTAGATCTTCAAATCTTCAAGCACCTCCCAAGTGTTCTTGAGTTGAGCACTTCTTTTCTCCATCATCCATCTACTGAAATCACTCAAGGTGAGTTCATACCCCTATCTTTTCATGTTTTTCTTAAGTTTTAAGGGGGGGAATACAGGTTAAAACACTAAGAACTCAACTAAACTCATTTAACAGCCTTCATCAGAAAAGTTCAACTCCATTCACGGACTGTTTTGGTCAACTTAAACATCTTAGTTTTCACAACTGTATTAGGTGCAAATAGTTCAGGTTCATAAATTTAAAATGACTACTTGCACATCACCATACGATTTTTCTACGATTTATGGTGATTTTTACAAAACTACCTATCATTTCAAAAACGAATTCGGACCAGTCTGTGAATATGAACATTTTAACACAAGTTAAAGACTTCCAAAAATCATAATAAAAATTATGAACAAACTAGAGACATTTTATGAACTCTCAGAATTTACGGATTCAGTTTTCGACTTCGTATGATTTTTCTATGATTTTTCTAAAACAGTGCAGAACGGTTAAAAACTAGTTAACAGCTTATAACTTTCAATACACTTTGTATTATGTTGAGCAAAGTGTATAACAATAAGTTCTAAATATTGAATGTATTTTCTTGTTAGTTTATCATCATAAACTGAAATTTAGTCATTCATGATAAGGTTTACTCATTCATTTCGAATACTTATAATAAACTTCAATAAGCATAGTTTATGGATTTTTACTACATGAAAAAGGTTTTACTCTCAAAACAAATGGGTTTTTCATATCTTTACGTAATAAACTATAATAGTAATAGTTTAAGGATTTCATATCACTAATTTATTCAGAAAAGGTGATTTTACTTCCTTCATGGAAGAGGTTTTAATATCAAACTGTGTGTAAACTAGTTAACTTAGGATGTGAGGCAATTCTCTCCCCGTACGTTCGAGTACGGGATCCCAATTCCTGTAAGTTATAACCAGAGTCTCTTGTAGGGAGAGCGTGATAATTGTGTATAGATCTATATTGGGTTTGACACCCCACACCTTGCTGCTAGCTACAGTGGGACCTGCAGGTCTACGGGTGACAAGAGTCATAGTATGTTAACGTTTGAAAAACATTGTGCAGGTTATTTCTCGTCATAGTATGGTTATAGCGACTCACATAGGTAGTTAACAATCTTTTAAGTTTACATGGAAACTTCTACTTTGAAAAGGGGTTTTACTTCTAAACTAAACGAGTTTATGCCGATTTAAAACCACTTTTATATCTTTAAGTATGGAAAATACTTGTTTATTTCCGGTCCTGGGATTTAGGACCACATAACTTTTATAAGGAAAATATAGGATTTTCTTTGGAATCATATCTCTGTTAAAACTATATTTCATCTAGAATTGTTAGACTTCAGTTTTAATTGCTAAGTGTATATGCTAGAGTTATATAAGAATCTAGTCATAATCGACTGAGAATTGGTGGGCCCGCCTTACTTCCCGTTCCTTGTTTGGTTGTGGACCTAAGGCAGACCCATTATATTCGACGGTTTATTTAACTTAAATTTTATATAACTTATATACACTGGGCGATTATAGAAGGAAATCTAAGGGCCTTTCTAGGGTTCATTATCGCATAACATAGAAGCATTCATTTCACTTAATAAAGAAAATATTGCATTTTCTGGAAACATACTTTGTCGCTTTTACAAGGAAAACGGTTTCTTTCTCAAACAAACTCTTATGAACTCACCAACTTAATTGTTGACACTTTTTCAAAACTACTTGTATTCTCAGGAAATCAGTGAAACAGGAAAACCAATAACGTTTTGAGGATGGGACGATAAATCGTCAAACGTTTCATTTTGTCATCATAATGTAATTGATTTTGAAACATGTAAACTTATTCCATGGTGTAACCTTTTCAATTATATTTATGATGGTTCTATTTACTTTGAGCACTATTATATTCGTTGTTGTGATACTATACATGAAGTCCTCCACCCCCGGACGTTTCCGCCATCCTTGGTTTGGGGGTGTGACAGATTGGTATCAGAGCATTGTTTATAGTGAACTAAGTATATCGAACCACATAAGATATACAAACTATAAATGCATTGGGACTAAGGTCTCTGATTTAACATTTTTCAAATAACTATACTTTTAGAAATAAATAGTTTCTTGTTAAAAGTATACATGCATGCATACATACTAAGGTCAGCATCATTCTAGAACAAAACAAAAGTAATGATTGTTGAATGGCAGAAGTAGGCTTGGGGATGTATAGTCAGGTCTGGGAATGACATAGCCTGATCAACTATTTCTGACCCAGAAGTGATTAGCATATGCCCGGGAATGGTTGTGGCGTTGCAACAAGTCTAAAAACTTACCAACTCTATCTACAAACAAACATCGAAAACATAAGACAAACATTAAAATACTATAGGAGTATTTGGTGATACTATAACCAACTTATGTGATAACTAAAGGCCCTATTAGTAGGTCTATAATGACTAAGTGCATACGCTAAGGTTATACATGATTAAAGATATTATAGACTCAGAATCTATGACTATTTCTCTACTTCCTGTTCCTTGTTTGGTTGTGGACTTAGAGTAGAGTCATTTATTCGAAGGTCTATTCTATCTCAGATTATGTATAACTGGTATGCACTACGTGATTATAGACGTGACTAATAAGGATCAACCCCTATAAGTAATTATAGGATTAGACGTCTATTAACTATCCCTTCTACCCATATTCTCGCGCGAGCAACGTGATGAGTAAATCCTAACGCCCGTACAAAACCTACTTCTACCCACTACCATAACTCCGTCTCCGGGATGTTAGCAGAAACACCAAGAATAGTTCAGTAAAGGGCGAAATTTATTACGTGTGTATATAAAGGGTAAGGATATAACCAATGTATATCAACAAAAAATTGGCATGCATTTTATTTCAGTGGGAGTTTACCATATATTTCATAACCTGTTATTACAAACAATTTGCTTATGGCAACTCTAAGATTACTTGATATATACCTCAAGGTTATGTGTAATTAAGAGACGATCGGATTAGAAATGGTAAGTCCGCCTTAGGTCCTGTTCCTTGTTTGGTTGTGGGCTTAGGGCAGACTCATTAAGTTCAACGGCCTATCGGACCTTAATTACACACAACTGGTATACATTGGGTGAACTTAGGGGTGGATCGGGCATGGAATAAATCACAAGATTACAATCGAGTCATTTCTACTAAATTCATAAGTTTATTTATATAGACCTCTGTTATGAATTATTTTCCACATTCGAAGAATCGGGAAATACTATACTTGAAAACTAATAACCTAGTTTTTACGACGCCCGACTAATAACCAATACTAAAAGACTTATACTCATTTCGTCTTTGAAATTCTATAACAGAAAGATGCCGCCTCGAAGGTCCGTTAGACGCACTAGCAGAACGCAAACAAATCCACCACCACCGCCTCCCCAATATGATCCTGTTATGTTCCAAGCTGCGGTCACGGCCGCGGTGGCAGCTGCTATGTCCCAAATCAGCACTGATGGTGCAGGACGGGCAGGGAGCGGTACTAATAACTCCACTCAAGGAGATAGCCAAGGGCGTTCTAGAGAATGCTCCTTTAAGGACTTCACCAATGGTAAACCCGATCCGTTCAACGGTAGCGGGGGAGTCATCGATTTCATGCAATGGTTCGAGAAGACCGAATCTGTCTTCGAAATCTGTGCGTGCCCCGAAGCGAACAAGGTCAAATTCGCAGCTCGCACTTTCTCCGGCCGGGCCCTTACTTGGTGGAACGGCCATGTTAAGTCACTGACGCTTACAGTGGCTAACTCGATGAGTTGGGAGGACTTGAAGGCAAGGATGCTGAAAGAGTATTGCCCAAGGGGCTAGGTGCAAAAGCTAGAGCAAGAACCTGTGGAACCTCAAAATGACAGGCTCTAACCTTGCAACTTATACCGCCCGATTTTGTGACCTAGCACTCCTTTGTCCCGCTATGGTCACCCCGGAAGACAAAAAGTTGGAGCGATACCTCTGGGGATTGTCCTCCGAAATTCAAGATAGCGTGTTGGCCTCAAGACCAACTACCTTTGAGAGTACCAAGGAATTGGCACAACAACTCATCGACCATCGTGCCAGCCATGACACGGCGACAACCACCCCGGATTAAGCAAGAGGAAGAAACAACAAAAGGAAGTTTGGGGACAACAAAAAGGACCAACCAACCCAGGACTTCACTAAGAAGCAACAGAGCGTTGTTGTTCATGCTGCCACAACCCACGCCACGCCAGTACCCATAAATCGATACGTTGGAACCCTACCGAAATGCAACGAGTGTAACTTCCATCACACTGGGGCTTGCCGAGAGATGCATTGCAAAAATTGCAACAGAAAGGGGCACACTGTCCGTTTCTGTAAGGCACCAGCACGACCCATCAACCAGGTCACCGGCACTGGAGTTAGCCCAGCCTGTTACCAGTGCGGCGAAACGGGACACTTTAAAACGGACTGCCCAAGTGCACGAAATGCCGGTGATGGTGGAAGGGTGCTCGCGATCACTGCCAGAGAGACCACCCCGGAACCGCCCATAAATATCAGTACGTGTTTCTGACATCGACATTTAATTTTTTTTTTACTAAGTCTAGCATCGAATAAAGTATACCAACCATAAATCTTGAGAACACGATAAAACCCAAATAAGTCTTACCTCCTATATAAAAACGCAGGGTTTTTACCAGTGAATCTATGATGGCTGGTGTAAACATTATGGTCATATATCATTAAGATTCTACGGACTTAGAATGTGTGATTCCGTCTCATTTCCTGTTCCTTGTTTGGTTGTGGGCTTAAGGCGGGGTCACCCGTCCGAATGCCCTTGCAATCTTAATGATATACGACTAGTTTACACCAAGCGATTATAAAAGAACTGGTAGGACTTATAATCCAAATTTCATTACAAATTGTTGAAACATTCGTAATGCTGGAACTCGCTAACTACATTATAAAATATTCATAGTGGTAATACCAAGTATAAAGCGGAGAGCATAAAGGCACACGTAAAATACACTATCATTCCAAAACAATAACTCCTTTAAATCGACTCAGCTCAAGTTACAATAAGAAATTCCAAGGTCGTCACTTAACATCAAGCGGGTTGTTCCCCACCATATCAATCCCTTATACTACGAAAAGTTCCCCCATCTTTCCTCCAAATTCTTGAAGTCCCAGTCGAAACGCTAATTTCGGGACGAAATTCCTTCTAACGGGGGGATGATGTGACAACCGTCAATTTTTGGCCAAGTCAAAGTCAACTAAAGTCAACAAGTCAAACCGGTCAACTCATCTAACCCTTGTACATTAGGGATTCCATTATGTTTCTTATTGAACAACTCGCAATCTTAATACAAAGTATCACTTAGATTTTTCACGTGTTCGAAAATTCTAAACCCTAATCAGGGCAAGTGATGAAACTACTCGATAAAACATTATTCCTTAACCCTCAGGGGCATATAACAATCATAACAAGACTTAATGGGATGTACAAACCTTGCGTTGCGAAGCCAAACACTCAAAAAGGTCACAAAAGAAGTCTCTCCCAATCTCTTTCACTCTAACTCTCCCAAAACTCTCTAAGTAGGAGAAATCGCTACAAGTGTGTGTAATCTCTCCCAAATCTCTCCAAGTATGTGAAATCTCTCCCAAATCTCTCCAAGTATGTGAAATCTCTCCCAAATCTCTCTCTGTATGAGAAATCTCTCCAAGAATGTCAAATCTCTCCCAAATCTCTCCAATTATGTGAAATCTCTCCCAAATCTCTCTCTGTATGAGAAATCTCTACAAGAATGTCAAATCTCTCCCAAATCTCTCTAAGTATGCCAAATCTCTCCAAGTATGACAAATCTCTCCCAAATCTCTCTCAAAATCCCTCTCAACATTTTATAATCACTTGGGGCATCCCGACCCTCGAATTTGACGAAAACAGCTTGAAAACGGAAGTCTACGCGAAAAACAGCCTTAAGGAGCCGAAACTCCTCTTAGGAACCGAAACTCCTCTTAGGAGCCGAACCTCTTAGGAGCCGACCCTCCTGAGAACCGAAACCCTCTCAACCGAAATGGACCGAGCGGTCGGTCTATTTCGGTCCCCTGACTAATCAGAACCGAGACCTGACTTTCGGCTCTTCCCTTCTTACCTTCGGTCCGAGAAGACTTCTCACGTTCGGTCCGAGAAGCACCTGCGCAGCCGAACCCCTCCACTCTCGGTCCCTTCTGATGAGCAGCCTGCGAGACCTCTCGGTTCCCATGCACAACCGAGCCTCGCCTTCGGTTCTATGCTCCTAAGGAGCCGAACCTGCGCACCTTCGGCCCTGAAGTTCGGATTTCAGCAATTCCTACCCGGTTTTCAATATTTTTAGCGTTTTGAGCCCGTTTTTCGAGATTTTAACGCGGGATTTTCACCCAAACTCGTATTTTAACATAATAAACCCCAAATATTCATATTTTAATTATATTTTGGGGAAAATCCTTGCCTAAGAATAAAATCTAGTTGGTAAGATATTTAGGAGGAGTGTTGACTTATCCTTTGAACAAGGACACAAGCAACCTCCCCATACCTTCATAGTACAACCCCTAGTCACTATTCACCCATACCTAGTCAATCATTGTCCTTTTCCCACTCTTTTTCAGACATAATGTTGAACAAAAGCTGGAGATATCCTCCCCTCTCCTCCCACTTTATTCACTCTTTCTTAAGAAGAACAAACACCTCTCTTCCACTTTCTCTCTCTAAAAATTCGAGATTCAAAGGCTGGTCTTGGGTTTTTCCTCCACATTTGGTAAGTATCTTCCTCCCACACTTAGATATTCTACTATCTTTCATCCAAATCATAGATTGCTTACACAAATATCGTCATATTTGTGTTAGATCTTCAAATCTTCAAGCACCTCCCAAGTGTTCTTGAGTTGAGCACTTCTTTTCTCCATCATCCATCTACTGAAATCACTCAAGGTGAGTTCATACCGCTATCTTTTCATGTTTTTCGTAAGTTTTAAGGGGGGGAATACAGGTTAAAACACTAAGAACTAAACTAAACTCATTTAACAGCCTTCATCAGAAAAGTTCAACTCCATTCACGGACTGTTTTGGTCAACTTAAACATTTTAGTTTTCACAACTGTATTAGGTGTAAATAGTTCAGGTTCATAAATTTAAAATGACTACTTGCACATCACCATACGATTTTTCTACGATTTATGGTGATTTTTACAAAACTGCCTATCATTTCAAAAACGAATTCGGACCAGTCTGTGAATATGAACATTTTAACACAAGTTAAAGACTTCCAAAAATCATAATAAAAATTATGAACAAACTAGACACATTTTATGAACTCTCAGAATTTACGGATTCAGTTTTCGACTTCGTATGATTTTTCTATGATTTTTCTAAAACAGTGCAGAACGGTTAAAAACTACTTAACAGCTTATAACTTTCAATACACTTTGTATTATGTTGAGCAAAGTGTATAACAATAAGTTCTAAATATTGAATGTATTTTTTTGTTAGTTTATCATCATAAACTGAAATTTAGTCATTCATGATAAGGTTTACTCATTCATTTCGAATACTTATAATAAACTTCAATAAGCATAGTTTATGGATTTTTACTACATGAAAAAGGTTTTACTCTCAAAACAAATGGGTTTTTCATATCTTTACGTAATAAACTATAATAGTAATAGTTTAAGGATTTCATATCACTAATTTATTCAGAAAAGGTGATTTTACTTCCTTCATGGAAGAGGTTTTAATATCAAACTGTGTGTAAACTAGTTAACTTAGGATGTGAGGCAATTCTCTCCCCGTACGTTCGAGTACGGGATCCCAATTCCTGTAAGTTATAACCAGAGTCTCTTGTAGGGAGAGTGTGATAATTGTGTATAGATCTATATTGGGTTTGACACCCCACACCTTGCTGCTAGCTACAGTGGGACCTGCAGGTCTACGGGTGACAAGAGTCATAATATCTTAACGTCTGAAAAACATTGTGCAGGTTATTTCTCGTCATAGTATGGTTATAGCGACTCACATAGGTAGTTAACAATCTTTTAAGTTTACATGGAAACTTCTACTTTGAAAAGGGGTTTTACTTCTAAACTAAACGAGTTTATGCCGATTTAAAACCACTTTTATATCTTTAAGTATGGAAAATACTTGTTTATTTCCGGTCCTGGGATTTAGGACCACATAACTTTTATATGGAAAATATAGGATTTTCTTTGGAATCATATATCTGTTAAAACTATATTTCATCTAGAATTGTTAGACTTCAGTTTTAATTGCTAAGTGTATATGCTAGAGTTATATAAGAATCTAGTCATAATCGACTTAGAATTGGTGGGCCCGCCTTACTTCCCGTTCCTTGTTTGGTTGTGGACCTAAGGCAGACCCATTATATTCGACGGTTTATTTAACTTAAATTTTATATAACTTATATACACTGGGCGATTATAGAAGGAAATCTATGGGCCTTTCTAGGGTTCATTATCGCATAACATAGAAGCATTCATTTCACTTAATAAAGAAAATATTGGATTTTCTGGAAACATACTTTGTCGCTTTTACAAGGAAAATGGTTTCTTTCTCAAACAAACTCTTATGAACTCACCAACTTAATTGTTGACACTTTTTTCAAAACTACTTGTATTCTCAGGAAATCAATGAAACAGGAAAACCAATAACGTTTTGAGGATGGGACGATAAATCGTCAAACGTTTCATTTTGTCATCATAATGTAATTGATTTTGAAACATGTAAACTTATTCCATGGTGTAACCTTTTCAATTATATTTATGATGGTTGTATTTACTTTGAGCACTATTATATTCGTTGTTGTGATACTATCTATACATGAAGTCCTCCACCCCCGGACGTTTCCGCCATCCTTGGTTTGGGGGTGTGACAGAGTCTGTTTGAGTGTTCTAAGCCTAATATATTCAAGAATCGGGTATTAGGAAGTATCTACTTGAGTCCATTGTGCCTTAATCAAACTCTTAACTCATTAAGAGGAGTTTACGGCCAACACATGGTTGGTCCGTAAACTCATGTCAAGGCCGTAAACCCATGCCATAAGCATGAGTTTACATCACTTTTCTCCATTTCTTCCATTTCTAGTCAAGAACACCCAATATTCTCTCTCAATTATCATAAGATCTTCACTTTGATCTTCCAAAAATGTAAGAATTATTTCACTTGAATTGTTGTTATACCTCCTTATCTAGTGATTATACATGATTTCATCCATGAAATCATTCCATTTTGCTAGATTTTCAAGTGTTCTTCATTTCACCAAGAACACCAAGAACACACACTAGTGTTTTTGGACTTTAATCACCCTATCAAGCTTCTATATTGTAAGTACTATCTCCTAAGCTTGATATAAACACGAAATACTTGAAGAACACTTAGGAATCATCCAATTGAGAAGAACAAAGGGAGTTTACGGCCAAGACAATCTCCCTTGGCCGTAAACCCATATATTGAAGCATATGTTGACTTTAAACACTCCTAAAGGCTTCTAAACCCTTGAGTACCTTCCTTTGTGTAACACTTACTGATTATACTACTTGAAAACATAAAGAAATCAAGATCAAAAGGTGTTTACGGCCAAGGTAATCTTCTTGGGCCGTAAACCCTAATTAAGGGTGTAAATGAACCCTAAACCTCTTACTAAGCCTTGGAACTAAGTCTAGAACACCTCAAGGAAGAACCTAGGACTTTAAAACACAAAATGGTACAAGATACTATGAGTTTACGGCCGTAAACTCATAGGGCCGTAAACCCTAGGCCGTAAACTCATATAAGACTTACCATGTTGGCCGTAAACTCATTAGAATGGCCATACACCCTTAGTATGCAATCATATGTGATTGTAGTACTTAAAACCTAGAGTTTCCTAGTCTATTAGAGTGTTACCTTTCATGATTAGTTGTTTATTCACTAATTATAAACATATATGTGTCATTATATGTTCAATAGGATCTGTGTGTGCTCAAGTCTTCACTTGACACTTATCATCCTACACCAATCTTACATTTGAGTAACTTACAACATGTGAGTTTATACCCCCGTATTTTCATGATTTTTAATGTTTTAAGGGGGGGGGGGGAGGGAATACAAGTCTAACACAAAGATTTTGTGTTATAACAAATGATTTCAAATGGATTACAGTTATAAAGACAAATGGTTTCAAATATCTTGTCAAATCAAGTAGTTTTAAGTGGTTATTTCAAAAAGACATCAAGTTACCAAAATGGATTTCCAAAAAAATGAAACTTCTTTTAAATGTTTTATAAACTTATATTTTTCCCCAAAAATCATACTAGTATACATATATTTATATAAATAAGATTTAAAAGATTTAGGATTGACAACCCACTTTGGTTCCTTTTCCTTGTTTGGATGTGGAATTATAAGTATCCGTTGTTTATCCAAATGTCATTTAAATTTTGGTTATATATATTTGTATATGTATACAAGTATAAAAGTTTATTCAATTAGATTCAATTACCCTTTGTAACATGTTGAGCAAAGGATCCCATACATGAATACTCGTTAACAAATCAGAAAGTACATATAAATTATAATAGGTATAATTTATGATACCCAGAACATTAATTCACGATACTAGTATACTAGAGTACATGGTTTTACAATAACAAAGGTTTAATTCAAAACTATTCAATTATATACATTCATTCAAATACATGTTAAGACTACTAAATTCAAGATTATACTATCAATCATTTACTTCAGAATGATTGGGTTTTCATAATTAATATACGTTTATATGCTTTTATGAGACAAGTAGTACAGTTTGTTTAATTCATTTTAAATAATATAGTAAATTCCTAATATTATAACCAGAGTCTCCAGCAGGGGATCGAAACAATGAGTATATAGATCTATATTGGGATTAACAACCCCGCACTCGGACTGCTAGCTACAGTCAGGCATTCACGCCTGTGAGTGACAATTGTTATCATCAACTTTCAGCGCATTCATAGCGTTGGATCAGGCCATCTAGTTAGTATGGTTATAATAACTCATTTAAAAGATATTAACAATACGTTAGTGTATAATTACTAAACTTAAGTACATTTCCAAAGTACTAGTTTACAAGATACAGTTTACAATATACAGTTTACAATATTCAGTATACAAGATACAGTTTACGAGATACAGTTAATAAGATACAAGTTTACATAAAGATTACAAATACAAAACATTCATACAAAACATTGGTTTACAAATAGAACAGTTTTATACATATACAACTACTTTTCATATACAACAGAAAATATAGGATTTTCTGGAATCAGTTTACATATTCATGAAACAGAAAACATTCTTACAAAACATAAATACTTATGCACTCACTCAACTTTATGTTGATACTCTCTTTTCAAATTACTTGTATTCTCAGGGAACCCGTAGACAGGTACACCCGAGCTTTTGAAGATGGAGCAGTTTATGTTTTGTCTTTATCTTTTGTACAACTTTTTGGTTTCAGTATACAATTTGAAACACATGTAAATATTTATACTTTTTAATACAGTGGTTGTTTGTACTATGATTACTATATTACTTGTGTTGTGATACTACAAATGAAGTCCTCCACCCCCGGACGTTTCCACCGTCTGGTTTGGGGGTGTGACATCCGTGAGTATGGGTTTTCCGTGAAGGAGCTGACATCGATTTCTATAAAAAAGATAGTGGGTTTTAAAATCCTCTGTCGTGCCCTAGGACGCCTGCCAACTGTTCCGGCATTCAAGCACTTCTTCAATGCTTTTACTCAATCAGGGACTCGGACCCTTTCTCGTCGGCGGGGAGTCCCTACCCTTATCCATGATACAAAGGCCAAGAAGAAATGACAGGAGAAGTTTTTATGGGTGAAGAGCGACCTCGTGGTGCTCAGCTACCCAAGGGCTAAGGTGTACGTCGACCGCGCTCCAACACTCTTTGGTGCTGACAAGGAACTGGATGATGTCCTAGAGAAGATCAACATTAATCGTAAGGATTTGGTTGACTGCTTCTTGGCCGCTTGGAGGGCTCGCGGTAAGACACCCGAGTTTTTCGTCGAGAAAGAGGGTATTGCATTTCTCAGACTGTTTTCTCTTTCCCCCCTTTTTAATCGGCAAAGCACGTTTAAATCGGCATTTTGGTTAACCGCCGTTGTTTTTGTTTTGTTGCCAGATGTGGAGGAGGTTATCTCCTTGGAGAGAGCTCTACAAGGTTTGTTTGACGGCGATCTTGAGTGTCGCGACGTTGACCTTGTAGAGGGTCTTCCGCCCCCCGTTTCTGGTCAAGGAATCGAGGCTATTGTTGGTTCAGAAAGTGCTACTGGCGCCGACAAGGATTCAGATCTGCATGGCATTGTTGTCACTGGCACTTCTCAGAAGGATCATGCCCCTTTCGGGTCCCCGAGGAGCCTCCGTCATGTCAAGAGGCGTTTTGCTTTCTTGGAGGCCTCTTCTGATGGTCGAACTGAGACGGCTAGCACCGAGCCCCCTCTTTGTAAGAAACGTAATCTGAGTTTCTTACTAGGGGTACCAAGAGTTCCAACCGTGCCCCCGATGAAATTCATCCGAAACTGCTGGAGGGGGCACAAATCAGGGCGACTGAACCGCCCAGTCATACAGAGGAAGAAAGCACCAACATGACCAGCCCTAATCCCACTGTTGGAGGAGCCAAGGTGAAGACTGGGTCTTCGCCTTCCCAAGGTCTCACATCAACTGCTTCTGGTAAAACCAGAACTGTCCCCCTTTTTGTAGGGTATCATCCGGATGCCTACAAGCCAGCTTGGAGGCTAACTACCCAAGACCCTGTCTCTGATCATGACATACTCTTGAGTGGTGTTGGCACGCTTTTCCACCTGCTACAACTGAGGCTTTAACTGTCCTAGCGGATGAGCACATGGCCGACGGCCTGCGCTATGTCGCCACCTAAGTGTCATCTTACCTGGTTGCAGCTGCTGAACGTATCTTCGATATGGAGACCATTCAATCTCACTCTGATAGGAAGAGCATCGAATGTGAAGAGCCGAAATCCCAGATGGCAAAGATAGAAGCCAACAAGCGCAGCTGGGAAGCCAAGCAGGAGGTGGTGCTGCTCGAGAAGGAAAGCTTAAAAGAACTAGTGGCAAAGCTGGAGGAAGAGGTGAGGCGCCTAAATGATCGCGTGGGAGCCCTGAGTTTGGAGAATGCTGGTCTAAGCGAGTGGACGGCAGAACTAGAGGTCAATCTGGTTGCGGAGAATGCTGCAAAAGGGGTGCTGGAGAAGGATATTTCATGGATCCTTAGCGATGGGCTCAGCCGGGTGGTGGATAGGGTGGTTGAGAGCCCTCAATTTCTTCAAGGTTTGGTTCATGTGTGGGCAAATTTTGTGGCGGCAGGGAAAAAGAGCTGTGAAAGAGCTGGTGATTGTCGGGGAGTTTAATCCAGAGGTTGAGGTGGACATGGCCACTAACACCCAAGAGATGGAAGATGCCATGGAGACTTTCACTAAAATAGATTTTGCTGGCTATCTCCGCTTAGGCAGTCTGGACATGGTCGGGCTCTATGATCTTTGTCAAGACACTCAGAGCAATGGGTCTGGCCCTGGCCTAAGCTCTTCACCCGATGATGGTAACACCCCTGCCCATAAGTAGCGTTGTTTACTTGTTTTGTTTTGATGTAACTCCTGTGAACATTGTTTTCTAGTTCTTTCTTTGTTTTTTTGTCTATACTACCCTCAGTGGTAGTCTTAAAGTCCGGGAGTCTGGTGACTTTGACAATGTTCAGTTTTAATTTGTGGGTGATGATATATGGTCCATTAGCATGGCCTAGACAGCTCTGGCATGCTAGCCTCACCTGGCGCTCCCTTGCTAGCCTTGATGGGGACTACCTTGCCAGTCTTGTTGGGGACTCTCCTGCTGGCCTGGGCTGGCGCTCCCTTGCCAGCCTTGCTGGGGACTCTCCTGCTGGCCCGGCCTGGCGTTCCCTTTCCATCCTTGCTGGGGACTCCCTTGCTTGGTGCCCCATTGCTAGCCTTTCCTGGTGCGCGCCCGCCAGCCTTGCCTGGTGCACGCCCGCCAACCTTTCCTAGTGCGCGCTCGCCAATCTTGCTTGGGGCGCGCCCGCCAGTTTCGCCCGATGCCTCCGGGCGGCCTTGCCCAGCTCCTTGCTAGTTGGGCCTGAATTGGGCTGGCCCAAGGCCTGAACTAATTACTCTTGACCTAATTGTCCCATATAAAGTGAACAGTATCTCCTCCATGGAGAGGGATCCTGCTATGGCGGCTCAGCCGCCTCCCTATACTCCGACCGGGTGGCTCAGCCGCCACCCTTCAACGTCAACCACCATACACTACCACCAACACCAGCACCAAGATGGTTCTCTCTAGCTAAGGAGAACCATCTCACATCTACCAGGTGATCTAACTTGATCGTCGGAGTCCGCTCCCGGGGCATAGTCTCTGGGGCGGCTCTAACGTCCTTGTCTGTTGTGACCTCGCAGATCTGTCTCCGACGTAGAAGCACATCATTTGGCGCCATCCCGGACTTAAACGAGCAGCCATAATCTCGTTCTTGAGTAGATATGTTCAGATCTGTTGCATTTCAGCTCAGGTTTGCTCAGATTTTGTTCATATTTAGCACCATTAGTTCAGATCCGTTGGCTCTTACCAAGATCTGTTTAGATTTGATTAGCCACCCCTCAGATCTCTCGATCTGATGTGTTCTATCTTTCAGATCTCTTTATCTGCTTAGTGTTTTTGTTCAGATCTATGGATTTTGTTTTTGTTTTTCAGCTCAGGTCTGTAGATCCATCTCGTTTTTAGTTCAGATCTAAACGATTTATCATCATTCAAACATGTTTAAAGTTTGCAAAAGTCTCATCAGATCTGTAGATTTGCTCTTGTTTTTGTTCATTCAAACATCTTTCAAGCTTACAAAAACCCTATCAGATCCTTTTTTCGTTTATAGTTTGGTGGTTTGTCGAGAAAGTTGAGTAGAAAAGAAATTTTTATGATTTTTTACCTCATTTTCAGTCCATATGTTAGCAGAAATTAATTTTTAGCTAAGATTTTCTGAAAACAGCTTCACTCCCTGCAACATCTGTTGGTAAACCCAGCTATGTTTCTTGTACACTTTTCACACCCACAAAAAGGTTTATCCCGTCTATCAAAACTCATTAGTTAAAAAACATCACCAAAACCTTACCCCTGTGGTTTACTGTTAGTTGGTAAAAAAATCTCATAAATATGTCAGAGTTGCAAGAATGGTGATTTGTATTTCACATCAGCTGTCAAAAAACAAATGAGGGAAGTATAGGTGTATATAGTGTACATCATAAACCAAAAGACAAAGCATTTTCGGGTGGGACCCGTCTGGTCCAATTCTCGATATACACAAAAGTCAAAAGCAGAACCATAGCCCGCTTGGTCAACACTCCTTGGAAAATATACCAATAACCCACCTCGTCCCTTCCAATGAACCAACAACAATCTCGGAAATAAAACCCATCGGCGGTCAAAACCAGACCACCACTGGTTGCTCCAAATAGTCGAGGTCGTCTCCGGCAGCGACCTTCACCCCCGCTGTCGGTTGTTTTCCAGCTTTCTTGACCCAAATCAACACCCAACAGATCTCTTACAGCCGACGACCAGATACAAAGCGCCAACAGTCCCTTTCATTGCTCCAACCACTGAACCGCCTGTCGATCGACAGCAACCCAACCGTTGGCTGCTGTTAGGACCTACATCCACCAGATCAGCTGCTGATCTCCTTTAGTGTTTTCTGCTCAACATGTCACATACCCACATAACGACCTCCAATCGACAACTGCAGATTCGTCGTAATCGCAGAGCACTCGTCAATCTGCAACAGTAGCCCCAATGCTAGCTGCTGCCGAACTCACCATCACCTGCAGTTACTTGACGCCACTACCCCGATGAGGCGGTCCTGAAAACAACCTACCGAATGAAACTAGAATTCGCCATCATCAATCGATTTCAGCTACATGTCGCTCTTCTGACGGAGCAACTCCAACCACAACCACTTCCTTCCCCAAGTGGTGGCTGTCGGAATCCGACTGCCTCCTCCAACTCATTAGCACCTGTGTAAACCTACAGCCTTCGATCTCTAGTTGCCATCCGTTGCCTCGTAATCCCATCCACCACCTCCAGCAAAGCACCTTCGAGATGTCACCTCTCCGATGTAGCACCTCCGAAAATGACGATCAGCCCCTTGATTTTTCGATTCACCGGCCCAATCAGCCACCGCCTCTCATTTGATGTCGATTGCTACCTCAGTCAATGCTCTAATTGGAGGATTTTTTCTTCAAACGAAGCTTGAAAAACAAAAGAAAACTGGAAATCTTATTGATAAGGAAAAGGTGGGCCCACATTTGTTACTGATGAACCGCGGTACCCATTTGTTGAGACCCCATCCAACAAAATCTAACTTTAGATGACGCGTTGCAGCCCAGACCACTCAAAAACTTCAAAAAAAAACTTGGGCCTATAGCTTGAAAATGGGCTACATTGTTGTATTTGGGCTATAACATTCGACTTGGGCTTCTCATATATTTTGGTATTTGGGCTACTTAAAAAACAATTGAAATGGCCTAGTTTTTGCAATAAATTAACCAGTCAACCGTTTTACATTCAAGTGCCGCAATTCCGCTTAACAAAATACATTTCCAGAATATGCGTTGGGATCCGGACGACTCAACATCTTCAAAAAAAAGGGAGAAGAGTAGTGAACTACTACTTCTACTCCATGAAGCGTTTCAGAATATGATTGCTAGAAAGGCTCAAGTGAGATAAGGTACAAACGAATGAGGCTCGAACGTGCAAACACAAGCTAATGTCATATATCTGTTCGTTCTCACTCCTCATATTTTCTAAAAATGGGGGAGTAGAGAGGCTAGCACGACACTACAAAAGTGTTATTCCAAGCAAAGAGCTGAACTACACAACAAGAGGACATGGTATATGGTCATGCATTCCCAGGAAGACATTAGTGTTATGAGTGAAAGAGCAGTCGTAAATCCTACTCCTCGTCGGTTGTGCTTCCTGGATCCCAACAGCCATGTCTATCGGCCCTTGGTAGCCTCTTTGCCTGGCTCCTGACAACCGCACTACCCAGCTCTTGTCAGTGCTTGCATCTCTTAACTTTTTCAGTAGCTGCATACCTTAGTTTTCAGTAGCTATATGTACCCGTCATTCTCCTTCTTCACCTCCTCTAGGAAAAGAGGGGGGAGAAGGGTTGGTACAACACTATGTAGGATAGTGCATTCCTGGGGTGACATTAGCATTCCGGATTGAAAGAGCAGCCTCGTAATTCAACCCTCGGGAGTCTCGTTGCCCAGTTCTCTGTAGTCACTTTGCCTGGATCCCAACAATTATGATGTCCAACTCTTTTTAGTAACCATACGACCTAGACCCCAGTACCCATGCTGCCTAAATCTCATCAGCTATGATGCTTAACTCTTCCCAGCAGCTGTGCTGACTGATCTTTGGCACTCTCTTTGAAAACTCTTGGCAACCGCGCTACCCAATTTTGTTAGCACTTGTGTCACCTAGCTTTTTCAGCAGCCGTATTACCCAGTTTCTAGTAGCTACACATCCATATTTCCCTTTCTTCGCCTCCTCTAAGGAAAAAGAGAGGGGGGGGGGGGAGAAGGGTTGGTACGACACTATGCATAAGTGATTTTTATTCCGAAGGCGCAGAGTTAAAGTACATGAAGAGCTGATGTTATGCATGATAGTGCATTTCCGAGGTGACGTTAGATCGAAAGTGCAGCCTCGTGGTTCAACCTTCGGCAGTCTCAGTTCCTGGTTCTCAGTAGTCGTGTTGCTCATCCATCGCTAGCAGCTCGCTGCATAATTATCGGCAAACAGCCAAGATAGTAAGGCACCAATCATCACTATAGTTAATGATACGGCAGAGCAGTAGGTGTCATTACACTTCAGCTATTCCTGATAACCTGGTCCGGACACATAGATTGTCGGCCGCTGCGCCCAATCATGCGAGGATCAGTACCCTTGCCTTGAGTCGTCTGGCTTCTCGGCCGACTCCGTTATAGCGGCAAGCTCCACATGCGAGGAGTCGCCTGGCTTCTCAGCCCGACTCCATTATAGCGGCAAGCTCCGCATGCGAGGTTCAACACCCTTGCCTCGAGTCGCCTGGCTTCTTAGTCCGACTCCATTCTAGCGGCATACTCCGCCAACGAGGCTCAAAGGCTCGCAACCTTTGCCTATATGAATCCACGCAATGCTCTCCCGCGTGATGTATTTACGATTGATGGCAGCCAAGCCCGATCCATTCCACGCGATGCTCTCCCGCGTGACGTATTTATGATCGTTGGCAGCCAAGCCCGATCCATTCCACACGATGCTTTCCCGCGCAATGTATTTACGATCGCTGGTAGCCAAGCCCGATCCATTCCACACAATGCTCTCCCGCGTGACGTAGTTACCATCGTTGGCAGCTAAGCTCCATCCATTCCACGCGATGCTCTCCCACGTGACGTATTTATGATCGTTGGCAGCTAAGCTCAATTTGTTCCACGCGACGCTCTCCTGTGACATCTCCATGATCGCTAACTGCCAAACCCAAGCTATTCTTCTAAGTCGCGCAACATAAGTCGTGCATCGTTGCACACCATAAGTCGCACATCACAAGCTTATTCCACGCCTAACACCATGATCTCGGTGTTTCCTCTCTCACAGCCGTCATGGTTCTCTTGTGCTCGGACGATCGATGAAGCGTTTTCTACATTACATCTAACTATAGTGAGGTTACTCTCCAGCAAGAAGGTTATCCCGACAGCGGCCCTTCTACCTACTACCTTTCAGCATCTCGGTTTCCTGGCTCTCGGAAACGGTCTTGGTGCGCAACCCCTACCTATAGCCTCGTCGCGTATCCCTCAGCATCTCTGTTGCCTGGCCCTCGGAAACTGTCTCGCTGCGCATCCCCTACCTACAACCCCTGCTACTTATATTTCGGTCAACAACCATACAGATCATCGGTTTGACAACATCCATCTCGGACAAAGAATTTTTGCTACTTTTTATGCCACCAAATTCGTCGTGTATTGATATAGCAACCTTTCCTTATTCGTCATAGTATGATCTGGCTACCTACGCTACCCACATCAGACTGAGGGGAATCGAGTTAAGTATAGCGTACTTTGGAGACACCTTCAGGACGGTTGTTAATGCTCGTGCAAAGCAGACTATGTAGACGATTATCAGTGACATCCCATCTGCGTGTGACTACAACAACAACTGCGTCGAATAACAGTCTCAGGGACTGAATGGCGATCCTACACTTCTCAGCTAACTTGGCCTGACATTTTATCGACATCATTGTCGCATAACATCCCCGCTTAATGATAACATCATCAGCAACCTTGTTCTGCATAATGGAAACAACAGTTACGTTGCATCATTCGACCGGATCGTACTCCCTATCAATAAAAGATCATTAAGCCAGCCCATGTTTGGCTTATCGCACAACACCACGACCCTCGTGGATGAGGTTTGGTCGTTCCTTTTACTCTTTGATGTATTGGTGCTTTGTCTAGTCCGATCCGATTGTTAGCAATCCAATCACACCGGACTAGGGGGACTTGATGATACATGGTTTATATGACTGAGTCCAGTTCAATGTCATTGACAGCGTATCAATAACATCGGACTGGGGGGACTTGATGATATATGGTCTATTAGCATGGTCTAGACAGCTCTGGCGCACCAGCCTCGCCTGGCGCTCCCTTGCCAGCCTTGCTGGGGACTACCTTGCCAGCCTTGTTGGGGACTCTCCAGTTGGCCCGGCCTGGCACTCCCTTGCCAGCCTTGCTGGGGACTCCCTTGCCTGGCGCCCCCTTGCCAGCCTTTCATGGTGCGCGCCCGCCAGCCTTGCCTGGTGCACGCCCGCCAGTCTTTCCTAGTGCGCGCTCACCAGCCTTGCTTGGGGCGCGCCCGCCAGCCCCGCCCGGCGCCTCCGGGCGGCCTTGACCAGCTCCTTACTAGTTGGGCCTGAATTGGGCTGGCCCAAGGCCTGACCTAATTGTCCCCTATAAAGTGAACAGTATTTCCTCCATGGAGAGGGATCCTGCCCTGGCGGCTCAGCCGCTGCCCTATACTCCGGCCGGGTGGCTCATCTGTCACCCTCCGCCGTCAACCACCATACACTACCCCCAACACTAGCACCAAGATATTTCTCTCTAGCTAAGGAGAAACATCTCAGATCTACCAGATGATATAACTTGACCGTCAGAGTCCGCTCCCGGGGCACAGTCCCTAGGGCGGCTCTAACGTCCTTGTCTGTTGTAACCTCGCAGATCTGTCTCTGGCGTAGAAACACATCCTCAGAGTAGGTGGTCGGAACTGAAGTCGCATCAGTGGGTATGAATATTTCTTGTTACTACACATATTCTTTCATTTGGTTGCTTCGTGTATGGTTTATGTTGACCATCACATAATATTTACGCATGGTTTGCTTATACCCCTGGTCTGGGTTCTTTTATTGGTGAACTCTTTGTGCTTTACTAATGTTGGTCTTTGAGAAATTTTTTCTAATTTGCTGCTTAAAGACCCTAGGTGTAGCCAAGATCGTCATCTTGAGGCTCACCCGGTTGTGCTTTTCTCATTCGTGGAAGGTTATGACTCTTTTACACTTATGTCACATGTTCTTTTGTATGTTTGTTATTTGCTATAATATAATTGATGAACATGTTTTGGGAGAAAGGTTATGAGCCTTTTTTATACAAACCCCCTGGATGCCTCCTTGTAACGATTTCGCTCGTTTGACGTTGGATGATCAGTCCTTGTTTTCACACGGTAAATGTACACATCCTGTTTGTTTTACTTTTCAAGCTTGAAAATAAGAAGCATCTGAATTGCTTTCTCTTTTTTTTTCTAGTTTTAATGTTGGAGCGTTATAAGACTGAACATGGTAAAGTAATTTTTGTTGGTTACATTTACATGTCAAAACTAATACAAAATGCCTTTGCTAGCATTGAATCTGTCTTTGACACTCGTTTTGAGAATAAAAATGACGCAGGCTTTGCGCATTCCAAGTTCTTGGAATGACACTCCCGTTGTGAGCTTCTAGGACATAAGCACCATGCTTATGGGCTTCCACAATTTTGTACGGTCCTTCCTAAGTGAGCCTGGGTTTCCCCAATGGTTCAGCATAACTGGACTCGTTCTTTCTTAGCACCCATTCTCCAACCTTGAAATTCTTGACCCGGACTTGGCGGTTGTAATAGTTCTTAGTTCGTGATTTGTATAGTTGTTGTGATATGTCGGAGAATGGATAGGTCGAGTTTGCCGGTGAATCTTGCAGAAACGACTTCTGCTGATATCACAGCACAAAACAGAATAGAGATCGTTAGTCGACGTCCGGGAGGGGGTCCCAGGACGAAGCTCTGACGATCTAGTTAGTATGAGATCTGAGAGAGATGGTAAGTGATTACAGAAAAAAAGAATTTCGTCCCCTTATTCATGAGGAAGAAGGATCCTTTTGTACCTGTCTCAGAGGCGTGTCTCTCAACTGATTCTGTTGAAGATTCTCTCGTGAGGTGCGACGTGGCGGACCCATATCGGAGGGTCCTCCGTCACGTCTTTTGCCTCCTTCTCCCATTGGATGGAAGGAGATCTTCCAAATGTTCATGATGATCATGGCTATCGTTTGATGAGCGAGTGGGACTCTCTGATTGGTCCCACGTTTTCCAGGGTATGATTTCCCGGAGAAGGAGTTAAGGCGGGGCTCTGCACCTTAACCGCCTTATCATCGCCCCTTGTGTTGGCGAAGGCTCGGACTTGGCTTTAGACTGGGTTTTGACTAAGCCAAGCCCGGTATCAGTTTGACTTCTCTTTTGACGTTTCTTGGAGGGATACGTTAACAAGTCCCTTAGGCTTGTAGGTGTATGCGTCGGTACGACAACATCACCGTTCGAGCCTATATCTCAACACGTGTTTACCTGGGATTAGTTATATCGTAGAAGACTAGATTTTTCCGATCGTCTCCCTAAGTTGTTTGGGGGCAATCTGACTCTCGGCAAACGGTTGGGGAGCATGACCGTCCATGGAGAAAACTGGGAAGACTTTATTCTTTCTGCGGCCGGTATGAGTGCCGCCTGGAGGGCTCGCAGGAAGACGGCGTAGATGTTCGTTGTGATATGCGATATTAACTCATCTCCTCCCCCCCTCCCCCGTTTTTTTGAAAATAGGGTAAGGATAAGATATCTTGTTGGCTTGTGAGATCTTACTTTTGGTGTGTGCTTTCACAGGTGCGGAGGCCGAGATTTCTTTGGAGATGGCCCTGTGTGGTCACTATCAGGGCAAGCTTTGCCATCGGGAGATCGATCTCGTAGAGGTTCTTCCTCCTTCTGTGTCTGAAAGACGCATGCGGGAGCTTGCTGGAATGATCTTGGTAGAAGGGGGAAATGTGGGTTTTAGCGGGCCTATGTCACCTTCTCAGCCGACCATTGGGGTCGTTTCCCCAGTTCGTTCGCCGGTTTCTGTTCCTTCTGGTTTTCCTGCGGGTGTACAAGCATGAAGAAGTGGTGCACCTACTCAAAAAAGGCGAAGCTTGCGTGTGGTGCCGTCTTTGGATGAAGAGATAGAATCCGACGATGCGGGTTTTTGTCCTCGTAAAACTCATAGGACGGTTTCTATGGCCAGGCTTCTTGGTGGTATCGAAGATATTCTCGGCGGTCAATTTTTTGTGCTTGAGCAGAGAGAGGTGGTGGTGATGCCCAGTTCTCCTGAGGCGTCACCCTCTCGATCCGCTGGTTCACCCTTGGTTAATCCTGGTTTCGGCTTTATATCTGGGGGTGCGTCGAGTTCGCCTGGAGGTTCTCTTCAACGTGATAAGCCTTCCCTGATCAATGAAACAGGGACTTTATCTCATTCCTCGTCTTTCGAGGCCTACGCTCCGGGCTGGGCGATTACTAGGGATTCCTTGCTGTCGGAAGACACTACCGCCCAAGAGTGGAGTAGGTGCACTCATCCTACGGCCACGATGAGTTTGCTTGTGGGACAATCAAGTGCTCGCATGGCTGGAGATCTTTGTTACGCCGCGGTCCAGACCTCTACCCTTATGGTTGCTGTCGCCGACTGGGTTCGCCTAGCTGGTGCGAGTCAAGGGAAAATGAAATTACTGTAGGGTGCCTCGGCAGGCATGGGGGAGGAGGTTCATGATTCAGAGGCGGAGCGTCAAGTTCTTGTTGAGCAGAACAGTATTGTGGCCTACGAGAAATCCGCTTTAGAGGATCAACTGGCTACTTTGGAGGACCGGTCAGAGCGACTTGAGGACCAAGTGAGTTTTCTCACTCGAGAGAAGGATGTGCTAGCGAGTAGACTGGCAAGGTGCGAACGTCAATTAGCCCGAGCCCGTGCTGAGGGCGCCGTTGCTCGAGGTAGTTTGCAATGGGTGTTGGAGAAGGGGGTGGTTCGTGTGATTGACAGGGTCATTGAGAGCATTGAGTTCGCCAAAGGGGTCCAGGATGTTCGTGAGGCTTGTGAAGCCCTTGAGTTTGAGAAGGGGAGGGAACTGAGTGGTTGCTCCACATCTTCCGGTAAGTCTGGGGTTCCGGGTCCTGGCCAAGTAGCGAGCAGGGCAAAGGAGGTCAACACTGCCCTTACATATTTTGCCGAGATGGATTTTGATGGCCTCTTCCATTTAGGGGAGTTAGATTATGATGGCTTCCATCAGTTTTGTGGCAAGCTGAGCCCGGGAGGTTCTTCCTCGGACTCTGAGGGTTGACTTGTATTTGTCCCTTGTTGTTCGTCTTTCTGTGTACTATATGGACAGTGTAAAACATTGGTTGTTAATAACCATTTTTTGTTTTTTATTTGGTATGGAAATGTTCTCTTCCCTTTTTTTTGTATGTATGCACATGCTTTGAGCTGTAATTTGTTTTTGCACATTCCCTTTTTCTAGGGTTTGTGTTAATGTGGTAACGTGTGCTTCAGATGTTGCATAGCTGCTACTACTGAGTTATGCTCCTCTGATTTGTATGTTTAATTAGGCTTATGATATTAAGCCGTGAAATAATATTCAATGTTGTTGACTATGCTGTATGGCGTAGCTACCAATACACTGGCCGAGATCGTCATCTCAAGGCCTTTACTGTTCAAATTTTAGGGGGAAAGGTTATGAACCTTTTACGGCCCCTCGTTTTGTGCCATTTACACAATCTCAACTCTGAGATGTTACTTGGCATATTGTAGGTAAGGATTATGACTCTTTTAAGACCTACGGCTGCATTCTTGCATAGATTTTGCTCAAGTAGCGTAGGTGATCAGCCATTGTTGCTACTTGGAAAATATGCACAACCTCTATTGATGATATATGGTCCATTGGCATGGCCTAGACTGCTCCCTCGCCTGGCACTCCCTTGCCATCCTCTCCTGGGGCGCGCCCGCCAGCCCCGACCGGCGCCTCCAGGCGGCCTTGCCCAGCTCCTTGCTAGTTGGGCCTGAATTGGGCTAGCCCAAGGCCTGACCCAATTCCCCTTGACCTAATTGTCCACTATAAATAGAATAGTGCCTCCTCCATGAAGGGGGACCTCTCCTAGACCTTTCCCTAGACTCTTCCCCCATGGCTCAGCCGCCACTATACTCCGGCCGGGTGGCTCAGCCGCCACCCGCCGCCGTCAGCCACCATACACCACCACCAGCACCAAGATGGTTCTCTCCAGCTATGGAGGACCATCTCAGATCTTCTAGCTGATCTAACTTGACCATCGGAGTCCGCTCCCGGGGCACAGTCCCTGGGGCGGCTCTAACGACTTTGCATTGTGATGTCCAGATCTCCGCCGCAGCAGAAGACTAGAAGATCCGCCGGAGGTCGATGTCGCATCATTTGGCGCCATCCTGGACTCGAGGAAGTAGCAAAAGCCTCAGTTGCTTTCAAGCTCGTTTTTCTCTCAGATCTGTTGTTCTTCACATCAGGTTTTCCTCAGATCTGTTCATTTTTTAGCACCATTTGGTTCAGATCCGTTTGGCTTTTGCCAAGATCCGTTAAAATCGATTTGGTTCTTGACAAGATATTTTCAGATCTGTTTAACCATCGTTCAGATCTTTTGATCAGCTTACCTTTTTGTTCAGATCACTAGATCTGATTTCGTTTTTAAGTTTAGACCTCAAGATTTGTTCAGTTTTTAGCTCATATGAGCATTCACGAAGTTTGCATAGACACTTTGGATCTGCTCTCGTTTTTAGCTTAAATCTCCAGATCTACACGTTTTTGTTCACTTAATCACCTCTCAAGTTTGGAAACACCAACTCAAACCCGTTTTTACCTAAATTTTCAGGGATAAAGGAGGTTTTTACAAGCTTTCCTCCATTTTTGTTCATATTTTGGTGTTTATGGAACCAACATGAGAGTTGAAGAACTTTTTGGTAAATATTTACTTTATTATCAGTTTATGTTGTGGAGAAATCACATTCAATTTATGGTTTTCTTTAAGGTCGTCTATTTTCTTTAGATGCTTAGAAAAGGAAACGAAAATTTCTCAGATCTGTTTGTTGCTCATACTTTAAGGGTTTGTTGAGCAAGCTGAAAAGAAAAGAAAGTTTATGAGGAAAAATCCTCATCAAATCCCGTTTTTGTTTATATCTTAAGGTTTTTCAGCAAAGTTTGAAAAGAAAAGAATATTTTGTTATTCATTTGGTGTTTTCTCCTTAGAAGTTTGAAGAAGAAAGAAGAAGAAGAAGAGATGAGCTTCTCATGAGTTTTCTAAAAATCCCATTTGGTGTATGATTTTCAAGTTATTTAGAAGCTTGAAAGAAGAAATAAGTTTCTATAATTTTTTACCTTCTCAAACTTTCAGTAAAATCATTTTTATCCCAAGTCAGTTTTGTCATTCTTTTTGATGACTTATTAAGAAAGTTGAGGAGGAATTGAGCTTTTATAAATTTTACAATCTTCCAGCACACATATCATGAAAAAATTTCATTTTCGTCATAAGTTTTTGTATAAATTTACTTATGTTGTGCTGGGATCCTTATGCATTTCAAAACATTGGTAAAATTACCTTTACCCCCATAGTTTTACCATTTTAATTAATGGTTATGAAACACAATAAAAAGGGGGGAATGGAAGTGACTTCTGTAAGAAGTTCTGTAAGAAAAGTGATACAAAAGAAAAAAGACGATGCATACAACAAATCGTATTTGCTGTCATCTCAAGCTGACAAACAAAAAAAGGGGATGGGATAGTATATATAGTATACATTAGAAGACAAAAACCATAATGGTTCACAGTATTCAGAGAAAAACAAAACACCCCAACATATACGCATGGGACCCACCTGGTCCAATCCATCACACACAAAAGCTATAGAAAAGTCAATCGTTGATTGTCTTCTCCGATCGACGAAACCACAGCCCCGATCAGTTTCTACATGTGGCAAGCTCCAATCGCCGAAATTTGTTTCCTACTCCCGAGCATTACCTGTTGACCTCCTGGCAACGACACCGATAAAGCACAACCAACAGTCTCACCGGCGACAATAGCTTCAATGTCCGTTGCTATCACCCTCGAACATCTTTGAGACACCACAGATGCGACAAAACAACTCCAACAACCTCTGTTCCTCGTTCACTGCTAGCAACTGGAATCAGATTACCTCCGCTAAGGCGTTGCCGGTTGCCCCTAACCTTCACCAGTCGCTCCAAGTTATCCGACCAGCTGGAGTCGATACCAGCGAACCACTCGTGGACCACCCGGCAACAGCAGATCCAACAATCGGCAATTGACACCGTCAGATTTCTTGTAACCAAATCATCCCCAGCCGCCGGTCATTCTCAGCAAACACCCAGCCTCCGGCTGCCTTCAACCAAACAACCCAGCATCAGTGGCGAAAGTCGTTCTTTTTACAGGTAGCAAACCCGGCGAGCAACCAGAACCCTTCGATCTTTCTGCAACAACAGCACCACCTGGCCGGTCGGGTCCCGACGACTAGAACCTGGTCGCCATCTCGGATCCTCTCTGTTTCTGAACTGCAACATCACCCATCGACCCTCAAGCGACAGCAACTCCAACCACTGTGCCATTTCCCATCGACCCAATAAGCTTGCGTCGCCGACAATCTTGCTGCTCCGATCTCTTTCTCAGGCGACGAACTCCAGCGAGTAGTCGTCGGTTTTCTTTTTGGCGCCCACTTTGATAGACTGTACAAAGAATGGCCGGAAGATCCTTTGTTGTCTTCAACTAATAAGAAAGCACAGCACCCCAAAGCTCTTATAGTTCGCAAACAGAATAAGATAAAATAAAAAAGGGGTCGGTCATTAGCTAAGTGGGCTTACAGTTACATACGGGCTTCCCATAGAACAAGCATTTTAATTATATTGGGCTATTTCAAAAATTAAATGGGCCACCTACAGCGTGTCTAAGTTTCGAAACAAAAAAAAAGAGAAAGAATTAAATGTTTGACTAACCTATACAATACACTTCAAACAAAAAATGTTGACGGGCCCAAATATGGAAGACTTTTTATCTCCATCTCGTTTAAAAAAAAATGGGTTTTTCTTATAACCAATTTGGGCTCCCACGTCCAACAACTTTAGATTGGGCTGATAATTTGGACTCGTATTTATTTTGGGCTGTTCCAACAAAAGAAAAATTAGCATTGGGCCTATAATTCGCAAGCAAGCTCATCATAATTTGAATTTTGAATCTCATCCAAATGGAGCACAACAAATTCGCATTGGGCTTTTCCTAGGCAATTTTATGGGCTATTTCATCTACAAAAAACATATAGCCCACCAACTTTACAAAACAAAGAGTAACCGCTCAACGCTCACGTGCTGAAGGCCCCGCTCAACAAAAACGTTTTCAGAATATGCGTTGCGGCCCGGACCTCCTGACATTTTCTAAAAAAAAAAAGGAATATGAGAGAAGAAGTTGGGTTTATGGATTTGCAAGTAGGCTCCTAAATTCATATTGGGCTCAAACATTTTTATTTTGGGCTCCTTTCAAGTCTTTTCTTTTATGAACTACTCCAACGACAAAATATGGGCTAGTAGTGCAGAATAATTTTGGCCGGTCAGATACTTAACGCTTTCTTGCTAACGATTCAGCCTAGCAAAATCCAATTTCATAAGATGTGTTGCGGTCGGGTTCGTTCGGCACTGCTAAAAAAAAGGGGGAGGGGAAAGAGTAAGTAGTACATTGCTACTACTACTATTAGTAAAGCATTTCGAAATAACCCTCGGCAACTGCGCTGCCCGGCTATCAGAAGCCGCCTTGCCTAGCTCCATGAAATCTCACTACTCAGCTCTCATCAGTCGTGTTGGCCGACATCCCGCAGCTACGCTACCCATCTCTTGCCAACGCTTGCATCGCCCAACTCTTTCCAGCAACTGTGTACCTCAGTTGTCACCAGCTATATATCCGTCATTCCCTTTTCCTCGCCTCCTCTACGAAAAAGGGGGGGGGGAGAGTTTGTATGACACTATGTAGAAGTGATTTTTATTCCAAAGGGGCAGAGTTAAAGTATATGAAGAGCCGATACCGTACGTAATAGTGTATTCCCGAGGTGACATTAGATCGAAAGGGAAGCCTCGTAGTTTAACCCTTGGGAGGCTCGTTGCCCAGCTCTCAGTAGTCGTGTTGCTCATCCATCGCTAGCAGCTCGATGCCCAGTTCTCAGCGGCCTTGCTGACCAGTTCCTGACAGCAGTTTCGTTATGCACCTCCTAACATAATCTACACTATCAAGCTCTAAGTAGCACCGCCACATAGCTCTCCGCAAACAGCAAAGACACCAAGGCATCAACTATCAGTACGACTAGTGATGCAACAAAGCATCAGGTACCATTCCGCTTTAACCCAGACTGATAACACGAGCTAGAAACATAGATTGTGGGGTGCAACGCCCAATCATGCGAGGTTCAGTACCCTCGCCTCGAGTCGCCTGGCTTTTCAGCCCGACTCCATTATAGCGGCAAGCTCCGCATGCGAGGTTCAGTACCCTCGCCTCGAGTCGCCTGGCTTCTCAGCCCGGCTCCATTATAGCGGCAAGCTCCGCATGCGAGGTTCAGTACCCTCGCCTCGAGTCGCCTGGCTTCTCAGCCCGGCTCCATTATAGCGGCAACCTCCGCATGCGAGGTTCAGTACCCTCATCTCGAGTCGCCTGGCTTCCCAGCCCGACTCCATTACAGCAGCAAGCTCCGCATGCGAGGTTCAGTACCCTCGCCTCGAGTCGCCTGGCTTCTCAGCCCGACTCCATTATAGCGGCACGCTCCGCATACGAGGTTCAGTACCCTCGCCTCGAGTCGCCTGGTTTCTCAGCCCGACTCCATTATAGCAACTTGCTCCGACCATTCCATGCGACACTCTCCCGCGTGACCTATCTACGATCGCTGGCAGCCAAGCCCGATCCATTCCACGCGATGCTCTCCCGCGTGATCTATCTACGATCACTAGCAGCCAAGCCTGATCCATTCCGCGCGATGCTCTCCCGCGTAACATCTCCATGATCATTGGTTGCTAAGCCCAAGCCACTCTCCTAAGTCACGCATCGTCGCGCACCATAAGTTGCACATCACAAGCTTATTCCACGTCTAACACCATGATCAGGATGTTTCCTCTCTCTCAGTCATCATGGTTCTCTTGTGCTCGGACGATCTATGAAGTGTTATCCATTACAACCTGCTAGTGAGGTTACTCTCCAGCAAGATGGTCATCCCGACAGTGGCCCTACTACCTGCGACCCCACAACATCTCTGTTTCCTGGCTCTCGGAAACGGTCTTGCTGCGTAACCCCACATGTAGCCTTGTTGCGTACCCCGCAACATCTCTGTTTCCTGGCTCTCGGAAATGGTCTTGCTGCGTAACCCTACCTGTAGCCTCGCGGTGTACCCCACAACATCTCTGTTTCCTGGCTCTCGGAAACGGTCTTGCTGCGTAACCCTACATGTAGCCTCGCCGCGTACCCCACAGCATCTCTGTTTCCTGGCTCTCGGAAATGGTCTCGCTGTGCAACCTTACCTGTAGCCTCGCCACAGCATCTCTGTTTCCTGGCTCTCGGAAATGGTCTCGCTGTGCAACCCTACCTGTACCCTCACCGCGTGCCCCCAACACCTCTGTTTCCTGGCTCTCGGAAACAGTCTTGCTATGCAACCCCAACCTATAGCCTCACTGCCTATCCCTCAACAATTCTGTTGTCTGGCTATCGACAATAGTCTCGCTATGTGACCCTCGCTAGCAACCTAGTTGCACAGCTCTCAGAATCTCTGCCACTTATATTATGGTCAGCAACCTTACGGTTTATTGGTTCGACGACATAGTCTGACGCGGCTACCTACGCTACCCACATCAGACTGGGAGGAATCCAGCTAGGTGTAGCCCAAGCAAGATCTGTGTCGAATAACAGTCTCAGAGACTGCATCTGTGCCGAATAACAGTCTCAGAGACTGCATGGCGAGGTTACGCTTCTTAGCTACCCCGGCTCGACATTTTATCGACATCAATGTCGCGTAACACCCTTTAGCAGACTCGGTCCGCATGATCGCAACAATAGTTACGTTGCATCGCACCGACCGACTCACACTCCTCTTAATGAAGGAGTATCAAGCCAGCTCAAGCCACATAAGCAATGCTTGGCTCATTGCACAACCCCACGGCTCTCGTGGGCGAGGTTCGGTCATTCTCTCTATTATTTAAATGCTTTGGTGCTTTATCTAGTCCGATCCGATTGTCTGCAACCCAATCGCATCAGACTAGGGGGACTTGACGACACACAGTTTATATGACTAGTTCCAGTCCGATGTCATTGGCCGCGTACCAATAACACCATACTGGGGGGACTTGATGATATATGGTCCATTGGCATGGCCTAGACTGCTCCAGCGCGCCAGCCTGGCCTGGCGCGCTCCTGCCAGCCCTGCCTGGCGTTCCCTTGCTAGCCCTTGCTGGGGAATCCCTTGCCAGCCCTGCTGGGGACTCTCCTGTCGGCCCGGCCAGGCGCTCCCTCGCCTGGCACTCCCTTGCCATCCTCTCCTGGGGCGCGCCCGCCAGCCCCGCCCGGCGCCTCCTGACGGCCTTGCCCAGCTCCTTGCTAGTTGGGCCTGAATTGGGTTGGCCCAAGGCCTGACCCAAGTCCCCTTGACCTAATTGTCCACTATAAATAGAATAGTGCCTCCTCCATGAAGGGGGACCTCTCCTAGACCTTTCCCTAGACTCTTCCCCCATGGCTCAGCCGCCACTATACTCCGGCCGGGTGGCTCAGCCGCCACCCGCCGCCGTCAGCCACCATACACCACCACCAGCACCAAGATGGTTCTCTCCAGCTATGGAGGACCATCTCAGATCTTCTAGCTGATCTAACTTGACCGTCGGAGTCCGCTGCCGGGGCACAGTCCCTGGGGCGGCTCTAACGATTTTGTGTTTTTGCAATACAAAATCATGGAAAGTTTTTTCAAAATGCAAATTATATCATTTCTAAAAGGAAAAAAAAAAGAAAGACATGAGACAATAGACCCTGAATGTCTAAGTGTCAGGGCATGTGCCCGGTCTTTGCTTTGGCACCTGAAGTATGGCTATCCTATACGGAGTTGGGCCATACTTCTTGTTTGGCAGTCACATCTTTCTACGCCTGATGTAGGTTAGCCTTCATAGGTTGGAGCATCCTCTTATTTTCCCCAGCGGGGTCTGGCGTGGGGGAGTGATGTTTCGTTTCTCGTTCCCTGGGGATGTTCTTGTCTGTCTTTCTTTACGACCCGATGCGTGTTGCAACCATGGGAAGCGCCTCCCCTTGGCCGGGTGAGAGTGCGTTTCTGCGCACCCATCTTCCATGCATGCCCCGCTATCATTGTAGATGCTGCTTTTCTTACCAAGGGCTCTTGCTGGTGCTCTCTTACGGGAAAACCTGCTCGTTAGAAAGAGTGGCATTCTGCCTCTGCTATTTTTGTTTCGTGCACTTGCCCCCTCTGTTTTGAGGGGCTTTGGTTCATCGACGAAGATTTGCTCTAGAGCCCGAATTGTTCTTTTGATGGGCCTTGCCTGGTTTTCAATTATGGGCCAGGCAGGCGCCTTTGCCTGTGGGCCAGTGTTTTCTCACCGTGCGCTTGTTACTCTGTATTCTTGTTGAGCGTTCCTTGGATCGGCGTGAGTTCCCTTCTGTGGGATAGATGTTGTGAGTCGACTGAACACACCTTGCCATAGTTTCCTGGTCTCGTGGGCTGGCACTAGTGCCACAACATATTTCGTTTGTGGGTCTTCTCTTTTTTGGCGACCTTTATTTTGATGCGATTGGATTTTTTCCTTGCTCCTCGTTGGGCATCGTGCCCAATTGTCGGCTTGGTTGTTACTACCGTTGCTGACCCATCACTCGTGCTGAATTTGAGAACACCGTGGAGAGTAGATGGGCTTGCTTGCAACTGGAAAAGCACATGTCGGTCTAAGAGAATGTTGTGCTCTGTCGGGCGATTGACAACCGAGAATTCGAGCACCCTTGTTATCTCATTTGCTCTGTCATGACTAGTCAATGTGAACAGGAGTCTGACTGTTTCCATTGGCCAAATGCGGTGACCGGTGAAGCCAACTAGTGGGCCCTGGCACGGTGGCTGGAGGTACTTTTTCCATTTGATTGGTAGTTGACGAAGGCAGTGCTCGTAGATCACGTTGACTCTGCTTCCGTTGTCAATGTAAACTTGTTCTACATGGTGTTGACTAACAAAGCCGGTGATGTGCAATGGATCGTTGGGGTCCTAATGTTCTGGCCTGGGTCATTTACTGAGAACGCAATGTTGAGGATGTTTTGGTGGTATGACCTTGTATCCGAATATCGGCTTTGTTGGTTGGTGCATGGGCGGGGCCCGGTGATGGTGAGTATCTCCGCCCTTTTTTCGCGGTCTTTTCCTCCATCCTTTTGATTTTTGGGCTGGTGTTTTTCTTCGTCGAATTTTGCCCTGAGGTCTTTTGCTATATCAACTATGTTCCCTACTAGTTGTTTTTCGTCAATCTCCCTCTTTAGCACTGTACACTCGTTTGTATCATGCGTTTTGATTTTATGATACTCATAGAACTTGGGTTTGTCTTTGTTTTCTTGGTTGGGGCCTTTTTGATTGCATGAACATCGGTACGACCGCTTTTGCTATCGTCCCTGTAGAACGGTATGTACCTTCTAGACATATGAAGGGGGTGACGGTTGTGTCGCTGCTGGTCGCCATCTTGCCTTCCCTGCTAGACTGTGATTGGCCGCGACACCGCCTACTCCTGCTTTGCATATGCATTGACTATAGCTTTGATATTGGCCTCCTTTCGCTCTTCCCATTCGATTTGCCTCAGGTATTTTTCAACACGAAACTTGTGCTCGTCCCGGGATCTGGGGACAGTTCCCTGCATCTTATTCGATAGGGGGCCCATGAGTAAACCTTGGGCGAAAGCGCCTGTTACCCGGAACTCTTCATGTCCTGGAACATTCAAGGTCGCCAGCATGAACCAATCGTAATATTCACGGATCGATTCCCCCTCTCTCTGCTTGCATGTCATTATAGAATTAGCGTCCCCTTGCCTTTCCTCAACTGCATGAAATTGTTGAGGAAAAGGTATTTTAGTTGCTCAAAACTGGAGATGTTGCCCGACCTCAGATATTTGAACCACTTGCCTGCATTCCCGGTTAGGGTGCAGGGAAAATAATTGTAGGTGAAGCGACGATCCATCTTGAGGGATGTCATCGTCCATTCATAATTGTCGATGTGGTCGTCTGGGTCTATAGTACCGTCATATTTGGGCATATGTGGGATCATCGCCGTGTGCGGAATCTCGTACTGCAGCAGCTCGTGGCTGAAATTAGAGCTGGCTCTTCACATGGGGTTGTCCATGTATGAGTATGACATCCCGCCGTAAGCCCTGTGCTGCTGCATTTGGTACGGGCTTACATACATCTGGTTATGCATGGCCGCTGGCAAGATGTACGGCTGATACTATGCCGGCCCAAATTGCTGGACTCCGTACCGCCTTGCCGGAGGAGCCATATGTGGGATTGCTCTTGTATGCTGCTGAGCGTATGGGGTAAACGGTTGATCCGTTGTCATGAAGGAATTGAACTCATATTGTAGTGGGTGTTGGGTCCATAATAGCCGAGTCCCTGGCTTGTCGATATCTGGCTGCCTGTGGTTTGCGGTTGAGACAGTGCATGGATTGGATCTGGGATGTGTTATACCAACGTGTTGAGGATCGGTGGTTGTTGTATATATATCAGCATGTGGGGCAAACCTGTCATGGTGGCTTGCGGGTATGCCATTGGCGGATATTGTGGTTGTGGTTGAATGGTGTGCGGGATCCACGTTCCGGTGCCGGAGGTAAGTGGGAGAGACTGTTGTTGTGAAATAGGGATCTATGTTTGATGCGTTGTGACGATTTGTGGGGTTGTGGTTACGATCGCCACTTGCGGAAATGTGTTGGGTGTTGGGCGCCAGAAGTTGGCCGTGAGAGTTGTTGTTGTTTGTACTGCAGAACTAGATGGCGTTTGTGAAGCCGAAATGCGATTTGATGCGTGCTCTTCCTAAACGGAAGTTTTCCCTCCTTCTAGTGACTGCATCGAACACAACGGGATTTTTTCTAGTGCTCCAGACACTATTGGGATCTCACCTACCATTGTTGCTCGTTGAATTTGTTGCGTGGATGTGTCGTTCTAGAGATACGCCCGGATGACGCCAAATGTTGTGATATGTCGGAGAATGGATGGGTCGAGTTTGCCGATGAATCTTGCAGAAACGACTTCCCCTGATATCACAGTACAAAACAGGATAGAGATCGTTAGTCGACGTCCGGAAGGGGGTCGCGGGACGAAGCTCCGACGATCTAGTTAGTATGAGATCTGAGAGAGATGGTAAGTGATTACAGAAAAGAGAGAATTATGTCCTCTTCTTTGTAAGGAAGAAGGATACTTTTATACCTGTCTCAGAGGCGTGTCTCTCAACTGATTTTGTTGAAGATTCTCTCGTGAAGTGCGACGTGGCGGACCCATATTGGAGGGTCCTCCGTCACGTCTTTTAAATGTTGTGATATGTCGGAGAATGGATGGGTCGAGTTTGCCGGTGAATCTTACAGAAACGACTTCCCCTGATATCATAGTACAAAACAGAATAGAGATCGTTAGTCGATGTCCGGGAGGGGGTCCTGAGACGAAGCTCCGACAATCTAGTTAGTATGAGATCTGAGAGAGATGGTAAGTGATTATAGAAAAGAGATAATTCCGTTCCCTTCTTCGTGAGGAAGAAGGATCCTTTTATACCTGTCTCAGAGGCGTGTCTCTCAACTGATTCTGTTGAAGATTCTCTCGTGAGGTGCGACGTGGCGGACCCATATTGGAGGGTCCTCCGTCACGTCTTTTGCCTCCTTCTCCCATTGGCTGGAAGGACATCTTCCAAATGTTCACGATTTCACAGGGAGCCGACCACTATTTCCAATGGCGCTGGTGGGAGCCGGCCACTATTTCCAATTAAAGGGTCCTCTGTTTGCAGGGAGTCGGCCACTATTTCCAATGGGAGAACTGCTTTCGTCCCATAGGTTAGACTAAATGGCGTTTCTCCGGTATTGACGGGAGCTCATCCACCCAGGCGGACTTTGATCTGAGTAACAATTTCTTCAAACCATTGACTATGGTTTTGTTTGATATCTCAGTTTGTTCGTTGTCCTGAGGGCGGGCTACTGGCATGAATCGGTGGTGGATTCTCTTGTCTTCTCACCACTCTTTGAAGGGACTTCCTTCAAATTGCGTGCCGTTATCACTTATGAGGACTCTGGGGGTGCTAAAACGGGCCAAGATATTCTTGGTCATGAACTTTTTCATTTGCTTGCCAGTGACGGTGGCCAGCGGTTCTGCTTCTGTCCATTTAGTGAAATAATCCACGACTACTAACAAAAATTTCACACCCCCTGGCGCTGGTGGGAAAGGTCCCACTATGTCGATTCCCTATTTATGGAAAAGCCAGGGGCTGGTAATGCTAGTCAATGGCATGGTCGGTTGATTTTGGAAAGGAGTGAATGTCTGGCATTCTTTGCATTTCTTGGTTAGGGTTGCGGCGTCGTTGTATACGTTTGGCCAATATACTCCTAGGCGGAGTATTTTGCCTGTGAGTGCTCGAGCGCCTTCATGAGCCGCCGCGCCTCCGGAATGAATTTCTTCTAGGAACATCTGCCCCTCTGTTTTAGAGATGCACTTTATCCATGGGCTTAAATACCCTCTTCGGTACAGTTGGTTGTCTCTGATTACAAAATGCGACGCCCTGATCTTGAATTTTCTCGCCTCCTCTGGGTTATCCGGGAGCACGCCATGGTGTAAGTAATAGATGTAGGGTTTTGTCCATTTTGGAGTAGTCGATACTGTATTAACCCTTTGGTTATCAATACTTCTCTCCGGGAGTACTTCAACTAGAACTTTCTTTGTTAAGTGATCATAAGAAGTAGAGGCTAGCTTGCTGAGAGCATCCTCCCTTGCGTTCTTTCCCCGGGAGATTTGGTTTATTGAAAAACTTTTGAATGTGTTGGTTAGGCTACGGACTGCATCTAGGTATTTCTGCATCCTTGGGTCTTTAGCCTCGTATGTTCCATTTATCTGATTTGTGATAAGTAATGAATCACTGAGAGCTGCTAGTTGCTTTGCACCAACCTCTTTGGCCAGCCTAATACCCGCCAGGTGTGCTTCGTACTCTGCCTCGTTGTTAGATACTTGGAAGTCGAATCACAATGTGTAAGTGATCTCTTCGCCGTTGGGGCTTTAGAGGATCAGGCATGCGCTTGATATTTACTTACTTGCTGCGCCATCGGTGTATAGCTTCCAGAGTTCTTTGCCGGCTTCAGGCTCTAGTGGGTCGGCAGAGATAGTCGTCGGCACTCCCTTAATGGTATTTGGGATTTCAACCAGGAAGTCTACAAGGGCTTGGGCCTTGATGCTAGTCCGGGGGTGGTAATGGATATCATGTTCAGACTTTTCCGGCCTTAGCAACACTTGCTTTATCAGGTAACTAGTCAAAACATCCACCTTGTGGGCTTTGAAATACCTCCGTAGCTGTCTGACAGTGTATACCAGGGCGAGGACCAGCTTCTCTAAGGTCGGGTAATTGACCTATGGTCCTTGTAGAGCCCTACTAACAAATTGGATGGGGACCGGCTTGCCTTCCCTCTCCACCACTAACACAGAGGAGATAGCTTCTTTGGAAGCTGCTAAATGCATCTGTAGTGTTTCCCCTGGTAATGGGCAGGCGAGAGCCGGTAGCTGGTGTAAGGCATCTTTCAGTTGTTGCAATGCCACATCTCCTTTTTCTGTCCATTTAAACTGCTTTTTGTCTAGGCACCCTTTGAGTGTTTGGTACAGAGGAAGCGCCTTTTCTTCAGATTTGGCAATGAATCTTCCCAATGTCGTCAACCTACCGTTGATCTCCTGTACACCCTTGAGGTTGTGGGGAGTTTTCGACTCGAGGAACTCCTGGATTTTGGTGGGATTGGGCAGAATCCCTTCCTTGGATATCTGATACCCAAGGAATTGCCCTTCCTCTACCCCTAAAGTACACTTAGTCGGGTTTAACTTCATCTGCGCTTTAGCTAGCGTTTCGAAAGTTTCTTTTACATCGTGGAACAATGTTTCTTCATTGCGGCTCTTAACTACCATGTCATCAACATAGACTTCGATATTCCTACCAATTTGATTGGCGAATACTTTGTCCATGAGCCTTTGATATGTAGCACCCGCATTTTTTAGCCCAAACGACATTTTATGGTAGCAGAAAGTGCCCTTATCAGTGTGGAAGGCAGTTTTCGCCTCGTCTTCTCGTTTCATCTATACCTGATGGTAGCGCTTGTATGCATCAAGGAAACATTTGAGCTGAAAACCTTCGAGCGATTGGACTTTCTGATCAATCTCCGGGAGAGGATAACAATCTTTTGGACAGGCGTTGTTAAGGTCTGAGTAATCAATGCGCATTCGCCATGACCCATTGGCTATCTTTACCATGACGGAATTTGCTATCCATGTTGGGAACATTACTACCATGAGTATGCCAGCATTCACCAGATCGGCCACTTTTGCGTTTATAGCCCTATTCCGTTCTGCTGCCTGGCCCCTCTTCTTTTGTTTAACAAGATTGCTTCCAGGCGTGATATTAAGGTTGTGTTCTATAACCTGTCGATCAACACCTGTCAGATCTGTTGGTTTCCAGGCGAAAATGGAGGAATATCGCTTCAGGAGTGCTACCAATCGTGCCCTGGTCTCGTCTGATAAGTGAGCGCCGATTCGCACGAGTTTTTCTAGATATTCCATGTTTATTTGGTGTTGCTCAGTGGAACTTCCCTTCTTCGACTTTTTTGGTGCTCGCACAAGCTCAGGAGCAGCTAGGATCTGGTGGCAATGTTGTGCCCTGGTGTTTGTGACGAGGATCGTCGTTGATCCCTAGCGTGAGCTAAATTTAACTATCCATGGATCGTGGATGGTACGAGGTGTAGTAAGGAGATTGCCGACCGTTCGAGCAGAATGTTGTGTTCTGCTGGATACCGGATCACAGAGAATTCGGTTGTTCGTGTCATTCGGTCCCTCTCGTCGTGACTGACCAACGTTAAGGGCAACCGAATTGTGCCCAATGGCCACAAACTATGTCAAGTGAATCCTACTAATGGCCCACCGGTTGGGGGCCGTAGCCCCTCCTTCCACGCATCTGGTAGTTGCCTAAAACAATGCTCATACAGTATATCAGAGCAACTATCATTGTCAATGTATATCCGATGGATTTTCGTGTTACGAATGAATCCAAATATAAGGAGTGGGTCTCACGGATCCCGGTTCAATGGTATGGGATCGCTGCTCGAGAAACTAATATTGAGTAGGTTTCTCGAGAGTACCTCTATCTCGTCCTCCACTTGGTGAGGTGTGTTTGTCTTACGATATTTAGAGATAGTGAGTACCTCCCTGCCGTCACACGGAGGCTCCTGCAACAGATCGGGATGCGATATCACCGTCTGAGGCAGTGAACCATCCAACGACAGTTGCCAGAAACTGCTATGGAGTACTGGTTCTGTAATCGGCGGGATATGTGCCATTAGCACCTGGGTTGGGGCCTGTGTTCTATACTCGCAGTGATGGTTGTTGGTTACCGTCACTGGTGTTTGAAAAATGTCGTCTACTGCAGTTGTAGATGTTGTTGGGTTTAGATCACCCGTTTGTTGATAGCCAGTGTCTTTTATTGGCTGTATCACTCTGAGGATACGTTCGGATGGCGCCAAATGTTGTGACATGATCTTCAGGGGATGGGATATTGGTTGATGGATCGAACCTCGGGCGTAATATCATTGTTCAGGTTAGATTGGCAGTCGTTTGTGGCAGGACCTTCGGGTCCAATCACTACCGTTGCTAGGGGAGGAGCGGTAGCAAGAAGATGAAGGTGGCAATAACATGAGTTTGTATGGTAATTAGAAGTGCCAGGGAATTTTATTATCTCAAGGGTCAGAGTTGGTCAGAATTTAGAGATTCTGCTAAGGATGGGGAGTTGGAGTGAAGATTCTCCAGTTCAGAGCAAGGGTTATGGTCTTTGTCACCAATATAAGGGACTTATGGAATTGGTGTTGTATCATGGGAAGCGATTTGGGGTTATTGAATTTGCTAAGATTTCGGGGAGTATTCATCTAGATTCCAAGAGTTATGCGATCATCGAGATTGGCTAGTAATAGAACGCTAGTATTCGTATGCGCAGGACATCTACGGTTCATATTATAAGGAGGAAAGATGGGTTGGGAATCCATCAAATTTTGTGGGTTGGGAGAGCTTCAACGAATCCAAGTGGGGGAGAATCGTTCAGAATTCTGGGAGTTGGATCAGGTGTGAAATCGGGAGGGGAGACGACTCAGGTGGTCATATGGATTGAAGCTGTGTAACTTGGGAGCTCATGGAAATTCCAACAGCCGGTCGGCGTCTTCTTTGTGATGTATAACAGGCACGTGGAAGGATCTAGGTTGAGGGTTGTGTTAGAGCTTCGATGTCTGTTCTTGTTTGATGGAGACTTTGGGGTTCGAAGCATGACCCGAGCACCTGATTGGAAGTCAGTTGGATGCGGGTTCGACTTAGGATATTTGGGGTTGAGATGGTATAAGTACCAAAGACCATGGGTGGTGACCATGTCAGATTAGACGTATCATAAGACTGTGGGGTGGCCGTAGCATTCTGGAGTGGCAGATAGAATGGAAGTGTTGTAAGTCAGCGATGGGGTCGTAGCATTCCGTAGATTGAGATAGATCATTGTTTGGGGGACGTGGTATAAGGTAGGGCCAGTTCATGCCTTGGGAATGGCAATCAGGATTGTCGGAGAGCATTTCTCTGTTATAGGAGGAGGACCATTAGGGTCCGAGTAGGGGTTGGGCCTGTGTAGCTCTAGATTGGGTGAGACCCATGGGCGAGGCCCGAGTGTTTATGGCAATGCAAGTGGGACCTAATAGACACCGTTTGGGTCAAGGTATTGGATTATGGTTTTAGTAGGGATGATTATGTGGTTAGTGAGTGGCATAGAGTGATGCATAGGCTAGGCTAGCCTTGTCAGATGGACTCTCAGGAACCTGGTGGCTGGACCAGGTGTGAGAATGGCAGTCTCAACGGTGGTTTGGGGATCTTTATATCGAGGTTTAGTGTAGGGTTACCGTGAATCAGAAGATTTCGGGTATAATCAAGTGTAAATCCTTGGATCTTCGGTTGTGAATTAAGTACCGAGTTGGCTTTTGGCTGAAATCCGCGTTGGGCATCGTGAGTGTGTATGCAAGGTCTTTATTTCAGCAAGATATGAATTAAGGAATCTGTATGCCAAGGGCATCAGCTGAAGGGTTCTGGGAAAAAGGGGATGTTTTCTGTTCTGATGGTAGAAAAGGCCCTTGTGATCATGCTTTTGAATGATTCTACCTGTGTGTAGGTCTGGCAAGTTATGGGTCTTTAAAATTATAGTAGTAGCGTTTCAGATTCAGCAGTTAAGGAATCAGTGACTTGTTCAGCAATAGAAGGTTTAACTCTCAGCTTGTCTCTTGTGGTGCAATGTGTTCATGGATTCATTATCTTCAGGATGAATCTTTTACTCGAAGGATTATCTAATCCTTTTTGTCAAGTGAAAAGTTTCCGGCAGCAGCGCATGGTCTGTGATTCTATTTTCCAGTGGGAACATCAAGTAATCAGAAGTTGGGTAGGACCGTTTGGAATTCAAGTGGAGTTGATTTAGCAGTGGTTCAGTATGGGCTGTCTATCGGGGAGTCAGACAAGTTTAAGATTTTAGATTTCGAGTAGTGTTGAAATGGTCATTCTTCAAGGATTAATTTAAGTTGTGTAAGGATCCGTTTATTTTCAGGATTTGGTAATCCTACTAAGGTTGGGTTCGGTTGCATCTTAGGAAGGTTGTTGTATGCCCGAGTTTGCTTTTAGGTCCGCATAGGGGTTGTGGTTGAATTGCTCAGGCTGTCCGACGTCACTGGGATGGTAAGGAATGATTTCGAGGATGAATCTAATTCAAATAGGGGAGAATTGTAACATTTGAAAAATTGTAAGTTTCATATTTAATCCCTACTCGAAAAAGTTTGCAAAATGGTCCTTATGGCTAGTACGCGAGGCGTACAGGGTGGTACGCTTAGCATACTAGCCTGATGCATGATCGCGCCTTCGAACACGTACGCAGGGCGTATGCTTATGTATATAGGGCGTACGTATGGATAAGTAAAACCCTAATTTTAGGGTTTTTCACCCTATTCAAACCTTGTGATAGCCTCACTAGGTCATGTTTAGACAGCCTCCATCCCTTCTTGTCCAAAAAATCGAAACCTAAGTAAGGTCTTGAGAGTTTGAGCCTTAAAGTGTGATTTTTGGTGCATTGTGAAGGAGAAGAAAAAGCGAACCATTTGGATTTGTGCTTGGAGCTTGAAGATCTGAGATTAGCTCTTCATTTGTTTTCCTTGTGAGGTAAAAAGTTTCCATCTTGGTAATCCATAATGCTAGATCTAGTTTGGTGCCATTTTATGCTCTTTGAGTCCATGGTTTGATTGTTGAGCCTCTCGCTTCACTCTAGAAGTATTTATTGGTAGATGCAAGTTTCCATCTTGGTAATCCATAATGCCCGATATGCAAGTTTTTGGTTGGGACCCATTATACTCAGTGGGTGGGGCCCGTTATGCGAGTGTGGGCGAGGCTCGATACACTCATTGGGCGGGGCCCGTTATGTGTTTATTTATGTATGGTATGTGGTATTTTGGGGAGCTCACTGAGCTTTGTGCTTACGGTTTTTAGTTTATGTTTCACGTACTTATGGTTTCAAAGGGAAGAGCCCGAGATGATTGCAGACCACACACCACTCGATTCTGAATTTTTTTTATTTACTCTGATAATGATGAGGTATTGATGAAATTTGATTACCTTGGTTTTATGAAAATGATTTGGTTTATTGTTTTATTAATTTAAAAATGAAAGATTTTCGGGTCTTACTTTTGGGATGCTTCATTAGCCTTATTTTCGGTTCTTGTTTAAGGAAGGGCTTAGGGTAGAATGAAGTATTCAACTGTCAATAAGGTACAGTGTTATGTACGATTAGCATACACGAGTGTTGTAGGGTTGGTGTAAGTTTCATGGATGAGTTGTATGTGGTCAACCGACTAGTACTTCTGGAAGGTAGTATGGGCCCGTACTACTGGAAGCACAGGACCCGTACGCGTAGCAGGGAAGTCACAACCCATAGGGTTTTGTTTGAGAATTGGTCCCCATGGTGTTATATGTGTTTTATCTGATATATCCCTGGTTTATTTTTAGTATGGTGATTACACGACGATTTGAGGCAGGATCCGGATCAGGATCGGGAGCAGGTGGCCAGAATGGGCCATCATTGACTTAGTACCGGGTTAGGGAGATCATTCAGGAGGAGGTTGTTTCCCTCTTCCGAGAGCAGTTGCCGGAGATGTTTGGGTCTATTAAGACCGCTATGGTGGAGTACATTGATGAGCGATGCACTGCAATTTCTGAGACTGTTGCTGCTGCAGCCACCGCAGCCGTTGTTGCTGTCGGGATAGGTGCTGGGAGAGCCTTCCAGTATCGGGACTTCGACAATATGAAGCCCCTGGTATTTGATGGATTCCAGGATCCGATCATAGCCATGAGGTGGCTATCTAACACCGAGGGATGCTTCTTCACTTGCTCTTGCCCAGCTGACCAGAAGGTCAAGTGCGCTCTGAACCTTCCTCGATCCAGAGCAAAGGATTGGTGGAGACTTGTTACTAGCTCGTATTCTCCTAAGCAGTGGGCTGATGTGACGTGGGAGCAGTTCTATGAGATGTTTCATTCTAGATATGTTCCTCTGGTGGATCTAGAGAGGTTGGCCCAGGAGTACTTGGATTTGAGACATGGGACTAATTCGGTGACAGAGATCACCCAGATGTTTACGGAGAGAACCAGTTTTGCCCTGAGTTTGCTGCTTCTGAGCAAGCTCAGATGACCCGGTACTTGAGCATGCTCAAGACAGACACCCGACAGTTTGTATCCACACATCGCTATGGTTTATTGGTTGAGTTACAGGAGGCCACTAGGCGGCTGGAGATCGAGATGGAGCTCCAGACGAGGGAACAGAGACAGGACCTGACACAGTCACAGCGCGTCGAAGTGGTTCAAGGCTGCTGATATTAGATCTGGGGGTCGGAGGGGTCGTACTTAGGGAAAGTGCGGCAAGGTTCATGATGGTGCTTTCTGATATTCTTCTGGATGCCACAATTGTGGTAGGTAGGGCCACCTTGCGAGGGATTGTCGTCGACAGCCCCAGTACCCACCACCAGGATTTGATATCACTGCGACTAGGTTGGCCATGTGAAGGCCCACTGTCATGTGCTTGCTGTAGTTCGGTGCAGGCTCCAGCGCCGGCTACTCTGAGGATCACAGATGGGAGTCAGGGTAGGGCGGTGCCCCCGAGGGCTCGAGGTCGCGTTTTCTAGCTCACGGCAGAGGAGGCTAGTGCATCACCAAACGTCGTGACCGATATGTTTCTATTTATTATTTTGTTGATTATATTTTATGGTATGATCATGTTTATGCTCCTAATAGGTATGTTCTTAGTGAACTCTTTGCCTGCTCTTGTGTTATTTGACTCGGGCGTGAGTCGGTCCTTTGTGTCTCGATCATTTAGTAGGGAGTTTGATAAACCTATTGCAGAGTTAGAGTATCCATTGTGGGTTTCTATCGCCAACGAACACAGGGTTTCTGCATCCAGCGTGTATTAGGGTTGTGTATTGGAGATTTTCGGGGTACCTTTTCTGATTGATCTAATCCCTATCCCCATGGGGGATGTATGCGTGATAGTGGGTATGGACTGGATGGGTAGGTTTGGTGCCATGATCGATTTCGAGGGCTAGCGAGTAGTAGTTCGAACCCCAAGTGGGGGAGAACTGCTTATCTATGGAGAGGGCACCAGGGTTGGTTCAGGGTTTTGTTCGGCATCCAGGGCTCGACAGTATATTCAACATCGGTGTGCGGGTTATCTGGCTTATGTGGTTGATACTCGGGTTAGGGAGAAGACTTTAGTTTCAAAGGTACCAGTTGTCAGGGAGTTTGGGGATGTCTTCCCGGAGGAGTTACTCGGTGTGCATCCTGAGAGGAAGGTTGAGTTTAGGATTGATATAGTGCCAGTTGTGGCTCCGATTGCCAAGGCGCTGTACCGTTTGGTACTGCCTGAGATGCAGGAATTGTCCACTCAGCTTCAGGATTTATTAGGGAAGCAATTCATCAGACCGAGCATTTCTCCATGGGGAGTGTCGATACTGTTCGTCAAGAATAAGGATGGTTCACACTGGATGTGCATTGATTACCGGGAGTTGAACAAGTAAATGGTGAAGAATTGTTATCCCCTTCCGTGGATTGATGACCTCTTTGATCAGTTGCAAGGTGCATCTTGGTTCTCCAAGATCGATCTGAGGTTCGGGTATCATCAGGTGAGAGTGAGATAGGAGGACGTGGAGAAGACTGTGTTCCAGACTCGTTATGGGCATTACGAGTTCGTGGTGATGCAATTTGGGCTCACCAATACGTCTGCTGTGTTTATGGATTTGATGAATCGGGTCTTCAGGCCGATGCTCGACCGATCTGTTATAGTATTCATTGATGATATCTCGGTGTATTCCAACACCAGAGAGCAGCACGAGGACAAGTGATCGCTTATGCTTTGTGGTTTGGGGGCGGTCCTTATGCAGAGAGGACAAGTGATCGCTTTTGCTTCACGGCAGCTGCAGCCGGCATGAGACGCGATATCCTACGCATGATCTGGAGTTGGGTGTAGTGGTGTTTGCCCTCAAGATTTGGAGATATGGGGTCCATTGTACTGTCTACACGGATCACAAGAGTTTGAGATATCTTATGGATTAGCCAAACCTGAACATGAGGCAATGTAGGTGGCTGGACGTAGTCAAGGATTATGACTGCGCCATCCTTTACCATCCGGGTAAAGCGAATGTAGTAGCGGATGCATTGAGCCACAAGTCGGTCGGGTCTTCAGTTAGGGAGATGTGTATGAGAATATCCGTTGATTCTCTGCGTTTGGGTTTGATCAGAGAGGCTCTGGCAGAGGGAGTTTGGAAAGAGAAATGGAAATAGGAGAGGAGCAGGGTGAGATCGACAGGTTTGTCACTGATAGTTGAGGGTTATTGACCCAGTGTGGTCGGGTTTGGGTTCCAATTTCTGGTGGGTGCAGGCAGACAATGTTGGAGGAGGCTCATAAGTCTCACTTTTCTATACACCTGGGAGACACCAAGATGTATCGGGATTTAAGATTGAGTTACTGTGGCCATGTATGAAAAGGTAGATAGCATGGTATGTCGAGAGGTGCTTGACCTGCACAATGGTCAAGACCGAGCATCAGAGGCCGCATGGGAAGCTGCAGCCTTTGGAGGTTCCCATGTGGAGGTGGGAACAAATCACCATGGATTTTATCACCAAGTTTCCGAAGACGGGGGTTTTGATGCTATTTGGGTCATCGTGGATCGATTGACCAAGAGTGCCCACTGTTTGGCTATCCGGGAGAGCTCTTCAGCCGAAAAGTTGGCCGATGTGTATGTCCGGGAGATTGTTGATCGTCATGGGGGTTCCGATCTCCATTGTTTCGGACCGATATGTTCGGTTCACTTCCCGTTTTGGCAGAAGTTCCACGAGGAACTGGGCAAGAGGTTACATTTCAGCACTGCATATCATCCGCACACTAATGGCCAGAGTGAGCGGACTATTCAGGACCTTGAGGATATGTTGCGGGCCTGTGTTATTGATTTCGGTGGGAGTTGGGATTCCTACCTAGCTCTTGTGGAGTTCTCCTACAACAACAGCTATCACTCCAACATTGGTGCCCCACCATTTGAGCTCTTGTGTGGTCGGAGATGTCGTACCCCAGTTTATTGGGTAGAGGTTGCTCATGGGGTCACGGGGAGAACTGAAGTAGTCCTTCAGACCATAGAGCTTATTCATAAGATCAGGCAGAGAATGCACACTGCTCAGAGTCGCCAGAAGTGCCGACCGACGCCGATCAGAGTTAGAGTTCCAGGTCGGCGATATGGTGCTCCTGAAGTTCTCGCCCTGGAAGGGTGTGATATGCTTCAGGAAGAGGGGGAATTTGGGTCCCCGGTATATTGGACCTTTTTCGGGTGATTGTCAGGGTTGTCAAGTTAGCTTACAGATTGGACATGCCAAGCGATCTTAGCCAGATCCACAAAACATTCCACGTCTCTCAGTTGTGGAAGTGTGTGACAACCGTCAATTTTTGGTCAAGTCAAAGTCAACCAAAGTCAACAAGTCAAACCGGTCAACTCATCTAACCCTTGTATATTAGGGTTTCCATTATGATTCTTATTGCACTACTCGCAATCTTAATACAAAGTATCACTTAGAGTTTTCACGTGTTCGGAAAATATAAACCCTAATCATGGCAAGTGATTAAACTACTCGATAAAACATTATTCCATACCCCTCGAGGGCGTATAACATTCATAACGAGACTTAACGGGATTTACGAAGCTTACTTTATGAAGCCAAACACTCAAAAAGGTCGCAAACGAAATCTCTCTCAACCTCTTTCACTCTATCTCTCTCTATGTGAAATCTCTCCCATATCTCTCCAAGTATGAGAAATCTCTCCCAAATCTCTCTCAAAATCTCTTTTAACTTTTTATAATCTTTTGGGTCATCCCGACACTTAACCGGGTCAAAAACCGCTTGAAACGGAGTAATATTTGGTAAAACAGCCTTAATAGACCGAAGCCTCCCTTTAGGAAGCGAACCCTCTTGGACCGAAAGTGGTTAGAACCGAAGGTCCCTATAGGGACCGAACTGCTGAAGAACCGAAACCATGCGAACCAAACCCGAAGCCTGCGAACCGAACCGAACCTCCCTTCGGACCGAACCTTCCTTTCGCCTTCGGGCCCAACAGCAGTAGGGACCGAATCTCGGCCCAGTACCGAGAAGTCTCGCAGATAGGCCAAATTCACCCGGTTTTCGACTACGACTTCATTTTAGGCCCGTTTTACATGATTTTAACGCGGGATTTTCACCCAAAATCATATTTTAACATATAGAACCCCATACTTCATAATTAATCACGTTTTTGGGGTATAATCCTTATCCAAGAAGAGTAGGTGCGATATTATCGGTGAAGTGTTGACTTACTTTAGTGTATGACACAAGCAACCACCCATGCCCACTCAATGACCAGCCCTTGTCCTTCCACCACACCTGGTCATTTCATTGTCCTTTTCCCCCTCTTTCCAGCCAAGTACTTTGACTCAAGTGTAGAAAAACCCTTATCTCTCCTCCCATTCACTCACACTTCACCAAGAAGCAAAAACTCATTCTCTCTCTAAATTTCGAGATTTAAAGGCTGATTTTCAAGTTCTTCATCTACCTTGATCTTCGAATCCTCAAGCATCATCTAAGTGTTCTTGAGTTGAACACTTCTTTTCTCCATCATCCATCTACTGAAATCACTCAAGGTGAGTTCATACTCTTACGTTTTCATGTTTTCTTCAAGTTTTAGGGGGGGGGGGGGGAATACAAGTTAAAACACCAAGAACACAACTAAACTCAAACAACAGCCTTCATCAGAAAAGTAGAGTCTTATTCACGGACTGTTTTGACTATCTTAAACTTAATATCTTTCAAAACTGTTTAATATGCAAATAGTTCAGGTTCATACCTTTAAAATGACTACTTTCACATCTCCATACGATTTTTCTACGATTTATGGTGATTTTTACAAAACTTCCTATCTTTTCAGAAACGAATTCGGACCAGTCTATGAATATGAACATTTTGACACAAGTTAAAGACTTCTAAAAATCATAATAAACATTATGAATAAACTAGACACATTTTATGAACTCTTAGAATTTACGGAATCAGTTTTCGACTTCGTATGATTTTTTTATGATTTTTCTAAAACAGTGTAGAAAGGTAAAAATCTAGATAACAACTTATAACTTTCATCACACTTTGTAACTTGTTGAGCAAAGTGTTAATCTTTGAAGATTTCATATTTTACATGTGTTTCTTGTTGTGGTATAATTATATAACAGAAAATACTCACTGAATTGTAAGAATCCTCCATCATTACCATTAGTACAAAACAAGGCACGATAAACATAGTTATATTTTGCTATACATTCGACTTACATAGAAAAGGGTTCTTATACACCACAAACAAACATACTAAACTATAATAGGTATAGTTAGGTTGCATATACATTACAAACATTTTGATAAACTATAATAGGTATAGTTTATGTTCGTTTACATTACGAACTCATTACAAAAGGTTTTTAAACAAAAAGGGGTACAAATACAAAGTACCGGTTTCATACAAAAAGGGGTACAAATACAAAGTACCGGATTCATACAAAAAGGGTACAAATACAAAGTACCGGGTTTATACAAAAGGGGTACAAATACAAAGTACCAGGTTTTCATACAAAAAGGGGTACAAATACAAAGTACCGGTTTCATACAAAAAGGGGTACAAATACAAAGTACCAGGTTCACACAGAATGGTTTTTATGATATTAAAACTATTTCATCTAGAATTGTTAGACTTCAGCTATAATTGCTAAGCGTATATGCTAGAGTTATATAAGAATCTAGTCACAATCGACTTAGAATTGGTGGGCCCGCCTTATCTCCTGTTCCTTGTTTGGTTGTGGACCTAGGGCAGACCCATTATATTCAACGGTTTATTTAACTTAAATTTTATATAACTTGTATACGATGGGCGATTATAGAAGGAATCTATGGGTCTTTCTAGGGTTCATTATCGCATAACATAGGAGCATTCATTTCTCACTTAACTAAGAAAATATTGGATTTTCTTTGGAAACATATTTCTATTAAAACTATTTCATCTAGAATTGTTAGACTTCAGCTATAATTGCTAAGCGTATATGCTAGAGTTATATAAGAATCTAGTCACAATCGACTTAGAATTGGTGGGCCCGCCTTATCTCCTGTTCCTTGTTTGGTTGTGGACCTAGGGCAGACCCATTATATTCAACGGTTTATTTAACTTAAATTTTATATAACTTATATACGCTGGACGATTATAGATGGAATCTACGGGTCCTTCTAGGGTTCCTTATCGCATAACATAGGAGCATTCATTCCACACTTAACTAAGAAAATATTGGATTTTCTGGAAATCATACTCTATCGCTTTTACAAGGAAAACGGTTTCTTCCTCAAACAAAATCCTTATGAACTCACCAACTTAATTGTTGACACTTTTCAAAACTACTTGTATTCTCAGGAAATCAGTGAAACAGGAAAACATCAACACTTTGAGGATGGGACGTTAAATGGTCAAACAATTTATTTTGTCATCATAATGTAATTGATTTTGAAACATGTAAACATATACTATGGTGTAACCTTTTCAATTATATTTATGATGGTTGTATTTACTTTGAGCACTATTATACTCGTTGTTGTGATACTTTACATGAAGTCCTCGACCCCCGGATGTTTCCGCCATCCTTGGTTTGGGGGTGTGACAGATTGGTATCAGAGCATTGTTTATAGTGAACTAAGTATATATAAACCACATAAGATATACAAACTATAAATGCATTGGGACTAAGGTCTCTGATTTAACATTTTCAAATACTATACTTTTAGAAATAAATAGTTTCTTGTTAAAAGTATACATGCATGCATACATACTAAGGTCAGCATCTTTCTAGAACAAAACAAAAGTTGTGATTGTTGAATGGCACAAGTAGGCTTGGGGATGTATGGTCAGGTCTGGGAATGACATAGCCTGATCAACTATGTCTAACCCATAAGTGATTTGCATATGCCTGGGAATGGTTGTGGCGTTGCAACAAGTCTAAAAACTTACCAATTCTATCTACAAACAAACATTGAAAAACATAAGTCAAACATTAAAATACTATAGGAGTATTTTGTGATACTATAACCAACTTACGTGAAAACTAAAGACCCCTATTAGTAGGTCTATAATGACTGAGTGCATACGCCAAGGTTATACATAATTAAAGATATTATAGACTCAGAATCTATGACTATTGCTCTACTTCTTGGTCCTTGTTTAGTTGTGGACTTAGAGTAGAGTCATTTATTCGAAGGTCTATTCTATCTCTGATTATGTATAACTGGTATGCACTATGTGATTATAGACGTGACTAATAAGGATCACCCCCTATAAGTAATTATAGGATTAGACGTCTATTAATTATCTCTTCTACCCCTATTCTCGCACGAGCAACGTTATGGGTAAATCTTAACGCCCGTACAAAACCTACTTCTACCCACCGCCATAACTCCGTCTCCGGGACGTTAGCAGAAACACCGAGAATAGTTCAGTAAAGTGCAAAATTATACGTATGTATATAAATGGTAAGGATATAACTAAAGTATATCAATAAAAATTGTCATGCATTTTATTTCAGTGGGAGTTTACCACATATTTCATAACCTGTTATTACAAACGATTTGCTTATGTTAACTTTAAGATTACTTAATGTATACCTCAAGGTTATGTGTAATTAAGAGACGATCGGCTTAGAAATGGTAGGTCCGCCTTAGGACATGTTCCTTGTTTGGTTGTGGGCTTAGGGCAGACTCATTAAGTTCAACGGCCTATTGGACCATAATTACACACAACTGGTATACATTGGGTGATCTTAGGGGTGGATCGGGCATGGAACAAATCACAAGATTTCAATCAAGTCATTTCTACTAAATTCATAAGTTTATTTATATAGACTTCTGGTATGAATTGTTTTCCACATTAGAAAAATCGGGAAATACTTTACTTAAAAACTAATAGCCATTACTAAAAGACTTATACTCATTACGTCTTTGTAATTCTATAACAGAAAGATGCCGCCTCGAAGGTCTGTTAGACGCACTAGCGGAACGCAAACAAATCCACCACCGCCGCCTCCCCAATATGATCCTGTTATGTTCCAAGCTGCGGTCACGGCCGCGGTGGCAGCTGCTATGTCCCAAATCAGCACTGATGGTGCAGGACGGATAGGGAGCGGTACTAATAACTCCACTCAAGGAGATAGCCAAGGGCATTCTAGAGAATGCTCCTTTAAAGACTTCACCAATGCCAGACCCGATTCATTCAATGGCAGCGGGGGAGTCATCGATTTGACGCAGTGGTTCGAAAAGACCGAGTCTGTCTTCGAGATCTGTGCGTGCCCCGAAGCAATCAAAGTCAAGTTCGCAGCTCGCACTTTCTCCGGCCGGGCCCTTACTTGGTGGAACGGCCACGTTAAGTCACTGACGCTTACAGTAGCTAACTCGATGAGTTGGGAGGACTTGAAGGCAAGGATGCTGAAAGAGTATTGCCCAAGGGGCGAGGTGCAAAAGCTAGAGCAAGAACTGTGGAACCTCAAAATGACAGGCTCTGACCTTGCAACTTATACCGCCCGATTCTGTGATCTAGCACTCCTTTGTCCCGCTATGGTCATCCCGGAAGACAAAAAGTTGGAGCAATACCTCTGGGGATTGTCCCCCGAAATTCAAGATAGCATGTTAGCCTCAAGACCAACTACCTTCGACAGCGCCAAGGAGTTGGCACAACAACTCATCGACCATCGTGCCAGCCATGACACTACGACAACCACCCCTAATCAAGCAAGAGGAGGGAACAACAAAAGAAAGTTCTGGGACAACAAGAAGGACCAACCAGCCCACGACTTCACTAAGAAGCAACAGATCGTTGCTGTTCATGCTGCCACAACCCTCGCCACGCCAACTCCCATAAAACAATACGCTGGAACCCTTCCGAAATGCAACGAGTGTAACTTCCATCACACTGGGGCTTACCGAAAGATGCATTGCAAAAATTGCAACAGAGAGGGACACACTGTCCGTTTCTGTAAGGCACCAGCACGACCCATCAACCAGGTCCCTGGCTTTGGAGTAAGCCCATCCTATTACAAGTGCGGCGAAACGGGACACTTTAAGAAGGACTGCCCAAGAGCAAGAGATGTCGGTGATGGTGGAAGGGTGCTTGCGATCACCGCAGGAGAGACCACTCCGGAACCGCCCGTAAATATCAGTTCGTGTTTCTAACATCGACGTTTAAATTCTAAATTTCTTTTTATTACAAAAACTAGCATCGATTAAAGTATATCAACCATAAATCTCGAGAACACGTCAAAACCCGAATAAGTCTTACCTTCTATATAAAAATGCAGGGTTTTTACTGGTGAATCTATAATGGCTAGTGTAAACATTATGGTCATATATCATAAAGATTCTATGGACTTAGAATGTGTGATTCCGCCTCATTTCCTGTTCCTTGTTTGGTTGTGGGCTTAAGGCGGGGTCACCCATCCGAATGCCCTTGCAATCTTAATGATATACAACTAGTTTACACTGAGCGATTATAAAAGAACTGGTAGGACTTATAATGCAAATTTCATCACAAATTGTTGAAGCATTCGTAACACTAGTACTCACAAATTACATTATAAAACATTCATAGTGGTAATACCAAGTAGAAAGCAGGGAGCATAAAGGCACACGTAGAATACACTATCATTCCAAAACAATAACTCCTTTCAAATCGACTCAGCTCAAGTTACAATAAGAAGTTCCAAGGTCGTCATTTAACATCAGGCGGGTTGGTCCCCACCATAATCAATTTCTCGTACTACGAGAACTTTCCCCCATCTTTCCTCCAAATTCTTGAAGTCCCAGTCGAAACACTAATTTCGGGACAAAATTCTTTCTAACGGGGGGATGATGTGACAACGTCAATTTTTGGTCAAGTCAAAGTCAACCAAAGTCAACAAGTCAAACCGGTCAACTCATCTAACCCTTGTATATTAGGGTTTCCATTATGATTCTTATTGCACTACTCGCAATCTTAATACAAAGTATCACTTAGAGTTTTCACGTGTTCCATACCCCTCGAGGGCGTATAACATTCATAACGAGACTTAACGGGATTTGAAAGCTTACTTTACGAAGCCAAACACTCAAAAAGGTCACAAACGAAATCTCTCTCAACCTCTTTCACTTTATCTCTCTCTATGTGAAATCTCTCCCAAATCTCTCCAAGTATGAGAAATCTCTCCCAAATCTCTCTCAAAATCTCTTTTAACTTTTTATAATCTTTTGGGTCATCCCGACACTTAACCGGGTCAAAAAACGCTTGAAACGGGGTAATATTTGGTAAAACAGCCATAATAGACCGAAGGCTCCCTTTAGGAAGCGAACCCTCTTGGACCGAAAGTGGTTAGAACCGAAGGTCCCTATAGGGACCGAACTGCTGAAGAACCGAAACCATGCAAACCGAACCCGAAGCCTGCGAACCGAATCGAACCTCCCTTCGGACCGAACCTTCCTTTCGCCTTCGGGCCCAACAACAGTAGGGACCGAATCTCGGCCCAGTACCGAGAAGTCTCGCAGATAGGCCAAATTCACCCGGTTTTCGACTACGACTTCATTTTAGGCCCGTTTTACATGATTTTAACGCGGGATTTTCACCCAAAATCATATTTTAACATATAGAACCCCATACTTCATAATTAATCACGTTTTTGGGGTATAATCCTTATCCAAGAAGAGTGGGTGGGATATTATTGGTGGAGTGTTGACTTTACTTTAGTGAATGACACAAGCAACCACCCATGCCCACTCAATGACCAGCCCTTGTCCTTCCACCACACCTGGTCATTTCATTGTCCTTTTCCCCCTCTTTCCAGCCAAGTACTTTGACTCAAGGGTAGAAAAACCCTTATCTCTCCTCCCATTCACTCACACTTCACCAAGAAGCAAAAACTCATTCTCTCTCACTTCTCTCACTAAATTTCGAGATTCGAAGGCTGATTTTCAAGTTCTTCATCTACCTTGATCTTCGAATCCTCAAGCATCATCTAAGTGTTCTTGAGTTGAACACTTCTTTTCTCCATCACCCCTCTACTGAAATCACTCAAGGTGAGTTCATACCCCTACATTTTCATGTTTTCTTCAAGTTTTAGGGGGGGGGGGGGAATACAAGTTAAAACACCAAGAACACAACTAAACTCAAACAACAGCCTTCATCAAAAAAGTTGAGTCTTAGTCACGGACTTTTTTGACTATATTAAACTTAATATCTTTCAAAACTGTTTAATATGCAAATAGCTCAGGTTCATACCTTTAAAATGACTACTTGCACATCTCCATACGATTTTTCTACGATTTATGGTGATTTTTACAAAACTTCCTATCTTTTCAGAAACGAATTCGGACCAGTCTGTGAATATGAACATTTTGACACAAGTTAAAGACTTCTAAAAATCATAATAAAAATTATGAATAAACTAGACACATTTTATGAACTCTTAGAATTTACGGAATCAGTTTTCGACTTTGTATGATTTTTCTATGATTTTTCTAAAACAGTGTAGAAAGGTAAAAATCTAGATAACAGCTTATAACTTTCATCACACTTTGTAACTTGTTGAGCAAAGTGTTAATCTTTGAAGATTTCATATTTTACATGTGTTTCTTGTTGTGGTATAATTATATAACAGAAAATACTCACTGAATTGTAAGAATCCTCCATCATTACCATTAGTACAAAACAAGGCACGATAAACATAGTTACATTTTGCTATACATTCGACTTACATAGAAAAGCGTTCTTATACACCACAAACAAACATACTAAACTATAATAGGTATAGTTAGGTTGCATATACATTACAAACATTTTGATAAACTATAATAGGTATAGTTTATGTTCATTTACATTACGAACTCATTACAAAAGGTTTTTAAACAAAAAGGGGTACAAATACAAAGTACCAGATTCATACAAAATGGGGTACAAATACAAAGTACCGGTTTCATACAAAAAGGGTACAAAGTACCAGATTCATACAAAAAGGGGTACAAATACAAAGTACTAGGTTTTCATACAAAAAAGGGTACAAATACAAAGTACCGGTTTCATACAAAAAGGGGTACAAATACAAAGTACCAGGTTCACACAAAATGGTTTTTATGATATTAAAACTATTTCATCTAGAATTGTTAGACTTCAGCTATAATTGCTAAGCGTATATGCTAGAGTTATATAAGAATCTAGTCACAATCGACTTAGAATTGGTGGGTCAGCCTTATCTCATGTTCCTTGTTTGGTTGTGGACATAGGGCAGACCCATTATATTCAACGGTTTATTTAACTTAAATTTTATATAACTTGTATACGATGGGCGATTATAGAAGGAATCTATGGGTCTTTCTAGGGTTCATTATCGCATAACATAGGAGCATTCATTTCTCACTTAACTAAAAAAAGATTGGATTTTCTTTGGAAACATATTTCTATTAAAACTATTTCATCTAGAATTGTTAGACTTCAGCTATAATTGCTAAGCGTATATGCTAGAGTTATATAAGAATCTAGTCACAATCGACTTAGAATTGGTGGGCCCGCCTTATCTCCTGTTCCTTGTTTGGTTGTGGACCTAGGGCAGACCCATTATATTCAACGGTTTATTTAACTTAAATTTTATATAACTTATATACGCTGGACGATTATAGAAGGAATCTACGGGTCCTTCTAGGGTTCCTTGTCGCATAACATAGGAGCATTCATTCCACACTTAACTAAGAAAATATTGGATTTTCTGGAAATCATACTCTATCGCTTTTACAAGGAAAACGGTTTCTTCCTCAAACAAAATCCTTATGAACTCACCAACTTAATTGTTGAAACTTTTCAAAACTACTTGTATTCTCAGGAAATCAGTGAAACAGGAAAACATCAGCACTTTGAGGATGGGACGTTAAATCGTCAAACAATTTATTTTGTCATCATAATGTAATTGATTTTGAAACATGTAAACATATACTATGGTGTAACCTTTTCAATTATATTTATGATGGTTGTATTTACTTTGAGCACTATTATACTCGTTGTTGTGATACTTTACATGAAGTCCTCGACCCCCGGACGTTTCCGCCATCCTTGGTTTGGGGGTGTGACAAAGTGTGTGTTGGGCAACGAGGCAGTGGCTCCGTTGGATGATATTTAGGTCGATGAATGCCTGAACTATGTTGAGAGACCGGTGGCTATTTTGGAAAGGAAGATGAAGGTCCTACGCAACAAGGAGATACCTTTAGTAAAGGTTCAGTGGCAGCATCGGAGAGGCTCCCAGTGGACCTAGGAGCCAGAGGATGAAATGAGGGAGAATTACCCCGAGTTATTCGTTGCAACAAACTTCGAGGACGAAGTCTAAGTCAAGTGGGGGGGGGAGAATTGTAACATCCCGATGATGATGTCCTTGGTCCAAACGCCAGGCGTTTGGCATAGAACGCTCGACATTCAAACGCCAGGCGTTCTATGATGGATGACAGGCGTTTACACGCAGAGACCAAACCCTAATTTTCAGGATTTGCACCCTATTTAAAGATCATTTTGGCCTTAAAACCCTTCACCACTCCAGCCTTCATCCTCATTTCGAAAACCCTAAGTGTGTATGAGAGTTTGAATCCTTGGTTCATATTTTTGGTATCATTTAGTGTTCTTGATAAGATAAGGAAGATCTTTGGAGTATTGTGGTTACGCTCTAGCTTGTGGATCTAGACTCTTGACATCTTGGAGCATCATTTTGAGGTATAAAGTTCAGATCTTGATGTCTCATTTGTTAGATCTTGATTTAGGGCTAGTTTATGTTCTTTTTGGTCCCAAAGACTTGTTTTGTGTGAGTTTGGAATGCTCCAGAGGTTTGGACGGTCCTTTCAAGCATCATACTGAGTCTAGAATCATAAAAACGCAATCTTGGGTCTTCATAATCTTCCATGCAAGAGTTTTGGAGCCTTATAATTGATTTTGAGTTAGGATCTTGGTGTTGGGCTCATTGTATCCATGCATGGCCATAAAGTTTGCAACTTTATGACTTTAGACGTTCCATTATGATTGGATCTGAGGTTTGGACATGAGATCTTAATCCATTAAGATATTGTTTTGGAAGTTGGTAATTAGCGAGCAAATGGCAGGTGTTTGCATGGGAACATCCAACATTAGGACACCAGGCGTCATAGGATGGAACACCAGGCGTTCTCAGCAGAAGCCCAATGGATCGATTTTGGGCCATGGTGTAACGCCCGTAGATCCGGGCTAGTCAATTTAGAGACGATAAGCGTCAAAAATGACTTTTTTTTATAGAAGAGTGTTTAGAATAAATAATCTTAACCAAGTTTTAGTATATGTCACAAGGTTTCCGTACATATAAAGAACGCTGAAATGCGAGTTATAACGAAAAAGTTATGACCTGTCGAAGTTTCGCGACAGATTCGGCACGACGTTGTAGGACGTAAATAGTGAATTTACGATAGAGCAATTTTTAGCCTTAGCGATCTAAACGAAAGTTGTAGAATACGTTAAATCGAGAGCGTGCATAAAAGGAACGTCCAAATCTGACTTCGTATGGGGAAGTTATGATTTTTCTAACTTTCAGCTTAGCAGTATGCAGCCCAAAACTTGATATTTAGATCGAGTGATTTTTAGCCGAAACAATCTAAACGAGAATCGAATATCTCGTTAATAGTAGTGCAACGGTAAAAAGACAGACGAAAACGGACGTCAGATGAAGAAGTTACGAATTTATAACGGACTTTTCCTGTCCCGGCCTACTAAAAATATAATATTAAAAATGAAGTCAAAATTAACCAACGGAGTCTAAATGAAAATTGTAGAGCATAATCTCACCTACGCGTGGATATAAAGAACGTCGAAAATGGAGCTCGTATGCGAAAGATATGAATTTCTGAAGTTCGGGGCACGAACTTCAACCTATGTCAGAATTCACGACGTGAACATAGAGTTCACGACGTGAACTCAGTGATTGACACCTTCAGAGCCTGACAGACTGATGTCGCGACTACGCACCTAATGACGACCAAGTTCACGACGTGAACAAGCCTGGTTCACGATGTGAATAGCGAAATTCAGCCCTATAAATAGAAATCGAAGGCAGCCGGTTTTGGTTGCTAATTTCTCAACCTCTCTCCTACTTCTCTCATCTTTAAGCCTACTTTTAACCCCACGAAGTCCCGGTATCATCCCGATACCCGAAGCAAGTCCCGAAGCCCCGAATATCCCAAGAAAAAGAGTTTTCGAGCCGAAACTCTGCCCGCAAGAAGCCCGGTTTCTGAGAAAACATCTCGGTTTCATCGAAGAATATTATTTTAAGAGACAGAGTGTTGTCCAATCGTCGTCTTATCATGTGAGTGTGTAGTCACTTTCATCTAACACATAGATATGAAGTATCTTCTATAAAATATGTGCTATGTATTTTTATATTATTTGTTTATTTAAGATGGATGTTGAATGAATATTTTATACATGTTTTAAATGATTTAAACTGTATATGGATTTTTATATCTACAAATATGTTGGGTAAAACATGGGTAGATAACGAATGAGGGATGAAAGACAGAATAAATGTATGTTGGTAGCTATGGATTTAGTATCGCATAGATGTACGTTGGTAGCTATGGATTTAGTACCGTATAGATGAATATTGTAGCTATGGAATTAGTACCTTGACAGCTATGGACTTAGTGCTTGTTGTATAAATCTTGGGCAGCGATGGACTTCGTGCCTATTCCTTTGGTTACCTTGGTAGCTATGGACTTAGTGTTTGTTGTATAAATCTCGGGCAGCGATGGACTTCGTGCCTATTCCTTAGGATAATCCTTAGGAATGAATGAGTGAAGGATAGATGATTCTTAAGATCTTTAAGAATAAAGAAGATAATGGGGATGGGAAATTTGGTTGATTGTTTGATGTTTAAACATAATAAATTTATTTATTGTGGGTTGAAAACCCTATATGCTCACCAGGCTCCCAAGCCTGGCCCACTCAGCGTTTTATATTACAGGTAGTGGAACGAGAGCATAGTTGGATGATGACAAATGATTTTTGGATTATAGGCGTGTAGATGTAAAGACATGTTGTAAGGCTTATAATGTACTGTTTATGCTTTTGGTCTGTATCGGAACATGACATCTCGAGGTTTTGTTATATAATGAAAATACATTTCTTTAAAGAAATGCTTTGATAAACTTTTTATCATATTTTGTTTTGGGGACAAATTCCGTAACATCTTTTAAAAGATTACTCTGAATTTATTTTAAAAGCATAAACGAAATCGGTCTTTTCTGGCCGTGAAATTGGGGATGTCACAGTTGGTATCAGAGCATTAGTTTAAGCGAACTAGGAATTTGTAGGATTTCTAGACTTAAACTTAGAATGCTAAGTGAAGATTGTGAGGAGTATGCCTAATAAATTTAGGTAATGCACCTAAATAGACACGAGCACTAGTATATTTTAGGAAAGATGCCTAAAATGCTTTTATGTGCTAAATGTTATATGTTTTCCATATATGATATTATTTGTTCGGATCTATGGTCTGTTGTTGACCGGATCTGGAAACCTTATGTGTTCAGGATTCTAAGCATATGACTACGATATTAGAACTAGCATGTAAACGTTTCGGAGTGATAAGGAGATTTATACGTCTATCGTAAATAAAGCTTTCTTATCTTAAATTCTCGCCCGGTACACCGAACGTCTGCTTGGATGTACAAAACGTCATGGTGAAGACTCGTAGAGAATTGAGTAAACGGAGGAAAGGAAAAGGCTTATGATAGTGAATGACACCTATCAGAAGATATCGCAAGAGTGGTAGCTTGCCTTTAGAATATGTCTGATAAAATAACAGTACATTTAGAGGAGTACGGTGCATCTGAAGTACACCTTCAATTGGCAGGATGATGGAACGATTGGAGTAATTCTTAAAGTTGTCCCTTCGTCTGGCATTGCCATCACCAATCGAGTTGAAGCATAATTGATGATTGAAGATACGCATGGAAGAAGTCCTAGTAGAGTCTAGGAAAATTTTTATGATTATTTGGACACATTCGTATGTGTTAAATTGTTTTGTGATTTTAGGACTTGGGAACTGCGAGACAATACTTGAGACGAGTATGAGTAGGTGTGAAAGGTAGTAGAGGCCTATACTACCGGAAGCACAGGACTCACGCTTGGATCAGGGAAAGTCACAAGGTTACCAAGAAGCTAGTAATTGATTCCGTTTTATTCATGTATGTCGTTACCATTGTTTCGGTAATGACTAAGAAGATGATTGATATTCTGACCCTAGTGGTCATATCAAATTGAGTCCGACTACGATGAGTTTGTTACGTGGTTCGGAGAACCAAGTTCGATGTAGCATCCGACTTGAGCCAGAAAATTGAAATCGAAGCAATCAATAGTATCGCGCTCGTTGTTAAAGAAGTTAGTAGCTAGAAATGCTACATGTTAAAAATGTGAGTATATCACATTAGAATATGAAGGAAGGTATATTCCATTCTGGAATTTGACTCTAAGAGACTTGAGTCTAAGCGTTCCATCATACAATGAGAGGTCATGAGAACATGACCCATCGGTCTGTTACAATAAATGAAGGAGAGTACTTATTCTAAGAAAAAGAAGGAGTCCTCAATAAGGATTTATTTTGTAACTCGAAGGTTACGATTGAAAGTCCAACATAGTACGAGGAGCAGGTGCAAAATTGAGCATTGTCTACGGTCAAGAAGTCCAAGAGTTAGATACTCATTCGAAGAAACATAGAAGTACAATTATTACCTAGGATGAAAAGATTACGTATGGAATCATTATACCAGACCTGTTTCGTTGATGATTCCGGGACGTAATCATCCTAAGGGGGAGATAATTGTAACGCCCGTAGATCCGGGCTAGTCAATTTAGAGACGATAAGCGTCAAAAATGACTTTTTGATAGAAGAGTGTTTAGAATAAATAATCTTAACCAAGTTTTAGTATATGTCACAAGGTTTCCGTACATATAAAGAACGCTGAAATACGAGTTATAACGAAGAAGTTATGACTTGTCGAAGTTTCTCGACAGATTTGGCACAACGCTGTAGGACGTAAATAGTGAATTTACGATAGAGCAATTTTTAGCCTTAGCAATTTAAACGAAAGTTGTAGAATACGTTAAACCGAGAGCGTGCATAAAAGGAACGTCCAAATCTGACTTTGTATGGGGAAGTTAGGATTTTTCTAAGTTTCAGCTTAGTAGTATGCATCCCAAAACTCGATATTTAGATCGAGTGATTTTTAGCCGAAACAATCTAAACGAGAATCAAAGATCTCGTTAATAGTAGTGCAACGGTAAAAACATAGACGAAAACGAACGTCAGATTAAGAAGTTATTAATTTATAACGGACTTTTCCTGTCCCGGCCTACTAAAAATATAATATTAAAAATGAAGTCAAAATTAACCAACGGAGTCTAAATGAAAATTGTAGAGCATAATCTCACCTACGCGTGGATATAAAGAACGTCGAAAATGGAGCTCGTATGCGAAAGATATGAATTTCTGAAGTTCTTCCGGGCACGAACTTCAACCTGTGTCAGAACTCACGACGTGAACTCAGTGATTGACACCTTCAGAGCCTGACAGACTGATTTTGTGACTACGCAACTAATCACGACCAAGTTCAAGACGTGAACAAGCCTGGTTCACGACGTGAATAGCGAAATTCAGCCCTATAAATAGAAATCGAAGGCAGTCGGTTTTGGTTGCTAATTTCTCAACCTCTTTCCTACTTCTCTCATCTTTAAGCCTACTTTTAACCCCACGAAGTCCCGGTATCATCCTGATACCCGAAGCAAGTCCCGAAGCCCCGAAGATCCCGAAAAAAAAAATTCGAGCCGAAACTCTGCCCGCGAGAAGCCCGGTTTCTGAGAAAACATCCCGGTTTCATCGAAGAATATTATTTTAAGAGATGAAGTGTTGTCCAATCGTCGTCTTATCATGTGAGTGTGTAGTCACTTTCATCTAACACATAGATATGAAGTATCTTCTATAAAATACGTGCTATGTGATTTTATATTACTTGTTTATTTGACATGGATGTTGAATGAATATTTTATACATGTTTTAAATGATTTAAACTGTATATGGATTTTTATATCTACGGATATGTTGGGTAAAACATGGGTAGATAACGAATGAGGGATGAAAGACGGAATAGATGTATGTTGGTAGCTATGGATTTAGTATCGTATAGATGTACGTTGGTAGCTATGAATTTAGTACTGTATAGATGAATATTGGTAGCTATGGAATTAGTACCTTGGCAGCTGTGGACTTAGTGCTTGTTGTATAAATCTTGGGCAGCGATGGACTTCGTGCCTATTCCTTTGGTTACCTTGGCAGCTATGGACTTAGTGCCTGTTGTATAAATCTTGGGCAGCGACGGACTTCGTGCCTATTCCTTAGGATAATCCTTAGGAATGAATGAGTGAAGGATAGATGATTCTTAAGATCTTTAAGAATAAAGAGGATAATGGGGATGGGAAATTTGGTTGATTGTTTGATGCTTAAACATAATAAATTTATTTATTGTGGGTTGAAAACCCTATATGCTCACCAGGCTCCCAAGCCTGACCCAATCAGCTTTTTATATTACAGGTAGTGGAACGAGAGCATAGTTGGATGATGACAAATGATTTTTGGATTATAGGCCAGTAGATGTAAATACATGTTGTAAGTCTTATAATGTACTGTTTATGCTTTTGGTCTGTATCGGAACATGACATCCCGAGGTTTTGTTATATAATGAAAATACATTTCTTTAAAGAAATGCTTTGATAAACTTTTTATCATATTTTGTTTTGGGGACAAATTTTGCAACATCTTTTAAAAGATTACTCTGAATTTATTTTAAAAGTATAAACGAAATCGGTCTTTTCTGGCCGTGAAATTGGGGATGTCACACTTGGGCCATTAAGGTTTTTCGGCTTATTTTAATTGGGTTTGTATATAAAGGGAAAAATGGTCTTTTGCCCTCATCATGATGAGGAATGGACTAGACCATGGGTTTGGGATAAACCCTAATTATTGATTGGGTTTGTTTCTGGTTTTGGTTTAGCGTGAGGATCAGTGTTCGTTGCAGATCGAGTGTTGTTCAGTTATCATTAGTAGAGGTGAGTTTTCCTCACTATACTTACGGGTCGAAGGCACCAAGGCCGACCCATTGAATTGATATCCTGCTATACATTGATATGCTGAGTATGGAATAGATTTGCATGATTATATGCTAGTTGCTGATATGCTTAGTCTGGTAGATCTGTAGGACTACATGTGATTATGTCTGCATGATATACTCTATATGTTTGTTTTCTGTTATATGTCGACATATTGTGGTGGGTTGAGTTTGTATTGCTTTGTGTTGTAGCGAACAAACCCGGGAGCATTCCAGACATGAGCTGAGGGCCGGATGGCATGCCATACTCATACTAAGGGCTCGGGAGCATTCCAGATACGAGCTGAGGGTCGGTTGGCATGCCAGACTCGTACTGAGGGGTTGAGGGTATTCCAGTCTGATGACTAAGTGGACCCATTGTATATTGGCATTCCAACCTGGGGTATTCCATCCATAGGATGACTGGACCCGGAGGTTGACTGGGCGTGAGGTTTTCCAACTCGATGGTTGATTGGACCCGACATGTTGTTGTATATGTTATCTGTTTGTGTGTTGGTACTTTGGGGGAACTCACTAAGCTTTAGCTTACGGTTTTTAGTTATTGTTTCAGGTACTTCTGATGATCGCATGAAGGCAAAGGCGTGACCGTACACATCTTACATTTTATGTACTTTTGATCTACAAGATACTCTGATATGGAACAATACTTTGAAAAAAATGATGTTGTAAACATTCTATGATTTGGGGTTGTTTTAAAAAGTTTAAATTTCTTGTGATTTTTTTATGGATGCTACATTGATCTTACGAAAGATCACAGGAGTCTGCCCAAGTATGATGCGGGTAATCTCAGATGAAATGAACTCCCGCATCTGATCGTCCAACTGCCTGGCTCCAGAATCTGAGCGCGAGCCCTCACCAGCACTAGAACTACCAACCGGTCTGCCTCGAAGAGTCGCCATACTGAAAATAGACCATATAAACGATCAGAATATGCATCAATATATACATCGAGGAGTCTCATACTCTACAAGCTCCCTAGTTTCATCGCAGTTCTCCTTGACTCGAGTATGGATCCTCTGCTTCCAGTAGAAGGGGCCCATACTACCTTCCACATCTATCCGTACTTTCCTCAAGGATCGCTTTGATTCCTCCAAGTCACTCCTTACCCACACAATAACCCCACAAAACAAGGCTCCCAACACTAAATCTCTTCCTAGGTTTTCCTAGGGCAACCACCACACCACTCTCCGCCATCAACTGCGGAAGGAACTCCTGCCAGCACCCTCTAACTAGCTCATGAATACAATTACATATCACTGACACCAGATAATTCTTCGAATGAAAGGTCTCGCCCTACAACGGTTGGACTCAAACAAGAGTTGCGGAATAGAGTTAAAACCTAACCTTCTAAAATTATTTATTTTCTGCAATATGTAACTTAACATATTCTCTTACCAGTTAGTTTATGTAAGTGGGAACTTCTAAAAAGCACAAAGAAAGCAGTATTCGAGCATCGAGTCGTCAGAACTAAACATAACCTAATCAGGCCATCCAATCACTGACTGATCAGTACTAGCATGCAAGTCTACAAGCTCATACAAAAGGCATATAAAGGCATCTCTCCTAGCATTTTTTCATGCAAATCCTGAGCAGATCCTTGGCCCTAACTAGCATGCGATTCACAGATTCATAAATCAAAGCATATCTGCAACATACATGTTCAGTTATCGTGTTATGTTAATTTAAAAATGAATATTATTAAATAATATATGGTTTTGATCAATGAGTTCTAACAAGATAGTTTTATGAGAATTGAAGTAAAACTATGTTTAGAATCGTTCAGAAAGTATTGGAAGTCTTATAAGATTCCAATCAAAAGTCAAATCTTGAAATTTAACGAAAATATAAATTTTGAAATAAGTAAAATTTTATTATTGAAAGTTGTAGATAATTTCGTTAGAAACATTTAGGCGAAAACCTCATCGAAATCCGAGTTATAACGAAGAAGTTATGACTTATTGAAGTTTCGCGACAGAACCGACACGACGCCGTATGACGTAAAAAGTGAGTTTTCGATAATCTACTTTTTAGCCCTTATGATCTAAATGAAAATTTTAATATTCGTTAAACCGAGAATTTTCATAAAAAGAACGTCAAAATCTGACTTCGTATGAGGAATTTATGATTTTTCTAAGTTTCGGTATAGCAGTAGACAGCTAAAAACTCGAAATAAAGATCGATTGATTTTTAGCCGACACAACCTAAATGAGAATCGAAGATCTCTTCGATTGTAGTTCAATGGTAAAAATACAGACGAAAACGGACATCGGATGAAGAAGTTATGAAATTTTAACAGACTTTTCATGTCCCGGCCTGTTAAAAATATAATATTAAAAATAAAGTCAAAATTAGCCAATGGAGTCTAAACGAAAGTTGTAGAGCATAATCTCACATACGCGTGGATATAAAGAACGTCAAAAACGGAGCTCGTATGCAAAAGATATGGATTTTTGAAGTTCGGAGCACAAACCTCGAGACCTGACTGCGTTCACAACATGAATCATAGAATTCACGACGTGAACTACTTGAACGACACCTTTCGAGCCTAGAAGACACACGGAAAGCCTAGGGGATGACCGGGATCAAACTCACGACGTGAACAAGCATGATTCACGTCGTGAACCTCGAAAATTCACCTTATAAAAGGGATGCGAAGGCAGCCATATTTGGTTTACAAAATTCAATCCTCTCTCACTTTCTACTCCCTTTTTGCCTACTTTTAACCCCCTGAAGTCCTAGTATCATCCCCGACACCCGAAGCAAGTGCCGACGCTCCGAAATTCCCGAGAAAATCATATTTTCAAGTCGAAACTCTGCCGGAGTAAGGCCGATTTTCAACTAAAATCCCCAGTTTCGTCACAGAAAGTCATATTTAGAGCCGAAGTGCTGCCCAAATCATCATTTATTCCTTCGGTTATTTCACGGTGAGTTCAATATATAGGAACAATTGTATGTTATATGTTATATGTGCTATGTGCTTTTCCATGTTATCATCTTGTGTTATTATTTCCACTATTTTGATAGCAAAGTTGTACCTTTGGCCATGTGATCAGTGAAAGGACTTAGATTCACAGTGGTATTGGTATGTAGCCTCTGGCCGTATAGAGCATGTCTCGCAAGAGAATGACTTCTACCCCTATGGCATTGGCAGAAGGTTAGATAGGGCTGAAAGCCTGAAATCTACCAAAATGTTTAAATCAGAAATTGTATGTCTTCTGTGTCATTTGGGCCGAAGCATTATTGATGTATATCAAGTATTGAAATTGTTATGTCTCATTGATTGTTATGGAAAGCCTGTCGCATGATTCATATATGCCTTTGTTGTTCCTTGTTCCCTTTGCTTCTGCCATATTGAAGTATATATATGACATAACGTTATATTGTATCTATTATTGAACTCACTAAGCGTCACCGCTTACCCCTCTCAGTGTTTAACAATTGCAGGTAATAAGCATCCAGTATAGTCATATACTATTGGAATATTTAGATTAGTTTATACTATTATTTTTGTACTTGGGTTTATGTTTGTATAAAAGCTTAAATATCCTGGGTAGTTATGTAATATACTAAAACTTAGTCGGTTTGTATCCAATCTTTTGTAATCAAATTATAAATTTAAAATATTGTTTATAAATATGCATGTAGCATGTTTTGGAGTAACTTGGAGTGATAACAATGTCTTTAGTATGAAAGTTTGGGTCTTTCAATATCATAAATCATGTATGGGTATTTTGGGAAGACTTACTTGAGCTCAGTCGATTGCATGCTGTAACATCCCAAAATTCAAGACCAAAAATTTCGTTTTAATTAAGTAATTATATAAAACCATCAGTATAAAACCATTCATATTAATATCTCATGTCAAAACCAAAGTGTCAATAATCAAAACATATTATCATAAAACCATATCAGAGTGTAATCCCAAAGATCTCATGTGCGGAAAACATAGTGTGATGCGTTGCGATCAAGCCGGCTCCTTTCCATTGAAAACGAGTACCTGAAACCAAAACTGTAAACCGTAAGCACAAAGCTTAGTGAGTTCCCCCATCATACCACCCACCATACAATAACATACTGTCAGGCAATTCTGGGGTGCCTGACTACCCTGGTCAAGCCATTCTGGGGTGCTTGACTTACCCAGGTCAAGCCATTCTGGGGTGCTTGACTTACCCGTCGGCCTGTTTCACCCGACTACTGGGGACTATTTCACCCCTACCACTACCATATAACACACATATACTGCCATGCAATTCTGGGGTGCCTAACTACCCAGGTCAAGCCATTCTGGGGTGCTTGACTTACCCGTCGGTCCTTACGAACGACATCCGAGGACTATTTCACCTCCTACTACTACCACATAATATCATAGCATAAACATACTGTCAGACAATTCTGGGGTGCCCGACCTACCCTTCAGTCCTAACGACCGAACTTGGGGACTATTCTCCGCCTACTACCACTATCACATATAACATATCATGCTAGCACATAAACATATCAGGTAGTAGCAAACCCAGATGAATATCACAAAGACAATCATCCTACATACAACTCCTACTGGTGGGCCGGCATTGTGGCCGTAGACCCACCGCTACTGGAAGGTAACTCACCTCACACTGCTGAAGTACCGTAGGCACAATCCCACACTGCTGTAGTCCCGCAGGCTCAACCCCAGCTACTGGATGACAGATTCTCGAACTGTCAATAACAAACATCACCCAATTAATAATTGGGTTCCAACACATAACCATATGTACATACTTGGGGAAATAAATGCTTTACCCCTAACTTAGCTTTATTCAAGCCCAAGGCCCAATCCAAGCCCCGAAAGTCAACTATAAGTCAAAGCCCAACATGTGGCCCAATTTTCCAAATTGGGCCCAAACCCCTACATGGTCTCACTCTAAGGCCCAACCATTTATTCCAGTCCAACCTTTGACATTCTACTGGCCCAATATCATATAATCATTAAGGCCCAAACTATGGTCCAATTTCCCAATTTGGGCCCAACTCCTCATATGGGCCTTACCCTAAAGCCCAACAACATATTCTATCCCATATGATTATTCTTGGATGGCCCATTAATAATCCCATCACCAAAGCCCAATGGAAAGGCCCAACTCAAGGTCCTAGTGAAATTAGGGTTTCACATAAAATGACGATTAGGGTTAAGCTTCCTACTTAACCCATTAAGGACTTAATCCATTAAGTCCCACATGACCTTAGGTTAATTTGCAATGATTATTAATTATTAATTTAAGTTCATTAAACAATTCTCATGCGGTCTCGATAATCCCAAATTAGGGTTTCATTGTATTAGGGTTTCCAACCCATCTTGGCCCAATAGGCCCAAAATCAAGTCCTTAAGCCCATTAGGGTTTCCTTAGATCAATTTAGGGTTTTGCTAGGCCCATTAGCTAAGTCCTTAGATCCATTAGGGTCCATTAAGCCCATTAGACACATGCTTGGGCTTTAATGTCAATTAGGGGTTCATTGGTCCCATTAGGGTTTATGTCCCTTGTCTAAACACCACAAACGAGTCACCATACAACGAGGCACACCGCCACCCGACACAACGACAAGTGGCGGCAGGAGGCGGCAGCCACCACCCTAAGGTGGTGGAATTTCCTTTCATTATTCCATTTTACAATTTACAAAGAAAATACTAAAAATAAACGCACACACACACTACACTAAGCAAAGTAAACACACACAAACACACAGCCACCTAATGGTGGCCGGTGGTGGCGCATGGCAGCAGCCACCACCGGAGGTGGTGGTGGCAGTGGCGTTCCAACAAAATTCGGCCAAACAATATATGCAACATAGTACATCAAAACCCTACACACCTAAACCCATGGTGGAACACACACACAGCCACCTTCCATGGTGGCTGCTGGCGACGAAGGTGGCAGCAAGACGGCGGCCATGGTTGTTCTTTGCGGTTGTCGGCCATCAAACACACACACGGTGTGCACAACAAAGAAAAACACATACACACACTTCATCTTTTGCTCGTACAGGAAACCCACACCCACCTGTGGTGGGTGGCGATGGCGGTGAGCGAGTCAGCCGACAGCAGCACCCGCTACCGGCGACAATGGCTTCTCGGTGGCTTAGAACGTCCCATATACACCTGTGGTTGTTTGGATCTGAGGCAGCAGAACGAAGGGGGGAGTGGAAGGATGAGGCAGCAAGCATTTTCCGGTAGTCCTCATTGTCGTCGACAGTTGTGGATGCGACTTCGACAAAAAAGGGAACTGCGACGTCGGAGATCGGAGGAAGAAGCGGGAGTGGCGGCGTCCATCGGTTTCCGACGAGGCTAGGGGCGGCAGCTGAAGAGTAGAGGGTGGTGACGGCTGGAGGCTCCATAGCGGCTAAGGAGAAAACGAGTTAGGGTTAGGGTTTCATAACCCTTTATACCCGATACCTCTTAAACATTTTGCCATAATGACGTAATCTGCCCCTCCCCATAGAATCTTCTTCAACTCCAGTCCGACATTTACCCCTTCAGCCCCTATTCCCATAAAGTATTACAAAATAAATCTCGTATTTACCTTTTAAACCCTGTCCCTGAAAATATTTACTAATTAAGTCCGAGATTTACAAAACAGCCCCTTACTTGACAAATTCTTTTCAATGAAGGTTCAGAATTTACCATTTAGTCCCCGCCTTCATAAATACTTACAAAATCTGTCCGGAACTACACTTTTAACCCTCAACTTCCAGATTATGACAATTAGCTCATGGGAGACATCCTTTTATATATAATTATTTATTTTAGGGCTTCTATTCGTTCATTAATTTGTTTATTTATTTAATAAATAAACAAGGTGTTACAAGTCTCCCCCACTTAAATTAGATTTCGTCATCGAAATCATTTCTTACCATTCCTTGCTCACCCAACCCCTCTAGTAGCATGGTCACCAACCTGGGCACACCCTAGCCTCCCCAGGGTAGCCATGACCAATCCTCGTAAAGCCCTAAAATCCACAGGTGAACGAATTCTTTGCAACAAGATCTCGTCTACTCCGTCTGAAGTCTGTTGTCTCGAGATGATCTGAATCCCTAACAGACCACTCATATTGAATCATTATCGTTGAATCCAGTCTGTTTATCCCTCAACTGACTACTCAACTACTGATAACCTGAGGCACCCACTAGAAAACGGAAATCACAGACCCAATTATCTCTGCAGGTCACTTATACTCAGCTAAAGCTCGGATAATCCCGCTGTGATTGACTTAGCATAACCCAAACCATCTGTTATTCCGTCCGAACTTGCAACCCAAAACACAAATACTAATAGTGCCCAGACGCTGAAACTGCCCGAACACTGAACTGCCTGAAGCAGCATGTTGCCACATGGCTGCTTTCCAAAATCTATCGAGACCTTCCTGGTCTCAATTCATCCGTCGGTCATCTGAATTTACCGGGTTCCGGCCCGGATGCGGAGCCAAAGGACTCCCACTTAGTCACCTCACACGACTTCTGAACGAAACCTTCTCTGGAACTAGTTGCCACTAGTTATCACGTCACTGTGGCTCTAATAACCTCCCGATCCAACCGGTCGGGTCCATACGTCGAATCCTGACATCATCAAATCCAAGACTAAAAGTGATTGCAACCTGAACAATGGTAGCCTTACCTCACATGTCCTTAAGCAGTCCATTGCTTCCCTGATCTCATAACTGTAGTGACTTTCCTACAGTCTTATCACTGGCTTAACCAGATCTAATCCCTCTAGGGAAATCCATAAACCGATCTGTAGATTTCCATATCCTCACTGCTGCACCCGAACTGGTGGGTACCACTGTTCCTTTCGCGTCCTAACAACGCGCTCATACTAACTACCAACCAAGTTAATGCTACGGCTACATCCGTAGTCTTACAACACTCTATCACTATCTGACCGCTAGTGAATGCTACGGCTACCCCCGTAGTCTTACAACACTTGTCCCAACTGGGTCGAACACGCACTCGACCTAACCCTCCCTGAACTTGAGTCCTAACCGGAACTCTAACATGGTTCCCGAAACCTGCTATCACGTGATCCTATTGTATCAGTACCGCACCCATGCCTGTGATCAAAGTGTCACAGTAACCACGAAATCATCTACACCCTCTAGCAGGGTGAAAATCAGTGTCTCGCACAACCGTTGTCTGAGAGTTTCGAAGGCTTCCTGCTGCTCAGGCCCCCAACGAAAGGTCACCGACTTCTTAGTCAGTCGGGTCAAAGGAACCTCAATCTCGGAGAAGTCCCGTATAAATCTCCGGTAATAACCCGCTAGACCCAGGGAACTCCGAATCTCAGTTGGAGATCTCGGAATCGCCCACTGCATCACGACCTTTATCTTGGCCGGATCGACCAGAATACCCTTCTGGTTGACAAGGTGCCCAAGAGATTGCACCTTGCGCAAGCAGAACTCACAATTGGAAAACTTTATAAACAGTCTCTCCCCCACTTAGATTCGACTAAGTCTTCACAGTACATGAGAATTGAAGGATTGCCAATCCTTCTCGCTTTCTAATACCCCACTGATGACAACCTATGCCTGCCAATGCTAGCGTTTAATCACCAATTAAACCTCGAGATCTCCCATCCTCGGAAATCTTGATGGGTACTCTTGAAATCTGATCCAGTCTGACACTTCAATCTGCCTCCCATGCTGACAACTGGAGGCCTTAATCTTCACTCTGGCTAACGAATCCTCGTTCCCACTTCCAATTTTTGCAGTACCACTGAACTCTAACCGAACATAGCCCACGCGAGAAATGCAATTCTCTTACACATCCAACGACCGAACACCCATGCGTCTAACACTCGCAAATGACTTCACTATCTTCATGCTACCAGTCCTTCCTTAACAACGGTAGTGCCTTGAACTCCAAAGTTCACCCATAGGCAACTAACGACCCTACCCAACAATGATGGAACCACTGAATGCTGACTTCGCTGGAGGACTATCGCTCTACCCCTAACCGAGGATCTTCCAAACAATACTCCTGCACAGATCTCGACAAAGATCCGGAGTGATAACGGTACACGCGGAACCCACTCCGCAAGATGCGTCCCTCTGTGGGTTCATCAAGGACCTTTCGGCATGCATGATGGCATATATGATCCTTGATAACCCAAACACTAACAGAAAACCAACCCGAGATCTGCCTTATCCAAACTCATTCAAAATTCCAAAGCGATACGTATTCCCAACATCCATCTAGCAGCGGTAGGAGACGACATACCCGCAACATCTGGAGGAATACTGATCGCCCTCAACTGTCATGATCGACCCCGCCACACCTGTAGCAGCCTAAACCCTTGGAGTGACAAACTCCCTGGTGCATTTTCTCGTACCCGTTGCACTGACTCCGGCCCTGCTGGCCCTTCACCCGATGATCAGAAGTCATGAGTCTCTTCCCGGGACCCCTTTATGATACGCACCTGGCGCGAACCCCTCTTTCCAGGGTGCTTCAAATCGACCTCGCATCTGCAACTTCTGGAAATCATATCCTTCAGGGTCTGACACTCTGTCACGCTCACTAGCTCGCTTGCCAATGGCTAAGCTACAACACTGGAACATCCTCTGTCCCCAACCGGGTCACAAACTTCTCCCTGAAGCTTCTCAGATTCTCCAAGACTCTCACCGATTCGAGTATGGATCCTGTGCTTTCAGTAGTACAGGCCCAATACTACCTTCCACACCTATCCATACTTTCCTCAGCAATCCTCCCGAATCCTCCAAGTCACTTCCTCAAACTGGTACACCCAAGTCTCATTGAACCTCACTACTAACCCACTGAAACGTATCCTAGGCTTTCCTAGGTTCCCAACTCACCCAGTCCTCAGCTGCTGAAAGATTCCCAGTAATATCAACTAGCTACCTCGTGAATATAGCCACATGCAACAGAGATCAGATAATCCTTCGAGTAAAAGACCCATCCCTAGAACGGTTGGACTCAGACAAGAGTTGCGCAATAGGGTCAAGTCCATCACTCTGAGATTATTCGGCCAGTGTCCCATGTGACTTAGCATATTCACTTAGTAGCTAACTCACATCACTAATGGTCCCACAAAGCACAAAGCAAACAACATTCAGACAATGGAAAATCTAACCATCATATTCCAATCAAATTATTCTATCCTCTAAGCAGGAATCTGTACATGCAATTCAAAGGCTCATACAATCAGGCATAACCTAACCAGGCTATCCTATCACTGATTGATCAATACTAGCATGCAAGTCTACAAGCACATACAATAGGCATATAAGGCATCCTCCTAGATCCTCAGCCCTATTCTAGCATGCAGTTCTCATAATCATATCATAACATAACATAACATATCATAACGTGTATGGGTATCTTGGGGAAAACTTACTTGAGCTCGGCTGATTGCACGCATCACACACTTTGCTCTTTTCAAAGTTCTTTTCTCTTTTAAATTCTTTTCAAACTTCTTTTCATAAAATGGTTTCACTTTTGAAAATTTTCATACCAAGTCCTTAGTTTGAGTTTAGACACACCTGGGAGTGTGCCCGAATCCCTCAAACCAAGGCTCTGATACCAACTTGTAACATCCCAAAATTCAAGACCAAAAATTTCGTTTTAATTAAGTAATTATATAAAACCATCAGTATAAAAACATTCATATTAATATCTCATGTCAAAACCAAAGTGTCAATAATCAAAACATATTATCATAAAACCATATCAGAGTGTAATCCCAAAGATCTCATGTGTGGAAAACATAGTGTGATGCGCTGCGATCAAGTCGGCTCCTTTCTTTTGAAAACGAGTACCTGAAACCAAAACTGTAAACCGTAAGCACAAAGCTTAGTGAGTTCCCCCATCATACCACACACCATACAATAACATACTGTCAGGCAATTCTGGGGTGCCTGACTACCCTGGTCAAGCCATTCTGGGGTGCTTGACTTACCCGTCGGTCTGTTTCACCCGACTACCGGGGACTATTTCACCCCTTACCACTACCATATAACACACATATATTGCCAGGCAATTCTGGGGTGCCTGACTACCCAGGTCAAGCCATTCTGGGGTGCTTGACTTACCCTTCGGTCTTTACGACCGACATCCGAGGACTATTTCACCTCCTACTACTACCACATAATATCATAGCATAAATACTCTGTCAGGCAATTCTGGGGTGCCCGACCTACCCTTCGGTCCTAACGACCGAACTTGGGGACTATTTTCCCCCTACTACCACTATCACATATAACATATCATGCTAGGATATAAACATATCAGGTAGTAGCAAACCCAGATGAATATCACAAAGACAATCATACTACATACAACTCCTACTGCTGGGCCGACATTGTGGCCGTAGACCCACCACTACTAGAAGGCAACTCACCTCACACTGCTGAAGTCCCGTAGGCACAATCCCACACTGCTGTACTCCCGCAGGCTCAACCCCAGCTGCTGGATGACAGATTCTCGAACTGTCAATAACAAACATCACCCAATTAATAATTGGGTTCCAACACATAACCATATGTACATACTTGGGGAAATAAATACTTTACCCCTAACTTAGCTTTATTCAAGCCCAAGGCCCAATCCAAGGCCCGAAAGTCAACTATGAGTCAAAGCCCAACATGTGGCCTAATTGTCCAAATTGGGCCCAAACCCCTACATGGTCTCACTCTAAGGCCCAACCATTTATTCCAGTCCAACCTTTGACATTCTACTGGCCCAATATCATATAATCATTAAGGCCCAAACTATGGTCCAATTTCCCAATTTGGGCCCAACTCCTCATATGGGCCTTACCCTAAAGCCCAACAACATATTCTATCCCATATGATTATTCTTGGATGGCCCATTAATAATCCGATCACCAAAGCCCAATGGAAAGGCCCAACTCAAGGTCCTAGTGAAATTAGGGTTTCACATAAAATGACGATTAGGGTTAAGCTTCCTACTTAACCCATTAAGGACTTAATCCATTAAGTCCCACATGACCTTAGGTTAATTTGCAATGATTATTAATTATTAATTTAAGTTCATTAAACAATTCTCATGCGGTCCCGATAATCCCAAATTAGGGTTTCATTGTATTAGGGTTTTCCAAACCCTAATTAGGGTTTCCAACCCATCTTAGCCCAATAGGCCCAAAATCAAGTCCTTAAGCCCATTAGGGTTTCCTTAGATCAATTTAGGGTTTTGCTAGGCCCATTAGCTAAGTCCTTTGATCCGTTAGGGTCCATTAAGCCCATTAGACACATGTTTGGGCTTTAATGTCAATTAGGGGTTCATTGGGCCCATTAGGGTTTATTTCCCTTGTCCAAACACCACAAACGAGTCACCATACAATGAGGCACACCGCCACCCGACACGGCGGCCGGTGGCGGCAGCCACCACCCTAAGGTGGTGGAATTTCCTTTCATTATTCCATTTTACAATTTACAAAGAAAATACTACAAATAAACGCACACACACACTACACCAAGCAAAGTAAACACACACACACACACAACCACCTAATGGTGGCCGGTAGTGGTGCATGGCGGCAGCCACCACCGGAGGTGGTGGTGGCAGTGGCGTTCCAACAAAATCCGGCCAAACAATATATGCAACATAGTACATCAAAACCCTACACACCTAAACCCATGGTGGAACACGCACACAGCCACCTTCCATGGTGGCTGGTGGCGACGAAGGTGGCAGCAAGACGACGACCATGGTTGTTCTTTGCGGTTGTCGGCCATCAAACACACACACGGTGTGCACAACAACGAAAAACACATACACACACTTCATCATTTGCTCGTACAAGAAACCCACACCCACCTGTGGTGGGTGGCGATGGCGGTGAGCGAGTCAGCCGGTAGCAACACCCGCTACCGGCGACAATGGCTTCTTGGTGGCTTAGAACGTCCCATATACACCTGTGTTTTCTTAGATCTAAGGCAGCAGAACGAAGGGGGGAATGGAAGGATGAGACAACAAGCATTTTCCGGTAGTCCTCGTTGTCGTCGGCAGTTGTGGATGCGACTTCGACAGAAAAGGGAGCTGCGACGCCGGAGATCAGAGGAAGAAGCGGGAGTGGCGGCGTCCATCGGTTTCCGACGAGGCTAGGGGCGGCGGCCGAAGAGTGGAGGGTGGTGACGGCTGGAGGCTCCATAGCGGCTAAAGAGAAAACGAGTTAGGGTTAGGGCCTTATAACCCTTTATACCCGATACCTCTTAAACATTTTGCCATAATGACATAATCGGCCCCTCCCTATAGAATCTTCTTCAACTCCAGTCCGACATTTACCCCTTCAGCCCCTATTCCCATAAATTATTACAAAATAAATCTCGTATTTACCTTTTAAACCCTGTCCCTGAAAATCTTTACTAATTAAGTCCGAGATTTACAAAACAGCCCCTTGCTTGACAAATTCTTTTCAATGAAGGTTCAGAATTTACCATTTAGTCCCCGCCTTCATAAATACTTACAAAATCTGTCCGGAACTACACTTTTAACCCTCAACTTCCAGATTATGACAATTAGCTCATGGGAAACATCCTTTTATATATAATTATTTATTTTAGGGCTTCTATTCGTTCATTAATTTGTTTATTTATTTAATAAATAAACAGGGTGTTACACCTGCACCACACCCTTTTCTTTTATCAGAAACTCTTTTTATAAAACATTTCCTTTTTGAAAAAATTTACTCCAAACCCTCAGTTTGAGTTCGGACATACCCAAGAGTACGTCTGAATTCCTCAAACTAAGGCTCTGATACCAACTTGTAAAATGGTAATCCAAAACATCATCATAAAACCAAGATGGATCAAAGTGTATCAATACATCATAAAATATCAGTTTAAATCACAAAATGCGGAATAAAGTGGTGTGTGCTCTGCAATCATCCTGGGCTCTTCCCTTTCGAACCAGAAGTACCTAAAACATAAAATGAAAACCGTAAGCACAAAGTTTAGTGAGTTTCCCAAAATACCACATACCATACATAATAAACATATAATGGGCCCCACCCGTCATCGGGCCCCACCCGGCATCGGGGCCCCTCCATCATCGAACCTCGCTCGGTATACAGATCTGTCAGTCATCAGGCCCCGCCTGGCATCGGGCCCCGCCCGGTATATATAAACATATAAACACATAATCAGACAAACACATGCGATAACCACGAAGATAATAGCATACAGTACAGTCATCGGGCCCCGCGCGGTAAGCATATCAACACATAGCACATGCAAGAGTCACACAGACATCTAACATTCTAACATAATAAACCATGGGCTGGAATTGGTACATTCGACCCGCTAGACACAGTGTGGAAACTCACCTCAAACTGTTGAATCACTCAGATAAATCTCTGCCTGCTGGTCCGACAAATCCCCGCGCTAACAATACCAATAACATCCAATTATTAACTGGATCCCAATCCATGACCACAAGTCTAATCTATTGGGCCCATAACCAGGGCAAAAGACTAGTTTAACCTTTATCTAACTTGGCCCAAGGCCAAGGCCCAATTCAACTACTATGAAGGCCCAAATTCTACTTGGCAACCCAAGGCCCAATTATGGCCTAATAATCAAAATTAGGCCTAAACCCATCATGGGCCTAAAATCCAAGGAAGCCCAACATGCTAGTCCAAATTCCAACACAAAAGTCTGATGATCCAATAAGGTCCAAACAATGGAAGCCCAAACATTGGCCCAATACCGAAAACGTCAAGTCCAAGGCCCATCTGCTGAGTATGCAGGGCGTACCAGCTCTTACGCTTAGTGTACTCCATATGAGGATAGTACACGCAGAGTACCAGCTGGGTACGCCTTGCATACTCCCCAGTGTGCCAACTTACTCCATTAAGCACTTAACCCGCTAAGTCCTTTATCCAAACTCTGAGATCTAGTCCCTAAAGGTGCCTTATCATGTAAAGTTGGCAACTTTACATGCATGCATGGCTTAATGGGGCTCAAGAGCACAAATTGAGCTTAACAAAGGTCTTAATACATGCATTAGTCACAATACTCCATAAAATTTGCATTTTTATGCATAAGGGGCCCCTAAAACGTCCAGATCTAAGGGCTAAGCTTCTGAAACAACTTTTACTCACAAGGACCAACCAAAAGGGACAAAAATAAGCCATAACCAAACCCAAACGAGATCTACACAAGGATTTGACAAACTAAGAACTTTATACCTCAAATGGCTCGAAATGATGATGCTAAATCTGGATCTCTAAGCTCTACTCCAAGGAATGAGTCTTCAATCTCCTTCAACCACTTCAAAATGCACAAGAACGCACCAAAATTATTCACAAGAGCTCAAAAGCACCAAAACAAAGGCTTGGGGCGAAATTTGGGTTTAGAAGATATGGAGGGCGGTCTAAAATGTCCAGGAGGTGAGTTTAAGATGCTTAAATAGGGCACAAACCCTAAAAATTAAGATTTGTCCCAGGCTTGCGTACGCCATGCGTACTCCACGTACGCCCAACATACGTGGATGGAATCTGCGATCATCAGGAGGCTAGTACGCTAAGTGTACTCATTGAGTACGCCCTGCGTACTAGCAAAGGACCAATATGAAAACAATTTAACATAAGGGACTAAAATAGGAACTTACCCGAACTTGAATGTTACAATCGGGGTCCCATGAAAGTTTTTGACATCCCTAAGAGAAAGTCGACAACTCCTAAAATTAGATGTCAAAAGTGTACAACAACCATAAGAGGGGACACTGGTGGAGAAAATCCAAAAATGTTGTGGCAATAGTGTGAAAGTTGCCAAAGTTGGAAAAATATGGTGGCAAAAGTCTAAAGGAGTTTTTTTGTGTTTTTTTTATGTTAAAATGTAAAAGTTTCGACTTCAAGCATATAATAACTTTTTTTACCGCTCAAAACTTTTAAATGAAATTCCAAAATTGCCCTTATATTCAAGCATATAATAATTTCCGATAATAACTTCCTTCTTTCCAGGCTTTTAAAACTCGTTGAATTGCTCATATAAGACTTTCCAAATTAGATACCATTGTGATCTTCCTCTAATCTCGCCTTCTTCCCAAAAAAAAAAACATAGTTTTTGAAATTTGATTTCTTTCCCATCAGGGCCATTATTTGTGCCGATTCCTCTGTATTATACTTGCTTTCTCTTCTCTATCTATTGTTTGGCGTATGTTGAAGCCCTAAATCAATATGTTATTCCCATTTCGTTTTCATTTCCCACCGTATTAACACACACATCGTATTAACACACACACACACATGTGGAATAAGCATTTTAATGGTGAAATTGACACCCAAACCCCCCAACATTCTCCTACAGGCGATGTTCTCATCTTCTTGCATCAATTCCATTGCTTCACTATCAAAACCAAATGACCAAACCTTTGAACGCTTCCAATGCTAGGTGAAGCATAGATCGTTGGGTCGCCTTCAACCACCCACTGCCTTCCTTGAGATCTAGCAATATTCATCTACTTTTTAGGTTGCTGGTTTTATGTAAATTGTTCTTCCGCCTATCCTAAATAGTACAATTGATGCACAGGTTCCTCAAGGCCACATGAAACTAGGGGTGTTCAAAAACGGATATCCGAAAATTCGGATAGTTAATTTTAATATCCGAATCCGTATCCGAATTTTCAGATATCCGAAAATTCGGATACGGATACGGATATCAATATCGGATATCCGAAACGCATCTTTTACAAATATTAAATTTGTGTCATTGATGTTTTGTATGTAATTTGAAATGAAATTAACAACACAGCGGATTCAATTTGCAAATCAATTAACAAATAACGTAATAAGGAGCACATTTATGTATTTTTCTTCCTAATTTATCTTCACAGTGGGTTTATAAGTCATTTTCTTAGTTTATTCACAATTGTAGCTATTCAATATGTTTGATAAGTCATTAACTTTGGAAATAAATTAACAACAATTTAAATTTGCAAATGAACTAACATTACAATAGCTACAACGACAGCCACCTCATATCTAAAGTTTCCCTGTTTTCCAATTTTAAATTATAAGTAAGATATTAAAAAATAATTAGAAAATTTTATTTTTCGGATATCGGATATCCGAAATATCCGAATTTTTTCAAAATTAATATCCGAATCCGAAAATCCCGATACCCGAATTTCGGATATCCGAAAATACGAATATCCAAATTTTCGGGTAATTTTGAATCGGATTTTCGGATCGGGTTTTTCGGATTCGGTTATTTTTGAACACCCCTACATGAAACAAGTAAAAGATTTGAGTAAATTACTGAAATCGTCCCTGTGGTTTGATTAAAATTACGTGTTTGGTCCATAACGTTTTTTTTGCATTTACCGTCCTTATTGTTTCTAGCCGACTTAAAATGACTATATTACCCTTACTAAATATTTTTCTATAATTTTTTTATTTTAAATAAGTATTTATTTCTTTTATTGTTATAAGACCAACAAATGTACAACCCTAGAAAGCGTATTTCTCTGTAATCGGCCAGTCGTCATCTCCGATCACCTTCTTTAACAGTAGAAATGATCGCTGGGAGAAACCACGGTGTTCAACACACATCCGATTTGTTGATCTGAATCGCTCATCGCCGGAGAAACCAACATTGTCACCGGCCACCATTACCATCGTCATCAACTACTACCACCACTAATCAAACAAAAAATGGGACACAATCAAAATCAAACACCAACAAAACCTACATTTTCCCAAAATTCCCCAACCATCTATTCTTCAAATCCATAAAAAACATACATCGATTGAAAGCCTTCAACCCTCTGTTCCCCAAATCCAAATCTAGCAGGGCATAAATGATGAAGTATAGAGTGACAATAGTGAGATAGATAAATGGTCTTTTCAATGGGGGTTCTGTGGGGAGAGGGAGTAAAGATAAGTGGATTAAAGAACAATGTTCTTAACTAGTATAGTAGAGAGCAGTGACGGCGATGTTTTTTTGCTTGAGGAAATGATACCGTGAGGGAGAGAGAGAGGGTATGACGGAGTAGAGGGCGGTGACATCGTTTTTCCGAGGGAAGGGATCTGCCGACATAATGCAGATCTGGTAGCGATTCATTGGTTCTCGGGATGATCAGTTGAGTTCCAGTGGTTCCCGGCAGAGGAAACAGAGGTTTCCGGCGTAGATACGAGAGATATGCAGGAAAGGGAGAGAGAGAGAGAATGGTGGGGCACGTGGTGGTGGTGGTGGAGGAGTCAGGTGCGGCCTTGGTGGTGGCCATGAAACCAGTGGAGGTCGTTATGTCAAAAGCTTTAGAAGAGGTGACCTAATCTAAAAATAAGGAAGGACACCTTGGTCAAAGATACAGACGGTTAGATGCTGATCGTGTATATGAGAAGACAAAGGAAGGAAAACGCGTGGGGATGAGATATAGTAGTGTTAGGTCTGAGGGTGGGCCTCATTTATTTAATTTAATAATTAATCTATTACATAAATAAATAAATAAATCAGAAAAAAGATATTCAATGGCAATAAAGTCTTTATATCTTTTAGGGACGAAAAATGCTAAAATATCATAGTTCAGCGACGGTCCGAGTGAAAAAAAAATGTTAGGGACCAAACACGTAATTTTGACCAAACCACTGAGACGATTTTAGTAATTTACTCAAAAGATTTTTTATTCTTGGCTTGAAACTTCCAGGTCTCTATTTGTTGGAGTTTTATCTTAATATGAATGTTCCAATTTCTTGATTGTAAATTGTTATGATTTTTTTTAATTGGTTTCTTTATAACAAATCAAAAATTAATCAGATGGTTCCTCTATTCAACCTCAACTCAAAGATTTTTTGCCGTGTTTTTCATAGTGGGGTAATGGTATGTAACATTGTAACCCTTATTTACTTTTGGATTGGTTGACACTTAATTTTGGTTACTTTTTAATTGTATAAAAAGATAAATTAAATTATGTTTTAGGTATTTGGTGTGTTTGGTTGTTAAAACGTTAAAGATATATAATGAATATATTTTTGTTTTCTGAAAGTTCATTAAACTTTGTAGTACTGCCCGATATAGTCAGATCACTCTTATGGCTTTTTGATATTCTACTTTATTAAATTTGTAAGTTGATTACATAGGTCAAGTAACTCCTACTCAGGAGTATGTAGCTATAGATCTCCATGGACAAAGTTGCTATTTAAGCATAAAAGCACCTATACCAAGATGTTAGTTTGCTTACTTTAGAAGTCATTTTTTTTCTTCTGTTGCTTTCCTTGCTTAAATTATACCCATATTTTCTATATTTTCCTAAAATTATGTTCACTTTGTCAACCACCGCCATATAACTGTCGCTCTACTACAGAAACGAAAATGCACACCCATACTTCATGAGTTTGTCTTCGGGATCTGTTCACAGGTTCGTCTTTTATATCCCTCTAACCTACTGCTTTGCATTTTTATATGAATTTTGTTACTTCTTCTTCTTCCTTTTATCAAAATTTTGCACCATTCTTTGTTTTAAAATGATATGGTTTTCAATGTGTTTAATTTGTTTATTCATGGCTACCTTAATGTTGAGTTTGTGTTTTTTCTGAACACAACTATGATATGTGTTCCATACATTAACATGTATTCAGTTAAAAGGTAAAAAAAACATAAGCCGTTGATATGGACTCAATAGCTTAAGAACCTCAAAGTAAATGTCAAAAGTATAAATGAGAAGAAAAGCAAGTAAAAAGAAATGGTATTTTCCCGCTTTTGTCATATCCCTAACATGATAAGTATCTTGAAGATATATTACACTCGGCTTTTGTTGCTTCTATCCTTGTAACATGAACAACTAACTAAGGATACTTTTCTAACATGATAAGCATCATTCCATATATTTAAATATAAATATGCAATATATTATTTTTCAAAAGTTCAGCTTAAAACGGTTTGTCAAGAAAACTTGAATCCAGCAATAGCCACTAATACTAATCAAAATCGATTCTTTCTTTCTTTTTTTCATTTATGTGTTTATTTTCAATGAATAAGTAATTACCTCCGGGCACTTTGCTGCTAGATTTCATCCATTAATGTTACTCCTTAATAATTTTTAATCAAGAAATATAACTCAAAGTAAGATGCTATATAATCTAATGTTTTATACACAAAAGTGATTGCAAATATACGATTAATGACTTTATTTTTGTTGTCATCGTATTACACGGGTGGTATATGTTTAGCATCCTACTTTCATTGGTTCGTTATGAATTGTATTTTTAACCAAAAAATAAGTAGGAAGCTTTCATTTTATCCGGATCAAGTTCTGATTCTTGTAAAAAGCATATCAACATTTGGATTTCGGCATGTTACAGTTTTTAACCTTAGGTTATAAAATTTTAAAGTAATCGCAATATGTTCCAACTTAACCTTCAATTATCAAATTTTAAACTAATCCAATTATGTTGCACTTTTAATTCATTTATGCAGGTTTTTGAGGCATCTCATGTTCAACAACAAGAGGATGGAAATGTGGTTTGATTGATTGTTTTATAGGAAGAGACAAAATGATTTTTTAGACCCGCTGAATTAAATGGAGAATTCATCGCCTCATTGAATAAATAAGGTTTAATTTGTTAGTCGTTTCGATTTCGAATTATGAATAGTAATTTTATTTTTCAAACGTAGTTTCCATGGGTTTAAACCCAATATATATATATATATATATATATATATATATATATATATATATATATATATATATATATATATATAACTTTTTAACTTTTTAAAACTCCCATTTAATACCGCATAATTTGATAAATACTTTTATAAAAAAAAACATAATTTATTTTAAATAAGAAAATCCCAAATACCCCAAGCCCATATTTAGGATTGAAGAGAAACTAAACCCAATGCAAAAACGTTTGGTCCTACCGTTTCACATATATCTAATTTAATTAAATCAATGATAAAATTGACCCCGGCATCGGCGACGTCCGCAACGTCGGCTCCTTCCCTTGGTGGATAAATCCAATTGTTAATACTTTTGTTCTAAAGCCATCAGAAAAATATCATGGGGATTCTGTAATATTGCTTGCAGAAGTGGCAATGGAAGCCAGTTTTCCCAGTGGTGTTTTAAATATTGTTCATGGCACTAATGACATTGTGAATGCTTTTTATGATGATAAAGAAAGTAAGGCTATATCATTCAATGGATCAAACACTGCCGACATGTATATATACTCAAGAGAATCAACCAAAGGGAATCAAGAGAATCAACCAAAGGGAATCGTATTAACTAAAAATAATGGTATTGTGATGCCTGATGTAGACATTGATGCTATTTAAAGCCTTGGTTGATCTTTTTTTTTTTTTGGAACCGACAAATATATATTAATAGAAATAAACTCCACTAGCAAGGTGCTAGAGAAGGAAAGGAGACATTACAAAACTTACAAGTCAAAAATAGTAGAAAAGATAAATGTATCAAAAAGAGTAAGAGAAGACCAAATGCTAGACCGAAATATTTAGCCTCCAGTTCAAATATTCGCCGGTTTTCTTCCCCTCACCAGAATGGATATATGCTCCAATCCGTCCATTTAATAGGGTAGTTGAAACTCCTGTGTTTAAGCCACATAAACACCATGGACTGTATATTATCCACCACCATAGTAGGCGAGATCCTGATTTTTTTAAAGACTCTTTCACATCTTGCTTTCCATAACCACCAGAGCGTACCATAACATATACAGGTCATTATCCTCCGTTTCCTTGCACATTGATCCCATGATCTTGCAAAATTAATATATCTCCAACAGAATCCCCATGAGGGAATTTAACATGACACCATTTTGAGATCCATTCCCAAACTACCCTTGCATAAGGGCAAGTGATAAAAACGTGTTGTGCTGTTTCATCCGTATCTAGGCAAAGCCCATAATGGATCTCGACTATCTGCACCTCTCTTTTTACTAAACCAGTTGTAGTTGGAATTTTTTCCATATTTTCCCTCCAAACAAAGCATGCTACCTTGATGGGAATTTCAGGGATCCACTCAATACTTTCAACGCTGCCCAGATTTGATGGCTTGTCTATATTTTGTCGCATACAATCAACATGAAAGTTGCCGTCAAGGGAGATTATACATATCCACTTGTCCGGATTGTTGTTTATTCTGGTATCACCAACCCACGATGTGATCAGTGATAGTTCTCTAACTTGATCTTCACTAATGGGAATTGATTTCCAATCCCAATTTAACCCACTATTTCCAATCCTGTCAGCAACCAAACACCTCTTTTTCTTTTCTAGGGAGTATAACGTTGGGAGTGTTGTTTTGAAGCTTCCTTTTCCACTCCCGTCTTCCAGCCAAAAAAATGTGCTTTTTCCATCGTTGACCTGCTTTCTCATCACATTACCCATCGATTTTCCCAGTCTCTCCGATTCTCCCTTGATGCTTTCTATGTTCTTCCATACCCCACAGATTGATTTTTTGGCTATACAATAAGCATGCTTGTATTTTAAGTTGTGTATTCCTTGTATGATTCGACTCCACATACAATTGGGCTTGCTTCTGTATCTCCACCACCATTTTGTAATCAACGAAATGTTAAAAGAACGCAAGGATCCAATTCCAAGTCCATTCGCTGATTTTGGAGAAACAATTTTATTCCAAGACACCCAGTTGATCTTTTTCTGATTATTTGTCCCCCCCCCCCCTAGAAATTGCCTCCTTATTCTTTCAAGGATGTTTATAGCGCCGATCGGTGCTACAAAGATCGAAAAAAAAAAATAAGTGGGAAGGTTCCCTAACATTGATTTAATCAGTGTAAGCCTTCCACCGAATGACAGTGTTTTTGCCTTCCAGGAGCTGAGTTTAGCTTGAAACCTGTCGATTACTGGTTGCCAGTTCCTTATGAGATTCATGTTGGCTCCCACGGGTACTCCAAGATAGTTAAATGGAAGGGAAGAAGGCTCACATCCGAGTGGGAGGGCCCACCTGGCTGTTTCTTGCAGTGTTGCTCCAATTCCAAATACTCTTGATTTGCTAAAGTTCACCTTTAGGCCCGACGTTATGTGGAAGCATCTGAGTATTCGCGCCAAATTTTTGATGTTGCTTTTGGTCCATTCCCCGACAAATAATGCGTCATCTGCATAGAATAAGTGAGATACCAGGACGTTAGTATTTGGAATCTTAATCCCTTGGAAGATCCCTTCTTCACATGTCGTCTTCATGGCCACATTTAATCCTTCCATTGCCATGATGAAGAGGAGGGGGGGTTAAGGGGTCCCCTTGTCTAACACCTTTCTCCATTACAAACTCTTCTGTTGGGGAGCCATTGATCAAAACTGAAGCCTTGGCCGAGGTGAGACATCCGTGAATCCATCTCCTCCATTTGTCACCATATCCCATTTGCCTCATCACAGAATCCAAATATTCCCAGTTAACGAAATCGAATGCTTTATCGAAGTCTACTTTAAAGAGTAGAATTTTCTTTTTTATCTTTTTGGCCCAAGAACAGATTTCATTGACAATCAGTGGACCGTCAAGAATATTGCGACCTTCAACAAATGCAGTTTGGAGCTCATCTATGTTGTAGCCCACAACTCCTTTTAATCGTATAGCTAGGATTTTAGCTATGATCTTATACATGCATCCGATTAAGCTAATTGGCCAAAAGTCATTCAAGGCAAGGGGGTCTTGGACTTTGGGTACCATGGTTATGAATGACGAGTTACATCCGTTGGCGATTTTCCCCCATCTTTCAAAATGCTTTACATAACTATAAACATCATTTTTAAGTATTTCCCATTGGTGTTTGATGAATTGGAATGTAAAACCATCCGGGCCCGGGGCTTTATCACTCCCACATGCCCATAACGCCGTTTTAATCTCTTCCATGGTGAATGGTGCTTCTAGATTTAGGCTAGTAGCGTCCGAAAGGACCCGGAACTTGTTGCTGATAAGTTTGGGACGCGATGGCCATTTTTCCTGGAGCTTATTTTAAAAAAACAAAATACTTCTTTTTTAATAGCCCCAACCTCCGTATTCCAGATCCCATTTATCATGAGACCGCTAATATTATTTTTTCTATTCCTGTTGTGCACGATGGACGGAGGTCCGACGAAAAAAGAAACCCTCGTTTTCCAAGGGATACGAAGTAACGACATTCTTTCTATCTAATGTTACCAGGGATACCAGACCAGAAGAGATTAAGAGCACATTTGGGAGGTATGGATTTGTAACAGACGTGTTCTTTCCAGGGAAGAAAGGGAGAAATGGTCAATACTTTCTCTTTGTAAGATTCAAATGTGTGGAGAACATATATGAGATGGAGAAAAAGCTTAACGGTATCAACCACAAAGGTAGGGTACTGTCAGTCAATCTAGAAAAGTACATGCGAAAACAACTACCACCACCAAGGATGGCTCAGAGGAACACGAAGAGAATAGTACAGATGCTGTTGGGGCAGGATCAGGATCCGATTTCTTTACTCCCCCTCAAGTGGAGCATGAAGATTTTGAATGCCAAACTTTATGATTAAGTCTTGAAGCTGATGTGTTCCTAATGCTTTGGTTAAAAGGTTAGCCAATTGAGTTTTAGAGTCCATTCGTTTAGTCACAACCTCTTGTGATTCCACCCTCTCCCGGACAAAATAACAATCCATTTAAATGTTCTTAGTTCGTTCATGAAAATACCATGTTATTTGCAATATAACATGCAACTTGAGTATAAAAAAAAGGAGTGGGTCCTGAAGAAGCTGCATCCAAATCCTTTAAAATCCATCGTAGCCAAAAATTTCACTAACTGTAGTGGCCATGACACGATACTCAGGTTCAGTGGAAGAACGAGAGACTACTGACTTTTTCTTAGTTTTCCATGATATAGGGGCGCCTCCCAATAGAAGTAAATACCGAGTTCTAGACCGTCTAGTGTACGAACTTCCAAGCCAATTAGCATCACAAAAAGCAACAAGATTTAAGCCTTGTGCTTTGGGAAAGATGTAACATTCGATTCCAGGTATTTTCCTATTTGGTCCTTGAAGTGTAAAATATTTTGTGAAAATGGTCCCCTCGTACGCTGGGCGTACATTTGGGTATGCTTAGCGTACATGTGCTCCATGGATCGGGTAGCTTAGCCACGTACGCTGGGCGTATGCGGTGTACGCAAGGCGTACGCAACCAAAGACTAAACCCTAATTTTTAGGGCATGAGCCCTATTAAGCATCATTATGTACTTTGGACACTCACCCTCATCAGCCTCCACTGTTATTCATGTCCCATTAAACACTAACTTATCCTTTTGAGTGTTATTGAGCTTGGAAGTGACTTTTGTGGCATTTTTGGTGTGTTTTCAAAAAGGAGAACTTGGAGACCAAGCATTTGTTGAGGTTGAGCTTTTAGATCCAGAGTCTTCATCAACTTAGGAAGCTTTTGAAGGTAAAAAGTTCTTACCTTGATGATTCATTTTGGTTGTTAGAGTTTAGGGCTTGTTTGTGAGTTCATTTTGGTCCCATAGGTTCTTTTATGAGTTTGGGCATCTCCAGAAAGTTAGAAGTGATAGATCTCAATCCCTTTGATGTTTTAGATGCATAAAAATGTCATCTTGGTGGTTGATATGAGTCCATGCATGAATTTAAGTTCTTAATGTGAACCTTGTTGGACAAAAATGGATGTTGGGTTCCATTAAGATATTTGAAGGCATAAATTTTCCAACTTTATGTCATAGAACCCCATAATGGTCGAGATCTGAAAGTTGGATCGACTAGCTGTAAGGATTATGTATCGTCCCCAAAATTACGACCCAAAAATTTCATTTTTAGTTTACCAAAACATGACAAGAACTACAATGTTTTCAAAACCATTTTTAGAGTAAATCCCAAGATCTCAAATGCGGAAATCATAGTGTGATGCAATGCGATCAAGCCGACCCTTTCTCCTTCGAGATGGAGGTACCTGAAACACAAAATGAAATGGTAAGCATAAATATTAGTGAGTTTCCCCCACCATACCACATACAAAAGAACATAATGCTACGCTTATCTGGGTGCGCAACCTACCCCTTTGGTCTACTTTCACTGAATGGTGTCGAGCATATCTGGGTGCTCGACCTGCCCCTTCGGTCCTTACTGACCAGATCGTGCTGGGCATTTCTAGGTGCCCGACCTACCCCTTCGGCCCATTGGCCGGATACCGGGTCTATTTCACCCCTACCACTACCATATAAAATCATGCATAATACATCAAACATCAACAATACATGAAACCTTAACAATTATCACAAAGACAATCGTTAAACAGTATCAATACTAGTAAGCCAGCCTTGGTGCCTTCGACCTACATATTCTAAGAGGGGAGACTCACCTCAACCGTGTATGTCGAAATTGTACTCCTTCGATGGCTCGGACCTTCTCTCCCTAGAGTACAACAAATTCCTAATCAGATACTGAGTCCAATTGTGACTCCCTTAAACCACTAATTCATGTCCTAAGGAAAGGTATCCTAGCCCTTGCTCTAATGGGCCTCTTCTTCCCAAGGCCCATCGCATAAACAAATTAAGGCCCAAGTCCACTCATTTAAGCTTTAAGGCTCAATAAGGCCCCACAAGGCCCAATACCATAAATCCTAGGTCCAGTCCTCGAGGCCTTACTCCACAGTGGGTCATGAAGCCCAACTACTCCAGGCCCAACATCCCAAGGCCTAAAAACACATTTAACCACTCTGCATGCATACGTGCGGCATACCTGGCACGTACGCTCGGCGGACGCTGGCCTTGACCATTACGGGGAGGTTGACCCAGTACACACAACGTACTGGCTAGCCACCTAAGAGACTTCTTTGTGACTTAATCCATTAAGTCCTAACATCCAAAACACAGATCCGGGCCTTCTAAGATGTCCTAAACCATAAAGTTACAAAGTTTTTGTCTATGCATGCATGCATGCATGGGGGTTAAGACATGATTTAAGTCCTTAAACACACTTTATGGCCATCTAACACTTGCATGGTTGTGGCTTAACCATCAAGGTCTGATTTTTATGGTTCTATATGCTTCCAAGAGCTCAAAAGGACAACTCTTATGGACTAGAACTCTCAGAACACAAGATATCTCAACTATGGAGCCAAAATGTCATACAAACCACCCCAAAACTAAATATAAACATGCAATGGTCATGGTTAAATCTTGATACCTCAAATGTGTTAGAAAGGGTGCCAAACTTCTGGATCTACAAGCTCTCTTCACATTCTTGCTCCTTCTTCTAACTTCATCTTCTTGATAACCACCAAAAATCACCCAAAAGTGCACCAAATTAGGCCACAAAGCGTGCAAGAGGCTTGGGGTTCAATTTCTGCTCTTTAGGGACAATGAAGGATGAAGGTTGGGGAGATCATAAGGTCTTTATATAGGGTGAAAACCCTAAAATTTAGGGTTTGCAACTGGACAGGTTACGCCCGGCGTACGCTAGGGTATGCCCAGCGTACGCAAGGTTTCCCCCGCTTCGCGCCTCAACCATGTACGCCGTGCGTACAATATGTATGCCCAAAGTACGACTTGTCTCCACAATAAAGAATAAAATACTTAGATAAATCAAAGGGCAAATATGTGGCGACTCGGGCATTACAAATCTCCCCCAGTTGAATTAGACTTCGTCCTCGAAGTCAGCCGATGCTTTTGGGAATAGATTTGGGTAATGCTCCCTCATCTCGTCCTCTGGCTCCCACATCCATTCTGAGCTCTTATGGTGCTTCCACTGTACCCTCAGCAACTCTACTCTCTTGTTCCTTAGAGCCTTCGTCTTCCTATCAAGAATGGCTACTGGCGTCTCGATGTAGTTCAGACGGTCATCCACCTGAATGTCCTCCAAGGAACCACCGCGGAATCATCGGCTACACATTTCCGTAACTGCGAAACAAGAAAAGGGTTGTGGATCTGCCTAAGGTCCTCAGGAAGATCTAGTCGATACGTCACCTGGCCCACCCGGGTTACCACCCTGAAGGGTCCGATATACCTAGGGCCCAGCTTGCCCTTTTTTCTGAAGTGGATGACACCTTTACAAGGTGACACCTTTAGAAGGACCATATCCCCAACCTGAAACTCCAAGTCCAATCAGCATCTGTCGGCGTAGCTCTTCTGCCGACTCTGAGCCGTCTGGAGTCTACTTCTGACCTGCTGGATCATCTTCGTCGCCTTGAGTACGACTTTGGTACTCCCCATGACCCTCTGTCCAACCTCACCCTAACATATCGGGGTCCTGCACTTCCTCCCATACAACATCTCAAAGGGAGGCCGGTCGATACCGGCGTGGTAGCTATTGTTGGAAGAAAACTCTGCCAATGGAAGGTAGGTATCCCTGTTGGGTTTTGAGTAGTATAACACTCCTATGGTGCACATACAACCCTAATAGCTTTGGATCTAAGTTTTCTTTAGTTATACATGCAACAAAAATTTCCAAAGCTAGAAACCTACAACTACCATACAATTTGACATATGAATCATAAAAGTAAGTTAGAAGATTACCTCTTTGTTGTAGCTTGTAGGAATTGGTCTTTCAAGAGCCTAGCACCTCAAGTGTGATGCCTCAAATGTCTTATAGCAAACCAAGAGCAAGAGGAGGACTTTGAGAGAGAGGTTGGGAGACACAAAATCGTTTTTTGGCTTCTAAGAACACTTAGTGCACAATTTTGGCTTTTGAGGAATACATATATAGTGTAGAATTCCAAGAGTCATAAGCAAACCCTAATTCTTACACTTAGGCTTATGATCCATAATTCATATGGACTAATATTTCATGGACTTTCACATAAGCTTAGTTCATCATGGATAAATAGCCCAAACCATATGTATCACTGATTTACACAATCAGTCCCCGTTAATTTAATTAGTCTCTTTTGATCACTAAATTAATTCCAAATTAATTTTTGATCAATACTAATTAAATAATATGATTTCTCAATTAATATATTATACTTATAATATATTAATAAATCACAAATAACCTCTTTCTCAAATATCCATCCTATCAAATTGTTCCAGAGTGTTACAACCCAAATGGACCATGCTGTATCGGTTCAAGTACATACTAATTATAGTTATGGCCTTAGACACATAATCCAACAGTCTCCCACTTGGATAAGTCTAATAACTATAATTGCAAGTACGACTTCAAAACCCGATTGACAATCGTAGCTCTCAAAAGACCGTTGTCAAATTCTGATCTCATTAGTAAAGCGTCCATAAGATAAGGGATCATATATTCCTCCATTCTAGATATCGTATGAACTGAGACATGGATTATAATCATTCTCTCTGTTAATGTGTTGTTTCCCGATTTCTGATTTATGACGACCAACTAATTGAACAAATCAAATCAGTCCAGGCTTGGCCAAGCGCTTAGGGTTGTCATCACTAAATCATCGAGGGGCCTACATATATCACTTTTATCCCACATTGGGTAAAAGGAACGGATAAACTTCAACTCAAATGATTGCTATAGTTACTCATCAAATCATACACAAATAAAGTATAAGTATCCTCTCCCTTAATTATAGCAAAAAAAACTTTTCAAACTCTGCAACTTTGCGAATTGAAACTTTTGTTTTCTATAATTAACATTGCTAACTTGCAACACTTACCATAATGATTATGCTCCCACTAGCATAATAATTATTATCTTTCTAGCATAACACTTATGCTCCCACTAGCTTTGACATGTACCCAGAAATAAGCTGGACTTCTAGAAATCAATACCTGTTGACTTTCTTACCAAAGTTCAGATTTCTGATACAAGACGCTTCGATAAAACTTTATCTAGGCTTCTCAAACTCATACACCTTTCCTTAGATAGCTCACATGTGCGTCTAAACAATTTCAGAAGTTACAGTAATAAGTTCCGAATGTTTGGACTATTTTCCATTTCTCACAATTCGAAGTATGAAGAGGGATTCCGTAATCATAATCGAATTTGAGAATGCAAATATCACAAATGCTATCTCCTTAAAATATACTTAGTGAAAATGTTTCCTCATAATCATTTTCATGAAGCAGAGAGAAACCTTTGTCACTTAGATTAATGGTGTATGTGTTCCTATCCATGTGAATTTGTCATAACCATAATCACAAGACAATGTTAGTGACAAATCCAAACTCATATGGACTGAACTTGTTCAATCTTAATTTCTTGCCACCTGGAAGCTCAAGGGCCTACCATTGCTTCCAAGTTGTTATGCAAACAATTGAGAACTCATAGAGCTCACATGCATAGCCAACTTTAACTGGAATGGGCACAGAAACAAGAATATGTCAACACGATAGGTTATAAACCTTAAGTCGTGTGCTAGCGATAAACAATAGGTTTTATTCTTGATTAGTTCTTGAAACTTTTCAAGATCTTTAAGACTCCCACTGACCTCTTGACATATAAGATTTTCTTGTCAAGAAACATTCCTTGACAAACAAATATTCATGAGTTAGTGTGGATTCTTATCAAGAATGACACTTCATATAATAGGTCTTAGTTGGTCTTTGTCTTATCCAAGACATCACAACTACCAATTACAAATGTGTTATAAACCTACTTAAGATATGTCACTCAAGTTACAATGTTGGAGAATGACTCCAAGACTCGATTTTGGAACGAAGTATGACTCTCCTTGATTGATTTAACCATTTCAACAATTCCCGATATGTCTTCTTATCCATGCAAATGTACTAAGGTGTCCTTAGAGGATCAATTGTGATATGGTTTTCATAATCATTAAGATGATCATAAATCACGATACTAAAGTATTCTCATTTCCTTTCAGATTGGAGAAACTTTTAATCTTTCTGTCTATTTGATTCCTTTTATTCGTTCTGCTATACATTGAAACTTTTTCAATGATTCAGAATCACACTTAATCTTGTAAGCATAATCATATTTACCAAAATATTAGTAAATAATAACGAATAGTCTTATTGTTATTTATGATGGACCTGACCAGTGCACAACTATGTGCACCCGATCCCCTAGTCCTTCACTTGACTCACATATACATGTGAACAAGGAATTAGTCCTAATTCCCCAAAGATGAAGGTTCTCATCCATCATACGATGCAAATTGCATGATTCCAAGTTTCTATCCAATTGAACCTCGGGTGATGAGAATCTTTCCTTATTTGGTAAAATTTGACACTACCACAAACGAAAGAATCAAATCCATTTTCCAATATTGCTAACAATAGAAATATACAAACATCAGTTTTCACAAATGCCATTGCAAGGATATATAAAATAAGATAAAATCAAAATTTTATTTATTTATAAAATGTGGAAAAACTTTTCCTTAGAATGCAATTACAAATGAAAAGTATGTCCTAAAATATTTCTAAGCAATCTATCATAACTCTTAAGCACCAACTCAAAAATATGATCATCGAACAATGCGATCGAAATCCATCTCTTTGCGATTAGACTCATCATACTCTTCCTTTAAGCTTCCTTTGATTCTACAAAACATCAAAATGCAATCTTGTCGCATCATGTATTAAGAATCTACAAACATGAACTTAATAGAGTTAGATAATGGACTTACCTGAAGCAGAGTCAAACATTTTGACTTTACCATCCTTGTGGTCCTTCAGGTAGCTACGACAGCTTCGCAACCAATGCCCCTTCTCTTGGCAATAGAAGCAAACGGACTCTTTCGGAATGGTACATGGGACAATCTCAGACTTAGCCTTTCCCTTTCCCTTGGAAAGAGAAATCTTTTCTGGACTTCCAGTGTTTCCATTGTCATTGTCCATGGAAGTTTGGGAAGTGGATCTTCCAATCAAATTTGCTTTACCAGTGCGCCAAATCATTGCTGATTTAGAATCAATTAGCAAATAGGTAAGATCGATAAGGGACATGTCGTGGTCTGTCATATAGTAATCTTTAATGAACTCACTATATGACTTAGGATGTGATTGAAGAACCAAGTCAACAACCAACTTCCTTGAAACAACGACACCTAACATTCCCAGCCTGTCAATGTGTGACTTCATCTCCAATACATGTGCACATACAGACCTTCCATCTTAGTGTTTGCTTGCCAGTAGGGTTTGAGTGACCTTGAACTTTCCATGTCTTTGAACATGTGGGTTAGGGAGAATTATTGGAGGAGGTAGAGGAAGTGAAGTTCCACTACAGCACGAAGAAGGGATTAATCTTCCACCTCGATCGTCTTGTGGAATATCATCTTTATAGGGAAATTTATATTCAAAAGATTCGGGAAGACCATAGTTGTCAGAACTAGACATCTATAAGGAGAAATTCAAGTTAGCTGATTTAAGTCCTTAATATAACACCCAAATGAAATATTAAGGGTAGGAGTCAATACAATAATTTACAATTCCGAAGAGGGATGCCGTAATCCAATTGTAAAATATTTGAAGGTAGGTAAATGATGATTTACCAATTTCCACCATGAAAAACGAAAATGAATTTTAGGTTTTAAATGAATTGAAATTCCTAGATTCTTTGAGATTCATTAAACTTTTCAATGACATGTTTAATCTCGATTATGCCCTTCAAGTTTGTGGCTGGGATGCCGATGATCACAAACAAGGTGTGAATAACTATGCAAATTAGCTAGGTACACTTAATGTTACAAATCACCTAATCAATGTGCCGGTTAACCACACACGCTCAACTGATCCATGATTAACATCAAGCTACCCTTTGCCACACATTGTTAGTCCCATAATTAGTGTGCCGCTTAACCATACACGCTCCACTAACGACTTAACAAGGTGCAAAGTGCAATTTCATGGAATACCACAAAATTCATATTTTTCCTAAGTAACTAAGATTGGGAATTTATAAGTGTTTAATTACTTAGTATTTTCATTATACTTTTAATGGAAGTTTGTGTCATATCCTACCCGTTCGGCTAACGAACCTCAACCAATCAAGGAAGCGGTGGGTGAGAGTGGACAACCATTAAACCACCATTTTATAGGCAGTAACCTTATACCCCCTTATAGTCCGGCTTCATGAATGAGGCCTACTAACGGTAAGACTGAACTTTTACTTATACATATATAATATATTAAACTTTTAATTTTATATAATATAAGGGTGTATTTTAAACTTTTAAAATACTTGATGGTTCAATCTATTAATAAATTATACTCTTAATTTAATTAAACTTAAACCATATGATTATGGATTTAATAATACTCTTTTAATTAAACATTTAATTAACTATTAATAAAGTCCATAAGAATTAATTGAATTATTCAAAAACATCAAGATGCTAAATCAAATTAAAACTATTTAATTAATTTTAAGTTATGAACCCATGAGTTACATTTTGAAAACTTTTCAAATTACTAGGGTTTCTATGAATTTAATGCTTCTTAATTGATACTTTTTAACTTTTAAAACTTGAGGGAAAGTTTTATAATTCTTGAAAAACTTTTAAACTTCATAACTTAAGGAGTTAATTTGTTTTATTAAGATGAGACATTTCAAGTTCCATAACTTATGGAACTCTTCAAAAACATTAAGACCGATTTAACTAATATTTATTGTAACTCCTTAGAAAAACTTTTGAGTTCCAAATTTGATGACAAAATTTGTAACTCCTTAATTTTTTTTTGAGTTCCAAATTTGATGACAAAATTTGTAACTCCTTAAAACATTTAGATCAAATTATAAACTTATAAAATAACCATTTTTATCTTTTACCAATTTAATCATAATACAATTCTTGTAGTAAGATAATTTCAAATAAAAAATTACAAATAATTAGCTTTATCATATAAACTAGTAATTATCTTAAAATTTGACAATTTATCTTTTAATTGGATGAGAATAATCACTACCATAACAGAAAAACATATTTTATGATACGAAACAGTTTGTGGTAATGATTCTAATCCACTTGAGGCCAAAAAACCCGAAAAACTGCCAACAGATGATCCAACTCGTCGAGTTGGATAATGGACTCGACGAGTTCATCATTTATGAGCATGGACTCGACGAGTTCATCATATATGAGCATGGACTCGACGAGTTCATGTATGGACTCGTCGAGTCCTCTTGTCAGAGTGCAGTTTTTCGACTTTTCCAACTTTGAACAATTAGCTATGCATCTATATAACAGAAAACTACTCATGTCTCTGATACCACTGTTGGGTTTTGAGTACTATAACACTCCTATTGTGCACATACAACCCTAATAGCTTTGGATCTAAATTTTCTCTAGTTATACATGCAACACAAATTTCCAAATCTAGAAACCTACAACTAGCATACAATTTGACATATGAATCATAAAACTAAGCTAGAAGATTACCTCTTTGTTGTAGCTTGTAGGAATTGGTCTTTCAAGAGCCTAGCACCTCAAGTGTGATGCCTCAAATGTCTTATAACAAACCATGAACAAGAGGAGGACTTTGAGAGAGAGGTTGGGAGACACAAAATGGCTTTTTGGCTTCTAAGAACACTTAGTGCATGATTTTGGTTTTTGAGGAATACATATATAGTGCAGAATTCCAAGAGTCATAAGCAAAACCTAATTCTTACACTTAGGCTTATGATCCATAATTCATATGGACTAATATTTCATGGACTTTCACATAAGCGTAGTCTATCATGGATCAATAGCCCAAACCATATGTATCACTGATTTACACAATCAGTCCCCGTTAATTTAATTAGTCTCTTTTGATCACTAAATTAATTCCAAATTAATTCTTGATCAATACTAATTAAATAATATGATTTCTCAATTAATATATTATACTTATAATATATTAATAAATCACAAATAACCTCTTTCTCAAATATCCATCCTATCAAATTGTTCCAGAGTGTTACAACCCAAATGGACCATGCTGTATCGGGTCAAGTACATACCAGTTATAGTTATGGGATTAGACACATAATCCAACAATCCCAACGTCTAAAACGTATGCCCGCAGCATATCCTCCAAGGTATGGATGGTCCGCTCGCTCTGACCATCCTTCTGCGGGTGGAAGGCCATGCTGAAATGCAGACGAGTACCCAACTAGTCATGAAATTTCTTTCAGAATCTAGAAGTGGACTGCACATCCCTGTCAGAAATCACAGAAACCGGGACCCCGTGCCGAGCTACTACCTCCCTTATGTAGATGTCTGCCAACTTCTCGGCCAAAATACTCTCCTAGATCGGAATGAAATGGGCGCTCTTGGTCAATCAATCCACGATGACCCATATCGCATCAACTACGCGCAGCGTCCGAAGTAACTTTGTAATGAAGTCCATAGTGATCTCCTACCACTTCCAGACAAGAATATCCAACGACTGCATTTTCCGTGCGGTCTCTGGGGCTATGCTTTGAATTTCCTGCAAGTCAAACATCTCTTCCATGTACCAGGCTACATCCCGCTTCATGCAGGGCCACTAGTAATCAGGGCGAAGATCTCTATAAATCTTTGTCGCCCCGGGATGGATGGAAAATATGGATTTGTACACCTCCTCCATTAGGATTTGGCGCACACCGCCTGAGTGAGGAACACACACTCTACGATGGAGTGTCAATATCCCACAACTATCATAATTGAAGGAGGAAATCTAACCCACGATACGCTCACTCTTCCTGTTCTCCTCCCTCAAAGCCTCCTGCTGAGCCTCCCGAATTCGCTCCAAAAGCGGAGTCACCACTGTCATCCTTAGACATATATCTCTGATCGGAGCAGTGACTACCTTGCGGATAAGCGCATTGGCCACCACATTGGACTTCCGTGGGTGATAAAGGATCTCACAATCATAGTCCTTAACCACATCCAACCACCGACGCCGCCTCATGTTCAGATTTAGCTGATCCATCAGGTACCTCAGACTCTTATGATCCGTGTAAATGGTACAACAGACCCATAAAGGTAGTGTCGCCAAATCTTGAGGGCGAAAACCACTTCCCCCAACTCTAAATCATGCATCGGTTAATTCGCCTCGTGAGGCTTCAACTGCCTTGAGGCGTACGCAATGACATGCCCCCTCCGCATCAAGACCGCACCCAATCCTGAAATAGACGCGTCACAATAGACTACGAAATCCTCGACACCCTCGGGCAGAGTCAAAATCGGCGCCTCGCATAACCTCTGCCTCAAAGTTTCAAATGTTGCCTGCTGCTCTGGCCCCCAACGGAAAACGGCAACCTTCTTCGTCAATCAGGTCAGGGTACTGCTATCTTGGAGAGTACTGGAAAAATCTCCGATAATATCCAGCTAGCCCAAGGAAGTTCCAAATCTCAGATGGAGACTTCGGGACCTCCCATCTCATCACGACCTCCACTTTGTCCGGATCGACCAGAATACCGTCCTGGTTGACAAGGTGCCCCAGAAACTACACCTCGCGCAACCAAAACTCACACTTGGAGAACTTCGCGTACAACTTCTACCTCCTAAGGGTATCCAACACCTCTCGCAAGTGCCCCTCATGTTGCTCCTGGGTCTTAGAGTAGACCAGGATATCATCAATAAACACTATCCGTGATCGTTCTAACATCGGCTTGCACACGCGGTTCATGAGATCCATGAACGCAGCTGGGGCATTGGTGAGCCCAAAAGGCATCACCACAAACTCGTAGTGCCCATATTGATTCCGGAAGACCGTCTTCTGCACATCCTCCTCCCTAACCCTCATCTGGTGGTATTCTGAGCGCATATCAATCTTGGAAAACCAAGATGCCCCCTGAAGCCGGTCAAATAAATCATCTTTCCTCGGGAGTGGGTAACGGTTCTTCACCGTTAGCTTGTTCAACTCCCGATAATATATACACATCTGGTGCGACCCGTCCTTTTTTTTACAAACAGGATCGATGCACCCCACAGTGAGCTACTCAGTCGAATAAATCCCTTGTCTAACAGCTCCTGCAACTGTGTAGACAACTCCTGCATCTCTGGTGGGGCCAATCGAGATGGTGCCTTGGCTATGGGAGCTGCACCAGGAACCAAATCGATCTGAAACTCCACCTGCCTCTCCGGAGGCACCCCAGATAGATCCTACGGAAATACATCCGAGTACTCACGAATAACCGGAACCTCATCAACCGCCGCTCTATCCTACTCCCGTGTATCCATAACGTAAACGACAAACCTAGAGCAACCCTGGTGGAGATAACTCCTGGCCCTAGCAGCTGAACATCAAAACGGGGTCGCGCTGAGCTCTCTCCCACTGGACCACCAACTCTCCCCCACTTGGGGCCCGAACTCACAGTAGCTGGTGCTCACAATCAATCACTACCCCATTGGGGCTCAACTAATCCATCCCTACTATGAACTTGTTCCCGAGCAGAGGGATGGGAACCAAGTCGATATAGTAGCACTCATCGTACATCCTCAAAACACAACCTCGATGAACCCTCGATGCCTGAACCGACTGCTCATATGCAATCTCAACCTCTAGTGGGTAGTCTAACATGCTCGAAGGATCAGAAAACTTCTTGCTGAGCGCAAGAGATACGAAAGATCGGGTGGCCCCCGAATCAAATAACACCAAAACAGGGATGTCGTTCATGAGGAATGATCCTAGAACAAGACATATAAAATATAAGTACCGACATTAACATAAAATAAAAGTTAAGGGAAAGAAACATACCCGTCACCACATCTGGTGCAGCTCGTGCCTCCTCGGCGGTTAACTGAAAGGATCAGCTCCTCACCACTGGAGCATCCATCTTGCCCTGACGGCCGTCTGTGATCCGCAGGGTCGTTGGAGCTGGCGCCACCACTGGCGCTCCTGATGCTAGGCTCGGACAGTGGGCCTTCCTGTGGCCCTTCTGATTGCAATGAAAGCAAATCCTGTCTGATGTTTGAATAATGGGGGCAGGGGCGGTACAATCCCTGCTAAAGTTCCCGGTCTTGCCGCACTTGTAGCAACTTGAGCCCCCCGCTCTACAATCCCCCTCATGGGTTTTGCCGCATTTCCCACAGCGGCTCCGACCCTGCTGGCCCTTCGACCTCGAGTCGAATCCCTTGTGTTTCTTTACAGAAACCCCACTGTCGGCCCAGACTCCGCCTTCCTCTTCCCTATATGCTCCATGTCAATCTCCCTCTCGTGTGCCCTGGATATCATATCATCCAGTGTCGGGTAAGCCGAGTAACTAACAAACTTCTTGATCTCTGGTCTCAACATGTCGTGGTATCGATTTTTCTTCATCTTCTCATTAGCCGCGTACCGGGGGTATCAACAAAGCCATCTCCCTAAATTTGGCAGTGATCTCTGCCACAGTCTCAGTCGTCTGTCTCATGTCTAGGAACTCCGTGGCTAACTGTTGTATCTCTACAACAGGTGTAAACTCGGGCTCGGAATCGGGTCACAAAATCCGACCAGGTCATAGCCTCAATGGTTGGGCCTCCCAACGCATAATCGGCCTCCTCCCACCAGTCCCTAGCTCGGTCCCTCAAACATCCCGCGAAAACCGGACCTTCGAACCCTTAGGGCAGAAGTTGGTCATCTGAGCACACTCGATATCCACTATCCATCGTCTTGTTGGAACCTAAAAGTGAACCTCTAGCAATCACTATCCTTTGTATGTTCCGGAGTCAACCAAGTTCCGAAGTCAGTCCTTATTCCGGAGTCAACTTAAAGTCCGAAGTCTGTATGGTGTCCGCAGTGAAGATTGGTGAATGTCTGAAAATACTCCTCCGTCTGTATTAATTGTATTTGTCATTTTATTTGATGTAACATGTCATAGGACTTAGTCCCTTTTGTCAAAACTTAGATAATTAGAGTGTCAGGAGCAACTCTATTATCCGGTTCTATGTATGTGTTATTGTCCAAACGATGTAATCTGTATTCCTATTTATAGGAGAATTAATGACAAAGTACTTGACGGATTGTTCAAACAAAAATAGCAATATTCTAGTTTACTTCACCTTCCATTATCTTTCAAGTCATTCTCTCAAACATTCTTCTTGTTCTTCATTTATTGTCTTTACCTTGATCATCATCTTCACTCTTCAATAATATCTTGAACACTTTGTTGAATGCATTAACTTAGACTTGATTGGTCTTGCCAGACTTGACTGGAACATTCCTTAGTAAGCAGACATTGATCTTAAGCACAAACTCAAGGTTTGAGTTTTCAGACCTTGTCCCTGCGCATCAGATCTCTTGTACTCACAATTGGTATCAGAGGTTGAGTGGTTGTCCTTTGAATCCATAAGATCAGATTATAGTTGGTTTGAAATTACCTTGGTATTTCAACCATTTCTGTGTTCATGATAAAAGTTCTTCTATTTACCACTTTTGCTTGAAGATATCTTAACTTCAATGGCTGCTTCTAATCCTCAACAAATGTATTCAATGCAAATAGCAAATAGCGTGGGTTGCCCTACTCGTGCCCCACTGCTAGTTGTTGAAGAATATGATCATTGGAAAGTCAGAATGGAAATGTTTTTACTGTCTAAAGAGAAAGGTGAAGCTATCTGGAGATCCGTCAAAGAAGGTCCTTATGTTCCAGTTAGAACAACAGTTAGAGATTCTGCTGCTCAACTCATGGGTCAAGATGAACAACGACCAGCTCCTCTCACTACTGACGATATTGAGAAGCTGCATGTTGATCAAGTGGCGTTTTCCGAAATGGTGTTTGGCGTTCCACCATCTCTCTTTGAACACATTAAGCTGTGTAAATCTACCAAAGAGATTTGGGACAATCTTCAAGATTTGATCGAAGGTTCAGAAAATATGGAAGACAAGCGTCTAACATCTGTTGTAAACGAGCTTGACACCTTTACAACAACTCCTGGTGAATCAGTTGCCTCAACCTCCAATCGATACCGAATTGTAGTCAACAACATGACTGCTCATGGGATTGTCCGAAACCCCTTGGAGTACAATCTTAAGTTCATAAACAGCCTTGGTAAAGGATGGGGAAATGTGAAATCTTGTCTTCAAAGCAATGGATCTCTGAAGAAGCTGAAGCTTTACCAACTATTTGACGAACTTCAAGGTCATGAATCAAATGTTGCTCAGACCTTAAGAGAACTCTCCGGAGGTCCTCTTGCTCTCGTTAGTTCCTTTGAACCATCTATTCCAAACCCATCCATCTCGGACCCTTTCAAATCCGCTGTTCCATCTGTTCAACCCTCCTTACCTATCTTATCCGCTCAGAACTATCCTATTGATGGTAATCTTGATTCCGAAGCAATGGACTTTGAACTCCGTTTCCAACAGGAGTTCGCACTGCTCTCCATGAAATACAAACGTCCTTTTAACCCTTCTTACAAACCATACCAAAATCGCTTTCATGCTCCTCATCAAAACAATCCCCAACCATACTCTGCTCCGGAACCTCAATCCACTCCAGAAATTCCACCAGCCTACAAACCAAACATCACTAAACCCAATTCCATCCCGGAACCTCAACACGATCCAAAATCCGACAAACCTAAAATTGTGTGTCATAAGTGCGGTCATGCAAACCATTTTGCAAAAGATTGTCTGGCCGATATTCCACAAAAACCGAAAATCAAGGATTCCGCTTACTATGCCCGAAGAGCCCAGGAAATGGCTGAAAGTGAAAAGGCATTTGTTACAACCGTGTCTAGAGATGTGGAAGGATATTGGTCGTCCGGTGATGATGATGATATGGTTACTGGAAGAAACATGTATCTAATGGCGAGACAAAAAATTGAGTGTGATGAAGGCTATTGGTCTTCAAGGTCAGAAGATGAAGATGATGTTGCTGAACCAAACTACTGCTACATGGCCACCAACGATCCACTAGGTCGAAGCATCGTTCAGCAGGTAAAATCTATGATTACTAATAATAATTTTGATATGTCTCTTTGTGAATCTTATCTGACCCAAATTCAAACAGATTTGAACACCATCTATAGAGCCTATGAGTCAGCCATAGAAGCCAGTGAGAAGAATGACAGTGGATTGAGTCGTCTTAGGTTACGTTTCGAGGATAAGAAATTAAAAATAGAGTCTTTAGAACGAGAGCTTGTAATGTCACAAGATGAATGTATCATTCTTAAAGACAAATGTGAAATCACTTATTCTGAAAGAAATGTTTTAATTTATGATAACAAACGTCTCAATGCCAAATAGATGTTTTGCATAATTCTATTGACTTGCTTGAAGCAAATCAACGGATGACTCATAACTTTTGTCATCCTTGGTCAAAAGCTTCTGGTCTCGGAAGCGAGTTTCCTAAACCAATAGCTAGTCCGTTGAAGGAGTTACAAAACCTGACTTTTATGAGAGATGTTACGAACCATCAACATTCGGATACTCCTGTTTCTCCCTTGTCACCCCTTCCTGAGACCTCTGACAAAGTTGCATCCTTAATTCCTGAATTCAAACCAATTGTTGTCAAGTGTCCTGATTCCATGCCACTTCCGCCTCTGACAACCCTGGAATTGAATCGGACCACATAATTCCACCATAGTGTTTCAAATCACATAGATTATGTTCCGAAACACAATCCTCCTAACAACTGTGTTGTTGAGGAAATTCTTCCTGTGACAACTGAAAACTGTTACTTCTGAGTTTGCATGGGAATCCTTAGATGATAACATTGAAACCTCAAGCAATGTCTCCTCTGATTCTTGTGAATCAAATTCTTTGTTAACCTCTAAAACAACCTTGGTGCCCATCAAGCCCAAAAGTGGAAATCCTTCAAGTGGTCAATCATCCAAGTCAACATCTGACCAAAGAAAGAAACCCTCCTTGAACCGAAAAGATGTCATTAGTCCTAAGCAAGAAGCCAAAAATGCCCTTAAAGAGGAAGTTAGGACAAGACAAAACTCTAGATTTCTTGAAAATTCCAAGAGGAATGTGTCTAGGAGTAATAGCAAATCTTCTTCTCAGAATCAAAACACATTCGGTCATGTTAAGATTCTCAAATGACAATCAAATCTTCCTATTCAATCCAAACCTGAGAAAGTTGTCAAACATACTCCTGAAGTACAAGTATCAAGTACTCAACCTGTCCGAAATGACTCTTCAAGAACTGTTTCATTAGTTTTTAAAGCCAAAGCAGATGGTACAATTTTTAAATCTCAATCTTTTTCAAAATCAAATGTACCGTCAAACAAAGAAAGATTTTCAAAGAAACCAATTTCAAAAAAATCTTCAAAACAAAAACTTGTTTGGAAAGAAAAAAATCCCTTGACTCCGGACACACCCACTACTCCGGAAGCCACATGTCCGCAGAAGGTCATTTCGAACCACCAGGTTATTGAGTATGATTATTGAATAGATGAGAAAACCATGACCTTTTGCCTGTTTCCAAAGAATTCATGTGATAACTCTAAGAAACACATTGTTGTCCGTAAGTCACAACCCAAGTCCAAAGCCCATAGTCTTGTCTCTAAACCTAACTCGGAGCCTAAAAACTCCGTCACTCACTAATTTTGCAGGCGCTTTATGCTTCGGAGCAAGATACAATATGGTATATTGATAGTGCTTGCTCCATGCACATGACGGGGCAGAAGGACTTTCTACGAGATCTCAAACTTTCTCCAAATGCTGGTTACGTGACATGGCAACAACTCCAACTCTCAGATTCGTGGTTATGGCATCCTCACCAATGGAAATTTCTCTATTTCGAACGTGGCTTACATAGCTGACCTGAAGCATAACTTGATAAGTGTAGCTCAACTCACTGACTCAAATCGGCATGTTGAATTTTGCAAGAAACATAGCTACGTGATGACCGAAGACAGAAAAGAATGTTTGATCAAGTCAAATCGCAACAAGAACATGTACCCGATCGACATCAACATGATCATTAGCAAACCTCAGCTCTGCCTTCTCTCCAAAGTTGTTCCTGATGTGAGCTGGTTATGGCACTGAAGGCTTGCTCATCTGAATTTTTGGTACATGAATGTTCTTGTATCTGGAAAAATGGAAAGAGGACTACCGCTCCTCTGGTTCGAAAATGATCATTTGTGTGCTGCATGTGAGTGTGGAAAGTAATCAAAGAAGGGTCATTTTGTCATCATCGAAAAATCAATCTCGGATCCATTGGAACTTCTTCATATTGATCTATGTGGACCATCAACTGTAGAGGGTCTTCATCATAAGAAATACATTCTTGTGATTGTTGATGATTTTACAAGGTTCACTTGGGTCTTCTTCCTTAGGCTAAAGTCTGAAACAGCCTCAGAACTCATCAACTTCATCAAAGGAATAGAAGTTCTCATCAAACTTCCTATAAGAAGAATCCGATGTGATAATGGCTCGGAATTCACCAATGGCACCATTGAAAAATTCCTCAGCGAGAAAGGAGTTGATCACAACTTCTCTGCTCCTTACACTCCACAACAGAACGGTGTAGTTGAAAGACGCAATAAAACACTTGTTGAAGCTACTCGATCCATGCTCAACTTTGCAAATCTTCCAATTTATATTTAGGGTGAAGCTGTTTCTACGACATGCTTTACTCAGAATAGAAGTATCATCAATCGACGCCTCAATAAAACACCATACGAAGCCATGAACGGTCGGAAGCCAAACATATCCTTCTACATGTTTTTAGATGTCAATGATTCATCAAGAATAATCGTGATCAGCTTACCAAGTTTCAACCCAAAGCTGATGAAGCCATCTTCCTTGGATATTATGCTAAAGCAAAGGCTTATCGAGTTCTTAACTGACAAACTCCTGTTCTGGAAGAAAGATTTGATGTAACTTTCGATGACAACTTCGTTCGGAATTCTGGCCCAACCCATGTTACAACTCACATCATGGAGTCCAATGCTCCAGCGTCGGGATGTCCGAACCAGCAAACCATCTATGAAGTTGACTTTGAGACCCTGTTCGGACCCTCAGAAATGGCTCTTGATTCAGAATCTTGAACAAGACAAACCTCATCCGAAGCTCCGGTCTACCGAAACGTCTCCGGTCCAATTTCCAGTCTTCCTCCATTTGATTCTGAACCATTTCAACCTTCTCAGGTTGAGGGGGAGAATGGTCAATCTTCCATTGAATTAAATGTGGATGGATTCCTTGATGCAACAGCTGAATTTGATTCCAATCCGATCAACAATGATGATGAAGTAAATTTCTTTGACTTTCCACCTGATGATGATGTCAACCTCTCCGATTCAGAAGTTCAGGGGGAACATCATCCACAAGTTAAAACTATTCAGGGGGAGCAACACAACCCCACTGTCAATATAGGATCGTCTGCCACTCAAGAGCTACTGAGACTTCATATATTGATTCGAGATCACCCTCCAAATCAAGTAATCAGAAATCCAAATGCTGGTATTCAAACTCGCTCAGCTACAAATGTTCAAAATGAATGTCATTTTTCGGAATTTATCTCTATGATTGAACCCAAATCCATTAAAGAAGCATTAGAACATGCTGATTGGATTACAGCCATGCAGGAAGAATTAACAGAGTTTGATAGAAACGAAGTGTGGACTCTCATCCCTCCTCCTCCAGATCACCCAATTGTCGGTACGAGATGGGTATTCCAAAACAAGCTAGACGACGCTGGAGTTATTATTCGGAACAAAGCAAGACTGGTTGCCAAAGGATTCACACAGATCGAAGGGCTTGACTACGACGAGAACTTTGCTCCTGTTGCCCGTCTTGAAGCAATCATAATCTTTCTTGCTAATGCTGCTCACAAAGGCTTTAAGGTTTACCAAATGGATGTTAAGAGTGCTTTTCTAAATGGTGAACTGGATACTGAAGTATATCTTCAACAACCTCCTGGTTTTGTCAATCTCTCATTTCCGAACCATTGCTACAAGCTCCGAAAAGCTGTATATGGCCTCAAGCAAGCTCCTCGTGCTGGGTACGAAACACTCACTGACTTTCTCAAACGCTCCGGTTTTCAAAGGGGAATTCTCGATCCAACCCTGTTCCAAAGATCAAACGGAAAACATCTCATGCTTGTCCAAATTTATGTTGACGACATTATTTTCGGATCCACCGATTCAGCAATGGTTGCTGACTTTGCTAAGCTAATGGTCAGTAGATTTCAAATGAGTATGAATAGGGAATTAAGCTTCTTTCTTGGCCTCCAAGTCAAACAAACTAACAGAGGATTTTTCATTCACCAAGAGATGTATATTTCAGAACTCCTCAAAAAGTACTCAATGGACACCTGTGCCTCAGCCAAGGTACCAATGGGTTTCGAACACAAGATCTTTTCGGACCCTTCGGGTGTAGCAGTTGATGAAAATAAGTACGGAGGAATGCTTGGATCTCTGCTCTATCTTACAGCAAGTCGTCCGGACATCATGTTTGCTACCTGTCTTTGTGCCAGATTTCAAGTAAATCTAAAGATGTCTCATCTTTTGGCTGTTAAGAAAATATTTCGATACCTCAAAGGTACAAAGAATCTCGGAATCTGGTACTAATCAAATGAGAGTTTTCTTCTTCAATCTTACTCAGATTCAAACTATGGCGGTCTTCAATTGGATAGAAAAAGCACATCTGGTGGCTGTCAATTTTTAGGAGGTCGATTGGTTAGTTGGTTATCCAAGAAGCAAAATTGCATTGCTCTCTCAACAGCCAAAGCATAATACATTGTTGCTACTAGTTGTACCTCTCAAATCCTCTGGATGAAATCTCAACTTCTGTATTATGGCTACCGCTTTCAACGCATTCCGATCTATTGTGATTCTCAAAGTGCAATTGCAATCTTGCACAACCCAATTCAGCACTCCATGACGAATCACATTGACATACGGTACCATTTCATAAAAGATCATGTCTTAAATGGCAACATTGAACTCATTTTTGCTCCATCATACGATGAAATTGCTGATGTCTTTACTAAGGCATTAGACGAAACCAAGTTCAATGGTTTTCTGAACAAAATGGGCATGATCCTCAATTCTTTCAAGAGGTATGTACTCTCTGATGGAAACATCAGGAAGTAAAGTTGGTTCTGAAGCAAAAACATTTTACAAATCGGAACTATTATCTCTCGGAATAATCAGGATCATTTTATGTGTCTTTTTATTTAACCGTCAATCTCAGTGTAAGTTGAACAGCTACTAAATCTTTTGACATTCAATGACTGATATAGTCACATTGGTAACAACCTTGTCGGAACTTACTTCATAATGTCATCCCAAAATTCAAATCCGGAAAGGTATTGTATTCTGAACTCCAGAAGTTTTTCAAATCTCACTCCAGAAGTTTTTCAAATCTCACTCCATAATTTTTTAAAATTTTGCTCCGGAAAATCCTAAAACTTCGATCCGGAAATCTTTTTCAAATTTTCATTCCGGACATCTTTCTCAAACTTTATTCTGGAATCTAATGAAATTTTTCTCTCCGGAATCTTTTCAACTTTTTGCTCCGGAATCTCCTAAAAACTTCCGAACCATTTTAAACTCATATGCTTCATTCCGGAACAAATCACAAACTTTCATCCCAGACTTCTCATTTTATGCAAACCATTTTCAAAACTTCTGAAACACCATTTTTCCATAATCAAACATTGTGAAGTCCAAAGGTTTTTAAGATGAAACGTTTTCCAACGGTTACTTTTGTCGATACCTATCCTTTCTCCTCGAAATCCACTCCATGATTGCACGTCTCCGAAAAGCAAACATCCCATCACTCAAACGACAGTTTCTATTTTATGCCTTGAGCCAATTGAAACTTTCGTCATCACAAGTCAACTCACCCTATAAATGGGAAGACATTAAATGCAACCCGTTTCTAATTCTGGATATCATCATTGCCTTTCTTAACCCGACCCTTTCAATCACCTATATAAACTCCCTTAAAACCCCTTTTACATCTTTACGCGCACAAAACCCTCAAACCCATATTCTTCAAGCATTCAAACTATTCTTCAAGCCTTCAACTCGTTCATCAATGGAGTCTTCTTCTGCCACTGAAAATGCCCAAACTGCTCCCAAAATCTCGAAATCCACTACGAAAAAGAAATCATCCAAGGGTTCAAATCTTTTCACTAGATCCAAACGACTATGATGAGTCGATTCGAGTGATGATCGAGTTCATCGCTCATCACGCAATCTCTGTGCCACTCACGAAGATTCCAGATCCTCCAATCCCACTTTCTCTACTTCACACAAAGTTTGAACGCATCAAGATTCACAATGGAATTCTTGAACCAAAAATCACTGGAGATAGGATCGTGCCTGTTCATAAATCAACCTTCTTGAAGGCGATTGGGGTTGCAGAAAACCCAGAAGACTTCGTTGTTCAAGAACCAACGACTGAAGAGTTTCAGTCGTTTCTGAATCACATTGGGTACCATGAAGAGTACAAGGCAAAGAATTTCAAGAAATCGGCGGTTTCAGGCTTATAGACTGTTCTGATGCACTTTATTGTTCGAGGTCTGTCGGGTAAACATGGCGATACTGACTCCTTAAGAAAGGATTGGCTGTACGTCGTATACAACATCTACTCCGGAAGAACAAATGTTGTTGATCTTACAGAAGTGTTATGGCAAGATTTTCGAAAGTTCGCCATCAATCGCAAGCCTCATGAGATTTCAAGCCCTATATTTTGGGCTCTCACCATTCAACAATTGTACAAGGAACGCCATGAACCAATTCCTGTCAACATCATTCCAGAAGAGGTATTTCTCTTATTTAAAACTATTAAATCCTATCGTCTTCTGGACCAAAAGTCCTTTGGACCTGTTAGGCGCTTACCAGAACACATGCTAGCCCTTATTCCGTCCGAGTCCCTTTATTTGAAACAAAATTTAGAGACTTCGATTGTGTTCGACCCAACACAATCCACCCATGTCTCTGTTGAGCCCATCTCGGACAAGGGCAAGGCATGTTCTTCTGGAGGAAAGAAAAAGAAAGCGGCCAAGCGCAATTCTTCCCCATCTAATCCAAAAGCCAAAAAAGATCTAAAGTCGACCCCTCCTCTCAATAGGAAGGAGTCAAGGACATTCCGACTGACTCTGGCCATCCTTCTACCCCTCCTACCCACTCTTCCGAGGTACCCCTCAGAGTTTCGAAATCATATGCACACACTCACGGGGAGTCTGCTAATAATCCACCCTCACCTTCCCAACAAGGTGATGTTGGTGTTGAACAAAGTTCCTTGCCCCCTGGAATGAACCCACATGTCACATTTGATATCCCAATTTCTTCTACACACGCACGGTCCGGAACCCCTGTTCCGGACCCCAAGCATTCCGAAGATGGAGTTGTCCCTCCTACTTCAGATGCCTCAACTGGTCTGATACCCGGAAGGAGTACAGGACGACCAGGTGTTAACGACCCACTTTGGGAAGATTTTGTGGACAAGGCTCACTCAAGGCATCCGGAGCTCACAAGATCCCAAGTTGCAGGAACACTCATCTCCATGAGGAACAGGGCCATTCAGAGCAACATGCCTTTTGTTGTACCTTCCGATGAAGTAGCTGATCTGGAGTTTGCTTCCAGAGAAACACCCAAAACTTCGTTTCACGATACAATGAACTCAGATAACAATGAAGAGCATTCTGACGAGGTTATGTTCGCTGATGAAGGTGCCTCCGTTGCTGTTACCCAGTTGTTCACATCACTCCTTTTTCCTTCAAAGCCTTCCTCATCAAGGCCAAATTTGGACTTTGGACTTTCATCATCCTCTTCAGAATTAGTTGATGACGAAATTAATGTAGAGGATCATGTCCAAACCACTCCTGAAGGTGAAACTGAGTCCACCCCCAAGAACATTGCTACTGATCCTACTCCTCCAGGCTCTCCTGAACAGCAACCCAATCAAGAAGCTGACAAGAACAAGTCCCGGGATTCCACTTCAGACACCGGATCAACCGCAGGAAACTACGTTGATCCGTTTTCCCTCCTTGAAATTCGAGACTTTGTTTCCGATACCATGAAGAAAGTCAGTGCAATAAAAGCTTCCATGGCCGAACTCAACACAAGACTCGATGTAAAGGTTTCCGGACTGGATTCCAAACTGGATGCAATCCTGAACTCCTTGTCCGCAACCAATCCATTCAGACCCACCACTACGGAACGAGAAGCTCAGCTGGATCAACTCATTTCCTAAAGTCTCAAGCACACCGTTGAGGAAGTTAAGAAGAAATATGATGAAAGCGTTGATCACTACCTTGACACCATCACCAAAATGTTAAAGGTCCATGACGATATGCTCAATGCTTCCAACGAACTGATTAAGAAGACTCATATTCATCATGAGAAGATCCAGCGATTTGAGAAGGAGATCAGGAAGAAGGATGAGATGAATCTCATCATGCAATAGGTCCTCATCAAGCTTCTTAGAGCATGTTTGAACATCGTAGATGTTCCGAACCATAAGTTTGAAGAAATGTTCTCCATTCTCTCCCAACTATTCGATCAACTCAAAGCTCAAGCTCCCACTGCTGAAGCCTACGATGCTCTCACCGTTCAGCTCAACACCAGCTTCCAAAAGGTGTTTTTAAATTTTCGGACCTGTCGGAATCCGCTTTGCTTGCACCGGCTCCGAGGTTCACCGATGCAAGAGGGGGAGAAGGACCAAGTCATAGACATCAACCATGTAGATCTGCCTCGGAATATCAACTTCGAGATGAAAATTTTGATGATGAAATCCAAGTTCTTTCCGGACTTCTAGGAAATGATGATGATGATGAAAGTGAGGAAAAAGTGAAGTACGTCACAAATGCAATAGTAGGTCTTCAGGCTCCAAAGAAGCTACCTACTAAAGTGATGACTGAAGAAGAACAAATAATTTGGTCTGCAGTATCATGACCATCCACACTGCCTGATGTGCTCCGGAGAAGTATTGAAATTGCTAAGGTTAAAACCAAACTAACGGTTGATGCCTTTCGAGCCACCTCATCCATGCTACCTCCTATTCCGGCTCCAAAAATTGCTCCAATCGATGAAGGTTCTCCATTCCGGAAACCAGATGATATTCCGGAAGAGCCCCTGCCCTCCTCTCCTCTAAAATTTACGATCGATGAAAACATGCAACTTATCCTCTCATCTCTTCAGAAGTATAAAGACAAGGGCAAGAAGCCCATTTCGGACGTCTCTTACACTGCTCCACCCTTGACTGATAGGAGTGGCTGGTCCCAAGAAGAGATTAACATAGCCCTGGAAAATAGCATCCAGATCCAATCCTTTAAGGATGATAATCCTCATCCGATGCTGGGTATCTCTCCGCTTTGTAGAGATGGAATTTTGAAGGACGTAGACATAGTCCCCTTTATGTACTATGATCTTTCGAATCAAGATTCGGACTAAATCGACCTGCCTTTATCTCCGTTCAGCAAGACCTACACCAAATTTTCTCCTCTTCATCCGAAAGATGATCGTCAAATGATCATCCAGAATGAATGCGAAAGACTGAAGACTTTCTATTCCAAGAATGCACTTCCTCTCAAAGAAGTCTGGTCTCGGAAAATGATCACAAAATTTTCCGGCTTCGGAAGAAAGATCCTGACTAAGTTTGATCTCCACTGCATGCTGTTCTGGTATCACATATTCCGGAACAAGCCCATTCAAAAAACCATTACTAATGCTGACTTCCCGACCATCAATCCAAATGAAATCCTAAATATTGTTGCTCACTTCCGAAGCACTCAGTCAGATGATCTCAGTATGGGAGCTTATCACGCTGCTCTAGGCTTCCTCAAGGAATACATTGCTAAATTCTGCAGGTGTGACTATGAACTGGCCCACCTGTTTGGAACAGAAAAATACTTGGCCAAAATCAACTTTAGACTGCCATAAGCTGAAATCTTGGCAGAGGGCCCCATCGATGAGCCAGTGCTTGGTTTTGTCTATCATCATAGAAAAACAAATCAGAACGAATTTTTCCGAATTCAAGACAAACTCCTGGTTCCCACCAAGGCACTTTAGAAGTTCATTAATCGAGCATCCAAGTCCAAAGCTCCTGAACACGTGAAGACCAAGTTCATCAGTCAGCTACAATGGTACATTGGAGTCCGAGAATGGATGTACAGGGCGTATGTGTTCATCAAAGAAGATTCAAGCAGAACTGACTAGATTGCTAAGTTCACTTAGGGGGATATTGTTAGAACCTAAAAGTGACCTCTAGCAATAACTATCCTTGGTATGTTCCGGGGTCAACCAAGTTCCAAAGTCAGTCCTTATTTCGGAGTCAACTTAAAGTCCGGAGTCTGTGTGGTGTCCACAGTGAAGATTGGTGAATGTCCGAAAATACTCCTCCGTTTGTATTAATTATATTTGTCATTTTGTTTGATGTAACATGTCATAGGACTTAGTTTTGGGGTTTGAGCATTCTAACACTCCTATGGTGTACATGCAACCCTAGATGGTTTGGATCTATGTTTTCTCTAATATACATGCAAACTTTGATTTTCCAAAGCATCATCCTAACTAGCATACAATGAAGTATCTTTACTACAAAATTCTAGTTAGATGACATACCTTTTGTTGTAGCTGGAAACCTTGGACCTTTAAGAACTTAGCACCAATAATGTGAATGCCTCAAATGGAATCACAACACACCTTTGGACAAAGGATGACTTTTGAGAGAGTATCCTCACACCAAAATCGGCTTAATGATCTTTCATGAACTTGTGCACTATTTTGGAGGCTAAGGAGCTTCTTATATAGTGTGGCTTAATTAGGGTTACACCATGACTTTCCACATTCCTTAGGCTCCATGGGTTTTAACCTCCATGGAGTATCCATGGGTCACCACATGGGTTTAGCCCAACATAAAGAACTATGGATCATAAGCCCACTTTATAAGAATGAATGATTTACACAATCAATCCCCATATATTTAATTAGTCTCTTTTGATCACAAAATTAATTCCAAATTAATTCTTGATCAATACTAATTAAATAATATGATTTCATATTAATATATTAGAACTTATAATATATTAATAAATCATAAATAACCTCTTCTCAAAAGACCATCCTCTTAAATTGTCCTGGTGATATGCAACCCAAATGGACCATGCTACTCTCAGGTCAAGTACATACCAATAATAGTTATGGGCTTAGACACCTAATCCAAAAGTCTCCCACTTAGATAAGTCTAATAACTATAATTGCAAGTACGACTCCACAACCCGACTAGTAATCGTAGCTCTTAAAAGCCGCTGTCGAACTCTGACCTAGTCAATAACGCGTCCATTAGATAAGGGATCATATATTCCTCCATTCTAGATATCGTATGGACTGAGACACGAATTTAAAATCATTCTCTCTGTCCATCTGTTGTTTCCCAATTTCCGATTTATGACGACCGACTAATTGTACAAATCAAATCAGTCCAGGCTTGGCCAAGCGCTTAGGGGTGTCATCACTAAATCATCGAGGGGCACACATATATCGCTTTTATCCCTCTAAGTGTAAAAGGAATGGATAAACTTCGACTCATATGCTTGCTCTATCTACTCATCAAATCACACACAACGATATGTTTTATAACACCAAGTTACCGGTGTGTTTACATATCATCAATGTGCAACCGACTTGTAGACTGCAACTCATATCTCTCTGTTTCAAGAATATAAGATATTATCATTTCATGATCACTCGTGATAAAATCCATGAAATGATTCAAATGAGTGTGGGTTGAATCCAATACTCGAATCGTATTCCAGGAGTACTCATGAACACTGTAGCAAACTTGTGCTATGACTAAAACACCTCTACAGACCCATTCATGACAGTATTACCTCAATACCTACTTCCAAAGTATGATCGAATGTGGATGGTTTGAATAACCTAGTTATTCGGGAAGTCAAAACATGCAAAGTGAAACACAAGAATAATACTGATCCTATATGGCCCCAAAATCTTTGAGTGCCATATTGATTACTCATTATTCATTGTATAATGTTTCGTATAATCAACTTAATACTTGAATTAAAACAATAGCTATGCCATGCTCCAAGCATGCACACTATGTTTGTCTATGGTCCTGACTTTGTGAAATAGATCAATTGAAAACATTTCAATGATGCTCATTTATCAATTCCAAATCTTTATTGCAAGTGTAAGAATTCCAAATTCTTGTCACTGCTAGGAAGTGTTAGATTCAAAACTATTATGCAATGATTCTTTTGTAATGTCTAGCTACCAAAAGTCACAGAGACTTGACCAACGATATTACAAAATATTCCTTTGGAGATTGTTACAAGACAATTCCATGGAAATGAAGTCTCAAATTCAAAGTACATTCCTTTGAACATCTTTCTTGCATTAAGTTTTCTAATCTTACACAGATTTAAAGAATAACTTCCACTTATGGAAACACTTCCATATTCCTATTTTGACCATCACTTCTGAACAAGAGTTACCTCTTCAGAGTATGTCAATATGGTCCTTTCCAAAATTTAAAATATACTTGCAACTGTCCATGAGCAACCAATCTTTGGTAAACCTCAGATTGTCCTCGACAATTGATTAACCATTTTAGTCATATCGGGTTCTATTCCTTTTTCCCTCTTAATGCCCTAGGCATTTGAAAAAATTAGAACACGAGAATATTATAGCATATGCAATCGATCCTATACCTGAAGCATATGGGATATGATTCATAATGTCAAACATAAAGACATGATACTTGATCAGCCTTTTGCTATAATATTTCTATTTGCCATGTTCTCACAATTCGAATTATGAAGAGGGATGTCGTAATCATAATCAAATTTGAGAACGCAATTAACATTTCCATATATAGAATTTCCTTATGTTAAACCATTCCAACATAGCATTCATATATATCCTTGACTAAATTTGATTAAAAACCAATCTAAGATTTTAGAATTGAAATGAAGTATAAATTCTTGTCCCTTAATTATAGCAAAACAACTTTTCAAAACCACAACTTTGCGAATTGAAACTTTTGTTTTCTATAATTAACATTGCTAACTTGCAACATTGTCCATAATAATTATGCTCCCACTAGCATCATAATTATTATCTTACTTGCATAACACTTATGCTCCCACTAGCTTTTGTTGGATTAGTGTCTAAGTCCATAACTATAATTGGTATGTACTTGACCCGACTCGGCATGGTCCATTTGGGTTGCATGGCATCGGAACATTTGGATAGACCGTTTATGAGGAAAAGACATTTTGTGACATATTAATATATTATAAGTTATAATATATTAATATGAAATCATGTTATTTAATTAGTATTGATCAAGAATTAATTTGGACTTAATTTAGTGATCAAAAAGAGACTAATTAAATATATGGGGATTGATTGTGTAAATCATTCATTCTTATATATGTGGGCTTATGATCCAAGATTCCTTTATGTTGGGTTTAACCCATGTGGTGATCCATGGATACTCCATGGAGGTTAAAACCCATGGAGCATAAGGAATGGGTAAAGTCATGAGTTACATGGTGTAACCCTAATAGCCACACTATATAAGAACCCCTTTAGTTCAAGAAATTGGCACTAGTGATACATATTTTGAGGGCTAGCCGATTTGAACATGTATGTCTTCTTCTCATGGTTATTCCAAGAGTTCATGATGTTGTGTGAACCATTTGAGGTGTCACACTTGGGGCACTAGGCTCTCAATCTTCATGGAGTCAAGAAACAACAACAAGGTATGTATTCTATCTATTTTAGTATCCTAGTATCAATGTTTTGGTATGCTAGTTAGGATAATACCTTGGATAATCATATTTGCATGTATAATAGAGAAAACATAGATCCAAGGTATTTAGGGTTGCATGTACACTTAGGAGTGTTAGAATGCTCATAACCCATCAGTGGTATCAGAGCCTAGGCTTGTTTTCAATTATACTTGATGCAAATTGCTGAAAAATGCTGAAAAAGTCGAATTTCGGGCATTCTGGGCACTGGACTCGCCGAGTCCACTGATGAACTCGCTGAGTCCATGAAGAAAATCATCCTACTCGACGAGTAGGTTGATACACTCGACGAGTAGGAGCCCCTGACAGCATATCTTCGAGTTTTTTGGCTAGAAATGGACTAGGAACATTACCATAAGCTGTTTTTGAACCTATAATCTTGTTTTTGATGTGGTAATGTTCATACTAATCCAATTTCAAAGATAATTGTCAATAGATTCATGTTTTGTATTAGTTTAGTGATTAGGCTAATTACATGAAAAAGTTTGATTAAATTATCTTGTTCTTATGAGTTGCTTAGATTAACAGAAAAGTTAATTGATTATGTGTTTTCAATCCATTTTAATCTAAGAGTTGATTCTAAAATGTGTTTTTGTAACTTGTCCTCAAGTTATATGAAAAGTCACATTTAAGTTTCATAAAACTCATAAAAGTTGGTAATGGTTACAAAAATGAAGAGTCTTGTCCTCAAGTTATGGAGGTTCAAGAGTCACTTCATTAAGTAATAAAATGTGTAACCTTAATTAATTCCATAAATTACAAAATAAAGAAAAGTTACATTCTTTTATTAGTTTAAAGTCTTCCATAACTTGTCCTCAAGTTATGGAACTTGAAGAGTTTTTTTTAATTAAAACTACTTTAAACACATAAGTTATGGATTTAATTAGTTTTGAATAGTTTCAAAAGTTGCCCTCAAGTTTTGGAATTTGAAAAGTTTTCGCTTATGAATACTTTAATTCCAAGTTAGCCCTTAGAATTTTAAAAGTTAAAATTCAAACCCTTATACTTTATAATATTATAAGTTAATAATATTTATATATATGTATAAGAGTAAAGTCAGTCTTACCGTTAGTAGGCCTCATTCACGAAGCCAGTCTATAAGGGGGGTATAAGGTTACTGCCTATAAAATGGCAGTTTAATGGGTGTCCACTCTCACCCACCGCTTCCTTGACTGGTGGAGGGTCGTTAGCCGAACGGGTAGGAAAGGACTATAAAAATTCTCCCTTCATTAAAAGTATTAATGATAAATACTAAGTAACTAAACACTTGTACATTCCCAATCTTAGTTACTTAGGAAAATGTGAAAAGGTGCTAACCCATGAAATTACACTTTGTACCTTACCAAGTCATTAGTGGAGCGTGTGTGGTTAACCGGCACACTAATAGGGACTAGTAAGAGTGGCAAAGGGTAACTTGACTCTATTATAGATCGGTGGAGCGTGTGTGGTTAACCGGCACATCGATTAGGTGATAAAGTTAAGGGTACCAAGTCAATTTGCATGGTTATTCACACCTTGTTTGTGATCCTCGGCATCCCAGTCACAAACTTGAGAGGGCACAATCGAGATTCAAACATGCCATTGAAAGTTCAATGTATCTCAAAAGATCTAGGAGTTTCAAATCCAATTAAAACTTAATTATATTTCGTTTTTCATGGTGGAAATTGGTAAATCGTCATTTACCTACCTTCAACTATTTTATAACTTGGATTACGGCATCCCTCTTCCAGTTATAAATAGGTTGTTGGGTCCTAGCCTTAATATTTCATATTGGGTATTATATTAAGGACTTTAAATCAACTCTCTTGAATATCTCCCAAAAGATGATCTTCCCAAATCTCTTGAAACAAGCTTTCCTAAATGAAGATGATGTCCCATGGAAATCATACTTCTTTCACCTCCTCCAATTATTCTCCCTAACCCACAAGTTCCTGAAAAGTTTAAGGTCACTCAAGCAAAGGTCTATATGTGATCACATCTTGGAGATGTAGTCAGATATTGACAAGCCGGGAGAGTTGGGTGTCAAAGTCTTGAGAAAGTTGGTGACTCAACTATTTTCTAAGTCACATAGTGAGTTCCTTTGGGACTCCTATGAAACAGACTATGACAAGACCCTTAATGATCTTATCTATTTGCTAAGATCAACTTCCTAAAACTTTATGGACATTGACAATGATGACATTGGATATCCAGTAAAGCTCTCTCTTCCCAATGGAAAGGGATCGGCCATAGTCAACTCGGTCGACCAAATGGTAAAGAGAACGGCTAAGTCTGAGATAGTCCCATTATCAAGGGTCTATTGCCAAAGAAAGGGGCATTGGTTGCGAAGCTGCCAAATTTACCTAAGGATATTAAAGTCAATAAGTTTGACTCTACTTCGGGTAAAGTCCACTATCTAACTCTGCTAAGTTTCTATTCTGAGATTCTTGATACATGATGTGACTGGGTCACATGTTGATGTTTTAAGAATCAAAGAAAAAGTGAAGAAACTTAAAGAAAGAATATGCTGAATCTGATGGCATAGATGGATTTCTATCGTATAGTTTGAAGATCGGATTCTTGAGCTACTTCTTAAGAGTTATGATATATTGCTTAGGAATAAATAACAACAAAGTTTTCATGTGCTTTTGCATTGTAAGGATAGTTTTTCCGCAAAGTTTTAAAATAAAAGAATTTTTTTTTTGATTTTATTTATTTTAAAATATCCTTACAATGGCATTTGTGAAAACTTTTGTTGCTTATAAGATTCCATTAAGAGCAAGAGTGGAAATATGAATTTGATTCTTTCATTTGTGGTAGTGTCTAAATTTACCAAATAAGGAAAGATTCTCATCACCTAAGTTTCAGTTGGATAGAAACTTGGAATCATGCAAGTTGTATAGCATGATGAATAAGAACTTTCAAGCATTGGAAAAATTAAGACTAACTACTTGTTCACATGGATGTGTGAGTCAAGTAAAGGATCGAGTACACATTCTTGTGCACTGATCAAGCGCACCACAAATAATCGTTAAGACTATTCGTCATTATTTACTAAAATTCAGTAAATATGGTTATACTTACAAGCTTAAGTGTAATTCTGAGACATTGGAAAAGGTTTCAATGTATGGCAGAGCGAATAAGAAGAATCAACTTAGGCAGAAAGATAAAAGTTTCTCAAATATGAAAAGATGGGAGAGTACTTTAGTATTATGTTATATAATCATCTTAATGATTACGAGACCTTATCACAATTCATCCTCTAAGTGCATTCTGGTAGCTAAGAAGAGGAGCTATGAATTGTTGAAGTGGTTAAATCAAGAAGATGATTTATACTTCGTTCCAAAAACAATTCTTAGAGTTATACTCTAAGATTGTAACTTGAGTGACATGTCTTAAAGAAGGTTTAAAACACTTGTCAAATGTAAGAGTAAAAGTTTTCTACTCTTGTACATTTGAAATTAGTAAGTTGTGATGTTTTGGATAAAACAAAGACCAACTAAGGCCAATTGTGTGAAGTGTTTGTCTTGATTAGAATCCACACTATCTCTTGAATATCTGACAAGAAAGTCTTATATGTCAAGAGGACAGTGGGAGTCTTAAAGGTCTTGAAAGTCTCAAGAACTAATCAAGAATAAAACCTGAAGTTCTTCACTAGCACACGACTTGAGGTTTATAACCTATCGTGTCGACATGTCTGTGCCTATTCAAGTTGGCTTTGCATAGAAGTTCTGAGAGTTCTCAATTGGTTGCACAGCTACTTGGAAGCAATGGCAGGCCCTTGAGCTGCCAAATGGCAAGAATTTAAGATTGCACAAGTTTAATCCATATAAGTGTGGATTTGTCAGTAACCTTGTCTTGTGATTATGGTTTTGACAAAATTCATATGGATAGGAACTCATACACCATAAAATCTAAGTGTCATAAGGTTTCTCTCCGATTCATGAAAATGATGGTGAGGAAACACTTTCACTAAGTAGATTTTAGCTAGATAGCAATTATGATATTTGCATTCTCAAAGTCGTTAGTGGAGCGTGTGTGGTTAACCAGCACACTAACATGGACTTGTGAGAAGTGGTAAAGGTCTAAACAATCGAGACTATGATTACGGCATCCCTTTTCATAGTTCTTAAAATTGTTTAGACACACCTGTGAGCTATCTAAGATAAGGTGTATGATATTGATAAAGTTTTATCAAAGCAATCTAGTATCAGAAATCTGAACTTTGGTAAGAAAGTCAATAAAGTATTGATTTCTAGAAGTCCAGCTGATTTCTGATTACATGTCAAAGCTAGTGGGAGCATGAGTGTTATGCTAATAATCATCATGTTAGTGGGAGCATGATAATTATGATAAAGATTGCAAGTTAGCAATGTTAATTATAGAAAACAAAAGTTTCAATTCGTGAGGCTGCAGGGGTTGAAAAAGTTGTTTTGCTATAATTAAGGGAGAGGAAATTATACTTCATTTCAATTCTAAAAGCTTAGATTGAGGTTTTAAGTCGTATTTAGTCAAGGATATATATATGAATTTCATGTTGGAATGACTCAACATAAAGAAATTCTATATATGGGTCCATTATTTGCGTTCTAAAATTCGATTATGATTACGGCATCCCTTTTCATAATCTGAATTATGAGAACTTGGCAAATAGAAATGGAAATGTTATAGCAAAAGACTGGTTTAGTCTTTATGTGAGACATCATGACTCGTGTCCCATATGCTTCGGATATAGGATCGATTACATGTGCTATATTTATCCTTTCTAAAATTTTCCAAATGCCTGGGGCATTAAGAAGGGAAAAGGTCTAGAACTGGATTTGACTAAAAGGATTAAGCAATTGTCGAGGACAATCTAAGGTTTACCAAAGATTGGTTGCTCAAGGACAGTTGGAAGTATAGTGTTAATTCTGGAAGGACCATATTGACATAATCTGTAAGGAGGCAACTCTTGTTCAGAAGTGATAGTCAAAATGGAATATGGAAATGTTTCCAAGTTGGAAATTATTCAATCTGTGTAAGATTAGGAAACTTAATGCAAGAAGGATGTTTCCAAGGAGTTGATCTCCTTGGAATTTTCTGTAATGGTTGTTGTCAAGTCTTTCTGACTCTGTGCATAATCATTATAGGAGGATCAATGCATATAAGTTTAGAATCTAACAGATTTCAGTAAATGGCATGAATTTGGAATTCTTGCATTTGCAGTAAGGATTTGGGACTGTGAAAGAGGATCATTGGAGTTATGTTCAATTGATCTAATTCACAAAGTGAAGATCATAGACAAACATAGTATGCATACTTGGTCTATGGCATGACTAGTGTTTAGAAAACATAGTGTACATGCTTGGAGCATGGGACAACTATTGTTTTAAATTCAAGAATAAAGTTGATAGCTGAAACAGTATACAATGAATAATGTGTAATCATATGGTGATAAATAAAAGGTGTTTTATTTATGTTCATAGGTTTTGATACCATATTAGATTCTATTATTATTATGTTTCATTTTGCATGTTTTGACTTCCAGAATAACTAGGCCGTTCTTCCTGATTGACTAAGTTATTCAAACTATCCACAGTCGGTCATATGTTGGAAGTAGATATGAATCAAGACTGTCATGGGTTGGCTTGTAGAGGTCTAAGATGTTGGACAAGGGGCTACAACACTCATGAGTGCTCATAAGTTCTGAGTATTGGATTCAACCAGCGCTCATTGGAATCACTTCATGGATTTTATCACGAGTGATCATGAGACGATAATATCTTATGTTCTTCAAACCTAGAGATATGAGTTGTTACTATGAGTTGGTTGTACATTGATTGCACGAAAACGCATTCAGTAACTCGGTGTTATAAAACGTGCCTTTGTGTATGATTCAACAAGTAGTAGAACAAGCCATATGAGTCGAAGTTTATCCATTCTTTTTACCTTCGGGATAAAAGCGATATCTGTGGGCCCCTCGATGATTTGATGATGACAAATGGAAGTGCTCGGCCGAGCCAGGACTGATTTGATTTGTTCAATTAGTCAGTCGTCATAAATCGGAAATCGGGAAACAACAAATGGACAGAGAGAATGATTATAATCCATGTCTCAGTCCATATGATATCTAGAATGGAGGAATATATGATCCCTTATCTAATGGACAAGTCATTGACAAAGGTCAGAGTTCATCTACAAGGTCAGAGTTCGACAGCGGCTTTTGAGAGCTACGATTGCCAGTTGGTTCCTGAAGTCATACGCAATAATAGTTTTAGACTTATCCAAGTGGGAGACTGTTGGATTAGTGTCTAAGTCCATAACTATAATTGGTATGTACTTGACCCGACTCGGCATGGTCCATTTGGGTTGCATGGCATCAGAACATTTGGATAGACCGTTTATGAGGAAAAGACATTTTGTGACATATTAATATATTATAAGTTATAATATATTAATATGAAATCATGTTATTTAATTAGTATTGATCAAGAATTAATTTGGACTTAATTTAGTGATCAAAAAGAGACTAATTAAATATATGGGGATTGATTGTGTAAATCATTCATTCTTATATATGTGGGCTTATGATCCAAGATTCCTTTATGTTGGGTTTAACCCATGTGGTGATCCATGGATACTCCATGGAGGTTAAAACCCATGGAGCATAAGGAATGGGTAAATTCATGAGTTACATGGTGTAACCCTAATAACCACACTATATAAGAACCCCTTTAGTTCAAGAAATTGGCACTAGTGATACATATTTTGAGGGCTAGCCGATTTGAACATGTATGTCTTCTTCTCATGGTTATTCCAAGAGTTCATGATGTTGTGTGAACCATTTGAGGTGTCACACTTGGGGCACTAGGCTCTCAAGCTTCATGGAGTCAAGCAACAACAACAAGGTATGTATTCTATCTATTTTAGTATCCTAGTATCAATGTTTTGGTATGCTAGTTAGGATAATACCTTGGATAATCATATTTGCATGTATAATAGAGAAAACATAGATCCAAGGTATTTAGGGTTGCATGTACACTTAGGAGTGTTAGAATGCTCATAACCCATCAGCTTTGACACGTATTCAGAAATCAGCTGGACTTCTAGAAATCAATACTTATTGACTTTCTTACCAAAGTTCAGATTTCTGATACGAGATGCTTCGATAAGACTTTATCTAGGCTTCTCAAAATCACACACCTTTCCTTAGATAGCTTACATGTGTGTCTTAACAATTTTAGAACTTACATTAATAAGTCTCAAATGTTTAGACCCTTTGCCATTTCTCACAATTCAAATTATGAGTAGGGATGCCGTAATCATAATTGAATCGGAGAATGCAAATATCAAAATTCTATCTCCTTAAAATCTACTTAGTGAAAGCATTTCCTCACAATCATTTTCATAAATTGGAGAGAAACCTTATGACACTTAGATTTTATGGTGTATGTGTTCCTATCTATGTGAATTTGTCAAAACCATAATCACAAGACATGGTTAGTGACAAATCCAAACTCATATGGACTGAACTTGTTCAATCTTAATTTCTTGCCACATGGCAGCGCAAGGGCCTGCCATTACTTCCAGGTTGTTATGCAAACAATTGAGAACTCATAGAACTCACATGCATAGTCAACTTTAACTGGAATGGCCACAGAAACAAGAATATGTCAACACGATAGGTTACAAACCTCAAGTCGTGTGCTAGTGATTAAGAATAGGTTTACTCTTGATTAGTTCTTGAAACTTTTCAAGATCTTTAAGACTCCCACTGACGTCTTGACATATTGTTGGAGCATGAAAATGCTCTACAATGTTGAGTGTTTATTAGGTTAGAATATTCTCTTGTATGAAAAGCATATTCCCTCCACTAGTATATAAAGTGGAGGTGATGGTCATTTTATTTGTAAGAGTGCACTATGTAGACTTTGTAGTTTAGAGAGAGTGTGGTGGGATCTCTCCCACCATGGGAGAGTTTCTCTCCCACCATGTTCTTCATGAATATCAATATTATTTTCTCTTTGTTCTTAGCCTTTTTTATGAACTCATAATATGTTCTTCGTGTTCATACTTACAAAAACACGATTAATCTCAAGATATCTTACTTCCACATTCACCGTTCGTTATAAAAATGAGTCTCTACAAGTGGTATCAGAGCGAGACCTTGGAGATCTCACGATTATTTCAAGGGAACGATCCCGATTGGTTTATTATCTTGAAGATTTTCGTCATCCTTGAAGAATTTCTCAGCCTTCGCAACTGAAAATATTCCTGTGAGTTATTTACTGTTTTATTGGTGTGTTGTTAGAAAAATAAAATTTTTGCTGCTACTGTTCAATACATTTTTGCTGCTGTTGAATTTGAGTTTATGAAAAGAAAAATATGTTTGCTGAAGAAGATGAAGTCTCATGTTATAAAGGTGGTGTTTGATCTTTTTATCCCATGCAAAAAAGTGTTTAGAAAAAGACAAAAATATGATTTTGGGGTAAGAGATTGAATAGCTGGTCATGGATTCGGAGTATGTTATTTTTTTTTGTAGAAATGAAAATGAATGTGGATAAGATTTTCCGAAATGGAGTTGATTTTGGAGTGTTTGGGTATTAAACTTTCGAGTGTACAAGTAAATGAGCTGATGATACAATGTCTATATACTTGTGATTTCCGAGAGCTGAAGCGTATATGGGTATATGTGATTTAATTTGGCTATTTATGATATATATGCTCATTTATTGTTGGTACCGAGAGTAGGGAATCAGGAAAATAAAGCTGCTGCCATCTAGTTTATTAGCATGTGTATGTAATCGACGCATCAATATCCTCCTGCCATCTTTCTTTGGTACATGAGCCGAGAGTGGGCTTCCTTTGCAGCCATTTTCTTTATTTAGAGAGTGTGACTCACGCCCCTCTAATCCTGTGCCACATCATGCATAGCCGGACCCACCTCCATGTGTTTTGCCTCCTCGCGTGCATGTGTAAAGGATCTTCAAATGTATCTGCGACAAATCATCGACGGATCCCATCACGTTCTGCACTCACGCTGTCAGCTTAGATTTGACCTGCCATGCCGGTCAACTCCATTAATAAATGCATCTGCCACACGCAAGCTTTCTGCCACATGCTCCAGCTTTTGTCGGTCCACCCTTCTCTCTCCTTAATTACTTTTGTCTCATTTACTTTTTAATTCCGGACACATTTGCTTCCGGACTCAAAAACCATTCCGGACTAAAAGAGATTCCAGATTCAAAAAATTCCAAATCCATTGTGAATCCATTTGGCTTTTCTCTTCAGACCGTCACTATCATTTCAAACCTTTTTTCTTTTAAAACCCATTTCGCACCCTTTTATATTAAAACTCATTCCAGAATTTTCACTTTTAAAACCCACTCCGAAACCACTTTCACTATTCCGGAGTCAGAACCTTTTAAAACCCACTTTGGAACTTCAATTTGTTCCGGACCTTTCCTGCTAAAGACCTATTTCAGAATTTTTTTTAAAACCCACTTTAACCAACAATTCCGGATTTAAAAAAAAAAGTTCCGAACTCAAAGTTTCCGGACTCACCCTTCCATTTCCGAACTCAAAAATTCCGGAATAAAAAATAAAAAAAAAAAATTCCGGACCTTAACCTCTTTACCTTTTTCATTCCTGACCCTATTTTCTCACTCCGAAATTTCCACTCCTAACCACTTTTCACTCCTAAACTTTTTTTCTACTCCTAAACTTTTTTTACTCCTAACCTTTTCCACTCCTTACCCTCTCTCCACTCCTTACATTTTTCAGCTTAACCCATTTTCCTAAGTGAATCCATTTTCATTATGGATTCACCCTCTAACCCATTTCTTTTCAAGTTTTTTTTTATAACCAATTTATTTATTTTTTTAAACCAATTAGTTTTATTTAACACCCCTTATTTTTTTAAAACCCATTATTTTTTTTTAAACCCATTATTCTTTTAATACCAATTATTTTTATTAAAACCAATTTTTTTTTATTAAAACCAATTTTTTTTTTTATTAAAACCAATTTTTTTTAACACCAATTTTAGCCTCATGGTTCAAGGCTTTATTCTTCGTGCTGATTATGAGTGACGACACAGTTGGTTCAGAGATTATTATTTTTGTGTCTCACTTCTACCGAGCTACTCACATTTTTACTCCCTTCAGACTATTTATATATGGTTTCGGACCATTATTTGGGAGTTCGGGTTTGCATTTCGGTTTTCGGCATCACTTCGGTTCAGCATTATCATTTTTCAGCAGCAGATTTTATGATATATATTCTACAGTGTTTGTTCAGTTCGGCAATACATCACCAAGTCTACCCATGACCGAAAAATAATATCCTCGTTTTTACGGGTAGATGCTCACATCAAGGGGGAGCGTGCGATGCTCCATCATATCCGACATATTTTCTTTCCCGGTTTCATGATTATTTTTGATCTTTATTGCATGGTTGATCAAAAATAGGGGGAGAATCATGAGCATCCATTTTGGTTTATTATTGGAGTTTTGACGTTAGAGACATTTGAAGACGAAGATTCATTTAGTAGTGTGATGTGGCACTGATTTTTGGTCTTCACAGATTGAATTTTTGGCATTAATTGATGTTCTTCGGATTATGATTATTTATCTTCAGACTCTACACTTTGGGATGTCTCATTTGTGTTTGCATCCGGTTCAGATCTTATGATTGCTCGAGTTTGGATTTGCGATATTTTAAAGACGATGATTATTTTAGCGATGCGGCGTGGCACTTATTTTTGATCTTCCGATCAAATTTTTGGCATTGCTTGACCATGTCTTCGGATTCACATTATTTATCATTCGGACTTTATTTTTGGGTGCTTCACATTTTCAACATGTTATTCTTCAGAGATTATTTGGTGCATTATTATTCGAGTTCGGAATATTGAAGACGTTGTGTGATTCGACATTGTGCTCTTCGGTTATACAGTCGAGGGGGAGACTGTGAACATGATTGGTTTTTGGGGACTGATCATATTCGAAGATTGGGATTTCATACTTTTATTCAGAGATTAGGGTTTCTCTGTTTGTTCTTTCACGCTAGAGATTCCATTGCCAGATTCCAAGATCACGACAGCTTCATCTCTTCCGAGACGCAATAGCACCAGACCCACCGGACCTGCCTGTCGGATGTTCTGCCTTTTATCACTGCTTTACCCTCACCATTTCCGAGCATTTAGGGGGAGATTGTTGGAGCATGAAAATTCTCTACAATGTTGAGTGTTTATTAGGTTAGAATATTCCATTGTATGAAAAGCATATTCCCTCCACTAGTATATAAAGTGGAGGTGATGGTCATTTTATTTGTAAGAGTGCACTATGTAGACTTTGTAGTTTAGAGAGAGTGTGGTGGGATCTCTCCCACCATGGGAGAGTTATCTCTCCCAACCATGAGTGTTCTTGTAATATTTTATATCTCTCTATCTATCTACTACAGTTTTACTCACATATCTTGTTCATCATGTTCATATACGATTATCTTCTTGGTAATATCTTCCGCACCGATCCAATCGATAAAATGGGAACCTACACATATAACTTTTCACTTGAAAAACAAATATTAAAGAGTTAGTGACGTTTCTTATCAAGACAAACACTTCACACCATTGGTCTTAGTTGGTCTTTGTTTTATCCAAAACATCACAACTTACCAATTTCAAATATACAAGAGTAGGACACTTTTACTCTTACATTTGACAAGTGTTTTAAACATTTCTTTAAGATATGTCACTCAAGTTACAATCTTGGAGTATGACTCTAAGAATTGTTCTTGGAACGAAGTATGATTCACCTTTTGATTTAACCATTTCAACAATTCACGATTCCTCTTCTTAGCCATACAAGTGCACTAAGGTGTCCTTAGAGGATCAATTGTGATATGGTCTTCATAATCATTAAGATGATAATAAAACACAATACTAAAGTACTCTCCCATCCTTTCAGATTGGAGAAACTTTTATCTTTCTGCCTAATTTTATTCTTCTTATTCGTTTTGCTACACATTGAAACTTTTTCAACGATTCAGAATTATACTTAATCTTGTAAGCATAACCATATTTACTAAACTTTAGTAAATCATGACGAATAGTCTTATCGCTCTTTATGGTGTACCTGACCAGCGCACAACCAAGTGTACCCGATCGCCTAGTCCTTCACTTGAGTCACATATACATGTGAACAAGGAATTAATCTTAATTTCCCAAAGATGAAGGTTTTCATCCATCACACGATACAAGTTGCATGATTCCGAGTTTCTATCCAATTGAAACTTGGGTGATGAGGATCTTTCCTTATTTGGTAAATTTTGACTCTACGACAAACGAAAGAATCAAATCCATTTTCCAATATTGCTATCAATGGAAACATATAAACAACAATTTTCACAAATGCCATTGTAAGGAGACTTAAAAATAAAAATCAATTTTTTTTCTTTATTCATAAAAGTGCGGAAAACTTGTCCTTACAATGCAAATATAAATGAAAACTATGTTGTTATGTATTCCTAAGGAATCTATCATAACTCTTAAGCAACAACTCAAAATTTTGATCACCGAACCATGCGATCGAAATCCATCTCTTCGCGATCAGAATCAGCTTATTCTTCGTTTAAGCTTCTTTTCTTTTCTTCGATCCTTCAAAACATCAAAATATAATTACATTACATCATGTATTAAGAATCTCCAAATAGGAACTTAATAGAGTTAGACAGTGGACTTACCTGAAGTAGAGTCAAATATTTTGACTTTACCATCCTTGGATCTTTCAGGTATATATGGCAGCTTCGCAACCAATGTCCCTCTAAATGGCAGTAGAAACAAATGGTTTCTTTCGCATCGGCACATGAGACAATCCCAGAACTGGCCTTTCTCTTAAGTTCAAACTTTTTGACTTTAGCCAATTTCTCTCTCCTAGGAGAAGAAATAATTTCTGGATTATCACGGTTGTCCATGGAAATTTGGGAAGTAGATCTTCCAATCAACTTTGCTTTACCAATGTGCCAAATCATTTCTGATTCAACATCATTAAGAAAATATGTAAGATCAATAAGGGTCATGTCGTGGTCTGTCATATAGTAGTTCTCAATGAACCCGCTATATGACTCAGGAAGTGATTGAAGAACCCAGTCAGCAGCCAACTTCCTCGAGACTTCGACACCCAACTCTCCCAACTTGTCAATATGTAAGTTCTTCTCCAAGATGTAAGAACATACATAATTTCCATATTTGTGTTTGCTTACCAATAGGACTTGAATGACCTTGAACTTTTCAAGTCTTTGAACATGTGAGTTAGGGAGAATAATTGGAGGAGGTGGAGGAAGTGAAGTTCCACTACAGCACGAAGAAGGGATTAATCTTTCACCTTGATCGCCTTGTGGAAAATCATCTTTATAAAGAAAGTTTATTCAAAAGATTCGGGAAGACCATAGTTGTCTGAACTAGACATCTATAATGGGAGAAATTCAAGTTTAGTTGATTTTAGTCCTTAATATAACACCCAACATGAAATATTAAGGCTAGGACCCAACACAATATTTTACAATTCGGAAGAGGGATGCCGTAATCCAAATTACAAAATATTTGAAGGTAGGTAAACGACGATTTACCAATTTCCACCATGAAAAACGAAATTGATTATTAAGTTTTAAATGGATTGAAATTCCTAGATCCTTTGAGATTCATTGAACAATTCAATGACATGTTTAAATCTCGATTGTGCCCTTCAAGTTTGTGACTGGGTTGCCGAGGATCACAAACAAGGTGTGAATAACCATGCAAATTAGCTTGGTACACCCAATGTTACAACCACCTAATCAATGTGCCGGTTAACCACATACGCTCCATTGATTTATGATTAACATCAAGCTACCCTTTACCACACGCGCTCCACTAACGACTTAACAAGGTGCAAAGTGAAATTTAATGGGTTAGCACCAAATTCACATTTTCCTAAGTGACTAAGATTGGGAATTTATAAGTGTTTAGTTACTTAGTATTTCATTATACTTTTAATGAGAATTTAAATGTCCTGTCAAACCCGTTCGGATAACGACCCTCCACCAGTCAAGGAAGCGGTGAGTGAGAGTGGACACCCATTAAACTGTCATTTTATAGGCAATAACCTTATACCCCCTTATAGACCGGCTTCGTGAATGAGGCCTACTAACGGTAAGACTGACTTTACTCTTATATATATATATATATATATATATATATATATATATATATATATATATATATATATATATATATATATATATATATATTAAACCTATAATATTATAATAGTATAAGGGTTGAATTTTAAACTTTTAAAATTCTAGGGTTTGAGACTAAATGTTTCAAAGTAAGACTTTGCATTTACAAATTCCAAAAGTTGAGGGCAAGTTTTGAACTATTCAAAAACTTTTGGAATCCATAACTTATGAGTTTAATATAGGTTTTAATGAAAACACTCTTGAAAATCCATAACTTGAGGACATGTTATGAAGTTCATAAAGCATTTATGAAAAGGATTCTTCATGTTCTATAACTTGAGGACAAGTTATGGATGACATAAAACCATTTAAGATGACATTTAAAAATGAGACTCTTCACTTTCCATAACTTTAGGACAAGTTATGGAATTCATCAAAAAACATCTAGATCAACTATTGTAACTTACAAAATCAATCAATTTGTCTATGATCTAAATTAAACTTATAAGAACAAGACAATTCATATCAAACAAATTTCATGTAATTAGCCTAACCATATAAACTAATACAAAACATGAAAATTTGGCAATTATCTTTGAAATTGGATAAGCAAAATCATTACCACATCAAAAACATGTTTATTTGATCAAAAACAGTTTAGGGTAATGATCCTAGTCCAATTCCAGCCTTAGAACTCGAAAATCTGCATTCTGGAGCACCAACTCGTCGATTGCATGAACTGACTCGGCGAGTTGGTCAGTTTTGAAAGGGGATTCGGCGAGTTCCCCAGTGGACTCGGCGAGTCCACTGTCCAGATAGCAAAAAATTGATTTTTTTAGGTTTTGAAAGCAAGTAGCATCAATTATATTGAAAAACAAGCCCAGGCTCTGATACCACTGTTGGGTTTTGAGCATTCTAACACTCTTATGGTGTACATGCAACCCTAGATGGTTTGGATCTATGTTTTCTCTAATATACATGCAATCTTTGATTTTCCAAAGCATCATCCTAACTAGCATACAATGAAGTATCTTTACTACAAAATTTTAGTTAGATGACATACCTTTTGTTGTAGCTGGAAACCTTGGACCTTTAAGAACTTAGCACCAATAATGTGAACGCCTCAAATGGAATCACAACACACCTTTGGACAAAGGATGACTTTTGAGAGAGTATCCTCACACCAAAATCGGCTCAATGATCTTTCAAGAACTAGTGCACTATTTTGGAGGCTAAGGAGCTTCTTATACCGTGTAGCTAATTAGGCTTACACCATGCAAACCCTAATATGCATGACTTTCCACATTCCTTAGGCTCCATGGGTTTTAACCTCCATCGTGTGACAACCGTCAAAATTCGAGTCGGTTCTAGATTTGATAAACTTACTTGTACGTGTAGGCACGACACATACTAGACTTAGTAACTAGAAACTAAGTTATAACCTACTAGAAACTTGGAAACAATTAGAATCAATGGATAGTATACTTAGATTTCACATTGATATGTGAATTCTACAACTACTTAACTGTAGTGAATATCCATATTTAGGTCACTCTTTGACTCGAACACCTTTTCATGAATCATATACACACATCATGCACTTGACCTAGTGGTAGAAATTAGGTCCTAGTCTCGTTGGAACTTAAGTCAGAGTTGAAAACTAGGACTAGTATACTTGATTCCTCAATTTCGCTTGAATCTCAGAATCACTACATAGAATGCCAATAAATCGATAAAATAAGTTACAAACATTATTTATAAATATAAAAATAGTTATAATACCATAAGATAAATTGAAGTCTTAAAGATTCTATGGATTTTGATATCCAAAGATTTATTAAATCTCAAAACCCTAAAAGCCCTAAAACCTAAATTTTATAAAATTTAACATCAAGAATTCTATAAAAATAGTTATGAAACTTATCATATTATCTTAAAATAATTAAATTCAGGGAAATATAATCAAGGAAAATAAAATTTAAGTCATTAACATTCACCCTTAATTTATAAGTCAAAAATCAAGGTTTCATGAACAAAAAGTAGGTTAGGGTGTATATTTTATAAAAAGTTTAATATTTTTATAAAAGAATTGAAATTTTTATAAAAGTAAAAGAGAAAGAGGGTTTTATACCTCAAAAATTCGGATCCCTCTCTCCCCATATCCCTCTCTCACACTCAAAAGGCACACACTACTCATTTTCACTCACTCTTCACTCCACCTCTTCATTTCTCTTTCACTCTCCTCTCTCTCACACTCCACCACCACTATTTTCTCTTCCTCTCTCCATCAACCACAAAAATTTCTAGAAAATATAATCTCATAACACTCAAAACCTTCATCATCAAGTGTTGTTCTTGAGGTAATCACAAAACTTTCATTATCCCTTCACTTTTTCCTTCATAACTTTGTGTTTTCTTGCACTTTCTCCATCTTCTACTCCATTCTAATGAAAGATCATGAACACATAAACATACACACACACACACTCACGGTTTTTATAATGATGGTGGTAGGATTTCATCCAAAAACAACATGCATGTTGTAAATGGTGAAATCCAAGGACCTAAACCTAAGTCAAGATCATGAAAATGCACTTTTCTACATGTTTTTGTGGAAAATCACCACATGCACTCTAAGTTTTCTTTCAAAAACGATTTTTGAACATTTGAAACTCATTAATGGTCTTCAAAACAACATGCATGTGATGATCTTTAAGCTTAGATGTTTGATGATCAAAGTTTGTTGTTAAAAGCTTTCAAATATGTTCATAAAGGATTTATTCCCAAATAAATATCTAAAACAACTTTTCTGATCAAATCCGATTTTTCCCAGAATTTCATCAACAAAATGAGATGTTCTACAAATTTGCAGAAAATAATTCATTTTTCTCGAATTATTATATTTATTGCAATAAATTAGGGCAATAATTCATATAAAATACTTTCTAAGGTCTATAAATCCTAGGTAAATTCGTGGATGACCCATAAGGTAAATGATGATATCTCAGTGAGTTTCATCGATTTTTGTTACTGTTTGCTATGGTTTTGAATTTTCTTTTTGTTAAATTCAAATATATCATAAAACACTTTAAGGAATGTAAAAAGGCAATATAAGATTTTTCGCAGATCCTACCTAATGTGGGGTACTCAGAAAAATATTTTCAGAATTTTTTATAATGCATTCCTATTTTTTCCCTATTTTTGTATTTATAATGGACTAATAACGGGAAAAATATTTCTACTTATCCAAACATCATGAAAATTTACCAGACGACCTTATAATATATTAGAACTCTAAATAAAAATTTGGATGAATTTTCTATTCAGTATGCTATTTTTCTTCTATTTTATAAGATTAAATACACTTAAATCCACAAAATGCGATTACACTATATAAAAATCACCATTGGGATTTTTCCCAGATTATTTACACTGTAAATAAAGTTTACAAAATTTTTGGTAATTTACTTTAACTTTTTAATAATTATTCTCCAATTAATGATTATTTAAGAGGATAAAACAATGAAAAATAGAAAGACTAATTGAAAAATATCTTTTCTATTTTTCACAGCTTCTAAATGTATAATAACAGTGTTACAAAAAGTTTGGGCAATTTTGAAAACAATTTTCTATTTATTTCAATTTTATTAGAATAAATGAACAAAAATCATAAAATCGGGTTAAATAGCTTAGAAATCCATTTTTATATCTTCCCCAGCTTAAGTATGTCTAATGGCAGTATCATAAAAAGTTAGGGAATTTTTATCATTTGGATGCTATTTTTCACGAATTTATATTGTTATGAAGGCTTAAAATTTTGGAAAAATAGTTAATCATATAAAAAATTTAAAGGAAAATTTATGGAAGACCTCTACTGTGTTTAGAATCAAAATGCAAGGTTTGAGAATTTTTGGAAACTGTTTGATAATATTTTGGCTTTTTAAGAGCTTAAAACACATTTAAATGTGTTGAAATACCCTCAATTGATATTACAAAAATCTGGAAACTTAATATCCAAAATTGTCTTAATCACATGAGTTATAAAACTTCACCATTTCAGAAAAATGTTTGTAACTTATCAATATTAAATTTTGACACAATATTGGCATAATTCTATTGTAGTGGTAAGTATATTAGCACTAAATTTCGACTAGAGACTCACTAGCGGATACCATTATTGTAGGATTCGGTAGTGGTACAAGTGGAACTTAGATCAAGGCATCATTTGCATCATCTCAATGCATTGTGAGTATTCACCACTCCCCCTATTTTCGGGTTTTAAATGTTTTGGGGTGGAAAAGCATGTCCGAAAATCTATTTATTGTTCGTTGTATTTAAATTGATTTGTATCAAAATTGATTGCTATATTTTGCTATGTATGTTTATGAAACTTGAAACATGAGGCCTTATCGTCTTAAGTCCCTTCCCTTATACTTTAATCCAACCATTAACTCTTTGAGCCAATGGTCATTATGGATATCGCTATTAGTAATTGACAACTCCTCACTCGCTCGATTGTTGGAGTGCATGATACCATATTAATCTATGGAACGATAAGCATAGATCTTGATAGGGCATCAATCATAGGCTTGTTGTGAACTCATTGTTTGCTCATACACATACAAAAATTGTTATTAATTATGGCAATAATCTTGTTATTTATTATAGCAATAAACTTTGTTTCTCATTATAGCAATGTTCTTGAATTTATGGAAAGTTTTATGCAAAATCTTGATTTTGTAAATCTGTGAGTACTCACCAACTATTTTTATAGTTGACGCTCTTTTTACATGCTTTTTCAGGAATCATCGAGTAAGTGGCACTTAGGAACACATCACTTTTAGGAGCATTCGCATGTGTTGTATTTCAATTTTCATTGTAATTTCTTTTAAAAGTTGTTCAAACCCATTGTAAATTTGTAATGATTTTTAATACTATGGTTGGTGTTGTCTATTAACTTTTGCTATGAAACCCTTTATAATGTCACGCCTCGTGTTTCCGCTTTAGCGGGGTGTGACAGAAATAGTATCAGAGCCGAAGGTTATAGAGAATACCGGTTTTCCTTTGGAGAACCACAACTATAGCCAAAAAATTTCAAAACGTTTTTAAAATACTGAACATACTACTGGTATAACTAATTCGAGTACACGTTATTGGACTTTAATTAAGTATAGCCTGGCCAACTATGCTTAATTAAGGAAAATTAAAGCGAGGCTGGAAACGGTTATAGTAGAATTATGTTCAAAACAATTTTCAACTTAAAATTTTGAAAAACAAAATTTTTCGGTGTGCGTACGGCCATTGCATATTATAGGCATACATCTAGATACACTTAGAAACTAAGTGCACTTTTATAACAATGCCTTTATTTAGAAATAATCGTATCCCTTATCAAGTGCTAGGTTAACCACTTAGGTTATATCACTAGCCACTCTAGGAGCAATGCACTTAGTACTAAGAATGAGTATTCCTTGGTAGCTGTTGACTTTAGATGTAAGGTTAGTAGCTAGATATACACTAGTAATAATCTTAAGTCGAAACATATTCCAATTATTCCTCAATGCATCTTCATCGTCTTCGTACTATAGTTACAACTATGAAAGCGTTCCGATACCGACGCGGATGAAAATTGGAGCATAACGTACGGAGGTAGATGATTCTCCACTAAGTAATCACTTGGATACCATTGGCAGGCATTCCGAGTTCGACTCACGAGGAGACACGGAGGTTTAACCCATACGTGAGACCTTATTACTACGCTACGAATTTAGCTTTAGGTTGTTTCCACCTTGAGCTTAAAACTTAACATAGGATATCCCTTTGATCATCATCTTCATTATTCATTAATATCTCGAACACTTTGTTGAATGCATTAACTCAGACTTGACTGGAACATTCCTTAGGGGCTGTTTGATAGTTACTGATTGAGTCAGATCTGACTGAGTCAGAAGTCTGACCGAGTCTAAAGCTGACTGAGTCTATATCTGACTAAAACTATGTTGTTTGATTATATGTCTGACTGGTTGTGCTGAATGATAAAAATGACCATTTTACCCTTAAATTTACAGAATATTATTTTATCATATTAATTTTCATATTTCTATTTTGATTAATTTCTCATTTATCTTTTACCAATTAATTATTATAGTTGTCACTCTTACAATTTTTTAAATTTATTTATTAATAACTAATTATAAAAGAAAAGAAAAACACGTGCACTTCAAATCTCATCCCACCTAAACTACATCTCTATCTCTATATTTTCTCATCTTATTTTAAAGGGAACCTCAACCATAAAACTCATATGCCGATAATATACACCATCATATCCTTTCCTCACCTACCCATACTCTCATCGTGGTGTGTATATCATCGACTGAAACAAAGAACAAATTTGGATTTGAGTTTCAACCTTACAGGTTTGATTTGAGGAAGATCCAAATATTTTTTATTTCGAGATTTGGGGATTCTTGGTATGTATTATCATCAAGGAAGACCAGAATCTAAACTACTCCAATTGTTGAAACTCTCGATTACATCGACCTGAGTCCAGGATCTCAAGACGGAAATATGGTGTTCTCCGATTTTTAGATATGTCAATAATTGTATTTTTCCTTTAGATGGGTCCAAGCATTCACAGTTTTTGCATAAATTTGGAGTTCCTCATGTTCGTAATTATGCGAGATACCCTTTGATTTTGATTTTTGTCTGCAGTGTTGATGGGTAGAATGGGGGGGGGGGGGGGGGGCAAAGGATGTATTTTTTTCTTCATTTAGTGGGTCAGCTATTTTTTTTGGCTGGACCGAGTCAGCCATTTTCATGAACCGAGTCAGAGCTACATGGTGGGTCAGATACATATCAAACACTCTAACCGGACCGAGTCAGACAAAAACGTCTGACCGGACCCGGTCAACACCAAATCAAACAGACCCTTAGTAAGCAAAGATTGATCTTAAGCATTAACTCAAGGTTTGAGTTTTCAAACCTTGTCCCTGCGCATCAGATTCTTGTACTCTCACGTCTGGCTGCAATGGGGTCCTTCACCCCCAAGAAGTCTGGTGCTCCACATCCCCTGAAGTCCTTGAAGGAGAGTGTGCGAGCCCCAGACTGGCTGATCGCCATATCACTCCTGAAGGCCCTGAGGCGATCCTCCATCAGCTCGATGATGTCCTCCTTGATCGACCCAAAGATCATCGGGATCATCGGGGTCGCATCAAGGTTACCTTCCACATCTATCCATACTTTCCTCAAGGATTGCTTTGACTCCACCAAGCCTCTCTCACTAACACAGTTCCTATTACCAATCTCATCCTAGGCTTCCCTAGTGAAATCTCCATCCCACTCTCCGCCATCAGCTGTAGAAGAAGTGTTGGATATAGTGTCTAAGTCCATAACTATATTTGGTATGTACTTGACCCGACCCGGCATGGTCCATTTGGGTTGCACTTCACCCGAACAATTTACGGATAATCTTTTGAGAATAGTATAAGTTATGATTTATTAATATATTATAAGTTCTAATATATTAATATAAAATCATATTATTTAATTAGTGTTGATCTATAATTAATTTAGAATTAATTTAGAGATCAAAAGTATGACTAATTAAATATGGCCTCTTGTATTTATATAGTGTGGGCTAATGCTTATTTGGAATGGGCTAGGCTTGCATGGAAAGTCCATGGATACTCCATGGAGCTTTAACCCATGGATCTCATGGAAATGAAAAGACATGGGTATTAGGGTTTACATAGGTGTAACCCTAATCCACCACACTATATAAAGGAGGCTTTAGTTCTTTAAATCACACGAGTTGTGGTGAGTAAAGTAAGAGGGCCGATTTCAAGAAGGTGATTACTATTCTCTCAAAGTTCCAAGTTTGTGGTGATTTGTGATTTCCATTTGAGGCATCCACACTATTGGTGCTAGGCTCTAAAACTCCAAGCAATCAACTACAACTACAAGGTAAGTAATTCTACTAGCTTTATTTGATTCAAGTTCCCCATGCCATGCTAGATAGGATAAGAACCTTGGAAAAATAATTATTTGCATGTATCATAGTCAAACATAGATCCAAGGTTTCTAGGGTTGCATGTACACCATATGAGTGTTAGAATGCTCAAAAACCCATCAGTGATATCAGAGCCTGGTTTGTTTATTTGATACTTGATGCAAAAAAAAAAAACTTGAAAATCGAAGTTTTGTTCAAAAGCTCGTATCAAAATTTCAAGTTTTGTATATGTCTTACGATTCTTGAAATTTTTGATATGAACATTCATAAACATATGAGTTTAGAAGATCATAGAAATTATGTGCTAATAATTGATTAGATTAATTCTTGATCTTTATGTGTTTTAATGGAGTCCATAACTAGTTCTTAAGTTATGGATAACCAAAAGTCACATTTATAAATAACCATTAAAAGAACACATAGGTTACAAAAAATGAAGAGTCTTCATTTTTAATAACCATTAACTCATAAGTTATGAGAAATGAAAAGTTTTGAAAGTTTACAAAACTTGCCCTCAAGTTTTGGAACATGTAAAGTCATATTAAAAACTTTAGTTCCAACCCCTAGAATTTTAAAAGTTAAAATTCAACCCTTATACTTTATAATATTATAAGTTTAATAATATTTATATATGTATAAGATCAAGTCGTCTTACCGCTAGTACGCCTCATTCACGAAGCCGGTCTATAAGGGGGGTATAAGGTTGTTGCCTATAAAATGGCAACTTAATGGGTGTCCACTCTCACCCACCGCTTCCTTGATCGGTGGAGGGTCGTTAGCCGAACGGGTAGGACAAGGACTTATAAATTCTCATTAAAAGTATAATGATAATACTAAAGTAACTAAACTTTATTGAATTCCCAATCTTAGTTATTTTAGGAAAATGTGAATAAGGTGCTAATCCATGAAATTACACTTTACACTTTGTTTAAGTCGTTAGTGGAGCGTGTGTGGTTAACCGGCACACTAACTTGAACTTAACAAGGTAGGTAAAGGGTGACTTAATGTTTATCATAGTATCGATGGAGCATGTGTGGTTAACCGGCACATCGATTGAGGGGTAATACATTAAGGGTACCAAGTAATTTGCATGGTTACTTCACACCTTGTTTTGTGATCCTCGGCATCTCAGTCACAAAACTTGAAGGGCACACTCGAGATTGAAACATGCCATTGAAGAAAGTTCAATGAATCTCAAAGAATCTAGGAGTTTCTAAACCAATTAAAACCTAATTAAATATTTTGTTTTTGATGGTGGAAATTGGTGAATCGTCATTCACCTACCTTCAAATATCTTATAGCTTAGATTACGTCATCCCTCTTCTAAGTTATAGAATATTGTGTTGGGTCCTAGCCTTAATATTACATATGGGTGTTTTGTTAAGGACTATCTCTATATCTAATCTAATCTATTCCCTCTTCTTTTTAGATGTCTTCCAATAACAATGCTTCTGGCTCAAACCCTACTAGCTCCTTCTCTCTCATGAATCTTTGTGGGAGAGTCATCTTTGATGGGTCCAACTTTACAGATTGGATCAGAAACATCAGGATGGTCACTCGGTATGAGAACAAAGAATATGTTCTCGACAAGGAGCTGAAGGTACCCGAGCCAACTGCTACTCCTGAAGAGCTTGCTGAATATGAGGTACATGAAAGAGATGCTACAAAAGTGGCATGCATCATGATGGCCACCATGACAGCCGAGCTCCAAAAGTCCTATGAGGACTATTATCCTTTTGAGATGCACCAGGACTTGATGGACCGCTACCATCAAAGTGCTCGTCAAGAGCGATATGAAATAATCTCCTCCATGATAACAACTCGAATGAAGGATGGTGAACCCATCACGGGCCACATACAGAAAATGCAAAGGTATGTGGACCGTTTACTGAAGCTGAATGTGAACTTCCCTGAGGAGTTAGCAATAGACATCATTTTGCACTCCTTGCCATCGTGTTATGATCAATTCCGCATGACATATCACATGAACAAGGAAGAAGTCACCCTCAGCAAACTTCAAGGACTCTTGAAGACCTCCGAAAGTGGTCTAAAGGGTAAGTCGGTTGTTACTACTCCTACACCTACTCCAACTGCGGCCAATGTCTTGGCAATCGGGCATGGCAAAGGGAAGAAGAGAAAGAACCCTTGTAAGGGTACCAAGGGTAAGACCCTTGAAGGCTCCTCTTCAAGCAAAACCAAGAAAGGTTTTGTCACTCCTTCTGCTAACCCTAATAAGGCTGAATGCTTCTATTGCCATGAAAAGTCGCACTGGAAGCGAAACTGCCCAAAGTAACAGCAAGATTTGAAGGATGGGAAAGTAAAACCCAACCATGCAGGTATATACACTATATTGTCTAATAACTCACCTCATTCTAAGTCTTGGGTCCTTGATACAGGTTGTGGTATTCACATATGTTGTGATTTGCAGGGACTAAAAAGAAGTGAGAATGTCGAGTAGGGAAAGATAAACTTGATCATGGGAAACAGGAAAGCTTCACCTGTCACCAAGATAGGAGTTTATTCCTTAGTGCTAAATAGTGGGTTTACATTAGATTTGAATAAATGTTATTATTCGCCAGAAATGGCAAGAAATGTTATTTCCTTTCATGCATTGTATAAACAAGGTTTTACCTTTTATTTTGATAATAATAATGGTAGTATTGATGCTTTCTTTAATAATGTTCTTTATTTTAAAGCATTACCTTGTGATGGCGTGTATGAAAATGTATTTGTTGTAGATAATCTAGGAAATAATGTATTGTGTATTAACTCTTCCACTAGCTTAGATAAAGCATCCTTATGGCATTGTCGTCTTGGATATGTAAGCAAGAAACGCATAGGCCAACTCCAAAAGGATGGAGTCTTGGAGTCATTTGACCTAAAGTCAGATGATAGTTGTGAATCTTGTTTGCTTGGTAAAATGACAAAGTCACCTTTTACTGGCACTTGTGCTAGGGGTGAAGGTTTGTTGGACCTCATACACACGGATGTGTGTGGACCCTTCAGAACCGCCACAAGAGATGCTAATCGGTTATATGTGACTTTTACTGATGATTTTATTAGATATGGATATGTCTACCTAATCAAGCATAAGTCAGAAACCTTTGAGAAATTCAAAGAGTTTATGCAAGAAGTGGAGAATCAGTTGGGCAGGAACATTAAGATGCTTCGATTCGATCGTGGTGGTGAGTATCTTAGTACTGAGTTCCTTGGCTATCTTAAGGAATGTGGGATTGTCTCACAATTGACACCTCCTAGGACACCACAGTTGAATGGTGTAGCTGAGAGGCGCAATCGGACCTTGTTGGACATGGTTCGTTCCATGATGAGTCGAGCTTCGCTACCAATCTCATTTTGGCGGTATGCCTTAGAGACTACCGGCCATAACTGTAACACTCATGTTTCTAGCCTAGGCATTAATATTAAGGTGATAGTCTAGGTTAACCTTTGTAACTCATTTTGAAGAAATGAAAAAGGAATTATGTGAATTCTATGTGTTTTATGCTTAATTACTAGGAGTTAATTAATTAAGAATAAAAATAAGCGTCAAAATTAAATTTTAGATAAAGCCGATATCTATTAAGAAAGTTGTAGTGGTCGTGACAAGGATTACGGATATATAAAGAATGCTGAAATCCGAGTTATAACGAAGAAGTTATGACCTGTAGAAGTTTCACGACAAAACCGACTCGGTGCTGAATGTCGTAAAAAGTGAGTTTTCGATAAACTACTTTTTAGCCTTAGTGATCTAAACGAAAATCGTAGTGTTCGTTAAACCGAGAAGTTCGATAAAAAGAACGCCCAAATCTGACTTCGTATGAGGAAGTTATGATTTTTCAAAGTTTCAGCTTAGCAGTAGACAGCTAAAAACTCGAATTTTAGATCGAGTGATTTTTAGCCGACACGACCTAAACGAGAATCGAAGGTCTCGTAAATAGTAGCACAACGGTAAAAAGTCTGACGAAAACGGACGTCGCATGAAGAAGTTATGAATTTTTAACGGATTTCCTATCCCGGTCTGTTAAAAATGATAATATAAAAATTAAAGTCAAAATTAGCCGACGAAGTCTAAACGGAAGTTGTAGAGCGTAATTTTACCTACGCGTGCATATAAAGAACGTCAAAAACGGAGCTCGTATTCGAAAGTTATGGATTTTAGAAGTTTTTACACAAAAACCGAGAAAATTCGCATAGTCACGAGTTGCCACGTCACCCTCGCCTCGCATGTGCCACGTGTCCGAAATGGTGAGTCATGCGAAGCCACGTGTCGGATTCTGATTTGATCGAAGGGAGGCCCAATCCGAACCTCGCACGCCACGACTCCGAGCCTCGGACATGGACTGCGAGTCCGTGGTCCAATCAGCAACCGCCACCGAGGCCCTCGCACGTGATGCCATCTGCGCACCCTCGCCTGCGGACCCCATCACCAGAATCGACTTCGGACCGAGGCTTCGGTCCAATCACAAGAAGCCAACAGCCACTTCGCACGTGCAACCCTTGTGCGAGCCATCACCTGCGAACTCCGGATCAGCGACGCGTGGCCTCTTCTCAGCGGTTGGATCAGGAGCTTCGGCCCCTATAAATAGGGGGGTGCGAGACCTCCCGGGGGTATTTTGAAAACTTGTCATTTTTAGCCCCTTTCTCCATATTTCTTTCATATTATCATCCCCCGAAGCCCCGGTATCAATTATAAGCCCCAGAATACGCCACGAAGTGCCCGTGAAGCCCGAAAAATTTATCTTTTCGGTTTCGAAGCCCGACTTTTGCAGAGCCCGGTTTCTCAATAAAACTCTTGGTTTTATTAGAAACGAATGTTTTAGGAAACGAATTGCTGCCCGATTATCATCAAATCATGTGAGTGTGTAGTTACTTTCAATTTACACATAGATATGAAGTATTTACCTTAAAATACGTGTTATGTGTAAATATGTTAATTGTTTATTTGAGGTGACTGTTGAATTGATGTTTTATACAAGTTTTAAACTGTATATGTATTTTATCTACAAATATGTTGGGTAAAACATGGGTAGACAAAATAGTCGGTGGGTGTTAAAAATGATGAGAGGCCTCAGTGTCGGTGTTGTTGTTGGTGTTATCGTTGTAGTCGTCTAGCGGAGTATAGATGACGATCACGGACCTTTCTAGACAGTCCAATGGTACACTAGCAAGTTCGCAACTTGTAGGTGTTGATGAACTAAATGTTCATTGGTGTACTCCAATCCCCCTCATGGTTGCCTTTAGGACATGTATGGCTGAGGAGTCCCCTTAGCAGTAGTGTCCAACCCGATGATATTCCTTAGGCTAAGTCCCTTGTGTTAGGTGTTTAGGGACGTAAAGTGAGGACAACGGGAATGGGTAATCAGGGTTATTGTTGATTGGCGAACTTAATATGTTATTATTATTGTGGGTTGAAAACCCTATATGCTCACCAGGCTCTCAAGCCTGACCCACTCAGCTTTTTATGATTACAGGTAGTGGACCCCGAGCATAGTCGGAGGACGATGAGAGATTTTTGATTATAGGCCAGTAGTTGTAAATAACTGTTGAAAGGCTTATAATGTCTTGTTTATGCTTTTGATCTGTATCGGAACATGACATCCCGAGTTTTGATATATATATGGGAAATATATACCTTTTTAAAGAAGGGTTTTGATAAACTTTTATCATATGTTGTTTGGGGACCAATTCCGCAACATCTTTTGAAAAGATTTCTCTGATTTTATTTTAAAAAGCATAAATTAAATCGGTCTTTTCTGGCCGAGAAATTAGGGGATGTCACAGTTGGTATCAGAGCATTAGTTTAAGCGAACTAAGAAATATCCTACGATTTCTAGACTTAAACTTAGAATGCTAAGTGATGATTGTGAGGTGAGTGTCTACCATATTTTAGAAATGAGCACTAGTTTATTTTAGGAAAGGTGCCTAAAATGCCTTTATGTGCTAAATGCTATATGTTGCCATATATGCCATTATTTGTTCGGATCTATGGTCTGTTGCCGACCGGATCTGGAAACCTTATGTGTGTGGGATTCTAAGCGTATGATTACGAGATTAGAACTAACATGTAAATGTTTCGGAGTGATAAGGGAATTGACATGTCTAACAAGGATAAAGACCTAAATTCGCCTTATTCGGTATATAGATTGTAATGGCAAGAACTCGAAGTGGAGCGGGAAATGCAAACCAACAACCTCAACCCCAAGTGGTGGAACAGGTGCCTATAGTAGGAGCTGCACCAGAACCCATCACTATGGCTGGAGTACGAACTATGATTCAGACCATGTTGGCTGATCAGAGGGAGGAGTTGAGGCAAATGTTGTTGAACAACAGGGATGAACCTTCAGTTCCTGTTGAACAACGTGAACTAAATGACGATCAATCTGAAGAAGGGAACAAAAACAGATCGGTTGGTCATAGTGAACCGCTTGTGGTTGGGAGGAATAACCACAAGGGTAGAGTGGAGAGAAATGGGTGCAAGTATAAGAACTTTATGACTTGCAAGCCATCGACATTCACTGGAAAAGAAGATCCTGTCGGAGTTATGGACTGGATCTCGGAAATGGAGTTGGCTTTCATGACTTGTGATTGCCAAGGCAAGTTACAAACTACCTTTGCAGTACGTCAGTTCAGGGGTAGTGCTGCTCGTTGGTGGAACACATTGGGGAAAACCTTAAGCCCTAATGAGCCACTGCAAATGACTTGGGCAGAGTTCTTGGTACACTTTAAGCGCAAGTACTGCTCGGCCCAAAACGTACTTGAGTTAGAAAACCAATTTCTAACGTTGCAGAAGGGGAGTATGACTATTGATGAGTATACGAATAACTTCACAGACAAAATGGAGTTTGCTTTGCGTATTGTCCCAGATGAGCTGGCGAAAATTGACAGGTACGCAAAGGGACTTCCATGGGAGTATGCGGTGCCAGTACATCAGGCACTTACTTTGGAGGCAGCTATCTGGGCTGCCAAGTCTGTTGAAGATATGATCAAGGGGAGAGCCGCCAGCAAGGTTGAAGTTGGTGAAAAGAGAAAGTTTGAAGGAACGTCAGGTTCCAATAAAAAGAACAAATTCTTGAAGTCTGGTTCGAGAAAATTTGGAGGAGGAGCCGAAGCCAAATGGTGTGACAGGTGCAAGAAGAAACATGCTGGGAAGTGCAGCGTGGAAATCACTTGTTACAAGTGTGGAAAGCCAGGGCATTATGCCAATAATTTCACCTTCACTAATAACGTCTGTCATGGGTGCCATGAAGAAGGGCCCTGAGGCTGCTAAATGGAAAGAGGCTATGGATAGCGAGATACAGTCCATGTATGACAATCAAGTTTGGAACTTGGTTGACAATGTACCTGATCGTAAGATAGTTGGGTGCAAATGGATCTTCAAGAAGAAGACCTACATGGATGGTAATGTACACACTTATAAGGCACGACTGGTTGCAAAGGGTTATTCTCAAACTCCGGGAGTTGATTATGATGAGACCTTTTCACCAGTGGCCAAGATTAAGTCTATTAGGGTTCTGTTAGCCATTGCTGCATTTCATGATTATGAAATATGGCAAATGGATGTCAAAACCGCTTTCCTTAAATATGGGCTCTTGTATTTATGTAGTGTGGGCTAATGCTTATTTGGAATGGGCTAGGCTTGCATGGAAAGTCCATGGATACTCCATGGAGCTTTAACCCATGGATCTCATGGAAATGAAAAGACATGGGTATTAGGGTTTACATAGGTGTAACCCTAATCCACCACACTATATAAAGGAGGCTTTGGTTCTTGAAATCACACGAGTTGTGGTGAGTAAAGTAAGAGGGCCGATTTCAAGAAGGTGATTACTATTCTCTCAAAGTTCCAAGTTTGTGGTGATTTGTGATTTCCATTTGAGGCATCCACACTATTGGTGCTAGGCTCTAAAACTCCAAGCAATCAACTACAACTACAAGGTAAGTAATTCTACTAGCTTTATTTGATTCAAGTTCCCCATGCCATGCTAGATAGGATAAGAACCTTGGAAAAATAATTATTTGCATGTATCATAGTCAAACATAGATCCAAGGTTTCTAGGGTTGCATGTACACCATAGGAGTGTTAGAATGCTCAAAAACCCATCAAGAAGTTCCTGCTAACTTCCCCTAAGTATCTTGCGAATACAATCACATATTACTAAAACTAGATAATTCTTCGAATGAGAGATCTCACACTGCAACGGTTAGGACTCAAACAAGAGCTGCGCAATAGCGCTAAAATCTAACCTTCTGAAATTATTTAGTTCTCGTAATATGTAACTTGGTATATTCGTTTACTACTTAGTTGAAGGTAGTTAGAACTCCCAAAGCACAAAGCAAGTAGCATTCAAGCATCGAGTAATCAGAATCTAGCATTATTTAATCATGTCATAATATTACTGACTATTTAGCTCTAGCATACGGGTTCATATAACAGGCATACAAGGCATCTTTCCTAGCATTCTATCATGCAAAAACTGAGCAAATCCCTAGCCCTAACTAGCATGCAATTCACCTATTCATAATTCCATTCATAGCAAATAACAGGTATGGGTATCTTGGGGAAAACTTACTTGAGCTCGGCCGATTGCTCGCATCACACATCTCGTCTTCTACTATCATCCTTTATTTATTTCTAAAAAAAGTTTTTCTTATAAAATCTATCAAACCCTTGATTTGAGTTCAAACATACCCGAGGGTCTGCCCGAATCCCTCAAACCAAGGCTCTGATACCAACTGGTAACGTCCCCAAAATTACGACCCAAAAATTTCATTTTTAGTTTACCAAACCATGACAAGAACTACAATGTTTCCAAAACCATGAGAACACGAAATAGTTTTAGTTATACAATCAAGACAATACATAGAAAATCATCATCAGAGTATAAATCGCAAGATCTACAATGCGAAAATCATAGTGTGATGCGACACGATCAAGCCGACCCTTTCCCCTTGAAGCTGGAGGTACCTGAAACACAAACTGATCCAGTAAGCATAAACCTTAGTTAGTTTCCCCCACCATACCACATACAAAAGAACATAATGCTACGTATATATGGGTGTGCAGCCTATCCCTTCGGTCTACTTTCACCGGATGGTGCTGAGCATATTTGGGTGCTCGACCTGCCCCTTCGGTCCTTACTGACCAGATTGTGTCGGGCATTTCTGGGTGCCCGACCCGCCCCTTCGGCCCATTGGCCGGATACCGGTTCTATTTCACCCCCTACCAATACCATATAAAATCATGCATAACATATAAAACATCAACAATACATGCAACCTTAAGAATTATCACAAACACAATCGTTAAACCGTATCAATACTAGTGGGCCGACCTTGGTGCCTTCGACCCACAGATTCTACGAGGGGAGACTCACCTCAACTGTGTATGCCGAAATCGTACTTCTCAGATGGCTCAAAACTTCTCTCCCTAGAGTACAACAAATTCCTAATTAGATACTGAGTCCAATTGTGACTCCCTTAAACCACTAATTCATGTCCTAAGGCAAGGTCTCCAAACCCTTGCCTTAATGGGCCTCTTCTTCCCAAGGCCCATTGCATAAAAAAATTAAGGCCCAAGTCCACTCATTTAAGATTTAAGGTCCAATGAGGCCCCACAAGGCCCAATACCATAAATCCTAGGTCCAGTCCCCGAGGCCTTACTCCACAGTGGTTCATGAAGCCCAACTACTCCAGGCCCAACATCCTAAGGACCAAAAACACATTTAACCACTTTGCATGCGTACGTGTGGCGTACCTGGCACGTACACTTGGCGTACGCTGGCCTTAACCACTACGGGGAGGTTGACCCAGTACACGCAACGTACCAGTGGTATGCCTAGCTTACTGGCCAGCCACCTAAGAGATTTCTTTGTGACTTAATCCATTAAGTCCTAATGTCCAAACCACAGATCTAGGCCTTCTAGGATGTCCTAAACCATAAAGTTACAAACTTTATGTCTTTGCATGCATGGGTGGGGGTTAAGACATGATTTAAGTCCTTAAACACACTTTATGGCCATCTAACACTTGCATGGCTGTGGCTTAACCATCAAGGTCCAATTTTTATGGTTCTATATGCTTCCAAGAGCTCAAAAGGACAGCTCTTATGGACTGGAACTCTCAGAACACAAGATATCTCAACTATGGAGCCAAAATGTCATACAAAACACCCCAAAATTAAATATAAGCATGCAATGGTCAAGGTTAAAGCTTGATACCTCAAATGAGTCAGAAAGGGTGCCAAACTTCTGGATCTACAAGCTCTCTTCACGTTCTTGCTCGTTCTTCTAACTTCCTCTTCTTCAAAACCACCAAAAATCACCCAAATGTGCACCCAATTAGCTCACAAAGCATACAAGAGGGTTAGGGTTTGATTTCTACTCTCTAGGGACAATGGAGGCTTAAAGGATGAAGGTTGGGGCGATCATAAGGTCTTTATATATGGTGCAAATCCTAAAATTTAGGGTTTGCAACTGGACTGGTTACGCCCGACATACACTAGGGTACGCCCAGCGTACACAAGGTTTCCCTCGCTTCACGCCTCAACCATGTATGTCGTGTGTACAATATTTACGCCCAGCATACGGCTCGTCTCCACAATAAAGCATAAAATACTTAGATAAATCAAAGGGAAAATACCTGGCAACTTGGGCATTACAGATTAAGCACCAAATGGCTTAAGGTGGAAAGCAGCTCAGTACGCCGAGCGTACCAAGGGGTCCGCCACTCGTACTGGCAAGCAGACGAGTACGCCAAACGTACGCCTCTCAATAGGCTTTTTGGACTTCGTTTGGTCTTAGGACTTTTGGGCCATAGTTAGTTTGGGTTTTGGGCCTGTTTAGGGTAGATGAGCCTTATAATTATGTTACTGGGCCTTAAGATGTATGAGTTGGGCCTTTTGGGCTTTGGAGCCCATTTTTGTGTTTTGGGCCAAGGTTGGGTAGGCCCATTATGGGAAAGGTAAACATACATTTATCTTAGGAGGCTGTACTTGGGGCTTAGGCCCATGATTATGGTTTATAAACCATCTCTGATTAGGGTAATTTGTGTATGTTCAGTGTGGGATCTTATGGTTTGGTAGCCGAGCCGTTAGTTATTTATCAGTGGATTGAGGTGAGTTTTCTCACTATATCAATGGGTCGAAGGCACCAAGGTCGGCCCATTATTTATGATATAAGGTGTTAGCTATATTTGAGATATGTATAGGAAAGACCAGGATTCAGCCCCTAACAACTGTATGAAAGACCAGGATTCGGCCCATGACAATTGTATGAAAGACCAGGATATGGCCCTTGGCATTTGTATGAAAGACCAGGATCTGGCCTCTAGCAACTGCAAGGAAGACCGAGATTTGGCCCTCAGTAGGAAATTGTTTGTAAGACTATGGTTTGGCCCATAGCACTGTCTTAATTATATTTGGTATTTGGTACTTTGGGGAAATTCACTAAGTTTTTGCTTACAGTTTATATTTGTGGTTTCACGTACTTCCGGTACTAAGGGGACAGGCCCGTCCTGATGGCGCAACATTCACTCGTTACTATTTTCTTCATTTTTGATATTGTACGCTGATGATTTGAAATTATTGTTATGTGTGGTTTTGAAACAACGTGATGGTTGTAACTCTTGTTTTTAAAATGAAAAAAAAAATTATTCTTGTTTTTGGGCAGTTACAAAAGAAAACCCTTTGCCTAGGTGTCCCCTTTAGATAATGAAGAACATATATTGCTGCATCCATGTGTTGTTGACAAGGATCGGCAACAAATTGGTTAAGAATGTTGAAAATGTAGGCAATGTATGGCCTGGTGACTAGTAGATAGACAAGACTTCCAACAAGATGTCGAAACCTACTTGTATCAATTTTGGGAATGTCGAATTTGCTCAAGCTTTAAGTTTTGTTCCATAGGAAAAGAACTTGGATGACAAACTTGTAACCCGCTATATTCAAGGATGTCAGTATATACTTTCACTGACTTAAGACCATATCATCAGAAGTGTGAGTAACCTCAATGCCCAAAAAATATTTTAGAACTCCAGTGTCGTTGATGCTAAATTTTTCATTATGATAATCTTTGGTCTCTTATATCTTATCAGTATTACTACCAATAATAACTACATCATCGACATAGATAAGGGTTGCTACGTATGCATTTTCACGTTTATAAATAAACAAAGAATGATCAACACGAGATTGCTTATAACCAATGTGTGACAACCGTCAAAATTCGAGTCGGTTCTAGATTTGAATAAACTTAGTTGCACATATACGCACGACACATACTGGACTTAGTGATTGGAAGCTCAGTTATAACCTACTAGAAACTTGGAAGCAACTAGAAACAATGGATAATGTACTTAGATTTCACATTGATATGTGAATTCTACAACTACTTAACTATAGAGGCTATCCATATTCGGGTCACTCTTTGACTCGAACACCTTTTCATGAATCATATACACACATCATGCACTTGACCTAGAAGTAGAAATTAGGTCAAAGTCTCATAGAAACTTAAGTGAAAGTTGAAGACTAGGACTAGTATACTTGATTCCTCAATTTCGCTTGAATCTCGGAATCACTACATAGAATGCCAATAAACCGACAAAAATAAATTACAAACATTATTTATAACTACAAAAGAGTTATAATACCATAAGATAATTTAAAGTCTCAAATATTCTATTTATTTTGATATCCAAATTTTTACAAACTATCAAAAACCCTAAAAACCCTAAAACTTAAATTTTATAAAGTTTAACATCAAGAATTCTATAAAAATAGTTATGAAACTTATAATATTATCTTAAAACAATTAAATTCAGGGAAATATAATCAAAGAAAAATAAAAATTTAAGTCATTAACATTCATTCTTAATTTATAAGTCAAAAATCAAGGTTTCATGAATAAAAACTTGATTTTAGTGCACATTTTATATAAAATTTAGATATTTTATAAAATAACTTAAATTTTATAAAACAAAATGAATGAGAAAGGGTTATTATACTCAAAATTTCGGACCCCTCTCTTCCCATATCTCTCTCTCACACTCTCATTCTCCAACACACACATCTCTCTTCTTTCTCTCTCTAGAAAACTCTCTCTACCTTCTCTCTAATTTTTTTTCTCCAAACACCACAACCACAGCCTATTAACCACGAAATTATGGAGATTCATAAGGGTTTTTCAAGCCACAAATAAATTTAAGGTAAAGAACATACATCTCTTGAAGATCCACAACAATGATTTAAGCCATGCATGTGCATTTTACTTCAAAAATCGACTTCTACTTCTTCATCTTCTTCAAACTTGTTTTCTTTTTGTTAAAATGGTTTTTAGAACATCATGGATGTGTTTTAACACCATGCATGTATGATAAACAAGGTTGCATGTTCATGATCTTAGTGCAAAAATCGATTTTAAGGATTAAAACATCAAACTCAAGTTAAGAGTTTTTGAGAAACAAAATTTTGTTCATAAATGAATGTATACATTTTGATAAGTTTTAATATTTTGATCTCTGGAAACATGACTAGAGTATAAGTTTATCATGATATCTTTTAAAATATTTCAAAAGATTTACTCAAAGAAATGATGAAAACTCATTTTTCTAACCAATCACCATGCATGCAATCTGCCAGATTTCTTTACCTGACTTTAAACTGTCATATCTCACTCATTTCTTAACCAAAATTCGGGATTCTTTTTCTGAAATATAATATTTTGAGTTAGCTTTCAAACCCATCTGACCTCACTGGAAAATTCAAATATTTCGATTTTTAGCAATTTTTACAAAACTGTTGCTCAATCAGCACCTTTTTGTGAATACTAGTTTTGTATTGCATGTTCAAAGATCTTATTCATCACTAAAAATCAAGGAAAAATTAACTTGAGCACTTAACATCATGTATTAAGAGGTATAAAAATATATTGATTCAAAAGCCTTTGGAACATGTTGCAAAAATTCTCAAAGTAACATCAATAATTTTTACCAAAATCACAAGAATCACATTTTCTCTATAATTGTTTGAGCCTTTAGGCATGTTTTCCACATCAAAAATAAGAAAACAATTTTTCATTGTTATTAAATTGTTTGAAGTTGCATTATGGAAATTTTCAGCTCAATATATATTTTCTTTATTTTTACATGAAAATAATAATAAAATAGAGTGTTAAAGCATATAAAATACTTAAACTTGTAAATAAATTCTGGAAATATTTGTGGATGACCCTTTAAGTTAATAAACATCTCTCATGAAGTTTCATCGATTTTTGTTACTGTTTAGTATGGTTTTTAATTTTCTTTTTATTTAGCTCTAATAAATCATAAAACCACTTTAGGGAATGTGAAAATATTATTTCTTATTTTTCGCAGCTTGTACCTTATATTTAAGACTCCAACAAATATTTTGGGAATTTTTGAAAATGTATATCTATTTTTCTTGAATTTTTGTGTTTATAATGGACTAAAAACAGGAAAAATAGTTTTACTCATCCAAAATTCATGAAAATTTACCATAAACTCTTATAATATGTTAGGATGATACATAAAAATTTTGATGATTTGTATCTTCTGTATGCTATTTTTCTTCTATTTTCCCAAGATTTAATACACTTAAATGTACAAAAATCAGAAAAATTGTGTTAAACTTTTTGAAAACACATATTAATATTTTTCCTATATTATGTACACTGTAAAACAGTTACACAAAAATTACAAGAATTTTTCATGATAATTTACTATTTTTCCATGATTTTATGATTATTCATGGAATTAAATGGTGAAAAATAGTTAGACAAATCAAAAATTCAAGAAAAATTATCTTAAGGTGTTTGACTTCAATTAAAAATGAAATACAAAGTTTGGGAAAGTTTAGAACTAAATTGATTTAGTTTTGAATATTTAATCATTGGAACACCTCTAAAATGTTAAATATTAACATTTCAATAATGGAAATTTTCCACTTAAATTGTTATATAACAATTGATTCTTTGAAACTTAATTTCCACAGAAAAATGTTTGTAACTTATCAATATTAAATTTTGACACATTATTGGCATAATTCTATTGTAGTAGTAAGTATACTAGTGTTAGATTTCGATTAGAGACTCACTAGCGAATACCATTATTGTAGGAATCGGTAGTGGTACACGTGGAACGTAGTTCAAGGCACCATTTGCATCATCTAAATGCATTGTGAGTATTCACGCACTCCCCTATTTTCGGTTTTTATGTTTTGGGGTGGAAAAGCATGTCCTAAACTATTTATGTTCGTTATATTTAGTTGACTCGTATAAACTTGATTACTATATTTTGCATATTGTGAGTATTCACGCACTCCCTTATTTTCGGTTTTTATGTTTTGGGGTGGAAAAGCATGTCCTAAACTATTTATGTTCGTTATATTTAGTTGACTCGTATAAACTTGATTACTATATTTTGCATATTGTGAGTATTCACGCACTCCCCTATTTTCAGTTTTTATGTTTTGGGGTGGAAAAGCATGTTCCGAAAAACTATTATTTGAATGTTGTATTTAAATTGATTTGTATCAAACATGATTGCTATTTTATTGCTATGTCTATCTATGTATGTCTATGCAACACGGAACATGAGAACTTATCGTACTAAGGCCCTTCCCTTATCTCTAACCATTAACTCTTTGAGCCAATGGTCATTATGGATAGCGCTATTAGGAATTGACAACTCCTCACTCGCCCTATTGCTGGAGTGCATGATACCATATTCATCTATGGAACGATAAGCATAGATCTTGATAGGGCTTCAGTCATAGGATTAGTTGAGACTCATTGTTTGCTCATACACATACAAACTCGTTTCTCGTTATAGCAATAAACTTGTTATTAATTGTAGCAATGAACTTTGTTTCTCATTACAACAACGAACTTTTATTACTGAAAACTTATATACATGTTTTAGCAATGAAATTGTTTGCTCCTTGTAGCAACGAAATTGATTGCTCATTTTAGCAATGAAACTTTTTTACTCGTTTGAGTAACGAACTTTATCTTCCATGAGAATATGAATGTTGCATCTTATTTGGGCAACATACTTTATCTCTCATGATGACAAAGAACTTTGTTTTTACAAACTTATTTACTCATTTTAACAATATACTTTTATTATTGGAAACTTTTATCAAAACTTTGATTTCAATTCATGGAACCAATATTATTTTGTTTATCTGTGAGTACTCACCAACTATTTTTATAGTTGACGCTCATTTTACATGCTTTTTCAGGAATCATCGAGTAAGTGGCACTTAGGGACACTTCACTTTTAGGAGCATTCGCATGTGTTGTATTTCAATTTACATTGTAATTTCTTTTAAAATTTGTTCAAACCCATTGTAAAATTGTAATGATTTTTAATACTATGGTTGGTGTTGTCTTTTAACTTTTGCTATGAAACCCTTTATACTGCCACGCCTCGTGTTTCCGCTTTAGCGGGGTGTGACAGGAAATGGTATCAGAGCCGAAGGTTATAGAGAATACCAGTTTTCCTTTGGAAAACCACAACTATAGCCAAAAAAATTTCTAAATGTTTATAAAATATAGAACATACTACTGGTATAACTAATTCGAGTACGCATTATTGGACTTTAATTAAGTATAGCCTGACCAACTATGCTTAATTAAGGAAAGTTAATGTGAGGCTGGAAACGGTTATAGTAGAATTATGTTCAAAACAATTTTCAACTTAAACTTTTGAAAAACAAAAATTTTTCGGTGTGCGTACGGGCATTGCATATTATAGGCATTCATCTAGATACACTTAGAAACTAAGTTCACTTTTATAACAATGCCTTTATTTAGAAATAATCTTATCCCTTATCAAGTGCTAGGTTAACCACTTAGGTTATATCACTAGCCACTCTAGGAGCAATGCACTTAGTACTGAGAATGAGTATTCCTCGGTAGCTATTGACTTTAGATGTAAGGTTAGTAGCTAGATATACACTAGTAATAATCTTAAGTCGAAACCTATACCAATTATTCCTCAATACCTCTTCATCGTCTTCGTACTAGAGTTACAACTAGGAAAAAGCGTTTCGATACCGACACGAATGATAATTGGAGCATCGCGTAAGGATGTAGATGAGTCACCACTAAGTAATCACTTGGATACCATTGGCGGGCATTCCAGATTCGACTCACAAGGAGACACAAAGGTTTAACCTATTGCTACTAATACGTGAGACCTTATTACTACGCTACGATTTAGCTTTAGGTTGTTTCCACCTTCAGGTTAAAACTTAACATAGGATATCCCTTTGACCTCTATAAAAGGCCACGAAACTGCATTGACACCATAAAACGTTTTTCAAACAATTTTTCTTGCCCTTTATCTTTGGGAAAAAGACATCGGTACTCGTCTTATACTCGCCTTGTACTCGCCTTAGTATTTAGGTACGATCAACTACACTAATATACTTATTCCTTACTTCTTAATCTTCCATCGAAAAATTATTTCGTTTCATCGGTTTTATTTATCATCAATAAAATATTTCATAACCACTTCAATCAACTTAGTAGACATTTCTTAACAATGTAAGCCATATTCTCGCTAAAAATCTTCTGACAACTTGCTTTAACTTAACACTTTTCTTCAAAACTCAATTTAACCATTATTGGTTTTAACCTTGCTATTTCAATTTTATTTCAAATCCATTTCAAATCCATTTCAATGGATAGATGTGTTTTTAAGGGCATATAAACCATTTTAAACCTTGCTTACCATTTTGACACGTTTTTGAAAAACTAGAAACATTTTCTTTTATAATCGTGTTTAAACTCTTTACTATAAAACTTAAACATATGACGTTAAAGTTCATATTATGTGTAAAAGCTTCATCAGATCTTCAAACCACTTTTGTTTTAAGACTTTTGACTACTTCCCCATTTAGGCATCGTACTTTACTTAAATGTGTTTTCTTGAAACCCAACATGGTATTTTTACAACTTTCTAATCCAAATGTGTTTACAAGACATCACTGATGCCTACATTTCAAAACACACCTTTTTTGTTTATTTTATTTCAAATTAGTTTTATAATATGTGTTTATAAAACTTACAACATTGCAAAACTTAGTGTTCACTTTTAAATTTCTAGTGACACCTTCAACAATGTATAATTACTCTTCTAAATATATTGAGTCTTTACCTTATATGTTTTAACTATTATTGAACTCCATTCTAAAAAGTCAAATTGTCAGATTTTCAACTACCGTTTGTAGTGCTTCTTCATTTTCACAAATGGAGTTTAACTTAATAAGGTAACTCGTGATTATTAGCAAACATTCTAAGACTCTCACATGTCTATTTAATCATCAATATACATCAAATATTAAAGTTTGAAATATATCTCAACCTGGTTTTAATCTACCTATAGGTATTGTTCTTATAATTTTAACAATAACAATTATTGCCGCCGCTACCTTCCTTTTTCTTTCCCCCGCACTTGATTTCTTGCTCTCCTTATGACTTTAGATCTCGCACACCCATAATAGTAACATAATACATTGTCTAACTTTGTTTCTGTCTATTTTGCTTCTCCTGGTATCATGTTTGTACACATACATACTAGAAGTCTATCCTTTCGTTTTGAGCGATTAATACATGTATAGCCGTGAGGAATAATTTTTATTTAGTCAACTTTGATATATTCAATTACGCCTTTTTATCATATACATCTTGTTTTATTTTGAAATCTCTATAAACAAGTGATCCTTATTTACATTTGCTCTTTCGTTCTAAATTCAGAAACTTGATATAAAATGCAATTTTCATTGTATTTTTCCTTATAATTAATACACAAGATGAATACTCTTATGCTTATAATTTTTCTATATCCGGAAAATGTATGTGAAGGATATGTATCCTTATGTTTCTTCTTTTCTTTAAATACATCAAGAATTTTGAATTTTACGATTATCTATTCTCTAAATGATTGTTTTTGTATAAACACTAAACTATGAATGCCCTATTTTGAAGATTGACATTTTTACACCTTTCTTAAAATAGTAATTTACTTTGCAATTTTCAGTGAGTTCCTAAACTCTCAAGCTTGTTTTCATAAGTATTTTGACTCCTTGTAAACTTAGATTTGTCCTGACTTAGACAATTAGTCAATTTTTCAAATAGCGTAATATCAATAATTTCAATAAAAAAAAAATTCCCTTAATGATGACTTAAACCTTTAACTTTAATTAATCTTTATATTATTTTACTACTTTGTTGGATCGCCACACATGTATCTTCATTATCTTGGAATTATTACACATTTTGATAATAGTGAGATTAATTATCATTTCTAAACAGACATTTTGATAACAATGAGATTTTTAATCACTTCTAAACACTTAAAATGCTATATACACAATGTGATTTAATTTATCATAAATTTTCATCGCCTCCATTTGCACCAATGACTCTCTAAATATATTTATTCTTCGAATAAGGTTTTATTATTGTAAGAGTAACCGTAGTAGTAATTATAGCCTCGGAGATGCTCAATCATTCGTAATTTATTTTGTCGACGACACTTAATTAGCCTTTACATTTGAGATGTACCAAAACTTCGTTGCCTACCCTTAGTACGTATTTTTAGGAACTTACCCTCAATCGCTTCTCTTTCATTCGTGCTACCCCTTCTTATTTCAAAATATATCCTTTCTAGATGTAGTAGCCAACCCGGAAGTGAACAAATTGTTCCTAATCTCTTCTTTATTAGGCGGCGAATTTACACTTAGTGCTAATTTAGAACGCGACTTAAGGATCAATGCGGATTTAACGCTCAGTGCAGTTAGTGCTTCCGCAAAACTTATAGCTCTCTTAATTCAGATAATATCTAACTAGATGATCTTTTTCGACTAGGTCGCCATGTTTGGATCATGATTTCCATGATCCTAATTTCTCGCAATCTAAATTGTAGAACTCGAATTAAGGAAACATTAATTTGACTATAGATAAAGAATTGGGCTTTTCCCTTGAGGAAATAAACTGGAAATAATCAAAGAACATTGCAAGTCACCACCTCTCCAACTATATAATTGTATTCGACTGAGTTCTAATAGAATACGTCACGAATTGAATTTCGGGGCGAAATTCTTTCAACCGGGGGAGAATGTGACAACCGTCAAAATTCGAGTCGGTTCTAGATTTGAATAAACTTAGTTGCACATATACGCACGGCACATACAGGACTTAGTGACTAGAAGCTCAGTTATAACCTACTAGAAACTTGGAAGCAACTAGAAACAATGGATAATGTATTTAGATTTCACATTGATATGTGAATTCTACAACTACTTAACTGTAGAGGCTATCCATATTCGGGTCACTCTTTGACTCGAACACCTTTTCATGAATCATATACACACATCATGCACTTTACCTAAAAGTAGAAATTAGGTCAAAGTCTCATAGAAACTTAAGTCAAAGTTGAAGACTAGGACTAGTATACTTGATTCCTCAATTTCGCTTGAATCTCGGAATCACTACATAGAATGCCAATAAACCGACAAAAATAAATTACAAACATTATTTATAACTATAAAAGAGTTATAATACCATAAGATAATTTAAAGTCTCAAATATTCTATTTATTTTGATATCCAAATTTTTACAAACTCTCAAAAACCCTAAAAACCCTAAAACTTAAATTTTATAAAGTTTAACATCAAGAATTCTATAAAAATAGTTATGAAACTTATAATATTATCTTAAAACAATTAAATTCAGGGAAATATAATCAAAGAAAAATAAAAATTTAAGTCATTAACATTCATCCTTAATTTATAAGTCAAAAATCAAGGTTTCATGAATAAAAACTTGATTTTAGTGCACATTTTATATAAAATTTAGATATTCTATAAAATAACTTAAATTTTATAAAACAAAATGAATGAGAAAGGGTTATTATACTCAAAATTTCGGACCCTTCTCTTCCCATGTCTCTCTCTCACACTCTCATTCTCCAACACACACACATCTCTCTTCTTTCTCTCTCTAGAAAACTCTCTCTACCTTCTCTCAAATTTATTTCTCCAAACACCACAACCACAGCCTATTAACCACGAAATTATGGAGAGTCATAAGGGTTTTTCAAGCCACAAATAAATTTAAGGTAAAGAACATACATCTCTTGAAGATCCACAACAATGATTTAAGCCATGCATGTGCATTTTACTTCAAAAATCGACTTCTACTTCTTCATCTTCTTCAAACTTGTTTTCTTTTTGTTAAAATGGTTTTTAGAACATCATGGATGTGTTTTAACACCATGCATGTATGATAAACAAGGTTGCATGTTCATGATCTTAGTGCAAAAATCGATTTTAAGGATTAAAACATCAAACTCAAGTTAAGAGTTTTTGAGAAACAAAATTTTGTTCATAAATGAATGTATACATTTTGATAAGTTTTAATATTTTGATCTCTGGAAACATGACTAGAGTATAAGTTTATCATGATATCTTTTAAAATATTTCAAAAGATTTACTCAAAGAAATGATGAAAACTCATTTTTCTAACCAATCACCATGCATGCAATCTGCCAGATTTCTTTACCTGACTTTAAACTGTCATATCTCACTCATTTCTTAACCAAAATTCGGGATTCTTTTTCTGAAATATAATATTTTGAGTTAGCTTTCAAACCCATCTGACCTCACTGGAAAATTCAAATATTTCGATTTTTAGCAATTTTTACAAAACTGTTGCTCAATCAGCACCTTTTTGTGAATACTAGTTTTGTATTGCATGTTCAAAGATCTTATTCATCACTAAAAATCAAGGAAAAATTAACTTGAGCACTTAACATCATGTATTAAGAGGTATAAAAATATCTTGATTCAAAAGCCTTTGGAACATGTTGCAAAAATTCTCAAAGTAACATCAATAATTTTTACCAAAATCACAAGAATCACATTTTCTCTATAATTGTTTGAGCCTTTAGGCATGTTTTCCACATCAAAAATAAGAAAACAATTTTTCATTGTTATTAAATTGTTTGAAGTTGCATTATGGAAATTTTCAGCTCAATATATATTTTCTTTATTTTTACATGAAAATAATAATAAAATAGAGTGTTAAAGCATATAAAATACTTAAACTTGTAAATAAATTCTGGAAATATTTGTGGATGACCCTTTAAGTTAATAAACATCTCTCATGAAGTTTCATCGATTTTTGTTACTGTTTAGTATGGTTTTTAATTTTCTTTTTATTTAGCTCTAATAAATCATAAAACCACTTTAGGGAATGTGAAAATATTATTTCTTATTTTTCGTAGCTTGTACCTTATATTTAAGACTCCGACAAATATTTTGGGAATTTTTGAAAATGTATATCTATTTTTCTTGAATTTTTGTGTTTAAAATGGACTAAAAACAGGAAAAATAGTTTTACTCATCCAAAATTCATGAAAATTTACCATAAACTCTTATAATATGTTAGGATGATACATAAAAATTTTGATGATTTGTATCTTCTGTATGTTATTTTTCTTCTATTTTCCCAAGATTTAATACACTTAAATGTACAAAAATCAGAAAAATTGTGTTAAACTTTTTGAAAACACATATTAATATTTTTCCTATATTATGTACACTGTAAAACAGTTACACAAAAATTACAAGAATTTTTCATGATAATTTACTATTTTTCCATGATTTTATGATTATTCATGGAATTAAATGGTGAAAATTATCTTAAGGTGTTTGACTTCAATTAAAAATGAAATACAAAGTTTGGGAAAGTTTAGAACTAAATTGATTTAGTTTTGAATATTTAATCATTGGAACACCTCTAAAATGTTAAATATTAATATTTCAATAATGGAAATTTTCCACTTAAATTGTTATATAACAATTGATTCTTTGAAACTTAATTTCCACAGAAAAATGTTTGTAACTTATCAATATTAAATTTTGACACATTATTGGCATAATTCTATTGTAGTAGTAAGTATACTAGTGTTAGATTTCGATTAGAGACTCACTAGCGAATACCATTATTGTAGGAATCGGTAGTGGTACACGTGGAACGTAGTTCAAGGCACCATTTGCATAATCTAAATGCATTGTGAGTATTCACGCACTCCCCTATTTTCGGTTTTTATGTTTTGGGGTGGAAAAGCATGTCCTAAACTATTTATGTTCGTTATATTTAGTTGACTCGTATAAACTTGATTACTATATTTTGCATATTGTGAGTATTCACGCACTCCCCTATTTTCAGTTTTTATGTTTTGGGGTGGAAAAGCATGTCCTAAACTATTTATGTTCGTTATATTTAGTTGACTCGTATAAACTTGATTACTATATTTTGCATATTGTGAGTATTCACGCACTCCCCTATTTTCAGTTTTTATGTTTTGGGGTGGAAAAGCATGTCCCGAAAAACTATTATTTGAATGTTGTATTTAAATTGATTTGTATCAAACATGATTGCTATTTTATTGCTATGTATCTCTATGTATGTCTATGCAACACGGAACATGAGAACTTATCGTACTAAGGCACTTCCCTTATCTCTAACCATTAACTCTTTGAGCCAATGGTCATTATGGATAGCGCTATTAGGAATTGACAACTCCTCACTCGCCCTATTGCTGGAGTGCATGATACCATATTCATATATGGAACGATAAGCATAGATCTTGATAGGGCTTCAGTCATAGGATTGGTTGAGACTCATTGTTTGCTCATACACATACAAACTCGTTTCTCGTTATAGCAATAAACTTGTTATTAATTATAGCAATGAACTTTGTTTCTCATTACAACAACGAACTTTTATTACTGAAAACTTATATACATGTTTTAGCAATGAAATTGTTTGCTCCTTGTAGCAACGAAATTGATTGCTCATTTTAGCAATGAAACTTGTTTACTCGTTTGAGTAACGAACTTTATCTTCCATGAGAATATGAATGTTGCATCTTATTTGGGCAACATACTTTATCTCTCATGATGACAAAGAACTTTGTTTTTACAAACTTATTTACTCATTTTAACAATATACTTTTATTATTGGAAACTTTTATCAAAACTTTGATTTCAATTCATGGAACCAATATTATTTTGTTTATCTCTGAGTACTCACCAACTATTTTTATAGTTGACGCTCGTTTTACATGCTTTTTCAGGAATCAGCGAGTAAGTGGCACTTAGGGACACTTCACTTTTAGGAGCATTCACATGTGTTGTATTTCAATTTACATTGTAATTTCTTTTAAAAGTTGTTCAAACCCATTGTAAAATTGTAATGATTTTTAATACTATGGTTGGTGTTGTCTTTTAACTTTTGCTATGAAACCCTTTATACTGCCACGCCTCGTGTTTCCGCTTTAGCGGGGTGTGACACAATGCTTAGTAAAGTTGGAGTAAATTTTTAATACTAGTTTCTGGAGGCTTCTTTAATCCCATAAAGTGATTTTCTTAACCGGCAAACTCTAGTATCCTCTTTTCTCGAAAAACCTTGAGGAATTTTCATAAAAATTTCTTCATCCAGATCGCCATGTAAGAAAGCATTGTTGACGTCTAACTGGTGCACGATCCAATCCTTCTTGACAACTACAAAATGTAGACAAGGAATGATAACCAACTTAGCAACAGGCGCATAAATGTCATGAAAATTGACTCCTTCCATTTGTGTGGAGCCCTTCACAACAAGTCTCGCTTTGTATCTTTCAACTTTTCCGTTAGGTTTGCATTATATTTTATAGACCCATTTTGAATCAACAACACGTTTTCCTTTGGGAAGCTCTTCAATAGTCTATGTTCAATTATCTTATAGAGCTTTGATTTCCTTTTCCATTACTTCCTTCCATTTATCATCGTGTACTGCTTCAACAAAATTCTGTGGCTCATCATTTGTACCGATGGCTGCTAAGAAAGTTTTGTGAGAATCTGAAAAGCTTTTATAAAAAATACAATTAGCTAAAGAGTATACCATTGAATAACTTTGATTAGACGTGTGCAGCGCGTGGTCCACTGAAGGTGGAAAGTTAACTTCAAAGTCCTTGAGATGTTTTGGTTGAAATCTAACCTTTTTCTCTTTAGTGTTGTTGTCGAAATTGGTAGTAACAAAAGTATCTATCTCAGAATTCTCAATGTTTTCGTCCTCATGATGTACGTTCTCATCATTATAGATTGAATGGTTATAATCCAGACTCAAATTACCTTCTTGTTGATCATGTGATTCATGTGTTTTTATCGGAATGGTGTCATTGTGGCAGTTACAAGGATCTTCAAAAGTTCTATATTCTGGATATGCAAGAACTATTGTCTTGTGATCATCATCTTTCTTGCTTGTTGTGAATGGAAATGAACTTTCAACAAATTTTACGTCTCTTGTTATCACAACCTTCTTATGTTCAAGGTCATAATTTTTATACCCATTTCTTCCTTGAGGATATCCAAGGAACACTCCTAGCCTCCTACTAACTTCAAATTTATCTCCCTTCGTTTTTGTGCTTCTGTAGTAAGCTAAGCACCCAAAAAACTCTCATGTAATCATAACAGGTTTTTGATTGAGCAAGATCTCGTATGGTGTTTTTTTTGATGACTTTGGAAAGTAGACGATTTATGACGTGAGTGGTAATCAAGATGCATTCTGTAACAGTCCAAAAATGGTGATACAATTTTCATTTTTAAATTCATCAATCCCAAACATCACATGTCTCAAAATCATCCAAAATACATACCATCCTAAAATATCAGAGTAAAAGAAATCATATTGCAGAAATAATGAGGGGAAGAATCATGTACCATCACGCCGAGCCCTTCCCTTTTGTATCAGAAGTACATGAAACCAAAAACATATCTGTAAGCATAAAGCTTAGTGACTTTCCCCAAAATACCACACGCACCATACACATAAATATAACAGCATGTGGCTGTGTTAGGCCCGTAACAACCCTCGGGTCCATATCAACCCCATGTAACAACAAATAGTTGTGTCGTGTCCATATCAACCCCCGGGTCCGTATCAACCCCGAGTCCATAATGCACTGAGCCCAAATTGGCTCATGCATATATCATACAATCATATAAGTAATAGTCACATAATTACATACATTCTAGACATACGAATAAGTGGGTCAGCCTTGCTGCCTTCGACCCACTAGAGTGGTATGAAGACTCACCTCTAGCTGAAGGTAACTAAATATCTCACTCGAGCGGCTGCTAACATGGCTCCTCAAACTAATCAAAACCCAAAGATAATCCTAATTAAAATCAGAGTTTTAACCCATAATCAATGGTCCAAATCATCCTTTATCTTATTAAAGGCAAAAGACCATTTTGCCCCTCCCATACATAACCCAATTAATCAAGGACCAAAACCCCTAATGGCCCAAGGTCTAAAAACAGCCCAATGGGTTTTCTGGGAGTACGCCCAACGTACTCCACACGACGCCATGAGTACAGTCGCTCCTTGGAAGGGTTATATACCAATAATCCTCTACGCCTAGCGTACTCAGGATTACACCCAACGTAATCACATGAGTTCCAAACTCTAAACTAAGGTCTTAATCTTTTAAGAATTGACGTCCAAACTTCAGATGTAAGCCTAATAAACATCTAAAGTCATAAAGTCAAAACCTTTACGCCTTTGCATGGCAAAAGGAAGCTGAAAACTAAAACCCTAACATATATTACCAACTAAAACTCCACAAATCTTGCATAGAAGAAAGCTAAGGATCAAGCTAGCATTTTTATGACATTAAACACTCTAAAATGCTTGAAAGGATAACTCAAATGGTCTGGGCTGGACAATATTCAAGAGACCAAGGTTTTTGGGACAAAAAGTTCATAACTTGCAACCTAACAAGATCTAGCAAGGCAAGCATCAAGATTTGAACTTTATACCTCTTGAAGATGCACAAAGGTGAGAAGAATCTGGATCCAAAAGCTTGAAAGCAACACCAAAACTTCAAGGTTTTCCTTCACCACCAAGAACACCAAAAATCACTAAAAGCTTCAAAAATTGCGCACCAGAATTAGGGCTTCGAGTTGGGGGCTAAGAGGGATGGAGGCTGGAGGTAAGGAAAGGCTTCAGGCCATAAAGTCCTTAAAATAGAGTCCAAACCCTAAAAAATAGTGTTTGAACCTTACACGAGTACACCTTGCGTACTTACACGTACTCCGAGTGTACGAGCCCGAAGTCGCGACCAATTTAAATGAGCTACGCAGGGCGTAGCTCCAACTTAGGCCATGCGTAGGGGCTGGAAATGAAAATGTTTTGGGTTTTTAGCTATAATTTGAAATGTACCTGATATTGAACGTTAAAAGTCTCCCCACTTGAATCAGACTTCGTCCTCGAAGTCCACTAACACAAACAAATCTAGGTAGTGCTCCCTCATCTCATCTCATCCTCAGGCTCCCACGTCCACTCAGAGCCTCTCTGGTGCTTCCATTGCACCTTCACTAGGTTCACCACTTTGTTGCACAGAGCCTTAGTCTTCCTGTCAAGAATCGCAATCGGCCTCTCCATATAGTTTAGGTGCTCATCGACCTGAATGTCATCCAAGGGAATCACTGCGGAATCATCGGCCGCACACTTACACAACTAAGAGAAATGGATGGTATTGTGGAGCTGACTGAGATCATCAGGAAAATCTAGCTGGTACATAACCTTGCCCACCCAGGCAGAAATCCTTAAGGGACCAATAAACCGGGGGCCCAACTTGCCCCGCTTTCGAAACCGTATGAAACCTTTCCAAGGTGACACCTTCAGAAGCACAAAGTCTCACACATGAAACTCGAGGTCTGAATGACGGCAGTCTGCATAACTCTTTTGCCGGTTTTCACGACTCGCAACCTGTCGCGCACTTGCTGAATCAACTCAGTGGTCTTGAGCACCACCTCAGTACTACCCATGACCCGATGCCCGACCTCGCCCCAACAAACCGAGGTCCTGAAGATCCTCCCATACAACATCTCAAAAAGGTGGTCAATCAATACTAGCATTATAACTCTTGTTGTAGGAGAACTCGGAAAATGGAAGATAAGTATCCCAACTCCCTCCAAAACCTAACATGCATGACTGGAGCATATCTTCAAGCGTCCGAATCGTCCACTTACTCTGTCTGTCAGTCTAGGGGTGATATGATGTACTGAAATACAACTGAGTACCCACACCCCTCATGAAAATTCCTCCAAAACATGGAGGTGAAACGAACATCTCGGTTTGAAACCATCAAAACTGTCTCTCCGTGCCGAACCACCACCTCCCTAATATATAAGTCAGCCAGCTTATCGGCTGATATACTCTCGGAAATCAGAATGAAAAGTGTGCTCTTGGGAACCTATCAACAATGACCCAGATAGAATCTCCACATGACGTCCTTATCATCTTTGTGATAAAAACCATGGCGATCTCTTCCCATTTCCACATGGGAATGGGTAATAGCTGCATCTTGTCGTGAGGTCTCTGATGTTCGGCCTTAACTTTCCAGCAAGTCAGGCACCGCTCCACAAACCATGCTATCTTCCTTTTCATAGAGGGCCACCAATAGCTCAACTTCATATCCCTATACATCTTCGTGGCCCCTGGTGGATCAAAAACTCCGAATTATGAGCCTCTTCTAACACCGTCTGCCTCACCCCACCAGTAGTTGGAACCCACACTCTACCACACTGAGTCAGCAAACCCCGATTATCTCTAACAAATAAGGAATCTTCCCTGTGATCCGCTTTGCCTTCTGATTCTCCTTTTTCAATCCTTCCACCTGAGCCTTCTTGATCATATCCAACAGAGGCAAGATAATAACCATCCTCAGACATATGTCCGCGATAGGTGTACTCACTGCCTTACAACTCAAGGCATCGGCCATAACATCGGCCTTCCCAAGGTGATACATGATCTCACAATTATAATCATTAACCACATCTAACCATCTCTGTTGCCTCATAATCAAATTTGTCTGATCCATCAGATACCTCAAGCTCTCGTGTTCAGTATAAATAGTACACATAAACCCATACAGATCGTGCCTCCAAATATTGAAGGCAAAAACCACAACCCCCAACTCCAATTCATGTATACCGTAATTCGCCTCATGAGGCTTCATCTGCCTTAAAGCGTAAGCAATAACATGTCCCCTCTGCATAAGGAAAAATCCCAAGCACGATATAAACACATTACAGTAGACTACAAAATCATGCATGCCCTCGGTAAGCGTGATAATTAGGGCCTCACATAATCTCTGTCTCAACGTCTTAAAATCCAACTACTGATCGGGCCCCTACCGAAAAGTGAAATTCTTCTTTGTCAAGCGGGTCAATGGTACAATAATCTTGGAGAAATCTTGCATAAATCTCCGATAATACCCTGCGAGACCTAGAAAACTCTGAATCTCATATGGGGTTCTCGGAATCTCCCACTGCATTATGGCCTCGATCTTGGCCGGACCGACCAATATACCCTTCTGGTTGACAATGTGCCCCAAGAACTGCACCTCGCGCAACCAAAACTCGCATTTGGAGAACTTGGAATACAACCTCTCCCTCCTCAGGTTCTCCAATACCTCCCGCAAATGATCCTTGTGATGCTCCTTGGTCTTGGAGTAGACTAGAATATCATCAATAAACACGATCACCCATCGATCCAACATCGGTCTGCATACCCGGTTCATGAGATCCTAGAACGAAGCCGGTGCATTGGTTAGCCCGAATGGCATCCCCACGAACTCTTAATGACCATAATAGGTCCTGCACGCCGTTCTATGTACATCATCATCCTGAACCTCATTTGATGATAACCTGATTGCAAATAAATATTGGAAAACCAAGATGCACCCAGAAGCTGGTCAAATAAGTCGTCGATCCTCGGAAGTGGGTAATGGTTCGTCACAACTAGATTACTCAAATACTGATACTTAATGCTCATCTTGTGTGAGCCATCCTTTTTCTTCACGAACATGATCAGTGCTCCCCATTGTGAACTACTCGGTCAAATAAACCCCTTGTCTAGCAGCTCCTGAAGCTACGTAGACAACTCCTGCATCTATAATGGCTCCAAATGATATGGTGCCTTGGATATTAGGGCCACACTAGGGCCTAAATCAATCTGGAACTCGACTTGCCTCTCAGGAAGCACTCCTGGAAAATCATCGGGAAACACATCAGGAAAATCCCGAACAATGGGCATCTCACTCAATGTCGTCGCGCCCCCAATCCTAGTATTCGACACATAAGTCAAAAATCCAGAACAACCCTCGTGAAGATATCTCCTGGCCTTCACGGTTGAAAGAGAGTCGACCCATGTGAAGCTCCCTTGTTGAGAATAACTAGTTCTCCCCCACTTGGGGTTCGAACTCTCATTACGTGGCGCTCATAGTAAATCATGGACCCATTGGAACCCAACCAATCTATCCTGATGATAACCTTCGACTCTCGCAGAGGAATCGACACCAAATAAATAGAGTATCTCTCACTGAATACGTTCAAAACACTCCCACGATAAACCCTCAAAGAACTTACAGAATGATCATCACCAATCTCAACCTCCAATAGATAATCCAGAATCCCAGGAGCATCACTAAACTTCTTGCTAAGCGCAAGAGATACAAAGGATCGGGTAGCACCTGAATCAAACAGAACATGAGTAGTCAAACCATTGACTAAGAAAGTCCCTACACATGATCAAATACAATATAAGCATCAATAAGGAAAAAAATAAATATATAATAAATTACATACCAGTAACCACATTCGGTGCTGCTCGAGCCTCATCGGTAGTCAGCTAAAATATTGTGCTCTTCAACGCATGTGTCTCTGCCTTGCCATGGAGGCCATCAGTAATCCTCAAGGTGGATGGTGTAGGACACCACTGCCCCTCTAGACAACCTTGGACAATCGTCCTTTTTATGGCCTGTCTGGTTGCAGTGAAAACAAATCAGTGCACTCCGGGGGCAATCCCTACTTGTATGACCGATCTTACCACATCTATAACAACCCAATCCCACTAATTGACATGTCCCACTGTGTGGCTTGTGACGCCTAACGCAGAAAGTCCAACCTTGCTGGACCCTAGAATATGAATCAGAAGTCTTGGGCCACTTAGCCTGGCCCACAACTGTCTGTACCTACTCCGGCTTGCTCTTCGTCCGAAGCTTCAGCTCAATCTCCCGTTCGCGGGCCCTCTAAATCATATTATTCAGGGTCTTGCACCCCAAAAACCACATGAACTCCCTAATGTCATCCCTCAACATGTCATGATATCTCGTCTTCTTCATATCCTCATCTGCAGCGTACTACGGAACTAACAAGTCCCTCTCACAGAAATTGGCAATGATCTCCGCCACAGTCTCAGTAGTCTGGCAAAACACCTGATACTCCCTCGCCAGCTGCTGCACCTCAATCATCAATGCAAACTCCTCCTGGAATCTCCTAACAAACTATCCCCAAGTTATGGTCATTAAATCCCCAGATCCCAATGCTCGACCGACCTCATCCCACCAATCACATGCTCGGTCTCTCAGCAGGCAAGATGCAAACCCTACCTTTGCCCCCTATTAGCAAAAACTCATATGCTGAGTATTCTCTATGTCAGAGATCCAACGTTGGCTAGGGATGTGGTACTTAGCCCAAAGAACTCTGGAGTTCCACAATCCTTGAACTACCGAAACGAGGGAGTTCATGCTCCTAAATGACCCGTAGCGATCTAAGCCCAAAAAGCCACGAGTTGCTCATCCAGAAGCTCCATAATTCTCTCCTTAATGTTACCAAGCATCACAGGAGTAGCATCTAAGATACCACGAGTAATCTCAATCGAAATGAACTCGCGTAGCCTCTCATCAATTGGTTTTGTGCCTAAGCCAGAACCAGAACCAGAACCTGAACTAGAACCTCATCCTCGAGTGATCACCACCATACTCAAACTAAAATACAAACATATAAACGATCATCATAAAACGCGAGGGAAATCCCACTATCCAGGTTTCCTTAGAATCACCAAGTCCATCCTTGTCTCGAGTATATATCTTGTGCTTTCAATAGTACGGGCCCAATACTACCTTCCACACCTATATGTACCCTCCTTAAGAACCATACTGAATCTTCTAAGTCACCACACTAAATCCATATACCAATCCTATGTTATACACCATACAAAATCTATTATGACATTACCTAGGCTCTCCTAGGAATTCTCAATTTAACCGCTTCTGTAATACCAAGAATTTTAATTAACAATGTCAGTTTCTTTATGCATGCAAGTTATACACAAAATGGGATCACATAGACTGCCAAATAATGATTCTACCTAAGTCCACAACCAAACAAGGAACATGAGATGAGGGTAAATCAATCATTCTAGGGCTATATGATCCTAATCGTATACAAATTTTAAAGCATACACTTAGCAATTAACCGAGCCAATATTAATTCCAAGTAATACATAATATCCAAATGTAACATTCGAGTCGGGTATGTTTCCCTTTTAACCCCTTATTGCAAAATATCTATCTATCTAGTACGTGGGCCATACTCTATGAGTACGCTTAGCATACTAGCTCATGTCTTGACACGGGAATCACCCACGTATGTTGGGCGTACGTGGGAGTACGATGGCCATACGCTAAACTGGGGCAAACCCTAATTTTTAGGGTTTGTGCCCAATTTAAGCAACTTATGTTGCCTTGGTTGTATCTTTTGGCCAACCTCCACTCTCCTATACCCTAAGAACGATACCCTAAGTGCTTTTGGTGAGTTTTGAACTTGAAAGTGATATTTGGTGGTGTTTTTAGTGAAAAAGAATGTAGGGTTTCAAAGTACTCCATGGATGATGGCAATGGGCCCCCTTGATGAAGTGTAGTTTAAAAGCCCAAGACTTGTCTTTTCCCTATAAATAGTCATGTATTATTCATTATTAGGGTTAAGAGTGTGGCAAAATGTAGCCGCCACGTTGTGAGGTTTCTTGTAGAGTTAGATTCTTATTCTTAAAGTGTAATTTGTTCCTCATAATTGAATAAATCAAGTGATCATTCGACATATCTTCTTTATTTGTGTTTGTTCTTATTTTCCGCATCTTGTTCGTCAAATCACAATTAGGGTTTTATTCCCAACAAGTGGTATCAAAGCGGGTCTTTGAAGATCTATTTATTTTTGAAGTATCGGTTCTTGATTTGATGATTTTCTGCACAAGTTATTGAAGATTATTGGTGTTTTGGCGTCTTGGAATCAAAATTCTGTTCAAGTTACTGTTCACGGAGATTTATGCTGTTCATCTACTGTTCATCTGGGTAATTTATTACGATTCATATTCTGTTTGTATTTTCTAATTGGATCTGATCGATTGTTCAATCCAAGGCTATTGCTTCACAGATCTAGGTCCATTGATTAAGCCCAATTGTTTTTGACCTATTGTTATTCATTCGATGAATCACTGTTCTTAAGCCCAATATATTCGACTTATGTTCATATGAATTTGGGCCTGCTATTATCAATCTCTGTTAACGGATTTAGCGTTCTTTGAAATCGTTCTTCTGAATAACGCAAGTCGACTCATCTTGTATCTCGAAATCCTTTGCTTAAACTAAGTAAGTCTTGACTTGATTTCTGTTCACTACTCTTATTTGATTTATCAATCGATTTTTGTTCTTGAGTCGATCTAATCTCTCATGTTCCAAAATCAATTTTGTTTCGTGACTGTATTGATATGAGAAGTTAAAGATGATTTTGAGATTCGATGTTTATTGGGTATTCTTGTTGATGAATTGATATTTTGAGAACCGATGAATAACAGATAAAGAACGAATGTAGAGTGATTGCGATTTTGGTTGAAATTGGGTATTTGATCTAAAATCAATTTGAAGGAAGTGAATTCGGTGTTTTTCAAAAATTGAGTTCCGATGGTTAATGTTTTTCATATTCAAAGACGGAATCAAAATTGATTTTCAATTTGAATGGTCAAATAGAAAAGTCAAAATTGAAATTTTGTGAATATCTCACCTGCGAACCTTATTGGAATCATAACATATTTTTGCAATCGGATACAAACCTGTGTTTGATCGATTAGGTATGAACGGGTTCGTTGTTGGATTTTTGACTAATCTCATATTCGTAACTTTCACAATCATAAAATGTGAACCTGTGTTCGGGATCAAGTGCTCGCTTTGGGGTGTATTCGACCGAATCGGAACGAACCCGGAACGATCTTGGGTTCGTATGTTAGTGGTTGGAACGAAAGAGGGGAAAGCGAACCTATGATTGGATTCGGTTTGAATAAGGTTTTGCTTTTGTTTTGTGATCTATTGATTTGAAGCGAAAGGTCATGGAATTGGATTCGCATCGTGATGCTCGAAACGAACATGGTTTCATTTTTATCAACGAACTTGGATTCGCTTTGGTATCCGTATGCTCGGAACGAACTTGGGTTCGTTTGTTAGCACTTGTAACGAAAGCACTTGGAATGAAAGAAGGGAGATTCGTTTTGGGTGTACTTGGAATGAACGGTGGCACTATTAGACTCGGACACGAACATAAGGAAGAAAACGAAAGGGTCGATCGACGTTATTAGATGATCGGTATCGTATATGTGGTTTCTCTTGTGATCATTCGTTTGAAATCATTTGTTTGAGTCACTGTGGGGAAGAAAATAACTCAAAGTTTCACACTTGGTCCCTGCAACTTCAAGAATTTGACGATCTGGTCCCTATACTTTTCATGCCTTGGCAGTTTTGGACCGTTTCCAGATTTTGTTACAAATAAAGGGGTATATTGATGCAGAATTAACATTCCAGCCCCTATCATTCAGCAAGTGACAGTTTCTCCCCAATATTCAGAAAATTTTACAAATTTGAGGGCTGGTGAACAGTTTTGAATTCTTTAATGCATATATTTTTTCGTAAACAGCAAAATAAAGATTCCATCAAGTCTTGGCGGTTCGGAAAGTCGTTTTTCGTGATAACGACAGATTTTCACGACTTTTTCGAATTTTATACTTCATTGTGTATATCATTTTGTCATGGGGGAGCATAGTAATTTTTTATCCATTCAAGATCATTCTCATGACCATTTGAAGGCTTTATAATGACGGTTTTGATTATAAATCGGGAGAGAATTTGGCATGGCCATTCGAAATTGGATTTGTGACTTTTCAAATTTGAAGATTTTTTATAAAGCTTGTGGTAGAATTATGAAGGTAGCTTTTAGAGTATTTATCGAGCTCTTCTAAAGCTTTTACAGAGAAGTATCCTTTACAATAGCAGTTCTTCATCGAGCTCTTCTAAGGACTTGTTATATCTCCGACTTCTAGTATTTTCTCGATCAAGTGGCGTTACGAATCTTAAAATTTGGGTTGTTACATGATAATTTTTGGTGGCTTATATCATTAGCTTATTTAAAGATCATTGTGACTTGGAGGGGGAGCTCTTCAAAGACAAGAAGTGATTTGGTTTCTTCAATTCTGAAATGGGTTTTTATGGCGGGTTTGGTTTTCTTGAAGATTTTTGGGATTACATTCGAAAATGAAGTTTAAAGACATTACTTCAATGCTTGGTTTATATATCATAGAGCCCGTTTTTGAAGACTACTAAAGAATCAAGATTCGTGGATTGCTTCAAATATTCCTCATTGCAAGATCATTTCTTATTTGCTAGATCCTTGTTTTGGAAGTTGAAGCATTGTCATCCATTCCATACTTTGAGGGGGAGATTGTAGGGTTTCAAAGTACTCCATGGATGATGGCAATGGGCCCGCTTGATGAAGTGTAGGTTAAAAGCCCAAGACTTGTCTTTTCCCTATAAAGAGTCATGTATTATTCATTATTAGGGTTAAGAGTGAGGCAAAATGTAGCCGCAACATTGTGAGGTTTCTTGTAGAGTTAGATTCTTATTCTTAAAGTGTAATCTGTTCCTCATAAGTGAATAAATCGAGTAATCATTCGACATATCTTCTTTATTTGTGTTTGTTCTTATTTTCCGCATCTTGTTCATCAAATCACAATTAGGGTTTTATTCCCAACAAAGAAGAAGAAGAACACTTGGAGATTGCTTGGGAGTGGCTTGGGCTTATAGATCCTGGGTCATCTTCATCTTAGCAAGTCATTTGAGGTAAAATGCTCCCATCTTGATGATTCTTTATGCTAGATCCAACTTAGGGTGTTTTTATGCATTTTTGGGTCTTTTGAGCTAAAGTTGAGCTTATGATCTACTCCAGAAACCATGGATGTTAGATCTTAGCTCCATTGAGGTCCCTTGTCCATACAAATGTAATCTTTATGAGAGATATTGGTCCATCTAAGTGTTAGGATTCTCATTAAGCTTCCTGTTGAGTGTTGGGTCCCATTAAGTCATGCATGGGTGTAAAGTTTCCAACTTTACGTGTTAAGTCATCTTCTAGAATCAGATATGAGAGTTTGGTATGTTGGATTATCTGAATAAGTACTTAATGAGTTCGGTTGGTTGTCTGCAAAGTATGCAGGGTGTACTCAGCTCATACGCGGGGCGTACTGACCTCGGTTGGAGTACGCCAAGCGTAAGTTTGAGTACGCCCAACGTACTCAACTGTTTGACTTTTGGGTTGACTTCTTTGGGTTTGGGCCATATTTTGGTCTTTTAGGGTTTGGGCCTTGTTGGGCCATTGGACTTATGACTTTGGTGTTGGATTAATGTCTAAGTCCATAACTATATTTGGTATGTACTTGACCCGACCCGACATGGTCCATTTGGGTTGCACTTCACCGGCACAATTTATATGGATAGTCTTTTGAGAATAGTATATTTATGATTTATATTAATATATTATAAGTTCTAATATATTAATATGGAATCATATTATTTAATTAGTATTGATCAAGAATTAATTTAGAATTAATTAAGTGATCAAAAGAACTAATTAAATATGGACTCTTATATATATGGAATGGGCCAAGTTCATTTAGGTTGGGCTAAGCTTTCATGGATGGTCCATGGAGCTTTTAACCCATGGATCCTATGTAAATGAAATGTCATGGGTATTAGGGTTTACATGGATGTAACCCTAATCCTCCATAATATATAAAGGGGTCCTTGGCTCACAAAATTGACACAAGTGTGTGAAAATAAGAGTGGGCCGATTTTAGTGTGCATACATATTCTCTCAAGTTCTTCCAAGGTGTTTTGGTGATTTGTGATTCCATTTGAGGCTTCCACACTATTGGGGCTAAGCTCTTAAAGCTTGAAGACATCAAGCTACATCAAAAGGTATGTCATCTAACTAGAACTTTGTAGTATAGGTGCTTCATAATAAGCTAGTTAGGATGAAACCTTGGAATAGTTAATATTTTTGCATGTATAATAGAGAAAACATAGATCCAAGGTTTATAGGGTTGCATGTACACCATAGGAGTGTTAGAATGCTCAAAACCCAACAGTGGTATCAAATCCATGGGTTGTTTTCTGTTATATTGATGCAAATGTTTTATTTTCAAAGTTGAAAAAAAAAGAAAAAAAAACATGACGTTTGTCTAATTTTAAGATAATTACTTGTTTTTGTGAAAAACTAATTATTTGTAAAAGTTGAATCATTTGCTATATGAGTTGAATTAGGTCAAATTTAGTAAAAGATAAAATGATATGATTGTTTTATTAGTTTTAAAAGTTTGATCTAAAGAGTTTTTTGAAACCTCCATAAGTTATGGATATGAAAAGGTTTAAAAAAAAATTGATTCAAATTTTTTTATGGAGTTACAAAACTTGGTCTTAATGTTTTAAAGAATTCCATAACTTGTTCTTAAGTTATGGAACATGAAAAGTTTCATCATAAAACAAAACATTAAACTCCATAAGTTATGGAATCCAAAAGTTATTTTTTTTGTGTTTCCTTGATTTATGAGTTAGTTTAGATTAATGAAAAAAAATTTGTGTTTTAGTTGTTTTCAATCCTAATTAATCTAGAGGTAGTTCATAAAATGTGTTTTTGTAACTTGTCCTCAAGTTACATAAAAGGTCACATTTATGAATCTTAAAACTCATAAAAGTGTCATAGGTTACATAAAAAAAATGAAGAGTCTTTTTCATTAAATAGTATTATGACTCCATAACTTGTCCTCAAGTTATGGATGTTTAAGAGTCACTTCTTTAAAAGTGTTATTAAAGAATAAGAGGTTACATAAAAAATGAAGAGTCTTCATTTTAATGAACCATTAAACTCATAAGTTATGAAATGAAATTTTTTTAATAGTTTCAAAAACTTGCCCTCAAGTTTTGGAATTTGTAAAGTTTTCCCATGAATACTTCAATTCCAAGTTAAGCCCTTAGAATTTTAAAAGTTAAAATTCAACCCTTATACTTTATAATATTATAAGTTAATAATATTTATATATATATATGTATAAGAGCAAGTCGTCTTACCATTAGTAGGCCTCATTCACGAAGCCGGTCTATAAAGGGGGTATAAGGTTACTGCCTATAAAATGGCAGTTTAATGGGTGTCCACTCTCACCCACCGCTTCCTTGACCGGTGGAGGGTCGTTAGCCGAACGGGTAGGACAAGGACTATAATTCTCCCTTCATTAAAAGTATTAATGACAAATACTAAGTAACTAAACATTTATAAATTCCCAATCTTAGTTACTTAGGAAAATATGAATTTGGTGCTAACCCATGAAATTACACTTTGCACTTTCTTAAGTCAGTTAGTGGAGCGTGTATGGTTAACCGGCACACTAGCTTGATTTAACAAGGTAGGCAAAGGGTAACTTAATGTTTATCATAGCATCGGTGGAGCGTGTGTGGTTAACCGGCACATCGATTGAGGGGTAAATATTAAGGGTACCAAGTATATTTGCATGGTTACTTCACACCTTGTTTTGTGATCCTCGGCATCCCAGTCACAAAACCTGAAGGGCACACTCGAGATTGAAACATGCCATTGAAAAGTTCAATGAATCTCAAAAGAATCTAGGAGTTTCAAAACCAATTAAAACCTAATAATACATTTCGTTTATCTTGGTGGAAATTGGTGAATCGTCATTCACCTACCTTCAAATATTTTATAGCGTGGATTACGGCATCCCTCTTCCAAGTTATAAAATAGTTTGTTGGGTTCTAGCCTTAATATATCATATTGGGTGTTATATTAAGGACTTAAATCAACTTTACGTGAATTTCTCCCATTGTTGATGTCTGGTTTAGACAACAATGATCTTCCCAAACCAAGCTTTCCTAATGAATATGACTTCCCGAGTTTGGCTCATGGAAGTCATACTTCTCTTCCTCCACCTCCTCCAATTATTCTCCCTAACCCACAAGTTCAAGGTCACTCAAGCCCTAATGGCAAGCAAGGTCTATGTGTGATCACATCTTAGAGATGAAGTCACATATTGACAAGCCGGGAGAGTTGGGTGTCAAAGTCTTGAGAAAGTTGGATGTTCAATCACTTTCTAAGTCACATAGTGAGTTCCTTTGGGACTACTATGAAACAGACTATGACATGAACCTTAATGATCATATCTATTTGCTTGGTGATGCTGAATCAGTAATGATTTGGAACGATAGTAAAACAAATTTGATTAGAAGATCAACTTCCCAAAAACTTTATGGACAGTGACAATGGTGACACTGGAAATCCAGAAAAAGCATTCTCTTCCCAATGGAAAGGGATTGGCCATAGTCAACCCGGTTGACCAAATGGTAAAGAGAAAGGCTAAGTCTGAGATAGTACCATTACCAAAGGGTCCATTTGTTAAAATTGCCAAAGGAAGGGGCACTGTTTGCGAAGCTACCAAATTTACCTAAGGATGTTAAAGTCAATAAGTTTGACTATACTTCAGGTAAAGTCCATTGTCTAACTCTGTTAAGCTCCTATTTGGAGATTCTTATTACATAATGTGACTAAGTCACATGGTGATGTTATAAGAATCAAAGAAAAGAAAGAAAGCTTAAAGGAAGTATATGATGCTTCTGATCGCGAAGATGGACTTCAATCGCATCAGAATTTTGAAGCTGTTATATGGATTGTAAGGATAAGTTTTTCCGCAAAGTTTTTAAAATAAAAGGAAATTTTTGATTTTATTTATTTGAAGTATCCTTACAATGGCATTTGTGGAAAATTGTTTCTTATATGATTCCACTGACAACAATATTGGAAAATGGATTTGATTCTTTCATTTGTGGTAGTGTCTAAATTTACCAAATCAGGAAAGTTCCTCATCACCTAAGTTTCAATTGGATCGAAACTTGGAATCATGCAAGTTGAATAGTATGATGAATGAGAACTTTCAAGCATTGGAAAATCAAGACTAATTACTTGTTCACATGGATGTGTTAGTCAAGTGAAGGACTAAAGGGATCGAGTACACATTCTTGTGCACTGGTCATGTCCACCACAAAGCTCGTTAAGACTATTTGATTTACTAAAGTTTAGTAAATATGGTTATACTTACAAGTTTAAGTATAATTCTGAAACATTGGAAAAGTCTCAATGTATGGCAGAACGAATGGGAAGAATCAAATTAGGCAGAAAGATAAAAGTTTCTCAAATCTGAAAAGATGGGAGAGTACTTTAGTATCATGTTTGTGATCATCTTAATGATTTAGAAATCATATCACAATTAGTCCTCTAAAGGTCATCTTAGTGCATTCTTATGACTAAGAAGAGGAGTCATGAATTGTTGGAATGGTTAGATCAGGAAGATGAGTCATACTTTGTTCCAAAACAACTCTTAGAGTCATACTCCAAGATTGTAACTTGAGTGACATATTTTAAAGAAAGGTTTAAAACACTTGTCAAATGTAAGAGTAAAAGTGTCCTACTCTTGTTCATTTGAAATTGGTAAGTTGTGATGTTTTGGATAAAACAAAGACCAACTAAGGCCAATTGTGTGAAGTGTTTGTCTTGATAAAGAATCTGCACTATCTCTTGAATATTTGGCAAGATAGTCTTATATGTCAAGAGGATAGTGGGAGTCTTAAAGATCCTAAAAAGAATTTCAAGAACTAATCAAGAATAAAACCTGAGGTTCTTCACTAGCACACGACTTGAGGTTTATAACCTATCGTGTTGACATATTCTGTGCCCATTCCAGTTAAAGTTAGCTTTGCATAGGAGTTCTGAAAGTTCTCAATTGGTTGCATAACAACTTGGAAGCAATGGCAGGCCCTGTACTGCCAGGTGGCAAGAAGTTAAGATTGCATAAGTTCAGTCCATATGAGTTTGGATTTGTCATTATCCTTGTCTTGTGACTATGGTTTTGACGATTCACATGGATAAGAACACATACACCATAAAATCTAAGGGTCATAAGGTTTCTCTCCGATTCATGAAAATGATGGTGAGGAAACACTTCCACCAAGTAGATTTGAAGCAGATGGCAAAAGGTCTAAACAATTGAGACTATGATTACGACATCCCTTTTCATAGTTCTGAAATTTTTTAGACACACATGCATGCTATCTAAGGAAAGGTGTATGATTTTGATAAAGTTTTATCAAAGCATCTCGTATCAGAAATCTGAACTTTGGTAAGAAAGTCAATAAAGTATTGATTTCTAGAAGTCCAGCTGATTTCTGACTACATGTCAAAGCTAGTGGGAGCATAAGTGTTATGCTAATAATCATCATGTTAGTGGGAGCATGATAATTATTGTTAGTGTTGCAAGTTAGCAATGTTAATTATAGAAAACAAAAGTTTCAATTCGTGAGGCTGCAAGGATTGAAAAAGTTGTTTTGCTATAATTAAGGGAGAGGATATACTTCATTTCAGTTCTAAAGGCTTAGATTGAGACCTTAATCATCTTTAGTCAAGAATATATATATGAATTTCATGTTGGATTGGTTCAACTTAAGGAAATTCTATATATTGCGTTCTCAAAATTCGATTATGATTACGGCATCCCTCTTCATATTCAAATTTTGAAAACATGGCAAATAAAAATATTGTAGCAAAAGACTGGTCTAGAATCATGTCTTTATGTGAGACATCATGAATCGTGTACCATTTGCTTTGGGTACAGGATCGATTGCATGTGCTATAATATTTGTCATTTCTAAATTTTTCCAAATGCCCAGAGGCATTAAGAAGGGAAAAGGTCTAGAATTGGATATGACTAAAATGATTAAGCAATTGTCGAGGACAATCTGAGGTTTACCAAATATTGGTTGCTTAGGGACAGTTGGAAGTATAGTGTTAATTTTGGAAGGACCATATTGACATATTCTAAAAAGAGGCATCTCTTATTCAGAAGTGATAGTCAAAATGAGAATATGGAGTTGTCTCCATAGGTGGAAGTTATCTGTGTAAGATTAGAAAACTTAATGCAAGAAGCATGTCCAAAGCAATGTACTTTGAATATGAGACTTAGTTTCCATGGAGTTGATCTCCATTGGAATACCTTATAATGACTGTTGACAAGTCTTTGTGACTTTGTACATATTCATTACAGGAGGGTCAGTGCATATAAGTTTAAAATCTAAACAGATTTCGATAAATGATAGGAATTTGAAATTCTCACATTTTTCGAAAAGGATTTGGGAGTGTGAAATTAGAATCATTGAAATTATGTTCAATTGGTTTATTTCACAAAGTAAGGATCATAGACAAACATAGAGTGCATACTTGGTGTATGGCAAAGCTATTGTTTAAGAAAAACATAGTGTACATGCTTGGAGCATGGGACAACTAGTGTTTTTAATTCAAGTATAAAGTTGATTAAAGCGAAACAATGAATAATGAGTGATCAGTATGGTGATAAATAAAAGTGTTTATTTATATTCATAGGGTTTGATACCCTATTTGATTCATTTATTCTTGTGTTTCACTTTGCATGTTTTGACTTCCAGAATAACTAAGTCGCTCTTCCTGAATGATTAAGTTATTCAAACCATCCACAGTCGGTCATATGTTGGAAGTAGATATGAATCAAGACTGTCATGGGTTGGTTTGTAGAGGTCCAAGTTGGTGGACAAAGTGGTGCTACAACACTCATGAGTGCTCATAAGTTCTGAGTATTGGATTCAACCCGCGCTCATTTGAATCACTTCATGGATTTTATCACGAGTGATCATGAGACGATAATATCTTATATTCTTCAAACCTAGAGATATGAGTTGTTACTATGAGTTGGTTATACATTGATTGCACGAAAACGCATTTGGTAACTCGATGTTATAAAATGTGCCTTTGTGTATGATTCAACAAGTAGTAGAACAAGCCATATGAGTCGAAGTTTATCCATTCCTTTTACCTTCGGGATAAAAGCGATATCTGTGGGCCCCTCGATGATTTAGCGATGACACATGTGAGTGCTTGGCCAAGCCAGGACTGATTTGATTTGTTCAATCAGTCAGTCATCATAAATCGAAAATCGGGAATATGATATCTAGAATGGAGGAATATATGATCCCTTATCTAATGGACAAGTCATTGACAATGTCAGAGTTCGACAGCGACTTTAAGAGCTACGATTGCCAGTTAGGTTTTGAAGTCATACTCATTAATAGTTTTAGACTTATCCAAGTGGGAGACTGTTGGATTAATGTCTAAGTCCATAACTATATTTGGTATGTACTTGACCCGACCCGGCATGGTCCATTTGGGTTGCACTTCACCGACACAATTTATATGGATAGTCTTTTGAGAATAGTATATTTATGATTTATATTAATATATTATAAGTTCTAATATATTAATATGGAATCATATTATTTAATTAGTATTGACCAAGAATTAATTTAGAATTAATTAAGTGATAAAAAAAAACTAATTAAATATGGACTCTTATATATATGGAATGGGCCAAGTTCATTTAGGTTGGGCTAAGCTTTCATGGATGGTCCATGGAGCTTTTAACCCATGGATCCTATGTAAATGAAAGGTCATGGGTATTAGGGTTTACATGGATGTAACCCTAATCCTCCATAATATATAAAGGGGTCCTTGGCTCACAAAATTGACACAAGTGTGTGAAAATAAGAGTGGGCCGATTTTAGTGTGCATACATATTCTCTCAAGTTCTTCCAAGGTGTTTTGGTGATTTGAGATTCCATTTGAGGCTTCCACACTATTGGGGCTAAGCTCTTAAAGCTTGAAGACATCAAGCTACATCAAAAGGTATGTCATCTAACTAGAACTTTGTAGTATAGGTGCTTCATAATATGCTAGTTAGGATGAAACCTTGGAATAGTTAATATTTGCATGTATAATAGAGAGAACATAGATCCAAGGTTTATAGGGTTGCATGTACACCATAGGAGTGTTAGAATGCTCAAAACCCAACATTTGGGTCATGGGTAGACTATGGTCTTTCTTGGGATTTGGTCCATGATAGTTTTTGGGCCCAATTAGGAAGTTGGGCCACATTGGGCCTTCATTTTGACATTTAAGGAATTTGTCCAACCATGAGGACTTAAGGCCTTTATATAGGGCACAACACCCTAAATTACGGTTTTAACATATCTCACGTACGCCCAACATACGTGCCCAGAGTCCCGTCCCGACCTCGCATCAGTACGCTAAGCGTACCAAGTAGTACGCGTCGCGTACTCGTTTTACAGCTTGTACGCTAAGCGTACCATGTGGTATGCCTCGCGTACTGCCCAAGGACAAAAATGCAATTTTTATAATAACAAGGGTAAAATAAGAAACATACCAAGATTCAAGTGTTACAATTCTCTCCCACTTGAATCAGACTTCGTCCTCGAAGTCTGTTGCCCCGAACAACTCCAAATAGTGTTCCCTCATCTCATCCTCGGGTTCCCAAGTCCACTCCAAACCCTTGCGTTGCTTCCATTACACCTTCACCAACTTGACAACCTTGTCCTCAAGGTTTTCGTCTTCTGATCCAGAATCACCACCGGTGTATCAATATAATTTAGGCGGTCATCCGCCTAAATATCCTCTAAAGGTACCATTACGAAATCATACACTAAGCATTTCCACAGCGGAGATACATGAAACGTGCTATGAATTTGATTGAGCTCAGCTGGAAGATATAAACGATACGCAACCCGGCCCACCCGATCCAAAACCCTTAAGGGACCAATATACATGGGCCCCAGCTTGGCCTGCTTCCTGTATCAGATAACACCTTCAGGAGAACCATATCTCCCACCTGAAACTCTAAGTCTGACAAGCGCCTGTCGCCATAACGTTTCTGCTGACTCTGAGCTGTCTGGAGCCTACTCCAAACCCGAAGAATCAACTCAGTAGTCTTGAGTACCACCTCGGTACTCCCCATAACCCGCTGACCGACCTCACCCCTACAAATCGGGGTCCTGCACTTCCTTCTATAGAGCATCTTGAAAGGAGGTCGATCGATGCTCGCGTGATAACTGTTATTATACGAAAATTATGCTAACGGGAGATACGTATCCCAACTCCCACCGAAATCCAGAACACACGCCCCCAACATATCCTCGAGGGTCTGACTAGTCCGCTTACTATAACCATCGGTCTGCGGATGAAAAACTATGCTAAAATGGAGACGAGTACCCAATTTGGCATGTAACCTCTTCCAAAATTTGGAAGTGAACCGGACATCTCTATCAGACACCACTGATACCGACACCCCATGACGTGCCACAACCTCCCGGATATAAATTTTAGCCAACTTCTCTGTGGAAATACTCTACTGAATCGGAATGAAATGCGCGCTCTTGGTCAAACGATCCACGATGACCCAAATCGAATCCACTCCGCGTGCAGTCTTGGGAAGCTTCGTGATAAAATCCATAGTGATATTCTCCCATTTTCCATACGGGAATCTCCAACGGTTTCATCTTGCCATGAGGACGCTGATGCTTGGCCTTGACTTTCCTGCAAGTCAAGAACCGCTCCACATACCAAGCCACATCCTGCTTCATGCACGACCACCAATAATCAGGACGAAGATCCCTATACATCTTTGTCACCCCGGGATGAATGGATAACCTAGACTTGTAGGCCTCCACCATTAGAATCTGGTGTATCCTGCCCCAATACGGAACCCATAATCATCGGTGCAAAGTCAACAATCCATGGATATCATAATCCAAGGAAGCCACTTGACCCACAATACGCTTGCTCTTTCAGTGCTCTTCCTTAATAGCCTCAATCTGAGCCCCACGAATCCGCTCCAACAATGGAGTAATCACGGTCATCCTCAAACATATATCTCTGATCGGAGTCACGACCGCCTTGCGGCTGAGAGCAACAACCACTACATTGGCCTTCCCCGGGTGATAAAGGATCTCACAATCATAATCCTTCACCACATCCAACCATTGACGTTGCCTCATATTCAGATTTGGCTGATCCATCAAGTACTTCAGGCTCTTGTGATCAGTGTAAATGGTACAACGGACCCCATAGAGGCAATGCCGCCAAATCTTGAAGGACAAAACCACGACCCCCAACTCGAAATCATGCGTCGGATAATTCGCCTCATGAGGCTTCAACTGCCTCGAAGCATAAGCGATCACGCGACCCCTCTGCATTAACACCGCCCGTAATCTTGTGATCGATGCATCAAAATAAATCACAAAATCATCAAAATCCTCGCGTAACCAGAACTAACACTTGGAGAACTTTGCGAAAAGTCTCTCCCTCCTCAACGTCTGTAGCACTTCCCTCAAGTGCTCCTCGTGCTGCTCCTGAGTCTTGGAATAAACCAAGATATCATCAATGAATACTATCATAGTCCAATCCAGCATCAGTCTACACACGCGGTTCATGAGATTTATGAATGCGGCTGGAGCATTGGTGAGCGCAAAAGGTATCACCATGAACTCGTAATTACCATAACGAGCCTAGAAAGCGTTCTTCTACACATCATTATCCCTGACCTGCATTTGATGATATCCCGGTCGCAAATCAATCTTGAAGAACCAAGATGCACCCTGAAGCTGGTCAAAAAGATCATCAATCCTCGGGCGTGGATAACGGTTCTTCACTGTTACCTTATTCAGCTCCCGGTAGTCGATACACATACAGTGAGACCAATCCTTCTTCTTCACAAACAAAACTGGTGCTCCCCAAGGCGAACTGCTTGGCCGAATAAATCCCTTGTCTAACAGATCCTGCAGCTGTGTAGACAACTGTTGCATCTCGAGAGGAGCCAATCGATACGGTGCTTTGGCTATCAGAGCCGTACCTGGAACTAGATCAATCCTAAATTGAACTTGCCTCTCCGGAGACACCCCAGGAAAATCCTACGGGAATACATACGGGTAATCCAGCACAATCGGCACATCATCCATGGTCGTCTTACCCTTATCCCGGGTATCCATAACATAGGCGACATAACAGGAACAACCCTGCTGAAGGTAGCGTCTGTCCCTCTCTATTGAACACAAAATCGGCCCACATTGAAATGTCTCCCCATGAACTACTGCCTCTCTCCCCCAATAAGGGTCCTAACCCAAACCAACTGCTGCTGACATTCGATCACTGCCCCATTAGGACTCAACCAATCCATGCCCATGATAACCTTGTTCACATACAGAGGAATGGGAACCAAATCAACTGGATTCTGCTCGCTGAATAACTGGAGAGTACAACCCTGATGAACCCTCGTCACCTGAACGGACCTGTCATCAGCAATATCGACATTTAGAGGACAATTCAGCTCCCCCGAAGCTCCATCAAATCTATTTCTCAGCACAAGCGATACAAACGATCGGGTAGCCCACGAATCAAACAATACCAATGCAAAAATACCGTTCACAAGGAATGATCCTAAAATAAAACACATAAACATAAGCAAACAATTCAATATAAATAAAAAGATAAGGAGAAGATACATACCCATCACCACGTCGGGAGCTTCACGCGCCTCACTGGCCGTCAACTGGAAAGCCCTGCTCTTCACCACAGGTGCATCTGCACGGCCCTGGAGGCCGTCAGTAATCCGAAGAGTTGCATGAGCGGGTGATGACACCGGTCCTACTACAACCAAACTCGGACAATGGGCCTTCTTATGGCCCCCCTGATTGCAATGAAAGCAAATCAAATCAGATACCGGGGTGGTGATGGTGGTAACAGTACAATCCCTGCTAATATGAACAGTCCGACCACACTTGAAGCAACCATAAACACCCACGATGTACGTCCTCTCGTGCGATATGCCGGACTTTGTCACACCCCCAAACCGGAACGGCGGAAACGTTCGGGGGCGGAGGACGTCATGCTCAGTATCACAATACATGCATCATAGTAAAACAAGCAACAACATCCATTGCATTAATATTAAATTGTTTACATTATATTCGATTCATATAAGATTGACTCCAAAAGTAAATAACAAAACAAGGACATGAAGCTACTATGCTCCATCTTCTGAATCCCGGTGCGTGTACCTGTCTACTAGTTTCCAGAGAATACAAGTGATTTTGAAAGTGTATCAACATTTAAGTTGGTGAGTTCATAAGTATTTTCGTTATAAAAAGTATACTCTTAATTCTTTAGAAAAGTTCGCCTGTTCCTCCAGAAAATCCTATTTTTCCTGATGTGATGAATGATAAGTAAAAATGACTCTTACAATTCCTTTTATGAGTACTTAATGGATACAAGTTATACACAATCCAGATCAAACAATCAATCGATTGTGTGAATCTGCCCTAAGCCCACAAGCAAACAAGGAACAGGAAATGAGGCGGAAGTCACACATCCATTGTTTGTTAGATCATCATTGTATATAACCCTGGCGTATTCACTAGGTGCTTACGGAGTTAACTGTAATAGTTCTTTGATATTTGATGAGAATATTCCTTAAGAAAATCATATATTTTCTTTAGTAAAATGGTAACCACAATAGTTCCTTCTATAATCACTTAGTTTATACTAGCTATATATAACCTAATATCGAACGGACAGTTAGATGTGTGAATCTACCCTAAGCCCATAACCAAACAAGGAACAGGAAGTAAGGCGGAAGTCACACATTCCACTGCCTATCGGATATTAATTATATATAACTCTGATGTATAAATTAAGGAATTATAGAATGAACCATTGAAGGTCCTTTATGTTATACAAGTTTAATAGTAACTATTAAACCTTTTATAAATAAGTTTCTAGTTTCACTTACTCTATTGTGAAACATTGTTTTCGGTAATAAATGATATTGTTTTCAGAAAGTTCTATCGAAAACTGTTTACCTTAAAATAATGATGTTTACCATAGAAAATCCTATATATTCTATAAAACCGATTTGTAGTCTTACTCGTTCCAAGATCGAAAAGCACAAGTATAATTAATATACTTACTCCAATGATGTCTAGTTTTGTTGATAATTTAAACTGAATAAAGACTTGTTTACCCTGAAAACCTGATACGGCGATACTACCCTCCTATGATCACTTAATACATACGAGTTGTATATAACCGAGATCGAACAGACAGTTGAATGGGTGAATCTGCCCTAAGCCCACAACCAAACAAGGAACAGGAAGTAAGGTGGAAGTCACACATTCCACTGTCTACCGGACTTCAGTTTTATCTAACCCTATGGTATGTACTGAGTAACCACATAGTTAACATCCCTTGAGATTGTTTAAGAAAAGTATATTACTACGTAAATATATCATTGTTATCTATTTGTGAGTGTTATGACCATACTAAATTTGACTAGTATAAAACACGATGTATTGTAGGCGTCAAAAAATATGACATTTTTCACCCGTAGACGTGTCGGTGGGGCTGTAGCTAATAGCGAGTTGCGGGATTGTGAATCCCATATAGATCTATACACAAACTCACGCTCTCCCTCCAGGAGACTCTGGTTCATAAGGGTAGACTTCCACTGGTACTTATGTAAGTACTCGAAGACGTGTCTCACACGCTAGATTAACGACTTTACAAATAATAACACGAAAAACCCTTTTTATAATTAACAGATAGGTTTGTAAAAAGATTCCTTCGTTTCATAAACTAACTTATAGCTTATAAGATTATTTTCCATGTTTTAACAAGTTTCATGTTTTAAATACATTTTTAAGGGTAAGAAATACATAATAAGCAATTTATATTTTAAGACACAATATTTAAAAGCATAAGAAAACCTTTTGTGTGATTTGTATCCCAGGCAAATATTAACACAATTTAATTGTGTTCAACTTGTATTCCCCCCCCCCCTTAAAAGCATTTAAAACCATTTAAAAGGGTTGATTATAATCGTATGAACTCACCTTATGTGGGTGATTCAATTGAAGATTCGATATAGGATGATAAGTTCCACGAGTGAAGTCCCAAAACACAAACGAGTCCTATTTAGTATATTATGACATATATATGTATACAGTTAGTGCATTTAACATCTAAGGTGCAAAGGAAACAACCTACGATGTAGGGAACACTTACAAAGAACTGTTAGAATCGAAACTGGAAGGCTAAATGGTGATCACGGACAAGCTTGATGGGTTCACGGCCCATGAAGGATTTACGGCCCTAAGGAGTGTTCACGGCCCAAAATCAGGGAAGATCACTTGAAGATCTTGATGATTGGCGAGTGTTTGAAGGTCCTAAGTGGTATACTAAGGAGATGCAAAAGGAAAATGGATGAAAAGAGTGAAAATGGTGTTCTTGGTATATGACACTTGAGAGAGAAACTCAAGTTCACGCCTAGAAGAAGAAGAAGTGAGGATAAAATCAATCATGAACACACACACACACACACACACACACATATATATATATATATATATATATATATATATATATATATATATATATATATATATATATATATATATATATATATATATATGGAGGTGTTTGCGGCTGAGGAGTTCACGGCTGTAAACCGAGGGTTCACAGTCCGAAGGGGTTCACGGCTCCGAAGCCTGATCACGACCCGAAGAGGGTTTGCGGCCATGCGAAGGTTTGTGGTTCTCGGTCCAAAATGGTTTTCCCACCAACCCGTAACACTCTAGTTTACAAGGCTTATATACTGATAACCCAATAATCTAACTAACTTAAGATAATAGAAGGAAAAAGTTTGACCTTAACAAGACAGAAATTTCAGATTGTCACATCATCCCCCCGTTAGAGAGAATTTTATCCCGAAATTAGCTTTCTTAGCAGGACTGCAGGGGTCGTGCTCCTCTGAATGGTAGAATATCCACTCGTAGGCCTGGGCAACTTTGCCCTGAATTTCATGATAGGATTCATACCTGGTCCATCTATCATTACCTCGTGTATACAAGTCGTATATAATTTAGATTAGTAAGACGGTCGGATGTGCGACTCTGCCCCAGGTCCACAACCAAACAAGGAACATGAGATAGGGCGGAAGCACAAATTCTTAGTCCGCAGAATCTTAATTATATACTACTCTGGCGTATACACTTAGTAGTGATAGGTTAACCGTATTCGTCCTTAGCCTCTGTGCTTGAACTTGGCCTGTTGGACGAGTGGTAGTTCTGGAAGATCTGCTGGGTATACGTCGGCAAGGTTTTGAAGGTCAAAGTGCTCCTCTCATGAGTACTTTGGGGTTTAGAATACAAGAGACAATTCTAAGGTCTGGGTCAGGTTGTCGTTACGAGTGACGAGGGTCTCGTTAATCGGTCGGTTAAGGCGGTGGGTTTTCGTAACACATGAACTTGGTATGGTGAGGACCACGCCAATCCACGTCGAATGACGACGCTGGACTCCTTATAGAAACAAGTGTTAATTCGATTCGAAAGAAAAGTCTGTTATAACGATAGTGTATACCGTGTGTACTCGATAGTGCATTCTGTGTAGACTTTCTAGTGCTTTCAGTTTTCTCCTTGTTCTTACCACTGCAACTTATCGTACCGCAATAAGCGAGTACTAGCAGTGAAAGTGCTTTGATAACTAGTGACGATACTTTATATTATGATCCTTCACGGTACTGCTATGATCGCTTGGCATATACAAGTTACATATAATTAAGATGAATAAGACGGTCGACTGAGTGACTCTGTCCTAAATCCACAACCAGACAAGGAACATGAAATGAGGCGGAATCACTCACTCTAGGCCTGCAAAATCTTAGTTATGCATAACCCTGATGTACATACTAAGCCATCATAGCTCACCTGAACGGATCTTTAGTTTTCTTATGAATGCTGTGACTTGTTCGAGTAAATAATTTATAAGTACTTTTTAATTTCCCCAATTTTTAATACAATTTTTAAACTTTAAAGTAATTTTATTTAGAAGACGTACCGCTGTTTGCTGGTGGTTCCGGGGCAGTCTCTCCTGCGGTGATCATTAGTATGCGCCCTTCCTCACCCGAGTTCTTCGTTATTGGGCAGTCCCTCTTATAGTGCCCAGTCTCACCACACCCATAGAAGGACTGGTTCACTTCTACTCCGGAGACTTGGGAGATTGGTTGTTCCGGCGCCCTGCAGAAACGGGCAGTGTTCCCCATCCTGCGACAATTCATGCACTGCATCTCCAGGTAAGCTCCGGTGTGGTGGTAGTTATACTTACTACACTTCGGGAGAGTTCCAGGATATCGACTGACAGACGCTAGAGTGGTAGGTGTTGTGGCGGCGTGCATAGTAACTATTTGTTACTTCTGCGGGGGTTCCTGTGCTATTCGTTCCTTCCTCTTGTTCCCCGACTTTCGTTTATAGTCCCCTCCCTTTGTTGGTTCGGGTACGGGGACCACCACGCCATGGCGGACTCCATGGTCAATGATTTGTTGGGCTAGGTGCTTGGTGTTATCGAAGGTAGTTGGTTTATAAGCCAATACATCCCCCTGAATCGGGGTAGATAAGCCCCAAATGTACTTCTCTATCTTTTTACTCTCCGGGGTAACCATCCCAGGGCACAGTGCTTCCAGGCCGCTAAACCTGTCAGTGTAGGCCACTATGTCTGAGCCGGCCATGGTATGATCCCATAGCTCTTGCTCCAGCTTTTGTACTTCGCCTCTTGAACAGTATTCTTCCAACATCATCTCTTTCAGGTTCTCCCAACCCATTGAGTTAGCCACTGATAGGGTCAGCGACTTAACATGGCCATTCCACCATGTTAGGGTTCTGTCGGAGAAGGTTCATGCAGCAAACTTCACCTTTCTCCCTTCTGGGCACAGACAGATTTCGAAAACTAACTCTGTTTTCTCGAACCATTGCATCAGAGCAATGACTCCCCCATCTCCATTAAAGGATTTGGGTTTACAGTTCATGAAGTCCTTGTACGAACACTCCCGTGGGTGTCCGTGAGTAACTCCGAGGTTAGTTGGTGGGTACCGCTACCAGATCCACTGGTACTACTTGCGCGGATTTGATTTATTGCAGCTGTTACCGCTGCTTGGAAAGTAGCAGGATCGGGTTGTGGTGGTGGAGGCTGTGGTGGATTCTCTATTGTGGTATTGACTACGCGCCTTATAGGTCTACCGCGAGGCATCTTTTTGCTATAACGAATACAAGATGAAACGATGATAAGTCTATAACAGTGGTTATAAGTCGAATGCTGATTAACTAAGTTATCCTAGTTCTGAGTGTATCCTGATCCGACTTTCATAGTGTTCTAAAAAACAATTCATAATGGAAGTCTATATAAAATAAACTTTATGAATCAGTAGTGACTACCCTCATATGAATTTCAATGACTTTAATAACTGATACAAGTTGCTACGAAAGAAGAAATAATCCTAACACATAGTATGAGTAGTGTATTCACTAACTCACTAGGTTATTTTAGTTTATTAGTTATTAGTACGACACATAAGATGTTTGGTTTCTTCGGCTGATCCCTCCTTGGAAAACTCCTCATGAATCTCTTCTTATTCCTCCTTGACTCCTCTGTTGACTGCTATGATGGAGTGGTTACATCTATCTAGGTTTGTCGTACGAGAATGAGAGTGTCTAAAGAACCTATGAGATTAAGTGAAACATTATGGGGTGATCCTTATTGGGTCCTCCTATAATTGCGTAGTGTATACAAGTTGTATATAATTTAAGATTAAATAGACCTTCGGATACGTGATCCTACTCTAAAACCACAACTAAACAAGGAACAAGAAGTAGAGAATAGATCACAAATTCTAAGTCTATAAAATCTAAATTATATAAAACCTTGGGAGTATACATTCCGAAATTATAGACCTACCAGTAAGGGTCTTTTAAATTTTCACATAAGTTATTTATAGTGCCTAAAATACTCCTATAGTATTTTAATGGTATGAACTTGGTAAGTTTTAAACTTGTTGGTATCTTATAGTATCATAAAATACTCCTATAGTATTTTAACTTTATGTTCTGTTCTAGAAATCCTTTGTGTATAGAGTAAGGTAAGTTTTAAGTCTGTTGCAACACCACATCAATCCCAAACACATGTTGGTCATATCTCAAATAAATATAGTTGATCAGGCTATATTGATCCCATATATGATTACATAACTATTCAGGTTTGACCGCAGTGTCTAACCTTTAAATACTTCTGTTTTGTTCTTCTTGTGATACTTGTTCTAGTATGTGTGTGTGTGTGTATATATATATATATATATATATATATATATATATATATATGCAGGTATGTATACTTTTTTAAAAATATTGTTATATTTTAAAAATATACTTTTAGTTAGAGCACTTCGGCCCCATTGTATTTATAGTTGTATATCTTTTATAGGTTGATATACTTAGTTCACTATAAACAATGCTCTGATACCAATCTGTCACACCCCCAAACCGGAACGGCGTAAACGTCCGGGGGCGGAGGACGTCATGCTCAGTATCACAACACATGCATCGTAGTAAAACAAGCAACAACATCCATTGCATTAAAATTAAACTGTTTACATTATATTCGATTCACATAAGATTGACTCCAAAAGTAAATAACAAAACAAGGACATGAAGCTACTATGCTCCATCTTCTGAATCCCGGTGCGTGTACCTGTCTACTAGTTTCCTGAGAATACAAGTGATTTTGAAAGTGTATCAACATTTAAGTTGGTGAGTTCATAAGTATTTTCGTTATAAAAAGTATACTCTTAATTCTTTAGAAAAGTTCGCCTGTTCCTCCAGAAAATCCTATTTTTCCTGATGTGATGAATGATAAGTAAAAATGACTCTTACAATTACTTCTATGAGTACTTAATGGATACAAGTTATACACAATCCAGATAAAACAGACAATCGATTGTGTGAATCTGCCCTAAGCCCACAACCAAAAAAGGAACATGAAATGAGGCGGAATTCACACATCCCATTGTTTGTTAGATCTTCATTGTATATAAACCTGGCGTATTCACTAGGTGCTTACGGAGTTAACTGTAATAGTTCTTTGATATTTGATGAGAATATTCCTTAAGAAAAGCATATATTTTCTTTAGTAAAATGGTAACCACAATAGTTCCTTCTATAATCACTTAGTTTATACTAGCTATATATAACCTAATATCGAACGGACAGTTAAATGTGTGGATCTACCCTAAGCCCACAACCAAACAAGGAACATAAAGTAAGGCGGAAGTCACACATTCCACTGCCTATCGGAGATTAATTATATATAAGTCTGATGTATAAATTAAGGAATTATAGAATGAACCATTGAAGGTCCTTTATGTTATACTAGTTTAATAATAAGTATTAAACCATTTATAAATAAGTTTCTAGTTTCACTTACTCTATTGTGAAACATTGTTTTCGGTAATAAATGATATTGTTTTCAGAAAGTTCCATCGAAAACTGTTTACCTTAAAATAACGATGTTTACCATAGAAAATCGTATATTTTCTATAAAACCGATTTGTAGTCTTACTCATTCCAAGATCGAAAAGTACAAGTATAATTCATATACTTAGTCCAATGATGTCCAGTTTTGTTGATAAGTTAAACTGAATAAAGACTTGTTTACCCTGAAAACCTGATACGACGATACTACCCTCCTATGATCACTTAATACATACGAGTTGTGTATAACCGAGATCGAACAGACAGTTGAATGGGTGAATCTTCCCTAAGCCCACAACGAAACAAGGAACAGGAAGTAAGGTGGAAGTTACACATTCCACCGTCTACCAGACTTCAATTTTATCTAACCCTATGGTATGTACTGAGTAATCACATAGTTAACATCCCTTGAGATTGTTTAAGAAAAGTATATTACTACGTAAATATATCATTGTTATCTATTTGTGATTGTTATGACCAAACTAAATTTGACTAGTATAAAACACGACGTATTGTAGGCGTAATACGACATTTGTCACCCGTAGACCTGCCGGTCCGGCTGTAGCTAACAGCGAGGTGCGGGATTGTCAATCCCGTATAGATCTATACACAAACTCACGCACTCCCTCCAGGAGACTCTGGTTCATAAGGGTAGACTTCCACTGGTACTTATGTAAGTACTCGAAGATGTTTCTCACAAGCTAGATTAACGACTTTACAAGTAATAATGCGAAAAACCCTTTTTATAATTTACAGATAGGTTTGTAAAAAGATTCCTTCGTTTCTTAAACTAACTTATAGCTTATAAGCTTATTTTCCATGTTTTAACAAGTTTCGTGTTTTAAATACATTTTTAAAGGTAAGAAATACATAATAAACCATTTATATTTTAAGGCACAATATTTAAAAGCATAAGAAAACCTGTCAGGTGCTATCTACGAACACCAAATCCTTTTGTGTGATTGATATCACAGGCAAATATTAACACAATTTAATTGTGTTCAACTTGTATTCTCCTCTTAAAAGCATTTAAAACCATTTAAAAAGGTTGATTATAGGGGTATGAACTCAACATATGTGGGTGATTCAATTTAAGATTCGATATAGGATGATAAGTTCCACGAGTGAAGTCCCGAAGCATAAACGAGCCCTATTTAGTATATTATGACATATATATATATATATATATATATATATATATATATATATATATATATATATATATATATATATATATATATATATATATATATATATATATATATATATATATATATATATATATATATATATATATATATATATATATATATATGTATATGTATACAGTTAGTGCATTTAACATCTAAGTGTTGGATAAGGTGTCTAAGTCCATAACTATTTCTGGTATGTACTTGACCCGACCCGGCATGGTCCATTTGGGTTGCATGGCACCATGCAATTGGATAAACTAAAATGAGAGAAATAACACTTATGGTTTATTAATATATTATAAGTTCTAATATATTAATAATATTATTTAATTAGTTTGATCAAGAATTAATTTAGAATTAATTAAATGATCAAAAGATAACTAATTAAATATATGGGTAGATTATGTAAATCTTCCATATCTTATATAGTGGGCTAAGAGGCTCCATGGATTATCAAGTTGGGTTCCACCCATAGGATGCTCCATGGATGCTCCATGGGAGTTACAAACCCATGGGTCATGGAAATGAAGAGTCATGACACATTAGGGTTTACATGGTGTAACCCTAGATGTGTCAACACTATATAAGAAACCCATTCTCCACCAAAATAGGTGACACTAAGAAACAAGAGGGCTAGAGCCGATTTTGCAAGTGTAAGATTCTCTCAAAGTTTACTCCTTTGCATTTGGTGTTGTGTGAAGCATTTGAGGCATCACACTTGGGGTGCTAGGCTCACAAGGTTTCAAGGATCATAATCAACAACAAGGTAAGTTATTCTATCTTTCATTCAAGTTAAAAATGTTCCCCATGTATGCTAGATAGGAATATAACCTTGGAATTCAACTTTGCATGATTATTAGACAAACATAGATCCAAGGTTATTAGGGTTGCATGTACACTTAGGAAGTGTTAGAATGCTCAAAACCCATCAGTGGTATCAGAGCATGGTTCGTTTGTTGTTTTTTTTTTTTGTGTACAAACAGCTTGAAAAAAAATCGTTTTTCTGTTTTCTGCTCGTATGAAAGTTTGCACATTTGTTGCTGGAAATGGACTAGAAACATTACCCTAAACTGTTTTGATGTTTTAAAGCTTGTTTTAGATGGTGTAATGTTTATGCTAATCCATTTACAATGGCAATTATTCAAATTACAAGTTTTTTTTAAGTGTAATTTTTTATTCTTGAAAGTGTTCATATTCATGTTCTTGAACTTATGAAGATTAGATGATCATAGGAATTGTTTGTAACCTTCATGGTAGTTTAATTCATGATCATAATGTGTTTTAATGGAGTCCATAACTTGTCCTCAAGTTATGGAAAACCAAAAGTCTCACTTTTATTAAAGCCATTAAAAGAACACAAGAGTTATAAAAATGAAGAGTCTTCATTTTTATTACTCAATTAATTCATAAGTTATAAGAAATGAAAAGTTTTGGAAGTTTACAAAACTTGCCCTCAAGTTTTGGAACATGTAAAGTCTTGATTAAAACTTTAGTTCCAACCCTTAGAATTTTAAAAGTTAAAATTCAACCCTTATACTTTATAATATTATACGTTACTAATATATATATATGTATAACGTCAAGTCGTCTTACCGCTAGTACGCCTCATTCACGAAGCCGGTCTATAAGGGGGGTATAAGGTTGTTGCCTATAAAATGGCAACTTAATGGGTGTCCACTCTCACCCACCGCTTCCTTGATCGGTGGAGGGTCGTTAGCCGAACGGGTAAGACAAAGACTTATAAATTCTCATTAAAAGTATGATGAATATTATAAAGTAACTAAATGCTTTTATTAAATTCCCAATCTTAGTTACTTTAGGAAAATGTGAATAAGGTGCTAATCCATGAAATTACACTTTACACTTTGTTTAAGTCGTTGGTGGAGCGTGTGTGGTTAACCGACACACTAACTTGGACTTAACAAGGTAGGTAAAGGGTGACTTAAGGTTTACCATAGCATCGGTGGAGCGTGTGTGGTTTACCGGCACATCGATTGAGTGATAAACCTTGAGGGTACCAAGTGATTTGCATGGTTACTTCACACCTCGTTTTGTGATCCTCGGTATCTCAGTCACAAAACTTGGAGGGCACACTCGAGATTGAAACATGCCTTTGAAAAGTTCATTGAATCTCAAAAGAATCTAGGAATTTCTAAGAACCAATTAAAAACCTAATATTTATATTTCGTTTTTCATGGTGGAAATTGGTGAATCGTCATTCACCTACCTTTCAAATATGTTATAGCTTGGATTACGGCATACCTCTTCTAAGTTATAATATATTGTGATTGGATCCTAGCCTTAATATTACATTTGGGTGTTTTATTAAGGACTCTCTTAATATCTAAACTAATCTTGTTCTCTTCTTTCAGATGTCTTCAAACAATGCTGCTTCTGGCTCTAATCCTAATGGCTCCTTTACCCTTATGAACTTGTGTGGGAAAGTCACTTTTGATGGATCCAACTTCAATGAATGGATCAGAAACATCAGGATGATTACCCGCTACGAGGACAAAGAATATGTCCTTGACAAGGAGCTTAAGGAGATTGATGAGACCACTGCAACTCCCCAGGCGATCGCTGACTTCCGGGCACATGAAAGGGATGCTACAAAAGTGGCATGCATCATGTTGGCCACCATGACAGCGGAACTCCAAAAGTCCTATGAGGACTTCTACCCTTTTGAAATGCACTAAGATCTGATGGAAAGATACCATCAAAGTGCACGACAAGAGAGGTATGAAATCATATGCTCTATCATAACAACCATGATGAAGGACGGGGAATCCGTCACGAGCCACATGCAGAAAATGCAAAGGTATGTGGATCGGTTGCTGAAGCTTAATGTGAACTTCCCTGAGGAGCTTATAATAGATATCATTTTGCACTCCTTACCATCGTGCTATGATCAATTCCGCATGACATATCACATGAATAAGGAAGAGGTCACACTCAGCAAACTTCAGGGACTCCTCAAGACCGCAGAAACAGGTCTTAAGGGTAAGTCGGTTGTTAACACTCCTACTCCAAACTCCGCCCCGGTTTTGGCAATCGGGAAAGGTAGAGGGAAGAAGAGGAAGAGCTCTTCGAAGGGTACCAAGGCTAGGACCCTTGATGGATCTTCTTCAAGTGGAACCAAGAAAGGTTTTGTCACTCCTTCTTCTGACCCTAAAGAGGCTGAATGCTTCTATTGTCATGAAAAGTCACATTGGAAATGGAACTGCCCAAAGTACCAGCAAGATGTGAAGGATGGGAAAGTTAAACCCAACCATGCAGGTATTTACACTATCTTATCTAATAACTCACCCCATTCTAACTCTTGGGTCCTTGATACCGGTTGTGGTATTCATATCTGTTCTGATTTGCAGGGACTAAGAAGAAGTGAGAATGTGGAGCATGGAAGAATAAACTTAATCATGGGGAATAGGAAAGCTTTACCTGTCACCAAGATTGGAGTTTATACTTTATCGCTAAGTAGTGGGTTTAGTTTATATTTGAATAAATGTTGTTATTCGCCAGAAATGGCAAGAAATATTATTTCCTTTCATGCATTGTATAAACAAGGTTTCACCTTTTCATTTGATAATGAAGTTGGTTCGATTAATGCTTTCTTTAATAATGTTCTTTATTTTAAATCATTACCTTGTGATGGTGTGTATGAAACTGTATCTGTGGTTGATAACTTAGGAAATAATGTATTGTGTATTGATTCTGTTAATGATAATAACTTGGATAAAGCATCATTATGGCATTGTCGTCTTGGACATATAAGCAAGAAACGCATAGGCCAACTCCAAAAGGATGGAGTATTGGAGTCATTTGACCTAAAGTCAGATGATAGTTGCGAATCATGCTTACTTGGAAAAATGACAAAGTCACCCTTCACAGGCTCTTGTGAGAGGGGTGAAGGTTTGTTGGATCTTATACACACGGATGTGTGTGGGCCCTTCAAACACGCCACAAGGGATGCTAATCGTTATTATTTGACTTTTACTCATGATTACAGTAGATATGGATATGTCTACTTAATCAAGCATAAGTCAAAGACTTTTGAGAGGTTTAAAGAGTTTAAACAGGAAGTCGAGAATCAATTGGGCAAGAACATTAAGATGCTTCGATCCGATCGAGGTGGTGAGTATCTTAGTTCAGAGTTCCTCGACTATCTTAGGGAATGTGGGATTGTCTCACAATTGACACCTCCCAGGACACCGCAGTTGAATGGTGTAGCTGAGAGGCGTAATCGAACCTTGTTGGATATGGTTCGTACCATGATGAGTCGAGCTTCGCTACCAATCTCATTTTGGGGGTATGCCTTAGAGACTGCCGCCCATATCCTTAATCTAGTTCCCACAAAGAAAGTTGCCAAAACTCCTCATGAGATGTGGATTGGTAAAGTACCCAAACTAGACCACATTAAGATTTGGGGTTGCGAGGCTTTCGTGAGACGCGAGACTCATGATAAGCTCGAACCTCGAAGTGAGAGGTGTATTTTCATCGGCTACCCACAGAAATCCTTTGGTTACCTCTTCTACAGACCTAGTGAGAATGTGGTCTTTGTAGCTAGGAGGGCTTTCTTTCGAGAGAGAGAGTTCATAAGCCAAGGAGACAGTGGGAGGCAAGTTGACCTTGAAGAAATTCAAGAGTCAAGTGGTGAAGGAACTTCAAACCCTAGCACTCAACTTGAGGAGGAAACTCCTGTTGAGCCAATTGACAAGTCTGTATCTCTGAGGCGTTCCACAAGAGTTAGGAATGCACCTGAGAATTACTATGGATTCCATATTACTGCGGAAGGTGATACACTTATCAATGATGAGACACTGATAGGTATGGATGAACCTAACAGTTACGCGGAAGCCATGGCAGGCCCTGAGTCAGCCAAGTGGAAAGAGGCAATGGACAGCGAGATACAGTCCATGTATGACAATCAAGTTTGGAACTTGGTTGAGAATGTACCAGGTCGTAAGACTGTAGGGTGCAAATGGATCTTCAAGAAGAAGACCGACATGGATGGTAATGTACACACTTATAAGGCACGACTGGTTGCAAAGGGTTTCTCACAAACTCCGGGAGTTGATTATGATGGGACCTTTTCTCCAGTGGCCAAGATTAAGTCTATTAGGGTTCTGTTAGCCATAGCCGTATTTCATGACTATGAAATATGGCAAATGGATGTCAAAACCGCTTTCCTTAATGGAAAGTTGGCTGAGGATGTTTACATGAGTTAGCCAGAGGGTTTTGTCAACACAGAGTACCCTAATAGAGTGTGTACGCTTGAGAAATCCATTTATGGGTTAAAGCAAGCACCTCGCAGATGGAATCTTTGCTTTGATGAGAAAGTCAAGGAATCTGGCTTTTCTAGGAGTGAAGATGAATCTTGTGTATATGTCAAGGCTAGTGGGAGTATAGTTAGCTTTTTGGTATTGTATGTGGATGACATACTACTCATAGGAAATGACATCCCAACTCTACAGGAAGTTAAGTCCTGGCTTGGGAAGTGTTTCTCTATGAAGGACCTAGGAGAAGCTGCCTATATTCTAGGGATAAGGATCTTGAGAGACCAGAGTAAAAGACTAATTGGACTTAGTCAGAGTACTTACTTGGATAAGGTGTTGAAGAGATTCGGCATGCAGGACTCCAAGAAAGGAGAGTTACCCATCCAGAGTAATGCCAGATTGAGTAAGACACAAAGCTCTAGTACTGAGGCTGAGATAGCAGAAATGAGTCGAATACCTTATGCTTCGGCTGTAGGATCGATCATGTATGCTATGACGTGTACTCGACCTGATGTAGCCTTTGCTTTGAGCATGGTTAGCAGGTATCAGGGGAACCCTGGCAAGGCACACTGGACTGCGGTAAAGAATATCCTCAAGTACCTACGGAGGACTAAGGACTGGGTCCTTACCCTCGGTGGGAGTGAAGACTTGAGAGTTGTAGGGTATAGTGATGCTAGCTTTCAGACTGATAGGGATAATTTCCGCTCTCAGTCAGGCTGGGTCTTTACCTTAAATGGAGGAGCAATTTCTTGGAAGAGTTCCAAGCAAGAGACAGTGGCTGATTCAACTTGCGAATCAGAGTATATAGCAGCTAGCGAGGCAGCAAAAGGAGGCGATATGGCTGAAGAACTTCATTGGAGACCTTGGAGTTGTACCAGCTATTAAAGAGCCAATGGAAATTTTCTGTGATAGTGAAAGTGCAGTTGCCTTAGCCAAGGAACCAAGGGATCACGGGAGATCCAGACACATCGACAGAAAATACCATTTCATCAGACATCGAATAGAAGAAGGACTCCTCGTGGAAAAGAGGGTATCATCGGATGAGAATCCAGCAGATCCCCTCACGAAGGGACTGACTCGGGTTAAGCATCTCCAGCATGCTCGGAGCATAGGGCTGAAGGATGATATTAGATTTAGTAGTTAGATAACCTTGAAATTTGTAAAGTGTAATTGACATTAGATGATGAATAAAAGGTGTTTTATTTATGAGTAAAGTGTTGCTATCTCTTGTCGATCGTTTACTATATTTCTTTTGCATGTTTTGACTTCCAGAATAATTATGTTTGGTATATCATATTATTCGAACCTCCACAGTCGGTCATATGTTGGAAGTAGGTATGAATCAAGACTGTCATGATTGGTTGCAGAGGTCTAAGTTGTTGGACATGGCTACAACACTCATGAGTGCTCATAAGTTCTGAGCATTGGACTCAACCCACGCTCACTGGAATCACTTCATGGAATTTATCTCGAGTGATCGTGAGACGGTAATATCATATAAGTCTTCAAACCTAGAGATATGATTTGTTACTTATGAGTTGGTTATGCATTGATTGTATGTTAACGCATTGGTAACTCGATGTTATAAAACGTGCTTTTGTGTATAATTCAATGAGTGGTAGAACAAACATATGAGTCGAAGTTTATCTGTTCCTTCTTGGATTAGAAGCTGATATCTGGGCCCCTCGATGATTTTGTTTTGACCTATGTACCGGGCCCGGTCAGAACTAAGTTGATGTGTTCAATTAAGTTCTTTGTCAAACAAATCGGAAATCGGGAAACAAACTGCTGGACACAAAGTAAGACACTGTTCCATGTATTTGTCCGGCTGATATCTAGAACAGAGGATTATATGATCACTTATCTTAAATGGCGTATCATCATCTTCTCAGTTCCGAGAGACCTTGAAAGAGCTACGATTGCCGATCGGTTCCTGAAGTATTGCAGTTATAGTTATTAGACTTATCCAAGTGGGAGACTGTTGGATAAGGTGTCTAAGTCCATAACTATTTCTGGTATGTACTTGACCCGACCCGGCATGGTCCATTTGGGTTGCATGGCACCATGCAATTGGATAAACTAAAATGAGAGAAATAACACTTATGGTTTATTAATATATTATAAGTTCTAATATATTAATAATATTATTTAATTAGTTAAATGATCAAAAGATAACTAATTAAATATATGGGTAGATTATGTAAATATATGGGTAAATTATGTAAATCTTCCATATCTTATATAGTGGGCTAAGAGGCTCCATGGATTATCAAGTTGGGTTCCACCCATAGGATGCTCCATGGATGCTCCATGGGAGTTACAAACCCATGGGTCATGGAAATGAAGAGTCATGACACATTAGGGTTTACATGGTGTAACCCTAGATGTGTCAACACTATATAAGAAACCCATTCTCCACCAAAATAGGCGACACTAAGAAACAAGAGGGCTAGAGCCGATTTTGCAAGTGTAAGATTCTCTCAAAGTTTACTCCTTAGCATTTGGTGTTGTGTGAAGCATTTGAGGCATCACACTTGGGGTGCTAGGCTCACAAGGTTTCAAGGATCATAATCAACAACAAGGTAAGTTATTCTATCTTTCATTCAAGTTAAAAATGTTCCCCATGTATGCTAGATAGGAATATAACCTTGGAATTCAACTTTGCATGATTATTAGACAAACATAGATCCAAGGTTATTAGGGTTGCATGTACACTTAGGAAGTGTTAGAATGCTCAAAACCCATCACTAAGGTGTAAAGGAAATAGCCTATGAAGTAGGGAACACTTACAAAGAAGTGTTAGAATCGAAACTGGAAGGCTGAATGGTGATCACGGCTAGGCTTGATGGGTTCACGGACCATGAAGGGTTCACAGCCCTAAGGAGTGTTCACGGCCCAAAATCAGGGAAGAACGCTTGAAGATCTTGATGATTGGCGAGTGTTTGAAGGTCCTAAGTGGTATACTAAGGAGATGCAAAAGGAAAGGGGATGAAAAGAGTGAAAATGGTGTTCTTGGTATATGACACATGAGAGAGAAACTCAAGTTCACGGCCAGAAGAAGAAGAAGTGAGGATAAAATCAATCATGAACATATATATAGGGAGGTGTTTGCGGCCGAGGAGTTCACGGCCATGAACTGAGGGTTCACGTTCTGAAGGGGTTCACGGCTCCGAAGCCTGATCACGGCCCGAAGAGGGTTTGCGGCCATGCGAAGGTTTGCGGTTCTCGGTCCAAAATGCTTTTCCCTCCAACCCATAACACTCTAGTTTACAAGGCTTATATACTTATAACCCAATAATCTAACTAAATTAAGATAATAGAAGGAAAAAGTTTGACCTTAACAAGACAGAAATTTCGGGTTGTCACACACTTGCCGCAGCAGGCTCGGCCCCGCTGGCCCTTCCCTCTCTTATCAACAACTTTGGGCCTCTTGTCCGAACACCCTGATACTTGAACCTCATATGGCTTCCTCTTCCTCTCCATCTCAAGATCAATCTCTCTGTCTCTAGCCCTCGCTATCATATCCTCTAGCGTCTTGCAGCTGGATCGGCTCACAAACTGCTGAATGTCACTCCTCAAAATCTCATGGTACCGGGCCTTCTGCATCTCCTCGTCCGCCACATACTACGGAACCAGAAGTTCCCTCTCCCGGAACATCGCGGTGATCTCAGCCACCGTCTCCGTAGTCTGGCGGAGATCTAGAAACTTTGGCGCCAACTGCTGCATCTCAATCACCGGTTCAAACTCAACTCGGAACGTGGTCGAGAAATCATCCCATGTCATCACATCAACATCATCATCACCCACTGCACGTCCTACCTCCTCCTACCAGTCTCGCGCCTTGTCCTTCAAAAGACAGGAAGCTATTCTGACCTTGTCCCTGTCGGGGCAACGGCTGGTGTGGAAGGCTTTAGCAACATTTGCTAACCACCTCCTGCTCACTATCGGGTCCTTCACCTCGTGATAATCTAGTGCTCCACATCCGGAACTCCCTGAAATTCAAAGAACACGGCCCAACCAAGGCCATCATCTCTATGCGAAAGGCGCTCAACCGCTCACCCAGAATCTCCATAATACCCTCCTTGACCGTGCCAAAGATCACATGAGTCTGCTCAAGGATACTGTGCATAATCTCAGATGAGATAAACTCCCCCGTTTGGTCATCTAGCTGCCCGAATCTAGATCTTGAGCTCGAGCCCTCTCCAGCACTAGAACTGCCAACGGGTCTGCCTTGCAATGTCACCATACTGAAAATAGACCAAACAAACCATCAAAATGCACCCAACGTACTCAACTGTTTGACTTTTGGGTTGACGTCTTCGGTTTTGGGCCATATTTTGGGATTTTAGGGTTTGGGCCTCGTTGGGCCATTGGACTTCTGACTTTGGGTCATGGGTAGACTATGTTCTTTCTTGGGATTTGGTCCATGATAGTTTTTGGGCCCAATTAGGAAGTGGGGCCACATTGGGCCTTAGAATGACATTTAAGGTATTTGGCCAACCATGAGGACTTAAGGCCTTTATATAGGGCATAACACCCTAAATTACGGTTTCAATAGGGGTGAGCATTTGGACCGGACCGGACCGGCTCTTGGACCAGACCGGTTATGGAGAATATTGTGGACCAGACCGGATGAGTCGTGTCCGTGTCCGTGTCCGGGTCTGGTTCCAGGTCCGGGTTTTCCGGTTCTTGGACCCGTTTGGACCGGTACAACTTTAATTGCATGGAGTACAAGTCGTTAAAATAAGTTTTTGGGTTTGATAGAACTCGTTAACACGAATATGTTGTTCGGTTTGATACGATACAACTTGTAAAAATGATTACGTTTTCGTTTCATGCATAATTAATCTACCTTGATGTTATAATATTATAACTTGCAAAATTAATTTTCCAAATAAAAGCAACTAACATATAAATCAAGTTCACCTAGATCCCTTTCATATGATTTATCTGTCAAAGATAAATAAAATTCAGAATTATAGTCTAAAATAATAGTTAAAAAGCTGAAATATTTCAGCTTTGATAGCTCAACTTTGAAGGATTGTAACTCACTGAATATAATACCAAAATCAACAAAATTAAAGTCGAAATTCATCTACAAACTGTAAACTAAATGTTGGAAAAAACCGCAGGTCAATCCGACTTAAAACGAATGAGTTATGGTTGTTTAAAAAATTTCATAAATTACGAAATTTTAAAAATCTTGCTGAAAAACTGAAAATTTCCAGCTTTGATAGCTCAACTTTGAAAGACTATAACTCATTGAATATAATACCAAAATCAACAAAAATATAGTCTAAATTCATCTACAAACTGTAAATTAAAACTGGAAAAAGCTGTGCGTCAATCCGACTTAAAACGAAAGAGTTATGGTCGTTTAAAATTTTTCACAGATTACAAAATTTTAAAAATGTTGCTGAAAAGCTGAAATTTTTCAGCTTTGATAGCTCAACTTTGAAAGACTGTAACTCATTGAATATAATACCAAAATCAACAAAATTATAGTCTACATTCATCTACAAACTGTAAATTAAACGTTGTAAAAAACCACATGTCAATCCGACTTAAAACGAATGAGTTATGGCTGTTTAAAAAATTTCACAAATTATAATTTTTTTTAAATCGGGTCCAACCGGTTCTAAACCCGGTAAAAACCGGACCGGACCGGGAAAAAAACCGGACCGGTTTTGATGGATTTATAGAACCGAGAACCCTCCCGGGGGTCCAAAAAAATGGTCCAGTCCGGTCCACCGGTCCAAATGCTCACCCCTAGGTTTCAACATATCTCACGTACGCCCAACGTACGTGCCCGGAGTCCCATCCCGACCTCGCATCAGTACGCCAAGCGTACCAAGTGGTACGCCCCGCGTACTCGTTTTACAGCTTGTATGCTAAGCGTACCATGTGTTATGCCCCGCGTACTTCCCAAGGACCAAAATAGGGGTGAGCAATTGGACCGAACCGGACCGGACCGACTCTTGGACTGGACCGGTTATGGAGAATATTGTTGATCGTGGACCGAACCTGATGAGTCATATCCGTGTCCGTGTCCGGGTCCGGGTACAGGTCCGGGTTTTCCGGTTCTTGGACCTGTTTGGACCAGTACAACTTTAATTGGATAGAGTACAAGTCGTTAAAATAAGTTTTTGGGTTTGATAGAACTCGTTAAAACGAATATGTTGTTGGGTTTGATACGATACAACTTGTAAAAATGATTACGTTTCCGTTTCATGCATAACTAATCTACCTTGATGTTATAATATTATAACTTGCAAAATTAATTTTCCAAATAAAAGTAACTAACATATAAATCAAGTTCACCAAGATCCCTTTCATATGATTTATCTGTCAAAGATAAATAAAATTCAGAATTATAGTCTAAAATAATAGTTAAAAAGCTGAAATATTTCAGCTTTGATAACTCAACTTTGAAGGATTGTAACTCACTGAATATAATACCAAAATCAACAAAATTAAAGTCGAAATTCATCTACAAACTATAAACTAAATGTTGGAAAAAACCGCAGGTCAATCCAACTTAAAACGAATGACTTATGGTTGTTTAAAAAAAATTCACAGATTACGAAATTTTAAAAATCTTGCTGAAAAACTGAAAATTTTCAGCTTTGATAGCTCAACTTTGAAAGACTATAACTCATTGAATATAATACCAAAATCAACAAAAAATATAGTCTAAATTCATCTACAAATAGTAAATTAAACATTGGAAAAAGCTGCGTGTCAATCCGACTTAAAACGAATGAGTTATGGTTGTTTAAAAATTTTCACAGATTACAAAATTTTAAAAATGTTGCTGAAAAGCTCAAATTTTTCAGCTTTGATAGCTCAACTTTGAAAGACTGTAACTCATTGAATATAATACCAAATCAATCTTGGAGAACCAAGATGCACCCTAAAGCTAGTCAAAAACATCATCAATCCTTGGGAGTGGATAACGGTTCTTCACTGTTACCTTATTCAGCTCCCGGTAGTCGATACACATACGGTGAGACCAATCCTTCTTCTTCACAAAAAAAATTGGTTCTCCCCAAGGTGAACTGCTTGGCTGAGTAAATCCCTTGTCTAACAGATCCTGCAGCTATGTAGACAACTGTTGCGTCTCGAGAGCAGCCAATCGATACAGTCCTTTGGCTATCGGAGCCGCACCTGGAACTAGATCAATCCTGAACTCAACCTGCCTCTCCGGAGGCACCCAATGAAAAAACTACGGGAATACATCCGGGTAATCCCGCACAATCGGCACATCATCCATGGTCGTCTAACCCTTATCCCGACAATCCATAACATAGACGACATAACCGGAACAACCCTGCTGAAGGTAGCGTCTGACCTTCCCTGCTGAACACAAAATCGTCCCACACCGAAATCTCTCCCCATGAAATACTATCTCTCCCCCAATAAGGGTCCGAACCCGAACCAACTGCTGCTCACATTCGATCACTGCCCCCATTAGGGCTCAACCAATCCATGCCCACGATAACCTTGTTCACATGCAGAGGAATGGGAACCAAATCAATCGAATACTGCTCGCTGAATAACTGGAGAGTACAACCCCGATGAACCCTCGCAACCCGAACGGACCTATCATCAGCAATATCGACATCTAGAGGACAATTCAGCTCCCCCGAAGCTCCATCAAATCTCTTTTTGAGCGCAAGCGATACAAACGATCGGGTAGCCCCTTAATCAAACAAATACCAATGCAGAAATACCGTTCACAAGGAATGATCCTAAAATAAAACACATAAACATAAGCAAACAATTCAATATAAATAAAAAGATAAGGAGAAGATACATACCCGTGACCACGTCGGGAGCTTCACGCGCCTCATCGGCCGTCAACTGGAAAGCCCTGCTCTTCACCATAGGTTCGTCTGCACGACCCTGGCTGCCATCAGTAATCCGAAGAGTTGCATGAGCGGGTGCTGAAACCGGTCTTGCTGCAGCCAAACTCGGACAATGGGCCTTCTTGTGGCCCCTCTATTTGCAATGAAAGCAAATCAGATCATATATCGGGGTGGTGATGGTGGTAGCAGTACAATCCCTGCTAATCTGACCAGTCCGACCGCACTTGAAGCAACCAGAACCACCCACCCTACACGTCCTCTCGTGCGAAATGCCGCAGCAGCCTCGGCCCTTTTAGCCCTTCCCTCTCGTATCAACAACTTTGGGCCTCTTGCCCGAACAGCCTGATACCTGAACCTCATATGGCTTCCTCTTCCTCTCCATATCAAGATCAATCTCTCTGTCTCTAGCCCTCGCCATCATATCCTCCAGCGTCTTGCGACTGGATCGGCTCACAAACTACTGAATGTCACTCCTCAAAATCTCATGGTACCGGGCCTTCTGCATCTCCTCGTCCGCCACATACTACGGAACTAGAAGTTCCCTCTCCCGGAACATCGCGGTGATCTCAGCCACCATCTCCGTAGTCTGGCGGAGATCCTGAAACTCTCGCGCCAACTACTGCACCTCAATCACCGGTGCAAACTCAACTTGGAACCTGGTCAAGAAATCATCCCATGTCATCACATCAACATCATCATCACCCACTGCACGTCCTACCTCCTCCCACCAGTCTCATGCCTTGTCCTTCAAAAGGCAGGAAGCTAGTCTGACCCTGTTCCCCTCAGGGCAACGGCTGGTGTGGAAGGCATTAGCAACATTCGCTAACCACCTCCTGCTCACTATTGGGTCCTTCACCCTGTGATAATATAGTGCTCCACATGCCCGGAACTCCGTGATATTCAAAGAACACGCACCAACCAAGGCCACCATCTCCATGTGAAAGGCGCTCAACCGCTCATCCAGAATCTCCAGAATACCATCCTTGACCGTGCCAAAGATCACATGAGTCTGCACAAGGATATTGCGCATAATCTCAGATGAGATAAACTCCCCCGTTTGGTCATCTAGCTGCCCGACTCTAGAACCTGAGCCCGAGTCCTCTCCAGCACCAGAACTGCCAACAGGTCTGCCTTGCAATGTCAACATACTGAAAATAGACCAAAGAAACCATCAAAATGCGCATCAATATATGTATATATATATATATATATATATATATATATATATATATATATATATATATATTAGGGAATCACAAACTCCACAAGCTCCCTGGTTTCATCGCAGCCCTCCTTGAATCGAGTACGGATCCTATGCTTCCAGTAGTACGGGCCCATACTACCTTCCACATCTATCCGTACTTTCCTCAAGGATTGCCTTGACTCCACCAAATCACTCTATATCCATACAATTACCCCTCCGAGATAAGGCTCCCAGCACTGGATCTCATCCTAGGTCTTCGTAGGGCAAATTCCACACCACACTTCGCCATCAGTTGTAGAATGAACTCCCGCTAACTTCCTCTAAATAACTCAAAAATACAATTACATATTCACTAAAACCAGATAATTTTTCGAAGAGGTCTTACACTACAACGGGTGGACTCAGACAAGAGCTGCGCAATAGAGTTAAAACCTAACCTTCTAAAATTATTTAGTTCTTATCATATGTAACTTAGTATATTTACTTACTAGTTAGCTAAAGCTAGTTAGAACTGCTATAAAGCACAAAGCAAGCAGCATTCAGACATCAACTAACCATAATCAAGAATTACCTAATCAGGCCACCCTATCACTGACTTGTAACATCCCGGAATTTAGGTATATCTTTCTGATCCTTTTCTTTCCTCAAGTTGCAAATATTAGTCCCTGAATAGAATATTTGGCTTTCGAGTACACTGGGCGTAAGGGAGAGAACGCTACGCGTACTCATGAGCGTATTCTTGACATGGAGCCTACCCAGTACGCTGGGCGTACCATAGTGTACGCTGGGCGTACTAGGTTCAGATTGAAACCCTAATTGTGGGGGTGAGCCCTATATAAGGAACATTATGGCCTCACTTTTAGCCACCATTTCCAGAGAGCAAAACCCTAAGTGGCCCTAACCCTCGTTCTAGAGCTAGTGTGTGTGTTTGGTTGAGCTTGAAAGTGTTCTTGTGTGCTTTTGAAGAGAAAGAGGTGCCATTGAAAGAGCTAGAGTTGGAAGGCAAGCTTTGGATATGAACTTTCTGAGGTTGGAGCATCATTTGGAGGTAGAAAGCTCAAAGCTTTCTCAACCTTTTTGAGTCGAGTTTTATGGACCATTTCTAGGGTTTTTGTCCCAAAGGTGGAGACTTTATGAGTAAAGGAGCTCCATAAGACCTTGGTCTGTCCATATTTAGTGTATAAAGAGTTATAGATCCATAGAATTCCAATCTTGGACGTTAGGAGTGAGCCATGCATGAGATATGAGCTCTTTAGTGAAGGAAGTGGTGTGTTTTGGATGTTGATGACCATTACAGCCATGAAAAGGCGTAAAGTCTTCGACTTTATGGATTAGGAGGCTGTAGGGGGTCCAGATCTGTATTTTGAGCCAAGGTCTTAACTGATTAAGACCATAAGTGAGATAATAGTGAAACTGGGACGTACGCTGAGCGTAAATCCCAGTACGCGGGGCGTAGGGCTCAATCAGCCCGATATCAGCATAGCGGTCGAGTACGCCCAGCGTAGGAGTCTGCTACGCGTCGCGTACTCCTTAGGGTTGACTTATGTTGACTTTTAGGTTTTAGTCAACAAATGGACTTTTGGACCATTGGAGGGGTAGAATGGTCTTTTACCCTCCTGAGAGAGTATAGGAAGGGATTAGTCTAGCCTTTGAGAGCTTTTATTAAGTATAGATATTTTCTGTATGTGATTAGGCGGAGGCTAGATCAGTGTTTCGAGTTCGAGATCATTCAAGATACCCGAGGTGAGTCTTCTCACTATACATTACCTAGAATGGTATCTATGTGTAGACCGGAAGGTCTTATGTGTTATGTGTTTACTTCAGATTATGTGCATTGTGATTTATGTATGCTATGTGATATTTAGACTGAACTGGAGGTTCCAACGACTTACGAGGCCAGAGGGTCCTCATCCAGACCGGACCGGAGGGTCCAACGATTTAGACCGTACCAGAGGGTCCAACAAGGTTGACCAGACCAGAGGGTCCAACGAGCTACGGGACTGAAGGGTCCCGCTGAGACACACTGACCAGAGGGTCTTACCGAGTTATAGCCTCGAGTGGCTTATGTGCTGAATGTGGTATTTTGGGGAACTCAATAAGCATTTATGCTTACCGTGCTATGTGATTTGTGTTTCAGGAACTACCGAGGATCGCGGGAAGGCGCCGGCATGATCTGTACACACTGGCAGAGGATTTTGTTTTGCGATTCTGGGATATGTTTTATTGTGATGACATTTGATACACATGAGATTTTTGGGAATATTATATGAGTTTTATTGTGTTGAAAAAAGGAAAAATTGTTTTAAATTTTACGTCGTTACAAGTTGGTATCAGAGCCTTGGTCTGAGGGATTTGGGTACACCTCCGGGCGTATCTGAACTCAAACTAAGAAATTAAGAGAAATTTTGAAAAAGAAACGATTTTTCTAGAAAGAGAGAGATTTCAGGAAAAGCGGAAATGAGCAGTGTGTACGATCAGCCAGCGCCCGAACAGTGATTTCCCAAAATAACCTTACATTATGTGTTATGAGATATGCTATGCATGCTAGAATAGGCTAGGTATTCATATTTAGGACTAGGGTGGCCTGATTTGTGATGCCTTAGCCTAGGAAATTACTGCTACTATGAGTTACTTCGAGAGCAAGTAGGTAGCAGAGAGGAGCTTATGAGAGGTCTACTGGAGGGTAGCCTGTGTTTAGCGAGATATAGAGTACTTGTGATCTGGGATCCTAGGAGGAGGACTTGGGTTGAATACCGATGTGGTGTGGAAGGTAGTATAGGGCCCGTACTACTGGAAGCACCGGATTAGTGAGCAGTCCAAGTAAGAATCCTTAGGATACTGAGGAACAAGTAGGGTTGAGTAATCGAGTGCGAGTATACTCGAGCGAGTCTCTGATTTCTTTTGTGTTGTGTTTCAGAGACATTATGGTGGGTACGCGCCACAACCCAGGAGGCAGTGGTACCAGTGATGAGGAGATTAGTAGGTTGATTCACGAGGAGGTGGCCGCAGCTATTCGAGCTGAGATTCCAGAGATGTTTGGATCTACCAAGACCACGTTGATTGAGACATTTGACGAGCAGTATGCCGCTCTTACCGAGGCTGTTGTTGCTGCAGCCACCGCAGCAGTCGCCGCTGCCAGGCTACAGAGGGTGACTCGTTGCTGTACCGTGAGTTCAGCAACACGAAGCCACCAGAGTTTGATGGGATGCAGGATCCGATAGCCGCGATGTGGTGGATCTCTGACATTGAGGGATGCTTCTACACGTGTTCTTGTCCGGAGCATTTGAGAGTACGGTTCGCGCTGAACCAGCTTCGCTTGGGAGTGAATGACTGGTGGAACTTTGTGATGGCTAACTTCATTCCTGCAGAGATTACAGCGGTGACTTGGGAGAGGTCCACCACCATGTTTCGAGATGAGTATGTTCCCCCGATGGAGAGGGAACGTTTAGCCCAGGAGTTCTTCTCCCTCAATCAGGGAACTGAGTCCATGACAGTGATTATGCGGATGTTTCATGAGAGGGCGTTGTTTTGCCCTGAGCACGTGTCTTCTAAGCAGGCACGTATGAGCGGTTATCTGAGCATACTGAGGAGAGACATTCGTGAGTTCGTGGCGAACTCGACATACCGGACATTTGCCAAGCTCCAGGCGAATGCTCGAAAGAGGGAGATTGAGCTGGAGAATCAGGCTAGGGAGGAGGCGGAGTCTCAGAGAAGGGATAGGCGGCCGACACAGTCTCAGCCGGCAGCCAAGCAGGCAAAGCCCGCTGATTCGAGGTCTGGAGACTAGAAGGGACTCATGATGGGATATGCAGGGCAGGCGTGTGCTACAAGTGTGGGAAGGAGGGGCATATCGCGAGGGATTGCCCCAAGGTATTTTCGGTTTGATTTAATTGCAACCAGACGGGCCATCCGAAGTCCGAGTGCCTACAGCTACTTCAGGGATCCGCACAAGGTTCTGCCCCTGCCACAGCACGAGCTACTGAGGGTCGGCCAGCAAAGGCCGAGGTACCGAGGTGTAACACTCAAAAATTTTAAGCCAATTTAAAACTTTTTAAACAATTCAAAACCCATTAGTCATTACAAAATGTTTTCAAAATAGTTTAATATCAGAGCATCCCAGAAACATAGTCATAAAAGTGAGGAGCTGTACGATCACGCCTTCGCCTTGCCGCGATCCCCTGATGTACCTGCAACAATAAATTGAAACTGTAAGCCCGAGAGCTTAGTGAGTTCCCCCAAAATACCGATACACATACAGTCCACATAACCATGTCAGCAATAACATATCATAACAAACTGAACAACATGTAATGGGTCCACAGCCTTACAGACTGGATTACCCCTGGGCCCACAGTGTGAGTCTGGATTGCCTTTCGGGCCCACATCTCACATCTGGCTTGCCATGGAGCCCACAGTACGAGTCTCCCTTAGCCCGTAACTGGAATGCTCCCGAGCCCGCAGTACGAGTCTCCCTTAGTCCGTAACTGGAATGATCCTAGGGTTTGTTGGCTACCGCACGGAGCAGTACAACCTTAACCCATCCCACATAACATATAACATACAACATAACCACTGAGCATGCAATAATCCTATAACATCACAGGTAGTCCTACAGGTCTACCTAACTGGTATAACCACTAGCATGCAACATTAACTCATACTCAACATCTAACACTGCTAGGATAACATATCCAATGGGCCGGCCTTGGTGCCTTAGACCCCTTAGTATAGTGAGGATAACTCACTCGCAATTGTCGTCTGAAACTAGAAAGCTCAACTCCCGGATCACCAACTCGAACCCCACCACCTATAGTTACCATAAAACCCTTTTTCATAAATTTCCAAATTACCAGAATACCCTCAGAAGTCAACTGGTCAACTCTTGGTCAAAGTCAAAGTCCACAGTCAAAGTTAACAGTCCATGTTGACTTGACTCGTCGAGTGCAGTTCACTGACTCGTCGAGTCCTTCCTGAACTCGAGAAGTCGTGAAATCCTTGGTTGGCTCGTCGAGTTCCCCTTTAACTCGTCGAGTTCATACGTGTCCAAAGATTGGGAAAACCCTAGCCGACTCGCCGAGTCAGTCGACTGACTCGCCGAGCCCAAGGCAATCTTCATCGGACTCGCCGAGTTGTTCATCAACTCGACGAGTTCATGACCATATTCATATGACTCGCCGAGTTGACTATGCAACTCGCCGAGTCCTTGCAGACCTTCATCCATGCAACCAGTTTTTAAGCCATGCCAAGGTTCCAGATTACAGATCCAAGCTTCTAAGGCATGTTTATCACGTAAAGTTGCAAACTTTACACGCATGCAAGGCCCTAAAGGCTCTAAATGACCAATCTAAGCTTCTAATGGAGCTTTACACCTTAGGAGAGTCTCATCCTTGCAAGAGCTGGAAACTTTATGGACTTAGGACTCAAAAGAGGTTCAGATTTGAAGTTTCAACTTCAGATCTAGCTCCCATACCAAAATCCCTTCATGAATAACTAAAGAAAACCCTAGCCTCCACATATGAACGATTCTAGAAGAAAAGAGGTCAATGTAACAACTTATTACCTCCAAGGCATGCCCAAACTAAAGTAGACTCTGGATCCACACGAAATCCTTGATGCTAGCCTCTTGATCTACAAGTTTCCTTCACAAAAATCACTTCTCAAAGCTCCAAAACACTCTCCAAGCTCACACTCATGGAAATTAGGGTTTCTGGCTCTTAAGGGGTGATAGAGGACAGTGGGAGGCGCTAATGGTCCAATATATAGGGTGTAAAAACCCTGAAACTTAGGGTTTCCACTGCCAGCTCCTACTCGTCGAGTCCCCCATGCCGACTCGACGAGTCACTCATTAAATGACGTGTCCTGGCCCGCTGCTACTCGACGAGTCACATCTTCAACTCGTCGAGCAGACCTTAAAACATGAAATCTAAATGGAATAATAATGATACCTGGCGGTTGGGATGTTACACGAGGGCTCGCGGGAGAGCCTTTCAGCTGACAGCGGAGGAGGTCCGCGCAGCACCCCACGTCATGGATGGTATGTATTCTCTTATTTACTTATGTTGGGTTTGAGATTTTGTGCTTATATTGTGGTATGCATAGGTACTTTCCTTGTGAATTTTGTACCTGCTTTGGTGTTGTTTGACTCGGGTGCGAGTCGATCTTTTGTGTCATTAGCGTTTAGCCGTCACATCAGTATCCGACGAGAGGCGTTGAGTCAACCTCTGCGAGTTTCTATAGCCGACGAGCGCGCGGTTTTTGCTACCGATGTGATTCGAGGATGTATACTTGAGATTTTCGGTGTTGATTTTCTGATAGATCTGGTACCAATTGCGATAGGAGATGTCTATGTCGTCGTGGGCATGGACTAGTTGAGTCGATTCGGAGCCGTTATAGACTGCGAGCGTCAGTTGGTGACCATACGAGACCCTAGTGGGGGAGTGCTTACAGTTAATGCCGAGGGTACCCGATCTGGATCGGCATTTTGCTCGGCTGCTAGAGCGAGACAGAGTTTACAGCAGGGTTGTAGGGGTTTTGTAGCGTATGTGATGGATACTCGAGTTGCTGACGGGAGACCGAGCTTTGTTACAGATGTTCCGATAGTGAGTGAGTTCCCGGATGTTTTCCCCGAGGAGTTGTCGGGTGTGCCTCCTGAGAGGCAGATGGAGTTCCGTATTGATTTGATCCCGGGGGCGGCGCCTATCGCCAACGCACCCTACCGCCTTGCGCCGCCAGAGATGCAGGAGTTGTCCTCACAGCTCCAAGAGTTGTTGGGGAAGGGTTTTATCCGGCCAAGTAGTTCGCCGTGGGGAGCACCGATCTTTTTTGTCAAGAAAAAGGATGGTTCACACCGGATGTGCATTTATTACCGGGAGTTGAACAAGTTGACGGTCAAAAATCGTTATCCACTACCGAGGATCGACGGTTTGTTCGATCAGTTGTAGGGTGCGTCTTGGTTCTCCAAGATTGACTTGAGATCTGGGAATCATCAGATGAGAGTGCGTGATGAGGATATACAGAAGACGACGTTTAGGATGCGTTATGGGCATTACGAGTTCGTGGTGATGCCTTTTGGGCTCACCAATGCACCAGCAGCGTTCATGGATCTCATGAACCGGGTGTGCAGGCCTATGTTGGATCGATCGGTGATCATGTTTATTGACGATATCTTGGTGTATTTGAGATCCAGAGAGCAGCATGAGGAGTATTTGAGAGAGATCCTTGGAGTGTTGAGATCAGAGAGGCTTTATGCCAAATTCTCCAAGTGTGATTTCTGGTTACGAGAGGTCCCGTTCTTGGGGAACCTCGTTAATCAGAATGGGATATTGGTCGATCCGGCCAAGATTGAGGTGGTTATGAGTTGGGAGGTGCCGAGATCCCCTACCGAGATCAGGTGTTTTCTGGGGTTGGCCGGTTATTATCGGAGATTTATCAGAGATTTCTCCAAGATTGCCGTCCTACTCTCACCAAATTGACCCGGAAGAGCGTTGCTTTTATTTGGGGTCCCGAGCAGCAGACCTCGTTTGAGACTCTTCGCCAGAGATTATGTGAAACCCCGGTGCTAGCCCTTCCCGAGGGAATGGAGGATTTTGTGATTTACTGTGATGCGTCTATATCGGGATTGGGTGCGGTGCTTATGCAGAGAGGGCACGTGATAGCATACGCATCGAGGCAGCTGAAGCCTCATGAGACGAGGTATCCCACCCACGATTTAGAGTTGGGGGCAGTGGTGTTCGCCCTCAAGATATGGCGCCATTATTTGTATGGGGTTCGGTGTACCATATACACGGACCATAAGAGCTTGAAATACCTGATGGATCAGCCCAACCTGAATATGCGCCAGAGGAGATGGTTAGATGTGGTAAAGGATTACGACTGTGAGATCCTATACCACCCGGGCAAGGCTAACGTGGTAGCCGATGCTCTGAGCCGCAGGGCGGAGGGTGCCCCGATTCGGGATGTGTGCATGAGGATGACGATAATTACTCCGGTGTTGAACACCATTCGAGAGGCCCAGGCGGAGGCCGTGAAGTCGGAGAACCGCAAGAGAGAGCAGGTGATTGGACAGGTGTCCGAGTTTGTGACAGATAGCCGAGGACTTATGACCTTCCGAGGGAGGATTTGGGTGCACTATACGGGCGGGGCTCGGCGTATATTGATGGAGGAGGCGCACAGATCGAGGTTCTCGATCCATCCCGGGGTCACTAAGATGTATTTGGACCTGAAGAGAGACTACTGGTGGCCTTGTATGAAGAGGGATGTCGCGTGGATAGTTGAGAGGTGCTTGACTTGCCGTCGGGTCAAGGCAGAGCACCAGCCCCTGGAGATTCCCCAGTGGAAGTGGGAACAAATTTCGATGGACTTCATCACCAAATTACCGAGGACTGCGCGTGGAGTCGACGCGATTTGGGTGATTGTGGACCGACTAACGAAGAGTGCTCACTTTCTTGCTATTAGTGAGGGCTCTTCTGCGGAGAAATTGGCGGAGATCCACGTGAGAGAGGTGGTAGCACGGCATGGGGTGCCGATCTCTATCGTTTCGGACCGAGACGTGCGTTTCACTTCCAGGTTCTGGAGGAAATTTCATGACGAGTTGGGTACGCGCTTACATTTCAGTACTGCGTATCATCCACAGACAGACGGGCAGAGCGAACGGACGATCCAGACGCTCGAGGACATGCTTCGGGTATGTGTTATGGACTTCGGTGGGAGTTGGGACACATACCTACCCTTGGCTGAGTTTTCTTATAACAACAACCATCACTCGAACATTGGTATGCCTCCCTTTGAGCTCCTGTATGGGAGAAGGTGTCGTACCCCCATCTGTTGGGGAGAGGTGGGGCAGAGAGTTATGGGCAGCATTGAGATAGTGTTGAAGACGAACGATCAGATTTAGCAGGTCAGACAGACGTTACTGATGGCACAGAGTCGTCAGAAGAGTTACGCGGACAGACGGCGATCCGAGCTTGAGTTCCAGGTCGGAGACTTCGTGCTTCTGAAAGTTTCCCCATGGAAGGGGGTGATCCGGTTTAGGAAGCGGGGCAAGTTGGGGCCTCGATATATTGGACCTTTCAGAGTGAATGCCAGGGTAGGCAAGGAAGCATATCAGCTGGAGCTACCTGAGGAGTTGAGCCAGATCCATAGCACCTTCCACGTGTCCCAGTTGCGGAAGTGTGTAGCTGATGAGACGAAAGTAGTGCCATTAGAGGACATTCAGGTGGATGCAAGCATAAATTACATCGAGAGGCCGATCGCGATCCTAGATTGGAAAGTGAAAGTTCTGAGGAACAAGGAAGTGCCCCTGGTTCAGGTCCAGTGGTAACACCGGAGGGGATCCGATTTGACTTGGGAGCCAGAGTCAGAGATGCGGGAGCAGCATCCAGAGTTATTTTCGGAGCATGACTTCGAGGGCGAAGTCTGATTCTAGTGCGGTAGAATTGTAACATCCCGGAATTCAGGTATATCTTTCTGATCCTTCTCTTTCCTCAAGTTGCCAAAATTAGTCCCTGAATAGAATATTTGGCTTTCGAGTACGTTGGGCGTAAGGGAGAGTATGTTGCGCATATTCATGAGCGTATTCTTGACGCGGAGCCTACCCAGTACGTTGGGCGTACCATAGTGTATGTTGGGTGTACTAGGTTCAGATTGAAACCCTAATTGTGGGGGTGAGCCCTATATAAGGAACATTATGGCCTCACTTTTAGCCACCATTTCCAGAGAGCAAAACCCTAAGTGGCCCTAACCCTTGTTCTAGAGCTAGTGTGTGTGTGTGGTTGAGCTTGAAAGTGTTCTTGTATCCTTTTGAAGAGAAGGAGGTGCCATTGAAAGAGCTAGAGTTGGAGGGCAAGCTTTGGATCTGAACTTTCTGAGGTTGGAGCATCATTTGGAGGTAGAAAGCTCAAAGCTTTCTCAACCTTTTTGATTTGAGTTTTATGGACCATTTCTAGGGTTTTTGTCCCAAAGGTGGAGACTTTATGAGTAAAGGAGCTCCATAAGACCTTGGTCTATCCATATTCAGTCTATAAAGAGTTATAGATCCATAGAAATCCAATCTTGGACGTTAGGAGTGAGCCATGCATGAGATATGAGCTCTTTAGTGAAGGAAGTGGTGTGTTTTGGATGTTGATGACCATTACAGCCATGCAAAGGCGTAAAGTCTTCGACTTTATGGATTAGGAGGCTGTAGGGGGTCCAGATCTGTATTTTGAGCCAAGGTCTTAACTGATTAAGACCATAAGTGAGATAATAGTGAAACTGGGACGTACGCTGAGCGTAAATCCCAGTACACGGGGCGTAGGGCTCAATCAGCCCGATATCAGCATAGCGGTCGAGTACGCGCAGCGTAGGAGTCTAGTACGCGCCGCGTACTCCTTAGGGTTGACTTATGTTGACTTTTAGGGTTTAGTCAACAAATGGACTTTTGGACCATTTGAGGGGTAGAATGGTCTTTTACCCTTCTGAGAAAGTATAGGAAGGGATTAGTCTAGCCTTTGAGAGATTTTATTAAGTAGAGATATTTTCTGTATGTGATTAAGCTGAGGCTAGATCAATGTTTCGAGTTCCAGATCATTCGAGATACCCGAGGTGAGTCTTCTCACTATACACTACCTAGAATGGTAACTATATGCAGACCGGAGGGTCTTATGTGTTATGTGTTTACTGGAGATTATTTGCATTGTGATTTATGTATTCTATATGATATTTAGACCGGACCGGAGGGTCCAACGACTTACGAGGCCAGAGGGTCCTCATCCAGACCGGACCGGAGGGTCCAACGATTTAGACCGGACCAGAGGGTCCAACGAGCTAGACCGGACCGGAGGGTCCAACGAGCTACGGGACTGGAGGGTCCCGCTGAGACACACTGACTAGAGGGTCTTACCGAGTTATAGCCTCGAGTGGCTTATGTGCTGAATGTGGTATTTTAGGGAACTCACTAAGCATTTATGCTTACCGTGTTATGTGATATGTGTTTCAGGTACTACCGAGGATCGCGGGAAGGCGCCGGCATGATCTGTACACACTGGCAGAGGATTTTTGTTTTGAGATTCTGGGATATGTTTTATTGTGATGACATTTGATACACATGAGATTTTTGGGAATATTATATGAGTTTTATTGTGTTGAAAAAAAGGAAAAATTGTTTTAAATTTTACGTCGTTACATGACTAAACATTACTAGCATACAAGTCTACAAGCTCATATAATAGGCATACAGAGGCATATCTCCTAGCATTTTATCATGCACAAATTGAACAGATCCTTAGCCCTAACTCGCATGTGATTCATAGATTCACATATCAAGTCATATCAGATAACATGTATGGGTATTTTGGGAAAACTTACTTGAGCTCGGATGATTGCATGCACCACACCCTTTCTTATCTTAGAAAAAAACCATTTTCTTAAAACTATATTTTCTTTTAGTAAAACTTTACCAAATCCTCAGTTTGAGTTCAGACACACCCGAGAGCATGTCTGAATCCCTCAAACTAAGGCTCTGATACCAACTTGTAACATCCCAAAAATAAGACCCAAAAATTTCATTTTTAATTTAGTAAAAATAGTATTTCCAAAACATCATCGATACAAGCCAAACAAAAAAATGTGTCAAACATCATAACAATTAGAGTAAAACACAAAAGCGGAACGAGGTGGTGTGTGCTCTGCAATCATCCTGAGCCCTTCCCCTTCGAACTGGAAGTACTTGAAAAATAAACTGAAAACCGTAAGCATAAAGCTTAGTGAGTTCCCCAAGATACCGCATACCAAACATATAACACATAACGGGCCCCACCCTAATTCGCATAATGGGCCCCACCCAATGAGTGTAACGGGCCCCGCCCTAACTCGTATAACGGGCCCCGCCCAATGAGTATATCGGGCCCCGCCCTAACTCGCATAACGGGCCCCGCCCACATACAATTCATACTACGTAACAAGTAATAAGCATACAAGCACATACACATACTAGTGTCATACATACAACGAGTATTCTAACATAACAGATCATGAGTCGGTATTAGTGCCTTCGACCCGCTAAACATGGTGAGGAAACTCACCTCGCACTGCTGAATCACACTGATAATCCCTGACTACTGGTCTGATAAATCCCTGAGCTATCAATATCAAATAACACCCAATTAACAATTAGAGTCAAATCTATATCCTTCAATCCATACTTAGGGTAAAAAGACCATTTTAGCCCTTACCTAGTTTGGTCCAAGACTAAGGCCCAAACTTTCAATCTAAAAAGCCCAAAAACCAATTAACCATCCAAGGACCACATATGGCTTTCCAAATTGGGCCAAAATCCCTACATGGGCCTTACCCTAAGGCCCACTAATTTTTCCTACACTAAACTCTTACATTCAGGTGGCCCAACAAGGCCCCAGGGCACTAAGCCCAATGAATAGCCCAAATCTGAAGCCCAAACATGCGAAGTCCACCAGACTAAGTATGTGGGGCGTACCAAACACGTACGCGCAACGTACTCGCTTGAGGGCTTTTATGCTAAGCGTACCTGCTTGTACGCCCAACGTACTCACCCATTCAGCCAAAACTCGTTTTCAGTCCTTAATCCCTTAAGACATAGCCCCAAAACATAGATCTGACTTCCTTGAGTTGGAATATTACGTAAAATTGCTAACTTTACGTTTATGAATGGCTAAATGAAGCTCTTCAGCTTAAAAGGGACTTAATAAGTGACTTAATGCATGCATGTAACCAAAAATCCCATAAAGCTTGCAGCTTTATGCTTAAGTAGTCCAATAAAATCTCAGATCTAAAAGAACAAGCCCTTAAACTGTCTTAACTCTTCAAGCAACCCAAAAAGGGACCAAAAGCATAACAAAACAAACTATGAAGAGATCTAAACATTTGCAAGCCAAGATTTAAACTTGATTCCTCAGAAATCTTGCACAAAAGATGATGATATCCAAAACCTTCTCACCAAGCAAGGCAACTTCAAGCTTCTCTACTCTATTCACAAAGGAAAAAATGGGGCACCAACGTCTTCCTAATAGCTTAAGAACACCAAAAAGAGGCTTAAGGGTCGATTTAGGGTTTTTATGGCAATGGAGGCTGGTAAAGAGGCCAACCATGAGGACTTAAGGCCTTTATATAGGGCATAACACCCTAAATTAGGGTTTCAACATATCTCACGTATGCCTTACGTACATAAATGTACGTCCAACGTACGTGTTCGGAGTCACGTCCCAACCTAACATTAGTACGTTAAGCGTACCATGTGGTACCCCCCGCATACTCGCTTTACAAATTATACTCTAAGCGTACTATGTGGTACGCTCCGCGTACTGCCCATGGACCAAAATGTAATTTTTATAATAACAAGGGAAAAATAAGAAACATATCAGGATTCAAGTGTTATAGATGAAGGCTGGAGGTAAGGAAAGGTTTGAGGCCATAAATTCCTTTAAATAGGATCCAAACCCTAAAAATTAGGGTTTGAACCTTACACGAGTATGCCCTGCGTACCTACATGTACTCCCCATGTACGAGCCCAAAGTCGCGACCAATTTAAATGAATTGTGTGGGGCGTAGCTCTAACTTACGCCATGTGTGAGGACAGGAAAAGAAAATCTTTTGGGTTTTTAACTACAATTTGAAATGTACATGATACTGAATGTTACACATTCTCCCCAAAACTTTGTTGGAAGGCTTGCCTCAAAACGTACGGCTTTAGCGATTTCAAGAAGGTATCAATGCTTTCGTTCCACAAACCCGTTTTTCCGAGGTGGATATGGACATGTGGTTTTTAAAAGAATTCCTTACTCGTCATAGAAACTTGTCATAAGGTTGGAGATGACCCCCCCCCCCCCCAATTGTCACATCTGATCCTTTTGATGTTCTTGTCGAATTAGTTTTTGATCATCTTGTGAAAAATAATTATGTAATCACTTGCTTCATATTTGTGTCTAAGAAGAAAAAGCCAAATGACCCTACAAAATCGTCTACTATTGTTAAAAAAAAGTTAGACACCGAAAGAGGTGGTGTACGGTATTTCCCCCCAATGTCACAATATATTAACTTGAAACAACCATTGGTTTTTATTGAACTGGCCGGAAAAGGTAATCTAGTATGCTTAGCTTTTACACAAGAATTGCAATTAATATTCCTATTTTTAAAAGAAACATCTTTCATAAAATCTACTTGACAAAGTTTATAATCAGAAGATGACCCAATCTTTTATGCTAGATGTCGATATCCAAAGTGGTCATCATAACTTTCTTCTCACTTGCCACCATGCCCATCCGATTTAGACCTGCAACACATTTACCCTCATCAATCAAGTTCTTCATTTGTAACCCCCGCATCACACAAAAATCAGTAAAAAAAGTTACTGCACATTGAAGGACGTTCGTTAATCTAGTATTGGATAAAAGGTTGTAATTAAAATCAAGAATATGTAAGACTCCTTTGATTTCAATGCCTTCGAGAAGAGTACAATCTCCCTTTCCTTCGACGGGAACCGTGTCTCCATTTGGTATGACAGTGGGTGTTTCAAGAATGCTTCTTGTTTTATTTTTAAGATAATCTTGGTTGCAGGTTATATGTTCGTTGGCTCCCGAATCTACAACCCATTCATTACTTTGTTTTAGTTTACATGTCATGTTAACAATGGGCATGCCATCGTTCTTGTTGTTACCTTCTTCTTTGAAAAATGTTTGATGAACCTTTGATATTGCTCAACGGTGAAGCCAGAAATAGGACTTGAATATGCATTAATGCAAACAACTTTAGGTTTAGTTGCTTCACTCTTTCCTTTTCCGGGCCACCATTCCAGATAGCCAATTATTTTGAAGCAGCCATCACAACTATGCCCGCCTTTTCCGCAGAAATCATAGCGTTTGACTTCATTGTTGTTCCATTTTGTGTCTTTTTCCATAATTTTATTTCTTGGCCGATTTGAGGTGTTGTCTCAACGATTTGGAGTGAAAGCTGGAAAGGTAGTGTTGTCCATGGAGGGCTTTTTCATCGACAATATGGCCCTTTGTTGTTCATCCTCTACAACGAGGTGGTAAGCAGTCCGGAGTGTTGGTGGTGGTTTCATGGAAAGAATTTGAGTTTTTATTGTAGTTAACTCACTATTTAGTCCCATTAGAAATTCATATAATCTTTATTTCTTTTTGGCCTAGTTTAATCGTTTTCCTATCTCGCATGTGCAGTTTCCAAAAGAACATCGTGGTGTGGGAGAAACAGACTGAATTTCATCTTATAGGCTTCGTAATTTCGTGTAGTACGCTGATACAAAAGTTCCTTCTTGGTTTGTGATGGTGAGAGGTTTTTTGAGTTTGTATGGCCTTGGTGCACTTTCTTTGCCAAATCTTTCTTGGAGGTCTGACCATATTTCGGCACACGTATTTGTTTATTTAACAATGCTTCTGATCCCTTTCTCCATCGTTGTGGTGAGCCAACCCTTCACCATAGCATCACACTACATCCATGTCATGTAGTTTGCTGAAGTTTCTTCTGGTTTTTGAATGGTTCCATTGATGAAACCTACTTTGTTTTTGGCGAACAAGAAGTTTAACATCTCTTGCGACCAAACAATGTAGTTGCTGTTGGTGAGCACGTCATTGACCTACATCTGTCTGGAGTAGTCTGAAGCATAGATGCAATAAGGGGGGTTTGTATCGATGATGTTGGTGGTTCCATCGTTCTTTGGTTGTGCTGGTCCTCCATCATCTCCGGCCATAGTGCCTTTGATGTTAGAAACGAATCTAATCCAAACCCGCTCTGATATCATAAAGATTTTGGTATTGGAAAAAACTTAATTCATTCAGTAAGCAGCAAACGATTTTATATACAGGAGATTCTAGAAAGCAATAAGTCTTGGAGAGCAAGGTAGGATCAAGATCCGATTTCTTTAGAACATCGACCCCTACCTGTGGTCTTAGGTGGTTTCGTCGCACACGGTAATAAATGGCCGCCTCTGTCTCCTTTTCTCTTCTCTCTTAAACTCTCTCTCTCTCTACCAAGATATCCACACCTAGTGTGTGGCAAGAACCACACTTTTGTGGTAAAAATACTAGGTGACGCCTATGTGGAGTGCGGTAAGGGTGACACCACACCCTCCAACCTAACAACTCAAAAAGTAGATGATTCGATGTATATATATATATATATATATATATATATATATATATATATATATATATATATATATATATATATATATATATATATATATATTGTATACTTCTTTATTTTGTATTGTTTTAAACACCATGTGTGTGTTATTGGTTTTCGAGTTAAGCGGCCTAAAAAGGATTAATAAAATTTGAAATTAATAATTATCAAATTTTAGATTTTGAAAATTTTAAAATTGAAATTCTTTTAAAAATTTAAAACTTTAGCCCTATCATCCGATACAAAACATTCAAAATTTAAACTTACTTTATATTTATTGACTTTGATGTTTGACTCGAGTGGTTTTTTTCTGAACCGACGAAAATTTATTAGAACCACTGCCTATAAAAAGCAAGGCAGGGAAAAAGAAAACAAAAGCAACACAAACAATTACAAAATGTTGAAAGGCGAACAACACCTGTCCACCCAGTTACAAACACCAAAATTTCCTCCATTTTAACCCAACTATGAACCAAAGTAATGACATTATCCATCGTTTTAACCGCCGAAACTCGAATTTTGTTAAAAAGTTTATCGTTCCTCACCTTCCAAATACACCACAGAAACCCGTAAACAGCGTGCAATTTTTTTTGGGGGGCAATGTCCCTAGTTTGCAGCAAACTTTACGAAATCAACAACCGACGAAAAATGAATAAAATGAATATCACACCATTTTAAAACCTACTCCAACGCCTCCTTAGAAAAAGGGCACCTGGCAAAGATGTGATCTGTCTCATCCAAACCATTAGAACATAAGTACCACGACGCGATAGAGTCATAGCAGTCGGAATCTGGTCTATACAGGCATGCCAAACGAATCCAATCACTTTCAGAGGAGCCAAATGACACCAGATAGTAGGATTCGAGACCGGAACAGTTAAAACTGAATCAATGAGCGCCATGAAGGTTGCTAACATTAAAAAAAAAAAAAAAAAAAAAAAAAAGAAAAAAGAAAAAGTCGGTAGAGAGTTTAGAACGCCAGTTATCGGGACCAGTAGAAAGATGAAGTTGAGAAATCAGCCCACAGAGACAATCCAACTCCAACTTCTTCTGAAAGTTGATGAGGGATTTCTTCCGAGCCCAAGACACATTATTAAGCCCCACTGCTTCATTAATGAAGCAAGACTTCTCCTGAAAGTTGCTGGGGATTTTCATTTTGGGTTGGCATTGTCAACACCATTGCTTGGTGACGTGCCGTCTATCAAGAGTTAATGTGGATGATCATCCAAAACTTGAAGTTTAATGTGTTTTATTTCAACCGATTTTATCAAAAAAAAATCTGTTTTTTCTAGTTCGTTGGTTGGTTGGTGCATGATTGATTATCTAGGTTTCAGTTGCTTCATGATATTGCATTTCACTTAATTTCTTATGTGTTTTACTTTCGAATTTTTTTCCTATTACAACATTGTGTTTCAAAAATATGAACCTAGTTGAACAGGTACCACGGAGATCATGGAGTTAGACCCCCACCAATTATGGGTATTCAGTAACATATCTTTACAGGAAGGTATGCAATTTGTGAAGGCATGCAATTTTATACTTTCCATTAATGTTTTACTATTTTTTGCGAACTTATATATAAACTCATATTCTAATCCCTTAAAACGAAAAAATGTATCTGAGATGCTATAAATCAATTAAAAGAAAAAAGAATGAAAGTAAAATGTCGTAATGGAAATAAATTTAACTAGGATGCTATAATTCACCACTAATAAAAGTACGTTGCTGTTTGTTGCATTTGTCCTTCAAAAGAATTCAATGCATTGTTATCGTAATGGAAATAAATTTACGTGTTATATGAAAGATGATGTACTAACTTGGCAAAATGGGCTTAAGCGCTGGACTGGATCAAATGGGATGGATTTTTGGGTGAAAATTTAATAAAGCTAAGGAGAACTACAGAAGGGACTGAGTATACAATTCACAAATATACAATGTTGATGTCTCATTCAACATACGGTTTTTACTTTTTAGTCTCGAGAGCATGAGCCTCCTCGGGAGTTACAAACATTTACATCATGTAATTGTTTTTTAGAGTAATTTGTGTTCAACTAGTAAAAGGCTACTTTATGTCACTTAATTAAACTTTGTTACCCGATTTGGAACTTTTATATATATATATATATATATATATATATATATATATATATATATATATATATATATATATATATATAAAATTTAAACAAAATATACGTCTTATAAATCATACATTAAAATTTCTTTTTTATAAATGTAAAAAATTAATATATTAAAAGTTCCCTCCACGAACCTTACACATGCACATATGGTTGTAAGCGAACCGAACATTGCGCGAACTGTTCGTCAACCGTTCAACGGGAAATTCGTTTATGTTTATTTATTTAATAAATGAAAGAAGATACATAAATTCTCGTTCGTTTAATTAAAGGAACGAACATAAACAACGGTCATGTTCGATTAATTATGTTCGTGAACGTTCGTTTATGTTGTTCATTTATTGAAGTTCTTTTTATGTTAATATATGTTTAATTATGCTTGATTATATTACTATATTATATGTTTGTTTATGTTCATATATCTTCAATTATGTTTGTTTATTTTCGTTCGTTTATGTTTGTTTAGCATGTTCATGAACATAAACGAACGAATATAACAATGTAATTTGTTAAACGAACGAATATGAACAAGAAAACTCGTTCGTTTATCCGTTTGTGTTCATTCGTTTGTTCGGCTAAATTATACAATCGAACACGAACAACCCTCGTTCGTGTTCGTTCGGTTTTTTTATAGCCCTACATGCACATACAACACATGGTTTATTACATTAAAACTGAAACTAAAAAAAGACCCCATAGGTCTGTTTAGCTAATTACTTCAACAGGAATGTTAACGAATTTATGATATATATATGCTAAAATCAAACAATCGTACATCCAATGTTGTATACAAGTAAGTTTCTGAAAATTTACAATCTTTTTGTTATTTCGAACGGTAATTTTTATTACATAAGGATGGACGGAGCGGCATTAAAAATAATAGATTTTTATTTCTTATTTTTGTAGAGCGGAAAACACACACCCCATTAATCATATTATATATATATATATATATATATATATATATATATATATATATATATATATATATATATATATATATATATATATATATATTAATTATATGTATTAAAGTTGAAGAAAAGGAATAGTAAACTTGTCATTTTTTTGGTAGAATTGGTCCCTATATTATTATTGGGCTTCAAAGTTAGGAATAATAATTTTGGATGTTTTTTGGCAACTTTGCTCCTCATTCTTTAACCATTTTGACACTTTTGGTCTTTGCAACCAATATTTGTATACTTTTTAGGAACCTTTTAATATTTAAAGTTTGGCCACAAAACTTTAACGGTTTGACAACTTTGATCCCTTTTCTAAAAAGTTGCTAATTCCTACCCCTTTAATTCTTTAGCCATTTTGACACTTCTGGTCCTTGCAGTCAAAACTTTTACATTTTTTCATAAAAACATGAAAAAAACGGTCCGGGGCAAAGTCCGGGCTTTTCATCCTTGCACTTTCTACGTCTGTCATATTTATCGATTCGCAAACAACATTGAAAGCTTCTGGCCCCCGCATAGCGGGGGTAACCTTTCTAGTTTATAATTATAGGCCTTTTGTCCACCACAAGACTTGACCATTTAAAAGAAAGACACATTTCTGATACACGATACTGTTGGGCTACAAACCTTTTGTTTTTTTTCCCTTTTTTATTTGTTAACTACTTAGTCATTAGCTATGTTTAAAGTTAGATTTCAAATAGATTGTCAAAAGATAGTAAATTTGTTTAAATCTTCATATTTAATTTTTCATTTATCATCAAAATCGACTTGTTTCAACCAATAACTGATATAATTCAATACATCTCGACGGAAAGCAAACGGGAAACAAGTTACGCCGCTAGCCCTTTCTGGATGACAAAACTAATTCTTTTGAAAACAACATCTGTGGATCTAGGAGATATAACATTAGAATTCATGACCCATTAGACTCTGTTGAGGAGCTCCACCGCATCTCTCGCGAGAAAACCAAATGTATCAAATGCAAAAGATACAAACACATGTTGATTTTCTATACATGCATTCTCGTGCTTTGCCACTTTGCACACAGCGGCTTTTAAAGCGGCATGCCCTACTGTGAAACCCCCGCTCCTCAAACCTACGAGAGGAGAGACCCCAGTAAGATCCACACAAGTGTGCTTCCCTCCTATCCATCCAAAGACCGAAATGTCAGCCGTCCTGAGTGTGGATCTACCATCATGTGGGTCCGTCAAAAAGTTCACTGGCGCTTCTTTCTTCACAGAAATACCAGCACGCCGACAAGCATCAAAGAGAACATCCCTAACCACATCATGTCGGTACTTGAAACCAGGGAGCTCTCTACAATGAACCGCATGTTCCCCAAAAGTGTCCAAACATGCCTTGCGGCAAACTGGGCATATATCGTCAATTGGGAATAAAGGAATCATGAGGCGGTAACGAAGGATAGTTCGGTACTCCACAGGAGACATATGTTGGCCGAGGCCATCGATAGGGATAGTTAGTTAAAAATCCTGAGCATGAGGTGCCCGAAGACACTCAAAAACTGCTTTCTGTCTAACAGCCATGTCGAAATCCACTTCCATATCTTTGACGATTTTGCTAAAAAGGGCACACGCCAATGCTTTTGGGATTTAGGGGGGGTGTCCTTATTAGTGAAACCGCTACAGTCGAATCCCAGAATCATATCGCGAAGATGAGCCAAAGCACATAAGTAATCAGAGTCCATACCACATATGCCACTATCAGGTAAGATGTGGTCTTGTAATGCCCAAGATTGGGCCCTCGAGGCTACAAATGCGTAGGAGGAAACCTCGTATGATGAGTACAAACCCAAACCACCGAAATGAATAGGTAAGGCAGCCAGATGCCACTGGATGTCTCCAAAGAAGGGGCTTCCACCTACCACCATATCCTCGATAGACCTGCGTAATCCTTTATCAAAAAACAAAGTTGCCTCTTCTATGTGCACTGGTTGGCATGTCCTTAAACCAAAGAAAAGTTTTTCAATGCCCATACATGATCAAAGCAAATGGAGCTCACTATGTGGGTCACATAGTTGTGGAAGAAGACTCATCAAATCAACAACATTGACTGCTCTCTTCATGGCCAACCCACTAATAAGCCATGCATCTTTGCTAACAGCCCCACTAAGGAGCTTTACCCCCAAAGAAGGTCTCCCTATATCCGTTGGGAATAAATCGGCACGAAGCTTCCTACCATCACATGAGGGCCAAAAAATCTCCGTTTTCTTGATGTTCAATTCAAGACCAAGCCTGGACCATTCACCCGAATAATGGTCAACACTCTAGCCACCTCCTTTGAATCTCCGATGACAGTCCCATCATCTAAATACCAAGTATGGAGAAGGAGCTTACAATTGTCTCTAATTTTGTACACAAGCGGGTGCAAAACGAGGGCAAAAAGAAGAGGGCCCAAGGGGCCGCCTTGCTGCACCCTAGTGGCAGGTCATATATGTTGGTCTCCGATATAAAGTCTCGCTGCTTGCCCGTACAAAAAATTCACCCATAAATATAATTGCCCTTTATAATCCTATGATTCAAATTTATAGTTATTAGCTTCCAACAACGGTGTTATTGTTTTTTTTTTGCACCCAACATTATATTACTATTATCCATGTTTTTCTAAATAATGGTTATTGGTTTCTTATTTGCTGTCATTAGTTTTTATGAAGTATTCATTTTGTAGTAAAAAAATTACAAAAACTAGATGGTTCTCTACACAGTTCAAAATTTTTAAAATCAATGTAATCGATTCTAGTTACGGTTTTAAAATTCTAGGAACTACTGATTTTGAATCTTATTCTTGACAATTTAGCGTAGGTAATGGGATCATTAAAACAAAAGTTAGATAGAGAAATTACAAACATTAGATATTGTTTCAAAGCCTCATTGACAGCCTCATAAACTCGATTTATATATACCACCCAACAATACATTTAGCTTTAGTTAGATTGACTTGTTAACAAACTCAGACCATAAAGCTAAGAAACAATATAAACAAATATGCTCTAGTGATCGAGCAGAAATTGCTTACTTTTCAAGTTTCAATATTAGCTAATCTCAACTTTTATCAAATTTAGTTCAAATATCGCCTATTTTGTCATGGTCAAAAGATGAAATTAACCTAAACTTCTAATAAGCTATAGATGTACATTCCATTATTATATTTTCCCAATAGAAAAAATGCTCGGAATGAACATTAGAGCATACATCTAAGGACCCATTTTTTATAATTAATCACAAACGGCAATGAAATCAAAAGCACAAAGCTACCATCTTATTTCAATTATTCTTATTATACCATCTACTTTGATTTATACTTTCATTTTTTATTAGAGAATTTAACTGCTACCAAATATGAAAACCTAAAAAAGAAATTTCCCTTTTATTTTAACCAACATAATCAGATTTTGTTAGTACTTTTAATTTATAAACTTAAAGTAAGTACTTACATCTTCATATAACAATATACTTAGGCTGCAGGGAGTCGGACGCTACCATGACTCGCTAGGGGGTCGCTAGGCTCGTTGAACACTACTCATGGCGCTCGCTAAGGACTTAGCGAGAGGAGTGAGAAAGAATCTTGGGCTATGATTGGCTGATTCCCTTTTTTTTATATTCCCCTCAAAATTAAACCTATTAAAGTGGGACATTACCACTCCCTATCTTTTTTTGTGCTAAACATGCTAAGCTTACGTTGCTTCAAAAAACATAAAAAATCATACGTGACAAGGTGTTAGGAGTGTTGTCACTCCCTCTAGCCTTACATAATAACTTGTATAGATTAAATAAGAAAATTGCAAAAAATAAAAATGTACTTTACTCTTTCTACCAATTTGGGCAATGTATGACACACAAAGAAAGATAACAAATTATTACTTAGGTGGGAAGGATAACATGATCGAAAGCCACATGCATCTCATTGATCCTTGGTCCTCCGATATACTTAAAAAATTACAAACAATAGAGTATTGTGAAGAATGTTAGACTACACTATTACATGGTAAAATCAAAATTGACCTTCTCATGGAAACCACTAGCACTTCATTTCTGATGGAAAGGGCTTGGCTTAACATCACTTATTACTTTTTCTTGTTCATGATAGATGCGCTTTTACTAATGCATTTTCAAAATTGTGATTTACATGAGTTATGTAAAACGTGGATCTTTTCTAGACAAAGTAAACATAAAACTATAATTGTTTCAATACAATATACCCATAGTTGTCCACTTATAATCTTATTTTAAAAATTAATATAACAATGAAGACTAATAATAACTTGGCTCTCGATAAAATCAACAATGTACTAAAACAAAGCAGTAGTGAAACCAACATTATGAGTTTGTTGTCATCAAAAATCAAAAAATCGTGTAAAATGAGTTTGTTGTCATCAAAAATCAAAAAATCGTGTAAAAAGAAATGAAATTTGGATCTTTACCATTAACTCTGAAATTGGAATGACAAGAATAAAAAAATCACTACCCTCAAAAAATAGAATTTGAAAAAAAATAAAACTAACTTGGATGATCTTCACCTCCAATTATCTATATAAAGAAATTACATAGATATGATATCATCTAGATTCCATTATCAAATTCAATAACATGGTTTTGAGGTGTTATAACTCTCGCCTCTCATCAACAACTTTTTTTCTTATTTGGAGGTGAAGACAAAGTTATGTAAAAAGCTACATTTAGATCATTAAACTTAGTCCTTATACTATAAGAAATGAAAATGTAACAAAAATCTAGAATAGACTAGTAACTGAAAAGAACCATATTCAATTATAACTGTGGTGACTTGATGAACTGATATGATCACGATTCGGTTTAGGATTATATAACAAACTAGAAAAACATAGATACAAAGAGTTACATGTAAATTAAGCATCATGTCTTCACCACGACCATCACTATATGTGAGACATTTTCACAAATCACCAACACTTGGTGGGCTTACCAATTGTTATCCTAATAAGATTTTGGGCTTTATTCTGTATTGGGTATTATGTTGGCCTATTATCTAGGAAACCCTAATTAACTAGTCTATAAGTTATGTCTTTCCCTTTCATTGTAGTTAAACTTCTCATTTGATAATAATATGAAACCCTAGCCGTTCTATGTATTTTACTTGTTAGTTTACAATGTAACATAGCACGATTGATCATTGTATTTTCATTTTTCGGGGTGAGTTGTAGTAGGAATGACGTGGCGCGGATCGATTTTGTTGATTTCCTCCTTCGTTTCTATATTCTGCTTGGTATGATTTGTTCGATTTTGTTGATTTCGAGATCTTGATTGTTACTGATGCTATTCGTATTTGTTGTTGGTTTTGGTTATTTTAGTTTGACTATTATTAGAAATATAGCCCCGAAAGATGAATCTCTTCGGTCCATTAATACCCAACTCGATAGCAAGAACTATGCCTATTGGAGTTATGTTATCAAGAATTTCTTGCGAGGTAAGGGCATGTGGGGGATTGTTAAAGGTGATAAGAAAAAACAACATTTGAAAAAGGCTGAGAATTATGCAACCTACTAGATTAAGAAGATACTCATAACTCGAAAGATCATTACTTGGATTAATAATTTTGTTATCAAGTCTATTAGTACTCAGTTGGCGAAGTATGACACAACAAAGGAGGTTTGGGATCACATGGATATGTTGTGTACTTAGTCTAATTTTGCAAAGTAGCAATGTTAGAGTTTGATATTCGAGCCCTTCAACATAACAATCTCAATGTTCAGGAATTCTATGCAACTATGTTGGATTTGTGGGATCAGTTGGCTCTTACCTGATAGAAGGGACGAGCAACGTTTGGTTCAGTTCTTGATGGCATCACGTTTAGATTTTGAAGGCTTGCATGGATCAATCTTGCATCGCACACCTCTTCCCACTGTTGATTCGGTTGTTCACGAGTTGATTGCTGAAGAAACTCGTATCAAGTCCCATGCTGACAAAGGTCCCAAAACAACAACTCTTGTTGTCTTTGCAGTTCGACAATGACCTCAGTCTTCAAATCAGAATCGTCCCAAAGTTGCATTTGATGAGTGTGCTTTATGTAATAAGAAGATGTAATATCATGTTTCAAGACGTTTCTTAATTCAGGGTTCGTGGACCGTAATTCGACTATGTATGGCCTTGGGTTTCAAGGGAATGGAGTTTAGAATCTTTTGGAGGTGTATTATGTTGGATAAGTGATTTAAACCTAGGGTTATTTGATGGATGTTGAGGGGTAAATGGGAAGGGTTATATTTCGGTCTTCTTGCATAAATTAAGGATTTTAGTTTGGGATGTTTTTAGTCATAAGTATCAAGATATGATTGTAGAGCTAATCGATACCTTTACGTGGATATAAAGATCGTCGAAAACGGAGTTGGAACGAAGAAGTTATGTCTGTTTGAAGTTAATTTGGAATAAGAGGGTTGGGCAGTACGTTGAGCGTACACTTGGAGTACGCTGGGTGTACTGGCTGGGGAAGTCACATGTTTAAGACATTACGTTAGGCATAATTTTAGGTTCATTGGGCGTACCGTTGCAGAGTAAAAACCTAATTTTTGTGGTAGTGATCCCTATTTAAGGACTCTAACACCTTGGGGTCCTTCCTAACAACAGCCTCCACCCCCTTGAGCCTCCAACTCGAAACCCTAGCCCCCTTGATCAAATCTTGAGCCTTTCTATGTATTCAGAGTGCATTTTGGATGAAAGAGAAATTCAAGATTGTTGAATGTTGAAGCACAAGCTTGTGGATCCAGAGTGTACATTGCTTTTCTCAACTCCAGAAGGTATAAAGCTTGAATTTTGATGATGCATTAGTTAGATCTAGCTAGTTTTAGGTGTTATGTGGTTTTTTTCACTTTAGTGCATAAAGTTTGGATCTTGAAAGTTTATGACCTTGTTATGGATAAACTTGGAAACTTTATCCATCTAAACATCGTGTTGATTCGGATCTGAAGGTTGGAGACTTGGACTTAATGGATTAAGTTGAGAAAGATGGATTTTTGGTCCCTTTGAGACTTAAAGACTAGATATTGGTTGTTTGGACCATCCTAATGGATAAATTTGGAAACTTTATCCATTATGGATCTAATAGGACCCATGAAAATGTGATCTTGGTCCTTCTATCCCTTCCATGCAAGAGTTATGAAGTCTTAATGGATTAATAAGTTAGGGTTTCAGCTTTTTGACCTTTTCTAGCCATGGAAAGTCATAAAGGTGGAAACTTTATGACTTAAGTCGATGTTTTGAGTCTAGATCTGAGTTTGTATTGAAAGGCCTTAAGGAATAAGCATTTAATGAGAAGGAGAGTGTCCAGACATAGTACGTTGGGCATACCAAGGGGTACGTTGCGCGTACCTGGTCAAGGTCCCGTGTTTTGGTCAAGGATGCACTATGTCAGGCGTAGTTATTGAGTCTGCTTAGCGTACTCAGTCAGTTTGAATTCTTTGACTTTTTGACTTTGACCTTTGACCAAGGGTTGACCAAGTTTGACTTAAGGGCATTTTGAGTGTTTAGAGCTGCGGTTTGAGATTTGGTTACTGTTTTTTGTATAGGTGACCTGTAGAGTTGGTATTCGAAGTAGCGTGTTGTTCATCTATTTTGTCAGATTGCGAGGTGAGTTTTCCTCACTATACTTGTGGGTCGAAGGCACTAATGTCGGCCCATTAGGTTATGTATCCTGGTATATAGGATGTTGTTGTACTGTAGTGATATGTTAGATTTGTATCCTGGTATATAGGATGTTCTTATGCGGTAGGGATCTGTAGATCTATCTGTTTGCCTATTGAATGGTTATATATTTATCTGTTTCATATGTCGACATAGTACAATTTTGGGTTGATGCTTTACTGTTATGTGCTTGAGCCAATAGACCGGGGGTATTCTAGCCCAATGGCTATGGACCCAAGGTTATACCAATCTAATGACTGATTGGACCCGTTGCATATTGGCATTCCAATCCGATGACCGATTGGGTCGACGCATTCTAGTATGATGACTAATTGAAACAGGGGTAATCTAGATCAATGGCTGTGGACCCGAGGGTATTCCGGTCCAATGAATGATTAGACCCAGCATGCTTGATTGTATATGTCATATGTTGTGTGGTGGTACTTTGGGGGAACTCACTAAGCTTTGGCTTATAGTTTTAGTCTTATGTTTCAGGCACTTCAGAAGACTGGGGAAAGGCGAAGGCTTGATCGTGCACATCATCTTGGATTTTTATGAGATTATGATTTTAGGATACTCTGATTCATGTTTATGACTTTTGGAAACAATGATTTGTAAACGCTTATGGTTTTGGATTGGTTTCAAAAGTGAAAAATTTTACTATTATTTCTAGGATGTTACAAGTTAGTAACAGAGCCCTGGTTTGAGTGAATTGGATGAGCGTTCGTGTGAATCCAGACTCAAACTAAGGGTCTGTAAAAGTTTTCAAAATTGTTTTCAAAGGTAACCAAAGAAGGATGAGATGTGTACGATCAGCCGGAGCAAGAAAATGTACCCCAAATACCCACACTTTTATTATCTTATGATGATTATGATAGAATTGCATGCTAGTTTTTAGGCTAAGTATCCTTAGGAATTGCATGATAGAATTGCATGATGTGTGATGCCTGATAGCCTAAGGAAAATCTCTTATATACTAGATGAAATTGACATCAATACTGTAGTTTCTTAGTGTGTGCATCATATTTGTACATAACTAATATTATATAGCTTAAGAATGTTTGCTTTAGCCTTATTCCTTGTTCTTGTCTGATGAAGGGCTTAGGGTAGAATCAAGTATTCGAATGTCTATGGGATCCAGCGTTATATATTATTTGATGGGTTTTGAGCACTATAACAATCCTATGGTGCACATACAACCCTAATGCTTTGGATCTAAGTTTTCTCAAGTTATACATGCGATTTTCATTTATCCAAAGCATGCAGTACTAGAAAAACAACCTTTTACGACGCGCAATGCGTGTCGTAAAACGCTTAGACGACGCGTAAATGTGTGTCAAGGAAGACCATGTCATAACGAGAGACGACACGCTTTTGCGCGTCGTCTATAGACGACGCGCATTTACGACACGCATTTATGACACGCAATGTGTATCATTAAAGCCGCTGTCAAGAAAGGTCATGTCATAAATGAAGATGACACACGTTTTTGCGTATCGTAACTTTAAATTTTTTTTTTAAAATTTATTTATAGATTTAATAATTTTCAAATTAAATTTGCATTTCATGTCCCATAATAGAAAATAAAATACCATATACAAAAAATACAATCCATTGCACAAAAGTTAATGTCATACAAATAATCATTCCAATAGTAGACAAATGGATAAATCTCAAAGGGTTCAAAAATATGTTTGTCTTCTAATAGAACTTATACACAAGAAAGTACTGAATTTGCTATTGAGTTGAGATTGTATCCTCCCCCCAATGCCATAACTATCTTTCCATTGCTAAACTTCATCAACAAAATAAAACCATCAACCACCATTAAATAAACCTCAAGATTTTATGACTTATTTTTCAGAACATGGTGCTAACCTTCTTCAACATCTCAACCATATCTTCTCCTGACTTGAAGTTTTGTCCCGATCTATTAGGAGATTTATAATCCAAATCGTACTTTGTACCTAATACAAGAAAAGAAATAAATATAAATGTCAACTAATCAATCACATGAATATTTACTCAGGTATCATAGAGAAAGTTGCTTTATGTTTCAATGGCATGCCTCCTATAACTAGGTAGATTTTTAAACTTGTAATAGGGAGAATTTAAGAAAACAAAAGTACAATGATATTGTAAATAAGTTGATGAAAGTATGTTGTTATTTCTTGAATGCAGCGAATGTTGAGAGCATATGAGAGGAATGATAATTAACCAAATGCCATCCCACAGTTGACTGTATACACCTCTGACTTGCAGTACTTTAGGGAAATTTCGGAAATTAATAAATCATATCAGTAAATAGCCTAAAAAAGATAAAATGAATGATTTTGATTTCTTACAGCCATGATGTCAGCAATGGCGTATGCTTCTGTTTCAGACCCCACTGTCTCCATTTTGTCATTCTACAAAAGAAAAAAAAATAAAAATCTTTTTTAACTTATTTCTTGTATTTAGTAATTTAACCTTAAAAGAAACAAAAAAAAAAGAAAAAAAAATCACCTGTGTTCCGGATGAATTAATGTAAAGATAAATAGGTATTTTTTTTTTACTTTTGGTCCTTATTTGACATTTTTGTAACACTTTTGATCCCTACTCCAAGTAAAATGACTTTGTCTATATTTACCTTTTCTCTGATTTTTTTAAATGGTGTTTTAAATTTATATTGTTAGTATATTGTAAATTGAACAAGAGGAAAGGAAGGGAGGGTAATATAGTCATTTCACTTGGAGCAAGGACCAAAAGCATTATGAAAACCTTAAATAAGGACCAAAATTGAAAAAAATAAACTTCATGGACTAAAACTGAAAAATGAGCTACACCCCTAGACCAAAATTTTAATTTACTCCTTTGCATATTTGGCATGAAACCAATGATGATGTGGCAAACGATTGCCAAATCTTCAAATAATGCCAAATAAGCAACAAGTTGAAACAAATTCGAATGATAATCAGTCACTGGTTCTCCACGTTAAAAATTATTGTTTTTGGAAGAAAATCGAAAATACAATGCTATTATGGGTAAAAAAAACTAACTATATTCTCCACATTCATAAAAAGGGAAAAGTATGCTGCCATTTCCTGCAAGATTTTTATTATTATTATTTTTTTAAAATTTGAAGTTACCCAGTCAAGAAGGAAGAGAAATTCCTCCTTTGGCCTATAATTTGTATTGCTTTTCCCGTTCACAATCTCCAAAGCCACAACTCCAAAGTTGTAGACATCCGCTTTATCTGTTAAGTATCCTCTCATTGCATATTCTGGAGCCATATAACCTCTATAAATTTAAACCATAAAAACATGTCAGATTTTTAATGAAGTTAAATGGTAAAATATGTATATATAAAATAAATGCTCACATTGTTCCAGCAATTCGTGTACTGATATGAGTATTCTCTTCTTCATCAAGTTTTGCTAAACCAAAATTTGATATTTTGGCGTTAAGATCCTTGTCAAAAAGCACATTTGTGGCCTTTATGTCTCTATGAACTATTTTCAACCTTGATTCCTCATCTAAATTAAGCTTCTGGTCCTCTCGGCCTGTCAAAATTTCACAATTAAAAAAAAAACTACGAAATTGCGGGATATTGAAAACTGAAAAGTATTTGGTTATTTACCAAAAAGGGCACGTGCAAGACTGTTGTTGATGAGATATTCATATACAAGTAACAACTCTTTGCCTTCGATACAACAACCATAAAGCTTCACGAGATTTGGATGTTGTAAAGCGGATATCATTCCTATTTCAGTCACAAATTCACGGTTTCCTTGCTTTAATCTTGCTGAAAGTTGTTTAACAGCAATCTTAGAACCATCTGAGAGTACACCCTGTGATTCAACAAAATGCAAAAACTTTAAGCAAATTGCAGGAAATAGCAACGTACTTTTCCCTTTTTACCAATATAAACAATAATATACTTTACCTCTCACCAATAATAGCAACGTACTTATGATTTTCTACTAAAAACAACAACTTTTAGCTTTGAAGAACGGTAACCGGTTACCATTTGATATATTTTCATCTTTTTTGCTTATGTGTTGTGCAACTCCAATCAATGATGATGTGGCAAACAATTGCCAAATCTTCAAACATTGCCACATTAGCAAAAAGATGAAACACATTGGTTACCAGTTATTCAGGCTAAAAATTGTTATATTTGGTTGAAAGTCATAAGTACGTTGCTCTTACATGTAAAAGTTAAAGTATACTGTTCATATTTGTAAAAAGGACAAAGAATGTTAATTTGCCCATAGAAAAAATAAATAAGAGGTGACATTTGAATCTTACCTTATAAATTGGTCCAAATCCTCCTTCACCAATCTTGTTTGTAGGATCAAAGTTATGAGTAGTAGCTTTAATTTGTCGCAGGCTAAAATACCCTGTTTGTAATTCAAGCGCTCGAAGCTCTGTTGTTACAACAATTAAAAGCTGTTAGAACTGTATAAAATCTTTTTTTTGTATATATTGTGTCTTGCCTTTATCTTCTTTGTCTCCTCCTATATAGCCTCTCCACCAAAGTAGAGCTAAAATCAACACTACAAATGCACATGACGCAATCACAATTCCAGCAATAGCTCCAGCAGAGAGACCTGAGTTTATGTCATATTCTACAACAGTAAAAATTAATAAACAACCAAATTAGTAAAGTGATGAACCCGTGAAAACTTTTTTATGGGAGCAATCACATTCTAGGAAATTCTGCTGGTAAAACAAGAGTTTTTAATAAAAAATAAGCTGAACAACTCATTAGAATGATATGTCAGGTTGGAAAACTAATAATAAGACAGATGTAGAATTATTTAACTATCCTAATTTTAATCATCTAGTTATCCTATTCCAATTTTTTTTGTTTTGTGACAACCAACCTAGAAACACAAGTCAACATTTCCTAAAACGAATTACTTCTTTAGTTATATTTCACCTAAGAATAAAGGAAAACACAATTAGCAAAAATAGAGTTTAGCTTACCAAATGATATCCCTTTATTTAAGGGTATATATCATTCTCTAATGCTTTCCCGTAATGATTAAACCTTATGCCTCTTGCTGCCACTCTGATCAAAAGGAGTCAGCTCAAAAAGCACCCTAACATTTGATCCTTGGTTAGCTAACACAATAAAAAGAAACATATATAGCAACCTCAAATATTAGTTCATGAATGAAAGAAAAGCTTCAATTTCAAGTGACTTTCACTCAATTAGGAAGCAGAAGGAATAGAAAAACCAAAAAAAAGCTTCAGAATAGATTAAATCGACTTAAAAAATCAGAAGAAGATGCTCGGTTTCTTTGAATAGGAGAAGTAATCAAGTAAATCCATGTTAGTGATTTTCCTTCTAATAAAAGTATAAACGAACCAGAATTTTGGAGGAATCGAGCCAGGTTAAGAAGATGAAGGTTCCTTTCTTCAATGGTCGTTCCTTTCTTCAATGATCTGCAGCAATTTTCACAAAAGTTCACATAAGAAAATTGATATTTACCTTAACAGATTAAGTCGAATACAGAAGAATCGTCTTGGATCTGAGACGTTGTTTATCCTTTCCATGTTTCTAATTTATCCATAATTTTGTGATCTATGTATAGCTCTATGGCGTACACCTTAACTCCGATTAGAAAAAAGCTTTTCTCGAAAACCTAGAAAGATTAAGATTTAAGAGAGATTGAGAGTGAGAGTTGAATCTGTGAGGGTTGGAGGCGGTGGAAGTGGATGTAGGGTGGAGACGAAGGCGTGTTAGGAAGTGGAGATATGGGATAACAGAATAGAGAGACAATAAGGGAAATTAGAGAGTCGATGCTGGTGGTGGCGGTTAGGGCTTCCAAAGGGAAGGGATAGAGAGTGCAGAGGTAGAGGAAGACGACTGCTTCAAAAGGATTGACAGCCTCACAATTCTATTAGGGTTCATTGCTAGAGGATTGTAGAAGGAGAAGAAGGAGATACATGGCGGGGTGTTTAATTTTTTGGGATTTCATTTCCCCCCATAGGCTATTAAAAAAATGGAGAACGCGCGCACCTTCCTAAAAAAATATAAAACGACACCTTTAGAGGACAAGCTTTTTTCGTTAGGTGCCCTCCGTGTTTTTAATTTTTTTCTTGAGACACTAATTTAAGGGCACGGAAAAATGCGTGCCCTCTATCCTTCAGTTTTTGGAAACCTAACATTATTTTTAAGGACCCACAAAAATACGTATCGTAAATCTGCGAGTGTCATTGTTTGCGCATCATTAAAGGGTATTTTTCTTGTAGTGATGAACCCTAACTAGCATACAATTTTGAGATTCACAACATAAAAACAAGTTAGATGAATACCTCTTTGTTGTAGCTTGTAGTTCTTGGACATTCAAAGCTTAGTACCTCAAATGTGATACCTCTAATAAGTCACAAACACCAAAAGAAAGAGGAGCCTTATGAGAGAGAGGTTAGGAAGCACCAAAATTGGCTAGGGTTTCACCTTGGAAATGATTGGTCGATTTTGGGAAGGCTAGGGGTTCAATTTATAGTGTGGAATCCTTAGGGTTTCTTACATAAAAGCCTAATTTACTTAAGCCTTTAAGTATTCCAATAATCCATATGATAGGCCTTTTGGAATAAATATTCATGGACTCTCACATAGATTTAGTCCATCCCTAATCAACATGGATCATTAGCCCAAACTATAAGTATTACTGATTTACCTAATTAGTCCGTATAAATTTTATCAGTCTCTTTTGATCACTAAATTAATTCCAAATTAATTCTTGATCAATACCAATTAAATAATATAATTTCTCAATTAATATATTATTCATATAATATATTAATAAATCTCAAATAACCTCTTTCTCAAAAATCCATCCCATCAAATTGCTCTGGTGAAGGCAACCCAAAAGGACCATGCTACTGTCGGGTCACGTACATACTAATTATAGGTATGGGCTTACACACCTAATCCAACAGTCTCCCACTTGGATAAGTCTAATAACTATAACTGCCAATGCAACTTCAAAATCTGATTAGCAATCGTAGCTCTCAAAAGCCGCTGTCGAACTCTGACCTACTCAATGACACGTCATTTAGATAAGGGATCATATAATCCTCTGTTTTACAAGATATCGTGTGGAAAAAGACATGGAATAAAGTCATACTCATTGTCCAGCTGTTTGTTTCCCGATTTCTGATTTGTTTGACATAGAACTTAATTGAACACATCAATTGAGCCGTGACCGGGCCCGACACATAAGTCAAAACAAAATCATCGAGGGGCCCATGATATCGCTTTTAATCCTCTTAGGATAAAAGGAACATATAAACTTCGACTTATATGCTTGTACTAATTATTTGTTAAATTACACACAACAACACGTTTTATAACATCAAGTTAATGATGCGTTTTCATACTATCAATGCACAAACAATTCGTAATCAACAACTCATATATCTTGGTTTGAAGACTATACGATATTATCATCTCACAATCACTCGTGATAAATTCCATGAAGTGATTCATGTGAGTGTGGGTTTATCCAATACTCAAATCTTATTTCAGGAGCACTCATGAACGTTGTAGCAAACTTTTGCTATATCTAAACACTTTAGACAATCTACCATATTAATCTGGAAGTCAAAACATGCAAAAAAGATGAAACATAAAATAAAGAATTGACAAAAGACAGTATACTTTACTTATAAATAAAACCCTTATTATTTAATCATCAAATGTCAATTACATTTATTTATTACAATTTTCCAACTGCCTATCTAATCACTAAAACTAATATCGTCTCTCAGGCCAATGCTCTTATCATGCTGCAAGTTCTTAACCCTACGCAGTCCCTTCGTAAGGGGATCTGTTGGGTTATCCTCTGACGATACCCTCTTCACTACAAGGAGTCCCTCTTCTACTCGATGTCTTATGAAGTGATATTTTATGTCGATGTGCATGGATCTTCCATGATCCCTTGGTTCCTTGGTTAAGGCGACCGCACCCTCGTTGTCACATAAAATCTCCATAGGCTCCTTTACAGCTGGTACAACTCCAATGTCTCCGATGAATTTCTTTATCCATATTGCCTACTTCGACGCTTCTCTTGCTACTATATACTCTGATTCGCACGTTGAATCAGCTACAGTCTCCTGTTTGGAAATTTTCCATGTTACTGCTCCTCCATTTAGGGTAATGATGTGCACGGAAGTACCCACTAATTTTAATATTTATAACCTAACAAACTTAGACTAACTATGCACTTGTAGGCATTGTACCTAGTCAGATTATAGTATAGCTTAGGTAAGTCGGGTGTCGATCACAGGGAACGGTGTTATTAATTAATCTATTTACTACTAAATTAATCTAATTATTAACAAGCTAAAAAGGGGGTTTTTATCTGATTTTGCTTAACTCAAATTCAATCAATAATTAAAAGACACTCTTATCTAGTTCGAATCCACTTCGTCCTTACGGCTAGCTAATAATTATGGATTATTAAGTTGGATATTATTATATTAGTAATTTAGGTCTAAATTTACCAATAGTTAATTAATTCATGTAAAACTATGTATGGTCACACACAATTAAACACAGAACCAATTATGTTGATGAATATGCTATGCAAGATTTATCATGCAAACACAATTATGGTCATAATCTATGTTCTCTAGCACAGCAAGGTTAATTACTTCAATTACTAACTAAGATTTTGGTTGATCATAGCTCTAGCAATTCAATGTTCACTAAATTACTAGGTTATCAAGTTCATGCAGTTAATGGTCACTAAGCTACACATAACATGAGCTTAAGCAATTTAAGCAACAACATGAGCATGCTAGGTAACAATAAATCAAACACAAGCAATTCACCAACTAAATAAATCCATGTAAAGTTATGCTATTCATAAGTTTGAAGCTTCATCTAGCTAGATAAGAGTAGCTAGATTCAGCTGCTCATAGTAGCATCTAACATATAAACACAACTCAAATAAGAAAACATGTCTATAAGCATCAAACAAGTAAACGAATTATGAACTTTTACTCTTTTTGGTGTTGAAAACCCTTTTCCAAGACCTTGCTTCTGCTGTAAATCGCCTCCTGGAACCTCTTCCTTCCGCCAAAAGTCTCCCAAAACGTAATGGAGAGGAGTTTATATATTTTCTGGAAAATCACGTTCCACGTCATGGCAAGAAGCTCCACGACGTGACTTCAGGAATTATCCGTATTCACCAAGGATTCTTTCTTCGCGTACTTATCTTCTGAAAAGATCGATTCCACGTCGTGATTATCAAGTTCACGTCGTGGCCCCAGTATATTCCGTGAATTACTTCATCTTTTATGCTTCAAGCCTCCAATGTTCCATAAATTGTCACTTCTGGTCCCTTTCTTCTAAAATGCTTTATTTTGGCTGCAAATAACATTTTATCCTTATAAGTACCATAATTCTATGCAAATAACCAAAATATTAAATAGAATGTAGATGAATATTGCCTAGAACTATGTATAAATATGGCAATATCAGGTAAATACCCAGCCCGACTGAGAGCGGAAATTATCTATGTCGGTCTGAAAGCTGGCGTTACTATACCCTGTCACTCTCAATTCATCACTCCCACCGAGGGTAAGGACCCAATCCTTAGTCCTCCGCAGGTACTTAAGAATTTTCTTTACTGCTATCCAGTGAGTTCTACCAGGATTCCCTTGATATCAACTAACCATGCTTAAGGCAAAAGTCACATCAGGGCGAGTACATGTCATAACATACATGATCGAGCCAACGGCAGAAGCATATGGTATTCGACTCATTTCTGTTATTTTGGCACCGGTACTCGGACTCTGAGTCTTACTCAGTTTGCTATTGCTCTGGATAGACAAATTTCCTTTCTTGGAATTCTCCATGTTGAAACGTTTCAACACCTTGTCCAAGTAGATACTTTGACGAAGTCCTATTAGTCTTTTACTCGTATTTCTCAATATCCTTATCCCTAGAATGTAAGTAGCTTCCCTGAGGTCCCTCATAGCAAAACACTTCCCAAGCCAGGACTTAACTTCCTGCAAGGTTGGAACGTCGTTTCCTATAAGTAGTATGTCATCCACATACAATACTAGAAAGCTAACTATACTCCCACTAGCCTTGACATATACGCATGACTCATCCTCACTTCTCGAAAAACCAAACTCTTTGACTTTCTCATCGAAACAAAGATCCCATCTGCGAGATGCTTGCTTTAATCCATAAATGGATTTCTCAAGCTTACACACTCTATTAGGGTACTTCGCATCTACAAAACCCTCTGGCTGACTCATGTAAACATCTTCGGCCAACTTCCCATTAAGGAAAGCGGTTTTGACATCCATCTGCCATATTTCATAATCATGGAACGCAGGTATGGCTAGCATAACCCTTATAGATTTAATCTTCGCTACTGGTGAGAAGGTCTCGTCATAGTCAACTCCAGGAGTTTGAGTAAATCCCTTCGCAACTAATCGCGCTTTATATGTGTGTACTTTCCCATCCATGTCGGTCTTCTTCTTGAAGATCCACTTGCACCCGACCATCTTACGACCTGGTACATTGTCAACCAAGTTCCAAAGTTGATTGTCATACATGGACTGAATCTCGCTGTCCATTGCCACTTTCCACTTTGCAGACTCAAGTTAATTGCTAGTGTTAGAGGTTCCTTCATCGCTTAACTCTTGAAGCTCTTCAAGGTCAATTTTCCTCCCACTATCCTCTTGGCATATGAGTTCTCTTTCACAAAATACACCCCTTCGCGCTACGAAGGCCACGTTCTCACTAGGTCTATAGAAAAAATATCCAAAGGATTTCCGTGGGTAGCCGATGAAAATACAACGCTCACTACGAGGTTCGAGCTTGTCGTGAGTCTCTCGTCTTAGGAAAGCCTCGCAACCCCAAACCTTGATATGCGCTAACGAGGGAACCTTCCCAGTCCACATTTCATGAGGTGTTTTAGCAACCTTCTTAGTTGGTACTAGATTAAGGATATGGGCGGCAGTCTCTAAGGCATACCTCCAAAATGAGATAGGTAACGAAGCTCGACTCATCATGGAACGAACCATGTCCAACAAGGTTCGATTGCGCCTCTTAGCCACACCATTAAGCTGCGGTGTCCTAGGTGGCACCAATTGTGCAACAATTCCACATTCTTTAAGATAGTCGTGGAACTCAATACTAAGATACTCACCACCTCAATCGGATCAGAGCATCTTTATTTTCCTGCCCAATTCATTCTCCACTTCTTGCTTAAACTCTTCGAACTTTTCAAAGGTTTCCAACTTGTGCTTGATTAAGTAGATATATCCATATCTACTATAATCGTTGGTAAAGGTTACATAGAAGCGGTTAGCATCCCTTGTGGTAGATCTGAAGGGTCCACACACATCGGTATGTATGATATCCAACAAACCCTCACCTCTTTCATAAGTACTAGTGAAAGGTGACTTGGTCATCTTTCCAAGCAAACAAGATTTGCACGTGTCATCCGACCTTAAGTCAAATGACTCCAACACTCCATCCTTTTGGAGTTGGTCTATACGCTTCTTGTTGACATGTCCAAGACAACAATGCCACAAGCATGCTTTGTCCAAACCATTGGATGAATCAATATGCAATACATTATTTCCTAAGTTGTCTATAACCATCACAGTTTCATATATACCATTACAAGGCAATGCTTCAAAATAAAATTTATCATTATAAAAAGCATTAATAGAACCAATTTCATTGTTAAATGAAAATCTAAAACCTTGTTTATACAAACCATGAAAAGAAATAATGTTTCTCGCCATATCTGAAGAGTAGCAACAATTGTTCAAATATAGCCCTAACCCATTACTAAGCAATAAAGAATAAACTCCAATCTTGGTGATAGGCGACACTTTCCTATTCCCCATGATCAAGTTCATCTTCCCGTGCTCCACACCCCTACTTCTTTTTAGACTCTGCAAATCAAAACAGATGTGAAAACTACCTCCTGTATCAAGGACCCAAGAACTAGCATGTGATGAGTTGTTAGATTGAATAGTGTAAATACATGTGAAGGTGGGCTTTATCTTCCCATCCTTAATGTCCTGCAAGTATTTAGGGCAGCTTCGTTTCCAATGCCTGTTTTCATGACAATGGAAGCACTCTGCTTCCTTTGGATTGGATGAGGGAGTAGCAGAACCACCTTTGGACCCACTAGAAGAGGATCCATCTCGAGACTTTCCCTTGTGATTCTTTGAAGGAGCTTTCCTTTTCTTCCCTTTACCATGTCCAATTGCCAGGACTGGGGCAGCAACAGTAGGAGTGGGTAAAACAGACTTGCCTTTTAAACTACTTTCAGCAGTTCTCAGAAGGCCTTGAAGCTTGCTTAGAGTGACTTCCTCATTGTTCATATGATAAGTCATTCGGAACTAATATATAACAAGAAGGTAAAGAGTGTAGGATAATGTGATATCCAACTCTTCGTCAAAATTGACATTCAACTTTAGCAAGCAGTCCACATATCTTTGCATCTTTTGTAAGTGGGCCGTGATGGACGCTCCATCCTTCAATTTTGTTGTTATCATGAAGGTAATGATTTCATACCTTTCTTGTCGAGCACTATGATGGTACCTTTCCATTAAGTCTTGGTGCATCTCGAAAGGACAGAAGTCCTCGTAGGACTTCTGAAGTTCAGAAGTCATAGTAGGTAGCATGATGCACGACACCTTTGTCGTGTCCTTCTCATGAGCCCTATACTCAGCCAGTTGCTCAGGAGTAATAGTTTCTTCATCAATCTCATTTAGCTCTTTGTCAAGAACATATTATTTTCCTCGTATCGAATGGCCATGCGAATGTTTCGAATCTAGTCATTAAAATTCGACCCATCGAAAATGACCCTCCCGCATAAGTTCATGAGGGAGAAAGAGCCAGAAGCATTTGAGTTTGAAGCGTTGTTTGAAGTAGACATCTGAAAAGAAAGACAATTTTCATTAGACGGAAATTCCTTAATATAACACCCAAATGAAATATTAAGGCTAGGACCCAACACAATATTTAATAATTCGGAAGAGGGATGCCGTAATCCAATTGCAAAATATTTGAAGGTAGGTAAATGACGATTTACCAATTTCACCACCCAAAACTAAAATTTTAAAGAATTAAGTTTTATGAAATTTCTAGTTCTTTGAGATTCATTGAACTTTTCAATGACATGTTTAAATCTCGATTATGCCCTTCAAGTTTGTGACTGGGATACCGAGGATCACAAACAAGGTGTGAATAACCATGCAAATTTGCTTGGCACTCTCGAGTCATTTACCACCTAATCAATGTGCCGGTTAACCACACACGCTCCATTGATCTATGATAATTCCCGAGCTACCCTTTGCCACCCTTGTTAGTCCATATTAGTGTGTCAGTTAACCACACACGCTCCACTAACGACTTGGCAAGGTGCAAAGTGCAAATTCATGGAATCGCACCATTTTCACTTTTTTCCTAAAGTAACTAAGATTGTGAATTTATGAAAAACATTTAGTTACTTTTATAATTATCATTATACTTTTTAATGAGAATTAATGTCCTATCCTACCCGTTCGTCTAACGACCATCCACTAGTCAAGGGAGCGGTGGGTGAGAGTGGACACCAATTCAATCGCCATTTTATAGGGAATTTCCTTATACCCCCCTTATAGACCAGCTTCGTGAATGAGACTTCTACTAACGGTAAGACTGACTGTCTTATACATATATATATATATATATATATATATATATATATATATATATATATATATATATATATATATATATATATATATAAGTATTAAGCTTTTAATATTATAATAATATAAGGGTTGAATTTTACACTTTTAAAACTCTAGGGTTTAGAATTTAAATATATCAAAATTAAATCCTTTTAATCAATTTTTAATTTCCAAAACTTGAGGGTATATTTTTAAACTTTTCAAAACTTATTGGATCAATTTGAAAACAACTAAATTAATCATATAATTAACTATGTCACAAAATTGACCTAATCTAATTTCATATAGCAAGATGATTCAAATCAAATGCTACAAATAATTATTTTTTTTCACAAAATCAAGTAATTATCTTAAAATTTGACAATCATCATTCAATTGGATGAGGATAATCATTACCTTATCAGAAAAATCGAATTTTATCAGTCAAAACAGTTTGTGGTAATGATCCTAATCCAAATCTGGCTAAAAACTCGAAAAATCTACCAACAGATGATCCAACTCGTCGAGTATGGCAATGGACTCGTCGAGTTGGCTCAACTCGTCAAGTTCCTTCATAGGACTCGTCGAATCCAGCAGTCAGAGGCCAAAATTGAAATTTTTTCAGCTTTGAAAACAATACAATTGCATCAATATAACAGAAAACACCCTAGTCTCTGATACCACTAATGGGTTTTGAGCACTATATCAATCATATGGTCCACATACAACCCTAATGCTTTGGATCTAAGTTTTCTCAAGTTATACATGCAATTTTCATTTATCCAAAGCATGAACCCTAACTAGCATACAATTTTGAGATTCACAACATAAAAACAAGTTAAATGAATACCTCTTTGTTGTAGCTTGTAGTTCTTGGACTTTCAAAGCTTAGTACCTCAAATGTGATACCTCTAATATGTCACAAACACCAAAAGCAAGAGGAGGCTTATGAGAGAGAGGTTAGGAAGCACTAAATCGGCAAGGGCTCCATCTGAGATTCGGAATCTCTTTGAGTTGGTTGGTATTTATCTAGAATATCATCTTGCTTTGTGTTATATGTATCCCAAGGGTCAGGGATGCTATGCATTTGGGTGAGCTGGTTTGAGTTTTGGTCTGTTTGCAACGTCAGTTGGTGGTGGTTCGAACCCTAAGTGGGGGAGTGCTGGATATTCTTTTTAGAGGATCAATGATCTGTTCGAGTTATGGTTTCAAAAGAATGGGTCACGGGGATTTGCGGATTCGGGTATGCAAAACTTTGGTTCCAGAATAGGTCAAGAGGTGGGTGGGTAGCCCAGGGTGAGTATCGATTGTTGAAGGATTTGGCAGCTTCTATAAAGATTGATATCTATAGTCTAGGTTGGGTAGTTGTTGATCAAACTTTCAGTTTCAGAGTTGGTATCTTTAGTCCTTCATGGGATTTGTCTAGTAGTGTATCAGTTCAATGGATTAGTTATCAATGCACTCTCGGTCGTTGATATCAGAGGTTCTTTAGAAGCTTAGAGTTGTATCAGTTGGAGTTCAGCGGATATGTCAACCTATCGTCAAAGATTGTACATGGTAAATTTTGGCTCATGGGTATGCGTATTGGAATTATTGTTCGTATCAGGCTCAAGCTCGACATATGTCCTTGATTATTGGAAGTTTGGATGTTGTTGCAGCATTGTGCAGTTTTTTCAAGGTGTGGGATCTTCGTTTCAGCCATTCATGAGGATGCTTCTGTTAGCGGTTAAAGTTCGTCATTCCGGATAGACCTATAGGTACCACACCCTCCAGGTAAGGTTGTGGGAAAAAAGGAATGCATTGGATCTTGTTCTGGTTATGCGTCTCCTTGGGGATGTATGTAGGTTGAGTATGATAACATGAGAGTACTTGGCTCGAGTTATTGGCATGGTTCTTAATTGGTTTGTGGACTTTTGAATTGGAACAAGAGTGTAACCACCTATCTCATTCTGGTTGTGTGCGACCATGTTTTCTTCTGATTTTACTTTGGTAGCAGCCTATACTATTAAAGGAATTGTGTGTGATAGAAGAGTATGGTCGTGTTGGGTTCGGTTAGAATTAAGGGGGATGTTGTTTGGGTTCTTGCAAGACGATGGATTGATGGTTGAGTATCTTTAGGCCTTGTGGTACTGGTCGTGAGTCTTCAGGACAGGGATAGGATGACGGCAAGATCAGAATGGTACCATGAGCTTATCGTTTAGTGGTTCGAAGGTGTCATGATGTATCGTGAACCAGTGGTTGTATCTTTCATATAGGTGGGATTTGATAGTCCTTTGATTGAGACTCTTAGGTCTCGGATCGCTAGTTTTCTTAGCATGTTTGGGTGTTAGTGCATTGTGAGAGTCGGGAGACTCAGTGACCAGTTGGTTTGGATCATATGGGCAATTAAAGGTTGTTAGGAGTAATAGTTGTGCATCATAAGTCTCTTGCGGAGTGTTTGCATTATGAGCCCCGTTTGCTTGCGGTCTGTTTATCAAGAGTTTCGTTACCAATGTTGGGTATCAGTTATGGAATCTCGAGTCATGAAGTTCATTGTGAATGTCTCGAGTGATTTTTCAGGTGGATGTACATCTGAGCTGTTAAGGGATTTGGATGCAACGTGAAATTCTTGGATGGACCAACATTATGCTCATGGAAGCAATGGATTGATGATTACTTGTCAGGAAGTCAATTGTGTATTTAAGGTTTTGAGGGACAATTCTCGGATTCGGGATGGTGTGAAATACACGATCGATATGTTTTGAGTATTCTTTCCGCATCTTTTACGTGATGTTCCTAGTCAGGGACTAGGGGTAGGTTCGACGAATGACTGATCATCAGGCTTAGAGTTTGGGTTTTGAAGTGTAGACCTGATGGGTTCCCGGTTCTGGGAAGAATATTGGAGTTGGTTTGTGGTTGTAATTTTTAGAGTCCCTGGTTGTGTGGTTCTCATTGGAAGTTGGGTCTTACAGTTAAGGAGAGAAAGATAGTCGTTGTGATTGAGTACTCTCAAGTTATTAGGTTGTTGCTGGAAGTTGTGGATTTTCGAGTGGTCTCTCGAGTTTTCTTTACATGATGCCTTGATTTCGAAGTATTTAAAGGGAGTTTGTGGAATATGTTGATGTTGTTCGTGTTTCACTACAACGGTTATTTAGCAGAGACTCGTGTTGGGAGTCGCCTTGTTTTCGAGTGGAGGGTTTAACAGAAGTGAATAGTCAGACAAGGTATTGGATTTACGAATTTCGAGCAGATAGTAATCATTATTCTTCAATGGTTAAAGATAGTGGGTCAATGATTCATTATTAGTCTGTATGTATGTTCCTCGAATATTGGGTTTTGATTGTAGTATGGGAAGGCAGTCGCATGTATGAATCGACTTCTCAGTTTGGATCGGGGTTGTGGAATAATTGTCCAAGTTTTTGGGTATGTCTGGAGAGTAGTAAGGAGTGGTTTCGAGGACAAAATCCAGTTTAAATGGGGGAGAGTTGTAACATCATGTTTCAGGATTTTTCTTAATTCAGGGTTCGTGGACCGTAATTTGACAATGTAAGGCCTTGGGTTTCAAGGGAATGGAGTTTAGACTCTTTTAGAGGTGTATGATGTTGAATAAGGGATTTAAACCTTGGATTGTTTGATGGATGTTGAGGGGTAAAATCGGAAGTGTTATGTTTCAGGCTTCTTGCACAAATTAATGATTTTATTTTTGGATGTTTTTAATCATAAGTATCAAGATATGATTGTAGAGCTCGTTAATACCTTTCTATGGATATAAAGATCGTCGAAAACGGAGTTGGAACGAAAAAGTTATGGCTGTTTGAAGTTAAGCTGGAATAAGAGGGTCTGGCAGTACGTTGGGCCTACACATAGAGTACGTTGGGCGTACTGGCTAAGGAAGTTGCGTGTTTAGGGCTTTATGTTGGGCGTACCACCGTAGAGTAAAAACCCAATTTTCGTGGTATTGAGCCCTATTTAAGGACTCTAACCCCTTGGTCTTCTTCCTAACATCAACCTCCACCCCCTTAAGCCTCCAACTCGAAACCCTAGCCCCCTAAATCAAATCTTGAGCCTTTCTACGGGTTTTGAGTGCATTTTGGATGAAAGAAAAATTTAAGCTTGTTGATTGTTGAAGCTCAAGCTTGTGGATCCAGAGCGTACATTGCTTTTCTCAACTCTAGAAAGTATAAAGTTTGAAACTTGATGATGCATTAGTTAGATCTAGCTAGTTTTGGGTGTAATGAGGTTTTTGTTCAATTTAGTGCATAAAGTTTAGATCTTGAAAGTTTGTTACCTTGTTACGGATAAAGTTGGAAACTTTATCCATCTAAACTTAATATAGATTCAGATCTGAATGTTGGAGACTTGAACTTAATGGATTAAGTTGACAAAAGATGCATTTTTTGTCCCTTTGAGACTTAAAGACTAGATATTGGTTGTTTGGACCATCCTAATGGATAAATTTGGAAACTTCATCCATTATGGATCTATTAGGAACCATAAAAATGTGATCTTGGTCCTTCTATCCCTTCCATGCCAGAGTTATGATGTCTTAATGGATTAATAAATTAGGGTATCAACTTTTTGACCTTTTCTAGCCATGGAAAGTCATAAAGGTGGAAACTTTATGACTTAATTCGATGTTTTGAGACTAGATCTGGGTTTGGATCGAAAGGCCTTAAGGAATAAGCACTTAATGAGAAGGAGGTTGTCCAATACATATTACGTTGGGCGTACCAAGGGGTATGTTGTGCGTACCTGGCCAAGGTCATGTGTTTTGGTCAAGGATGCACTACGTCAGGCGTAGTTATTGAGTACGCTTAGTGTACTCATTCATTTTTACTTCTTTGACTTTGACCGAGGGTTGACCAAGTTTGACTTAAGGGCATTTTGGGTGTTTAGAGATGTGGTTTGCGATTTGGTCATTGTTTGTTGTATAGGTGACCTGTAGAGTTGGTATTCGAAGGAGCGTGTTGCTCAGCTATTTTTTCAGATTGTGAGGTGAGTTTTCCTCACTATACTTGTGGGTCGAAGGCATTAATGTCGGCCCATTAGCTTATGTATCCTGGTATATAGGATGTTGTTGTACTGTAGTGATCTGTTAGATCTATATCCTGATATTAAGGATGTTCTTATGCGGTAGGGATCTGTAGATCTGTTTGTTTGCCTATTGATTGGTTATATATTTATCTGTTTCATATGTCGACATAGTACTGCTATGTGCTTGTTCTAACAAACCGGGGGTATTCTAGCCCGATGGTTATGGACTCAAGGTTATACTAGTCTGATGACTGATTGGACCCATTGCATATTGGCATTCCAATCTGATGACTGATTGGGTCGAGGCATTCTAGTCTGATGACTAATTGAACCAGGGGTAATCTAGATCGACGATTGTGGACCCGAGGGTATTCCGGTCCAATGAATGATTGGGCCCAACATGCTTGATTGTGTATGTCATATGTTGTGTGGTGGGACTTTGGGGGAACTCACTAAGCTTTGGCTTACAGTTTCAGTCTTATGTTTCAGGTACTTTAGAAGATCGGGGAAAGGCGAAGGCTTGATCGTGCACATCGTCTTGGATTTTTATGAGATTATGATTTTGGGATACTCTGATTCATGTTTATGAATTTTGGAAAAAATGATTTGTAAACTCTTATGGTTTTGGATTGGTTTAAAAAATGAAATATTTTACTATTATTTCTGGGATGTTACAAGTTAGTGATAGATCCCTGGTTTGAGTGAATTGGATGAGCATTCGTGTGAATCCAGACTCAAACTAAGGGTCTGTAAAAGTTTTCAAATTTGTTTTCAATGGTAACCAAAGAAGGATGAGATGTGTACGATCAGCCGGAGCAAGAAAGTGTACCCCAAAATACCCACACTTTTATTTTCTTATGATGATTATGATAGAATTGCATGCTCGTTTGTAGGCTAAGGATTCTTAGGAATTACATGATGTGTGATGCATGATAGCCTAGGGAAAATCTCTTATATACTAGATGACATTGACATCATTACTATAGTTTCTTAGTGTGTGCATCATATTGTACATAACTAAGATTATATAGCTTGAGAATGTTTGTTTTAGCCTTATTCCATGTTCTTGTCTAATGAAGGTCTTAGGTTAGAATCAAGTATTCAACTGTCTATGGGATCCAACGTTATGTATTATTAGCATGCACGAGTTGTTGTAGGGTTGGAGGAAGTTTCATGAGTGAGTACAATTCATAGCAGGCCAACATGAGGAATGATTAGTCACTCTTGAGATAGTAGATATAGGATATATGTATGTCCTAGATGCTTGTTCCTATTAGTCAAGAATTGCGTGTAAGGATATGCCTGATTTGTTTATGGTGTCTTAGTGCCAGTCGGTTTCACTGCTTGAATGTTGCTTGCTTTGTGCTTTGTAGGACCCATATAGATGTGAGTTAGCTATTAAATGAATATGTTAAGTTACATGCTACAAAGGGTAAATAATTTTAGAATTATTGATTTGGCCCTATTGCGTAGCTCTCGTTTTAGTCTAACCATTATAGGGTTGGATCTTTTAGTTGAAATATTATTTAAGTTTTTTTGCATGTAATTGTATTCATGAAGTAGTTAGCTGACATCAATAGGGGTTTTTCAGCAGCTGATGGCAGGTGAGGGGGATCCTAAGAGAGCCTAGGAAGTTCTTTAGTGTGGGAGCTATGCTGTTTAGCGGATTTTGGTAGTATCATTTTGATGAGGTAACTTAGAGGATTCAGGATGATTCTTGAGGAAAGTATGGATAGGTGTGGAAGGTAGTAGTGGGCCCATACTACTAGAAGCACAGGATCTATACTCAAATCGAGGGAAGTCACTAGGATTCTAAGGAGTTGGTTGAGGATAGATGACATGGTTGGTATCATGATTCGTGACAGTGTTGTTGTATCCATCGGTCTTTTGGTTATGGTTGTTCAGGCTGAAGATGAGTCTGGTGATTGTTTGGGCTTTAGTGGCCATGTCAGTTTCGGTTTGAATGTTGAAGACCTAGGTGAGTTACTTGATTTGAGGTCTTGATGGCCTTGCCTGATGGTAGTGTCAGTTGAGTCGCGGGACTCAACAAAGAAGCGATTGATATGATCGACTCGAGGATTGCAGCCAGAGGCTGAGTAATTAGCATATGGATTGGAATGTTACTATCTTCGTCAGAGGATATGTTCTTCCAGCCATCCATGTTCAGAGGATAGAGAGGTTAGACATGTGATTTTCAGATTTGAGATGTAAACCCATCATGGGGCTAGATGGATGCGGTCTTTGGCGGCGGAATGGTAGTATGAGAATGCACAAGTGCATTTTGTGGTATCGTTGCTTGAGATGAGATCAAGGGTCTGATTTCTTGGGGTATAGGTAGGCCAGGTGCTAGCTGACGGTTGCAGGTGAACATGGAAGTGGATCGATAGCGACAACTTTGTTGTCTCTAATGTATTCCGACTATAAGAATGAAAACCTTTGTATTTATGAATGATTCTTGCGGTGAATTAATGGTTGGGATTTGCAGGCGGGGAATGTAGTAGTCCATTTGTTTCTATATAGGAAGTTGGTGTTTTGCTTATGCATTTGCATGGAGATCTTGATGTTAGAGGTAACCATGATTGGGGAGTTCCCGAGGGCTCCATCTGAGATTCAGAATCTCTTTGAGTTGGTTGGTCTTTATCTAGAATATCATCTTGCTTTGTGTTATATGTATCCCAATGGTCAGGGATGTAATGCATATGGGTGAGCAGGTTTGAGTTTTGGTTTGTTTGCAACGTAAATTGGTGGTGGTTCGAACCCTAAGTGGGGGAGAGCTGGATATTCTTTTTAGAGGATCGACGATCTGTTCGAGTTATGGATTCGGAAGAATGGGTCACAGGGATTTGCGGATTCGGGTATGCAAAACTTGTTGGATAAGGTGTCTAAGTCCGTAACTATATTTGGTATGAACTTGACCCGACCCGGCATGGTCCATTTGGGTTGCACTTCACCTAACAATTTGTATGGATATAGTTTTGAGAATAAGATGTTCATGATCTATTAATATATTATAAGTTATAATATATTAATATGAAATCATATTATTTAATTAGTGTTGATCAAGAATTGATTTTGGAATTAATTTAAAGATCAAAAGAGGCTAATTAAATATGGACTCTTACATATATATGGATTGGGCTAAGATTTATTTAGGATGGGCTAAGAGTATACGGAAGTCCATGGATTGTCCATGGAGCTTTTAACCCATGGATCCTACGTGAATGAAGAGTCGTGGGTATTAGGGTGTAACCCTAATACTCCATAATATATAAAGAGGTCCTTGGTTCTAGAATTGGCACTAGTGTGTGTGAGAAACAAGGGTGGGTCGATTTTAGCAAGCATCATATTCTCTCAAGTAGTTCCAAGTTGTTTTGGGTGATTTGTGACACCACTTGAGGCATCCACACTATTGGTGCTAGGCTCTAAAACTCCAAGCAATCAACCACAAAAGAAAGGTATGTTATTCTACTTAAAGTTTTGTATTACAAGTACCCCATAACATACTAGTTAGGTTGTAAACCTTGGAAAACAAATTTGCATGTATCATAGAGAAAACATAGATCCAAGGTTTCTAGGGTTTCATGTACACCATAAGAGTGTTACAATGCTCAAAACCCATCAGTGGTATCAGATCCTAGGCTTGTTTGCGTGATACTTGATGCTACATGTTTTTTCCAAAGTTGAAATTCTGCATTTTTTGCATCTGACTGCTCACCACGACGTGGCAATCTTTACCACGACATGGTGACACCCCTGTATGCAGAATTTCGGGGTTTTGCTTGGTATTGGATGAGGATCATTACCCTAAACTGTTTTTTGAACCTTAAAACCTGTTTTTTGATGTGGTAATGATTATGCTAATTCGTTTACAATGGCAAATATCAAAATTCCATGTTTTATATGTGTTAATATGATTCTTGAAATTTTGATATGAATGTTCATGTTCTTATGAGTTTTAGAAGATCATAGGAATTATGTGTAACTTGCTTGTTAATATAATTCTTGATCTTAATGCCTACTGATGGAGTCCATAACTTGTCCTCAAGTTATGGATAACCAAAAGTCTCTTCTTTAAAAGTGTTATTAAAAATAAGAGGTTACATAAAATGAAGCGTCTTCATTTTAATGGACCATTAAACTCATAAGTTATGAAATGAAAAGTCTTGAATAGTTTCAATACTTGCCCTCAAGTTTTGGAATTTGTAAAGTCTTACACCCTAATACTTTAATTTCCAAATTGAACCTTAGAGTTTTAAAAGTTTAAAATTCAACCCTTATACTATTATTCTATTAAAAGTTTAAATATATAGATATGTATAAGAATAAGTCAGTCTTACCGTTAGTAGGCCTCATTCACGAAGCCGGTCTATAAGGAGGGTATAAGGTTGTTGCCTATAAAATGGCAGCTTAATGGGTGTCCACTCTCACCCACCGCTTCCTTGACTGGTGGAGGGTCGTTAGCCGAACGGGTAGGATAGGACCTTAATCCTCATTAAAAGTATAATGAAATTATAAAGTAACTAAACCTTTATTAATTCCCAATCTTAGTTACTTTAGGAAAATGTGAAATAGGTGCTAACCCATGAAATTACACTTTGTACCTTACCAAGTCGTTAGTGGAGCGTGTGTGGTTAACCGACACACTAGCAAGGACTAGTAAGAGTAGAAAAGGCTGACTTAAGTTTTAACATAGATCGGTGGAGCGCGTGTGGTTAACCGGCACATCAATTGGGTGATAAAATTAAGGGTACCAAGTCAATTTGCATGGTTATTCACACCTTGTTTATGATTCTCGGCATCACAGTCACAAACTTGAGAGGCACAATCGAGATTTAAACATGCCATTGAAAGTTCAATGTATCTCAAAAGATCTAGGAGTTTCAAATCTAATTAAAACTTAATAATTTATTTTGTTTATAATGGTGGAAATTGGTAAATCGTCATTTACCTACCTTCAAATATTTTATAGCTTGGATTACGACATCCCTCTTCCAAGTTATGAAATAGTTTGTAGGATCCTAGCCTTAATATTTCATTTGGGTGACTTATTAAGGACTCTTTATCTAATTAAAACTTGGCTTTCTTTTCTTTCAGATATCTTCCAACACTGCTGTTGGCTCAAACCCTACAGGCTCTTTTTCCCTCATGAACTTGTGTGGGAAAGTCACTTTTGATGGTTCCAATTTCAATGAATGGATTAGGAACATCAGAATGATTACCCGCTATGAGGACAAGGAATATGTCCTTGACAAGGAACTTAAGGTTATCAATGAGTCCACTGCTACTCCTGAGGAGATTGCGTACTATGCTGCACATGAGAGGGATGCTACTAAAGTGTCCTGCATTATGTTGGCTACTATGACTCCCGAACTCCAAAAATCCTATGAAGATTTCTATCCCTATGAGATGCACTTGGATCTGATGGAAAGGTACCATCAGAGCGCGCGTCAAGAGGGGTATGAAATCATCTCCTCCATGATAACAGCCAGGATGAAGGATGGTGAACCCATCACCGGTTACTTGCAGAAAATGCAAAGGTTCGTGGACCGGTTGCTGAAGCTTAATGTGGACTTCCCTGAGGACATGGCGATTGATATCATTCTCCATTCCTTACCTCCAAGTTATGATCAGTTTCGTATGACTTATCATATGAACAAGGAGGAAGTTACACTTAGGAAACTCCAAGGAATTTTAAGGACCGCTGAAAGTGGCCTTAAAAGTAAATCGGTTGTTACTTCTACTCCTACTCCTACAATAGCCCATGTTCTGGCAATTGAGCAGGGAAAGGGGAAGAAGAGGAAGACCCCTTCGAAGGGTACCAAGGGAAAGTCTCTTGATGGCTCCTCTTCAAGTGGGACCAAGAAAGGTCCCATTCCTCCTTCTTCAAACCCAAAGGAAGCACAATGCTTCTACTGTCACGAAAAGGGGCACTGGAAGCGAAGCTGACCTAAGTACTTGCAGGATGTAAAGGATGGGAAAGTTAAACCCACCCATGCAGGTATTTATACCATATTGTCTAATAACTCATTGCATACTAACTCTTGGGTGCTTGACAGGTTGTGGTATTCACATTTGTACTGATTTGCAGGGCCTAAGAAGTAGTGAAGAAGTGGAGCACGGGAAGATAAACTTAATCATGGGTAATAGGAAAGCATCACATGTGACCAAGACTGAAGTATATTCTTTATTGCGTAATAATGGGTTAACTTTAGATTTGAATAAATGTTGTTACTCGTCAAAAATGGCGAGAAATATTATTTCCTTTCATAGATTGTACAAGCAAGGATTCACATTTTCATTTGATAATAAAATTGGTGCTATTGATGCTTTTTATAATAATGTGTTTTATTTTAAAGCATTACCTTGTGATGGTGTATATGAAACTGTGTCGATTGTAGACAACTTAGGAAATAATGTATTTCATATTGATTCTTCTATTACTTTGGATAAAGCATCCTTGTGGCATTGTCGTCTTGGACATGTCAACAAGAAGCGCATAGGCCAACTCCAAATGGCTGGAGTTTTGGAATCATTTGACCTAAAATCAGATAATAGTTGCGAGTCTTCTTTACTTGGAAAAATGACAAAGTCACCCTTCACTAGTTCTTGTGAGAGGGGTGAAGGTTTGTTGGACCTCATACACACAGATGTGTGTGGACCCTTCAAAATCGCCACTAGGGATGCTAATCGCTACTATGTGACTTTTACTGATGATTATAGTAGATATGGATATATCTACTTAATCAAGCATAAGTCAGAAACCTTTGAAAAGTTCAAAGAGTTCAAGCAGGAAGTAGAGAATCAACTGGGCAGGAACATCAAGATGCTTCGATCCGATCGTGGAGGAGAGTATCTTAGTATTGAGTTCCTTGACTATCTTAAGGAATGTGGGATTGTCTCACAACTGACAGCTCCTAGGACACCACAGCTGAAAGGTGTGGCTGAGAGGCGCAATCGAACCTTGTTGGACATGGTTTGTTCCATGATGAGTCGAGCTTCATTACCAATCTCATTCTGGGGGTATGCCTTAGAGACTGTCACCCATATCCTTAATCTAGTCCCTACCAAAAAGGTTGCCAAAACACCTCACGAGATGTGGACTGGCAAAGTTCCTAATTTAGACCACATAAAGATTTGGGGTTGCGAGGCTTTCGTGAGGCGCGAGTCTCATGACAGGCTCGAACCTCGAAGTGAGAGGTGTATTTTCATCGGCTACCCACAGAAATCCTTTGGTTACCTCTTCTACAGGCCCACTGAGAATGTGGTCTTTGTAGCTAGAAGAGGAGTCTTTCATGAGAGAGAGAGTTCATAAGCCAAGGAAACGGTGGGAGGCAAATTGACCTTGAAGAAATTCAAGAGTCAAGTGGTGAAGGAACCTCAAACCCTAGTAATCAACCTGAGGAGGAAACTCCAGTCGATCCGACTGACGAGCCCATACCTCTGAGGCGTTCCACGAGAGTTGGGATTGCACCTGAACATTACTATGGTTTCCATATTATTGCGAAAGGTGATACGCTTATCAGTGATAGTACACTGATAAGTCTTGATGAACCTAACAGCTACACGGAAGCCCTGGCAGGCCCTGAGGCTGCTAAATGGAAAGAGGCTATGGACAGCGAGATACAGTCCATGTATGAAAATCAAGTTTGGAACTTGGTTGACAATGTACCAGGTCGTAAGATAGTCGGGTGCAAATGGATCTTCAAGAAGAAGACCGACATGGATGGTAATGTACACACGTATAAGGCACGACTAGTTGCAAAGGATTTTTCTCAAACTCTGGGAGTTGATTATGATGAGACCTTTTCACCAGTAGCAAAGATTAAGTCTATTATGGCTATGCTAGCCATTGCTGCATTTCATGATTATGAAATATGGCAAATGGATGTCAAAACCGCTTTCCTTAATGGAAAGTTGGCTGAGGATGTTTACACGAGTCAGCCATAGGGTTTTGTCAGTACAGAGTACCCTAATAAGGTGTGTAAGCTTGATAAATCCATCTATGGATTGAAACAAGCACCTCGTAGATGGAATCTTTGCTTCGATGAGAAAGTCAAAGAGTTTGGCTTTTCGAGGAGCGAGGATGAGTCATGTGTATATGTTAGGGCTAGTGGGAGCATAGTTAGTTTTTTGGTACTGTATGTGGATGACATACTACTCATAGGAAATGACATCCCAACTTTGCAGGAGGTTAAGTCTTGGCTTAGGAAGCATTTCGATATGAAGGACCTTGGAGAAGCTACCTATATCCTAAGGATAAGGATACTGAGAGACAGGAGTAAAAGACTAATTGGACTTAGTCAGAGTACCTACTTGGATAAAGTGTTGAAGAGGTTCAACATGGAGATTCCAAGAAAGGGGAGTTACCGATCCAGCACAATGTAAGACTGAGTAAAACTCAGAGTCCGAGTACAGAGACTGAGATAGCTGAGATGAGTCGATTACCATATGCTTCCGCTGTTGGCTCGATCATGTATGTTATGACTTGTACTCGTCCTGATGTGGCCTTTGCTTTGAGCATGGTCAGCAGATATCAAGGAAACCCTGGCAAGGCTCACTGGACTGCGGTAAAGAATATTCTCAAGTACCTACGGAGGACTAAGGATTGGGTTCTTACCCTCGGTGGGAGTGATGACTTGAGAGTAGTAGGGTATAGAGATGCTAGTTTTCAGATTGATAGGGATAATTTCCGCTCTCATTCAGGCTGGGTCTTTACACTAAATGGAGGAGCAATTACTTGGAAAAGTTCCAAGCAGGAGACAGTAGCTGATTCTAATTGTGAATCAGAGTACATAGCAGCAAGTGAAGCAGCAAAGGAGGCAATATGGCTGAAGAACTTCATTGGAGACCTTGGAGTAGTACCAGCTATACAGGAGTCTTTGGAGATTTTCTGTGACAGCAATAGTGCAGTTGCCTTACCCAAGGAACCAAGAGATCATGGTAGATCTAGACACATTGATAGAAAATATCACTTCATATGACACAAGATAGAAGAAGGACTCCTCGTTACAAAGAGGGTATCATCAGAAAAGAACCCTACAGATCCCCTAACCAAGGGGCTGACTAGGGTTAGACATTTGCAGCATGCGAGGAGCATCGGGCTGAGAGACGATATTAGTTTTAATGATTAGATAGCTATTTCTGAAACTTGTAAAATGTAATTGACATTTGATGATTAAATAAAAGTTGTTGTTTATTTATAAGGAAAGTGTTACTATCTTATGTTAATCGTTTACTATTGTTTCAATTTGCATGTTTTGACTTCCAGAATAATTATTTTATTCAAAACTCTCCACAGTCGGTCATACGTTGGAAGTAGGTATTGAATTAAGACTGTCATGAATTTTGCTTGTATGATTTGTCTAAGGTGCATTAGACATGGCAATGGTTGCTACAACATTCATGAGTACTTGATAGGCTATATTTTTGTGGTTTGGGCTAGGCATTCTAATGTATAGGTCTTGGTAGGATGTTAGAGTGTGTTGTGGTGGTTGTGGTTTGTTAGTGGGTGTGTGCGGCCATACACGTGTTTGCGGCCGCACACGCTTTGTGCGGCCGTACACGTGTGTGCGGCTGCACACTTGTGTGCTGCTTCATGTGGTATAAATAGGTTGTGTCTGTGTGTCAGAAAGTGTGATGTATGTGTGTGTGTTTCCCAAGGTGTACCTGACATTTGTATGTTATAGATGTGTGCATGCTTGGCTTTATTCTCTTTCTACTCCTTCTACACTCTGTTTGATTGTTTGCAATTCATTAATTACTGATTTGGATCTATAGATCGGGACTTAGAATTGGTATCAGAGCCTGATTCAGTGTCAATTCGAAGGCTGATAGAGTGTGCGGTTGAAGAAATTCATCGTTTTGCTTATTCACATTTCATTAGTTAAGAAATCGCTACTGATCATCATTTTCAACAGTTTCAAATCAAATTTAGTTCAAAAATCTCAAATTTGAAGGTGTGCAGTTAAGACTTTGAAGGTGTACGGTTGAACGAGTGCGGTCACGTGTACGATTAGGTGTGCTGCCAAGTGTACAGTTAGGTGTGCTGCCAAGTGTACGGTTAGGTGTGCTGCCAAGTGTACGGTTGGGTGTGCGGTTGGCGTGTGCTGTTAACGTGTACGGTTAGGTGTGCGGTTGGCGTGTGCGATTGAGTGTGCGGTTGGCTTGTGCGGTTGAGTGTGCTGTTGATGTGTGCGGTTGGAGTGTGCTGTTGACGTGTGCGGTTGGAGTGTACGGTCGCACTCATATTAATTAACGAAACTTTTGTTGTTCAAAAATGGAATCTCAAAGCATGTCTGCTCATCATGAATTGGATGCTATTATGGGTACCACTTCTCGCATTCCCCGGTTTTTGTCAGCAGAAGGAATTCCTGAATGGAAATATCGGATTGAGAAATACATCAAAATGAAGGATTTTAAAATTTGGAGAAGCATTCTTAGAGGTCCAATCCGTATCACAATCACATTGGAAGATGGAACCATAACTGACAAGCAGGTTGAAAATTACACGGACGATGATTTTGAGAGAGTCGAGGAGCAAGAAAAGGCTCTCGCCACACTTACCATGGCATTATCTCCGGAAATTGCTCAAGGTTTCCGTGAGTATACATCAGCAAAGGCCTTATGGGAAGCACTGATCGAAGTATACGAAGGGAATGAAGACATGAAACAGAGTCGCCAAGACATGTAGCGACAGAAGTTCAATATGTTTAACCATGTCTTGGGAGAAACACTTGAAAATCAGTTGCAAAGGTTTATCACACTTACCACAAAATAGAGCTCTGCTGATGTGATGGTTACAAGATCGGAGATCAACAAGAAGTTGCTGAACTCTCTGCCAAAATCATGGGATATGAATGTCTCAGTGATTAAAAAGACCAAAGATTTGAATCGGTTGAGTTTGGCGGAAACAATGGCGATCATTAAGGCTTGCGATCTCGATGATAAGCAAAGGGAGATTAATCATGTTAATTCATACTCCTCAGCAAATCTTGGGATCCAAACCACCAACAACACTACTTTCTCAAGCTTTTCTACTCCTCAAGCTCCTCAAGTTCATGTTCCTCAAGTTCAACCCTATGTGATTCATCAGCCCACCTCATACGTTATACCTTCAATGCAACACATTCAAGTTCCTCAACCTCAAACTTCTCTTCAACAAGTTGGTTCTATTGTTGGTTCATCCTCAAATGCACCCATTCACTCTCATGGAATCAATTCTCAAGCTTCATCTTTTAAAGAAAAGGAAGAAAATCTGGCCCTCGCCACTGGGCTGGTGAACTGCTACAATGCTTTTGTGGCCGGAGAACTTTCCCCACAATTATCATTTGCTGACCTAGATCAGATCCATCCAGAGGATGTGGAGGAGATGGACATCACATGGCAAATGGCTATGGCTGTTTTTAGGGCAAAGCAGTTCTCCAAGAAAACCGGGAAAAACAACTGGAGCGTGAAATCTGACAAGAAAGTGGGGTTCAACAAAGGGAAGCTGCGATGTTACAACTGCCATGAGCCTGGTCATTTTGCCCGGGAGTGTCCAAAGCCAGACCGAAGAGAGAATTCTGAGCGAACCATGGTGCCGGTGAACAATGTCAACAGAGGATCATCTTCAAGCAATCAGACTGCTAACTTGGCGATGGTGGCCCAATCCTTTGATTGGGAAGATCAAATTCAGGCTCTGAATATTTCAGGACCTGAAAATACGCATCTTGCTCAAATCAAGGATTATGTGGAGGAAGAAGCAGAGAAAGACCCTGAAGAAAAGATTATGAATCTTCAGTTTGCGTTCATGGTGCAAACCACTCCAGAGCCTGCTAAATCTGAGGTCAGTGAATTAGGTTGCTCTCAATCTTGTATTAAGACTGTTAAATTCTTACGTGAGCAAATTGAATTAATCAAGAGAGAGAACGAGGACCTTAAGTATGAGGGTTACACACTTAGAAAAAATCAAAAGCCTTTAAAAACACAATTAGAGAATAAAACAAAGGACTTGAAGAAACTGCAAGAGGATTACAGCAACAAATGCGAGAACTATGATCATCTCAAAAGAAAATTTGTTGTTGTGACCGCTGAACTTGACTCATTGAAAAATCGTCTTGAAAATGCTGAATTTATTTTTAACAAATTCGATGGGTCAAGTGAAGTAGTTGCAAAAATGATAGAGGAACAAATGCAGTGGAAGGACATTACATGTGGAAACCAGAAAAAAGTAGGATTGGGTTTTGAGAGTGTCCCTCCTCCTTTCAATCATAATTACACTGCTCCTCCTCTATCTCAACAAGAGATTGACAGAGAACCTTTTATGGTTTATGGGAAGCCAGCCTTTGAACAAGAAACAGGGCCTAATGATAAAATTTTGAATACTAAATTTCTACCTTAAGTGCAGATATGTCAGTAGTTCAGGTGGAGCAAGAAGCTGAAAAGTCAGAGTCGAATAATTCAGTGTCAAAATTTGGTGTTGAGTTTTGTGATGAGTCTGTTTTAAACTCTAAAACTGATGTTTTTGTTTCTGGTGGTGTGTTGTTTCAGACTGATAATTTTGAAAATAATGGTGTTATTTATGATAAAGTTGCTAAATCTGATTCGAGTGCTTCTACATATTCTACGTTTGCTTCACAATCTTGTGCTTGTTCTTGCAAATGTGAAAATGCTAGAAATGTTAATAAACGCAAGAAATCTGACAAGAGCAGTACCATTTCCAATGATAATAAACAAATTTGTTTCAACTGTGGTACTGCTGGTCATATTGCCCGAAATTGTCTAAACCGGATGTTTGTGCATTACTTATCACAAAGAGGAGAGAATGAGTCTAGAGGACGATCTTTAATTAGAAAAACCTCCAGAACTCGCTCTCGAGATGATGACTGGAAAACAAATCAAAACAAGAAAATGGCAGGTTTTCAAAAGAACAAACAGGTTTTCAATAAATTCACAAACAGTTTGCCAAAATCGACCCAAGCTAAGCCAAAGTCGATTTCGTCAAAGAGTAGGTCTGGATCTTCAAACTCTTCGAGTAGAAAATCCACCGGCTCGAAGCCAACTCAAACGAAAAATGTTTCAAAACCTAATTTTCAATGGAGCCAAAATTAAAATCTGATCAGTCATCATCATCCTCTGTATCTATTGAAAAAGAGAAATCAAATGAGAAATGTGTGAAAGTTAAGGGTCAACCCAGGACTGTAATGACCTGGGTCCCCAAATCTAAATGATTCCGCTTATCGTGCAGGGACAGTTGCGGAGGAATGTCGTCAGACCATGGTATGTCGACAGCGGCTGCTCCCGGCACATGACTAGAGATATCTCCCAACTGCACGACATTCAGACATTTAATGGGGGATATGTCTCCTTCGCGGGCGGAGAGGGTGGAAAAATCACACAGAAAGGAACGGTGACCAATGGAGTGCTCAGTTTTGAGAATGTCAACTATGCTCCTGAGCTGAAGCACAGTCTGCTGAGCTTTTCTCAAATCTGTGACAAGGGTTACTCGACACACTTCACCGATAAAGAACGTCTAATCTTAAAGCCGGGCATTGTCATTCCGGAGGAGTGGATTCTCATCAAATCTAAGCGGGATGGGAATGCCTATATTATCGACATGAAAAACAATGTACCCGATGAAGTCACTTGTCTCTTTTCCAAAGTCTCAGAACAAAACGCAATGATGTGGCATCGTCGACTCGGCCATGCAAATGCAAAGAATCTGAACCATCTTGCCAAGAACGAAATGGTCTGTGGTCTACCTGTCAGAGATTTTATTACTTTTGAAAAATGTGTTTCCTGTGCTCAAGGCAAACACCATCGGAAACCACATCTGCCAAAGCAGGTCAACTCCATGAGTCAGGTGCTCCAATTGTTGCACATGGACTTGTTTGGTTCGGTCAACGTTCTCAGCTTCAACCGAAATTCGTACTGCCTCGTTGTGATAGATGACTTCTCTCGTTTCATGTGGGTCTTCTTTCTGTCCAACAAAGTTGGGATCGCCGATCTTATCAAGAAGTTCATTGTGATGATCGAGAACCAAACCAACAACCGAGTGAAAGCGCTTCGTACAGACAATGGAACAGAGTTCAAGAACGTTGTTCTTGATCATTTTTGCGCTGAGAAAGGGATCGTGCGTCAATTTAGCTCTGTTCGGACGCCACAACAAAACGGTATTGCTGAGCGGAGGAATCGGACATTACAAGACGCCGCAAGGACGATGCTTTGTGATTCTAAACTTCCAGTTTTCTTTTGGGCGGAGGCGATCAACACAGCTTGCTACGTTCAAAATCGTGTCCTAATCAACAAAGCCCAGATGAAAACCCCGTATGAGATTCTCTATGGACACAAGCCATCTGTCAGCCATTTCCGAGTATTTGGCTACCCTTGCACCCTTCTCCACTTGGAATCCAACCCAAAGTTCAATGCAAAAGTTGATGATTGCTACTTTGTCTGATACACTGCTCGTACTGCTTACAGGGTATACAACAAGAAGACGAAGCAAATCGTGGAGTCTTTCGATGTTCGCTGGCTTGAAGAGAATGAGACGGACGCTAGGGTGGGTCCTGATTGGCTATTTGACTACACATCACTATTCAAATCTTTTATTGTGTCGACTGATAACCAAGCCGGGTCTACCTCTGGCTCGAAGACTATCATTGAAGACGAAGATGAAGAGGTTGTCTACAGACCACCATTGGTTTCTACTGATCCTCCGGTGGTGTCTACTGTTCCAATCGCTTCTCCTGAATCCTCAACACAACAACATGCTCCAGATGCTGATGCTACTCCTCTAACTCCTGTCGAAAGAGAGTTCATGAACCAAGATGCTTCCGCTGTCACTTAGAATCTGATGGAACTTCTCTTTCCCGAACAAATCGCAGATGAGTTTGTAGCAAATCCAACAAACGAAACTGGTACATCTACCATGGATCATTCAGCAAATGACGGAGCTATTAATATCCATAATCTTCTCGTTTCAGTCAATGACATCAGTCACGAAATCCCCGCTCGCATACAGCGCGATCATCCGATAGAAAACATCATTGGCCAGCTGGGCGACGGAATTCGAACGAGAAGCCAGAGTGGAGACGTCAACACATGTCTCTATTCTTGCTTCATTTCTCAAATAGAGCCCAAGAACATTGAAATGGCTTTGAATGAGCCCAGCTGGGTGGATGCCATGCATGACGAGCTCAATCAATTCGAAAAGCTCGGGGTTTGGAAGTTGGTGGAGCTGCCTAAAGGCAAGAAATCTCTCGACACTAGATGGGTGTTTCGGAACAAACAAGACGATTCAGGTGTCATTGTCCGTAATAAGGCGAGATTGGTGGTCCGTGGGTTCAGGCAAATTGAGGGTCTTGATTATACAGAGGTCTATGCTCCGGTGGCACGCTTGGAGGCTATTCGTATCTTCCTCGCATATGCTTCCTACATGAACTTCATCGTATACCAAATGGACGTTTAGACGGCTTTCTTGTACGGCAAGGTGAAGGAGGAGATTTATGTTGACCAACCTCCTGGTTTTGTTAACTCAAAACTTCCTAACCATGTCTACAAGTTAGACAAGGCTTTGTATGGGCTGCATCAAGCTCCGAGAGCCTGGTATGCTACCCTCACACAGCACTTGCTCGACCATGGCTATTCCCGCGGCACTATCGATCAGACCCTATTCATCAAGCTTATCGGTGCAGACCAGATTCTTGTCCAAATATATGTGGACGATATCATTTTTGGGTCGACGAGTCCACAACTATGCAAGGAGTTCGAGGACGTCATGAAAAAGCGGTTCGAGATGTGTTCTTTGGGGGAAATGACCATGTTTTTGGGGCTTCAGGTCAAACAATGTTCAGCCGGAATCCTGATTCATCAAGCCAAATATGTGGATGATATGCTCGAGAAGTTCGGGTTCAGAGACGCCAAACCTGCCTTGACACCCATGGCGGAGAGACCATTGCTGACTCCTGATCTTGAAGGCGAATCCGTAGATCAAACGTACTACAGATCGATGATCGGATCGCTGATGTATCTGACTGCAAGTCGCCCAGACATTATGTTTGCAGTCTGTCAATGCGCGCGCTACTAGGCTAATCCTAAACTGTCTCATCTTATTGCTGTTAAAAGGATTTTTCGATACCGCAAAGGCAGCCCAAAACTGGGTCTTTGGTATCCGAAAAATTTTGAATTTGATCTTTATGCTTTTGCAGATAGCAATTACGGAGGCTGCGAGCTTGACAGAAAATCGACTTCAGACGGATGTCAATTTCTAGGAGATAGGCTGGTGTCATGGCAGTGCAAGAAGCAGAATACTGTCTCGACCTCAACAGCAGAAGCGGAGTATGTGGCTACGTCTGCCTGTTGTTCTCAAGTCATATGGATCCAACATCAGCTGTTGGATTACGGTTTGAACTTTCAAGAAACCCCTATATTTTGTGATAATGAGGCTGCGATCCAAATTGCTAAAAATCCGGTCCAGCACTCAAAAACCAAGCACATCGACATCAAAGTTCATTTTATCAGAGATTGTTATGAGCGTTTGCTCATTCGGCTAGAACAGGTTCCCTCTGCTAATAATGTGGCGGATCTGTTCACCAAGCCGTTTAACAAAGCTCAATTCGATGTACTGGTAAACTTTTTGAAAATGATTTGCTTTGAGGATTAATTTTTGTTTAGGTTAGTTTAAATTTGCGCATTTTAATTTCATTCTCACCCATGCACAAATTTAGGGGGAGAAATAAACAAAAACCAAACAAAAATTAGAAAATTAAAAATCCAAAAACAATAGAAAATCAGAAAATCCAAAAACATTAGAAAAACAGAAAAATCAAAAATATCGCTGAGAATTGATGTGATGGGAAGTGATATCAGCTTGTGATAACAGACAATCTGAGTCTGTGTAAAGTACCAAAGCTGAATTGTCTAGGCTCTGTGTTCGATGCGCTGGTAGGCACGAAAAATTTAATGATCTTGACTAGGTGCAGATGAACTTAAGGAATCTAGAGAGTTGATAAATTTTGACCTAGATAGTTCTATTTAGCCAGACAATACGACGCTCGGATAGGTTGAGCAGAGAGATATACATGAGAATCCACCAGTCACATTAAAGAACCCGTATCTAGAACTGTGGTTTAACTTTTCCTCGATGTACGGATTATGTCCTTAATTCCGGTATTAACGGAGCGACTGGGGAAATCCAATAAAGTAGGTCTGTAGGAAATTATTTTCTTTCTCTCCTACTGTTAGTCATATGTTGCCTCCTCTATGTGATCGAAAGATCCGACCTGGACTGCAGCATATGCAACTCTATTTCACTGCATCTTCTATCTATGCAATTCTCCCTATCTGTTAGCCATATGCTGTCTCCTTTGCGTGATTAACAATCCGACCTGGTACACAGCATATGCAACCTTCTACTTCTCAATCCCTCTGAAATTCTAGCCAGTCATATGTTTCACTCTCTGCGTGATTGAAAGATCCGACCTGAGTGTACAGCATATGCAATCTATCCTTTCTATTAATAATTGTCTGCTCACCTAAAGTAAGGAGTATTTCGGAAGTTCTTGATTATTGGGGTATGTCAGGAAGCGGGAAACATGTTCTAGTACATCTAAAATTGAACAATTCTAGATTATTTGTAGATCTCGCTGCTCAATTTAGGTGGACAACAATATCCTTGGTCGTCGTCAGATAAATGGTCCTTAGGTATTTTTGTCTAGTAACTTAGGATCAATCTGTCCTGTCACTGATAGCATTCCTAAAATTTGTGACAATTTTTCGTGCTTAAGTGGATCACAATATCGGCAATTGACCAGATCTATTCATGAAAGGAGAGTTACTGATAAATGGAAAATGATTGTCTAACAACTTTGATCCCTTATCACAAAAGGTTAATCAATTTCAAGATAGAGGATTAAATTTAGTTTGAATTAAAATTTTAGTATTTTTTATTTTATTTTATTTTCATTTTTAGGTTTGATAAATTTTTAGAAAATGTTTTATTTTATTTTATTTTATTTTATTTTATTTTGAAATTAATCCTCCAAGAGTTTTATTTTTAAAATTGTTTTGGGTATTGGGCTTTTAATTTTAAGTGTGGTAAATGGCAGCCCTTTATTGGAAAGTATAAAAGGGGGGTGTGCGGTCAAAACCCTTTCACTTTTTCCTCCTCTTAAGATCGACCGCACACTGCTCCCTCCTCTCTCTCTCTATCTCGAATTTCAAAAACTCCATCTTTCTTGAAATTAACCATTCATTCGTGCAGGTATCACTTAATCGACTATCGAAATAACATTTTAAGGCTTAATCGACTGAAAAACAGTGTCGAATTGAAGGAAATTTGGTTGTCGGGATGTGTACGGCCGGGCCGCACACGCGTGATTGACCGCACACTCCGTGTACGGTCGCACACTCCGTGTGTGGTCGCACACTCGGTGTACGGTCACACACTCCGTGTGCGGTCGCATACTCGGTGTACGGTTGCATCCTCCGTGTGCGGTCGTACTCCTCGTGTACGGTTGACCTTCGGTGTGCGGTCGTACACTCCAATTTGCCCTTTAAACTTTGAGATTAAGCCTGTAAATGTTTAATACTGCCTATTAATGGGATATGCTAGATGATCATTGATAAATTTTTGTTGTTTGTTCAACATGTTAGGACTTGAATTCGCAAAGGTTCACAACTTGGCCATTTTTCTTGACGATCCTCCAGCGGCTCACTCAGAATTTCAATTTATAGTCAATGGATTAAGAAGATGCTACTTGCTGACTGCTTTCACCACATGCCCAGTCATCTACCAGCAATTGATTAAAGACTTCTGGAACAACGCGGCTGCAAAGAAGGATGACCAAGGAGCAAAGTATCTTGAAGCTTCTATACAAGGAAAGAAAGTGTTGGTTTCTAAAGATATCATTCGAGAAGCTCTGCAGATTGGTGATAAGTGTAAATTTCCAAAGGAAATTGAACTTGACCAGATACAAGGAGTTCTAGATCAAATGGGTTATGAAGGAACCTTTCCACCCACTCACAAGAAGTTGTTGCCGCCATGTTGGAAATATATGGCCTATGCATTTGTGAGTTGCATCTCAGGACGAATATCAGGTGCAAATGAGATATCCTTGGTTAACACTGGTGCTATTGCTGCCTTGGCCTCTGGAGTAGAATTCAACTTTTCAAAATTTATCTTGCATGAGATGATTTTGAATGTTGAAGGAAACAAAAGGGACAAGTTTCTTATGTATCCAAGGTTTATTCAGCTGATCCTAAATGTCATGCATCCTGAGATGGAAAGAAGAGGAGAGACCCTGGACATCAAGTCTGTTGGCTCAAGTGCTTTTGGATTAATGAAACAAAACCGATCGGGAAAGTTTAATTTTGAAGGAAAATATCCATTGATCTGATTTGGAATATTTGCTGGAGATAGTGATCAGTCTAAATCCGATGACCTTTCTTGTCCTACGGAAACCAAGGAAGGTCGTATTTCTCCTATGGCAATTGTAGCAGAGGAGCATGACCAGATACAAAATGTGGAAGTTGAGAGTAATGTTGATCAAGAGGGAGATAAAGGAGAACATGATGGAAATGACGAGTTTCTCCATGATATGGATTTCTCAGGCCTGGACAATGTAGCCCTTCCCCTTAACTTCGAATTTGAAGAAGAAGGTGAATTTGACACAGGTCTGGATCTCTCCGATAGGTTCTTTGATAAAGTCGATGAAGTTGTTCAAACTACAACTGAGACTAGGGCTGCGAAGGAGACTCTTGAAACTATGCCTCCTACATCTACCTCAATGGAAGAAACTTCAAGCCAACAGGGTGCAGCTTCAGGGATTCCTCCCCTTGATTCTGCTATTCCTACATCAATTCCATTTTCAAGTAACCAGACACAGGCACATACCTCTCTACCCCCTATAAAAAGAAGGCATCAAAATTCGAGGCAGGGAGTGTCTATTCAAAGCCAAACACCACCAGTTTCAGCTAAAGTCATCACCACAACTGTTACAACACCACCTCTTCAATCTAAAGAAGGTCCAAGTACCGTGCTTGACACAGGCGGACCGTCTGCTGTTCTAGAATATTCCCCAACAAGACCTTTGCTAGATGAGGCTTCAATCAGACTAGCTAAGCACTTGTCTCAACTTAGCCCAGAACCTTCCTCCCGTGGAAAGGGAATATCTTTCGAGGAAGGTCGCTCAGGGGGTGACAATACTTTAGTGTCCAAACTTCAAGAAGAAATTGGTATTCTGAAACAACAGAACATTGAAAAGGACATCATGCTTGAACAACACGGTAACTTTATCGCTGAGCTTCAAGCAGAAAATGCTTCAAAGACAAAACAGATTACTGATCTGCAAACCAATCTTGGATCAATGACTGCCTTTTACTTCGATTTGAAGAACAAGTTATTTGAAGCTTTTGGGGATAAGCTTAAATCTTTGTTTCAGCAGCCTCATGGTATAGAAGACCCTCCCACTGCTTCCGACCAGCCTTCCGAAAATGAAGCTTCTTTTGACCAACCTCCTCCTAGAACAAGAATTGTTGATCGATTTGAAAAAGAGCCTGATAATGCCAGATCTCGGATCACGATCAAACATGGAAAAAGGACCGTCACTGCCAATAAAAGTGAAGGATTACTTTTTATGAAGAATTCGAACGAAAATCGAAAAGCAAAAGATCCTGTATTGACAGTGACAGATCTTAAAAAGAGAAAGTTTGGTGACGAGTATGGTGATCGCTCAGGGATCAAAATGTGGGCCTTTGATCATGAGGTGAACATGTGGGTTGTAAAGAGAAACTCTGGAATTCCTGAATACTACCAGAGCATTCATGACTTCAACTCATGGACGAACGTTGATCTTGCCGAACTTTCAAGGGCCCCATTTCACAATCCTTCACAAGATCCCAGTGCGTCCAACTTCAAACGATTTCTAGACAGGCAGGTCAAAGAAAACTTCTCAAAGATGAAAACTGCAAAAGCCCTGTACAGAAAAGATGCGGATGTTATTGATCCTGAATCTGGTGAGCCAATGAAGATCATACTATGGCCAACAACAAAACAACTGAAAGAAATTCCTATCCCTCAACACTTCCATGAAGGATTTCTTGACGACCTGGAATTTTGGGCATATGATGATGAAACTGCTACTGCTGCCATCAAGCTCAAGAATAGCGAAAAAGTGCTAAGGCTTATCAGTGCAAAAGATCTTCTCAGATTCAGAGAAAGAGACATTCGTACCTTGGCTCGTCACCAAATCATTTGCAGAAAAGAAGTCATGGAGGCTGCTGCCAAGGAATTCACTGGAATGGTCGCCACAATCATCATTGGAAAGCTATGGATGGGATCCATGGGAAAATCCGACCTGAAGCTGTTCAAAAATCCTGGAGAATAAAGACCAAGTCTATGCTAGCCACAAACCAAGGGGGAGATTGATAGGCTATACTTTTGTGGTTTGGGCTAGGCATTCTAATGTATAGGTCTTGGTAGGATGTTAGAGTGTGTTGTGGTGGTTGTGGTTTGTTAGTGGGTGTGTGCGGCCATACACGTACACGCTGTGTGCGGCCGTACATGTGTGTGCGGCTGCACACTTGTGTGCTGCTTCATGTGGTATAAATAGGCTGTGTGAAGGGTCCAGTTAATGGTTTGGTCTAGGCTTTCAGTGTAATAGTTCATTATGAGTCTTTAGTGTGTTTTGGGAGTTGTTTAGCAGTTTACGGCCAAGAGTGAGTTTACGGCCGTAAACCTGTTTACGGCCGTAAACCCAGTTTGCGGCCCAAGTCTAGTATAAATATAGGAGTTGTAGGTCTTTGTCTAGTTGTTGATGCCATAGAGTTCACGGTCCATTTTGTCGAGTTGTACCAGACATTTTATGCAATAAACGTGTGCAAGCTTGATTTCTTTTCTTCTTCTACTTCTATTGTGATTGCTATTGATTGTTTGTTGCTTGATCATTGGTAAAGATCCGTTTCAGGACCTTACAATTGGTATCAGAGCAAAACCGCTGTCAAAGCTTCATTCAATCGAGTTTTCGGCTGTTTAGACTGACATTCTTTACTGTTCGAGATTGGTTTTGGTGTTTTCGTGGTTAAAGAGATTGAATCTACTCCAAAATCGCGTTTTTCGAAGAACTTATGGGAGTTTACTGCCGACCGTAAACTCAGTTTACGGCTGTAAACTCAAGAACATTAATCAACCGTAAACTGTGTTCTTGGACCGTAAACAAGGAATCTTCATTAACCGTAAACTAAGATTCATTAACTGTAAACTAAGCTTCAATAACCGTAAACACTTAAACCGTAAACATCCAAACCGTAATCATCCGACCGTAAACTCAGTTTACGGCCGTAAACACATTAACCGTAAACGCAATTAACGGTCGTAAACACATTAACCGTAAACGTAGTTTATGGTCGTAATCACATCAACAGTAAACTCCTTTCTGACATTATTTTGCTTTAATTTCTGATGGAATCTCAAAGTCAAACTCATTTTCACGAACTTGATACTGTCATGGGCACTACTATGCGTATTCCAAGATTAATGTCTGCAGATGGTTTTCCTGAGTGGAAGTGCAGGATTGAAAAGTACATTAAAATGAAGGACTTTAAAGTCTGGAGAAGCATCATCAAAGGTCCTATTAGAATCACTATGACGGTTGGAGGACAAGTGATTGACAAAGTTGTTGAGAATTACACAGATGAAGAGTTTGAGAAAGTTGAAGAGCATGAAAGGGCTTTAGCCACTCTAACCATGGCATTATCTCCTGATATTGCTCAAGGTTTCCGAGAGTATACTTCAGTTAAAGATTTGTGGGAAGCCCTAATTGAGGTATATGAAGGGAATGAAGATATGAAGGAGAGTCGCCAGGACATGTTGCGACAAAAGTTCAATATGTTCAACTACATTCCCGGAGAGACTCTTGAGGCGCAGCTGCAGTGGTTCACAACTCTCACCACTGACATGAATATATCTGGGATTTTCTTGACCAAGTCAGAGATTAACAAGAAGCTTCTGAATGCTCTTCCTAGGTCATGGGACATGAATGTTGCTGTGATTAAGAAGACCAAGGATCTGAATTGCCTCACTCTTGCTGAAATCATGGCGATCATCAAAGCTTGTGATATTGATGACAAACAGAGAGAGATTAACCATGTGAACTCGTACTCAACTGCAAATCTTGGAATCTCATCCAACAATGCTCTCTCATCAATCATGTCTTCCTCAGGTCAAGTATTTGCTGCTCAACAACCTCATATTCAGACCTTCGCTGCTGCATCATCCATTCCTCATTCTCAAAGCCAGCCATTTGTCACTCCACAAGCTGTTCCCCCTCCAAATGTGCCAGTTGTAGCCACTTCCTCAAATACGAAAGACACTGATGAAAATTTGGCTCTAGCCACTGGGCTTGTTAACTGCTACAATGCTTTTGTAGCTGGAGAGCTTCCACCTCAGCTGTCATTTGCTGACCTGGATCAGATTCATCCAGAAGACGTGGAAGAGATGGACATTACATGGCAGATTGCCATGGCTGTTTTTTCAGGGCCAAGCAGTTTGCTAAAAAGACAGGGAAGAACAACTGGGGCATGAATGCTGACAAGAAGGTGGGATTCAACAAGGGCATGCTGCGATGTTTCAACTGCCACGAGCCGGGTCACTTTGCTCGTGAGTGTCCAAAACCAGATCGTAGGACGAACAACAACAGGACAATGGTTGCAGTGGGAAACAATCGTGCAGGTGATGCGGTTAATGGTGAGACTGATATGGTCGCTCAATCCTTTGACTGGGAGGACCAAATTCAGGCCTTGAATATTTCAGGTCCAGAAAATGCTCACCTAGCTCAAATTGATGATGCTCCCCTGAAGAATGATGCAGCTGATCCTGAAGCAGAAATGATGGAGCTGCAGTTTACTCTGATGGTGTCTTCTACTTCCGAGCCCAGGAAGAGTGAGGTAAATCTACCTTCTTGTTCTCAGGCATGTAATGAATATGTTAAACTTCTTCATGATGAAATTCAATTATTAAGTAGAGAAGTAGAGGACCTTAGATATGAGGGCTATCAACTCAGGAAAGGACAAAAACCCCTTAAGGCCCAGTTAGAAACAAAAATAAAGGACTTTAAGAGAATTCAGACAGAATACAGTGAAAAATGTGAACTTTATGATTATATTAAAAGACAAAATGATGAGTTAATTACCGAGCTTGATACATTAAAGAGAGAATTTGAAACTGCAAATTTTGATTTTAGAAAATTTGATGGATCAAGCGAGGTAGTTGCCAACATGATTGATCATTGCATGCAGTTCAAACGAAACCAGCAGAAGGGTTTAGGATACGATAGTGTACCTCCTCCTTATAATCATACATATCAGTATCAACCCCTATCCAAAGATGAGATTGCCAACGAACCAATCACGGTTTATGGCAAGCCATCTGGTTTCGTTTCAGGAGGATTTATTAATGTTGAAAGTACTAACGTTTCTACTTCCCCTGCAGATCAATCCTTAGATCAGGCAAAGCGTGAAGTTGGAGAATCTGTTTCTTTTTCTGTTTCTGATTCTGATATTTTTGTTTCAAAGGAAAAAGTTTTTGTTTCTGATATTAAAACTGAGAATGTTTCATGTGATGCTTCCACATATGCTACTGTTGAATTTAATTTCATTGATATGTTTGATGAACTGTTTGGTAATTCTGATGCTTGTGATTCTCATGAAAACCCGTCAATTTCACAAGTCACACCATCTGAGGCACCCTCACTTATCTCACAACCTATTTCTCATGCATGTTCTTCTGAGAAGAGTAAGAGTGTCTGTCAAGAAAATAAATCTGAGAAATGCAGTACAAGTTCAAATAATAAACAGATTTGTTTTAATTGTGGTGTTGGTGGTCATATAGCTAGGAATTGTCAAAATAGGATCTTTGTGAACTATCTGTTACCAAGAGGAGAGAACGAATCTCGAGGAAGGTCTTTAATTAGAAAATCCTCAAGAACTCGTTCTCGAAATAATGATTAGAAAGATGATCGAAGCAGAAAAAGGGCTGTTTTTCAAAAGGATAAAAAGGTTTTTAAGAACAAAGTTCCAAACAGTTTGCCAAAACCGAACAAGGCTCTGCCAAGATCGGTTTCATCAAAGAGTAGTTCTGGATCCTCTATCTCTTCTGATAAAACATCCAGATGCTCAGTGCAAACTGATAAGAAACGCATTTCACCAGTGACTGTTAGAAAACCAAATTACCAATGGATGCCCAAATCAACTTCCAATCAATCATCAACATCCTCTGAAATGATTAGATATGAGGATCCTAAATTGAAAACTTTAAAAGATAAATCAAAGAAGGCGAAAAGGAAACCCAGGACAGTGATGACCTGGGTTCCCAAATCTAAATAATCCCGCTCATTTTGCAGGGACAGTTGCGGAGGAATGTCGTCAGACCTTGGTACGTCGACAGTGGCTGCTCCCGGCATATGACAGGAGACATCTCCCAATTGAGCGACATTCAATCTTTTAATGGCGGTATGTTTCCTTCGCGGGCGGAGATGGTGGCAAGATCACTCAGAGAGGAACCGTTACAAATGGAGTGCTAAGCTTTGAAAATGTCAACTTTGCTCCCGAGTTAAAGCATAGCTTGTTGAGTGTTTCCCAAATTTGTGACAAAGGCTATTCTACCCATTTTACAGATAAAGAATGCATGATTCTCAAGCCAGGCATTGTCATCCCAGAAGAGTGGATTCTCGTCAAATCTAAGCGGGATGGGAATGCTTACATTATTGACATGAACAGTAACATACCTGAACAAGTCACTTGCCTATTTTCAAAAGTCTCCGAACAAAACGCAATGCTGTGGCACCGACGACTCGGTCATGCTAACGCGAAAAAACTAAATCGCCTTGCTAAGAATGAGATGGTCCGAGGCTTACCTGTCAGAGACTTTATTACATTTGAGAAGTGTGTGTCCTGTGCCGAAGGAAAACATCATAGAAAACCACACCTGCCAAAGCAAGTCAACTTAATCAGTCAGGTGCTCCAATTATTGCATGTGGACTTATTTGGTCTGGTCAACGTCCTGAGCATCAACAGAAGTTCGTACTGTCTAGTTGTGATCGATGATTTCTCTCGTTTTACGTGGGTCTTCTTCTTATCCAACAAAGTTGGGGTTGCTGGTCTGATAAAGAAGTTCATTGTGATGATTGAGAATCAAACCAACAACCAGGTGAAGGCGCTTCGTACTGACAATGGAACTGAGTTCAAGAATGCGGTTCTTGACCATTTTTGCGCAGAAAAGGGGACCGTGCGTCAATACAGCTCTGCTCACACGCCTCAACAAAACGGTGTTGCTGAAAGGAGAAATAGAACTTTAAAAGCCGCTGCAAGGACAATGCTTTGTGATTCTAAATTACATGTTTTCTTTTGGGCCGAGGCGATTAACACGGCTTGCTACGTGCAGAATCGCGTTTTAATCAACAAAGCTCAGATGAAGACACCGTACGAGATTCTATACGGTCACAAGCCTTCAGTCAGTCATTTCCGTGTATTTGGCTGCCCTTGCACCCTTCTTCACCTGGAATCCAACCCTAAATTCAATGCCAAAGCCGATGATTGTTATTTCATAGGATATGCTGCACGCACCGCGTATAGGGTTTACAACAAGAAGACCAAGCGAATTGTCGAATCCTATGATATGTGCTGGTTGGAGGAGAATAAAACGGACGCTCGAGTAGGTCCCGACTGGTTATTTGACTACACATCGCTTTTCAAATCCCTCAATGTGTCTTAAATTGGTTCATGTGGGTCCTCCTCTGATTCGAAGATTGTTTCTGAAGACGAAGACGAAGAAGTTGTTTATAGACCTCCAACAGTACCGCTTGAGGGGGAGTCCTCTGCTCCATCTGAGGGGGAGTCCTCTGCTCCACCTGAGGGGGAGTCATCTGTTCGACTTGATAGTCCAGAGTCTAAAGTTCAAAAGGAAACTCCCGATGCTGACGCTACACCTCTTACCCCTATTGAAAGAGAGTTCATGTCTAGAGATGCTTCCGCTGTCACTACAACTTTTATGGAACTACTCTTTCCTGAGGCAATTGCTAATGAGTTTGTAGCAGATTCATCCGATTCATCAGATTCATCTCATATGGATCAATCAGCAAATGATGGAGGTTTCAACATTCACACTCTTCCCGTTTCATTCAATGATATCGACCAAGAGATACCCTCGAGAATTCAACGTGATCATCCTATCGAAAACGTCATTGGTCAGCTGGGTGATGGAGTTAAAACCAGAAGTCAGAGTGGAGATGTCAATGCATGTCTCTATTCTTGCTTTATATCTCAAATAGAGCCCAAGAACGTTGAAATGGCTTTGAATGAGCCCAGCTGGGTAGATGCTATGCATGAAGAGCTAAATCAATTCGAAAAGCTCGGGGTTTGGAAATTGGTTGAGTTACCAAAGGGAAAAAGGTCTCTTGACACGCGTTGGGTCTATCGTAACAAGCAGGACGATTCTGGTGTAATAGTGCGCAATAAAGCAAGGTTGGTGGTTCGCGGGTTTCGACAAGTTGAGGGTCTTGATTATACTGAGGTTTATGCACCAGTTGCTCGATTGGAGGCTATTCGTATCTTTCTTGCATATACTTCCTACATGAACTTCACGGTCTACCAAATGGATGTCAAGACAGCCTTCTTGTATGGCAAGGTGAAGGAAGAAATATACGTTGATCAACCTCCTGGGTTCGTTAACTCAAAGTTTCCTAATCATGTCTACAAGTTGGACAAGGCGTTGTATGGGTTGCATCAAGCTCCTCGAGCATGGTATGCGACACTAACAAAACACATGCTCGAGCATGTATACTCTCGCGGCACCATTGATCAAACCTTATTCATCAAGCATGTTGGTAATGATCAGATTCTAGTACAGATCTACGTTGACGACATTATCTTCGGGTCTACCAGTCCACAGCTATGCAGAGAGTTTGAAGGCGTGATGAAAAAGCGGTTTGAGATGAGTTCACTGGGCGAAATGACCATGTTTCTGGGGCTTCAGGTCAAACAAAATTCAACCGGAATCCTGCTACATCAAGCTAAGTATGTGGAGGATATTCTTGAGAAGTTCGGGTTTCAAGACACAAAACCTGCTTCAACACCAATGGCCGAAAGACCTCTTCTGAATCCAGATACTGATGGCGAGTCCATAGATCAGACACACTACAGATCGATGATCGGATCGTTGATGTATCTCACTGCAAGTCGTCCAGACATCATGTTTGCAGTGTGTCAATGCGCACGATATCAGACTAATCCTAAACTTTCACATCTTATTGCTGTCAAAAGGATTTTTCGGTATATCAAAGGCAGCCCAAAATTGGGTCTTTGGTATCCGAAGAATTCTGAATTTGATCTATATGCTTTTGCTGACATTAATTATGGAGGTTGTGAGCTTGACAGGAAATCCACATCAGGAGGGTGCCAATTTCTTGGTGATAGGCTGGTGTCATGGCAGTGCAAGAAACAACATACAGTCTCTACCTCAACAGCAGAAGTGGAATACGTTGCTGCATCCGCTTGCTGTTCTCAAGTTATCTGGATCCAACATCATCTGTTGGATTACGGTTTGAACTATCTAAAAACCCCAATCTTCTGTGATAATGAGGCAGCCATTCAAATTGCTAAAAATCTTGTCCAACATTCCAAAACCAAGCACATTGACATCAAAATTCACTTTATCCGAGACTGTTCTCGCTCATCCGGCTGGAACAGGTTCCCACTGCTAATAATGTGACAGATCTGTTCACCAAGCCTTTTAACAAAGCCCGATTCGATGTGCTTGTGGGATTTTTAAAAATGATTAGTTTTGAGGATTAAAAATGATTAGTTTTAAATTTGCGCATTTTAGTGATTTTATTCTCACCCATGCCCAAATTTAGGGGGAGAAATAAACAAAAAAATCCAAAAATATTTTATTTCTGTTTTTTTTTTTCTTTTCAGAAAATATGAAAAACCCAAAAATATTGTGCTTCTGTTATATTTTTCAGAAAACATTAAAAAAATCCAAAAACATTATAAAACAAATAAAAATTTTCAAAAATATGTTACTGTCAGTCTTGCTTGTGGATGATGTACAGGGAAGTGATATTATCAAGTGATAACAAGCAATCTGAGTCTGCGTAAAGTACCAAAAATTAATTGTTTATGCTCTGGGTTTGATGCGCTGGTAGACACGAAAGAAACTAGATGGACTTGACTAGGGAGATCTGAACTTAAGGAATTCATAGACTTGACAAATATTGACCTAGTTAGATCCGTTTAGCCTGACAATACGACGCTCGGATAGGTTGAGCAGGGAGATAAACACGGGAATCTACTGGTTGCACTAAAGAACTCGTATCTGGAACTGTGGATTAACTTTTCCTAGATGGGCGGATTATGTCCTTAATCCCGGTATTGATAGGGTGACTGGTGAATTCCGATAAGTTAGGTCTGTGGAAGGTTATATTCTTTCTTTCTATCTGTTAGTCATATGTTGCCTCCTCTGCGTGATCGAAAGATCCGACCTGGAATGTAGCATATGCAACTCTATCTCTCTGCATCTTCTATCTATGCAATTCTTTCTGTCTGTTAGTCATATACTGTCTCTTCTGCGTGACTTACAATCCGACCTGGTACACAGTATATGCATCATTCTCTTCTCAATCCCTCTAAAACTTCAGTTAGTCATATGTTTCACCCTCTGCGTGATTGGAAAAGATCTGACCTGGGTGTATAGCATATGCATTCTAAATCTATCTTCTCTCTTAATAATTGTCTACTCACCCGATGTAAGGAGTATTCTGGAAGTCCTTGATTACTGGAGCATATCAGGAAGCGGGAAACATGTTCTGGTACAACTAAAACTGAACATTTACAGATTGTCTGTAGATCTCGCTGCTCAATTTAGGTGGACAACAATATCCCTGGTCGTCGTTAGCTAAATGGTCCCTAGGAAATTTTATTAAGAATTAAGGATCGAAATGTCTTGTCCTATTTAGACTGTCCAAATTCATTATAAAACTTTCGTGTTTAAGTGGACCACAATACCGGCGATCGACCAAACAAAGACATGAAGATAAAGGTACTCACAAGTGGATTAAGGCTGTCTAACAACTTTGATCCGTGTGTCACAAAAATTATACTTCGTGATTGGTGAGATAAATTTTAGTCTGCGTTTATGTTATCTCAATTTTATTTTTATTTTTATTTTTATTTTATTTTAATTTTAATAATAGTCAAAATTTAAATTTTTAATTTTTAAATTTTAGAAATTAATTTTATTTTTTAGTTTTATTTTAGTTTATTTTTAATTTTATTTTTAATTTTAGTTTTTAAAATCCTCAAAATGTTTTATTGCTGATAAATCATCTGGAATTTGGACTGAGCCTTATACTGTGTGGGAGACAGGTATTTTCCGAAAGGGGTATAAAAGGGAGGTTACAGCCGGAAACCATTCATTTCCTTCTTCATCCGGCCGTAAACCTCTCAAACTCTCTCTCCTCTCGAAAACCTTTTGTGTGTTTTTGCGAAATTACTCCGTTCATCTTCAAGGTATGATGAAACCGACCGTGGGAATGTTGTTTGTTAGTCGATTCGACTGATTTTGGGGGATTAATCGAAGTTTTTCTGTTTTCGGCGTTTACGGCCCAAGCTTACGGCCAGGAGTTTACGACCGTAAACTCCCTTTACAGCCAAGAGCTTACGGCCATGGGTTTACGGCCGTAAACCCAATTTTGACCGTAAACCCCCTTTGACCAATCTTGACCGTAAACTCCCAATCTTGACCGTAAACACACTTTGACCATTTTTTTGACCGTAAACTCAAAACTTTGACCGTAAACTCCAAATTTTTGGTCAAAGTTAATTTTTAAAAAAGGGTCAAAATTGAATCGATAAATTGAGAAAACTTAAAACTTTAATTGCTTAAATATTTCAGTTTTCTTACTTGGTGTGTTTGAGTACAGACAAATGGCGAGTTTGAAGTTTGCTGATATGCACAACCTGGCCATCACTCTGGCAGATCCTCCGGCAGCTCATGGAGAGTTCAGATCAATGATGCACAGACTGCGAGAATGTTGCCTCGCTTCTGCTCTAACTGTGAACCCAGTGGTCTACCAAAGAATAATCAGGGAGTTCTGGCAAACAGCTAAAATGACTAGAGACGACGATGGTGCAGTTACTATCACTGCTACTGTGAAGGGCTGCCAGATTGTAATCACTGAGCAGTTTGTCAGAGAAGCGCTTTTGATTGACGATCAACCTGACTTTCCCACTGATATCGGGATTGAGGATGTGCAGAAGATTTTGAAGAAAATGGGGTATGAAGGCATCTTTCCCCCTACTGTGAAGAAGCTTCTGCCTCTATACTGGAGATTCCTAGCTCATGTCTTTGTGAGCTGTATCTCAGGCAGAAGGTTAGGTGTTGATGAGATATATCTGAGAAACACTGGAGCATTTGTTTCTCTAGCTACTGGGATCCACTTCAATTTCTCAAAGTTCATACTGGATGAATTTGTCGTCAACATTAACGCAGTCCACCGGGATACCTTCTTGATGTATCACAGGTTCATCCAGATATTCATCGATATTCAGTTCCCATGGTCAAAGAGGGAGAGACCCTTGATATGAAATCGTTAGGTCCCCACACGGTTGGTCTCATTAAGCTGAATCGCAAGGGCAAAGTCGTCTTCCAAGGATTGCATCCTCTAGTAAAATTCGGAAAATTTGCTGAGATAAATGAATCTTCCGAATCTCATGGAACGTCAGACAAAATGTCATCTGAGCCTACTTCTTCTGAGAGAGTCATTTCGGAAGATGATGTTATTAGAGTGTCGGATCGTGCTGAAGAAGAAGAAACTCCAGCTCCTAATGCACAAGTAGCTGAGGAACATGAACTGACATCTGTTCAGGTTCAAAGTGATTATAATGAGGGGTCTTCAAAAAGCGGAACGGAGACTGATTTGTATGAAGACCTCGATCTCACTGGGTTCGATAAGGATGAAATTCCTTTAAATTTTGGTAGTAATGAAGACTTCATGACCGGTGAAAACCTCAGCACGCTACTTGACAATATCGATGAAGTTGCTCATCCAGCAACGGAGATAAGGGAAAACGAAGACGTTCACGAAGCCACGCCTCCTCTTACCAATCCAACGGCGGAAATAGCAACTCCTATGGTGACAGTGTCAGGGACTCCTCCCCTTGATGTTGTTCCACCTACATCTGAGCCATTGGAAAGTGATCACACAACCTCGCAGGCCTCTCAACCTCCAATAAAGAGACGAAGACTTGACCCTAGACAGGGAATTCCTGATTCGGGTGTATTTCAAAGCTTTACAACTCCACCAACGACTACTCCCGCCATTGTTTCATCTGAACCCGTCAGTGAAGGTCCTAGCACCTTCTATGAAGCTGGTGGCTCTTCCTTCCCCACAGGTTTCTCTCCTCCCAGGCCAGACCATGATGCTGCTTCTGTGAGGCTAGCCAGGTATTTGGCCGAAGAACAATTCACAACGCCTCCCTCACGTGGCAAAGGAATTTCTATTGGGGATGGCAGCTCAGGAGAAGAGAATCCTTCAATACTTGGACTTCAGAAGGAGATCGATGCACTGAATCAGAAAAATATTGATTTAGATCAGAAATATATTGAGCTGGATATCAAGGTTGCAGACCTTCAGACTGAAAATGCCAAGCTCAATATTCAAGTTGCCGAACTTCTTGAAGATAAAGCTCTGAAGACGAAGCAGATTACTGATCTTCATACGCATTTTGGTTTATTGACCGCCAGCTACTACGATCTAAACAAGAAGCTGGAAGAAGATTTTGGCGACAAATTCAAGTCATCTGTCGATGAGCCAAAGATCTATCTTCCCAATCAAGATGCTCCCATAGTTCCACCACCTACAAGAACAACCACCGTTGTTGATCGTTTTGACAAGGAACCGGCGCAGGCTCTGAATGTAGTGGCATTGAAACGTGCTAAATTGGCCAAGTCAGCTGAAAAGGGTCAATTTTTATTCAAAAGGAGCTCAGATCAGCATGCTCCCTGGGGTCAACCAAAGATCACCTTTACGGATCTGGGAGAAAATCGTTTCAGAGACGTTTATGGTGATAGGTCAGGGATCATTTCATGGGGATTCCATGACACTATAAACATGTGGATCGTGAGAAGAAAGAGTGGCAATACTGAACTGTACAAAGATGCTCATGATTTTCACTCTTTGACTAGGGTTGATCTTACGGAGTTGTCTAATGCTCCTTTCTCAAATCCATCAAATGAACCCAAGGCGACTCAGTTCAAGGCATTTTTGGAAGATCAAGTGGCTAAGGGCTTTCCCTCAATGAAGACTGCAGAGTCTATCATCAAGATTTATCCGAGTGTCATTGATCCCAAAACAAATCAGCCTCTTCGTTTAATGATGTGGCCCGCTACTGCTCAAGTAAAGCGGATTCCCATCCTTCAGAATCATCCAGATGGATCTCTCAAATCCATGCAATACTGGGTGTTTGATGAAACTACAGCTTCTGCTGTCATCAAACTTGAACATGGATGTATTCGGTTATATGACAAGAGGGATCTACTTCAGTTTGGGAGGTGGGATATACATCAGCTCTCTCATCATCAGATCAAGGTGGCTGAAGATCTTTTTGAGTCCGCTGCTAAGGAGTACACTGCAATGGTTGTTGATATCATTCAAAAGGAAATGTGGAATGGAGCTATGGGAAAATCTGATGTGTTGGTGATTGAAAGAGACTGAGTCCAAGCTAGCACCAAACCAAGGGGGAGACTAAAGGGTCCAGTTAATGGTTTGGTCTAGGATTTCAGTGTAATAGTTCATTATGAGTCTTTAGTGTGTTTTGGGAGTTGTTTAGCAGTTTACGGCCAAGAGTGAGTTTACGGCCGTAAACCTGTTTACGGCCGTAAACCCAGTTTGCGGCCCAAGTCTAGTATAAATAGAGGAGTTGTAGGTCTTTGTCTAGTTGTTGATGTCATAGAGTTCACGGTCTATTCTGTCAAGTTGTACCAGACGTTTTATGCAATAAACGTGTGCAAGCTTGATTTCTTTTCTTCTTCTACTTCTATTGTGATTGCTATTGATTGTTTGTTGCTTGATCATTGGTAAAGATCCGTTTCAGGACCTTACATTGTGTCTGTGTGTCAGAAAGTGTGACGTATGTGTGTGTGTTTCCCAAGGTATACCTGACATTTGTATGTTATAGATGTGTGCATGCTTGGATTTATTCTCTTTCTACTCCTTCTACACTCTGTTTGATTGTTTGCAATTCATTGATTACTGATTTGGATCTATAGATCGGGACTTACAGTATTCATAAGGTCTGAGTATTGGATTAAACCCACGCTCACTTGTATTACTTCATGGAATTTATCTTGAGTGATCGTGCAACGGTAATATCATATATATCTTCAAACCTAGAGATGTGCGTTGTTGACTATGAGTTGGTTGTCCATTGATTGTACGAAAACGCATTAGTAACTTGATGTCATAAAACATGCTTTTGTGCATAATTCAACTAGTAGTTACTACAAGCATATGAGTCGAATTTTATCTGTTCCTTCTAGCAATAGAAGCGATATCTGGGCCCATCGATGATTTGGTTTTGACTTATGTGTTGGGCCCGGTCAAAACCTGATTGATGTGTTCAATTTAGTTCTATGTCAAACAAATCAGAGATCGAGAAACAACTGCTGGATAATAAGTATGACATTGTTCCATGTATTTGTCCGGCTGATATCTTGAGAATAGAGGATTATATGATCACTTATCTAAAATGGCGCTTCATAGTTCAACAGAGTTTTAAAGAGCTACGATTACTGGTTGGTTCCTGAATTTAACTTGCAACTATAGTTATCAGACTTATCCAAGTGGGAGACTATTGGATAAGGTGTCTAAGTCCGTAACTATATTTGGTATGAACTTGACCCGACCCGGCATGGTCCATTTGGGTTGCACTTCACCTAACAATTTGTATGGATATACTTTTGAGAATAAGATGTTCATGATCTATTAATATATTATAAGTTATAATATATTAATATGAAATCATATTATTTTATTAGTGTTGATCAAGAATTGATTTTGGAATTAATTTAAAGATCAAAAGAGGCTAATTAAATATGGACTCTTACATCTATATGGATTGGGCTAAGATTTATTTAGGATGGGCTAAGAGTATATGGAAGTCATGGATTGTCCATGGAGCTTTTAACCCATGGATCCTAGGTAAATGAAGAGTCATGGGTATTAGGGTGTAACCCTAATGCTCCATAATATATAAAGAGGTCCTTGGTTCTAGAATTGGCACTAGTGTGTGTGAGAAACAAGGGTGGGCCGATTTTAGCAAGCATCATATTCTCTCAAGTAGTTCCAAGTTGTTTTGGGTGATTTGTGACACCACTTGAGGCATCCACACTATTGGTGCTAGGCTCTAAAACTCCAAGCAATCAACCACAAAAGAAAGGTATGTTATTCTACTTAAAGTTTTGTATTACAAGTACCCCATAACATGCTAGTTAGGTTGTAAACCTTGGAAATCAAATTTGCATGTATCATAGAGAAAACATAGATCCAAGGTTTCTAGGGTTTCATGTACACCATAGGAGTGTTAGAATGCTCAAAACCCATCAAAACTTTGGTTCCGAAATAGGTCAAGAGGTGGTTGGGTCGCCCAGGGTGATTATCGATTGTTAAAGGATTTGGAAGCTTGTGTAAAGATTGATATCTATAGTCTAGGTTGGGTAGTTGTTGATCAACCTGTCAGTTTCAGAGTTGGTATCTTTAGTCCTTCATGGGCTTTGTCTAGTAGTGTATTGGATCAATGGATTAGTTATCAATGCACTCTCAGTCGTTGATAGCAGAGGTTCTTTGGAAGCTTAGAGTTGTATCATTTGGAGTTCAGCGGATATGTCGACCTATCGTCAAAGATTGTACATGGTAAATTTTGGCTCATGGGTATGGGTATTCGAATTATTGTTTGTATCAGGCTCGAGTCGACATATGTCCTTGATTATTGGAAGTTCGGATGTTGGGGAAGCGTTGTTCAGTTTTTTCAAGGTGTGGGATCTTTATTTCATCCATTCATGAGGATGCTTCTGTTAGCGGTTAAAGTTCGTCATTCCGGATAGATCTATAGGTACCACACCCTCTCGGTAAGGTTGTGGGAAAAAAGGAATGCATTGGATCTTGGTATGGTTATGCGTCTCCTTGGGGATGTATGTAGGTTGAGTATGATAACATGAGAGTACTTGGCTCGAGTTATTGGCAAGGTTCTTAATTGGTTTATGGCGTTTTGAATTGGAACAAGAGTACAACCGCCTATCTCATTCTGGTTGTGTGCGACCATGTTTTCTTCTTATTTTACATTGGTAGCAGCCTATACTATTAAAGGAATTGTGTGTGATAGAAGAGTATGTTCGTGTTAGGTACGGTTAGCAATGAGGGGGATGTTGTTTGGGTTCATGCAAGACGATGGATTGATGGTTGAGTATCTTTAGGCCTTGTGGTGCTGGTCATGGGTCTTCAGGCCAGGGATGGGATGACGGCAAGATCGGAATAGTACCGTGAGCTTATCGTTTTGTGGTTAGAAGGTGTCACGATGTATCGTGAACCAGTGGTTGTATGATTTATATAAGTGGGACCCGATAGTTCTTTGATTGAGACTCTTAGTTCTCGGATCGCTAGTTTTCTTGGCATCTGTTGGGTGTAAGTGCATTGTGAGAGTCGGGAGACACAGTGACCAGCTGGTTTGGATCATATGGGTAATTAAATGTTGTTAGGAGTAATATTTGTGCATCAGAAGTCTCTTGCAGAGTGTTTGCATTATGAGCTCCGTTTGCTTGCGGGCTGTTTATCAGGAGTTTGGTTACCAATGTTGGGTATCGGTATGGAATCTTGATTCATGAAGTGCATTGTGAAAGATGCATTTTTGGTTACCAATGTTGGGTATCGTGAGTTGGAAACTTTATCCATCTAAACATCATATTGATTCAGATCTGATGGTTGGAGACTTGGACTTAATGGGTTAAGTTGAGAAAGATGCATTTTTGGTCCCTTTGAGACTTAAAGACTAGATCTTGGTTGTTTGGACCATCCTAATGGATAAATTTGAAAACTTTATCCATTATGGAGCTATTATGAACCATAAAAATGTGATCTTGGTCCTTCTATCGCTTCCATGAAAGAGTTTGTTGGGTTTATGTACTACAACATCGTATGGTGCACATACAACCCTAAATGCTTTGGATCTAAGTTTTCTCTAGTTATACATGCAATAAAATTTCCAAAGCATGATGCCTACAACTAGCATACAATTTGGCATATGAATCATAAAAGTAAGTTAGAATATTACCTTTTGTTGTAGCTTGTTGAATATTAGCCTTTAAGAACTTAGCACCCCAAGTGCGATGCCTCAAACGGTTCACAACACACCAAGAACAAAGGAGGACTTTGAGAGAGAATACGGAGCCCAGAAAATCAGTTATATGAACTCTAAGAACACTTGTGTAACCGATTTTAGGCCAAGGTCAACATATATGTAGTGTAGGATTCCAAGAGTCATGAGTAAACCCTAGTCCACACACTTAGGTTATGATCCATAACTCATGTGGGCTAACTCTTCATGGATGCTTACATAAACTTAGCCCATCATGGATCAATAGCCCAATCATATATGTATCATTGATTTACATAATCAGTCGTCGTTAACTTAATTAGTCCCCTTTGATCACAAAATTAATTCCAAATTAACTCTTGATCAATACTAATTAAATAATATGATTTCACAATTAATATATTATACTTGTAATATATTAATAAATCATAAATAACCTCTTACTCAAATATCCATTCTATCAAATTGTCCTGGTGATATGCAACCCGAAATGGACCATGCTACTCTCGGGTCAAGTACATACCAATTATAGTTATGGGCTTAGACACCTAATCCAATAGTCTCCCACTTGGATAAGTCTAATAACTATTATTGCAAGTACGACTCCAAAATCCCGATTAGCAATCGTAGCTCTTAAAAGCCGTTGTCGAACTCTGACCTAGTCAGTGACACGTCCATTAGATAAAGGATCATATATTCGTCCATTCTAAAATATATCATATCGACTGAGACATTGATTATAATCATTCTCTCTGTCCATCTGTTGTTTCCTGATTTCCGATTTATGACGACTGACTAATTGAACAAATCAAATCAGTCTAGGCTTGGCCAAGCGCTTAGGGTGTCATCACTAAATCATCGAGGGGACCACATATATCGCTTTTATCCCTCTAAGGTTAAAAGGAATGGATAAAATTCGACTCATATGCTTGCTCCATTTACTCGTCAAATCACACACAATGATACGTTTTATAACACCGAGTTACCGGTGCGTTTACATATCATCAATATGCAACCGACTTGTAAACTGAAATTCACATGTCTTGGTTTCAGGAATATATGATATTATCGTCTCACAATCACTCGTGATAAAATGCATGAAGTGATTCAGATGCGCGTGGGTTTAATCCAATACTCAAATCTTGTAGGAGTACTCATGAACATTGCAGCAAACTTGTGCTATGTCTAAAAAACTTAGACAGTCTACAGTTAGATTCATGACAGTCTTGCCTCAATACCCACTTCCAAAGTATGATCGATTGTGGATAGTATGAATAATCGTATTATTCGGGAAGTCAAAACATGCAAAGTGAAACACAAGGATATCCGAATCCAATATGGTCTCAAAACTTTGAATATAAATAAAACACCTTTTATTTAATCACCATATTGATTACACATTATTCATTGTATAATGTTTAGATTAATCAACTTAATACTTGAAATAAAACAATAGTTATCCCATGCTCCAAGCATGCACACTATGTTTGCCTATGGTCCTTTTTCTGTGAAATGAACACAAACTCATTTCACAATTCCAAATCTTTATCATAAGTGTAAGATTCTAAACTATCATGCAATAATTCCTTTTGTAATGTCATGGTACCAAAGTCACAGAGACTTTGCCAATGATATTACAAAACTTTCCACTAGAGATTGATAACAAAACAATTCCAAGGAAGTGAAGTCTCAAATTCAAAGTACATTCCTTTGAACATCCTTCTTGCATAAAAGTTTCTAACCAACACATAGATCCTTAATATCCAACCCCCATTATGGAAACATTTCCATATTTTCCATATGACAACTCATCATTAATAGAATCCTATCTATTCATAATAATGTCAATATGGTCCATCCATTACAATACTTCCAATTTCCCACAAGCAACCAATCTTTGGCGAACCTTAGATTTTTCTTAGCAATTGTTTAACAACTTTAGTCATATCCGGTTCTGGTCCTTTTTCCTTCTTCATGCCCTAGGCATTTGGAAAATTCGGAACACATAAATATTATAACATATGCAATCGATCCTATACCCGAAGCATATGGGATACGATTCATAATTGCTGGGTTTTAGTATACTACAACATCCTATGGTGCACATACAACCCTAAATACCTTGGATCTATGTTTTCACTAATTATACATGCAAATGGTTTCCAAGGCATTAAACTTATAACTAGCATGCAATTTGTCATAAACAATACAAGATACTAGTTAGAGTAACATACGTTTTAGGTGGCTTGAAGTCTTGATGTATTTGGTGTTGCTTGAAAGACTTTGGCCATTAAGAACTTAGTGCCCCAAGTGTTGCACCTCAAATGGAATCACAACTCACCTAGAACAAAGGTGACTCTTTGGAGAGAAACTCCATGCACAAAAAACACCATAATTCTCTAAGAACTTCTAGTGGCGTTTTTAGGCAATGGACTACATATTTATATGTGGGATTTCAAGAGTCATGGATATAATCCAAATCCATACCCATGGGTTTTATGATCCATGGTTCATGTGGCCCAACTCTTTATGTATCCATACATAAACTTGGTCCAACATGGATCATAAGCCCAACACATATAAATATAACTAATTACCATAATTAGTCCCCATAGATTTAATTAGTCTCTTTTGATCACTAAATTAATTACAAATTAATTCTTGATCAATACTAATCAAAACATATTATCTTATATTAATATATTAGAACTTATAACATATTAATAAATCATATATAACCTTTCTCTCAAGAGTCCATCCTAACAAATTGTCCTGGTGTTATGCAACCCAAATGGACCATGCTACTCTCGGGTCGAGTACATACCAATAATAGTTATGGGCTTAGACATCTAATCCAACAGTCTCCCACTTGGATAAGTCTAAAACTATTATTGCGTATGACTCCAAGATCCCGACTAGCAATCGTAGCTCTTAAAAGCCGTTGTCGAACTCTGACCTAGTCAATGACATGTCCATTAGATAAGGGATCATATATTCCTCCATTCTAGATATCATATGGACTGAGGCATGGATTATAATCATTCTCTCTGTCCAGTTGTTGTTTCCCGATTTCCGATTTACGACGACCGACTAATTGAACAAATCAAATCAGTCCAGGCCCGGCTGAGCACTTACGTTTGTCATCACTAAATCATTGAGGGACCCACAGATATCGCTTTTATCCCTCCAAGGTTAAAAGGAATGGATAAACTTCGACCCAAATGTTCGCTTGTACTTACTCATCAAATTACACACAACGATATGTTTTATAACAACCAAGTTACTAGTTGAGTTTACGTATGTCAATGTGCAGCCGATGCGCAACTACAACTCACACGTCTCCGTTTGAAGAATATAAGATATTATCGTCTCATGATCACTCGAGATAAAATCCATGAAGTGAGTCAAATGAGCGTGGGTTTAATCCAATACTCGAATCTTATTCTAGGATCACTCATGAATACTGCAGCTATGTGTAGGCCACCTAGACAAACTACAGACCCATTCATGACAGTATTGATTCATACCTACTTCCAAAGTATGATTGACTGTGGAGAGTTTGAATAACCTAGTTATTCGGGAAGTCAAAACATGCAAAGTGAAACACAAGAATAATATTAATCCTATATGGCCCCAAGCACCTTTGAGAGTAAATAAAACACCTTTTATTTAAACACCATATTGATTACTCATTATTCATTGTATAATGTTTCGAATAATTAACTTTATACTTGAATCTGAAACAATAGCCGTGTCGTGCTCCAAGCATGCACACTATGTTGGTCCAAACAATAGTTATGCCATACTCCAAGTTTGCACACTATGTTTGTCTATGATCCTTGCTTTGTGAAATAGACCAATTGAACATGATTCCAATGATGCTCATTTCACAATCCAAATCCTTATCGTAAATGTAAGAATTCCAAAATCCTGCCATTTACCGAAATCTGTTATATTCTAAACTTATATGCATTGATCCTCTTGTAATAACTATGCACAAAGTCATTAAGACTTGTTAACAGACATTACAGAGTATTCCAATGGAGGTCAATTCCATGGAAACGAAGTCTCAAATTCAAAGTACATTCCTTTGAATATCCTTCTTGCATTAAGTTTTCTAATCTTACACTGATTTAATGGATAACTTCCACCAATGGAAACATTTCCAGATTCCCATTCTGACTATCACTTCTAAATAAGAGTTGCCTCCTTTCAGAATATGTCAATATGGTCCTTTCCAAAAATTTACACCATACTTCCAACTGTCCATGAGCAACCAATCTTTGGTAAACCTCAGATTGTCCTCGACAATTGCTTAATCATTTAAGTCATATCCAATTCTAGACCTTTTCCCTTCTTAATGCCCTAGGTATTTGGAAAATTTAGAAAGGATAAATATTACATCACATGTAATCGATCCTATATCCGAAGCATATGGGACACGATTCATGATGTCTCACATAAAGACATGATCCTAGACCAGTCTTTTTCTACAATATTTTTATTTTCCATGTTTTCATAATTCGACTATGATGAGAGATGTCGTAATCATAATCGAATTTTGAGAACACAATATATATAGAATTTCCTTATGTTGAACCATTCCAACATAAAATCCATATATATATCCTTGACTAAAGATGATTAAAATCTCAATCCTTGACTAAAGATGATTAAAATCTCAATCTAAGCTTTTAGAATTGAAATGAAGTATAATTTCCTCTCCCTTAATTATAGCAAAACAACTTTTACCCAATTGAAACTTTTGTTTTCTATAATTAACATTGCTAACTTGCAACACTTATCATAATTGATTATGCTCCCACTAGCATAACCATTACGCTCCCACTAGCTTTGACATGAACTCAGAAATCAGCTGGACTTCTAGAAATCAATACTTTATTGATTTTCTTACCAAAGTTTAGATTTCTGATACGAGTTGCTTTGATAAGACTTTATCAAGGCTTCTCAAAATCATACACCTTTCCTTAGATAGCTCACATGTGTGTCTAAACAATTTTTTAGAACTATGAAAAAGGATGCCATAATCATAGTCTCAATTGGTTAGACCTTTTCCATTTCTCACAAGTCCATGTTAGTGTGCTGGTTAACCACACATGCTCCACTAACGACTTTGAGAATCCAAATATCGCAATTGCTATCTACTTAAAATCTACTTAGTGAAAACGTTTCCTCACCATCATTTTCATGAATCGGAGAGAAACCTTATGACACTTAGATTTTGTGGTGTATGTGTTCCTATCCAGGTGAATTTGTCAAAACCATAATCACAAGACAAGGTTAGTGACAAATCCAAACTCATATGGACTGAACTTGTGTAATCTTAACTTCTTGCCACTTGGCAGCACAAGGGCCTACCATTGCTTCCCGGTTGTTATGCAAACAATTTAGAACTCATAGAACTCACATGCATAGTCAAAATTGACTGGAATGGGCACACAAATAAGAATATGTCAACACAATAAGTTATAAACTTCAAGTCGTGTGCTAGTGATAAACAATACCCTTGATTAGTTCTTGAAATTTTTCAAGATCTTTAAGACTCCCACTGACCTCTTGACATATAAGATTCTCTTGTCAAGAACCATTCCTTGACAAAAAAAATATTCAAGAGTTAGTGCTGATTCTTATCAAGAAAAACACTTCACACAATTGGTCTTAGTTGGTCTTTGTCTTATCCAAGACATCACAACTTACCAATTTCAAATGTACAAGAGTAGAAAACATTTTACTCTACAATTGATAAGTGTTTTAAACATTCTTAAGTATTATGTCACTCAAGTTACAGTCTTGGAGTATGACTCTAAGACTTGTTTTGGAACGAAGTATGATCCATCTTTTTGATTTTAACCATTTCAACAATCCACGATTCCTCTTCTTAGCCAAACACATACACTAAGATGTCCTTAGAGAATCAATTGTGATATGGTTTCATAATCACTAAGATAATCATAAAACAAGATACTTAAGTACTCTCCCATCTTTTCAGATTGGAGAAACTTTTATCTTTCTGCCTAATTTGATTCTTCTTATTCGTTCTGCCTTACATTGAAACTTTTCCAATGTTTCAGAATTACACTTAAACTTGTAAGTGTAACCATATTTACTAAATTTTAGTAAATCATGACGAATAGTCTTATTGTTCTTTGTGGTGGACCTGATCAGCGCACAACCAAGTGTACCCGATCTCCTAGTCCTTCACTTGACTCACATATGCATGTGAACCAGGAATTAGTCTTATTTCCCTAAAGATGAAAATTCTCATTCATCATACATTACCGGTTGCATGATTCCAAGTTTCTATCCAACTGAAACTTGGGTGATGAGAATCTTTCCTTATTTGGAAAATTATGATACTACCACAAACGAAAGAATCAAATCCATTTTCCAACATTGCTATCAATAGAATCATATAAACAACAATTTTCACAAATTCCATTGTAAGGATACTTAAAATAAATAAAATTAAAAATTTTCCTTTTATTTTAAAATTGCGGAAAAACTTATCCTTACAATGCAAATACATATGAAAATTATGTTATTATGCATTCCTAAGCAATATGTCATAACTCTTAAGCAGCAACTCAAGGTTCTGATCTTCAAATCATTCGATCAAAATCCATCTCCTCGCGATCAGAATCAGCTTACTCTTCTTTTAAGCTTCCTCTCTTTGATTCTACAAAAAATCAAATTGTGACCTAGTCACATCATGTAATAAGAATCTCCAAATAGGAACTTAATAGAGTTAGATAGTAGACTTACCTGAAGCAGAGTCAAACTTTTTGACTTGACCATCCTTATGATCTTTCAGGTAAATAGGTCAGCTTCGCAACCAGTCCCACTTCCTTTGGAAATAGAGACATATGAACTCTTTGGTAATGGTACATGGGACTATCTCATACTTAGCCTTTCTCTTTACCATTTGGTCAACCGGGTTGACTATGGCCGATCCCTTTCCATTGGGATGAGAAAGCTTTTCTGGATTTCCAATGTTACCATTGTCAATGTCCATGGAAGTTTGGGAAGTCGATCTTCACATAAAAATTTGCTTTATCAGTGCTCCAAATCATTGCTGATTGAAGAACCTAGTCAACAACCTAGTCAACAACCAACTTCCTCAAGACTTTGACACCCAACTCTCCCGGCTTGTCAATATGTGACTTCATCTCCGAGATCTGAGCACACATAGACTTTGCTTGCCAATAGGGCTTGAGTGACCTTGAACTTTTCAAAAACTTGTGGGTTAGGGAGAATAATTGGAGGAGGTGGGGGAAGAGAAGTATGATTTCCATGATCCAATCGCGGGACGTCATCTTCATTAGGAAGGCTTGTTCCAAGGGATTTGGGAAGATCATAGTTGTCTAAACTAGGCAATGGGATAAATTCAAGTTAGTTGATTTAAGTCCTTAATATAACACCCAATACGAAATATTAAGGCTAGGACCCAACACAATATTTTATAACTTGGAAGAGGGATGTCGTAATCCAAGCTAGAAAATATTTGAAGGTAGGCGAATGACGATTCACCAATTTCCACCATGAAAAACGAAAAATGTATTAGGTTTTAATTGGTTTGAAACTCCTAGACCTTTTGAGATTCATTGAACTATTCAATGACATGTTTAAATCTCGATTGTGCCCTCTCAAGTTTGTGACTGGGATGCCGAGGATCACAAACAAGGTGTGAATAACCATGCAAATTAACTTCGTACCTTTAATATTTATCACCTAATCGATGTGCCGGTTACCCACACACGCTCCACCGATCTATGATAAACATTAAGTCACCCTTTGCCACTCTTACTTGTCCATGTTAGTGTGTCGGTTACCCACACACGCTCCACCAACGACTTGGTAAGGTACAAAGTGTAATTTCATGGGTTAGCACCAAATTCACATTTTCCTAAGTAACTAAGATTGGGAATTTATAAGTGTTTAGTTACTTAGTATTTATCATTATTCTTTTAATGAAGGGAGAATTAATGTCATGTCAAACCCGTTCCGCTAACGACCCTCCACCAGTCAAGGAAGCGGTGGGTGAGAGTGGAAACCCATTAAACTACCATTTTATAGGCAGTAACCTTATACCCCCCTTATAGACCGACTTCGTGAATGACGCCTACTAACGGTAAGACTGACTTTGTTCTTATACATATATATATATATATATATATATATATATATATATATATATATATATATATATATATAACAATTAACTATTAATATTATAATAGTATAAGGGTTGAATTTTAACTTTTAAAATTCTAATTGTTTAACTTGGAATTAAAGTATTCATGGGGGGGGGAGGGGGGAAACTTTACAAATTCCAAAACTTGAGGGCAAGTTTTGAACAATTCAAAAAAAAACTTTTGGTTTCCATAACTTATGAGTTTAAAGTAGTTTTAATGGAAAAACTCTTCAAGTTCCATAACTTGAGGACAAGTTATGGAAGACTTTAAAACATTAAAAGAATGAGACTCTTCATTTTCATAACTTATGGAAATCTTATGAGTTTTAAAAATCATAAATGAGACTTTTGATATAACTTGAGGACAAGTTACAAAAACACATTTTATGAACAACTTTTAGATCAATTTGGATTGAAAACAAATTATCACATAATTTTTCTATTAATCTAAACCAACTCATAAGAACAAGAGAATTCAAATCAAACAATTTTCATGTAATTTGTCTAACCATTAAACTAATACAAAACATGAATCCATTGACAATTATCTTTGAAATTGGATTATCATGAACATTACCACATCAAAAACAAGTTTATAAATTCAAAAAAAGCTTAGGGTAATGTTCTTAGTCCAATTCCATCCAAAAAACTCGAAGATATGTTGTCAGGGGGTCCAACTCGCCGAGTGCAAGAACCAACTCGACGACTTGGATGAATTTGTACATGGACTCGTCGAGTCCCCTGTCCAGACAGCAAAAAAAACTTTGAATTTTAGCCATTTGCATCAAGTATAATTGAAAACAAGCCTTGGCTCTGATACCACTGATGGGTTTTAGTATACTACAACATCCTATGGTGCACATACAACCCTAAATACCTTGGATCTATGTTTTCACTAATTATACATGCAAATGGTTTCCAAGGCATTAAACTTATAACTAGCATGCAATTTATCATAAACAATGCAAGATACTAGTTAGAGTAACATACTTTTTATGTTGCTTGAAGTCTTGATGTATTTGGTGTTGCTTGAAAGACTTTGGCCTTTAAGAACTTAGTGCCCCAAGTGTTGCACCTCAAATGGAAACACAACTCACCTAGAACAAAGGTGACTCTTGAGAGAGAAACTCCATGCACAAAAAAGACCATAATTCTCTAAGAACTTCTAGTGGCGTTTTTAGGCAATGGACTACATATTTATATGTGGGATTTCAAGAGTCATGGATATAATCCAAATCCATACCCATGGGTTTTATGATCCAAGGTTCATGTGGCCCAACTCTTTATGTATCCATACATAAACTTGGTCCAACATGGATCATAAGCTCAACACATATAAATATAACTAATTACCATAATTAGTCCCCATAGATTTAATTAGTCTCTTTTGATCACTAAATTAATTACAAATTAATTCTTGATCAATACTAATCAAAACATATTATCTTATATTAATATATTAGAACTTATAATATATTAGTAAATCATATATAACCTTTCTCTCAATAGTCCATCCTAACAAATTGTCCAGGTGTTATGCAACCCAAATGGACCATGATACTCTCGGGTCGAGTACATACCAATAATAGTTATGGGCTTAGACAACTAATCCAACAATAATGTCTTACATAAAGACATGATACTTTACCAGTCTATTGCTATAATAATTCCATATATAGAATTTCCTTATGTTGAACCATTCCAACATAACATTCATATATATCCTTAACTAACTTTGATTAAAATCTCACAATCTAAGCTTTTAGATTTGAAATGAAGTATGAGTTCCTCTCCCTTAATTATAGCAAAACAACTTTTCAAACTCTGCAACTTTGCGAATTGAAACTATTGTTTTCTATAATTAACATTGCTAATTTGCAACACTTACCATAATAATTATGCTCCCACTATCATAACAATTATTTCTTTAATAGCATAACACTTATGCTCCCACTACCTTTGACATGTACCCAGAAATCAGCTGGACTTCTAGAAATCAATACTTGTTGACTTTCTTACCAAAGTTCAGATTTATGATACAAAATGCTTTGATAATACTTTATCTAGGCTTGTCAAACTGATACACCTTTCCTTAGATAGCTCACATGTGTGTCTAAACAATTTTAGAACTTACAACAATAAGTCTCAACTGTTTAGACCTTTTGCCATTTCTCATAATTCGAACTATGAAGAGGGATGCGTAATCATAATCGAATTTGAGAATGCAAATATCACTAATGCTATCTCCTTAAAATCTACTTAGTGAAATCGTTTTCTCACAATAATTTTCATGAATTGGAGAGAAACCTTATGGCACTTAGATTTTTATGGTGTATGTGTTCCTATCAATGTGAATTTGTCATAACCATAATCAGAAGATAAGGTTAGTGACAAATCCAAACTCACATGGACTGAACTTGTTCAATCTTTATTTCTTCCCACCTGGCAGCACAAGGGCCTACCATTGCTTCTAAGTTGTTATCCAAACAATTGAGCACTCATAGAGCTCACATGCATTGTCAACTTCAACTGGAATGGGCATAGAAACAAGAATATGTCAACACAATAGGTTCCAAACCTCAAGTCGTGTGCTAGTGATAAACAATAGGTTCATTCTTGATTAGTTCTTGAACCTTTTCAAGATCTTTAAGACTCCCACTGTCCTCTTGTCATATAAGATTCTCTCTATCAAGAAACATTACTTGACAACAAATATTCAAGAGTTAGTTCCGGTTCTTATCAAGAAAAACACTTCACACAATTGGTCTTAGTTGGTCTTTGTCTTATCCAAGACATCACAACTTACCAATTTTAAATGTACAAGAGTAAGAAACATTTTACTCTACATTTGATGAGTGTTATAAACCTTCTTAAGATTATGTTACTCAAGGCACAATCTTGGAGTATGACTCTAAGACTTGATTTTGGAACGAAATATGACTCATCTTTTTGATTTAACCATTTCAACAATTCACGATTCCTCTTCTTAGCCATAGAAATGCACTAAGATGTCCTTAGAGGATCAATTGCGATATGGTTTCATAATCATTAAGATGATCATAAAACACGATACTCAAGTAATCTCCCTTCCTTTCAGATTGGAGAAACTTTTATCTTTCTGCCTAATTTGATTCTTCTTATTCGTTCTGCCTTACATTGAAACTTTTCCAATGTTTTAGAATTACACTTAAACTTGTAAGTGTAACCATATTTACTAACTTTTAGTAAATCATGATGAATAGTCTTATCGTTCTTTGTGGTGGACCTGATCAGCGCACAACCAAGTGTACCCGATCTCCAAGTCCTTCACTTGACTCACATGTGCATGTGAACCAGGAATTAGTCTTATTTTCCCAAAGATGAAAATTCTCATTCATCATACAATACCGGTTGCATGATTCCAAGTTTCTATCCAACTAAAACTTGGGTGATAAGAATCTTTCCTTATTTGGTAAATTATGACACTACCACAAACGAAAGAATCAAATCCATTTTCCAACATTGCTAACAATAGAAACATACAAACATCAATCTTCACAAATGTCATTGCAAGGAAATATAAAGTAAGATAAAATCAAAAATTTTCTTTATTTATAAAAAATGTGCAGAGAAACTTTTCCTTACAATGCAATTAAAAATGAAAACTATGTTACTAAATATTTCTAAGCAATCTATCATAACTCCTACCAGCAGCTAACAAATCTGATCATCAAACCATGCGATCAAAATCCATCTCATCGCGATCAGACTCAACATACTCTTCCTTTAAGCTTCCTTTCTTTTCTTCGATCCTAAAAAACATCAAAATGTAATTGCATTACATCATGTATTAAGAATCTAGAAATAGGAACTTAATAGAGTTAGATAGTGGACTTACCTGAAGCAGAGTCAAACATTTTGACTTTACCATCCTTGTGGTCCTTCAGGTAGATACGGCAGCTTCGCAACCAATGCCCCTTCTCTTGGCAGTAGAAGCAAACAGACTCTTCTGGAATGGTACATGGGACAATCTCAGACTTAGCCTTTCTCTTTACCATTTGGTCAAATGACTTAACCATGGTCGATCCCTTTCCATTGGGAAGAGAAAGTTTTTCTAGACTTCCAATGTTTCCATTGTCAATGTCCATGGAAGTTTGGGAAATAGAACTTCCAATCAAATTTGCATTACCAGTACGCCAAATCATTGTTGATTCAGCAGCAATTAGCAAATAGGTAAGATCAATAAGGGTCACGTCGCGGTCTGTCATATAGTAGTCTATAACAAACTAACTATACGACTCGGGAAGTGACTGAAGAACCAAGTCAACAGCCAACTTCCTTGACACAACGGATCCTAATATTCCCAGCCTGTCAATGTGTGACTTCATCTCCAAGACATGTGCACACACATACCTTCCATATTGGTGTTTGCTAGCCAATAGGGTTTTAGTGACCTTGAACTTTTCAAGTCGACGAAATTGTGGGTCAGGGAGAATTATTGGAGGAGGCGGAGGAAGTGAAGCATGATTTCCATCTCCACGATCCAATCGTGGGACATCATCTTCATGAAGAAAGCTTTTTCCATAAGATCCGGGAAGACCATAGTTGTCAAAACTAGACATCTACAAGGGAGAAATTCAAGTAAGTTGATTTTAAGTCCTTAATATAACCCCCAAATGATATATTAAGGCCAGGACCCAACACAATATTCTACAATTCGGAAGAGAGATGTCGTAATCCAATTGCATAATATTTGAAGGTAGGTAAATGACGATTTACCAATTTCCACTATGAAAAACGAAATTGATTATTAAGTTTTAAATGAATTGAAATTCATAGATTCTTTTGAGATTCATTGAACCTTTCAATGGCATCTTTAATCTCGATTATGCCCTTCAAGTTTGTGACTGGGATACCGAGGATCACAAACAAGGTGTGAATAACCATGCAAATTAGCTTGGTACTCTCGATGTCATTTATCACCTAATCAATGTGTCGGTTAACCACACACGCTCCATTGATCTATGACAAACATCGAGCTACCATTTGCCACCCTTGTTAGTCCAAGTTAGTGTGCCGGTTAACCACACACGCTCCACTAACGACGTGGCAAGGTGCAAAGTGCAATTTCATGGGTTAGCATCAAATTCACATTTTTCCTAAAGTAACTAAGATTAGAAATTTATAAAATATTTAGTTACTTTATAATTCTTTATACTTTTAATGAGGATTTAGTATCCTATCCTACCCGTTTGGCTACGACCCTCCACCAGTCAAGGAAACAGTGGGTGAGAATGGACGCCCGTTAAACCACCATTTTATAGGCAGGAACCTTATACCCCCCTTATAGACCGGCTTCGTGAATGAGGCCTACTAACAGTAAGACTGACATTTTACTTATACATATATAATATATTAAACTTTTAATTTTATATAGTATAAGGGTGTATTTTAAACTTTTAAAATACTTGGTGGTTTAATTCTATTAATAAATTATACTTTTAATTTAATTAAACTTAAACCATGTTGTTATGGATTTATTAATCTTCTCCTTTAATTAAACACGTTAATTAATTTAATACAATCCATAAGAGGTAACTAGAACTATTCAAAAGACATTAAGGTTCTAAACATAAAATACAAAATTAAAACTATTTAATTAATTTTAAGTTATGAACCCAAGAGTTGCACCTTTTAATTACAAGAGTTTTAGAAATCAATGTTTCATAATTTAGACTTTTCAAATACCATAACTTGAGGGCAATTTTGTAACTCTTGAAAACCTTTTGAGTTCTAAACTTGATGACAAGATTTGTAACTCCATAAAACTTTTGAGTTCCAAAACTTGATGGCAAGTTTTGTAACTCCTAAAAACATTTAGATCAAATTTTAAAACCAATAAAATAATCATAATTTTATCTTTTACAAATTTGACTTAATGCAACTCTTAAAGCAAGATAACTTCAAATCAAAATATTACAAACAATTAACTTATCATATAAACTAGTAATAATTTCAAGATTTGACAATTTATCTTTTAATTGGATGGAATAATCATTACCATATAAAAAAACATATTTTATGATACAAAACAGTTTAAGGTAATAATCCAAATCCAATTCTGACCAAAAACCCCGAAAAACTGCAGTCAGGCTATCCGACTCGTCGAGTCAGATTATGGACTCGTCGAGTTCACTATGAACTCGCCGAGTTCATGAGTGGACTTGTCGATTCCCCCTTGCAGAGTGTAGTTTTTCGACTTTTCCAACTTTGAACAATTAGTTATGCATCTATATAACATAAAACTACCCATGGCTTTGATACCACTGTTGGGTTTTTATGTACTACAACATCCTATTGGGCACATACAACCCTAAATGCTTTGAATCTAAGTTTTTTCTAGTTATACATGCAATAAAATTTACAAAGCATGATGCCTACAACTAGCATACAATTTGGCATATGAATCATAAAAGTAAGTTAGAAGATTACCTTTTGTTGTAGCTTGCTAAATTTTGGCCTTTAAGAACTTAGCACTCCAAGTGTCATGCCTCAAATGGTTCACACAAAATCAGTTATATGAACAAATGAGGACTTTGAGAGAGAATATGGAGCACACAAAATCAGTTATATGAATTCTAAGAACACTTGTGTAACCGATTTTAGGCCAAGGGCAACATATATGTAGTGTAGGATTCAAAGAGTCATGGGTAAACCCTAATCCACACACTTAGGTTATGATCCATAACTCATGTGGGCTAACTCTTCATGGATGCTTACATAAACTTAGCCCATCATGGATCAATAGCCGAATCCTATATGTATCACTGATTTACATAATCAGCCCCCGTTAATTTAATTAGTCTCTTTTGATCACAAAATTAATTCCAAATTAATTCTTGATCAATACTAATTAAATAATATGATTTCACAATTAATATATTATACTTGTAATATATTAATAAATCATATATAACCTCTTACTCAAATATCCATCCTATCAAATTATCCTGGTGATATGCAACCCAAAATGGACCATGCTACTCTCGGGTCAAGTACATATCAATTATAACTATGGGCTTTGACACCTAATACAATAGAGTTATGATGTCTTAATGGATTAATAAGTTTGGGTTTCAGCTTTTTGACCTTTTCTAGTCATTGAAAGTCATAAAGGTGGAAACTTTATGACTTAAGTCGATGTTTTGAGTCTAGATCTGAGTTTTGATTGAAAGGCCTTAAGGAATAAGCACTTAATGAGAAAGAGGGTGTCCAGACTTAGTACACTCGGCCTACCAAGGGGTACACTGCACGTACATGGTCAAGGTCCTGTGTTTTGGTCAAGGATGCACTACACTAGGTGTAGTTACTGAGTACGCTTAGCGTACTCAGTTAGTTTGACTTCTTTGACTTTGAACTTTGACCAAGGGTTGACCAAGTTTGACTTAAGGGCGTTTTGAGTGTTTAGAGCTATGGTTTGAGATTTGGTCGCTGTTTGTTGTATAGGTGACCTGTAGAGTTGGTATTCGAAGCAACGTGTTGTTCAGCTATTTTGTCAGACTGTGAAGTGTGTTTTCCTCACTGTACTTGTGGGTCGAAGGCATAAATGTCGGCCCACTAGCTTATGTATCTTGGTATATAGGATGTTGTTGTGCTGTAGTGATCAGTTAGATCTGTATCCTGGTATATAGGATGTTGTTATGCGGTAGCGATCTGTAGATCTACCTGTTTGCCTGTTGACTGGTTATATGTTTATCTGTTGCATATGTCGACATAGTATAGTTTTGGGTTGAGGCTTTATTGCTATGTGCTTGAGCCAGCAGACCGGGGGTATTCTAGCCTGATGGTTGTGGACCCGAGGGTATTCCAGTCCGACGACAATAGAAAGACGGGTAGTGATGGAAGTCATGTAATGGTGGAAGAGATATGGTGTGATGGAATTGGTTACGGTGTTTTGGGTATAGGGTTAGCTTATCAGAGGTAGTGTGGGGTGTAGCAATGGAGGTAAGGTGGTGGTTCAGTCAAATTTCTAGGGTTTTCACAGAGATGGGGACATAGTAAATCGATGGTTGTAGCAGGGGAGTCGGAGGGCGTATTGAAAGACTAAAACAAATATAACAGGAGACGGTTGTTAATAACTTCATTTCAATCATGATTTATTGAGATTGGGTTGAAGTTCGTTGAAAATCATTCATTCCAGATTTTGTCACATAGATTGAAGATGTCCAAATTTAAAGATTAACAAATAGACAAGAAAACAATAACATAAATGTTTGATAATTATTTGGGATACAAATTGATCGGTCAAAAGGGCTGGAAATCAAAACATAGGATGAACAAAAAACTGCCATGTACCATTTTTTTTAAACAGTTGGTTAGTTGTTGGTGGTTAGAAGCTAAACCATCAATTTAATTAATTCATCTACGTTCAGGTTTGAACTCGGGACCTTCAATCTAAGAAACTTTCACCTCTATTAAGTGGACTAGTCCCACATTGGCCGCCATATATCAAATAGGGTTTACAAAAGTGCGATGGTATTAAAAATTCATTTAAAAATAGATAGAGTAAACTACTTATAATAATACTATTAATTTATTAATATTTATTTGACTTTGACTAAACCGAAACGGAATAATTCAAACTCTTGTTTCTCAATTCAAACAAAAACAAGATATTCGTTACAAACCCAAATTTATATCATAATACATATTAATTATTTTGAGATTGAACCAATATATATTTTCGTAGGTCCCGCCTCATAATATCCTTGGTACCCTCTAATTTGTCTCCTTCCTCGCTTTGGATTATTATAAGTCATTTAATAAACAAACTAATCCACTAAACGAATATTCTTTTCACACTTGAAAATAAACTATGACGTGCCGTGTTTAATAGTTAACCATTTGTATGAGTATTAATAATCTTTTATCATCTTCAAACATCCTTTCTCTTAGGATCTTATATTTCACACATTTATAATTATTATTTATGACGCCAAAATAGACGTCCCATTAAGATTTTTATCAGTTATGCTGTATTGATTTATGAACAAGATAAGACTACTATTTTTTAAGTTTTATCATTTATATATATATATATATATATATATATATATATATATATATATATATATATATATATATATAGGAATGATCATTTGAGAACTCAAAGTTTCCCGAGAACCCGAAAACTAAATAATAACCGTTAGATTAAAATAATAGAGGGTTAGGATGCTTCGTGGCACTTTCGTAAATATTTGAAAATAAAATGGCGCGGGGGTATCTTATTAAAATAAATCAGGGACATTTTAGGGACATTTAATCACGTCTCTCCTATCTATCTCCCTCTCTCTCTCTCTCTCTCTCTCTCTACCCTTCATCACACCTCCGATCTCAAATCCTAAAATCGTCGTCGAAGTGTGATAGGATGTGAGTATAGTTCATCGGAACATCTACAATGAAGCATTAGGTCGGTCGTTTTCTTCTGAATCTGATCTTGACTTGTCGATTTGGAGAAGATAGTCCTATCGAATGTCCAGTTGGAGTGGAATCGATCATCTACAATGAAGCATTAGGTCGTTAGAGAAATCTCGAGTTCATTGAATTCCTTGAAATCTATCCATTTCTGGCGAATGATTGTTCGTGATTCCGATATCGATTTATTAACCCGAACCCGTGGTCAATAACTTAGGGTTTTGAAGCTTGATTTGTGCTCAGGGTTTTCAACAGACGGATTACTCCAAATCGGTAAGCGGTGTAACAATTTGAGAATTCTGTATCTACAAGAGAGCTTAATCGTCGAAAAGGACGGCGAATGGTTACATGAGCTAGCTTTGCGTAACACAACCATGGAATCGTTAAACTTCTACATGACAGATCTGGTTAAGTTCGATTTCAAAGATCTAGAACTCTTCGCAAAAAACTGCAGCGAATCGTTACTATCAGTGAAAATGCGAATGCGACCTCACAGACCTTTCCGATTTCTTCAAACACATAGTGAAATTACAAGAATTCGGTGATGGCGCTTTCAGCGATCAACCTGAAAACTACGCCGGACTAAAATTCCCTCCTCTTTTAACTTCCATGGCGTTGAATTACATGAGCCAACCCAAAATCCCAGTAATCATCCCATTCGCTTCCCAATTAACAAAACTCGATCTTCTTTACGCTCTATTGACAATTGTATGTCATTCTTTCTCTTAATCTTCTTGTTTAGGACTGTGAAACGATTAGGGATACCTGATGAGAGGATCATTCTTATGTTAGCAGATGACATGGCTTGCAATTCCTGAAACAAATACCCTGCACAAGTTTTCAACAATGAAAACCATAGGCTTAACTTGTATGGAGATAATGTTGAGGTCAATTTTTGTGTCCAATTAATTTCTACAGCCCTTTACTTATTTACATAGCTGTTTTTAGAGAAGATGTGATGATTTTAGTACACTGTTATGTCAGGTAGATTATCGAGGCTATGAAGTGACAGTTGAGAACTTTTTGAGAGTTTTAACAGGTCGCCATGAAAATGTTGTTCCACTATCCAAACGTCTTTTGAGTGATGAAGGAAGCCATATACTGCTATACATGACAGGACATAGAGGAGATGAGTTTCTGAAATTTCAAGACTCTGATGAACTTCATAGTCATGATTTGGTTGATGCAGTCAAACAGATGAAAGAAAAGCGTAGGTCAGAACCCATTTTTAATGCTATCTCATATGTCATTGGTTGTTGAATTATGACTTGCTTGTTCTCTTATGTGTTCATGTTTTTAGGTTCAAGGAATTGTTGATTATGGTAGATACATGTCAAGCTGCTACCCTCTTTTCCTAGGTCTGGATTCTTTTCTTACCTAAAGCATTGAAATAATGAAAACATAAATTGATTGAGAATTCTAAAACAGTGTGGATATTTTCTTTATTTTCAGCTCCATTCACCTGGTGTTTTGGCTATTGGGAGTAGCATGAAAGGGGAAAACTTATATTCACATCACTTAGATTCTGATGTGAGTATTATCTGGATTCTATCAACTTCAAAAATTTGTAATTTGATATACAGGAATACTCTACGATTTCTTTTGCTTCTCTTGCTAATTCTGTAGAGATTATTGTGATACATATAGGTTGGTGTCTCTGTTGTGGATCGATTCACATTTTATACGTTAGCTTTCTTTGAGAGGCTCAACATGTATGACAATGCATCATTAATCAGGTATAAAAAAAATGTTTCATTTTGAAAAACCTGTTAAAGTTTTCTCGCCCTATTTGACTTCATTTTTCTTTGTTGTTTTGCAGTCTGTTTGGCTCATTTAATCCAAATTTACTGCTGTCAACTGCATATTATCGAACATATTTATACCAACAAGAATTGGAGAAGGTATGTCACTTGTAGATATATGCCATTTTTCATCACATTTCACCCTTCCTAAAAAGGGAATTTCTGTTTTTTAAGGTCTAGGCATTCATACCACTGTTTCTTTCTAGACTAAATTACAAAAGTAGTCCATGTGGTATATTGGTTTCTATGGATATGTTGTATTACTTTCATCTGTAGTTTGATACATGTCATTTATAATAGTGTGATTTGTTTTTTTTTCTTGAACAACATGTTAGCGGCTTATTATTCTTGAAGCTGATTGTATGGAACTACAGATTATGGTGCTCTCCTTTATCACTGTGGATTTTACAAGGAATCCTTGAAATACCTACACTTATATCAGGATTCACAGGTATACCCTACACCACCATATCAAATTGCTACAAAACCCCTTATATTTTCCCTCTTCATTCCAAAAAAAAAAAAAATCATCTTGTCATTTGTTGACTTTTCCATGAAAGCCACTTGAGATTTTAAATAATAGCTTTTCTAGAAAGTTCATAAATCTCAAACAACTTTCATTGAAAAATCTATGGAAAGTTAACAATTTATTTAAAGCCTTTTATAGAAAGTTACCAAATCTCAAATGACACCATATCATGGAAAACTTTTAATTAATCTTTAAGATATTTTCTGTTCCATCATTGATTTCTGATTCGGTGACCAATAAACTAATCCATTAGTATAATATATAAATGAAAATATAATTTTATTGAAGTATTTTGGTTGCAAACTTTACATATGAATTACATGTGATTCACATGTAAATCACATGTAATTTACATATGATTCACATGTAAATCACAAGTGAATCACATATGAATTGCATGTGATTCACATGTAATTTATATGTGATGTAAATCACAAGTGAATCACATATGAATTACATGTGATTCACATGTAAATAACATGTAATTCACATATGATTCACATGTGACTCACATTTTAATCACATGTAATTCATATATGATTTACTTGTGATTCACATGTAAATATGAATTACATGTGATTCGCGTGTAAATCACATATGAATTACATGTGATTCACGTTTAATCACATATGAATTACATGTGATTCACATGTAAATAACATGTAATTCACATATGAATTACATGTCATTCACATGTAATTCACATATGATTAATTTGTGATTCACATGTAAATTACAAGTGAATTACCTATGAATTACATGTGATTCACAAGTTAATCACATATGAATATTATGTGATTCACATGTAAATCACATGTAATTCACATATTAATCACATGTAAATCACAAGTGAATCACATATCAATTACATGTGATTCACATGTAAATCACAAGTGAATTACATGTTATTCACATGTAAATCACAAGTGCATCACATATGAATTACCTCTATATGCACACATGCATTTTGTGTAAGTGTTCTTCGTTAATTATTTTTTAAAATTTTCTTGTGAATTTCACATCTAAATCTTAAAAGATACAATCACATGTGAATATCACATTATATAATCACATGTGAATCTTACATGATATATACACATGTGCGTGTTCTTGCATTAATCAATTTTTTTTTATTTTTTCTTGTAGATTTTCAAGAATTTATTGAAAATATTGAAGAGGTGAAAAGTGATAAATTGAAGAAAATATGAAAATCTTTATATGAAGAAATGATAACACTATGAATCTTTGTAGTTTTTTTATATTTTATTTTGTATCGAATAAAATACTTGTATTATGTTTATAGATTGATTAATAAAAATCAGATTTTTTATAATTTACTTACGAATATTATAGTATAAGAAATATGCATATATGCATTTGAAAAAATATGCATATATGCACCTAAAACGTTGATTTTTTTGTTAAAAAAATGCAGTTTTGAAAAAAATTGCACATTTTTATAAAAATCGTAGTTTTTTTTTTTGAAAAAAATGCAGTTTTTTTGAAAAAAAAAATACAGTTTTTTTCTAGAAAAAATGCAGTTTTTTTTAAAAAAATGTAGTTTTATTAAAAAAAATACAGTTTTTTTTTAAAAAATGCAGTTTTTTTTTAAAATGCAGTTTTTTTTGAAAAAAAGATGCAGTTTTTTAAAAAATATATTTTTTCATTTTTTTTTAAAAAAATTCATGTTTTTTGAAAAAAATTAAAAAATATCCATTTTTTAAAAAAATTGAAAATTATTTTTAAAAAAAAAATAAATCCGAAATTTTGAGTTATTTTATTAATTTTTAGACATTTATATTAATATATTAAATAACACAAAAAAATTAAACATTAAATGAGATTGGTAAGATGACGATCATATCCTTAACGAATTACTTTTGATCCAACGCTCCATTTTTAGTTCTCGGGTTCTCGGGAAACTTTGAGTTCTTAACCGATCTCAACCCTATATATATATATATATATATATATATATATATATATATATATATATATATATATATATATATATATATATATATATATATAAATAAGAATAACTAGCGCTAAATTACAAATTTTGTCTATGTTTTATGTCAAAAATTTTAACTAATGTCATCGAAACATTTTCATTCGAATCATATTTATAGTTTTATTTTGTTGCATTTCCTATTTTTAGAGTCTCTTGTTGTCAATCTATGAAAGATGGTCATTCATCATTTATATAATAATAAGTAAATATCAATGCATTGCGCATTTGATAGATATATTAGACAAAATTTCACAAATTATTCTTTTATTTTAAATTTATCTTCAAAACAGTATATATATATATATATATATATATATATATATATATATGTATATATATATATATATATATATATATATATATATATATATATATATATATATATATATATATATATATATATATAGGTTATTTTGTTTTTACTAACTATTGTGTGCATGTAGGATTGATTCTGAACCAATCATTTTACTTATTTTAAGAAAGTAATTAATGCATATTACATGTTAAAGATATAATGAGCATTAATTAAAACTTCAGCATTTAATATGCATTAATTAGTTTCTTAAAATAACTAAAATGATTGGTCCAGAATCAATCCTACAAGCACACAATAGATAGTGAAAACATTTGAACCTAACTCTTTCTCTCTCTGTCTCTCTCTCTCTATCTCTCTCTCTCTCTCTCTCTCTCTCTCTATATATATATATATATATATATATATATATATATATATATATATATATATATATATATAGTGTTTTTTTAAGTTTATTTATATAAGTAGGTGTGAGACTCGTGTATTACACAGGTTTATTAAAAATAAAATTTTAATATGAATATATAAACATTAAATATTTTATAAAATAATATTTTTCCATAACAAAATGTAATCTATTTGAGCATTTATGAGAGAAATCAAATCGTTTGGAGCATTTATGAAAAAATTATTATCAAATTAATAGAATGATAACCTTACATATATAAAACTCATTAGAATTATTTGGAAATTTATTTTAAGAAAAATTGAAATCCCCAAAAAATGACAAGTGGAAATTAACAATTTTAAAAATCTTAGAAAATGACATTTGTTAAAATGAAGGAGAAGATGACAAGTAGGAAAAATATTTTCATTCATTAGGTAGGATTTTCGTACTTTAAATTCCACGTACTTTATTCAAAATTAGATAAAAAAACATATTTGTATATAATGCTTCTTTCATGTCATATTTCATAAGCAAATACAAAATTCATAAAAAATTCACAGTCTAATATAATTAATTAACAGCTTAATACAGTTAATTCACAGTTTAATACACAAAAATCACATCTTAATATATATAAATATGACTTCATTAAATGATATTAGAATTTATGAATTGAAAATTTTTATTTGGCATACATAATTTTTCTAACATCTTACATCATAAAAATATAAAATTCATTAAAAATCAAATTTAAAGTAAAAAAAATACAATTTACAATTCTAATTCTACGCTTACCAGTCCTAGCACACACTCCAAAGATCATTATTTACTAAATTTAACTAAATATAAACTTTAACAAATTATTATAATAAATAAAGAAACAAATTATTATAATTATTATAAATTACCTATATAACAGTGACCTTATAGTATATATTATTACGTAAGTACATACTTTACATATATTTGTTTTTATTTATTACATAGTAAATAAACAATATTTATGTTATCGAGTATCAACGTCGAAAACTATTCAAACAGTATTTCTTTTCATGAGGAGTAAAAAAAAAAGAACAATAAAGCATGGCGTCATGCATTAAAATTGCAATTATTTACTTTTTATGTTTATTATTTGTGTTCTCATTTTTGTATAGGGAATTGGAGTAGTGTTTCAATTAAGTCTTTTTTCTATAAATTCAAAAAATTTATAAATTCAAAAAAATAACAATTGAAATAGGCTATTCACGAATTAATACGTAATATTCACAGTTTAATATACAAAATTGATACAATATTCATAGTTTAAATTACATTATAAAAAAATATACAACAAATTCAATCATTCATCAGGAATAAGAAAACAACTTATATAAAAAATATCACATATCAAATTTACAATATTCACAATTTAATACAGTTAAGTATTCACAGTTTAATACATTTATCCTGAATTAATACATTTATCGAGATATTCACTCACAATTTAAAACCTTATGTCTCATTTAATCCATGTTATTAATGCTAATACTTAACATATAAATACATTAGGTAATATCACCATCCATTTTTATAATATAATAAAATTTACAATCAACTCTTATAGTCTTAGCGTGAAACACAAATTTTGAATTATTTTTATATCTATCGTGTAATAGAGTACATTTACCTATTTTTATGACATTTATTTTCATCATAATAGCGGAGAAATTATGGTACATGGTAACTTATTTTCTCAATATATGAATATAATAAAATAATAAACAAGGTAATAAAGGTACCTTTACTCACATATCAGATATAGATAAAACTGTTGGATTAGATGTCTAAGCTCATAAATATAATTGGTATATACTTGAATTTCCTTTTGGGTTGCCTTCACTTTTGCAAGTTGACATGTTGATTTTTGGAGAGAAGTTTAATTTATTATTTGGAATAATAAATTGATATAAATGATTTATTATTATATTATGAAAATGATATATTAATTAGAAATCATGTTATTTAATTAATATTTAATCAGAAATTAATTTGAAATTAATTTTGGGATTAAAATAATTAATTAAAAGTACATGAGTTGTTTTGTAATTAATTGATAGTTGTGAAATAGGGCTCTTGGACTCCCTAGATAGGGTGGATAAAATTATAGGGAGACCCTATAAGTTTTCGCCAAGGCTTCTAGATGAGGAGTCAATGGGCTGCTTAGGCCTTAAGCAGGAAATTAGGGTTTCCACCTGCAAACCCTAGCTTTAGGACCAAGCAAATTCAAGTATAAAAGGAGCCTAACCCTTGGAATTTTCGGCCACTGGCTTCTAACCCTAGCATAGCCGAAACATTGGTGTTATCTCCTCCTCTCTCCTCTCATCCTCTTGGAAAGAGTGTTTGTAAGCCATTAGAGGTGTCACATTTGAGGCACTTGCTCTAAAGAGTTCAAGATCTACAAGTATTAATTGTTATTGCTACATAACAATTGAGGTATGTATCTAAACCCTGGTATTAGGTTAATTTCGATTATTATAGATGCATATTAGGGATTCTCTTTTGTATTCAAGTTTGCATGTTCAACTAGTGAAAACCTAGATCCAAAGTTTATAGGGTTGCATGAACACATAGGATTTGTAGTTATGCTCAAAACCCATCAATGGTATTAGAGCTTAGGATGTTTTTCAATTGAATATGATGAAATTCTGAATTGTTCAAAGGAGAAGGGAGCAGAATCGTCATTCTGTTCATAGAACTCGACGAGTTCATATTGGAACTCGACGAGTGCATATTGGAACTCGACAAGTGCATTGCCCAGACTCGACGGGTTGAGCTGTCAGATCCCAGATTTTCGGCTTTGTCAAATCTTTCATGGATTGATTAGGATAATTACCTTAAATTCGTTTTAATGGTTTAAAATTGAAAAATTTAATCAGTAATCTTGTATCCTCATCATGAATTCATGATTAGGTTAAATTTTAGATAAAGATAAAATTAATTTGTTAATTTAATTATTAAAAATTTAACCTAGTATTAGTGAAAAGTATTAAAAAATACACCCTTTGGTTTTATAATATAAAATTTAATTAAATAGTTTAATTTTAAAATCTTAAATCTTAGAACCCTAGTATTTTAAAAGTTTAAAATACACCCTTACATATATAGTAAAATTAAAAGTTAATATATATATATATATATATATATATAAGAAAAGGTCAGTCTTACCGTTAGTTGGCCTCATTCACGAAGCCGATCAATAAGGGGGTATAAGGAAACTGCCTATAAAATGGCGGTTGAACGGTGTTCACTCTCACCCACTGCTCCCTTGATTGGTGGAGGGTCGTTAGCCGAACGGGTTTGATATGACACTAAACTCTCATTAATAAGTATAATGAAATAATTAAAGTAACTAAATGCTTTTTATAAAATTCCCAATCTTAGTTACTTTAGGAAAATGTGAATTTGATGCTAATCCATGAAATTACACATTGCATTTTATAAAAGTCGTTAGTGGAGCGTGTGTGGTTAACCGACACACTAACATGGACTAATAAAGGGTGGCAATGGTTAGCTTGTAAATTATCATTGATCAATGGAGCGTGTGTGGTTATCCGACACATTGATTAGGTGATAAATGACATCGAGAGTACCAAGCTAATTTGCATGGTTATTCACACCTTGTTTGTGATCCTTGGTATCCCAGTCACAAATGGAAAGGGTATAATCGAGATTAAACATGTCATTAAATAGTTCAATGAATCTCAAAAGATCTTGGAATTTCATTAAAAAACCTAATTCGTTTAAATTTCGTTTTTCGTGGTGAAATTGGTAAATCGTCATTTACCTACCTTTAAATAATTTGCAATTGGATTACGGTATCCCTCTTCTGAATTGTAAATTATTTACTTGGATCCTAGTTTTAATAATTCATTTGGGTGTTATATTAAGGATTTCCTTATCTAATAAAAAATTTGTCTTTCTTCTTTTGTAGATGTCTACCTCAAACAACGCTTCTGGCTCCAACAACAACAACAACAACAACTCCTCGAACACCTTCTCGCTCTTGAGCATTTGTGCCAAGGTGACATTCGATGGCTCCAACTTTAATGATTGGATGCGCAACATTAGGATGGCCTTGCGATTCGAGGACAATGAATATGTACTTGACAAAGAGCTGAACGAGATAGATGAATCTAAAACTACTCCTAAAGAAATAGTTGAGTATAGGGCCTACTGCAAAGACGCGACCAAAGTATCGTGTATCATGGTGGAAACTATGACTCCTAAGCTACATTGATTTTATGAGGACTATTGGCCTTATGAAATGTGCAAGGACTTGATGGAGAAGTACCATCAAAGAGCACGTCTGTAACACCTCAAATTTCAAAACAAAATTTTCATTTTTAATTCTCAAAATGTTACTCATAAATTCAACTCATCACATAAATTGTAGGTTATTATCAAAACAATATTAGAGTATCCCAAAATCCACAAATCTTCATAAGCCTACAGATGTATACAATAATGCCTCTGTCTTCCCGTAATCAACAGAAGTACCTGAAACACATTTAAATCGACACGGTAAGCACGAAGCTTAGTGAGTTCCCCAAAATAGCACATACACAAATAATAAGCCTGTCATGGCTATATCTCGATAAGGATCCTCTGGTCATGTGTCTCAGTGAAGACCCTCCGGTCCCACGTCTCGGTATAGACCTTCCGGTCAAAGCTCAATATATATACAGAATAATATAACAACATAAGTCACAAAGACATAATGCATAATAACACATAAAGCAGATAAGAACCTCCGGTCAGTAATACAAATAAGACCCTCCGGTCAATAATATAAATAAGACCCTCCGATCGAGAACATACATAAGACCCCCCGGTCAATAACACAATAAGACGCTCCGGTCACGCATGCATTACCACACAGGTAAGTATAGTGAGAAGACTCACCTCAACCGCTACGCGAGTAATCCTACACAGCCGCTGCTGCCGCGAGCTGGTTCCCGAACTGAGCCAAACAACCCAACACTATAATTAATAACTAATCAAGGCTAAACCCCAGCACTAACCCCAAAGATGACCCAACTAACCAGGCCCATCACTGAACCAACTCATTGAGCCCACCAAGGCCCAAGACCAAAAAGGTCCACAAAGGTCCACTAATGGCACAATCTTCCAAATTGGGCCCAAACCCTTACTTGGGCCTTACCTAAAGCCTACGACTTAACCCTAATCCAAAATACATTTTCTCAGATGGCCCAACAAAGCACCGAGCAACTAGGCCCAAGAAGATAGCCCAAACCGAAGCCCATTTACGCAAACCCACTCAGATATAGTACGTGTGACAACTGGAAAATTTTCAGTCAAGCAAAGTCTAAAGGGTTTTGTGTATAAGTGTACCCACAACGTATATATGTTGTAATAAAATCATTGAAAGCCAAGAAGGCATCAATTGTATGAATATATATATATATATATATATATATATATATATATATATATATATATATGTTGAAAACCGTGCTTGTAATGAACCTTGAAAGTCAACAAACTAGAACCGAAATCACCCTTTAGTGAATAACCCCAAAACCGAAATCCCATGCCAAAGATACCACTAGGACCGAAAACCCCTTTAATGGGTGATACCAACCGAAAACACCATGTGGGGGAAGGCCTGGAACCGAAAAACTATAAGTTTATTGCTTTGGGGAGTTCTCGGTTAGAACCGAAGACCCTAGGATCGCGGTGGAGCCTTGGACCGAAATCCCTAGGATCTCGGTAGCCTTGGAACGAAGATCCCACATGATCTTGGTAACACTTTGGACCGAAAACACATGTTCTCGGTAGAGCAGAAGGGATCTCTGTTGGGAGGGAAAAGAGAAGAGTTGACTTTGTGAGGTGATAGATGCATCGGTTCCCCATAAAGGATTATTATCCAACATATAACAATGTTTTTACCCGTCAAATAACAATGTAGACATCCCATCAACCTCCCCTTTTCATCTTTGGCCGAGAAGCATTTCACCCACCATCATCATCTTCTTTCATCTTCACTCATCTTTTTCTCTCAAGAACAAGGGCCATCTTCCAAGAACTTATTTCTTCAATTTGGTCCTAAGATTTTTGGTAAGCATTTTCCTGATAATCTAGTGTTTTTATACATTTTCATGTTAGTTTCATCCTATTTACACACATTATTATGTGTTAAAACCTTTAGGATAAGATCATTTCCAAGGAATTTCATCAACCCCATTCAAGTGTTTAGGCTTGGAATCTTCACATCATCTCTTCAAACAACCCACAAATCCACTCAAGGTGAGTTCATACCCCCACATTTTCGAGTTTTTCATGTTTCAGGGGGGGGGGGATACAAGTAAAACTTGGTTTACCATACAAATACTTGCAATGTTAATCTTTATGTTTAAAATAAGATATTATTTGCATGAGTTATAATTATTACTAGCCTTATACAAATATTTGTGTTATATTAGTTTTCAAATGCAAAACTAACAAAAACAAAATACAACCCATGTTATAAAAACATGAGAAAAAATTATGATTTGTAAAACTACAAAGTTTTTTTTTGCAAGTTTTTTACCAAAAATATAGCTTTTCTAACAAAAAGGAGTACATTCTAGTTATTTCACTATTTTGTGGGTGACACCCAAAAATATGATGTTTGACCTTACATTTTGAAACCAGACAAGATAATTACTATGTATTTATATAAATGATTATATAAGTGTTCTTGACAAACAAACATGATAAACTATAATTGGTATAGTTTGGGAGTTACAAAACTACACAATCCTTTCAGAAGAAACATATAATCATTTAAAGGTATAATTATTTCATTTACAAGAAAAAGGGAGTTTTCAGTTCACGTAAATCGATTGATACTGGTTGTGAGACATTTGGCTTCACCATACCTACCAGAGTACACATACTAAGACCTGCATTATAACCAGAGTCTCTTGTAGGGAGAGTGTGACACTTGTGTATATATCTATACGGGATTGACAACCCCACACCTCAGTTGTTAGCTACAGTTAGACCGGCCGATCTAGGGTGACAAATGTCGTAACAGTTCCGACGTCCGAAGCACGTCATTCAGGAAACCAGTCGCATTAACATGGTTATAATAACTCACATAGGGTATCGACAACACATTTGATTTATGGTATTACATACATTTAAGTAGTTTTATATAAAGATAAAACTTCATAACACTACCTTTCAGTACAACATTACTTACATTTTTAGTCTTTGGATTAAGACTTACAGTGCATTTTAAAGAAAATATTGGATTTTCTGGAAGTATACTCTATCATTTTACACAAAACAGTTACAAAATTCTTCTCATACAAAACTCTTATGAACTCACCAACTTAATTTTTGACACTTTTTAAAATCACTTGTATTTTCAGGAAACCAGTAAACAGGTAACCACAAGAGTTTTGGGTGGATGGGACGTCGTCGCATCATGTTATTTATATTGGTCATATGCATTTAAATTCATGTAAACATATTAAATATTCAATACAATGGTTGTAATGCTTTGATCGCTACTATTCAATTGTTATGATACTGTACATGAAGTCATCCGCCCCAAGCATTTCCGGCGTCCTGGTTTGGGGGTGTGACAGATTGGTATCAGAGCATTATATATAGTTAACTAAGTATATCAAACCATGTAAGATTATAAATACAATGGGGCTAAAATACTCTGACTAAGAAGTATACTTTTAAAATATAATAGTATTTATAAAAAGTATACATACATGCATACATACTAGAAACAGTGTCATACTAAGAACCATATAAAAAGTATTTAGAGGAGTTAAACACTACGATTAAGCTTAGACAGTTATGTAGTCATGTCTGGGATAAATATAGTCTGATCGACTATATTTATATGAGATATGGCAAACATGTGTTTAGGAATGGTTGCGATGGGAAATGAATCTAAAACTTACCAACCCTATATACCAATAAACCCTAGAATCAAACATAAAGATTAAAAATACTATATGAGTATTTTAGAATACTACAAGATCACACATTTAAGCCTTTCATGTATTTCTCATATCTCTATTCTCGCACAGACATCATGGCAGGATTTCACATGCCCGGAGACCCCTATTTCCCTAACCAGGAAATGGTGGGTGGATCGAAGAGGATCCTGAGGAACTAATGGAAGAAGAACCCGAGGAAGAACCCGAAGAGGATCCAGAGGAGGAGGAAGAAGAAGACGAGGAAGAGGAAGAGGAGGACTCGGACGCAGAGTACGAAGACATAAATCCTCCTTACGTCGCCCGAGTTCCCGCCCATTGCTTGGGATACCATGGACCCACGCCCCGTTGGGCGGAAGACTTGGAGAGGTGGAGCAGGGTATGCATTTTTAATAACTATGTACTAGTACCATATTATCAATGAAATGGGTATGCATTTTTTATTTCATTGGATGTTGTTATTTGTTATGCAATTATTTACTTGATATAATAAAGTTCTTTATGAATTGCTTGCAGATTTTAATAACAACTATATTTGATATACAAAACAAGGCATTTCATTACGGTAACGTCTGATTCATAACTCTTATCAAAGAATTATCGTCATTCCACCTTTAAACTTTATGGCAGAAGTATGCCACCAAGGAAGTCAAACAGGCGCAAGAACAACAGACCATCAGCAGTAACAACAACGGAAGAGGAAACGGGACTGACAGTTCCAATCAGGGAGAAAACCAAGGGCACCAGCTGTTGGGTTTTGTATACTACAACATCCTATGGTGCACATACAACCCTAAAAGCTTTGAATCTATGTTTTCTCTAATTATATATGCATATGGTTTCCAAAGCTTTAAGCCTACAGCTAGCATACAAATAACATATGTATAATAAAACAAGTTTTAGACATACCTCTTGATGTTGTTGATGTTGCTAGAAAGACTTTGGCCTTTAAGAACTTAGTGCCCCAAGTGTTGCACCTCAAATGGAATCACAACTCATCTAGGACAAAGGATGACATTTTGAGAGAGAATTCCATGCACTAAAATCATCAATCTTTCTCTAAGAATAGAAGCACACGTTTTTAGGTTGTGGAGCATATATTTATATGTAGGATTCCAAGAGTCATGGGTATAACCCAAATCCATACCCATGGGTTTTATGATCCATGTTAAATGTGGCCCAACTCATTATGTATTCATACATAATCTTAGTCCAACATGGACCATAAGCCTAACACATATAAATATAACCAACTACCATAATTAGTCTCCATAGATTTAATTAGTCTCTTTTGATCACTAAATTATATTCCAAACTAATTCTTGATCAATACTAATTAAATCATATGATTTCATATTAATATATTAGAACTTATAATATATTAATAAATCATATATAACCTCTTCTCAAAAGTCCATCCTAACAAATTGCCTGATGTTATGCAACCCAAATGGACCATGCTACTCTCGGGTCGAGTACATACCAATAATAGTTATGGGCTTAGACATGTAATCCAACAGTCTCCCACTTGGATAAGTCTAAAACTATTATTACAAATATGACTCCAAAATCCTGACTAGAAATCGTAGCTCTTAAAAGCCGTTGTCGAACTCTGACCTAGTCGATGACGTGTCCATTAGATAAGGGATCATATATTCCTTCATTCTAGATATCATATGGACTGAGACATGGATTATAATCATTCTCTCTATCTATCTGTTGTTTCCCGATTTCTGATTTATGACGACCGACTAATTGAACAAATCAAATCAGTCCAGGCCCGGCCGAACACTTAGGGTTGTCATCACTAAATCATCGAGGGGCCCACAGATATCGATTTTATCCACATGGGGTAAAAGGAATGGATAAACTTCGACCCAAATGCTTGCTTGTACTCACTCATGAAATTACACACAACGATATGTTTTATAACATCCAAGTTACTGGTGCGTTTACATATGTCAATGTGCAACCGACTCGCAACTACTACTCACACGTCTCTGTTTGAAGAATATAAGATATTATCGTCTAATGATCACTCGTGATAAAGTCCATGAAGTGATTAAAATGAGCGTGGATTTAATCCAATACTCGAGTCTTATTCCAGGAGCACTCATGAATACTGCAACTATGTCTAAAACATCTAGACATACTACAGACCCATTCATGACAGTCTTGCCTCAATACCTACTTCCAAAGTATGATCGACTGTGGATGGTTTGAATAACCTAGTTATTCGGGAAGTCAAAACATGCAAAGTGAAACACAAGAATAATACTTATCCCATATGGCCCCAAAACTTTTGAGCCATATCGATTACTCATTATTCATTGTATAATGTTTCAAATAATCAACTTAATACTTGAATTAAAACAATAGTTGTCCCATGCTACAAGCATACACACTATGTTTACCTATGGTTCTTTCTTTGTGGAATAGATCAATTGAAAACATTTCAATGATGCTCATTTCACAATTCCAAATCCTTATGAAAAATGTAAGAATATGAGATTCTTTGCCAATTATTGTAATCTATTAGATTCTAAACTTATATGCAATGATCCTTTTGTAATGACTATGCGCAAAAGTCACAAAGACTTGGCAACAGACATTACAAAGTATTCCAATGGAGAGTAATTCCGTGGAAACGAAGTCTCACATTCAAAGTACATTCCTTTGAACATCCTTCTTGCATTAAGTTTTCTAATCTTACACAGATTTAAGGAATAACTTCCACTTATGAAAACATTTTCATATTCCCATTTTGACTATCACTTCTGAACAAGAGTTGCCTCTTTTCAGAATATGTCAATATGGTCCTTCTAAAATTAACACTATACTTCCAACTGTCCATGAGTAACCAATCTTTGGTAAGCCTCAGATTGTCCTCGACAATTGCTTATTCATTTTAGTAATATACAGTTTTGGTCCTTTTTCTCACTTAATGGCCTAGGCATTTGGAAAATTCAGAACACATAGAAATATTATAGCATATGCAATCGATCCTATACCGGAAGCATATGGGATACGATTCATAATGTATCACATAAAGACATTATCCTAGACCAGTCTTTTGCTATAATTTTTTCTGTTAGCCATGTTCTCAAAATTTGGACTATGAAGAGGGATTCCGTAATCATAATCGAATATTGAGAACGCAATTAATATTTCCATATATAGAATTTCCTTATGTTGAACCATTCCTACATAAGATTCATATGTATACTTGACTAAATTTGATTAAAATCTCAATTTAAGCTTTTAGAATTGGAATGAAGTATAATTTCCTCTCACTTAATTATAGCAAAACAACTTTTCAAACCCTGTAACTTTACAAATTGAAACTTTTGTCTTCTATAATTAACATTGCTAACTTGCAACACTTAACATAATAATCATGCTCCCACTAACATGATAATTATCTTCTTATCAGCATAACACTTATGGTCCCACTAGCTTTGACATGTATCCAGAAATCAACTGGGCTTCTAGAAATCAATATTTATTGACTTTTCATAGTTCTAAAATTGTTTAGACCTTTGCCATTGCTTATAATTCGAATTATGAAAAGGGATGCCATAATCATAATTGAATTTGAGAATGCAAATATCATAATTTCTATCTCCTTAAAATCTACTTAGTGAAAGCGTTTCCTCACCATCATTTTCATGAATCGAAGAGAAACCTTATGACACTAAAATTTTATGGTGTATGTGTTCCTATCCATATGAATTTGTCAAAAAAAACATAACCACAAGAGGAGGTTAGTGACAAATCCAAACTCATATGGACTGAACTTAATCAATCTTAACTCCTTGCCACCTGGAACCACAATGGCCTACCATTGCTTCCAAGTAGTTATGCAAACAACTGAGAACTCATAGAACTCACATGCATAGTCAACTTTAACTGGAATGGGCACAGAAACAAGAATATGTCAACATGATAGGCTATAAACCTCAATTCGTGTGCTAGTGATAAACAATACCCTTGATTAGTTCTTGAAACTTTTCAAGATATTTAAGACTCCCACTGACCTCTTGACATATAAGATTCTCTTGTCAAGAACCATTCCTTGACAAAGAAAATATTCAAGAGTTAGTGTGGATTCTTATCAAGAAAAACACTTCGCACTATTGGTCTTAGTTGGTCTTTGTTTTATCCAAAACATCACAACTTACCAATTTCAAATGTACAAGAGTAGAAAGCATTTTACTCTACATTTGACAAGTGTTTTAAACCGTCTTAACATTAGGTTACTCAAGGCTCGATCTTGGAGTATTACTCTAACACTCGTTTTGGAACGAAGTATGACTCATCTTCTTGATTTAACCATTTCAACAATTCACGATTCCTCTTCTTAGCCAAACAAATGCACCAAGATGTCCTTAGAGGATCAATTGTGATATGGTTTTTCATAATTATTAAGATGATCATAAAACATGATACTGAAGTACTCTCCCATCTTTTCAGATTGGAGAAACTTTTATCTTTCTGCCTAATTTGATTCTTCTCATTTGTCCTGCCATACATTGAAACTTTTCCAATGTTTCAGAATTATACTTAAACTTGTAAGCACAACCATATTTACTAAACTTTAGTAAATCAAGGGAAATAGCCTTATCGTTCTTTATGGTGGACCTGATCAGCGCACAACCAAGTATACCCGATCTCCTAGTCCTTCACTTGACTCATATATACATGTGAACAAGGAATTAGTCTTAATTTCCCAAAGATGAAAATTCTCATTCATCATACAATACAAGTTGCATGATTCCAAGTTTCTATCCAACTAAAACTTGGGTGATGAAAATATTTCCTTATTTGGTAAATTATGATACTACCACAAACAAAAGAATCAAATCCATTTTCCAATAATGTTATCAATGGAATCATATAAACAACAATTTTCACAAATCCCATTGTAAGGATACTTAAAATAAATAAAATAAAAAATTTTCCTTTTATTTTAAAATTACGGAAAAACTTATCCTTGCAATGCAAACACATATGAAAACTATGTTGTTATCTATTCCTAAGCAATGTATCATAACTCTTAAGCAGCAGCTCAAAATTCTGATCTTCGAATCATGCGATCGAAATCCATCTTCGCAATCAGATTCAACATACTCTTCTTCTAAGCTTCCTCTCCTTTTTCGATTCTAAAAAACATCAAAATACGACCCAGTCACATCATGTAATAAGAATCTCCAAATAGGAACTTAATAGAGTTAGATAGTGCACTTTACCTGAAGCATAGTCAAAATTTTGACTTTTACCATCCTAGTGAACTTTTAGGTAAATAAGGCAGCTCCGCAACCAATGCCCCTTTTTGGAAATAGAAACATATGGACTCTTTAGTAATGGTACATGGGATTATCTCAGACTTAGCCTTTCTCTTTACCATTGGGTCAGATGACTTGACCATGGTCGATCCCTTTCCATTGGGAAGATAAAGCTTTTCTGGATTTCTAATGTTACCATTGTCAATGTCCATGGAAGTTTGGGAAGTAGATCTTGCAATCAAATTTGCTTTACCAATGCTCTAAATCATTGTTGATTCAGCAGCAACATGCAAATAGGTAAGATCAATAAGGGTCGTGTCGTGATCTGTCACATAGTAGTCCTTCAAAGAACCCGCTATATAACTTAGGAAGTAACTGAAGAACCCAGTCAATAGCCAACTTCCTTGAGACTTCGACACCCAACTCTCCCAACTTGTCAATATGAGACTTCATCTCCAAGATGTGAGCACATATAGACATTGCTTGCCAATAGGGATTGAGTGACATTGCACTTTTCCAGAACTTGTGGGTTAGAGAGAATAATTGGAGGAGGTGGAGGAAGTGAAGTATGATTTCCAGTCCCATTAACGCACAACAAAGGGATTAATCTTTCACCTTGATCGCCATTTGGGATATCATCTTCATTAGGAAAGCTTTATTCAAAAGGATATGGAAGACCATAGTTGTCATAACTAGACATCTACGAGGGAGAAATTCAAGTTTAGTTGATTTAATTCCTTAATATAACACCCAATATGAAATATTAAGGCTAGGACCCAACACAATATTTTATAACTTGGAAGAGGGATGCCGTAATCCACGCTACAAAATATTTGAAGGTAGGTAAATGACGATTTACCAATTTCACCATGAAAAACGAAATTTAACATTAGGTTTTAAATGAATTGAAACTCCTAGATCTTTTGAGATTCATTGAACTATTCAATGACATGTTTAAATCTCGATTGTGCCCTTCAAGTTTGTGACTGGGATGCCGAGGATCACAAACAAGGAGTGAATAACCATGCAAATTAACTTGGTACACTTAATGTTACAACCACCTAATCAATGTGCCAGTTAACCACACACGCTCCATTGATCTACGATTAACATCAAGCTACCCTTTGCCACACATTGTCAGTCCCAGATTAGTGTGACGGTTAACCACACACGCTCCACTAACGACTTAACAAGGTGCAAAGTGCAATTTCATGGGTTAGCACCAAATTCATATTTTCCTAAAGTAAATAAGATTGGGAATTTAATAAAGTTTAGTTAATTTATATTTATCATTATACTTTTAATGAAGGGAGAATTAATGTCCTTTCCTACCCGTTCAGCTAACGACCCTCTACCAGTCAAGGAAGCGGTGGGTGAGAGTGGACACCCATTAAACTGCCATTTTAGGCAGTAACCTTATACCCCCTTATAGACCGACTTTGTGAATGAGGCCTACTAACGGTAAGACTGATTTACTCTTATATATATATATATATATATATATATATATATATATATATATATATATATATATATATATAAATATTAAACCTATAATATTATAATAGTATAAGGGTTGAGTTTTAAACTTTTAAAATTCTAAGGGTTGGAATTAAAGTATACATCGGGGGGGGGGGGGTAACTTTACAAATTCCAAAACTTGAGGGCAAGTTTTGAATAATTCAAAAACTATTGGTTTCAATAACTTATGAGTTTAATATGGTTTTTATGGAAGACTTTTCAAGTTCCATAACCTGAGGACAAGTTATGGAAGACATAAAACTATTTTATGATGACATTTAAAAACAAGACTTTTCATTTTACTTAACCTATGAAATTTAATGAATCTTTTAAAAGGAAAAACTCTTCACTTTCCATAACTTGAGGACAAGTTATGGAGTTCATAAAAACCATTAATATCAATTATTCCAATTAACACAATAATCAAATAATTTGTCTATGATCTAGATCAAACTCATAAGTAAAGATAATTCATATCAACAATTTTCAAGAACTTAGCTAATCACATTAACTAACACAAATCTTGAAATTTTGACAATTATCCTTAATTTGGATGAGGATAATCATTAACATGGGATCAAAATCAGATTTTATGAACAAAAACATTTTGTGGTAATGATCCTAATCCAAAACAGGCCAAAAAACTCGAAAATTTGCATCCAGGTCAGCCAACTCGTCGAGTGCATGAGCTGACTCATCGAGTTGGTCAACTTTGTGAGTGGACTCGACGAGTCACTCATCCAACTCGGTGAGTGCAAGGCAAAAGCCATGCAACTCGTCGAGTTAAGCACTGGACTCGGCGAGTTCTGCTGTCCGAGTGCAGACAATTCGATTTTTTCACTTTGAAAACCAATAATAACATCAAATATAATAGAAAACAACCCATGGCTCTGATACCACTATTGAGTTTTGTATACTACAACATCCTATGGTGCACATACAACCCTAAAAGCTTTGGATCTATGTTTTCTCTAATTATACATGCATATGGTTTCCAAAGCTTTAAGCCTACAACTAGCATACAAATAACATATGTATAATAAAACAAGTTTTAGACATACCTCTTGATGTTGTTGATGTTGCTAGAAAGACTTCGGCCTTTAAGAACTTAGTGCCCCAAGTGTTGCACCTCAAATGGAATCACAACTCATCTAGGACAAAGGATGACATTTTGAGAGAGATTTCCATGCACTAAAATCGTCCATCTTTCTCTAAGAATAGAAGCACACGTTTTTAGGTTGTGGAGCATATATTTATATGTAGGATTCCAAGAGTCATGGGTATAACCCAAATCCATACCCATGGGTTTTATGATCCATGTTAAATGTGGCCCAACTGATTATGTATTCATACATAATCTTAGTCCAACATGGACCATAAGCCCAAGACATATAAATATAACCAATTACCATAATTAGTCTCCATAGATTTATTTAGTCTCTTTTGATCAATAGATTAATTCCAAACTAATTGTTGATCAATACTAATTAAATCATATGATTTCATATTAATATATTAGAACTTATAATATATTAATAAATCATATATAACCTCTTCTCAAAAGTCCATCCTAACAAATTGTCCTGATGTTATGCAACCCAAATGGACCATGCTACTCTCGGGTCGAGTACATACCAATAATAGTTATGGGCTTAGACATCTAATCCAACAGTCTCCCACTTGGATAAGTCTAAAACTATTATTACAAATATGACTCCAAAATCCCGAGTAGCAATCGTAGCTCTTAAAAGCCGCTGTCGAACTCTGACCTACTCGATGACGTGTCCATTAGATAAGGGATCATATATTCCTCCATTATAGATATCATATGGACTGAGACATGGATTATAATCATTCTCTCTATCCATCTATTGTTTCTTGATTTATGATTTATGACGACCGGCTAATTGAACAAATCAAATCAGTCCAGGCCCGGCCGAGCACTTAGGGTTGTCATCACTAAATCATCGAGGTGCCCACAGATATCACTTTTATCCACATGGGGTAAAAGGAATGGATAAACTTCGACCCAAATGCTCTCTTGTACTCACTCATCAAATTACACACAACGATATGTTTTATAACATCCAAGTTACTGGTGCGTTTACATATGTCAATGTGCAACCGACTCGTAACTACAACTCACACGTCTCCGTTTGAAGAATATAAGATATTATCGTCTCATGATCACTCGTGATAAAATCCATGAAGTGATTAAAATGAGCGTGGGTTTAATCCAATACTCGAATCTTATTCCAGGAGCACTCATGAATACTACAGCTATGTCTAAAACATCTAGACATACTACAGACCCATTCATGATAGTCTTGCCTCAATACCTACTTCCAAAGTATGATCGACTGTGGACGGGAATGGTCACACCAGAGGCCAAGAAAGTGGAACATTATGTATGGGGGCTATCCCCTCAGATCCAGGGAATGGTCATATCTGCTAACCCGAGCACCCTCGATAGTGCCAAGCGCCTGACACAAACTCTTGTCGACCAGGGAGTTCGTCAAGGCATCATAACCCCCACGCCCGAGTAGCCAAAAGGAGGTGACAACAAGAGGAAGTTTTGGAACAAAAAGGAAGGCCAACCCGCTCAAGACCCAGCTAAAAAGCAACAAACTGTGGCTGTCCATGCCATCACCGCCCCTGTCGCCCCTACTGCCCCTGCACCAGCCAAGCAATATGCTGGAACTCTACCGAAATGTGACAAGTGCAGCTACCACCACCATTGACCCTGCCAAGATATGCAATGTAACAATTGCAACAAGAAGGGGCACACAACCCGTTTCTGGAAAGCAGCGGCACAACAAACCACCCAGGCCGCTAATGCTGGGGTGAGTCGCGCCTGCTACGGTTGCGGTGAGACCGGGCATTTCAAGAGGGACTGCCCGAAGGCACAAAACAGGAATAGTGGAGGTGTGGGAAGGGTTCTAACAATGGGACATGAGGAGGCAGAGAGGGATCCCACCAAGGTTACTGGTACGTTCCTCCTAAACAACTCATATGCATGCATACTATTTGATAGTGGTGCGGAGAAAAGCGTCATGAGCCAGCACTTTAAAAACTTACTCAAACCGAAACCCCAAACACTAAATGAAACATTCACTGTAGAAATGGTCAATGGAAAGACAGAAAGCACTAAAGATATATTCGTAGGAATCACACTAACTCTAAACAGTCATTCCTTCCGAATCGACCTTATGCCGGTCACTATAAGTAGCTTTGACGTTATCATTGGCATGGATTGGTTACGTCCATGAAGTGATTATCTTATACAATGAATATAAGATATTATCGTCTCACAATCACTCATGATAAAATCCATGAAGTGATTCAGTTGAGCGTGGGTTTAATCCAATACTCAAATATTATTACAGGAGTACTCATGAACACTGCAACAAACTTGTGCTATGTCTATAGTCGGATTCATGACAGTCTTACCTCATTACTTACTTCCAAAGTATGATTGACTGTGGATGTTTGAATAATCTTATTATTCGGGAAGTCAAAACATGCAAAGTGAAACACAAGAGTAATCCAATCTAATATGGTCTCAGAACTTTTGAATAAAACAATTATTATTTAATCACCATATTGATAACACATTATTCATTGTATAATGTTTCGATCAATCAACTTGATTCTTTAATTAAAAACAATAGTCATCCCATGCTCCCAGCATTTACACTATGTTTATCTATGGTCCTTTCTTTGTGAAATAGATCAATTAAACACATTTCTAATGATGCTCATTTCACAATTCCATAATCCTTATTATAAGTGTAAGAATACAAAATTCTTGCCACTAACAGAATCCGTTAGAGTCTAAACTTTCATGCAATGTTCCTTTTGTAATGTCGAGGCACCAAAGTCACAGAGACTTGGACAATGATATTACAAAGTGTTCCACTGGAGATTGTTACAGAACAATTCCATGGAGATGAAGTCTCACATTCAAAGTACATTCCTCTTAACATCCTTCTTGCATAAAAGTTTCTAACCTACACATAGATTCTTAATATCCAACTCCCATTATGGAAATATTTCCATAATTGCCATATGACTATCCATTCTAAATAGAATCTTATCAATTTAGAATCATATCAATATGGTCCATCTATTACTATACTTCCAACTGTCCACAAGCAAGCAATCTTCGGTAGACCTTAGATTATCCTTGACAGTTGTTTACCAATTTTAGTCATATCCGGTTCTGGTCCTTTTTTCCTCTTAATGCCCTAGGCATTTGAAAAATATAACAGACGAATATTATAGCATATGCAATCGATCCTATACCCGAAGCATATGGGATACGATTCATAATGTCTTACATAAAGACATGATGCTAAACCAGTCTCTTACTATAACATTTCCATATATAGAATTTCCAATGTTGAAACATTTCAATTTGCTATTCATATATGCTCATGACTAAGTTCGATTAATACTTCAATCTAAACTTTTAGATTCGAAATAAAGTATAAATATCCCCTCCCTTACTATAGCAAAACTAATTTTCAAACTCTGTAATTTTGCAAATGAAAACTTTGTTTTCTATAAATAGCATTGCTAACTCGCAACACCTATCATAATGATTATGCCCCCACTAGCATAACAACCATGTCCTTACTAGCATAACACTTATGCTCCCACTAGCTTTGACATGTACTTAGAAACCAACTGCACTTCTAGAAATCAATACTCATTGACTTTCTTACCAAGGTTCAGATTCCTGATACGAGATGCTTCGATAAGTCCTTATCTAGGCTTCTCAAACTCATACACTTTTCCTTAGATAGCTCATATGTGTGTCAAAACTATTCCAGAACTTACAACAATAAGTCCTGAATGTTCAGACTATTTGCCATTTCTCACAATTCGAACTATGAAAAGGGATGCCGTAATCATACTCGAATTTGAGAACGCACTCACATTTGATAATACCTTAAAATCCACTTAGTGAAAGCATTTCCTCACAATCATATTCATGAAGCGGAGAGAAACCTTATGTCACTTAGATTTTATGGTGTATGTGATCCTATCCATGTGAATTTGTCATAACCACAATCACAAGACAAGGTTTATGACAAATCCGAAGTCATATGGACTGAACTTGTTCAATCTTACTTTCTTGCCATTTAGTAGCACAAGAGCCTACCATTGCTTCCAAGTTATTGAGCAGCTCAGTCACACAGATCGATGTAGTTTCACTGATGAAGGTGATTTGCCTTGTGCAATCAAATGAGATTTCATAGAACTCACATGCATAGTCAACAGGAATGGGCACAGAAACAAGAAAGTGTCAACACGATAGGTTACAAACCTCAAGTCGTGTGCTAGTGATGAACAATAGGTTTATTCTTGATTAGTTCTTGAAACTTTTTAAGACTTTTAAGACTCTCACTGACCTCTTGACATATAAGATTCTCTGTCAAGAAATGTTCCTCGACAAACACATATTCAAGTGTTAGTACGGATTCTTATCAAGAAAATACACTTCATATAATCGGTCTTAGTTGGCCTTTGTCTTATCCAAAAACATCACAACTTACCAATTTCAAATGTGCAAGAGTAAGGAACATTTCTACTCCACATTTCATGAGGTGTTATAAACCTACTTAGAATATGTTACTCAAGGTACAACTTGGGGTAACTAGAGTATAACTCTAAAACTCGATTTTGGAACTAAGTATGACTCATCCTTTTGATTTAACCATTTCAACAATTCCCGATACCTCTTCTTAGCCATGTAAATGCACTAAGATTTCCTTAGAGTATCAGATGTGATATGGTTCCATAATCATTAGGATGATCATAAAACACGATATTAAAGTACTTATTCTTTCCTTTCAGTCTGGAGAAAATTTTATCTTTCTGCCTAATTGATTCTTCTTATTCGTTCTGCTATACATTGAAACTTTTCAAGGTATTAGAATTACACTTAAACTTGTAAGCATAACCACATTTACTGAACCATTAGTAAATCATGACGAATAGCCTTTATCATTCTTCGTGGTGGATCTAACCAGTGCACATCAATGTTTACTAGATCCTTTCGTCTTTCACTTGACTTATATACATATGTAAGCACGGAATTAGTCTCAATTTCCCAAGTACCAAGATTTTCATACATCACATGATTCAAATCATATGATTCCAAGTTTCTGTCCAATTGAAACTTGGGCGATGAGAATATTTCCTTACTTAGAAAAATTACGACACTACCACAATCGATATAATTAAGAATCAAACTATTTCTATTAATAGAAACATACAAACAACAATTTTCACAAATGTCATTGCAAGGAACCATAAAATAAGATAAAATCAAATTTTCCTTTTAATTATAAACTGCGGAAAACTTGTCCTTACAATGCAAATACAAATGAAAATATGTTAATAAATATTCCTAATCAATCTATCATAATTCCTAAGCAGTAGCTCAAAAATCTGATCATCGAACCATGCGATCGAAATCCATCTCTTCGCAACCAGACTAAGCTTACTCTTCCTTTAAGCTTCCTTCCTTTTCTTTGATCCTACAAAATATCAAAATGCAATCTTATCACATCATGTATTAAGAATTTGCAATTAAGAACTTAATAGAGTTAGACAGTGGACTTACCTGAAGTAGAGTCATACATTTTGACTTTACCATCCTTGTGATCCTTCAGGTAGATACGTCAGCTTCGCATCCAATGCCCCTTCTCTTGGCAATAGAAACAAACAGACTCTTTCAGAATGGTACATGGGACTATCTCAGATTCAGCCTTTATCTTTACCATTTGGTCAAACGGTTTGACCTTGGCCAATCCCTTTCCATTGGGAAGAGAAAACTTTTCTGGACTTCCAATGTCGCCATTTTCAATGTCCATGGAAGTTTGGGGGATTGATCTTCCAGACAAATTTGCTTGACCAGTGCTCCAAATCATTGTTGATTCAGCAGCAATCACCAAATAGATAAGATCGATAAGGGTCACGTCGTGATCTGTCATATAGTAATTTTCAACAAACTGCCTATATGACTTGGTAAGTGACTGAAGAACCAAGTCAACAACCAACTTCCTCGGGAAAACGACACCCAACATTCCCAGCCTGTCGATATGCAACTTCATCTCTCAGACGTGAGCACATACAGACCTTCCATATTGGTGTTTGCTTGCCAATAGGGCTTGAGTGACCTTGAACTTTTCAAGTCGACGAACACGTGGGTCAGGGAGAATAATTGGAGGAGGTGGAGGAAGAGAATTTCCACCAAAGCACGAAGAAGGGATTGATCTTTCACCTCGATCGTCATGTGGAATATCATCTTCGAATGGAAAGCTTTTTCCAAAAGGATTAGGAAGACCATAGTTGTCAAAACTAGACATCTTCAAAAGGTGAAATTCAAGTTAGTTGATTCAATCCTTAATATAGCACTCAAATGAAATATAAAGGCTAGGACCCAACACAATAACTCACAATTCGGAAGAGGGATGTCGTAATCCAATTGTAAACTATTTGTTGGTAGGTAAATGACGATTTACCAATTCTACCACGAAAATGAAATTTTAAACGAATTAGGTTTTTAAATGAAACTCCTAGATCTTTTGAGATTCACTGAACTTTTCAATGGCATGTTTAATCTCGATTATGCCCTTCAAGTTTGTGACTGGGATACCGAGGATCACAAACAAGGTGTGAATAACCATGCAAATTAGCTTGGTACTCTCGATGTCATTTATCACCTAAGCAATGTGCCGGTTAACCACACACACTCCATTGATCAACGATAATTTACGAGAAACCCATTGCCATCCTTCATTAGTCCTATATTAGTGTTTCGGTTAACCACACATGCTCCACTAACGACCAATAAGGTGCAATGTGCAATTTCATGGGTTAACATCAAATTCACATTTTCCTAAAGTAACTAAGATTGAGAATTTAGAAAAGCATTTAGTTACCTTTTATAATTATCATTATACTTTTTAATGAGAATTAATGTCCTATCCTACCCGTTCGGCTAACGACCCTCCACTAGTCAAGGAAGCGGTGGGTGAGAGTGGACACCCATTTAATCACCATTTTATAGGCAATTTCCTTATACCCCCCCTTATGATGGGTTTCGAGCAATACATCATTCCTATGGTGTACATGCAAACCCTAATAGCTTTGGATCTAGTTTGTCTAATGAACATGCAATTGATAATCCAAAGCCATAAACCCTAGATCTAATAAACTATAACTGAAAATAGGGTTTAGATCTTACCTTTGATTGTTATATAGCAATAACAATCAATCCTTTGCTTTGATTGGCTTCAAAAAGCTCAGTGCCTCAAGTTTTGAACCTCTAATGGAGTCACAAACACCACTAAGCAACTGGATGAAGGAGAGAAGAGAGAGAGGAGGCACCAAAAACGGCTAGAAACCCTAGTCCAAGTGTTAGCCACGTTTTTGGGGCATAGGGGTCCTTTATATACATGTAGGCTATTAGGGTTTGCAACTAGGAAACCCTAATCTGACTGCTTAGGCCCTAAGCAGCCCATGGACTCCTTTGTCACACCCCCAAACCAAGGATGGCGGAAATGTCCGGGGGTGGAGGACTTCATGTATAGTATCATAACAACAATTATAATAGTAATTCAAGCAAACACAACCAACATATATATAATTGAAAAAGTTACATCATTGTATGAATTACATGTTTACGAATCAATTACAATATGTTGACAAAATATGAAATAGTAGACGCCTTAGCGTCCCATCCTCAAAAGCACTTGGTTACCTGTTTAATGATTTCCTGAGAATACAAGTTGTTTGAAAAGTGTCAACACAAAGGTTGGTGAGTTCATAAGCTTTTGTTTGGTATTATTAAAAGCCTTTCGTTTGTAAAAGTAGTATTTGTTTTAGAAAAATCCAATATTTTCCTTAATTTGTAAATGTAGTCTTAAAACCCAAAGACCGAAATGTACAAGTAGTGTTCGTTCCTTATAGTAAAACAATGCAAGTTTAAATCGACATAAACTCGTTTGATTTTAGTGAAATCCCCGTAAATTCTATGTTTGTTACTACCACATGTGAGTTATTATGAAAGCCTTTTCTTGTAAAAGTAGTGTTCGTTCCAGAAAATCCAATATTTTCCTTAATGTGTAAATGTAGTCTTAAAACCCAAAGACCGAAATGTACAAGTAATTTGTCATATTTATAGTAAAACAATGCAAGTTTAAATCGACATAAACTCGTTTGATTTTAGTGAAATCCCCGTAAATTCTATGTTTGTTAATACCACATGTGAGTTATTATAACCATGCTATGACCTAGTTGGCCTGAAACGACGTTCTTCAGGCGTCGGAAATGTTATGACATTTGTCACCCCAGACCTATCGGTCTAACTGTTGCATGCAGTTTAGGTGTGGGTTTGTCAGACCCAATATAGATCTATACACAAGTATCACGCTCTCCCTCGAGGAGACTCTGGTTATAATACAGGACTTATTTGTAAATTGAATCGAATGTCTCACAGAAGTCATTAACGAATTTACGTGTAGTGTAATGAAAACTTGGTACCGTATGGCCGTACCTTGCTTAATGAAAATATCCTTTGTATAAATGTACCCTTTTTAAATGTATGTGTTATGTAATGTTTCATAAAGTCATTAACGGAATTACGTGTTATGAAAACTTGGTACCGTATGGCCGTACCTTGCTTAATGAAAATATCCTTTGTATAAATGTACCCTTTTTAAATGTATGTATTATGTAATGTATCATAAACTATACCTATATAGTTTATCAACCAAGGGTAGTACGTAGTAATGTATGCAAACTATATTCAAAATAGTTTATTAAATGTTTGAATGTATCGGTTGTACTTTGATTATAATCACTTGTTATTCTTTATATTTTATATGTCCAAATCCATTTGTAAACTGATGTGTGTCTAAATATTAAGATAAAATGTCATATAGTGCAATAACATATAATCACATAAAGATATACACCTTGCTCAACATGTTACAAGGTGAAATGAAATTGACAGCAACTTTTTGTTGAATACAGTTTCTGTTGCTGTTCTTAGAAAATTTATAGAAAAATCATCAAAGCTCCAAATCCAAATCCGCAAATTCTGAGAGTTTGGAATATGAGTCTAGTTTGTTTGTAAATTTTATCATGATTTTTAGTGATTTCTAACAGAGGTCAAAATGTCCATAATCACAGGCTGGTGCGGGTTTGCCTCTGAAATGATAGGCAGTTTTGTAAAAATCACCATAAATTGTAGAAGCATCATATGGAGATGTGCAAGTAGCCATTTTAAAGCTAAGAGTTTGAACTACTTGCACCTGGAACAGTTTTGAAAACTAAAATATTTAAGTTGACCAAAACAGTCCGTGATTAAAGTCCATCTTTTCTGATGTAATCTGTTAGAAAAAGTTTAATTGTGTTCTTGATGATTTTACTTGTATTCCCCCCTTAAAACTTAAGAAAACATGTAAATGTAGGGGTATGAACTCACCCTATGTGGTTTCAGTAGATGAAAGTAAGAGAGAGGAAGTGTTCAACCCAAGAACACTAAGAAGATGTCTTGATGATTCGAGAATCTAACACCGAATAAGATGGAATTTGTGTAAGATATCAATGATTTGAGTAGAATGGAGTGTAATAATTATATGAATGATGAAGATACTTACTAATTGAAGAAAGAAATCCCTGGAGAAAGCCTTGAAGTTCTTGAAGTTGAGAGAAAAGATGAGAGAATTTTGGAGAGTGTTCTTTGGTTGCTAAGTGTAGAATGAAAGAAGTTAATGAGAATGAGGAGAGATGACCAATTCTCCAGCTCTTAGAACGTGGGAAGAGCTGGAGATTGGGTGTAAAGGTCCACTAAGGTGACAAGGGGTAGTGGGAAAGAGTGGCAAATCATAGAGTGAGGTGATGGTGGTTTGCTTTTGCCATAAATTAAGGAAAAGCAAATATTCCCTCAATAATTAGTTCAACCACTAATTCTTTTAATATATTTTTATAAAAACCCTGGAGATTTATATATTTTGGGGCCTTAGTTTATAAAATAAAGTTTTGGGTGAAAATCCCACGTTAAAATAATGAAAAACAGAGTTAAAACGAAGTCGTAGTCGAAAAACCGGTAAAAAGGGGCCGTCTGCGAGACCTCTCGCATGGGCTGTCTGAGAGGCTTCTCATGCGAGGCTTCTGTCCTGAGAGGCTTCTCATGCGAGGCTTCTGTCCTGAGAGGCTTCTCATGAGAGGCTTCGGTCCTGAGAGGCTTCTCATGAGAGGCTTCGGTCCTGAGAGGCTTCTCATGAGAGGCTTCGGTCATGTGAGGCTTCTAAGAGGCTTCGCTTCTAATAGGAGGGTTTTGGTTCCTTAAGGTTATTTTACCCGTTTTTACCCCGTTTCAAGTGGGTTTTTGACCCGGTTAAGGGTCGGGATGGCCCGAATGATTCCAAAAAGTTATGGGAACTTTTGAGAGAGATATGGGAGAGATTTCAAATCGAAAGAGATAGAGTGAAAACGATTTAGAGAGGTTTCGTTTGTGATTAATTTGAGTGTCCGGCTTCACAACGCAGGGTTCGTAAACCCCGTTAAACCGTGTTTTAGTGTCGTGCACACTCCCGATGAGTGTGCAATAATGTTTTATCGTTTTGGTTCAGTGTTTACTGCATTTGAGACTTAGGAAATTCAACACACGAACTTTCCAAATGATGATTTCTCATTAAAATAGCGAATTCTATAGTGATTACATAACGTAAACCCTAACATACAAGGGTTATTGGAGTTGACCGGTTTGACTTGTTGACTTTGTTTGACTTTGACTTGACCGAAATTTGACGGTTGTCACATCATCCCCCCGTTAGAAGGAATTTCGTCCCGAAATTTTCATTTTGACTGGGATTTCAAGAGTTTGGGAAGAGATGTGGATACTTTTGTTTCATCTGATCCTCGCGTTCCCAGGTGAATTCGGGTCCTCGTTTAGCGTTCCAGCGGACCTTCGCAATGGGAATACGACTTTGCTTTGTTCTTTTGATCTCTCGATCCATGATTTCTACCGGTTCTTCCACTAAGTGGAGACTCTCGTTGATTTCAATTTCGTCAAGAGGTATCACGAGGGTCTCGTCGGATAGATTTTGTCAATCATATTTTCGGGGTTAAAAAAAATAAAGTTTTATTAGTTACCTATAGCGACGACTTGTCGTCACCACAGGTTTAATCTATTACGATGACTTGTTGTCGCTATAGGTTTTTAACAAGAGCCAACGACATACCTATAGCGACACACAAGTCATAATTTGCATGTGTAAAGACTTGGAGTACTTTCTAACTGGTTCATGTGTGAAGACTTGGAGTACTTTCTAACTGGTTCATGTGTGAAGACTTGGAGTACTTTCTAATGAAAACTGTGCTACTGGGGAAATTGGAAACTGGTACGTAGCTTCAAAGTCAAGAATATGCAGTACGCATGTGATGCATTAAATGCATGAGGCACACAAGTCATAATTTGCAGCAACATATACGTATATGTGTGTGAATTGAAGAAGAAGGTTACGGCTCAAAGAATATATATATATATATATATATATATATATATATATATATATATATATATATATATATATATATATATATATATATATATTCATTTTCTCTTCATTTGTTAGATACACAATAACCATAACATCATAGACTATATATATTCAATTTCATTTGTAATTTTCACTAGTTTATATTCCGCGAGTGTTACCGAAATCATTTATCAATTTTTCAGAAGTGCTTAACTTGTTTTGTTGCATTCCCAACAATTTGCTATTAATTACTTCTCCCACTTTACTTATATAAATCATCACATTCTTACAGCGACTTTTAACTTCTCCCTCACAAATGGATCCACCTGCAGATCATCAAAACCCCATAGATGACCTCGATTGGTTTCAGTACTTTGATCATCAAGATCTTTTCAGGTATATATAAACGTCACTCATTACACCATCTTACGCACAGAAAAGTGATTTTGTCGACATTGATCAAAACATGGTTTGGATTTGTAGTGATCAAAAAGAGTCTTTCATCGTGTTGGATTTGATTATCTTGAGTTTTTGGATTTTTGCAGTGGTGACATGCTCAACCATCATGATTACGAGTTGTCGGAAAAATTGCATGAAGTGCTCGATCAGAACGTTTCCACAGTACTTATCAAAGATCAAAACATCATTTCTAGAAATGAGTTTCACGATTTTGATCCCCTTGAAGATATAAGCTTATGGGATTGTTGGGAGGATGGTAATTTACCATTGGTTAGTTTCAGTGAAGACTGTAAATCCGGTGGTGAGGCTACATGTAGTTCTAGTGCTGCCACCACTGATCACGGTGGCCGGAAGGTGGCAAAGAGATTGAGACCATTGGAGTTTGAAGAGATAGAGAAGTACTTTGAGATGCCGATAATCATGGCAGCAAAGGAACTAGGGATAAGTTTAACAGTGTTGAAGAAAAGATGCAGAGAGCTAAACATAAACAGATGGCCTCATAGAAAACTTAAGAGCCTTCAATCCCTCATTGAAAATGCCAAGGTAAATTATGATAATAACCTTCTATACATTACTCATGCACTTGGTAACCAAAGTAGTTTTGGTATTTTCTAAAATTTTAATTGTTAGTTTCTTTATAACTAAACATAGGTCCTAGGCATATGCCACATAAAATCAATTGATTTACTACGATCTCCTGATTTATATTTATATAAACTTAACTCATTGTAAATTTTGTGAACTCACATGAAAAATATATTGTATCTACCTAAAAAAAAATTAGGAGTTGGGATTAAAGGAGGAGATAGAGACGTTAGAAGGGCACAAGAAGATGATGGAGAAATTGCCAGGTATGGAATTGACAGAAAGAACAAAGAAGCTTAGGCAAGCTTGCTTTAAAGCTATTTATAAGAAGAGAGGACTTAACAATCCTTAGCCATTTTGTTATAATTAATGGATTTTAATCTACATTGTATGTGTTTTTCTCTTGATAGTTTGATACCCTTTTTAGTTTCATTTTATGTATTTGTCTATTGATTTTTAATGCAGAAAATTTTGTATAATTTGGGTATTATAGTTTGTATTATGTATTTAGCCATATTCTAGATTGCCGACACGACTACGCCGACGACTCTATACCAGAGGTCTATATAAATAGACTTATGAATTTAGTAGGAATAACTTGATTATAATCTTGTGATTTGTTCCATGTCTGATCCACTCCTAAGATTCACTTGACATGCCCCCAGTTATGTGTAATTAAAATTTTATTAGACTGTTGATCCTAATGAGTCTACCCTAAGTCCACAACCAAACAAGGAACAGGTCCTAAGGCGGACTCACCATTTCTAGGTCAATCATTTCTTAATTACACATAACTTCGAGGTACACCTAAAGAATCTTAAAGTAACCAGTTGTAAATTGTTTGTAATACCAAGTAGTGAGATTCAATGAAATAAAATACATGCCTATTTCATTGATAAACCTTTTAGTAAATATCCTTACCATTTATATACACATGTATAATTTCGCACTTTAGTGAACTATTCTTGGTGTTTCTGTTAACGTCTTGGAGACGGAGTTATGGTAGTGGGTAGAAGTAGGTTTTGTACGGGCGTTAAAATTTACACATCATGTTGCTCGTGCGAGAATAGGGGTAGAAGAGATAATTAATAGACAGCCTAATCCTATAATTACTTATAGGGGTGATCCTTATTAATTACGTCTATAATCACGTAGTGCATATCAGTTATACATAATTTGAGATAGAATAAACTTTCGAATAAATGACTCTACTCTAAGTCCACAACCAAACAAGGAACAGGAAGTAGAGCAATAGTCATAGATTCTGAGTCTATAATATCTTTAATTATGTATAACCTTGGCGTATGCACTCAGTTATCATAGGCCTACTAATAGAGGTCTTTAGTTTTCACATAAGTTGGTTATAGTATCACCAAATACTCCTATAGTATTTTTAGGTGTTTAGATTCGATTCTTAAAGTATTCCCTGTAGGGTGTAGTTAGGTTGTTAGATTTGTTGCCCATTATGACTATCCCCCAGTATATGCAAGTCACTCCTCGGACAGATATAGTTGATCAGGCTATATCCTTCCCAGACTTGATTTACATATACCAAGGCATACCCATAATGTACAACTCCTCTTCTTTTACTTTATGTTCTTCTAGTTATGACACTATGTGAGCATGTATGCATGTATTTATACTTTTAATAAGAAACCATTCATTTTCTAAAAGTATATTTATTTGAAAAATGCACAAATCAGAGACTATTAGTCCCAATTGTGTTTATAGTTTGTATATCTTATGTGGTTTGATATACTTAATTCACTATAAACTGTGCTCTGATACCAATCTGTCACACCCCCAAACCAAGGATGGCGGAAATGTCCGGGGGTGGAGGACTTCATGTATAGTATCATAACAACAATTGTAATAGTAATTCAAGCAAACACAACCAACATATATATAATTGAAAAAGTTACATCATTGTATGAATTACATGTTTACGAATCAATTACAAAATGTTGACAAAATATGAAATAGTAGACGCCTTAGCGTCCCATCCTCAAACGCACTTGGTTACCTGTTTAATGATTTCCTGAGAATACAAGTTGTTTGAAAAGTGTCAACACAAAGGTTGGTGAGTTCATAAGCTTTTGTTTGGTATTATTAAAAGCCTTTCGTTTGTAAAAGTAGTATTTGTTTTAGAAAAATCCAATATTTTCCTTAATTTGTAAATGTAGTCTTAAAACCCAAAGACCGAAATGTACAAGTAGTGTTCGTTCCTTATAGTAAAACAATGCAAGTTTAAATCGACATAAACTCGTTTGATTTTAGTGAAATCCCCGTAAATTCTATGTTTGTTAATACCACATGTGAGTTATTATGAAAGCCTTTTCTTGTAAAAGTAGTGTTCGTTCCAGAAAATCCAATATTTTCCTTAATGTGTAAATGTAGTCTTAAAACCCAAAGACCGAAATGTACAAGTAATTTGTCATATTTATAGTAAAACAATGCAAGTTTAAATCGACATAAACTCGTTTGATTTTAGTGAAATCCCCGTAAATTCTATGTTTGTTAATACCACATGTGAGTTATTATAACCATGTTATGACCTAGTTGGCCTGAAACGACGTTCTTCAGGCGTCGGAAATGTTATGACATTTGTCACCCCAGACCTATCGGTCTAACTGTTGCATGCAGTTTAGGTGTGGGTTTGTCAGACCCAATATAGATCTATACACAAGTATCACGCTCTCCCTCGAGGAGACTCTGGTTATAATACAGGACTTATTTGTAAATTGAATCGAATGTCTCACAGAAGTCATTAACGAATTTACGTGTAGTGTAATGAAAACTTGGTACCGTATGGCCGTACCTTGCTTAATGAAAATATCCTTTGTATAAATGTACCCTTTTTAAATGTATGTGTTATGTAATGTTTCATAAAGTCATTAACGGAATTACGTGTTATGAAAACTTGGTACCGTATGGCCGTACCTTGCTTAATGAAAATATCCTTTGTATAAATGTACCCTTTTTAAATGTATGTATTATGTAATGTATCATAAACTATACCTATATAGTTTATCAACCAAGGGTAGTACGTAGTAATGTATGCAAACTATATTCAAAATAGTTTATTAAATGTTTGAATGTATCGGTTGTACTTTGATTATAATCACTTGTTATTCTTTATATTTTATATGTCCAAATCCATTTGTAAACTGATGTGTGTCTAAATATTAAGATAAAATGTCATATATTGCAATAACATATAATCACATAAAGATATACACCTTGCTCAACATGTTACAAGGTGAAATGAAATTGACAACAGCTTTTTGTTGAATACAGTTTCTGTTGCTGTTCTTAGAAAATTTATAGAAAAATCATCAAAGCTCCAAATCCAAATCCGCAAATTCTGAGAGTTTGGAATATGAGTCTAGTTTGTTTGTAAATTTTATCATGATTTTTAGTGATTTGTAACAGAGGTCAAAATGTCCATAATCACAGGCTGGTCCGGGTTTGCCTCTGAAATGATAGGCAGTTTTGTAAAAATCACCATAAATTGTAGAAGCATCATATGGAGATGTGCAAGTAGCCATTTTAAAGCTAAGAGTTTGAACTACTTGCACCTGGAACAGTTTTGAAAACTAAAATATTTAAGTTGACCAAAACAGTCCGTGATTAAAGTCCATCTTTTCTGATGTAATCTGTTAGAAAAAGTTTAATTGTGTTCTTGATGATTTTACTTGTATTCCCCCCTTAAAACTTAAGAAAACATGTAAATGTTGGGGTATGAACTCACCCTATGTGGTTTCAGTAGATGAAAGTAAGAGAGAGGAAGTGTTCAACCCAAGAACACTAAGAAGATGTCTTGATGATTCGAGAATCTAACACCGAATAAGATGGAATTTGTGTAAGATATCAATGATTTGAGTAGAATGGAGTGTAATAATTATATGAATGATGAAGATACTTACTAATTGAAGAAAGAAATCCCTGGAGAAAGCCTTGAAGTTCTTGAAGTTGAGAGAAAAGATGAGAGAATTTTGGAGAGTGTTCTTTGGTTGCTAAGTGTAGAATGAAAGAAGTTAATGAGAATGAGGAGAGATGACCAATTCTCCAGCTCTTAGAACGTGGGAAGAGCTGGAGATTGGGTGTAAAGGTCCACTAAGGTGACAAGGGGTAGTGGGAAAGAGTGGCTAATCATAGAGTGAGGTGATGGTGGTTTGCTTTTGCCATAAATTAAGGAAAAGCAAATATTCCCTCAATAATTAGTTCAACCACTAATTCTTTTAATATATTTTTATAAAAACCCTGGAGATTTATATATTTTGGGGCCTTAGTTTATAAAATAAAGTTTTGGGTGAAAATCCCACGTTAAAATAATGAAAAACGGAGTTAAAACGAAGTCGTAGTCGAAAAACCGGTAAAAAGGGGCCGTCTGCGAGACCTCTCGCATGGGCTGTCTGAGAGGCTTCTCATGCGAGGCTTCTGTCCTGAGAGGCTTCTAATGAGAGGCTTCGGTCCTGAGAGGCTTCTCATGAGAGGCTTCGGTCCTGAGAGGCTTCTCATGAGAGGCTTCGGTCTTGAGAGGCTTCTCATGAGAGGCTTCGGTCATGAGAGACTTCTAAGAGGCTTCGCTTCTAATAGGAGGGTTTTGGTTCCTTAAGGTTATTTTACCCGTTTTTACCCCGTTTCAAGTGGTTTTTGACCCGGTTAAGGGTCGGGATGGCCCGAATGATTCCAAAAAGTTATGGGAACTTTTGAGAGAGATATGGGAGATATTTCAAATCGAAAGAGATAGAGTGAAAACGATTTAGAGAGGTTTCGTTTGTGATTAATTTGAGTGTCCGGCTTCACAACGCAGGGTTCGTAAACCCCGTTAAACCGTGTTTTAGTGTCGTGCACACTCCCGATGAGTGTGCAATAATGTTTTATCGTTTTGGTTCAGTGTTTACTGCATTTGAGACTTAGGAAATTCAACACACGAACTTTCCAAATGATGATTTCTCATTAAAATAGCGAATTCTATAGTGATTACATAACGTAAACCCTAACATACAAGGGTTATTGGAGTTGACCGGTTTGACTTGTTGACTTTGACTTGACCGAAATTTGACGGTTGTCACATCATCCCCCCGTTAGAAGGAATTTCGTCCCGAAATTTTCATTTTGACTGGGATTTCAAGAGTTTGGGAAGAGATGTGGATACTTTTGTTTCATCTGATCCTCGCGTTCCCAGGTGAATTCGGGTCCTCGTTTAGCGTTCCAGCAGACCTTCGCAATGGGAATACGACTTTGCTTTGTTCTTTTGATCTCTCGATCCATGATTTCTACCGGTTCTTCCACTAAGTGGAGACTCTCGTTGATTTCAATTTCGTCAAGAGGTATCACGAGGGTCTCGTCGGATAGATTTTGTCAATCATATTTTCGGGGTTAAAAAAAATAAAGTTTTATTAGTTACCTATAGCGACGACTTGTCGTCACCACAGGTTTAATCTATTACGATGACATGTTGTCGCTATAGGTTTTTAACAAGAGCCAACGACATACCTATAGCGACACACAAGTCATAATTTGCATGTGTGAAGACTTGGAGTACTTTCTAACTGGTTCATATGTGAAGACTTGGAGTACTTTCTAACTGGTTCATGTGTGAAGACTTGGAGTACTTTCTAATGAAAACTGTGCTACTGGGGAAATTGGAAACTGGTACGTAGCTTCAAAGTCAAGAATATGCAGTAGGCATGTGATGCATTAAATGCATGAGGCACACAAGTCATAATTTGCAGCAACATATACGTATATGTGTGTGAATTGAAGAAGAAGGTTACGGCTCAAAGAATATATATATATATATATATATATATATATATATATATATATATATATATATATATATATATATATTCATTTTCTCTTCATTTGTTAGATACACAATAACCATAACATCATAGAATATATATATTCAATTTCATTTGTAATTTTCACTAGTTTATATTCCGCGAGTGTTACCGAAATCATTTATCAATTTTTCAGAAGTGCTTAACTTGTTTTGTTGCATTCCCAACAATTTGCTATTAATTACTTCTCCCACTTTACTTATATAAATCATCACATTCTTACAACGACTTTTAACTTCTCCCTCACAAATGGATCCACCTGCAGATCATCAAAACCCCATAGATGACCTCGATTGGTTTCAGTACTTTGATCATCAAGATCTTTTCAGGTATATATAAACGTCACTCATTACACCATCTTACGCACAGAAAAGTGATTTTGTCGACATTGATCAAAACATGGTTTGGATTTGTAGTGATCAAAAAGAGTCTTTCATCGTGTTGGATTTGATTATCTTGAGTTTTTGGATTTTTGCAGTGGTGACATGCTCAACCATCATGATTACGAGTTGTCGGAAAAATTACATGAAGTGCTCGATCAGAACGTTTCCACAGTACTTATCAAAGATCAAAACATCATTTCTAGAAATGAGTTTCACGATTTTGATCCCCTTGAAGATATAAGCTTATGGGATTGTTGGGAGGATGGTAATTTACCATTGGTTAGTTTCAGTGAAGACTGTAAATCCGGTGGTGAGGCTACATGTAGTTCTAGTGCTGCCACCACTGATCACGGTGGCCGGAAGGTGGCAAAGAGATTGAGACCATTGGAGTTTGAAGAGATAGAGAAGTACTTTGAGATGCCGATAATCATGGCAGCAAAGGAACTAGGGATAAGTTTAACAGTGTTGAAGAAAAGATGCAGAGAGCTAAACATAAACAGATGGCCTCATAGAAAACTTAAGAGCCTTCAATCCCTCATTGAAAATGCCAAGGTAAATTATGATAATAACCTTCTATACATTACTCATGCACTTGGTAACCAAAGTAGTTTTGGTATTTTCTAAAATTTTAATTGTTAGTTTCTTTATAACTAAACATAGGTCCTAGGCATATGCCACATCAAATCAATTGATTTACTACGATCTCCTGATTTATATTTATATAAACTTAACTCATTGTAAATTTTGTGAACTCACATGAAAAATATATTGTATCTACCTAAAAAAAAAATTAGGAGTTGGGATTAAAGGAGGAGATAGAGACGTTAGAAGGGCACAAGAAGATGATGGAGAAATTGCCAGGTATGGAATTGACAGAAAGAACAAAGAAGCTTAGGCAAGCTTGCTTTAAAGCTATTTATAAGAAGAGAGGACTTAACAATCCTTAGCAATTTTGTTATAATTAGTGGATTTTAATCTACATTGTATGTGTTTTTCTCTTGATAGTTTGATACCCTTTTTAGTTTCATTTTATGTATTTGTCTATTGATTTTTAATGCAGAAAATTTTGTATAATTTGGGTATTATAGTTTGTATTATGTATTTAGCCATATTCTAGATTGCCGACACGACTACGCCGACGACTCTATACCAGAGGTCTATATAAATAGACTTATGAATTTAGTAGGAATAACTTGATTATAATCTTGTGATTTGTTCCATGTCTGATCCACTCCTAAGATTCACTTGACATGCCCCCAGTTATGTGTAATTAAAATTTTATTAGACTGTTGATCCTAATGAGTCTACCCTAAGTCCACAACCAAACAAGGAACAGGTCCTAAGGCGGACTCACCATTTCTAGGTCAATCATTTCTTAATTACACATAACTTCGAGGTACACCTAAAGAATCTTAGAGTAACCAGTTGTAAATTGTTTGTAATACCAAGTAGTGAGATTCAATGAAATAAAATACATGCCTATTTCATTGATAAACCTTTTAGTAAATATCCTTACCATTTATATACACATGTATAATTTCGCACTTTAGTGAACTATTCTTGGTGTTTCTGTTAACGTCTTGGAGACGGAGTTATGGTAGTGGGTAGAAGTAGGTTTTGTACGGGCGTTAAAATTTACACATCATGTTGCTCGTGCGAGAATAGGGGTAGAAGAGATAATTAATAGACAGCCTAATCCTATAATTACTTATAGGGGTGATCCTTATTAATTACGTCTATAATCACGTAGTGCATATCAGTTATACATAATTTGAGATAGAATAAACTTTCGAATAAATGACTCTACTCTAAGTCCACAACCAAACAAGGAACAGGAAGTAGAGCAATAGTCATAGATTCTGAGTCTATAATATCTTTAATTATGTATAACCTTGGCGTATGCACTCAGTTATCATAGGCCTACTAATAGAGGTCTTTAGTTTTCACATAAGTTGGTTATAGTATCACCAAATACTCCTATAGTATTTTTAGGTGTTTAGATTCGATTCTTAAAGAATTACCTGTAGGGTGTAGTTAGGTTGTTAGATTTGTTGCCCATTATGACTATCCCCCAGTATATGCAAGTCACTCCTCGGACAGATATAGTTGATCAGGCTATATCCTTCCCAGACTTGATTTACATATACCAAGGCATACCCATAATGTACAACTCCTCTTCTTTTACTTTATGTTCTTCTAGTCATGACACTATGTGAGCATGTATGCATGTATTTATACTTTTAATAAGAAACCATTCATTTTCTAAAAGTATATTTATTTGAAAAATGCACAAATCAGAGACTATTAGTCCCAATTGTGTTTATAGTTTGTATATCTTATGTGGTTTGATATACTTAATTCACTATAAACTGTGCTCTGATACCAATCTGTCACACCCCCAAACCAAGGATGGCGGAAATGTCCGGGGGTGGAGGACTTCATGTATAGTATCATAACAACAATTGTAATAGTAATTCAAGCAAACACAACCAACATATATATAATTGAAAAAGTTACATCATTGTATGAATTACATGTTTACGAATCAATTACAATATGTTGACAAAATATGAAATAGTAGACGCCTTAGCGTCCCATCCTCAAAAGCACTTGGTTACCTGTTTAATGATTTCCTGAGAATACAAGTTGTTTGAAAAGTGTCAACACAAAGGTTGGTGAGTTCATAAGCTTTTGTTTGGTATTATTAAAAGCCTTTCGTTTGTAAAAGTAGTATTTGTTTTAGAAAAATCCAATATTTTCCTTAATTTGTAAATGTAGTCTTAAAACCCAAAGACCGAAATGTACAAGTAGTGTTCGTTCCTTATAGTAAAACAATGCAAGTTTAAATCGACATAAACTCGTTTGATTTTAGTGAAATCCCCGTAAATTCTATGTTTGTTAATACCACATGTGAGTTATTATGAAAGCCTTTTCTTGTAAAAGTAGTGTTCGTTCCAGAAAATCCAATATTTTCCTTAATGTGTAAATGTAGTCTTAAAACCCAAAGACCGAAATGTACAAGTAATTTGTCATATTTATAGTAAAACAATGCAAGTTTAAATCGACATAAACTCGTTTGATTTTAGTGAAATCCCCGTAAATTCTATGTTTGTTAATACCACATGTGAGTTATTATAACCATGTTATGACCTAGTTGGCCTGAAACGACGTTCTTCAGGCGTCGGAAATGTTATGACATTTGTCACCCCAGACCTATCGGTCTAACTGTTGCATGCAGTTTAGGTGTGGGTTTGTCAGGCCCAATATAGATCTATACACAAGTATCACGCTCTCCCTCGAGGAGACTCTGGTTATAATACAGGACTTATTTGTAAATTGAATCGAATGTCTCACAGAAGTCATTAACGAATTTACGTGTAGTGTAATGAAAACTTGGTACCGTATGGCCGTACCTTGCTTAATGAAAATATCCTTTGTATAAATGTACCCTTTTTAAATGTATGTGTTATGTAATGTTTCATAAAGTCATTAACGGAATTACGTGTTATGAAAACTTGGTACCGTATGGCCGTACCTTGCTTAATGAAAATATCCTTTGTATAAATGTACCCTTTTTAAATGTATGTATTATGTAATGTATCATAAACTATACCTATATAGTTTATCAACCAAGGGTAGTACGTAGTAATGTATGCAAACTATATTCAAAATAGTTTATTAAATGTTTGAATGTATCGGTTGTACTTTGATTATAATCACTTGTTATTCTTTATATTTTATATGTCCAAATCCATTTGTAAACTGATGTGTGTCTAAATATTAAGATAAAATGTCATATATTGCAATAACATATAATCACATAAAGATATACACCTTGCTCAACATGTTACAAGGTGAAATGAAATTGACAGCAGCTTTTTGTTGAATACAGTTTCTGTTGCTGTTCTTAGAAAATTTATAGAAAAATCATCAAAGCTCCAAATCCAAATCCGCAAATTCTGAGAGTTTGGAATATCAGTCTAGTTTGTTTGTAAATTTTATCATGATTTTTAGTGATTTGTAACAGAGGTCAAAATGTCCATAATCACAGGCTGGTCCGGGTTTGCCTCTGAAATGATAGGCAGTTTTGTAAAAATCACCATAAATTGTAGAAGCATCATATGGAGATGTGCAAGTAGCCATTTTAACGCTAAGAGTTTGAACTACTTGCACCTGGAACAGTTTTGAAAACTAAAATATTTAAGTTGACCAAAACAGTCCGTGATTAAAGTCCATCTTTTCTGATGTAATCTGTTAGAAAAAGTTTAATTGTGTTCTTGATGATTTTACTTGTATTCCCCACTTAAAACTTAAGAAAACATGTAAATGTAGGGGTATGAACTCACCCTATGTGGTTTCAGTAGATGAAAGTAAGAGAGAGGAAGTGTTCAACCCAAGAACACTAAGAAGATGTCTTGATGATTCGAGAATCTAACACCGAATAAGATGGAATTTGTGTAAGATATCAATGATTTGAGTAGAATGGAGTGTAATAATTATGTGAATGATGAAGATACTTACTAATTGAAGAAAGAAATCCCTGGAGAAAGCCTTGAAGTTCTTGAAGTTGAGAGAAAAGATGAGAGAATTTTGGAGAGTGTTCTTTGGTTGCTAAGTGTAGAATGAAAGAAGTTAATGAGAATGAGGAGAGATGACCAATTCTCCAGCTCTTAGAACGTGGGAAGAGCTGGAGATTGAGTGTAAAGGTCCACTAAGGTGACAAGGGGTAGTGGGAAAGAGTGGCTAATCATAGAGTGAGGTGATGGTGGTTTGCTTTTGCCATAAATTAAGGAAAAGCAAATATTCCCTCAATAATTAGTTCAACCACTAATTCCTTTTATATATTTTTATAAAAACCCTGGAGATTTATATATTTTGGGGCCTTAGTTTATAAAATAAAGTTTTGGGTGAAAATCCCACGTTAAAATAATGAAAACGGAGTTAAAACGAAGTCGTAGTCGAAAAACCGGTAAAAAGGGGCCGTCTGCGAGACCTCTCGCATGGGCTGTCTGAGAGGCTTCTCATGCGAGGCTTCTGTCCTGAGAGGCTTGTAATGAGAGGCTTCGGTCCTGAGAGGCTTCTCATGAGAGGCTTCGGTCCTGAGAGGCTTCTCATGAGAGGCTTCGGTCATGAGAGGCTTCTAAGAGGCTTCGCTTCTAATAGGAGGGTTTTGGTTCCTTAAGGTTATTTTACCCGTTTTGACCCCGTTTCAAGTGGTTTTTGACCCGGTTAAGGGTCGGGATGGCCCGAATGATTCCAAAAAGTTATGGGAACTTTTGAGAGAGATATGGGAGAGATTTCAAATCGAAAGAGATAGAGTGAAAACGATTTAGAGAGGTTTCGTTTGTGATTAATTTGAGTGTCCGGCTTCACAACGCAGGGTTCGTAAACCCCGTTAAACCGTGTTTTAGTGTCGTGCACACTCCCGATGAGTGTGCAATAATGTTTTATCGTTTTGGTTCAGTGTTTACTGCATTTGAGACTTAGGAAATTCAACACACGAGCTATCCAAATGATGATTTCTCATTAAAATAGCGAATTCTATAGTGATTACATAACGTAAACCCTAACATACAAGGGTTATTGGAGTTGACCGGTTTGACTTGTTGACTTTGTTTGACTTTGACTTGACCGAAATTTGACGGTTGTCACATCACCCCCCCGTTAGAAGGAATTTCGTCCCGAAATTTTCATTTTGACTGGGATTTCAAGAGTTTGGGAAGAGATGTGGATACTTTTGTTTCATCTGATCCTCGCGTTCCCAGGTGAATTCGGGTCCTCGTTTAGCTTTCCAGCGGACCTTTGCAATGGGAATACGACTTTGCTTTGTTCTTTTGATCTCTCGATCCATGATTTCTACCGGTTCTTCCACTAAGTGGAGACTCTCGTTGATTTCAATTTCGTCAAGAGGTATCACGAGGGTCTCGTCGGATAGATTTTGTCAATCATATTTTCGGGGTTAAAAAAAATAAAGTTTTATTAGTTACCTATAGCGACGACTTGTCGTCACCACAGGTTTAATCTATTACGATGACTTGTTGTCGCTATAGGTTTTTAACAAGAGCCAACGACATACCTATAGCGACACACAAGTCATAATTTGCATGTGTGAAGACTTGGAGTACTTTCTAACTGGTTCATGTGTGAAGACTTGGAGTACTTTCTAACTGGTTCATGTGTGAAGACTTGGAGTACTTTCTAATGAAAACTGTGCTACTCGGGAAATTGGAAACTGGTACGTAGCTTCAAAGTCAAGAATATGCAGTAGGCATGTGATGCATTAAATGCATGAGGCACACAAGTCATAATTTGCAGCAACATATACGTATATGTGTGTGAATTGAAGAAGAAGGTTACGGCTCAAAGAATATATATATATATATATATATATATATATATATATATATATATATATATATATATATATATATTCATTTTCTCTTCATTTGTTAGATACACAATAACCATAACATCATAGACTATATATATTCAATTTCATTTGTAATTTTCACTAGTTTATATTCCGCGAGTGTTACCGAAATCATTTATCAATTTTTCAGAAGTGCTTAACTTGTTTTGTTGCATTCCCAACAATTTGCTATTAATTACTTCTCCCACTTTACATATATAAATCATCACATTCTTACAGCGACTTTTAACTTCTCCCTCACAAATGGATCCACCTGCAGATCATCAAAACCCCATAGATGACCTCGATTGGTTTCAGTACTTTGATCATCAAGATCTTTTCAGGTATATATAAACGTCACTCATTACACCATCTTACGCACAGAAAAGTGATTTTGTCGACATTGATCAAAACATGGTTTGGATTTGTAGTGATCAAAAAGAGTCTTTCATCGTGTTGGATTTGATTATCTTGAGTTTTTGGATTTTTGCAGTGGTGACATGCTCAACCATCATGATTACGAGTTGTCGGAAAAATTGCATGAAGTGCTCGATCAGAACGTTTCCACAGTACTTATCAAAGATCAAAACATCATTTCTAGAAATGAGTTTCACGATTTTGATCCCCTTGAAGATATAAGCTTATGGGATTGTTGGGAGGATGGTAATTTACCATTGGTTAGTTTCAGTGAAGACTGTAAATCCGGTGGTGAGGCTACATGTAGTTCTAGTGCTGCCACCACTGATCACGGTGGCCGGAAGGTGGCAAAGAGATTGAGACCATTGGAGTTTGAAGAGATAGAGAAGTACTTTGAGATGCCGATAATCATGGCAGCAAAGGAACTAGGGATAAGTTTAACAGTGTTGAAGAAAAGATGCAGAGAGCTAAACATAAACAGATGGCCTCATAGAAAACTTAAGAGCCTTCAATCCCTCATTGAAAATGCCAAGGTAAATTATGATAATAACCTTCTATACATTACTCATGCACTTGGTAACCAAAGTAGTTTTGGTATTTTCTAAAATTTTAATTGTTAGTTTCTTTATAACTAAACATAGGTCCTAGGCATATGCCACATCAAATCAATTGATTTACTACGATCTCCTGATTTATATTTATATAAACTTAACTCATTGTAAATTTTGTGAACTCACATGAAAAATATATTGTATCTACCTAAAAAAAAATTAGGAGTTGGGATTAAAGGAGGAGATAGAGACGTTAGAAGGGCACAAGAAGATGATGGAGAAATTGCCAGGTATGGAATTGACAGAAAGAACAAAGAAGCTTAGGCAAGCTTGCTTTAAAGCTATTTATAAGAAGAGAGGACTTAACAATCCTTAGCCATTTTGTTATAATTAGTGGATTTTAATCTACATTGTATGTGTTTTTCTCTTGATAGTTTGATACCCTTTTTAGTTTCATTTTATGTATTTGTCTATTGATTTTTAATGCAGAAAATTTTGTATAATTTGGGTATTATAGTTTGTATTATGTATTTAGCCATATTCTAGATTGCCGACACGACTACGCCGACGACTCTATACCAGAGGTCTATATAAATAGACTTATGAATTTAGTAGGAATAACTTGATTATAATCTTGTGATTTGTTCCATGTCTGATCCACTCCTAAGATTCACTTGACATGCCCCCAGTTATGTGTAATTAAAATTTTATTAGACTGTTGATCCTAATGAGTCTACCCTAAGTCCACAACCAAACAAGGAACAGGTCCTAAGGCGGACTCACCATTTCTAGGTTAATCATTTCTTAATTACACATAACTTCGAGGTACACCTAAAGAATCTTAGAGTAACCAGTTGTAAATTGTTTGTAATACCAAGTAGTGAGATTCAATGAAATAAAATACATGCCTATTTCATTGATAAACCTTTTAGTAAATATCCTTACCATTTATATACACATGTATAATTTCGCACTTTAGTGAACTATTCTTGGTGTTTCTGTTAACGTCTTGGAGACGGAGTTATGGTAGTGGGTAGAAGTAGGTTTTGTACGGGCGTTAAAATTTACACATCATGTTGCTCGTGCGAGAATAGGGGTAGAAGAGATAATTAATAGACAGCCTAATCCTATAATTACTTATAGGGGTGATCCTTATTAATTACGTCTATAATCACGTAGTGCATATCAGTTATACATAATTTGAGATAGAATAAACTTTCGAATAAATGACTCTACTCTAAGTCCACAACCAAACAAGGAACAGGAAGTAGAGCAATAGTCATAGATTCTGAGTCTATAATATCTTTAATTATGTATAACCTTGGCGTATGCACTCAGTTATCATAGGCCTACTAATAGAGGTCTTTAGTTTTCACATAAGTTGGTTATAGTATCACCAAATACTCCTATAGTATTTTTAGGTGTTTAGATTCGATTCTTAAAGTATTCCCTGTAGGGTGTAGTTAGGTTGTTAGATTTGTTGCCCATTATGACTATCCCCCAGTATATGCAAGTCACTCCTCGGACAGATATAGTTGATCAGGCTATATCCTTCCCAGACTTGATTTACATATACCAAGGCATACCCATAATGTACAACTCCTCTTCTTTTACTTTATGTTCTTCTAGTTATGACACTATGTGAGCATGTATGCATGTATTTATACTTTTAATAAGAAACCATTCATTTTCTAAAAGTATATTTATTTGAAAAATGCACAAATCAGAGACTATTAGTCCCAATTGTGTTTATAGTTTGTATATCTTATGTGGTTTGATATACTTAATTCACTATAAACTGTGCTCTGATACCAATCTGTCACACCCCCAAACCAAGGATGGCGGAAATGTCCGGGGGTGGAGGACTTCATGTATAGTATCATAACAACAATTGTAATAGTAATTCAAGCAAACACAACCAACATATATATAATTGAAAAAGTTACATCATTGTATGAATTACATGTTTACGAATCAATTACAATATGTTGACAAAATATGAAATAGTAGACGCCTTAGCGTCCCATCCTCAAAAGCACTTGGTTACCTGTTTAATGATTTCCTGAGAATACAAGTTGTTTGAAAAGTGTCAACACAAAGGTTGGTGAGTTCATAAGCTTTTGTTTGGTATTATTAAAAGCCTTTCGTTTGTAAAAGTAGTATTTGTCTTAGAAAAATCCAATATTTTCCTTAATTTATAAATGTAGTCTTAAAACCCAAAGACCGAAATGTACAAGTAGTGTTTGTTCCCTATAGTAAAACAATGCAAGTTTAAATCGACATAAACTCATTTGATTTTAGTGAAATCCCCGTAAATTCTATGTTTGTTAATACCACATGTGAGTTATTATGAAAGTCTTTTCTTGTAAAAGTAGTGTTCGTTCCAGAAAATCCAATATTTTCCTTAATGTGTAAATGTAGTCTTAAAACCCAAAGACCGAAATGTACAAGTAATTTGTCATATTTATAGTAAAACAATGCAAGTTTAAATCGACATAAACTCGTTTGATTTTAGTGAAATCCCCGTAAATTCTATGTTTGTTAATACCACATGTGAGTTATTATAACCATGCTATGACCTAGTTGGCCTGAAACGACGTTCTTCAGGCGTCGGAAATGTTATGACATTTGTCACCCCAGACCTATCGGTCTAACTGTTGCATGCAGTTTAGGTGTGGGTTTGTCAGACCCAATATAGATCTATACACAAGTATCACGCTCTCCCTCGAGGAGACTCTGGTTATAATACAGGACTTATTTGTAAATTGAATCGAATGTCTCACAGAAGTCATTAACGAATTTACGTGTAGTGTAATGAAAACTTGGTACCGTATGGCCGTACCTTGCTTAATGAAAATATCCTTTGTATAAATGTACCCTTTTTAAATGTATGTGTTATGTAATGTTTCATAAAGTCATTAACGGAATTACGTGTTATGAAAACTTGGTACCGTATGGCCGTACCTTGCTTAATGAAAATATCCTTTGTATAAATGTACCCTTTTTAAATGTATGTATTATGTAATGTATCATAAACTATACCTATATAGTTTATCAACCAAGGGTAGTACGTAGTAATGTATGCAAACTATATTCAAAATAGTTTATTAAATGTTTGAATGTATCGGTTGTATTTTGATTATAATCACTTGTTATTCTTTATATTTTATATGTCCAAATCCATTTGTAAACTGATGTGTGTCTAAATATTAAGATAAAATGTCATATAGTGCAATAACATATAATCACATAAAGATATACACCTTGCTCAACATGTTACAAGGTGAAATGAAATTGACAGCAACTTTTTGTTGAATACAATTTCTGTTGCTGTTCTTAGAAAATTTATAGAAAAATCATCAAAGCTCCAAATCCAAATCCGCAAATTCTGAGAGTTTGGAATATGAGTCTAGTTTGTTTGTAAATTTTATCATGATTTTTAGTGATTTCTAACAGAGGTCAAAATGTCCATAATCACAGGCTGGTCCGGGTTTGCCTCTAAAATGATAGGCAGTTTTGTAAAAATCACCATAAATTGTAGAAGCATCATATGGAGATGTGCAAGTAGCCATTTTAAAGCTAAGAGTTTGAACTACTTGCACCTGGAACAGTTTTGAAAATTAAAATATTTAAGTTGACCAAAACAGTCCGTGATTAAAGTCCATCTTTTCTGATGTAATCTGTTAGAAAAAGTTTAATTGTGTTCTTGATGATTTTACTTGTATTCCCCCCCTTAAAACTTAAGAAAACATGTAAATGTAGGGGTATGAACTCACCCTATGTGGTTTCAGTAGATGAAAGTAAGAGAGAGGAAGTGTTCAACCCAAGAACACTAAGAAGATGTCTTGATGATTCGAGAATCTAACACCGAATAAGATGAAATTTGTGTAAGATATCAATGATTTGAGTAGAATGGAGTGTAATAATTATATGAATGATGAAGATACTTACTAATTGAAGAAAGAAATCCCTGGAGAAAGCCTTGAAGTTCTTGAAGTTGAGAGAAAAGATGAGAGAATTTTGGAGAGTGTTCTTTGGTTGCTAAGTGTAGAATGAAAGAAGTTAATGAGAATGAGGAGAGATGACCAATTCTCCAGCTCTTAGAACGTGGGAAGAGCTGGAGATTGGGTGTAAAGGTCCACTAAGGTGACAAGGGGTAGTGGGAAAGAGTGGCTAATCATAGAGTGAGGTGATGGTGGTTTGCTTTTGCCATAAATTAAGGAAAAGCAAATATTCCCTCAATAATTAGTTCAACCACTATTTCCTTTTATATATTTTTATAAAAACCCTGGAGATTTATATATTTTGGGGCCTTAGTTTATAAAATAAAGTTTTGGGTGAAAATCCCACGTTAAAATAATGAAAAACGGAGTTAAAACGAAGTCGTAGTCGAAAAACCGGTAAAAAGGGGCCGTCTGCGAGACCTCTCGCATGGGCTGTCTGAGAGGCTTCTCATGCGAGGCTTCTGTCCTGAGAGGCTTCTAATGAGAGGCTTCGGTCCTGAGAGGCTTCTCATGAGAGGCTTCGGTCCTTAGAGGCTTCTCATGAGAGGCTTCGGTCCTGAGAGGCTTCTCATGAGAGGCTTCGGTCATGAGAGGCTTCTAAGAGGCTTCGCTTCTAATAGGAGGGTTTTGGTTCCTTAAGGTTATTTTACCCGTTTTTACCCCGTTTCAAGTGGTTTTTGACCCGGTTAAGGGTCGGGATGGCCCAAATGATTCCAAAAAGTTATGGGAACTTTTGAGAGAGATTTGGGAGAGATTTCAAATCGAAAGAGATAGAGTGAAAACGATTTAGAGAGGTTTCGTTTGTGATTAATTTGAGTGTCCGGCTTCACAACGCAAGGTTCGTAAACCCCGTTAAACCGTGTTTTAGTGTCGTGCACACTCCCGATGAGTGTGCAATAATGTTTTATCGTTTTGGTTCAGTGTTTACTGCATTTGAGACTTAGGAAATTCAACACACGAACTTTCCAAATGATGATTTCTCATTAAAATAGCGAATTCTATAGTGATTACATAACGTAAACCCTAACATACAAGGGTTATTGGAGTTGACCGGTTTGACTTGTTGACTTTGTTTGACTTTGACTTGACCGAAATTTGACGGTTGTCACATCCTTTAACATATCCCTTGGACGATTTCTAATGGGCTTCCTATAGAATTCGTCCAACCTATATATTATTAGGTGATCCATAGCCCAATTGTAATTATCTTATAATTACAACTCCAGTCCCCTAAGTTTAATTAATCTCTTTTAATCACAAAATTAATTCTTAATTAATTCTTGCTAATATTAATTAAACAATATGATTTCTCCTTTAATATATTATTCTTATAATATATTAATAAATCATAATTAAACCTTTCTCTCCTTAATTCATCCTACATATTGCTATGGTGAAGGTAACCCAAAAGGACCATGCTCATAATCGGGTCAAGTACATACCAAAATAGTTATGGACTTAGACACTAATCCAACAGTCTCCCACTTGGATAAGTCTAATAACTATTTTGCATAACTTCAGAACCTGATCAGCAATCATAGCTTTCAAAAGCCGCTGTCAACTCTGATCTTATCAGATACGCGTGTCCTATAGATAAAGGATCATATATTTCTCCATTCTACAAGATATCGTATAGACATGAGACATGGATTTAAATCATTCTCTCTATCTATGTATTGTTTCCCGACATCTGATTTATGACGACTGACAACAGGCTACAATTGAACACATCAACTTAGTCCCGGCTTGGCCAAGCGCTTAGAGTGTCATCACTAAATCATCAAGGGGCCCACATATATCGCTTTTATCCCACTTTGGGTAAAAGGAATGGATAAACTTCGATTCAAATGCTTGCTTGCACCTACTAATCGAATCACACACAACAATAAGTTTTATAACACCAAGTTACTGGTGCGTTTACTTATCATCAATGTGCAACCGACCAGCAAATAACAACTCACACGTCTCGGTTTCAAGAACATATAATGTTATCGTCTCACTCATCACCCGTGATAAATCCATGAAGCGATTCAAGTGAGCGTGGGTTTAATCCAATACTTTAATCTTATCAAAGCACTCATGAACTCTGCAGCAAACTTGTGCTATGTCTAAACACTTTAGACAATCTGCAGACAGATTCATGACAGTCTTCCTTCATACCTACTTCCAACGTATGACCGACTGTGGAGGTTCGAATAACCCAGTTATTCTGGAAGTCAAAACATGCAGAGTGAAACACAATAATAATATTAATCCTATATGGCCCCAAAACTTTTGAGCGTAAATAAAAACACTTTTATTTAAACACCATATTGATTACTCATTATTCATTGCGTACTGTTTCAGAAAATCAACTTATTACTCGAATTATAACCACAATTGTCCCATGCTCCAAGCATGCATACTTTGGTTTCCTATGGTCCATACTCTGTGAAATAGATCAATTGAAAAACTTTTCCAATGAAACTCATTTCACAATCCCCAATCCTTATTATTAGTATAAGAATACCAAATTTTTACCACTTTTAGAATGTGTCAGATTCTAACATTTTATGCAATGATTCTTTCGTAATGTCATAGCACAAAAGTTACCAAGACCCGGCTAATGAAATTACAAGGTATTCTATTGAAAATTGTTACAAGACAATTCCATAGACGTGAAGTCTCACATTCAAAGTACATTCCTTTGAACATCCTTCTCGCATAAAAGTTTCTAATCTAGACATATTTCTTAATATCCAACTCCCATTAATGGAAACATTTCCATATTTGCCATATGACAACTCATTCTTAATAGAATCTTATCTATTCATAATAATGTCATTATAGTCCATTCAGTACTATACTTCCAACTACTCACAAGCGACAAATCCTCAGTGAACCTCAGATCGTCCTTTGATAGTTGTTTAATTATTTTAGTCAAAACCGATTCTAGTCCCTTTTTCCCTCTTAATGCCCTAGGCATTTGGAAAATTTTAGAAAGGTCAAATATTATAGCATATGCAATCGATCCTATACTCGAAGCGTATTGGACACGATGCATAATGTCTCACATAAAGACGTGATACTTTATTATCCTTCTGCCATAATATTTTATGTGCCATGTTCCCATAATTTGAATTATGAAGAGGGATGCCGTAACCATAATCGAATTTTGAGAATGCACTATGTATCCTTAACTAAATTTATTAACATTTCTCGATCTAAGCTTTAGAATTTTGAAACGAAGTATAATATTCTCTCCCTTAATTATAGCAAAACAACTTTTCAACCTTTACAACTTTGCAAAGTGAATCTTTGTTTTCTATAATTAATATTGCTAACTTGCAATACTTACCATAATAATCATGCTCCCACTAACATGATGATTATTTGCTTACCAGCATAACACTTATGCTCCCACTAGCTTTGACATGTATTCAGAAAACAATTGAACTTCCAGAAAACAATGCTTATTGAATTCCTTAAGTTCATATTTCTAATACCTAATGCTTTGATAAGCCTTTATCTAAGCTTTTTAAGCTCATGCACCTTTTCCTTAGATAGCTCACATGTGTGTCTAAACAATTCAGAATTTATGTTACTAAGTCCTAAATGTTCAGACCAATTGCCAAATCTCACAATTCGAGCTATGAAAAGGGATGCCGTAATCATAATCAAATTTGAGAATACAATTTTCACAATTGCAATCTTCTTAAAATCTCTCTTAGTGAAAGCATTTCCTCACACTCATTTTCATGAAGGAGGGAAACCTCATCACACTTGGATTTTAAGATGTATGTGTTCCTATCCATGTGAATTTGTCAAAACGAAGGTTTGCGACAAATCCACAACCATATGGACTGAACTTGTTCAATATTGATTTCTTGCCTCATGGTAACACGAGTGCCCACCATGTCTTCCAAACAACTCACCCCTACATATCAATGTACTTTCCATTGATCAAGGTGCTTTGTCTTTATGCATTCAAATGAGAACTCATAGAACTCACATGCACATTTAACTCAACTGGAATGGTACAGAAACAAGATAATGTCAACACGATAGGTTATATACCTCAAGTTGTGTGCTAGTGATGATCAATTAGGTTTATTCTTGATTTGTTCTTGAAACTTTTCAAGTCCATTAAGACTCCCACTGACTCCTTGACATATGAGGTTCTCTTGTCAAGAAACATTTCTTGACAAACAAATATTCAAGAGTTAGTGTAGCCTTTTAACACTTCACATAATTGGTCTTGGTTGGTCTTTGTTTTATCCAAGACATCACAACTAACCAATTTCAAATGTGCAAGAATAAGAAAAATTTTCCAAATTCCACATTTGTTGAGTGTTATAAACCTACTAAATACGTGTCACTCAAGTCACAATCTTGACTCTAAGACTTGATATTGGAACGAAGTATGATTGACTTCTTGATTTAACCATTTCTACAATTCTCGATTCCTCTTCTTAGACATGCAATTGCACTAAGACTCACTTAGAGGATCAATTGAGACATGGTTCTTAATCATTAAGACCTATCATAAAACACAATAAAAGTTACTCTCCCTTCTTCTTATAATAGAGAAACTTTTATCTTTCTGCCTACTAGATTCTTCTTATTCGTTCTGCTATTGATTGAAACTCTTTCGATCAACTCAGAATTATACTTAATCTTATAAGTATAACCATATTTACTAAACTTTAGTAAATCATGATGAATATCTTTATCACTCTTGTGGTGGACTTGATCAGCGCACAACCAAGTGTACCCGATCCCTAGCCCTTCACTTGACTCTTTGTCAAGGAATTAGTCTAATTTCCAAAATATGAAGTTTCTCATTCATCACGCAACCAAGTTGTATGATTCCAAGTTTCTGTCCAATTGAAACTTGGGCGATGAGAAACTCTCCCTATTTGGTAAATTCTCAACATTTCACAAATAACATAATCAAGAATCACACCCAATTCAACATTGCTAAAATTAGAAATACATAAACATCCATTTTCACATATGCCATTGCAAGGATAAATAAATAAGACGAAATCAAAATTCATTTTATTGCGGAAAAACTTGTCCTTACAATGCAATTCAAATGAACACTATGCTATTTCAATTTCTAAGCAATCTATTCTAACTCCAAAGTAGTAGCTCAAAAATCTGATCTTCAAGCAATGCGATCGAAATCCATTTCTTCACGATTAGATTCAGCTTACTTCTTCCCTTAAGATTCCTCTCTTTTCTTCGATCCTACAAAACATCAAAATGTAATCTTATCACATCATGTATTGAAAATCAAAGAATAGGAACTTATAGAGTTAGTTATTGGATTTTACCTGAAGTAGAGCCATACGTCTTGACTCTCCCATCTCTTAGATCTCTCAGGTAGTTTGGGCAGCTTCGTATTCAATGCCCCTTCTCTAGGCAATAAAAGCAAATGGACTCCTTTGGCACATCACATGGGACAATATCATGCTTAGTCCTTTCTGGACTTCCAATGTTGCCAATGTCCATTGAAGTTTGGGAGTTTGATTCACCAGAGAAATTTGCTTGACCAGCACGCCAAATCATTGCTGATTCAGCATCTATAAGCAAATAGGTGAGATCAATGAGGGTCACGTCGTGTTCCATCATATAGTACTCTCTTACGAACTCACTATATGATTCAGGAAGTGACTGAAGAACCCAGTCAACAGCCAACTCACCTGAAATCTCGACACCCAACATCCTTAACCTGTCAATGTGTGACTTTATCTCCAAGACGTGTGCACACACAGGTTTCCCATCTTCGTGTTTACTTGCCAATAGGGCTTGAGTGAGCTTGAACTTTTCAAGCCTTTGAACTTGTGGGTTGGGGAGAATAATTGGAGGAGGTGGAGGAAGTGAAGCATGACTCTCATTTCCTTGATCGTATCTTGGAACGTCATCTTCATTTGGAAAGCTTGTTCCAATGGATTTGGGAAGACCATTGTAATATTTAGACATCTACAAAACGGGAGAAATTCAAGTCAAGTTGATTAGAATCCTTGATGTAACACCCAAACGAAACATCAAGGCTAGGATCCAACACAATACTCTACAACCTAGAAGAGGGATGCCATAATCTAGTTGCAGAATATTTGAAGGTAGGTAAATGACGACTTACCAATTTCCACCATGAAAAACAAAAAATAAATTTAAGTTTTAAATGAATTGAAACTCCTATATCTTTTGAGATTCATTGAACTTTTCAATGGCATGTTTAATCTCGATTATGCCCTTCAAATTTTTGACTGGGATGCCGAGGATCACAAATAAGGTGTGAATAACCATACGAATCTACCTGATGCACTCAATGATACTATCACCTAATCAATGTGCCGGTTAACCACACACGCTCCATTAATCTATGATAAACATCGAGCCACCCTTCACTATCAATGTCAACCCCAAATTAGTGTGCCGGTTAACCACGCACGCTCCACTAACGTTTGGCAAGGGTGTGAAGTGTAATTCCATGGATTAGCATACAATTTCACATTTTGCCTAAAGTAACTATGATTTGGGAATTTATAAAAGCATTTAGTTACTTTGTACTTCATTATACTTATAATGGAAGGTTTCGTCCTATCCTACCCATTCGGCTAACGACCCTCCACTAGTCAAGAGTGCGGTGGGTAAGAGTGGATACTCATTCAATCGCCATTTTATAGGCAATTTCCTTAAACACCCCTTATAGACCAGCTTCGTGAATGAGGCCTACTAACGGTAAGACTGACTGTTTACTCATACATATATAATATTAGACTTTTAATGTCATATATACATAGTATAGGGTGTATATTAAAATTTTAAAATACTAGGTGGTCTAATTTAATTAATTATACTTTTAATTTAATTAAATGTAAACCAAAAACTTTATGGATTTATTAACTCTCTTTTAATTATACACTTTAATTAATTAACAAAACCATAAGGGTGTAATTTGAACTTTTTCAAAATACGAGGGTTTTAGAATTTAACATTTCAAAATTAAACTTTTAATCAACTTTTAAATTCCAAAACTCGAGGGCAAGTTTTTGAAACTTTTCAAAACATTTGAGATTAGAATTTAAATATTTCAAAATTAACTTTTAATCAAAATTTAAATTCCAAAACTTGAGGGCAAGTTTTGAAACTTTTCAAAACATTTGGGTTTAACTTTTCAAATTTCAAAAACAAAACTTTTAAGTTCAAATTTAAACTATAAAACCTAAAGGGGAAAATTGAAACTTTTTCACAAGATAATTCAAGTCTAAATTACAAATAATCAATCTTTATCTAATAAAACAAAAGATTATCTAAATTTTGACAATTATCTTCTATTTTGGCCAGGATAATCACCATATATACATAAAATTCAGATTTTATTGATAAAAACTGTTTTGGTAATTATCCCACAGCAAAATAGGCAAGAAAATCGCAAAAACAGGCTGCCAGATCCATGGACTCGCCGAGTTCATCCACTGACTCGCCGAGTCAGTAAGGCAGATGGGAAAAAACTTCGTTTTTCATGCAAAAATCGATCAATCAAGCATCAAATTCACTAACAAACAGCCCTAGGCTCTGATACCACTGATGGGTTTCGAGCAATACATCATTCCTATGGTGTACATGCAAACCCTAATAGCTTTGGATCTAGTTTGTCTAATGAACATGCAATTGATAATCCAAAGCCATAAACCCTAGATCTAATAAACTATAACTGAAAATAGGGTTTAGATCTTACCTTTGATTGTTATATAGCAATAACAATCAATCCTTTGCTTTGATTGGCTTCAAAAAGCTTAGTGCCTCAAGTGTTGCACCTCTAATGGAGTCACAAACACCACTAAGCAACTGGATGAAGGAGAGAAGAGAGAGGAGGCACCAAAAACGGCTGGAAACCCTAATCCAAGTGTTAGCCACGTTTTTGGGGCATAGGGGTCCTTTATATACATGTAGGCTATTAGGGTTTGCAACTAGGAAACCCTAATCTGACTGCTTAGGCCCTAAGCAGCCCATGGACTCCTTTAACATATCCCTTGGACGATTTCTAATGGGCTTCCCATAGAATTCGTCCAACCAATATATTATTAGGTGATCCATAGCCCAATTGCAATTATCTTATAATTACAACTCCAGTCCCCTAAGTTTAATTAATCTCTTTTAATCATAAAATTAATTCTTAATTAATTCTTGACTAATATTAATTAAACAATATGATTTCTCCTTTAATATATTATTCTTATAATATATTAATAAATCATAATTAAACCTTTCTCTCCTTAATTCATCCTACATATGGCTATGGTGAAGGTAACCCAAAAGGACAATGCTCATAATCGGGTCAAGTACATACCAAAATAGTTATGGACTTAGACACTAATCCAACACCTTATAGACCAGCTTCGTGAATGAGGGCTACTAACGGTAAGACTGACTTTTTACTTATACATATATAATATATTAGACTTTTAATTTTATATAGTATAAGGGTGTATTTTACACATTTAAAATACTAAGTGGTTTAATCTATTAATAAATTAGACTTTTAATTTAATTAAACTTAAACCATGTCATTATGGATTTATTAATTCTCTCTTTTAATTAAACGCTTAATTAATTTAATAAAACCATACGTGTGTAATTTGAACTATTCAAAGTTTCAAGGTTCTAAATTTAAGATTCAAAATTAAGGCTATTTAATTAAATTTTAAGTTGCAAAACCAAGAGGTGCACTTTTGAAGCTTTTCAAATTACTAGGGTTTTACAATTTAATGTTTCAAAATTAAAGCTTTTAATTACATTTTAAATTCTAAAACTTGATGGCAAATTTTGAAACTTTTCAAAACCTCTTAGATCAAATTTGAAAACAATTAAATTAATCATATAATTAACTATATCACAAAATTGACCTAATCTTATTTTATATAGCAAGATGATTCAAATCAAATTCTACAAATAATTAGTTTTTTCACAAAATCAGGTAATTATCTTAAAATTTGACAATCATCATTCAGTTGGATGAGTATAATCATTACCTTATAAGAAAAATTAAATTTTATCATTCAAAACAGTTTGTGGTAATGATCCTAATCCAAAACTGGCCAAAAACTCGAAAATTTGAAAACAGAGGATCCTACTCGTCGAGTTCATGGCATGGACTCAACGAATTCTTCACATATGATCCAACTCGTCGAGTTCCCTTATAGGACTCGACAAGTCCAACAGTCAGTGGCCAAAAAATGACATTTTTTCAGCTTTGAAAATCAAACAATCGCATCAATATAACAGAAAACACCCTAGGCTCTGATACCACTGATGGGTTTTGAGCAATATAACAATCCTATGGTGCACATACAACCCTAAATGATTTGGATCTAAGTTTTCTCAACTTATACATGCAATTTCCTTTTATCCAAAGCATATACCCTAGCTAGCATACAATTGGAGATATACAACTTAAAAACTAGTTAGATGAATACCTCTTGTTGTAGCTTGTAGTTCTTGGCCTTTCAAGAGCTTAGTACCTCAAGTGTGATACCTCTAATAAGTCACAAACACCAAAAGCAAATGGAGGATAATGAGAGAGAGGCTAGGAGGCACCAAAATCGGCTAGGGTTTCATCATAGAAGTCATGGCTGATTTTAGGGTGGTTAGGGGTTACTTTTATAGTGTGGAATTCCTAGGGTTTAATCTTGTAAACCCTAATTCACCATAGACTCTTCACATTTGATAGGCCCTTTGGACTAACTCTTCATGGACTCTCACATAGATTTATTCCACCCTTAATCAACATAGATCATTAGCCCAAATTATAAGTATTACTGGTTTACCTAATCAGTCCCTGTAAATTTAATCAGTCTCTTTTGATTACTAAATTAATTCCAAATTAATTCTTGATCAATACCAATTAAATAATATGATTTCTCAATTAATATATTATTCTTATAATATATTAATAAATCACAAATATCCTCTTTCTCAAATATCCATCCTATCAAATTGCTGCCAGTGAAGGCAACCCAAAAGGACCATGCTACTATCGGGTCAAGTACATACCAATTATAGTTATGGGCTTACACACCAAATCCATCACCTAACTCGAATCGACGACTTATTCGATCAACTGCAAGGCTCAAGCTACTTCTCAACGATTCATCTAAGGTCGGGGTACCACCAATTACAAATTTAAGAGGAGGATATTCCTAAGATGTCATTCATAAGACGCTACGGTCACTACGAGTTTGTAGTGATGCCCTTCGGCTTGAATAATGCACCAGCAGTTTTCATGGACTTAATGAACCGTGTGTGTCGGCCTTATCTTGATAAATTTGTGATAGTATTCATCGACGACATACTAATCTACTCACGAAGCAAGGAGGAACATAGTCAACATTTACGGCAGGTCTTGGAGACGTTAAGGGCAGAAAAAGATATACACAACATTCTCAAAGTGCGGGTTATGGATTCGAAAAGTAGGCTTCTTGGGGCACGTAGTCAGTGAGGAAGGGATACACGTGGACCCTTCCAAAGTCAAGGAAATTGAAAACTGGGAAACACCAAGAACACCGACAGAGATCCGCCAGTTTTTAGGCCTTGCTGGCTACTATCGAAGATTTATACAAAACTTCTCTAAGATCGCGAAGCCGCTCACTACCTTGATTCAGAAGGGAGTGACTTTTAGTTGGGAGAATAAACAAGAAACTGACTTCCAAACACTTAAGCAAGCTCTATGCAGCGCTCCAATCTTGTCTCTCCCAGAAGGAACCGAAGACTTTGTGGTCTACTTTGATGCATCCAAGTAGGGCCTAGGGTGTGTGCTTATGCAAATAGGAAAGGTCATTCCATTTGCCTCAAGACAACTCAATAATCATGAGGTCAATTACACCACACACGGCCTCGAACTAGGAGCAGTGGTGTTTGCTCTGAAGATATGGAGGCACTACCTTTACGGCACCAAATGCACCATCTTCACAGACCATAAGAGTCTTCAATACATTCTCAATCAAAAGGAGCTCAACTTGAGACAACGACGATGGATGGAACTGCTAAATGACTACGAATGTGAAATTCGTTATCATCCGGGCAAGACCAACGTAGTAGCAGGCGCCCTGAGTCGAAAAGAATACTCAAGTTGCCGAGTAAAATCAATAACCATGACCATCCATTCATACCTGTCCGCACAGATCAAGGAGGCACAACTAGAAGCGTTGAAACCCGAGAACATCGCAGGGGAGGCATTGCGGGGAATGGATAAAAACATCGAAGTCAGGGATGATGTAACACCCCAAAACCAAGAACGGCGGAAACGTTCTGGGGCGGAGGACGTCATGTAAAGTATCACAACACTGTAAAGTAGTAAACAAGCAACAACATCATCCATTGCATTAATAGTAAAATTTTAATACATGTGTGTTCTTTCATGGTATAAGACATGATAATAAGATATCAAAATAAAAGACGAGTCTTGACTGCTCCGTCTTCTCAAAACCTGGTCATCGTACCTGTCTACTGGTGTCCTGAGAATACAAGTTATTTTGAAAGTGTAGATCAGCATTTAAGCTGGTGAATTCATAAGTATTTTAGTGTCATTGATTTGTAAAACTGTAAAGAAAGACTTGTAAACGTTTTATGAAAAGTTTGTATAAGTATGAAAACCCTAGAAAATCCTATATTTCCTACTAGTATAAAAAGCAGTCTTCTATCAAGACCCGACTATTTTGAAGGTTTGCACCTCTGCAAAAATGAAGGTTTTTCCCCTGTATAACTATTATTATCTAAATATAGTTATACATAAATGTGTATGTGATAAAATCACAAAGTAACTGTAATAGGGAAAATAATATTTTATCTCAGCAGTGACACTACTGGCTATAAAGTGATTAAAACACAGACTCCAGGTGGTATTAAATGAACAATACGCCTCAGAGAGTCTAAATGAATGAAATGCAGACTCCAGGTGGTATTAAATGAACAATACGCCTCGGAGAGTCTAAATGAATGAAATGCAGACTCCAGGTGGTATTAAACGAACAATACGCCTCGAAGAGTCTAAATGAATGAAATGCAGACTCCAGGTGGTATTAAATGAACGATACGCCTCGGAGAGTCTAAATGAATGAAATGCAGACTCCAGGTGGTATTAAATGAACAATACGTCTCGGAGAGTCTAAATGAATGAAATGCAGACTCCAGGTGGTATTAAATGAACAATACGCCTCGGAGAGTCAAAATGAATGAAATGCAGACTCCAGGTGTAGAATGGTCAGTCCCGTGGGGAGTAGTGTATGTACTAGTGCATCTTCATATAGTATACAATAGTGTCTCTTCATATAGTATGTAATAGTGTCTCTTCATATAGTATGTAATAATGTCTCTTCATATAGTGTAGTATATTTGTATAGACTCATGAATGAACTGACTCCTGTGTGATTCCTTGTACTAGGAATAGTAATTAGTATCTCCTAACTATACCTATTATAGTTACTAGTAATGTATGTATATGTATGAAGAAAGTATGCCTTTGCTACCCAAAGGTACTGAACTGACTGATAGAACTGTTATGTCTATATATGTATACATAATATATATTAATAATTAGACGACATTCGGACAAATAACCGATACCCTAAGGCCACATGCAAACAAGGAAAAGGAATTAAAGCGGGTTAGCAGTCCTAAGTCCTTTAAACATTACTTATATAACTATACATATATAGGCATGCATTTGACAATATAAAAGTTTAAAAGAAGTTTTGTAAAACATTTGAAAAGTTTAATAATAAGTCTTGATGACTTGATGTCAATTTATAAAACGATTTAAAAGCAGTGTGTCTGATATAAACAGTTTAAAGTATAAGAAATCCCTTATTCGGAACATAGTTTGAAGTACATGAAAACCTTTGTTTGAAACATAGTTATAACAGAATTTTAAAAGGAAAGGTGTAATTTAGAAAACAAGTTTGATAAAGAGTTTAACGTGTAAAAGCGTTCGGGAAGTCATTTTGAAGTAGTTTGCTTGGTAAAACAGCTAAAAGTGTAGTAAATCCATAATTTGATAGTTATTAATCACATGCGATTGATATAATAACTATCATGATTCAACTTGTATTCCCCCCCATAAAAGCATTTAAAAACATTTAAAAGGTTAATTAAGGGGTATGGACTCACCTGTAGTGAGTGATTTGGATGGAAGTACCGGATAGGATGCTAAGTGTCAAGTGAGGACTTGAACACACACATGGATCCTATTTAACATATAATGATACATATATGTATCCAATTAGTCATTTAACAACCAATTTATCAAGTAAAGACACCCTAATACGTGGATAACACTTTGATTCAAGTGCTAGGAGTACTAAAGGGTTGTATCTAAAGAGAGTATGGCCTCACATTGGAGTTTACTTCCCATATTGTAACAACACATGAGTTTACGGCCCATGGTCATTTCCCCCATGAGTTTACGGCTGTAAACTCATGGTAATTAGTATCATTTTGAGTTTTAAGGTCTTATACCACACAAGGAAGTGATCTATACTTGTATCCAAGGCTTAGGAAGGGACTAGGGCTCAAAATGGCCCTTCATTGGAGTTTACGGTTTTGGGACCAACTCCCATGGAGTTTACGGTCGTAAACCCATGAGTTTACGGCCGTAAACCCATGGTAACTCCTACCATTTCGTGGTTTAAGGTCTTTAGCTCATGCATGCAAGGTTCTAGTCCAATATCCAAGCCCTAGAAGGTAATGGTGGCACTTATGCACCACTTGATGGAGTTTACGGTTCAAGGAGATGCCTTGACCGTAAACCCATGTGTTCTTGGGGATTCTTGGTGTTTTTCCATGGTTTAACAAGTAATCTAAGCACATAACCAGTTAGGAGGAGTGTACTTACTTATAGGAAGCTTGTAAGAGTGTTTAAAGTCCAAGAACACTAGTGTGTGTTCTTGGTGTTCTTGGTGAAATGAAGAACACTTGAAGATCTACACAAATGGAATGATTTCATGGATGAAATCATATAAGATCACTAGATGATGAAGGATATCAACTAATTAAGGCAAGAAACACTTACAAAGTTGAAGATCAAGAAAGAAAATCGGATGATACTTGAGAGGATTTCGAGTTCTAGTCTTGAAATTGTGAAAAAGTGATAAAAATGACTAAGTGTCATATTTATACTCCTTAGAGTTTACGGCCGTAAACAGTATGTTTGGGCCATAAACTCCAAACTCTTGGAGTTTTGAGACTTTATCGATGCACAATAAACCCTAGGGTATCCTCTCTCCAGTTATCTCCTGAAGTACTAAGCTTTAAAACACTCAAACAGACTTTAAACCGGCTAAAATTTAGCAGAAAAGTATTTGACTTTTATTTGAAGTGCTTGACTGTAGGGTTTGTACGAATGGAAATTTCAGGTTGTCACATCATCCCCCTGTTAGAGGGAATTTCGTCCCGAAATTAGAGTTTAAGCAAATAAAGTAGTTACAATTAACTAAACGAATAGATGGGGATATTTCAATTTCATCTGATCCTCTCGCTCCCAAGTGAATTCAGGTCCTTGCTTGGTGTTCCAGCGAACCTTCACTATCGGGATACGGCTTTGTTTCGTTTTCTTGACCTCTCGGCCCATGATCTCTACAGGTTCTTCCACGAAGTTGAGGCTCTCGTTGATCTCGATTTCGTCGAGTGGGATTACAAGAGTCTTGTCGGACATACACTTTTTCAAGTTCGAGACGTGGGAAGTAGGATGTATGTTACTGAGTTCGCGTGGTAAGTTAAGTTTGTAAGCTACAGGGCCGATTCTTGCGAGAATCTCGAAAGGCCCTAGGTATCTTGGATTTAGCTTTCCACGCTTTCCGAAGCGTATCAAGCCTTTCCAGGGTGAGACCTTCAATAGAACATGGTCCCCCACCTGAAATTCCAACGGTTTCCTTCGTTTATCTGTGTAGCTTTTCTGTCGGTCTCTAGAGGATTTCAATCGTTCACGAATCTGAACGATCCTCTCTATCGATTCCTTTTTGGATGGGATAGTGTTGGCGTGGTGCACAAGGCTCGTTTTAGCTTTTGGAATGCTCTCTCCTGTTTCTCTTCCCAGCCAAAGGCTATGCCCCTCTGGGTCAAAGTTGTAAGGGGCTTCGCGAATCGTGAGAAGTTCTGAAAGAACCTACTTTAGTAGTCTGCGAGACCTAGAAATTTACGAATTTTTGTAGGTGTCTTCGGATCTAACCATTCTCAACGGCCTGGATTTTGGAAGTGTCTACTTGAATTCCCTCTTCACTAACAATGTGACACAGGAATTTGACCCTTCGAATCCAAACTCGCATTTAAGAGAATTTCGCGTAGAGCTTCTCTGATCGAAATGTTTCCAAGACCTGCTGAAGCTGTTGACTATGCTCCTCCTTACTACGAGAGTAGATAAGTATATCATCGATGAAGACGATGATGAACTGATCCTAGTAAGGACGACACACCTTATCCATTAAATCTATGAATACTGCGGGTGCGTTTGTTAATCCGAACGGCATCACTACGAATTAGTAGTGCCCATAACAAGTTAGGAAGGCTGTCTTCGGAACATCCTCCCTTCATATTCGTAGTCGGTGATACCCGGATCTTGGATCGACTTTTGAAAGGAAGTTTGCCGTCTTCAGTTGATCAACTAAATCGTCTATGCTAGGCAAAGGGGTACTAATTTTTGATGGTAAGCTTGTTGAGCTCCCCGTAGTTGACGCACATACGAAGTGATCAGTCTTTCTTCTTGACGAACCAGACCGGAGTTCCCCAGGGTGAGAAGCTTGGTCTTATAAAGCCCTTGCTGAGCAGTTCGTTAAGTTGATCGGACAGTTCTTGCATCAATGCAGGGGCTAGACGATAGGGCGATTTGGATGCTGGGGTAGCCCCTGGAACTAAGTCGATCCTAAATTCGACTTGACGTTGCGGAGGTAATCCTGGGAGTTTTCTGTTCTATCTGAATCTATTGTCTCGATCGGTGAGAAGGCATTTGATTGGATTCTAAGTTTATCCGCATGGCAGTACGATCACTCGTAGTCTTGGGCAGTCTCCGTCTTAAAGTTCATATCAGAAGTCATATTTGGTTTATCAATCACAGCTTCGTGTATACGAGTCGTATATAATTAAGACTGAAAAGGCAGTCGAATAAATGATTCTTCTTTAAGCTGACATCCAAACAAGGAAAAGAAGTTAAAGCGGAATCATTAATTCTAAGCCTGTAGAACCTTGATTATATACCACCCTTGCGTATACCTTCTCCAGCGATAGATCAACCGTATGGGTCTTCGGGTTGAACTTGACGTACTGTACGAGTGGTACTCCGGGGAGGTTTGCTAAGGTGTCTTCGGGAAGAATACGAAACATAAGATACTCTCCGCATGAGTACCTCGAAGTTCTGGAATGACGGCCTCGCTAGAAAGGCGATTTCGGAGAAAAGAATTTACGCGTGAGACTGGTATTGTGAAGGTAGGACTTGCTCAAGTTATATGAAAATGTCGGACTACTCGGAATAAGAGGCATTAGACTTAGTTCATAAAGATGTTACAACCGAAACACAACGGTGCAACCTTTAACAAAGTTTCAGTACTTTAGTTTACTACAAGGCTACTGCTGCGAATAAGGTATACTACAAAAGCAAGTATACGCAGCACGAGAGCCCCTTAACTGGCGGGATCTCGCAAAAGACAAGACTCGAGTTGCACTACTGTTTAACAGTTTACAAGTCTATTATAACGAAACGCCCTAGTATTTCAACGTGGGTCCGGAGTAGTCTCTCCTGCGACTGTGATCCTTAGTATCTTCCCGTCTGTGCCAGAGTTCTTCGTTATTGGACAATCCTTCTCGAGGTGTCCTATCTCACCGCATAGGTGACATATCTGGCTAGCACCAGCATCGGTGGTGGAAGTGATGTGTCGGGTCGGAGTTATGTGGACACGGTTGCTTTTGTTGTTCCTCCTTTTCGAACAGTTCCTCTTAAAGTGTCCGATTTCGCCGCAATCATAGCAAGCCTGGTTGACTCCTATGTCAGGGACTTGAGTGATGGGTCATGCCGGTGCTCCACAGCTACGAGCATGATGCCCTATTTTGTGGCAATTGCAGCATTGCATTTCATGGCAAGCCCCATTATGATGAAAGCTACACTTGTCACACTTCGGAAGTTTTCCCTCGTATGGTCAGATCGGTGCTGGGAGGGCAGGGGTTGTCACTTGTTGCTGTTTCATGGCAAGTCTTTGGGATCGCTTGCGCTCCTTTTGGGCTTGATGCTTTCGTTTCCTATTCTCGGTTTTTCGGCTTTGCAAGTCTGTGACTGTTATCATTTGTTAGCTTCCCGGATCGATACAACGATCGGAATTGTCAACTCCCTTGCCAGCCTTGCTTGCGTTGTTAGCGCTGAGGTTTGCAAGGACAGCTTCCACTGCAGCTGTTACCGCGGCTTGGAATGTAGCGGCGTTGATATGAAGGATAGGGGTTTCGTTGCTCGGCTGGTTATTTCCGGATGACGACATGATTCTGTTATACAAAATAAAATGAGTTCGTGAGTGATTATGGTTGAACCTAGATGTATTTCGACCATTCATGTAAAGAGTAGGAGTAAGTTCTCGAAGGTTTGACCTACATCCTTAAGATGCAGTCCTCGTAAAGAGTAGAAGCAACTTCATAGAATGGTTATAAGATGATTGCTATCCAACCTTCGACAAGAATTGGAAGTGATCCCTGAGCTAAATTACCATAGCTCAATAACTTGACTAGAGTGAGTTTCAGATAGAATTCTAGTGATAGTAGGATGAAAGTATTTGAACAAAGATTGACACAGAAATTAGCCGACTGTCCATATCGTTGATATTTATGATGTAACAAGTTTGGGAAAAATGACCTTGTAGTAGGTCTTACATCATATCTGGAGTAGAAACGTTTTGACAGCATAAAGGCCTAACTAAAAGTACTCATAGTACTGGGGTTGTTACATAGAAAAGTGCTACATAGGGAATAGACAGGAAAACGATTCCTTATAACAAGGAAGGAAAAATAAAGCATCTTTTACTAGTGACGGTCATCCCTCTAGGGAACTCTTAGTTCAGCCAGTTAACGTTCTATATCTAGCAGGTGTCTTTCGTACACCTTCTGGCGTACTCGGAGCTCTATGACTTCGGATCGAGTTTCAGCTAGTGCTTGCAGTACGGCCTTATGGTCTCCCCTAGATCTCTCACGAGCATCTTCCAGACGAATGGTGCGGAGGGTATGCATTCTCGTATTGGCGTCAACTTCCGTGATTTGATGGAGTGATATCCTGCCTTGAATGTCGTTTCGGGCAACCCTGCGGACCAGGATTGGCAGAACCCTGTCTGCTGATCTTCCCTCGCTTAGGTTATAGAAGCTTCGGTCTCCGTTAAACGGCATAGGTTGATCTTGCACTTCGCTCCATGTCTTCAAACATTCTACCCAAGGAGGCGTCGGGCCTTGAAAAGCCGGACGAGGGTTAGGATTTGGATTGGGGGCCACCGGGGGTAGGTTCTCAACCTTGGGTTCAGATTTAGCACCATCCGAAAAGCCTTCAGCATGGTGATCGTCCAAAGGGATTGGATGATCATTTTCTGGCTCTTCTCCAAACCATCCAGCATTGCCTTTGTTCGGGAAGTACGGGTCGCCGTGGGGATGGGGTCCAGCCATGTTATCTACACGAGAATTGGGGTAACAAAATAATTATTAGGCGTACTAGATAATTATATGATAATCTTCATCAGTTACTCCAATATTTGTAAAGTGCATACCAGTTATATGTAATCAAAACAGGATAGGCCTTCGAATAAGTGACCCTAACTCTAAATTCACAAGGAACAGCGGGTAAGGCAAAATTTCACAGATTCTAAGTCTATGTCATCCTATTTACATATAATCTTTGCGTATCCACTTAGCAACTATTGACCTATTAATGAAGATCTTTAGTTCTCAACTAAGTAATTATAGTAACACAAAATACTCCTAATGCTTTCCTTGTGGTAGTGTTGGTAAGTTTTTAGACTTGTTGCCATATCACAACCATTCTTGGGCATATGCTAATCACTCCCCGGACCAGCATAGTTGATCAGGCTATGCCACTCCCATGACTGACCATACATCCCCGAGCTTACTTGTGATATTCAACAATCGTAATACTTTTGTTTTTGTCATTGTGACACTGATTTTAGTATGAATGCAGGCATGTATACTTAGTTAAATATTTTATTATTTAAAAGTATAACTCTTGGTTAGAGTATTTTAATCCCATTGTATTTATAGTCTGTATATCTTTTATGGGTTGATATACTCGATTCACTATAAACAATGCTCTGATACCAATCTGTCACACCCCAAAACCAAGAACGGCGGAAACGTTCTGGGGCGGAGGACGTCATGTAAAGTATCACAACACTGTAAAGTAGTAAACAAGCAACAACATCATCCATTGCATTAATAGTAAAATTTTAATACATGTGTGTTCTTTCATGGTATAAGACATGATAATAAGATATCAAAATAAAAGACGAGTCTTGACTGCTCCGTCTTCTCAAAACCTGGTCATCGTACCTGTCTACTGGTGACCTGAGAATACAAGTTATTTTGAAAGTGTAGATCAGCATTTAAGCTGGTGAATTCATAAGTATTTTAGTGTCATTGATTTGTAAAACTGTAAAGAAAGACTTGTAAACGTTTTATGAAAAGTTTGTATAAGTATGAAAACCCTAGAAAATCCCATATTTCCTACTAGTATAAAAAGCAGTCTTCTATCAAGACCCGACTGTTTTGAAGGTTTGCACCTCTGCAAAAATGAAGGTTTTTCCCCTGTATAACTATTATTATCTAAATATAGTTATACATAAATGTGTATGTGATAAAATCACAAAGTAACTGTAATAGGGAAAATAATATTTTATCTCAGTAGTGACACTGCTGGCTATAAAGTGATTAAAACACAGACTCCAGGTGGTATTAAATGAACAATACGCCTCAGAGAGTCTAAATGAATGAAATGCAGACTCCAGGTGGTATTAAATGAACAATACGCCTCGGAGAGTCTAAATGAATGAAATGCAGACTCCAGGTGGTATTAAACGAACAATACGCCTCGAAGAGTCTAAATGAATGAAATGCAGACTCCAGGTGGTATTAAATGAAGGATACGCCTCGGAGAGTCTAAATGAATGAAATGCAGACTCCAGGTGGTATTAAATGAACAATACGTCTCGGAGAGTCTAAATGAATGAAATGCAGACTCCAGGTGGTATTAAATGAACAATACGCCTCGGAGAGTCAAAATGAATGAAATGCAGACACCAGGTGTAGAATGGTCAGTCCCGTGGGGAGTAGTGTATGTACTAGTGCATCTTCATATAGTATACAATAGTGTCTCTTCATATAGTATGTAATAGTGTCTCTTCATATAGTATGTAATAGTGTCTCTTCATATAGTGTAGTATATTTGTATAGACTCATGAATGAACCGACTCCTGTGTGATTCCTTGTACTAGGAATATTAATTAGTATCTCCTAACTATACCTATTATAGTTACTACTAATGTATGTATATGTATGAAGAAAGTATGCCTTTGCTACCCAAAGGTACTGAACTGACTGATAGAACTTTTATGTCTATATATGTATACATAATATATAACAAATAATTAGACGACATTCGGACAAATAACCGATACCCTAAGGCCACATCCAAACAAGGAAAAGGAATTAAATCGGGTTAGCAGTCCTAAGTCCTTTAAACATTACTTATATAACTATACATATATAGGCATGCATTTGACAATATAAAAGTTTAAAAGAAGTTTTGTAAAACATTTGAAAAGTTTAATAATAAGGCTTGATGACTTGATGTCAATTTATAAAACGATTTAAAAGCAGTTTGTCTGATATAAACAGTTTAAAGTATAAGAAATCCCTTATTTGGAACATAGTTTGAAGTACATGAAAACCTTTGTTTGAAACATAGTTATAATAGAATTTGAAAGGAAAGGTGTAATTTAGAAAAAAAGTTTGATAAAGAGTTTAACGTGTAAAAGCGTTCGGGAAGTCATTTTGAAGTAGTTTTCTTGGTAAAACAGCTAAAAGTGTAGTAAATCCATAATTTGATAGTTATTAATCACATGCGATTGATATAATAACTATCATGATTCAGCTTGTATTCCCCCCATAAAAGCATTTAAAAACATTTAAAAGGTTAATTAAGGGGTATGAACTCACCTGTAGTGAGTGATTTGGATGGAAGTGTCGGATAGGATGCTAAGTGTCAAGTGAGGACTTGAACACACACACGGATCCTATTTAACATGTAATGATACATATATGTATCCAATTATTCATTTAACAACCAATTTATCAAGTAAAGACACCCTAATACGTGGATAACACTTTGATTCAAGTGCTAGGAGTACTAAAGGGTTGTATCTAAAGAGAGCATGGCCTCACATTGGAGTTTACTTCCCATATGGTAACAACACATGAGTTTACGGCCCATGGTCATTTCCCCCATGAGTTTACGGCCGTAAAATCATGGTAATTAGTATCATTTTGAGTTTTAAGGTCTTATACCACACAAGGAAGTGATCTATACTTGTATCCAAGGCTTAGGAAGGGACTAGGGCTCAAAATGGCCCTTCATTGGAGTTTACGGTTTTGGGACCAACTCCCATGGAGTTTACGGTCGTAAACCCATGAGTTTACGGCCGTAAACCCATGGTAACTCCTACCATTTCGTGGTTTATGGTCTTTAGCTCATGCATGCAAGGTTCTAGTCCAATATCCAAGCCCTAGAAGGTAATGGTGGCACTTATGCACCACTTGATGGTGTTTACGGTTCAAGGAGATGCCTTGACCGTAAACCCATGTGTTCTTGGGGATTCTTGGTGTTTTTCCATGGTTTAACAAGTAATCTAAGCACATAACCAGTTAGGAGGAGTGTACTTACTTATAGGAAGCTTGTAAGAGTGTTTAAAGTCCAAGAACACTAGTATGTGTTCTTGGTGAAATGAAGAACACTTGAAGATCTACACAAATGGAATGATTTCATGGATGAAATCGTATAAGATCACTAGATGATGAAGGATATCAACTAATTAAGGCAAGAAACACTTACAAAGTTGAAGATCAAGAAAGAAAATCGGATGATACTTGAGAGGATTTCGAGTTCTAGTCTTGAAATTGTGAAAAAGTGATAAAAATGACTAAGTGTCATATTTATACTCCTTAGAGTTTACGGCCGTAAACACTATGTTTGGGCCAAAAACTCCAAACTCTTGGAGTTTTGAGACTTTATCGATGCACAATAAACCCTAGGATATCCTCTCTCCAGTTATCTCCTGAAGTACTAAGCTTTAAAACACTCAAACGGACTTTAAACCGGCTAAAATTTAGCAGAAAAGTATTTGACTTTTATTTGAAGTGCTTGACTGTAGGGTTTGTACGAATGGAAATTTCGGGTTGTCACAGATGACGGAGCTCGTTACTTCGTGGAGCGAATATGGACACTGAGATTCGGTGGGTACAGAGACATTGTAATGAATGAGGCTCACACGACAAAATACTCCGTTCATCCCGGTTCAGACAAGATGTATCTGGACCTAAAGAAACTTTATTGGTGGACAAACATGAAGGCAGCGATCGCTACCTATGTGGGCAAGTGCCTGACTTGCGCCAAGGTCAAGGTTGAATATCAAAATCCCTCAGGTCTGCTTCAGCAACCGGACATACCCGAGTGGAAGTGGGAGCGGATAACCATGGACTTCATAACTAAGATGCCCAAGACGACGGGTGGACTTGAAACCATCTAGGTGATCATTGACGAGTTAACCAAATCCGCACACTTCCTACCAATAAAGGTGACCGACAAGACGGAGAAAATCACAAGGTCATACATTGAAGAAATCGTGTGACTACATGGGGTGCCAATCTCTATAATTTCCGATAGAGATAGTAGGTTCACCTCACAGTTCTGGCAGTCGCTACAAAATTCCTTGGGGACCGAACTTGACATGAGTACAACTTATTACCCTCAAACAGACGGTCAAAGCGAAAGGACCATTCAGACGCTGGAAGACATGTTGAGAGCATGTGTGATAGAATTTGGTAAGGACTGGGATACCCACTTACCACTCGTCGAATTCTCCTACAATAACAGCTATCACACTAGCATCAAAGTCGCACCATTTGAAGCCCTATACGGACGCAGGTGCAGATCCCTTCTGTGTTGGGCTGAGGTAGGTGACACACAATTGGCTAAAAGACGAGTGCCTGATAGCACACTCACCAGCTTGGAGATCATATGAGAAACTACAGAAAAGATCATTCAGATCCGTGAACGATTAAAGGCATCCCGAGATCGGCAAAAGAGCTATGCTGATAAACGATGAAAACCCTTGGAATTAATTCCAGGTGGGTAATCGCGTTCTGTTGAAGGTCTCGCCCTAGAAGGGAATGGTACGTTTTGGCAAACGTGGAAAGCAAAATCCAAGGTATATCGGGCCATTCGAGATTGTTGCTAGAATCGGCCTGGTGGCTTACAAAGTCCGACTACCACAAGAACTTAGTAACGTGCATCCCACCTTCCACGTGTCCAACCTAAAAAAGTGTCTATCCAACGAGACTCTTGTAGTCCCACTCGACAAAATCGAGGTAAACGAGAGTCTACACTTCGTAGAGGAACCTATGGAAATCATGGACAGGGAAGTCAAAAGCACGAAACAAAGTCGTATACGAATAATGAAGGTCCGCTGGAATGCCAAGCGAGGACCCAAATTTACTTGGGAACGGGAGGACCAAATGAAATAGAAAAATACCCACAACTCTTCCTATAGATGCAAGAACCCGTTCAAGATGCCAATTTCGGGACGAAATTCCCTCTAACGGGGGATGATGTGACAACTGGAAAATTTTGAGTCAAGTAAAGTCTAAAGGGTTTTGTGTATAAGTGTACCCACGATGTATATATGTTGTAATAAAATCATCGAAAGCCAAGAAGGCATCAATTTTTTGATTATATATATATATATATATATATATATATATATATATATATATATATATATATATATATATATATGTTGAAAACTGTGTTTGTAATGAACCTTGAAAGTCAACAAACTAGAACCGAAATCACCCATTAATGAATAACCCCAAAGCCGAAATCCCATGCCAAAGATACCGCTAGGACCGAAAACCCCTTTAATGGGAGATACCAACTGAAAACACCATGTGGGGGAAGGCTTGGAACCAAAAAACGATAACTTTATTGCTTTGGGGAGTTCTCGGTTAGAACCGAAGACCCTAGGATCTCAGTGGAGCCTTGGACAGAAATCCCTAGGATCTCGGTAGCCTTGGACCGAAGACCCCACACGATCTCGGTAACACTTTGGACCGAAAACACATGTTCTCGGTAGAGCATAAGGGATCTCGGTTGGGAGGGAAAAGAGAAGAGTTGACTTTGTGAGGTGATAGATGCATCGGATCCCTATAAAGGATTATTATCCAACATATAACAATGTTATTACCCCTCAAATAGCAATGTAGACATCCCATCAAGCTCCCCTTTTCATCTTCGGCCGAGAAGCATTTCACCCACCATCATCATCTTCACTCATCTTTTTCTCTCAAGAACAAGGGCCATCTTCCAAGAACTTATTTCCTTCGAGTAGGTTCTAATATTTTTGGGAAGCATTTTCGTGATAATCTAGTGTTTTTAAACATTTTCATGTTAGTTTCATTCTATTTACACACATTATTATGTGTTAAAACTTTTAGGATAAGATCATTTCCAAGGAAGTTCATCAACCCCATTCAAGTGTTTAGGCTGGGAATCTTCACAAGATCTCTTCAAACAACCCACAAATCCACTCAAGGTGAGTTCATACCCCTACATTTTCGATTTTTTCATGTTTTAGGGGGGGGGGGGTAATACAAGTAAAACTTGGTTTAACATACAAATACTTGCAATATTCATCTTTATGTTTAAAATAAGATATTATTTGCATGAGTTATGATTATTACTAGCCTTATACAAATATTTGTGTTATATTAGTTTTCAAATGCAAAACTAACAAAAACAAAATACAACCCATGTTATAAAATCATGAGAGAAAATTATGATTTGTAAAACTACAAGGTTTTTTTTGGAAGCTTTTTACCAAAAATATAGCTTTTTCTAACAAAAAGGAGTACATTCTAGTTATTTCACTATTTTGTGGGTGACCACCCAAAAATATGATGTTTGACCTTACATTTTGAAACTAGACAAGATAATTACTATGCATTTATATAAATGATTATATAAATGTTCTTGACAAACAAACACGATAAACTATAATTGGTATAGTTTGGGAGTCACAAAACTACACAATCCTTTCAGAAGAAACATATAATTATTTAAAGGTATAATTATTTCATTTACAAGAAAAAGGGAGTTTTCAGTTCACGTAAATCGATTGATACTGGTTGTGAGACATTTGGCTTCACCATACCTACCAGAGTACACATACTTAGACCTGCATTATAACCAGAGTCTCTTGTAGGGAGAGCGTGACACTTGTGTATAGATCTATACGGGATTGACAACCCCGCACCTCAGCTATTAGCTACAGTTAGACCGGCCAGTCTCGGGTGACAAATGCCGTAATAGTTCTGACGTCTGAAGCACGTCATTCAGGCAACTAGTCGCATTAGCATGGTTATAATAACTCACATAGGGTATCAACAACACATTTGATTTACGGGATTACATACATTTAAGTATTTTTATATAAAGATAAAACTTCATAACACTACCTTCATAGCACGTCATTTACGGGACTACATTTTTAGTCTTTGGATTAAGACTTATAGTGCATTTTAAAGAAAATATTGGATTTTCTGGAAGTATACTCTATCATTTTACACGAAACTGTTACAAAATCCTTCTCATACAAAACGCTTATGAACTCACCAACTTAATTGTTGAAACTTTTCAAAATCACTTGTATTCTCAGGAAACCAGTAAATAGGTAACCACAAGAGTTTTTGGTGGATGTGACGTCGTCGCATCACGTTATTTATATTGGTCATATGCATTTAAATTTATGTAAACAATGTTTTTGAGTACAATGTAAACTTATTGAATATTCAATACAATGGTGGTAATGATTTGATCGCTACTATTCAATTGTTATGATATTGTACATGAAGTCATCCGCCCCCAGATGTTTCCGTCATTCTAGTTTGGGGGTGTGACAGTACGCGGGGCGTACAAGCATGTACGCGTGGCGTACTCGCTTGGAGGATTGTACGCTGTGCGTACCTTCTTGTACGCCCAACATACTCACCTTATCCAGCCCAAACCTCATTACCACTTAATCCATTAAGACAAAGCTTCCAAAACCACATATCTGACCTCCTTGAGCTAGAATACCACGTAAAGTTGTCAAATTTACGTCTACAAATGGCTAAATGAAAGTCTTAGGCTAGAAAGGGACTTAATGAATGACTTATTACATTCATGACCTCAAAATACACATAAATATTTCACCTTTATGCTCAAAGGTACTAAGACAACCTCAGATCTGAAAGGATGAACCTTTAAACAGCTTAACTTATCTATTATCTCAAAAAGAAGGCCAAAATCACAATAATCTAGTCGTAAGGAGATCTAATCATATACAAGACAAGATTGAAACTTGATACCTCAAATGGCTTCTCCATAAGATGATGTCTCTGGATCTAAGGTCAGTCCACAAAGCCAAGCAACTTCAAACTCCTCTTCTTTCCTTTCCAAAATCATAAAAGAGCATCAATTCCTTCCAAGAGCTCAAGAGCACCCTCAAGAGGTAACAAGGTTGATTTAGGGTTTCTAGGGCATGGAGGCTCGATTGGAAATGAAGAAAAAGGACCAACATTATGCTTATATAGGGTAAAACCCTAAAAATTAGGGTTTTCAACCTGTCCTTCGTACGCCCAACGAACCAGGTGTCGCACCCCGACTCATCATTAACACTACGCTACACATTCTCTTCGCTACGCCTCGTGAAACCCGCTTCACATCAGTAAGCCCCACGTACCTCCCTGGTACGCCCCGTGTAGTAGGGTTTTCTCCCATACCCTAAATCTTCCGAAGGCCATAACTCACTCGATACAACTCCGATTTCGACCATCCATGTATCCATAAAAAGGCATCGAGACGCTCAACACTATCATCCATTCATACTCGCCATAAGATATCTCGAACTAAAATCCATTTTCTATAAAAGCCCAAACTGAGAAATTACCGAAATACCCTTTTTTGCTCCAAATCACAACCGAATACCCAAATCATCCAATATAGCATCCACCACCAAATAAGCCCAAGATTAACTTCTTCAAGGATTCTAACCCTGCTAATACCCAATCCTTGATCACCATTCTGAAAAGAAAATGACTTGAAAATAGGATGTTACAACGTCAAGAAATGTATGAGATAGTCAAGTCACTCATAACCACCAAGATGAAGGACGGAGAGTCGGTCACGACCCACATGCAACGCATGCAGTGCTATGTCGATCGTTTACTAAAACTTAACGTGAATTTCGATGAGGATTTAGCTATCGCTATAGTCTTGCACTTGTTTCCTAGTTGTTATGATCAGTTCAAAATAACTTATCATTTGAACAAAGAGGAAGTCACGTTGAGTCAGCTTCAAAGCTTACTGAGAATCGCTGAGAGTGGATTAAAGAGAAAGGGTATTGACTCTACTCCTACTGCTGCTACTCCCATCTTATCCATTGGGCAAGGTAAGGGGAAGAAGAGGAAAGCTCCCTCAAAACGGAACTGGAAGGGAAAGTCCCAAGTCGGGTCGTCTAGCAATGGCCCTAAAGGAAAGTCTAGTTCTGAAGCTTCGCATGCCTCGGATCCTAAAGAGGCTACCTGCTTCTACTGCCATGACAAGGGTAATTGTAATAGAAGCTGCCCCAAGTACTTGCAAGATATAAAGGATGGAAAGATCAAACCAACCTCGGCAGGTATTTACATTAATCAATCTAAAAACTCATCGCATTCTAATTCTTGGGTCCTTGATACAGGATGTGGTTTTCACATTTGTTCTGACTTGCAGGGGCTAAGAAGAAGTGAGGATGTGGAGCATGGGAAGATGAACCTGATTATGGGAAATAGGAGATCTTCACCTGTTACCAAGATTGGGATTTACTCTTTAGTGCTTAGTAGTGGGTTAAGTTTAGATTTAAATAATTGTTGCTACTCGTCAGAAATGACAAGGAATATAATTTCATTTCATGGTTTGTACAGACAAGGTTTTAGATATTCTTTCAATAATGAGAATGGTTTTATTAATGCTTATTATAATGGTGTATTTTATTTTGAAGCATTACCTTGTGATGGTGTATATGAAACTGTGATGGTTGTAGAAAATTTAGGAAATAGTGTGTTACAATTTGATGCATCTAATGGTTTAGACAAGGCATGCTTGTGGCATTGTCATCTTAGACATAACAACAAGAAACGCATTGCCCAACTCCAAAAGGATGGAGTGTTGGAATCATTTGAATTAAGGTCAGATGATACATGCGAATCTTGTTTTCTTGGAAAGATGACTAAATCACCATTCACTGGTTCTTGTGAAAGAGGTGAAGGATTGTTGGATCTCATACACACGGATGTGTGTGGGCCCTTAAGATCCACCACAAGGGATGCAAATCGATTTTATGTAACTTTTACCGATGATTATAGAAGATATGGATATATCTACTTAATCAAGCATAAGTCAGAGACCTTTGAAAAGTTCAAAGAATTTAAACAAGAAGTCGAAAATCAATTGGGCAGGAAGGTCAAGATGCTCAGATCCGATATGGGTGGTGAGTATCTTAGTATCGAGTTCCACGACTACCTCAAGGAATGTGGAATTGTTTCACAATTGACACCTCCTAGGACACTACAACTTAATGGTGTTGCTGAGAGGCGTAATCGAACCTTGTTGGACATGGTTCGTTCCATGATGAGTCGAGCTTCGCTTCCGATATCATTCTGGGGGTATGCCTTAGAGACTGCCACCCATATGCTTAATCTAGTCCCATCGAAGAAGGTTGCCAAAACACCTCATGAGATTTGGACAGGGAAGGTTCCCTCGTTGGCACATATCAATGTTTGGGGTTGTGAAGCTTTCGTTAGATGAGAGACTCACGACAAGCTCAAACCTCGAAGTGAGCGGTGTATTTTCATCGGCTATCCACAAAATTCCTTTAGATACTTGTTCTACAGACCTAGTGAAAACGTGGTCTTCATAGCACGAAGGGGAGTCTTTTGTGAGAGAGATCTCATAAGCAAAGAGGATAGCGGGAGCACAATTGATCTTGAAGAAATTCAAGAGTCAAGTAATGAAGGAACCTGTAACACTAGCGTTCAACCCGAGGAAGAGATTCCTGTTGAACCAATTGACGAGTCGTTGCCTCTTAGGCGTTCCACTCAAGTTAGAATGGCACCAAAGTTTTATGGTTTCCATATTACTACAGATGGTGATACGTTTATCAGTGATAGTACACTAGTAAATTTGGATGATTCTTCTAACTACAAGGAAGCCATGGCGGGCCCTGAGTCTGCTAAATGGAAGGAGGCAATGGACAACGAGATCCAGTCCATGTATGACAACCAAGTTTGGAATTAGGTTGATAATGTGCTAGGTCATTAGATAGTTGGGCGCAAATGGATCTTCAAGAAGAAGACCAAAATGGATGGAAAGGTACACACGTTCAAGGCACGATTGGTTGCAAAGGGCTTTACTTAAACCTCAGGGGTTAACTATGACGAGACTTTCTCACCAGTGGCTAAGATTAAATTTGTTAGGGTTATGTTAGCCATAGCTGCATTTCATGATTATGAAATATGGCATATAGATGTCAAAACCGCTCTCCTTAATGGAAAGTTGGCTGAGGATGTATACATGAGTCAGCCAGAGGGTTTTGTGGATGCTAAATACCCCAATAAAGTGTGTAAGATTGAGAAATAAATATATGGATTGAAACAAGGTTTTCGCAGATGGAATCTTTGCTTCGATGAGAAGGTCAAAGAGTTTGGCTTCTCTAGGAGTGAAGATGAATCTTGTGATGGGTTATGGGCATAACATCAATCCTATGGTGTACATGGAACCCTAATTGCTTTGATCTAGGTTTTTCTAAGTAAACATACAACATTGAATACCAAAGCAATAAACCCTAATTGACTAGCATACAAATATGAAAATCACATATAATTAGGGTTAGGACTATTACCTTGATTTAGCAATAACAATCACAAACCTCCTTGATCTTGACTTCTGAAAGCTTAGTGCCCCAAGTGTTGCACCTCTAATGGAGTCACAAACACCACTAGCAACTAGGATGAACAAGAGAGAGAGAGAGAGAGAGAGAGAGAGAGAGAGAAGAGACACCAAAAACGTCCAAGATAACCTTAGGAATGCTTAGCCACGTTTTTGGGAGTCTGAGGGGTCCTTATATAGTTGAGGCTACTAGGGTTTCAACTTGGAAACCCTAATCCAGTTGCTTAGTCCTTAAGCAGCCCAAAGATCCTTCCAGAAGGCCCTTTGGACGATTTCTATATGGACTCTCATATAGAATTCGTCCACTGCTTCCTTATGGATCTTAAGCCCAACTTTGTAACTATCTTATAATTACAGTATCAGTCCCCTTAATTTAATTAATCTCTTTTGACCACAAAATTAATTCTAAATTAATTTTTGATCAATATTAATTAAACAATATGATTTCTATTTTAATATATTATTCACATAATATATTATTAAGTCATAATTAATCCTCTTTCTGTTTAATTCATCCTATCAGTTGCTATGGTGAAGGCAACCCAAAAGGACCATGCTCATAATCGGGTCAAGTACATACCAAAATAGTTACGGGCTTAGACACCTAATCCAACAGTCTCCCACTTGGATAAGTCTAATAACTATTTTGCAAGTACGACTTCAGAACCGGATTAGCAATCGTAGCTTTCAAAAGCCGCTGTCAACTCTGATCTTATCAATAACGCATCTTTTTAAATAGGGATCATATATTCCTCCATTCTAGATATCGTATGAACTGAGACATGGTTTTTAATTATACTCTCTGTTCATGTGTTGTTTCCCAATTTTCGATTTATGACGACTGACAACAGACTACAATTGAACACATCAACTTAGTCCATGCTTGGCCAAGCGCTTAGGGTCTCATCACTAAATCATCGAGGGGCCCACAAATATCGCTTTTATCCCATATTGGGTAAAAGGAACAGATAAACTTCGACTCAAATGCTCCCTTGTACTTACTCATCAAATCACACACAAAAATATGTTTTATAACACCAAGTTACTGGTGCGTTTACATATTATCAACGTGCAACCGACTTGTAAATTACAACTCACATGTCTCGGTTTCAAGAATATAAGATACTATTGTCTCACTAATCACTCGTGATAAAATCAATGAAGTGATTCAAGTGAGTGTGGGTTTAATCCAATGCTCAAATCTTAATTCATAAGCACTCATGAACGTTGTAGCAAACTTTTGTTATGTCTAATACACTTTAGATAGTCTACAAACCAATTCACGACAGTCTAGCTTCAATACCTACTTCCAAAGTATTTATCGACTATAGATAGTTTGAATAATCTTATTATTCGGGAAGTCAAAACATGCAAAGTGAAACACAAGAATAATCGAATCCAATATGGCCTCAAACTTGTGAGTATAAATAAAACACCTTTTATTTAGTCACCATATTGATTACGCATTATTCATTGTATAATGTTTCGGATAATCAACTTATTACTTGAATTATAACAACAGTTGTCCCATGCTCCAAGCATGCACACTATGTTTACCTATGGTCCATACTTTGTGAAATAGATCAATTGAACACATTTCCAACGATACTCATTTCACAACTCCTAATCCTTATCATAAGTGTAAGAATACCCAATTCTTGCCACTATTAGAATATGTTAGATTCTAACATTTCATGCAATGTCCCTTTCGTAATGTCATAGCACCAAAGCCACGAAGACTTTGCCAATGATATTACAAAGTGCTCTATTGGAGATTGTTACAAGGAAATACCAGATATGAAGTCTCACATTCAAAGTACATTCCTTTGAACATCCTTCTTGCATAAAAGTTTCTAATCTAGACATAGATTCTTGATATCCAACTCCCATTTAGGGAAACATTTCCACATTTTCCATAATAATGTCAATATGGTCCATCCATTACTATACTTCCAACTACCCACAAGAGACCAATCCTTGGCAAACCTCAGATTGTTCTTGACACTTGTTTAATTAATTTCAGTCACATTTGGTTCTGGTCCTTTTCCCTCTTAATGCCCTAGGCATTTGGAAAATCATAACGGTCGACTATTATAGTATATGCAATCGATCCTATACCTGAAGCGTATGGGATACGATATACAATGAAAACGTGATACTTTACCAGTCTCTTGCCATAATATTGCCATATATAGGATTCCCTTATTTTGAATCTTTTCAACATAACATCCATATATATCTTTTGACTAAATTTGATTAAAATTTCTCGATCTAAGCTTTTAGATTTGAAATGAAGTATAATATTCTCTCCCTTAATTATAGCAAAACAAATTTTCAACCTCTGCAACTTTGCAAAGTGAAACTTTTGTTTTCTATAATTAATATTGCTAACTTGCAACACTTGAAATAATAATCATGCTCCCACTAACATGATAATTATATCCATACCATCATAACATTTATGCTCCCATTAGCTTTGACATGTATCCAAAAATAAACTGACTTCTAGAAAACAATACTTATTGAATTTCTTAACGAAAATTCATATTTCTGATAGGAGATGCTTTGATAAGCCTTTAACTAAGCTTCTCAAACTCATACACCTATCCTTAGATAGCTCATATGTATGTCTAAACTAATTCAGAACATATAGAAATAAGTTCTAAATGTTTAGACTAATTGCCAAATCTCACAATTCGAACTATGAAGAGGGATGTCGTAATCATAATCGAATTTGAGAATGCGATTTACACAATCACTATCTCATTAAAATCTTCCTAGTGAAAGCGTTTTCCCACAATCATTTTCATGAAGTGGAGAGAAACCTTATCAATTAGATTTTATGGTGTATGTGTTCCTGTCCATGTGAATTTGTCATAACCATAATCATAAGACAATGTTTGTGACATATCCAAACTTATATGGACTGAACTTGTTCAATCTTGATTTCTTGCCACCTGGCAGCACAAGGGCCTACCATGTCTTCCAAGTTGTTGAGCAGCTCACCCTCATTGATCAATGAACTTTCACCGATCAAGGTGCTTTGCTTTAATGTAGTCAGATGAGAACTCATAGGACTCACATGCATAGTAAACTTTAAATGAAATGCGCACAAAAACAAGAATGTGTCAACACGATAGGTTACAAACCTCAAGTCGTGTGCTAGTGTTTAATAATAGGTTTACCCTTGATTAGTTCTTGAAACTTTTCAAGATCATTTAGACTTCCACTGACCTCTTGACATATAAGATTCTTTTATCAATAAACATTTCTTGTCAAACAAATATTCAAGAGTTAGTGCAGTTTCTTATCAAGATAAAACCCTCACACAATTGGTCCTAGTTGGTCTTTGTCTTATCCAAGACATCGCAACTTACCAATTTCAAATGTAAAAGAATAATAAAACATTTTTCTACTCCAAATTTGATGAGTGTGTTAAAACTTATTAAGATGTGTCACTCAAATCACAATCTTGGAGTACGACTCTAAGACTTGATTTTGGAACGAAGTATGATTCACCTTTTGATTTAACCATTTCAACAATTGCCGATTTCTCTTCTTAGCCATTCTAGTGTACTAAGGTATATCACTAAGTTAATCATAAAACACGATGCTTAATTCCTTTCCCATCTTTTCAGATTGGAGAAACTTTTATCTTTCTGCCTAATTGATTCTTCTTATTCGTTTTGCTATTCATTGAAACTTTTCCAATGATTCAGAATCATACTTAATCTTTTAAGTATAACCACATTTACTAATCTTTTAGCAAATCATGACGAATATTTTATCGTTCTCTGTGGTGGACTCGACCTAGTGCACAACAATGCATACTATATCATTTAGTCCTTTAATCGACTCACATACTTATGTGAACAAGGAATTAGTCTTAATTTCCCAAATATGAAGGTTCTCATTCATCATACAATACCAGTTGCATGATTCCAAGTTTCTGTCCAATTAAAATTTAGACGATGACAATCTTTCCTTATTTGGTAAATTTTTGACATTACCACAAATAACATAAACAAGAATCATATCCAGTTCAAATATTGCTAACAATAGAAACAAACAAATATCAATTTTCAATAATAACATTGCAAGGATAAATAAATAAGATAAAACTCAAAATTTCATTTATTTATAAAACGCGAAAAAAAACTTGTCCTTACAACGCAATTCAAATGAAAACTATGCTTATTACATATTCCTAAGCAATCTATCCTAACTCTTAAACAGCAGCTCAAAAATTCGATCTTCGAATTATGCGATCGAAATCCATTTTTTCGTGATCAGATCCTGTTCACTCTTCCTTTAAGCTTCCTTTCTTTTCTTCGATACTACAAAACATCAAAATGTAATCATATCACATCATGTATTAAGAAGTTACAAACAGGAACTTAATATAGTTAGATAGTGGATTTTACCTGAAGTAGAGTCATACATCTTGACTCTCCCATCTCTTAGATCTCTCAGGTAGTCAGGGCAGCTTTGCAACCAATGCCCCTTCTCTTGGCAGTAGAAACAAGTAGACTCTTTTCGAATAGCACACGGGACAATCTTAGACTTAGCCTTTTCTGGACTTCCAATGTTGCCATTTTCAATGTCCATGGAAGTTTGGTAGGTTGATCTACCAGACAAATTTGCTTGACCAGTGCGCCAAATCATTTCTGATTCAGCAGCAATAAGCAAATAAGTCAAATGAATGAGGGTCACGTTGTGGTCCATCATATAGTAATCTCTAATGAACTCACTATATGATTCGGGAAGTGATTGAAGAACCAAGTCAACAGCCAGCTTCATTGAGACAATGACACCCAAAATTCCCAATCTATCAATATGCAACTTCTTATCCAAGACATGAGCACATACAGACTTTCCATCTTTGTGTTTGTTTGCCAATAGGGCTTGAGTGACTTTGAAATTTTCAAATCTTCGAACATGTGGGTCAGGGAGAATTATTGGAGGAGGTGGAGGAAGTGAAGCATGATATCCATTTCCATGATCCAATCGTGGAACATCATCTTCATGTGGAAAGCTTTTTCCAAGGGATTCAGGAAGACCATAGTTGTTAGATTTTGTCATCTACAAAACGGGAGAAATTCAGGTTAGTTGATAAAATCCTCAATATAGCACCCAAATGAAATATTGAGGCTAGGATCCAACACAATATTCTACAATTTGGAAGAGGGATGCGTAATCCAAATTGCAGAACATTTGAAGGTAGGTAAATGACGATCTACCAATTTCCACCATGAAAAACGAAAATTGAAAATTAGGTTTTAAATGAATTGAAACTCCTAGATATTTTGCGATTCATTGAACTTTTCAATGGCATGTTTAATCTCGATTATGCCCTTCAAGTTTGTGACTAGGATGCCGAGGATCACAAACAAGGTGTGGATGATAATGCAAATTAGCTTGGTACTCTCGAAGATGTCTATCACCTAATCAATGTGCCGGTTAACCATATGCGCTCCATTGATCTATGATAATCTACGAGCTACCCATTACCATCCTTCATTGGTCCCATATTAGTGTGTCGGTTAACCACACACGCTCCACTAACGACCAACAAGGTGCAATGTGCAATTTCATGGATTAGCACAAACTCCACATTTTTCCTAAAGTAACTAAGATTTGGGAATTTATAAAAGTGTTTAGTTACTTCGTATTTAATTATACTTATAATGGAAGGTTGTGTCCTATCCTACCCATTCGGATAACGACCCTCCACTAGTCAAGGGTGCGGTGGGTAAGAGTGGATACCCAATGGCGGTCATTTTACAGGCCGCTTCCTTAAACACCCCTTATAGACCAGCTTCATGAATGAGGCCTACTAACGGTAAGACTGACTTTTACTATAACATCCTGAGATTTGGCAGGTATTCCCGAAGCCTATTCTATCATTACCTTGTCATTTATGGTCCTTGGGGTTGGAAGTGAAGAGACAGGATAAGTTTAAGGGCCAAGTTTGCAAATTTGGGCCAAAAGGGAGTACGATGCACATACATAAGAGTACGCTAAGCGTACTAAGGTCCGCCTTAGTACGCTGGGCGTAAACTTGTGTACGCTGGGCGTACTAATGTCTGGGTGAAACCTTAATATTTACAGTTTGGGGCCTATATAAGCAACATTATGAGCACCAACACCTCTCTTAGCTCAGCCTCCACAGATTATACTCGTCCTCCCCAAACCCTAACCTCTCCTTTGTGTGTTTAAGATTATTTGGTGTGTTCTTGAGTGCTTTAAGAGGAAGGTATTGCATCAAAGTGTTGGAGAAGAAGATCAAGCTTGTAGATCTGAAGTTAGCTTGTGCTCAAGAAGCTCCAGAAGGTATATAGTTCCAAATTTTATGCATATATGCATAGATCTCTTCATTTTACCTTATTAGAAGCATTTCTTGTCCCAAAATCCATAAGGTGGTGCATGTTGTGATTTGGACGAAAAGAGCTGTCCTTCCAGACTCTTGAAGGGACCTTTAGTGATAAAAATGAGGTCCCATTAGCTGTATGTGTCCCATGCAAAGAGAAATAAGGTCTTAATGGATTAAGACCAAGCATTAAGAACTTTATGGAAGTCCAAAGTGATAACGTTCATGACTTTATGGATCCTAGGCATGTTAGGTCTCTGGATCTGAAGTTTGGGCTTAAGAGCTTAAGCCATTAAGCACTTAATGAGGTTTTGGAAGACTGTCCAGTACGCCCGGCGTAAATCCAGTACGCCCAACGTACTGGGTCAACCACCCCGATGGTGGTCAACGTCTGGATGAGTACGCCCCGCGTACGTCCTCTGTTGGGCCATTGGCAAATGGGCTTCGGGTTTGGGCTGTTTATGGACTAAATGGAATTGGGCATTTGTTGGACTTTGTAAATAAGTTATTGTGAGCCCAGTAGTGAAAGTGGATCATGGGGGTTAGGCCCAACTAGAAGGTTGGGCCCAATTTAGTAAATTGGGCCGATGATGAGCTTTATTTTTGGACTTTCAAGTCAAGGATTGGGTAATTAGGACTTGACCCGATAAAGAGAATGGACTTAATGAATGGTGTGGACATTTAGTCAAAGAAGGTTATTTTGGGTATTAATTTGGTGTTTATTGTGTAATAGTTAGGGATTCCCGGCGAGACAGCAGTCTGAGGTTTTCAGTATTTCCGCACTACTTGCGAGGTGAGTTATCCTCACTATACTCAAGGGTCTAAGGCACCAAGGCCGACCCTTTGGATTGTTATTTGGGTATGTTATGCTAGTATGATCTACTAGATCGGTGTCCTAGTAGGTAGGATAGTATTATGTGGTATGTGGTATGATCTGTAGATCGGTATCCTGGTAGATAGGATGGTATTATGCGCTATGTGGTATGATCCTTTAGACCAGTTGTTGTCTATAGACTGCTATGTCATTATCTGTTATATGTACAAATGTTTGTTTGGTGGTTGAGGCTTATCTGCTTTGTGCGATAGCCAATAGACCTGGCCATTACAACCTGTTGGTTGTGGGCCGTGAGTATTCCATCCCGAGGATGATTGGACGCATAGTATGTGGGCATTACAACCTGTTGGTTATGGGCCTGGGGCATTCCATCCCGAGGGTGATTGGACCCATTGTATGTTGGCATTCCAACCGGATGGTTGAGGGCCTAGGGTATTCCAACCCGATGGTTGACTGGACCCGTAGTATGCTGTTTATGATTATATGTGTATTGTTGTGGGTATGGGTATTTTGGGGGAACTCACTAAGCTTTCGAGCTTACAGTTTCAGTTTATTGTTTCAGGTACATCAGGGGATCGCGGCAAGGTGAAGGCGTGATCGTACAGCTCCTCATGTTTGTTTATGTTTCTGGGAAAGACTCTGATATTAGACTATTTTGAAAACAAATTTGTAATAACCGCTGGTTTTAAATGTTTTTGAAAAGCTTTAAATTGGCTTGAATTTTGGGTGTTACAAGTTGGTATTAGAGCCTTGGTTTGACTGAATTGGAGGAACACTCGTGTGACCCCAGTCTCAAATCAAGGAAAAGAATTTCAAAATGATTTTCAAATGGTTTTGAAAATAAGTAAAGGAGGATGCAGGGTGTAAGATCAGTCGGAGCCAGTAAGTAGACCCCAAAATACCATACAGTTATTTGATTATGTGATATGTTAGAACATCATGCTAGTACTAGGCTAGGGATCTTCAGGAATTGCATGATAGAATTGCATGGTTACATGATGCCTGCTAGCCTAGGGTTTTCTCCATATGAAATTGACATCATTACTGTAGTTGCTTAGTGTATGCATCACGGTCGTACATAACTAAGATCTTATAGCCTGAGAATGTTTGGTTTTTCCTTATTTTTTGTTCTTGTTTGATGAAGGGCTTAGGGTAGGATCAAGTATTCGAAATTCTATAGGGTCCAGCGTTATATATGACTAGCATACACTAGTGCTGCAGGGTTGGTGGAAGTTTTATAGATGGGTGGGTTGTGTGAGACCGGTAGGTCAGTTGTGAGACAGTTAGCATTCCTCTAGGAGTGAGGTTGGGCGACCACCATAGGCATGTATAGTGTTAGGGTGTTGTGGTGACACTTGAGACAAATATGGGTAGGTGTGGAAGGTAGTATGGGCCCGTACTACTCAAAGCACAGGACCCATAGGCATAGCAAGGAAGTCACAACCCCTAGGGTTTAGTAGGGAGTCGGTTCCCAGTTATTTATGTTGATTGTATGATATCTTCCTGTTATATTTTCAGTATGGTGGTTACAAGGCGTTTCGTGACAGGATCCGGATCGAGATCAGGACAGGGTGATCAGGAGGCCCCAACAGCACATGAGGTTATCGGCCAGGAGGGGCCAGTGTTGACATAGGATTGATTCAGGGAGATCATCCGCGAGGAGGTGGTCGAGATTGTCTGGGGTCAGATTCTGGAGTTGTTTGGAACTATCAAGTCCGCTATGATGGAGTACTTTGATGACAGATACGCAGCCCTTGCTGAGATGGTTGCCGCTGAAGCTACCACGGCTGTAACAGTGGCAGGGGGAGGAGTTGGCCGAGTTTTCCAGTACCGGGACTTCGATAACACGAAGCCCCCGAATTTTGATGGTACTCAGGATCTTATTGTAGCCATGAGGTGGCTGTCGGACGTGGAGGGATGTTTCTTCATGTGTTCATGTCCTGCTGACCAGAAGGTCAGGTGTGACCTAAACTTGTTACGGGCGGGGCAAAAGATTGGTGGAGATTGGTTACTGGGTTGTATACGGATGATCAGAGGGTTGTTATTACTTGGGAGCAGTTCAAGGATATGTTTCACGCTCATTACATTCCTTGGGTCGAGCGCGACCGGTTGTATAAGGAGTTCTTGGACCTGAAGCAGGGTACGGAGTCGGTGACGGAGATCACCCGTATGTTTACTGAGAGGGAGATGTTTTGCCCAGAGTTTTCCTCGGAGCAGGCTCAGATGACACGTTATCTGATCATGCTCAAGACTGACATATGTCAGTTTGTTGCCACTCAGAGATGTGATACGCTGTTGCACCTACAGGAGGCTGCTAGGTGGTGCGAGTTGGAGATTGAGCTGCAGTTGAGGGAGCAGCGACCGGCCCCGACTCAGTCGCATCCGGCGCCGAAGCGGTCTAAGACCGCTGATACCAGGATTGGGGGACAGCTAGGCCGCACTTGTGGGAAGTGCGGAAAGGCTCATTCAGGGACGTGTCTAGCAGGGAGTGGGTGCCACTGATATGGAAAGTAGGGCCATCTGGCCAGGGATTCCAGGCAGCAGACTCCGACTTTCGGAGTCAGACTTTGCTATCATTATGAGCAGGTGGGCCATATGAAGGCCCAGTGTCCTCTACTAGCCGCCAAGCCGGCGCAGGCTCCAGCGCCGACTACTTTGAGGATCACGGATGGGAGCCCAGTTAGGGCGGAGCCTCCGAAGGCTCAGGGTCATGCCTTCCAGCTTACATCCGAGGAGGCCAGGGCTACACTAGATGTGGTGGCTGGTATGTTTCTATCCTTTATCTCATTTATTATATCTGTTTTACGCTTATCTGTTGTACATGTGATTAGGTACGTTTTTAGTAAACTCCTTGCCTGCATTGGTTTTATTTGACTCGGGGGCGAGTCGGTCTTTCGTATCTCAGACATTTAGTAGGGAGTTCAGTGTGCCAATAGGCGAGCTAGAGTGTCCGTTGCGAGTCTCTATCGCCAACGAACACGGGGTATCTGCTTCTTCGGTTTACCGAGGATGTGATTTGGAGATCTTCGGGGTATCCTTTTGAAGAGTTTTAGTATACAACAACATCCTATGGTGCACATACAACCCTAAATACCTTGGATCTATGTTTTCACTAATTATACATGCAAATGGTTTCCAAGGCATTAAACCTATAGCTAGCATGCATTTCCATGGAGCTTAAGAGCCGAGTGCCTCAAGTGTGACACCTCAAATTGTTCACACAGCACCAACAACAACTTGGAATAACTTGAGAGAAAAATCCTTATGCTCTCGGCTAGCCCTCTCATATGAAACCTTAGTGCCGATTTTTTGAGCCATGGGGTCCTTATATATTGTGGCTATTAGGGTTACACTATGTAACTCATGTCTTTCCATATTCCTCATGCTCCATGGGTTAAAACCTCCATGGAGTATCCATGGGTTTAGCCCAACATGAAGAACTATGGATCATAAGCCCACATATATAAGAATGAATGATTTACACAATCAATCCCCATATATTTAATTAGTGTCTTTTGATCACAGAATTAATTCCAAATTAATTCTTGAACAATACTAATTTACTAATATGATTTCATATTAATATATTAGAACTTATAATATATTAATAAACCATATATATATATATATATATATATATATATATATATATATATATATATATATATATATCCTTTTCTCATAAAAGTCTATCCAAATCGTTCCGATGCCATGCAACCCAAATGGACCATGCTAAGTCGGGTCGAATACATACCAATAATAGCTATGGGCTTAGACATCTAATCCAACAGTCTCCCACTTGGATAAGTCCAAACATATTATTGTGTATGACTCCAAAACCCAACTAGCAATCGTTGCTCTTAAAGCCGCTGTCGAACTCTGAACAAATCAATGACGCGTCCATTAGATAAGGGATCATATATTACTCCATTCTAGATATCATATCGACTGAGACATGGATTATAATCATTCTCTCTGTCCATCTGTTGTTTCCCGATTTCCAATTTATGATGACTGACTAATTGAACAAATGAAATCAGTCCAGGCCCGGCCAAGCACTTACGTTTGTCATCACTAAATCATCGAGGGGCCCACAGATATCGCTTTTATCCCTCCAAGGGTAAAAGGAATGGATAAAATTCGACTCATATGCTTGTTCTACTACTCGTTGAATCATACACAAAGGTACGTTTTATAACATCGAGTTACCAATGCGTTTTCATACAATCAATGTATAACCAACTCATAGTCAACAACTCATATCTCTAGGTTTGAAGAATATAAGATATTATCGTCTCATGATCACTCGTGATAAAATCCATGAAGTGATTCAAATGAGCGTGGGTTTAATCCAATACTCAGAACTTATGAGCACTCATGAATGTTGTAGCAACTCTTGCTATGTCCAACACCTTAGACATCTACAAGCCAACTTCATGACAGTCTTGATTCATATCTACTTCCAACATATTACCGACTGTGGAGAATTTGAATAACTTAGTCATTCGGAAAGAATAACCTACCTATTCTGGAAGTCAAAACATGCAAAGTGAAACACAAGAATAATACTAACCCTCTATGGTCCCAAGCACCATTGAGAGTAAATAAAACACCATATTGATTACTCATTATTCATGTAATGTTTCGAATTATCAACTTAATACTTGAATCAAAACAATAGTTGTGCCATGCTCCAAGCATGCACACTATGTTTATCCAAACAACGGTTATGCCATACTTCAAGTATGCACACTATGTTAGTCTATGATCCTTACTTTGTGGAATAGATCAATTGAACATAATTCTAATGATTCTCATTTCACAATCCCAAATCCTTACCGTAAATGTAAGAATTCCAAATTTCTACCATTTACCGAAATCTGTTAGATTCTAAACTTATATGCATTGATCCTCTTGTAATGACTATGCACAAAGTCACAAAGACTTGCCAACAGACATTACAGAGTATTCCAATGGAGAGAAATTCCATGGAAACGAAGTCTCAAATTCAAAGTACATTGCTTTGAACATCCTTCCTGCATTAAGTTTTCTAACCTTACACAGATTTAAAGAATAACTTCCACCTATGGAAACATTTCCATATTCCCATTTTGACTATCACTTCTGAACAAGAGTTGCCTCTTTCCACAATATGTCAATATGCTCCTTTCCAAAAATTTACACCATACTTCCAACTGTCCATGAGCAACCAATCTTTGGTAAACCTCAAATTGTCATCGACAATTGCTTAATCATTTTAGTCATATCCAATTCTAGCCCTTTTCCCCTCTTAATGCCCTATGCATTTGGAAAATTAAGAACGGATAAATATTATAGCACATGAAATCGATCCTCTACTCGAAGCATATGGGACACGATTCATGATGTCTCACATAAAGACATGAACCTAGATCAGTCTTTTGCTACAATATTTTTTTTATTTGCCATGTTTTCATAATTCGACTATGAAGAGGGATGTCGTAATCATAATCGAATTTGAGAACGCAATATGTATATAGAATTTCCTTATGTTAAACCATTCCAACATAAAATTCATATATATATCCTTGACTAAAGATGATTAAAATCTCAATCTATATATAGAATTTCCTTATGTTGAACCATTCCAACATAAAATTCAAATATATATATATATATATATATATATATATATATATATATATATATATATATATATATATATATATATATATATATATATATATATATATATATATATATATATATATCCTTGACTAAAGATGATTAAAATCTCAATCTAAGCTTTTAGAATTGAAATGAAGTATAATTTCCTCTCCCTTAATTATAGCAAAACAACTTTTCCCAATTGAAACTTTTGTTTTTTAAATTAACATTGCCAATATTTCAACACTTATCATAATTATCATGCTCCCACTAGCTTTGACATGTACTCAGAAATCAGCTAGACTTCTAGAAATCAATACTTTATTGGCTTTCTTACCAAAGTTCAGATTTCTGATATGAGATGCTTTGATAAAACTTTATCATAATCATACACCTTTCCTTAGATAGCTCACATGTGTGTCTAAACAATTTCCAGAACTATGAAAAGGGATGCCATAATCATAGTCTCAATTGCTTAGACCTTTGCCATTTCTCACAAGTCCATGTTAGTGTGTCGGTTAACCACACACGCTCCACTAACGACTTTGAGAATGCAAATATCACAATTGCTATCTATTTAAAATCTACTTAGTGAAAGCGTTTCCTCACCATCATTTTCATGAATTGGAGAGAAACCTTATGACACTTTAGATTTTATGGTGTATGTGTTCCTATCCATGTGAATTTGTCATAATCACAAGGGGAGTTTAGTGACAAATCCAAACTCATATGGACCGAACTTGTGCAATCTTAACTTCTTGCCACCTGTCAGCACAAGGGCATGCCATTTCTTCCAAGTAGTTGTCCCAACAATGAGAACTTGTAGAACTCAGATGTATAGTCAACTTTAACTGGAATGGGCACAGAAATAAGAGTATGTTAACACGATAGGTTACAAACATCAATTCGTGCGCTAGTGATAAACTACAGGTTTTATTCTTGATTAGTTCTTGAAACTTTTTCAAGATCTTTAAGACTCCCACTGAACTCTTGACATATAAGATTCTCTTGTCAAGAACCATTCCTTGACAAAGCAAATATTCAAGAGTTAATGCGGATTCTTATCAAGACAAACACTTCACACAATTGGCCTTAGTTGGTCTCTGTTTTATACAAAACATCACAATTTACCAATTTCAAATGTACAAGAGTAGAACATATTTTACTCTTACATTTGTCAAGTGTTATAAACCTTCTTAAGATTATGTCACTCAAGTTACAATCTTGGAGTATGACTCTAAGTCTTGTTTTGGAACGAAGTATGACTCATCTTCTTGATTTAACCGCTTCAACAATTCATGACTCCTCTTCTTAGTCATAAGAATGCACTAAGATGTCCTTAGAGGATGAATTGTGATATGGTCTCACAATCATTAAGATGATCATAAAACATGATACTAAAGTACTCTCCCATCTATTCAAATTTGAGAAACTTTTATCTTTCTGCCTAATTTGATTCTTCTCATTCGTTCTGCCATACATTGAAACTTTTCCAATGTTTCAGAATTACACTTAATGTTGTAAGTATAACCATATTTACTAAACTTTACTAAATCATGACAAATAGTCTTATCGATCTTTGTGGTGGACTTGACCAGTTCACAAGAATGTGTACTCGATCCCCTAGTCCTTCACTTGACTCACATATACATGTAAACGAGGAATTAGTCTTAATGTTCCAAAGATGAAAATTCTCATTCATCATACAATGCAACTTGCTTGATTCCAAGTTTCGGTCCAACTGAAACTTTGGTGATGAGAGTCTTTCCTTATTTTGGTAAATTTAGACACTACCACAAAAGAAAGAATCAAATCCATTTTCCAATATTGCTATCAATGGAATCATACAAAAAACAATTTTTTTTTCACAAATGCCATTGTAAGGAATTTTAAAATAAATAAAATTAAAACTTTTTCCTTTTATTTTAAAAACTTGCGGAAAACTTATCCTTACAATGCAAAATCCATATGAAAACTTGTTGTTATCTATTCCTAAGCAAAATATCATAACTCTTAAGCAACAGCTCAAAATTCTGATCACCGAATCATGCGATCGAAATCCATATTCGCGATCAGAATCAATATATTCTTCCTTTAAGCTTCCTTTTTTCTTCGATTCTTAAAACATCAACATGTGACCGAGTCACATCATGTATAAGAATCTCAAATATGAACTTAATAGAGTTCGATATTGGACTTTACCCGAAGTAGAGTCAAACTTTGACTTTTACCATCCTAGTGAACTTTCAGGTAAATAGGGCAGCTTCGCAACCAATGCCCCTTCCTTTGGCAATAGAAACATATGGACCCTTTGGGAATGGTACACGGGACAATCTTAGACTTAGCCTTTCTCTTTACTATTTGGTTAACCAAGTTGACTATGGCCGATCCCTTTCCATTGGGAAGAGATAGCTTTTTTCTGGATTTCCAATGTTACTATTGTCAATGTCCATGGAAGTTTGGGAAGTCGATCTTTCAATCAAATTTGCTTTACCAGTGCTCTAAATCGTTGCTGATTCAGCAGCATCAAGCAAATAGGTAAGATCATTAAGGGTCATGTCATAGTATGTTACATAGTAGTCCCAAAGGAACTCACTATGTGACTTAGGAAGTGATTGAAGAACCTAGTCAACAACAAACTTCCTCAATACTTTGACACCCAACTCTCCCGGCTTGTCAATATGTGACTTCATCTCCAAGATGTGAGCACACATAGACTTTGCATGCCAATAGGGCTTGAGTGACCTTGAACTATTCAAGAACTTGTGGGTTAGGGAGAATAATTGTAGGAGGTGGAGGAAGACAAGTATGATTTCCATTATCCAACCACGGAACATCATCTTCATTAGGAAAGCTTGTTCCAAGAGATTTGGGAAGATCATAATTGTCTGAACCAGACATCTAAAATGGAAATATTCAAGTTAGTTGATTTAAGTCCTTAATATAACACCCAAAATGAAATATTAAGGCTAGGACCCAACACAATATTTTATAACTTGGAAGAGGGATGCCGTAATCCAAGCTATAAAATATTTGAAGGTAGGCAAATGACGATTCACCAATTTCCACCATGAAAAACGGAATAAGTATTAGGTTTTAATTGGTTTGAAACTCCTAGATCTTTTGAGATTCATTGAACTATTCAATGGCATGTTTAAATCTCGATTGTTCCCTCTTAGGTTTGTGATTGGGATGCCGAGGATCACAAACAAGGTGTGAATAACCATGCAAATATACTTGGTACTCTTAATTTTTATCACCTGATCGATGCGCCGGTTAACCACACGCGCTCCACCGATCTATGATAAACCTTAAGCCACCCTTTGCCAACCTTGTTAAATCCAAGTTAGTGTGCCGGTTAACCACACACGCTCCACTAACGACTTAAGCAAAGTGCAAAGTGTAATTTCATGGGTTAGCACCAAATTCACATTTTCCTAAGTAACTAAGATTGGGAATTTATAAGTGTTTAGTTACTTAGTATTTATCATTATACTTTTAATGAAGGGAGAATTAGAGTCCTGTCAAACTCGTTCGACTAACGACCCTCGACCAGTCAAGGAAGCGGTGGGTGAGAGTAGACACCCATTAAACTGCCAGTTTATAGGCAGTAACCTTATACCCCCTTATAGACCGGCTTCGTGAATGAGGCCTACTAACGGTAAGACTGACTTTATTCTTATACATATATATAACTATTAACTATTAATATTATAATAGTATAAGGGTTGGATTTTAACTTTAAAAACTCTAAGGGCTTAACTTGGAATTAAAGTATTCATGGGGAAACTTTACAAATTCCAAAACTTGAGGGCAGGTTTTGAACAATTCAAAAACTTTTCAATTCCATAACTTATGTGTTTAAAGTAGTTTTAATGAAAAACTCTTCAAGTTCCATAACTTGAGGACAAGTTATGGAAGACTTTAAAGCATTTAAAAAATGAGACTCTTCATTTTCATAACTTATGGAAATCTTATGAGTTTTAAAAATCATAAATGTGACTTTTCATATAACTTGAGGACAAGCTACAAAAACACATTTTCTGAATAACTTTTAGATCAATTTGTATTGAAAACACATTATTACATAATTTTTCTATTAATCTAAGCAAACTCATAAGAACAAGATAATTCATATCAAACAATTTTCATGTAATTAGCCTAACCATTAAACTAATACAAAACATGAATCTATTGACAATTATCTTTTGAATTCGATTAGAATGAACATTACCACATCAAAAACAGGTTTATAGGTTCAAAAACAGCTTAGAGTAATGATTCTAGTCCAATTCCAACCTTAAAAGTCGAAAATATGTTGTCAGGGGCTTCTACTCGTCGAGTGTGTGAACCTACTCGACAAGTAGGACAAATTTCTTCATGGACTCGGCGAGTCCAGTGCCCAGAAATCCAGAATTTTCGATTTTTAAGCTATTTCAGCAAGTATAACTTGAAAACAAGCCTTGGCTCTGATACCACTGAAGGGTTTTAGTATACTACAACATCCTATGGTGCACATACAACCCTAAATACCTTGGATCTATGTTTTCACTAATTATACATGCAAATGGCTTCCAAGGCATTAAACCTATAACTAGCATGCATTTTCATATACCAAATAAGATACTAGTTAAAGTAACATACCTTTATTTTGTAGATTAATTCCATGGAGCTTAAGAGCCGAGTGCCTCAAGTGTGACACCTCAAATGGTTCACACAACACCAACAACAACTTGGAATAACTTGAGAGAAAAGTCCTTATACTCAAATTGGCTAGCCCTCTCATATGAAACCTTAGTGCCGATTTCTTGAGCCATGGGGTCCTTATATATTGTGGCTATTAGGGTTACACTATGTAACTCATGTCTTTCCATATTCTTCATGCTCCATGGGTTAAAACCTCCATGGAGTATCCATGGGTTTAGCCCAACATGAAGAACTATGGATCATAAGCCCACATATATAAGAATGAATGATTTACACAATCAATCCCCATATATTTAATTAGTGTCTTTTGATCACAGAATTAATTCCAAATTAATTCTTGAACAATATTAATTAAATAATATGATTTCATATTAATATATTAGAACTTATAATATATATATATATATATATATATATATATATATATATATATATATATATATATATATATATATATATATCCTCTTCTCACAAAAGTCTATCCAAATCGTTCTGATGCCATGCAACCAAAATGGACCACGCCAAGTCGGGTCGAATACATACCAATAATAGTTATGGTCTTAGACATCTAATCCAACACCTTTCCGATAGACTTGGTTCCGATTCCCACGGGGGAAGTGTGCGTGATTGTAGGGATGGATTGGCTTCGTAGATTTGGTGTCATAATAGATTGCGAGGGCTAGCGGGTGGTAGTTCGAACCCCAAGTGGGGGAGAACTGATTATTTATAGCGTGGTCACCAGGGTGGGATCAGGGTTTTGTTCAGCCGCTAGGGCTCGGCAGTACATTCAGCACGGGTGTGCGGGTTATCTAGCGTATGTGGTGGATACGCGAGTCAGGGATCTGACTCCAGTTTCAGAGGTACCAGTGGTTAGAGAGTTTGCTGACGTGTTCCCGGAAGAGTTACCAGGAGTACCTCCAGAGAGGCAGGTGGAGTTCCGGATCGACCTGGTGCCGGGTGCGGTTCCTATCGCCAAGGCGCCATACCGGTTGGCGCCACCCGAGATGTAGGATCTGTCATCACAGCTGCAGGAACTGATAGACAAGTAGTTCATTCGACCTAGCAGTTCTCCATGGGGAGCACCGATCCTCTTCGTCAGGAAGAAGGACGGTTCGCACCGGATGTGCATTGATTATAGGGAGTTGAACAAGTTGACGGTGAAGAACCGTTATCCACTCTCGAGGATAGATGATCTCTTTGATCAGTTACAGGGGGCATCTTGGTTCTCCAAGATAGATTTGAGGTCGGGATATCATCAGGTCCGGTTCAGAGAGGAGGACGTGGAGAAGACCGCATTTCGGACTCGTTATGGTCATTACGAGTTCGTGGCGATGTCGTTTGGGCTCACCAACGCGCCGACAATATTTATGGACCTGATGAATCGGGTCTGCATAGCGATGCTGGATCGATCGGTCATCGTGTTTATAGATGATATCTTGGTGTATTCCAAGACCCGAGAGTAGCACGAGGAGCACCTCAGGGAGTTGTTGGGAGTTCTGAGATTAGAACGGCTGTATGCCAACTTCTCTAAGTGTGAGTTTTGGTTACGAGAGGTCCAGTTCCTTGGACACCTCGTTAACCAGGAGGGGATTTTGGTCGACCCGGCCAAAATCGAGGCAGTCATGCAGTGGGAGGTGTCGAGATCTCCTTCAGACATTAGGAGTTTTCTTGGATTAGCAGGGTACTACCGGATATTTATACGAGATTTCTCCAAGATTTCAGTACCCCTCACTCGTCTGACGAGGAAGGGGGTAGATTTCTGGTGGGGCCCTGAGCAGGAGAGGGCGTTTGAGACCCTCAGTCAGTGTTTGTGTGAGGCTCCATTTTTGACACTCCCTGAGGGAGTTGAGGATTTTATGGTGTTAGGTGATGCATCCATCACAGGTTTAGGGGCGGTCCTCATGCAGAGAGGACGGGTGGTGTTCGCTCTCAAGATATGGAGACATTATCTATATGGGGTCCATTGTACAATATACACGGATCACAAGAGCTTGAGACACATCATGGATAAGCCGAACCTGAATATGAGGTAGCACAAGTGGCTGGATGTAGTCAAGGACTACGATTGCGAGATCCTTTACCACCCCGGTAAAGCGAATGTAGTGGCAGACGCCTTGAGCGGAAAGTCAGCTGGGTCTTCCACCCCAGCGGTATGTATGAGGATAGCGGTGGATTCTCCGCTTGTGAGTTTGATCAGGGATGCTCAGGTGGAGGGCATGTGACCAGAGAACTGAAAACTGGAAAGGATTAGGGATGAGAACACCCGGTTTGTGTAGGATTGTCACACCCCCAAACCAAGGATGGCGGAAACGTCCGGGGGTTGCGGACTTCATGTATAGTATCACAACAACGAGTATAATAGTGCTCAAAGTAAATACAACCATCATAAATATAATTGAAAGAGTTACACCATAGTATGAGTTTACATGTTTCAAAATCAATTACACTATGATGACAAAAATGAAATGTTTGACGATTCAACGTCCCATCCTCAAAAGCTGTTGATTTACTGTTTCACTGATTTCCTGAGAATACAAGTAATTTCGAAAAAGTGTCAACAATTAAGTTGGTGAGTTCATATGCTTTTGGATGTAGAGTTTGAAAACCTTTGTTTGTAATGGTAATGTATACTTCAAGAAAAATCCATTATTTTCCTTATAAAAAGTCATGTAGTCTTAAATCCCAAGACCGAGAGTATGTGTGTATTTTGTACTTGTAACGTGTTTGTAATTGTAATGTGTACCCAAGAAAAACCAATATTTTCCTTATAAAAGTCATGTAGTCTTAATTCCCAAGACCGAGAGTATGTGTGTATTTTGTACTTATAACGTGTTTGTAATTGTAATGTGTACCCAAGAAAATTCAATAGTTTCCTGATAAACGTCATGTAGTCTTAAATCCCAAGACTGAGAGTATGTGTGTATTTTGTACTTATAACGTGTTTGTAATTGTAATGTGTACCCAAGAAAATCCAATATTTTCCTTATAAAAGTCATGTAGTCTTAAATCCCAAGACTGAGAGTATGTGTGCATTTTGTACTTATAACGTGTTTGTAATTGTAATGTGTACCCAAGAAAATCCAATATTTTCCTTATAAAAGTCATGTAGTCTTAAATCCCAAGACTGAGAGTATGTGTGTATTTTGTACTTATAACGTGTTTGTAATTGTAATGTGTACCCAAGAAAATCCAATATTTTCCTTATAAAAGTCATGTAGTCTTAAATCCCAAGACTAAGAGTATGTGTGTATTTTGTACTTATAATGTATTTGTAGTTTTAGATAGATAAAACCCCTTTTTAAAGTAGCATTTTCCCCGTAAACTTGAAATGTTGTTAACTCCCTATGTAAGTCGTTATAACCATACTATAACTAGAATGAACCTGCTACAACGTTTTTCAGACGTCAAGATCCTATGACTTTTGTCACCCGTAGACCTGCAGGTCTTGCTGTAGCTAGCAGCGAGGTGTGGGGTGTCAATCCCAATATAGATCTATACACAATTATCATGCTCTCCCTACAAGAGACTCTGGTTATAACTTGCAGGAAATTTTTAACCTGTACTCTAAGAGTACAATTGAATAATTGTCTCACAACTTACGTTAACGAGTTTACGTATAGTTTGAATGTAAAACCTTTTCGGTGGTGGAAGTGAAATCACCCTTTGTGTAATAAATTTGTGATGTGAAATCCATAAACTATTCCTATTATAGTTTATCATGTAGCAGATGAAAAACCCGTTTGTATTAAGTGTAAAACCTTTTTCTAAGTAAGTAGTATGTTTAGCAAAGCATAACCATAATTCTTATGTTTCACCTTGTATATTTGTAATGATAAAGGACTCTTACAATTCAGTGAGTAATTTTTGTTATTTAAATGTAACTTAACAGAAAACAGATGTAAAATATGAAATCATCAAAGATAAACACTTTGCTCAACATGTTACAAAGTGTTATGAAAGTTGTAAGTTGTTAACTAGTTTTTAACCTTTCTGCACTGTTTTATAAAAACCATAGAAAAATCATACGAAGTTGAAAACTGATTCCGTAAACTCTGAGAGTTTAGAAAATGTGTATAGTTTATTCATAATTTTTATTATGATTTTTAGAAGTCTCTAACTTGTGTGAAATCGTTCATATTCACAGACTGGTCCGAATTCGTTTCTGAAATGATAGGCAGTTTTGTGAAAATCACCATAAATTGTAGAAACATCGTATGGAGATGTGCAAGTAGTCATTAGAAAGGTATAAACCTGAACTACTTACATATTAAATTTTTTTGAAAGATATTAAGTCTAAGATGGTCAAAACAGTCCGTGAATAGGACTCAACTTTTCTGATGAAAGCTGTTGTTTGAATTTAGTTAAGTTTTTGGTGTATTAACTTGTATTCCCCCCCTAAAACTTGAAGAAAACATGAAAATGTAGGGGTATGAACTCACCTTGAGTGATTTCCTTAGATGTATGCTGAAGAGAAAGGGTTTCCAAGTCAAGAACACTTGATAGGAGCTTGGAGAGTTGAAGATCTAAGAACAATTATTGCGACATTTGTTATGAGAGATTTATAATCTGAGTGAAGGAGTGAAGAATGTTCAATGTAGGATGAGAATACTTACTGAATGAGGGTGAGAAGCTCAAAAGCAGCCTTGGAGTCTCGAGTTCTTTGAGAGGGAAATGAGAGAGAAGTGTTTGTTTCTTGGTGAGAGAGTGAGTAAAGTGGAAGGAGAGATGGGGGTTTCCAACTTTTGATCAAGATAGCAGCTGGAGGAGAGGTGTGAGAGGACACATAGTTGACTAGGTATGGATGAATAGTGACTGAGGGTTGTCCTATGTGGGTATGGGGGTTAGCTTGAGTCACACTTCATGGAAAAATCAACACTCTAACTCAATATCTCACACACTAGATATTGTCCTTAAGTTGAGATTTCCCCCAAAATGTGATTAAAATATGAATATATATGGTCTTATATGTCAAAATATAAGTTTGGGTGAAAATCCCACGCGAAAATCATGAAAAACGAGCTTAAAACGCAAAAGTGGTCGAAAACCGGGAGAAGGAAGCGAACCTGCGAGGGTTCCGGAGCGAGGTCTTCCGAGACGTACGAGGGAAGAGTACTCCAGAGTGAAGGAGTCCGGAGCTGAGGGATATGCGAAATTGTCCGGTTCCGGACTAAGAGGGTTCCGGACCAAGAGGGTTCCGGGCCAAGAGTGTTCCGGACCAAGAGGGTTCCGGACCAAGAGGGTTCCGTTGGGTTTTCTCCTTTGGTTTTGGGCTGTTTTCGACTGAGGAAGGTACATAGAGAGTTTTGGGAGAGATTTCACATTCTTGGAGAGATTTGGGAGAGATTTCACATACTTGGAGAGATTTGGGAGAGATTTCACATACTTGGATAGATTTGGGAGAGATTTCACATTCTTGGAGAGATTTGGGAGAGAGATAGATACAATGGGAGAGATTGAGAGAGACTTTGTCGGGAGCCTTTATTAATGTTTTTCTTCGTAGTTCAAAGACCGTAGGCTTAGTTACATCCCATTTTGAGTGTTATACACCCCCGAAGGGCACGTGATAGTGTTTTATAGAGTTGTTACTTCCCTCCTTCTGATTAGGGTTTAGAATTTTGAACATTTGAAACTTTCAAGTGTTAATTTGCATTTAAGGTTTAGAGCCATACATTAGTAACCATAAAGTAATCCCTAATCATATTAGTACTAGTCAAGTTGACCAGTTTGACTTGTTAACTTTCTTTGACTTTGACCTGACCAGAAAGTGATGGTTGTCACAAGGATAGTCGAGGATTATTGACCAGATGCGGTCGGGTATGGGTTTCGATGTTTGGTGGGGTCAGACAGACAGTGATGGAGGAGGCTCATAAGTCTCACTTCTCTATCCACCTGGGGGCCACCAAGATGTATCGGGATTTGAGTTTGAGCTACTAGTGGCCGTGCATGAAGCGAGAAATCGCTTGGTACGTCAAGAGGGGCTTGACCTGTAGGATGGTCAAGGTCGAGCATCAGAGGCCGCATGGCAAGCTGCATCCCCTGGAGATTCCTATGTGGAAATGGGAACATATCACGATGGAATTTATTACCAAGCTGCGAAGGACGACAAAGGGGTTTGATGCTATATGGGTCATCGTGGATCGACTGACCAAGAGTGCCCATTTCTTGGCCATACGGGAGAGTTCATCGACCGAGAAGTTAGCCGACGTGTATGTCCGCGAGATCGCTGCTCGCCACGGAGTCCCAGTCTCCATTGTCTCCGATCGAGATGTTAGATTTACCTCCCGTTTCTGGCAGAAGTTCCACAAGGAACTGGGCATGCGGCTGCACTTTAGCATAACATATCATCCGCATACCGACGGTCAGAGCGAGCGGACCATACAGACCCTCGAGGACATGTTGAGGGCTTGTGTCATCGATTTCGGTGGGATCTGGGATTCCCACCTACCTCTTGCGGAGTTCACCTACAACAACAGCTACCATTCCAGCATTGGCGCCCCGCCTTTTGAGCTGTTGTACGGGCGAAGATGTCGCACCCCGGTTTGTTGGGGTGAGGTTGGTCACAGAGTGCTGGGACGGATAGAGGTAGTTCTGCAGACTACCGAGAAGATTCAACAGATTAGCCAGCGATTGCAGACCGCTCAGAGTCGGCAGAAGAGTTAAGCCGACCGGCGCCGATATTTAGGTTGATGAGCGCCTGAATTATGTAGAGAGGCCCGTGGCCATTATGGAGAGGAAGATGAAGGTTCTGCGGAACAAGGAGATACCTTTGGTAAAAGTACAGTGGGAACATCGGAGGGGATCCGAATGGACGTGGGAGCCTGAGTCCAAGATGCGGGAGCATTACCCGGATCTATTTGCCCTAGCAGACTTTAAGGACGAAGTCTAAGTCAAGTGGGGGAGAATTGTAACATCCCGAGATTTGGAAGGTATTCCCGAACCCTATTCTATCATTACCTTGTCATTTATGGTCCTTGGGGTTGGAAGTGAAGATCCAATATAAGTTTAAGGGCCAAGTTTGCAAACTTGGGCCAAGAAGGAGTACGATGCGTGTACATAAGATTACGCTAAGCGTACTAAGGTCCGCCTTAGTACGCTGGGCGTAAACTTGTGTACGATGGGCGTACTAATGTCTGGGTGAAACCTTAATATTTAGGGTTTGGGGCCTATATAAGCAACATTATGAGCACCAACACTTCTCTTACCTTAGCCTCCACAGATTATACTCGTCCTCCCCAAACCCTAACCTCTCCTTTGTGTGTTTAAGATTATTTGGTGTGTTCTTGAGTGCATTAAGAGGAAGGTATTGCATCAAAATGTTGGGGAAGAAGATCAAGCTTGTAGATCTGAAGTTACCTTGTGCTCAAGAAGCTCCAAAAGGTATATAGTTCCAAACTTTATGCATATATGCATAGATCTCATCATTTTACCTTATTAGAAGCATTTCTTGTCTTAAAAGCCATAAGGTGGTGCATGTTGTGATTTGGACGAAAAGAGTTGTCCTTCCAGACTCTTGAAGGGACATTGAGTGATAAAAATAAGGTCCCATTAGCTGTATGTGTCCCATGCAAAGATAAATAAGGTCTTAATGGATTAAGACCAAGCATTAAGAACTTTATGGAAGTCCAAAGTGAAAAATTTCATGACTTTATGGATTCTAGGCATGTTAGGTCTCTGGATCTGAAGTTTGGGCTTAAGAGCTTAAGCCATTAAGCACTTAATGAAGTTTTAGAAAACTGTCCAGTACGCCCGGCGTAAATCCAGTTCGCCCAGCGTACTGGGTCAACCACCCCGATGGTGGTCAACGTCTGGATAAGTACGCCCCGCGTACCAGAGGAGTACTGTCACAACTACCCTTCTAGGCTAGGAAATTTCACCCTCAAGTAAGCAAGGACTATTGTGAAACTTGTGCAAACACACCTAAGTGCTCAATATGAGTTCCTAAGGAGCCATATAGTGTTAGAATGCAAATCTCTCCAAGTATAGTGAATCTCTCCCAAATCTCTCCAAGAATAGTGAATCTCTCCCAAATCACTCCAAGTATGTGAAATCACTCCCAAATCGCTCTAAGTATGCGAAATCTCTCCAAGAATAGTGAATCTCTCCCAAATCTCTCTAAGTATGCGAAATCTCTCCAAGAATAGTGAATCTCTCCCAAATCTCTCCAAGTATGCTAAATCTCTCCAAAAATAGTGAATCTCTCCCAAATCTCTCCAAGTATGCTAAATTTGTCCAAGAATAGTGAATCTCTCCCAAATCTCTCCAAGTATGCGAAATCTCTCCAAGTATAGTGAATCTCTCTCAAATCTCTCCAAGCATGTGAAATCTCTCCCAAATCTCTCCAAGTATGTGAAATCTCTCCAAAATCTCTCCACGTATCTTAAATCTCCCTAAGTACCTTCCTCAGTCGAAAACAGCTCAAAACCGGAAGAGGAAACCCCAAAAGGACCCTCTTGGTCCGGAACCTCTTAATCTGGAACCCTCTTGGTCCGGACTCCTCTTGGTCCTGAACCTCTTGGTTCGGACTCCTCTTGGTCCGGAACCCTCTTGGTCCGGAACTCCTCTTGGTCCTGAACCTCTTGGTCCGGACTCCTCTTGGTCCGGAACCCTCTTGGTCCGGAACCTCTTGGTCCGGAATGTCTTTTAAGGAGCCAAGAGGAAACAACTTCGGAATGAGCCTCTCATCTGGACCCTTAGTTTGCTCCGGAACCACCTTGTTCGGACCCTGCGGTTCTGCTCCGGAAGATCTCGCTTGAAGCAGCTTCGGAACCTCCAGCCGGCTTCGCGCCTCCGGTCCGGACTGCTGGCTTCGCCCTGACCTTGCGCCTGACTTCGGATCCGAGGATGCACTCCGGATTTGAGGAAACCGCTTTGGAAATGACCCAAATGACTTCGGATCTTGCTGAATGGCTCCGGAACTTCTCCTAAACCCTTCGGACCTTCGCATGAGCATGATCCCACTCCAGATTTTCATCATTTTTGGACCTTTTCACCATTTTAAGGCATTTTGACGCCGGAAATCACAGCAAACTAGTATTTTTCCTATCCTAAATCCCTTAAACCCCTATTTTATGCTAAAATTAATTATTTTAAGCTTATTTTTCATAAAAACAAATGGTTGGGATTTAGGAAAAACCTTATCCTAAATCAAGAAAAGGACAAGGAAGTTGACTTTGTGATTTGATGAAATCCTCATTTCCCATGCAAATCACAGTATCCCATGCCTTACCCACCAAATATCCATGCATGGACTAACAGATCCCCATGCACCAAGGATTCCTCCCTTTTCTTATACTCCAAAGCAACGACAGTTAAGGAGTTTAGACTCCACTTTCTCTCTCACTGTTCCCATTTTCTCTCAAAACTCATCTTCAAGGCAAGAACAATGATCTTGCTGGAAGGGAAAATATTCTCAATTTCTCCCATGAGTTGAAAGGTAAATTCCTCCATCCACCTAATATTTTATTATATTTCAAGATGAATCCATATTATTTTATTCATAATAATATGTGATGATCATCCTTAGGAAAGCATCCCTCCCAGGGAAGTTCCTCATCTCAACAAGAGTTTAAGCTTGAGATCTTCACTCCATAACTCCAAACAACTCCTCAACCAACTCAAGGTGAGCTTCATACCCCACCTTTTTCAATATTTTAATGTTTTTGGGGGAGAGTACAAGTCAAATCTTGCCTAAATACTTGCATACTTGCATGTATACGTATGTTTGTATGTGTGTGGAAATATTATTAAATTATTATTTTAGTAATATCCTCATGAACGTAAGATTTCACAACTTCATAAGAAACAGAAGATACTTTGTGTACAAAAGAGCCTCCCAACTATTGGATGTGTCCAACTTAAGCCCTTTATCTATGCTTTCATGTCTAGAAATAAAACTTATAAAAAGGAACCTTGATAAGTTGACACAAATAGAGCCTTTATGACAGAAATATTTGCATGTCATAAACTGTTGTCGTATAACCTCCAATAGCATAAGTAATGTTCTTTATGTCATAAAACAGAAAGTGCGTGTCATAACCGGCAGTTATAAATTTATACAAATTATAACTTGACACTTTTTCTCTGGACTAAAATGACTTATTTTTCAATAAACGAAAAGGAACGAACACGAGCACCTAGTTAACGAGCACAATCAACGATATGGAACGAGAACGATATTTCTATTCAATAAGTACGGATTTCATTATTTATCTAACAAATAACGGATCTCTAACGATTCCTCAAAAAGTTGTTAATATTCTAGTCAGACAAATCTCAAAAGTACCTAAATATAAAAATATTAGGGTACGTCTAAGTCCTGTAAGGAGTTATATCCAGAGTCTAATGGAGGGAGAGCGGGAATTTGTGTATAGATCTATACGGGGTTGACACCCCGCATCCTCGCTGTTCGCTACAGCTAGACATGCCGGTCTAGGGTGACAAATGTCTTTTCTAAACCGAGGGCGCCTGAGAAACGCCAAAACAGGCACTCCGTCAGATTAGTATGGTTATATTGACTCACTAGAATATGTTTTATTAACTAGAAATTTATGTAAGGAAAACCTCATAAATAAATTTTGGCACGTTGTGTTGACTGTCCTACACGTGATAGGTGATGGTCCGCATTTGTTGTGTTGACTGTCCTTCTTCAGCACGTAGAATGTCCACAATAGCCATGTTGATTCTTTCTCCTAACAAGTATAGAGTCGTACTACTGCTATTTTTACAAATTAAAAAGCATAGGACTCTATGGAAAACGTTTGTAAACGGTTTTGATAACGATAAACTAACCCACACATATACATAGTTGGAAACTAGAACTTACGATTATTTTATAGAAGAAAATATAGGATTTTCTAGGGAAAACGATTTTCTACGATTTCGATAACGACAAACTAGAACTTACGAATATTTTATAGCAGAAAATATAGGATTTTCTGGAGAGAACGATTTTTCTACGATTTCGATAACGATAAACTAGAACGCACATTCAATTTTACTCGATAAGAGGAACAAGATTTTCAACCATATTTCCTTTTTGAAAATAAGAGATTTTTCTGGAAACGGTTGATTTTTACTATTCAAAAGAACTATTCTCGAACACAACTCGCTTTCACAAATTACAATACTTTTCAAAGATCACTCCTTATAAGGATGAACAAAAGTAATGACATACACACATATATCCGCGATTTTCAAGGCAAGACTCCAAACGATTTCATAGAAAATATCTGATTTTGTGAAAGTACAATGAGAACGATTCTAAATAAGTGTAAACGATTTTATACAAAAATGCTTATGAACTCACCAACTTTTAGTTGACGCTTTTCAAAACGACTTGTATTCTCAGGGATCTAGTAAGCAGGTAACAAGAGACGCTGATGCAAGACTAGTTAGCTGTAGTTTGGATTCTTTTCTACTTATGTATCTTTTGTGTAACTCGAAGAACAAATACAATATGTAAACAATGTAAGTTTGTTATCTCAATGTATGATGTTTGGATTGCTCTGTTTCGTTTATATTCGATTGTTATGATACTGCACAATGAAGTCACCCGCCTCTGGACGTTTCCGCCGTCTAGTCCGGGGGTGTGACAGATTGGTATCAGAGCATTGTTTATAGTGAACTGGTATATCTAGCCATACAAGATATACAACTATAAATACAATGGGACTAAAACAAACTTTGCCTGAAAGTATACTTTAAAAAGACAAGTATCCTATAAAAGTATATGTAACTACTAACACAGTATCATAACGAGAAGAAAACAAAAGTAAGTAAAAGGTTGAACACTACAGTCAAACCTGGGCAGTTATGTAATCATATCTGGGATAAATATAGCCTGCTCAACTATATTTATTTGAGATATGACCAACATATGCTTGGGAGTGATGGTGGTGTTGCAACAAACCTAAAACCTAAAAACTATGCGCGCAAGAGAATACTAGAATTCGAACATCAAGTTTAAAATACTATAGGAGTATTTTTAGGATACTATAAACCCCTCCCACACCTAAACCTTCCCCGTATATCTCGTACCTCGATTCTCACACAAACGTTGTAATTGGAATTCCTCACCAAGACTTCTACTACCCTATCACGGCGAATTGCGGATGGGGCAAGGAGAGACCGAAAGAAGTCCAAGAGGAAAATCCAGAGGTAGACACTAAGGGATACCCAGAGACGAATTGTGAAAGGGAGAATTCCGACTAAGAAACCAGCAAGGATGAAAGCGCCAAGGAAACCCTTGACGAGCTTTACCCGATTGGGAGCAGACCAGAGACCCTTTCACCCTTCTCTTCCCAGATACATAACCACCCAATATAAGTGCCCCTGTGATGAACATACCTAGAAACAAAACGATACCCACGCAAAAACAAGTTGAGCAATTGACTCCTATCCGGTTTAGGGCGCGTCTCCACAAAAGACAATCCATAATCGACGTGCATCGAACTCCGATAGCCAACACCTTCACGAATCAGGCATCACCTCTGTCTAGACCATAAGTAAACTGAATTGACTCCCGGTTTCCAACTCTCTGTCATGAAGTAATGTAGACCCTAAGCAAAGCCTAGTGTGCAACGGTGTAAATCCGATCCCCCACAAGTAACAAGAACGTCATTCCAAATGCCTTACGAAACCCACCAGTAGGACCAGAAAACTATGCAGACCATGTACACTCTTTAAAAGAGGAAATGGTCATTTGGAGACCACAACTCATAGCAATCAAGGCTAGGACAGCCTTAGCAGCATAAGGAACACAAAAAGGGCACCCTTAATATAAGTGAAATGGCGAAGGACTTTGTGCGCCAAAAGAGGATCACCACACTACTCGCCTTAGGTTCATAATGTCATTAATCACAACCAGTAGTAGTAAATAAAGAGGAGTACATCCTCCAAGAATCCATACAACCGAATCCGTTAACTATAGTGCTAGCTACGTGCTATTTTGACGGACTTTACATCAAACATTACATGTTTCCACTCTCTACCATAACTGCATCATGGGGATGTAGCTTGACCCGATTAACAACAATACGTTAAGATTACACGAGTAAACTCATTTGAAACTAACTACGAGTACTTACAAGCTCATTTTTCGTAGGCAACAGAGTTATGTCTTCTCATGAAGGTAACCAGTACCCCGACCATGCATCAGTCCTACGAATAGACCCCGCCACTCTCCAAGCCACTGTAACAGTGGCTGTGGCAGTCGTCATGGCATACTTCAATGCCAACGACACAAGCGAAGTAGAAGCAGTGTCGGTAACTTCAATCGTAACAATAACCAAGGAAACCAACGAAGAACAACTCACCCATACACTCAAAAACCTAAACCTAAGAACAAGAAACGAAAGTTCAGGAACGAAAAAGGAGGTAGTTCAACTCAGAGTTTTACAAAAAGGCAACAAGCGGGACCAGTCCCTACCCCTACTAACCCTACTCCTCCCACATCAAGACAATTATACCTTGGGAGCAACCCACCCTGCAACAAGTGCAAATACCATCATTGGGGAGCCTGTCAGACATTTCGTTGTAAAAGGTGCAACAAGATGGGACACACCTCCCGCTACTGTAAGGCCCCGGCCCAATGTGTCACTCCGACCCTCAACCCATAAGTAAGTCCAGTTTGTCACAAGTGCGGTGCAACAGGACATTTCAAGAGAAATTGTCCAACGAAGATGACTGACGAGGGAGTTGACAACTAGACAGGAAGAGACGACAACAAATCCTACCGAGATTCTTGGTACGTTTCGAACGATAAACTCTATGTAACGAATGTTCATAGAAAGGTCTTGCAAATTGAAAACAAAATCAAAAACTATTTCCCCATTCGAGCAAATCCGTAAATCACGAAGAAGCTAGAGAATCCTTACGAATGGACCATGATGGTTCCATATGAACATTAGTATCATATATAGTTGGGATTCCATAAACTAAGAACGTGCGATCCCGCATCATTTTCCTGTCCCTGGTCTGAATGCTGATTAGAACAGAGCCCCACAGTCAATTACCTTTTGAGATCCTAAGTATGTGCGGTTAGGTCACATCCATCTATAGTGGAAAAACCTGGCAGAAGTCAGATTACGAATTCCCTTGACTTATAACAGCGCCTTTGTGTCGCAAAAATACCTAACAAGCAGAAACGAGACAGACCCAATGGTAACAACGAAAACGAAACTAGCAACGATAAGAACACGAACACTAGAACACCTAACAAGCAGAAACGAGATAGACCCAATGGTAACAACGAAAACGAAACTAGCAGCGATAAGAACACGAACATCAGAACACATAACAAGCAGAAACGAGATAGACCCAATGGTAACAACGAAAATGAAACTAGCAACGATAAGAACATGGACATAGAACACCCTGTCATTCCTAACAACCAATACTCCTCAAATCAATGTAACAACAAGGAGTCCAATGTCATCAGTTGACACGGATAGGCTTGATTCTCACCTTACAAACCTCGAGCTCTGCAAATAGACTTTCTTCTTACTCAACCGAATAACAAAACTCTTTCAGTCGATAACGATGAAATCTCTATCAACCAGACGCCTAAGTTCTGGCGTAAGAAATACCACGCCCTTCCCTAGCCCCAGCAAAGATTGAAAATCAAGGAGAAAAGGGCATAAAAAGGAATCCGAAAGGCTTCCAACATTCCTCTAGAGATTCCCAAAATCTCTTAGAAAACCTCAACCATGTGCTAAGCAGAGATAGACTCACCTCGACTCCTGGAAACATCTCAATGACCAAACACCCGACACCACTTAGCACGGTCACAAGAACAAATGGTGTCTGATCATAAGATCGACATATTATGTAAAGGAAACATCAGACCCAGTCCCTAAACACAGGAAGCACCTGTCTAACCCATAAGGGGAGAAAGACGAAATGGCCATAGGCACCACCGTCTAAGATTAATACTAACAAAACCCATCCTCAAGGATCGATACTCCCTACCCCGAATCGGAGACATGATCAACCAGCAACAAGGAACGGGCAAAGGCCGACCTACCATTAGCTTGGAAAAACCCTAGGGAGAAAGCTCCCAAGATAATCAAAGACTCATGAGGTCAACCACATCACACACAAACTCAACCTTGGTGACCATAGTACCAACTCTTAAGGCCTAGAAAACTCTACTTTTAAGGCACCATGATCTCGATCCCTATAAGACCATTCAAAAGGCCTCGCCGAGAAAGGTCCGATGACCCATAGTCTCCGATTAACCTAAGAGCTCAGTTTAGACATTTTACATCCCATGTATTCGACACTCGTAAGAGCCAGACCACCGAAGCCCTAGAAATTCCACTTGACCAGAACGAGGTAAACAAGAATCCGCACTCCGAAGGGAAACATGTGTAATGGACATTGAAAGAGTTGGGATACCCACCTACCTCTACTCGAGTACTCATATACCAACAACTGCCACCCGAGCATGGGAGTTGTACCCTTCGAGGCCCCGCACGAACGAAAAAGCAGATCATCCTCTGTGGGGCTGAGGTGAGAGACATCCAACTGACAAGAGGACAAACACTCACTAGGACACTCCCTAGGCCCAAGATTATTCGAGAAACCACAAAAAGGATAGTCAAAACCCGAACACGACCCCAAACATTGGATAAGTCGGCAATAGAACTATACAGATAGCAGGTTAAAGCCTCAGAATCCCAAGTAAGGAATCAGGGTATTCTTAAAGATCTTCCCTTAGGGAAGGATGACTCGATTTGAAAGGAAAAGTAAACTAAACTCCCCGATGCGCCAGACCATTCGAGATCCTCGTACGAATCGGTCCGGTAACCTACGAACTCCAACTACCCTCCAATCTTAGTAACGTACATCCTGTGTTCCATGTGTCAAACCTAGAAAGGGTATGACAGACAAAACCCTTCTAGTCCCACTAGACAAGGTTAGTGGACTAGAACTTCCTAAAATTTTATCAACCTATCAAGACTATGGATAGAAAAGTTAAGCATACAAAACAAAGCCACATCCAGATGGTGAAGGTTCAAGGGAACGCTAGGCGTGAGCCGGTATTCACCTGGGAACACAAAGACCAAATAACTCAAAAGTACTCTCACCTATTTCCGCTTTCATGACTCTATCTTTCGAAAGAATTACGGGACGAAATTCCCTCTAACGGGGGGATGATGTCACAACTAGCCTTCCTGGCTAGGAAATTTCACCCTCAAGTAAGCAAGGATTATTGTGAGACTTGTGCTAACACACCTAAGTGTTCAATATGAGTTCCTAAGGAGCCACATAGTGTTAGAATGTGAATCTCTCCAAGTATAGTGAATCTCTCCCAAATCTCTCCACGAATAGTGAATCTCTCCTAAATCTCTCCAAGTATGTGAAATCACTCCCAAATCTCTCTAAGTATGTGAAATCTCACCAAGAATAGTGAATCTCTCCCAAATCTCTCTAAGTATGCAAAATCTCTCCAAGAATAGTGAATCTCTCCCAAATCTCTCCAAGTATGCTAAATCTCTCCAAGAATAGTGAATCTCTCCCAAATATCTCCAAGTATGCTAAATCTCTCCAAGAATAGTGAATCTCTCCCAAATCTCTCCAAGTATGCGAAATCTCTCCAAGTATAGCGAATCTCTCTCAAATCTCTCCAAGCATGTGAAATCTCTCCCAAATCTCTCCAAGTATGTGAAATCTCTCCCAAATCTCTCCACGTATCTCAAATCTCTCTCAAATCTCCCTAAGTACCTTCCTCAGTCCAAAACAGCTCAAAACCGGAAGAGGAAACCCCAAAAGGACCCTCTTGGTCCGGAACCTCTTAGTTCGGAACCCTCTTGGTCCGGACTCCTCTTGGTCATGAACCTCTTGGTCCGGACTCCTCTTGGTCCTGAACCCTCTTGGTCCGGAACTCCTCTTGGTCCTGAACCCTCTTGGTCCGGACTCCTCTTGGTCCGAAACCCTCATGGTCCGGAACCCTCTTGGTCCGGACTCCTCTTGGTCCGGAACCCTCCTAGTCCGGAATGTCTTCTAAGGAGCCAAGAGGAAACAACTTCGGAATGAGCCTCTCATCCGGACCCTTAGTCTCCGGAACCACCTTGTTCGGACCCTTCGGTTCTGCTCTGGAAGATCTCGCTTGAAGCAGCTTCGGAACCTCCAGCCGGCTTCGCGCCTCCGGTCCGGACTACTGGCTTCGCCCTGACCTCGCGCCCGACTTCGGATCCGAGGATGCACTCCGGATTTGAGGAAACCGCTTCAGAAATGACCCAAATGACTCCGGATCTTGCTGAATGGCTCCGGAACTTCTCCTAAACCCTTCGGACCTTCGCAGGAGCATGATCCCACTCCGGATTTTCATCATTTTCGGACATTTTCACCATTTTAAGGCATTTTGACGCCAGAAATCACACCAAATTCGTATTTTTCCTATCCTAAACCCCTTAAACCCCTATTTTATGCTAAAATTAATTATTGTAAGCTTATTTTTCATAAAAATAAATGGTTGGGATTTAGGAAAAACCTTATCCTAAATCAAGAAAAGGACAAGGAAGTTGACTTTGTGATTTGATGAAATCCTCATTTCCCATGCAAATCACAGTATCCCATGCCTTACCCACCAAATATCCATGCATGGACCAACAGATCCCCATGCACCAAGGATTCCTCCCTTTTCTTATACTCCAAAGCAACGACAGTTAAGGAGTTTAGACTCCACTTTCTCTCTCACTGTTCCCATTTTCTCTCAAAACTCATCTTCAAGGCAAGAACAATGATCTTGCTGGAAGGGAAAATATTCTCAATTTCTCCCATGAGTTGAAAGGTAAATTCCTCCATCCACCTAATATTTTATTATATTTCAAGATGAATCCATATTATTTTATTCATAATAATATGTGATGATCATCCTTAGGAAAGCATCCCTCCCAGGGAAGTTCCTCATCTCAACAAGAGTTTAAGCTTGAGATCTTCACTCCATAACTCCAAACAACTCCTCAACCAACTCAAGGTGAGCTTCATACCCCACATTTTTCAATATTTTAATGTTTTTTGGGGGAGAGTACAAGTCAAATCTTGCCTAAATACTTGCATACTTGCATGTATACGTATGTTTATATGTGTGTGGAAATATTATTAAATTCTTATTGTAGTAATATCCTCATGAACGTAAGATTTCACAACTTCATAAGAAACAGAAGATACTTTGTGTACAAAAGAGCCTCCCAACTATTGGATGTGTCCAACTTAAGCCCTTTATCTATGCTTTCATGTCTAGAAATAAAACTTATAAAAAGGAACCTTGATAAGTTGACACTAATTCTAGTGATTTTCGAAAATGGGAACTTTGTGACTATTTTGCAAACTGTCAGGGGGTATTTTATAAATATTCAATATAAAAGTTTGCGTAAAGAAAATACACAAATAGAGCCTTTATGACAGAAATATTTGCATGTCATAAACTGCTATCGTAAAACCTCCAACGACATAAGTAATGCTCTTTATGTCATAAAACAGAAAATGCGTTTCATAACCGGCAGTTATAAATTTATACAAGTTATAACTTGACAATTTTTCTCTGGATTAAAATGACTTATTTTTCAATAAACGAAAAGGAACGAACACGAGCACCTAGTTAACGATATGGAACGAGAACGATATTTCTATTCAATAAGTACGGATTTCATTATTTATCTAACAAATAACGGATCTCTAACGATTGCTCAAAAAGTTGTTAATATTCTTGTCAGAAAAATCTCAAAAGTACCTAAATATAAAAATATTAGTGTACGTCTAAGTCCTGTAAGGAGTTATAGCCAGAGTCTCCTGGAGAGAGAGCGGGAATTTGTGTATAGATCTATACGGGGTTGACACCCCGCACCTTCGATGTTCGCTACAGCTAGACAGGCCAGTCTAGGGTGACAAATGTCTTTTCCAAACCGAGGGCACCTGAGAAACGCCAAAACAGGCACTCCGTCAGATTAGTATGGTTATAACGACTCACTAGAATATGTTTTATTAACTAGAAATTTATGTAAGGAAAACCTCATAAATAAATTTTGACACGTTGTGTTGACTGTCCTACACGTGATAGGTGATGGTCCGCATTTGTTGTGTTGACTGTCCTTCTTCAGCGCGTAGAATGTCCACAATAGCCATGTTGATTCTTTCTCCTAACAAGTATAGAGTCGTACTACTGCTATTTTTACAAATTAAAAAACGTAGGACTCTATGGAAAACGTTTGTAAACGGTTTTGATAACGATAAACTAACCCACACATATACATAGTTGGAAACTAGAACTTACGATTATTTTATAGAAGAAAATATAGGATTTTCTGGGGAAAACGATTTTCTACGATTTCGATAACGATAAACTAGAACTTACGAATATTTAATAGCAGAAAATATAGGATTTTCTGGAGAGAACGATTTTTCTACGATTTCGATAACGATAAACTAGAACGCACATTCAATTTTACTCGATAAGAGGAACAAGATTTTCAACCATATTTCCTTTTTGAAAATAAGAGATTTTTCTGGAAACGGTTGATTTTTACTATTCAAAAGAACTATTCTCGAACACAACTCGCTTTCACAAATTAAAATACTTTTCAAAGATCACTCCTTATAAGGATGAACAAAAGTAATGACATACACACATATATCCACGATTTTCAAGGCAAGACTCCAAACGATTTCATAGAAAATATCTTATTTTCTGAAAGTACAATGAGAACGATTCTAAACAAGTGTAAACGATTTTATACAAAAATGCTTATGAACTCACCAACTTTTAGTTGACGCTTTTCAAAACGACTTGTATTCTCAGGGATCTAGTAAGCAGGTAACAAGAGACGCTGATGCAAGACCAGTTAGATATAGTTTGGATTCTTTTCTACTTATGTATCTTTTGTGTAACTCGAAGAACAAATACAATATGTAAACAATGTAAGTTTGTTATCTCAATGTATGATGTTTGGATTGCTCTGTTTCATTTATATTCAATTGTTATGATACTGCACAATGAAGTCACCCGCCTCCGGACTTTTCCGCCGTCTGGTCCGGGGGTGTGACAAGTACGCCCCGCGTACGTCCTCTGTTGGGCCATTGGCAAATGGGCTTCTGGTTTGGGATGCTATGGACTAAATGGAATTGGGCATTTGTTGGACTTTGTAAATAAGTTATTGTGGGTCCAGTAGTGAAAGTGGATCATGGGGCTTAGGCCCAACTAGAAGGTTGGGCCCAATTTTGTAATTTGGGCCGATAATGGGGTTTATTTTTGGACTTTCAAGTCAAGGATTGGGTAATTGGGCCTTGACCCGATAAAGAGAATGGACTTAATGAATGGTGTGGACATTTAGTCAAAGAAGGTTATTTTGGGTATTAATTTGGTGTTTATTGTGTAATAATTTGGGATTCCTGGCGAGACAGCAGTCCGATGTTTTTAGTATTTCAGCACTACTTGCGAGGTGAGTTATCTTCACTATACTCAAGGGTCTAAGGCACCAAGGCCGGCCCTTTGGATTGTTATCTGGGTATGTTATGCTAGTATGATCTGCTAGATCGGTGTCCTAGTAGGTAGGATAGTATTATGTGGTATGTTGTGACATCCCCATTTTCACGGCCAGAAAAGACCGATTCTGCTTATGCTTTGTTTAAAAACTAGAGTATCGTTTTTATGAAAAGTGTTGCGGAATTTGTTCCCAGAAAAACATGATAAATACATTATCAAAGCATTTCCGAAGAAATGTATTTTTATTCATTTTAAAATATTGGGATGTCATCGTCAATACAGACACATAAGCATAAACATAAATTACATTCATTATCACTAGTGATTTATATCTCCTTAATCCCTCAGTGTAATGTAACCTCATATCGACACCTGTGATACAAATAAACTGAGTGGGTCAGGTTGGGAAACCTGGTGAGTACATAGGGTTTTCAACCCACAATAATATAATTATTATGTTTAATCATCAAACAATTAACCCAATTACCCATCCCCGTTATCTTCTTTACTCTTAAGGATTTACCCTAAGAATTAGTTATTCCTCGTTCATTCTTTCCTAAGGATTATCCTAAGGAATAAGCACGAAATCCATCGTTGCCAGGTTTACTGAACAGGCACTAAATCCATAGTTTCCAGGGTTTGCTCAACATGCACTAAATCCATATTTGCCAGGGTTTGCTCACCAGGCACTAAATCCATAGCTGCCAAGGTTATCTTGTTTATCGACAATATCGTTTCCGAGAATCCACTCGCAATACATGTCAATGGGTTTTTATCTCGTTTATCGACAATATCGTTTCCAAGAATCCACTCGCAATACATGTCAATGGGTTTTTAGAGTACAGCTGGTGAATACACGGTTCAAATAACACCTACAGGTTGCGAGCCTGCTAGTGTTCCACTGGAATGTCTAGAATAGTCTGTGGTTGTCATCCATACTCTGCTAGATGACGGGGCCAACACTTGGGTAAAAGGCTTCTCTCATTGTTCACCTCTCACCCTTATCTCATTGTCGATATCACCTCTCATCATTTTATTTTTTTGTCACACAACAACTATTTCATCTACCCATGTTTTACCCAACAGATTTTGTAGATATAAAATACATATACAATTTAAATCATTTAAAACATGTATAAAAATATTTCACCCAGCATAGACGACAAGTATACAGACAATATGCACACATAGCATGTAATTTATATTAAATACTTCATATCTATGTGTAAGATGAAAGTAACTATGCACTCACCTGATAAGGTGGTGACTCGGTACTCGGACAGGGCTTCGTTTACTTAAAACAACTTCTTTCGACAAAACCTAGTATCATTACCACTAGAGTTTAGTGTAAGGTTCGACAAGACTAATTAATAGTCTAGCTATTATTACTATTATATAAGCGTTAAAAAATATTTTTCACCTACTATGTACAGACAGGGGCCAGACATAAAACACCAGAGGGCAGGACCATTTTGGCATATAGCACTTCTAAAATCCAACAACCCTATGCAGCCCTTTAAACCAGATTACCCGTACCGCGAGTAGTTAAAAAGATATTATAAGGACACTTATATAACCCATAATAATAGCTCAAATAGTTATTATAATGTCCTAATAACATTACTAGATTGAAACATAAGTTATACTAAAGATAGGGTAGGTGTAGCTTACTTACAGCGGGTTTTTCTCAAAACCGGGCTCCACAGAAGCAGAGTTTCTGAGCCGAAGGTTCTAATTTTCGGAGCCATCGTGTAACATCCGGATTCCAGGTATAATATTTTAAGTGTTATTTTGAGATATGTGGAGTGACTCGACGAGTTGGTGTCTCAACTCGTCGAGTGGAGTCGCGACCGCTGACACGGATTAATGAGCGGACTCGACGAGTCTGGGAGCTGACTCGCCGAGTCAGCACTGCTGAAGGAAACCCTAATTTCTCGGGCTTGTGGCCTATTTAAAGGCCCTTATGGCCTCCCTTTGCGGCCACCTTCCCCATAAAGAAATCCTAACCTGCCCTTTTCATTGTAGAGAGAGAGAGAGAGACTATCTTGAGCCTTCTTGAGCATTTTTGAGGAGAGATTGAAGGAGTTTGGTGGATCCATCCAAGAGGAGGCTGTGGATCTTGCATCCTTCTGTCATTTGTTGCTATTCAGAGGTAAAAAGCTCTCATCTTGGCCTCTTTTTCGTTAGATATCATTTTTGAGGAATTTTTAAGGTTTTCTCTCAAGCATGTTGTATTCTTGATCTTTTTGAGCATGGTTTGAGGTTAGAACCTCAGATCTGGACTAGAGGGGACCTTAAGGGTCCAAAGATTTGAGCTTTATCGAGTTAGAGGCAGGTCCCCATGCATGAGACCTTTCTTGGAGCTTGTGATGACATTTTGGAGCATGGATACCATGCGTGGTCATCAAGATCGGACCTTTACGTGACTTTTGGGTATTAGGAGGCTGGATCTAGAGGTTGGAGTTGCAGATCTGACCTCAGACGTCCATATGAGACATCCAGACGATTCAACTCGCCGAGTCTATACGATGACTCTATGAGTCGGATCGGGTTGCCCCACGATTCGTGACCCAGTGGTAACCCATCGAGTTGGGAGTTTAACTCGACGAGCCGTGTGAGACACTTAGAAGAATTCAGAGGATACGAGTGGACTCGGCGAGTCACCCGAGTGCACTCGGCGAGTCGGGTCAACTTTGGCGGTTGACTCATATTGACTTCCGTGTCTTGAGAGTAAGACAGTTAGGAACATTGAGACCATGGAGGGTAAAATGGTCTTTTACTCTCCTGTGAGCATAGAAGGGTTAGGGGTCGTTTGATAGTTGCTGACTGGGTTAAAGCTGACTGGGTTAGAAGCTGACTGGGTTAGAAATGCTGACTGAGTCCATATCTGACTGAGTTTATGCTGTTTGATTATTTATCTGAATGGTTGTGCTGAATGAAAAAAATGACCATATTACCCTTGTGTTGTCTCTTGTGCTGGATAAAAAATTTATAAAAACACAAATTATCATATAAAATCCAAATTAAACATACATCAATTAAAATCCAAATACAAAGTGTAATACAAAATCCAAATACAAATTGTCATACATAATAAAAAAAGTACACCATTTAATGTGAATCGTTTGAAAGTAACTGATTAGCAATCTGGTCACGTAAAGTAGTCATATAGTCAACGGCTTCTGAACCCCATTCTATGCCTTCTATGTTTTTGCCCTCACTTCCTCCACCACCCACATTAGGAGTAACCATAGTCTTTTGTTCAAAGTTCGTAAATAATTCATCTTCAATATCGTATTTCCTTATAAAATTATGGAACGCAACACAAGCAATGACTATGTCTCTTTGCACCGGAAAAGGATAAGGAGTCATTTGTTTTAAAATTGGAAATCTCGCCTTCAATACACCATAAGCACGTTCAATGATATTTCTAAGTTGTGCATGAGCATGATTGAACCTTTCTTCCTTAGTTAAGGCTCTGTTTCTTCGAAAATCGGCTAACCAATACCTTGTATTACGGTAGGGAGCCATAAATCCACGGGTGTTGGTGTATGCGGCATCACAAAGGTAATATTTATCTGTAGATGATTGACAAATTTATCATATAAATAATATAGATAATAAAACGTATAGTGAAGTTACAAACCTGGTGGAAGGAATGGAAATCCGGAAGTCGGGTTAAATGCAACTTCTTTCAAAACTTTAGAATCATGTGCTATGCCCTCCCATCCAGCCCATACAAAGGTGAATATCATATCAAAATTACAAATTCCAATTACATTTTGATAACATTCACCTTTTCCTCTTCCCCTATAACGAGTTTGTTGATCAACATGCACAACTGCATGTATAAGTGTTCCATCCAGCGCACCTATTGCTCCGGGAAATATGTGCATTAGCCGTCTATGTCGTTCTAAGGTATTTCTTGTTGGATTATACGGGGTTGGTACTATAATTTCTCGTGCAAAACACATCATTGCACGTAAGACCTCATGAAAACATTGATGAATCGTTTGGGTGGAGTGACGAAATCTTTCTTTAACGGTCCGAAAACGTTCATTATGTCCTATAACATGTAAAAACATAGCCATCTTCTCTTCAACGCTTATCGTCCTACTACATTGCAACCAATTTCTTTGTGTAAAGTGATTGCATAATAGTACAAATGCATCTTGTGAAAGACGTATCATATCGTAACATTGTATAGGACATCCATGTATCAGATCTTGCGTATACACATACCTCTTTGCTACCTGTTCGCTAGCTCTTATTCTTTTAATTATTCTTTGCCTTTGTCGGACCAACATCAACCAATACCACGAGAATATAAGGAAATATAAAAAGTCACCTTCTTTATCCATGTGTCCTGTTAGATGTCAAATACAAATTACATTTAAATCAATAACATAACAATCAATAACATAACAAACCGTAACATGTAAATACTAAAAGCATAACATTCCATAACATATAAATTCATATAACATAACTGAACCTAAGAAAACAATCCATAACATAACTAAACCATAGAATACTAATGTCAAACAATGAACCATAACATACTAAAGTCAAACAATGAACCATAACATACTAAAGTCAACCAACTAATCCAAACTTTCTTCCCGCATTTGTTACCCACGACTCACAAGTTGACAAGTTAAGGCGCAACCAAATTTTCCTATTACCAGCACTTTCAGCAAATAACATAAGAGCGGTGGTGTATTTCAGATCATATTCTCCCCACTCCAAGCTTGTCAACTTCGCCATACAAGCATCCATCTCCTTGTCAAGATTATTTGCTTCCGTGAATGCTTGTGCAGCCTTGATAATTTCTTTTCCAACTTCTTTCAACTCATCATCAACTGTGGTTTCTTTAGGACCATTTTGCTTGCCCCCTTGTTTTTTGTCCGCCCAGATGATTCCTCACTAGTAGGTTGAGGTACTGTTGAACTTGGGGTATCTGCATGAGGTGCTGGCTCATCCATCTCTGTATCCTCAAAATCATGTGTACTGAAGGTTTCATTGGGATGAGGTAGTGTCGAAGATGGCCCCCAACTGTGAACACCGGTCGACGACGCCCCATCAAATAGTTGGGTACAAAGTTCAGGGCAAGGGAGGGGTGCATTTCTCAGCTTATCTACATACTTGTTCAACTGTTTGACAATTTAATAAATATTATTAAAGTAGTAAAAAATAATCTAATCTAAAAAATATGTATATATGTACCTTCGCTTCCGCTTCCCATTCTTCATTAGTCATGTTAAAAGAATTCGTTACGGGATTATAAATATTTCCTGTTTTGCTTTTAAGTTTTAACCACACTGCATACTTTGCTTTTAAATAGCCGTATCGGTTTTTCATTTGTTTTTTCTCGACAATAAAATTATGATCTGTTTTCAATTTCTCCGCGACCACAGCCCATGAGCTTGCTTTTAGGCCACTACCCTCCCGGCCATTGGTTGTTAATTCTTGTATACATGCTTCCAAAAAAGTTTTGTCCACCAATTCCGACTTCCAACTAACCCTAATTCTTTTATCTGTCATGTCTATTGTAAAAAGGAAAAAAAAAAAACTAATCATCCACATAACACACCTTTACAAATAGCTAACATTATGTGCTTGATGTCAATAAGATAAAACATATATATATATATATATATATATATATATATATATATATATATATATATATATATCTTTTAAACTAAAGATAAAACAACTTGAAGACAAGACTTGGGAGATTCAACTTTGATCTTACTACAACTATATGGTATCACTGAATAAATGTAACATTATGTACTAACATATCAAATACAGAATGTAGCATTGATAAAATCCATTGTTTAACTACACACATATACCTATGTAGCATTGATATACATTAGACATACACATAAACATATCATATACACACAATACACATAATTTGTTCGATTACACTAACAGCCATATAAATTTGTTCAAAACAATACGGGACTAAGATCCTGAACAGTTTCAGGGGTGGTTGTCCTTTGATCTTGAAGATTTGTATTTGTACAATATGTTAACACCAAACCATAATCATGTTATACATTACATGTAAAATAAAGATCTCTCCCCATAAAAAGAAATCTAACTCAAAGTTTGGATGCCAATAACTTCCTTCTGGAATTCCAAATTAATCATGATTCTAAAGTTTTCAAAAATAAGTGTTGGCAGCATTAAACACTACAACCACCACCTACAGAACAATGTTGATATCAAATTTGGAAAATTGTTCTCGAGGTTTGGCACCAAACATAAAAGCAATATCTAAAAACAAGAATGACAAATACATGAAGTGTTTTGTGATTTCAGATAAAAAAAAGCAAAAAAAAAAAAAAAAAAACGCAGAAATCGTACCTGCTCATCGCCGATGAAGAGGAGTAGTCGCCCCCTGTGTGCATCATCGCCGGAAAAGATGGGGGTGTGTGCGTCGTCGCCGGAGAAGATGGGGCAGGAGGCGATCAGCAGGTGTTGGCGATGGAGGGGAGAAGCTTTTGTCTAGGGTAATGGTGAAGGAGGCGAGCAAGGGAAAAGGGAAAAGGGCAACAAAACGCGTAGCTTTAATTTCCAGTCAGGAGGGTTTTTTTTGCTTACCGGGTAAGTGGAATTGGCTGACCGAATCAGCTATATTTTGTAATTACCAAACATCCGACTACTGACCGAGTAAGCAGTCAGCACTGACCGGACCCGGTAAGTTTAAATCAAACAGCCCCTTAGTCTAGCTTCTTGAGGACCAATATTAATTAGGGATAATTATTATATGCTAGGCGGAGGCTAGACTGGTGGGTAGAGTTCGAGATTCCGAGTTCGAGGTTTTCCTTTTGCTAGCTTGGGAGGTGAGTCTTCTCACTATACTTACCTTGAGTGGTAATTTTATGTGTGACCAGAGGGTCTTGCATGAATGAGTTGTGTATTGAGATATCCTGCTATTTGTTATGTGATATGTTTACTGTGTGTTATATTGAGCTGCTGAGTTGAGGGACCAGAGGGTCCATCTGAGTTGTGGGACCGGAGGGTTCCACTGAGACACATTGACCGGAGGGTCCTATTGAGTTATAGCCTCGAGTGGCTGATGTCCCCTGTGTGGTATTTTGGGGAACTCACTAAGCTTTATGCTTACCGTGTTATGTGTTATGTGTTTCAGGTAGTTCCGAGGATCGCGGCAAGGCACCGGCATGATTGTACACACTGGCGGGAGATTGTTTTTATGATTCTGGGATTGTGTTTTACTTGTTGACATTTGAGACATATGTGATTTTGAGAAATATGAAATGAGTTTTATTGTGTTTGAAAATGAAAAATTTGTTGAAAATTTACGTCGTTACAAGTTAGTATCAGAGCCTTGGTTTGAGGGATTCGGATGCACCCTCGGGTGTGTTTGGACTCCAACTGAGGATTTGAGAAAGATTTTCAAAAGAGATAAAATTTTCTAATAATGAGAAAGAGTTTAAGAGAAGACGATTCAGAGCAGTGTGTACAATTACCCAGAGCCCGAGCGGTGATTTCCCAAAATACCCTCATTTTGTGTTACGAGATTATTTTATGAGATATGATACATGCTAGAGAATAGGCTAGGTAATTCATATATTAGGACTAGGGTGACCTGATTTGTGATGCCTTAGCCTAGGGTTTTCTGCTATCAGTGATTTGCTTTGAGTATGAGTACCTAGCAGGAGCGAGCCAATGAGAGGACTACTGTGAGAGTAGCTTGTGAGGCATAGAGTACTTGTAATTGGGATTCGAGGAGGAGGACTTGGGGCGAACACTGATGCGGTGTGGAAGGTAGTATTGGGCCCGTACTACTGGAAGCACCGGATCAGTGAGCGGTCCAAGTAAGAATCCTTAGGATGCTAAGGAACAAGTAGGGGCGGGTAATCGAGTGTGAGTATGCTCGAGCGAGTCTCTGATGATTTTGTGTTGTGTTTCAGAGACATCATGGTGGGTACATGCCACAACCCGAGTAGCAGTGGGAGTAGTGATGAGGAGATACGGAGGATGATCCACGATGAGGTGGTTGCAACTATCCGAGCATAGATTCCAGATATGTTTGGGTCTATCAAGACCACCTTGATACAGACGTTCGATGAGCGATACGCTGCTATCACTGAGGCTGCTACTGCCGCAGCCACTGCAGCCGTCGCCGCTGCTAGGCCTCAGGGAGGTGACTCATTGCTGTTCCGAGAGTTCAGCAACATGAAGCCACCAGAGTTTGATGGGACGCAGTGTGACATCCCCATTTTCACGGCCAGAAAAGACCGATTTTTGTTTATGCTTTATAAAAATCAGAGTACTTCTGTTAATAAAAATGTTGCGGAATTTGTTCCCAGTAAAACATGATAAACACGTTATCAAAGCATTTACGAAGAAATGTATTTTTATTCATTTTAAAACATTTGGGATGTCATCGTCAATACAGAAACATAAGCATAAACAGAACTTACATTCATTTACACTAGTGATCTACATTCCTTTAAATCTCTCAGTGTAATGTAACTTCATATCGACACCTGTGATAGAAATAAGCTGGAGTGGGTCAGGTTGGGAAACCTGGTGAGTACATAGGGTTTTCAACCCACAATAATATAATTATTATGTTTAAACATCAAACAATCTACCCAATTACCCATCCCCATTATCTTCTTTACTCTTAAGGATCTACCCTAAGAATCAACTATTCATCGTTCATTCATTCCTAAGGATCATCCTAAGGAATAGGCACGAAATCCATCATTGCCAGGGTTTACTCAACGGGCACTAAATCCATAGTTTCCAGGGTTTTCTCAACAGGCACTAAATCCATAGCTGCCAGGGCTATTTCGTTTATCAACAGTATCGTTTCTGAGAATCCACTCGCGATACATGTCAATGGGTTTTTATCTCGTTTTTCGACAGTATCGTTTCCGAGAATCCACTCGCAATACATGTCAATGGGTTTTTAGAGTACATCTGGTGAATACACAGTTCAAAACACCTACAGGTTGCGAGCCTGCTAGTGTCCACTGGACTGTCTAGAATAGTCCGTGGTTGTCATCCATACTCTGCTAAATGACGGGGCTAACACATGGGTAAAAGGCTTCTCTCATGGTTTACCTCTCACCCTTATCTCATGGTCTATATCACTTCTCATCATTTTATTTTTGTCACACAACAACTATTTCATCTACCCATGTTTTACCCAACACATTTTGTAGATATAAAATACATATACAGTTTAAATCATTTAAAACATGTATAAAAATCTTTCACCCAGCACAGACGGCAAGTATACAGACAATATGCACACATAGCACGTAATATATATTAAATACTTCATATCTATGTGCAAGATGAAAGGGACTATGCACTCACTTGATTAGGTGGTGACTCGGTACTCGGACAGCACTTCGTTATGTCAAAGAATTTTACCTTGGAAAAACAACGGGTTTTTCTCAAAACCGGGCTTCGCTGGAGCAGCGTTCCCGAGCCGAAAGGCTCTTCTTCTCGGAGCCGTCAGGCGCTCCGGGGCTTCCGCCTCGTGCTAGGGAGGTTCCCTAGGCTTTTCGGGGGGTTTCGGGGCTAGAGAGAAGTTCTAGAGAGAGAGGGAAGTGATGGGAGGTGTGTGGAATGAAGGGGGCTTCACTTCTTATTTATAGGAGGCTGGAGGGTCACTCACGTCGTGAGCCAACTTGGGCACCGAGGCAAAGCCTGGTGCTGACACGTGGCATCGCACACAGGGTGGAAATCAGCCGATTTTCAAAAATTCATAACTTTCGCATACAAGCTCCGTTTTCGACGTTATTTATATCCACGCGTAGGTAAAAATAAGATCTACAACTTTAATTTTGACTCTGCCGGCTACTTCTCGACCGATCTTAAATTTAACAATAGGAGGAGATTAGACTGTTAAATGACCGCGAAGAATTCGTAACTCCTTCATACAGACTCCGTTTTCGTCTGTCTTTTTATCGTTGAGTTCCTATTAATGAGATCTTCAACTCTCATTTAGGTCGCATAAGCCAAAAACCGCTCGAACTAAAATTCGAGTTTCGGGTCGTACACTGCTAAGCCGAAACTTCGAAAAATCATAACTTTCTCATACGAAGTCAGATTTGGGCGTTCTTTTTATGGACACTCTCGGTTTAACGTATACTACGACTTTTGTTTTGGTCGCTAAGGCTAAAAGTCGCTCTATCGTAAATTCACTATTTACGCTTCCCGGTGTCGTGTCGGTTCCGTCGCGAAACTTCGACGGGTCATAACTTCTTCGTTATAACTCGGATTTCGGCGTTCTTTATATGTACGGAACCCTTGAGACATATTCTAAAACTTTGTTAAGATTATTATTCTAAATAATCTTTTGTCGAAAAGTCGTTTTCGACCCGTATTATCTCTAAATTGACTAGCCCGGATCTACGGGCGTTACAATTATCTCCCCCTTAGGATGATTACGTCCCGGAATCATCAACGAAACAGGGCTCACATGATGACTCCATACGTTATCTCTTCATCCTAAGTAATAATCGTATCTTCTATGTTGCTTCAAACGAGTATCTAACTCTTAGACTCCATAACTGCAGGCGGTGTTCAATCTTGCACCTGCTCCCTATCTCACGTTGGACTCCAAATTACAACCTTCAAGTCACAATGTTGATCCTTACTGGATACGAACTTAAGATAAGTTTTTTTTATTACTACAATGGAACGATGTGTCATATTCTAATGAGCTATCATCGCATGTTGCAACGCTTAGACTCAGGTCTCTTAGAGTCTTCCAGAACAGACTATACTTTCGTTCATGTTCTAATCTCATCTTAAAAGGTAGCATTTCTAGCTACAAGCAACTTTTCACGATACCTCTACTGATCGCTTTTTATTTCAATCTTCCGTCTTAAGTCTTATGCTACATCGAACTTGATTCTCTGAACCACATAACATACTCAGCGTAGTCGGACTCAATTTGATATGACCACTAGGGTCGGAATAACAACAATCTTCTTAGTCATTACCGAAACAATGGTAACGACATACTTGAATAAAATGGTATCAATTACTAGCTTCTTGGTAACCTTGTGACTTTCCCTGATCCAAGCGTGAGTCCTGTGCTTCCGGTAGTATAGGCCTCTACTACCATTCACACCTACTCATACTCGTCCTAAGTATTGTCTCGCAGTTCTCCAAGTTATTACCACAAAAACAATTTTAACACATACAAATGTGTCCAAACAATCACATAATTTTCCCTAGACTCTACTAGGACTTCTTCCATGCGTATCTTCAATCATCAATTCTGATTCAACTTGGTTGGTGATGGAAATGTCAGACGATGGGATAACTTCATGGATTATATAAAAAAAAAATCTTTCTTTCTGCTAATCGAAAGTGTACTTCTCCCGTACTAGACGTATTATTTCTTAGACGTGTTCTAAAGGCAAGATATCACTCTTAAAATATCTTCCGATAGGTATCATTCAATATCGTAAGCCTTCTCATTTCCTTCATTTGCTCAGTCTGCTATGAGTCCTTATCATGACATTCTATACACCAAAGAAGGCATTCGGTGTATTGAGACGAGAATATAGATAGAGGAAGATTTAGACGCGTATTCCTCCTTATTACTCCAAAAAGTTACATGCCAGTTCTAATATCGTAATTAAACGTATAAACCTGAGCACATAAAATTTCCAGATCCGGTCGGCAAGGGACCATAGATCCGATCAGACATTTAGCATCATAAATCATTTAGCACATAAAAACATGTTAGGCATTTTACCTAAATTAGCTAGTGCTTGTGTCTATTCAGGTGTATTACCTAAATTTTATTAGACACACTCCTCACAATCATTGCTTAGCATTCTAAGTTTAAGTCTAGAAATAAATCCATATTCCTAGTTCGCTTAAACTAATGCTCTGATACCAACTGTGACATCCCCATTTTCACGGCCAGAAAAGACCGATTTTTGTTTATGCTTTATAAAAATCAGAGTACTTCTTTTAATAAAAATGTTGCGGAATTTGTTCACAGTAAAACATGATAAACACGTTATCAAAGCATTTCCGAAGAAATGTACTTTTATTCATTTTAAAACATTGGGGATGTCATCGTCAATACAGAAACATAAGCATAAACAGAGCTTACATTCATTTACACTAGTGATCTACATCCCTTTAAATCTCTCAGTGTAATGTAACTTCATATCGACACCTGTGATAGAAATAAGCTAGAGTGGGTCAGGTTGGGAAACCTGGTGAGTACATAGGGTTTTCAACCCACAATAATATAATTATTATGTTTAAACATCAAACAATCAACCCAATTACCCATCCCCATTATCTTCTTTACTCTTAAGGATCTACCCTAAGAATCAACTATTCATCGTTCATTCATTCCTAAGGATCATCCTAAGGAATAGGCACGAAATCCATCATTGCCAGGGTTTACTCAACGGGCACTAAATCCATAGTTTCCAGGGTTTTCTCAACAGGCACTAAATCCATAGCTGCCAGGGCTATTTCGTTTATCAACTGTATCGTTTCCGAGAATCCACTCGCAATACATGTCAATGGGTTTTATCTCGTTTATCGACAATATCATTTCCGAGAATCCACTCGCAATACATGTCAATGGGTTTTTAGAGTACATCTGGTGAATACACAGTTCAAAACACCTACAGGTTGCGAGCCCGCTAGTGTCCACTGGACTGTCTAGAATAGTCCGTGGTTGTCATCCATACTCTGCTGAATGACGGGGCCAACACATGGGTAAAAGGCTTCTCTCATGGTTTACCTCTCACCCTTATCTCATGGTCTATATCACTTCTCATCATTTTATTTTTGTCACACAACAACTATTTCATCTACCCATGTTTTACCCAACACATTTTGTAGATATAAAATACATATACAGTTTAAATCATTTAAAACATGTATAAAAATCTTTCACCCAGCACAGACGGCAATTATACAGACAATATGCACACATAGCACGTAATTTATATTAAATACTTCATATCTATATGTAAGATGAAAGGGACTATGCACTCACTTGATTAGGTGGTGACTCGGTACTCGGACAACACTTCGTTATCTCAAAACAAATTTCCCTTGGCAAAACAACGGGTTTTTCTCAAAACCGGGCTTCGTTGGAGCAGCGTTGCTGAGCTGAAAGGCTCTTCTTCTAAAAGCCGTCGGGCGCTCCGGGGCTTCCGCCTCGTGCTAGGGAGGTTCCCTAGGCTTTTCGGGGGGTTTCGGGGGGTTTCGGGGCTAGAGAGAAGTTCTAGAGAGAGAGGGAAGTGATGGGAGGTGTGTGGAATGAAGAGAGCTTCACTTCTTATTTAAGGAGTCTGGAGGGTCACTCACATCGTGAATTTATAATATTCACGTCGTGAGCCAACTTGGGCACCAAGGCAAAGCCTGGTGCTGACACGTGGCATCGCACAGGGTGGAAATCAGCCGATTTTCAAAAATTCATAACTTTCGCATACGAGTTCCATTTTCGACGTTATTTATATCCACGCGTAGGTAAAAATAAGATCTACAACTTTCATTTTGACTCTACCGGCTACTTCTCGACCGATCTTAAATTTAACAATAGGAGGAGATTAGACTGTTAAATGACCGCGAAGAATTCGTAACTCCTTCATATAGACTCTGTTTTCGTCTGTCTTTTTATCGTTGAGTTTCTATTAATGAGATCTTCAACTCTCATTTAGGTCGCATAAGCCAAAAACCGTTCGAACTAAAATTCGAGTTTCGGGTCGTGCACTGCTAAGCCGAAACTTCGAAAAATCATAACTTTCTCATACGAAGTCAGATTTGGGCGTTCTTTTTATGGACACTCTCGGTTTAACGTATACTACGACTTTTGTTTTGGTCGCTAAGGCTAAAAGTCGCTCTATCGTAAATTCACTATTTACGCTTCCCGGTGTCGTGTCGGTTCCGTCGCGAAACTTCGACGGGCCATAACTTCTTCGTTATAACTCGGATTTCGGCGTTCTTTATATGTACGGAACCCCTGAGACATATTCTAAAACTTTGTTAAGATTGTTTACTCTAAATAATCTTTTGTCGAAAAATCGTTTTCGGCCCCTATTATCTCTAAGTTGACTAGCCCGGATCTACGGGCGTTACACGCAGGATCCGATTGTTGCGATGAGGTGGATCTCTGATATCAAGGGGTGTTTTTACATGTGTTCATGCCCCGACCACTTGAGAGTTCGGTTTGCAATGAACCAGCTTCGCTTGGGAGCGAAGGACTGGTGGAAGTTTGTGACAGCTGGTTTTACCCCTGCAGATCATGTTGCAGTGTCATGGGAGAGGTTTGTTCAGATGTTCTGAGACGAGTATGTTCCCCCGGTGGAGAGGGAACGTTTGGCGCAGGAGTTTCTGTCTCTCAAGCAGAAGACAAAATCAGTGACTGAGATTTCGAGGATGTTCCATGAGAGGGCGATGTTATGCCCTGAACAAGTGTCCACTGAGCAGGCACGTGTGAGTCGATATCTGAGCATACAGAGGAAGGACATACGAGAGTTCGTGGCGAACTCTTCGTATAAGATATTGGCCGAGCTTCAGGCCAATGCCAGAAGAAGGGAGATTGAGCTTGAGTTGCAGACCAGGGAGGAGGAGGAGGAGTCCTGGGGGAGGGACCAGAGACCAGTGCAGTCGCAGCCGACGACGAAGCGGGCCAAGCCCGCTGGTTCCAGAGTTGGGGGCCAGAAGGGCTGCACTTGTGGCAAGTGCGGCAAGAGTCACGAGGGTTCTTGCTGATCGGGGATTTGCTACAAATGCAGCAAGGAGGGGCATATGGCAAAGGATTACCCCAAGGGATTCTGGATTTGCTTTCATTGCAACCAGACCGGCCACCGTAAGGCCGAGTGCCCTCAGCTCGTGCAGGGATCAGCCCAGGGATCTGCACCTACTTCTATGCGTGCTGCTGAGATCCGGCTAGCGAAGGCCGAGACACTGAGGGTTCGAGGGAGAGCCTTTCAGTTGACAACGGAGGAGATCCGCACAGCACCTGATATTGTGGCTGGTACGTGTTCTTATTATATTCTTTTGAGATATTTTGTGCTTATATTGTGATTATGTATAGGTACTTTTCTTATGAGTTCTGTGCCTGCCTTGGTGTTATTTGACTCGGGTGCGAGTCGATCCTTTGTATCATTAGCATTTAGTCGTCACATCAGTATCCGACGAGAGGCGTTGAGTCGACCTCTGAGAGTTTCCATAGCCGATGAGCGTGCGGTGTTTGTGACTGATGTAATTCGTGGATGTGAGCTTGAGATTTCCGGAGTTAAGTTTTCGATAGATCTGGTACCGATCACGATGGGAGATGTCTGTGTCATCGTAGGCATGGACTGGTTGAGTCGATTTGGAGTTGTGATCGACTGTGAGCGTCAGCTGGTGACCATATGAGACCCTAGTGGGGGAGTGCTTACAGTATATGGCGAGGGTACCCGATCTGGGTCGGCATTTTGTTCGGCCGCCAGAGCAAGACAGAGTCTACAGCAGGGCTGTATGGGGTTTTTGGCGTATGTGATGGATACGCAGGCTGCTACAGAGAGATCGAGTTCTATCTCTGAGGTTCCGATAGTGTGAGAATTTCTAGATGTTTTTCCCGAGGAGTTGCCGAGAATGCCTCCCGAGAGGCAGGTAGAGTTTCGGATCGATTTGGTGCCGGGAGCGGCGCCTATTGACAAGGCACATTATCGCCTTGCGCCTCCGGAGATGCAGGATTTATCCTCACAGCTGCAGGAGCTGTTGGGGAAGGGGTTTATCAGACTGAGTAGCTCGCCGTGGGGAGCCCCGATCCTTTTTGTCAAGAAAAAGGATGGTTCACACCGGATGTGCATTGATTACCGGGAGTTGAACAAGTTGACGGTCAAGAACTGTTACCCAGTTCCTAGGATCGACGAATTGTTCGATCAGTTGCAGGGGGCATCTTGGTTTTCCAATGATCGATCTGAGGTCTGGGTATCATCAGATGAGAGTCCGCGAGGAGGATGTCCAGAAGACGGACTTTAGGACACGTTATGGGCACTATGAGTTCGTGGTGATGCCTTTCGGGCTCACCAACGCACCGGCGGCGTTCATGGACCTCACGAACCGGGTATGTAGGCCCATGTTGGATCGATCGGTGATCGTGTTCATCGACAATATCTTGGTGTATTCGAGATCCAGGGAGCAACATGAGGAACACCTGAGGGAGATTCTGGGTGTATTGAGATCGGAGACGCTTTATGCCAAGTTCTCCAAGTGTGATTTCTGGCTATGAGAGGTCCAGTTCCTGGGACACCTCGTTAACCAGAATGGTATTTTGGTCGATCCGTCCAAGATTAAAGAAGTTATGAGATGGGAGGTGTCGATATCCCCCACCGAGATCAAGAGTTTTCTGGGACTGGTCGGATACTATCGGAGATTTATCAGAGATTTCTCCAAGATCGCCGTCCCTCTCACCAGTTTGACCCGGAAGGGCGTTGTGTTTACTTGGGGTCCCGAGCAGCAGACTTCATTTGAGACCCTTCGCCAGAGATTGTGCGAGGCTCCCGTGTTGGCCCTTCCGGAGGGAATGGAGGATTTTGTGGTTTATTGCGATGCATCTCTTACGGGCATGGGTGCGGTACTAATGCAGAGAGGGCACGTGATAGCGTACGCATCGAGGCAGTTGAAGCCTCATGAGACGAGATATCTCACCCACGATCTGGAGCTGGGGGCAGTGGTGTTTGACCTCAAGATCTGGCGTCACTATCTATACGGGGTTCGGTGTACCATATACACAGACCACAAGAGTTTGAAGTATCTTATGGATCAACCCAACCTTAACATGAGACAGAGGAGATGGTTGAATGTGGTGAAAGATTACGACTGTGAGATCCTGTATCATCCGGGCAAGGCTAATGTGGTAGCCGATGCTCTGAGCCGTCGAGCAGATAGTACCCCGATCCGAGACGTGTGTATGAGGATGACAACGATGAATCCAGTCTTAGATATCATCCGAGAGGCCCAGGTGGAGGCCGTAAGACCGGAGAACCGCAAGAGGGAGCGGGTGAGTGGGCAGGTGTCCGAGTTTGGGACGGACATCAGAGGACTTATGACCTTCCGAGGAAGGATTTGGGTACCCTATACGGGCGGAGCTCGATGTACGCTGATGGAGGAGGCGCATAGATTGAGATTCTCTATCCACCCCGGGGCCACTAAGATGTATTTGCACCTGAAGAGAGATTATTGGTGGCCCTGTATGAAGAGAGATGTTGCGTGGGTAGTCGAGAGGTGCTTGACCTGTTGTCGTGTTAAGGCCGTGCACCAGCGTCCTCATGGCATGTTGCAGCCACTAGAGGTTCCCCAGTGGAAGTGGGAACAAATTTCTATGGATTTTATCACCAAGTTGCCGAGGACCGCGCGGGGTGTCGACGTGATTTGGGTGATTGTGGACCGGTTGACGAAGAGTGCTCACTTTCTTACTATTAGTGAGAGCTCTTCTGCAGAGAAGCTGGCAGAGGTATATGTGAGAGAGGTGGTAGCTCGGCATGGGGTGCCCATATCTATAGTGTCAGATCGGGATGTGTGATTTACTTCCAGATTCTGGAAGAAGTTCTATGAGGAGTTCGGTACGCGATTGCATTTTAGCACAGCCTACCACCCACAGACAGACGGACAGAGTGAGCGGACGATCCAGATGCTCGAGGACATGCCTCGAGCATGTGTTATGGACTTTGGTGGAAGTTGGGACACATGCCTACCTCTGGCTGAGTTTTCTTACAACAACAGCCACCATTCCAGTATCGGCATGCCTCCTTTTGAACTCCTTTATAGGAGGAGGTGTTGGACCCCCATTTGTTGGGGAGAGGTAGGGCAGCGAGTGATGGGTGGCACTGAGATAGTGCTCAAGACGACTGAGCAGATTCAGTAGGTCAGACAGAGGTTACTGATGGCTTAGAGTCGCCAGAAGAGTTACGCGGACAGGCGACGATCCGAACTCGAGTTTCAGGTTGGAGATTTCGTTCTCCTGAGGGTATCCCCGTGGAAAGGGGTAATACGGTTCAGGAAGAAGGGCAAGCTGGGGCCCCGATATATCGGTCCTTTCAGGGTGACCGCTAGAGTGGGTAAGGTAGCATACTGTTTGGAGCTACCTGCGGAGCTGAGCCAGATCCATAACACCTTCCACGTGTCTCAGTTGAGGAAGTGTGTGGCCGATGAGACGACAGTAGTGCCACTAGAGGACATTCAGGTGGATGCAAGCCTGAATTATATCGAGATACCGATCGTGATTATGGATCGAAAGGTGAAGGTTTTGAGGAACAAGGAGGTGCCCCTGGTTCAGGTTCAGTGGCAACATCGGAAAGGGTCCGAGATGACTTGGGAGCCGGAGTCCGAGATGCGAGAGCAGCATCCGGAGCTATTTGAGGAGCATGACGTCGGGGGCGAAGTCTGATTCTAGTGGGGGAGAATTGTAACATCCGGATTCCACGTATAATATATTAAGTGTTATTTTGAGATATGTGGAGTGACTCGACGAGTTGGTGCCTCAACTCATCGAGTGGAGTCGCGACCGGTGACACGGATTAATGAGTGGACTCGACGAGTCCGTGAGCTGACTCACCGAGTCAGCCCTGCTGAAGGAAACCCTAATTTCTCGGGCTTGTGGCCTATTTAAAGGCCCTTATGGCATCCCTTTGCGGCCACCTTCCCCAGAAAGAAACCCTAACCTGCTCTTTTCATTGTAGAGAGAGAAAGAGATAGAGAGACTATCTTGACCCTTCTTGAGCATTTTGGAGGAGAGATTGGAGGAGTTTGGTGGATCCATCCAAGAGGAGGCTGTGGATCTTGCATCCTTCTGTCATTTGCTGCTATTCATAGGTAAAAAGCTTTCAATTTTGGCCTCTTGTTCGTTAGATCTCATTTTTGAGGAGTTTTTAGGGTTTTCTCTCAAGCATTTTGTATTCTTGATTTTTTTGAGCATGGTTTGAGGTTAGAACCTCAGATCTGGACTAGAGGGGACCTTAAGGGTCCAAATATTTTAGCTTTATCGAGTTACAGGTAGGTCCCCATGCATGAGAACTTTCTTGGAGCTTGTGATGACATTTTGGAGCATGGATGCCATGCATGGATATTAGGAGGCTGGAGCATGTCATCAAGATCGGACCTTTACGTGACTTTTGGATATTAGGAGGCTGGATCTAGAGGTTGGAGTTGCAGATATGACCTCAGACATCCATATGAGACATCCAGGCGAGTCAACTCGCCGAGTCTATGCGATGAATCGACGAGTCGGATCGGGTTGCCCCGCGATTCGTGACCCAGTGGTAACCCGTCGAGTTGGGAGGTTAAGTCGACGAGCCGTGTGAAACACTTAGAAGAATTCAGAGGATACGAGTGGACTCGGCGAGTCACCTGAGTGCACTCGGCGAGTCGGGTCAACTTTGGCGGTTGACTCATCTTGACTTTCGTGTCTTGAGAGTAAGGTAGTTAGGAACATTGAGACCATGGAGGGTAAAATGGTCTTTTACCCTCCTGTGAGCATAGAAGGGTTAGTCTAGCTTCTTGAGGACCAATATTAATTAGGGATAATTATTATGTGCTAGGCGGAGGCTAGACTGGTGAGTAGAGTTCAAGATTCCGAGTTCGAGGTTTTCCTTTTGCTAGCTTGCGAGGTGAGTCTTCTTACTATACTTACCTTGAGTGGTAATTTTATGTGTGACCAGAGGGTCTTACGTGAATGAGCTGTCTATTGGGATATCCTGCTATTTGTTATGTGATATGTTTATTGTGTATTATATTGAGCTGCTGAGTTAAGGGGCCAGAGGGTCCATCTGAGTTGTGGGACCGGAGGGTCCCACTGAGACACATTGACCGGAGGGTCCTATTGAGTTATAGCCTCGAGTGGCTGATGTGTTGTGTGTGGTATTTTGGGGAACTCACTAAGCTTTATGCTTACCGTGTTATGTGTTATGTGTTTCAGGTAGTTCCGAGGATCGCGGCAAGACACCGGCATGATTGTACACACTGGCGGGAGATTGTTTTTATGATTCTGGGATTGTGTTTTACTTGTTGACATTTGAGACATATGTGATTTTGAGAAATATGAAATGAGTTTTATTGTGTTTGAAAATGAAAAATTTGTTGAAAATTTACGTCGTTACATGTCGGGCTCTCCGGGGCTTCCGCCTCGTGCTAGGGGGTTCCCTAGGCTTTTTTTTGGGGGGGGGGGGGTTTAGGGCTTAGAGAGATGTTCTAGAGAGAGAGGAAGAAGTTGGAAGGTGTGAGGAAGGAAGGGAACCCGGCACCTCTATTTATAGGCTTCCTGGAGCGTCACCACGTCGTGGTGTTGCGTAGGCTCCAAGGTTTCGTCTGGTGCTGACACGTGGCATCGCACATAGGGTGGAAATCATCCGATTTTCAAAAATTCATAACTTTCGCATACAAGCTCTGTTTTCGACATTCTTTATATCCAGGCGTAGGTAAAAATAAGATCTACAACTTTCATTTTGACTCCGTCGGCTAATTTTCGATTGATCTTAAATTTAACAGTACGAGGAGATTATATTGTTAAATGTCCGCGTAAAATTCATAACTTCTACATACAGACTCCGTTTTCGTCTGTCTTTTTACCGTTGAGTTCCTATTAATGAGATATTCAACTCTCATTTAGGTCGCGTAGGCCAAAAACCACTCGATCTAAAATTCGAGTTTCGGGTCGTGCAGTACTATGCCAAATCTTAGAAAATTCATAACTTCCTCATACGAAGTTAGATTTGGGCGTTCTTTTTTTTTGTTCTCAGTTTAACGTATACTACAACTTTTGTTTATATTTATAAGGCTAAAAAGTCCTCCATCGTAAATTCACTATTTACGTCTCCCGGTGCCGTGCCGGTTTTGCCGAAAAACTTCGACGGGTCATAACTTCTTCGTTATAACTCGGATTTCGGCGTTCTTTACATGTACGGAACTCTTGTAACATATACTACCACGTGGAAAAGATTAATCCTTCTAAATAATCTTCCATCAAAAACTCATTTTTGATGCTTATTGTCTCTAAATTGACTAGCCCGGATCTGCTGGCGTTACAATTATCTCCCCCTTAGGATGATTACGTCCTGGAATCATCAACGAAATAGGGCAGTATAATGACTCCATACGTTATTGTTGGGTTTTGAGCATTCTAACACTCCTATGGTGTACATGCAACCCTATAAACCTTGGATCTATGTTTTCTCTATTATACATGCAAATATTAACTATTCCAAGGTTTCATCCTAACTAGCATATTATGAAGCACCTATACTACAAAGTTCTAGTTAGATGACATACCTTTTGATGTAGCTTGATGTCTTCAAGCTTTAAGAGCTTAGCCCCAATAGTGTGGAAGCCTCAAATGGAATCACAAATCACCAAAACACCTTGGAAGAACTTGAGAGAATATGTATGCACACTAAAATCGGCCCACTCTTATTTTCACACACTTGTGCCAATTTTGTGAGCCAAGGACCCCTTTATATATTATGGAGGATTAGGGTTACATCCATGTAAACCCTAATACCCATGACCTTTCATTTACATAGGATCCATGGGTTAAAAGCTCCATGGACCATCCATGAAAGCTTAGCCCAACCTAAATGAATTTGGCCCATTCCATATATATAAGAGTCCATATTTAATTAGTTCTTTTTGATCTCTTAATTAATTCTAAATTAATTCTTGATCAATACTAATTAAATAATATGATTCCATATTAATATATTAGAACTTATAATATATTAATATAAATCATAAATATACTATTCTCAAAAGACTATCCATATAAATTGTGCTGGTGAACTGCAACCCAAATGGACCATGCCGGGTCGGGTCAAGTACATACCAAATATAGTTATGGACTTAGACATTAATCCAATAGTCTCCCACTTGGATAAGTCTAAAACTATTATTGAGTATGACTTCAAAACCTAACTGGCAATCGTAGCTCTTAAATCCGCTCTCGAGCTCTGACCTTGTCAATGACTTGTCCATTAGATAAGGGATCATATATTCCTCCATTCTAGATATCATATGGACTGAGACATGGATTATAATCATTCTCTCTGTCCATTTGTTGTTTCCCGATTTTCGATTTATGATGACTGACTGATTGAACAAATCAAATCAATCCTGGCTTGGCCAAGCACTCACATGTGTCATCGCTAAATCATCGAGGGGCCCACAGATATCGCTTTTATCCCGAAGGTAAAAAGAATGGATAAAGTTCGACTCATATGGCTTGTTCTACTACTTGTTGAATCATACACAAAGGCACGTTTTATAACATCGAGTTACCAAATGCGTTTTCGTGCAATCAATGTATAACCAACTCATAGTAACAACTCGTATCTCTAGGTTTGAAGAATATAAGATATTATCGTCTCATGATCACTCGTGATAAAATCCATGAAGTGATTCAAATGAGCGCGGGTTGAATCCAATACTCAGAACTTATGAGCACTCATGAGTGTTGTAGCACCACTTTGTCCACCAACTTGGACCTCTACAAACCAACCCATGACAGTCTTGATTCATATCTACTTCCAACATATGACCGACTGTGGATGGTTTGAATAACTTAATCATTCAGGAAGAGCGACTTAGTTATTCTGGAAGTCAAAACATGCAAAGTGAAACACAAGAATAAATGAATCAAATATGGTATCAAACCCTATGAATATAAATAAACACTTTTATTTATCACCATACTGATTACTCATTATTCATTGTTTCGGTTTTATCAACTTTATACTTGAATTAAAAACACTAGTTATCCCATGCTCCAAGCATGTACACTATGTTTTTCTTAAACAATAGCTTTTCCATACACCAAGTATGTAATCTATGTTTGTCTATGATCCTTACTTTGTGAACTAGATCGATTGAACATAATTTCAATGATTCTCTTTTCACACTCCCAAATCGTTATCGAAAAAATGTAAGAATTCCAAATTCCTATCATTTATCGAAATCTGTTTAGATTTTAAACTTATATGCACTGACCCTCTTGTAATGAATGTGTACAAAGTCACAAAACTTGTCAACAATCATTACAGGGCATTCCAATGAAGATCAACTTCATGGAAATTAAGTCTCATATTCAAAGTACATAGCTTTGAACATGCTTCTTGCATTAAGTTTTTCTAATCTTACACAGATAACTTCCACCTATGGAGACAACTCCATATTCCCATTTTGACTACCCCTTCTGAACAAGAGTTGCCTCTTTTCAGATTAGGTCAATATGGTCCTTCCAAAGTTAACACTATAATTCCAACTGTCCTTGAGCAACCAATCTTTGGTAAAGCTTTAGATTGTCCTCGACAATTGCTTAATCACTTTAGTCATATCCAATTCTAGATATTTTCCTCTTTATGCCCCCGGGCATTTGGAAAATTTAGAAAGGATGAATATTATAGCACATGCAATCGTTCCTGTACCCAAATCAAATGGGACACGATTCATGATGTCTCACATAAAGACATGATTCTAGACCAGTCTTTTGCTACAATATTTTTATTTGCCATGTTTTCAAAATTTGACTATGAAGAGGGATGCCGTAATCATAATCGAATTTTGAGAACGCAATATATAGAATTTCCTTAAGTTGAACCAATCCAACATGAAATTCATATATATATATATATATATATATATATATATATATATATATATATATATATATATATATTCTTGACTAAAGATGATTAAGGTCTCAATCTAAGCCTTTAGAACTGAAATGAAGTATATCCTCTCCCTTAATTATAGCAAAACAACTTTTTCAATCCCTGCAGCCTCACGAATTGAAACTTTTGTTTTCTATAATTAACATTGCTAACTTGCAACACTAACAATAATTATCATGCTCCCACTAACATGATGATTATTAGCATAACACTTATGCTCCCACTAGCTTTAACATGTAGTCAGAAATCAGCTGGACTTCTAGAAATCAATACTTTATTGACTTTCTTACCAAAGTTCAGATTTCTGATACGAGATGCTTTGATAAAACTTTATCAAAATCATACACCTTTCCTTAGATAGCATGCATGTGTGTCTAAACAATTTCAGAACTATGAAAAGGGATGCCATAATCATAGTCTCAATTGTTTAGACCTTTTGCCATCTACTTCAAATCTACTTGGTGGAAGTGCTTCCTCACCATCATTTTCATGAATCGGAGAGAAACCTTATGACCCTTAGATTTTATGGTGTATGTGTTCTTATCCATGTGAATCGTCAAAACCATAGTCACAAGACAAGGATAATGACAAATCCAAACTCATATGGACTGAACTTATGCAATCTTAACTTCTTGCCACCTGGCAGTACAGGGCCTGCCATTGCTTCCAAGTTGTTATGCAACCAATTGAGAACTTTCAGAACTCCTATGCAAAGCTAACTTTAACTGGAATGGGCACATAATATGTCAACACGATAGGTTATAAACCTCAAGTCGTGTGCTAGTGAAGAACCTCAGGTTTTATTCGTGATTAGTTCTTGAAATTCTTTTTAGGATCTTTAAGACTCCCACTATCCTCTTGACATATAAGACTATCTTTCCAAATATTCAAGAGATAGTGCGGATTCTTTATCAAGACAAAAACTTCACATAATTGGCCTTAGTTGGTCTTTGTTTTATCCAAAACATCACAACTTACCAATTTCAAATGTACAAGAGTATGACACTTTTACTCTTACATTTGACAAGTGTTTTAAACCTTTCTTTAAGATATGTCACTCAAGTTACAATCTTGGAGTATGACTCTAAGAATTGTTTTGGAACGAAGTATGACTCATCTTCCTGATCTAACCATTTCAACAATTCATGACTCCTCTTCTTAGTCATAAGAATGCACTAAGATGGCCTTTAGAGGACTAATTGTGATATGATTTCTAAATCATTAAGATGATCACAAACATGATACTAAAGTACTCTCCCATCTTTTCAGATTTGAGAAACTTTTATCTTTCTGCCTAATTTGATTCTTCCCATTCGTTCTGCCATACACTGAGACTTTTCCAATGTTTCAGAATTATACTTAAACTTGTAAGTCTAACCATATTTACTAAACTTTAGTAAATCAAATAGTCTTAACGAGATTTGTGGTGGACATGACCAGTGCATAAGAATGTGTACTCGATCCCTTTAGTCCTTCACTTGACTCACACATCCATGTGAACAAGTAATTAGTCTTGATTTTCCAATGCTTGAAAGTTCTCATTCATCATACTATTCAACTTGCATGATTCCAAGTTTCGGTCCAATTGAAACTTGGGCGATGAGGAACTTTCCTGATTTGGTAAATTTAGACACTACCACAAATGAAAGAATCAAATCCATTTTCCAATATTGCTGTCAGTGGAATCATATAAGCAACAATTTTCCACAAATGCCATTGTAAGGATACTTCAAATAAATAAAATTAAACAATTTTCTTTTATTTTAAAACTTTGCGGAAAAACTTATCCTTACAATCCACATGGAAAATTGTTGTTATCTATTCCTTAGCAATATATCATAACTTCTTAAGTAACTGCTCATTCTGATGCGATCGAAATCCACCTTCGCGATCAGAATCAGCATATACTTCCTTTAAGATTTCTCTCTATTCTTTGATTCTTAAAACATCAACATGTGACCCAGTCACATCATGTAATGAGGATCTCAGAATAGAACTTAACAGAGTTAGATAATGGGCTCTACCTGATGTAGAGTCAAACTTATTGACTTTAACATCCTTAGGTAAATTTGGCAGCTTTGCAATCAACGCCCCTTCCTTTGGCAAAATAAACATATGGACCCTTTGGTAATGGGACTATCTCAGACTTAGCCTTTCTCTTTACCATTTGGTCAACCGGTTTGACTATGGCCAATCCCTTTCCATTGGGAAGAGAATGCTTTTTCTGGATTTCCAGTGTCACCATTGTCACTGTCCATAAAGTTTTTGGGAAGTTGATCTTCTAATCAAATTTGCTTTACTATCGTTCCAAATCATTGCTGATTCAGCAGCACCAAGCAAATAAATATGATCATTAAGGTTCATGTCATAGTCTGTTTCATAGTAGTCCCAAAGGAACTCACTATGTGACTTAGAAAGTGATTGAACATCCAACTTTCTCAAGACTTTGACACCCAACTCTCCCGGCTTGTCAATATGTGACTTCATCTCTAAGATGTGATCACACACAGACCTTGCTTGCCATTAGGGATTGAGTGACCTTGAACTTGTGGGTTAGGGAGAATAATTGGAGGAGGTGGAGGAAGTAAAGTTCCAAGAGATTTGGGAAGATCATAGATGTCTGAACTAGACATCTTTTGGGAGATATTCAAGATAGTTGATCTAAAGTCCTTAATATAACACCTAATATGAAATATTAAGGCTAGGATCCAACAACCTATTTATAACTGGAAGAGGGATGCCATAATCCGAGTTATAAAATAGTTGAAGGTAGGTAAATGACGATTTACCAATTTCCACCATGAAAAACGAAATAATTTAATTAGGTTTTTAATTGGATTTGAAACTCCTAGATCTTTTGAGATTCATTGAACTTTTCAATGGCATGTTTCAATCTCGAGTGTTCCCTTCAGGTTTTGTGACTAGGATGCCGAGGATCACAAAACAAGGTGTGAAGTAACCATGCAAATATACTTGGTACCCTTAATATTTACCCCTCAATCGATGTGCCGGTTAACCACACGAGCTCCACCGATACTATGATAAATATTAAGTTACCCTTTGCCTACTTTGTTAAATCCAGGTTAGTGTGCCGGTTAACCACACATGCTCCACTAACGGTTTAAACAAAGTGCAAAGTGTAATTTCATGGATTAGCACCTTATTCACATTTTCCTAAGTAACTAAGGTTGGGAATTAATAAAAGGTTTAGTTACTTAGTATTTATCATTAATACTTTTAATGAAGGGAGAATTATAGTCCTTGTCCTACCTGTTCGGCTAACGACCATCCACCAGTCAAGGAAGCGGTGGGTGAGAGTGGACACCCATTAAGCTGCCATTTTATAGGCAACAACCTTATACCCCCCTTATAGACCGGCTTCGTGAATGAGGCCTACTAATGGTAAGACTGACTTGATCTTATACATATATATATATATATATATATATATATATATATATATATATATATATATATATATATATATATATATATATATATATATATTATTAACTTATAACATTATAAAGTATAAGGGTTGAATTTTAACTTTTAAAATTCTAAGGGCTTAACTTGGAATTAAAGTATTCATTAGAGATAACTTTTCAAATTCCAAAACTTGAGGGAAAGTTTTGAAACTATTCAAAACTCTTGGATTTTCATAACTTATGAGTTTTAAGTAAAGCTTTAAAACCTTTAATGAAGAGACTCTTGGACATCCATAACTTGAGGACAAGTTATGGAGCCATAAAAACTATTTATAAGAAAAGACTCTTCATTTTTTTTGTAACCTAAGGCATATTTATGAGTTTTTAAGATTCATAAATGTGACTTTTCATATAACTTGAGGACAAGTTACAAAAAAACACATTTTATGAACAACTTTTAGATTAATTAGGATTGAAAACAACTAAAACACAAATTTTTTTTTCCATTAATCTAAACTAACTCATAAATCAATGAAACATATAACTTTTGGTAATCCATAACTTATGGAGTTAAATGCTTGTTTTATGATGAAACTTTTCATGTTCCATAACTTAAGAATAAGTTATGGAATTCTTTAAAACATTAACACCAAATTTTGTAACTCCATAAAAACTTTGAATCAATTTTTTTTTTTAAAAAACCTTTTCATATCCATAACTTATGGAGGTTTCAATACTCTTAAGATCATAACTTTTAAAAAAAACTTTTGAGCTCCAAAATTTTATGACAAAATTTGTAACTCCATAAAAACATTTAGATCAAACTTTTAAAACAAATAAAATAATCACATCATTCTATCTTTTAATAAATTGACCTAATTCAACTCTTGTAGTAAAGTGACTCAAATTTTACAAATAATTAGTTTTTCATAAAATCAAGTAATTATCTTAAAATTTGACAAACTTCATGTTTTTTTCCTTTTTTTTTCAACTTTGAAAAAAAATACATTAGCATCAAATATAATAGAAAACAACCCATGGCTCTGATACCACTGTTGGATTTTGGTATAATATAACATCCTATGGTGCACATACAACCCTAAATACCTTGGATCTATGTTTTCTCTATTATACATGCAAATATGAATTTCCAAAATATTACCCTATACTAGCATACAAATATCATATACTTGGGGTAATAAAATAGATAGAATACATACCTTTTTTTGATGTAACTTGTCTTCATGAAGCTTGAGTGCCTAGTGCCCCAAGTGTGACACCTCAAATGGTTCACACAACACCATGAACACTTGGAATAACCTTGAGAATAAGGATACTTTGGTTCTCTCTAGTGAAATCGGCCTTGCCCTTTTGTGTACACACACTAGTCCCATTTCACCAACCAAGGACATCTTTATATAGTGTGGAGATTAGGGTTAAACCCTAATACCCATGACCTTTCATTTCATATGATCCATGGATTAAACATTCCATGGACTATCCATGAAAGCTTAGCCCAACCTAAATGAACTTGGCCCATCACACACATATATCTTAGAGTCCATATTTAATTAGTTCCTTTTGATCACTTAATTAATTATAAATTAATTCTTGATCAATACTAATTAAATAATATGATTATATATTAATATATTAGAACTTATAATATATTAATATAAATCACTAGTATCCTTTTTTCCTCATCTTGTCTATCCAATTGTCCCGATGCCATGCAACCCAAATGGACCATGCCGGGTCGGGTCAAGTCTTACCAATTATAGTTATGGACTTAGACATTAATCCAACATATAGATGTACGTTGGTAGCTACGGATTTAGTATGTTGGCAGCTATGGACTTAGTGCCTATTGTATAAACCTTGGCGACAATGTGACTTCGTGCCTATTTGACATAAATTGTTGAAGGAAAACAATGTTGTCACCCCTGTGTTTGTTTTGTTTGACATAAATTGCTGAGGGAAAGCAATGTTGTCATCCAGGTGTTTATTTTATTTGACATAAATTGTTGAGGGAAAACAATGTTGTCATCCAAGTGTTTGTATTATTTGACATAAATTGCTGAGGGAAAAGCAATGTTGTCACCCCGGTGATCGTTTTATTTGACATAAATTGTAGAGAAAAGCAATGTTGTCACCCTATTGGTGGTCTTATTTGACAAAAATTGCTGAGGAAAGCAATGTTGTCACCTTATTGGTTGTTTTATATTAGGATGTCTGGTTTGACATAAATTGCTGAGGAAAGCAATGTTGTCACCCCATTGGTTGCCTTATTTGACATAAATTGCTGAGGAACCCCCAAAGCAATGTTGTCACCCTTAATGAAAATCCTTAGGCTAGGTCCCTTGTGATAGTTGTTTTAGGGACGTAAGGTGAGGATAACGGGAATGGATAATTAGGGTTGTTTTTGGTTGATGAAATTAGTAAATTATTTGTTGATTGATAAACTTAAAGAGTTTATTATTTATTGTGGGTTGAAAACCCTATATGCTCACCAGGCTTCCAAGCCTGATCCACTCAGCTTTTTATATTACAGGTAGTGGACACCGAGCATAGTCGGATGATGATGATGAGTGATTTTTGGATTATAGGCCAGTAGTTATAAATGACTGTTGTAAGGCTTATAATGTCTTGTTTATACTTTTGATCTGTATCGGAACATGACATCCCGAGGTTTTGATATAAAAAGGAGATTATATATTTCTTAAATAAAGGTTTTGACAAACTTTTATCATGTTTTGTTTTGGGGACCAATTCCGCAACTTCTTTTAAAAATATTTCTCTGATTTTATTTCAAAGAGCATAAATTAAATCGGTCTTTTCTGGCCGAGAAATTAGGGGATGTTACAACCAACATATGAACGGTGCCATATCATCAACAACCAATTCTAGGACCTCTAAGCTTAAATTGTTACTAAAGGTGTGGTATCAATTATTTCTTTGTATTAAACATCATGTCAAACATGATATATGGATCATCATCAATCTTATTTAGTGTTCAAAGTGCAAAGTGTAATTTCATGGATTAGCACCTTATTCACATTTTCCTAAGCAACTAAGATTGGGAATTTATAAGTGTTTAGTTACTTAGTATTTATCATTGTACTTATAATGAAGGGAGAATTATAGTCCTTGTCCTACCTGTTCGGCTAACAACCCTCCACCGGTCAAGGAAGTGGTGAGTGAGAGTGGACACCCATTAAACTGCCATTTTATAGGCAGTAACCTTATACCCCCCTTATAGACCGGCTTCGTGAATGAGGCCTACTAATGGTAAGACGACTTGCTCTTATACATATATATAAATATTATTAACTTATAATATTATAAAGTATAAGGGTTGAATTTTAACTTTTAAAATTCTAAGGGCTTAACTTGGAATTAAAGTATTCATGGGAAAACTTTACAAATTCCAAAACTTGAGGGCAAGTTTTGTAATTCTTGAAAACCTTTGGATTCCATAACTTATGGAATTAATGGTGTTTTATGATGAAACTTTCCATGTTCCATAACTTAAAGAACAAGTTATGGAATTCTTTAAAACATTAACACCAAATTTTGTAACTCCATAAAACTTTGAATCAAATTTTTTTTTAAAAAAAAAACTTTCATATCCATAACTTATGGAAGTTTCAAAAACCCTTAAGATCACAACTTTAAAAAAACTTTTGAGCTCCTAAATTTTATGACAAAATATGTAACTCCTTAAAACATTTAGATCAAACTTTTAAAACTAATAAAATAATCATATCATTTTATCTTTTACTAAATTTGACCTAATTCAACTCATATAACAAATTATTCAAATTTTACAAATAATTCGTTTTTCATAAAACAAGTAATTATCTTAAAATTTGACAAACGTCATGTTTTTTTTTCCTTTTTTTCCAACTTGAAAATAAAACATTTGCATCAATATAACAGAAAACAACCCATGGCTCTGATACCACTGTTGGGTTTTGAGCATTCTAACACTCCTATGGTGTACATGCAACCCTATAAACCTTGGATCTATGTTTTCTCTATTATACATGCAAATATTAACTATTCCAAGGTTTCATCCTAACTAGCATATTATGAAGCACCTATACTACAAAGTTCTAGTTAGATGACATACCTTTTGATGTAGCTTGATGTCTTCAAGCTTTAAGAGCTTAGCCCCAATAGTGTGGAAGCCTCAAATGGAATCACAAATCACCAAAACACCTTGGAAGAACTTGAGAGAATATGTATGCACACTAAAATCGGCCCACTCTTATTTTCACACACTTGTGCCAATTTTGTGAGCCAAGGACCCCTTTATATATTATGGAGGATTAGGGTTACATCCATGTAAACTCTAATACCCATGACCTTTCATTTACATAGGATCCATGGGTTAAAAGCTCCATGGACCATCCATGAAAGCTTAGCCCAACCTAAATGAACTTGGCCCATTCCATATATATAAGAGTCTAAATTTAATTAGTTCTTTTTGATCACTTAATTAATTCTTGATCAATACTAATTAAATAATATGATTCCATATTAATATATTAGAACTTATAATATATTAATATAAATCATAAATATACTATTCTCAAAAGACTATCCATATAAATTGTGCTGGTGAACTGCAACCCAAATGGACCATGCCGGGTCGGGTCAAGTACATACCAAATATAGTTATGGACTTAGACATTAATCCAACAGTTATCTCTTCATCCTAGGAAATAATCGTAACTTCTTTGTTCCTTCGAATGAGTATCTAACTCTTGGACTCCTTGTCTGCAGACGGTGCTCGATCTTGCACTTGCTCCCTATCTCACGTTAGACTCCAAATTATGACCTTCCAGTCACAATCTCGATCCTCACTGGATACGAACTTAAGATAAGTTCTTTTATTACTACAATGGACCGATGTGTCATATTCTAATGACCTATCATCGTATATTGCAACGCTTAAACTCGGGTCTCTTAGAGTCAAATTCCAGAACAGACTATAACTTCCTTCATGTTCTAATGGGATATAATCACATCTTAAAAGGTAGCATTTCTAGCTACAAGAAACTATTGCGATACCTCTACTGATCGCTTTGATTATCTTTTATTTCAATCTTTCAGCTTAAGTCAGATGCTACATCGAACTTGGTTCTCTGAACCACGTAACATACTCATCGTAGTCAGACTCAATTTGATATGACCACTAGGGTCGGAATAACAATCATCTTCTTAGTCATTACCGAAACAATGGTAATGACATACACGAACAAAACGGAATCAACTACTAGCTTCTTGGTAACCTTGTGACTTTCCCTGATCCAAGTGCGAGTCATGTGCTTCCGGTAGTATAGGCCTCTACTACCATTCACACCTACTCATACTCGTCCCAAGTATTGTCTCGCAGTTTTCCAAGTCACGATGCAAGAATTTTCACATAATCATTTAACACACCAGATAACAAAATGAAGGTTTTATATTATTCCTTGAAACGATTACATAGGTGTTCAAGTTCACCCTAGACTATGCCTCTAATAGGATACCACTACGATACTATGGCTACTTCATAACTCGATCTTGGGATATCAATCCTCACTTTTGATTCATTGCATTGTCAGTTGCTTCGTCAAGGATGCTTCTAAGCTTTGGAGGTGCATTCGCTCTTGCTGCTTCATTTTTCTTCGGGCAATCTTTCGACATATGGCCCTTGTCCTTGCATCCGTAACATAACCTCTTGTTGGATGTACAAACATTGGCATAATGCCCAGTCTTCCCACACTTGAAACAAGTCACCTCTTCGTAGCACCTCCCATAGCGTTTCAGCGGTACACTTGGCTTTGTAGCTCTCATCGGGCAATCTTGCTTGAAGTGTCCCTCTTCACTACACTTAAAGCAAACTTCTTCCTTGGTTGGGCATTTGTGAGCATAGTGACCAGTCTTCCCGCATTTGAAGCAGGTCACTTCCTTAGGGCATCTCCCATTGTGTTTCCTTCCATACTTGTCACACCGTTTTGCTTCACCTCTTCCTCCAGACTTTGAGAACACATTGCTCTTGTTAGACCTTGAAGACCCCTCAAATTTCCTCTTCTTGCCAACTCCAACCTTGTTGGCGATCCTATCATTGATCATTTCTTCGAAAGACTTAGCAACCCAGATGGTTGCCTCAAGAGTGGGTGTCTGGCGTACTGGAATAACAAGTTCGTCCTTACTTTGCTGAAATAAACACCTTGTCTCTTCCATCTGCTGATCCAGCATCATCCGCATCATTACTTGTACTCCTACCATCGTGATTGGCTCAGGCGTGGTTACTACTTCTGGCGCACGCTCAATCACTTGTGGCTCTGGCTGCGGGTTACTGCTTCCGAATCCGCTTCGAGTGCTTACCATGTCGATCTATACATCCAATTTCGACGTTCGGTGTGTAGTGACAAGAATTTAGATAGAGAAGATTTTATTTACGATCGACGTGTAATTCTCCCTATCACTCCGAAAAGTTACATGCCAGTTCTAATACCGTATTTAAACGTTTAGAAATCTGAAAACATAAAGTTTTCAAATCCAGACGGCAATAGACCATGGATCCGATCATATAATGCATATCATAAATCATTTAGCACATAAAGGCATGTTAGGCATTTTCCCTAAATAAGCTAGTGCTTGTGTCTATTCAGGTGTATTACCTAAATTTTATTAGACACACTCCTCATGATCATTGCTTAGCATTCGAAGTTTAAGTCTAGAAATAAATCCATATTCCTAGTTCGCTTAAACTAATGATCTGATACCAACTGTGACATCCCCATTTTCACGGCCAGAAAAGATCGATTCTGCTTATGCTTTGTTTAAAAATCACAGTATCCTTTTGAAGAAAAGTGTTGTGTAATATGTTCCCAGAAAAACATGATAAATACATTATCAAAGCATTTCCGAAGAAATGTATTTTTATTCATTTTAAAATATTGGGATGTCATCGTCAATACAGAAACATAAGCACAAACAGAACTTACATTCATTATCACTAGTGATTTATATCTCCTTAATCCCTCAGTGTAATGTAACCTCATATCGACACCTGTGATACAAATAAACTGAGTGGGTCAGGTTGGGAAACCTGGTGAGTACATAGGGTTTTCAACCCACAATAATATAATTATTATGTTTAATCATCAAACAATTAACCCAATTACCCATCCCCGTTATCTTCTTTACTCTTAAGGATTTACCCTAAGAATTAGTTATTCCTTGTTCATTCTTTCCTAAGGATTATCCTAAGGAATAGGCACGAAATCCATCGTTGCCAGGTTTACTCAACAGGCACTAAATCCATAGTTGCCAGGGTTTGCTCAACAGACACTAAATCCATAGCTGTCAGGGTTTGCTCAACAGGCACTAAATCCATAGCTGTCAGGGTTATCTCGTTTATCGACAGTATCGTTTCCGAGAATCCACTCGCAATACATGCCAATGGGTTTTTATCTCGTTTATCGACAGTATCGTTTCTGAGAATCCACTCGCAATACATGTCAATGTGTTTTTAGAGTACATCTGGTGAATACACAGTTCAAATAACACCTACAGGTTGCGAGCCTGCTAGTGTTCCACTGGACTGTCTAGAATAGTCCATGGTTGTCATCCATACTCTGCTAGATGACGGGGCCAACACTTGGGTAAAAGGCTTCTCTCATGGTTCACCTCTCACCCTTATCTCATGGTCTATATCACCTCTCATCATTTTATTTTTTTGTCACACAGCAACTATTTCATCTACCCATGTTTTACCCAACACATTTTGTAGATATAAAATACATATACAGTTTAAATCATTTAAAACATGTATAAAAATCTTTCACCCAGCATAGACGGAAAGTATACAGACAATATGCACACATAGCATGTAATTTATATTAAATGCTTCATATCTATGTGTAAGATGAAAGTAACTATGCACTCACCTGATAAGGTGGTGACTCGGTACTCGGACAACGCTTCGTTTACTTAAAACAACTTCTTTTGACAAAACCTAGTATCATTACCACTAGAGTTTAGTCTAAGGTTCGACGAGACTAATTAATAGTCTAGCTATTATTACTATTATATAAGCGTTAAACAATACTCTTCACCTACTATGTACAGACAGGGGCCAGACATAAAACACCGGAGAGCAGGACCATTTTGGCATATAACACTTCTGAAATCCAACAACCCTATGCGGCTCTTTAAACCAGATTCCCCGTACCGCGAGTAGTTAAAAAGATATTATAACGACACTTATATAACCCATAATAATAGCTCAAATAATTATTATAAGGTCCTAATAACATTACTACATTGAAACATAATTTATACTAAAGATAGGGTAGGTGTAGCTTACTTACAACGGGTTTTTCTCAAAACCGGGCTCCGCCGAAGCAGAGTTTCTGAGTCGAAGGCTCTTCTTTTCGGAGCCGTCGGGCGCTCCGAGGCTTCCGCCTCGTGCTAGGGGGTTCCTAAGGCTTTTTGGGGGGTTTTAGGGCTTAGAGAGATGTTCTAGAGAGAGAGGAAGAAGTTGGAAGGTGTTAGGAATGAAGGGAACCCGGCACCTCTATTTATAGGCTTCCTGGAGCGTCACCACGTTGTGGTGTTGCATAGGCTCCAAGGTTTCGCCTGGTGCTGACACGTGGCATCGCACATAGGGTGGAAATCAATTGATTTTCAAAAACTCATAACTTTTGCATACGAGCTCCACTTTCGACGTTCTTTATATCCACGCGTAGGTAAAAAGAAGATCTACAAGTTTCATTTTGACTCCATCGGCTAATTCTCGACCGATCTTAAATTTAATAGTACGAGGAGATTATACTGTTAAATGTCCGCATAAAATTTATAACTTCTACATACGGACTCCGTTTTCATCTGTCTTTTTACCGTTGAGTTCCTATTAAAGAGATCTTCAGCTTTCATTTAGGTCGCGTCGGCCAAAAACCGCTCGATCTAAAATTTAAGTTTCGGGTCGTGCACTACTATGCCAAATTTTTGAGAATTCATAACTTCCTCATACGAAGTCAGATTTGGGTGTTCTTTTTTTGTATGTTCTCGGTTTAACGTATGCTACAACTTTTGTTTAGATTTCTAAGGCTAAAAAGTCATCCATCGTAAATTCACTATTTACGTCTCCCGGTGTAGTGCCGGTTTTGCCGAAAAAGTTCGACGGGTCATAACTTCTTCGTTATATCTCGGATTTCGGCGTTCTTTACATGTACGGAACCCTTGTAACATATAATACCACTTGGAAAATATTAATCCTTATAAATAATCTTCCATCAAAAACTCTTTTTTGATGCTTATTGTCTCTAAATTGACTAGCCCGGATCTGCGGGCGTTACATATGTAGTATGATCTGTAGATCGGTATCCTGGTAGATAGGATGGTATTATGCGCTATGTGGTATGATCCTTTAGATCAGTTGTTGTCTATAGACTGCTATGTGATTATCTGTTATATGTGCACATGTTTGTTTGGCGTTTGAGGCTTATCTGCTTTGTGCGAAAGCCAATAGACCAGGGCATTCCATCCTGTTGGTTGTGGGCCGTGAGTACTCCATCCCAAGGATGATTGGACTCATAGTATGTGGGAATTCCAACCTGTTGGTTGTGGGCCTAGGGCATTCCATCCCGAGGATGATTGGACCCATAGTATGTTGGCATTCCAACCGGATGGTTGAGGGCCTGGGGTATTCCAACCCGATGGTTGACTGGACCCATAGTATGTTGTTTATGATTATATGTGTATTGTTGTGGGTATGGGTATTTTGGGGGAACTCACTAAGCTTTCGGGCTTACAGTTTCAGTTTATTGTTTCAGATACATAAGGGGATCGCGGCAAGGCGAAGGCGTGATCATACAGCTCCTCATATTTGTTTATGTTTCTGGGAAAGACTCTGATATTAGACTATTTTGAACACAAATTTGTAATAACTGTTGGTTTTAAATGTTTTTGAAAAGTTTTAAATTGGCTTGAATTTTGGGTGTTACATTTACTTATACATATATATTATTAAACTTTTAATTCTATATGGTATAAGGGTGTATTTTACACTTTTAAAATACTATCTGGTTTAATCTATTAATAAATTAAACTTTTAATTTGATTAATCTTAAACCATATAATTATGGATTTGTTAATTATCTCTTTTAATTAAACACTTAATTAATTTAATAAAACCATAAGGGTGTAATTTGAACTTTTCAAAGTACTAGGGTTTTAGAATTCAATATTTCAAAATTAATACCTTTAATTAAATTTTAAATTCCAAAAATTAAGGACAAATTTTGAAACCTTTCAAAAATATTAGGGTTTAACTATTTAAATTTCAAAAACTAAAACTTTTAAGTTCAAATTTAAACTATAAAACCTAAATGGTGTAAATTAAAACTTTTCAATCTTACTAGGTCAAATATTTGACTCATAATAATCCTATATTATCCATATTTAACCAAATCCATTAATTCTGATAAGGATAATCATTCCAAACATAAAAAATCGATTTTAGGCAATAAAAACGAGTTTTGGTAATTATCCTTAACAAAATGTGCTCAAAAAATCAAAAATCCCGTCAACATCACCCTGGACTCGCCGAGTCCACTCATGGACTCGCCGCGTTCAGGCAACTCGTCAAGTCGGCGTCGCAGACAACAAAAAATTCGACTTTTTGATCCTTTGGCAGTTCACTTTTGCATCTATTCAACTAGAAAAACGACCTAGGCTCTGATACCACTGATGGGTTATGAGCATAACATCAATCCTATTGTGTACATGCAACCCTAATTGCTTTGATCTAGGTTTTTCTAAGTAAGCATACAACATTGAATACCAAAGTAATAAACCCTAATTAACTAGCATACAAATCTGAAAATCACATATAATTAGGGTTAGGACTATTACCTTGATTGTTATGTAGCAATAACATTCACAAACCTCCTTGATCCTGACTTCTGAAAGCTTAGTGACCCAAGTGTTGCACCTCTAATGGAGTCACAAACACCACTAGCAACTAGGATGAACAAGAGAGAGAGAGAGAGAGAGAGAAGAGACACCAAAAACGTCCAAGATACTCTTAGGAATGCTTAGCCACGTTTTTGGGAGCCTTAGGGGTCCTTATGTAGTTGAGGCTACTAGGGTTTTCAACTTGGAAACCCTAATCCGGTTGCTTAGTCCTTAAGCAGCGCAAAGATCCTTCCAAAAGGCCCTTTGGATGATTTCTATATGGACTCTCATATAGAATTCGTCCACTGCTTCCTTATGGATCTTAAGCCCAACTTTGTAACTATCTTATAATTAAAGTATGAGTCCCCTTAATTTAATTAATCTCTTTTGACCACAAAATTAATTCTAAATTAATTCTTGATCAAACTAATTAAACAATATGATTTCTCTTTTAATATATTATTCACATAATATATTAATAAATCATAATTAATCCTCTTTCTCCTTAATTCATCCTATCAGTTGCTATGGTGAAGGAAACCCAAAAGGACCATGCTCATAATCGGGTCAAGTACATACCAAAATAGTTATGGGCTTAGACACCTAATCCAACATCTTGTGTATATGTCAAAGCTAGTGGGAGTATAGCTACCTTCCTGGTATTGTATGTTGACGACATACTACTTATAGGAAACGATGTCCCTACTTTGCAGGAAGTTAAGTCCTGGCTTGGAAAGTATTCCTCTATGAAGGATCTGGGAGAGGCTGCTTATATTCTGGGGATAAGGATTTTGAGGAATAGGAGTAGAAGACTAACTGGACTTAGTCAAAGTACTTACTTGGATAAGGTTCTAAAGCGTTTTAGCATGGAGAACTCCAAGAAAAGAGAGTTACCTATCCAGAGTAATACCAAGCTGAGTAATACTCAGAGTCCGAGTATCGATGCAGAGATAGCAGAGATGAGTCGAGTTCCATATGCATCCACCAGTGGCTTGATCATGTACTCTATGACATGTACTTGCCCTGACATGGCTTTTTCTTTTATCAAGGTTAGTCGATATCAGGGAAATACGGGTAAAAATCATTGCATAGCGGTTAAGAACATTCTTAGGTATCTGCGAAGGACGAAGGATTGGGTCCTTGTGTTTTGCGATAGTGATGACTTAAGAGTTATAGGGTATAATGATGCCAGCTTTCAGACCGACGGACACAATTTCCATTCTCAGTCAGGCTGGGTGTTTACCCTTAATGGAGGAGCAATAACTTGGAAAAGTTCCAAGCAAGAGACCGTAGCTGATTCAACATCTGAGTCAGAGTATATAGTTGCGAGCGAAGCGTCAAAGGAGGCTATATGGTTGAAGAACTTCATTGGAGACGTTGGAGTTGTGCCAGCCATTAAGGAGCTGATGCAGATTTTCTGTGATAATGAAGCAGCGGTTGCCTTGACCAAGGAACCAAGAGATCACGGAAGATCTAGACATATCGACAGAAAATATCATTTTATCAGACATCGAGTAGAAGAAGGACACCTCATCGTTAAGAGGGTATCATCAGAAGAGAATCCTTTCGATCCCCTCACAAAGGGTCTAAGTAGGATCAAGCACGTTCAGCATGCGAGGAGCATTGGTCTGAAGGATGATATTAATTTTAGTGATTATATAGATATTTAGAAAGTTGTAACAAATAAATGTAAATGACATTTGATGATTGAATAAATGGAGATTTATTTATGAGTATTATTTACTATCTTTTGTCAATTGTTTATATTGTGTTCCAACTTTGCATGTTTTACTTCCCGGATAATTGGATTATTCAAAACATCCACAGTCGATCATACTTTGGAAGTAAATAGTGAATTAAGACTGTCATGAATTAGATTGTAGATTGTCTAAGTGCTTAGACATAGCAATGGTTTGCTGCAATATTCATGAGTACTTCTAAAATGGAGATTTGAGTATTGGATTAAGCCACGCTCAGAGAATTACTTCATGGAATTTATCACGAGTAATTATGAGACGATAATATCGTGTAATCTTTAAACCGAGATATATTAGTAGTTGTTTACGAGTTGGTTATGCATTGATAATGTGTAAACGCATCAGTAACTTGATGTTATAAAACGTATTGTTGTGTACGATTGATGAGTAAATAGTACAAGCATATAAGTCAAAGTTTATATGTTCCTTTTTCCCTAAGGGGAAAAGCGATATCTTGGGCCCCTCGAAGATTTGGTGTTACTTATGTGTCGGGCCCGGTCAGGACTGAATTGATGTGTTCAATTAAGTTCTCTGTCATTACAAATCAGAAATCGGGAAACAAACTGTTGGACGATGTGACAACCGTCAATTCTTTTTCAAGTCAAAGTCAACAAGTCAAACCGGTCAATTCATCTAACCCTTGTATGTTTGGGTTTCCATTACGTTCTTATTGTACAACTCGCAATCTTAATACAAAGTATCACTTAGGGTTTTCACATGTTTGGACATTCTAAACCCTAATCAGGGCAAGTGATGAAACTATTCGATAAAACATTATTCCTTAACCCCTCGGGAGCGTATCACATTCATAACGAGACTTAACGGGATGTACAAACCTTGCGTTACGAAGCCAGACACTCAAAAAGGTCGCAAACGAAATCTCTCTCTATATGAGAAATCTCTCCAAGTATGTGAAATCTCTCCCAAATTTCTCTCTGTATGAGAAATCTCTCCAAGAATGTGAAATCTCTCCTAAATATCTCTCTGTATGAGAAATCTCTCCAAGTATGTAAAATCTCTCCCAAATCTCTCTTTGTATGAGAAATCTCTCCAAGAATGTGAAATCTTTCCCAAATCTCTCTCTGTATGAGAAATCTCTCCAAGTATGTGAAATCTCTCCCAAATCTCTCTCTGTATGAGAAATCTCTCCAAGAATGTGAAATCTCTCCCAAATCTCTCTCTGTATGAGAAATCTCTCCAAGTATGTGAAATCTCTCTCAAATCTCTCTAGGTATGAGAAATCTCTCCAAGAATGTGAAATCTCTCCTAAATCTCTCTCTGTATGAGAAATCTCTCCAAGTGTGTGAAATCTCTCCCAAATCTCTCTCTGTATGAGAAATCTCTTCAAGTATGTGAAATCTCTCCCAAATCTCTCCAAGTATGTGAAATCTCTCCCAAATCTCTCTCTGTATGAGAAATCTCTCCAAGTATGTGAAATCGCTCCCAAATCTCTCTCTATATGAGAAATCTCTCCAAGTATGTGAAATCTCTCCCAAATCTCTCTCTGTATGAGAAATCTCTCCAAGTGTCTGAAATCTCTCCCAAATCTCTCTCAAAATCCCTCTCAACTTCTCATAATCACTCGAGGCATCCGGACCTGTAATTTAGTCGAAAACCGCTTGAAAACGGAAGTTTACGCGAAAAACAGCTTTAAGGAGCCGAACCCTCTTAAGGAACCGAACCCTCTTAAGGACCCGAACCCTCTTAAGGAACCGAACCCTCTTAAGGAGCCGAACCCTCTTAGGAACCGAAACCCTAAGAAGCGAAACCCTAAGAAGCCTCCTGGACCGAACTTCACCTTCGCTTCTGACAAGATTCGCTTCTGACAAGATTCACCTTCGGTCCCTTCTGACGAGTCGCCTGCGAGATCTGTCGGTTCCAATACACAACCGAACCCTACCTTCGGTTCTATGCTCCTAAGACCGAACCTTCGCAACTTCGGCCCCAATTTCGGATTTTCCCATTTCCTTCCCGGGTTTTGACTCAATCTTCGTTTTAAGCCCGTTTTTCGTGATTTTAACGCGGGATTTTCACCAAAACTCGTAATTTAATATAAGAGACCCTAAATATTCATTTTTAATCATATTTTTTGGGGAAATCATTGCCTAAGAATAAAATCTATTTGGTGAGATATTTAGGTGGAGTGTTGACTTATCCTTTGGGCAAGGACACAAGTTACCTTCCATACCCACTCCTTGACTATTCCCAGTCACTATTCACCCATACCTAGTCAATCATTGTCCTTTCACCACCCCTCTCCAGCAAGATTCAATACTCAAAAGCTGAAAATCTCCTCTCTCTTTCCACCTTATTCACTCTTTCTCAAAGAAGAACAAACACATTCTCTCTCACTTCCTCTCACCAATAATTCGAGATTCAAGGCTGATCTTGAGCTCTTCACACACCTTGGTAAGTAAATCTCTTCCCACACTTGATTTCCTTACACTTCTTCACTCAAATTACAGGTTCCTTACACAAATATCGTCATATTTGTTGTTAGATCTTCGAATCATCAAGCATCTTCTAAGTGTTCTTGAGTTGAACACTTCTTTTCTTCATCATCCATCTTCTGAAATCACTCAAGGTGAGTTCATACCCCTACATTTTCATGTTTTCTTCAAGTTTTAGGGGGGAATACAAGTTAAAACACCAAAAACTTAAATAAACTCAAACAACAGCTTTCATCAGAAAACTTGAGTCTTATTCACGGACTGTTTTGACTATCTTTAACTTAATATCTTTCAAAACTTCTTAATATGTAAATAGTTTAGGTTCATACCTTTAAAATGACTACTTGCACATCTCCATATGATTTTTCTACGATTTATGGTGATTTTTACAAAATTGTCTATCATTTCAGAAAAGAATTGGGACCAGTCTGTGAATATGAACATTTTAACACAAGTTAAAGACTTCTAAAAATCATAATAAAAATGATGACTAAACTAGACACATTTTGTGAACTCTCAGAATTTACGGATTCAGTTTTCGACTTCGTATGATTTTTCTAAAACAGTGCAGAAAGGTTAAAAACTAGTTAACAGCTTACAACTTTCATAACACTTTGTAGTATGTTGAGCAAAGTGTATAACCATAAGTTCTAAATATTGAATGTATTTTCTTGTTAGCTTATCATCATAAACTGAAATTTAGTCATTCATGATAAGGATTCTTCAGTCATTTCGAACACATATAATAAACTATAATAAGCATAGTTTATGGATTTTTACTACATGAGAAAGGTTTTACTCTCAAAACAAATGGGTTTTCATATACTACATAATAGTAATAGTTTATGGATTCATAGCACTAATGTATTTTCATAAAAGGGTTCTTTTACATTACAAACGTTTTGGATAAACTATAATAGGTATAGTTTATGTTTCATTTACATTTCAAACTCATTTACCAAGGGGTTTTTTACTTCAGTTCACGTAAATCTGTTAATGAATAAATTTGTGAGACATTCGCTTCGTGTTACCTTCAAAGTAACAAAGTCAAAAGTCTTGTAAATTGTAACCAGAGTCTCTTGTAGGGAGAGCGTGATAGTTGTGTATAGATCTATATTGGGTCTGACAAACCCGCACCTGAGCTGCATGCAACAGCTAGACAGGCAGGTCTGAGGTGACAAGTGTCATTTAACTTGCGACGCCTGAAGAACGTCGTATTATGAGGCCGACTGAGTCATAGCATGGTTATAATAACTCGCATGGGGTATTAACAAAACATAAGATTTACGGGTTTTACTTCTAAATTAAACGAGTTTATGTCGATTTAAACTTGCATGAATTACTTTAAGTATGGAAAAATACTTGTACGTTTCGGTCTTGACACTTAAGACTACATAACTTTAATAAAGAAAATATTGGATTTTCTGGAATCATACTCTATCGTTTTTACAAGGAAAACGGCTTTTTCCTCAAACAAAACTCTTATGAACTCACCAACTTAATTGTTGACACTTTTCAAAACTACTTGTATTCTCAGGAAATCAGTGAAATAGGAAACCAACAGCATTTTGAGGATGGGACGTTAAATCGTCAAACAGTTCATTTTGTCATCATAATATAATTGATTTTGAAACATGTAAACATATACTATGGTGTAACCTTTTCAATTATATTTATGATGTTTGTATTTACTTTGAGCACTATTATACTCGTTGTTGTGATACTATACATGAAGTCCTCCACCCCCGGACGTTTCCGCCATCCTTGGTTTGGGGGTGTGACAGATTGGTATCAGAGCATTGTTTATAGTGAACCAAGTATATCAAACCACATAAGATATACAAACTATAAATGCATTGGGACTAAAGTCTCTGATTTAACATTTTTAAATGACTATACTTTAGAAATAAATAGTTTCTTGTTAAAGGTATACATGCATGCATACATACTAAGGTCAGCATCATACTAGAACAAAACAAAAGTGGTGATTGCTGCATCACTCACTTGAGCATACAAACACGAGCATCGGTCATCCGAAATCATGAAGGTTGGCGCTACCACCAAGATCACCGCAATTCACCTTCGTCACCTGGATGGAAACCATGAACAGATCGGAAACCACATCAAAGCCTTCAGAGGGAAGTGACCGCAACCCGAGCCGAAATTAGGAGTATCGGTAACTTCACATAGCGTTAGAGAAAACGCGTGGTAAAAGCAGAACGTCAAATGGCAGAAGCCAGGGCAGAGGATAAGACAATATAGACTTACATGCCTTCATTCTGTGACCCACGGAACATCACCCGCCACGAGTAGTGTGTACACTACTGACATATCATTACAGACTCAAACTCCTGGCGTGTGTTTGAACACTGCCTCGTCCTATACATGAATTCGACCCTCCAAATTTAGAGACTACACTATTCAAGGGGTCGTGTCACCGTCAAAATTTTTCCCATTTCATTAACAAAATGTAGACCTGTTTGAAGGTCAAATTTTCCTGAACCCTATGCACCTGATTATGTCAATAAAAATTGGCATGCATTTCATTTCATTAGGAGTTTACCATACATTTCATAACTTGGTATTACAAACGATTTACTTATGATAACTCTGAAATTACTTAATGTATACCTCAAGGTTATGTGTAGTTAGGAGACGATCGACTTAGAAATGGTGAGTCCGCCTTGGGTCATATTCCTTGTTTGGTTGTGGGTTCAGGGCAGACTCATTAAGTTCAACGGCCTATTGGACCTTAATTATACACGACTGGTATATGTCAAGTGATCTTAGGAGGAGACCAGGCTTGGAACCAATCACAAGATTACATTCGACTCACTACTAAACTCATAAATTCATTCATATGGGCTTTCTTTATGAACTGCATGCAAGAAACTTTTAAGTCGAATCATAATACAGAAAAATCTAGTTCAATAATATCCGACTTGTCACTGCTATTGGAAACTTACCGTCTGTTCGTCTTTACAAACTTATGACGGAGCTAAGATAACTTAGTTTAAACTACACTCGACTTATACCACTACTAAAAGACTTACATTCATTACGTCGTTAAACCTTATAGTTGAAAGATGTCTTCTTCGTAGACCTATAGGGTGCGATCATACTAGCACTAATGGACCGGATCCCATCAGTACTCCGCAGTTAAGCGTGCTTGGGCGAGTATAGTACTAGTTTGGACAAACTTAACACACATACAAAACTTACCCACCACCATAACCCCGTCCCAAGAATGTTTAGCAGAAACATTGAGAATAGTTCAGCAAAGTGCGGAATTTACATATGCGTATATAAATCGTAAGAATGTATCTAGTAATAATCATCTCTACTCACGAGATCGTTTCTCGCCATGCAACAGAATTATGTCTTCACAAGGAGGTAACCAGTCAACTAGCAAGGCACCAATTCTACAGATAGACTCTACAACTTTTCAAGTTGCAGTCACAGCAGCCGTGACAGCCGCCATGGCGCAAATCAATGCTAACAATGCCAACGGAGGTGGAAGCGGTGCCGGAAATACTAATTGATGTAACAATAAGGGACACCAGCGAGTGTCTACCAACAAAGACGCCTCATACCACAAACCTAAGAGTAATAAACGAAAGTTTTGGAACAAAAAGGAGCGCAACCTATCTCAAATATTCGCTAAAAGACAACAACCCATGGCCGCCCCTGCCATTACAACAACAGTCACGATACATGCCTCGGCATCAGCCACAACAATTGTCACCCAAGCACCGGACAGACCATATAATGGATCACTCCCAGAATGCAACAAGTGTAACTTCCATCATATTGGGGTTTGCCAGGAGATGCATTGCAAAAATTGCAACAGGAAGGGACACACTGTCCGTTTCTGTAAGGCACCGGCGCAACCCATCAACCAGGTCCCCGACATTGGAATAATCCGAGCTTGTTACAAATGTGGTGAAGCGGGACACTTTAAGAGAGACTGCCCAAGGACAAGGAAGACAGGTGATGGTGGAAGGGCGCTTATGATCACCGCAGGAGAAACTTCCCCAGAACCGCCCGTAAATACCAATACGTGTTCCTAACATCAACGTTTATATTTAAAAAAAATTACTAAAAATTAGCATCGATTAAAGTATACCAACCATAAACATCGAGAACACGACAAAATCCGAATAAGTCTTATCTCCTATATAAAAACACAGGGATTTTACTAGTGAATCTATGATGGCTAGTGTAAACATTATGGCCATATATCATTAAGATTCTATGGACTTAGAATGTGTAATTCCGCCTTATTTCCTGTTCCTTGTTTGGTTGTGGGCTTAAGGTGGAGTTACTCATTCGACTGCCCTTGTAATCTTAATGATATACGATTAGTTTACACCAGGCGATTATAAAAGATCTGGTAGGACTTATAATGCAAATTGCATCACAAATTGTTAAAGCATTCGTAATACTAGTACTCACTAACTACATTATAAAATATTCATAGTGGTAACAACAAGGATAAAACGGTGAGCATAAAGGCACACATTGAATACACTATCATTCTAAAACAATAAACTCCTTTTAAATCGACTCAGCTCAAGTTACAATAAGAAATTCCAAGGTCGTCATTTAACATCAGGCGGATTGGTCCCCACCATATCAATTTCTTGTACTACGAAAAGTTCCCCCATCTTTTCTCCAAATTCTTGAAGTCCCAGTCAAAACAATAATTTCGGGACGAAATTCTTTCTAACGGGGGGGGGGGGGGGGGGGGGAGGTGATGTGACAACCGTCAATTTTTTTTCAAGTCAAAGTCAACTAAAGTCAACAAGTCCAACCGGTTAATTCATCTAACCCTTGTATGTTAGGGTTTCCATTACGTTCTTATTGTACAACTCGCAATCTTAATACAAAGTATCACTTAGGGTTTTCACGTGTTCGGAAATTCTAAACCCTAATCAGGCCAACTGATGAAACTATTCGATAAAACATTATTCCTTAACCCCTCGGGAGCGGATAACATTCATAACGAGACTTAACGGGATGTACAAACCTTGCGTTACGAAGCCAAACACTCAAAAAGGTCGCAAACGAAATCTCTCTGTATGAGAAATCTCTCCAAGTATGTGAAATCTCTCCCACATCTCTCTCTGTATGAGAAATCTCTCCAAGAACGTGAAATCTCTCCCAAATCTCTCTATGTATGAGAAATCTCTCCAAGTATGTGAAATCTCTCCCAAATCTCTCTCTGTATGAGAAATCTCTCCAAGAATGTGAAATCTCTCCCAAATCTCTCTCTGTATGAGAAATCTCTCCAAGTATATGAAATCTCTCCCAAATCTCTCTCTGTATGAGAAATCTCTCCAAAAATGTGAAATCTCTCCCAAATCTCTCTCTGTATGAGAAATCTCTCCAAGTATGTGAAATCTCTCCCAAATCTCTCTCTGTATGAGAAATCTCTCCAAGAATGTGAAATCTCTCTCTGTATGAGAAATCTCTCCAAGTGTGTGAAATCTCTCCCAAATCTCTCTATGTATGAGAAATCTCTCCAAGTATGTGAAATCTCTCCCAAATCTCTCCAAGTATATGAAATCTCTCCCAAATCTCTCTCTGTATGAGAAATCTCTCCAAGTATGTGAAATCTGTCCCAAATCTCTCTCTGTATGAGAAATCACTCCAAGTATGTGAAATCTCTCCCAAATCTCTCTCTGTATGAGAAAGCTCTCCAAGTGTGTGAAATCTCTCCCAAATCTCTCTCAAAATCTCTCTCAACTTCTTATAATCACTCGGGGCATCCCGACCTGTAATTTAGTCGAAAATCGCTCGAAAACGGAAGTTTACGCGAAAAACAGCTTTAAGGAGCCGAACCCTCTTAAGGAGCCGAACCCTCTTAAGGAGCAACCGAACCCTCTTAAAGAGTCGAACCCTCTTAGGAACCGAAACCCTAAGAAGCGAAACCCTAAAAAGCCTCCTGGACCGAACTTCACCTTCGCTTCTGACAAGATTCGCTTCTGACAAGATTCACCTTCGGTCCCTTCTGACGAGTCGCCTGCGAGATCTCTCGGTTCCAATACACAACCGAACCCTACCTTCAGTTCTATGCTCCTAAGACCGAACCTTCGCAACTTCGGCCCCAATTTTGGATTTTCCCATTTCCTTCCCGGTTTTTGACCCAATCTTCGTTTTAAGCCCGTTTTTCGTGATTTCACCAAAACTCGTAATTTAATATAAGAGACCTTAAATATTCATTTTAAATCATATTTTTGGGGAAATCCTTGCCTAAGAATAAAATATATTTGGTGAGATATTTAGGTGGAGTGTTGACTTATCCTTTGGGCAAGGATACAAGTTACCTCCCATACCCACTCCTTGACTATTCCCAGTCACTATTCACCCATACCTAGTCAATCATTGTCCTTTCACCACCCCTCTCCAGCAAGATTCAATACTCAAAAGCTGAAAATCTCCTCTCTCCTTCCACCTTATTCACTCTTTCTCAAAGAAGAACAAACACATTCTCTCTCACTTCCTCTCACCAAGAATTTGAGATTCAAGGCTGATCTTGAGCTCTTCACACACCTTGGTAAGTAAATCTCTTCCCACACTTGATTTCCTTACACTTCTTCACTCAAATTACGGGTTCCTTACACAAATATCGTCATATTTGTTGTTAGATCTTCGAATCATCAAGCATCTTCTAAGTGTTCTTGAGTTGAAAACTTCTTTTCTTCATCATCCATCTTCTGAAATCACTCAAGGTGAATTCATACCCCTACAGTTTCACGTTTTCTTCAAGTTTTAGGGGGGGGGGGGGGGGGAATACAAGTTAAAACACCAAAAACTTAAATAAACTCAAACAACAGCTTTCATCAGAAAAGTTGAGTCTTATTCACGGACTGTTTTGACTATCTTTAACTTAATATCTTTCAAAACTGTTTAATATGAAAATAGTTCAGGTTCATGCCTTTAAAATGACTACTTGCACATCTCCATATGATTTTTCTACGATTTATGGTGATTTTTAGAAAACTGTCTATCATTTTAGAAACGAATTGGGACCAGTCTGTGAATATGAACATTTTAACACAAGTTAAAGACTTCTAAAAATCATAATAAAAATGATGAGTAAACTAGACACATTTTATGAACTCTTAGAATTTACGGATTCAGTTTTCGACTTCATATGATTTTTCTATGATTTTTCTAAAACAGTGCAGAAAGGTTAAAAACTAGTTAACAACTTACAACTTTCATAACACTTTGTAGTATGTTAAGCAAAGTGTATAACCATAAGTTCTAAATATTGAAAGTATTTTCTTGTTAGCTTATCATCATAAACTGAAATTTAGTCATTCATGATAAGGATTCTTCATTCATTTCGAACACATATAATAAACTATAATAAACATAGTTTATGGATTTTTACTACATGAGAAAGGTTTTACTCTCAAAACAAATGGGTTTTCATATACTACATAATAGTAATAGTTTACGGATTCATAGCACTAATGTATTTTCATAAAAGGGCTCTTTTACATTACAAACGTTTTGGATAAACTATAATAGGTATAGTTTATGTTTCATTTACATTTCAAACTCATTTACATTTCAAACTCATTTACCAAGGGGTTTTCATTTCAGTTCACGTAAATCTGTTAATGAATAAATTTGTGAGACATTCGCTTCGTGTTACCTTCAAAGTAACAAAGTCAAAAGTCCTGTAAATTGTAACCAGAGTCTCTTGTAGGGAGAGCGTGATAGTTGTGTATAGATCTATCTTGGGTCTGACAAACCCGCACCTGAGCTGCATGCAACAGCTAGACCGGCAGGTCTGAGGTGACAAGTGTCATTTAACTTGCGACGCCTGAAGAACGTCGTGTTACGAGGCCGACTGAGTCATAGCACGGTTATAATAACTCGCATGGGGTATTAACAAAACATAAGATTTACGGGTTTTACTTCTAAATTAAACGAGTTTATGTCGATTTAAACTTGCATGAATTACTTTAAGTATGGAAAAATACTTGTACGTTTCGGTCTTGACACTTAAGACTACATAATTTTAATAAAGAAAATATTGGATTTTCTGGAATCATACTCTATCGTTTTTACAAGGAAAACGGCTTTTTCCTCAAACAAAACTCTTATGAACTCACCAATTTATTGTTGACACTTTTCAAAACTACTTGTATTCTCAGGAAATCAGTGAAATAGGAAACCAACAGCATTTTGAGGATGGGACGTTAAATCGTCAAACAGTTCATTTTGTCATCATAATGTAATTGATTTTGAAACATGTAAACATATACTATGGTGTAACATTTTCAATTATATTTATGATTGTTGTATTTACTTTGAGCACTATTATACTCGTTGTTGTGATACTATACATGAAGTCCTCCACCCCCGGACGTTTCCGCCATCCTTGGTTTGGGGGTGTGACATACAATGAGAATGATTCTATTCCATGTCATTTGTCCACATGATATCTTGTAGAACGGAGGATTATATGATCACTTATCTTAGGACACGTAACTGACTAGGTCAGAGTTCGACAACGGCTTTTGAGAGCTACAATGTGCTGGTCAATTTTCGAAGTTGTACTTGCAATTATAGATATTAGACTTATCTAAGTGGGAGACTATTGGATTAGGTGTCTAAGTCCATAACTATAATTGGTATATACTTGAATTGAAAGAAGCACAGTCCTTTTGGGTTGCCTTCACTCTTGCAACTTGACAGGATGACTTTTGGAGAGAAGTTGAATTTATTATTTGGAATAATAAATTGATATAAATGATTTATTAATATATTATGATAATGATATATTAATTAGAAATCATGTTATTTAATTAATATTTAATCAGAAATTAACTTGAAATTAATTTTGGGATTAAAGGAATTAATTAAAAGTATAGGGGCTGTTTTGCAATTAATTGATAGTTGTGAAATAGGGCTCTTGGACTTCTTAGATAGGAGTGGACGAAAATTATAAGGAGGCCCTATAAGTTTTCGTCCAAGGCTTCTAGACGAAGAGTCCATGGGCTGCTTAAGCCTTAAGCAGGAAATTAATGTTTCCACCTGCAAACCCTAGCTTTGGCACCAAGCAAATTCAAGTATAAAAGGAGCCTAACCCTTGGGATTTTCAGCCACTGGCTTCTAACCCTAGCATAGCCGAAACTTTGGTGTTATCTTCTCCTCTTTCCTCTCATCCTCTTGCAAAGAGTGTTTGTAAGCCATTAAAGGTGTCACATTTGAGGCACTTGCTCTCAAGAGTTCAAGATCTACAAGGATTAATTGTTATTACTATATAACAATTGAGGTATGTATCTAAACCCTAGTATTAGGTTAATTTCAAATATTATAGATGCATATTAGGGTTTCTCTTTTGTATTCAAGTTTTCATGTTCAACTAGTGAAAACCAAGATCCAAAGTTTATAGGGTTGCATGAACACATAGGATTTGTAGTTATGCTCAAAACCCATCAAAAGCATTCCAGTGAAACTCATATCCAAATGGAGCTTCTAGTCACTGGAAAATCTATACCGATTAAGTTTGAAGATCTCACTGAAAAATCTATACCGATTAAGTTTAAACAGTGACAAGACACCTCACCTAAAGATCGAAAGGACAGAATCATCATTATAACTTGCTTTCATGAAAGTTGAGCAACGATTATCCTTCTTTCACTCGTCTAACTTCATATCTAAACCTTTTGAAACTTCCCGATCTATAAACTTTACCGGAAAACTCTAGATCTGAGCGACTTAAGGCGGTTGGTGAGTTTCGATGGTCTGAGGCGATAGTAGAGTAGTGGAAGGAGGTAATGACGACGGTAGGTACCAGCGGCGGAACAGACATCGGTAACAGCAGAGGTAGCGGCGATGGTGTAGACATCAGAAGCAACGTGTAGGAGGCTGTCAGTGGTAGAAGTAGAGAGAGAGGAAGAAGTTGAACACCGATTATCCTACATTCACTCATCTAACTGTAGATATATTGCTTTTGCAACTCCTACAAACTTCGTCGAAAAACCTCAGATCTGAAAGGCTGAAGGTGGTTCGTGAGTCTTCCGATGGTCTAAGGCGATTATAGAGCAGTGGATGGTAGAAGAAGGTGACAACCACGGTAGGTAGCGGCGGTGGAGTGAGCATCAACGACGGTGGAGCATATACCTGCGGTGGAGGTAGGACGCTGCTAGTGGTAGGTAGGAAGGAAGGGATAGTTTAACTTTTTGGAGGAATAATGAGAGGATGAGAAGTAATATCAGATCTAGTTTTTGACATCTAATTTTATGCTCATAAAGTGGGCTTACATTTTTTATTTACGATCATGTTATTGTTTTTTTAACAATTGAATCAATTGATAGACGAAAATACCCTTCATAAAATTTGTAACCATATATTTGAGAAAACAGAAATATATATTCTTAATGATAGGCTAAAATAAGGGTTCTTAGGGTTCCTAATCTTTTTTTGTTCTCATTTGATCTTTTATATATATATATATAAGGGTTCTTAGGGTATATATATATATATATATATATATATATATATATATATATATATATATATATATAGGGATAGGTTCATGTTTTTCTTACATTTATTGTGTGCTAGAATACACCAATAGGAATTCAGTAAAATTAAACAATTATTTATGTAAATAAAGATAGATATTAAATGATTTCCACAATGTTATGTATATTAAATTATATCCATAATTATAATTATCTTTTTTATGGAAATTAATTAAATTTGTCATTAATGTCAGTAAGAACATTCTTTCAGAATGAATTCGCATGTAGGTTTTCATGTGTGGGTTCGGTTTTTGTTTATGGACTCACTCACGTAAAATACAACAAAGTTGCATGAAATATGAAGCACGTGAGTGTATTCTACTATAATACACTCTCATTTTGTTATAATATACTCTCATTCTTCTAGAATAGACTCTCATTTAACTAGAATACATTCTGGTTATCCATGTTCTAGGCAACTTTATTGTATTTTGAGTGAGTGGGTCATGAAACGAAATACGAACCCATACATGAAAAACTAGATGCAAATTCATTCTGAAAGAATATTATTGCTGATATTAATGATGAATTTAATTAGTTTCCATAAAAAAAGGAATTATAATTATGGATATTATTTAATATACATATAATTATTGAAATCATTTAATATCTATCTTTATTTAATTAAATAATAATTTAATTTTTACTAAGTTTATATATATATATATATATATATATATATATATATATATATATAGAGAGAGAGAGAGAGAGAGAGAAAACGATCAACAATAAACTCTTAAAAATAGAACGAACCAACGAACTATGCATCAAATTTTCTTCCATTGATCGACACCCGTCCCATCATCTTCTCTCTTGGAGATCGATAACATGTAACATCCCTTTATTCTCAGCCTCCCCATTCGATCTCAACCGCTCTTTCTCCTTTCAATTGATCGCAGGTCCTTATTCTTTTATCTCTAGTTTCAACTTCGATAGGAAGGCATACCGAAGGACAGGGAAAATGGTTGTAGAAGGTACCATGCGTTGCACCAAGAATTTGTTTGTGCAAGTATAGAGATTCATGGAGAATAGTGTTGAGAATAATGTTTATATCCAAAGTGAATGAGAAAAAAAAAACAATGCATCAATCAAATGCATAAGTTTTTTTTTAGTTTACTTTAAGGTCTGTTTTGATCGAATTGCAATCTGATTATTATGTATATGCATATACTTATGAATATGTATATGCATATACTTATGAATATTCATATGGCATATACTTATTCTTATGCATATGCATATACATAAGCATAATCATATATATTTAATTTTCTTATGCATATACTTATTTTTTATGCATATGCATATGCATATACATATACATATATATATATATATATATATATATATATATATATATATATATATACATATATATATATATATATATATATATATATATATATATGCATAAGCATAATCATATGTATTTAATTGCCATATGCATATACTTATTCTTAGACATATGTATATGCATATATTTATTCATATTTATATGTATATCTATATGCTTACTTTTATGCATATATATATATATATATATATATATGCATTAAAAGTGTTTTTTTTAATATGCATGTGCATATGCACATGTTTTTTAAAAATATGCATATACAAAAAAAAACAATAAACAATAAACAAAAAAAAAACTATACTTTACTACTTGTATAATTCATTTAGGGAGTTTAGTCAACTTAATGACCATTTAAATGGAATCAAACATTCCATTCATTCTCCTATTAATATCATTACATATAATCTTCATATTTAGTTTTTTTCCTCCATTAAACAACCAAGTTTTTCTTAACTTTTTCTTTCATTAACAAACAAAACTATACTCCAATCCTCCAAAGAGCAAGCATCAACTTTAAAAGTATATGCATATGCATATTTTTTGAATATGCATATACTTATTCTTATGAATATGTCATATTATGCATATGCATATGTATATACTAATTCATATACATATGCATGTACTTATGAATATGCATATGCATGTACTTATGCATATCCATATGGATATGTCATATACATATGCATATGTATATGTATATGCATAAGCATAATCATATTATACATATGAATATGCATTTGCATATACTTATTCTTATGCATATGTATATACATATGCATATTCATATGCATATACATATGTATATGCATATATTTATTCATATTTATATGCATATGTATATGCTTATTCTTATGAATACGTCATGTTACATATATGAATATGCATATGCATATACATATGTATATACTTATTTTTATGCATATACATATGCATATACATGTACATTTGTATATGCATATGTCATATATATATATATATATATATATATATATATATATATATATATATATATCAATTTACATAAGCATAATCATATGTATTTAATTTTCATATGCATATACTTAATTCGTATGCATATGTATATGCATATGTATATGCTTACTCTTATGCATATATATAGAGGCATTAAATTTTTTGTTGGTTTTCTCCCTCAATTTAGATCTCCATTGATTTTCCACTCTCTCTCTCTCTCTCTATATATATATATATATATATATATATATATATATATATATATATATATATATATATATATATATATATATATATATATATATATATATATATATATATATATTGCGTAGATTTTGGAAAAAACTTTGCATGCAAATAGTCCTTGTGACTAACATTCGTTAGAGAGAGACGTTGAGACCCCATAATGACCATATATACAATTTTCTGAAAACTTCGTATAAGAATCATTTATAAAAAATTTTAAAATTTCGCATCAAAATCATTTGTGAAATTTTAAAAAAGTTTGTTAAACTATGTATTAGTTATCATAAATCAAATAAAAAGACAAAAAAAAAACTAAAACATATAAATTATAATACTGTTTAAAATAAAAAATAGAAATTACTAATTTTAATCAACTTGTAAATATATTTTATTTAATATAAAATAATTTTTGTTATTTAAACCTTATCTAGCATACTTAAATTACAATATCTAATTAAATATTTTTATTTTCTATTTTTTTATATAAAAGCATTTGAATTATAAAAATATTATTTTATCTACTTTTAATTTTTAATTGATATACTTGTAATATAATTTGAGAGATTTATTTTTATTTTTGTCATATAAATATATTTATTTTTATAAAAAAATATGATACTTATTATAAAAAGAATATGGTATTATAAAAATGAAAAATGATTTAACAGGGTAATCACTTTTTTTGTTTTGTTAACATGTATGCAACTTTTTTATACACATTTGATCATTTAACTTGTTAAATGTGTTTATATATTAGCATTGTTACCGGCTATCTCCTGGATTTGGCTGTTACCCTTCATATGTTGTTAGGGGCAGTATCCCATTGCTATACGTCAGCTACTGTCTATGTCAGTCTATAATGAATCTTGTGCAAGTGGGGGATTGTTGAATCTATATGCCCAAGAATCATTATTGAGTGACATTGCTAATAATATATGATCCTATAGGGTCACACCTTTATCAAGTTGGTACATTTTGTATATTTATAATTAATGTGATTATTAATAAATAATATCATTTCTTGTATTTAATTAGGGAATAATTAATGTTTTGTGAAAATAATAATTATAAGAGAGTATAACTAATTATTATTTCATACGGTATGAATTAATAAGTCATGCACAACCTTTTGGACTAGTTGGATTCTTTTATCTTTTTCCTAAAGACAAAGTTTATATTTTATAAACTTTGAGTTTATAAAAATTGAAGAATCTTTCTTATTTTAAAGGGTATGGCCAAATTTTCTAAAGGGCATGGAGGTTTGTTGAATCTATATGCCCAAGAATCATTATTGAGTGACATTGCTAATAATATATGATCCTATAGGGTCACACCTTTATCAAGTTGGTACATTTTGTATATTTATAATTAATGTGATTATTAATAAATAATATCATTTCTTGTATTTAATTAGGGAATAATTAATGTTTTGTGAAAATAATAATTATAAGAGAGTATAACTAATTATTATTTCATACGGTATGAATTAATAAGTCATGCACAACCTTTTGGACTAGTTGGATTCTTTTATCTTTTTCCTAAAGACAAAGTTTATATTTTATAAACTTTGAGTTTATAAAAATTGAAGAATCTTTCTTATTTTAAAGGGTATGGCCAAATTTTCTAAAGGGCATGGAGGTTTCTTGTCAACCTCCATACCTTGTCCCCCATGCTTCTTAAAGGGCTAGAGTTGTTTTATATTATTTTAATGTAAAGGCATGTCTTGCATGAGAGTATAAAAGGAAACTTTATGCATAAGTTTGAAGCTAGTTGTTTTTAGTCTTGAACATTTTCTCTCAAAAGAAGCATATGGCTGAAACTTTCTTATCCCTCCTCTTTTCCCTCTCTTTTGAAGTTAGTTTGGTGGTTTAAAAGCCTTCTTAATTTGTCTCCTTTAGTGCTTATTTGAATTAATCACGTAAAGGATTAAGACACTCAAGAATGGAAGAAGGAACTAGCATTCCACGTACCTTACTCTTGATGGTGGATACACAGAGAGAAATCATATTCTTTGATTTTTGTTATCTTTATCAACACCCCAAAACCAAGTGGGTTCAAAGGCTTCAAGGTTTTCATTCTAAAAACATTTTGCTTGTTTTTATTTCATTCTAACCTCTATAAATGGATCCTTGATGGTTTGGTTTTGTTATAAACTAAAAACAAACTTGTTATTTTTTTTAAAGTCTTTTGTTGCGGTTTTGTGAAAAACAAACTTATATTTTGTATCAAAATCCATCAGTGGTATCAGAGCCATGTTTTATATGTTAGAATGATTATTTTGATACTTTGGTTTTTGGAAAACATGCATGGATTTATTTTTGTTAAGAAAAATCCATATTTGTCTTCTTTGAAAACTTATTGGTAAAAATTATTTATTTTTATATATAACCATTTTTCATGCATTTTGGTTATATATAAGTTGTCTTAGAAAAAAACAAAGAGTTGTTTGTTATTATATTTGATATGTGTATGATGTGCATAAACTAGCCATGGACCATTGTGTTTTTTGTGTTGGTTGTTTTGTTAAAAATGGTTGTAATATTTATTTATTCATATGGTATGTAATAAATTAAATAAATTAGTTTTCTTGGTTTATTTTGTAAAGTAATAGATTAGTTTTTAGAAATAATTTATTTGTACAAAAATGTAACAAGAAATGAACATGGAGCCAATTTTTGAAGATCAAAAGGTGATTTTCGGTCATTAAAAGTGTATACCAATGTTAGTTACAACTTTCTAAAAAGTGTCGCTAAAGTCGTTACTGATGGTTGTTGCAAAAGGGTTATTGCTCCTGATGCAACACTTTCTGCAACCTTTTTTGAAAAGTGTTGCATTGCTGATTTATTTACCTGTCAATAAGATTTTCTACCTTTGCAAGCCATGAATGTTTAATCAAGTAGGAGCTTCAACAACAATATTACAAGAAGATTTTGGTCTCGTAAATGTCCCTTAGGAATGGACTTGACATTTTGTGTTGGCTCATAAAATGTCACTAGAAGTGGTTGGTTTATGCATATATGTTTTAATGCATGTTTGTGATGTTTATATTTTATGTTCTTGTATGTTATGTTTGATGTATGAGAATTGTTTTTACATGTTAAATAACATTTTATCATAAAATAATATCACTTGAAGTTTGAGTAAAAAATATTTAAAAGATAACATAAGATGTTTATAATTGAATATTTATAAAACCATTTTTACCGGTTACCGGTTAAAAATAGATTTTCGTTGAAAATTGTTTTATTGTAAAACTTATAAAGAACCAACTTTAAAATATTTGAAATGGGTTAAAATGTGTTTAAACATTATATAAACTTCATGTCTTTATAATAAATAAAAGTTTTATTAAAAAGACTAAAACCGGTTTATAGCGTTATAACGACAAATAATATAACTAGTGATTATTTTTTGCGTCAAAACTGTATATATGATATTGGTGTTTTAAACATAATGCAACATGTTGATATTATGTTGTATGCATTCCAAATGAGATTTAAAACATAAGTATCATCATCTAAGTTTTGGTTTATCAAAATATGACTTTTATCATAAGATGCATAAAATTGAGTTTAAAAAATAAAATGAGTTTATTCTATAAATTCTCGAAGCCATAAGTTTTTTATTGTTAAAAGGAGATTTAAAATAGTGATTTTTTAACTCATCCAAAACTCCAAGTCTTAAGTATAAAATAAAGTTTTATTAAGACTATTATCGGTTCTTAATACCGATCTACGACTAAACTTTAAAATACCGGATTTTCGTTTATCATTAATCGTGGCTAATGGCAAGTAAAATGAAGTTTTATTTGGAACCTAAAGAACCTCATAACAAGTTATATGAATTTTACAAAACGGTATATGAATTGTTGGACGCATGCAATATTCATGAGACCATGTTTTTATAAACTATATAATTGTAAAACATATATAAAACATTTTCTAAAAATGAAAGTCATTACTGTCCTTTTGAAGAACACTCGTTATCATTTGTATGGTCTTAGTGTCACAGGGTCACCTGGTCATTAGGATTGTCTAATGATGTTCGGGGTAGTTTCTTAGTTTTTGGTTTCTAAAGGGTCACCTTGTCACAAGTTAGTTACAATAATACAAGTTGTTTCAAGTATGATGACTTGATTGGAATCTTGTGTGATAAAGGTCACCTAAGCATGAGAGGTTTGATGCATAGATGGGATAAACATACCAAGTTAAGCAATAGTTGTTTAGGATCCCATAATCTAGGAGTCACATATCGTATGCAATTGGTAATCGCTATCTACCGAGTTTGATTAAGTTTATGGGATAAAGGTCACCTAACCATTTACTTGTTTCGTTATTTGGATCCTAGACTTTAATAAATTAATGTTTTAAGAAACAATAAAAGGTATTAATTTTTAAAGACTAAATATTGAAAATACTAAATGAAACTTTGTTAAATTCTGTTAATAATTTTACGCCCTGCAAAATCCCTCTCTTGTTGAGTTTCAAGAGATAGTAACATTTGATGATTATAATTTCTATAACTGGTATAATATCTTGAGGTTCTACCTTAAGGATAAATAGAAATTATATATACTAAAATATCTCATACATGAACAACCTTTGCAAACTAGTCGGTCTGATCATGATGATTTGATGGAAGCATTATTATGATGTTATTGATGTGTCTCACATCATACTGGAGTAATTAGCCTTGACTTGCAGAAAGTCTTAGATAATTATGAAACATATTAGATGTCTCATCAAGTAAAGTAGATATTCAATCATAACACTAGAAAGTACTTCAAGTATGTTCAAGCATTGAATAAAGGAAGTCTAAGTGATTATGTACCCAAATAGACTTATACTTCAGTTAAGGGATATACAACATGAACCCATAAATCAAGAAATGATCTAAATGATTGATGTTGTTTCTATTGTGGAAGAAACTGGACATTGAAAGAAATGACTTCTTTTATCTCATTGAGCTGAAGAAGTGTGACTTGGACAAGACTTCAGATATCTATATGATACTATTTATTTTTCCATCATTCACTTGAGTATGTTATACTTCAGGTGACACTAATAATTGATATAATGCACAGATGATTGGAAGAAATGATCAACTGACTACAAACGAATGATATTTCGTGTTGAGATATAACAAGTGATGTTATAGTCTTTATTTAAACAATAGATGTTTTGTACTTATTATTATAGGGACATGTAACAGTTATAATTTATGAATAAATCTAGATTTACTTATTGTTTAATGGATGTTCACACTCATGTTCTGAAACGATGTATTCTGTGTTAAAGAATATTCTCTCATAATGTTAGTTATGAAGTAAATCTATAAGCTTTCATTAAATTGATGGTTCTAATCATAACACCTAATTAATCAAATGATATTTGATTCAAACTTATCTATGTCATAATCATCATGACTATATAAATATGAAACATATATTCTGTTGGATTATGTGTCTAAGCCCATAACTATAATTGGTATGTATTTGACCCGATACAACATGGTCCATTTGGGTTGTAACACTCTGGAACAATTTGATAGGATGGATATTTGAGAAAGAGGTTATTTGTGATTTATTAATATATTATAAGTATAATATATTAATTGAGAAATCATATTATTTAATTAGTATTGATCAAGAATTAATTTGGAATTAATTTAGTGATCAAAAGAGACTAATTAAATTAACAGGGACTGATTGTGTAAATCAGTGATACATATGGTTTGGGCTATTGATCCATGATGGACTAAGCTTATGTGAAAGTCCATGAAATATTAGTCCATATGAATTATGGATCATAAGCCTAAGTGTAAGAATTAGGGTTTGCTTATGACTCTTGGAATTCTACACTATATATGTATTCCTCTAAAGCCAAAAATGGTGTGCTAGTGATTCTAAGAAGCTCTAGATGATTTTTGTGTCTCCAAACCTCTCTCTCAAATTCCTCCTCTTGTTCTTGGTTTGTTATAAGACATTTGAGGCATCACACTTGAGGTGCTAGGCTCTTGAAAAACCAATTCCTACAAGCTACAACAAAGAGGTAATCTTCCAACTTACTTTTATGATTCATATGTCAAATTGTATGCTAGTTGTAGGTTTCAAGCTTTGGAAATTTTTGTTGCATATATAACTAGAGAAAACTTAGATCCAAAGCTATTAGGGTTGTATGTGAACCATAGGAGTGTTATAGTACTTAAAACCCAACATTGGTATCAGAGACTGGTTGCTTTCTGTTATATAGATGCATAGCTAATTGTTCAAAGTTGGAAAAGTCGAAAAACTGCACTCTGACAGGAGGACTCGACGAGTCCACACATGAACTCGTCGAGTCCATGCTCATAAGTGATGAACTCGTCGAGTCCATTATCCGACTCGACGAGTTGGATCATCTGTTGGCAGTTTTTCGGGTTTTTGGCCTCAATTGGATTAGAATCATTACCATAAACTGTTTTGTATCATAAAATCTATTTTTTTGATATGGTAGTGATTAAATCCAATTAAAAGATAAATTGTCAAATCTGAAGATAATTACTAGTTTATATGATAAAGCTAATTATTTGAAATTTTTTATTTGAAATTATCTTACTACAAGAATTGTATTATGATCAAATTGGTAAAGATAAAAATGGTTATTTTATAAGTTTATAATTTGGTCTAAATGTTTTTAAGGAGTTATCAAATTTGGAACTCAAAAAGTTTTTTTTAAGGAGTTACAAATTTTGTCATCAAATTTGGAACTCAAAAAGTATTTTTAAGGAGTTACAAATAAATATTAGTTAAATTGATCTTAATTTTTTTGAAGAGTTCCATAAGTTATGGAACTTGAAAAGCCTTATCTTCATAAAACAAATTAACTCCTTAAGTTATGAAGTTCAAAAGTTTTTCAAGAATTACAAAACTTGCCCTCAAGTTTTAAAATGAAAAGTCTCAATTAAGAAACATTGAATTCATAGAAACCCTAGTAATTTGAAAAGTTTTCAAAATGTAACTCATGGGTTCATAACTTAAAATTAATTAAATAGTTTTAATTTGATTTAGCCTCTTGATGTTTTTGAACGGTTCAATTAATTATTATGGACTTTATTAATAGTTAATTAAATGTTTAATTAAAGGGGTATTATTAAATCAATAATCATATAGTTTAAGTTTAATTAAATTAAGAGTATAATTTATTAATAGATTTAACCATCAAGTATTTTAAAAGTTTAAAATACACCCTTATACTATATAAAATTAAAAGTCTAATATATTATATATGTATAAGTTAAAAGTCGGTCTTACCGTTAGTAGGCTTCATTCACGAAGCTGGTCTATAAGGGGTGTTTAAGGAAACGGCCTATAAAATTACCGTCATTGGGTATACACTCTTACCCACCGCACTCTTGACCAGTGGAGGGTCGTTAGTCGAACGGGTTTGACACGACATTTAAATCCTCATTAAAAGTATAATGAAATACCAAGTAACTAAACATTTATAAATTCCTAATCTTAGTTACTAAGGAAAAATGTGAATTTGGTGCTAACCCATGAAATTGTACTTTGCACCTTGCTAAGTCGTTAGTGGAGCGTGTGTGGTTAACCAGCACACTAATTTGGGACTAGCAAGGGTGGCAAAGGGTAGCTTGGTGTTAATCATGGATCAATGGAGCGTGTGTGGTTAACCAACACATTGATTAGGTGATATGTAACATCGAGAGTACCAAGCTAATTTTCATGGTTATTCACACCTTGTTTGTGATCCTCGGCATCCCAGTCACAAACTTGAGAGGGCATAATCGAGATTAAACATGTCATTGAAAAGTTCAATGAATCTTAAAGGATCTAGGAATTTCAATTCATTTAAAACCTAAAGTTCATTTTTCGTTTTTCATGGTGAAAATTGGTAAATCGTCATTTACCTACCTTCAAATATTTTGCAATTGGATTACGACATCCCTCTTCCAAATTGTAGAATATTGTGTTGGGTCCTAGCCTTAATATTTCATTTGGGTGTTATATTAAGGACTTAAATCAACTAACTTGAATTTCTCCCCTCATAGATGTCTAGTGTAGACAACTATGGTCCTCCCGAACCTTTTGGAAAAAGCTTTCCTCATGAAGATGATGTTCCCAGAAATCATACTTCACTTCCTCCACCTCCTCCAATAGTTCTCTCTAACCCACATGTTCAAAGACTTGAAAAGTTCAAGGTCACTCAAAACCTATTGGCTAGCAAACACCAAGATGGAAGGTCTGTGTGTGCACATGTCTTGGAGATGAAGTCAGACATTGACATGCTGGGAATGTTAGGAGTCGTTGTGTCAAGGAAGTTGGCTGTTGACTTGGTTCTTCAATCACTTCCTAAGTCATATAGTGAGTTCATTAAAGATTACTATATGACAGACCGCGACGTGATCCTTATCGATCTTACCTATTTGCTAATTGTTGTTGAATCATTAATGATTTGGCGCACTGGTAAAGCAAATTTGATTGGAATATCTACTTCCCAAACTTCCATGGACATTGACAATGGAAACATTGGAAGTCCAGAAAATATTTCTCTTACCAAGGGAAAGGCTAAGTCTTATATTGTCCCGTGTGCCAGTCTGAAAGAGTCTGTTTGCTTCTATTGCCAAGAGAAGGGACAGTGGTTGCGAAGCTGCCTTATCGACCTGAAGGATCATAAGGATGGTAGAGTCAGAGTTTATGACTCTACTTCAGGAAAGTCCACTATCTAACTCTATTAAGTTCTTGTTTGTAGATACTTAATACATGATGTGATAAGATCACATTTTGATGTTTCGTAGGATCGAAGAAAAGAAATGAAGCTTAAAGGAAGAGTAAGCAGAGTCTGATCGCGAAGAGATGGATTTCGATCGCATGGTTCGATGATCAGATTTATGAGCTGCTGCTTAGGAGTTATGATAGATTGCTTAGAAATATTTAGGAACATAGTTTTCATATGTATTTTCATTGTAAGGACAAGTTTTCCGCAATTTTTATAAATAAAGAAAAATTTTGATTTTATCTTATTTTACATTTCCTTGCAATGGCATTTGTGAAAATTGATGTTTTTATGTTTTTATTATTAGCAATGTTGAAAATGGATTTGATTCTTTTGTTTGTGGTAGTGTCAAGATTTACCAAATAAGGAAAGATTCTCATCAACCAAGTTTCATTTGGACAGAAACTTGGAATCATGCAACTTGTATTGTATGATGAATGAGAACCTTCATCTTTGGGAAATTAAGACTGATTCCTTGTTCACATGTATATGTGAGTCAAGTGAAGGACTAAGGAATCTAGTACACATCATTGTGCACCGGTCAGGTCCACCACAAAGAAAAATAATACTATTCGTTATGATTTACTAAAAGTTTCATAAATATGGTTATGCTTACAAGATTAAGTGTGATTCTGAATCATTGAAAAAGTTCCAATGTATAGCAGAACGAATAAAAGGAATCAATAGGAAGAAAAATTAAAAGTTTTTCCAATATGAAAGGAAAGGAGAATACTTTAGTATCATGTTTTATGATCATCTTAATGATTATGAAAACCATATCACAATTGATCCTCTAAGGACACCTTAGTGCATTTGTATGACTAAGAAGAGGAATCGGGAATTGTTGAAATGGTTAAAATCAAAAGGTGAATCAGACTTCGGTCCAAAATCGAGTCTTAGAGTCGTACTCCAAGATTGTAACTTGAGTGACTTATCTTAAATAGGTTTATAACACTCATCAAATGTAGAGTAAAATGTTACTTACTCTTGTACATTTAAAATTGGTAAGTTGTGATGTTTTGGATAAAACAAAGACCAACTAAGGCCAATTGTCAAACGTGTTTGTCTTGATAAGAATCCGCACTAACTCTTGAATATTTGTTTGTCAAGGAGTGTTTCTTAACAAGAGAATCCTATATGTCAAGAAGTCAGTGGGAGTCTTAAAGATCTTGAAAGTTTTAAGAACTAATCAAGAATAAAACCTATCGTTTATCGCTAGCACACGACTTGAGCTTTGTAACCTATCGTGTTGACATATTCTTGTTTCTGTGCCCATTCCAGTTAAAGATGACTATGCATGTGAGTTATATGAGTGCTCAATTGTTTGCATAACAACTTGGAAGCAATGGTAGGCCCTTGAGCTGCCAGGTGGCAAGAAATTAAGATTGAACAAGTTCAGTCCATATGAGTTTGGATTTGTCGCTAACCTTATCTTGTGATTATGGTTATGACAAATTCACATGGATAGGAACACATACACCATAAAATCTAAGTGTCATTAGGTTTCTCTCCAATTCATGAAAATGATTGTGAGGAAACGCTTTCACTAAATAGATTTTAAGGAGATAGCTTTTGTGATATTTGCATTCTCAAATTCGATTATGATTACGGCATCCCTCTTCATAGTTCGAATTGTGAGAAATGGCAAAAGGTCTAAACATTCGGGACTTATTACTCTAAGTTCCGAAATTATTTAGGCACACGTGTGAGCTATCTAAGGAATGGTGTATGAGTTTTAGAAGCCTAGATAAAGTCTTATCGAAGCATCTTGTATCAGAAATCTGAACTTTGGTAAGAAAGTCAACAAGTATTGATTTCTAGAAGTCCAGCTTATTTCTGGGTACATGTCAAAGCTAGTGGGAGCATAAGTGTTATGCTATTAAAGAAATAATTGTTATGCTAGTGGGAGCATAATCATTATCGCAAGTGTTGCAAGTTAGCAATGTTAATTATAGAAAACAAAAGTTTCAATTCGCAAAGTTGCAGAGTTTGAAAGGTTGTTTTGCTATAATTAAGGGAGAGGAACTCATACTTCGTTTCAAATCTAAAAGCTTAGATTGAGATTTTAATCAAATTTAGTCAAGGACATATATGAATATTATGTTGGAATGGTTCAACATAAGGAAATTCTATATATAGAAATATTATAGCAAGAGATTGGTCAAATATCATGTCTTTATGTAAGACATTATGAATCGTATCCCATATGCTTCAGGTATAGGATCGATTGCATATGTTATAATATTTTCGCATGTTCTAATTTTCCAAATGCCTGGGGCATTAAGAGGGAAAAGAGACTAGAACCGAATATGACTAAAGTTATTAAACAACTGTCAAGGACAATCTAAGGTTCACCAAGGATTGGTCACTTGTAGTTGGAAGTATAGTAATGGATGGACCATATTGACATTATTATGAATAGATAGGACTCTATTAAGAATGGATTGTCATATGGCAAATATGGAAATGTTTCCATATTGGGAGTTGGATATTAGGAATCTATGTGGAAGTTAGAAACTTTTATGCAAGTAGAATGTTCAATGGAATGTACTTTGAAATTGAGACTTCGCTTCCATGGAATTGTTTTGTAACAATCTCCAAAGGAATACTTTGTAATATCATTGGCAAAGTCTCTGCGACTTTGGTACATCGACATTACAAAAGAGTACATTGCATGATAGTTTAGAATCTGACACATTCTAATAGTGGCAAGAATTTGGCATTCTTACACTTGTGATAAAGATTTGGAGTTGTGAAATGAGTTTCATTGAAGTTGTATTCAATTAATCTATTTCACAAAGAAAGGACCATAGATAAACATAGTGTGCATGCTTGGAGCATCGGATACCTATTGTTTTAGTTCAAGTATTAAGTTGATAAATCGAAACATTATACAATGAATAATGTGTAATCAATATGGTGATTAAATAAAAGGTGTTTTATTTATATTCAAAAGTTTTGAGACCATATTGGATTCAATTATTCTTGTGTTTCACTTTGCATGTTTTGACTTCCTGAATAACTAGATTATTCAAACTATCCACAGTCGATCATACTTTGGAAGTAGGTATTGAAGCTAGACTGTCAGGAATGGGTATGTAGATTGTCTAAAGGTGTTTAGACATAGCACAAGTTTGCTATAGTATTCATGAGTACTCATGTAATAAGATTTGAGTATTAGACTAAACCCACGCTCATTTGAATCACTTCATCGATTTTATCACGAGTGATCATGAGACGATAATATCTTATATTCTTGAAACCTAGACATATGAGTTGCAGTTTACAAGTCGGTTGCACATTGATGATATGTAAACGCATCGGTAACTCGGTGTTATAAAACATATCATTGTGTGTGATTTGACGAGTAAATAGAGCAAGCATATGAGTCAAATTTTATTCGTTCCTTTTACCCAATGTGGGATAAAAGCAATATCTGTGCGCCCCTCGATGATTTAGTGATGACAACCCTAAGCGCTTGGTCAAGTCTGGACTGATTTGATTTGTTCAATTAGTCGGTCATCATAAATTGGAAATCAGGAAACAACACATGGACAGAGAGAATGATTATAATCCATGTCTCATGTCCATACGATATCTAGAATGGAGGAATATATCATCCCTTATCTTGTGGACGTGTTACTAATAAGATCAGAGTTCGACAACGGTCTTTTTGAGAGCTACGATTTCTAATTGGAGTTTAAAGTCGTACTTGCAATTACAGTTATTAGACTTATCCAAGTGGGAGACTGTTGCATAATGTGTCTAAGCCCATAACTATAACTGGTATGTACTTGACCCGATACAGCATGGTTCATTTGGGTTGTAGCACTCTGGAACAATTTGATAGGATAGATATTTGAGAAAGAGGTTATTTGTGATTTATTAATATATTATAAGTATAATATATTAATTGAGAAATCATATTATTTAATTAGTATTGATCAAGAATTAATTTGGAATTAATTTAGTGATCAAAAGAGACTAATTAAATTAACGGGGACTGATTATGTAAATCAGTGATACATATGGTTTGGGCTATTGATCCATGATGGACTAAGCTTATGTGAAAGTCCATGAAATATTAGTCCATATGAATTATGGATCATAAGCCTAAGTGTAAGAATTAGGGTTTGCTTATGACTCTTCAAATTTTACACTATATATGTATTCCTCTAAAGCCAAAAATGGTGTGCTAGTGATTCTAAGAAGCTCTAGACGACTTTTGTGTCTCCAAACCTCTCTCTCAAATTCCTCCTCTTGTTCTTGGTTTGTTATAAGACATTTGACACATCACACTTGAGGTGTTAGGCTCTTGAAAGACCAATTCCTACAAGCTACAACAAAGAGGTAATCTTTCAACATACTTTTATGATTCATATGTCAAATTGTATGCTAGTTGTAGGTTTCAAGCTTTGGAAATTTTTGTTGCATGTATAACTACAGAAAACTTAGATCCAAAGCTATTAGGGTTGTATGTGCACCATAAGAGTGTTATAGTACTTAAAACCTAACATATTCCAACTTCAAAAGGATGGAATTTTGAAAGCAAATGAGCTTGGTTCATTTGATTTATGTGAATCCTATTTATATAGGAAGATGATTCGCAAATGTCTTTATCTATTAGTAGTAAAAGAACAAAAGGCTTGACAAACAATTACACGTAAGTGATGTATGTAATCTTTTCAATCCATGAATAAATTTGGTGATAGATGTTTAATCAATTTTACTGACGACTTTTATTCGTTATTGTTGAAACCTTTGATTTGCTCAAATTGTTTCATAGTAAAGATTGAGATTCAACTTCATGATATCATCATTAACCTTTCCTTGTGATAAATAAAATGAGTTTTGTAAACCAAGTCTTCTTGGAACATCTTAGGAGTTGTGGAATTGATTCACAACTCATTCCGACAAAAACACTCACTCGTTATTAGTATGGTTTTTGTGGCACGGGATCACCTGGTCGCTTTGATCTATCTTTTGATGTTCGAAGTAGCCTTCATATTCTCTGGTGGGATAGGGTCACCTGGCCACAAGCTAAATGTGGATAGTACAAGTTTTTGAAGAGGATTAAAAAAATAGACCTTTCAGTCTATTATATGATGTTTTAAAGGAACTATTTACTTTATACAATTTTTTTTGGAATTATGCTCACTTCAACAAATATATATTGAATGTATACATTTTCCCAACCAAACAAGTAGATTAAATACTTTGATTAGAGTAATGATGTAATGGTTTATCCTTATAAGGTATAGAGTTATGGAGCTTATGTTAGACAATGAGCTTATCCACTCTAACATCTACTAATTGCATTTATGTAGACTATCTTAAATGATTGTTTAAGATGAAGTCTCCACCAATCCCACTAATTGTCATTCTAGAAGACAAGTGCTTAGAAAGTTCTTTTTCTAAGTGGGAGCTATTTGGAACTTTAAGTGCCAAAGATCCATAAGATAAATGCTTCATAGTTTGGAACTAGCAAGTTTTCAACTATTGTTGAATCTGCTCAATAGTTGATTAGAAACAAATAAAACACATAGAGATGCATTCATGTATGATTATCAAGTATGGGCTTGATTAATCTTCCTCGATATAGTTTGACTATAAAGAGTAAGTGAGTTTTCAAAGGAGAAAACACACATGAATGAAAATCCTTCCAGATGTAAGCTAACATCTCAAAATAAGAATCTTCTTTCTTATAATATAATTACATAGTGTGATTTAATTATAAATCAAGAAGACTCTTGTGTTTTATGCAAAGCTAGTGGGAGTGCAGTAACATTCCTAGTCTTATGTAGTCGACATATTAATACCTGGAATAAAGATATATATAGATAGATCAGGGCAACTTAAAGGATTAAGTAAAATTGGATTAATTGTCAAGGATCTTAAAGAGTTTAAGATAAAAGACCCTGAGAGAGTTATCTTGTCAAGTACTACATAAAATGATTTTGAGCAAAATCCTAGTGAAAATGTTTTGAACTAGATAATATGATTGTATTCAATATGTTGTTGCAATTGGATTAATTATATATGTCATGATTATGCATAAAGGCCAAATAAGTCATATTCTTAGAGCAGGTCGAATGATATCAGTATAATCCAATAACAAGTCATTGTGTGACTTATAGGAACATTCTAAAGTACTTGCGAGAACTATAGAAATATTCCTAATCTGCAAAGTATTTGAAAGAAAGTTATGTTTAAAGTTGTTAGACATTTGCTAAACTTCCAAATAGATTGAGATGATTCTTAATCACAATCGAGCATGTTCTCATTATGAATGAAGAGAAAGTTACGTGGATAATGTTTCCATGTAGATTTTATTTACAGTTACACATTAGAGTTAGAGTATATTGTGGTTTGGAGAACCACATACAAAGATGTTTAATGTATAGTTCATTATGACTATGAGTAATCCCATTACACAAGTATTGGTATCTAAGCCATATTTATGCATTTAATACGTTCTCAATAGTTTTCTTTATATACGATTTATATATATAAAACTGAATATGTTTGTATTCACAAAGTTAATACAAATCAAGTTTGAAAAATATACTTAACAAAGCTCCTTCATAGCATTAAAGTTAAGTTGGTGCTATAGAGCTTTGTTGATATAAGTAGATGTATCTGATTGAAATTTAGTATTTGGATATTGGAACGATACAAGCAACATATATTGTAATGAATTGATACATTAGATATAAGTCTTTCATTGAATAATTATTTTGTTATATATTAGCATCTTTAAATCCTTGAATAACTAGGTTATTCTAAATGTCCATAGTCGTTCATAGTTGTGGGAGCATCTATGAGGTAAGAATAATATGAGTGGATGGGTGGATTCTCATGGAGATGATACTAGCAAGAGTTGCTACCAACTTCATAGGTACTTGATTAGGAGAATAAGTTTTGGACTTGACCCGCATCAAAATCACTTTATGGATCGTAGTAAAGAGTGATGTTTTGATAAAGGTTATATCTTTGTATTCTTAGACTTGAGATACATATTTGGGACTTGAAGTGTATGCTTTGACATGGTTTAATGTTGTTCCGTTAAAGGTAGTCATAAGGGCCATCGATGGGTGTGGCATGAACTACACTGATGGGCGTATGTAGTCGAGATGAGGTGTGTCCTTCTTATTCGTTGAGAGTTAGACATCTAAGGCCTTACTAAAAGTTGAACACTAAATAAGATTGATGATGATCCATATATCATGTTTGACATGATGATTAATACAAAGAAATAATTGATACAACACCTTTAGTAACAATTTAAGCTTAGAGCTCCTGGAATTGGTTGTTGATGATATGGCACCGTTCATATGTTGGTTGTAACATCCCCTAATTTCTTGGCCAGAAAAGACCGATTTAATTTATGCTCTTTGAAATAAAATCAGAGAAATCTTTTTAAAAGAAGTTGCGGAATTGGTCCCCAAAACAAAACATGATAAAAGTTTGTCAAAACCTTTCTTTAAGAAATATATAATCTCCTTTTTATATCAAAACCTCGGGATGTCATGTTCCGATACAGATCAAAAGTATAAATAAGACATTATAAGCCTTACAACAGTCATTTATAACTACTGGCCTATAATCCAAAAATCACTCATCATCATCATCCGACTATGCTCGGGGTCCACTACCTGTAATATAAAAAGCTGAGTGGATCGGGCTTAGAAGCCTGGTGAGCATATAGGGTTTTCAACCCACAATAAATAATAAACTCTTTAAGTTTATCAATCAACAAATAATTTATTAATTTCATCAACCAAAAACAACCCTAATTACCCATTCCCGTTATCCTCACCTTACGTCCCTAAAACAACTATCACAAGGGACCTAGCCTAAGGATTTTCATTAGGGGTGACAACATTGCTTCGGGGGTTCCTCAGCAATTTATGTCAAATAAGGCAACCAATGGGGTGACAACATTGCTTTCCTCAGCAATTTATGTCAAACTAGACATCCTAATATAAAACAACCAATAAGGTGACAACATTGCTTTCCTCAGCAATTTATGTCAAATAAGACCACCAATAGGGTGACAACATTGCTTTTCTCTGCAATTTATGTCAAATAAAACGATCACCGGGGTGACAACATTGCTTTTCCCTCAGCAATTTATGTCAAATAATACAAACACCTGGATGATAACATTGCTTTCCCTCAGCAATTTATGTCAAATAAAACAAACACCTGGATGACAACATTGCTTTCCCTCAGCAATTTATGTCAAATAAAACAAACACCGGGGTGACAACATTGTTTTCCTTCAACAATTTATGTCAAATAGGCACGAAGTCACATTGTCGCCAAGGTTTATACAACAGGCACTAAGTCCATAGCTGCCAACATACTAAATCCGTAGCTACCAACGTACATCTATATGTTGGATTAATGTCTAAGTCCATAACTATAATTGGTAAGACTTGACCCGACCCGGCATGGTCCATTTGGGTTGCATGGCATCGGGACAATTGGATAGACAAGATGAGGAAAAAAGGATACTAGTGATTTATATTAATATATTATAAGTTCTAATATATTAATATATAATCATATTATTTAATTAGTATTGATCAAGAATTAATTTATAATTAATTAAGTGATCAAAAGGAACTAATTAAATATGGACTCTAAGATATATGTGTGTGATGGGCCAAGTTCATTTAGGTTGGGCTAAGCTTTCATGGATAGTCCATGGAGTGTTTAACCCATGGATCATATGAAATGAAAGGTCATAGGTATTAGGGTTTAACCCTAATCTCCACACTATATAAAGATGTCCTTGGTTGGTGAAATGGGACTAGTGTGTGTACACAAAAGGGCAAGACCGATTTCACTAGAGAGAACCAAAGTATCCTTATTCTCAAGGTTATTCCAAGTGTTCATGGTGTTGTGTGAACCATTTGAGGTGTCACACTTGGGGCACTAGGCACTCAAGCTTCATGAAGACAAGTTACATCAAAAAAAGGTATGTATTCTATCTATTTTATTACCCCAAGTATATGATATTTGTATGCTAGTATAGGGTAATATCTTGGAAACTTCATATTTGCATGTATAATAGAGAAAACATAGATCCAAGGTATTTAGGGTTGTATGTGCACCATAGGATGTTGTATTATACCAAAATCCAACAGTGGTATCAGAGCCATGGGTTGTTTTCTATTATATTTGATGCAAATGTATTTTTTTTCAAAGTTGAAAAAAAAGGAAAAAAAACATGAAGTTTGTCAAATTTTAAGATAATTACTTGATTTTATGAAAAACTAATTATTTGTAAAATTTGAGTCACTTTACTACAAGAGTTGAATTAGGTCAATTTATTAAAAGATAGAATGATGTGATTATTTTATTTGTTTTAAAAGTTTGATCTAAATGTTTTTATGGAGTTACAAATTTTGTCATAAAATTTGGAGCTCAAAAGTTTTTTTTAAAAGTTATGATCTTAAGAGTATTGAAACCTCCATAAGTTATGGATATGAAAAGGTTTTTAAAAAAAAATTGATTCAAAGTTTTTATGGAGTTACAAAATTTGGTGTTAATGTTTTAAAGAATTCCATAACTTATTCTTAAGTTATGGAACAAAAAAAGTTTCATCATAAAACAAGCATTTAACTCCATAAGTTATGGATTACCAAAAGTTCTATGTTTCCTTAATTTATGAGTTAGTTTAGATTAATGGAAAAAAAAAATTGTGTTTTAGTTGTTTTCAATCCTAATTAATCTAAAAGTTGTTCATAAAATGTGTTTTTTTGTAACTTGTCCTCAAGTTATATGAAAAGTCACATTTATGAATCTTAAAAACTCGTAAATATGCCTTAGGTTACAAAAAAAATGAAGAGTATTTTCTTATAAATAGTTTTTATGGCTCCATAACTTGTCCTCAAATTATGGATGTCCAAGAGTCTCTTCATTAAAGGTTTTAAAGCTTTACTTAAAACTCATAAGTTATGAAAATCCAAGAGTTTTGAATAGTTTCAAAACTTGCCCTCAAGTTTTGGAATTTGAAAAGTTATCTCTAATAAATACTTTAATTCCAAGTTAAGCCCTTAGAATTTTAAAAGTTAAAATTCAACCCTTATACTTTATAATATTATAAGTTAATAATATATATATATATATATATATATATATATATATATATATATATGTGTGTGTGTGTGTGTGTGTGTATAAGAGCAAGTCAGTCTTACCATTAGTAGGCCTCATTCACGAAGCCGGTCTATAAGGGGGGGTATAAGGTTGTTGCCTATAAAATGGCAGCTTAATGGGTGTCCACTCTCACCCACCGCTTCCTTGACTGGTGGAGGGTCGTTAGCCGAACAGGTAGGACAAGGACTATAATTCTCCCTTCATTAAAAGTATTAATGATAAATACTAAGTAACTAAACCTTTTATTAATTCCCAATCTTAGTTACTTAGGAAAATGTGAATAAGGTGCTAATCCATGAAATTACACTTTGCACTTTGTTTAAACCGTTAGTGGAGCGTGTGTGGTTAACCGGCATACTAACATGGATTTAACAAAGTAGGCAAAGGGTAACTTAATATTTATCATAGTATCGGTGGAGCTCGTGTGGTTAACCGGCACATCGATTGAGGGGTAAATATTAAGGGTACCAAGTATATTTGCATGGTTACTTCACACCTTGTTTTGTGATCCTCGGCATCCCAGTCACAAAACCTGAAGGGAACACTCGAGATTGAAACATGCCATTGAAAAGTTCAATGAATCTCAAAAGATCTAGGAGTTTCAAATCCAATTAAAAACCTAATTAAAATATTTCGTTTTTCATGGTGGAAATTGGTAAATCGTCATATACCTACCTTCAACTATTTTATAACTCGGATTACGACATCCCTCTTCCAGTTATAAATAGGTTGTTGGATCCTAGCCTTAATATTTCATATTGGGTGTTATATTAAGGACTTTAGATCAACTATCTTGAATATCTCCCAAAAGATGTCTAGTTCAGACATCTATGATCTTCCCAAATCTCTTGGAACTTTACTTCCTCCACCTCCTCCAATTATTCTCTCTAACCCACAAGTTCAACGTCACTCAAGCCCTAAAGGCAAGCAAGGTCTGTGTGTGATCACATCTTAGAGATGAAGTCACATATTGACAAGCCGGGAGAGTTGGGTGTCAAAGTCTTGAGAAAGTTGGATGTTCAATCACTTTCTAAGTCACATAGTGAGTTCCTTTGGGACTACTATGAAACAGACTATGACATGAACCTTAATGATCATATCTATTTGCTTGGTGCTGCTGAATCAGCAATGATTTGGAACGATAGTAAAGCAAATTTGATTAGAAGATCAACTTCTCAAAAAGTTTATGGACAGTGACAATGGTGACACTGGAAATCCAGAAAAAGCATTCTCTTCCCAATGAAAATGGATTGGCCATAGTCAACCCGGTTGACCAAATGGTAAAGAGAAAGGCTAAGTCTGAGATAGTCCCATTACCAAAGGGTCCATATGTTTATTTTGCCAAAGGAAGGGGCGTTGATTGCAAAGCTGCCAAATTTACCTAAGGATGTTAAAGTCAATAAGTTTGACTCTACATCAGGTAGAGCCCATTATCTAACTCTGTTAAGTTCTATTCTGAGATCCTCATTACATGATGTGACTGGGTCACATGTTGATGTTTTAAGATTCAAAGAATAGAGAGAAATCTTAAAGGAAGTATATGATGATTCTGATCGCGAAGGTGGATTTCGATCGCATCAGAATTTTGAGCAGTTGCTTAAGAAGTTATGATATATTGCTAAGGAATAGATAACAACAATTTTCCATGTGGATTGTAAGGATAAGTTTTTCCGCAAAGTTTTAAAATAAAAGAAAATTGTTTAATTTTATTTATTTGAAGTATCCTTACAATGGCATTTGTGAAAAATTGTTGCTTATATGATTCCACTGACATCAATATTGGAAAATGGATTTGATTCTTTCATTTGTGGTAGTGTCTAAATTTACCAAATCAGGAAAGTTCCTCATCACCCAAGTTTCAATTGGACCGAAACTTGGAATCATGCAAGTTGAATAGTATGATGAATGAGAACTTTCAAGCATTGGAAAATCAAGACTAATTACTTGTTCACATGGATGTGTGAGTCAAGTGAAGGACTAAAGGGATCGAGTACACATTCTTGTGCACTGGTCATGTCCACCACAAAGCTCGTTAAGACTATTTGATTTACTAAAGTTTAGTAAATATGGTTATACTTACAAGTTTAAGTATAATTTTGAAACATTGGAAAAGTCTCAATGTATGGCAGAACGAATAGGAAGAATCAAATTAGGCATAAAGATAAAAGTTTCTCAAATCTGAAAAGATGGGAGAGTACTTTAGTATCGTGTTTGTGATCATCTTAATGATTTAGAAATCATATCACAATTAGTCCTCTAAAGGTCATCTTAGTGCATTCTTATGACTAAGAAGAGGAGTCATGAATTGTTGAAATGGTTAGATCAGGAGGATGAGTCATACTTCGTTCCAAAACAATTCTTAGAGTCATACTCCAAGATTGTAACTTGAGTGACATATCTTAAAGAAAGGTTTAAAACACTTGTCAAATGTAAGAGTAAAAGTGTCCTACTCTTGTACATTTGAAATTGGTAAGTTGTGATGTTTTGGATAAAACAAAGACCAACTAAGGCCAATTGTGTGAAGTGTTTGTCTTGATAAAGAATCCGCACTATCTCTTGAATATTTGGCAAGATAGTCTTATATGTCAAGAGGATAGTGGGAGTCTTAAAGATCCTAAAAAGAATTTCAAGAACTAATCAAGAATAAAACCTGAGGTTCTTCACTAGCACACGACTTGAGGTTTATAACCTATCGTGTTGACATATTCTGTGCCCATTCCAGTTAAAGTTGGCTTTGCATAGGAGTTCTGAAAGTTCTCAATTGGTTGCATAACAACTTGGAAGCAATGGCAGGCCCTGTACTGCCAGGTGGCAAGAAGTTAAGATTGCATAAGTTCAGTCCATATGAGTTTGGATTTGTCATTATCCTTGTCTTGTGACTATGGTTTTGACGATTCACATGGATAAGAACACATACACCATAAAATCTAAGGGTCATAAGGTTTCTCTCCGATTCATGAAAATGATGGTGAGGAAACACTTCCACCAAGTAGATTTGAAGCAGATGGCAAAATGTCTAAATAATTGAGACTATGATTACGGCATCCCTTTTCATAGTTCTGAAATTGTTTAGACACACATGCATGCTATCTAAGGAAAGGTGTATGATTTTGATAAAGTTTTATCAAAGCATCTCGTATCAGAAATCTGAACTTTGGTAAGAAAGTCAATAAAGTATTGATTTCTAGAAGTCCAGCTGATTTTTGAGTACATGTCAAAGCTAGTGGGAGCATAAGTGTTATGCTAATAATCATCATGTTAGTGGGAGCATGATAATTATTGTTAGTGTTGCAAGTTAGCAATGTTAATTATAGAAAACAAAAGTTTCAATTCGTGAGGCTGCAGGGATTGAAAAAGTTGTTTTGCTATAATTAAGGGAGAGGATATACTTCATTTCAGTTCTAAAGGCTTAGATTGAGACCTTAATCATCTTTAGTCAAGAATATATATATGAATTTCATGTTGGATTGGTTCAACTTAAGGAAATTCTATATATTGCGTTCTCAAAATTCGATTATGATTACGGCATCCCTCTTCATAGTCAAATTTTGAAAACATGGCAAATAAAAATATTGTAGCAAAAGACTGGTCTAGAATCATGTCTTTATGTGAGACATCATGAATCGTGTACCATTTGCTTTGGGTACAGGATCGATTGCATGTGCCATAATATTTGTCATTTCTAAATTTTTCCAAATGCCCAGAGGCATTAAGAAGGGAAAAGGTCTAGAATTGGATATGACTAAAGTGATTAAGCAATTGTCGAGGACAATCTGAGGTTTACCAAAGATTGGTTGCTCAGGGACAGTTGGAAGTATAGTGCTAATTTTGGAATGACCATATTGACATATTCTGAAAAGAGGCATCTCTTATTCAGAAGTGATAGTCAAAATGAGAATATGGAGTTGTCTCCATAGGTGGAAGTTATATGTGTAAGATTAGAAAACTTAATGCAAGAAGCATGTCCAAAGCAATGTACTTTGAATATGAGACTTAGTTTCCATGGAGTTGATCTCCATTGGAATACCTTATAATGACTGTTGATAAGTCTTTGTGACTTTGTACATATTCATTACAGGAGGGTCAGTGCATATAAGTTTAAAATCTAAACAGATTTCGATAAATGATAGGAATTTGAAATTCTCACATTTTTTTATAAGGATTTGGGAGTGTGAAATTAGAATCATTGAAATTATGTTCAATTGGTTTATTTCACAAAGTAAGGATCATAGACAAACATAGAGTGCATACTTTGTGTATGCCAAAGCTATTGTTTAGAAAAACATAGTGTACATGCTTGGAGCATGGGACAACTAGTGTTTTTAATTCAGGTATAAAGTTGATAAAACCGAAACAATGAAATAATGAGTAATCAGTATGGTGATAAATAAAAGTGGTCTATTTATATTCATAGGGTTTGATACAATATTTGATTCATTTATTCTTGTGTTTCATTTTGCATGTTTTGACTTCCAGAATAAACTAGGTCATTCTTCCTGAATGACTAAGTTATTCAAACTATCCACAGTCGGTCATATGTTGGAAGTAGATATGAATCAAGACTGTCATGGGTTGGCTTGTAGAGGTCTAAGATGTTGGACAAAGTGGTGCTACAACACTCATGAGTGCTCATAAGTTCTGAGTATTGGATTCAACCCACGCTCATTTGAATCACTTCATGGATTTTATCACAAGTGATCATGAGACGATGATATCTTATATTCTTCAAACCTAGAGATATGAGTTGTTACTATGAGTTGGTTATACATTGATTGCATGAAAACGCATTGGTAACTCGATGTTATAAAGCGTGCCTTTGTGTATGATTCAACAAGTAGTAGAACAAGCCATATGAGTCGAAGTTTATCCATTACTTTTACCTTCGGGATAAAAGCGATATCTGTGGGCCCCTCGATGATTTAGTGATGAGACATGTGAGTGCTTGGCCAAGCCAGGACTGATTTGATTTGTTCAATCAGTCAGTTATCATGAATCGGAAATCGGGAAACAACAAATGGACAGAGAGAATGATTTATAATCCATGTCTCTGTCCATATGATATCTAGAATGGAGGAACATATCATCCCTTATCTAATGGACAAGTCATTGACAAAGGTCAGAGTTCGACAGAAGCTTTTGAGAGCTACGATTGCTAGTCAGGGTTTGAAGTCATACTCAATAATAGTTTTAGACTTATCCAAGTGGGAGACTGTTGGATTAATGTCTAAGTTCATAACTATAATTGGTAAGACTTGACCCGACCCGGCATGGTCCATTTGGGTTGCATGGCATCAGGACAATTGGATAGACAAGATGAGGAAAAAAGGATACTAGTGATTTATATTAATATATTATAAGTTATAGTATATTAATATATAATCATATTATTTAATTAGTATTGATCAAGAATTAATTTATAATTAATTAAGTGATCAAAAGGAACTTATTAAATATGGACTCTAAGATATATGTGTGTGATGGGCCAAGTTCATTTAGGTTGGGCTAAGCTTTCATGGATAGTCCATGGAGTGTTTAACCCATGGATCATATGAAATGAAAGGTCATGGGTATTAGGGTTTAACCCTAATCTCCACACTATATAAAGATGTCCTTGGTTGGTGAAATGGGACTAGTGTGTGTACACAAAAGGGCAAGGCCGATTTCACTAGAGAGAACCAAAGTATCCTTATTCTCAAGGTTATTCCAAGTGTTCATGGTGTTGTGTGAACCATTTGAGGTGTCACACTTGGGGCACTAGGCACTCAAGCTTCATGAAGACAAGTTACATCAAAAAAAGGTATGTATTCTATCTATTTTATTACCCCAAGTATATGATATTTGTATGCTAGTATAGGTTAATATCTTGGAAACTTCATATTTGCATGTATAATAGAGAAAACATAGATCCAAGGTATTTAGGGCTGTATGTGCACCATAGGATGTTATATAATACCAAAATACAACACTATACTGTACTAAATTCATAGCTACCAACGTACATCTATACTGTACTAAATTCATAGCTACCAACGTACATCAATATTGTACTTCTATCCCTCATACTTTATCTACCCATGTTTTACCCAACATATTTGAAGATAAAATATATATACATTTTAAATCATTTAAAACATGTATAAAATATTCATTCAACATCCATCTCAAATAAACAATCAACATATATACACATATCACGTATTTTATATAAAATACTTCATATCTATGTGTAAGATGAAAGTGACTATACACTCACATGATTTGATGATAATCGGGGAGAAATTTGTTTCCTAAAACGTTCATTTCTAATAAAACCGGGAGTTTTATTGAGAAACCGGGCTCTGCAAAGGTAGAGCTTCGAAACCGAAAAGATAAATTTTTCGGGCTTCTCGGGAATCTCGGGGCGTGTTTCGGGCTTTGGAATAAGTACCGGGGCTTCGAGGGAAGTCGGAATGTAAGAAAATGTTGAAAAAGGGTGAAAAAGGGCAATTTTCAAACAACTAACCGGGAGGTCTCGCACCCCTTATATAGGTGCGAGCCTCGGATCCGAAGCGAGGGGGTGAGGACATGCGTATGCGAGGTTCGGACCAGGTAGCAGCAGGGCGAGGCTCGGTTCGGACAGACGTGCGCTTCGGATTGGGCCTCCTCCTCGGTCGAATCAGGAGGTTACACGCGGGTCGGATCACGTGGGTGCATGCGAGGATCACGTGACGATTTCGGACACCTGTGTGACACGCGTCGCTTCTCGGACGTGCCACGCAGCAGCTTCGGACAGGTGGCCAACTCCGAGCGAGGGTGACGTGGCTATCACTATTCATGCGAAATTTCTCGAAAAATGTGCCCAATCTTGTAAAATCCATAACTTTCTCATACGGACTCCGTTTTTGACGTTCTTTATATGCACGTGTAGAGAAAATTATGCTCTACAACTTTTGTTTAGACTTCGTCGGAAAATTTTGACTTTATTTTTATATTATTATTTTTAACAGACCGGGACTGGTAAATCCGTTAAAAATTCATAACTTCTTCATCCGACGTCCGTTTTCGTCAGACTTTTTACCGTTGTACTGCTAATGACGAGACCTTCGATTCTTGTTTAGGTTGTGTCGGCTAAAAATCACTCGATCTAAAATTCGAGTTTTTAGCTGTCTACTGCTAAGCTGAAACTTAGAAAAATCATAACTTCCTCATATGAAGTCAGATTTTGGCGTTCTTTTCATCGAACTTCTCGGTTTAAGGAATACTACGAGTTTCGTTTAGATCACTAAAGCCAAAAAGTAGTTTATCAAAAACTTACTTTTTACGACATTCGGCACCGTGCCGGTTTGTCGCGAAACTTCGACACGTCATAACTTCTTCGTTATAACTTGGATTTCGGCATTCTTTATATCCGTAATCCTTGTCACGACCACTACAACTTTCTTAATAAATATCGGCTTTATCTAATATTTATTTTCGACGCTCATTTTTAATCTTAATTAATTAAATCCTAATAATTAAGCATAAACACATAATTTTCACATAATTCCTTTTCATTTATCCAAAATGAGTCACAAAGGTTAACCTAGACTATCATGTCAATATTAATGCCTAGCCTAGAAACACGGGCATTACAATTCTCTCCCCCTTAGAATGATTCTGTCCCCGGAATCACACATCAGCAAACAAATACGGGTAGCGACTCACCATGTCACTCTCCGTTTCCCCAGGTGAGATTTGGCCCATTCGTATGTTTCCAACGCACAAGCACTAAATCGACCATTTGGCGTCACAACTTCTTAGTCTTACGGTCAACGATTGCCTTAGGTTCTTCAATTAACCTCTTGTTTTCATCCAACCTTAATTCAGAAATGGGAATTATGTCGGGTACATCTCCCGTGAACTTCCTCAAATAACACACATAAAAGGTGTTATGAATACCCTCCAGTTCTTCCGGTAATTCTAGCTTGTAAGCTTGATTCCCGATCCTCTGAAGAACTTTAAATGGTCCAATAAATCATGGACTCAACTTTCCCCTTCTACCAAATCTTATAAGTCCCTTCCATGGCGAGACTTTAAGTAAAACCGAATCTCCAACTTCGAATGATATCGGTTGTCTTTTCTTGTCAGCATAGCTCTTTTGACGATCTTGAGCTGCTAACATCCTTTACTTCAATTCGGCTTAAGTCAACTACTACATCGAACTTGGTTCTCTGAACCACATAGCAAACTCATCGTAGTCGGACTCAATTTGATATGACCTCTACGGTCGGAATAACAATCATCTTCTTAGTCATTACCGAAACAAAGGTAATGAAGTACTCGAACAATAACGGAATCAATTTCTAGCTTCTTGGTAACCTTGTGACTTTCCTTGATCCAAGTACGAGTCCTGTGCTTCCGGTAGTATAGGCCTCTACTACCATTCACACCTACTCCTACTCGTCCCAAGTATTGTCTCGCAGTTCTCCAAGTCACCATACAAGAATTTCACATAGTCATTCAATTCATCAGATGATAAAACCAGGGTTTATATTATTTCTTAAAATAATTACACAGAGGTTTGAGTTTACCCTATACTACGCCTCTAATAGGCTACACCACAAGTTACTAACTGCATTGCTACTTTATATCTTAGCTTTGGGAATATAAGGTCCTTACTCCTGATCCTTTGTATTTCCATCTGCTTCATTAAGGATCATTTGGAATGCCTTTGGTTTTGGTTTTGGTGGAACATTGGGCATTGCTGCCTCTTTCTTCTTTGGGCAGTCTTTCGAAATGTGCCCTTCCTCGTTACATCGATAGCACATCCTCTTGTTGGACGGACACTCGTTGGCATAATGCCCAGTCTTTCCACACTTATAGCAGGTCACCTCTTCGCTACATTTCCCAAAGTGCTTTTTTTTGCACTTCTCGCACCATTTTGCTCCGCCTTCTCCTCCTCCAGACTTCGAGAATTTTCTTTTCTCGTTGGACCCTGAAGTCCTTTCAAACTTTCTTTTCTCGCCAACTTCAATCTTATTGGCGGCTCTTCCCTTAATCATATCTTCTACAGAATTGGCAGCCCAGATAGCTGCCTCCAAAGTAAGTGTCTGACGTACTGGCACCGCATACTCCCATGGAAGTCCCTTTGCGTACCTGTCAATTTTTGCCAGCTCATCTGGGACAATACGCAAAGCAAACTCCATTTTTTCTGTGAAGTTATTCGTATATTCATCAACGATCATGCTCCCCTTCTTCAGTGTTAGAAATTGGTTTTCTAACTCAAGCACGTTTTGGGCCGAGCAGTACTTGCGCTTAAAGTGCACCAAGAACTCTGCCCAAGTCAGTTGCAGTGGCTCATTAGGGCTTAGGGTTTTCCCCAGAGTGTTCCACCAACGAGCAGTACTATCCCTGAACTGACGTACTGCAAATGTGGTCTGTAACTTGCCTTGGCAATCACAAGTCATGAAAGCCAACTCCATTTCCGAGATCCAGTCCATTACTCCGACAAGATCTTCTTTTCCAGTGAAGGTCGATGGGTTGGAAGTCATAAAGTCCTTATACTTGCACCCATTTCTCTCCACTCTACCCTCGTGGTTATTTCTCCCAACCACAAGCGGTTCACTATGACCAATCGATCTGTTGTTGTTTCCTTCTTCAGATCGATCGTCATTCAATTCACATTGTTCAACAGGAACTGAAGGTTCATCCCTGTTGTTCAGCAACATTTGCCTCAATTCCTCCCTTTGTTCAGCCAACATGGTCTGAATCATAGTTCGTACTCCAGCCATGGTGATGGGTTCTGGTGCAGCTCCTACTATAGGCACCTGTTCCACCACTTGGGGTTGAGGTTGCTGATTTCTATTTACATTTCCAGCTCCACTTCGGGTTCTTGCCATTATAATCTATATACCGGATAAGGCGAATTTAGGTCTTTATCCTTGTTAGACATGTCAATTCCCTTATCACTCTGAAACGTTTACATGTTAGTTCTAATCTCGTAATCATACGCTTAGAATCCTACACACATAAGGTTTCCAGATCCGGTCGGCAACAGACCATAGATCCGAACAAATAATGGCATATATGGCAAACATATAACATTTAGCACATAAGGGCATTTTAGGCATCTTTCCTAAAATAAACTAGTGCTCGTGTCTAAAATATGGTAGACACTCATCTCACAATCATCACTTAGCATTCTAAGTTTAAGTCTAGAAATCCTACAAATTCCTAATTCGCTTAAACTAATGCTCTGATACCAACTGTAACATCCCCTAATTTCTCGGCCAGAAAAGACCGATTTAATTTATGCTCTTTGAAATAAAATCAGAGAAATCTTTTTAAAAGATGTTGCGGAATTGGTCCCCAAAACAAAACATGATAAAAGTTTGTCAAAACCTTTCTTTAAGAAATATATAATCTATCAAAACCTCGGGATGTCATGTTCCGATACAGATCAAAAGTATAAACAAGACATTATAAGCCTTACAACAGTCATTTATAACTACTGGCCTATAATCCAAAAATCACTCATCATCATCATCCGACTATGCTCGGGGTCCACTACCTGTAATATAAAAAGCTGAGTGGATCAGGCTTGGAAGCCTCGTGAGCATATAGGGTTTTCAACCCACAATAAATAATAAACTCTTTAAGTTTATCAATCAACAAATAATTTACTAATTTCGTCAACCAAAAACAACCCTAATTACCCATTCCTGTTATCCTCACCTTACGTCCCTAAAACAACTATCACAAGGGACCTAGCCTAAGGATTTTTATTAGGGGTGACAACGTTGCTTCGGGGGTTCCTCAGCAATTTATGTCAAAGAAGGCAACCAATGGGGTGACAACATTGCTTTCCTCAGCAATTTATGTCAAACCAGACATCCTAATATAAAACAACCAATAAGGTGACAACATTGCTTTCCTCAGTAATTTATGTCAAATAAGACCACCAATAGGGTGACAACATTGCTTTTCTCTGCAATTTATGTCAAATAAAACGATCACGGGGGTGACAACATTGCTTTTCCCTCAGCAATTTATGTCAAATAATACAAACACCTGGATGACAACATTGCTTTCCCTCAGCAATTTATGTCAAACAAAACAAACACCTGGATGACAACATTGCTTTCCCTCAGCAATTTATGTCAAATAAAACAAACACCGGGGTGACAACATTGTTTTCCTTCAACAATTTATGTCAAATAGGCACAAAGTCACATTGTCGCCAAGGTTTATACAACAGGCACTAAGTCCATAGCTACCAACATACTAAATCCGTAGCTACCAACGTACATCTATACTGTACTAAATTCATAGCTACCAACGTACATCTATACTGTACTAAATTCATAGCTACCAATGTACATCTATACTGTACTTCTATCCCTCATACTTTATCTACCCATGTTTTACCCAACATATTTGAAGATAAAATATATATACATTTTAAATCATTTTAAACATGTATAAAACATTCATTCAACATCCATCTCAAATAAACAATCAACATATATACACATATCACGTATTTTATATAAAATACTTCATATCTATGTGTAAGATGAAAGTGACTATACACTCACATGATTTGATGATAATCGGGCAGCAATTTGTTTCCTAAAACGTTCGTTTCTAATAAAACCGAGAGTTTTATTGAGAAACCGGGCTCTGCAAAGGTAGAGCTTCGAAACCGAAAAGATAAATTTTTCGGGCTTCTCGGGAATCTCGGGGCGTGTTTCGGGCTTTGGAATAAGTACCGGGGCTTCGGGGGAAGTCGGAATGTAAGAAAATGTTGAAAAGGGTGAAAAAGGGCAATTTTCAAACAACTAACCGGGAGGTCTCGCACCCCTTATATAGGTGCGAGCCTACGATCCGAAGCGAGGGGGTGAGGACACGCGTATGCGAGTTTCGGACCAGGTGGCAGCAGGGCGAGGCTCGGTTCGGACAGACGTGCGCTTCAGATTGGGCCTCCTCCTCGGTCGAATCAGGAGGTTACACGCGGGTCGGATCACGTGGGTGCATGCGAGGATCACGTGACGATTTCGGACACCTGTGCGACACGCGTCGCTTCTCGGACGTGCCATGCAGCAGCTTCGGACACGTGGCCAACTCCGAGCGAGGGTGACGTGGCAATCACTATTCATGCGAAATTTCTCGAAAAATGTGCCCAATCTTGTAAAATCCATAACTTTCTCATACGGACTCCGTTTTTTACGTTCTTTATATGCACACATAGAGAAAATTATGCTCTACAACTTTCGTTTAGACTTCGTCGGAAAATTTTGACTTTATTTTTATATTATTATTTTTAACAGACCGGGACTGGTAAATCCGTTAAAAATTCATAACTTCTTCATCCGACGTCCGTTTTCGTCAGACTTTTTACCGTTGTACTCCTAATGACGAGACCTTCGATTCTTGTTTAGGTTGTATCGGCTAAAAATCACTCGATCTAAAATTCGAGTTTTTAGCTGTCTACTGCTAAGCTGAAACTTAGAAAAATCATAACTTCCTCATATGAAGTCAGATTTTGGCGTTCTTTTCATCGAACTTCTCGGTTTAAGGAATACTACGAGTTTTGTTTAGATCACTAAGGCCAAAAAGTAGTTTATCAAAAACTTACTTTTTACGACATTCGGCACCGTGCCGGTTTGTCGCGAAACTTCGACAAGTCATAACTTCTTCGTTATAACTTGGATTTCGGCATTCTTTATATATCCGTAATCCTTGTCACGACCACTACAACTTTCTTAATAAATATCGGCTTTATCTAATATTTATTTTCGACGCTCATTTTTAATCTTAATTAATTAAATCCTAATAATTAAGCATAAAACACATAAAACACATAATTTTCACATAATTCCTTTTCATTTCTCCAAAATGAGTCACGAAGGTTAACCTAGACTATCATGTCAATATTAATGCATAGCCTAGAAACACGGGCATTACATTGGTAGAGACAGTAGCTCGTTGCTAGGCGTCAGCTATTGTCTATGTTAGTCTATAATGAATCTTGTGCAAGTGGGAGATTGTTGAATCTATATACCCAATAATCATTACTAAGTGACATTGCTAATAATATATGATCCTATAGGGTCACACCTTTATCAAGTTGGCACATTTTGTATATTTATTATTAATGTGATTATTAATAAATAATATCAATTCTTGTATTTAATTAAAGAGTAATTATTGTTTTGTGAAAATAATAATTATAAGAGAGTATAACTAGTTATTATTTCATATGATGTGAATTAATAAGTCATGTACAACCTTTTGGACTAGTTGGATTCTTTTATCTTTTTCCTAAAGATAAAGTTTATATTTTATAAACTTTGAGTTTATAAAAATTGAGGAATCTTTCTTATTTTAAGGTGTATGGCTGGATTTTTTTAAAGGGCATGGAGGTTGCTTGTCAACCTCAATACCTTGTCCCCAATGCTTCTTAAACCGCTAGATTTGCTTTATTTTATTTTAATGTAAAGACATGTCTTTCATGAGAGTATAAAAGGAAGCTTTATGCATGAATTTGAACCTAGTTGTTTTTAGTCTTGCACATTTTCTCTCAAAAGAATCATATCATCAGAACTTTCTTATCCCTTCTCCTCTCTCTCTTTTGAAGTTACTTTGGTGGTTTAAAAGCCTTCTTGAGTTGTCTCCTTTAGTGCTTATTTGAGTTAAGCACTTAAACGCTTAAGACACTCAATAATACAAGAAGGAACTAGCATTTCAAGTGCCTTACTCTTGATGGTGGATACATACAGAGAACTCATATTCTTTGATTTTTGTTATCTTCATCAACACCCCAAAACCAAGTGGTTTCAAAGGATTTAAAGGTTTTCATTCTAAAAACTTTTTGGTTGTTTTTATTTCATTCTAACCTCTATAAATGGATCCTTGCTGGTTTGGTTTTGTTACAAACTAAAACTAAACTTTTTTTAAGTCTCCTGTTGTGGTTTTTGTGAAAAGAAAACATATATTTTGTATCAAAACCCATAACATACTATAACATAATCCAATGGGCCGACATTGGTGCCTTCGACCCGCAAGTACTATGAGGAGACTCACCTGAATCATAAAACCGAATAACAGTCAGCTCAAAACCGTGTCGACCACAGCTAACTGCTCTCCTACCAAAATATGGGTGAAAAACACTTCCTGCCAATCCACACAAGGCAAACCCTAAACCTTCCAAAAATAGAGATTGACCAAAATATCAACCCATACCAAAAGTCAACGTTCGAAATCAACGGCTAGAGTTGACTTTAGCTGACCGCCACATCGTGACCTTCCTTGGCCACATCGTGGCCTTCACCCAACCAACATACGGGAAATTCCTAGTCACCACACCGTGGAGACCTATGGCCACGTCGTGGGCACTCGGTTTCCAGCAACTTAATGGATTAAGTTGCTTTCCTCAATTCCAAGAGATCCAAAGCTCAGATATGATCCAAACTATGGTCTAAATGAATAAATTTTACAACTTTATACATTAAGACACCCAAAGAGATCAAGATTTGCAATACAAAGTCCAAATAAAGCCAAAATCCATAATGTCTTAACCATTAAGCCCTTAATCTGAAAAATTCCTTAACCCAAATCTTCTAGAAGCTAAAGGGGGTACCAAAGGTCCATAAAAATGATTACTTGATGGACATGCATGCCCCATCCATGTCCTTAAGTCATCTTAGCTCAAATGGCAAGAAAATGACCAAAACTTATGCAAGATTCACTAATCACCACCAAACTTCTGATCCAGAAGATATGATGCTCAAGGGACACTAGAGAGCAATAAAGTTGCCAAATTTATTACATACATTCACTAAATCAACTCTATAAACCAATAAGGGACAAAAATAACCTAGATCTAAGAGAATAACTCAAAAGATAGAGACTTGAATCCTTACAAATTGTTCAGAAGATGATAACCAAGATGATAAGTTGTTGCTTGCTTGATCCTTGCAACAATTCTTCCTGAATTCCTTCCAAAAGCACCAAAACCACCCAAAGTGAGCCAAAACCACCAATAAGAAAAGGATTAGGGTTTTTCTTAGGTTGAGGGGAATAGAGGCCGGAAAACGAACCCTAGAACTGAGTTAGAGAGGCTTAAATACGAAGGGAACCCTAAAAGAGTTATGTGCTTGGGCATGATCAATTGCCACGCCGTGGCTTTCCTTCGCCACGTCGTGGTGGTCCAAAAATATCACGCGACCCATTTAACCATTGCCACATCGTGGACTTCCTTGGCCACGCCGTGACACAAATTTTTATGGGTTGACTTTTTTTTCAATCTCTATTTTTGGAAGGTTTAGGGTTTGCCTTATGTGGATTGGCAGGAGGTGTTTTGCACCCATCTTTTGGCAGGAGAGTAGTTAGTTGTGGTCGACGTGGTTTTGAGTTGGGTGTTAAGGTGAGTCTCCTCACAGTACTTGCGGGTTAAAGACACCAATGCCAAAACATTGGATTATGTTATAGTATGTGCCTGTAGTCTTTGTGACTCCTGTTGTATGTGTTGTATGCCTATGTGCCTATTTGCTATATGTAGGTGGGTGAAATAGACTCGGGGGTGAAATAGACCCAGTACAACTTTGTGCTGACATATGAGTTGAAATAGACTCGGAGGTGAAATAGACCCGGTACATCCTTGTGCTGACATATGAGTTGAAATAGAATTGGGGGTGAAATAGACCCGGGGGTGAAATAGACCCGGTACAGCCTTATGCTGACATATGAGTTGAAATAGACTCGGGGGTGAAATAGACCCGGCACAGCCTTGAGCTGGAATATATCTATGGTATGTGATATTTTGGGGAACTCACTAAGCTGTGTGCTTACAGTTTATGTTTATAGTTTCTGGTGCTTCCGGTTCGAAAGGGAAGGGACTGGCATGACTGCACTGCATCCCCCAGAGTTTTTGGCATTGGCAATTAAAGATATTACTCTAACGTTTAAATAATATATTTACTTTGATCGGTTTTGGAACAACTGTTTTGTATGAATTATTGTTTTAAAACTGAAAATTTTACTATGAATTTTGGGGACGTTACAAGTTGGTATCAGAACCTTGGTTTAAGGGATTCGGGCACATTCTCGGGTGTGTCTAAAATTAAACTGATGAATTGGTAATCTTTTGAAATGAAATAAATTTTCTAAAAAGATTTTTATAAAGAAATAGGGGGTGTGATGCGTGAAATCACTCGAGCTCAAGTAAGTGATTCCCAGAATACCCATACATGTTTGTTATGTTATACGTTATGTGAATTTCATGCTAGATTAGGGTTTAAGGATCTTCTTAGGATTTCATGCTATAAGAGATGACTTTATATGTCTGATTGTTTGAGCTTTTAGAATTGCATGATAGTATGGATTTCAAATGATTGGATAGATTGGTCTGATATGTGATGCCTTGTAGCCTAAGAGGAATCGAATGCTATGCTAGAATTGGAATTTGTATTGTGTATAATTTGTATGCGTAAGGCAACCGGTAGTGAGAGTGGAAGTTCCTAGAATGGATTGTAGTAAGTGAGCTTGGATTTTCTTTGTTTGTTTTGTGACTTGGAGTGTTACTGCATGAATGATGCTTGCTTTGTTCTTTGTGTGACTCTTAGTGATGTGGGTTAACTATTAAGTGAATATTTTAAGTCACGTGTTGCAAAGGTTAAATAATCTCATAGTGATGAATTTGACTCTATTGTGCAGCTCTCGCTTGAGTCTAACTATTGTAGGGATGAGTCTTTTACTCGAAGGATTATCTAAGCTGTGTTGCATGTGATTGTATTGATGAAGTAGTTAACTGACATTATTGGGGGTTCTTTAGTAGCTGATGGCAGGGTGGGGTCGGGAACCTAGGAGAGCCTAGGAAATTTTGTAGTCGGTTTTATGCGTTGTTCAGCGGGAATATAGGGTACCGGTTTGAGAAGGTGACTTAGAGGATTCAGGGTGATTCTTGATGAAAGTATGGATTGGTGTGGAATGTAGTATTGGGACCGTACTAGTGAAAGAACAAGATGCATACCCGATCGAGGAGAGTCACATAGAATCTAGTAAACCTATGGATTGAGGATTCTTGAGTATGTTCTAGTCATTTGTATGAATTCTACTCAGAATGGTGATGAGCACTCATGGAGGAGGTTCAGATTCTGGTTCGGGCTTAGGTGCAGTTACTGGGCCGATTGATGAGCAGATGTGGGGGTTCATATCGTTGGAGATCACCCATGGTATTTTCGAATGAGCGTTTGGGCACGTTCTGCTCTGAGATTATGGTTATTGTGGGATCTCACAATCTTTCCTTCCGTGAGTTTCGTGCTTGTGGAGCTCCTTAGTTCTTTGGGAAGAAGGACCCCATTGCTAGTAGGAGGTGGTTAGTAGATATGGTGAACACTTTCCGGACGAGTTTCTGCCCCAGGGGTCGAAGATCATATTTGTTTCCTGTATTCTAAAAGACAGAGCTCAAGATTGGTGGGAGGAGGTAGATTTTGCTTTGGGAGGCAAAGACATTAAAACAATGACTTGGGATGAGTTTTTGACCCGGTTTACGGTGGAGTTTGCATCAGCTATTGAGGTGCAGTAGTTGGCAAAGGTGTTTCAGGACCTTCGCCATACGATTCAGACGGTGGCAGAGATCACCTCCAAGTTTAGGGAGAGGTCTCTTTTGGTTCCACAGTATGCCGCAGATGAGGATATGAATAAGACTAGGAACCATGTTATGCTACGAGAAGATATCAGGGAGTTTGTGAGTTTTTCAACTTGTCGAAATTTGGAGGACATTATTGTTAGAGACCAAGAGCGGGAGATTGATTTGGAGCACCCGGGGAAGAGGAAGCCAGAGTAGGTGCAGGAAGAAGGGGGTCCTGCGAAAAGACCCAAGACGTATGATCAGCGATTGAGGGGCTAGCAGGTCCGACATCAGTGCATCACGTGCGGGGAGCAACATAATGGGGTTTTTCAATCTACGGGTATGGGTTGCTACAAGTGTGGCAGGATTGGTCATGTCATAAAATATTGTCCCTAGGGGACGAGTCCGTTATGTTTTCACTGTAACCAAGTGGCCCACAAGAAGGCCGACTGTCCAAAGTTGATGAGAGGAGCGGTGAGGGCATTTGCTCCAGCCACTCCGAGGATTACTAATGGTCGCAAGGATAGAGTGCATGTTCCTGTGCTGAGGACCCGAGCATTGCAGTCACATGCTGAGGGGATCCGAGTCCTATCAGTTGACGTCGCAGGCATGTGCTATATTCTCTTCCTTCATGCTCGTATTAACAGTGCTTATGGTAGTATGATTGTGTGTGAGATGCTATATGTGGTTTATCTAAGTCTCCACCTAGAAATTAGAGTTTTATTCATGATGGCCTCGACATTTTATCTTGAGAATCTTTATATGCCATTTTGCATACCGAGAGTCGTGTTTAGGGGATTTTAGGTGAGCTAGTTTTGGATTTTTATATGGGAGGCATCGAGCATCATCAGAACAAGCTTAAAGTGAGAAAAGATAGGCAGTTGATTTGATATTTGGTAGTATCAGCAAGAATTCAAGGAATCCGCGAGGTGGGCATGTCGGGTTTGAATGCAAGATATGTAGGGGTTCTTCATGGTTTCGAGGCAATGAGGAATTTATTTGATTGTGGGTGTAAGACTGGTAGTTTTCAAGATCATACCTTCGTATTATGGCAGTTGCAGGTTTACATGGGAATTGCTCTAAGTGCAAGTAGGTCGTAGAATCAGTTGGGTACCCGTTTCGATAGCTGAGATGTTGTTCTTCGTCATCCGATAAGTCGCTAAGGACTTGTAGTGAAGTCAATGGAAAGTACTTGGGATTATTGAGCTCATTAAGATTTTGGAGAATATTCATTTGGTTTTAGAATGTGTGTGATCACTAAGGTTGGCTAGTAATGGAATGATAGTTCTTGGAAGCTCAGGCTGAGTTGTAAGGTTGTGAGATGGATTGAAAATCTATCAATTTTTTGTGGATTGAAAGAGAACAGTCGAATCCAAGTGGGGGAGAATCATTTGATCTAAGGGTTGCACAAGAATGGATATTCAAGTTTCATTGCGCATTAGTAGTGACGCATGGTGGGTATGTGATCAGGAACAGGTTAAGGGTTGTGTTAGGGCCTCTCTGCCTGTTCTTGTATGATTAAGGCTTTGGGGTTCGAAGCATAACCCAAGCACTTGGTTGGGGTATAGTTGGATGCGGGTTCGACTCAAGATGACCATGGTTGGTATGGTAAGTGAGCAGTAAGACCATGGGTTGCGACCATGGCAGTATAGAAGTGTTGTAAGATTGCAGGGGTGGATGTAGCATTCTGTAGGTTGGCAGGTAGTGTGGTAGTGTTGTAAGACTGTGGGGCGGCCTGTATTATTCACCTAGTTCTTGAACAGTGTGAGAGCGTGGTAAATCTATGATTTGGCTCATAGTTTCCTCTAAGAGGGATTATACCATGTCATGACAGTATTTTTTGAGGACTTCTCTTTGTGTTGGTATGAGGATCATTGGATCCGAGGTGAGGTTAGGCCTGTAGAGCAATCAACTGGGTGAGACCCGTAGGAGAGGCCAGTTTGGTTATGATAAAGTGGGTGAGACCTGGTGGAAATTGGCTTGAGCAAGGTATTGGATCATGTTTAGAGTGGGATGACTATGTGGTCAGTGGTTGGTATCCATGTGATGGTTAGGCTAGGGTAGCCCTTATTTATTAGACTTTTAGTCGAAGCCTTGTGGTGGGAACAGGTGTGAGACTGTCAGTCTCCGCGATTGATTGGGGAGTTTACATCTCGGTTCAGTGGGAGGCCACCATGGATACATGAGATTTCAGATATATCAAATTTGCAAAATTTTATCGGTTATCAAGATGTGAGTTGTTAGGCTGGTCTGGCACCTAGGCATGAGACTTGCGTTGGGATTCCCCCTTTATCTCAATTGAAGGATTCAATAGTGTTGAATGGTTGGTTATGTTATTCTTGGTTGGACCAGGAGGGCGGTTGGAGCCATTATGGCAAGCGAGCTAGGACAACTCTTACAAGATAGACTCTCATTTAGGAGTCGTGTGGTGCGATTATGTGAGGCTACCAGCCTCAGCAACCAGTTGGAAATCTGGTATATCGGTTAATTGGTAGGTAAGTATGAGACCAGGGAGGTCTTGGTTGCATCAGAATTATACTTATGGTACGAAAAGATGAGCCTGAGATGGTACCCATGATGGAGACTCGTGTTAGGAGTCGCCTTGTTATCAAGTGAAAGGTTTTCGACAACAATGAATGATCAGGGATTCTGTTTCCCGATGGAAACAGCAAGATAGTTTGGGGTTGGAAGGTTTATGCTCAGTTTGGATTGCAAAGTGGAGTCGAATTGGAAGTGTTTCTGAATGGTCTGTCTATAGGGGAGTCAGACAAGGTTTTGGGATTTTGGATTTCGGGCAGAGTAGTGATGGTTATTCTTAGTATTTAACTCTAGTGGGGTGAGGATCCGTTCGTCGTCAGGGTATGAGGGCGGTGCTAAGGCTGGATTCAATTATAGTTTGGAAGGTTGTTGTATGTATGGATCAAATTTTCAGTCCGTATCGGGGTTGTGCATGTATTGTCCAGGTTGTTGGGCGTTTGGAAGGTAGTGAAGAGTGATTTAGAGGACGAAGTCTAATATAACTGGGGGAGAGTTGTAACACCCATGTCCAGATTGGTTAAATATAATTGTAACAAGAACCTAAGATGGAGTTTTGAAGGAAACTCTATGCCACGGCGTGACCAAGGAAGGCCACAATGTGGAAATGGTTAAATGGATTGCGTGATATTTTTGGACCACCACGGCGTGGCTAAGGAAAGCCACGGCGTGACAGATGATCAGGCCCAAGCCTATGAATCTTTTAGGGTTCCCTTTGTATTTAAGCCTCTTTAACTCGGTTCTAGGGTTCATTTTCGGCCTCTATTCCCCTCAACCTCGGAAAACCCTAATCCTTTCCCTTTTGGTGGTTTTGGATCATTTTGGGTGGTTTTGGTGCTTTTGGAAGGAAGTGAGGAAGAATTGGTGCAAGGATCAAGCAAGCAGCACCTTATCATCTTGGTTATCATCTTCTGGATCATTTGTAAGGATCCAAGTCTCTATCTTTTGATTTATTCTCTTAGATCTAGGTTGTTTTGGTCCTTTTTTGGTTCATAGAGTTGATTTGAGTGAATGGATGGAATAAAGCTGGCAACTTTATTGCTCTGTAGTGTCCCTTGAGCATCATATCATATGGATCTGAAGTTTGGTGGTGATTAGTGAATCTCGCATAAGTTTAGGTCATTTTCTTGCCATTTCATCTAATATGAGTTAAGGACATGCATGGGACATGCATGTACATCAAGTAATCATTTTTATAGACCTTTAATTGGTACCCCTTTTAGTTTCTGGAAGAGTTGGGGTTAAGGAGTTTTTCAGATTAAGGGCTTAATGGTTAAGACATTATGGATTTTGGCTTTATTTGGACTTAGGGTTTGAGATCTTAATCTCTTTGGGTGTCTTAAAGGATAAAGTTGGAAACTTTATTCATATAGACCATAGTTTGGAACATATCTGAGCTTTGGAGCTCTTGGAATCGAGGAAAACAGCTTAATACATTAAGTTGCTGGAAACCCAGTGCCCACGGCATGACCATAGGTCTCCACAACGTGGCGACTAGGAATTTCACGTATGTTGGCTGGGTGAAGACCACGACGTGGCCATGGAACGCCACGACATGGCGGTCAGCTAAAGTCAACTTTGGCTGTTGACTTCAACCGTCGACTTTTTGGTATGGGTTGACTTTTTGGTAAATCTTTATTTTTGGAAGGTTTAGGGTTTTCCTTGTGTGGATTGGCAGGAGGTGTTTTGCACCCCTATTTTTGGTAGGAGAGCTGTTAGCTGTGGTCAACGCGGTTTTGAGTTAAGTGTTATTTGGTTTTGTGATTCATTACTTGAGGGTCGAAGGCACCAATGTCGGTCCATTGGATTATGTTATAGTATGTTCTTGTAGTCTTTGTGACTCCTATTGTATGTGTTGTATGCATGTGTGCATGTTTGCTATGTGTAGGTGGGGGTGAAATAGACTAGGTACAGCCTTGTGCTGACATATGAGTTGAAATAGAATCGGGGGTGAAATAGACCTGGTACAGCCTTGTGTTGACATATGAATTGAAATACATTCGGGGTGAAATAGACCCGGTACAACATTGCGCAGAGATATGAGTTGAAATAGGCTCAGGGGTGAAATAGACCTAGCACAGCCTTGAGCTGACAAATATGTATGGTATGTGGTATTTTGGGGAACTCACTAAGCTTTGTGTTTACGGTTTATGTTTATGGTTTAAGGTGCTTCCGGTTTGAAAGGGAAGGACCCGACGTGACTACACTGCATCACCCAGAGTTTTCCGCATTGGCAATTAAAGATATTACTCTGATGTTTAAATAATATAATTACTTTGATCGGTTTTGGAACAACTTGTATGTATGAATTATTGTTTTAAAAATGAAAATTTTACTATGAATTTTGGGGACATTACAAATAAATATATTTTTATTTTTGTGAAATATTTTATATAGCCGCTTATAATTTTTTTTCTTTTTTTTAAGCATATGCACTATTTTCAAAGTAAATAGTATGACAATAAAATTAAAAAAATTAAATACATAAAAATAAGTATGTAGGGTCTTTTAAAAAAATAAAGAGATAATAATACATAGAAAATAAAAAAATATAATGTCAATGTTTTAAAATTATTACAACTTTTATACTTTTTAATTAGAAGTTTATAAAAATTTTAATTTTTTTAATACAACGTTCTAAACTTGTATTTAACAAAAATATTTTAAAATGTTATAAAAAGTATTAAATTGTTATACAAAATCTATGAAACGTTTAATTTTTTTGAAAAAGAAAGTTTAGAAAGAGTTGTATGCAAGTTATAAAAAAGTTGTACGCAAATGTAAAAAAAATGTATGAAAAGTTTAAAACATTTAGAAAATGCTTGGTTTAAAATAAGTTGTATGAAAAATTATATGAAAGTATAAAAGAAAGTTTAACAAATTATAAAAGATGTTTAAAACATTGTATTGGAAAAACCTATAATAAAAAAAATATCTTAAAAATATTGTAATAAATTATAAAAAGTCTTAAGAAATTTGTAAAAAAAAATTATTCACATTTAAACAACTTTTTAGTTTTATACACATTTGATCGTTTAGCTTGTTAAATGTGTTCACATGTTACCATTGTAACCTGAGATAGCAGGTGAGAATGGTAATATGTAAACACATTTGACAAGTTCAATGGTCAAATATGTATAAAAAAATTGTCTAAACATGAACAAAACAAAAATCTAATTATTCTGACAAGTCATTTACCCTTATAAAAATAATACTATGTTGCCATTTAGTTTTAAAAGTATAAGTACGTGCTTTTGAGTTAAAGGTAAAAGTATGTTTCCGCTTTGGTTTATTATATAAGTACATTGTTGTCTTCATATCAAAAATAAAATCCAAACAATCAATGAATTGTATATATTGTGTTCAAAATAATTATGTAAATGATAACTATGAAATAATAAGTGTTACACTAAATTGATTATCACATGTATTCGATAACCTCCACATGTATTCGATAACCTCAACATGCATTTTGCATGTTAATAAAATTAAATGTAAATATTAATTTTGTGTTACTAATCTTTAAAGATTACTTATTTAATCATTTTCTATTTTTAATCAATAATTGATTGTTTGAAATATTAACAATTGTTTGTAACGTTTCGGAGCTTGAAATAAATACTGATTTGTATTTATATTAAAATATTTAAACATTTTTTAGCTATTTAAAAAAAATCTTTGATTGTTTTTAATTTTATTTGATATTATGATTTAGGTTTTAGATCTAACTTAATATTTAAATTAACAAATTAAGTATATTATATTGATAATTGTAAAAATTTACAATTAATATGGTAATATTTTACATTTAATAGCATAATTAGATTAAAAAAATTAATACATAAGTTGGAAAGTTCAAAAAGTTAGGAGGTTTCTATGGATGTGGCGAAAAGAAAATTGTTTAATTTATACTATAATACACAGACAGTGGTTCAAATGAGAACCAAAAAAGGTTAAGAACTCTAAAAATTATTTTTTTTTTCATTAAGGCGTTTTGGACAAATCAAACACTAATATTATATTAATCAAAAAAATTTCATTTCCCAATTTACAACCGGTTGTCATTTGTTCTTGGACCGCCTCCGGACCAACGTCGGACCGTCATCAGACTAACACCAAATTCAATGACATTTTTCTATTCTTATTCACAGTTTAATAGAATAAACATTGTAGTTTTCATTTATTTGTTAATATTTTTTACCACAGGCCCTTTTATTTTTACAGTTAAATATACAAAATTTTAATTAAAAAAATAGAATGATGCTTTGAAAAATTCAATTTTCTTTTTTCTAAATTTTAGATTATATATATATATATATATATATATATATATATATATATATATATATATATAATATTCACACTTTAAAATATATATATATTTTAAAGTATAATATTCACAAAATATATATATATATATATATATATATATATATATATATATATATATATATATATATATATTGTGTATAAGATATATTCACACTTTAAAATATAATATTCACAGTTTAATAAAATATTAATTCACTAATACACATTTTAATATTTTCATGCATACCTTTATTTATATTTTGTCACAAATTTTATTAAAAATAAACAACGTAATATAATAAAACACATTTTAATATAGTCCATTTTTAGTTTAATACATAAAAATCACAACAAAATATAATAAAATACATTATACAATAATTCACATATTTAAAGAAGTCAAACCCAAACTCTACCACCACCAACTACCACATGACACCACTAACCACATGTGCACTTTCGTAATCATCATTACTTCCAAATCAGATCTATATATAAAATCATTAATTAGCAGCTTAATACTATATTCATAGTTTAATAAATCAATTAATTACACTAATTTAGAGTTTAATGTAAGATAATTATAAAAATTAATATATTCTTATATATATATATATATATATATATATATATATATATATATATATATACTCGCAAGAAAATTAATACACACATTCATACATAAATCATTTATATTTTAACACAAAATTTATTAAAAATTCACAGCTTAATTTAATAAATTCACTATTTAATACATTAAAATTATATATTCACAACCATATTCTTTACTTAAAATTTACACTTACACATTCATATCTATAGGCTAATGTTTCTTTTAAAGTTTATTTACACAAATATTCACAATTTAAATTTTACATATTTTATTCAAAATTAGATAATATCATATATGTGTATAATGGTTCTTCCATCTTATATTTCCGAAGCAAACAAAAAATTCCTAAAAAATTCACAGCTTAATATAGTAATTTTAAAGTTTAATACAATAAATTCACAACTTAATACAACCAATTCACAACTTAATACAACCAATTCACAACTTAATACATAAAATTCACAGCTTAATATAATAAATTCACTATTTGATACACAAAAATTATACATTCCTAAAAAATTCACAGCTTAATACAGTCATTTTAAAGTTTAATACAGTAAATTCACAGTTTAATACAATCAACTCACAACTTAATACACAAAATTCACAGCTTAATATAATAAATTTAATGTTTAATACAAAAAAAAATCATAAAAAATTAACAGCTTAATACAGTTATTTTAAAGTTTAATACAACAAATTTACAGTTTAATACAATCAATTCATAACTCAATACACAAAATTCACAGCTTGATATAATAAATTCAAAGTTTAATACACAAAAGTTATACATTCACGACCATTATCTCAACTTAAAACTTACACTTTAAGGCTTTAATTCATAATTTAATAAAACATTTTAGTACTCTCTTCACAATATTTTGCAACTTAAAAGTTTATTTGATTTTGTTGAAGCATTTCATCAAACATCTTGTGTGCACCACACAAATTCACAGTAGAACATTTTAGAACTCTTTATTCATAGTATTCACAATTAAAAACCTATTAATTCACTTAGTCACAATTAAATTTAACATTAACATGACTAAATAATAATTGAAATATTAAAAATCACAATTCACAACTTAAAAAACCTAAATTCATATTATTTGAGAAAAAACCTAACATAATAACACACATTATAAATTAAATTCATAGAAAAAACTAACTATAAAACATAAACATTGAATACTATTTTTATGCAAATATTATAACAAATAAGAAAATAAACTTGAGTTCACAACTCAATAATGATTAAAACTAAAAATTTTTAAAAAAATACAATAAATGAGATATTAAAACATTAAATTCACACCTTAACAAAAAAAATGATCGAAACAAAACTTTTTTTTCATCATAGACATCAAAGAATATGTAAGATTTTTAGAATAAAAAGGATTACATTAAAATATAGATATATTCTTAAAAAAGTCAAACCTAAAACAAATATAATTAATAATTTAAATGTTTAAAATTTAGCTAAACTCTTAATAAAACCAAAAAAAATCATAAAACCTATGTAAACCTAAAAATAATAAAGATAAATAAGAAGCAAAAATAAAAGTAAAGGCAATTCGTATATCGTATTCTAGCCCTACACTATAGCAATAAATTGCAAATAATAAATGAAGAGTCATATTATGGACACACCAACCTACACCATCATCATACACCCTTGGGTTTATCTTTTAAGTCATTATTACCATATCATTAGCATATAATTATTATTTTGACTAATTTTTTTATTATTACTGCATTATCTCATAATCACTAAACTTTATTATATAATAAATACATTTTATTAGTAATTTTTTTTTTTAATTTTAATAACTTTAATTTTCTTTTTATTTAAATTAAAAAAACAACAATAGTATTGTTTTTATAATATAATAAATAATATTATAAAAACTTAAGATTCCAAATAAATTCATTAAAAAATAGATGAGATTTTTTAAAAGAAAAACAAACATTACGAAAAAAAATGGCATAATTTTTTAAAAAACATTCCTAACCCATACTTTTTGGATAACTTTTTGCTTGATAAAAGTTATTTTTATAATCATTAAAAATTTTCAACTAAAACATTTCCTAAAGATATTTTTATAATCATTAAAAGTTTTCAAATAAGTAGCATAAAATAACTTACAATAACAATAGTTAAAAATAACTCTATATATATATATATATATATATATATATATATATATATATATATATATATATATATATATGATTATATTGTTACCTTTAAATACGAAAAAGAATGTTTGATTTTTAAATAATTTCAAGGATAGAAATTAAAATGTTAAGAAAATAAACTTTTAAAAATTAATTAACAATAACAACTATAAATAACATTAAACCATATATTATATATTTTTTTTTCATGAGTAACGCGCGGGTAAGGTCATTCAAACGATTGAGATTATGCAGTTTTAATAGATGTATATATATTATCATATAATTCAAAATAATCAATATATTATATCAACTTAGTATATGAATTAGTATATCAAATTTAACAACAACATTATTGTTATATTTTAGAAAATACATATTTTTAAAGATTTCAACTATATAGGTGTTTCTGCGCAACGCACGAGAATTCGCCTAGTCATATCATACTAAGGAAGCAATTTTCCTTTCACCACATTCATTTGAAACTCTCATGCATTTTTCCGTTCATCACATTCATTTAAAACTCTCATGACTTTTCAAATTCTTTCTAATAATAATTATAAGTTGGTTAATAAGGTTAAATAAATATCACAATGTAATCATATAAAAACTAAATTTCAATACTAAAATAATATAATTACTTCTACTTATAAAGTTATGTTTTTTAACTTTTAACATATTATACTTAAGTTATTAGTTTTAATATATATTGTTGGATGTAAACCATTATCATTTTAAAGATACAATTTTGGAACAATTTGTATAAAATATTTAAATTATTAATTTGAATATAACATTACAGGGCCAACTTAAATATAAATTTTAGTTTAACATGAATAACCCAAAAAATATTTTGTAAATAGTTAAAAGTGATTAATTGTAGTGTCTTTCTAATAATGATTATAAGTTGGTTAATAAGGTTAAACAAATATCAAACCTAAAGTGTAATCATAAATATACTAAATTTTAATTTTAAAATAATATCTTTACTTCTACTTATAAAGTTATGTCTTAAACTTTTAACATATTATACTTAATTTATTAAATTTAATATGTTGTTGTATATAAACCATTATCAGTTTAACGCAACAACTTTTGAACAGTTTGGACAAAATACTTAAATTGTTAATTTAAATATAACATTACAATGTCAACTTAAATATAAATTTCAGTTTCACTTAAAAAACCAAAGAATATTTTGTAAATAATTAAAAGTGATAAATTGTAGTGATAAATGCAAAAACTAAATTGTAATATCAATTTAACTAACATATTTCCTAAAGATATTTTTATAATCGTCAAAAGTTTTCAAATAAGTAGATTAAAATAACTTACAATAATAATAGTTAAAAATAACTCTATATAAATGATTATATTGTTACCTTTAAAATCAAAAAACAATGTTTTATGTTTAAAATAATTATAATGATAGAAATTATAACATTAAGCAAATAAATTTTCAAAAAATTAATTAACAATAACAACAACTATAAATAACATTAAACCATATGTTATATTTAATTTTATTAATGTGTAACTCGTGGGTAGAAACCATTCAAACGATTGAGATTATGCAGTTATAATAGGTGTATATATTATCATATAATTCAAAATAATAAATATATTATATCAATTTAGTATACGAATTATTATATCAAATTTAACAACAATATTATTGTTATATTTAAAAAAACATACATTTGTAGAGACTTCAACTATATAGGTGTTTTTGCGCAACGCACGGACATTCGCCTAGTACACTTATAAAGGAAGCATTTTTCCTTTCACCACATTCATTTGAAACTCCCATGCATTTTGCCTTTCACCAGATTCATTTGAAACTCCCATGACTTTTCAATTTCTTTCTAATAATGATTATAAGTTGGTTAATAAGATTAAATATATATCAAACCTAAAGTGTAACCATATATAAATTAAATTTTAATATTAAAAGAATATATTTACTTCTACTTATAAAGTTATGTTTTTTAACTTTTAACATATTATACTTAATTTATTAGTTTTAATATATTGTTGGATGTAAACCATTATCATTTTAATGCTACAAATTTTGAACAATTTGTATAAGATACTTAAATTATAAATTTAAATATAACATTATAGGATCAACTTAGATATAAATTTTAGTTTAACTTAAACAACCCAAAGAATATTTTGTAAATAGTTAATAGTGATAAAGTGTAGTATAAAATTTCATTAACTTTTGATTTTTTGTATTATTTACTATTATGATAATTAATCAATTTATATAATTGTCTTTTAGAATTGTATTATCTTAATAATATATATCCAAACATGTTTTTGTTCTCTAACAATAGTAGTTTGATCTATTATTTTTTCCTTATAAAATAGATCAGTAAATACTTTCTTCCATTCACCTACATAAATAAAAATTTACAATATATATAATATCAGTTAACTTTTGTTTAGAGACAAATGTGAGTAATGAAGTCATTTTACCTAGAGAATATCACACCACCGGATATACTCATTTGTATTCAAACACATTTATATTTTAAATGTATACAAACACGATTTAATAAAAAAATATAGATACAAACCTATCATATTTTACTTCTATTTATAAAATTATGACTTTAATTTTTTAACATATTATAATTAACTTATTAGTTTAAATATGTTGTGGTATGTGAACAATTTAATTTTAAAGTCAAAACTTTTGTATAATTTATGATTTTATGGAAGATAATTAAATTATTAATTTCAATATAACGTTAAACGGTTAACTTAAATCAAAATTTCAGTTAAACTTGAAAAACCTCGATAGACTATTTTATAAATAGTTAAAAGTTAAAAATTATAGTGTTAAACTTAAATTCTAATCCTAAATTAACAAACAAAAACCATGAAACTATTTTTTGTAATCATGAAGAATTTTCAAATATGTAACTTAAAAATAATTTACATTAAGAATAGTTAAAAGTTATATTACATCAAAAGTTATAATATTATCTTTAAAAACAAAAACAATCTTTGTTGTTTTAAATAATTACAATCAAAGAAACTAACAATATTCATCAAATAAATTTTAAAAACGTTAAATTTCTAAAACCAAATTAAAATAATTACGAGTTACCAAATACATTATTTTAAATAACTTACAACAATAATTGGTAAAAGTAATATTATATACAAAATTTATATTGTTACTTTTAAAAACAAAAACAATGTTTGATGTTTTAAATAACTACAGTGATAGAAATTAAAATCTTAAGCAAATAAACTTTTTAAAATTAATTAATGATAACAACAACTATAAATATTATTAAACTATATTTATATTTAATTTTATTCATGAGTAACCTCTAGGTAGATGTTATTGAGACAATTGAAATTACAGAATTTTAAAAGATGTCTACATTATCATATAATTCAAAACAGACAATGTTTATACCAACTTATTATAAGATTTATTATATAAGAGCTAACAACAACGTCATTGATATATTTAACACTCAAAAGTTTTCTTAATTATGATTTAACACTCAAAAGTTTTATAACTTATACTATGTTTAATTAGCATTTAGTGAAAAGTATACTATAAAAAGACCAATCTTTTAGGAAGACATGCATATAAATCATATACAAATTTAAAAAAGAAAACAAACTTAAAAGCTTTTGTGTTGGGTTGAGGTCTTATGACCACTTTTGGATATATGCTATTATATTAGAGCTTTTAATTTGTAAGTTTGTTATACTAATTCGTTTTTATATTTTCTTCGTTTCTGTATTATTGTAATACAGTCGTTGTATATTGTGGTTTAATCGTTAATATATTGATCATATGTTATATAGGGTGATGTCGAAAATATTTAATTAAATAATTTAAATACGTTTTTTTTTGTTTTGTAATTGTACCGTTTCAAAAAGATAATTAATTAAAACTCATACATATGTTATACTTTCCATCTCTCTCTCTCTCTCTCTCTCTATATATATATATATATATATATATATATATATATATATATATATATATATATATTATAATAAAGGTCAAAACACTTCAACCAAAATTCATTTAAAATCTAATATTTCAAATGCTTTTTAATAATGATTGTAAAAATTTCAACATGTCTTACTTAATTGATTGATTAATAAAAATATTAATGTTTTGAAACTCCTAACTCTTAAACTTATATTATATAATTTGTTAGTTAACAAAAATATTTTTCCTACATAAAGATAACATTTTTATGTTTGGTTACTCATATTTGTTTATGTAATTAGAAAACAAGGTGTACATAGAATGACTACTTCAATTTCACATAGGAATCGATACCACTAGAGAGGTATGTTGTCTTTAACCGGTGGTATGAGATCCACATACCCTTTTTAATTATTTATCTTAATACTTAGTAATATCTATTTTATATTCATATTCACCTTAAGTTTTTAGGTACAAATTAAGGAAGAGGATTCTCGGTGCACCAACATAAAGTCAAACGTACGCCTTGCAAAATATGTAATTAAAATTAAATATCATATTTACTAATCGACTTATTTTAAAACTCTTGATGACATTTATGTATAATGATATATTTTGTATGACTTCATTCTTAATTTCAATGTTTAATATTTGAAAGTTCATATATGAAACCTTGGATGTTTTGGTGTAATATAAATAGTGTAATACAAAGTTTATTAGTTCAACATTGTTTATTAATAGCTCATTCAAAACAACTTATTTCTTATTTTATCCAAAAAATATTATCGGACATAAGAAAAGTAGATTATATTAATGTTATACAAAAACTTATAATATATATTGGATATTATTAAAGTAAAAGTAAAGTTTATAAGGTATGGACTATATTAGATAGTATCAAAATATAAGTTGATGGATTTTTATGTTATTTGATAAATTCGGTTAATGCCCAAAACATGACTAAAAACGTAAATTTCAACATATTTCTATTTTTTCCCATAATTATTTTAACCACTTAAATGCATTCTTGTGCAACGCGCGAGGTTACGCCTATGAAGCATTTGAAACTCACATGCATTTTTTCTTTCACCACATTCATTTGAAACTCCCATGACTTTTCAATTTCTTTCTAGTAATAATTATAAGTTGGTTAATAAGGTTAAATAAATATCAAGTGTAGTCATATATAAACTAAATTTCAATATTAAAATAATTTATTTACTTCTACTTATAAAGTTATGTTTTTTTAACTTTTGACATATTATACTTAATTTATTTGTATTAATATGTTGTTGGATGTAAACCATTATCATTTTAAAGATATAATTTTGGACAATTTGTATAAAATACTAAAATTATCAATTTTATAAAGGAAGCATTTTTCCTTTCACCATATTCATTTGAAACTCTCATGCATTTTTCCTTTCACCACATTCATTTGAAACTCCCATGACTTTTCAATTTCTTTCTAATAATAATTATAAGTTGGTTAATAAGGTTAAATAAATATCAAACCTAAAGTGTAGTCATATATAAACTAAATTTCAATATTAAAATAATTTATTTACTACTACTTATAAAGTTATGTTTTCTAACTTTTAACATATTATACTTAAGTTGTTAGTTTTAATATATATTGTTGGATGTAAACAATTATCATTTTAAAGATACAATTTTGGAACAATATGTATAAAAAAATACTAAAATTATTAATTTAAATATAACATTACAGGGTCAAGCTAAATATAAATTTTAGTTTAACTTAAACAACCCAGAAAATATTTTGTAAATAGATAAAAGTGATAAATTGTAGTGTCTTTCTAATAATGATTGTAAGTTGGTTAATAAGGTTAAAATAAATATCAAACCTAAAGTGTAATCATAAATAAACTAAATTTCAATTTTAAAATAATATCCTTACTTCTACTTATAAAGTTATGTCTTTAACTTTTAACATATTATACTTAATTTATTAGATTTAAAATGTTGTTGTATGTAAACCATTATCAGTTTAAAGCTACAACTTTTGAACACTTTGGACAAAATAGTTAAAATTGTTCATTTAAATATAACATTACAGTGTCAACTTAAATATAAATTTCAGTTCCACTTAAAAAACCAAAGAATATTTTATAAACAGTTAAAAAGTGATAAATTGTAGTGATAAATGCAAAAACTAAATTGTAATCTCCATTTAATTAAAATATTTCCTAAAGATATTTTTATAATCGTTAAAAGTTTACAAATAACTAGTTTAAAATAACTTACAATAACAATAGTTAAAACAAACTCTATATAAATGATTATATCGTTACCTTTAAAATCAAAAAACAATGTTTGGTGTTTTAAATAATTATAATGATAGAAATTAAAACATTAATCAAATAAATTTTAAAAAATTAATTAATAATAACAACAACTATAAATAACATTAAACCATATATTATATTTAATTTTATTCATGTGTAACTCGCGGATAGAAGTCATTTAAACGATTGAGATTATGCAGTTATAATACATGTATATATTATCATATAAGTCAAAATAATCAATATATTATATCAATTTAGTATAAACAACAACGTTATTGTTATATTTAAAAAAACATATATTTGTAAAGACTTCAAGTATATAAGTGTTTCTGCGCAACGCGCGGGTATTCGCCTAGTATACTTATAAATGAAGTATTTTTCCTTTCACCACATTCATTTGAAACTTCCATGCATTTTTCATTTCACCATATTCATTTGAAACTCCCATGAATTTTCAATTTCTTTCTAATAATAATTATAAGTTAGCTAATAAGGTTAAATAAATATCAAATCTAAAGTGTGATCATATATAAACTAAATTTCAATATTAAAATAATATCTTTACTTCTACTTATAAAGTTATGTTTTTTAACTTTCAACATATTATACTTAATTTATTAGTTTTAATATATTGTTGGATGTAAACCATTATCATTTTAAAGAAACAATTTTGGAACAGTTTGTATAAATACTGAAATAATTAACTTAAATATAACATTAAATGATCAACTTAAATATAAATTTTAGTTTAACTTAAACAACCCAAAAAATATTTTGTAAATAGTTAAAAATGATAAATTGTAGTATCTTTCTAATAATGATTATAAGTTGGTTAATAATGTTAAATAATTATCAAACCTAAAGTGTAATCATAAATAAACTAAATTTCAATTAAAAAAAATATATTTACTTCTACTTATAAAGTTATGTCTTTAACTTTTAACATATTATACTTAATTTATTAGATTTAATATGTTGTTTATGTAAACCATTATAAAGGAAACATTTTTCTTTTCACCACATTCATTTGAAACTCCTAAACATTTTTTCTTTCACCACATTCATTTGAAACTCACATGACTTTTCAATTTCTTTCTAACAATGATTACAAGTTGGTTAATAAGGTTAAATATATATCAAACCTAAAGTGTAATCATATATAAACTAAATTTCAATATTAAAAGAATATTTTTACTTATACTTATAAATTTATGTTTTTAACTTTTAACATATTATACTTAATTTATTAGTTTTAATATATTGTTGGATGTAAACCATTATCATTTTAAAACTACAACTTTTGAATAATTTGTATAAAAATACTTAAATTATTAATTTAAATATAACATTATAGGGTCAACTTAAATATAATTTTTAGTTTAACTTAAACGACCCAAATAATACTTGTAAATAGTTAAAAATGATAAATTGTAGTGTCTTTCTAATAATGATTATAAATTGGTTAATAAAGTTAAATAATTTCAAACCTAAAGTGTAATCATAAATAAACAAAATTTCAATATTAAAATAATATATTTATTTCTACTTAAAAGTTATGTCTTTAACTTTTAACATATTGTACTTAATTTAATAGATTTAATATGTTGTTGTATGTAAACCATTATCAGTTTAAATCTACAACTTTTGAAAAGTTTTGACAAAATACTTAAATTGTTAATTTAAATATAACATTAAAGTGTCAAGTTAAATATAATTTTCAGTTCCACTTAAAAAACCCAAAGAATATTTTGTGAGTAGTTAAAAGTGATAAATTGTAGTGCTAAATGCAAAAACTAAATTGTAATCTCAATTTAACTAAAATATTTCCTAAAGACATTTTTATAGTCATTAAAAGTTTTCAAATAAGTAGCTTAAAATAACTTACAATAACAATAGTTAAAAATAACTCTATATAAATGATTATATTGTTACCTTTAAAATAAAAAAATAATGTTTGATGTTTTAAATAATTATAATGATAGAAATTAAAACGTTAAGCATATAAATTTTAAAAAATTAATTAACAATAACAACAACTATAAATAACATTAAACCTTATATTATATTTAATTATATTTATGAGTAACTTGCAGGTAGAAGTTATTCAAACGATTGAGATTATGAATTTATAATAGATGTATATATTATCATATTATTCAAAATAATCATTATATTATATCAATTTAATATACGAATTATTATATCAAATTTTACAACAACATTATTATTATATTAAAAAAACATATATTTGTAAAGATTTCTACTATAGGCGTTTCTGCACAACGCGCGGGCATTCGCCTAGTATATTATAAAGTATAACAAAATAATTACAAAATTTAGACGTCACATATAAGAGAGAGAGAGAGAGAGAGAGAGAGAGAGAGTCTTATATTATTAAAGAAGGATGGTACTATTAATACCCCTGATTTTCTAATACTACCCCCTTAATGATTATTTTTTGGTAAATTGACTTTTATCTAACTTTTTATTTTGCAGTTTTTTTCTTTTTTGAGGTTTTTTATCTAATGAACAACAATTGTTGCATATAAGACAATAAATTCAGATTTTTAAAGAGAATTCAGCTTTAGCCTGTATATTGATAATATTTATGTTTTGAAGACCGTGTTTTATTTCTAAAAACACTAAATAATCAGATCATGAACAAACTACAAAATATAGTTACATTGAACTATGATCACCATTAATTCATTTAAACAACCAATAAACAACGACATTTTATATAAACATACAAAAAACATTCAAGCAACATATGAACAATAATCAGAAAAAACTGTTCAACATCGGAACCAGATTTAACCAACAAACTGTCGCCAACAACAACTAACCGGTGGTAGCCAAACCAAGCCGGAGACAAAACGAGAGAAAGATAGATCATAAGAAAGACCACCGGAACCACCATTTACCATCGTGAAACACCTTTTATCATTGCCAATCAACGTTAACCATCGTTGCCAATCATCGCCGGAAAGATAGAAAGAGAGAAAGAGAAATTGTGAGAAAGACCACCGGAACACCTAGTTTGCCGGAGAAGAGATCGTGATAAAGACCACCGTGAGAAAGACTGTCATCGAAATGTCAGACCAATAGCTATGAACATCGTCAACGGATCTGAAAAAGTCAAAGAAACCGCCTGAAACAGCCGTCGGAAATCACCTCGTCGCCAGAATCGCATCTGGCGTCACTCTTATTCTTGACGACTATTTTTTGTTTCTAGGGTTTAATGAAAGTAAGCAGTTTTATATCCTATATATTTATATTAACAATCCATCAGTTTAAGAAGATATTTTATTTTAAGCCCCCTGAATTATATCTTATATATTTTTTGCATTTACTTATTTATTTTAATAAATTATTTTCTACTTACGTACATAAAAACCATATTAGATAAGTTACTTATAAATATCTTTTGTTGGAATGATATATTTGTTGTATTTATTTTTTTAAAGTAAAAAAATACGATGGGTTTATTGCAAAGTTTATTCCTTGCCAATCATATAAATAAATATGGATTTTATGGTAAAATATTATGCATGTTAAGAAATCTGATTTACGGCCGACATGTAAATAAATGCAAAGGTTGTAATAAGGCTATTATATATATATATATATATATATATATATATATATATATATATATATATATATATATATATATATATATATAGGCTTAGGTTATATATTCTAACTAATTATTGTGTTATTGTATGAATGATTGTGGGCCAATCATTTACTTATTTTAAGAAAGTGATTATTACATATTATTGAATTAAATATAATTGAAAAATACAATCTAATTTAACTAGAAGGGTATTTTAGTCAGTTAATATAGATTTAATAAAGAAAATTTGCATATTTTAAGGAAAATTGCATATTTTGAGGGAAAATAGATTCTATTAATTTTAAAAATCTGATTGTATGGATGATAATTCTCCTAATTCGGAAATTCTGACGGAATATGTTTATCAATATATAGAAAAATAACAAAAATTATTGAACCATACAATAATACACATTCCGACATAATATATATTTTGATTTAATGAACTTCTTGAAGAATAACAAAATTTTGGATACAAGTTAAAAAAAATTTCATTACATTCTTAGAAAAGAAAAAAATTTATATACTATTCTATGAGAATGTTACACTTATTAATAACAAAGAAATAGAAATATATAAATCATTCTACCAGAATATACTATTACATATATTTCTTTTTATTATATTGTATATTATTCTGCTAGAATAATTCATTCTTTTTGGAAGATTGGTGGTCATTGTTCATCTTCATCCCATAAAATGTTCATCTTCAAGATTCTATTCTGACATAATCGGAATTCAAGATTCCATTCCAGTAGAATGTTGTAAGTCTCACATGTACCCTTCCCAACCAAGAAAACAAGAACATTCTTGTTCTTGATTTCATGTATACCTGCAAATGAGAAATACAGCCACTCATTGTTATTGCTTAATCTTCTTTCCATGGCAATTTCAAGCAATAAACACCACATCGAATTCTGTCAAGCAAAACAAACAATTTCATGTAAAACATTAACCCCAAAAATCCATTCCATTTATCCATTTCTATCAAGAACAATCAAACCCAAAACCCATCAACACTCAACTGAATTTTTGTCAAAACAAATGAAAGAAAAACAAAATCAAAGGAATATCCATGGCCACATTTGGTCTACTGCTACTCAGGTGACAAATCCCTCTAAATGTCTAGTCTTTCTATCAGAAAGATCACTTCTTTGCTTCTGGATAATCAGAAATTAATACGATTTATAATCAGCAATTCAGAAAATAATTTGTAGAAATCATCGCTCATTAAAAACTGAAAAAAAATCATCTCAGTTAGAAACAACCTCAATACTATGCTGAGAAATCTTTGCCTCTGGATAATCAAAAATTAAGAAAATAAGAGAAATTGTAATCAGAAAACGCATACATCAGATAATCAAAAAAAGTTATATAACCCCAAAACCAATGAATTGATAATTATTGAAGCTCGAGAATCACATCAAAACCAATGAATTGATAATGATTGAAGCTCGAGAATCAAATCAAAATCGGTGAGAGAGAGCGACAGTCGACAGAAGTGGAGATTTCAGAAGGAGAATAGAGAAATTAGGAAAATCATTGAATCGATAATCAAGACTAATTAATCGTTTCAGAATGAAAAGAAGAAAGAAAAAAAGAATCGAGAAGTTTTACCTGATGTAGCCGATCCCACAACCAAATCCTTCTTCTTGCTTGACCTTTCCTGCCTCGTCTTCCTCCTTGGATCGACACCACAACTTCTGCTCTTTTCTCCATATCACAATCTCCTCTTTCTTTCTCCGCTTAAGCAAATACACGTCACAAAAGGATTTAGGGCCAGGTTGGTCTGTTAAGGCCGACATTGCTGAATTGATTGGATTTTTTAGGGAGGATTGAGTTGAAAAGTACAGAGTAACCACGATGGTCCTAGGTCAGAGAAACAAAATCGAGAAGAAGGAAGATAAAAGGAAGGTGTTTGGGGCGGACGATGGTGGCGACGGCTTTGTATCATCGGCTAGGGCTTGTAATCGGTGGAGATTGAGCGACTCTAGATATAAACATGGAGAAATTAGGTTAAAAGTCAATACCATGATTATAGGGATTATTATTGGAAGTTACTAATCAAATTACTAAATTACCCTTATTTATTTATTTAATTATTTAATTTTTTATTTAATTTTGATTGGCCCACATTTATGCATACAATAACACAATAATTAGTTTAAACATCTGAACCTAGCTCTCTCTCTCTCTCTCTATATATATATATATATATATATATATATATATATATTGTTCTTATTATATAAATAAAAGTTAATTGTTTAAAGTCTTAGTTATGATATATGTGTCTACGATGTGAGAAAAAGGCAAGGAGATCTTTTGACGAATCAAGAAATATTAATATTAATATATTATACTCTATTTATTGAACATATCACGAATAGTATGTGGTTTTTGTATCTATGATATTATAATAATATGTTTGTTGTGATTTTTTATATAGATATGTTTAAGTTGTTTGGAATCAACTTGTCTGCTCGCGATGAAGATGTTCCTACAAAAAAATCAGTATTTTCCACCGATCAGGTTATATACTTATACTAAATTGTGATGTTTTGAAGTAAAACATATATACTAAAACACTTGAAATTCAATTTCAGATGTCCAGGTCTCGTGAGGAATTGTTTGAATGGACACAAAACACAGCACGATCTCTAGGATATGTCATTATCACTAAAAGATCAAAAGCATATGTGAACGGATTCGTGTATAAAGTCATACTTGCATGTGATCGTAGTGGAGAGTATAAAGCTACTAACACAAGTAGAGCATCTGGAAGCAGAAAGACTAATTGTAAATTTGAATTACAAGGAAAGTATTCAAAAGTATTTGATCGATGGACACTAAGCGTAAAATGTGATGAACATAAGCATGCATATGCACAACATATGGAGGGTCATCCGTTTGTACGACGATTATCTGTTGATGATAATCGTTTGGAGGCAAATTTAATAAGAAAGCATGTAACGCCACACCATATCTTGTCAACATTGAAGGAGCAAAATGAAAACAATGTGTTGGTAATTAAAACAATATATAATGCACAACAAAAGATTCGCATGCACGAGAAAGCGAGAAAAACTCCAATGCAGGTTCTTATGTCCATTTTGCACAACAATAATTATCTTTATGAGCTTACTACAGTGCTTCAAATGAGTTGGAGAATTTATTTTTTGTTCATCCAACATCTTGGAAGATATGGCGTGCATTTCCACATGTGTTGATAATAGATGCCACATACAAAACGAACAAATATAATAAATCGTTTGTTCAAATAGTTGGTGTGACCTCAAATCAAAAGACATTCTCTATAGGTTTTGCCTTTATACATAGAGAAAACCAGGCCAACTATACTTGGGTGTTAAATTGTCTATGGTCAACACTTGAGAATTGTATGCTCCCACGTGTAATAATCACCTATAAAGAGTTGGCACTCATCAATGCATGTGAAACAGTTTTTACGAATGCTGCCCGATTACTGTGTAGATGGCATATTGAGCAAAACATTTTGAAACATTGCAACAAAATTATTACATTGAAAAATGATCGGGAATCTTTTAGAATACAATGGATGTTACTAGTTGCGTCTCCAACATGGATGGCATATACGGAAAACTATGAACGACTTCAATCAATGTTCACAGATTATCCACGTAAGCTTGTTTATTAACTATGTTTTAAATCAAAACCTTCATATTATTATTTATGTACTTATTTGTTAATTTATTTTACTTCGCAGGTGCTTTGAGATACGTAGAGGATACATGGTTAAATAAGTACAAATAAATGTTTGTGTCGGTTTGGGTTGATCAACATCTAAATTTTGGAAACCGCACATCCAATAGAGTTGAGAGTGCACATTCCAAGTTAAAGAAATTTTTGGACTCCCCAAATTGTAATCTGGATATATTTGTGCAACGGATTACTAAAATTGTGTAGTCACAGGTAACTTCGATCAACGAAAGTTTTGAAAACAACATATGTTATCGCTACAATCACCACAATTTGAAGTGCTTCCGGTTACTACGTGGTTTTATTTCAAATGAAGCTTTAGATATAATATTAGGAGAGCTTCAAAGGTTGAATGATCTAGATTCAGAATCGTCGAATTGTGGTTGCAAACTTCGTAATAGTTGTGGGTTACCATGTGCTTGCATACTTTCTGTCTACTCGAATTCAGGTTCGTACGTTCAACTACCACATACAAATAGTTTTTAAAATGTTATATAAATAATTATTTTATATTTCAATGCACGTAAAGATATACCGTTGGATTCAATAGATATCTTTTGGAGGAAGCTTGATATTTCAGATACGACACCTGTAGTAGACGACAATATTTTGTGTGATGATATAGTTGAAAAAATTAAAGAAAGCTTCAAGAAGCAATCAAAATCCGGGAAACAAGCTTATATGAGAAAGCTACAAGAGATATATGATCCGTAAAAAACTGACATTGGAGAACCTACAATTCAAAAACACTCGTGGACGACCAAGTGTGAAGAAGCGCTAGAAAAAGAAAGTCAATCCTCCAAATCAAGCGCCTAGTAGTCACAACCTCTCAACCACATCAGAGTTTGTTGGGTTCGATTTAAATAAAGAACCCGACTTAAATGATGAACCACTGAGCCATGATCCATTCCAATTGAGAAGTATTCCAGATATATTTCATGATTACATTGACGATATACATGATGTAGAAGGTGATGGAAATTGTGGGTTTCGAGCGGTAGCTGTTTGTCTGGGGTACAACGAAGACCAGTGGCTTTATATTCGAAAACAATTGCTTGAAGAGTTAGAGAGTCAATATTACGCATACCATAAAGTTTTTATTGACAGGTTCAACGAGGTATACGATTCATTGCGTTGGTTCGAAACACCTGCACCTTCTCGATATTGGTTGCATATGCCTTTGACTGGTTACCTGATTTCTAACAGGTTTGGTGTGATCGTTCATTGTTCAAGCCACTGACAATCTACGACATGATTCCCTCTTTGGAGAGGTCCCGAAGAGTTTCAACTCCACCGAGCCATTACATTGGCATTTGTAAATGACATCCATTATATGTCGGTGTTTTTGAAAAGAAATTACCCACTGCCTCCTACCACAATGTATTGGAATGCCCATAGAAGCCCATCATCATCTACATGGGAAACTATGTATTGGTCTTGTTTTGAATTATACAATCAACTGTACAATCAACTTAGGCCTCATAGTTCTATAACACCTTGGATACATATCGATTAAGTGCGAATGTATTTGAACTTTTTTATTATCCGTTGCATTGAAATATTATTTTATTATTGTCATGTGTTAAATATAATTCTTTTATATAAAATAATTTTATTAGATGCATATAAATAATATATAACAAACGTTTTTTGTTTTATAAATTTAAAATATAAAAATATTTTATTAAATAGTTTTCATACAAATAATATATATAATACATATAAAAAATGTTTTATTAAATAGATTAAATAGATAATCAATTATTTGTATATCAAATAATTACTTAATCATTATAGTAAAAAAAAAGATAAATTATTACTTAATCATTTTAATCATTTATAGAAAAAGTTAATATAATGATTAGGGGTATTAATAGAAGATAAAGGGGATATGGATAGCCTATGCTTTAAAAAAAAGGTGAGTAATGGGTGTACAAAAAAAACAAAAAAAAAACAAAAAGCTCGGAAGAGGACTCCCAATCAAAATTAGGTGCAAGTGTGTAAATTAAAAACCTTATAGAACCTTATAATAGACTGGTGTGTCCACTAGATTGGTGTGTTAAAAAAAACCCCATAAATGAAACTATTTCTTGGTGTAGTCGATACATGGTAATAATGAAAGTAAATAAAAAATAAAAAAGGTAAATAAGAAACGAAAGTAAATGTAAAAGCAGATTCGTATATCTTATTCTACGCTAGACTATAGCAATAAAAAGCAAAAAAATATGAGAAGCTAGTTTTTGTTGCAGTCGATGCATAAGAATAATGACAAAAATTAATACGGAACACTATAAGGATTACCTCTATTTCTCTCTCTCAAATCGAAGTTGACATTTTATGTCTTATTAACAAAAGTAGTGGTAGGCCAAAATGAAGTTCCTTCATCTCCTGCCGAAAACAAGATCTGAAGTTGCTTTTTCTCCAACGACCGATTAGTGGCGAGTGACGAGAGAATAGAGAGGAACACTTGCTCCGGTTGCAAGGCGCCGGAGGCTGTGGACGATTGTAGTTGTAAGGTTGTTTTTGGATTTTTTTCAGTTTTAGTTAGTGGTTGTATATGACATAACTGATGTTAATTCATCTTCGATTTCAACATGATATGTAGAGCACCGGTAGCAGGGAGGTGGTGGTCGGAGATGAACAAAGTGGTTGGAGGCGATCAACGATGAAACAAATCTAGAAGGAGGCGATTGTTGTGGATCCTTTTCGTTCGCCTAGCTCGTAGATTTAGGCTCGCCACTTGTCGGCTCTTGTAGATCTGGTATCTCTGCTCGTCGATGTTCATTGATCTAGCCTCCTATTTCGTCAGTGGTGTTTCAATTGTTGGTGGTGTTGTGGTAGTGTTCAGCGATTATCGACATAAAACATAGATCTTGAGATAGAGGAGGACGACGATAGTGGTGGATCTAGAGCAAAAATCACAAATTTGGACGGCGGCGTCGGTGCCCACTTGGATTCCGATGAGTTAGTGGTAGGGCGGACATTGACGGCGACATGAGGCTTCCAGTGGTAGAAGGAGGGAAGCAAGAGAGAGGTTGATGTTTTTGAAAAATATGAGAGAATTAATCAGATCTGGTTTTTAGATCTATTTTTAAGATCTGATTAACTAGGCTATGACTTTTTGTTATTTACAATCATGTCATTCGATTTTTTAGTAATTTGTAGACAAAAATGTCTTGCATAAACTTTGCAAACATATATTTGATGAAAGAAGGTACTAACATTTAATTATAAGTTAAAATTAATGGTTCTTATGTTTTTAATTTGTTTGGTTCTCATATATATATATATATATATATATATATATATATATATATATATATATATATATATATATATATATATATATATATATATATATATATATATATATATTAGGTACATAACAGCCATATATTCCCAAAGCTCTCTCTCTCTCTCTCTCTATATATATATATATATATATATATATATATATATATATATATATAGAGAGAGAGAGAGCTTTGGGAATATATGGCTGTTATGTACCTAATATTAGGTATGAATCATCAAAAACTACATAGTTTCAACAAAATTCAATTAAATATCTCTACAATCTTTCTTGCATCCTTCATTAGAGCTTATTCTAGGCTTTGTATATATTTTTTATGTAGTTTTATAAGTTTAAATTTGAACCACAAACCGTGTATAAGAACATTTTACCAAATATTTTACCAACTACATGTAGGTCTCCATATTGAAATTTAATAGAAAAAATATAGTGAAAGATTGATTAAAAAACCCAAAAAATCTCTTTTTGCATAACGCATCATAAAAAACTATGCAAGTATATATAAGGTAGGTGTCAGATGAAGTTATGAAGTTTACAAGAGGTCTAATAAAAAACACATTCAAAATACATAGATGTTGAGGATGAATCACGCAATCAGAAGTAATATGAGTTCAAAAACAATAAAAAGAAGCAAACAATGAAAGAAAATTATGTTTTTTAATTAAAATAAAGACAATTTTAATGGTTCTATACCTAATATTACATACATGACAACCATATATTCACTTTTCCTATATATATATATATATATATATATATATATATATATATATACACACACACACACACACACACACACACACACACACACACACTTTTAGGATTTTTATCATTAATTATAGAATTATTTTTTAACTAGACTCCATAAACCCCTCCCCCGTCACCATTGGTATCACCCACCTCCCATTTTGTCATTATCAGCTCCAGTCTAATCATCTTCTTCGGCGAGCAGATAACTAGTATGGATATCAACGATAAGGAGAAAAGTGAAATTCATAAAAACAAAGCAAGGAATCAAATAATTGAAAAGTTAAACAAGCCACAATCGGTAAAACGAGCTATGTGTATTTATACCTCTTGTAGTGAAATATTAATTGATTTGGTTTATAACCGACTCAAGTTGCAAAGAAAAGCTACAAACTTTGATTACAGGACTATAAAAGATTATGACGGTGATAGTTTTCAGCAAGGATGAAAAACCTACCAAAGCCATAAAGATAAATGTAAGAACTGATACTTCTCTACACACATGAATATCTTGTCAAATTATATTTACTAGGGAGTACACTCTATTTGCGGGTTGTAATTACAAATACAAGTATTTTCATGGTATTTGAGTGGAAATGATTGGTAGGGTTTTTGAACCTTAATACCATTTTTACAATGAAAATGGAAACAAAAGACAACCGAAACGTATTTCATTCCATTATATTCTCCATCGAACCATAAAGGCAAATATTGCAACCACAAATGAGTGAACAATTCTTGTACATTATTATGCAATCTTTCCTAAATAGGTTTGAATTCTACGAGATTCAGAAAAGCAAAATATTGATTATCTAATGCTTCATACACATGCAATATTTCGGATGGTATAATAGGATATTACTCCTTTGGTTTCATCCAACTCACTAGGGCAGATGAAAATCCTAACAAAACTCTTTGCGTAATGCTCCATTTTTCATCTAGTTATTAGAAAAGGAGTTTAATATAATAATATATGTTTAAAAATAAAACTATTAAGGCTTGATAAAAGAATTAAATAAATAAAATAAATAAAAAATTTAAAGGGATTAATTAATAATTAAAATAAATAAGTAAATATATCTTAAATAAATAAATGTTGGGTTATAGTGCATTCCAAACGCATGAATATAGCGGCATAAGACTTAAACAAAATTCTTATGTGCTCATGCAACCTATAATGATCTAGGTTTCAATATATTACTGCAACTACTTAGATAGAGAGAATAACATACCTCTTTTGGAGCTAAAGACTTTTTGGCTTGTGATCTTGTCCTTACGACCTTGCTTGGATGGGAGGATCCAAAGTAGAATCCTTCTAATGGTTCACACCAAAGAACACCACAAAGGGGATCAAAAGAAAACTAGGAGAGATGATCGAATTCTACAAACCCTAGAGGGTTAAGAATTTCGTCCAAGGAGAGGAAGCACTACTAAAGGCCAAAATTTCAAAGACAATGAATGAGCAAAAGGGTTTGATCCCCAGAACACTATTTATAGGTTATATTTACTTAGTCCCAAAGTAACTCCAATCCCATGTGGGATAAGCTAAAATTTCGTCCACCCCCTATCCTTAAGGGTTTCTGGAATATTCCAATTAACTAACTTTTAATTAGTTAATATTCAACCCCTTGCATTAATTAGTTCTCAATTAACTCAAAAATAGTTTCTAATTAACTTATCAAACCATGACAAGTTAATAACCTAATATTCTCCTTAATTTATTTTTCTTTTAATTTCTCAAATGGGTCATGAGGGCAACCTAAAAGGACCCTGTTATTATTAGAAATATTACCAATAATTAATGTCCTTGGACACTCTTTCTAACAATAAAAGTACATAAATGAACTCAAATAAAGAAAAAGATGTAAAAGGGACTAATTAGGGAGTCTTAGAATCTTCAATTGTCAAGAATGAGAGACCAAAAGTGCCAACATGGAAAAGAGGCTATAATGAATGATACTTAACAAAGGTAACAACTTTGTATCCTTAATACCTGAGATATATAGTTGGAACTTAAGTGTGGGGAATGTTATGCTTTAATATAGTCAAATGGTTTTCTCTAATCAGACAGTTATAAAGGCTATGGTTAGGTATAATGTGAACCATACGAAAGGTGTATGTAGTCGAGATGGGATTTTATTCCTCTTATTCGTTGAGAGTTAGATATCTTAGGCCTAATCGTAAGTAAAACATTAAACGAGATTAACTGTGATTCGTATCTCAGGTTCAACATGATATCTGTGACAAAGGGATAACTGATTACTAACCTGATACATTAATTGTAGCTTTGAGCTTGTGGGAATTGGATGATTATGAATGGCACTTCATTGTGTGTTACTGGAGGCGGTGAAATATTGCTAGACGTTCACAACTTTCTAATGTCAATTCATAATGAAACTTACATAAGTGAGAGATTGAAAGATCTTTATGCTCAAGGATCATTATGAAATGATATTTTCTAATAACATATGATCCTATAGGATCACACCATATAACAAGTAAACACTAGTTGGTTATTTATTAAATAATATGATTATTAATAAATTAAATCATCACTTGTATTTAATTGGGGAATTATTGTTTCATGAAAATAGTAATTAAAAGGAGTATAACTAGAGACATTTATTCACTTAGTGTCATTTAAATTTCATGTACAAAATAATGAACTTATAGAAGACCATTTTATATTTTGTGTACATTTTATATAAGAGTGATGAGGCGGAATCCACTAACTCTTTCATACTCTATATCTGGTGAGATATTGAGGTTGATTCTTTGACTTTAAGACTCTTACACATTCTTACTTGCCTGCAAGTCTTTTATTCACTAAATGAAAGTATAGGGTACATCATGTGTGTGTAATGAATATGACTTCCCGAGTTTGGCTCATGGAAGTCGTACTTCTCTTCCTCCACCTCCTCCAATTATTCTCCCTAACCCACAAGTTCAAGGTCACTCAAGCCCTAATGGCAAGCAAGGTCTATGTGTGATCACATCTGAGAGATGAAGTCACATATTGACAAGCCGGGAAAGTTGGGTGTCAAAGTCTTGAGAAAGTTGGATGTTCAATCACTTTCTAAGTCACATAGTGAGTTCCTTTGGGACTACTATGATACAGACTATGACATGAACCTTAATGATCATATCTATTTGCTTGGTGCTGCTGAATCAACAATGATTTGGAACGATAGTGAAGCAAATTTGATTAGAAGATCAACTTCCCAAAAACTTTATGGACAGTGACAATGGTGACACTGGAAATCCAGAAAAAGCATTCTCTTCCTAATGGAAAGGGATTGGCCATAGTCAACCCGGTTGACCAAATGGTAAAGAGAAAGGCTAAGTCTGAGATAGTCCCATTACCAAAGGTTCCATATGTTTATTTTACCAAAGGAAGGGGCGTTGATTGCAAAGCTGCCAAATTTACCTAAGGATGTTAAAGTCAATAAGTTTGACTCTACATCAGGTAGAGCCCATTATCTAACTCTGTTAAGTTCTATTCTGAGATCCTCATTACATGATGTGACTGGGTCACATGTTGATGTTTTAAGATTCAAAGAATAGAGAGAAATCTTAAAGGAAGTATATGATGATTCTGATAGCGAAGGTGGATTTCGATCGCATCAGAATTTTGAGCAGTTGCTTAAGAAGTTATGATATATTGCTAAGGAATAGATAACAACAATTTTCCATGTGGATTGTAAGGATAAGTTTTTCTGCAAAGTTTTAAAATAAAAGAAAATTGTTTAATTTTGTTTATTTGAAGTATCCTTACAATGGTATTTGTGGAAAATTGTTGCTTATATGATTCCACTGACGGCAATATTGGAAAATGGATTTGATTCTTTCATTTGTGGTAGTGTCTAAATTTACCAAATCAGGAAAGTTCCTCATCACCCAAGTTTCAATTGGACCGAAACTTGGAATCATGCAAGTTGAATAGTATGATGAATGAGAACTTTCAAGCATTGGAAAATCAAGACTAATTACTTGTTCACATGGATGTGTGAGTCAAGTGAAGGACTAAAGGGATCGAGTACACATTCTTGTGCACTGGTCATGTCCACCACAAAGCTCGTTAAGACTATTTGATTTACTAAAGTTTAGTAAATATGGTTATACTTACAAGTTTAAGTATAATTCTGAAACATTGGAAAAGTCTCAATGTATGGCAGAACGAATGGGAAGAATCAAATTAGGCAGAAAGATAAAAGTTTCTCAAATCTGAAAAGATGGGAAAGTACTTTAGTATCATGTTTTTGATCATCTTAATGATTTAGAAATCATATCACAATTAGTCCTCTAAAGGTCATCTTAGTGCATTCTTATGACTAAGAAGAGGAGTCATGAATTGTTGAAATGGTTAGATCAGGAAGATAAGTCATACTTCGTTCCAAAACAATTCTTAGAGTCATACTCCAAGATTGTAACTTGAGTGACATATCTTAAAGAAAGGTTTAAAACACTTGTCAAATGTAAGAGTAAAAGTGTCCTACTCTTGTACATTTGAAATTGGTAAGTTGTGATGTTTTGGATAAAACAAAGACCAACTAAGGCCAATTGTGTGAAGTGTTTGTCTTGATAAAGAATCCGCACTATCTATTGAATATTTGGCAAGATAGTCTTATATGTCAAGAGGATAGTGGGAGTCTTAAAGATCCTAAAAAGAATTTCAAGAACTAATCAAGAATAAAACCTGAGGTTCTTCACTAGCACACGACTTGAGGTTTATAACCTATCGTGTTGACATATTCTGTGCCCATTCCAGTTAAAGTTGGCTTTGCATAGGAGTTCTAAAAGTTCTCAATTGGTTGCATAACAACTTGGAAGCAATGGCAGGCCCTGTACTGCCAGGTGGCAAGAAGTTAAGATTGCATAAGTTCAGTCCATATGAGTTTGGATTTGTCATTATCCTTGTCTTGTGACTATGGTTTTGACGATTCACATGGATAAGAACACATACACCATAAAATCTAAGGGTCATAAGGTTTCTCTCCGATTCATGAAAATGATGGTGAGGAAACACTTCCACCAAGTAGATTTGAAGCAGATGGCAAAAGGTATAAACAATTGAGACTATGATTACGGCATCCCTTTTCATAGTTCTGAAATTGTTTAGACACACATGCATGTTATCTAAGGAAAGGTGTATGATTTTGATAAAGTTTTATCAAAGCATCTCGTATCAGAAATCTGAACTTTGGTAAGAAAGTCAATAAAGTATTGATTTCTAGAAGTCCAGCTGATTTCTGAGTACATGTCAAAGCTAGTGGGAGCATAAGTGTTATGCTAATAATCATCATGTTAGTGGGAGCATGATAATTATTGTTAGTGTTGCAAGTTAGCAATGTTAATTATAGAAAACAAAAGTTTCAATTCGTGAGGCTGCAGGGATTGAAAAAGTTGTTTTGCAATAATTAAGGGAGAGGATATACTTCATTTCAGTTCTAAAGGCTTATATTGAGACCTTAATCATCTTTAGTCAAGAATATATATATGAATTTCATGTTGGATTGGTTCAACTTAAGGAAATTCTATATATTGCGTTCTTAAAATTCGATTATGATTACGGCATCCCTCTTCAAAAGACTGGTCTAGAATCATGTCTTTATGTGAGACATCATGAATCGTGTACCATTTGCTTTGGGTACAGGATCGATTGCATGTGCTATAATATTTGTCATTTCTAAATTTTTCCAAATGCCCAGAGGCATTAAGAAGGAAAAAAGGTCTAGAATTGGATATGACTAAAATGATTAAGCAATTGTCGAGGACAATCTGAGGTTTACCAAAGATTGGTTGCTCAGGGACAGTTGGAAGTATAGTGCTAATTTTGGAAGGACCATATTGACATATTCTGAAAAGAGGCATCTCTTATTCAGAAGTGATAGTCAAAATGAGAATATGGAGTTGTCTCGATAGGTGGAAGTTATCTGTGTAAGATTAGAAAACTTAATGCAAGAAGCATGTCCAAAGCAATGTACTTTGAATATGAGACTTAGTTTCCATGGAGTTGATCTCCATTGGAATACCTTATAATGACTGTTGACAAGTCTTTGTGACTTTGTACATATTCATTACAGGAGGGTCAGTGCATATAAGTTTAAAATCTAAACAGATTTCGATAAATGATAGGAATTTGAAATTCTCACATTTTTCGATAAGGATTTGGGAGTGTGAAATTAGAATCATTGAAATTATGTTCAATTGGTTTATTTCACAAAGTAAGGATCATAGACAAACATAGAGTGCATACTTGGTGTATGGCAAAGCTATTGTTTAAGAAAAACATAGTGTACATGCTTGGAGCATGGGACAACTAGTGTTTTTAATTCAAGTATAAAGTTGATAAAACCGAAACAATGAATAATGAGTAATCAGTATGGTGATAAATAAAAGTGTTTATTTATATTCATAGGGTTTGATACCATATTTGATTCATTTATTCTTGTGTTTCACTTTGCATGTTTTGACTTCCAGAATAACTAAGTCGCTCTTCCTGAATGATTAAGTTATTCAAACCATCCACAGTCGGTCATATGTTGGAAGTAGATATGAATCAAGACTGTCATGGGTTGGTTTGTAGAGGTCCAAGTTGGTGGACAAAGTGGTGCTACAACACTCATGAGTGCTCATAAGTTCTGAGTATTGGATTCAACCCGCGCTCATTTGAATCACTTCATGGATTTTATCACGAGTGATCATGAGACGATAATATCTTATATTCTTCAAACCTAGAGATATGAGTTGTTACTATGAGTTGGTTATACATTGATTGCACGAAAACGCATTTGGTAACTCGATGTTATAAAACGTGCCTTTGTGTATGATTCAACAAGTAGTAGAACAAGCCATATGAGTCGAAGTTTATCCATTCCTTTTACCTTCGGGATAAAAGCGATATCTGTGGGCCCCTCGATGATTTAGCGACGACACATGTGAGTGCTTGGCCAAGCCAGGACTGATTTGATTTGTTCAATCAGTCAGTCATCATAAATCAAAAATCGGGAAACAACAAATGGACAGAGAGAATGATTACAATCCATGTCTCAGTCCATATGATATCTAGAATGGAGGAATATATGATCCCTTATCTAATGGACGCGTCATTGATTTGTTCAGAGTTCGACAGCGGCTTTAAGAGCTATGATTGCTAGTCGGGTTATGAAGTCGTACTTGCAATAATAGTCTTAGACTTATCCAAGTGTGAGACTGTTGGATTAGATGTCTAAGCCCATAACTATTATTGGTATGTACTTGACCCGAGAGTAGCATGGTCCATTGGGTTGCATATCATCAGGACAATTTGTTAGGATGGACTTTTGAGAGAAGGTTATTTATGGTTTATTAATATATTATAAGTTATAATATATTAATATGAAATCATATGTTTTAATTAGTATCGATCAAGAATTAATTTGGAATTAATTTAGTGATCAAAAGAGACTAATTAAATCTATGGGGACTAATTATGATAATTAGTTATATTTATATGTGTTGGGCTTATGATCCATGTTAGACCAAGTTTATGTATGGATACATAAAGAGTTGGGCCACATGAACCATGGATCATAAAACCCATGGGTATGGATTATGGGTTATACCCATGACCCTTGGAATCCTACATATAAATAGGTTACTCCATAGCCAAAATCACCACTTCTTTTCTTAGAGAAATATGGAGGTGTTTTGGTGCATGGAATTCTCTCTCAAGAGCCACCTTTGTCCTAGGTGTGTTGTGATTCCATTTGAGGCATTTCATACTATTGGTGCTAAGCTCTTAAGGCCAAATACATCAAGACTTCAAGCCACATAAAAGGTATGTTTCCCTAACTAGTATATTATATGGTTTATGTCAAATGCATGCTAGTTATAGGTTTAATGCCTTGGAAACCATTTGCATGTATAATAGAGAAAACATAGATCCAAGGTATTTAGGGTTGTATGTGCACCATAGGATGTTGTAGTATACTAAAACCCAACAGTGGTATCAGAGCCATTGGTTGTTTTCATTTATATTTGATGCAAATGTATTTTTTTTTTCAAGTTGAAGGAAAAAAAAGAAAAAAAAACATGAAGTTTGTCAAATTTTATGATAATTACTTGATTTTATGAAAAACTAATTATTTATAAAATTTGAGTCACTTTACTACAAGAGTTGAATTAGGTCAATTTATTAAAAGATAGAATGATATGATGATTTTATTTTATTTGTTTTAAAAGTTTGATCTAAATGGTTTTAAGGAGTTATAAATTTTGTCATAAAATTTTGGAACTCAAAAGTTTTTTTGAAGTTATGATCTTAAGAGTTTTGAAACTTCCATAAGTTATGGATGTGAAATGTCTCATTTATTAACTCTTTAGGTTATGAATTCCAAGAGTCTTCAAAGGATAATTGTCAAAGTTTCAAGATTTGTATTAGTTTATATGATTATCTAATTTCTTGAAAATTATTGATGTGAATTATCTTTACTTATGAGTTTAATCTAGATCATAGAAAAATTATTTGATTATTGTGTTAATTGGAATACTTGACCTTAATGGTTTTTATGAACTCCATAACTTGTCCTCAAGTTATGGAAAGTGAAGAGTTTTCTTTTTAAAGTGTCATTAAGTCTCATAGGTTATGAAAATAGAAGAGTCACTATTTTTAATGTCATCATTAAATGATTTAATGTCTTCCATAACTTGTCCTCAAGTTATAGAACTTGAATTTTTTTTTTCATTAAACCTTAATTAAACTCATAAGTTATGAAATGAAAAGTTTTGAATAGTTTCAAAACTTGCCCTAAAGTTTTGGAATTTGTAAAGTTTTCACTTATGAATATTTTAATTCCAAGTTAAGCCCTTAGAATTTTAAAAGTTAAAATTCAACCCTTATACTTTATAATATTATAAGTTAATAATATTTATATATATGTATAAGAGTAAAGTCGTCTTACCATTAGTAGGCCTCATTCACGAAGCCGGTCTATAAGGGGGGTATAAGGTTACTGCCTATAAAATGGCAGTTTAATGGGTGTCCACTCTCACCCACCGCTTCCTTGACCGGTGGAGGGTCGTTAGCCGAACGGATAGGACAAGGACTATAATTCTCCCTTCATTATAAGTATTAATGATAAATACTAAGTAACTAAACTGTTATTAATACCCAATCTTAGTTACTTAGGAAAATGTGAATAAGGTGCTAATCCATGAAATTACACTTTGCACTTTGTTTAAGCTGTTAGTGGAGCGTGTGTGGTTAACCGGCACACTAACCTGGACTTAACAAGGTAGGAAAAGGGTAACTTAATGTTTATCATAGTATCGTTGGAGCGTGTGTGGTTAACCGGCACATCGATTGAGGGGTAAATATTAAGGGTACCAAGTATATTTGCATGGTTACTTCACACCTTGTTTTGTGATCCTCGGCATCCCAGTCACAAAACCTGAAGGGCACACTCGAGATTGAAACATGCCATTGAAAAGTTCAATGAATCTCAAAAGAATCTAGGAGTTTCAAAACCAATTAAAACCTAATAATACATTACGTTTATCTTGGTGGAAATTGGTGAATCGTCATTCACCTACCTTCAAATATTTTATAGCTTGGATTACGGCATCCCTCTTCCAAGTTATAAAATAGTTTGTTGGGTCCTAGGCTTAATATATCATATTGGGTGTTATATTAAGGACTTAAATCAACTTTACGTGAATTTCTCCCATTGTTGATGTCTGGTTTAGACAACAATGATCTTCCCAAACCAAGCTTTCCTAATGAATATGACTTCCCGAGTTTGGCTCATGGAAGTCGTACTTCTCTTTCTCCACCTCCTCCAATTATTCTCCCTAACCCACAAGTTCAAGGTCACTCAATCCCTAATGGCAAGCAAGGTCTATGTGTGATCACATCTTAGAGATGAAGTCACATATTGACAAGCCGGGAAAGTTGGGTGTCAAAGTCTTGAGAAAGTTGGATGTTCAATCACTTTCTAAGTCACATAGTGAGTTCCTTTGGGACTACTATGAAACAGACTATGACATGAACCTTAATGATCATATCTATTTGTTTGGTGCTGCTGAATCAACAATGATTTGGAACGATAGTAAAGCAAATTTGATTAGAAGATCAACTTCCCAAAAACTTTATGGATAGTGACAATGGTGACACTGGAAATCCAGAAAAAGCATTCTCTTCCCAATGGAAAGGGATTGGCCATAGTCAACCCGGTTGACCAAATGGTAAAGAGAAAGGATAAGTCTGAGATAGTCCCATTACCAAAGGGTCCATATGTTTATTTTGCCAAAGGAAGGGGCGTTGATTGCAAAGCTGCCAAATTTACCTAAGGATGTTAAAGTCAATAAGTTTGACTCTACATCAGGTAGAGCCCATTATCTAACTCTGTTAAGTTCTATTCTGAGATCCTCATTACATGATGTGACTGGGTCACATGTTGATGTTTTAAGAATCAAAGAATAGAGAGAAATCTTAAAGGAAGTATATGTTGATTCTGATCGCGAAGGTGGATTTCGATCGCATCAGAATTTTGAGCAGTTGCTTAAGAAATTATGATATATTGCTAAGGAATAGATAACAACAATTTTCCATGTGGATTGTAAGGATAAGTTTTTCCGCAAAGTTTTAAAATAAAAGAAAATTGTTTAATTTTATTTATTTGAAGTATCCTTACAATGACATTTGTGGAAAATTCTTGCTTATATGATTCCACTGACAGCAATATTAGAAAATGGATTTGATTCTTTCATTTGTGGTAGTGTCTAAATTTACCAAATCAGGAAAGTTCCTCATCACCCAAGTTTCAATTGGACCGAAACTTGGAATCATGCAAGTTGAATAGTATGATGAATGAGAACTTTCAAGAATTGGAAAATCAAGACTAATTACTTGTTCACATGGATGTGTGAGTCAAGTGAAGGACTAAAAGGATCGAGTACACATTCTTGTGCACTGGTCATGTCCACCACAAAGCTCGTTAAGACTATTTGATTTACTAAAGTTTAGTAAATATGGTTATACTTACAAGTTTAAGTATAATTCTGAAACATTGGAAAAGTCTCAATGTATGGCAGAACGAATGGGAAGAATCAAATTAGGCAGAAAGATAAAAGTTTCTCAAATCTGAAAAGATGGGAGAGTACTTTAGTATCATGTTTGTGATCATCTTAATGATTTAGAAATCATATCACAATTAGTCCTCTAAAGGTCATCTTAGTGCATTCTTATGACTAAGAAGAGGAGTCATGAATTGTTGAAATGGTTAGATCAGGAAGATGAGTCATACTTCGTTCAAAAACAATGCTTAGAGTCATACTCCAAGATTGTAACTTGAGTGACATATCTTAAAGAAAGGTTTAAAACACTTGTCAAATGTAAGAGTAAAAGTGTCATACTCTTGTACATTTGAAATTGGTAAGTTGTGATGTTTTGGATAAAACAAAGACCAACTAAGGCCAATTGTGTGAAGTGTTTGTCTTGATAAAGAATCCGCACTATCTCTTGAATATTTGGCAAGATAGTCTTATATGTCAAGAGGATAGTGGGAGTCTTAAAGATCCTAAAAAGAATTTCAAGAACTAATCAAAAATAAAACATGAGGTTCTTCACTAGCACACGACTTGAGGTTTATAACCTATCGTGTTGACATATTCTGTGCCCATTCCAGTTAAAGTTGGCTTTGCATAGGAGTTCTGAAAGTTCTCAATTGGTTGCATAACAACTTGGAAGCAATGGCAGGCCCTGTACTCCCAGGTGGCAAGAAGTTAAGATGGCATAAGTTCAGTCCATATGAGTTTGGATTTGTCATTATCCTTGTCTTGTGACTATGGTTTTGACGATTCACATGGATAAGAACACATACACCATAAAATCTAAGGGTCATAAGGTTTCTCTCCGATTCATGAAAATGATGGTGAGGAAACACTTCCACCAAGTAGATTTGAAGCAGATGGCAAAAGGTCTAAACAATTGAGACTATGATTACGACATCCCTTTTCATAGTTCTGAAATTGTTTAGACACACATGCATGCTATCTAAGGAAAGGTGTATGATTTTGATAAAGTTTTATCAAAGCATCTCGTATCAGAAATCTGAACTTTGGTAAGAAAGTCAATAAAGTATTGATTGCTAGAAGTCCAGCTGATTTCTGAGTACATGTCAAAGCTAGTGGGAGCATAAGTGTTATGCTAATAATCATCATGTTAGTGGGAGCATGATAATTATTGTTAGTGTTGCAAGTTAGCAATGTTAATTATAGAAAACAAAAGTTTCAATTCGTGAGGCTGCAGGGATTGAAAAAGTTGTTTTGCTATAATTAAGGGAGAGGATATACTTCATTTTAGTTCTAAAGGCTTAGATTGAGACCTTAATCATCTTTAGTCAAGAATATATATATAAATTTCATGTTGGATTGGTTCAACTTAAGGAAATTCTATATATTGCGTTCTCAAAATTCGATTATGATTACGGCATCCCTCTTCATAGTCAAATTTTGAAAACATGGCAAATAAAAATATTGTAGTAAAAGAATGGTCTAGAATCATGTCTTTATGTGAGACATCATGAATCGTGTACCATTTGCTTTGGGTACAGGATCGATTGCATGTGCTATAATATTTGTCATTTCTAAATTTTTCCAAATGCCCAGAGGCATTAAGAAGGGAAAAGGTCTAGAATTGGATATGACTAAAATGATTAAGCAATTGTCGAGGACAATCTGAGGTTTACCAAAGATTGGTTGCTCAGGGACAGTTGGAAGTATAGTGCTAATTTTGGAAGGACCATATTGACATATTCTGAAAAGAGGCATCTCTTATTCAGAAGTGATAGTCAAAATGAGAATATGGAGTTGTCTCGATAGGTGGAAGTTATCTGTGTAAGATTAGAAAACTTAATGCAAGAAGCATGTCCAAAGCAATGTACTTTGAATATGAGACTTAGTTTCCATGGATTTGATCTCCATTGGAATACCTTATAATGACTGTTAACAAGTCTTTGTGACTTTGTACATATTCATTACAGGAGGGTCAGTGCATATAAGTTTAAAATCTAAACAGATTTCGATAAATGATAGGAATTTGAAATTCTCACATTTTTCGATAAGGATTTGGGAGTGTGAAATTAGAATCATTGAAATTATGTTCAATTGGTTTATTTCACAAAGTAAGGATCATAGACAAACATAGAGTGCATACTTGGTGTATGGCAAAGCTATTGTTTAAGAAAAACATAGTGTACATGCTTGGAGCATGGGACAACTAGTGTTTTTAATTCAAGTATAAAGTTGATAAAACCGAAACAATGAATAATGAGTAATCAGTATGGTGATAAATAAAAGTGTTTATTTATATTCATAGGGTTTGATACCATATTTGATTCATTTATTCTTGTGTTTCACTTTGCATGTTTTGACTTCCAGAATAACTAAGTCGCTCTTCCTGAATGATTAAGTTATTCAAACCATCCACAGTCGGTCATATGTTGGAAGTAGATATGAATCAAGACTGTCATGGGTTGGTTTGTAGAGGTCCAAGTTGGTGGACAAAGTGGTGCTACAACACTCATGAGTGCTCATAAGTTTTGAGTATTGGATTCAACCCGCGCTCATTTGAATCACTTCATGGATTTTATCACGAGTGATCATGAGACGATAATATATTATATTCTTCAAACCTAGAGATATGAGTTGTTACTATGAGTTGGTTATACATTGATTGCACGGAAACGCATTTGGTAACTCGATGTTATAAAACGTGCCTTTGTGTATGATTCAACAAGTAGTAGAACAAGCCATATGAGTCGAAGTTTATCCATTCCTTTTACCTTCGGGATAAAAGCGATATCTGTGGGCCCCTCGATGATTTAGCGATGACACATGTGAGTGCTTGGCCAAGCCAGGACTGATTTGATTTGTTCAATCAGTCAGTCATCATAAATCGAAAATCGGGAAACAACAAATGGACAGAGAGAATGATTATAATCCATGTCTCAGTCCATATGATATCTAGAATGGAGGAATATATGATCCCTTATCTAATGGACAAGTCATTGACAAGGTCAGAGTTCGACAACGACTTTAAGAGCTACAATTGCCAGTTAGGTTTTGAGGTCATACTCAATAATAGTTTTAGACTTATCCAAGTGGGAGACTGTTGGATTAATGTCTAAGTCCATAACTATATTTGGTATGTACTTGACCCGACCCGGCATGGTCCATTTGGGTTGCACTTCATCGGCACAATTTATATGGATAGTCTTTTGAGAATAGTATATTTATGATTTATATTAATATATTATAAGTTCTAATATATTAATATGGAATCATATTATTTAATTAGTATTGATCAAGAATTTATTTAGAATTAATTAAGTGATCAAAAAGAACTAATTAAATATGGACTCTTATATATATGGAATGGGCCAAGTTCATTTAGGTTGGGCTAAGCTTTCATGGATGGTCCATGGAGCTTTTAACCCATCGATCCTATGTAAATGAAAGGTCATGGGTATTAGGGTTTACATGGATGTAACCCTAATCCTCCATAATATATAAAGGGGTCATTGGCTCACAAAATTGGCACAAGTGTGTGAAAATAAGAGTGGGCCGATTTTAGTGTGCATACATATTCTCTCAAGTTCTTCCAAGGTGTTTTGGTGATTTGTGATTCCATTTGAGGCTTCCACACTATTGGGGCTAAGCTCTTAAAGCTTGAAGACATCAAGCTACATCAAAAGGTATGTCATCTAACTAGAACTTTGTAGTATAGGTGCTTCATAATATGCTAGTTAGGATGAAACCTTGGAATAGTTAATATTTGCATGTATAATAGAGAAAACATAGATCCAAGGTTTATAGGGTTGCATGTACACCATAGGAGTGTTAGAATGCTCAAAACCCAACAGCCATGGCAGGCCCGGAGTCTGCGAAGTGGAAAGAGGCGATGGACAGCGAGATTCAGTCCGTGTATGACAACCAAGTTTGGAATTTGGTTGACCATGTACCAGGTTGTAAGACGGTCGGGTGCAAGTGGATCTTCAAGAAGAAGACCAACATGGATGGGAATGTGCACACATATAAGGCGCGATTGGTCGCGAAGGGTTTCACTCAAACTCCTGGAGTTTCCTATGATGAAACTTTCTCACCAGTTGCGAAGATAAAGTCTATCAGGGTGATACTAGCCATTGCCGCATTTCATGATTATGAAATATGGCAGTTGGATGTCAAAACCGCTTTCCTTAATGGGAAGTTGGCTGAGGATGTTTACATGGCTCAGCCAGGTGGTTTTGTCAATGTGAAGCATCCTAATAGAGTGTGTAGGCTTGAGAAGTCCATTTATGGACTTAAGCGAGCATCTCGCAGATGGAATCTTTGTTTCGATGAGAAAGTTAAAGAGTTTGGCTTTCTGCGAAGCAAAGATGAATCATGTGTATATGTCAAAGCTAGTGGGAGTGTAGTAAGCTTCCTCGTATTGTATGTCGACGACATACTACTCATAGGAAACGACATCCCGACACTGCAGGAAGTTAAGTCCTGGCTAGGGAAGTGCTTCGCTATGAAGGACCTCATAGAGGCTGCCTATATTCTGGAAATAAGGATAGTGAGAAACAGAAGTAAGAGACTAATATGACTTAGTCAGAATACTTACTTGGACAAGGTACTAAAACATTTTAGTATGGAGAATTCAAATACGGGGGAGTTACCAATCCACAGTAATGCCAAGTTGAGTAAGACTCAAAGCCCGAGTACCGAAGTCGAGATAGCAGAAATGAGTCGAGTACCATACGCTTCGCAGTTGGCTCAATCATGTATGCTATTGTAACGCCCCGATTCTCAGGTATTAATTTTGTTATAAGATCTCTTTGAATTCAAGGTCTACTCGACGAGTCGGTTGCCTTGACTCGTCGAGTAGTTGCGGGTTGGTCCACGTGTTTAAGTGACCTACTCACCGAGTCTGAGGAGGGACTCGACGAGTAGGAACTGGAGGATGAAACCCTAATTTCCAGGGTTTTTCACCCTATTTAAGGGATCATTTGACCTCCTCAGCCTCCCCTCTACAGTCCCTTGTCATCTCAAACCCTGACTTTGTGTGTGTGTGCTTTCTTGGTGTGATAAGCTTGAAGAAGGATTTTGGTGGGAAAACACTTGAGGAAAACAAGTAAGCTGAAGCAAGGAATTCGGGGGGAATCAGAGAACTACTTCTGTGAGTACTCTTTTGAATGTATTCAGATGTTCTATGGCTCATTTCTTCTTAGATCCCTTTTGGATGTTTTATTAGGAAGTTATTTGGGTGTTGGATCTAAGATCTGAAGTTGCAAACTTCAGATCTGAACTTTCTTTGGTCTCTAAGGCCATAAAGTTGCCAGCTTTGACAAGTATAGACCTCCCCTCAAGTGTTAGACCTCATTGCAAACTTGGTTTTGTCATTTTAGAGCTTTAAAGATTTGCATGCACGTAAAGTTTGCAACTTTACGTGATAAACATGCCCTAGGAGCTTCGATCTACAATACGGAGCCGCTGTATGGCTTGAAAAGTACCTGTATGGATGAAGGTCTGAAGAGACTCGGCGAGTTGCATAGTCAACTCGACGAGACACATGAAGATGGTCATGTACTCGGCGAGTTGGATGAACAACTCGGCGAGTCCGATGAATATTTCCTTGGACCCGGCGAGTCAGTCGAATGACTCGGCGAGTCGGTTAAGGTTTTCCCAACCTTCGGACACATATGAACTCGACGAGTTGTAAGGGGAAAACTCGGGGGGTTGTCCAAGGGGTTACGGCCACTGACACTAGGAACTCGACGAGTCGCTCGAGTGACTCGACGAGTTGGCGAGTCGTGCCAGGAACTCGGTGAGTAGCTAAGGGTACTCGACGAGTTGAGGTCAACATGGACTGTTGACCTTGAAAGTTGACTTAGACCTTGGGCAAGGGTTGACTATTGGACTTTTGGGAGTATCTTGGAAACCTATGAACTTTGTGATGTGTCGATTATAGGTGGTGGAGTTTGTGGTGGTGATCCGGGAGTTGAGCTTTCTAGTTTCAGACGACAGTTGCGAGGTGAGTTATCCTCACTATACTAAGGGGTCTAAGGCACCAAGGCCAGCCTACTGGTTATGTTATTTTAGCATTATTAGATGTTGAATATGAGTTAGTGTTGCATGGTAGTGGTTATGCCAGTTAGGTAGATCTGTAGGACTACCTGTGTTGATATATGATTATTTGCATGCACAGTGGTTATGTTTATATGTGGACATGTTATGTGGTATGGGTTGAGGTGATACTGCTTCGTGCGGTAACCAACAAACCGGGGAGCATTCCAGATACAAGCTAAGGGAGACTCGTACTGTGGGCTCGAGAGTATTCCAGTTACGAGCAGAGGGAGACTCGTACTGTGGGCTCGATGGCAAGCCAGATGTGAGCTGTGGGCCCGTAAGTCAATCCAGACTCACACTGTGGGCCCAGGGGGTAATCCAGTCTGTAAAGCTGTGGACCCAGTACATGTTGTTGTTTATGTATGTGTTATGTGCAGTGTATCGGTATTTTGGGGGAACTCACTAAGCTCTCGGGCTTACAGTTTCAGTTTATTGTTTCAGGTACATCAGGGGATCGCGGCAAGGCGAAGGCGTGATCGTACAGCTCCTCATGTTTTGTTTATGTTTCTGGGAAAACTCTGATATTATACATTTTGAAAACCAGTGTGTAATGTTATGATGAATTTGGAATGAGCTTTAAAGTTAAATTTTGAAAAATTTTTATGGGTGTTATAAGTTGGTATCATAGCCTTGGTTTGAGTGAATTAGAGGAACACTCATGTAACTCCAGTCTCAAATCAAGGAAAGGATTTTCAAAATGATTTTAAAAAGGTTTTCAAATAAGTAAAGGAGGATGCAGGGTGTACGTGTTGGGTTTTAGTATACTACAACATCCTATGGTGCACATACAACCCTAAATACCTTGGATCTATGTTTTCTCTATTATACATGCAAATGGTTTCCAAGGCATTAAACCTATAACTAGCATGCATTTGACATAAACCATATAATATACTAGTTAGGGAAACATACCTTTTATGTGGCTTGAAGTCTTGATGTATTTGGCCTTAAGAGCTTAGCACCAATAGTATGAAATGCCTCAAATGGAATCACAACACACCTAGGACAAAGGTGGCTCTTGAGAGAGAATTCCATGCACCAAAAAACCTCCATATTTCTCTAAGAAAAGAAGTGGTGATTTTGGCTATGGAGTAACCTATTTATATGTAGGATTCCAAGGGTCATGGGTATAACCCATAATCCATACCCATGGGTTTTATGATCCATGGTTCATGTGGCCCAATTCTTTATGTATCCATACATAAACTTGGTCCAACATGGATCATAAGCCCAACACATATAAATATAACTAATTATCATAATTAGTCCCCATAGATTTAATTAGTCTCTTTTGATCACTAAATTAATTCCAAATTAATTCTTGATCGATACTAATTAAAACATATGATTTCATATTAATATATTATAACTTATAATATATTAATAAACCATAAATAACCTTCTCTCAAAAGTCCATCCTAACAAATTGTCCTGATGATATGCAACCCAAATGGACCATGCTACTCTCGGGTGAAGTACATACCAATAATAGTTATGGGCTTAGACATCTAATCCAACAGTCTCACACTTGGATAAGTCTAAAACTATTATTGCAAGTACGACTTCATAACCCGACTAGCAATCGTAGCTCTTAAAGCCGCTGTCGAACTCTGAACAAATCAATGACGCGTCCATTAGATAAGGGATCATATATTCCTCCATTCTAGATATCATATGGACTGAGACATGGATTATAATCATTCTCTCTGTCCATTTGGTGTTTCCCGATTTTCGATTTATGATGACTGACTGATTGAACAAATCAAAACAGTCCTGGCTTGGCCAAGCACTCACATGTGTCGTCGCTAAATCATCGAGGGGCCCATAAATATCGCTTTTATCCCGAAGGTAAAAGGAATGGATAAACTTCGACTCATATGGCTTGTTCTACTACTTGTTGAATCATACACAAAGGCACGTTTTATAACATCGAGTTACCAAATGCGTTTTCGTGCAATCAATGTATAACCAACTCATAGTAACAACTCATATCTCTAGGTTTGAAGAATATAAGATATTATCGTCTCATGATCACTCGTGATAAAATCCATGAAGTGATTCAAATGAGCGCGGGTTGAATCCAATACTCAGAACTTATGAGCACTCATGAGTGTTGTAGCACCACTTTTTCCACCAACTTGGACCTCTACAAACCAACCCATGACAGTCTTGATTCATATCTACTTCCAACATATGACCGACTGTGGATGGTTTGAATAACTCAATCATTCAGGAAGAGCGACTTAGTTATTCTGGAAGTCAAAACATGCAAAGTGAAACACAAGAATAAATGAATCAAATATGGTATCAAACCCTGTGAATATAAATAAACACTTTTATTTATCACCATACTGATTACTCATTATTCATTGTTTCGGTTTTATCAACTTTATACTTGAATTAAAAACACTAGTTGTCCCATGCTCCAAGCATGTACACTATGTTTTTTTTAAACAATAGCTTTGCCATACACCAAGTATGCACTCTATGTTTGTCTATGATCCTTACTTTGTGAAATAAACCAATTGAACATAATTTCAATGATTCTAATTTCACACTCCCAAATCCTTATCGAAAAATGTGAGAATTTCAAATTCCTATCATTTATCGAAATCTGTTTAGATTTTAAACTTATATGCACTGACCCTCCTGTAATGAATATGTACAAAGTCACAAAGACTTGTCAACAGTCATTATAAGGTATTCCAATGGAGATCAACTCCATGGAAACTAAGTCTCATATTCAAAGTACATTGCTTTGGACATGCTTCTTGCATTAAGTTTTCTAATCTTACACAGATAACTTCCACCTATCGAGACAACTCCATATTCTCATTTTGACTATCACTTCTGAATAAGAGATGCCTCTTTTCAGAATATGTCAATATGGTCCTTCCAAAATTAGCACTATACTTCCAACTGTCCCTGAGCAACCAATCTTTGGTAAACCTCAGATTGTCCTCGACAATTGCTTAATCATTTTAGTCATATCCAATTCTAGACCTTTTCCCTTCTTAATGCCTCTGGGCATTTGGAAAAATTTAGAAATGACAAATATTATAGCACATGCAATCGATCCTGTACCCAAAGCAAATGGTACACGATTCATGATGTCTCACATAAAGACATGATTCTAGACCATTCTTTTGCTACAATATTTTTATTTGCCATGTTTTCAAAATTTGACTATGAAGAGGGATGCCGTAATCATAATCGAATTTTGAGAACGCAATATATAGAATTTCCTTAAGTTGAACCAATCCAACATGAAATTTATATATATATTCTTGACTAAAGATGATTAAGGTCTCAATCTAAGCCTTTAGAACTAAAATGAAGTATATCCTCTCCCTTAATTATAGCAAAACAACTTTTTCAATCCCTGCAGCCTCACGAATTGAAACTTTTGTTTTCTATAATTAACATTGCTAACTTGCAACACTAACAATAATTATCATGCTCCCACTAACATGATGATTATTAGCATAACACTTATGCTCCCACTAGCTTTGACATGTACTCAGAAATCAGCTGGACTTCTAGAAATCAATACTTTATTGACTTTCTTACCAAAGTTCAGATTTCTGATACGAGATGCTTTGATAAAACTTTATCAAAATCATACACCTTTCCTTAGATAGCATGCATGTGTGTCTAAACAATTTCAGAACTATGAAAAGGGATGTCGTAATCATAGTCTCAATTGTTTAGACCTTTTGCCATCTGCTTCAAATCTACTTGGTGGAAGTGTTTCCTCACCATCATTTTCATGAATCGGAGAGAAACCTTATGACCCTTAGATTTTATGGTGTATGTGTTCTTATCCATGTGAATCGTCAAAACCATAGTCACAAGACAAGGATAATGACAAATCCAAACTCATATGGACTGAACTTATGCCATCTTAACTTCTTGCCACCTGGGAGTACAGGGCCTGCCATTGCTTCCAAGTTGTTATGCAACCAATTGAGAACTTTCAGAACTCCTATGCAAAGCCAACTTTAACTGGAATGGGCACAGAATATGTCAACACGATAGGTTATAAACCTCAAGTCGTGTGCTAGTGAAGAACCTCAGGTTTTATTCTTGATTAGTTCTTGAAATTCTTTTTAGGATCTTTAAGACTCCCACTATCCTCTTGACATATAAGACTATCTTGCCAAATATTCAAGAGATAGTGCGGATTCTTTATCAAGACAAACACTTCACACAATTGGCCTTAGTTGGTCTTTGTTTTATCCAAAACATCACAACTTACCAATTTCAAATGTACAAGAGTATGAAACTTTTACTCTTACATTTGACAAGTGTTTTAAACCTTTCTTTAAGATATGTCACTCAAGTTACAATCTTGGAGTATGACTCTAAGCATTGTTTTTGAACGAAGTATGACTCATCTTCCTGATCTAACCATTTCAACAATTCATGACTCCTCTTCTTAGTCATAAGAATGCACTAAGATGACCTTTAGAGGACTAATTGTGATATGATTTCTAAATCATTAAGATGATCACAAACATGATACTAAAGTACTCTCCCATCTTTTCAGATTTGAGAAACTTTTATCTTTCTACCTAATTTGATTCTTCCCATTCGTTCTGCCATACATTGAGACTTTTCCAATGTTTCAGAATTATACTTAAACTTGTAAGTATAACCATATTTACTAAACTTTAGTAAATCAAATAGTCTTAACGAGCTTTGTGGTGGACATGACCAGTGCACAAGAATGTGTACTCGATCCCTTTAGTCCTTCACTTGACTCACACATCCATGTGAACAAGTAATTAGTCTTGATTTTCCAATGCTTGAAAGTTCTCATTCATCATACTATTCAACTTGCATGATTCCAAGTTTCGGTCCAATTGAAACTTGGGTGATGAGGAACTTTCCTGATTTGGTAAATTTAGACACTACCACAAATGAAAGAATCAAATCCATTTTCCAATATTGCTGTCAGTGGAATCATATAAGCAAGAATTTTCCACAAATGCCATTGTAAGGATACTTCAAATAAATAAAATTAAACAATTTTCTTTTATTTTAAAACTTTGCGGAAAAACTTATCCTTACAATCCACATGGAAAATTGTTGTTATCTATTCCTTAGCAATATATCATAACTTCTTAAGCAACTGCTCAAAATTCTGATGCGATCGAAATCCACCTTCGCGATCAGAATCAACATATACTTCCTTTAAGATTTCTCTCTATTCTTTGATTCTTAAAACATCAACATGTGACCCAGTCACATCATGTAATGAGGATCTCAGAATAGAACTTAACAGAGTTAGATAATGGGCTCTACCTGATGTAGAGTCAAACTTATTGACTTTAACATCCTTAGGTAAATTTGGCAGCTTTGCAATCAACGCCCCTTCCTTTGGCAAAATAAACATATGGACCCTTTGGTAATGAGACTATCTCAGACTTAGCCTTTCTCTTTACCATTTGGTCAACCGGGTTGACTATGGCCAATCCCTTTCCATTGGGAAGAGAATGCTTTTTCTGGATTTCCAGTGTCACCATTGTCACTGTCCATAAAGTTTTTGGGAAGTTGATCTTCTAATCAAATTTGCTTTACTATCGTTCCAAATCATTGTTGATTCAGCAGCACCAAACAAATAGATATGATCATTAAGGTTCATGTCATAGTCTGTTTCATAGTAGTCCCAAAGGAACTCACTATGTGACTTAGAAAGTGATTGAACATCCAACTTTCTCAAGACTTTGACACCCAACTTTCCCGGCTTGTCAATATGTGACTTCATCTCTAAGATGTGATCACACATAGACCTTGCTTGCCATTAGGGATTGAGTGACCTTGAACTTGTGGGTTAGGGAGAATAATTGGAGGAGGTGGAGGAAGAGAAGTACGACTTCCATGAGCCAAACTCGGGAAGTCATATTCATTAGGAAAGCTTGGTTTGGGAAGATAATTGTTGTCTAAACCAGACATCAACAATGGGAGAAATTCGCGTAAAGTTGATTTAAGTCCTTAATATAACACCCAATATGATATATTAAGGCTAGGACCCAACAAACTATTTTATAACTTGGAAGAGGGATGTCGTAATCCAAGCTATAAAATATTTGAAGGTAGGTGAATGACGATTCACCAATTTCCACCAAGATAAACGAAATGTATTATTAGGTTTTAATTGGTTTTGAAACTCCTAGATTCTTTTGAGATTCATTGAACTTTTCAATGGCATGTTTCAATCTCGAGTGTGCCCTTCAGGTTTTGTGACTGGGATGCCGAGGATCACAAAACAAGGTGTGAAGTAACCATGCAAATATACTTGGTACCCTTAATATTTACCCCTCAATCGATGTGCCGGTTAACCACACACGCTCCAACGATACTATGATAAACATTAAGTTACCCTTTTCCTACCTTGTTAAGTCCAGGTTAGTGTGCCGGTTAACCACACACGCTCCACTAACAGCTTAAACAAAGTGCAAAGTGTAATTTCATGGATTAGCACCTTATTCACATTTTCCTAAGTAACTAAGATTGGGTATTAATAACAGTTTAGTTACTTAGTATTTATCATTAATACTTATAATGAAGGGAGAATTATAGTCCTTGTCCTATCCATTCGGCTAACGACCCTCCACCGGTCAAGGAAGCGGTGGGTGAGAGTGGACACCCATTAAACTGCCATTTTATAGGCAGTAACCTTATACCCCCCTTATAGATCGGCTTCGTGAATGAGGCCTACTAATGGTAAGACGACTTTACTCTTATACATATATATATAAATATTATTAACTTATAATATTATAAAGTATAAGGGTTGAATTTTAACTTTTAAAATTCTAAGGGCTTAACTCTGAATTAAAATATTCATAAGTGAAAACTTTACAAATTCCAAAACTTTAGGGCAAGTTTTGAAACTATTCAAAACTTTTCATTTCATAACTTATGAGTTTAATTAAGGTTTAATGAAAAAAAATTTCAAGTTCCATAACTTGAGGACAAGTTATGGAAGACATTAAATCATTTAATGATGACATTAAAAATAGTGACTCTTCTATTTTAATAACCTATGAGACTTAATGACACTTTAAAAAGAAAACTCTTCACTTTCCATAACTTGAGGACAAGTTATGGAGTTCATAAAAACCATTAAGATCAAATATTCCAATTAACACAATAATCAAATAATTTTTCTATGATCTAGATTAAACTCATAAGTAAAGATAATTCACATCAACAATTTTCAAGAAATTAGATAATCATATAAACTAATACAAATCTTGAAACTTTGACAATTATCCTTTGAAGACTCTTGGAATTCATAACCTAAAGAGTTAATAAATGAGACATTTCACATCCATAACTTATGAAAGTTTCAAAACTCTTAAGATCATAACTTCAAAAAAACTTTTGAGTTCCAAAATTTTATGACAAAATTTGTAACTCCTTAAAACCATTTAGATCAAACTTTTAAAACAAATAAAATAAAATCATCATATCATTCTATCTTTTAATAAATTGACCTAATTCAACTCTTGTAGTAAAGTGACTCAAATTTTATAAATAATTAGTTTTTCATAAAATCAAGTAATTATCATAAAATTTGACAAACTTCATGTTTTTTTTTTCTTTTTTTTTCCTTCAACTTGAAAAAAAATACATTTGCATCAAATATAATAGAAAACAACCCATGACTCTGATACCACTGTTGGGTTTTAGTATACTACAACATCCTATGGTGCACATACAACCCTAAATACCTTGGATCTATGTTTTCTTTATTACATGCAAATGGTTTCCAAGGCATTAAACCTATAACTAGCATGCATTTGACATAAACCATATAATATACTAGTTAGGGAAACATACCTTTTATGTGGCTTGAAGTCTTGATGTATTTGGCCTTAAGAGCTTAGCACCAATAGTATGAAATGCCTCAAATGGAATCACAACACACCTAGGACAAAGGTGGCTCTTGAGAGAGAATTTCATGCACCAAAACACCTCCATATTTCTCTAAGAAAAGAAGTGGTGATTTTGGCTATGGAGTAACCTATTTATATGTAGGATTCCAAGGGTCATGGGTATAACCCATAATCCATACCCATGGGTTTTATGATCCATGGTTCATGTGGCCCAACTCTTTATGTATCCATACATAAACTTGGTATAACATGGATCATAAGCCCAACATATATAAATATAACTAATTATCATAATTAGTCCCCATAGATTTAATTAGTCTCTTTTGATCACTAAATTAATTCCAAATTAATTCTTGATCGATACTAATTATGATTTCATATTAATATATTATAACTTATAATATATTAATAAACCATAAATAACCTTCTCTCAAAAGTCCATCCTAACAAATTGTCCTGATGATATGCAACCCAAATGGACCATGCTACTCTCGGGTCAAGTACATACCAATAATAGTTATGGGCTTAGACATCTAATCCAACAGTCTCACACTTGGATAAGTCTAAGACTATTATTGCAAGTACGACTTCATAACCCGACTAGCAATCGTAGCTCTTAAAGCCACTGTCGAACTCTGAACAAATCAATGACGCGTCCATTAGATAAGGGATCATATATTCCTCCATTCTAGATATCATATGGACTGAGACATGGATTATAATCATTCTCTCTGTCCATTTGTTGTTTCCCGATTTTCGATTTATGATGACTGACTGATTGAACAAATCAAATCAGTCCTGGCTTGGCCAAGCACTCACATGTGTCGTCGCTAAATCATCGAGGGGCCCACAGATATCGCTTTTATCCCGAAGGTAAAAGGAATGGATAAACTTCGACTCATATGGCTTGTTCTACTACTTGTTGAATCATACACAAAGGCACGTTTTATAACATCGAGTTACCAAATGCGTTTTCGTGCAATCAATGTATAACCAACTCATAGTAAAAACTCATATCTCTAGGTTTGAAGAAAATAAGATATTATCGTCTCATGATCACTCGTGATAAAATCCATGAAGTGATTCAAATGAGCGCAAGTTGAATCCAATACTCAGAACTTATGAGCACTCATGAGTGTTGTAGCACCACTTTGTCCACCAACTTGGACCTCTACAAACCAACCAATGACAGTCTTGATTCATATCTACTTCCAACATATGACCGACTGTGGATGGTTTGAATAACTTAATCATTCAGGAAGAGCGACTTAGTTATTCTGGAAGTCAAAACATGCAAAGTGAAACACAAGAATAAATGAATCAAATATGGTATCAAACCCTGTGAATATAAATAAACACTTTTATTTATCACCATACTGATTACTCATTATTCATTGTTTCGGTTTTATCAACTTTATACTTGAATTAAAAACACTAGTTGTCCCATGCTCCAAGCATGTACACTATGTTTTTTTTAAACAATAGCTTTGCCATACACCAAGTATGCACTCTATGTTTGTCTATGATCCTTACTTTGTGAAATAAACCAATTGAACATAATTTCAATGATTCTAATTTCACACTCCCAAATCCTTATCGAAAAATGTGAGAATTTCAAATTCCTATCATTTATCGAAATCTGTTTAGATTTTAAACTTATATGCACTGACCCTCCTGTAATGAATATGTACAAAGTCACAAAGACTTGTGAACAGTCATTATAAGGTATTCCAATGGAGATCAACTCCATGGAAACTAAGTCTCGTATTCAAAGTACATTGCTTTGGACATACTTCTTGCATTAAGTTTTCTAATCTTACACAGATAACTTCCACCTATGGAGACAACTGCATATTCTCATTTTGACTATCACTTCTGAATAAGAGATGCCTCTTTTCAGAATATGTCAATATGGTCCTTCCAAAATTAGCACTATACTTCCAACTGTCCCTGAGCAACCAATCTTTGGTAAACCTCAGATTGTCCTCGACAATTGCTTAATCATTTTAGTCATATCCAATTCTAGACCTTTTCCCTTCTTAATGCCTCTGGGCATTTGGAAAAATTTAGAAATGACAAATATTATAGCACATGCAATCGATCCTGTACCCAAAGCAAATGGTACACGATTCATGATGTCTCACATAAAGACATGATTCTAGACCATTCTTTTGCTACAATATTTTTATTTGCCATGTTTTCAAAATTTGACTATGAAGAGGGATGCCGTAATCATAATCGAATTTTGAGAACGCAATATATAGAATTTCCTTAAGTTGAACCAATCCAACATGAAATTTATATATATTCTTGACTAAAGATGATTAAGGTCTCAATCTAAGCCTTTAGAACTGAAATGAAGTATATCCTCTCCCTTAATTATAGCAAAACAACTTTTTCAATCCCTGCAGCCTCACGAATTGAAACTTTTGTTTTCTATAATTAACATTGCTAACTTGCAACACTAACAATAATTATCATGCTCCCACTAACATGATGATTATTAACATAACACCTATGCTCCCACTAGCTTTGACATGTACTCAGAAATCAGCTGGACTTCTAGAAATCAATACTTTATTGACTTTCTTACCAAAGTTCAGATTTCTGATACGAGATGCTTTGATAAACCTTTATCAAAATCATACACCTTTCCTTAGATAGCATGCATGTGTGTCTAAAAAATTTCAGAACTATGAAAAGGGATGTCGTAATCATAGTCTCAATTGTTTAGACCTTTTGCCATCTGCTTCAAATCTACTTGGTGGAAGTGTTTCCTCACCATCATTTTCATGAATCGGAGAGAAACCTTATGACCCTTAGATTTTATGGTGTATGTGTTCTTATCCATGTGAATCGTCAAAACCATAGTCACAAGACAAGGATAATGACAAATCCAAACACATATGGACTGAACTTATGCCATCTTAACTTCTTGCCACCTGGGAGTACAGGGCCTGCCATTGCTTCCAAGTTGTTATGCAACCAATTGAGAACTTTCAGAACTCCTATGCAAAGCCAACTTTAACTGGAATGGGCACAGAATATGTCAACACGATAGGTTATAAACCTCAAGTCGTGTGCTAGTGAAGAACCTCAGGTTTTATTCTTGATTAGTTCTTGAAATTCTTTTTAGGATCTTTAAGACTCCCACTATCCTCTTGACATATAAGACTATCTTGCCAAATATTCAAGAGATAGTGCGGATTCTTTATCAAGACAAACACTTCACACAATTGGCCTTAGTTGGTCTTTGTTTTATCCAAAACATCACAACTTACCAATTTCAAATGTACAAGAGTATGACACTTTTACTCTTACATTTGACAAGTGTTTTAAACCTTTCTTTAAGATATGTCACTCAAGTTACAATCTTGGAGTATGACTCTAAGCATTGTTTTTGAACGAAGTATGACTCATCTTCCTGATCTAACCATTTCAACAATTCATGACTCCTCTTCTTAGTCATAAGAATGCACTAAGATGACCTTTAGAGGACTAATTGTGATATGATTTCTAAATCATTAAGATGATCACAAACATGATACTAAAGTACTCTCCCATCTTTTCAGATTTGAGAAACTTTTATCTTTCTACCTAATTTGATTCTTCCCATTCGTTCTGCCATACATTGAGACTTTTCCAATGTTTCAGAATTATACTTAAACTTGTAAGTATAACCATATTTACTAAACTTTAGTAAATCAAATAGTCTTAACGAGCTTTGTGGTGGACATGACCAGTGCACAAGAATGTGTACTCGATCCCTTTAGTCCTTCACTTGACTCACACATCCATGTGAACAAGTAATTAGTCTTGATTTTCCAATGCTTGAAAGTTCTCATTCATCATACTATTCAACTTGCATGATTCCAAGTTTCGGTCCAATTGAAACTTGGGTGATGAGGAACTTTCCTGATTTGGTAAATTTAGACACTACCACAAATGAAAGAATCAAATCCATTTTCCAATATTGTTGTCAGTGGAATCATATAAGCAAGAATTTTCCACAAATGCCATTGTAAGGATACTTCAAATAAATAAAATTAAACAATTTTCTTTTATTTTAAAACTTTGCGGAAAAACTTATCCTTACAATCCACATGGAAAATTGTTGTTATCTATTCCTTAGCAATATATCATAACTTCTTAAGCAACTGCTCAAAATTCTGATGCGATCGAAATCCACCTTCGCGATCAGAATCAACATATACTTCCTTTAAGATTTCTCTCTATTCTTTGATTCTTAAAACATCAACATGTGACCCAGTCACATCATGTAATGAGGATCTCAGAATAGAACTTAACAGAGTTAGATAATGGGCTCTACCTGATGTAGAGTCAAACTTATTGACTTTAACATCCTTAGGTAAATTTGGCAGCTTTGCAATCAACGCCCCTTCCTTTGGCAAAATAAACATATGGACCCTTTGGTAATGGGACTATCTCAGACTTAGCCTTTCTCTTTACCATTTGGTCAACCGGGTTGACTATGGCCAATCCCTTTCCATTGGGAAGAGAATGCTTTTTCTGGATTTCCAGTGTCACCATTGTCACTGTCCATAAAGTTTTTGGGAAGTTGATCTTCTAATCAAATTTGCTTTACTATCGTTCCAAATCATTGTTGATTCAGCAGCACCAAGCAAATAGATATGATCATTAAGGTTCATGTCATAGTCTGTTTCATAGTAGTCCCAAAGGAACTCACTATGTGACTTAGAAAGTGATTGAACATCCAACTTTCTCAAGACTTTGACACCCAACTTTCCCGGCTTGTCAATATGTGACTTCATCTCTAAGATGTGATCACACATAGACCTTGCTTGCCATTAGGGATTGAGTGACCTTGAACTTGTGGGTTAGGGAGAATAATTGGAGGAGGTGGAGGAAGAGAAGTACGACTTCCATGAGCCAAACTCGGGAAGTCATATTCATTAGGAAAGCTTGGTTTGGGAAGATCATTGTTGTCTAAACCAGACATCAACAATGGGAGAAATTCACGTAAAGTTGATTTAAGTCCTTAATATAACACCCAATATGATATATTAAGGCTAGGACCCAACAAACTATTTTATAACTTGGAAGGGGGATGCCGTAATCCAAGCTATAAAATATTTGAAGGTAGGTGAATGACAATTCACCAATTTCCACCAAGATAAACGAAATGTATTATTAGGTTTTAATTGGTTTTGAAACTCCTAGATTCTTTTGAGATTCATTGATCTTTTCAATGGCATGTTTCAATCTCGAGTGTGCCCTTCAGGTTTTGTGACTGGGATGCCGAGGATCACAAAACAAGGTGTGAAGTAACCATGCAAATTTACTTGGTACCCTTAATATTTACCCCTCAATCGATGTGTCGGTTAACCACACACGCTCCAACGATACTATGATAAACATTAAGTTACCCTTTTCCTACCTTGTTAAGTCCAGGTTAGTGTGCCGGTTAACCACACACGCTCCACTAACAGCTTAAACAAAGTGCAAAGTGTAATTTCATGGATTAGCACCTTATTCACATTTTCCTAAGTAACTAAGATTGGGTATTAATAACAGTTTAGTTACTTAGTATTTATCATTAATACTTATAATGAAGGGAGAATTATAGTCCTTGTCCTATCCGTTCGGCTAACGACCCTCCACCGGTCAAGGAAGCGGTGGGTGAGAGTGGACACCCATTAAACTGCCATTTTATAGGCAGTAACCTTATACCCCCTTATAGATCGGCTTCGTGAATGAGGCCTACTAATGGTAAGACGACTTTACTCTTATACATATATATATAAATATTATTAACTTATAATATTATAAAGTATAAGGGTTGAATTTTAACTTTTAAAATTCTAAGGGCTTAACTCTGAATTAAAATATTCATAAGTGAAAACTTTACAAATTCCAAAACTTTAGGGCAAGTTTTGAAACTATTCAAAACTTTTCATTTCATAACTTATGAGTTTAATTAAGGTTTAATGAAAAAAAAAATCAAGTTCCATAACTTGAGGACAAGTTATGGAAGACATTAAATCATTTAATGATGACATTAAAAATAGTGACTCTTCTATTTTAATAACCTATGAGACTTAATGACACTTTAAAAAGAAAACTCTTCACTTTCCATAACTTGAGGACAAGTTATGGAGTTCATAAAAACCATTAAGATCAAATATTCCAATTAACACAATAATCAAATAATTTTTCTATGATCTAGATTAAACTCATAAGTAAAGATAATTCACATCAACAATTTTCAAGAAATTAGATAATCATATAAACTAATACAAATCTTGAAACTTTGACAATTATCCTTTGAAGACTCTTGGAATTCATAACCTAAAGAGTTAATAAATGAGACATTTCACATCCATAACTTATGGAAGTTTCAAAACTCTTAAGATCATAACTTCAAAAAAACTTTTGAGTTCCAAAATTTTATGACAAAATTTGTAACTCCTTAAAACCATTTAGATCAAACTTTTAAAACAAATAAAATAAAATCATCATATCATTCTATCTTTTAATAAATTGACGTAATTCAACTCTTGTAGTAAAGTGACTCAAATTTTATAAATAATTAGTTTTTCATAAAATCAAGTAATTATCATAAAATTTGACAAACTTCATGTTTTTTTTTCTTTTTTTTCCTTCAACTTGAAAAAAAAAATACATTTGCATCAAATATAATAGAAAACAACCCATGGCTCTGATACCACTGTTGGGTTTTAGTATACTACAACATCCTATGGTGCACATACAACCCTAAATACCTTGGATCTATGTTTTCTCTATTATACATGCAAATGGTTTCCAAGGCATTAAACCTATAACTAGCATGCATTTGACATAAACCATATAATATACTAGTTAGGGAAACATACCTTTTATGTGGCTTGAAGTCTTGATGTATTTGGCCTTAAGAGCTTAGCACCAATAGTATGAAATGCCTCAAATGGAATCACAACACACCTAGGACAAAGGTGGCTCTTGAGAGAGAATTCCATGCACCAAAACACCTCCATATTTCTCTAAGAAAAGAAGTGGTGATTTTGGCTATGGAGTAACCTATTTATATGTAGGATTCCAAGGGTCATGGGTATAGCCCATAATCCATACCCATGGGTTTTATGATCCATGGTTCATGTGGCCCAACTCTTTATGTATCCATACATAAACTTGGTCTAACATGGATAATAAGCCCAACACATATAAATATAACTAATTATCATAATTAGTCCCCATAGATTTAATTAGTCTCTTTTGATCACTAAATTAATTCCAAATTAATTCTTGATTGATACTAATTAAAACATATGATTTCATATTAATATATTATAACTTATAATATATTAATAAACCATAAATAACCTTCTCTCAAAAGTCCATCCTAACAAATTGTCCTGATGATATGCAACCCAAATGGACCATGCTACTCTCGGGTCAAGTACATACCAATAATAGTTATGGGCTTAGACATCTAATCCAACAGTCTCACACTTGGATAAGTCTAAGACTATTATTGCAAGTACGACTTCATAACCCGACTAGCAATCGTAGCTCTTAAAGCCGCTGTCGAACTCTGAACAAATCAATGACGCGTCCATTAGATAAGGGATCATATATTCCTCCATTCTAGATATCATATGGACTGAGACATGGATTATAATCATTCTCTCTGTCCATTTGTTGTTTCCCGATTTTCGATTTATGATGACTGACTGATTCAACAAATCAAAACAGTCCTGGCTTGGCCAAGCACTCACATGTGTCGTCGCTAAATCATCGAGGGGCCCACAGATATCGCTTTTATCCCGAAGGTAAAAGGAATGGATAAACTTCGACTCATATGGCTTGTTCTACTACTTGTTGAATCATACACAAAGGCACGTTTTATAACATCGAGTTACCAAATGCGTTTTCGTGCAATCAATGTATAACCAACTCATAGTAAAAACTCATATCTCTAGGTTTGAAGAATATAAGATATTATCGTCTCATGATCACTCGTGATAAAATCCATGAAGTGATTCAAATGAGCGCAAGTTGAATCCAATACTCAGAACTTATGAGCACTCATGAGTGTTGTAGCACCACTTTGTCCACCAACTTGGACCTCTACAAACCAACCAATGACAGTCTTGATTCATATCTACTTCCAACATATGACCGACTGTGGATGGTTTGAATAACTTAATCATTCAGGAAGAGCGACTTAGTTATTCTGGAAGTCAAAACATGCAAAGTGAAACACAAGAATAAATGAATCAAATATGGTATCAAACCCTATGAATATAAATAAACACTTTTATTTATCACCATACTGATTACTCATTATTCATTGTTTCGGTTTTATCAACTTTATACTTGAATTAAAAACACTAGTTGTCCCATGCTCCAAGCATGTACACTATGTTTTTCTAAAACAATAGCTTTTCCATACACCAAGTATGCACTCTATGTTTGTCTATGATCCTTACTTTGTGAAATAAACCAATTGAACACAATTTCAATGATTCTAATTTCACACTCCCAAATCCTTATCGAAAAATGTGAGAATTTCAAATTCCTATCATTTATCGAAATCTGTTTAGATTTTAAACTTATATGCACTGACCCTCCTATAATGAATATGTACAAAGTCACAAAGACTTGTTAACCGTCATTATAAGGTATTCCAATGGAGATCAACTCCATGGAAACTAAGTCTCGTATTCAAAGTACATTGCTTTGGACATACTTCTTGCATTAAGTTTTCTAATCTTACACAGATAACTTCCACCTATGGAGACAACTGCATATTCTCATTTTGACTATCACTTCTGAATAAGAGATGCCTCTTTTCAGAATATGTCAATATGGTCCTTCCAAAATTAGCACTATACTTCCAACTGTCCCTGAGCAACCAATCTTTGGTAAACCTCAGATTGTCCTCGACAATTGCTTAATCATTTTAGTCATATCCAATTCTAGACCTTTTCCCTTCTTAATGCCTCTGGGCATTTGGAAAAATTTAGAAATGACAAATATTATAGCACATGCAATCGATCCTGTACCCAAAGCAAATGGTACACGATTCATGATGTCTCACATAAAGACATGATTCTAGACCATTCTTTTGCTACAATATTTTTATTTGCCATGTTTTCAAAATTTGACTATGAAGAGGGATGCCGTAATCATAATCGAATTTTGAGAACGCAATATATAGAATTTCCTTAAGTTGAACCAATCCAACATGAAATTTATATATATATTCTTGACTAAAGATGATTAAGGTCTCAATCTAAGCCTTTAGAACTGAAATGAAGTATATCCTCTCCCTTAATTATAGCAAAACAACTTTTTCAATCCCTGCAGCCTCACGAATTGAAACTTTTGTTTTCTATAATTAACATTGCTAACTTGCAACACTAACAATAATTATCATGCTCCCACTAACATGATGATTATTAGCATAACACTTATGCTCCCACTAGCTTTGACATGTACTCAGAAATCAGCTGGACTTCTAGAAATCAATACTTTATTGACTTTCTTACCAAAGTTCAGATTACTGATACGAGATGCTTTGATAAAACTTTATCAAAATCATACACCTTTCCTTAGATAGCATGCATGTGTGTCTAAACAATTTCAGAACTATGAAAAGGGATGTCGTAATCATAGTCTCAATTGTTTAGACCTTTTGCCATCTGCTTCAAATCTACTTGGTGGAAGTGTTTCCTCACCATCATTTTCATGAATCGGAGAGAAACCTTATGACCCTTAGATTTTATGGTGTATGTGTTCTTATCCATGTGAATCGTCAAAACCATAGTCACAAGACAAGGATAATGACAAATCCAAACTCATATGGACTGAACTTATGCCATCTTAACTTCTTGCCACCTGGGAGTACAGGGCCTGCCATTGCTTCCAAGTTGTTATGCAACCAATTGAGAACTTTCAGAACTCCTATGCAAAGCCAACTTTAACTGGAATGGGCACAGAATATGTCAACACGATAGGTTATAAACCTCAAGTCGTGTGCTAGTGAAGAACCTCAGGTTTTATTCTTGATTAGTTCTTGAAATTCTTTTTAGGATCTTTAAGACTCCCACTATCCTCTTGACATATAAGACTATCTTGCCAAATATTCAAGAGATAGTGCGGATTCTTTATCAAGACAAACACTTCACACAATTGGCCTTAGTTGGTCTTTGTTTTATCCAAAACATCACAACTTACCAATTTCAAATGTACAAGAGTATGAAACTTTTACTCTTACATTTGACAAGTGTTTTAAACCTTTCTTTAAGATATGTCACTCAAGTTACAATCTTGGAGTATGACTCTAAGCATTGTTTTTGAACGAAGTATGACTCATCTTCCTGATCTAACCATTTCAACAATTCATGACTCCTCTTCTTAGTCATAAGAATGCACTAAGATGACCTTTAGAGGACTAATTGTGATATGATTTCTAAATCATTAAGATGATCACAAACATGATACTAAAGTACTCTCCCATCTTTTCAGATTTGAGAAACTTTTATCTTTCTACCTAATTTGATTCTTCCCATTCGTTCTGCCATACATTGAGACTTTTCCAATGTTTCAGAATTATACTTAAACTTGTAAGTATAACCATATTTACTAAACTTTAGTAAATCAAATAGTCTTAACGAGCTTTGTGGTGGACATGACCAGTGCACAAGAATGTGTACTCGATCCCTTTAGTCCTTCACTTGACTCACACATCCATGTGAACAAGTAATTAGTCTTGATTTTCCAATGCTTGAAAGTTCTCATTCATCATACTATTCAACTTGCATGATTCCAAGTTTCGGTCCAATTGAAACTTGGGTGATGAGGAACTTTCCTGATTTGGTAAATTTAGACACTACCACAAATGAAAGAATCAAATCCATTTTCCAATATTGCTGTCAGTGGAATCATATAAGCAAGAATTTTCCACAAATGCCATTGTAAGGATACTTCAAATAAATAAAATTAAACAATTTTCTTTTATTTTAAAACTTTGCGGAAAAACTTATCCTTACAATCCACATGGAAAATTGTTGTTATCTATTCCTTAGCAATATATCATAACTTCTTAAGCAACTGCTCAAAATTCTGATGCGATCGAAATCCACCTTCGCGATCAGAATCAACATATACTTCCTTTAAGATTTCTCTCTATTCTTTGATTCTTAAAACATCAACATGTGACCCAGTCACATCATGTAATGAGGATCTCAGAATAGAACTTAACAGAGTTAGATAATGGGCTCTACCTGATGTAGAGTCAAACTTATTGACTTTAACATCCTTAGGTAAATTTGGCAGCTTTGCAATCAACACCCCTTCCTTTGGCAAAATAAACATATGGACCCTTTGGTAATGGGACTATCTCAGACTTAGCCTTTCTGTTTACCATTTGGTCAACCGGGTTGACTATGGCCAATCCCTTTCCATTGGGAAGAGAATGTTTTTTCTGGATTTCCAGTGTCACCATTGTCACTGTCCATAAAGTTTTTGGGAAGTTGATCTTCTAATCAAATTTGCTTTACTATCGTTCCAAATCATTGTTGATTCAGCAGCACCAAACAAATAGATATGATCATTAAGGTTCATGTCATAGTCTGTTTCATAGTAGTCCCAAAGGAACTCACTATGTGACTTAGAAAGTGATTGAACATCCAACTTTCTCAAGACTTTGACACCCAACTTTCCCGGCTTGTCAATATGTGACTTCATCTCTAAGATGTGATCACACATAGACCTTGCTTGCCATTAGGGATTGAGTGACCTTGAACTTGTGGGTTAGGGAGAATAATTGGAGGAGGTGGAGGAAGAGAAGTACGACTTCCATGAGCCAAACTCGGGAAGTCATATTCATTAGGAAAGCTTGGTTTGGGAAGATCATTGTTGTCTAAACCAGACATCAACAATGGGAGAAATTCACGTAAAGTTGATTTAAGTCCTTAATATAACACCCAATATGATATATTAAGGCTAGGACCCAACAAACTATTTTATAACTTGGAAGAGGGATGTCGTAATCCAAGCTATAAAATATTTGAAGGTAGGTGAATGACGATTCACCAATTTCCACCAAGATAAACGAAATGTATTATTAGGTTTTAATTGGTTTTGAAACTCCTAGATTCTTTTGAGATTCATTGAACTTTTCAATGGCATGTTTCAATCTCGAGTGTGCCCTTCAGGTTTTGTGACTGGGATGCCGAGGATCACAAAACAAGGTGTGAAGTAACCATGCAAATATACTTGGTACCCTTAATATTTACCCCTCAATCGATGTGCCGGTTAACCACACACGCTCCAACGATACTATGATAAACATTAAGTTACCCTTTTCCTACCTTGTTAAGTCCAGGTTAGTGTGCCGGTTAACCACACACGCTCCACTAACAGCTTACACAAAGTGCAAAGTGTAATTTCATGGATTAGCACCTTATTCACATTTTCCTAAGTAACTAAGATTGGGTATTAATAACAGTTTAGTTACTTAGTATTTATCATTAATACTTATAATGAAGGGAGAATTATAGTCCTTGTCCTATCCATTCGGCTAACGACCCTCCACCGGTCAAGGAAGCGGTGGGTGAGAGTGGACACCCATTAAACTGCCATTTTATAGGCAGTAACCTTATACCCCCCTTATAGATCGGCTTCGTGAATGAGGCCTACTAATGGTAAGACGACTTTACTCTTATACATATATATATATATATAAATATTATTAACTTATAATATTATAAAGTATAAGGGTTGAATTTTAACTTTTAAAATTCTAAGGGCTTAACTCTGAATTAAAATATTCATAAGTGAAAACTTTACAAATTCCAAAACTTTAGCGCAAGTTTTGAAACTATTCAAAACTTTTCATTTCATAACTTATGAGTTTAATTAAGGTTTAATGAAAAAAAAATTCAAGTTCCATAACTTGAGGACAAGTTATGGAAGACATTAAATCATTTAATGATGACATTAAAAATAGTGACTCTTCTATTTTAATAACCTATGAGACTTAATGACACTTTAAAAAGAAAACTCTTCACTTTCCATAACTTGAGGACAAGTTATGGAGTTCATAAAAACCATTAAGATCAAATATTCCAATTAACACAATAATCAAATAATTTTTCTATGATCTAGATAAGTAAAGATAATTCACATCAACAATTTTCAAGAAATTAGATAATCATATAAACTAATACAAATCTTGAAACTTTGACAATTATCCTTTGAAGACTCTTGGAATTCATAACCTAAAGAGTTAATAAATGAGACATTTCACATCCATAACTTATGAAAGTTTCAAAACTCTTAAGATCATAACTTCAAAAAAACTTTTGAGTTCCAAAATTTTATGACAAAATTTGTAACTCCTTAAAACCATTTAGATCAAACTTTTAAAACAAATAAAATAAAATCATCATATCATTCTATCTTTTAATAAATTGACCTAATTCAACTCTTGTAGTAAAGTGACTCAAATTTTATAAATAATTAGTTTTTCATAAAATCAAGTAATTATCATAAAATTTGACAAACTTCATGTTTTTTTTTTCTTTTTTTTTTCCTTCAACTTGAAAAAAAAATACATTTGCATCAAATATAATAGAAAACAACCCATGGCTCTGATACCACTGTTGGGTTTTAGTATACTACAACATCCTATGGTGCACATACAACCCTAAATACCTTGGATCTATGTTTTCTCTATTATACATGCAAATGGTTTCCAAGGCATTAAACCTATAACTAGCATGCATTTGACATAAACCATATAATATACTAGTTAGGGAAACATACCTTTTATGTGGCTTGAAGTCTTGATGTATTTGGCCTTAAGAGCTTAGCACCAGTAGTATGAAATGCCTCAAATGGAATCACAACACACCTAGGACAAAGGTGGCTCTTGAGAGAGAATTCCATGCACCAAAACACCTCCATATTTCTCTAAGAAAAGAAGTGGTGATTTTGGCTATGGAGTAACCTATTTATATGTAGGATTCCAAGGGTCATGGGTATAACCCATAATCCATACCCATGGGCTTTATGTTCCATGGTTCATGTGGCCCAACTCTTTATGTATCCATACATAAACTTGGTCCAATATGGATCATAAGCCCAACACATATAAATATAACTAATTATCATAATTAGTCCCCATAGATTTAATTAGTCTCTTTTGATCACTAAATTAATTCCAAATTAATTCTTGATCGATAGTAATTAAAACATATGATTTCATATTAATATATTATAACTTATAATATATTAATAAACCATAAATAACCTTCTCTCAAAAGTCCATCCTAACAAATTGTCCTGATGATATGCAACCCAAATGGACCATGCTACTCTCGGGTCAAGTACATACCAATAATAGTTATGGGTTTAGACATCTAATCCAACAGTACGATCATCCGAAGCCAGTAAGTAGATCCCAAAATACCATACAGTTATTTGATATTGCAATATGTTAGAACAACATGCTAGTACTAGGCTAGGGATCTTTAGGAATTGCATGATAGAATTGCCTGATTGTATGATGCCTGATAGCTTAGGGTTTTCCTTATATGAAATTGATATCATTACTGTCACACCCCCAAACCAGAACGGCGGAAACGTTCGGGGGCGGAGGACGTCATGCTCAATATCATAACCATAGTGAAGAAAGTAAACACAACCATCATAAATATAATTTAAAAGGTTACATTGTTTCAAAAGTACATGTTTCCAAATAAATTACATATGATGTCAAAATATAGCAAAAAAATCTATGCCTTAGCGTCTTGACTTCAGAATTCTTGTGATTACCTGTATTACTGATTACCTGAGAATACAAGTTGTTTTTGAAAGAGTATCAGCATAAAGCTGGTGAGTTCATAAGAAAATTTATGAATGAAAAATAAATGATGTTCCTTATTGTTTGTTACAAGTTTGTTTCCATAAAATCCAATATTTTCTAAAGGGTTGTTATAGTCTTAACTGAACCAAGATTTAGTGTATGTAAGTAAATCGTCATACTTGTGTGTGTGTGGTTTTATATTTAAATAAAACTCCTTAAATCCCCGTGAACTGTGTGTTTTGTTAATTTCCCATGTGAGATGTTATAACCATACTAAAACTCGAAGACCTCATACTCGACGTTCTTCAGGCGTCGGAATTTTATGACACTTGTCACCCCAGACCTGGCGGTCTAGCTGTTGCAAGCAGCTTCGGTGCGGGTTTGTCAGACCCAATATAGATCTATACACAACTATCACGCTCTCCCTCCAGGAGATTCTGATTATAACTACAGGACTTTACTGTGGTACTTAAGAGTACCTAGAAGGAGAATGTCTCACAAATTTATTTATTAACAAATTCACGTAGTGTGTAATGAAATACTTGTTCTGTAAGTCGATTGAGTTACTGTTTTTCTTTGTCAAACGAAGTGCTCAAACTATACCTATTACAGTTTATCAAAAGTGTTGTGTGTTTGAATGAAACCTTGTTATGCATGTCTTTGTATTTCCATAAAATGACATTTAAAATACTAAGTGTAAATCGTACACACCTTGCTCAGCATGTTACAATGTGTGAATAACTCTTAAACATGTATTTGACAGTTTTACCCTTAACTGTCACTGTTTTAGAATATTTATATAAAAATCATCGTAAGCCGAAAACTAAATCCGTAAACTCTGTGTATTTGGAAAAAGAGTCTACTATATCCATAAATTTTCCTATAATTTTTGGTGTCCTCAAACCAGGGTGAAAATGTTCATCTTCACAATCTGGTCTGACTTTGATGCTGCAGTGATAAGCAGTTTTGTAAATATCACCATAAATTGTAGAAAAATCATATGGAGATTTTCAAGTAGTCATTTTAAAGGTATAAACCTGAACTATTTGCATATTAAAAAGTTTTGAAAAATATTAAGTTTAAGTTGGGTAAAACAGTTCGTGAACAGGTCACAACTTTTCTGTTGTAAGCTGTCAAGTTGTAACGCCCGGGTTTCAGGGCTAAGCATTTTTAGACGATGTAATAGTCTAGGTCAACTATTGTAACTCTTTTTGATGTAATAAATATTAAATATTTGAGTACTATGTGAATTATGTGTATTTGTGTGCTTATTATTTAATTATAAAGATATAATTAATAAAGAATAAAAATAAGCGTCAAAATTAAAGTGTGATATAAACCCGATATCTTTACATAAAGTTGTAGTGGTCGAAACAAGGATTCCGGATATATAAAGAACGCCGAAATCCGAGCTATAACGAAGAAGTTATGATCTGTCGAAGTTTCGCGACAGAACCGGCACGACACCGGGAGACGTAAAAAGTGAATTTACGATAGAAGAATTTTTGGCCTTAGTAATCTAAACCAAAGTCGTAGAATATGTTAAACTGAGAACATCCATCAAAAGAACGCCCAAATTTGACTTCGTATGAGGAAGTTATGAATTTTCTAAGATTTGGCTTAGCAGTGCACGGCCCGAAACTCGAATTTTAGTTCGAGCGGTTTTTGGCCTACGCGACCTAAATGAGAGTTGAAGTTCTCATTAATAGGAACTCAACGGTAAAAAGACAGACAAAGACAGAGTCTGTATGAAGGAGTTACGAATTCTTCGCAGTCATTTAGCAGTCTAATATCCTCGTACTGTTAAATTTAAGATCGGTCGAGAATTAGCCGACGGAGTCTAAACGAAAGTTGTAGATATTGTTTTTACCTACGCATGGAAAAAAAGAACGTCGAAAACGGAGCTCGTATGCGAAAGTTATGAATTTTTGAAAATCGGCTGATTTCCACCCTGTGTGCGATGCCACGTGTCAGCACCAGGCTGCGCCTGGCTGTAGCCACCCTGGCTCACGACGTGAATATCAAAAATTCACAACATGAACCTTCCTCCAGCCTCCTATAAATAAGAGGTGAAGCCCTCTTCATTCCTCACACCTCCCCTTACTTCCCTCTCTCTCTAGAACTTCTCTCTAGCCCCCGAAACCCCCCGAAAAGCCTAGGGAACCTCCCTAGCACGAGGCGGAAGCCCCGGAGTGCCCGACGGCTCCGAGAAGAAGAGCATTTCGGCTCGGGAATGCTGCTCCAGCGGCGCCTGGTTTTGAGAAAAACCCGCTGTAAGTGAGCTACGTCTACGCTATTTTTAATATAGCTTTTATTTAATTATAGTAACGTTATTATGAACTTATAATAAATACATGGGCTATTATTATGGGTTATATAAGTATTGTTTAACGCTTATATAATAGTAATAATAGCTAGACTATTAATTAGTCTCGGTGAATATTAAACTAAACTCTAGTGGTAATGATACTAGGTTTTGTCGAGGGAAATTGTTTTAAGAGTAACGAAGCGCTGTCTAAATTCAGAGTCACCACCTTATCAGGTGAGTGCATAGTTACTTTCATCTTACACATAGATATAAAGTATTTTACATAAACTACGTGCTATGTGTGTATATTGTCTGAATACTTGCTGTCTGTGCTGGGTGAAAGATTTTCATACATGTTTTAAATTATTTAAACTGTATATGTATTTTATATCTACAAAATGTGTTGGGTAAAACATGGGTAGATGTAATAGTTGCTGTGTGACAAAATAAAATAATGAGAGGCCTCGGTATAGATGTTATTGATGAGCCAGTCATCTAGCGGAGTATAGATGACGACCACGGACTATTCTAGACAGTCCAGTGGAACGCTACCAGGTTCGCAACCTGTAGGTGTTTATTTGAACTGTGTGTTTATTTGAACTGTGTGCTCACCGGGTGTACTCCATCCCCCTCACGGTTGCCTTAAGGACATTTATTGCTGAGGAATCCCCTTAGCATTAGTGTCCATCCCGATGTTGACCCTTAGTCTAGGTCCCTTATGATAGGTGTTTTAGGGACGTAATGTGAGGATAACGGGAACGGGTAATCGGGTTATTGTTGGTTGATGAAATTAATAAACTTATTTATTGTGGGTTGAAAACCCTATGTGCTCACCAGGCTCCCAAGCCTGACCCACTCAGTTTCTTGTATTACAGGTAGTGGCGCATGAGCATAGATGTGATGTCTTGGGATGAGAGATTAAGGGATTTTAGGCCTGTAAATACGGAATAATGTAGTAAGGCCTATGTTGTATTGTTTATGCTTATGATCTGTATCGAACATGACATCCCGAGTCTTTTTAATGAAATACATTTCTATGGAAATGCTTTTGATAAATCTTTATCATATTTTGTTTTGGGACAATTTCCGCAACACTTTTATTTAAAATGTTACTCTGATTTTCAAACAAAGCATAAACAAAATCGGTCTTTTCTGGCCGTGAAAATGGGGATGTCACACAAGTTAAGTTTCAAATATGTTTTGGTGTTTTAACTTGTATTCCCCCCCCCCCCCCCTGAAAACTAAAGAATACGGGAAAATATAGGGGTATGAACTCACCTTGAGTGATTTCTTGAAGAATGGAAAGTCGAAGACGAAGAGTATCAAGTCAAGAACACTTGATGAACACGTGAAAGCTTGGATGATCCTAAGAACGACTTTTGGTGTTAAATGTGTGTAGATGATTCAAGGATGTTAGGAAAACATGGAATGACACCTGAGTTTAGATGAAATACATACCAAAAAGTGAAGTAGTAGCTCAAGAACACTTCCAAAAAGTGGCTGGAAGTAGCGAGAAAAAGAGGCTCTTGTGGTGGTTTGAGAAGTGTGTAAGTGAAGGATTTGATCAAAGTGAACAAAGAAATCCTCCAGGGATTTCTTTATATAGATGTTGCTGGAGCAAGTGGCAAGGTTGAAAGGATGTTTGCCTTGGTTTGTGTGATGTGGATAAGATTGGGCCAATGAGAGGATGACACATGGAGGCAAGTGGGCACACTTGACCCACTTGTGGGGTAGAATACTCCTCTTATTATAAAGTAATGATTTTTAATTAATAAATCCTTGAGAAATAAATAATGAGTTTTGGGGGTTTAAAATGATAAAAATATGAATTTGGTGAAAAAAATCCCGTAAAAAACGTCAAAAACGGGCTTAGGAAGCGAAAGTAGTCGAAAACCGGGCATTATGGACTGAACCTGCGAGGTTCGGCTCTTAGAAGGTGAGAACCGAGAGGAAAGGAGAAGGAACCGAGAGAAGGGAGAAGGGACCGAAGGTGCGAGAGGAGGAACCAAAGGTGGAGGCTCGGTCCGAAATTGCTATGGAACCGAAATGGACCGAGGGTTCGGCCTTTCGGTTGTAGGGAGTTCGGTCCTGCATGCTAGTTCGGCTCTCAGGCTTCGGTTCGGATCTTGGGTAGTTCGGTTCTGACAGGTTCGCTTCTGACAAGTTCGGTTCTGAGAGGCTTCGGCTCTAATAGGAGGGTTCGGCTCCTAAGAGGTTCGGTTTCTAAGAGGTTCGGTTCCTAAGAAGGGTTTCGGCCCTAATTAGCTGTTTTTCGATATAACTCTCCGTTTCAAGCGGTTTTTGGCCAATTTAAGGGTCGGGATGACCCGAATGACTATAAAAAGTTTGGGAGAGATTTCACATACTTGGAGAGATTTCATATACTTGGAGAGATTTCATCTTAGCCATTATTACCGTATAATCTCGTAATGCAAGGTTCATGAATCTCGTTATGCTTCGTTTATGATTGTTTTAAGTCCCCAAAAGGGTCCATAGTCGTGTTTTGATGCGTTTAACTCCCTTTTTAGGGTTTTTACATTGCTAAACACATAGATTCTTCGAGACACTCGAATTCTTGACATACAAATGCACATTTTTATACATAGAATAACTTTTAACATACAAGTAGTAATTAAGTTTGACCGGTTTGAATTGTTGACTTTGACTTATTGACTTTGACTTTGACTTGAATTTGACGGTTGTCACAATTATTGTAGTTGCTTAGTGTATGCATCACGGCCATACATAATTACGATCTTATAGCCTGAGAATGTTGATTTAGCCTTATGTTTTGCTCTTATATGATTGAGAGCTTAGGGTAGGATTGGATATTCGAAAGTCTATAGGGTCCAACGTTATGTATGGCTAGCATACACTAGTGCTGTAGGGTTGGTGGAAGTTTCATGGATGGGTGGGTTGTGTGAGGCCGGGAGGCCAGTTATGAGATATTTAGCATTCCTCTAGGAGTGAGGATTGAGCGCTCGCCATGTTATGTATTTAGTTAGGGCGTTGTGGTGATACTTGAGAAAAATATGGGTAAATGTGGAAGGTAGTAGGGGCCCATACTACTGAAAGCATAGGACCCATACGCGTAGCAAGGAAGTCACAACCCCTAAGGTTAGTCGGGAGTTGGCTCCCAGTTATTTATGTGGATTATCTGATATCTTGTGGTATGTTTCAGAATGGTGATGACGAGACGCTTTGTACCTGGATCCGGTTCGGGATCAGGATCAAGAGACAGAGGCCAGGAGGGACCAGCAGCACCTGAGCCGGTGGTACAGATGGGTACAGAGGAGTTGGATGCTAGGATTCGAGATATCCTGCATGATGAGGTTGCTGATGCGTTCCGGGCACAGTTGCCGGAGATGTTCGGGTCAATTAAGACCGCCATGGTGGAGTACTTTGATGAGCGCTACGCAGCCCTTGCAGAGACAGCTGCCGCAGCAGCTGCATCAGCTGTATCCGCGGCAGGGGGAGGAGTTGGTAGGGGTTTTCAGTACAGGGACTTCGATAACACGAAGCCCCCTACTTTTGATGGGACGCAGGATCCCATCAAGGCTATGAGGTGGATCTCAGATGTGGAGGGGTGTTTCTTCACCTGCTCGTGTCCTACTGACCAGAAGGTCAGGTGTGCTCTGAACCTGCTAAGGTTCGGGGCCAAGGACTGGTGGAGACTTGCGACTGGGTCGTACACTGATGATCAGAGAGCTTCTGTTACTTGGGAGCAGTTCAGGGACATGTTTCGCGCCCGTTACATTCCGCGGGTCGAGCGGGAACGTTTGGCACAGGAGTTTCTGAGTTTGAGACAGGATGGGGAGTCGGTGACAGAGATCACCTGTATGTTCACTGAGAGGGCGATGTTTTGCCCGGAGTTTGCTTTTGAGCAGGCTCAGATGACCCGTTATCTGAGCATGCTCAAGACGGATATCCGTCAGTTTGTGTCTACCCAACGATGTGATACTCTTCTGGAGTTGCAGGAGGCCGCCAGACAGCGTGAGTTGGAGATTGAGCTGCAGTTGAGAGAGCAGCAGCAGGCCCCGACACAGTCTCAGCCGGCGCCGAAGTGGTCTAAGACCGCTGATACTAGGACCGGGGGTCAGCAGAGCCGCACTTGTGGGAAGTATGGCAAGGGTCATTCTGGTGTGTGTCAAGCTGGTAGTGGGTGCCACAGGTGTGGCAAGGAGGGGCATTACGCGAAGGACTGTCGCCAGGCAGTCCCAATTCAGAGTATGAGGTTATGTTATCACTGCGATCAGGTTGACCACGTTAAGGCCAACTGTCTGTTGCTTGCCGCTAAGCCGGTGCAGACACCCGCTCTAGCTACCTTGAGGATTGCAGATGGGAGGCCAGCTAAGGCAGAGCCTCCGAAGGCTCAGGGGCGTGCCTTTGAGCTTACGGCCGAGGAGGCCAAGGCAGCACCGGATGTGGTTGATGTTATTTTTCTATCCTTTATCTCATTTACTATATCTGCTGTATGCTTATCTGTTGTACCTGTGATTAGGTACGTTTCTAGTGAACTCCTTACCTGCATTGGTTTTATTTGACTCGGGGGCGAGTCGGTCTTTTATATCTCAGACATTTATTAGGGAGTTCAGGGTGCCAGTAGGCGAGCTAGAGTGTCCGTTGTGAGTCTCTATCGCCAACGAACATGGGGTTTCTGCTTCCTCGGTCTATCGAGGTTGCGAGTTGGAGATCTTCGGAGTGTCCTTTCCGATAGATTTGATACTGATTCCTATGGGGGAGGTGTGCGTGATCGTAGGGATGGATTGGCTTAGCCGTTTTGGTGCCATGATAGATTTTGAGGGCCAAAGAGTGGTAGTTCGAACCCCAAGTGGGGGAGAGCTGATTGTTTATGGTGAGGGCACCAGAGTAGGATCAGGGTTTTGTTCGGCTGCCAGGGCTCGGCAGTACATTCAACACGGGTGTGCGGGTTATTTAGCATATGTGATGGATACGCAGGGCAGGGATCAGACTCCAGTTTTAGAGGTCCCCGTGGTTAGAGAGTTTGTTGATGTGTTCCCGGAGGAATTACCCGGAGTACCTCCGTAGAGGCAGGTCGAGTTCAGGATCGACCTGGTGCCAGGTGCAGCCCCTATCACTAAGGTGTCGTACCGATTGGCACCACTAGAGATGCAGGAGCTGTCGTCACAGCTACAGGAACTGTTGGGCAAGCAGTTCATTTGACCAAGAAGTTCCCCGTGGGGAGCACCAATACTCTTCGTCAGGAAGAAGGATAGATCGCACCGGATGTGCATCGATTACCGGGAGTTGAACAAGTTAACGGTGAAAAACCGTTATCCACTCCCGAGGATAGATGATCTTTTCGATCAATTATAGGGTGCGTCTTGGTTTTCCAATATAGACTTGAGGTCTGGGTATCATCAGGTCAGGGTCAGAGAGGAGGGCGTGGAGAAGACCGCGTTCCGAACTCGTTATGGACATTACGAGTTCGTGGTGATGCCGTTTGGGCTCACCAACGCGCCAGTAGTATTCATGGACCTGATGAATCGGGTCTGCAGACCGATGCTCGATCGCTCGGTCATAGTATTTATCGACGATATCTTGGTCTATTCTAAGACCCGAGAACAACATGAGGAACATTTGCGGGAGTTATTAGGAGTTCTGAGGCGAGAACGGCTTTATGCCAAGTTCTCGAAATGCGAGTTTTGGTTACGAGAGGTCCAGTTCATGGGGCACCTCGTTAACCAGGATGGGATTTTGGTTGACCCGGCCAAAATCGAGGCAGTCATGCAGTGGGAGGTTCCGAAATCTCCCTCAGATATTAGGAGTTTCCTGGGATTGGCAGGGTACTACCGGAGATTCATACAGGATTTCTCCAAGATTACAGTACCCCTCACTCGCCTGACGAGGAAGGGGGTGGATTTCCGATGGGGCCCTGAGCAGCAGAGAGCGTTTGAGACCCTCCGACAGCGGTTGTGCGAGGCCCTAGTCTTGACACTCCCGGAGGGAGTTCAGGATTTTGTGGTGTTCTGTGATGCATCCATCACAGGTTTAGGGGCGGTCCTCATGTAGAGAGGACGAGTGATAGCCTACGCATCGTGGCAGCTGAAGCTGCATGAGACGCGATACCCTACGCATGATTTGGAGCTGGGAGCGGTGGTGTTCGCCCTCAAGATATGGAGACATTACCTTTATGGGGTCCGTTGTACCATTTACACGGATCACAAGAGCTTGAGACATATCATGGATCAGCCGAACCTGAACATGAGGCAGCGCAGGTGGCTGGATGTAGTCAAGGACTACGATTGCGAGATCCTTTACCACCCTGGTAAAGCGAATGTGATTGCGGATGCTTTGAGCCGCAAGTCAGCTGGGTCTTCCACCCCAGCGGTATGTATGAGGAGAGCAGTGGATTCTCCGCTTGTGAGTTTGATCATAGATGCCCAGGTTGAGGGCATGTGACCAGAGAATTGGAAGCTGGAGAGGATCAAGGGTGAGAATACCCTATTTGTGCAGGATAGTCGAGGATTATTGACCCGATGCGGTCGGGTTTGGGTTCCGATGTCTGGTGGGGTCAGGCAGACGGTCATGGAGGAGGCTCATAAGTCTCATTTTTCTATTAACCCGGGGGCCACCAAGATGTATAGAGACCTGAGTTTGAGTTACTGGTGGCCATGTATGAAGCGATAAGTCGCTTGGTATGTCCAGAGGTGCTTGACCTGCAGGATGGTCAAGGCCGAACATCAGAGGCCGCATGGTAAGCTGTAGCCTCTAGAGATTCCCATGTGGAAATAGGAACAGATCACGATGGATTTCATTACCAAGTTGCCGAGGACGGCGAAGGGATTTGATGCTATATGGGTCATCGTGGATCGATTGACCAAGAGTGCCCATTTCTTGGCTATTCGGGAGAGTTCGTCGGCCGAGAAGTTGGCCGACATGTACGTTCGCGAGATCGTGTCTCGCCATGGGGTTCCCGTCTCCATTGTCTCCGACCGAGATGTTAGGTTTACCTCCCATTTCTGGCAGAAGTTCCACGAGGAACTGGGCACGTGGTTGCACTTTAGCACATCATTCCATCCGCAGACTGACGGTCAGAGCGAGCGGACCATTCAGACCCTCAAGGATATGTTGAGGGCGTGTGTCATTGACTTCGGTGGGAGCTGGGATTCCCACCTACCGCTTGCAGAGTTCGCCTACAACAACAACTATCATTCCAGCATTGGCACCCCGCCTTTCGAGCTGTTGTATGGACGGAGATGCCGCACCCCGATTTGTTGGGGTGAAGTGGGACACAGGGTGATGGGGCGGACGGAAGTAGTCTTGCATACTACTGAGAAGATTCAGCAGATTAGGCAGCGATTGCAGACCGCTCAGAGTCGGCAGAAGAGTTACGCCGACAGGCGTCGGTCTGAGTTAGAGTTCCAGGTGGGTGACATGGTACTCCTGAAGGTCTCACCCTGGAAGGGTGTGATCCTCTTCAGGAAGAGGGGGAAATTGGGTCCCCGTTACATTGGGCCTTTCAGGATAATCGCCAGGGTTGGCAAGGTGGCATATAGGCTAAAGCTACCGGAGGAGCTTAGTTAGATTCACAGCACTTTCCATGTCTCGCAGTTGCGAAAGTGCATTATGGATCAGGAGGCAGTGGTGTCATTGGATGATATTCAGGTACAGTGGGAGCACCGAAGAGGGTCCGAGTGGACGTGGGAGCCGGAGGTAGACATGAGGGAGCACTATCCGGAGATGTTCACCGCAGCAGACATCGAGGACGAAGTCTAGTTCAAGTGGGGGAGAATTGTAACGCCCCGATTCTCAGGTATTGATTTTTTTATAATATCTTTTTGAATTCAAGGTCTACTCGACGAGTCGGTTGCCTTGACTCGTCGAGTAGCAGCGGCTTGGTCCACGTGTTTAAGTGACCTACTCGCCGAGTCTGAGGAGGGACTCGACGAGTAGGAGCTGGAGGATGAAACCCTAATTTTCGGGGTTTTTCACCCTATTTAAGGGATCATTTGACCTCCTCAGCCTCCCCTCTACAGTCCCTTGTCATCTAAAATCCTGACTTTGTGTGTGTGTGTGTGCTTTCTTGGTGTGATAAGCTTAAAGAAGGATTTTGGTGGGAAAACACTTGAGAAAAACAAGTAAGCTGAAGCAAGGAATTCGGGGGGAATCAGAGAACTACTTCTATGAGTACTCTTTTGAAGGTATTCAACTATTCTATGGCTCATTTCTTCTTAGATCCCTTTTGGATGTTTTATTAGGAAGCTATTTGGGTGTTGGAGCTAAGATCTGAAGTTGCAAACTTCAGATCTGAACTTTCTTTGGTCTCTAAGGCCATAAAGTTGCCAGCTTTGACAAGTATAGACCTCCCCTCAAGTGTTAGAACTCATTGCAAACTTGGTTTTGTCATTTTAGAGCTTTAAAGCTTTGCATGCACGTAAAGTTTGCAACTTTACGTGATAAACATGCCCTAGGAGCTTAGATCTGCAATATGGAGCCGCTGCATGGCTTGAAAAGTACCTGTATGGATGAAGGTCTAAAGAGACTCGACGAGTTGCATAGTCAACTCGACGAGCCACATGAAGATGGTCCTGTACTCGGCGAGTTGGATGAACAACTCGGCGAGTCCGATGAATATTGCCTTGGACCCGGCGAGTAAGTCGAATGACTCGGCGAGTCGGATAGGGTTTTCCCAACCTTCGGACACGTATGAACTCGGCGAGTTGTAAGGGGAAAACTCGGCGGTTTGGCCAAGGGGTTATGGCCACTGACACTAGGAACTCGACGAGTCACTCGAGTGACTCGGCGAGTTGGCGAGTCGTGCCAGGAACTCGGCGAGTAGCTAAGGGTACTCGACGAGTTGAGGTCAACATGGAGTGTTGACCTTGAAAGTTGACTTGGACCTTGGGCAAGGGTTGACTATTGGACTTCTGGGAGTATCTTGGAAACCTATGAACTTTGTGATGTGTCGGATATAGGTGGTAGAGTTTGTGGTGGTGATCCGGGAGTTGAGCTTTCTAGTTTCAGACGACAGTTGCGAGGTGAGTTATCCTCACTATACTAAGGGGTCTAAGGCACCAAGGCCGGCCCACTGGTTATGTTATTTTAGCATTATTAGATGTTGAATATGAGTTAGTGTTGCATGCTAGTGGTTATGCCAGTTAGGTAGATCTATAGGACTACCTGTGTTGATATATGATTATTTGCATGCACAGTGGTTATGTTTATATGTGGACATGTTATGTGGTATGGGTTGAGGTGATACGGCTTCATGCGGAAACCAACAAACCGGGGAGCATTCTAGATACGAGCTAAGGGAGACTCGTACTATGGGCTCTAGAGCATTCCAGTTACGAGCTGAGGGAGACTCGTACTGTGGGCTCGATGGCAAGCCAGATGTGAGCTGTGGGCCCGTAAGGCAATCCAGACTCACACTGTGGGCCCAGGGGGTAATCCAGTCTGTAAAGTTATGGACCCAGTACATGTTGTTGTTTATATATGTGTTATGTGCAGTGTATCGGTATTTTGGGGGAACTCACTAAGCTCTCGGGCTTACAGTTTCAGTTTATTGTTTCAGGTACATCAGGGGATCGCGGCAAGGCGAAGGCGTGATCGTACAGCTCCTCATGTCTTGTTTATGTTTCTGGGAAAACTCTGATATTATACATTTTGAAAACCAGTGTGTAATGTTTTGATGAATTTGGAATGAGCTTTAAAGTTAAATTTTGAAAAAATTGTATGGGTGTTACAGCTATGACTTGTACTCGCCCTGATGTGGCCTTCGCTTTGAGCATGGTCAAAAGATATCAAGGGAACCCTGGAAAAGCACATTGGACCGCAGTCAAGAACATTCTTAAGTACCTTCGGAGAACCAAGGAATGGTTTCTGGTCCTCGGTGGGAGTGATAACTTAAGAGTGCGAGGGTACAGTGACACCAGTTTTCAGACTGACAGAGACAACTATCGTTCGCAGTTGGGCTGGGTCTTTACCCTAAATGGAGGAGCAGTGACTTGGAAAAGTTCCAAGCAAGAGACCGTAGTTGATTCAACGTGCGAATCAGAGTACATTGCAGCAAGCGAAGCGTCAAAGGAGGCAATATGGTTGAAGAACTTCATTGGAGACCTTGGAGTTGTGCCAGCCATAAAGGAGCCTATGGAAATTTTCTGTGATAATGAGGGAGCGGTTGCCTTGACCAAGGAACCAAGGGATCACGGCAGATCTCGACATATCGACATTAAATATCACTTTATTCGACATCGGGTGGAAGAAGGACTCCTCGTAGTGAAGAGGGTATCGTCAGAGGATAACGCAATAGATCTGCTTACGAAGGGACTGAGCAGGGTTAAGCACTTGTAGCACGCTAGGAGCATCGGGCTGAAGGACAATATTAGTTTAGATTAGATAGTTTAGAAACGTGTAATAGATAAATTGTAATTAACACTCGATGATTAAATAAAAGAGTATTATTTATTAGTAATGTAACTATGTTAATCATTTACCTATTGTTTCATTTTGCATGTTTTGACTTCCTGAATAACAAGATTATTCGAACCGTCCACAGTCGTTCATACGTTGGGCGTAGGTATGAATGAAGACTGTCATGAATTGGTGTGTGGATTGTCTAAAGTGTATTAGACATAGCAAAAGTTTGCTACAACGTTCATGAGTGCTTATGAACTTGATTTGAGCATTGGAATATGTGACATCCCCTAATTTCTCGGCCAGAAAAGACCGATTTAATTTATGCTTTTTAAAATAAAATCAGAGAAATCCTTTTAAAAGATGTTGCGGAATTGGTCCCCAAAACAAAACATAATAAAAGTTTATCAAAACCTTTCTTTAAGAAATATATAATTTCATTTCATATCAAAACCTCGGGATGTCATGTTCTGATACAGATCAAAAGCATAAACAAGACATTATAAGCCTTACAACAGTTATTTACAACTACTGGCCTATAATCCAAAAATCTCTCGTCATCCTCCGACTATGCTCGGGGTCCACTACCTGTAACATAAAAGCTGAGTGGGTCAGGCTTGGGAGCCTGGTGAGCATACAGGGTTTTCAACCCACAATAATAATAAACTTATTAAGTTCACCAATCAACAATAACCCTGATTACCCATTCCCGTTATCCTCACTTTACGTCCCTAAACACCTATCACAAGGGACCTAGCCTAAGGAATATCATCGGGATGGACACTACTGCTAAGGGGACTCCTCAGCCATACATGTCCTAAAGGCAACCATGAGGGGGATGGAGTACGCCAATGAGCATTTAGTTCACCAACACCTACAAGTTGCGAACCTGCTAGTGTTCCACTGGACTGTCTAGAAAGGTCCGTGGTCGTCATCTATACTCCGCTAGACGACTACAACAACAACAACAACAACAACATCGAGGCCTCTCACCATTTTATCACACATCGACTATTTCGTCTACCCATATTCTACCCAACATATTTGTAGATAAAATACATATACAGTTTAAAACTTGTATAAAACATCTGTTCAACAGTCACCTCAAATAAACACTTAATATAATTACACATAGCACGTATTTTATAGAAAATACTTCATATCTAGGTGTAAGATGAAAGTGACTACACACTCACATGATTTGATGATAATCGGGCAGCACTTCGTTTCCTAAAACGATCGTTTCTAATAAAACCGGGAGTTTTATTGAGAAACCGGGCTCTGCGAAGGTTGGGCTTCAAAACCGAAAAGATAAATTTATCGGGCTTCTCGGGCACTTCGGGACGTGTTTCGGGTGTTTGGTATGATACCGGGGCTTTGGGGGAAGTTGGAATGAAAGAAATATTGAAAAAGGGGTTAAAATGACAAATTTTCAAAGTATCACCGGGAGGTCTCGCACCCTTCTATTTATAGGGGCGAGGCTCCTGATCCAACGGTTGAGAGGCTTCCAGGTGGCAGCAGATCCGGAGAGGGGTCACATGGGTCGCACGTGCGAGGGGTGTGCTGCTGACTTCTGATTGGACCGAAGTCTAGGTCCGAGGTTCGGACCCGAAGCAGGAGGGAAGGGAGACAGCTGGTGCGAAGGTCGGACACGCGGCAGGCGGTGCGAGGCTCGGACTAGGCTGCACACGCATCACTCCTCGGATGCGCCACAGCTTCGAATGACTCAGCAGATTTCGGACACGTGGCACGTTTTGAGCGAGGGTGACGTGGCCGAAGTCCACCTATGCGAAATTTCTCGGATTTGACATTTTTTCTCGATTTTTGTGCAAAAACTTCTAAAATCCATAACTTTCGCATACGGGCTCCGTTTTTGACGTTCTTTATATGTACGCGTAGGTAAAATTACGCTCTACAACTTTCGTTTAGACTTCGTCGGTTAATTTTAACTTTAATTTTTATATTATTATTTTTAACAGACCGGGACAGGAAATCCGTTAAAAATTCATAACTTCTTCATCCGACGTCCGTTTTCGTCTGTCTTTTTACCGTTGTACTACTATTGACGAGACCCTCGAGTCTCGTTTAGGTTGTGTCGGCTAAAAATCACTCGTTCTAAAATTCGAGTTTTTAGCTGTCTACTACTAAGCTGAAACTTAGAAAAAATCATAACTTCCTCATGCGAAGTCAGATTTGGACGTTCTTTTTATACATACTCTCGGTTTAACGAACACTACAACTTTCATTTAGATCACTAAGGCTAAAAAGTAGTTTATCAAAAACTCACTTTTTACGACATTCGGCACCGTGCCGGTTTTGTCGCGAAACTTCGACAGGTCATAACTTCTTCGTTATAACTCGGATTTCGGTATTCTTTATATATTCGTAATCCTTGTCACGACCACTACAACTTTCTTAATAGATATCGGCTTTATCTAATATTTATTTTTGACGCTCATTTTTATTCTTAATTAATTAAATCCTAATAATTAAGCATAAAACACATAATTCACATAATTCCTTTTCATTACTTCAAAATGAGTTACAATGGTTAAACTAGACTGTCACATCAATATTAATGCCTAGCCTAGAAACACGGGCGTTACAATTCTCTCCCCCTTAGGATGATTCCGTCCCCGGAATCACACATCAACAAACAATTGTCGGTAGCGACTCATCATGTCACTCTCCGTTTCCCATGTGAGATTTGGCCCATTCGTATGTTTCCAACGCACAAGCACTAAATCAACCATCTTGCGTCGCAACTTCTTAGTCTTACGGTCAACGATTGCCTCAAGTTCTTCAATCAACCTCTTGTTTTCATCCAACCTTAATTCAGAAATAGGAATTATGTCGAGCACATCTCCCGTGAACTTTATCAAATAACACACATGAAAGGTGTTATGAATACCCTCCGGTTCTTCCGGTAATTCTAGCTTGTAAGCTTGATTCCCGATCCTCTGAAGAACTTTAAATGGTCCAATAAACCTTGGACTCAATTTTCTCCTTTTACCAAATCTTATAAGTCCCTTCCACGGCGAGACTTTAAGTAAAACCAAATCTCCAACTTCGAATGATATCGGTTGTCTTTTCTTGTCAGCATAACTCTTTTGTCGATCTTGAGCTACCAACATCATTTCCCTAATCACTTTCAACTTTTCAGCAGTCTGATGGACTATTTCAGGTCCCATAAACTGCTTTTCCCCAGCTTCCAGCCAACATGACGGCGTTCGACACTTTTCTCCGTACAAAGTGTGATAAGGTGCCATCTTGATGCTTGAGTGGAAACTATTATTATATGAAAATTCTACTAGAGGTAAGTGTTCATCCCAGTTACCTTGGAATTCTAGGGTACATGCTCTCAGCATATCCTCCAATGTTTGAATTGTTCGCTCGCTCTGACCATCGGTTTGCAGATGGTAAGCTGTACTCAAACACAACTTGGTATCCAATTCCTCTTGTAGACTCCTCCAAAACCTTGATGTCAAACGGCTGTTACGATCGGATACAATCGTTAACGGAACACCGTGAAGCCTCACAATTTCCTTCACGTAAGAATTCGCAAGTTTATCCATAGACCATTTCTCGTTGGCTGCTATGAAATACGTACTTTTAGTGAAGCGATCAACGACCACCCAAATCATGTCGTGACCGTTCCTTGTTCTGGGCAGTTTAGTCACAAAATCCATGGTGATGTCTTCCCATTTACCCATGGGTACAGGTAAAGGTTCTAAACTCCCATACGGTTTCTAATGTTGTGCCTTAACCCTAGCACAAGTTACACACTCGGTCACATACTTAGCAACATCGAGCTTCATCGTCGGCCACCAGTAATAGGGTTTTAGGTCCCTATACATTTTTGTACTGCCGGGATGAATCGAGTACATGGTATTGTGAGCTTCTTCCATCAGAAGATCTCTTACTCCTCCCGTCTTAGGTACCCAAATCCTATCTTTGAATACCTTCAGTCCTTGACCGTTTGTATCAAACACCAACGTTTTACCCAAACGTTCCTCCTTTCGGTCATTTTTCTCTAAAGCTTCCTCTTGAGCTTTCTTTATACTTTCCACAATTGTAGAGACAACTTCAATCATCAACGCTCTTGGCCTTTTCTTTTCAAGATTTACCTTCCGACTGAGAGCATCAGCAACCACGTTTGCTTTACCAGGGTGGTAAAGTATCTCACAGTCGTAGTCCTTGAGTAACTCCAGCCAGCGTCGTTGCCTCATGTTTAATTCCTTCTGATTAAAGAGATATTGAAGACTCTTATGATCAGTGAAAAGTTTGCATTTAGTACCATAAAGATAGTGCCTCCATATCTTTAAGGAGAATACTACCGCTGCCAACTCCAGATCATGAGTGGGGTAGTTCTTTTCATGCTCTTTCAATTGCCTCGATGCATACACTATCACTTTATCCCTTTGGGTCAGAACACAACCTAACCCAACTCCAGAGGCATCACTATAAACTGTGAAGTCATCAACTCCTTCAGGTAACGAAAGAATCGGTGCTTCACACAATCTCTTCTTTAACTTCTCAAAGGCTTCCTTATGCTTCTCATTCCAAGTATAAGTAGCTCCTTTGTGGGTCAAACCTGTTAATGGAGTAGCAATCGAAGAAAATCCTTGGATAAATCGGCGATAATATCCGGCTAATCCTAAAAAGCTTCGAATCTCCGTAGGACTTTTTGGTTGTTCCCACTTCATTACAGCTTCAATCTTTGTTGGGTCAACCATTATTCCTTCTTGGTTAACCACATGACCTAAAAATTGGACTTCTTGAATCCAAAATTCACATTTGGAGAACTTTGCATACAGCTTCTCCTTTTTCAGAACTTCTAGCACTTCACGCAGATGCTTGTCATGCTCCTGCTTGCTTTTCGAATAAATCAAGATATCATCTATGAATACTATCACGGATTTATCAAGGTATGATTTACAAACCCTGTTCATCAAATCCATGAAAGCTACTGGGGCATTGGTTAGTCCGAATGACATAACCAAAAATTCATAGTGTCCATATCTTGTTCTAAACGCAGTCTTTTCGATATCCTGCTCTCTCACCTTTAGTTGATGGTATCCTGACCTAAGATCGATCTTCGAGAAATAGCTCGAACCTTGCAACTGATCGAACAGGTCATCGATCCTCGGCAACGGGTACTTGTTCTTTATTGTCGCTTTATTCAGTTCTCTGTAATCGATGCACATTCTCATGCTCTCGTCTTTCTTCTTTACAAATAACACCGGGGCTCCCCAGGGTGATGAACTAGGTCGAATAAAACCTTTGTCTAATAACTCCTGAAGTTGTGTCATAAGTTCTTTCATCTCTATTGGTGCTAATTGATACAGTGCTTTTGCTATCGGCATCGTTCCTGGTAACAAGTCGATACGAAATTCTACTTGTCGATCAGGAGGCAATCCGGGAAGATCTTCGGGAAAGACTTCCGGATAATCACACACCACCGGAATATTCTGCACCTCCTTCTTTTCCTTCTTAGCATCGATAACGAACGCTAGGTATGATGTACATCCCTTGGCCAAACACTTTTTGGCTTTCATTAGGGAAATGATTCCAGAGTTTACTCTGCATTTGTCTCCATACACCATAAATGACTCTTTCCCTGGCGGGTTTACTTTTACTATCTTCTTCCTACACAATATTTCGGCATCATTGGCGCTAAGCCAATCCATTCCTAAAACTATGTCGAAACCATTTAACTCGATAGGCAATAATTCCACGTGGAACTTATTCCCATTCAAGTCAATGAAGATGTTTTTCATACGATGGCTAACAGGTACAAACTTGCCACTAGCAATCTCGACTATTATAGCATTAACTAGTCTATCTACAGGCAAAGCTAGTTTTCTACCAAATTCATGCGAAATAAAGGAGTAATTGGCTCCAGAATCAAACAAAATTTGGGCAGGCATCTCGTTTACGAGAAAGGTACCTGAAGCGACATCGGCTTCTTCTTTCACAGCTTCAAGTGTCATCTGAAAGGCTCTCGCCTTCGGATTTGGTGGAAGATTGGGTTTTGCTGCGTCCTTCTTCTTCGGACAGTCTTTCAAAACATGCCCTTCTTCATGGCACCCAAAACAGACGTTCTTATTGAAGGTGCATTCATTGGCATAATGCCCTGGCTTTCCACATTTGTAACAAGTGAGTTCCACGCTGCATTTCCCAGCATGTTTCTTCTTACACTTGTCACACCACTTGGCTTCGGCTCCTCCTCCGAATTTTCTCGAACTAGTCTTCGAGAGCTTGTTCTTTTTATTGGAACCTGAAGTTCCTTCAAACTTTCTCTTTTCACCAACTTCAAACTTGCTGGCGGCTCCCCCCCTTAATCATATCTTCAACAGACTTGGTAGCCCAGGCAGCTGCCTCCAATGTAAGTGCCTGACGTACTGGCACCGCGTACTCCTATGGAAGTCCCTTTGCGAATCTGTCAATTTTTGCCAGCTCATCTGGGACAATACGCAAAGCAAACTCCATTTTGTCTGTGAAGTTATTTGTATATTCATCAACGGTCATACTCCCCTTCTTCAACGTTAGAAATTGGTTTTCTAACTCAAGCACGTTTTGGGCCAAACAGTACTTGCTGTTGAATCATGAAAAGTGACCCACTTGAACTTCAGCTACTGCAGCCAACAAGCTACCGCAGTCAAGCTCCCTCTTCAGCAACCGCATCCGAAGTCATCTAGTCAACCGCAGCCATTCTTACTTTACTTAGTTTATTTTTCTTTCTGTAATACTCTCTATTGTCTAGTATGCCTTGCATGGCTACTCTTAGAGAGTGATTCAAATGTAACTTCTTGAGTCTCTATAAATAGAGCTCATTCTCACTTATTATCTAATTAATCTGAATACACATCTCTGAAGCTATCTTTTCTATCTCTCTATCTACGCATCACCTCTTACTCTCAAATCTTACTAGAATATAATTGATTACAATCTCTCTTCGGAGCAAGTCTCTTGTGACTTAATCACTAAGTTTGATCTCACTTATTAACTTGGCTTGAATGCATTCCTCGTTATGAATCAACTTATGTGTATTCTTGATATAGCAATTGTTGTGATTTCCATTTCTTTACATTTCCGCAACTAACTCTCTAACTATCTAACTCTAACTTATTAATATTATTGTTGAGCTTTTAGATCCTTCGAGATTAACTATTCCGCAATATACTTGTTTTAACGTTTGTTCAAGTGTGTCTCAAAGTTTTTCTCTCAACAATTGGTATCAGAGCCATAGTGGTTGCTTTTTGAAAACGGAACTCTGATTTTCAAAGGGCCTTCTATACCACTGAAGCTCATCTCTTAAAAAAAAACTTCAAAAAAAAAGGAAAAATAGCACAATCTTTATCTCTGAATGTTTCCAACAGTGTTGGTGGTTCTAATCAAGCCCCAATACTGGTAGCAAATGAATATTATCACTGGTCCCAAAGAATGGAAAGATACTTAAGGAGACTTGGTAGAGATGTATGGCGATCCGTAGAAGAAGGACCATATGTCCCAGTTCTTACACTAGTCCAAACTGACGGCGCTACAACCAGACTAGGAGGAGGTCAACCAGTCATGAACCGTCCCGCCAAGGATGATCTCGATAAAATGGAAAATGATGCTGTTACTTTTTATGAAATTTCTTGTGGAGTTGCTCCTGACAACTTTGATATTATCATAAACTGCAAATCAGCAAAAGAGATCTTGGAAGTTCTCAAGAATCTGTACGAAGGCTCAGAACAAGCATAAGACAAGAAGCTTACAACCGCACTCAATGACTTCAACAACTTCAAAGCTCATACTGGCGAAAGTTTAGAAGACTCCTTCAAAAGGTTCAACCTGATAGTCACCAAGTTATCCAATGCGGGCACCATCCGCAGTAACCATGAAACAAATCTTCAGTTTCTTAATGGTTTGGGAAGACATTGGACTACGGCTAAGATGATAGTCCAAGGCGATAGAAAGATTCATTCTTTGTCACTCTACAAGCTCTATGGAGAACTGCAAGCACAAGAATCCACCGTACTCAAAGACTGTGCTGACTTCGGAGGACCACTTGCTCTCATAGCACAAGCTCCACATAATCAATCTTACTCTCCCTCGTATGACACTCCACAGCAGTCATACGAAGCTGACTCAGAGTATGATGATGAAGAAGAATTTCAGAAGGCTATTGCTCTAGTTAGCCAACAGTTCAACCGTCTACCACGTCCATCCTTCCGCAAGAATCAACAGTTCAACAAACCTCCATTCAATCGTAACTTCAACCCGCAGAATAACCATCCTCGATATCCCAAAAGTTCTCATCCACCACCGCAATCTCAAAATACTCAACCAAAGGAGGCACCGCAGTCTACTCAAACCACTGACTCCGGTACTCCCTCAGAAGACAAGACTGATGTTGTGATTTGCCACAAATGCAACAATGAGAATCATTTTGCAAGAGATTGTAAGGCTAATGTAGTAAAAGACAGAGCATTCTACCTTAGAATGGCTCAAGAGTTAGAAGATAAGGAAAAAGCAAGGGCATGCGTAGCCCATGTCAAAAGAGACCATCAAGTTTGGTCATCCGGAGACGAAGATGAAGCCATCAGCAGTGTGAAAGGAAAAGGGAAAATCTGCATGCTGGCAACTGCGGATGATGATGGGTCTACAAAGCTGGAAAAGAACTACTGCTACATGGCAAAGGATGGAACCCTAAGCATCGTCGAACAGGTAAAACTCATGATCCAAACTCTAAACTATAGCATGCATGACTGTCAACCTTTCATAGATGATCTTAATAACACGTGTGTTGCCGTCCTTACAGACTATAACAAAGCCTTAGATGAGAAGAACATTGCGTCCCAAAAGATGTTCCATGTGAGAGGACGACTGGATAACAAAAGACTCAAAATGGCTATGTTAGAAAAGGACTTAGAGTTAGAAAAAGATGCAAGAATGTTGAGTGAAACGCAATTAGAGATAGCTTTGAACCAGAGAGATTTAGCTCAGAGTGAAATTGTCCGCTTAAATCTTTTAATCAAAAAATTGTTCAATGAAAGTGAAGCTATTGAAAATTTGGTAAATAATGGAACCGTGGACAATACATATAATTGGGGTTGGTCAAATGGATATCCTACCGCAATGGATTCCTCACCCCGGTTCAACAAAGACAGACTTTACGTCCCTCCAGACCGAGAATTTCATTTCCCAGTCAATGACAAGACCTTTCCCAAAGACATCAAAACTCACTTCGGTACACTGCATAATCTAAGCAATAATTGTGTCATTGAGGAAATTGTGTCTGAGGTTTCGGGTCACACAAGTGATCAAATTCCTATCTGTGGCACCATTTACCCAAATTCTCAAACCTCATCTGTAGTTGATGAAGAAATTGTCATTGAGGGCCCCGAAGTCTCGAAAGACTTCCCATCTTTGCCCTCAGACCGCAGTGTCTCACACTGGAGTCAAAAGTCCCACAAAAGTCCCACTGAAGTCCCAACTCAGACTTACTCTGTGGTCGTCAGATCATCACTACCGCAGTCATCAGTAAAAGGAACTGTGACTCTTCAGCCAATTCATCATGAGATACCCATAGAAAATTTTGAAGTGGGTCAATGCTCTCAAACCCCTGAATCTTCAAGTTCGGACGACTCAAGCCCACGTTTTCAAAATTTGTCTAAGAATTCCAGGAAACCGCAGTTGAAAATCAAAGACTGCGGTTCCCCAAAAACTTTAGCAAAAAAGGCTTTCAAAGAGGAAATTCGATCCCGAGGCACAAATAGACAAACTTTTTCGAAAAACAAGAAGCATATCAGATTTCCAAAGTCCAAAAGTCCAGAAAAATTTGTTTTCTCACACTATTTTTTGAAAAACTCTCCCATCAAGAAAACATACAAAAAGGAATGTACAGTTTCAACAGTCATTCCTAATTCATCTGATACAACCCAAAAGAGTGTAAAGTCCGTTCGAAACAATGGTTTTTAAATCTACTCCTCAGATGACCCAAAATGGAAAGGTATCTTACCCACTCCAACACTTTTAAAGTCACATCAAAATTTTAACAAGTGGAAGGGTACTCTACCAAATCCAACGAAAAGGACCCAAAGATCTACACGTGCTAAACCTTTTTCAAAACAAACTTTTTCAAAGTCCAACAACACTCATGTTAGATATTACCAACCTCGGACCGGTCACAAGCCCAACTCATCCTTTAGACCGCTGACCAAATCAGGTGTCAGAACAAAAGACAAAATCTCAACCTGTCAATGTCAATGTAGCTGCCAAAAAGTTTCATCCTATGTCAAATCTAGTTGGAGTCAGAAACATCGTACTTTTTCAAAAACACACAACACTCCAAAACTGCACAAACACCTAGGACTAGGATTAAAAGTTGACAAGAAACCAGTCCCTGCAATCACGGTCCATGCATCATTTAGAAACTCATATGTTGTCCCAGGCTCCAAACTAGTTTGGATGCCTAAACTAACCGTGGAATTCTCAGGCTTTGTGCAAGGAGGAACAAGAAGAAGAATGGTTAATCGCCAGTGCCTGCTCCTTGCACATGACCGGAAGGTTAGAATACCTTCGGGATTTCAGGCCAATTTGCAACGGTGGAAATGTCACATTCGGCAACAATGCGAATGGGGTCATCCGAGGTTATGGTGTTCTCACTACGGGGAACTTTTCTATTCAAAAGGTTGCTTACGTAGAAAGCCTTAAACACAATCTCATCAGTGTTGGCCAACTATGTAAGGCAGGCCATCGAGTTGAATTTGATGATCAATTTTGATATGTAATGACAAGTGATAGGAACACATGTTTGATCAAATCTCGATCCGAAGGTACTATGTATCCTCTGGATGTCTCTCTGATCATAGGCAAACCACAGTTATGTTTCCTATCCAAAGCCGTATCCGAAGTCAGCTGGCTATGGCACCGCAAGCTAGCTCATCTCAACTTCAGATACATCAACAATTTGGTCACTGGAGAACTAGTCAGAGGACTCCCTATTCTCAAGTTCAGCAATGATACTCTCTGTCCTGCATGTGAATGTGGAAAGCAATCCAAAGCAAGTCACCCCATGGTGATTGACTCTTCAATTTCTGAACCACTAGAGCTCCTACACATTGATCTTTGCGGTCCATCCACCGTAGCCAGTCTCCATCACAAGAAGTACATACTGGTTATAGTAGATGACTTCACACGCTTCACATGGGTTTTCTTCCTCAGACTCAAGTCAGAAACACCACAGATTCTCATCAACTTCATCAAGGAAATAGAACTTCAGATCAAGCTGCCAGTACGACGCATCCGCAGTGATAATGGAACCGAGTTTACTAATCATCTCCTCAACGGTTTCTTGGTGTCCAAGGGCATCACTCACAACTTCTCAGCTCCCTACACACCGCAACAAAATGGGGTAGTAGAGAGAAGGAACCGCACTCTGGTAGAAGCAACCAGATCCATGCTCAACTTCGCACACCTTCCTCTCTACTTCTGGGCTGAAGCAGTAGCCACCGCATGCTTTGTTCAAAATCGAAGCATTGTGTGCAAACGCCTCAATAAAACACCGTATGAGGGCCTTAACAACCGCAAGCCAAATGTTCGCTTCTTTCATATCTTTGGGTGTAGATGTTTTGTGATCAACAACAGAGATCATCTTAACAAGTTTGCACCGAAGTCTGATGAAGGCATCTTCCTTGGCTACTCCACTAACAAGGTTGCTTATCGAGTTCTCATTAGACGCACAAGGTTGATCATTGAAAGCTTCGATGTGAAATTTGATGATTATCACATCCGCAACACCCCTCCATCCACTGAAACCACAGCAATCCTGGAAAGTGATATTCCTGTCTCTTCGGGTCCATTAAACTTAGTTGAATTCAACTATGACGATCTCTTCGACCCTGTAGAAACAGCCAAATTATCCGAAGTTCTTGTATCTCAAGAAGCTCAACAGCAGCACGCTGATGTATCTGGTCCATCACTATCTGAAGTAGCATCTCTCAATACTTCCACCTCGTCGGTTGAGGGGGAAAGCTCTACTCCGGATCAAGCAACAACCATCGAGGTTCCAGTACTAGATGCAACTCAAGTTCCCATCCGTAGAGAATCATTACCATCCAACGTTTCTTCCGACTCGGATGATGAAAACATAGAGAACATTGACACAAGAACAGAATGTAGGATTATCACTCTTCCATCCGCAGTCTAGGGGGAACCTTCTCAGGTTCCAGAGGAACTCCCATCAGCAATCCAGGGGGAACCTCTTCCAACTGCTCAAGAAAATTCCATTCTCGCTCCAACAATCCAAGATGATTCCGCAGGATGTTCTCAAGCCCAGGGGGAACTGCCATCTCCAACCGCAGAGTCTTCTGATATCGAAGACATTCCCTCTACCGCAGCTGTTGATCATCTGCAACCCCGTCTACACGTATGGACGAAGGACCACCCACCAGGTCAAATCATTGGCAACCCATCTGCAGGTATCCAGACTCGATCTTCCAAGGACTTATCTGATCATTGTCACTACGCAGCATTTATGTCCTCAGTCGAGCCCCGAACGATCAAAGAAGCATTACTAGAACCTTATTGGATATCCGCAATGCAAGAAGAGCTAGAAGAATTCAAAAGAAACAAAGTGTGGCAGCTCATCCCGAAGCCACATGGTCACACCATTGTAGGTACTAGATGGGTATTCAAAAACAAGCTGGATGAATCTGGTGCGGTAGTCAGAAACAAGGCAAGGTTAGTTGCAAAAGGCTATAGTCAACTTGAAGGTATTGACTACGATGAAACGTATGCTCCGGTGGCACGAATGGAAGCCATCCGAATCTTCTTAGCATACGCAGCCCACAAAAACATCAAGGTACACCAAATGGACGTAAAGAGTGCATTTCTCAATGGGGAATTAAAAGAAGAGGTTTATCTTCAGCAACCCCCAGGTTTTGAAAGTATTGAATTCCCAGACTACTGCTACAAACTTGAAAAGCAGTCTATGGTCTGAAGCAAGCACCAAGAGCGTGGTATGAGACTCTCTCTGAATTTCTTGTCTCATCCGGATACAAAAGAGGAGTGATTGATCCTACTTTATTTAGAAAAGCAAATGGTGATCACCTCATGCTTGTACAAATATATGTGGATGATATCATCTTCGGATCAACTGATCAAGGAATGGTGGATGAATTTGCTAAGCTCATGACCAACAAGTTCCAAATGAGCATGAATAGAGAGATTAACTTCTTTCTAGGACTTCAAGTGAAACAAGTTCTGCAAGGGATATTCATTCATCAGGAGAAATACACCACTGAACTGTTAAAGAAATATTCTATGGACAACTGTTCTTCGGCTAAGGTCCCCATGGCCTTCGGATATAAGATCTCTGCTGATCCCTCAGGCGAATCTGTGGATCACAAGACTTATAGAGGTATCATAGGCTCTTTGATGTACCTCACCGCAAGCAGGCCAGACATTGTCTTTGCTACAGGTGTATGCGCAAGGTATCAGGCTGACCCAAAAGTGTCACATATGACCGCAGCCAAACAAATACTACGGTACCTGAAAGGAAGCAAGTCTCTTGGATTATGGTACCCCGCAGGAAATGACTTTAGCCTTCAAGCATTCACAGATGCGGATCATGCCGGATGCAGACTAGATCGAAAAAGCACCTCAGGTGGATGTCAATTTCTGGGTGGAAGACTCGTCAGCTGGTCTTCAAGGAAACAAAATTGTGTTTCTCTATCTACAGCAGAAGCTGAATATGTGGCCGCAGCCAGCTGTTGTTCACAAGTACTATGGATGAAAACACAACTTATGGACTACGGATACAGAATGCTACGGATACCAATTTACTGTGATTTAGAAAGTGCTATAGCTATTTCTCACAATCCTATTCAGCACTCCAAGACCAAGCATATTGAACTACGGTATCACTTCATCAAAGACCACATCCTAAAAGGTAACATTGAACTCATCTTTGTCCATACTCATGAAGAGATTGTTGATGTGTTCACAAAGGCACTTGACTCTTCAAAGCTCAATACTTTCTTACAAATGTTAGGAATGATGAATCCGGACCCACAATTCTTCATGAACTGATAGGTACCGCAGATCATCCTTGATCTCAATTGCGGTCGTAACTAAAGTTACTTATGATAGATGGTTTTGGTATATCTTGTGTACCGCAGTCTATGTACCGCAACCATATATCATATTTACCTTTCACTGGTCCTTATTGTTTGTTGTTACTAACTTCTTGTACAAGTGCTCTTCTCAGTTCTTCTACTGCAGTCATACATCTACTCATCCACAGTGAATGATCCATCTGCAATAGAAAAGGATCCATCCGCAATGAATGATCCATCCGCAATAAGCAAAGGATCCATCCGCAATGAAGTTTCCATCCGCAATCATATTAATAATTTCTCAACTGTTTCATTAATCTTTGAATCATGATGTGCTATTTAATGATCCTTCATTAAATAAAACATTAAATAAAAACATTCCTTGAGAAACTGTCCCCTCTCTTTTTGAATAATCCTTGTGTCAGATCTATTTTAGGTATGATGACAAAAAGAACGTTTTTTCATAAACAAATCCTTAATCTGTCTTTTCATCTTACCCAACACGTCCAATCTGTTACAACTTCTTTTTGCACAACAGATCAAACAAACCCTCACCACACGATCACCAGACGTGATGATGTACCTCTGACTTTTCATTAAATGCAAACCCCCTTTTGGTAAAATCTCAAAATTTTAAACCGTTCCATAATATGTGGCTGAGATTTCACCTTCCAAATCAAAAGAACCCCCAATTTTTTTTAACCTTATCCTTTTCACCTAGGGTAAAAAAACATTTCCCGCTCCCATAAGCCCCTATAAAAACCTTTCTTCTTCCCCAAGCATAGTTTACGCTCTCTAAACTTTGAATCCTCTCTCCATTTTCGTACTCTGTTTCTTCACTTTCTCTCAAACTGCTACAATGGTGAAATCCGGTGTATCCAAGAAACAATCCAAAGCTTCTGGATCAGTGAACCCTACTGGTTCAGACTCTGCTTCAAGACATCCCACTCCCACGATTGCATCAAGCAATTTCAGAGCTGTATTCGAAGACCATCCATCCTAAAATGCTCCAATCAAGCTAATGATCAAGTTCTTAAACAATCACCCCCTGTTTGGACCCTTCGATTCGTTTACAGACGTTGTCCCGCTTTCAACCCTATTCAAATGTGCCTTTTCAGCCTATCGACCACTCGCGAACCCACAAGAAGTGCATCTTAACCTAGTTAACGATTCTTTGGTCATCCTGTCCAAAGAAAAGTTTCTTTCTGCCATTAACCTTCTTGTTCAACCTTCCATCAAGATTTTTACTGCATCCATGGCGGACATCACTTCTGCACTTTACCAAATGGGATATCAGAAGAAAATCAAAGGCATTGGTGAATTCAAGAAAAACCAACTGCCTGCGGTCTGGCAATTCGTTTGCCATTTTGTCATCCGCAGTCTATCCGACAGAACCGGAGGCACGGATAATATGGGACTCAAACTCCTAGAGTTGGTATGGAGTATCTTCACAGGACATGACGTGAACTACGGTCAGATTCTATGGGATGATTTTCTGCAATATATTCCCAATGAGAGCCCAAGGGAGAATCCTACCGAACTTACATTTGCAAGATTCTGGTCCCTATGCATTTCAGACCTCCATGCGGACACAAGAATCAGCATGGGCAACGACATCAACTATTTTGTCACCAAAGATCTCAAAAGGTACAATCCCTCATCTGATCAATCTGTTTTTGGACCAATTAGAAGACTTCCAACCCACATTCTCACCACTCTTGGTCTTGAGACTGTTGATGTCTTAGATCATATTGAGGCTACGGAAGGTATTGCCCCATACCTTCCTACCCCGCCTCTTCAAACCCCATCCGCAATCATTACCCCTGGAAGTACCGCAGTCCCATCTTCCACTACTCTCTCCAATCTTTCTCAAAGAAGAAAGAAACTGGCCTCAACTCATCAAGGCCCCCGCAACATCTCAAAGAAACAAAGAACCCCAAAGAAAGATGATCCCAAACCAACCGCAACCTCCAAGAAACGCAAAACCAAACCAACCGAACCCACAAATGACAGTGACTCTGATGAGGATGCGCAACCAATTGCCATCCTTAAGAAAAGGAAAACCAATCCCACTGGCCAAATGCGTGACCGGACTGATACCTCAGCCTCTCAAAAGGCTCCGGTAGTCCTTGGGGTGGCCGCAGACCCATTCAACACCACGATCGAATACCACTCAGGCTCAGAAAGTGAGTCTGTTTCACCGCAACGTGGAGACTCCCCACCAGTTCAATCCCAAGAGGATAACACTGGTTCTCCCCCTAAGGTCTCCAGGGCTTCCCGACTGCATTTCTTTTCTCCCGAGGAGTTGAACTCCATCCTCTTGAATGTAACCCAAACACTTCAAACACCTTCCCAACCGCAGGGCACTTCTTCCGCTCTTGCCGGAACTGAGCCGAGGCCAAACTTGACTACGGGTCAAGGAGACCGAGGAAGCTCAGGAAATCATACTCTGCTTACATCCGTAAGAGGTGGTTTAGGCACGGTGAGCACAAATGTGCAAGGATCCGTGAACCTGAAGGACACTTCGGTGCGATACCAAGGATTTGACGGTGACAACTCTAATGACTCATGGTTACACTACACTCCGGTATCTGAAGCCGACATCCAGAAGTATGCCGCTTTCCGTAGGGCATTCCAAGCACGCAAAGATCAACAAATCAAGCAACAGGAAATAAAGGAACAGGAAATTCAATCTGTGGCTAAGTATTGGGCAGACGCGATTAACAATGCCAATACCGTAACCACCATACTGAAGGTCCAAGATTGGATGTCTGAGATGGCTGAGACGATCCTCAAGGCCCAGTCCACTCATGATGGTGCCAGTGCTTCCAAAGTCCCTCCAACTCCACCTGTTCAAAACTCACAATACGAAGGAACCGCAATAGAAGTCAGTTCTGCTCCCACCTTCGGTTTTGATGATGTTGATCCTCAGGAGGTAAATCAACCCTCTCCCTCTGATGATGATCTTATGATATTTGATGAAGAAGAAGAATCCAGTGGCTCTCACCATTCAACTTCCAAGCCCAAAGAGAAGAAGAAAAAGAAGAAGAATGTTGTAACAAGGAAAGAATTTTTGAGCCTGCAAGCAAAGGTCGATCAAATTCTTGTTGCGGTCAAGTCAACTCAACCGCAATCAGAAGACACACCCGGACCGCAGTCATTGATCGAAAGAGTAGAGCCCTTGGAAACTCGTGAGAGATTGGCTGCTGAGTGCATCTCCCTCAAAGTTGAAATAGGGATTCGGTCCCTTGATAACAATCGTCAAGCAGATCACAAGGAATTTATGGCTGCTGTGGAACGCCTCATCTCTGAGGTGACCGCAATCAAGAAAGATCTACAAGCAGCCATTGCGGACCAATCCTCCCAATCTCAAAAGATGATAGTTGAGACTCACACTGCATATGAGTCCACTATCTCAGTCCTTCAAGCTACTATCAACCGCCTGCAACGATCTCTGTCAACCAACTTCCATGGTCCTGAAATCCTTCAACTCACCAAGGAAATTCATAGGCTGCTCTTCAACTCCACCATCCCCAACAACCAACAGTTGGCGGATGCCCTTAAAGCCCAGTTTCAGGAAGTTTTTGCCAAGGTTGATGGCCTCAGAAAATGGCTTGAGGAAGCTCCTGCGTTGCATTCCTCAAGAGGGGGAAGTGAAGAAGAAGTCCATTACTCCAATCACTCCAAAAGCATCTCCCAACATCAAAGCCCTCCCATCATTACAGAAAGAATTCCTTCACCGCAACCATCTCATCCTACAGAAAAAATTCCTACACCGCAACCCTCACCGCAACCATCTCATCATACTCCACCACAAAAGGAGATCACTCCTGAGAAACCAGAGACTCCCCCTCACTTCAAAAATTTGGTTGATCACATGTCCTCTCCAAGCTCAAATGACTCTCCTGCCACCACCCAAAAGAAAAAAGACTGGAAAGTAGCTAAGCTTGCTGAGCTTATATGGAGAGAATGCGGTTTTGACACTGTCATGGATGAATCCTTGATAAACTCTTGGATCAATCCCCACCGCAGACTGCTGGATGAAGACTACAAACCATACCTCACATATGCTGAACCCCCCTCGGATGGCTACTGGGATATTCCAATCTCCCCAAACGCTAAATACTTCACAGTGTTTGAGCAGTTCGACCGCAGCCTTCCAGATCACAAAAGACTGCCAACGGAATTCGAGAGACTTACCCATTTTTATGCAAAGCATGCCTCTCCCATTGAGAAAATATGGTCTAACGATAGACCATCCGCAGTCAAAAACTACAAGCTCCGGAAGTTCATGAAGGCAGACTTCATCCAATACACTCTCACTAGAAGGGAACACGATTATGTCCGCACCTAAGCTGACTTCCCCTGCATGAATCCTGAAGAAGTCTTTCTAATAGCAAAGGTGTTCCAGAACAAGTCGGAGAAGCACCCAAAGATGAAGATAGCGCTTGAAAGAGCTAGTACGTTTTTGAAGGAGACTGTCTGTGATTTTGCTAAAATCGACGCAGACATCTACCCCACCATTTCCAAGAAAATCAATCTACCACCACTCGATCCTGCACCAATGCCTACCGAAGGCTATCAAGAAAGATCCTTAGGTGCAACCAACTTCCCTGAAATCGGAGTCATTTTCAAAAGGAAGACCGATAAAGTCAAATACTTTATTCCTATGACTGCCATGAATCGCCTCACCAGGAAGCAACTTGAAATCTGTCGAACCGCAGTTGAGAGATCAAAGCACACAACTGCCGAAGTCAAGTTCGAGATTTTAAGGAGGATCATTTGGTTGGAAAACGTCACGAAGTTTTGGTGGATCCTGATCAAGTTTCTTAAACTTGATAGCTGAACAAAAGTTAAAGAGGTCACTTAGGGGGAAATTGTTGAATCATGAAAAGTGACCCTCTTGAACTTCAGCTACCGCAGCCAACAAGCTACCGCAGTCAAGCTCCCTCTTCAGCAACCGCATCCGAAGTCATCTAGTCAACCGCAGCCATTCTTACTTTACTTAGTTTATTTGTCTTTCTGTAATACTCTCTATTGTCCAGTATGCCTTGCATGGCTACTCTTAGAGAGTGATTCAAATGTAACTTCTTGAGTCTCTATAAATAGAGCTCATTCTCACTTATTATCTAATTAATCTGAATACACATCTCTGAAGCTATCTTTTCTATCTCTCTATCTACGTATCACTTCTTACTAGAATATAACTGATTACAATCTCTCTTCGGAGCAAGTCTCTTGTGACTTAATCACTAAGTTTGATCTCACTTATTAACTTGGCTTGAATGCATTCCTCGTTATGAATCAACTTATGTGTATTCTTGATATAGCAATTGTTGTCATTTCCATTTGTTTACATTTCCGCAACTAACTCTCTAACTATCTAACTCTAACTTGTTAATATTATTGTTGAGCTTTTAGATCCTTCGAGATTAACTATTCCGCAATATACTTGTTCTAACGTTTGTTCAAGTGTGTCTCAAAGTTTTTCTCTCAACACTTGCGCTTGAAGTGCACCAAGAACTCTATCCAAGTCAGTTGCAGTGGCTCATTAGGGCTTAGGGTTTCCCCAAAGTGTTCCACCAACGAGCAGCACTACCCCTGAACTGACGTACTGCAAATGTGGTTTGTAGCTTGCCTTAGCAACCACAAGTCATGAAAGCCAATTCCATTTCCGAGATCCAATCCATCACTCCGACGGGATCTTCTTTTCTAGTGAAGGTCGATGGCTTGCAAGTCATAAAGTCCTTATACTTGCACCCATTTCTCTCCGCTCTATCCTCGTGGTTATTTCTCCCAACCACAAGCGGTTCACTATGACCAACAGATCTACTGTTGTTTCCTTCTTCAGATCGATCGTCATTTAATTCACGTTGTTCAACAGGAACTGAAGGTTCATCCCTGTTGTTCAGCAACATTTGCCTCAATTCCTCCCTTTGTTCATCCATCATGGTCTGAATCATAGTTCGTACTCTAGCCATGGTGATGGGTTCTGGTGCAGCTCCTACTATAGGCACCTGTTCCACCACTTGAGGTTGAGGTTGTTGGTTTCTGTTTGCATTTCCTGCTCCACTTCGAGTTCTTGCCATTATAATCTATATACCGAATAAGGGGAATTTAGGTCTTTATCCTTGATAGATATTTCAATTCCCTTATCACTCCGAAACGTTTACATGTTAGTTCTAATCTCGTAATCATACGCTTAGAATCCTACACACATAAGGTTTCCAGATCCGGTCGGCAATAGACCATAGATCCGAACAAATAATGGCATATATGGCAAACATATAGCATTTAGCACATAAAAGCATTTTAGGCATCTTTCCTAAAATAAACTAGTGCTCATGTCTAAAATATGATAGACACTCATCTCACAATCATCACTTAGCATTCTAAGTTTAAGTCTAGAAATCCTACAATTTCTTAGTTCGCTTAAACTAATGCTCTGATACCAACTGTGACATCCCCTAATTTCTCGGCCAGAAAAGACCGATTTAATTTATGCTTTTTAAAATAAAATCAGAGAAATCCTTTTAAAAGATGTTGCGGAATTGGTCCCCAAAACAAAACATGATAAAAGTTTATCAAAACCTTTCTTTAAGAAATATATAATTTCATTTCATATCAAATCCTCGGGATGTCATGTTCCGATACAGATCAAAAGCATAAACAAGACATTATAAGCCTTACAACAGTTATTTACAACTACTGGCCTATAATCCAAAAATCTCTCATCATCCTCCGACTATGCTCGGGGTCCACTACCTATAACATAAAAGCTGAGTGGGTCAGGCTTGGGAGCCTGGTGAGCATATAGGGTTTTCAACCCACAATAATAATAAACTTATTAAGTTCACCAATCAACAATAACCCTGATTACCCATTCCCGTTATCCTCACTATACGTCCCTAAACACCTATCACAAGGGACCTAGCCTAAGGAATATCATCGGGATGGACACTACTGCTAAGGGGACTCCTCAGCCATACATGTCCTAAAGGCAACCATGAGGGGGATGGAGTACGCCAATGAACATTTAGTTCACCAACACCTACAAGTTGCGAACCTGCTAGTGTTCCACTGGACTGTCTAGAAAGGTCCGTGGTCGTCATCTATACTCCGCTAGAAGACTACAACAACAACAACAACAACAACAACATCGAGGCCTCTCACCATTTTATCACACATCGACTATTTTGTCTACCCATGTTCTACCCAACATATTTGTAGATAAAATACATATACAGTTTAAAACTTGTATAAAACATCTGTTCAACAGTCACCTCAAATAAATACTTAATATAATTACACATAGCACCTATTTTATAGAAAATACTTCATATCTAGGTGTAAGATGAAAGTGACTACACACTCACATGATTTTATGATAATCGGGCAGCACTTCGTTTCCTAAAACAATCGTTTCTAATAAAACTGGGAGTTTTATTGAGAAACCGGGCTCTGCGAAGGTTGAGCTTCAAAACCGAAAAGATAAATTTCTTAGGCTTCTCGGGCACTTCGGGACGTGTTTTGGGTGCTTGGTATGATGCCGGGGATTTGGGGGAAGTTGGAATGAAAGAAATATTGAAAAAGGGGTTAAAAATGACAAATTCTCAAAGTATCACCGGGAGGTCTCGCACCCTTCTATTTATAGGGGCGAGGCTCCTGATCCAACGGTTGAGAGGCTTCCAGGTGGCAGCAGATCCGGAGAGGGGTCACATGGGTCGCACGTGCGAGGGGTGTGCTGCTGACTTCTGATTGGACCGAAGTCTAGGTCCGAGGTTCGGACCCGAAGCAGGAGGGAAGGGAGACAGCTGGTGCGAAGGTCGGACACGCGGCAGGCGGCGCGAGGCTCGGACTAGGCTGCACACGCGTCACTCCTCGGATGCGCCACAGCTTCGGATGACTCAGCAGATTTCGGACACGTGGCACGTTTTGAGCGAGGGTGACGTGGCGGAAGTCCACCTATGCGAAATTTCTCGGATTTGACATTTTTTCTCGATTTTTGTGCAAAAACTTCTAAAATCCATAACTTTCGCATACGGGCTCCGTTTTTTACGTTCTTTATATGCACGCGTAGGTAAAATTACGATCTACAACTTTCGTTTAGACTTTGTTGGCTAATTTTGAATTTAATTTTTATATTATTATTTTTAACAGACCGAGACAGGAAATCCGTTAAAATTTCATAACTTCTTCATCCGACGTCCGTTTTCGTCTGTCTTTTTACCGTTGTACTACTATTGACGAGACCTTCGAGTCTCGTTTAGGTTGTGTCGGCTAAAAATCAATCGTTCTAAAATTCGAGTTTTTAGCTGTCTACTACTAAGCTGAAACTTAGAAAAATCATAACTTCCTCATACGAAGTCAGATTTGGACGTTCTTTTTATACATACTCTCGGTTTAACGAACACTACAACTTTCATTTAGATCACTAAGGCTAAAAAGTAGTTTATCAAAAACTCACTTTTTATGACATTCGGCACCGTGCCGGTTTTGTCGCGAAACTTTGACAGGTCATAAATTCTTCGTTATAACTCGGATTTCGTTATTCTATATATATCTGTAATCCTTGTCACGACCACTACAACTTTCTTAATAGATATCGGCTTTATCTAATATTTATTTTTGACGCTCATTTTTATTCTTAATTAATTAAATCCTAGTAATTAAGCATAAAACACATAATTCACATAATATTCACATAATTCCTTTTCGTTTCTTCAAAATGAGTTATAAAGGTTAACCTAGACTATCACATCAATATTAATGCCTAGCCTAGAATCACGGGCATTACAGAATAAACCCACACTTGCTGGAATCACTTCATGGAATTTATCACGAGTGATCGCAAGACGATAATATCATATGGTCTTAAAACCTAGATATATTGTTTATTGTTTGCTAATTGGTTGTGCATTGATAATGCGTAAACGCATCAGTAACTTGATGTTATAAAATGCATTGTTGTGTTTGATTTGATTAGTGAATAGTAAATGCATATAAGTCGAAGTTTATATGTTCCTTTTATCCTAAGAGGGTAAAAGCGATATCAAGGCCCATCGATGATTAGATTTGACTTATGTGTCGGGCCCGGTCAAGACTGAATTGATGTGTTCAATTAAGTTCTATGTCAAATAAATCAGAGATCGAGAAACTAACTGCTGGACAATAAGTATGACTATGTTCCATGTAATTGTCTGCACGATATCTAGAACAGAGGATTATACGATCTCTTATCTAAAGGACAGGTTACTGATAAGATCAGAGTTTGACAGCGTCTTTGAGTGCTACGATTGCTAATCGGATTGTGCTTACATTTGTAGTTACTAGACTTATCCAAGTGGGAGACTGTTGGATTAGTGTCTAAGCCCGTAACTATATTTGGTAAGTACTTGACCCGGTTGTGCATGGTCCTTTTGGGTTGCCTTCACCAAAGCAACATGATAGGATGATTTGTGAATAAATAGGTTATCATGATTTATTAATATGTTATATGAATAATATATTAATAGATAAATCATATAATTAAATTAATATTAGACAAGAATTAAGAAATTAATTATGTGGCTAAAAGATATTAATTTAATATCAGGGACTTAAACTGTCAAATGTGTGATAGTTGAGTATTGGGCTGAGCAGCCTCTTGGAATAGGCATGGACGAAATTAGGAGATGTCCATCTCTAATTTCGGCCCTAAGGCTCTATTCCAGAAGCTTCCTTGGATAGCTTAAGGCCTAAGCAGTTCATTAGGGTTTTTGACTGAAACCCTAGCAGCTCCAATATAAATAGGACCCCTAGGCTACAGAAATCGGCTACCCTAACCCTAACCCTAACCCTAAGAGTGATATAGCCGATTTCAAGAAGCCTCAAACCTCTCTCCAAGATCATTCTTTTGCTATTGGTGTTTGTAAGCCATTAGAGGAGTGACACTTGTGACTCTAAGCTTCAATGACAAGAAGAATCAAGCAAGTAACAATATGTAATCATCTAGATCTATTTTGTAATGATAATTTCGAATTATACCTACTAGATCTAGGGTTTGAAAGTCTTGGATGAATGTATGTACAATTAGAGAAACCTAGATCCAAGCATTAGGATAGGATGTTCTTTTAGCTCAAACCCATCAGTAAGATCCTCATCAAACCATAAAACATAATCCCTGTTCATTTTTTTAACCCAAACCAGAAAATCAATAAAAATGTCACCTGTGTGAGAGAGAGGGGAGAGTGCACCCTCCTTTTTACCCTTGTTTCTAATTTCTGACTAATGATTGAAGAAAAAAGGGGAGACTTTGTGCAATTTTGAGAAGAAAAGAGAAAGAGGGATTTGATTTCTTTGTGTATATGGTGTACGAGACACACATACAGAGTGAGAGAGAAGAATACTTGTTTTTTAGAGAGAATGGTGTAGTGCAGTCAATCAATCATGGAGGAGTTTTGAGGGCATGAGGTTTTCCAGAAGCTGTTCATGTTCAACAACCTGTTCGATTTGGTGGGTATTTCGGATCTTCGTTTCTTCACTATGTACCTATTTATTTGACATGGATTATTGGAGAGAGAGAGAGAGAGAGAGAGAGAGAGAGATTATATATTAAATAATTATATTTAGTTTTTTTTTTTTTTTTTAAATAACTGAAAAGATCATAAATGATCCCTGTGGTGTGAAATGACGAAAATGCCCTTTAGTTAATGGATAAAACTTAACGGAGTTAGCAATAAGGACCAATCGTCAAAAGTTTTGAAAGCACAGGGACCATCTATGACGTTTCTAAACCACGAGTACTATACTTCAGATTTTGGGATACCACAGGGACCATTTATGATGTTTTTTCTAAATTAAATTCAACAACAACGTTATTGTTATATTTAAAGAAAACATATATTTGTAAAGACTTCAACTATATAGGTGTTTCTGCGCAACGCGCGGGCATTCGCCTAGTATACTTATAAAGGAAGCATTTTTCCTTTCACCACATTCATTTGAAACTCTCATTCATTTTTTCTTTTCACCACATTCATTTGAAACTCCTATGACTTTTCAATTTCTTTCTAATAATGATTATAAGTTGGTTAATAAGGTTAAATAAGTATGAAACCTAAATTGTAATCATAAATAAACTAAATTTCAATATTAAAAGAATATATTTTCTTCTACTTATAAAGTTATGTTTTTAACTTTTAACATATTATACTTAATTTATTAGGTCTAATATGTTGTTGTATGTAAACCATTATCATTTTAAAGTCACAACTTTTGAACAATTTGTATAAAATACTTAAATTGCTAATTTAAATATAACCTTATAGGATCAACTTAAATATAAATTTTAGTTCAACTTAAACAACCCAAAGAATATTTTGTAAATAGTTCAAAATAATAAGTTGTAGTGTCTTTCTAATAATGATTATAAGTTGGTTAATAATGTTAAATAAGTATCAAACCTAAAGTGTAATCATAAATAAACTAAATTTCAGTTTAAAGCTACAACTTTTGAACAGTTTGGACAAAATACTTAAATTGTTAATTTAAATATAACATTACAGTGTCAACTTCAATATAAATTTAAGTTCCACTTAAAATACGCAAAGAATATTTTATTAATAGTTAAAAGTGATAAATCGTAGTGCTAAATGCAAAAACTAAATTGTAATATCAATTTAACTAAAATATTTCCTAAAGATATATTTATAATCGTTAAATGTTTCCGAATAAGCATCTTAAAATAACTTACAATAACAATAGTTAAAAATAACTCTATATAAATGATTATATTGTTACCTTTAAAATAAAAAAAAATTGTTTGATGTTTTAAATAATTACAATGATAGAAATTAAAACGTTAATCAAATAAATTTTAAAAAATTAATTAACAATAGCAACAACTATAAATAACATTAAACCATATTATATTTAAATTTATTCATGAGTAACCCGCGGGTAGAGGTCATTCAAAATATTGAGATTATGCAGTTTTAATAAATGTATATATTATCATATAATTCAAAATAATAAATATATTATATCAACGTAGTATACGAATTATTATATCAAATTTAACAACAACATTATTTTTATATTTAAAAAAACATATATTTGTAAAGATTTCAGCTATATAGATGCTTCAGCGCAACGCGCGGGCATTCGCCTAGTTTAATGTAATTAGAGTGGAAAATTTAAAATGAAAAATCAATATGTTGACATGTGGCATGACATTAATTAAGAGGCTTAATAAGATAACACATGACAAAATGAGAATCAACCTATTCTTTTATTAGAACAGGGATTATCTTGATTTAAATGCTATTAAAGGGAAATTAACCCATTATCTTAGGGATTATAAATTTGGAATATACTATTAATTGTACATACATAATGACTAAACGACCATTTATTATTTAATTAATGATTTATTTTTTCCTAAATTCTAATTGGCCAATTTATACACACAATTGTTGTAGAAAACATTTGAACATATCTCATATATATATATATATATATATATATATATATATATATATATATATATATATATATATATATATATATATATATATATATATATATATAGAGAGAGAGAGAGAGAGGTAGGTAGGTTCAATGTTTCTCACATCTATTGTGTGCTATAATGCACCAATAAGAATTTAGTAAAAGTTATATGTATATTAAATGATATCCATACTTATAATTCTTTTTTATGGAAACTAATTAAATTCGTCATTAATGTAAACAATAATATTTTTTTAGAATAAATTCGTATCCAGAAGAATGTGATGTATTCTAGCAGAATGAGAGTGTATTCTAGTAGAATACACTCTCATTCTTCATATTCCATGCAACTTTATTGTATTTTAAGTGACTGATTTCTGAAACAGAAAACGAACTCATACAAAAAAACACAGATGCGAATTCATTCTGAAATAATGTTATTGCTGACATTAATAACGAATTTAATTAGTTTTCATAAAAAGAGAATTATAATTATGGATATCATTTAATATACATACAATTATGGAAATCATTTAATATCTATATTTATTTAATTAAATAATTATTTAATTTTACTAAATTTCTATTGGTGCATTCTAGTACACAATAAATATAAGAAACACATTAACCTAGCCCTATATATATATATATATATATATATATATATATATATATATATATATATATATATATATATATATATATATATATATATATATATATATAGAGAGAGAGAGAGAGAGAGATAGGTTCAAAATGTTTCTATTATCTATTGTGTGCATGTAGGATTGATTCTGGACCAATCATTTTAGTTATTTTAAGAAAGTAATTAATGCATATTAAATGCTGAAAATTTAATTAATACTCATTATATCTTCAACATGTAATATGTATTAATTACTTTCTTAAAATAACTAAAATGATTGGTCCACAATCAATCATATATGTACACAATAGATAGTTAGAACACAATAACCTAACCTTATATATATATATATATATATATATATATATATATATATATATATATATACTAGTCGTTACCCGCGCAAAGCGGCGGGCGGCAAATAGTATGTTTCAGCAAATAGTTTTAATATTGAGATTAGTTTTCTGTAAGTGCGAGGTAGTTCTTTGTGGTCTTTTGGCGGACTGTTTTGTGTCATGGCTGCACCATGAGCTAAGGTATTTCTCGGTCATTCGGGGTCGTTTAGGTGGTTCAAAAATATATTTTTCAACTTTTAATTTTTAGAAAAGTATTTTTCCATAATACAAGTCATGAAAATTGGTATTCGGAAACCTCTCAAACTTTGTATAAACAACAAATTGAAGATATAATGGATGAAAACAATATGTTTTAATATATGAAAATTGGTTTTTTATAGGTTTGAAAACCAGTTTTTCAAACCGATTCCAAAACACAGTAAAATCCTTAAAGTTGTCCAAACCAGTGTGTATAGATTTTAAACCGAATAGGTTTCATTTTCGAATCGGTTTCAGATTTTAAACCATTTCGGATCATTAACTGATTATTTTGCTCAATTCTATTCATAGGGATAGTCTAAATGTCAATACAGTTTAATTGAAGGTATTGAACTTTTGGATATCCAAATATATTTATAGGGATAGTCTAAGATTCCAAATATATAAAATTACGATACAAAATTATTTGATGTTTTGGGTATCCGAAATTATGGATCTGAATTTGATTAATAGTTTTGATATATTTTTTGGATATGTGACAAATACACCTAATTAAATTGTAACTTTTTCACCTAAAATAAAAAAATGGATAAATTTTCGCATGGTTAATAGCTGCAGTAGTGGTTAGTGAATCGTTCCTTTCGGGTGTCATATATTGCTATGCTTGTTAGTATATGATTATTTGGTGAATAGTTTCGAGGCAATTAGTTTTTATCGACAATTAGTTTCTTTTCTACGGGCGTCGACTACTTTTTTTCCGCCATTAGTTTCTTTTCAGAACGAAAACCAAGAATCTGAGAAACCACATGAACTATTTACGTAATTTTGTATAAAACCTATCAAGTAAAATCAAAATTTATAAAAACAATTAATCCGAATAACCAAAAAAACAATGCAATCACTATGATTTCTAGTGATTCAAGAAATCCTACGTATCCTATTAGTACCCATAAATTGCATTTGAAACCCAACCAAAGAGCATGGGAGAGAATTTACAATAATATGTTTTAGTAATTCAAGAAATCCTAGGTATCCTATCACCACACAACATTACACCACATTAAAGACGCTATCAAACAAATCTTAGTTACCCCCTCACACACAAAACAAATTGCAGAAAATGTTTATCCTAAGCTATGGTTCCACGTCAACGCATTTCTCATCACAAAAGCAACATGTTTACGATTACATTAGACGAATATAAGCTACATATTAGTATATAGGGACCATAAACAATGTTATCAGTAAATCTTAAAAAAGGAACCATCTACAAACAATGTGTTAGAACAAAGTTCTTGTAGGATCGATAGATTCTAAGCAGAAAAACAATTAATGACGTAATGAAGAACACATGAATGGTTTAACTGATGTCGAATGATTAAGCTTCAACACCTCAGAAGAGCTCGATTAAGAACTTCGACTGTAGAGGTGTTTAGGGTTAGAAAGCAATAATAATAATAATCACGACCGTATCTAAGGCATACATGCATGCACTATTTATAGCTTAACCCTAATTAATAATCACGGATGGACAGGCCCAATCCGGATATACAAAACTAAGCCCATGACGCAACATAAAATACCCAACAATCTCCCCCTTTGCGTCAATGGAGCCGAGAGCTCAATTCGGTTGAGCTATAGAAGACTTCTTGACAGTCTTGAACACCTTCGGTATAATGGCCAGTAGAGTATGAAGAAAAGTGATATACCACCGAAGCATGTCCGTGAAGTTCTTCTTGTCTGCCTCTGTGTTCTGCTTGCATCGATGGATGATATTAATTATGTGCTCCAAGCAGTCCGTTGAGAACAGATGTTTATCAACAAGAGCGAAAAGAAATCTGTTAGCTTCGCCTCTTGTGAACATCACTGTGAGATGTTTAGAATCAATTTGACCCATCTTCATTTTGTTCACATCTCTAGGTTTTGCAGTTGGCTTTACAGTAGGTTTCTTCTTTAAAACTTTAGCAATCTCCTGATCCATTGCAGCAACTTCATGGATATAGGAAGCCAACATCCTCTTCAGATGATCAAGGATCGGCTCATACTCCTTCGCATTTGTGAGCAATATGTTGAACATCAAGATCCAATCATGAGGATTCAAGTTAGGAAGATCTGTCAGGGAAATAACAGAAACCGAGTTGTCTGAACCTCGGGTTATTTTGAAATTGACATTAATAAATTTCCCTGCAGGCGAAGGTTTCAGCACCTTGACAGTTGTAATCTTTTGAGCACTCCAAGTCAGCAACTGAGGCTGACCGAACTTGAGATAAAAATCGATAAGTTCACGATCAACCTGAGGGTGAGGTGAGGGAACTTGAACAGTTGAATCAAAGCAGTGAAAAGTAAATGCCTTTCGTGTTATAGGCATATCAAACTGTGAGTCCCTCGAATTCTCACAATCAAACGAAGCTACAGGTTCCAGCCAATACACGCTAGGACACTCTATCGCTTCTTTGATGAGCGTTTCCCTAGTCCAAGGTGGAAACAAGGCCTTTTTGCAAACTAAGGCATCCTGCTCTTCCATGTTCTTTCGCTCCCTCTCTTCTGCTTCCTTTGCAACCCAAAGGGTTTCATCCAATTCCTTATCCATTTTCTTTCGTTTCAGGGCTTCGGCAATTGTTTCTTCTTCATCACTATCATCAGCAAGTCCCTTCTTCTTATCTTGATTTCCAGAACCCGAAGCTTCATTACCCTTCGGTTCTGTTTTGATAGTGACTTTCGGTTGAGTTGTCTGAACACCTTCTCCCCCTTGTTTTGGAGGTACGAATCGCTCCAAAACACCCTTCATTTCATGTAAAAGTGCAAGGGCAGGAAGAAGCTTGGAATTCAGGTGAGTCCGGATGGTCAACGTAAGAATCGGATCATGAGCACTAAGAACATTGTTGAGCATATTCTGAACATCACCAGCACAACTCCGGAAAACAGCACGCTCTGTCTTCAACAATGAAATCTCCCTCTCAGCTTGAGCCAATTGAACCTTCTGAACTTCAATGGTAGAGGTTTGACGGGCAAGATCCTCCCTTAATGCGCTCTCCTTTGCTAAATCAGCATGGAGTGTTTCAAGGCGAGAATTCACTGAGCTTAGAAGAGAAATGTTCTCAGCTTGAATTGAAGAATGAACATTCTCGAATTTGGCATGCTCCTCTTGAAGTGACTTTGATAAAGAGTCAACTGAAGCGTTCACTTTAGCTGCATTCTTATCAGCATGACTCTTGAGGGATTCAAGAAAAATCTTGGAACTGTAAATAAGTTCTGCAACTTCAGTTGTAGCCTTCTGGCAAGAAGAGGTTGAATCTTCAACTGCCTTCGTTGATTTGTCAATGGCCCCTGTATACTGCTCAAAAGCGGTGTCCAAAAAAGCCTTGAGCACCACATCGTTATACGTCTTAGTAGAGGCAAGCAATTGATCAAGGTTTTCATCAAGACTCTGCACTTGTTGTCTTGTGACGGGAGCATCTTCATCTTCATCAGTGGGAAGCCGATAAGGACTGTAATAATTTGAGTCAAATTCAAGATTGGAACCACCGAGAGTAGCATCAGAATATGTTGAGGGTGATTGTGAAAGAGGTTTGGATGTAACAGGAGGTTCGGTTTCAGTATTAGCCCCCGTATTAGATACGTTGACATTTAGTGGAGGTTCGGTTGTAGTGGTGGTAGTTGCTTGTGAAAAGATAGGAGGTGGTAAAGGAGTGGTAGAGATTGGTATGGTACTAACTGGTGGTGGTGGTACAGAAGTGGTGGTTTGAGATGTAGGAGGTGGTGCAATGCGAGCAACCAAAACTGGAACAGTAGATTTCGGTGGAGGTGGAGGAGGAGTTGGAATCTTGTCATGAAGTTGTTCAGTAGGAGTTGGAGAACGAGGAGGTGTAGTACCTCTTGGTGAACTATGATGCTGAACTTCTTCTTCCTCATCTGCCGATCGCTCCTCATCATGTTCTGAGCTTGAAGGAGAGGGACTTTTGGATTTCCTTGCCATCTTCTTAACTTTCTTTGGAGCCGAAGAATCAGCCTTTTCAGCCTTTCGCTTTTTAGACTTGACAGGCTTAGACGAAGGACCTTCGGTTGCCACTTTCTTGGTATTTGCCCTTTTTCCTCGGTTGGCTGGCTTCTCCACAGCATCTAAAGCAGCTTGATGTTCAGGAGTCAGTTCTCTTGGTCCTTTGGGAGGAAGCTTTCGGTAGTCAGCCATCACTTTACTTTCGTTTGACACACACATGTACATCGTTTCAGGTATTGAACCATTGTGAGAGAACTTGGTGGCATCTGAGAAGATGATCTTTTTCGTATGAAAAGTAGCCACAGAGGAGACCAATGCATCCTTCATGACTGGAATCTGTAAAGTGTCAATGGCCCTTCGGGTGACGATGGTCCAGAAACGACCACAAGAAATCTCTGAATGTCTCGTCGATGTGTTGAGACTTTGCACCAGTTGTGACCAAATAATCAACCCATAATCGAGGTTAATGTCATTGTAGAGACCATAGAGAATGGTCAGAAAACCCTTACTGGTACCATCTGACCCAGCAACCCTCTCCGCTAAACCCTTGTTGATAAGAGTTAGTAACCCATTCCATTGCGGCGGCAAACACGATTTCTTAAACTTCGTCACTGTGGTAAGAACATCAGTGTACCCCATCTCATAAAGCATTGTAAACAGCTGGGTAGTGGTGACGAAATCAGGAGAGATAACAGAAGCATCGACGGCAAGCTTTAACAGGGAACATAATCGTCCTTTCGAAATCGATGCCTTGTGAGAGAAGATTTGAAAATAGATCCTCTCCTTGTTCTTGTCATAGGATGTAGTAGAATAGACTTAGGATAGTAGAGACATTGCAACAGATTCCATCTGTGTGAGTGCGATAACCAGAGGAGAGTACTTGAGACATTCAACAACGTGGAGCATGTACGAATCATACAAAAAGGGGTTCAATTGAACGATCAAGTTCTGATTAGGTTTGATCACAAGCAGTGATGATGAAGCAGTTTGATCTTGAACAGATGATGATTCCGCCATTGTTAATGTAAGAAAGAAGATGAACAGTTGCAGATCTCCTTGTGTATTTGAGAGAGTTTGAAGAAGGTAAGAAGGTACAATTGGTGTGAGAAACCCTTTATATACCGTTGCCAGGAGAGAGAAAGTATCTTCGTGATGATGATACGATCACTAAAACGTCGCCTGAAAAAGCGCGATGTGACAGGTTGGTTACCCCAGATAGACGTCATCAAGCGTGGGTTTAGGAACTGTTCAAATTCACGCGTCCAAAATCTTATCCACATATCGTCTTTTCAAATTCACTTTCACTCCAGATGTTATAAGAACCATTTTCGCGCCTAAAAGAAACTTTAAACGAGCCATAAGGAACATCAACCAGAATTTTGGAAAATCACAAAGTATTTTCATGTAAGAGTGTGCCAAAAATAAAGAAATAAAGCAAAATGTGTATAGGATGTGAGTGATGTCTTTAATAAGACATAAAGCAGATGATTCCGGGCAAGAATCTCTTCCTTCAAAGTCAAGAAAGACTTGAAGTGCTTGCGTGGTTCCCCGAGAAAATACGATCGAGTGTTTGTAAAGAAACACCGAAAGGCTTCTTTTAAATAATAGTCTAAAGGGTGGCTTATCTTCAACCGAACATCGATTCTTAACATAAGACCGAACATTGGATGAAGTACTTGTGAGACCGATGTGGTCTGTTGAACAAGTAGGTTGGATATAATTTGTTGTGACTAAAGATGTTATAAAAATCTCAAAAACAAAAACAAACTGGATCTTTTTGGGAAGAAATGCCTTGGTGTTAGAGAATTTCATAAAAGACCATGCAAAAAATAAAATGAGATTTCGTTCGGTAACAAGTGAGATCTTGAATATTAAAATTCACCGTCAATTCATTATTGGTGTTGGATTTTGGGTCTCACTTAGCACGTGGTATACGCATCTAAGATCATAAACACAGATTTTGTGTAACCATAAACCTCAGTGGTAATATCTGAGAGTCTCAAGGGTTACCTTGTTGAAACGAAAGTTGATGGAGAATGTAAAGGAGGTGGTTTAGGAACCGAAAGTACCTTTGCTATATAAACGTGACAAAGCAGAAAACTCTTAACTCATTTTAGAAGAGTAAGGTAGCTCAAGACTTGAGTGGATTTATCAGCCTGATTGGGAAGAAACGATAGGTATAGATCGAATCATTAAGGCCTTGCTCCTAGTCTTAGAGGCTTCGGTCTACATGCAGCAGCATGCTTCTAGGGACACTTAACTAGTTCATATCAAAATAATCATACCTGCCCTACCTCCAATTTATGTAGCACTGATGTACTTGGTACCTAGCAAAGAGAATTAGAAAACAAACAAACCACACAAACAAAACAAAATAATTAAGAGAAAAATAAAAGAAAAAATCTTTTGGAATTTGGAATTTGCTGAGAAATAATAAAGAAAAATGAAAATAAAAAATATTTTTGGATTTTTAAAGTTTCTAAAAAATAATAAAAACAGAAAATATTTTTGGATTTTTGAAGTTTCTGAAAAATAATAAAAACAGAAAAATAAACAAAATGAGATTAATATTAAACTCTCTTGAAATAAAAATGGGAGAGAAAATAGAGTAAGAAAAAGTTTTAAAAAAGAGTTTACAAACTATACAGCCGGAACCAAACCTTAAAAGAATGAAGCGAAATAAGCCGAGCGTTCGTTCATTTCGGTTCCCTAAAACTCCGGAGCCGAAATAGACCGAGCGTTCGGTTCATTTCGGTTCCCAAAAATTATGGAGCCGAAATAGACCGATCGTTCGGTTCATTTCGGTTCCCGAAAAATCCGGAACCGAAATAGACCGAGCGTTCGCTCTATTTCGCTTGTCTAATTTTTAGAGTGAGGTTTGAGGGTTCGGTACCGACTCTGCTTCCATCATTCCCAAACCTTGTAAAATTTTATTGAAGCTAGCTTCTGGTAAGGCTTTAGTGAAGATGTCAGCCAGTTGATCAGAGGACCGAACGAAATGTACTTCCACGTTCCCATCTTCTACATGGTCCTTGATGAAATGGTATCTTCGTGCAATATGCTTTGTCTTTGAGTGTTGCACTGGATTGTGACATATTCTTATCGCACTTTCTGAGTCACAATAGAGAGGTATTTTCTTCATACTCAGTCCGTAGTCTCTTAGTTGGCTTTGTATCCATATCACTTGTGAGGTACAGGATGCTGCAGCTATGTACTCAGCTTCGGCTGTTGAAAGAGACACACAGGTTTGCTTCTTGGACTGCCAGCTTACAAGTTTACCGTCAAGAAATTGGCATCCTCCAGTTGTGCTCTTTCGATCCAGACCACATCCTCCAAGATCGGCGTCATAAAAGGCTTGAACAAAGAATCCGGATCTAGCAGGGTACCAGAGACTGAGAGAAGAGGTTCGCTTCAGATAACGGAAAATATTTTTCACTGCCACCATGTGTGGTTCTCTTGGATTTGCTTGAAACCTGGAACAATAACAAACAGAAAACATAATGTTTGGTCTACTAGCTGTTAGATACATAAGAGACCCTATCATTTGACGATAGAGTGTTACGTCAACGGCAGGTTTTCCCAAAGATGGTGTTAACTTTGTGCCAAACGCCATGGGAAACTTCACCTTCGAATCACCCGTCATACCGAATTTCGCCAGCAAGTTTTTCGTATAGGCCTCCTGGTTGATAAAAATACCTTCTGGTCCCTGTCTTATATTCAATCCAAGGAAAAAGTTAATTGGACCCATTGCGCTCATTTCAAATTTAGTCTCCATCAACTTCCTGAATTCAGCCGTTAAGCTAGGATTCGTGGAGCCGAAGATGATGTCATCGACATAAATCTGAACTATCATTAGATGTTTGCCTTCTTTCTTTCGGAAGAAGGTTAGGTCAACCGAACCTTGCTTGAATTTCGACATTTTAAGAAAGCGAGTTAAAGTTTCATACCAGGCCCTTGGTGCTTGCTTCAGACCATATACAGCTTTATCCAACACATAGCGGTGATCAGGGTATTTCTCGTTCACGAACCCAGGTGGTTGCTCAACATACACCGTTTCTTCTAGTTCTCCATTTAAGAAAGCACATTTCACGTCCATTTGGAAAACTTCGAAGTTTTTATGAGCAGCATATGCCAGAAAGATTCTAACTGATTCCAACCTTGCTACAGGAGCGAAGGTTTCCTCATAGTCTATCACCTCTTCTTGGCAATATCCCTTTACCACCAACCGAGCCTTATTGCGTATGACGTTGCCCTCTTTATCCAACTTATTCCTGAAGACCCATTTTAAGCCGACCACTGAAGCATCCTTTGGAGTGGGAATCAGCCTCCAAACTCGATTACGTTCAAACTCATGGAGTTCATCTTGCATTGCTTGTACCCAATCAGCGTGATCAAGTGCAGCATTAACCGTCTTCGGTTCGATTTTGGAGACAAACGAATTAAACATACATAATTCAACATTAGAGAATAATGCAGTTTGTTTCGCTTTCAATTGAGAACGTGTGAGAACTCGCTCAGATGATTCACCAATAATTTGTGCTTTGGGATGATCCTTAGCCCATTTCGTTAGAGGAGGGTAATTAGGGTCATACGTGGGATCCAACTCTGCATTTACCTCTTCTTCAAGTTCTGATTGATCACCTTCATCATTTGTATTCTCATTCTCCCCCTCAAATGGCGAAGCGTATCCCTTGTCAGGTTTAAGATTCTCCTCCTCTGTTGGAGTTGGATTCTCCCCCTCGATTGGACTATCATTGGTTGGGATTGGAGTTGGATTCTCCCCCTCGACTGGACTATCGGTTGTTTTTGGTACAGATGAACCCTCCCCCTTGAACGTTGAATTGTTGTTTGGACGGTCAGTTGAGGGTTGACCACCAGTCGGTTTAGGAGGTTCATTTCCCATTTCTTTTGCAGCTTCATCAATGATCTTCTTCAGATTGTCGATTTTGTTGTCTGCTGCTTTCACCTCTGAGTGTACAGCCTTCTCTGGTTCATCAAATAGCCTTATGTACTCTTCAAACAAGTTGGAAATGGGAACCGAGACTTGTCCTGATTCAGGAAATATTTCCCCCAAGGCACTTTCGCTTCTTTGAACTTTCTTCATGTAGTTGTCATCAAAGGTTACATAGTATGTTTCATCAATACGTTTGGAGCGTTTGTTCAAAACTCTGTATGCCTTTGAAGTGAGTGAATAGCCAAGAAAAATTCCCTCATCGGCTTTGACGTCAAACTTGTTTCGGTTCTCTTTGGAATTGAAAATGAAGCACCTTGAACCGAACACGTGGAAAAACTTAACGTTGGGCTTTCGATTGTTCAGAATCTCATACGGAGTGATGGAGAATCGTTTGTTGAGTAAGGATCGGTTCTGAGTATAGCATGCGGTTGCAACTGCATCTGCCCAGAAGTATAGCGGAAGAGAAGCGAAGCTTAGCATGGTTCGGGCTGCCTCACATAAAGAACGGTTTCGTCTTTCAACAATTCCACTCTGTTGTGGTGTATAGGGGGCCGAGAAGTTGTGAGATATCCCCTTTTCAGCCAGAAAATCCTCGAAATCTTTATTCTTGAATTCAAGCCCATTGTCGCTTCTAATATTCCTCACCAGCTTTCGCAGCTGCACTTCCACTTGCTTGATAAACGTCTTCAACTTGGGAGTCGCGTCTGATTTCTGTTTAAGAAAGAAAACCCAGGTGAAGCGTGAAAAATCATATACTATGACAAGAATGAACTTACTACCACCGAAGCTTTCGATAGCCGAATGTCCACATAAGTCAATATGCAGAAGTTCAAGAGCTTCAACAATCTTTGTATTGATACGTGTAGGATGGCTCTTTCTGCTTTGTTTGCCCATCTCGCACGCTGCACATAGGTGTTCCTTATCAAACTTGAGAAGAGGAAGACCTCGAACATGATCACCAAGCACCAACTTATTAATGTCTTTGAAGTTCAGGTGCGATAGGCGTCAATGCCATAACCAGCTTTCATTAGTGTTCGCCTTTGACAGCAGGCATATTGTTGGTTTTCCTCGAATTGGGTTGAGATTTAAAGGATACATCTCTCCCTTGCGTTCAGACTTCAACAAAACTCTTTTGGATTGCTTCTCAATTATTTCTGATCCCTCATCATCGAATGAAACCTTCAAACCAGTTCCCACAACCAATTGAGATACACTGATGAGGTTGTGCTGCAACCCTTCCACGTAAGCCACTTCTCAAATCGTGAAGTCTCCGTTGGTTATCATTCCATATCCTTTGATTGTGCCAAATGAGTTATTTCCATACTTCACACATCCACCATCCTTAAGGGACCGAAACTCCCTTAGCTCTTCCCTCCTTCCTGTCATGTGACGCGAGCAGCCACTGTCTATGTACCATTCGTCATCGAACTGCTCGTCTCTTATAACATGCAAATTCAAGAAGATTTAGGAACCCAAAGTCTCTTGGGCCCTGGTGAGTCTTTTACAGAAAAAGGAATAGCAGCAGAAATATCAACCAAATAAGTTATTTTGATTAGAGTGGTTTTGTCTTTTCTTTTGATAGTATACACCTTGATTTTGTTTTTATCTTGTTTAAATTGTGGTGTATTAGATGGTGTGTTGTTAGATGGTTTTGGAATATTCTTTTGAATCCTAGGGTTAGCTGACTTTTTCTTATTGGTGATATCAGTATTCGAATCAAGCTTTCCCTTTCCTTTGATGTCCTTCATTGAATTTGGCTTTTGTTGGGAGCATGAAGGACCGAAACTAGACTTTCGGTTGTTAGCCTTGACGTTGTGACCGAAACTTGATGTTCGGTTCTGTGCTCTGGTGTTGGAACCGAAACTGGATGTTCGGTTCTGAGCTTTGGAAATGGAACCGAAACTGGAGGTTCGGTTCTGAGCTTTGGAATAGTAGGAGTTTGGACTAAAACTTTCCTTTCGGTTTGGCTCGTCGTTTTTCTTGACGTTTGACTCTTTCTTGGAAGGAACGTAATTAGGGTTTTGAGACTGCCAAAATCGTTTTCGCTCATTCAGATTCTTCATGTATCTCTGATTTCTTTGGCGTTTCTGTTCAGCCAACTGCTTTTGAGATTTATGAATATTGAAGCTTGATTTTGGCTTTTCCTTTTGAGTTGCGGTTGTCTTGGAAGGAACATTTGGTGTTTTCTTTGGTTCTTCTGGTATCTCTTTTGTTCCACTCGTGCTTGGTTTATCAAAACTCGAGGGTTTGTTGATGGGTCCAACAACGTATCTTCCTTTTACCCTCCACGAGGTTCGCTCCGATAAGCCGATGGTTTCGTCTGCATTATCAATAGGGGCTGACCAAAAGTAATCGTCGCACCCTTCAGCATTGTCTGTGTCGACCAAGATTTTCAATTCTACTGTTTGTTTTTCAGTGACCCCTGTAACAGCATATACCTGATTTGGCACAATTTGAACTTTCTGATATACCATCGCTTTCTCTTTGAGTTTCTGTGGCTTGTCCTTTGACAGGCGAGCATATTCAACCGAGTTCTCAGATATGAGGGGTTTTTCATTCTCGGTTTCGCTCTTCATAAATTCAGAGCAATCAACCACATCTTCCACCGAGATTTCGCTCATCTCACTTTCTTCATCAAATTCAGACGTGTTTTCTATATTCATTTTATGTTCTGAAATTAATTTGGCGTTCGACGAGTCAAATGATTGAATGGTCTCGGACTTAATTTTCAAACTATCATTTTCATCTAAAAGATTTTTGAGCATACACTTATGTTCCTTAGAGTCAATAAAGGACTTTATCTTGTCTAGTCCGATTTTATAAGTGATGGATGTTTCTTCTGAGGACATTATGGATTCACACTCAGCGATGACCTCATCCTCCTTAAATTCAAGGAAGGGTAAGATCATCTTGTGTATCTTTTTCCCTATTTCACAATTTAAATGCAACTGAGTAATATTCGTATATAAGCGTTTAGCAATTAAGCAAAAAAACATTCCGTTGTTTCAAAAACTTTAAATTGCCTCGTTGCAAATAAATAATCTCATCCCTAGCCCTATTTAACTCCATCTCCTTCAGCTCAATCCACATTCTTCTCTCCTCACTCTTCGAAGACACCCTGCTGAGTTGGTCGGTTAGGTTAGAGTTCGCTAAGCGAGTTTGCATGAGACTACCACTTAAGTTAGAAAATTTAAATTTTAGTTCATTTAATTCTTCTTCATAATTCGTTACCGGAACTTTAAGTGATTCAAGGATGGATTGTACCTTTTTGATCAGCCGATCACAATCGTTGATCTTCTCACTCACAGGTTTGGCTGCAAAGCACTTGTCCTCAGTCAGGTTCGGCTCCATAAGCTCACTTTCGGTTGGTCTTCCAGTTGTAACCATCAAGCATTTTCCAGCCGAACCAGTCTCTCTCGCCACATAAGCTCTTCCATGTGTGGGTTTTCTCACTTCTTCATCCTCAGAATCGGCTAACCAGACTTCAACAGCCACCGAACTCATCTTCATCCACATTTTCCTGCACAATCAAGGAATTCATAGAACTATTAGTTGCCTTCTTTTTCTTTATTTCTTCCAACTTCTGCATGTAATACGCCTCATCATCTTCACCGTCCCTTTTCTCAGCCATCTTCCTCAGCATGCAATCTTTGGCAAAGTGGTTCTTGCCATGACAATAATTGCAGTCGAATCCAGAGTCTCTTGCAAGCTTGCTTTCCTTCTTGTCATCATCCTTTTGAGAGGTATTCTTTGTTTCTTCTTTCACCTTCTCAGAACTGTAACTTCCTTGCCAGTTTCTGTTCTTATTGACAGGGAACTTCTTTCGTGCAAACTTCTTTGGGTTGGTGACCATCATTGCGTATTCTTCGCCTGTAAGGTCACACTCAGACATATCTGAATCCTCCTCTTCTTCTGCAACACTTTTGCCTTTTGAGACAAGGGCCAACGATCCCACACCCGAAACTATCTTCGCCTCCTTGGTTACCACACTCTCATGGGATTTCAGTATACCCACCAGTTTCGCTAGTGAGTATGATTTAAATTGTTCGTGAGCTTTCACTATTGAAACCACTGCCATCCATTCTGGTCTTAAACCATTCATGAAGGTTACCTTTTGCTCGATCAATTTTCTTTCAATACCATGCTTGATCATCTTGCTAAGGAGATGATTGAAGCGATCGAAGGTTTGTATCAGTTTCTCTTCAGGTTTCTGTTCGAAAACTCCAAATTCTGAGAGTAACAAGGTTTGAATTGAGTGTTCTAGATCCTCATCGGTTGAGTAGAGTTCTTTCAACATATCCCAGATTTCTTTAGCCGTCGTGCATGAACCAACTAACCGAAAAGTGTCAGATTGCAGTGCGAATCTGATCATTCTCATGGCTTTCACATTACATAGCACGTTGTCCTTTTCATCCTGTGGCATCTTATCTACGTCCGCCACAAGCTGATTATATTCTTTTTGAGTTTTCACTGTCCTGTTCGTTCCAGAGTGAACAAACGGCCCAAGCGTGATAGCTTCCCATATAAGATAACCATTATCTTCAGATCCAACTACGTAATCTTCAAAGTGATGCGCCCACACTTCATAGTCTTGAGTGTAGAGAATGGGAGCCCTTGTAGTGGATCCAATGCTTTTGGAGATGTTGATGGGATTAGAATGAGAATCGTCGTGAGACATGGTGAGCCTTTCCTTAGAACTGCTAGAATCAGACCTGTAAACTTGAGATTAGGGTTTTATCAAACACAAGAGTTACCGTCAACAAGAAGAAGACGGCTTCTTTATATTCGATAAAAGCGAAAACCCTAAAGAATTCTTCAAACAGAAGGAATGTGTATTGATCACACAGTCTCCTGCTCTGATACCAATTGTTAGAACAAAGTTCTTGTAGGATCGATAGATTCTAAGCAGAAAAACAATTAATGACGTAATGAAGAACACAGGAATGGTTTAACTGATGTCGAATGATTAAGCTTCAACACCTCAGAAGAGCTCGATTAAGAACTTCGACTGTAGAGGTGTTTAGGGTTACAAAGCAATAATAATAATAATCACGACCGTATCTAAGGCATACATGTATGCACTATTTATAGCTTAACCCTAATTAATAATCACGGATGGACAGGCCCAATCCGGATATACAAAACTAAGCCCATGACGCAACATAAAATACCCAACACAATGGGTTATCGCATGCCAACCATTATTTTACCATAATTAATATTGTACAAATTGAAGGAAAAAGACTAAAAATCAGAATCAAAACAAAAAGAAAGCTTAATTTATAGAACCAAAAAGGTCCTTTGAGATCGAAGGAGGTGTTTATTACCATGTGCAGTCAAGTATGTTTGCTCTGGTAAACAAATCTTCAATTTCATCTGCAAAAACAAAAACCAAAAGTAGTAAAGCCACATCAGACTGAACAATGGCCGTTACAGACTTAACACTTCTTGTTTCAACATGTGTTTCCATTATTCATAGGATGCTTTATTTGTTAAACCATAACCAGGTAAGGTAATTGGTTTTTCAGATTGATAATGTATAAAAGCTAAAGTAACATAAAAACCTAAATTAAGAGCAAGTGATGCCAAATCAACATCGCAGTCGGTGTCATGTGTCATCAGGTATTGAATGTTGGCTTAAATCTCCGTATGCTGCTGGTGTCACGGTGGTAGCACCACCATCTTTGCTTCCAAACCCAAAAAGAGTGAGATTCAAAAGCCTAAATGAAGGACGGAGAGTGAGAACTTGAAATGAGATTTGGAGAAGAAAACCTCAGATCTTAGAATGAGAAGTTGAACGGTCGTTTGTTACGGATTTTTACACCTATATATCAGAAAAAACTAAACATGTCAGAATGAGATGTTAAAATGAGACCTTAGAATGAGATTTGCATAAGAAAACCCATAAAAAAAACCATGATGAGCCTCAAATTAATGGGTTAACACAAAATTGAACACATCATTAAAAACACAAAGACATTTAAAAACACCAACCTTCCTCTTCTTTGTTTGGTATCGCTCTAACTTGTTCTTGGAAGACTGGAACATATTTTTAACACATGTGAGAGAAAATTTAGAGATTTTTTTTATGAAAGAGTTTAGAGATGAGAGAATCAGACGGTCTTCTAGGGTTTGATGGACACCGTGGGTGGGAGTCATCGTTTTGAGCAAATGCGGCTCATCCAAAACCCCAAACTTAAACATCTGCAACAAAGAGAGACTGAAAAAGGCAGAAAGAAGAGGCGTACCTTGAGGCGTTTTATGGTGGTGGTGCGATAGCGGTGGACTGGTAGTGGCAATGGTGGTGTTGCAACTGAGATTAGGTTTACCAAAGGAGGGAGTTAAGGTTCTTTGTAGAGAAAATTCTACATTAATCCGAAAACCAAACCATGTTCTTAAAACCATTACAAACGTAGAATCCTCAGGCTTAAATCTCGGCATCAATTGACTAAATAGTTCAAGACCTGGTCAAAATAAGCTAGGATAAGAAGGAATGATACGCCCGGTCAAATTTTGAGATAAGTTCTTTTATGTATTGCATTGGATACTTGTATGTATTGTATTATTGTTTGTACAATATAATTTAAATGCAGTTAAGTTTAAAATTTAATATTATTTTATTAATGTTTACTTGTATTATTAGCTTAATAGTTTGTACGTCTTAAAATCTATTTTTAGAAATAGTAAGGTTTGCATAATAATATAGTAAGATATATATATATATATATATATATATATATATATATATATATATATATATATATAGGGGACGGTTCACTTGAGATTAAAAAAAAGTAGAGATCTTGAGATTCAACCTGAGCCATACATTTCACATTTGACGCTCTAACGCTCCAGTGTACCGACATCAACAGTGTATGCGTAATCATAAATGATTATACATATATGACTGTTCACATAATGTGTAATCATATATGATTATGACAGCTCGTGGCAGAAAATGTGGTTGTGACAGAGGTGACAGTTGTATAAGTGACGGAGGTGACAGTGGTGGTGTCGGTTGGTGTCAGAGGTGGTGGTAGTGGTGGTGCCGATGGCGGTTGTGGTGGGGGGGATGTTGGAAGAGGAGAAAGGAACGAGCGTCGCTATATAATCATTTATGATTATAACAGGTCTCCCGCATCGGGTACGCCGGAGTGTTAGAGCGGCAGACTTGGAATATGTGGCTGATGTTGAATCTCAAGATCTCTATTTTATTTTTAATCTCAACGGAACCTACCTCTCTCTCTCTCTCTCTCTCTCTCTATATATATATATATATATATATATATATATATATATATATATATATATATATATATATGGTGAGGTTCAATAGAGAACCATAAGGAACCAAGGAACCAATCGTGAGCGTCGGAAATCATAACGATCAACGGCCAAGGAAATAGATGTACACTTTTACATTGGACACACACACACACCAGATTATACCAAAAAATCCACCCTTTACAAAAAAACTCACCACTTTTTTTCGTTTAAAATTTTTTTTAGGCCATGTTTTTTATCAAAAAAAACGAATATACTGTTGTTCACGATTTTTCGTCCTCTTTTGTAACAATTGGTAAAAACAGGAACGATCGTACGATGCTATGTTTTGACTTTTAAGTATTATGAATATTTTATCAAAAATGATTGAAGGAATTTAACCTGTTGTATTTAGATAAGTTCTTGTGAAATATAAAACAAGTAACTAATAATAATTTTCGTTACGACGTATAACTATGAACCATGACCGGTTTGTGAAAATTTGCATATAACGTAATTTGAACGCAACAAACTTAATTTCGGTATCAACATGTCTTCACTTGATGAATAAGTTAAGTTCTATGTAAAACTTGTGCTTAATAGTTGTGAAGAATCTAAATTTGACAAATATACGAACCAAAGTGACGAAACATTTTTAACGATATCGTTAACCGGTTAAATATCACGAAATTATACCTTGTCAATAAATTTTATATTTAAATAAATAAAAATATAAAATGAATTATTATAAGGCATAATTAGAATGTATTTTAGTGTTTTTGAATAAAAAGAATAAAACATAAACATTTAAGTTCAAATACACAAAAACTGCATTGTTATTTTATACTAAGTATACATGTATGTATTTGTACATATGTATTATTATCTTTAACTAACTAGAAGACCTTCTAGAACTCCTAGTTAACTAACTAACTAGTATTTAGTTAGTTAACTAACCCTATCTCTAAGCAACCACTCAAGCAAGTGGCTAGGCAAGATAACATCACTTAAACTCACATCCACTCACAAGCTAGTCTAGGTTTTGTCCCCTTATCCTCTTCCATTTTTTCCTCCATCATAACCACGAAATTTACTCTTCATTTTACCCTCAATTCACCAGCCAATACTCCAGGGAAATACTCTCAACCTTCATCTCATTTTTAGCCACAAGAACTTCCCTCCAAAGCCATCAAAACCATGAACTAAAGGATTGCTGTCCCTTTTGTGTTTCAGCCACCATTTCATCCATCTACACCTCCCTTTTGCTTGATATTTTCACCACCAAATACCCCTGGAAGTTAGTTGTTATGCTACTCAATATTAGAGATTCAAAACAGTGAGTAAACTATCTTTTTTTCTTACCCTTTTGCTGTGAAATTTTCGTGACAGCAACATAGCCAAAACAGTGGCTGTTTGGGAGCATCAAACAAACACTCAAAAGTTCTTCATCTTTCTGCCCATTTTCAAGATTTAAATTCCACCATATGTAGCTACTTTCAAACACTTAAAACCCCTGAGAAAGTTACCCTTTACCTCTCTAAAAGCTTGTGTTATTCCACCACCTTTTGGCAACATACTTTTGATCCAAGTTGAAGCTAGGTATATTCTTGATTTATACTCTTTCTTTTTATCATCAAACCCACTGATTTTAAATGATTTAAGACATGATAAAAGTCTAACATACATGTAAATATATGTCTTTATGTGTTAAGACATCCAAAAGAATACTCGAATCACAAACTTGAGTGGAACCGGAAACCGCACGAACCATTCTCAACCCGAATAACTCTACGCTACAAAAGTAACTAAGGAGCCGGAGGTAGGACATCGGTTCTAAGGAAACTATAGTTCCTTTCTTTTTGGAATAATCTTGAACTGTTTTTATTTACTGTTGTGTGTTTAAACTATGAATATGTAATTTCAATTCCAACACTTTAAGGTTTGTAATATATTGATTTAAATATGTTTAGTGTTCGATATATGTGGTTGACCGTGATCCAATTGTTATGACGTCGCAACCCCGACAATTTCCGCCGTCGGTCGGGGTGTGACAGATTGGTATCAGAGCTAACGACTATAGAGAACTTAGTATTTTCTTTTTTTATTGAAAAATACAACTATAGTCTAGGGATTACTCTAGTAGGTTTAAGAAGTATCCTTATCCTACAACACTTAAAAGCTAATGAATCTAATAAACTTAAACACAAGGATTTAGATCAAATACTCAAATAGGTTTCTTAAAACATAGGTCATACCATGACTAAACATAGATGTGCACCTAAGTTTTATTTTGGTCGGGCCTCATGGATTATCCAACCTAAGCGAAGTAGTTGATAAACTAAAAACTTGGCGTTTTACAAGTAAAAGTACGATCACAGGTCAATAAGTGAAGTCAATAAGTGTCGATAGGACATTCTTTTATTTGTATGTGTAAATTTTGTGTAGCATATTTGAGATACTAAAAGTTTTGGTGACAAACTTTTCGGATATGTATTAGCATATGTAAGAATAAGTAAACTTTATTTGTTTATTAGTTGGTCTTTGTACCACTAATTATAGGTCTTTACATTTTAAAGAATGGTAAAGACTAATGTACTCGGATGTTACTGTTTAATATAATGAAGCATATGTTATTAAGTTTAAAAATATTTTTTTTTAACTATTATATGAATCGTGATCATGAATAATAACATTATGTGAAAACTAACAAACACATCACAAACTTAACCTTTACTATTAAATGAATTAGGAAATCAAAATGCCTCCAAGAAGGAACACCAGAGCAAATCCTGAAGTAACACCAACTACCGAACCAACTATAGGACGAACCCGAAAAGGTCGACCAGCCAGAAGGCCGGTTGTGACTCCAGTAACGGAAACGCCAACTTCTAGCGCTCCAATTCCACCACCTCCCGAGTCAGGACTTCCTCAAACTACAGCAGAATTGGAACAACTAGTTTCAGAACGCATTACTATTGCAATGGCAACTGCGAGGAGTTTGAATGAGGGAAGACAAGTGGTGGAAGTGAATGGATTGGGAATCGGAGCTGGAAGCACTCTTCACTCACATCCAGAAGAGCCTAGAAGAACTTGTTCCTACAAGGACTTCATGAGTTGCAAGCCAAGAAACTTTTATGGCAACGAAGGCGTTGTTGGTTTAACTCGTTGGTTTGAAAAGGTCGAAGCTGTATTTGACATATGCTACTGCTCTGAGGGTAGCAAAGTGCGGTTTGCTGCATGCACCTTGATGGATGGAGCTCTAACATGGTGGACTGACCATGTAAAAACCTTGGGTATCTCGGTGGCCAACTCAATGTCATGGGAGAGCATGAAAGAACTTTTAATAGAGGAATACTGCCCCCAAGAGGAAGTACAGAGCCTAGAACATGAGCTTTGGAACCTAAAGATGAAAGGTTCTTAAGTCAAGGCTTACACAACAAGGTTTAATGATCTTGCACTCCTTTTTCCAGGCATGGTGAAACCAGAAGGCAAGAAAGTGGAGCGTTATATATGGGGTCTGGCTCCAAAAATAAAAGGAATGATACTTTCATCAAACCCTACCACATATCTCAGTGCTAAGCGTCTAGCACTGCAATTGATTAAGAACGAAATAGAAAATGGATCAATGGTAGCGAAAGTTGAAAATCCAAAAGTTAGCAACAACCACCACAAACGCAAGTTCAATGGAGCGAACCAGAACCAACAGAAAAAGCCTCAAAATGAAAAGTTCTATGCTATGGTACCAACCCCAGTTCCAATCCAACAAGTTCCAATGCAACAAAAGGGTTATGTTGGGAATATGCCCTTATGCAATCAATGCAACCGACACCACAAGGGAGAATGTTTCCATTGTGCAAAATGCAACAAGAAAGGTCATACTGAAAACTTTTGTCGGGGAATGGCAATAGTTGCTGCAGTACCAGGAAGGGGTAATGGATCGGGTTCTAGTGGAGGAGGAGCTTGTTTTGAATGTGGAGAAAAAGGGCACATCAAGAGAAATTGTCCAAAATTGAAGAAGGGTGATGGGAGTGCTCGTGGTCGGGCTTTCGTGATAGGGAACAAAGATGCCATACAAGATCCATCGGTGGTTACTGGTACGTTCCTCATCAATAACTTGTATGCTACAATTCTGTTTGACTCCGGTGCCGATAGAAGTTTTATAACTCCAGCATTTAAACAACTATTAAATCACGAGTCTAGTAAATTAGACGTGGCATACGAAGTAGAAGTAGCTAACGGTCAGACAGAAAACACCACCGAAATCTTACGAAATTGCCTCTTAACTTTGAACGACCACACATTCTATGTCAACTTAATGCCAATGAATATTGGGAGTTTCGACATCATTATCGGCATGGATTGGTTGTCTCTGCATCATGCTGAAATTCTTTGTTTCGAAAAAGTTGTACGACTAACTCTACCTAACGAAGAGACCATGATAATCTACGGCGACAAGTCGGGTCAAAACTTGAAGCTTATTTCTTGCACTAAGGCTCAAAAATATCTACACAAGAGGTATTATGCCTTCTTGGCGCACGTAGTAGACAAGAAGAGCAAGACGAAAGAAATCAAAGACATACCTCACGTATGCGACTATCCCGATGTATTTCCTGAAGATCTGCCTGGATTGCCACCAAGTCGCAGTGTCGAGTTCCGAATTGATTTAGTTCCGGGAGCAAATCCAGTAGCGAGATCTCCTTATAGATTGGCACCTTCGGAAATGCAAGAGCTTTCAAGTCAACTGCAAGAACTACTCGACAAGGGTTTTATCAAACCAAGTTTCTCACCTTGGGGAGCGCCGATCTTATTCGTCAAGAAGAAAGATGGTTCTTTCAGGATGTGTATAGACTATCGGGAGTTGAACAAACTGACAGTCAAGAACCGTTATCCACTCCCCAGAATAGATGACCTGTTTGATCAACTCCAGGGATCTAGTTTCTATTCGAAGATAGATCTAAGATCCGGATATCATCAGCTAAAAGTATTAGAAGCAGATGTTCCGAAAACTGCATTTAGAACTCGATACGGTCACTATGAGTTTCTAGTTATGCCCTTCGGACTGACCAATGCTCCAGCTGTATTCATGGATCTCATGAATCGTGTATGCAAACCATACTTAGATAAGTTCGTTATAGTGTTTATTGACGACATTCTAATCTATTCACGAACTAAAGAGGAACACGGCCAACATCTGAAATTGATCTTGGAACTGCTGAGAAAGGAAAAGTTGTACGCAAAATTCTCCAAATGTGAATTTTGGATTAGAGAGGTACATTTCCTAGGGCATGTAGTAAGTAACAGAGGAATACATGTGGATCCCACAAAAATCGAAGCAGTTAAGAATTGGGATGTACCAAGAACACCAACCGAAGTGCGACAATTCTTAGGCCTTGCCGGCTACTATAGGAGATTCATAGAGAATTTTTCCAAAATATCCAAGCCACTCACTACATTAACACAAAAAGAAATGAGGTTCGACTGGGGAGATAAGCAGGAAGCTGCATTCCAAAAGTTGAAACAGATGTTGTGTAGTGCACCAATCATATCCTTACCTGAAGGAACTGAAGATTTTGTCGTATACTGTGATGCGTCAATTCAAGGATTGGGGTGTGTTTTAATGCAGAGAGAGAATGTTATTGCATATGCCTCACGACAACTCAAGATCCATGAAAATAACTACACAACTCACGACTTAGAATTGGGAGCAGTAGTCTTTGCCTTGAAGATTTGGAGACACTACTTATATGGAACGAAATGTATCATTTTTACCGACCATAAGAGTCTCCAACACATATTTGATCAAAAAGAACTAAATATGAGGCAAAGAAGATGGATTGAGTTATTGAACGATTATGAATGTGAGATTCGGTATCATCCTGGAAAAGCGAACGTTGTAGCTGATGCTTTAAGTCGTAAAGAGCATAAGAAACCGTGACGAGTAAAAGCGCTAACTATGACCATCCATTCAAACCTTAATACCCATATTCGTGAAGCTCAAATAGATGCTCTGAAAGAAGAGAATGTTGGAGAAGAAGGGTTACGGGGAATAGATAAACATTTCGAGCTTAAGGATGATGGAACTCGTTACTTCATGAACAGAATCTGGACACCAAAGTTTGGTAACATTAGAAGCTTAGTCATGGACGAAGCTCATAGATCAAGATATTCCGTACATCCTGGCTCCGACAAGATGTATCTAGATCTGAAGAAATTGTATTGGTGGCCTAATATGAAGGCTGAGATTGCCACTTACGTGGGCAAATGCCTGACTTGCTCTAAGGTCAAGGCAGAGCATCAAAAGCCCTCGGGATTACTGCAACAGCCGGAGATTCCCGAGTGGAAATGGGAGCAAATTGCAATGGACTTTATCACAAAGCTGCCCAAGACTCCTAGTGGCTATGACACTATTTGGGTAGTGGTTGATAGATTAACTAAGTCTGCCCATTTCCTACCAATCAAGGAAACTGACAAAATGGAAAAGCTGACGAGAACATATCTCAGGGAAATTGTCAAGCTTCATGGAGTGCCAACCTCTATTATCTCGGATAGGGATAGTAGGTTCACATCAAGGTTCTGGCAATCACTTCACAAATCCCTGGGAACCCGCTTAGATATAAGCACAGCTTACCACCCACAGACAGATGGTCAAAGTGAATGAACCATTCAGACCCTAGAAGATATGCTACGGTCTTGTGTAATTGACTTTGAAAATTCTTGGGAACTCATCTACCGTTGATTGAGTTTTCCTATAATAATATTATCACACCAGCCTGAAAGCAGCACCATTCGAAGCTTTATACGGACGCAAATGTCGATCGCCTATATGTTGGGCAGAGGTCGGGGATACCCAACTGGCCCGAGCACACACAAATGACACACTGCGTACTGGGCCAGAGATAATCCATGAAACGACCGAGAAAATCATTCAAATCAAGGATCGACTTAAGGCAGCGCGTGACCGTCAGAAAAGTTATGCTGATATAAGGTGTAAACCTCTAGAATTCCAAGTTGGAGATCGAGTGATGCTAAAAGTCTCGCCCTGGAAGGGTATGATTCGTTTTGGAAAACGAGGAAAGCTTAACCCAAGATACATTGGACCTTTTGAAATCCTTGACATAATTGGTCCTGTAGCTTATCGACTAAAGCTACCTCAAGAACTGAGCAAAGTACACGACGTATTCCATGTATCAAACCTGAAAAAGTGTCTGTCCGACGACACCAATGTAATACCTCTTGATGAGATACAACTAAACACAAAACTCCACTTCGTTGAAGAACCTGTGGAAATTATGGATCGAGAAGTAAAACATTTAAAACAAAGTCGTATTCCTATTGTGAAAGTTCGTTGGAACTCTCAGCGAGGACCAGAATTTACCTGGGAACGCGAAGATCAAATGAAAAATAAATACCCCCAATTGTTTGGTGATGTCTCGTCTACAAGTTAAATTTCGGGGCAAAATTCTTTTAACGGGGGGAGAATGTAACAATTGGTAAAAACAGGAACGATCGTACGATGCTATGATTTGACTTTTAAGTATTATGAATATTTTATCAAAAATGATTGAAGGAATTTAACCTGTTGTATTTAGATAAGTTCTTGTGAAATATAAAACAAGTAACTAATAATAATTTTCGTTACGACGTATAACTACGAACCATGACCGGTTTGTGAAAATTTGCATATAACGTAATTTGAACGCAACAAACTTAATTTCGGTATCAACATGTCTTCACTTGATGAATAAGTTAAGTTCTATGTAAAACTTGTGCTTAATAGCTGTGAAGAATCTAAATTTGACAAATATACGAACCAAAGTGACGAAACATTTTTAACGATATCGTTAACCGGTTAAATATCACGAAATTATACCTTGTCAATAAATTTTATATTTAAATAAATAAAAATATAAAATGAATTATTATAAGGCATAATTAGAATGTATTTTAGTGTTTTTGAATAAAAAGAATAAAACATAAACATTTAAGTTCAAATACACAAAAACTGCATTGTTATTTTATACTAAGTATACATGTATGTATTTGTACATATGTATTATTATCTTTAACTAACTAGAAGACCTTCTAGAACTCCTAGTTAACTAACTAACTAGTATTTAGTTAGTTAACTAACCCTATCTCTAAGCAACCACTCAAGCAAGTGGCTAGGCAAGATAACATCACTTAAACTCACATCCACTCACAAGCTAGTCTAGGTTTTGTCCCCTTATCCTCTTCCACTTTTTCCTCCATCATAACCACGAAATTTACTCTTCATTTTACCCTCAATTCACCAGCCAATACTCCAGGGAAATACTCTCAACCTTCATCTCATTTTTAGCCACAAGAACTTCCCTCCAAAGCCATCAAAACCATGAACTAAAGGGTTGATGTCCCTTTTGTGTTTTAGCCACCATTTCATCCATCTACACCTCCCTTTTGCTTGATATTTTCACCACCAAATACCCTTGGAAGTTAGTTGTTATGCTACTCAATATTAGAGATTCAAAACAGTGAGTAAACTATCTTTTTTTCTTACCCTTTTGCTGTGAAATTTTCGTGACAGCAACATAGCCAAAACAGTGGCTGTTTGGGAGCATCAAACAAACACTCAAAAGTTCTTCATCTTTCTGCCCATTTTCAAGATTTAAATTCCACCATATGTAGCTACTTTCAAACACTTAAAACCCCTGAGAAAGTTACCCTTTACCTCTCTAAAAGCTTGTGTTATTCCACCACCTTTTGGCAGCATACTTTTGATCCAAGTTGAAGCTAGGTATATTCTTGATTTATACTCTTTCTTTTTATCATCAAACCCACTGATTTTAAATGATTTAAGACATGATAAAAGTCTAACATACATGTAAATATATGTCTTTATGTGTTAAGACATCCAAAAGAATACTCGAATCACAAACTTGAGTGGAACCGGAAACCGCACGAACCATTCTCAACCCGAATAACTCTACGCTACAAAAGTAACTAAGGAGCCGGAGGTAGGACATCGGTTCTAAGGAAACTATAGTTCCTTTCTTTTGGGAATAATCTTGAACTGTTTTTATTTACTGTTGTGTGTTTAAACTATGAATATGTAATTTCAATTCCAACACTTTAAGGTTTGTAATATATTGATTTAAATATGTTTAGTGTTCGATATATGTGGTTGACTGTGATCCAATTGTTATGACGTCGCAACCCCGACAATTTCCGCCGTCGGTCGGGGTGTGACATCTTTCCATAGAGATCCATGATGATATATAAAAAACGAACTTTTTTCTTTTCGAAAAAAACCCACTTCATTTTCTTTAATGAAAAAAGTTAAGGTCAATTTTTTATAGAAAAAAAATTAATAAATATATCAAAATTCATATTTTTTGTACTTTTTAAACATATATTCATATTCATGTTAAAAAAAACGATATTTCAGTTCAGAATCACATTGTGAACTTGTTCAGATTCATATTGTAAACATGTTGAGATTCACAGTGTGCATAATAATAAATCAGATTCACAGTGTGAATCTGAACTGATCGAAGCTTTTTCACATTGTGAATGTTAAAATTTGAAATATTTACAGTTTAGATTCACTGTGTGAATCTACACTGATCGATGCTTTTTTTGTGAACCTTCTCAGATTCACAGTGTGCATAATAGTAATTCAGATTCACAATGTGAATCTGAACTGTTCGAGATTTTTCATATTGTGAATGTTAAAAATTGAAATATTTACAGTTTAGATTCACAGTGTGAATCTACACTGTTCGAGTTTTTTTTTTTTTTTTTTTAATCGGTGTTGATGTTTATTAATAGAGTACAAAAAATTAATATTTTTGGTATAATTAGTTTTTTTGAGATAAAAATAAACTTAAATATTGAAAAAACTAAGAAAATTAAGTGAGTTTTTTTTTTATGTATCATCATGGATCTCTAAGGAAAGAGGACGAAAAATCGTGAACAACGGTACATTCGATAAAAAACTTGGCCTAAAAAAAATTTAAATGAAAAAAAAGGAAGTGAGTTTTGTTATAATCCGGTACATGTGCGTCCATTATAAAATTTTACAACCCTTCCTTTTGCCGTTGATCGTTTTAAATTCCGACGCTTTGGATTGGTTCCTTGATTCTTTAATTAATAATGGTTCTCTATTGCAATGACATTGGTTGACCAATAAAAAAAATAAATAGTAACTAGAAATAAAAAGCTCACATTAGATATGTTCTCATCCATATCTTTTTTGTTTTGTTTTCGACTAAGTTTCTTAGACAAAAACTTATTAATTTTGACTATCTTCATTCATTGACCACCTAATCTAAATTAGTCATTTTTAACGTAAACATCAGTTTTTTTTAATGATATTACACAACAAAAATTAAAAATATAATTAGGTTGGGTTTTATTAACCGATAATATGAAAGATTATAAATATTTACGGATATGATATAAAAAACCAAAAATATTATATTACTAGGTTAAAACCCGTAGAACCCACGGGTGTTGATTTTTAATTGAATTTAAAAAATATATATTTAATAAAATAATAATTCATTAATTTAGATAACGTATGAATTGTAATAATATATTTTCAATAATTTTTTGATTTGTAAGTATTTAATTACACAGTAAATTGTAAGTATTTAATTAGAAATGGATATATTTGAAAACTCTTATATTTTGTGCATGATTCTTGTTGGACATACGCAGATAATGCATTACCAATGTGTGTAATAAAATTAACATAAAAAAAACAATACGTAATTATCAATAAATAAAGTAATATGCCGGATTAAGTGTGATTTGCTAAAAATGAATAAAATATGCTACAAAAAAAGTTGGCTACAAATTTTGAAAAACTTCCTTATAAACAACATTGGAAGTTTTATTTGTGAGTTTGACATCTTTATCTAAAATTAATAATTTTAATCTCTCTCTGCTTTGAACTCTAGATAAGGCAACATATAATTGTCCATGTGAAAAAACTAGATCTTTGAGAAACAAACCAACTTTTGATAACGATTGTCCTTGAGTTTTATTAATAGTCATTGCAAAACATACCGCCAAAGGAAACTGTCTTCTTGTGAATTTGAAGGGAATCTTTTTTTCTGGTGGAGTTAAAGACATTCTTGGAATAAAAGTCTGGTTTCCAATATTAGTTCCAGTTATTATACGTGCCTCAATAACACGTTTGCCCAATGATAACACATGTAGTCTTGTGCCATTACATAAACCGTTTTTCTGATCAATATTTCTCAGTAACATTACTAGAACACTAATTTTTAAAACTAACTTATGATTTGGTAAACCGGATACTTTGAGACCATTTAATACATCAGGAGAGTATAAATTTGCATCAAACTGATCATGGACAAATTCGGATTCACATATGCTGTCTGAACTTAAATATTCAACTTCATCTCCTGGAAACTTGTTAAGCAAACAGTCGTTTATTTCCTGAACAACTTCATTTTTTGGAGCAAGTATCGCTCTTTCTTCAAAATAATTTGTATTGCTATAGTTCTCCAAAATTGAAGGATATACAAACTCAATTAAGGAACCTATAGGATCATGTGAATCATTAATGAGAATATCATCAGGAATATCGATAATCGTTTCACCGTCGTTTGGACCACCAAGTTTGCCTTCTCCTATACCCAATAGCCAATTTGCAAAATCTCTTATTTTTCCTATGTCAGATTGATCCCTTCCAACAGTTAGCCTCATGTTTTTTGTTAATCTATGGACTTTGTAATGTTGCCATAAATATGAAGAACTCAAAGAAGCATTTACAATGTTCTGTCTACTGCCACCCGGAACAACAGGTAGAATCTGTCTGAAATCTCCTCCAAAGACAATAACTTTCCCTCCAAATGGAATATTTGAGATGGTTGAATTTCCACACCTTAATAAATCCTTGAAAGTTCGATCTAAAGCTTCAAATGCATGCTTATGGACCATAGGTGTTTCATCCCAAATTATTAAAGAGGTTTTTCTTATTAAGCTAGCCAACTCACCATCTGGATTTATTTTACAAAAAGAATCCTCTGTAAGTTCAAATGGAATTATAAATCGAGAGTGTGTTGTTCTACCACCGGGCAATAATAAGGAAGCAATACCGCTTGAAGCAACATTTAAGACAATATTACCATCAGATCTAATTGCTGCAGATATTGTCTTCCATAAAAACGTTTTTACCCGTTCCACCATAACCGTAAACGAAGAAGACACCTCCTTCATTTTCTTGAATTGCACTCATGATGTTTAGGAAAATGTTATGTTGCTCATTTGTTAATGCAAGAAACATACGATCATAGTCATTCTTTATAACGGGAATGTCGTAATCTAGCTCCTCAGTGATTAGTCGATTGTTTGAAGAAGAAACGGATTCAACATCTGGGTATGACATATTTTTGAAGTTTTTGAGAGTAGAGTTGTTTCGAAGTAAAATTTGTTCTATTTCGAACAAAGTTAAGTTCTTAAGTTCATCTACTCCGAGTGACAATTCTGCACGAAAATATTAAATAATTTATAAAATATGTGGTTGATATTTAATAATTTTATTACTAATTATTTAATGGGTGTTTAATAATAAAAAGAAATTAAATTAAGTAAAAAATAAGAAAAAAAATGTAATACCTGCAGACTTAAATCTTTGTCGTTGGTTATATAGAATTCCATCTGCCAAATATTCTCATGTATTTTCCCAAACGACCTCTGGTTTAGACATACTATTACACATCAACAATGTAGAAAATAAGAAGCGTAGATAAAAACCAGATCCAGAATGACTTGCTTCTTTAATTGCATCAATGTATTCCTTGTCATCATCTAATAGTCCGAGTGCATAACAAGCATCTCTAAAAGAAGAATGTCTTTGACCATTTACTGTGAGAATTTCATCAAATGATGTCGTACCTTTTACTTTATTTAAAAGAATCCTTAAGAAATATGCTTCACCTAGTTTAGGTGAAACCGAATGAATTCTACCGATGGCTTTTCCTACTTTCCTTCGCTTCCAAAACCGACCATTTAATATCCAAACGAACTGTGTAGGGAATTCAACATATATAAGTTTTCGTGCTTCACTATCGATTGCATTACACTCCATCCAAGATGTGAACTTTGAAGCAGCAACAGAAGGTTTGTCAAGAACATCATCAATATCATCGTCTTCGCCATATACAATCTGTTGTTGATTAGGAAGATGAAAAGGTAGTCTAACAACAGAAGGATATTTGCAATGAACATCATATTTAAAAATTCGCCATGATGCTTCACATGCTGATAAATATCTACAATCGTAATATTCAGCTATTTCATCGACCACATCATTATTTTCACATTCATTGTTGGCTGGTACAACAGCAACTGTAGCTCTATCAGGACCCTTATTTATGTATTTAAACAAATTCTTTATAGAAGATCCTTGATTGCACCATTCAATATTAATATGTGCCTGGTATCTTTTCAATAGATATTTGTTGTATGGAACAACATTTCTATTATCCAACCTCACACCTGATTTTTCTACAAAATGACCATCGTTTCTTCGCCTAGATAACAGAAAACCATTTTGATCAACAGACGAATGATTACAGAATTGTTTTGGAAAGTTTTTAGAGCACTTTTTATCCACCATGCATGGACAATTCATATTTTCAGCTCCACATGGACCATGAATCATAAACTCATTCACAAGTGAATACAATTCAGGATCTTCAATTCTGTCTGGTATCTCGGCTGAAATTATCGGATCGATAAGTTCAACAGTTGGTAGCTTGTTGTCAGAATGCATGAATAGACATATATGACTATGCGGCAAACCTCTTTTTTGAAATTCAATGGTATAAACATCTGTAAAAGAATTTGCCAAAAATAGAAAATGTGATTAGATTTAAAAAAAATATAAAAAATATAATAATAAGAGCAATGTTTTATAAATACTTAAAAAATATAGTTTTAATTACATGCTTGAACTTTGCCGAAAAATTGATTCTCCCTTATGTCTGTAATGAATGCATCAAGCTTGACCTTGAACAACCTACATAGTATATCAGGCCTGTCTTCTGGTTGAAGTGAAGTACCCTTAAGAAACTTTTTAATCTCAGGCCATTTCGGATTACACGTAAAGGTTATGAAGAAATCAGGATATCCAAACCATTTACATAGTGACATGGCATCCAAATAGTTTTGCAGCATATAACGTGCTCCACCGGTAAAGGACGAAGGTAATATGACACGTTGGCCGACATTGGAGATATCAGTCGTTCCTTGAGCTTTTTGGTTATGTAAATTTTCATAAGAATCACATCTAAGAACATGTTGTTGCCTACGTATGTAGTACAATCTCTCCGTTTCCATCATAGTATAGGCATCTACCAGAAACTGTTGAAACAACCTTTTTGAATTAAGAATGAGAGAGAACGAATGATCTCTGTCTTGAATCCTATAAGCAAAATATTCTCTCATTGTACATTTTGCATGCTTGCTGTTGGTCGTAAATGACACACCTCTATGAAGAATGTCAACACTGTAACCATCATCCCCATATGGAAATAGCAATGGATATTGGAGAGGAAGGTACGAAGGATGCAATTCACTGATACGTTGTAGAGAACCATTTTTTGTTTGAACGACGATATCCCTCTTTTCAATTGAATCAGAAATGTCACCAATAACTAAAGCAGCAACCTCAGAAGCAGTCAGTAGGTTATATGTTCTTCCATCTTGCTGCCTTCTCCCGATGAGTCGTAATTTCATATCAACTTCTGGATTTTTCAAAAAAGTATCTCTTACCAACCTATAAGATCGAACCAACACATTATTTGAATCCAACATCACCTTAAAATCTTCAATAATATCACTATCAATTGATGTTGATTGATCCTTTTTCCCACTAAAATAAATAAATTTATACATAATATTAGTAATATATATATATATATATATATATATATATATATATATAATAATAATAATAATAATAATAATAATAAATTATGAATAAGAAGTTTGAAAAAATACCGAAAACATCTTTGTCTATTTGAAATTTCGTTCTCAGTATCATAAATGTATAACTGAGAGAATTTTGGTTCCGATCCTCTTGCTGGTAAAAGGCTTCCAATACTATGATAATTTTGACCACCCAATCTGAAAATGTATGGAGCGTTTCCTCTATTGATTGAAGAATCAATTTTACCACCCATCGACGTAAAAGAAAACATTGATTGTAACGTCGAATGTTTTTCATGAAGTGTTTGCTTTTAGAATCCATATTTCGGAACATTCTTTCATAAGTTGGGGGTGCTTTCTTTAAATCTGGAAGTTGAACTTTGCCGTAAGCACAGCATAATGAATAATCTGTGTTCTCCTTTTCTTTACCTCTAATGGATTCATTTCTCCATAACTTTGCATGACATGTTTGACATACAACATCTTGATCACCATGATCCAAGTATTCTGTAAAATAAAAGCGTAGAAGAAAATATCAATGAATTTTATAAGTATATACAACATAGTATTTGAAATGTAAAACGGATATTATTTTTTGATTACCATTTGAGATACCAACTATACGATTTTCATTGTTGACTTGATGTATATTTTCTACATCTTCTGTCAAATCAATCAATTGGATAGGGGATAAATGTCTTGTCTTCGTTTTTAATTTATGACATCCTGGATTTAACTTGATTGATGATGAAGAAGTGGTTACTGTAGACGCATTTTTTGATGTCATTTCATTTGAAAGTACATAGTACTGTCTCTTGTTTGGTAACTTGGAAGTGGCATATTTATTGAAACTGATGTTATCTGACAAAAAAAAATGTATATATATATATATATATATATCCTGATTATATACAAAATGGATAATAGTATATATATATATATATATATATATATATATATATATATATATATATATATATATATATATATATATATATAAATATATCCTGATTATATACAAAATGGATAATAGTATATTTTAAAAACAATAAATAATTATCATTTCTAATGTTAGATAATGGATTTTTAACATTTGTAATGTTAGATAGAGGAGTTCTAACATCTGTAAAGGAAGGAGAGTATTGTATGGTTGTATTATGCATTCCAGGTGAAATAAATGAGTTGAAATTTTGAGTTTGAGCAACAATGTTGGTTGATTGATCTGCAAATAGCAACAACTTATAAAACTTGTAAAGATATGTATAAAACAAAGTAACAGTAAAACATAGAATATAAAATAATAATACGGTTACAGTTAATTATATTTTTTAAGAGATACGATATTGATGTACTTGGAACGTTCGATGTTGTTTTCATTTTCTTCGATCTTTTATTTTCTAAATATATTTTTCTTTGTCTTCTTTTCTCTCTGGCTTGCATGTGGTACATGTTATTGTTTTTTTCTGCATAAAAACACATAGGATAGGATATGAAATGTGAAATTAGGTAAATAATATGTTTATATAATACAATTGAATAAATAAACGTACATTTGTAAGCATCGGTTACCAATTTCGAAGAATATTGATTTGCAGCGGACGAAGAACTTGACAATTTATCTATTTTTTTTATGTTAATACATGTGAATTTTTTTTAAATAAATTTTATGTTAGTAAAAAAAATAGAAATAATAATAATAATGTAAATATATTTAAAAAGTTACTTCTGTTCATTAAAGTATTAACCGTTGTACTTGTTGAAGATAGATGTGTTGATGTAGTACCCAAATTAATATTATTTGTATTATGTAAGTATAAAGTATTTAATTTTGTAGTCTTTTTAGAAGAAAGGGAATGCATTGTATGTCTGCAACCTAAAGAGATAAATGAGATTACTTTAAAAATTAAAATATTTAAGTAATAGCAAATCAGTAGTTCATATAATATTTATATAGCGAACAAATATGTATAATGTGAATTTGTAGTATTCTTAATTATTTTTGTTAAGTATTGGAAAAAACGGTACAATAAGATTATATAATATTTTTTTTAATTCGTTTATTAAAATGTTTTTGTAAATCTGCAAATAATAATTTAGTCATGTATTATTTTTTTCAAAAATAAGTCAATTGAAATATTTATAAATTTTTAAATAATATAAAATAGAAATTTTATATTTTTTTATATTGTATAAAAGTGAATCTAAATAATTATATTAAAGTTAACATGAGTCGGAGTCAGATCCAAAGCTAAATATGGCTCGGAGTCGAATCTAAATAATAGTCGATATCCACAAGCATTGTGACTCGTAACGTGTCTTGTATATGCAGAAAGAAATCGGTCAAGAAATCGCAATGCTCTCCCAACAACTCTCTCTCTACAGACGTCTTCTTCATCAGTCACTCTCTCTACCTTTCTCTCTCTGTGTGTGTTTTCCTATCAGTGAGCCTAAAACCCAGTTGGTTTCACAGATATTTTGTATTTGGGTGTTTGTTTACATGGACTCCAACCGGCCATAGACGGTCGTCGCCGGTTAACCCTCAACGACTCTCCTCGATTCCCCCACCATCGATTGCGTTCAACAACGCATGCAATTGAACCTCGAAGGTTTCATCTACGATGACCTCTCCTCCTCCGACTTAGTCTCCGTGAGTATGAGAAAGAACGATCCTAACCCCGACTCTCCTTCTTCCACTAAAGCCCTCAATTCCTTCCCTGATGTGCATCACCACTCATCATCCTTATTTCCAACCTAGGGCTTATTCCATTTCCATTTGATCTTTCCCCAATTTCACCCAATTTTGCGTTCGGATGATATCAGGGGGTAAAACCCTAGTTCTCCTTGGAAACCATGAAGATAAAATCGTTCGATATACGAAAAGTGTTGATGATTAAAATTGGATTATTGATACTAAACATCTATTCGAGCATGCGTGTTACAGTTAGTAAGAATGAATGTCTATTTAGAAGAGGTAACACATTTTGATCGAGTATGTACATATTTTGATTAAAAATCGGTTTGTGACATCTGTTTCACAGGAGATTAAATTGATTTGCTGGAGTATTTGCATATATTGTGCCAAATGAAGAGATTCAAAAACGTTGTTTCAAAAGTTTAGGGCTTCAAGATCTTGATGGAATGTTACAAGGTACATAATATTTTCCTAGTCAAGATGCCTTTTGATCGATGTTTTTGTTTAGTTTGGTTGGAATTGGAAATCAATTCCATTCCAACATTTAGTTGCAAATGAGTATGGATTTGGAATCCAATAAATCGATTGACTTTCATATTTCAACAATAAATCCATACATAAACCAATGTTACTTACAAATCAAAGACTAACCTGATATATGAATATGACAATCTTGCAGGAAGTAAGAGGGCTTTAAACTGAAAAGCAGACGCAATTGAAAGACAAAGAAGAGGAATGAGGAATTTCAAAATCATGGATTTCACGTTCTGATGTATATTTATAGATATAAATTTATTCACATAATATCTTCAGAATATACTCCCAGATTTTATGAATTTATTGTTTTTGAATTTTTATTGGATAAATTTGTGTTCCAGATTTTATGGGATTTAATAGAATACAAATCAATTAAATTTTAATATAGGATTTGCATTTAAATAGGGATTAAACAAAATTAGGAAACAATAATTTAAAAAGACGAAATTTGTAGAGGATATACATATACATATATACTATATATGGTGCAAACATGAGAGAAATGTATGATTTACTTGTATGTATCTTTTTTTTATTCAAATATAACGTTTTTAACAGAATTTATTAACATACAGATTACTTAAAAAACAATGTGAAGATATAAAAGTTATATAAGTTTTTATTAAAAAAAAAAAGTAATTACAAATTTGATCCTTATTGTATGCTATATTTTTCAGTTTTGGTCCAAGGGAAAGATGAACACTGTAAAAAAAAATAATAATAACTCATACGCTCTTAACATAGATGACCCATGACCAAAAATTATGAAATACTAAAATAAAATAAGGACAAAAACTGCAAGCCAAATTTTTTTCGATACATTCCAAACTTAAGCGCAATTTTTTTTCTATAAAATTGATTATTCAACTCAATAAACATCATAATAAAAGTTATATAAGTTTTTATTAAAAAAAAAGTAATTACAAATTTGATCCTTATTGTATGCTATATTTTTCAGTTTTGGTCCAAGGGAAAGATGAACACTCTAAAAAAAATAATAATAACTCATACGCTCTTAACATAGATGACCCATGGCCAAAAAATTATGAAATACTAAAATAAAATAAGGACAAAAACTGCAAGCCAAATTTTTTTCGATACATTCCAAACTTAAGCGCAATTTTTTTCTATAAAATTGATTATTCAACTCAATAAACATCATAACAAAAATTCATTTGAATACAACCAACAAACGAATTTCAAAACATATTGTAAATAACTAAAACAACCAACCAAGAAATAGAAGGAAAAACTATTATTATTTAGTTTATTAGAATTATCCACTTTTATTTAGAGAACCACAACCAAAAAAATAAAAACATATTGTAAATAAATAAAAGGAAAATATAAAATAAATGTATTTTATGAATTTCAAGGTAGTACAGATGACAAACAAATTAGTTGATATATCTTTCAATATACAGATTAATGCGAGTTAACTAAACAATTCGTCCGAAAATCCATTATATTTAATGTTTAATATAATCGGGTAACATTTAATTAAAAATGTGCATCTGATTAAAAAGTTTGATATCTTTATTTATATAAGAACCTAGCCATCATATAAATATAAATAAGAACAAAACCAAAATAAGAGAGAGAATTAGAATTACCTGTTATAGCAACAACCTTAATTACAGTCCTTGATTCTTCATGACCATCCTGTTTAGAACATACTCTGGGATCTAATATGATTAAAAACGTAATGGATGGAGTAGAGGAGACATTTAGTTTTCTTAGTATCTTATTCAACTTTTTATAAAACCTAAGAAAACATTGCAGATGGTGGTATTTATATAAAACCTAAGAAAACATGATTGAATGCCCTGGCACATTGATAATGTTATCAACAAAATACAATCCCCTTTAAAAGGACAATCCTTTTCCTCCATCGAAGCTAGGAAATCAAAATACAAAAATCAAATCTAAAAAGGTAGAAACGCAAAACAATAGAAAATCAAAACCAAAAAATAAATTAATGATTCCTATAGTTTCAAACTGTCGATCTTCATCTATAATACATTGAAGCCGATGACATATGTGAATTTCTGCCAGAAATGTCACAACAAAATGACTCTTTTTTCACGTAATTATATTAGTATATTTGTATTTTACGGGTAGATATCTGTAAATATAAAATTAACATGAAACACAACATATATACCGAAGTTGCCCCTGCAACTTACAATTAGATAACATAACAATTAGTAATGGTAATGTAGATATCATGAATTTGTACTGCCAAATTAGTTTTTTGATAATACATTAATACGTCAATAAACCAAGTAATAATAATTGACATCATAAATATTCAAAAATAAAAATAATACGAAAAAATTCAAAATATCTTTAAAAGCAAATAAACATCAAAATATATTAAATTTGTGTTAAAACCAAAACCAACTAACTTGTCCACTTTAAAAAAATAAAAATATCCAAACATATTCAAAACCAATAATAATTGACATCCTAAATATCCAAAAATAAAAATCATACCAAGCAATCAAAATATCTTTAAAACCAAAACAAGTTATCAAAATATATTAAATGTGTGTTATAACCAAAACCAACTCGCTTCTCCAATTTTGGAATTAAGAGTGGAGTTTCCTCTCCGATTGATTTTCTTTTAGCCTTAGTTGAACTTAAATCATCTCCAGAATCAACGTCATAAATTTCTTGGAGGTTGCGCTTCAAATCAGTTGATATTTTGCTAGGACTTGTTGCGGTTGATTTATCAACTGTTGAGGGTGTAAAACTTTCATTTGTTTGTGAGATCACATCCTAATTTTTTTTTTAAAAAAATAAGTATTTAATTGGAACAATTAAATATAAATAAAAGTTAATAAAACGAATTGAAAAACCTTTTGAACAGGCTGTACAACATCATCTGATTCCAAAGGCACTTGATTTAAGGAGACAGATTGAATACTCTAGAAAATAGAATGGAAATATGTTAATCGTTATAAAGAATTATAAATGTTGAACAGTAAAATGTTATGTACCATAAGTTCTATTTTACTTTCCAATTCAGAAACAATGGACATATCTTCTGTAACTTTGAGAACAGTGTAGATATTATTATAGTTGTTGACATTGTATTCTGTAATATCTACAAGAAAACCAAACTTGCGGTTTTTCAACACTTTAAGTTGTATTGGAAATAGTCCATCAATGTCTCCGGCCTGTAAGATGAATTTTAATAAATTAAAAAATAAAGTAAATGTTTTCTGATTTTAAGATATGAATAATATACCGCTTCATGTATCTTTTTCAACTCGTATGCACTTATATTTAACAGCCTCTTTGCTTCCCTATCAAAAAGAGTCAATCCAATGGTGCTAGTACAATCTTGTACGTTGATTGGAATTATATACCTAAAATAAAAAAATTAGGTCATTGTTAATTTTGTTGAAAGATTGAAACAATTAATATAAATAAATATGTTTTTACTTTATAACTGTATGAAATTCCGATTTTTTGCAATGTGGATTTGTACACTCGACAACAACAGTTTCTGAAATTTTTTCAGGGTCGGTATACGAATGATTGGCTTTGGGAACAGGGGTTATTTTTTTTCCACATTTGTTGCATGCTTCATAATACCATGGTAGATTCTGCCTTATATTAACAATGGAAGCAACTAATAAAAACTTCATTTCCTGTATCAAATAAAATGTAAAAGTTGTTAAAATAAATTGTGCAAAAATAAAATGTAAAACATATCAAATAATGCAATATACCTTAAGTGGTTCGGTGATCTCACAAACTGTTTTTAATGGAAAATTGCCTTTAAAGTCATCTGTATATGAAGAAGAGTAGCTTTGAAGTGTAGTTATGCTTTTTTCAGGAATACCGACATTGTCATCACATTTCAATCTGTAATGTTTAAATTAAATTCAAAAATATTAGGATTTGTGTTTGTTTAAGTTAAAATACATTATAAACAAATAAAAAACAATTGGAAACTAACTTTTTTTTAAATTCATTAATTTCGTAAATGTCAGAATTTATGAACAATTTCGTTACTTCAAAATGACTTTTAGCTTCACCAATTCCTGTAAAAAAAGTATAGCAAATTAATAAAAACTATAGAAAAACAATAATTATAAACATGTATATATAAAGAGTGAATACAAACCATTCCAAATGTTTAGCTTCAAAAACTGCATCACTATAACAACACAATTAACCGTCGGGTTATTTTTTAGGTATTCTGACATCTGATATGCTTGACTTCCAAAAATAGTAACCTTCAGATGTACAGAACTAAATAAACAATGAATCTAGTTATTAATATTAAATTGTGATTAATTAAAGATAATAAAGAAATTAAAAAATATAAACTCACTCTAGGTTGCTAAGAGTGAGTTTTATATAATGCTTGGATGCTACAGGATTTGAAGTTTCAAGAGGCCTAAATGACACGATCTGTCCAATAACATCTACACAATAGATAACACAAGATAAACTATTGCATTAATATTATAATATTTAAATAATAAAATGTATAACCAAGAACACAAGTGATAAAAAATGATTCGAATAAAATTTAATAACTAACCAAAGAATGTGTCTCTTGGACATGTTTGTTCTATGATAGAATTAAAACCAACAAACATAAATCCATTCACCGGACCCGAGAAATCATCACATTTTTTTAGGATGCTTTTCCAATCCAAAGTTTTATAATTATATAAGGTTTGTTTATGACCTGTATAACTAAAACCATTAGTAACAGCAGCCATATTGGGTTTTATAATTATATAAGTTTCATCTTCCTTTAAAAGATGACGAAATCTGGAGAAATTATGATTGAAGACACGAGCATGGTACTGTGTACCCTGTTAAAAAAAATAAATAAGAATTATTATTTTGTTGAAACATATGTAATATTGAATGAGGTATAAAAAATATACGAAATACAACAAACCTCCTCGTCCATCATGATCATTTCAATTGAACAAACTTTATTATTTTTGACAAAGTTCCAAAATTTAAGCACCCGAACCTTGATATGTGATTTTTCATCCATCTGCTCAATGTTATTTAGGTAAACTTTATTCCCTATATTCATTTTCTGCAAGAAAATTTAAACCATATAGAATTGTAAGCAAATAGCATTTTTGTAAAATAATATATAAAGTTATAAATTAGCACATGCGAATAACCAATTATTCATTTAATTGTTCATTCAAAAATAGTAACCTTCGTGACTGTTTGTTCATCTTAACTAACGACTAAAACAGAGAAATTATAAATCAGCACATGACAAAAACCAATAATTCATTTAATTGTTTATTCTAAACAAATCTTATATGTTCACATTGTTTTTTAAGTAATTTGTATATTAATATATTATGTTAAAAACGTTATATTTGAACAAAGTACAAATACAAGTAAATCATATGAAATAATTTTTCAGATTCAATAAAACTTTTTATAATCAAATGAAATACAAATAAACAGGAAAATAAATGATAAATATGAAAAACGAATGATATAAGTTTTCAGATTCAATAAAACTTTTTTATAATCAAATGAAATACAAATAAACAGGAAAATAAATGATAAATATGAAAACTGAATATCCGGCCTACTGGAGTATCTTTATACAAACTTCATAATTAAAGCAATGTACATAGAAAGTACAATGCTATAATTAGGTTCACAGTAACAGCAAAACAAAGTAAACGTAACAGCAAAACAAACAAAAACATACTGTAACTGTTAAAGCTTTGGATCTGAATCCGACTATTTTTTTTATTAACAAAATCAAGTTCTCATGTTCATTAGGTTTTTCGTGTTTTTAACTGAAGAGGTAGAAGAAGAAGATGATTAAGAAGAATAAGAAAAAGAAGAAGAAGAAGGTCACTCATATAATGGCAACATGACAGAAACTGATAAATCAGATCATGAAGAGCATAAAAACATTGGTAATCTTGATTTCTGGTTGTTAATTCTAACAAAAAGAAGCCGATCATAACATAATTAAAGAACTAACCTGATATTTGATTATTGAAACGTTGCAGAATCAAGAAGAATAACGTTTGCAAAGATTTCTATGTAGCAGAATGGTCAACACAAAAGAAGCATATAGATGGTATAATTGTATTATATATATATTTCGGTATTTGATAAATTAGTGCAGATTTTTTGGGATTTAATCACTGCAAATTATTTATTTGCAATCACAATAAACAAACTTCCATATTAAATCGGAAATTTCGAATTTGAAATTTGAATAACCTATTTTTTCAAATTATTTTCATAACTTTTATTCATTTAAATTTATTGGTTGTATATTTTGAATACAGTTGTTTCCGGATTTTTCCGGATTTATTGCATCTGTTTGATTTGGAGTGAAGGGCATTTACGTAAATAGAGCTGAATAAAATGAGCGGGAAAACTCGATCTTGGGGGTCTTGGAGAATGACACGTGACACGATTCTACTTATTTATTAGGATATGAGATAATTAAAAATTTAATATTTAATACCAATATTAAAATAATAAATATTACTTAATATTTATTAAAAGGAGTTAATTAGTTAAAAAATAATAAGAAATTAATATTTAGTTATAATTATAGAGTAAAATAAAATTTGATTGATTAAAAATAGGTTAGATGTATTAAAAAAACATTTAATTTATTATGTTGAATATACACTGTGTTCAGTGGTAAAACTGTAAAAGTTAGTTTGATGACACAGTGGTAAAAGCCAATTTGATGTCGATTACATTGGAGATTGGAGATGCTCTAAAATGTAAATTCTGATTCTGATGTTGAAAATTACATGATTGTTGAAAGGATTGATTTCAGTATGTCTCCTAAAAAATGAAAAAAAAAAAAAAAAAATCAGTCGTGGTGATCCTACGGTCAACAAAATTAACACGGTTGATTATCATCCACGCGTCCACGTCTCATTGGATTTTATGTCTCACCTTCCCCTATATACACCGATCCAGCCAATCCCATTTTCTAGAATTCCGACTTCCTAAATACCTGTCCAAATACATTACTTGATCGGAAACCGATAGCCATCATCAAATTCAATGGCGGAGAAGTCTTTTAAGTATGTGATCGTCGGCGGCGGTGTCTCAGCTGTGAGTCTCCATCGATCATCCTTATTTTTCATAGTTCTCATTATTATTATTCGACGTTTCTCTTTCCTAATAATTCTAGTAATCCGATATTCTATAACTGATTCTGTAGCTTATTACTTTTTAGGTAAAAACAGGTTACGATTTAGTAGACTGTTTTAAGTGTACAGAGGGACTAAGTGTCTGGGCATTATACGATCATCGTTTAATATAGAGATCTGAAAACTGTTTTTTAATCTCATTTTCTATTGTACTCTTAACGAGTTATACCGATGTATGTACAAGGATATAAACTACACTTTTAATACATTTCTAGTAGGAGTATGTAATTGAGATTGTACTTTTGCCGTATATCGATGCTTTCTTTTTGGATTGCGGAGAATCGTCAAGAAGGATTAGTGTGAACATATATGTACGGAGTTTGAAAAATCTTCTATGTGCTACGTCACACACTCGGACCAAATATTTTCGAAACACAAGATTGATCTTAAATTTTGTTCCGTATTCGGTTTGTATTCCTTGCTATATGGATTATGGAGTCGACAATTCTTCCTTGGGATGTCCATAATCTGCTTTCTTTAGGAAGTTATAAAGTAACCCATTTGAAGTTTAGTTCTTTCTATGGTTAGGTGGGCATCTGAATTAATTACCTTAGTTTTAATGGAACATAAATCTGTAATAGGGTTATGTAATTGAGGATATATTTTCTGTTTCTGATGGTTCTTTTGCTTCTGAACTTTGGTAATCCCTCTCGCTTGTCTCAAGAAAGGAGACATGTTTTGACTAAAGTTTAGGTTTGTGAGCCTATTTTTCAACATCAAAGTAGATAGGCATCCTTTCACTTTTCAGAAAAAACTTATAACTAAGTAAATATTTATATGCAAAACTACAATTGGAAATCAGTGTTGCTAATTTTTCGAAGAGCATATATATTTTACACCTGGAAATTACTAAATTTTGGCAGTACCTTTGAGTTGTAGGCCATTTCTTGAATTAAGATTTACAGCTTGAAGATATATCTATCTTTAATGGAAATTCAGTTTCTGTTTGTTGTAAATTTATAATCTGTATCTCCATTTTCTTATGTGCAGTTGGCTCTTATTGTTTCAGTTCACCACCAACTTATTTTAAATAGCCTAATTATATTGCCATTGTACATGCAGGGTTATGCTGCAAGGGAGTTTGCAAAGCAAGGAGTCAAACCAGGCGAGCTAGCAATCATTTCAAAGGAGGCGGTATGCTCATCAATCTTTGCCTCTCTATGTTACTTATACTTTTTGTTTAATAAATATTTTATAAAATGAAAATTGTAAAAAGTTAGGACTTATTGGGAAAACCTGGTTACCAGATATATATAACTTACCAGATTAAGTCTTCTCCTCTATTTAGTACTTTAAATAAAAAAGAAACAACACCTTACTGTGGATAATGCATATATAGTTGTTGAAACATGTAATACATGAAATTCTAGCTTAATCATATTTTTAATGGGATCTTTAATTTCTTATGTTTTTTCTTTCCTCACTTTTCTGTATACAAATATCACCATATTTTTGATGGTTTAAACTAAAAGAGTAAACTAGAAAAGTGTTTATTGGACTACACATACACCCCCTATTACACTCATTAAAACCCTTAATCCAATTCAATAGATTGCTTGAAGCAAATTACATGTTGTCCCTTTTATATGTGACATGTATTGAATTTGATTTGGTTCAATGTCTCTCTTCTTATTAAGTAAATTCCCATTTTTTTTTAAATAAAGTTTATTCTGCAAGAAAAAGTTTATCATGTAGAACTATTTATATGGTTTTTCTAACCATTGTTTTTGGTCCTTCTAGGTGGCTCCATATGAACGCCCTGCACTAAGCAAGGCATATTTGTTCCCTGAGGGTAAGCCATTTTTTATTGGCTGCCTATTTTTTTAAGACTAAATGCAAGAAATAGCAATGTACTTTATTTATTTATTTATTCAGTCTTTCTTTATCACTGAATATGAAATTTTAATGATTTAATGTGGATTAAACTACATATTATGTAGTGTTCTAACTACTCCTATTTCTTATGTATCTATATTAATTTTCAGGAGCTGCCAGACTTCCAGGTTTTCATACATGTGTTGGAAGTGGAGGAGAGAGACTACTACCAGAGTGGTACACAGAGAAAGGTATTGTGTTGTCATGTAATTATAAAACTTTACAATTATATATCAGATATATTCATTTATTCACTCAAACAATTTTTGACTAGTTTGACCCTTTACCATGCTGATTCAGCAATGATGTGGCGTCCACATGAATTATACTTTAATTTTAATTAACTATAACCATCAAGCGTTTCTTCTACAGGAATAAGCTTGATCCTGAACACAGAAATAGTGAAAGCAGATCTTGCTTCAAAAACTCTCACTAGTGCAGCTGGAGAAACCTTCACATATAAGGTTTTGATCATTGCCACTGGCTCCACAGTAAGTGAAAATTCAAATTTTCTTATCAGGACATTGTACTTAAAAAAAAAATACACCCGTGAAAACTGCTTTTGTAATTTCCAATAAGAAAGTTGAAAGTAGAATGCTATAAGAAAGAATTAAGTGAAAGTATGTTGGTATTTGCAGACTCTGAAGCTGACAGACTTTGGTGTAGAAGGTGCTAGTGCCAAGAACATTCTTTACTTGAGAGAGATTGATGATGCTGATAAACTTGTGGAAGCTATCAAAGCAAAGAAAAATGGAACAGCTGTGGTTGTTGGGGGAGGATACATTGGTCTTGAACTTAGTGCAGTACTCAAAATTAACAATTTTGATGTTAAAATGGTTTACCCTGAACCATGGTGCAGTAAGTCAACCAAATTTCATCTCAATGTGATTTTTTTATTTTAGTTTTTTTTTTTTTGGAAAATCATCTGTTAGGGGTAATTCTTTTAACTTCAGTGCCCCGTCTATTCACTGCTGACATTGCTGCTTTCTATGAGAGTTATTATGAGAAAAAGGGTGTCAGTATCATCAAGGGTACAGTTGCTGTTGGATTTACCAGTAATGACAGTGGAGAGGTTTGTTATTTCTACTCATGCAATTGAAATCTTTTTAATTCTCTTTTTCTTATGCGGTTTCTCTACACAATTTTTTCTTTAAAAAAAAGTCAAAAACCACTGTGGTTTGAATTTTTTGTTTTTTGTTTTAATCACTGAGTCTTTGATTTTTTTTCCTGGAAAAAACCTATGTAACTGGGTATAAGGGGTTTCCAGGTAACTATAAAACTTTGGATTCTATAAAAAACTGCTATAGTTTGGATTTTTTGGTTTTTATAAAGTTGTAAGTGTTATGATTTCCTGGAAACTATTTCGGTCTTAGTGGTTAAAATTGGAAAATATTTTTTGGGTGGTTAAACCGAAACAAAAAAATATAATCTAAACTTAGAGTGTTTTTATGAAATTCGGGCATTTGTCTAATAAGTGCATTGTTAATTTTCAGGTTAAAGAAGTTAAATTGAAGGACGGAAGGGTGCTTGAAGCAGATATTGTGGTGGTTGGTGTTGGAGGAAGGCCCCTCATCAGTCTATTCAAAGGACAGGTTGAAGAGGAGAAAGGTGGAATTAAGGTCTGTGTTTACTGTTTAATTATTATTAATCTCTCGTTTGTGTAATAGCCATAACTAATAGGAACCGAGGATTGGTTAATTTGGTCATTTTTTTGTATGAGTATGACATCTCCAAAAACTGACAGATTTGAATTGTTTTTTTTTTTTTTAAATCACAGACGGATGGATTTTTTAAAACAAGTGTTCCGGATGTTTATGCTGTTGGTGATGTTGCTACTTTCCCAATGAAATTGTATGGTGACATCAGAAGAGTTGAACATGTTGACCATTCTCGCAAATCTGCAGAACAAGCTGTCAAGGTAATCAAATCCAAACTGACTTTATCCTTTCTCTATGCAATTTATATAAAAAAAGTTGGACTAAATGCAAGACATTGTTTATGGGCTAATCACTAAAGACCAAAAAGGAAAATATCATATCCCAAAATGACATCAATTTTTCAACTTTTATCACAAAAAAAGCCACGTATTTCACAAAATAACTTTTTTTTCGGATTGCTTTATAGCTGGTCCCTGCTAGAAAAATCTTAAAAAAAAGCTTGATTATTTTTTATTTCATGAAACTGACATCAATTTTTGTGGAACGGGTCATTTTCAAGAAAAATGTTGTTGGGAAAAGCAAATTTGCATAAGAAAAAGGGTATCGTTTTGTTATTAATTTAGGAATTGTGGTCATTTATTTGGTTATTTTTGTTATTAGCCATTTGTTTTTTTATAGTATCCTACTTTACTTTCTTTTGATTACAACATTGTACTTTTGAAAATCCACATGATTAAACCAATCCCATCCAAATTTAAAGCAATTTCATTAGTACATTGGGTTAGATTTTTCAAAGTATAATCTCCTAATAAAAAAAAAATTCAAGTACAATGTTGCAATTCAGTAAACTTTTTAAAGTACAGAGCCTTAATAAGAAAAAAATAAATAAAGTTTAACATTGTAATATTAAACTAAATAAAAATAGGATGCTATAAATATAATACAAAAATACATTGCTATTTCTTCCATTTAGCTCGACTGAAATCTTTTTGTTCCAACTTACTTAAACAGGCGATTTTCGCAAGCGAGCAAGGAAAAGAAATCGCAGATTACGATTACCTTCCATACTTCTACTCGCGTTCCTTCGATCTGTCATGGCAATTTTACGGTGACAACGTCGGTGACTCTGTCATCTTCGGTGACCACGACCCGTCATCAGCAAAACCAAAGTTCGGGTCATACTGGATCAACAATGGAAAGGTGGTGGGTGTGTTTCTAGAAGGTGGTGCACCTGAGGAAAACCAAGCCATAGCCAAAGTAGCCAAACTCCAACCACCAGCCTCCAGCCTAGACGTGCTTGCCAAAGAGGGTCTTGACTTTGCCAGCAAGATTTGAGAACCTTACCTTCATTATGAAACTTATATACTATATATGAGTTTGATTGGTTACGTTAAAAACGGTTAATAACACAATATGTTTCAGAAATTGTGGATTTAGAGTGTCTTTATGTTGCATTTGTGTGTTGTTTTTTGGCTCTTGTAGCTCTCAACTAGTAGTAGTTGTATTTCCCTTGATTATAACCTCTTGTTGAAAATAATTTGGTTTGTTTCCAGCGAGCTTGGTTAATGGTTACAATTAAGACAAGTCTGACTCCTTAAGGCTGCCACCCAATTAAAATGGCCAGTTATAGGTTTTGTTAAAAGGTTCTATTATTTCTTAAAAATATTTACTTATTAATTAAGTCACTAAAAAAAATCTAAAAAGTTTGGGCTAAAGAGCCGGGGCTTATAACCGTCCTATTTAACCTAGTATAAAATTTTGAGACCAGGCCCAATTAAGAGAATGAAGAAGGCTGCCGCAACTCGCAAGCATGGGAAGGGCGGGAACACCGTCCCATGTACCATTTCCCGAGCATCTCTCACAACAAATTGTGCACGTTTCAAGAAAATGAATCCAGATCCATTTTAACTGTGGATCCATTCAAGATGAATCCGTGGATCGTTTTAGGTGAAGTGGAGAATCTATTTTCAAGGCGAATCCATTTCGGATGAGTTTGATGTTATTTAAATTTAAACTTTTATATTTTTAATCATTTAATTAAAACTAGGGTTTGAACCGTCCGCGATGATACGGAAGCCCAATATGTTGAAAAACACATCTCGACATGGATAAGGTTTTGGGGAGAAATTTATGCGTGTTGTGGCGAAAAACTTCTTTACAAAGTGAATCATAAAAGTATAAAATAAGGTTTCGAAGCAAAAAATTATGTATGGATGAGGCATACAAAATGAAGTTTGAAAATGTATCTTAAACGTATTAATCATCGTTTAAATAAAAAAAGTAATATTAATAAAAATGAAAACTATAAAAAACAATTATGTAAGGGACAAAAAATATAGCTTTAAAATATAGCAAGAGATCAAAATTGTAACTTAAAATTACCAATAATTTAAGTTTAAAATTATGAAGGATAAAAACTGTTTAATTAAAATTATTTTAGGGTAAAAAATGTAAATGTGAAAAGTTTGCTATAATAAGAATCAAACTTGCTATTTCCAAATAAAACCTTATTTGCATTTTGTACAAAAAGCTTTAAAAACTATAATATAATAGGAATTTAGTAATTTTGGTTCTGGAAAAAAAAACCAAATGGAGTACTTTACACTTACAGACTCGAAGTTGGTATATATATATATATATATATATATATATATATATATATATATATATATATATATATATATATATATATACCAACTTCTGTACAAAAAGTTTAGTGAGGAAAAAAAAGAGACCGAAGTGGAAACGGAGAAAATATGAGAATTGAGAAGTATACCCTCCACATTTAGGGTTCCTAATACTACTAGTTATAGGTAGGCATATTACAACTTACAACTATCTTAAGCCATATCGTGATTTTTATGGATAACTATTTGTAGGGGTGGTAATGGGTGGGGTTGGGTCCAGGGGCGGAACCATAAAGTTTCGTAAGGGGTAGCACAAAATATAAAAAACCGTTGTACCACCATTATACCACCACAATAACTCCTATATAAAATCATGACCTTTGGCTACTATTTGATTTTTGACCCATTATAATTGCCTAGTGAAGGATACTCCAACACATTAATAAAGAACTACAACGAATTTTAAGTTTGATCCACAAAAACACAGCTTGATGCATCGGGTAAAATAATGACCTCCAACTTCAAATGAGTTTTGCCACCATCGGCACCAAGATTCCTATAATCTGAATTTGTAGTTACAATTACAACTAAAGATCAACAAAGTAAACAATTACACAACTTGATAATTGAATTATCCTTGGAAGAATTCAAATACTAAATTAAAGAAAACGTAATTATTAGTTAACCTACAATCTCACATAGTGACAAAAACAAAAATTAAAGAAAACCGTGAACAGTATTATACTTGTTTTGGAAGTTTCAAATATCATCAAGAATTATGTAACATTTATCAAGAACTCCATTCAAACAATGGGATAGTTGTAGCAACAAGATTTTTTCTGCAATATCTATAATCAAGAATTCCCAAATTTGTAGCAGCAGATCTCCAAACCTTAACCAAGACAAAAAAAATCTTAACCAAATTAGTGTTTCTTTATAAATCAAATTAATTTGGATGTTGACTTTAATCATTTTAACTCTCCCTAGTTTGGTATTCTAACATCAAAGAAATGATTTTTAGCTTCTCAACAGTTTAATGTTCATGAAAAGGTTGGACATTAATCGAACACCTTACAGGCAAAATCTCCATGAACATGATTTTCAAGTAATTATTGATTTGGAAGCAACAAGTCAGACCCATAACATAAATAAACAAACCCACACCATTTATTAAACAAATTCAAAGACCCAATTAAGAAGATATCATATTGCCTTTGTTTGGGAGAAAAAGGATAAACCTAGACTATGCTCAGGCTAACTGATTATTGTATAGAAATTAACATGTACATATATAAAATCAAAAACGGAAATTGACTAAATTGTTAAGGGATTGAAGAATTACCAGAAAAAGGGAACAAATTAGAGCACTGTTTTGTTGAAATCGGTTGTAATTTTGATTATGCTTGCAATTTGAACCACTGATATTTGTAGAAAGGGCAAAATTTAAAGATACATCTCATACATACGATTGATCTGCCTTATCCTATCTTCTTCTAAGGAATTTTTGAGGGGTAGCCCGTGCTACCCCTGGCTCTTAACTAGTTCCACCCCTGGTTGGGTCATTTTATAGTTGATATGTTTAGTTAACGGGTTGAAAATCCCAACCAACTAATATGTTTTAATAAACCAGTTGAAAACTTCCAACTCAATTTAACATGTGTAATAAATAGATTGAAATTGGGTTTATCTGTTTTTTTCCTCCAACCTAAATTTAATAAATTGGTTGAACACGAGTTAATCCGTTTAAATTTTCAAAAAACCTTAAAAATCCAATAATGCTTCAAACAAAATTACATAAAACTTAAAAACTTAACTAATTGTTCAAGTTTGAAAAAAATGGAAATATCCAGAAAAGTCTTAATATTTTGGTCCAGTTTATGAAAAAGTCCAAAATTTTATTTTGTTAACAATAAAGTTCCAATTACAAGATAAAAAATTCAAATACGCCAATTTTTACCGGTAAACTATTTTTTATCTAGTTTCTTCCAAAAAAGTCTTATTATTTGGTTCAGTTTATGAAAAAATCTCATTTTTTTACTTTAACTCTTTTACCATTTTCCCTAAAAATCTATAAATTTCTTGGTTGAAATAATGAATAGGAATAAATTTCATTAAGCTCTATAAAACTAAGTATCAAAGTTCTCTATAATCAATCATTTGCCACAAAAAAATGACGTTAACATCATTTTGAACTCATCACCGTTCATATAATCCATTTTCCATATAAATTTATGTTACATGTATTATAAGATATTCAGATTATGTGGTTAATACCTTATTACAATCTATTTAAAAGTAGGTTAAGGAAAAATCAACTGTTATGTTCATATAAAAAACCATTGATTGATGACAAACCAATCAATACAATAATAGGTAAGGTGAGGCTGCACGAATTCTAGAGAAGAATATGAGTTTTATCTTTAAATCTTAAGGACAACTTCATTTTATATAGTCATGTGTCAATCCAAAATTGGTCATAAAAGTGAATCAATAGAAGAACAAAAACCACATGTCTTACATTCTTGGTCTTTTGAAGCTCCAAAATTTGAATTTATTGACATGTGAAGTAATTGATCCATACATGAACTCTTCATATATGCTTAAGATTTAAGGATAAAACTCATACTCTTCTCTAGAATCCATACAACCTCACCCAACCTACTATTGTATTGATTGGTTTGTCATCAGTTAATGGTTTCTTATATGAACATAACAGTTGGTTTTTCCTTAACCTACTTTTAGGTAGATTGTAATGAAGTGTTCAACACATAATTTAAATATCTTGTAATACTTGTAACATAAATTTGTGTGGAAATGGATTATATGGATGGTGATGAGTTCAAAATGATGCTAACATCATTGTTCTGTGGCAAATAATTGGCTATAAAGAACTTTGGTCTTTAGTTTTATAGAGCTTAATGGCGTTTATTTTTATTCATAATTTAATCAAGAAATTTCTAAATTTTTAGTGAAAAGGGTAAAAAAATTGAAGTAAAAAAAATAATTTTTTTCATAAACTAGGCCAAATAATAAGACTTTTTTTGACTTTTTCATAACCGGATAAAAATAGGCTGATTTGAATTTTTTTAATCCGATAATCAAAACTTTTTTGTTAACAAAATAAAATTTATGACTTTTTCATAAACTTGACCAAAATATTAGGGTTTTTTTTAAAGATTTCTCATAAAAAAACATTTCACAACAAAAATCAAGAGTTTACAAGACATTATAAATATTTAATTTCTAAATTAACACGTTTGATGTATAAGATTTCAAGATTATGATTCGTGACTGGGTAAGAGTAGTTGAAAAGCGACTAGGACGGAATCCGATTAGGGTTAATACTTAGTTGTATGAAGTATATTTTTATTTTCTTTCCAAATCTTTTACCTACTAAAATGTTAACTACACGGTAATTTTTAACAAATATAAATAAAAAAATATTTAAAATTCTTAAATAAATATAAATAAAAAAATATTTAAATTTCTTAAACAAGTTGGCAAATTTCAACCCTTAACCAATTTAATTGAACAAATTACATGAGTTGATCTGTTCAACTAGGTTAAAAATCTCAATCCATTTGCTTGAGTTTAGATTAAGTTGACAGGTTCAAGTTAGTCTACCTCTATACGAATTTATTTTTCAATATATAGATTTATAGGATTTTTTACGTTTAAACGCATCTACATAACATTATGATATTTATAATATAATAATGACATTAAATAATTATAGTTCGACCACAAAAAGAACTCTAATTTTCAAAAGCAAATTAAATTTTTGGTTGTTGTAATTCCGACGAAGAATTTGTAAAAACACATGGGGAGTCGTAATTTTCTTTCATATCTATGAAACATTGACTTATGAAATTTGTGTTTTCACCTGTTCCACTATTAGGCGTGTTCGGCACGGAGCGTTTGAGAGCTTCTAGCGTTTAACAAAACGCTCCGTTTTGAATAGAAAGTCCCGTTCGGCACTACAAGCTTCTAGCGTTTAGTTTAAACAAAACGCTCCAAATCCAAATGCTACTTAATGTAGCGTTTAACAAAACGCTATAAGTTACAAGCTACCCGCTACCCACTAAGTTTGCCGAACACGCCAAAAAATGGCACATCTTTAACCATTTTATTTAGAGTTGAATATTGATTGATATCCTTCTCAACTTTTATATATATATATATATAGATATATATATATATATATATATATATATATATATATATATATATATATAAAAGTTGAGAAGGATATCAATCAATATTAAACTCTAAATAAAATAGTTAAAGATGTGCCATTTTTGTATTATAGTGGAACATATATATCAGAGTTTCAATTGAGAAAAAAAAAGGTTGAGAACGAGGGAATGAATCTGAGCCACTCATTTCGAATATGACGCTTAAGCACTCCGGCGTACCGGGCTGACGGAACAGATCATATTCATATATGAATACATATATTAATATATGAATAAGTATAATGGAAATGATTATTTATATATGAATATGACGGTGATGGGTGGTGGCGGAGGTGACGGTGGTTGATTATGGAGGTGGTGGTAGTGGTTGGTAGCGGATGGGAGGTGGTGTATTCATCTTATTTTATATTTATATATGAATATTACTTATACTTCGTTGGCCTGGTACGCTAGAGCGTTTTGTGGCAAGAATAATTGATTGCTTGAGAATGATTCCCCCATTCTCAAATTTTTTTATTTTTCTCAATTGAATATATATATATATATATATATATATATATATATATATATATATATATATATATATATAGAGAGAGAGAGAGAGAGAGGGCTAAGTTTATATATTCTAACTATCTATTGGGTGGATATAGGGATGATTGTGGATCAATCATTTTAAAAACTAAGATAAAGATAAGTTTGTAATTTTGCATTTTAATTAATGACGCTAATTAATTAAATCACTTATTATGGCTATTACCTTAATTTTCTCACTAACCTTATTTATCTTTCTCCCTTTCTTTCTCTAAAATCACCGGTCCGCCCAAGGTTTTGACCGAATGAACCTATGGAAGAGTAACAAAATTTCAAACCATGAATTGAAGAATAACAACATTCTTAAAGAATAATCGTCTATTATTAATATTATTCAAGAATATATAGTAAAAAAAATAATAACAAACACAAGTTTTAGATTATTATACTTCAATAGATAGAAGTTACTTACATGTTTATACTCTCTTTAAGTTCATACTTTGGTTATGAACTTAAAACTTAAGAACTTAAGAGTTTAAAGACTAGCATCATCATCAAGTTGGATCATTGTTGGTGTCTCAAAGGTTCTTACATTCTTCTACAACTTCCAAGCCTCCCTTTGAGGATTCAAAGACTACAAATGTTGACTTATTCGTCTTCTTCTTTTGTTGTTGTTTTTCTTTCCAAACTTTGCAAGAAAATTTATGGTTGGTTATTAATTTGTTTATGTTATTCGAAAATTTCAAGTCTTCTATTGCTAAAATCTCTTATTTTTTTTAAACTAATTTTTAAATAAAAACCCAACAAGTGCTTATGCATATCTAAAAATTAAAATGATCCAGAAGAGCTGCTCATCCTGATCCTTCTACATCTTGTGAAGATTTGATTAGGGGTATAACAAGATCAGTGGTGCCAATCAGTGGTGTCTTTAATATATTGCTTTAATAACTATGAGTTTCTCCTGGTCCAAAGTAACTCGTGTTTCATAAATAAGGGAGAAGACAATATAGTCTTCATCCTTAGGGATAGTGGAAGTTAAGAATGCTTCGTAGAAGAAACTCAATGGGAAATTGTTTGTGGTGCGAGTGAACATGATGAAAAGGTTGGACCTATTGATTATCTCACTAATTATGCACAAATTCGAATCATAATGAGATACATCAAAACAAGGGTGGAGCTTGAACGATTGATTTGGGGGGGGGGGGGGGGGGATATTAGAAAACTAAAATTAACGTTTTTACACATAAAAGACCATTTTTTTCAGCAATTAAACACCAAAAATACCTAAAATTACGGTTCTTACACATAAAAAAACCAAATTTTTTTCAGCAACTAAACACTAAAAATACCTAAAAAAACCAAAATTTTTTCATATTTACGATTTGTGTCATTCACTTGATTGGGATTCCGCACCAATCTAGTGATTTGGATTGATACCTAGATCGGGGTTTTACACTAAGTATAGTTGAATATCTTGGAGAATATGATTGATGTTCTGATGTGACTTAGAATTCTTAGCTTGATTAAGTATACTCTTGAAGTCATAAAAGATTTCTAGGTGATCCTTAAATGGAAGGACCCACCGTAGTTTTTCAATGAATTTTATTCATTCAACTAGGTGTAAACCCATGTATTACATGAGTTCATTTAAAAGAAAAATTAAATATGAAATTCTAAACATTTAAAAGTTTGAATTTATAAAAAAATTAAAAAAATATTGAATTATTAAAATTAATGTGTTTTTTCTTTTTTAAATTTAAACAAATAATTTATATGAATAAACAAAGGAAACTAATGAGATTTTAATTTTCAAATTTTAAAATTAAAAAGAAAGTCAATTAATGAAATTGGTATACATTTATTATTACATTTATTATATTTATTACATTTAAATATTATGTGGAATTTGATAAAATGAAAATAACCACAAAATCCCATGTGTAAAAATTTAATTAAAATAACCATAAAATGACATGTGGCCAAATCAATGAGAGTGTGACATGTGGCAAAAAGATTTTTATTTATTATAGTAGATCATTGTTAAGATTCGGAATTAGATTGTGTCTAGTTGTATACATATGTAATGTTTAGTGTCTTTTCTGAAATTATGAATTGGGTAGTTGTAATTCCGATATCGGAATGAGTATTTAATCTTAGGTTTGCAGTTCTAAACTGTCGACTTATGATTCCTTTCTAGTGCTCTTGTCATGCCTATATATAGGAGCATTAGTTAGTAAAGAGGTATGAGTTTTTGTTACAGAATAGTTCTGCATAGTATTGTAACGAATTGTTCTCTCATACTTCTAATGCAAACAAATCTTATTGACCTTGTTGTGTTCATCCAAATCATTCATATCTTCATATGATGTTTTAATTCTAGAATCCATCGTTCCTACAAATTCTAACAAGTGGTATCAGAGCAGGAGGTTTTGTAAGCAGTTTTGAGATCCAAAATCGATATAAGTTCTTCATGTTCTTATTTTATATTACTTTGAGTTTTTTGATCGATTCCGGATTTTACAATCGTTAATTGCATTTTGACTAAAAATTCTTAGTTCAACTCGTTCGATTTTTGGTTTGGAACTTGTTTTCAGCTTACAGATCTGATTTTAATATGTTTCTGTTGAAATTTTATTCGAAAATGTCTAAAGAAGATTCACACTCAATTTCATTCAACCTCAATGGTGCTATTGGTTCTACAAATCGAATTCCAATTCTCTTTCTAGAAGACTCTGAAGTCTAGGCTCTTCATTTTGAGGACTATGTTCTTGGCATTGAAACTTATGGCTCAAACATCTGGCGTGCAATTAATGAAGGATCATACAAAGTTGCAAAAACTAAAGAAGTTGTTAAAATTCAAAAGAGATTTGATGAAATGGTTGAAGAAAAGGTCATTGTTTCTGAAGAAAAAGAATTATTGTTGTGTAACCTAAAAGCATTCAAAATTCTAAGGTTTTCTCTTCCTTTAGATGCATTCTGTTTGGTAAGTTCTTGTGATACTGCTTATGATATTTAGAAAAGATTTAAACAATTATACTCTGATGATGATGATTTACTTCATTCGACTCAAACTATTCCTTTGTCTGAATTTGGTTCATTTTAACAAAAATCATATGAATCAATTGAACAAACTATTACTCGTTTTAACCATTTACTGAGTAGAATGATGAAGCACAAGCCGGATAGGCCACCAATTGGCAACCCAACCTAAAGTCCGGTAAAATCAACAATAGCATTGAACATTTAAGTGGCTGCCAACAAAGGCAATGAAATTTCAAGGGTTTCAGAAAACATAAAAAACATGAAGTAATGAATTAATCTAAAGATTCATTACACAGAAGTTGGACAATGCAACCCTTGCATTTCAAGACAATCTTTTTCTGCTGTCCAGGATAAGAAAAACAGGAGCACTTTGGGCATGTTTACAGAAGTTGGACAATACAGCCCTATATCAGTTCCAAAACCATTTTGTATGAAAATGTATATCCCCAAATTCAAATTTTATGTTAAAAATATTAAAATTAGATGAAAATCATCCCATAAAACAAACAAAACACGCCTAAATAGCAGATTCATATGCACAACTTATAAATAATTGAAAAGTAAGCATAAAGATTAAAAGAATAGATTATGAGTGTGGTTCGGAGCAGGGGCTATACTTTGGCGATGAGGTTTTTAGGGAAGAAGGCGGAGTAGCGATGGTTACCACAAAATTGCAATCGAGGAAATCAATCAAAAACTTACACTTGTAATATCAAAAACAAAAATCCACATGATATGAAAATGAAAACAATAATGGGTCTGTAAATATGAAGTCGCACCCAACACACAAAATCAAAGTGGTACAGAGAAAGTTTGAAGATGAAGAATGTAAGGATGGTGTGTTTAGGGCTACATACATCTATGATGGTGGGTTGTGATGACAAAGGTAACATCGTTGGTCGCCGCCGATTTAGAAAAAAATTGGTGGTTTGTGGTTATAATTAGGGATGAGATGAGAGGAATACACGAATTGAGCTAACAGAGAAACAAGTGGCCGATGATAAAAAAATTGAAATGGGGTTAGCGTCTTGTGGAGTCGTTTTTTATACCTAGGGTTGATAAAAATACTTTATCTGGATTGGTCATTTTTAGTTCACATGGATCATAATTTTATACCCTTAGATCTATTTCATGTAAATTCAAGGATTAAGATTTAACCTCCTTAGTTGTAAGACTTTACTCTTAAAACTTTTAAACTTCCCATTCATATATTATGAAGTAGTATATATATATATATATATATATATATATATATATATATATATATATATATATATATATATATATATATATATATATATATATATATGTTTCAGCGCACTAACTTTTACGAATTACGGATGATTCAGTTGATTTTTCTTATTTATCTTAATACAAAACTTATATTTTTTTTTATCATATATTGATATATATTACGTATTAAGTCTATTATATTTGATGTTGATCACTTTTCGTAAATAACGATCGGTGCCAAAAGTCACAATTGTTACATTCTCCCCCTGTTTAATGAATTTCATCCCCGAAATTCAACTACGAGTGCTTGACGCGAAGACACTATTGGGAGAATATCGGGAGTATATTTGTATTTACTATTAATCATCCTTATTAGTTAGTTCTACTGAGTGTAAATTGACTATTTAGATTTTTGAATTAATGGTAATGATTAATATATATATATATATATATATATATATATATATATATATATATATATGATAATTATGATTGTTTAATATTCCAATCACCTACCTTAAGGGGTTTCCTCTTAAGATAGCCATGATTTATCATTTATTTGATAGATAATCACCTATCATTAGGGTATTTCTCTCAGATAATAGTGATTAATATTTTAATTTATAAATAATCGTCTATCATTTAAGATAGTCATGTTTAGTATTTTTTCTTATAAAAAATCACCTATCTTTAGGATAATTGTGACTAATACTTTTAATTTATAAACAATCACCTATTATTTACGATAGTCGTGATTATTATTTTATCTTATAAATAATCAACTATCTTTTGGATAGTTGTAATTAAAACTTTTATTTTATAAACAATCACCTATTATTTATGATAGTCGTGATTATTAGTTTATCTTATAAACAATCACCTATTATTGAAGATAGTCGTGATTAATAACTCATCAGTCAATTATTTACTGATGTCTAGAGGGGGAGACATCCCTCAGTCAAGTACTTACTGATACCAAGAGTGGGAGTGAGAGTGATCCCTCAGTTAAGTACTTACTAAGACCAAGAGTAAGAGTGAGAGTGACCCCTCAGTTAAGTACTTACTGAGATCAAGAGTGAGAGTAAGAGTGACCCCTCAGTTAAGTACTTACTGAGATCAAGAGTGAGAGTAAGAGTGACCCCTCAATCAAGTACTTACTGAGACCAAGAGTGAGAGTGTCTATAATAACTGAATGGTTTCTTAATAATTCTTTTCATAGGATCCTTTCATTATCGTTCGTTCTAATGTTATCTAATTATCTGGTGAATACTATCACATAATGCTAAAATTAGACAGTTTTTCGACCGTATGATTCCTCCCTATTACGGTTAGACTCAGATGAGAGCTGCGTAATAAAGCTGAATCACACTTTCTAAAAAAAATTAATTCTAGAATCATATAACCTATGTATCCATCCTATAATTAATAACATGCATTTCTTAGATTTATATTTTAACGTGTTTATAAAACTATATTATTATCTAATTTGCTCGTAAGTTATAAGGAGACACTTACCAATTCTTAGGGGTGGATTCTGGTTATCGTCACTCGAGTTGATGAAAAACGCTCTGCCTCGAGCATTACCCTTTCGATTTTCAAATCTTGGGCATTCTCTCTTGAAGTAGCCCACTTCTCCACATTCATAACAATTGCGGTTCCTGCCAATACCAATTCCTTGGGTAATGGCGAGTGATAGACTCCTACGAGAGTTAGATGTGTGACCCTTCTTGCCGCAATTATTACACATTAGCTCTCTACATGCACCCATGTGATGGTAGTTGCAATTATTGCATAATGGAAGATCTCCTGCATACTGCCTTAAAGGAGTGGGTGACGGAATGGTTGCTACATAGACTTTCCCTAAGTCTTGCTTCTTCCATGCTACTTGCTCTGAATCTTCATCAGGCTTTCTCTTGCTATTTTTTGATCCTTGGGAGATTAATCTTTAAAACCATGGTGCACTGGAGGACTACATGATTGGTCAGGGTAAAGGCCAGTCTCTTGACACTATCGTAAGTAGTTGGCCTGGAAGCCGTAACCAATCCTTAGATAGGCTAAACTAAACCCTAAATGTACCTTTCTACTTTCTTGTATTCTGGGGTGACAAAACTGGGATAGAAGATGGAGAGATCAATGAAGCAACTGGTGTAAGGTGCAATGTCTGCATCTTGCATGGTAAGATTCCAGAGCTCTTGTTCTAGATTTTGCATCTACTCTCTGGGACAGTACTATTCAATCAGTAGTTGCTTCAATTCATCCCAAGAGATGGCATTAGTTGTACTAACTCACATGGGTTTGACATAGCTGTTCCACCATGACAATGTTGTGTCCTCAAAGGTAGAGATAACAAACCTAACTTTGTAATCTTTAGCACAAAAGCTGATCTCAAATACTGAATCCATCTTCTTGATCCATCGATTCAGTCCTACTACTCCTTCATTTCCATAGAAGGGTTTGGGCTTACAGTTCATGAACTCCTTATAAGTACATGCCCTTGGGTGACTCCTGTTACCACTCTGTGTACTATCTCCTCCGGTTCCTCTACCTTGTTCGGATTCAAAATTCCTATGAGCCAGGGCTTCAATGATGCGTTGAGTGATCAAGGCCTCGATGGCTGCTGCATCAAGGTTCGGTTGTGCTCTGGGGTTCCTTCTAATGACTCTTCTTTGAGGCATTCTTGGATCCTATTACAGTTATCGAAAGAGAGCATGTTAGTCGATGACACCTCAAATTGATAAATTAGGGGTAAGGCATTGGGCTGCGGTTGTGCTAGGGCGAAAGTGTTGTAAGACTGCGGGGGAGCCGTAACATTCACTAATGGCCAGTTAGGGTGAAAGTGTTGTAAGACTATGGGGGAGCCGTAACATTCACTAATGGTCAGTTAGGGTGAAAGTGTTATAAGACTACGGGGGAAACATAGCATTAAGTAATGGCCAGTTAGGGTGAAAGTGTTGTAAGACTACGGGGGAGCTGTAGCATTCACTAGTAGTCAGTTGGGGTGAAAAGTGTTGTAAGACTACGGGGGAGCCGTAACATTCACTAGTAGTGACATAGTGCGGAAATTGTTGTAAGACTGCAGGGGAGCCGTAGCATTCACAAGCGGTCAGATAATGTGGGAAGTGCAGAAAGACTGCAGGGTAGCCGTGACATTCACAGATTCATTCAGATGACTTAGGCCAGGGTGGGCTAGTTCGCAAGGTTGTGAGTAGGTCACAAGCATGGAAGGGGGATCAGCTCGTGCTTTGGCGTACGCCGACCAGGGTTGTCAGGGAATTATCCTATGTTCTAGGATGAGGGTCTTTGGGATCCGCGGGCGAGCTTGGGTGATTATGGAAATTCAGGTTGGAACTGGTAGAGACTGTTGAGTCAAGGGTTGGATCTTGAGTTGCAGGACATGCGGGTAACCAATGTGTGACGCAGAGGGGTCCGGGCTGGGTAGCCTGGCTGTGGACTATTAGGAACATGGTGGTTGGACCAGGTGCGAGATTGGAAGTCTCGAAGATATTTTGGGTATACTAGTCCATCAGTTAGGTAAAGGGTTTGGTAATCAAGAGGATGTGGTGTGAGATGCAAATGCAGATTCGTGGATCTCGGGGGCAGGAGCGGAGTATCGGTTTGGTTTTGGGTAAGATCCCGAATCGGAGTTCGCGTGTTCAATGCTATATTTTTGCTTCAACGAGATAAAATTGAGGTATCCATATCCCAAGGGAGTCAATTTGGATGGGCTTAGTTGATGGCGGTTCGAGTTATCGTGATGTGTATTGGGTTGGTTTTATTCGTGAAAGAGCCACAACATGTTGAAGTGAGGAAAAGATGGGTTGTTGGAGACCGGGTATGAGATGAGACTGCAGTGGGTCATGTAGCGTTCGTTCTATTAGCAGAAGTTTTGATGGTTTTCTTATGGATATAGTTCGATAGTGGTTTAGTGCGGGTGGTCTATCGGAAAGTCAGAGCAATTTGAGATTTCAGATTTCAGAAAAGGTAGAGGTGACTTTCTGCAAGGGTCTAAGGTTTCCATTTCAGGTTTGATAAGTCCTTCTAAGGTTGGTTCCGGTGGCCTCGGGAAGGCTGTTTTATTCCCGGGATATGGAGGTATTGACCAGATTATTAGATGTGTTGGGGAAGGTAAGGACGAATTTCGAGGACGAAATCTAATTCAAGTGGGGGAGAGTTGTAACACGCTGTTTCGAATTGTTCCCCATTTTGAATTAGTGATCAAAGGATTGAGTACCATTAAGCTACAGATCCTTGAGGGGTTGGGTTTTAGCCGAAGTTGGAGATAGATAATGTATCTTGGTTGCTCGGGTATTCAGTTGGAGTTTTTGGACCAAAGGGTATTTTGGTAGATTGTCAGTTCGGATGTTTATGGAAAGTGGATGTCTGTCCGGATTATCTTATGTATGGTATGAGTTGATAATGGTGTAGAGCGTCTCGGTACCTTATTATGGGTATAAGGATCATCGGAATCGGAATTGTATCAAGTGAGTTATGGCCTTCGGGAGAATTAGGGTTTGTGAAAAACCCTAGTACGCGGGGCGTACCAGCGAGGTACGCAAGGCGTACTGATGCGAAACCGGTTGCACAAGGCGTAGTGTTGATTACGCACAACGTAGGTGCGAGGTCTGGGTTGGGGTGCGCGGACTCGTACGCGGGGCGTACGAGGGTCATATTGAAAACCCTAAATCCAAGGGTTGTACCCTATATAAGCATCCTTAAGTCATTGAGGCTAAACCCTAACAAGCCTCTACAGTCCTATTTCGTCCCTTAACCTCATATTTCTTTATGAGAGTGTTTCTTGAGTTTAGAAAGTGTATTGGTGGCCATTTTAGAGATTATCCAAGAAGGAGAAGATAGTAAGCAAGCTTGGTGTGTCATTGAGCTTCAAGATCCTGCATCTAGATCATCATGAGGAGCTTCTGGAGGTATAAAGCCTTAACCTTGCCATCTTATTCATTAGATTGAGTTAGGGGTTTCTATATTGTCCCTTTTTGTGTTCATGAGTTATCTCTTGGGAGTTTGAGCAACTCCAGAGCTTAGGAAGAGTAGATCTGAGGTCCCGTAGTTCATTCATATCATAAAGATGCAGTCTTGATGAGTGATTTGACCTCATGCATGAGTTAAGACCCTTGGAAAGGTCTTAATGGGTTATAAGGGGTTGTTGGGAACATATGGAGCATGCAAGGGCATAAAGTTGCCAACTTTATGCCTTAGAACGTCTTAATGGACTCAGATCTAAAGCTTGACGTTAATATCCCAAGCATTAAGAGCTTAATTGTCGTTTGTTCATGCCTGACTTGTACGCCGCGCGTTGTAGCTGTTGGATATAGTGTCTAAGTCCATAACTATATTTGGTATGTACTTGACCCGACCCGGCATGGTCCATTTGGGTTGCATGGCATTGCAATACTTGGATAGACCAAAATGAGAGAAAGGACACTTAAGGTTTATTAATATATTATAAGTACTAATATATTAATAATATTATTTAATTAGTATTGATCAAAGAATTAATCTGGAATTAATTAAGTGATCAAAAAGAGACTAATTAAATATATGGGGTTGATTGTGTAAATAATCTATTCTTGTATAGTGGGCTAATGATCCATGGTTTGTATGGATTGGGCTAAAACCCATAAGGTGCTCCATGGATAGTCCATGGAGGTTACAAACCCATGGATCGTGGAATATGGAAAGCCATGACAATTAGGGTTTACATGGTGTAACCCTACTTGTGTCACAACTATATAAAGACCCCTTGTCTAGCAAAATCGGCACTTGTACAAGCAACAAAGAGGGCTAGCCGATTTTGAGGTGTTAGTGAACTTCTCTCAAGGTTATTCCAAGTATTGTGGTGTTGAGTGAAGCATTCGAGGCATCACATTTGGGGTGCTAGGCTCACAAAGTCATCAAGGAATCCAAGCTACTAAAGGGTATGTTATTCTACTTGAGTTTTGTATTACAAGTTCCCCATAACATGCTAGTTAGGAAGTAAACCTTGGAAAATCAAATTTGCATGTATTTTAGAGAAAACATAGATCCAAGGTTTCTAGGGTTGCATGTACACCATAGGAGTATTAGAATGCTCAAAACCCAACAGTGGTATCAGAGACTAGGCTTGTTTTCTTGATACTTGATGCAAACTTGTTGAAAAAGCTCAAAAAACTGCTATCTTCTGCATAAACTCGCCGAGTCCATGGGGGGACTCGACGAGTCTATGTGATAATTCACCCTACTCGTCGAGTAGGTTCTTGCACTCGACGAGTAGGAGCCCCTGAATGCAGTTTTTCGAGTTTTGCTGCCGAAAATGGACTAGAAACATTACCCTAAACTGTTTTGGTGTTTTAAAACTTGTTTTAGATGGTGTAATGCTTATGCTAATCCATTTAGAATGGCTAATATCAAAATTTCAAGTTTTATATGTGTTAATATGATTCTTGAAATTGTTTGATATGAATGTTTATTCTTATGAGTTTTAGAAGATCATAGGAATTATGTGTAACTTGATTGTTAGTATGATTCTTGATCTTAATGGCTAATGATGGAGTCCATAACTTGTCCTCAAGTTATGGATAACCGAAAGTCACTTCTTTAAAAGTGTCATTAAAGAATAAGAGGTTACATAAAATGAAGAGTCTTCATTTTAATGGACCATTAAACTCATAAGTTATGAAATGAAAAGTCTTGAATAGTTTCAATACTTTCCCTCAAGTTTTGGAATTTGTAAAGTCTTACACCCTAATACTTTAATTTCCAAATTGAACCATAGAATTTTAAAAGTTTAAAATTCAACCCTTATACTATTATTATATTAAAAGTTTAAATATATAGATATGTATAAGAATAAGTCAGTCTTACCGTTAGTAGGCCTCATTCACGAAGCCGATCTATAAGGGGGTATAAGGTTGTTGCCTATAAAATGGCAGCTTAATGGGTGTCCACTCTCACCCACCGCTTCCTTGACTGGTGGAGGGTCGTTAGCCGAACGGGTAGGACAAGGACTTTAAATCCTCATTAAAAGTATAATGAAATTATAAAGTAACTATACTTTAATAATTCACAATCTTAGTTACTTTAGGAAAATGTGAAATAGGTGCTAACCCATGAAATTGCACTTTGTACCTTACCAAGTTGTTAGTGGAGCGCGTGTGGTTAACCGGCACACTAACAAGGACTAGTAAGAGTGGCAAAGGGTAACTGAATTTTATCATAGATCGGTGGAGCGCGTGTGGTTAACCGGCACATTGATTAGGTGATAAAAGTTAAGGGTACCAAGTCAATTTGCATGGTTATTCACACCTTGTTTGTGATCCTCGGCATCCCAGTCACAAACTTGAGAGGGCACAATTGAGATTCAAACATGCCATTGAAAGTTCAATGTATCTCAAAAGATCTAGGAATTTCAAATCCAATAAAACTTAATAATCTATTTCGTTTTCGTGGTGGAAATTGGTAAATCGTCATTTACCTACCTTCAAATATTTTATAGCTTGGATTACGGCATCCCTCTTCCAACTATAAATAGTTTGTTGGGTCCTAGCCTTAATATTTCATTTGGGTGACTTATTAAGGACTCTTTATCTAATAAAACTTGTCTTTCTTTCTTTTCGGATGTCTTCCAACACTGCTACTGGCTCAAATCCTACAGGCTCTTTTTCCCTAATGAACTTGTGTGGGAAAGTCACTTTTGATGGTTCCAATTTCAATGAATGGATTAGGAACATCAGAATGATTACTCGCTATGAGGGCAAAGAGTATGTCCTCGATAAGGAGCTAAAGGTTATCGATGAGTCGACTGCTACTCCTGAGGAGATTGCTGAGTACACTACCCATTAGAAATATGACACTAAGGTGTCTTGCATCATGCTGGCCATAATGACAGCAGAACTCCAGAAATCCTATGAAGATTTCTACCCTTTTGAGATGCACCAGGATCTGATGGATAGGTACCATCAGAGTGCTCGTCAAGAGAGGTATGAAATCATTTCCTCCATGATAACAGCTAGGATGAAAGAGGGAGAATCCCTCACCGGTCACTTGTAGAAAATGCAAAGGTTCATGGACCGGTTATTGAAGCTTAATGTGGACTTCCCTGAGGACATGGCGATTGACATCATTCTCCATTCCTTACCTCCAAGTTATGATCAGTTTCGTATGACTTATCATATGAACAAGGAGGAAGTCACACTAAGTAAGCTTCAAGGACTTTTAAGGACCGCTGAAAGTGGCCTTAAAAGTAAATCAGCTGTTACTCCTACTCCTACTACTGCTCCTGTCTTGGCAATTGGGCAGGGAAAGGGGAAGAAGAGAAAGACCCCTTCGAAGGGTACCAAGGGAAAGTCTCTTGATGGCTCCTCTTCAAGTGGAACCAAGAAAGTTTCCATTCCTCCTTCTTCAAACCCAAAGGAAGCACAATGCTTCTACTGCCAGGAAAAGGGGCACTGGAAGCGAAGCTGCCCCAAATACTTGCAGGAGGTAAAGGATGGGAAAGTTAAACCCACCCATGCAGGTATTTACACGATATTGTCTAATAACTCATTGCATACTAACTCTTGGGTGCTTGATACATGTTGTGGTATTCACATTTGTACTGATTTGCAGGGCCTAAGAAGAAGTGAGAAAGTGGAGCACGGGAAGATAAACTTAATCATGGGGAATAGGAAAGCATCACCTGTTACCAAGATATGAGTTTATTCTTTATTGCTTAATAATGGATTAATGTTAGATTTGAATAAATGTTGTTACTCGTCTGAAATGGCGAGAAATATTATTTCCTTTCATGGCTTGTACAAACAAGGGTTTACTTTTTCATTTGATAATGAGAATGGTGCTATTAATGTTTATTACAATGATGTATTTTACTTTAAAGCATTACCTTGTGATGGTGTATATGAAGCTGTGAATGTTGTAGATAATCTAGGAAATAATGTTTTGTGTATTGATTCTTCAAATAGTTTAGACAAATCATACTTGTGGCATTGTCGTCTTGCACATGTTAACAAGAAGCGCATGGGCCAACTCCAAAAGGCTGGAGTTTTGGAATCATTTGACCTAAAGTCAGATGATAGTTGCGAGTCTTGTTTACTTGGAAAAATGACAAAGTCACCCTTCATTGGTACTTGTGAGAGGGGTGAGGGTTTGTTGGACCTCATACACACTGATGTGTGTGGACCCTTCAAAACTGCCACAAGGGATGCTAATCGCTATTATGTGACTTTTACTGATGATTATAGTAGATATGGATATATCTACTTAATCAAGCATAAGTCAGAAACCTTTGAGAAATTCAAAGAGTTTAAGCAGGAAGTGGAGAATCAACTGGGCAGGAACATCAAGATGCTTCGATCCGATCGGGGAGGAGAGTATCTTAGTATCGAGTTCCTTGACTATCTTAAGGAATGTGGGATTGTCTCACAATTGACACCTCCTAGGACACCACAACTGAATGGTGTGGCTGAGAGGCGCAATCGAACCTTGTTGGACATGGTTCGTTCCATGATGAGTCGAGCTTCGTTACCAATCTCATTCTGTGGGTATGCCTTAGAGACTTCCGCCCATATCCTGAATCTAGTCCCTACTAAAAAGGTTGCCAAAACACCTCATGAGATGTGGACTGGGAAAGTTCCCAATTTGGACCACATCTAGATTTGGGGTTGCGAGGCCTTCGTGAGGCGTGATTCTCATGATAAGCTCGAACCTCGAAGTGAGAGGTGTATTTTCATCGGCTATCCACAAAGATCCTTTGGTTACCTCTTCTACATACCTAGTGATAATGTGATCTTTGTAGCTAGAAGAGGAGTCTTTCGTGAGAGAGAGTTCATAAGCCAAGGAAACACTGGGAGGCAAATTGACCTTGAATAAATTCAAGAGTCAAGTGGTGATGGAACCTCAAACCCTAGTAATCAACCTGAGGAGGAAACTCCTGTTGATCCGACTGACGAGGTCATACCTCTGAGGCGTTCCACAAGAGTTAGGAATGCACCTGAGCATTACTATGGTTTCCATATTACCGTGGAAGGTGATACGCTTATCAGTGATAGTACACTGGTAAGTCTGGATGAACTTAACAGCTACACGGAAGCCATGGCAGGCCCTGAGGCTTCTAAATGGAAAGAGGCTATGGACAGCGAGATATAGTCCATGTATGACAATCAAGTTTGGAACTTGGTTGACAATGTACCAGTTCGTAAGACAGTCGAGTGCAAATGGATCTTCAAGAAGAAGACCGGCATGGATGGTAATGTACACACGTATAAGGCACGACTGGTTGCAAAGGGCTATTCTCAAACTCCGGGAGTTGATTATGATGAGACCTTTTCACCAGTAGCAAAGATTAAGTCTATTAGGGTTATGTTAGCCATTGCTGCATTTCATGACTATGAAATATGGCAAATGGATGTCAAAACCGCTTTCCTTAATGGAAGGTTGGCTGAGGACGTTTACATCAGTCAGCCAGAGGGTTTTGTCAGTACAGAGTACCCTAACAAGGCGTGTAAGCTTGAGAAATCCATCTATGGATTGAAACAAGCACCTCACAGATGGAATCTTTGTTTCGATGAAAAAGTCAAAGAGTTTGGCTTTTCGAGGAATGAGGATGAGTCCTGTGTATATGTTAGGGCTAGTGGGAGTATAGTTAGCTTTTTGGTGTTATGTGGATGACATACTACTAATAGGAAATGACATCCCAACCTTTCAGGAGGTTAAGTCCTGGCTTGGGAAATGTTTCGCTATGAAGGACCTTGGGGAAGCTGCCTATATGTCACACCCCCAAACCGGAACGGCGGAAACGTTCGGGGGCGGAGGACGTCATGCTCAGTATCATAACCATAGTGAAGAAAGCAAGCACAACCATCATAAATATAATTTAAAAAGGTTACATTGTTTCAAAAATACATGTTTCCAAATAAATTACATATGATGCCAAAATAGTTCAAAAGAAATCTGCGCCTTAGCGTCTTGCCTTTAAAATCTTGTGGTTACCTGTATTACTGAATACCTGAGAATACAAGTTGTTTTTGAAAGAGTATCAGCATTAAAGCTGGTGAGTTCATAAGCAATTTATGAATGAAGAATGGATGTTTTTCCTTAAAGTTTGTTACAAGTTTGTTTCCAGAAAATCCAATATTTTCTAAAAGGTTTGTTGTAGTCTTAACTAAACCGAGACTTAGTATATGTAAGTAAATCGTCATACTTATGTGTGGTTTTATATTTAAATAAAACTCCTTTTTGTGAAATCTTTAAATTCCCGTGAACGGTGTGTTTGTTAATTCCCCATGTGAGTTGTTATAACCATAGACTCGAAGACCTCGTACTCGACGTTCTTCAAGCGTCGGAATGTTACGACACTTGTCACCCCAGACCTGCCGGTCTAGCTGTTGCAAGCAGCTTAGGTGCGGGTTTGTCAGACCCAATATAGATCTATACACAACTATCACGCTCTCCCTACAAGAGATTCTGGCTATAACTACAAGAGTTTTCTGTTATACTTAAGAGTACCCTAAAGGTGAATGTCTCACAAATTTATTCATTAACATGTTCACGTAGTTTATAATGAAATACCCGTTTTGTAAATCGATTGTATTACCGTTTCTTTGTTAAACGAGGTGTTTAACTATACCTATTATAGTTTATCAAGAGTGTTTTATGATTTTATGAAACCTTGATATGCATGACTTTGTATTTTAATAAAAATGACATTGGAAATACTAAGTTTATACATCTTGCTCAACATGTTACAAGATGTGAATAACTCTTAAACTTGATTTGACAGTTTTACCCTTAACTGTCACTGTTTTAGAATATTTATAGAAAAATCGTCGGAAGTCGAAAACTGAATCCGTAAACTCGGAGAGTTTGGAAAAAGAGTCTACTATGTTTGTAAATTTTCCTATAATTTTTTGTGCTCTCAAACCAGTGTGAAAATGTTCATCTTCACAACCTGGTCCGATTTTGTTGCTGCAGTGATAGGTAGTTTTATAAAAATCACCATAAATTGTAGAAAAAATCGTATGGAGATGTGCAAGTAGCCATTTTAAAGGTATAAACCTGAACTATTCTCATATTAAACAGTTTTTAAAAATATTAAGTTTAAGTTGGGTGAAAGAATTCGTAAACAGGTCACAACGTTTTCGTTGTAAGCTGTCAAGTTAAGTTTTAAATATGTTTTGGTGTTTTAACTTGTATTCCCCCCCCCCCCTGAAAACTAAAGAAAACTGGAAAATATAGGGGTATGAACTCACCTTGGGTGATTTGTTGAAGAGTGGAAGGTCGAATACGAGGAGTATCAAGTCGCGATCACTTGATGAACACGTGAAAATTTGGATGATCCTAAGAACGATTTTTGGTGTAAGAATGTGGGTAGATGATTCAAGGGTGTTATGAAAATATGGAGTAACACTTGAGTTTAGATGAAACACTTACCAAAAAGTGAAGTAATATCTCAAGAACACCTTCAAAAAGTGGCTGGAAGTAGAGAGAATAAGAAGCTTTCTTAGGAGGCAAGAGGAGTGTAAGTGTTTGATGGTGAAGGAAATGATCAAGGCAACCCAAGAAATCCTCCAGGGATTTGTTTATATAGGAGGTTGCTGGAGCAACTTGCAAGATTGATAAGATGTTTGCCTTGGTTTGTGTGATGTGGATAAGATTGGGCTAATGGGGAGGTGACACATGGAAGGCAAGTGGGCACACTTGACCCACTTGATATTCTAAGCTATTTTCTTTATTGTAAAATAATGATTTATAATTAATAAATCTTTGAGAAATGAATAAAATATGAATTTAGGGGGTTTAAAATGATAAAATAATGAATTTGGTGAAAAATCCCCGTCAAAAACGTCAAAAACGGGTTTAACAGCCGAAAGTAGTCGAAAACCGGGAATTAGGAGCGAACCTGCGAGGTTCGGTCCTTAGGAGATGAGAACCGAGAGTGGGAGAAGGAGGAACCGAAAGTGGGAGAAGGAACCGAAGGGGAAGGCTCGGGCCCGAAGGTGAGAGGGAACCAAAATGGACCGAGGGCTCGGTTCATTTCGGGTGCAAGAGGGTTCGGTCCGAGATGATGACTTCGGTCCAGAAGGCTTAGTTCGGTTGTGTTAGTTCGGTCCTAAGGGACCTTCGGTCCTAATAGGAGGGTTCGGCTCTAAGAGGTTCGGTTCCTAAGAGGTTCGGTTCTTAAGAAGGGTTTCGGCCCTAATTAGCTGTTTTTCACGTAAACTCCCCGTTTCAAGCGGTTTTTGGCCAAGTTAAGGGTCGGGATGACCCGGATGACTATTAAAAGCTGAGAGAGATTTTGAGAGAGATTTGGGAGAGATTAAATTTTAGCCATTATTATCGTATAACCTCGTAATGCAAGGTTCGTGAACCCCGTTATGCTTCGTTTATGATTGTTTTAAGTCCCCAAAAGGGTCCATTGTCGTGTTTTGATGCGTTTAACTCCCTTCTTAGGGTTATCACATTGATAAACACATAGATTCTCCGAGACACTTGGATTCTTGACATACGAATGCACATTTTTATACATAGAATAACTTTTATCATACAATTCCTAGTTAAGTGTGACTGGTTTGACATTGTTGACTTTGACTTGTTGACTTGTTGACTATGACTTTGACTTGTTGACTTTGACTTTGAGTTGAATTTGACGGTTGTCACATTATCCCCCCGTTAGAAGGAAATTCGTCCCGAAATTTGCATTTTGAGTGGGGCTTCAAGGGTTGGGGAATAGATGTGGGTACTTTTGTTTCATTTGGTCCTCACGTTCCCAAGTAAATTCGGGTCCTCGCTTGGCGTTCCAGCGGACCTTTACGATAGGAATGCGGCTTTGTTTCGTCGATTTGACCTCTCTATCCATGATTTCAACAGGTTCCTCTATGAAGTGGAGGTTCTCATTGATCTCAATTTCTTCCAAAGGAATGACAAGGGTCTCATCAGACAAACATTTCTTTAAGTTTGATACATGAAAGGTAGGATGAACGTGATTGAGTTCCTGAGGTAATCGCAGCTTGTATGCCACCGGGCCAATCCTGGCGAGGATTTCGAATGGTCCGATATACCTTGGATTTAATTTCCCACGTTTTCCAAAACGTATTAATCCCTTCCAAGGTGATACTTTCAGTAGTACTCGATCCCCAACTTGGAACTCCAAAGGCTTCCGTCTCTTATCCGCGTAGCTCTTGTGTCGGTCTTGCGAAGCCTTCATTCGTTCTCAAATTTGGACGATCCTTTCTGTTGTTTCCCTTATGATCTCCGGGCCAGTGAGTGCGCTGTTAGGAACTTGCCCTCTTGCTAGTTGCGTATCGCCCACCTCAGCCCAGCACAGGGGTGATCTGCACTTACGGCCATAGAGGGCTTCTAATGGAGCAACTTTGATGCTAGTGTGATAACTATTATTGTATGAGGATTCGATAAGGGGTAAATGAGCATCCCAAGCTTTACCAAAGTCTATCACACAAGCGCTTAGCATGTCCTCTAGCGTCTGAATGGTTCTTTCACTCTGCCCGTCGGTCTGTGGGTGGTAGGCTGTACTCATGTCCAGTCTAGTTCCCATAGACTTCTGTAGTGACTGCCAGAACCGTGACGTGAACCGACTATCTCTGTCGGAGATAATGGATATCGGTACTCTGTGAAGTTGCACGACTTCTTTAATGTAGATCCTTGTCAGTTTCTCCATTTTGTCGGTCTCCTTTATTGGTAGGAAGTGTGGATTTGGTCAATCTATCGACAATCACCCCAAATGGTATCATAACCACCCGTTGACTTGGGTAAAATAGTTATTAAAATCATTGCATGGATTATGCCTGATTCATCTAATATAGTTCCGTGTATACGAGTCGTATATAGTTAAGATTGAAAAGGCAGCCGAATAAATGATTCATCTCTAAGCCCACATCCAGACAAGGAAAAGGAGTCAAAGTGGAATCATCAATTCTAAGCCTGTAGAATCTTAATTACGTACTACTCTTATGTATACATTTGATAGTATTAGATCAATCGCATGAATTTTTGGGATCTTTGTTGGTGAACTTGACTTTCTGTGCTAGTCGTATTCCTGGAAACCCTGTTGGCAGTACTTGAGCAAAGTTATAGAAAATTTGGTGCTCCTTACGTGACTACTTCGTTGGAGGTTTTTGTTGGTTTCCTTGATTGTCATTAGGGTTCGAAGTGTCGACTCCGTTTTCATTTTCTTTGGTGTTGTTAGGGTTGAATTGCGCCATGACAACTGCTACTGCAGCCGTTACAGCGTCTTGGAACGTAGCGGAGTCTATGTGTTGGATCAGGGTTTCGTCGGTTGGTTGATCAAATTAGTCATCTACGCGAGCTAGTGGGTAACTATTCTTAATGGTATGCTTGTTCAGTTCTCGATAGTCGATGTACATACGAAACGATCCGTCTTTCTTCAAGACCAGTGCTCCTTATGGGCAGAAGCTTGGTCTAATAAATCCTTTACTGAGAGGTTCGTTAAGTTGACCGGAGCGTTCCTGCATCTCCGTTGGAGCTGGACGGTAAGGCGATTTAGCTACAGGGGTAGTTCCTGGAATTAAGTCGATTCGAAACTTGACTTGACGTTGTGGTGGAAATCCTGACCGTTGGGCAGTCCCTCTTGAAGTGTCCTATTTCACCACAAAGGTGGTATATTAGGCTGGCGCCCACATTGGTGGTTGAAGTGATGAGCTCGACTGGGGTCCATAGAAATGGGCCGTGTGCCCCTTCCTGTTGCATCTATTGCAATGTAGCACTCGGCAGACTCCATAATGATGGTAGTTGCACTTACTGCAGAGTGGGAGGTTTCCTAGGTACGGTGTGGTCGGTGTTGGAATAGCAGGGTTGATGGGGATATTGACTGCCCCAACTTGATACTCTTCTGAAGGCCCTTGAGTTGAACTGCTCCCTTTCTCGCTCTCGAACTTTCGTTTCAGGATATTGGGTTTGGGGTCTCGAGTGTCTTTATGAACAGGCACTCGTTGTTGTACTTGGTTATCACCGTGATTGGGGATGTCGATAACATTTCCACTAACGTTTGTGTTGTTAGCATCTAGGTGAGTCATGACAGCTGCTACGGCAGCTGTGACCGCAGCTTGAAAAGTAGCCAAATCTATCTGAAGAGTTGGTGCTTTGCCAGCAGTTTGGTTACGTTTCTTCGGGGGCATGATTCTGTTATACGATAAGAAAATGAGTTTGTGAGCGATTATGGTTGGCTCTAGATGTATTCTGATCATTCATGCGAATGTAAGTTTTTCGTTTTGTTATACTGTTCTCGATGGTTCGACCTACATCCCTATGATGCAGTTCTGGTAAAGAGTAGGAGTAAGTTTCTAAAATGGTTACAAGACGAGTGTTTATCCAATAAAATCATCTTTGATTGGAGGTATAATGCTTTCCACATTAGAAAAGATTTGAAAGTGATACATGATGGAGTCTACACAAGGTAGACTTATGAGTTTGAGAATTATTCATTCTCGACTGGAATTCCGTGATCCGATATATTGCTATTGGTCATAACGGAAAGACGATAAGCTTAAAACCTAACGCGAGAAATGTAATCACTAAATCACTAGGTGGCATTAGTAGTCATTACTATGACGAAGGGGTATTCAAGCACTTCATATGGAACACATGTGGTTTTTCCTTGGTTCTATGATTTAATCCGGGCGGTAATGGTTCATTCTCCCTTGGTATCTACATGGTGTCCTTCTCCTCTGTAGGTACATGGAATTTATGTGCCGTCTTACTTACGATTCTAACACTGATCCCCATTACTTCATAACGGAGAGTTCGAATTCCGAAAGTTCACGCGAACTTTTCCTCAGTGTCTTTAACAAAGTAACGACATGTTGTGGTTTCTATAGTTTCCTCTTGGTTGCGAGTACAGACGGTGTTAATTTCAGAGGCAACATCTATCAACTAAGTTTGCGAAGATGGAGATAATGATAAGAATTCAAGAGTGAGAATAATGAAGGTGATCCATGAACTCAATCACCATAGTTTAACCATTAAATGAGAGTGTGATTTTGGTAGAGTTCTAACAATAGAAGGATGAAAGTATTTGGACAAAGATTTCCATAGGAGATTAGACGTTTGCCGTTGTCATTGGTAGCAAAGATGTGATAAGTTCGGGAAAAATTGACCTTGGAGTAGGTCTTACATCACACCAGAATTGAGAAAATTTTGACAGTACATAGACCTAACCGACTGAAAGTTCAAGGTCTTAACATAAGCATGAAATTAATACTAGAGTCTATACATAGACCTAATTTATATCCAAAAGAGAGAGTAGAGTAGACTCTACTTGCGGCGAGAACCGCTCGAATGAGTCCTTGATTCTGCTAGACGACGCTCCATGTCCAACATGCGTCTTTCAAACGTTGCCTGATGACCTCGAAGTTCCCTCACTTCAACTTGGGTTGTAGTTAGTTCTCTCTGCAGGGTCATATTCTGGTTCAGGGTTCTTCCATTAGCTGTCTCTAGATGGCGAATGTGAACTGTATTGACTCCCGCATCGACATCAACCTCCATGACCCGGTTGATGGCTGCCCTTCCCTGTTCCTCATTATGAGAAACCCTGCGAACCAGAACAGGCAGGATTCTGTCTGCTGAGCCTCCCTCGCTCAGATTGTAGAAGGTTCGGTCATCGTGACTCCATATGTTCAAGTGTGCTGCCCACAGGGGTGTGGGGCCTTGAAATCTTGGTCGAGGGTTAGGATTTGGGATAGGAGCCACCAGAGGTAGATTATTGACTTCTGCCTCGGAGTCAGAATCTTCTTGGAATTTTTCTACGAAATTGTCATCCAATGGAATTGCATGGTTCTCTTCTGGCTCCGTATCGGTCCATCCACCATTATCTTGGTTGGGAAAGTACGGGTCGCCGGGGAGACGGGATCCAGTCATGGAATCTAAGCGAGGAAAGGGATGTAAGAAACATCTAATAGACGTATAACTTAGATAATTTTAGGATGACCCTTACTAGTTACTTCAATACTTGCGTAGTGCATACCAACCATATGTAGCCAAGATAGAATAGACCTTCGAATAAGTGACCCTAACTCTAAGTCCACAACCAAACAAGGAACATGAAGTAAAGCAAACATCACAGATTCTGAGTCTATGACACCCTAGTCACATATAACCTTAGCGTATCCACTCAGCAACTATAGACCTACTAATAAAGACCTTTTAGTTCTTAAATAAGTAATTATAGCAACACCTATAGTATTTTAAATTTGTAAGTTTGATTCTAGTGTTTTCTTTGGTAAGTTTTCGACATGTTGCTCACTATGACTATTCCCCAACATATGTTGGTCACATCTCGGATAGATATAGTTGATCAGACTATATTTATCCTAGATCTGATTACATATTTTGAGGCCTAATCATAGTGTCCAACTTGTCTTAATACTTTTATGTTATTGCCATTATGATACTGAATTAACGAGTGCGGTTGTACGAATACTTTTATAAAAATACTAATTTTTATTTCTAAAGTATTTTTGAAAAGCTACGTCAGAGAAATTTGGTCCCATTGTATTTATTGTTCGTATATCTTACGTGGTTCGATATACTTAGTTCACTATAAACAATGCTTTGATACCAATCTGTCACACCCCCCAAACCGGAACGGCGGAAACGTTTGGGGGCGGAGGACGTCATGCTCAGTATCATAACCATAGTGAAGAAAGCAAGCACAATCATCATAAATATAATTTAAAAAGGTTACATCGTTTCAAAAATACATGTTTCCAAATAAATTACATATGATGCCAAAATAGTTCAAAAGAAATCTGCGCTTTAGCGTCTTGCCTTCAAAATCTTGTGGTTACCTGTATTACTGAATACCTGAGAATACAAGTTGTTTTTGAAAGAGTATCAGCATTAAAGCTGGTGAGTTCATAAGCAATTTATGAATGAAGAATGGATGTTTTTCCTTAAAGTTTGTTACAAGTTTGTTTCCAGAAAATCCAATATTTTCTAAAAGGTTTGTTGTAGTCTTAACTGAACCGAGACTTAGTATATGTAAGTAAATCGTCATACTTATGTGTGGTTTTATATTTAAATAAAACTCCTTTTTGTGAAATCCTTAAATTCCCGTGAACGGTGTGTTTGTTAATTCCCCATGTGAGTTGTTATAACCATGCTAAGACTCAAAGACCTCGTACTCGACGTTCTTCAAGCGTCAGAATGTTATGATACTTGTCACCCCAGACCTGCCGGTCTAGCTGTTGCAAGCAGCTTAGGTGCGGGTTTGTCAGACCCAATATAGATCTATACACAACTATCACGCTCTCCCTACAAGAGATTCTGGCTATAACTACAGGACTTTTCTGTTGTACTTAAGAGTACCCTGAAGGTGAATGTCTCACAAATATATTCATTAACATGTTCATGTAGTTTATAATGAAATACCCGTTTTGTAAATCGATTGTATTACCGTTTCTTTGTTAAACGAGGTGTTTAACTATACGTATTATAGTTTATCAAGAGTGTTTTATGATTTTATGAAACCTTGATATGCATGACTTTGTGTTTTAATAAAAATGACATTGGAAATACTAAGTGTAAATCTTATACATCTTGCTCAACATGTTACAAGATGTGAATAACTCTTAAACTTGATTTGACAATTTTACCCTTAACTATCACTGTTTTAGAATATTTATCGAAAAATCATCGTAAGCCAAAAACTGAATCCGTAAACTCGGAGAGTTTGGAAAAAGAGTCTACTATGTTGGTAAATTTTCCTATAATTTTTGGTGGTCTCAAACCAGTGTGAAAATGTTCATCTTCACAACCTGGTCCGATTTCGTTGCTGCAGTGATATGCAGTTTTATAAAAATCACCATAAATTATAGAAACATCGTATGGAGATGTGCAAGTAGTCATTTTAAAGGTATAAATCTGAAATATTTGCATATTAAATAGTTTTGAAAAATATTAAGTTTAAGTTGGGTGAAACAGTTCGTAAACAGGTCACAACTTTTCTGTTGTAAGCTGTCAAGTTAAGTTTTAAATATGTTTTGGTGTTTTAACTTGTATTCCCCCCCCCCCCCCTGAAAACTAAAGAAAACTGGAAAATATAGGGTTATGAACTCACCTTGGGTGATTTCTAGAAGAGTGGAAGGTCGAAGACGAGGAGTATTAAGTCGCGATCACTTGATGAACACGTGAAAATTTGGATGATCCTAAGAACGATTTTTGGTGTAAGAATGTGGGTAGATGATTCAAGGGTGTTATGAAAATATGGAGTAACACTTGATTTTAGATGAAATACTTACCAAAAAGTGAAGTAATAGCTCAAGAACACCTTCAAAAAGTGGCTGGAAGTAGAGAGAATAAGAAGCTTTCTTGGGAGGTAAGGGGAGTGTAAGTGTTTGATGGTGAAGGAAATGATCAAGGCAACCCAAGAAATCCTCCAGGGATTTCTTTATATAGGAGGTTACTGGAGCAACTTGCAAGATTGATAAGATGTTTTCCTTGGTTTGTGTGATGTGGATAAGATTGGGTAATGGGGAGGTGACACATGGAAGGCAAGTGGGCACACTTGACCCACTTGATATTCTAAGCTATTTTCTTTATTGTAAAATAATGATTTATAATTAATAAATCCTTGAGAAATGAATAAAATATGAGTTTAGGGGGTTTAAAATGATAAAATAATGAATTTGGTGAAAAATCCCCGTAAAAAAGGTCAAAAAACGGGCTTAACAGCCGAAAGTAGTCGAAAACCGGGAATTAGGAGCGAACCTGCGAGGTTCGGTCCTTAGGAGATGAGAACCGAGAGTGGGAGAAGGAGGAACCGAAAGTGGGAGAAGGAACCGAAGGGGAAGGCTCGGGCTCGAAGGTGAGAGGGAACCGAAATGGACCGAGGGCTCGGTTCATTTCGGGTGCAAGAGGGTTCGGTCCGAGATGATGACTTCGGTCCAGAAGGCTTAGTTCGGTTGTGTTAGTTCGGTCCTAAGGGACCTTCGGTCCTAATAAGAGGGTTCGACTCTAAGAGGTTCGGTTCCTAAGAGGTTCGGTTCTTAAGAAGGGTTTCGGCCCTAATTAGCTGTTTTTCACGTAAACTCCCCGTTTCAAGCGGTTTTTGGCCAAGTTAAGGGTCGGGATGACCCGGATGACTATAAAAAGTTGAGAGAGATTTTGAGAGAGATTTGGGAGAGATTAAATTTTAGCCATTATTATCGTATAACCTTGTAATGCAAGGTTTGTGAACCCCGTTATGCTTCGTTTATGATTGTTTTAAGTCCCCAAAAGGGTCCATAGTCGTGTTTTGATGCGTTTAACTCCCTTCTTAGGGTTTTCACATTGATAAACACATAGATTCTCCGAGACACTTGGATTCTTGACATACGAATGCATATTTTTATACGTAGAATAACTTTTATCATACAAGTCCTAGTTAAGTGTGACTGGTTTGACATTGTTGACTTTGACTTGTTGACTTGTTGACTATGACTTTGACTTGTTGACTTTGACTTTGACTTGAGTTTAACGGTTGTCACACTATATCCTTGGGAGAAGGATATTGAGAGACAGGAGTAAGAGACTAATTGGACTTAGTCAGAGTACTTACGTGGATAAGGTACTGAAGAGGTTCAGTATGCAGGATTCCAAGAAAGGGGAATTACCGATCCAGAGTAACGCCAAACTGAGATAGCTGAGATGAGTCATGTACCATATGCTTTCGATGTGGGCTCAATCATGTATGATATGACTTGTACTCGCCCTGATGTGGCCTTTGCTTTGAGCATGGTCAGTAGATATCAAGGGAACCCTGGCAAGGCTCACTGGACTGCGGTAAAGAACATTCTCAAATATCTGCAAAGGACTAAGGACTGGGTCCTTACTCTTGGTGGCAGTGATGACTTGAGAGTGGTAGGATATAGCGATGCTAGCTTTCAGACTGATAGGGATAATTTCCGCTCTCAGTCAGGCTGGGTCTTTATCCTGAATGGAGGAGCAATTACTTGGAAAAGTTCCAAGCAGGAGAGGGTAGGTGATTCAACTTGCGAATCAGAGTATATAGCAGCAAGCGAGGCAGCAAAGGAGGCGATATGGATAAAGAACTTCATTGGAGACCTTAGAGTTGTACCAACTATAAAAGAGCCAATGGAAATTTTCTGTGACAACGAAAGTGCGGTTGCTTTAGCTAAGGAACCAAGGGATCACGGGAGATCCAGACACATTGACAGAAAATACCATTTCATTAGACATCGAATAGAAGAAGGACTCCTCGTGGCTAAGAGGGTATCATCGGATGAGAACCCAACAGATCCCCTCACGAAGGGACTGAGTAGGGTTAAGCATTTACAGCATGCAAGGCGCATCGGGCTGAAGGATGATATTAGTTTTAATAATTAGATAGTTTTTGAAACTTGTAAAATGTAATTGACATTTTATTATTAAATAAAAGTTGTTGTTTATTTATGATTAAAGTGTTACTATCTTATGTTAATCGTTTACTATTGTTTCAATTTTGCATGTTTTGACTTCCAGAATAATTATATTATTCAAACTCTCCACAGTCAGTCATATTTTGGAAGTAGGTATTGAATTAAGACTGTCATGAATTGGGTTTGTAGATTGTCTAAGGTGTATTAGACATAGCAATGGTTGCTGCAACATTCATGAGTGCTCATAACGTCTGAGTATTGGACTCAACCCACGCTCACTTGTATCACTTCATGGAATTTATCTCGAGTGATCGTGAGACGGTAATATCATATAAATCTTCAAACCTAGAGATATGAGTTGTTGACTATGAGTTGGTTATACATTGATTGTACGAAAACGCATTGGTAACTCGATGTTATAAAACGTGCTTTTGTGCATAATTCAATAAGTAGTCAGTACAAGCATATGAGTCGAAGTTTATCTGTTCCTTCTAGGATTAGAAGCGATATCTGGGCCCCTCGATGATTTTGTTTTGACCTATGTACCGGGCCCGATCAGCACCTAATTGATGTGTTCAATTTAGTTCTATGTCAAACGGATCAGAGATCGAGAAACAAATGCTGGACAATAAGTAAGACCATGTTCCATGTATTTGTCCGGCTGATATCTTGAGAGCAGAGGATTATATGAAGTCATATATGCAACTATAGTTATTACACTTATCTAAGTGACTTTGAAAGAGCTACGATTGCTAGTCGGATTCTGAAGTCATATATGCAACTATAGTTATTAGACTTATCCAAGTGGGAGACTGTTGGATATAGTGTCTAAGTCCATAACTATATTTGGTATGTACTTGACCCGACCCGGCATGGTCCATTTGGGTTGCATGGCATTGCAATACTTGGATAGACCAAAATGAGAGAAAGGACACTTAAGGTTTATTAATATATTATAAGTACTAATATATTAATAATATTATTTAATTAGTATTGATCAATGAATTAATCTGGAATTACTTAAGTGATCAAAAAGAGACTAATTAAATATATGGGGTTGATTGTGTAAATAATCTATTCTTGTATAATGGGCTAATGATCCATGGTTTGTATGGATTGGGATAAAACCCATAAGGTGCTTCATGGATAGTCCATGGCGGTTACAAACCCATGGATCATGGAATATGGAAAGCCATGACAATTAGGGTTTACATGGTGTAACCCTACTTGTGTCACAACTATATAAAGACCCCTTGTCTAGCAAAATCGGCACTTGAGGTGTTAGTGAACTTCTCTCAAGGTTATTCCAAGTATTGTGGTGTTTTGTGAAGCATTTGAGGCATCACATTTGGGGTGCTAGGCTCACAAAGTCATCAAGGAATCCAAGCTACTAAAAGGTATGTTATTCTACTTGAGTTTTGTATTACAAGTTCCCCATAACATGCTAGTTAGGAAGTAAACCTTGGAATATCAAATTTGCATGTATTTTAGAGAAAACATAGATCCAAGGTTTCTAGGGTTGCATGTACACCATAGGAGTGTTAGAATGCTCAAAACCCAACAGTAGCATGTACGCAGCGTGTACAGCTTGAGGAGCTAGTACCCTGAGCGTACTAGAGTGGTACGCAAGGCGTACGCACTCAGAAGGGTTTTGGGCTTGTTTTGGGTTTGAAAACCTATTGAGCGTACTAGAGTGGTACGCAAGGCGTACGCACTCAGAGGCGTTACGTGGAATGGAAAAGAACTTCGAAGTCAAAGAGGACGGAACATATTATTTCATGAACCGAATTTGGGTCCCTAAACTTAGGGGATTCAGAGAGGTAGTCATGAATGAGGCCCATAAGACGCGATACTCCATCCATCCGGGCTCAGATAAAATGTAACTGGATACCAAGCAACATTATTGGTGGCCTAACATGAAGGCAGAAATTGCCACCTACGTTAGCAAGTGCCTCACTTGCGCTAAAGTGAAGGTAGAATATCAGAAGCGCTCGGGACTATTACAACAGCTGGTAATACCCAAGTGGAAATGGGAAAGGATTACCATGGACTTTGTGACCAAAATACCCAATACAACTGATGGATTGGATACCATATGGGTAATAGTCGATAGGTTAACGAAATCCGCCCATTTCCTGCCAATAAAGGAGACATACAAGATGGAGCAATTGACTAGAATCTACATCAAGGATATTGTAAGACTCCATGGAGTGCCAATATCTATCATCTCAGATCGAGATAGTAGATTCACTTCACGCTTTTGGCAATCACTTCAGAAGGCGATGGGGACACAGCTCGACATGAGCATTGCTTACCACCCGCATACGGATGGTCAAAGTGAGCGAACCATTCAAATGCTTGAGGATATGCTTCGAGCATATGTGATAGACTTTGGGAGGTCGTGGGATACCCACTTACCTTTAATTGAGTTTTCATACAACAACAGTTATCACGCAAGCATCAAGGTTGCTCCTTTCGAAGCATTATATGGTCGTAAATGTAGATCACCGTTGTGTTGGGCTGAGGTAGACGACACTCAGCTAGCAAGAGGACAGGCACCAAACAATGCATTAACAGGACCAGAAATCATACGCGAAACGACAGAGAAGATAGTTCAAATCAAAGATCGACTTCAAGCATCACGAGACCGACAGAAGAGCTACGCTGATAAACGGCGAAAGCCCTTGGAGTTTCAAGTCGGGGATCGGGTGTTGCTAAAGGTCTCTCCCTGGAAAGGGATGATTCGTTTCGGGAAACAGGGAAAACTAAACCCACGGTACATTGGACCATTCGAGATTCTTGCCCGAATTGGTCCAGTGGCTTATAGACTGCAGCTACCTACCGAGCTCAGCAATATACACCCCGTGTTCCATGTTTACAATTTGAAGAAGTGCTTATCCGACGAAACTCTCGTCATCCCTTTAGAAGAAATCGAAATCAACTAGAATCTCTTGTTCATCGAGGAACCAGTTGAAATCATGGACATGGAAGTGAAGCATACTAAGCAAAGTCGTATTCCGATTGTGAAAGTTCGGTGGAACGCGAAACGTGGACCAGAATTCACATGGGAACGCGAAGACCCGATGAAGCAAAAGTACCCTCACCTATTCTCGCATTCTCAATCCTAGCTTCGAAAAGAATTTCGGGACGAAATTCCCTCTAACGGGGGGATGATGTCACAACTAGCAAATTTGGTTAGGAAGTTCTACCCTTATGCAAGCATTATCAATGGCAACAATTGTAACCATGACTTGAAAACACGATGTTTATTCAATAACAACAAGATTTCCATCAATGACTCTATGCAAACACTTTAAATAGTCAACAAAAGATTGGAAACCCTAAAAATCCCGGTTTAAGTCCAATGTGGACTAGGATTTTCTTATTTGGGCCTAATAGCCCAATAAGTCTCCAATTTGACTAGTTTGGACTTAGAACTCTAAATTGGGCTCTAATTCAACCCACCTTCATAAGAATGGACATTTTGGGCCATATTGGGCCTAAAATGGAATAAACTTCTCCAATAAGCCTTATTGGGCCATAACTAGCTTAATTAACCTTGTTGGGCCATAACAAATCTAAATAGCCCTAATGGGCCATAAAACTCATTCTTTTATACAATATGGGTCGTGAACCATCCAAAGAAGCCCAATGGGCCAAAAACCTCCTTTATGAATATCATAGTTTTGAACTTAGGCTAGAAGTGGGCTAAGTAATCCATGTTTCTTTTACCAAGCCCAACTCGGCCCAACATAAAAAAGAAGAGGTAAATGGGGGAGGGTTAACTTTAGGAGTTGCCACCTCCTTATTGTACACCATGTATCCATGCATGATCCTTCATGTATCCATGTTAGTCATTTCACCACCTCTCTCTTCCCTTTTTTCTTCCTCTCGGCCGAGAATCACCAAACACACACACATCTTCAAACTTTCATCTCAAACACTCTCAAACACATCCTCTTCTCCATCCAAATTTTCGAGATTTTGGAACATTTCAAGGAGGTTCTTGTTGGATTAATGTCTAAGTCCATAACTATAATTGGTAAGACTTGACCCGACCCGGCATGGTCCATTTGGGTTGCATGACATCATGCATTTGGATAGACTATAATGAGAGAAATAACACTTAAGGTTGGTTAATATATTATAAGTTCTAATATATTAATAAGGTTATTTAATTAGTATTGATCAAGAATTAATTTGGAATTAATTAAGTGATCAAAAGGAGAGTAATTAAATATATGGGTTGATTGTGTAAATCATTCATTCTTATATATGTGGGCTTGTGATCCAAGATTCCTTATGTTGGACTAAGTCCATGGGGTGACCCATGGAGGTTAAAATCCATGGAGCATAAGGAATGGGTAAAGTTATGAGTTACATGGTGTAACCCTAATAGCCACCATATAAAAGAATCCCATGGCTCAAGAAATCGGGCACTAATGTGTGAATATGAGGGCTAGACGATTTCAAGGAGTGTTCCATTTCTCTCAAATCATTCCATGTTCATTTGGTGTTGTGTGAACCATTTGAGGTGTCACACTTGGGGCACTAGGCACTCAAGCTTCATGGAGACAAGCTACATCAAAGAAAGGTATGTATTCTATCCATTTGATTACCCAAGTATCAAGTATTGTATGCTAGATAGGGTAATACCTTGGAAAGTTCATAATTGCATGTATAATAGAGAAAACATAGATCCAAGGTATTTAGGGTTGCATGTACACTTAGGAGTGTTAGAATGCGCAAAACCCATCAGTGGTATCAGAGCCAAGGCTTGTTTTCTTGTTATACTTGCAAAATTAGCTGAAAAATCGAATTGTATTAGTTTAAAAGTTATGCTAATTACTTGAAAAAAATTTGATGTGAATTATCTTTGTTCATATGAGTTTATTAGATTAATAGAAAAGTTAATTGATTATGTGTTTTCAATCCATTTTAATCTAAGAGTTGATTCTAAAATGTGTTTTTGTAACTTGTCCTCAAGTTATATGAAAAGTCACATGTAAGTTTCATAAAACTCATAAAAAGTTGGCAATGGTTACAAAAATGAAGAGTCTTGTCCTCATTAAATGATTTTATGACTCCATAACTTGTCCTCAAGTTATGGAGGTTCAAGAGTCACTTCATTAAATGATAAAATGTGTAACCTTAATTAGTTCTATAAGTTACAAAAATAAAGAAAAGTTACATTCTTTTATTAGTTTAAAGTCTTCCATAACTTGTCCTCAAGTTATGGAACTTGAAGAGTTTTTTTTTAATTAAAACTACTTTATACACATAAGTTATGGAATTAATTAGTTTTGAATATTTTCAAAACTTGCCCTCAAGTTTTGGAATTTGTAAAGTTTTCCCCATGAATACTTTAATTCCAAGTTAGCCCTTAGAATTTTAAAAGTTAAAATTCAACCCTTATACTTTATAGTATTATAAGTTATTAATAAATATATGTATAAGAGCAAGTCAGTCTTACCGTTAGTAGGCCTCATTCACGAAGCCGGTCTATAAGGGGGGTATAAGGTTACTGCCTATAAAATGGCAGTTTAATGGGTGTCCACTCTCACCCACCGCTTCCTTGACTGGTGGAGGGTCGTTAGCCGAACGGGTAGGACAAGGACTATAATTCTCCCTTCATTAAAAGTATTAATGATAAATACTAAGTAACTAAACACTTATAAATTCCCAATCTTAGTTACTTAGGAAAATGTGAATTAGGTGCTAATCCATGAAATTACATTTTGCACTTTGTTTAAACCGTTAGTGGAGCGTGTGTGGTTAACCGGCACACTAACCTAGATTTAACAAAGTAGGCAAAGGGTAACTTAATATTTATCATAGTATCGGTGGAGCTCGTGTGGTTAACCGGCACATCGATTGAGGGGTAAATATTAAGGGTACTAAGTATATTTGCATGGTTACTTCACACCTTGTTTTGTGATCCTCGGTATCCCAGTCACAAAACCTGAAGGGCACACTCGAGATTGAAACATGCCATTGAAAAGTTCAATGAATCTCAAAAGATCTAGGAGTTTCAAATCCAATTAAAAACCTAATTACATCATTTCGTTTTTCATGGTGGAAATTGGTAAATCGTCATTTACCTACCTTCAACTATTTTATAACTCGGATTACGGCATCCCTCTTCCAGTTATAAATAGGTTGTTGGATCCTAGCCTTAATATTTCATATTGGGTGTTATATTAAGGACTTTAGATCAACTATCTTGAATATCTCCCAAAAGATGTCTAGTTCAGACATCTATGATCTTCCCAAATCTCTTGGAACTTTACTTCCTCCACCTCCTCCAATTATTCTCCCTAACCCACAAGTTCAAGGTCACTCAAGCCCTAATCGCAAGCAAGGTCTATGTGTGATCACATCTTAGAGATGAAGTCACATATTGACAAGCTGGGAGAGTTGGGTGTCAAAGTCTTGAGAAAGTTGGATGTTCAATCACTTTCTAAGTCACATAGTGAGTTCCTTTGGGACTACTATGAAACAGACTATGACATGAACCTTAATGATCATATCTATTTGCTTGGTGCTGCTGAATCAACAATGATTTGGAACGATAGTAAAGCAAATTTGATTAGAAGATCAACTTCCCAAAAACTTTATGGACAGTGACAATGGTGACACTGGAAATCCAGAAAAAGCATTCTTTTCCCAATGGAAAGGGATTGGCCATAGTCAACCCGGTTGACCAAATGGTAAAGAGAAAGGCTAAGTCTGAGATAGTCCCATTACCAAAGGGTCCATATGTTTATTTTGCCAAAGGAAGGGCGTTGATTGCAAAGCTGCCAAATTTACCTAAGGATGTTAAAGTCAATAAGTTTGACTCTACATCAGGTAGAGCCCATTATCTAACTTTGATAAGTTCTATTCTGAGATCCTCATTACATGATGTGACTGGGTCACATGTTGATGTTTTAAGAATCAAAGAATAGAGAGAAATCTTAAAGGAAGTATATGTTGATTCTGATCGCGAAGGTTGATTTCGATCGCATCAGAATTTTGAGCAAGGAATAGATAACAACAATTTTCCATGTGGATTGTAAGGATAAGTTTTTCCACAAAGTTTTAAAATAAAAGAAAATTGTTTAATTTTATTTATTTGAAGTATCCTTACAATCGCATTTGTGGAAAATTGTTGCTTATATGATTCCACTGACAGCAATATTGGAAAATGGATTTGATTCTTTCATTTGTGGTAGTGTCTAAATTTACCAAATCAGGAAAGTTCCTCATCGCCCAAGTTTCAATTGGACCGAAACTTGGAATCATGCAAGTTGAATAGTATTACGAATAAAACCTGAGGTTCTTCACTAGCACACGACTTGAGGTTTATAACCTATCGTGTTGACATATTATGTGCCCATTCCAGTTAAAGTTAGCTTTGCATAGGAGTTCTGAAAGTTCTCAATTGGTTGCATAACAACTTGGAAGCAATGGCAGGCCCTGTACTGCCAGGTGGCAAGAAGTTAAGATTGCATAAGTTCAGTCCATATGAGTTTGGATTTGTCATTATCCTTGTCTTGTGACTATGGTTTTGACGATTCACATGGATAAGAACACATACACCATAAAATCTAAGGGTCATAAGGTTTCTCTCCGATTCATGAAAATGATGGTGAGGAAACACTTCCACCAAGTAGATTTGAAGCAGATGGCAAAAGGTCTAAACAATTGAGACTATGATTACGGCATCCCTTTTCATAGTTCTGAAATTGTTTAGACACACATGCATGCTATCTAAGGAAAGGTGTATGATTTTGATAAAGTTTTATCAAAGCATCTCGTATCAGAAATCTGAACTTTGGTAAGGAAGTCAATAAAGTATTGATTTCTAGAAGTCCAGCTGAGTTCTGAGTACATGTCAAAGCTAGTGGGAGCATAAGTGTTATGCTAATAATCATCATGTTAGTGGGAGCATGATAATTATTGTTAGTGTTGCAAGTTAGCAATGTTAATTATAGAAAACAAAAGTTTCAATTCGTGAGGCTGCAGGGATTGAAAAAGTTGTTTTGCTATAATTAAGGGAGAGGATATACTTCATTTCAGTTCTAAAGGCTTAGATTGAGACCTTAATCATCTTTAGTCAAGAATATATATATGAATTTCATGTTGGATTGGTTCAACTTAAGGAAATTCTATATATTACGTTCTCAAAATTCGATTATGATTACGGCATCCCTCTTCATAGTCAAATTTTGAAAACATGGCAAATAAAAATATTGTAGCAAAAGACTGGTCTAGAATCATGTCTTTATGTGAGACATCATGAATCGTGTACCATTTGCTTTGGGTATAGGATCGATTGCATGTGCTATAATATTTGTCATTTCTAAATTTTTCCAAATGCCCAGAGGCATTAAGAAGGGAAAAGGTCTAGAATTGGATATGACTAAAATGATTAAGCAATTATCGAGGACAATCTGAGGTTTACCAAAGATTGGTTGCTCAGGGACAGTTGGAAGTATAGTGCTAATTTTGGAAGGACCATATTGACATATTCTGAAAAGAGGCATCTCTTATTCAGAAGTGATAGTCAAAATGAGAATATGGAGTTGTCTCCATAGGTGGAAGTTATATGTGTAAGATTAGAAAACTTAATGCAAGAAGCATGTCCAAAGCAATGTACTTTGAATATGAGACTTAGTTTCCATGGAGTTGATCTCCATTGGAATACCTTATAATGACTATTGACAAGTCTTTGTGACTTTGTACATATTCATTACAGGAGGGTCAGTGCATATAAGTTTAAAATCTAAACAGATTTCGATAAATGATAGGAATTTGAAATTCTCACATTTTTCGATAAGGATTTGGGAGTGTGAAATTAGAATCATTGAAATTATGTTCAATTGGTTTATTTCACAAAGTAAGGATCATAGACAAACATAGAGTGCATACTTGGTGTATGGCAAAGCTATTGTTTAAGAAAAACATAGTTTACATGCTTGGAGCATGGGACAACTAGTGTTTTTAATTCAAGTATAAAGTTGATAAAACCGAAACAATGAATAATGAGTAATCAGTATGGTGATAAATAAAAGTGTTTATTTATATTCATAGGGTTTGATACCATATTTGATTCATTTATTCTTGTGTTTCACTTTGCATGTTTTGACTTCCAGAATAACTAAGTCGCTCTTCCTGAATGCTTAAGTTATTCAAACCATCCACAGTCGGTCATATGTTGGAAGTAGATATGAATCAAGACTGTCATGGGTTGGTTTGTAGAGGTCCAAGTTGGTGGACAAAGTGGTGCTACAACACTCATGAGTGCTCATAAGTTCTGAGTATTGGATTCAACCCGCGCTCATTTGAATCACTTCATGGATTTTATCACGAGTGATCATGAGACGATAATATCTTATATTCTTCAAACCTAGAGATATGAGTTGTTACTATGAGTTGGTTGTACATTGATTGCACGAAAACGCATTCGGTAACTCGATGTTATAAAACGTGCCTTTGTGTATGATTCAACAAGTAGTAGAACAAGCCATATGAGTCAAAGTTTATCCATTCCTTTTACCTTCGGGATAAAAGCGATATCTGTGGGCCCCTCGATGATTTAAAGATGATACATGTGAGTGCTTGGCCAAGCCAGGACTGATTTGATTGGTTCAATCAGTCAGTCATCATGAATCGGAAATCGGGAAACAACAAATGGACAGAGAGAATGATTGATAATCCATGTCTCAGTCCATATGATATCTAGAATGGAGGAATATATGATCCCTTATCTAATGGACAAGTCATTGACAAAGGTCAGAGTTCATCGACAAGGTCAGAGTTCGACAGAAGCTTTTGAGAGCTACGATTGCTGATCGGTTCCTGAAGTCATACGCAATAATAGTTTTAGACTTATCCAAGTGGGAGACTGTTGGATTAATGTCTAAGTCCATAACTATAATTGGTAAGACTTGACCCGACCCGACATGGTCCATTTGGGTTGCATGGCATCATGCATTTGGATAGACTATAATGAGAGAAATAACACTTAAGGTTGGTTAATATATTATAAGTTCTAATATATTAATAAGGTTATTTAATTAGTATTGATCAAGAATTAATTTGGAATTAATTAAGTGATCAAAAGGAGAGTAATTAAATATATGGGTTGATTGTGTAAATCATTCATTCTTATATATGTGGGCTTGTGATCCAAGATTTCTTATGTTGGACTAAGTCCATGGGGTGACCCATGGATACTCCATGGAGGTTAAAATGCATGGAGCATAAGGAATGGGTAAAGTTATGAGTTACATGGTGTAACCCTAATAGCCACCATATAAAAGAATCCCATGGCTCAAGAAATCGGGCACTAATGTGTGAATATGAGGGCTAGACGATTTCAAGGAGTGTTCCATTTATCTCAAGTCATTCCATGTGCATTTGGTGTTGTGTGAACCATTTGAGGTGTCACACTTGGGGCACTAGGCACTCAAGCTTCATGGAGACAAGCTACATCAAACAAAGGTATGTATTCTATCCATTTGATTACCTAAGTATCAAGTATTGTATGCTAGATAGGGTAATACCTTGGAAAGTTCATAATTGCATGTATAATAGAGAAAACATAGATCCAAGGTATTTAGGGTTGCATGTACACTTAGGAGTGTTAGAATGCGCAAAACCCATCAGTTCTTTCATAAGAATCATCATCTTTGGTAAGTTGTTGTTTAGATCCATATCCTAGTTTCTTTATTTCATCAAAACCTCTTCCTAACTCATACAATATTCGTGATCTACTCCTTAGAAGCTTCTTAAATCCGAAATCAACTCTAGGAGGCTTGCTAAGACCAAAAATTTTCTTCACATCTTCTTCAAAACCGAAGCAACTAAGGAAGGTGAGTTCATAACCCATTGTTTTCAGTTTTTACTTGTTTTTGGGAGAGAATACAAGTATTATGTGATGATATATGTATGTTTGCATGCTATGTGTGATTTCTTTAGTATTTGGTTATGATAATATGTAATATTTGTTATATTTCGAGATCTATAGCAAGAAGGGTGAAAGAATCATAAACAAAAACATAATAAACAACATACATCATAGATCTAAGGGTCCTTAAGTTCACAAAGTGAAAAACAAAACCAAAAGAACCTTACAAGTGTCATTTTTGCAAAAATAACAAAGATTGGGTATAAATTGTAAATTGTCGGTTTTATGAGGGCTATAAGTTGTTTATTTGTATAAAAGCTGATTTCTATGAAAATAACACTTTTCAAGGGTCAAAAACATAAATTTTAGCTTAATGGGCTTAAAATTGGGCCTAATGGGTTTTGGGCCCAAAGTTGCGAAAAAAATGAGGTTTTGAGGGGCTGGATTGGAAAATTTAACAAGCTATGGGTCTAAAATGTAAATAAACTTTTTCAGGGGTTAAAAATGAGTTTATTACCAAATTGGACTAAAAATGCAAAGTTTTTGATTTTGGGGTCAAAATTGTAAAACTTACAGAAATTTTGCCAAAAATGTAAAATTTTTACAAATAAAGGCTGGAAATGATAAATGCAATAGTTTTGGGCTAAAATTTCTATTCAAATAAAGTTTGGGTGGAAAATGTCAAGAAAAATGGGTTAAGGACCAAAAATGTAAATTTTCATAAAAAGGGAATAAAAGCGTCATTTTTATAGAAAAAGGGACCACAATGATCAATATAAATGTTTTTGGGTCAAATAAACAATTATAAATGTTTGGGTTAAAAATATCAAGTTTATAATGCATGATTATATATATATATATATATATATATATATATATATATATATATATATATATATATATATATATATATATATATATATAACTAAAGCTTCGTAATAATTCGAACGTTAAGTCATTTCTTTTTAAACATTGTGAATAAACATTTAATAGACAACAAAGATATCAACAATACGAACTTAAACTCGACAAAACATAAACGATTCAATGGTTGGACTCAAATACCTTCTTTCGTGTTATTGGGCCTTTGTGGCCCAATATCATAATTTTTGGGCCCAACATAAATACACATGTTTATTGGGCCTCAGGTAACCCAATTACATGCCTAATGGACCCTCAATGGCTTTTACATGCTATTGGGCCGTAGTGGCGAACGAGTCCTTCGCATACTCGACAGCCTTTAATAACATACGTGATTAGTGGGCCCCCGTAGTCCTCTTCTCTTCGTCTGATAGGCTTATCTTCTATTCAAGTAAACAAAAATCAGGTCGTTAAACAAGGTTATTCAATTTCATTTGGATTTAGTGAGTAATAATGGGCGACACCAATGAGTGTCGGTCGTAGTCTATGGTTATAATCAAAGTCTCCTGGAGGGAGAGCGAGAGTTTGTGTATAGATCTATACGGGGGTGACTCCCCCACACCAAAGATGTTCGCTACAGTTAGACTCGGCCAGTCTAGGGTGACAAAATCTTAATTTCAATACCGGCTTTCACTAGAATGCCAAGACAGACGAACTAGTCATTATTATGCATGGTTATAAAGACTCACATAGAGATCCAATACCATCTAAGTAATCATGGGAAATCATATTCATTCGTTGTGACGATACATTAATACAAAACGAACATCTATTTTATCGGAAAACATCGGGTTTTCCTGGGAAACAACATTATTCACTTGCATTGTCAATACAAGAATTCATTATGAGAAACATATCACTTTTACACGTTTTGAAATCATTCACGCATGTACTTATGGATCATCACACTTTTTTCGTAAACAATTGTCTTTTTAGAAAATATCGGATTTTCTGGGTTTTACAAACTACACAAAACATTTTCATATCAAACCTGCTTATGAACTCACGAACATTATATATGTTGACCGTTTTTTTAAAATAACTTGTATTATCAGGTAACAGATAAGCTGAAGAAAATTACCAAGTGTGTTAGGATGTTATGTTTTGTGATTCAAAAACAATTTATGCTATGGATTATGTAATGTAAACAATGTACTGGATGTGAACGATGACGGTTGTAATGTATTAATGCATGGGGATGTTTATGTTATGTTTCATGTATATTCATTGTGTTGATATTTCAATTTAAGTCACACGAGCCCTCGGACGTTTCCGCCGTCTGGTTCGGGGGTGTGACAGGTTGGTATCAGATCTCTGTTTATAGTGAACTGGCATATCTAACCACACATTGATATGCAACTATAAACCCAAAGAGGGACTAAATAACTCTGAACAAAACAAATAAAATATACAAATAAACACTCTTACTTGTGCGACTTAGAAAAATGAATATAATAACAAATCAAAGAAGATGATTGGGAAAACCTGACGTCTCGGTTAAGCCAGGACTATTTACAGTTGTATTAGGGATTAATGTAGCCTGATCAACTCCATTTCTTCAGAATGCAACAATCACATTCCCTGGGGCGATCGCGATGGTCAGTAAACCTAAGGCATACCCTCTTGTTAAACAGGAGGAAAACATCAATCCAATTTTATAACAACTAAAAATATCTTAGGAATAATGATAATTTCTTTATATACCCTCCTTACGTGTTCCTCATCACAATCACCATGGAAGAGGAGCATCAAGACATTCAGTTTCACCAGGTCTTGGTGGACCACATAATGATTGCAGACGACCCCAAGGAAGGACAAGGGCCAGCACACGACATTGGGCCTGACGAGTACACGGACACGAACTACGAGTTTGATGGGACCGATGATGACATGGAGGAGGAAAGAGGCACAGAAAAAGCCTCCGTCACACCACCTGCCGACGAGACACATCAGGACCACCCTGCCCCACCAGGGAATCTCGTGGGAGAGGATCGCTCTCCGGAGGCTGAGGCTGCCGCACTACGGAAACAACTATTTGCCATGGAAGCACGAGCGGTGCAGGCTGAACCGGAAAGGGATGAAGTCATTGGAGAGATGACTGAGATGGCCCAGTTGTTGGTGCAACATTTCAGAATATAATTTCGCTACCACCGTTGGGGGCCTGCTAGTGTGTTTAGGACCAGCTTTACCCTACTAGTGCTATGTTCTCTTATGCTTACCATGTTATGTACTACCGACTCCATGTTTAAGTGATTACACTACTCATAGAGTCGTTATGGTACTGAACTTTGTACCCTTATGTATGCTCCTTAGAGCAAAAATTTCATGTATCAAAGTATGGATATTATTAGTGGAAAATATTATGTGTTTATTTGTGATGTTGTGATCTGCTATGTGTTTTATATTCTTATTGCTTAGTGTAAATATATGGAAACACTTAGATGCGCAATCGATTCACGAAATTCCCAACTTAAAAACAATATGTACTCAACATATTTCTGTCCCATAACAGCAAGATGCCGCAAAGACCAAACTGCGGAAACAATCAACCACCGACACCACTAGAAATCAACTCAGCTGCGTTTCAAGCAGCTGTATCTGCTGCAGTCACAGCAACAATGGCGTAAATCCACAATGGGAACAATGGTGGAGGAAACGGCCAAGGGGCCGGAAGTTCAAACAACGGGATGAACCAAGGACCTATCAGGGCATGCTCTTACAAAGATTTCACCAACGCCAAGCCACGAACCTTTAATGGCACAGGGGAATGATAACCCTGAAGAGATGGATTGAAAAGGTGGAATCGGTGTTCGAGATATGCGGATGCCCTGAAGAAGTCAAGGTGAAGTTTGCAGCATGTACATTTGCTGATCAAGCTCTCACCTGGTGGAATGGATATGTGGAGGCTATGACTCTTCCGGTGGCTAATGTCATGCCATGGACGGAATTGAAGGAAATGCTAATGGCTGAGTACTGCCAGCGTGGCGAAGTTCAGAAAATGGAGCAAGAGTTATGGGAACTCACAGTCCGAAACTCCGACATCGATGCCTACATATCGAGGTTTAGCGAACTGTCCCTATTGTGCCCTGGCATGATTACTTCGGAAGGAAAGAAGATCGAACGATTTATCTGGGGATTAAATCTCCCGATTCAAGGAAACGTGATATCCGCAAACCCTGAAACCTTCGACAGTGCCAAAAGGTTGGCCAAGAAGTTGTACGACCACAACAACAAGAAGGGTGGGAAATCAGGGGAAACTGAAAGCAAGAAGGAGAATGACAACAATAAGGGAAAGAATAACAAGCGGAAGGGACGACAAGGCACCAAGTCGTCAAAGAAACAACAGACAGCGACAGTTCATGCTGCAACCACCCAAGTTCCCTCCACACCACATGCTCCAGTCTCATCCACCCCAAGTGCCCCTAAGCAGTATTCTGGGAATCTCCCAAAGTGAAACAAGTGCAATCTCCATCACAATGGTGAATGCAGGGAGATGCATTGTACTAGTTGCAACCACAAGGGTCACACGGCAAAATACTGTAGGACCTATCCTCCCCAGAACCAGCAACAAGGAAACAACAACAACCGCACCAACAACAACAACAACAACAACACCAACACCAACAACAACAACGGCAACAACGCTGGGGCTAGCCACACCTGTTATGGATGTGGAAGGACTGGGCATTTCCGTCGAAACTGCCCCAATAGCAACAACCAAGGGAATGGAGGAGCAGGGAGAGTGCTGACCATGGGTCAAGGAGAAGCGGTTCAGGATCCTGCTGTTGTCACTGGTCCGTTCCTCCTTAACCACACATATGCATGCATTCTGTTTGATACCGGGGCAGAGCGAAGTTTTGTGAGTAATAAATTCAAACATTTGCTAAAACAACAACCCCAGAATCTTAATGAAACCTTTACGGTGGAAATGGCTAATGGGAGAACAGAATCAACTGGGGAAATCTACGTAGGATGTACCCTAACCTTAAATCACCACGCCTTTCAAATAAACTTGATGCCTGTAACTATTAGGAGTTTTGATGTGATTATCGGCATGGATTGGTTGAGCCCCCATCATGCCGAAATTATGTGTCACGAGAAGGCCGTTCGCCTTCATCTCCCTAACCACGAAACCCTAGTTATATACGGAGACAAACCCAGTACGAACCTTCGTCTCATCTCGTGCATTAAGGCACAGAAGTGTCTACAAAAGAAGGACTTGGCGTTTCTGGCTCACATAGTGGATAAGTCCAAGGAAGAGGTCAATATTCGAGACATCCCAGTGGCTTGCGATTTCCCGGATGTCTTTCCTGAAGATCTTCCGGGGATACCCCCAGAAAGACAAGTCGAGTTCCGAATTGACCTTGTGCCGGGAGCTACACCCATTGCCAAATCGCCCTGCGGAGATGCAAGAATTGTCAAGCCAACTCAGCGAACTCTTGAGCAAAGGATTCATCCGACCTAGCTTCTCACCCTGGGGAGCTCCGGTCCTTTTTGTTAGGAAGAAGTACGGATCCTTTAGGATGTGTATCGATTATAGAGAACTGAATAAGCTCACTATCAAAAATCGCTACCCACTTCCACGAATCGACTATCTATTCGACCAGCTCCAAGGAGAAAATTACTTCTCTAAGATAGATCTGCGATCCGGCTACCACCAGCTCAAGGTCCGGGAAGAAGATATCCCCAAAACCGCTTTCCAAACCCGCTATGGACATTATGAATTCGTTGTAATGCCCTTCGGTCTAACGAATGCCCCTGCCGCATTCATGGACCTGATGAATCGAGTCTGCCGACCATTCCTCGAAAACTTTGTCATCGTTTTCATCGACGATATCCTGGTCTATTCTCGAAGAGAAGAGGAGCATAGTCGACATCTCCGACAAATATTGGAAACCCTACGGACCGAAAAGTTATACGCAAAACTCTCTAAGTGTGAGTTCTGGCTCCGTAGCGTAAACTTTTTGGGTCATGTTGTCAGTCAAGAAGGGATACATGTGGACCCTTCTAAGATCAAAGCCATTGAAGGATGGGCAGTCCCAACGACACCCACATAAATTCGTCAATTTCTGGGTCTCGCAGGCTATTACAGAAGATTCATTCAGAGCTTCTCCAGAACAACCAAGCCACTTACCGTGCTTACACAGAAGGGCGTACCATTTGAATGGACGGAAAATCAGGAGGTTGCCTTCCGAACTCTGAAACGAGCTCTCTGTAGTGCACCGGTACTATCCTTACAAGAGGGAAATGAGGACTTCGTAGTTTACTGCGATGCTTCGAATCAGGGTTTAGGCTGTGTACTCATGCAACGTGGGAAGGTGATAGCTTATGCATCCCGACAACTAAAGACACATGAGGTGAATTATACCACCCATGATCTTGAATTAGGAGCCGTGGTCTTTGCTTTGAAGATTTGGAGGCACTACCTTTATGGTACGAAGTGCACCATTTTCACTGACCACAAGAGTCTCCAACACATTTTAAATCAAAAGGAGTTAAACATGAGGCAGCGAAGATGGGTTGAGCTGCTAAACGATTATGACAGCGAAATCAAGTACCACCCAGGCAAGGCTAACGTGGTAGCTGATGCCTTGATTCGGAAAGAATACCCAAATTGTCGTGTGAATACTCTTTCAATAACCATTCAATCACATATGTCCTCGCAAATTAAAGCAGCCCAGATCGATGCCATGAAGACCGAAAACAGAACAAGCGAGGCGTTACGTGGAATGGAAAAGAACTTCGAAGTCAAAGTGGATGGAACATATTATTTCATGAACCAAATTTGGGTCCCTAAAATTGGGGGATTCAGAGAGGTAATCATGAATGAGGCCCATAAGACGCGATACTCCATCCATCCGGGCTCAGATAAAATGTACCTGGATATCAAGCAACATTATTGGTGGCCTAACATGAAGGCATAAATTGCCACCTACGTTAGCAAGTGCCTCACTTGCGCTAAAGTGAAGGTAGAATATCAGAAGCCCTCGGGACTATTACAACAGCCGGTAATACCCGAGTGGAAATGGGAAAGGATTACCATGGACTTTGTGACCAAAATACCCAAGACAACTGATGGATTGGATGCCATATGGGTAATAGTCGATAGGTTAACGAATCCGCCCATTTCCTGCCAATAAAGGAGACATACAAGATGGAGCGATTGACTAGAATCTACATCAAGGATATTGTGAGACTCCATGGAGTGTCAATATCTATCATCTCAGATCGAGGTAGTAGATTCACTTCACGCTTTTGGCAATCACTTCAGAAGGTGATAGGGACACAACTCGACATGAGCACTGCTTACCACCCACAGACGGATGGTCAAAGTGAGCGAACCATTCAAACTCTTGAGGATATGCTTCGAGCAAGTGTGATAGACTTTGGGAGGTCGTGGGATACCCACTTACCTTTAATTGAGTTTTCATACAACAACAGTTATCACACAAGCATCAAGGTTGCTCCTTTCGAAGCATTATATGGTCGTAAATGTAGATCACCGTTGTGTTGGGCTGAGGTAGGCGACGCTCAGCTAGCAAGAGGACAGGCACCAAACAATGCATTAATAGGACCAGAAATCATACGCGAAACGACAGAGAAGATAGTTCAAATCAAAGCTCGACTTCAAGCATCACGAGACCGACAGAAGAGCTACGCTGATAAACAGCGAAAGCCCTTGTAGTTTCAAGTCGGGGATCGGGTGTTGCTAAAGGTCTCTCCCTGGAAAGGGATGATTCGTTTCGGGAAACGGGGAAAACTAAACCAATGGTACATTGGACCATTCGAGATTCTTGCCCGAATCGGTCTAGTAGCTTATAGACTGCAGCTACCTACCGAGCTCAGCAATGTACACCCCGTGTTCCATGTTTCCAATTTGAAGAAGTGCTTATCCGACGAAACTCTCGTCATCCCTTTGGAAGAAATCGAAATCAACGAGAATCTCTTGTTCATCGAGGAACCAGTTGAAATCATGGATATGGAAGTGAAGCGTACTAAGCAAAGTCGCATTCCGATTGTGAAAGTTCGGTGGAACGCGAAACGTGGAACGAAATTCACATGGGAACGCGAAGACCAGATGAAGCAAAAGTACCCTCACCTATTCTCGCATTCTCAATCCTAGCTTCGAAAAGAATTTCGGGACGAAATTCCCTCTAACGGGGGGATGATGTCACAACTAGCAAATTTGGTTAGGAAGTTCTACCCTTATGCAAGCATTATCAATGGCAACAATTGTAACCATGACTTGAAAACACGATGTTTATTCAATAACAACAAGATTTCCATCAATGACTCTATGCAAACACTTTAAATAATCAACAAAAGATTGGAAACCCTAAAAATTCCGGTTTAAGTCCAATGTGGACTAGGATTTTCTTATTTGGGCCTAATGGCCCAATAAGTCTCCAATTTGACTAGTTTGGACTTAGAACTCTAAATTGGGCTCTAATTCAACCCACCTTCATAAGAATGGACATTTTGGGCCATATTGGGCCTAAAATGGAATAAACTTCTCCAATAAGCCTTATTGGGCCATAACTAGCTTAATTAACCTTGTTGGGCCATAACAAATCTAAATAGCCCTAATGGGCCATAAAACTCATTCTTTTATACAATATGGGCCGTGAACCATCCAAAGAAGCCCAATGGGCCAAAAACCTCCTTTATGAATATCATAGTTTCGAACTTAGGCTAGAAGTGGGCTAAGTAATCCATGTTTCTTTTACCAAGCCCAACTCGGCCCAACATAAAAAAGAAGAGGTAAATGGGGGAGGGTTGACTTTAGGAGTTGCCACATCCTTATTGTACACCATGTATCCATGCAAGATCCTTCATGTATCCATGTTAGTCATTTCACCACCTCTCTCTTCCCTTTTTTCTTCCTCTCGGCCGAGAATCACCAAACACACACATCTTCAAACTTTCATCTCAAACACTCTCAAACACATCCTCTTCTCCATCCAAATTTTCAAGATTTTGGAACATTTCAAGGAGGTTCTTCCATAAGAATCATCATCTTTGGTAAGTTGTTGTTTAGATCCATAACCTAGTTTCTTTATTTCATCAAAACCTCTTCCTAACTCATACAATATTCGTGATCTACTCCTTAGAAGCTTCTTAAATTCGAAATCAACTTTAGGAGGCTTGCTAAGACCAAAAATTTTCTTCACATCTTCTTCAAAACCGAAGCAACTAAGGAAGGTGAGTTCATACCCCATTGTTTTCACTTTTTACTTGTTTTTGGGAGAGAATACAAGTATTATGTGATGATCTATGTGTGTTTGCATGCTATGTGTGATTTCTTTAGTATTTGGTTATGATAATATGTAATATTTGTTATATTTCGAGATCTATAGCAAGAAGGGTGAAAGAATCATAAACAAAAACATAATAAACAACATACATCATAGATCTAAGGGTCCTTAAGTTCACAAAGTGAAAAACAAAACCAAAAGAACCTTACAAGTGTCATTTTTGCAAAAATAACAAAGATTGGGTATAAATTGTAAATTGTCGGTTTTATGAGGGCTATAAGTTGTTTATTTGTATAAAAGCTGATTTTTATAAAAATAACACTTTTCAAGGGTCAAAAACATAAATTTTAGCTTAATGGGCTTAAAATTGGGCCTAATGGGTTTTGGGCCCAAAGTTGCGAAAAAATGAGGTTTTGAGGGGCTGGATTGGGAAATTTAACAAGCTATGGGTCTAAAATGTAAATAAACTTTTTCAGGGGTTAAAAATGAGTTTATTACCAAATTGGACTAAAAATGCAAAGTTTTTGATTTTGGGGTCAAAATTGTAAAACTTACGGAAATTTTGCCAAAAATGTAAAATTTTTACAAATAAAGGCTGGAAATGATAAATGCAATAGTTTTGGGCTAAAATTTCTATTCAAATAAAGTTTGGGTGAAAAATGTCAAGAAAAATGGGTTAAGGACCAAAAATGTAAATTTTCATAAAAAGGGAATAAAAGCGTCATTTTTATAGAAAAAGGGACCACAATGATCAATATAAATGTTTTTGGGTCAAATAAACAATTATAAATGTTTGGGTTAAAAATATCAAGTTTATAATGCATGATATATATATATATATATATATATATATATATATATATATATATATATATATATATATATATATATATATATATATATATATATATATATCAAGATTCATAACTAAGTCCCAAGCCCAAAACCGACAAGGCCCAAAACAATTTATGCTATGGATTATGTTGAAAACTACAATGATTTCTTCCATTCAAGGATCACATCGAAATCTTTGTAACTTCGAGATTATACTTAATCAAGCTAAGAAAATCTATGTCACGAAAGAACACCAAACATATTCTCCAAGATATTTAACTATATTAAAGTAAGTCATATATGGAGATGAAAGTATTTGCATAATTCACACAAATTAAGTTTATTTGAACCTATTAATAAAGTTCTTCTTTTGAGCTAAGTATGAATGGTCACACTTCAGCTGTGAGACTTTATTATATAATGTTTTGATATACTCGGATATGATCATAACATTGTGACAACAACTATTATATAATGTTTTGATATACTGGGATATGATCATAACATCAATACTTGTTGTGTTCTATATTAACATGTTTAATACATGAATAATCTTATTATTCTAAAAGTTCATAGTCGGTTATAATCATGAGAGCAATTATGAAGTAAGACTAATATGAATTGGATTGGTTGAGTCACACTGGATGAAAGTAGGCAAGTGGTTGTAACCAAGTTTCATAGGTACTTGTCAGAGAACTAGTATCGAACTGAACCACATCAAGATCACATCATGAATCGCTATCATGAGTGATAATTGATTAAAAGGTACTATCTTTGTATCCTTAATACCTGAGATACATAGTACGACTTAAGTGTAGGGAGAGTTTGCTTTGATATGGTCAAATGATTATCCTTAACAGGGCAATTATAAAATCCATTTTCAAGTATGGTGTGAACTATGCAAGAGGCTTATGTAGTCAATATGAGATTTTTTCCTCTTGTGTGTTGAGAGTTCAGACATCTAAGGCGCCTTACCAAAAGTTGAACACCGAATGGGATTGATTGCGATTCGTATCTCATGTTCAATATGATGTCTGTGACAAAGGGATAACTGATAACTTACCTTATACACCAATTGTAGCTTTAAGCTTCTTGGGAATTGGGCGTTGATAGAATGGAACAAAAGTCATATGTTGTTGGGTGCAGTGGAATGTTGCTAGACGTTCACCATTGTCTATATCAGTCTAATATGAATCTTGCGCAAGTGGGAGATTGAAAGATCTAGTATGCTCAGGAGTCATATTAAAGTGATATTACTAGTTAACATATGATATTAATATGTCACACTAACAACAACTTGATACAATTGATTATTTATTAAAATTGATTTTAATAAATATTCAATAAACTCTTATAATTAATTAGAAATTATTTATTTCATGGAAATATTAATTTTCAATGGCAAGTTGTAACGTCCCAAAAATTAAGACCAAAAATTTTGATTTTTATATTAAATAAACCATCAACCCAATATATATCATAAAGCCATATTGAAAATCAAAGTATGTTAAATAATATCCAAGTACATCAGAGTCATAGAAACGCAGAACAATGTGGTGTGTGCAATGCAGTCATCCCGAACTCTTCCCCTTGGAACCACAAATACCTGAAACTTAACTGAAAACCGTAAGCACAAAGCTTAGTGAATTCCAAAAATGCCACATACCATACATATCAAACATATAATGGGCCTCGCCCGTCATCGGGCCCCGCTCAGCATCGGGCCCTGCCCGGCATCGAGCCCCGCTTGGAACAGATCTGTCAGTCATCAGGCCCCGCCTGGAATCGGACCCCGCCCGGTATACATATAACATATAAACATATAATCATATAAACACATGCAATAATCACAAAGATAAATAGCATACAAGATAGTCATCGGGCCCCACCCGGTATATATATCAATATCATACATACAAGAGTCACGCAGACAACTAGCATCCTAATCATAATAAACCATGGGCCGATATTGGTGCCTTTGACCCGCTAAACACAGTGAGGAAACTCACCTCTAGCTGCTAAATATCTCAAATAAATCTCAGTCTGCTGGTCCGGAAAATACCCGCGCTAACATCATCAAATAATATCCAATTAATAATTGGATCTCGAACCATAATCAAGAATCTAAGTTACTTGTCCAATATCCAGGGTAAGAGGCCATTTTACCCCTTTTCTTACTTGGCCCAAATCCAAGGCCCAACCCATTTTCTCAAAAGGCCCAAATTCCTAAATGGCATCCCAAGGCCCAATAAGGCCCAACTTCCACATTAGGACCAAAAATAATCATGGAACTAATCCCAAGAAAGTCCATAGTCTATCAATGGCCCAAAGTCAGAAGTCCAATGGCCCAACAAGGCCCAAACCCTAAAAGCCCAAAATATAGCCCAAACTCGAGGAAGTTAACCTAAAAGTCAAACAGCTGAGTATGATGGGCGTACTCAGACTTACGTTTGGCGTACTCCCTCCGAGGCCAATACACTCAGCGTACGAGCTGGGTACGCCCCGCGTAATCCCCATATCTGTGACAACCCGAAATTTCCATTTGAATAAACTCTACCGTCTAATACTTCAATTAAAAGTCAAATTCTTTTCTGCTAATTTTTAGCTCGGTTTAAAGTCCGGTTGGGTATTTTTAATATTTATTTTCTTGAGAGAACAAATTAGAGGAAATATACTTTAGGATTAATTATGCAACATTTATGTCACAAAACTCCAAGAGTTGGGAGTTTTCGGCCCAAAATAGTGTTAGGGCCGAAAACCCTAATGGGTATATAAATGACACTTAGTCATTTTTAGTCATTTTTTCCCATTTCCAAGTCAAGAACAATTCTCTATCAAGTATCATCCGAATTTTTGTCAAGATCTTCAAGATTGTAAGTGTTTCCTTCCTTGTTTAGTTGATTTCTTCCATTATCTAGTGATCTTACATGATTTCATCCATGAAATCATTCTATTTTCTTAGATCTTCGAGTGTTCTTCATTTCACCAAGAACACCAAGAACACACACTAGTTTTTTGGGCCGAAAACACCTTCTTTGCTTCCATATTGTAAGTATCTATCTCCTATACTTGTTATCTAGTAAGGATACTTGATTTAGGGCCTTGAAATCGTCATTTATCCAAGAACAAAAGGTGTTTTCGGTCTAGTGCATCTCCTTAGACCAAAAACCCTTATAAATGGTGCAAAATGACTTTAAGCCTTTCCTAATACTTAGTATTGAGTCTAGAACACTTAATTGATTGTTGAAGGCCCTTGGAAATCACATTATGCCTCAAAGACCATGGGTTTTCGGTCACCTTTTGGACCGAAAACCATTTGAACCGAAAACCTTTTGGACCGAAAACCATTTGAACCGAAAATCTTTTGGACCGAAAACCATTTGAACCGAAAACCTTTTGGACCGAAAACCATTTGGACCGAAAACTCCTTTAAGTGGCTATACAACCGTTAGATGCAACCCTTGGTACTTCTAGCACTTGAATCAAAGTGTTTTCCATGTCCTAGGATGTCTTAACTTGGTTAATTAGTTGTTAAATGACTAATTGGATACATATATGTGTTATTATATGTTAAATTGGATCCGTGTGTGTGCTCAATTCTTCACTTGACACTTAGCATCCTATACCATCCGTTAATCCAAACCACTCACTACAGGTGAGTTCATACCCCTTAATCAACCTTTTAAATGATTAATAACTACCAAACAAGTGGATTTCTTACTTTTCAAACTATGTTATCAATCAAACTACTTCAAACTGTTTTGCAAACTCTTTTACATGTTAAATACTTTCATTAAACTCTTTTAAAACTTATACTTTGTCAAATGTGTATCTATATAGATATAGTTATATAAGTAGCATTGAAAGGACTTAGGACTGATAGCTCACCTTGCTTCCTGTTCCTTGTTTGGTTGTGGACTTAGGGTATCGGTTATTTGTCCGAAGGTCGTTTGAATCTTAGTTATATATTATGTATATGTGTATATATATAAAGGTTCCTTCATTCAGTTCAATACTTTGGGTAGCAAAGGTATACAAACATGTTCATACATACAAACAACATTACTAGTAAACTATAATAGGTATAGTTTAGGAAGTTACTAATACTATTACAAAACAATGCAACATACAATGTGTCAGTTCATACATGAGTCAACACATACTATAACGAGAAACAGATAGAGAATACTATAACGAGAAACAAACGATAACATACAGAGAGAACATACATACATACTAGACAGAAAGAGAGAACATACAATACAGCTAGTACATACTATACATTATAAAAGAGAACATACTATTATGAGAAACAGAGAGAACATACATACATACTAGACATAGAGAGAACATACAATACAACTAGTACACACAATACATATACAAGTACATTACAACAGTTATGTGAGCCACGTAACGTGGCATGGCATCACCTGTCATGGCTCGTTTTGTATCCAAAATCTCCTTAAGTGGAGGGCGTTGAGTTTGTGTATAGATCTATACTGGATTGACTATCCTACACCTTGTTGCTCGCTACAGTGGGACTTGCAAGTCTACGTGTGCCAAATGTCATTTCTTCCGACGTCTTTCATCATCGTGTTTTAGTCGGTAGTATGGTACAGGCATATCACATGTTACTTTAATTAACAATTGGATTAAGGTAGTTAGTACAGCAGTAGTTACCTAATACAACACTACAATACTATTTTATTTCCCCATTGCATTCACTTTGTGATCTTCACACAATGAACGGTAATGTAAAAACTATATTTTTGGTTAATGATAGTCATATTTGGGAAAATATACACTTTTACAAGAAACTATCATACATTTCATTTGATGCCTTGGTAGAAGGCTACGTTTAGTAGAAAATATAGGATTTTCTAGGAGATACAAACATTTACAAACTTATACATTCAAGTACTTACAAACATTTTCCTACAAACAATGACTCTAAAATACTTATGATCTCACCAGCTTTAAATCTGATAAACTCTTTCAAAATAACTTGTATTCTTAGGTCACCAGTAGACAGGTACCGGTGCCAGGTTTTGAGAAGATGGAGCTCGTTCAAGACTCATCTTTTATTTTGTTTCATATTTTTGGTGTCTATTAAACTTCACATAACACACTTGTATTAAATTATATTATTAATGCAATGGATGATGTTGTTGCTTGTTTACTACTATGCATTGTTGTGATACTGTACATGACGTCCTCCACCCCTGAACGTTTCCGCCGTTCCGGTTTTGGGGTGTGACAGATTGGTATCAGAGCATTGTTTATAGTGAATCGAGTATATCAACCCATAAAAGATATACAAACTATAAACACAACGGGATTAAAATACTCTGACCAAGAGTTTATACTTGTTAAATAATAAAATATTTAACCAAGTATACATACCTGCATTCATACTAAAATCAGTGTCACTAGGACAGAACAAAAGTATTACGATTGTTGGACAACACAATCAGCCTTAGAGACATATAGTCAACCCTGGGAAGATATAGCCTGATCAACTATATTATCCGAGGAGTGACTAGCATGTGCCTAAGAGTGGTTGTGAGGTTGCAACAAGTCTAAAACCTTACCAATGATACCACAACGAAAACTTTAGAACAAAACATAAACTTAAAATACTATAGGAGTATTTTGTGTTACTATAATTTACCTATGTGCTTATTTCTTATACCCCTTTTCTCGCGTAGATATCATGGCTGGATTCCATATCCCCGGAGACCCGTACTATCCTAACAACGGCAATGCAGGATGGCTGGGAGAAGAACCAGAAGATGACCACCCAATCCCTTTGGATGATCACCAAGCTGAAGGCTTTTCTGATGGTTCTGACTCAGAGCCGGAAGTCAACAACTTACCCCCAGTAGCTCAAAACCCAAACCCAAATCCTAACCCTCATCCAGCATTTCAAGGCCCCACACCTCTGTGGGCAACAAACTTGAACAGATGGAGTCACGAGCAAGGTCAGCCGTTACCTTACAACGGAGACCAAAGCTTCTATGACTTAAGCGAGGGAGGTTCAGCTGATCGAGTCCTGCCCATCATGGTCCATAGGATTGCTCGGAACACCGAGCAAGGTCGAGCATCTATTGACCGAGTCATGGAGATTGACGCCAACTCTGGCGTTAACACGGTCCGCATTCGCCAACTCGAGGTAGCTATGGAAAGGGCTAGGATAACCAATGGGACTCTGCAGCAACAGCTAGCTGCATCCCAAGCTGAAGTTAGGGAACTTCGGGCTAGGCAGTCAATCTATGAAAGGCGCATGCAAGACATAGAGCACCGTCTGTCTGAATCAAGAACTCACTCGAGTGGTTCTCGTCATAGATAGAGCCTACTCAACCTTCTCTTTTGGATATACCTTAGTTATGTAAAAATCTAGTCTAATTTCCTATCTTTGTTAAAACTTGGACCTGTTAGGTCTTGATTAGGTCATAGTTCTATCAAAATTTTCCCATCTTGGTTGATGTAAGACCTACTTCTAGGTCATTTTTCCCGAACTTGTTACATCTGTAATACCAGTGTTATTGACAGATATTTAATCTCATGGAAATTATTATCCAAATGCTTTCATCTTTTAGAACTAGATCTACATTCAATCCTACTATTCAATTGTGCTGTTGGGCTATGGAGAGTTAGTCCATGAGTCATTATCATCAAAGTCTCCCTATTAAATTCTTATCAATATCTTCATCTTTGTAAACTTATAGCTACAAGATGCCTCCACGTCGATCAACGAGGCGCGATCCTCCGATAACCGCAACACCACCTGCTCCTCAAATTGATACGGCAACTCTGAATGCTGCTGTAGCTGCGGCTGTAGCTACAGCCATGGCTCAATATCATTCTTTGAGTGTCACCGGAGGTGGTACACCTGTTCATTCTACCCATGGTAAAGCCCATGTGCGCTTGAGAGAGTGCTCCTATAAGGACTTCACCAACTGCAAGCCATTGTCCTTTAAAGGGACTGGCGGAGTCCTTGCCCACTCGCAATGGTTCGAAAAGACGGAGTCGATCTTCGAGATCTGCTCATGCCCGGAAGGAAGCAAAGTCAAATTTGCTGCGTGCACCTTCGAGGCAAAAGCCCTGACATGGTGGAATAGCCATGTTAAGTCACTATCTCTCATAGTGGCTAATGCTATGGGCTGGGAAGCTATGAGGGAGCTAATGATTGAAGAATACTGCCCGAGGGGCGAAATCCAGAAGCTGGAGCAAGAACTTTGGAGCCTGACCATGAAGGGCTCTGACATTGTGACCTACACCGCCAGGTTCTGCGAGCTGGTGGCCCTCTGTCCCAACATGGTTCATACAGAGGGAAAGAAAATCGAAAGGTACATATGGGGGCTGGTGCCTCCATTTCAGGGGAATGTTTTAGCTTCAAACCCCACTACATTCGATAGTTCCAAACGGTTGGCACAACGGCTCATTGACCATGGGGTTCGTACCCCGGCCGCAACAACGACCCTAGCCATCTCAGAACCCTCCAAAACCGCTGATTCCAAGCGGAAGTTCTGGAATGACAAGAAGAAGAAGAAAGCTGCCAAAAAGCAGCAGGTCGTGGCAGTTCATGCTGCGATAGCACCTGCCGCTGCTGCTCCGGTAAAGCAGTACACTGGAAGTTTGCCCAAGTGCAACAAATGCAACTTCCACCACATCAGAGCCTGCCGAGAAATGCAGTGCTCTAACTGCAATAGAAATGGGGCACACTGCCCATTTCTGCAAGGCTCCGGCGAAGCCAATCACCCAAGTCCCCGGCGCTGGTGTGGGCCAAGCTTGCTAAGGTTGTGGCGAGGCGGGCCACTACAAGAGGAACTGCCATAAGGCAGGGATCACCGGCGGAGTGGGAAGAGTTCTGGCTATAGACCACGAGGAAGCGGTTGCCGACCCCACAGTGGTCACTGGTACGTTTCTCCTCGATAACTCTTATGCATGCATACTGTTTGATAGTGGAGCGGAGAGGAGTTTCGTGAACCAAAAATTTGCTCATTTACTTAAGCAAAAATCACGAGCACTTAAAGAACCGTTCACTGTAGAAATGGCTAATGGAAAGACAGAGAGTACTAGCTGCATATACATAGGGTGTACCCTAACTCTAGATAGTCATTCATTTTCGATCGACCTCATGCCGGTCTCAATTAAAAGTTTCGACGTCATTATCGGCATGGATTGGTTTAGTCTGCATCGTGCCGACATCATGTGTTATGAAAAGGTTGTTCGCCTTAATCTGCCGTCTAGCGAAACTCTAGAAATCTACGGCGACAAACCCAGCACTAACCTTCGCCTCATCTCGAGTATTCAAGCCCAGAAATACCTTCGAAAGGAATATCGAGCATTCCTCGCTCATGTTGTCAATGTGAGCCAAGAAGCAAAAGACATTAAGAACATTCCAGTAGTACGTGATTTTCCCGATATATTTCCAGAAGAACTCCCAAGATTACCTCCGCAACGTCAAGTCGAGTTCAGAATCGACATATTTCCAGGGGCTACCCTAGTAGCCAAATCGCCCTATCGTCTAGCACCTGCAGAGATGCAAGAACTGTCCAGTCAACTTAACGAACTGCTCAACAAGGGCTTTATAAGACCAAGCTTCTCACCCTGGGGAGCTCCAGTCTTGTTCGTCAAGAAGAAAGACGGATCGTTTCGCATGTGCATCGACTACAGGGAGCTCAACAAACTGACCGTCAAAAATCATTATCCTCTGCCGCGTATTGACGATTTATTTGATCAACTGCAAGGAGCGAACTTCTTTTCAAAAATCGATCTAAGATCCGGATATCACCAACTACGAGTGCTAGGGGAGGATGTCCCGAAGACAGCCTTCCGAACTCGTTATGGGCATTACGAATTCGTAGTGATGCCGTTCGGATTAACCAACGCACCCGTGGTATTCATGGATTTAATGAATAGGGTGTGTCGTCCTTACTTGGATCAATTCTTCATCGTCTTCATCGATGACATACTTATCTACTCTCGTAGTAAGGAGGAGCATAGTCAACATCTGCGACAGGTCTTAGAAACGCTGCGTTCGGAGAAGCTCTATGCGCAGTTCTCGAAGTGTGAATTTTGGATCCGAAGAGTCGAATTCTTAGGGCACGTGGTTAGCGAAGAGGGAATACACGTGGACCCTTCCAAAATCAAAGCCATTGAGAGCTGGTCAGCACCGAAGACGCCTACCGAAATTCGTCAATTTCTAGGACTCGCCGGCTATTATCGCAGGTTCATTCATAACTTCTCCCGGATTGCGAAACCTCTTACAACACTGACCCAGAAGGGCGTGGCCTTTGACTGGGAAGAGAAGCAGGAGAGAGCGTTCCAAACGCTCAAGCGAGCCTTATGCACCGCACCAATACTATCCCTCCCCGAAGGGATAGAAGACTTCGTTGTCTATTGCGATGCGTCAAATCAAGGGCTCGGCTATGTTCTGATGTAACGAGGTAAGTTCATCGCCTATGCCTCGAGACAGTTGAAGACACACGAGGTCAACTACACCACTCACGATCTTGAGCTAGGAGCAGTTGTGTTTGCTCTGAAGATCTGGAGACACTACCTGTATGGTACGAAAAGCACTATCTTTACAGACCACAAAAGCCTACAACATATATTCGACCAGAAGGATCTCAACATGAGACAACGACGGTGGGTCGAGCTACTCAGTGATTACGAATGCGAAATTCGTTATCATCCGAGTAAAGCCAACGTAGTAGCTGACGCCCTAAGTCGGAAAGAATACTCTGGTCCTAGAGTCAAATCATTGACTATGACTATCCATTCACACTTGTCCACGCAAATTAAGGAGGCTCAGCTCGACGCTTTGAAACCTGAAAATGTGGCGAGTGAATCCCTGAGAGGGATGGATAAGAACTTGGAATTTAAAGGTGGCGGAGCCTTATATTTCATGGATCGGATCTGGACACCGAAACACGGTGGTTTCAGAGACTTGGTCATGACCGAGGCACACAACACTCGTTATTCCATCCACCCAGGTTCAGATAAGATGTATCTGGATCTTAAAAAGCTATACTGGTGGCCTAACATGAAAGCAGAGATTGCTACCTTCGTGAGTAAATGCCTTACTTGCGCCAAGGTTAAGGTCGAATACCAGAAACCCTCAGGTCTACTACAACAACCAGATACGGAAGTAGGATCGGATCACTATGGACTTCATAACCAAGCTGCCCAAGACAACGGGTGGACTTGATACCATATGGGTGATCGTCGACAGATTGACCAAGTCCGCACACTTCCTGCCTATCAAAGAAACAGACAAGATGGAGAAGCTTACAAGAACCTACATACGGGAGATTGTACGACTGCACGGTGTTCCCATATCCATTATCTCGGACAAAGATAGTAGATTCACTTCGAGGTTCTGGCAGTCGCTACAAAGTTCCCTAGGAACTAGGCTGGACATGAGTGCAGCCTATCATCCACAAACCGACAGACAAAGTGAGAGGACTATTCAAACATTAGAAGATATGTTGCGAGCCTGCGTGATTGACTTTGGAAAGGCATGGGATACTCATTTACCCCTTGTCGAATTCTCTTACAATAATAGCTATCACACGAGCATAAAGGTGGCTCCATTTGAAGCCCTCTATGGCCGAAAGTGCAGATCCCCTCTGTGCTGGGCTGAGGTGGGTGATACCCAGTTAGCTAAAGGACGAGTTCCTGACAGCACTCTCATGGGTCCGGAGATCATTCGGGAAACGACAGACAAGATCGTTCAGATTCGTGAACGATTGAAAGCCTCTAGAGACCGACAGAAAAGCTACGCAGATAAACGAAGGAAACCGTTGGAATTCCAGGTGGGCGACCGTGTTCTATTGAAGGTCTCACCCTGGAAAGGCTTGATACGCTTCGGAAAGCGTGGAGAGCTAAATCCAAGATACATAGGGCCTTTCGAGATTCTCGCTAGAATCGGCCCTGTAGCTTACAAACTTAACTTACCTCGTGAACTCAGTAACATACATTCTACTTTCCACGTCTCGAACTTGAAAAAGTGTCTGTCCGACGAGACTCTTGTGACCCCACTCGACGAGATCGAAATCAACGAGAGCCTCAACTTAATGGAAGAACCAGTAGAGATCATGGACCAAGAGGTCAAACAAACCAAGCAAAGCCGTATCCCGATAGTGAAGGTTCGCTGGAACGCCAAGCGAGAACCTGAATTCACTTGGGAGCGAGAGGATCGGATGAAATTGAAATATCCTCATCTTTTTACTTAGTTATTTGTAACTACTTATTTGATTAAACTCTAATTTCGGGACTAAATTCCCTCTAACGGGGGGATGATGTGACAACCCGAAATTTCCATTTGAACAAACTCTACCGTCTAGCAATTTATCTAAAAGTCAAATTCTTTTCTGCTAATTTTTAGCTCGGTTTAAAGTCCGGTTGGGTATTTTTAATATTTATTTTCTTGAGAGAACAAATTAGAGGAAGTATACTTTAGAATTAATTATGCAACATTTATGTCACAAAACTCCAAGAGTTGGGAGTTTTCGGCGCAAAATAGTGTTAGGGCCGAAAACCCTAAAGGGTATATAAATGACACTTAGTCATTTTTAGTCATTTTTTTCCCATTTCCAAGTCAAGAACAATTCTCTCTCAAGTATCATCCGAATTTTTGTCAAGATCTTCAAGATTATAAGTGTTTCCTTCCTTGTTTAGTTGATTTCTTCCATTATCTAGTGATCTTACATGATTTCATCCATGAAATCATTCCATTTTCTTAGATCTTCGAGTGTTCTTCATTTCACCAAGAACACCAAGAACACACACTAGTGTTTTGGGCCGAAAACACCCTTGTTTGCTTCCATATTGTAAGTATCTATCTCCTATACTTGTTATCTAGTAAGGATACTTGATTTAGGGCCTTGAAATCGTCATTTATCCAAGAACAAAAGGTGTTTTCGGTCAAGTGCATCTCCTTAGACCGAAAACCCTTATAAATGGTGCAAAATGACTTTAAGCCTTTCCTAATACTTAGTATTGAGTCTAGAACACTTAATTGATTGTTGAAGGCCCTTGGAAATCACATTATGCCTCAAAGACCATGGGTTTTCGGTCACCTTTTGGACCGAAAACCATTTGAACCGAAAACCTTTTGGACCGAAAACCATTTGAACCGAAAACCTTTTGGACCGAAAACCATTTGGACCGAAAACTCCTTTAAGTGGCTATACAACCCTTAGATGCAACCCTTGGTACTTCTAGCACTTGAATCAAAGTGTTTTCCATGTCCTAGGATGTCTTAACTTGGTTAATTAGTTGTTAAATGACTAATTGGATACATATATGTGTTATTATATGTTAAATAGGATCCGTGTGTGTGCTCAATTCTTCACTTGACACTTAGCATCCTATCCCATCCATTAATCCAAACCACTCACTACAGGTGAGTTCATACCCCTTAATCAACCTTTTAAATGATTTTAAATGCTTTTATTGGGGGGGGGGGATACAAGTTGAACTATTATAGTTATTATATCAATCACATGTGATTAATAACTACCAAAAAAGTGGATTTCTTACTTTTCAAACTATGTTATCAATCAAACTACTTCAAACTGTTTTGCAAACTCTTTTACATGTTAAATACTTTCATTAAACACTTTTAAAACTTATACTTTGTCAAATGTGTATCTATATAGATATAGTTATATAAGTAGGATTGAAAGGACTTAGGACTGATAGCTCACCTTGCTTCCTGTTCCTTGTTTGGTTGTGGACTTAGGGTATCGGTTATTTGTCCGAAGGTCGTTTGAATCTTAGTTATATATTATGTATATGTGTATAGATATAAAGGTTCCTTCATTCAGTTCAATACCTTTGGGTAGCAAAGGTATACAAACATGTTCATACATACAAACAACATTACTAGTAAACTATAATAGGTATAGTTTAGGAAGTTACTAATACTATTAATAGAACAATGAAACATACAATGAGTCAGTTCATACATGAGTCAAAACATACTATAACGAGAAACAGATAGAGAATACTATTACGAGAAACAAACGATAACATACAGAGAGAACATACATACATACTAGACAGAAAGAGAGAACATACAATACAGCTAGAACATACTATACATTATACAAGAGAACATACTATTATGAGAAACAGAGAGAACATACATACATACTAGACAAAGAGAGAACATACAATACAGCTAGTACACACAATACATATAGAAGTACATTACAACAGTTATGTGAGCCACGTAACGGGGTATGGCATCACATGTCATGGCTCGTTTTGTATCCAGAATCTCCTTAAGTGGAGGGCGTTGAGTTTGTGTATAGATCTATACTGGATTGACTATCCTACACCTTGCTGCTCGCTACAGTGGGACTTGCAAGTCTATGGATGCCAAATGTCATTTCTTCCGACGTCTTTCATCGTCGTGTTTTTAGTCAGTAGTATGGTACAGGCATATCACATGTTACTTTAATTAACAATTGGATTAAGGTAGTTAGTACTGCAGTAGTTACCTAATACAACACTACAGTACTATTTTATTTCCCCATTGCATTCACTTTGTGATCTTCACACAATGAACGGTAATGTAAAAACTATATTTTTGGTTAATGATAGTCATATTTGGGAAAATACACACTTTTACAAGAAACTAGCATACATTTCATTTGATGCCTTGGTAGAAGGCTACGTTTAGTAGAAAATATAGGATTTTCTAGGAGATACAAACATTTACAAACATTTACAAACTTATACATTCAAGTACTTACAAACATTTTCCTAGAAACAATGACACTAAAATACTTATGATCTCACCAGCTTTAAATCTGATAAACTCTTTCAAAATAACTTGTATTCTCAGGTCACCAGTAGACATGTACCGGTGCCAGGTTTTGAGAAGATGGAGCTCGTTCAAGACTCATCTTTTATTTTGTTTCATATTTTTGGTGTCTATTAAACTTCACATAACACACTTGTATTAAATTATATTATTAATGCAATGGATGATATTGTTGCTTGTTTACTACTATGCATTGTTCTGATACTGTACATGACGTCCTCCACCCCTGAACGTTTCCGCCGTTCTGGTTTTGGGGTGTGACAATATCACCAATCCAATCTATTAAGAACTTATCCGGTTAAGCCAACATGCCAAACTCTCAGATCTGATTCTAGAAGGTGACTTAACAAGTAAACTCGGCAACTTTACACCATGCATGACTTAATAGGATCCAACACTTAAAAATAAGCTTAATAAGAATCTTAACACTTGCATGGACCAATAACACTCAGAAAGATTATATTTATATGGACAAGGGACCTCAATGGAGTTAAGATCTAACATCCCAAGTTGCTGGAGTAGCCCATACTCCTAAACAAAGCTTAAAGGACCCAAAAATACATAAACAAGGCCCTAAACTAGATTTAGCATAATGAATAATCAAGTAGGGAACTTTATACCTCAAATAGCTTGCAAAGATGATGATAAGTCTGGATCTCCAAGCTCAAGCTACCCCAAGGAAATCTCGTAGAGTTCTTCCTTCAAATCACCACAACACCAGTAAAACTCACTTCTAAGCTCCAAAAATCACAAAAGGCATTAGGGAAACATAAGTTGCTTAAATATGGCACAAACCCTAAAAATTAGGGTTTTCCCAATCCTTGTGTACGTCCTGCGTACTCCCACGTACCCCCAGCGTACGTGGGTGAACCTGCGATCAATCGGAGAGCTAGTATGCTAAGCGTACTCATAGAGTACACCCCGCGTACTAGCTAGGGACCAAAATGTAATGAATTAACCATTAAGGGTTAAAAAGGAAACATACCAGAACTCGAATGTAGCAATTCTCCCCCACTTGAATTAGAATTCGTCCTCGAAGTCCGCTGCCCCAAACAACTCTGGGTAGTGATCCCTCATCTCGTCCAGCAGCTCCCACGTCCATTCTGAACCCTTGCGGTGTTGCCACTGAACTTTCACCAACATAACAACCTTGTTCCTCAAGTTTTCATCTTCCTGTCAAGAATCGCCAACGGTCTCTCTATATAATTCAGGCGATCATCCACATGAATATCCTCCAATGGAACCACCGTGGAATCATCCATAAAACATTTCCGCAAATGAGAGACGTGAAACGTGCTATGGATCTGACTAAGCTCCTCGGGAAGATCCAAGCGATAAGCAACCCGGCCCACCCGGGATAAAACCCTGAAAGAACCGATGTACCTGGGGCCCAACTTGCCCCTCTTCCTGAAGCGGATGACACCTTTCCAAGGTGACACCTTCAGGAGAACCATATTCCCAACCTGGAACTCTAGATCTGATGGCGCTTGTCGGCATAACTCTTTTGTTGACTCTGAGTTGTCTGGCGTGTACCCCGAACCTGCTGAATCAACTCAGTAGTCTTGAGTGCCACCTCAGTACTCGCCATGACTCGCTAACCGACCTCACCCCAACATATCGGGGTCCTGCATTTCCTCCCATAGAGAATCTCAAAAGGAGGTTGTTCAATTATGGCGTGATAACTGTTGTTATATAAAAATTCCGCTAACAGAATATACATATCCCTACTCCCACCATATCCAATACACACGCTCGAAGCATATCCTTCAAGGTTTGGATAGTCCGCTCGCTCTGTCCGTCAGTCTAGGAGTGGAAATCGTGCTAAAATGCAGACGAGTACCCAAATCATCATGGAACCTTTTCCAAAATCTGGAATTAAACCGAATATCCCTGTCGGAAACCACAGAAACCAGCACCCCATGTCGTGCTACAACCTTTCGGATGTATATGTCGGTCAACTTCTCTGCAGAGATACTCTCCTAAATCGGAATGAAATACGCATTCTTGGTCAATCGATGCACGATGACCAAAATCGAATCCACTCCACGCGCTGTCTGAGGCAACTGCATAATGAAATCCATGGTGATCTCTTCCCATTTCCAAACGGGAATGTCTAACGGTTGCATCTTGCCGTGAGGCCGCTGATGCTCGGCCTTGACCTTCCTGCAAGTCAAGCACCTCTCCACATACCAAGCTACACCCCTCTTCATACAGGACCACTAATAATCATCACGAAGATCTCTATACATCTCTGTCGCCCCAGGGTGAATGGGGAATCTCGATTTGTGTGCCTCCTCCATGAGAACCTGACGTGCACCACCCCAATAAGGAACCCACACCCTTCGATGGAGAGTCAATAACCCCCGGATATCATAGTCAAAGGAAGCCACCTGACCCATTATACGCTCACTTTTCTGGTGCTCTTACTTCATAGCCTCAACCTGAGCCTCTCGAATCCACTCCAAGAATGAAGTAACCACTGTCATCCTCATACAAATATCCCTGATCGGAGTCGTGACCGCCTTGAGGCTGAGAGCATCTACCACCATATTGGCCTTCCCCATATGGTAAAGGATCTCAAAATCATAATCCTTCACCACGTCCAACCACCGGCCCTGCCACATGTTCAGATTTGGCTGATCCATCAAATACCTCATGCTCTTGTGATCCGTGTAAATAGTACAGCGGACCTCATAGAGGTAATGTCACCAAATCTTGAGGGCGAAAACAACTGCCCAGCTCGAAATCATGTGTCGGATAATTTGCATCATGAGGCTTTAGCTGCCTTGAAACGTAAGCAATCACACGACCCCTCTACGTTAGAACTGCACCCAAACCCGTGATCGATGCATCACAATAAACCATGAAATCCTCGACGCCCTTTGGCAGGGTCAAAATCGGCACCTCACACAGTCTCTGTCTCAGGGTCTCAAAAGCTACCTGTTGCTTAGTCCCCCAGCAAAAAGTGATCGTCTTCTTCATCAACCAAGTCAAAGGAACCGCTATCTTGGAGAAATCCTGAATGAACCTCCGATAGTAACCTGCCAATCCAAGGAAACTCCGAATCTCAGATGGAGACCCCGGAACCTCCCACCTCATCATGACCTCAACCTTGGCTGAATCGACCAGAATACCATTCTGGTTGACAAGGTGGTCCATAAACTGCACCTCGCGCAACCAGAATGCATACCAGGAAAACTTCGGATACAACCTCTACCTTCTCAAAGTCTCCAATACCTCCCTCAAATGCTCCTTATGCAGCTCCCGGGTCTTGGAGTAGACCAGGATGTCATCAATGAATACAATCATAGACCGATCCAGCATCAGCCTACATACGCGGTTCATTAGGTCCATGAACACGGATAGAGTGTTGGTGAGCCCAAAGGGCATCACCATGAACTCATAATGATCATAACGAGTCTGGAAGGCCGTCTTTTGCACAACCGCCTCTCAGACCCTCATCTGATGGTAACCCGAACGAATCTTAATCTTGGAAAACCAAGATGCAGCTTGAAGCTTGTCAAATAAATTATCAATCCTCGGAAGTGGATAACGGTTCTTTATCGTTTGCTTATTCAGCTCCCGGTAGTCAATACACATCCGATGAGACCCATCCTTCTTCTTCACAAATAGGATCAATGTTCCCCATGGCGAACTGCTCGGTCGAATGAACCCCTTGTCTAACAGCTCCTGCAGTTGTGTAGGCAACTCCTGCTCTCTAAAGGAGCTAACCAATACGGTGTTTTGGCTATCAGAGTCGCACCAGGAACCAGGTCAATCCTAAACTCCATGTGCATCTCCGGAGGCACTCCAGGAAAATCCTCCGGAAACACATCCGAGTACTTCCGTACAACTGGCACATCATCCACAGTTGCCTTACCCTTATCCCGGGTATCCATAACGTAGGCGACATATCCATAACAACCCTGATGAAGATAGTGTCTGGCCCTAGATGCCGAACATAGAATCGGCCCATGTTGTGCTCTCTCTCCCTGAACCACCAACTCTCCCCCACCTGGGGTCCGAATACATACCAAATAACGCTCACAATCAATCGTCGCCCCATTGGAGCTCAACCAATCCATCCCGACAATAACCATGTTCCCATGCAAAGGAATGGGAACCAAATCAATCAGGTACTGCTCGGTGAACATCTCAAGAACACAACCCTGATGAACCCTTGACACCCAGACAGATTGATCATTCGTAATCTCGACCTCTAAGGGACAATCAGCTCCCCCGGAGCTCCAGCAAACCTCTTGCTAAGCGCAAGCGATACATAAGATCGGGTAGCCCTCATCAAACAATACCAATGCGGAGATACCGTTCACAAGGAACAATCCTAAAATAAACACACAAATATAAGTAGAGAAATCAACATAAATAAAGATATAAGGAGAAGATACATACCCGTCACCACATCAAGTGTTGGTGAGGCTCCTCGGATGTCAGCTGAAAAGCCCTGCTCATCACTACAGACGCATCCGCCTTGCCCTGGCGGCCATCAGTAATCCGTAGAGTCGTTGGAGTGGGTGCTACCTCAGGTCCTGCTACTGCCAAACTCAGACAATGGGCCTTCTTGTGGCCCCTCTAACTGCAATGGAAGCAAATAAAATCAGATACTAGGATGGTGGTGGTAGTAGTAGCTGTATCATCCCTGCTAATACGACTCGTCCAGTCGCACTTGATGCAGCCAGAACCACCCACCCTGCACGCCCCATCATGCGTCTTTCTGCACTTGCCACAATGGTTCCGTCCCTACTGGCCTCTTGATCTCGAAGAAAATACCTTGGGCCTCTTTCCCAAACCCCCTGAAACCTGGCATCTCCCTCTTTCTTGCTCTCGTAATCATATCCTCCAGTGTCTTGCAAATGGATCGGCTTACGAACTTCCGAATATCATTCCTCAACATCTCATGGTATCTCGCCTTCTTCATATCCTCATCTGCCACGTACTGCGGAGCCAACCGTGCCATCTCGCGAAACATAGCGGTGATCTTAGCACTGTCTCAATAGTCTAGCGAAGGTCCTAGAACTCCCTTGCCAACTGTTGCACCACAATCACTGGTGCAAACTCAGCTCGAAATCTAGTCACAAAATCATCCGATGTCATGAAATCAACTGCCGCATCACCCACGGAGCGCCCAACCTCCTCCCACCAATCTTGAGCTCTGTCTTTCAGAAGACAGAAATCAAGTCTCACCTTTGCCCCATCGGGACAACTGCTAGTACGGAAGGTGTTAGTGACATCCGCTAACCATCATCTGCTCACGATCGGGTCCTTCTCCCCAAAGTACTCCGGAGCCCCACATGCTCAGAACTCACAAAAGGTCAACGTGCAAGCTCCCATCAATGCCACCATCTCAGACTGAAAAGTGCTCAAATGCTCATCCAAAATCTCCAGAATTCCCTCTTTGACCGTACCAAAGATCATAGGAATCTGCTCAAGTATGATGCAGGTAATCTTACATGAAATGAACTCCCGTGTCTGATCATCCAACTATCTGGCTCCAGATCCCGAGCCTGAATCCTCACTAGCACCAGAACCAGTAAACGGTCTGTCTCGAAGAGTCACCATAATGAAAATAGACCATACAAACCATCAGAACGTGCATTAATAATATCGAGGAGTCTCATACTCTACAAGTTTCCTAGTATCATCGCAGCTTTCCTTAGCTCGAGTACGAATCGTCTGCTTCCAGTAGTACGGCCCCATACTACCTTCCACATCTATCTGTACTTTCCTCAAGGATCGCCTTGAATCCTCCAATTCACTCCTTATCCATACATATAATCCTCAACAAGTCAAGGATCGCAGCACGAAATCTCTTCCTAGGTTATCCTATGGAAATCACCACCACTCTCTGCCATCAGCTGCAGAAGGAACTCCTACTAGCACCCTCTAACTATCTCCGAATACAATTACATATCACCGACACCAGATAATTCTTTGAATGAAAGGTCTCACACTACAACGGTTGGATTCAAACAAGAGCTGCGCAATAGACTTAAAACCTAACCTTCTAAAATTATTTAGTCTCCGTAATATATAACGCAGCATATTTGCTTACTCGTTAGCTGAAGTTAGTGAGAACTCCCAGAAAGCACAAAGCAAGCAACATTCAAGCATTGAGTAATTAGAATCAAGCTTACTAAACATGTCATCCTATTACTTACTGATCAATACTAGCATGCAAGTCTACAAGCTCATATAGCAGGCATACACATGCATCTCTCCTAGTCCCTTATCCCTTATCTAGCATGCGATTCACAGATTCACAGATCAAGCATATCATAAAACATGTATGGGTATTTTGGGAAAATTTACTTGAGCTCGGTCGATTGCATGCACCACACCCCTTTCTTTCGTTCGAAAACTCTTTTTATAAAATATTCTTTCTATAAAAATCTACCAAATCCTCAGTTTGAGTTCAGACACACGCGAGAGCGTGTCTGAATCACTCAAACCAAGGCTCTGATACCAACTTGTAATGTCCCAAAAATTAAGACCAAAAATTTCAATTTTTATATTAAATAAACCATCAACCCAATCAATATCATAAAACCATAGTGAAAATTAGAGTGTGTAAAATAATATCCCAGTACATCAGAGTCATAGAAACGCAGAACAATGTGGTGTGTAAAATGCAATCATCCCGAGCTCTTCCCCTTGGAACCAGAAGTACCTGAAACATAAACTGAAAACCGTAAGCACAAAGCTTAGTAAGTTCCCCAAAATACCACATACCATACATATCAAACATATAATGGGCCCCACCCAGCATCGAGCCCCTTTCGGAATAGTTCTGTCAGTCATCAGGCCCCGCCTGAAATCGGGTCCCGCCCGATATACATATAACATATAAACATATAATCATATAAAAACATGCAATAATCACAAAGATAAATAGCATACATGATAGTCATTGGTCCCCACCCGGTATACATATTAATATTATGCATGCAAGAGTTACGCAAACAACTAGCATTCTAATCATAATAAACCATGAGCGGAGATTGGTCCCTTCAACCCGCTAAACACAGTGAGGAAACTCACCTCTAGCTGCTGAATCTCTCAAATAAATATCGGTCTGCTGGTCCTATAAATCCTCACGCTAACATGATCGAATAATATCTAATTAATAATTGGATCTCGACCCATAATCAAGAATCTAAGTTACTGTGACAACTGGCAGTTCTGGGTCAATCAAAGTCAAACAAGTCAACGAAAGTCAACTGATTAGGACAAAAATTTTGGGTTTAAACTTTGTTTTTATATTTTTTGGTTTAGGGCTGAAAACTCTATGATCTCGCTTTTAGAGTTCTCGGTTGGGGCCCGAAAAATCTATGATCTCGGTTACACTAGACCGAAATCACCATGCGATTTCGGTGGCTAGTGGAGTTTTCGGTTGGAAAGAAAAGAAAAAGGAGTTGAATTGTGACGTGATAGATACATCTTTTCCCAATAAGAAATATTACCCAGCATATAACAATTCCTTTACCCAACAAACAACAATGCAAACATCACTTCACCCCTTCCTCATTAACTACGGCCGAGAACACTCCAACCCCCACCATCTTCAAACTTCTTCACTTTTCTCTCAAGAAACAAGTCTAAATCTTCCAAGGATAAGTTCTTCAGGTTGATTCTTAGGATTTTTGGTAATCATTCCTTGTTAATTTAGTGTTTCTTCACACTTTCATGCTAGTTTCATCTCATTTACGCACATTATCATGTGTTAACACTCATAGGATAATACCATCTTCAAAGAGTTCTTCAACCACCTTCAAGTGTTCTAGGCTTGAAGATCTTCACCATCATATCTTTATCCAACCACAAACACACTCAAGGCGAGTTCATACCCTCATATTTTCGAGTTTTTCATGTTTTAGGGGGGAGAGGGGAATACAAGAAATATTTGGAATAATTACACAAATGTTTGCAAGTATTATTTCTATGTTTGCATGAAATATGGTTATTACTTGTTTGTAGAACATTTATTTGTGAAATGTTATTTAGTGATTTAAAACTAAGAAAAACAAACATAAACTATGTTATATATGTTGGATTTGGTGTCTAAGCCCATAACTATAACTGGTATCTACATGACCTGATTGTAGCATGGTCCTTTTGGGTTGCCTTCACAAGTGCAATTTGATAGGATGGATTTTGAGAATAAGGTTATTTATGGTTTATTAATATATTACAAGTATAATACGAAATCATTTAATTAGTACTGATCAAGAATTAGTTTACTAATTTTGTGATCAAAGGAGACTAATTAAATATATGAGGATTGATTATGTAAATTAATCATTCTTGTAGTGTGGGCTAATGATCCATGATTATGGGCTAAACTAATCCATGGATAGTCCATGGAGGTTAAACCCATGGAGCATGAGAATGTGGAAAGTCATGGGTTATTAGGGTATACCAAGTGTAACCCTTGCATGTCCAACACAATAAATAGAACCCTCCATAGACCAAAATCGGTTGCCTCTTCTGTTTGAGGATAATAGATTATTCTCTTAAACTATCCTCTTGCATATGGGTGTTTGTGAACCATTATAGGCATCACACTTGAGCTGCTCAAGCTTTCAAGGGTCAAGAACTACAATTTCTTCAAAAGTATGTCATCTATCTAGATGTTTTATTCATTTGGCAATATGTATGCTAGTTAGGACAATGCTTTGGAAAAAAATGAAAATATGCATGTATAATAGAGAAAACATAGATACAAAGCATTTAGGATTGCATGTGCACCATAGGAGTGTTATAGTGCTCAAAACCCAACAGTGGTATCAGATCCTAGGTTAGTTTTCTATTATATTTGATGCTTACTAGTTTTTCAAAGTTGAAAAAGTCGAAATTTTGGCCTCTGACTGGTGAACTCGACGAGTCCACTCAGTAACAGAGCAACTCGCCGAGTCCAGTTCATGTACTCGACGAGTTGAAGGCTCTGTGTGCAGAATTTTGAGTTTCTTGGTCTGGTTTGGATTTGGAACACTACCAAAAATTGTTTTGGATCATTGGAAATGTTTTTTATGATATGTTAGTGCTTGTACTCATCCAACCACAAGATAATTGTCAAAGTATTAAAATAATTGTTGTTTTTATATGATAAACAAAAATTGCTTTCAAATTGTTGACTAGAAATTATCTTGCCTATGAGTTTAGTTAGATCATGAATTATGTGATAATTTAGTTGTTAGAAAAAATGATCTAAATGCAGTTTAATGACCTCCATAACTTGTCCTCAAGTCTTGGAATTTCTAAAGTCATACTAATGAAACTTTAATTCCAAACCCTAGAGTTTTAAAAGTAAAAATTCAACCCTTATACTTTATAATATTATAAGTTAAATAATATATATATATATATATATATATATATATATATATATATATATATATATATGTATAAGATAAAGTCGGTCTTACCGTTAGTAGGCCTCATTCACGAAGCCGGTCTATAAGGGGGGTATAAGGTCACTGCCTATAAAATGGTAGTTTAATGGGTGTCCACTCTCACTCACCACTTCCCTGACTGGTGGAGGGTCGTTAGCCGAACGGGTAGGATAGGACATTAATTCTCCCTCATTAAAAGTATAATGATAAAAATATAAAGTAACTAAACTTTTATTAAAATTCCCAATATTAGTTACTTTAGGAAAAATGTGAAATGATGCTAATCCATGAAATTACACTTTGCACCTTGTTAAGTCGTTAGTGGAGCGTGTGTGGTTAACCGGCACACTAATATGGGACTGAAAATGTGTGGCAAAAGGTAACTTGGTGTTAATCATAGATCAATGGAGCGTGTGTGGTTAACTGGCACATTGATTAGGTGATTTGTAACATTGGGTGTACCAAGCTAATTTGCATGGTTATTTACTCCTTGTTTGTGATCCTCGGCATCCCAGTCACAAACTTGAAGGTAACAATCGAGATTTAAACATGCCATTGAAAAATTTCAACGAATCTCTAAGATCTAGGAATTTCAAATCCAATTAAAACTTAATAATCTATTTCGTTTTTCATGGTGGAAATTGGTAAATCGTCATTTACCTACCATCAAATATTTTACAATTGGATTACGGCATCCCTCTTTGCAATTGTAGAATATTGTGTTGGGTCCTAGCCTTAATATTTCATATTGGGTGTAATATTAAGGATTATCATCTAATCTAAACTTTGTTCTTCTTTTTTTACAGATGTCTATCCCAAACAATGATTCCAACCCAATCCCTTCAGGCTCTTTCTCCCTCATGAACCTATGTGGGAGGGTCATTTTCGATGGCTCGAACTTCAATGACTGGATTTGAAACATCAGGATGGCTATTCGTTATGAGGACAAAGAATATGTCCTAGATAAAGAGCTCAAGGAGATTGATGTCACAACTGCTACTCCTGAACAAATCGTTGAACATACTACTCATGAGAGGGATGCGACAAAAATGTCGTGTCTTATGATTGCAACCATGACTGCAGAGCTATAGAAGTCCTATGAGGACTACTACCCCTATGAAATGTATCATGATTTGATGGAAAGATACCATCAAAGTGATCAGCGGGAGAGGTATGAGATCATTGCCTCCATGATCACAACCAAAATGAAGGATGGTGAACCCATCACGGCCCACTTGCAAAAGATGCAGAGATTCGTGGACCGCTTGCTTAAATTGAATGTCAATTTTGATGAAGAGTTGGCCATAGATATTATTCTACACTCTTTACCTTCTTGTTATGATCAGTTTCGTATGACTTATCATATGAACAAGGAGGAGGTCACTCTTAGCAAGCTTCAAAGCCTTCTTAGGACTGCAGAAAGCAATCTGAAAGGCAAGACAGTTGTGTCTACTCCTACTACTACTTATGCCCATGTTCTGGCAATAGGACATGGAAAGGGAAAGAAGAGGAAGGCTCCCTACAAGAGCCGCAAGGGAAAGTCTCTTGATGGATCCTCTTCAAGTGGCACCAAAGTTGGTTCTGTTAATACCTCTTCCAATTCGAAGGAAGCAGAGTGCTTCCACTGTCATGATAAAGTGCACTGGAAATGAAGCTTCCCTAAGTACTTGCAGGACATTAAGGATGGGAAGATCAAACCCTCATTTGCAGGTATTTACACTATTCAATCTAATAACTCATCACATGCTAATTCTTGAATCCCTTATACAGGTTGTGGTATTCACATTTGTTCTGATTTGCAGAGACTAAAAAGAAGTAGGGATGCGGAGCACGGGAAGATAAACTTAATCATGGGAAATAGGAAATTTTCGCCTGTGACCTAGACTGGATTTTATTCTTTATTGCTTATTAATGTTTTTAATTTAGATTTGAATAATTGTTGTTACTCGACTGATATGGAGAGAAATGTTATTTCCTTTCACAGTTTGTATAAACATGGTTTTACCTTTTCCTTTAATAATGAAAATGGTGGTATTTATGCTTATTGTAATGGTGTATTTTATTTTGAATCATTACCTTGCAATGGTATGTATGAAACTGTGATGGTTGTAGATAGCTTAAGAAATAATGTGTTAAATATTGATTCTTCCAATGATTTGGATAAGGCATGCTTGTGGCATTGTCGTCTTGGACATGTCAACAAGAAGCGCATAGCCCAACTCCAAAAGGATGGAGTTTTGGAGTTATTCGACTTAAAGTCGGATGACACTTGTGAATCTTGTTTACTTGGAAAGATGACCAAGTCACCCTTAACTAGTACTTGTGAAAGGGGTGAAGGTCTGTTGGATCTCATACACACTGATGTGTGTGGACCATTCAGAACCGCCACAAGGGATGATAACCGCTTCTATGTGACTTTTACTGATGATTACAGTAGATATGGGTATATTTCCTTAATTAAGCATAAGTCGGAAACTTTTGAAAGGTTCAAGGAGTTTAAGCAAGAAGTGGAGAATCATTTGGGCAGGAAGATAAAGTTGTTGCGATCCGATTGAGGATGAGAGTATCTTAGTATCGAGTTCCTTGACTATCTTAAGGAATGTGGAATTGTTTTACAATTGAAGCCACCTAGGACACCACAGCTTAATGGTGTGGCTGAGAGGCGCAACAGAACCTTGTTAGACATGGTTCGTTCCATGATGAGTCGAGCTTCGTTCTAGGGGTATGCCGTAGAGACTGCTGCCCATATCCTTAATCTAGTCCCTACCAAAGAGGTTTCCAAAACACCTCACGAGATGTGGACAGGGAAAGTTCCCACATTAGACGACATCAAAGTTTGGGTTTGCGAGGTGTGACAACCCAAAATTTTTTGCTTTGTCCAGCCAATCAATCGAGATCCAGACTCATTTCTGCTACCTTTTAGCATTGTTTAGGTTCTGTTTGAGTGTTCCGAGCATAGCACATTCAAGTTTTGGGTTTAGGGATGAGTTATCTTAAGTTCGTAGTGTTGCATTCGGGCCAAACACTCCTTCAGGAGGAGTGTACGGCCGTACACCCATGGTGGCCGTGAACTCACCCCCCATATATAAGCCCTCCCTTCATTTTTCATTCATTTCTTCAACTTCCAAGTCAAGAACTCAAATTCTCTCTCAACTATCGTCAAGCTTTTCCACCTAGATCTTCAAAGAAAGTAAGTATTCCTCCATTGTTAGTTGATTCATTCCATTATCTAGTAAGGATCCATGATTTCATCCATGAAACATCTTCAAAACTCAAGAACATCAAGAGTGTACGGCCGTACACTCTATCTATGGCTGTACACCCTTGTTAAGTCCATAATCTAAGGCTTTAAACACTTGCTAGGTGCTAGTTATCCATTAGAACTCTTGAAACCTTGAACCCCTTTGAATCAAGACCCAAAAATACATCCATCTTGGAGAGTGTACGGCCGTACACACTTTGTGTGGCCGTACATACCTCAAAACCTTCCAAAATGATAGCTTTGCTCATCCTCTTCTTGTGTAATGGCCACCCTAGCTTCCCCATAGATCAAACACCCTTCCTTTTGCATGTTCTCCATGAGTGTACGGCCGTACACTCCATGGCCGTACACCCCTTGTCCGTACACTCCATATTGTGGCCTTAAACCCCCTTTGATCAATCACATGTGATTGTAACACTTAGTCCAAGTGTTTCCTAGTCCCGAAGGGTGTTTCCTTGCATGTTAGTTGTTTAAAACACTAATTTCATGCCTATATATGCCATTATATGTCATTTAGGACTCGTTTGTGTCTCGGGAATTCATTCGTGGAACTTCTCATCCTTACACGAATCTGCAATTGAATCACCCACATAAGGTGAGTTCATACCCCTATAATCAATCTTTTTAATGTTTTAAATGCTTTTAGGGGGGAATACAAGTTGAACACAATGATAATTGTGTAAATGTTATTTGTGATAACCATCACGTTAAAAGATCTCTTATGCTTTATAAGTGATCAAATCATTCCAAAAGCTCTCTTTAAGTTATGTTACTTTATTGTTTATCAAAGACCGTTTTTTTAAAGTACGAGCATAACTCGATAGATAAATGAGTATTTTCTACAATTCAGAGTCAGTTCAAGTAAACATACTAGTAAACTATAATAGGTATAGTTTAGGGATTCAAAACATACTATAAAGAGAAACAGGGAGGAACATACTATAAAGAGAAACAGGGAGGAACATACTATAAAGAGAAACAGGGAGGAACATACTATAAAGAGAAACAGGGAGGAACATACTAAAACAAGAACAGGATAACATTAATGTGAGACTACTTCACGGCTTAGCAATTTGTTTGTTAAGTCGCGTTTTGTAACCAGAGTCTCCTGGAGGGAGAGCGTTATTAGTATGGTTACAATCACATCACATTTTGGACCTTAATTATACGAATTAGTTTTAAGGTAGTCAGTACTTCAGTAGTCACTTTAAAATACTACTGTATACTTTCATTATTACAAAAGACAAAACAGTACAGTCGAGTCTTAGTACATTCACTTAGAAAGGGGCCTATAATGCTAACTTTATGATTTCTTAGTGCATACATCAGGGATATATATTAATTGGGTCCGGCAGACAGCAGAGTGTGTGCTTTCCGCTTCATTTCCTATTCCTTGTTTGGTTGTGGGCTTAGCGCAGATGCACCCAGTCTACTATCTATTCGATCTTAGCTATATATATATACATATATATATATATATATATATATATATATATATATATATATATATATATGTATATGTATATATATATATATATATATATATATATATATATATATATATTCCGTATACACCAAGTAATTATAAGGAGTACCAGGTATAGGTCAGGTCATAGTATACAAATTCAATACATCGTTTTCTAGTACAAGAACATACTTTTCAGTTAGAACATTTAGTAGGCTAAACTAGAAATTTATCAGAAAAAGGACCTTTGGTGGTTAATTCTATAATACCTTAGTTTATACATGAGGTTTATATATAATTAATATCCGATAGGCAGTTAGATGTGTGTTTCCGCCTTACTTCCTGTTCCTTGTTTGGTTGTGGGCTTAGGGCAGATTCACACAACTAACTATCTGTTCGATATTAGATTATATATAGCAAGTATAAACTAAGTGATTATAGAAGAAACTATTGTGGTTACCATTTTTACTAAAGAAAATAAGGGTTTTTCTTAAAGAATGTTTTCATCAAATATAAAGGAACTATTACAGTTAACTCCGTGAGTACCAAGTGAATACACCAGAGTTATATAAAACGAAGACCTAACAAACAATGGGATGTGTGACTTCCGCCTCATTTCCTGTTCCTTGCTTGGTTGTGGGCTTAGGGCAGATTCACACAACCGATTGTTTGTTTACTCTGGGTTTTATATAACTTGTATCCATTTAGTACTCATAGAAAGGATTGTAGAGTCATTTTTACTTATCTTTCATCATATCAGAAGATATAGGATCTTCTAGAGGAACAGGCGAACTTTTCTAAAGGAACTTTCAACTTACTTTACATCACTAACATCTTATGAACTCACCAGCTTAAATGCTGATCTACTCTTTCAAAATAACTTGTATTCTCAGGAAACTAGTAGACAGGTACGCGCATTGGGATTCAGAAGATGAAGTATTATAGCTACATGTCTTGTTTTGTTATTTACTTTTGGATTCAATCTTTTGTGAATCACTACTTGTAAACACTTAAATATTAATACAATGGTTGTTTGTTACTATGATTACTATTACACATGTGTTGTGATACTAAACATGACGTCCTCCGCCCCCGAACGTTTCCACCGTTCCGGTTTGGGGGTGTGACACGAGGCTTTTGTGAGAAAAGAAACTCACGACAAGCTCGAACCTCGGAGTGAGTGATGTATTTTCATCGGCTACCCACATAAATCCTTGGGATATCTCTTCTACAGACCGAGTGACAATGTTGTCTTCGTTGCGAGGAGAGTAGTCTTTCGCGAGAGAGAACTCATAGGCCAAGGAAACAGTGGGAGGCAAATTGACCTTGAAGAGCTTCAAGAGTCAAGCGGTGAAGGAACCACAAACACTAGCAATCAACCTGAGGAGGAAACTCCGGTTGATCTAATTGACGAGTCCTTACCTCTGAGGCGTTCCAGTAGAGTTAGAAATACACCTAAGTTTTATGGTTTCCATATTACTACTGAAGGTGATACATTTATCAGTGATAGTACACTGGTAAATTTGGATGAACCTAACAACTACAAGGAAGCCACGGCAGGCCCCGAGTCTGCAAAATGGAAAGAGACTATGGACAGTGAGATTCAATCCATGTATGACAATCAAGTTTGGAACTTGGTTGATAATGTACCGGGTCCTAAGACAGTCGGGTGCAAATGGATCTTCAATAAGAAGACCGACATGGATGGGAAAGTACACACATATAAAGTGCGACTGGTTGCGAAGGGCTTTACTCAAACTCTGGGAGTTGACTTGATGAGACCTTCTCACCAGTAGTGAAGATTAATTCTATAAGGGTTATGTTGTCCATAGCTGCATTTCATGATTATGAAATATGGCAAATGGATGTCAAAACCGCTTTCCTTAATGGAAAGTTGGCTGAAGATGTTTACCTGAGTCAGCCAGAGGGTTTTGTCAATGCAAAGTACCCTAATAAAGTATGTAAGCTTGAGAAATCCATTTATGGATTAAAGCAAGCATCTCGCAGATGGAATCTTTGTTTTGATGAGAAAGTCAAAGTGTTTGGATTTTCGAGAAGCGAGGATGAGTCCTGTGTATATGTCAAAGCTAGTGGGAGTATAGTGAGCTTTCTGGTATTGTATGTAAATAACATACTGCTCATAGGAAACGACATCCCAACCTTGCAGGAGGTCAAATCCTGGTTTGGGAAGTGTTTCGCTATGAAGGATCTCGGAGAAGCTACCTATATCCTAGGGATAAGGATATTGAGAGACAGAAGTAAAAGGATAATAGGACTTAGTCAAAGAATCTACTTGGACAAGGTGTTGAAACGTTTCAGCATGGAGAACTCCAAGAAAGGTGAATTACCTATCCAAGGCAATGCCAAACCGAGTAAGACTCAGAGTCCGAGTACAGAGGCTGAGATAGCAGAAATGAGTCATATACCATATGCTTCCGCAGTTGGTTCAATCATGTATGCTATGATTTGTACTCGCCCTGATGTGGCCTTTGCTTTGAGCATGGTCAGCAGATATCAAGGGAATCCTGGCAAAGCTCATTGGACTGCAGTTAAGAACGTTCTTAAGTACCTGCAGAGGACTAAGGACTGGGTCCTTACCCTCGGTGGGAGTGATGACTTGAGAGTGATAGGGTATAGCGACACCAGATTTCAGACCGACAGAGATAATTTCCGCTCTCAGTCGGGCTGGGTGTTTACCCTGAATGGAGGAGCAGTGACATGGAAAAGTTCCAAGCAGTAAACTGTAGCTGATTCAACGTGCGAATTAGAGTATATAGCATCAAGCAAAGCATCGAAGGAGGTGATATGGTTGAAAAACTTCATCGGAGACCTTGGAGTCATTCCATCCCTAAAGGAGCCTGTGGAGATTTTCTGCGATAATGAAGGGGCGGTTGCCTTAATCAAGGAACCAAGAGATCATGGTAGATCCAGACATATCGATAGAAAGTACCACTTCATAAGACATCAAGTAGAAGAAGGGCACCTCGTGGTAAAGGGGATATCATCAGAGGACAACCCAGCAGATCCTCTTACAAAGGGACTGACTAGGGTTAAGCACTTGCAGCATGCGAGGTGCATTGGGCTAAAGGACGATATTAGTTTTAGTAATTAGATAAATCAAAACTTGTAATAGCTAAATTGTAATTGACATTTGATGAATAAATAAAAGGAGTTTTATTTATAAGTAAAGTAAATTTCTTGTGCCAATTATTTACTATTGTCTCACTTTGCATGTTTTGACTTCCAGAATAATAAAAATTATTATTAATATTTTTATTCAAACCATCCATAGTCAATCATACGTTGGAAGTAAGTATGAAATAAGACTGTCATGAGTTGGCTTGTAGATTATCTAAGGAGTTAGATATAGCAAAACTGTGCTACACCATTCATGAGTGCTCTTGAAATAATATTTGAGTATTGGATTCAACCCGTGCTCACCTGAATTACTTCATGGAATTTATCACGAGTAATTGTGAGACGATAATATCATATAATCTTCAAACCAATATATATGAGTTGTTGACTACGAGTTGGTTGTGCATTGATGGCATGAAAACGCATCAGTAACTTGATGTTATAAAACGTGTCATTGTGCATGATTTGATGAGTAGTTAGTACAAGCATATAATGTCGAAGTTTATCTGTTCCTTTTATCCTAAGAGGATTAAAAGCTATATCTTGGGCCCCTCGATGATTCTACTTTGACTTATGTGTCGGGCCCGGTCAGAACTAAATTGATGTGTTCAGTTATGTTCTATATCAGACGAATCAGAAATCGGGAAACAAATTGCAGGACAATAAGCATGACTACGTTCCATGTGTTTTTCCGCGTAGATATCTTGAGAAGAGAGGAGTATATGATCCCATATCTGAAGGACGCGTCACTGACTATGTCAGAATTCGACAACAGCTTTTGAAAGCTTACGATTGCTAAGTCAGATCCTGAAGTGCATAAGCAGTAATAGTTTTTAGACTTATCCAAGTGGGAGACTATTGGATTTGGTGTCTAAGCCCATAACTATACCTGGTATGGACTTGACCCGATTGTAGCATGGTCCTTTTGGGTTGCCTTCACCAGTGCAATTTGATAGGATGGATTTTGAGAATAAGGTTATTTATGGTTTATTAATATGTTACAAGTATAATATATTAATATGAAATTATTTAATTAGTATTGATCAAGAATTAATTTATTAATTTTGTGATCAAAAGAGACTAATTAAATATATGGGGATTGATTATGTAAATTAATCATTCTTGTAGTGTGGGCTAATGATCCATGATTATGGGCTAAACTAATCCATGGATAGTCCATGGAGGTTAAACATATAGAGCATGAGAATGTGGAAAGTCATGGGATATTAGGGTTACCAAGTGTAACCCTAGCATATCCAACACTATAAATATAACCCTCCATAGACCAAAATCGGTTGCCTCTTCTCTTTGAGGAAAATAGATTATTCTCTTAAACCATCCTCTTGCATATTGGTGTTTGTGAACCATTAGAGGCATCACACTTGAGGTGCTCAAGCTTTTAAGGGTCAAGAACTACAACTCCTTTAAAAGGTATGTCATCTATCTAGATGTTTTATTCATCTGGCAATATGTATGCTAGTTAGGGCAATGCTTTGGAAAAAAATGAAAATATGCATGTATAATAGAGAAAACATAGATCCAAAGCATTTAGGGTTGCATGTGCACCATAAGAGTGTTATAGTGCTCAAAACCTAACAACATATTCTTTAGAAAAGGTTAAAACTACAAAGATACAAGGATTAAGATTTTTAAGGCCTAGATATGACTTTCTAGCAAAAATGGTTAGATCCTAGCAATTTCACAATTTTTGTGGGATATAACTAAAAATATCATAAAAAAGGGGCAAAAACTAGAAATTGAATTTTCATACCAAATTTCTCATACTTGTGTTAGAAGTATGTTTATATGATTAATCTTTTAATAACATCTAGACAAGTAACTATTATGCATTTATATGATTATATAAATGGATTTAACAAAACATTCATAATAAACTATAATTGGTATAGTTTGGGAATCATAGATACTACACTATAATTTTAGACAAATCATATAATTATTTAAAGGTATAATTATTTTTACACTATATGGCCCCTATGGAAGGGTAATACTTTCATTGAGGGTTTCATTACACTAGACGTAAACCTGTTAATACAATTTTGTGAGACATTTGGCTTCACCGTACCTACCAGAGTACACACTAAAGTCCTAAATTATAACCAGAGTCTCGGTAAGAGAGCGTGACACTTGTGTATAGATCTATACGGGACTGACAACCCCGAACTAAAGCTGTTAGCTACAGTTAGACCGGCAGGTCTAGGGTGACAAATGTATAAAATTCTGACGCCTGAAGAACGTCGTAGCAGGCCACTACTCACTAGCATGGTTATGATAACTCACATGGGGTATTAACAATACATTTGGTTTACGGGGATAACATACATTCTATTAGTTTTATACAATGATAAAACTTCATAACACTATTTTCCAGTACAGCACTACTTACATTTTTGGTCTTTGGGTTTAAGACTTACAGCTCATTTTTAAAGAAAATATTGGATTTTCTGAAAGCATACTCTATCATTTTACAAGGAAAAGTTACCGATTTTCCTCATACAAAACTCTTATGAACTCACCAACTTAATTGTTGAAACTTTTTCAAAACCACTTTTATTCTTAGGAAATCAGTAAACAGTTAACCAAAACGGTTTTGAGGATGGGGCGTCGCAGCGTCACGTCATTTACTTTTGTCATATGTATTTGGTATCAAGCAAACAATGATTTGGATACAATGTAAACTACTTAATTATCAATATGATGGTTGTATGGCTTTGATCACTATTATTCATTTGTTATGATACTGTACATGAAGTCATCCACCCCCAGACGTTTCCGCCGTTCTGGTTTGGGGGTGTGACAGATTGGTATCAGAGCATTGTTTATAGTGAACTAAGTATATCAAACCATGTAAGATATACAACTATAAATACAATGGGGGCTAAAACACTCTGACTAAGAAGTATACTTTTAAAATGTAATAGTATTTTTATAAAAGTATACATACATGCATACATACTAGAACAGTGTCATAATAAGAAGCATATAAAAAGTATTAAGATAAGTTGGACGCTACGATTAAGCCTAGATAGTTATGTAATCATATATGGGATAAATATAGCCTGATCAACTATATTTATGCGAGATATGACTAACATGTGTTTGGGAATGGTCGTGGTGAACAACGAATCTAGAACTTACCAACCCTATATACCAAGAAACCCTAGAATCAAACATATAGTTTAAAATACTATAGGAGTATTTTAGAATACTATAGATGTCACACACTTAAACCCTTCATGTATTTCTCATATCCATATTCTTGCACAGATGTCATGGCATGATTCCATATGCTTGGAGACCCCTATTTCCCTAACCAGGGAAATGACGGTTGGATCAAGGAGGATCCCGAAGAGGATCCTGAGGAGATGATGGACGAATACCCCGAAGAGGATCTCGAAGAGGATCCAGAGGAGGAAGAAGACGAGGAGGAGATAGAGGAGGACTCCGATGCAGAGTCCGAGGTCATTAATCCTCCCTATGTCTCCTGGGTTTCCGCACATCGTCAAGGCTACCAGGGGACCACGCCTCGTTGGGCGGAGGACCTGGAGAGGTGGAGCAGACAGCAACACCAACATTCCCCATACGGCATAGAGCGAGGTTTCTATAACCTCAGTCACGGAGGTCCAGCAAACATGGCCCTCCCTGTCATGATTCAGCGGATCATGCATCTTGGGATCAGACCAGGGCATCGACGAGCCGAATCTTGGAGGTGGGGGCTGCTGCAGAGGTCACCGCCACACAGTCTCGACGACTAGAGAGGGACTACGTCCGAACATGTAGTATCATTGACCGCCTCTAGGAGGACCTCACCACCACACGGGCGGAAACGAGAGAGTACCAGGAGAGACACTCGGCTCTCGAGGAGCGGGTGATCACGATTGAACGCCGGATAGCGAAGATGCAGGCCTCCATGACTTCATCCCATGGCCCATAGGAGACCCCACGCCGCGAGTAGGGCTTATACTACTCACATCTTCTCTTGATGTATTGTAGACCTTCTTAAAGGTCAATTTTCACAAAACTATGTACTAATACTATATTATCAATGAAATGGGCATGCATTTTATTTCATTAGGTGTTGCTATTTGTTATGCGATTGTTTACTTATTATAGTAAATTCCATTTATGAATTTCTTGCAAATTACAATAACAACGAGACATAATACATACATAACCGAGACATTCCATTACGGTAATGCCCGACTCATAACCCTTATCGAAGACTTACCATCATTCCACCTTTAAAATTTATGGTAGAAAGATGCCACCACGAAGAGTTAATAGACGTGTCGTCAACACCTCAACAACTCCACCACCACCACCTCCACATATGGACTCTACCGTATTCCAGGCTGTTGTAACAGCCGTTGTGGCTGCCGCCATTGCCCAAATCAGCAGTAACGGCACGAGTGGGAGCTGGAATGGAAACGGCAACGGAAGCAGAAACAAGACTAGCAGTTTCAATCTGGGTGAAAGCCAAGGGCACCCACGAATGTGTTCATGGAATTCATGAACTGCAAACCCATAACCTAATGGCGACGGCAGAGTCGTTACTTTGACAAGATGGTTTAAAAAAACTGAGTCCATATTCGAAATCTGTGCATGCCCGGACGAATTCAAAGTTAAATATGCAACGTGCACATTCGCGGACTCGGCCTTGTCGTGATGGAACGGCCACGTTAAAACTCTCACTCTAGCTATGGCCAACTCTATGAGTTGGTAGGACCTAAAAGCTATGATGTTGGAGGAATACTGCCCAAGGAGCGAGATGCAGAAACTAGAACAAGAACTGTGGGATCACACCATGATGGGCTCTGATATTGCCACCTACACAGCCCAATTTAACGAACTGGCAACTCTGTGCCCTGGAATGGTCACCCCATAGGCCAAGAAAGTGGAACGTTACATTTGGGGGCTATCCCCTCAGATCCAGGGAATGGTCATATCCGCCAACCCGAGCACCTTTGGCAGTGCCAAGCGTTTGGCACAAACTCTTGTTGATCAGGGAGTCTGTCAGGGCATTCTAACCCCCACACCCGAACAACCAAAAAGGGGAGACAACAAGCGGAAGTTCGAGAATAAGAAAAAGGGCCAACCCCCTCAGGACCCGATCAAGAAACAACAAACTGTGGCCGTCCATGCCATCACCGCCCCTACACCAGCCAAGCAATATGCTGCGACTCTTCCGAATGCAACAAGTGCAACTACCATCACCATGGAGCCTGCCGAGAACTGTACTGCAACAAATGCAACGGGAAGGGGCATACCGCCCATTTCTATAAAGCGCCCGCACAACAAACCACCCAAGCCGCTAATGCTGGGGTGGGTCAGGCATGCTACGGATGCGGAGAGACGGGGCATTTCAAGAAGGAGTGCCCGAAGGCACAGAACAAACCCAACACGAACCTTCGTCTTATCTCGTGCATTAAGGCACAGAAGTATTTACGAAAGAAGGACTTGACGTTTCTAGCTCATATAGTGGATAAGTCCAAAGAAGAGATCAATATTCGAAACATCCCTGTGGCTTGCGATTTCCCAGATGTCTTTCCGGAGGATCTTCCGAGGATATGCCCAGAAAGACAAGTCGAGTTCCAAATTGATCTGGTGCCAGGAGCTACTCCCATCGCCAAATCACCCTACAGATTGGCTCCTGCGGAGATGCAAGAGTTGTCCAGTCAATTCAGCGAACTTTTGGACAAAGGATTCATCCGACCCAGTTTCTCACCTTGGGGAGCTCCGGTTCTCTTTGTTAAGAAGAAAGACGGTACCTTTAGGATGTGTATTGACTATAGGGAACTTAATAAGCTCACTATCAAAAACCGCTATCCACTTCCGCGAATCGACGATCTATTCGACCAGCTCCAAGGAGCAAGTTACTTCTCTAAGATAGATCTGCGATCTGGATACCACCAACTCAAAGTCCGGGAGGAGGATATCCCAAAAACCGCCTTCCGAACTCGTTATGGACATTATGAATTTGTCGTAATGCCCTTCGGTCTAACGAATGCCCCTGCCGCATTCATGGACCTAATGAATCGAATATGCCGACCATTCCTTGACAACTTTGTCATCGTTTTCATCGACGATATCCTCGTCTATTCTCGAAGCGAAGAAGAACACGGCCGACATCTCCGACAAATCCTGGAAACCCTGCGAACCGAAAAGTTATACGCAAAACTCTATAAGTGTGAGTTTTGGCTCCGTAGTGTGAACTTTTTAGGTCATGTTGTTAGTCAAGAAGGGATACATGTGGATCCTTCTAAGGTCAAAGCCATTGAAGGATGGGCGATCCCAACAACACCCATAGAAATTCGCCAATTTTTAGGCCTCGCAGGCTACTACAGGAGATTCATTCAGAACTTTTCCAAAACAGCCAAGCCACTTACCTCGCTTACACAAAAGGGCGTACCTTTTGAATGGACAGATAAACAAGAAGCTGCATTCCGAACTCTGAAGCAAGCACTCTGCAGTGCGCCGGTGCTATCACTACCGGAAGGAACAGAAGAGTTTGTAGTTTACTGTGATGCGTCGAATCAGGGTTTGGGCTGTGTACTCATGCAGCGTGGAAAGGTGATAGCTTATGCGTCCCGACAACTAAAGACACATGAAGTGAATTATACCACCCATGACCTGGAATTAGGAGATGTGGTCTTCGCCCAGAAAATTTGGAGGCACTACCTTTATGGTACCAAGTGCACCATTTTCACCGACCACAAGAGTCTCCAGCACATCTTAAATCAAAAGGAGTTAAACATGAGGCAACGAAGATGGGTTGAATTGCTGAACGATTACGAGTGCGAAATCAAGTACCACCCAGGTAAAGCTAACGTAGTAGCTGATGCCTTGAGTCGGAAGGATTACTCGAATCGTCGTTTGAAGACTCTCTCGATAACCATCCAATCCCACCTGACCTCGCAAATCAGAGCAGCCCAGTCGGATGCCATGAAGGCAGAAAACAGGACGAGCGAAGCGCTACGTGGAATGGAAAAGAATTTCGAAGTGAAGGAGGACGGAGCATATTACTTCATGAACCGCATTTGGGTCCCTAAACTTGGGGGATTCAGAGAAGTAGTCATGAATGAAGCCCACAAGACGCGATACTCCATCCATCCGGGTTCAGATAAAATGTACTTGGATGTCAAGCAACATTATTGGTGGCCTAACATGAAGGCAGAGATTGCCACTTACGTTAGCAAGTGCCTCACATGTGCTAAAGTAAAAGTGGAATATCAAAAGCCCTCGGGATTACTACAGCAACCAGTAATTCCCGAGTGGAAATGGGAAAGGATTACTATGGACTTTGTGACCAAGCTACCCAAGACGACTGATGGTTTGGATACCATATGGGTAATAGTTGATAGATTGACAAAATCCGCTCATTTCCTGCCAATAAAAGAATCATACAAGATGGAACGTCTGACAAGGACCTATATCAAGGAAATCGTGAGACTCCACGGAGTGCCAATATCTATCATCTCAGATAGAGATAGTAGGTCTACTTCACGCTTTTGGCAATCCCTTCAGAAAGCTATGGGAACACAACTTGACATGAGCACTGCCTACCACCCACAAACGGATGGTCAAAGCAAACGAACCATTCAAACCCTTGAAGATATGCTTCGCGCATGTGTGATAGACTTTGGAAAGTCGTGAGATATCTACTTGCCTTTGATCGAATTCTCGTACAATAACAGTTATCATTCAAGCATCAAAGTCGCTCCTTTCGAGGCATTGTATGGGCGTAAATGTGGATCACCGTTGTGTTGGGTAGAGGTAGGGGACACCCAGTTAGCAAAAGGACAAACATCAGACAATGCACTAACGGTACCAGAAATCATACGCGAGACGACCGAGAAGAAAATTCAAATCAGAGCCCGACTGCAATCATCACGAGACAGACAAAAGAGCTACGCCGATAAGCGGCGAAAGCCCTTGGAATTCAGAGTCGGGGATAGGGTGTTATTAAAGGTCTCTCCTTTGGAAAGGGGTGATTCGTTTTGGGAAACGGGGAAAGCTAAACCCTCGATACATTTGACCCTTCGAGATTCTTGCCCGAATCGGTCCAGTAGCTTATAGACTGCAGCTACCCGCTGAGCTCAGCAGTGTACACCCCGTGTTCCATGTTTCCAATTTAAAGAAATGCTTATTCGACGAAACTCTCGTCATTCCATTAGAAGAAATCAAAATCAACGAGAATCTCCTGTTCATCGAAGAACCAGTCGAAATCATGGACAGGGAGGTGAAGCGTACTAAGCAAAGTCGCATTCCGATTGTGAAAGTTCGATGGAACGCGAGACACGGACCAGAATTCACATGGGAACGTGAAGACCAAATGAATCAGAAGTACGCACACCTATTCTCGCATTCTCAAATCTAGCTTTCAAAAGAATTTCGGGACGAAATTCCCTCTAACGGGGGGATGATGTCACAACTAGGAATTTTGATGCTTTGTAACAACAACAATGATAACATTTGTGAACCAAAAATGTGAAAGCATGTATGATGCTTATTCAATAACAACAAACTTCCATCAAACACTTTATACAAGCACTGCAAATAGTCAACAAAGAATTGGAAACCCTAGAAACCCCGGTTTAAGTCCATTTTGGATTAGGATTTCTTATTTGGGCCTAATGGACCAATAAGCTTCCAATTTGACTATTTTGGGCTTAGAACTCCTATATGGACTCTAATTGGACCCACTTTCATTTATTTTAACATTTTGGGCCATAATGGGCCCATAATGAAATAAAATACCCTAAGGGGGCCATAACAAATCTAATTAACTTAAAAAGGCCATAAGACTTATACTTTGATGTAAATTGGGCCTATATTTTGGACTTAAGCACAAAAAGCCCAAATTCTTTTCTTCCTTCCCCTTCTCTCGGCCCAACTACACAAATGGGGGGAAGAGTTGACTTTTTACTTGCCACCTCACAATTGTACATGGGGTATCCATGCACTCTTCCCATATTTCCAAGCATCCATCACTTCACACTCTCTTCTCCTCTCTCTTTTCTTCTTCGGCCGAGAACCACAAAGGGAAAGACACACACACAAATAATTCACTCAAACACTCTCAAAGAACACTCTTCCTTCTTCTTCATAAAAAATTTCGAGATCTAGGAGCTCTCAAGTAGGATTCTCCCTAAGAGTCATCATCTAAGGTAAGTTGATGCTTAAATTCATGATCTAGCTACTTCATTTCATCAAAAATCTCTTCTAAATCTATTCAAACTCGTGATCTTGCATCTTAGAACACATCTAAGCCAAAGATCCACCAAGAAGCTTGTTAGGCCGAGATTTGCATCAAACTTCTTCCATTTTTCTTATAAACCGAATCCACAAACTCAAGGTGAGTTCATACACCTCTCTTTTCGGTTTTCATAAGTTTTATGGGGGAGAATACAAGTAAAATGTGTAGATCTATGTGTATGTGTATGCTATGTATGATTTTATGCATGTATGTGTGATTTTATGTGCTTATGTGTTGAATATGTAAACAAAAAGGGAAGAAAACTCGAGATCTATGGCATGAGTAAGAAAACAAACAAGAACTAAGGTATATTACACTAAACAAGTCAAGAAAATTACCCTCCAAGATTATGATAAACATATTGTAACATAAAACTAATTTTTGGGCTTAAATTGTCAAATAAACAAAAGTTGAGTTAAAAATTGTCATTCACGGTTTTCTTAAGGGTCAAAAGAGTCAAATCAGTTAAAACAAATGCTTTTATGAATATTATGCTCTTCAAAGGACTTGAAATGTAAATATTAGCTTAATGGGCTAATTTTTGGGCTTTTCGGCCCATTAAGCCCAAAGATGCGAAAATCATGACTTTCAAAGGGCTGAAATGGTAAATTCTTCAAAACAGGGGATAAAAAGTTAAACAAAACTATTTCAAGGGTTAAAATGCTTTTCTTTTCCAAAAAGGATAAAAAATGTAAAGTTTTTGGATTTTGGGTCAAAGGTGTAAAAATTGCGAAAAGTTTGGACTTTAACCAAAAAACACTTTGCTGGAAGGTCTGAAACTGCCAAAGAATAAGTTTTGAGCTAAAAATATCATTTGAACAAGTCTATGATTCAAAAGTGTCAAGAAAATGGTCTAAGGGTTTGAAATGTCTTTTCTTTTGTATAAAGGACTAAAATTGTTATTTTTATTAAAGAAGGGCTGAAAAGGTCAAACCAATATTTTGAACCAATTATTTTATTTTAAGATATTTGAGTCAAAAGAATACCAATTTACAACTTACGAAAACAGAATGAAGAATATACCTATATTTTTAAAAACATCATTATAAACAACCGAACGGTCTCGTGCCGATCCAAAAATAACAATCGTTCAATCAAACCTTCCAACAATTATGCAATACCTAAAACAAGTAAACATTCAAACTTTGGGCTTGAAAGTTCCAATCATGCTAGTTGGACCTTTGTGATCCATTAACATGACCGTTGGGCCCAAGGGATAATGGTAACCAATGTTATTGGGCCTTCTATGACCCAATTCCATATTAAAGGGACCTTCAATGGCTTTTAAGTGCCATTGGGCCTTAGTGGCCCATTAGCATTGCTAGTAAGGTCCAAGTAATCAAATGCGAAATGGGCCATCGTGTCCTTCGTATACCCAACAGCCTAAAATAACTCACGGAAGTAGCAGGACTTTGTATTCCTCTTCTCCTCGTTTGCTAGGCTTATGTGTAATCAAAGTAAACAAATTCAGGTCGTTAATCAATAGTAATCAAGGTGGTTTGGATTAAGTGAGTAATAACGGATGACACCTCTATGGTCGTTCGTAGTTGGTAGTTATAACCAGTCATTACCATGCATGGTTACAACGACTCACAAAAATTTGATAATATCCGACACCACCCGAGTAATCAAGGAAGAGTAATCAAAAATCATTTGTTGTGGCGGTGTAACAATTCGTAAACAAGTATATTTCGCGTTATCGGAAAACATCGGGTTTTTCGAGGAAATCAACACCACTCGCTTGTAATTTCTATAACTATAATACAAAACTCCCTTTTATATACACGTTTTGAAATCATTCATGCATCAACTTATGGATCTTCACACTTTGATAAACTATTGCCTTTCAGAAAATATCGGATTTTCTGGGTTTTACAAACTAGACAAATCATTTTTATCACAACCTTGCTTATGAACTCACCAACATTTCATATGTTGATGTTTTTCAAAATAACTTGTATTCTCAGGTAACAGGTAAGCTGAAGGGTAATATCAAGTATGTTAGGATATTATGTTTTGGAAACTCTCAAACAATTTAGGGTTGTGGACGTGTAATATTTAAAACAATGTACTGGATGTGAACAATATCAGTTGTAATGTATTGATGCATGGTGATGTTTATGTTATGATTCATGTATATTCATTGTGATGATATTCAATTTAAGTCACGCGAGCCCTCGGACGTTTCCGCCGTCTGGTTTCGGGGGTGTGACATTTTGGGCCTTGGTGGCTACCACCGAATGTTTATACAAAATTTTTCCAAAATCGCAAAGCCGCTCACTACCTTGACTCAGAAGGGAGTGACTTTCAACTGGGACGATAAACAAGAAACTGCCTTCCAAACGCTCAAACAAGCCCTATGCAGTGCTCCAATCTTGTCTCTCCCAGAAGGGACCGAAGACTTTGTGGTCTACTGCAATGCGTCCAAGCAGGGCCTAGGATGTTGGGTTTTGTATACTACAACATCCTATGGTGCACATACAACCCTAAAAGCTTTGGATCTATGTTTTCTCTAATTATACATGCATATGGTTTCCAAAGCTTTAAGCCTATAACTAGCATGCAAATGACATAAACAATATGAAATACTAGTTAGGATGACATACCTTTTCTTGTGGCTTGGAAACCTTGAAGCTTTTGGCCTTTAAGAACTTAGCACCAATAGTGTGGATGCCTCAAATGGAATCACAACACACCATGGACAAAGGATGACATTTTGAGAATCCTCATACACCAAAACCGTCCATATGAACTCCAATAACATAAGTGGTGATTTTGGCTATAGAGTAACATATTTATATGTGGGATTCCAAAGGTCATGGGTTAACCCAAACCCATGCCCATAGGTTTATGATCCATGGTTCATGTGGCCCACCTCTTTATGTATCCATACATAAACTTAGTCCAACATGGATCATAAGCCCAAGATATAAATATAACTAATTTATACAATTAGTCCCCATTGATTTAATTAGTCTCAATTGATCACTAAATTAATTCCAAACTAATTCTTGATCAATACTAATTAAATCATATGATTTCATATTAATATATTAGAACTTATAATATATTAATAAACCATAACTAACCTCTTCTCAAAAGTTCATCCTAACAAATTGTCCAGATGATATGCAACCCAAATGGACCATGCTACTCTCGGGTCAAGTACATACCAATTATAGTTATGGGCTTAGACACCTAATCCAACATAGGATGCGTGCTTATGCAAAGAGGGAAGGTCATTGCCTATACCTCAAGACAACTCAAGACTCATGAGGTCAATTACACCACGCACGACCTCAAATTTGGAGTAGTGGTATTTGCCCTGAAGATCTAGAGACACTACCTTTACGGCACAAAATGCACCATCTTCACTGACCATAAGAGTCTTCAAGACATTCTCAGTCAAAAGGAGCTCAACATGAGACAACGATGATGGGTAGAACTGTTAAATAACTATGAATGTGAAATTCGTTATCATCCAGGCAAGGCCAACGTAGTAGCAGATGCCCTAAGTCGAAAAGAATACTCAGGCCGTTGGGTAAAATCATTGACCATGGCCATCCATTCACACTTGTCCACACAGATCAAGGAGGAACAGCTTGAAGCCTTGGAACCCGAGAACGCCGCAGGTGAGGGCTTGCGGGGAATGGACAAAAACCTTGAAGCCAAGGAGGACGGAGCTTATTATCTCATGAACCGAATCTGGACACCAAAATTTGGAGGGTACAAAGACATTGTCATGAACGAGGCTCACAAAACCAAATACTCCATTCATCCTGGATCGGACAAGATGTATCTGGACCTCAAGAAACTTTATTGGTGGCCAAACATGAAGGCGAAAATCGCTACCTATGTGGGCAAGTGCCAGACTTGTGCCAAGGTCAAGGTAGAATACCATAATCCCTCGGGTTTGCTTCAGCAACCAGACATACCCGAGTGGAAGTGGGAACGGATAACCATGGACTTCATAACCAAGTTGCCCAAGACGACGGGCGGACTTGACACCATCTGGGTGATCGTTGACAGGTTAACCAAATCCGCACACTTCCTACCAATAAAAAAGACCGACAAGATGGAGAAGCTAACAAGGACGTACATTAAAGAAATTGTACGACTACATGGAGTGCCAATATCCATCATCTCCGACAGAGATAGCAAATTTACTTCATGATTTTGGAAATCTCTACAAAATTCATTGGGAACCCGACTCGACATGTGTACAACTTATCACCCTCAAATTGACGGGCAAAGTGAGAGAACCATTCAGACGCTGGAAGACAAGTTGAGAGCTTGTGTGATAGACTTTGGTAAAGCTTGGGATACCTACTTACCGCTCATCGAGTTCTCATACAATAACAGTTATCACACCAGTATTAAGGTTGCTCCATTTGAAGCCCTCTGTGGGCGCAAGTGTAGATCACCTCTGTGCTGGGCTGAGGTGGGTGACATGCAACTAGCGAGAAGACAAGTGTCTAATAGCACACTCATTGGCCCTGAGATTATACGGGAAACTATGGAGAAGATTGCATATCCGTGAACGATTAAAGGCATCCTGGGATCGGCAAAAGAGCTATGCAGATAAGCGACGCAAACCCTTGGAATTCCAGGTTGGTGATCGTGTTTTGTTGAAGGTCTCACCCTGGAAGGGAATGATACGTTTTGGAAAACGTGGGAAACTGAATCCAATGTATATTGGGCTATTCGAGATCCTTGCTAGGATCGGCCCGGTGGCATACAAACTTCGACTACCACGGGAACTCAGTAACGTACACCCCACCTTCCATGTGTCCAATCTAAAGAAGTGTCTGTCCGACGAGACTCTTGTAATCCCACTCGATGAAATCGAGGTAAGCGAAAGTCTACACTTCGTAGAAGAACCGGTGGAAATCATGGACAGGGAGGTCAAAAGGACGAAGCAAAGCCGCATACCCATCATGAAGGTCCGTTGGAACGCCAAATGAGAGCCTGAATTCACCTGGGAACGAGAAGATCAAATGAAACAAAATTACCCACATCTTTTCCCTAGCTCATAAGTACCCACTATAGAACTAATTTCGGGATGAAATTCCCTTTAACGGGGGGATAATGTGACAACTGGCAGTTCTGGGCCAATCAAAGTCAAACAAGTCAACGAAAGTCAACTGATTAGGACAAAAATTTTGGGTTTATACTTTGTTTTTAGAGTTTTTGGTTTAGGGCCGAAAACTCTATGATCTCGCTTTTAGAGTTCTCGGTTGGGGGCCAAAAACTCTATGATCTCGGTTACACTGGACTGAAATCACCATGCGATTTCGGTGGGCTAGTGGAGTTTTCGGTTGGAAAGAAAAGAAAAAGGAGTTGACTTGTAACGTGATAGATACCTCTTTTCCCAATAAGAAATATTACCAAGCATATAACAATGCCTTTACCCAACAAACAACAATGCAAACATCACTTCACCCCTCCCTCCTTAACTACGGCCGAGAACACTCCAACCCCCACCATCTTCAAACTTCTTCACTTTTCTCTCAAGAAACAAGTCCAAATCTTCGAAGGATAAATTCTTCAAGTTGATTCTTAGGATTTTTGGTAAGTATTCCTTGTTAATCTAGTGTTTCTTCACACTTTCATGCTAGTTTCACCTCATTTACACAAATTATCATGTGTTAAAACTCATAGGATAATACCATCTTCAAAGAGTTCTTCAACCACCTTTAAGTGTTCTAGGCTTGAAGATCTTCATCATCATCTCTTTATCCAACCACAAACACACTCAAGGTGACTTCATACCCCCATATTTTCGAGTTTTTCATGTTTTAGGGGGGGGGGGGATACAAGAAATATTTAGAATATTTACACAAATGTTTGCAAGTCTTATTTCTATGTTGAAAATAAAATACTATTTGCATGAAATATGGTTATTACTTGCTGCAAAACATTTATTTGTGAAATGTTATTTGGTGATTCAAAACTAAGAAAAACAAACATAAACTATGTTACATATTCTTTAGAAAAGGTTAAAACTACAAAAATACAAGGATTAAGATTTTTAAGCCCAAGATATGGCTTTTCTAGCAAAAATGGTTAGATCCTAGCAATTTCACTATTTTTGTGGGATATAACTAAAAATATCGTTAAAAAGGGGCAAAAACTAGAAATTGACTTTTCATACCAAATTTCTCATACTTGTGTTAGAAGAACGTTTATATGATTAATCGTTTAAAAACATATAGACAAGTAACTATTACGCATTTATATGATTATATTAATGGATTTAATAAAACATTCATAATAAACTATAATTGGTATAGTTTGGGAATCATAGATACTACACTATCATTTTAGACGAATCATATAATTATTTAAAGGTATAATTATTTTTACACTATATGGCCCCTATGGAAGGGTAATACTTTCATTGAGGGTTTCATTACACTAGACGTAAACCTGTTAATACAATTTTGTGAGACATTTGGCTTCACCGTACCAACCAGAGTACATACTAAAGTCCTAAATTATAACCAGAGTCTTGGTAAGAGAGCGTGACACTTGTGTATAGATATATACGGGACTGACAACCCCACACTAAAGCTGTTAGCTACAGTTAGACTGGCAGGTCTAGGGTGACAAATGTATAAAATTCTGACGCCTGAAGAACTTCGTAGCAGGCCATTAGTCACTACCATGGTTATGATAACTCACATGGGGTATTAACAATACATTTGGTTTACGGGGCTAATATACATTCTATTAGTTTTATACAATGATAAAACTTCATAACACTATTTTCCAGTACATCACTACTTACATTTTTGGTCTTTGGGTGTAAGACTTACAGCTCATTTTTAAAGAAAATATTGGATTTTCTGAAAGCATACTCTATCATTTTACAAGGAAAAGTTACCGATTTTCCTCATACAAAACTCTTATGAACTCACCAACTTAATTGTTGACACTTTTTCAAAACCACTTTTATTCTTAGGAAATCAGTAAACAGGTAACCAAAACGGTTTTGAGGATGGGGCGTCGCAGCGTCACGTCATTTACTTTTGTCATATGTATTTGGTATCAAGCAAACAATTATTTGGATACATTGTAAACTACTTAATTATCAATATGATGGTTGTATGGCTTTGATCACTATTATTCATTTTTTATGATACTGTACATGAAGTCATCCACCCCCAGACGTTTCCGCCGTTCTGGTTTGGGGGTGTGACAGTTACTTGTCCAATATCCAGGGTAAAAGGCCATCTTACCCCTTTTCTTACTTGTCCCAGAGCCAAGGCCCAACCCATTTGCTCAAAACGCCCAAATTTCTAAATGGCATCCTAAGGCCCAATAAGTCCCAACTTCCAAATTGGGCCCAAAATCATCATGGACCTAATCCCAAGAAAGTTTATAGTCTATCCATGGCCCAAAGCCAAAAGTCCAATGGCCCAACTAGGCCCAAACCCTAATAGCCCAAAATATGGCCCAAACCTAAGGAAGTCAACCCAAAAGTCAAACAGCTAGGTACGTTGGGCGTACTCAGACTTACGCTTGGCGTACTCCTTCCGGGGCCAGTACGCTTAGCGTACGAGCTGGGTACGCCCCGCATACTCCCCAAATCACCAATCCAATCCATTAAGCACTTATTTAGTTAAGCCAACATGCCAAACTCTCATATATGATTCTAGAAGGTGACTTAACACGTAAAGTTGGAAACTTTACACCCATGCATGACTTAATGGGACCCAACACTCAAAAAGAAGCTTATAAGAATTCTAGTGCTTGCATCGACCAATAACACTCATAATGATTACATTTTTATGGACAAGGGACCTCAATGGAGCTAATATCTAACATCCCAAGTTGCTGGAGTAGCCCATACTCACAAACAGAGCTTAATGAACCCAAAAATGCATAAACAAGACCCTAAACAAGATCTAGCATAATGAATCATCAAGTAGAGAACCTTATACCTCAAATAGCTTGCAAAGATCATGATGAGTCTAGATCTACAAGCTCAAGCTACCCCAAGGCAATCTCCAAGAGTTCTTCTTCCTTTAAATCACCACAACACCACCAAAACACAATTCTAAGCTCGAAAAATCACAAAATGCACTAGGGTTTCGTTCTTAGGGTTTAGGGGAGTGGAGGCTGGCCAAAAGATACCACCAAGGCAACATAAGTTTCTTAAATAGGGCACAAACCCTAAAAATTAGGTTTTACCCAATCCTTGCGTACACCCTGCGTACTCCCACGTACGCCCAACGTACGTGGGTGAACCCACAATCAATCGGAGATCTAGTATGCTAAGCCTACTCATAGAGTACGCCCCATATACTAGTTAGCGACCAAAATGTAATGAATTAATCATTTAGGGTTAAAAAGGAAACATACCGGAACTCGAATGTTACACAAGTAACATTATATTTCATATGGTATGAATTAATAAGTCATGTACAACATTTTGGACTAGAAAGACTTTTTGTCTTTTACCTAAATGTTAAGGTTTATATTTTATAAACTTGGATTTTATAAAATATACTAACTTCTTTTCTTTTTATGCATAAAGCCAAAATCTAGAGAGGGAAAGAAAGATATGGGTTTTTGATTTGTTTAAAGAAACGTAATGTATGTCTTAAAGCATGGGGGAACACTTAGGTGTAGGGGAATGATGTACTTAAAGCATTGAGACCTTTGGGTAATGTTTTAAATTTAAGTAAGGCTTTCATCCATTTCTTTCGCATGAATTGTAAAAAACGTATTCTTCCCTCTCCATGCATACTCTCTTGTTTTTATGATCTTTGAAGATTACTTACTTGCTTTTACTCTCTTGAAGTTCATACTTTGGTTATGAACTTCAAGCTTAAGAGTTTAAAGAGTTTTGCAAGACTAGCATCTTAAATCCAGTTGAGTTCATCTTGGTGTCTCAAAGGTTTCCATATTCTCCATCAACTTCCAAGCCTCCCTTTGAGGATTGAACAACTACAAAGGTTGTTATGTTCTTCTTCTTCTTTGGTGCTTGTTTTCTTTCCAAACTTCTCAAGAAGATACATGGTTGGTTATAACTAGTTTATAATTGTTCAAAAACATTAAAGTCTTTTATTGCTTAAATCTTGTTTTTGAAACTAATTTTTGAATAAAACCCCCAACAAATATGTATGGATTTTCTTACAAAAAACAAACCATCCATATTTTCCAAAAACAAAGATTATACCAAATAATCTAATAATCTAACCAAGCTTACAAAAATGGCTCTGATAACAATTTTTGGATTTTATTAAAAAGTGGTTTCTAAAAACACTAAAAATGGCAAAGGAGGCTTTAAAATCGTGAATAAACTTAAAATCATTCTAACTCACCTATGATCATTCTACAACCATGGAAAGATTAAATCAAACATATAAAGAAAAAGAATACAAATTTTTAAGTCTTTGATTCTCATGGGAGATGGAAGTTGATGAAGTGATGCATGAAGCTCTCTAGAGGTATCCACCAAGCAAGAGTAAACCAATAAAAACATGCTATTATTCACTAGTATACAAGTTGTTCTTAGGCCTCAAGAAATATACCAAATAAGTCTTAAGGAGAAGCAACTTATAAATACCTAGCTCATGCACCAAATTGAAAGAAAGAAGAAAAGGCAAGAGAGACAACGAAGAGAGAATATGAGATAAAAAAACTATCCTCTTTTTCATCCTTACACATCTTTTATATACTCTCATACATGTACTAGAAGACCGTACTTCCATTAAATGCATGAACCATACTTTGTAAGAATGTATGAAGTGAAATATGCAGTCTAAGACTCAAGCCTCCCATCCACGAGCAAACCGACAGTTATGGAAGAGGTTTGTGGGGTCCTGGAGTGTCTTTCACATAAGGTATAACTAGCAAGTTACATGACTAACTAAATGGTTACTCAAAGTGTCCAAATAATTTGTACATAACATATATATGCATACCATATGATATAACTAGTTTTGTTCTATTTTATTATCATTTCCTAGAAATAATAAGTTCCAAATTATTTGTTAAAATATTATTTTCATAAAATAATAGTTATCTAACTAAATACAAGTGTCGTTTATATTTATTAATAATCAAATTACTTTAAGAAATAATCAATTAGTAGTAACTTTCTATAAGGTGTGACCGTATAGTATCATATGTCATTAGCAAATATCATTCTATAATGACTCTTGGACATATAGATCTTGCATGATGTGCATATGTTATTATTTCCACACTAACATCATCATTTGTATGACATTCCTACATAATTGGCATGTCTTTCATGTAAACAAAACATTCAAGTTCAATTTCTTGAATAACTTCTTCTTCGTCAATTTATTTCAACACGTCCTACATTATCATTAATCCAAACTAGGGGATCCCGCGCTTCGTGGCAGACAGAAGTGATCGTTATACTTTAATAAAATCTTAATGAAACCAATGGTATGTTAAAAGTTATGATTTTAGCAAAAAAATCATTTGTTGCATCGAAACATTGTAACATCCCAAAAATAGCGAGTAAAATTTTCATTTTTAAATAACCCAAAACATTCATTTATTTGTTCAAAAGACAATCAAAGTGTAATGTATTCTCAACATCAGAGTGAATCATAAGAAGATAATGCATAATAAAACTCCAGGGGATGTAGTGCGATCATGTCGGGCCCTTCCATTTGGAACCATAAAAACCTAAAACATTTAAACATAAAATCGTAAGCAGAAAGCTTAGTGAGTTCCCCAAAACACAACATACCATACATAATATCACATGTCTATTTCAACCCCAAGTGAATGTTATGGGACAAATCATAGTCTTACAATCACTTTCTGCCATGGGCCAAATCATGGTCTTACATACAAGTGTCTGGGGCCAGATCCTGGTCTTCCATACAAATGGTAGGGGCCGACTCCTAGTCTTTCATATAAGTGTCAGGGGCCAAACTCTGGTCTTTCAATTATCAAGGGCCAAAACTTGGTCTTCCATACAAGAGTCCCAAAGACAAATAACATCCTACATAGTATAGTGAGAAGACTCGCCCTCGCCCCCTACTCGAAGCCGAAACAATCATAGATCGTAGAGCCGTGAAATCGATGCTACAACCCACCTATTGAAACATTCAAGGTCAAACCTTAGTTTACACTCAAAATCTGGAAATTTGACCAAAAGTCAACCAATTCAAAAAGTCAACGGTCAAAGTCATCTCTAGTTGACCTCCGTGGACACCTATTGGCCACGTTGTGGAAGCTTCACGACAAATAGTCGTGACTAGACCAGCCACCACGTCGTGGTAACTGTACATGGATAGATTAATGGATTAAGGTCTTTACTCCCAATCCAAGAGCTACAAAGCTTAGATCTGAATCTCCTCAAGGTCTTGAAGGATAAAGTTTCAAACTTTACCCATTACGGCCCCCAATGAATCAAGATCTCTAAGCCTAAGTTCTTAATGGTTGCAACAAATGCATGGGCACCAAGCTAAGTCATGCAAGACCACTTTCCAAAAAAACACCATGGTCTAGAAGCCAAAAAGATGCACTCAAAATGCTCTGGAGTTCACTCAAACTGCAAGGACAAGAATATTGGGACCAAAAATCTCATAAAATGACATAGAACAAGAACTAGAGAAGTAATGAGCAACATTGAGACTTTATACCTCCAAGAGGTCAGAAATGTAATAAAGATGTTGCATCTAAGTTGGAATCAATATCAAAAACCACAAGATTTACTCATTATTCCTTCAATCTTCACAAAGATGGCTTCATACATAAAAGGCTAGGGTTTGGGTGGGGATCGATTTCAGAGGATGGAGGCTGCTAAATCAGGCAGCCTTAGGAGTTAATGCCTTTAAATACGGAACTAATCCCGAAATCTAAGGTTTTGAACCCCAGCTGCCACCACGTCGTGACCAAGGGCTTGCCACGTTGTGGTGGTTCGCATATGCATGTTTTTTAACCGATTTGCCACGTCGAGGCCATTCCATCACCAAATCCGATTTGCCACGCCTTGGCCATTCCATCACCACGTCGTGGCCAAGCCAAAACCCCAAAAACTTATATTAAAAGAAATTAAACCTAGAAGAAGCATACCAGAAAGCGGATGTTACAATTCTCCCCCACTTAAATTGGATTTCTTCCTCGAAATTCATTGTTGCAAATAACTCTGGATAATGCTCCCTCATCTCGCCCTGAGTTTCCTAGGTCCACTTAGAACCCTTCTAGTGTTGCCATTATACCCTCACCAAACCCACTACCTTGTTGCAAAAGGTCTTCGTCCTTCTGTCAAGAATTTTTACCGATCTCTCTACGTAATTCAGGCGCTCATCAACCTAAATGTCATCCAAGGGAACCAATGTGGAATCATCGGCCAAACACTTCCACAACTAAGAGACATGAAAGGTATCGTGGATCTGACTAACCTCCAAAGGAAGATCCAACCGATAAGCAACCTTGCCCACCCAGGAAATAACCCTAAAAGGACCGATGTATCTGGGGCATAACATGCCCCGCTTCCAGAACCGGATGACACTCTTCCACGGTGACACCTTCAGAAGCACGAAATCCCCTACCTAAAACTCGAGATCAAAATGGTGTCGGTCAACATAGCTCTTCTTCCTGCTTTACGCGACCTACATCCTACCACACACTTGCTTAATCAACTATGTGGTCTTGAGCACTACCTCAGTGCTCCCCATCACTTGCTGACCGAACTCACCCCAACAAATTGGGGTCCTACATTTCCTACCATACATCAAGCTCAAAAGGAGGCATACCAATGCTAGTGTGATAGTTTTTGTTGTAGGAGAACTTAGCTAAAAGAAAATAAGTATCCCAACTCCCACAAAAATCCAACACACATGCATGAAGTATATCCTCGAGTGTCTAAATGGTCAGCTCAATCTGTCTATCAGTCTGCGGGTGGTAAGCGGTACTGAAAATCAATCGAGTACCCAACTCCTCGTGAAACTTCCTCCAGAACTTGGAAGTAAAATGGATGTCACGATCTGAAACAATAAAAACTGAAACTCCATGACGTGCAACCACCTCCTTTATTTAGATCTCAGCTAGCTTCTTAATGGACGAACTCTCTTGAATCGGGATGAAGTGGGCATTCTTGGTCAACCTATCAACAATAACCCAGATAGAATCAACCCCACGTGTCGTGCTGGGGAAACTTCGTGATGAAATCCATGGTGATCTCCTACCATTTCCACATGGGAATGTCTAACGACTACATCTTGTTGTGGGGTCTCTAATGTTCGGCCTTGACTTTCCGGTAAATCAAGAACAGCTCCACGTACCAAGTTATCTCCCTCTTTATACAGGGCCACCAATAGCTAAGTCTCATGTCTCTATACATCTTCGTAGCGCCTGGATGGATCGAATACTTTGACTTGTGTGCTTCTTTCAACAATGTCTGCCTAACTCCGCTAGAAACAATAACCCACACTCTACGACATTAAGTCAACAAGCCCCAACTATCTCTGACAAATAATGGAATTTCGCCGATGATCTTTTCTTTCTTCCAATTCTCTTCCTTCAACCCCTCAACCTGTGACTTCTTGATCAAATCCAATAGTGGTAAAGTGATAATCATCCTCAAGCATAGGTCTCTGATAGGAGCACTAGTTACCTTGCGACTCAAGGCATCGGCCACTACGTTGGCCTTCCCAAGATGATGCATAATCTCATAATCATAATCCTTCACCACATCCAACCATCTACGCTACCTCATATTCAGGTTCAGATGATCCATCAAATATCATAGACTCTTGTGATCTGTGTAGATAGTACATCGGACCCCATACAAGTAATGCCGCAAAATCTTGAGGGCAAAAACCACAGCCCCCAACTCTAGATCATGAGTAGGATAGTTCGCCTCATAAGGCTTCAACTGCCTCGAAGCGTAAGCAATCACATGGCCTATCTGCATAAGTATTGACCCCAATCCCATAAACGAAGCATCAAAATAAACCACAAAAACATCTACACCCTCAAGAAGGGTCAGTATCGGAGCCTCACATAACTTCGGCCTCAAAGTCTCAAATATCGCATGTTGCTCAAGCCCCCACCGAAAAGTGAAATTATTCTTCGTTAAACGTGTCAAAGGAACTGCGATCTTGGAGAAATCCTGAATAAATCTCTGATAATACCCAGCTAAACCAAGGAAGCTCAGAACCTCAGATGGAGACCTCGGGACCTCCCACTGCATCACGGCCTCGATCTTGGCCGAATCGATCAAGATACCATTATGCTTAATGAGGTGACCCAAGAACTACATCTCACGCAACCAAAACTCACATTTGGAGAACTTTGCAAAAAAAGTCTCTCTCTCTCTCTCTTCAAAGTCTCAACAACGTCTCTCACATGCTCCTCATGTTGCTTCTTGGTCTTAGAGTAGACCAAGATATCATCGATAAATGCAATTAAACCAGTCCAACATCGGCCTGTACACTCGGTTAATGAGATCCATGAACGTTATCGGTGAGTTGGTAAGTCCAAAAGGCATCACCACAAACTCGTAATATCCATAACAAGTCCTAAAGGCTGTCTTCTGCACATCCTCATCCTTAGACCTCTTATGATGATAACCTGAACGCAAATCAATCTTAGAGAACCAAGATGCACCCTGAAGTTGATCAAACAAATTTTCGATCCTCGGAAGTAGATAACGGTTATTCATCATTAACTAGTTCAACTCCCGGTAATCTATACACATATCCTTCTTCTTCACAAACTGAAGTGGTGCTCCCCATGGTGAACTGATCGGCCTTATAAATACCTTGTTAAACAGATCCTACAACTGTGTGGACAACTCCTACATATCTGGAGGTGTTAGACAATATGGAACCTTGGCTATTGGAGCCGCACCCGGAACCAGATCAATCTGAAACTCTACCTGTCTCTTAGGAGGAACCCCGACAAATCCTTGGGAAAAACATCGGGGAAATCCTGAAAAATAGGAACACCATCCATAGTCTTCTTCTCTTCGACCCGAGTATTTACAATATAATCCAAGAACCCCAAACATATCTGCTGAAGATACCTCTTAGTTCTCATAGCTAAGCAGATAGGCAGTCCATGGTGTGTGCCCTCGCCATGAATAACCACTTTTCCCCTACTTGGGGTTCAAACTCTCACCAACTGATGCTAACAATTAGGGATGAGCATATGGACCGGGGAACCGGTACCGGAACCGGAACACGATGGAACCGGTCGGGCCAGGACCGATACTATAATGTTGTCAATTTGTGGAACCGGGAACCGGTAAGAACCAGTCATTGGAACCGGTCCAAAACAGGGAACCGGACCGGACAATCTTTAAAAAAAACCCACGGCTTTTGCCTTTTGGAATTCTGAATTGGACGTCAAAAAAAGCGCCACAAAGTTCGTGGCACGAACCCTACCACTCTGACTGTCGGTCATCGACATCTCCAATAAATCCAATCATCGATCATCCCTTATACGATTCCTTGATTAATCGTTCATCCTAAGATTGTTCGACCACCGGTTCCATCGATCTTCATCATGAATTATCATCTTCTCAATTCTCAAGTCGACATCTTCATATTTTGCTTCCATTCTCAAGTCAACATCAATCATCACCAATCCACCATCATTTATCATCTTCTCAAATCTCAACCATCAATAAGTAATGTCAAAAGGTGGAAAAATTAGTCTACAACCATCAACTTCTCAACAATTACCTTCAATAATTCGAACTATGGATGCTCATGAAGATCAGGTAAGATTATATATTTGTATTTCATGTTTTAAGTTCCATTTAACAATGTGCTTTTGTTTTTTGTAGACATACATGCAAGATTTTTGTTAGATTAGTTTATAGTATGAATGTAAGATTGTCAAAACTAAGAATTTGTTTAGTTATATAATTAATGTATTATATTGACAATGTAGGATTTGAATGGGTTACCAAATGTACCATCATCAAGATACCGAAACTCGGATGTTCATGATGCCAATAATGAAGATGGTAATCCGACTAATTGGATTGGAAAAGACTTTGATGACCAAGTAAGATTAGCAATATTTACTTCTTTAGCATTCTGTCCAAAATTTGAAAGTTGCATAACTCAGTCAATTTAAGTTGTATTAACCTGAGTTTTTTTCCTAAATTTAGTTTATGTTTTGTAGATAAGTTTAGATCATAAAAAATCTTTTTTTGGTTAAAAATTGAATGAGTTACAAGCCCCGCAAGAAAGCGTGTCAAATCAGAATTTTTTTTATGTTTCAGCAATTAAACGTAATCTGACTTTGTTGTTCAAATGTGCATAACTCACTCAATTTAAGTTGTTTTGACCTGACTCTTTTTCCTACATGAAATTTAGGTTTTTTAGATATGTTTAGACTATAAAAATGCTTGATTTGGTTAAAAATTGAATGAGTTACAAGCCCCGCAATAAAGCATGTCAAATCAGAATTTTTTTATGTTTCAGCAATTAAACGTAATCTGACTTTGTTGTTCAAGTGTTCATAACTCACTCAATTTAAGTTTTTTTGACCTGAATCTTTTTCCTACATGTATTTTAGGTTTTGTAGATAAGTTTAGACTATAAAAACGTTTGATTTGATTAAAAATTGAATGAGTTACAAGCCCCGCAAGAAAGCGTGTCAAATCAGAATTTTTTTTATGTTTCAACAATTAAACGTAATCTGACTTTGTTGTTCAAACGTGCATAACTCACTCAATTTAAGTTGTTTTGACCTGAATCTTTTTCCTACATGTTTTTTAGGTTTTGTAGATAAGTTTAGACTCTAAAAACTCTTCATTTGGTTAAATATTGAATGAGTTACAAGCCCCGCAAGGAAGCGTGTCAAATCAGAATTGTTTTTATTTTTCAGCAATTAAACGTAATATGACTTATTATATGTTTTATTTTAAGAATATAGGGTTATGGAGAAGATTCAGAAGAAGATTATATACAAGAAACATTGGCATGGAATGTTATACCAAGTGACGAATCAGACCAAGAAGAGGAGTCATAAGAACAACAATCTTCAAAAAAACGAAAATTTGCAACCCCACAAAAACGAAGACAACCAAAAAACCAACACAAACAAAAAAACCACGACTATCAAAAAAAACAAACACAAGAAAAATACTCAACAAAACCAAAACCCAAGAACAAAAAAATGACTCAAAAGGAGTTAAAGGACCGGATTAACCCAACCAGACGAGGTGAGGGTAGAGATAATTGTACTGCTCCTGTTTGGGATTACTTCGAGATAGAATGGATAAAGGAGGAAGGTGTAATTGAAAGAAAGTGGGATGAATGTAATTATTGTTTAAAATTACTAGCCGCGGATGTAAACCGGAATGGGACAACTTCAATAAACAAGCATTTTAATGGCTGTAAGTTAAATCCGGACAACAAACCGAAAGAAGATGATGAAAAAAACAAAAGTTGTCATTTACGAAAGCTCCTAATGGTGAGGGTCACGTATACACATGGAAAATGATGATAGTAGGATCCAACTTGCCTTACAATCCTTTTCACCATCGAGAAACTACCCTTTAAATACATTGAAAACGAGGCATTCATAGAATTTGTAAACGCCCTCAATGGTAGGGTGAAATTGCCTTCAAGGCATAAAATTTCTCGTGATGTTGTGTCCTTCTATTTAATAGAGAGGCAGAAGTTGTACAAACATTTGAGCAACCCCAAAACATCCATCCACTTGACAACCGACACGTGGACATCCTCGTATCAAAAGATAAATTATATGGTTGTCATGGCTCACTTCATTACCGAAGATTTTGTCATGCATAAAAGGGTAGTCAACCTCAGAGAGGTTGATACTCACAAAGCTAAAGACATGGCCCGGGAGTTGCTAATTTGCATAAACGAGTGGGGCATGAAGAATGTCATGACGATGACCGTTGATAATGCCAAGACGAATGACGCGGCAATTAACATCATTGTGAAAGAACTGTTGGGTATTTACGAGAATAGCAAACATTTTCACGTTAGGTATATGGCTCATATCATAAACCTAGTTGTGAAAATGGGGTTAAAACATCAAGTTTACCATGTAAAAAGCATACATGATGCGGTGAAATACATTAGAGCCTCCCCGCAACGGATCAAGACCTTTAACCAAGCCATGAAGGATGCGGCTGTAGAAACTCAAAGGCTTTTGTGTGGTGAAACTCCAACAAGGTGGAACTCTACCTTTGAATTTCTAAGATCAGCATACGATGTGAAAGACGCGTTTCTCGAATATAGCCATCAAGGTAAATAAAACCAAATATGTTTCAGCACTAAAAATTACCAATATTTACTTCTTTAGCATTCTGTTCAAATTTTGAAAGTTGCATAACTCACTCAATTTAAGTTGTATTGACCTGAATCTTTTTCCTACATGTATTTTAGGTTTTGTAGTTAAGTTTAGACTATAAAAGTGCTTTATTTGGTTAAAAATTGAATGGGTTACAAGCCCCGCAAGGAAGCGTATCAAATCAGAATTTTTTTTATGTTTCAGCAATTAAACGTAATCTGACTTTGTTGTTCAAATGTGCATAACTCACAAAATTTAAGTTGTTTTGACCTTAATCTTTTTCCTACCTGTATTTTAGGTTTTGTAGTTAAGCTTAGACTATAAAAACTCTTGATTTGGTTAGAAATTGAATTAGTTACAAACCCCGCAAGGAAGCGTGTCAAATCAGATTTTTTTTTATGTTTCAGCAATTAAACGTAATCTGACTTTGTTGTTCAAATGTGCATAACTCACTCAATTTAAGTTTTTTTTACCTGAATATTTTTCCTACATCTAGTTTAGGTTTTGTAGTTAAGTTTAGACTATAAAAACGTTTGATTTGATTAAAAATTGAATGGTTACATGTCTTGGAATATAGCATACCAAATCTGTTTTTTGTTGCAGCAACATACATGAAACTTGGATTGTATTTTCTTTGTTCTTTTTTATAGATCCAATGTTTCAGAAAAGTGTGGAAAGGATATTATCGCATTCAGACTATGAGATGATTAAAAAGATGATGGAGTTCCTTGAGAAGTTTAATATGAAAACTGAAAAAAAATTATGTTCAACAAAGCCTATCTTCCATACATATACCCAAGAGATCCTAGACATAGAGCAACATCTTAGGAAACATGAAACCAACCCGGATTTTTTGTTTATGGTACCGGATATGAAAGAAAAATATGACAAATATTGGGGTGACTATGACAATATAAGTGATTATGTCTTCTTTGCGACATTATTAGATCCTCAATGCAAGTCAAAGTTTATGAAAAATGTTTTTACCCAAATGCTTAAAGCCAAGAACAAAGATAATAAGATGTCCGTTGATTAGATAGAATCGAAAGCACGTGCAAAGGTTATTGATATCAAATTCAAATTGGACAAGTTTTTCAAGACATACTTGGAAAGGTCAAACATGACCTCGTCGTCTTAACAAGAAACTCCCAAAGAAGTTGTTAATTTTGATGACGAAAACGACTTCTTTGGTAGCTATATGACCTCGGGAAGTTTCCCCTCGACTTCGTTAGAAAGTCAATTGCAATGATACTTAAACGAGGACCCAATCGGATTTGACAAAGGATATGATATCCTCACATGGTGGAAAAATAAGGCGTTGCGGTTCCCGATTGTTGCTCGAATGGCAAAAGGTACCGACCCTCTTTTACTCTCATTTTCATTTTTAATTTATAAATTCATGTCGTGTATTATACACTAATTTTTTTCTTAATAGATATTTTGGGGATGCAAATTTCCACCGTAGCATCCGAATCCACATTCAGTAACGGTCGTCGAGTAATTACTGACTACTATACTAACTTGTCTGTTGTGATTGTGGAGGCATTGATATGCACTCAAGATTGACTAAGAAAGAGTAGCTTGCCTATATATGACTATGACTAAGTGCACGATGTGTTAGCTGACGATGACCTCGCTAGTGGTAATACACTAATACTTGGTATATCTTATTTTTAACATCTTATTAGTAATTGTTACATTTAATTAAGTAATAACGTGTTTCTTTTGTATTATATATAGACATTGTGGATGCTATACACAACTTGAAGCTAACGGGGAAGATATTGGTGAATTAGTCAAAATGTCAAATAGATGTTGGAATCCACATATTAGACTTTGTTTTTTTTGTTGGGGAAACTTGAAAGTATATTTTGAATGTTGAAAGTATATTTTGAATGTTGAATCTTCTAATGTTGGATAGTTAATGATGGTGCAATGGTTGTTTGAAAGAGAAAAATTGACTTATTATTGATAATATCAAACTTGTAGTTTTTCATATATTGTCCGAAAAATGCTTTTTTATATAGCTTACATTCAAAAAAATAAACAAAACCCAACACTTTTACAAAATTACAAACAAAATCTATAGACCATTTATCAAACAATTAGTGCACACAAATATGTACTAAACAAAAACCGACAAGAACCGGGCATAAACTGAAACCGTAACCCAAAAATACGTTGCTCTTTCTCGAAGACCTGTTCCAAAATCGAAGACCCGGCAAAAACCGGAAGCGGTAGAACCGGTGGTCCGGTTCGGTTCTTGATTTCGGCCGAAGCCGGTTCCCAGGTCGGATCTGGGTCGGGTCGGTTCCGACCGGTTCGGTTCGTTTGCACATGCCTACTCACAATCAATCATATCCCCATTCTGGCACAACCAATCCATGCCCACATCGATCTTTATCCCTCGCAGAGGAATATAGACCAGGTCTATCAAATACTTCTCAAGAAACAACTTGAGAACGCAACATCGATGGACTCTCGGAGCACTTACCATACGATCATCAACAATATCCATCTCCAATGGGTAATACAATGCTCCCGGAGCGTCACTTAACTTCATGCTAAGCGCAAGAGATCTGAAAGATCGGGTAGCACCCGAATCGAAAAGAACATGAGCAGTCACACCATTGACTAAAAACATCCTTATTCACAAGCAGATAAAACATAAGAACAAATAATTAAATTAGTAACATATATGATATGGATACATATCAGTGACAATATCTGGTGCTGCTTAGGCCTCCTCAGCCGTCAACTAAAAACCTCGACTCTTTACCATAGGAGCATCTGCCTTTCCCTCACGGCCATCAATAATCCTTAATGTAGCTGGAGCGGGTGCCCTTGTCGCTCCTCCTGATAATCTCGGACAGTCGGCCTTTTTATGGCCTACCTGATTGCAATGAAAGAAAATCAGACACGATCCCTAGGGATAAGCCCAACTAATATAACATGTCTTGCCGTACTTGTAGAAACTCGAACCACCTGCTCGACACACCCCATCGTGTGATTTATCGCATTTTTGGTAAAGGCCCCGACCCTGTTGGCCTCTAGATCGACAATCGAAAGTCTTGCGCCTTTTCTCTGTGTCATCCACCACCTAATCCTGAGGTGGCTTTCGCTTCGACCGAAGCTCCAGCTCAATCTCCTGCTCTCGGGCGTTGTCAATCATATCCTCTAGGGTCATGTAGCTTGAAATGCTAACAAACTCCCTGATTTCATCTCTCAGCATGTCATGATATCGTTTCTTCTTCATCTCCTCATTTTCAATATACTGCGGAACCAACAAAGCCCTCTCCCTGAATTTGGCGGTGATGTCCGCCACAATCTCCATCGTCAGACGCAGGTCCTGAAACTCCTACACTAGCTGTTGAACCTCGATGGCAGGCACAAACATAGCTCTAATAAAGTCTGCCCAAGTCATATCCCTAATGGTCACTGCTCCCAGAGCACGACGGACCTCCTCCCACCAGTCACGAGCCCTATCCCGCAATAGACTAGCTACAAAGCTAACTTTTGACCTCTCAGGACAGAAGCTCATCTGATAGGCCCTCTCGATGTATGTAGTCCAATGCATGATGGCAATGGGTCCCTTCTTCCCGAAGAACTCGGGAGCCCCACAAGCATGAAACTGACAAAAGGTGAAAGTATGGTCCCCCACATGACTGGCGTCCATCTTCGCACGTAAAGCCCCCAAAAGCTCCTCTATCACCTCAATCATCCCCTCCTTGGTCGAACCATACATGACAGGGGTCTCCTCAAGGATAGCTCGCAAAATCTAAGATGTGATAAACTCATGAAACTCGGCATCACTCGGTCCATAGCCTGAGCCCAAAACAGAACCAAAACCACGAGTCACCACCACCATTCTGAAAAAGAAAACAACAGAATGTTAAAACATACTCAAGGAATCCCTTATACTACGACCTCCTTAGAAACCCCGCGACTTCCCTCAATTCGAGTACGGACGCTGTGCTTTCAGTAGTATGGCCCCAATACTACCTTTCATACTAATTCGTACTTTCCTCAAGAATTATCCCATATTTTCTAAGTCACTTCTTCATAACTACTCACACATGGCTAAATCGCTAAACAACATACACAATCAGACTAAGGTACTTCTAAGGCTCTCTTATTATTCTCTCTCTCCCTCCACACGTGCCATAAAAGTGTCTGCTGACATCGGCGACCATCCAATGAATGCATGCCATACATAATCTGTTGGATTAGGTGTCTAAGCCCATAACTATTATTGGTATGTACTTGACCCGAGAGTAGCATGGTCCATTTGGGTTGCATGGCACCGGAACAATCTGAAGGATGGATAATTGAGAAGAGGTTATTTATGTTTTATTAATATATTATAAGTTCTAATATATTAATATGAAATGATATTATTTAATTAGTATTGATCAAGAATTAATTTGGAATTAATTTTGTGATCAAAAGAGACTAATTAAATATAAGGGGTTGATTTGGTAAATCATTCATTCTTATAAAGTGGCCTTATGATCCATAGTTCATCATGTTGGGCTAAATCCATCTGGTAACCCATGGATACTCCATGGAGGTTTTAACCCATGGAGCATGAGGGATATGGAAAGTCATTAGGGTTTACATGGTGTAACCCTAGTTTGCCACACTATATAAGAGCCCCTAAGGCTACCAAAATTGGCACTTAAGTGAATACACAAGAGGGCAAGCCGATTTTGGTGAAACAAGTAACCTCCTCTCAAGTTCCTCCATTTGTTGGTGGTGTTGTGTGATTCCATTTGAGGTGCAACACTTGGGGCACTAAGTTCTTAAAGGTCTAAGGCTTCCAACTACAGCAAAAGGTATGTCATCTAACCAGAATTTTGGAGTGTAAATACTCCATTGTATGCTAGTTAGGATGATGCTTTGGAATATTTAAAGTTTGCATGTATATTAGAGAAAACATAGATCCAAAGCATCTAGGGTTGCATGTACACCATAGGAGTGTTAGAATGCTCAAAAGCCTTCAGTGGTATCAGAGCCTAGTAGGGTTGTTCACTATTTGGATAAAACCGAATTGTCCAATTGGCCAATTTGGATTGGACTATTTGGTTCGGATATTCGGATTTGTGGATTGGTTTTCAACAAAACCAAATTATTATTTTGGATTTCGGATTGGTTTTGGTTTATAAAATAAGAACCGAATAGTCTAAAAAAACCAAATAAACATTTATTATTTATTTATTTATAATATATATCTATAATTATTTATTAATTTTGTAATTTATTTTGTCAAATAGGTTCAAAAACGTTTCACCCAATAAAAAAACATTAATATGCATTTTCTCTCAAAAGTTATAAAATACTTAACTATAATATATCTTCTTAGTAGTTGTTTATAAATTTCAAATCACAACTAAATATTTTGTTTTCGTTTCTTGTGTAAAATTGGGTAATATTATATTTATATGTCGTTTTAAAATGTTTCAGTTTTTGAAAACCGAATTATAAAAACCGATCGAACCAAATTGTAATTGGATCGGATCGGATTGGATTTGAATTTAGTTTGGACAATTCGGATCTATGTTTTGAAAACCGAAATCAATTTGGATTCACTTGATTGGATCGGATCAAACCGATCCATCCAAACGAACACCCCTAGAGCCTAGGGTTGTTTTCCTATATACTTGATGCTAAATGTTTTCAAATGCTTTAAAATCGAATTTTTGCCTTCTGGACAGTGGACTCGCCGAGTCCACTGGGGGACTCGCCGAGTCACCCTTAAAACCCATCCAACTCGCCGAGTTAGTTCATGCACTCGACGAGTTGGTGCTCCTGGATGCATATTTTCGATGTTTTTGGCTAGAATTGGACTAGGATCATTACCCTAAGCTGTTTTTGAACTTATAAACCTTTTTTTGATGTGGTAATGATCATGCTTATCCAATTTAAAAGATAATTGTCAAAGTTTCATGTTTTGTATTAGTTTATATGGTTAGGCTAATTATATGAAATTTGTTTGATACGAATTGTCTTGTTCTTATGAGTTTAATTTAGTTCATAGACAAATTGATTGTTTTTGTAAGTTACAATTTTTTGATCTAAATGTTTTGAAGAAATCCATAACTTGTCCTCAAGTTATGGAAAATGAAAAGTTTTTCTTTTAAAAGGATCATTAAAATCATAAGTTATGAACTTGAAGAGTCTTTTAAAAGGATCATTAAAATCATAAGTTATGGAATGTCAAAAGTCTTTTCATTAAATCCTATATTAAACTCATAAGTTATGGATTCCAAAAGTTTTTGAATGGTTCAAAACTTGCCCTTAAGTTTTGGAATTTGTAAATGTAAAAGACTAACTTTTGAAACATTTAATTCCAAACCCTAGAATTTTAAAGTTTAAAATTCTACCCTTATACTATTATAATATTATAGGTTTAATATTTATATATGTATAAGAACAAAGTCAATCTTACCGTTAGTAGGCCTCATTCACGAAGCCGGTCTAAGGGGGTATAAGGTTACTGCCTATAAAATGGCAGTTTAATGGGTGTCCACTCTCACCCACCGCTTCCTTGACTAGTGGAGGGTCGTTAGCCGAACGGGTAGGATATGACTCTAATTCTCCCTTCATTAAAAGTATAAGGATAAATATAAAGTAACTAAACACTTATAAATTCCCAAATGTTAGTTACTTAGGAAAATGTGAATATGGTGCTAACCCATGAAATTGCACTTTGCACCTTGTTAAGCCGTTAGTGGAGCGTGTGTGGTTAACCGGCACACTAATCTGGACTGACAGTGTGTGGCAAAGGGTAACTTGATGTTAATCATAGATCAATGGAGCGTTTGTGGTTAACCGGCACATTGATTAGGTGGTTGTAACATTGGGTGTACCAAGCTAATTTGCATGGTTATTCACACCTTGTTTGTGATCCTCGGCATCCCAGTCACAAACTTGAAGGGCACACTCGAGATTTAAACATGTCATTGAATTGTTCAATGAATCTCAAAGGATCTAGGAGTTTCAATTCACTTAAAACCTAAAATTCTTTTTCGTTTTTCGTGGTGGAAATTGGTAAATCGTCATTTACCTACCTTCAAATATTTTGCAGTTTGGATTACGGCATCCCTCTTCCAAACTGTAAAATATTGTGTTGGTTCCTAGCCTTAATATTTCATTTGGGTGTTATATTAAGGACTTAAATCAACTAACTTGAATTTCTCCTATTGTAGATGTCTAGTTCAGACAACTGTTGTCTTCCCAAATCCTTTGGAACAAGTTTTCCTCTTGAAGATGATGTCCCGCGGTTGGATCATGGAAGTCATACTTCACTTCCTCCACCTCCTCCAATAATTCTCCCTAACCCACAAATTCAAAGACTTGAAAAATTCAAGGTCACTCAAGCCCTACTTACAATGAAACATGAAGATGGAAGGCCTGTGTGTACTCACGTCTTGGAGATGAAGTCATATATTGACGGGCTGAGAGTATTGGGTGTCGAAGTCTCAAGGAAGTTGGCTATTGACTGGGTTCTTCAATCACTTCCTGAGTCATATAGTGAGTTCATTTAGGACTACTATCTGACAGACCACGACCTGACCCTTATGGATCTTACCTATTAGCTTGTTGCTGCTGAATCAACAATGATGTGGCATACTGGCAAAGCAAATTTGATGGGAAGATCTACTCTCCAAACTTCCATGGACATTAACAATGGAAACATTGGAAGTCCAGAAAAGATTTCTTTTTCCAAGGGAAAGAGAAAGGCTAAATCTGAGATTGTCCCGTGTACCATTCCCAAAGAGTCTATATGTTTCTATTACCAAGAGAAGGGGCATTGGTTGCGAAGCTGCCCCAACTACCTGAAAGATCTGAGAAAAGGTAGAATCAAAAAGTTTGACTCTGCTTCAGGTAAGTCTACTGTCTAACTCTATTAAGTTCCTAATTGTTGATTCTTAATACATGATGTGACAAGGTTGCATTTTGATGTTTTGTAGGATCATGCAAAGGGAAGGAAGCTTAAAGGAAGAGTATGTTGAATCTGATCGCGAAGATGGATTTCAATCGCATGGTTCGAAGATCGGATTTTTGAACTGCTGCTTAAGAGTTATGATAGATTGCTTAGAAATATGTAGTAACATAGTTTTCATTTGTAATTGCATTGTAAGTAAAAGTTTTTCCGCATTTTATAAATAAATAAAATTTTGTTTTATTTTATTATATATCCTTACAATGGCTTTTGTGAAAATTGATGTTTATGTATATTCTAGCAATGTTCAATATGGATTTGATTCTTTCGTTTGTGGTAGTGTCGAGAATTTACCAAATAAGGAAAGATTCTCATCACCCAAGTTTCAATTGGACAAAAATTTGGAATCATGCAAGTTATATTATATGATGAATGAGAATTTTCATCTTTGGTAAATTAAGACTAATTCCTTGTTCACATGTATATGTTATTCAAGTGAAGGACTAGGGGATCGGGTACACTGGGTGTGCGCTGGTCATGATCCACCACAAAGATCGATAAGACTATTCGTCATGATTTACTAAAGTTTAGTAAATATGGTTATGCTTACAAGTTTAAGTATGATTATGAACATTGGAAAAGTTTCAATGTATGGTAGAGCGGATGAGAAGAATCAAACTAGGCAGAAAGATAAAAGTTTCTCCAATCTGAAAAGATGGGAGAGTACTTTAGTATCGTGTTTTATGATCATCTTAATTAGGGGTGTAAGTGAGCTGAGCTACTCGTGAGGTACTCGGGATCGACTCGTTAAAAGCTCGACTCGAGATCGAATTAAACGAGCCTGAGCTGAGCTCGAGCCTAAATATGAGGCTCGTTTATTAAACGAGCTCGAGCCGAGCTTCAATTCATAGGCTCGCGAGCCTAAACGAACTTAAACGAGCCTATATATATATATATATATATATATATATATATATATATATATATATATATATATATATATATATATATATATATATATATATATATATATATATATGTGTGTGTGTGTGTGTGTGTGTGTGTGTGTGTATGTATGTATGTGTGTGTATATATATATATATATACATAGAGGCTCGTTTAGGCTCGATTAGGCTCGCGAGCCCACTAAATTGTTCACGAGTCGAGCTCGAGCTTCATTTTAAGGCTCGAATCAAGCTCGAGCTCGAGCTTGAGCTTCCTCAAAATTAAACGAGCCGAGCTCGAGCTTCGTCAGGCTCGGGCTCAGCTCGGCTCGTTTACACCCCTAATCTTAATGATTATGAAAACCATGTCACAATTGATCCTCTAAGGATATCTTGGTGCATTTGTATGGCTAAGAATAGGAATCATGAATTGTTGAAATGGTTAAATATAGAAGATGAGTCATACTTCGGTCCAAAATCCAAGTCTTAGAGTCATACTCCAAGCTTGTGCCTTGAGTGACACTAAATTAAGAAGGTTTATAACACTTATCAAATGTAGATTAAAATGTTTTCTACACTTGTACATTTGAAATTGGTAAGTTGTAATGTCTTGGTAAGGACAAAGACCAACTAAGGCCAATGGTGTGAAGTGTTAGTCTTGATTAGAATCCGCACTAACTCTTGAATATTTGTTTGTCAAGTAATGCTCCTTGACAAAGTGAATCTTATATGTCAAGAGGTCAGTAGGAGTCTTAAAGATCTTGAAAGTTTCAAGAACTAATCAAGAGTAAACCTATTGTTAAAACACTAGCACACGACTTGAGGCTAATAACCTATCGTGTTGACATATTCTTGTTTTTGTGCCCATTCCAGTTAAAGTTGACTATGCATGTGAGTTCTATGAGTTCTCAGTTGTTTGCATGACTACTTCGAAGCAATGGTAGGCCCTTGTGCTGCCAAGTGGCAAGAAATTAAGATTGAACAAGTTCAGTCCATATGAGTTTGGATTTATCACTAACCTTGTCTTGTGATTATGGGTTTGACAAAATCACATGGATAGGAACACATACACCATAAAATCTATGTGTCATAAGTTTTCTCTCCAATTCATGAAAATGATTGTGAGGAAACGCTTTCACTAAGTAGATTTTAAGGAGATAGAATTGTGATATTTGCATTCTCCAATTCAATTATGATTACGGCATCCCTTTTCATAATTTGAATTATGAGAAATGGCAAAGGTCTAAACATTTCAGACTTATGGCTGTAAGTTCTAAAATTATTAAGACACACATGTGAGCTATCTAAGGAAAGGTGTATGAGTTTGAGAAGCCTAGATAAAGCCTTATCGAAGCATCTCATATCAGAAATCTGAACTTTGGTAATGAAAGTCAATAAGTATTGATTTCTAGAAGTCCAGCTAATTTCTGAATACATGTCAAAGCTAGTGGGAGCATAAGTGTTATGCTAATAATAATTATTATGCTAGTGGGAGCATAATTATTATGGAAAGTGTTGCAAGTTAGCAATGTTCATTATAGAAAACAAAAGTTTCAATTTGCAAAGATGCAGGGTTTGAAAAAGTTGTTTTACTATAATTAAGGGAGAGGAATTTATACTCCATTTCAAAATCTAAAAGCTTAGATTGAGTTTTTAATCAATTTTAGTTGAATATATATGAATGTTATGTTGGAATAGTTCAACATAAGGAAATTCTATATATGGAAATGTTAATTGCATTCTCAAAATTTGATTATGATTACGGCATCCCTCTTCATAATCAAAATTATGAGAACATGGCAAATAGAAATATTATAGCAAAAGACTGATTGAGTATCATGTCTTTATGTTAGACATTATGAACCGTATCCCATATGCTTCGGGTATAGGATCGATTGCATATGCTATAATATTCTCGTGTTCTAATTTTCCAAATGCCTAGGGCATTAAGAGGGAAAAAGGAATAGAACCGAATATGACTAAAGTCGTTAAACAACTGTTAAGGACAATCTAAGGTTCGCCAAAGATTGGTCGCTTAAGGACAGTTGGAAGTACATTAATGGATGAACCATATTGACATTATTATGAATAGACAGGAGTCTATTAATAATGAGTTATCGTATGGCAAATATGGAATGTTTCCATATTGGGAGTTGAATAATAGATGAGAAAGTTAGAAACGTTTATGCAAGAAGGATGTTCAAAGGAATGTACTTTGAATTTGAGACTTCATTTCCATGGAATTTTCTTGTAACAATCTCCAAAGGAATATTTTTTAATATCATTGGTCAAGTCTCTGTGACTTTTGGTACCTAGACATTACAAAAGAATCATTGCATGATAGTTTAGAATCTAACACTTTCTAGCAGTGACAAGAATTTGGAATTCTTACACTTGCAATAAGGATTTGGAATTTTGAAATGAGCATCATTGAAATGTTTTTCAATTGATCTATTTCACAAAGTAAGGACCATAGACAAACATAGTGTGCATGCTTGGTGCATGGCATAACTATTGTTTAGACAAACATAGTGTGCATGGTTGGATCATGGCATAACTAGTGTTTTAATTCAAGTATTAAGTTGATTATTCGAAACATTATACAATGATTGATGAGTAATCAATATGGCTCAAAAGCTTTGGGGCCATATAGGATTAGTATTATTCTTGTGTTTCACTTTGCATGTTTTGACTTCACGAATAACTAGGTTATTCAAACCATCCACCATCGATCATACTTTGGAAGTACGTATTGAGGCAAGACTATCATGAATGGGTCTGTAGTTTGTCTAGGACAAGGTGGCTGCAGTGTTCATGAGTACTCCTGGAATAAGATTCGAGTATTGGATTCAACCCACGCTCATCTGAATTACTTCATGGATTTTATCACGAGTGATTGTGAGACGATAGTATCTTATATTCTTGAAACGGAGACATGTGAGTTGTAGTTGCGAGTCGGTTGCACATTGACATATGTAAATGCACCAGTAACTTGGATGTTATAAAACATATTGTTGTGTGTAATTTGATGAGTAAGCATAAGCGAGCATTTGGGTTGAAGATTATCCGTTCCTTTTACCCCATGTGGACAAAAGCGATATCTGTGGGGCCCCTCGATGATTTAGTGATGACATCAGGCCTGGACTGATTTGATTTGTTCAATTAGTCGGTCATCATAAATCGGAAATAGTGTGACAACCCGAAAATTCTTGCCTTGTAAAGTCCAACCATTCAACTCAACTGCGTGTCAGACTCATTTCTAATGAGTTCTAGCCTTGTTAAAGGTCATTCTAAGGAGTTTTAAGCCTAGTACGCTTAAGGAATGAGTGTTAGAATGTACCTGCTAGAGTCAATGTGCAACACTCAAGCCTTAAGACCACCAAAAAGGAGTTCACGGCCATGACACATGATTTTACGGCCGTAAACTCAAGGTTGGCCATAAACTCCCCTATAAGTCTCCTTCCCTTCACTTTTCCTTCATTCTTACACTTTCAACTCAAGAACACTTGATTTCTCTCTCAGGTATCATCTAGATTTTCATTCCCGATCTTTAAAAAGTAAGTGATTCTTCCCTCTAGTTGTTGATTATCCTTCTTACTCATGAATCGCCCTTTTATTTCATCCATGGAAATCAACTTTTGGCTAGATCTTCAACTTTCACCAAGAACACAGACTTGTTCTTGGTGGCCGAAAACTCCTCAAAGGCCCTCAAAAGTGTGAGTTTTCCATCTATCATCTATTTAGGCATGTTATTCACTAGATCATAGTCTTGAAACAACAATTTAGGCATATTTACCATGAGTTTATGGCCATGGAATCTCCATTGGCCGTAAACCCTAATTGTGGTCAAGTATTGAGCCCTAAACACTTCTAGACACTAGCTATCCTTTAGGACACATGAACCTTTGAGAACCCTTCCCTTTAAGACCCAAAAAGACACCATTTGGAGAGTTTACGGCCATACACTTTTGGTGTGGCCGTAAACACCTCAACACCTCCTAAAATGTTAGTTTTGCTCATTCTCTTGTAGAGCAATAGTCCCATAAGCTTCCCTACCATTCAAACACCCTCTTATGCACCCTTTTACCATGAGTTTACGGCCCAAAGCTCCATGACCGTAAACCCATGGCCGTAAACTCCAAATGATGGCCTTAAACATCCCTTAGATGAATCACATGTGATTCTATCACTTGGTCCAAGTGTTTCCTAGTCCCTTAAGGTGTTTCCTTGCATTTGGTTGCTTCTAAACCCTATATTTATTCCAATATATGCAATTATATATCATTTAGGACTCGTTGTGTCTCGGGACTTCATTCGTGGAACTTCTTGTCCATACGCGCATATTCGTTTGAATCACCCATATAAGGTGAGTTCATACCCCTGTAATCAATCTTTTAAACTGTTTTAAATGCTTTTAAGGGGGGGGGGAATACAAGTTGAACACAATGATAATTGTGTAATTGTTTGTTATAAACATCTTTCAAAAGATTGTTGATGTCATTTATCAGTGATCAAAACATTTCAAAAACTCTTTTAAAGTTATGTTACTTTATAGTTTAAAAAACTCCGTTTTTAAAGTACCAGCATAACTTAGTAGAAAAATGAGTCTTTTCAATAACAGTTCAAGTAAAATACTAGTAAACTATAAGGGGTATAGTTTAGGGGTTCAGTTCATACTAGATACTAGAGCATACTATAAAGAGAAACAGGGAAGTAGAAACAATACGCGATAACAAAGAGAACATACTAAGATATTATAACAGAACGAACTTACTAAGATGCTATAACATAGAACAACTACAAGATCTAATTATACCAATGAATCACTAACTCATTGTTCTAAACAAACGGTGATAGTAAAATTGGGTATACATGATCGTATAACTTTAATGTGAATTTACACGGCCTAGCAACTAGTTTGCTGAAGTCGCGTTTGGTCCCCAGAATCTCTTGACATGGAGAGTGTATAGTATGGGTACTAGCCTTCACATTATGACCTTAATAAAACAAACATGTTTTAAGGTAATCAGTACGTCAGGTTGTCAATTCAAAAGACAACTGGGTACTTATAATTTCCCATTACTTTCATTTTGTGACAGTTCCACTTGAAAGTTAATGCAAACTATTTTCGAGTCAGCTACTATGTTGGCTTTACCCGGATGATAACGAATTTCGCATTCGTAGTCACTGAGTAGCTTGACCCACCGTCGTTGTCTCATGTTGAGCTCTTTCTGGTCGAATATATGTTGTAGGCTTTTGTGGTCTGTAAAGAGAGTGTTTTTTGTACCGTACAAGTAGTGTCTCCAGATCTTTAGAGCAAACAAAACTGCTCCTAGCTCAAGATCGTGGGTAGTGTAGTTGACCTCGTGTGTCTTTAGCTGTCTCGAGGCATAGGCGATGACCTTACCTCGTTGCATCAGAACACAGCCGAGCCCTTGATTTGACGCATCGCAATAGACAACGAAGTCTTCTATCCCTTCGGGGAGGGATAGTATTGGCGCGGTGCATAAGGCTCGCTTGAGCGTTTGGAACGCTCTCTCCTGCTTCTCTTCCCAGTCAAAGGCCACGCCTTTCTGGGTCATTGTTGTAAGAGGTTTCGCGATGCGGGAGAAGTTCTGAATGAACCTGCGATAGTAGCCAGCGAGGCCTAGAAATTGACGAATTTCTGTAGGCGTCTTCGGTGCTGACCAGCTCTCAATGGCTTTGATTTTGGAAGGGTCCACGTGTATTCCCTCTTCGCTAACCACGTGCCCTAAGAATTCGACTCTTCGGATCCAAAATTCGCATTTCGAGAACTTCGCATAGAGCTTCTCCGAACGTAGTGTTTCTAAGACTAGTCGCGGATGTTGACTATGTTCCTCCTTACTACGAGAGTAGATGAGTATGTCATCGATGAAGACGATGACGAACTGATCCAAGTAAGGACGACACACCCTATTCATTAAATCCATGAATACTGCGGGCGCGTTTGTTAATCCAAACGGCATCACTACGAATTCGTAGTGCCCATAACGAGTTCGGAAGGCTGTCTTCGGAACATCCTCCCCTAGCACTCGTAGTTGGTGATATCCGGATCTTAAGTCGATTTTTGAAAAGAAGTTCGCCCCTTGAAGTTGGTCAAATAAATCGTCAATACGAGGCAGAGGGTAACGATTTTTGACGGTCAGTTTGTTGAGCTCCCTGTAGTCGAGGCACATACGAAACGATCCGTCTTTCTTCTTGACGAACAAGACTGGAGCTCCCCAGGGTGAGAAGCTTGGTCTTATAAAGCCCTTGCTGAGCAGTTCGTTAAGTTGACAGGATAGTTCTTGCATCTCTGCAGGTGCTAGACGATAGGGCGATTTGGCTACCGGGGTAGCCCCTGGAACTAAGTCGATTCTGAACTCGACTTGACGTTGCGGAGGTAATCCTGGGAGTTCTTCTGGAAAGATGTCGGGAAAGTCGCGTACTACTGGAATGTCCTGAATGTTTTTCATTTCTTGGCTCACATCGACCACATGAGCAAGGAATGCGCGACATTCCTTTCGCAAGAATTTCTGAGCTTGAATGCTCGAGATGATACGAAGGTTCGTGTCGGGTTTGTTGCCATAAACTACTAGAGTTTTGCCAGACGGCAGATTAAGGCGAACAGCCTTTTCATAACACATGATGTCGGCACAATGAAGACTCAACCAATCCATGCCGATAATGACGTCGAAACTTTTAATTGAGACTGGCATGAGGTCGATCGAAAAAGAGTGGCTATCTAGTGTTAGGGTACACCCTATGAATATACTGCTAGTGCTCTCCGTCTTTCCATTAGCCATTTCTACAGTGAATGGTTCATTAAGTGTTCGTGATTTTTGCTTAAGTAAATGAGCAAATTTTTGGTTCACGAAACTCCTCTCCGCTCCACTATCAAACAGTATGCATGCATAAGAGTTATCGAGGAGAAACGTACCAGTGACCACTGTGGGGTCGGAAACCGCTTCCTCGTGGCCTATGGCCAGAACTCTTCCCACTCTTCTGGCATTCACTGCCTTAGGGCAGTCCCTCTTGTAGTGGCCTACCTCGCCACAACTATAGCAAGCTTGGCCCACTCCTGCGCCGGGGACTTGGTTGAGTGGCCTCGCCGGAGCTTTGCAGAAACGGGCGGTGTGCCCCTTCCTGTTGCAGTTTGAACACTGCATTTCCCGGCAGGCTCCTGTGTGGTGGAAGTTGCATTTGTTGCACTTAGGCAAGCTTCCAGCGTACTGCTTTACCGGAGCAGCAGCAGTGGTAGGTGCTATCGCAACATGAACTGCCATGACCCGCTGCTTTTTGGCAGCCTTCTTCTTCTTCTTGTCATCCCAGAGCTTCCGCTTGGAATCAGCGGTTTTGGAAGGTTCCGAGATGGCCAGGGTTGTTGTTGCGGCCGGAGTACGAACCCTATGGTCTATAAGTCGATGTGCCAATCGTTTGGCACTATCGAATGTAGTGGGGTTTGAAGCCAAAACATTTCCCTGGAATGGAGGCACCAGCCCCCATATGAATCTCTCTATCTTCTTCCCCTCTGTATGAACCATGTTGGGACAGAGGGCCACCAGTTCACAGAACCTGGCGGTGTAGGAGACTATGTCGGAGCCCTTCATGGTTAGGCTCCACAGTTCCTCCTCCAGTTTTTGGATTTCGCCCTTCGGGCAGTACTCCTCAATCATGAGGTCTCTCAAAGTTTCCCAGCCCATAGCATTAGCCACCACAAGAGATAGTGACTTGACATGGCTATTCCACCATGTCAGGGCTTTGTCTTCAAAGGTGCAAGCAGCGAACTTGACATTGCTCCCTTCTGGACATGAGCAGATTTCGAAAACCGATTCGGTCTTCTCGAACCATTGCGAGAGGGCAATGACTTCGCCAGTCCCTCTAAAGGACTTGGGCTTGCAGTTAGTGAAGTCCTTATAGGAGCACTCTCTCAAGCGTACAGGGGCTTCACCAAGAGTAGATTGAACAGGGGTTCCTCCTCCAGTGGAACCAGATGAATGATATTGAGCCATGACTGTAGCCACAGCCGCAGCTACAACAGCATTTAATGCTGCCGTATCGATTTGAGGAGCAGGTGGTGTTGCAGTTATCGGAGGATCGCGTCTTGTTGATCGACGTGGAGGCATCTTTTAACTATAAGTTTAGAAATATGAAGACATTGCTAAGAATTTAATAGGAAAATTGATGAGAATGACTCATGGACTAACTCTCCAAAGCCCAACAACACAATTGAATAGCACGATTGAAGGATGATCTAGTGCTAGCAGATGATAGCAATTGGATATTGATTTCCATAAGATTAGGTATCTGTCAATAATACTGGTATTACAGATGTAACAAGTTCGAGAAAAATAACCTAGAAGTAGGTCTTACATCAACCAAGATGGGAAAATTTTGACAGAACTACGACCTAATCAAGACCTAACAGGTCAAAGATTTACAAAGATAGGAAATTAGACTAGAGTTTTTACACAAACTAGGTTATATCCAAAAGAGAAGTCGATGAGACTCTAACGGCGACGAGAACTACTAGAGTGAGTTCTTGAATCTGACAGAAGACTTTCTATGTCCCTCATACGCCTTTCAGATCTTACTTGCTCAGCTCGAAGTTCCCTGACTTCAGCTTGGGTTTCAGCAAGTTCCCTCTGTAGAACTGCATTGCGGACCTGAGTCCTTTCATGAGCAGACTCTAGTTGGCGAATGCGGACCGTGTTAACGCCAGAGTTGGCGTCAATCTCTATGACTCGGTCGATAGTCGCTCGACCTTGTTCCGTGTTCCGAGAAATCCTACGTACCATGATGGGTAGGACCCTGTTAGCTAAACCTCCCTCGGTGAGGTTGTAGAAGCTTCTATCTCCATTGTAGGGAATGGGTTGACCCTGTTCCTGACTCCATCTATTCAAGTTTGTGGCCCACAGAGGTGTGGGTCCTTGAAATGTTGGACGAGGGTTTGGGTTTGGGCCTTGAGCAGCTGGGGGTAGGTTGTTGACTTCTGGCTCTGAGTCAGAACCATCAGAAAAACCTTCAGCTTCGTGATCATCCAAAGAGATTGGGTGATCATCTTCTGGCTCTTCTCCCAGCCATCCTGCATTGCCATTGTTGAGGTAGTACGGGTCTCCGGGAAGATGGAATCCAGCCATGATATCTACGCGAGAAAAGGGATAAAGAAAGAACTAATTAGATAATTATAAGATGATCTTTATCAGTTATTTCAACATTTGCGTAGTGCATACCAGTCATATGTAACCAAGACAGGATAGACCTTCGAATAAGTAACCCTAACTCTAAGCCCACAACCAAACAAGGAACAGGAAGTAAAGCAAAGATCACAGATTCTAAGTCTATGATATCCTAGATACATATAACCTTAGTATATCCACTCAGCAACTATTGACATACTAATAAAGACCTTTAGTTCTCAGATAAGTAATTAATAGTAACACAAAATACTCCAATAGTATTTTAAGTTTATGTTCTGTTCTACTGTTCTCGTTGTAGTAGTGTTGGTAAGTTTTTAAACTTGTTGCAACCTCACAACTACACTTAGGCACATGCTAATCACTCCTTGGATAATATAGTTGATCAGGCTATATCTTCCCAGGGTTGACCATATGTCTCTACGTCTACTTGTGTTGCCCAACAATCGTAATACTTTTGTTCTGTCCTAGTGACACTGATTTTAATATGAATGCAGGTATGTATACTTAGTTAAATATTTTATTATTTAAAAGTATAAACTCTTTATAAGAGTATTTTAATCCCGATGTGTTTATAGTTCGTATATCTTTTATGGGTTGATACACTCGATTCACTATAAACAGTGCTCTGATACCAATCTGTCAAACCCCAAAACCGGAATGGCGGAATCGTTCGGGGGTGGAGGACGTCATGTACAGTATCACAACAATGCATAGTAGTAAACAAGCAACAACATCATCCATTGCATTAATAATATAATTTCATACAAGTGTGTTCTGTCAAGTTATATAGACACCAAAAAAATATGAATCAAAATAAAAGATGAATCTTGAACGAGCTCCATCTTCTCAAAACCTGGCTCCGGTACCTGTCTACTGGTGACCTGAGAATACAAGTTATTTTGAAAGAGTTTATCAGCTTTAAAGCTGGTGAGATCATAAGTATATTAGTGTCTGTATTTGTATGAAAGTGTTTGTAAGTCTGTAATTGTATAAGTTGTAAAAGTTTATAATTGTTTGAACTCCCCTAGAAAACCCTATGTTTCCTACTAAAAGTAGCCTTCTACCAAGGCATCTAGTATCTGTGTGTGTCTCTTGTAAGAGTGTGTATTTTCCCAAATCTGACTATCATTAACCAAAAATATAGTTTTTACATTATTGTTTATTGTGTGAAGATCACAAAGTGAATGTAATGGGAAAATGAAATAGTACTGTAGTGTTGTATTAAGTAACTACTGCTGTACTAATTACCTTAAACCAATTGTTATTTAAAGTACCATGTGATCGGCTTGTACCCTACTACCGACTATAGAACGCGACAATGTAAGATGTCGGAAGAAATGACGTTTGGCACCCGTAGACTTGCAAGTCCCACTGTAGCGAGCAGCGAGGTGTAGGATAGTCAATCCAGTATAGATTTATACACAAACTCATACGATCCCCACTTAAGGAGATTCTGGATACAAAACGGTCATGACAGGTAGTGCCATGCCCCGTTACGTGGCTCACATAACTGTAGTAATGTTCTAGTATATGTATGTGCTAGCTGTATTGTGTGTTCTCTCCCTGTATAGCATGTATGTATGTTCTCTCTGTATAGTATTGTTTGTTTCTCATCATAGTATTTTCTATCTGTATGTTATGTTCTCTCTGTATAGTATTGACTCATGTATGAACTGACCCTTTGTATGTTTCACTGTTCTAGTAATAGTATTAGTATATCCCTAAACTATACCTATTATAGCTTACTAGTAATGTTGTTTGAATGTATGAACATGTGTGCATACCTTTGCTACCCAAAGGTATTGAACTGAATGAAAGAAGGAACTTTTATACCTATATACATATACATAATATATAACTAGGATTCAAATGACCTTCGGACAAATAACCTGAATACCCTAAGTCCACAACCAAACAAGGAACAGGAAGTAAGGTGAGCTATCAGTCCTAAGTCCTTTCAATCCTACTTATATAACTATATCTATATAAGTACACATTTAACAGAATATAAGTTTAAAAGGGTTTAATAAAAGTATTTGATATGTGAAAGAGTTTGTAAAACAGTTTGAAGTAAAACAGTTTGATAACACAGTTTGAAAAGTAAGAAATCCACTTGTTTGGTAGTTATTAATCACATGTGATTGATATAATAACTATAATAGTTCAACTTGTATCCCCCCCCCCCACCATAAAAACATTTAAAATCATTTAAAAGGTTGATTAAGAGGTATGAACTCACCTGTAGTGAGTGGTTTGGATGAACGGATAGTATAGGATGCTAAGTGTCAAGTGAAGACTTGAACACACACAAGGATCCTAGTTAACATATAATCACACATATATGTATCCAATTAGTCATTTAGTAACAAATTAACCAAGTTAAGACATCATAAGACATGTAAAACACTTGATTTAAGTGTTATAAGTACTAAGGATTGCATCTAAGGGTTGTAGGACTTGGCCATTGAGTTTGGGGTCCAAGGGTAAACTCTTTTGGAGTTTACGGTTTTGGGACCAACTCTCATTGAGTTTACGGTCGTAAACCCATGAGTTTACGGCCGTAAACTCATGGTACTTTTACCATTTTGTGTTTTGAAGCTTTACAGGTCATAAGAAGCATTCTTACTTCATGTTTAAGCCTTAGGAAGTGATTAGGGCACCATTTCACCCCTTTGTGGAGTCTACGGTCCTTGGACTATTTCTCCTTGGGTTTACGGTCGTAAACCCAAATGGTTTATGGTCTTTTTGATGTTTTAAGTCCTAAGCACATCAAGGATGGTATCTAGACTAGTATCCAAGGCTTGGTAAGGGACTAGGGCACACTTTGGCCCCTTCATTAGGGTTTACGGTCCAAGAACATCTTGGACCGTAAACACCTTTGATCTTGTGTTTCCTTATGTTTTCTAGATGATTAAGAAGTGTAGCAAGTCTTATAACACACTAGGGTAAGAGTACTTACTATGTAGAAGCTTGAAAAGGTGTTAGAAGTCCAAGAACACTAGTGTGTGTTCTTGGTGTTCTTGGTGAAACTTGAAGATCTACACATATGGAATGATTTCACGGATGGAATCATGTAAGATCACTAGATTAAGTAAGATATCAACTTTTTAGGGTAAGAAACACTTACAAAGTTGAAGATCAAGAAGGAAAATCGGATGATACTTCAGAGGATTTGAGTTTTGGATCTTGAAAATGTGAAAAAGTGGTAAATATGACTAAGTGTCATATTTATACCCCTTTAGGGTTTACGGCCGTAAACACCTTGTTTAGGCCGTAAACTTCAAACTCTTGGAGTTTTAGGACATTATTGCTGCACAATAAACCCTAGGGCATCCTCTCTCCTGTTATCTCCTGAAGTACTGGGCTTTAGAACACTCAAACTGACTCTACACAGCTTAAAAGTTAGCAGAAACTGTTCTGACTTCTATTGAAGTGAATGGTTGTACAGAATAGAAAATTCGGGTTGTCACAGAAACAATACGTAATAACAAAGAGAACATACTAAGATACTATAACAGAACGAACTTACTAAGATGCTATAGCATAGAACAACTACAAGATCTAATTATACCAATGAATCACTAACTCATTGTTCTAAACAAAAGGTGATAATAAAATTGGGCATACATGATCGTATAACTTTAATGTGAATTTACACAGCCTAGCAACTGGTTTGCTGAAGTCGCGTTTGGTCCCCAGAATCTCTTGACAGGGAGAGCGTATAGTATGGGTACTAGCCTTCACATTATAACCTTAATAAAACAAACATGTTTTAAGGTAATCAGTACGTCATGATGTCAATTCAAAAGACAATTGGTACTTATAATTTCCCATTACTTTCATTTTGTGACAGTTCCACTTGAAAGTTAATGCAAACTATTTTCGAGTCAAGATAGTTATAAACTAGGGAAAACTTACATTTTACAAACGACAAACAGAACAGTCAAGTCTAGTACATTCAGTAGAAAGGGGGCCTATAATGCTAACTTTATAATTCCTTAGTGTATGCATTCAGGGATATATATTAATCGGGTCTGATGGGTAGTAGGATGTGTGCTTTCCGCTTCACTTCTTGTTCCTTGTTTGGTTGTGGGCTTAGAGCAGATTCACCCAGCCTACTATCTATCAGATCTTAGTTATATATGTGTTCTGTATACACCAAGTAATCATAAAGGGGTACCAGGTATGGGCCAGGTCATAGGACACTAATTCAATGCACGGTTTTCTAGTACAAAACATACTTTTCAAATCAGAACTTTTGGTATACAAAACTAGAAACTTACCAGTAAAGGGTTTAATCCATTTTATTAAACCATTATAACTTAAAGGACCTTAGGTGGTTAATCCTATAATACCTTAGTTTATACATCAAGGTTATGTATAATTAATATCCGATAGGTAGTTGGATGTGTGCTTTCCGCCTCATTCATGTTCCTTGTTTGGTTGTGGGCTTAGGGCAGATCCACACAATTAACTATCTGTTCGATATTAGATTATATATAGATAGTATAAACTAAGTGATTATAGAAGGAACCACTGTGGTTACCATTTTTATTATAAGAAATAAGGGTTTTCTTAAAGAATCTTTTCATCAAATATAAAGGAACTATTACAGTTAACTCCGTGAGTACCAAGTGAATACGCTAGGGTTATATACAACGATGATCTAACAAACAATGGGATGTGTGTCCTCCGCCTTATTCCCTGTTCCTTGTTTGGTTGTGGGCTTAGGGCAGATACACACAACCGATTGTTTGTTTACTCTGGGGTTTATATAACTTGTATCCATTTAGTACTCATAGAAAGGATTGTAGAGTCATTTTTACTTAGCTTTCATCAAAGCAGGAAATATAGGATTCTCTGGAGGAACAGGCGAACTTTTCTAAACAGAACTTACAAACTTACTACCACATACTACAACTTTCTTACAACTTACTTACATCACTAAAATCTTATGAACTCACCAGCTTAAATGTTGATCTACGCTTTCAAAATAACTTGTATTCTCAGGAGACGAGTAGACAGGTACGCGCACTGGGATTCAGAAGATGGAGCAGTATAGCTTCATGTCTTTTTGTTATTTGCTATGTATTCTACATTATGTGAATCGCATACTTTGTAAACACTTTCTTTCTAATGAAATGGTTGTTTATTACTTGCTTACTATGATGCATGTCTTGTGATATTAAACATGACGTCCTCCACCCCAGAACGTTTCCGCCGTTCCAGTTTTGGGGTGTGACAAATAGGGAAACAACAGATGGACAGAGAGAATGATTATAATCCATGTCTCAGTCCATATGATATCTAGAATGGAGGAATATATGATCCCTTATCTAATGGACGCGTCATTGACTAAGTCAATGTTCGACAGCGGCTTTTAAGAGCCACGATTGCTAGTCGGGTTGGAGTCATGCTTGCAATAATAGTTATTAGACTTATCCAAGTGGGAGACTGTTGGATTAGGTGTCTAAGCCCATAACTATTATTGGTATGTACTTGACCCGAGAGTAGCATGGTCCATTTGGGTTGCATGGCATCGGAACAATCTGAAGGATGGATAATTGAGAAGAGGTTATTTATGGTTTATTAATGTATTATAAGTTCTAATATATTAATATGAAATCATATTATTTAATTAGTATTGATTAAAAATTAATTTGGAATTAATTTTGTGATCAAAAGAGACTAATTAAACATAAGGGGTTAATTTGGTAAATCATTCATTCTTATAAAGTGGGCTTATAATCCATCGTTCTTCATGTTGGGCTAAACCATGTGGTAACGCATGGATACTCCATGGAGGTTTTAACCCACTGATCATGAGGGATATGGAAAGTCATTAGGGTTTACATGGTGTAACCCTAGTTTGCTACACTATATAAGAGACCTTAAGGCTACCAAAATTGGCACTTAAGTTAATACACAAGAGGGCAAGTCGATTTTGGTGCAAGAAGTAACCTCCTCTCAAGTTACTCCATTTTTTGGTGGTGTTGTGTGATTCCATTTGAGGTGCAACACTTGGGGCACTAAGTTCTTAAAGGTCCAACGCTTCCAACTACAGCAAAAGGTATGTCATCTAACTAGAATTTTGTAGTGTAGATACTCCATTGTATGCTAGATAGGATGATGCTTTGGAATATTTAAAGTTTGCATGTATATTAGAGAAAACATAGATCCAAAGCATCTAGGGTTGAATGCACACCATAGGAGTGTTAGAATGCTCAAAACCCTTCATAATCATGATAAAATAGATGTTTTAATAAATGGATTTACCATAAGCCCTTCATCAGACAAGAACATGCAATAAGACCAAATCAAACATTTTATGGCTATCTAGTCTTAACTATGTATCAGCACAAACTCTAAGGCACCTAATCACATAACAGGCATACAAAGGCATCTCTCCTATCAAGCATACTATCATGCATCCTGAGCAGATCCTTAGCCCTATACTAGCATGTAATCCTTATGATAGCATACTAAAACATAACATTCCTGTATGGGTATTTTGGGAATCACTTTCTTAAGCTCGGTTGACTGCATGCATCGCACCCATTTCTTTATAAAAACCTTTTTGAAAACAGTTTTCTTCTAAAAGATTTTACTGTTCCTCGGTTTGAGTCTAAACATACTATGAAGTGTGCCTAAATCCCGCAAACCAAAGCACTGATACCAACTTGTAACATCCCAAAAATACTGAGTAAAAATTTCATTTGTAAATAACCCAAAACATTCATTCCTTTGTTCAAAAGACAATCAAAGTGTAATGTATTCTCAACATCAGAGTGAATCGTAAAAAGATAGTGTGAAATAAAACTTCATGGGATGGAGTGCGATCATGTCAGGCCCTTCCCTTTTGAACCCGAAGTACCTGAAACATTTAAACATAAAACTGTAAGCACAAAGCTTAGTGAGTTCCCCAAAATACCACATACCATACATAATATCATGGGTCTATTTTAATCCTAAGTGAATCTTATGGGCCAAATAATAGTCTTACAACCACCTTATTTCATGGGCCAAATCATGGTCTTACATACAAGTACCAGGGGCCAGATCTTGGTTTTCCATACAATTGTCAAAGGCCAAATCCTGGTCTTTCATACAAGTGCCATGGCCCAAACCCCGGTCTTTCATACAATTACCAGGGGCCAAATCCTGGTCTTCCATGCAAGAGTCACAAAGACAACTAACATCCTATATAGTATAGTAAGAAGACTCACCTCCTACTTGAAGTCGAAACAATCACAGCTCGCAGAGTCGTGAAAATGGTGCTACAACCCACCTATCGAAACATTCAATGTCAAACCTTAGTTTACACTAAAAAAAACTACCAATTTGACCAAAATTCAACCAGGTTAAAAAGTCAATGGTCAAAGTCAATGCCAGCTGACCTCCACATTGTGGCCACCGAGTGGGAACGTCGTGGAAACTTCACGACAAAATAGTCGCGACTAGACTAGCCACCATGTTGTGGCAACTGCACAGGAACAAATTAAGGGATTAAGCTCTTAACTCCCAATCCCAAGAGCCCAAAGCTCAAATCTGAATCTGCTCAAGGTCTTGATGGATACAGTTTCCAACTTCATCCATTAATATACCCTAATAAGTCAAGATCTCTAAGCCTAAGTTCTTAGTATTTGAAACAAATGCATAAACACCAAGCTAAGTCATGCAAGACCATTTTCCAACCAACACCATGGTCTAGAAGCCAAAAGATGCACTCAAATGCTTTGGAGTTCACTCAAACTCCAAGGACAAGAAGATTGGGACAAAAAATCTCATAAAATGACTTAGAACAAGATCTAGAGAAGTAATAAGCAAGGTTGATACTTTATACCTCCAAAAGGTCATAAATATGATGAAGATATTATATTTAAGTTGGAACCAAGCTCACAAACCACGAGATGGACTCCTTCTTCCTTCAATCTTCACAAGGATGGCTTCACACACTCAAAACACACACAAAAAGGCTAGGGTTTAGGTGGGGATTGATTTCAGATGATGGAGGCTACCAAGTGAGGCAACCCTAGGAGTTAGTACCTTTAAATAGGGCACTAATCCCGAAATCTATGCTTTTGAACCCAAGTCGCCACCACGTTGTGGCCAAGATCTTGTCACATCGTTGTGGTTCACAGATGCACGTTTTCTGAACCAAGTTGCCACGTCATTGTCATTACATCACCACGTCGTAGCCAAGCCAAAAACCCAAAAACTTATATTAAGGAAATTAAACCCAGAAGAATCATACCAGAAAGCGGATGTTACAAACATATAGATTAAATCTGAAAAAATTACATACCACAATTTCCTAGAAAGAAGACGATAAATCCATATGTAGCGGTCACAATTCCAACAATAACTCCAATAAAGGGTTCCCATCCATTTAGGCTTCATATTATAAAAATGCACAAAAACAATGGAAACATATTTATTGGGGGAAAATCAATATTTAACCAAATATAGTTGGAATAATTTAAGTGACTACCTGAAGGAGACATCACAACCATGTTATGCCAAAGCATCTCTAGTCATTCCTGGATAATATGCTATAAATGGTCTTCCAAAAGCTCTTTACCTAAAAAACCATAAATTAGGTCTATTTTATTGTTATCAGAAATGAGAATTCAAGAGTATTTGAACTACCTTGTCACAATTGACCTTTGTAAAATCTTGATTGCTAATTCTCAGATTTCTTTTCAGAAGGTTAAAGCTTGAAAAATATAAACATGTATTATCAAATAAAAAACTTAAAGGATGATGTTGTAAATTTGTTGCATCAAAACAAATCTCTGTTGTCCACCTCGGTTCCCTAGCAGTTCTTTAAACAACGACATGAGATTGGGGGAGGGGGTTGTGATGTGGTTTTTAATTTTTTTTGCACCTTGTAGTACAATTACGGGGGTCACTACTATGATAAAAATGTTAAAGAAGAAGTTGCACAACTCTTTGACAGGAACATGGAGGTAATTGTGAATAAGATGGGTGTGAAGCAACATATTTACGACCATCTTACAAAGAATACCACAAGACTTTAGCCATTATTTTTGTAGCTATTGACCAAAAGAAATGCCTTTTCAATGCTTTATCTTGTAAAAGAGACAAATGATAAGCTTAATAGCTAATCATTATAACAAATAATCGCAAACCTGTCGATAAAGATGAATAATAAATTAAATAATTAGATTGAACAAAAAATTACCATCTAGAGCATAAGTGTTCTTACCTCAATTATCCCCCCCCCCCCCCGTTCCAACAAAAACCAAAATCAAATGCTTGGACAAACCCAAAATGTAACATCCTGATGTCTAGGTAATTTCAATTTCAACCCTATGTTTGAATAATATTGTATTTTAGCCCTTGGGATTGAAAAAGATTTTGAAATGGCCATAGTGGCAACATGGTAATTGGGTCCAAGTGTAGTACGTTGAGTGTACGATGTGTACGCTAGGCGTACTAGGGCATGCCCTAGTACGATGGGCGTACACCTCATACGTGGGGTATACGCGAAGATTGTGAAAACCCTAAATTTTAGGGTTTGGTCCATATTTAAACCCCATTATAGCCTTATGTCTCATTTCTTCATCAGCCTCCCTCTATGAAAAACGACCCCAAGCAAACACTAAGTGACAAGAGTGCATTTTAAGCCCATTGGAGTGTTTTTGAGGTGTTCTTGAAGAAGAAGAAGAAGAAGGTGGTGAGAAGAGCGTGGAGCTTGGAAGCATCTTGGATCTGGGATTTCCTTATTGTTAGCAACCTCCAGGAAGTATAAAGTTTGCAACTTGATCTCTCCATCTTGTAGATCTAGATATTTATTCCTTTAAGACACCTTTTTGTCCCAAAAATGGTGATTCTTGAGCATGGCATGTTCTTGACCCAATAAGTCGTCCTTTCAGACCTTATGGAGGGTCTTAAGTCATAAAAATGAGGTCTTGATAGTTAGTTTTCCTACATGCATGCTATAGAAGGTCTTAAGGCATTAAGAAGTTAGGATTTTGTGGATTACGCACTTAATGGACATGCAAAGTCATAAAGTTAGAAACTTTATGACTCTTAGTGGTATTTTGGCCTTGGATTTGAAAGTTGGACGTGAGAGCTAAATGCATTAAGCTCTTATTCAGGATTTGGGAAGTTTGTGCGTACGCCCTGCGTAACTTGGAGTACACAACACGTACGTGGTCAACTATCCTGACTGCAGTCAAAGCTCGAGTACGCCCCGCGTACAAAGGCTGAGTTGACTCGGCTATGTTGACTCAGTTGACTTGTTAATTTTGACTAGTTTTGACCAAGGGCATTTTGGGGGGAAATATTATTAATGGATAATGTTGTGATATTTAGGATATGGGTTGAGCCGGTATTTAGGAGCAGAGTGTTGATTAGATATTCGTCGGATTGTGAGGTGAGTTTTCTTTACTGTACTTACGGGTCGAAGGCACTAAGGCCGGCCCATTAGATTGATATCCTGTTATACATTGATTCATGATATGCTGAGTATGGGATAGATCCGTAGGATTATATGATAGTTGCTGATATGTGTAGACCGGTAGATCTGTAGGACTACCAATGAATTTTGGCTGCATGATTATCTGTCTGTTGATTTTTTTGTTATCTGTCATCTGTAGGCATATTGTGTTGGGTTGAGACTTTAGTGCTTTGTGCGTGAGTCAACAGACCGCAAGTATTCCAGCCCGATGGCTAAGTGAACCCGAGGGTATTCTAGTCCGATGATTGAGTGAGCCCGTTGTATATTGGTATTCCAATCCGATTACTGAGTGGACCTATTGTATATTGGCATTCCAGTCCGATGACTGATCGGGCCAAGGGTAATCCAGACAGCTGGCTATGGACCCGGGGGTATTCCAGTCTGATTACTGATTGGACCCAACATGCTTGTTTATATATGATATGTGTATTATGTGGTGGTACTTTGGGGGAAACTTACTAAGCGTTGTCTTACAGTTTTGTTTATGGTTTCAGGTACTTTCGAGGATTGTGGGAAGGCGAAGGCGTGACCGTACACATCCTGATTTTATGTTGTTCATCTTGGGAGACTCTGTTTTGAACAATGTTTTGAAAATAATGGTTTTGTATACACTTTTATTAGTCAATGGGTTGATTTGAAAAGTTTACATTGGTTGTGATTTTTGAGATGTTACAAGTTGGTATCAGAGCCTTGGTTTGAGCGAATTGGAGGAACAGCCGTGTGAATCCAGTCTCAAACTAAGGAACTGCAAAGGTTTTAAAAATAATTTTCGAAATTGTTTTCAAAAAAAATAATCAATAAAGGATGTGATGTGTACGATCAATTAGAGCCAGTAAGTAGACCCCAAATTACCACACTGTTATTTGATATTATGATATGTTAGAACAGCATGCTAGTGATAGGAAAGGGATCTTCAGGAATTGCATTATAGAATTTCCATGTGAAGGCCAACTGTCCCTTGCTTGCTGCTAGATCGGCGTAGGCTCCAGCGCCGGATACTCTGAGGATCACTAACGGGGGCCAGGGTAGGGCGGAGCCCCCGAGGGCTCGAGGTCGCGCTTTTCAGCTCATGGCAGAGGAGGCCAGGACGGCACCAGATATCGTGACGGGTATGTTTCTATTTATTGTTTTGTCGATTATTTTATGGTATGCTTATGTTTATGATTCTGTTAGGTACCTTCCTAGTGAACTCTTTGCCTGATCTTGTTCATTTTGACTCAGGTGCGAGTCGGTCTTTTGTATCCCAAACGTTCAGTATGGAGTTTGATATGCTTATTGGGGAGTTAGAGTGTCCGTTGCGGGTTTCTATCGCCAACGAACACGGGGTTTCTGCATCCAGAGCGTATCAGGGTTGTGTACTGGAGATCTTCAGGGTGCCTTATCCGATAGATTTGATCCTTATCCCCATGGGGGATGTATGCGTGATAGTAGGTATGGATTGGCTGAGCAGGTCGGTGTTATGATAAACTGCGAGGGCCAGGGAGTAGTAGTTCGAACCCCAAGTGGGGGAGAACTGGTTATCTATAGAGAGGGTACCATGGTTGGTTCATGGTTTTGTTCGGCAGCCACGGCCCGACAGTATATTCAGCATGGGTGTGCAGGTTATCTTGCCTATGTGGTTGATACTCGGGTGGTGGAGCAGGTATCGATTTCAGATGTGCCAGTTGTTAGGGAATTTTCCGATGTATTCCCGGAGGAGTTACTCGGTGTGCCTCCCGAGAGGCAGGTTGAGTTCAGGATTGATCTGGTGTCAGGTGCGGCTCTGATTGCCAAGGCGTCGTACCGCTTGGCACCACCCGAGATGCAGGAGTTGTCCTCTCAGCTTCAGGAGCTGTTAGGCAAACAGCTCATCAGACCGAGTAGTTCGCCGTGGGGAGCACCGATACTATTCATCAAGAATAAGGATGGTTCACAACGGATGTGCTTTGATTACTGGGAGTTAAACAAGTTGACGGTGAAGAGCCGTTATCCCTTTCTGCGGATTGATGACCTATTTGATCAGTTGTAGGGTGCATCTTGGTTCTCCGAGATCGATCTGAGGTTCGGATATCATCAGGTGAGAGTGAGAGAGGAGGACGTGGAGAAGACCGCGTTCCAGACTCATTATGGGCATTACAAGTTCGTGGTGATGCCATTTGGGCTCACCAATGCGCCTGCAGTGTTTATAGATTTGATGAATCGGGTGTGTAGGCCGATGCTCAACTGATCTGTTATTGTGTTCATTGATGATATATTGGTGTATTCCAAGACCAGAGAGCAGCACGAGGAGCACCTTCAAGAGCTTTTGGGAGTATTGAGGCGGGAACGGTTGTATACCAAGTTCTCGAAGTGTGGGTTTTGGTTACGAGAGGTCCAATTCCCGGGACATCTCGTTAACCAAAATGTGATTTTGGTTGATTTGACCAAGATCGAGGGCGTGATGCATTGGGAGGTTCTGAAATCTCCCTTAGAGATCAGGAGTTTCGTGGGGTTGGCGGGATACTATCGGTGATTTATTCAGGACTTCTCCAAGATCACAGTACCCCTCACTCGTCTGACGAGGATGGGAGTGGATTTACGGTGGGGCCCTGAGCAGCAGGTTGCTTTTGAGACGCTGCGTCAGAGGTTATGTGAGGCCCCAGTGTTGACTCTTCCATAGGGTGTTGAGGATTTCATGGTATTTTTTGATGCATCCATCACTGGTTTGGGGGCGGTCCTTATGCAGAGGGGACGAGTGATTGCTTATGCTTCTCAGCAGTTGAAGCCGCATGAGGCTCGATATCCTACTCATGACCTGAAGTTGGGGGCAGTGGTGTTTTCCCTCAAGATTTGGAGACATTATCTTTATGGGGTCCGTTGTACTGTTTGCACAGATCACAAGAGTTTGTGATATCTTATGGACCAGCCAAACCTGAACATGAGGCAACGCAGGTGGCTGGACGTGGTCAAGGATTATGATTGCCAGATCCTTTACCATCCAGGTAAAGCGAATGTAGTAACGTATGCCTTGAGCTGCAAGTCGGCTAGATCTTTAGTTGGAGAGATGTGTATCAGGATATTCATTGATTCTCCACTTTTGGGTTTGATGAGAGAGGCACGGGCAGAGGGAGTTAGGAAGGAGAACTGGAAACAGTAGAGGATCAGGGGTGAGATCGACATGTTTGTCACCGATAGTCGGGGGTTGTTTACCCGGTGTGCTCGGGTTTGGGCTCCAGTTATCGGTGCGATCAGGCAGATAGTATTGGAGGAGGGTCATAATTCTCGCTTTTCTATACACCCGGGAGCCACCAAAATGAATCGGGATTTGAGATTGAGTTACTGGTGGCCGTGTATGAAAAGGGAGATAGCCTGGTATATTGAGAGGTTCTTGACCTGTAGGATGGTCAAGGTAGAGCATCAGAGGCTGCATGACAAGCTGCAGCCTTTGTAGGTTCCCATGTGGAAGTGGGAACATATCACCATGTATTTTATCACCAATTTGCCGAAGACGGCCAAGGGCTTTCATGCTATATGGGTCATCTTGGATCGATTTACCAAGAGTGCCAACTTTTTGGCCATCCGGAAGAGCTCTTCGGCCGAAAAGTTGGCCGATGTGTATGTCCGGGAGATTGTTTCTCGTCATGGGGTTCCGGTATCCATTTTTTCAGACCGAGATGTTCGATTCACTTCCACTGGCAGAAGTTCCACGAGGAACTAGGCATGAGGCTACATTTCAGCACTGCTTATCATCCGTAGACCGACGGTCAGAGTGAGCGGACCATCCAGACACTTGAGGATATGTTGCGGGCTTGTGTCATAGATTTTGGTCGGAGTTGGGATTCCTACTTACCTATTACGGAGTTCTCCTACAACAACAGCTATCACTCCAGCATTGGTTCCCCCATTTTTTAAGCTCTTGTATGGTTGGAGATGGCGTACCCAGTATGCTGGGGAGAGGTTGGTCACAGGGTTATGGGAAGGATTGAAGTAGTCCTTCATACCATGGAGCTTATTCAGCAGATCAGGCAGCTCAGATTCAGTAGAAGAGTTATGTTGACCGACGTCGATCGGAGTTGGAATTTCAGGTCGGCGATATGGTATTATTGAAGGTCTCACCATGGAAGGGTGTGATACGCTTCAGGAAGAGGGGGAAATTAGGTCACCGGTATATTGGACCATTCCGTGTGATCGTCAGGGTAGGCAGGGTGGCGTGTCGGTTGGATTTACCGAGTGAGCTCAGTCAGACCCACAACACTTTCCATGCCTCTCAGTTGAGGAAGTGTGTATTGGACGGTGAGGCAGTGGTCCCTTTAGATGATATTCATGTCGATGAGCGTCTAAATTATATTGAGAGGCCGGTGGCTATATTGGAGAGAAAGATGAAGGTCCCGCTCAACAAGAAGATACCTTTGGTAAAGTTTCACTAGCAACATCGGAGAGGCTCCGAGTGGACCTAGGATCCAGAGGCTGAGATGCGGGAGTATTATCCTGAGTTATTCGTTGCAGCCGACTTCGAGGACAAAGTCTAGTTCAAGTGGGGGGAAATGTAACATCCCAATGTCTAGGTAATTTCAATTTCAATCCTATGTTTGAATAATATTGTATTTTAGCCCTTGGGATTGAAAAGGATTGCAAAATGGCCCATAGTGGTAATATGGTAATTTGGTCCAAGTGTAGTATGCTGAGCGTACGTTGTGTATGCTACTAGGGCGCGCCCTAGTACGCTGGGCGTACACCTCGTACGCGGAGCGTACGTGAAGATTGTGCAAACCCTAAATTTTAGGGTTTGATCCGTATTTAAACCCCATTATAGCCTCATGTCTCATTTCTTCATCAGCCTCCCTCTGTGAAAAACGACCCCATGCAAACCCTAAATGAGAAGAGTGCATTTTGAGACCATTGGAGTGTTTTGGAGGTGTTCTTGAAGAAGAAGAAGAAGGTGGTGAGAAGAGCTTGGAGCTTAGAAGCATCTTGGATCTGGGATTTCCTTCTTGTTGGCAACCTCCAGGAGGTGTAAAGTTTGCAACTTGATCACTCTATCTTGTAGATTTAGACATTTCTTCCTTTAAGACACCTTTTTGTCCCAAAAATGGTGATTCTTGAGCATGGCATGTTCTTGACACAATAAGTTGTCCTTTCAGACCTTATGGAGGGTCTTAAGTCATAAAATGTGGTCTTGATAGTTAGTTTTCCTCCATGCATGCTATAGAAGGTCTTAAGGCATTAAGAAGTTGGGATTTTGTGGATTAAGCACTTAATGGACATCCAAAGTCATAAAGTTGGAAACTTTATGACTCTTAGTGGTATTTTGGCATTGGATTTGAAAGTTAGACGTGAGAGCTTAACGCATTAAGCTCTTATGGAGGATTTGGGAAGTCTGGGCGTATGCCCTGCGTAACTTGGAGTACACAGCGTGTACGTGGTCAACCATCCCGACTGCAGTCAAAGCTCGAGTACGCCCCATGTACGAAGCATGAGTCGACTCGGATGAGTTGACTCGGCTGTGTTGACTTGGTTGACTTGTTAATTTTGACTAGTTTTGACCAAGGGCATTTTGGGTGAAAATATTATTAATGGATAATGTTGTGACATTTAGGATTTGGGTTGAGCCAGTATTTGGGAGCAGAGTATTGATCAGCTATTCGTCGGATTGTGAGGTGAGTTTTCCTCACTGTACTTACGGGTTGAAGGAACTAAGGCCGACCCATTGTGTTGATATCCTGTTACACATTGATTCATGATATGCTGAGTATGGGATAGATCCATAGGATTATATGATACTTGCTGATATGCGTAGACCGGTAGATCTGTAGGACTACCTGTGATTTCTGGCTGCATGATTATCTTTATGTTGATTTTGTTTATTATCTGTTATATGTCGACATACTGTGTTGGGTTGAGACTTTTCTGCATTGTGCGTGAGTCAAAAGCCTGAGGGTATTCCAGCCCGATGGTTGAGTGGACCCGAGGGTATTCGAGTCGGATGATTGAGCGGGCCCGTTGTATATTGGTATTCCAGTCCGATGACTGAGTGGACTTGTTGTATATTGGCATTCCAGTCCGATGACAGATTGGGCCAGGGGTAATCCAGACCAATGTCTTTGGACCCGGGGGTATTCCAGTCTAATGACTGATTGGACCCGGCATGCTTGTTTGTATATGATATGTGTATTGTGTGGTGTACTTTGGGGAAAACTCACTAAGCGTTGGCTTACAGTTTTGGTTATGGTTTCAGCTACTTCCAAGGATCGTGGGAAGGCGAAGGCGTGACCGTACACATCCTGATTTTATGTTGTTGATCTTGAGAGACTGTTTTAAACAATGTTTTTAAAACAACGGTTTAAACACTTTTATTAGTCAATGGGTTGATTTGAAAATGTTAAATTGGTTGTGATTTTTGAGATATTATACACAACCTTTAAAAATTATTATATATAGAAGTAGTTTTGAAAAAAAGAGCACTAAACATGCTTGCACATTTAGCAGGATTATATTTTAGACAATAAAAACATCAACATTAGAATAAATACATGTTTGCTTAAATATTTGGCAACAAATTGCATGGATCTTGGTGGTCAAGAAGGGAGGTGGTAGATAAATGTGGTCAACAAAAATGAAATATGTGTATGTTCAAAATATAACTTGAGAAAATATAAGAGCAATTGAAAACTATTGTATCTAAAATTTATAAGAGAAGCTCAAGTACCTTGTTTTGAACAACTTCCATCTATTTTGGTTAGTCGTGCAACCCTACTTGCAACATCAAAACACCTCCACCCATAAAAAAATCACATAATGTTGTTTAGTCATAAGTATAAAAATTTGAAGGAGTGGATTCTTACCAAAAGTTGTAGAATTACCTCCATCACTAACTGGAATCCATTTCGGGCCATTTTCATAGTTCCGGTTTTCTAATTTACTACTTTTGATTTCTCAACCGATATCTGAGTGGCAGGAATCTCAGCTAACATCAAATTCTTAGTTCTGGTACTTTCACAAGTCTCTTTTAATTAATGGTCTTCCCCTGTTACAATACGCCCTACTTACACTTGAAACTATACCCGCTGACAGTTATTCACACATATAATTTGAAAAACATAATAGACGGTCATTCATACAAATAATTTGAAATAAATTAAAACACATAAATGCAAACCTCTTTTTTACTAAAGCTGAAAGAAATATAAAAAACGAAAACAGGGCCGATTTAGAAAGAAAACAAGAAAAAAACCCAGAGCAAAGTAACATTTTTAATAGTGGGAACCTCACTCCTTCAAAGTTTATGGTTTCAGAATCTTTTTCAACTCATAAAGATAAAATAAAATCCAAAGTGAAATAATGAAATATATAATAACCAGTCGGAATATAATTTGTGAGCTACAAAAGCATAACCACAAAACAAAGAATTAAATTGAATTTTTAACATAATAATCATTATTTTAATCCTCCAAACCTTCATTAGTACCAGGACATACTAAAATAACAAACTGATCATTTTAACTGAATCTTTAAAAGCAACTTATAGAAACATAAACAACAATCAAGTACTTTCAAAAGTTAGATGATATCGTTTGGAATATTGATATTTAAGGGGTACTCTCAATGGCAAAACAATAAACAATAAGGATGTACATGCTCTTGAGGGCACCAACTGCTCAACATATCTCTCCATTTTCGTATCTTCCATGGATTAAGGTGACATCATGGCTGAAAATTCCAAACAAAGTCAATGAAATGTTATGCATAATAGATGAGAATAATAGAATATCGGATGTTACTGTACCTGGATCATATGCTAATTCCCAGGCTACCTTCATGAATATTAGAACAAAAAAAGCATTGGAATCTTACCCATACTCGTTTCTACTTCTAATCAAATTAAGCTAAATAATTTCCAACTTTTTACTTAGTACCAGAAACATTAATATATAAAATGTACAAAGAACTTAGATTCGGCGATGACTCCATTCCTTGGATTCGATGAGACTTCGAGGTGGTGGTGGATATAAGAAAGCATAGAAACATGAGGATGAGCGGCATGGTAGCGGCGGTGGTGTGTCTACCAATAGCGCAAGAGTGGTGGGTGTCCATGGTTGTGGGTTTCATGAAATTAGTTGTGATTTCTAAAGGATGGGATATTACAGGAACAGATAGAGAAATAAGATCGCCATCTTCTTCTTGATCGTGACAGAAATGGAGAAGAGGGGATAGTGCGAGGGACGACGACTTCTTCTGGGTCTAGGGATTCCAAAGAGAGCAAGAGAGCAGTATGGTAAACTTCAACTGCGGTGATGGTAATCGGAAGCGATGGACATCTATAAGCAGCTTATTTTTGTAAGCATTTGATTGGAAAGTCAATGGCGGTGGAAGGACGAAATTTGGCCGGCTCCAAATGGATACTATTCATAAGCCTAGTGTCTTTTAATGTTATATATAATACACAGACAAGTAAGATAAAAACAATAATGATTTGAAATGTGATTAAAATTAACATGTTTAAAAAAGTAACATGTTCTATTTCCTCATTAACTTTCAGTAGTTGAACCTTAATGCTATCATCAGCCTCCAACATTGTAAGTTCTTCCTCATAAAGGAAATGCAGATCAACCTATGTAATCGCCAATTCACATCCAAAAAATGAAGAACCATTAGTAATGCTAGGACAATAGCCATTCGTGGTAATAGGTTCAAGAAGGTTACGTTATATACTTTGAAAAACTCTTCCCGTACCACAAGTTGAACATGCTTTAAAATCGACATCATTGAAAACATTTTAACGACTGATAATGAGGTTGATACTGAGGTCCCACTTTATAAATCGACAGACAACGGTTATTGTATACATCATGGAAATCAGGATCATGGGGATGAATGGGGCTAAAGAAGATGCAAATGTGTTTGAAAACTATGGGCGTGTTCGACAAAATTAGCTGGCAGCGGGGTAGCTTGTAGCTAGTAGCTTTTTGTTAAACGCTATGTGCAGGGTCGATCCTGAGGATATATCCTCAAATGCGCAGGACGAGCCAGAAAAAAGGGCACTTATTGTTATTATATGTGTTTTATTTTTAAATAAATACACATATATAATATATAATACAAAAAAATGGGCCCCAAAAAAAATTAGGCCCTGTGAAGCTGCCCACTTTGCGCCCAACAATGCCCCCCCCCCCCCCCAATGGCTACGTGAAGTAGCATTTGGATTTGGAACGTTTTGTTTAAACTAAACTCTAGAAGCTTGTAGTACTAAACAAAGTTTTCTATTCAAAACGGAACATTTTGTCAAATGCTAGAAGTTAGAAGCTCTCAAACGATCCATGTCGAACACTCCCTATATAGTTGAATTTGTAACTTCAAATGCAGTTAAAGATTCTTTTAATAACCAACAATTATAGATTAAACACGGTTGATATTGAGTTTCACTTTTGATACTTTTTTTTGTAATGACAAATTTAATCCTACTCCTAAAGACAAAACTGCACAAATGGTCCATGTGGTTTGCTGAAATAAGTCACTTTGGTCCAAAAAGGTTTGGACTAACACCACAGGTCCAAAGTTTTCATTTTGTTGCAAATTTGGTCCAATTTACTTTAAACTTTTTTGTAATGATGATTTTGCCCTTGTTTTTAGCTTTTTCAGTTATTTATTTATTTAAATATTTTGTGATTAAAAAAACTACAAAATACATATCTGTAACATTCCGTTTGAAATTAAATTAAATAAATAAATAAATAATGAACCCTTAACCCCGAGATGTAAATCATATTATTTTATTGTAACACTAAATCCTTAATAATTTAGCAGGGCGTTGGGTTCGGGAGTTAAATCATATAAATTGGATTTTGGGGGTTAAAAGTGTAATTTCCGGATTGGTTTTGTAAAGAATTTTGAAGGCTGAGGGCTGTTTGGTAAATTATGGATTTAATTTGAAAAGAATTTCAGAGGGCAGGGGAGGTTTGGAAAATATTGGGGTTAAGTTGAAAAAGTTTTAGTGGAGGAGGGCCAAACTTGGAAAAAAAGGATGCATGTTTGAATAAGAGACACGGGATTAGACCCGGTACCCTTTCCCTCTCATTTTAGGAATGAAAGCCTAGCCCTACTTGAGGAAGGACCTGCCGTATAGGTGCTCACGTGTAGGTGTGTTTTCTGTGTAATATCTCGTGTTAGTGCTCGTGTGTTGCTGCTACGAGTCGGGGGCATGTGTATGTATTTTTATGTTGGCCGGAAAACGTGGAAAGACCACCATGGCAGCCAACCATGGTGGCTGTCACTTTGTTTCCGCCTTCTACCGCCATCAGCCACCGTGGAAGGTGGCTGTGTGTGTATTATGGTATAATAAGTTGTGTGTTTTAATGGTGAATGTTGTATCAGCTTTTCTTAGTCAAAAGTGAAGAAGACCACCACCACCGTCGTGAGGTGGTGGCTGCCGCCGTGAGCCGCCGTCGACCACCACCGCCCGAGGTGGCAGTGGATGGTGCTCGACCTAGTGAAACCCTAATTAACCTAAAAATTAACTTTGGACCTTGTGTCAGGTGCTTGGGTTGGAAACCCTAATTAGGGTTTACAAAACCTTAATTTTTGGAGACTTTAGTTTGGGATTTTGACGGGACCGCGTTTAGACCATTGGATTGAAGTTATGACTTATGCCTGATCTCACTGTATAATTGACCTAGTAGAGTGATGGATTTAATGGATTAAGTCCTTAATGGGTTAAGTGTTCTCACTTAACCCTAATTGTCATTTTATGTGAAAACCCTAATTATGTTGGGCTTCAAGTTGAGCCTTATTTTAGGCTTAGGTGTTTGAGTTCTTGTTGGGCCATTTGAGAACAAGTGTATGGGTTAGGATATTTGGATGGGCATTAGGGTAAGGCCCATGTAAGGGGTTGGGCCGAATTTGGAAAATTGGGCCATAATTGGGCCTTGGTTGATTATTTGGCTATTGGGCCTTCAGAGTGTGAGTTTAGGCCTTGGCCTTAGACCAAGCTAGGTTAGGGGTAAAATGGTCTTTTTACCCCAAGTATGGACTTATGGTTATGCATTGGAACCTGATTGTTAATTGGGTTTTGTTTTGACGATTGACAGTTCGGGAATTTGTTAACCAGCAACCATAGAATTATCCGCGAGACTTCATCAGTGCGAGGTTAGTCTCCTCACTGTGTTTAGCGGGCCAAAGGCACCTATGCCGGCCCATGGTTATTATGTTAGGATGCGAGTTGTCTGCGTGACTCTGGAATGTGTATATTTTGATATGTATGTTGGGTGGGGCCTGATGATTATTCTATATGCTAGTATCAGGTTATGCATATATGACTTGTATGTGGACGGGGCCCGTTGAATGTGTTGTATGCTATTATCTTTGTGATTTTTGCATGTGTTTAAATGTTGTATGATTATATGCTTATATGAGAGTATGGGCGGGGCCCGTATCTCATTTGGGCGGGGCCCGTTATGTGATTGTGGGCGGGGCCCGTATCTCATTGTTAAGTGAGTGTGGGCGGGGCCGTATCTCATTGTTATGCAAGTGTGGGCGGGGACCGTATCTCATTGGACGGGGCCCGTTACCAGAGTGTGGGCGGGGCCCGTATCTCATTATTGTATGATATGAATGGTATGTGTATCTTGGGGAACTCACTAAGCTTTGTGCTTACGGTTTTCAGTTTTTGTTTCAGGTACTTCGATTTTCAAAAAGGAAGAGCTCAGGATGATTGCAGAGCACACACCATATGTTTCCTCCTTGGATGTTTTACTATGATTTTCACCGAAATTGATACAGCGGTTTTATGTATATGTTTGAATGTCATGGACAATACTATTTTATCTATTATTAAAAATGTATTTTTGGGACCATATTTCAGGGTGTTACAAGTTGGTATCTGAGCCTTGGTTTGAGGGATTCGGGCACATTCTCGGGTGTGTCTGAACTCAAACTGAGGATTTGGTAAAGTTTTTTTTCAAAAAGAAATATATTTTAGAAAGGGATTCTTCTAAAAGAAGAAAGGGTGTGGTGCATGCAATCAGCCGAGCTCAAGTAAGTTTTCCCAAAATACCCATACATGTTATATGTTATGCTTTGAACTGTAAACCTGTGGAATCGCATGCTAGTTAGGGCTAAGGATCTGCTCAGTTTTTGCATGATAGAATGCTAGGAGAGATGCCTTTGTATGCCTATTGTATGAGTTTGTAGACTTGCATGCTAGTTCGATTAGCCAGTGATAAGATGGTCTGATATGTGATGCATGGTAGTTTAGGAATCATGGGATGCTGGGTTGGACCTAGTTTGTATGTGTGAAGCAATCAGTAGAGGGAGTGGGAGCTCCTAGTAGTGTTGTAATAGGTGGGATTGGAGTGATACTGTACAAATGTTGCTTGCTTTGTGCTTTGTGGAACTCTTAGGTGATGGGAGTTAGCTACTAAATGAATATGTCAAGTCACATGTGGCAAAGGTTGAATAATCTCAGAGTGATGGATTTGACCCTATTGCGCAGCTCTTGTCTGAGTCCTAACCGTTGTAGAGATGAGTCTGTTACTCGAAGGATTATCTGAGTTTTGTTGCATGTGATTGTATTCATGGAATAGCTAACTGGCATTAATATGAGTTCTTCATCAGCTGATGGCAGGGTGAGGTCGGGAAACCTAGGAAGGCCTAGGGATTGCTTCAGTGGGTTTCGTTGCACTGGTTAGCGAGTGCTTGGTGTATGGATATGAGGGGGTGACTTAGAGGATTCGGGAGGATTCTTGAGGAAAGTATGGATAGGTGTGGAAGGTAGTATTGGGCCCATACTACTGAAAGCACAGGATCCATACTCGAATCAGGAATAGTCTTGGAGAATCTAGGAAGCCTGTGAGATGAGGACTCCTGGATATACTTGGATCTTTTGCATGTTGTTTGCGGTATGGTGTTGAGCACTCAGGAATGGGGTTCAGGTTATGGTTCCGGCTCAGGTGCAGGTACTGAGCCGACCGATGCGCGTATGTGGGAGTTCATCTCATCGGAGGTTACTCACAGTATTTTGGAATGGAACCTGGTGGTCTTGGGTTCAGTCGAGGAAGGAATTTCGGAGCTCTTGGATGATCATCTTGGGGCCTTCGGGCCGAGATTATAGTAAGGCAGTTGGGGGCTCATTTGGAGCCCAAAGCTTGTGAATCTCTAGAATTCTTCAGGGAGGAGGACCGTGTGGTTAGTTCTTGTCATCTGGGATCGAAATGGGAGGTCAGAATTTCTTCAGATGCTTTTGCGAGTATGTATTCTTCTATACTCTTCGGGGTTGATATCGAGAATTTGTATTGCTTTGGAATTATGATTGGGTTTGAATAAGTTATATCTCGGGTCGGTTCTCTGCTATTTTATGGGTCATCAAGGATTGTTATATGTCATTCTGCATGTCGGGAGGTCTTCGAGGAATCTTTAGAGGGTCGTATCTTGTTGAGTGGGTTTCAGAGTGTTCTGTTGTTTATCCCGGTCCTTGTCAGGATCAGTTCAGGGGTGTTGCTTGGAGGACCTTTGGTCAGGTTTAGCGGGATGGTTCTTTAGTGGAGTCAAGGTTTAATGGTTCTATCAACTGTTCAGGTATGATCAACAATTGCCTATGGAAGAACTTTGGAGTTCAAGACACTACCGTTGCTAGGAAAGGAACGGTAGAAGGAAGATGGTGGTGTCAGTTGCGGGAGTTGTTTAATCATTGGATGTGTCAAGGGGATTGTATTTTCACAGGGACTGAAGTCGGTTTGTGTTCAGGGATCCCTTGAGGATGGAAATTAGAGTGGATGTTCGTCAGTGCATGGAAAGGTTGTGGTTTTCAGTCACCAGCATAAGAACTTAAGGAATTGGTATGGTATCATGGAAAGTGATTTGGAAAATTGGATTGGATAAGATTTCAAGAGTATTCTTTAAGATTTCAAGAAATGGTTGATCATTGAGTTTGGATAACAATGGAACGTTAGTATTGATTATTAGTACAGGATGTAGATAGTTCATGCTATATAAGGTTGATGGGTTGGGAACCCATCGGGTTTAAGGATTGAGAGAGCTCCGTCGAATCCAAGTGGGGGAGAATCTATCAGAAGTTCTGGGAGTTGGATCAGGTGTGGAACTAGGGCAAGTTTCGCATCCTAGTCAGGAATAGGGACGACCCAAGTGGCCTTTTATAATAAGGTGGTCACGAGTTTAGAGGGGGATCAATTCGCGCTGTAGGCATGACGCACGAGATTGTCGAGGTACATTTCCCTGTTTTAGATTGAGGACCATTGGGGTCCGAGGTGGAGCTGTGCCTGTGTAGCCCTAGATGGGTGGGACCCGTGGGCAAGGCCGCTCCATGGTATAAGTTTGGGTGGGACCCGTGGGCGAGGCTCGTGTGTTTATGGTAACGCAGGTGGGACCTGGTAGAGACCGTTGGGTCGAGGTATTGAATCTTGGATTTCAGGATTGAGTGTGTGGTTAGTATGTAGTGCAGAAGGATGCTTGGGCTGGGTAGCCTTGTTATATGGATTCTTGGGAACCTAGTAGTTGGATCAGGTGCGAGACTGGTAGTCTCAGCGTTGCTTTGGGAACCTTATTATCTCGGTCTAACGAGGGATGTCGTTATCAGAAGGTCTTAGGTGAAAAGCATGTGCAGATCTGTAGATCTCGGGCTATGAGTGGAGTATCGAATTGGTTTTGGGTAAGATCTTGAGCCGGGTATCGCGCGTGTTTTGTACAGAATTTTCGTTTCGATGGATTAAGGATTGGGGTATCTATATGCCGAAGGAATCGATCGAAGGGTTCAAGGGTAATGAATGGATTCAGTTTTGGATGGTAGGTCATCTTTCGTGATTGTGTCTTGGATTGGTTCTATTAGTAAGAGCATCAAGATAAGTCAGGGCGGTGCTGTTGTCTTGGAACTCGAGTGTGTAGTAGCTTGTTATTCTGAGGCGATGTCAGGTCACTTTCAGTTGGGTTTGGATGATCTTAGAGTAGACGATTTTATCTGGTTGCGCAACTCTCATATGAGTCTAATCGTTGCAGGGATGAGTCTCCTACTCGAAGGATTATCTGAGCCTTCTGTCAAGTATAAGTGTTCTACAGGGACATTTGGTCTGTGACACTGTTTTCTAGTGGGAACCTCACGTTATCAGAAGTTGAGTAGTCAGTTGGGAGATAAGTGGACTAGATTCAACAATAATGATTCAATATGGGTGGTCTGTCACGGAGTCAGGCCATCTCGAGACTTCAGATTTCAGATTGAGTAAATGTGATCATGTTGCAAGGAATTCGTTCATCTTCGGGTTTTAGAACCCTACGAGGGTTGGTTTTGGTTGCCTTGTAAAGGTTGGGGTATGCTCGTGTTGCTCAAGTTGTTTGGCGTGTCGGGAATGGTAAGGAATGATTTCGAGGAGGAAATCTAATTTAAGTGGGGGAGAATTGTAACATTCCGTTTGAAATTAAATTAAATAAGTAAATAAATAATGAACTCTTAACCCCGAGATGTAAATCATATTATTTTATTGTAACCCTAAATCCTTAATAATTTAGTAGGGCGTTGGGTTCGGGAGTTAAATGATAAAAATTGGATTTTGGGGGTTGAAAGTGTAGTTTTCGGATTGGTTTTGTAAAGAATTTTACAAGCTGAGTGTTGTTTCGTAAATTATGGATTTAATTTTAAAAGAATTTCAGAGGGCAGGGGAGGTTTGGTAAATATTAGGGTTAAGTTGAAAACGTTTTAGTGGAGGAGGGCCAAACTTGGAAAAAAAGGATGTATGTTTGAATAAGAGACACGGGATTAGACCCGGTACTCTTTCCCTCTCATTTTTGGAATGCAACCCTAACCCTACTTATTTTCTCCAGTCACCACCCTCATCTCTACCATCTCCGGCGCCGCCGTCCCTAGTGTTGCTGCCACCGCCGAGCGTCACAACTTCTACTTTTTTGGCGAGAGCAAGTCGGCGGTGTGAATGTTGGGTGTGTCCGCTGCCACCATTCCGCCACCTTTCTTCTTTTCTTCTTCTTCTTTTCTGTCGCCATTCACAACCGCACATGGGAGTTGCCGGTGCTGTTCCGGCCACCCCTCGCTTCTGATCTTGTTCCGCAGCCGCTAGCCGTCGTCGTTGCCCGTACAACCCTCCTTGCATTTGCTCCGGTCAATGTTCACCACCTTGAGGAAGGGCCTGCCGCATAGGTGCTCACGTGTAGGTGTATTTTCTTTGTTATATCTCGTGTTAGTGCTCGTGTGTTGCTGCTACGAGTCAGAGGCGTGCGTATGTATTTTCCTGTTGGCCGGAAAACGTGGAAAGACCACCATGGCAGCCAACCATGGTGGCTGTCACCTTGTTGTCGCCCTCTGCCGCCATCAGCCACCGTGGAAGGTGGCTGTGTGTGTGTGTATTATGGTACAATGATGTGTGTGTTTTAATGGTGAATGTTGTATCAACTTTTCTTAGTCAAAAGTAAAGAAACCACCACCACCGCCGTGAGCCGCCATCGACCACCACCGCCAGAGGTGGCAGTGGGTGGTGCTCGACCTAGTGAAACCCTAATTAACCTAAAAACTTAACTTTGGACATTGTGTCAGGTGCTTGGGTTGGAAACCCTAATTAGGGTTTAGAAAACCCTAATTTTTGGAGACTTTAGTTTGGGATTTTGCCGGGACCGCGTTTAGACCATTGGATTGAAGTTATGACTTATGCCTGATCACACTGTATGATTGGCCTAGTAGAGTGATGGATTTAATGGATTAAGTCCTTAATGGGTTAAGTGTTCTCACTTAACCCTAATCGTCATTTTATGCGAAAACCCTAATTATGTTGGGCCTTCTTTTGGGATTAGGTGTTTGAGTTCTTGTTGGGCCATCTGAGAACAAGTGTATGGGTTAGGATATTTGGATGGGCCTTAGGGTAAGTCCCATGTAAGGGGTTGGGCCCAATTTGGAAAATTAGGCCAGAATTGGGCCTTCGTTGATTATTTGGCTTTTGGGCCTTCAGAGTGTGAGTTTAGGCCTTGTCCTTGGACCAAGCTATGTTAGGGGTAAAATGATTTTTTCACCCCAAGTATGGACTTATGGTTATGCATTGGAACCCAATTCTTAATTGGGTTTTGTTTTGACGATTGACAGTTCGGGGATTTGTCAGCCAACAGCCAGAGAATTATCCGCGAGACTTCATCAGTGCGAGGTGAGTCTCCTCACTGTGTTTAGCGGTTCGAAGGCACCAATGCCGGCCCATGGTTATTATGTTAGGATGCCAGTTGTCTGCTTGACTCTGGCATGTGTATGTTTTGATATGGGCGGGGCCCAATGATTATTCGATATGCTAGTATCAGGTTATGCATATATGACTTGTATGTGGGCGGGGGCCGTTGACTGTGATCTATACTTTTATCTTTGTGATTTTCGCATGTGTTTGAATGTTGTATGATTATATGATTATATGTGAGTGTGGGCACGGCCCGTATCTCATTTGGGTGGGGACCGTTATGTGAGTGTGGGCGAGCCTGTATCTCATTGTTATGTGAGTGTGGGCGGGGGGTCGTATCTCATTGTTATGCTAGTGTGGGCGGTCTCGTATCTCATTGTTATGCGACTATGGGCGGGGCCCGTTACCAGACTGTGGGCGGAGCCCGTGTCTCATTATTGTATGATATGAATGGTATGTGTATCTTGGGGAACTCGTTAAGCGTCATGCTTACGGTTTTCAATTTTTGTTTCTGTTGGGTCAAAATTATGGTTTATACTTTGCTTTTCTAAGCAATTGCAATTTTCCGTCTACGACCGAAAAGTGTTTACAGCCCAATGGGTGTTTATGGCCGTAAACAGGTTTGCGGTCGTAAACCCATTTATGGCCCATATTCCCCAAGTATATATATAGGTGTTTGGGGTGAGGAGTGAGTGATGGATAAATAGAGGAGAGTAGTTTACGGCCAAGAGAGAGAGCATATTGTAGAGAGAAGATTAGTGTGTGTGAGAATCTCTTGTATCTGGATCTTCATTCATATCATCAATACATTAGATTCATCATCTTCTTCTTCTCCTTATCCTTCATTTGATCTGGCATCATCCGTTTGATTGGGATTCCGCACCATCAAACGGATCTGATTGATACACAAGCAGATTGGGGACTTAGAATTGGTATCAAAGGTTGGATTGTATCAATAAATTTTTGCAGATCTGGAGCTTATTTGATCTTATTTTTGAAGGATTTTTTCGTTTTTGGATAGATCTTGGCAAAATAGGGGGGTTTGTTCTTCGTGTTTTTGATAAAAATGGGTTTTTTGATCGAGTTTTGGAGCTACAAAGTCGAAAAAACGTTGTTTTTGGTCGTAACCAGCGAGGGGGTGGCGGCGTGTACGGCCAGCAGCTAGGGTTTTTGAAGAGTTTGCGGCCGGATTTTACGGTCCGAGGAGTTTGCGGTCAGAGGGTTTACGGTCCGAGGGCTCGCGAGTTTACAGTCCGAAGTCACGTGTATGGCCCTCGAAGTCTACGGCCAGCCTCGCTTCAGACATTTACGGCCTCGGAGTTTACGGCTGGAGTTTACAGCCTCGCCTCAGATTTTACGACTCGGTCTCGCACGTGTACGGCTCGGTGTACGACCAGCGGCTCCAGCATGTCACACCCCCAAACCAAGGATGGCGGAAATGTCCGGGGGTGGAGGACTTCATGTAAAGTATCACAACAACGAGTATAATAGTGCTCAAAGTAAATACAACCATCATAAATATAATTGAAAAAGTTACACCATAGTATATGTTTACATGTTTCAAAATCAATTACATTATGATGACAAAATAAACTGTTTGAAGATTTAACGTCCCATCCTCAAAGTGTTGATGTTTTCCTGTTTCACTGATTTCCTGAGAATACAAGTAGTTTTGAAAAGTGTCAACAATTAAGTTGGTGAGTTCATAAGAATTTTGTTTGAGGAAGAAACCGTTTTCCTTGTAAAAGCGATAGAGTATGATTTCCAGAAAATCCAATATTTTCTTAGTTAAGTGTGGAATGAATGCTCCTATGTTATGCGATAAGGAACCCTAGAAGGACCCGTAGATTCCTTCTATAATCGTCCAGTGTATATAAGTTATATAAAATTTAAGTTAAATAAACCGTTGAATATAATGGGTCTGCCCTAGGTCCACAACCAAACAAGGAACAGGAAATAAGGCGGGCCCACCAATTCTAAGTCGATTATGACTAGATTCTTATATAACTCTAGCATATACACTTAGCAATTATAGCTGAAGTCTAACAATTCTAGATGAAATAGTTTTAATATCATAAAAACCATTTTGTGTGAACCTGGTACTTTGTATTTGTACCCCTTTTTGGTACGAAACTGGTACTTTGTATTAGTACCCATTTTCGTATGAAAACCTGGTACTTTGTATTTGTACCCCTTTTTGTATAAACCCGGTACTTTGTATTTGTACCCCTTTTTATATGAATCCGGTACTTTGTATTTGTACCCCTCTTTGTATGAATCCGGTACTTTGTATTTGTACCCCTTTTTGTTTGAAAACCTTTTGTAATGAGTTCGTAATGTAAATGAATATAAACTATACCTATTATAGTCTATCAAAATGTTTGTAATGTATATGCAACCTAACTATACCTATTATAGTTTAGTATGTTTGTTTGTGGTGTATAAGCACCTATGTACGTCGAATGTATAGCAAAATATAAATATGTTTATCATGCCTTGTTTTGTACTATTGGTAATGATGGAGGATTCTTACAATTCAGTGAGTATTTTCTGTTATACAATTATCCCACAACAAGAAACACATGTAAAATATGAAGGCATTAAAGATTAACACTTTGCTCAACATGTTACAAAGTGTGTTGAAAATTATAAGCTGTTATCTAGATTTTGACCTTTCTACACTGTTTTAGAAAAGTTATAGAAAAATCATACGAAGTCGAAAACTGAATCCGTAAATTCTGAGAGTTCACAAAATGTGTCTAGTTTATTCATAATTTTTATTATGATTTTTAGAAGTCTTTAACTTGTGTTAAAATATTCATATTCACAGACTGGTCCGAATTCGTTTATGAAATGATAGGCAGTTTTGTAAAAATCACCATAAATCGTAGAAAAATCGTATGTAGATCTGCAAGTAGTCATTTTAAAGGTATGAAGCTGAACTATTTGCATATTAAACAGTTTTGAAAGATATTAAGTTTAAGATAGTCAAAACAGTCCGTGAATAAGACTCAACTTTTCTGACGAAAGCTGTTGTTTGAGTTTAGTTGTGTTCTTGGTGTTTTAACTTGTATTCCCCCCCCCCCTAAAACTTGAAGAAAACATGAAAATGAAGGGGTATGAACTCACCTTGAGTGATTTCAGTAGATGGATGATGGAGAAAGGTAGTGTTCAACTCAAGAACACTAAGAAGATGCCTTGAAGGTTCGAAGATCTAACATGAATGTGATGATGTTTGTGTAAAATATCTATGATTTGAGTAGAAGGAAGTGAAATAATTATATGGAGGATGAATATAATTACCAAAAGTGGAAGAAAAGCTTGGAAGAAGGCCCTTGAATATCGAATTTTAGTGAGAGAATTGAGAGAGAAAATGTGTTTAATCTTTGGTGGAAGAATGAGAAAATGAGAGAGAGTGTTAGGAGAGAGGATAGATTTCAGCCTTAGACAAGGAATGGGGTTGGGAAATGATGGGAAAAGGACGATGAATGACCAGGTATGGTGGGGGGTGTGGGCTGGTCATGGAGTGGGTGTGGGTGGTTGCTTGTGTCATAAACTAAAGTAAAGTCAACACTCTACCTCAAGTACTTCACCCACTCTTCTTGGATAAGATTTACACTAAAAAAACGTGATTATTCATGAAGTATAGGGTTTTATATGTTAAAACATGATTTTGGGTGAAAATCCCACGCAAAAATAGTGAAAAACGGGCTTAAAACGGAGTAGTGGTCGAAAACCGGGTGAAAAGTGGCAAATCCGAAGTCAGGGCTTGGTTTCGGGTCTTAGCAGCCTTAGAACCGGAGTGGCTTGGTCGCTGAATTAGGTCCGAGGGGGAGGGGACTGCGGTCCGAGCAGGTACCGCAGGCGGCTCGTCAGGAGGGACCATAGGCGAAGTTCGGATGCGGTGCTCCAGGTCCGATGGCTGCGGTTCGATGGCTGCGGTCCGATGGCTGCGGCTTGATGGCTGCGGCTACTCAAGGAGACTCCGGTCTTGGTTCTTGGGCTTCGGCTCAAGGAGGGTTTGGTCCCTATAAAGGGACTTCGGCCCTAAGAGGCTATTTTCCAAGGTATCACCCCTTTTTGAATGGTTTTTCACCAAGTCAAGTGTCGGGATGCCCCAAATGATTACAAAACTCAAAAGAGGTTTTGAGAGAGATTTGGGAAAGTTAGAGTGAAAGAGATTGGGAGAGACTTCTTTTGTGACCTTTTTGAGTGTTTGGCTTTGCAACGCAAGGTTTGTACATCCAGTTAAGTCTCGTTATGATTGTTATACGCTCTCGAGGGGTATGGAATAATGTTTTATCGAGTAGATTCATTACTTACCCTGATTAGGGTTTAGAATTTCCGAACACGTGAAAACTCTAAGTGATACTTTGTATTAAGATTGCGAGTTGTTCAATAAGAAACATAATGGAAACCCTAATGTACAAGGGTTAGATGAGTTGACCGGTTTGACTCGTTGACTTTAGTTGACTTTGACTTGGCCAAAAATTGACGGTTGTCACACAGCACGTGCTCGTCCTCGCATCGCACCAGCCTCGGTCTCGCATTCGCAGCTTCGTCCTCGCAGCGTGCTTCCATTAAAAAAAATAGGAATCGAAATTGAGGGTACCGGGGATCGAACCCGGGTCTCCTCCCAACTCACCCAGCGCTTCTTCTAACTCATCTAGGTTGATAGATGGAATACTCCTTTCGAATTTAATTCATAAAGCGTCCCTGTCGGTTCCAACTTTCACATTTTTAACACTTTTAACCCCAAAATCAATTTCCTTTTAATTTTAAATTCCATTTTCAACCCAAAATTTTAGTTTTTAATTTTTTAGTTATAATTTTGACTTTTTACTTAAAATTTTGACTTTGAATTTTAAAGTTTGACCTTTGACTTTAAACTTTGACTTTCTCGTTTAACCTTCAAATTTTCAAATTTAGCTTTTCAGTTTGACTTTTAAGTTTGACTTTTTAAATTTGACTATTAAGGTTGACTTTTGAGTTTTTAGTCAAAGGGCATATTTTTAAAACAATGAGTTCTTCAAACCCTAAAGTCAATGAAATTTCTTGTTCTCAAACATGCATTGATAATGTTAAAAATTTACTTGAGCATATCGAATTATTACGCAGAGAGAACGAGGACCTAAAATACGAATGATATCAACTTAGGAAAGGTCAAAAACCCTTAAAAGCACAATTAGAAACCAAAACAAAAGATTTTAGAAAACTTCAAGAAGAATACAGTAATAAATGTGCAAACTATAGATTTGTGACAGAACAACTTACTGAGTTAACTGTTGAACTTGACACATTAAAACATAAGTTTGAAAATGCGGATTTTAATTTCAGAAAATTTGATGTGTCGAGTGAAGTAGTTGCGACAATGATGGAAAATAATTTGAGATTTAAAAATAACCAGTCAAAGGGTTTAGAGTATGATAAAGTGTCTCCTCCTTTTAATCATACCTATCAGTATAACCCTTTGACAAAATAGGAAATTGACAGAGAGCCACATCTCAAATATGGCAAACCTGGTGTATTTGTGCCGGGATGTGGTCCACAGGTTGAGAGTACTAATGTTTCTACTTCTTCTGCAGATCAACCACTAAGTCATTGCAAGCAAGCAGCTGAAGAGAGTGTGTCTGATAATGAAACTGTGTCAAAGTCTGATGACTTAAATTTTTTCGATATATTTGATGATATCTTTGATAATTCTGCCATGGTTGTGCCAGAAAGTGTTGAGCTGAATGATTCTAATGCTTCTACTTCTTGTGCAGGTAAAGTAACGGAATATGAGAACAAGGAGAAAATTGTTGAACAAACCAATGTCTCCTTGAACTCTGAATCTGTTGCTTCGAATTCAGTTGCTTCTAATCAACCTACTGTTGAGAAATACAGGCCACCAAAGCAAGTGAAACAGAGTGCTCGCTGTAATTGTGCTTGTGGGAACAACAAGCGACAAGGCAAGGATACGCCACCAGGGGCAGGAAGAAACAACTCCTACGTGAAGAAGCAGACTTGCTTTCACTGTGGAACACCTGGACACATTGCCAGAAATTATCCTAATCGCACATACGTTCCCTACTACACACAAGGCTGGCAGAATGCACCAAGAGGGAGATTTTCCAAAAGAAATCCCTCAAGGTCACGTTCAGACAATGGCGACTGGAATGCCACGAAGGGTAAGAGTTCAACTCCCAAGGCCAAGAAATCAACTCCCAAGGGCAAGAAGGGAATGTCGGCCAAGAAGTCCAATCCAAGAGATGCTCCAGCAAAATCAAGATCAGTCAGATCAAATTCATCTCAACGATCGGCTTCCAGTTCAAAAGCAAGTACTGAGGCACCCATTGGATCGAAAAAGAAATGGGTTAAACCCAACTACAGATGGGTTCCAAAGGATCACTCTCCCAAATCTTCTAATGATTCTAATATTTCTTCATCTTCTTTTTGTGATAAACAGGATATGTCATGGGAGAGAGTACCGTGCAAGGATGAAAAAGGTCAACCCTGTTTCAAAATGGACTGGGTTCCAAAGATCAACTGATCCCGCTCTGTGTCGGAGCAGCTATGGAGGCATATCATCAGACTTCGGTTTGTTGATAGTGGTTGTTACAGGCACATGATAGGAGGCATCTCTCAACTGTATAACACTCAGAACATTGTTTGAGAGTATGTGTCCTTTGCGGGAAAGGAAGAAAGGAAGGGATCACTCATGGGGTCAGTGCTTAATGACATGAAGAATTTTCGGATCTGTTCTGAGATTATGCGTGCTGTTCTCAGACCTTCTTGATGCAAATTCAATCGGTGACTTACGGTTTGAGTTTTCTTCTCGATACTCCTGAGTTTTTCTTAAGCTGATTCGCTTCAAAGACAAAATTTTGTTTTATGATAGTTTAAATTTGCGCATTTACTTTCGTTTCTCTCCTATGCACAAATTTAGGGGGAGAAATAAAAGCAAAACAAAAATTAGAAAATTTTAAAAAATCCAAAAACATTAGAAAATGAGAAAATCCAAAAATATGTTGTCAATGGAATGTGCTTGCAGGTGATGTATTGGGAAGTGATATATTCATGTGATAATAGGCAATTTGAATCTGTGTAACGTACCAAAGTTGAATTGTCTAGGCTCTGTGTTCGATGCGCTGGTAGGCACGAAAGATTTAAATGGACTTGACTAGGCACATATGAACTTAAGGAATCTAAAGACTTGAAAAATCTTGACCTAGATAGATCCATTTAGCCTGACAATACGACGCTCAGATAGGTTGAGCAGGGAGATATACATGAGAATCCACTGGTCACTCTAAAGTAGTCCGTATCTAGAACCATGGTTTAACTCTTCCTCGATGTACGGACTATGTCCTTAATTCCGGTATTGATGGGGCGACTGGGGAATTCCGATAAAGTAGGTTTGTAGGAAATTATTTTCTTGCTTTCTTTCTGTTAGCCATATGTTGCCTCCTCTGTGTGATCAAAAGATCCGACCTGGACTGCAACATATGCAACTCTATTTCTTTGCATCTTCTATCTATGCTATTCTTTCTGTCTGTAAGTCATATGTTGTCTCCTTTGCGTGATTGAAATATATCCGACCTGGTACACAACATATGCACCATTCTATATCTCAATCCCTCTAAATCTGGTTAGTCATATGTTTCACCCTCTGCATGATCGGAAGATCTGACCTGGGTGTATAGCATATGCATTCTAAATCTGACTTCTCTCATAATAATTGTATGCTCACCTAAAGTAAGGAGTACTTTGGAAGTTCTTGATTACCGGGGTATGTCAGGAAGCGGGAAACATGTTCTAGTACATTTAAAATTGAACAATCACTAGGTTGTCTGTAGATCTCGCTACTCAATTTAGGTGGACAACAATATCTTTGGTCGTCGTCAGCTGAATGGTCCTTAAGGAATATTATCTAGGAACATAGGATCACATTGTCTTGTCACTTATAGTATGTCCTAATTTTGTCACAATCTTTCGTGTTCAAGTGGACCACAATACCGGCGATTGACCAGATCTATTCATGAAGGGAGAGGTACTGATAAACGGATAAAGGCTGTCTAAAAACTTTGATCCCAAATCACTCTTAAAGTTAGCTATTATTTTTGTTTTTGTTAAATTTGTTCATAGTTTTCTTTAGGGGAGAATTAAAAATTTTAAAAACCAAACAAAAATCAGAAAATTAAAAATCCAAAAATAGTGTTATTTTTGTTTTATTTCTTTTTCAGAAAATATGAAAAATCCAAAAATATTGTGTGCTAAGTTTTATTTTAAGTTTTGTTTCTATTTTTAGCTTTGTTTGTCTTGAAAAGTGAATTCAGATGTAGATGAGACTCATGGAGACTGTATCGAGATTTCTGAGCCAAGACTTCATCTGTAAGTGTCGAAGAATTTTCATTCGAAGGAGCAAGAAATGAAGACTATTCTTTCAACATTCAATCCTTCAACCCCATAAGCAAGGTCAAGCTGTTCTTGAAGATTATGTGACAAGTTGCATTGAAGCCTCCTCAATCAATTTGCTGCTATCTATGTACCTGCTAAAGTGATGCAGAAGATTTGTTCTCTCTGATTTTCTCTCTGAAGATTCTCAAGCTGAAGCGCTATCTTTCAAGAATCTTATCAAAAAGCCTCCTCACCCAACGTGCGTTTAATGTCAAATTTTGAAGAAAAGGCCAACTGCTCAAGATGAAGTCATTCGTTGAAGATTCATCAAGTTCATCTTGAAGTTGTGAAGAATTTGAAGATTAATGCTGAAGCCAAGCTCCCGATGAAGATTGACAAGAAAAGCCAACTACTTTTTAGGGGGAGCTTGTTGGGCCAGTTAGAAAAGAAAGCTATAAACCAAGGGGGAGATTGTTGGGTCAAAATTATGGTTTATACTTTGCTTTTCTAGGTAATTGTAATATTCCGTCTAGGACCGAAAAGTGTTTACGGCCCAATGGGTGTTTACGGCCGTAAACAGGTTTACGACCGTAAACCCATTTACGACCCATATTCCCCAAGTATATATATAGGTGTTAGGGGTGAGGAGTGAGTGATGGATAAACAGAGGAGAGTAGTTTACGGTCAAGAGAGAGAGAGAGAGCATATTGTAGAGAGAAGATTAGTGTGTGTGAGAATCTCTTGTATCTGGATCTTCATTCATATCATCAATACATTAGATTCATCATCTTCTTCTTCTCCTTCTCCTTCATTTGATCTGGCATCATCCGTTTGATTGGGATTCTACACCATCAAACAGATCTGATTGATACACAAGCAGATTGGGGACTTACAATTTCAGGTACTTCGGTTTTCAAAAAGGTAGAGCTTGGGATGATTGCAGAGTACACACCATATGTTTCCGCCTTGGATGTTTTACTCTGATTTTCACCGAAATTGATACAACAATTTTAAGTATATGTTTGGATGTACTGGACAATACTGTTTTATCTATTATTGAAATGTAATTTTTGGGACCATATTTCAGGGTGTTACATTATCTCTCCCTCTCTCTATCTCTCATTCTATATATATATATATATATATATATATATATATATATATATATATATATATATATATATATATATATATATATATATCTTGCCCTTAGTTCTCAAAACCCCAAAGAACACTAAATCAATGGAACACCACCATCGATGGCACCACCATCACCTCTGATCACATCGATGAAAGTTGTAGCCCACCATCATCTCCTCCGTTCTCCCGCACACATACTTTTTACCTCCGGTACTATCTCCCCTAAAACTCTCCGATTTAAAAAATCTATTCAAGTTGATGGTGATGACTGATGAAGGAGGAGGGATGAGATATAGTCGGCAATGAAGATGAAGATGGTTGGAATGAACCCAGGTAAATTGCGTTTTTGCTCAACAAAACCAGATTTCTCAAAAAATTAGTAAACCAAAAAGCAAAATCGTTCGAGTTCATCTATGCCACCTTTGTGTTTTATCAACAAAACCAAATTAAGGGGTGAAGAGGTTGGAAGTTTTATTTTCGTGAACAACGACGTCTCCATCTTCTTTAGCAAACCGTAGATCTACCTCCCTCTTTACGAATCTACAATTCCCACCCAGATCAACTTCCATCCTTACAGATTTGCCACCGCATTCGTTGCCTCATCCAGATTGTCGTCGAAATCGAATAAGTGAGACGAAGGAGACATCCAGATCATGTACATCGTCGTCAGAATTGATGTGTCACTAAAGCATCTTCAAACTCGTGTTTGTTGGACTTTGGTGGTAGCTTTGATCCGTTCCAGTTCAGTGCTTGTACTCATATGAATGGTTTGCTAAGGAAGATAGGGGCGGTGAGCTAGGGTTTGTTGAGGAAGATGGCTGCCTCTCTAAACTCGTTTCCAGGTCGTGGTGGTCGTGGCGTTCTGAATCTCCGATGATGGCGGCGTTTTCCAATGCTAGCAACAATTTCTGTCGGTGGCACCGATGGTTTCCAGTGAACAGTAAATGTGTAGTGGTGGCTGAGAGAGAGAGAGATAAGTATTTTTTTAGTTTTTTAATCATAAAAATATTTAAATAAATAAAAAACTGAAAAAGCTAAAAACAATGGTAAAATCGTCATTACAAAAAAGTTTAAAGTAAATTGGACCAAATTCGTAACAAAATGAAAACTAATAGTTTTTTAAATAAAATAAATTTGTAACAAAATGAAAACTAATAGTTTTTTAAATAAAATCACATGACACTAGATGTGTGTCCGCACAAAACAACGGCGATACATAGTTTTTTTGAAGAATAGTTTTCTTACGGGGAAATAATTATTAGATTATATTATTAGTTATTATGTAAAAAAGTTACCACTTTTAAATAAAATATTTGTGTTTAAATAAAATGAAAACTAATAGTTTTTTAAATAAAATCACATGACACTAGATGTGTGCCCGCACAAAACAACGACGATACATAGTTTTTTTGAAGAATAGTTTTCTTACGGGGAAATAATTATTAGATTATATTATTAGTTATTATGTAAAAAAAGTTACCACTTTTAAATAAAATATTTGTGTTTAGACCTTATACTTATATTGCATGTTTATATATTTAAAGTAAATTAAGTAATATCGATGTCTAGTATGAATGGCAACGGGGCGGGTTCGGGGCGGAGCATGGTTTCCCAAACCCGCCCCGATATATTTCGGGTATCTTATCGGGGTGCCTCATTGAGTTTCGGGTTTTCCCGTCAGGTTTCGGGTATCTTATCGGGTTTACAACAATTCATAACGAAATCTTTATTCTGTTTTAGGGTACCCCGATGTCTTATAAAAAATACGTGTTCTAGCATCTCTTTTATTTTAAAAATATGATGAATCATTTTAATAAAATAAACTGAACGTTATATTAAAAATTATTCGATTTAAGTTTAGTATAATACGTCAAAACATAAAAAATGATCAAAAGGATTCGAAAAATATATATATATATATATATATATATATATATATATATATATATATATATATATATATATATATATATATATGATCGGGGCGGGTCGGGTCGGGTCGGGGATAACCCACTCCCTGCCCCGAACCCGATAAAAAATCCGATAACGACCCGTTACCCGACACGAAATGATCGGGTTACCCCGTCGGGTTCGGGTTTTTTTGCCATCCCTAAATTGTCCAGTTTAAAAAATTTAAATTAATTTATATACATGAATTTTTATATTTTAAAATTATCATTTTGTTCCAAATTAAATTTTTTAACAACTTCTTTAATTGAAGTCTTCAAACTTTTTGACATGTATTAATAATATTTATACATAATTAATTTGTATAACCGTCGTTAAAAAAAAATTTGTATAAAAATTTATAAATTATACTTCTTAAAATTAAAGATATAACCTTCAAACTAACATGCTTTATAAGATTTTTTTGGAGTCAAAGTGAGTTCATATAAATATAATTATATTGAAAATTCATTTTGCCAAAATGAGATTGGCGCACATACGCGTGCTAGTACGACCAATAAATATCATCTACTGAAACTACAGTTGTTGGTAGGTTCACCAGTTCATCCTCCTGTTATTTCAACACACGAGACGACTCCATTACTGCAACTTCGTCCTTCTTCCTAACCTCCCTGCAAGGACCCCCACTACCATCAACCTCTATCCCTACATATTTTGCCATTATTGTTCTAGATTTCTGAAATGGAGGTCGACACCAGCCCCCATACACATACAACCTTCGATCGAACCCCAAAACAACCACCATATCCTCTATACTCCGACGAACATCATCGTTCATTAAACCTTGATCACGAAAATTCCAAAATGGGAGCGTCCTTGTTTTCCACTCTCAACCCCAGCATTCAGCCTCCGTCACCGGCGGCGGATGTTAAATGTCAAAGCCCTACCTATCACTCCGACGCCGCTATGAAACTTCAAAAGGTCTACAGAGGTTATCGCACCCGTCGCCTCATGGCAGATTCTGCCGTCGTTATTGAAGAACTCTGGTACTGATCTTGTTTATCACTATATATAACATCGTTTTTCATGGTTAATTACTCGATTAACGTAATATATTTTGAAGGTGGCAAGCCCTTGATTTCGCCAGATTAAATCACAGCACAATTTCCTTCTTCAATTTCCAAAAACAAGAATCAGCAGCTTCCCGGTGGAACAGAATCTCTTTGAATGCTTCTAAGGTACACCAAACAAACACAATACCAAACAAAATTACATTTCCCCCTTTTTTGGGTAAATTTTGGTTGTGATTTGGATAGCTGTAGTTGTTTTTTGTTGGTAATTAACTCCAATTTTGTTTTTGGCAGGTGGGTAAGGGTTTGTCATTAGATGCCAAAGCTCATAAATTAGCATTCCAACACTGGATTGAAGCTGTAAGTATAATCACCCCAACCCATCAAAAACTGATGATTATTTATTTCTTACTATATCTTCACTAATTGATATTCCGAGTAATTTCAGATTGATCCTAGACACCGATATGGTCATAGCTTGCACTTGTATTATGAAGAGTGGTGCAAAGCTGATGCTGGCCAACCTTTCTTCTACTGGTGTGTATACCTGATTTACATTTTTACAACAAAATTTTATTGCATCCCCTTTACAAATTGCAAAATACCTATACTCTAATTGTTACTGTTATAACTTTCCTGATATTTATCATCTATCAAATCGATTATGGGAGATATAAAAAAAATCGTTATGTCCTCCATTATATGAACAAGATCCACTCCACATATTTCACATTCTAAACTTTTTGTTGGACTCATGTAGATGAGTAAGTGGAAGTGTGTGATCAATCGTGTTCTTGACTTCATGTGCTGGCCCCACGTGATAAAGTTGAAAGTTTGGGATCAATAATGATCGATTTTTGGCCAAAAATAAGTAGGAAAAATGTGTAAATCAAAATTGTGCAATAAATCTTTATTGGAAATGGTTGCTATCACGTTAATTGATGATGAATGCAAAGTTAGAGGTGGCAAAATGGGAAAATAAAATAATAAAATTTTTTGGTTCATTTTTCTTTCGAAAGAATAATTCTTTGGATAAATTAATTTACAAGGTTGTTAAGATTTAAATATTACAACCCGTTTGATATGTTAGATTCTCAATATTTATTTATTTTTTTTTTATTATTTTTATTTTTTAATTTTACTCGTCTTATTTGTAGGACATCTAAATTAATCTTTTTTTCAGTAAGTGAGTCGAAACTGGCGTTCTCTTGTATGTGTAAATGAAAATTGTGCAGGAAATATTTATTGGAAATGATTATTTTATTTGTAATTGCTGATGAATGCAATGCCGTAGGTAGCATGAGTTGTGGGTCAAAACGGGCGTCATTGACCTTTTGTCAATTTTCTTTGATTTTATATATTAAAATTAACATTTTAAAATGCCACTATATCAATACAATAATAACTTAAGTTTTTTAATAAAGCGAATATTTGATATAATGACTCATTTCTTTCCTTTCACATTCAATAAAGTGTTTTATCCATGTGATTCATTATTCGGATATAAATATAAGGTGACTCAATCATTTTTCTAGGTAAATAGGTCCAAATTTCTACCTTTATACAATCTCATAATAGCCTTTCATTTTCTTTTAAAAACAAATTAGAATTTAAAAAGTTTTAAAACTTGTATTTTCTTGAAGGTTGGATATTGGAGATGGACGAGTGGTTGATTTAAAAGAATGTCCAAGATCAAAACTTCGTGAGCAGTGCATTAAGTATCTTGGACCTGTATGTTTTTCATGATTTATTTTCACTTAATTTTATAAAAAAAAATTACAATCAAGATTATTATTATTAATTTTACGATCATATAAACAGCAAGAAAGAGAGAATTACGAGTATGTCATCATTGAAGGCAAAATCGTTCACGTTCTAACTGGACACCTACTCGATACAAAAAATGGAGAAAAATGGATATTTGTCACAAGTGCCTCCAACAAACTTTACGCTGGCGAGGTGAGATTTTGAATACATCTATACATGAACAAACGCATTCTTGAGAATTTAGCAAATAATTAAACATTTTTTTATTATTATAATTGGAATTTATAGAAAAAGAAAGGAAAGTTTCATCATTCTAGCTTTCTCGCCGGAGGAGCTACTTTAGCTGCCGGAAGGCTTGATGTGGACAACGGGACACTTAAGGTATAACACAAATCCACTGCGTAATATATGAATTTTATTTTTTTGTTTAATATAGATAAATTTGCTCTCAGTTATATTTCCAATTTACAAAAAATATTTATTTATACAGTAGATGATACTAGATGCAAAAAAGAAAAAAAAAGGTATTATGTCACTTGTTATTTTTATAAACGAATAGACATGTGCAACTTTTGATGACTATACTATCGTCAAAATATTAAAATATATTTGTTGATGACTTGTGAGTTGTGACCTTGGTCAATGGTCATCACCTAATATATTATTTAGTTCTTAAATAATCTTCATTTAACATTTTGTGTTTTGTTTTTGTGTTGTTTTTTAGACTATCTCTCCGTATAGTGGACACTATCGTCCAACCGATGAAAGCCTCAAGTCGTTCTTATCTTTTCTCAAGGCAAATGGTGTCGATCTCGAAAAAGTTGAAGTATGCAATTTTTTCTCCAATTTTATTAGTATTTTATTCCATTTATGTGAAAAACAATTAGTTATCCGCTTGATCCATTACAAAATGCTCATGTCATATTCCTTTTTATTACATGCGTCATATTCCATTCATGTGAAAAATAATTGGTTATAGGTTTGGGAGTGTGGGGCCTTACAAAAGTAATTAATAATTTCTCACATTATTGTTGATGTTGATATTTTTCAATTTGTGAGGGGATAAAGTGAATATTTTATATAAGTGGTTACTTTTTTTCAACACTAACCCTGTTTTTGTGTGATCAGATAAAAAAGGCAAATGAAGATTACGAGAACTATGAAAACAAGAAAATGACTCAAAATGGATCTGAAACTGAACTCGGGATTCCAGTTTCTTCCGATACCCCGGAATCCGAAACCCATGATCGCAAACCGGAATTGGAATCGTTGTTTCCGGTTGGTGAAGTGGTGGAGAAGAAGAATAATGGTTGTTATAAAAGGAGTCTCTCTGGGGGTCTTAATAGTCCAAAAGCCGATGTGCCAAAGAAAGCGATACTAGAAAGGATTAATTCAAAGAAAGCGGCATGTTCCTACCAGTTAGGAAACCAGCTTTCTCTGAAATGGTCAACGGGGGCTGGACCAAGGATCGGGTGCATTGCGGACTACCCTATTGAACTGAGGATGCAGGCTTTGGAGTTCACTAATCTCTCTCCAACTCCAAGGGGGAACGGCCGAATGGTTTTTCCATCACCTAAACATAGTGGTAATTAGAATAAATGATAATCACATCCAGGTTACTTTAATTGGGCGTAAAATGTGAATTAGTTTGTTTGAAGTTTGGATTATTATAATTATAAAATAAAATGTTATGTTTTGGTTCCCAACTTCCCTTACATCCTTAACGTCGTTTATTTTCATACGATTCTTGCAACCTTCTATACTTTTAAGTTTGTAAAATTGTTTCCATCATGTGGTAAGGAGAAGGCTAAAGTCCACCACAATTTGATCCATTCCAAGCACCATTTAATCCAATGTTTTTGGCGACACAATTTCAGTATCAAACTCAATCGCTATTTAAACCAATGTTCTTGCAAATGTGTATATAACAATTATGCAACAATTTCCTACTGTGGCAAATATCGACACAATATGATGATACACAGTCAATGCGAAGTCCTTCACAATTTGTGTTGAAAACCCAAAACTTGAACACATCCGATTGTTAACCTCAAAATTCTGATGACAGTGATGAAACCCAACCCGACATACAAGACGAAGAATTATAGAATGAGTCACCGGATGCGCACCCTCCATGTGCGATGACTACTTCGAAGAAGAAAGCAAGGCAATGGAGCGCTGGCGAATAAGTTGTGTTGGTCAAGGCTTAGGTCAACATTTTAAAAGACCTACTAACCGGAAATCAACAATGAGCAACATCTTTTTGGAAGTGGGTTCTAGCATATTTTAAAACAACAATTGGGAACCTCTGATCGTACTATCCATAAAGTGACCTTCAAGTGTAATGACATGAAATTGAAAATCACCAAGTTCGATAGGATCTACAGTAACAAAAAAAGCCAACCGAGAAAAATGTAAACACGATTTTCCAACATGAACAACTTGATTTAAAAAAAAAAAACGTTTACATATACTTTTACAACTCAAATCCTCACTACAAGTTTTCCTACACTACACTCTTAATATTTTACTCGTATATCAAAGATGTAATGAACAATGAACATGAAACCCTAAAAAAGTAAGTCATAATCTATAAGAACAAAGGATTACAACAAGAGAGCGAAAAAGTAAAAAGTATCTATGAAAATGACGTCATAATGACCTAAATCATGTGCATCTACATTTATATACATCGGGTTGTCAATGACCTCACAACCCGCATGTTTATTCGAAATAAGATACAACCGACACCTTCCATCTTTCACAATATTACCCCTACAATAAAAATTAGAAAAGAAATACAAAAATAAACAAAATATAGAAAAGATGCAAAATGGTTAGTTTGGAATATAACACTTCATTATTTCAACACCATCGATCTAACTAATCATTTGTTAACATTATTTTATAGAAAACGGATCAACCAAACACATTTTTTTGACAATGATTCTCATGTTGAAAAGATACAAGAGATTTAGTCAAAACATCAATAATTTAATTAACCAACCAATTTTAACAAGCTTAATAATACAATTTTTAATCTTTTTCCTAATAAAATGAACATCAATTTCAAAATGCTTAGTCTTATCATGAAAAATAGGATTTAAGGTAGTTTTATAGCAGATTTATTATCACAAGAAATTTTTACCGAAACAACTTGATTAAATCTTAAATCATACAAAATTTTAGGGATAATGACTTAAAAGGGTAATGTATTTTTCGATTTGTACACATTTAGTCACTGATTTTTTTTTTCGTCCACATTTACCCATTCAACTTGTTAAATTGTACACATTCACTCATTATGACCGGCTACTCCAGGTTAGCCGGTAATAATGACTTAATAGGGTAATATATTTTTCACTTTGTACACATTTAGTCATTAATATTTTTGTACACATGTACTCATTAATATATATATATATATATTTTCTTTTTGCAAAATAAGTCATTTTTGTTTTTGTACTCATTAAATACCTATGAATGATTTCTTTAGTTTTTTCTCACGAAATCTTACGTGGGAAATTCATTAATGAAGTGTTTGGGCCTTTTGATGTTTATGTCGATCGCGATCTCAACTGCTTGGTTGTTTAGGTCATGTGCTCTGAACGTCATAACTTCTTCATACGATCTCGGATTTTAACGATCTTTATATCCATGTGAGCGATCTTTATATCCATACCATCTCGGATTTTCGATTTTTTTTTCGTTTATAGCTATTTTTCATGTATCAGCAACACCTATTTCATCTCGGCAATACCTACTATGCATTCCTGCGTCTGTCCTTGTCCATACGTTTTTATGAATGCATGTATGGATGTTTTTTTTTATAAAATCGTAAGTAAAAATATATTACATTTTAACAGGGAATAATCTTAATGAAAAAAATGAACATGTGAATATAAAGATCGTTAAAATCTGATATTGTATGAAGAAGTTATGACGTTCAGAATACAAGACCTAAGCAAACCACAATACCTACGCAGCCAAATAGTCGAGATCATGTTAGACATAAACATCAATAACCCCAAACAACTCATCAATGATTGTCCCACGTAAGATGTCATGAGAAAAACCTAAAGAAATCATTCATAAGTATTGAATGAGTACAAAAAAAGGACTTATTTGAAACAAAAAAAATGTTAATGACTAAATATGTACAAAAATATTAAGGACTAAATGTGTACAAAATGAAAAATATATTACCCTATTAAGTCATTTTTCCCGGCTAACCTAAAGTAACCGGTCATAAGGACTGAACGTGTACAGCTTAACAAGTTAAAGGGGTAAATGTGGACGAAAAAAAAACTCAGTGATCAAATATGTACAAATTGAAAAATATATTACCCTTTTAAGTCATTATCCCAAAATTTTAATACCCAAATTATTTCACAAGTTAATGAACCAAGAACTCTATATTCATATTGAGTTGATGGAAATAGCAGGCTGTTTTTTCACTTCTCCATGAAACAAGAGAATCACTAAAATAAACTAAATAACCACCTACAATATTCATAGAAAAGAGACATTTAGCCCACTTAGCATCATAAAATCCTTTTAAAACAAGAGAATAAGTTTTTAAATAACATACTCCGTTTCTAGGACTATTTTTAAGATACCTTAACAACCTTAAAGCAATTCTCAAATGTGACATTCTAGGCTTGCCCATAAATTGACTTAAAATTTGAACTAAATAGGAAATGTCAGACGTTATAGTGAGATAAATTAACTTTCCAACCACTTTCTAATAATCATTAATTTTTTCAAGAAAATTGTCACTACTTTGATCAATATCACGATCAACAATAAGATTAGCCTCAATAGGAGTATTAACTAGTTTGCAACCAAGCATCCCAAATTCATGTAATAATTCCAAACAATATTTCATTTGTGAAAGACAAACATTGGAACATCATTAACTTCTATACCTAAAAAATATTTCAATTTACCTAAATCTTTAATCAAAAATTGAGATTTAAGAAATTCTTTAACTTTAGCATTTTATGTTTCATTATCTTTTATTAGGATTATATCACCCACATAAACTAACAAAACAACAAGAAAAATTCCTACAGACTTTACAAGCATGGAATAGTCATTAATACTTTTATTGAAACCAAAACTAAACAAAGAGACACATAATTTTTCATTCCACTTGTGTGTAGCTTGCTTTAAACCATATAAGGACTTCAAAAGTTTACACACCCTAGTATCACCATTACTATGATACCCTTGAGGTAATGCTGTATAGACATCCTCCTCAAGATCACCACATAAAAAAACATTATTAATGTCAAACTGATGTAAATTCTAATTTCGATTAACAACAAAAGTAATTATAATCCTAATGGTAACAATTTTAGTTACATGAGAAAATGTTTCCTCATAGTCAACACCTTCCATTTGACTGTAACCTTTGGCAACCAAGTGAGCTTTATAACTCTCTACTTAACCTATTGCTTTATAATTTTGTAAATCCAACAATATGCAATTGGTTTTCTATTTTTAGGTAAATCAGTTATTTCCCAAGTTCTATTTCTATAAAGGGCTCTCATAGATTCATGGCTTTAACCCATTCAGGATGAATCCTCAAAGTAAGACTGAGGTTCAATGGTTTCATTAATATTAGTTACAAAACACTTATTTTTGTTAGATAAGTGAGAAGAGCTAACAATTTTTTCTATTCCATATTTATATTTACCTTGAACAACATAATCATCAAAGTGATGTGTGTAAAATACACTAGTTTTTAATCCTACTACTTCAAACACAAATAAACACACAAAAGGCAGTGCACCTATCGTTTAGCAATATAGTTCAAGCAAGCATGATATCGAACACAGGAAACGGTAATAATTAAACTAGTTACTAGAATTATCTAATTAAAAACAAATAATAAAAAGAAGGGTTTTCTCTAGTTTTGCAAGACTAGAAACTTAAACAATTGACTAATACTCAACCTAAGATAACTAAAAACTAAAGCAATTAAGAAGTAATTAAATTCAATAATAAAAGAGACTTTTTTTTTCAGGTTCGACTCACTTGTTTCTATGGTTGATTTTATGGCAAGTGCAATGGATTATTTTGTCATTGGCTACCGATTAATGTGATTAGATTAATGTTCACTATTACTAATCTATAGAAAATAAATTAATTTAAATAGTGGCCAATTGGTTAAACTAATGAATTTCCTAGTATTTTGATTCGGGTTAAGTAAGACTTGTAGTTGTAGCTAATTAAATTACTAATTCAATCAACATCTTGTATGGTTGTTCATCACACAAGCTCACACATTAACTTACCTATTTTCTAATTAATCCTAGGTTCATATTCACTAATACTAGGCATATAATATTGTTTTCACATAAATCATATGAAGCAAGCAATTAAGAGGATGTTCATACAACTTAATAGACTTGATAATTAACAGAAAATAGTTATTGTCAACACATAAGGATCGTTCACAAGCTTAACAAAACAATTTCACCAAATCAAATAATCTATACCATAAAATCAATCCATATTAACAAGCTAATCTACCCTAAATAGAAGTAATGAGTTTTTAGCTCATATCTACAGCAAGTAATATCTCAAAACGAAATCCATAAGTAAAAACATAGTTTTGTGCAATAGATTAAGAAAAAGAGAATATATGTTGCCTTTGATCTCTTCCAAATCGATCTCTAGGGTTGATCTTCGAATTCCAGAGCTTCAATAACATTCTAATCACAGATAAGTTGCCAAAAGATCTAGAGAGAAGTCTTTGGTTTCGGGGATTAATGCCCTTTATATAATTTTCTGAAAACAGGGGCGACTCGTTGAGTCTATAGACTGACTCGACGAGTCCATCACTTAAATCCCGTGTACGACAAGTCTTAATATGTTCTCGAATCTTCCTATCTACTCGACGAGTTGAGGACCAACTCGCCGAGTCCTTCATCTTTTTGGTTTAATTTCTTCTTTCTTTGATTCCCGAGCTTCCGATTGCTAATCCCGCTTCCGTTTTAACTCGAGCATGTCTTTTAGGCTGAAAATACAATTTAAACATAATTAAGTACCTTTTGTTCAATAATTGAGACAAAATAGCCAAATAATATTAAGATATTAGACAAAATATATAACTAAAAATGCACATATCAAAATACCCCACACTTGACTTTTGCTTGCGCCCAAGCAAAACTGAATTTTAACACATTAGCATCACATAAGACAATCATAATCAAACCCATCCATTATGCCAAGACCGCAATGCATGCATTTGTGTCTAAAATTTTTCCTAAAGACCCCCCCTAATCCTAAATACTCACAAACCTCATAAACACTTGCCCAATTCTTTGAACAATGTTCATTTTATGCATCCCTCCGAACTCATCCTCGAAAAACTTTCTTAACCTCAAGTCATTTTTGGTTAAACTACCAAGCATACATAAATTCTAGAAAAATTACATTTTGATACCAATGGAGCTCTTTGAATTCTTCACTTATTTGATCTTTTACCTCTTTGAATTCATCACCTTCTTTGTTTGGTTTTTGGTATCTTTAACTTTTGAATCTTGATCTTCATACTTTATACTTTGACTGCTCCAAAATTCTTTAACTTTTCGGTAATTTCTCTCTCTCTCTCTCTCTCTCTCTCTTTACATGTTCCTCACTTTTTTCACTCAAACCCTACATGCTTAAGCAAGGAGCTTAACTTCATCCTTTATTGGTTAAGGTATTAAGTTTTCCTGGATACATTTATGGTACACGATGCTAAGCATATTACATCCCTCAAACTAAGCGAGGTTGTGTTTTTGTCCCATGATTTCACCAGAATAAAGGGGGGCACAAATGCATTATAACGTGTATAGGCTCAACGAAACATTTGGGTCCTCATAAAATCATCAAACACAATACTAGCATGAATCTTAATTGCTTTACCATGATTTCCTAAGCAATTTTTTTATGCAAAATTTTTAAAATTGACTAAAATTCTAAATTGACTAATATAACCAACCCCCTACCCCACACTTAATTTATGCAATGTCCCCATTGTATATTATGCATGATAAAAACATAAAAGTGAAGAGGAAATTGGAACAAACTCCCCTGGGATAGTAGTGGCGAGGTTGATCTTCTTCATTTAAAGCTCCATCTTCAATTGACTTTAGGCATGGAAACAGCTCATCCATGCATTGGGTGTCAAATCTCGTGTAGTTGACAGCTCCAACTATAGACGAAAAAGCTCTTTGGAATACTCAGGAAACAGTCTTCAAAAGTATAGCCTATTGCTAGTATCAAATTTAATAAAATCATCAACTTGAAAGTAGAAGAATGAGCAACTCGTCGAGTGCATTTGCGGAATTGCCGAGTTGTAGCGTTACTGGCAGAATAATCGGGTTTTTTTACTTGGAATCGTCGAGTAGGGTATATGGACTTGACAAGTCATCGTTGTATGGACAAAACTCATTTTCTGCTTCAGGTCCGTTTCTGGGGTGTTTGTGTAATACTAAAGTGACACTTTACTCATTTTTCTTCAGTAAATAAGCACTCTTTAACCCTTCTAATTGTCGGACTCGATACCAGACTCAAAACTCCTATCTTCTCATCTAGACTCGATTCTTCACTTGGTTACTTCTCACTCTCGATTCGTGCACTTATTCTCTCACTCTTAAACTGAAAATACAAAAAACAAAACACGCGTAATAGACAAAGGAAAACAAACTAAAAATCCTAATTACTAGGTGTTCAAACATCAAACCAAATAAAACAAAAACAAAGCAAACCAAATAAAAATAATCTTAAAACAATCCAAGCAAATAAAATTAAAAGGATAACTAGTCTTCATCTCCTTCCTCATCGTCATCTCCAATTCTGCTCCCCCCGGCTCCACTTCTTCTTGCATTTACTCTCTCTTCCTAACTACTAACATAAGGATACTCGGGCTCATCCATAGGTGGTATGTTCAAATGATTAAACAAATGGGTGAGTGTTTGATGGTTATAATTCATACTCCTCCCAAATCATCTTTATATCTCCTCGCTTCAACATTATACCAATCCATCGACATCTCATCATCAACAGGGATTACCGGTGGGTCTTCTTGAACATTCTATTGCCTCGGTCTAACCCGTCTACCTGGTTCCTCGGGCGCCACAACATCATCATCATACGGGATGGAAAAGTTACCATTACCAAAGTCTTCCACAATTCTTGCCCTCCTATAAAGCATGAGACTAAACGTAGGTGTTGGTAACATAGTCAACATGCTCTCGGCTCCCCTTTCCATGACACCATATGATCTTGCCAATAGAGTAAAAAACATACCCCCATTTATTTTTGAAGTCGTCCTATTCTTCACCGCTCCTTCTCCCAAATACCTTACCAAGCAATATGGAATGTTGCAAAAGGTATTGGGCATTATAATGCACCATAAGTAAAACACGTCAAGACTCAGGACCTTGTCATCATCTTTTCGCATGTTAATGGTGCTAGAAATTAGGCGGTGAATCAAGTGGTGAATGGGGGATCGTATGCTCCCTTCTTGAGCAGTGAAAGGAATATACACTTTATTTGCAATGTTATTCCACCAAGTTGTAGCATTGGTTCCCTCCGGAAAATCCTTGTGACAATTCTAACATCCCAAAGGCTTCAGTCATGATTACTGACTCATCATATATTCCCAACCTCCAGCTCAACTCAGCCATACTACATTATCGGTGCTCCGCACCAAGATAAAAGGTTAAGACATTTGGGTTGTAAAAATCATTCCCCCCTTGGAATGATACCGTAGAGAAAAACTCCAAACATAACTCCCGATATACCGGTTCTAGAATCCGAAATAAATTCCGCCATCCATCACACGTAACCGAGATCCCATTTTGTATAAAGACCTTAGTCATGTATGGGTTTAATGCATCATTTAAACCTACTTGTCCCAGCCAATCCCAATCTATCTCATTTGGGATATAGATATCCTTGGCCTTGAGTACTTCAAGTTTCTTCTTCCATCTCACCATAGTTGATTTTGAACCAATTTGTGGAAAATTCAACCAAGGGCAATCCCCTTGTCTGCCTCTTGAGCTCTGCCCCCTGCTGAACATTTTCTGCAACATCAAACACAAAACAAAACAAACAAACCATAGAAACATTAAATATTAAAATTCTGGGAAATTTCAGCACGGACTCGTCGAGGCCATGAACAGACTCGGCGAGCCCGATGAACTGCACGCGTAAATTTGCTCTGATTCGGAACAAATCAGCCATATATACTCAAAATTCGTTTCAGGGGTTTGTCTAGGGTTGTACACCAAGTGTTAATTCACAAAAAAATTCAACTATAACACTCTAAATTGACCAAAACCGAAACCCTAGAAATCATGTCAAGTTCAAAAATCGGGATTCTAACAAAATTTAACCATTAAACTACCAAAGATTGAACCTTTAACATAATTATGAGTGAAAGATCTTACCTTTTTGCGAGAAGTTTGAAGAAATCACGAAATTAAAGCATGGTTGCTTGAGAGAATATCCGCTCGTTGAGTGTGTGGTGGCTGCTAGAATGACTAAAGTTTGTCTATTAGGGTAAAAACCCTAATTTACAGAGTTTAATTTTTTTTTCTGGCTATAACTTCGACTCATCGAGTAGGGTAACCGACTCACCGAGTAGGGTCGCGATTTCGCATAAATTCGTGGATTTTCAAATAGACTCGTCGAGTACGTGTACCGACTCTGCGAGTTTTTTACTCTGTATGATTTTTTTTCCTTAAATATATTCCACCACACCCCACACTTAAGTTTTGCTTGTCCTCAAGCAATCAGTTTAAGCTAATATGAAGATGTAGACTGAAAATCCTAATAACACACCAAAGAAAATAAAAGACTAAAAAACACGAAAAATAAAAGGGCAAAAGAAAGCAAACTCAAACATCGGGTTGCCTCCCGTAAGTGCTTCTTTTTGAGGAGTCTTTAGCTGGACTTTTTCCCGCTCTACGTTTCAGCGGCTTTCTTCAAGTCCAACCCTTCTTCTAGTCCTTCATCCTTTGGCATTCCCTCTTCGTATTTCTTGATCCTATGCCCCTTGAATTTAAAGCTAGACCCATCCTTGCTCCATAACTCAATCACCCCGTATGGATATACATGCTTGATTGTAAAAGGCCCGGACCAACGTGTGTGCATTTTTCCCGGAAAAAGCTTTAGTCTTGAATTGTACAAAAGAACTCTTTGCCCTTCTTCAAACTCCTTATTACCCTTCAACCTTGCATCATGCCATCTTTTGGTCTTGTCTTTATAAATCAGTGAGTTAGTGTAAAACTCATTCCTCAATTCCTCCAAAGCATTCATTTGCAAAAGTTGATTGGCACGCAACTCATTTGGCTCAAAATTGCATGTTTTTAAACCCCAATAGACTTTATGTTCGAGCTCCATGGGTAAATGACATTTTTTACCATATACTAGCCTATAGGGTGTGGTTCCAATGGGTGTCTTGAATGCGGTTCGGAAGGCCCAAAGTGTATCATCCAATTTATCAGCCAATCTTTTCTATTGCCACCCACCGATCTCTCTAAAATTCTTTAAATGCTCGATTTGTAATTTCGGTTTGCCCATTTGTTTGTGGATGATATGGTGTCGAAAATCTATGGCGGACACCATATTTTTGCAACACTTTTCCTAGTTGATCATTAGCAAAGTGGGTTCCCCTATCACTTATTAAAGCTTTCGGCACTCCAAATCTAGAAAATAATTTTTTTAAGAACTTTACCACAACCCTAGCATCATTGGTTGGTAATGCTTGCGCTTTTGCCCATTTTGACACATAATCCACCGCCACAAGTATGTATTTATTGCCCTTGGATGAAGGAAATGGTCCCATGAAATCCACACCCCAAACATCAAATATTTCACAAACTTGAATATTCCTTTAGGGAATTTCATTCCTTGCCGAAATATTACCCGTTCTTTGGCAAGCATTAAATTCCCTCACCTAAGTAACAACGTCCTTGAAGATAGTAGGCCAATAGAACCTCGCATCAAAAACTTTCTTAGCAGTGAATTGTACACCATGATGTCCTCCTGCCTCTAGAATGTCACAGATTTCCTTGACAAATACACATCTTCTAATCATCCCATCCGCACAACTTCTAAAAAGATAAGGCTCATCCCAGAAATAATATTTAATTTATGAAAAGAGCTTCTTCTTTTGTTGATGAGTGAGTCCTTTTGGAAGAAAGTCTCCAGCCAAGAAATTTGAAATGTCGGCATACCATGGTTTTTCCCATAATCACCATCAAGTACTCTTCCGGGAAGCTATCTTCAATGCCCTTGTCATCCATCTCATCCCTTGCTGGATTTTCTAATCTAGAAAGGTGGTCAGCAGCTACATTTTCCATCCCTTTCTTGTCCTTGATCTTGATGTCAAATTCTTGAAGTAGCAGCACCCATCAGATCAACCTTGGCTTAGCATCGTGATTGGCAAACAAGTACTTAATAGCAGAATGGTCAGTAAACACAGTATTTTTAGACAAAATTAAATAGGGACGAAATTTGTCAAAGGCATACACCACGGCTAATAATTCGTTTTCCGTTGTGGTGTAGTTTTCTTGGGTTGGATTTAGGGTCTCGCTCGCATAGTAAACGAGTTGAAAGTGCTTGTCAACCCTTTGGCCAAGTACAGCTCCTAAGTCATAATCGCTTGCATCGCACATTATTTCAAACGGTAAGTTCCAATTCGGGGCGACAATGATTGGGGCGTTAGTCAATTTTTCTTTCAAAATTTCAAAAGAGGCTAAACATTCCCCGGCAACTGCGCCAAAAACTTGATGTGTGTAAAATGCACTAGTTTTTAATCCTACTACTTCAAACACAAATAAACACACGAAAGGCAGTGTACCTATCGTTTAGCAATATAGTTCAAGCAAGCAGGGTATCGAACACAGGAAACGGTAACAATTAAACTAATTAGTAGAATTATCTAATTAAAAACAAATAATAAAAAGAAGGGTTTTCTCTAGTTTTGTAAGACTAGAAACTTAAATAATTGACTAATACTCAACCTAAGATAACTAAAAACTAAAGCAATTAAGAAGTAATTAAATTCAATAATAAAAGAGACTTATGTTCAGGTTCGACTCACTTGTTTCTATGGTTGATTTTATGGCAAGTGCAATGGATTATTTTGTCATTGGCTATCGATTAATGTGATTAGATTCATGTTCACTATTACTAATCCTTAGAAAACAAATTAATTTAAACAGTGACCAATTGGTTAAACTAATGAATTCCCTAGTATTTTGATTCAGGTTAAGTAAGACTTGTAGTTGTAGCTAATTATATTACTAATTCAATCAACATCTTGTATGGTTGTTCATCACAGAAGCTCACACATTAAGGTACCTATTTTCTAATTAATCCTAGGTTCATATTCACTAATACTAGGCATATAATATTGTTTTCACATAAATCATATGAAGCAAGCAATTAAGAGGATGTTCATACAACTCAATAGACTTGATAATTAACAAAAAATAGTTATTGTCAACACATAAGGATCGCTCACAATCTTAACAAAACAATTTCACCAAATCAAATAATCCATACCACAAAATCAATCCATATTAACAAGCTAATCTACCCCGTGACAATTGTCAAATTCAGGTCATTCTCGGACTCATTCAACTTTTTATAAACCATATATGCACATCATGCCATGACCTAGTAGTATAAATTAGGTCAAAATCTTGTATAAACTAGGATCCAACTAAAATCTAGGACTAATATACTTGACTCTTACGATTCTAGTAAGTTGTCTAACTACTGTAGGAAATGCCAATACCCGAATTAGAACGAACTCCAAACATTTGTTACAATTGAAAAAGTGTATAAAACCCTAAAAATAAATTAAAATCTTCTAATTTCATTTCATTATGATGGTAAATATCTAACAAAGTTCCAAAAGCCCTAAAACGCCCAAAAATCCAAATTTATAAATTTTAAAACCTAAAAACTCTATAAGATTTGTTATGAACCTCATTTTATCAAATTTAAATAATTAAGTTATGGGATATAATCAAAGAAATAAAAATTTAATTATCAAACATTAATCATAATTTATTAGTTAAAAACAAAAGATTTTTAATAAATCAAGAATTAAATAAAGAAGCTGTTTTATAAAAATTAGGCTTTTATAAAAACTTAAGGGGAAATTATATAAATGTGAATGAGGAGAGAGAGGACCTCTCTTATACTCATAAAATTCGTCCACCCTCTATCCCATGCTCTCTTTTCCCTAAAACTTTAATCATTAAATCCATTCTTACACTTCATGTCCCTCTTTTCACTCTCTCTCTCTCTCTCTCTCTCTCTCTCTTTCTATCTCACTCCACTCTTTACCACACTCAAACACTCTCTTTCTCTCTCAAATCCATGAAATTCTCCAGCCAAGAACATCTCTCAAGCTTCAAATCTTCATCTTCTAGGGTTGTTCTTCAAGGTAATCACGAAAATCCTTCATTTTCCTTCACTTTCCTTCTTGTTTTAAAGATTTTTCTTGTACTTCTCCTTCTTCTACACCATTCTTTATGAACATACATGAACATATCCATGAAATTCGAGTTTGATGATGATAGTGGTAGGGTTTCACCCAAAAACAACATGCATGTTGTTTAATGGTGAAATCCAAGGACCAAAACCTATGTCAAACCCTAAAATAAGAATTTTTACAAGTTTTAAAGGTTCATCTACCTTATGCATTCAAGTTTTTCCTTTGAAAACATCACTATAAAAAAACATATGTCCATGCATGGTCTTCAAACCGTGATGCATGTGATGAACATCAAGTTAAAGAGCATGATGATCAAAGTACATTGTTAATAGTGCATGTAAATGATTTTCTTCATAAAAAAATCTAGATATACTTTTCTGTTCGAAATAAAATTTTCTCAGATTCCCAGTAAGATGATATGAGGATCTGGAAAATCCCAAGTGTTTTTATCATTTATTTAATTTATTAAAATTGTTATAAGAAAACAAGGCCATAAATCATTTAAAATAATTTCTGTGGTCTATAAATCCTAGGTAAATTCGTGGATGACCCCTAAATTAATGATGACATCTCAGTGAGTTTCATCGATTTTGGTTACTGTTTGGTATGGTTTTGAATTTTCTTTTTGTTTAATTCAAATAAATCATAAAACCACTTTAAGGAATGTTAAAAGGCTATCTAAGATTTTTCCCAGAACCTACCTCATGTGAGACACTCAGAAAAATATTTTCATAATTTTTCATAATGCTTACCTATTTTCCCATATTTTTTGTATTTATAATGGACAAATAATGGGAAAAATAGTTCTACTCATCCAAAATTCATGAAAATTTACCAGAGAACCTTATAATATATTATAACTATAAATAAAATTTTTGATAATTTTTCTATTCAGCATGCTATTTTTCTTCTATTTTCTAAGATAAATACACTTAAATCCACAAAATCGGATTACAGTATATAAAAATCACCATTGGTATTTTTCCCAGATTATGTACACTGTAAATGATGTCTAAATTTTTTTTGGTAATTTACTTTAACTGTTTGATAATTATTCACCAATTAATGATTATTCAAGAGAATAAAACAAAGAAAAATCGAAAAACGAATTGAAAAATATCTTTTATATTTTTCACAGTTTCTATACTTGTAATAACAGTGTTACAAAACGTTTGGGCAATTTTGGACACTATATTCTATTTATTTTAATTTTTGTTAGAATAAATGCACAAAAATCATAAAATCGGGTTAAACTGTTTAGAAACCCATTTTTATATTTTTCCCAATTTATGTATGTTTAATGGCAGTATTATCAAAATTTTTGGAATTTTTATCATCTGGATACTATTTTTAACGAATTTATGTTGGTATGAAGGCTTTGAAATTTGGAAAAATAGCTAATTACATCCAAAATTCAAGGGAAATTTTCTGGAATACCTATACTATATTTGGAACGGAAATGAATAGTTTGATGAATTTTGGGAACTGTTTGATAATATTTTTGGATTTTAGGAGTTTAAAACACCTTTAAATGTGTTGAAATACCCTCAATTAATATTACAAAAATCTGGAAAATAATATCCAAAATTATCTTAATCACATGAGTTATAAAATATCACCATTTCAGAAAAATTGTTACCCATTCAATATAAAACCAATATTAGAACAAAAATTAGGCATTTCTCTATATGTAGAATTTAGTATATTAGCATTAGATTTCGACATAGAAACTCACTAGTGTGTGTTTGATGTTGTAGGATCCCGGTAGTAAGGCGTTGGTGTATTCCGAGGCACCACTTGTAGCTACTTGAAGCATTGTGAGTATTCACACCTTCCCCCTATTTTCGGTTTTTATGTTTTGGGGTGGAAAAGCATGTCCAAACTATTTGTGATTGATGTATCTATATTGAATTGTATCACACTTGATTGCTATATCTTGCTATATTTTGTTGTGTATGTGTATGTCATTGTTAAAACATGAGGCCTTATCGTCTTAAGTCCCTTCACTTACACTTTAATCCAACCATTAACTCTTTGACCCAATGGTCATTATGGATAACGCTATTAGGAATTGACAACTCCTCACTCACCCGATTGCTTGAGTGCATGATACCATATTCATCTATGGAACGATAAGCATAGATCTTGATAGGGCATCAGTCATAGGCTTGGTTGTGAACTCATTGTTTATTCATATACATGTAAACTTGTTTATTATTTATAGCAGTGAACTTTGTTTCTATTTATAGCAATGAACTTTGTTTCTATTTACATCAATGAACTTTGTTTCTATTTATAACAATGAACTTTGTTTCTCATTATAGCAATGTACTTGTATTTATGGAAATTTTTATACCAAATATTGATTTAATAAACCTGTGAACTCACTAACTATTTTCATAGTTGACGCTCGTTTTACATGCTTTTTCAGGAAATAATTAGTAAGTGGATATAAAGATTCATCATCATAGATCATGCTGCATCATGTGGAAGTTATTTTGTGAAGTTAACTTTTGAACAATGTTATTTTGGGAAACTTGTATTTTGTTTTGTTTGAGTTATGAGTTGTAAACTTTTAACTATTACTATGGTGATGTATCTTTATCTTTTGCAATGAAACCTTTATCGCTGTCATATCTTGCGTTTCCGCTTTAGCCGGGTGTGACATACCCTAAACAGAAGTAATGAGTTTTTAGCTCATATCTACAGCAAGTAATATCTCAAAAACGAAATCCATAAGTAAAAACATAGTTTTGTGCAATAGATTAAGAAAAAGAGAATATATGTTGCCTTTGATCTCTTCCAAATCGATCTCTAGGGTTGATCTTCGAATTCCAGAGCTTCAATAACCTTCTAATCGCAGATAAGTCACCAAAAGATCCAGAGAGAAGTCTTTGGTTTCAGGGATTAATGCCCCTTATATAATTTTCTGAAAAACAGGGGCGACTCGTCGAGTCCATAGACTGACTCGACGAGTCCATCACTTAAATCCCGTGTACGGCAAATCTTAATATGTTTGCGAATATTCTTATCTACTCGATGAGTTGAGGACCAAATCGCCAAGTCCTTCATCTTTTTGGCTTAATATCTTCTTTCTTTGATTCCCGAGCTTCCGATTGCTAATCCTGCTTCCTTTTTAACTCGAGCATGTCTTTTAGGCTGAAAATACAATTTAAACATAATTAAGTACCTTTTGTTCAATAATTGAGACAAAATAGCCAAATAATATTAAGATATTAGACAAAACATAATTAAGTACCATTTGTTCAATAATTGACTACTTTCCTCAGCCATGTTAGGAGAACCAGGACCAGACCCATCGGTTTAAGGCATAAAGGACTCTCCAAGATCAAAAGTAGTATCTGTTTGAATAGTATTTGTTCTATTATGATGTCAGAAAGAACTAGTACCATCCAACTGATGGTCCATTCTCTAGTTATCCAGATTCAATTCATCACCAAATGACTCAAATATTATAGACTCATCATAGGAAAACGAATCCACAGAGTAGGAGTTATCATGGATTTTGTTAAAAGAGAGATTTTGCATTTTAAAGGGAAGAATAGACTAGTAGAACTTCGCATCCCTGGAAACAAAAAAATAATTTGAATCAAGAGTTAAAAATTTATAACCTTTCTTATCCAAAGAATATCCAGAAAAATAAACTTTTCAACTCTAGCCGAGAACTTATCATAATTGTTAAGTTTAGTTGAAAAACACAAAAAACCCAATACACGAAAATTATCAAAACTTGGAGCTCTTTTATAGATTAACTCATATGGATAAAGACCCTTTAAAACAAATGAATGAGTTCTATTTATTAAGAGGACATGAGTTAAAATAGCATCACCCTAATGTTTTAAAGGAAAACCAGACTGATAATAAGAGACCTTATATCACACCCTCGGCCGGCGGCGGAAACGCCGGGTTGTGCGACGTATTCATGGATCACAGTTATTGAACATACATTGAACATTACAAAATTAATATGAAAACCTAAGCTTCTATTATTATTGAAATAGAAATTACATTTTCGTTGTCTACTAGTACATTACCAAACTACAATATATGTGAAATATAAAACTTCCACATGTCTTCAGTATGCGTGTTCTTTCAGCTGCTAACCATCATGAGAATACATGTGTTTAAAGATACGTCAACAATAATATTGGTGAGTTCTATAGGTTTTGACTCTGTCTATTTTTATAACCAAAAGTGTATTTATACAATTATGACTGATTGATCGACTCATATAAAAAGTGTGAGTTCATAAAGTATAAGTACTTACCTTACTTATGTGAATATCTGCTTCTAACCCCGTACAAGTGTGTGTGATGTGTATAAGTTCTACCTGACTTAAGTGAATTCGTGCTTGTAAATTAACATGAAAGTTCATGTGATTCCTATATTTATAAGTATTTATTTTACTTACGTCAGATATCGATACTTATTTATCATTCTATGTATGTGATAATGCTACATATAGTCCTATTTCAACTTATATGAGTGCTTTCAGAATGTAATATGGGTCTATCAGGATCCTATACCGAGCTATATGACTAGATTAAGCCTTTGTATGGAACTGCAAAGGGGAGTGCCGAGAAACATCACCAACGCTTCATTGACATCGTGAAATAGATAGAGAATGAACAGTTATCACCTGATTTTTACTCGTCAGACGGAAAAAATAGCCAAAGCTAGAACGTGACTTGTTGTCATACAAATACCATGACGTGGAGAGAAGACCACCACGACGTGGAAACGTTGATATAATGCATATTTAATTTGTTTAAACTATTTTATCGAACCCATTTAAAAAGGTTCGAACCAGAGCTTAACTAGGGCGATTTTGGGGATATGAAGTGCTCTAGAGAATGCTAGAATCAAGGGAAACAAATTATTATATCTAGAAACATATAAAGTTATTGATTTCCTCTTTCATTAAGACTTGGAGTTTCCATGGAAAATGTCTAATTTGGGTTTGAAATTCGAAATAACTTATGAATAATTTGATCATGATGTTATTGCAAGTGTTTAGAAGCTAATTACAAGCCTTATATTGAGATTCCATGGTTGAATTCGTTTATTGATTATTAGGGTTTCAAACCATAATTGGTGAAAGTGATAAAATAGTGAAATTGAGTATAGAACTTAATTAAGCCATGTAAGCTTAATTCATGAAGCTTAATCGGTTTCCTACCAAGAAATTGTCAAGTTAGTATGATTTTGGTGAATTGGAATGTTATTAAGCTCTTAATCATTTAAGATGAGTTCTAAGTAACTCTACATGATATGTGAATCGGTTTTTGGAAAGAAGATTTATCAAGTGCCTCAATTTGAGATTTGGAGTCGAGGATAGTAGTTAGTTTTCACAAACAAACAAGGTAAGTAACCTTATCTTTCTCTAGATCATTGTTATCTGGATATGTGATAATTATTGTGCATACTTAAAGTTGGGTATAACATTTGGATTGCTATTTATTAATATTGTATGAGTTGAGTATTTATGATAATTGAGAATGATAGTCGTCTAATGCTATACGAGTTATTAAATAGAATAATTGGAAATTATAGTATTTTAATACTATTCGAATAAATACACGGGTATAATTGAGATGCATAGCAAGGTATTACGTTTTTAGCGTGTACACTTGAAATATGAAATCGAGTATTAAATGATTTTTAATGAGTGATTATGGTTGAGATGTATATTTGTATATTACTATAGTGGTCTAGGAGTGAGTATTACCGAGACACATAATAGAGTACTATTATATTAGCTAATGAGTTAGTATAATTGAGATTTATAAAGATAAAACGAGTGTGAATATATATATATATATATATATATATATATATATATATATATATATATAGAGAGAGAGAGAGAGAGAGAGAGATAGAGAGATAGAGATACAAAGAGAGAATTAGAGATACAGAGGGAGATAGAGATAAAGATATATATATATATATATATATATATATATATATATATATATATATATATATATATATATATATATATATATATATATATATATATATAGAGAGAGAGAGAGAGAGAGAGAGAGAATGAGAGATAGATAGATAGAGAGAGAAAGAAAGTGAGATAGTGTGACACTTGTCAATTTTGGTCAACAAAAGTCAACAAAAGTATGCTGAAGCGTAACTTAGGTTAACTGGTGAAAAGTAATTTTCATAACCTTCCTATTGTATTATTCGATATTATAATACTACATACGCCAATCAGTTATCGAGTAAACGCTTTAATTACGAATAATAGACTACAGTAGCGTAGAAATTCGATAAAACACATATATATTATTTTAATGTAAGTAATATTCATAACACGATGTATTTGTGCTTACGAATCCGTAGACATATAGAACGTGTACAACAGAGCTTGCATTCAAAAGTTACGACGATTCAGTCGCAGAAAACGATAAATGTACACCGGGTATCGGCTCTAAACGCACTACAACATGCCATAAACAATAATTATAAAGTATCGGGACACACTTTATAGAACGTAATTGATGAGTTTTATACAAACAATCCTATGTGTGCATGCAACCCTAGTTTGGATCTATTTTTTTTTCTATTAGACATACAAACATTGAACACAAAAGGAAAACCTTAATATGCATCTAATAATTCGAAATCTACATATGAAAGATTAGACCACATACCTTTGTTGCTATATAGTAATAACAACCAAAACTTGAAGATCTTTGCTTTTGAGAACAAGTACCACAAGCGTAGTACCTCTAATGGCTCACAAACACACTAGGGAAAGAGGATGAATATGAGAGAAAAGAGAGAGGAGTGACTTGATCAAAAATTCGGCTCTTATATGGTTTCCAGAGGGTTTGCCGAATTCAAGAGCCAAGGGGCTCTATTTATACTTGGGGCTAGCTAGGGTTTTCAGGTGGAAACCCTAATTCCTTACATTAGGGCCTAAGCAAGTCCATGGACCCCTTCCTTAGGGCTTGGATGAAAATCTCTAGATCCTTCTAGGGATTTTCGGCCCTCCCTAATAAGGGTGATCCAATGGCCCAAAACCTCAACTATTTACAAAACAGCCCCTACACTTTCAATCCGTTCCGTTAATCCCAAAATTAATTCCAAATTAATTTCTGATTGAATATTTATCAACAATATGATTTCTAATTAATATACTATTCTTATAATATATTAATAAATCATATTTATGCACCAATTTATTATTCTTATTAATAAACTCATCCTCTCTCTCCAATAATCATCCTGTCTAGTTGCCAATGTGAAGGCAACCCAAAAGGACCATGCTACATTCAAATCAAGTACATACCATTTATAGTTATAGGCTTAGACACCTAATCCAACAGTCTGCCACTTGGATAAGTCTAATAACTATAATTGCAAGTATGACTTCAAAATTTGACTAGCAATCGTAGCTCTCAAAATCTGCTGTCGAACTCTGACCTAATCAGTGATGTTTCCTTAGATAAGTGATCAAATATCCCACCGTTCTACAAGATATCATATGGACATGAGACATGGATTAAAATCAATCTCTCTGTCCAAGATTTGTTTCCTGATTTCCGATTTATGACGACTGACAACAGACTACTAATTGAACACATCCATTTAGTCCAGGCTTGGCCAAGCGCTTCAGCTGTCATCACTAAATCATCGAGGGGCCCACAAATATCACTTTTATCCCGTTTAGGGTAAAAAGAACGAATAAACTTCGACTCATATGCTTGTACTATTTACTCATCAAATCACACACAACAATACATTTTATAACATCAAATTACTGATGTGTTTTCATATTATCAATGCACAAATGATTCGTAAACAACAACTCATATGTCTCCGTTTCAAGAATATAAGATATTATCGTCTCAGAATTACTTGTGATAAAATTCATGAAGTAATTCTCTGAGCATGAGTTTAATCCAATACTCAAATCCTATGTCACGAGTACTCATGAACGTTGCAGCAAACATTTGCAATGTCTAAACACTTAGACAATCTACAAGACAATTCATGACAGTCTTACTGTTGGATTAGATGTCTAAGCCCATAACTATTATTGGTATGTACTTGACACGAGAGTAGCATGGTCCATTTGGGTTGCATATCATCAGGACAATTTGTTAGGATGGAATTTTGAGAGAAGATGTTATATATGATTTATTAATATATTATAAGATATAATATATTAAAATGAAATCATATGAGTTAATTAGTATTGATCAAGAATTAATTTGGAGATTAATTTGGTGATCAAAAGAGACTAATTAAATCTATGGGGACTAATTATGTTAATTAGTTATATTTATATGTGTTGGGCTTATGATCCATGTTGGACCAAGTTTATGTATGGATACATAAAGAGTTGGGCCACTTGAACCATGGATCATAAAACCCATGGGTATGGATTTGGGTTATACCCATGACCCTAGAAATCCCACATATAAATACATCCATTCATAGCCAAAATCGCCACTAAAAGAGATACTTGTGTATTCTTGGAGTTCATGGTGGTTTTGGGTGCATGGAGATTCTCTCTCAAGTTCATCCTTTGTTCATGATGTGTTGTGATTCCACTTAAGGCTTCCACACTATTGGGGATAAGCTCTTAAGGCTAAATACATCAAGACTTCAAGCTCCACCATAAGGTATGTTATCCTAACTAGATTCTATGACAATTGTATGCTAGTTATAAGGTTTAATACCTTGGAAACACCATTGCATGTATAATTAGTGAAAACATAGATCCAAGGTATTCAGGGTTGCATGAACACCATAGGAGTGTTAGAATGCTCAAAACCCAACAGTGGTATCAGAGACTAGGCTTGTTTTCTTGTTATACTTTCAAAAATGGCAGAAAAATCGAAATTTATTGCTGTCTGAACAGCAGACTCGCTGAGTCCATGAAGGGACTCGACGAGTCTGTCACAACTAGCCTTCCTGGCTAGGAAATTTCACCCTCAAGTAAGCAAGGACTTCTGTGAGACTTGTGCTAACAAACCTAAGTGTTAAATATGAGTTCCTAAAGAGCCATATAGTGTTAGAATGCAAATCTCTCCAAGTATAGTGAATCTCTCCCAAATCTCTCCAAGAATAGTGAATCTCTCCCAAATCTCTCCAAGTATGTGAAATCACTCCCAAATCTCTCTAATTATGTGAAATCTCTCCAAGAATAGTGAATCTCTCCCAAATCTCTCTAAGTATGCTAAATCCCTCCAAGAATAGTGAATCTCTCCCAAATCTCTCTAAGTATGCGAAATCTCTCCAAGAATAGTGAATTTCTCCCAAATCTCTCTAAGTATGCTAAATCTCTCCAAGAATAGTGAATCTCTCCCAAATCTCTCCAAGTATGCGAAATCTCTCCAAGTATAGTGAATCTCTCTCAAATCTCTCCAAGCATGTGAAATCTCTCCCAAATCTCTCAAAGTATGTGAAATCTCTCCCAAATCTCTCCACGTATCTCAAATCTCTCTCAAATCTCCCTAAGTACTTTCCTCAGTCGAAAACAACTCCGAAACCGGAAGAGGAAACCCCAAAAGGACCCTGTTGGTCCGGAACCCTCTTGGTCCTGAACCTCTTGGTCCGGACTCCTCTTGGTCCGTAACCCTCTTAGTCCGGACACCTTCTAAGGAATCGGGAAGGTTCTCACCTTCGGAACACCCTTGCTTCGGATCTCCTCACTGCTCCGGAAGGATTGAATCCGGAAGACATCGCGTGACCGCTTCGGAATTTCTAGTCGCTTCGCATCCTCGATCCGGACTTACCTGATCTCGCACCCGACTCCGGAAGTGGGCATTGACTTCGGAACTCGTACAACACCTCCGGAACACTCATACTGGCCACTTCGGACCCTCGCAGAACTGACCCTCCACTCCGGAATTCTAAGAGGAGCTTCGGAATTCACCTTATGACTCCGGAATTCACCTCTTAGCTCCGGATTTAGACCATTCCGGACCTTTTCTCCATTTTAAGGTATTTTGACGTCAGGAATCCCACCAAACTCGTGTTTTTCTTAACTAAGACCCCTAAAACCCCTATTTAATGCTAAAATTAATTATTTTAAGCATATATTTTATAAAAATAAATGTTTGGGATTCAGGAAAACCTTATCCTAAATCAAGATAAGGACAAAGAGGTTGACTTTGTGAGTTCATGGAATCCTCATTTCCCATGCAAATCACAATATTCAATGCTTTACCCACCAAATATCCATGCATGGGCCATCAGATCCCCATGCACCACAAATTCCCTCCCTTCTCTCACTCTTAAGCAACGTGAGTGAGGAGTTTAGACTTCACATTTTCTCTCACTCCTCTCATTTTCTCTCAAAGATTCATTTCAAGAGCAAGAACAAGATCTTGCTGAAAACAAAATTCTCAATTTCTCCCTGGAGTTGTAAGGTAAACTCCTCCACTCATCTAATATTTTATAATATTTCAAGATAAATCCATATTATTTTATTCATAATAATATGTGATGATAATCCTTAGGAAAGCATCCCTCCCAGGGAAGTTCCTCATCTCAGCAAGAGTTTAAGCTTGAGATCTTCACTCCATAACTCCAAACAACTCCTCAACCAACTCAAGGTGAGCTTCATACTCCACCTTTTTCAATGTTTTAATGTTTTGGGGGAGAGTACAAGTCAAATCTTGCCTAAATTCTTAAATGATTGCATATATACGTATGTTTGTATGTGTGTGTGAAATATTATTAAATTAATATTTTAGTAATATACTCATGAAAGTAAGAATTCCCAATTTCATAAAGAACAGAGGATACTTTGTACAAAAGAGCCTCCCAACTATTGGGTGTGTCCAACTTAACCCCTTTATCTATGCTCTCATGTCTAGAGATATAAGTTAGAAAAAGGGATCTTGATAAGTGGACACAATTTATAGTAATTTTCGAAAAAGGAAACATTGTGACTATCTGCAAACTATCAGGGGTATATTATAAATATTCGATATAAAAGTTTGCGTCAAGAAAATATCAAATAGAGCCTTTATGACAGAAATATTTGCATGTCATAAGCTGCTATCATAAAATCTCCAAGAACATAACTAATGTTCTATATGTCATAAAACAGAAAATGCGTGTCATAACCGGCAGTTATAAATTTATATAAATTATAACTTGACACTTTTTCTCTTGACTAAAATGACTCATTTTTCAATAAACGAAAAGGAACGAACACGAGCACCCAGTTAACGAGCACAATCAATGATATGGAACGAGAACGATATTTCTATTCAATGAGTACGAATTTCATTATTTATCTAACGAATAATGGATCTCTAACGATTGCTCAAAAGGTTGTTAATATTCTAGTCAGACAAATCTTAAAAGTACCTAAATATAAAAATATTAGTGTACGTCTAAGTCCTGTAAGGAGTTATAGCCAGAGTCTCCTGGAGGGAGAGCGGGAATTTGTGTATAGATCTATACGGGGTTGAGACCCCGCACCTTCGCTGTTCGCTACAGCTAGACATGCCAGTCTAGGGTGACAAATGTCTTTTCCAAACCGAGGGGGCCTGAGAAACGCCAAAACAGACACTCCGTCAGATTAGTATGGTTATAACGACTCACTAGAATATTCTCTATTAACTAGAAATTTATGTAAGGAAAACCTCATAAATAAATTTTGGCACGTTGTGTTGACTGTCCTACACGTGATAGGTGATGGTCCGCATTTGTTGTGTTGACTGTCCTTCTTCATCGCGTAGAATGTCCACAATAGCCATGTTGATTCTTTCTCCTAACAAGTATAGAGTCGTACTACTGCTATTTTTACAAATTAAAAAGCGTAGGACTCTATGGAAAACGTTTGTAAACGGTTTTGATAACGATAAACTAGAACTTACGAATATTTTATAGCAGAAAATATAGGATTTTCTGGAGAAAACGATTTTCTACGATTTCGATAACGATAAACTAGAACTTAAGATTATTTTTTAGCAGAAAATATAGGATTTTCAGGAGAGAACGATTTTTCTACGATTTCGATAACGATAAACTAGAACGCACATTCAATTTTACTCGATAAGAGGAACAAGATTTTCAACCATATTTCCTTTTTGAAACTAAGAGATTTTTCTGGAAACGGTTGATTTTTACTATTCAAAAGAACTATTCTCGGACACAACTCGCTCTCACAAATTACAATACTTTTCAAAGATCACTCCTTATAAGGATGAACAAAAGTAATGACATACACACATATATCCACGATTTTCAAGGTAAGACTCCAAACGATTTCATAGATAATATATGATTTTCTGAAAGTACAATGAGAACGATTCTAATCAAGTGTAAACGATTTTATACAAAAATTCTTATGAACTCACCAACTTTTTAGTTGACGCTTTCCAAAACGACTTGTATTCTCAGGGATCTAGTAAGCAGGTAACAAGGGATGCGGATGCAAGACTTTTATCTATAGCTTGGATTTTTCTGCTTATTTCTCTTTTGTGTAATTCGAGGAACAAATACAATATGTAAACAATGTAACTTTGTTATTTCAATGTATGATGTTTGGATTGCTCTGTTTCATTTATATTCAATTGTTATGATACTGCACAATGAAGTCACCCGCCTCCGGACGTTTCTGCCGTCTGGTCCGGGGGTGTGACAGAGTCCAAGGCAAAAATCATCCAACTCGTCGAGTTGGTTCATGCACTCGACAAGTTGGACCCCCTGACAACATATTTTCGACTGTTTTGGCTGGAATTGGACTAGGAACATTACCCTAAGCTGTTTTTCAACTTATAAACCTATTTTTGATGTGGTAATGTTCATGCTAATCAAATTTCAAAGATAATTGTCAATAGATTCATATTTTGTATTAGTTTAAGGATTAGGCTAATTACATGAAAAGTTTGTTTTGTATTATCTTGTTCTTATGAGTTGCTTAGATTAATAGAAAAAATTATGTGAAAAATGTGTTTTCAATCCAAATTAATCTAAGAGTTGATTTTAAAATGTGTTTTTGTAACTTGTCCTCAAGTTATGTGAAAAGTCACATTTAAGATTCATAAAACTCATAAAGTTTTCCATAAGTTATGAATAAGGAAGAGTAACATTCTTTTAATGGTTTAATGTCTTCCATAACTTGTCCTCAAGTTATGGAACTTGAAGAGTTTTTTAATTAAAACTACTTTAAACTCATAAGATATGGAATTGAATAGTTTTGAATAGTTTCAACACTTGCCCTCAAGTTTTGGAATTTGCAAAGTTACCTCCCCATGTATACTTTAATTCCAAATCAAACCCTAGAATTTTAAAAGTTTAAAATTCAACCCTTATACTATTATTATAATTTTAATTATATAGATATGTATAATATAAAGTCAATCTTACTGTTAGTAGGCCTCATTCACGAAGTCGGTCTATAAGGGGGGGGGGTATAAGGTTATTGCCTATAAAATGGCAGTTTAATGGGTGTCCACTCTCACCCATCGCTTCCTTGACTGGTGGAGGGTCGTTAGCCGAACGGGTAGGATAAAGACTATAATTCTCCTTTCATTAAAAGTATAATGATAAATACTAAGTAACTAAACATTTATAAATTCCCAATCTTAGTTACTTAGGAAAATGTGAAATGGTGCTAACCCATGAAATTACACTTTGAACCTTTGTTAAGTCGTTAGTGGAGCGTGTGTGGTTAACCGGCACACTAACATGGGACTGACAATGTGTGGAAAAGGGTGACTTAAGTTTTATCATAGATCGGTGGAGCGCGTGTGGTTAACCGACACATCGATTGGGTGATAAAATTAGGGGTACTAAGTCAATTTGCATGGTTATTCACACCTTGTTTGTGATCCTCGGCATCGCAGTCACAAATTTGAGAGGGTACAATCGAGATTTAAACATGCCATTGAAAGTTCAATGTATCTCAAAAGATCTAGGAGTTTCAATCCAATTAAAACTTAATAATTTATTTTGTTTTTCATGCTGGAAATTGGTAAATCGTCATTTACCTACCTTCAAATATTTTGTAGCTTGGATTACGGCATCCCTCTTCCAAGTTATAAAATAGTTTGTTGGGTCATAGCCTTAATATTTCATATTGAGTGTTATATTAAGGACTTTAAATCAACTAAACTTGTATTTCTCCCATTATAGATGTCTAGTTAAGACAACTATGGTCTTCCCAAATCTTTAGGAACAAGCTTTGCTATTGAAGATGATATCCCACATGGCAATCAAGGTGAAAGATTAAACCCTTTGTTGTGTATTAATGGGACTGGAAATCATGCTTCACTTCCTTCTCCAATTATTCTCCCTATCCCACAAGTTCAAATACTTGCAAAGTTCAAGGTCACTCAATCCCTATTGGCAAGCCGGGAGAGTCGGGTGTCGAAGTCTCGAGGTAGCTGGCTGTTGACTTGGTTCTTCAGTCACACCCTGATGACAGATCAAGACATGACCCTTAATGATCTTACCTGTTTGCTTGATGCTGCTAAATCAGCAATGATTTGGGGCACTGGAAATTTGATTGGACGATCAACTTCCTAAACTTCTATGGACATTGACAATAGTAACATTAGAAGTCCAGAAAAGCTTTCTCTTCCCAATGGAAAGGGATCGGCCATGGTCAAGTCATTTGACCTAATGGTAAAGAGAAAGGATAATTCTGAGATAGTCTCATGTACCATTTCCAAAGAGTCTATATGTTTCTTTTGCCAAAAGAAGGGGCATTGGTTGCGAAGCTGCCAGATTTACCTGAAAGATATGGTAAAGACAAAAGTTTGACTCTACTTCAGGTAAAGTCCATTATCTAACTCTATTAAGTATCTTTTGGAGATTCTTAATACATAATGTAATCTAATTACATTTTGATGTTTTAGATAATCAAAGGAAGCTTAAAGAAAGAGTATGCAGATTCTGATCGCGAAGATGGTTCGATGATCAGAATTTTGATCAACTGCTTAAGAGTTACAATAGATTGCTTAGGAATAGATATCAACATAGTTTTCATATGTATTTGCATTGTAAGGATAAGATTTTTCCGCAAGTTTTAAAAATAAAAGAAAGAGAGAATTTTTTTTTTGATTTATTTATTTATTTTAAGTATCCTTACAATGGCATTTGTGAAAAATTGTTGTTTATATGTTTCCATTGAAAAGCAATATTGGAAAATGGATTTGATTATTACATTTGTGGTAGTGTCATAATTTACCAAATAAGGAAAAGATTCTCATCACCCAAGTTTCAGTTGGATAGAAACTTGGAATCATGCAAGTTGTATTGTGTGATGAATGAGATTTTTACATCTTTGGGAAATTAAGACTAATTCCTTGTTCACATGTACATGTGAGTCAAGTGAAGGACTAAAAGATCGGGTACATTAGGTTGCGCGGTGGTCAGGTCCACCACAAAGGTTGATATTATTCGTTATGATTTACTAAAGTTTAGTAAATATGGTTACACTTACAAGTTTAAGTGTAATTCTGAAACATTGGAAAAGTTTCAATGTATGGCAGGACGAATAAAAAGAATCAAATTAGGCAGAAAGATAAAAGTTTCTCCATTCTGAAAATATTGGAGAGTACTTGAGTATCTTGTTTTATGACTATCTTAGTGATTATGGAACCATATCACAATTGATCCTCTAAGGACACCTTAGTGCATTTGTTTGACTAAGGAGAGGAATCATGAATTGTTGAAATGGTTAAATCAAAAGATAAATCATACTTCGTTCCAAAAATCAAGTCTTAGAGTCATACTCTAAGATTGTAACTTGAGTGACATAATCTTCAGAAAGTTTATAACACTTATCAAATGTAGAGTAAGATGTTTCCTATTCTTGTACAATTGAAGTTGGTTAGTTGTGATGTTTTGGATAAAACAAAGACCAACTAAGACCAATTGTGAGAAGTGTTTAACTTGATAAGAATCCGCACTAACTCTCGAATATTTGTTCCGTCAAGGAATGATTCTTGACAAAAGAGAATCTTATATGTCAAGAGGTCAGTGGGAGTTTTTAAAAAATCTTGAGATGGTTTCAAGAACTAATCAAGGGTATTGTTAATCACTAGCCCACGACTTGAGGTTTGTAACCCATTGTGTTGACATATCTCTATTTCTGTGCCCATTCCAGTTTAAGTTGACTATGCTTGTGAGTTCTGTAAGTTCTCAATTGTTTGCATAACAACCTGGAAGCGATGGTAGGCCCTTGTGCTGCCGGGTGGCAAAAAAATGAGATTGGGCAGGTTCAGTCCATATGAGTTTGGATTTGTCACTAACCTTGTCTTGTGATTATGGATATGACAAATTCACATGGATAGGAACACATACACCATAAAAATCTAAGTGTCATAAGGTTTCTCTCCGATTCATGAAAATGATGGTGAGGAAACGCTTTCACTAAGTGGATTTTAAGTAGATATCAATTGTGATATTTGCATTTTCAAAGTCATTAGTGGAGCGCGTGTGGTTAACCAGCACACTAACATGGACTTGTGAGAATGGAAAAAAGGTCTAAACATTATGATTACGACATCCCTCTTCATAATTGTTTAGACACACATGTGAGCTATCTAAGGAAAGGTGTATGATTTTGATAAAATCTTATCAAAGTAATCTTGTATCAGAAATCTGGACCTCGGCGTATTGATTTCTAGAAGTTCAGTTGATTTCTAAGTACATGTCAAAGCTAGTGGGAGCATACATGTTGTGCTAGTAAGATAATAATCATTATGCTAGTGGGAGCATGATTATTATGGTTAGTGTTTCAAGTTAGCAATGTTAATTATAGAAAACAAAAGGTTCAATTCGCTTTGAAAAGTTGTTTTTCTATAATTAAGGGAGAGGATTTATACTTCATTCCAATTCTAAAAAGCTTAGATTGAGATTTTAATCAACTTTAGTCAAGGATATATATGAATGTTATGTTGTAATGGTTCAACATAAGGAAATTCTATATATGTTGCATTCTCAAAATTCGATTATGATTACGACATCCCTCTTCATAGTTCGAATTTTGAGAACATGGCAAATAAAAATTTTTATAGCATGAATCGGGTCCCATATGCTTCGGGTATAGGATCGATTACATGTGCTATAATATTTATCCATTCTAAATTTTCCAAATGCCTAGGGCATTAAGAGGGAAAAGGATGAAAAATGGATATGACTAAAATGATTAAGCAATTGTCGAGGACAATCTAAGGTTTACCAAAGATTGGTTGCTCAGGGACAGTTGGAAGTATAGTGTTTAACTTTGGAAAGGACCATATTGAAATACTATGAAAAGAGGCAACTCTTGTTCACAAGTGATAATCAAAATGGGCATATGGAAATGTTTCCATAGGTGGAAGTTATTCTTTAAATCTATGTAAGGTTAGAAAAACTTAATGCAAGAATGATGTTCAAAGCAATGTACTTTGAATATGAGACTTCGGTTCCATGGAATTGATCTCCATTGGAATACTTTGTAATGTTTGTTGCCAAGTCTTTGTGACTTGGGCATAGTCATTACAAGGGGATCATTGCATATAAGTTTAGAATCTAATAGATTACGGTAAATGGCAAGAATTTGGTATTCTTACATTTACAAAGTAAGGATTGGGATTGTGAAATGAGCATCATTGAAATATTGTCAATCGATCTGTTTCACAAAGTAAGGATCATAGACAAACATAGTGTGCATACTTGGAGTATGGCATAACTATTGTTTGGACAAATATAGTGTGCATGCTTGGAGCATGGCATGACTATTGTTTTAATTCAAGTATTAAGTTGATGAATCGAAACATTGAGTAATGAGTAATCAATATAGTGCTTAGATAAAAGGTGTTTTATTTACTCTCAAAGTGTTGGGGCCATATAGTATTAGTATTATTCTTGTGTTTCACTTTGCATGTTTTGACTTCCATAATAACTAGGTCGTTCTTCCTGAATGACTAAGTTATTTAAACCATCCACAGTCGGCCATATGTTGGAAGTAGATATGAATCACGACTGTCATGAATCTGGCTTGTAAGATTTGTCTAAGGTGCATTAGACATAGAAATGGTTGCTACAACATTCATGAGTGCTCATAAGTTCTGAGTATTGGATTAAACCCACACTCATTTGACTCACTTCATGGATTTTATCACGAGTGAATCATGAGACGATAATATCTTATATTCTTCAAACCTAGAGATATGAGTTGTTACTATGAGTTGGTTATACATTGATTGCACGAAAACGCATTGGTAACTCGATGTTATAAAACGTGCCTTTGTGTATGATTCAACAAGTAGTAGAACAAGCCATATGAGTCGAAGTTTATCCATTCCTTTTACCCTTAAAGGGATAAAAGCGATATCTGTGGGCCCCTCGATGATTTAGTGATGACACCCCTAAGTGCTTGACCAAGCCTGGACTGATTTGATTTGTTCAATTAGTCAGTTGTCATAAATAGAAAATCGGGAAACAACAAATGGACAGAGAGAATGATTATAATCCATGTCTCAGTCCATATGATATCTAGAATGGAGGAATATATTATCACTTATCTAATGGACGCGTCATTTGCTTTGTTCAGAGTTCGACAGCGGCTTTAAGAGCTACGATTGCAATAATAGTTTTAGACTTATCCAAGTGGGAGACTGTAGGATTAGATGTCTAAGCCGATAACTATTATTGGTATGTACTTGACCCGAGAGTAGCATGGTCCATTTGGGTTGCATATGATCAGGACAATTTGTTAGGATGGACTTTTGAGAGAAGATGTTATATATGATTTATTAATATATTATAAGATATAATATATTAAAATGAAATCATATAAGTTAATTAGTATTGATCAAGAATTAATTTGGAGATTAATTTGGTGATCAAAAGAGACTAATTAAATCTATGGGGACTAATTATGTTAATTAGTTATATTTATATGTGTTGGGCTTATGATCCATGTTGGACCAAGTTTATGTATGGATACATAAAGAGTTGGGCCACTTGAACCATGGATCATAAAACCCATGGGTATGGATTTGGGTTATACCTATGACCCTAGAAATCCCACATATAAATACATCCATCCATTCTTGGAGGTCATGGTGGTTTTGGGTGCATGGAGATTCTCTCTCAAGTTCATCCTTTGTTCATGATGTGTTGTGATTCCACTTGAGGCTTCCACACTATTGAGGCTAAGCTCTTAAGGCTAAATACATCAAGACTTCAAGCTCCACCATAAGGTATGTTATCCTAATTAGATTCTATGACAATTGTATGCTAGTTATAGGTTTAATACCTTGGAAACACCATTGCATGTATAATTAGTGAAAACATAGATCCAAGGTATTTAGGGTTGCATGAACACCTTTGGAGTGTTAGAATGCTCAAAACCCAACACTTACTTCATTACTTACTTCCAAAGTATGATCGACTGTGGATAGTTTGAATAACCCAGTTATTCGGGAAGTAAAACATGCGAAGTGAAACATAAGAATAATCTAATTAACTATGGTCTCAAAACTTTTGAATATAAATAAAACACTTATTATTTAATCACCATATTAATCAAACTTTATTCATTGTATAATGTTTCGAGTAATCAACTTAATACTTGAATTAAAAGACAGCAGTTATGCCATGCTCCAAACACGCACACTATGTTTATCTATGTTCCTTTCCTTTGTGAAACAGATCAATTGAACACATTTCCAATTATGCTCATTTCACAATTCCAAATCCTTATCACAAGTGTAAGAATACCAAATTCTTGCCACTACTATAATCTATTAGAGTCTAAACTTACATGCAATGATCCTTTTGTAATGTCAAGGCACCAAAGCCACAGAGACTTTGCCAATGATATTACAAAGCATTCCATTGGAGATTGGTTACGAAAACAATTCCATGGAAACGAAGTCTCACATTCAAAGAGCATTCCTTGAACATCCTTCTTTCATTAAAGTTACTAATCTTACACATAAATTTAAATAACTAACTCCCACTATGGAAACATTTCCATATTACCATATGACTATCAATTCTAAACAAGAGTTACTTATACTCAGAATATATCAATATGGTCCTTTCAAAATTATACTTCCAACTGTCCACAAGCAACCAATCTTTGGTAAACCTCAGATTGTCTTTGATAGTTGTTTAACGACTTTAGTCATATCCGGTTCCTGTCCTTTTCCCTATTAATGCGCTAGGCATTAGAAAATCGTAACACATGAATATTACATCACATGCAATCGATCCTATATCCGAAGCATATAGGATTCGATTCATGATGTCTTACATACAGACATGCCACTAGATCAGTATCTTGCTATAATATTTCAATATATCTAATTTCCTATGTTGAATCACTTCAACATGAAATTCATATATGTTTATGACTAATTTCCATTAAAACTTCAAACTAAACATTCATATTCGAAATGAAGTATAATTATCTTCTCCCTTAAATCTTTCGATAGCGAAACGATTTCCACACTCTGCAACTTTGCAAATTGAAAATATTGTTTGAAACATCCAAAAATACGACCCAAAAATTTTTGTTTTAATATTACTAAAAATCACAACATCGAGTGTCATATATAATAAGAACCATGGAATGAGTAACTCAAAAGTCACAGTAACTGTGTCAAAACAAAACTGTATCAGTCATATCAAAATATCTGAAATAAACTCCCAGGATAAAAGTGAAGCTGTGGTGTGTGCGATGCCATCAACCCGAGCTCTTCCCTTTGCTAGCGGGAGTACCTGAAACCAAAACTGAAAACTGTAAGCACAAAGCTTAGTGAGCTCCCCTAAACTACCACATACCATACAATAACATATAAAACACATACTGGGCCTTGCCCACTGCATCAGACCAAAGTCCGGAAACTGCATCGGACTGAAGTCCGGAAACTAGCCAGGGTCTTGCCCTCTGCATCGGACCGAAGTCCAGAAACTGCATCAGACCGAAGTCCGGAAGTAACCAGGGCCTTGCCCTCTGCATCGGACCGAATTCCGAAAACTGACTGAACATAGCATAGCATAAACATACCAACTAACATGAATACATATACTGCATACTGCATCGGACCAGAGTCCGAAACACATAACACAAAACATGCTTGAATCACAAAGACATCAAGCGCTCTAACTACTGCATCGGACCGAGGTCCGGAACTACTGCTAACTAAACGGGCTGGCATTGTGGCCGTAGACCCGTTCCTATTGGAAGGAAAACTCACCTCGTGACGCTGGCTGCCGAGATGCTAGATCTGAAACTGCCTGACTGCTGCTCCGGAACTCCCTGGCTACAAATCCCATAAACACTAAATCAAATACTGATAACAAATCACAGGGTAAAATGACTATTTACCCCTGGACAAGTCAACTTCCAAGACAAAGTCAACTTTCAGTTGACCAGACTCGCCGAGTTGGACCGCCAACTCGCCGAATCCCCATCAACCATTCTAATCCTCTACTCACTTCTACTCGTCGAGTTTGGCAAAGACTCGACGGGTTCTTCTTCGATACTAACATCGAGTCTAATATTCATCCGACTCGCCGAGTTGTATGAATAACTCGTCGAGTTCCCTTTCAACAGAAGAACACACCCAGTCTTTGACTCGCCGAGTCGTATGAACAACTCGTCGAGTCCAACTGCTTCCAGATCCAAGTCTTAACTCACTGAGTCCTTACTCTACTCATTGATTCACCCTAAACTCTCAAATCGGGGAAAAACCGAGGACTCGCGACTCGACTCGCCAAGTCTGAAGAACAACTCGTCGAGTCCCAAGCATGCCAAACTATACAGTCGATTTTTCTCAATTCCAATGCATCCAATTCATAGATCTGGGGTCCTAGGACTGATTTCACACGTAAAGTTTCTAACTTTACGTTCATGCATGCTCATGATAAGCTAAAATGCCCAATAAGGAGCTAAAAGAGGAGATCTAGGTTTGGAATGGGTGGTTAGCTCAATAAAGGTGGCAACCTTAAGCTTAAGGAGTTCTGAAGTGCTTAGATCTGAAACCCATTCGTCTTAACTACCCATGAATCGACCTCAAAGTCTAGAAAAGGCTCAAAAGCAAGACTAGCAAGCTTTTATGGAGATCTACATGATGACAAGCAAAGATTCGAGCTTTATACCTTGATGGAAGCTGGAAAGACACACTAAACTCAGATCTTCTTTGCTCCTCTTGAGAACCCCTCTTCTCTCTTCTTCTTCTAACTTCAAAATGCACCAAAATCCTCCACAAAATGAGAAATACTCCAAGAATGCTTAAAGGGAGGCTATGGTTTAGTAAGGGACGTTCTGAGGGTGATGGAGGCTGGTTTGAGGCGCATAATGATGTTTAAATAGGGTGCAAACCCTTGAAATTAGGGTTTCATTCAGACTGGAAGACTCGCCGAGTCCGAGAATATGGACTCGTCGAGTTGCCAACTTAAACCGCGTGCAAATCCCGTCTCTACTTGACGAGTCGGGCTACTGACTCGTCGAGTACCCCTTAAGAAATGAAAATTACTTTATTTAAATCACATACCAGAAATGGGGCGTTACAACTCTCCCCCACTTGTCTTAGACTTCGTCCTCGAAGTCTGCTGCTACTGAATTTGAGAATAACTCTGGATAATGCTCCCTCATCTCCTCCTCGGTCTCCCACGTCCACTCTGAACCCTTTCGGTGCTGCCACTGCACCTTCACTAACTGAACCACCTTGTTCCTCAAGGTCTTCGTCTTCCAATCCAAGATTGCAACTGGTCTCTCGATATAATTCAGGCTGCTATCAACCTGAATATCCTCCAAGGGTACAACTGCTTACTCGTCCACCAAACACTTCCTCAACTGAGAAACATGGAAAGTGTTGTGGATCTGGCTAAGCTCTGCTGGAAGGTCCAACCGATAAGCAACCCGACCCACCCGGGCCAAAACCCTAAAAGGACCAATAAACCTGGGGCCCAGCTTGCCCCTCTTCCGGAACCTGATAATACCCTTCCAGGGTGATACCTTCAGGAGGACCATATCGCCCACCTGAAACTCCAAGTCCGAACGCCTCCTGTCGGCGTAACTCTTCTGCCGACTCTGCGCAGTCTGCAATATGCTACGGACCTGCTGTATCAACTCTGTGGTCTTGAGCACCACCTCGGTACTCCCGATGACTCGCTGACCGACCTCGCCCCAACAAATCGGGGTCCTACACTTTCTGCCGTAGAGCATCTCGAAAGGAGGGCGGTCAATACTAGCGTGGTAGCTGTTGTTATATGAAAATTCCGCTAATGGAAGATACGTATCCCAACTGCCACCAAAATCTAGGACACATGCCCGAAGCATGTCCTCGAGAGTCTGAATCGTCCTCTGGCTCTGCCCGTCCGTCTGGGGGTGGAAAGCGGTGCTAAAATGAAGACGAGTCCCCATCTCGTCATGAAACCGCTTCCAAAACCTGGAAGTAAAACGGACGTCTCGGTCTGATACTACTGATACAAGCACCCCATGCTGTGCCACTACCTCGCGCACATAGATATCGGCTAGCTTCTCGGCCGATATGCTCTCCTGAATCGGTATGAAATGCACGCTCTTGGTCAGCCGATCCACTATGACCCAAATCGAGTCAACTCCACGTGCGGTCCTGGGAAGCTTTGTGATGAAATCCATAGTGATATCCTCCCATTTCCACATAGGAATGTCTAACAACTGCATCTTGCCGTGGGGTCTCTGGTGTTCTGCCTTGACCTTCCTGCAGGTCAGGCATCTCTCTACGTACCAGGCTACGTCCCGCTTCATGCAGGGCCACCAATAATCGGGTCGAAGATCTCTATACATCTTCGTCGCCCCTGGATGGATGGACAACCAGGACTTGTGGGCCTCATCCATCAACACCTGCCGTACTCCTCCCCAATACGGCACCCAGACTCTCCCATGAAGGGTCAACAATCCTCGACTGTCATAATCGAAAGAAGCTACCCGGCCCACAATCCTCTCACACTTCTGCCTCTCCTCTTTCAGGCCCTCGACCTGTGCCTCTCTAATCTGCCCCAATAATGGAGTAATCATTGTTATCCTCAAACAAACATACCTGATCGGGACTGCTACCGCCTTGCGGCTCAGGGCGTCGGCCACTACGTTGGCCTTACCCGGATGATAAAGGATCTCACAATCATAGTCCTTTACCACATCTAACCATCGACGCTGCCTCATGTTTAGATTCGACTGGTTCATGAGGTACCTCAGACTCTTGTGATCTGTGTAAATGGTACAGCGGACCCCATAGAGGTAATGTCTCCAAATCTTGAGGGCAAACACCACTGCCCCCAACTCTAAATCGTGTGTCTGATAGTTAGCCTCGTGAGGCTTCAACTGTCTAGAGGCATAAGCTATCACATGCCCTCGCTGCATCAACACTACTCCCATCCCTGTGATCGAAGCATCACAATAGACTACAAAGTCATCCACTCCCTCTGGCAGGGTAAGAATCGGCGCCTCACACAAACGCTGTCTGAGGGTCTCAAATGCTGCCTGCTGCTCAGGTCCCCAGCGAAACACCACCGACTTCCTAGTTAGTCAGGTGAGTGGAACTGCTATCTTGGAGAAGTCCTGAATGAATCTCCTGTAGTACCCTGCCAAACCTAGGAAGCTCTGAATCTCAGATGGAGACCTCGGGACCTCCCATTGCATCACGGCCTCTATCTTGGCCGGATCTACTAGTATACCCTTCTGGTTGATGAGGTGTCCAAGGAACTGCACCTCGCGCAACCAGAACTCGCACTTGGAGAACTTCGCGAAAAGTCTCTCCCTCCTCAAAGTCTCTAGCACCTCCCTTAGGTGCTCCTCATCCTGCTCCTGAGTCTTGGAATAAACCAAGATGTCGTCGATGAACACTATCACAGACCGATCCAACATCGGTCTGCATACGCGGTTCATGAGATCCATGAACACAGCTGGAGAGTTGGTGAGCCCAAACGGCATCACCACAAACTCATAATGACCATAGCGGGTCCTAAAAGCGGTCTTCTGCACATCTTCACCTCTGACCCGCATCTGATGATACCCGGAGCGCAGATCAATCTTGGAGAACCAAGATGCTCCCTGAAGCTGATCAAACAAGTCATCTATCCTCGGGAGTGGGTAACGGTTCTTCACCATTACCTTGTTCAGCTCCCGGTAATCTATACACATACGGTACGACCCATCCTTCTTCCTTACGAACAGGATCGGGGCTCCCTATGGCGAACTACTCGGTCAGATGAAACCCTTGTCTAGCAGCTCCTGCAGCTGCGTAGACAACTCCTGCATCTATGGAGGAGCTAACCGATACGGTGCCTTGGCTATCGGAGCCACACCCGGAACCAGGTCAATCCGAAACTCAACCTGTATCTCCGGAGGTATCCCAGGCAGATCCTCTGGAAATACATCTGGGTACTCACGTACCACCGGTACATCGTCAACAGTCGCCTTGCCCTTCTCCCGGCCATCTAAAACATAGGCGACATACCCTGTGCAACCCTGCTGGAAGTAGCGCCTCGCCCTCGCTGCTGAACAAAGAATCGGTCCGTGCTGTGGCTTTTCACCCTGAATCACTAACTCTCCCCCACTAGGAGTGCGAACCCTCACTAACTGCAGCTCGCAATCAATCACTGCCCCATTGGGGCTCAGCCAATCCATACCCACTATAACCTTGTTCCCTCGCAGGGGAATAGGAACCAGGTCTACCGAAAACTGTTCATCGAACAACCGAAGCGAACACCCCTTATGTACTCTCGGGACCCTGACGGTCCTGTCATCAGCTATCTCAACCTCAAGTGGACAATCCAGCTCCCCCGGAGCTCTGCTAAACCTCTTGCTAAGCGCAAGTGAAACAAATGATCGGGTAGCCCCCGAATCAAACAATACTGTAGCTGAAATGCCGTTCACTAAGAACGACCCTATACGAAAACATATAATCATGAGAAACAACCAATATCAAAATAGAGATAGGAGAAAGATACATACCCGTCACCACGTCAGGAGTCGCTCGCGCCTCCTCTGCTGTCATTTGAAAAGCTCTACTCTTCGCCACTGGCGTCTCACTCCGACCCTGACGGCCGTCTGTAATCCTCAATGATGCAGGGGCAGGTGCCACCACCTTCCCTGCTGCTGCTAAATTCGGACACTGGGACTTTGTATGTCCCCTCTGATTGCAATGGAAGCAAATCAGATCAGATGCTGCGGTAACGGTGGGAGTAGCTGTACAATCTCTGCTCATATGCCCGGTCTGACCGCACTTGTAGCAACCGGGACTCCCTGCCTTGCACGCCCCATCGTGCAATCTCCCACACTTTCCACAACGACTGTGGCTCTGCTGTCCTCTAGATTTGTGATCTGATACCTTGGGCTTTTTTCCCGAACTCCCTGTGCCAGATGCCGCCTCTGGCTTCCTCTTCTTCTCCATCTCTAAATCAATCTCTCTCTCACGAGCCCTAGCAATCATGTCATCCAACGTTTTACAACTGGACCGGCTCACAAACTGGCGGATATCGCTCCGCAACATCTCATGATAACGGGCCTTCTTCATTTCCTCATCAGCTGCGTACTGAGGAACGAGAAGAGCCCTCTCCCTGAACTTGGTGGTAATCTCCGCCACTGTCTCCGTAGTCTGGGTGAGATCCTGAAACTCCCTGGCTAACTGTTGCACCTCGATAACCGGTGCAAACTCGGCTCTGAACCTGGTAGTAAAATCAGCCCAAGTCATCGCATCAAGTCCTGCGTCATCCCCGATAACATGCCCGATCTCCTCCCACCAATCTCATGCCCTGTCCTTCAGAAGACAGGATGCTAATCTGACCTTTTCCCCATCAGGACATCTGCTGGTGCGAAATGCGTTGGCGACATCTGCCAACCACCTAGTACTCGCTATGGGGTCCCGCGCCCCATGATAGTCAGGAGCTCCACAGGCTCTGAACTCCCTGAAAGTGAGTGTGCGCGACCCCATCATGGTCGCCACCTCAGCACGAAAGGTGCTCAACCTCTCATCCATCAGCTCCAAAATACCCTCCTTGATCGAACTAAAGATCATAGGAGTCTGCTCAAGTATGATGCGAGTAATCTCTGAAGAGAGAAACTCCCTAGTCTGCTCATCCAAATGCTCGGCCCCCGAGCCTTATCCTGATCCCTCACCGGCACCTGAACTGCCGACTGCTGGTCTAGGGCGTAAAACCACCATTCTGAAAACACATCATAATAAACGTCAGGAACACTGATACATCTCGAGGGATCACTACTACTACAAGTTTCCTGGTCTCATCTCAGCTTTCCTTCGTTCAAGTACGGATCCTCTGCTTTCAGTAGTACGGGCCCATACTACCTTCCACATCTATCCGTACTTTCCTCAAGAACTGCCTTGACTCCACCAAGTCACTTCTACTGCTACTGATCTCTGCTACTCTCATCCTAGGCTTGCCCTAGGGAAATCTCTGACTCCACCCAATCCAGTCCTCAGCTGCTGAAGGCCTCCTTGTAATGCCAATTAGCCATCACCTGAATACCATCACATGTGACGAGGCTCAGATAATGCTTCGAGTAAAAGACTCCTCCCTACAACGGTTAGACTCAAACGAGAGCTGTGCAATAGGGCCAAATCCAGCACTCTGAGATTATTCAACCCTGATCACATGTGACGTGACGTATTCACCTAATGGCTAACTCCCATCACTCCGAGTCCTACAAAGCATGAAGCAAGCAACATTCGGACACAGGAAACTACTCAAGCAAATCTATCCTCATAACAAGAAGCTGTACTAGCATACAATGCTAAGCTCATACTATCAGGCATAACCTAAACAGGCTATCCTACTGCTGTCTACTCAATACTAGCATGCAATTCTCATAAAGCTGAAACACATATAACAGGCACATAAGGCATCCTCCTAGATCCTTAATCCTATTCTAGCATGCTGTTCTACTGAAACTGGAACTGATAATTATAACATAAACTTGTATGGGTAATTTGGGAGTACTTACTTGAGCTCGGCTGATCGCATGCACCACACCCTTTTCCTTTTCTCAAAACTCTTTTCCTTTTAAGTTTCTTTTTCAAAAATTCTTTCGAAAACATTTTTCTTTTGAAAATCTTTTACCATTTCCTTAGTTTGAGCTCAGTAATACTCGAAAGTGTGCCTGAATCCCTCAAACCAAGGCTCTGATACCAACTTGATGTTGGATATAGTGTCTAAGTCCATAACTATATTTGGTATGTACTTGACCCGACCCGGCATGGTCCATTTGGGTTGCACTTCACCCGAACAATTTATGGATAATCGTCTGAGAATAGTATAAGTTATGATTTATTAATATATTATAAGTTCTAATATATTAATATAAAATCATATTATTTAATTAGTGTTGATCTATAATTAATTTAGAATTAATTTAGAGATCAAAAGTATGACTAATTAAATATGGGCTCTTGTATTTATATAGTGTGGGCTAATGCTTATTTGGAATGGGCTAAGCTTGCATGGAAAGTCCATGGATACTCCATGGAGCTTTAACCCATGGATCTCATGGAAATGAAAAGACATGGGTATTAGGGTTTACATGGATGTAACCCTAATCCACCACACTATATAAAGGAGGCTTTGGTTCTTGAAATAACACTAGTTGATGTGTGTAAACTAAGAGGGCCGATTTCAAGAAGTTTGTGACTATTCTCTCAAGTTTCCAAGTTTGGGGTGATTTGTGACTTCCATTTGAGGCATCCACATTATTGGTGCTAGGCTCTCAAACTCCAAGCAATGAACTACTACTACAAGGTAAGTAATTCTACTAGTTTTATTTGATTCAAGTATCCCATGCCATGCTAGTTAGGATAAGAACCTTGGAAAAATAATTATTTGCATGTATCTTAGTCAAACATAGAACCAAGGTTTCTAGGGTTGCATGTACACCATAGGAGTGTTAGAATGCTCAAAACCCATCAGTGGTATCAGAGCCTGGTTTGTTTATTTGATACTTGATGCAAAAAAAAAAAAAAAAAAACTTGAAAAATCGAAGTTTTGTTCAAAAGCTCGTATCAAAATTTCAAGTTTTGTATATGTACTTACGATTCTTGAAATTTTTGATATGAACATTCGTAAACATATGAGTTTAGAAGATCATAGAAATTATGTGCTAATAATTGATTAGATTAATTCTTGATCTTTATGTGTTTTAATGGAGTCCATAACTAGTTCTTAAGTTATGGATAACCAAAACTCACATTTATAAATAACCATTAAAAGAACACATAGGTTACAAAAAATGAAGAGTCTTCATTTTTAATAACCATTAACTCATAAGTTAAAAGTTTTGAAAGTTTACAAAAAACTTGCCCTCAAGTTTTGGAACATGTAAAGTCATATTAAAAACTTTAGTTCCAACCCCTAGAATTTTAAAAGTTAAAATTCAACCCTTATACTTTATAATATTATAAGTTTAATAATATTTATATATGTATAAGATCAAGTCGTCTTACCGCTAGTACGCCTCATTCACGAAGCCGGTCTATAAGGGGGGTATAAGGTTGTTGCCTATAAAATGGCAACTTAATGGGTGTCCACTCTCACCCACCGCTTCCTTGATCGGTGGAGGGTCGTTAGCCGAACGGGTAGGACAAGGACTTATAAATTCTCATTAAAAGTATAATGATAATACTAAAGTAACTAAACTTTATTGAATTCCCAATCCTAGTTATTTTAGGAAAATGTGAATAAGGTGCTAATCCGTGAAATTACACTTTACACTTTGTTTAAGTCGTTAGTGGAGCGTGTGTGGTTAACCGGCACACTAACTTGAACTTAACAAGGTAGGTAAAGGGTGACTTAATGTTTATCATAGTATCAATGGAGCGTGTGTGGTTAACCGGCACATCGATTGAGGGGTAATACATTAAGGGTACCAAGTAATTTGCATGGTTACTTCACACCTTGTTTTGTGATCCTCGGCATCCCAGTCACAAAACTTGAAGGGCACACTCGATATTGAAACATGCCATTGAAGAAAGTTCAATGAATCTCAAAGAATCTAAGAGTTTCTAAACCAATTAAAACCTAATTAAATATTTCGTTTTTCATGGTGGAAATTGGTGAATCGTCATTCACCTACCTTCAAATATCTTATAGCTTATATTACGGCATCCCTCTTCTAAGTTATAAAATATTGTGTTGGGTCCTAGCCTTAATATTACATTTGGGTGTTTTGTTAAGGACTATCTCTATATCTAATCTAATCTATTCCCTCTTCTTTTCAGATGTCTTCCAATAACAATGCTTCTGGCTCAAACCCTACTAGCTCCTTCTCTCTCATGAATCTTTGTGGGAGAGTCATCTTTGATGGGTCCAACTTTACAGATTGGATCAGAAACATCAGGATGGTCACTCGGTATCAGAACAAAGAATATGTTTTCGAGAAGGAGCTGAAGGTACCCGAGCCAACTGCTACTCCTGAAGAGGTTGCTGAATATGAGGTACATGAAAGAGATGCTACAAAAGTGGCATGCATCATGATGGCCACCATGACAGCCGAGCTCCAAAAGTCCTATGAGGACTATTATCCTTTTGAGATGCACCAGGACTTGATGGACCGCTACCATCAAAGTGCTCGTCAAGAGCGATATGAAATAATCTCCTCCATGATAACAACCCGAATGAAGGATGGTGAACCCATCACGGGCCACATGTAGAAAATGCAAAGGTATGTGGACCGTTTATTGAAGCTGAATGTGAACTTCCCTAAGGAGTTAGCAATAGACATCATTTTGCACTCCTTGCCATCATGTTATGATCAATTCCACATGACATATCACATGAACAAGGAAGAAGTCACCCTCAGCAAACTTCAAGGACTCTTGAAGACCGCCGAAAGTGGTCTAAAGGGTAAGTCGGTTGTTACTACTCCTACTCCTACTCCAACTGCGGCCAATGTCTTGGCAATTGGGCATGGCAAAGGGAAGAAGAGAAAGAACCCTTCTAAGGGTACCAAGGGTAAGACCCTTGAAGGCTCCTCTTCAAGCAAAACCAAGAAAGGTTTTGTCACTCCTTCTGCTAACCCTAATGAGGCTGAATGCTTCTATTGCCATGAAAAGTCGCACTGGAAGCGAAACTGCCCAAAGTACCAGCAAGATTTGAAGGATGGGAAAGTAAAACCCAACCATGCAGGTATACACACTATATTGTCTAATAACTCACCTCATTCTAAGTCTTGGGTCCTTGATACAGGTTGTGGTATTCACATATGTTGTGATTTGCAGGGACTAAAAAGAAGTGAGAATGTGGAGTAGGGAAAGATAAACTTGATCATGGGAAACAGGAAAGCTTCACCTGTCACCAAGATAGGAGTTTATTCCTTAGTGCTAAATAGTAGGTTTACATTAGATTTGAATAAATGTTATTATTCGCCAGAAATGGCAAGAAATGTTATTTCCTTTCATGCATTGTATAAACAAGGTTTTACCTTTTATTCTGATAATAATAATGGTAGTATTGATGCTTTCTTTAATAATGTTCTTTATTTTAAAGCATTACCTTGTGATGGCGTGTATGAAACTGTATCTGTTGTAGTTAATCTAGGAAATAATGTATTGTGTATTAACTCTTCCACTAGCTTAGATAAAGCATCCTTATGGCATTGTCGTCTTGGACATGTAAGCAAGAAACGCATAGGCCAACTCCAAAAGGATGGAGTCTTGGAGTCATTTGACCTAAAGTCAGATGATAGTTGTGAATCTTGTTTGCTTGGTAAAATGACAAAGTCACCTTTTACTGGCACTTGTGCTAGGGGTGAAGGTTTGTTGGACCTCATACACACGGATGTGTGTGGACCCTTCAGAACCGCCACAAGAGATGCTAATCGGTTCTATGTGACTTTTACTAATGATTTTAGTAGATATGGATATGTCTACCTAATCAAGCATAAGTCAGAAACCTTTGAGAAATTCAAAGAGTTTAAGCAAGAAGTGGAGAATCAGTTGGGTAGGAACATTAAGATGCTTCGATCCGATCGTGGTGGTGCGTATCTTAGTACTGAGTTCCTTGACTATCTTAAGGAATGTGGGATTGTCTCACAATTGACACCTCCTAGACACCGCAGTTGAATGGTGTAGCTGAGAGGCGCAATCGGACCTTGTTGGACATGGTTCGTTCCATGATGAGTCGAGCTTCGCTACCAATCTCATTTTGGGGGTATGCCTTAGAGACTGCCGCCCATATCCTTAATCTAGTCCCTACAAAGAAGGTTGCCAAAACACCTCACGAGGTGTGGACTGGAAAAGTTCCCAATCTAGACCACATAAAGATTTGGGGTTGCGAGGCTTTTGTGAGATGCGAGACTCACGATAAGCTCGAACCCCGAAGCGAAAGGTGTATTTTCATCGGCTACCCACAGAAATCCTTTGGTTACATCTTCTATAGACCCAGTGATAATGTGGTCTTTGTAGCAAGAAGAGGATTCTTTCGAGAGAGAGAATTCATGAGCCAAGGAGACAGTGGGAGGCAAATTGACCTTGAGGAAATTCAAGAGTCAAGTGGTGAAGGAACCTCAAACCCTAGCCCTTAACCTAAGGAGGAAACTCCTGTTGAGCCGACTGAAGAATCTATATCTCTGAGGCATTCAAACAGAGTTAGGAATGCACCTGAGCATTATTATGGTTTTCATATTACTGCAGATGGTGAGACACTTATCAGTGATAATACACTGGTAAATCTGGATGAGCCTAACAGCTATACGGAAGCCATGGCAGGCCCTGAGGCTGCTAAATGGAAAGAGGCTATGGATAACGAGATACAGTCCATGTATGACCATCAAGTTTGGAACTTGGTTGACAATGTACCTGATCGTAAGATAGTTGGGTGCAAATGGATCTTCAAGAAGAAGACCGACATGGATGGTAATGTACACACTTATAAGGCACGACTGGTTGCAAAGGGTTATTCTTAAACTCCGGAGTTGATTATGATAAGACCTTTTCACCAGTGGCCAAGATTAAGTCTATTAGGGTTCTGTTAGCCATTGCGGCATTTCATGATTATGAAATATGGAAAATGGATGTCAAAACCGCTTTCCTTAATGGAAAGTTGGCTGAATATGTTTACATGGTTCAGCCAGAGGGTTTTGTCAGTACAGAGTACCCCAGTAGAGTGTGTAAGCTCGAGAAATCCATTTATGGATTAAAACAGGCACCTCACAGATGGAATCTTTGCTTTGATGAGAAAGTCAAAGAATTTGGCTTTTCAAGGAGTGAAGATGAATCTTGTGTCTATATCAAGGCTAGTGGGAGTATAGTCAGCTTTTTGGTACTGTATGTGGATGACATACTACTCATAGGAAATGACATCCCAACCCTGCAGGAAGTAAAGTCCTGGCTTGGGAAGTGTTTCGCTATGAAGGACCTTGGAGAAGCTGCCTATATCCTAGGGATAAGGATTTTGAGAAACAGGAGTAAAAGACTAATTGGACTTAGTCAAAGCACCTATGTGGACAACGTGTTGAAAAGGTTCAACATGCATAACTCCAAGAAAGGAGAGTTACCCATCCAGAGTAACGCCAGATTGAGTAAGACACAAAGCCCTAGTACTGAGGATGAGATAGCAGAAATGAGTCGAATACCTTATGCTTCAGCTGTAGGATCGATCATGTATGCTATGACGTGTACTCGACCTGATGTAGCCTTTGCTTTGAGCATGGTTAGCAGGTATCAGGGGAACCCTGGTAAGGCACACTGGACTGCGGTAAAGAATATCCTCAAGTACCTACGGAGGACTAAGGACTGGGTCCTTACCCTCGGTGGCAGTGAGGACTTGAGAGTTGTAGGGTACAGTGATGCTAGCTTTCAGACTGACAGGGATAATTTCCGCTCTCAGTCGGGCTGGGTCTTTACTCTAAACGGAGGGGCAATTACTTGGAAAAGTTCCAAGCAGGAGACAGTGGCTGATTCCACTTGTGAATCAGAGTATATAGCAGCAAGCGAGGCAGCAAAGGAGGCTATATGGCTAAAGAACTTCATCGGAGACCTTGGAGTTGTACCAGCTATAAAGAAGCCAATGGAGATTTTCTGTGACAGCAATAGTGCAGTTGCCTTAGCCAAGGAACCAAGAGATAATGGGAGATCCAGACACATTGACAGAAAATATTACTTCATCAGACATCGAATAGAAGAAGGAATCCTCGTGGCAAAGAGGGTATCATCGGATGAGAACCCAACAGATCCCCTCACGAAGGGACTGACTCGGGCTAAGCATCTCCAGCATGCTCGGAGCATAGGGCTGAAGGATGATATTAGTTTTAGTAGTTAGATAATCTTGAAATTTGTAAAATGTAATTGACATTTGATGATAAATAAAAGCTGTTATTTATGAGTAAAGTGTTGCTATCTCTTATCAATCGTTTACTATTATTTCATTTTGCATGTTTTGACTTCCAGAATAATTATGTTATGGTTTATGTGACAACCGTCAAAATTCGAGTTAGTTCTAGATTTGAATAAACTTAGTTGCACATATAGGCACGACACATACTAGACTTAGTAACTAGAAGCTAAGTTATGACCTACTAGAAACTTGGAAACAATTAGAAACAATGGATAATGTGCTTAGATTTCACATTGATATGTGAATTCTGCATCTACTGAACGGTAGTGACTATCCTTATTTGGGCCACTCTTTGACTCGAACACCTTTTCATGAATCATATACACACATTATGCACTTGACCTAGTAGTAGAAATTAGGTCGGAGTCTCATAGAAACTTAAGTCAACGTTGTAGACTAGGACTAGTATACTTGATTCCTCAATTTCGCTTGAATCTCGGAGTCACTACATAGAATGCCAATAAACCGATAAAAATAAATTACAAACATTATTTATAACTATAAAAGAGTTATAATACCATAAGATAATTTAAAGTCTCAAATATTCTATTTATTTTGATATTCAAAGTTTATTAAACTCCAAAACCCTAAAAGCCATAAAAACTCATATTTATAAACTTTAACCTTAAAAATTTCTATAAAAATAATTATGAAACTTATAATATGATCTTATAATAATAAAAATTATGAGAATGCATTTAAAAAAAATAAAATTTAAGTCATTAGTATTTAACCTTATTTTCTATGCAAAAAAAAAAATCAAGGTTTTGTGAATGAAAATTAAAATAAGGTGCATATTTTATAAAAACTTGATATTTTTATAAAATAAAGTTATAATTTTATAAAATTTAAGAGAGGGAGACCCTCTCTCCACTCCAAAGTCGGACTCCCTCCTCCCAAGATGCCTCTCCTCTTCCCAACACAAAATGATTCTTCTTCTCTCTCACACTCCATATTCCCTCATTTTCTCTTATTTCTCTCTCACACTCTCACACACATTTTCTCTCTTCCTCCCACTATGAACCACAAAATTTTACAGCCAACATGTCCAAGAACACTCAAGATACTCAAAATCTTCATCATCTAATGGTGTTCATTAAGGTAGAACACGATTTCCTTTCATTTTCCTTCAAGTTTTCATGGATTTTCTTGCATTTCTTTGTTCTTCTACACCATTCTAATGAAAGATCATGAACACATAAACATACGCACACACAAACTCATGGTTTTGATGATGATGGTGGTAGGATTTCAACCAAAAACAACATGCATGTTGTAAATGGTGAAATCCAAGGACCAAAACCTATGTCAAACACTAAAATACGGATTTTTACAAGTTTTGAAGGTTCATATACCTTATGCATTCAAGTATTTCCTTTGAAAACATCACTATGACCAACATATGTCCATGCATGGTCTTCAAACCATGATGCATGTGATGAACACCAAGCTAAAGAGCTTGATGATTAAAGTACATTGTTAATAGTGCATGTAAATGATTTTATTTATAAAAAATATCTAAAAGTTCTTTCTGTTCGAAATAAAAAATTTTCCCAGATTCCCATTAAGATAATATGAATATCTGGAAAATCCCAAGAGCTTTTACCATTTATTTGATTTATTAAATTTGTTACAAGAAAACAAGGGCATAAATCACATAAAATACTTTCTGAGGTCTATAAATCCTAGAAAAATTCGTGGATGACCCTTATGGTGAATAATGACCCCTCATAAAATTTCATCGATTTTTGTTACTGTTTGATGTGTCTTTTGATTTTCTTTTTGTGTGGTTCCAATAAATCACAAAACCACTTTAGAGAGTGTGAAAATGCCATCTAGCAATTTTCGCACCTCTTACCAGAGGTGGAAGACTCAGAAAAATAATTTCAAGATTTTTATAATACATTTCTATTTTTCCCCAATTTTTGTAATTATAAAGGCCTAAAAATAGAAAAAATATTTCTGATCATCCAAAATTCATGAAAAATTACCAGAACCTCTTGTTGTACATTAGGAGCCTACATCAAATGTTTGATGATTTTTCTCTTCTGTATACTATTTTTCTCCTATTTTCTAAGGTTAAATACACTTAAATACACTTAAATACCCAAAACCGGATTATACAATATGAAAACCACCTTTGGTATTTTTCCCATATTACTTACACTGTAAATGATGTTACAAAATTTTTTGGGAATTTATTTTAACTCTTTATTATTTATTCTTCAATTAATGATTATTTAAGGGGATAAAACAAAGAAAAATATAAATACCAACTGAAAAATATCTTTTTTATTTTTCCCAGCTCCTATATGTATAATAACAGTAAAATAAAAAGTTTGAGTAATTTTGGAAGCTGTTCTCTATTTATTTCAAATTTTATTGGAATAAATGCTCAAAAATCATAAAATTGGGTTAAGCAGCTTGGAAATCCATTTTTTATATTTTTCCTAGCTTAGTAATATGTAATAACAGTAAAATAAAAAGTTTGAGAATTTTTAACCTTTGAATGCTATTTTTCGTGAATTTATGTGGTTATGAAGGCTTAAAAACTTGGAAAAATAGTTAACCATATCAAAAATTCAAGGAAAAATTTTCTGAAAACCTCTATTGTATTTAGAATGAAAATACAAGGTTTGACAATTTTTGGAAACTGTTTGATAATATTTTACATTTTTAGGAATTTAAAACACCTTTAAATGTGTTGAAATACCCTCAAATTATATTACTAAATCTGGAAAATTAATATCCAAAATTGTCTTAATCACATGACTTATAGAATTTCACCATTTCAGAAAAATTGGAACCAATTAATATAAAACCGATATTAGAACATAAATTTGGCATTTCTCTATATGTAGAGTTTAGTATATTAGCATTAGATTTCGACATGGAAACTCATTAGTGTGTGTTTGATGTCGTAGGATCCCGGTAGTAAGGCGTTGGTGTATTCCGAGGCACTACTTGTACCTACTCGAAACATTGTGAGTATTCACGCACTCCCCTATTTTCAGTTTTTATGTTTTGGGGTGGAAAAGCATGTGCCGAAAAACTATTATTTGAATGTTGTATTTAAATTGATTTGTATCAAACATGATTGCTATTTTATTGCTATGTCTCTCTATGTATGTCTATGCAACACGGAACATGAGAACTTATCGTACTAAGGCCCTTCCCTTATCTCTAACCATTAACTCTTTGAGCCAATGGTCATTATGGATAGCGCTATTAGGAATTGACAACTCCTCACTCGCCCTATTGCTGGAGTTCATGATACCATATTCATTTATGGAACGATAAGCATAGATCTTGATAGGGCTTCAGTCATAGGTTTGGTTGAGACTCATTGTTTGCTCATACACATACAAACTCGTTTCTCGTTATAGCAATAAACTTGTTATTTATTATAGCAATAAACTCGTTTATCAATTATAGCAATCAACTGTGTTACTCATTATAGCAATAAACTTGTTTATTAATTATAGCAATGAACTTTGTTTCTCATTACAACAACGAACTTTATTACCGAAAACTTATATACATGTTTTAGCAATGAAATTGTTTGCTCCTTGTAGCAACAAAATTGATTGCTCATTTTAGCAATGAAACTTGTTTACTCGTTTGAGTAACGAACTTTATCTTCCATGAGAATATGAATGTTGCATCTTTTTTGGGCAACATACTTTATCTCTCATGATGACAAAGAACTTTGTTTTTACAAACTTATTTACTCCTTTAACAATATACTTTTATTATCGGAAACTTTTATCAAAACTTTGATTTCAATTCATGAACCAATATTATTTTGTTAAACTTGTGAGTACTCACCAACTATTTTTATAGTTGACGCTCGTTTTACATGCTTTTTCAGGAACCATCGAGTAAGTGGCACTTAGGGACACTTCACTTTTAGGAGCATTCGCATGTGTTGTATTTCAATTTACATTGTAATTTCTTTTAAAAGTTGTTCAAACCCATTGTAAATTTGTAATGGTTTTCAATACTATGGTTGGTGTTGTCTTTTAACTTTTGCTATGAAACCTTTTGTACTGCCACGCCCTGTGTTTCCGCTTTAGCGGGGTGTGACAGGAAATGGTATCAGAGCCGAAGGTTATAGAGAATACCGGTTTTCCTTTGGAGAACCACAACTATAGCCAAAAAAAATTTTTTTAAGCGTTTTTAAAATACTGAACATACTACTGGTATAACTAATTCGAGTACACATTATCAGACTTTAATTAAGTATAGCCTGGCCAACTATGCTTAATTAAGGAAACTTAATGTGAGGCTTGAAAAGGTTATAGTAGAATTATGTTCAAAACGATTTTCAACTTAAACTTTTGAAAAACAAAATTTTTCGGTGTGCGTACGGGCATTGCATATTATAGGCATTCATCTAGATACACTTAGAAACTAAGTGCACTTTTATAACAATGCCTTTATTTAGAAATATTCTTGTCCCTTATCAAGTGCTAGGTTAACCACTTAGGTTATATCACTAGCCACTCTAGGAGCAATGCACTTAGTACTAAGAATAAGTATTCCTCGGTAGCTATTGAATTTATATGTAAGATTAGTAGCTAGATATACACTAGTAATTATCTTAAGTCGAAACATATACCAATTATTCCTCAATACCTCTTCATCGTCTTCAAGAGTTACAACAATGAAAAAGTGTTTCGATATCGACACGAATGATAATTGGAGCATCGCGTAAGGAGGTAGATGAGTCGCCACTAAGTAATCACTTGTATACCATTGGTGGTCATTCCGGATTCGACTCACGAGGAGACACGAAAGTTTAACCCATACGTGAGACTTTATTACTACGCCACGATTTAGCTCTATGTTGTTTCCACCTTGAGCTTAAAACTTAACATAGGATTTCCCTTTGACCTCTATAAAAGGTCGTAAACTGTATTGAGACCATACAACGTTTTTCAAACAATTTTTCTTGTCCTTTATCTTGGGGGAAAAGACACCGGCACTCGCCTTAGACTCGCCTTAGTATTTAGGTACGATCAGCTACACTAACATACTTATTCCTTACTTCATAATCTTCCATCGAAAAATTATTTCGCTTCATCGGTTTTATTTACCATCGATAAAATATTTTTTATCCACTTCATTCAACTTAGTAGACATTTCCTAACAATTTAAGCCATATTCTCGCTAAAACTCTTTTGACAACTTGCTTTAACTTAACGCTTTTCTTCAAAACTCAACTTAACCAATATTGGTTTTAACCTTGCTATTTCAATTTTATTTCAAATCCATTTCAATGGATAGATGTGTTTTTAAGGGCATATAAACCATTTTAAACATTGCTTACCATTTTGACACGTTTTCGAAAAACTTAGAAACATTTTCTTTTATAAAAGTGTTTAAACTCTATGCTATAAAACTTAAACATATAACATTGAAGTCCTATTATATGTAAAAGCATCCTCGGATTTTCCAAACCACTTTTGCTTTGACACATTTAACCGCTTTCTCATTTAGACATTGTAATTTACTTTAATGTGTTTTGTCGAAAACACAACATGATATTTATGCAAATGTCTACTTCAAACATGTTTATAAGACATATCTAACGCTTGTAATTCAAAACATACCTTATTTGTGTACTTTGCTTCAATATAGTTTTATAATCTATAAAGATTCTAAAATATAAAGCATTGCAAAACTTAGTGTTCACTTTTAAAGTTCCAGTGGCGCACTTTCGACAATGCACAATTATTCATCTAAATATGTTAAGTCTTTACCTTATCCGTTTTAAGCATTGTTGGACTCCGGTCAAAAAGGTCAAAACTGTCAGATTTTCAATTACAAGTTTTAGTGTTTCTTCTTTTTCACAAATGAAGTTTAACTTAATAGATAACTCGTGAATTTTTAGCAAACCTTAGAAAACACTTTAAAACTTTTTCATTTCTATTTAATCATCAATATAGATCACATATTGAAGTTTGAAATATATCTCAACCTGGTTTTAAATCTACCTATATGTATTGTTCTTATAATTTCAACAATAACAATAATTGCCGCCGCTACCTTCCTTTTTCTTTCCCCCGAACTTGATTTCTCGCTCTCTTTTTGATTTTAGATCTCGCACGCCCATAATAGTAACATAATACATTGTCTAACTTTGTTTCTGTCTATTTTGCTTCTCGTGGTATCATGTTCGTATACATAAAGACTAGAAGTCTACCCTTTCGTTTTGAGCGATTAATACGTATATAGTCGTAAGGCATACTTTTGATTTAGTCAGCTCTGATATATTCAATTACACCTTTTATCATATACATCTTTTTTTTTTATTTTGAAATCTACAATAAACAAGTAATCCTTATTTACATTTGCTCTTTTATTCTAAATTTGGAAACTTGATTTAAAATGCAAGTTTCATTGTATTTTTCGTTATAAGTAATACACAAGATGAATACTCTTATGCTTATAATTTTTCTATATCCGGAAAATATATGTGAAGGATATATTTCCTTATGTTTCTTCTTTTCTTTAAATACATCAAAATTTTTGAATTTTACGATTATCTATTCTCTAAATGATTGTTTTTGTAGAAACACTAAACTATGAATGCACTATTTTCAAAGATTAACATTTTTACACCTTTCTTAAAAAAGTATTCTACTTTGCAATTTTCAGTGAGTTCCTAAACTCTCAAACTTGTTTTCATAAGTATTCTGACTCCTCGTAAACTTGAATTTGTCCTGACTTAGACAATTGGACAATTTCTCAAAAGTTTAATACAAATATTTCTATACAAATTCCTTTAATTACGACTTAAACCTTTAACCTTAATTAATCTTTATATCATTTTACTACTTTATTTGATCGCCACACATGTATCTTCATTATCTTGGAATTATTACACATTTTGATAATAGTGAGACTAATTATCATTTCTAAACATACATTTTGATAACAGTGAGATTTTTAATCACTTCTATACACTTACAATGCTATATACACAATGTGATTTAATTTATCATAAATTTTCTTCGCCTCCATTTGCACCAATGACTCTCTAAATATATTTATTCTTTGAATAAAGTTTTATTATTGTAAGAGTAACCGTAGTGGTAATTATAGCCTCGGAGATGCTCAATCATTTCGTAATTTATTTTGTCGACGACACTTAATTATCCTTTACATTTGAGATGTACCAAAACTTTGTTGCCTACCCTTAGTATGTATTTTTAGGAACTTACCCTCAATCGCTTCTCTTTCATTCGTGCTACCCCTTCTTATTTCAAAATATATATTTTCCATATTTAGTAGCCAACCCGGAAGTGAACAAATTGTTCCTAATCTTTTCTTTATCAGACGATAAATTTACACTTAGTGCCGATTTAGAATGCGACTTAAGCATCAATGCGGATTTACGCTCAGTGCAGTTGGTGCTTCAGCAAAACTTATACCGCTCTCTTAATTCAGATAATATCTAACTAGATGATCTTTTTCAACTAGGTCGCCATTGTCAGATCATGATTTCCGTGATCCTAATTTCTCGCAATCTAGACTGTAGAACTCGAATTAAGGAAACATTACTTTGATTATAGCTAAATAATTGGGTTCTTCCTTTGAGGAAATAAACCTGAAATAATCAAAGAACACTGCAAGTCACCACCTCTCCAGCTATATAATTGTATTCGGCTGAGTTCTAATAGGATACGTCACGAATTGAATTTCGGGACGAAATTCTTTTAACCGGGGGAGACTGTGACAACCGTCAAAATTCGAGTTAGTTCTAGATTTGAATAAACTTAGTTGCACATATAGGCACGACACATACTAGACTTAGTAACTAGAAGCTAAGTTATGACCTACTAGAAACTTGGAAACAATTAGAAACAATGGATAATGTGCTTAGATTTCACATTGATATGTGAATTCTGCATCTACTGAACGGTAGTGACTATCCTTATTCGGGCCACTCTTTGACTCGAACACCTTTTCATGAATCATATACACACATTATGCACTTGACCTAGTAGTAGAAATTAGGTCGGAGTCTCATAGAAACTTAAGTCAAAGTTGTAGACTAGGACTAGTATACTTGATTCCTCAATTTCGCTTGAATCTCGGAGTCACTACATAGAATGCCAATAAACCGATAAAAATAAATTACAAACATTATTTATAACTATAAAAGAGTTATAATACCATAAGATAATTTAAAGTCTCAAATATTCTATTTATTTTGATATTCAAAGTTTATTAAACTCCAAAACCCTAAAAGCCATAAAAACTCATATTTATAAACTTTAACCTTAAAAATTTCTATAAAAATAATTATGAAACTTATAATATGATCTTATAATAATAAAAATTATGAGAATGCATTTAAAAAAAATAAAATTTAAGTCATTAGTATTTAACCTTATTTTCTATGCAAAAAAAAAAAATCAAGGTTTTGTGAATGAAAATTAAAATACGGTGCATATTTTATAAAAACTTGATATTTTTATAAAATAAAGTTATAATTTTATAAAATTTAAGAGAGGGAGACCCTCTCTCCACTCCAAAGTCGGACTCCCTCCTCCCAAGATGCCTCTCCTCTTCCCAACACAAAATGATTCTTCTTCTCTCTCACACTCCATATTCCCTCATTTTCTCTTATTTCTCTCTCACACTCTCACACACATTTTCTCTCTTCCTCCCACTATGAACCACGAAATTTTACAGCCAACATGTCCAAGAACACTCAAGATACTCAAAATCTTCATCATCTAATGGTGTTCATTAAGGTAGAACACGATTTCCTTTCATTTTCCTTCAAGTTTTCATGGATTTTCTTGCATTTCTTTGTTCTTCTACACCATTCTAATGAAAGATCATGAACACATAAACATACGCACACACAAACTCATGGTTTTGATGATGATGGTGGTAGGATTTCAACCAAAAACAACATGCATGTTGTAAATGGTGAAATCCAAGGACCAAAACCTATGTCAAACACTAAAATACGGATTTTTACAAGTTTTGAAGGTTCATATACCTTATGCATTCAAGTATTTCCTTTGAAAACATCACTATGACCAACATATGTCCATGCATGGTCTTCAAACCATGATGCATGTGATGAACACCAAGCTAGAGAGCTTGATGATTAAAGTACATTGTTAATAGTGCATGTAAATGATTTTATTTATAAAAAATATCTAAAAGTTCTTTCTGTTCGAAATAAAAAATTTCCCAGATTCCCATTAAGATAATATGAATATCTGGAAAATCCCAAGAGTTTTTACCATTTATTTGATTTATTAAATTTGTTACAAGAAAACAAGGGCATAAATCACATAAAATACTTTCTGAGGTCTATAAATCCTAGAAAAATTCGTGGATGACCCTTATGGTGAATAATGACCCCTCATAAAATTTCATCGATTTTTGTTACTGTTTGATGTGTCTTTTGATTTTCTTTTTGTGTGGTTCCAATAAATCACAAAACCACTTTAGAGAGTGTGAAAATGCCATCTAGCAATTTTCACACCTCTTACCAGAGGTGGAAGACTCAGAAAAATAATTTCAAGATTTTTCATAATACATTTCTATTTTTCCCCAGTTTTTGTAATTGTAAAGGCCTAAAAATAGAAAAAATATTTCTGATCATCCAAAATTCATGAAAAATTACCAGAACCTCTTGTTGTACATTAGGAGCCTACATAAAATGTTTGATGATTTTTCTCTTCTGTATACTATTTTTCTCCTATTTTCTAAGGTTAAATACACTTAAATACACTTAAATACACTTAAATACCCAAAACCGGATTATACAATATGAAAACCACCTTTGGTATTTTTCCCATATTACTTACACTGTAAATGATGTTACAAAATTTTTTGGGAATTTATTTTAACTCTTTATTATTTATTCTTCAATTAATGATTATTTAAGGAGATAAAACAAAGAAAAATATAAATACCAACTGAAAAATATCTTTTATATTTTTCCCAGCTCCTATATGTATAATAACAGTAAAATAAAAAGTTTGAGTAATTTTGGAAGCTGTTCTCTATTTATTTCAATTTTTATTGGAATAAATGCTCAAAAATCATAAAATTGGGTTAAGCAGCTTGGAAATCCATTTTTTATATTTTTCCTAGCTTAGTAATGTGTAATAACAGTAAAATAAAAAGTTTGAGAATTTGTAACCTTTGAATGCTATTTTTCGTGAATTTATGTGGTTATGAAGGCTTAAAAACTTGGAAAAATAGTTAACCATATCAAAAATTCAAGGAAAAATTTTCTGAAAACCTCTATTGTATTTAGAATGAAAATACAAGGTTTGACAATTTTTGGAAACTGTTTGATAATATTTTACATTTTTAGGAATTTAAAACACCTTTAAATGTGTTGAAATACCCTCAAATTATATTACTAAATCTGGAAAATTAATATCCAAAATTGTCTTAATCACATAACTTATAGAATTTCACCATTTCAGAAAAATTGGAACCAATTAATATAAAACCGATATTAGAACATAAATTTGGCATTTCTCTATATGTAGAGTTTAGTATATTAGCATTAGATTTCGACATGGAAACTCATTAGTGTGTGTTTGATGTCGTAGGATCCCGGTAGTAAGGCGTTGGTGTATTCCGAGGCACTACTTGTACCTACTCGAAACATTGTGAGTATTCACGCACTCCCCTATTTTCAGTTTTTATGTTTTGGGGTGGAAAAGCATGTGCCGAAAAACTATTATTTGAATGTTGTATTTAAATTGATTTGTATCAAACATGATTGCTATTTTATTGCTATGTCTCTCTATGTATGTCTATGCAACACGGAACATGAGAACTTATCGTACTAAGGCCCTTCCCTTATCTCTAACCATTAACTCTTTGAGCCAATGGTCATTATGGATAGCGCTATTAGGAATTGACAACTCCTCACTCGCCCTATTGCTGGAGTGCATGATACCATATTCATTTATGGAACGATAAGCATAGATCTTGATAGGGCTTCAGTCATAGGTTTGGTTGAGACTCATTGTTTGCTCATACACATACAAACTCGTTTCTCGTTATAGCAATAAACTTGTTATTTATTATAGCAATAAACTCGTTTATCAATTATAGCAATCAACTGTGTTACTCATTATAGCAATAAACTTGTTTATTAATTATAGCAATGAACTTTGTTTCTCATTACAACAACGAACTTTATTACCGAAAACTTATATACATGTTTTAGCAATGAAATTGTTTGCTCCTTGTAGCAACAAAATTGATTGCTCATTTTAGCAATGAAACTTGTTTACTCGTTTGAGTAACGAACTTTATCTTCCATGAGAATATGAATGTTGCATCTTTTTTGGGCAACATACTTTATCTCTCATGATGACAAAGAACTTTGTTTTTACAAAATTATTTACTCCTTTAACAATATACTTTTATTATCGGAAACTTTTATCAAAACTTTGATTTCAATTCATGAACCAATATTATTTTGTTAAACTTGTGAGTACTCACCAACTATTTTTATAGTTGACGCTCGTTTTACATGCTTTTTCAGGAACCATCGAGTAAGTGGCACTAAGGGACACTTCACTTTTAGGAGCATTCGCATGTGTTGTATTTCAATTTACATTGTAATTTCTTTTAAAAGTTGTTCAAACCCATTGTAAATTTGTAATGGTTTTCAATACTATGGTTGGTGTTGTCTTTTAACTTTTGCTATGAAACCTTTTGTACTGCCACGCCCTGTGTTTCCGCTTTAGCGGGGTGTGACAGTTTATATCATATTATTCAAACTCTCCACAGTCGGTCATATGTTGGAAGTAGATATGAATCAAGACTGTCATGGGTTGGCTTGTAGAGGTCTAAGATGTTAGACAAAGCGGGGCTACAGCACTCATGAGTGGTCATAAGTTCTGAGTATTGGATTCAACCCACGCTCACTTGTATCACTTCATGGAATTTTTCTCGAGTGATCGTGAGACGGTAATATCATATAAGTCTTCAAACCTAGAGATATGATTTGTTGCCTATGAGTTGGTTATGCATTGATTGCACGAAAACACATTGGTAACTCGATGTTATAAACCGTGCCTTTGTGTGTAGTTCAACAAGTAGTAGAGCAAACATATGAGTCGAAGTTTATCTGTTCCTTCTAGGATTAGAAGCGATATCTGGGCCCCTCGATGATTTTGTTTTGACCTATGTACCGGGCCCGGTCAGAACTAAATTGATGTGTTCAGTTAAGTTCTATGTCAAACAAATCGGAAATCGGGAAACAAATGCTGGACAATAAGCAAGACCATGTTCCATATATTTGTCCGGCTGATATCTAGAACAGAGGATTATATGATCAATTATCTAAAATGGCGCTTCATAGTTCAACAGAGTTTAAAGAGCTACGATTGCTGATCGGTTCCTGAAGTCATACTTGCAACTATAGTTATTAGACTTATCCAAGTGGGAGACTGTTGGATATAGTGTCTAAGTCCATAACTATATTTGGAATGTACTTGACCCGACCCGACATGGTCCATTTGGGTTGCACTTCACCCGAACAATTTATGGATAATCGTTTGAGAATAGTATAAGTTATGATTTATTAATATATTATAAGTCCTAATATATTAATATAAAATCATATTATTTAATTAGTATTGATCTATAATTAATTTAGAATTAATTTAGAGATCAAAAGTATGACTAATTAAATATGGGCTCTTGTATTTATATAGTGTGGGCTAATGCTTATTTGGAATGGGCTAGGCTTGCATGGAAAGTCCATGGATACTCCGTGGAGCTTTAACCCATGGATCTCATGGAAATGAAAAGACATGGGTATTAGGGTTTACATGGATGTAACCCTAATCCACCACACTATATAAAGGAGGCTTTGGTTCTTGAAATTGTACTAGTTGATGTGTGTAAACCAAGAGGGCCGATTTCAAGAAGTTTGTGACTATTCTCTCAAGTTTCCAAGTTTGTGGTGATTTGTGACTTCCATTTGAGGCATCCACATTATTGGTGCTAGGCTCTCAAACTCCAAGGAATCAACTACTACTACAAGGTAAGTAATTCTACTAGTTTTATTTGATTCAAGTATCCCATGCCATGCTAGTTAGGATAAGAACCTTGGAAAAATAATTATTTGCATGTATCTTAGTCAAACATAGAACCAAGGTTTCTATGGTTGCATGTACACCATATGAGTGTTAGAATGCTCAAAACCCATCACTTGAAACATCCAAAAATACGACCCAAAAATTTTTGTTTTAGTATTACTAAAAATCACAACATCGAGTGTCATACATAATAAGAACCATGGAATGAGTAACTCAAAAGTCACAGTAACTGTGTCAAAACAAAACTGTATCAATCATATCAAAATACTTGAAATAAACTCCCAGGATAAAACTGAAGCTGTGGTGTGTGCGATGCCATCAACCCGAGCTCTTCCCTTTGCTAGCGAGAGTACCTGAACCAAAACTGAAAACTGTAAGCACAAAGCTTAGTGAGCTCCCCCAAACTACCACATACCATACAATAACATATAAAACACATATTGGGCCTTGCCCACTGCATCGGACCAAAGTCCGGAAACTGCATCGGACCGATGTCTGGAAACTAGCCAGGGCCTTGCCCTCTGCATCGGACCGAAGTCCGGAAACTGCATCGGACCGAAGTCCGGAACTAACCAGGGCCTTGCCCTCTGCATCGGACCGAAGTCCGGAAACTGACTGAACATAGCATAGCATAAACATACCAACTAACATGAATACATATACTGCATACTGCATACTGCATCGGACCAGAGTCCGAAACACATAACACAAAACATGCTTGAATCACAAAGACATCAAGCGCTCTAACTACTGCATCGGACCGAGGTCCGGAACTACTGCTAACTAAACGGGTCGGCATTGTGGCCGTAGACCCGTTCCTACTGGAAGGAAAACTCACCTCACAACACTGGCTGCCGAGATGCTAGATCTGAAACTGCCTGACTGCTGCTCCGGAACTCCCTGGCTACAAATCCCATAAACACTAAATCAAATACTAATAACAAATCACATGGTAAAATGACTATTTACCCCTGGACAAGTCAACTTCCAAGACAAAGTCAACTTTCAGTTGACCAGACTCGCCGAGTTGGACCGCCAACTCGCCGAATCCCCATCAACCATTCTAATCCTCTACTCACTTCTACTCGTCGAGTTTGGCAAAGACTCGACGGGTTCTTCTTCGATACTAACATCGAGTCTAATCTTCATCCGACTTGCCGAGTTGTATGAATAACTCGTCGAGTTCCCTTTCAACAGAAGAACACACCCAGTCTTTGACTCGCCGAGTCGTATGAACAACTCGTCGAGTCGTATGAACAACTCGTCGAGTCCGACTGCTTCCAGATCCAAGTCTTAACTCACTGAGTCCTTACTCTACTCACTGATTCACCCTAAACTCTCAAATTGGGGAAAAACCAAGGACTCGCGACTCGACTCGCCGAGTCTGAAGAACAACTCGTCGAGTCCCAAGCATGCCAAACTATACAGTCAATTTTTCTCAATTCCAATGCATCCAATTCATAGATCTGGGGTCCTAGGATTGATTTCACACGTAAAGTTTCTAACTTTACGTTCATGCATGCTCATGATAAGCTAAAATTCCCAATAAGGAGCTAAAAGAGGAGATCTAGGTTTGGAATGGGTGCTTAGCTCAATAAAGGTGGCAACCTTGAGCTTAAGGAGTTCTGAAGTGCTTAGATCTGAAACCCATTCGTCTTAACTACCCATGAATCGACCTCAAAGTCTAGAAAAGGCTCAAAAGCAAGACTAGCAAGCTTTTATGGAGATCTACATGATGAAAAGCAAAGATTCGAGCTTTATACCTTGATGGAAGCTGGAAAGACACACTAAACTCAGATCTTCTTTGCTCCTCTTGAGAACCCCTCTTCTCTCTTCTTCTTCTAACTTCAAAATGCACCAAAATCCTCCACAAAATGAGAAATACTCCAAGAATGCTTAAAGGGAGGCTATGGTTTAGTAAGGGACGTTCTGAGGGTGATGGAGGCTGGTTTGAGGCGCATAATGATGTTTAAATAGGGTGCAAACCGTTGAAATTAGGGTTTCATTCAGACTGGCAGTCTCGCCGAGTCCGAGAATATGGACTCGTCGAGTTGCCAACTTAAACCGCGTGCAAATCCCGTCTCTACTCGACGAGTCGGGCTACTAACTCGTCGAGTACCCCTTAAGAAATGAAAATTACTTTATTTAAATCACATACCAGAAATGGGGCGTTACATTGTTTCACATAAATAGCATTGCTAACTCGCAACACTCATCCCAATGATTATGCTCCCACTAGCATTACAATTATGTTCTTACTAGCATAAAGATTATGCTCCCACTAGCTTTGACAAGTACCTAGAAATCAGCTGAACTTCTAGAAAACAATACATAGTGACTTTGTTACCAAAAATCAGATTTCTGATACGAGATGCTTCGATAAGTATTTATCTGGACTTCTCAAGCTCACACACCTTTAATTAGATAGCTCATGTGTGTGTCTAAGCCCTTTCAGAACTTATAGCAATAAGTCCCGAATGTTTAAACTATTTTCCATTTCTCACAATTCGAACTATGAAAAGGGATGTCGGAATCATACTCGAATTTTAGAACGCAATTATCACAACTGCTAACACTAATGATATTAATCAATCCTTTAAAATCTACTAGTGAAAGCGTTTCCTCACAATCATTTTCATGAAGTAGAGAGAAACCTATTTCCACTTAGATTTTATGGTGTATGTGTTCCTATCCATATGAATTTTTCACTTCCAACCACTATCATAAGACAAGGTTTATGACAATCTGAAACTCATATGGACTGAACTAGCTTAATCTTAATTTCTCGCCATCCGATAGCACAAGGGCCTACTAGTGCTTCCATGTTATTGAGCAGCTCACCCATACAGATCAATGTACTTTCATTGATGAAGTATGACTCATCCTTTTGATTTAACCAAAACATCACAACTACCAATTTCAAATGTGCTAGAGCAAGAAAACATTTCCGCTCCATATTTCATGAGGTGTTATAAACCTACTTAGAACATATTACTCAATGTACAACTAGAGTATGACTCTAAAACTTGATTTTGGAACGAAGTATGACTCATCCTTTTGATTCAACCATTTCAACAATTTCTGAATCCTCTTCATAGTCATACAAATGCACTAAGGTGTCCTTAGAAGGATCAATTGTGACATGGTTCCAAAATCATTAGGATGATCACAAAACATGATAATAAAGTACTCTCCTTTCCTTTCAGATTGGAGAAACTTTTATCTTTCTGCCTAATAGATTCTTCTTATTCGTTTTGCCATTCTTTGAAACTTTTCAAAGAATCAGAATTACACTTAACCCTATAAGTACAACCATATTTATTGAACCATTAGTAAATCATGATGAATAGACTTATTGTCTTTTGTGGTGGATCTAACCAGTTCATATCAATGTGTACTAGATCCTTTAGTCCTTCACTTGACTCACATATACACTTGAGCAAGGAATTTAGTCTTAATTTTCCAAAGATCAATATTCTCACACATCTCATAATTCAAATCGTATGATTCCAAGTTTCTATCCAATTGAACCTTGGGTGATTAGAATCCTTCCTTATTTGGAAAACTACCACAAGTTATATAACTAAGAATCAAGTCCATTTTCAACATTGCTAATCATAGAAATATGAACACCAATTTTCATAAATGCCATTGCAAGTAATCATAAAGTAAATAAGATAAACCACAAAAAATTTACTTTATTGATAATGTGCGGAAAACTTGTTCTTACAATGCAAATACACATGAAAACTATGTTTCTAAATATTCCTAAACAATCTATCATAACTCCTAAGTAACAGCTCCAAATCCTGATCATTGAACCATGTGACCGAAATCCATCTCTTCAGATCAAAATGCAACTTTCACATCATGTATTAAGAATCTATGAATAGGAACTTAATAAAGGAGTTAGATAGTGGATGTACCTGAAGTAGAGTCATACAATTTGACATTACCATCTCTCAGATCTCTCAGGTAGTCAGGGCAGCTTCGCTTCCAATGCCCCTTCAATCGGCAATCTAGACAGATGGACTCTTTAGGAGTGACACGTGAAACTATCACAGAACTGGCCTTTCTCTTACGGTCAAACTTTTTAACCATGGCCAATTTCTTTCCCTTGGGAGAAGAAATCCTTTCTGGACTATCATCATTGTCATTGCCTATGTCCATGGAAGAATTTAGGAGGTAGATCTTCTAATAAAGTTTGCTTGACTAGTGCGCCAAAGTATTTTTGCTTCATCAATAATTAGCAAATATGTCAGATCAATAAGGGTCAAGTCGTGGTCTGTCATATAGTAGTCCTTAACGAACTGACTATATGACTTAAAAAGCGATTGAAGAATCAAGTCAACAACTAGCTTCCTTGGGAAAACGACACCCAACAAGTCTGTCAATGTGCGACTTCATCTTTAGGACGTGTGCACACACATAACTTCTATCTTGGTGTTTGCATGCCAATAGGGCTCGAGTGACCTTGACATTTTCAAGTCGACGAAAACGTGGGTCAGGGAGAATCAATGGAGGAGGTAGAGGAAGAGAAGTATGATTTCCAGTTCCCGCAATACACGCCGAAGGGAATGATATTTCATCTCGATCGACACGTGGAAGATCATCTTCAAAAAGAAAGCTTTTTCCAAAGGATTGAGGAAGACCATAGTTGTCAGAACTAGACATCTACAAAAGGGAGAAAATTCAATTGAGTTGATTTAATCATTAATATAACACCCAAATGAAATATTTAGGCTAGGACCCAACACAATAATTTACAATTCAGAAGAGGGATGCTGTAATCCAATTGTAAATTATTTGAAGGTAGGTAAATGACGATTTACCAATTCTACCACGAAAACGAAATTTTAACGAATTAGGTTTTAGACGAAATTCCTAGATCTTTTTAGATTCATTGAACTTTTCAATGGCATGTTTAATCTCGATTATGCCCTTCAAGTTTGTGACTGGGATACCAAGGATCACAAACAAGGTGTGAATAACCATGCAAATTAGCTTGGTACTCTCGATGTCATTTATCACCTAATCAATGTGCCGGTTAACCACACATGCTCCACTGATCAACGATAATTTACGAGAAACCCATTGCCAACAATATTAGTCCCATATTAGTGTGTCGGTGTGCCACACACGCTCCACTAACGACCAATAAGGTGCAATATGCAATTTCATTGGTTAGCATTAAATTCACATTTTCCTAAAGTAACTAAGATTGGGAATTTCATAAAATCATTTAGTTACTTTATAATTCATTATACTTTTTAATGAGAGTTTAGTGTCCTATCCTACCCGTTCAGCTAACGACCCTCCACTAGTCAAGGGTGCGGTGGGTAAGAGTGGATACCTAATGACGGTCATTTTACAAGACGCTTCTTTAAACACCCCTTATAGACCAGCTTCGTGAATGAGGCCTACTAACGGTAACTAATGTTGTAAAACTCGCCGAGTTGTCCGATTACTCCTCCGAGTACTCGCTACTCGGCCCCTTACCGAGGCGAGTTACAGAATCCCGAGTACTTCCCGATCGGTCCCTTACTAAACTAACTGGTGTTGTAAAACACGGTCAACTTGGTGATTAATATGTATAATATACTTATTGATTTATTATTTAACACACACATGTGATTATTACTACATATATATCTTAAATTTTCAGTAATTATTCACGAAGTGAGACCATTATATGTTTTTTAGATTCTATGTATTCACATATATCTAATTTTGTTATATATTTCAATCAACTTATGACTTTAGCTTATAATTTTTACATATATAATTTCCCTAAAAATATTTCTACATGAATTACCGAATCCGAGTACTCCCCGAGTACTCCCGAGTACTCGCTACTCGGTAGTCGGCCGAACAGGTACCGAGTAACGAGTTCTACAACCTTGATGGTAAGACAAACTTTTCTTATACATATATAATATATTAGACTTTTAATTTTATATAGTAGAAGGGTGCATTTTAAACTTTTAAAATACTAGGGTTTTTAATCTAATTTAAAATTTTCGAAATTAATACCTTTTAAATTAACATCTTAAATATTAAAAACCTTGATTTAATAATTATCCAAAATTAAACAATTAATTTAAATTATTAAATCTCATAGTATTATCCATTAAATTAAATAAATAATATAACCTAATCCTTTTATCCCCTAGATTTCGAAATTTTGGGAAGGGATATTTCAAAATCAACAAGTATTTATTTAAACAATTAAAAGATAATACCTACCCAAAACCATAGATTTTAAAAATCTAATCTTGGGGAAGGCATTTTTCAAAAATTCTAGGGTTAGGAAAGCCTAAAAATCGAAAATATGGAGGCCAAAGGAACAGGTTCAAAACCCTAATCAATTTTCAAAACTAGGGTTTAGAAACCCTAATTTCGAAAAATTCAAGCCCTAGTGTTTAATTGCCATAAACCCTAATTTGTCAAGTTCAATCTATTGTATCAAATCTAATTGAAAACAAAACCAAAGACTTTGATACCACTGATGGGTTTTATATAAACAATCCTATGTGTGCATGCAACCCTAGTTTGGATCTATGTTCTCTCTATTAGACATACAAGCATTGAACACAAAAGGAAAACCATAATATGCATCTAATAATTTGAAATCTATATATGAAGGATTAGATCACATACCTTTGTTTCTATATAGTAATAACAACCAAAACTTGAAGATCTTTGCTTTTAAGAACAAGTACCACAAGCGTAGTACCTCTAATGGCTCACAATCACCCAAGGGCAATAGGATGAATATGAGAGAGAGGAGAGAGGAGTGACTTGATCAAAAAATTGTCTCTTCTAGGGTTTCTAGAGGGTTTTCCGAATTTACAAGCCAAGGGGCTCTATTTATACTTGAGGCTAGCTAGGGTTTTAAGGTGGAAACCCTAATTCCTTAGCTTAGGGCCTAAGCAAGTCCATGAACCCCTTCCTTAGGGCTTGGATGAAAATATCTAGATACTTATAGGGTTTTTGGCCCTCCCTAATAAGGGTGATCCAATGGCCCAAAACCTCAACAATCAAATATTTACAAAACAGCCCCTACACTTTCAGTCCGTTCCTTTAATCCCAAAATTAAATACGAATTAATTTCTGATTAAATATTTATCAACAATATGATTTATAATTAATATATTATTCTTATAATATATTAATAAATCATATTTATGCACCAATTTATTATTCTTAATAATAAACTCAGCCTCTCTCTCCAATAGTCATCCTGTCTAGTTGACAGTGTGAAGGCAACCCAAAAGGACCATGCTACCATCAAATCAAGTACATACCAATTATAGTTATGGACTTAGACACATAATCAAACAGTAATATGACCTAGTATTTAATTTTATATTCTAGTTATTTTTTCGTAAAAATATCATATATATATATATATATATATATATATATATATATATATATATATATAACAAGTTGAGATACAGTTAAATTATAAGGTGTTAATATTATTATTAATAATATTGATTAACATTATTATTAGTTATTATACCTTATGAATTAGACAATTACACAACACTTTTTACCACATTTTTATAAAATGCCAAGGTTTATATAAAAGACTAGATACATTTTATAAAAAAAAATGCTAAGAACTCTCTTTTGCCTCCTCTCTCCCATCACTTTTATATTTTATAATCAAAGAACCATAGTTAGATTATTTTAATCAAAAGGCCACATCAACCTTTCTAAGCATTCTTATTTACCTACGTCAACACTCAACCTCTCGCTCCTTAAATTCATAGCCCAAGCCTTCCCTCTCCACCCTCTCACTTTTGCAAAAATTCACTTCCATTCTCACATTCTCTTAAGATCCTCTCAAGTTAGTCCAAGTTCCTTCCAAGTGTTTAGTAAGAGTTTTGGTAAGTTCTCCATTCATATTTCGAGTTCTACTACCATTTATCATCATGTTT